>NC_058523.1:437410947-442410947 GCF_904849725.1 Hordeum vulgare subsp. vulgare
GGATTAACATCACATGCAATTCATAAGTGACATGATATGGCCATCATCATGTGCTTCTTGATCTCCATCACCAAAGCACCAACACGATCTTCTTGTCACCGGCGCCACACCATGATCTCCATCAACGTGTTTCCATCGGGGTTGTCATGCTACTTATGCTATTACTACTAAAGCTACGTCCTAGCAATATAGTAAATGCATCTCCAAACACAAACGTTAGTTTAAAGACAACCCTATGGCTCCTGCCGGTTGCCGTACCATCGACGTGCAAGTCGATATTAACTATTACAACATGATCATCTCGTACATCCAATATATCACATCACGTCATTGGCCATATCATATCACAAGCAGACCCTGCAAAAACAAGTTAGACATCCTCTAATTGTTGTTGCATGTTTTACGTGGCTGCTATGGGTATCTAATAGATAGCATCTTACTTACGCAAAAACCACAACGGAGATATGCAAATTTCTATTTAACCTCTCCAAGGACCGCCTCGGTCAAAACCAATTCAACTAAAGTTGAAGAAACCGACACCCGCCAGTCATCTTTATGCAACGAGGTTGCATGTCAAGCGATGAAACCAGTCTTTCATAAGTGTACGAATAATGTCGGTCCGGGCCGCTTCAATCCAACAATACCGCCGAATTGAGAAAAGACTAAGGAGGGCAGAAAATCGAACACCACCATCGATAAAACCCTTTGTGTTCTACTCGAGATAACATCTATGCATGAACCTAGATCAAGATGCCACTGTTGCGGAACGTCGCATGGGAAACAAAAAATTTCATACGCGCACGAAGACCTATCATGGTGATGTCCATCCACAAGAGGAGATTTGGATCTACGTACCCTTGTAGATCGCACAGCAGGAAGCGTTAAGAAACGCGGTTGATGTATTCGAACGTCCTCACGTCCCTCGATCCGCCCCATGAACCGTCCCACGAACAGTCCCGTGATCCGTTCCACGATCCGCTCTGATCTAGTGCCGAACGGACGGCACCTCCGCATTCAGCACACATACAGCTCGACGATGATCTCGGCCTTCTTGATCCAGCAAGAAAGACGGAGAAGTAGATGATTTCTCCGGCAGCGTGACTGCGCTCCGGTGGTGGTGAAGGATCTACTCCTGCAGGGCTCCGCCCGAGCTCCGCAGAAATACGATCTAGAGGAAAAACCGTGGTGTTTGTGGTCGGGCTGCCGAGACAAAAGTTGTCTCAAATCAGCCCTAGAACTCCACTATATAGAGGAGGAGGGGAGGGGAGGCTTGCCTTGGGGTCCAGGACCCCAAGGGTCCGCAGGCCAAGGAGGTGGAGGAGTCCACCTCGAATCCTAGTCCAACTAGGATTGGAAGGTGGAGTCCTTCCCTTCCTTCCCACCTTTTTTTTCTTTTCTGTTTTGATTTTCTATCTCTTACGCATAGGGCCCTTTTGGGCTATCCCACCTGCCCACCAAGGGCTAGTGCGGCACCCCTAAAGCCTATGGGCTTCCCCGGGTGGGCTGGCCCCTCCCGGTGAACATCCGGAACCCATTCATCACTCCCGGTACATTCCCGGTAATTCCCGAAAATTTCCGGTAACCAAATGAGGTCATCCTATATATCAATCTGCGCCTCCGGACTATTCCGGAAACCCTCGTGACGCCCGTGATCTCATCCGGGACTCCGAACAACATTCGGTATCCACACATATAACTCAACTATACTAAAACATCGCCGAACCTTAAGTGTGCAGACCCTGCGGGTTCGAGAACTATGCAGACAAGCCCCGAGGTACTCCTCGGTCAATATCCAATAGCGGGACCTGGATGCCCATATTGGATCCTACATGTTCTCCGAATAACTTATCGGTTGAACCTCAGTCTCAAGGATTCAGGCAATCCCGTATGTCATTCCCTTTGTCCTTCGGTATGTTACTTGCCCGAGATTCGATCATCGGTATCCGCATACCTATTTCAGTCTCGTTACCAACAAGTCTCTTTTCTCGTTCCGTAATACAAGATCCCGTGACTTACACTTAGTCACATTGCTTGCAAGGCTTGGTTGTGATGTTGTATTACCGAGTGGGCCCCGAGATACCTCTCCGTCACATATAGTGACAAAACCTAGTCTTGATCCATACTAACCCAACGGACACCTTCGGAGAAACCTGTAGAGCACCTTTATAGTCTCCCAGTTACGTTGTGACATTTGATACACACAAGGCATTCCTCCGGTGCCAGTGAGTTATATGATCTCATGGTCATAGGAACAAATACTTAACATGCAAAAAACTATAGCAATAAAATGACACGATCAATATGTTACGTTCATAGTTTTGGTCTTGTCCATCACATGATTCCCCTAATGATGTGATCTCGTTATCAAGTGACAACACTTGCCTATGGTCAGGAAACCTTGACCATCTTTGATCAACAAACTAGTCAACTAAGGCTCACTAGGGACAGTGTGTTGTCTATGTATCCACACATGTATTTGAGTTTCCAATCAATACAATTATAGCATGGATAATAAATGATTATTATGAACAAGGAAATATAATAATAACGAATTTATTATTGCCTCTAGGCATATTTCCAACAGGACCTGCTTCTAGAAACAAACACTTTGCTTCCGGATCTGAGATGGGAGCTATACCCAACTATTTTGGGTGTCCTATGAAGATGCATTTATCCGCTTTGGGTTCGAGCTTATCATGTTGAATCTTTTCCACATAAGCATCGCCATCCCAAACTTTTAAGAAATGGCAGCTTAGGTTTCTCCAAACCATAGTTCATACGGTGTCATCTCAACGGAAATACGTGGTGCCCTATTTAAAGTGAACGCGGTTGTTTCTAATGCATAACCCATAAACGATAGTGGTAATTCGATAAGAGACATCATAGTATGCACCATATCAAGTAGGGCCTGGCTATGATGTTCGGACACACCATCACACTATGGTGTTCTAGGTGGCATGAGATGTGAAATATTTTTTCACATTTGTCTTAATTGTGTACCAAACTCACAACTCAGATATTCATCTCTATGATCATATCATAGACATGTTACCCTGTTATCACGACGATCTTCAACTTCACTCTAAAACAACTTGAACCTTTCAATAATTCAGATGTGTGTTTCATCAAGCAAATACACTAGTATCTACTCAAATCATCTGTGAAGTTAGAACATAACGATATCCACTGCGTGCCTCATCACTCATTGTACTACATACATCCAAATGTATTACTTCCAATAAGTTACTTTCTAGTTCCATCTCACCGGAAAACGAGGCCTTCAATCATCTTGCCCATGTGGTATGATTTGCATGTCTCAAGTGATTCAAAATCAAGTGAGTCCAAACGATCCATCTGCATGGAGTTTCTTCATGCGTTTATACCAATAGGTATGGTTTGCATGTCTCAAATGTTTCAAAAATTAGTGAGTCCAAAGATCCATCAGCATGGAGCTTCTTCATGCATTTTATAGCAACATGACTCAAGTGGCTGTGCCACAAGTAAGTGGGACTATCATTACTACTTTGTATCTTTTGGCATCAATATTATGAACATGTGTAGCGCTACGATCGAGATTCAATAAACCATTGAAGGTATTTATTCATGCAAATAGAATAACCATTTTTCTCTTTAAATGAATAATTGTATTGCAATAAACACGATCTAATCATGTTCATGCTCAACGCAAACACCAAATAACAATTATTTAGGTTTAACACTAATCTCGAAGGTAGAGGGAGCGTGCGATCTTTTGATCACATCAACATTAGAATTATTTCCAACACACATCGTCACCTCACCCTTGCTAGTATCCATTTAATTCGTAGCTATAATTTCGAGTTACTAACACTTAGCAACTGAACCGGTATCTAATACCTTGGTGCTACTAGGAGTAATAGTAAGGTACACATCAATATCAGGTATATCCAATATACTTTTGTCCACTTTGTCACCCTTCTCATCTACAAAGTATCTAGGGTAGTTCCGCTTCATTGACCGTTCCCCTCATAACAGAAACACTTAGTCTCGGGTTTGGGTTCAACCTTGGGTTTCTTCACTAGAGCAACAACTGGTTTGCCGTTTCATGAAGTATCCCTTCTTGCCCTTGCCCTTCTTGAAACTAGTGGTTTTACTAACCGTCAACAATTGATGCTCCTATTTGATTTCAAATTTTGCGATGTCAAACATCGTGAATAGCTTAAGGATCATCATATCTATCCTTAATATGTTATAGTTCATCACGAAGCTCTAGTAGCTTGGTGGCAGTGACTTTGGAGAACCATCACTATCTCATCTGGAAGATTAACTCCCACTCGATTCAAGCGATTGTAGCAGCCAGACATTCTGAGCACATGCTCTACGATTGAGATTTTCTCCCTTACTTGGTAGACAAAGAATCTTGTCGGAGGTCTCATACATCTCAACAAGGGCACGAGCATGAAATCCCAGTTTCATCTCTTGCAACATCTCACATGTGCCGTTACGTTCAGAACGTCTTCGGTGCCTCAATTCTAAGCCGTTTAAGCATTACACACTTAACTATCACGTAGTCATCAAAAACGTGTATGCCAGATGTTCGCAACATCCACACACGATGCTCGAGGTTCAGCACACTGAGCGTTGCATTCAGGACATAAGCCTTCTGCGCAGCAATGAGGACAATCCTCAGTTTACGACCCAGTCCGCATAATTGCTACTATCATCTTTCAACTAAATTTTCTCTAGGAACATATAAAAATTAGTAGAGCTACAATGCAACTACAACATTATTTGCCAAGACCTTTTGATTATGTTCATGATAATTGAGTTTATCTAATCATATTACTAATAACTCCCACTCAAAATAGACATCCCTCTAGTCATTCGAGTAGCGCATGATCCAAATCCACTAACTAAAGTACGATCATCACGTGAGTTGAGTATAGTTTCAATGGTGAACATCTCCATGTTGATCATATCAACTATATGATTCACGCTCGACCTTTCGGTCTCTTGTGTTCCGAGGCCATGTATGTACATGCTAGGCTCGTCAAGTTTAACCCGAGTGTTCCCCATGTGCAATTGTTTTGCACCCGTTGTATGTTAACGTTGAGTCTATCACACCCGATCATCACGTGGTGTCTCGAAACGATGAACTGTCGCAACGGTGCACAGTCGAGGAGAACACAATTTTATCTTGAAATTTTAGTGAGGGATCACCTTATAATGTTACCGTTGTTCTAAGCAAAATAAGGTGCATAAAAGGATTAACATCACATGCAATTCATAAGTGACATGATATGGCCATGATCTTGTGCTTCTTGATCTCCATCACCAAAGCACCGGCATGATCTTCATCGTCACCGGCGCCACACCATGATCTCCATAATCATGATCTCCATCATTGTGCCACCATTGAGGTTGTCGTGCTATCTATGCTATTACTACTAAAGCTACTACCTAGAAGTATAGTAAACACATCTGCAAGCACAAACGTTAGTTTAAAGACAACCCCATGGCTCCTGCCGGTTGCCGTAGCATCGACGTGCAAGTCGATATTTAACTATTACAACATGATCATCTCATACATCCAATATATCATATCATGTCTTTGGCCATATCACATCACATGCATAACCTCCAAAATCAAGTTAGACGTCCTCTAATTTGTTGTTGCACGTTTTACGTGGCTGTTATGGGTATCTAGTATGACCGCATCTTACTTACGCAAAGCCACAACGGTGATATCCGCCAGTCATCCGATGAGCATAAAGTTGAAGAAACAGACACCCGCCAGTCATCTTTATGTAACAAGTTGCATATTAGTCGATGAAACCGGTCTCTCATAAGCGTACGAGTAAGGTTGGTCCGGGCCGCTTCAATCCAACAATACCGTCGAATCGAGAAAAGACTAAGGAGGGAAGAAAATCGAACATCAATGCCCACAAACTCTTTTGTGTTCAACTCGAGATATCATCTACGCATGAACCTAGCTCATGGTGCCACTGTTGGGGAACGTTGCATGGGAAACAAACATTTTCCTACGCACACAAAGACCTATCATGGTGATGATCATCTACGAGAGGGAGATCGGATCCACATACCCTTGTAGATCTCTAAGAGAAAGCGTTATTAAATGCAGTTGATGTAGTGGTACGTCTTCACGATTCGTCCCACGAACCGTCCCATGATCCGTCCCACGAACCGTCTCATGATCCGTCCCGATCAAGTGCCGAACGGACGGCACCTCCGCGTTCCGCACACGTACGGCTGGATGAAGATATCCGCCTTCTTGATCCAGGAAGAGAGACGGGGATATAGATGAGTTCTCCGACAGTGTGACGGCGCTCCGGTGGTGGTGCTGATCTATTCCTGCATGGCTGAGCCCGAGCTCCGCAGAAAACCGATCTAGAGGAGAAATTACGATCTAGAGGAGATGTAGTATGTGTCTACTTGTGTGTCACAAAACCCTCAAAACCTCCAGTATATATAGGAGGAGAGAGAGAGGAGGCTTGGCCTCCAAGGGAAGCATCTAGGTCTCGGCCGAATCCAAGGAGGAGGAATCCACCTCCCACAAGGGAGGTGGAATCCTATTAGGACACCTTCCTAATTGGAAACTCTTTCCACCTTTTGATCTTTTTGCCTTGTTTCTTTATTCCAGCCATATGGGACCATAGGCGAGGCTTTGACCAGCCCACTAAGGGCTGGTATACCTCCTCTCACAGCCCATGAACCCTTTTGGGTCGTCACACCCCTCCCGGTGGTCTCCGGTACCCTCCCGGCACTCCCGGTACACTACCGATGAGCCCAAAACTTCTCTGGTGACCAAAACAGGAGATCCTATATGTCAATCTTTACCTGCGGACCATTCCGGAGCTCTTCGTGACATTTGGGATCTCATCTGGGACTCCGAACAACCTTCGGTCACCAACACCTATAACTCAACTATACCAAAACGTCACCGAACCTTAAGTATGCACACCCTGCGGGTTCGAGAACTATGCAGACATGACCTGAGGCACTCTCCGGTCAATAACCAATAGCGGGACCTCGATGTTCATATTGGATCCCACATATTCTATGAAGATCTCTATCATTTCATCCTCTGTGTCAAGGATTCAGTCAATCCCGTATGTTGTTCCCTTTGTCCTTCGGTATGTTACTTGCCCAAGATTTGATCGCCGGTATCTCTATACCTAGTTCAATCTTTTTACCGGCAAGTATCTTTACTCGTTCCGTAATACAAGATCCCGTAACTAACTCCTTAGTCACATTTCTTGCAAGTCTTGTTGTGATGTTGTATTACCGAGTGGGCCCCGAGATACCTCTCCGTCGCACGAAGTGACAAATCCCAGTCTTGATCCATGCCAACCCAATAGACACCTTTGGAGATACCTGTAGAGCACCTTTGTAGTCACCCAGTTACATTGCGATGTTTGATGACACACAAGGTATTCCTTCGGTGTCCGGTAGTTGCATGATCTCATGGTCATAGGAACAGATACATTGACATGCAGAAAACAGTAGCAAAAAACAGACACAATCATATGTCACGTTCATAGTTTGGGTCTTGTCCATCACATCATTCTCCTAATGATGTGATCCCGTCATCAAGTGACAATACTTGTCTATGGCCAGGAAACCTTGACCATCTTTGATCAACGAGCTAGTCAACTAGAGGCTTACCAGGGACAGTGTGTTGTCTATGTATCCACACATGTATTTGAGTTTCCAATCAATACAATTCTAGCATGGATAATAAACGATTATCATGAACAAGGAAATATAATAATAACCAATTTATTATTGCCTCTAGGTTATATTTCCAACACCAAGAAGATGGTGGATGGGCCATAAAAGTCCTCATAATCCGCCTCTGAGCCGGCCTGTGCATAGGCCGGGCTACAGCTATCTGAGATTTGAAGCGATTGGATCTGGTCGAGCGTCTTGTTTAAGATCGAGAGGCTGTCCTGATCAATCTCTTGGTGATTTTTGGAGTTGACCTCCATGGCTTCTGCAAGGGATGCATGTTCGTCAATGGCTGTTCGCTGTCGTCTCGACATAGAGGTCAGGTCCGAGCTCAAAGCTGACTTTTTGATAAAGAGGGAACCAAGGCCATGGCCGGACCAGAGACCCGGAGTCAAGGCTTCGGGATTTTGAGGTTCATCGATCGTGGCCGTGATTTTTGCGGGGATCAGATTGCCCGAGGAGTCGATGGAGAATTCAAGATCTCCAAACCTTATTTGTTGGCCGGGGACGAAGCCTCCGATTTGGCCGTGAAGGCTAGTTGGGTTCGTGCGCAGCGTGATGCCACCGAGTGTGAGGACCTGTCCGGGGGCGAAGATGTCCCCGTTGTTGATTCAATCGCTGATGATCAGGCGAGCCATCGATCCTTCTGGCGATCCAACAGCGAAACTCTCAATGAAAGCACCAATGTTGGAGTCAAAACCGGTAGATCTCGGGTAGGGGGTCCCGAACTGTGGACCTTGGATCGTTGGATTGCAGGAGAAAAGGGGAGACAATATTTACCCAGGTTCAGGCCCTCTTGAGGAGGTAAAACCCTACGTCCTACTAGATTATATTGATGTGGATGTTTATTAGAGAGTTGATCTACCTCGAGATCATATGAGCTTAACCCTGCCAATACGCATGAGAACCTCTGGTTTATATAGACACCAGGGTTCCTCGGGTTACATATTACCGACCTTAGTCGGGGACAGATGGTCCAATCTAGTCTTCTTGACTTGGAGTGCGCGCGAGCATTCGTAGAATTCCATCTCGATCATAAATTTGTCACACAATCCAGTCTTCAATGATGCAGCCCATATGGTCGGCCCATAAGGGATAAACCGACCGCCTGAGGACCCCTTAATCCAGGACTCCCTCAAGCAGACTTGTCTATTCCACCACGGCTTCCATCCCCATAGGACTGGCCTCTCTCACGGTATATCTTCACGAAGTAGGCGATCTCCTTGCCCTTAAAAACATCCTAGTTCAACTCCACAACACGAAGTAGGAGGCTCCCAAGCGACACCTAACCAATCTAGGAGGCACCACCCTCCAAAAGGTAATGGATGTGGTAGAACGATGAACTCCTTTATATTGTGCTTCAAAACATAGTCTCCTCAACACTCAATCACTCTCTCTAAGATTAGGCAGGGGTAAGAGAGATTGATATTGTGTAAAGCAACTTGTGGAGGCTAGAAATAAAGGTTCAAATGGTTCGAATGTAATCTCTTGATCTCAACACATGAGTAGGTGGCTCTCTCTCAAAAAAATGGATTTGGCAAGTGTAAGTGTAAGTGTGTTCTGAGTTCTTCTTCTATGAATGAGATGTAGGTGGAGGGGTATATATAGGCATATCCCAAAATCCAACTGTTACAACATTATTGGCCAACCCGGTGACACTCAAATGAATCTTGGTGGTACCGAGTTGCACTAAATGTGGCAACTTTTGAATTCTCGGTGAGAACGATATAGGAATCTCGGTGGTACCGATATGATGACCTAGAACAGTTTATAAATCTTGGTGAGACTGATTTAAAACTCGGAAATTCTGACTCTTGAAATCTTCTCAATAGAAAGTTGGTCACTGAATCTCAGGGGCACCACTAGGAATGTTGGTAGTATCGAGATAGTAGGGTTTGGCATAGGATTTGTCAAGTGTAAAATTGGTAGGGCCGAATGGAAATTTTTGGTGGCACCAATTTTGCTGGTATGGGTTCGGAAAAACATATTTTGTGGGAGAATGACTGATTATTTTTGCTGACTACCTCTAAGCACTTGAGCAACCAATTCATCATAATACCTCATCCCCTTTTAAGAGCATTAGCTTTCCTATGGACTCTAAGTGATTTCTCACAAACTATAAAATGAAGAGTCTTCTTGCTTGAAGCTTGAGCCAATCCTATTCATTCCTTGTATCAAGGGGCATCTCCTCCCAATCCTATAGCCAAAGCATCTTTGAACTTTTATGAAATATACTTGAATAAACTCATTAGTCCAATGATGCATATGTTGTGATTAATTACCAAAACCACCTTAGGGAGCAATTGTGCTTTCATTTAGGTATGTTTCCATGGGCTTGCGTCAAGAGAAATATCTCATACAACACATGGACGATGACATCATCTGGTCATCGTCATCAAGATTGCCATGTGGAAGTTCCTGTGGAGCATCACAAAGAGATCAAACTTGAAGCTTGTTGTCCATTGTGGTAACAATGGGCTTGTGAAGATGTGTCGAAGAGTGGAAATTAACTAGTCTTCATCGAGCAAACACAATTAAGAAAGGTAGTCCATCTTGAGGAAGTCAAGATCATAATCGGCCAGCTCAAGTGAACCATGTGCAAGGTATAGGTATGCCCTTGATAGGTTTTCTAGTTTACCATTCTCATGGTGGTAGTTGGGAGACCGGGTTATAGGATCGATTGTCGTACTATCAAGGGGGGCTCTCAAGTGAGTAGCTTGATCGTATTGTTCGTTGAGAGCTCAAGCCATTTGAATCTTTGCATCATCTTTCTTGATTCTTGTTTGGTGTTTCTCTTTGTGAGTTCTTGAGCTTATGGTCATCTTCATGACAAGCTCGAGTTCGTCAAAAAATAGAGTCCGTATGCATCTTCTATGTTGTTTTCTTTGTTCAAGTTTTTGTCGGTTCTTCATTCATAGAGGTTTCACATCTCTGTATCATTGACATTTTCATACTGCCTCTTCTTAAGTAATGGAAATTATGAATCCAACAAGCTTAAGTTTTCTCAATTCAGATCTCATTTGCAGAAGTTATGACAGTTCTACTTTTCCTGATTTCATCTGTTGCCTTTGTCCTGGTCTAAAATATCCCAGCGGTAGTACCTCTCCGAGTAGTGGTACTATGTCTTATCTACGGTAGTACCGCCCTGGTCACCATTAGTATCGCCCTGGTCAGCGGTAGTGCCCCTGCGAGTGCCACTCATTGTACCGCTGCCATGGGATATCGACACTTTTCATGCATGTCAGATTGGGTGGTTTCTGGCTGGTAGTTTCGAGCTTTACGCTCGTTAGCGGTAGCACCGCTTGTTACAACCGCACCACTTCCGCCCATGTTTTCTCTGGCCGGAATCCTGAGCAGATCCTGAGGAGTAGGAGGAGGCAGCACTACCTCTTATTTGCGATAGTACCGCTCCTGGCAGCGGTAGTACCGCTCTAGTGGAATTACCACTCACGTGACTGCCATCTGATTCGCGAATCTGTCGCCCGAGCGGTAGTACCACTTCCAGCAGCGTTACTACCTCTTATGGGCGATAATACCGCTCTCTGGAGCAGTAGTACCGCTTGTGTGCGGGTTAAGTGGGTAACAGTTGAACTTTTACCTTCCTATAAAAGGGATTCTTCTTCCCCCATTGAACCCTATCCATTGAGCTCGTGTGTGCCCCCATTGTTGACCTTCTTTGATCTTGCTAACTCTCAATCCCACCAATGATTCTTGCTAGTTCTCGAGGGAAAGGAAACAGGAGATCTAGATCTAAGTTTTAACCAATCACTTTATCCTCTATGTGAGGGGAACCACTTGGATCTAGATCCTGGAGTTCTTTGAGAGCTCCTTCTTCTCCCTCTCATAGTCCTCTATAGCTATTGTTGTTGTGGAGGGCTTTGAGTTTGAGGGACTTGACCACTTTGCGTGTTCTTGCCATTGCATTAGTTACATCGGTTTAAGTTCTCCACGATGATACATGGAAGTGAAGTTTGAGAAGCTTATTACTCCTGGATTATTGGTACCCTAGAGATTGTTCATGTTGGGTGCCTTGGCGTACTAGATGGTTGGTGGTGCCTCGAAGCTCAATCATTGTGGTGTAAAGCTCCGGGCAAGTGTTGGATTCTTCAATTAGGTTGTGGAGATTGCCTTGAGCAATTTGTATGGGTTCCGGTGAGCCCCCTAAGGGTTGGCAAAGTATAAGGGTTCGGGGACCTCCCCAAGGGTTGCCATTTGTACATGTTCGGTGACCGCCGTCAAGGGTGCCTTAGTGGAATCACAACATCTTGCATCGTGCGAGGCCGTGAGAAGATTACAGTGGGCCTAGTGGCTTCTGGTTGAGCATTGTGCCTCCACACCGCTCCAAACGGACATTAACATCCGCAACCGCAAGGATGTGAACTTCGGGATACATCATCGTCTCCGTGTGGCTTAATTATCTCTTACCCGAGCAGTTTACTTATGCATTTTACTTTGTGATAGCCATGTTGTTTCTTGTTATATATATTGCTATCACTTAGTTGTTTATCTTGCTTAGCATAAGGTGTTGGTGCACATAGGTGAGCCTAGTTGTTTTAGGTTTTGTTCTTGGCAAATTAAATGTTAGTTTTATTCCGCATTTGTTCAAGCCTAAACCGTAATTGTTTTAAAGCGCCTATTCCCCCCCCCCCCCATGCGCGCGCCTCTAGGCGACATCCATGTCCTTTTAGTGTTCGATTCAACTCAAGGTCTTGGGACAACTTTTTGTTTTGCTCTCAAGAGGCCTACACCATGACAAAACAATATTCAGACCCTTAACTCGGTTGTCCCAACCAAATTAAGGCTTGGGGGCTACTAGATTAGGTTTTGTGTTCCGTTGTCAAAACCCACCACTCACCTGTAGGTTGGCCGACATAAGGGCAAAGAATCCCTCAAGTCCTTCTCGGGTGGCTCCGAGATATGCGTCCACCGAATTAAGAGCGTTAAACTCGTGTTCACAAAATGGGGGGTGATGTAATGACTCCTTCTGCCATTGATGGTTCATCACACTTTCGACTTTGGAATTGGTGACCGAGACTTCCTCGAGATCCTCTAGAAGTTGGTCTGTGGTGGGAACCTCCGCATTGACCTCGTCCCTTGCCGAAGACCTCTGTTCGGGATTACTACCTAGCGCCTCTTCATCGTCCTAGGATGAAGGTGGTTGTGTCCATCTCCGATAGATTTTGGAAAAGATTATGAATGGTCGGGGGCACGGTCGAACTGGTTACTGTGGTCGCCATGCATTTGGGAGCTCTACCATCATTTGGTGCGGCCTCAGTCGGCGCCCCTCTCGTCGATGTTTAGTGCATGGTGCGATGACCCTATGGACTGCAATTAAGCGTACTCAAAATAACAGGAGGAGAGCACCTTTTTGAGGAAGAGGCCTTCTTGATACTTACATCGGAGGTGGGGAGTGTCCCAGCGCGATCGACCATGAAGGCCACCTTAGTGTGGTCAAGGCTCTCCTGGCAAAAGACTGTGTCCTCAAATTCGATTGACATATCCGGGTCATTGTGGAATCATGAGTCATCTTGTGGGAGTAACTCTCAGGTTGCAGAGGAGGGCAGTTAAACATCTCGATCTAGCGCCTCTAGTTCTGTTCGGAAAGTTCAAAGGTGCGATCAGCAAAAATGGACATAACATTTGGATTGGGAAAATATAACTGTACTTACCCATTCGATGAGATTATGACTTGAGAGCCATCCCAGGTCCTTAGGAGGTCAAACTCTTCGTTTTATCCTTCAAAGAGATCGGCAAGTATGCTTGCCAATGCTACCTGGTCAGCAGCACCCTTCCAATTGTAGCTGGTTGCATCGCTTACGCTATTATAACGCTATAAGGGGTGCGTCCTTTGTAGAAGAGGTTGGACACATCGAGTAATAGAAGTGGCCATCACGTTAATGATGGTTAACATATTGTGAGCTAACAACCTCACCTTGGTGACCACGCGTTTCACTTCAGCGCTCTCCTCTTGGGAAGGGCTTTTCGGTCGCTAGTTTAATTGCTTCTTTAAAGGAGCATGCGAGTATTCGGGCAAACCCCTCCTAGCTGGATCAAATGAAGTGACGTCCTAAATATAAATTCATTTTGAGGTCTCATACTCATGATCTGCATTAGGTTTTCTGTGAAGAAAAACGGGTTATCGCAGCACAAAGTGGGTAAGTATTTCCTGCAGCTATGAAACCAAGGGTTATTGAACCAATAGGAATATCAAACACAACCGTCTTCAACAGATGCACACAAAAGAACAAACAACTTGCACCCAACGCGTGCAAGAGGTTTGTCAATCCTCTTATCTTGTTATTTGCAAGCAAGTGAGTTGTGCAGATAATTGAAGGTAGCAAGATAAAATAAAAACAAGTAAATAACATCAATGTAATGAATGTTTTATCAATATGTTGTGAATAGACCCTGGGGACTTAGCTTTCCCCGATGGCACCTCTCATGGAAAAGTAGCATACGGTGGGTAAACAAATTACTATTGGGCAATTGACAAAAAAGCGGATAATTATGTGATATTCACAACAATGATCATGTGTATATAGGCATCATGTCCATAAATAAATAAGACGACTCCAGCATGCACCTATTAATATTACTCCACTCATCGACCGCTATCCAGCATACATCTAGAGTATTAACTAAAACAAAGTAATGCCTGGAGAACAATTACATGATGCAGACAATATAAACTAAAGCAATATGAATAAACCTCATCGTTTTATCCTTAGTAGCAGCAACACAAAGACACATCTTGTCCCCTTCTGTCAGTGGGATATAGAAATTAGCCAGGTTGAACCTACGACAACATACCTCTCTCACCGAAGAATTATCAATCCAAACTATTTGAATAGATCAGATAGAATTATGAAGCTATCATAATCATGCACATAAGAATCATATAAGTATTCAGAGGTGACTCAAATATTTATAATGAAAAATCTGAACATAAACCCACAATACACCGGATCCCAACAAATTCACCGCACAAAAGGAATTACTTCATATGGATCAAAGCGAAGATGCAATGATGATATTATTCAAGATCAAAGAGATAGATTGCCATATAGGTACTGACTTTGGACCCGTAGGTGTATGGTAAAGTACTCACACATCATCGTGAGAGCGGCACGGTTGATGAAAAGTCCCTCCTTGACCGATCCCCCCTTAAGAAGGTTGCCAGAACAAAGCTCCAGATGGCCTCCCATCAGAACAAATACTTTAGGCGGCATAAAAAGTTTTTCGGGACTCCTTGTGGTGTTTTTAGGGTAGATGAGAGTTTATAAGCCAAAGAACGGAGTCGGGAGGGTCACGAGGGAGGCACAAGCTATCAGGGCGCGACCCCCTTCCAAGTCGCGCCCTATTAGCTTGTGGACCCCTCGTGAGGCCTCCAACCTTGTTCCGATGCTCATTGGTCTTCTTTTGGTCTAGAAACAATCATCAAAAAAGTTTCAGGGAAATTGGACCTCGTTTGGTAAGGAAAACCTTTAAATAGAAAAACACACAGAAAACAGTAACTCGCACTGGGCACTAGGTCATTAGGTTAGTGCTCAAAAATAATATAAAATAGTAAATAAATACGCCAAAAGTATTGTAGAATGATAATATATAAGCATGTAACAATCAAAAATTATAGATACACTTGAGACGTATCAAGGTCCACTCTTCAGAATCCTTTTTTGGAGTCCCAATAGGATACCCTGTCCAAGCTATGCTCCATACTTTGGGTCCTCCAACTTCAAAAATTGTCCCTCCTCAAGTGCGGGTGACGAGGAAGAATTTTTTTCTCCATAATTTTAAATGGGCTTCACAGCCCAGAAACATCTCACAAAGGGCGACGTAGCCCGAGATATGGAGAATGGATCCAGGAGTAAGATGATGGAGCTGGATCTCGTAAAACTCTAATGATCCCCTTAAGAGGGGGATTATGGGGAAGCCTAAGACTCGTAAGAGGAAGGGTACGAAGCATACCCTCTCTTCCTTACATGGAGAGGGAAGTTCTCTGCAAAGACCTCACCGTTCGCAGAAGTTAATCCAAAGCTGATGTGCGCTAGATCTGAAGTGGGATGGTACCCTTGTGCTTCAAGATTGCTCAATAAGAGATGAGAGACTAAACATCTTTCCCAATCACCTTGGAGAGGGCCATGAAGGTGTGAGGAGTTTGGGGCGTTTACCATGTCTCTATCTCTGCGATGTTCTCCTGAGTGTTGGGGAACATGACGTGTCGCTCATGAAAAGCCTGACTTATTTAATAGGCATTTTTCCTGTGACCCGTGTACGATATTTCTGTAAAAGACCACTGAACCACCTACCTCCTATTGATGCACGAGAATCGAGGGGTTTCATCAACCTTGAGCAGGAAAAGTAATATTATGGGCCCCGTGATGCTTCGACAATGTGGAACGTGTCGTTGGCCGAGTTAGTGTTGGCCGAACATAAACGGGAGAAGAAATATCCCCACAAGACGAAGAGTTTTGGCATGAGAAGTAGTTGGGAATCAAGACTCGGGATTGCTGGCCAGTTCGGGGGCTACTCAGGGAGTCCAAGACTAAGGGGTCTTCGGGCCACCGGCCTATCTTTCGGGTCAGACTCGTGGGTTGCTCTATGATTATTATTGAAGGACCGAACTATATGACGACATCTTGTTCAGTATGGAAACCTCTGAAGCCTTGGTGTGTGCTCCAAGTCAAGATGGTAGTATCGACATATTTATTCCGTCATGTAACCGACCATAGGTAACCCTAGGTACACTTGGTGTCTATATAAACTAGAGGGTTTTACGTTCATAGAGAACATTGACAGAACCATCATCTAGGGTTTACTTCATCTTATCTCATGGTAGATCGACTCTGTAATCATCATACACTTATCAATATAATCAAACAGGATGTATGATTTTACCTCTTCGAGAGGGCCTGAATGTGGGTAAATACTATCCCTGTGTTTTCCTGTTCCCCATTGATCCAAGATCCACAGCTCGGGACCCCCTACCCGGGATCCGTCGGTCTTGACACACACACTAGGGTTTAAGCTCATGTCACTCTAGCAACTAATCATCTACTTATTACTCCACAATGCTTTACATTATGCCCGTTATATGCTGAAGTGTCGTGTAGTCGACATTCACATGTCACCACTAAGAGAAGCAACAACATACATATCATCAACATATCGAACGAATACCAACTTCACATGATTACTTATAACAAGACTTCTCCCATGTCGTTAGGAACAAAAGTAACTACTCATAAATCATCACCATGTCGAATATCGGAGGTGTAATAATGATGATTAAGGGTCTAAACATAATATATTCCACCAAGTAAAGCAACAAGCATCAACTACAAGATGTAATCAACACTAATAGTAACCCACTAGTACCAATCTGAGGTTTTGACACAAAGATTGAGTACAAGAGATGAACTTGGGTTTTATGTGAGATGGTTCTGGTGAAGATGTTGATGAATATTGGTCCTCCCACGAAGGAGGAAGCATTGGTGATGACGATGTCTTTGATCTCCCCCTCCCGGAGAGAAGTTTCCCTGGCAGAATCACTCTACCGAAGAGTAAAAGGGCCTCTGCCCAGGTTTTCTCTTCGAGATGGAGGAACTTTGTCCCGAAAGTTACTTCTTATTTTTTAGGTCAAAACACACCTTATAGCAGAAGATGGAGGTCGCGGCACCTGCGAGTGGCCCACAAGCAAACAGGGCAAGCCGAGGGGGTGGGCGTGCCTTGTTGGCTTGTTGCCAGAAGGTGGCCCCCCTCTGATATATTTTTGGCCCATAAATTTTTATATATTCCACAAAAATGCTCTGTGAAGTTTCATGTCATTTCGAATCCAATGAATTTTCATGCTTTTTCTTGGATTTGAGGTCTAGAATTCCACTTCCCTGTAATTTCCCTGTTTGTGATCTACCTTGTAAATTCAAAGAGAAAATACATAAGAATTGTATCATAAAGTAGAATAATGGAGAAGAATTGTTGGAAATATGCCCTAGAGACAATAATAAATTGGTTACTATTATATTTCCTTGTTCATGATAATCGTTTATTATCCAAGCTAGAATTGTATTGATTGGAAACTCAAATACATGTGTGGATACATAGACAACACGCTGTCCCAAGTGAGCGTGTGAAGGACTAGCTCGTTGATCAAACATGGTCAAGGTTTCCTCGCCATAGACATGATATTTCGTTTCATAAAGGGATGACATCATTAGGAGAATGATGTGATGGACAAGACCCAAACTATGAACGTAGCATATGATCGTGTCAGTTTATTGCTACTATTTTCTGCATGTCAATGTATCTGTTCCTAGGACCATGAGATCATGCAACTCCCAGACACCGGAGCAATACCTTGTGTGTATCAAACGTCACAATGTAACTGTGTGACTATAAAGGTGCTCTACAGGTATCTTTGAAGGTGTGTGTTGAGTTGGCATGAATACATACTGGGATTTGTCACTCCGTGTGACGGAGAGGTATCTCGGGGCCCACTCGGCAATACAATATCACAATAAGCCTTGCAATCAATGTGAATAAGGAGTTAGTCATGGAATCTTGTATTACGAAAAGAGTAAAGAGACTTGCGAGTAATGAGATTGAACTAGGTATAGAGATACCGACGATTGAATCTCGGGCAAGAAACACATCGAAGGAAAGAGGGAACAACAAACGGGATTAAATGAATCCTTGACATAGAGGTTCAACCGATAAATATCTTCGTAGAATATGTAGGAGCCAATATGGGCATCTAGGTCCCGCTATTGGTTATTGACCGAAGAGTGTCTCAGGTCATGTCTGCATAGTTCTCGAACCCGCAGGGTCTGCACACTTAAGGTTCGGTGACGTTTCAGTATTATTGAGTTATGCATGTTGGTGACCGAAAGTTGTTCGGAGTCCCGGATGAGATCCCGAATGTCACAAGGAGCTCTGAGATGGTCCAGAGGTAAAGATTGATATATAGGAAAGTTGCATTTGGCTTCGGGAAAGTTTTTGGGCATTGCCGGTAAAGTACCGGGAGTGACGTATGGGTTCTGGGGTTTTACCGGGAGGGGACACCCACCCGGGAGATAACCTAATAGGCCTAAAGGTGGTGCACCAAACCTTAGTGGGTTGGTGCGGCCAGCCCAAGAGGGCCTATTTCGGCCAAGGAGCAAAAGGAAAAAAGGGAAAAGGCGAAGGAGGAGCCCAAGTGGAATCCTACTTGGAGTAGGATTGGAGTTGGACTCCTCCACCTCCTCTCCACTTCGGCCGAACCCTTTAGGGTTGAGGCTTCATCCTCCCCTCCCTCCTCGTATATATACTACATCATTTTGAGGGCAGCCCTAACCCTAATAAGCCACGTGCTACCCTCTCTCTCTCTCTAGGTCGTTTTCTCCTCTAGATTAGTTCAGGATAGCTTGGCGAAGCCCTGCTGGATTAGTTCACCACCACACCATCATGATGGAGAACTCATCTACCTCTCCGCCCCTCTTGCTGGATCAAGAAGGCGGATATCGTCATCGAGCTGTATGTGTGCTGAACGCGGAGGTGCCGCCTGTTCGGCACTAGATCGGGAAGGATCGTGATGAGATCGTGGGACGGACCATGATGAGATCGCGGGACGGATCATGATGAGATCGCGGGACGGATCGTGATGGGATCGCGGGACAGATCATGATTGGGTTGCGAAGACGTACGACTACATCAACCTCGTTATATACGCTTCAGCTTAGCGATCTAGAAGGGTATGTAGATGCACTCTCCCCTCTCGTAGATGGTCATCACCATGGATAGATCTTGTGGGCACATAGGAAATTTTTTGTTTCCCATGCAACGTTTCCCAACAGTGGCATCATGAGCTAGGTCTATTCGTACATGACATCTTGAGTAGAACACAAAGGAGTTTGTGGGCGTTGATATTCAGATTGCTGCCCTCCTTAGTTTTTTCTTGATTCGACGGTATTGTTGGATGAAGCGGCCGGACCAACATTACTCGTACGCTTATGGGAGACCGGTTTCGTCAACTAACATGCAACTTGTTGCATAAAGATGACTGGCGGGTGTCTGTTTCTCCAACTTTAGTCAAATCGGATTTGACCGAGGCGGTCCTTGGAGAAGGTTAAATAGCAACTTGCATATCACCATTCTAGTTTTCCGTAAGTAAGATGCGATCATACTAGATACCCATAGCAGCCACGTAACATGCAACAACAAATTAGAGGACGTCTAACTTGTTTTTGCAGGGTATGCACGTGATGTGATATGGCCAAATACATGATATTATATATTTGATGTATGAGATGATCATGTTGTATTAGTTAAATATCGACTTGCAGGTCGATGCTACGGCAACCGGTAGGAGCCAAAGGGTGGTCTTTAATTATATTGCCCGTGGTGATGCTTTGCTTTGTCGCTAGTTTAGTAGCTTTAGTAGTAACAACATAGATGGCGCAACAACTTCGATGGCAGCACAATGATGGAGATCATGGCATGGCGCCGGTGACTATGGAGATCATGTCGATGCTTTGGTGATGGAGATCAAGAAGCACAAGTTCACGGCCATATCATGTCACTTATGATTTGCATGTGATGTTAATCCTTTTTTGCACCTTATTTTTCTTAGGACGACCGTAGCATTATAAGGTGATCCCTCACTAAAATTTCAAGATAAAATTGTGTTCTCCCCGAGTGTGCACCATTGCGACAGTTCGTCATTTCGAGACACCATGTGATGATCGGGTGTGATAGACTCTACGTTCACATACAACGGGTGCAAAACAGTTGCAGCGCGGAACACTCTGGTTAAACTTATGAACCTAGCATGTACATACATGGCCTCTGAACACAAGAGACCAAAAGGTCGGACATGAGTCATGTAGTAGATATGATCAACATAGAGATGTTCACCGTTGAAGCTAACTCAACTAAAGTGATGATCGGACTTAAGTTAGTGAAATTGGATCAAGTGTCACTCGAATGAGTAGAGAGATGTGAATTTGAGTGGGATTTCTTAAGTAATATGATTAATTGAAATTATTATCATGAACATAGTCAAAATGTCTTTGCAAATTATGTTGTAGCTTCCGTTGTAGTTTTGATGTTTTTATATGTTCCTAGAGAAAACTTAACTGAAAGATGATAGTAGCAATTATGTGGTCTGGGTCCGTAAACTGAGGATTGTCCTCATTGCTGCACAGAAGGTTATGTCCTTAATGCACCGTTCGGTGTGCTAAACCCCAAGCGTCATTTGTGGATGTTGCGAACATCTCACATACACGTTTTGATGACTACGTGATAGTTTAGTGAGTAATCCTTAAGAACTTAGAATTGAGGCGCCCAAGACGTTTTTGAACGTCATGGAACATATAAGATGTTCCAAGAGTTGAGATTTGGATTTCAGGCTCGTGCCCATGTTGAGAGGTATGAGACCTCCGACAAGATTCTTTGTCTACAAAGTAAGGGAGAAAAGCCTAATCGTTGAGCATGTGCTCAAATTGTATGAGTACTACAATCGCTTGAATCCAGTGGGAGTTGATCTTCCAGATAAGATAGTGATTGACATAGTTCTCCAAATTCACTGCCACAAAGCTACTGGAGCTTTGTGATGAACTATGAAATGTCAGGGATAGATATGATGATCCCTGAGTTGTTCGCTATGTTTGACACCGCGAAAGTAGAAATCAAGTAGGAGCATCAATTGTTGATGGTTAGTGAAACCACTAGTTTCAAGAAGGGCAATTGCAAGAAGGGATACTTCATGAATGGCAAACCAGTTGCTTCTCTAGTAAAGAAACCCAAGGTTGAACCCAAACCCGAGACTAAGTGCTTCTATTATAAGGGGAATGGTCACTGAAGCGGAACTACCGTAGATACTTGGTAGATAAGAATGTTGGCAAAGTCGACAAAAGTATATTGGATATACGTGATATTTATGTGTACCTTACTAGTATTCCTAGTAGCACCGGGGTATTAGATAACGGTTCAGTTGCTAAGTGTTAGTAACTCGAAATTATAGCTACGAATTCAACGGATACTAGCAAGGGTGAGGTGATGATGTGTGTTGGAAGTAATTCCAGGGTTGATGTGATCCAACATCGCATGCTCCCTCTACCATCGGGATTAACTTTGAACCTAAATAATTGTTAGTTGGTGTTTGCGTTGGGCATAGACATGATTGGATTGTGTTTATTACAATATGGTTATTCATTTAAAGAGAATAATAGTTACTCTGTTTACTTGAATAATACCTTCAATGGACTTGCACCTAAAATGAATGGTTTATTGAATCTCGATTTTAGTGATACACATGTTCATAATATTGATGCCAAAATATACAAAGTAGTAATGATAGTACCACTTACTTGTGGCACTTCCGCTTGAGTCATATTGGTATAAAACACATGAAGAAGCTCCATGCTGATGGATCTTTGGACTCACTCGTTTTTGAAACATTTGAGACATGTGAACCATGTCGATTGGTATAAACTCACGAAGAAACTCCATGTAGATGGATTGTTTAGACTCTCTTGATTTTGAATCACTTGAGACATGCAAATCATGCCACATGGGAAAGATGATTGAAGAGCCCGTTTTCAGTGAGATGGAACGGGTAAGTGACTTGTTGGAAATAATAAATTTTGATGTATGCAGTCCAATGAGTGTTGAGGCACGTAGTGAATATCGTTATGTTATTACTTCACTGATGATTTGAGTAGATACTAGTGTATTTTCTTGATGAATTAAAAGTATAAAATATTGAAAAGTTCAAGCAATTTCAGAGTGAAGTTGAAGATCGATGTGACAAGAGGATAATATGTCTGCGATGTGATATTGGAGGTAAATATATATCTAAGTTGCGAGTTAGGTAAATATTTAAGACAGTGTGAAAATTGTTTCACAACTCATGCCACCTAGAACACCATAGAGTGATGGTGCGTCCGGACGTCATAGCCGCGCCCTATTGGAAATGGTGCATACTATGCTGTCTCTTATCGAATTACCACTATCGTTTTTGGGTTAGGCATCAGAGACAACCACATTCACTTTAAATAGGGAACCACGTAATTCCGTTGAGATGACACCATATGAACTATGGTTTGGAGAAACCTAAGTTGTCGTTTCTTAAAAGTTTTGGGCTGCGACGCTTACGTGAAAAAATTTCAGCCTAATAAGCTCGAACCCAAAGAGGATAAATGCATCTTCATGGGATACCCAAAACAGTTGGGCGTACCTCCTATCTCAGATCTAAAAGCAAAGTGTTTGTTTCCAGAAAAGGGTCCTTTCTAGAGAAAAGGTTTCTTTCAAAAGAATTGAGTCGGAGGATGGTGGAAATTGATGATGTTATTGAACCATCACTTTAACCAATGAGTAGCAAGGTCTAGGAAATTGTTCCTTTAGCTCCTACACCAGTTGAAGTGGAAGCTGATGATGTTGATCATAAAGTTTCGGATCAAGTTACTACCAAATCTCGTAGGTCCACAAGGACGCGTACTTCTCCAAAGTGGTAGGGTAATCCTGTCTCGGAGGTCATGTTGCTGAACAACAATGAACCTACGAGCTATGGAGAAGCGATGGTGGGCCCGGATTCGGGCGAATGGCCAAAGGCCATGATATCCGTGATAGGATCCATGTATGAAAACAAAGTGTAGACTTTGGAAGAACTACTTTATGGCCATAAGGCTGTTAGGTACAGATGGATTTTTAAAGGAAGATGAATGATGATGGTAAATGTCACCATTAAGAAAGCTCGACTTGTCGCATAGATGTTTTCGACAAGTTCAAGGAGTTGACTAAGATGAGACTTTCTCACCAGTAGCGATGCTAAAGTATGTTAAAATTATGTTAGCAGTTGCTGCATTATTTATGATGAAGTCTTGCACATAGGATGTCAAAACATTGTTTCCTCGACGGTTTCCTTGAGGAAATGTTGTATGTGATACAACCAGAAGGTTTTGTCGATCCTAAGGATGCTAACAAGTATGCAAGCTCCAGCGATCCTTCTATGGACTGGCGCAAGCATCTCGGAGTTGGAATACACGCTTTCATGAGATGATCAAAGTTTTTGGGTTTATACAAGGTTTATGAGAAACTTGTATTTCCAAGAAAGTGAGTGGGAGCACTATAGAATTTCTGATGAGTATATGTGGTTGACATATTGTTGATCGCAAATGATGAAGAATTCTTGGAAAGCATATATGGTTGTTTGAAAGGTGTTTTTCAAAGGAAAACCTGAATTAAGCCTACTTGAACGTTGAGCATCAAGATCCATGGAGATAGATCAAGACGCTTGATAAAACTTGCAATGAACACATACCTTGACAAGATTTTGAAGGAGTTAAAAATGGATCAGTCAAAGAAGGAGTTCTTGACTATATTGTAAGGTGTGAATTTGAGTAATACTTAAAACTCGACCACGGTAGAAGAAAGAGAAAGGACGAAGGCCATTCCCTATGCCTTAGCCATAGGCTCTACAATATGCCATGTTGTGTACCGCACCTAATGTGTGCCTTGCCATAAAGTTTGTCAAGGGGTACAAAGAGTGACCAGGAATGAATCACTAAACATCGGTAGAAGTTATCCTTAGTAACTAGTAGACTAAGGAATATTTCTTGATTATGGAGGTGATATAAGAGTTCGTCGTAAAGGGCTACGTCGATGCAAGCTTTGACACTAATCCGGATAACTCTGAGTAGTATACCGAATTCGTATACTGGAGCAGTCACTTGGAATAGTTCCAAATGACGTGTGCTAGCAGCATCTACAAGATGACATAGAGATTTGTAAAGCACACACGGATCTGAAAGGTTCAGACCCGTTGTCTAAAAACCTCTCTCACAAGCAAGACATGATGAAACCCTAGAACTCTATGGGTGTTAGATTCATTGCAATCACATAGTGATGTGAACTAGATTATTGACACTAGTGCAAGTGGGAGACTATTGGAAATATTCCCTAGAGGCAATAATAAATTGGTTATTATTATATTCACTTGTTCATGATAATCGTTTATTATCCATGCTAAAATTGTATTGATTGGAAACTCAAATACATGTGTGGATACATAGACAACACACTGTCCCTTGTGAGCCTCTCAAGGACTAGCTCGTTGATCAAAGATGGTCAAGGTTTCCTGGCCATATACACGAGATGTCGTTTGATAACGGGATCACATCATTAGGAGAATGATGTGATGGACAAGATCAAAACTATGAATGTAGCATATGACCGTGTCAGTTTATTGCTACTGTTTTCTGCATGTCAATGTATCTGTTCCTCTAACCATGAGATCATGCCACTACCAGACACCGAGGAATACCTTGTGTGTATCAAACATCACAATGTAATTGGGTGACTATAAAGGTGCTCTACAGGTATCTCCGAAGGTGTGTGTTGGGTTGGCGGGAATCCAGATTGGGATTTGTCACTCTGTGTGACAGAGAGGTATCTCGGGGCCCACTCGGTAATACAACATCACAATAAACATTTCAAGAAATGTGACTAAGGAGTTAGTCACGGGATCTTGTATAACGCAATGAGTAAAGGGACTTGCCGGTAACGGATTGAACTAGGTATAGAGATACCGACAATCGAATATCGGGCAAGTAACATACCGAAGGACAAAGGGAACAACATATGATATTAACCGAATCCTTAACATAGAGGTTCAACAGATAAAGATATTCGTAGAATATGTAGGAGCCAATATGGGCATCCAGGTCCTTCTATTGGTTATTGACCAGAGAGTGTGTTAGGTCATGTCAGTATAGTTCTCGAACCCGTAGTGTTTGCACACTTAAGGTTCGATGATGTTTCGATATTATTGAGCTATGTATGTTGGTGACTGAAAGTTGTTTAGAGACCCAGATGAGATGCCAGACGTCACGAGGATCTCCATAATGGTCCGGAGGTAAATATTGATATATAGGAAACTTGCATTTGGCTTCCGGAAAGTTTTCAGGCATTACAGGTAAAGTACCGGGAGTGACGAATGGTTTCTGGGGTTTTAGCGGGAGGGTCCACCCACCCAGGAGAGAACCTAATAGTCCTAACGGTGGTGCACCAGCCATTAGTGGGCTGGTGTGACCAGTCCAAGAGGATATATTTCGGCCAAGGAGAAAAAGGGGAATAAGGGAAAGGGGGAAGGAGGAGCCCAAGTGGAATCCTACATGTAGTAGGATTGGAGATGGACTCCTCCACCTCCTCTCCACTTCGGCCGAACCCTTTACGGTTGAGGTTGTCTCCTCCCCTCCGTCCCTCCTATATATACTAGAGGATTTTGAGGGCAGCCCTAACCCTAATAAGCCACGGGTTGCCCTCTCTCTCTACGTCGTTTTCTCCTCCATATTAGTTTAGGAGAGCTTGGCGAAGCCCTGCTGTATTAGTTCACCACCACCACCACCACGCTGTCGTGCTGGAGAACTCATCTACCTCTCCGCCCTATGGATGAATCAAGAAGGCGGAGATCGTCATCAAGCTGTACGTGTGCTGAACGCGAAGGTGTCGTCCGTTCAGCACTAGATCGGGAAGGATCGTGATGAGATCGCGGGAAGTCCATCGTGATGAGATCGCATGATGGATCGTGATGGGATCGTGGGACAGATGGTGATTGTATCACGAAGATGTACGGCTACATCAACCGCGTTATATACGCTTCCGCTTATCGATCTACAAGGATATTTAGATGCACTTTCCCCTCTCGTAAATGGTCATCATCATGGATAGATCTTGTGTGCACGTAGGAAATTTTTTGTTTCCCATGCAATGTTTCCCAACAAGAATACTATAAATATTGATAGGAAATCATGATGCAAAATGGACGTATTAGTTAACATGTCGTGTGAAAATATTGGCAACACAATAACGATAATATCTCTTACTAAATCATAAAGCTGGGCTATCCAACACTATTGTTCCGGTAACAATATGTTATGATTATTGATAGTATCCTTGTTACTATAGAAATTCTCTTGATAAGGAAAACAAGATCGTCATTGATACATGTGCTACTCCTAGAGGCATGACTAGGTATCATCTTGGTTTTAAATTTTCCACACATGCAATTTGGTTTTCGTTCGAATCCCATATTCAAGAACCTATGCAATTATATCATGGAAATATAAAGTTAATTATGAAATTGGAAATATCATAATAGCATTTTATTATTTCCTCTAGGCTTATTTCCAACAAGTATGTCGGTTTAATCTAGATCCCAGACGCAACGACCAAGAACTGGTGGGTTTGACAAGGCAATTACAATGCAACAATTCTAAAAACCATCCCTCCATATGACATTGCTTTTGGCTGACATCAAAGGCATTTGCTCGTAATGAGATTCAATGGCAGGAGTCAGGCACAAACTCCAGATCATCCCTAAACATGCCTCTAATGGTTCCAAGAGGTATTTCTACTACCCAACAAGTAAATCTTGTGTGGATCTTTATAATGACCACTCTCTTCTTCCCAAAGAGTTATACTTTGCCATTTGAGTTGAGCCACTTCCTCTCTCTTCCTTCCTCTTTCTCAAAGCACACAATATCCATATCGCTCCTACAAATCACTTCACTTCTTGCAAAAATATAGGGGGGCACTCGATCTACACTTCCACCAAAGTAATTTTGGTCTCCTTTGAGTTCATTCACGATTTTTTTACCATTGGTGGTTGGAAACTCCTAGGAGGTAGGAATTTATGGAGAGGAATAACTTTTATAGTTACTACATTTTTTGTAAAGGACTTGAGGTTTCCTCAAGGTCTACCACTAGTGTTTGAGAATAACCATTGTGATTATATCTCAAGAAGAAGAAGGTGATTCTTTTGTGGTGATGGTTGAACCTTCGTGGTTCTCCCACATCTCCAACGGTGACTAGATCACCTCCAATTGAGAGAATATTGGGATACATTTACATATTTATGTTCTTCACTTGTCTCTAACCTTAGCTCATTTATTTTGGGTTTACTTTGGTCGCATGACCTTGCAAAACATCATATAAGCTGTATATCTCACCTTAGAATTGTTAGGTTCACATTATATTCCATGAAGTCTAAACTTGTTAATAAGGAAAGTAAAGTTTTTTACTTGTCCCTATTCACGTGCCCTCTAGGTTCGTATCGATCATATCAATCATGCCATAGTTATGGTTAAAAAATGAATTTTAATATTTTCTTTATTATTTTACATCAATGTATTATGTGCTATCAGCATAACCATCTAGATCTTCTATTTTCTAAGAGCTAAAGTACTATTTTAACTTATGAACTCCTAAATTGCGGCACAAATATGGGCATAGTTAATCTCCCGTAGAAATATCTATTACTTCAAAGCATATATATTACTCAAGAAAATATTCTTACAATAAAAATGACCCTAATTTGTCACACGAGGCAACATACCCTTGATTTTAGCATTGAAAAAATGTTTTTACTAGCTCATAAGCAACAAGATTTGCCTCAGATGTGACTTTCAACAATTCACTTTAGGCCGCCGAACAACTATCCTTACAAAAACTAATACCCTCATCGATTTTTTATTAGTTCCCTTAGACCAACTATACAGAGTTGCCTCGCGTCCATGATTGTCACATAATAACCATCAATATGGAGATTTTGCCAAAATGGCACTCTAATTAAGTTACTCCATGGGTGTCAATAGACATAATTTATGGAGTTTGCTCCATAAAAAAGCTTCCATAAATGGAGGTTGGTGAGGTCTATATTGGAGCTCATTCCATACCCAACGCAAACACTTGGAGTACATGAACCGTCGCACAAAGATAATAACCGATGAGGACTCGTCACATGACGGTAGCCACCTGGCCATTAATGGCCTCCACCGACCTGATTCCTTTGATTACCAAGGTGGTCGTTTGGGTGATCAATGGCTTCATCTCCGGCACTAAATCCCAACAATGAGGGAACCCCATCACCAAAGCCCTAGTCGTCGCCTCCACCTCCCTGCCTCCTCATCCCTTCCCATCTTCTCCACCATCTAGGAAAATGTCTTCACACAAGAACACGATATATTGGCTCAACCTGGCGGCAGAGCGAAGGCTCTCATCTCAGACTCCGCACACCATGGTGAACTCTTCCCACAAAGCACAAGCCATGATAGTCGTCGGATCCTTCTTCAGCAACGGCGATAGATGTGTCAATCACAGGGGAACTAGTCACCCCCAGCGGTCCGTTGAAGGAGGAGGAGCACATTGTCCCCATCGAACCTGTTACCCCTCATCCCAATGAATGACGTCGTCCTCGTTGAGGATAATCGAAGCCAATGTCGGAGTCTAAGAAAGGAATTGAGGTCGTCTTGCGGCTTCCCTTTTCCTCGAAGCATGCAATGAGTAACGAATCCCCGAAGAGTTCGGCCCCGCACTCACAGATGAGGAGGAGCAATGGCTTCCCCTCGTGATTCTGACCCCCTACACCTACTTTGTCTATCTCTTGTCGGAGGAGGAGGATGCCGACTAGATGACGCCGACCATCGACTAGTGTCGGCAGTATGCTAGGTAGTAATGTCGCTCGAATAGGGACCATCCTTATTTCGAAAATGGTGTTAAATGACATTGCAAGTCGCTAATTATATGTAAAGTGACACATTTTATCAAATGAATAAAGCTATGTTGAGATACATGTCTGTATGTTTAGACTTCAATTTGAGCTTAAATTACCCCTAAAAATTTAGAAAAAATAAAAAAACATGAAGCCCATATTATGGCTACATTATGTTCGTGCATAGAGGAAGCCATCTCCATATTCCTACGGAGCACACTTCATATGTTGACTCTGCTAGAGTTGATCGGCAAAATCTATAAAATTGACCAAAGACGATTTTTTTTACAAAATGAACTGTCCATGATACAATTTCATCCAACTAACCCTTTCGGGTAGCGCTGCTCTGACAAGCGCTACACTACCTGCCAATGTGGCGTGGCACGGTCAGGTCAGGGCCCATGTATGGTTGTGCGAAGCATTTTGTCTAGGCGCTACACTTTATTATGTGAAGCCTTTGTCTTAAGCGGTACATGCTAACTTGAAGAATTTTCAGCTCACCCCAATCCTCATATGCTCTATGTTCCTCTCTAGCCCGGCAACGGGAAAACACTAAGTTCTCATAGTAGCGGTAGTGAGTTAAACACTATCCAACACATCATAGCGTGTTCCCCTTAGACGCTATGTTAACTCCCCTTAGACGCTATGATAACTTAAATAGCTTGAAGGGCTCAAGAAAGTTTATAAAATTGGGAGCATATTCCAAAATAAAGGCATCTCTAATCGTCACAATCCTGGATTGACCAGCATTGATGTAGATGATCCTATTATTTCATATGTTTTTTCGTTCTGTTGTTTACGTCTCCTTTTTATGGCTTGTAGCTTAATTGCTTTATCTTTACCTTTTCATTTTCCTTGTCGCTTTCTCCTCTATCTTTTTTGCTTTCAGAATGTGCTATCTTAAATAAGGTCTTACTTGCTCCTTTATATTTAGAAGCTAGATGTATGAAGTATATTGAGACTATGAAATCATGATGAATTTGGCTGAAAACATTGTAACTCGACGTGTTATGGCTACGACTAAAAGCTTAAGATTGATTACCAGGTAATGTGTTTCAAGTGAGAATATATTGTACTGTATCATGTGAGTAAGTTTTTGTTGTCAAGACACGCATCACAACAAAATCATGGCATCATTTGTTGCACATACCACTGCTTTACTACACCTCATTTTTTATCCTTTTTATAGGAATGTAACATATTGGCATTTGTTTTTGCCATCAATGATGCCCTACTAGTGGTCTGGTTTTGGGTCTTATTACCTCGTCTAGATTACTCTATGCAGATTCACACTGAACACATGTATATACTTATATCCATATTCTTATCATCCCATGAACTGGTGCGTTTACTATGAAATAGGAAACTAAAATATCTCTGGAAATACTATGGAAAAGGGAAACCATACATCATCTTGTCGAAGAAGCATTAGGAGCAGACCTCAATACCTTTAGAGATGTTGAATCTGCTAAAATTGCTGCAAAAAATCTAAATGTTAATTTGAAAGTGTACAGTTTGCGGAAATGCTCTATCATTATGTCAATAACTATTGCCATGTCCATTAAGAAATGCTCTATGTTGCTCTTCGGACATGTAGTCGAATTATCATAGCGTCTAAGGAGAACACTCTATGATGTGTTCGATAAAGTGTATCGCACAAACACTAGTCTACGACTTAGTGTTTGCCTGTTACATAGGTCAGAGAGCATGTGAGGGTTGGAATGAGCTGAAAATTCAATAAGTCAGCTTGTAACGCTAAAGCCAAAGGCTTCACACTATAAAATGTAGTGTCTAGACGAAAGGCTTCACATTTCGTGTAGCATAGCGGCTACATTATGGGCACTACCTGAAAGGGTTAGCCGCATAAAATTGTTTTGCACACATATCATTCGCTGAATTTCTTTCGCATCTAGTGTTGCAATAAGCCACGAAGTCCAGCCCAGCTCGGATTTGGAGCGCCGCACTGATTCGTATTGCAGTACTAGGTAGCTACTAGTATATATATATATATACATGTATCCCCTTGTAAACAATATTAGATCAAAGTAATACAGACCAGTTTCTCTTCCGTTGATTCGTTCACCAAGCAACAAGGTTTCGTCGAGACAATCAAATCGGTCGTTACTTTCGCTTGCGTACAGGCCAGAGGCAACATATGGCTGCTCGTACAAGAATTCATCCACGTGCTTGACTGCTAGCTTAGCTAGCTTCCATGAACGTGTGCTCGAGGATTTAATCATTGTTCTGAATGCAACAATTGGTATCTAGAGCCTCGGCGATCTACGATCTATGATGATGGACAACTTCACTAAATCGGTCAAGTCCGGCAGCGGCGGTGCCAAGGCGAACAAGAACGGCGACAGGGTGAAGAAGGGCGGCAAGTCAGCAACCAATTGTCTAGGGATCAGCGGCGCCAACGTCCAGGTGCATCACAACATCCCCATCCAGTACCCGATGCTCACGGGCGCCAACTACGGCATGTGGGCGGTGAAGATGAAGATTATTCTGCAATCCCTTCGAGTGTGGGAGGCCATCACGGACAACGACGTCGACGAGGAGCGCGACGAAGGTGCCATGGACGCCATAGCCCAGTCCATGCCGGATTCCATGCTAATGACATTGGCGGAGTTCGCGACGACAAGAGAGGCGTGGAACGCACTCAAGCAGATGAGGATCGGAGAAGACAGCGTCACCAAGGCTCGGGCATGATCATGCAATCTCTGGCGTTAGCTAGACGAATGCTTATGACAACAACCTTCTCCTGCAACGGCAACAGAAGAATGCTGAAAGCACTCCCTAGTAATGAGGCTAGAAGAATGTTGTTGATGTCCCACCAGCGCGTGGGTTCGCAGCAGTTTTTGAGGGTAGAGTATTCGACCCAAATTTGTAGATCGCCAGGCAGGAGGTGAGATAATACTCTCGAGTATTAGCAGCTGAATTTGTCAGATTCAACCACACCTGAAAGATTAGTATCTGCAAGCACAGTAGTAACAGCAAAGTAATATGATAACAACGGTGTCAGAAATGATCTGTTGACGGCAGACTATTCCTAACGATTGTATCAATGGCGCCAAGTTGCCTAGTTGACGGAAGTTGTGAGTTCCCGTCAATGACCAGCAAATCAAGATTGTAGCAGGTAGGAGCAGTGTAACGAGAAATAGCAGCGGCAAGGAAAAGCAGTAGTGACAGCAGTAGCAAGTAGCAACAGTAGTAGCAACAGTAGCAGCAGAGCAAGACAAGTAACAGCAGTAGCAACAGTAGTAGCAGCAGCAGAGCAAAACAAGTAACAGGAGCAGTAGGACAAACTCGTAGGCAATGGGTCGGTGATTTGTTTGGATGATATTCATCATGCAACAGCTATAACATAGTGAGATATGTGGCTAGCTCCCGTTCGTCAATGTGATATAGGCATGTATTCCGTGTGTCGTCATACGTGCTTAGGCAAAAGAACTTGCATGACATCTATTGTCCATCCCTCCCGTGGCAGCGGGGTCCAAAAGGAAACTACGGGATATTAAGGTTCTCCTTTTAATAAAGAACCGGACCAACGCATTAGCACTTGGTGAACACATGAACTCCTCAAACTATGGTCATCACCGGGAGTGGTTCCGGTTATTGCCACTTCGGGGTTGCCGGATCATAACACATAGTAGGTAACTACAACTTGCAAGATCGGATCTAAAACACACATATATTGGTGACAACATAATAATTTCAGATCTGAAATGATGGCACTCGGGCCCTAGAGACAAGCATTAAGCATGGCAAAGTAGTAGCAACATCAATCTCAGAACATAGTGGATACTAGGGATCAATCCCCATCAAAACTAACTCGATTACATGATAGATCTCATCGTACTCATCACCGCCCAGCGAGCCTATGAATAGATTACTCACGAACGATGAAGAGCTTCATGGAATTGGAGAGGGAAGAAGGTTGATGATGACGATGGCGACAATTTCCCCTCTCCGGAGCCCAAGACGGACTCCAGATTTGCCATCCAGATGAAGAAGACGTGGTGGCGGCGCCTCCGTATCGAAAACGCGACAAAAACTTCTCTTTCTATTTTTTCTGGGACGAAAGACAACTTATAGAGCTGGAGTTCGGAGCGGCAAGTGCCTGTGGGCCCCACAAGCCTGCCCACCGCCACCAGGGGGTGGTGGCGGAGCAGGGGCTTGTGGCCCACTGGCCCACCCCCTGAGGTGGAACTTGGCGTAGATATTTTTGATATTTTCCAAAACTGCTCCCCGTAAATTTTCAAGACGTTTGGAGAACTTTGATTTCTGCACAAAAATAACACCAAGGCAATTCTGCTGAAAACAGCGTCAGTCCAGGTTAGTTCCATTCAAATCATGCAAATTATAGTCCAAAACAAGGGCAAAAGAGTTTGGAAAAGTAGATACGTTGGAGACGTATCAACTCCCCCAAGCTTAAAACCTTGTTTATCCTCAAGCAATTCAGTTGACAAACTGAGAGAGAAAGAAAAACTTTGACAAACTCTGTTTGATCTTGTTGTTGCAACTATGTCTAACTCATAACCATAATTTCAGCAAGATCACAAGTTAACCACATAAGCAAATGACACAAAGGTCTCACGGTAAACTAATATCAATGGCATAATCAGCTAACGAGCAAATAATAATGAGTTTCAAATACCAACACTTCAATCAAAACAAGCATGAAGCAATATGAATAGGTGGTATCTCGCTAGCTCTTTGTGAGACCGCAAAACATAAATGCAGAGCACTTTCAAAGATCAAGGGCTGACTAAACATTGTAATTCATAGCAAGGAAGATCCAGTCATAGTCATACTCAATATCAATCAAAAGCAAAGCATAAGAATGACAGAGGTGCTCTCTAATTGGTGCTTATATAAGAGGAGGATGACTCAACAGGAAAATAAATAGACAGGCCCTTCGCAGAGGGAAGCATTGATTTGCAGAGGTGCCAGAGCTCAAGCTTTGAAAACAGAGATAATAATTTTGGGTGGCATGCTTTCATTGTCAACGCAATGACCAAGAGTTCTCAATATGTTCCATGCTACTCATACTATAGGCGGTTCCCAAACAGAAAAGTAAAGTTTTAACTCCCCCACCACCAATCAATCACACTCCACAACTAGCCGAATCCTCGGGTACCGTCCATACTAACATCAATCCGGGGGGAGTCTTGTTTTACAGTTATGCTTTCGATTTAACAGTGGAACTGGGCATCCCAAATGACGGCCCCTTTATCGTGAATGACTATGAATAAACACATGTCGAGGATAACACTCCTAGAATATAAGATACCAATAGCCCTCTGTCACCACATGAGCAGTTCGGGCATGCAAAACAGATTATTTCTTGAAGGTTTAGAGAATGGCACATGCAAACTTACTTGGAACGGCAGGTAGATACCGCAAATAGGTAGGTATGGTGGACTCTCATGGAAAATCTTTTGGGTTTATGGAAGTGGATGCACAAGCTGTATTCCCGCTAAGTACAAGTGAAGGCTAGCAAAAGACTGGGAAGCGACCAACTAGAGAGCGACAATAGTCATCAAGATGCAATGAGTTTGACTAACATTGAATGCAAGCATGAACAGGATATAAATCACCATGGATACGAACATCATAGAGGCTATGTTGATTTTGTTTCAACTACGTGCATGAACATGCGCCAAGTCAAGCCACTTAAAACATTCAAAGGAGAATACCATCCTATCATACTACATCATAGTCATCTCAAAACCTATGTTGGCATTCAAGACAAACCATTATAAGCCCTCAGCTAAATAAGCATGGCATCAGAAACTATGATCTCTAAGTTGTCATTGCAAACATGGTTCTCTCATAACAAAGCTAAATCTAGGTCGACAAGCTAGTCATATTTACAAAAACAAAATAGTAGAGTTCATACCAGCTTTTCAGTCTCAGTCACTTCATCATATACCATCATTGTTGCCTTTCATTTGCACGATCGAACGATGAAAACGATAATAAGCGCATTGGACTAAGCTGAATCTACAGGCAAACACAAAGGAGAAGACAAAATAATATGGCTCTTTGAAAGCTAAACAGGTAAGCATGCAAGAACCAATAAACATTGTAACCAATATCTTCTACCTTGACACAAAGAAAAAGAAAACTATTTACACGGGAAAACTCCCAACAAGGAAAAGAAGAAAGAAAAATCTTTTTGGGTTTTCTCAAAAGGACACAAAACAAGAAAACAAGAAAACGAAAAGAAACTAGCATGGATAATATAGTGGAAAGTGTAAACACCGGCTAACAAAGTGAAAGCATAAGCATGAATGTAGAGTCGGTGAGAACACGTACTCCCCCAAGCTTAGGCTTTTGGCCTAGCTTGGTGTACTCCCAAGGTGGGAAATAACCAGCTCCAGGATACTCCGGAGCAGACGGTGGATGCCACTGCTGCATGAGCTCCTCTGGCTCCCAGTGATAAACTGGCGTCTGGTACTCGACTGGCGGCTCGGGCACGGGCGCATATGGTTGGGCCAAGCCCCAATATGTGTAGATGTCTGCGGGTATAATAGTGTACCTGCCTGCATGAAGATCGAACAAAGAAGGAGCAGGCAAAGTAATAGTCTCCCGAGTACCCTGACTAAACACCAGGTTATAAATCATCCGTCTACTAGCATCTCTATCCATAAAATCATGGAAAACCATGCTGTCATAATCCAGATATCTCTCAGGGAGAAGCATCTCTCATTCCTCTCCTAGTCTAATGGGTATCTCAAAATGTCTGGCAAGACCGGTAGCATAGATACCTCCATAGCCAACACCTTTAGAACGGTTCAGGTTCAACCGTTGAGCTACTATAGCACCCAGGCTATAAGTCTTATCGTTATAAAGGCCTTCGCGCAAAACCGCCAGGTCTGGAGAACTAAGTGATCCAGCCTTCCCACGGCCAATCAAACATTTTCGCACAAATAGTGAGAAGTACGGAAGCACAGGAAAATGTATGCTAGCAATTCTAGTGTGAGACACTCCTCTCTCCTCTCCAACAGCAATAGAACCAATGAAATCCTCCAAGTCTCGTGGACGAGGGACATGGATATCCCCAACATAAGGTAATTTCAAATACATTGCAAAAGTCCTGCAGCGTCATGCACTGGGGAACATCGTATATCATGAACTCAACCATGGGAGGATTCTTCCTCGAATAAAAGTTGAAGCTTTGGACAAAAATATTGGTCAGGAGGAGATATTGTGGGCACTTATCTTCAACGAACGCAGTAAGACCTGCGTTCTCCACCAAGTAATAAAAGTCTTCATAAAGTCCGGCGGCGCGCAAAAATTCATCACTTGGCCACTCGCACACTCGAACTTCTGTGACTCGAGGGACTGCGTACTTGGGGTGGTTCTCCTCATCCTCCTTGGGGTTACGGCTTGAAGAGCCTCTCAAGAACCTCCTCATCTTTTCCTTTTTCTAGCTATGAAAAATTCTGAAATTTTTAGAGACCTCGAAAGAAAAGTGAATAAGGATTAACCCAACTTGTAGAAACTACTCCTACTAGTGCCTAGAGACCGTAACACGCGCTAAAACTACTTGGGACCAGCTAAAATCAACTTTTCTAGCTCCAGAACAGGGTCACCAGGGTAGAAACAATACGCGAAGGATAAAGCACTAGAGCAAAAACTAATTGGACCAATGGAGGGGTCACTTACCAAGGAGTAATCTCCCCAAAATAGTTCGGAGAATGGTGCTTTGAGCAAGGAGATCGAAAATCACAGCCAAATGATCTAGAACACGGGTTTGAGCTGCGAAACAATTTTTTCTGGAGGTGGAAGAAGAGGCTGGGAGCTGGAATGAGTGGAGGGGATGCATGTGGGCTCCACAAGCTTGCACCCCGCCACCAGGGGGTAGGTGGCGGTGGGGGGGGGGTCGCGGCTCACTGGTCAGGCCCCCTGGCCAGCTCTCAAGCCCAGAAATTTTCAAAAAAAATCCAGAAAAAATCATACTAAACTTTGAGGACCATCGGAGAACTTTTATTTTCGAGGTATTTTTCTCCGGGACGCTAAAACAGAAAACAGGAAAAGCTAAACTAATTCCATCATTTTTCTTCTAAGAAAAAGAAAATGAAAACTCAAAACAGAGGTATGTGACTCTTTGATTCATCCGTCTCATGGTCATCGAAGGAAATCCGTCAATGGGATTGATCAAGTCCTTATGACAAAACCTTCTCGAATCGCAAGAGAGAACGGAGAATTCTCGAATAGCTACTAAGTTACCTCAATGGGGATACGTATCTCCCCAACAAGAAAATCATACTTCATCTTGACACGAGGAATAGGGCATTCAAAGCTCCCAATGAGAATCGATGAAGTCTTTTTGATAGCATTGATGCAATGTACTTGATGTCGTTTCTTCGAAAAGTGCACTGTGTGGTCATTACCGTTGACATGGAAAGTGACATTGCCTTTGTTGCAATCTATAACAGCCCCTGCAGTGTTTAAAAAGGGTCTTCCGAGGATGATAGCCATGGCATCGTCCTCGGGAATATCCAAGATAACAAAGTCTGTTAAGATAGTGGTATTAGCAACCACAACAGGCACATCCTCGCAAACGCCGATAGGGAAAGCAGTTTATTTGTCAGCCATCTGCAGAGAAATTTCAGTGGGTGTCAACTTATCCAGTTCAAGTCTACGATAAAGAGAGAGCGGCATAACACGAACACCGGCCCCAAGGTCACATAAGGCAGTTCTTACGTAGTTTCCTTTAATGGAGCAAGGTATAGTGGGCACTCCGGGATCACCAAGTTTCTTAGGAGTTCCACCTTTAAAAGTGTAATTGGCAAGCATGGTGGAGATCTCAAGATCTAGTATCTTCCGTTTATTAGTCACGATATCTTTAATGTACTTGGCATACGGAGACATCTTGAGCATATCAGTTAACCGCATCTGCAGAAAGACGGGTCTTATCATCTCAACGAAACGCTCAAAATCCTCATCATCCTTTTTCTTGGATGGCTTAGGAGGAAAGGGCATAGGTCTCTGAACCCATGGCTCTCTTTCTTTACCATGCTTCCTAGAAGTGAAGTCATTCTTGTCGTATTTCTTAGGTTGTGGGTTATCAGGATTAACCGTAGGTTCAATCTCCACATCCTCATCATTGCTAGGTTGACCATTATTATGAACATCACTGTCCACATTGTCACCAGGTTCATGTTCATCACCTGATTGTGTTTCTGCATCAGACGTAGAAATATCATTAGGTTCTTCAGGTGTGATAGTATTTGGTGAACTAACGTGCAGGTTTCTATCATCCTTCTTCTTCTCCTTAGGATGACTAGGTGTATTAGCATTGATTCCTTGAGAATCTTGATCAATTCTCTTAGGATGACCTTCACGATACAAAGGTTCCTGAGTCATTTTGCCTCCTCTAGTAATGACTCTAACAGAGTTGTCATTTAATTCATTGAGCATGTCATTCTAAGCTTTAAGTACTTGTTCTACCTGAGTAGTAATCATAGAGGCATGTTTACTCAGAAGCTTAAGATCATAGACATTTCTCTCTACACAAGCACTTAAATGGCTAAGCATACCAGCACTTTGTTCCAAATGTCTGCTAACATAATCATTGAAACTCTTTTGTTTGGCAACAAAGTTGTCAAATTCATCAAAGCATAGGCTAGCAGGTTTATCAAAAAGAATATCACTCTCATCAAACCTACGCAGAGAATTCACTTCTACTACCTGTGCCGGGTTGTCGAGACCATGGATCTCTTCGATATGCGGTAGATTTTTGACATCTTCAGCTCTAATGCCTTTCTCTTGCATAGATTTCTTGGCTTCTTGCATATCTTCGGGACTGAGGAATAGAATACATATTTTCTTAGGAGTTGTCTTAGGAGGTGGTTCGGGAATAGTCTCAGCTTGTTCTATAGTTCGTTCCCTAAAAACACAACCGGCACAACTATCTAGGTGGTCTCTAGAGGCATCGGTAAGTACGTTATAGAGGATATCAAGTATCTCGTTCTTCTTAAGAGGGTGATCAGGCAAAGCATTTTGTAGCTGGACGAGCCTCCCCCAAGCTTGTGGAAGACTCTCTTCTTGGAGTTGAGCAAAGTTGTATATTTCCTGCAAGGCAGCTTGCTTCTTATGGGCAGGGAAATATTTCTCACAGAAGTAATAGACCATCTCCTGGGGACTACGCACACATCTAGGAGCAAGAGAGGTAAACCAGGCTTTAGCATCATCCTTTAGAGAGAAAGGAAATAGCTTAAGGATATAGTAGTGGCGGATCTTCTCCTCATTAGTGAAGAGGTTGGCTATTTCGGATAGTTTGGCAAGATGGGCTATGACCGTCTCAGACTCATAACCGTGAAAAGGATCAGATTCGACTAGAGAGATTATCTCAGGGTCGACACAGAATTCATAATCCTTATCGGTGACAAAGATAGGTGAAGTGGCAAACTTCGGGTCATTTTTCATCCTAGCTTCCCGAGATTTTTCCTTCCACTTGAGAAGTAATTTCTCAGCGTCATAGGCATCCTTACACGCAAGAAAATCCTCAGCTATCTCTTCCTCCATAACGTAACCCTCAGGTATATCAGGCAATTCATATCTAGTAGAGCTAGATCTAACAGGAGCAAAAGCAGGTTCTATCTCAATAGCATTGGAAGTTTCAGAAGCATCACGAGCATTGGCAGTAACTCTAGCAATATGAGCATCAAGGAACACTCCTAGTGGAACATCAGGCAATGTATTATATCTAGCAGTATCAAGCATAGCATCATCAGGAAAAATAGCATCTCTAGCATCATCAGGCAAAGCAGTATCAAGCATAGCATCTCTAGCAGTATCAGGCATAGTATCAAGCATAGCATCTCTAGCAGTATCAAGGATAGCATCATCAGGCATAGTATCATCAAGCATAGCATCTCTAGCAGTAGTATCACAAGCATCATCAAGTACAAGCGACATATCAAGATTTCTAGCAGGAGGTGATGTCGCAAACTTACTCATAACTGAAGGTGAATCAAGTGCAGAGCTAGATGACAATTCCTTACCTCCCCTCGTAGTTGAGGGCAAGACTTTGGTCTTTGGATCCTTCAGATTCTTCATAGTGATCAGCAGATATAAATCCCAAGTGACTCACAGAATATAGTAATACCTCCCCGGCTACGGAGCCAGAAAAATGCTCATCGTGCAATCTCTATCGTTAGCTAGTCGAATGCTTATGACAACAACCTTCTCCTGCAATGGCACCAGAAGAATGCTGAAAGCACTCCCCAGTAATGAGGCTAGAAGAATGTTGTTGATGGCCCACCAGCGCGTGGGTTCGCAGCAGTTTTCGAGGGTAGAGTATTCGACCCAAATTTGTAGATCGCCAGGCAGGAGGTGACAGAATACTCTCGAGTATTAGCAGCTGAATTTGTCAGATTCAACCACACCTGAAAGATTAGTATCTGCAAGCATAGTAGTAACAACAAAGTAATATGATAATAACGGTGTCAGAAACGATCTGTTGACGGCAGACTATTCCTAACGATTGTATCAATGGCGCCAAGTTGCCTCGTTGACGGAAGTTGTCAGTTCCCGTCAACGACCAGCGAATCAAGATTGTAGCAGGTAGGAGCAGTGTAACGAGCAATAGCAGCGGCAAGGAAAAGCAGTAGTGACAGCAGTAGCAAGTAGCAATAGTAGCAAGCTACAGTAGTAGCAACAGTAGCAGCACAGCAAGACAAGTAACAGCAGTAGCAACAGTAGTAGCAGCAACAGAGCAAAACAAGTAACAGCAGCAGTAGGACAAACTCGTAGGCAATGGGTCGGTGATTTGTTTGGACGATATTCATCATGCAACAGCTATAACATGGAGATATATGTGGCTAGCTCCCGTTCGTCAATGTGATGTAGGCATGCATTCCGTGTGTCATCATACGTTCTTAGGGAAAAGAACTTGCATGACATCTATTGTCCATCCCTCCCGCGGTAGCGGGATCCAAAAGGAAACTACGGGATATTAAGGTTCTCCTTTTAATAAAGAACCGGACCAACACATTAGCACTTGGTGAACACATGAACTCCTCAAACTATGGTCATCACTGGGAGTGGTTCCGGTTATTGTCACTCCGGGGTTGCCGGATCATAACACATATTAGGTAACTACAACTTGCAAGATCGGATCTAAAACACACATATATTGGTGACAACATAATAATTTCAGATCTGAAATCATGGCACTCGGGCCCTAGTGACAAGCATTAAGCATGGCAAAGTAGTAGCAACATCAATCTCAGAACATAGTGGATACTAGGGATCAATCCCCATTAAAACTAACTCGATTACATGATACATCTCATCCTACTCATCACCGCCCACCGAGCCTACGAATAGATTACTCACGAACGATGAAGAGCTTCATGGAATTGGAGAGGGAAGAAGGTTGATGATGATGATGGCGACGATTTCCCCTCTCCGGAGCCCAAGACGGACTCCAAATCTGCCCTCCAGATGAAGAACAGGTGGTGGCGGCGCCTCCGTATCAAAAACGTGACGAAAAATTCTCTTTTTATTTTTTCTGGGATGAAAGACAACTTATAGAGCTGGAGTTGGGGGCGGCAGGTGCCTGTGGGCCCCACAAGCCTGCCCACCACCATCAAGGGGGTGGTGGTGGAGCAGGGGCTTGTGGCCCACTGGCCCACCCCCTCAGGTGGAACTTGGCGCAAATATTTTTGATATTTTCCAAAACTGCTCCCCATAAATTTTCAGGACGCTTGGAGAACTTTGATTTCTGCACAAAAATAACACCAAGGCAATTCTGCTGAAAACAGTGCCAGTCCAGGTTAGTTCCATTCAAATCATGCAAATTATAGTCCAAAACAAGGGGAAAAGAGTTTGGAAAAGTAGATACGTTGGAGACGTATCAGGGCACAAGTGCTGAAGCGTCAATTTCACAAGTTGCAGATGGAGGAAACTGAATCGGTGAACGACTATGCCATGCGTCTTACTACTTTGGTGGGAGAGATCCACGCGCTTGGTGCAAAGCTCGAGGAGACCGAGATCGTGGAGAAGTTTTTTTAGTTTAGTGACTGATAAATTCACGTACATCATCGGCACGCTCGAGCAGCTTTACGACATCGACGACATGACCATAATGGAGGCGATCGAATGCTTGCGGACATGGGAAGAGAATGCTCGTGGTTGTCGTAAAGGAAAAGGAGGAGGTAGCGACCAACTCATGTACTCGCGCGCAGATTGGGAGGCCCCAAGTAGCAAAGGAAGGCGTGACGGTGGCGAAGGCTCAAGCAACACGAAGGGCGATGGACAAACCGGAAAAGGCAAAGGAGAAGGCAAACCACAAGGTCGTGGTAAGGCGGGCCAATCTAAAGAGCAGAAGCCACGGAACTTGGACTTGTCGGAGGACAAGTGCTATAACTGCAATAAGATGGGTCACTTTGGGAAGGATTGTACGAAGCCTAACAAGCGGGAGATCAAGGAAAATTTGGCAAAGCAGGAAGGCGAAGATCCAGTTCTTCTGATGGCCGAAATTTGTGATCTCGCTGAAAAGGTGGTTGTGAAACCAAGCCGGAAGGTGCTACTTCACGAGAAGTGACACCGAACTTATCCGGTGATCAGAACGTGTCGTGGTATCTCGACACAGGTGCTAGTAACCACATTACGGGGTGCAAGAGAAATTCCTCGAGCTCGAATACAATGTTGAAGGCTCGTTCAAGTTCGGTGATGGTTCAGCTGTGGAGATTTGCGGGCAAGGATCTATCCTCTTCGAGGGTCTCATAGGCGAACATCGCATACTCACCGGAGTGTACTACACCCCACGGCTTCGCAACAACATCATATCTATTGGGAAGCTTGACGAGAATGGATGCAAGGTGAATATCGAGAACGGAGTGATGACGATATTCGACAACCTCTAAAACGTGCTAGCTCATGTTAAACGCACATGGAATAGGCTCTCTATCCTCAACCTTGATCAATCTCAACCGGAGTGTTGGCTCGCCAAGAGTGATGATGATTCGTGGTTATGGCATGCTAGATTTGGACACGTTAACTTCTTCGCCTTGAAGAAGATGTCAAAGATGGATATGGTATCCGAGATGCCATTTATCGACCATGTTGATCGAGTATGTGACGGGTGCTTGGTTCGAAAACAGCACCGCATGTCGTTCCCTGCTCAGTCTACCTATCGTGCAAGTGATGCAGTCGAGCTGCTCCATGGTGATATATGTGGCCCTATCACCCCGGCAACTCATGCGGGAAAGAAGTATTTCTTCCTCGTGGTAGACGAATACTTGAGATATATGTGGGTCATTATCCTACGATCTAAAGATGAGGCTTTTGAAGCATTAAAGAAGCTGAAGGATACAACGGAGATGGAACACAAGCTGAAGGTTCGCGCTCTACGGACAGATCGCGGCGGAGAGTTTACGTCGAATGAGTTCAACGACTACTGTGAGAAGATTGGCATAAAAAGGTTCCTCGCAGCACCTTACACTCCCCAGCAGAACGGAGTCATTGAAAGGTGCAATCAAACCGTCATTGACATGGCAAGGAGTTTACTCAAGAGCAAGAACCTGCCGGGGACTTTTTGGGGAGAAGCTGTCTCGACGGCGGTCTATCTTCTCAACCGGACTCCAACGAAGGCGGTGATTGGCAAGACTCCGTATGAAGCAATTTACAGATGTAAGCCGAATGTGTCTCATCTACGGACGTTCGGGTGTGTGGCACATGTGAAGATGACAGAGTCGCATCTCTCAGAGCTTGCCGATCGTAGCACCAAGATGGTGTTCATCGGATACGAGAGGAGTTCAGGCACCAAGGCATACCGCTTCTACGATCCACAAACCAAGCGTCTACGGATTTCACGCGACGTCGTGTTTGAAGAAAACAAAGCATGGAATTGGAGTGCAGCAGCCAACGATGCTCCAAAAGGTAACATATTCATAGTTGAATTTCCAATTGACGATGATGCAGGACAGGACGTCCACGTGGTTGGCAAGACGCCCAACCAAGGTGACCACCATGGTAGTGAGCATCATGGTGTCGACACCGAAGATGACGCGCATAGGTCGCAAGGAGATAGCGACAACGATGCGCATGGCACGGGCGGAGATCTCCATGACAACATTGACAACGAGGCGCATAGTGACGACGACAATCAAGATGATGGTCTCGGTCACGACGACTAGCCGACGACGCGGATGTCGATGACACACCCGGGACTCAGCCGTCTTCCTCAAGTGCATCAACATCGACACAATTTGTTTCGCCTCCTTCGCAAGCCACAACGGACTCCTCACGGCCTCGTCTCTACAAGACCTTCAAGAAAGTCTACAAGTACACAAAGCCAGTTACGCTCGAGTACTCCGGACTATGTCTGTTCGGAGTTGAGGAGCCGGCGAACTTCGTAGAGGCGAGCAACAGTCCTAGCTGGACGGACGCCATGGATGAGGAGATGAAGGCGACTGAGAGCAATGGCACGTGGACTTTGGTAACCCGACCTTTAAACCAAAAGGCGATTAGTTTGAAGTGGGTTTACAAGTTAAAGAAGGACACAGAGGGTGCCATTGTGAAGTACAAGGCAAGACTCGTTGCAAAGGGCTACATACAACGTCAAGGAGTTGACTACGATGAGGTGTTTGCACCGGTTGCTCGACTCGAGACGGTGAGAGTGCTCCTAGCTTTGGCAGCACAAGAGGATTGGAAGGTTCATCATATGGATGTTAAATCCGCTTTCCTCAACGGTGATCTCACAGAAGAAGTGTACGTGGAACAACCTCTCGGCTATGAGAAGAAAGGCGAAGAAGGGAAAGTTTACAAGCTCAAGAAGGCACTTTACGGTTGAAGCAAGCGCCAAGAGCTTGGAACTCAAAGTTAGACCGAAGTTTGGTCTCGCTCGGGTTCAAGAGGTGTCCCCTCGAGCACGCAGTCTATACAAAGAACTCCAAAGGCTCAAACCTGCTAATTGGAGTTTATGTCGACGATCTGATTATCACCGGAGATAGCGTACAAGAAATTGAACGTTTCAAGGCGCAAATGAAGAACAAGTTTAGCATGAGCGATCTGGGATTACTCAGCTATTACTTGGGCATCGAAGTGAAGCAAAGCTCTGGAGAGATTTCCCTATGTCAATCGGCTTACGCGGTCAAGTTATTGGACAAGTGTGGCATGTCAGATTGCTACAAGACACAAGTTTCAATGGACCAACGTCACAAGTTGAGCAAGCGTAGCTCAAATCTGCCGGTGGATACCACAATGTATCGAAGCGTTGTGGACAACCTAAGATACTTGGTGCATACCCGACGTGACTTGGCTTATTCAGTCGGATCGTGAGTCGTTTCATGGAGAATCCGACAACCGAACACATGAGCGCGGTCAATCAAATTCTACGCTATGTGAAAGGCACAATTAATCTTGGCTGCACGTACAGAAAGGGAAAGGAATGATTGGTCTTTCGTGGATATTCAGATAGCGACATGGCAGGTGATGTTGATGACCGGAAGAGCACAACGGGCATGGTTTTCTACCTTGTCCCGAATACGATTAGCTGGAATTCTCATAAGCAAAAGGTGATGCACTGTCTTCACGCGAGGCAGAATACATAGCGGCAAGCACGACGGCTTGTCAAGCAGTGTGGCTGAGAATACTCCTCGCTATTCTCGTAAAACGGGAGGTGCAATAGGTGTCATTGAAGATTGACAACCAAGCTGCAATCTTATTGTGCAAAAGTCCGGTTCATCACGAAAGGAGCAAGCACATAGATATCCGGTTTCACCACATCCGGGAGTGCATTGAAGAAGGGATGGTCGAGATTCAACATGTAAACACGAAAGACCAGCTTACCGATATTCACACTAAGTCTCTTGGATGACAGAAGTTCTTGAAGATGCGAGAAAAGATCGGCGTCCAAACTGTAAAATAGAGATATCATGTTTAGAGGGGTGAATGTTGGAATAAGCCACAATGTCCAGTCCGGCTCGGACTTGGAGCGCCGCACCGATTCGTATTGCAGTACTAGTAGCTACTAGTATATATATACGTGTATCCTCTCGTAAACAATATCAGATCAAAGCAATACACACCGGTTTCGCTTCCGTTGATTCGTTTGCCAAGCAGCAAGGTTTCGTCGAGACAATCAAATCGGTCGTTACTTTCGCTCGCGTACAGGCCGGAGGTAGCATACGGTTGTTCGTACACGAATCCACGAATCCATCCACATGCTTGCTTGCTAGCTTAGCTAGCTTGCATGAACGTGTGCTGGAGGATTTAATCAGTGTTCTAAATCCAACATCTAGGTCATTTTTGTTGTTTTTGCCGAGTTCATCACAGTGATTTTTTGCGTACGTGAACCCAAAAGAGAAACTGCTATACAGCCAAAAGCCATGTTTGGATCCTAGGATTAGAGTTAGAGTGGGTTGGATTTGAGCCATCTAACCCTCAAAGATCCAAACAAATGGGTTAGAGTTGGTTAGATGCATCTACCCCACCCAAAAACTCTAACCCATTAAAGATGTGCTTTTTTGGGTTAGAGTAGATGGAATCCAGAGAAAGAGAGAGGTCCAAAGTAGTCAAATGATTGAGAAAGAGTATTTATTGTCCATCTAACCCTCCCATCCAAACATCTTTAAAGTTAGAGCTAGTTTAGATTAGTTTAAGGGTTAAATCTAACTCTAACTCTAACCAGGTTAGAGTATCCAAAGAGGACCAAAGAACGTACTCCGTACTACAGCTGGTACTACTACTTTCTGTAGTAAAAGTTAAAATATGAACGGAATAAGATGCAATTCTTGTCGATCCACGGCCATGGAAGAGACGGGATTCCTCTGCTCCCGCTGCTCGGTCGGAGGGCATAGGACCAACCAGGCTCCCCGCCTCCCCGCGCAGCGCCACAACGGACGGCGCCACGGGCTCCAGCCTCAGGTGAGGCAGGCGATGTGGATCCGCGTGTGCTGCACAAAATTAATACGGGTGGCCGTACAGTGATCCCCGGTGGCTCACTCGTGCGTGACGGCTACTTACCTGCGTCGCGGCACGGGTAGCCTGCGTATAAAAATCTCTCGCAGGGGACAGGGCCTCTCCAGACCCCAAGAAGATAACACTGTTTGGATTGCCCAAGAGTCAGTATAAAATGGACAAGTAGTACGTAGATTAACAATTTGCTGCGTATGCACAGATTAAAGTAGAGTTTAGTTACAACTATGTTCATCACGTCTTCCAAATGTTGATCTACCGTACTAGTTCTTCTGTAACTTGATACGAGACATTTTTTGATATTTTCATTTTTCTAAAAGGAGGATGTATCCCGACCTCTGCATCTGGACGATGCATGCGGTCATATTATTTTATTTACAAAGCCTTACAAGATAATACATGACGAAGCCTGAAGCAACCATCTTGATAATCCCAATCGTTACTTCTATTTTGTTGATAAATAGGTGCCGAATGTCCAAACCTAATACCAAAGAGATATCATATCAACACCTAACATCTAATGCCGGATGCCCCATCCAAATCACAATACCTGGACTAAGCTACACACTGATCCGGTGTATTTTCAATTGGCATTACATGCACATGCTGTAAGGGTCGTTACTTCCTTCATCCATTGATCCATTCTCAGATCAGATACTCATGCATCGACCTTTCCAAACATCTTTGACATCGACGTCACAACGACACCAAATGTCTTATAAAAATTTACAGAGGAAGTAAGTGGGTTGGTATATATATGGGTGATCTACTGTTAGCTCGGTTACAATCCGACGTTGGCGTGGAAGCAACGTTGTCATGTCCTTTAATTTGCTTCAGTCAACAGTTTATGTTTGGATATACCTCAGATGATATCGCACAGTTGTGTACTTCAAGTCAGTAATCCTTCTCAAATTGGTCATCACAACTCATCAGCTAGCCACGTAAAAGAAAAATGGAACTCATAGTTAACTAGAATCCGGTCACATCTACCTAGATAATGCAATTCTCAATCGCGGGAGATCTGTGGTTTTCGCCTTTTTGATGAAAACGATGGCTTTGGCTACCGACTTTCCAGGGAAAATAAATCATTGCCGATCACATTCTTTCAGTTGCTTGCGGCAAAGTCTAGCTAACTGCAGCTCGGTAAATTCCATTTTGTTGTGCGAGTACATATACATGACGAACATACTTCCTCCGTTTAAGTTTACTTGTCGTACAAATATATAAAAATACATGTCTTTAAACTAAAATAGATCTAGATACATTCATTTTTATGACAAATATTTTTGGACGGAGTGAGTAAGAGATTCGAGGTACCACCGCTAGTAGAAAATGAACCATTTATTCCGGTTTCAGAGGCCCATTAGCCCCGGTTCTGGAACCGGGACTAAAAGATCGGGACTAAAGCCCATAACCTTTAGTCCCGGTTCCCTTACTAACCGGGACCGAAGGGTCTCCACGTGGCCTCTGCGGGTAGCCCGGGCAGGAGGTTCTTTAGTCCCGGTTGATCACACCAACCGGGACAACATGACATCCACGCGTGAGCATCTGGCCGGAGCTGGGGTTTTGTTTTTTTTAATGGGGGTGGGTTTGGAGGGGTTTTGAATCGTTAATTTAGTGGTTTTATATTGTGTTAGCTAGCTAATAGAGAGAAGTGTCCTCTCTTTCTTCATGCTTGGTAGAACAGCAAATTTTCGTATATCTATCCGACGCTATTACATATTACAATATAACATATTTTATAATTAATCCAAAACATCATCTAATTAAGATCCAATGACAAATCCACATGACATTCTCCGTCTTCAGGTATGACGTCGTCAACAAAGAATCCCGCCAATTTCTCTTGAATGCTCGTATGCGATCATATGGTAGGAGTTCATCCTGCATTTGCGAGATCTAATTTAAAGAAGGGGGGCAATACATGCATATATATGAATAAAATTGAACACAATTGTGAATATTATTTACGTACTTACAATTCTTTCTCAGAGAAGACCCGCTGAGAGGTCAAGTGGGGAATGAACTCGCATACGTAGTATGCACATAAAACAATGCCTTCTTTCTGGTACATACACTTTACGAGAATAAAGTTTAATCAAACTGATAAGTAAGCATGGTGATGATATATTGATGAAAATTTGAATCAATTAAAGAGCGCAGAACTAGCTAGTACTACTTACTTTGGGGTGCGTAAATCGCAACTCTTTATTTAGACCGGGAACCTTTGGCGAACTTCGTCCAAACCCTGCGAGGCAAAGAAAATGATTACTTGATATCAGAAAATTAACGAAAGTTGCTTGCCGATATGGTCTCGGTATATTGACTGAACTTACTTTTTGAGCATTGCAGTAATGTCCTCATAATCCTCTTCGGCTTTACGTCTCGAGTCTTAGACATTTACTAGTGCCCTGCCAACGTCAATGGATAGCAGAATAAAGTGGTCTCTGCGCACGCATATATAACTCATCAATTACATTACTTAATTAACCTCGAGTAAGTGAAACCGAGTTTACAAAGAAGACAACAACACTCACTTGAAGTTGTAAGGAAAGATTATTTCCCCTTTTTTTGATGTATAAGGAACGAGTTTAGCAAGTTCTCCTCGGTCTCTTTGATTGAGTTTCGTACCATCAATTCATTTACGTCATCTGGGCTAATGAACCCAACATCGACGATTCCTGCATTTTTTTAATTCGACGATCTTCAATCTGCATAATATATATAGTGAGGATAATTATATATACATGCAATGAACGAGCTGAGCTAGAGACTTAACTATAGAAGTAATACTTACACACAATAGGAAGCCATGAGTTGTTTGCCGAGGGCCAGTTGATTTTATAACTGAAATAACTCCTCAAATTGAATAGTAATCATGGAAAGTCCAATGAATTCGTGCTCTGGTTTCACTGCCACATACATAGCGTTTTTCCCAGACTCCCTGCAGGTTTTCATGTACCACTCATGCAATCTGTGCATCATCATTGTTAGAGCAGGATGACCAGGTTTGACGAGAGGCTTCCCGTGCACATATTTATATTGTTCTTTTGTTACATCATCCCCTAAGTAATCATCAGGATTGGTACCGGGCACCATCTCTGGATGATTAGCAATGACGATATCAAGCTCGGGAATTGTTTTCCCACTTTTTCGTTATGCTAACCTTGCATCACTAGAAGTAGTTCCCGACCGCACCGCTTGTGCATATGTCTTTTTAAGAATGCGGTCATAGTTGGAATCGGGCGGAGGCGCTAGTGGACGCTGCAGTTGATTGATAGTGCGCTCCACTTTCACAAGATCTAACTTATCCTTGGAAGTGGAGTTTTCTTTGCAAAATGGGCCCTCAATTCGGCACGACATATCTCCTCGTTTTCCTCCTTGGTCCTCTCATATGGTAACTTTTCCAGAGGCTTGAAAGATGGACCGAATCTGATTTGCCTCCCACCTCTGCTTGTACTGCTAGCCGTCGGGAGAAGGAGGTGTCTCTCTTTCGCTTGAGAGAAGGAGGCGGACTACTCTAACGCGCCGGACGAGCCGAAGCAGCGGTGTTTGTCTTCCGACGTTGCCGACGAGACGGAGGAGGAGGCGAATAGCTCTGACGCGCCGGAGTAGGCAAAGGAGGAGGCGAAGTGCCCTCACGCGTCGAAGGAGTTGGAGAAGGAGGCGGAGTGCCCTGATCACTCGCGGAGCAGGAGGAGGAGGAGGGGGAAGGAGGCGGAGTGCCCTGATGACCCACAAGTATAGGGGATCAATCGTAGTCCTTTCGATAAGTAAGAGTGTCGAACCCAACGAGGAGCAGAAGGATCCGACAAGTGGTTTTCAGCAAGGTAAAATCTGCAAGCACTGAAATTATCGGTAACAAGTGATTGTGTGGTGAGATGATTCGTAGCAAGCAACAAGCAACAAAAGTAACAACGGTGCAGTGAAGTGGCCCAATCCCTTTTGTAGCAAGGGACAAGCCTGGACAAAGTCTTATAGGAGGAAAAACGCTCCCGAGGACACACGGGAATTTCTGTCATGCTAGTTTTCATCATGTTCATATGATTCGCGTTCGTTACTTTGATAGTTTGATATGTGGGTGGACCGGCGCTTGGGTACTGCCCTTACTTGGACAAGCATCCCACTTATGATTAACCCGTCTCGCAAGCATTCGCAACTACAAAAGAAGAATTAATACAAAGTCTAACCATAGCATTAAACTAGTGGATCCAAATCAGCCCCTTACGAAGCAACGCATAAACTAGGGTTTAAGCTTCTGTCACTCTAGCAGCCGATCATCTACTTACTACTTCCCAATGCCTTCCTCTAGGCCCAAATAATGGTGAAGTGTTATGTAGTCGACGTTCACATAACACCACTAGAGGAAAAACAACATACAACACATCAAATTACCGAACGAATACCAAATTAACATGACTACTATTAGCATGACTTATCCCATGTCCTGAGGAACAAAAGTAACTACTCACAAAGCATAATCATATTCATGACCAGAGTAGTAATGAGTAGCATCAAGGATCTGAACATAAACTCTTCCACCAAGTAATCCAACTAGCATCAACTACAAAGAGTAATTAACACTACTAGCAACCTTACAAGTACCAATCGGAGTCGCGAGACGGAGATTGGTTACAAGAGATGAACTAGGGTTTGGAGATGAGATGGTGCTGATGAAGATGTTGATGGTGATGAGTCCCCTCCGATGAGAGGAGTGTTGGTGATGATGATGGCGACGATTTCCCCCTCCGGGAGGGAATTTCCCCGACAATATCGTCCTGCCGGAGCTCTAGATTGGTTCTGCTCAAGTTCCGCCTCGTGGCAACGGTGAATCCACGAAAAAGCCTCCTCCTGCATTTTTCCCGAACGAAACCCTTAATATAGCAGAAGTTGGGGGCCAGTGTGCCAGCTAGGTGCCCACAAGCCCCCTAGGCGCGGCCAGGGGGGTGGCCGCGCCTATCAGGCTTGTGGCCACCTGCTGGTGCCCCTCTGGCACTTCTTCGGCCCAGTATTTTTTATAAATCTGGAAAAAAATCCTCGTTGATTTTTACGGCGTTTGGAGTGGTGCGGAATATGTATCTCAACTTTGCTCCTTTTTCAGGCCATAATTCCAGCTGCCGGCATTCTCCCTCTTCAAGTAAACCTTGCAAAATAAGAGAGAAAAGGCATAAGTATTGTACCGTGAAGTGAAATAACATCCCAAGAAGCGATAAATATCAACATGAAAACATGATGCAAAATGGACGTATCATGCCCTGACTCGTCGTCGTCGTCGGAGGAGGCGGAGGCGTCCAATTTGGAAGCTTGATGAACTCCTTCTGCCATAGACATGTACTCCCCACAGCACGAACCAGATGAATCTCCCCTTCACCTACAGGGTGGTCAAGCTCGAGCTGCTCAAATTCTTCCATTACTTGATCCACCATCACAATAGCATAGCCATGTGGAATCGGAAGGCAGTGAAAAGTTTCGTTGGATTGAGGAGGTTCAACAGAGCCGACAACCGCCTTGAAAGTGAGGTTCCAACATTTCATCATAAGCTCACAACGTTGAGCCTTCGTGATAGTATCCACGGGGTAGCTAGGAGTCGCGAAGTCATGCTCAACGGGCTCCGTGGAAGCCACGTTGCTTCTCAAGTGAGATGGTGGGGTACGTTCTAGGGTAGCTACGTGCCGCTGAGATGGTTGGCCGGATGCTCGCTGGCTCGCAAGTTCCTCTAGCTTTTGTAGTCTTGCCTTGATCTACTGCATGAAGCTCAACTCCGCTTTTCTCTTTCTCTCCCGGCTTCTGTAACCGCTTGCGTTAGGAAACTCAAACTTCCATGGAACGGAGCTTGGTGTGCCTCGTGATCGTCCAGGGTGCTCAGCATTCCCTAGGGCCTGAGTCAGCTCGTCATTCTCTCTGTCTGGAATGAACGTCCCTTCCTGCGCTACGGTGATACACTTCTGAAGCTTGATCATGGGTATTGCAAGTTGCTCGTCCGTCCTGTTGGGGAACGTCGCATGGGAAACAAAAAAATTCCTACGAACACGAAAACCTATCATGGTGATGATCATCTAAGAGAGGGAGATCGGATCCACATACCCTTGTAGATCGCTAAGCGGAAGCTTTAATAAACGCGGCTGATGTAGTGGTACGTCTACACGATCCGTCCCACGAACCGTCCCACGATCCGTCCCACGAACCGTCCCACGATCCGTCCCACGAACCATCTCGCGATCCGTCGCACGATCCGTCCCGATAAAGTGCCGAACGGACGACACCTCCGCGTTCCGCACACATACAGCTCGATGACGATCTCCACCCTCTTGATCCAGCAAGAGTGGCGGGGAAGTAAATGAGTTCTCCGACAGTGTGATGGCGCGCCAGTGATGGTGATGATCTATTCCTGCAGGTCTTCGTCCGAGCTCCGCAGAAAACCGATGCAGAGGAAGAACTACGAAGTAGAGGTTTAGGGTTGCACGTGGCAAAGTTGTGTCTCAAAACGCCCTAAACCTCTAGTATATATAGGAGGAGGGAAGGAGGCAGCCTTGGCTCCATAAGGGAATCTCCCTTGGGTCGGCCGAAGTGGAGGAGGGAGGAGTCCTCCTCCAATCCCACTTGGATTAGGACTCCTTCCTTAATTTCCCACCTCTTTTGGATTTTCCACTTTTTCCTCATGGGCTTTAATTGCATGACTTTGTCAGCCCATTATGCCTTCGTGTGCATCAAATAAACCCATGTGGACCCCTTGGGGCATGGTGGGCCCACCCAGTGGCCCCCCCCGGAACCCATTCGTCACTCCTGGTACACTATCGGCAATGGCCGAAAACCTTCCGGAATCCAAATACCAACTTCCTATATATCAATCTTCATTGCCGGACCATTCCGGAACTCCTCGTGACGTACAGGATCTCATCCAGGACTCCGAACAAAACTTTGTTCACCAACACATATAACTCAACTATACCGAAACGTCACCGAACCGTAAGTGTGCAGACCTTGCGGGTTCGAGAACTATGTAGACATGACTTGAGACACTCTCCGGTCAATAACCAACAACGGTACCTGGATGTCCATATTGGCTCCTACATATTCTACGAAGATCTCTATCGGTTGAACCTCTATGTCAAGGATTCATATAATCCCGTATACTATTCCCTTTGTCCTTCAGTATGTTACTTGCCCGAGATTCGATCGTCGGTATCTCTATACCTAGTTCAATATTGTTACCGTCAAGTCTCTTTACTCGTTCCGTAATACAAGATCCCGTAACTAACTCCTTAGTCACATTGCTTGCAAGGCTTGTTGTGATGTTGTATTACCGAGTGGGCCCCGAGATACCTCTCCATCACACGGGGTGACAAATCCTAGTCTTGATCCATGCCAACCCAACAGATACCTTTGGAGATACCTGTAGAGCACCTTTATAGTCACCCAGTTATGTTGCGACATTTGATAACCCACAAGGTATTCCTCCAGTGTCCGGGAGTTGCATGATCTCATGGTCATAGGAACAGATACATTGACATGCAGAAAACAGTAGCAATAAACTGACATGATCATACGCTACGTTTATAGTTTGGGTCTTGTCCATCACATCATTCTCCTAATGATGTGATCCCGTTATCAAGTGACAACACTTGTCTATGGTTTGGAAACCTTAACCATCTTTGATCAACGAGCTAGTCAACTAGAGGCTTACTAGGGACAATGTTTTGTCTATGTGTCCACACATGTATTTGTGTTTCTAATCAATACAATTATAGCATTGATAATAAAAGATTATCATGAACAAAGAAATATAATAATAACTAATTTATTATTGCCTCTAGGGCATATTTCCAACAGTCTCCCACTTGCACTAGAGTCAATAATCTAGTTCACATCACTATGTGATTTTAACGAATCCAACACCCATACAGTTCTGGGGTTTGATCGCGTCTTGCTTGTGAGAGAGGTTTTAGTCAACGAGTCTGAACCTTTCAGATCTGTGTGTGCTTTACAAATCTCTATGTTATCCTGTAGATATGGCTACTACTGCTCTACTTAGAGTTATTCGGATTAGTGCCAAAGCTTGGATCGACGCAACCCTTTATGACGAACTCTTTAATCACCTCCATAATCGAGAAAAATTCCTTAGTCCACTAGTTACCAAGGATAACTATGACCACTGTTCAGTGATTCAATCCTGGATCACTCTTTGTACCCCTTGATAGACCCATGGCAAGGCACACATCAGGTGCGATACACATAATAGCATACTTTAGAGCCTACCACTAAGGCATAGGGGACGACCTTCGTCCTTTCTCTTTTTTTGTCGTGGTCGGGCTTTGAGTCTTACTCAAATTCACAACTTACAACACAACCAAGAATTCCTTCTTTGCTGATCTATTTTGAACTCCTTCAAAAACTTGTCAAGGCATGCATTTCACTCAAAGTTATATTAAGCGTTTTGATCTATCTCTATAGATCTTGATGCTCAATGTTCAAGTAGCTCTATCCAGGTTTTCTTTTGAAAAAACTCCTTTCAAACAAGCCTTTATGCTTTACATAAATTCTACATTACTTCCGATCAACAATATGTCAACCACATATACTTATCAGAAATTCTATAGTGCTCCCAGTCACTTCTTTGGAAATACAAGTTTCGCATAAACCTTGTATAAACCCAAAAGCTCTTATCATCTCATCAAAGCGTATATTCCAACTCCGAGATGCTTGCACCAGTCCATAAAAGGATCGCTCAAGCTTGCATACTTGTTAGCATCCTTAGGATCGACAAAACCTTCTGGTTGTATCACATACAACCTTTCCTCAAGGAAACCATCGAGGAAACAATGTTTTGACATCCTATGTGCAATATTTCATAAATAATGCAGCAACTGCTAACATAATCCCAACCGACTTTTATCATCGCTATGAGTGAGGGAGTCTCATCATAGTCAACTTCTTTGAACTTGTCGGAAACATCTTTGTGACAAGTTGAGCTTTTCTTAACGGTGACTTTCACCATCATCGTGTGTCTTCCTTTAAAAGATCCATATGTACTTAACGGTCTTATGACCATCAAGTAGTTCTTCCCAAGTCTACACTTTGTTTTCATACATGGATCCTCTCTCGGATTTCATGTCCTTCAGCCATTTGTCGGAATTCGGGCCCACCATCGCTTCTCCATAGCTCGTCGGTTCATTGTTGTTCAACAACATGACCTCCAAGACAAGGTTACCATACCACTCTGTAGCAGTATGCGACCTTGTCGACCTACGAGGTTTGGAGTAACTTGATCTGAAGCTTAATGATCACTATCATTAGTTTCCACTTCAATTGGTGTAGGCGCCACAAGAACAACTTCACGCGCCCTGCTACACACTGGTTGAAGTGACGGTTCAATAACCTTATCAAGTTCCACCACCCTCCCACTCAATTCTTTCGAGGGAAAACTTTTCCTCGAGAAAGGACTTGTTTCTAGAAACAAACACTTTGCTTCCGGATCTGAGATAGGAGGTATACCAACTGTTTTGGGTGTCCTATGAAGACACTTTTATCCGCTTTGGGTTTGAGCTTATCACGGTGAAACTTCTCCACATAAGCATCGCTGCCCCAAACTTTTAAGAAACGACAGCTTAGCTTTCTTCGAACCATAGATCATACAGTGTCATCTCAACGGAAATATGTGGTTCCCTATTTAAAGTGAATGTGGTTGTCTCTAATGCATAACCCATAAACGATAGTGGTAATTCGATAAGAGACATCATAGTATGCACAATATCAAATAGGGCGCGGCTATGACGTTCGGACACACCATCACACTATGGTGTTCTGGATGGCATGAGTTGTGAAAGAATTTTCACATTTGTCTTAATTGTGTACGAAACTCTCAACTTAGATATTCATCTCTATGATCATATCGTAAACATGTTACCCTCTTGTCATGACAATCTTCAACTTCACTCTGAAACTACTTTGAACCTTTCAATAATTCAGACGTGTGTTTCATCAAGCAAAAACACTAGTATCTACTTAAATCATCTGTGAATTAAGAACATAACGATATCCACTTTGTGCCTTAGCACTCATTGGACTGCATAACTCCAAGTGTATTACTTCCAATAAGTTACTTTCTTGTTCCATCTCACTGGAAAACGAGGTCTTCAGTCATCTTGCCCATGTGGTATGATTTGCATGTATCAAGTGATTCAAAATCAAGTGAGTCCAAACGATCCATCTGCATGGAGTTTTTTCATGCGTTTATACCAATAGGCATGGTTTGCATATCTCAATCATTTAAAAAATGAGTGAGTACCAAGATCCATCCGCATGGAGCTTTTTCACGCATTTTATAACAACATGACTCAAGCGGCAGTGCCACAAGTAAGTGGTACTATCCTTACTACTTTGTATCTTTCGGCATCAATATTATGAACATGTGTGTCACTATAATCGAGATTCAATAAACCATTGAAGGTATTTATTCAAGAAAATAGAATAATCATTATTCTCTTTAACTGAATAATCGTATTGCAATATACACGATCTAATCATGTTCATGCTCAACGCAAGCACCAAATAACAATTATTTAGGTTTAACACTAATCCCGACGGTAGAGGGAGTGCGCGATGTTTGATCACATCAACCTTGGAAATACTTCCAACACATATCGTCACCTCGTCTTTAGCTACTCTCCGTTGATTTTGTAGCTTTTATTTTGAGTTACTAATCACTTAGCAACCGACCCGATATCTAATACCCTCGTGCTATTAGGAGTACTAGTAAAGTACTTATCAATATCATGTATATCAAATATACTTCTGTCAACTTCGCCAGCGTTCTCATCTACTAAGTATCTAGGGTTGTTCTGCCTGAGTGACCGTTCCCCTCATAACAAAAGCACTTAGTCTCGGGTTTGGGTTGAACCTTGGGTTTCTTCATTAGAGCAGCAACTGGTTTGCCGTTTCATGAAGTATCCCTTCTAGCCTTTGCCCTTCTTGAAACTAGTGGTTTTACTAACCATCAACAATTGATGCTCCTACTAGATTTCTATTTTCGCAGTGTCAAACATTGAAAATCGCTCAAGGATCATCATATCTCTCGTTGATATGTTATAGTTCATCACGAAGCTCTAGTAGCTTGGTGGCAGTGACTTTGGAGAATCATCACTGTCTCATCTCGAAGATTAACTCCCACTTGATTCAATTGACTGTTGCACTCACACAATCTGAGCACAAGATCAACGATTGAGCTTTTATCCTTTACTTTGTAGACAAAGAATCTTGTCGGAGGTCTCATACCTCTCAACAAGAGCACGAGCATGAAATCCCAATTTCATCTCTTAGAACATCTCATATGTTTCGTGTCGTTCCAAAACGTCTTCGGCGCCCCAATTCTAAGTCGTTAAGCATTACACACTGAACTATCACGTAGTCATCAAAAATGTGTATGTCAGATGTTCGCAACATCCACAGGCGACGCTCGAGGTGCAGCACACCGAGCGGTGCATTAAGGACATAAGCCTTCTGCGCAGCAATGAGGACAATCCTCAGTTTACGGACTCAGTCCGCAAAATTGCTACTATCATATTTCAACTAAATTTTCTCTAGGAACATATAATAACAGTGGAGCTACAGCGCAAGCTACAACATCATTTGTAAAGACCTTTTAACTAGGTTCATGATAATTAGTTCAATTAATCATATTACTTAAGAATTCCCACTCAAATATACATCCCTCTAGTCATTCGAGTGGCGCATGATCCAAATCCACTAACTCAAGTCCGATCATGACGTGAGTTGAGTATAGTTTCAGTGGTAAACATCTGTATGTTAATCATATCAACCATACGATTCATGCTCGACCTTTCGGTCTCTTGTGTTCTGAGGCCATGTCTGTACATGCTAGCCTCGTCAAGTTTAACTCGAGTGTTCCGCGTGTGCAACTATTTTGCACCCATTGTATGTGAACGTTGAGTCTATCACACCCGATCATCATGTGCTGCCTCGAAACGACAAACTGTCGCAATGGTGCACAGTCGGGGAGAACACAATTTATCTTGAAATTTTAGTGAGGGGACACCTTATAATGCTACCGTCGTTATAAGCAAGATAAGGTGCATAAAAGGATTAACATCACATGCAATTCATAAGTGACATGATATGTCCATGATCTTGTGCTTCTTGATCTCCATCACCAAAGCACCGACATGATCTTCATCATCACTGGCGCCACACCATGATCTCCATCATCGTGCCGCCATCGACGTTGTCGTGCTATCTATGCTATTACTACTAAAGCTACATCCTAGCAATATAGTAAACACATCTACAAACACAAACATTAGTTTAATGACAACCCTATGGCTCCTGCCGGTTGCCGTAGCATCGACGTGCAAGTCGATATTTAACTATTAGAACGTGATCATCTCATACATCCAATATATCACATCATGTCTTTGGCCATATCACATCACATGCATACCCTGCAAAAACAAGTTAGACATCCTCTAATTTGTTGTTGCATGTTTTACATGGCTGCTATGGGTATCTAGTATGATCGCATCTTACTTACGCAAAACCACAACGGTGATGTGCAAATTGATATTTAACCTCTCTCAAAGGACTACCCCAGTCATATCCGATTCAACTAAAGTTGAAGAAACATACACCCGCCAGTCATCTTTATGCAACAAGCTGCATGTTAGTCGATGAAACTGGTCTCTCGTAAGCGTACGAGTAAGGTTGGTCCGGTCCGCTTCAATCCAACAATACCGCCGAATCGAGAAAAGACTAAGGAGGGAAGCAAATCGAAAATCAACACCCATAAAAACTTTTGTGTTCTACTCGATATTACATCTACGCATGAACCTAGCTCATGATGCCACTGTTGGGACACATCGCGTGGGAAACAAAAAATTTCCTACGCACACGAAAACCTATCACGGTGATGATCATCTACGAGAGGGAGATCGGATCCACATACCCTTGTAGATCGCTAAGCGGAAGCATTAATAAGCGCGGTTGATGTAGTGGTACGTATTCACGATCCGTCCCAAGAAACCTCCCACAATCCGTCCCACGAACCGTCTCGCAATCCGTCCCGATCAAGTGCCGAACGGACGGCACCTCCGCGTTCCGCACATGTACAGCTCGATGACGATATCCGCCTTCTTGATCCAGCAAGAGGGGCGGGGAAGTAGATGAGTTCTCCGGCAGCGTGACAGCGCGCCGGTGATGGTGATAATCTATTCCTCCAGGGCTCCGCCCCAGCTCCGCAAAAAACCGATCTAGAGGAAGAACTACAAAGTAGAGGTTTAGGGCTGCACCTGGCAAAGTTGTGTCTCAAAAATCCCTAAACCTCTAGTATATATAGGAGGAGGGAGGAGGCAGCCTTGGCGCCACAAGAGAATCTCCCTTGGGTCGGCCGAAGTGGAGGAGGGAGGAGTCCTCCTCCAATCCCACTTGGATTAGGACTCCTTCCTTAACTTCCCACCTCTTTTGGATTTTCCACTTTTTCCTCATGGGCTTTCCTTGGATGACTTTGTCAGCCCATTATGCCATATTGCGCATCCAATAAACCCATATGAACCCCTTGGGGCATGGTGGGCCCACCCAGTGCCCCCCCGGAACCCATTCATCACTCCTCGTACACTGCAGGCAATGCCCGAAAACCTTCCGAAATCCAAATACCAACTTCCTATATATCAATCTTCGTTTCCAGACCATTCCGGAACTCCTCGTGACGACTGGGATCTCATCCGGGACTCCGAACAAAACTTTGGTCACCAACATATATAACTCAACTATACCGAAACGTCACCGAACCTTGAGTGTGCAGACCCTGGGGGTTCGAGAACTAAGCAGACATGACATTGGACACTCTTCGGTCAATAACCAGCAGCGGGACCTAGATGTCCTTATTGGCTCCTACATATTCTACTACGATCTCTATCGGTTGAACCTCTATGTCAAGGATTCATATAATCCCTTATACTATTCCCTTTGTCCTTCAGTATGTTACTTGCCCGAGATTCGATCGTCGGTATCTCTATACCTAGTTCAATCTCGTTACCGGCAAGTCTCTTTACTCATTCCGTAATATAGGATCCCATAACTAACTCCTTAGTCACATTGCTTACAAGGCTTGTTGTGATGTTGTATTACCGAGTGGGCCCCTAGATACCTCTCTGTCACACGGAGTGACAAATCCCAGTCTTGATCCATGCCAACCCAACAGACACCTTTCGAGATACCTGTAGAGCACCTTTATAGTTACCCAGTTAAGTTGCGATGCTTAATAACCCACAAGGTATTCCTCCGGTGTCCGGGAGTTGCATGATCTCATGGTCATAGGAACAGATACATTGACATGCAGAAAACAGTAGCAATAAACTGACACGATCATACGCTACGTTTATAGTTTGGGTCTTGTCCATCACATCATTCTCCTAATGATGTGATCCCATCATCAAGTGAAAACACTTGTCCATGGTTAGGAAACCTTAACCATCTTGGATCAACGAGCTAGTCAACAAGAGGCTTACTAGGGATAGTGTTTTGCCTATGTCTCCACACATGTATTTGTGTTTCCAATTAAAACGGTTATAGCATGGATAATAAACGATTATCATGAACAAAGAAATATGATAATAACTAATTTATTATTGCCTATAGGGCATATTTCCAACATACTCCCACTTGCACTAGAGTCAATAATCTAGTTCACATCACTATGTGATTTTAACGAACCCAACACCCATACAGTTCTCGGGTTTGATCACGTCTTGCTTGTGAGAGAGGTTTTAGTCAACGAGTTTGAACCTTTCAGATCTGTGTGTGCTTTACAAATCTCTATGTTATTCTGTAGACGCTACTACTATGTGCTATTTGGAAATATTCCAAATGACTGCTCTACTATACGAATCCGGCTTACTACTCAGAGTTATTCGGATTAGTGTCAAAGCTTAAATCGATGTAACCCTTTATGACGAACTCTTTAATCACCTCCATAATCGAGAAAAAAAATCCTTAGTCAACTACTTACTAAGGAGAACTTTGACCGCTATTCAGTGATTCAATCATGGATCACTCTTTGTACCCCTTGACAGACTCATGGCAAGGCACACATAAGGTGCGGTACACAACATGGCATACATTAGAGCCTACGGCTAAGGCATAGGGGACGAGCTTCGTCCTTTCTCTTTTTTCTGCAATGGTCGGGCTTTCGGTCTTACTCAAATTCACTCCTTACAACACAACCAAGAACTCCTTCTTTTATGATCTATTTTGATCTCCTTCAAAAACTTGTCAAGGCATGCATTTCATTGAAAGTTCTATTAAGCGTTTTGATCTATCTCTATAGATCTTGATGCTCAATATTCAAGTAGCTCTATCTAGGTTTTCCTTTGAAAAAACTCCGTTCAAACAACCCTTTATGCTTTACAGAAATTCTACATTACTTCCGATCAACAATATGTCAACCACATATACTTATCAGAAATTCTATTATGCTCCCACTCACTTCTTTGGAAATACAAGTTTCTCATAAACCTTGTATAAACCCAAAAGCTTTGATCATCTCATCAAAGCGTATATTCCAACACCGAGATGCTTGCACCAGTCCATAAAAGGATCGCTCGAGCTTGCATACTTGTTAGCATCCTTAGGATCGACAAAACCTTCATGTTGTATCACATACAACCTTTCCTCAAGGAAAATGTAGAGGAAACAATGTTTTGACATCCTATGTGCAATATTTTGTAAATAATGCACCAACTACTAACATAATTCTAACATACTTTTAGCATCGCTATGAGTGAGGAAGTCTCATCATAGTCAACTTCTTCGAACTTGTCGGAAACATCTTTGTTACAAGTCGAGCTTTTCTTAACAGTGATTTTCACCATCATCGTCTGTCTTCCTTTAAAAGATCCATCTGTGCTTAACGGTCTTACGACCATCAAGTAGTTCTTACAAAGTCTACACTTTGTTTTCATACATGTATCCTCTTCCGGATTTCATGGCCTCGAGGCATTATTTGGAATTCGGGCCCACCATTGCTTCTCCATGCATAGCTCGTAGGTTCATTGTTGTTCAACAACATGGCCTCCAAGACAAGGTTACCGTACCACACTGTAGGAGTATGAGATCTTGTCGACCTACGAGGTTTGTAGTAACTTGATCCGAAGCTTAATGACCACTATCATTAGTTTCCACTTCAATTGGTGTTGGCGCCACACGAACAACTTCCTGCACCCTGCTACACACTGGTTGAAGTGACGGTTCGATAATCTCATCAAGTTCCACCACCCTCCCACTCAATTCTTTCGAGAGAAAACTTTTCCTCGAGAAAGGACCCGTTTCTAGAAACAAACACTTTGATTCCGAATCTGAGATAGGAGGTATACCCAACTGTTTTGGGTGTCCTATGAAGATTCTTTTATCCGCTTTGGGTTCGGGCTTATCATGCTGAAACTTTTCCACATAAGCATCGCATCCCCAAACTTTTAAGAAACGACAACTTAGGTTTCTCCAAACCATAGTTCATACAGTGTCATCTCAACAGAAATACATGGTGCCCTATTTAAAGTGAATGCGATTGTCTCTAATGCATAACCCATAAACCATAATGGTAATTCGATAAGAGACATCATAGTATGCACCATATCAAATAGGGTGCGGCAATGACATTCGGACACACCATCACACTATGGTGTTCTGGGTGGCATGATATGTGAAACAATTTTCACATTTGTCTTAATTGTGTACCAAACTTGCAACTCAGATATTCATCTCTATGATCATATCGTAGACATGTTACGCTCTTGTCATGACAATCTTCAACTTCACTCTGAAACTACTTTGAACCGTTCAACTATTCAGACGTGTGTTTCATCAAGCAAATACACTAGTATCTACTTAAATCATGTATGAAGTAAGAACATAACGATATCCACTAAGTGCCTTAGCACTCATTGGACTCCATACATCCAAATGTATTACTTCCAATGAGTTACTTTCTAGTTCCATCTCACTGGAAAACGAGGTCTTCAGTCATCTTGTCCATGTGGTATGATTTGCATGTCTCAAGTGATTCAAAATCAAGTGAGTCCAAACGATCCATCTGCATGGAGTTTCTTCATGCGTTTATACCAATAGGCATGGTTTGCATGTCTCAAACGTTTCAAAAATGAGTGAGTACCAAGATCCATCCGCATGGAGCTTCTTCATGCATTTTATACCAACATGACTGAAGCGGTAGTGCCACAAGTAAGTGGTACTATCATTACTACTTTGTATCTTTCGGCATCAATATTATGAACATGTGTATCACTCTAATCGAGATTCAATAAACCATTGAAGGTATTTATTCAAGCAAATAGAATAACCATTAGTCTCTTTAAATGAATAATCGTATTGCAATATACACGATCTAATCATGTTCATGCTCAACGCAAACACCAACTAACAATTATTTAGGTTTAACACTAATCCCGATGGTAGAGGGAGTGTGCGATGTTTGATCACATCAACCTTGGAAACACTTCCAACACATACCGTCACCTCGCCTTTAGCTAGTCTCCGTTTATTCCTTAGCTTTTATTTCGAGTTACTAATCACTTAGCAACCGAACTGGTATCTAATACCCTCGTGCTACTAGGAGTACTAGTAAAGTACACATCAATATCATGTATATCAAATATACTTCTGTCGACTTCGCCAACCTTCTCATCTACCAAGCATCTAGTGTAGTTCCGCCTCAGTGACTGTTCCCCTCATAACAGAAGCACTTAGTCTCGGGTTTGGGTTGAACATTGGGTTTCTTCATTAGAGCAGCAACTGGTTGGCCGTTTCATGAAGTATCCCTTCTAGCCTTTGCCCTTCTTGAAACTAATGGTTTTACTAACCATCAACAATTGATGATCCTACTTGATTTCTACTTTCGGAGTGTCAAACATTGCGAATCGCTCAAAGATCATCATATCTATCCTTGATATGTTATAGTTCATCATGAAGCTCTAGTAGCTTGGTGGCAGTGACTTTGGAGAATCATCATTATCTCATCTCAAAGATTAACTCCCACTTGATTCAAGTGACTGTTGCACTCACACAATCCCTTGTGGATCTTGTTACTCTTGGGTGTTTGAGCATCCTAGATAGCTAAGGTCACCTCAAAGCCAAATTCCATTATGGTGAAACTTCGTGGTTTCGTTGGGAGCCTCCAATTAAGTTGTGGAGATTTCCCCAACCTTGTTTGTAAAGGTTCGGTCGCTGTCTTCAAGGGGACCACTAGTGGAATCACGACATCTCGCAGTGTGTGAGGGCGTGAGGAGAATACGATGGCCCTAGTGGCATCTTGGAAAACATTGTGCCTCCACACCGCTCCAACGGAGACATACTTCCGCTCAAAGGGAAGGAACTTTGAGAATACATCCTCGTCTTCATCGGTTCCACTTGTGGTTACTTCTTACCTTTACTTTGTATTTTTTACTTCCTAGTGGTTGTTGTTGTTAGCATCACATAGTTTGCTCACCTTGTTGCATATCTACACAACCTATTTGTTGCTAAACTTAATTTTTTAAAGAAAATCTTAAAATTGCTAGTTGCCTATTCACCCCCTCCCCCTCTAGTCAAGCATATCAATTCTTTGAATTGGTATTAGAGCTACGTCTCTTTGTTAAGGTTTTCACCCTCCAAAGGGTATGGTCAACAAGGGCACGATCATGAAATCCCAATTTCATCTCTTAGAACATCTCATATGTTTCGTGACGTTCCAAAACGTCTTCGGTGCCCCAATTCTAAGTCATTAAGCATTACACACTCAACTATCACGTAGTCATCAAAAACGTGTATGTCAGATGTTCGCAACATCCACAGACGACGCTCGAGGTGCAACACACCGAGCGGTGCATTAAGGACATAAGCCTTCTGTGCAGCAATGAGGACAATCCTCAGTTTACGGACTCAGTCCGCAAAATTGCTACCATCATCTTTCAACTAAATTTTCTCTAGGAACATATAAAAACAGTAGAGCTACAATGCAAGCTACAACATATTTTGTAAAGACCTTTTGACTATGTTCATGATAATTAGTTCAATTAATCATATTACTTAAGAAATCCCACTCAAATAGACATCCCTCTAGTCATTCGAGTGGCGCATGATCCAAATCCACTAACTTAAGTCCGATCATCACGTGAGTTGAGTATAGTTTCAGTGGTAAACATCTCTATGTTAATCATATCAACCATACGATTCATCCTCGACCTTCGGTCTCTTGTGTTCCGAGGCCATGTCTGTACATGCTAGGCTCGTCAAGTTTAACCCGAGTGTTCCGCGTGTGCAACTGTTTTGCACCCGTTGTATGTGAATGTTTAGTCTATTACAACCAATCATCACATGGTGTCTCGAAACGACCAACTTACACAACGGTGCAAAGTCGGGGCGAACACAATTTTATCTGGAAATTTTAGCTTCTCCTTTGGAGGTGGAGTTTTCTTTGCAAACTGGGCCCTCATTTGGGCAAGACATATCTCCTGATTTCCTCCTTGGTCCTCTCATATGGTAACTTTTCCATAGGCTTGACAGATGGACCGAAACTGATTTGCCTCCCACCTCTGCTTGTACCTCTAGCCGCTGGAGAGAAGGAGGCGTCTCTCTTCCGCTTGAGAGAAGGAGGAGGACTACTCTGACGCGCCGGACGAGCCGGAGCAGCGGTGTTTGTCTTTCGACATTTCCGACGAGGCGGAAGAGGAGGCGGACTCCTCTCACGCGCCGGAGTAGGCGAAGGAGCAGGCGAAGTGCCTCACGCATCGAAGGAGCTGGAGAAGGAGGCGGAGCACCCTGATCACTCGCGGAGGAGGAGGAGGTGGGGGGAGGAGGCGGAGTGCCCTGACTCGTCTTCGTCGGAGGAGGAGGCAGAGGCGTCCAGTTTGGAAGTTTGATAAACTCCTTCTGCCATAGAGATGTACTCTCCACAGCACGAACCAGCTGAATCTCCCCTTCACCTCTAGGGTGGTCAAGCTCGAGCTACTCAAATTCCTCCATCACTTGATCCACCATCACAATAGCATAGCCATGTGGAATCGGAAGGCAGTGAAAAGTTCCGTTGGGTTGAGGAGGTTCAACAGAGCCGACAGCCGCCTTGAATGTGAGGTTCCAACATTTCATCATAAGCTCGCAACATTGAGCCTCCGTGATAGTATCCACGGGGTAGCTAGGAGCCATGAAGTCATGTTGAACGGGCTCTGTGGAAGCCACGCTGATTCTCTCTTGAGATGGTGGGGTACGTTCTACGGTAGCTTCGTGCCGCTGAGATGGTTGGCCGGCAGCTCGCTGGCTCTCAAGTTCATCTAGATTTTGAAGTCTTGCCTTGATCTGCTGCATGTCGCTCAGCTCCGCTTTCCTATTTCTCTCACGGCTTCTATAACCGCTTGCGTTAGAAACACAAACTTCCACGGAACGGAGCCTGGTGTGCCTCGTGTTCGTCCAGGGTGCTCAGCATTCCCTAGGGCCTCAGACAACTTATCATTCTCTCTGTCTGGAATGAACGTCCCTTCCTGCGCTGCTGCGATACACTTCTGAAGCTTGATCATGGGTATTGCAAGTTGCTTGTCCGTCCAACGACACATCCCTGTTTCAGGGTCGAAAGTTCACCCAACCCCTAAGAACCAAGTCCTTGAACGCTCAGGCCAGTTCAACGTCTGTGGTTGGACCCCTTTAGGAATCAGGTCATTCTTAGCTTTGTCCCAGAACGGCCGGGATTTGAGGTAGCCACCTGACCACGTGTGATGGTGATACTGCTTCTTTGCGGCATTGTTATTGTTTGTCTCTCACATTTTCTTACTCTTCTCTGATGACTTGTAGGCCACAAATGCAGGTCAGTGATCTCTTATCTTCTCAAATCGGCCGACGAATTCTGGAGTCTTCCCTTTGTCGACAAACATTGATTTCAAATTGTTCTTCCACTTCCCGAATAGATGTGCCATCTTCTTAAGAGCACACTCCTTGACAAGTGGCTCTATAACTGGCTTATTCGGATCTTCCTCTGGCGGTAGGGTGAAATTTTCCTTCAGCGCAGTCCAAAGATCATATTTCTGCCTATCGGTGACATAATCACCTTCAGGGACGTCATCGCACTTAGCCTTTTTCCATTGCTTGACGCTGATCGGGATGTTGTCCCTAATAATAGCTCCACACTTAGCAGAAAATGCATCCTTGGTCAGCTTGGGTTCAATCGGTAGGCCATCGGCCGCGATTGCTATGATTGTGAACTTTTCATCCATGCACAACCTTTTCTTCGGGCCTCGTCTCTTTACCAAAGTTAGGCTCGATCGGAGGGCTATAAAAGAAGAAAGAAGAGTTAATATATGTACATACCTTCGGGCTTAATTAATATATACACCTCGTCGGACTTTGCAACATCTCCCACCTCCGTTCGGTCACCGGAGCCGTCATCATTCTGTCCTTCTTCCTCCGGCCTTCGGTCACCGGAGCCATCATGATCATGTCGTTCCTCTTCCATTGTTCGATCATCCGAGCCGTTATCCTCTCCTTCCACACCATCGATGTTGTTGTGATACGACAAATAATCACCGAGCATTATGTCCCCCAACAACTATTCTCTTTGATCCATATAGTTTGTGCAAATATTTCAGCTCCTTGTATGAATAACCGAATTACACGAACTTCTATGTTTTAAACATGCACAAACTTTTTTATATTTCATTTCCAAATGTTCAATTGTTCATAGATGTACGTTATGATATATAATGCAATAGATCTCAAGAGGCAAAAAGGTGTTCTTTCAGTTAGAACCAATAATCAACTTAATACATCTCGAATTTAATCTCGAATACATGTCTAGTATAATCTATATATGAATATAATTTGTATGAACTGCAATATGCAGGGGCGGCGGCGACGAGAAGCAGAGCACGCACACGAGGAGCTCACCGGGGCTGACAGGCTCGGGGCGGCGACAACGACGGGCTAGGGGCGGCGACGACCACGGGCTCAGGGCGACAGCGACGGGCTCGGGGCGGCGATGGCGACGTGCTCGAGGTGTCGACGGCGGCGAGGAGGACTGGATAAGGGGAGGCGGCGACGGCGATGTGCTCGGGGCGATAGCGACGGGCTCGGGGACGGCGAGGGCTGCATCGGGGGCGGCGACGATGGGGATTGGCTCGGGGGGCGGCGGCGAGCAATGGGAGAGTTTTGGGGGAAATTTCGACAACTCCCGCCTATATGCGAAAACCTTCTGTCCCGGTTGGTGGCCCGAACCGGCACCAATACCACCCTTTCGTCCCGGTTGATTCAACAAACTCGGACTAAAGGTCAATTTTCAGCAGCCCAAATGGCGGGGAAGAAGATACATGTACTCCCGGTTTATGGCACCAACCGGGACGAATGGGGCCATTTGTCCCGGTTTGTGCCACCAACCGACACTAAATTCTGTCTGTGGTCCTAGTTTGTACAACAAACCAACACGAAAGGCCTGTGCGTGGCACAGCTGCGGTGCGAATAGATGTTTAGTCCCACCTCGCTAGCCGAGGGACAAGTGTAGTGGTTTATAAGCGCTTGTGTGCACACAGTCTCGAGCTCCTCTCATATGCACGCTTCCGGGCCTAAACTGTCACTAGTTGTTGGGCCTTCTGCGGACCTGAATCCTGGCCCAACTATCTAGTTGGGTTTCTAGTCAATTTAGGTCGTTGTGGCCCATTAGTTGACATTTCTATTTAAATAATGTAGTTTTTTGTTCCTACTTACTATTTTTCAGTAATTCTTTATATATTTTTTTCGTTTGTCACTTTATTTATTTTATTTTGTTCCGACTTACGTTTTTTGTGATTCTTTTTGCTTTTTGGTCACAAAAAATATTATGAGGGTTTCATACGAAAACTCATCTCTTACAAAGGGATTTCTTTTTTTGGAATTATTTGAACTCCAGACGTTTTGTGTGTTGAAAATACACCATTCAAAGCCACATCATCAATTTTCAACTATTTCTATCTTCATTTGGTATTTTTCATGCATTTATTATTATTTTTGAGCTAAATGACCTAGAAATTGAAAAGCACCACAAATGAACTCTAAATAGATTAAAAGTTGGCATGGTATCATCATTTAACCCACATAGCATGTGCTAATAAGTTGAGCGGGTTGCGGAAAAATTGGATGCACTTCATGTACAAATCGGACAATCTCTTTCGAAGTATCATGGTTTCATACGAAAGCTCATCTGTTACAAAGGGATTTCATTTTTTTGAACTTATTTGAACTCCAAAACTTTTGTGTGTTCAAAATGCACCATTCAAGGCCACATCATCAATTTTCAACTATTTCTGACTTCATTTGGTATTTTTCATGCATTATTGGTTTTTGAGCTAAATGACACTGAAATTGAAAAGCACTACAAATGAACTCTCAACAGGTTGAAAGTTGGCATGGTGTCATCATTTCACCCACATAGCATGTGCTAAAAAGTTGAAAGGGTTGCGGCAAAAACTGGACGCACTTCGTGTACAAATCGGACAATCTCTTTCGAAGTATCACAGTTTCATACGAAAACTCATGTGTTACAAAAGGGATTTTTATTTTTTGAAATTATTTGAACCCTAGACCATTTGTGTTATCAAAATGCACCATTCAAAGCCACATCATCAATTTTCAACTATTTCTGACAACATTTGGTATTTTTCATGCATTTATTGATTTTTTGAGCTAAATGACCCAGAAATTGAAAAGCACAACAAATGAACTCTGAATAGGTTGAAAGTTGGCATGGTATCATCATTTCACCCACATAGCATGTGCTGAAAAGTTGAGAGGGTTGCGGCAAAAACTGGACGAACTTCGTGTACAAATCGGACAATCTCTTTCAAAGTATCATGGTTTCATACGGAAACTTATGTGTTACAAAATGGATTTCATTTTGTTGATCTTATTTGAAATCAAAACCTTTTGTGATTTCAAAATTCACCATTCAAGGCCACATCATCAATTTTCAACTATTTCTGACTTCATTTAGTATTTTTCATGCATGTACTGATTTATTTTGAGCTAAATGACCCTGAAATTGAAAAGCACTACAAATGAACTCTGAATAGGTTGAAAGTTGGCATGGTATGATCATTTCACCCACATAGCATTTTGTTTTTGGGCCAAGTAAGACCTCTGGGATGGTCTACGTTGTTTGCAATTTAATTTTGCTGAAAAAATATGAACTTTCGACCTTAGTCCAGGAATTTTTTTAATTTACTGTAACGTGCTTTTGATCTCATTTTTTTACACAAGATTCATATACAATTAACCTAGATTTTCTTAATTTTTCGTAATTTTTGGAGTTACATAACTAATCAAATTATACAGATTACTTCCGACTATTCTTTTTTGACAAATTCTGTTTTCTTTGTGTTGATTGCTTATATCAATGTATCTATGGGTTGTATCGGGGGGTATGAACCTTGGAGATGTCTGAATACAGTAAATATTACACCAATATGAATAAAGAATTAGTTCACAACAATACCTAAAGTGGTGACAAATAAAGAAAGGGCTAAATAACCATTCAAATTTGGAAACTATATAATGGCACAAACAGAAACTAGATATATATAAATTGGTCCAAGCAGTACATAATAATACATGCAAGCAGTACATAATAATAGCTAGCATACATATATATATATATACAAGTGTTCGCCGTTGTGAACACTACTCGTCTGAATCTGAATGTCCCAAAGCTGGTGCTGCGAGGTGACGCTGACCATGGTTCACGATATTAATCTTGCGGTACAACTCGTATGCAACGTATGCATCTTTTGCTGCATACTGAACGTTGATAGGGTCAAGTGGGGTCTTTCCCCACTTCTTGTGCTGCGACTTCGGGAATGAAGTCTTCATATCATGGTACTCCTCGTCGATCAAGGCGACTGCCATATCAGCCATCGAAGTCCTCTCATATTGAAGCTGGAATAGGCCTTGGAGATCAATGTGGCACTCAGCTGGTATCTCAATACCAAAGCTGCGCCTCATATCCGTCATGTCGTTAGTTATGTCAACGCTAGCGAAATGTATGCTGCTCCGAAGGAAGTCCATGAGTTCTAGACAATGCTTGTCACTACTGCAACATCAAAAAATTAAAATGGAACAAATGTTACATACTACTACAACAAGGAAAAATGTTTCAATACAACTAAAGAGAAATTTATCATAATGATTCAAATGGAACATATTGCTATTCTATGCAATTTTCATATCCTATGAATTGATCTTTATAGGATTCCAATATTGTAACGTATTTCTATCCGATGCAATTTTCATATCCTATGAATTGATCAAGAAACCCTCAATTAACTATCCAATGGAACATATAAAGAAACTGCATATTGCTATCCAATGGAACCTAGAGAGATCAGTATATGCATTTTTCATAACCTTTGGATCAAAGAAAGCCTCAAAACTTACCAATGAAAAATTGTTTCACTACAACTAAAGAGAAATTAATCTTTATAGGATTCCAATATTGTAACATATTGCTATCCTATGGTATTTTCATATCCTATGAATTGATCAAGAAACCCTCAATTAACTATATATCAAATGGAACATATATAGAAACTGCATATTGCTATCCAATGGAACCTAGGGAGATCAATATATGCAATTTTCATAACCTTGGATCAAAGAAAGCCTATGTTGTAATATATCCAATGGAACCTATAGGGAGATCAATATATGCTATCCAATGGAACCTAGTGAGATCAATATATCCAATGTTGTAACACATATTGCTATCCTATGCAATTTTCATATCCTATGAATTGATTAAGAAGCCCATAATTAACTATCCAATGGAACGTATATAGAAACTCCATATTGTTGTCAAATGGAACCTAGAGAAGATCAATACATGCAATTTTCATAAACTTGGATCAGAGAAAGACTCAAAACTTACCTCGCCCATTGGAAGATCAGGACATACTGTTTGAAACACAATTGGATGACGACAACACCTTGATGGTTGTCCGTGTACTCCAGATCAATCCCCAAGAACGCCTCATGCTCCGGCGCGGCGTCAACCCACTCCTGGAACTGTGACAGAAAATTTGGCACCGCCATGCTCTCGTTCGTGTACGCGACCCTGAGTTGGGTCGTGCCATGTGCGTGCACCACTCCGGTTTCATATGTCATGGTGGAGGAATAATGGAAGAAGAGAGGGGAAGAAGAGAGGAATAAGAAGAACAAAGGAGAGCGCTAGAGGAGAAGAACAGAGAATGGCGATAGACTCTGCTTCGATTGCAGTTTTCATCGCTGGAAATGACGCGGGAGGGCGAACCGTTCGGACCTTTAGTCCCGGGTTGGACGACAAACCGACACTAAAGGAGTGATTCGAAGAGCCGCCACCCCGGTTTGATCGACCAATCGGGACTAAAGGAGGATACGAACAATTGTACGGACGCCCGCCACCACCCTTAGTCCCGATTTGATCCACCAATCGGGACTAAAGGGGATACAAACGGTTGCCGGCCTATTAGTCCCGGTTCTTGACTGGAACCGAGACAAAAGGGGTGAGACGAACAAGGACCAATGGCCCAGGATGTCCGGCGGGAGCCCTGGCATCACGAACTGGGACCAATGTCACCATATGTCCCGGTTTGTATGTGAACCGGGACGAATAGGATTTCAGGACCTGGACCAAAGCCCTCTTTTCTACTAGTGCACGTGTGTTTTCAGTGACAACAATACTCAATTTAATTTAAAAAAATGCTACTATAAATCATCAATTTTCTTATGATGATGAGGAAAAATTATATCTTGTAGACTAGTTCCTATTAGGAGGGTAGTGCGCGCTTTGCCGTCACGCTTATATTCTTGGGATTGTACATGTTTTGTGTAATTTTTATAAAGCTGCAAAAAATATTTACGTATTAGTTGGATTGACGTGCGGAGATAAAAGGAAGTGCACTTTTTTATTAGATATGTTACTCCTCTAGACAAACTTTACTGCTAGGCATATTTCTGTAAGATTGAATAGAACTATGGTTTGTTGATTGTATTGCAGCCGCACACATGAGTTTATATAAGGGATTACAGGCCGACTAGACCTATTACAAAACAATTAGGACTAGGTAACTTGAGATCCAAGTAATAGTCTAACATCCCCCCGTAGTATCAACGGGGGTCACGACAACGTTGATACTTAATCGAATATCATGAAACGTTGTAGCAGACGTCCATTGATAAATATATCAGCGAATTGAGCTGTAGTAGGAACATGAAGCACCCGAACTTGACCAAGAACCACTTTCTCTTGAACAAAGTGAATGTCAACCTCAATATGTCTACTCCATCGATGTTGAACAAGAATCCCACACATGTAGACAGCTGAGATGTTATCACAGTACAAAATGGTAGCTTGTTCAATTGGTCGATGCAGCTCTCATAGCAACTGACGGAGTCAAATAGTATCAGCAACAACATGTGCAAATGCATGGTACTCAGCTTCACCGGATGATCGGGAGACCGTTACCTGCCTTTTCGAGGACCATGAAATCAAATTGTTACCAAGCAAAACACAGAAACCGGATGTGGATCTTCAAGTTTTGGGACAACCATCCCATTCTGCATCAGAAAATACGGTGAGAAAAGTGGGAGAAAATTTGATGATATGGAGACCATGCTCGAGAGTACCCTTTAAATACCTTAGCATACGTCGGATGTGATTATAGTGAGGAATACGTGGATAATGCATGTAGAGACATGCTTGCTGGACATCACAAGAGATCTCAGTAGGAATGATGGTAAGATACTAGAGAGCACTAGTGAGACTACGATAAAGATTAGTATCGAAGAAAGGATCTTCATCACCAGAGATTTTGAAACTAGTGTCGACAGGAGTGCGAGAAGATTGACAGTCAAGCGTACCACCACGATTGAGAAGATCAAGAATGTAGTGTCGTTGGGAAAGAAAAAGGCCAGAAGAATCATGAAGAACAACAATGCCCAAAAAGTGATGAAGAAGATCAAGATGAGTCATAGAGAAGTCAGAGCGAAGATGGTCAATAATACGGTCCAAAAAACTATGAGAAGAAGCAGTGAGAATGATATCATCAACATAGAGAAGTAAGTAAGAAATTTCAGAATTGTGATGGTAGACAAAGATAGAGGCGTTAGAAAGAGAAGGAATGCAGCATATGGTTTGAATAAAGGAAGGTAAGCGTTGAAACCATGCTCTAGGAGCTTGTTTGAGACCGTAGAGATATTTTTGGAGGAGACAAACGTGGTTGGAATAAGAATGATTTTCAAAACCAAGAGTTTCTTGACAATACACAATCTCTTGAAGGGAACCATGAAGAAAAGCATTTTTGACATCTAATTAGTGAATGGGCCATGTGGAGGAGACAACAATGCTGAGAATGGTGCGAATGGTACTGGGTTTAACAACAGGGGAGAATGTTTCATCGTAATCAATGCCATACTGCTGAGAATAACAATGGCATACCCAACATGCTTCATAGTGGGAAAGGCTACCATCAGAGTGATACTTCTGGTGAAAAACACATTTGCTAGAGACAGTGTTGGTGTTGGAAGGGCGAGCAACAAGCTGCCATGTATTATTCTTGGTTAAAGCATTATATTCTTCTTGCATAGCAGCAACCCAATTAGGATCGAGAAGAGCAGTTTTGTAGGATTTGGGGACATTAGAGAGGGAATGGGTGGCATGGAGATTGAGGCGATCAACGGGTTTACGGAAGCCGGACTTGGAGCGAGTGCGCATAGGGTGCTCCTTTGTAGCTGGGAGGGTGGAAACAACATGAATTGGGAGGGGGAGGGGACAAGTCTCCGATGAAGCAGAGGATGTGGACATAAGAGGGGGTGTCGGTGGACCGGGAGTCGGAGGAGAGGGCAATGGTGCTGGCGTGGCATGAGTTTGGTTGTTGGCGTGCCGTGGTTGGATATCGGGGTGATCTTTGTCGGGCGGGGTGGGCTGTTGGGGCAAGATTGCAGTTAGGTTGGGATGTCGTGGGAGGAGCATAGAAGGGGAAATGGAAAGGAGTACGGCAAGCAGAGGGTGGACTCGAGTTTCGGGGATCATTGCTTTGAGCAAAAGGAAAGATGTGTTCGGCGAAGGTAATGTGTCGAGAGACATGGACCCGTCTAGTGTGCAAGTAGAGGAATTGATATCATTTGTGTTCATGAGAAATACCTAGCAGGACACATGAGAGAGAGCGAATAGAAAGTTTATGAGGAGAGGTAGCAGAAGTATTTGGGAAACAGAGACATCCGGAGACACATATGTCAGAGTAGTTTGGATGCGACAAAGAAGAGAGAAATAGGGAGTGGTATTTGGATTGACTTTTGAAGGGCGAATATTGAGAAGAAAGGTATAGGTGTGGAGAGCTTCTGCCCACAATTTAGATGGCATGGAGGATTGAAGAAGAAGGGAACGAACAATATCATTGAGGCTACGAAGAGAGCATTCAGCTTTCCCATTTTGAGGGGAGGTATAGGGACAAGAAAAACAAAGAAGGATGCCATGCTGTAGGAAGAAGGTTCAATTTTTAATATTATCAAATTCATTACCATTGTCACACTGGGTGAAACGAATAGGGAGAAATAAGTGCACACAAATATATCATTGAAAATTGAGAAATAGGGTGGGAATATCATATTTGTTGCGTAGAGGAAAGGTCTAGACAAAGTGTGTAAAATCATGTAGTATGACAAGATAGTGTTTAAAGCCAGAAACACTTGCAATGGGGGATGTCTATAGATCACAATGTGTTAATTCAAAATGATGAGTTCTTGAAGAACTAGGCGAATTAAAAGGAAGACGCACATGCTTGCCTAATTGACAAGACTCTCAAAAGGAGGAATCGTGAGAACCCCTGCTATAAGGTACGGAAATTCACTTAGAAAATATGCTAAAAGGGTGTCCTAAACGTCGATGCCATAGATCAACAGATGCCATCATGGATGTTGGAGAAGTGGTGGGAGGGACCCCATGGAGAGAGTATAAGTCATCGGAGCTAGTGAACCACGCGATCTCGACCTTGGTCTAATAATCGTTCACAGATAAGCCAAAAGGGTCAAACTCAACAGAAACAAGATTATCACAAGTGAATTGGCGAACATAAATTATTTATTTATGAGAGCCAGAGCAACAAGTACATCATGAAAAAGTAGTGGTTTAGTGGGAGAGGAAGTTGATCCTGACCGACACAATAAATTGGAATAGAGGAACCATCACCAAGAGTGATGGATTGAAAGGAAGATGGGGTATAAGAGGAAATAAAAGTACTAGATGGAGACATATGACTAGAAGCACCGGAATCAAAAATCCAATCCATACCCGAGTTGCCTTGGGAGGAAAAATTGTTCATGTCCTGGAGGAAGGCAGCTTGGTCCCAACTCGGCGATGCAGCGGAGGTCGATGTAGGTAGCAGAGCGGGCGGATACGATGGTGAGGGCTGGAGAGACGACGATTGTGTGTAGTAGTTGGCTCCGTTAACGTAGGAGGGTGTAACATCTCTAGATTCCATTTGGTGTTTTGCAAGATTGTGCTCACGTTTTTATTCTTGCATTAAAAATGAAAATAGGAATGAAAGAAAAACCCTAGCACTTCTAAATTCAACTCAATTCAAATGAAGTAAAAGTTCAATGAACCCAAAATGGCCCTCATAAAAGCCCACACTTTTTGATAAATATTGGAAACAATATTTCAGGGGTGGAACTTATTTTAAAAATACATTTGGCATTTTATTTGACTCACAAAAGCCATTGTTATTATCCAAATAGGCGGTTTTAAATATTTCAGAATATCATAAAATGTTGGAATAATTATGTGGGTTTGGAGATATTCCAAATAACACCCCAGAGTTTTATTCACTATTTATAGGAATAGTTTGGAGCCAAAATAAAATAAAACAAATGTCAAAAATGATTTAACAGAAATTAGAAATGAAAGAAAATAGAAAAGTGTTACCCGTCGCTCACCTTGGCCGAGCCCACCATCTCTCCTGTCGTCTTCCTCCTCAACAGTGTGCAGCCGGAGGTGTCCGCCGCTTCCTCCCGCGAGGGCACGCATCTGGGTGCCTGCCTGGCCTCCCTATCATGTTGGCGAGGTAGATAACCTCCGCTGCAACCCATTCGAGGCATTTCCCTCTCCCCATTCGGTCTCCTCCCATCTCTCCTCTCGGCCGCCATTGGAGCCGAACTCGAGGTCGAGCTCGCCATCGTCTCTGTCTGCAGCAAGCCTCCCCGATAGCCTCAACCTCTCCGCCTCGTCGAGTACGTCGTCCACGCCAACGAAATCAGGCTCCCGAGCCCTGCATCGCCCCATCAACGTCGTCTTCTTCCTCGGATCGCCGACGTTCGCCACCATCGTTCTCCCTCTCTAGGTCATCCCCGAGCCCTCTCCTGACGCCTCTGCAACCCCCGTGAGCTCAGGGTGCCTTTCCCCCTCTTTTCCCCCTCGATCCCGAGCTCTAGGCCTCAATTTCACCGGAGCCCCACAAGATCCGCCGCAGGAGCTCATCGCCGGTGACGCTCCGATGATCGGTTTGTCATTCTGAGGCCACCATCGGCTCCAGCTCGGTGAGTAGGACGCGTAGATGCCTAGCCGCAGCCGTAGTGTGCTCTGTTTCGATGACCTCGTCGTTGCCCGAGCTCCGGCAGCCGCCGAGCTCGTCGCTGGCGTTGACTCTGGCCGTTTCAACCCCCAAGACTTTCAACAATGAGCTCGCGGGTGAAGGGTCGTTCCTCTGGTGCCTTTTGCCGCTTGTTTGGTCGCCGGAGGAGCATTTCCAATGCCCTTTGCCGTCCCTGGAGCCACAGGCGGCTCAGCGCTGGTGGGTTTGACCCCCAGCACCGGTGGGTTGACTCCCCAGAGTATATGAAAAGTTGGGCCAGCCCTTGGTTAATTAGGATTAACCTAATCAGAATTAAAGAAAATATTAAATTACTAATCAATCAGTGAAAAGTGGGCCAGCCACTGCTAATTAGCTAGTTAACTTAAAGTTTAACTAAAAACTAACTAGAGTCACTGACCAATGGGTCCCACTTGCCAGGTTTGACTTTCAAAGGCTAGATTGACCTGCTGATGTCATGCTGATGCAGTAATTCTATTTCTGTTTTAAAACAATTCCAAAATAAGTTCAAAACTTTGGAAATTCATAGAAAATTAAATATAACTCCAAATCTGACAAATAATATATGTAAAATGATCAGAAAAATTCAATGAACACAATGGTGTTACTTTAATGCATGACAAACAAAGTTATGAGCAACAACAAGATCATACTAAGGTTCTGTTAGTCACCTCAAACCATACCACATTTCATTTCATGTCTGATCATGCATCATATTGTTGCATTTGAGTGATATTGATTGTCGTTATTATTTCAGTAGGCTCTGCCCTTCCGGAAACGTCCGAATATCCGACTAACGGATTTAATCCTTCCGCTGAGCAACAAGGCAAGCACCCTTTTGATCACCCCGATAAAATCCTATGTTCCTGCTCCTTCTCTCACTTATTGTATTAGGACAAAATACTTCAAATGCTTTACTTTGGTAGATAAACCTATTCCTTTTCATGACCTGTCATTGTCACAGTAAACCTTGCAACCTAGCATACCTGATAGTTGCTTGAGCCATGATGTGTCTTATCCTTCTATGCTTGCTATGCCTAGAGTTGTGTCAAGTCTGTTTCATATGGGTGATGAACACAAATGGATGAATGTGTTCCAATTACAAAGAATAATTGTTGAACCTGATTTGGTAAAGGTACCGATGAAAGGCTATGTAGGAGTACATGGCGTGTTGTTTCATTGGAACCATCTTTAGGAATCGAGTTCGGTGTATGTAATCCAAGACTAGTTACTACCACATGTTGGGCCCTGAAATATGACCCCGCTCGACTTATTAATCGCCTAGTACTCGGTCCAGGAGTTACAAGTAGTTTATGGTGTTTATAGTCATGCTAGAGGCCGTGCATAGTGCAAACCTTAGAGGTGGGCTATGATGCAGTAGACAGTGGCATGGTGTACCAAGTGGCACCCGGATGGTGGGCTTGGGAACCCTGCGCACATCGTTTGGGGCCGTAGTGGAAACCTCAGTCGGACTTCCATGCGGGATCACTCTCAAATAGGCGATAAACCTGGACTAGGTATTAGCGTGGTTAATGGTCGTGGCTGACTCCCTCGCTGGGCGTCTGCTTGAAGGTTGTCGAGGTGCATGACGTGCACATGGCGATAAGTGGCGAGAGCGTGTGTGAATAAGTACACCCCTGCAGGGTTATGATCTATTCGACTAGCTGTCTCCGCGGGTATGGACTACTTGGAGACATATGTTGTTCATAGATAACTTTAATGGCTACTCATAAAAGTATCTAGATAAGTGTGAGTATCATGTATGGCATTTCCGTAGGGAGACGGAAAGGAACCCATGATAGTGTATTGTTGTGGTGGTAGTGGACTCATGTACGACTTATCAAAGTTGTTTAAAACTATTTAAAATTGTAGCATAGTCTAGCCAAGAGTCAAAGCTGGCTTGCTACATGAAACCCCACAACCCCCTTATTGATACATGTGCATGATGTAGATAGATCTGTTCTAAAGTCTTGCTGAGTACCTTTGTACTCATGTTTGTTTAATAAATGTTGCAGAAGATACCCACGATCCAACAGGTGGGTTCTATCTAGACCTCGATGATGACGAGTAGCTGGTGTCCTAGCTACGATCTGGCCCCTTTCAGAAGGGATCTGTAGATAGTCAGGATTTATGCCTTTTCCTTTCAACTGTTTGTACTCAGACAGCTTTAATGCTTCCGCTTGGTTTGTATGACTTGAGTGTCGGGTCGTGTGACCCCTACCTGTATGAACTTATTATGTAAGACTCTTCCGAGTCTTCTAAATAAATGTTGTGATGTTGTATGGTTATGTTGTGATGCCATTGTTGGATCTATGCATATCAAGTATGTCAGGTGTACGTGTGATGCACGTACTGTGATATGTATGGGATTCGACACCTAGTCATATGCCCTTAGTAGCTCTCTATATAGATAAATGCCCCTTTGTGTTTCCACCGAGCCTTGGTAGTTCGCTACTGCTCCGGACACATTGGTTGACCGGCATGTATCCTTCTTAGTTGTTGTGTCTGTCCCTATGGGGAAATGTCACGCGGTGTAATGGAGTCCTTGTAGCTTGCTACGACTCGTCTACACTCGCTGATGACCGACACCTGCTTTGCTGGGTTATGTATGCCTGTCTCTGTACAGTTGAGCCACTTCAGTTTATGACTAGTTATGTCGACCCGGGTTCTTTGACATTGGAATGCTAGTGACACAAATGCTAATGCAGCCGTGGGGTTAACCGTGGGTGAGACCGCAAAGAGATGCGATGTGTTACAGGCTGGATTCCTATGGCTTAGGATCGGGGTCCTGATAGAGGGTGAGGGAGCGCCATAGGAATAGTATGTTGGAGCAGCATGGTAGGCATTCGTTGGCTCACGGGGTGCGATTAACCCAGGAGCACTAGTATGGGGACGAACACCAGACTGCCAAGCACCGGTATATGCAGGTGGAGCACCAAGAGGAGATGAAGCAGACCAGGGCATGGGCCAAGCCTGTACGAGCCCTATCCGCGGATCATGTGGAGGATGCCAAGTTCGAGTCACTGGAGGAGCACTTGGAATAGGTGGTGGCAGAGGAGTAGGCATCAAGCGCATCATAGGCGACATGTAGATAGGATTCTTGTCGCGATAGTTCAGGCTGGGAAGCCAGCCCGCTGGCGGAGTGGGCGATGTCGATGAAGATGGAGCCACTGGTGATGGAGCGCGAGGGACGGTGGCGAAGAGCTGAGGGCGGGCATCTTTTTTTGATTAGGCATGGTCGGACCATTGGAGTATGGAGCGCACATCAGCAAAGGATGGATGAGGGCATATCATGGGGATGAATGAGGCGTGCTTGTCAAATTGTTCGCTGAGCCCAATGAGCGGGATGTTGATGAGCTGGTGGTCAGCAACTGGATCACCAAGTTCACGAAGTTCATCGAATATGGACTTGAGGCGTTAGCAATAGACGATGAGACAAGTATTGCCTTGCATCATATTCTTGAGCTCCGTGTGGAGTAGGTTGGTGCGAGCATCAATGTTGTCCCGTAACAGCTGACCGAGGGCCATCCACAGACCGGCCGCGGTGGCGGGATCACGTAAGATGAGATTGAAAATCCCTATGGACACTCGCATGTAGATCCATAGGATGATGGCGAGATCATGCTTGACCCTTTGTGGGCCATGAGTCCGGGGCACGGAGGTGGCAGCGAGGTGAGAACGAAGATTTCATCACCCGAGGTGGACTTCGAAGAGGTGGCGCCAATGGTAGAAGTTGTGGGAATAGAGATCAAGGGTTCTAGGTATTTAGGGGCTAACAATGGAGATTGTATTGGCGAAGGAAATTCTCGGAGGCATGGGTGGTGCTAGAGCAATGGTAGAAGAAGAGGGAACCGCGATGGCTTTGGCGATGATAGCAGCATGGTGTTCGAAGTAGTCGGGCAGCGGCGCTAGAGCCTAGGACCGAATATGTGATACCATGTAAGATTGAATAGAACTATGGTTTGTTGATTTTATTGTAGCCGCATACATGAGTTTATATAAGGGGTTATAAACCGACTAGACCTATTAGAAAAAAATTAGGACAAGGTCACTTGAGATGCAAGTAAGAGTCTAACAATTTCCACCCTAGTAGTTTTGGTGATTGAAGACAAATCAACTGAAGACTAACTGTGTGCACTAAGCCTTTCAAGTATTTCATCATATGGCACAAGACGATTCATGCCCCTCGGTGTTTTAAAGTGAAGATGGTTTTCTTTCTTTGTTTCACTGCCGTTGTGCTTGAGTAATAGGAAAAGTTGTACTATTAAGAGGGGGTCCGCATCGGAATGGTTTGGGTGGAATCATCACGTACACAATTATCCGCACCCTCTTTCCTGCCTCAACAGCGCCCTAACCTTGCCACTACCCGACCTCAAAACACCCAGGGTTAGTACATCTCCCTAGAGAAGTACTACCTCTTATCCAAGGTAGTACCGCCCTAGCCAGCGGTAGTACCACTCTGTGGCGAATGTGCCCTCGCTAGTGCCGCTAGCTAGTGTCCGTGCCTCTGGGTCTCGAAACTTTTCATGTCAAACTAAGCTGTTTTCGGAGCGGTAGTTCTGTGCGGTAGTACCACTCAGGAAGTCATAGTACCGTTTATTACTACCGCGCAAGGGCTGCTGATGTTTTCTTGGCTGGTCTCTCAGCGGATGTAGGAGGCGGTACTACCCCTTTTGGGAGGTAGTCCCGCTCCTGGCAGCGGTAGTACCACCCTGGTATTTCTGCCAATCTCTGCCACCCTGCTCATTTACTACTCCACAGCCACAACGGTAGTACCGCCTCGTGATGAATGGTACTACCTCTAATGGGCGGTAGAACCGCTCCCTAGAGCGGTAGCACAGCTCATGTGCGGGTTGTGTGAGTGGGTAATGGATGGAAATGTTCCCGCACTATATAAAGGAGATCTTCTTCCATAAGAGCTCACCTTTCCTAACCCTAAGCTCCATTGTTTCTCCAAGCTTCATTTTCGCCCGATATCTCTCCCTAGCCAACAAAACTTGTTGATACTCTAGGGTTTGCTTCAGAGGGCCTTGATGTGCACTTCCACTAAGAGAAACTTATTCCCCCTAGTAATCCCTTGCGGATCTTGTTACTCTTGGGTGTTTGAGCATCCTAGATAGCTAAGGTCTCCTTGAAGCCAAATTATATTATGGTGAAACTTCGTGGTTTCGTTGGGAGCCTCCAATTAAGTTGTGGAGATTTCCCCAACCTTGTTTGTAAAGGTTCGGTCGCTGCCTTCAAGGGCACCACTAGTGGAATCATGACATCTCACAGTGTGTGAGGGCTTGAGGAGAATACGATGGCCCTAGTGGAATCTTGAACAACATTGTGCCTCCACACCGCTCCAACGGAGACATACTTCCGCTCAAAGGCAAGGAACTTCGGGAACGCATCCTCATCTTCATCGGTTCCACTTGTGGTTACTTCTTACCTTTACTTTGTATTTGTTACTTCCTAGTGGTTGTTGTTGTTAGCATCACATAGGTTGCTCACCTTGTTGTATATCTAGACAACCAATTTGTTGCTAAACTTAATTTGTTCAAGAAAAACTTAAAATTGCTAGTTGCCTATTCACCCCCTCCCCCTCTAGTCAACCATATCAATCCTTTCAATTGGTATTAGAGCTACGTCTCTTTGTTAAGGTCAACAAGGGCACGAGCATGAAATCCCAATTTCATCTCTTAGAACATCTCATATGTTTCGTGACGTTCCAAAACGTCTTCGGCGCACCAATTCTAAGTCGTTAAGCATTACGCACTGAACTATCACGTAGTCATCAGAAATGTGTATGTCAGATGTTCACAACATCCACAGACGACGCTCGAGGTGCAGCACACCGAGCGGTGCATTACGGACATAAGCCTTCTGCGCAACAATGAGGACAATCCTCAGTTTATGGACTCAGTCCGCAAAATTCCTACTATCATCTTTCAACTACATTTTCTCTAGGAACATATAAAAACAGTAGAGCTACTGCGCAAGCTACAACATACTTTGTAAAGACCTTTTGACTATGTTTATGATAATTAGTTCAATTAATCATATTCCTTAAGAACTCCCACTCAAATAGACATCCCCCTAGTCATTCGAGTGGCGCATGATCCAAATCCACTAACTCAAGTCCGATCATCACGTGAGTAGAGTATAGTTTCAGTGGTAAACATCTCTATGTTAATCATATCAACCATACGATTCATGCTCGACCTTTTGGTCTCTTGTGTTTCGAGGCCATGTCTGTACATGCTCGGCTCGTCAAGTTTAACCCGAGTGTTCCGCGTGTGCAACTGTTTGGCACCCGTTGTATGTGAACATGGAGTCTATCACACCCAATCATCACGTGGTGTCTCGAATCGATGAACTGTCGCAACGGTGCAAAGTCGGGGAGAACACAATTTTATCTTGAAATTTTAGCTTCTCCTTAGGAGGTGGAGTTTTCTTTGCAAAATTTGCCCTTAGTTCGGCATGACATATCTCCTCGTTTTCCTCCTTGGTCCTCTCATATGGTAACTTTTCCACAGGCTTGAGAGATGGACCGAATCTGATTTCCCTCCCACCTCAGCTTGTACTGCTAGTCGCCGGAGAGAAGTAGGCGTCTCTCTTCTGCTTGAGAGAAGGCGGCAGACAAATCTGACGCGTGGGACGAGCCGGAGTGGCAATATTTGTCTTCCGACGTTGCCGACAAGGCGGAGGAGGAGGCGGACTGCTCTGACGCGCCGGAGTAGGCGAAGGAGGAGGCAAAGTGCCCTCACGCATCGAAGGAGCTGGAGAAGGAGGCGGAGTGTCGTGATCACTCGCGAAGGAGAAGGAGGAGGAGGGGGAGGAGGCGGAGTGCCCTGACTCATCGTCGTCGTCGGAGGAGGCGGAGGCGTCCAGTTTGGAAGTTTGATGGAATCCTTCTGCCATAGACATGTACTCCCCACAGGACGAACCAGCTGAATCTCCCCTTCACCTGTAGGGTGGTCAAGCTCGAGCTGCTCAAATTCCTCCTTTACTTGATCCACCATCACAAATGGATAGCCATGTGGAATCAGTAGGCAGTGAAAAGTTCCGTTGGGTTGAGGAGGTTCAGCAGAGCCGACAACTGCCTTGAAAGTGAGGTTCCGACATTTCATCATAAGCTCGCAACATCGAGCCTCCGTGATAGTATCCATAGGGTAGCTAGGAGGCGTTAAGTCATGTTGAACGGGCTCCGTGGAAGCCACGCTGCTTCTCTCCTGAGATGGTGGGGTACGTTCTAGGGTAGCTTTGTGCCGCTAAGATGGTTGGCCGGCAGCTCGTTGGCTCTCAAGTTCATCTAGCTTTTGCAGTCTTGCCTTGATCTGCTGCATGTCGCTCCGCTCCGTTTTCCTCTTTCTCTCCCGGCTTCTGTAACCTCTTTGCGTTAGGAAACCCAAACTTCCACGGAACGGATCCTGGTGTGCCTCGTGTTCGTCCAGGGTGCTCAGCATTCCCTAGGGCCTCAGTCAACTTGTCATTCTCTTTGTCTAGAATGAACGTCTCTTCCTGCGCTGCGGCGATACACTTGTGAAGCTTGATCATGGGCATTGCAAGTTGCTCCTCCGTCCAACGACACATCCCTGTTTCAGGGTCCAAAGTTCCCCCAACCCCGAAGAACCAAGTCCTTGAACGCTCAGGCCAGTTCAATGTCTGTGGTTGGACGCCTTTAGGAATTAGGTCTTTCTCACCTTTGTCCCAGAACGGCCGGGCTATGAGGTAGCCACCTGACCCAGTGTGATGGTGATACTGCTTCTTTCCGGCATTGTTCTTGTTTGTCTCTGACATTTTCTTACTCTTCTCCGATGACTTGTAGGCCACAAATGCGGGAGAGTGACCTCTTATCTTCTCAAATCGGCCGACGAATTCTGGAGTCTTCCCTTTGTCTACAAACATTGATTTCAAATCATTCTTCCACTTCCCGAATATATGTGCCATCTTCTTAAGAGCACACTCCTTGACAAGTGGCTGTATAACTGGCTTATTCGGATCTTCCTCTGGCGGTAGGGTGAAATTTGCCTTTAGCGCGGTCCAAAGATCATATTTCTTCCTATCGGTGACATAATCACCTTCAGGGACGTCGTCACCCTTTGGCTTTTTCCATTGCTTCACGCTGATCGGATGATGTCCCTAACAATAGCTCCACAATGAGCATAAAATGCGTCCTTGGTCAGCTTGGGTTCAATCGGTAGGCCATCGGCCGCGATTGCTGTGATTGTGAACTTTTCATCCATGCGCAACCTTCTCTTCGGGCCTCGTCTCTTTACCAAAGTTAGGCTCGATACGGAGGGCTATAAAAGAAGAAATAATAGTTAATATATGTACATACCTTTGGGCTTAATTAATATATATACCTCGTCGGACTTTGCAACATCTCCCTCCTCCGTTCGGTCGCCGGAGCCATCATCGTGGTCTCCTTCTTCCTCCTTCCTTCGGTCACCGGAGCCATCATGATCATGTCGTTCCTCCTCCATTGTTCGATTATCTGAGCCGTTATCCTCTCCTTCCAGTCCATCGGTGTCGTTGAGATACGACAAATAATCACTGAGCATTATCTCCCCAACAACTATTCTCTTTGATCCATATAGTTTCTGCAAATATTTTAGCTCCTTGTATGAATAACCGAATTAGACGAACTTCTATGTTTTAAACATGCACAAACTTTTTTATATTTCATTTTCAAATGTTGAATAGTTCTTAGATGTACGTTATGTTATATAATGCAATAGATCTCAAGAGGCAAAAAGGTTTTCTTTTAGTTAGAACCAATAATCAACTTAGTACATCTCGAATTTGATCTCGAATATATCTCTAGTATAATCTATATATGAATAAAATTTGTATGACCAGCAATATGCAGGGGCGGCAACGGCGACAAGCAGAGCACACAGAGGAGGAGCTCACCGGGGCCGACGGGCTCGGGGCGACGACAACGACGGGCTAGGGGCGACGACAACGACGGGCTCGGGGCGACGACAACGACGGGCTCGGGGCGACGACGACGTGCTCGGGGTATCAACGGCGGCGAGGAGGACTGGATGAGGGGAGGCGGCGACGGCGACGTGCTTGGGGCGACTGCGATGGGCTCGGTGACGGCGGCGACGACGACGAGGACTGCATCGGGGGCGGCGACGACGAGGACTAGCTCAGGGGGCGGCGGCGAGTAATGGGAGAGTTTTGGGGGAAATTTCGACAACTCCCGCCTATATGCGAAAACCTTCTATCCCGGTTGGTGGCCTGAACCGGCACCAATACCACCCTTTCGTCCCGGTTGACTCAGCTAACCGGGACTAAAGGTCAACTTTTAGCAGCCCAAATGGCGGGGAAGAAGATACCTATACTCTCGGTTTGCGGAACCAATCGGGACGAAAGGGGGTTTGTTTGCCCCGGTTTGTGCCACCAACCGACACTAAAGTCTGTCTCTGGTCCCAGTTTGTACCACAAACCGACAGGAAAGGCTTGTGCATGGCACAGCCGCGGTGCGGTTAGATGTTTAGTCCCACCTGGCTAGCCGAGGGAGAAGTGTAGTGGTTTATAAGCGCTTGTACGCACAAAGTCTCGAGCTCCTCTCATATGCACGCTTGCGGGCCAAAACTGTCACTAGTTGTTGGGCCTTTTGCGGGCCTGAATCTTGGCCCAACTATCTAGTTGGGTTTCTAGTCATATTCAGGTCGTGGTGGCCCATTAGTTGACATTTCTTTTTAAAGAATGTAGTTTTATGTTCCAACTTACTCTTTTTCAGTGATTCTTTATATTTTTTTGTTTCGTTTGTTACTTTATTTATTTTATTTTGTTCCAACTTACTTTTTTTGTGATTCTTTTTGCTTTTAGGTCACAAAAATTATTATCAAGGTTTCATACAAAAACTCGTCTCTTACAAAGGGATTTCATTTTTTCTGGAATTATATGAACTCCACACTTTTTGTGTGTTCAAAATGCACCATTCAAAGACACACCATCAATTTTCAACTATTTCTGACTTTATTTGGTATTTTTCATGCATTTATTGATTTTTTTAGCTAAATGACCTAGAAATTGAAAAGCACTACAAATGAACTCTGAATAGGTTGAAAGTTGGCATGGTATCATCATTTCACCCACATAGCATGTGCTAAAAAGTTGAGAGGGTTACGGCAAAAACTAGATGCACTTCCTGTACAACTCGGACAATCTCTTTCGAAGTATCAGGGTTTCATATGAAAATTCATCTGTTACAAATGGATTTCATTTTTTCAAACTTATTTGAACTCCATACCTTTTGTGTGTTCAAAATGCACCGTTCAAGGCCACATCATCAATTCTCAACTATTTGTGACTTCATTTGGTATTTTTCATGCATTTACTATTTTTTTAGCTAAATGACCCTTAAATTGAAAAGCACTACAAATGAACTCTGAATAGGTTGAAAGTTGGCACGGTATCATCATTTCACCCACATAGCATGTGCTAAAAATTTGAGAGGGTTGCGGCAAAAACTGGACGCACTTCGTGTACAAATCTGACAATCTCTTTCGAAGTATGAGGCTTTCATAAGAAAACTCATTTGTTATAAAAGGGATTTCATTTTTTTGGAATTATTTGAACCCGAGACCTTATGTGTGTTGAAAATGCACCATTCAAAGCCACATCATCAATTTTCAACTATTTCTGACTTCATTTGGAATTTTTCATGCATTTATTGATTTTTTGAGCTAAATGACCCAGAAATTCAAAAGCATTACAAATGAACTCTGAATAGGTTGAAAGTTGGCATGGTATCATCATTTCACCCATATACCATGTGCTAAAAAGTTGAGAGGGTTGCGGCAAAAACTGGATGCACTTCGTGTACAAATCGGACAATCTCTTTCGAAGTATGAGGGTTTCATACGAAAACTCATCTGTTACAAAAGGGATTTCATTTTTTTTGAACTAATTTGAACTCCACACGTTTTGTGTGTTTAAAATGCACCGTTCAAGGCCACATCATCAATTTTCAACTATTTCTGAAATCATTTGGTATTTTTCATGCAGTTATTGATTTTTTGAGCTGAATGACCCAGAAATTGAAAAGCACTACAAATGAACTCTGAATAGGTTGAAAGTTGGCATGGTATCATCATTTCACCCAAATAGCATGTGCTAAGTTGAGAGAGTTGCGCCAAAAACTGGACGCACTTCGTGTACAAATCGGACAATCTCTTTCGAAGTATCACGGTTTCATACGAAAACTCATCTGTTACAAAAGGGATTTCATTTTTTTGGAATTATTTGAACTCCAAACGTTTTGTGTGTTCAAAGTACACCATTCAAAGCCACATCATCAATTTTTAACTATTTCTGACTTCATTTGGTATCTTTCATGCATTTATTGATTTTTTGGAGCTAAATGACCCAGGAATTGAAAAGCACTACAAATGAACTCTGAATAGGTTGACAGTTGGCATGGTAACATCATTTCACCCACATAGCATGTGCTAAAAAGTTGAGAGGGTTGCGGAAAAAACTGGACATACTTTGTGTACAAATCGGACCATCTCTTTCGAAGTATTAGTGTTTCATACGAAAACTCATATGTTACAAAAGGGATTTCATTTTTTTGAATTATTTCAACTCCAGACCTTTTATTTGTTCAAAATGCACCATTCAAAGCCACATCATCAATCTTCAACTATTTCTGACTTCATTTTGTATTTTTCATGCATTTATTGATTTTTTTTAGCTAAATGACCCAGAAATTGAAAAGCACTACAAATTAACTCTGAATAGGTTTGAAGTTGGCATGGTGTCATCATTTCACCCACATAGCATGTGCTAAAAAGTTGAGAGGGTTGCGTCAAAAACTGGAGGCACTTCGTGTACAAATCGGACAATCTCTTTCGAAGTATCATGGTTTCATAGGAAAACTGATCTATTACAAAGGGATTTCATTTTTTTTAACTTATTTGAACTTGAGACCTTTTGTGTGTTCAAAATGCACCATTCAAGTCGACATCATCAATTTTCAACTAGTTCTGACATCATTTGGTATTTTTCATGCAGTTATTGATTTTTTGAGCTAAATGACCCAAAAATTGAAAAGCACTACAAATGAACTCTGAATAGGTTGAAAGTTGGCATGGTATCATCATTTCACCCACATAGCGTGTGCTAAAAAGTTGTGAGGGTTGCGGCAAAAAATGGACGCACTTCGTGTACAAATTGGACAATCTCTTTCGAAGTATCAGGGTTTCATACGAAAAGTCATCTGTTATAAAAGGGATTTCATTTTTTGGAATTATTTGAACTCCACACCTTTTGTGTGTTCAAAATGCACCATTCAAAGCCACATCATCAATTTTCAACTATTTCAAACTACATCTGGTATTTTTCATGCATTTATTGATTTTTTGAGCTAAATGACCCATAAATTGAAAAGCACTACAAATGAACTCTGCATAGGTTGAAAGTTGGCATGGTTTCATCATTTCACCCACATAGCATGTGCTAAAAACTTGAGAGGGTTGCGGCAAAAACTGGACGAACTTTGTGTACAAATCAGACAATCTCTTTCGAAGTATCATGGTTTCATACGAAAACTCATGTGTTACAAAAGGGATTTCTGTTTTTGAACTTATTTGAACTCCAGACCTTTTGTGTGTTCAAAATGCACCATTCAAGGCCACATCATCAATTTTAAACTATTTCTGAGTTCATTTGGTATTTTTCATGCATGTACTGATTTGTTTTGAGCTAAATGACCCAGAAATTGAAAGGAACTACAAATGAATTCTGAATAGGTTGAAAGTTGGCATGGTATCATCAGTTCACCCACATAGAATTTTGTGTTTGTGCCAAGTAAGACATTTGGGATGGTCTACGATGTTTGCAAATTAATTTTGCTGAAAAAACAAAAAAATCGACCTTAGTCCAGGAATTTTTTAAATTTACTGGAACGTGCTTTTGATCTCGATTTTTGACACAAGATTCATATATAATTTACCCAGATTGTCTTAATTCATAATTTTTGGAGTTACATAACTATTCAAATTATACATATTACTTTCGACTATTCTGTTTTTGACAGATTCCGTTTTCTATGTGTTGATTGCTTATATCGATGTATCTATGGGTTTATCGGGGGTATGAACCTTGTAGAAGTTTGAATACAGTAAATATTACACCAATATGAATAAAGAATGAGTTCACAACAATACCTAAAGTGGTGATGAATAAAGAAAGGGCTATTTGTCATAGCCCTAGATTATAGCTTGTAGCTAGTTGCATCAGTGAGCATTCATGCATGCATTCAAATCAACTTAATATAATGGGGATGATCTACAATTGGGAAGTGGTCAAAACCCCAATGATTTGATAAATTGACAACAAGGAAAACAAAATTAATACCTTAAAAGGGACTAAGAAAATGTTCCAAATACTTGGCAAAATAGTGACATAAAATAAATTTGTCAAACCAGAATTTTAAGTCACAGAAACATTTCTGAAATGGAATTTTGATTTGACCAAATAGCTATTTGGAATGGAATTATTTTGATTCCTTCTATTTTAGAGTTTCAAAAATGTTGAAACTTTTATGTGACATTGGATATTATTACCTCTGTCACATAATAACATTTTAGGGTTTTATCCTTTCGTCAAACAATTTATTTTCAAACCTAAATCTAAAGGCCAGAAGGAAATAAAAAAGAAAATAGAAAAGAAGAGAGAGAGAGCTACCTGTCACCCCTCCTGGCCCAGCCCACCAGGGGGGTCTCCCGTGTCGTCTTCCTCCTCGTGCCAGAAGGCAGAGGAGAAGGAAGGCATGACGCCCCCTCGCCATCTCCTGCTTCGCGTGGAGCTCTCCCCTGCCTCCTCGTGCCAGCACGTCAAGCCCTCCTCTCCCTTATCTCCGCGCTGCTGAGCCGCCCCGACCCCTCTGCCTCATCTTCTTCCTCCTCTCTCCCTCTCTTTTCCCCTTTGCCCTCTCTCTCAGGGATCCAAGCCGTCACCGATTCGTCGCCTTCGGTGCACCTCTGACCCTGCCGTCGGCGCTTGAAGCACCGTTGTGAGACCCTCTTCCCATTCCCTCTCTTTTCCTCGAGTTTCCCCTTCTCTACTCGCCTCCCGTCACGGAGCCCGAGCTCCCAGCCGCTGGCAATGGCCGCCGCGGCCAGGGCCTCTTCCTCGCCCGACCGACCATGCTAGCGTGTTCGGGGGGCCTGTAGTTGCTGCCCCAACCCTCAGTTCCTTTCCCCGTGCCCCCTAGCGATGGCCCCGTCCTGCCCAAGCACCGACCGCCGCCTCCGACGCTGCTGCCGCCGTCTCCGGCGATCCCCGCGCTCCAAACCTGCCGGAATGGATGCGGCCCAGCATGGGCTATCTCCAGGTGCTCTCTGTGCGTCGAACCGTCGCCGTTCATGCGATTCCGGCACGTAGACGCCGTCGGTTTGGTTGCCTCCGACGAAGCTCCGGCGTGCTGACGTGGCCTGATGATTAGCACTAACCTACTGACTAATTAACCTCCCCCCTACACACTAACAGAGGGCCCCACGCGTGGGTCAAACCCCACTTAGTGCGGGTCCACTCGGGATTAGCCCTGGCTCACTGACGTGTGGCCCCCACACGTCAGGTTTGACTCTGACCAGGCCAGTTGACTCCTGACGCAATGCTGATGGAGTGCTGACGCAGTAATTGATTTTCAATTATAAGATAAATCCAGGAAATTGCTAAAACTTGTAAAAATCATAGAAATTAAAATATAACTTGGATGAAAATAATTTATATATGCAAAAGGATCAGAAAAATCCAAAGAATATGATTATGGCATTTTCATGCTGGTTTGAGAAAGTTAACAACACCAAATAGGCAAAATGATGAATAGGGTAAATTTAATAAATAGTTTGGAGTTGGAATTTGATTCCTATTTGAATTACACTTCAATTACTATGTTCAAAGATTGAGCTAGCAAAATCAGTACCTCAAAATACTAACTCCATGCATGTTGGAACAATTTGTTATGAGCATCAAGTCGAATCAATTATAAGGGTACTTGGAAAGATACCCGGCTTGAAGTGATGTTTGAATCCTAATTCAAACCAACTTCAACTTAAGAAATGATAGCCACATTAGCCCTACCACCTTTCATTTCATGTCTTGAGCATGCATCATAGTGTTGCATTTCCGTGAAGTAATTATTGTTCTTTCTTGTTTGTCGGTGTTGTTCCCCCTCGGTAAACGATGTTTCCGACGATGTGATCGTTGACATTGATGAAGACTCATTGCTATCTTCGAACGTGTCAAGCAAGCAAACCCCCCTTGAGCATATTGAAATAAACTCACTCTCTCGCTCCTGCTCTCTTTTACTGCATTAGGACAAACACGATTCAACTGTACATCTTATCGGTAGTTGAACCCATTCCTTTGCATGACCTGATTTTGTCACAGTAAATAGTTGAAACCACTTAGCATGAGTCACAACTGCTTGAGACTTGTTGTGCTTACTCATCCATGCTTGTTTACAATGCCTTCTATGCTTAGAGTCGTGTCGGGTCTGATCCATCTGAATGATGTATCGGAATGGTTGTGATCATGTTCTACAGTGTGAGAGTAAAAGTGTGAATCCGATTTGGTAAAGGTAGCGATGAGAGGCCATGTAGGAGTACATGGTGGGTTGTCTCATTGGGACCGTCCTTAAGAACTGAGTTCTCTGTGTGTTATCCAAGACAAGATACTACCACACATTGGGATACTTAATTGATCCTCTTGTCTTATTAATCGCCTTGATCTCTGTCCAGGAGTTGCAATTAGTTTCTGGTGTTTGTAGGAAAAGTGTTGGCGGTGGTGTTTAGCTCTGCCCGACGGGGTAGGCTTCACTACGGTAGATACACAGTGGCACGGTGTACCAAGTGGCACCCGGATGGTGGGCTTGGGAACCCTGCGCGCATCGTTTGGGGCCGTAGAGGAAACCTCGGCCGGACTTACTTGCGGGTTCAGTCTCAAATAGGCGATAAACCTGGACTAGGGTCTTGTGTGGTTAACGGTCGTGGCCGACACCCACGCCAGTGCTTCCGCTTGAAGGTTGCCGAGATGCATGATGTGCATATGGTGCTAAGTGGTGGGAGCATGTGTGAAGAAGTATACCCCTGCAGGGTGATTCAATCTGTTCGAATAGCCGCGTCCTCGGATATGGACTACTTGGAAACATTACGTGGTACATAGACAACTTAAATGGATACTCTAAAACATGCAAGATAAGTGTGAGTGCTATGGAAGGCTTTCTCGTAGGGAGACAAGAGTGGATCCATAGTGGTGTATTGAATTGGTGAATATGTGGACTCGTGTGCGCTATCCCACCTCAAAGAAAGAACTTGTAGTCGTAGTACAGGTTAGCCAAGAGTCAAAGCTGGCTTGCTAAAATCAAACCCCACAATCCTTTCATTGAAACATGATGCATATGTAGATAGTTCTGATGTAAGACTTGCTGAGTACCTTTGTACTCACGGTTGCTTTATTTATGTTTTGCAGAGAAGACCTAGACTCATTAAAAGGTTCTACGCAATGTGTTCGATGTTGACCGGAATAGCTTGGGAATCCTAGACAAAGGTCTGGCTCCTTTGGTAGGGTCGTAGTAGCTTTCCAGGCTCTTCCAGCCACTTTTAGTAGATGTCTGTACCCAGACATGATTTGCTTCCGCTTGTGGTTTGTATGACTTGAGTGTCGGGTCACGAGACCCCTGTTTGTAATATCATACTATGTTGACTCTTATGAGTCTTTAATAAATGCTTGAGTCATAGAGTTATGTTGTGATGCCATGTTGTATCTACACATATCGTGCATAATGTGTGTATGTTTGAAATGCATTATATGTGTGGGATTCGACACCTAGTTGTTTGCCTTTAGTAGTACTCTTTACAGGGAAATGCCTCTTTGTGATTCCATCGGGCCTTGGCAGCTTGCTACTGCTCGGAACACATTATTGACCGGAATGTATCCTTCTTTGCTGCTGTGTCTGTCCCCTCGGGGAAATGTCACGCGGTGTAATGGAGTCCTTGTAGCTTGCTACGACTCGTCTACACACGCTGATGACCGACACTTGCTTTGCTGGGTTATGTATGCCTGTCCCTATACGTATGTACCGCTTGGGTTTATAACTAGTCATGTCGACCCGGGTTCTTTGTCGTTTGAACGCTAGCAACATATTCATATACGTGAGCCAAAAGACGCAAACGGTCCCGACCAAGGTAAGGTGGCAGTCGTGGAGTTTACCGTGCGTGAGGCCGCAAAGTGATGTGATGTGTTACAGGCTGGGTTCTTATGACTTAGGATCGGGGTCCCGACAGCTTTGGTATCAGAGCTTGACTGCCTGTAGGATAACCAAGCCAAACTGGTCGATGTTGAGTCTAGCAACTCTTTAGTTATATAAGGGAATTGTTTGTGGAAGGGAACGTAAGGCTCTTTTTACTCCTTTCCTTGTGTCATTCTTATTCAAAGTCACCCTCTTCTTTATTCTACGGGGTTTAAGAATTAGGCTTCTCATCTATTCATTAGGATGACGAGTTACTATGTTGGAGACTTATAGGAAAGTTGTTGTCTTCCTAGATCAGTGTCTCCATAAGAATTCAATTGTTATGTTGTTAGTTTTCTTGTAGGTTGCCTCATATTTCATGCCCGTACAGCCGTTATGCTGTCCGAGTTTTCCAAAGTTCCCAAATAGTCTGATGCAATTGCAAATTCCCTCCTCCTGAGCTAATGTGTTTTGGACGGACAAAGCTCACTAATAATTGTGTTGAGGTACTTTATTACCTCGATGTTTTGTTGAAGTATTAGGAAAACATGTTACCCCGAAAACTACCCAATAGTCTAGATGTGTGGTATGTCTTCCAGTGTGATAGTTCTGGCCATCATTTTCGAAAAACATCTCGTGATGTTAAATAGCTTGTAGGTACTCTATTTCTGGGTCTTTGAATCCAGGGATACTTCTGCTCATCTCTGTTGATAGTGTTGCTAGTTCCTTTAGAATGATTAGTAACCTTGTTGTAATCCTCAAGGTGCATGGTATATCATTCTTCCAATACCATGGACCATCTCTGTCAAAAGTTCTTCGTGAATTAAAGATCATAACAAGAGTGTTCGTGATGAGTTCTCTACCCCCTATTGCGAATCTGCCTACTTCTCTTTTCTGCATGGGTTATCTGGAAGAATTATGTTGAACTCGTTCGACATTCTAATCCATGCATCCATAACTCAAGAAATCATGTTCTCTTGAGCTGGCCCTATCTAGTTGTATTTTGACCTTCATCATTGAAAGGTTAGTCAAGAGTAGTTGTGCATCCATGTCATCGATGTCTTCTATTTTGTGGTATGTCAAGTTGTTCTATTCTCGAATGACTGGGAGAAGCAAACTCCAGTACCACATCCATTTCTTGGATTGGGTCAAAGTAGTTGCATTCCGCAGATCGAAATGCTAACCCAGCTTTTGTTCTGTTCTATCTTGGAGTATTACCCTCTTTTCATCAAGAGTGTTATGAGAATTGCATCATCTCTTATGACCTCTTGATGTAGCGATACTTCTCGCTATCATTGTTCATCCCTCGGTTTTCGTGTTGGTTGTAACCGGAATATCGACAAGTGAACCATGATGTGTGAAATCAATACTCCTAGCAATGCTATTGCTTGGTAGTTAATGGACAATAATTTCACTCTTATGGTGATGGTGATTGAATCGTCATTCTAAGATTGACCGTGCTACCTAGTCCATGTTTCATGGTGCACTTTTCGATCGATGGGTTAGGATTGTGTCAGTCCCTCGCTCTATTGATCACATCATCTTGCCCTGAAAAGCAAGATTGTTCCCGAGCTTAATAATATATCGGTGGTTCGTGATTTTCCGAACATCTTCTCGGAAGTATTACCAGGTTGTTTCCTGACTGTTATGATAGAGCTCTTGATCAAGTTGGCTTTTCTATAAACCAACCCCTTCTCCAAGAATCCGTATTGGATACCCCGAGCTAGTTGGTTAAGCTAAACAACAAGTTGGAGAGTTGGAAGATAAAAGCTTCGCCTAAACTCAGCTCATTTAAGAGGGATATCTTTCTGTTGTGTGAGTCTGAAGAAAGATGATATTTTCATCGGTTGATTCGTGTGATCAATTGTTGCATATGTTATCTTGTTCAGTTTTGATTTGAGCATGGGCTATCGTCAAATCAAACTCAGAACCAAAGATTTTCGTAGCGGTGTTTTACTCATGGATTTCTCTGGGCATACACCATTATATTCTTTGATCTAACCAATGCGATTATCTTGCTCACATAGTTGTGGAAATCCATTTATATGGGTATCTTGATGAATTGTTGTTGAGCCCATCGGCAACATTCTAATTTGTTCCATGATCTGTGTTGGACATCAAGCTAGTGCTGGAAACTTTGTAGACATTGTCTTCGTGTCTCGAACACAAGGTATATGTTAGGTGTAAGAAGTGATTTCCTCTAATTCATGTGCATCTGATACAAGTTGTCGCCGTGAATTCGAGAAAAGTTAATTTGTTTCTTTGGAATCATCCCAAGTCAGTCATGCAAGTGCGAAGTATTCTATGGTTTGATAGACTGATCATCTTCACTCCATATGTATCTCCTAGCACACCAAGCCACTGATTGATTTGTTCAAGGAAAAGAAGGTAAGTGCCATTCCTGAAGGTACCAGACGGACTTGCACATGGCTTCGTCATCCGCAATGATGGTTCCCATCCAGAACTCGGTAGTGTTTTGTTGTAAGACTTTTCATGTGTTCACAGTTGTCTTGGGCAGTGTGTTCACGTGGGTCTTGCGATCCAGCTCATGTTTTGGAGTTGTCTTCCGTAGTTCATTTCCTTAGAATCACACAACGTTATCTCGTCGATTTGTGTTGCAAACTTTCTTTTCGGACATGCTGAGTCTGAAGCATCGTGTCACCAACCGGAGCTGAATCTCACGCAGTTATAATGGTTGGAATTTTCCCCAAGAATTATAATGTTGGTCTCTATGTAACCCGGTAAAGTGATGTAATGGCTAACACATCTAGCCGGAAGACTTGATATTATAATATCTTGTATCAGCAATCTTAGCCATCTCCCCGTGAGGTTTTGTATGACTTATTTTGGAAGTTGTTCCTCATGGGCTGACTTTGATGCCCCGAATTCCGACCTATACTTGATGTGCTAAATATCAAGCATGATCTATAACTAGGTTGTGCTAGTACATCAAGGGGAACATTAGAAGCGGAGTGCAAAATGTTTCTCGGTCGATCAACCAGATTTCGTTCCCTTGGCACCGCTAAGGTGAAATCTGAGGAAGTGTTGTCTTCCTTTGCATCTGCATCCTCCATCACTGTTCATCATAGTAGTATGTTGTGTCACCAAGATCTTGGCACAAATATTGGTAAAACTTTGATGAATATGGAAATGCTCAAGTTATTGAGAGCACGCTCAGACACTAGGTTATATCCTCGGTAATAATTGGAAGGTGCCTTCCATTCGCCGAGTTGTTCAATAACCCTAGTTTCTTTCTAACCTGAGTATGCCATTCTTTCAAATTCCTTCAAAAAATCATTTGTGAATTGCCTTACCCTAGTATGAAGAGTTTCAATGACCTTAGGATCAAAATTAATTCTTTTTGCCACTTAAGGGGAATAACTCTAAGAGTCACCTTCCTAAGGTGCCCCGTTGTGGTATGAAGAGGAACCTAATCCTCGCTACTTTGAAACCTCGCCAGCATTTGTTTTAAGCCTAGATTTGTTGCCTACCCATTGAACCTCTGTCATATGTCTCATTTCCTCGTCCGTGTTATGTGTGTTGTGTCTCAGCTCAAGGGACATTCCTACGTCTCATTCTATGAGTTGATCTTGAGTTGCTCGATCTTCGAGGAGATCGAATCTTATGTTGTCTCTCTGTTCTTTTGTCGTCAATCTAGATGAAGACCTCAAGGACAAAGATGTCAAGATCAACATGGTGCGATGAATCAACGTCCTCGAGAGGAGCTAATAGATCGTGAAAACTGTGATAGTTTAGTGTCCCTTCTTCCTCCTCCCGACTACGCCTGAATCTCGGGACGAGATTCTTGTTTAGTGGGGGTGAGTTTTCATAGCCCTAGATTATAGCTTGTAGCTAGTTGCATCAGTGAGCATTCATGCATGCATTCAAATCAACTTAATACAATGGGGATGATCTACAATTGGGAAGTGATCAAAACCCCAATGATTTGATAAATTGACAACAAGGCAATAAAAATTAATACCTTAAAAGGGACTAAGAAAATGTTCCAAATACTTGGCAAAATAGTGACATAAAATAAATTTGTCAAACCAGAATTTTAAGTCACAGAAACATTTCTGAAATGGAATTTTGATTTGACCAAATAGCTATTTGGAATGGAATTATTTTGATTCCTTCTATTTTAATGTTTCAAAAATGTTGAAACTTTTATGTGACATTGGATATTATTATCTCTGTCACATAATAACATTTTAGGGTTTTATCTTTTGGTCAAACAATTTATTTTAAAACCTAAATCTAAAGGCCAGAAGGAAATAAAAAAGAAAATAGAAAAGAAGAGAGAGAGAGAGAGCTAACTGTCGCCCCTCCTGGCCCAGCCCACCAGGGGGGTCTCCCCTGTCGTCTTCCTCCTCGTGCCAGAAGGTAGAAGAGAAGGAAGGCACGGCGCCCCCTCGCCACCTCCTGCTTCGCGTGGAGCTCTCCCCTGCCTCCTCGTGCCAGCACGTCAAGCCCTCCGCTCCCTTATCTCCGCGCCGCTGAGCCGCCCCGACCCCTCTGCCCCATCTTCTTCCTCCTCTCTCCCTCTCTTTTCCCCTTTGCCCTCTCTCTCTCAGGGATCCATGCCGTCACCAATTCGTCGCCTTCGGTGCACCTCCGACCCTGCCGTCGGCGCTTGAACCACCGCCGTGAGCCCCTCTTCCCATTCCCTCTTTTTTCCTCGAGTTTCCCCTCCTCTAGCCGCCGCCCGTCGCAGAGCCCGAGCTCCCTGCCGCCGGCAATGGCCGCCGCGGCCAGGGCCTCTTCCTCGCCCGGCCGACCACGCTAGCGTGTTCGGGGGGCCTGTAGTTGCTACCCCAACCCTGAGTTCCTTTCCCCGTGCTCCCTAGCGATGACCCCAACCTTCCCAAGCACCGACCGCTGCCTCCGACGCTGTTGTCGCCGTCTCCGGCGATCCCCGCGCTCCAAACCTGCCAGAATGGATGCGGCCCAGCATGGGCTATCTCCAGGTGCTCTCTGTGCGTCGAACCGTCGCCGTTCATGCGATTCCGGCACGTAGCCGCCGTCAGTTTGGTTGTCGCCGACAAAGCTCCGGCGTGCTGACGTGGCCTGATGATTAGCACTAACCTACTGACTAATTAACCTCCCCCCTACACACTGACAGAGGGCCCCACGCGTGGGTCAAACCCCACTTAGTGCGGGTCAACTCGGGATTAGCCCTGGCTCACTAACGTGTGGCCCCCACACGTCAGGCTTGACTCTGACCAGGCCAGTTGACTCCTGACGCAATGCTGATGCAGTGCTGACGCAGTAATTGATTTTCAATTATAAGATAAATCCAGGAAATTGCTAAAACTTGTAAAAATCATAGAAATTAAAATATAACTCGGATGAAAATAATTTATATATGAAAAAGGATCAGAAAAATCCAAAGAATCTGATTATGGTATTTTCATGCTGGTTTGAGAAAGTTAACAACACCGAAAAGGCAAAATGATGAATAGGGTAAATTTAATAAATAGTTTGGAGTTGGAATTTGATTCCTATTTGAATTACACTTCAATTACTATGTTCAAAGATTGAGCTAGCAAAATCAGTACCTCAAAATACTAACTCCATGCATGTTGGAACAATTTGTTATGAGCATCAAGTCGAATCAATTATAAGGGTACTTGGAAAGATACCCGGCTTGAAGTGATGTTTGAATCCTAGTTCAAACCAACTTCAACTTAAGAAATGATAGCCACATTAGCCCTGCCACCTTTCATTTCATGTATTGAGCATGCATCATAGTGTTGCATTTCCGTGAAGTAATTGTTGTTCTTTCTTGTTTGTCGGTGTTGTCCCCCCCTCGGTAAACGATGTTTCCGACGATGTGATCGTTGACATTGATGAAGACTCATTGCTATCTTCAGACGTGTCAGGCAAGCAAGCCCCCCTTGAGCATATTGAAATAAACCCACTCTCTCGCTCCTGCTCTCTTTTACTGCATTAGGACAAACACGATTCAACTATACATGTTATCGGTCGTTGAACCCATTCCTTTGCATGACCTGATTTTGTCACAGTAAATAGTTGAAACCACTTAGCATGAGTAGCAACTGCTTGAGCCTTGTTGTGCTTACTCATCCATGCTTGTTTACAATGCCTGCTATGCTTAGAGTCGTGTCGGGTCTGATCCATCTGAATGATGAATCAGAATGGTTGTGATCATGTTCTACAGTGTGAGAGTAAAAGTGTGAATCCGATTTGGTAAAGGTAGCGATGAGAGGCCATGTAGGAGTACATGGTGGGTTGTCTCATTGGGACCGTCCTTAAGAACTGAGTTCTCTGTGTGTTATCCAAGACAAGATACTACCACACATTGGGATACTTAATTGTCCCTCTCGTCTTATTAATCGCCTAGATCTCTGTCCAGGAGTTGCAATTAGTTTCTGGTGTTTGTAGGAAAAGTGTTGGCGGCCGTGTTTAGCTCTGCCCAACGGGGTAGGCTTCACTATGGTTGATACATAGTGGCACGGTGTACCAAGTAGCACCCGGATGGTGGGCTTGGGAACCCTGCGCGCATCGTTTGGGGCCGTAGAGGAAACCTCGGCCGGACTTCCTTGCGGGTTCAGTCTCAAATAGGCGATAAACCTAGACTAGGGTCTTGTGTGGTTCACGGTCGTGGCCGACACCCACGCCAGTGCTTCCGCTTGAAGGTTGCCGAGATGCATGACGTGCATATGGTGCTAAGTGGTGGGAGCATGTGTGAAGAAGTATACCCCTGCAGGGTGATTCAATCTGTTCGAATAGACGCGTCCTCGGATATGGACTACTTGGAAACATTATGTGGTACATAGACAACTTAAATGGATACTCTAAAACATGCAAGATAAGTGTGAGTGCTATGGAAGGACTTCTCGTAGGGAGACGAGAGTGGATCCATAGTGGTGTATTGAATTGGTGAATATGTGGACTCGTGTGCATTATCCCACCTCAAAGAAAGAACTTGTAGTCGTAGTACAGGTTAGCCAAGAGTCAAAGCTGGCTTGCTGAAATCAAACCCCACAATCCTTTCATTGAAACATGATGCATATGTAGATACTTCTGATGTAAGACTTGCTGAGTACCTTTGTACTCACGGTTGCTTTATTTATGTTTTGCAGAGAAGACTTAGACTCATTAAAAGGTTCTACGCGATGTGTTCGATGTTGACCGGAATAGCTTGGGAATCCCAGACAGAGGTCTGGCTCCTTTGGTAGGGTCGTAGTAGCTTTTCAGGCTCTTCCAGCCACTTTTAGTAGATGTCTGTACCCAGACATGATTTGCTTCCGCTTGTGGTTTGTATGACTTGAGTGTCGGGTCACAAGACCCCTGTTTGTAATATCATACTATGTTGACTCTTATGAGTCTTTAATAAATGCTTGAGTCATAGAGTTATGTTGTGATGCCATGTTGTATCTACACATATTGTGCATAATGTGTGTATGTTTGAAATGCATTATATGTGTGGGATTCGACACCTAGTTGTTTGCCTTTAGTAGTACTCTTTATAGGGAAATGCCTCTTTGTGATTCCATCGGGCCTTGGTAGCTTGCTACTGCTCGGAACACATTATTGACCGGCATGTATCCTTCTTTGCTGCTGTGTCTGTCCCCTCGGGGAAATGTCACGCGGTGTAATGGAGTCCTTGTAGCTTGCTACGACTCGTCTACACACGCTGATGACCGACACCTGCTTTGCTGGGTTATGTATGCCTGTCCCTATACGGATGTACCGCTTGGGTTTATAACTAGTCATGTCGACCCGGGTTCTTTGTCGTTTGAACGCTAGCAACATATTCATATACGTGAGCCAAAAGACGCAAACGGTCCCGGCCAAGGTAAGGTGGCAGCCGTGGAGTTTACCGTGCGTGAGGCCGCAAAGTGATGTGATGTGTTACAGGCTGGGTTCTTATGACTTAGGATCGGGGTCCCGACACTATTCAAATTTGGAAATTATGTAATGGCACAAACAGAAACTAGATATATATATATATAAATTGGTCCAAGCAGTACATAATAATACATGCAAGCAGTACATAATAATAGCTAGCATACATATATATACAAGTGTTCGCCGTTGTGACCACTACTGGTATGAATCTGAATCTGAATGTCCCAAAGCTGGTGCTGCGAGGTGACGCTGGCCATAGTTCACGATATTAATCTTGAGGTACAACTTGTATGCAACGTATGCATCTTTTGCTGCATACTGAACGTTGATAGGGTCAAGTGGGGTCTTCCCCCATTTCTTGTGTTGAGACTTCGGGAATGAAGTCTTCATATCATGGTACTCCTCGTCGATCAAGGCGACTGCCATATCAGCCATCGAAGTCCTCTCATATTGAAGCTGGAATAGGCCTTGGAGATCAATGTGGCACTCAGCTGGTATCTCAATACCAAAGCTGCGCCCCATATTCGGCCCGTCGTTCGTTATGTCAACACTAGCGAAATGTATGCTGCTGCGAAGGAAGTCCATGAGTTCTGGACAATGCTTGTGAATACTGTAACAAAAACAAATTAAAATGGAACAAATGTTACATACTGCTGCAACAAGGAAAAATGTTTCAATACAACTAAAGAGAAATTTATCATAACGATTCAAATGGAACATTTTGCTATTCTATACAATTTTAATATCCTATGAATTGATCTTTATAGGATTCCAATATTGTAACATATTGCTATCCGATGCAATTTTCATATCCTATGAATTGATCAAGAAACCCGCAGCTAACTTTCCAATGGAACATATAGAGAAACTGCATATTTCTATCCAATGGAACCTAGAGAGATCAGTATATGCAATGTTCATAACCTTGATGGTTGGCCGGGTACTCCAGATCAAGTCCCAAGAACGCCTCATGCTCTAGCGCGGCGTCAACCCACTCTTGGAACCATGACAGAAAATTTGGCACCAACGCGCTCTCGTTCGTGTACGCGACCCTGAGTTGGGTCGTGCCATGTGCATGCACCACTCCGGTTTCATATGTCATGGTGGAGGAAGAGTGTAAGAAGAGAGGGGAAGAAGAGTGGAAGAACAAGAACAAAGGAGAGCGCTAGAGGAGAAGAACAAAGAATGACGATAAACTTTGCTTCGGTTGTAGTTTTCATCGTTGGAAATGACGCGGCAGGGCGAACCGTTTGGACCTTTAGTCCCAGGTTAGACGACAAACTGGCACTAAAGGGGTGATTCAAAGGGCCGCCACCCCGGTTTGATCGACCAACCGGGACTAAAGGAGGGTACGAACGGTTGTACGAACGCCCGCCACCACACCTTAGTCCCGGTTTGATCCACCAACCGGGACTAAAGGGGATACGAATGGTTGCCAGCCTATTAGTCCCGGTTCTTGACTGGAACCGAGACAAAAGGGGTGAGATGAACCGGGACCAATGGCCCATGATGCCCGGTGGGCGCCCTGGCCTCATGAACCGGGACCAATGTCACCATAGGTCTCGGTTCGTATGTGCACCGAGACTAATAGGATTTCAGGACGTGGACCAAAGCCCTCTTTTCTACTAGTCCACATGTGTTTTGAGTGACAACAATCCTCAATTTAGTTTTTTTTTAAATGCTACTATAAACCATCAATTTTCTTATATTGATGAGGACAAATTATATCTTGTAGACTAGTTCCTGTTAGGAGGGTAGTGCGCGCTTTGCCGTGTCGCTTATATTCTTGGGATTGTACATGTTTTATGTAATTTTTATAAATTTGCGAAAAATATTTACGTATTAGTTGGGTTGACGTGCGGGGATATAAGGAAGTGCACTTTTTTATCAGATATGCTACTCCTGTGGATAAACTTTACTGTTAGGGCATATTTCTGTAAGATTGAATAGAGCTATTGTTTGTTGATTGTATTGCAGCCGCATACATCAGTTTATATAAGGGATTACAGACCAACTAGACCTATTACAAAATGATTAGGACTAGGTAACTTGAGATCCAAGTAATAGTCTAACATCCCCCTGTAGTATCAACGGGGGTCACGACAACGTTGAGACTTAATCGAATATCATGAAACGGTGTAGTAGCCGTCCTTTGATAAATATATGAGCGAATTGAGTCGTAGTAGGAACATGAAGCACACGAACTTCACCAAGAGCCACTTTCTCTCGAACAAAGTGAATGTCAACCTCAATATGTTTACTCCATCGATGTTGAATAGGAATCTCATACATGTAGAGAGCTGAGATGTTATCATAGTAAAGAATGGTAGCCTGTTCAATTGGTCGATGCAGCTCTGATAGCAACTGACGGAGTCAAATAGTATCAACAACAACATGTGCAACTTCACGGTACTCAGCTTCACCGGACGATCAGGAGACCGTTACCTGCCTTTTCGAGCAATGAAATAAAATTGTTACCAAGAAAAAAACAAAAACTAGATGTGGATCTTCGAGTTTCGGGACAACCATCCCATTCTGCATCAGAAAATGCGGTGAGAAAAGTGGGAGAAGAATTGTTGATAAGGAGACCATGATCAAGTGTACCCTTCAAATGCCTAAGAATACGTCTGATGTGATTATAGTGAGGAATACACGGATCATGCATGTAGAGACGTGCTTGCTGGACAGCAAAAGAGATCTCAGCATGAATGATGGTAAGATACTAGAGAGCACTAGTGAGACTACGATAAAGATTAGTATCGAAGAAAGGATCTCCATCACCAGAGATTTTGAAACTAGTGTCGACAGGAGTGTGAGAAGATTGACAGTCAAGCATACCACCACGATTGAGAAGATCAAGAATGTATTGTTGTTGGGAAAGAAAAAGGCCTGAAGAATCATGAAGAACAACAATGCCCAAAAAGTGATGAAGAAGACCAAGATCGGTCATAGAGAAGTCAGAGCGAAGATGGTCAATAATACAGTCCAAAAAACTTTGAGAAGAAGTAGTGAGAATGATATCATCAACGTGGAGAAGTAAGTAAGAAATTTCAGAATTGTGATGGTATACAAAGATAGAGGCGTCAGAAAGAGAAGGAATGAGGCTATGGTTTGAATAAAGGAAGATAAGCGTTGAAACCATGCTCTAGGAGCTTGTTTGAGACCGTAGAGATATTTTTGGAGGAGACAAACGTGGTTGGAATAAGAATGATTTTCAAAACCAAGAGGTTCTTGACAATACACAATCTCTTGAAGGGAACCATGAAGAAACGCATTTTTGACATCTAATTAGTGAATGGGCCATGTGGAGGAGACAACAATGCTGAGAATGGTGCGAATGGTACTGGGTTTAACAACAGGGGAGAATGTTTCATCGTAATCAATGCCATGCTACTGAGAATAACAACGGCATAACCAACATGCTTCATAGTGGGAAAGGCTACCGTCAGAGTGATACTTCTGGCGAAAACACATTTGCTAGAGATAGTGTTGGTGCTGGAAGGGCGAGGAACAAGCTGCCATGTATTATTCTCGGTTAAAGAATTATATTCTTCTTGCATAGCAGCAACCCAATTAGGATCGAGAAGAGCAGTTTTGTAGGATTTGGGGACATTAGAGAGGGTCTGGGTGGCATGGAGATTGAGGCGATCGACGGGTTTACGGAAGCCGAACTTGGAGCGAGTGCGCATAGGGTGCTCCTTTGTAGCTGGGAGGATGGAAACAACATGAATTGGGAGGGGGAGGGGACAAGTGTCCGACGCAGCGGAGGATGTGGACATGAGAGTGGGTGTTGGTGGACCGGGAGTTGGAGGAGAGGGCAATAGTGCTGCGTGGCACGAGTTTGGTTGTTGTCATGCCGTGGCTGGATATCGGGGAGATCTTTGTCGGGCGGGGTGGGCTGTTGGGGCAGGATTGTAGTCAGGTTGGGATGTTGTGAGAGGAGCATAGAAGTGGAAATGGAAAGGAGTACGACAAGCATATTATGGACTTGTGTTTGGGAGATCATTGCGTTGAGCAAAAGGAAAGATGTGTTCGGCGAAGGTAATGTGTCGAGACACATGGACCTGTCTAGTGTGCAAGTAGAGGAATTGATATCATTTATGTTCATGAGAAAATCCTAGTAGGACACACGGGAGAGAGCGAGTAGAAAGTTTAAGTGCAGAGGTAGCAGAAGTATTTGGGAAACAGAGACAACTGAAGACACATATGTCGGAGTAGTTTGGATGGCACAAAGAAGAGAGAAATAGGGAGTGGTATTTGGATTGACTATGGAAGGGAGACTATTGAGAAGAAAGGTAGTGGTGTGGAGAGCTCATGCCCAGAATTTAGATGGCATGGAGGATTGAAGAAGAAGGGAACGAACAATATCATTGAGGGTATGAAGATAGCATTCAGCTTTGCCATTTTGAGGGGAGGTATAGGGACAAGAAAAACGAAGAAGGATGCCATGTTGTAGGAAGAAGGTTCGATTTGCAATATTATCAAATTCACGACCATTGTCACACTGGGTGAAACAAATAGGGAAAGAGAATTGCACAAAAACATATCATTGAAATTTGAGAAACAGGGTGGGAATATCATATTTGTTGCATAGAGGAAAGGTCTTGACAAAGTGTGTAAAATCATCTAGTATGACAAGATAGTGTTTAAACCCAGAAACACTTGCAAGTGGGGATGTCCATTGATCACAATGTGTTAATTCAAAATGATAAGTTCTTGAAGAACTAGACGAATTAAAAGGAAGACGCACATGCTTGCCTAATTGACAAGACTCACAAAAGGAGGAATCGTGAGAATCCCTGTTATAAGGTACGAAAATTCACTTAGAACATATGCTAAAATAGCAGGGTTGGGTGTCCTAAACGCTGATGACATAGATCAACAGATGCCATCACGGATGTTGGAGAAGTGATGGCAGGGACACCATGGAGAGAGTATAAGTCATCGGAGCTAGTGAACCACGCGATCTCGACCTTGGTCTAATAATCGTTCACAGATAAGCCAAAAGGGTCAAACTGAACAGAAACAAGATTATCACAAGTGAATTGGCAAACATAAATTATTTATTTATGAGAGCCAGAGCAACAAGTACATCACGAAAAAGAAGTGGTTTAGTGGGAGAGGAAGTTGATCCTCACCGACACAATAAATTGGAATAGAGGAACCATCACCAAGAGTGATGGATTGAAAGGAAGATGGGGTAGAAGAGGAAATAAAAGTACTAGAAGCAGACTTATGACTAGAAGCACCGGAATCAAAAATCCAATCCATACGTGAGTTGCCCTGGGAGGCAAAATTGTTCATGGCCTGGAGGAAGGCAGCTTGGTTCCAACTCGGCGGTGCAGCGGAGGTCAGTGTAGGTAGCAGAGCGGGCGGATACGATGGTGAGGCTTGGAGAGACGGCGATGGTGTGTAGTAGTGGCCTCCGTCAACGTAGGAGGGTGAGGGAGCGCCATAGGAATAGTATGTTGGAGCAGCATGGTAGGCGTTCGTCGGCTCACGGGGTGCGAGTAACCCAGGAGCACTAGCATAGGGACGAACACTAGGCTGCCAAGCAGCGGTATATGCAGGTGGAGCGCCAAGAGGAGATGAAGCAGACCAGGGCATGGGCCAAGCCTGTAGGAGCCCTATCCGTGGATCATGTGGATGACGCCAAATAGGAGTCGCTGGAGGAGCACTTAGAACCATTGGTGGCAGAGGAGTAGGCATCGAGCGCATCATAGGCGACTTGTAGATAGGATTCTTGTCCCGATAGTTCAGGGTGGGAAGCCAGCCCGCTGGCGGAGTGGGCGCTGCTGATGAAGATGGAGCCACTAGTGATGGAGCACGAGGGATGTCGGCGAAGAGCTGAGGGCAAGCATCCTTGTTGGAATAGGCATGGTCGGGTTGGAGGAGGGCATATCATGTGGATGAATGAGATATGCTTGTCAAATTGTTCGCTGAGCCCGATGAGCGGGATGTTGATGAGCTGGTGGTCGGCAACTGGATCACCAAGTTCACGAAGTTCATCGAATATGAACTTGAGGTGTTGGCAATAGACGATGAGACAAGTATTGCCTTGCATCATATTCCTGAGCTCCGTGTGGAGTAGGTTGGTGCCAGCATCAATGTTGTCCTGGAACAACTGACGGAGGGCCATCCACAGACCGGCCACGGTGGCGGCATCACGTAATACGAGATTGAAAATCTCTATGGAGACTCGCATGTAGATCCATAGGATGATGGCGAGATCATCATTGACCCTTTGTGGGCAATGAGTCCGGGGAACGGAGGTGACATGGATGTGAGAACGAAGATTTCATCACCCGAGGTGGACTTCGAAGAGGTGGCGCCAACGGTAGTAGTTGTGGGAATAGAGATCAAGTGTTATAGGTATTTAGGGGCTAACTTCGGAGATTGTATCGGCGAAGGAAGTTGCCGGAGGCATGGGTGGTGCTAGAGCAAGGGTAAAAAAGAGGGAACTGCGATGGCTTTGGCGATGATAGCAGCATGGTGTTTGAAGTAGCCGGGCAGCAGCGGTAGAGCCTAGGACCAATATGTGATACCATGTAAGATTGAATAGAACTAGGGTTTGTTGATTTTATTGTAGCCGCATACATGAGCTTATATAAGGGGTTACAAACCGACTAGACCTATTAGAAAACAATTAGGACAAGGTAAATTGAGATCCAAGTAAGAGTCTAACAATTTCAAACCCTAATAGTTTTGGTGATTGAAAACAATTCAATTGAAGACTAACTGTGTGCACTAAGCCTTTCAAGTATTTCATCATATGGCACAAGACGATTCATGCCCCTCGGTGTTTTAATGTGAAGTAGGTTTTCTTTCTTCGTTTCACTATCGTTGTGCTTGAGTAATAGGAAAAGTTGTACTAGTAAGAGGGGGTCCGCATCGGAATGGTTTGGGTGGAATCATCACGTACACAATTATTCGCACCCTCTTTCTTGCCTCAATAGAGCCCCAACCTTGCCACTACCCTACCTCAAAACACCCAAGCGTTAGTACATCTCCCTGGAGCAGTACTACCTGTTATCCAAGGTAGTACCGCCCAGGCCAGTGGTAGTACCGCTCTGTGGCGAATGTGCCCTCGCTAGTGCCGCTAGCTAGTGTCCCTGCCTCTAGGCTCAACACTTTTCATGTCAAACTGAGCGGTTTTTGGCGCGGTAGTTATGTGCGGTAGTACCGCTCAAGAAGTCATAGTACCGCTTATTACTACCACGCAAGGGCTGCTAAGGTTTTCTTGGCTTGTCTCTCAGCGGATGTACGAGGCGGTACTACACATTTTGGGAGGCAGTACCGCTCCTGGCAGCGGTAGTACCACCCCGGTATTTCTGCCAATCTCTGCCACTCCGCTCATTTGCTACTCCACAGCCACAACGGTAGTACCGCCCCGTGATGAATGTTACTACCTCTAATCGGCGGTAGTACCGCTCCCTAGAGCGGTAGCATAGCCCATGTGCGGGTTGTGTGAGTGGGTAATGGATGGAAATGTTCCCGCACTATATAAAGGAGATGTTCTTCCCCAAGAGCTCACATTTCCTAACCCTAAGCTCCATTGTTTCTCCAAGCTTCATTTTCGCACGATCCCTCTCCCTAGCCAACAAAACTTGTTGATACTCTAGGGTTTGCTTCACAGGGCGTTGATGTACACTTCCACCAACAGAAATTTATTCCACTACTAATCCCTTGTGGATCTTGTTACTCTTGGGTGTTTTAGCATCCTAGATAGTTAAGGTCACCTCAAAGCCAAATTCCATTATGGTGAAACTTCGTGGTTTCGTTGGGAGCCTCCAATTAAGTTGTGAAGATTTCCCTAACCTTGTTTCTAAAGGTTCGATGGCTGCCTTCAACGGCGCCACTAGTGGAATCACGACATCTCAAAGTGTGTGAGGGCGTGAGGAGAATACGATGGCCCTAGTGGCATCTTGGACAACATTGTGCCTCCACACCGCTCAAACGGAGACATACTTCCGCTCAAAGGGAAGGAAATTCGGGACCACATCCTCGTCTTCATCGGTTCCACTTGTGGTTACTTCTTACCTTTACTTTGCATTTTTTTACTTCCTAATGGTTGTTGTTGTTAGCATCACATAGGTTGCTCACCTTGTTGCATATCTAGACAACCTATTTGTTGCTAAACTTAATTTGTTAAAGAAAAGCTTAAAATTGCTAGTTGCCTATTAACCCCCTCCCCCTCTAGTCAACCATATCGATCCTTTCAATTGGTATTAGAGCTACGTCTCTTTGTTATGGTTTTCACCCCCGAATGGTATGGTAAACAATGGGGAGTGGGTTGAGGACTTATCCGAGGCCGACGGTGTGAGCACGATCTCCCGAGAGGATTTAAATGAGGCAATTTCCTCGCTTAAGTACTCTGTGACGACCGAGGTGAAATCCATGTTTGAAGATTTCCTTGATGGGCTCAAACTCTCTATCGATCCGTTGGGACTGGTTAACCCCACTACCTCGGGCTTGGATGCCAGATTTGATAAGGAGTGTCCTAGTCATGATAAGAACAAGTTGCCTCAAGGAACTAGCATGATGGATACCTATGCCTCCATTCCTCCTCTCGTAGTCTATGGAAGACAGGTTCACCCACTTCATATTATTAACCTTGGTCCTCCTCCTAAACTTGTTAAGAATGATTTCGCTAATTGATTTTTTTGTGTCAAGACTCACTTGAATCATATCTCAACACAACTTTGGAGTATCGTTGAGCAAGGGTACTACCCACATGATCGAAGTAACCTCTCCCCAAGAGAAGAGGTCGACACTCAACTCAACCACTCCGCCTTGTTCATCCTTCAAGCGACTATTCCCATTGAAGATCTTGCTCACTTGCATCCTTTCACCCGTCCTAGGTATTCTTGGAAACACATTATTTCCATGTACAAGGCTTGCTCGAGTATTCAATAGTCCAACTTTGAAGTGATTCTTGATGAAGCTGATGAATTTGCAATGCTTGATGACGAGGACCCTCGTGAGCTTTGCATGAGAGTGAGAACTCTTGCCGTTGCTATTATAGATCATGGAAGAAAGGATGTGGATGACAATCTAATCAAGCGGAAATTTCTCAAGGCCATCATTAAATTCAACAGGTCATGTCCTCCATCATCCGTCATAGTCAGGACTTCCACTCTTTGTCCTCAATTTATGTGTTCGATGAGTTCATTTCCATGAACATATTGAACAAGACCCCGAAAATGTTGTATATCATGTCAAGCAGTCAAGAAAAGTCTTTCTCAACATAGCTTTGAAGGCAAGGTTGTTTCACAAGAAGAAGAAGGCAAGTTCATTAGCAAAGACAAGGCCGAGTCCTTCTCCAAGAATATGCCCCAAAAGGTATTGGTGGCTCCAGATGGGTACCTCTCCAATGAGGATGATGGTGATGATGCAAGTGGTGAAGTAATGGCAATGGCCATGGTAGGCATTGCATCCTCTTATCCAAACAAGGTATCCCTCTTTGTCTCCCCCAACGAGAACCGCATTGCCAAGTGCCTTATGGCCAAGGCATCCAATAAGGTAACCTCCAACATCAAAACTACCATTTCCACTACCCCTTCCTCTATGGGTAGTGGAGATGAAAAAGAGGAGGTAAAAGATGTGGAATACCCCTTTGATAAATTCATGACAAAAATCAAGGGTGAGACCAAGAAGCATTTTGTTGCTCTCTTGGAACAACTAGGTGAGGCTAATGATCGCATTGATACTCATGAGGAAACCATCTCTCTATTGGAGGGACATAGTTGTGACTATACCGATGAGATACAGGATCTTTCCATTGCCCTTGAGGAAGAGAGAGGACTTCGTTTGACTCTTGATGAGTCACACAACAATGACCTTGCTACATTACAAAAATATCACGATCATGCTCTTGTAATTACTCGTGTGCTCCAATCCCAAAAGGTTGCACTTGGATTGACCATGATTGATCCAAGGACGAGTTTGCCACACTTGACAAGGATCACAAGGCTTTGAAGTGTGTTCATGCTTCTCTAAAAGAGTCTCATGTCCAACTCCAAGTAAAACTTACTAAGGAAATAGCCACATGTCCTACTTTTGTGTTAATTGATAATGCCCATGCTACTAACCCTTGTTGTGAGCATGTGCATCTTCTGGAGGAAAATGCCAAGTTAAAAGAGCAACTTGAGAAAGGCCTTGTAACATGCATGCAAGGTAGAAAGAACCTTGATGACATATTGAGCATTCAAAAGGAAGTGGTTGCAAAGGCAGGAGTTGGTTTTGCACTCAAGTCCAAGAAGAACAAGAAGGTTAAGACCAAGCAACCTCCCCCAGTCAAGGAGACCTTTGTTAAAGCTGGGGAGGGTACTTATGAGAAGAAGAAGGATAAGGTTAAGAGTGGTAATGCCAAGAAGGGGAAGCCATCTCATCCAACAATGCCGGCAACTTTAACCCCTATTATGTTTTATGTCGTGCTAGTGATGGAAATGTCTTTGCTATTTTTTTGTTCTTCTTATGAGTACACTCAATGGTCTATTGGGGTACCTAAGATCCTTGTTACTAACTTGAAGGGACCCATTAAAGAATGGGTACCTAAATCCAAGCATTGATCTCATGTGGGAGTTTGCTTCCGGAGGAGTGTCATGGTTTCTTGATAATGGAGCAACAAGTCATATGATTGAAAGCAAGCACTTGTTGGTGGACATTCATCCTGACCCATCTGTGGCCACTCAAGTCTCCGTTGGTGATGATGCAATTTCAAAGGTATTGGCTCTTGGCAAAGTGGTAATCCCAGCGGAACTTTCATTGACAATGTCATGCTTGTTGAGACCCTTGCATCAACTTGCACTCATGGGATTTTGTACTTTCTTTGGTGTTGACATGGTGGCCCTTTTGTGGAGCAAGACCCTTTAAGTATGTTTTGTTGGGCATGCAGAGAGCGGTCTTTATGTGTTTAACTTCTCGGAGCGACCCACTAAGGCCGCGACTTGCTTAATGGCTAAAGTTGATGTGGGGTGGCTTTGGCATCGCCGGCTAGGCCATGTCAATAGGAGATCTTTGCAGAGTCTCCTCAAAGGGGATCATGTTCTTGGACTAACAAATGTAAGTTTTGCAAAGATCGTGCTTGCAGTGCGTGCATTGAAGGAAAGCTACATGTGACGTATCACAGACCCACTACTGCCATCTACTCGAAGAGCACCTTGGAGCTCCTTCACATGGATCTATTTGGTCCTCCAACTTTCGATACTCCTCGAGAGAAAATGTTGCTTAGGTGGTTTTGGATGATTGCTCAAGATATACTTGGGTATACTTATTCATGAGGAAGAGTGAGACCAAACAAACCGTCATCGACTTTGCCAATGAATCTCAACATCAACATGAGGCAAAGATATTGATGATTAGAAGTGATAATGGCAGTGAGTTTGAAAACTAAGCCTTGGATGAGTTTCTTAGTTATGAAGGGGATCAAGCACCAATACTCCACACCATATACGCCTCAACAAAATTGTGTTGCAGAGAGGAAGAACGGGACGTTGATGGACGAGGCAAGGACAATAATGGTAGAATTCAAATCTCCGTACAACTTATGGGCCAAATCCATCAACACTGCATGTCATGCATCTAATAGTCTCTACCTCCACAAAGGCTTGAACAAGACTCCTTATGAAATTCTTACCAGTAAAAAGCGCAACATCAAGTACTTTTGGTTGTATGATTGTAATGTTTCATCCTTAACAAAGGTGCTCGTTTGTCTAAATTTGAATCTAGAGCTCAAGAGCTCATATTTGTTGGTTATGCAAACTCTCATGCTTACTGTGTCCTCAACAAGTCCACTTGACTCATTGAGTAGACGTGTAATATGGAGTTTGATGAAAATAATGGCTCCCAAGTGGAGCACACTGGTCTTTGTGATGTAGGTGATAAAATTCCTCCCCAAGCCATAAGTAGAATGGGTGTGGGACACTTCCTACCCGTTGTGGAACCCCTTGTGGCCGAAGGAGAAGGACAATTTTACAAGAAAGTGGAAGCATCACCGACGCAAGACCCACACGCTTCTGAAGAACAAAGTGAAGGCCCTCAATCTTGTGATCAAGATAAAGGACAAGATAAACCTCGTGATGATGGTTCACCAAGTGATATCATAGATCAAGCTCACACCTCCGAGCAAGCTCAAGATCAGGACCAAGCTCACAATGGCAGTCAATGTCACCCAAATGTTACTCCTCAACATTCCATGAAGGATATTATAGAAAGACGATCTGCCAAGATTGCTGCCAAGCTTCAAAAGAAACAACATGTTTGGGAGAATGTCTATGGTATCTTGGAGAGAGGGGTAACCATTCTTCGTCAATTAACAAACTTTTATGCACATCATGCGTTTGTTTTGTGCATTGAACCCCTAAAGGTACAAGAAGAGCTCGAGGACATGGAGTGGCTTGAAGTCCTGCATGATGAACTCAACAACTTCGAGCACAACAAAGTGTGGCTTTTAGTTCCAATACCAAAGGAGAACCACAATGTCATTGGGACCAAATGGATCGTTAAGAACAAGCAAGATGCGAATAGTGTCGTCATCTGTAACAAGGCAAGATTTGTAGCACAAGGCTACTCCCAAGCCGAGGATATGGACTACGGTGCAACCTTTGATCCCATTGCTCGCCTTTAATCTATTCGCATGTTGCTTGCATATGTATCTAATCATAATTTCAAACTATATCAAATGGATGTGAAGATTGCATTTATTAATAGTCCTCTTAAGGAGTTGGTATATGTCAAGCAACCCCCAGGGTTTGAGAGTCACATGTTCCCCAATCATGTATACGTTCTCGATAAGGCACTCTATGGCCTTACGCAAGCCCCACATGCATCGTATGAGCACCTTACCGAGATGTTGCAAGATCGTGGGTTTGAAATTGGGAAAATTGATCCCACTCTTTTCACAAAGAATGTCAAAGGGAACTTGTTTATATGCCAACTATATGTTGATGATATTATCTTTGGTTCTCCTAACAAAACTTTTAATGAATAATCTGTCGCATTAATGACCAAAGACTTTGAGATGTCTATGATGGGAGAGTTGAAGTTCTTCCTTGGATTGGAAGTCAAGCAATGAAGTCAGGGTACCTTCATCAACCAAACAAATACACTCAAAACATGCTCAAGAGGTTCAAGATGGATAAACACAAATCGGCCAAGGCAAACACTCAGATTTCAACTTGACATAGATCCCGATGGTAAAGCCCTGGATCAAAAGGTATATCGCTCCATGATTGGCTCTTTGCTTTACCTTTGTGCATCTAGACCGTATATTATGTTGAGTATGGGAATTTGTGAATGATTTCAATCCACATCAAAGGAAAGTCACTTGGTGGCTGTCAAACGAATCTTTCGATATTTGTAACTTCCGGAGATTGCCAATTCCTTCGTCGCTCTCTCGTAAGTTGGTCTTCAAAAAGACAAAAATGTGTTTCTCTCTCGTCCACCGAGGCCGAGTATGTAGGTTTTGTAAGTTGTTGTGCTCAGTTGTATCTGATGAGGCAAAATTTAAAGGATTATGGTGTCAATTCTGAAAAAGTGCCTCTTTATTGTGATAATGAAAGTGCCATCTCGATTTCCAACAACCCGTTTCAATACTGCAAGACGAAGCACACTGATATTTCTCATCATTTCATATAGGGTCATATAAAGCGTGTTGATTGATCTTATTCACCTCAACACTAATGAATAACTTGCAGATATTTTCACGAAGACATTGTCTCAAGCAAGATTTCACGAATTAAGGAATTAGCTAAATATCATTGGTTCGAGGAATGTTGATTGAGGTTAAGCACACCCCACGACTCTCATCATACTATCTTGTTTAGATGTAGGCATGGATTTAGGGGGGAGTTTTGTTCTCTCAATGAACTCTCCCTCCCCCTATTATCCGTAAATTTATCAAGTCTTTCACTTTAGTCATTTCTCTGATGACATTTGTGCTTCAAAGATGAGTTTTGGTCACGGGCCCAAGGTTAATATCTTCATGGCGCCATACCAATTGACTCAAACATCGGTGTCTTCAGCCACCAACCCCCCTCTTAGTCTGGCATTTTCTTTTGAGAGCTTTTTCGTATTCTCGGTCACCCCAAGTAGGTCTTTCTTAGATTTAGACTCTTAACAACTTGGTGTGTCCCTTCGTTTTTGACCGGTCTCCAGGTATCGTTCCCACTTCTTCAAACAAAAATCACATTTTATGCATTTGCCACCACATGGATTCACCTCGCGGTCGTATGGAGCGGTACTACCTCGGATAAGAGGTAGTACCGCTGCCATCAGTGGTATTACCAATGGGAGGTACTACCGTGCATGTGAAACCACACAGGGGTATGGGGCACAACACGGGCAGTTTCTACTCCCCATACCCATCCATCCCCACTACTCCTCGTGTGTTTCTCTCCAGGCGACCCAAGGGCTCCTGTGGACACCGCTGATCTCTATTTTAGGTAGTTCTTCTTTGATTTCAACCGATGGAGTCGATCCCCACCTCTTCCTCTTGGCATGGATGCCGGTATTGCCCCACCTAGTGACGAGTTGATGGATATACTTCTCGCCCCTCGTTGGTTAGCCCAAGTGGAAGGTGGAGATGTAGTTAGTAGCCTATTTGCCTTACACGGGGACTGTAAAGTTTATCGAACCAGGAGGACTCCGAGGATCAACAAGTAGGTGTCCGCTGCTCTGGCGCTAGAAGAAGACGTGGACCTGCACACACAACAAATAACTTTGCTCCAAATGAGTTTAGAGAGGTTGTCAATCTCTCCGGCCTTGAAGTTTGCAAAGGATCAAAACACAAGCGGGAATAGCGATAGTGATTGCAACGGAAAAGTTAATAAAAACAGTAAATGATGGAGGTGTAAACAATGGTGGAAATATGGACCAGAGTCACATGATGTTCACTAGTGATTTCTCTCTCCCAAAAGACAATAAACAACTATGCTGGGAAAACAAATTATAGCTGGGTAATTGACAGAATTATAAACGCACCGCAATGCTAATCATGCTACAAGAAAGTTAGAGGCTCATAAGTAATGGACAGTAAACCAAGACAAGTAGACCGTTTATCCATCAGCATCTACTCTCTAATCATCCACCTTGAGATATCTATCCAGAACATCTCATTGGTATTAAGTTGCGAGCCCCACCCAAAGTGTAAACTCAAAGCAACGGACAACTGCATTAACGAACTTTGCGTAAGGTAAACAATCCTTTGAACAGTGGTCACAAGCACCGTTGTTTTCTCCCTGGTGGCAACATCACATCCCCTAGTCTCATGTTTCTGTCACTCAAGCTAGACATCAGGGGGCATGAACAAACAATCATGCATAACGCTCCCTATTGGAGTTACAATCTACTACTCGGCCAAAGCAATAAAAAGCAACGGAGAACATGAGTGAATTACTCAAGAACATAATATAAAATGAGAACCAAATATATAACTCATCACAATCTAAACATAATCTCATAATCCATCGGATCCCAGCAAACCAAGCATAGCGACAGCAGGTAAATTACATAGATGCCTTGATCATGTAGGGCAGCTTACAAGGGCTAAGCATTGAAGCACAAGATTGGAGAGAAGACATCACATAGCTACTGGTCATGGACTCATGGTCCAAGGAGGACTACTCATGGCACGTCCTGGAAGCGTCCATGGTGGTGGAGAAGCTCACGAAGGTCAATCCTCCCTCCGACAGGATGCCGGGAAGAGGTCTTTTGGCGTGTTGCGGCGGCGGAACGATGGAGAAATTCACGATATTGGATATTGTGATAGGGTTTTCCATCGAAGAGGTAAATATAGGCTGAAGGAGGGCACTACAGGGTGGACCCTCCACCCAGGCGGCCTGGTGGCGCGGCCAGGAGGGGGGCCGCGCAGGGGGGCTGACTGGGTGCTCGTGAAGCTTCCGTCACGCTGATTTTTATATATTTTTCTCAGGATTTTTGGGGCTTTGTAAATTGGGGTAAAAGTGGCTGCAAAAAAGACATCAGCAAACAGAAACTTGCACTGGGTGCACTGAGTTAGAAGGTTAGTCCAATTATGTGTAAAAAGGTTTGAAAGTGTAGCAAAACATATAACAATGTCACCCAAAAGAGCACGGAACAAACAGAAATTATAGATATGTTTGGGACGTATCAACATCCCCAAGCTTAATTCCTGCTCGTCCTCGAGTAGGTAAATGATAACACAAATAATTTATGTGGTGACATGCTAACACACATATAAGAACTTCAAAGTAAATCAAGTAATATATGCAATTCAAGTCAAGACAATAAGAAGCAAGAGTCTATATTTAGTATTGAAAATAGCAAAGTAAGAACATAAAGGTGCAAGAGCTCTCGTTGTCTGTGACTCGGATGTCTCTGAATGGTGTTTGCGTGCAAGAAGTGGGAGATAGGTTTAGACCATAAAAAATATTATATAGTTTGATTGAGAACTCAATCTTTTAAAACTTCACACTTGGTATCCTTCAGAATCTTATTTTGACTCATCCCAGACCACTAGTCAGGCACAAGTCCAAATGATCCTCTCCCTTTCGACTTTGAGCACTCATGCAATGGATGAGCGCAAGCAAGATATGTTGGCACTTAGGATGGAAAATAGAATAATGATGGGGAAGGAAGACAAAAAAGGTGTGAAAGGCTCACATCAATGAGGACAACCATAGGCGAGAGAAAGCCAAATTATAGATATGATGTGAGGAGTAGGGATTGCCATGCAACGGATGCACATATGAGCTAAGGTAAGCTCTCCAATGGAACTAGTGGAGGTGCATCCAACTTTCTTGCTCATGAAGACCTAGAGCTCATTTGAGGAGGGTCATCATTGGAATATACAAGCCAAGTTCTATAGTGTAAGGGTCCCCACTTAGTTATGCATGAATGATAATCTCTATGGAGTACAAATATAACAATGGACTACGAGTGTGGATCTTTCAAAAGGAATAGTAGTGTTGCCCCCTTCTCTCTTTTTATTTCTTTCTCTTTTTTTATTATTTTTTGTGGCCTCTTTGGCTCTTTCTATTTATCTCTCATTTTTCCTCTTGGGATCTTTTCATGTGTCCTCTTTTGGGATATTTTAATTTGTCCTCTTTGGGATCTTTCCTTCACTTAAGGGCAACACTCTATATTTTACAAGAATAAAAAGAAGACCTTCAGACTTTATAAGAAGTACTCAACATAAAGAGAAATAAAAACTATCATGATGTATGCAAATGTATGCCTCTGTGAGTGTAGCAGGATATGCAATGAACTGTGCGTCTTGTAGCAATAACAAGGGCAAGGCCCAACTAGCATGCGGCTCCTCGATCAAGCAAAAGCATGTATGACATGAAGATCAAGTCATGAGATGGTGGATGTTGCATGACAATTGGTACGTCTCAAACGTATCTATAATTTTTGATGGTTTCACGCTGTTATCTTGTCTTCTTTGGTTGTTTTATGTACCTTTTATATCTTTTTAGGACTAACTTATTGATTCAGTGCCAAGTGCCAGTTCCTGTTTTTTTCCGTGTTTTTGACTCTTTTCAGATCTGATTTTGAAACGGAGTCCAAACGGAAGAAAAACCCCGAAATGATTTTTTCCCCAACGGAAGAAGACCAGGGGGCCTTTGGGCCAAGCCAGGTGGACTACAGGGAGCCCACAAGCACCCACTCCGCCACCAGGGGGAGGCGGCGGTGGGCAAGCTTGTGGCCTCCCTGGCCGCCCCCTGACCTAGATCTTTGGCCTATAAATTCCCAAATATTTCGCAAAAAATCAGGGGAGCCTCGAAAATATTTTTCCGCCGCCGGAAGCTTCCGTTTCCGCGACATCTCATCTGGAGACCCTTCCCGGCGCACTGTCGGAGGGGACTTTGGAGTTGGAGGGCTTCTTCATCATCATCATCGCCCCTCCAATGACTCGTGAGTAGTTCACTTGAGACCTACGGGTCCGTAGTTAGTAGCTAGATGGCTTCTTCTCTCTCTTGGATCTTCAATACAAAGTTCTCCATGATCTTCATGGAGATCTATCCGATGTAATCTTCTTTGGCGGTGTGTTTGTCAAGATACGATGAATTGTGGATTTGTGATCAGATTATCTATGATATATATTTGAGTCTTTGTTGATTTCTTATATGCATGATTTGATATCCTTGTAAGTCTCTCCGAGTCTTGGGTTTTGTTTGGCCAACTAGATCTATGATTCTTTCAATGGGAGAAGTGCTTGGTTTTGGGTTCTGCCATGTGGTGACCTTTCCCAGTGACAGTAGGGGCAGCAAGGCACACATCAAGTAGTTGCTATCAAGGATAAAAAGATGGGGGTTTTATCATTGGTTTGAGATTATCCCTCTAAATCATGTCATCTTGCTTAAGTCGTTACTCTGTTCTTATGGACTTAATACACTAGATGCATGCTGGATAGCGGTCAACGTGTGGAGTAGTAGTAGTAGATGCAGACAGTATCGGTCTACTTGTTTTGGACGTGATGCCTATAGAAATAATCATTGCATAGATATCGTCACGACTTTGCGCGGTTCTATCAATTGCTTGACAGTAGTTTGTTCACCCACCGTCTACTTGCTTTCATGAGAGAAGCCACTAGTAAACACTATGGCCCCTGGGTCTATTCACATCCATCGTTTACATCTCCGCTTTTACTTTTCTTTGTTACTTTGTTGCTTTCAGTTCTCACTTGGAAAACAATCTATAAGGGATTGACAACCCCTTCATAGCGTTGGGAGCAGGTTTTTGTGTTTGTGCAGGATCTTGAGATACTCCTCCACTGGATTGATACCTTGGTTCTCAAACTGAGGGAAATACTTACCACCGCTACGCTACATCACCCTTTCCGCTTCGAGGGAAGACCAACGCAAGGCTCCAAGGCCACAGGAGAAATCCTTTGCATACTTGCCTAGGAAGTCCCTTAAGGCGTAGCCGCAGCAGAAAGATCAAGCCAAGTATTCTCCCATCGACGTGCCTATTTCTGGCGCCGTTGGAAGGTCTTTTGTTGCAGTAGCAGCAATGTATCTCGGAAAGGCTGTGGAAATGCCTTAATAGGTAGGTATGGTGACTGTTTTGAGGAAGGATATAATGAGGCTTATGATGACAGAGTGTATCATGCCAAGGGTTTGGATGCACCGCGAAGTTTGCACCAACTCTCAAGATGAGAAAGGGCAATACATAGTACCAATGAGGCCAGCAAAATATGGATGGTGGAACTGCCAACAATCGAATACCCGCATTAGTCCGAAGAACTCATTCACTATTTATCGGTAACTCTCTATCTAGCCAGGAGATTCACAAAGAGACAAGTACCCCTAGGAGGAGTGTTTGGGGGTTTGGTTATCCTTGCGCATCCTCGACCCATGATAACGTGAGGGTACTCTATATATTCCAACCCCTCGAGAGGTTAGCGATCCATCTAGTAGCTAGAGTTCTGAACTAATTTTTAGTTTTTGAAAATACACACGGATTTCCCAAAATATGACACCTATCACTAATAGGCTCAAGCTCTTGACACCATTAGTCCAAACATTAATCAAATCAATACCTCAAAACTATTGCAAGTTACTACTACACTTAAATAGCAACCTCAATTCCCTACTTATGCAAGACACACAATTCAGTGCAACAAGCCAACTCTCTAAACAAGATAAGTATGATAACTCAAGAGAGTTCCAAAAGCAACCTAAATAAAATCTCTTAAAAAGATAAAGCATGAAAACTAAGAGCTAAGCATGACAGCAGCTATGAAAAGATAAAGAACACACAAAAGGATAAGCATGAAAACCTATGTTGTGTTCTAGGGTGGAGTGGAGCGTGTTTATCTCCCAAACAAAGAAGGCTAGGTTCCAACTTGTTATGAACAGCAAGCAAAACTAAAACAAACTAAAAATTAAAGAGCGGGACGCTCCAAGCATAGCACATAACATATGAAGTGATAAAAATAAAGCATGGAGAAGGACGAACTGATGATTGTTGATGGAGAAGGGGATGCACGGGGGCATCCCCAAGATTAGACACTTGAGTCTCTTTGAATATTTCTTGGTATTACATGGGGCCATCCCCAAGCTTGAGCGCTTGACACTCCTGGATCTTCTTTCATCATCTTCCATCGCATACTTGAAAACTCCCTTCAAACGAAACCCATCATAAGCTGATTAGAGTGGTTAGTGACTATAATAAAATAATTTATTCTCTACTGGAAATAAAGATTTTCATGAAAATCTACTGTTTCTCAAGATTGCCAAAAGGTTTTTGCAAAGAAAAAGCAAGCTTAAGATTTGCAAAACAATGAAAACGCAAAACAGGGCAGAATCTGGGAAAAACAAACCAGCAGGTAGTAAATAAATTTTTCGGGGCACTTCTGCAACTCAAATAAAAAAACACATAACATATGCTAGACAGAATCTGTTTTTGGCGAATTGTTTCGTCAAGCAGACAGAATCCGCTTCTGGACAGCATGTCACAACTTTTGAACTTTCTTGCAATCGGAGGCTAAAACTTGGCACAAACTTGAAAATTGAAAGTAAAAAGCATCAACACCACTAAAACTGAAAGTAAAAAAAAATTGGGTTGCCTCCCAACAAGAGCTTTATTCTATGCCTTTGAGCTAGGCATGATGCTAAAGAAGGATCAAAATTCACCAAAGTCATTGGAATCACCAAAACCTTCAAACGGATCCTCAACAAGTTCATCCTTATTTTTCCTAGGGAATGGGTATGTACGTTTCGCTTTCCCACGTAAGCGTATGTGTCCTTTACCTATATCAATGAAGCCTTTCATGGCTCGCAGCAAGTACCTTCCAAGCACTATGTTTCCTTGGTTTGGCTTCATGATGAAGAAATCAACCATTGCGTTCCTTTTAGAGAATGTAACCTGGACATCTTTTACCTTTCCCTGGATCTCAGAATTATTCCCATTAGCATGTTCATGATAAGATAAAAAAAATTGTCCATGTTTAAAAAGCTTAGAGAATCATCAACAACTTTTGGAATTGTAGAAACCATGGATCCAATATCACAATAAGCAAGGAAGTCTTGATTAGAGATGCTAATTCTAACAAAAGGCTTCGAGTCATCATCTATTTTCAAAATCTTTTTCTTATCAACCATGGGTTTCTCTCTTTCTCTTAAGTCTAGAGCATCTATTCTTCTTTCAATGGTAGCAAAGTCTATCTATAATAGTGTCAAATCCATGATCATAAACAAGATACTTATATAGACCATGTATAATATCAAGAGTTGTAGCCTCATCACACTCTAATAAATCTCCTTTAGCTATAATATCAAGAGAGTGTTTACACCATATAAAAAGACCATGATAACAATTTCTAAGAACAATTTTGATAGGCATCCAAGGCATAGTTCTTTTATGTGCTTCAAAAATTCTATCCCAAGTCTTCTTCATATTTTCTCCATTCCTTTGATGGAAATCTAGGACCTCAGATTCCCTCAAAGCATCAAACCCTAACATGCTGGACTAAGCAGAAAGGACAACTAAAAGCAAGTCAACTATTTTTTTGTGGTTCTTTGGTATAAGACTCTAAAGCAAAAACTAGAAAGCAAACTAACAAGACTAAAAGCAAAGGTAAAAGATAGTGTGCAACTCCCCTATCTTGAAGACTAGAGTCCCCGGCAACGGCACTAGAAATTTGCTTGATGACGACCGCCGAGAGGGGGGTCTCGTAGGGTGGCCGCCTCGGCAGGGCCTGGATCCCCTCTCGCCCAGCTTTGGTGCTCGTGAAGCTTCCGTCACATTGATTTTTATATATTTTTCTCACGATTTTTGGGGCTTAGTAAATTCGGGTAAAAGTCCCTGCAAAAAAGACATCAGCGGACAGAAACTGGCACTGGGTGCACTGAGTTAGTAGGTTAGTCCAAATATGTGTAAAAATGTATGAAAGTGTAGCAAAACATATAACAATGTCATCCAAAAGAGCATGGAACAAACAGAAATTATAGATACGTTTGGGACGTATCAACCCCCCCCCCCCCCGATCTTCTTTCTTTTGGTCCTATTTCTTCAGATCTAGAGTTAGGGAAATGTGAGATGCATCCTTCTCTTTTTTTGTCAAATCGCAGCATGGGTAGGATGTGGAAGGAGGATGGGGTGTAGATTTGATGTTCTAGTAGATAATATGTGCACTTGGCATCCCCGGTGATACCGGATCTAACCAGCGGTGTTAGCCACCCCGTGGGCTCTGCCCCGACTAGTACTACCACTCAATTGGGTGGTACTACCGCCCATTACAGGTATTACCACTCCTCTCAGCGATACTACCACCTTGTGCTAGCTATTGCACATATTTTCAACTTCAATATCAACTTTTCTCCCGTTTTTGGTTTCTTGTTGGCTTATGCATATCATTTACTCATCTGTTTCCCTTTGGGTTGTGTTTTTGGATCTCAAGAGGTGGCATCTCTGCTCCTTAGGAGTGTAGGATGAACCCTAGCCATGGAAGCATGAGGTGTTACCGCACCTCTGAAGAAGACAACTCAAGGCAGCCCAAGAAAGTTGCTCAAGAAGATAGTTCAAGCGAGCAATGTGCCAAGTCAAAGGGAAAGCTACCTGCTATGAGTCCTATGAAGTCCCAATCCATGTCAACTCTATCCAACAAGGACTTCTAGATGTCTACCAAAGCCAATCTTTGTGGTGACCCTCAGGATCCATCTCTACGAAACCGTCCCATCTAGACCAGGAAGCAACTGTCGGTCTATCATGATATTCTGAAGGACATGGAGAATTTATATGTTCCTAATGTCAAATCCATTGACGTGGACTATCTGCAATAGAATGTGAGGTACTTTGGTACTTCTCTTCAACTCTGAAAAACTGGGTATTCTCAACATTATGCAATTCAACAAGGACTTTGATCCAGAGATTAGTTCTTTGCCACGGTGCATCTTGGGACTAATGAGGACCGGGCCTTGACTTGCATGACCAATGGAAGGCTGCTCCCTAGAAGTCTTTTATGAATCTTCTTGGATATTATCAGGGGCTCCAAAACCCCTAATAATGCAACTTGGTGTCCGCCCTCATAGAGAGACTACCTCAACTCACAAGTGCAACCTCTGCAAGTACAGTACACAGAAGATCTCCTCCACCATTGGCAAGTCTACTTGGGTGCTGGAACCATCCTTGGATATTATATACCGCATCTTCCAGCACACTCTTTTCCCCTTGTTGGGAATATGGATCAGGTACACTCATACTTGGTGGATATGTTGCTTTCGTGTCAGACTCATAAGTTCAAGGTAAATGTGGATATGTTGGGTGTCTCACATGTTATATGGTCTGAGCTCCTTTCTGTTGTTTTGGAGCGTAAGTGCCCTATGTATGGACCTTACCTGATGCATTTGATTGACAGCACCTCGGCAACAACTTTTCCTGGAGAGCTTTTTGATTGTGGTGAGCTGGTGTCACACAAAGTTGTTCAATTGAGGCAAAATGATAAGTGGGCTACTCACACTGCTCCTGAGAGGGATCTGCCTGAGGATGAAGAGGATGAAGATGAAGAGGATGGTGAGGATTTTGTGGCTAAGGGTGCCACTACTCCCAGTGTTGCTATACCTTCTACTGAGCCATCTTGGGCTAGGAGGCTCAAGGAGAAGATGAAGAACTTGTTTTGTATGCATGCAAAGGGTCAGTACAGGGCTCATGCTGCCAAGAAGGTGATTGTCCGTCATCACAAGGCTATTGGTAGGCAACTGGGCTTACAGATTTCTAGCTGTTCTGAGGACAGACTCACTGATGAAGACACCTGGATCTCCTGCCCCTCCTGGCACTGTTCATCATAGCTGTCAGTCAAAAGAGTATTGAAAACCGTCACTGGAGTTGCCTCCTTCCTGGATCCTCTTAGTTCGTTCTGCCATTTTGGTGTCTGGCTACCAAAGGGGGAGAGAGTTTAGGGATTTGCGAGTCACGAGTGTATTTTTCATTGCATCAGTTCTATTCGCCCGTGAACTCTTCTATCGTTTGCTTTTGTTTGTTTTATGTGTATGAGACTCTTGTGAGACCGCGTCATATGGTGAGACATATGCTACCTTTAAATTATCTTATGTATTATTTTGTGAGATGTCTATCGTGTGCATTATTATTAGTTCTCACATCACTTGTTGTATCTATATTGCTTTCATATTGTCTTAATGCAAGTAGTTCATGTCTATAAAATATAGGGGGAGTGTTGATCCTAGTGTATGCATTTTGCATTCTAGAAGAATACTCGAAATAGTGCACACATCTAGGGGGAGTTTGTCTATATTTTGTAGATAGTGGGGTTTGCTTTCTATCATGTTTATTTTACCCGTGCAAATCCGTATTGTCATTAATCCACCAAAAAGGGGGAGATTGTTAGGGCATATTTCTACCCTATTAGTTTTGGTGATTGTTGAAAACACAATTGCAAACTAATCATGTGCACTAATTCTTTGAGATATTTCGTCATATGGCACAAGACAATTCATGCCCCTCGGTGTATTATAGTAAGGACGGTTTTCATTATTACGTTTCACTATCAATGGACTTGAGTCGTAGGAGAAGTCGTACTATTAAGAGGGGGTCCATATTGGAAAGGTTTGGGTGAAATCAAAGCATACACATCTATTCACACCCTATTTCCTGCCTCAATGGAGACCCAGCCTTGTCGCTTCCCTACTTGAAAAGACCCAAGCGGTTGTACCGCTCTCTTGGAGCGGTACAACCTCTTATCCAAGGTAGTACCACCCTCGCTAGCGGTAGTACCACTCTAGGGCGGATGTTCCCTGGCTAGTGCCGCTAGCTAGTACCGTTGCCTCTAGCTCTCGACACTTTCCGTCTCGGAATGATTGGTTTCTATAGTGGTAGTACTGCTCAAGGAGCGGTAGTGCCGCTTATTACTACCGCGCTAGTGCTGCTCAGGTTTTCTTGGCTGGTCTCTCAGCAGATGTTGGAGGCGGTATTAGCCCTTACGGGAGGTAGTAACGTTCCTTACAATGGTAGTACCGCCCCGGTAGTTCTACCCCTCCCTGTATCTCCACTCATCTGCCAATCCGCAACCACGACGGTAGTATCGCCCCCTTAGGAGCGGTACTATCTCTAATGGGCAGTAGTACCTCTCCGTGGAGCGGTAGTACAGCTCATGTGTTGGTTGTGTGACTGGGTAATGGTTGGAAATGTCCCCCCACTATATAAAGGAGGTATTCTTCCCCAAGAAGCTCACCTTTCCTAACCGTAAGCTCTATTGTTCGTCCAACCCTCATTTTTGCCTGATCTCTCTCCCTAGACAACAAAACTTGTTGATACTCCAGGGTTTGCTTGAGAGAGCCTTGATCTACACTTCCACCAAGAGAAATTTGATTCCCCCACAAATCACTTACGGATCTTGTTACTCTTGGGTGTTTGAACACTATAGATGGTTGAGTTCACCTCGAAGCCAAATTCCATTGTGGTGAAACTTAGTGGTTTCGTTGGGAGCCTCCAATTAAGTTGTGGAGATTACCCCAACCTTGTTTTTTAAAGTTTCTGTCGCCACCTTCAAGGGCACCAATAATCACGGAATCTTGCATTGTGTGAGGGCGTGAGAAGAATATGGTGGCCTTAGTGGCATCTTGGGCAGCATTGTGCCTCCACACAGCTCCAACGAAGACATACTCCCCTCGAAGGGAAGGAACTTTGGGAACACATCCTCGTCTTCATCGGTTCCACTTGTGGTTACTTCTTACCTTTACTTTGTATTTGTTACTTGCTAGTGGTTGTTGTTGTTAGCATCATATAGGTTTCTCACCTAGTTGCTTATCTAGACAACCTATTTGTTGCTAAACTTAATTTATTAAAGAAAGGCTTAAAATTGCTAGTGGCCTATTCACCCCCGTCTAGTCAAGCACATCGATCCTTTCAAGTGGTATTAGAGCTATGTCTCTTTGTTTAGGGTTTCACCACCCAAAGAGTGTGGTTAACGGCGGGGAGTGTGTTGAAGACTTACCCGAGGCCGACGGTGTGACGACGGTCTCCCGAGAGGATTTAAATGAGTCAATTTCCTCGCTTAAATCCTCTGTGGCGACCAAGGTCAAATCCATGTTTAAAGATTTCCTTGACAGGCCCAAACTCTCTGCCGATCCGTTGGGAGTGGTTAAGCCCACTACCTCAGGCTCAGATGCCAACTTTGATAACGAGGGGGTAGTCATGATAAGAACAAGTGCCTCGTGGAACGAGCAGGACGGATACCTATGCCTTGGTTCCTCCTCCCGTAGTCTATGGAGGACCGGTTCGCCCACCGCATATTATTAACCTTGGTCCTCCTCCTAAACTTGTTAAGAATGATTTGGCTAATTGGGTTTATCGTATCAAGACTCATTTGAATCATAACTCAACGCAAGTTTGGAGAATCATTGAGCATGGGTACTACCCACATGATCCAAGAAACTTCACTCCAAGAGAATAGGTTGACAAACAACTCAACCGCTCCGCCTTGTTCATCCTTCGAGCGGCTGTCCCCATTGAAGGTATTGCTCACCTACGTCCTTTCACCCATGCTAAGGATTGTTGGGAACACATTATTTCCATGTACAAGGGTAGCTCGAGTATTCAACGGTCTAAATTTGAAGTGATTCTTGTTGAGGCCAATGAATTTGAACTCCTTGATGATGAGGACCCTCGTGAGCTTTACCGGAAAGTGAAAACTCTTGCCATTGCTATTTAAGATCATGGAAGCAAGGATGTGGATGACAATTAGATCAAGCGAGAGTTTCTCAAGGCCATCTTGCCATTCAACAAGGCCATTTCCTCTATCATCCGTCAAAGGTCGGACATCCACTCTTTGTCCTCAAGCGATGTGTTCGTTGGGTTCATTGCCATGAACATATTTAAGAAGACCACTGGCAACGCTCTAGCTAGTGTACAACGGTCAATAAAAGGCTCTCCCAACCTAGATTTGAAGGCCACGGCTCTTTGAGAAGATGAAGAGGAGGAGGACGAATGTTGTCCCGAAGACACCAAATATGCTTACCATGATCACATGGCTCTTGCGTCAAGGCAATTTTGGGGCAACAAGGGATACTCAAGGCCCAACTTCTCCAAGAACAACTCAAGTGGGTCCAAGGACAAGCAACACGTGCGGACGTGCTACAATTGTGGTAATGTGAGCTGCTTTGTGGTAGATTGTGTGTATGAGAAGACGGAATACAATGGTGGCAAGCTCATTCGCAAAGACAAGTACAAGTACTTCCCCAACAAGAACAACTTCTCCAACAAGATGTCCCAAAAGGTGTTGGTGGCTCAACAATATTACCTCTCCAATAAGGATGATTATGATAATGCAAGTGGTGAAGTAATGGCAATGGCCACGGTGGCCATTGCATCCTCTTCTCCAAGCAAGGTGTCCCTCTTCAAATCCCCCAACAAGAACCGCATATCGATTGTGAGGCATTAAAAAAATAGGGAGCTTAGTGTTAAATAGGATTTAAATAATTGAGTGAAAAATTGTTGACCCGGTCAAAATCGGTGACCCAATTCCAAATGGATGCCCTCAGTTGAATGAGAGGCCTCCAGTTCTAGGGCGATTAGTGATATAGTATATATACACTAGAAAAAATGGCATGCTCTATAAAGGAATAATGGACCATCCACTACTTTTGGTGTGACTACATTTTACATTGTTGGGTTGTCTATATCACATTGATGCAGAGGAGCCTAGATCGAAACATGTTGCTGCTCCCACGCCTACGCATGTGTGATGCACCACGCCGGCGCTCACTCATGCCAGCACCAAAGTCGCTGCACCCCTTGATGCCCAGTCGTGCCTCTCCCCTCCAATGCTAAATCCCCCCATCTCGGTTTCCCCACACCAAGGTTTGTTTGGGAGGGCCCCATGCTATTCCTTTTCCCGCGGCTCTTTGGATCCACGCCAAACCTAGTCTTTCCACCAAGGCGCCATTCCTGCTCACGCTCGTCAATCATTCAAGAATCCCTCCTTGAAGATCTACCCGTGGTTGCTGCTTCCAAAGCGTCGGGTCCAACCCGGAAGGTCTCCTTTACTACTACTGAAGATCTGCTACATCTAGCGCCCCTTAAGATGAGTCATGGTGCTCCCTGGTCTTGCCTTAAGGTATCATCATTGTGTGTGACAACCAGTGTCGGTCGGCATGATGCGTGGACGCCCATTCCTTCTAACTATGCATCACCGCGTGCATCTCCAATCAAGTTGTCCAGTTTGGAAGCCTGCTCGGAGGACGATTGGAAGCTAGTTAGAGCTATGTACTAGTGGAGATCCCTGTCTCTCAACCACCGCATTCCAAGACGAAGAACCTCGCCTTCGTATTTCTCTCCAACAGGTAGAAATTTTGTCAAGCACTGATACCTCTCCAACGTATATATAATTTTTAATTGTTTCATGCTATTATATTATCTGTTTGGGATGTTTTATATGCATTAATATGTTGTTTTATATTATTTTTGAGACTAAACTATTAATCGAGAGCCTAGTGTCAGTTTCTGTTTTTCCATGTTTTTGAGTATTGCAAATAAGGGATTAAAACGGAGTCCAAACGGAATAAAACCTCTGGAATGATTTTTCTTGGACCACAAAAAACTCTGAAGACTTGGGGTAGGGGGCCCGACACCTGTCGGGAGGCCACAAGCCTGCAGGAAGCGCCCTAGGGGAGCACCTCCCTAGCTTGTGGGTCCCCTGTAGGTCTCCTAAGCCTATTCTTTGGCCTATAAATTCCCAAATATTCCCCCATCGCTAAAGAGAGCCACGAAAATACTTTTCCGCCACCGAGAGCCTCTGTTCCCGTGAGATCCAATCTGGGAGCCTTTTTCGGCAATCTGTCGAAGAGGGAATTGATCACGGAGGGCATCTACATCAACTCCATTGCCCCTCCGATGATGCGTGAGTAGTTCACCATTGACCTATGGGTCCATAGCTAGTAGCTAGATGACTTCTTCTCTCTCTTTGATCTTCAATACCATGTTCTTCATGATTTTCATGGAGATCTATTCGATGTAATACTCTTTTGCGGTGTGTTTGTCGAGATCCGATGAATTGTGAGTTTATGTTCAGATTAACTATGAATATTATTTGGATCTATTCTGAATTATTATATGCATGATTTCATATCTTAGCAAGTCTCTTCGAGTTATTAGTTTGGTTTGGCCAACTAGATTGGTAATTCTTGCAATGGGAGAAGTGTTTAGTTTTGGGTTCAATCTTGCGGTGTCCTCACCCAGTGACATAGTAGGGGTAGCGAGGCACGTATTGTATTGTTGCCATCGAGGATAAAAAAATGGGGTTTTCATCATATTGCTTGAGTTTATCCCTCTACATCATGTCATCTTACTTAATGTGTTACTTTGTTCTTCATGAAATTTATACTATAGATGCAGGAAAGAGTCGGTCAATGTGTGGAGTAATACTAGTAGATGCAGAATCATTTCAGTCTACTTGACATGGACGTGATGCCTATATGCATAATCATTGCCTTGGATATCTTCATAACTATTCGCTTTTCTATCAATTGCTCGACAGTAATTTTTTCACCCACCGTATTATTTTCCTTTATGAGAGAAGCCTCTAGTGAAACCTATGGCCCCCGGGTCTATTTTCCATATTATACTTTCAGATTTATAAACCAAAAATATCTTGCTGCGATTTATTTACTTTTGTTTCCGCAATCTTATATATCTATCTCTATCATATCTCATCCTTGCAAATAACTCCGAAGGAATTTACAACCCCTTTTTAGCGTTGGGTGCAAGTGTTTGATTATTTGTGTAGGTACTGCGATTGGGGCCTTGCTTGATAGAGGTGGGTTTGGAGAGGTCATGACTTTAGTTAATGATAATCCCACTATTTTGGAAGAGTGTCAACTTTGCATGCATGTGGACCATGAAGAGAAAATTTTATATGATAGTTATATTGTTGAATTCCATCATGATGCTACTGAAATTTATTATGAGGGTGGAACATATGCTTGTAGGATTGCAATAATAACAAGTTTCCTCTCTATGTGTTTAAAGTTTTGACGTTATGCTTGTTTTGCCTTCCTATGCTAGTTGATTCTTGTTCCCATAAATTGTTTGCTCAAAAAATACCTATGCATAGGAAGTGGGTTAGACTTAAATGTGTTTTTCATGCTATTGATGATGCTCTTTTGCATATCTCAATTACTACTTTTTATGCGAGCATCATTGAAATCATCATGCCTAGCTAGGGGCGTTAAACAATAGCGCTTGTTGGGAGGCAACCAAATTTTATTTTTATGCTTTTAATTTTGAGTCCTACACACATTATTACCTCTGTAATAATTGTGTTTTCTTGTTTTAATTAGTGTTTGAATCAAGTAGACCTTTGGGATGGTCTACGGTGTTTGCAAGTTGATTTTGCTGAAAAACAGAAACTTTCGCTCTCAGTCGAGGAATTTTGTAAATTCACTAGGATGTGATTTTGATATGAATTTTCTACAAGATATTTATTTACAAATTTCCCTTATTTTCGTAACTTTTTAGAATTTGTGGAGTTACAAAAGTATTCGAAGTTTATATATTGCTACAGAATGTTCTCTTTTTGACATATTCTGTGTTCTTCGTGTTCGTTGCTTATTTTGATGAATCTATGGGTTGTATCGGGGGTATGAACCATGGGGAAGTTGCAGTACAGTAAATATTACACCAATACAAATAAAGAATGAGTTCACAACAGTATCTAAAGTGGTGATTTATTTTTCTTATACTAACAAATCTCATGAGTTTTCTGTTGTGAAGTTTTCAAGTTTTGGGTAAAGATTTGATGGACTATGGAATAAGGAGTGACAAGAGCATGAGCTTGGGGATGCCCAAGGCACCCCAATCCATATTCAAGGATAACAAAGAACCTAAGCTTGGGGATGCCCCGGAATACATCCCCTCTTTCGTCTTCAATCCATCGGTAAATTTACTTGAGGCTATATTTTAATTCACCACATAATATGTGTTTTTCTTGGAGCATCTTGTATGATATGAGTATTTAATTTTTATTTCGACACAATCATCCTTGTTTCATGCATCTTTTGAGAGAGACACACTGAATCTTGAATTGACTAGAATACTCTTTGTGCTTCACTTATATCTTTTGAGCTAGGCAATGTTGCTCTAGTGCTTCACTTATATCTTTTAGAGCACGGCGGTGTTTTGTTCTATAGAAATTATTAAACTCACGTACCTCACTTATATTATTTTGAGAGTTCTCTAAATAGCATGGTAATTGGTTTAGGCTAGGATTTTAGTCCTAATATAATGGGCATCCAAGAGGGATATAAAAAAAACTTTCATATTAAGTGCATTGAATATGATGAGAAGTTTGATTCCTTGCATATAGTTTTGAGATATGAAGATGGTAATATGAGAGTCATGCTAGTAAGTAATTGTGAATTGAAAGAAATACTTGTGTTAAAGCTTGTGATTCTCGTAGCATGCATGTATGGTGAACCGTTATGTGATGAAGTCGGAGCATGATTTGTTTAATGATTGTGAACCTTTGTGTGGAGGTCGGGATCGCATGATGGTTAATTCCTACCAACCCTTCCCCAAGGAGCATGTGTCTAATACTTTGCTTCGATAACTAATAGGCTTTTGCAATAAGTATGTGAGTTCTTTATGACTAATGTTGAGTTCATGGATTATACGCACTCTCACCCTTCCATCTTTGCTAGCCTCTATAAGTACCGCGCAACTTTCGCCGGCACATTAAACCCACCTTCCTCAAAATAGCCACCATATCTACCAATTTCGCCGGCACATTAAACCCATCGTCCCGTTTTTATGACAGGCACCATCACTTCCATACTGCTTATAGAGTCATATTTTTTTCTAGTTATCGAGTTGTAGTCTTTGAGTTGTAAGTAAATAAAAGTATGATTATTTGCATTATTAGAGCATTGTCCCGTGTGAGAAAAGGATGATGGAAGCTCTGATTCCCTCACAAGTTGGGATGAATCTCCGGACTTTACAAAAAATAAAAGAGTCCAGCGAAGCCAAAAAAAATAAAAGAGGCCAAAGAAGCCCACCAAAAAAATGAGAGAAAGAGAGAAGGGGCAATGCTACTATATTTTTCGACACTTATGCTTCAAACTAGCACCATGCTCTTCATAGAGAGTCTCCTATTTTTTCACTTTGATATAACTAGTGGAATTACATCTTTTGCACAACCACTTAGTTTCCTTTCTGAGCTTTCATACACTTATATCTCTAGTGCATTTGTTGCATGGCAATCCCTACTGACTCACATTGATATCTATTGATGGGCATCTCCATAGACCGTTGATATGCCTAGTTGATGTGAGACTATCTTCTCCTTTTCTTCAACCTCCACCATACTCTGTTCCACCTATTGTGCTATATTCATGGCTCACGCTCATGTATTGCTTGAGAGTTGAAAAGGTTTGAGAACATAAAAAGTGTGAAACAATTGCTTGATTTTTATCGGGGTTGTGCATGATTTAAATACTTTGTGTGGTGAAGATGGAGCATAGCCAGACCATATGAATCTGTAGGGATAACTTTCTAAGACCATGTTATTTCGAAAGGAAGCAATTGCCTTATTAGTAGCTTGAAGTATTATTGTTTTTATGTCAATATTAGAGTTTTGTTCTGAATCTTATGGATCGGAATATTCATGCCATAATAAAGAATACTACATGGATAAATATGTTAGGTAGCATTCCACATCAAAAAATATTGTTTGTATCATTTACCTACTCGAGGACGAGCAGGAATTAAGCTCGGGGATGCTTGATACATATCCAACGTATCTAGAATTTTTAATTGTTCCATGCTATTATATTATCTGTTTTGGATGTTTTATATGCATTAATATGATGTTTTACATTATTTTTGGGACTAACCTAATAATCTATAGCCTAGTGTCAGTTTTTGTTTTTCCATGTTTTTGAGTATTGCACATAAGGAATATTAAATGGAGTCCAAACAGAATAAAATCTCCGGAATGATTTTTCTTGGACCAGAAGAAACCTAGAAGACTTCGAGTAGGCGGCAGGATACGTGCCGGGAGGCCACAAGCATGCACGGTGCGCCCTAGGGGGGGCGTCCCGTGGCTTGTGGGTCCCCTGCAGGTCTCCTATCCATATTCTTCGGCCTATAAATTCCCAAATATTCCCCCATCACTAAAGAGAGCCACGAAAATACTTTTCCTCCGCCGAGAGCCTCTGTTCTCATGAGATCCAAGCTGGGAGCCTTTTCTAGTAATCTGCCGGAGAGGGAATTGATCACGGAGGGCATCTACATCAACTCCATTGCCCCTCCGATGATGCGTGGGTAGTTCACCACAGACCTACGGGTCCATAGCTAGTAGCTAGATGTCTTCTTCTCTCTCTTTAATCTTCAATACCATGTTCTTCATAATCTTCATGGAGATCTATTCGATGTAATACTCTTTTGCGGTGTGTTTGTCGACATACGATAAATTGTGAGTTTATGTTCAGATTATGTATGAATATTATTTTAATCTGTTCTGATTTCTTATATGCATGAGTTCATATCTTAGCAAGTCTCTTCGAGTTATTGGTTTGGTTTAGCCAACTAGATTGGTAATTCTTGCAATGGAGAAGTGCTTAGTTTTGGGTTCAATCCTGCGGTGTCCTCACCCAGTGACATAGTAGGGGTGGCGAGGCACGTATTGTATTGTTGCCATCGAGGATAAAAAGATAGGGTTTTCATCATATTGCTTGAGCTTATCCCTCTACATCATGTCATCTTACTTAATGTGTTACTCTATTCTTCATGAACTTAATACTCTAGATGCACGCAGGAGTCGGTCGATGTGTGGAGTAATAGTAGTAGATGCAGAATCATTTCAGTCTACTTGACGTGGACGTGATGCGTGTATGCATAATCATTGCCTTGGGTGTCTTCATAATTATTCGCTTTTCTATCAATTCATCGACAGTAATTTGTGCACCCACCGTATTATTTTTCTTTTTGAAATAAGCCTCTAGTGAAACATATGGCCCCCGAGTCTATTTTTCATATTATACTTTCAGATCTATAAACCAAAAATACCAAAAATATCTTGCTGCAATTTATTTACTTTTGTTTCCGCAATCTTTTATATCTATCTCTATCAGATCTCATCGTTGCAAATAACTCTGAAGGGATTGACAACCTTTTTTTAGCGTTGGGTGCAAGTGTTTGATTGTTTGTGTAGGTACTACGATTGTGGCCTTGCTTGTTCCTCCTACTGGATTGATACATTGGTTCTCAACAAACTGAGGGAAATACTTATCTACTTTGCTGCATCACCATTTCCTATTCAAGGGAAAACCAACGCAAGCTCAAGAAGTAGCAATCACCACCGTAGAAAATGCCATCGCTGCATGGAGCGGGGTACTGCAAAAATTGAGTGTCATGATCCCTACAAGTGTCTGATTTGTCGACAGATTGGGAACCAAGCATGCCAGTGCGCGAGAAATTCGACACCACCGCCACAAGACTGTCTCCTGCCAACACCATTGTTGCTTATGCTGCCGCTCCCAACGGATGTTGCTGCAGGAGTTACGTGTTCCTTGCATTCGCAGTCATGGTTTGGCGTGGACGACCATGGCATTCGACACCAATGGGAAGATGACTGTGACCGGGACAACGAGTCCAATTGGCGACGTGGGCACGATGATCGCCAACCCGCCAGATCTCCCTCTCATCATGCTGACCATCCAGGCCGGGACTCGCGCGTCCATCGGCATCGAGAAGACCGTGACAAGCATGGCCACCAAGATAATGACTAGCAACGTGGCCTTCAGCTACGTATCCTCAACTTCTAAAAAATCAACAATGACTCCGTGCAATGCCTCCATGATGGTGTTGTCATCCTGGCTTCACGTAGGAGGTCCAGTGAACGCCCTACTACTAGGCCAGCGAGATGCATGCACCCAAAGAGCAAGGTCCATCAACCGGCACATCGAAGAGAACCGCAGAATATCACCAACTTCTTCCCCTGCACTACACAACAAGACATCATTATGCTACGACCTTCCCCAGCCTTTGAGAACTGTGAAAGATCGTCACCGCCTTCACCTCGCACTACTCATCCAGTCATCATCAAGCTAGGACGCTCCCTACTGCACCTGACTGGCTGCATTTCGTGGCACCGTGCGTGAGCTTGCAAGTCTCGTCTGAGGACACAGCATCGTGCTAGACTACTCAATCACCGCCTCGTTTTCTGCAGCTTCCAACCTCCCCGACTCCAAGCCACTAACACCACTCCACCAGTCGTCTTCCTTGACAGGCTCCGTCACACCACTGCACCAACATGCCGCTTCATCTAGTCCTCCTGACGAGCTCATGGTGATCTCCAGTACAGAAGGGACTCCAACCTCTGGCGGCCTAGCACACACCCCAATTTTTGTGTCGGGGACGTCGGTGTTGCTACCGACAAAGACCTCCACCCCGCCGAAGGCACCTATTACTAGAAGAAAGATGCTTGCAGGTGTTACAAGTTTCAACCTACGCCGCTCCAGCCCACGCCTCAGGGCCAAGAAATGATACATGTCAATTGCCCGTTTGGCTGAGAAGCTATTGTGCCACCGCCTTGGTATCGTTGAAGAAGGCCAACTGATCACAGAGAATTCTATTTCTCAGTATGTTGATCTATTTTGAGGCCAACTGCCTGAGCTTGCCATCGCTGCTCTACGTGCTCTATTCAGGTTGGACTGCAACCTTGCGACAACAATCGAGGACGCACTGATAGCGATTGTGGCGAAGATGGACCCAACCTGCAAGCATAGGGGGATGATGATTCCACTCCGATGGCATGAATATGTTACTTCTCGAAAACCTGATGTACTCGGTTTTGATCATAATTGCAAACAATTGGTACACCCCTGTAGTTCTTTGTAATGTTGTTGTAACACCTGTTTGTAGCTATTGTGACTGGTTTCTGTTGTCTCTCACCCTACCCAGGCTGATGATGAATGTTATCTATTTATCCCCTGAATTGCCTCTAGTCTACAATGAATGAACACAAGCTTTCAATCTTCAACTGGAACGTTTGTCGTCTTAATTGCCCGGACCGTCATGCTATTGTACATGAAACAATTGCGTTCATGCCCCGTGACCTTGTTTGACTACAGGAGACTAAGATCGCTGATGTTGATCCATTTGTCGCCATTTTCCTCGGAGGTCACAGACTCAAAAACTTTGTGGAGCATCCTGCCAATGGCACAAAGGGAGGAATCCTTTTGCTTTGGGATGAAAATTCTATCAAGGTGGACAATGTAATCTCTGGTGTCTTCTTCTTGTCTACCAATGTGACCTTGCTCAACTCTGATACTTTTTCAAGCTCACCATTGTGTACAACCCAACTAGAAGCAACTTGAAGGACACTTTCTTTCAAGAGATTGTTAGTCAGCAACCTCCGGCTAGAACTAAATGGCTCCTTATTGGTGACTTCGACCAAATCTACTGCGCTCGCAACAAAAACCGTACCAATGTCGATCGCAACCGTCTTATATTGTTTCGTAATGCCCTTAACTCTTGTGGGCTCAAGCATATTCATCTACAAATTAGAACATTTACATGGAGCAACGAGCGATCCAACCCAACTATGAGAAAGCTTGATAGTGTCTTTTGCAATGAAGATTGGGACCTGGAGTTCAGTGCCCACATCCTCCATGCCGTGTCTTCCTCCCTATCTGATCATTTCCCTCTCTTCCTCGTGAATGACAAGGGACCACCACGTCCCAAGTCTTTCCGCATCGAGAACTTTTGGACAAAAATGCCTAACTTCAAGATGATTGTCAACGAGGCTTGGAATAAAAGGTCAGACCATGTGGAGCCTTGTTAAATCGTTTTCCACAATCTTAAGAAAACTAGTCAAAGGTTGCGGTCCTAGAGTAAAAGATCCTATCTCACCACAAGGTAAAACTACACATGGTGTTGGATGTCCTCCTACGATTGGATATTGCGCAAGAAATTAGTGCTTTGAATCTGAAGGTGAGAGATATCGAGAGGAGGCTTAAAAGAAAGGTGGTTAGTTTGGCGGTGCTCGATAAAGCTAGGAAAAAGCAAAGCTTGCGAATTATCAACGTGAAAAAGGGGATGCAAACACCCGTTTTTTCACCTTTGGATCAACCATCTTAAGACAAAAAACTTCATCCACCCCCTCAAGCTCAACAATTGTTGGGTTACCAAGCATGAGAAAAAAAAGTAAATTGTCCAAATTCACTTTGCCAACATTAATAAAAGAGGTTCTGCTCGGATCGAGGACATCAATTTGGAGATTATTCCACCAACAGAGTGTAACATCCAGGATCTTGGGTCGAGCTTTACCGAAGAGGAAGTGAGGTCTGCCATATTTGCTTTGCCTTGTGACAAGGATCTAGGGCCCCATGGTTTCACACACGCTTTCTTCAAAGAATGTTGGGATACCAATTCTGAAATCTGCAAGCCAACAACTTTCACGGCTGAACTCGGCTAATATAGTGTTCATTCCAAAAAGATGGGGTTGAGGACATTTCAGATTTTAGGTCTGTTATCCTATTGTTGCGAAGATGATGGCTTCACATCTTGCACCCCACTTGTCAAAGCTTGTCTCAAATGCCCAAAGTGCCTTTATAAAAAAGAGAACCATTCATGAAAACTTTTTGCATGTACGCAACTTGGCCTGACGGCTTCACCACAACAAGTCTCCAATGTTGCTCTTCAACCATGACATTCGCAAGTGCTTCTGTTCGGTGAGATGGGACAATTTGATGGATTTGCTGAGGCATCATGGATTCCCTAATAGATTCAGAGAGTGGGTTTGTGCTCTCCTTTCTTCAGCATCGTCCAGAGTGCTCCTCAATGGGGTCGCCATGGACCCAGTCAAACATGGTTGTGGTCTTCGGTAGGGGGACCCACTCTCCCTGCTACTATTTGTGCTTGCCATCGACCCTCTACATCAATTACTCAACAAAGCTACAATCCAAGGCCTTCTACATCCCATTCGTGGATGTGAAGCCACTATTTGAGATTCACTCTATGCTGACGATGCAGCTATCTTCGTGACTCCGATCAAAGAAGACATTCATTTCTTGAGAGCCATGTTAAAATCTTTTGGCGAGGTCACACGTCTTGTTACGAATTGTTCAAAGAGTCTTGTGGTGCCTATTCGATGTGACTATATTGACCTCGACGCCGTCTTCCATTCCTTCCCTGCAACCCCGACCACATTTCCGATGAGATATTTGGGGCTGCCACTTTCGATCACTAGCCTTAAGAGAATCTATTTGTAGTACCTTGAATACATGATTGCATGAATACTTGCACCTTGGCATGAAAAGCACGTGGTTAGTCCTGGTCGCATCGTTCTGGTCAATTCTGTGCTCACGGCGATTGCCATCTACCATCCCACACCGCTTGATTTGCCGGTTGAAGTGAAGAAGAAAATGTTGGAAATATGCCCTAGAGGCAATAATAAAATGGTTATTGTCATATTTCCTTGTTCATGATAATCGTCTATCGTTCATGCTATAATTGTATTAACAGGAAACAGTAATACATGTGTGAATGAATAGATCACAATGTGTCCCTAGCAAGCCTCTAGTTGGCTAGCTCGTTAGTCAATAGATGATCATGGTTTCCTGATCATGGACATTGGATGTCATTGATAACGAGATCACATCATTGGGAGAATGATGTGGTGGAAAAGACCCAATCCTAAGCCTAGCACTAGATCGTACTGTTCGTATGCTAATGCTTTTCTAATGTCAAGTATCTTTTCCTTCGACCGTGAGATTGTGCAACTCCCGGACACCGTAGGAGTGCTTTGGGTGTATCAAACGTCACAACGTAACTGGGTGACTATAAAGGTGCATTACGGGTACCTCCGAAAGTGTCTGTTGGGTTGGCACGAATCGAGATCGGGATTTGTTACTCCGTGTGACGGAGAGGTATCTCTGGGCCCACTCGGTAGAACATCATCATGAGCTCAGTGTGACTAAGGAGTTAGTCACACGATGACGTGCTACGGAATGAGTAAAGAGACTTACCGGTAACGAGATTGAACAAGGTATAGGTATACCGACGATCGAATCTCGGGCAAGTTCTATACCGACAGACAAAGGGAATTGTATACGGGATTGATTGAAGCCTTGACATCGTGGTTCATCCGATGAGATCATCGTGGAGCTAGTGGGAGCCACCATGGGTATCCAGACCCCGCTGATGGTTATTGGCCAGAGAGGTGTCTCGGTCATCTCTGCCTGTCTCCCGAACCCGTAGGGTCTACACACTTAAGGTTCGATTACGCTAGGGTTATAGGGAATTGTTATACGAGATTACTGAAAGTTGTTCGGAGTCCCGGATGAGATCCCGGACGTCACAAGGAGCTCCGGAATGGTCCGGAGGTAAAGATTGATATATAGGACGGATGGTTTCGGACACCGGAAGTGTTTCGGGCATCACCGGTAACGTACCGGGACCACCGAAGGGGGGGTGACGACCCCGGGAGGCTAGATGGGCTAAGTGGGGAAGGGAACCAGCCCCTAAGTGGGCTGGTGCGCCCCCCACCCAGCCCATGTGCACCAGAAAAAAGGGGAAGGGGGGGAACCCTAACTAAGGTGGGCCTTAGGCCCACCAGAGGGGTGCGCCACCCCTCCTCCTTGCCCTGGCCGCCACTCCCCCCATCTGGGAGGGCTGCCGCACCCCCTAGGGTGGGAACCCTAGGGGTGGCACCCCCTCTCCCCTTCCCCTATATATAGTGGGCACTTTTGGCCTTTGGAGCACACGGTTTTCCCTCTCCCTCGGCGCAGCCCTGCACTTCTTCCTCCTCCTCTCTGTCGGCGCTTGGCGAAGCCCTGCCGGGAGACCTCGTCTCTCCACCAACACCACGCCGTCGTGTTCCTGGTCTTCTTCCCCAACCTCTCCCTCCTCCTTGCTGGATCAAGGTGCGGGAGACGTCACCGGGCTGCACGTGTGTTGAACGCGGAGGTGCCGTTGTTCGGCACTAGATCGGAATCGCTGCGAGGACGACTCCATCAACCGCGTTCTAGCAACGCTTCCGCTTAGCAATCTTCAAAGGTACGAAGATGCTCTTTCCCCTCTCTCGTTGCTGGTCTCTCCATAGGAAGATCTGAACATGCGTAGGAAAATTTTGAATTTATGCTACATAACCCAACAGTGGCATCCGAGCCAGGTTTTCTATGCGTAGATTCTATGCACGAGTAGAACACAAAAGTTTTGGGCGATGGTTTGTCAATTTTCTTGCCTTACTATTCTTATTCTTTTCCGGCGGTATTGTGGGATGAAGCGGCCCGGACCGACCTTACACGTACGCTTACGTGAGACTGGTTCCACCGACAGACATGCACATCATGCATAAAGGTGGCTAGCGGGTGTCTGTCTCTCCTACTCTAGTCGGATTGGATTTGATGAAAAGGGTCCTTATGAAGGTTAAATAGCTTTGGCATATCATCGTTGTGGCTGTCACGTAGGTAAGAAGGCGTTCTTGCTAGAAACCCAAATCAGCCACGTAAAACTTGCAACAACAATTAGAGGACGTCTAACTTGTTTTTGCAGGGTTTGACATGTGATGTGATATGGCCAAAGTTGTGATGTTGCATGTATGATGTATGAGATGATCATGTTATTGTAATAGGTTTCACGACTTGCATGTCGATGAGTATGAAAACCGGCAGGAGCCATAGGAGTTGTCTTAATTTATTGTATGAGATGCAACGCCATGTGCTTACTATTTTACTTCATTGCTAACGGTTAGCCATAGTAGTAGTGATAGTAGTAGTTGGCATGACGAATTCACGGAGACACGATGATGGAGATCATGATGATGGAGATCATGGTGTCACGCCGGTGACAATGATGATCATGCGATGCCTGAAGATGGAGATCGAAAGAGCAAAGATGATAATGGCCATATCATGTCACTATATGATTGCATTGTGATGTTTATCATGTTTTACATCTTATTGCTTAAAACGACGGTAGCATAATAAGATGATCCCTCTTAAAATTTTGAGAACGTATTACCCTAAGTGTGCACCGTTGCGAAGGTTCGTTGTCTCGAAGCACCACGTGATGATCGGGTGTGATAGATTCTAACGTTCGCATACAACGGGTGTAAGCCAGATTTACACACGCGAAACACCTAGGTTGACTCGACGAGCTTAGCATGTACAGACATGACCTCGAATACAAGAGACCGAAAGGTCGAACATGAGTCGTATGGTTGAATACGATCAGCATGAAGTTGCTCACCATGGTGACTAGTCCGTCTCACGTGATGATCGGACACGGGTTAGTCAACATGGATCATGTATCACTTAGATGACTAGAGGGATGTCGATTTAAGTGGGAGTTCATACTTAATTTGATTAAATGAACTTAATTGTCATGAACTTAGTCTAAAAGTTGTCTTTATAAATATTGTAGATGTCCAACGTCAACCTCAACTTCAACGCATTCCTAGAGAAAAACAAGCTGAAAGATGATGGTAGCAACTATGCGGACTGGGTTCGCAACCTGAAGCTCATCCTTGAAGCAAGTAAAAAGGCTTATGTCCTTAATGCGCCGCTAGGTGACCCTCCCACTCCCGCAGCAGCCCAGGACATTCTAAACGTCTGGCAAGCGCGGAGTGATGACTACTCTCTGGTCAGGTGTGGCATGTTATACAGTTTAGAAACGGGGCCCCAAAGACGTTTTGAGCAACACGGGGCATATGAGATGTTCCAAGAGCTGAAGCTAGTTTTTCAAGCTCATGCCCGTGTCGAGAGATATGAAGTCTCCGACAAGTTCTTCAGCTGTAAGATGGAGGAGAACAGTTCTGTCAGTGAGCACATACTCAAAATGTTTGGGTTACACGGTAGTCTGACTTCACTTGGAGTCGAGCTTCCGGATGATGCTATCATTGACAGAATCCTCCAGTCTCTCCCACCAAGCTACAAAGGCTTTGTGCTTAACTACAACATGCAAGGGATGGAGAAATCCATTCCCAAGTTGTACTCGATGCTCAAGTCTGCAGAAGTAGAAATCAAGAAGGAGCATCAAGTGTTGATGGTCAACAAGACCACTAGTTTCAAGAAAGGCAGGGGTAAGAAGAACTTCAAGAAAGACGGCAAAGCTGTTGCCGCGCCCGGTAAGCCAGATGCCGGGAAGAAGAAAAAGAACGGACCCAAGCCTGAGACTGAGTGCTTCTACTGCAAGGGAAAAGGTCACTGGAAGCGGAACTGCCCCAAATATTTAGCAGACAAGAAGGCCGACAACATTAAAGGTATATGTGATATACATGTTATTGATGTGTACCTTACCAGCGCTCGTAGTAGCTCCTGGGTATTTGATACCGGTGTTGTTGCTCACATTTGCAACTCAAAGCAGGAACTGCGGAATAAGCGGAGACTGGCCAAGGACGAGGTGACGATGCGCGTCGGGAATGGTTCAAAGGTCGATGTGATCGCCGTCGGCACGCTACCTCTACATCTACCGTCGGGATTAGTTTTCAACCTTAATAATTGTTATTTAGTACCAGCTTTAAGCATGAACATTGTATCAGGGTCTTGCTTAATGCGAGACGGCTACTCATTTAAGTCAGAGAATAATGGTTGTTCTATTTATATGAGTGATATGTTTTATGGTCATGCTCCGCTGGTGAATGGTTTATTCTTGATGAATCTCGATCGTGACGTTACACATATTCATAGTGTGAGTACCAAAAGATGCAAAGTTGATAATGATAGTCCCACATACTTGTGGCACTGCCGCCTTGGTCATATCGGCGTTAAGCGCATGAAGAAGCTCCATACTGATGGACTGCTAGAGTCTCTTGACTTTGAATCATTTGACACATGCGAACCGTGCCTCATGGGCAAGATGACTAAGACTCCATTCTCAGGAATAATGGAAAGAGCAACCGACTTATTGGAAATAATACATACTGATGTGTGTGGTCCAATGAACGTTGAAGCTCGCGGTGGTTATCGTTATGTTCTCACTCTCACCGATGATTTGAGTAGGTATGGGTATATCTACTTGATGAAGCACAAATCTGAGACGTTTGAAAAGTTCAAGGAATTTCAGAGTGAGGTTGAGAATCAACATGACAGAAAAATTAAATGTCTACGATCCGATCGTGGAGGAGAATATTTGAGTCACGAGTTTGGCACACACCTAAGGAAGTGTGGAATCGTTTCACAACTGACGCCGCCTGGCACACCACAGCGCAACGGAGTGTCTGAACGTCGTAATCGCATTTTATTAGATATGGTACGATCTATGATGTCTCTCACCGACTTACCGCTATCATTTTGGGGATACGCATTAGAAACTGCAGCATTCACTTTAAATAGGGCACCGTCTAAATCCGTTGAGACGACACCGTATGAACTATGGTTTGGCAAGAAACCTAAGTTGTCGTTTCTTAAAGTTTGGGGCTGCGATGCTTATGTGAAGAAACTCCAACCAGAAAAGCTCGAACCCAAAGTGGAAAAATGCGTATTCATAGGATACCCTAAGGAAACTATTGGGTATACCTTCTATCTTAGATCCGAAGGTAAAACCTTTGTTGCCAAGAACGGATCCTTTCTAGAGAAAGAGTTTCTCTCGAAAGAAGTAAGTGGGAGGAAGGTAGAACTTGATGAGGTAATTACACCCCCTCTCGAACAGGAAAGTAGCGCAACGCAAGAAGTTGTTCCTGTGGTGCCTACACCGACTGAAGAGGAAGTTAATGATGATGATCATGAAGCTTCGGATCAAGTTACTACTGAACCGCGAAGGTCCACAAGGGTACGCTCCGCACCAGAGTGGTACGGCAACCCTGTGATGGAAATCATGTTGTTAGACAACGGTGAACCTTCGAACTATGAAGAAGCAATGGCGGGCCTAGATTCCAACAAATGGCTTGAAGCCATGAAATCCGAGATAGGATCCATGTATGAGAACAAAGTATGGACTTTGGTGGACTTGCCCGATGACCGGCGAGCCATAGAAAATAAATGGATCTTCAAGAAGAAGACTGATGCAAGCGGTAATGTAACCGTTTACAAAGCTCGACTTGTCGCAAAGGGTTTTCGACAAATTCAAGGAATTGACTACGAAGAGACTTTCTCTCCCGTAGCGAAGCTGAAATCAGTCCGAATCATGTTAGCAATTGCCGCCTTTTATGATTATGAAATTTGGCAAATGGACGTCAAAACAGCGTTCCTTAACGGGAATCTTAAGGAAGAGTTGTATATGATGCAACCAGAAGGTTTTGTCGATCCTAAAGGTGCTAACAAAGTATGCAAGCTCCAGCGCTCCATCTATGGGCTGGTGCAAGCATCTCGGAGTTGGAACATTCGCTTTAATGAGGTGATCAAAGCGTTTGGGTTCATACAGGTTTACGGAGAAGCCTGTTTGTACAAGAAAGTGAGTGGGAGCTCTGTAGCTTTCCTCGTACTATATGTGGATGACATATTATTGATGGGGAATGATATAGAGATGTTGGAGAGCATAAAGGCCTATTTGAACAAGAGTTTTTCAATGAAGGACCTTGGAGAAGCTGCATACATATTAGGCATCAAGATCTATAGAGATAGATCGAGACGCCTCATAGGTCTTTCGCAAAGTACATACCTTGACAAGATATTGAAGAAGTTCAATATGGAAAACTCAAAGAAAGGGTTCTTGCCAGTTTTGCAAGGTATGAGATTGAGTAAGACTCAGTCGCCGACCACGGCAGCAGATAGAGAGAAGATGAGTTCTGTCCCCTACGCTTCAGCCGTGGGCTCTCTAATGTATGCCATGCTGTGTACCAGACCTGATATAAACCTTGTGATAAGCTTGGTAGGGAGGTACCAAAGTAATCCCGGTGCGGAACACTGGACAGCGGTCAAGAATATCCTTAAGTACCTGAAAAGGACTAAGGAAATGTTTCTCGTTTATGGAGGTGACGAAGAGCTCATCGTAAAGGGTTACGTCGATGCTAGCTTCGACACAAATCCGGATGACTCTAAGTCACAAACCGGATACGCATATGTGTTGAATGGTGGGGCAGTGAGCTAGTGCAGCAGCAAGCAAGAAGTCGTGGCAGCATCTACATGTGAAGCAGAGTACATAGCTGCTTCAGAAGCGGCTCATGAAGGAATTTGGATGAAGGAGCTCATCACCGACCTTGGAGTGGTTCCAAGCGCGTCGGGTCCTATGACACTCTTCTGTGATAACACTCGAGCCATTGCCATAGCCAAGGAGCCCAGGTTTCACCGGAAGACGAAGCACATCAAGCGCCGCTACAACTCCATCTAGGACCATGTCCAGAGTGGAGTGATAGATATTTGTAAAGTACACACGGATCTGAATATTGCAGACCCGTTGACTAGACCTCTTCCACGAGCAAAACATGATCAGCACCATAATGCTATGGGCGTTCGATACATCACAATGTAACTAGATTATTGACTCTAGTGCAAGTGGGAGACTGTTGGAAATATGCCCTAGAGGCAATAATAAAATGGTTATTGTCATATTTCCTTGTTCATGATAATCGTCTATCGTTCATGCTATAATTGTATTAACAGGAAACAGTAATACATGTGTGAATGAATAGATCACAATGTGTCCCTAGCAAGCCTCTAGTTGGCTAGCTCGTTAGTCAATAGATGATCATGGTTTCCTGATCATGGACATTGGATGTCATTGATAACGAGATCACATCATTGGGAGAATGATGTGGTGGACAAGACCCAATCCTAAGCCTAGCACTAGATCGTATTGTTCGTATGCTAATGCTTTTCTAATGTCAAGTATCTTTTCCTTCGACCGTGAGATTGTGCAACTCCCGGATACCGTAGGAGTGCTTTGGGTGTATCAAACGTCACAACGTAACTGGGTGACTATAAAGGTGCACTACGGGTACCTCCGAAAGTGTCTGTTGGGTTGGCACGAATCGAGATCGGGATTTGTCACTCCGTGTGACGGAGAGGTATCTCTGGGCCCACTTGGTAGAACATCATCATGAGCTCAATGTGACTAAGGAGTTAGTCACACGATGACGTGCTACGGAATGAGTAAAGAGACTTACCGGTAACGAGATTGAACAAGGTATAGGTATACCGACGATCGAATCTCGGGCAAGTTCTATACCGACAGACAAAGGGAATTGTATACGGGATTGATTGAATCCTTGACATCGTGGTTCATCCGATGAGATCATCGTGGAGCTAGTGGGAGCCACCATGGGTATCCAGACCCCGCTGATGGTTATTGGCCAGAGAGGTGTCTCGGTCATCTCTGCCTGTCTCCCGAACCCGTAGGGTCTACACACTTAAGGTTCGATTACGCTAGGGTTATAGGGAATTGTTATACGAGATTACCGAAAGTTGTTCGGAGTCCCGGATGAGATCTCGGACGTCACAAGGAGCTCCGGAATGGTCCGGTGGTAAAGATTGATATATAGGACGGATGGTTTCGGACACCGGAAGTGTTTCGGGCATCACCGGTAACGTACCGGGACCACCGAAGGGGGGGTGACGACCCCGGGAGGCTAGATGGGCTAAGTGGGGAAGGGAACCAGCCCCTAAGTGGGCTGGTGCGCCCCCCACCCAGCCCATGTGCACCAGAAAAAAGGGGAAGGGGGGGGAACCCTAACTAAGGTGGGCCTTAGGCCCACCAGAGGGGTGCGCCACCCCTCCTCCTTGCCCTGGCCGCCACTCCCCCCATCTGGGAGAGCTGCCGCACCCCCTAGGGTGGGAACCCTAGGGGTGGCACCCCCTCTCCCCTTCCCCTATATATAGTGGGCACTTTTGGCCTTTGGAGCACACGGTTTTCCCTCTCCCTCGGCGCAGCCCTGCACTTCTTCCTCCTCCTCTCTGTCGGCGCTTGGCGAAGCCCTGCCGGGAGACCTCGTCTCTCCACCAACACCACGCCGTCGTGTTGCTGGTCTTCTTCCCCAACCTCTCCCTCCTCCTTGCTGGATCAAGGTGCGGGAGACGTCACCGGGCTGCACGTGTGTTGAACGCGGAGGTGCCGTTGTTCGGCACTAGATCGGAATCGCTGCGAGGACGACTCCATCAACCGCGTTCTAGCAACGCTTCCGCTTAGAGATCTTCAAAGGTACGAAGATGCTCTTTCCCCTCTCTCGTTGCTGGTCTCTCCATAGGAAGATCTGAACATGCGTAGGAAAATTTTGAATTTATGCTACGTAACCCAACAGAAAATTGATAGTATCCGGCGGGCGTTTCTTTGGTCTGGTTCTGACAAGGTTTCGGGGGTAAAGTGCAAGGTAAACTGGGAGATGGTGTGCAAGCCCAAACGGTAAGGCGGCCGGGGTATTCTCTACCTCGAGAAATTTTCTTCGTTGCTCCCGCCTCCGCTGGCTTTGGTATGGATAGGCAGACCCCCCACCCCCCGAAAACGTGGCTTGACCTAGAATCCCCATGCACCACCGTGGATCATGATTTGTTTACTGCTGCCACAAGAGTGACTGTTGGGGATTGAAACACAACCAAGTTTTGAGAATCTCCATGGTTGGAGGGGTTCCGACCGATGGATATTGCCCCCAAGATTTTTGAGATCTCACGCGAGAAATTTTGTTTGGTGAGAATGGCGTTGACGGACAACAATTGGATTATCCAAATTAATACTCAGCATGGCATCTCTCTCACACACGTGCAGGAAGTGGTTATGCTCTGGGAAAGGCTCTCCGACATCACCGTCACGGATGTGGTTCACAATTTAATCACGTGGAAGCTCTCTTTTGATGGCGTGTACTCCACGTCTTCGGTTTACAAGGCGCAATTTGAGGGTCTTGCCATCTCGACCACTCTGACAACCGTGTGGAAGGGTTGGGAACCCCCAAAGTGCAAGTTCTTCGCTTGGTTGGTCTTACAAAACATGATATGGACTGCTGATAGACTAAGTCGCCATGGATGGCCAAACTATGGTCTTTGCCCTCTTTGCAAACATGCTTTTGAGTCCGATGTGCATCTTCTCGCCCAATGCCGCTTCACGACCCGTATTTGGATTGAGATCGCCAACTAGCTCGGCCTCCGTGATTTCTCTACTTTGGCATAGGCAAATTCCACCTCGGTGAGAGATTGGTGGACCTATACATTGAATAATACAAGACCACACGGGAAGGCTCTCACGTCGTTGATGATGTTGGTATCTTGGGAGATTTGGAAGGAACGCAACGCAAGAGTTTTCCGCAACACCACCACACCCACCATGGTGATTGTCGGGAAAATCACGGAGGAGGCCCATCTTTGGACGTTAGCGGGCGCAATATACTTAAGTAATATAATGCCGCAAGGGTAGTTGTTTTGTTCGCCGCGTTGCAGGCTTATGTCTAAACTTTCTCCCTTAATTAATGAATATGGAAAATATTTTGCCTTGTTTTAAAAAAAAACATTGTTGCAGAGGCTGGAGGTTTTAACATCCTTTTTAAAAAGAAAAGGAGAATGTTTGCCTGAGCAATTATGATGATGCAAATTATAGTTGTAGAAGAAAAGGAAACATGTGCACTACAGAATCATTACAGTGGACCAAATTATAATGATGCAGATTAATAAAAAAACAATATCATACGAATACAACAAATTAATGGTGCAAACTACTACAAGCTAAAGGTCACTAGATCTACTTACTATAAGCATACACATTTGTCTTGTCATAGACGTAGACATGCATGTGATAGGATTCCTGAAACACTTACGATTTTTGAAGAGGCAAGCACAATACAATATGAAAAAAACATATGACTATTGTAGTACCATCTGAATACGAAAAGCTGAGTAGTACATGATTGTAAGGATGTTCGATTACTCATAGGACGGAGACTAGGAACTGCACCAACTGGTTTTGGACTTGCTTAAGCAAATGTTAGCGTCTGCTCCCTAGAAAAATTAAGATACTCGACAATTGTCCCTTAGGAAATGGTTCTTGATCCAAGTTTAAGGCCAGTTTCGAGCTACAGCGTCCATTCATATGGTCGAAGTAGAGGTGTACCTTTTCTCTGAATCAGCATCTAGCCCGTTAAAGAAATGTGCAGAATTATTTTGTACTATCATAATCACATGCACAATCCTATGGCCTCCCTCAACTCAACATTTTTAGCTGCACACATCTTTTTTTAATCTCCAGTGTCAGCTCTGCAATCTGCATATGACAAAGCATGATTGGCTTTCCCTACGAAAAAGAAAAAGAAAAGGCATGATTGGCCTCTTCTCCCTGCCCGTTTACGTGCCACAGCTAATTTACAGCAATTTTGTACCCCATTTAGTATACTGATGATCATCTAGTTTAAAATTCAACTCAACCGACGGTTGCAGTGGCGATTTCCAAGTGGGACTGTAACAGGCCACAATCTTGAAGATTTGGTAGATATCAGCTATCATGGAGATCACTAGTCTGTCTATGTATCTATCTCTTTGCTACCTCTTTACATGATGCTGTGATTCTTACGTACGGGCAAGAGGCCGTGGGCGGGAGTTTCCTGGGGAAGAAAAGAAGGCAGGCAGCGAGTCAAGAGACCTTTGGCATGATCGCGTCTACCGGCCCTTGATTGCCAAGCAAAGTGTCACATTGCAATCCCCCAAAGTAACTCAATCAACGGACTGGCAGCGACGTTTGGATTTCGTCTGGAAACTGGCAACGGGCTGATCGGAACAGTCTCATTTCGGCGCCCTTCTCTACTACGCAGGGTGAGTGTCGTCGTCACAACCTAGCTGGTACGTATCTGATACCACCCACGGGCCCGGGAGCGGGAGCGGGAGCGGCAACGAGGTAAGGAACAACCGGCACGTATCTAAGACTGTCAGGTACGCGCAGGGCAGCTACTGGTTAGGGCGCGAGGGGTCGTCGAGAGGATTGGGGGCGCAGCCTGCCGAGCGCGACGGCCCTTGGGGAATTTCTTTACGCACGCGGACGGGCGAGGCGGCGTGGCGTGCGTGATCCGGAAGGTCGCAAGTTGCAACGACCCGCGTGGCAAAGCCAATCCCTGGTGCGCTGGGAGTAGCGACCTGGGCGGGTGTCTGGCCGTGGGGGAGCAGTGCGGCAGTGGGGCGGCGGAAGGTCCACCGCCCCTCTCCCGCCTCGGAGCATTTTGCATTAGGCAGGAAGGATTCATCGTCGTCGTGTGCCAGTAGGAGTCGTGCATAGTGTCGCCACTCGCAGCCCGGACCTCGGCGAGTCGTGGGTTGAACGCACACGCCCCCTACGGAGGATTTTTTGTTTTTGAGACAAACGAGGAAAAATCGACAAAATTGATTCCTAAAACGAAACAAATTCATAAATACACTATGTTTTAAAAAAATTCATTTGGCTTACCTTTTGTGTGGCCCCGACAGTCGGGCGTTAGAGTACACTATGTAGCGCCTAAGCGTTACAGTCCTGTCCAGCATGGCACCCGAGGCCACACTCTTGGTTGTGTGGCGCCTAAGAAAAAGAAGTCACACTATATTATGCAGCGTCTAATTGAAAGGAGCCACACTATCTTATATTAAAACTGATGTAAATTTTAATCTGTATATCCGATGAAAATGTGCCTTATATGAATATTGTTTATTTTTCTGTGTTCTAGGCAATGGTGTCATTTTTAGCTATATTAGAATAATTTTTTTGATGATAATTCTGTTACAAAAATGAGAAAGAGCATATCAACGCCGATTTTTGTGAGAAATGGAGTCTTTCCTCTCTCTCATCATGCTACTAAAACAAGAAAATAATTGAACCAAGTTTTAAATGATGACATTTATCACAAAGGCAGAAGCGTGTAAGAGCAAGTACAATAAGTTACAGTCAGCAGGCTGTAAGGATTAAAATATTATATTTTTAGTGAGTTGGATGAGAGAGAAGAGGAGAGAGAAGGGAAGCGGGCTCTTCGTGAAGAGCCAGCTCTAGCACGTGTTCCTAGGTGCTTTGTAAGAATGAAAGGTGGGTCATATATGATAAAAGTACTACTCTTTCATAGCTAACTATTGTACAAGCTAGCTATAAGATAGGCTACAAGACTGCTTATAGCCAGCAGTTGGCTATACTATTAACCATGCTCTAACTGGCAAAGGAAATTCAGTTCTAATGTGTTGTTTCACTAGTCAATTGCAACCTCGTAACATTACATACAGAGAAGTAAACTTCGAGACCATGACGAGAGTTGTTTAACTAAAAAAGAAAAGTTACAGCCATGTCTAATATATTTATGTGCAGAACTGCACACGACGTTAGAAATTATCATGTTTAAGCATTGGCGGTTCAAAGTAAGGCACTGAATTTAGCAGCTATGATAGTAGTTAAATTTACACGACTGTGGTCCCGGATGCCATGCTGACCGGAAATGTAACGGTCATATGCTTGGTGCTACATAGTGTACTGTGATGTCCGGCTGTCGGGCGCCACATAAAACAGTCAGCTCAGTGATTTTTTTTAAAGCAATCCAGTTTATGAATTTGTTTCGTCCAGGTGAAGGACTCATGATGAGTCTCGGACTAGAGAGCTCCTACCAGCCCAAGCCTCGGACACGCACCTCATCATGGGCCGGCCCAACAAGGAGTTGAGCCCTTGCTTGGGTACGCGCCGGTTCCCGTTCGCTGGTCGCGGTTGACCCGTACCAGAAAATGTTATTTAAAAAATACAAATATGGATTGAAAAAAGGTCACGAATTCAATAACCAATTCACGATTTAAAAAAATGGGTTTGAAACAAAATCGAAAATTTGGAAAGGTAACTAATTTGAACAAAATATTGTGATTTCAGAAAAAAAAAGTTCATGATATTTAAAAAACTTTCTTGAAAACAAATTTTACGGATTTGGAGAAGTTCATTGATTTTGAAAAGAAGGTCATGAATATGAAAAAATATCAAGCATACAAAATTCATGAAGTTAAAAACAAATCATAGTTTTGAACAAAGTTCACAGGTTTGATAAAACTTCATTGATTTAAAAAAAAACTTTCCTGCATTTTGGAAAAAATTGTGCATTTGAATATATTCATGCATTTCAAAGAATTTAGTCCATTCAAAAAATGATAATTTAGAAACACGTATTTAGCGAAAAAGGTTCATGAATTTGAAGGGAAAATGCATCTAAAAATGAGAAAAGAAAAAGAAAAATAAAGAAAAAGAACCGGATATAACCCTTCCAGAAAACCGAAAAAAGAAAAAAAATGGTCATAAGCTTCCCAAAACTGTAGGATCGCTTTAAAGATAAAAAAGAACGTCGTATACAGTCAAAAAAGGTAAAAGAGTAGAATGGGTCCAGCCGAAGTGAAGGTGGGGGTATACGCCGGTTTGCAGTTTCCGCTATAGTTGTTGCCTCAAGCACTGAATAGGGTTACAGAGCGCAGCGGATGAAGCCGACGGTTACGCAGGGCTCTCGCGATCTTGCCAGTGATGGCGGCGCTCCCCTGAATTTCCTCGGCTACGTCTGGGACGGTGATCCTCACGATCCCGTCTCTCCTTTTTCTCCGACGCTCCCGCTCTCTGGTCGTCAACAAGATGGCGGAGGAGGCGGCGAACTCTGGAGTCTCGGTTCCTGGTGGTGCTTCGGTGCCAGGGGGAGTTCTGTCAGTCCGCGATTTGGATCAGGCTGCTAAGGGTAAAGCATCAGTTGCGAAGGAATCTGCATCATCTTCTGTGGGGGACAACGGAGCGGCTATGCTTGATCGTCTCAATCTCACAACTCAGGAATCAACAGCTTTTGTTCTCGAGGATGATGACGAAGATTACCATGGCTGTCCATCATGGGCGTTAGTTGGGAAGGTTCTGGCACCTAACACTCTTCATGTTTCAACTATCAAGGCTGCTCTTAGGCCTGCGTGGGGAAACCCTAGGGGTCTGGAGTTTCATCCGTTGGGAGCAAATAGATTTCTAGCTGAATTTGGAAGCAAGGCAGATAAGGAACGGGTGAGCGAGGGATCGCCATGGACGATTAGCAAGAATTGCATTATGTTGAAGGAATTTGACCCTGCGCTCAAGCCTAGTGAGATCTGCTTTGACACTCTTTCTTTGTGGGTTCGTTTTCAGAATCTCCCCTTTGGACTTATGAATGATGATCGTGGCAAAGCTTTGGCATCCACATTGGGCAAGGTGGAGAGGATGGATGTCGATGACAAAGGCCGTGCATGGGGTGACTACCTGCATGTAAGGATCTCTGTTGATGTCAATCAACCACTGATGCGATGTGTGTCAGTGTTTTCTCAGAAACGGAGAGTGACTGATGTTTTCCACGTGAAGTATGAACGACTACCGTTGTTCTGTTTTTCTTGTGGCTGTGTGGGGCACTCTTCTGTTGTGTGTCCAACACCAGGGGAACGTGATGCTGAGGGTCTTCTTCCGTATCATAGTTCTAGGCTTTGTGCCTCTGATGACAAGAAGAAGAAATATTCAGGAACTAATATGGGCCAGCATTCGAATTCTAAGAATTCCAAATTAGGGCCAAGTGATGGTGTTAAAGCACCAACTAAGGCGCCGTCTAGGGCACGTGGAAAGGAGGCTGTGGGTGATGGTTTTACAAATCTGAAATAGAGGAAACCAAGGGCCAGTCGTGCAAAAATTATTGCATCTCCGGATGTACATACACGTGTGGATGGATTGGCAGGTGCCGCGGTTTTGGGGAAGATCTTTCAAATTTCTGGGCAGAAAAGAAAGGTGTATCAGCAAAAGTTCAGGTGCAGCACGAAGTGGAGGAGACGTCCCCGCTTCCCATGATTCTGGTAAGTAACAAGGGCACACCGGCTGCTTTTCAGACAGACGTTGTGGTTGACCATATTTCAATAGAAGAGATGAATAAGAAACAGAGAATCTCATCAACATCACGATCGGTGGATCAGGCAGAGGCTGCGGTGCAGCCCTGCCAGACCCAATGAATCTACTATGCTGGAATTGTCGAGGGCTTGGGTCGGACTCGACAGTTGGTGAACTTTGCTAGTTAGTGAGGTTTTTCCAACCTTCCTTCCTCCTCCTCTCCGAAACGAAGATGAAGGATTCTAGGGTGCAAAATTTCATGTGGTCGCTTGGATATACTGGTAGCTTTGCTGTTAGCAGTGCTGGTCTCAGTGGTGGTCTAGCTTTGTTTTGGCAACAACCATATGTTGGGGAACGTCGCATGGGAAACAAAAAATTTCCTACGCGCACGAAGACCTATCATGGTGATGTCCATCTACGAGAGGGGATTTCCGATCTACGTACCCTTGTAGATCGCACATCAGAAGCGTTAAGAAATGCGGTTGATGTAGTGGAACGTCCTCACGTCCCTCGATCCGCCCTGCGAACCGTCCCACGAACCGTCCCGCGATCCGTCTCACGATCCACTCCGATCTAGTGCCGAACGGACGGCACCTCCGCGTTCAGCACACGTACAGCTCGATAATGATCTCGGCCTTCTTGATCCAGCAAGAGAGACGGAGAGGTAGATGAGTCCTCCGGCAGCGTAACGGCGCTCCGGAGGTTGGTGGTGATCTAATCTCAGCAAGGCTCCGCCCGAGCTCCGCAGAAACGCGATCTAGAGGAAAAACCGTGGAGGTATGTGGTCGGGCTGCCGTGGCAAAACTTGTCTCAAATCATCCCTAAAACACCACTATATATAGGAGGGAGGGAGGGGAGGAGGCAGCCTCAAAACCTAAAGGTTTGGCCGAAATTGGAGGTGGAGGAGTCCTACTCCAATCCTACTTGGAGTAGGATTCCACCTTCCCACTTGGAAACTCTTTCCACCTTGTGTTTTTTCCTTGTCAAACCTTATGGGCCTTAGTGGGAACTTATTCCAGCCCACTAGTGGCTGGTTTATCTCTTCCCATAGCCCATGAGACCCCTTGGGGCGTGACACCCCTCCTGATGGTCCCCGGCACCCCTCCCGGCACTCCCAGTACACTACCGATGAGCCCGAAACCTTTCCGGTAATGCACGAAAACCTTCTGGTAACCAAATGAGGTCATACTATATATCAATCTTCGCCTTTGGACCATTCCGGAAACCCTCGTTACGTCCGTGATCTTATCCGGGACTCCGAAAAACATTCGGTAACCAACCATATAACTCAAATACGCATAAAACAACGTCGAACCTTAAGTGTGCAGACCCTGCGGGTTCGAGAACTATGTAGACATGACCCGAGTGACTCCTCGGTCAATATCCAATAGCGGGACCTGGATGCCCATATTGGATCCTACATATTCTACAAAGATTTTATCGTTTGAAACTTAGTGCCAAGGATTCATATAATCCCGTATGGCATTCCCTTTGTCCTTTGGTATGTTACTTGCCCGAGATTCGATCGTGAGTATCCGCATACCTATTTCAATCTCGTTTACCGGCAAGTCTCTTTACTCGTTCCGTAATACAGGATCCCGCAACTTACACTAAGTCACATTGCTTGCAAGGCTTGTGTGTGATGTTGTATTACCGAGTGGGCCCCGAGATACCTCTCCGTCACACGGAGTGACAATTCCCAGTCTCGATCCATACTAACTCAACGAACACCTTCGGAGATACCTGTAGAGCATCTTTATAGTCACCCAGTTACGTTGTGACGTTTGATACGCACAAAGCATTCCTCCGGTGTCAGTGAGTTATATGATCTCATGGTCATAGGAACAAATACTTGACACGCAGAAAACAGTAGCAACAAAATGACACGATCAACATGCTACGTCTATTAGTTTGGGTCTAGTCCATCACATGATTCTCCTAATGATGTGATCTGTTATCAAGTGACAACACTTGCCTATGGTCGGGAAACCTTGACCATCTTTGATCAACGAGCTAGTCAACTAGAGGCTTACTAGGGATAGTGTTTTGTCTATGTATCCACACATGCACTGTGTTTCCAATCAATACAATTATAGCATGGATAATAAACGATTATCATGAACAAAGAAATATAATAGTAACTAATTTATTATTGCCTCTAGGGCATATTTCCAACAGTCTCCCACTTGCACTAGAGTCAATAATCTAGTTCACATCACCATGTGATTCCAATGAATCCAACACCCATATAGTTATGGGGTCTGATCACGTCTTGCTCGTGAGAGAGGTTTTAGTCAACAGTTCTGAAACTTTCAGATCTGTGTGTTCTTTACAAATCTTTATGTCATCTTATAGATGCTGCTACTATGTGCTATTCGGAAATACTCCAAATATCTACTCTACTATACGAATCCGTTTCACTACTCATAGTTATTCGGATTAGTGTCAAAGCTTGCATCGATGTAACCCTTTACGACGAACTTTTTAACCACCTCTATAATCGAGAAAAATTCCTTAGTCCATCAGTTACTAAGGATAAATTTTGACCGCTGCTAGTGATTCGATCATGGATCACTCTCTGTACCTCTCAACAGACTTTGAGTTAAGGCACACATCAGGTGCGGTACCCAGCATGGCAAACTTTAGATTCTACGGCCAAGGCATAGAAGACGACCTTCGTCTATTCTCTTTATTCTTCCGGGGTCAGATTTTGAGTCTTACTCAAATTCACACCTCACAACGCAACCAAGAACTCCTTCTTTGCTGATCTATTTTGAACTCCTTCAAAAACTTGTCAAGGAATGCATCTTGTTGGAACTTCTATTAAGCGCTTTCGATCTATCTCCATAGATCTTTGATGCTCAACGTTCAAGTAGCGCAATCCAGGTATTCCTTTGAAAAACTCCTTTCAAACAACCTTGTATGCTTTACAGAAATTCTACATTACTTCTGATCCACAATATGTCAACCACATATACTTATCAGAAATTCTATAGTGCTCCCACTCACTTCTTTGGAAATACAAGTTTCTCATAAACCTTGTACAAACCCAAAATCTTTGATCACCTCATCAAAGTGTATATTCCAACTCCGAGATGCTTGCACCAGTCCATTGAAGGATCGCTGGAGCTTGCATATTTGTTAGTATCTTTAGGATCGACAAAACCTTCTGGTTGTATCACATACAATGTTTGCTCAAGGAAACCGTCGAGGAAACAATGTTTTGACATCCTATGTGCAATATTTCATAAATAATGCAGCAACTACTAACATAATTCTAACAGACTTTTAGCATCGCTACGAGTGAGAAAGTCTCATCATAGTCAACTATTTGATCTTGTCGGAAACATCTTTGCGACAAGTCGAGCTTTTCTTAATAGTGACTTATCACCATCATCGTCTGTCTTCCTTTTAAAGATCCATCTTTGCTCAATAGTCCTATGACCATCAAGTAGTTATTCCAAAGTCTACACTTTGTTGTCATACATGGATCCCCTCTCGGATTTCATGGCTTCCAACCATTTGACGGAATCTGGGCCCACCATTGCTTTCTCCATAACTCGTAGGTTCATTGTTGCTCAACAACATGACCTCCAAGACAGGGTCACCGTACCACTCTGTAGTAGTACGCGACCTTGTCAACCTACGACGCTTGTAGTAACTTGATCCGATGCTCGATGATCACCATCATCAGCTTTCACTTCAATTAGTGTAGGCGCCACAGGAACAACTTCCTACGCCCTGCTACACACTGGTTGAAGTGATGGTTCAATAACCACATCAAGTTCTACCACCCTCCCACTCAATTCTTTCGAGAGAAACCTTTCCTCGAGAAAGGATCCGTTTCTAGAAACAAATACTTTGCTTTCAAATCTGAGATAGGAGATGTACCCAACTGTTTTGGATATCCTATGAAGATGCATTTATCCGCTTTGGGTTCGATCTTATCAGACTGAAACTTTTTCACATAAGTGTCGAAGCCCCAAAATTTCAAGAAATGACAGTTTAGATTTCTCTAAACCTCATTCTATACTATGTCATCTCAACAGAAATACGCAGTGCCCTATTTAAAGTGAATGCGGTTTTCTCTAATGCATAACCCATAAGCGATAGTGGTAATTCTATAAGAGACATCATAGCATGTACCATACCAAATAGTGCGTGGCTATGACGTACAAACACATCATCACACTATGATGTTCCAGGTGGCATGAAGTGCGAAACAATTTCCACATTGTCTTAACTACGTACCAAAACTCGTAAATCAGATATTCATTTCTATGATCATATCGTAGACAGTTTATCCTCTTGCTACGACGAACTTCACTCCTGAAACAGAATTGAACTTTTCAATATTTCAGACTTGTGATTCATTAAGTAAATACTCTTGTATCTACTCAAATCATTATTGAAGTAAGAACATAATGATATCCACTGCGTGCCTCAGCACCCATTGGACTGCATACATCAAAATGTATCACTTTCAACAAGTTACTATCTTGCTTCATCTCAATGAAAACAAGGCCTTGCTCATGTGGTATGATTTGCATGTCACTAGTGATTCAAAATCAAGTGAGTATAAAGATCCATCGGCATGGAGCCTCTTCATGCAATTTATACCAATATGACTCAAGCGGCAGTGCCACAAGTAAGTGGTACTATCATCATTACCTCGTATCTTTTGGCACCAATATCATGAACATGTGTAACACTACGGTCGAGATTCAATAAACCATTGAAGGTGATTATTCAAGCAAATAGAGTAACCATTATTCTCTTTAAATGAATAATCGTATTGCAATAAACATGATCCAATCATGTTCATGCTTAACGCAAGCACCAAATAACAATTATTTAGGTTTAACACGCATCCCGATGGTAGAGGGAGTGTGCGACGTTTGATCATATCAACCTTGGAAACACTTCCAACACGTGTCGTCACCTCGCCTTTAGCTAGTCTCCGTTTATGCCGTAGCTTTCATTTCGTGTTACTAATCACTTAGCAACCGAACCGGTATCCAATACCCTCGTGCTACTAGGAGTACTAGTAAGTACACGTCAACATCATGTATATCAAATATACTTCTTTCGACTTTTGCCAGCCTTCTTATCTACCAAGTATCTAGAGTTGCTCCTCCTCAGTGACCGTTCCCCTCATAACATAAGCACTTAGTCCCGGGCTTGGGTTTAATATGGGGTCTCTTCATTAGTGTCGCAACTGCTTTGCCGTTTCACGAAGTATCCCTTCTAGCCCTTGCCTTTATCGAAACTTAGTGGTTTTACTAACGATCAACTATTGATGCTCCTTCTTGATTTCTACTTTCGCCATGTCAAACATCGCAAATCGCTCAAGGATCATTGTATCTATCCTTGATATGTTATAGTTCATCACGAAGCTCTCACAGCTTGGTGGCAGTGACTTTGGAGAACCATCACTATCTTATCTGGAAGATCAACTCCCACTTGATTCAAGCGATTGTACTCAGATAATGTGAGCACACGCTCAACGATTGAGATTTTCTCCTTTACTTTGTGGACAAAGAATATTGTCGGAGGTCTCATACCTCTTAACAAGGGCACAAGCATGAAATCACAATTTCATCTCTTTAGAAAATCTCTTATGTTTCGTGACGTTTCAAAACGTCTTCGGCGCCTTGCTTCTAAGCCATTTAAGTATTTTGTACTGGACTATCGTGTAGTCATCAGAAACTTGTATGTCGAATGTTCACAACATCTACAGACGACGCTCGAGGTGCAGCACACCGAGTGGTGCATTAAGGACATAAGCCTTCTGCACAGTAACGAGGACAATCCTCGGTTTTACAGACTCAGTCTGCAAAGTTTGCTACCATCAACTTTCAACTAAATTTTCTCTAGGAACATATAAAAACAGTAGAGCTATAGCGCAAGCTACATCGTAATTCGCAAAGACCATTAGACTATGTTCATGACAATTAGTTCAATTAATCATATTACTTAAGAACTCCCACTCAAAAAGTACATCTCTCTAGTCATTTGAGTGGTACATGATCCAAATCCACTATCTCAAGTCCGATCATCACGTGAGTCGAGAATAGTTTCAGTGGTGAGCATCTCTATGCTAATCTTATCAACTATACGATTCATACTGGACCTTACGGTCTCATGTGTTCCGAGGCCATGTCTGCACATGCTAGGCTCGTCAAGCTTAACCCGAGTGTTCCGCGTGTGCAACTGTTTTGCACCCGTTGTATGTGAACGTTGAGTCTATCACACCCGATTATCACGTGGTGTCTCAAAACGAAGAACTGTCGCAACGGTGCATAGTCGGGGAGAACACAATTTCGTCTTGAAATTTGTGAGAGATCACCTCATAATTCTACCATCGTTCTAAGCAAGATAAGGTGCATAAAGGATTAACATCACATGCAATTCATAAGTGACATGACATGGCCATCATCATGTGCTTCTTGATCTCCATCACCAAAGCACCGGCACGATCTTCTTGTCACCGGCGTCACACCATGATCTCCATCAACGTGTCGCCATCGGGGTTGTCGTGCTACTCATGCTATTACTACTAAAGCTACTGTCCTAGCAATATAGTAAACACATCTGCAAGCACAAACGTTAGTTCAAAGACAACCCTATGGCTCCTGCCGGTTGCCATACCATCGACGTGCCTGTCGATATTAACTATTACAACATGATCATCTCATACATCCAATATACCACATCACATCGTTGGCCATATCACATCACAAGCATACCCTGCAAAAACAAGTTAGACGTCCTCTAATTGTTGTTGCATGTTTTACGTGGTGACCATGGGTATCTAGTAGGATTGCATCTTACATACGCAAACACCACAACGGAGATATATGAATTGCTATTTAACCTCATCCAAGGACCTCCTCGGTCAAATCCGATTCAACTAAAGTTGGAGAAACCGACACTCGCCGGTCATCTTTTGTAACATCCCAAATTTTGGAATGTTAATAAAATTATTAGATAGATTGTTTGTTTACTTGAGTGATTGAAAGCTTGAGTGAAATTTGAAAAAAATTCAAAACTTTTGAATGAGAGGGAATAAAATGACTTTCCCCTTTTTCCTGTGAATTCAAATTCATCTTTTTTTAAAAATCAGCGAGAGGAGATAGCATGACTTCTTCAACTATAAAGAATTTGAATCAAGGTGGCATTGGAATTCCTTTCGATTTTTCTTTGCATTTTGTTTCTTCCACACTCACGGAATGCCGGAACCATATCTTGTCAAGCAAGAAAAAGAGAGGAGAAACATGACCCTCCAAAACCCGGGGATATTCTTTGAAATATTTGAGCTATGAAACCCAAGATTTATTTGAGAAAATATTTGCAAAAAGAAATAAAGCATTTAGGGATTTTCTAAAAAACATTTTTTTTGAAGTATTTATTTTGGTAGTGGAAAATTTTAATATATTATAATATATTATACCCCTATATTCTGAAAATTTATTTTTCTGAAAATTTTAATATATTATACCCCTATATTCCGAGGAATATTCCATTTCCTTTTAATCGTTTTAATTCCCGTTTTAATAAAAATTGGAAAGTGGTCTCTTATTAAGAAGGTACCTGGGCCACTTTAGGAAACAAATCAGGCCCATTACTACTCCTTCTCCTACCTCACGTTCATTCCTTCTGTGGCCATGGCAGAAACTTCCCAGGAAGCTTCCCCTCCGGGATTCGCGACCTTTTTTCCGTCCCGGCACCTCCCACCACCCCTATAAGAACCCCCTCGGCCTCCTCTTTCCATTCCCCTAAAAAAAATCTTTGTTTCCCTGCCCGTAGCCTCGGCGCCACCATCGCCATCTTCTGTGTCGACCGGAGCTCGGCAGGAGCTTAACCACCTCGCCCCCCTGTGCCCCCTTCCCCAAGCGCCCCCTCTCCTCCACCGGCCCCCCTCCCAGGAGACCCCTCCCCTCGCCGGAGTGCCTCTCCACCCTAGCCGGAGCAGCCACCGGAGCTCCCAGCCTCCTGTGTCCACGGTGAGATCCACGAAATCCCGTCACAGTTTTTTTTCAGAAAAAGAGCAAACTTATAAAATTCATATCTATTAGTGTGTAACTCCAAATTAGATGACCCTTTTTGCGTTGGATCACAAATTTTATGCAGTTTCTGTAGATATATAATTTTTCTTTGTTTGGATTTATAAAAATTGAGTTAGATCAGATTTGAATTAAAGCTTGTTTTGCTTATTCCGGGAGTTTAAAAATAGATTTTAATTTGATTCTTTTTGCTGCTGCTTCCTATTGATCATATCTTTTAGTAGTTTCAGTTTTAGTTTTTTTTTAATATTTTACTTGGGGTTTTTACCAAAACAGATTCTGTTTTAGTTCTTTTAGGATTATGGCTATTTCTTTTTCTATAATTGTTTTAAATTAATTTCTTTTATATTTCAGAAAGTTTATGTTTAGTTTCTGTTAGTTAAGCAGTAGGTTCTCAACAAGTTTTTATTTTTATTTTATTTGTTATCATGAAATCAATTCTAGTTCTCTAATAACTTGCAATTGATTTCTCTACTGTTTCAACTCCCATTTGAAAATACTTCCAAAATAGTTTTATGTAAAATACTTTATTTTATCTTGATTAAATTTATATCTTAGTTCTCTGTTATTTAATGTTTTATTTTCAGTTAGAACAAAAAAAAACTATTTAGTGTTTGATGTAGTAGAAGACTCCTAGTTTTGGTTGAAGTTTCTTTCGGATTCTTATTCGCTCTCTCTTTTGTTTTGATTGCTAGAATGAATGCTAGTATGAGTGCTTATGTGAATGATATGTTTGTTATATAGATTTCATCAGAGAGTGACGAATAGTCTATCAAGTTATTTCTCGAGAACGATAATTCTTCTTCATCAACATCACCACGCAAGTCATTTGATCATGTATCACCTATGTTTTATGCATCGTAGTTCTACCATCCTATGCCCAATTGCATGCTCACTAGGTACTTGGAAATTATGGTTACATATTGTAGTATCATGTGGTAGGCACCCAACAACCCCGTTACTAGGCCCGGGACGACAAATTTCATATTGCTATGCTTGAGTAGATGGGATTCTGGTTGAGAGTTTATCACTAGTGATGCGAGGATACTTTAATAACCAAGACCGGTTAAGTCAAGACTTTTCAAGACCTCGTGACGCAATGCAACTCTGGGTGAAGGACGGTTGATCGGCTCCCTGGAGAAACCAGTGGATGACCCGGGATGCTGGAGACGACCATGACATCTTGCGGAAAGCTTCACCCAGGCTCAAAGAGATGGACGGATATTTTCAAGACCCAAGGCTTACCTGCACAGCCACAACTCATTATGGGCTCTGGCTTGGTTGGACAACGCGGCGACTCTGGACAGGCGGTGCTAGCAGATGTAGAAGAACGGTAGGATTGGATGGGCACCGACAGGGATTCATAGGGACCCGTTGAAAGACCATGTTTTGATCATCCGGTCTTCAAACACCCTGAAGTGCGAGGACATACACGGAGGCGATCAAATCTTGTGGGGAACGTGTGCAAAACTCTGCAGAGTACTCAAACCTAATCGATTAGCCGTGTCCACGGTCATGGACAACTTGAGCCAAAGGAACTGAAGTTATCTGGAATTCTTAACACCATTATATATATTTGATGAGGGTAATATTTATAACTTGGGTATGAGAACTCGTTGGCGGAACCATCTCGTTAACAACCAACCTTGTAGTAATATTTTTCTTTTAGCCCCTCTTGTTGTAGGAGAAAATTTGCTTTACGCTAAAACTTACAGCCCCACCTGCCATATATGCATATAGTATAGATGATATTTTACCCCCTCTCATATGTGACTTGCCGGCATATTCAATATGCTGACCTACACGGCTGCAATGTCTTATGTTGCAGATATTTTCCTCGACGAGTAAGAGTACGATTCAGGGTTACGGTCTACACTCAACTTGCCGTTGGTGTTTATTGGGACTCCACTCCCTTGACTGCTTCCGCTGAGATATTTAAGGTATATATCAGTTTTACGCTATTTACATGTGATTGCACTTTGATATATACATTGATGTACTGTGTGTGCCAGCATACTAATCGAGGGATGGCACAGATACACAGAGGCTTGACTCGTTTTGAGTCGGGTCGCTACAGAAATGGTATCAGAGCACATGTTGACTGTAGGACGTGACCCTAGAAACTGGAAATTTCTTAGGATAGGATCTCTCTAAAAATTCTTCAATAACACCTTTTACTACTCATCTCTTCTGATTTCATCAAACGTTCTCTCTCACCTCAAATAGTTAGACAATGCCCTTTCCCCTTTGACCACGTGAAGGATCAACCGACTCCCGCTTCAAAGTAAAGAGGATTTCATCATGTAGTTGAAGCTACACCAATTTAAGACACTCAAGACCCGAAGAACTCGAAGACCCCGAAACGTTCCAATGTTTATTAGAAGTCCAAACCCAATACCCACGTTAGTTACGATGATTTGTGAGCCGTCATTGGTGTGTGTTTTCCGACGGCCACAACTAAAACCTATTCTCAAAAATATTGTTTGTATTGTGTGTATCTCCCTCCCTCTCTTACCCGTCTCATCCCCAAAACCTTAACCCTACCAGATGGAGTATGAAGCTGGACTTGTAGTCTCTGGACCAATGACCCAGCTGGAGGCTGATATATGGATTCAAACCATGGAGAACCACTTCGGGAGCAACTTGATCTCAAGGAAGTATGAAGTGGAACACGCTCTTCAGTACTTTACACAAAGTGCTGCAATCTGGTGGAAAATGCATCATGCGATACAAGGATTTAGTGGAGCAGAAACCTGGGACGAATTCAAGAGGACTCTGTTAAGATCCCGTCTCATTCGGAAGTGCTATGATAATCCGAAGGAGAAGACTTGTGCATGCAAGATCTGTGGAGAAATAGGACACACCCAGGAAGAACCCAAGGATGGATGCACTCATTGTGAAGGAAATCACCTAGCTGAGGAGTGCCCAAGTAATCAGGTGACTTGGTTCTTGTGTGAAGGAACCACCCACTACCCAGCTCAGTGTCACATTTACCCCCAAGGTGCAACAAGTTGTCAAGCAGCAGAAAGATGCTGTGAAGGAAACACTCAAGAAGAAGATTCTAGAAGAACCGGTGATGAACGAAAATATTGAAGACCCTGATGGACAAGGTCTGACCAGATTTTTCTCCAATGCATGCTACTCATGTGGAGAAGAAGGACATTATTCACAGGATTGCACGAAGGGAAGCCAAGAGTATCTGGGAAACTTCCCGACGGAAGAAGTGGAGTTTGATCCACTTGAAATAGAAGAACTGGCCAAAATAAAGGAGTCCGGAAAGAATAAAAAGTACCCTCGGAAGAGCCAAATCTCTGCAGACATAGACCTGAGTCATGTCAGATGTTACAAGTGTATGGAATTTGGCCACCACAAATACATGTGCTTAGGAAGGAAGCCGGAAACCCAAGGAGCAAAAGCAAACACTAAGACGCCTCGAGACTTGTCAGAACTCATCTGCTTTCGTTGCAAGGAAGCAGGACATTTTGCTAGCGATTGTCCACAAAGGAAGAAAGCTAAGAAGGAGTAGTTAAGTTTTGACCGCGACAATTAGTGTAATATGAAGAACTCTTGTTTTTCATGAGATCATGGAGTGAATTTTTTTGTAACAGAAGTCCCTGAGATTGTAATAATATCATGAATAAATGGAATTTATTGTCTCATGATTGCTTACGTTGAAAATGTATGCGTTGTTTCTCTACAAACAAAGATCTCTGAACATTTATGAGGATATGAGAAAATATGGTCAATGCAGGCATGAGTATACTTCATTTTAAGTGTGGTAGTAATCGGCAACCCCACAGGATCCATTGAGTAGGAGTGTACCATGGTTACCAAGGAGACACATACATTCCTGTGAGTACCTATTTAATGACACCTACAGATGACAACTCTCTACGAGTCATTCCTCAAGGGCCCCGAAACGATCATGACCCTGACCAGTGAGCATGATTACCCGAAAATCCTGAAGGACATGATGAAGCACATTCGTCTTGAAGGAGATCCAGTCTACAAAGGCTACCCATTCATGGAAAGTGGAGTAGAACTTTGGTACGTGGAAGTACACCTCCACCATGTGAAAGGAGTTTGTCCAAAGACTATGGGGCAATACTTTTTCATTTCACGTGTACCACGGGAAACCATCTTTGATGCTGTTCGTGAAGCTGCCATGGAAGCCATACGTCAGATTGGAGAGATACCTGAAGCAAGACTCCGTCATACCCAGGAATACCTGAGTGAAGTGCATGCGGAGATGATGGAGATGAAGCTCATGACCACCATGATGAAGCGAAAGATGGATGATTTCAAGGAGCACCTCGGAAAGTTCGAGTGGAACTAAAGTACCTCCAAGAGAGATGAATGAATAATGTTGGCAGAAATGCTCGACCATACCGAACAATGTGGATGGCAGCATTTGTAATAAATTACTTTTGAGTTGGAATTTTGAAGAAAGCAAGGATGTAATAAAGGATTGATTATGAAATGAATATGATTTATGGAAGAAGCTATGATGGATCAGCAAACGTTTTCTTAGGAACATACGAAAGACAGAGAGTTGTGAAGATACGATAGATGTTTTGTTCAGCTTGCAGAACCAATGCATTATCCGAACTCCGTTCGTGGACAAGAGAAATTCTGCAACGCTTGTGAGGATGCCCAAGTGTTGGAATACGAGATTCACTAAGCCTTATACAAGGTAATGATTTCAGTGTGACATGGCTTGGCCACCATGACGACTTACTATTATCATTCTCTTGGTATTTGGAATGGTAAATCTGAGAGACTTACCCATAGTGAGAGACGATGTTGTTTGAAGCTTTTGTTTAAGCCTTAGAATGGTATGATGAAAGCCCCATGTACATGGCATTTGTTGTCACGCGTAGGGAATTTTACGGTGAGGATGAAGACAAGACCGCTCTCTCTGCAGGATAACCAAAAATGGTAGACCACCATGAGAATCATTGATAGGTTATTTAGTATTAATCACGAGTCTGTCAGTTAAGAAGACCCAGTAACGGAAGAAGCTTGTATCAACAGAAGAACCCTCGATTTTTATGAGAACGTTATGAGTATAATGGAAGAGCATCACCAGAGGAGTTAGTATGAAGACTGTGAGGAGTCAGATGCCAAAACCCGAGAGGATTTCTAAAATTCCGAGGGACCAGTAGCTCTCATTTTAAGTGTGGTAGCATCCCACTTTGCAGGAGATTGGTTTTGTTCGAAGACCCCAAACCCTAACCTTTCTTTCTAGCCTCTTCGAATCTCGAGGACGAGATTCATTTTAAGTGTGGTAGGTTTGTAACATCCCAAATTTTGGAATGTTAATAAAATTATTAGAATGATTGTTTGTTTGCTTGAGTGATTGAAAGCTTGAGTGAAATTTGAAAACTTTTCAAAACTTTTGAATGAGAGGGAATAAAATGACTTTCCCCTTTTTCCTGTGAATTCAAATTCATCTTTTTTTAAAAATCAGCGAGAGGAGATAGCATGACTTCTTCAACTATAAAGAATTTGAATCAAGGTGGCATTGGAATTCCTTTCGATTTTGCTTTGCATTTTGTTTCTTCCACACTCACGGAATGCCGGAACCATATCTTGTCAAGCAAGAAAAAGAGAGGAGAAACATGACCCTCCAAAACCCGGGGATATTCTTTGAAATATTTGAGCTATGAAACCCAAGATTTATTTGACAAAATAGTTGCAAAAAGAAATAAAGCATTTAGGGATTTTCTAAAAAAACATTTTTTTGAAGTATTTATTTTGGTAGTGGAAAAATGCCCATCTTTTTGGATTTATTTTTCTGAAAATTTTATATATTATACCCCTATATTCCGAGGAATATTCCATTTCCTTTTAATCGTTTTAATTCCCGTTGTAATAAAAATTGGAAAGTGGTCTCTTATTAAGAAGGTACCTGGGCCACTTTAGGAAACAAATCAGGCCCATTACTACTCCTTCTCCTACCTCACGTTCATTCCTTTTGTGGCCATGGCAGAAACTTCCCAGGAAGCTTCCCCTCCGGGATTCGTGAACTTATTTCCCTCCCGGCGCCTCCCACCACCCCTATAAGAACCCCCTCGGCCTCCTCTTTCCATTCCCCTAAAAAAATCTCCGTTTCCCTGCCCGTAGCTTCGGCGCCACCATCGCCATCTTCTCTGTCGACCGGAGCTCGGCAGGAGCTTAACCATCTCGCCCCCCCCTGCGCCCCCCTTCCCCAAGTGCCCCCTCTCCTCCACCGCCCCTCCCAGGAGATCCCTCCCCTCGCCGGAGTGCCTCTCCACCCTCGCCGGAGCAGCCACCGGAGCTCCCAGCCTCCTGTGTCCACGGTGAGATCCACGAAATCCCGTCACAGTTTTTTTTTCAGAAAAAGAGCAAACTTATAAAATTCATATCTATTAGTGTGTAACTCCAAATTAGATGACTCTTTTTGCGTTGGATCCCAAATTTTATGCAGTTTCTGTAGATATATAATTTGTCTATGTTTGGATTTATAAAAATTGAGTTAGATCAGATTTGAATTAAAGCTTGTTTTGCTTTTTCCGGGAGTTTAAAAATAGCTTTTAATTTGATTATTTTTGCTGCTGCTTCCTATTGATCATATCTTTCAGTAGTTTCAGTTTTAGTTTTTTTTAATATTTTACTTGGGGTTTTTACCAAAACAGATTCTGTTTTAGTTCTTTTAGGATTATGGCTATTTCTTTTTCTATAATTGTTTTTAAATTAATTTCTTTTATATTTCAGAAAGTTTATGTTTAGTTTATGTTAGTTAAGCAGTAGGTTCTCAACAAGTTTTTATTTTTATTTTATTTGTTATCATGAAATCAATTCTAGTTCTCTAATAACTTGCAATTGATTTCTCTACTGTTTCAACTCCCATTTGAAAATACTTCCAAAATAGTTTTATGTAAAATACTTCATTTTATCTTGGTTAAATTTATATATTATTTCTCTGTTATTTAATGTTTTATTTTCAGTTAGAACAAAAAAAACTATTTAGTGTTTGATGTAGTAGAAGACTCCTAGTTTTAGTTGAAGTTTCTTTCGGATTCTTATTCGCTCTCTCTTTTGTTTTGATTGCTAGAATGATTGCTAGTATGAGTGCTTATGTGAATGATATGTTTGTTATATAGATTTCATCGGAGAGTGACGAATAGTCTATCAACTTATTTCTCGAGAACGATAATTCTTCTTCATCAACATCACCACGCAAGTCATTTGATCATGTATCACCTATGTTTTATGCATCGTAGTTCTACCATCCTATGCCCAATTGCATGCTCACTAGGTACTTGGAAATTATGGTTACATATTGTAGTATCATGTGGTAGGCACCCAACAACCCCGTTACTAGGCCCGGGACAACAAATTTCATATTGCTATGCTTGAGTAGACGGGATTCTGGTTGAGAGTTTATCACGAGTGATGCGAGGATACTTTAATAAGCAAGACCGGTTAAGTCAAGAATTTTCAAGACCTCGTGATGCAATGCAACTCTGGGTGAAGGACGGTTGATCGGCTCCCTGGAGAAACTAGTGGATGACCCGGGATGCTGGAGACGGCCATGACATCTTGCGGAAAGCTTCACCCAGGCTCAAAGAGACGGACGAATATTTTCAAGACCCAAGGCTTACCTGCACAGCCACAAGTCATTATGGGCTCTGGCTTGGTTGGACAACGCGGTGACTCTGGACAGGCGGTGCTAGCAGATGTAGAAGAACGGTAGGATTGGATGGGCACCGACAGGGATTCATAGGGACCCGTTGAAAGACCATGTTTTGATCATCCGGTCTTCAAACACCCTGAAGTGCGAGGACATACACGGAGGCGATCAAATCTTGTGGGGAGCGTGTGCAAAACTCTGCAGAGTACTCAAACCTAATCGATTAGCCGTGTCCACGGTCATGGACAACTTGAGCCAACGGAACTGAAGTTATCTGGAATTCTCAACACCATTATATATATTTGATGAGGGTAATATTTATAACTTGGGTATGAGAACTCGTTGGCGGAACCATCTCGTTAACAACCAACCTTGTAGTAATATTTTGCTTTTAGCCCCTCTTGTTGTAGGAGAAAATTTGCTTTATGCTAAAACTTACAGCCCCACCTGCCATCTTTGCATATAGTATAGATGATATTTTACCCCCTCTCATATGTGACTTGCGGCATATTCAATGTGCTGACCTACACGGCTGCAACATCTTATGTTGCAGATATTTTCCTCGACGAGTAAGAGTACGATTCAGGGTTACGGTCTACACTCAACTTGCCGTTGGTGTTTATTGGGACTCCACTCCCTTGACTGCTTCCGCTGAGATATTTAAGGTATATATCAGTTTTACGCTATTTACATGTGATTGCACTTTGATATATACATTGATGTACTCTGTGTGCCAGCATACTAATCCAGGGATGGCACAGATACACAGAGGCTTGACTCGTTTTGAGTCGGGTCGCTACATCTTTGAGCAACGGAGTTACTCGTAGCTGTGAAACCAGTCTCTCGTAAGCGTACGAGTAATGTAGGTCCGAGCCGCTTCGATCCAGCAATACCGCGGAATCAAGAAAAGACTAAGGAGGGCAGCAAAATGCACATCACCGCCCACAAAAACTTTTGTGTTCTACTCGAGATTACATCTACGCATGAACCTAGCTCTGATACCACTATTGGGGAACGTCGCATGGGAAACAAAAATTTTCCTACGCGCACGAAGACCTATCATGGTGGTGTCCATCTACGAGAGGGGATTTCCGATCTACGTACCCTTGTAGATCGCACAGCAGAAGCGTTAAGAAACGCGGTTGATGTAGTGGAACGTCCTCACATCCCTCGATCCGCCCCGCGAACCGTCCCACGAACCGTCCCGTGATCCGTCCCACGATCCGCTCCGATCTAGTGCCGAACGGACGACACCTCCGCATTCAGCACACGTACAGCTCGACGATGATCTCGGCCTTTTTGATCCAGCCAGAGAGACGGAGAGGTAGATGAGTTCTCCGGCAGAATGACGGCGCTCCGGAGGTTGGTGGTGATCTAATCTCAGCAGGGCTCCGCCCGAGCTCCGCAGAAACGCGATCTAGAGGAAAACCGTGGAGGTATGTGGTCGGGCTGCCGTGGCAAAACTTGTCTCAAATCAGCCCTACTCCAATGCTACTTGGAGTAGGATTCCACCTTCCCACTTGGAAACTCTTTCCACCTTGTGTTTTTTCCTTCTCAAACCTTATGGGCCTTAGTGGGAACTTATTCCAGCCCACTAGGGGCTAGTTTATCTCTTCCCATAGCCCATGAGACCCCTGGGGGCGTGAGACCCCTCCTGATGGTCCCCGGCACCCCTCCCGGCACTCCCAGTACACTACCGATGAGCCCGAAACCTTTCCGGTAATGCACGAAAACCTTCCGGTAACCAAATGAGGTCATACTATATATCAATCTTCGTTCCCGGACCATTCCGGAAACCCTCATGACGTCCGTGATCTCATCCGGGACTCCGAAAAACATTCGGTAACCAACCATATAACTCAAATACGCATAAAACAACGTCGAACCTTAAGTGTGCAGACCCTGCGGGTTCGAGAACTATCTAGACATGACCCGAGTGACTCCTCGGTCAATATCCAATAGCGGGACCTAGATGCCCATATTGGATCCTACATATTCTAGGAAGATCTTATCGTTTGAACCTCAGTGCCAAGGATTCATATAATCCCGTATGTCATTCCCTTTGTCCTTTGGTATGTTACTTGCCCGAGATTCGATCGTCAGTATCCGCATACCTATTTCAATCTCGTTTACCGGCAAGTCTCTTTACTCGTTCCGTAATACAAGATCCCGCAACTTACACTAAGTCACATTGCTTGCAAGGCTTGTGTGTGATGTTGTATTACCGAGTGGGCCCGAGATACCTCTCCGTCACACGGAGTGACAATTCCCAGTCTCAATCCATACTAACTCAACGAACACCTTCGGAGATACCTGTAGAGCATATTTATAGTCACCCAGTTACGTTGCGATGTTTGATACACACAAAGCATTCCTCCGGTGTCAGTGAGTTATATGATCTCATGGTCATAGGAACAAATACTTGACCCGCAGAAAACAGTAGCAACAAAATGACACGATCAACATGCTACGTCTATTAGTTTGGGTCTAGTCCATCACATGATTCTCCTAATGATGTGATCTCGTTATCAAGTGACAACACTTACCTATGGTCGGGAAACCTTGACCATCTTTGATCAACGAGCTAGTAAACTACAGGCTTACTAGGGACAGTGTTTTGTCTATGTATCCACACATGCAATGTTTTTCCAATCAATACAATTATAGCATGGATAATAAACGATTATCATGAACAAAGAAATATAAGAATAACTATTTATTATTGCCTCTTGGTCATATTTCCAACACCATATACTGTATCTCTGAAGGGTTTTAATTCTCATTGCATTGATGTGATTATATCTACAGAAGAATGCATTCCCTGGCGTGCAACGTTTGTGTATGGTGAACCTCGCCGTGACCTACACCATGTTTCCTGGAAGTTGTTATCTCAGCTGCACTCAGAGTGGAAGGGACCGTGGATTTGTTTTGGAGACTTTAACGAGGTTCTTTGAAGTGATTAACATCTTGGGGTCAATGAACGATCAAATGCTCAAATGTCTTTGTTTCGTGATTGCTTGGATGAATGCAGATTGGTGGATATGGGTTTTACTGGTCCAAAATTCACATGGAATAATAGACAAGTAGGAGATGACCTTGTGTGAGTCAGGCTTGATAGGGCTGTTGCAAATGGTCAATTTATGGATTTGTTTAACAACTACAAGGTGGAGAATGTAATCACTACCACGTCAGACCATTTTGCCATTGTAATCAAGCTTTGCACACTGGTTGAGGAGATGAGGGATGCACCGGTGCAACAACAGTTTCGTTTCGAAGCGGCTTGGCTTAGAGCACCGGATTATCGAGAAGTATCTTGGGTGGAAGGGCAAGATTGCTCCATGTCTCTGCAGTCCACATGTGATAAACTACGGCGTCTCGCCGGTTCTCTTAAAAGGTGGAGTCATGATTCTTTTGGTTCTGTTTGTAAAGATATTCTCAAATTACAGTGTAAATTGATGATGCTGCGAGGATCAAATGAGGCTAATATTAACGACATACGAAGTACAGAACAATCTTTATGTGAGCTTTTTGAGAGGGAAGAAGTTATGGCACGACAACGTTCAAGGATTGACTGGCTTCGGGAGGGCGACAGGAATACAACATTCTTTCATGCACGTGCTTCGGCAAGGAGGCGCACTAATAAAATTTCTAGCCTTTCACGTGATGATGGATACATGTGTGATGATATGTTAGAAATCAAAGGTATGGTCCATAATTTCTATGCTCAATTATTCAGTTCGGAGCCATATCCACTGGCAGCTTCTGTCCTCGATGCTATTCCACGCAAGATCACTGATGAGATGAATGCTGCTCTGTGTAAAGAGTATATGGATGATGAAATAAGAACTGTTTGTTTCAAATGGGACCTACGAAGGCACCTGGTCCGGATGGTTTCCTTGCTCTTTTTTATCAAACACATTGGGATTTTCTGCAGACCGAAATTTGTAACACTGTCCGGAGTTTCTTGACTGGAGGAACCATCCCCACTGGTTTTTGTGATTCTGTGATTGTGCTCATTCCGAAGGGTAATAACCCTCAACATCTAAAGAACTTTCGGCCAATTAGCCTCTGTAATGTCCTTTATAAACTCGCCTCGAAGGTACTCTCAAACCGACTTAAAGTTTTTTTGCCCGAGGTGATTTCAGAGAATCAAAGTGCTTTCATCCCTGGTTGTCTCATCACGGATAATGCTCTTATTTCTTTTGAAAGTTTACATACGATAAGATCCCAAAGAGCGAAAAAGCCTTACTTTGCTCTCAAGATTGATATGATGAAAGCATACGACCGTGTTGAGTGGAATTTTCTTCATGGTTGTCTATCACGGTTGGGTTTTTCTGATTCCTGGATATACTCGGTGATGAGGTGTGTTACATCTACTCGTTATGCTGTCCGGGTCAACGGAGATCTAACAGAGCCTGTGGTGCCAACCCGGGGTATTCGTCAAGGTGATCCAATCAGCCCTATCTCTTTCTTCTTTGTACTGAAGGTCTGTCGTGTTTGCTCAAACAGCAGGAGGACCAAGGTGTGCTACATGGTATTAAAAATGGTCGACTTGGTCCTGCTATCTCCCATTTACTGTTTGCAGATGATAGTATTTTCTTTGCAAGAAGTGAGAGGAGGAGTGTACAAGCTTTGAATAAGTCTTCTATCTTCTTTGGATAAGTCTTCTATCTTCTTTGGTAATGGTTGTCAGGGCTCTGGACAAAAGATTAATTTGGATAAGTCTTCTATCTTCTTTGGTAATGGTTGTCCGGAGGTGATCAAGAATGAGGTTAAACATATCCTTGGTATTTTCAATGAGTCTCTACAAGATTCTTATCTTGGCATGCCAACAGAAGTGGGGCGATCACCTACTATGACTTTCAAATTTTTGGATGATCGCATGTGGAAGCGTATCAATGGAATGTGTGATAGACCATTGTCTAGGAAAGGAGTGGAGATTCTTTTAAAATCTGTGATTCAGGCGATTCCAACATACATTATGAGCTGTTTCCATCTTCCCATTGGTACTTGCGAGCAAATGAGGAGAATTATTGCGGATCAGTGGTGGGGTTTTGCTGATGGTAAACGAAAGATGCATTGGCGTTCATGGGACTGGTTGACATGTCCGAAAGCTATGGGTGGACTTGGTTTCAGAGATATTAGTATGTTCAATCAAGCTATGTTAGGCAAGCAATGCTGGCGGCTAATCACAGAACCAAATACATTATGTGCTCGTGTCCTTAAGGGACGTCATTTCCCAAATATAGATTTCTGGAGCGCAAAATGTCCACGGTATGTTTCCTATACTTGGCGAAGTATTCTTCATGGCATGGAGCTTGTCAAGAAAGGTGTTTGATGGGGTGTGGGTAACGGTGCTTCCATTAGGATTCATGATGATCATTGGATTCCTGGTGTCAATCCACAGTTTTTACATCTGCTGACTCCTATATCGGTTGGACAGAAGGTTAATTCGCTCTTTGCTAGTGATGGCCTCACTTGGAATACTCAACTAGTCCGATCTGTCTTTGAGGAATCGATTGCGGATCAAGTTCTACAACTTCCCATCAGTCGGTTTGGGGACACTGATTTTGTGTCATGGCCACATACACGTTCTGGTACATACTCGGTTCGATCTGCCTATCATTTGGCAAGGATGACAAAGATGACCGTATCCAGCAGCATGTCGGGTCGTGGTTTGTCTTCTAATCTACAATGTGAAACTATTTCATGGAACATAATTTGGGCAATCAAGGCTCCGGGAAAGATGTTGATAACTATTTGGAGATTCGCTCATGATTGCTTGCCGTCAGGAATGCAACTTCACCGATGACATATCCCTGTTTCTAAGGTTTGTGTCCATTGTTCTGCAGATGAGCACATAGAACATGCATTGCTATTTTGTCCTTATGCAAAAGCGGTTTGGTCTGATGTTAAAGCCTACTTCAACTTGCATGTTTGTCGGAAAGGATTCAAAAATTGCAAAACATGGATCTTTGAGTTTTTGGCAAGTTGCGATGATCTTTCTGCCACAGTTCTTGCAGTCACGTGTTGGCATATTTGGGATGCTAGAAATAAACTACGAGAAGAAAATATTACTCAACATCCTACTAGTCTGGCTCTGAAAGTTAAAGCTTATGTTGACATGATAGTGCAGCATTTGTACATTACTTCTACCAACCATAGGCGTGAACCCTCTACAACAACATCCTGGGTTCCGCCGCCGGCAGGTAAGGTGATGATAAACGTTGATGCTGCCATTTTTACACATGATAAGAGCATGGGGGAAGGTGTCGTGATGCGAGAACATTCAGGTTCTTGCATTGTTTGTTATGGTATTGGTGTTCCTGATGTGATCCTTCCTGAGTTAACGGAGGCCATTGCAATTCAGAGAGGATTGCAATTTGCATTGAGTGAAGGAATTCAGGAAGTCTTACTTTGTTCTGATTGCTAGACTGTTGTCCAGCGTGTCAACTTACTGAACCAAGATCGATCTATTTGTGGTTCTGTGATTCAGGACATTAAGCAACTTAAGGCTTTGTTCACTAGTTGTTATATCTTTCATGTGCGTAGGGAGCAGAATGTTGCTGCACATCTGTTGGCTCGATCTTGTAATCAGCTAGAGTGTCGCGTTTGGCGTCGTGTGTCCCTGGAATGTATCCGGGATGCTATTTGTATGGACATTATGCCATAATCTATAAAATGGGTTTGATATAAAAAAAGCACTGAATAGGGTTTAGGCTCGAGCTGGCTTTCGTTAATCGATGTCCATGTGCGTAGTGGCCGCGGGTGTCGTGTGCCGTTGGACTTTGCAGTGACAAGGATCTTTGTGTGTGTCCTCGTCAATCTCGTGGGCTATGAGGGCCCGGGCTAAGGCAACCTATGAATACATATCATAGACTTACACATGACATTACGCCAAACTCTCAACAAAAAACAAGACATTACCTCACCGCTCAAAACTGTTTTCTATTTTTATGAAGTTATGTCCGATATTTTGGGGCTAAAATCCTTCACCTCACTGCCCAATTACCATTGATTAGCTAATTGCCTGTGCATTTTGCTAAAAATAATAATTTTGTGTGCGCTGCAATGGGAACATACACATTCTAGTGATCCTTCCGTCCAATGCTTAATGATACATTTTATAATTAGTGTGAACCTTCCGAACAAAGAATGATAATATTTTTCTTCGGTCTACTGCATCGCCCTTTCAGGGGTAACATGGGTGGAAACCCTAGATCACACTGCTAGCATTCGGTTCCTCCTATGGAATGCACCTTGTAGTCCATGTAGTGGACAACAAAGACAGAGTTTTTCCTCTCGCGTGAGTGCATAAAGTTCCATGGCACTGACGACTTCCGACACATGTGTGTCCCTTGACGTCTTCTAGTCCCTATATGGCTAGTCGTATCTCAAACTCATTATTATTATTTTGGAACGAAGGCAAAGATTACCTCATCTATTAAATAAGCAGAAGAGAATTGCCGAGTTAATTACGGAAAACCGGGCAAAACTTAAACAACAAGGGCCAAGCCCATTCGCATAGATTAAAACACTCACGGGCAAAGCCCACCTTTATTGACAACACGTCGACTTGCAACCAGACAACACAGTTCCAACTCTGACGAAGATCTCAGAAGAACAAAACCAGACACGGCTGGCGCCATGGAAGATCGTCGAATGGGCCACCTGTCGCCACTCATCGTACACCACAGGGCTCCGCCACCGCAGCTTTGACTCCACAACAACAAACAAACCGAGGCAATACCTAGGACACGTCGAAGAAGAGACGACTACCGTAGCCATTGCCACGTCCCCGACATTGCTCTCACCATCATCGTTGCCACATAAGACTAGTCGCCATAGTGATTTTCTTGGGGCCGCCGCCCCAACATCCACCGCTCCGTCGCGCCCAGCGCAATCAATTGGCACCGCCTTCCGGGGCCGCCACCCCGACATACCACCGCTCCCCTCGAGCAGCAGCGCCACACAACCCAACCGCCCGCAGCCCATGCTGATCACGGCAACCGCTCGCAGACCACGAACGTCGCACCACATCCGGGGCCGCCGCCCTGACGTAAAGTCAGACCGCCCCCTGTTGGGCTCATCGACCGAGTCGACACACCTACCGCCCAAGCGGGACAAGGATGCCACCCAATCAATGTGAAAGAAGAGCCCCGCCTCATAGAGCTACCACTCACATTGTTCCCGAGATCGCCATCTCGACACACAAACAGAATCCACCCGGAGTCGCCGCCCCGACGTCCACTGTCCTCGAGGACGAAGAGATCCGTGCAAACTGCAGTATGCTGACTCTCCAAGGAGATGCCTCAAGGAAGGAAATGACATAGCCGCCGTCATTGCCCGCTTCGACCAACCGAAGCTAGAGATTTCTCTTGGTGAGTCGTGTAATGGAGCTCCACGACAACACCTTCAAGAAAGGGAACGACGCCATGGCACCGCCGTTGCCGGCACCGACAGAAAGTCAGGGCTGGACTTTCGCCCGGAGCTCGACCACACCTTCGAATCCAAGCAGATTCGAAGCACTTCACATCACACAATCCCCATAGTCTATGTCCACCCGCCCCACCTTGTGGTGCAGCTACCATAGCATCCTTGCTCGCCCTCGGTCTACCACGCCTCGAGCGCACTGGCGCTACCACGCCCACGCCCTGCGGTAGATCCATGCTGCCCGACGCCCGCGACCAGCACACGCCCAGACCGCGTCCCACGCGGCCACCGCGCACGGTGTGCCCCGCCTGCATCTGCCTCGCAGTGCGGCTCAAATCTTCGCAGCCCTGCACCCCGCTCACCCGTGCGCCACCTCGCGAGATCTGCGCCCCACGTGACCACGCCTCCGTGCACGACCGTACGCCCGATCTGCGCCCCGCGCGCCTGCGCCTCCGTGCGCCGCCTCGCCGGCCAGCCACACCGCCCCGAGCATGCGCATCCGCCCGTGCTCCCGCTGAGACCGCCGGCCCGCACCAGCCACCATGAGACAGAAGGAGGAAAAGGGAGCCACGCCGCTGCCGAACCACGTGGGCTTTGCCCGCCGACTGCTGCCCGCGGCAGGGAGGGGAGGACGGGAGGTGGGTGGGCTGCTGGCGGCGGTGGCTAGGTCGCTCTCGAGCCGCCCGTGGGGACGACGCGAGAGCTGCTCCTATTCGCAAAGCGGGGGTACAATCCTCAAACCCATTAATGGTTTGTGGTGCTTCTCGCACATCTGAAGAACGTAGTAGCTTCCGACCAATTGACGGTCCATGGTGTCTTCACTACTGAAATTAGAAAACTTGCCATCTGCCGGATCTTTGTCGTCTCCTGGGTGATGGCAAAGAAGCTCTTTCTCGTCAGCTGCCAAAAAAACGGACGACAAAGAGCTGGCGGATGGCAAAGAAGCGCTTTCCCATTAGTCGCTTCTTTGCCGTCAGCTGGCGGATGGCAAAGATGAACCAAGCGGACAACAAAGATGATCCACGCATACGGCAAAGAAAAAATGCACCTGCAGTCGTTACCTTTGTCATCTGTCGAATCTTTGCCGTCCGTCGAAAACTTCTTTGTCGTTTCCTTGGGCTCATGGCGGACGACAAAGGGGATGGCGTCCCACCAACCCCACTAATGGGGTTAGGTTTCCCATAACCCCCACACAAAAAACCTACCCTAATTCTCCCTCTCTGCCTCCCCCTCACACCCCACGTGTGCAGCCCCCACCACCGCGCCACCACCTCCCACCACTGCACCGCCCCGCCATGCACCGCTCCCACTAGGCGCCGCCCCCTCCCCTAGGCCGGATCCACCTCGCCTCCCCCTCCCCCAGGCCGGCTCCACCTCGTCACCACCGTGGCGTCCTCCACCAACCCCCCCCCCCCCCCGCGTCGGCCCCCTCCCCGCATCGCCCTCTCTATGCCGCCCCTCCCCCGCTCCCTCCCCTCTCCCACGGCCTTCCCTCCCTGCGCCACCCCTCCCCCGTGCCCTCCCTCCCCTGCACCATCCCCTCCCTTCTCTGCCCCACGCCCCTACCAGCGCCGCCCCTCCCCTAGTTAATTTTTTCATTTTTTTCATTTTTTCTGTTTTTTCATCTTTAGGTTCATGGTAATTAGTTTGTTAGGTTAGCAGGAAAAATAGAAAAGAAGAAGGAAAAATGAGAAAGGAAAAAATAAAAGGAAGAAAAGTATAAGAAAAGAAGAAGGAAAAGAAGAAGGAAAAGAAGAAGGAGAAGAAGAGGAGTAGGAGAAGAAACAAAGAAGAAGGAAAAAAGAGGAGAGGAGGAGAAGAAGAAGAGGAAAAAGGAAAAGAGGAAGAAGAAAAAGAAGAGAAGAGGAGAATAAGAAGAAGAAAAAGAAGATAAGAGGAGAAGAAGAAGAAGAAAAAGAAGATAAGAGGAGAAGAAGGAGAAGAAGAGGCGGAGGAGAAGAGAAAATAAGAAGAAGAAAAAGAGGAGAGGAGAAAATAATAAGAAAAAGAAGGAGAAGAAGAGGAGGAGGAGAAGAGAAAATAAGAAGAAGAAGAGAGAAACGAAAACATTTTCGGACACCCTTACACAACACCACGACACCAAAGGAGCGGAGGCATAAATGATAGTTTTGTAAATAGGAGTTAGGTCATATATTTTTCAATTTTATTATAAAACACAAAATATTTGTGTTGATCGGTTGGATTTACATGTGCAGTTGTTTCATCGCTGCGAGATCTGTTGTTCGAAGACCTCCCCGTGCGTTCGATAAGCTCCGCCCCTGCATTCGCGGGTGAGCACAAACGACATCTCCTCCTCCCCCCTTCATTTACCGTGGGTCGGTCTTCGTGCCGATGATATTTGCTAGATATAGGTGCATTAAATAATCAATATGCGTGACCAGTATGCGTCTGTTGGGGAACGTTGCATGGGAAACAAAAAATTTCCTACGCACACGAAGACATATCATGGTGATTTCCATCTACGAGAGGAGATTAGATCTACGTACCCTTGTAGATCGCTAAGCGGGAAGCGTTAAGAAACGCGATTGATGTAGTGGTACAACTTCGTGATTCAAATCACCGTCGTCCCATGATCCGTCCCACGACCCGTTCCGATCTAGTGCCGAACGGACGACACCTCCGCATTCAGCACACGTACAGCTCGATGAAGATCTCGGCCTTCTTGATCCAGCAAGAGAGATGGAGAAGTAGATGAGTTCTCCGGGAGCATGACGGCGCTCCGGTGGTGGTGATGATCTACTCCTGCAGGGCTCCGCGCAAGCTCCGCAGAAATCCGATCTAGAGGTAAAACTACGTGGTATAGGTTTGAGTTGCACGTGGCAAAGTTGTGTCTCAAAAGCCCTAAAACCACCAGTATATATAGGAGGAGGGGAGGGGCTAGCCTTGGGGCTCAAGGCAGCCCCAAGGGCGTTGGCCGAACTGGAGAAGAGGACTCCAACTCCAATTCGGTTTGGGGAAGGAGGAGTCCTCCTCTCCCTTCCCACCTCCCTCTTTCCTTTTTTTCCTTGCCTTTGGTATTTTTCCCTTGTGGCGTGCTACGGCAACAAAAGTCCTTCCCCGGCAACACGAGGAATTCTTCTTGCTACTTCTCTTGTTTGCGTCGGTTTTCCCCTTGAAGAGGAAAGGGTGATACAGCACACGAGCAGTAAGTATTCCCCTCAGTTTGAGAACCAAGGTATTGATCCAGTAGGAGGGTCTCGTCAAGTCCAGAGTACCTGCGCAGACACAAACGAGCTTGCACCCAACTCTTCAAAGGGGTGTTCAATCCCTTCAAGATTGTTTGCAAAGTGAGATCTAAAGGTGGAAAGTGCAACGAAGTAAAAAGTGTAAGGCTGAAAATATGGTGTGGAGTAGACCCTGGGGCCATAGTGTTCACTAGAGGCTTCTCTCAATATAGAAAATATCACGGTGGGTGAACAAATTACTGTCGAGCAATTGATAGAACCGCGCAAAGTCATGATGATATCTAAGGCAATGATCATACATATAGGCATCATGTCCGAGACAAGTAGACCGATACTTTCTGCATCTACTACTTTTACTCCACACATCGACCGCTATCCAGCATGCATCTAGTGTATTGAGTTCATGACATACAGAGTAACGCCTTAAGCAAGATGACATGATGTAGAGGGATAATCTCAAACCAATGATGAAAACCCCCATCTTTTTACCCTTGATGGCAACAACACGATGCATGCCTCGCTACCCCTTCTGTCACTGGGTGAGGTCACCGCACGATATGAACGCAAAACCAAGCACTTCTCCCATTGCAAGAATCATAGATCTAGTTGGCCAAACAAAACCCACAACTCGAAGAGAATTACAAGCACGTGAAATCATGCATAAGAGAGAATTAGAAGAAACTCAAATAAGATTCATAGATAATCTGATGATAAATACACAATTCATCGGATCTCGACAAGCACACCGCAAAAGAATATTACATCAGATAGATCTCCATGAAGATCATGGAGAACTTTGTATTGAAGATCCAAGAGAGAGAAGAAGCCATCTAGTTACTAGCTATGGACCCGTAGGTCTATGGTGAACTACTCATGCATCATCGGAGAGGTCATGGTGTTGATGAAGAAGCCCTCCGTATCCGAATCCCCCCTCCGGCAGGGCACCAGAACATGCCCCAGATGGGATCTTGCGGAGACAGAAGCTTGCGGCGGCGGAAAAGTACTTTCGGTGATCTCCTGATTTGTTGTGGAATTTTTGGGGATATATAGGCGCAAACCCTAGGGAAAATGGTGTACAGGGGGCCCACAAGCCTCAGTGCCGCGGCCTCCCCCCTGGCCGTGGGGTGGGGGCTTGTGGGGCCCCTGGGGCCCCCCTGCCTTGGCTCTCAAGTCTCCTGATCTTCTTGTGTTACAGAAAAAATGTTTTCGGGGATTTTATTTCGTTTGGACCCCGTTTCAAAATCTCCTCTGAAAGGGGTCAAAAACATGGAAAAAACAGGAACTCGCACTTGGCACTGAGTTAATAGGTTAGTCCCAAAAAATATATAAAGGCATGCAAAACATCCAATGTTTGACAAGATAATAGCATGAAACCATCAAAATTATAGATACGTTGGAGACGTATCAAGCATCCCCAATCTTAACTCCTCCTCGTCCTCGAGTAGGGAAGTGATCAAGAATGAATTTTTGATGTGGAATGCTACCTAGCATAGTTGTCCTTTGCAACTTCTTTCACGTGACATGAATGTTCAGATCCGTAAGATTCAAAACAATAGTTTGCTATTGATATGAAAACAATAATACTTCAAGCAAAGTAGCAAGGTAATCATGAACTTTCAAAATAACAAGGCCAAGGAAAGTTATCCCTACAATATCATATAGTCTGGATATGCTCCATCATCCTCACACAACTAATGTAAATCATGCACAACCCCTATATTGGCCAAGTAATTGTTTTTGCAGTCTTACTTTCTCAAACTTTTTATAACTATCACGCTATACATGAGCGTGAGCCATGGATATAGCACTATAAGTGGAATAGAGTGTGGTGGTGGTTGTGAGACAAAAAGGAGGAGATGGTCACATTGACTCGGCGTATCAAAAGGCTATGGAGATCTAGCTTGGCGTATGACGTTGAAACATCTCGCTAGCTATCTTACGATCATGCAATGGCAATATGAGAGTGACGACACAAGTCATGAGACGGAACAGTGGGAGTTGCATGGCAATATATCTCAGAATGGCTATGAAAATGCCATAGTAGGTAGGTATGGTGGCTGTTTTGAGGAAGGCATATGGTGGGATTGTGCACCGGCGAGAATTGCGCGGCACTAAAGAGGCTAGCAAAGGTGGAAGGTGAAAGTGCATCTATACCATGGACTCACATTAGTCATGAAGAACTCACATACTTGTTGCGAAAGTTTTTATTAGTAATCAAAACAAAGTGCTAAACGCATACTCCTAGGGGAAGGGTTGGTAGGTGTTAACCATCATGCGATCCCGACCTCAACACAAAGGATGACAATCAATAGATCAATTATGCTCCGACTTCCTAACATAGCGGTTCACCATACGTGCATGCTACGGGAATCACTAACTTCAACACAAGTATTTCTAGATTCACAACACCCTACTAACATAACTCTTAATATTACGAACTCCACGACTCGAAACCATTTGAGAGGAATCAAAACTTCTCTTTCTACTCAATGCACATGAAGATGGAGGTTTTTGCATCCTCTTTGGGTACCTAACACCTTTGGGACTACTTTTATAGCATAAGCCAACTACCAAGTCACGCACCGCCGTGCTCTAAAAGATATAAGTGAAGCACATAGAGCAAAAATATCTAGCTCAAAAGATATAAGTGAAGCACTATGAGCATTCTAGCAAAATCACAATGAGTGCATCTCTCTCTCTCTCAAAAAGGTGTGCAGCAAGGATGATTGTGACACAACAAAAAGAAAAGACTCCTATGATACAAGACGCTCCAAGCAAAACACATATCATGTGGTGAATAAAAATATAGCTCCAATTACCGATGGATTGAAGATGAAAGAGGGGATGCCTTCCCGGGGCATCCCCAAGCTTAGGCTTTTTGGTGTCCTTGAATTTGGCTGGGGATGCCTTGGGAATCCCCAAGCTTGATCTCTTTCCAATCCTTATCTCATCGTCCATGAGAACATCACCCAAAACTTGAAAACTTCACAACACAAAACTCAAACAGAAACTCGTGATAACATTAGCAGAAGAAAACAAACTACCACTTCTTTTGGTACTGTAGCAAACTTGAATTCTATCTATATTGGTGTTGGGCTACTGTATTCTCACTTTTCCATGGATAGTACCCCCCGATACGAACCATAGTTTCATCAAAACAAGCAATCAACTCAACAAAAACAGAATCTGTCAAAAACAGACCAGTCTGTAGCAATCTGTATACTTCGTATACTTCTGGTACCTCAAAAATCTGAAAACTTACGACGGCTGGTCTAAGGGCATATCAACCAGAAACAAAAAGAATCAACTCAAAAGCTCTTTCTGAATAAAAATGAAAAATCATCTCGTGAGCGGAAAGTTTCTGTCTTTTTCCAGCAGGATCAAACAACCATTACCAAGACTAGTCATAAAGGTTTTTGCTTGGCTCAAACACAAAAAGAAACACAAGAAACACAATCAGAACAGAATTGTGATGGTGTGGACCCAACAAAACAGAAAGAAAAAAGATAAATTCATGGGGTTGCCTCCCAACAAGCACTATTGTTTAACGCCCTTAGCTAGGCATAAAAGCGATAGAATCACGTATCATCGTCATTGGTGCTCAAACCATAAGTGGCCCTCATCATGGATTCATAAGGCAATCTTATTTTCTTTCTAGGAAAGTGTTCCATGCCCTTCTTTAAAGGAAATTGAAATCTAATATTCCCTTCCTTCATATCGATGCTAGCACCGATAGTCCTTAGGAAAGGTCTACCAAGAATAATAGGGCATGTAGGATTGCAATCAATGTCAAGTACAATGAAATCCACGGGTACATAGTTCCTATTTGCAATAATAAGAACATCATTGATCCTTCCCATGGGTTTCTTGACAGTAGAATCAGCAAGATGCAAATTAAGAGAACACTCTTCAATCTCATTAAAACCCAGAACATCACATAAAGACTTTGGAATCGAAGAAACACTAGCACCCAAATCACACAAAGCATTGCACTCATAGTTTTGAATTTTGATTTTGATGGTAGGTTCCCACTCATCATGAAGCTTTCTAGGGATAGAGACTTCGAATTCAAGTTTCTTTTCAAGAGATTTTATCATAGCTTCGACGATATGATCGGTAAAGGCGTTGTTTTGGCTATAAGCCTGTGGAGAGTTTAACATGGATTGCATGAAAGAAATGCATTCAATCAAGGAGCAACTATCATAATTGAATTCCTTGAAATCCACGGTAGTAATTTCATTACTACTCAAAGTTTTAACATCTTCTACTCCACTTTCAATGCTTTTAGCATCAAGATAGATGGACTCCGAATCATTGGGGCACTTTTCAACCAAAGTGGATTCAAATCCAGCCCCATAATCATTAGGTTTGACACAAGAAAACAAAGATTCAATGGGAGTCACACCAAGCACTTTAAGATCTTCGTGATTCTCATCACGAGTTTCAGGTTTAGCAGCCATTTTATTGACTAAAATAGCCTGCTTATCAGAAATATGGCTTACCAACTTTTCAAGACGAGCAAACTGAGAATTTACCGCAAGGAATTCTTTGGCCATATCACCAACTTCTCTACTCATAAAAGCCAGAAAATAATTTTGCTCCTTCAGCTCTCTATGGAAGTAACTGTTGTATTCAAACTGTGTAGACATGAAAGCTTTAACACTAGTTTCAATCTCTTCTAACTTCGCATAGTGAGCATCAAAATCCCTTGGTTGGGATATTCGGGTTTTAGCAGGCAGGAAAGCAGGCAAAGAGCAAGCGAGAAAAAGGGCGAACGAAAAGGCAAACGAAAAAGGCAAATTGGTAAAGTGAGGGAGAGGAAAACGAGAGGCAACTGGCAAACAAAGTAAATGCAAGAGATGAGTTTGCGACACCTACTTGGATGAGTTCTTGACTTGATCTTCCTCCCCGGCAGCAGCGCCACAAATTCTTCTGCTACGACAACAAAAGTTCTTCCCCGGCAGCGCCAGGATTTCTTCTTGCTACTTCTCTTGTTTGTGTCGGTTTTTCCCTTGAACAGGAAAGGGTGATGCAGCACAGGAGCAGTAAGTATTTCCCTCAGTTTGAGAACCAAGGTTTCGATCCAGTAGGAGGGTCTCGTCAAGTCCAGGGTACCTGTGCAAACACAAACGAGCTTGCACCCAACGCCTCAAAGGGGTTTTCAATCCTTCAAGATTGTTTGCAAAGTGAGATCTGAAGGTGGAAAGTGCAACGAAGTAAAAAGTGTAAGGCTGAAAATATGGTGTGGAGTAGACCCTGGGGCCATAGTGTTCACTAGAGGCTTCTCTCAAAATAGCAAATATCATGGTGGGTGAAAAAATTACTGTCGAGCAATTGATAGAACCGCGCAAAGTCATGACAATATCTAAGGCAATGATCATACATATAGGCATCACGTCCGAGACAAGTAGACAGATACTTTCTGCATCTACTACTATTACTCCACACATCGACCGCTATCCAGCATGCATCTATTGTATTGAGTTCATGACGACCAGAGTAACGCGTGAAGCAAGATGACATGATGTAGAGGGATAATCTCAAACCAATGATGAAAACCCCATCTTTTTACCCTTGATGGCAACAACATGATGCATGCCTCGCTACCCCTTCTGTCACTTGGTGAGGTCACCGCACGGTATGAACCCAAAACCAAGCACTTCTCCCATTGCAAGAATCATAGATCTAGTTGGCCAAACAAAACCCACAACTCGAAGAGAATTACAAGGATATGAAATCATGCATAAGAGATATCAGAAGAAACTCAAATAAGATTCATAGATAATCTGATCATAACTCCACAATTCATCGGATCTCGACAAACACACCGCAAAAGAAGATTACATCGGATAGATCTCCATGAAGATCATGGAGAACTTTGTATTGAAGATCCAAGAGAGAGAAAAAGACATCTAGTTACTAGTTATGGACCCGTAGGTCTATGGTGAACTACTCACGCATCATCGGAGAGGTCATGGTGTTGATGAAGAAGCCCTCCGTATCCGAATCCCCCCTCCGGCAGGGCACAAGAACGTGCCCCAGATGAGATCTTGCAGAGACAGAAGCTTGCGGCAGTGGAAAAGTACTTTCGATGATCTCCTGATTTTTTGTGGAATTTTTGGGTATATATAGGCGCAAAACCTAGGGCGAAGGGTGTCCAGGGGGCCCACAAGCCTGAGGGCCGCACCCTCCCTTGGCCGCAGGATGGGGGCTTGTGGGGCCCCTGGGCCCCCCTGCCTTGGCTCTCAAGTCTCCTGATCTTCTTCCGTTACGGAAAAAATATTTTCGGGGATTTTATTCCGTTTGGACTCCGTTTCAAAATGTCCTCTGAAAGGGGTCCAAAACATGGAAAAAACAGGAACTGGCACTTGGCACTGAGTTAATAGGTTAGTCCCAAAAAATATATAAAAGGCATGCAAAACATCCAAAGTTTGACAAGATAATAGCATGAAACCATAAAAAATTATAGATACGTTGGAGACGTATCATGGTGCCATGTCCGTATTGGGCTGGCCTCACCAGCCCACTAAGGGCTGGTGTGCCACCCTAGGGTCACTCGGCTCACTCCCGGGTGGGTGGGCCCCTCCCGGTGAATACCCGGAACCCATTCGTCACTCCTAGTACACTTTCGGAAATGCCCGAAACTTTCCGATGACCAAATGAAACCATCCTATATATCAATTTTCGTTTCCGGACCATTCCGGAAACCCTCGTGACGTCTGTGATCTCATCTGGGACTCCAAACAACATTCGGTAACCACACATATCACTCAACTATACTAAAACATCATTGAACCTTAAGTGTGTAGACCCTGTGTGTTTGAGAACTATGTAGACATGACCGACACACTCCCCGATCAATATCCAACATCGAGACCTGGATGCCCATATTGGATCCCACATATTCTACGAAGATCTTATCAGTTGAACCTCTGTGCCAAGGATTCATATAATACCGTATGTCATTCCCTTTGTCCTTCGGTATGTTACTTGCCCGAGATTCGATCGTGGGTATCCGCATACCTATTTCAATCTTGTTACCGGCAAGTCTCTTTACTCGTTCCGTAATACAAGATCCCGTTACTTACACTTAGTCACATTGCTTGCAAGGCTTGTGTGTGATGTTGTATTACCGAGTGGGCCCCGAGATACCTGTCCTTCACACGGAGTGACAAATCCCAGTCTTGATCCATACTAACTCAACGGACACCTTCGGAGATACCTGTAGAGCACCTTTATAGTGACCTAGTTACGTTGTGATATTTGATACACACAAGGTATTCCTCCGGTGTCAGTGAGTTATATGATCTCATGGTCATAGGAATAAATACTTGACACGCAGAACACAATAGCAATAAAATGACACGATCACATGCTACGTTCATAGTTTGGGTCTAGTCCATCACATGATTCTCCTAATGATGTGATCCAGTTATCAAGTGACAACACTTGCATATGGTCAGAAAACCATAACGATCCTTGATCAACTGGCTAGCTAACTAGAGGCTTGCTAGGGACATTTGTTTTGTCTATTTATCCACACATGTATCTATGTCTTCATTCAATACAGTTATAGCATGGATAATAAACGATTATCTTGAAACAGGAAATATAATAATAACTATTTTATCGTTGCCTCTAGGGCATATTTCCAACAGCGTCTCCCATTCGAAAGGGTTACACTTGTAAATATGCATGCATTTGCATATATTTATAACCATGATTCTTCTGAATTGTCCAATGTTATCCATGGATAGCCCGTGTATGTGTAGATTGGGTTTGTTTTCCCATATGCTCTGTTCTGGATCTGATGCATAATTTTGTCAGTGCCTCCGTGTTGTTCTCCGTATACACATCCTCTCTGTTTATTGCCGAGACGTGTATCAGGAGAACAGTGGGGAGGTGATGCCAAAATTTTGCGTCGGATCCGGAGCAGAGCATGGGAAAATGAACCCAATCTACACATACTCGGGTGGGATTAGGACCTATATTTACCTATTAGCGTGTAGGTTGCATGGATGTAATAACACTGACAAACTTGATTAAATGATGAATATATATGTTGAATTATATATACATTTCTTGTGTGTTTAGTAGCTAGGAAAGATGAGTGATTGTGAGTGGATGTACACCGGTCACACAAGTCAGAAAGAGACGACCAATAATGGTTTGCAAAAACCAAGGAGTTTGTGAAAGCCGCATTTGCAAATGGCCAGACAACAAACTGGTGCCCATGTCGTGGGTGCGACAACTATAAAAAGAGGACAGAGGCTGAAATGGTAAACTCCTGCAGACGAGGTGTTTTACGTCTGATTATACCGTGTGGGCATTTCATGGTGAGCTTGCCCAACGCACCAGAGCTGAGGTGGTTCGTTGTCGTACCGACGGGCATGGTACCAAGATCGAAGACATGGTCCAAGACTTTGAGGATGCTGAGGACTCGGACGATGAGATGGAGGAATCTGCAAAGGCCTTCTATGAAATGTTGGAGTCTTCAAAACGTCCTCTCCACGACCACACTTAGCTTTGTCAGCTGGATACCATTGCACAAGTAATGGCTCTGAAGGCTCAATTCAACTTGGGAAGAGAATGCTACGACGCGATGATGCCACTATTTGGACGCTTTCTACTAAAAGGCCATGTCATGCCTGCAAACCTGTACTAGTCGGACAAAATACTTCGTGTACTTAAGATGCCCTATGAGAAGATACATGCTTGTGAGAAGGGGTGTGCCCTATTTAGGAAGGAGTATGCGGACATGGACTATTGTCCCATTTGCATGTCTTCCAGGTATGTTGGGATGTTGTTTATGAAGTGCCGCCACATGCTAGACCACCTCCCCCAAATGAAGAGGATTATGAACCTCACATTAACCCAGACACATATGACGGAGAATTCTTCCAAGAAACACGTCTTTCCAACAAACCTTTCAAGAACCGCTCTACTTCACCCCAGAACATGGAAGTAGACAGCGACAGTGAATCCGACTTCACCCCTGAGCTAGAACCAGCAGAGCCAGAACTAGAAGAGGTTACTGCTGCAGATGACCTGTCAATGCTTGACCTATTACAGAAAGTCCTTCCATATGTTGATGCCGGTGAACCCAATGAGCACATCATTCATGATAGTGATGATCATGATGCATTTGTTCATCCCGAAGCATATATAGACGATCCAGACTATTGTTAGTTTGTATGCATCCCAACTTAAATTATATATGTACATATTATTATTCATGTCAGGTATTTAATTTTATTTATGTTGTACTAATTTCTTTTACTCTTTGTCATGGCAGGTGTTGAAAGATGGTTGGCGCGGGTCCAGATCGCTCGGCGGGTACTTCGTTCGCGGTCCGAAGGAGGGTTCCTTCCATTCCACCCCTATCTCTCCGTAGAGTCTTGGCACACAGTCTGGGGACACCCGCGAGTGCTTATTCATCGGCGTCGTTGCCCATCGGGATAGGAGGTATGGGAGGGAAGAAGGTGAAGGGTACATGACGTGCCAGAGGAGAGGTAGATAGACTGCTAAGCAATCCTCGCCGCCACCCCTGGCTCATTCACCCGAGCACATGACTACTAGGGTGGACCAGTTTGAGGTGGAGGCTACAGGTACTCCGGACGAGGAGCCTCGGGTCGATGGGCCTTCAGCCCATGAGACTCCGGTTCTAGAGGCTTCGACCCATGAGACTCTATGGGCTACGTCCAAGGAGACTCTCGCCAGAGGCTTTGTCCGAATGGGGTACCTGGCCGGATCAAACTGAGGGGTCGGGTGGCCATGCTGATGGTGGCGGGGATGAGTCTACTGATAGTGAGGGCGTGGTGGTTGAGGGGGTCACTGTGTACTAGCGTGGTAGTACACGTCTCCCAGCCGTGCCGGTGACCCGCGAGTAGAGGTCGGTGATTAGGCCTCAATAGGAAAAGTAAGTGCATTTACTTTTTTATGTCGTTTGCCTTCAAGTTTCTTCAAATATCTCATGTGTTGACCTTCTCATACTGCAGGGGTTGGGATCACCCCCTTGGATTCGGTAAGCCAAACACCGTCCTTGGTGTGCTTTGCCGGCAAAATTTCCGGGGGTTGCTCACGTTGCCCAGTAATGGTGAGGTTCCTACACTAGGATTTAGCTAGGAGCACTACAAAGCTTCACCGGCCCCGCCAGAGGAGATGATCGATGGTGTCTTGTGCCACACGAGGGCCGAGATGGTGATCAATAGATTTTATGTAAATTCTCCTTTTACACAATCTAAAATTAACGATATAGCTAGTTATTGTACTAATCAGTCTCGTTTGATTGCAGACCTTCTACATGTGCCACGAGGGATATGGGGAGGCGGTGGCCAAGGTTATCGAGGTTGAGTGCAAGCGGCTATTATAGAACTTACGCCATGAGGCTGGGTCGCATGATATTCGAGACTACTACGCATCACGTAGTATTAAGGAGGACAAGTCTGAGTGCCGCGGAAAGTTTCTGAAGAAGGAGCAGTAAATGAAGGTAAATACCTATTCTTAAGGCCTTGTACTTAGTTTTCTTGGAACATTTCTGAAGAAGGAGCAGTACATGAAGGTAAATACCTATTCTTAAGGCCTTGTACTTAGTTTTCTTGATTTCATTCGTAGGCATAGTGCTCAAATTTCTCTTTACTAACTTATAGGTGCCTCCGAGATGGTGTGTGGATAAGATAGGTTGTTGGGAGGCGTTGGTGGATGAGTGGTGCACAGGCGAATGGCAAGCCGTCCACGACAATGCGAAGGACCGGCATGCCCAAACACTTTGTGTGCCACACCATCAGGGCAGCGCCAACTTATTTCAGTTTGGACGAAATTGGGTATGTGGTTTGCTTCATGATTCATGAAATTCATTCTTCATGCTAGCTTGAGCCCCTTACTAATACTTTGTTCTCTCTTTTAGGCGCATCTCTATAACACGGAGGTGCCACATGTGTATGACCTCTATTGCATGGCCCATACTGCCTCCTACAAGAAGGTCTAGGCGTTCTTTGAGTCTGACCTCAATCATCCAACTAAGTTCACCAACATCTCCTCCTACCAGAAGCTCGTGAGATACAAGAAGGAAGGGAAGGCAAGTAAAGGGAAGGACTTTATCCCGAGCCAAGAACCTTTTGATCCAGAGCTGGTGATGATATCTGGTGGCGGGAGGCCCCATGGCTTGATAGCCATTGGAGATGGGATGATACATTGTCCTCTCACTCTCCTGGAGATCAAGGCATGCCAAACGAGCTCTTGTCATGAAATGAGGCCTCGTCCACAGCGAGTCTATCTCACCATCGAGGTTAGTTATACAGACTCAGAAAACTTGCGTCCATTACATTGTGTGTGTGGCCATTTATCATTACAATACTAACGAGGAGTGGTGTTGCAGGTTGCTCTTGAGAGAGAGAGAGCAAAAATTCAGGAGCTTTTGCAGGAGAGGGACCGGACGGAAGTGGAGAGGGACCGGGTGGCGGCGGAGATGGCTCGGTCCACGAAGGATAATACGGCTCGATTGCTGGAGAAGGAGAGAGCATGGAATGAGGCGGCTCACCGCGCCATGTACGAGCTCCTTGTGGTAAGTTTCTTTTTCACATTATCGAAATCATGCCTGTAATGTACGTTTCATTACTAACAAAAATGACTGACTCTTCAAAACCAAATATGCAGTTTGTGTGCGAGAGGAAGGGTGAGACGCCTCCGCCGATGCTAGACATTTCTGCGGTTGGAATGGTGAGTTCTATTTGAATGATCATTAGTTACTAGTATTAACATTTGAGTGGCATCATGCTAACAAGACATTGCAACAATATCTTTGGTGCAGAATAACACCCGCGCCATATCGCATGACCCTTCTCCAGGGCAACCTTCTCCAGGGTGTCCATGATGATGACGACAGTAAATTTTCTCTAGTATTTTGCTTAACAAATGCATAATTAGCTTCGTACATGCTAGTTAGCCCAATTATGCGACATACTTATCTTATTTTCCCCAAGAAAGATATACTTAGCTAATTATCCTCCAAAATGACATAATTAGCTTATTTAGTTCATTAATGACTTAATTAGCTTAGTTAGGTCAGAAATAGCATAAGAACCTTGGTTAGCTCGTAAATGTCATATACTTATCTTATCTTCCTCCTAAATGACATAATAAGCAAAAAATAAGATACGTATTGTAATCATCTCCTCCTCCTTCTTCTCCTTCTCCTTCTTATTCTCCTCCTGCTTCTTCTTCTTCTCCTTCTTCTTTTCCTCCTCCTCCTCCTTCTGCTTCTTCTTCTTCTTCTTCTTCTTCTTCTTTTCCTCCTCCTTCTCCTTGTTCTACTCCTTGTTCTTCTAGTTCTTCTTGTTCTTGTTCTTTTTCTTCTTCTCCTTCTGACGGTGTTCTGGCATTGGGGGTACCCAGACCTGCCTGACTGCGGCCCGGGACAGGCCTGCTTCATCAACACAGGAACGAATCGGACGGCCTCTCCAGGGACAAGACCCTCGCGAGGGGCCAAGCCTCACGAGGAGGAGCAGCATCAAGACCCGTAGGGGGCCTCCTCAGGACCCCTCCGGAGCGGTGGACATTCCAAGGCAAGGCCCAGCCTCACGAGTCAAGGGTGACGCCAGGAAAGGACAAGCGAGCAGCAGATGGCAGGACGGGGCAGTTTCCCCTTTGGTGCAAAGGAGGTGGCAGCGTACAAGGGTCCCAAAGGCATCTTCCAAAGGTTTCCCTTCTGGTGCAACAAAGCCGCAGCCGCCCGCCAGTAGGGCAAACGTCACCCTCAGTCCCGTCGCTGCAACGCGTACAGTTACTTTGCAGGCGAAGACCACCTTTGGGCAGGGGAGCATGTTCCCGTGTTCCCCTTTAAAATTGGCCATTGTGGGATCCCTTCCTGATGAAGCTATCAGGGAAGAGGACCAGGGCCTCCGCTATAAATAGAGAGAGTAGGATACTTGAGAGGGAGAGTTCATTCAGACGGTAGAACAATGCACCTAGCCACTTGGCCTTCGGAGGCTCGAGAGCATTGTACTAATTCATCCACCACCTCCGCGAGAGGCAATCCACCAAAAGAAGGAGTAGGGTTTTACGCTTCGCGGCGGCCCGAACCTGGGTAAACTGTTGTGTCCTGTGCTAGCCTCGCCATCGAGTGAGTCCTTCGTCATTTCCATCGAGTAGCGGGCTAGGCGAGGCAGAGCTGGCAGAGACCTTCGTACACACACCGGTCTTCGAATCCTTAGGGTTTTGCGGAGCCCGAAATCTGACATTTGGCGCGCCAGGTAGGGGGCGTTTCGAGGTCTCTCCCAAAGTTCGGCTCACCGAAACGTACTACGCCCATGGTGGGGAAACGACGAGTCCACGTGGAGAGGCGGGCTGCCCGCCTGGCATGGACGGCGTGGGTGACCCACGACGCCCAGCTACCCCGATCCACCTCGACGGCCGACGGCTATACTAGACAGGCTTCGAGCGGGCGCCAGGGTTTTCCATCTTCACAAACAGTACAACATCCCCCCGTCGCCCCGACTCTTCCGCGCGTCCAGCTAGCCCCTCCCCTCGTCCGGGCTTGCCAACACCCGACGCACAGGCATGTCGCGCTGCTGGTGGCGTATGAGCTCAGGCGCCAACGCACCGCACGTCACCGCGCGTCAGAGGTAACGCATGCCACCTCGGTCCCTTCGCCACTAGAAAAGCGCGGCCTCGTTTCCGCGTGAGTCATGTCCGTCAGCCCGGGTCGCTAGGACTTGCAACAGAAGGGCCGCGCGGGCGCGCCCTAAACCTCCATCAGGGCTCAGCCCTACAGGAGATTAGGCGGTAGCAGATGGGGTTGCAAGACTCGGCCCCGCTGGGAGGGTGTCACCTAGCGTTCCATGGCATGCTTGATGGCGTGGGGAGAGAGTACCATAGGATCGACTATATCAACCCTCGGGGGCTCATGCGGACCGACGACAACCATACCGACACATCTACGGGCCACGGAGGAGATCACACGGGCCGTCACTATAGAAGGAGGCACGACCGCGACCCCATGGTCCGCCCCCGCATGTACAACGCTGTGGGGGTGATCCGAAGGGGTGGCTCTGCAAGGGCGCCCAGTGCGGGCACACCCGTGCGGCACACCTGCTGGTTGGGAGCTGCCCCACGCAGACGTTTGGGTCTGGGGACCGGGGACCTCTCGCCTTGGACAGGGTGGATGCACCCTCATGTCCAGGTTGAGGGGACCCAGCCTGGGGACCGAGGGTGGAACATACGCCCATGTTCCCGGGCCACACATTCCCAACCTGGGGGCCGAGGGTGGTGTACCCGCCTCCGCACCCAGGGCGCGCGACGCTCACTTGGGGACGGAGGGTGGAACACACGCCCATGTCATCGGTGCAGGCTTCGTTCGGTTACCAGTAGGTGTTCGGGTACTCGTCGCTGCCCTTAGGCTGGGCCAACCCGGCTTGGGGGTGCGGCCGAGGGTACCAGGCAGGGAACCCAGTGGGCCCCAGCAAGGCTGATACGTCTCAAACGTATTGACTTTTCCAAACACTTCTGCTATTGTTTTGGCCTCATTCTTGCATGATTTGAATGAAACTAACCCGGACTAACTCTGTTTTCAGCAGAGCTATTTGTTTGGTTTTCTTATGTGCAGGAAAATGGATAATTAGATGTCTTGGAAAATTCCCATAAAATATAGAGAAAATCCACGCACCGGAAGGAACCATGGGCCAGAAGATGGGCCAGAGGGGAGCCACAGGGCACCCAGGCGACCTGTGGGCGCGACCTACCCCATGGTCGCGCCGGGAGGCCGCCTGGGTGGGGCCCACCCCCTCTAGTGCCCTTACGCAGAAATCCCACAACAAAATTCGTTTTGCAAGTTCTCGACGAGGAGCCGCCGCCACACTCGGTTGTTCTTCGGGAGAGCTAACCAGGAGGCTATTTTGGCCTCCGGAGAGGGGAAATCGTCGCCATCGTCATCACCATCACCACTCCACCATCCTTCCATGGCTTCTCCCATCATGTGTGAGTAATTCCCTGGTGTAGGTGAAGGGGATGGGAGAGACTGGATGAGTTAGATCATGTAATAGTTCGTTGGATTGTTAGGGGCATGTTGCCTATCATCTACTATGGTGTTTATCATCTTTGCTACTACTTGTTACTCTTAATGCTTGTCACTTTGGTCCCGAGTGCCATGATTTCATATCTGAATACCTTATGTTTTCATGAATATATTTGTGTTCTAGATCCTATCTATGAGTAGTATGCGCCTATTATAGTCGGGAACCGGCGATCCCAATGGTGACAGCTTGGGACACAAAGGGGATGCACTATAGTTTGAGGATTCCATGTATCTATTAATTGTTAATGCTTTGTTCCGGTGCTCTTTGACAGGAGCACCTTAATCTCCATCAGTTCCTTTTGGCCCCGTTGATAGCGGGATGGTAGGACAAAAGATGTTGTGCAAGTTCTTATTGCAAGCACGCACGACTACCTTGGCATACATGCCTAATGTTCGATATATGCCTAGATGATCATTACTTTTCTATGTGCCTTGTCCCAAGTTAAATACATGATATCTCTCATCCATGACCAACCATCCATCTCCCTAGCCTACACTGTTTTAATCCTGCTGGTCACAAATTGCTTTACTTTCGCTGTTTTAGTTTCGATTCTTTCCCACTATTATTTGTGTTGCCACCATCACTTCCATATCACCATTGCTACTAATATTTCATTGCCAAACAAGTATATTTCAGGTGCGATTGAATTGACAACTCAACTGTTAAAGCTTATAAATATTCTTTGGCTCCCCTTGTGTCGAATCAATAAATTGGGTTATCTTACCCGCGAAAACTGTTGCGATCCCCTACACTTGTGGGTTATCAAGACCATTTTCTGGTGCCATTGCTGGGGAGCATAGCTTTATTTACAAGTCTACTTGGAGTTATTTTGCTTGCTGCAATTTATTCACTATGGGTAAGAAAGGAGACCCCAAGATTCCAATTTTACCATCCACTATGAGAAAAGGTATGGTTCTTAGCACTAGCGCTACGCTTGATTCACCCTTCGTTATGAGTAAGTTTGCTTCACCACCATCACATGCTGCTTCTACCGAGTCAGTTACTATTCCTGATACTTTTGATGATGCTTCCACTACTATTGATGAGCCTGGTTTACTTGGTTATTTTATTGAGTCTCAGATTGCTAAGGCTGCTAAACAGTCTGGATTTGAACTTCCTGTTACAAGCTACCCCATTGGTAGATCTTTTGGTTACCCAGACTTGTGTGGTCTCAAGGAAAGAATTCTTGATGATGATTATATTGAACTTGCTGATGATTTATGCAAGGAACTTACAGAGTGTGCTGACTCTAACCCTGCTTCTTTTAAGAAGCTGCTTGAAAAGCATTCTATGTGGAACAAATTTACTCCTGATCCAAAATTTGCTTCATCTCCTATTTGCATTGAGGATGTTGATTTTAATTTCTCTGTTGATCTTTCACTTATATCCATAGTTGAAGCTGACCCCTTTCATGGCACAGAAAATCATTATGCTATTGCACGCCTTACCAAACTCATTGAGTTGGGTGGTTTATTCACTACAGAGGACAAGAAGAGAAATTATTATGTTACTAAGCTACTTCTTTCTCTTTGAAGGAAGATGCTAAAGCATGGTATGATGCACTACCATGTGGTTGCATTAAGAGTCCTCAAGATTTAGCTCAATCTTTTGTTGCTAAATATTTTCCTGCTCATAAGAAACATGCTGCTTTACAAAGAATTTGTAACTTTAAATAGTTGCAGGATGAGCACCTCCCTAAAGCTTGGGGGAGGTATTGTACTTTGCTTAAGGCTATACAGATACATGGAATCCCTAAGAATAAATTGGTTGATATATTTTATGCTGGTCTAACTGGTGAATCTAGAACCTATCTCGATAGTTGTGCTAGTTGTATTTTCAGGGAAAGAACATCGGACGATGAAGAAGAATTAATGGGCAAGATAGCTAATAATCAAGATGATTGGTCCGTTCCTGAACCACCTCCATCACCCAAGAAGAGAGGTATGCTTTTCTTGAGTCTAGAAGTTATGCAAGAAGCCAAGAAGTCTATGAAAGAGAGAGGTAATAAAACGGAAGATGTGAAGAATCTACCTCCTATTGAGAAATTATGTGAGCCTACCACTCACCCACCTATGGTAGAGGTACACTCTCTTTAGAATTCAATGAAAGTGACGTCCCTCATGGTAAGCCTCCTGATCAATGTTTAGATGAGCTTGATAATTTCATTGTCAAGCAAAATCACTTTAATGAGCATATTCAAAGCCAATTGCATGATAATTCCCTTGCTATCAAAAGTTTGCTTGATGTTTTAAGTAGAACTGTTAATGATGTTAAAGGTCTTGTTAAGCATTTTCATATGGTTCAAACTCAGCTTGAAGAAATTTCTAATGTGCAAAGATATTTGCTTGCTAAGAATACCAAACAAGTTGATACGCAGGCATATGGTATACAGACCTGAGGAGGTACACATACCCAGGACCCCCTTTATCCGGAGGGGCATCCAAAGAGGATTGAGCAAGATTCTCAATTGTAGGAAGAAGACATTGTCAGCTCCCCGAAGAAGAAGAAGAAACACAAGGAGGTTGACAACTCCAATTATCCCATAATGGATGAAGAACCTATTGTTGATCCTAATAGTATATCTATTTCCAATGTTGAAACTGAAGATGGTGCTGAACCTGATAAAGATAATGAGAAGATTGATCCTCCTGAGATACGAGACGAAGAAGCACTCGACAAGCGTAAGAGATATACTAGAGAAGATTTTGTTGCAGGAAAACATGGGAACGAAAGAGAACCATGGGTACAAAAATCAATGCCCTTCCGAGGTAAGTCTTTCAAAACCAAGAAAGAAGAGCACTACAATAAATTTTGTGAATGGATGAGACCTCTTTTTCTTCAAATTCCTTTGACTGATGCTATTAAGTTGCCTCCGTACTCGAGGTATATGAAATATATTGTTACTAATAAAAGAAAAGTTCCTAATGAGGCAATATCTACTATGCTTGCTAATTACTCTTTCAGTGGCAAGATTCCCGAGAAGCTTGGTGATCCAGGCATTCCCACCATTCCTTGCTCCATAAAAAATAAATATGTCAGAACTGCTTTATGTGATCTTGGTGCAGGAGTGAGTGTTATGCCTTTCTTTCTTTACAAAAGGCTATGTCTAGAAAAAATTATCCCTACAGATATCTCTCTTCAAATGGCTGTTAAGTCAACAACCGTTCCTGTAGGTATTTGTGAGGATGTTCCCGTTGAAGTTGCCAATTGCTTGATCCTTACTGACTTTGTTGTGCTTGACATGCCCGAGGATGGGAGCATGTCTATTATTCTTGGTAGACCTTTTCAACACCGCAGGTGCTATTATTGATTGGAATAAAGGAAATGTGACCTTCAATGTTAATGAGAAGGAGCACACGGTATATTTACCGAAGAAGATTGATAAAAGGCATGGCCTTAATTCTATTGAGAATATTGACACCGTGAAGGTTGGAGAGTGGGATTGTCCTCTACATGTGCACCACAAATACAAAACCATTATGGTGGGGACAATTTCCACTGAAATAAAGGTACCATGATTGCTTTATAAGAAGTGAAACTTTTTGCTCAAATATAATACCTATTTGGTAGTAAGACTTGATCAACCTTGCTAGGAAATATGTTTTATATGAGTAAAAAGAGAAGCTTTTTATGTTCTCATTTCCTTTTACTTTCATCCTCCTTGCTATATGAAAGTTTTATGTTTTTGAAGCTTCATATGTTTAACCATTGTTTCGAGCTTTCCGGAAGTTTTGCAGCTTTCAATATTTCTAAAAAAAATTCAAAAGTGAAGTTGTCACGAAAATTCCAAAAAGTTTATAATAAAAATTACCATAAAAAAAGAGATGTAGTGGCACCTGGAGCCATCCAGGGGGGCACCCTTGGTCCAGGCGGCCAGCTGGCGCGGCCTGCCCCCTGACCATGCCCACAGGTCGCCTGGGCCCACCTGGGCTCCTTTCTAGGTACTTCTTCCTCCCTTCTCTCTCTCACCCCAAAAATCCTGATTTTTCTCGTGGAGCTCGAGTTCTTGCTGTTCTAGGTGGCAAATTTTGATCTCTCTCTACAACCCATCATTTGCATTGAGAATTTGAGCATTTTCTCCCTTGTATGTGACTCCTCCACTCCTCCAATTAAAATTTTGATTGATGGTCTTATTTGTGAGTATTTAGGAGTTTTTGGTGTTGTTCATATGAGCTAGCATGCATGTTTTTATTTGTGAAGTTTTGATGGAAGATTATGCATCAGGGAAGTGAGTAGAATAGTTTGTTCCAACTCATTTTTTCTTAAACCTCCATTTTTGTGATGAACCGAAAATTTCAGAAATGAGTTTGTTTGAAAAAGCAAAAGGATGGCTCGGGAAGAAGAGACCCGAGCCTACTGATAGATTAACTAGAGCTGCGGCTTCATCCTCTATTGTGAGGACAAGTTACAATGATTATATCGTGCCACCGGAGTTGTTCCACGAGACATACACGGCACGTGCCATGGCATACCCGTGTTCAAATTTCTTTATGGCGGCAGGTATTAAGGATGAGTTTGATAGCCTCTGTGCCACTGCAGGTTTGACACATCTCGTAACACAACGTGTGCAACAATTTCCAAAACTCACGTATTATTTTATCAACTGGATTAGATATAATGATAAAACTTCCATGATTGAATTGATATTATATGAGGATGTCTTTTCCATGTCTTTGGAAGAATTTTGTGATGTTATAGATGTGCAGAATGTTGGGAAGACGACCAAAATGAACGTTCAGCCCTACAAGCTGAAATCCCTATTCGCTTACATTTGTAGTAAGGACCCGCGAGAAATTCACCGGGGGAAGATCTCCAGCATCTTGTTTCCCCACATGAGGTATTTCGCATACTATATTGCTCGAGGGGTGCTAGCTCGTGACAACACGAGTAACATTTCGGCTCCGGATCTCGCTATCTTGGCAGCCGCCCTCTTAGGAGATAACACGTATAATGTTGGTTCTTTGATTGCTCGTTGCCTCGTCGCTAACAGTGGCAAAGGGCCTCACTTTGGTGGCATTTATGCCATGCTTATCCTCGAGCACCTCGGGTGCACTGTGTGCATGGATGATACGCCTTTTTCATTCCTAAGCTTTGATCTTACGGCTATGAAGAGGCATGAGTTTGTTACTAGGACTTCCGAGTTTGGTAATCTTGTTTATATTATGAGGTTTGGCGAGCTTACTACTCCTGAGATCCGTCTACCTGCACCACTTTTGTTTGATTACACTAGCAAGAATGAGTGGTCTTTCACCTCGATTAAGCTAGACGAGTTCGTGATCCAACAGCAGTTCCACAACCCCATAGAGGAGGTTGTTCCCGAGGAAGAAGAGCCTTCTCCTTGGGAGGCCAGCCGGGCATCAGTGTATGCGCCTGTGGCCTCGTACGATTCTTGGAGCCACGAGTGCCACTCCGGAGCCGGAGGAAGCTCCTGGAGCCCGTAGTAGCCGAGCTCAACTTAGGCCAAAAGCCTAAGCTTGGGCGAGTACGTATCCTTCTCCCCTTTCATTGTATCATTCGTAGTTTTCTTTTTAAGTCTTTTCAGAGTTTTTGCCTGTTCTTCTTTGTTCTTTTTTTGCAAAAATAACAAAAAGATTTCTCTTTTCTTTTGCTTTCGTTTAACATTTGGAAGACCCAAAAAGATTTCTCTCTTTAGTTTGCTTTGTTTGTAGAGTTCACCTCACGTCCATGGTTGCAATTGCACTTGATTATATCTTTCTACGTTTGATCGTGCAAGTGACGATGCAATAATGACAAAGATCGACAGAGGGAATGCAACAAGGAAAGCCGGTATGAACTCTATTTGTTTCTACTTTTGTACATATGCCTGTACTTATGATCTAGAGACCAGCTTGCAGCGACATAGTGCTATGATTACAATGCTCTCCCAGTAGTTCGTGCTTTCTTTGTGACTAGTCTCAAATAGCTGGAGTGCATAATGTGTTATTGAAATGTTTAGCATGCATTGCATTTGTCGATGAAGGATCGACACCTTTGGGGGCCTCAACGATCCCCTTTTTGCTGGTTTGGCGGGGAGAGGGGTCGCGGCAAGAGCAGAACCAACAGTCAGGGCCCGACAAGATCTTTTTACCCAGGTTCGGGCCACGTGGTGCGTAAAACCCTACTCCTGCATTCGTTTAGTTATTCGTTTTGGCTTACTGTACATCTGTCCCTTTTTACAGCCTTTCGATTTGCCAAAAAGCCCCTACTACAGAGCCTCGGGCCTCATTTTATAGGCAAAGGGGTCACCACAGTGGCTTAGTGGGTGAATGGTGGGTTCACGGGTGAAACAGTGCTGACCGACAGTTATAGTGTTACTGCCTTCTCAGAGGTGCAGTAAATGCTTCAATGCACTTCCCTGACCTCGTCAGGGGGGGGGGGTTGGACACGTACCTACACGTGGCAACTTCGGGGTGTTTCACTAGCGTGCGGGCGGACGCTTGTTGCATGCATCATCGGTGGCGTGCTCGTCGGTGGAGGCATTCGCAGGTGGCGAGGGCCCCCTGGGCCCGCGCCTCTCCTCGGGCCTTTCTCTTTCTTCCCGGTAGGGTTACCTTGCCGGGGCTTTTCCTGTTCCTCTCGGCATGGAGGCGATTGCATGCCAAGGACTTGTGAGCCTTCCCGACAAGGGTGGATTGCCGGGGCTTAGTCTTTCTTCCTCGGCGAGAGGGTCTCACCGTGGCATTATCTATCTCCCCGGTAGAGAACTCTTGTCGGGGTCTCTTCTTCCTTCCCAACAAGCGAGTGCTTGCCGGGGCTTGCAATCTTCACTTGGTGGTTTCTGATTCTCGCTTCTGCCCTAAACCCCAGCGACGCGCCTTGCCGCTGCGGAGGGGCTGCCGGTGTCCGCGCAGAAGTCTGGGGCACTGTAGACCCCAGTCTTTAGTGCACCGACAGGAGCCCCCGGGCCTAGGCCCAAACCGGTGCGCGGACTCGTGGGCACCGGGCTTATCAGAATAGAGCCGTTACATGTCGCGCATTGAACACGCGAAGTGGGAGGGTGTGCGACATGTGCCCGGTGGCCTCTTTACCCCCTGAGAACGCCTCTACCACATGTAGGACATGCACAGCGGCGGTCGGGCAATTGGCGATCGTGGCCTTAAAAGCAGCGGGTGTGGATGGGCCCGCCCCTACATGCATTGGTGCAGCTGGGCGGTTCCCTATTCCGCTCGTGACTGGAGGGCGATTGGGCAAGAGGGGCGGTGGCTGCTGGAGCGAGAAGGGTGGGCCTCCGAGCTTTGTCCTATAAATTAGGGTTTTGCGCGGAGGTTTTGCCCATCCATCTCACTCTCGAAGCCTTCAGCGCCTATCGCCTTGCCTTCTCTTGTTTCTTTCAGCTTTGTCGGTGGCGCGTGCCCCTAACCATGGTTTGGGGACGGGGCCGGCCTCCGTCGGTCACCAAGGCGGCAAGGGGATCCCGTTCAGATCATGCCACAACTTCAGGGGCCGCAGCTAGCGGCAGCCCTGTCGACCATGGCAGGAGAGGCTCGAGGGGCACAGGACGCCGGGGTCGTGATCGAGGGAGGCACAGTGCTACTCCAGCGTCTCCGCCTTCTCCTAGGCTTTGCGGGCAATCGGACGGGACGACGCTGGAGTTTGTCGTGGAGTTGCACGACGTTCTGCGGGGCCATCTGCATCTCCCCGCCCTTTCGCTAGGGCGATGGAGGCCGCTAGGGCCCCTGTCTTGTGGTTGCAGGCGCACGGCTGCTCCCACGGTGCTATGCAGGCGCGCGTGGCTTACCTGAAGCGCCACTCCATGCTGCTCGGGTGGAGCTGGAAAGCCTTCACCTACGCTCATAGCCTCAAGGATGGGCACACCCTCCTTTTCAAGTTAATGGAGGACGATATGCTATCTGTCAAGTTTTACGAGCGCTGACGTGTGCGTCTCGGCTGGTGCGAAGAGAGCTCGAGCAGCGTCGAGTGTCCATCCTCGAGCGAAAGTGACGAGGAGAACAGTGGCGGCAGTGGTGCCCTTGGCAGGTGAGGATCCCGGGGCGTCAGGTTGGAGTACGATTCCCGAGGTTGCGACTAACCACCGGCCCTACCGCCGAGGCCCGCTCACGCCTCTCCCCCACCTGGCGGGGTTATCTTGCTGGAGCTGGCGCCGGTGCCCCGTGTTCGAGGAGGAGGCACCTCCGCAAGCTCTAACCTCTCCAGCCCCCCTGCTTTGGCCACCTCACCGGGGCGGGGGCTGGCTCTGTAGCCCGGGAAGAGACGCACTCGCCGGATCCGGAGCCTTCGCGCCTTCGTGCGGTTTGGCGAGGCCGAACCGCTGTCGTCGGTACAGTGCTAGTCCCAGAGGAGCCAGTATGGATGTACCATGGGCCTTGCCGTGTGTTGTATTCATGAACTCCAATTCCTCCGCATAGGTCGCTCCTCGTTAAAAGACAGAGTCTTTAGGTTAGGACAACAATGCTTTGTAAGTAGTATCAAATGTATCCAGACAAATGAATGAATAGTTGCATCCTTTATTCGACTCTCATTTTGTATGATTATTTCCTTGCACTTTCCGGTAGCTTGTTGGCTTGATTTATCCTGCCGCGAGCCCTTAGAAGAGCGGATCCTCAGAAAACTCAATAGAGGAGGTCATCACCGGCAAGACTCCTTGCCGCACTCAGTGCAACCATTTAAATCATCGAGCACGGCTCGAGGCGAAATAAGGTGCTACGTAGCCGTCCGAAACATTGAGCGAGTTCGAAACGAGATAAAGGGTGCTCTGTGGCTGCTCAAGTCGTTGAACATGCCTCAAACGGAGTCGGGCTGCACTGATCCTAGCAAGGTCCATCTGCGTGTGGGGTTCTCATACAAAAGTCGATACTTCAAATGGATACAACTAGTCTACCAAGAGTGTGGTAAGGAGTCAGATTATGTACTTATCTCGCGCGTCGCGACATTCCTAGTCGCAACGTCTGAAGGTGCTGTCGGGGGGAGTATCCATACCCCCGGCAAGCTGGCCTTGTCTCAAGCGGCCTTCTTGCCGACGAGGTTTTCGCTGGTGGCCTTGGCCACTCTAGAGGAAAGTGGCAGGCTAGGGCGGAACGCTTTCTTATCTCTTTTGCAAGAGTTTTGCTGGCGGAGCACCCGAGCGCATCTTTCTGGCGTCACAGTGCTCCAAGGAGAAATGCGAGCCGGAGGGCGCGTGAAGGGGCGGTTTGGGGCCTCGGACACGTCCTCGACAACCATGCAACACTCCAGAGAGGTGCGTCGGTTGAAGTAAGTGTCACAGGCCTGGCCGAAGCCCCCCGTCACGCCCTCGACAGCAGGGCGACGTTCCAAGGAGGTGCGTCGGCCAGGCGATGCGGAGCTCAGGGCTTCCGCTCCTTCCACTCACGCTCGCATAGCAACTTGACACGTCTCAAACGTATCTATAATTTTTGATGCTTTCATGCTGTTATCTTGTCATCTTTGGATGTTTTTTGTACCTTTTATATCTTTTTTGGGACAAACTTATTAATTCAGTGCCAAGTGCCAGTTCCTGTTTTTCTGTGTTTTTGGCTCTTTTTAGATCTGATTTTGGAACGAAGTCCAAATGGAATAAAATCCCCGAAATGATTTTTTCCCAAACGAAAGAAGATCAGGGGGCTTGTGGGCCAAGCCAGGAGGGCTACAGGGAGCACACAAGCCCCCGATCCGCCACCAGGGGGGCAGCGGTGGGCAGGCTTGTGGCCTCCCTAGCGCCCCCCTGACCTAGATTCTTCGCCTATATATTCCCTAAAATACAGCAAAAAATCAGGGGATCCTCAAAAATACTTTTCCGCCGCCGCAAGCTTTCGTTTCTGCGAGATTTCATGTGGAGACCCTTCCCGGTGCCCTGCCGGAGGGGACTTTGGAGTTGGAGGGCTTCTCCATCAACATCATCGCCCCTCCAATGACTCGTGAGTAGTTCACTTCAGGCATACGGGTCCGTAGATAGTAGCTAGATGGCTTCTTCTCTCTCTTGGATCTTCAATACAAAGTTCTCCATGATCCTCATGGAGATCTATCCGATGTAATCCTCTTTGGCGGTGTGTTTGTCGAGATCCGATGAATTGTGGATTTGTGATCAGATTATCTATGATATATATTTGAGTCTTTGTTGATTTCTTATATGCATGATTTGATATCCTTGTAAGTCTCTCCGAGTCTTGGGTTTTGTTTGACCAACTAGATCTATGATTCTTGCAATGGGAGAAGTGCTTGGTTTTGGGTTCTTACTGTGTGGTGACCTTTCCCAGTGACAGTAGGGGCAGCAAGGCACACATCGTGTAGTTTCCATCAAGGGTAATAAGGTGGGATCTGTCATAGATATGAGATTGTCCATCCACATCATGTCATCTTGCTTAAGGCGTTACTCTGTTCTTTCGAACTTAATACACTAGATGCATGCTGGATAGCGGTCGACGTGTGGAGTAATAGTAGTAGATGTAGAAAGTATCGGTCTACTTGTTTTGGACGTGATGCCTATAGATATAATCGTTGCCATAGATGACGTCACGACTTTGCGCGGTTCTATTAATTGCTCGACAGTAATTTGTTGAACCACCATCTACTTGCTTTCATGAGAGAAGCCACTAGTTTCCACTTTCGCTTTTACTTTGCTTTGTTACTTTGTTGCTTTCAGTTCTCACTTGGCGAACAATCTATAAGGGATTGACAACCCCTTCATAGCATTGGGAGCAAGCTTTTTGTATTTGTGCAGGCACTTGTGATATTCCTTCACTGGATCGATACCTTGTTTCTCAAACTGAGGGAAATACTTACCACCGCTGCGCTACATCACCCTTTCCTCTTTGAGGGAACACCAACGCAAGGCTCCAAGGCCACGGGGGAAATCCTTTGCATATTTTCCTAGGAAGTCCCTTAAGGCGTAGCCGTAGCAGAAGGATTCCTGGTGCCGTCAACACGACTATTTCTGGCGCCATTGGAAGGTCTTTTGTTGTAGTAGCAGAAGTATTTCTGGCGCCGTTGCCGGGGAAGAAGAGATTTAGCCAAGTAGGTCTCACAAACTCATCTCTTGCATTTACTTTTTTGCCAGTTGCCTCTCGTTTTCCTCTCCCCCACTTCACATTTGCCGTTTTCATTTGACTTTCTCCTTTGCCGTTTTCTTTTGCCTTTTGCCTCTTTTGCTGTTTTCCTTTGCTGGTTTTCTTGCTTGCTTGTGTGCTTGTTTGTTTGTTGAAGTCATCATGGCTGAAAACACCAAACTTTGCGACTTATCGAGTACCAATAATAATGGTTTTATTAGTACTCCGATTGATCCCGCCACTAGTGCGGAATCGTATGAAATCAACGCAGCTTTGCTGAATCTTGTTACGAAAGAGCAATTCTCGGGCCTTCCTAGTGAAGATGCCGCATCCCATCTCAATACCTTCATTGTGCTTTGTGATATGCAAAATAAAAGAGATGTGGATAATGACGTGATTAAGTTGAAACCTTTTCCTTTCTCCTTGCGAGATCGCACAAAAACTTGGTTTTCTTCTTTGCCTAAAAATAGTATCGATTCTTGGGATAAGTGCAAAGATTCTTACATATCCAAGTATTTTCCGCTGGCTAAAATCATCTCCTTACGTAACGATATCATGAATTTCAAGCAACTTGATCATGAACACGTTGCACAATCTTGGGAGAGGATGAAGCTTATGATTAGAAATTGTCCCGCTCATGGCTTGAGTTTGTGGATGATTATACAAATCTTTTACGCTGGCTTGAATTTCGCTTCTCGCAATATCTTGGACTCCGCCTCAGGTGGAACGTTCATGGAAATCACGTTAGGAGACGCTACTAAACTCCTAGACAATATCATGACCAACTACTCTAAGGAGCACACTGAAAGGTCACCTGCTAGCAAAAAGGTACACGCTATAGAAGAGATTAACTCGCTTAGTGCTAAGATGGACGAGTTGATGAATTTGGTTGCTAGTAGAAACGCTACTGTAGATCCTAATGACATGCCACTATCTTCTTTGATTGAGAGTAGCAACGCTAGTTTGGACGTGAATTTTGTTGGTAGGAACAATTTTGGCAACAACAATGCTTTTAGAGGAAACTATGTTCCTAGGCCTTTTCCTAGTAACTCCTCTAACAACTATGGCAATTCCTACAACAACACTTATGGAAATCACAACAAATTACCCTCTGATTTAGAGAGTAATATCAAAGAGTTCATCAACTCTCAAAAGATTTTCAATACGTCCATAGAGGAAAAACTACTCAAAATAGACGATTTGGCTAAGAGCGTTGATAGGATGTCTTGTGATATTGATGCTTTGAAAGTTAGATGTGCTCCTCCCAAGGTCAACATGGATGAAACTTTGAAAGCTATGCATGTCTCCATGAATAAGAGCAAGGAAAAAACCGCCTAAATTCGCGCTAGGCATGAATGGTGTAAAAGGGTAGGTTCTAGTGATGCAAATCACGAAGATCTTAAAGTGCTTGGTGTGTCTACTCTTGAATCTTTGTTTTCACGTGTCAAACCTATTGATGGAGGGGCTGGATATGAATCCACTTTGGTTGAAAAATGCCCCAATGATTCGGAGTCCACCTATCTTGATGATAAAGGTTTGGAGAGTGGAGTAGAAGAAATCAAAATTTTAGGTAGTAATGAAACTCCCACTTTGGATTTCAAGGAATTTAATTATGATAATTGCTCCTTGTTTGAATGCATTTCTTTGATGCAATCCATTGCAAACTCTCCACACGCTTATAGCCAAAGCAAAGCCTTTACCGCGCATATCGTAGATGCTATGATGAAATCTCTTGAAGAGAAGCTCGAACTAGAAGTCTCTATACCTAGAAAACTTCATGATGAGTGGGAACCTACAATCAAAATCAAGATCAAAAACTATGAGTGCAATGCTTTGTGTGATTTGGGTGCTAGTGTTTCCGCAATTCCAAAATATTTATGTGATATTCTTGGTTTTCATGAGATTGAAGAGTGTTCTCTTAATTTGCATCTTGCGGATTCTACTGTCAAGAAACCCATGGGAAGGATCGATGATGTTCTTATTGTTGCAAATAAGAACTATGTACCCATGGATTTTATTGTACTTGACATAGATTGCAATCCTTCATGTCCCATTATTCTTGGTAGACCTTTCCTAAGGACTATTGGTGCTATCATCGATATGAAGGAAGGGGTTATTAGATTTCAATTTCCATTAAATAAGGGCATGGAGCACTTTCCTAGAAAGAAAATAAGATTGCCTTATGAATCTATGATGAGGGCTACTTATGGTTTGAGCACCAAAGATGACTATACGTGATTCCATCACCTTTCGCCTAGCTAAGGGCGTTAAACGAAAGCGCTTGTTGGGAGGCAACCCAACGAATCTATCCTTTTTCTTTATGTTTTGTGTTTTCCACACTTTCATAATTCTGTTATGATTGTGCTTTTTGTGTTTCTTTTTGCGTTTGTGCCAAGCAAAACCGTTATGATTAGTCTTGGGGATGATCGTTTGGTCATGCTGGAAAATACAGAAACTTTCTGCTCACGAAAAGAATTTTCATTTATTTTATGTAAGAGCTTTTGAGTTGATTCTTTTTTTTGCTGATTGCTACGCAAATACTTATGACTTCCGTAATTGTTAAGAATTTTTGAAGTAACGAAAGTATACGAAATATACAGATTGCTACAGACTGGTCCGCTGTTAACAGATTCTGTTTTTGTTGTGTTGGTTGCTTATTTTGATGAAACTATGGATAGTATCGGGGGGTATTAGCCATGGAAGATTGAAAATACAGTAACCCAACATCAGCATAAGTATAATTTAAGTTTGCTACAGTACCTAAGGAAGTGGTGGTTTGCTTTCTCATATTAATGTTATCACGAGTTTCTCTTTAAGTTTCGTGTTGTGAAGTTTTCAAGTTTTGGGTGAAGTTCTTATGGACAAACCGCAAGAGCTCAAGCTTGGGGATGCCCAAGGCACTCCAATAGATTCAAGGATGCCGTAAAAGCCTAAGCTTGGGGATGCCCCGGGAAGGCATCCCTTCTCTCGTCTTCAATCCATCGGTAACGTTACTTGGGGCTATATTTTTATTCACCACATGTTATGTGTTTTTGCTTGGAGCGTCTTGTATCGTAGGAGTATTTTATTTTTGTTGTGTCACAATCATCCTTTATGCACACCTAGAGAGAGAGAGACATGCACTCATCGTGATTTTGTTGAGCTTCACTTATATCTTTTGGTAGAAAATTCTGCTCACATGTGCTTCACTTATATCTTTTGATCTAGATACTTTTGCTCTTTGTGCTTCACTTATATCTTTTAGAGCACAGCGGTGCATGGATTGTTAGTTGATCTATGCTTTGAAAGTAGCCTCAAAAGGGGTAGTTATCCAAACGGATACGAAAACTTCCACCTTCATGTGCATTGAATAGTTAGAGAAGTTTGATTCATCTCAATTAGTTTTGAGTTGTGGTTATGGTAATATTGAAGTTATGCCAGTAAGGTGTTGTGGATCTAGAAATACTTGTGTCGAAGTTAGTGATTCCCGTAGCATGCACGTATGGTGAACCGCTATGTGATGAAATCTGAGCATGATTAGTCTATTGATTGTCATCCTTTGCGTGGCGGTCGGGATCGCGCTATGGTTCATACCTGCCAACCCTTCCCCTAGGAGTATGCCTTGAATGCTTTGTCTCGATTACTAATAAAACTTTTGCAACAAGTATATGAGTTCTTCATGACTAATGTTGAGTCCATGGTTTAGATGCACTTTCACCTTCCACTATCACTATCTTCTTAGTGCCGTGCAACTTTCGCCGGTGCACAAAACCCACCATTAGCCTCCCTCAAAACAGCCACCATACCTACCTACTATGGCTTTCTCAAAGTCATTCCGAGATATATTGCCATGCAACTACCACCATGACATGTGCCACCATGTATACATTGCCATTGCATGATCGTAAGATAGCTAGTATGATGTTTCCATTAATGTCTATGCCATGCTAGATCATTATCACGATACACTACCGAAGGCATTCCATATAGAGTCATCGTTGCTCTAAGTTTTGAGTTGAAAGTGTGATGATCATCATTGATGGAGCATTGTCCCATGTGAGGAAATAAAAGAGGCCAAAGATGCCCACCAAAATAAATAAAAAGTATTAAAAAAAGAGCCCAAAGAGCCCACAAAAAAAAATTATGAGAGAAAAAGAGAGAAGGGACAATGCTACCACCTTTCCACACTTGCGCATATTAAGCACCATGATCTTGATGATTGAGAGTCTCTCATTTTGTCACCACCATATAGCTAGTGGGAAATTTTCATTATATAACTTGTCTTGTATATTCCAATGATAGGCTTCCTCAAAATTGCCTTAGGTCTTCGTGAACAAGCAAGTTGGATGCACACCCACTAGTTTTCCTTAAGAGCTTTCACATACTCTTAGCTCTAGTGCATCATTTGTATGGCAATCCCTACTCATTCACATTGATATCTATTGATGAGCATCTCCACAACTCATTGATATGCCTAGTTAATGTGATCATCTTCTCCTTTTTTGTCTTGCAACCCTCCACCACACTCCACACCACTTATAGTGCTAAAACCATGGCTCACGCTCATGTATTGTGTGAGAGTTGAAAAGGTTTGAGAAAGTAAAGGTGTGAAAACAATTACTTGTCCAATATCGGGGTTGTGCATGATTTAAATTCGTTGTGCAATGATGATAGAGTATAGCCAGACTATATGCTTTTGTAGGTATAACTTTCTTTTGGCCTTGTTATTTTGAAAGTTCATGATTACCTTGCTAGTTTGCTTGAATTATTATTGTTTCCAAGTCAATAGCAAACTATTGTGTTGAATCTAATGGATCTGAACATTCACGTCACATAAGAGGAGTTACAAAGGACATCTATGCTAGGTAGCATGAAAGCATCAAAAATTATTTCTTTATCACTTCCCTACTCGAGGACGAGTAGGAGTTAAGCTTGGGGATGCTTGATACGTCTCAAACGTATCTATAATTTTTGATGTTTTCATGCTGTTATCTTGTCATCTTTGGATGTTTTATGTACCTTTTATATCTTTTTTGAGACTAACTTATTAATTCAGTGCCAAGTGGTACTTCCTGTTTTTTCTGTGATTTTGGCTCTTTTCAGATCTGATTTTGGAACGGAGTCCAAACGGAATAAAATCCCCGAAATGATTTTTCCCGAACGGAAGAAGATCAGGGGGCTTGTGGGCCAAGCCAGGAGGGCTACAAGGAGCCCACAAGCCCCCCATCCGCCACCAGGGGGGGCGGCGGTGGGCAGCCTTGTGGCCTCCGTGGAGCCCCCCTGACGTAGCTCCTTCGCCTATATATTCCCTAAAATACAACAAAAAATTAGCGGATCCTCAAAAATACTTTTCTGCTGCCGCAAGCTTCCGTTTCCGCGAGATCTCATCTAGAGACCCTTCCCGGTGCCCTGCGGGAGGGGACTTTGGAGTTGGAGGGCTTCTACATCAACATCATCACCCCTCCAATGACTCGTGAGTAGTTCACTTCAGACCTACGGGTTCGTAGTTAGTAGCTAGATGGCTTCTTCTCTCTCTTGGATCTTCAATACAAAGTTCTCCATGATCTTCATGGAGATCTATCTGATGTAATACTCTTTGGCGGTGTGTTTGTCGAGATCCGATGAATTGTGGATTTGTGATAAGATTATCTATGATATGTATTTGAGTCTTTGCTGATTTCTTATATGCATGATTTGATATCCTTGTAAGTCTCTCCGAGTCTTGGGTTTTGTTTGGCCAACTAGATCTATGATTCTTGCAATGGGGGTAGTGCTTGGTTTTGGGTTCTTAGCATCTACTACTATTACTCCACAGGAGGGGCAGCAAGGCACACATCGTGTAGTTGCCATCAAGGGTAACAAGGTGGGCTCTGTCGTAGATATGAGATTGTCCATCTACATCATGTCATGTTGCTTAAGGTGTTACTCCGTTCTTTCGAACTTAATACACTAGATGCATGCTGGATAGCAGTCGACGTGTGGAGTAATAGTAGTAGATGCACAAAGTATCGGTCTACTTGTTTTGGATGTGATGCCTATAGATATAATCGTTGCTATAGATGACGTCACGACTTTGCACGGTTCTATCAATTTCTCGACAGTAATTTGTTCACCCACTGTCTACTTGCTTTCATGAGAGAAGCCACTAGTAAACACTATGGCCCCCGGGTGTATTCACACCTATCGTTTCCACTTTCGCTTTTACTTTGCTTTGTTACTTTGTTTCTTTCAGTTCTCACTTGGCGAACAATCTATAAGGGATTGACAACCCCTTCATAGCGTTGGGAGCAAACTTTTTGTGTTTTTGCAGGAACTTGTGATACTCCTTCACTGGATCGATACCTTGGTTCTCAAACTGAGGGAAATACTTACCACCGCTGCGCTACATCACCCTTTCCGCTTCGACGGAACACCAACGCAAGGCTCCAAGGCCACGGGGAAAATCCTTTGCATATTTTCCTAGGAAGTCCCTTAAGGCATAGCCGTAGCAGAAGGATTCCTGGTGCCGTCAACACGACTATTTCTGGCGCCATTGGAAGGTCTTTTGTTGCAGTAGCACGCCTATGGAGGCGCTATGAGCTCTTGCACGGGCAGAGCAGCCACTGCTTCCTCCCACTCAGGGAAGATGGACCGGCGAACTGGGATCCGTGGAGCCAACGAGCGGCTCGTCAGATCGGGGTGGCGCTGTCGCCGGCCTGCTTCTGGCGATCCCCCTACGTGGCGAGCCAAAGATGTCGGTGAAGGATCGACACCTTTGGGGAACTCAATGGTCCCCTTTTTGCTGGTTTCGCGGGGAGAGGGGTCGCGGCAAGAGAAGAACCAACAGTCAGGGCCCGAGAAGATCTTTTTACCTAGGTTCGGGACGCGTGGTGCGTAAAACCCTACTTTTGCATGCGTTTAGTTATTCGTTTTGGCTTACTGCAGATCTGTCCCTTTTTACAGCCTTTCGATTTGCCAAAAAGCCCCTACTACTGAGCCTCGGGCCTCCTTTTATAGGCAAAGGGGCCACCACTGTGGCTCAGTTGGTGAACGGTGGGTTCACGGGTGAAACAGTGCCGACCGACAATTATAGTGTTACTGCCTTGTCAGAGGTGCAATAAATGCTTCGATAGACTTCCCTGACCTCGTCAAGGGGGGTTGGACACGTACCCACACGTGGAAACTCGGGGGCGTTGCGCTGGCATGCAGGCGGACGCGTGGCGCATGCATCATCGGTGGCGTGCTCGTCGGTGGAGGCATTCGCACGTCCCGAGGGCGCCCTGGGCCCGCGCCTCTCCTCGGGCCTTTCTCTTTCTTCCCGACGGGGTTACCTTGCCGGGACTCTTCCTGTTCCTCTCGGGAGGGAGGCGATGGCCTGCCGAGGCCTTGTCAGCCTTATCGACAAGGGTGGCCTGCCGGGGCTCAGTCTTTCTTCCTCGGCGGGAGAGTCTCACTGTGGCATTGTCTATCTCCCCGGTAGGGAACTCCTGCCGTGGTCTCTTCTTCCTTCCCAACAAGCGAGTGCTTGCCGGGGCTTCCAATCTGCACTTGGTGGTTTCTTACTCTCGCTTCCGCCCTAAGCCCCAGCGACGCGCCTTGTCACTGCGAAGGGGCTGTCGGTGTCCGCGCACAAGTCTGGGGCACTGGAGACCCCAGTCTTTATTGCACCAACGACATTGTTCATGGTTTGGCATATTAGAGTGCTATTTCCCTTTGGAGAGTTTTTGATTGACTTGGCACATGCTTACACATGTTTATGACTAGAAGTCTATCAAGCCTTGACGATTTTTTTATTTCAATATAGTTACATCACTTTCATGCCCGATTCAATGTTGCTTTGTCGCTCTGCATGATTATGACCGTTATTTCTCTCTAGTTGGTCGCTTCCCCGTCTTTTGCTAGCCTTCGCCTGTACTAAGCAGACTGACTGCTTGTGCATCCAAAATCCTTGAAACCGGTTGTGCCATATGAGTCCACCATACCTACATATATGCGGTATTTATGTGTCTCTCTAAGTAAATTTGCATGTGCCGTATTCTAAATTTTCAAATTAATATTTTGTTTTGTATGCCCGAATCGCTCATGTAGCGACTAGGGGCTATCAGTATCTTCCATGCTAAGTAGGTTATTCTCAAGATATCTGTTAATTCACTATCATTCACGAGAAAGTGGCATGTAACCGGGATGCCCACTTCCATGCTCAGAGTCAAATCAAATTTAATGAAACAAAACCCCCCCATGATTGTTGTTTGTGTGGACGGTACCCGTGGATTCGGCCCGCCGTGGAGTGTGATCGATTGGTGGAGGGGGAGTTAAAAGTTAACTTTTCGGTTTGGGAACCGCCTATAATGTATTTAGCATGGAAGATACTGAAATCTCTCAGTTGTTACGTTAACAATGAAAGCATACCACCCAATTTTTTTATTTATCTCTGTTTTAAAGCTCAAGCTCTGGCACCTCTACAAATCAATGCTTCCCTCTACGAAGGGCCTATCTATTTTACTTTTCTGTTGAGTCGTCCTCCTCTTATAAAAAGCACCAACTATAGAGAGCATAATTGTCATTCTGAGTGTAATGTGCATTGTCCCAAAGCACAACATTGTCTTTTGCATGATTGTGATATTGCTTAATCTGAAATATTTATTTCTAGTCTCCTTTAATACTCCGAAGGAGCGTCTTCATTTATGTTTTGCTTCACTCTTGGGGGCTACCGACATACCACTCTAGTATATCGAAGTCATGTGCATTGTGATCTCGTTATGATTTTCAGTTACATATTATTCACTCTTAGTTCTTTGAAACTCTTCACATGATCGAAGGATTGCATCGTGCATTGTGTTTGTTGCATTACTTCATTAGTTGTTGGACTTGTTCGTAGTGCATGCTTGTATACATCTGATGAAGGAAATGAGTTTGTCAAATTTTTGTTTGTCGCGTTCAGTTCGTTGAACTGAATTGCTTGAGGACAAGCAATATGCTAAGCTTGCGGGAGTTGATACGTCTCAAACGTATTGACTTTTCCAAACACTTTTTCTACTGTTTTGGCCTCATTCTAGCATGACTTGAATGAAACTAACCCGGACTGAAGCTATTTTCAGCAGAGATGTTTGTTTGGGTTTCTTGTGCGCGGGAAAATGGATATTTATACGTCCCGGAAAACTCCCAGAAAAATAGAGAAAATCCACGCACCGGAAGAAACCATGGGCCAGAAGATGGGCCAGAGGGAAGCCACAGGGCCCCCAGGCGACCTATCGGCGTGGCCTGCCCCCTCGCCACGCCGAGAGGCCGCCTGGGTGGGGCCCACCGCCTTTGGTGCCCTACTTTGGCTCCTATTTTTACCCGTGACGCAAAAATCACAGAACAGAAGTCGTTTTGCAAGTTCTCGACGCGAATCCACCGCCACCGTCGGTTCTTCTTCGGGAGAGCTAATCTGGAGGTTGTTTCGGCCTACGGAGAGGGGAAATCGTCGCCATCGTCATCACCATCACCACTCCACCATCCTTCCATGGCTTCTCCCATCATGTGTGAGTAATTCCCTGCTGTAGGTGAATGGGATGGGAGAGATTGGATGAGTTAGATCATGTAATAGTTCGTCGGATTGTTAGGGCCATATTGCCTATCATCTACTATGGTGTTGTTCATCTTTGCTACTACTTGTTACTCTTAATGCTTGTCACTTTGGGCCCGAGTGCCATGATTGAATACCTTATGTTTTCATGCATATATTTGTGTTCTAGATCCTATCTATTAGTAGTATGCACGTATTATAGCCGGGAACCGGCGATCCCAATGGTGACATCTTGGGACACCAAAGGGAATGGACTGTAGTCTGAAGATTCCATGTATCCATTAATTGTTAATGCTTTGTTCCGGCGCTCTTTGACAGAAGCACCTTAATCTCCATAAGTTCCTTTTGGCCTCATTGATAGCGGGATGCTAGGACAAAAGTTGTTGTGCAAGTTCTTATTGCAAGCACGCACGACTACCTTGGGATACATGCCTAATGTTTGATATATTCCTAGATGATCATTACTTTTCTATGTGCCTTGCCCCAAGTTATATACATGATATCTCTCATCCATGACGAACCATCCATCTCCCTAGCCTATAGTGTTTTAATCCTCCTGGTCACAAATTGCTTTACTTTCGTTGTTTTACTTTCGTTGCTTTGCCACTATTATTTCTGTTGCCACCATCACTTCCATATCACCGTTGCTAGTAATATTTCATTGCCAAGCAAGTATATTTCAGGTGCGGTTGAATCGACAACTCAACTGTTAAAGCTTATAAATATTCTTTGGCTCCACTTGTGTCGAATCAATAGATTGGGTTATCTTACTCGCAAAAAATGTTGCGATCCCCTACACTTGTGGGTTATCACAGGCGTGCTGGGGCATTGCCCTGGGGATTCTGCACCCACTACCTGGGCGAGCCTTCCGGTCGAAGGGCGCAGGGGGCTCCCCCCTTGCTCGAAGGCTCGCTCAGGGCGGGCCACGCTACGCCGCTACAAGCCCGGGGACCGCGAGCGAGGCGGACGTCCATGGGGCATGGAGCCCATAAATCATCCCCGGCCCCGCATCAACCTGTAGCACCTCAGCGCAGCCCCCGCAACGCCCCAGCGCCACCACTGCATAGACACTGCATCGTCCATCAATTCTTCCGGAACCTACTTCATCCTGTGACACTCTCACGTAATAACGAGCCGAGGTTGTATACGCCCAGGGCCCCATGAGGACGCGGAAGGGGTCCACACCATGCCTAGTGGAGAAGACGAAGGAATCAACACAGTCCCCGAGTGACTTCCGAAATCAGGCGCCTAATGCCTCGGGGGTAGGGACACTCGCGAGGCCAAAGCGTCCTCGCGACCTCCCATATACACCCCCACCGTGACACTCTCATGTAATAACGAGTCGAGGTTGTATACGCCCAGGGCCCCCCGAGGACGCGGAAGGGGTCCACCCCACGCCTAGTGGAAGCCCTATGCTCAGCCATGGGGGAAACAGAGGCGGTGAATACCTAGGATGCCGGACGCAGCTTTTTCTCATTTCTTCATTGCATTTTAAGTTGAGGCCCACTAGGGCCTTTCCTTTTGTGCTGTATCCTGAGCTGTCAAGGGCTCACAGGTTTGTCTGCTTGAAGTTTTGAAAAGAAAATTTGGGTGGGGATCTCGTTTTTATGTTCTCTCGTTTCGCCAAACTCGTGTTCTCTTTTCCCCTTTGCTCTGATTGGTATTTCACGGGAACCTCAGGAGGTCTCCGGTTCTCCAGAGGCAATCGCAAAAAGGGTCAGAATGCGGAATCGCTCGAGCGCCAAAAAGAGGGCTCCTGGGCCCTGCATCAGGAGCCTTACCGGTCATAATGCCACTCGCCACTATTGATGATGTCCGAGAGATCCGGTCAGCGCCGGGAATGGAAGGGCCCCGCCCTGTGAAGTGCGAGCTCCGCGGTGCCAGGGAAATGTGCGGGACTGGAGCCTGACGATGTAGAGCGGCGTGAGTGTCAAAGGGGGCTCCTGACCAATGCGCCTCAGGGGCCTCACTAGTCACAATGCCACTCGCCCCCCAGGGTGCCGGGGTTTGCGCCTTGAGGAGTAACCTTGGTAACGGGTTGCACCGCGCGGCGGCAGGGAGATGTGCGGGACCGGGACTTGCAGACACAGAGTGCCGAAAGGGTCTTCAAACCGCCCCAAAAGGACGAAGGTGACACCACGAACGAGCCCACGCTCGTAGGACAAATCATTAGCATGGCAACATCACAGGCTGGCGACAGTCGCGGTCAGAATGGAAGCGTCGCGCGTACCTCAACACGAGGGAACACGTCAAATGGTACCCACCACACATGACCCAGCTGATGTTAAACTTAATACATGAACCTATCAGGAGGACAAGGCTGAGGATCATGAGGACGCGTCGTCATCGGAGCCCATGGCGCGGCCCTCTGGAGCGAGCCTTGACCCCAGGTCTTCCACGTGAACCTCGACCCATTCAGCCAGGGCGGCGCGGATCATGTCTGACACCGGATCTAGCACCGAGGCAAAGTCAAAGTCGGGGTTGAGGCGAAAAAGGTGGATGAAGACGTCCGAGGCGGCCTGACCCAAAAGGTTGTGACTCTTCTCCTCCGCAAGCGCAAGGGCCTTCTCGGTGCTCGCCTCGATATTCTCCACGACGCGGTATAAAAAGCCCAAGTACCTGGAGTCGTTAGGAATCAGGGGACCGCATACGCCTTCTCCACAGATGTCACTCATGACGCGGGCAGACCTCTACTCAAGGGACCGGAACATGCTCCCGCTGCAGATCGCTGAGGTTCACGGCGACTTCAAGTTGGCGCCACCCCGACGCAAGATACTGGCGTTCACCTCCCGGTGGGCCTCATGATTGGCAAGCCCCGCCCCCAGACATTGAAGCACATCCACAACGGTGCGAAGCAAGCCTCATGGCGTGGCGGGAGAATCCACGACAGGCTCCAGAGGCCAGTAGGGGTCCTCACCTCTCGAACAGCAAACAAGAGAAGCGTGCAAGGGATCATCCGGCCCAAGTCCGTGCCCGGGGGTTGGGGGCTCCCGTGCGGCCGTTTCGTCGACATTGAGCGCCCCATGAGGCCCCTCATCGCCATGCTTGCGGGGGCCAAGGGGAAGGCGCGGCATGGCCCCAGGAGGGGCCACAGGCGAGGGAAAGGCATCCCCCGAAGTACTGGAGGCCTCCAATGAAGAAGACCGCAGGGGGTTCACGCGCACGAGGCTCTGGATCCTGGGCCCCGCGGAGTGCGAGAGAAGAGGCCGCGGGATGCCCGGCGACCTCCGGAGCAGACGATGCTAATCCGCCTCCCAGGTCGCCAAAATGGGACCTGAGGAACAAAGGCAGAGAAGATAGGCACGTAAAGCAGGACAAGGGGGAATACGGGTGCTTACTCGTCAATGGCCATCCACTTCTTCCTCGTCGGAGCCCCTCGTGCCGGGGGCCGGCCGCCCTCGGGCAACCTCTTTTTCCGCCCGGCAGGGGCGCCCCGGCGGGGGACTCGGCGGCCATCGAGCGAAGCTCGGAAGTGGGGGTGGCACTTTCCACCGTCGACCAATCATCACCACCAACCCTGGCTCGACGGGGAGCCAGAGCCGAGAGGGCAGGCACCGGCGCACCACCCGCCAAGATCCCGGAGGTGACCACACAATCAGGGTCTTCGCGTGGCTGAACTCCGGGGATCGCGGTCTCCGAGACACGCTTTTCCCCCTCAGGGAGGAGCCCCCATTCCTCGAAGAGTAGCATCTCCACGGTAAGAGCTTCCGAGGCCTTGAAGCAGTACAACGGCAGGCCGTTCGGGGGGAGCTCGTCAGGAATGCTGCCGGTCAGCCGGCGAAGCAGCTCACGCAGGACATCAGAGGAAAAGGGATGACTCGGGTCCTCATCGAGTCGCTGGGCCCTGTGTAGGCCCACATGGGTCGGGAGTGGCGTTGAAGGGGAGCAATCCTTTGAGAGATGAACTCGTGCACCACCATCGCCATTGACACCTTCGCGCGCCTCAGTTTCCCCAGCCGGATCAAGACTGGCGCGAGTCGGGGGTCGCTGAGCTCTTCGCACTCCCACCCCTGTTTGGCATCACCGGGGACGAAGGAGGTTGGACCAGAGCTCCGGCCCCGGCAGCCTCAACCTGCACCCACTGCCACCGGAACCCTTCCACCTCGGGGAGGAGCTCAGCGCATGGGATCCCGGGGGCTGATGCGTCGACAATTCTCAAGGACGCATACCAAGAGCATTGTACGTCGAAGATCAACTCAAGGGAGAAGAAATGGAAGAGTAATGCCACGAAAGGAGTAACACCGACAATAGCCTCCTACAAGAACGCGAAGGCGGAGAAAAGGACCAAAGAATGGGGGTCAATATGGAGCACGTGGATCTGGTAATACGAAAGCACTGCATTGAGGAAGCCCGAGAATGGCGACAGTACACCTGAAAGGAGGGCGTAAAAATGGAGAGGAACCACGGGGGACACCCTCTCCCTCCGAGGCCATGAGCCCGGTAAGATCTGGGTGCCCCCACACTCATGGGAGTCGGCAACAACTACCAGCCAAACGTTCATCAAGCCCTCAAGGTATGATACGTCTCCAACGTATCTATAATTTTTGATGGTTCCATGCTATTATCTTGTCAACTTTGGATGTTTTGTATGCATTTTATATCTTTTTTGGGACTAACCTATTAACTCAGTGCCAAGTGCCAGTTCCTGTTTTTTCCGTGTTTTTGACCCTTTTCAGAGGAGAATATTAAATGGAGTCCAAACGGAAAATAATCTTGAGAATGATTTTTTTCCATCACAGAAGATACGCAGGGAACTTGAGAACCAAGGCAAAGGACTCCAGGGGAGGCCACAAGCCCCCTAGGCGCGGCCTGGGGGGCACGCCTAGCAGGCTTGTGGGACCCTCGTGGCTCCTTTTCCCTACTTCTTCCGCCTATAAATTCCCTAAAAATCTGAAACCACGGGAGAGAGCCATGAAAATAGTTTTCCGCCGCCGCAAGCTTCTGTCTCCGCAAGATCCCATATGGGGGACATTCTGGTGCCCTGTCGGAGGGGGGATTCAGACACGGAGGGCTTCTTAGTCAACACCATTGCCTCTCCGATGATGCGTGAGTAGTTCACCACAGACCTTCGGGTCCATAGCTAGTAGCTAAATGGCTTCTTCTCTCTCTTGGATCTTCAATACAAAGTTCTCCATGATCTTCATGGAGATCTATCCGATGTAATCTTCTTTTGCGGTGTGTTTGTCGAGATCCGATGAATTGTGGATTTATGATCAGATTATCTATGAATGTTATTTGAGTTTCCTCTGATCTCTTATATGCATGATTTTGTATCCTTGTAATTCTCTTCGAGTTGTGGGTTTCGTTTGCCCAACTTGATCTATAATTCTTGCCATGGGAGATGTGCTTGGTATTGGGTTCATACCGTGCGGTGTCCTCACCCAGTGAAAGAAGGGGTAGCGAGGCACGCATCGTATTTTTGCCATCAAGGGTAAAAACTAGGGTTTATATCTATTGCATGAATTTATCCCTCTACATCATGTCATCTTGCTTAAGGAGTTACTCTGTTTGTTATGAAGTCAATACACTAGATGTATGCTGGATAGCGGTTGATGTGTGGAGTAATAGTAGTAGATGCAGACAGTATCGGTCTACTTGTCTCGGACGTGATGCCTATATGTATGATCCTTGCCTTAGATATCATCATGACTTTGCGCAATTCTATCAGTTGCTCGACAGTAATTCGTTCACCCACCTTAATATTTGCTATCATAAGAGAAGCCTCTAGTGAACACTATGGCCCCAGGGTCTACTTCATTCATATTTTCAGCTCTACACTTTAACTTTTTTGCACTTTCCGCCTTCAGATCTCACCTTGCAATCAACCGTGAAGGGATTGACAACCCCTTTATAGCGTTGGGTGCAAGTTTGTTTGTTTTTGCGCATGTACTTTCGAGACTTGCCTTAATACTCCTACTGGATTGATACCTTGGTTATCAAACTGAGGGAAATACTTACTGCTACTGTGCTGCATCACCCTTTCCACTTCAAGGGAAAAACCAACGCAAGCTCAATAGGTAGCAAGAAGAATTTCTGGCACTGTTGCCGAGGAGTATCAAGTCAAGAATAGTCTTCCTTCAACGTGTCAATTTCTGGCACCGGGGACTATTCTAAGTGAAGCTTATCCAAGTAACTGTCGCAAACTCATATCTTGCATTTACTTTTTTGCCTCTCGTTTTCCTCTCCCCCACTTCTAAAAAACAAAAATTTACAAAAATATTTGCCTTTTTCGTTCGCCCTTTTCTTTCGCTTGCTTTCTGTTTGCTTGTGTGGGATAGTCTACCTATCCTTATGGCTAGTCCTATCGCTTTGAATGATACTCCCGAGAGCAAATTTCTTAATTTCAAACAGAATGAGGGAGAAAATTTAAAGGATGCTTGGTATAGGATTTGCAATGCTCAGAGTAGATCTACTCGTAAGCAATCTACTACCGTTCTGCTTCGCAACTTTTAAGTGGGAATTTCCCTTTGGAATAGGTATGTTCTTCACACAATCGTAGGTGGAGATTTCTCGGGTAGCCATACCGTTGATTCTTACGGTGCCTTAATAAATTTGGTAGGCTCATCCCCACTCATGGTTCATGGAACTACTTTGACTTTGGAACATGTGATGCGTAAGCTGGATATCATTGAAAATAAAGTTGCTACGATTGAACACATTGAAAATTTGGATAAAAAGATCCACAATAAAATCACTCAGTATGGATCAAAGGTGGCAATGACTTTGAAAAATTTAAAGGAGAGGGAACCCATAGTTAACGAAAAACTAGGTCATGATTCCGCTAGAATTGGCAAACTAGAGGATGTTATAACCAACTTGGGTTCCGCTTTTGGCACTCGTCAGAACACTCCAAATTTTGCCCACAATAAGGCCACCAAGTTTGTTTTTGTTCCTGAAACAGTGGTGAACCATTTAGTAAGAGAGAAGAAGATCTTAAAGTGTTGACTGTTCACCCTACTTATGGTTTGAGCACCAAAGACGACAATACTTGATTCTATCGTCTTATGCCTAGCTAAGGGCGTTAAACAATAGTGCTTGTTGGGAGGCAACCCAATGAATTTATCTTTGCTTTTTTCTTTCTGTTTTGTTGTGTCCACACCATCATAATTTTATTATGATTGTGTTCTTTGTGTTTCTTTTTGTGTTTGTGCCAAGTAAAACCTTTATGACTAGTTTTGGTGATGGTTGTTTGATCTTGCTGAAAAAGACAGAAACTTTGCGCTAACAAAATTATTTTTAATTCCTATCCAGAAAGAGATTTTGAGTTGATTATTTTTTCTGCTGGTTTATATGCCAATTTCCTCAATTGTCATAAGTTTTTAGAATTTTTGAGATAGTAGAAGTATACGAAGTATACATATTTCTACATACTGGTCTGTTTTTGACATATTCTGTTTTTGTTGTGTTGATTGCTTACTTTGATGAAACTATAGATAGTATCGGGGGGTACTAGCCATGGAAAAGTGAGAATACAGTAATCTAGCACCAATATAAATAGAAATCAAGTTTTCTACAGTACCTAAAGAGGTGGTGGTTTGTTTTCTTGTGCTAATGATATCACGAGTTTCTGTTTAAGTTTTGTGTTGTGAAGTTTTCAAGTTTTGGGTGATGTTCTCATGGACAATGGGATAAAGAGTGGAAAGAGCTCAGGCTTGGGCATGCCCAAGCCATACCAAGCCAAATTCAAGGACACCAAAAAGCCTAAACTGTGGGATGCCCCGGGAAGGCATCCCCTCTTTCGTCTTCAATCCATCGGTAACGTTACTTGGAGCTATATTTTTATTCACCACATGATATGTGTTTTGCTTGGAGCGTCGTGTATTATAGGAGTCTTTTCTTTTTGTTGTGTCACAATCATCCTTGCTGCACACCTTTTTGAGAAAGACATGCACTCATCGTGATTTTGCTAGAATACTCATTGAGCTTCGCTTATATCTTTTGAGTTAGGCAATCTAGCTCGCATGTGCTTCACTTATATCTTTTGAGCTAGATAACTTATCTCTAGTGCTTCACTTAAATCTTTTTAGAGCACGGCGGTGTCATATTTTGGAGAAATAGGAACTCTCGATCTTCACTTATATCTTTTTGAGAGTGCCCTCTCTGAGTAACTTGGTAGTTGGCTTGTGCTATGAAAGTAGTCCTAAAGATGATAGGCATCCAAAGAGGATATAATAAAAACTTCCATATTCATGTGCATCGATTAGTAAAGAGAAGTTTGATTCCTCTCAATTAGTTTTAAGACATGGATATGGTAATATTAGAGTTATGTTAGTAGGGTGTTGTGTATCTAGAAATACTTGTGTTGAAGTTAGTGATTCCCGTAGCATGCACGTATGGTGAACCGCTATGTTAGGAAGTCAGAGCATAATTAATTTATTGATTGTCATCCTTTGTGTGGCGGTCGGGATCGCGCGGTGGTTAACACCTACCAACCCTTCCCCTAGGAGTATGCGTTTAGCACTTTGTTTCGATTACTAATAAAACTTTCGCAATAAGTATATGAGTTATTCATGACTAATGTGAGTCCATGGTATAGATGCACTTTCACCTTCCACCATTGCTAGCGTCTCTAGTGTCGCGCAACTTTCACCGGTGCACAAACCCACCATATACCTTCCTCAAAACAGCCACCATACCTACCTATTATGGCATTTTCATAGCCATTCCGAGATATATTGCCATGCAACTCCCACCGTTCCGTCTCATAACGTGTGCCGTCACTTTCATATTGCCATTGCATGATCGTAAGATAGCTAGCGAGATGTTTCAACGTCATACGCCAAGCTAGATCGTTGCACATCCCCGTACACTGCCGGAGGCATCTCCTACAGAGTCATCATTGCTCTAAGCATTGAGCTGTGAGTAAATAAAAGTGTGATGATCATCATTATTATAGCATTGTCCCATGTGTGGAAATAATAATAAAAAGAGGCCAAAGATGCCCACCAAAAAAAATTGAAAAGAGGCCAAGGTGCCCAAACCAAAAAAAGAGAAAAAGAGAGAAGGGAAAATGCTACTATCTTTTTCCACACTTGTGCTTCACAATAGCATCATGATCTTCATGATAGAGAGTCTCTCGTTTTGACACTTCCATATACTAGTGGGAATCTTCGTTATATAACTTGGCTTGTATATTCCAATGATGGGCTTCCTCAAAATTGCCCTAGGTCTTCGTGAGCAAGCAAATTGGGTGCACACCCACTAGTTTTCCGCTTGAGCTTTCACACACTTATAGCCCTAAGTGCATCCGTTGCATGGAAATCCCTACTCATTCACATTGATATCTATTGATGGGCATCTCCATAGCCCTTTGATACGCCGAGTCGATGTGACCATCTCCTCCTTTTTACCTCACAGCCTCCACCACACTCTATTCCACCTATAGTGATATATCCATGGCTCACGCTCATATATTGCGTGAGAGTTGAAAAAGGTTTGAGAAAGTAAGAGTGTGAAAACAATTACTTGGCCAATACCGGGGTTGTGCATGATTTAAATTCGTTGTGTGGGGATGATGGAGCATAGCCAGACTATATGATTTTGTAGGGATAACTTTATTTGGCCCTGTTATTTCGAAAGTTCATGATTACCTTTCTAGTTTGCTTGAAGTATTATTATTTTCATGTCAATAGCAAACTATTGTTTTGAATCTTACGGATCTGAACATTCATGTCACATGAAATAAGTTACAAAGTAAAAATATATTAGGTAGCATTCCACATCAAAAATTCAGTCTTTATCACTTCCCTACTCGAGGACGAGCAGGAGTTAAGCTTGGGGATGCTTGATACGTCTCCAACGTATCTATAATTTTTGATGGTTCCATGCTATTATCTTGCCAACTTTGGATGTTTTGTATGCATTTTATATCTTTTTTGGGACTAACCTATTAACTCAGTGCCAAGTGCCAGTTCCTGTTTTTTCTGTGTTTTTGACCCTTTTCAGAGGAGAATATTAAACGGGTCCAAACGGAATAAAATCTTCGGAATGATTTTTTTCCGTAACAGAAGATACGCAGGGAACTTGAGAACCAAGGCAAAGGACTCCGGGGGAGGCCACGAGCCCCCTAGGCGCGGCCTGGGGGCGCGCCTAGCAGGCTTGTGGGCCCCCGTGGCTCCTTTGCCCCACTTCTTCCGCCTATAAATTCCCTAAAAATCTGAAACCACGGGAGAGAGCCACGAAAATACTTTTCCACCGCCGCAAGCTTCTGTCTCCGCAAGATCCCATCTGGGGCAGGTTCTGGTGCCCTGCCGGAGGGGGGATTCGGACACGGAGGGCTTCTTCATCAACACCATTGCCTCTCCGATGATGCGTGGATACTTCACCACACACCTTCGGGTCCATAGCTAGTAGCTAGATGGCTTCTTGTCTCTCTTGGATCTTCAATACAAAGTTCTCCATGATCTTCATGGAGATCTATCCGATGTAATCTTCTTTTGCGGTGTGTTTGTCGAGATCCGATAAATTGTGGATTACGATTAGATTATCTATGAATGTTATTTGAGTTTCCTCTGATCTCTTATATGAATGATTTCGTATCCTTGTAATTCTCTTCGAGTTGTGGGTTTCGTTTGGCCAACTTGATCTATAATTCTTGCAATGGGAGAAGTGCTTGGTTTTGGGTTCATACCGTGCGGTGTCCTCACCCTGTGACAGAAGGGGTAGCGAGGCATGCATTGTGTTGTTGCCATCAAGGGTAAAAAGATGGGGTTTATATCTATTATATCAATTTATCCCTCTACATCATGTCATCTTGCTTAAGGCGTTACTCTGTTTGTTATGAACTCAATACACTAGATGCATGCTGGATAGCGGTCGATGTGTGGAGTAATAGTAGTAGATGCAGACAGTATCGGTCTACTTGTCTCGGACGTGATGCCTATATGTATGATCATTGCCTTAGATATCATTATGACTTTGCGCGATTCTATCAATTGCTCGACAGTAATTTGTTCACCCACCGTAATATTTGCTATCATGAGAGAAGTCTCTAGTGAGCACTATGGCTCCCGGGTCTACTTCACTTCATATTTTCAGCTCTACCCTTTCACTTTGTTGCACTTTCCGCCTTCAGATCTCACCTTGCAATTAATCGTGAAGGGATTGACAACCCCTTTGTAGCGTTGGGTGCATGTTTGTTTGTTTTTGCGGAGGTACTTTGGAGACTTGCCTTGATACTCCTACTAGATTGATTCCTTGGTTCTCAAACTGAGGGAAATACTTACTGCTACTGCGCTGCATCACCCTTTCCTCTTCAAGGGAAAAACCAACGCAAGCTCAACAGGTAGCAAGGTCCACCACCGCCGACCATTCCAGCGCGGTCCAGGGCGCCACCAGGACAGTTGGGCCCCACGAGCCCCCACATTTTCCCCCTTTCTGAGGCATGACGAAGAGAACAAGGCAAAGACAACGTAATGCGTGTGGATCAGAGGAAGAACCGGCGGTCGAAAGAGCCCATGGCGGAATGGATAGGCGGCAAACACGGTCGACACACGCAGGTCAGGAGATGCTGCGCGAAGAGGATGGGCTCGCTGTTTTAAAGGCCCGACCCGCAGGCAAATGAGGCCCGCGATACTTTGGGCTGTCTTCAAGGCTTCGCCGAGAAGCCAACCCAGGCACACCTTGGGCCTAGGGGCTACTATCGGCGTTTTGGGAACAAGGGTACTCAGACCTGCCTGCCTGCGGCCCGAGACGGGCCCGCTTAATCAACACAGGAACGACTAGGACGGCCCCTCCTGGGACAAGTCCCTCGCGAGGTGCCAAGCCTCACGAGGAGGAGGAGCATCAGGACCCACAAGGGGGCTCCTTAGGACCCCTCCCGAGCGGTGGACATTCCAAGGCAAGGCCCAGCCTCATGAGTCAAGGGTGACGCCAAGAAAGGACAAGCGAGCAGCAGATGGCAGGACGGGGCAGTTTCCCCTTTGGTGCAAAGGAGGCGGGAGCGTACAGGGGTCCTAAAGGCATCTTCCAAAGGTTTCCCTTGCGGTGCAACAAAGCCGTAGCCGCCCGCTAGTAGGGGAAATGTCACCCTCGGGCCCGTCGCTGCAGCGCGGACAGTTACTTTGCAGGCGAAGACCACCTTTGGGCAGGGAAGCATGTTCTCCTGTTCCCCTTCAAAATTGGCCGCTGTGGGATCCCTTCCCGCCGAAACTATGAGGGATGAGTACCCGGGCCTCCGCTATAAATAGAGAGGGTAGGATACTTGAGAGGGAGAGTTCATTCGGACGGTAGAACAATACACCTAGACACTTGGCCGTCGGAGGCTCGAGAGAACTACACTAATTCATCCAAAAGCACGACTAGGGTTTTACGCTTCGCAGCGGCCCAAACCTGGGTAAACTGTTGTGTCCTCTGCTACCCTCGCCATCAAGTCAGTCCTTTGTCGTTTCGATAGAATAGCAGGCTAGGCGAGGCAGAGCAGGGAGAGACCTTCGTACACGCCCAAGTGTTCGAATCCTTAGGGTTTTGCAGAGCCCGAAATCCGACACATTCTTCTTCTTCTTCTTCTTCTTCTTCTTCTCCTTCTTCTCGTTCTAAATTTCTTATTCTCATTTTGCAGATTTGATTCACTTAATGGAAGGTTGCATTCATGGGATTCTATTGGTTTCTGTTTGTTTCGATTTGTGTGGACGAACAATGGGATGTTTGAATCTATGTGTATATATGGATGAATTATGTGAATGAATTTATTGTCTTGATCAATATTGTCACGATGATGTTGGATACATGGCCTATGCTTATTCTATGATGTCTCAATCTACATGTGATGTTTGAAATTATATATATTATATAATTATTCTAAAAGTTTAGGGAAATAACTGAAAACAAACAAAAAATTGACAATCTAGACACTTTGCCATCTACGAGCAGCAGACGGCAAAGCCCCGCGGGCTGTAGACGACAAAGACCGCGCGCGGGGGGAGGGGGAGGGAGGCAGAAGGCAATGGCCGCGCGGGCAGTGGACGACAAAGGTCGGAGGGAGTGGAGAGGCAGGTGGGAAAGGGGTGGGGGATCGACATACGTCAAAGGCCCGTTAACTTTCTAACAGAGTTGTTTCCATAGTTTGTCGTCTAGCTGCCTTTGCCGTCAGCTTGCCATGGCAGCTGATGGCAAAGATATTTCCGTCCGCTGTCTATCGGCAGATGGCAAAGGACCTATTTACCGGTGCAACCTACCGCGGAAGTGAAGGCAAAGGTCTTTGCCGTCCATGGAGTTCCCCTTTGTCGTCCGCATGGCAGACGGCAAAGAATCGGATTCCTGTAGTGATTCCATCACGGCTTACGTCCATGATGGACTAGCCTCACTGAAGGTAGATCTTCCGAAATAGGCGATTTCCTTGCCCTAACAAACTTCTTGGTTTAACTCCGCAACATGAAGTAGGAGGCTCCCAAGCGACACCAAACCAATCTAGGATACACCACTCTTCAAATGGTAATAGATGTGTTGTATGATGAACTCCTTGCTCTTGTGCTTGAAAAGATAATCTCCTCAACACTCAATCACTCTCTCACCTATTTGGCTTGGGAAGAAGAAATTGATTGGGTGGAAAGCAAGTTGGGGATGCTGGAAATCAAGATTCAGATGGTAGGAATGGAATATCTTGATCTCAACACATGAGTAGGTGGCTCTCTCTCGACAAAATGGATATGGCAAGTGTTGGGTCGTTCTGAGTGCTTCCTCTACGAAAGAGAGGTAGTGGAGGGGTATATATAAGCATCTCCAAAAATGCAACCGTTACAACATTATTTCCCAACTCAGTGAAACCAAAGTGAAACTCGGTGGCACCGACTAGTGCAAAATGTGGCAACTTTTGTCTTTTAAGCGAGACCGATATATGAATCTCGCTAGTACCAATTTTGGCTCGCCTAGTCAGTTTCCTCAACTCGGTGGGACCAATTCTCAAAACTCGGAATTTCTGATTTTAGAAATTTGGTTAACAGAGTCGGGGCACTCATTTCGGTTGCACCGAAATGGCACTTGACATCATCGAGATGCTAGGGTTTGGCATGGGATTTGTGTGAGGTAGAACTCGGTAGGGCCGAATGCAAAAAAGATGGTGGCACTGAATTTTGGATATGGTACATTTGGAAATAATATTTGTGGGATAATTTATGAGTATTTTTGGTGGCTAACTCTAAGCACTTGAGCAATGAGATCATCATAGTCACCTCATCCCCTTTTCATAGTATTGACTTTCTTATGGTCTCAAATGTGATTTCTCATAAAATGCAAAATGTAGAGTCTTCAAGCTTGTTACCGATAGATGTTCCTTGCATGTAGGAGTTCTCCTTACAATCCTTAGCTAATGCATCTTTGAACTTTTCCTGAAATATACTAGATAGAATAATTAGTCCAATGACACATATGTTGTTATTAATTACCGAAATCACCTTAGGGAGAAGTTGTGTTTTCACCCGACCGTGCATCAAGATGCACCTTCAGAATCTCCTCGACACGTCTGTGTACCAAGAGCGCGACATGGAGGGCGTCACTCCACCCCCCCCCCTCACCGGATATCTGCTTCGGGTACACGGGTCACCGCCGCATCTCAAAGGACCCTCACCCCAATGAGGGAAAAGTAGTTCAAATACAATGATAGCTTTAAATCTACAAGAAAAAATATTTGAAACATATCATGGTAATTTTAGTGTGGACACAATGGAAATTTTAGTGTTATTGACATGGTAACTTTTGATCCCCAAAAAGGTGTTGAAATATATGAGTATGAGATCTAGTTTTGAAGATCTCATCAACGTTGATTTAATGGTGAAAACATAATTTTAATCATTCTTTCATTTAAGAGATAAAATATATTAAAGTTAGAAATGTTGGCAATATGCCCTAGAGGCAATAATAAATTAGTTATTATTATATTTCTTAGTTCATGATAATCGTTTATTATCCATGCTATAATTGTATTGATTGGAAACACAATACTTGTGTGGATACATAGACAAAACACTGTTCCTAGTAAGCCTCTAGTTGACTAGCTCGTTGATCAAAGATGGTCAAGGTTTCCTGGCCATAGGCAAGTGTTGTCACTTGATAACGGGATCACATCATTAGGAGAATCATGTGATGGACTAGACCCAAACTAATAGACGTAGCATGTTGATCGTGTCATTTTGTTGCTACTGTTTTCTGCGTGTCAAGTATTTGTTCCTATGACCATGAGATCATATAACTCACGGACACCGGAGGAATACTTTGTGTGTATCAAACGTCGCAACGTAACTGGGTGACTATAAAGAAGCTCTACGGGTATCTCCGAAGGTGTTCGTTGAGTTAGTATAGATCGAGACTGGGATTTGTCACTCCGTGTGACGGAGAGGTATCTCGGGGCCCACTCGGTAATACAACATCACACACAAGCCTTGCAAGCAATGTAACTTAATGTAAGTTGCGGGATCTTGTATTACGGAACGAGTAAAGAGACTTGCCGGTAAACGAGATTGAAATAGGTATGCGGATACTGACGATCGAATCTCGGGCAAGTAACATACCGAAGGACAAAGGGAATGACATACGGGATTATATGAATCCTTGGCACTGAGGTTCAAACGATAAGATCTTCGTAGAATATGTGGGATCCAATATGGGCATCCAGGTCCCGCTATTGGATATTGACCGAGGAGTCACTCGGGTCATGTCTACATAGTTCTCGAACCCGCAGGGTCTGCACACTTAAGGTTCGACGTTGTTTTATGCGTATTTGAGTTATATGGTTGGTTACCGAATGTTGTTTGGAGTCCCGGATGAGATCACGGACGTCACGAGGGTTTCCGGAATGGTCCGGAAACGAAGATTGATATATAGGATGACCTCATTTGATTACCGGAAGGTTTTCGGAGTTACCGGGAATGTACCGGGAATGACGAATGGGTTCCGGGAGTTCACCGGGGGGGCAACCCACCCCGGGGAAGCCCATAGGCTTTGGGGAGACACACCAGCCCTTAGTGGGTTGGTGGGACAGCCCCAAGGGGGCCTATGCGCCAAGAATAAAGAATCAAAGGAAAAGAAAAAAAAGAGGGAGGAAGTGGGAAGGGAAGGGGACTCCTCCCACCAAACCAAGTCCAACTCGGTTTGGGGGGGGAGTCCTCCCCCCTTTTGGCTCGGCCGACCCCTTGAGGGTCCCTTGGACCCCAAGGCAAGGTCCCCCTCCCTCCTCCTATATATATGGAGCAATTAGGGCTGATTTGAGACGACTTTATCACGGCTGCCCGACCACATACCTCCATAGTTTTTCCTCTAGATCGCGTTTCTGCGGAGCTCGGGCGGAGCCCTGCTGAGACAAGATCATCACCAACCTCCGGAGCGCCGTCATGCTGCCGGAGAACTCTTCTACCTCTCCGTCTCTCTTGCTGGATCAAGAAGGCCGAGATCATCGTCGAGCTGTACGTGTGCTGAACGCGGAGGTGCCGTCCGTTCGGTACTAGATCGTGGGACTGATCGCGGGATTGTTCGCGGGGCGGATCGAGGGACGTGAGGACGTTCCACTACATCAACCGCGTTCTCTAACGCTTCTGCTGTACGATCTACAAGGGTACGTAGATCACTCATCCCCTCTCGTAGATGGACATCACCATGATAGGTCTTCGTGCGCGTAGGAAAATTTTTGTTTCCCATGCGACGTTCCCCAACAGTGGCATCATGAGCTAGGTTCATGCATAGATGTCTTCTCGAGTAGAACAAAAAAGTTTTTGTGGGCGGTGATGTGCGTTTTGCTGCCCTCCTTAGTCTTTTCTTGATTCCGCGGTATTGTTGGATTGAAGCGGCTTGGACCGACATTACTCGTACGCTTACGAGAGACTGGTTTCATCGTTACGAGTAACCCCCTTTTCTCAAAGATGACTGGCAAGTGACGGTTTCTCCAACTTTAGTTGAATCGGATTTGACCGAGGAGGTCCTTGGATGAGGTTAAATAGCAACTCATATATCTCTGTTGTGGTGTTTGCGTAAGTAAGATGTGATCCTACTAGATACCCTTGATCACCACGTAAAACATGCAACAACAAAATTAGAGGACGTCTAACTTGTTTTTGCAGGGTATGATTGTGATGTGATATGGCCAACGATGTGATGTGATATATTGGATGTATGAGATGATCATGTTGTAATAGAAATATCGACTTGCACGTCGATGGTACGGCAACCGGCAGGAGCCATAGGGTTGTCTTTATACTAACGTTTGTGCTTGCAGATGCGTTTACTATTTTGCTAGGATGTAGCTTTAGTAGTAATAGCATAAGTAGCACAACAACCCCGATGGCAACACGTTGATGGATGATCATGGTGTGGCGCCGGTGACAAGAAGATCGTGCCGGTGCTTTGGTGATGGAGATCAAGAAGCACGTGATGATGGCCATATCATGTCACTTATGAATTGCATGTGATGTTAATCCTTTTATGCACCTTATTTTGCTTAGAACGACGGTAGCATTATGAGGTGATTTCTCACTAAAATTTAGAGACGAAATTGTGTTCTCCCCGACTGTGCACCATTGCTACAGTTCGTCGTTTCGAGACACCACGTGATGATCGGGTGTGATAGACTCAACGTTCACATACAACGGGTGCAAAACAGTTGCGCATGCGGAACACTTTGGTTAAGCTTGACGAGCCTAGCATGTACAGACATGGCCTCGGAACACATGAGACCGAAAGGTCGAGCATGAATCGTATAGTTGATATGATTAGCATAGAGATGCTTACCACTGAAACTATTCTCGACTCACGTGATGATCGGACTTGAGATAGCGGATTTGGATCATGTACCACTCAAATGACTAGAGAGATGTACTTTTTGAGTGGGAGTTCTTAAGTAATATGATTAATTGAACTAATTGTCATGGACATAGTCTAATGGTCTTTGCGAATTACGATGTAGCTTTGCGCTATAGCTCTACTGTTTTTATATGTTCCTAGAGAAAATTTAGTTGGAAATTGATAGTAGCAACCTTTGCAGACTGGGTCTGTAAAACCGAGGATTGTGCTCGTTGCTGCGCAGAAGGCTTATGTCCTTAATGCACCACTCAGTGTGCTGCACCTCGAGCGTCGTCTGTGGATGCTGTGAACATCCGACATACACGTTTCTGATGACTACACGATAGTTCAGTGCAAAGTACTTAATGGCTTAGAAGCAAGGCACCGAAAACGTTTTAAAACGTCACGGAACATAAGTGATGTTCTAAAGAGATGAAATTGTGATTTCATGCTTGTGCCCTTGTTAAGAGGTACGAGACCTCCAACAAGATTCTTTGACCACAAAGTAAAGGAGAAAAGCTCAATCGTTGAGCATGTGCTCAGATTGTCTGAGTACGACAATCACTTGAATCAAGTGGGAGCTAATCTTCCAGATGAGATAGTGATGGTTCTCCAAGAGACACTGCCACCAAGCTTTGAGAGCTTCGTGATGAACTATGACATATCAAGGATAGATACAATGATCCTTGAGCGATTCGCGACGTTTGACACTGCGAAAGTAGAAATCAAGAAGGAGCATCAATAGTTGATGGTTTGAAAAACCACTAAGTTTCAAGAAAGGCGAGGGCTAAGAAGGGATACTTCGTGAAACGGCAAAATAGTTGCTGAGCTAATGAAGAGACCCAATATTAAACCCAAACCCGAGACTAAGTGCTTCTGTAATAAGGGGAACAATCACTGAGGCGGAGCAACTCTAGATACTTGGTAGATAAGAAGGCTGGCAAAAGTCGAGAGAAGTATATTTGATATAAATAATGTTGATGTGTACTTTACTAGTACTCCTAGTAGCACGAGGGTATTGGATACCAGTTTGGTTGCTAAGTGATTAGTAACGCGAAATGAAACCTACGGCATAAACGGAGACTAGCTAAAGGTGAGGTGACGATACGTGTTGGAAGTGTTTCCAAGGTTGATATGATCAAACGCCGCACACTCCCTCTACCATCGGGATTGGTGTTAAACCTAAATAATTGTTATTTGGTGCTTGCGTTAAGCATGAACATGATTGGATCGTGTTTATTGCAATACGATTATTCATTTAAAGAGAATAATGGTTACTCTATTTTCTTGAATATTCACCTTCAATGGTTTATTGAATCTTGATCGTAGTGCTACACATGTTCATAATATTGGTGCCAAAAGATACGAGTTAATGATGATAGTACCACTTACTTGTGGCACTGCCGCTTGAGTCATGTTAGTATAAAATTGCATGAAGAGGCTCCATGCTGATGGATCTTTACTCACCTGATTTCGAATCACTAGTGACATGCAAATCATACCACATGAGCAAGGCCTTGTTTTCATTGAGATGAAACAAGATAGTAACTTGTTGGAAGTGATACATTTTGATGTATGCAGTCCAATGAGTGCTGAGGCACGCAGTGGATATCATTATGTTCTTACTTCACTGACGACTTGAGTAGATACAAGAGTATTTACTTAATGAATCACAAGTCTGAAATATTGAAAAGTTCAATTTCGTTTCAGAGTGAAGTTCGTCGTAACAAGAGGATGAACTGTCTACGATATGATCATAGAAATGAATATCTGAGTTATGAGTTTTTGGTACACAGTTAAGACAATGTGGAAATTGTTTCGCAGTTCATGCCACCTGGAACATCATAGTGTGATGATGTGTCTGAACGTCATAGCCACGCACTATTTGGTATGGTGCATACTATGATGTCTCTTATCGAATTACCACTATCGTTTATGGGTTATGCATTAGAGACAACCGCACTCACTTTAAATAGGGCACCGCGTATTTCCGTTGAGATGACACAGTATAGACTGAGGTTTAGAGAAATCTAAACTTTCGTTTCTTGAAAGTTTGGGGTTTCGACACTTATGTGAAAAAGTTTCAATCTGATAAGCTCGAACCCAAAGCGGATAAATGCATCTTCATAGGATATCCAAAACAGTTGGGTACATCTCCTATCTCAGATCCGAAAGCAAAGTGTTTGTTTCTAGAAACGGATCCTTTCTCGAGGAAAGGTTTCTCTCGAAAGAATTGAGTGGGAGGGTGGTAGAACTTGATGAGGTTATTGAACCATCACTTCAACCAGTGTGTAGCAGGGCGCAGGAAGTTGTTCCTGTGGCGCCTACACCAATTGAAGTGGAAGCTGATGATGGTGATCATCGAGCATCTAATCAAGTTACTACAAGCCTCGTAGGTTGACAAGGTCGCGTACTACTACAGAGTGGTACGGTAACCCTGTCTTGGAGGTCATGTTGTTGAGCAACAGTGAACCTACGAGTTATGGAGAAAGCGATGGTGGGCCTAGATTCCGACAAATGGCTGGAAGCCATGAAATCCGAGAGAGGATCCATGTATAAAAACAAAGTGTAGACTTTGGAATAATTACTTGATGGTCATAGGACTATTGAGTAAAAATGGATCTTTAAAAGAAGACAGACGATGATGGTGATAAGTCACTGTTAAGAAAAGCTCGACTTGTCGCAAAGATGTTTTCGACAAGATCAAAACAGTTGACTATGATGAGACTTTTCTCACTCGTAGTGATGCTAAAGGTCTGTTAGAATTATGTTAGTTGTTGATGCATTATTGCATGTAGGATGTCAAAACAATGTTTCCTCGACGGTTTCCTTGAGCAAACATTGTATGTGATACAACCAGAAGGTTTTTGTCGATCCTAAAGATACTAGCAAGTATGCAAGCTCCAGTGATCCTTCAATGGACTGGTGCGAGCATCTCGGAGTTGGAATATACACTTTGATGATATGATCAAAGATTTTGGGTTTGTACAAGGTTTATGAGAAACTTGTATTTCCAAAGAAGTGAGTGGGAGCACTATAGAATTTCTGATAAGTATATGTGGTTGACATATTGTGGATCAGAAGTAATGTAGAATTTCTGTAAAGCATACAAGGTTGTTTGAAAGGAGTTTTCAAAGGAGTACCTGGATTGCGCTACTTGAACGTTGAGCATCAAAGATCTATGGAGATAGATCGAAAGCGCTTGATAGAAGTTTCAAACAAGATGCATGCCTTGACAAGTTTTTGAAGGAGTTCAAAATAGATCAGCAGAGAAGGAGTTCTTGGTTGCGTTGTGAGGTGTGAATTTGAGTAAGACTCAAAACCCGACCACGGCAGAATAAAGAGAATAGACGAAGGTCGTCTTCTATGCCTTAGCCGTAGACTCTGAAGTATGCCATGCTGAGTACCGCACCTGATGTGTGCATTGCAGCAAGTCTGTTAAAAGGTACACAGAGAGTGATCCATGATTGAATCACTAGCAGCGGTCGAAATTTATCCTTAGTAACTAATGGACTAAGGAACTTTTCTCGATTATGGAGGTGGTTAAAGAGTTTGTCGTAAAGGGTTACGTCAATGCAAGCTTTGACACTAATCCGAATAACTATGAGTAGTGAAACGGATTCGTATAGTAGAGTAGATATTTGGAGCTTTTCCGAATAGCACGTAGTAGCAGCATCTATAAGATGACATAAAGATTTGTAAAGAACGCACGGATCTGAAAGTTTCAGAACCGTTGACTAAAACCTCTCTCACGAGCAAGACGTGATCAGACCCCATAACTATATGGGTGTTGGATTCGTTGGAATCACATGGTGATGTGAACTAGATTATTGACTCTAGTGCAAGTGGGAGACTGTTGGAAATATGCCCTAGAGGCAATAATAAATTAGTTATTATTATATTTCTTAGTTCATGATAATCGTTTATTATCCATGCTATAATTGTATTGATTGGAAACACAATACTTGTGTGGATACATAGACAAAACACTGTTCCTAATAAGCCTCTAGTTGACTAGCTCGTTGATCAAAGATGGTCAAGGTTTCCTGGCCATAGGCAAGTGTTGTCACTTGATAACGGGATCACATCATTAGGAGAATCATGTGATGGACTAGACCCAAACTAATAGACGTAGCATGTTGATCGTGTCATTTTGTTGCTACTGTTTTCTGCGTGTCAAGTATTTGTTCCTATGACCATGAGATCATATAACTCACGGACACCGGAGGAATACTTTGTGTGTATCAAACGTCGCAACGTAACTGGGTGACTATAAAGATGCTCTACGGGTATCTCCGAAGGTGTTCGTTGAGTTAGTATAGATCGAGACTGGGATTTGTCACTCCGTGTGACGGAGAGGTATCTTGGGGCCCACTCGGTAATACAACATCACACACAAGCCTTGCAAGCAATGTAACTTAATGTAAGTTGCGGGATCTTGTATTACGGAACGAGTAAAGAGACTTGCCGGTAAACGAGATTGAAATAGGTATGCGGATACTGACGATCGAATCTCGGGCAAGTAACATACCGAAGGACAAAGGGAATGACATACGGGATTATATGAATCCTTGGCATTGAGGTTCAAACGATAAGATCTTCGTAGAATATGTGGGATCCAATATGGGCATCCAGGTCCCGCTATTGGATATTGACCGAGGAGTCACTCGGGTCATGTCTACATAGTTCTCGAACCCGCAGGGTCTGCACACTTAAGGTTCGACGTTGTTTTATGCGTATTTGAGTTATATGGTTGGTTATCGAATGTTGTTCGGAGTCCGGGATGAGATCACGGACGTCACGAGGGTTTCCGGAATGGTCCGGAAACGAGGATTGATATATAGGATGACCTCATTTGATTACCGGAAGGTTTTCGGAGTTACCGGGAATGTACCGGGAATGACGAATGGGTTCCGGGAGTTCACTGGGGGGGGGGGGGGGCAACCCACCCCGGGGAAGCCCATAGGCTTTGGGGAGACACACCAGCCCTTAGTGGGCTGGTGGGACAGCCCCAAGGGGGCCTATGCGCCAAGAATAAAGAATCAAAGGAAAAGAAAAAAAAAGAGGGAGGAAGTGGGAAGGGAAGGGGACTCCTCCCACCAAACCAAGTCCAACTCGGTTTGGGGGGGGGAGTCCTCCCCCCTTTTGGCTTGGCCGACCCCTTGAGGGTCCCTTGGACCCCAAGGCAAGGTCCCCCTCCCTCCTCCTATATATATGGAGCAATTAGGGCTGATTTGAGATGACTTTCTCACGGCTGCCCGACCACATACCTCCATAGTTTTTCCTCTAGATCGCGTTTCTGCGGAGCTCGGGCGGAGCCCTGTTGAGACAAGATCATCACCAACCTCCGGAGCGCCGTCACGCTGCCGGAGAACTCTTCTACCTCTCCGTCTCTCTTGCTGGATCAAGAAGGCCGAGATCATCGTCGAGCTGTACGTGTGCTGAACGCGGAGGTGCCGTCCGTTCGGTACTAGATCGCGGGACTGATCGCGGGATTGTTCGCGGGGCGGATCGAGGGACGTGAGGACGTTCCACTACATCAACCGCGTTCTCTAACGCTTCTGCTGTACGATCTACAAGGGTAAGTAGATCACTCATCCCCTCTCGTAGATGGACATCACCATGATAGGTCTTCGTGCGCGTAGGAAAATTTTTGTTTCCCATGCGACGTTCTCCAACAAGAAATAACAAAAATATTCCTCTTGACATCATCTTTTTCGTCCTTATGTGCATGCATGTGTGAAAGAGAAGAGAAAACATGTGGGCCAAAACCTTAGGTGCCACATGTATGACACTTATCACTTAGCTACCTTTTTCAAGCAATTATTCAAAACCTGAGAGGTAACCAACTCCCATGTAAAGAGAAGACTATTGGATAGAAATCTCACAGATAATAGAGAAGTGACTCAAACTAAAATAAAGCTCAACTTGGAAATAAATAGCCCATCCGAAGAAAGAAATATCCAAAGAGAATCTACAATCGGATGCCTCAAATCCCCCTCATATGTCTGGTCGGACGACCCGGTCAGTAACTAGTTAGCAAAACCCGATCCCGACGGATGCCTCAAATTGTCCTCAAATGCCCAGGCTGACCGGCACCCCTCATACTCAGCCCAAATATGGGGCGGATATGGGGAGGCATGGGCAGAACCGGGTGCGTCCGCCACGTCGAACCCGACACATTCTAGTCCATCTGACCCCTCATATATTCGTCCCCATCCCCTTCCCGAACCAAACTTTAGCCACTCCACTCCCCCTCCCCTCCCCACGCCCCAAGGTCCCAACGAGCCATCTTTGGCATTTTCCTCCTTGGAGACAGCGGATCCGATTCCTACACCTCCAGATCCGTCAACCAGGAGCTCATCTCATGAAGCTTCGAGGAGAAGATGACCGTCCAGCTTTCGCTCCATCGCTCCCGGGAGGAGGCTGCCTGACTACAGCACTTGGACTCCTTCTGTTAGGAATCCTTTGCATCCGTCTAAATGGCACATGGATCCGCCGCTAGATGTGCCATTATTGCCTCATCGAAGGCAGTGCGGCATGTTTGGTGTGTCAATGCACTGGCGGACACGCAACCCATTATGTGTTGGCGCGCCGAGCTAGACGACCCAGCATCGGCATTGTCTTACAAAAACATGGCGTGGCGTGCCCGCAAAGTGAGGCAGCGGGCACAGGAGGCGGCAATAGACGTTGGCTAGACGAAGTCGCGTTCTCTGCCACCCGGTATGTTACACCGATGCCATCGCCGCAACCGCGTCGTGATGGATGTCGCCGGCTCCTTCAAGCATGGATCCATCATCGATGTGACATCCCAAGGCATCGTATGCGATTCAGGCTCCGATGAGGAAGACTAAGGCATGGGAGATGGTGGCACCTCGAGTCCCGTGAGCCGGCTCGTGTCCCATGTCCTACTCTACCTCACCGGTGACAGTACCAACACTCTAGGGAACACACCTGGCCGTCAGGACATGGGCACGGCGGAGCCCATCGAGCTTCGCTTATTATTAAGTTTATGTTGAATGTAATAGTATGGATTTGAGATTTCTAAATTGAGATATCCGATTGTAAAACGAATTATTTCAGGCTTGACCGATCTGTGTCCATGAACGCGCCTACACGCATCCAGAGACGTTTGAGGGATCAGATTTATCAAGTCTGGCCGTAGATGCTCTAAAGATGTATCCAATTGTTACAAGGACCTCCGAAGTTGCAGTCCAAAGCAATGTAGTTCAAGTTCTGGACAAAGAAACCGAAATGCAAAAGACAATTTGTTGGTTCATGTGTGTGTACGAGCATGCAACAATAACGAAGCCAGTAGAGCACTTTATCGGGGTGGGCTGCTGGTTACACGTAGTATAGCAAAAGAACTTACTCACTTTGGCCCAAATTAATTGACGCAGACTTGATACAATGTTATACTAACTTTATAATAAGTTCGTGATAATTAATGTAAATCAGAGAAAGTAGTTAATTTATGCAGTTGACATAATTTTTTTCTTTTTTCGAATGACATAAAATTCAAGTGGTTGCATTTTCTCGAAGCTTGTCAACCCAACTCTGATTGCAATTAAACGATTGGATTCAAATATTCAATTCTTGGTGTAAGGTCTTTTCTTTCTGAACACATCCTTGGTGTAACGTCTGATTTGAAAAATATTTCCTCCGTCATAGTTTAGAAGGCATGCACGTGTATCTAGGTCGTCAATTTGACTTATATAAAATATATTATTTAACATAAAAATTATATCATTAAAAAATAAAACATCTAAAGTTTCTAATGATATTTTTTTCATAATATATACCTCTCATTAAGTTGGTCAAATTGACAATCTAGGTACATTTGCCGGACTTGTAAACTGAGACGGAGGAAATAATAGTTTACATTCATCGTACACGTTTCGAAACAGTAGTGCCACATGAAAGATATAGAAAGATACCTTTGGGCGCCGATTTGCAGCACATAAGTGTGAAGGCACTCAGGTCCTCGGTGTCAGTTTTTATTTTGACTTCCCATTTATAGTGTTTTATATCTTTTAAACAAATAAATAAATAAATTGTTATGTTCGTGTTTCTCACGACCACCGCTTTCAAATAAGAATATATTTTTATAACTATTGGAAAAAAAACTGTTATGTTTCAATGTTTGAGACGTTGTACGAGCGACCGATAAAATTAAGATATTTTGTGTCTACGATTGACACAAAAAGAGTGCTTAAAATTATATCTCCCAAGCTCGACACTTTTTATTTACAAACAACCAGTTTCATCGTTCATATTTATAGCTTTTTGAAAAAAATCCTTTTTCATTTTGGCTCGTGCGGGCTTTGCCGACTTGGGAATCGTGAGGCCAATTAAGAGGACAACACGGATTGGCACGTGAGTGCCCATCGGTGTCCGAATCAGGGCTTCGCGGAAAGGTTCGAACACTTGGGTGCGCTCGCTCCCCAACCCTCTTGAACCTCTCATCCTCACGGCGATTCTACGATAGCGCGAGCTAGGACGGCGAGCTAGAACGCGCGGCAGTTTACCCAAGTTCAGGCCACCTCGCAGGTTAAAATCCTACTCCTGCTTGTGGTGGGATTGCTTGAGGTGAAAGACAAGTACAAATGCGGGTTCTTGCCCTAGTGGGGGAGATGAGGTTCGATCCCCTTCTACGGAGGCCGGGCCTCTCCTATATATTGGCTTTTGTCCTCTTCCCCCGAAAACATTGGCAGGAAGGGTTGTCACAACGGCCATTTTGATAGGGGACAAGATTGCGGCCCGCCCTCACAAAGGCATTCTTTGCCTGGAAAAGCTTCTCTTAGTGACGCGCGGGTGGGCTCGGGGGCGACCTCCGTCATGTCGAGCCCCCAGCCATAATCTCCTTGCACCGAATGGAAAACCTTTGGGAGTCGCTTTGGGAGCACGTTGGCTGTTCCAACTTACTTAGCACGAAAGGGGAAACCCTCCCCATACGCACCCGCAGGCATCGCTTGTATGCCGCCTGCATAGCTTGCTTCATCCACGTGAAGGAAGTGAGTGATGGCACCCTGCCAGGTCGCCCTCGACGGGCCCACTATGCAAGTGTCTCAGGGGGAAACCTCATGATGGACGCCCTCCCAAGGCCCTTAGTGACGATCTTAAAGCGCTCACCTCGCGAGGGTCCTCCTTGTCGGGCTTGCCGATGGGCCGAACTAGGCTTATCCTGTCGCATGGCGCCCGGGGCCATAGGCCGAGGGGCCTGGGTACCCCCGGTCCCAGGAGCCCGACAATAGCCCTCAGGCACACGTTGTGCATGGCCCCTCCCGTGAGGGGGGCACGAAGTGACGCAGGCCCCAACCGCGTGCAGACCAGGCTTGACGCGTGGCAACCGACGCGATGTGGGACCCTTCTTTCGGGCAACGCTTCGGGAACCGCTCTAAGTGAGCTGACATCTTCCTCTGTGCAGCGCCGGTCATTTTTTCTCCTTCGAGTGGTGCTACCCATTTTTGGTATCCGTCCCACACAAGATCTCCCCTGGGGCCGCAGCTCGCATGGGGCAACTCACTACTGGAATGGGGAGGCGCGAGCCGCCGCTACCCATGGGACAGGCCTGGCGCGCGGTGCCTAACGGGGCATTCATCCCCTCCACCCCCGTGCGGCGCAACGGGGACCATGGATGTGCTTATAGAAACCACCAGCCCAAGGGGTGGATCCACCACTACACCGCTCCTTGTATGCCTCCTTCCTGTGCTCCTCCGCTGTCCTCGAGCGAACCCGACTTTCACTCTTTACATGGCGCCCAACGGAGATACTACGAGCGCCGGAGCGCACGCGGGGCCCTAAGCATCGCTGTCGTCCCCCGGGGGCGGCGAGGTTCGGCTCCTGAGGTCAGTCCCAGTGCGCGGGTGCTGGGTCGCCAGCAATGAGTAAGTGCATCGTTGTTATCGTATGCCCTCGCAAATCCTGCTTGATCCGATGAACCCGATCGCCGAGCTTAAAGGGTGCCCGCGTCCAAGACGCCCACGGGCGGCTTGCCGGTGGCGCCACTGTGCGCGCCATCGGTTGGCGAAGCTTCTTCTTCGGTGCCTAGCCTGGCGGGGCCCGGGGGCCGTGATCCCAACCGAGACAGCGACGGAGCCCCAGGATCGCGCGACCAAAAATGGTGTGCTTGCCTGTAGGGCCTCGTGCGCGGGGCGGACGTGGCCCTCAGGGAAACCGCCGTCATCAAACGGGAGGCAATCGTGTCCCGACGCGAGTGAGGGGCCACCCAAATCGCCCGTAACCAGGAGGCAGAGCGTGAGCGCCTCGAGGCTTTGGAGAGGCGCTTATACGCTGGTGAGGGCATCGTTGTGGCGGCGCATGAGGAGGCCTTGATCGGTGCAAACATGAGGGTGGCTCGTGAGCAGTCGTACGTCCTGGAGGAGTACCACGGCGAGCTCGCCCGGTGGGAGACCTTCCTCCAACATAAGTACAACGTGCTTCATGAGGAGGTAAGTGCTTTAAGGGACCACCTGCAAGGGGCCCAAGCCGCCCTGGAAGCAGCCTCCAGAAGCGAGGGTGAGGCCAAGGAGGAGTTGAAGTCGCTCCCGGCCCAAGTTGGTGAAGCCGCTGATGGTGCCCAGGGGGCCAAGGACGACGTGGCGCACGTGCAATGCACGACAGCGCACTCGCGTCACATGGAGGAGCGGTGGGTCCAGCGGTCCGAGGAGTTGGCCCTATGAGCGGGTGCTGCGCTTCATCGCTTCATCAAGGACCCCCCGTGACACCGCGAGCTTATGGCGACGGGGACCACCCCGACTTTATCCTCACAATGGTGGAGGCCCTGGATTCGGGTGCTTCCAAGGTGGGGGGGAGGGGCGTCGAGTACGATGCGCACTACCTCCTGGGCAACGCGCTGACATGCGTCCTCTCCAGCCTAAGCCGCCATAATCTCGTGTTCGACCTCTCCCGTGCAATGGAGACAGTGCCTGCGGAGTTCCGGAGCTCCCTCAGGGACGAGGTGCGCAGGCACGTGGAATCCCTGGTCAGGTGGTTCGCCCAAGTGGTGCCTCCCAACGAGGGCGGTGGCCTCAGTGCTGCAGCCCTAAAGGACCACGGCGAGGACGACACGTCCTCCGCTTGAGCTTCCTCAGCATTCACTTACTGCACCAAAGAACCCTTGGCCACGTGGGGGCATCACACAGTTGTAACTTACTTTTGTTCGGGCGACGGTTGTCTGCCATAATTGGGATGTCTTTGTATCTTCTGCAATGCCTTCCTCTTTCCTTCTCGCATTCCCTGCGTCTCGGCTGATGAGATCCCGTTGCACACATCCCGTGAGGCCCCATTCTTGGCGTGCATCCGGGCCACGGCCCGGTAGCCCCCGAGCACTGCCCAACTTTGCGTTCCTTCGGGGCCCCCATCTCCCATGAAGTCCCCAGCAATGGTTATTCACGTGAACCTCACGAGGCCGGCACCCTCGCGAGGGTCCCATTTGAGCTGCCTGATGGCGCTGCTTCGGGAGCCCGGCTTCCCCTCCTTCGTGTCACCCTGATGTTCGCGGCGCTAGGGCCCAGCCCCCAAGCATGGGTGCGAGGGCCCCCGAAGTGCAACGCTCGGGGGCTCGCCCCCTTCACTCGGGGGGGGGGGGGGGGGGGGGCTCGCGCCTGTAGAGGCTGCTCGTGAGACACGCCTAGTGAGGCCCCTCGAGGGAAGTCCTGCAGAAAGAAAAACACCTGATCCCGACGGCGTGCACTTGCCCGCTTGCATTTTGGCGTCCCCGCTTGTATTCGGGCGTGGTGAGAGGACACAAAACCAAGGGACCTCCATGAAAAATGAGAAAACCAAGACCTCTGCTAGAAAATCGAAATCTAACTTGTTCGCGAGCCCAAAACAGGAGAGGCGCGGCTGCCGCACCCAACGTAGGCTAGCCCACCGAGCTCGCTCGCAAGTTGAAAATAGGAACGAATAAAAGCGATCGCCATGCCTAGCAGGGGCTAACCTAAAAGTAAACATGTACCCCGGGGAGTTTACTTCGTCGTCTTTCCAAGCGCGGAGCATGAGGACTGCCACTAGGACGTCGGAGGTGGCCCCCACCGCAGCCACCACGCGACTCGTCGTGGGGTTACACACAGGAGATCCCTGGGCGTATACAGCCCACTCGTTATTACGTGAGAGTGTCACATGCTTCTTCTCTAGCGCGGAGCATGAGGACTGCCACTAAGACGTGGGAGAGGCCCCCCACCACGGCCAGGACGTGGCTCGTTGTGGGATTACGGACAAGAGACCCCCGGGCGTATACAACCCACTCGTTATTACGTGAGAGTATCATAGGTTCGCCTCTGGGTGCCCGGCTCCAAGCTCCCACCTTTTGTCTGATGGAAGATGGAGGTGCTCGAGGCAGACATCACTCGGGACGGGTCTCCGAGTGGATCCGAGCTTCGCCAACTCGTCCGCCGCTTGGTTCTTCAGTCTTGGAACATGATGAAGTTCTAGACCTTCAAACTTCTTCTCCAGCTTCCTGACTGCATTGCAGTAGGTTGTCATAGTGGGGTTCCTTACGTCCCACTCTTTCATCACTTGGTTGAGCACCATGTCTGAATCACCGTAGACCATCAGGCGACGGACGCCGAGTGAGATGGCCATGCGCAATCCGTAGAGAAGAGCTTCATACTCTGCCTCATTGTTAGAGGAATCAAAGTGTATCTGAAGCACATACTTGAGCTTGTCACCCTTTGGTGATACGATCACAACACCAGCGCCGGATCCATTCAACATCTTAGACCCATCGAAGAACATTGTCCAATGAGCCGAGTAGATGTGAGTCGGTTGCTGTTGTTCTACCCATTCTGCTATAAAGTCAGCCAGGGCTTGAGACTTAATAGCTTTCTTGGCCTCGAACTTGATGTCGCAGTACAGCATCTCCATCGCCCACTTCGCCACTCGGCCTGATGCGTCCCGATTGTGGAGAATTTCCGACAACGGAGCATCAGAAACGACAGATACCGAGTGGTCTTGGAAATAATGAGCCACCTTCTTTGCAGTCATATAGATCCCATAGATAAGCTTTTGATAATGGGGATACCTCTGCTTGGAAGGTGTCAGGACTTCGGAGACGTAGTACACTGGCCGCTGAACTTTGTATGCTTTGCCTTCTTCTTCTCGCTCGACTGTAAGAACAGTACTGACGACTTGATTTGTAGCCGCGATATACAGAAGAAGGGGCTCTTTACTGAGCGGAGCAGTCAGAACCGGCTGGGTGGAAAGTAGGACTTTGAGGTCGTCGAACGCGACTTGGGCTTCGTCTGTCCACTCGAAGGTATCTGATTTCTTCATGAGTCGGTACAGAGGAAGTGCTTTTTCGCCGAGTCGACTGATGAACCTGCTCAAAGCTGCTAAGCAACCTGTGAGTCGTTGAACATCGTGTATTCTGACCGGCCTCTCCATTCGGACGATGGTCCCGATCTTTTAGGAAACGAAGAAACCGAGTAACTTTCCGCTGGGAACACCGAATGAACACTTGGCGGGATTTAGCTTGATATCGTACCTACGAAGGTTGGCGAATGTTTCTGCCAAGTCAGTCAGCAGGTCGGAACCTTTGCGGGACTTGACTACGATATCATCCATGTATGCCTCCACATTGCGACCGATCTGGTCGAGGAGACATTTTTGGATCATGCGCATAAAGGTAGCTCCTGCATTCTTCAGACCGAAAGGCATGGTGATGTAGCAGAAGCACCCAAACGGGGTGATGAAAGCTGTTTTCAACTCATCGGGACCATACAGACGGATCTGATGATAACCCGAGTAGGCATCAGGAAATGATAAACGCTCGCACCCCGCAGTCGAATCGACAATTTGATCTATGCGGGGGAGCGGAAAATGGTCTTTCGGGCAGACCTTATTGAGGTGCTTGAAGTCAATGCACATTCGGAGTGACTTGTCCTTCTTGGGCACCATGACTACATTGGCGAGCCACTCGGAGTGGTGAACCTCGCGAATGAATCTGGCAGCTAGCAGCTTAGCCACCTCTTGTCCGATTGGCTTCCTTTTGTGCGCGGCGGACCGGCGCAGGCGCTCTCGGACGGGCCGAGCAGCGGGATCCACATGCAGTCGGTGCTCAGCCAACTCCCTAGGTACACCCGGCATGTCAGATGGCTTCCATGCGAAGATGTCCCAGTTCTCACGGAGGAATTGGGTGAGCTCGGCTTCCTATTTGGGATCCAGGGTGGTGGAGATGTTCGTCGGGGCGGCAGACTCGTCCGTCGGGTGGATGCTGACCTTCTTAGTCTCTCCCGCCGACTGGAACGCGGACTGAGAAGCTGGCTTCTTTGAGCGCATTAAGTCGGCGGGGTCGACTGTCTTCTTGTACTCTTCGAGCTCGAGTACAGCCATCTGCTGGTCGGCGATCCTCGACCCCTCTTGCAGACACTCCTCGGCTCGCTGGCGGTTGCCGGTGACGGTGATAACGCCTTTTGGACCGGGCATTTTCAACTTCAAGTACACATAACACGGTCGTGCCATGAAACTCACATATGCCGGGCGGCCCAGAATTGCATGGTAAGCGCTCTGGAAGTCCACCACCTCAAACGTGAGCTTCTCCTTGCGAAGGTTCTTGTCGGAGCTGAAGATGACCTCCAATGCGATCTGGCCGAGTGATTTGGCCTTCTGCCCTGGGATGACTCCGTGGAACTGCATATTGCTCTCGCTGAGTCTAGACATCGGAATGCCCATCCCCTTGAGAGTGTCGGCGTACATAATATTCAACCCGCTGCCGCCGTCCATTAGGACTTTGCGCAATCGGACTCCTTCCACCACCGGGTGGACGACCAGAGCCTGCCTTCCTGGGGTGGGGACATGTGTTGGAAGATCCGACTGATCGAAGGTAATCACAGTCTGAGACCATTTGAGAAACTTGGGGGCAGTCGGAACGGCCATGTTGACTTCTCTGTTCACTAGCTTCAGTCGACTCTTGCTTTCGACGTCAGCGAAGATCATGAGGGTTGCATGGACTTGGGGGAATGGATCCTCCTTGTCCTCTGGACACAGTGCTGAAGCTCCACAAGACCTGTAGGGCGCTTGCACGTTCCTTCGAAGGTTCTGATGAACACTCGGGCTAGATCTGCCCAACTGTAAATGCTTGAGGGGGCCAACTGGTTCAGCCAATCTCGGGCCGAGCCGTCGAGCATCAGAGGGAGGTGCTTCATAGCGACATGGTTGTCTCCTCCTCCGATCTGGACCGCCACTCAGTAGTCGTCTAGCCATGTTTCGGGCTTGGACTCTCTTGAGAATTTACCGATTCCCGCAGCCAATCAGAAGTTGGGTGGGATATCAGCCGAGCGGATGGCTCGACTAAAACACTCGGGGCCAGATACGATGGCCCTGCTTCCACTCGGACGGTCCATATCGCGGCCATCGCGGTGGGCTCGACCCCTGTCGACTCTTCGCTGAGCAATTCGGCCCCTTGCGTCGGGTCTTGGGTCGTAAGTGTCGCCGACTGAATGCCGATCATCATGATGCCGGGACCCGCAGGGCCCACCCCGCGGAGGGGTGCGTGAGCGACGGCGATACTGATGAGATCCAGGGCTGTGAACCGATCTATGCGTGTTTGCATGGACGGAACTATTGTGGATCCGATTGTGTGACTCGGAGACTGCCGAATTCTGCTGCTGCGCCGTGCGCAACAGGGCTCCGATTTGTTCGATTCCCCTTCCTGCCTCTGAATCAGTCGGCTGGAGGGAATCAGCAATCTGGGCAGCCGCGGCAAGGTTGAGGAGAGGTGTGTGGAACACCTCCACGTTGCTCCGCCGAGTGTGTCGGCTGGCAGAACGACGAGGCGGACGACGCGCACCGGATGCTTCGCCAACTTCACCTCGGTCGGCCTGACGAGGATCTTCATGGGAGTTGGCCATGTGTACTTCTGCTGCAGGCCCACGACCCACGTACTCGGTATGAAGCTCAGTCGGAACCGAGTCCGAGCACTGGGAGCGTGCGGCTACTACAACAGACTCCAGAACTGCCACCTGAGAGGACGCGATCTGGCGCGCTCGGGCATGCTGCACCCAACGTTGGAGACGCGGACTGTGGGACCGCTTACTGCGGCGAGTGACGAGGGTGTAATCTGGAAATGGAGCCGATTGTTGGAGAAGAAGAACGCCGCGAGCGCCGGCATGGAAGTGCGTGGTCCCGCGACGGGGAAGCGCCTCGACGTCAATGGGTGCCTCCCGAAGCCACGCCGAATCGTCGACGACGAAGGAGAGAGCACCAAAGAGGATCTGGTGACCCATGGTCGAAACTCCACCGGACGACATGACGAAAGGAAGTAGTCGCAAACTCGCCGGAAGTCGCTTAGACGCCTGCCCCACGGTGGGCGCCAACTGTCGTAGGTATAAGCCTGACAGTAGATGTGTAGGGTACGAATGAGATGGGCAGAGTCCTAGCTACGGCGAGGTTGTATGAGTTCAGGCCCCTCTACGGTGGAGGTAATAGCCCTACGTCTCAGTGCTCCTGGAGCTTGTTACCGAGTGTAATATGGAGTACAATGTTTTTCTAACCCTTTTACCAGTGGGGGAGGGCGGCTTATATAGAGTGCGCTGCCCTCCACAACGGTTCCGATTCAAGGGTGGAGTAGTGGCGATTGAATGCATGCGTTACAGGTAACGTATGCTATAAATGCTAGTTAATGCACCCGGAAACGTACGGCGGTTTCCCTCCGGAGAGGTTATGACGCACCGAGTGTATCCAGTCGATAGGTCCGGTGTCCTCCGAGTCTTAGTCTCCGACTGGATGATTCAGGGCCCGTTACCGACTCGATGATGGGGGCACCTTAATACAGTCGGGCATACTTAAGGTCCTGTCCCTTGCGTGGGGTAGTCCTTGGGTAGGACCTGTAGGACAGTCCTATGACCCTACCCTAGGACTATGACCCCATCAGCGAACTCTCAATACCTTGGCGCTCGATGCCACTCCCCTGGCCCACGGGGGGCCACGTAGGGGCGCGCCCTCGTGGGCTCTCGGGCGGCTTCCCGTCGCACCGACCATGCCCGGCGGCCCCAGTCTAGAGTCCCCGAGCCCGATCCTATGGGGGTGCCCGATGTGCCCCTATGTCCGTGGGGGAGCGGGTGCCGTCTTGGGGCGTGTAGGCCACGACGCCAACGCCCGAAACAACACCCCTCTCATCCGGGGGTCATGGGCGCAGTGGCATGGTGGCGTCGATCGGGTTGCGCATGTCACAGGGGGACCCACGCAAAGTATCGTCTCGGAGATGGCCGCTGCCACCGTCGCCGCGCGGTCAGCGGACGTGGTCACCGAAGTCTCCTCTACGGTCACGTGTTGGGAAACGTAGCATGGGAAACAAAAAAATTCCTACGTGCACGCAATACCTATCCATGGTGATGATCATCTACCAGAGGGGAGAGTGAATCTACATACCCTTGTAGATCGCTAAGTGGAAGCGTATATAACGCGGTTGATGTAGTGGAACATCTTCGCGATCCAAATCACAGCCCTTCCCGCGATCTCGTCACGATACATCCCGCAATCCCATCACGATCCATCCCGATCTAGTGCCCAACGGACGGCACCTCCGCGTTCAGCACACGTATAGCTCGATGACGATCCCATCTTCTTGATCCAGCAAGAGGGCGGAGAGGTAGATGAGTTCTCTAGCACGATGGCGTGGTGGTGCTGGTGCTGAACTAATCCAGCAGTGCTTCGCCTAAGCATCGCCGAACTAAACTAGAGGAGAAAAATATCTAGAGAGAAGTAGAGGGAGCACGTGGCAATTAGGATTAGCCCTCACCTCTAAAACCTATAGTATATATAGGAGGGAGGGAGGGGAGGAGGCAGCCTCAAACCCTCAAGGTTTGGCCGAAATTGGTGGTGGAGGAGTGACGACCCACAAGTATAGGGGATCAATCGTAGTCCTTTCGATATGTAAGAGTGTCGACCCCAACGAGGATCAGAAGGCTCTGATAAACGGATTTCAGCAAGGTAATAACTGCAAGCACTGAAAGTAGCGGTAACAAGTGATCGTGCAGCGAGGTGAAACGTAGCAAGCAAAGAGTAACAAGTAACAAGTAGTAGCAACAGTGCAGCAAGTGGCCCAATCCCTTTTGCAGCAAGGGACAAGCATGAACAAAGTCTTATAGGAGGAAAAACGCACCCGAGGAGACACGGGAATTTCTGTCATGCTAGTTTCATCATGTTCATATGATTCGCGTTCATTACTTTGATAGTTTGATATGTGGGTGGACCGGCGCTTGGGTACTACCCTTACTTGGACAAGCATCCCACTTATGATTAACCTCTCTCGCAAGCATCCGCAACTACAAAATAAGAATTAATACAAAGTCTAACCATAGCATTAAACTAGTGGATCCAAATCATCCCCTCACGAAGAAACACATAGACTGGGGTTTAAGCTTCTATCACTCCAGCAACCCATCATCTACTTACTACTTTCCAATGCCTTCCTCTAGGCCCAAATATGGTGAAGTGTTATGTAGTCTACGTTCACATAACACCACTAGAGCAAAAACAACATACAGCATATCAAAATACCGAACGAATATCAAACTCACATGACTATTATTAACATGACTTATCCCATGTCCTGAGGAACAAAAGTAACTACTCACAAAACATAATCATAATCATGATCAGAGGTGTAATGAATAGCATCAAGGATCTGAACATAAACTCTTCCACCAAGTAATCCAACTAGCATCAACTACAAAGAGTAATCAACACTACTAGCAACCTTACAAGTACCAATCGGAGTTGCGAGACGAAGATTGATTACAAGAGATGAACTAGGGATTGGAGAGGAGATGGTGCTGATGAAGATGTTGATGAAGATGCCTCCCCTCCAACGAGAGGAGTGTTGGTGATGACGATGGCGACGATCTCCCCCTCCAGGAGGGAAGTTTCCCCGGCAGGATCGTCCTGCTGGAGCTCTAGATTGGATCTTCTCAAGTTCCACCTCGTGGCGGTGGCGAAACCACGAAAAAGCTCTCTTCTGATTTTTTCTCGACCAGGACGCTTCATATAGAAAAAGAGGGGGGCTAGTGGGCCGTTAGGGAGCCCACAAGCCCCTACTCCGCCACTAGGGGGTGGTGGTGTCAGGGCTTGTGGCGCCCTGGCAGCCCCCTCCGGTAGTTCTTTCGCACAGTATTTTTTATATAATCCCAAAAAATCCACGTAACTTTTCAGGGCATTTGGAGATGCGCAGAATAGTGGACTAGGATTTGCTCCTTTTCTAGTCCAGAATTCCAGCTGCCTGAATTCTCCCTCTTCAAATAAACCTTGCAAAATAAGAGAGAAAAGGCATAAATATGGTACCACAAGTAATATAACAGCCCAAAAAGCAATAAATATGAACATGAAAGCATGATGCAAAATGGACGTATCAAGGAGTCCCACTCCAATCCTACTAGGAGTAGGATTCCTCCTCTCCACTTGGAAACCCTTTCCACCTTTTCCACCTTTGGGTTTCTTTCCTTCCAAGCTCCAATCTGCCTTGGGCTTTAGTGGAGGCTTCGGCCATCCCACTAAGGGCTGGTCCAAGTCCTCCCACAGCCCATGAGACCCTTTGGGGTGGGTGGCCCCACCTGGTGGACCCCCAGAACCCATTCATCACTCCCGGTACACTGACGGAAATGCTAGAAACTTTTCCGGAGTTCAAAACCCACTTTCCTATATATCAATGTTTAACTCTAGACCATTCTGAAGCTCCTCGTGATGTCCGATATCTCATCCGGGACTCCGAACAACTTTCGGTTACCAAACTCACATAACTCAAAAATACCGAAACGTCACTGAACCTTAAGTGTGCAGACCCTGTGGGTTCGAGAACTATGCAGACAAGACCTGAGACACTCCCCGGTCAATAAAAAATAGCAGGACCTGGATGTCCTTATTGGCTCCTACATATTCTATGTAGATCTCTATCGGTTGAACCTCTATGTCAAGGATTCATTTAATCTCATATGTTGTTCCCTTTGTCCTTCGGTATGTTACTTGCCCGAGATTCGGTCGTCGGTATCTCCATACCTAGTTCAATCTCGTTATAGGAAAGTCTCTTTACTCGTTCTGTAATACAAGATACGGTAACTAACTCTTTAGTCACATTGCTTGCAAGGCTTGTTTTGATGTTGTATTACTGAGTGGGCCCCGAGATACCTCTCCGTCACACGGAGTGACAAATCCCAGTCTTGATCCATGCCAACCCAACAAAAACCTTTGGAGATACCTATAGAGCACCTTTGTAGTCACCCAGTAACGTTGCGATGTTTGATACACACAAGGTATTCCTCTGGTATCCGGGAGTTGGATGATCTCATGGTCATAGGAACACAAACATTGACATGCAGAAAACAGTAGCAATAAACTGACACGATCATATGCTACGTTTATAGTTTGGGTCTTGTCCATCACTTCATTCTCCTAATTATCTGGTCCCGTTATCAAGTGACAATACTTGCCTATGGCCAGGAAACCTTGACCATCTTTGATCAACGAGCTAGTCAACTAGAGGGTCACTAGGAACAGTGTGTTGTCTATGTATCCACACATGTATTTGAGTTTCCAATCAATACAATTCTAGCATGGATAATAAACGATTATCATGAACAAGAAAATATAATAATAACAAATTTATTATTGCCTCTTGGGCATATTTCCAACAACACGATCTCGGTGCCGATTGGTGCGCTTCCTGTTGAGGATGCTGACTGATACGTCCATTTTGCATCATGTTTTCATGTTGATATTTATCGCTTCTTGGGCTGTTATTTCACTTCACGGTACAATACTTATGCCTTTTCTCTCTTATTTTGCAAGGTTTACATGAAGAGGGAGAATGCCAGCAACTGGAATTCTGGCCTGAAAGTGGAGCAAAGTTGAGATACCTATTCTACGCAACTCCAAACGCCGCAAAAATCAACGAGGATTTTTTTCCGGATTAATAGAAAATATTGGGCCGAAGAAGCGCCAGAGGGGCGCGTGCAGGTGGACACAAGCCTGCACGGCGCGGCCACGCCTAGGCCGCGCCACGAGGGCTTGTGGGCAGCCTGCTGTTCCACTGGCCCCCCTCTTCTGCTATATGAAGGGTTTCGTCTAGAAAAAAATCAGGGAGTAGCTTTTTCGTGGATTCGCCGCCACCACGAGGCGGAACTTGAGCAGAACCAATCTAGAGCTCTGACAGGACGATCCTGCTGGGGAAACTTCCCTCCCGGAGGGGGAAATAGTCGCCATCGTCATCACTAACACTCCTCTCATCGGAGGGGACTCATCACCATCAACATCTTCATCAGCACCATCTCATCTCCAAACCCTAGTTCATCACTTGTAACCAATCTCCGTCTCGCGACACCGATTGGTACTTGTAAGGTTGCTTGTATTGTTAATTACTCTTTGTAGTTGATGCTAGTTGGATTACTTGGTGGAAGAGTTTATGTTCAGATCCTTGATGCTACTCATTACCTCTCTGGTCATGAATATGATTATGCTTTGTGAGTAGTTACTTTTGTTCGTGAGGACATGGGATAAGTCATGCTAATAATAGTCATGTGAATTTGGTATTCCTTCGATATTTTGATGTGTTGTATGTTGTTTTTCCTCTAGTGGTGTTATGTGTACGTCGACTACATAACACTTCACCATTATTTGGGCCTAGAGGAAGGCATTGGGAAGTAGTAAGTAGATGATGGGTTCCTAGAGTGACAGAAGCTTAAACCCTAGTTTATGCGTTGCTTCGTAAGGGGCTGATTTGGATCCACTAGTTTAATGCTATTGTTAGACTTTGTCTTAATTCTTCTTTCATCTTGCGAGAGGGGTTAATCATAAGTGGGATGCTTTTCCAAGTAAGGGCAGTACCCAAGCGCTGGTCCACCCAAATATCAAACTATCAAAGTAACGAACGCGAATCATATGAACATGATGAAACTAGCATGACAGAAATTCCCGTGTGTCCTCGGGAGCAATTTTCCTCCTATAAGACTTTATCTAGCCTTGTCCCTTGCTACAAAAGGGATTGGGCCACTTTGCTGCACTGTTGCTACTTTTTTTACTTGTTGCTTGCTACGAATCATCTCACCACACAATCACTTGTTACCGATAATTTCAGTGCTTGCAGATATTTCCTTGCTGAAACCCACTTTTCAGATCCTTCTGCTCCTCGTTGGGTTCGACACTCTTACTTATTGAAAGGACTAAGATTCATCCCCTATACTTGTGGGTCATTGAGACTCTTTTCTGGTGCTGTTGCCGGGGAGTGAAACGTCTTTGGTAAGTGGAACTTGGTAAGGAAACATTCATATAGTGTGCTGAAATTTATTGTCACTTGTCACTATGGATACTAATCCTTTGAGGGGCTTGTTCGGGGTATCTACACCTCGAACGAAAGCACAAATAGTTGCTCCTCAACCTGCTGCACCTACTGAAAATATTTGCTTTGAATTTCCTTCGGGTATGCTTGAGAAACTGCTGGCTAATCCTTTTACACGAGATGGAACATCACATCCAGACTTGCATCTAATCTATGTAGATGAAGTTCGTGGTTTATTTAAGCTTGCAGGTTTGCCCCGGGATGAGGCCAAGAAGAAGGTCTTTCCTTTATCTTTGAAGGATAAGGTGTGGACATGGTATAGGCTATGTGATGATACTGGATCATGGGACTACAATCGGTTGAAATTAGAATTTCATAAAAAGTTTTATCCTATGCATTTAGTACATCGTGATCGGAATTATATTTATAACTTTTGGCCTCGCGACAGAGAAAGCATCGCTCAAGCTTGGGGGAGGCTTAAATCAATGGTATATTCATGCCCCAATCATGAGCTCTCGAGAGAAATTATCATTCAGAACTTCTATGCTCGGCTTTCTCATGATGATCGCACCATGCTTGACACTTCTTGTACTGGTTCTTTTATGAAGAGAGATATTGACTTCAAATGGAATTTATTGGAGAGAATTAAATGCAACTCTGAAGATTGGGAGCTTGAAGAAGGTAAGGAGTCAGGTATGAATTTCACGTTTGATTGCGTTAAATCCTTTGTTGAGACAATTACCTTTAGTGATTTTAGCACTAAGTATGGACTTGACTCTGAGATAGTAGCTTCATTGTGTGAATCTTTTCCTGTCATATTGATACCCCCAAAGAGAAGTGGTTTAAATATCATCCTCCTTTAGAATTCAATGTAGTTAAACCCACTCCAGTTGAAGAGAGAGTCATTGCCTATAGTGATCCTGTTGTTCCCAGTGCTTACATTGAGAAACCACCTTTCCCTGTTAGGATAAAGGATCATTCTAAAGCTTCAACTATGATATGTAGAGGCTACATTAGAACACCTTCACGCCCTGAGAAAATTAGAGTTGAGCCTAGAATTTTTATTATCAAAGATCTTCTGTCCGACGATGTTGAGGGACATAATATTCACTTCTGTGAAGATGCTGCTAGAATTGCTAAACCTCACACTAGAGACAAACATAGGCATGTTGTTGGCATGCATGTTGTTTCTGTTAAGATAGGAGATCATTGTTATCATGGCATATGTGACGTGGGTGCTAGTATTAGTGCAATACACCAATCCTTATATGATGAAATCAAAGATGAGATTGCACCTGGTGAGATAGAGCCTATTGATGTCACTATTCAACTTGCCAATAGAGATACTATTTGCCCTGTGGGAATTGTTAGGGATGTCGAAGTCTTGTGTGGTAAAACAAAGTATCCTGCTGATTTCCTCGTTCTTGCTACTGCACAAGATAGCTTTTGTCCCATCATAGTTGGCAGACCTTTTCTCAATACTGTCAATGCTCATGTTGATTGTGAGAAGCAAACTGTCACTATTGGCTTTGAAGGTGTGTCACATGAGTTCATTTTCTCCAAGTTTGGTAGACAACCTCATGAAAAAGAGTCGCCTAGTAAGGATGAAACTATTGCCTTAGCTTCTATTGCCGTGCCTCCTACTGATCCCTTAGAGCAATACTTGCTTGAGCATGAAAATGATATGCATATGGTTGAAAGGGATGAAATAGATAGAGTTGTCTTGGAAAAATATCCTATCCTTAAGAATAACTTGCCTACTGAACTGCTAGGGGATCCACCTCCACCAAAGGGTGATCATGTGTTCGAGCTTCAACAGTTTCCTGATACTCTTAAGTATGCCTATCTTGATGAAAAAGAGATATATCCTGTTATAGTTAGTGCGAGCCTCTCAGAGCATGAAGAAAATAAGTTACTAAAAACTCTGAGAAAGCACCGTGCTGCTATTGGATATACTCTTGATGATCTTAAGGGCATTAGTTCTACCCTATGCTAGCACAAGATTAAAACTGATCCTGATTTCAAACCAGATGCTCATCATCAAAGGAGATTGAATCCTAAAATGAAAGAAGTAGTAAGAAAAGAAATACTAAAGCTCCTGGAAGCGGGTATTATCTATCATGTTGCTCATACGATTGGGTGAGTCCGGTGCATTCCGTCCCTAAGAAGGGAGGCATTACCGTTGTCCCTAATGATAAGGCTGAATTGACCCCACAGAGGATTATTACTGGCTATAGGATGGTGATTGATTTTAGGAAATTGAACAAAGCTACTAGGAAATATCATTAACCTTTGCCTTTTATCGACCAAATGCTAGAAAGGCTTTCCAAACACACACACTTTTGCTTTCTAGATGGTTATTCTAGTTTCTCTCAAATACCAGTTGCACAATCTGATCAGGAGAAAACCACTTTCACCTGCCCTTTCGGTACCTTTGCTTATAGACGTATGCCTTTTGTCTTATGTAATGCACCTGCCACCTTTCAAAGATGTATGATGGCTATATTCTCTGACTTCTGTTAAAAGATTATTGAGGTTTTCATGGATGACTTCTCCGTTTATGGGTCTTCCTTTGATGATTGCCTCAGCAACCTTGATCGAGTCTTTCAGAGATGTAAAGACACCAATCTTGTCTTGAATTGGGAGAAGTGCCACTTTATGTTAATGAAGGCATCGTCTTAGGACATAAAATTTCTGAAAGAGGTATTGAAGTCGATAAGGCTAAGGTTGATGCCATCGAGAAAATGCCATACCCCATAAATATCAAAGGGATAAGAAGTTTCCTTCGTCATGCTGCTTTCTATAGAAGGTTCATTAAAGACTTCTCTAAGATTTCTAGGCCTCTTACCAATCTCTTGCAAAAGGATATTCCTTTTGTTTTTTATGAGGATTGTGAGGAAGCCTTCGAAATACTTAAGAGGGCTTTGATAACTACACCTATTGTTCAACCATCTCATTGGAACTTACCTTTTGAAATCATGTGTGATGCTAGTGATTATGCTGTTGGTGTTGTCCTAGGACAAAGAGTTGATAAGAAGTTGAATGTTATTCACTATGCTAGTAAAACTCTAGACAGTGCCCAGAGAAACTATGCTACTACGGAGAAGGAGTTTTTAGCAGTCGTGTTTGCATGTGAAAAGTTCAGGTCATACATAGTTGAATCCAAAGTCACTATTCACACTGATCATGCTGCTATTAAGTACCTCATGGAGAAGAAAGACGCTAAACCTAGACTTATCAGATGGGTTCTCTTGCTACAAGAATTTGATTTGCATGTTGCCGATAGATAGGGTGCTGATAACTGCTACGGCAACACACAACAGCGCCAGAAATTGACACGTTGATGGAGTCTGGGCTTGCGTTGGTTTTTCCATTGAAGAGGAAAGGGTGATGCAGCACAGGAGCAGTAAGTATTTCCCTCGGTTTGAGAACCAAGGTATCGATCCAAAAGGAGGGTCTCGTCAAGTCCAGAGTACCTTCAATATTGTTTGCAAAGTGAGATCTGAAGGCGGGAAGTGCAACAAAGTAAAATGTGTAAGGCTGAAAATATGGTGTGGAGTAGACCCGGAGGCCATAGTGTTCACTAGAGGCTTCTCTCAAAATAGCAAATATCACAGTGGGTGAACAAATTACTGTCGAGCAATTGATAGAACCGCGCAAAGTCATGACGATATCTAAGGCAATGATCATACATCTAGGCATCACGTCCGAGACAAGTAGACCGATACTTTCTGCATCTACTACTATTACTCCACACATCGACCGCTATCCAGCATGCATCTAGTGTATTGAGTTAATGACGAACAGAGTAACGCCTTAAGCAAGATGACATGATGTAGAGGGATAATCTCAAACCAATGATGAAAACCCCATCTTTTTACCCTTGATGGCAACAACACGATGCGTGCCTCGCTACCCCTTCTGTCACTGGGTGAGGTCACCGCACGGTATGAACCCAAAACCAAGCACTTCTCCCATTGAAAGAATCATGGATCTAGTTGGCCAAACAAAACCCACAACTCATAGAGAATTACAAGGATATGGAATCATGCATAAGAGAGATCAGAAGAAACTCAAATAAGATTCATAGATAATCTGATCATAAATCCACAATTCATCGGATCTCGACAACCACACCGCAAAAGAAGATTACATCGGATAGATCTCCATGAAGATCATGGAGAACTTTGTATTGAAGATCCAAGAGAGAGAAGAAGCCATCTAGTTACTAGCTATGGACCCGTAGGTCTATGGTGAACTACTCACGCATCATCGGAGAGGTCATGGTGTTGATGAAGAAGCCCTCCGTGTCCGAATCCCCCCTCCGGCAGGGCACCAGAACGTGCCCCTGATGGGATCTTGTGGAGACAGAAGCTTGCGGCGGCGGAAAAGTACTTTCGATGATCTCCTGATTTTTTTGGCATTTTCAAGGAATATATAGGAGCAACCCCTAGGGCAGAGGGCGCCGAGGGGGCCCACAAGCCTGTGGGCCGCGGCCTCCCCACTGGTCGCGGGGTGGGGGCTTGTTTGGCCCCTGAGGCCCTCCTGCCTTGGCTCTCAAGCTTCCCGATCTTCTTCCGTTACGAAAAAAAATCTTTTCGGGGATTTTCTTCCGTTTGGACTCTGTTTCAAAATCTCCTCTGAAAGGGGTAAAAAACATGGGAAAAACAAGAACTGGCACTTGGCACTGACTTAATAATTTAGTCCCAAAAAATATATAAAAGGCATGCAAAACATCCAAAGTTTGACAAGATAATAGCATGAAACCATCAAAAATAATAGATACGTTGGAGACGTATCAAGCATCCCCAAGCTTAACTCCTGCTCGTTCTCGAGTAGGGAAGTGATAAAGAATGAATTTTTGATGTGGAATGCCGCCTAGCATAGTTGTCCTTTGCAACTTCTTTCATGTGACATGAATGCTCAGATTTGTAAGATTCGAAACAATAGTTTGCTATTGACATGAAAACAATAATACTTCAAGCAAACTTGCAAGGTAATCATGAACTTTCAAAATAACAAGGCCAATGAAAGTTATCCCTACAAAATCATATTGTCTGATTATGCTCCATCATCCTCACACAACTAATGTAAATCATCCACAACCCCAGTATTGGCCAAGTAATTGTTTTCGCACTCTTACTTTCTCAAACTTTTTATAACTATCACGCAATACATGAGCGTGATCCATGGATATAGCACTACAGGTGGAATAGAGTGTGGTGGTGGTTGTGAGAAAAAAGGGAGGAGATAGTCACATTGACTCGGCGTATCAAAGGGTTATGGAGATGCCCATTAATAGATATCAATGTGAATGAGTAGGGATTTCCATACAAGAGATGCACTAGAGCTATAAGTATGTGAAAGCTCAAAAGGAGAACTAGTGGGTGTGCATCCAACTTGCTTTCTCACGAAGACCTAGGGCAATTTTGAGGAAGCCCATCATTGGAATATACAAGCCAAGTTATATAATGAAGATTCCCACTAGCATATGGTAGTGACAAAGCAAGAAGCTCTCAATCATGAAGAACATGGTGCTATCATGAAGCACAAGTGTGGAAAAAGATAGTAGCATTGTCCCTTCTCTCTTTTTCTCTCTCTTTTTTTCATTTGGGCTCCTAGGCCTCTCTTTTATTCTTTTATCTTCTCTTTTTTTTGTCTCTTTGGCCTCTCTTTGTTTTTCCTCACATGGGACAATGCTCTAATAATGATGATCATCACACTTTTATTTACTCACAACACAAAACTCTAAATGATGACTCCATAGGAAATGCCTCCGGAAGTGTACCGGGATGTGCAACGATTTAGCATGGCGTATGACGTTGAAACATCCCGCTAGCTATCTTACGATCATGCAATGGCAATATGAGAGTGACGACACAAGTCACGAGACAGAACGGTGGGAGTTGCATGGCAATATATCTCGGAATGGCTATGAAAATGACATAGTAGGTAGGTATGGTGGCTATTTTGAGGAAGGAATATGGTGGGTTTGTGCACCGGCGAGACTTGCGCGGCACTAGAGAGGCTAGCAATTGTGGAAGGTGAAAGTGCATCCATACCATGGACTCACATTAGTCATGAAGAACTCGCATACTTGTTGCAAAAGTTTTTATTAGTAATCGAAACAAAGTGCTAAACGCATACTCCGAGGGGAAGGGTTGGTAGGTGTTAACCATCGCGCGATCCCGACCTCAACACAAAGGATGACAATCAATAGATCAATTATGCTCCGATTTCCTAACATAGCGGTTCACCATACGTGCATGCTACGGGAATCACTAACTTCAACACAAGTATTTCTAGATTCACAACACCCTACTAACATAGCTCTTAATATTACCAAATCCGCGTCTCAAAACTAATTGAGAGGAATCAAAACTTCTCTTTCTACTCAATGCACATGAAAATGGAGGTTTTTGCATCCTCTTTGGGTACCTATCACATTTGGGACTACTTTCATAGCATAAGCCAACTACCAAGTCATGCATCGCCATGCTCTAAAAGATATAAGTGAAGCACTAGAGCAAAAGTATCTAGCTCAAAAGATATAAGTGAAGCACTATGAGCATTCTAGCAAAATCACGATGAGTGCATGTCTATCTCTCTCAAAAAGGTGTGCAGCAAGGATGATTGTGACACAACAAAAGGAAAAGACTCCTACGATACAGGACGCTCCAAGAAAAACACATATCATGTGGTGAATAAAAATATAGCTCCAAGTAATGTTATCGATGGATTGAAGACGAAAGAGGGGATGCCTTCCCGGGACATCCCCAAGCTTAGGCTTTTTGGTGTACTTGAATTTGTCTTGGGATGCCTTCGGCATCCCCAAGCTTGATCTCTTTACACTCCTTATCTCTTTGTCCATGAAAACATCACCCAAAACATGAAAACTTCACAACACAAAACTTAAACAAAAACTCGTGATAACATTAGCACAAGAAAACCAACTACCACTTCTTTTGGTACTGTAGCAAACTTGTCCATGGCTAGTACCCCCCGATACTAACCATAGTTTCATCAAAACAAGCAACCAACTCAACAAAAACAGAATCTGTCAAAAACAGACCAGTCTGTAGTAATCTGTATACTTTGTATACTTCTGGTACCTCAAAAAATCTGAAAATTTACGACGGCCTGGGCAAAAGGCATATCAACCAGCAGAAAAAAGAATCAACTCAAAAGCTCTTTCTGAATAAAAATGAAAAATCATCTCGTGAGCGAAAATTTTCTGTCTTTTTCTAGCAGGATCAAACAACCATTACCAAGACTAGTCATAAAGGTTTTGCTTGGCTCAAACACAAGAAGAAACACAAAAAACACAATCACAATAGAATTGTGATGGCGTGGACGCAAAAAAACAGAAAGAAAAATATAAATTCATTGGGTTGTCTCCCAACAAGCGCTATTGTTTAACGCCCTTAGCTAGGCATAAAAGCGATAGAATCACGTATCGTCGTCTTTGGTGCTCAAACCATAAGTGACCCTCATCATGGATTCATAAGGCAATCTTATTTTCTTTCTAGGAAAGTGTTCCATGCCCGTCCTTAAATGAAATTGAAATCTAATATTCCCTTCCTTCATATCGATGATAGCACCTATAGTCCTTAGGAAAGGTCTACCAAGAATAATAGGGCATGTAGGATTGCAATCAATGTCAAGCACAATGAAATCCACGGGTACATAGTTCCTATTTGCAATAATAAGAAAATCATTGATCCTTCCCATGGGTTTCTTGACAGTAGAATCAGCAAGATGCAAATTAAGAGAACACTCTTCAATCTCATTAAAACCTAGAACATCACATAAAGACTTTAGAATCGTAGAAACACTAGCACCCAAATCACACAAAGCATTGCATTCATAGTTTTTTATTTTAATTTTGATGGTAGGTTCCCACTCATCATGAAGCTTTCTAGGGATATAGACTTCCAATTCAAGTTTCTCTTCAAGAGATTTTATCATAGCTTCGACGATATGATCGGTAAAAGCCTTGTTTTGGCTATAAGCGTGTGGAGAGTTTAACATGGATTGCATCAAGGAAATGCATTCAATCAGGGAGGAACTATCATAATTAAATTCCTTGAAATCCACGGTAGTAATTTCATTACTACTCAAAGTTTTAACATATTCTACTCCACTTTCAATGCTTTTAGCATCAAGATAGATGGACTCCGAACCATTGGGGTGCTTTTCAACCAAAGTGGATTCATATCCAGCCCCAAAATCATTAGGTTTGACACAAGAAAACAAAGATTCAATGGGAGTCACACCAAGCACTTTAAGATCTTCGTGATTCTCATCACGAGTTTCAGGTTTAGCATCCATTTATTGACTAAAGTAGCCTGCTTATCAGAAATCTGGCCTACCAACTTTTCAAGACGAGCAAACTGAGAATTTAGCGCAAGGAATTCTTTGGCCATATCATCAACTTATCTACTCATAAAAGCCAGAAAAGAATTTTGTTCCTTCATCTCACTAGGAAAGTAACTGTTGTATTCAAACTGTGTAGACATGAAGCCTTTAACACTAGTTTCAATCTCTTCTAACTTCGCATAGTGAGCATCAAAATCCCTTGGTTTGGCCATTCGGGTTTTAGCAGGAAGGCAAGCGGGCAAAGAGAAACGAGAAAAAGGGCGAACGAAAAGGAAAACAAAAAAGGCAAACGAAAAAAGTCAAATTGGTGAAGTGGGGAAGAGGAAAACAAAGTAAATGCAAGAGATGAGTTTGCGACACCTACTTGGATGAGTTCTTGACTTGATCTTCCTCCCCGGCAACGGCGCCAGAAATTCTTCTACTACGGCAACAGACAACAGCGCCAGAAATTGACACGTTGACAGAGACTGGGCTTGCATTGGTTTTTCCCTTGAAGAGGAAAGGGTGATGCAACACAGGAGAAGTAAGTATTTCCCTCAGTTTGAGAACCAAGGTATCGATCCATAAGGAGGGTCTCGTCAAGTCCACAGTAAATGCGCAAACACAAACAAGCTTGCACCCAACGCTTGAAAGGGGTTGTCAATCCCTTCAAGATTGTTTGCAAAGTGACATCTGAAGGTGGAAAGTGCAACGAAGTAAAAAGTGTAAGGCTGAAAATATGGTGTGGAGTAGACCCGGGGGCCATTGTGTTCACTAGAGGCTTCTCTCAAAATAGCAAATATCACGGTGGGTGAACAAATTACTATCGAGCAATTGATAGAACCGCGCAAAGTCATGACGATATCTAAGGCAATGATCATACATATAGGCATCACGTCCGAGACAAGTAGACCGATTCTTTCTGCATCTACTACTATTACTCCACACATCGACCGCTATCCAGCATGCATCTAGTGTATTGAGTTCATGACGAACAGATTAACGCCTTAAGCAAGATGACATGATGTAGAGGGATAATCTCAAACCAATGATGAAAACCCCATCTTTTTACCCTTGATGGCAACAACACGATGCGTGCCTCACTACCCCTTCTGTCACTGGGTGAGGTCACCGCATGGTATGTACCCAAAACCAACCACTTCTCCCATTGAAAGAATCATTGATCTAGTTGGCCAAACAAAACCCACAACTCGTAGAGAATTACAAGGATATGAAATCATGCATAAGAGAGATCAGAAGAAACTCAAATAAGATTCATAGATAATCTGATCATAAATCCGCAATTCATCGGATCTCGACAAACACACCACAAAAGAAGAGTACATCGGATAGATCTCCATGAAGATCATGGAGAACTTTGTATCGAAGATCCAAGAGAGAGAAGAAGCCATCTAGTTTCTAGCTATGGACCCGTAGGTCTATGGTGAACTACTCATGCATCATCAGAGACGTCATGGTGTTGATGAAGAAGCCCTCCGTGTCCAAACCCCCCTCCGACAGGGCACCAGAACGTGTCCTAGATAGGATCTTGCGGAGACAGAAGTTTGTGGCGGCGGAAAAGTACTTTTGATGATCTCCTGATTTTTTTGGGATTTTTAGGGAATATATAGGCGCAACCCCTAGGGCAGAGGGCGCCCAGGGGGGCCCACAAGCCCATGGGCCGCGGGGTGGGGGCTTGTGGGGCCCTTGAGGCCCCCCTTCCTTGGCTCTCAAGCTTCCCGATCTTCTTCCGTTACGAAAAAAATCTTTTCGGGGATTATCTTCCGTTTGGACTCTGTTTCAAAATCTCCTCTGAAAGGGGTAAAAAAAATGGAAAAAACAGGAACTGGCACTTGGCACTGAGTTAATAAGTTAGTCCCAAAAAATATATAAAAGGCATGCAAAACATCCAAAGTTCGACAAGATAATAGCATGAAACCATCAAAAATTATAGATACGTTGGAGACGTATCAATAACCCAGTGGCAGATAACTTGTCTAGGTTGGAGAACGTTCTTGATGACCCACAACCTATAGATGATAGCTTTCCCGATGAGCAACTGAATGTCATCAATGCTTCAATTAGTGCACCGTGGTATGCTGATTATGCAAACTATATTGTTGCCAAATATATACCACTTAGTTTCACATACAACAAAAGAAGAAATTCTTCTTTGACTTGAGACACTACTTTTGGGACGACCCTCACCTTTATAAGGAAGGAGTAGATGGTGTTATTAGATGTTGTGTACCTGAACATGAACAGGGACAGATCCTACAGAAGTGTCACTCCGAGGCCTACGGAGGACACGATGCGGGAGATAGAACTGCATACAAGGTATTGCAATCAGGTTTTTATTGGCCCACTCTCTTCAAGGATGTCTGTAAGTTTGTCTTGTCTTGTGACGAATGTCAAAGAATAGGTAATATTAGCAAATGTCAGGAAATGCCTATGAACTATTCACTTGTCATTGAACCATTTGATGTTTGGGGCTTTGATTATATGGGACTTTTTCCAAAATCCAATGGGTATACTCACATCCTAGTTGATGTTGATAACATCACTAAGTGGGTAGAAGCTACCCCCACTAGTAGTACTGATCACAACACCTCTATCAGGATGCTGAAAGAAGTTATCTTCCCTAGATTTGGAGTCCCTAGATATCTAATGACCGACGGTGGCTCACACTTTATTCATGGTGCTTTCCGTAAAACGCTTGCTAAGTACGATGTCAACCATAGAATTGCATCTCCCTAGCACCCTCAGTCCAGTGGTCAAGTAGATCTAAGTAACAGAGAGATTAAACTGATTCTGCAAAAGACTGTCAACAAGTCTAGAAAGAATTGGTATAAGAAGCTCGATGATGCACTGTGGGCTTATAGAACTGCCTATAAGAATCCCATGGGCATGTCTCCGTACAAAATGGTGTACGGTAAAGCATGTCATTTACCTCTTGAGCTAGAGCATAAAGCTTATTGGGCAATCAAAGATCTCAACTTTGATTTCAAACTTGCCGGTGAGAAGAGGTTATTTGATATTAGCTCGCTTGATGAGTGGACAACTCAGGCATATGAGAATGTCAAGCTGTTCAAAGAGAAGATTAAGAGGTGGCATGATAAGAGGATACAAAAGCGTGAGTTCAATGTAGGTGATTATGTCTTGCTATATAACTCTCGTTTAAGATTCTTTGCAGGCAAGCTTTCTCTAAATGGGAAGGTCCCTATGTTGTTGAGGAAGTATATCGTTCCGGTGCTATCAAGATCAACAACACGGAAGGTAATTGTCCGAGAGTGGTAAATGGGCAGAGAATCAAGCATTATATCTCAGGTACTCCCATAAATGTTGAAAGCAATATCATCAATACCATAACTCCGGAAGAATACCTAAGGGATATTTATCAGCTTGTTTCAGACTCCGAAAACGAAGAGGTATGTCATTCGGTAAGAAAACAGAGTCCAAAACTTTTCCAGTAGGAAATTTTCTCCGTTTTGGAATATTTGAAAAAATACAAAAATTGGAAGTAGTCCAGAAAGTGTGCGAGGAGGCGACAAGCCTGCACGGCGCGGGCCCACCCCCTGGCCGCGCCGTGAGGGCTTGTGGCCACCTCGTGTGCCACCCGGACTCCGTTTTCGTGCGGGGTACTCCTTGTGGTATGAAATAAAACATTATATATACTCCCGTTTGGCCTGACCCCTGCATCACGCAGATTTCCTCTGTTTTTCGTTTCGAGCCTGTTTTCAGCCGCAGATTTAGAGCAAGATGTCGTCCCAGGAATGTGTGGGGGAGAACAATCTTCGTCAAGTCTATGGAGAAGTGCATGCTGATCTGAAAAGGATGGAGGTCATGGAGGCTAAGGAAAGGCTACCTAAAGAAACCAAGGGCAAAGCTGAGGAGAAGAATCAGGCATGGGACGAGGTGCAATCTGTGCTCAACAAGGAAGAACTTGAAGAAGTGGATTTCCCCTAACCCTACCTCCACCTGCTGTCTCCATCCTTGATTGAACTCTTGAGGTTTTTGAAACAACTCGTGCTCGCAATACTTGTCTCAGTCGTGAAGTTGTTTTGCTAGAAAAACATATCGCAGATCTCCAAGGTATAAATCAAAGATTAATGGCCCTCTTGGAGTCAAAGATTGCAACAACTCCACCACTGTCACCACCAAAGGAAGACAATTGAGCATTGGTATGGGCAATCCCCTTGGCTTGTGCCAAGCTTGGGGGAGTTGCCTCGGTATCGTATCACCATCACATATTTTGCCTTTACCTTTGTTTTAGTTTTCTCTTTCTCTAGTAGATTAAAAGTCTTAGTGTTTTAGTCTTGAGTTTTGCTTTGTGTCACCCCCGATGTATTCAAGCTCGTGAGCCATATAATAAAGAGTGTCTTAGTTTAAGGGCTTTCCCTCTTGCCATGATCAAAAGAGTGAGAATAGAACAACAGCATGAAAGATCATATAATGATCTTATGGGAAGTGATGGCTTCACATATAAAAAGAATGAGGATTGAAACTTGTTGAGGGTAGGCAAACGTAGACCTTGGTCATTGTTGCAATTGATAGGAAGTGATAAGCAAGGACAGGTTCACATATAAATATATCATCTTTGACACCATCTATGATTGTGAACACTAACTAAACTATTGCATGCCTAGAAGTAGATGTTGGACACGGAAGACAACATAATGAATTGTGTTTGATTGGTTCCGAACAATGTTATATGATTAGAAATCCCTTAGAATGTGACGATTGCTTCCACCTCATATTAGCCAGAGATACTACTTGTGCATCCATAAACCATCAAACCAGTTTTGCCATGAGTGTCCACCATACCAACCTATGGATTGAGTAAGATCCCTCAAGTAAGTTGTCATCGGTGCAAGCAATAAAAATTTCTCTCTAATATGTATGATCTATTAGTGTGTGGAAAATAAGCTTTATACAAACTTGTGATGAGGAAGACATAAAATCAACAGACTACATAATAAAGTTCTTTATCACAGGAGGCAATATAAAGTGACATTCCTCCGCACTAAGAGGACACGCATCCAAAACTCAAAAGCGCATGACAACCTCTGCTTCCCTCTGCGAAGGGCCTATCTTGTATCTTTACTTTTTGCCCTTGAAAGAGTCATGGTGATCTTCACCAATTCCTTATCTCGCCTTTATCTTGACTAACGTCATATGCTTCGGAAAGATCTATATTCATATGTCAACTTGGAGGTAAGTATTCATGAATAATTATTGTTGACATTACCCTTGAGGTAAGCAGTTGGGAGGCAAAACTGTAAGCCCCTATCTTTCTTTGTGGCCAGCTGAAACTTTGATCTCATGAGTACCACGTGAGTTGTACCAATTCCTTATCTCGCCTTTATCTTGACTAACGTCATATGCTTCGGAAAGATCTATATTCATATGTCAACTTGGAGGTAAGTATTCATGAATAATTATTGTTGACATTACCCTTGAGGTAAGCAGTTGGGAGGCAAAACTGTAAGCCCCTATCTTTCTTTGTGGCCAGCTGAAACTTTGATCTCATGAGTACCACGTGAGTTGTAGCAATTGTAGAGAACGAAAGAATGATTGAGTATGTGGATTTGCTTTATAAGCTCTTATTTGACTCTTTCTGATGTTGTGATAAATTGCTATTGCTTCAATGACTAAAGGCTATCGCTTGTTACTTCTCGGTAAGGTTCTTGATCCATGATTTACTTTGTGAAGGAATTATCACTTTAGCATGAGAGATTATATGTTGTTATTGATGTTCTGATCACGATCATGATGCATGCATGTTCGTATCTTGTTTTGTCGACACCTCTATCCCTAAACATGTGGACATATTTATTGAGCTCGGCTTTCGCTTGAGGACAAGCGAGGTCTAAGCTTGGGGGAGTTGATACGTCCATTTTGCATCATGTTTTCATGTTGATATTTATCGCTTCTGGGGCTGTTATTTCACTTCACGGTACAATACTTATGCCTTTTCTCTCTTATTTTGCAAGGTTTACATGAAGAGGGAGAATGCCGGCAACTGGAATTCTGGCCTGAAAGTGGAGCAAAGTTGAGATACCTATTCTACACAACTCCAAATGCCGCAAAAATCAACCAGGTTTTTTTCCGGATTTATAAAAAATAATGGGCCGAAGAAGCGCGAGAGGGGTGCGTGCAGGTGTCCACAAGCCTGCACGGCGCGGCCACCCCCCCCTCCCCAGGCCGCGCCATGAGGGCGTGTCGGCAGCCTGCTGGCCCACTTCCCCCCCCCCCCCCCCCCTTCTGCTATACGAAGGGTTTCGTCTGGAAAAAAAATCAGGGAGGAGCTTTTTTGTGGATTCGCCGCCACCACGAGGCGGAACTTGAGCAGAACCAATCTAGAGCTCCGGCAGGACGATCCTGCCGGGGAAACTTCCCTCCCAAACGGGGAAATCGTCGCCATCGTCATCACCAACTATCCTCTCATCGGAGGGGACTCATCACCATCAACATCTTCATCAGCACCATCTCATCTCCAAACCCTAGTTCATCACTTGTAACCAATCTCCGTCTCGCGACCCCGATTGTTACTTGTAAGGTTGCTAGTAGTGTTAATTACTCTTTGTAGTTGATGCTAGTTGGATTACTTGGTGGAAGAGTTTATGTTCAGATCCCTGATGCTACTCATTACCTCTCTGTTCATGAATATGATTATGCTTTGTGAGTAGTTACTTTTGTTCCTGAGGACATGGGATAAGTCATGCTAATAGTAGTCATGTGAATTTGGTATATGTTCGATATTTTGATGTGTTGTATGTTGTTTTTCCTCTAGTGGTGTTATGTGAACATCAACTACATAACACTTCACCATTATTTGGGCCTAGAGGAAGGCATTGGGAAGTAGTAAGTAGATGATGCGTTGCTAGAGTGACAGAAGCTTAAACCCTAGTTTATGCGTTGCTTCATAAGGGGCTGATTTGGATCCACTAGTTTAATGCTATGGTTAGACTTTGTCTTAATTCTTCTTTCGTAGTTGTGTATGCTTGCGAGAGGGGTTAATCATAAGTGGGATGCTTGTCCAAGTAAGGGCAATACCCACGCGTTGGTCCACCCAAATATTAAACTATCAAAGTAACGAACGCGAATTATATGAACATGATGAAATTAGCATGACAGAAATTCCCGTGTGTCCTCGGGAGCATTTTTCCTCCTATAAGACTTTGTCCAGGCTTGTCCCTTGCTACAAAAGGGAGTGGGCCACTTTGCTGCACCGTTGCTACTTTTGTTACTTGTTGCTTGCTACGAATCATCTCACCACACAATCACTTGTTACTGATAATTTTAGTGCTTGCTGATATTTCCTTGCTGAAAACCACTTGTAGATCTTTCTGCTCCTCGTTGGGTTCGACACTCTTACTTATCGAAAGGACTACGATTGATCCCCTATACTTGTGGGTCATCACTGACCGTCTCACGTTCCTCTGTGTTGTGGGTGTGCATGTTGTGGTGGGCCTACAACTTGCCGCCAGCCTCATGAGATGTGTCGCCACAGGGAACCAACAGAGGTCCGAATCTGGTCCCCGGGACCCTGAGGAGCAAGAGCACGGCATGAGGAGGGGCCTCCTGGGGCCCCTCAGGCTGCGGGATGAGCGAGCTGCCACGCGGGGGTAGCTCGCTGGTCGAGCCAACTACCTCCGACGGCGGGGGTCAAAGCGGGGCGTAGGGCGCCAAGGCCCTCCTAGTGATGACGATGAGTTCGGCGACATGGTCCACCCATGCGTCGTATCCTCCATCTGTCGGGCAGTGGCAAAGTAGTTCGCTTGCCATGAGCAGCGCATCCTACGCGTTCACGTCCCCCATGTGAACGCAAGCCGAGGCAGAGGCCGCAGGGGACGCAGCAGGGCAACCTCCTTGATGCGCTGGTGGCCATAGGAAGCCCTGCTGCCCGTGTGTGGCATGGGCGAAGATGGTGGTGGCCACAACGCTGGCAGGCCGGTAACGGCCGTCCGGCGCCGACCTCCCGGGGTGCATGCAGTGAGCGTCAACCATGGGGTCGGTGATGCTTGCCCAAAACTGGAGCGGGAGAGCGACTGCGCACTCCTACCTGGCACACCAAATGTCGGAATCGGGCTCCGCAGACCCAAGGAAAGGTTTGAATGAAACTAACCCGGACTGACGTTGTTTTCAGCAGAGATGTTTGTTTGGTTTTCTTGTGCGCAGGAAAATGGATATTTAGATGTCCCAGGAAATTCCCATAAAAAATAGAGAAACTCCACGCACCGAAAGGAACCATGGGCCAGAAGATGGGCCAGAGGGGAGCCACAGGGCCCCCAGGCGACCTATGGGCGCGGCCTGCCCCCTCGCCACGCTGGTAGGCTGCCTCGGTGGGGCCCACCATGTTTGGTGCCCTACTTTGGCTCCTATTTTTACCCATGACGCAGAAATCTCACAACAAAAGTCGTTTTGCAAGTTCTCGACGCGGAGCCGCCGCCACCCTCGGTTCTTCTTCGGGAGAGCTAATCTGGAGGCTGTTTTGGCCTACGGAGAGGGAAAATCGTTGCCATCGTCATCACCATCACCACTCCACCATCCTTCCATGGCTTCTCCCATCATGTGTGAGTAATTCCCTGCTGTAGGTGAAGGGGATGGGAGAGATTGGATGAGTTAGATCATCTAATAGTTCGTCGGATTGTTAGGGGCATATTGCCTATCATCTACTATGGTGTTTATCATCTTTGCTACTACTTGTTACTCTTAATACTTGTCACTTTGGGCCCGAGTGCCATGATTTCAGATCTGAATACCTTATGTTTTCATGAATATAGTTGTGTTCTAGATCCTGTCTATGAGTAGTATGCACCTATTATAGTCGGGAACCGGCGATCCCAATGGTGACAGCTTGGGACACCAAAGGGGATGGACTGTAGTTTGAGGATTCCATGTATCCATTAATTGTTAATGCTTTGTTCCGGAGCTCTTTGACACGAGCACCTTAATCTCCATAAGTTCCTTTTGGCCTCGTTGATAGCGGGATGGTATTACAAAAGATGTTGTTCAAGTTCTTATTGCAAGCACGCACGACTACCTTGGGATACATGCCTAATGTTCGATATATGCCTAGATGATTATTACTTTTCTATGTGCCTTGCCCCAAGTTAAATACATGATATCTCTTATCCATGACCAACCATCCATCTCCCTAGCCTACAGTGTTTTAATCCTGCTGGTCACAAATTGCTTTACTTTCATTTTTTTACTTTTGTTGCTTTGCCACTATTATTTATGTTGCCACCATCACTTCCATATCACCGTTGCTACTAATATTTCGTTCCAAGCAAGTATCTTTCAAGTGCGGTTGAATTGACAACTCAACTCTTAAAGCTTTTAAATATTCTTTGGCTCCCCTTGTGCCGAATCAATAGATTGGGTTATCTTACTCGCAAAAACTGTTGCGATCCCCTACACTTGTGGGTTATCACACGCGCGCTCGGGCATAGCCCCAGGGATTCTGCACCCTCCACCTGGGCGAGCCTTCCGGTCGAAGGGTGCAGGGGGCTCCCCCCTTGCTCGAGGGCTCACTTAGGGCAGGCCACGCTACGCCGCTACAAGCCCGGGGACCGCGAGCGCGGTGCACGCCCATGGGGCATGGAGCCCACAAAGCATCCCCGGGCCCCGCATCAACCCGTAGCACCTCAGCGCAGCCCCCGCGACGCCCCAGCGCCACCACTGCATCGACACTTCTTCATCCTTCAATTCTTCCGGAACCTACTTCTACCCGTGACACTCTCACGTAATAACGTGCCGAGGCTGTATATGTCCAGGGCCCCATGAGGACGCGGAAGGGGCCCACACCATGCCTAGTGGAGAAGACGAAGGAATCAACGCAGTCCCCCAGTGACTTCCGGAATCAGGCGCCTAATGCCTCGGGGGTAGGGACACTCACGAGGCCAAAGCGTCCTCACGATCTCCCATATACACCCCCACCGTGACACTCTCATGTAATAACGAGTCGAGGTTGTATACGCCCAGGCCCCCCCGAGGACGTGGAAGGGGTCCACCCCACGCCTAGTGGAAGCCCTATGCTCAGCGCTGGGGGAAACAGAGGTGGTGAATAGCTAGGATGCCGGACGTGGCTTTTTTATCATTTCTTCATTGTGTTTTAAGTTCAGGCCCACTAGGGCCTTTCCTTTTCTGTTGTATCCCGAGCTGTCAAGGGCTCGCAGGTTTCTGTGCGTCATGTTTTCAAAAGAAAAGACGGGTGGGGATCTTGTTTTTATATTCTCTCGTTTCGCTGAACTCGTGTTGTCTTTTCCCCTTTGCTCTGATTGGTATTTCGCGGGAACCTCGGGAGGTCTCCAGTTCTCCGGAGGCAATCGCAAAAAGGGGCAGAATGCGGAATCTCTCGAGTGCCAGAAAGGGGGCTCCTGGGCCCTGCCTTAGGAGCCTTACCGGTCATAATGCCACTCACCACTATCGGTGATGTCCGAGAGATCCGGTCAGCGCCGGGAGTGGTGGGGTGCTACGACAACAGACAACAGCGCCAGAAATTGACACGTTGACAGAGACAGGGCTTGCGTTGGTTTTTCCCTTGCAGAGGAAAGGGTGATGCAGCACAGGAGCACTAAGTATTTCCCTCAGTTTGAGAACCAAGGTATCGATCCATAAGGAGGGTCTCGTCAAGTCCAGAGTACGTGCCAAACACAAACAAGCTTGCACGCAACGCTTCAAAGGGGTTGTCAATCCCTTCAAGATTGTTTGCAAAGTGAGATCTGAAGGCGGAAAGTGCAACGAAATAAAAAGTGTAAAGCTAAAATATGGTGTGGAGTAGACCCGGGGGCCATAGTGTTCACTAGAGGCTTCTCTCAAAATAGCAAATATCACGGTGGGTGAACAACTTACTATCGAGCAATTGATAGAACCGCGCAAAGTCATGGCGATATCTAAGGCAATGATCATACATATAGGCATTTACATTAGTCAAGTCCGAGACAAGTAGACCGATACTTTCTGCATCTACTACTATTACTCCACACATCGACCGCTATCCAGCATGCATCTAGTGTATTGAGTTCATGACGAACAGAGTAACGCCTTAAGCAAGATGACATGATGTACAGGGATAATCTCAAACCAATGATGAAAACCCCATCTTTTTACCCTTGATGGCAACAACACGATGCGTGCCTTGCTACCCCTTCTGTCATTGGGTGAGGTCACCGCACGGTATGAACCCAAAACCAAGCACTTCTCCCATTGCAAGAATCATAGATCTATTTGGCCAAACAAAACCCACAACTCGAGGAGAATTACAAGGATATGAAATCATGCATAAGAGAGATCAGAAGAAACTCAAATAATATTCATAGATAATCTGATCATAAATCCACAATTCATCGGATCTCGACAAACACACCACAAAAGAAGATTACGTTGGATAGATCTCCATGAAGATCATGGAGAACTTTGTATTGAAGATCCAAGAGAGAGAAGAAGCCATCTAGTTACTAGCTATGGACCCGTAGGTCTATGGTGAACTACTCACGCATCATCGAACAGGTCATGGTGTTGATGAAGAAGCCCTCCGTGTCCGAATCCCCCCTCCAGCAGGGCACCAAAACGTGCCCCAGATGGGATCTTGCGGAGACAGAACCTTGAGGCGGCGGAAAAGTACTTTCGATGATCTCCTCGTTTTTTTGGGATTTTTAGGGAATATATAGGTGCAACCCTTAGGGTAGAGGGCGCCCAGGGGGGCCACAAGCCTGTGGGCCACGGCCTCCCCCCTAGCCACAGGGTGGGGGCTTGTGGGGCCCCTGAGGCCCCCTGCCTTGGCTCTCAAGCTTCCCGATCTTCTTCCGTTATGGAAAAAATCTTTTTTTTCCATTTGGACTCTGTTTCAAAATCTCCTCTGAAAGGTGTCAAAAACAAGGAAAAACAGGAACTGGCACTTGGCACTGAGTTAATAAGTTAGTCACAAAAAATATATAAAAGGCTTGCGAAACATCCAAAGTTTGACAAGATAATAGCATGAAACCATCAAAAATTATAGATACGTTGGAGACGTATCAAGCATCCCCAAACTTAACTCCTGCTCGTCCTCGAGTAGGGAAGTGATAAAGAATGAATTTTTGATGTGGAATGCTACCTAGCATAGTTGTCCTTTGCAACTTCTTTCACGTGACATGAATGTTCAGATCCGTAAGATTCGAAACAATAGTTTGCTATTGACATGAAAACAATAATACTTCAAGCAAACTAGCAAGGTAATCATAAACTTTCAAAATGACAAGGCCAATGAATTTATCCCTACAAAATCATATAGTCTGGCTATGCTCCATCATCCTCACACAACTAATGTAAATCATGCACAACCCCGGTATTGGCCAAGTAATTGTTTCTGCACTCTTACTTTCTCAAACTTTTTATAACTATCACGCAGTACCTGAGCGTGAGCCATGGATATAGCACTATAGGTGCAATAGAGTGTGGTGGTGTTTGTGAGACAAAAAGGGAGGAGACAGTCGCATTGACTCGGCGTATCAAAGGGTTATGGAGATGACCATTAATAGATATCAATGTGAATGAGTAGGGATTGCCATACAAGAGATGCACTAGAGCTATAAGTATGTGAAAGCTCAAAAGGAGAACTAGTGGGTGTGCATCCAACTTGCTTGCTCACGAAGACCTAGGGCAATTTTGAGGAAGCCCGTCATTGGAATATACAAGCCAAGTTATATAATGAAGATTCCCACTAGCATATGGTAGTGACAAAGCAAGAAGCTCTCAATCATGAAGAATATGGTGCTATCATGAAGCACAAGTGTGGAAAAAGATAGTAGCATTGTCCCTTCTCTTTTTTTCTCTCTTTTCTTTTTTTCATTTGTGCTCTTAGGCCTCTTTTTTTATCTTTTTTTGTTTTTGGGCTCTTTGGCCTCTTTTCTTTATTTCCTCACATGGGACAATGCTCTAATAATGATGATCAACACACATTTATTTGCTCACAGCTCAAAACTCACAATGATAACTCCATAGGAGATGCCTCCGGCAGTGTACCGGGATGTGCAACGATCTAGCATGGCGTATGATGTTGAAACATCTCGCTAGCTATCTCACGATCATGGAATGGAAATATGAGAGTGACGGCACAAGTCATGAGACGGAATGGTGGGAGTTGCATGGCAATATATCTCGGAATGGCTATGAAAATGCCATAGTAGGTAGGTATGTTGGCTGTTTTGAGGAAGGAATATGGTGGGTTTGTGCACCGGCGAGAATTGCGCGGCACTAGAGAGGCTAGCAATGGTGGAAGGTGAAATGCATCTATACTATGGACTCACATTAGTCATGAAGAACTCGCATACTTGTTGCGAAATTTTTTATTAGTAATCAAAACAAAGTGCTAAACGCATACTCCGAGGGGAAGGGTTGGTAGGTGTTAACCATCGCGCGATCCCGACCTCAACACAAAGGATGACAATCAATAGATCAATTATGCTCCGATTTCCTAACATAGCGGTTCACCATACGTGCATGCTACGGGAATCACTAACTTCAACACAAGTATTTCTAGATTCACAACACCCTACTAACATAGCTCTTAATATTACCAAATCCGCGTCTCAAAACTAATTGAGAGGAATCAAAACTTCTCTTTCTACTCAATGCACATGAAAATGGAGGTTTTTGCATCCTCTTTGGGTACCTATCACATTTGGGACTACTTTCATAGCATAAGCCAACTACCAAGTCATGCATCGCCGTGCTCTAAAAGATATAAGTGAAGCACTAGAGCAAAAGTATCTAGCTCAAAAGATATAAGTGAAGCACTATGAGCATTCTAGCAAAATCACGATGAGTGCATGTCTCTCTCTCTCAAAAAGGTGTGTGATACGTCTCCAACGTATCTATAATTTTTGATGGTTCCATGTTATTATCGTGTCAACTTTGGATGTTTTATATGCATGAATATGCTATTTTATATCTTTTTTGGGACTAACCTATTAATTCAGTGCCAAGTGTCAGTTTCTGTTTTTTTCGTGATTTTGACCCTTTTTCAGACGGAGTCCAAATGGAATGAAACTTTACGATGATTTTTTGGACCAAAAGAGACCCCCGAAGCTTTGGAAGAAGGCCAGAAGAGCCACGAGGGAGTCACAAGCCCATGGGGCGCGACCTACCCCCCTGGTCGCACCGTGCAGGCTTTTGACCTCCTCGTGGGCCCAACTGACGCAATTCCACCGCCATAAATTCCTATAAATTCAGAAACCCCCAGAAAGAAACCTAGATCGGGAGTTCCGCCGCCGCAAGCCTCTGTTGCCACCAAAAACCAATCTGGAGCCCGTTCCGGCACCCTGTCGGAGGGGGAATCCATCTCCGGTGGCCATCTTCATCATCCTGGCGATCTACATGACGAGGAGGGAGTAGTTCTCCCTCGGGGCTGAGGGTATGTACCAGTAGCTATGTGTTTGATCTCTCTCTCTCGTGTTCTTGAGATGTCTTGATCTCGATGTATCGTGGGCTTTTCTACTATAGTTGGATCTTATTATGTTCTTCCCCCTCTCCCTTCTTGTAATGAATTGAGTTTCCCCTTTGAAGTTATCTTATCGGATTGAGTCTTTGAGAACACTTGATGTATGTCTTGCATGTGTCTATCTGTTGTGATCAACTTGCGGGTTTGTGACAATTGGGAACCTATGCATATGGGTTGGCACACGTGGATTCATGTGAATACTCGATGTATGTTTTGGTGATCAACTTGCGGGTTCGTGACATTGGGAACCTATGCATAGGGGTTGGCACATGTTCTGACTCTCCGGTAGAAACTTTGGGGCACTCTTTGAAGTTCTATGTGTTGGTTGAATAGATGATTCTGAGATTGTGTGATGCATATCGTATAATCATGCCCACGGATACTTGAGGTGACAATGGAGTACCTAGATGACATTAGGGTCTTGGTTGATATGTATCTTAAGGTCTTATTCTAGTATGAACTCTATGATGGATCGATCAGAAAGAATAACTTTGTGGTGGTTTCGTACCCAACAATAATCTCTTCGTTTGTTCTCCGCTATTAGTGACTTTGGAGTGACTTTTTGTTGCATGTTGAGGGCTAGTTATATGATCCAATTATGTTATCATTGTTGAGAGAACTTCCACTAGTGAAAGTATGAACCCTAGGCCTTGTTTCCACGCATTGCAATACCGTTCGTGCTCACTTTTACCATTTGTTACCTTGATATTTTTTAATTTCAGAATACAAAAACCTATATCTACCCTCCATATTGAACTTGTTTCACCATCTCTTCGCCGAACTAGTGCACCTATACAACTTACCATTGTATTGGGTGTGTTGGGGACACAAGAGACTCTCTGTTATTTGGTTGCAGGGTTGCTTGAGAGAGACCATCTTCATCCTACGCCTCCTGGGGATTGATAAACCTTAGGTCACCCACTTGAGGGAAAATTGCTACTCTCCTACAAACCTCTGCACTTGGAGGCCCAACAACGTCTACAAGAAGAAGGTTGCGTAGTAGACATCAAGCATTTTTCTGGCGCCGTTGCCGGGGAGGCTAGGAAAGCGGCACTAACATCCCGTCAACAAAGCATTTTTCTGGCGTCGTTGCCGGGGAGGTTAGCGCTTGAATCTATATCTTTAGATCTTGCATTTGAATCTTTTTGTTTCTTGTTCTTTCGCTAGAAAACTACAAAAAAATGGAATTGAGGATGCCTCATATGCTCCATCTTTTCAATGTCTTTCGTGAGCATGATGGGAAGGAAAATTGTGCTCAAGTGTTGAAAGAAGAATTACATAGAATGCTTGGCATAGAATATGTGAATGATGAGCACGATTGCAATGTTGTTAGCATAAATTGTTTGAATACCCATGACGCTAATGATATGCAAAGTCACAAGCTTGGGGCTGCTATATTTGATGAAGATGATCTTTTTAGTTCTTCCACTTTGAATGATCAAAATCATTTTGATGAAAGCATGCCTCCTATCTATGATGATTATTGTGAGGATACTTATGCTTTGAAGAAGAGGGATGATAAAACTTGTCATACTTTCGAAAACCCCTTTGCTAAACCTTGCTTTTTCATTGTGTACACAATTTCTAGTGCTCAAGTCTTTTATGATACTCCCACTACTATTCTTGAGAATAGATTTCCTGATGTGGAGAGTAGTAAAATTCCTATGCATGTAGATCATGAAAAGAAAGCCTTAGGTGCTGGTTATATTGTTGAATTCATTCATGATGCTACTGAAAATTACTATGAGAGAGGATCGTATGCTTCTACTTATTGCAATAGTATCAAGCTTCCTCTCCATGTGTTGAAATTTTTGAAGCTATGCTTGTTTTGCCTTCCTATGCTAGTTGATTCTTGCTCCAATAAATTGTTTGATCACAAAATCCCTATGCATAGGAAGTGGGTTAGACTTAAATGTGCTAGCCATATGCTCCATGATGCTCTCGTTGTGTTTCAATCCTTACCTTTTTTGTGAGCATCATTGAAATCAATGCCTAGCTAAGGGCGTTAAACGATAGCGCTTGTTGGGAGGCAACCCAATGAATTTATTTTTGTTTTTTTCTTTCTGTTTTGCTTTTTCCACACCATCATAATTCTGTTGTGATTGTGTTTTTTGTGTTTCTTTTTGCGTTTGTGCCAAGTAAAGCCTTTATCATAGCTTGGGTGATAGTTGTTTGATCATGCTGGAAAAAGACAGAAACTTTCTTCTCACGAAATTATTTTTCATTTCTATCCAGAAAGATATTTTGAGTTGATTCGTTTTGATGCTGATTTATATGAAAATTTCCCTTACTTTCATAATTTTTCAGATTTTTTGAGGTACCAGAAGTATACGAAGTATACAGATTGCTACAGACTGGTCTATTTTTGACAGATTCTGTTTTTGTTGAGTTGGTTGCTTGTTTTGATGAAACTATGGTTAGTATCGGGAGGTACTAGCCATGGAAAAGTGAGAATATAGTAGCCCAACATAAATATAGGTAGAATTCAAGATTGCTACAGTACCAAGGGAAGGGGTAGTTTGTTTTCTTGTGCTAATGTTATCACGAATTTCTGTTTAAGTTTTGTGTTGTGAAGTTTTCAAGTTTTGGGTGATGTTCTCATGGACGATGAGATAAGGAGTGGAAAGAGCTCAAGCTTGGGGATGCCCAAGGCATCCCAAGCCAAATTTAAGGCATCCCAAGCCAAATTCAAGGACACCAAAAAGCCTAAGCTTGGGGACGCCCCGGGAAGGCATCCCCTCTTTCGTCTTCAATCCATCGGTAACATTACTTGGAGCTATATTTTTATTCACCACATGATTCATATACTTCTGGTACCAAGTAATGTTACCGATGGATTGAAGACGAAAGAGGGGATGCCTTCCCGGGGCATCCCCAAACTTAGGCTTTTTGGTGTCCTTGAATTTGGATTGGGATGCCTTGGGCATCCCCAAGCTTGAGCTCTTTCCACTCATGATCTCTTTGTCCATGAGAACATCACCCAAAACTTGAAAACTTCACAACACAAAACTTAAACAGAAACTCGTGATAACATTAGCACAAGAAAACAAACTACCACTTCTTTTGGTACTGTAGAAAACTTGAACTCCATCTATATTGGTGTTGGGCTACTATACTCTCACTTTTCCATGACTAGTACCCCCTGATACTAACCATAGTTTCATCAAAACAAGTAACCAACTCAACAAAAACAGAATCTGTTAAGAACAGACTAGTCTGTAGCAATATGTATACTTCGTATACTTCTGGTACCTCAAAAAATCTGAAAAACTACGACAACCTGGGAAAAAGGCATATCAACCAGCATAAAAAAGAATCAACTCAAAATCTCTTTCTGAATAAAAATGAAAAATAATATCGGGAGCGAAAAGTTTATGTGTTTTTCCAGCAGGATCAAACAACCATTACCAAGACTAGTCATAAAGGTTTTTCTTGGCTCAAACACAAGAAGAAACACGAAAAACACAATCATAACAGAATTGTGATGGTGTGGATGCAACAAAACAGAAAGAGAAACATAAATTCATTGGGCTGCCTTCCAACAAGCGCTATTGTTTAATGCCCTTAGCTAGGCATAAAAGCGATAGAATCACGTATCGTCGTCTTTCGTGCTCAAACCATAAGTGGCCCTCATCATGGATTCATAAGGCAATCTTATTTTCTTTCTAGGAAAGTGTTCCATGCCCTTCCTTAAAGGAAATTGAAATCTAATATTCCATTCCTTCATATCGATGATAGCACCGATAGTCCTTAGGAAAGGTCTACCAAGAATAATAGGGCATGTAGGATTGCAATCAATGTCAAGCACAATGAAATCCACGGGTACATAGTTCCTATTTTCAATAATAAGAACATCATTGATCCCTCCCATGGGTTTATTGACAATAGAATCAGCAAGATGCAAATTAAGAGAACACTCTTCAATCTCGTTAAAACCCCGAACATCACATAAAGACTTTGGAATCGCAGAAACACTAGCACCCAAATCACACAAAGCATTGCATTCATAGTTTTTGATTTTGATTTTGATGGTAGGCTCCCACTCATCATGAAGCTTTCTAGGGATATAGACTTCCAATTCAAGTTTCTCTTCAAGAGATTTTATCATAGCTTCGACGATATGGTCGGTAAAGGCCTTGTTTTGGCTATAAGCATGTGGAGAGTTTAACATGGATTGCATCAAGGAAATGCATTCAATCAAGGACAAACTATCATAATTAAATTCCTTGAAATCCACGGTAGTAATTTCATTACTACTCAAAGTTTTAACATCTTCTACTCCACTTTCAATGCTTTTAGCATCAAGATAGATGGACTCCGAATCATTGGGGCCCTTTTCAACCAAAGTGGATACATATCCAGCCCCAAAATCATTAGGTTTGACACAAGAAAACAAAGATTCAATGGGAGTCACACCAAGCACTTTGAGATCTTTGTGATTCTCATCACGAGAACACGCCTTTTTAAGCCATTCATGTCTAGCACGAATTTGGGCGCTTCTTTCTTGGCTCTCAATCATGGAAACACGCATAGCTTTCAAAGTTTCATCCATGTTGATTTTGGGAGGAGCACATCTAACTTTCAAAGCATCAACATCACTAGACATTCTATCAACGCTCTTAGCCAAATCATCAATTTTGAGTAGCTTTTCCTCTATGGACGCATTGAAAATCTTTTTAGAGTTGATGAACTCTTTGATATTACTCTCTAGATCAGAGGGTAATCTATTCCAATTTCCATGAGTATTGTTGTAGGAGTTGCCAAAGTTATTAGAGGAGTTACTAGGAAAAGGCCTAGGAACATAGTTTCCTCTAAAAGCATTGTTGTTGCCAAAGTTATTCCTACCAACGAAATTAACGTCCAAGCTAGCGTTGCTACTGTTAATCAAAGAAGACAAGGGCATATCATGAGGATCCAAAGGAGCACTTCTACTAGCAACCAAATTCATTAACTCGTCCATCTTAGCACTCAACGAGTTAATTTCTCCTATAGTGTGTACCTTCTTACTAGTAGGTGACCTTTCAGTGTGCCACTGAGAGTAGTTCGTCATGATTTTGTCTAAGAGCTTCGTGGCTTCCCCTAACGTGATTTCTATGAACGTTCCACCTGAGGTGGGGTCCAAGATATTTCTAGAAGCGAAATTCAAGCCTGCGTAAAAGATTTGAATAATCATCCAAAGACTCAAGCCATGAGCGGGACAATTTATAATCATTAATTTCATTCTCTCCCAAGATTCACTACAAGAAATATGCTCATACATGACGTTTTTTAAGACGTCGTTGATAAATTCGTCATAAATCTATGATGATTTCATCCGAGATTGTCGTAAACCGTTTGAGGGGATCAAATCTACATATAAATTACGAGATGTGAGTCAAAAACGTCGTAACCACATAAGATGAGATCGTCATAACTTTTACGACGATTATAAAATGTTGTAACACTCAGAACCCTTCCCACGATCGATGACATGGCGTCCATCCATCCATCTCTCCATCCCAGATCCATCCATCCACCTATCTACAAGGAAAAAACAGGAAAAAAAGATAACCCCACCCACAGCCCAAAACCCTAGCTCACATCCCCCATCCCACTCTTCCTTCCTCGTCCCCATGTCCTCGCAGCCGCCGCCGCCTCCTCCCCGTCCCCTCCCCCTCCCGATCCCCACCTCCTCCCTATGAAGAGACCCCTCCTCCTCCACCGCCGCCATTCCTCCCCTCCCTTCTCCTTCCTCGTCGTCGCAGCCCCTCTTCCTCCTCCTCCTCCACCCGTGGCCGCCGAGACCATCCCGCCACCCGCATCTCCTCCTCCCTATCCGATCCCGCCCACATCGACCCTCCACATCCACACCCACAGCCACCCGCAGCGGTTGCTCATCCGCCGCGTCCTTCAACGGCTGGGCCGACCTCCCGGCCGCCGACGACGGCCCGTGGGCCTCCCCTTCCTCCGCATCACGCAGCAGTCCCTCGCCGCCGCCCCGCTACTCCTCCTCATCCCGGTCTGGACCTTGCAGCCTGCGACAAGGTGGTCGTCGGTGTTGCGGTGGCCGCGGCCTGGCGCTGCTTCGGGGCCGGCGGACTCAACACCCTCGTCAACTGCTCCTCCTACGACAGTATGCACACATACACACATACACATGCTGCTAACAGACACCATGATACACATGCCCAATTTTATTTGTGACAGAATCACAAATGCACAAGCCCGACCCATCATCGTCCTAATCGATTCTTCAGAACTTCAGATCTTCTCTCCATCTCCCAGTCAGCTTAGCTGACCATCCACCTATACCATCCATGAACATCTTTGAACCATGAATGTTTTGCTTGCCTACTGTATATGAGCAGGGGAAGTGCAAGACTACATCAGCGTATCTGAAGATGAGTACAACAGTACCATGAAAGTCAATGTAATCACAACTTGGCTTCTGATAAAGGCGATGGCGAAGCGGTTCCGGGACGCGTAGTCCGGCGGTTCCATCGTGTGCTTGACCCAGATCATCGGCGCCGAGAGAGGATTGTATCCAGGAGCTGCGGCATACGACACGAGTTTAGGCGCCATTCATCAGCTTGTCAGAGTAAGCCTTCTTCCCTGTAATACCAACCTGAATGCCCACATAAATCCTGAATACTTGCACAAGTAACATAATGACAATGCTCTTCATTGTTCCTTCAGCTGTCGGCGATGGAGCTCGGCTAGCACAAGATCAGGGTGAACGCCGTCTGCCGCGGCCTGAACCTGGGGGACAAGTTCCCTGTCTCTGTTGGGGAGGAGAAGGCCGAGAAGGCGACTGGGGAGGTGATGCCGCTGCGGCGGTGGCTGGACCCAGACAAGGACCTGGTGTCCATGGTGTTGTACCTGGTCGGCGACGAAGAGAGTAGTTTTTTTTCTTCTTTTAAAAAATACATGTTGCAACATTACTGCCTTTGTGGTGTGGGGTATAAGCACTGCTGTGTAGTTGCACTGTCATGTTGGTAAAATGAAAATGATAAACATCTATTCCAATTCTGTTACTACAAACATATTTCTCTCCAAACATCACTGATTAGAGATACACAAGAGAAATTATTTGACCCCTTTCATGTCACCAAAAGGCACTTCAGCTTTAATAGATACTCAGGCCTATTGTCGTTTGTTTGATGGATGATATATGAATATGGTGCACCTGGTACTGGAGCAGCTTCTAATTACCATTGCTATACACCTGTATCTGTGTGTTGGCGCCAGTAGTTGACCGACGTGCGGTTACCTGACTTGTTACTCGATCAGACATTCTTGATTTTTCATTTTCATTATTACTCCTAGCTTCTTGGGTGACGACGTTCGTATTATAAGCTGTTGATAGCCCAGTAAATTGCAAGATTTTTTTTCAAAGTAACCTTCCTTTAGGCATCTGTACACTCAGCCATATGATAGAGAATTCGAGTTGCTACATATGCATCTTCAACTCCAGTTCCATGGTTGACATGACTTCAATCTGAACCAAGCATATGTTCCTTTTAACTCCCCATTTAAATATCTGATTGTTGGTGCTTTCCCAGGTCGGTCTCTATTGTGTATACCATGATCGGGGACGTCTGCCTGTACATTGTTGGCAAGGATGAATATGATGAGCTTGCTCATGAGTGTCATTGAGTTTCAGACATTGGTCGTGAGATCGTTTGGCAGGTAATCTTCCAGCTATTTTTCTTTGCCAGGACCTCAATTTTGAACCAACTGAATCATTCTCTTTGCCATTGTTGTATGCCTGTATTTTGACCTGAGTTAACCATGGTATTGTGTTCTAGAGGTGGTGGCAGCAGCAGGGGCAGGCGACAGCGCAGGGGTGAGGATTTGGTTCATCCTGTGAAGGTTAGCCTTGAGGAGTTGTATAATGGAACATCGAAGAAACTCTCTCTTGCCCGCAATGTGCTCTGCTCAAAGTGCAATGGGTATGTTGTCTTGTCCCTTGTGTGTGCAACCTAGCATTTAGCGTCTGCTTTTAACCATCTTCCATTTGTCCTGCAGCAAGGGTTCAAAGTCTGGGGCTTCCATGAAGTGTGTCGGCTGCCAAGGTGTTGGTTACAAGGTCCAGATCAGGCAGCTGGGACCAGGAATGATCCAGCAAATGCAACAGCCCTGCAATGAGACCAGGGGAAGTGATGAGACCATCAGTGATAAGGACCGTTGCGGGCAATGCAAGGGTGAGAAGGTGGTTCACGAGAAGAAAGTCCTGGAGGTGGTGGTCAAGAAGGGTATGCAGCATGGACAGAAGATCACCTTCCCCGGTGAGGCAGATGAAGCGGTACGGGTCAAACTTCTGTTCTATGTTACATTTTGCTCTCTGTTGTGCATCTTCCATTGTCTGATCTATTGCTTGTGTTGTGTGCAGCCTAATACCATCACTGGAGACATAATCTTCGTCCTCCAGCAGAAGGAGCACCCCAAATTTAAGCGGAAGGCCGACGACCTCTTCTATGAGCACACCCTGACCCTGACAAAGGCCATGTGCGGCTTCCAATATGTCTTGGCTCATTTGGATTGCAGACAGCTTCTCATCAAGTCCAACCCCGGGGAAGTTGTCAAGCGTGGTAAGTGTTGATGACTTAACCTGGAAGGAAGTACTTAGGTTGGTTTCGGTATTCAAACTGACGTTGATTGACAATTGTTTGTGTAGATTCATTCAAGGCAATCAACGACGAGGGCATGCCCATGTACCAGAGGCCCTTCACGAAGGGCAAGCTCTACATGCACTCTAAAAGAACCCAGAGAAGATTAATCTGCAGCAGTTTTCTCGCCAACTTTGGTAACGAGAGTATATCTGTTACTTCATGTTACTGAAGATCTGAACATTTTCTTTTATTTCTGCCTCATATTTTGTTTAAACCTGAGATGATATTTTGTTCTTCGAAAGACGTTTTACAATTTAGCATTGCCATCTAGTTCCTGCGCCTCAACAATACATTACTTTGTTTGGATGCAGGTATACTAGAGCCCATAAAAGCTGGTATCAGGGATGCAAAACTAGGAGTGGGGAAGCAAGAGGAGGATGACTTCTTCACATCGAGTGCTAATTTCTGTATTTTCTTTTGAGATTCTTCAGGGTTGATGCTTCAGCTGTGAAAACTGGTATCTGATTGTCAACTGTGAATCAGATGAGTTATTGTGTTATGTAAACCTGGGAGATGTATTATGTGATGTTATATGATGGTTGATTTTAATTCGACTTGTATTTTTCTTGATTTGAATATGAAATAGTGTTGCATTTAATATTGGACAAATAATTGGTTGAAAAGGCCAATAAATAGAAATGAAATCAAGTTCTGGAAAAAAAGTTGCTGAATTCAAAAATGAAAAAAGGCCAAAACTCAAACTGGACCAAATGTATTTGGGCACTAAAAGGCCAGGGCCCAAATAAAAAATTCGAAAAAGAAAAATTAAAAGTGGCTATAAATGGGCTAAGGCCCAAAAAGAAGCCCAATAAGAAAAATCCCAAAAAAATAAATCCAGCCCATGTGATCAATTGAAATGGTTTCGGCTTATTTCAACCATGACGTTTTGATTTCGTCGTAATTTTGCCACATAGGACTGGGTTAGATTGCCAACGACGATTTAGGATCATCGTAAAGTTTACGACAATCCAGGAATCGTTGTAAAGGTTACGACGATTTTGATCAAAACGTCGCTGCTGTTCATTTGTGACGCTCCGTTTTCGATGCTTGGTTTTTCGTCGTGAGATCGTCGTAAACTAAAAACCATGACGATGTAGCGACGAAAATATAGCGTCGTGTATTAGCATATTCCTTGTAGTGATTGTGCAACATGTTCATTATCAAGTTGCTTGAAATTCATGATATCATTACGGAGAGAGATAATCTTAGCCGACGGAAAATACTTGGATATGTTAGCATCTTTGCACTTATCCCAAGAATCGATACTATTTTTGGGCAAAGAAGAAAACCAAGTTTTTGCATGATCTCGCAACGAGAAAGGAAAAAAGCTTCAATTTAATCACGTCATTATCCACATCTCTCTTCTTTTGCATATCGCAAATCTCGATGAAGGTATTGAGATGGGATGTGGCATCTTCACTAGGAAGGCCAGAGAATTGCACTTTCATAACAAGAGTCAGCAAAGCGGCATTGATTTCGTATGACTCTGCACTAGTGGCGGGAGCAATCAGAGTACTAATAAAATCATTATAATTAGTATTCGAGAAGTCACAAAGTTTGGTGTTTTCATTCATGGTGACTTCGGCAAGCAAGCAAGCACACAAGCGAACAAAGAGCAAGCGAGAAAAAAGGGCGAACGAAAATGGCGAACAAAAAAGGCAAATTGGTGAAGTGGGGGAGAGGAAAACGAGAGGCAACTGGCAAACAAAGTAAATGCAAGAGATGAGTTTGGGACACCTACTTGGATGACTTCTTGACGTGATCTTCCTCCCCGACAACGGCGCCAGAAATTCTTCTACTAAGGCAACAGACAACAGCGCCGGAAATTGACACGTTGACGGAGACTAGGCTTGCGTTGGTTTTTCCCTTGAAGAGGAAAGGGTGATGCAGCATGATACGTCTCCAACGTATCTATAATTTTTTATGGTTTCGTGCTTTTATCTTGTCAAACTTTGTATGTTTTGCATGCCTTTTATTTATTTTCTGGAACTAACTTATTAACTCAGTGCCAAGTGCGAGTTCTAGTTTTTTACATGTTTTGACCCCTTTCAGCGGAGATTTTGAAATGGAGTCCAAACGGAAGAAAATCCCCGAAAAGATTTTTTCTGGAACAGAAGAAGATCGGAAAACTTGGGAGCCAAGCCAGAAGAGCCCCAGGGGCCCCACAAGCCCCCACCCCGCGGCCAGGGGGGCGCGCCATCCAGGCTTGTGGGCCCCCTGGAGGTCCCCTGACCTAGATCTTGCGCCTATATATTCCCAAAAACTCAAGAGACGATCGCAATTACTTTTCCGCCGCCGCAAGCTTCTGTCTCCGCAAGATCCCATCTGGGGCACGTCCTGGTGCCCTACCGGAGGGGGGATTCGGACACGGAGGGCTTCTCCATCAACACCATGACCTTTCCGATGATGCGTGAGTAGTTCACCATAGACCTACGGGTCCATAGCTAGTAAACAGATGGCTTCTTCTCTCTCTTGGATCTTCAATACAAAGTTCTGTATGATCTTCATGGATATCTATTCGATGTAATATTCTTTTGCGGTGTGTTGGTTGAGATCTGATGAATTGTGGATTTATGATCAGATTATCTATGAATCTTATTTGAGTTTCTTCTGATCTCTCTTATGCATGATTTCATATCCTTGTAATTCTCTTCGAGTTGTGGGTTTTGTTTGGCCAACTAGATCTATGATTCTTGCAATGGGATAAGTGCTTGGTTTTGGGTTATTACTGTGCGGTGACCTCACCTAGTGACAGAAGGGGTAGCGACGCACGAATCGTGTTGTTGCCATCAAGGGTAAAAAGATGGGGTTTTCATCATTGGTTTGAGATTATCCCTCTACATCATGTCATCTTGCATAAATTGTTACTCTGTTCGTCATGAACTCAATACACTAGTTGCATGCTCGATAGTGGTCGATGTGTGGAGTAATAGTAGTAGATGCAGAAAGTATCGGTCTACTTCTCTCGGACGTGATGCCTATATGCTAGATCATTGCCTTAGATATCGTCATGACTTCGCGCGGTTCTATCAATTGCTCGACAGTAATTTGTTCACCCACCGTGATATTTGCTATTATGAGAGAAGCCTCTAGTGAACACTATGGCCCCAGGGTCTACTCCACACCATATTTTCAGCCTTACACTTTTTACTTCCTTGCTCTTTCCACCTTCAGATCTCACTTTGCAAACAATCTTGAAGGGATTGCCAACCCCTTTGAAGCATTGGGTGCAAGCTTGTTTGTGTTTGCGCAGGTATTTTGGACTTGACGAGGCCCTCCTTTTGGATCGATACCTTGGTTCTCAAACTGAGGGAAATACTTACTGCTCCTGTGCTGCATCACCCTTTCCTCTTCAAGGGAAAAACCGACTCAAACCAGAGAAGTAACAAGAAGAATTCCTACGCACGAGGGACGGACTTTTGTTGCTGTAGCACAGCACAGGAGCAGTAAGTATTTCCGTCAGTTTGAGAACCAAGGTATCAATCCAGAAGGAGGGTCTCGTCAAGTCCAGAGTACCTACGCAAACACAAACAAGCTTGCACCCAACGCTTCAAAGGGGTTGTCAATCCCTTCAAGATTGTTTGCAAAGTGAGATCTGAAGGCGGAAAGTGCAATGAAGTAAAAAGTGTAAGGCTGAAAATATGGTGTGGAGTAGACCCGGGGGCCATAGTGTTCACCAGAGGATTCTCTCAAAATAGCAAATATCACGGTGGGTGAACAAATTACTGTCGAGCAATTGATAGAACCGCGCAAAGTCATGACGATATCTAAGGCAATGATCATACATATAGGCATCATGCCCGAGACAAGTAGACCGATACTTTCTGCACCTACTTCTATTACTCGACACATCTACCGCTATCCAGCATGCATCTAGTGTATTGAGTTCATGAAGAACAGAGTAACGCCTTAAGCAAGATGACATGATGTGGAGAGATAATCTCAAACCAATGATGAAAACCCCATCTTTTTACCCTTGATGGCAACAACATGATGCATGCCTCGCTGCCCCTTTAGTCACTGGGTGAGGTCACCGCACGGTATGAACCCAAAACCAAGAACTTCTCCCATTGCAAGAATCATAGATCTAGTTGGCCAAACAAAACCCACAACTCGAAGAGAATTACAAGGATATGAAATCACGCATAACAGAGATCGGAAGAAACTCAAATAAGATTCATAGATAATCTGATCATAAATTCACAATTCATCGGATCTCGACAAACACACCGCAAAAGAAGATTACATCGGATAGATCTCCATGAAGATCATGGAGATCTTTGTATTGAAGATCCAAGAGAGAGAAGAAGCCATCTAGTTACTAGCTATGGACCCGTAGGTCTATGGTGAACTACTCACGCATCATCGGAGAGGTCATGGTGTTGATGAAGAAGCCCTCCGTGTCCGAATCCCCCCTCCGGCAGGGCACCAGAACGTGCCCCAGATGGGATCTTGCGGAGACTGAAGCTTGCGGTGGCGGTAAAGTACTTTCGATGATCTCCTGATTTTTTTGGGATTTTTAGGGAATATATAGGCGCAACCCTTAGGGAAGAGGGCGCCCAGGGGGCCCACAAGCCTGTGGGCCGCGGCCTCCTGCCTGGCCGCGGGGTGGGGGCTTGTGGGGGCCCTGAGGGCCCCTGCCTTGGCTCTCAAGCTCCCCGATCTTCTTCCGTTACGGAAAAAATCTTTTCGGGGATTTTCTTCTGTTTGGACTCTGTTTCAAAATCTCCTCTGAAAGGTTCAAAAACATGGAAAAAACAGGAACTGGCACTTGGCACTGAGTTAATAAGTTAGTCCCAAAATATATTTAAAAGGCATGCAAAACATCCAAAGTTTCACAAGATAATAGCATGAAACCATAAAAATTATAGATACGTTGGAGACGTATCACGGCGCCCCACCCTGTGAAGTGCGAGCTCCGCAGTGGCAGGGAAATGTGGGGACTTGAGCCTAACGATGTGCAGCGGCTTGAGTGTCAAAGTGGGCTCCTGAGCAACACGCGTCAGGGGCCTCACTAGTCACAATGCCACTCGACCCCCCAGGGCGCCGGGGTTTGCCATGTGAGGAGTAACCTTGGTAATGGGTTGCACCGCGCGGCGGCAGGGAGATGTGCGGGACCGGGACCTGTAGACACAGAGTGCCAAAAAGGTCTTCAAACCGCCCCAAAAGCAGGAAGGAGACACCACGAACAAGCCCACGCTCGCGGGACAAATCATTAGCATGGCGACATCACAAGCTGGCGACAGTCGCGGTCAGAATGGAAGCGCCGCGCGTACCTCGACACCAGGGAACACGTCAAAAGGTACCCACCACACATGAACTGGCTGATGTTAAACTTAATACATGAACCTATCAGGAGGACAAGGCTGAGGATCATGAGGATGCGTCGTCATCGGAGCCCATGCTGCAACACTGTGGAGCGAGCCTTGACCGCAGGTCTTCCACGTGAACCTCGACCCATTCAGCCAGGGCGGCGCGGATCATCTCTGGCACCGGATCCAGCACCGAAGCAAAGTCAAAGTTGGGGTCGAGGCAAAGAAGGTGGATGAAGACGTCTGAGGCGGCTTGACCCAAAAGGTCGCGACTCTTCTCCTCCGCAAGCGCAAGGTTCTTCTCGACGCTCGCCTCGAGATGCTCCACGACGCGGTAGAAAAAGCCCAATTACCCGGAGTCGTTAGGAATCAGGGGAACGCATACGCCTTCTCCATAGATGTCGCTAAGGACGTGGGCATCCCTCTGCTCAAGGGACCGGAACATCCTGGAGCGCTCAAGTTGGAGGTTGCGAGCGCGGGCGTCCTCATCGGAATCCTCTCCAACCAGGGAAGATGCGCCTTTCACTTGTTTGCAGATATTAGACAGCTTACCCTCGACAATGGCCTGTGCATCCAACGCGGCCTGTCAGCTTTCCACTTCCTGATCCACCCTTCTCCGGAGGGCACTGGCCTCATTTTACAGGCAATCACGGCGCTTGAGGAAGTTGGACTTCTGGAGCCTCAACTTCGCACGGTAATCAAGAAGAAGGGAACATCGAGCCTCCGCCACCCCCTGTCCATCTCCTCCTAAAGCTTTGCTTCACTAAAGGTAAGGGATTCCTTGGCAAGCGACAGGAGATGCTCCCGTGTCTTTAGACGCTCCTCCTCCAAGCACTGCTCCACTTCTGCAAGCACCAGCGATTCGGCGGATGCTCGAGGACCGACGAGGAAGAACTCCGTCGGCGGGCCCCCCAGGGAGGCCCTCGGCGGAGCTTGCTCTTCAAATGAGCGATGAGGGTGCAAAGCTCCTTGTGGCGGTCCTCGGAGGCCCTGCGTTGACAATCAGCCTCGTGAGCCTCGGCGAGGGCGCGCTGATACGTCTCCATCGTATCTACTTTTCCAAACCCTTTTGCCCTTGTTTTGGACTCTAATTTGCACGATTTGAATGGAACTAACCTCGACTGACGCTGTTTTCAGCAGAATTGCCTTGGTGTTATTTTTGTGCAGAAATCAAAGTTTTCCAAACATCCTGAAAATTTACGGGGAGCATTTTTGGAAAATATGAAAAATATCTGCGCCAAGTTCCACCTAAGGGGGTGGGCCAGTGGGCTATAAGCCCTGGCTCCGCCACCCCCCTGGTGGCGGTGGGCAGGCTTGTGAGGACCACACGGCTCTGCCGCCCCCAATTCCAGGTCTATAAGTTCACTTTCGTCCCAGAAAAAATAAAAAGAGAAGTTTTCGTCGCATTTGCGATACGGAGGCGCCGCCACCACCTATTCTTCATCTGGAGGGCAGATCTCGAGTCCGTCTTGGGCTCCGGAGAGGGGAAATCATCGCCATCGTCATCATCAACCTTCTTCCCTCTCCAATTCCATGAAGCTCTTCGTCGTTCGTGAGTAATCTATTCGTAGGCTCGCTGGGCGGTGATGAGTAGGATGAGATCTATCATGTAATCGAGTTAGTTTTGATGGGGATAGATCCCTAGTATCCACTATGTTCTGAGATTGATGTTGCTACTACTTTGCCATGCTTAATTCTTGTCACTAGGGCCCGAGTGCCATGATTTCAGATCTGAAATTATTATGTTGTCACCAATATATGTGTGTTTTAGATCCGATCTTGCAAGTTGTAGTTACCTACTATGTGTTATGATCCGGCAACCCTGGAGTGACAATAACCGGAACCACTTCCGGTGATGACCATAGTTTGAGGAGTTCATGTCTTCACCAAGTGCTAATGCGTTGGTACGGTTCTTTATTAAAGGGAGAACCTTAATATCCCGTAGTTTTCTTTTGGACCCCGCTGCCACGGGAGGGATGGACAATAGATGTCATGCAAGTTCTTTTCCTTAAGCACGTATGACAACACACGGAATGCATGCCTACATCACATTGACGAACGGGATCTAGCCACATATCTCTCTGTGTTATAACTGTTGCATGATGAATATCATCCAAACAAATCACCGACCCATTGTCCTACTGCTGCTGTTACTACTATTTCTACTGTTGTTACTTGTCTTGCTCTGCTGCTGTTACTTGTCTTGCTCTACTACTGTTACTTGTCTTGCTCTGCTACTACTGTTGCAACTATTGTCGCTTGCTACTGTTGCTACTTGCTACTGCTGTCACTACTGTTGCTCCTTGCCACTGTCGTTACTCGCTACTTTGTTGTTACTACTTTGCTTGCAGATACTAATCTTTCAGGTGTGGTTGAATCTGACCCATTCAGCTGCTAATACTCGAGAGTATTCTCTCACCTCCTGTTTGGTGAATCAACAAATTTGGGTCGAATACTCTACCCTCGAAAACTGCTACGATCCCACGCGCTGGTGGGCCGTCAACAACATTCTTCTAGTTTCGATTGCTGGAGAGTGCTAGCAGCATTCTTCTGGTGTCGTTGCAAGGGGAAGCATAGCTGACATCAAGCATTTTTCTGGCGTCGTTGCCCGGGAGGTATTGCTATATTCTCTGAGTCACTTGGGATTTATATCTACTGATCACTATGAAGAATCTGAAGGATCCGAAGACCAAAGTCTTGCCCTCAACTACGTGGGGAGGTAAGGAATTGCCATCTAGCTGTGCACTTGATTCACCTTCAGTTATGAGTAAGTTTGCAACATCACCTCCTGCTAGAAATCTTGATATTTCGCCTGTGCTTGATGATGCTTATGATGCTACTGCTAGAGATGCTATGCTTGATACTATGCCTGATGATACTATACCTGATACTGCTTTGCCTGATATTGCTAGAGATGCTATGCTTGATACTGCTATAGATGCTATGCCTGATGATGATATGCTTGATACTGCCAGATATACTCCTTTGCCTGATGTTCCACTAGGGGTGTTCCTTGATGCTCAAATTGCTAGAGTTACTACCAATGCTCGTGATGCTTCTGAAACTACCGATACTATTGAGATAGAACCTGCTTTTGCTCCTTCTAGATCTAGCTCTCCTAGATATGAATTGCCTGATATACCTCAGGGTTACGTTATGGAGGGAGAGATAACTTAGGGTTTTCTGGCGTGTAAGGATGCCTATGACGCTGAGAAATTACTTCTCAAGTGGAAGGAAAAATCTCTGAAAGCTAGGATGAAATACAGTTCGAAGTTTGCCACTTCACCTATCTTTATCATCGATAAGGATTATGAATTATCTGTCGATCCTGAGATAATCTCTCTAGTCGAATCTGATCCTTTTCACGGTTATGAGTCTGAGACGGTCGTAGCCCATCTTGCCAAACTACACGATATAGCCACCCTTTTCACTAATGAGGAGAAGATCCGTCACTACTATATCCTTAAGTTGTTTCCTTTCTCCCTAAAGGATGATGCTAAAGTCTGCTTCACCTCTCTTGCTCCTGGATGTGTGAGTAGTCCCCGGGATATGGTCTATTACTTCTGTGAGAAATATTTCCCTGCCCATAAGAAGCAAGCTGCTTTGCAGGAAATATACAACTTTGCTCAACTCCAAGAAGAGAGTCTTCCACAAGCGTGAGGGAGGCTCGTCCATCTACAAAATGCTTTGCATGATCACCCTCTTAAGAAGAACGAGATACTTGATGTCCTCTATAACGGACTTACCGATGCCTCTAGAGACCACCTAGATAGTTGTGTCGGTTGTGTTTTTAGGGAACAAACTGTAGAACAAGCTGAGACCCTACTGAATAACATCTTGATCAACGATAATGCTTGGACTATTCATGAACCACCTCCTAAGCCAACTCCTAAGAAAAGAGGTATTCTATTCCTCAGTCTCGAAGATATGCAAGAAGCCAAGAAATCTATGCAAGAGAAAGGCATTAGATCTGAAGATGTCAAAAATCTACCACCTATCGAAGAGATCCATGGTCTCGATAACCCGATTCAGGTAGTGGAAGTGAATTCTCTACGTAGGTTTGATGAGAGTGATATTCCTTTTGATAAACCTGCTAGCCTATGCTTTGATGAATTTGACAACTTTGTTGCCAAACAATAGAGTTTCAATGATTATGTTAGCAGACATTTGGAACAAAGTACTCATATGCTTAGCCATTTAAGTGCTTGTGTGGACAGAAATGTCAATGATCTGAAGCTTCTGAGTAAACATGCCTCTATGATTACTACTCAGGTAGAACAAGTACTTAAAGCTCAGAATGACCTGCTCAATGAATTAAATGAAAACTCTGTCAGAGTCATTACTAGAGGAGGCAAAATGACTCAGGAACCTTTGTATCCTGAAGGTCATCCTAAGAGAATTGATCAAGATTCTCAAGGAATCAATGCTGATACACCTAGTCATCCTAAGGAGAAGAAGAAGGATGATAGAAGCTTGCATGCCAGTTCACCAAATAGTATCACACCTGAAGAACCTAATGATATTCTGCGTCTGATGCAGAAACACAATCTGGTGATGAACATGAACCTGGTGACAATATGGACAGTGATGTTCATAATAATGCTCAACCTATCAATGATGAGGATGTGGAGATTGAACCTACGGTTAATCCTGATAACCCACAGCCTAAGAGATACGATAAGAATGACTTCACTGCTAGGAAGCATGGTAAAGAAAGGGAACCATGGGTTCAGAGATGTATGCCCTTTCCTCCTAAGCCATCCAAGAAAAAGGATGATGAGGATTTTGAGCGCTTCGTTGAGATGATAAGACCCATCTTTCTGCAGATGCGGTTAACTGATATGCTCAAGATGTCTATGTATGCCAAGTACATGAAAGATATCGTGACTAATAAACGGAAGATACCAGATCTTGAGATCTCCACCATGCTTGCCAACTACACTTTTAAAGGTGGAACTCCCCACTATACCTTGCTCCATTAAAGGAAACTACGTAAGAACTGCCTTATGTGACCTTGGAGCCGGTGTTAGTGTTATGTTGCTCTCTCTTTATCGTAGACTTGAATTGGATAAGTTGACACCCACTGAAATTTCTCTGCAAATGGCCGACAAATCAACTGCTTTCCCTATCGGCATTTGCGAGGATGTGCCTGTTGTGGTTGCTAACACCACTATCTTAACAGACTTTGTTATCTTGGATATTCCCGAGGACGATGCCATGGCTGTCATCCTGGGAAGACCCTTTTTAAACACGACAGGGGCTGTTATATATTGCAACAAAGGCAATGTCACTTTCCACGTCAATGGTAATGAGCACACAGTGCACTTTCCAAAGAAACGATATCAAGTACATTGCATCAATGCTATCGAAAAGACTTCATCGATTCTCATTGGGAGCTTTGAATGCCCTATTCCTTGTGTCAAGATGAACTATGATTTGCTTGTTGGGGAGATACATATCCCCATTGAGGTGACTTAGTGACTATTCGAAAATTCTACGTTCTCTCTTGCGATTTGAGAAGGTTTTGTCATAAGGATTTGATCAACCCCATTGACGGATTTCTTTCGATGGCCATGAAACGGACGAATCAAAGGGTCACATACCTCTGTTTTGAGTTTTCATTTTCTGTTGCTTAGAAGAAAAATGATAGAATTAGTTTAGCTTTTCCTGTTTTCTGTTTTAGCGTCCCGGAGAAAAATACCTCGAAAATAAAAGTTCTCCGATGGTCCTCAAAATTTAGTATGATTTTTTCTGGAATTTTTGAAAATTACTGGGCCTGAGAGCTGGCCTGCGGGCCAGACCAGTGGGCCACAAGCCCTGCCACCGCCACCCACCCCCTGGTGGCGGAGTGCAAGCTTGTGGGGCCCACAGGGACCCCCTCCACTCATTCCAGCTCCCAGCCTCTTCTTCCACCTCCAGAAAAAATAGTTTCGCAGCTCAAACTCGTGTTCTTGCTCATTTGGCTGTGATTTTCGACCTCCTTCCTCAAAGCACCATTCTCCGAACCGTTTTGGGGAAATTACTCCTTGGTAAGTGACTCCTCCATTGGTCCAATTAGTTTTTGCTCTAGTGATTTATCCTTCATGAATTCTTGCTACCTTGGTGACCCTGTTCTTGAGCTGGAAATCTTGATTTTAGATGGTCCCAAGTAGTTTTAGCACGTGATATGGTCTCTAGGCACTAGTAGGAGTAGTTGATACAAGGTGTGGTGGGTCTTCATTCACTTTTCTCTTGAACTTCAAAAATTTCAGCAAAAGGAAATTATGTTCAGGAGGAAGTTTCATGGTGGTTCCTCAAGTAAGAAGGGTCCTCGTCTTTCTTTCCGGGAGCCCGAACCTTTTCAACTAAGGGACACACCGGTACAACCATGTGAATGTCCTTCCGATGAGTTCATGATCGAAGCAGGTTTCAAGGACGAGTTTGATACACTTGTCCGCAATGCCGGGTTAGAAGAATTCCTCTCAGATAAATGTGAACAGTATGCTATGCTCACTGCCTCTTTCGTGCGTAGATTTAAATTTTCAGTTGGTCGTGACTCATCCATACTGTTTGATCTGTACGATAAATCCTATACCGTGGATTTGGAGGATTTCAATAGGATTTGCAAGATACCCGATGGGGGTAGTATTAATGATCCTTCTAAGTCTTCGGTCAGAGACTTTGTCTCCAGTATAACTGTTGGAGAAACCAGAGATATCACGCAAGCCACCATAGGAAGCATCCATTTCCCTGCCTTGAACTACCTTGCCCTCTTCATAGGTAGGTGCATTAACGGCAAGGGTGCACATTGTCACCTATGCGCTTCCGACCTTAGTATCCTTAAGAGCGCAGTAACAAGTGACAGGAGCTTCAATATGGGAGCTATAATAGCAAGGAGGTTGAATAAAAATGACAGTGAGGGGGATTTCTTTGGTGGAGTTTATGCTACACGCTTAGCAAATTTTCTTGGAGTATCCATCCGTCCAGAAGACCCTCCTCTTCGTACAGCCTACCTTGATCGTGTCGCTCTAACACGCTACCAGTTCCTTGAGAGAGATCATGGATCCCTCCTATACCGCTTGAAATTTAATCGGTACCGTGTTTTCCATGCTACCCTTCCTGCTCCTGCTTTCTTTGACTTTCAGGTAAAATGAAGATACTACATAACCATAGGAGAGGCAGAGGAGTATGAGAGGGAGGCGACTGTTGCTCGACTTTGTGAGGCAGCTATTCAGGCAGTGGCTGCAGCACTCCCGTATAACACCCATTATGACTTTGGGTTTCGCCAGGACCATCCATGGGAGTAGACCAAGCTAGGCCAAAAGCCTAAGCTTGGGGGAGTACGTGTTCTCACTGACTTTACATTCATGCTTATGCTTTCACTTTGTTAGCCCGTGTTTACACTTTGCCACTGTATTATCCATGCTAGTTTATTTTCGTTTTCTTGTTTTGTGTCCTTTTAAGAAAATCCAAAAAGATTTTTCTTTCTTCTTTTGCTTGTTGGGAACTTTCCCGTGTAAATAGTTTTCTTTTTTCTTTGGGTCAAGGTAGAAGATATTGGTTACAATGTTTAGTGGTTCTTGCATGCATACCTATTTAGCTTTCAAAGAGCCATATTACTTTGTCTTCTCCTTTGTGTTTGCCAGCAGATTCAGCCTAGTTCAATGCACGAGCACTCTTATTATTGTTCACATCGTTTGATCGTGCAAATGAAAGGCAATAATGATGATATATGATGAAGTGACTGAGACTGAAAAGCTGGTATGAACTCTATCTATTTTGTTTTTGTAAATATGACTAGCTTGTCGACCCAGATTTAAGCTTTGTTGTGAGAGAACCATGTTTGCAATGACAAATTAGAGATCATAGTTTCTGATGCCATGCTTAGTTAGCTGAGAGTTTATAATGGTTTGTCTTGAATGCCAACATAGATTTTGAGATGACTATGATGTAGTATGATAGGATGGTATTCTCCTTTGAATGTTTGAAGTGGCTTGACTTGGCACATGTTCATGCATGTAGTTGAAACAAAATCAACATAGCCTCTATGATGTTCGTGTTCATGGTGATTTATATCTTGTTCATGCTTGCATTCAATGTTAGTCAAACTCATTGCATCTTGATGACTGTTGTCGCTCTCTAGTTGGTCGCTTCCCAGTCTTTTGCTAGCCTTCACTTGTACTAAGAGGAATATTGCTTGTGCATCCACTTCCATAAACCCAAAAGTTTTTCCATGAGAGTCCACCATACCTACCTATTTGCGGTATCTACCTGCCGTTCCAAGTAAATTTGCATGTGCCACTCTCTAAACCTTCAAGAAATAATCTGTTTTGCATGCTCGAACCGCTCATGTCGTGACAAGGGGCTATTGGTATCTTCCATGCTAGGAGTGTTATCCTCGACATGTGTTTATTCATTGTCATTCACGAGAAAGGGGCCGGTAATTGGAATGCCCAGTTCCATGCTTAAATCAAAAACATACCTGTAAAACAAGACTCCCCCCGGATTGATGATAGTATCGATGGTACCCGAGGATTCGGCTAGCCGTGGAGTGTGATTGATTGGTGGTGGGGGCGTTAAAACTTTACTTTTCTATTTGGGAACCGCCTATAGCATGAGTAGCATGGAAGATATTGAGAACTCTTGGTCATTGCGTTGACAATGAAAGCATGCCACCCAAAATTATTATCTCTATTTTCAAAGCTTGAGCTCTGGCACCTCTGCAAATCAATGCTTCCCTCTGCGAAGGGCCTGTCTATTTATTTTCCTGTTGAGTCATCCTCTTCTTTTATAAGCACCAATTAGAGAGCACCTCTGTCATTTTTATGCTTTGCTTTTGATTGATATTGAGTATGACTATGACTGGATCTTAGTTGCTATGAATTACAATATTTAGTCACCCTTGATCTTTGAAAGTGCTCTGCATTTATGTTTTGCGGTCTCAAAAAGAGCTAACGAGATACCACCTATTCATATTGCTTGCTACTTGTTTTGATTGAAGTGTTGGTATTTGAAACTCATTATTATTTGCTCGTTAGCTGATTATGCCATTGATATTAGTTTACCGTGAGACCTTTGTGTCACTTGCTTTTGTGGTTAACTTGTGATCTTGCTGAAATTCTGGTTATGAGTTAGACATAGTTGCAACAACAAGATCAAATAGAGTTTGTCAAAGTTTCTCTTTGTCTCTCAGTTTGTGAACTGAGTTGCCTGAGGACAAGCAAGGTTTTAAGCTTGAGGGAGCTGATACGTCTCCATCGTATCTACTTTTCCAAACTCTTTTGCCCTTGTTTTGGACTCTAATTTGTATTATTTGAATGGAACTAACCCGGACTGACGTTATTTTCAGCAGAATTGCCATGGTGTTGTTTTTGCACAGAAATGAAAGCTCTCGGAATGACCTGGAAATTTACGAGGATTTTTTGTGGAATATAAAAAAATACTGGTGCAAGAATTACCTGGAGGGGTGGAGCTAGGAGCCCACAAGCCCAGGAGGCGCCCCCCTGGCCGCGCCTGGCAGGCTTGTGAGGCCCTCGTGGCTCCGCCGCCTCCAACTCCAGCTCTATTTAGTCTCTCTCGCCTAGAAAAAAATTAAGAGAGAAGAGTTCATCGCATTTCACGACACGGAGCTGCCGCCACCACCTGTTCTTCCTCCGGAGGGCAGATCTGGAGTCCGTTCTGGGCTCCCGAGAGGGGAGATCGTCGCCATCGTCATCACCAACCATCCTTCATCGCCAATTCCATGATGCTCTTCACCGTTCGTGAGTAATCTCATCATAGGCTTGCTAGACGGTGATGGGTTGGATGAGATCTATCATGTAATCGAGTTAGTTTTGATGGGGTTTGATCCCTAGTATCCACTATGTTCTGAGATTGATGTTGCTACTACTTTGCTATACTTAATGCTTGTCACTAGGGCCCGAGTGCCATGATTTCAGATCTGAACCTATTATGTTTTCATCAATATATGTGTGTTCTTGATCCTATCTTGCAAGTTGTAGTCACCTACTATGTATTATGACCCGGCAACCCCGGAGTGACAATAGCCGGAACCACTCCCGGAGATGACCATAGTATGAGGAGATCATGTATTCACTAAGTGTTAATGCTTTGTTCCGGTTCTCTATTAAAAGGAGACCTTAATATCCCTAAGTTTCCATTAGGACCCCGCTGCCACGGGAGGGATGGACAATAGATGTCATGCAAGTGCTTTTCCGTAAGCACGTATGACTATATACGAAATATATGCCTACATTACATTGACAAACTGGAGCTAGCTACAAATCACCCCGTGTTATAACTGATACATGATGAATGTCATCTAACATAATCATCCATCACCGATCCAATGCCTACGAGTTTTTCCTACTGGTCCTTGCTACATTACTTTACCGCTACTGGTGTCACTTCTGCTACTGTTACCGCTACTGTTGTCACTTCTGCTACTGTTATCGTTGCTACCATTGCTATCACACTACTTTGCTACTGAAACTTTGCTACAGATACTAAGCCTTTCAGGTGTGGTTTAATTGACAACTCAACTGCTAGTACTCGAGAATATTCTTTGGCTTCCCCTTGTGTCGAATCAACAAATTTGGGTTGAATACTCTACCCTCGAAAACTGTTGCCATCCCCTATACTTGTGGGTTATCAAGACTATTTTCTGGCGCCGTTGCCGGGGAGGCCTAGCTCTATTCTCTGAGTCACTTGGGATTTACGTCTGTTGATCACTAATAGGAATCCAAGAGATCCAAAAACTAAAGTCTTGCCCTCAACTATGAGGACAGGTAAGGAACTACCATCTAGCTCTGCACTTGATTCAGCTTCAGTTATGAGTAAGTTTGCGACACCACCACCTACTAGAAATTCTGATGTGTCGCCTGTGCTTGATGATGCTGCTTCTGCTATCCATGATGCTTTGCTTGATACTGCTTTGCCACTGGGTGCATTCCTTGATGCACAAATTGCTAGAGTTACTACTGAATGTCATGATACTTCTCAGACTGATGAAATTATCGAAGTGGAACCTGTTGTTTCACCTGTTAGACCTAGATCTCCTAGATATGAATTGCCAGATATACCTAAGGGTTATGTTATGGAGGGAGAGGTAGCTGTCGTGGTTTTGTCATGGCAGATGTCCTCGTGAAAGGACTTAGTGTTGGAGCCATCACACCTTGGTGGCGACTCAAAGGGGTTATGTGGGAACGAGACACAGATTTACCCAGGTTCGGCCCCTCGTGCAGAGGTAAAGGCCTACGCCCTTCTTGGTGTTTGTATTGATGGTGTTTTCGATTACAAGGGGGCGTAACTCGCCTGACCTAGCACTCGATGATTTCTAACCTCTCCTCTCCTTCCCTGAGACCCGCCCTTATATACAGGTCGAGCCCTTATGGTTTACAAGAGTCCTTTCCTTTACACAAATCGTGATTCTTCCTATCTCTAAGTCGCCATCTTTCCAAGACTTGGAGATCTTCCCAACAATGGACTTTTCCCGAAGGTCCCGAATCATCATCCGACTCCCGGCCCCGCTAGGCCAAGGCCGGAACCACTTAGAGATGAGTCGCCAAGTTGGGTGACCCGGCCCAACTAGGGCGGGTTACCCAACAAATAATACCCCCAACATTAGGCCCCAGATTGACTTGAATTTTTTCAAGACAATGTCCTCACTTAGTTAGGGGCGATTCATCTCACTCTTCTTATGCACCATGCACTTCAACCGCCATCCGTTGCGGAAAAACTCAAGTCGCCAAACCACTTCTTGTTAGCGCCTTCTTATCCCTTTTTTTCTCGAAAGAGATGACGACGTAATCTCCAACGGATACTTCGGTACCGATATCCCGAAAATTTTGGGCGCCATCATGGCGAATCTTTATCTTTTGGCAGTTCCCGCTCATGGCGCCTCAATCTCGGCGCCTGACCCAATAAATGGGCGGGAGGAGGGGGCAGGGCGCATTTCCACCTACCCGTCTTGTCGCCCCCTTCTTCCTCGCCATCGTACCGAGAACCTCGTCACCACCCGAGAGCTTCGTCGTCGCCCAAGCACTTCGTCGCCGCCCGAGAGCTCCGCTGCTTCTCGAGAACTTCGTCGCCGCCCGAAAGCTTCGTCGTCGTCCGAGCACTTCGTCGCCGCCCGAGAGCTTCGCCACCACTTCGAGAACTTCGTCACCGTCCGAGATCTTCGCCGCCGTCCGGGAGCTGCTGAACGTGCGACGCTCGCCGCGAATCTTTCTTCGGACGCCTCCAGCCGCATTTACCAGGTTACCCTCCCGCCATTGAAGGCAGATCTAAGCTTCTCGAGGTTCATGTCCACCATTTCTTTAGAACATCTCGAACAGCTTTGTAATTCCCGGCTAGTTGGTGGTGACGATAGTGAGTACGACAACATTCTCCATACCCTTAGTTGCTTAGCCTTGATTTGAAGACTTTGAAAGGATTTCACCAGATCAACTGTACTGTTTTCATCTTAGTCATAGGCTGTTTTACCCAGACCTTTCGCATTCATTTCTGCATGTTCTGTAGATACACATATTACCGCCTGTCGCGTGAAACCTGTTTATAGATTCATACTTCGCCATCTTGGCAGACACTTCTGAAGCTCTGAACCATTTTTCCTTTAAGTAGTAAGAATTTCATAAGTCGCCCTGGTATTCTGACCCGGCCCTTTATTGGCGAGTCAAAAACTCCCTCAGCTATCAGGAAAATTGTTTGGCGAGTCAAATGAATCTGTTTCACCATTTAGTAGGGGCTTGGCGAATTAATTTATCCGTAATTTTTCCCTTTGTAGCATGGGCACCGTTTTCAAAAATGATTGGCTCCCGACCAAGGTTGATGATACTCTCCTTAACAACTGTGTGAAAACGGGGAATCTGGACCCTCAAGAGGTTACCGGTTGGCGTTCCGGGTTAGGAGAGGAGATCCCCAACCCGAAGGAAGGGGAAATAGTTGTTTTTGTTGAACACCTTGAACGGGGTTTTAAACCGCCCGGATCAAAATTCCTCAGAGATGCCATGACCTTCATGAATGTCCGCCTCTAGGACTTAGGACCCAACTCGATAAGCAATTTATGTCAGTTCCAAGTGTTCTGTGAGGCCTACTTGCGGATGGAACCTTCAGTTCCTTTATTTTGGTATTTCTTCCATTTGAATCGCCAGACAGAATTTTCCAATGGTCCTAGCTTGGAGCTTGGAGGTGTCAATGTTCAACGCCGTAGGGATAGTTCATTCCCGTCACTCGCCATGCCAAGCCATCCCAAAGGCTGGGGCGAGTCCTGGTTTTACTGCCAGGAAACTTCGCCTGAGGGTAAAAACAAGATTCTTGGCTATAGGAAGGAGCATCTTCCAACAAATTTCAGACTCCCAGACAAGCTCACCGAAGAGGAGGAGTCAGATTTTATCCTAGTACTGTCCGAGTTAAGATCTCTGACAAACAACGACCTTACTGGGGTTGACTTAATCCATTGCTGGGTCGAATGGCGTATCCTCCCCTTAAGTCGCCGGGACGGATTAATGTGTGATTTTGACGGTACCTTGCATCACCCCCAGTGCTATTTCCACACAGCACTAACAAAAAATGATATTGTAACCATCATCAAGAAATTGACCGGCGAGCCCATGGCCAAGTGCGGCCAAATAGGTCTTAAGCCGTTCTGCAAGATCAACCCGGCACCAAAGGTAAATAACTTAACCCGCTTTTACCTTATTCCTTCCGTCTTACTTGAGCTATGACCTCTTATAATAAAAAATGCCTTTTCAGAAAGGTGAAAAATTCTGGTCCAGGAGGCCAAAAAAGATGGCCTTGAAGCAAGCCAAGACGGCTCCAAAAAAGAAATCCAAGGGCAAGGGCAGAGCCGTCGTTACTGAGCCATCTGACGCCGACGAATCCCAAGTCGGCGACGTACTTTCAGAGGTAAAAATCCATCTTCTTTAACTCGCCATTCATTGTTGATAATTTTGTGTTTACGCCTCTTGTATCTCTTGTGTAGAATGAGGACAATGAAAGCCAGGAAGACTCGTAGAGGTAATTTTTGTTTCCTCCGACTCATCTTCTCGTCCACCTAAGCCGGCCAAGCGAATTTGTGGGAAAGTTCCCTTCTCACACCCACATGCTTGTTTGGATCCAAATTTCCTTTTGAAGAAAGCGCAACATGCTTCCAATCGGAAAACTCGAAGTCATTCTGGAGACTTGGTGTCCGAGTTACCAACAAAAACCAAGAAAAGGCAAAATGAGGTATCTTCTAACAGCACCTCTTCATTTCCTTTTGGATTACGTTTATAACTCGCTCACATCTTGAAGTGTTTGTTTTGCAGAGTTCTCCTCCTTCATCAGGCGACTCAGTAATGTCAGCACTTCCACCGATGATCCGCGTCCCCGGGTAAGTATTTTATAACACTTACCTTATTCTGATGATGGTAATGTCTGTTTCTTTAAGCGCACTCCCTTTTCCTTTTAGGGCTCAGGCGAAGAAAAGGAAAACTGGCGGGTCAGCTCCCATTACAGCTTCGGAGCCTATTGAAAAATCGGCGCCGATCCAAGATAACCCGGCCCAAGATAAACCTGAAAATCAAATGGATCTCCCAAGCTCGCCCAAGGAAACCATGGCAACGCCTAATCCGCCAAGTCCATTAAAAACAGCAAAAGACCCAGACGTTGTGGTCATCACCGGCACTCGCTTTTCTAAGCCGGCCTCAGCAGTTTTCTCAAAGCATGTATCATCATCAGCTCAACCTGCTATTGAGTATGAACTCTCCAAGGATAAGCTCTCCCAGTATGAAAATCTTGAATTCAGAGAACTTTGCTCGGGCTTTGCGAGTCGCCTGGAGGCGAGTTATGAAATGGAAAAAAGTCTGCTTCTTATGCTGAAGAACAAACATGAGGTACGTCTTATTGCATACCGTATTATCCTTATTAACCCCCAAGGGGCGGGTCATCTACGAAAAGATGAGCCGGGTCTTAATAGTAAAATGAGTCTGTCCACCTGTAACCCCCAAGGGCCGGGTCATCTGTAAAAAGATGAGTCGGGTCTTGATAATTGAAGAAAACTTTTGACTTGTAACCCCCCAGGGCCGGGTCATCCGTAAAAATATGAGCCAGGTCTTGATAATTGAAGGAAACTTTCGACCTGTAACACCCAAGGGCCGGGTCATCTGTAAAAATATGAGTCGGGTCTTGATATTGTATAATTTTTCTAAAAAATTATACATTAGCCCCCAAGTGTCAGGGATGTTGCTTGCAATAATTCTGAGACTTGCCCCTTGACCATATATTTTGACACGAATCACTTACCCAAGCTGAATCAGCATTTGGCGATTTGAAGAAAAATTTAACCGATCAGCAGGATGCCCGGGCAAAATCAGAAGAGAAGTGTCAACTTATCTTATCTGAGATGGAGAAGCTAAAAGCCGACTTAAAAAAGGCTCAAGCTGATCAAGATGCCCTGATAAAGCGAGCAGAAAAAGCCGAAGCTAAGTTGGATACTGTACAACAAGAGCTGGCCGGCTTAAAGCGACATATGTCCAACATGGCACAAGCCGTCTTTGGTAAAAAACCAAACCCTGACCTTGTATTTTGTAAATAAATAACTTAGTATGTAGAAATTACTGACCATCATTACTCCTTGTGCAGGTCCGAGAGCCGCCAATCTTCAGAATAATTGTATCCTGATGCTGAAGGCGATTTACACGTTAACGGAGCAGCTATATACCGGAAGTGTGCTGACCGTGAAAGCAGTGATGGGTGCCAATGAACCCATAACATCCATAAATAAAATGCTTGACTGCTTATCTACTCTTCCTCCTCAAATTGGTGAGCTAACTCGGTCTGCTGCCCGAAAAGGAGCACTGACTACTCTGAGTTGGTGTCTGGCGTATGCTCCAAAAATAAACCCTGAAGAGGTAGCGGCAGGCTTTCCCCAGCTCAAGGATGACGGGTCAGAATTCGCTGAAGAAGATTACGAGCGTGTTGTCAAAGAATCCCGTTTGGCAGCAACTCAGCTTGCAGCAAGCTTGGATTTATCAAAATACCAAGCCGCCTATGACAACAAGAACAAGAAAGTCAACCCGCCAACCTTTGTGACAACCAGCTTAACTCCGCGTCGACCCAAGAATCCTTTTGACTTGGAGGTGCATCTCTCATCAGTGTTGAACGATGAAGATGAGTTCGCCGCGTTATCCAAGTGTAACTAGGTACTGGGCGACTTGCAAACTGAAGTCGGCCAGAGCTCGCAGCAGGCTGACCCGAGGACATCAATAGAATAATCCTTTATGGATTTGGACATAAGAGCCATGTAATAAGTCCTTTATAGAGATCAAACTGCTTCTGTGATGTCTTGAAAAAACCTTATGTCGCCTTTAAGGCGCCTTAGAATGCTTGATCCGCCCTCAAGGCGTCTTTTTATGATGCTTGACCCGTCGTGGCTATAATGATTTTGATCATCAACCTGTTAGGCTTAAAGACACATATCAAATCATCTCAGTGAGTAATGGATGATAATAAATAATAACCGACCCAAAATATTTGAGGCGAGTCAGAAAAAAGTCTGAAAGACCTTGTGGCAGTGCCAAGAAGGTAAAAAATAGCAATTTCGTCGGCTCATCAGGTCGCGACAGGATAGGACGAGTTATATAAACTCAAGTGCTACCCTTGGGGGACTTTTTGTATAAAAAGCTCAAGTATTTAGACCGGCTGATCAGGCGCGAGTCAAGCTTCAGTGAAGCGGGTTCAGTGAACCAATGGTTTCTCTATTTTCCATGTGAGGCGCTAACCGGTACCAGACATGTTTTAACCTAGGCGAGTTCAGGGTCCATAAGCGGAGTAACTCGCCAAGAGTTCATGGGTCCATATGGCGATTCGGCCAACACACAGTCTAGTATAACCATTTGTAATGCGGTAATTTTTCGCAGGCCAAATGGGTAGTAAGGCTGATCTCAGTGAGAGGAAGCCCCCAAGTGACCTATGATTAAGGGAAAGACCGTCATAGGATTGTAAAAGCGTATACGCTATTACCACAAAATGACTTGAGAACAAACTGCCCTCAAGTAAGCCGGCCTAATCCACAGAATCATATAAGGCGCCTATGTTTGAATCGCGCGCTTGTAGCGACTTTCGATCCTCTTTGGCTTATCAATACCGAGTTTTGTAATAAGCGCAGCGTGGCGACTTAAGCTCTTTGGTATAGATAGCGTCCATGCTTGGGCGACTTGTTGAAGAATAAAAATAAAGATCCATACTTCCAATAAGATGAATTAGCAGGAAAACCCCCAAGCTGGGAGGCATCAACTTTATTGCTTCATAAGAAATGAAAAACTTACAAAAGGCACAGCTAATAGCTCAAGTGTAATAAGGCCGCAAGTGGGCTATGTTCCAGGGGCGAGTTGACTCTGCCTCCGTGGTTGGCCGATCAGGCCGTAGGTCCACGAGATAGTAGGACCCGTTGCGAAGGCTTTTGCTGATGACGAACGGTCCTTCCCATGGTGGTGATAACTTATGCATGCCGGTACGATCTTGTATCAATCGAAGCACTAAGTCACCCTCCTGAAAAGTTCGGCTCTTGACCCGGCGGCTGTGATAACGCCATTAGTCCTGCTGATAAATGGCCGGTCGGGTTGCAGCCAAATCGCGTGCTCCCTCCAAAGCGTCCAAAGAATCTTGACGCGCCAACTCGTTGTCATGTTCCACATAAGCGGCAACTCTGGGCGAGTCATGCCTAATGTCAGTGGGAAGAACGGCTTCTTCTCCATATACCAGAAAGAAGGGAGTAAAACCCGTAGAACGGTTCGGGGTGGTCCGGATGCTCCATAGTACTGAAGGCAACTCCTCAACCCAACACCCCGGGGTACGTTCCAGGGGAACCATGAGTCGGGGTTTGATTCCTCGCAACACTTCCTGATTCGCCCACTCGGCCTGTCCATTAGATTGCGGATGAGCTACTGCAGAAACATCAAGCCGGATGTGCTCACGATGGCAAAACTCCTGCATCGCTCCTTGAGACAGATTAGTCCCATTGTCAGTAATAATGTTGTGTGGATATCCGAACCGAAAGATCAATTTTTTCAAGAATTTGACCGATGTCTCCGAATCGCAAGCTCCAACGGGTTCTGCTTCAACCCACTTGGTAAACTTATCAACCGCCACCAGCAGATGAGTTTTTTTGTTGGACGACATCTTAAAGGGGCCAACCATGTCTAACCCCCACACCGCGAAAGGCCAAGTTATGGGTATCATCCTTAGTTCTTGAGCCGACACATGGGCCTGTCGTCCATAACGCTGGCATCCGTCACATCGACGAACTATCTCCTCTGCATCTGCATGGGCCGTCAACCAGAAGAAACCATGACGGAACGCTTTTGAAACCAAGGAACATGACCCGGCGTGATGCCCACAATCTCCGGAATTAATGTCGTTTAGAATTACGCATCCTTCTTCAGAGGAAACACATCTTTGGAAAACCCCGGAAGTGCTTCGTTTATATAATTCGCCATTGATGATCACCATGGATTTGCTTCACCGAACGATTTGGTGAGCCAATACTTCATCCGAAGGTAACTCACCTCGGGCGAGATAGGCCAGATAAGGAATAACCCAATCCGGCGTAACATGGAGAGCCGCCACAAACTGAGACTCAGGGTCTGGTATTGCCAACTCCTCCTCCGAGGGTAACCTTACGGAAGGATTATGCAGAGTATCCAGAAAGTCATTGGGGGGAACCGGCTTACGCTGCGAACCGAGACGTGAAAGGGCATCAGCTGATTCGTTAAGGCGCCGGTCGATATGATCAACCTGATAGCCATGGAAGTGACCCGCCACGTCAGACACAGCCCTCCTGTAAGCCGCCATCAGGGGGTCCCGAGAATCCCAAGTACCTGAAACTTGTTGAGCCACCAAATCAGAATGGCCAAAACATCTGACCCGCATAAGGTTCATCTCCTTGGCGAGTCGCAAGCCATGAAGTAAATCTTTGTATTCCGCAGCTCTGTTGGTACATGGAAACATGAGTCGGAGGACATAGAAGAATTTGTCTCCTTGAGGCGATATCAGCACCACACCAGCCCCCGAGCCTTCCAAATATCTAGACCCGTCAAAATAAATAGTCCAGTATGTAAGGTCGGGCCTATCTTCCGGGATCTGTAACTCGGTCCAATCGTTGACGAAATCAACCAGGGCTTGAGATTTGATAGCCGTGCGAGGGGTGTATCGCACATGGTGCGGCCCAAGTTCGATCGCCCGCTTAGCGATTCGCCCCGTTGCTTCCCGGTTCTCGATGATGTCCCTGAGGGGGCGGAGCTAACCATCGTGATGGGATGCTCCTGGAAATAGTGTTTGAGCTTTCGGCTTGCCATAAAGACCCCATAAACTAACTTCTTCCAGTGTGGGTATCGCTGCTTGGAGAGAGTTAGCACCTCGCTAATGAAATATACTGGGCGTTGCACTGGATATTCCTTCCCTTCTTCCTTTCTTTCGACGACCACTGCCACACTCACCGCTTTGGAGTTTGCCGCAATGTACAGAAGCATAGGCTCTTTCTCAGTCGGGGCGGCCAAAACCGGCGGGTTGACCAGCTGCTATTTTAAGGCCTCGAAAGCTTCATTGGCTTCGTCTGTCCAAACAAAATGGTCAGATTTTTTAAGCAATTGATAAAGGGGAATAGCCTTTTCACCCAGACAGCTTATGAAGCGACTTAAGGCCGCAATACGACCCGCCATCCATTGAACTTGATTAATATTCGCTGGTTTCCCAAGGGAAGTAACCGCCTCGATTTTGTTCGGGTTAGCTTCAATGTCGCGCTCAGATACCAGGAAACCCAACAATTTTCCTGCAGGAACACCAAAGACACACTTGGTGGGATTAAGCTTCATTTGGTATACCCGCATATTATCAAAAGTTTCCTTTAGGTCTCCCAGTAGTGTTTCCTTCCTGTGAGTTTTAACCACAATGTCATCAACGTAAGCATGAACGTTGCGTCCGATTTGGCCACGGAGGCAATTTTGGATGCAGCGCTGGTAAGTCGCCCCTGCACTCCTGAGTCCAAATGGCATGGACACATAGCAAAAAGCCCCGAAGGGGGTTATAAAAGCTGTTTTCTCCTCATCTTCCACGACCATCTTGATTTGGTGATATCCGGAATAAGCGTCCAGGAAGCACAAACGTTCGCATCCCGCCACCGAATCAATAATTTGATCGATGCGGGGAAGGGCGAAAGGATCCTTTGGACAAGCTCTGTTAAGATCCATGTACTCAATGCACATGCGGAAGGTACCGTTCTTCTTGAGCACCAGGACCGGGTTAGCCAACCATTTGGGGTGGAAAACCTCTACGATGAATCCGGCGGCCAAGAGGCGGGCAACTTCTTCCCCAATTGCCTTGCGTCGTTCCTCATTGAACCTGCGAAGATATTGCTGAATTGGTTTTGCCTTTGGGTCAACATTAAGATGGTGCTCATCGAATTCTCTCGGCACACCAGACATGTCAGAAGGTTTCCATGCGAAGATGTCCCGATTCTCACGGATGAATTCGATGAGCATGCTTTCCTATTTGGGGTCTAAACCCGCCCCGATAGTGAACTGCTTGGTTGAGTCGCCAGGGACGAAATCCACTGTCTTAGTGTCGTCTGTTGGTTTGAACTTGAGGGGCGGCTTAGCGTCTGTCATTGGCTTCTTTAAAGGTGACATGTCAGCCGGATCAACATTGGCCTGGTGATATTTAAGCTCTTCCGCAGCACAGGCGACTTCTGCGTAAGCAACATCCCCTTCTTCACACTCTCTTGCAATCCTCCTATCACCATCAACTGTGATGGGTCCTTTAGGGCCAGGCATCTTGAGTTTAAGGTAAACATAGCAGGGGCGAGCCATGAATCGGGAGTAAGCCGGCCGCCCAAACAGTGCATGATAGGGCTTTTTAACTTGACCACCTCAAACATGAGCGGCTCACTTCTGTAGTTAGACGCTGTTCGAAATGCGACGGTGAGCCTAATTCGGCCTATGGGGTACGCCGATTTACCTGGGACAATCCCGTGGAATACCGTGGTTGAGGGCATCAAATCTTTCTCCAACAGGTTCATCCTTTGAAATGTGTCGAAGTATAATATGTTGATGCTGCTACAACCATCCATTAGTACCTTTGATAAGGTATATCCTCCAACTTGAGGAGCCACGACCAACGCTAAGTCGCCGGGATTGTCAACTCTCGGCGGGTGATCCTCCCTACTCCATGATATAGTCTGCTCGGACCAATGGAGATATCTAGGGAGTGCCGGCTCAGATACACTATACGCTCGGTGACTCACCTTTTTTATCACGCCTGCAGGCATTGGTGGTGAAAACGTGGTACTGTCCGTTGCTTAACTGCTTGGGGTTGTTGCGGAAGCCACCATTGTCATCCTACCCCTGCGGAGCCCCCTGTGGGGGTGGTTGTTGAAAGACTCCCGGCGGGTTATACCGCCGTTGGTGGTGCACCGGATACTGGCCACTGCTTGGCTGCGGGCCGCCCTGTGCCCCGGGTTCGGGGAAGCCGCCAAAGGGGTTCTGGCGTTGATTAGACGCGCCAAACTGTTCCTGCCGTTGGTCCGGGTCGCCTCCTTGCCCTTTTTTTATCGCCTCCGCCCGAAACTCCCGCATCACGTAACAGTCCTTCCAGGAATGAGTCGCTGGCCCGTCTGCCATGGCGTGATGCGGGCAGGGGCCCTTGAGTAACTCATTATAATTGCGTGGCTTTTTCCCAGTGTAACCCCTATTCTTCTTCTGGCGGTGTTTTCCATTGTTGGCGTTGGTGTTGGCGACTAGGTCCGAAGACTCTTCCTGCTGCCTTCTTTTGCCATTCGCTCCATGATTATGGCGGGCGCGTCCCTGGAACAGGGTGTGGTTTTTGGATGACTCGCCTTTCCTAGGCGAGTTGGCCTTACCACCATCTTCTCCTGGATCTTTGGTGTCGTCCGCCTCAGCGTACCTAGTGAGGGTGTCCATTAGCTCCCCCATATCTTGCACCTTTCGCTTGAGTCGTCCCAACTTCTGCACCAATGGCTCATAGTGGCAGTTCTGCTCCAGGATTAGCACAGCCTAAGCCGCTGTGATACCATCCGACGAATGAATGATTTCCGTGACCCGCCGCGTCCAGCGGTGGGCCGACTCATCCAGGCGTTGAACGCAGTGCTGTAAATCGACTATTGTCATCGGGCGCTTGCAGGTCCCTTGGAAATTTTTGACGAAACGCTCTTTTAATTCGGCCCAAGACTGGATGGAGTTGGGGGGCAAGTTCTTTAACCAAGTACACGCCGTCCGTTCGAGCATCATTGTGAAGTATCTGGCGTAGACTGCTTCGCTTACATCGAGCATGTCCATGGCGATTTCGTAACTCTCGACCCATGACGCCGGCTCAAGATCCGGAGTGTAGTTAGGCACCTTTCTTGGTCCTTTAAAATCCTTGGGCATTCGCTCGTTGCGAAGGGCGGGGGCCAAGCATGGCACCCCCACTTGTCTGCTGCTTCCAACAAGAGGCGCTGGGGCGACTTGTGTGTCCGGGTGATCTCGACCTGGCAGGTCTCGGTGATCAGGCGAGTTGACCTATGGAAAGGGTCGCGGTCCGCTGGTTATGGCGGGCTGTTCCTCTGGTCGACTCCTGGTGCGGCTTGTCTGGGGAGTGGAGTGCAGCCGATCTAGGCTGTGTGAGAACTGGGCATTTTGAACCACCGCCGTCTTCAACATCTCAATGGTGTTCCTTGATTCTATCTCAGCTAAATTGTTGCCATGAATCGGAAGGGATTCTAAATGGCGAGTTGCAGCAAGGACATTGTCCATCGAGTTGGAAAAGTAACCTCGAGGTATCTGGAATCGGGGAACGCGATCCACAGCTAGCTGAAACGGCGGGTTTGGTGGCTGGCCCGGCCCTCCCCCCGGGGTGTCTCCTGCCCCGGGAGTTCGTGGAGTGTCGAACAGGCGGGTCGGGTTGAGATCAGGGGTAAACGACCCTGATGCCTCCGTTGATGGACGGCGTCAGATGCGCGCTGATGCCTTCGAGCCGCCAGTTTTCGGTATTCAAGCGAGCTACCTCAGCGGTAATTTGAGCGTGTCGGGTCTCGATCCTGGCGGCTTCCACCGCAGCGTCCCGCTGAGCTTTTGCCACCCGATCTCTTAGTTTTGTTAGCTCCGTGTTTATCGCGTCCTCGTTTTCTAACGTTATGGGGGTCGCCATGAGCCTTGTTATCTCCGCCGCTAACTCCACCAAGATCGCGGTCGGGCTTCTAGACGTTTCGCCAGCCACGTCTTCGCCTGCCGGGTTTGGCGAGGGCTGAGTCGCCCCTGCCATGTAAACGGCAATCTGACGGCGGGTCCGGTCGAGAACCTTGGGGTCCATGGCTATTGACAAGCCCCCAAGGCAGCCCCCATGTAGAGACTGAATTGAATCTGAATCGCCCATGGATGATTCGTCATCAGTGTTGACCGGCATGGTCTCCTAGGTCGCCGATTGTTCTGGTTCCTCAGATCCCTGCGTGAACCCAACAAAGACCGGACGGGTTAGGTTTGGCGTCGCGATAGGGCAGATGTACCTGGCCGGCTCGACGATGTCGAAGGAGATGTACCGCTCAGGCATAGGCCATCCAACCATGCCGACGAAGACGTTGATCTTGCCGAAGGGGATTCTGTAGCCGGATTCGATCGAATCGGCCTCGGGCCCCCATAGCAAGTTATTGATGTAGTACTTCCCGCGGCGGCTCCGAGTCATGAGCCCCGTTGCGTAGCTCCCGGACCCTGGTAGGGCTCCCTTTGAGAACTCAACTCCACCGTGCGCAGGCCCCACGCTAGGCGCCAACTGTCATGGTTTTGTCACGGCAGATGTCCTCGTGAAAGGACTTAGTGTTGGAGCCATCGCACCTTGGTGGCGACTCAAAGGGGTTATGTGGGAGCGAGACAGAGATTCACCCAGGTTCGGCCCCTCGTGAAGAGGTAAAGGCCTAGTCCTGCTTGGTGTTTATATTGATGGTGTTTTCGATTACAAGGAGGCGTAACTCGCCTGACCTAGCACTCGATGATTTCTAACATCTCCTCTCCTTCCCTGAGACCCGCCCTTATATACAGGTCGAGCCCTTAGGGTTTACAAGAGTCCTTTCCTTTACACAAATCGTGATTCTTCCTATCTCTAAGTCGCCATCTTTCCAAGACTTGGAGATCTTCCCAACAATGGACTTCTCCCGAAGGTCCCGAATCGTCATCCGACTCCCGACCCCGCTGGGCCAAGGACGGAACCACTTAGAGATGAGTCGCCAACTTGGGTGACCCGACCTAACTAGGGCGGGTTACCCAACAAATAATACCCCCAACAGTAGCTGAGGACTTTCTTGCTTGTAAGGATAGCTATGATCTTGAGAATTTATTGCGCAAGTGGAAAGAAAAATCTCTGAACGCTAGAATGAAATACGATCCTAAGTTTTCTACTTCGCCTATCTTTGTTACTGATAAGGATTATGAATTCTTTGTCGATCCTGAGTTAATCACTTTGGTCGAATCTGATCCTTTTCATGGTTATGAGTCTGAAACGGTTGTAGCACATCTTACCGAACTGCACGATATATCCACCCTATTCACGAGTGAGGAAAAGATCTGCCACTACTATATCCTTAAGTTGTTTCCTTTCTCGCTAAAGGGTGATGCAAAGACTTGGTTTACTTCTCTTGCTCCTGGTTGTGTGCGTAGTCCCCAGGATATGATCTACTACTTCTTTGATAAACATTTTGCTGCCCATATGAAACAAGTTGCCTTGCAGGATATATATAACTTTGTGCAAGTTGAAGAAGAGAGTCTCCCACAAGCTTGGGGGAGGCTTGTCCAGTTACTGAATGCTTTGCCTGATCACCCTCTTGAGAAAAATGAAATACTTGATATCTTTTATAATGGACTAACTGATGCTTCTAGGGACCACCTAGATAGTTGTGTTGGTTGTGTTTTCACGGAACGAACTGTGGAACAAGCTGAAATTCTATTGAATAATATCTTGAGCAATGATAATGCTTGGACTATTCCCGAACCACCTCCGAAGCCAACTCCGAAGAAAAGAGGTATTCTATTCCTCAGTCCTAAAGATGTGCAAGAAGCCAAGAAATCTATGCAAGAGAAAGGTATTAAATCTGACGATGTTAAGAATCTACCACCTATTGAAGAAATACATGGTCTTGATAACCCGACACAGGTAGTAGAGGTGAATTCTCTTTGTAGATTCAATGAGAGTGATATTCCTTTTGATAAACCTGCTAGCTTATGCTTAGATGAATTTGATAACTTTGTTGCCAAATAACAAAGTTTCAATGATTATGTTAGCAGACAATTGGAAAAAAATGCTGGCATGATTAATCATTTAAGTGCTTGTGTGGATAGAAATGTCAATGATCTTAAGCTTTTGAGTAAACATGCCTCTATGGTCACTACTCAAGTAGAACAAGTACTTAAGGCTCAAAATGACTTTCTCAATGAGTTGAATGACAATTTTGTTAGAGTCGTCACTAGAGGTGGTAGAATGACTGAGGAACCTTTGTATCCTGAGGGCCATCCTAAGAGAATTGAACAAGATTCTCAAGGAGTTAGCACGGATGCACCTAGTCATCCTGGTATTAGGAAGAAAAAGAAAGATGATAGGAACTTGCATGCTAGCAAACCTGCTGCTGTTACACCTGAGAATCCAAATGATATATCTGTTTCTGATGCTGAAACACAATCTGGTGATGAACATGAGCCTAGTGATAATATTGATAGTGGTTTTCATGATGATGCTCAACCTAGTAATGATAAGGATGTGGAGATTGAACCTAGTGGTGATCTTGATAACCCACAACCTAAGAACAAGAGATATGATAAGAACGACTTCATTGCTAGGAATCAAGGTAAAGAAAGAGAACCATGGGTTCAGAAACCCATGCCCTTTCCTCCCAAACCATCCAAGAAAAAGGATGACGAGGATTTTGAGCGCTTTGTTGAAATGATTAGACCTGTCTTTCTGCAAATGCGTTTGACCGATATACTCAAAATGTCTCCTTATGCTAAGTACATGAAGGATATTGTGACTAATAAAAGGAAGGTACCTGAGGTTGAGATTTCCACCATGCTTGCCAATTACACCTTCAAGGGTGGGACTCCTAAGAAACTAGGTGATCCCGGAGTTCCCACTATACCTTGCTCCATTAAGGGAAATTATGTTAGAACCGCTTTATGCGATCTTGGATCTGGTGTTAGTGTCGTTATCCCTCTCTCTCTTTATCGTGGACTTGAATTGGATAAGTTGACACCCACTGAAATGTCTTTGCAAATGGCCGACAAATCAACTACTTATCCTATCGGCATTTGCGAGGATGTGCCTGTTGTGGTTGCTAATGTTACTATCGTAACGAACTTTGTTATTCTCGATATTCCCGAGGACGATGCCATGGCGGTCATCCTTGGAAGACCCATTTTAAACGCTGCAGGGGCTGTTATTGATTGCAACAAAGGCAATGTCACTTTCCATGTTAATGGTAATGAGCATACGTTGCACTTTCCGAAGAAACAATATTGAGTACATTGCATCAATGCTATTGAAAGAACTTCAGCAATTCTTATTGGGAGCTTTGAATGCCCTATACCTACTGTCAAGATGAAGCATGATTTACTTGTTGGGGATATGCACATCCCCGTTGAGGTAACCTAGTGATTATTCGAAAATTCTCGGGTTTTATGCGATTCAAAAAAAGTTTGTCAAGGAGACTTGATCAACCTCATTGACAGATTTCTTTTGATGACCATGAGATGGATGAATCTAGGAGTCACAAACTTCTGTTCCGAACTTTTAATTTCTGTTGTTTAGAAGAAAAATGATAAATTTAGCTTTATTTTTCCTGTTTTCTATTTTTTTGTTCTTCTTTTGCTTGTTGGGAGCTTTCCCGTATAAATAGTTTTCTTTTTCTTTGGGTCAAGGTAGAAGACCATGGTTAAAATGTTTAGTGGCTCTCACATGCATATCTGTTTATCCGTCAAAGAGCCATATTACTTTGTCTTCTCCTCTATGTTTGCTTGCAGATTCCAGCTTAGTCCAATGCATGAGCACTCTCATTATGATTCACATCATTCGATTGTGCAAATGAAAGGAAATAATGACGATATATGATGAAGTGACTGAGCCTGGAAAAGCTGGTATGAACTCGATCTATTTTGTTTTTGTAAACATGACTAGCTCATCGTTCCTAATTCAGCTTTGTTATGGGAGAAACATGTTTGCAATGACAACTTAGAGATCATAGTTTCTAATGCCATGCTTAATTAGCTAGGAGCTTATAATGGTTTGTCTTGGATGCCAACATGAATTTCAAGATGATTATGATGTAGTATGATAGGATGGTATCCTCCTTTGAATGATTCAAGTGGCTTGACTTGGCACATGTCCACGCATTTAGTTGAAGCAAAATCAACATAGACTCTATGATATTCATGTTTATGGTGATTTATGTCCTACTCATGCTTGCACTCAATGTTGGTTAATTTCAATGCATATTGATGACCGTTGTCGCTCTCTAGTTGGTCGCTTCCCATCTTTTACTAGCCTTCACTTGTACTAAGCGGGAATACTACTTGTGCATCCACTTCCATAAACCCAAAGTTGTTCCATATGAGTCCACCATACCTACCTATATGCGGTATCTACCTGCCGTTCCAAGTAAATTTGCATGTGCCACTCTCTAAACCTTCAAGTAATAATCTATTTTGCATGCCCGAACCGCTCATGTGGTGACAAGGGGCGATCAGTATCTTCCATGCTAGATGTGTTATTCTCGGTACGTGTTTATTCACTATCACTCACGAGAAAGGGGCCGGTAATTGGAATGCCCAGTTCCATGCTCAAATCGAAAAGATAATTGCAAACAAAACTCCCCCTGGATTGTTGTTGGTATGGACGGCACCCGAGGATTCAGCTAGTCGTGGAGTGTGATTGATCGGTGGTGGGGGAGTCAAAACTTTACTTTTCTGTTTGGGAACCGCCTATAATGTGTGTAGCATGGAAGATGGTGAAAACTCTTGGTCATCGCGTTGACAATGAAAGCATGCCACCCAAAACTATTTATCTCTGTCTTCAAAGCTTGAGCTCTGGCACCTCTGCAAATCAATGCTTCCCTCTGCGAAGGGCCTATCTATTTATGTTTCTGTTGAGTCATCCTCTCCTTATAAAAGCACCAGTTAGAGAGCACCTCCGTCATTTTTATGCTTTGCTATTAATTGTTATTGAGTATGACTGTCACTCAATCTTCTTTGCCATGAATTACAATGTTCAGTCAGCCCTTGGTCTTTGAAGGTGCTCTGCATTTATGTTTTGCGGTCTCAGAAAGAGCTAGCGGGATACCATCTGTTCATATTGCTTCATGATTGTTTTGATTGAAGTGTTGACGTTTGAAACTTATTATTATTGCTCGCTAGTTGATTTTGCCATTGATATGAGTTTACCATGAGACCAAAATGGCATTGCTTATGTGGTTAGCTTATGATCTTGCTGAAAATCTGAATATAAGTTAGACATAATTACAACAACAAGATCAAACAGAGTTCGTAAAAGTTTTTCTTTTGTCTCTTTCAGTTTGTCAACTAAATTGCTTGAGGACAAGCAACGCTTTAAGCTTGGGGAGTTGATACGTCTCCATCGTATCTACTTTTCCAAACTCTTTTGCCCTTGTTTTGGACTCTAATTTGCATGATTTGAATGGAACTAACCCAGACTGACGCTGTTTTCAGCAGATTTGCCATGGTGTTGTTTTTGCGCAGAAATGAAAGTTCTCGGAATGACTTGGAAATTTACGAGGATTTTTTGTGGAATATATAAAAAATACTGGCGCAAGAATTACCTGGAGGGGTGGAGCCAGGAGCCCACAAGCCCAGGAGGCGCGGCCCCCCTGGCTGCGCCTGGCAAGCTCGTGAGGCCCTCGTGGCTCCGCCGCCTCCAACTCCAGCTCTATTTAGTCTCTCTCGCCCAGAAAAATTAAGAGAGAAGAGTTCATCGCGTTTCACGACACGGAGCCGCCGCCACCACCTGTTCTTCCTCCGGAGGGCAGATCTGGAGTCCGTTCTGGGCTCCGGAGAGGGGAGATCATCGCCGTCGTCATCACCAACCATCCTTCATCGCCAATTCCATGATGCTCTTCACCGTTCATGAGTAATCTCATCGTAGGCTTGCTGGACGATGATGGGTTGGATGAGATATATCATGTAATTGAGTTAGTTTTGATGGGGTTTGATCCCTAGTATCCACTATGTTCTGAGATTGATGTTGCTACTACTTTGCTATGCTTAATGCTTGTCACTAGGGCCCGAGTGCCATGATTTCAGATCTGAACCTATTATGTTTTCATCAATATATGTGTGTTCTTGATCCTATCTTGCAAGTTGTAGTCACCTACTATGTGTTATGACCCAGCAACCCCGGAGTGACAATAGCTTGAACCACTCCCGGAGATGACCATAGTATGAGGAGTTCATGTATTCACTAGGTGCTAATGCTTTGTTCCGGTTCTCTATTAAAAGGAGACCTTAATATCCCTAAGTTTCCATTAGGACCCCGCTGCCACGGGAGGGATGGACAATAGATGTCATGCAAGTTCTTTTCCATAAGCACGTATGACTATATACGAAATACATGCGTACATTACATTGACGAACTGGAGCTAGCTACAAATCACCCCATGTTATAACTGATACATGATGAATGCCATCCGACATAATAATCCATCACCAATCCAATGCCTATGAGTTTTTCCTACTGGTCCTCGCTACGTTACTTTACCACTACTACTGTCACTGCTGCTACTGTTACCGCTAGTGCTGTCACAGCTGCTAGTGTTACCGTTGCTACCATTGCTATCACACTATTTTGCTACTGAAACTTTGATGTAGATACTAAGTCTTTCAGGTGTGGTTGAATTGACAACTCAACTGCTAATACTCGAGAATATTCTTTGGCTTCCCCTTGTGTCGAATCAACAAATTTGGGTTAAATACTCTACCCTCGAAAACTATTGCGATCGCCTATACTTGTGGGTTATCAGCGCCACAGGAACAACTTCCTACACCCTGCTACACATTGGTTGAAGTGACGGTTCAATAACCTCATCAAGTTTCCACCATCCTCCCACTCAATTTTATCGAGAGAAACTTTTCCTTGAGAAAGGACCCGTTTCTAGAAACAAACACTTTGCTTCCGAATCTGAGATAGGAGGTATACCCAACTATTTTGGGTGTCCTATGAAGATGCATTTATCCGCTTTGGGTTCGAGCTTATCAGGCTAAAACTTTTTCACATAAGCGTCGCAGTCCCAAACTTTTAAGAGACGACGGCTTAGGTTTCTCCAAACCATAGTTCATACGGTGTCATCTCAACGAAACTACGTGGTGCCCTATTTAAAGTGAATGCGGTTGTCTCTAATGCCTCACCCAAAAACGATAGTCGTAATTCAATAAGAACCATCATAGTATCCACCATATCAAATAGGGCGTGGTTACGATGTTCGGACACACCATCTCTATGGTGTTCCAGGTGGCATTAGTTGTGAAACAATTTCCACAATGTCTTAATTGTGTACCAAACTCGCAACTCAGATATTCATATCTACGATCATATCGTAGACATTTTATCCTCTTGTCACGATGATTTTCAACTTCACTCTGAAATTACTTGAACCTTTCAATAATTCAGGCGTGTGTTTAAACAAGTAAATATACTAGTATCTACTCAAATCATGTGTGAAGTAAGAACATAACGATATCCACTCCGTGCCTCAACGCTCATTGGACTGCACACGTCAAAATGTATTACTTCCAACAAGTTACTTTCTTGTTCCATCTCACTGGAAAATGAGGCCTTCAGTCATCTTGCCCATGTGGTATGATTTGCATGTCTCAAGTGATTCAAAATCAAGTGAGTCCAAACGATCCATCTGCATGGAGTTTCTTCATGCGTTTATACCAATAGGCATGGTTCGCTTGTCTCAAACGTTTCAAAAATGAGTGAGTCCAAAGATCCATCAACATGGAGCTTCTTCATGCGTTTTATACCAACATGACTCAAGCGGCAATGCCACAAGTAAGTGTTACTATCATTACTACTTTGTATCTTTTGGAATCAATATTGTGAACATGTGTATCACTACGATCGAGATTCAATAAACCATTCATTTTAGGTACAAGACCATTCAAGTTATTATTCAAATAAACAGAGTAACCATTATTCTCTTTAAATGAATAACCGTATTGCAATCAACATAATCTAATCATGTCTATGCTCAACGCAAACACCAAATAACAATTATTTAGGTTTAACACTAATCTCGATGGTAGAGGGAGCGTGCGAGGTTGATCACATCAATCTTGGAATTACTTCCAAAACACATCGTCACCTCACCCTTGCTAGTATCCGTTTAATCCGTAGCTATAATTTCGAGTTACTAACACTTAGCAACTGAACCAGTATCTAATACCCAGGTGCTACTAGGAGTACTAGTAAGGTACACATCAATATCACGTATATCCAATATACTTTTGTCGACTTTGCCAGCCTTCTCATCTACCAAGTATCTAGGGTAGTTTTGCTTGAGTGACCGTTCCCCTTATAAGAGAAGCACTTAGTCTCGGGTTTGGGTTCAACCTTGGGTTTCTTCACTAGAGCATCAACTGGTTTCCCATTTCATGAAGTATACCTTCTTGCCCTTGTCCTTCTTGAAACTAGTGGTTTTATTAACCATCAACAATTGATGCTCCTACTTGATTTCTACTTTTGCGGTGTCAAACATCGCGAATAGCTCAAGGATCATCATATCTATCCTTGATATGTTATAGTTCATCACGAAGCTCTAGTAGCTTGGCGGCAGTGACTTTGGAGAACCATCACTATCTCATCTGGAAGATCAACTCCCACTCGATTCAAGCGATTGTAGTGCTCAGACAATCTGAGCACATGCTCAATGATCGAGCTTTTCTCCCTTACTTTGTAGACAAAGAATCTTGTCGGAGGTCTCATACCTCTTGACGAGGGCATGAGCCTGAAATCCCAATTTCAGCTCTTGGAACATCTCATATGTTTTGTGACTTTCAAAACGTCTTCGGCGCCTCAATTCTAAGCCGTTTAAGCATTATGCACTGAACTATCATGTAGTCATCAAAAGCGTTTATGTCAGATGTTCGCAACATCTATAGACGATGCTCGAGGTTCAGCACACCGAGCGGTGCATTAAGGACATAAGCCTTCTGCGCAACAATGAGGACAATCCTTAGTTTACGGACCCAGTCCGCATAATTGCTACTATCAACTTTCAACTAAATTTTCTCTAGGAACATATATAAAAATAGTAGAGCTACAACGCAAGCTACAACATAATTTGCAAAGACCTTTTGACTATGTTCATGATAATGAGTTCAATTAATCATATTACTTAAGAACTCCCACTCAAATAGACATCCCTCTAGTCATTCGAGTGGCGCATGATCCAAATCCACTAACTCAAGTCCGATCATCACGTGAGTTGAGTTTAGCTTCAATGGTGAACATCTCCATGTTGATAATATCAACTATATGATTCATTCTCGACCTTTCGGTCTCTTGTGTTCCGAGGCCATGTCTGTACATGCTAGGCTCATCAAGTTTAACCCGAGTGTTCCACGTGTGCGACTGTTTTACACCTGTTGTATGTGAACGTTGAGTCTATCACACCCGATCATCACGTGGTCTCTCGAAACGACAAACTATCACAACGGTGCACAGTCGGGGAGAACACAATTTTATCTTGAAATTTTAGCGAGGGATCACCCTATAATGCTACTCTCATCCTAAGCAAAATAAGGTGCATAAAAGGATTAACATCACATGCAAATCAAAAGTGACATGATATGGTCATGAACTTGTGCTTCTTGATCTCCATAACCAAAGCACCGACATGATCTCCATCGTCACCAGTGCCACACCATGATCTCCATCATCATGATTTCCATCATTGTGCTGCCATCGAGGTTGTCGCGCTAACTATGTTGTTACTACTAAAGCTACTACTAGCGATAAAGCAAAGCATCACCAAGCGCAAAATAATTAAAGACAACCCTATGGCTCCTGCAGGTTGCCGTAGCATCGACGTGCAAGTCGATATTTAACTATTACAGCATGATCATCTCATACATCCAATATATCATATCATGTCTTTGGCCATATCACATCACATGCATACCCTGCAAAAACAAGTTAGACGTCCTCTAATTTGTTGTTGCATGTTTTACGTGGCTGCTCTGGGTATCTAGTATGATCGCATCTTACTTACGCAAAGCCACAACGGTGATATGCAAATTGCTATTTAACCTTCTCCAAGGACCGCCTTGATCAAATCTGAATCAACTAAAGTTGAAGAAACAGACAGCCGCCAGTCATCTTTATGCAACAAGTTGCATGTCAGTCGATGAAACCGGTCTCTCGTAAGCATACGAGTAAAGTTGCTCCGGGCCGCTTCAATCCAACAATACCGCCGAATCAAGAAAAGACTAAGGAGGGCAGCAAATTGAACATCAACACCCACAAACTCTTTTGTGTTCTACTCGAGATATCATCTATGCATGAACCTAGCTCATGATGCCACTGTTGGGAAACATAGCATGGGAAACAAAAAAATTCCTACGCACACGCAATACCTATCCATGGTGATGATCATCTACGAGAGGGGAGAGTGAATCTACATACCCTTGTAGATCACTAAGCAGAAGCGTATATAACGCGGTTGATGTAGTGGAACATCTTCGCGATCCAAATCGCAGCCCGTCCCGCGATCTCATCACGATCCATCCCGCGATCCCATCACGATCCATCCTGATCTAGTGTTGAACGGACGACACCTCCGCGTTCAACACACGTAGAGCTCAATGACGATCCCCACCTTCTTGATCCAGCAAGAGGGGCGGAGAGGTAGATGAGTTCTCCAGCACGGCGGCGTGGTGGTGGTGGTGCTAAACTAATCCAGCAGGGCTTCGCCTAAGCACCGTCGAACTAGACTAGAGGAGAAACAGATCTAGAGAGAAGTAGAGGGAGCATGTGGCAATTACGGTTAGCCCTCACATCTAAAACCTCTAGTATATATAGGAGGGATGGAGGGGAGGAGGCAGCATCAAACCCTCAAGGTTTGGCCGAAATTGGAGGTGGAGGAGTCCTACTCCAATCCTACTAGGAGTAGGATTCCTCCTCTCCACTTGGAAACCCTTTCCACCTTTGGGTTTCTTTCCTTCCCACCTCCAATCCGCATTGGGCTTTAATGGAGGCTTCGTCCAGCCCACTAAGGGCTGGTCCACGTCCTCCCACAGCCCATGAGACCCTTTGGGGTGGGTGGGCCCTCCTGGTGGACCCCTGGAACCCATTTGTCACTCCCGGTACACTGCCGGAAATGCCCGAAACTTTTCCAGAGATCAAAACCCACTTTCCTATATATCAATCTTTACCTCCGTACCAATCCGTAGCTCCTCGTGATGTCCGGGATCTCATCCGGGACTCCGAACAACTTTCGGTTACCAAACACACATAACTCAATAATATCGAAACATCACATAACCTTAAGTGTGCAGACCCTGCGGGTTCGAGAACTATGCAGACATGACCTGAGACACTCCCTCATCAATAACCAATAGCAGGACATGGATGTCCATATTGGCTCCTACATATTCTACAAAGATCTCTATCGGTTGAATCTCTATGTCAAGGATTCATTTAATCCCGTATGTTGTTCCCTTTGTCCTTTGATATGTTACCTGCCCGAGATTCGATCATCGGTATCTCCATACCTAGTTCAATCTCGTTATCGGCAAGTCTCTTTACTCGTTCCGTAATACAAGGTATCGTAACTAACTCTTTAGTCACATTGCTTGCAAGGCTTGTTGTGATGTTGTATTACCGAGTGGGCCTCGAGATACCTCTCCGTCACACGGAGTGACGAATCCCAGTCTTGATCCATGCCAACCCAACAGACACCTTTGGAGATACCTGTAGAGCAGCTTTATAGTCACCCAATAACGTTGCGACATTTGATACACACAAGGTATTCCTCCGGTGTCCGGGAGTTGCATGATCTCATGGTCATAGGAACAGATACATTGACATGCAGAAAACAGTAGCAATAAACTGACACAATCATATGCTACGTTTATAGTTTGGGTCTTGTCCATCACATCATTCTCCTAATGATGTGATCCCGTTATCAAGTGACAACACTTGCCTATGGCCAGGAAACCTTGACCATCTTTGATCAACGAGCTAGTCAACTAGAGGCTCACTAGGGACAGTGTGTTGTCTATGTATCCACACATGTATTTGAGTTTCCAATCAATACAATTCTAGCATGGATAATAAACGATTATCATGAACAAGGAAATATAATAATAACCAATTTGTTATTGCCTCTAGGGCATATTTCCAACAACACGGTCTCGGTGCCGATTGGTGCGCTTCCTGTTGAGGATGCTGACCATCTCACAATCCTCTGTGTTGTGGGTGTGCATGTTGTGGTGGGCGTAGAACTTGCCGCCAGCCTCATGAGATGCGTCACCACAGGGAACCGACGGAGGTCCGAAGCTGGTCCCCGGGACCCTGAGGAGCAAGAGCACGGCATGAGGAGGGGCCTGCTGGGGCCCCTCGGGCTGTGGGATGAGCGAGTTTCCACGCGGGGGTGGCTCGCTGGTCGAGCCAACTACCTCCGACGGCGGGGGTCGAAAGCGGGGCGTAGGGCGCCAAGGCCCACCTAGTGATGACGATTAGTTCGACGACATGGTCCGCCCACGCGTCGTATCCTCCATCCGTCGGGCGGTGGCAAAGCAGTTCGCTCGCCATGAGCAGCGCGTCCTACGCGTTCAAGTCCCCCATGTGAACGCAGACCAAGGCAGAGGTCGCGGGGGACGCAGCAGGGCGACCTCCTTGATGCGTTGGTGGCCGCAGGAAGCCCTGTTGCCTGTGTGTGGCATGGGCGAAGATGGTGGTGGCCACAACGCTGGCAGGCCGGTAACGATTGTCCGGCGCCGAGCTCCCTGGGCGCATGCGGTGAGCGTCAACCATGGAGTCGGTGATGCTGGCCCAAAGCTGGAGCGGGAGAGCGGCTGCGCACTCGTACCTGGCACGCAAAATGTCCGAATCGGGGCTCTGCAGACCCAAGGAAAGGTTCGAACACTGGGGTGTGCTCGCTCTCCAACTATGTTCAACCTCTCAGCCTCACGACGGCTCTACGGTGGCGCGAGCTAGGACGGCGAGCTACAACGCATGGCAGTTTACCCAGGTTCGGGCCACCTCGCGGTGTAAAATCCTACTCCTGCTTGTAGTGGGATTGCTTGAGGTGGAAGACAAGTACAAATGCAGGTTCTTGCCCTAGTGGGGGAGATGAGGTTCGATCCCCTTCTACGGAGGCCGGGCCTCTCCTATATATTGGCCTTTGTCCTCTTTCCCCGAAAACATTGGCGGGAAGGGTTGTCACAACGGCCATTTTGAAAGGGGACAAGACCGCGGCCCGCCCTGAAAAAGGCGGTCTTCGCCTGTAAAATCTTCTCTTAGTGACACGCGGGTGGGCTCGGGGGTGATCTCCGTCCTGTCGAGCCCCCAGCCCTAGTCTCCTTTCACCGAACGGGAAACCTTTGGGAGTCGCTTCGGGAGCACGCCAGTTGTCCCAGCTTACTTAGTACGAAAGGGGAAACCCTCCCCGTACCACCCGTTGGCACCGCTCGTGCACCGCCTGCACATCCTGCCTCATCCACGTGAAGGAGGTGGGTGATGGGACCCTACCAAGTCGCCCTTGGCCGGCCCACTCTAAGAGATTCTCAGAGGGAAATCTCGCGACGGATGCCCCCCCCCCTGAGGCCCTTGGCGACGATCTTCAAGCGCTCGCCTTATGAGGCGAGGGTTCTCCTTGCCGGGCTCGCCAATGAGCCGAACAAGGCTTATACTGTCGCGTCGCTCCCGGGGCCGCAGAGCGACGGGCCTGGGTACCCCCATTCCTAGGGGCCCGACACTGGGAATTTCCGAGATACCTTTCTTTTCTTTCACTCTTTTGATTTCTCGTCCTTCGTGAAGAAGTGCCCTAGTAGGCTGGAGATGAGGAGATCATCATGTCCAAAAGTCCTTGAGGAAGAACTTTGTATGGTTATCTGCAATCGATATAGTCATACGATTATCTGCATGCCCCATCCTTTCTCAAAGGATAACGTTCTGGAATACATGTAATCAAAATTTAAAAACTTGAAATACTACACAGATATTTGGATCTTGAAATATTGCAATAATAGATGATTATTTTAGGGTACAATAATAGCTGATTGTGTGCATCAATCGATGTAGAAGCTGGGATTTTCCCTATTTTCAAAAGGCAAATAAAGTTGTTTAAATTCATCACATGGAAATGGAAACTATATTAGAATACATGTCATCAAACAACATCCATTCGATCATACTCCGTTGTAATTGACTACATTAATATATATAGTAAAAGACGAAATGAGTGAATATATGTATAATGGAAACAGTGGTAATGACAAAATGACAAATGGGGGCTTCATCCAAGGAATATATGTATCATAGAAAAAGCCAAGTTAAGTTTAAGCTAATCATTTCATCCGAGGAAGCCAACAGAGTCTAACGGCAAGTAGGTAACTCTGGTCTTGTATAGTTGCGGCAAGAAGAAGAAAATGAATGGAAAAAGGGAATCGTTTCCCACCCACGCGCCGGCCGAACCGACGCGTTGGTCGCCCCCTCGCGCGCGGGGGCCCTTGCAACATTTTTTCCACCCGTGCGCTTCTCTGGTCAACGGATGCAACATTTTTCGTCTAAATATGTTACAACCAGCGTCATTTTTGCTTCAAGCGTTTTTTACTATTTTTTGTCCCAGTAAAAAAGCTGCATATACGTTTGGTTGCAACTCTAATTCGTCGAATTTTTCGTTACAATCGATGTTTTTTACTTTTTCCTACAACCGTGTTAATTTTTGCTACAACCGGCATCATGTTTTGCTCCAACCGTTTACTAAAAAAGTTGCATACACGTCACGTAAATATTTGTTACAACCGGCGTTTGACTTTTGCTACCACGTACCATCAGCTTCGTTTTTTTGCTACGATCACGTTTATATTTTTTTGCTACAAATTTTGTTTTTTGTTGCAACCGTTGAAAAAATTGCTGCATAGGGAGAAAAATGTTACATGCCCAACGGTGCGGACGACGCGAGGTTGGTGGATCCTGCTGCTCGTGCGCGGCCGGCAGAAAGTTTGAAAACGGCGCTCCTGAAAATTATGTACTGAGGGACGTGTCACATTGACTAATTATTGGTGGTCTTTATCAACCATCATAAGTTTACTCCCTTCAATTCCATGTGATTGTAAGCAGAAACTTCTTTATGTTCTCAGATACGATTGGCTAAAAAAAGCTTCTTATATACTATTTGTGTCAGAGTGTCACTCGTAAACTCCATGTTGGTACTATAGCTTCATAAAATTTTCTTGATAAGCTTGATTAGAGATTGAGCAATAATCTATACCTTGGCCAGCCGAGGCAACAGAACCATTGAAGTCAATACTATTTTATGAACTAATTAACAATACATGCGATGAAGCTATAATAATACTGTGTTTTAGTTGTTGCAACGTCTGCTAACCGTATTACCGTCTTGATGCATAGGGAAGCTCACTGACAGGCATGCAAAATAATGAAGAAAATAATACAATTAAGTCAGCAGATGTAAATTGCTGAACATGCGACCAGCCAAGCGGTGCAAGCCAGTCACATTGTATCTGATCTAGTTATAGATAATATATCACAAGATACTGAGAAAGGATAACTTAACAGCTATAATGGAATATGCTCACACTATAGTTTAACATGGACGTCTCCTGTTTTCGATGGAGATGCTTAGAACCACTAGCTTCAGCCTTCACTATAGATAGAACATGCCTATCATTTTTTTTAGAGGAGAATATATTAATATAACGAGGATATCAATTACATCCAGCCTCTGTACCAACATGATATCGTCAAGATATCGAGGATGCACACACTCAAAGGTTAAAGTAAAAGCAAAGAAAAAAAAAGCTCCCATCATAGCGATCAACATCTCTGAACAGCGGCACTCATACTCTAGCACCAAATACAACACCCGAAAAACATAGAAGGTCACCAAAAGCAACGACGCCAAGAAGGAAACAATGTGGAGTGTCGTCGTTGCCCGATCCAAGATCTTAGATTTTCATCGTGGAGAAAGTCCCCACTCTCAAAACAATTTCTTCAGCAAGTCAATCGCCAGGCCCGACCAATCAGGTCGGACCTTAGGTTTTCAGCATGAAAGCCACGACTCGGCACCCGATGAGTACCACCAATGATGAAATCCTCCAGTGTTGCCGCCCCCACTTATCACTACTCCTCCTGAGACTTATCTAACACGTGGCGGACTCCATTGCCTCCAAGACTCTGTCCGTGTAACTGATCATCCGATCTCGGTCACCATAACATTCTCCACTATTGTCTCCATTATGAAAATCTAGAAGCCGACATGTCCCAAGGTGTCTTCAGCCAACAGAGCTTCACGTCACGCCCTCAGAACCTCGTAGGCTGATATGGACGTGCATGACCTGAATTTAACCGATCCATATATTCTGAGAAAAATCTTTGGCGACCGTTACGGAACACATCGATAGCCAGATAGAGGAGGACCGTTCATGGAAGTCGTTTCCATGATGCAAGAACAGCACGATGACTGCCACCTTTATCATCACAGTAGCAGGCCCTCATGCCCGCCCCGATCCAGCCTAACGTTGCGAGGCCAGGCGCCGGCACCACCAGAGTGCCTAGCACCCTGAGCCGTCATGCACCACTGCGCCAGCATGGAGTCACGTCTGAGAGGCATCGGCCCACCCAAGCCCATCTGGGCCACGCGAGATCGGTGCTCACATCCGCAGAAACAAGGGTGCCCTCGTCGTGGAGCAACCACACCTCCAGTGTCAATGTCGGCTTGCGATCGTCACTGGGATTCCGCCGCTCCATGCAGACGGATCATCCTGAGATCACGAGCCTCCACAGTTCGAGGACTAGGGCGCTGCCACGCACGGGAGAAGTCTACAGAGTCACCCCACCTAGCCCATGGTCGCCGCGTGCTTGATCTGATACGGCGGCACGGATCGACTGGCACCCAAAATGGTTGTCTTCCTCATACCACCACGGAAGGGAACGTGAGGCAACAGATCCCCACCAACCCTTTGGAGGTGGCACCGACTGGTTGCACTAGTGGAAAACGGGGCTTTAGTCCCAATTCGTAAGGGCCTTTAGTCCCGGTTGGGTAACTAGGACTAAGGAATCGGGACTAAAGGCCCCCCGTTTTAGTCCCGGTTATGTTACTAACCGAGACTAAAGGGGCTCCACGTGGCCTCTGTGGAGCGCTCATGCAGGAGGACCTTTAGTTTTGGTTGGTTTACACCAACTAGGACTAAAGGTCGTCACGCGTCAGGCGCTGCCAAGCGCTGGGGTTTAGGGTTTTTTTGGAAGGATGGGTTTAGGGTTTTGGAGTGGTCGTCTTTCATTTTCTGTTTCCCTTTTACTTTTTGTGTTTACCATTCAATTCTTTTTCATTTTGGGGACTCCTCACCGAGGATCATCGGGTACTCCTCACCGGTGATCATCATGGACTCCTCACTGGCGATCGTCAGGGAGTCCTCACCGACGATCGCCGGGGAGTCCTCGCCGGCGATCATAGGGGACTCCTCGCCGACAATCGTCGAGGACTCCTCCGGCGATCGTAGGGGACTCCTCACCGGCGATCGGCGGGAACTCCTCACCGACGATCGTCGCACTACTAGGGAAAACCCTATCAGTATCGCAGGTACAAAGCCTAGCAGTAGTGCGACCAGCCGCGCTACTGCTATGGCGCTATAGCTAATAATCAGTAGTAGCGTTGGTCGACCGGCGCTACTGGTAACTAAACTACTAGTAGCGGGTTTCCTTGAACGTGCCACTACTAACTATTAGTAGCGCTTTTCCTCAACCTGCGCTAGTACTAATCTTGCGTATTCCTTTTTTTATATTTATATTGTATTTTCACGCAGTTACACATATTAATATAGAACATCAGTAAAAGTTTTGGAAGAACAACATCCAACATCAGTACAAATCAGATGGATGCAAGAGACCAAGTTGAATTAGAAGAAAATACGATCGCAACATGGTATTTTCCTCTAATTCAACTTGGTCTCCTGCATCCATCTAATTTGTACTAGTATATGTCATATAACAACTCATCATCATCTTAATCAACTCCTCATCATTCTATTTGTTATCATACTAGTTAAATAGCTCTTCATCATTTTTGGTAAAATAGCATAAAAAGGTGAATTCCTCATCATTCTAGTTGTTATCATAGTGGCAAGTGACCAAGTTATCACAAGTTAGAAACATTAACTACTGCTCTCTCCTAGGTAAAATAGCATAGAAAAGGTGAACTCCTGCTTCTCCCGATTGAAGAATATAGATCAACCTATTTCCAACTTGTGGCATGCGCAAGTTATCGTGGTTGTGTGGATGCTTTCATTGCCTTACTCCATTCTTTGATTCTCAGGGTGTCTTCACTTCGAGATATCGTGTATTTACAAGGGTAACTCATCCAAATTGGGCGTCAGCTAATCATATGCAAATCACCATTGGTAAACATCCATTTAGGCATGGTCTCTGGCACGAGTGCATGTTGAAGAACAGAAGTAATAATAAGATAGTTATAAAACTAGTTTTGCTTAAGAACAATGTATGAAAAAGATTGACTAGTGACGCAATGGTAAACAAATCTTACAAAGTTGTCTTAAGTGATGTTATAAGGGTTTAACTGGTGCACTAGTGGCACATATCATGATAAATATTGCCCATCATGTAATTGTTAGCATGATACTGAACATCATGAATAAATGAGATCAGATGATTTTTCTGCAACCAAGTAAGCTCAGAGCCATAACTCTAGTAGGTACGATCTATTATCTGTCGTGTAGTTGTTCTAGCACAGAAATAAGTTGATAATTTAAAATAAAGAAGTTTCGTCGGGATGAGTACCAAATACTTTTGAATAATCAATGTAACTTACATAACAAATCTATTGACAAACTCACTTGGAGGTACAACCGGAATCAATTCATCTGCATGCATCCAAATTTCTATATTATTATCACGAACATCGTCATTACCAAGATCGAGGGTAGTGTTCATGTCCTCATCCAACCCATACGCCATGCAAAATGCTCTCCAATTAGAACAACAAAAATATGTGTGATCTTATTCATTTTTTTTACCTTAACAACAAAAGTGTAATGCTCCATTCTTGGGTGAGCTCTCTTAGGCTCCGTATTATCCTTCTCTTTCAAATGGAACTTCTCCAAGACAGCAAATCTTGCATGGCCGGGAACGCACTATTCGAATTGTAAAAAAGAAAATTAAAGGTTAATTGAAGCAAAAATCATCATACTTCATTAACAAAAAATACATGCCGTCTTTACATACCGTAATATTTTCAAAATCATCCTTTTGCTTGACAGTGAAGGAAGGACGTATCGTTGTCTAGGTGAGGATAATGGTCGCATATACCCATGTCATCCTAGCACAAATGGCACTCAGGGATCGTCCCCTCGTCATGAGATGACATTTCCTGTGTTCATGAATCAAAGATTAAAAGTCGATGGTAATTATTCAAGGAACTATTCAGCATGGGGTGACTTTCGGTCCGTCGAGGCTTCCTTGAAGAACTCTCATATCTCATGGTGTATGTTGGTGGACACTCCCTCACACTTATATGGTGTTGTATGTGATGGACACTCCTCTCGACATAAATTTCGACCGTCGGTGCTGATCGCTCCTCCCTTTGTCCCCGCGTGCATTACCAAGTTGTGTCGCACATGGGGAAGAAGGAGGAAGCAACCCCCACGACAACAATCGGGATTCTTCCTCTGATATTTCGACCATCGGTGATGGTCACACCCCTTCTTCTCTCCTTGTGCATTATACCGAGGTATATATTGCAGGAAGAGAAGAAGAGGAAGCGACCCGCAATAGTCAGTATTCCTCCATCAAGAACATACTGAAAGTTACATGAGGAGCTCCAACAAACCGAAAGTCACCCAAATCATAAGTCAAATGGCATTACATAAAAAATGGCCATTGCTAAAATAGGACATATCGAATGCCTAAAATTTACTGGAACGGAAATGAATCAACATTCCGACAAAACATAGGCACTAGGAGGTGCTCCCTACAAAATGATACAAGTAGCACCAACAAACTGAAAGACAACCATCGATCCATCTAAATGAGTAAAGTAGCACAAACAAACTTCAACATTACATATATCGAGTAATGAACTAAGAAAATGACCTACGTTGTCGCAAATTTTTCCCGTAGCAATATTATCACGATGAAGTACTAATATCCATCTAAATGCATCAATCCATCCATCCATCTAACCATCGATCCATCTAAATGCATTCAATCATCTAAATGCATCCATTCAGCGATCCATTCATCTAAATGCACACATTCATCTGAATGCACCCATCCGTCATCTAGCCATCTAAATGCATCCATACATCTAACCATCGATCCATCTAAATGCATTCATTCACCTAAATGCATCCATTCATCTAATTGCATCAATTCATCCATCCATTTATCTTATCTAGAAGTGCAAAAACAGAGGGGGGAGGGAGAAGGGGGAGAGTGAGAGAAAGGAGGGAGGGAGAGAAACCGCTGCATGGATGGCCGGGAGGGGAGGGCCGCCGTGTGGAGGATCACTGGCGCGGGCTCGGGTGGCGTGTGGAGGAGAGCAGCAATAGCACGCGCGTGGAGGAGCACCAGCGCAGCTCGAGTGGTGCATGGAGGAGAGTGGCAACATCGAGCCGGGCGCGAGCACGTGGAGGAGCTGCGGCGGAAAAGGACGCGTTGAGGGCATGGTCGAGCAGCCTAACGGCATTGCGCGGAGGCCGGCGAAGGGAGCGGCATCGACGGAGCGGTTGGGCGAGGGAAATGGGATGAAGATTGGAGGTGGGAGAGGGGCGGTTTAAATATCGACAGGCCTTTAGTCCCGGCTTGGGTTACCAACCGGGACGAAAGGGTGTTTAGTCCCGGTTGGTGGCTCTAACCGGGATTGAAGGTAGACCATTAGTTCCGGTTGGAGCCACCAGCTGGGACTAAAGCTATTTTCCAGCTCTAGCCAAAAGAGCGTGAAATATTTTCTTTTGTGTTAAGTTATTAATTTAGTATTTTTCTTTGCTTCTAAGTCTTATTTAGGATAAAAACTATTTTTGCTATTTGTAGTTAAGTGCTACAATTCACTTAGGAGTTTTTATTTGGATTTCCTTGAAGTTTTGTTTTGCTTTCTATTTTCTTTTTCTTATTATTTTCTTTATTGCTTTATTCATTGATTGTATTTTGATTTCCAGAATGCTTGCTAGAGTGAATGCTTATATGAATGCAATGTGTGATTATATAGATTTTCATCATGGGTCGGAACCACCTTTTGTGCACGATAGTATGGATCATGGTTATTTCTCGAGAATGGCCATCTCTTCATTTCCATCTGCTTGCATGTTAGGTATACTATGAACCTATTTTTATTCACATTATTAATTTTGCGAGTTAATACATCGCCTTCATGTAACTCAAGTGATTCTAGATCAAAGCCATTATCAGAATAGCTGTCTCCCATAACTATGGCTTTCAACCCAGAATCAAAGGTGCAAAATAATCAGTTCTCTTGTATATGTCAAACAGTTACTTGAACAATCCTACCATATGATATGTTATCCTCAGTTCCACCAGAAAGCAACCAGAACTCCTCATCTAGACTTGGCTCAGCATAAGGGGGTCCTCCGATCAGAGAAACCACATAGTAGCTCCAACTTTATGACATATAACGTTTCTCTTACAAAGATTCCCTCCGGTTTGTCTGAAGTGGGACTTTCCATCTATAAGTCCGGAAACTCACTAGAGAGAAATTGATGATGGTGAAGTCGGTCACATCCCAGAGTGGGATCTTGGGGTATAAAATGTTTTCTTTGCGTGTGTCCCTTGCTTATGATTGTGCCGTAACCATGGAGAATGTTCATCATTTAACAGGATGCTTGGGTCATTCTTCACTGTGAAGGGAGGAATTTCATAAAACTTTTCATAATCTTCCGACATATCTGTCTTGTCCTCCACTCCCACGATATTTATTTTCCCTGAAAGAACTATGTGGAGATTTGGATCATCGTATGATGTATTCACATCCTTATCTTTTATCTTTCTCGGTTTGGTAGGCATGTCCTTCACATAGAAAACATGTGCCACATCATTGTCTAGGAAAAATGGTTCGTTTGTGTACCCAAGATTGTTCAGACCCACTGTAGTCATTCCGTACTATGGGTCTACCTTTACCCCGCCTCCTATCAGATTAACCCATTTGCACCAAAACAAAGGGACATTAAAAGAACGTACATACTCAAGTTCCCATATCTCCTCTATGTAACTATAATATTTGTCCTATTCCCTATTGGTGTTTGTTGCATCAAAGCGGACACCATTCTTTTGGTTGGTGCTCTTTTTATCTTGGGTGATCGTGTAAAATGTATTTTCATTTATCTCGTACCCTTGGAAAGGCAATACAGTTGAAGATGGTGTCATCGCCAACAAGTACAACTCATCTTCAAGAGTGGTGTTATTCATAAGATGAGTTTGCAACCAACCGCCGAAAGTTGTTATGTTTGCTACAAGATGTGTTTTCTGGATCGATTACCTTCTAAGAAATTGCATTGAGGAATGCACATAGCTTCACAATGGCTAATCGAATATTTTCTAGTAGAAGCCCTCTCAATGCAATCGGAAGCAATTGCGTCATAATCACATGGCAGTCATGAAACTTTAGGTTTTGGAATTTTTTTCTCTGTCATATTTATTATTCCCTTTATATTCGACGAGAAGCGAGAAGGGACATTGATACTCCTCAGGTATTCAAAAAAGATTTCCTTCTCTGTTTTGGTAAGAGCATAGCTAAGAGGACTTTGATACTGCTTTGGATGCATTGCCATATTTTCCGTTCATACATTGCTCGTCCTCCCATGCCTCCGGTGTATCTTTTGTCTTCCCATACACAGCCAAGAAGCCTAGCAGGTTCACGCAAAGATTCTTCGTACGTGCATCACGTCGATTGCAGAGCGGACCTCTAGGACTTTACAATAGGATAGCTCCCAAAATATATATTTCTTATTTCACATGGGTGTGTGTCCCTTAGTGTCATTCAAAACAGATTGCCCGCTAGGACCCTTTCCAAAGATTACTTTTAAATCCTTGACCATGCCAAATATATCATCACCAATATGGTGGAGAGGCTTCTTTCGGTGATCTACCTCACCTTTGAAAACTTTCCTTTCTTTCTTAAGGGATGCCTGATCGAAAGAAATCGATGATGTCCCAAGTACACATTCTTCTTACATTTATCCAAATATATACTTTTAGTCTCATCTAAACAGTGTGTGCATGCATTGTATCCCTTGTTTGCATGTCCTGAAAGATTACTAAGAGCAGACCAATCATTGATGGTTGCAAACAACAACGCTCGTAGGTCAAATTCCTCCTGTTTGTGCTCATCCCACACATGTACACCTTTTTATATCCCAAAACTATAAAAGTTCTTCAACTAATGGTCTTGGGTACACATCAATGTCGTTGCCGGGTTGCTTGGGGCCTTGGATGAGCACTGGCATCATAATGAACTTCCGCTTCATGCACAACCAAGGAGGAAGGTTATAGATACATATAATCACTGGCGAGGTGCTATGACTGCAGCTCTACTCCTCAAAAGGATTCATGTTATTTGTACATAAGGCAAACCATAAGTTCCTTGCATGAACTGCAAAGTCCGGGAACTCTCTCTCGATTTTTCTCCACAACGACTCATCAGCGGGTACTCTCAACATCGTGTCTTTCTTATGGTCTTATTTGTGCCATCGCGACAACTTGTCATGCTCTTTTTTTCTGAACAGAAGTTTCAACCGTGTTATTATATGAGCATACCACATCACCTTGGCAGGAACCCTCTTCCTGGAGCGCTCACCCTCGACATCACCAGGGTCATCTCGTTTGATCTTATACCGCAATGCACCGCATATCGGGCATGCATTCAAATTCTCGTGCTCCTCACCATGGTAGAGTATGCAGTCATTAGGAGAGGCATGTATCTTCTACACCTCTAATCCTAGAGGGCAGAGAACCTTCTTTCCTTTGTACATACTATCAGGCAATTCGTTATCCGCTGGAAGCTTCTTCTTTATCATTTTCGATAACTTTTCAAATCCCTTGTCACATACACCATTCTCTGCCTTCCATTATTGCAATCCAGAATGCTACCGAGCTTTGTGTTGCCATCTTTGCAATTTGGGTACAACATTTTTTTTGTGATCCTCTAACATGTGCTGCAACTTCAACTTCTCCTTTTCACTTCCGCATTCTCTTTGTGCATCAACAATGATCGACGAAGATCATCAGCGGGCACATATAGTGCCTCTTGTTCTTCAGCTTCCCCCATTGCAGTGTCACCGTATTCAGGGAACATAGGATAGTTGTCGTGATCCTCTTCTTCTTCATTGTCTTCCATCATAACCACTCTTTCTCTGTGCTTGATCCAACAATTATAGTTGGGCATGAAACCAGACTGAAGCAGGTGGGTGTGAAGGATTTTTGAGTAAGAGTAATCCATCTTATTTCGACAAACAACACATGGACAACACATAAAACCATTCAGATTGTTTGCCTGAGCCACACCGATAAAATTATGCTCGCCCGTAATGTACTCGGCAGTGCGCCGGTCACCGTACATCCATTGTCGGTTCATCTGCATTATATAATTATGTATATCAAAAACCATTACAGAATGTCATGAATAGAGAAATGATCAAATTAATACAAGTTCATCACATTAAAACCAAAGTACTATAGCAATCAAGTGTTATTACTACAAAATAAATACATAAAGTTCATACACAGTTGTCATAAAATAACATACAACTATCTAGAGCATCTAAAACATACATTGAAACTAACATACAATATGTAAAACAATTAAATGCAACAACAAATGCGATCAAAATCGCAACTAAGATAACAATTGATCCAACAACATAATGATATCAAGCCTCTTTATCAATGGCATATTTTCCAATATTTTAATCTTCCAGCGCATTGCATCCATCGGGATTTTGTGTAGATTGACGACATCGGCAACATGTAACTTCAATTTCATCTTCTCTTCTTCAATTCTTTTCAATTTTTCTTTCAAATAATTGTTTTCTTTTTCAACTCAATTTAACCTCTCGACAAGAGGGTCGGTTGGAATTTTTGGTTCACATACCTCCTACATAAAAATATCTATATCAAGTTGTTCGGCATAATTGTCATAAACAATAAATAAAATAAATAGCTATAAAAGATAATATACCACATCCGAATCATAGACCGGACGAGCCGACGGGGGCAGCTATCAAAAGCATGGCACTATATAATAACAAACCATAATACAAGTAAGAAAAGTATACAAGTAACTATCTAAATCATACAAGTAAGATTTTTTTTAAAAAAAAAATAAGAACAAGAGGCTCACCACGATGGTTCCGGCGACGAGATCGGCGCGGTTGACCGACGGCGGTGAGCACGGGGACGGGGACGGGACGGCACCCTACACATGTGCAAAGTAAGAAATTAATTTAAGCTCAAATTGCATCTAAATCAACTAAACTCCTACATACACTCATCCACTAATACCCACAAATCACTCTACTTCTAGAGCATGAAATGACCTAAACTAGCAATGAAAGATGAAATGATGAAGTTGCTAACCTTTTAAAACACTTGGATAGTTGGTGCACCGTCAAATCTACACAAATCTTGGAGAAAATGAAGCTTGGAGGAAGAACAGAGGAGAAGAAAGAGGAGAAAGCTTAAGTGTGGCTCGGACACCTCATATCATGTTTGTTTTGTGTGAACTTAACTCGCATCATGCTCTCACGCATTTCATTGAGCAGCACTTTTGCATAGGAAGAGAAAACAAAGTAGCACACACCTTTCACCTTCTATGAGGAAAAAAGAGAGAAGAGGGCGGACAGGGGTGAGGGGATATATATATATAGGCAAATGTTTAGCCTCGGTTGGGGTCTAAAACCGACACTTAAGACAGACCTTTAGTCTCGGTTGGAGACGTCAACCGGGACTAAAGGGCATCGCGCATGCCGCAACCCCTTTAGTCCTGGTTGATGTGTCCAACCGGGACTAAAGGTCTGATTCGACACTGTAATGATGCCTACCGAGTCCCATCCTACGTCCTAGCCGTTCGAACGAGAACTAATGCTCACATTAGTTCCGGTTCATAACGTGACCTTGAATATTGTTGCAATCCGGATAGAACGAAAGCCCTGTTTTTTACTAATGATGCCACCCATGGGCAAGAGTTCTATTCCAGGTGCAAACTAGAAATCGTTTTTGGAAAATGAAACAAATGATAAACCACTTCAGCACAGTATACATCAATTCGACATGATGAGCTTCTACAGCCTATTTCAACAACCATAGAACTTCAGTGAGATAGAATACGTTGGATGCTTAACCAGAATAAGCTAGAGTGAACTTCCGAAGCCATGAGAAGGCAAGGTGCAACAGTACATGACAACCGTGAACTGGAATAATTTGGTGTTTTCATTTGTTTGCACTCTCTACGAGGTTATTTTGATATATGACATTATTTATGTTTAAGAAACGACTGCAATTATAGTTGGTGTCGAGAAATAAATTGTAGAGGCTTGTAAGGTCAATACTAATTTTTTAGACGACAAGCCCTCAAGTCACAGCAAACGATCCAAAATTCTGAGTTTCTGACAGCTATAGTCAACGGAATATAAATTGCAAAGCTCCAAGCTCGAGTTACAGGTTCTCGGGTGATAATGTAAATGAATTGCATGATTACAATATCCCAAATCGAAGCTGGAAACCATGCTTAGATTGGATCGAAAAGAAGTCAAGTTTGTTTCATCACGAAGGAGGGCCACCCCTTGCTAGTTGCTTTGATACGACAAGCTAAGCTCTCACAAAAGCCTAAAACAGAGTTACACAGTAGTGGCTACTACTACTAATTGCCAGCGAATGAGACAATGATAGATCTAGCACCAAAAAAATGAAGAACAAACTGGCTCCATTGCTCTACTACCTTCATATCTGAACTGCAAAAACGTCTCATATTTTAGTTACAGATGTACATGATTGATATTGCCGTACTCATCCTTTTTCGAACTTCGTATACAATAATCAGGAAAAAAAATCATCGAAAAAGGTTGCTCATGGAACGTAACAATGAGGATTTGGTGAAGCAAGCAAAGATATCAAGTCAGTCTTTGACTCACACGAAGTAGCATTTCAACAAGCACCACGTTCGTACTAAAACAAGAAAAATCAGGTGGGAACAAACACTCGCGCAAGAAAAGCAAAATCTCCTTTCAAAGCCATCCGAAGCCTATCATAATGAACTAAGATATCACAGCCCATCTAACCATCCAACCATAAGTTATTTTGCATTGTAGGAGTCTAATTAATAGCCTTAAAAACAAACTCGCGCGGCCGCCCGCACCGGGAGCTCCTACCTGCCGCATTATACGGCAGGGAGTCCTTCGGTCGCACAGGGCGATTGCCCGACTGGCCCGGCCCAGCTTCTTTTTTCTGTTCTTTTCCTATTCTACTTATTTCCTTTTTTTTATTATTTTTTGGTTCTTCTTTCTTTCTTTCTTTTTTCTTTTTATCATTTTTTATGGAAACAAACTAAAGTTGAATTCCCAATCATTTTTTGAAAATATGAACATTTTTGAAACTGTGAACAATTTTCAAAAATGCGAACAAATTTGAAAGCACAATTTTTTTTAAAATATTGTTCAAAAAAATAAAATTATAAACATTTTTTCTGAAAATTCTGAAAATTTTTTAAAATCCGAAACATTTCCTATAAAACCAAAATCATTTTTCGAATTTGAAGAACATTTTTGAAATCCCAGAACATTATTGGAAAAATACAGAACATTTTTTGAAAAAGAAACAGAAAATTAAAAGAATACTGAACATTATTTCAATTTCAGAAAAAATTTTAAAATTCCGGAACATTTTTTAAATTCTGGAAATAAAATCCGAAACATTTTTTCAAATTCAGGAATATTTTTCACAATTCTAGAACATTTTTATAAGATTCCGGAACATCTTTTCAAATTCCGAAATATTGTTCAAATTCCGGAAGATTTTTCAAATTCCAAAACATTTTTCAAATTCCCGAACATTTTTCAAATTCCGAAACATTTTTTCAAATTCTGAAACAATTTTGAAATTCCGAAATATTTTCTCGAATTCTGGATCATTTTCTTAAATTACGGAACATTTTTACAATTTCGGGATATTTTTCCAAATTCTGGAACATGTTATCCAGATCATTTTTAAAACTGAAACAAAAAAAGAACAGATAATCGGTTCAGGGAACCTTCTAGAAAGTTCCCAAAACCGGAGCCCAAACCCCATCGCTCGCTTGCACGCGAAACTACGACCACTTGCCGCAATAAGGGGCGTATAGAAAATTCCGTTCGCACCGGCAGCTCGTAGATTACGCCCATTGCACGAGTTAATGAGTCTCCTGCTTACACGGTCACTCGCGTGGCTCAGCCCACCAGCATGCTTGATGGCCCGCGCGTTCACCAAACGATGGTGAATCCAGTGACTCCTATACGGCGCTGCAGGTGCCGGTTTGCCCTCCGGGCGCCTGCAGCGCACCATGTTGGGCCGGCCCATCAAATAGTTCGGGGACCCTGCAGGCCCTGAAAAGATTCATTATTTTTTGAATAAATAAAGTACATCGATTTTGCAAAAAAAGTATTTCAAAAGGGCCAAATGTTGATAAATTTTTAATTTAATAATAATAAAATTTGAAAAACATTCATCACATTTGAAAAAAAATTAATAGGTTTTCAGAAAAATTTCAATGAATTTGAAAAAAGTTCACCGTAATTTTCAAAAAATCAACACAAGTTCATCAAATATGGAAAAAAGTTAATCGTTTTTAAAAAATTAACGAATTTAAAAAAGTTCATCGAAATTTTAGAAAAAGTTCATCAAAATTTATAAAAGGGATCATTAATGTTGAAAAAAAAAGTTCATCGAATTTTTAAAAAGTTCATCAAATTTAAAAAAAGTTCATTGAATGTGAAAAATTTCATCGAATTAAAAAATATTCATTCAATTTGAGAATAAAGTTCATTAAATTTCTAAAAACTACAATACAATAAGAAAAAAGTTCATCAATTTTGCCAAAAGTTTGGTGAATTTGAAAAAAAATCATCAATTGAAAGAGAAAGTTCACGAACTATAAAAAAATCCATGAATTAAAGAAAAGGAAAAGTAGAAGAAAAAAACAAAAAACAGAAGCAAAAAAACAAAAAGTAGAAGAAAAAAACCACAAACAGAAGCAAAAAACGAAAAAGAGAAGCAAAAAATGAAAAATAGAAGAAAAAAACGGACCAAAGAAGAAAATAAGAAAAGAGCAGAGAAAATTATTAATCAAATAGCGTACTGTGGCGTGGTGGTTAGTGCGTGTTAACCAGTGTTGAAGTCCAGAGTTCGATTCGCCACGACGGCAAGCCCTTTTTTTTATGCAGAAGGGAAAGAAAAAAATACTGAAATGGACCGGCCCAGTGCGGGTCGCTGCAGGCGTCCGTTAGCAGAATTGCATTGTAACGAGCGCCTGTAACGCCAAATAGGAATTCTGGGTGAATCCTCGTTCGCAAAAGGATGCTTGCAGGACGCAGCTATTTGAACTCGATCCATTTTGTTTTTGTCATACAGTTACTCGCGTGGCCCAGCTCACCAACATGCTTGCTGCCCGTGCGTTCATCAAACGATGATGAATCATATTTGATGCTTAAGTGCCCGTTCAGAAAACAACGCGTGCAGGGCATGGCTATTTGGGGTCGGCCCATTTTGTTTTTATTCCTTTTAAGGACATGTACAATGGTTGATAAGATAGTTTTATCTTAAATCTTGTATGTAATTTAGAAATGACAAAAAGAGGGTCTATAATGGGTTATTTTTTAGCCTTATCTTCTATAATTAGTTATTCTTAAAAACATGGTAAGACATATTGTGTGCTAAGAGATCATCTCTTGTCTTCTCTTAAATAAGAGAAGACAAAGCCTTTTTTTAGTTCTTTCTCCTACACCTCATCATTTATCCTATGCGGCACTTCTAAGATAGCACCATTATACGTGCCCTAAGCTAAAACAAAAGAAAACATTATTTATCTTATGTGACACTCCTAAAATAGCACCATGTTTCAAACCTGTGACCTCCCCGTCAAGGTTTGCTGGTGTAACCACCATGCCAACAAACGTGGTTGTGCTAACCTTTTAATATATACTCCATCCATACTATAATACATGACGTTTTAGCAGTTCATTTGAGCTGCTAAAACGTCATATATTATGGTACACAAGTAGTAAGTTTTTACTCGTTCTTTCTTCCTTTTTTCTCATTTTACCTTTTTGTTTTTTGTTTCTTGTTTTATTTTTGTTTTATTGTTTTTCCTTGCACAATGAAGATTTTGAATTCGATGAACTTTTTGAAAAATAGATGAACATTTAAAAAAATACATGAATCTCACTTGAATTTCGGAATTTTTAAAATTTAATGAACTTTTCTCCATTTGGATGATTTTTTCCAGTTTCGATGAACATTTTAAAAAATTGATGAACTTTTTTAAATTGATGATTTTTTTTCATATAGATGAAATTTTGTAAAACTCGGTGGAATTTTTCAAAATTTATGTGATTTTTTTTAATATGATTTTTCCAAATGGATGAATATTCTTTTAGTCTGTAAGCCTTTTTTGATTTCACATTTTTGTTTTGTAAGAAGTAGAAATACTGAGCGATTTTTTTCTACCGGATAAAAGAAAAACTGGACTAGTAGCGAGCGAGCGATTCATCCAGCAAAGCTAGCGGCCAAACTGAACACGAGCGAGCGAGCGTGCTCGTGGGCAGGCACATGCCAACGACGATGCGAGAGCAAGGTCCTTAATGAGCGTGTGTGGCGCGTGCAGCGCTGATTAAGAACTTCCTCAAACAAACACAACCACTATTTAAAAAGAAAAGAAAAGAAAATGATGACAACTCCTAAAAACTCAATGATCCCTCGCTTGCCTAACAAAAACCACTGACCCTGTTGACTTCTTGAAAATAGGCAAAAAATAAAAAAAACATAAAAGATGGTAAAACAAATTTCAAATTCAAAAAGATAAAAACATAGTTTTGAGAAAAAATCATGCATTTGAAGGCTAGGGATTTGAAAAACGTTTGTTGATTTTAAAAATGTTCCAGAATGAAACAAAAGCTTCACTGATTAAAAAAAGGACAACAGTTATGAAAACAAAATCATCAAAAATTGAAAATATTCATAAATTAGAAAAAGAGGTCATGCATCTGAAAAAAGAGAACAAAACCAAAAGACGCAAATGAAAAAAGAAAAGTAGAAAATATAGGATAGAAACCAGGCCTAAAACATCAAAATCAAAACAAAAACTTGTCAAAGCTTCCCAAAACCACCTAGGAGCTACTCAAAAGCGTTTGTCCTTACAAAATCCTGAGTAGGAGAAACCATCGAATGACACATGGTGTGTGCCGGTTTCCACATCAACATGTAAGCGGAGCAACTAATTAGCCAGCACTTTTTTGAAAGCCTCCCAACAAGCATTTTCATGGTCGCCATTTGGCGCATTCTCAGTCGCTGCCATGTGTCGCGTTCTGGGCGTTTTCTCTCGATTTCATTTTTTATTTTTTGGCTCACGTTTTCAGCTTTTTAGAATGGCTTTTTCCGGGTTTTTTGGTATTTGGGTTTTCACCGGTCTCTCTTTGCTTTTTGGCGAACAAAAAATTCAAAAAAAGTATTGCGTGACGTTAGAACTGGGGCTCTGTGGATCCAGAAAAGGTTCGAACTCTCGGGTGCGATCGCTCTCTTACCCTGTTTTACCTCTCAACTTGAGAGAGGCTCTCGAGTGGCTCGAGCTAGGAAAGCAAACTAGAACACGCGAACAATTTACCCAGGTTCGGGCCATGCTATGGTGTAAAACCCTACTCCTGCTTGTATAGATTGCGAGAGGTAGAAGATGAGTACAAAGGCGGGCTCTTTCCCTAGTCAAGACTATGGGGATTAGATTGGCCCCCGCTACTAAGGCCGGTCCTCTCTTTTGAAGCGGCCTTGGTCCTCTTCCCCCCCCGGAAATGCATTCAGCAGTAAGGGTTACCACAACGACTATTTTAAAAGGGGACATGACTGCGGCCCGCCCTAACAAAGGTGGTCGTTGCCTGCAAAAGCCCTTCTCCAAGACGCGCTGGTGGTCTCGAGGGTGACCTCCGTCCTACCGAGCCCGCAGTGCTAGACCTCTTGCACAGATCGGGAAACCTCTGGGAGTTGCTTTGGGAACCACCAGCTGGCCCTGCTTCCTTAGCACCAAAGAGGAAAAACTCTCTGTCCGTGCCTGCTCGCATCGACCCTGGCACCGCGCAGCATGGATCACGTCACCCACATGAAGAGGTTGGACCGCGCACCCTTGGCAGGTCGCCCTCGGTAAGTCCGCCCCTCGGAAGAGGGGCGTCATGAGGCACTTCCTTGACGCAAGCCTCGCGGGATGCGACCTAAGGGGAACTCAATGACCAGCCCTCGCGAGGAGGAGCCCTCACGAGGGCCGGATCCCTGAGCGTTAACGGGGAGCATCCTTGGGCCCATAGCACGCACAAGGCCCTGGGCTGCAGGCACGCGAACCTGGGTACCTTTGGTCCCAGAGCCCCGACAGTAGCCCCCGAGCCCGCTGCGTTGACGACCCGGCAGCCGGGAGCGAGACGGTGGCAGCTCTCACCGCCTGCGGGCTGGGTCGAACGCATGGTATGCGACGGAACATGGGGAACCCCACCTTTTTGCAGTGCTCCGGCGCCCGCCCGAGTTGACATAAAGCGGGCACGCGGGGTAGAGCCATCATTACTCACCTTTCATGTCATTCCCACCTTTCTGCATCTTCTTCCGTCGTGCAAGGACGGGCTAGATCCAATCTCCGAGCGAGTCACCTTCTCGCCCCTCCTGCGGGCCAGGTCCTTGGATGGCGCCCGCCGGCAACAAAGGGAAGGCCGTGGCTTCCGCTGCGAGCCGTGCCACCATCGGGCCTGCTCTCATGCCCTCCCGCGTCTTCAAGGTGGAGGACGTGGCCCCAGTGCTCCTGCTGATGGTCGGCGACATGAATGAGAGGGAGCGACCGCCATCTGGCCGGGCTCAGCAGCGCCGAGAAGCTTGGTGAAGACTGCTTACCCCTTCTTCCTCCATAGCATTTACGTTGGGCTGGTCCTGCCGTTCTCCAATTTCTTCTACGCCATCCTGTCCCATTACCAGATCCGATCCCTACACCTTCATCCCAACTTCGTCCTCCTCCTGGCCATCTTCGCCTTCAGCTGTGAGGCCTTCGTAGGCGTGGGGCCCTCGGTGGCTCTCTTCCTTCACTTCTTCATCATGCGGTTCACTGCCCAGGGGAGCGTTCCGTGTGCATTTGCTTTGTAGATGTCACCGGCTCGGGCACCCACCTAAAGGCCGAGAAGAAGGAGAAAAGCTACCGGCATCACTTGGTCTTCATGGACGCGCGGTGGGAGAGCCTGCTCCTGGCGATCCCGTCGGGTCCGCCCAAGAAAACCCCCATGTGTAGCCATAAGAAGCTCACCGACCCGAGAGCGGGGCTCGTCCTGGAGCGAATCACCTCCCTCGCGGAAGCTCGCCTGACGGGGACGATGATCATCAAGGAGTTCCTGGGGCATCACATCGCGCCGCTTTAGGCGCCCTGCTACGGCAATAGACAATAGCGCCAGAGATTGGCACGTTGACGGAGACTGGGCTTGCGTTGGTTTTTTCCCTTGAAGAGGAAAGGATGGTGCAGCACAGGAGCAGTAAGTATTTCCCTCAGTTTGAGAACCAAGGTATCAATCCAGTAGGAGAATCGCGTCAAGTCCAGAGTACGTGCGCAAACACAAAAGAGCTTGCACCCAACTCTATAAAGGGGTTGTCAATCCCTTCAAGATTGATTGCAAAGTGAGATCTGAAGGCGAAAAGTGCAACGAAGTAAAAGAGTAAGGCTGAAAATATGGTGTGGAGTAGACCCGGGGGCCATAGTGTTCACTAGAGGCTTCTCTCAAAATAGCAAATATTACGGTGGGTGAACAAATTACTGTCGAGCAATTGATAGAACCGCGCAAAGTCATGACGATATCTAAGGCAATGATCATACATATAGGCATCACGTCCGAGACAAGTAGACCGATACTTTCTGCATCTACTACTATTACTCCACACATCGACCGCTATCCAGCATGCATCTAGTGTATTGAGTTCATGACGAACAGAGTAACGCCTTAAGCAAGATGACATGATGTAGAGGGATAATCTCAAACCAATGATGAAAACCCCATCTTTTTACCCTTGATGGCAACAACACGATGCGTGCCTCGCTACCCCTTCTCTCACTGGGTGAGGTCACTGTTGGAAATATGCCCTAGAGGCAATAATAAAATGGTTATTATCATATTTCCTTGTTCATGATAATCGTCTATTCTTCATGCTATAATTGTATTAACAGGAAATAGTAATACATATGTGAATAAATAGATCACAATGTGTCCCTACGAAGCCTCTAGTTGGCTAGCTCGTTAGTCAATAGATGATCATGGTTTCCTGGTCATGGGCATTAGATGTCATTGATAACGGGATCACATCATTGGGAGAATGATGTGATGGACAAGACCCAATCCTAAGCATAGCACTAGATCGTATTGTTCGTATGCTAAAGCTTTTCTAATGTCAAGTATCTTTTCCTTCGACCGTGAGATTGTGCAACTCCCGGATACTGTAGGAGTGCTTTGGGTGTATCAAACGTCACAACGTAACTGGGTGACTATAAAGGTGCACTACGGGTATCTCCGAAAGTGTTTGTTGGGTTGGTACAAATCGAGATCGGGATTTGTCACTCCGTGTGACGGAGAGGTATCTCTGGGCCCACTCGGTAGAACATCATCATGAGCTCAATGTGACTAAGGAGTTAGTCACATGATGAATGCTACGGAACGAGTAAAGAGACTTACCGGTAACGAGATTGAACAAGGTATGGGTATACCGACGATCGAATCTCGGGCAAGTTCTATACCGACAGACAAAGGGAATTGTATACGGGATTGATTGAATCCTTGACATCGTGGTTCATCCGATGAGATCATCGTGGAGCAAGTGGGAGCCACCATGGGTATCCAGACCCCGCTGATGGTTATTGGCCAGAGAGGTGTCTCGGTCATGTCTACGTGTCTCCCGAACCCGTAGGGTCTACACACTTCAGGTTCGATGACGCTAGGGTTATAGGGAATTGTTATACGAGGTTATCGAAAGTTGTTCGGAGTCCCGGATGAGATCCCGGACGTCACGAGGAGCTCCGGAATGGTCCGTAGGTAAATATTGATATATAGGACGGATGGTTTCGGACACCGGAAGTGTTTCGGGCGTCACCGGTAACGTACCGGGACCACCGGGACCACCGGAGGTGGCCCCGGGGGTCCACCGGAAGGGGGCAACGACCCCGGGAGGCTAGATTGGCCAAGTGCGGGAGGGGACCAGCCCCTAGGTGGGCTGGTGCGCCCCCACACTCAGCCCAAGGCACGAGAGGTGGAGAGGGGGGGAACCCTAGGAGCAGGTGGGCCTACGGCCCACCTACACTACGGGAATCAGGTAATTTGCCATCTGTTAAGATCTTTGCCGTCAGCTTTTCGTCGTGGATGACGGCAAAGAGCACTTTTGCCGTCAGTTGCCGTTAGTTTCTGACGGCAAGGAATGACTGACGGCATAGACAAAGTTTGCCGTCTGTAAAAAAAACTGATGACGGCAAAAATATTTTGCCGTTTGTAAAAGAAAACGGATGACGGCAAAGACATTTTTTGCCGTCTGTAAAAAAATGTAGACGGCAAAAGAGAAACACACCACGCGGATCGATCACGCGGATCGATGACGTGGCTTGATCCCGCTCGTCGGATGACAAACGTGGGATGACACACATATTTCTATTTTGCCGTCTGTAAAAAAACTGATGACGTCAAAAATATTTTGCCGTCTGTAAAAGAAAACGGATGACGGCAAAGACATTTTTTGCCGTCTGTAAAAAAACCTGATGACGGCAAAAAAAATTTGCCGTCTGTAAAAGAAAACGGATGACGGCAAAGACATTTTTTGCCGTTTGTAAAAAAATGTAGACGGCAAAAAAGAAACACACCACGCGGATCGATGACGTGGCATGATCCCGCCCGTCGGATGACAAACGTGGGATGACACACATATTTCTATTTTGCCGTCTGTAACAAAACTGATGACGGCAAAGCACAGTCCACGGATCTATCACGTGGATCAGTGACGTGGCAACATCAGATCTTGCGCCCACTTGATCCTACGGATCACGGTCACAGCCAACGAGAAGCACCACCCATCACGTTCTCCCTCTCTCCACTCATTCGACCCCACCACTATCTTTGTCTACACAAATCCGGCCCCACCACTATCTCTCTCTCCCTACACTGATATACTTCCTTATACATCCCCACCCGGCGCCGCTGCACTTCCCCACCGCCTGACTCACGTGCCAGCGCCGCCGCTCGCCTCCACCAGCCAGCGCCGCCGCTCGCCTCCACCAGCCGCTCGCCTCCACCAGCCACCGCCGCCGCTCGCCTCCACCAGCCAGCGTCGCCGCTCGCCTCCACCAGCAGCCGCCGCCGCTCGCCTCCACAAGCCAGCGCCGCCGCTCGCCTCCACCAGCCCCACCTGCTGCCGCTGCCGCTGCACTTCCCCACCGGCCGCCGCTGCTCGCCCCCACCGGCCGCCGCCACGGGCGAGGGTGGTGGACAGGTGGGCCAGCGGCTCGTGCGGGCGTTCCGTGCTTGCGAGCATGGCTCGGGGAGCTGGGTCAGGTGGCCATGGATCCTTCTCCTTCCTGTCGGGGCACCTCCCATCCTTCCTGCCGGGGTACCTCCACTCCTCCGTCCACCTCGTCGACCCCTTGTGTGCTAGCGGCACGGATCTCGTCTCCCCGGTCGCGCAGAACCCTCCACTTCCGGCGGCGAGTGTGCTATTGTTCTTCTGTGTGAAATAATGAGCGACAATGGATGTTGAAATATACTAGTAGTATTTTGTTTCTTGCATCAGTGAGCGATGGATGTAATGTGTAAATCTGGCTCTCTCTTGTAATATTTGTTTGTTCTTAATACTATTGGTTGTGAAATCTCAATGGAAGATTTTGTCTACGCCTTCGACCATTTACTCATGCCTCTCCTCCTGGATTGTTATTTATATTTTTTAAGTAAACAAAAAAATTTGCCGTCTGGTATTAGCAACAGATGACGGCAAACGTTTTTTTTGCCGTCCGACTGACGGCAAAAATTTGACGCCGTCCGTTAGTGGGAGGTTCTGTCAGAGTGATTTTTTTGCCGTCTGTCTTATAATAGATGACGGCAAAGCATTTGTACTAACGGCAACAATTTTGCCGTCTTTCCGAACAAATGCTGACGGCAAAAATACCCTTTGCGGGCACACAGTCTAACGACATTTTTTGCCATCATGGGATGACGGCAAAAAATTTGCCGTCTGTAATTCTCTCTTTGCCGTTTGTAGCGTCCTGACGGCAAAATGCCCGATTCCTGTAGTGCTAGGGGTGCGCCACCCCTCCCCCTTTCCGTGGCCGCCGCACCTCCCATCTGGGGGGCTGCCGCACCACCTAGGGTGGGAATCCTAGGGGTGGCAGCCCCCCTCCCCTCCTCCTATATATAGTGGGCACTTTTGGGCTTTTGGAGACACAGTTTTCTATCTCCCTCGGCGCAACCCTGCTCTTCTTTCTCCTCCTCTCTGCCGGTGCTTGGCGAAGCCCTGCCGGGAGACCTCATCTCTCCATCGACACCACGCCGTCGTGCTGCCGGAGATCTTCCCCAACCGCTCCCTCCTCCTTTCTAGATCAAGGTGCGGGAGACGTCACCGGGCTGCACGTGTGTTGAACGCGGAGGTGCCGTGGTTTGGCACTAGATCGAAATCACACCGCGATCTGAATCGCCGCGAGTACGACTCCATCAACCGCGTTCTAGCAATGCTTCCGCTTAGCGATCTTCAAAGATATGAAGATGCACTCACCCCTCTCTCTTTGCTGGTCTCTTCATAGGAAGATCTAAATATGCGTAGGAAGTTTTTTGAATTTATGCTACGTTTCTCAACAGTGGCATTCGAGCCAGGTTTTCTATGCGTAGATTCTATGCACGAGTAGAACACAAAAGGTTGTGGGCGATGATTTTTCAATTGCTTGCCGCTACTAGTCTTATTATTTTCCGGCGGTATTGTCGGATGAAGCGGCCTGGACCGACATTACACGTACGCTTACGTGGGACTGGTTCCACCGACAGACATGCACACCGTGCATAAAGGTGGCTAGCGGGTGTCTGTCTCTCCTACTCTAGTCGGATTGGATTTGATGAAAAGGGTCCTTATGAAGGGTAAATAGCTTTGGCATATTATCGTTGTGGCTGTCACGTAGGTAAGAAAGCGTTCTTGCTAGAAACCCAAATCAGCCACGTAAAACTTGCAACAACAATTAGAGGACGTCTAACTTGTTTTTGCAGGGTTTGACATGTGATGTGATATGGCCAAAGTTGTGATGTTGCATGTATGATGTATGAAATGATCATGTTATTGTAATAGGTTTCACGACTTGCATGTCGATGAGTATGACAACCGGCAGGAGCCATAGGAGTTGTCTTAATTTATTGTATGAGATGCAACGCCATGTGCTTACTACTTTTACTTCATTGCTAACGGTTAGCTATAGTAGTAGTGATAGTAGTAGTTGGCGTGACAACTTCACGGAGACACGATGATGGAGATCATGGTGTCAGCCGGTGACGATGATGATCATGTGATGACTGAAGATGGAGATTTTAAGAGCAAAGATGATAATGGCCATATCATGTCACTATATGATTGCATTGTGATGTTTATCATGTTCTTCATCTTATTGCTTAGAACGACGGTAGCATACTAAGATGATCCCTCTTAAAATTTTGAGAACGTATTCACCTAAGTGTGCACCGTTGCGAAGGATTGTTGTCTCGAAGCACCACGTGATGATCGGGTGTGATAGATTCTAATGTTCGCATACAACGGGTGTAAGCCAGATTTACACACGCAAAACACCTAGGTTGACTCGGCGAGCTTAGCATGTACAGACATGACCTCGAATACAAGAGACAGAAAGGTCGAACATGAGTCGTATGGTTGAATACGATCAGCATGAAGTTGCTCACCATGGTGACTAGTCCGTCTCACGTGATGATCGAACACGGGTTAGTCAACATGGATCATGTATCACTTAGATGACTAGAGGGATGTCGATTTAAGTGGGAGTTCATATTTAATTTGATTAAATGAACTTAATTGTCATGAACTTAGTCTAAAAGTTGTCTTTATAAATATTGTAGATGGCCAATGTCAACCTCAATTTCAACGCATTCCTAGAGAAAAACAAGCTGAAAGATGATGGTAGCAACTATGCGGACTGGGTTCGCAACTTGAAGCTCATCCTTGAAGCAGCTAAAAAGGCTTATGTCCTTGATGCGCTGCTAGGTGACCCTCCCGCTCCCGTAGCAGCCCAGGACATTCTGAATGTCTGGCAAACGCTGAGTGATGACTACTCTCTCGTTAGGTGTGGCATGTTATACAGTTTAGAAACGGGGCTCCAAAGGCGTTTGAGCAACATGGTGCATATGAGATGTTCCAAGAGCTGAAGCTAGTTTTTCAAGCTCATGCCCGTGTCGAGAGATATGAAGTCTCCGACAAGTTCTTTAGCTGTAAGATGGAGGAGAACAGTTCTGTCAGTGAGCACATACTCAAAATGTCTGGGTTACATGGTCGTCTGACTTCACTTGGAGTCGAACTTCCGGATGATGCTATAATTGACAGAATCCTCCAGTCTCTCCCACCAAGCTACAAAGGTTTTGTGCTGAACTACAACATGCAAGGGATGGAGAAGACCATTCCCGAGTTGTACTCGATGCTCAAGTCTGCAGAAGTAGAAATCAAGAAAGAGCATCAAGTGTTGATGGTCAACAAGACCACTAGTTTCAAGAAGGGCAAGGGTAAGAAGAACTTCAAGAAAGACGGCAAAGCCGTTGCCGCGCCCAGTAAGCCAGATACCGGGAAGAAGAAAAATAATGGACCAAAGCCTGAGACTGAGTGCTTCTATTGCAAGGGAAAGGGTCACTGGAAGCGGAACTGCCCCAAATACTTAGCGGACAAGAAGGCCGACAACGTTAAAGGTATATGTGATATACATGTTATTGATGTGTACCTTACCAGCGCTCATAGTAGCTCCTGGGTATTTGATACCGGTGTTGTTGCTCACATTTGCAACTCAAAGCAGGAACTGTGGAATAAGCGGAGACTGGCCAAGGACGAGGTGACGATGCGCGTCGGGAATGGCTCCAAGGTTGATGTGATCGCCGTCAGCACGCTACCTCTACATCTACCGTCGGGATTAGTTTTAAACCTTAATAATTGTTATTTAGTACCAGCTTTGAGCATGAATGGTGTATCAGGGTCTTGCTTAATGCGAGACAGTTACTCATTTAAGTCAGAGAATAATGGTTGTTCTATTTATATGAGTGATATGTTTTATGGTCATGCTCCGCTGGTGAATGGTTTATTCTTGATGAATCTCGATCGTGATGTTACGCATATTCATAGTGTGAGTACCAAAAGATGTAAAGTTGATAATGATAGTCCCACATACTTGTGGCACTGCCGCCTTGGTCATATCGGCGTTAAGCGCATGAAGAAGCTCCATACTGATGGACTATTAGAGTCTCTTGACTTTGAATCATTTGACACATGCGAACCGTGCCTCATGGGCAAGATGACTAAGACTCCATTCTCAGGAATAATGGAGAGAGCAACCGACTTATTGGAAATAATACATACTGATGTGTGTGGTCCAATGAACGTTGAAGCTCGCGGTGGCTATCGTTATGTTCTCACTCTCATCGATGATTTGAGTAGGTATGGGTATATCTACTTGATGAAGCACAAATCTGAAACATTTGAAAAGTTCAAGGAATTTCAGAGTGAGGTCGAGAATCAACGTGACAGAAAAATTAAGTGTCTACGATCTGACCGTGGAGGAGAATATTTGAGTCATGAGTTTGTCACACACCTAAGGAAGTGTGGAATCGTTTCACAACTGACGCCGCCTGGCACACCTCAACGCAAGGAGTGTCTGAACGTCGTAATCGCACTTTATTAGATATGGTACGATCTATGATGTCTCTTACCGACTTACCGCTATCATTTTGGGGATACACATTAGAAACTGCAGCATTCACTTTAAATAGGGCACCGTCTAAATCCGTTGAGACGACACCGTATGAAGTATGGTTTGGCAAGAAACCTAAGTTGTCGTTTCTTAAAGTTTGGGGCTGCGATTCTTATGTGAAGAAACTTCAACCAGAAAAGCTCGAACCCAAAGCGGAGAAATGTGTATTCATAGGATACCCTAAGGAAACTATTGGGTATACCTTCTATCTTAGATCCGAAGGTAAAACCTTTGTTGCCAAGAACGGATCCTTTCTAGAGAAAGAGTTTCTCTCGAAAGAAGTAAGTGGGAGGAAGGTAGAACTTGATGAGGTAATCACACCCCCTCTCGAACAGGATAGTAGCACAGCGCGGGAAGTTGTTCCTGTGGCGCCTACACCAACTGAAGAGGAAGTAAATGATAATGATCATGAAGCTTCGGATCAAGTAACTACTGAACCGCGAAGGTCCACGAGGGCACGCTCCGCACCAGAGTGGTACGGTAACCCTGTGATGGAAATCATGTTGTTAGACAACGATGAACCTTCGAACTATGAAGAAGCGATGGCGGGCCCGGATTTTAACAAATAGATTGAAGCTATGAAATCCGAGATAGGATCCATGTATGAGAACAAAGTATGGACTTTGGTGGACTTTCCCGATGACCGGCGAGCCATAGAAAATAAATGGATCTTCAAGAAGAAGACTGATGCAAACGGTAATGTAACCGTTTATAAAGCTCGACTTGTCGCAAAGGGTTTTCGACAAATTCAAGGAATTGACTACGAAGAGACTTTCTCTCCCGTAGCGAAGCTGAAATCAGTCCGAATCATGTTAGCAATTGCCGGCTTTTATGATTATGAAATTTGGCAAATGGACGTCAAAACAGTGTTCCTTAACGAGAACCTTAAGGAAGAGTTGTATATGATGCAACCAGAAGGTTTTGTCGACCCTAAGGGTGCTAACAAAGTGTGCAAGCTCCAGCGCTCCATCTATGGGCTGGTGCAAGCATCTCGGAGTTGGAACATTCGCTTTAATGAGGTGATTAAAGCGTTTGGGTTCATACATGTTTATGGAGAAGCCTGTATGTACAAGAAAGTGAGTGGGAGCTCTGTAGCTTTCCTCATACTGTATGTGGATGACATGTTATTGATGGGGAATAACATAGAGATGTTGGAGAGCATAAAGGCCTATTTGAACAAGAGTTTTTCAATAAAGGACCTCGGAGAAGCTGCATACATATTAGGCATCAAGATCTATAGAGATAGATTGAGATGCCTCATAGGTCTTTCGCAAAGTACATACCTTAACAAGATATTGAAGAAGTTCAATATGGAAAACTCAAAGAAAGGGTTCTTGCCAGTTTGGCAAGGTGTGAGATTGAGTAAGACTCAGTCGCCGACCACGGCAGCAGATAGAGAGAAGATGAGTACTGTCCCCTACGCTTCAGCCGTAGGCTCTCTTATGTATGCCATGCTGTGTACCAGACCTGATATAAACCTTGCCATAAGTTTGGTAGGGAGGTACCAAAGTGATCCCGGTATGGAACACTGGACAGCGGTCAAGAATATCCTTAAGTACCTGAAAAGGACTAAGGAAATGTTTCTCGTTTATAGAGGTGACGAAGAGCTCGTTGTAAAGGATTACGTCGACGCTAGCTTCGACACAGATCCGGATGACTCTAAGTCACAGACCGGATACGTATATGTTTTGAATGGTGGGGAAGTGAGCTGGTGCAGCAGCAAGCAAGAAGTCGTGGCAGCATCTACATGTGAAGTGGAGTACATAGCTGCTTTAGAAGCGGCTCATGAAGGAATTTGGACGAAGGAGCTCATCACCGACCTTGGAGTGGTTCCAAGCGCATCGGGTCCAATGACACTCTTCTGTGATAACACTCGGGCCATTGCCATAGCCAAGGAGCCCAGGTTTCAGCGGAAGACGAAGCACATCAAACGCCGCTACAACTCCATCCAGGACCATGTCCAGAGTGGAGTAATAGAGATTTGTAAAGTACACACGGATCTGAATGTTGCAGACCCGTTGACTAAACCTCTTCGACGAGCAAAACATGATCAACACCATAATGCTATGGGTGTTCGATACATCACAATGTAACTAGATTATTGACTCTAGTGCAAGTGGGAGACTGTTGGAAATATGCCCTAGAGGCAATAATAAAATGGTTATTATCATATTTCCTTGTTCATGATAATCGTCTATTGTTCATGATATAATTGTATTAACAGGAAACAATAATACATGTGTGAATAAATAGATCACAATGTGTCCCTAGCAAGCCTCTAGTTGGCTAGCTCGTTAGTCAATAGATGATCATGGTTTCCTGGTCATGGGCATTAGATGTCATTGATAACGGGATCACATCATTGGGAGAATGATGTGATGAACAAGACCCAATCCTAAGCATAGCACTAGATTGTATTGTTCGTATGCTAAAGCTTTTCTAATGTCAAGTATCTTTTCCTTCGATCGTGAGATTGTGAAACTCCCGAATACCATAGGAGTGCTTTGGGTGTATCAAACGTCACAACGTAACTGGGTGACTATAAAGGTGCACTACGGGTATCTCCGAAAGTGTCTGTTGGGTTGGTACGAATCGAGATCGGGATTTGTCACTCCGTGTGACGGAGAGGTATCTCTGGGCCCACTCGGTAGAACATCATCATGAGCTCAATGTGACTAAGGAGTTAGTCACACGATGACATGCTACAGAACGAGTAAAGGGACTTACCGGTAACGATATTGAACTAGGTATGGGTATACCGACGATCGAATCTCGGGCAAGTTCTATACCGACAGACAAAGGGAATTGTATACGGGATTGATTGTATCCTTGACATCGTGGTTCATCCGATGAGATCATCATGGAGCAAGTGGGAGCCACCATGGGTATCCAGACCCTGCTGATGGTTATTGTCCAGAGAGGTGTCTCGGTCATGTCTACCTGTCTCCCGAACCCATAGGGTCTACACACTTAAGGTTCGATGACGCTAGGGTTATAGGGAATTTTTATACGAGGTTATCGAAAGTTGTTCGGAGTCCCGGATGAGATCCTGGACGCCACGAGAAGCTCTGGAATGGTCCGGAGGTAAAGATTGATATATAGTACAGATGGTTTCAGACACCGGAAGTGTTCCGGGCGTCACTGGTAACGTACCGGGACCACCGGGACCACCGGAGGTGGCCCTGGGGGTCCACCGGAAGGGGCAACGACCCCGGGAGGCTAGATGGGCCAAGTGCGTGAGGGAACCAGCCCCTAGGTGGGCTGGTGCGCCCCCCACACTCAGCCCAAGGTGCAGGAGGTGGAGAGAGGGGGAAACCCTAGGCGCAGGTGGGCCTAAGGCCCACCTAGGGGTGCGCCACCCCTCCCCCTTGCCGTGGCCGCCGCACCTCCCATCTGGGGGGGCTACCGCACCACCTAGGGTGGGAACCCTAGGGGTGGCACCCCCCCTCCCCTCCTCCTATATATGTGGGCACTTTTGGGCTTTTGGAGACACAATTTTCTATCTCCCTCGACGCATCCCTCCTCTTCTTTCTCCTCCTCTGTGCCGGTGCTTGGCGAAGCCCTGCCGGGAGACCTCGTCTCTCCATCGACACCATGCTGTCATGCTGCCGGAGATCTTCCCCAACCTCTCTCTCCTCCTTGCTGGATCGAGGTGCGGGAGACGTCACCGGGCTGCACGTGTGTTGAACGCGGAGGTGCCGTGGTTCAGCACTAGATCGGAATCACACCGCGATCTGAATCGCCGCTAGTACGACTCCATCAACCGCGTTCTAGCAACGCTTCCGCTTAGTGATCTTCGAAGGTATGAAGATGCACTCACCCCCTCTCTCGTTGCTGGTCTCTTCATTGGAATATCTAAATATGTGTAGGATTTTTTTTGAATTTATGCTACTTTTCCCAACAGTCACCGCACGGTATGAACCCAAAACCAAGCACTTCTCCCATTGCAAGAATCATAGATCAAGCTGGCCAAAAAAAACCACAACTCTAAGAGAATTACAAGGATATGAAATCATGCATATAAGAGACCAGAAGAAACTCAAATAAAATTCATAGATAATCTAATCATAAATCCACAATTCATCGGATCTCGACAAACACACCGCAAAAGAAGATTACATCGGATAGATCTCCCTGAAGATCATGGAGAACATTATGTTGAAGATCCAAGAGAGAGAAGAAGCCATCTAGCTACTAGATATGGACCCGTAGGTCTATGGTGAACTACTCACGCATCATCGGAAAGGTCATGGTGTTGATGAAGAAGCCCTCTGTATCCGAACCCTCCCTCCGGCAAGGCACCAAAACGTGCCCCAGATAGGATCTTGCGGAGAGAGAAGCTTGTAGTGGCGGAAAAGTACTTCCGATGATCTCCTGATTTTTTCTAGAATTTTTGGGAATATATAGGCGAAAGACCTAGGGCAAAGGTGGCCCAGGGAGCCCACAAGCCTGGGAGGCGCGGCCCCCTGGCCGCGGCTAGGGGGCTTGTGGGGTCCCTGGTGGCCCCCTGCCTTGGTTCTCAAGTTCCCCAATCTTCTTCTGTTTCGGAAAAAATCTTTTCGGAAGTTTGGACTCCGTTTAAAATCCTCCTCTGAAAAGGGTCAAAAACACAGAAAAAACAGGAACTGGCATTTGGCACTGAGTTAATAAGTTAGTACCAAAAAAGATATAAAAGGCATACAAAACATCCAAAGTTTGACAAGATAATAGCATGAAACCATCAAAAATTATAGATACGTTGGACACGTATCAAGCATCCCCAAGCTTAACTCCTGCTTGTCCTCGAGTAGGGAAGTGATAAAGACTGATTTTTTGATGTGGAATGCTACCTAGCATAGTTGTCCTTTGTAACTTCTTTCGTGTGACATGAATGTTCAGATCCGTAAGATTCAAAACAATAGTTTGCTATTGACATGAAAAGAATAATACTTCAAGCAAACTAGCAAGGTAATCATGAACTTTCAAAATAACAAGGCCAAGGAAAGTTATCCCTAGAAAATCATATAGTCTGGCTATGCTCCATCATCCTCACACAACTAATGTAAATCATGCACAACCCCGGTATTGGCCAAGTAATTGTTTTCGCACTCTTACTTTCTCAAACTTTTTATAACTATCACGCAATACATGAGCGTGAGACATGGATATAGCACTATAGGTGGAATAGAGTGTGGTGGTGGTTGTGAGGCAAAAAGGAGGAGATGATCACATTGACTCGGCGTATCAAAGGGCTATGGAGATGCCCATAAATAGATATCAATGTGAATGAGTAGGGATTGCCATACAAAGGATGCACTAGAGCTATAAGTATGTGAAAGCTCAAAAGGAGAACTAGTGGGTGTGCATCCAACTTGCTTGCTCACGAAGACCTAGGGCAGTTTTGAGGAAGCCCATCATTGGAATATACAAGCCAAGTTATATAATAAAGATTCCCACTAGCATATGGTGGTGACGAAACGAGAGGCTTTCAATCATGAAGAACATGGTACTATTATGAAGCACAAGTGTGGAAAAGGATAGTAGCATTGTCCCTTCTCTCTTTTTCTCCCTTTTTTTATTTGGGCTCTTGGGCCTCTCTTTTTTTCTCTCTTTTTTTATTTGGGCTCTTGGGCCTCTCTTTTTTTCTATTTTTTTTATTTGGGCTCTTTGGCCTCCTTTTTTTATTTCCTCACATGGGACAATGCTCTAATAATGATGATCATCACACTTTTATTTACTCACAGCTCAAAGCTTAGAACGATGATGACTCTAGGAAATGGCTCCGACAGTGTACCAGGATGTGCAACGATCTAGCTTGGCGTACGACGTTGAAACATCTCGCTAGCTATCTTACGATCATGCAGTGGCAATATGAGAGTGACGACACAAGTCATGAGACGGAACGGTGGGAGTTGCATGGCAATATATCTTGGAATGGCTATGAAAATGCCATAGTAGGTAGGTATGGTGGCTGTTTTGAGTAAGGCATATGGTGGGTTTGTGTACCGGCGAAAGTTGTGCGGCACTAGAGAGGCTAGCAAGGGTGGAAGGTGAAAGTGCATCTATACCATGGACTCACATTAGTCACGAAGAACTCACATACTTGTTGCGAAAGTTTTTATTAGTAATCGAAACAAAGTGCTAAACGCATATTCCTAGGGGAAGGGTTGGTAGGTGTTAACCATCGCGCGATCCTGACCTCAACACAAAGGATGACAATCAATAGATCAATTATGCTCCGACTTCCTAACATAGCAGTTCACCATACGTGCATGCTACGGGAATCACTAACTTCAACACAAGTATTTCTAGATTCACAACACCCTACTAACATAACTCTTAATATTACCAAATCCATGTCTCAAAACTAATTGAGAGGAATCAAGACTTCTCTTTCTACTCAATGCACATGAAGATGGAGGTTTTTGTATCCTCTTTGGGTACCTATCACCTTTGGGACTACTTTCATAGCATAAGAAAACTACCAAGTCACGCACAGCCGTGCTCTAAAAGATCTAAGGGAAGCACATAGAACAAAATTATCTAGCTCAAAAGATATAAGTGAAGCACGATGAGCATTCTAGCAAAATCACGATGAGTGCATGTCTCTTTCTAAAGGTGTGCAGCAAGGATGATTGTGACACAACAAAAAGAAAAGACTCCTAAGATACAAGACGCTCCAAGCAAAACACATATCATGTGGTGAATAAAAATATAGCTCCAAGTAATGTTACCAAGGGATTGAAGACGAAAGAGGGGATGCCTTCCCGGGGCATCCCCAAGCTTAGGTTTTTTGGTGTCCTTGAATTTGGCTTGGGATGCCTTGGGCATCCCAAAGCTTGAGCTCCTTCCATTCCTTATCTCTTTGTCCATGAGAACATCACCCAAAACTTGAAAACTTCACAACACAAAACTTAAACAGAAACTCGTGATAACATTAGCACAAGAAAACAAACTACCACCTCTTTAGGTACTGTAGCAATCTTGATTTCCATTTATATTGGTGTTAAATTACTGTATTCTCACTTTTCCATGGCTAGTACCCCCCGATACTATCCATAGTTTCATCAAAACAAGCAACCAACTCAACAAAAATAGAATCTGTCAAAAACATACCAATCTGTAGCAATCTGTATACTTCGTATACTTCCGGTACCTCACAAATTCTGCAAAATTACGAATGCGTGGGAAAAGGGCATATCAACCAGCAACAAAAAGAATCAACTCAAAATCTCTTTCTGAATAAAAATGAAAAATAATCTCGTGAGCGGAAAGTTTCTGTCTTTTTCCAGCAGGATCAAACAACCATCACCAGGACTAGTCATAAAGGTTTTGCTTGGCTCAAACACAAAAAGAAACACAAAAGACACAATCATAACAGAATTATGATGATGTGGACGCAACAAAACAGAAAGAAAAAGATGAATTCATTGGGTTGCCTCCCAACAAGCGCTATTATTTAACGCCCTTAGCTAGGCATTGGTAATTCAATGATGCTCACACAAAAGACAAGAATTGAAGCACAATGAGAGCATCATAAAGCACGTGAAAATCACATCTAAGTCTAACATACTTCCTATGCATATGCATTTTTATAGGAAAACAGATTGTCAAGACAACCAATAGTTACCATATGCAAGGAAGAAGAAAGAGACAATAGCAATCTCAACATAACGAGAGGTAAAATAGTAACATGAAAGTTTCTACCACACTATTTTCCTCTCTCATAACAATTACATGTGGGATCATAATCAAATTCAACAATATAGCTATCACAAAGGATATTCTTTTCATGATCCACAGGCATGCAAAGTTGACGCTCTTCAAAAATAGTGGGATTATCATCAACTAAAGTCATGACTTCTCCAATCCCACTTTCAATCTTATTGCAAACATCATAATCATCATGAGGCTTAAACAAATTTTCAAGATCATAAGAAAAATCATTACCCCAATCATGATCATTGCAACAAGTAGTGGACATAGCAAAACTAGCATACCTAAGCTTAGGGTTTTGCATATTTTTAGCATGATTGACACTAATAGGATTTATAGTGGAACCATTACAATCATGTTTTTCATTCAAGGAGCCCTCGTGAATCACTTCATGAATTTCTTCATCACGATTTTCAGATTCACGCATCTCAAGCAAAACTCTATAGAGAAAGTCAAGTGCACTCAACTCACTAGCAATTGGATCAACATAATTGGATCTCTTAAAGAAATTAGCAAGTGGATGAGGATCCATATCAATAGATTTTCAGCAAGCAAATTGAAGGCACATAGCACACAAGCAAACAGAAAGCAAGCGAAAGAAAGGGCGAACGAAAAAGGCAAACGAAAAAAAGGCAAATATTTTTTTGTAATTTTTTTTCAGAAGTGGGGGAGAGGAAAACGAGAGTCAAAAAAGTAAATGCAAGAGATGAGTTTGTGACACTTACTTGGATGAGTTCTTGACTTGATCCTCCCCGGCAACGGCGCCAGAACTTCTTCTGCTACGGCAACAAACAACAACGTCAGAGATTGGCACGTTGACGGAGACTGGGCTTCGTTGGTTTTTTCCTTTGAAGAGGAAAGGGTGGTGCATCACAGGAGCAGTATGTATTTCCCTCGGTTTGAGAACCAAGGTATCAATCCAGTAGGAGAATCGTGTCAAGTCCAGAGTACCTGCGCAAACACAAAAGAGCTTGCACCCAACGCTATAAAGGGGTTGTCAATCCCTTCAAGATTGATTGCAAAGTGAGATCTGAAGGCGGAAAATGCAACGAAGTAAAAGAGTAAGGCTGAAAATATGGTGTGGAGTAGACCCGGGGGCCATAGTGTTCACTAGAGGCTTCTCTCAAAATAGCAAATATTACTGTGGGTGAAAAAATCACTGTCGAGCAATTGATAGAACCGCGCATAGTCATGACGATATCTAAGGCATGATCATACATATAGGCATCACGTCCGAGACAAGCAGACCGATACTTTCTGCATCTACTACTATTACTCCACACATCAACCGCTATCGAGCATGCATCTAGTGTATTGAGTTTATGACGAACAGAGTAACTCATTAAGCAATATGACATGATGTAGAGGGATAATCTCAAACCAATGATGAAAACCCCATCTTTTTACCCTTGATGGCAACAACACGATGCGTGCCTCGCTACCCCTTCTGTCACTAGGTGAGGTCACCGCACGGTATGAACCCAAAACCAAACACTTCTCCCATTGCAAGAATCATAGATCAAGCTGGCCAAACAAAACCCACAACTCGAAGAGAATTACAAGGATATGAAATCATGCATATAAGAGATCAGAAGAAACTCAAATAAGATTCAGAGATAATCTGATCATAAATCCACAATTCATCGGATCTCGACAAACACACCGCAAAAGAAGATTACATCGGATAGATCTCCATGAAGATCATGGAGAACTTTGTATTGAAGATCCAAGAGAGAGAAGAAGCCATCTAGCTACTAGCTATGGACCCGTAGGTCTATGGTGAACTACTCAAGCATCATCGGAGAGGTCATGGAGTTGATGAAGAAGCCCTCCGTATCCGACCCCCCCCCTCCGGAAGGGCATCAGAACGTGCCCAGATGGGATCTTGCGGAGACAGAAGCTTGTGGCGGCGGAAAAGTACTTTCGATGATCTCCTAATTTTTTTTGGATTTTTTGGGAATATATAGGTGATACGTCTCAAACGTATCTATAATTTTTGATGGTTTCACGTTGTTATCTTGTCTTCTTTGGTTGTTTTATGTACCTTTTATATTTTTTTGGGACTAACTTATTAATTCAGTGCCAAGTGCCACTTCCTGTTTTTTCCGTGTTTTTGACTCTTTTCAGATCTGATTTTGGAATGGAGTCCAAACGGAAGAAAAACCCCGAAATGATTTTTTCCCGAATGGAAGATGACCAGGGGACCTTTGGGCCAAGCCAGGTGGGCTTCAGGGAGCCCACAAGTTCCCACCACGCCACCAGCGGGAGGCGGCGGTGGGCAAGCTTGTGGCCACCCTGGCCGCCCCCTGACCTAGGTCTTTGGCCTATAAATTCCCAAATATTCCGCAAAAAATCAGGGGAGCCTCGAAAATACTTTTCTGCCGCCGCAAGCTTCCATTTCCGCGAGATCTCATCTGGAGACCCTTCCCAGCGCCCTACCGGAGGGGACTTTGGAGTTGGAGGGCTTCATCATCATCATCGCCCCTCCAATGGCTCGTGAGTAATTCAGTTCAGACCTACGGGTCCGTAGTTAGTAGCTAGATGGCTTCTTCTCTCTCTTGGATCTTCAATACAAAGTTCTCCATGATCTTCATGGAGATCTATCCGATGTAATCTTCTTTGGCGGTGTGTTTGTCGAGATCCGATGAATTGTGGATTTGTGATCAGATTATCTATGATATATATTTGAGTCTTTGTTGATTTCTTATATGCATGATTTGATATCCTTGTAAGTCTCTCTAAGTCTTGGGTTTTGTTTGGCCAACTAGATCTATGATTCTTGCAATGGGAGAAGTGCTTCGTTTTGGGTTCTACCATGTGGTGACCTTTCCCAGTGATAGTAGGGGCAGCAAGGCACACATCAAGTAGTTGCCATCAAGGGTAAAAAAGATGGGGTTTTTATCATTGGTTTGAGATTATCCCTCTACATCATGTCATCTTGCTTAAGGCGTTACTTTGTTCTTATGAACTTAATACACTAGATGCATGCTGGATAGCGGTCGACGTGTGGAGTAATAGTAGTAGATGCAGAAAGTATCGGTCTACTTTTTTCGGACGTGATGCCTATAGAAACAATCATTGCATAGATATCGTCACGACTTTGCGCGGTTCTATCAATTGCTGGACAGTAATTTGTTCACCCACCGTCTACTTGCTTTCATGAGAGAAGCCACTAGTGAACACTACGGCCCCCGGGTCTATTCACATCCATCGTTTACATCTCCGCTTTTACTTTGCTTTGTTACTTTGTTGCTTTCAGTTCTCACTTGGCAAACAATCTATAAGGGATTGACAACCCCTTCATAGTGTTGGGAGCAAGTTTTTGTGTTTGTGCAGGATCTTGAGATACTCCTCCACTGGATTGATACCTTGGTTCTCAAACTGAGGGAAATACTTACCACCGCTACGCTACATCACCCTTTCCGCTTCGAGGGAACACCAGCGCAAGGCTCCAAGGCCATGGGGGAAATCCTTTGCATACTTGCCTAGGAAGTCCCTTAAGGCGTACCCGCAGCAGAAATATCAAGCCAAGTATTCTCCCGTCCACGTGCCTATTTCTGGCGCCATTGGAAGGTCTTTTGTTGCAGTAGCAGAAGTATTTCTGGCGCCGTTGCCGGGGATACACAGTAAACATCAATAGGCGAAAGACCTAGGGCAGATGTGTCCCTGGGAGCCCACAAGCCTGGGAGGCGCGGGGCCCCCTGGCCGCGGCTAGGGAGCTTATGGGGTCCCTGGTGGCCCCCTACCTTGGTTCTCAAGTTCCCCGATCTTCTTCTGTTTCGAAAAAAATCTTTTTGGAAGTTCCGTTCTGTTTGGACTCCGTTTAAAATCCTCCTCTAAAAAGGGTCAAAAACATGGAAAAAACAGGAACTGGCACTGAGTTAATAAGTTTTCACGTGACGCATCTGATCATGTCATTCCCATGCATGTCAAGATAGCTTAGGGTGCAGTTCTGTCCAGGAACATGTATTACTTCTTATGCTTGTGCTAGTGAGTAGAATAGAGATGCATGTTCATATTCATCTCATGCATCTTGTGCTTGTTGCATCTTGAGATGCTGTTGTTCATTGGATGCTATTTTTTATGTTGGGTAGCACCGAGATCGGAGAACGAGTATGTGGATCCGGGAGAGTACGGGCAGGACGAGCAAGAGCAGTTCCAAGCTGAGGACATCACATGCAAGATGATATGACCTTTATTCCATCTCTAGACTTGTTATGCTAGATTATGTTCCTTCCGTCATATGCTCGCTGCCTACCACAGAAATAATTGCCTCCTGAATTTCCATGAAACCCAAACACTTATCCCTTCCTAGCAAACCTTGAATGGCTAAGTAGGCTTTGCTCAGCTACTAATGTTTGAGTTGCTAGTTGCAGGTGCTTTGTCTCATGTGAGAACATGAGCTTGATATGGTTATGTTAAATCTGTTATTTAATTAATGCACCTATATACTTGGTAAATAACGGAAGGCCCAACCTTTTGCCGGGTGATTTGTTCCGTTATTGCCGCCATAGTTACCGGCTACCGGTGTTTGATTCCATATTGATCACTCCTAACACATTCGGGGTTGTTATGGGAACCCCCTTGATAAATCGCGTAGTGTTCAGACTTGCCCGGCAGGACCCAACCTTGGTGTTAATTTGCTAATCACTTAATAATAATCTGCATAGGGAATGGCCTCCCCTAGGAATTTAATCAACAACCCGGGCCAGTGCTGCTCATGAGTGTTGGTCCAAACTAGAGCACTGTGCAGGGCCAACTCACGGCAACTAGAGAGATTTCTATCAGGCCACTGTACGCGTCGCTCATCCGTCGTGTCCTGAGACTGAGATACGCGGCTCTTATCGGGGTCATCGACACGACGGGAGGTCTTACCTTAGCGATATATATTGCGTATAGGAATCCCGGTGAAGCTTTGGTTCTCCCGAGAGTTGAGGTTTTCCTCTAAGGAATCCGACGAGATCACGAGATTCGTGATATAGGATTACTTTGCGGCCCGTGTACGTTCGTGATGGATTAGTTGGAGCACCCCTGCAGGGTTTAATCTTTCGGAAAGCCATGCCCGCGGTTATGTGGCAACTTGGGATACTTGTTAACATCCGGTTATAGATAACTTAAACATAAGCTAATAAAATTACCAATTGTGCGCATAACCGTGACTGTCCCCTTCGAAGACCTCTCTTCGATCGGGAACACGGTGGGGTTATGATTGACGTAAGTAGGTGTTCAGGATCACTTAGTGATAAGCTAATCATCGATATCTAGCTTAGACCACCTTCAATACATGTTCTACGTAAGTTAGCCACCATATAAAGCTTAGTATGCTGCAACCTAAATACTCCACCTTCCAACCTAATAACTTGGCTAGTTCTGGCACCGACGTCATAGATTGCTGAGCCCCCGTGGCTCACAGATTCCTTCACAACACCAACAGGTTCAGGTACCCCCGAGACAGGTGATCCCGACGGCACGCAACTGGCGTGGCAGTACGATGAGCTGAACGACCGCCTGTACGTGAACTATCTAGAAGATTGAGGCGTGGTCGTGATCATGGGCAAGCATGCAGGGTAGCATAGTCATTTCTCATGTTTTGTAGTCCGTAGCGGAACTACCTTGTTTGGATGCGTGATGTAACTCTGATATATTTATGAGATGACACTTGAATCCCTTATTGTCATTCTGTTATTGTTATGTATGTGCTTTGTTACCGTGCTTGCGAAACGCTTAGATGCGCTTCTTTCCAATTCGGGGCCTCGTTCCCCAAATCGGAAAGGACCGCATCTTAGTCGTTACAGCCTTCTTGATCCAGCAAGAGAGACGGGGAAGTAGATGAGTTCTCCAATAGCGTGACGACGTGCCCGACGGTGGTGGTGATCTATTCCTGCAGGGCTTCGCCTAAGGACCGCAGAAATCTGATCTAGAGGAAGAACTACGAACTAGAGGAGAGGGTTGCACGTGGTTGAAATTGTGTCTCAAAAACCCTAAAATCTCTAGTATATATAGGAGGAGGGAGGAGGCACCTTGCCCACCAAGGGAAACCCCTTGGCGTTGGCCGAACCAAAGGAGGGAGGAGTCCTCCTCCAATCCGACTTGATTAGGACTCCTTCCCAAATTGTCCACCTGTTTTGGATTTTCCACCTTTTTTCACCTGAGCTTTCTTTGGTTGACTAGACAGCCCACTAAGAGCTATTGCGCCACCATCAAGTCCATGTGGCCCTCTTGGGGAGTGGTGGGCCCACCCGGTGGACCCTCGGTACCCATTCGTCACTCCCGGTACACTGCCGGTAATGCCCGAAATTCTTCCAGAATCCAAATATCAACTTCCTATATATCAATCTTCATTTCTGGACCATTCCGGAACTCCTCGTGACATCCAGGATCTCATCCGGGATTGCGAACAAAACTTCAGTCACCAGCACCAATAACTCAACTATACCGAAACATCACCAAACCTTAAGTGTGCAGACCCTGCGGGTTCAAGAACTGTGCAGACATGACCTGAGACACTCCCTGGTCAATATCCAATAGCGGGACCTGGATGTCCATATTGGATCCTACATATTCTACGAAGATCTTATCGGTTGAACCTTTATGTCAAGGATTCATATAATCCCGTATACCATTCCCTTTGTCCTTCGGTATGTCACTTGCCCGAGATTCGATCGTCGGTATCTCCATACCTATTTCAATCTCGTTACCGGCAAGTCTCTTTACTCGTTCCGTAATACAAGATCCCGTGACCAAGTGGGCCCCGAGATACCTCTCCATCACATGGAGTGACAAATCCCAGTCTTGATCCATGCTAACTCAACGGAAACCTTCGGAGATGCCTGTAGAGTACCTTTATAGTCACCCAGTAACATTGCGACTATTGATACACACAAGGCATTCCTACGGTGTCAGTGAGTTACATGATCTCATGGTCATAGGAATGAATACTTGACATGCAGAAAACAATAGCAACAAAATGACACGATGATATGCTACGTTCGTAGTTTGGGTCTTGTCCATCACATCATTCTCCTAATTATGTGATCCCGTCATCAAGTGACAACACATGTCTATGGCCAGGATACCTTAACCATCCTTGATCAACAGGCTAGTCAACTAGAGACTCACTAGGGACATAGTTTTGTCTATATATCCACACATGCATTTATGTTTCCATTCAATACAGTTATAGCATGGATAATAAACGATTATCTTGAAACAAGAAATATAATAATAACTATTTTATTATTGCCTCTAGGGCATATTTCCAACAGTCTCCCACTTGCACTAGAGTCAATAATCTAGTCTCACATCTTCATGTGATTTACAATGTAATGAATCTAACACCCATACAGTTCTGGTGTTGTTTTTGCTTTGCTCGTGGTAGAGGTTTAATCAGCGGATCTACAACATTCAGATCCGTGTCCACTTTGCAAATCTTTATGTCTTCCTCCTTGATGTAATCGCAGATGGCGTTGAAGCGTCGCTTTATGTGTCTGGTCCTCTTGTGAAACCTTGGTTCCTTGGCTAGAGCAATGGCACCAGTGTTGTCACAGAACATATTGATTGGATCCAGTGTACTTGGCACTACTCCAAGATCTGACATGAACTGCTTCATCCAGACACCCTCCTTGGCCGCCTCTGAGGCAGCTATTGTTGGGGAACGTTGCATGGGAAAGAAAAAATTTCATACGCACACGAAGACCTATCTTGGTGATGTCCATCTACGAGAGGAGATTTGGATCTACATACCCTTGTAGATCGCACAATAGGAAACGTTAAGAAACGCGATTGATGTAGTGTAAAGTCTTCACGTCCCTCGAACCGTCCCACTAACCGTCCCACGATCCGTTACAATCTAGCACCGAACGGACGACACCTCCGCGTTTAGCACACGTACAGCTCGACAATGATCTTGGCCTTCTTGATCCAGCAAGCAAGACGGAGAAGTAGATGAGTTCTCCGGCAGCGTGACGGCGCTCCGGTGGTGGTGATGATCTACTCCTGCAGGGCTCCACCCGAGCTCCACAGAAATCCAATCTAGAGGTAAAACTATGTGGTATAGGCTAGAGTTGCACGTGACAAAGTTGTGTCTCAAATCAGACCTAAACCACCAATATATATAGGAGGGAGGGGGAGGGCTAGCCTTGAGGCACAAGGCCTCAAGGTGCGTCGGCCAAGGGAGGAGGAGGACTCCTCCTCCAATTCGGGTTGGGAAGGAGGAGTCCTCCTCTTCCTTCCCACCTCCCTCTTTCCCTTTTTCTTTTATTTTCTTTTGGTATTTTCTTATGTGGCACCATGGTCCCCTTGGCCTGACTCCACCAGCCCACTAAGGATTTGTGGCGCCATCCTAGTGCCTTGGGCTCACTCCCGGGTGGGTGGACCCCTCCCGGTGAACTCCTGGAACCCATTCGTCACTCGCGGTACAATGCCGGAATTGCCTGAAACTTTCCGGTGACCAAATGAAACCATCCTATATATCAATCTTCGTTTTCGGACCATTCTGGAAACCCTTGTGACGTCTGTGATCTCATCCGTGACTCCGAACAACATTCGGTAACCACACATATAACTCAACTATACTAAAACATCATCGAACCTTAAGTGTGCACACCCTGCGGGTTCGAGAACTATGTAGACATGCCGCGAGGCACGCCTCGGTCAATATCCAATAGCGGGACCTGGATGCCCATATTGGATCCTACATATTCTCCGAAGATCTTATCGGTTGAACCTCAGTGTCAAGGATTCATATTATCCCATATGTCATTCCCTTTGTACTTCGGTATGTTACTTGCCCGAGATTCGATCGTCGATATCCGCATACCTATTTCAATCTCGTTACCGGCAGGTCTCTTTTCTCGTTTCATAATACAAGATCCATTGACTTACACTTAGTCACATTGCTTGCAAGGCTTGTGTGTGATGTTGTATTACCGAGTGGGCCCCGATATACCTCTCCGTCACACGAAGTGACAAATCCCAGTCTCGATCCATACTAACTCAACGGACACCTTCGGAGATACCTGTAGAGCACCTTTATAGTCACCCAGTTACGTTGTGACGTTTGATGCACACAAGGTATTCCTCCGGTGCCAGTGAGTTATATGATCTCATGCTCATAGGAACAAATACTTGACACGCAGAAAACAATAGCAATAAAACGACACGATCAATATGTTACGTTCATAGTTTGGGTCTAGTCCATCACATGATTCTCCTAATGATGTGATCCAGTTATCAAGTGACAACACTTGCATATAGTTAGAAAACCTTGACTATCATTGATCAACTGGCTAGCCAACTAGAGGCTTGCTAGGGAGATTGTTTTGTCTATTTATCCACACATGTATCTATGTTTTCATTCAATACAATTATACCATGGATAACAAACGATTATTTTAAACAGGAAATATAATAATAACTATTTATCATTGCCTCTAGGGCATATTTCCAACAGTCTCCCACTTGCACTAGAGTCAATAATCTAGTCCTCACATCCCCATGTGTTTTACATTGTAATAAATCTAACACCCATACAGTTCTGGTGTTGATCATGTTTTGCTCGTGGAAGAGGTTTAGTCAGCGGGTGTGCTACATTCAGATCCGTATGCACTTTGCAAATATTCACGTCCTCTCCTTCGATGTAGTTGCGGATGAGGTTGAAGCGTCGTTTGATGTGTCTGGTCTTCTTGTGAAACCTTGGTTCCTTTGCTAAGGCAATGACACCAGTGTTGTCACATAACAGAGTTATTGGATTTAGTGCGCTTGGCACAACTCCAAGATCTGTCATGAATTGCTTCATCCAGACACCCTCCTTTGCTGCCTCCGAGGCAGCCATGTACTCCGCTTCACATGTAGAATCTGCTACGACGCTTTGATTGGAATTGCACCAGCTTACCGCACCCCCATTAAGAATAAACACGTATCGGGTTTGCGACTTAGAGTATCCAGATCGGTGTCAAATTTTGTGTCGACGTAACCTTTTACGACAAGCTCTTCGTCACCTCCATAAACGAGAAACATTTCTTTAATCCTTTTCAGGTACTTCAGAATATTCTTGACCGCCGTCCAGTGATCCACTCCTGGATTACTCTAAAACCTGCCTACCATACTTATGGCCAAGCTGACGTCTAGTCTAGTGCACAACATTGCATACATGATAGAACCTACGGCTGAAGCATAGGGGACGAAACTCATTTGTTCTCTATCTTCCGCAGTTGCTGGGCACTGAGTCTTACTCAATTTTCTACCTTGTAACACTGGCAAGAACCCTTTCTTGGATTGATCCATTTTGAACTTCTTCAAAACTTTATCAAGGTATGTGCTTTGTGAAAGTCCTACCACGCGTCTCGATCTATCCCTATAGATCTTAATGCCTAGAATGTAAGCAGCTTCTCCTAGGTCCTTCATAGAGAAACTTTTATTCAAGTAATACTTTGTGCTCTCCAAAAACTCCACGTTGTTTCCAATCAGCAATATGTCATCCACATATAATATTAGAAACGCTATAGAGCTCCCACTCACTTTCTTGTAAATACAAGCTTCTCCAAAAACTTGTATAAACCCAAACGCCTTGTTCACCTCATCAAAGCGCTGATTCCAACTCTGAGATGCTTGCACCTGTCCATAAATGGATTGCTGGAGCTTGCACACCTTGTCAGCATTCTGTGGATCGACAAAACCTTTGGATTGTATCATATACAACTCTTCCTTAAGAAACCCGTTAAGGAACGCCGTTTTGACATCCATTTGCCAGATTTCATAATCAAAAAATGTAGCTATTGCTAACATGATTCGGACGGACTTAAGCATCGCTACAGGTGAAAAAGTCTCATCGTAGTCAACTCCTTGAACTTGTGAAAAAACCTTTGCCATAAGTCAAACTTTATAAACGGTCACATTACCGTCTACGTCCGTCTTCTTCTTAAAGATCCATTTGTTCTGAATAGCCTTGCGACCTTCAGGTAATACTTCCAAAGTCCACACTTCGTTTTCATAAATAGATCCTATCTCGGATTTCATGGCTTCTAACCATCTGTTGTAATCTGGGCCCACCATTGCTTTTCCATAACTCGCAGGCTCATTGTTGTCTAACAACATGGTAGACAAGACAGGATTCCCATACCACTCGGGAGCAGTACGTGCTCTTGTTGAACTACGAGGTCCGACAGTAACTTGATCTGAAGCTTCCTGATCATCATCATTAGCTTCCTCTTCAACTGGTGTTGCCTCGACAGAAATTTCTTTCTGCCCTGCGCCACCATCTTGTTGAAGTAGAGGTTCTATAACCTCATCAAGTTCTACCTTCCTTCCACTCAATTCTTTCGAGAGAAACTCTTTCTCAAGAAATGCTCCGTGCTTAGCGACAAACATTTTCCCCTCGGATCTGAGATAGAAGGTATACCCAACTGTGTCTTTTGGGTAAGCTATGAAGACACACTTTTCCGCTTTGGGTTCCAGCTTTTCAGGTTGAAGCTTTTTGACATAAGCATCGCATCCCCAAACTTTAAGAACGACAACTTTGGCTTCTTGCCATACCGTAGCTCGTATGGTGTCGTCTGAACGGATTTTGATGGTGCCCTATTTAAAGTGAATGCACCTATCTCTAATGCATAGCCCCAAAACGATAATGGCAAATCGTAAGAGACATCATAGATCACACCATATCTAACAAAGTACGATTACGACGTTCGGACACACCATTACGCTGTGGTGTTCCAGGCGGTGTCAACTGTGAAACAATTCCACATTGTCTTAAGTGAGCACCAAACTCGTAACTCATATACTCTCCTCCTCGATCACATCGTAGGAACTTGATCTTCTTGCTACGATGATTTTCAACTTCACTCTGAAATTGCTTAAAATTTTCAAACGTTTCAGACTTGTGTTTCATCAAGTAGATATAGCCATACCTACTCAAATCGTCAGTGAAGATGAGAAAATAACGATATCCACCGCGTGCCTCTATGCTCATTGGTCCGCACACATTAGTATGTATAATCTCCAATAAGTCACTTGCACGCTCCATTGTTCCATAGAACGGAGTCTTAGTCATCTTGCCCAAGAGGCATGGTTCGCATGTGTGAAGTGATTCAAAATCAAGTGACTCCAAAAGTCCATCAGCATGGAGTTTCTTCATCCGCTTAACACCAATATGACATAAGCGGCAGTGCCACAAGAAAGTGGTGTTATCATTGATAACTCTACATCTTTTGGTCTCATTGTTATGGATGTGAGTATCATCATAATCGAGATTTAATATGAATAACCCCTCAAATTGGGTGCATGACCATAAAAGATATTACTCATATAAATAGAACAATCATTATTCTCAGACTTAAATGAGTAACCATCTCGCAATAAACAAGATCGAGATATAATGTTCATGCTTAACGCAGGAACTAAATAACAATTATTTAAGTTCATAACTAATCTCGATGGTAACTGAAGTGAGACCGTGCCGACGGCGATCGCATCAACCTTGGAACCATTCCCTATGCGCATCGTCACTTCATCCTTTGCCAGCCTTCGCTTACTCCGCAATTCCTGCTTCACGTTGCAAATGTGAGCAACAGAACTCGTATCAAATACCCAGACACTACTATGAGAGTTGGTTAGGTACACATCAATAACATGTATATCATATATACCTTGTTTGGCGCTGGCCAACTTCTTATCGACCAGATACTTGGGGCAGTTGCGCTTCCAGTGACCAGTCCCTTTGCAATAATAGCACTTAGTTTCCGGCTTAGGCCCAACCTTGGGTTTCTTCGTCGGAGGGGCAACAGTTTTGCCACTCTTCTTGGAGTTACCCTTCTTGCCTTTGCCGTTCTTCTTGAAACTAGTGGTCTTATTGACCTTCAACACTTGATGTTCTTTCCGGATTTCTGACTCAGCGACTTTCAGCATCGCAAATAACTCGCCTGGTGATTTATTCATTCCTTGCATGTTATAGTTCAACACAAAGCTCTTGTAGCTAGGTGGAAGTGATTGAAGAATTCTGTCAGTGATAGCTTCTTGCGGGAGATCGATCCCCAGCTCAGCTAGACGGTTTGAGTACCCCAGACATTTTCTGCACATGTTCACTGACAGACGAATTCTCCTCCATCTTGCAAGCATAGAATTTATCGAAGGTCTCATCCTCTCGATCCGGGCATTCTTCTCTAAGATAAACTTCAACTCCTGGAACATCTCATATACTCCATGACGTTCAAAGCATCGACGAAGTCCCGGTTCTAAGCCATACAAAACTGCACATTGAACTAATGAGTAGTCATCCTTACGAGTTTTCCAAGTGTTCAAAACATCTTGTTCAGACGTAGCGGGTGGTTCATCTCCTAGCCCTGCATCAAGGACATAATTCTTTTGCCAAACTTGAAGTATAAGCCTTAGATTTTGAGCCCATTCTACAAAGTTGCTACCATCATCTTTCAGCTTAGCTTTCCCTACGAACGTATTGAAATTCAGGGTTGCTACTGCATGAGCCATTGAGCCACAACATATTTTTTTTGCAAAGATTACTTAGACTATGTTCAAGACAATTGAGTTTAGCTAATCATATTACTTATAAACTCCCACTCAAATAGACATCCCTCTGGTTATTGGAGTGTTGCAGGATACAAATTCACTAACTCAAGTCTGATCATCACGTGAGTTGAGTATAGTTTCAGTGGTGAACATCTCCATGTTGATCATTGATACGTCTCCAACGTATTTATAATTTTTGATGGTTCCATGCTATTATCTTGTCAACTTTGGATGTTTTGTATGCATGAATATGCTATTCTATATTATTTTTGGACTAAACTATTAACTCAGTGCCAAGTGCCAGTTTCTGTTTTTTCCGTGTTTTTGACCTTTTTCAGAGAAGAATATTAAACGGAGTCCAAACGGAAGAAAACCTGCAGAATGATTTTTTCCATATCAGAAGATACGCACGGGACTTGAGAACCAAGGCAAAGGACCTCGGGGGAGGTCACAAGCCCCCTAGCCGCGGCCTGGGGGCGCCTAGCAGGCTTGTGCCCCCCCATGGATCCTTTGCCCTACTTCTTCCGCCTATAAATTCTCTAAAAATCCAAAACCACCAGAGAGAGCCACGAAAATATTTTTCCGCTGCCGCAAGCTTTTGTGTCCGCAAGATCCCATCCGGGGACTGTTCTGGTGCCCTGCTAGAGGGGGATTCGGACACGGAGGGCTGCTTCATCAACACCATTGCCTCTCCGATGATGCGTGAGTAGTTCACCACAGACCTTCGGGTCCATAGCTAGTAGCTAGATGGCTTCTTCTCTCTCTTGGATCTTCAATACAAAGTTCTCCATGATCTTCATGGAGATCTATCCGATGTAACTTTCTTTTGCGGTGTGTTTGTCGAGATCCGATGAATTGTGGATTTATGATCAGATTATCTATGAATATGATTTGAGTCTCCTCTGATCTCTTATATGCATGATTTCGTATCCTTGTAATTCTCTTCGAGTTGTGGGTTTCGTTTGGCCAACTTGATCTATAATTCTTACAATGGGAGAAGTGCTTGGTTTTGGGTTCATACCATGCGGTGTCCTCACCTAGTGACAGAAGGGGTAGCGAGGCACGCATCTTGTTGTTGCCATCAAGGGTAAAAAGATGGGGTTTATATCATATTCCATGAATTTATCCCTCTACATCATGTCATCTTGCTTAAAGCGTTACTCTGTTTGTTATGAACTCAATACACTAGATGCATGCTGGATAGCGGTGGATGTGTGGAGTAATAGTAGTAGATGCACACAGTATCGTTCTACTTCTCTCGGACGTGATGCCTATATGTATGATCATTGCCTTAGATATCATCATGACTTTGCGCGATTCTGTCAATTGCTCGACAGTAATTCGTTCACCCACCGTAATACTTGCTATCATGAGAGAAGCCTCTAGTGAACACTATGGCCCTTGGGTCTACTTCACATCATATTTTCAAATCTACACTTTTACTTTGTTGCACTTTACACCTTCAGTTCTCACCTTGCAAATAATCGTGAAGGGGTTCACAACCCCTTTATAACGTTGGGTGCAAGTTTGTTTATTTTTGCACAGGTACATTGGTGCCTCATCTTGATACTCCTACTAGATTGATGTTGGGGAACGTCGCATGGGAAACAAAAAATTTCCTACGCGCACGAAGACCTATCATGGTGATGTCCATCTACGAGAGGGGATGAGTGATCTACGTACCCTTGTAGACCGTACAGCAGAAGCGTTAGTGAACGCGGTTGATGTAGTGGAACGTCCTCACGTCCCTCGATCCGCCCCGCGAACAATCCCGTGATCAGTCCCACGATCTAGTACCGAACGGACGGCACCTCCGCGTTCAGCACACGTACAGCTCGACGATGATCTCGGCCTTCTTGATCCAGCAAGAGAGACGGAGAGGTAGAAGAGTTCTCCGGCAGCGTGACGGCGCTCCGGAGGTTGGTGATGACCTTGTCTCAGCAGGGCTCCGCCCGAGCTCCGCAGAAACGCGATCTAGAGGAAAACCCGTGGAGGTATGTGGTCGGGCTGCCGTGGCAAAAGTTGTCTCAAATCAGCCCTAATACCTCAATATATATAGGAGCGAGGGGGAGGGAAGAGGCAGCCTCAAACCCTCAAGGTTTGGCCGAAATTGGAGGTGGAGGAGTCCTACTCCAATCCTAGTTGGAGTAGGATTCCACCTTCCCACTTGGAAACTCTTTCCACCTTGTGTTTTTTCCTTCTCAAACCTTATGGGCCTTAGTGGGAACTTATTCCAGCCCACTAGGGGCTGGTTTATCTCTTCCCATAGCCCATGAGACCCCTTGGGGCGTGACACCCCTCCCGATGGTCCCCGGCACCCCTCCCGGCACTCCCGGTACACTACCGATGAGCCCGAAACTTTTCCGGTGACCAAAACAGGACTTCCTATATATCAATCTTTACCTCCGGACCATTCCGGAGCTCCTCGTGACGTCCTGGATCTCATCCGGGACTCCGAACAACATTCGGTAACCAACCATATAACTCAAATACGCATAAAACAACGTCGAACCTTAAGTGTGCAGACCCTGCGGGTTCGAGAACTATGTAGACATGACCCGAGTGACTCCTCGGTCAATATCCAATAGCGGGACCTGGATGCCCATATTGGATCCTACATATTCTACGAAGATCTTATCGTTTGAACCTCAGTGCCAAGGATTCATATAATCCCGTATGTCATTCCCTTTGTCCTTTGGTATGTTACTTGCCCGAGATTCGATCGTCAGTATCCGCATACCTATTTCAATCTCGTTTACCGGCAGGTCTCTTTACTCGTTCCGTAATACAAGATCCCGCAACTTACATTAAGTTACATTGCTTGCAAGGCTTGTGTGTGATGTTGTATTACCGAGTGGGCCCCGAGATACCTCTCCGTCACACGGAGTGACAAATCCCAGTCTTGATCCATACTAACTCAACGAACACCTTCGGAGATACCTGTAGAGCATCTTTATAGTCACCCAGTTACGTTGCGACGTTTGATACACACAAAGCATTCCTCCGGTGTCCGTGAGTTATATGATCTCATGGTCATAGGAACAAATACTTGACACGCAGAAAAACAGTAGCAACAAAATGACACGATCAACATGCTACGTCTATTAGTTTGGGTCTAGTCCATCACATGATTCTCCTAATGATGTGATCCCATTATCAAGTGACAACACTTGCCTATGGCCAGGAAACCTTGACCATCTTTGATCAACGAGCTAGTCAACTAGAGGCTTACCAGGGACAGTGTTTTGTCTATGTATCCACACAAGTATTGTGTTTCCAATCAATACAATTATAGCATGGATAATAAACGATTATCATGAACTAAGAAATATAATAATAACTAATTTATTATTGCCTCTAGGGCATATTTCCAACAATTGATACCTTGGTTCTCAAACTGAGGGAAATACTTATTGCTACTGTGTTGCATCACCCTTTCCTCTTCAAGGGAAAAACCAACGCAAGCTCAAGAGATAGCAATCATATCTACTATATGATTCATGACCGACCTTTCGTTTTCTTGTGTTCCGAGGCTATGTCTGTACATGCTAGGCTCGTCAAGTTTAACCCGAGTGTTCCGCGTGTGCAACCGTTTTGCACCCGTTGTATGTGAAAGTTGAGTCGATCACACCCGATCATCACGAACTGTCGCAACGGTGCACAGTCGGGGAGAACACAATTTTATCTTGAAATTTTAGTGAGGGATCACCTTATAATGCTACCGTCGTTCTAAGCAAAATAAGGTGCATAAAAGGATTAACATCACATGCAATTCATAACTGACATGATATGGCCATGATATTGTGCTTCTTGATCTCCATCACAGAAGCTCCGGCATGATCTTCATCGTCACCGGCGCCACACCATGATCTCCATCATTGTGCCGCCATCGAGGTTGTCGTGATATCTATGCTATCAGTACTAAAGCTACAACCTAGCAATATAGTAAACGCATCTGCAAGCACAAACATTAGTTTAAAGAAAACCCAATTGCTCCCGTCGGTTGCCGTAGCATCAACCTGCAAGTCGATATTTAACTATTACAACATGATCATCTCATACATCCAATATATCACATCATGTCTTTGGCCATATCATATCACATGCATAGCTTCCAAAAACAAGTTAGACGTCCTCTAATTTGTTGTTGCATGTTTTACGTGGCTGTTATGGGTATCTAGTATGATCGCATATTACTTACGCAAAGCCACAACGGTGATGTGCAAATTGCTATTTAACCTTTCTTCAAGGACCGCCTCGGTCAAATCCGATTCAACTAAAGTTGAAGAAACAGACACCCGCCAGACATCTTTCTGCAACAAGTTGCATGTTAGTCGATGAAATTGGTCTCTCGTAAGCATACGAGTAGTGTTGGTCTGGGATGCTTCAATCCAACAATACTGCCGAATCGAGAAAATACTAAGGAGGGCAGCAAATCAAACATCAACGCCCACAAAAAACTTTTGTGTTCTACTCGAGATGTCATCTATGCATGAACCTAGCTCATGATGCCATTGTTGGGGAATGTTGCATGGGAAACAAAAATTTTCCTACGCACACGAAGACCTATCATGGTGATGATCATCTACAAGAGGAAGCTCGGATCTACATACCCTTGTAGATCGCTAAGCGGGAAGCGTTTAAGAAACACGGTTGATGTAGTGGAACGTCTTCGTGATTCAAATCACTGTCATCCCATGATCCGTCCCGATCTAGTACCGAACGAACGACACCTCCGCGTTCAGCACACGTACAGCTCGATGACGATCTCCGCCTTCTTGATCCAGCAAGAGAGACGGGGAATTAGATGAGTTCTCTGGCAGCATGATACGTCTCAAACGTATCTATAATTTGTGATGGTTTCATGCTGTTATCTTGTCATCTTTGGATGTTTTATGTATCTTTTATATCTTTTTTGGGACTAACTTATTAATTCAGTGCCAAGTGGCAGTTCCTGTTCTTTCTGTGTTTTTGGCTCTATTCTGATATGATTTTGGAACGGAGTCCAAACGGAATAAAATCCCCGAAATGATTTTTCCCTGAACGAAAGAAGATCAGGGGGCCTGTGGGCCAAGCCAGGAGGGCTACAGGGAGCCCACAAGCCCCCACTCCGCCACTAGGGGGAGGCGGCGGTGGTCAGGCTTGTGGGCTCCATGGCGCCCCCTGACCTAGATCTTGCGCCTATATATTCCCTCAAAATCAGAAAAAAAATCAAGGGAGCCACGAAAATACTTTTCCGCCGCCGCAAGCTTCCGTTTCCGCGAGATCTCATCTGGAGACCCTTCCCGGCGCCTTGCCGGAGGGGACTTTGGAATTGGAGGGCTTCTTCATCATCATCATCGCCCCTCCAATGACTCGTGAGTAGTTCACTTCACACCTACGGGTCCGTAGTTAGTAGCTAGATGGCTTCTTGTCTCTCTTGGATCTTCAATACAAAGTTCTCCATGATCTTCATGGAGATCTATCCGATGTAACCTTCTTTGGCGGTGTGTTTGTCGAGATCCGATGAATTGCGGATTTGTGATCAGATTATCTATGATATATATTTGAGTCTTTGCTGATTTCTTATATTCATGATTTGATATCCTTGTAAGTCTCTCCGAGTCTTGGGTTTTGTTTGGCCAACTAGATCTTTGATTCTTGCAATGGGAGAAGTGCTTGGTTTTGGGTTCTTACAATGTGGTGACCTTTCCCAGTGACAGTAGGGGTAGCAAGGCACACATTGAGTAGTTGCCATCAAGGGTAACAAGGTGGGATCTGTCATTGATATGAGAATGTCCATCTACATCATGTCATCTTGCTTAAGGCGTTACTCTGTTCTTTTCGACTTAATACACTAGATGCATGCTGGATAGCGGTCGACATGTGGAGTAATAGTAGTAGATGGAGAAAGTATCGGTCTACTTGTTTTGGACGTGATGCCTATAGATATAATCATTGCCATAGATGACGTCACGACTTTGCGTGGTTCTATCAATTGCTCGACAGTAATTTGTTCACCACCGTCTACTTGCTTTCATGAGAGAAGCCACTAGTAAACATTACGACCCCGGGGTCTATACACATCTATCGTTTACACCTCCGCTTTTACTTTGCTTTGTTAGTTTGTTGCTTTCAGTTATCACTTTGCGAACAATCTATAAGGGATTGACAACCCCTTCATAGCGTTGGGAGCAGGTTCTTTGTGTTTGTGCAGGCACTTGTGATACTCCTTCACTGGATCGATACCTTGGTTCTCAAAACTGAGGGAAATACTTACCACCGCTGCGCTACATCACCCTTTCCGCTTCGAGGGAACACCAACGCAAGGCTCCAAGGCCATGGGGAAATCCTTTGCATATTTGCCTAGGAAGTCCCTAAAGGCGTAGCCGTAGCAGAAGGATTCCTGGTGCTGTTGCTGAGGAGAATCAAGACAAGAACAGTCTCCCGTCAGCACGTGTTTCTGGCACCGTTGGAAGGTCTTTTGTTGCAGTAGCAGAACTATTTCTGGCGCCGTTGCCGAGGAAGGAGAGATCTATCCAAGTAGGTCTCACAAACTCATCTCTTGCATTTACTTTTTTGCCAGTTGCCTCTCGTTTTCCTCTCCCCAACTTCACATTTACCGTTTTCATTTGCCTTTCTCCTTTGCCTTTTTTGTTTGCCTTTTTCGTTTGCCTTTTCGTTCACCCTTTTCTCTCTCTTGCTTTCTGTTCGCTTGTGTGCCATGCGCCTTCAATATGCTTGCATCTTCGCTTGCTGAAAATCTAGTGATATGAATCCTCATCCACTAGCTAATCTCTTTAAGAGACCCACTTATGTGGAACGAATTGCTAGTGAGTTGAGGGCACTTGACTATCTTTATGGAGTTTTGCTTGACTATCTTTATGGTTTCACTATAAATTCTGTTAGTGACAATCATGCTAAAAATATGCAAAACCCTAAGCTTGGGGATGCTAGTTTTGCTATGACCACTCCTTATTACAATAATCAAGATTGGGGTGATGATCTTTCTTATGATCTTGAAAATTTGTTTAAACCTCATGATGAATATGATATTTGCAATGATATTGAAAGTGGGATTGGAGAAGTCATGACTTTAGTTGATGATAATCCCACTATTTTTTAAGAGCGTCAACTTTGCATGCATGTGGATAATGAAAAGAATATCCTATGGGATAGCTATATTGTTGAATTTGAATATGATCCCACATGTAATTGCTATGAGAGAGGAAAATATTGTGGTAGAAACCTTCATGTTACCAAATCACCTCTCGTGATGTTGAGATTGCTCTTGCCTTTTTCTTCTTCCTTGCATATGGTAGCTACTGGTTGTCTTGACAATTTGTTTTTCTATAAAATGCCTATGCATAGGAAGTATGTTAGACTTAGATTCCATCACCTTTTGCCGAGCTAAGGGTGTTAAACAAAAGCGCTTGTTGGGAGGCAACCCAACGAATCTATCATTTTTCTTTCTGTTTTGTGTTTTCCGCACTTTCATAATTCTGTTATTATTGTGTTTTGTGTGTTTATTTTTGCGTTTGTGGCAAGCAAAACCGTTATGATTAGTCTTGGGGATGATCGTTTGGTCATGCTGGAAAAGACAAAAACTTTCTGCTCACGAAAATAATTTTCATTTTTTTCTGTAAGTGCTTTTGAGTTGATTCTTTTTGCTGCTGATTGCTACGCAAATCCTTCAGACTTCCGTAAATTCAGAATTTTTGAAGTACCAGAAGTATACGAAATATACAGATTACTACAGACTGGTCTGCTGTTAATAGATTCTGTTTTTGTTGTGTTGGTTGCTTATTTTGATGAAACTATGGATAGTATCGGGGGGTATTAGCCATGGAAGATTGAAAATACAGTAACCCAACATCAGCACAGGTAGAATTTAAGTTTGCTACAGTACCTAAGGAAGTGGTGGTTTGCTTTCTCATACTAATGTTATCATGAGTTTCTGTTTAAGTTTCGTGTTGTGAAGTTTTCAAGTTTTGGGTGAAGTTCTTACGGACAAAGAGATAAAGAGTGGCAAGAGATCAAGCTTGGGGATGCCCAAGGCACCCCAAGAGATTCAAGGAAGCCGTAAAATCCTAAGCTTGGGGATGCCCCGGGAAGGCATCCCCTCTCTCGTCTTCAATCCATCGGTAACGTTACTTGGGGCTATATTTTTATTCACCACATGTTATATGTTTTTTCTTGGAGCGTCTTGTATCATAGGAGTCTTTTATTTTTGTTGTGTCACAATCATCCTTGCTGCACACCTAGAGAGAGACATGCACTCACCGTGATTTTGTCGAGCTTCACTTATATCTTTTGGTACACAATTCAGCTCACATGTGCTTCACTTATATCTTTTGAGCTAGATATTTTTGCTCTATGTGCTTCACTTATATCTTTTAGATCACAGCGGTGCATGGCTTGGTAGTTCATCTATGCTTTGAAAGTAGTCTCAAAAGGGGTAGTTATCCAAAGGGATACGAAAACTTCCACCTTCATGTGCATTGAATAGTTAAAGAAGTTTGATTCCTCTCAATTAGTTTTGAGATATGGTTGTGGTAATATTGAAGTTATGCTAATAAGGTGTTGTGGATCTAGAAATACTTGTTTTGAAGTTAGTGATTCCCGTAGCATGCATGTATGGTGAACCGCTATGTGATGAAATCTGAGCATGATTAGTCTATTGATTGTTATCCTTTGCGTGGCGGTCGGGATCGCGCGATGGTTTATACCTACCAACCCTTCCCCTAGGAGTATGCGTTGAAAGCTTTCTTTTGATTACTAATAAAACTTTTGCAAGAAGTATATGAGTTCTTCATGACTAATGTTGAGTCCATGGTTTAGATGCACTTTCACCTTCCACCATCACTATCTTCTTAGTGCCGTGCAACTTGCGCGGGTGCACAAAACCCACCATTAGCCTCCCTCAAAACAGCCACCATACCTACCTACTATGGCTTTTTCAAAGTCATTCCGAGATATATTTCCATGCAACTACCACCATGACATGTGCCACCACGTCTATATTGCCATTGCACGATCGTAAGATAGCTAGCATGATGTTTCCATTAATGTCTATGCGATGCTAGATCATTGTCACGGTACACTACCGAACGCATTCCATATAGAGTCATCATTGCTCTAAGTTTTGAGTTGAAAGTGTGATTATCATCATTAATGGAGCATTGTCCCATGTGAGGAGATAAAAGAGGCCAAAGATGCCCACCAAAATAAAATAAAAATAAAAAAAGAGGCCAAAGAGCCCACCAAAAAAAATGAGAGAAAACGAGAGAAGGGACAATGCTACCACTTTTTCCACACTTGTGCATATTAAGCACCATGATCTTCATGATTGAGAGTCTCTCGTTTTGTCACCACCATATAGCTAGTGGGAAATTTTCATTATATAACTTGGCTTGTATATTCCAATGATAGGCTTCCTCAAAATTGCCTTAGGTCTTCGTGAGCAAGCAAGTTGGATGCACACCCACTAGTTTTCTTTAAGAGCTTTCACATACTCTTAGCTCTAGTGCATCATTTGTATGGCAATCCCTACTCATTTACATTGATATCTATTGATGAGCATCTCCACAACTCATTGATATGCCTAGTTAATGTGATCATCTTCTCCTTATTTTGTCTTGCAACCTCCACCACACTCCACACCATCTATAGTGCTAAAACCATGGCTCACGCTCATGTATTGCGTGAGAGTTGAAAAGGTTTGAGAAAGTAAAGGTGTGAAACAATTACTTGGCCAATACCGGGGTTGTGCATGATTTAAATTCGTTGTGCAATGATGATAGAGCATAGCCAGAGTATATGTTTTTGTATGGATAACTTTCTTTTGGCCTTGTTATTTTGAAATTTCATGATTACCTTGCTAGTTTTCTTGAATTTTTATTGTTTCCACGTCAATAGAAAACTATTGTTTTGAATCTAATGGATCTGAACATTCACGTCACATAAGAGGAGTTACAAAGGACATCTATGCTAGGTAGCATGAGAGCATAAAAAATTCATTCTTTATCACATCCCTACTCGAGGACGAGCACGAGTTAAGCTTGGGGATGCTTGATACGTCTCAAACGTATCTATAATTTTTGATGGTTTCATGCTGTTATCTTGTCATCTTTGGATGTTTTATGTACCTTTTATATCTTTTTTGGGACTAACTTATTAATTCAGTGCCAAGTGCGAGTTCCCGTTTTTTGTGTGTTTTTGGCTCTTTTCAGATCTGATTTTGGAACGGAGTCCAAACGGAATAAAATCCCAGAAATGATTTTTTCTCGAACGAAAGAAGATCAGGGAGCCTGTGGGCCAAGCCAGGAGGGCTACAGGGAGCCCACAAGCCCCCACTCCGTCACCAGGGGGGAGGCGGCGGTGGGCAGGCTTGTGGCCTCCCTGGCGCCCCCCTGACCTAGATCTTGCGCCTATATATCCCCTAAAAATCACAAAAAAATCAAGGGAGCCACGAAAATACTTTTCCGCTGTCGCAAGCTTCCGTTTCCGCGAGATCTCATCTGGAGACCCTTCCCGGCGCCCTGCCGGAGGGGACTTTGGAGTTGGAGGGCTTCTTCATCATCATCATCGCCCCTCCAATGACTCGTGAGTAGTTCACTTCAGACCTACGGGTCCGTAATTAGTAGCTAGATGGCTTCTTCTCTCTCTTGGATCTTCAATACAAAGTTCTCCATGATCTTCATGGAGATCTATCTGATGTAATCTTCTTTGGCGTTGTGTTTGTCGAGATTCGATGAATTGTGGATTTGTGATCAGATTATCTATGATATATATTTGAGTCTTTGCTGATTTCTTATATGCATGATTTGATATCCTTGTAAGTCTCTCCGAGTCTTGGGTTTTGTTTTGCCAACTAGATCTATGATTCTTGCAATGGGAGAAGTGCTTGGTTTTGGGTTCTTACCATGTGGTGACCTTTCCCAGTGACAGTAGGGGCAGCAAGGCACACATTGAGTAGTTGCCATCAAGGGTAACAAGGTGGGTTCTGTCGTTGATATGAGATTGTCCATCTACATCATGTCATCTTGCTTAAGGCGCTACTCTGTTCTTTTGGACTTAATACACTAGATGCATGCTAGATAGCGGTCGACGTGTGGAGTAATAGTAGTAGATGTAGAAAGTATCGGTCTACTTGTTTTGGACGTGATGCCTATAGATATAATCATTGCCATAGATGACGTCACGACTTTGCGCGGTTCTATCAATTGCTCGACAGTAATTTGTTCACCCACCGTCTACTTGCTTTCATGAGAGAAGCCACCAGTAAACACTACGGCCCCCGGGTCTATTCACATCTATCGTTTACACCTCCGCTTTTACTTTGCTTTGTTACTTTGTTGCTTTCAGTTCTCACTTTGCGAACAATCTATAAGGGATTGACAACCCCTTCATAGTGTTGGGAGCAGGTTCTTTGTGTTTGTGCAGGCACTTGTGATACTCCTTCACTGGATCGATACCTTGGTTCTCAAAACTGAGGGAAATACTTACCACTGCTGCGCTACATCAACCTTTCCGCTTCGAGGGAACACCAACGCAAGGCTCCAAGGCCACGGGGAAATCCTTTGCATATTTGCCTAGGAAGTCCCTAAAGGCGTAGCCATAGCAGAAGGATTCCTGGTGCCGTTGCTGAGGAGAATCAAGACAAGAATAGTCTCCCATCAGCACGTGTTTCTGGCGCCGTTGGAAGGTCTTTTGTTGCGGTAGCATAGCGTGACGGCGCGCCGGCGGTGGTGGTGATCTATTCCTGTAGGGCTTCGCCTAAGCACCGTAGAAATCTGATCTAGAGGAAGAACTACGAACTAGAGGAGAGGGTTGCACGTGGTTGAAATTGTGTCTCAAAAACCCTAATACCTCTAGTATATATAGGAGGAGGAGGAGGCAGCCTTGCCCACCAAGGGAAACCCCTTGGCACCAGCCGAACCAAAGGAGGGAGGAGTCCTCCTCCAACCCTACTTGGTTTAGGACTCCTTCACAAATTGTCCACCTCTTTTGAATCTTCTACCTTGTTCACATGGGCTTTCTTTGGTTGATTAGACAGCTGTAACGACTAAGATGCGGCCCTTTCCTTATTTGGGGGCAAGGCCTCGAAAGGGGAAAGGGGCGCATCTACGCGTTTCGCAAACGGGATAATCATCACAATACATAATTAAAGATTAACAAGTAGGGCATACACTTGCCATCTGTTAAGAATATATCATATAGCTTACAGACACACATTATTCAGAGTAGCAGAAAGTCCAGCTACGGACTTAAACAGAAAAACAGATGATCTAACACATCCGTATGCTATCCCACGATCACGACCACGGCCTCAGTCTTCCGAATAGTTCACATATAGACGGCCAGAGTCCTCATCGAACTCCCACTTCAGCTAGTTGTCATCAGGATCTCCCGCGTCGGGCGTACCTGTACCTGTTGGGGTTTGTAGTAATCTGTGAGCCACGGGGACTCAGCAATCTAATGACCTTGGTACTGAATCTAGTCAAGTTATTAGGTGAGGAAGGTTTAGTGTATGGGTTTGCAGCAACCTAAGCATATATGGTGGCTAACTTACGATGATCAGAGAAATTATATGGTAGTCTACGTGAGTGGTCGAAGACTAGATGATCACTAAGTGATACTGAACACCTACCTACGTCAAACATAACCCCACCGTGTTCCCGATCGAAGAGTTGTCATCGAAGGAGACAGTCACGGTTATGCACACAGTTGGCAGTTTTATTAGAGTTACTTTAAGTTGTCTAGAACCGGATGTTAACAAATTATCCATGTTTGCCACATAAGCACGGGCACGGCTTTCCGAAAGATTAAACCCTGCAGGGGTGCTCCAACTAGTCCATCACAAACTGCCACGGGCCGCAAAGTAATCCTCTATCACGAATCTCGTGATCTCGTCGGATTCCTTAGAGAAAAACCTCAACTTTGAGGAGACCCAAAGTTTCACCGGGATTCCTATACGCAAGATATATCGCTAAGGCAAGACAAATCTAGCAGGACCCCCCGTCGTGTCGACGACCCCGATAAGAGCCGCGTATCTCAGTCTCACGACACGACGGATGAGCGATGGTTACCACGCCAAAACACTCGGTTGCCCCGGGGAACGTAATAAACTGCTCTGGGTTGGACCAACACTCATGAGGAGCACTGGCCCGGGTTGTTGATTAAATCTTCGGGGTAGCTATTCCCTATGCAAATTATTATTAGGTGATTAGCAGATTAAAAACCAATGTTTGGTCCTGCCACACAAGCCTTAACACTACACGATTTATCAAGGGGGTCCCCATAACAACCCCGAACGTGCTAGGAGCGATCAGTTATGGAATCAAATATCAGTAGCTGAAACTAAGGCGGCAACAACGGAATAAATCACCCGGCAAAAGGCTAGGCCTTCCGTCATTTACCAAGTATATAGGTGCATTAATTAAATAGCAGGTTAACATAATGATATCAAAATACTCATGTTATCACATGAGACAGCTGGCACCTGCAACTAGCAAAGCTACTCATTAGAAGTTGAGCAAGCCTACTTAGCCAAACAACATTTGCTAGGAGAGGGAGGTGTTTGGGGTCCATGGAAAATACATGTGGCATTATATCAAGTGGTAGGCATTGAGCATGTATCGAAGGAAACGTGATTCTAAGCATAACAAAGCTAGATACGGTATCAAGGTCACGGTCATCTTGCCTGTGATGTCTTCAGCTTGAACTGCTCTTGATCTTCCTGTACGTACTCCCCAGAATCCACGTACTCGCTCTCCGATCTCGATGCTACCCAAGATAAGATAACATCCAATGAACACCAACACAACATAATGCAACAAGCAATATGATGCATGTATGAAGGAGGAAGCATGCATCACTATTCTAGTCACTTTCATATGCATTAGTTGAGTTAGTTGAATTCTGGACAGAACCTCACATTAAGTTATATTGACATGCATGGAGATGGCATGGACATGTGCATCACGTGAAAACGAAGCAAAAACATATAAAGAGCATGGAGAATGGAGTTACGGATCAACCGGAAACTACGAAAGAAGTTATGGAGACCTACAGTTAAATCAGCCACAAACACACTCCAATGGCACTCCCCTGGTGTTACCAGGTGTCCACATGATCAAGCAACAAAATATAAGTGGGGGTGGTGCATGGAAACACACCACACCATCAACAATGCCCACACAAGCTTCAAATCAACAAAAACAAGCCATCTGTTTTTAACAGCATCATAACAGTTTGTCTACAATATTTAAAGTAGCTACAGCCATCCAAATGAGCCAAACAAGATATGAGGCAAAAGCCATCCAAAAGCTCTACAACCCTGAACAATAAGTTAATATAAATGAGTCACCCATGAGCAGATCTATGGACACAAACTTGGACAAAATACCAAAGATTCTGGGACTTAGTGAAAATCACAGATTTTCACCATCTGCTTATGCTCTGAAGCAGGCAGCCTCCAAAATGATATCTACAGGAAGTGAATAAGCATGAAATTTAACAGGGAGCTAGACAAACACAAAAGCTCCCAAACTTTAGTTGCTTGCATGGGATGATTCCCAATACAGGAGCTATTGCAACCAAGACAACAGGGGAAGAAAATAACATCAGATTCTCAGACTTGGTGAAAATCACAGATTTTCAGAAATCTGTCAGTTTCAGCCAAGTGTCAACTTTGACAAGGCACAATAGGTGCATACAAATTCCTAAGAACAAAACAAAGACCCCATGCTGTAGAGGGGTTCACCCACTACCACTACATCAAGGATTCATCCTCAAAGGGTCAAGGCACCACCTAATACAAAGCACTAAACATGGCATCATGACAGAAAATAACAGTTTTATGAAGTTGCTCTAAAGTGAAATCTGATTGCACCAATGGATTCCTGGGATGATTCAACCCCAAAATCATATGTAATACATGGGTACTTGCATGTAACATCTAGGCATAAAGCTAGCTCGAAAACTACCACCTAGAATCTAATGTGCCATATAGGAACAATATCACATGTAATAATAGCACATGTAGCAACACCTACACCTACACATGCACCACACACAACTACATCACTCCAAGGTGGCAAGCATGAGGGGTTCGCCCTCATGCACAAGTGCATATGCACCCATGCACACCCACACCCACATGCATGAGCACACACACACACACACACTTACATGTGCTCTCTCACACACACACACACACTACAAGAATGGTGCAACATGAGAGGTTAGGCCCTCTTGCACATGTGCATGTGAAACCACATGTATACACACACACACTCACATATACATACACACTCTCATGAGCACATACACATTCCCACATACATACACACACTCATGTGCAGAAGCACTCTCTCACACACACACATACACTCATGTATGAACTCTAGGCATTAAAAGAAACACCATACCCTAGTTTGCTAAAAAAAGGACAAAGCATTACTTGCTGCACAAGAAAAAGAAAAGGGAAAAAATAAACAGGGGGAAGCAAAAATAAAATGGGGAGGCCCTGGATTCAAACCGAGTACCTCTAGCACTACTACACACACTACACTACTGGGCTATCCTTCGGCTCTTGACAGAGGAGAGGAAGGAAACAAGGTAAGCTCTGTGCACAAGCACTGCTACTAGCGAATTCCACAGGAAAATAAAAAGGGGGGTCTGCGGGGGATCGAACCCCAGACCTGAGGCGAACGAGCCCACATGCACAACCAGTCGGGCTACGGGCAGACAGTTGACAGAGAGGGGTTCCTCGCTCTTTCGAGCAGGCCCCTTGATGCTACCTACATTACGCTGACCGAAACAGAGGTGGCCGCCGGCGAGCACACGGGACTCAACGGCGGGACTGATCACCGGCGAGGGATGCGGGGAGCACGGGGGTTCCATTCCCGAAGCTAGCGTGGGAAAAGCCCCATCTTTGCACTGCTATTACTGCGAGGAGCTGCCGCGCCATCTCCTGTTCGAGCTTCTACGGCCCAACTCCGGCAGGGCATCTACTCGGCCATGTACACCTACGCTGACAGAGAGGGGAAGTGGAGGAGAACGGTGCGTGGCTCACCTAGGTCTAGGCGATGATCCGGTGCAAGAGAGGAGGGAGGGCGACGAGTCGGAGCACAGGAGCTCGCCGGAAGCAGAGGAAGTAGCCATCGTCGTTGACGTCGTGGAAGGAGTCATCATCGTCCGGTTGCTGCAGGAACAGAGCTCCCACGGCCACCGCGTGCTCCTGGCGCCGACGAAGAGGCGGAGGAGGCCGCTCTACTACATGCTACCAGGCTCACCGGAGCCCTTCCATGGCGTCAGCATCAAAGGATTACCTGACGGCGCGAGGGAGAGAGGAGGGAGGAAATGGAATGGGCTAGGGCTGGAGAGGGCGACGAGCCGCTTATATGGCCTCGGCATGTGTGCTTGGAGCCGCAATATCGATGGAAGGAGAGAATCGGTGGTGGAGGTGGAGTCGTACAGAGTGATGACACCGAGGAGGAAGAAGGAGAGGCGAGCGGTATTGCGCTGGCGACAGAACAGGGACGCGGCCCGAGAAAGAAGGAGGGAGCCATCCCACGTGGCACCTGATAACACAGAAGAAACAAAAGGTTTTATCATTTTTAAAATAACAACCCTCAAACAAAATGCACACAGCCACACAAGGGTTTGAAGGAAAAATAAAAAATACTTAGGGCATAAGGGAATTATGCCCTATTTAACAAAAATAAAAATCAGAGTTTTGGAGTAATTAAATTATATTCAAAACAGAATAATATGTTGTTTTGTTGATAAAACCCTATATGACTTAAGTTTTAAAACTCCAAGACAACAGTGTTGGAATTATGCCCTAGAGGCAATAATAAATATAGTTATTATTATAATTCCTGTTTCAAGATAATCGTTTATTATCCATGCTATAATTGTATTGAATGAAGACTCATTTACATGTGTGGATACATAGACAAAACACTGTCCCTAGCAAGCCTCTAGTAGGCTAGCCAGTTGATCAAAGATAGTCAGTGTCTTCTGATTATGAACAAGGTGTTGTTGCTTGATAACTGGATCACGTCATTAGGAGAATCACGTGATGGACTAGACCCAAACTAATAGACGTAGCATGTTGATCGTGTCATTTTGTTGCTACTGTTTTCTGCGTGTCAAGTATTTGTTCCTATGACCATGAGATCATATAACTCACTGACACCAGAGGAATACTTTGTGTGTATCAAACGTCACAACGTAACTGGGTGACTATAAAGATGCTCTACAGGTATCTCCGAAGGTGTTAGTTGAGTTAGTATGGATCAAGACTGGGATTTGTCACTCCGTGTGACGGAGAGGTATCTCGGGGCCCACTCGGTAATACAACATCACACACAAGCCTTGCAAGCAATGTAACTTAGTGTAAGTTGCGGGATCTTGTATTACGGAACGAGTAAAGAGACTTGCCGGTAAACGAGGTTGAAATAGGTATACGGATACTGACGATCGAATCTCGGGCAAGTAACATACCGAAGGACAAAGGGAATGACATACGGGATTATATGAATCCTTGGCACTGAGGTTCAAACGATAAAATCTTCGTAGAATATGTAGGATCCAATATGGGCATCCAGGTCCCGCTATTGGATATTGACCGAGGAGTCTCTCGGGTCATGTCTACATAGTTCTCGAACCCGCAGGGTCTGCACACTTAAGGTTCGACGTTGTTTTATGCGTATTTGAGTTATATGGTTGGTTACCGAATGTTGTTCGGAGTCCCGTATGAGATCACGGATGTCACAAGGGTTTCCAGAATGGTCTGGAAACGAAGATTGATATTTAGGATGACCTCATTTGATTACCGGAAGGTTTTCGGAGTTACAGGGAATGTACCGGGAATGACGAATGGGTTCCGGGAGTTCACCAGGGGGGGCAACCCATCCTGGGGAAGCCCATAGGCCTTGAGGGTGGCGCACCAGCCCTTAGTGGGCTGGTGGGACAGCCCAAAAGGTCCCTATGTGCCTAGGAAAGAAAATCAAAGAGAAAAGAAAAAAAAGGAGGTGGGAAGGGAAGGAAGGACTCCCACCCACCAAACCAAGTCCAACTCGGTTTGGGGGGGAGCCTTCCCCCTTGAACTCGGCCGACCCCCTTGGGGCTCCTTGAGCCCCAAGGCAAGGTCCCCTCCCTCCCACCTATATATACGGAGGTTTTAGGGCTGATTTGAGACGACTTATCCACGGCAGCCCGACCACATACCTCCACGGTTTTTCCTCTAGATCGCGTTTCTGCGGAGCTCGGGCGGAGCCGTGCTGAGACAAGGTCATCACCAACCTCCGGAGCGTCGTCACGCTGCCGGAGAACTCTTCTACCTCTCCGTCTCTCTTGATGGATCAAGAAGGCCGAGATCATCCTCGAGCTGTACGTGTGCTGAACGCGGAGGTGCCGTCCGTTCGGTACTAGATCGTGGGACTGATCGCGGGATTGTTCGCGGGGCGGATCGAGGGACGTGAGGACGTTCCACTACATCAACCGCGTTCACTAACGCTTCTGCTGTACGATCTACAAGGGTACGTAGATCACACATCCCCTCTCATAGATGGACATCACCATGATAGGTCTTCGTGCGCGTAGGAAATTTTTTGTTTCCCATGCGACGTTCCCCAACAAACAGCCCTTCACACACAAGATAAAACCACAAATGATCAACATTTTTAAAACATGATTAAACGAGGTTAATTCATGAGATCAAATAATAATGGAGAAGGGGTTTTTGAAACCTTGTTTGAAAGCAACCTAGTTTGAAATCATCAACACAATCACACTAGCACTCTTAATGGATCAAGCAACAACAACATCACAATGGAATGTCATGCATGCAAGATGGAGACACAATACAAAGCAACATGAAATGATAACACTTATAGCATTGAAAACATGGTTCCAAAATAGGAAAGGTTCCAAATATGGAAAGGGTTACATCTGGGGCATTACAACAGCCCACTAAGAGATATTGCGCCACCATCAAGTCCACCTGGCCCTCTTGGGGAGTGGTGGGCCCTCGGTACCCATTCGTCACTCCCGGTACACTGTCGGTAATGCACGAAATTCTTCCGGAATCCAAATATCAACTTCCTATATATAAATCTTCGTTTCTAGACCGTTCCGGAACTACTCGTGACGTCCGTGATCTCATCCGGGACTCCGAACAAAACTTCGGTCACCAGCACCTATAACTCAACTATACCGAAACGTCACCAAACCTTAAGTGTGCAGACCCTGCGGGTTCGAGAACTATGCAGACATGACCTGAGACACTCCCTGGGTAATATCCAATAGCGGGACCTGGATGTCCCTATTGGATCTACATATCCTACGAAGATCTTATCGCTTGAACCTCTATGTCAAGGATTCATATAATCCCGTATACCATTCCCATTGTCCTTCGGTATGTTACTTGCCCGAGATTCGATCGTCGGTATCTCCATACCTATTTCAATCTCGTTACCGGCAAGTCTCTTTACTCGTTCCGTAATACAAGATCCCGTGACCAACTCTTTAGTCACATTGCTCGCAAGGCTTATATGTGATGTTGTATTACCAAGTGGGCCCCGAGATACCTCTCAGTCTCACAGAGTGACAAATCCCAGTCTTGATCCATGCTAACTCAACGGACACCTTTGGAGATGCCTTTAGAGTACATTATAGTCACCCAGTAATGTTGCCACGTTTGATACACACAAGGCATTCCTCCGGTGTCGGTGAGTTACATGATCTCATGGTCATAGGAATGAATACTTGCCATGCAGAAAACAATAGCAACAAAATGACATGATCATATGCTACGTTCGTAGTTTGGGTCTTGTCCATCACATTATTCTCCATATTATGTGATCCCGTCATCAAGTGACAACACTTGTCTATGGCCAGGAAACCTTAACCATCCTTGATCAACAGGCTAGTCAACTAGAGACTCACTAGGGACATAGTTTTGTCTATATATCCACACATGCATTTATGTTTCCATTCAATACAGTTATAGCATGGATAATAAACGATTATCTTGAAATTGGAAATATAATAATAACTATTTTATTATTGCCTTTAGGGCATATTTCCAACACTCTAGCCACTTTTGCGGCTCCTCTAGTAGCTACTTCTCGAGGTTTGCCAATGATAAGGGCAAAGTGAGCACCAACCACGTAATTAAGGTTACAAAAACATGCATCGACATTGCAAACACCCATATATATATAGCTATTAATTAAAATACATACGACGCCTGCCTTCTCCAGCACCCGTTGAGCAGGAGTCATGTGACGTGGATGTGCTCAATCACGTCACATAAAAGTACCATCAAGGCCCTCAAGGAGTTGAATGACTCCATGAAGAAGGAGAGGGATAAGGTTATCAATGACAATGCTATTTTCTATAGCAAGATAGTTAGTCTGGAAGATCACATAGAGTCGCTGAACCGCGAGATAAGTGAGTTTAAGAAGGACATACAAGTCCTGAAGTCCCAGAGGATTCAACTGAAGACGTAGAAATCCCATTACATTAGAGAGGTGCAGATCCATAGGAATAAGTTTCGTGAGATGAAATTAGTTCTGAGAAGGTAGTGTCGAGAGGGGCAAATCCATTGTGAACTTGGTAGTTTCTTTTGTGAATTCGTGAAACATATTTAGTTTGTGAAGTTGGTAGTATCTTTCGTGAATTGCTGAAATGTTTAGTTTGTAAAGAAGATAGTTCATCAATACTAACCTTTTGGTGAAAGTTAGTATATATGCTTCTATTACTACAAATATGGAATAAGTTTCCACTATTTTTTTTATTAGGTAAATATGACTGTGCCCGCATGCAACTCTATCCAATGCCATATTTATTTAAAATACTATTGGTGTCGTCTCCAATGCCGTCACTAAGTTCTAACATTGTCACCATATTGGTGGCATCGGGTGTCCACGCCAACAAGTCCATTTTTGCGATGCCATAGCTAGGCTTTTCTACACTAGTGTTGGGTCATTAAATGACAAACTAGTTAAGGGAGTAATGTGTTTGTGAGTATATACACATGAAAGTACACGAGGATTTGGTTAAACCTATGAGTTATGACCCTTACAAATTGTTGTAAAAACATCGAAGATTATAGTGAGCCCCTTGAAGAATTAGAACGTGAATTATTATAGTACTTTACATTTTTTTATTCTTGAATCATAGGGGGAAATATGCAATTAAGAGGGGGTACTGCTACTCCTCGCTGATGCGTTAGTTTCCCTCCAAGCTTAAAGGGTGATGTAGCACATCGAAGACAAGTATTTCCCTCAATTATGAAACCAAGCTATCAATCCAGTGGGAAGATCCACAAGACTATGTAAGCAGGACCTAGACACAAATAGAAAACCCTCGCAATCCAACGCATGGAGGGGGTTGTCAATCCCTTGTGGATGAAGTAAGGATAGGTTGATATATGCAATAAGAGTGATAGCAAATAGAACACATCAAGGTATTTTTGGGTTTTTTGATAATATAGATCTGAACATAAAAGAGCAAATAAAAAAGAACGCAAATAGCAAAGTAGAGATTGCAAATAGATTATGTGAAGTAGACCTGGGGGGCTTAGGTTTCAGTAGTGGCTTCTCTCGAGAAAATAGCAAACGGTGGGTAGACAAATTAATGCTGGTCAATTGATAGAAGAGAAAATAATTATGACGATATTCAAGACAATGATCATGTATATAGGCATCATGTACAAGACAAGTAGACCGACTTCTGCATGCATCTACTTCTATTACTCCACACATCGACCGCTATCCAGCATGCATCTAGTGTATTGAGTTCATGGAGAAACGGAGTAATGCCTTAATAATGATGACATGATGTAGATAAGATCTATTCATGTAGGAATAGACCCCATCGTTTTATCCTTGATAGCAATGATACATGCGTGTCATGTCTTTTTCTGTCACTGAGATTGAGCACTGCAAGATCGAACCCATCACAAAGCACCTCTTCCCATTGCAAGATAAAATATCAAGTTATCCAGACAAAAACCAAATATCAGAGAAGAAATACGAGGCTATAAGAATCAAGAATGAATATGTTTTCATAGATCTGATCATAAACTCACATTCATCGGATCCCAACAAACACACCACAAAAGAAAGAGTTACATCATATGTATCTCCAAGAGACTATTGTATTGAGAAACAAAATGAGAGGGAAAGCCATCTAGCTACTGCCTACGGACCCGTAGGTCTCATATGAACTACTCACGCATCATCGGAAGAACACCAATGAGGATGGTGAACCCCTCCGTGATCGTGTTCCTCTCCGGAACGGGCTCTATAAATACCCCAATATTTAGAAAACCCTAGAGGAGTCGACGAAAAATCATTTCCCTAGAGGAGTCGGCGAAAAATCGTTTCCCTAGATCCATGTTGATGGACTTTCGGAATCACTCGATTTTGAATCGCTTGAGACATGCGAACCATGCATCATAGGCAAGATGACTAAAATCCCGTTTTCCGGTACGATGGAGCAGGCAAGTGACTTGTTGGAAATAATACATACTATTGTATGTGGTCTAATGAGTGTTGAAGCATGTAGTGGATATCGTTATTTTCTTACCTTCATAGATGATTTGAGTAGATATGTGTATATTTACCTAATGAAACACAAGTCTGAAACTTTTTAAAATTTCAAGCAATTTTGGAGTAAAGTTGAAACTCTTCGTAACAAGAAGATAAAATTTCTATGATCTGATCATGGTGGTGAATATCCGAGTTACGAGTTTCCACACGTTTAAGATAATGTGGAATTGTTTCACAACTCACGGCACCTGGAACACCATAGCATAATGGTGTGTCTGAACGTCATAATCGTACTCTATTGGATATGGTGCGTTCTATGATGTCTCTTACGGATTTTGCACTATTATGGTTTGGCAGGAAACCTAAGTTGTCGTTTCTCAAAGTTTGGGGATGAGACGCTTATACGAAAAGGCTCCAGCCCGATAAACTCGAACCCAAAACGAAGAAGTTTGTCTTCATAGGATACCCTGAAGAAATAATTATATACCTTCTATCAAAGATCCGAAGGTAAAATCTTTGTTGCCAAGAATGGATCCTTTCTAGAGAAGGAGTTTTTCTTGAAATAAGTGAGTGGGAGGAAGGTGGAACTTGATGAGGTTATCGAACTTCACTTCAATTGGAAAGTAACACAACGCATAAAGATGTTCATGTGATGCCTACACCAGTTGAAGAGGAATCTAATGATGATGATCATGAAACTTCAGATCAAGTCACCACCGAAACTCGTAGTTCAACAAGGACACGTTCTACCCCTGAGTGGTATGACAATCCTTCCTTGGATGCCATGTTGTTAGATAATGGTGATCCTAAAAACTATGAGGAAGCGATGATGGTCCCTGATTCTGACAAATGGCTGGAGGCCATGAAATTCGAGATAGGATCCATGTATGAAAACCAAGTGGACTTTGGAGGACTTACCCGATGATCATAAGGCCATTCAGAACAAATGGATATTTAATAAAAATACAAGCGTTGATGGCAATGTCACCATCAGTAAATCTCTACTTGTCTCAAAAGGGGTTTCCCAAGTTCAAGGGATTTACTATGATGAGACTTTCTCACCCGTAGCGATGCTAAAGTCTGTTAGGATTATGTTAGCAATTGCTGCATTTTTTGATTGTGAAATCTCGCATATGGGTGTCAAAATAGTGTTCCTTAATGGTTTTCTTAAGGAAGAGTTGTATATGATGCAACCACAAGGTTTTTTCAATCCTTAGAATGCTAACAAGGTATGCAAGCTCAATCGATCTATTTATGAACTAATGCAAGCATCTCGGAGTTGCAATCTTTGCTTTGATGAGGTGATTAAAGCTTTTGGGTTCATACAATATTATGGAGAAGTTTGTATTTACAAGGAAGTGAGTGGGAGCTCCATAGTGTTAAAATATTATACGTGGATGACATATTGTTAATTGGAAATAATATATAACTTATGGAAATCATGAAGAAATATTTGAACAAGAGTTTTTCGATGAAATACCTCGGAGAGGCTACTTACATATTAGGCATTAAGATCTATAGAGATAGATCAAGACGCTTAATAGGAATTTCACACAGTACATACCTTGACAAAGTTTTGAAGAATTTCAAAATGGACCAGTCTAAGCAGGGGTTCTTGCTTATTTTGCAAGGTGTGAAGTTAAGTAAGACTCAATTCCCAGCAACTACAGAAGATAGAGAAAATATGAGCGCCATCCCATATGCCTTAACCATATGCTCTATCATGTATGCCATGTTGTGAACCACACCAAATGTGTGCCTTCCCATAAGTATGGCCAGAAGGTTTCAAAGTGATCCAAGAGTGGAACACTATATAGCGGTCAAAAATATCCTTAAATACCTGAAGAGGACTAAGGAAATGTTTCTCGTTTATGAAGGTGATAAAGAGCTCGTCATAAAGGTTACATTGATGCTAGCTTTGGCACTGATGCCAATGACTCGAAGTCTCAAACTGGACACATATCTATTCTGAATGGTGGAGCGATCAGTTGGAGTAGCTCCAAGCAAAGCGTGGTAGCAACATCTACATGTGAGGTGGAATATATAACTGCTTCATAAGCAGCACAGGAAGGAGTCTGGTTGAGGTAGCTCATGACCGATCTAAGAGTTGTGCCTAGTGCATCGGATCCGATGACTCTCCTTTGTGACAAAACTAGTGCCATTACCATTGCCAAAGAGCCCAGGTTTCACTAGAAGATGAAGCATATAAAACGTCGTTTCAACTCCATCTGTGATTACATCAAGGAGGAAGACTCATACATTTGTAAAGTACACACGGATAAAAATATTGCATACCCGTTAAATAAACATGTCTAACGAGTAAAACATGATTAACACAAAAACTTTATGGGTGTTACATACATTACCATGTGAACTAGATTATTGACTCTAGTGCAAGTGGGAGACTCTTCGAAATATGTCCTAGAGGCAATAATAAATTGTTATTATCATATTTCCTTGTTTATCATGAACTTTATTATCCATGCTAGAATTGTATTCGCCGGAAACTTTGATACATGTGTGCATACATAAACAACACCCTGTCCCTAGTGAGCCTTTACTAGACTAGCTCGTTGATCAAAGATGGTTAAGCTTTCCTGACTATAGACATGAGTTGTCATTTGATAACGGGATAACATCATTAGGAGAATGATGTGATGGATGAGACCCAACCATAAGCTTAGCACCTGATCATTTCACCTAGTTTTTGCTAGACCTTTCATTATGTCAAGTATTTGTTTCTTAGACCATGAAATCGTGCAACTCCTGACAGAGGTGAAGTTGTCCTTGTCTTCCGATGAGATCGTGGGTATCGTTTTGGCAGAGTCAACTTTGACGATCCGACTACGAATGTGTGAGGACGTCGCGCCTTAGCAATCGCTAAACCAACTCCGAGAGGTTATTGACCACGCCGGAGCACAATCAACCTGACCACGAAAGTCTATTTCCTGCACGCAAACAAAGAACAAGCAAGAAACTAAGATACAATAAAGATATTGCAAATATAAGTGGAAAACTTTATTGATGAAGGTGGGGTTCTGTGACGCCTTTGTCTGGTCGTAGAACACAAACGAAGAACGCGAAGTTACAGCTATGGAAAACTTGTAATCTAAACAAAACCCAAGTCTAAACGGTGCCCTAAGGGCTTGTATATGAGGGAATAGAGAGGCAATTTCGTGACCCTTGGAGGAGAGGGTCCTAAAACAGCCCTAAACTCGGTTTCCCCACACATACGGACTCTAAAAATAGCCTATATTATGGTATTTCAAAATTACATGGGCCTGGCCCAAAAATAAGGTGGCGCAACACCTATAATAGCCTATGGACGAAATTTATAAAGTGGCGTCTTGAACATTTCGTCCAAAGCCTTCATGCTCTCCTTATGGTGGCTTTAAAGTTCGAAAATCACCAGTGGAAGCTCCATTGTCCTCTCCTGCGCGTGCACCTTCTTTTCCATGCTTGATCCTGCTCCAACGGATATCCTTCTTGTCCATGCTAGGTCCTTCATTCATGAGAACAACAAAAGTATCTAACTTAGGTAGCATCATATGTTCATGAACATTAGAAGTATTCCCAAGAAACAAAAGTACCTGGTAATTCAATTGGCGTGCACGAGCACTAGTAACTGGTCCAGTATGTATAGCAGCTGGGGCTGTGGGTGTAACAATGGTGTTGATGTCCTCATCATCCTCCCCTTCTTGAACTGAAGTCGTCCTCGACGGAAGCTCATCTTCCTCACCCAAATATGGCTTCAAATCTGCAATGTTAAAAGTGGGACTAACCCCAAAATCTACACGCAGCTCAAGTCTATATGCATTATCATTTATGTTCTCTAACACTTTGAAAGGACCATCAGCACGCGGCATTAGCTTTGACTTGTGCAAATCAGGAAATTCATCCTTACGCAAATGCAACCAAACAAGATCTCCAGGTGCAAAGACAACATGTTTTCTACCCTTATCTCCAGCAAGTTTATATTTAGCATTCATGCGCTCAATGTTTTCCTTAGTTAACGCATGCATCTTTAATATCAAATCAACACGTTCTTTAGCATCAAAATTAACCTTCTCCGAAGATGGAAGAGGTAACAAATCAATAGGTGCACGAGGTAGGAAACCATACACACCTTCAAAAGGACACATCTTTGTAGTAGAATGCAGCGAACGATTATAAGAAAATTCAATATGAGGCAAGCATTCTTCCCACAGTTTTAGATTGTTCTTCAAAACAACCCTAAGCATATTAGACAAAGATCTATTGACTACTTCAGTTTGTCCATCAGTTTGGGAGTGACATGTAGTACTAAAAAGCAATTTTGCCCCCAACTTAGCCCATAAACATCTCCAAAAGTGGCTAAGAAATTTAGCATCACAATCTGAAACAATCGTATTTGGCACACCATGCAAGCGAATAATTTCACGAAAGAACAAATCAGCCACATTAGTGACATCATCACTTTTATGACATGGTATAAAGTGTGCCATTTTTGAGAATCTGTCCACGACAACAAATATGCTATCCCTCCCCTTGTTTGTTCGAGGTAAACCCAAAACAAAGTCCATAGATATATCCTCCCAAGGAACACTAGGTACAGGGAAAGGCATATATAAACCATGAGGATTGAGTCGTGACTTAGCTTTTTGACATGTCGTGTAGCGAGCAACAAAACGCTCAACATCCCGTCGCATCCTTGGCCAAAAGAAATGTGTAGCAAGTATGTCCTCCGTCTTCTTTACGCCAAAGTGTCCCATCAATCCTCCTCCATGCGCCTCCTATAACAACAAAAGACGAACGGAGCTAGCTGGAATGCATAGCTTGTTAGCACGAAACACAAAACCATTTTTAATGATGAACTTATTCCATGTTCACCCTTCTTTACAATTCCTCAACACATCTTTGAAATCAGCATCATGCACATATTGATCTTTGATGGTCTCCAAACCAAATATTTTAAAGTCAAGCTGTGAAAGCATAGTATAACGACAGATAAAGCATCAGCAATAACATTTTCTTTACCCTTCTTGTGTTTAATGACGTACGGGGAAGTCTCAATGAATTCAACCCATTTAGCATGTCTATGGTTCAGTTTTGCTTGACTTTTAATATGTTTAAAAGATTCATGATCAGAATGTATGACAAATTCTTTGGGCCATAAATAATGTTGCCATGTTTCCAAAGTCCGAACAAGAGCATATAATTCCTTATCATAAGTAGAATAATTTAGACTAGGCCCACTTAATTTTTCAGAAAAGTATGCAACAGGTTTACCATCTTGTAATAACACACCTCCTAATCCAATCCCACTAGCATCACATTCAAGCTCGAAAGTCTTATTAAAATCAGGAAGTTGGAGTAAAGGAGCATGTGTTAACTTATATTTCAAAACCGTGAAGGCTTCTTCCTGTGCGGTACCCCAAGAATAAGGCACATCCTTCTTTGTAAGCTCATTGAGAGGTGCAGCAATGGTGCTGAAATCTCTCACAAAACGCCTATAAAACCCGGCGAGGCCAAGGAAACTCCTCACTTGTGTGACCGTTTTTGGGTTGCGGCGAACTCTCAATATCTTCAATCTTGGCTTTATCAACTTCAATTCCCTGTGGAGTAACAACATAGCCAAGAAAAGATACTCGGTCTATGCAAAAGGTGCACTTCCCAAGGTTACCAAACAAATGTGCATCACGTAGAGCATTAAAAACAGCACGCAAATGATCCAAGTGTTCCTCCAAAGTTCTACTATAAATCAGTATATCATCAAAGTAGACTACCATAAATACCATAAATCATCCAATGAAAGCACGTAAAACCTCGTTCATTAACCTCATGAAAGTGCTAGGTGCATTAGTCAATCCAAAATGCATAACTAACCACTCATATAAGCCAAACTTAGTTTTAAATGTCGTTTTCCATTCATCTCCCAATTTCATGCGAATTTGATGGTATCCACTATGCAAATCAACTTTGGAGAAAATTATAGAGCCACTTAATTCATCAAGCATATCATCTAGCCTAGGAATAGGATGACGATAACGAATAGTAATATTATTAATGCCTCTACAATCAACACACATACACGATGTACCATCCTTTTTCGGCACTAGAATAATAGGAATAGCACAAGGACTAAGAAATTCACGTATATAACCTTTGTCGAGCAGCTCTTGTACTTGACGCATAATCTCCTTCGTCTCCTCTGGATTGGTACGGTATGGTGCACGGTTGGGTAGCGATGCACCGGGAATTAAGTCAATCTGATTCTCAATCCCTCTAATAGGTGGCAATCCCGGTGGCACGTTGATACGTCTCCAACGTATCTATAATTTTTTATGGTTCCATGCTATTATCTTGTCAAACTTTGGATGTTTTGTATGCCTTTTATATCTTTTTGGGACTAACTTATTAACTCAGTGCCAAGTGCCAATTCCTATTTTTTCCTTGTTTTGACCCTTTTCAGAGGAGAATATTAAACGGAGTCCAAACGGAATAAATCTTCCGAAAAGATTTTTTCCGGAACAGAAGATACGCATGGGACATGAGAACCAAGGCAGAGGCCACCAGGGGAGGCCACAAGCCCCCTAGGCGCGAGCAGGGGGCGTGCCTAGCAGGCTTGTGGGCCCCCTGTGGCTCGTATGCCCTACCTCTTCCGCCTATAAAGTCCCGAAAAATCCAAAACTACGCGAGAGATCCACAAAAATACTTTTCTGCCGCCGGAAGCTTCTGCCTCCGCAAGATCCCATCTGGGGCACGTTCTGGTGCCCTGCCGGAGGGGGGATTCGGATACGGAGGGCTTCTTCATCAACACCATTGCCTCTCCGATGATGCGTGTGTAGTTCACCGTAGACCTTCGGGTCCATAGCTAGTAGCTAGATGGCTTCTTCTCTCTCTTGGATCGTCAATACAAAATTCTCCATGATCTTCATGGAGATCTATCCGATGTAATCTTCTTTGCGGTGTGTTTGTCGAGATCCGATGAATTGTGGATTTATGATCAGATTATCTATGAATCTTATATGAGTTTCTTCTGATCTCTTATATGCATGATTTCATATCCTTGTAATTCTCTTCGAGTTGTGGGTTTTGTTTGGCCAACTTTACTATGATTCTTGCAATGGGAGAAGTGCTTGGTTTTGGGTTCATACCGTGCGCTGACCTCACCCAGTGACAGAAGGGGTAGCGAGGCGTGCATCGTGTTGTTGCCATCAAGGGTAAAAAGATGGGGTTTACATCATTGGTTTGAGTTTATCCCTCTACATCATGTCATCTTGCTTAAGGCGTTACTCTGTTCGTCATGAACTCAATACACTAGATGCATACTAGATAGCGGTCGATGTGTGGAGTAATAGTAGTAGATGCAGAAAGTATCGGTCTACTTGTCTCAGATGTGATGCCTATATGTATGATCATTGCCTTAGATATCGTCGTGACTTTGCCGGTTCTATCAATTGATCGACACTAATTTGTTCTCCCACCATAATATTTGCTATTTTGAGTGAGCCTCTAGTGAACACTATGGCCCCCGGGTCTACTTCACATCATATTTTCACCCTACACTTTTACTTCGTTGCACTTTCCACCTTCAGATCTCACTTTGCAATCAATCTTGAAGGGATTGACAACCCCTTTATAGCGTTGGGTGCAAGCTTGTTTGTGTTTGCATAGGTACTCTGGACACTTGGTTGATTCTCCTACTGGATTGATACCTTGGTTCTCAAAACTGAGGGAAATACTTACTGGTAGTGTGCTGCATCACCCTTTCCTCTTCAAGGGAAAAAACAACGCAAGCTCAAGAGGTAGCACACGTCTTGTGGAAAGACGTCATCGAACTCCTGCAAAATGTTAATGACAGCAGGAGGCAAAGAGGGTGGCATGTCCTCGAATGAAAATAATACCTCTTTGCATACGAAAGCATAGCAAACAGATGTAGTAATATCCAAATCAGTAATATCAGATTTAGTGGCAAGTAAACAACCACTCTTTAGTTTTATTTCAGAGGCAACACTAGATGATGATTTAGTAGGCTTATTGTGTTGCTCAAATTCCTTTGCTACAATCTGATTTTCACTCTTATGTAGATCTTGTTTTGCTTTACTAGCTCTAGCAATGTCATCTTTCATAATATGTTCAGGAGACATAGGAAGCAAAGTAATAGTTCGATCCTTACGAAAAAGAGTATACTGATTTGTTCTACCATGGTGTACAGAATTTTTATGAAATTGCCATGGTCTACCAAGTAAAACATGGCATGCTTGCATGGGTACCACATCACAATCAACAAAATCAGAATATGTAGCAATGCTAAAATGCACATGAACAGTACGTGTTACCTTAACCTTGCCACTGTTGTTGAACCACTGGATATAATAAGGATGAGGATGTGGTCTGGTGGTGAGAGACAGCTTCTCCACCATCTCCATGCTAGCTAAGTTGTTGCAACTCCCTCCATCTATGATTATGCGAACAGAACGTTCCTTTACCACTCCCTTAGTATGGAACAAGTTGTGCCTCTGATTTTCCTCAGCATGTGTTACCTGCACACTTAAAACACGTTGAGCAACTAAGCTTTCATACGTGTCAGCATAGTCAGGAGCCATGTATTGTGTCTCTTGTTCAGTATCATCAACACCCCGTTCTTCACTTGCAATAAGAGCTAGGGTCTCCTCATCATAATCACTCACGGAATCATATCCACCATCCTCAATAATAATCATCACGCGCTTGGATGGGCACTCACCCGCATTATGACCTCCACCCTTGCAATGACGACAAATAACCTCATGTGTTTGACCTGTGGATGCCATGGATGAAGAAGAGCTCTGTGCGGCCCCGGAAGGTGTGCTCTTGGCGAGGTTGGTGCAGGGGCCTTATTCCTAGTATCTCTGGTTGAATTGGCGGCGGAAGGAGGCGGTGCTGATGTAGAAGGACGTGTGGAAGTAGATGTGGTTTGTGGCGTCCATGAGGAAGTGCGACATGCAGAAAAATTAGTTCTTGCCAATGCCTGTCGATCCTGCACTTCATGTTTAGCTTTGCAAGCAAGACGGAATAAACGAGTGATATTGTTATAATCCTTATATTCTAAAATAGTCTGAATATCTCTATTTAATCCACCCATAAAATGTGCGAGCATAGCTTCATTGTCCTCAACAATACCACATCTAATCATGCCAGTTTGTAATTCCTCATAATATTCTCCTACAGACTTTTTTCCTTGTCTTAAACGCTGCAAGTTTTGAAGTAATTCACGTTGATAATATGGTGGAACCCAACGAGTACGCATAGCAGTTTTCAAAGCATGCCAAGTAGTTGGAATATTAGCATGATGTATTCTACAATATTCAGGCCACCAAACACAAGCAAAACTAGTGAAAGAGCAAACAGCACCAGCAACACGTCTATCTTCAGGAAATTAAAAGCATGTAAAACGTTGCTCTGTTTCTAAATCCCAAGTAAGATATATATCAGGAACATATCGACCATCAAAAGTAGGAATATTCAATTTAAGTTTAGGGAGATGGTCATGATCCCGTACCTGAGAGTGTGGTGCATCCCTACCGTTGCGATTGTATCCATGTGGGTGACCGACGGCTTGTCGTGGTGGTTGTTGTTCTTGGTGCTAAACTGGAGCAACCTCTCCCTCATCATCGTAATCACCATCATAATCAACATCATACTCCTCATTCTGCTCAACCGCAGAAACCTCGGTGGTGGTAGCAGGGGGAGCAGCAGTAGCAGGGGGAGCCGCAGCAGTAGGAGCAACAACACCAAAATTCTGCACTTGGCCAAGAGGCACGCGTCGCGCTCGTAGCCGTTGTTGTGGTTGAAGAGGGACAACAGCTGCAACTGGTGGTGGTAATCGGGCCAGCACCTCATTGAACTTGGCGTTCATCTTGATGTCGAATTTCTTCTCCACACCTTCGAGCTTTTCCATGGCCTCTCTAAAGGTGGTCACAAAATCATGTACCTGGTCAGACATCATTTGCTGAAATTTATCATGGAGCTCCCGGTTGGTCAGGTTCTCCCATTCGATCTCCTCGTCGTGTGATCCTGGCATGGTTAGAAGCAATAGGAACACGGAAGAATATGAACCTACAGACTACTAGGAAGTGGTGGTGGTGTGTCACAAATCCGTCAAGCAAATCTCAATTTCTTACCAATTCTTACCCAGCAGCAGGTGGTGATCGGCAACCGGTGTAGTCAAACTCTCAAAGCTTGGATAGAGCGATTGCCAGGTGGTGTCAAACACACGATGTAGATGTATGTGGAGCTGGGAGGGCTTAAAATATGGTAGCAAGAAGGGTCAGCAATAATCAGTTCAGAGATGCAAAATTGAAAAGACGCTCAATGACGGTACTGTGCTGGTCCTAGGCTAGACCGTACTAGAGATGCGAGCCTAGAACACCAACGAAGTCACGACGACACGTACTAATCAAGGGAAGAGCCACTCAGATTTTTTTTTCTTTTTCTTGCGCTCTTTTTTTTCCTGCGTTTTTTTCCAGAAAATCACTATAATGGCGAGTGTCTCAAAACTCTTCCGAAGCACCAAAAACAAAATATGCATGGAAAAAAAAATTATGACAATTTTTTTATTTATTTCTGGAGCAATTCGGGGCTGCGACGACAAAAAAATTGCGACAAAAATCACTATGATGGTGAGTGTCTCAAAACTCTCTAAAAACCTAACAAAACGATAGGGAAAAAAATTCACCCCTCGAAATTTTGGCCTAAAAAGTGCTCTGGAAAGTGTGCCAGACTTTTTTTCTGAAACCTACTCAGATAAGGAAACGCGAAACCAAAATCAAACAGATCTTGAAATTAACCTAAGATGAAAAGGATGCAGACTAGGATTGTGGTGGGTATATGGTGGTGGTATATGACAACAAGGATAATGGGGGCGTGGTGGTGGTATATGGCAGCAGCGATGATGGTAGCGTGGAGGTGGTATATGGCAGCAGCGATGATAGACGGTGCAACGGTGGCGTGATAACCTGTGAACAGAACTCGAAACTCTAAAAGGACTAGACACTAAGACCAGCAACTCGATACGATGATGTAACCGCAAATTCAACTAAGCAAACTACTGAAAAGACTATGCAAAGGCTCGGATTGGTTCGGATATGATGATCTAACCCTAACTTTCTTATGGCTTTTTCGTGGACTATAGGTATGAAGAACAAATGCGATCTAACTACGAAAAACTGGTAAAATCTCACCGAGCAACCTCGAAATCTGCTACCACTTGATAGAGGCGAAGTTGCCCCTGTCTTTCGATGAGATCGTGGGTATCGTTTTGGTAGAGTCGACTTTGACGATCCGACTACGAACGTGTGAGGACGTCGCGCCTTAGCAATCGCTAAACCAACTCCGAGATGTTATTGACCACGCCGGAGCACGATGAACCTGACCACGAAGGTCTGTTTCCTGCACGCAAATGAAGAACAAGCAAGAAACTAAGATGCAATCAAGATATTGCGAATATAAGAGGAAAGCTTTATTGATGAAGGTGGGGTTCTATGACGCCTTTGTCTGGTCGTAGAACACAAACGAAGAATGCAAAGTTGCAGCTATGGCAAACTTGTAATCTAAACAAAACCCAAGTCTAAATGGTGCCCTAAGGGCTGTATATATGAGGGAATAGAGAGGCAATTTTGTGACCCTTGGAGGAGGGGTCCGAAAACAGCCCTAAACTCGGTTTCCCCACACATACGGACTCTAAAAATAGCCTATATTATGGTATTTTGAAATTACATGGGCCTGACCCAAAAATAAGGTGGCGCAACACCTATAATAGCCTATGGACGAAATTTACAAAGTGGTGTCTTGAATATTTCGTCCAAAGCCTTCATGCTCTCCTTATGGTGGCTTTAAAGTGTGAAAATCACGAGTGGGAGCTCCATTGTTCTCTCCCGCGCGTGCACCTTCTTTTCCATGCTTGATCCCACTCCAACGGATATCCTTCTTGTCCATGCTAGGTCCTTCATTCATGAGCACAACAAAAGTATCTAACTTAGGCAGCATCATATGTTCATGAACATTAGAAGTATTCCCAAGAAACGAAAGTACCTGGTAATTCAATTGGCGTGCACGAGCTCTAGTAACTGGTCCAGTATGTATAACAGCTGGGGCTGTGGGTGTAACAATGGTGTTGATGTCCTCATCAACTCCCTGACACGAGAGGAATAATTAATGTGTATCCAAATACCACTTCATCACTGGGTGAACATAAAGGTCCTCTAGAGGTATCTCCGAAGGTGTTTGTTAACTTGACACAGATCGAGACTGGGATTTGTCACTCCGTGTGACAGAGAGATATATTTGGGCCCTCTCAGTAATACAACATCACAAGAAGCTTGCAAGCATGTGACTAATGAGTTTAGTGATGGGATCTTGTATTATGAAATGAGTAAAGAGACTTGCTAGTAAGAAGATTAAACTAATATTGAGATAGAGACAATCCTATCTCGGGCATAACATATCGTTGGACAAAGGGAATTTCATACCGGATTAACCAAATCCTCGACATCGTGGTTCAATCGATAAAAGATCTTCGTGGAATATGTAGGAACCAATATGGCCATGCATCTCCCGCTATTGGTTATTGAACGGAGAGGTGTCTCGGTCGCGTCTGCATGATTCTCGAACCCATAGGGTCCGCACGCTTAACGTTCGATGACGCTAGAGTAGTATTGAGATATGTACGTTGGTGACCAAATGTTGTTAAGATTGCAGGATGAGATCCGGACGTCATAAGGAGCTTCAGAATGATTGAGAGGTAAATATTCATATATAGGAAGTCATATTTTGGTTCGAAAAAGTTTTGGGCATTACCGATAATGTACCGGGAGTGCCGAAAGGTTTCCGGAGGTCCACCTGCCCCGGGGGACCACATGGGCTCTACTACATCGGTATTCTTCATCACGTCACCCGTGTCGTGTGAGAGGATGGATGTCTGCGGCGGCTGGTCCTCCTCTTTGTCGGAGGGGATTGTCATCCCCTCCTTCGTGTAGGAGCCGACCGCCGACGAGCAAGACCGTTCCGGAGTGCGAGATCACATCGAAGCCGGTCCTCGATGAGCAAGATCTGCACTAAAGCGGCTTCACCCGAGAGGTCGTGTCGGTCAACGCCGCCCTTCTGTCCATTTACACCGTGCAACATCAGTGCTGACCAGTGCATGCTCTAGGTCGATATAAATATAAGGTGTGCGTTAGATAGAAGGCACGAGAGAAATTTTTAGGTGTGTAATGATTGTTGGACGCATGCGTGGCAATGATCCGAACAACCACCAAGTGCCCTCCCTCTTCTGTGCAAAAAAGACAATCCGACCAGCCAACGCACGGATACATAAGTATAATTTTTACATATTAATAAAGCAATTAGTGCTTCTGTCGTCCGTCATTAACATTGCCCATAAAGTTGATGAAAATTACCCATAATTGCCACTTATAAGTCATAGAAAACGTTTCAAACAAAAAAATCTCCGGACTCGGCCGACCCATGTAGGCACCTCCTATATTACGCTCTGGGCATTGAAAAAAGATGCAACACGCCTATTTGGGTCGGCCCATGCGTGGCCGCCTGTTTTTTTAGTTTAGTTTTTTTATTTTACTTTTCAGTTCCATTTTTTCTACTTTAAATAATTTAGAACTTCAAATAACTTTTCTTAAATTTAAGAAACTGAGAATTTTGAAATAAAATATTAAAAAAACATATTTTTTTGAGAATTCAAAAACTACTCAGGAGTCTTGAAAAATGTTTGCATATACAAAAAAATGTTTAAATTTTTAAAAAATGTCTGTAAAATGAAAAAGTCAATAATTTTAAACAAAAGTCCGTGTAAATATCTTAAAAACAGTTCGTGCCTCTGTTTTTAGTCTCATTTTTATTTTCATTTTCTGTTCCATTTTTCTAAATTTAAATAATATCGACTTTTGAAAATCTTTTGCAACTTATAAAACTGAGAATTTTGAAATAGAATTTTGAAGAAAACATAAAATGTTTGTGAATTCAAAAAATGCTCGGGATATTTGTAAAAGTATTCCCATATTCAGAAAAATGTTCATAATTTTGAAAACAATGTTGGTGAAAACAATAAAAGTCCATGATTTTGAGAAAAAAGTTTGTGTCTTATTTTTTGAGTGCAATTGAAAAAAATGTTTGCTAATTTAAAAAATGTTCATGCATTTTAAGAAATGTCATAAAATTTTAAGGACGTAATATGATCAGCATCCTTGAAGATTATAATTATTTTTTCTTTCGTTGCAACGCACGAGCCCTTTTGCTAGTCTCTCCCTAATAATAAAGCAAATTCGGTTTCTGGTCGTCCGTCTTGAAAATTACCCCTAAAGTTTGCATAAATTACCCATCATGCCACCGGTAAGTAATAGAAAACGTTTCTCAAACCGAAAAATCTTGAACTGGGCCGGCCCATGTAGAAACCTCCTATATTACGCTCTACACGCTGGGAGAATATCCAGCACACCGTATGGGCCGGCCCATGCACATGCGCCTGCTTTTAGTTCCGTTTATTTATTTATTTTCAGTTCCGTTTTATTTTTTTATTTTAAATACTTTAGAACTTTAAATAATCTTTAAAAATTTAATAAACTCAAAATTATAAATCAAAATATTTAAAAAATTAAAATGTTTGTAACTTCAAGAACTGCTCGGAGTTTTGTAAAAAATGCTCGCATATACAATAAAATGTTTGCAATTTTATAAAAATGTTTGTACAATAAGAATAGTCCATGATCTCAAATACAATTCCATGTATTAAAAACTATTAATGCATTTAACAAAATGCTTTCTAATTCAAAATATCTCCTAAAATTTTAAAAATAGCTAATGCCTGTTTTGATAGTTTCTTTTTTTATTTAAAATTTTCCGTTCCATTTTTGTTTATTTATAATTTAAATAATTTAGAATTACAAAACTTTTGCATATTAAAAAATAGGAATTTGGATTAAAATGCTGACGAATTTTTATTTTGAATTAAAAATAGGATTCAAAAAAAGCGCCAGATTTTTATATTTTTTCTTTGCAAATTCCAAAAAAATGTCCATGAATTTAATAAATATATTACTGATTTATAAAAATGTTTGTTTATTCAAAAAAACTTCATGCATTTTAAAAAATGTTTGTGAATTTAAAATAAAATCCTCCAGCATCAAAAATTATGTTCGTCTTTCTCTTGAATTGGTGGCCAATTCAAAAGAAAATATTTAAACCCGTTCGAAATATAAAAAATATTCACGATTTTTAGTAAATGTTTGTAAATTGTAAAAAATGTTCTCGATGTGAAAATCGTTCCCATATTTGTAAAATTGTTCACGAAAGATCTAATGTATGTAGTTAAACATTAATGGTTGTAAGTCTTTGTGACAATATAATTGTGTGAATTTTGAAGAATTAACTGTTGGATGGATCGGATTATTATTGTATGTTTTCTAAAAAAAATCTTGATATTCAGAATAAAATTTTGAGTTACCAAGATTTTTGACAACCATGATATATATTTTTTGAAAATGTAAAGATTGCTTCAACTTGTGAATAAATTTAAAAGAAAAAACATTTTCTTGCGTTTGTGCACAAAATTTCTAAATCAAGGATGATATGTGAACATAATGTGGTCACCATCATTGGAGATTATGTTTTTTTTCTTCCGTGGCAATGCGCGAGTCATTTTGCTAGTAATAATAAATAGATGATAAAAGACGTTCAGACGACGCAGTTCAAACGGATATTAACGATTTAAGGATCCACTTTGAAGATGTATTTGTAGTGGCACGTGAGAAAGTTGTTGCCACGTAGATAGAACAGATGGAAGAATAGAACACGTCGGGAGTCTTCCGTTTCGTCGAATCTCCGTGTCAGCGGAGCGACTCTCTGCTAACTAAACGTGGACTCTTCTCCACCTGTCTCGGTGGGCCGCGCACGCCCCTATCCAAAGGCAGTCGACCCCACTGACGTAGTAGCAGTGGCCCCGCATCATAGAGACATGACATCTCCAGCCAGTAACCGGCGGTCCAGCGGCGGTCGGCAGCAGCAATGCTAGGCCGCAAGGCCACTGCGCAAGGCAGGCACCCCCACCCTCACAAGTAACAGCAAGATACTCCCCATTCCCGGGAGTCCCTCTCTCTCTCTGCCTCTCTCACCAACTCCCGGATTCCGTTTCCCACCCGCCCGCTCCGCTCTGGGCGCATCATTCCTTGCCAGCGGCCCACGCAAGTCCCAAATCCCAAACCCCGCGCCGATGGACACGCAGCCCGAGCCCAGCCGCGCCGCTCTTATACGCCGCAGCCTGCTCGGGCAGCCGCGATAACGCCGCCCCTCGATCACGCTCGTTCGCCTCCCGCGCCGCCAGCGCGTTCGTACGTGCCGTCCGGCTCCGGTGGCCTTTTCGCGGCGGGATGCTGGGGTCCGGGCTGAATCTGGTGACCACGGTGATCGGCTTCGGGATGAGCGCCACCTTCATCGTCTTCGTCTGCGCACGCCTCATCTGCGGACGCGCCGCGCGGGCCGACGCCGAAGCCGACGCCGCCGCCGCCCGGGCCATGGCGCCGGGCCCCGCGCCCTTCGACTTCGACATCGAGTTCCGCACTGCGGATCTCGGTCGCACGGTGAGCTTACTCTCTGTCGTTTCCGCTGCTGGCAGCATGTTTTATATTAGCGTCCTGTGTAGCCGATTGACGTCGGAGTGGAACCGCATCCAGTGGAGATCGGTGCGCGCATGTGTTGCTGCCCACCAAAATTGCGATCGAAACGCGCAAAAGTTTTGTGGTGTGTTGATTCATTAGAACAAGAAGAAAATAATCTGGCTTCCCGCAGCCTCCCGTTGGCCACATTGCTTTTCAAGTTGTAGACAAGTTCAACTGTGCAGAGTATTATATGATCCAGTATGCGACATAGTCGACTGATCAGTGAAAGTGCTCAAGTACCTCCAATGAATATACGATGAATGGTTCCTTCATTTAATTTCGTCTAACTGAATAAAAAATTAATTTAATTCATGTAACTGAAGTTGTTAGGTGTGCATTCTGCTTTATACTTCATGCACAGATATATTGCTTGCTCACAACATCAGGGTTGCATGTGCATACTACATATCTTTGTGTGATTAACATTAGGTTTTTTTTTAAGAAAATATAAACTGATCTTGCATTTTCTTTTTAAAATATTACTGTACAAAGCAGATAAAACTAGGCCCAATGCACCTCAAAGACCAAACATGCAACAACTAGTCTCAAAGAAAAGAAAAGGAAGGAAATGGCATTGCTAAACTGGGTTGCGGATGTTATTTGGGGGACCGATTGCCCCATTAATAACCGTGCTAATAGTCCCATTAATTAATGAACTTAGTATGAGAGGTCTGCTTCTATCTGTCAGGCTACATCTCTTCGAGCTACATTGCTACCCGGCATTTGTTATTCTTCATTACCTTTAATTCTCACATTGTTTATGTTTCCTTGTTCTCTACCAACTCTGTACACGAAGTTTCAAGCTCACTAACTTGACTAAGCACATTAACTACGTTTTTTTAAGAAAATACTACCTCCGTCCCAAAATAAGTTATTCAAATATGACTCAACTTTGCACTAACTTTAGTACAAAGTTGAGTCACTTTTGAGTCACTTATTTTGAGACGGAGGGAGTACATTTGAAGTGTAATATTGTTTTATTTTTCAAAATTTATGCGGTCTTTCTTTATCTGTCCGATAGTGTTACAAAATTATTATTGTTACTTATACAATAGAAGCATTTACTCCCTTCTATTACCCCCGGGTATTTGCACTATATGATACATATGGCCGAAATTATTACATCCTTTATTACTCAGTGATCAAACTAAGATCTTGCCAAAAAGGGGGAAAGATCTAAACCAAGAACTACAAATTATTTATTACCATTTCCAAACGTATGCTTGTTGGATTTTCAGAGTCACATTATATGGTTAGCAGGATCATGAACAATTTGGTCATTTGCACTGTTAATCTGAACTATGGACAGTATTACCCCCTCATATTGAAATGTCTTGAATCTTTTGCTTTTATGACTGATTGGTTTCAAGACATCACTGTCTTAGGTACATTAGGTGTACGTCTACATAGGTTGGTCGACAGGTGATTAAACTTCTCTACTGTGAATGTGTTGTATATAAAGTGTATTCTGAATTGCTTGAGAGAAGTTAGAATCGGATTCTTGCCAGCACGTTCTCCTTTGGCATATCAACCTTTACAGTCATGCACTCAGGCTAACTTTTCTGTTGAAATGACAGTACACAAATGCAATTATTTGCCTTTCAAGAACCTATGCATGCACAACGTTTTTTATATGTCTACCATGAAAACTCAAAGCATTGTATCAATATTTTCTATGTTGCTCTAATTTCATCTCAGTACAAGTTACGGTGGGTTTAATTTTGCATTGCCAAAGTTCCTCGAAATGGTATGCATGGAGCACATTACGCCCCTTCCTACATTTTTGTCCATGGTTTGATGCCTGATAATTAGAAAACTGACAATAACCTAGTCCTGCACACTTATATATGACTGAGGAATTTATTCTAGTTGATTAATCACTTGTGCAATCAGTCGAGCATACCATTCATTGGCAGACTGAAACCGTGTAAGTTCCCATCATGCAGGAACTCTTAGAGAGTAAGATGATCCTCATGTTTCTTAGTGGGCTTTCAGTTAAATATTCTATACTTATCATGGAAATTTTGTGTGTGCTTTGTGATTATATGAGTGAGCATACTCACAGTTACCTGATAGCTTTGAACTTGACACAATTCATTTTCCTTCCTTCAACAGATTGAGAACACCTGCAGTGGATTGGAACCTTTTGTTGTTGCTGCAATTCCTACAATGACGTATAGCTCTGAGGCGTTCCGTTCGAAAGATGATGCCCAGTAAGTACACAATATGTTCTAGAGTTAACTTGTTGCAATTTTTTCTGCTCCTGTTTATCTGCCCCCCTCAAAGCATGTAGTGTCGGTTAGTGTGCAGAAAAACACAATGTGTAATAGATGCGGCATACAGCTGCAAGACATTGTTAATTTGTGATGATCCAATGCTTGAAGCTTCAAATATTACTCATATTTGATAGTAGAGAAGTTGTCTAGAGTTGCCGAAAAAGGCTTCCGCCCCATAGAAATTATCTAAAGTTGTGAAGCATGTAGCCTGGACAGGTGGTTAGAAACTAAAATGCTACAGGTGAATAAAAATGCACCTCTCTGGGCTTCAGTTAGAAACTGAACTGCTACAGCTGAATGAAAATGCACCTCTCTGCGCTAGCTCTTTTAGTTGACATTTATAAGCTACTCCCTCCGTCCCATAATATAAGAGCATTTTTGACACTACACTAGTGTCAAAAACGCCCTTATATTATGGGGCGGAGGGAGTATTTAATATGGAGTAACACTATCATGTTTCTGGGATAAGAATTACAAGAGCTGTCCTTGTATTTTCTTTTTGTTGCTTTCAATTGCGGAAAGGAAATGAGAAGGCCTGAACACTGAGACCACCTATATTAATCCAACACGACACTTTGTGACATCTTAGTAATGAACCACTTAAATGGATTAAATTATACCATCCTCAGATTGTTAAGTATATATATCATCATGATTATTTCCATATATGTGTACTTGGCTTGTATTATGTACTCCCTCCGTCCCAAAATGTAATATCATTTTTGAGCCCATCATATTCTCAAAAAAGGTCTTACATTTTTGGACGGAGGGAGTACTAGATAGGCATAAGTAGCATTCTTTATTGTAGTATTCTTAATATTTAAAGTTAAGTTCCAAGAATTTATTTGGTGAAAAGATTACTAGAAAATGACATATGTCTTTCTTCATCTCTTGTCCACATCATTTGTAAAAGAGTATTAATTTTTCTTTCTTCTGCAGGTGCTCCATATGTTTGGGTGAATACGACGAGAAAGAGATCCTGCGTATAATGCCCACATGCCGACATAATTTTCATCTTTCCTGTATAGATATATGGTTACAGAAGCAAACGACCTGCCCTATATGCCGAATCTCGTTGGACTTACCGGGTGGAAAAACTATTGTTTCCCCTGCCCGTAGCCGCCCTCAATTATCCGGCCACCCTGAGAGCTCTGCTGGTCGATCGCCGCATTGGATACTTCCTATGCATCGTGATCGCGGTGGAGGTAGAGGTAACCGACCGGCCTCACAAGAATCATTAGAAGTTCAAGTGGTGGTAACATGAAATGTGCCGAGGCAAAATCAAAACGTGTTGGTGAGGCCATGTTGTTCCTCGCGGAGCATCGAGGACGTCTGCCATTTGCAGAAATCCTGTGCATCCTTCCTGCATCACAACACTTTGCGCATCCAGTTGGATGGAATTTGTTTGTAGGCCTGGAGTTTAGGCATGCTTTGTACATCACGGGTTGTAGAGTAGCGGTCTCCACTCTTTCGCCACGGAGTGGCTCTTTGATTGTTCTTCTTGATATGCATTTGTTGTATATCCTCAAGGGAAATAGTAGCACAGATCAGATGAGGAGCTGCGAAAATGTTTGTGGCTTCTCTGCTCGTCAGACAAATGCTAGCGCTTCTGAAATGAACGCTGTATCTACCCACTTTCCAGCTTCGATTGCTCTTCAGCTTTGGTACTACGTTGACAGGGCCGGGCCTCCTCGCATTATTTCCGTCCTTGCAGAAATGATGATCATCTAGTCAGAAACAGATGAAACAACGCGCATCTTTAAATTCTTGGAATACGAAAGGAACTGCCTACGGTTCCCCTGCCTTTTCATCTGTGGGTCCGGCTGCTACTCCTGCACCAACAGGAGTGACATCTAATCAACGATGGGGACGACGCCTTTTGCTTCTGTATCAACAGCAGTGATGCATCTACCACTCATTTATTATCTCTTGCTTCTTCACCGCGAGCGACTGTAAGGGCACATCATCGTTCATAATGGGTTTCTGGCAATATTTTTAGAAATACATAATTAGTAGAGATAATCAAGATCATCCCAGACACAACGTGACTTGTCCATGGAGATGACGGAACACGAGAACGAAAAAAAAGAACAAAACCGGTAACGGGATAACTGGCATAGTGATCAAGTGGTGTTTCACGTGGAAGCCGATAAGTCTCACCTCGGTTTTTGTAGAGTATCACGAATCAAAAGAAATACACACGGGAACAACAGGTTCACTCGGTATTTATTCGTGTGGATGTGGGGGCCAAAATGTCCACATTTATTGATCATTGAACCGGAAGGAGTTTCAGATGCGAGGTCACACGCTTAAGGGTTATTGATTTGTGGAGCACTAGAAGTGCTGGAACTTATGTGAATTTCAGCAAATAGTTTCGTAATAAAGAGAAAAATGATACAAAAAGGGAACTAGAAGTTAAAAACAGTCTTCTAAAGTAAAACCGAAAAATGTTTTGAAGACCCTAAAATAACTACGAGAGGATATGGGTAGGTTTCTGGATTTTTTAGGACCTTCTAGAATGATCATAGCGGCGCCATGGGCTAATGGCGTGGCCCAGTGGGTACAGCCATATGGGTCCTAGGGGCCCAAGAGTAGGATGCTCCCTTAACATTGGTGGGCAAGCCACTAGGTGTGGCACCCTAAGGTTTGCGGAGGGGACGCACCCTTGACCTCTCTCTCTCTCTCCCTCCCTCTCTATCTCTCTCTCAATTCAACCTTCATCGTAATGTTGTTGTTCCTCTCTAATTCTCCCACGGTGCTTTTGTTTTGAACGGTGAAGCACTATCAAATCGGTGGTTCCATATATGTGCATACCTACAGAGGCATTGTACGTTCGATTCCCTATCTACGAATCATTTTGAAGGATAAATTCTCATGACCGGAAAGCATAACCTAGTTGCGGGAATCTGCATCAACACACTTCAACAACTCTCCTCTTCGTTGTGTTATGTCGATGAGCTATCAAATCTAGATCCAATCTCACATGCATCTTCATGGAGTTCGTGTGATGGTTCGTAGGTTTGGATTTTTGTTTTGTTTTTAGTACATTTCCTAATAGTGCTATCAGAGTAATCTATGAGTAGATGTAGGTTGCGATCTAGAGCACATGTGATGTCCTGGTATTGTGCTGGACCGAGTATTACTGATGCAGGCTTTGAGGAGAAATGGGAACCACTATTGGTCAATGTACCAAAACTGCTTGCAAAGCCTGATTTTGTACTAGTAATAACAATCGACTGAACCTTTTACTATATGCACTTTTAGATTTCTAGCCACCTTCGGTACTTTGTATAATAAAAATAACTGCCTCTGTTGGGATACTACAGGCGACTTTGCTCTGAGCGGGGGAACCTGCCACCGAGGCATGTTTCTATTGCATGTTTTTGTACAATGGCTAGGGTATGGGTGAGTACAATCCCATTGTGCCCAAACCCATACCGAGAGAACCTTAGTATACCCGCCCACTTCAATACACATAGGCACAAATTGACATCATGCCCATACCCATCGAGTATTCTATACCCAATGTGTATCTTGTGGGTATAATATTAGCATTTAAATTTGAAAGTGCAACGAATCTCGGGATGGTTTTGGTAAATAATAACAACATATACATTTCAGGAAAGTTCAATGCAGGCATGCTAGGACATGTGGATGTGGACCCTTCAAAATGCAAAAGACAAGGATTGACAAAAGCTCCAAGACTCCATAGTTCATCATTTCCAAAAGCTATGCTTGATCTTGTAGTTAACTGGTATATTGGGAGAGACATTCATATAGACTTTCTTTCATCTTCATAGCTTGATAGGTCTTCGTGTCGATCATCATTTTTAGATGTTGCTCCTACCTCCTACCATGAGCCTGTTGGGTAACGTTGCATGGGAAACAAAAAAAATTCCTACGCACACGAAGACCTATCATGGTGATGTTCATCTACGAGAGGGAGATTGGATTCACATACCCTTGTAGATCGCTAGGCGGGAAGCATTAAGAAACACGGTTGATGTAGTGGTACAACTTCGTGATCCAAATCACCGTCGTCCCACGATCCGTTCCGATCTAGCGCCGAACGAACGGCACCTCCGCGTTCAACACACGTACAACTTGATGGCGATCTCGGCCTTCTTAATCCAGCAAGAGAGACGGAGAAGTAGATGAATTCTCCGGCAGCGTGACGACGCGCCGGTGGTGGCGATGATCTACTCCTACAGGGCTCCGCCCGAGCTTCGCAGAAATCCGATCTAGAGGAAGAACTACGTGGTATATGTTTGAGTTGCATGTGGCAAAGTTGTGTCTCAGAAGCCCTAAAACCACCAATATATATAGGAGGAGGGGAGGGGCTAGCCTTGGGGCTCAAGGGAGCCCCAAGGGTGCCGGCCGAAGGGAGAGGTGGACTCCCACCCCAATTTGGTTTGGGGGAAGGAGTCAACTCCTTCCTCCCCACCTCCCTTTTTCCTTGTTTTTTCTTTTCCTTTGGTTTTTTCCACTTTTGGCGCCATAGCCCTCTTGGGCTAGCCTTACCATCGCACTAAGGGCTGGTGCGCCACCCTAGGGTTACTGGGCTCACTCCCGGGTGGGTGGCCCCCTCCCGGTGAATACCCGGAACCCATTTGTCACTCCCGGTACACTGCCGGTAATGCCCGAAAACTTTCCGGTGACAAAATGAAACCATCCTATATATCAATCTTCGTTTCTGGACCATTCCGGAAACCCTCGTGAAGTCTGTGATCTCATTTGGGACTCCGAACAACCTTCGGTCACCAACACATATAACTCAACTATACTAAAACATCATCGAACCTTAAGTGTGCAGACCCTGCGGGTTCGAGAACTATGTAGACATGACCCGAGACACTCCTCGGTCAATATCCAACAGCGGGACCTAGATGTCCATATTGGACCCTACATATTCTATGAAGATCTTATCGGTTGAACCTCTGTGCCAAGGATTAATATAATCCCGTATAACATTCCCTTTGTCCTTCGGTATGTTACTTGCCCGAGATTTTTTCGTCGGTATCCCTATACCTATTTCGATCTCGTTACCGGCAAGTCTCTTTACTTGTTCCGTAATAAAAGATACCGTGACTTACACTTTGAGTCACATTGCTTGCAAGGCTTGTATGTGATGTTGTATTACCGAGTGGGCCCCGAGATACCTCTCCGTCACACGGAGTGACAAATCCCAGTCTTGATCCATGCTAACTCAAAGGACACCTTCGGAGATACCTATAGAGCACCTTTATAGTCACCCAGTTACGTTGTGATGTTTGATACACACAAGGTATTCCTCCGGTGTTAGTGAGTTACATGATCTCATGGTCATAGGAATGAACACTTGTCACGCAGAAAACAATAGCAACAAAATGACACAATCACATGCTACGTTTATAGTTTGGGTCTAGTCCATCACATGATTCTCTTAATGATGTGATCTAGTTATCAAGTGACAACACTTGCATATGGTTAGAAAACCTTAACCATCCTTGATCAACTGGCTAGCCAACTAGAGGCTTGCTAGGGAAATTGTTTTGTCTATATCTCCACACATGTATCTATGCTTTCATTCAATACAATTATAGCATGGATAATAAACGATTATCTTGAAACAGGAAATATAATAATAACTATTTTATCATTGCCTCTAGGGCATATTTCCAACAGAGCCCATGAGTGTAAAAAAGGTGGGCCAAGAAGACACAAAAAAGTGTCACAGAGACACTAAAAAAGTGAAAGATAGAAGGATGAACATCATTTCTATTTTAGAAAACACAAAAGAAGTGATTCACAACAACACCATGCATAGAAGTAGATTAGTGATTTAGTGTAGCACAACTTCATGCATTCGACATTACCAAGTTTCATGAGTTTCATTTGTCATATATACTAACGAGGACTTTATTTTTTTTTGGTTTTATATACTAGAAGGGCTAGAGATGCCATTCTCCTATTCTTTAACTTAAAATAAAAAAGGCATTGATTTTTTTATGTACCCGTCCTTTCCCATAATCTTAATATATCCCTCAAACGAATTCGACCCACATGGAAGCCTTTCTTCACCTTCTTGTTTCTTCTTCCTTTCGTGCAACCAATGAAAACTTCTCACAAATAGATGATGTCCATGAGCTTTCTAGAGCCTACGACATATGATACGCAAACACAATTTGATAGAAGCTCATCGAGTATGACTTTCGCTTGCGACGAAGAAGTCGAAAAAGTAGGCAAAATTTGTGCTCCATGGCCACAGTTTGAACAATCTTCGTTCAAATTGGTTCTTCTTCTCTTGTTTCTCCTAGTGGCGTGAAGGTGTGGTTCAGAACACAGCGATTTATCAAAATCGACGATGACATCCATGTTTCTTTTATACACATTCTCCATGTACCTGATATTTTTTCCTTTGCACCTGCTCCTCCGCGTGTGGTACTGCTTTGCACGTGGAAGAGGACGAAGGGAAGGAGTACCACCAGGCCGAGGACAATGGGGGAGAAGTTTCAACGTGACCGAAGACAAAGAGAAAGAAGAAAACGTGTAAAAAAGTTCATTGCAAACTCATCGCGAATTATGAGGGGGGAAGGTGGGCGGGTGCGGGAACAACCATCGTGCCCAACCGAGTCATGATCTTTTCCCTCTCTTTTTAACCAAAAAGTAATTTTTTAAAAGCCAATTTGCGAAGGGTTTTTAGGGGAAAAGACTATTTTTAGGGCAATTGCGATTTTAGGGGAAGGACTAAGTAGATGTTAATCCGTCAAACCAAATTTTGTAGAGATTAATACTTTTAGGGGAATAAGCATAGATGCTCTAGCAAGTGAAAGGTACTAGGCCCTTGCCAAAGACGAGTTCTGCGCCACAACGAGACCCACTAGCCAAAACTTGGACCCCGATATCCATTTGACGTGTGACATGGGAGAAGGCGGACCAAACGCCCCTGATCATAGATTACACCACATCACCGCATGCATGCATGCGAGAATCTTTTAGCTGTTTTTAAAATGCTTTATCTCTTAAATGAAAATTTCGACTGAAAAACTGCTTTCATCATTAAATCTGCCGTGGCAAGATATTCAAAACTAGATCTTATATTGATATGTTTTCATGATTTTTTTAGGTTAAAAGTTGCCATGTCCATTGCACAAAAACTTCATGGTGTATACACTGAAAGTTGCCATGATATGTTTTAACTATTTTTCCTTTTACATTTAAAGTAAATTTTGACATGTTATCAAAAAGGAAATAAAGAAACTAAACTTGCCATGGTGAATTACTAATATTTGCCACGATCCATGAAATCATTTTGACATGGTTCATAATTAAACAGAAATCCATCATCAATTAATTTAAAAATGCATAGTTAATTACTCAAATTTGCCATAAACCATAAACTATTGCCATGGTGAATTACTTCAAATTTCCATGATACATGCACTAAAATTCGTCATGGTTCATACAAAAAATAATTTCCATCGTCACAATACTAAAATTGTCATGGTTAAAATGCTAAAATTGTCATGATCTATAAACTAAAATTGTCATGATTTATAAACTAAATTTGCCTTGATGAATTACAAAAAATTGTCATGATCCATTATTTAAATTTTCTATGATTAATTACTAAATTTTTCCATGATCAATTAATAAAATTTGCCATGTTTTGTAGTTGAAATATAATGATACCTTTAAATCTAGAAAAAAAAACAGATGAAACATATCATGAGAACTAGGGTAAACACTTTGACAATTCTAATGCAAACACATTAACATGAGATATAGTTTTGAAAATCTGTAATGATGACAAAGTATTTTAATTTAATTTTTTATTTAAGAGATAAATGATTTTTAAGTCCGAGAAAGCAAGAAGATTTCATTGAAATCATCTGTTTTGTTGTGTATGCATTGTATATGATGATTTGACAAGATGGATGGTGAAGAAGTCGTTTGGATCATGCTGCTTCGGGTCACACGTATGACATTTATAATTTGGACAAAACTTTCTATGGGCTTTGGTGTCCCCGATGATGATGATTCGGTCAAGGCATAATACTGTTCATGGGTCGACACCGCAGTGTATGTGCACATCACGCATCACCCAATTGTTGAGCTGATCACGTGTCGTCCGTTATCCGGAGCATTATTCGACAAACAAAGCTTTAAGCGTTCATGCATCGCATCATATATCCCTTTCTTTCCCTGCGCTAGTGTTCAACTCATCAGAAGCAAAAAAAAATGGGCATCGCCGCTGTTGAGCGTCTCTCTTTTCTCGTTTTTTCCTCACACGAACCGTCCCGTCACATTGCAATGCTGCCTTTCCCGGCGGGCCCGGACGCCCCTGGTAGACAACTGCGTACGTGCGGCAAAGAGAAAAAATACCACTAGGAAATTATTCGACGGAGAGGGACGTATGTCCCTTTCGGCTGATTCGGGCGCATCGATTGCTGTTGGGACAAAATGGCGCAGGCGTAGGCAGGGCGTCCGGTCGATACACCTCGCCGATTCTAATGTCTCGCTGGCCGTTGCGGCTTCGGGTCACGACCTATGGGGATAGCGATCTCATGTTAACTCCAACTTGAATTACCAAATCGCCCCTAAATATTCGGATCTAACAGTTTAAGCATTTTCTGTCATTCAACGTGAGTCATCAAATGTACATATATGGATAGTGAACCAGGAGGTTCAGATATCCAAAATCTTACAAGCTGAAACTAGACGTAGGAATAGTTTAGGGAAGTCCACAAATGCGATTTCATGATGAAATTTTACAAGCATTTATAACATTTGTCAAAGTTTATGCAAAAACGAATTCAGATATTTTTGAATTTTTTTATAATATTTTCCAAATTTATTGTTCACCCGAGCTCATTTGAGCTCGGATGCAAAAATAAAATCACATCCCTTTCTTGGAAGGTGCTCTTTTACACCCGAGCTCAACTGAGCTCGGGTGAATAGTAAATTCGAAAAATATTTAAAAAATGTTCAAAAAAATTGAATTCTTTTTCTAGCAAATTTTGACAAATTTTCTAATAGTTTGCAAATTTTCAGTACGAAATCACATTTTTTGAAGTCGTGGTAAGAAAACAAAATTAGTGCTCCAAAATGCTTTTGAAAGTAGCATTTTCATAGTTCCGATTTTTTTGTCACGACTTTCACAAATGTGATCTCATGATGAAATTTGAGAAGCATTTATAGCATTTGTCAAAGTTTACGCAAAAACTAATTCAAATATTTTTTTCAAATTATAATATTTTTCAAATTTACTGTTCACTTGAGCTCATTTGAGCTCGGGTGCAAAAACATCACGTCCTACTTTCTTTCTCTTCCTTCCTTCCTTCTATGTCCTCTCAATTGAAAAAGGAAAGGACAATTTAAGAATATGTTTGAATAACGGGTGCACGCTCTCGACAACTCAGAGATACGTCGGACATTTGATGATCTCCGTTTTGGTTCATTGAAATTGGTGTAAGCAGGAACTGGAATCATCCGATCGGCTATAGTGGCGTCTCGAGCGTCCTCTTCACACCATTTTACGCATGCCTCAGATTTTTGAAAGTAATCTTGCTCTCTGCTCTACAGGCATAAAGATGATGGATGTTATTGCTTTTTTGGGGCTCAACCTATGTATTTTTTATTTTTCTGCCAAGCGCAGGAGAGCTGAGTTTTCATTGGAAGAGGGATGGCGGAAGAGCACGAACGGCACAAAAACTAGCGAAAGAGCGAGTAAGAAGAACTAGAGAGAAAAGAGAAGAAGGAAAAAAGGGCAGTTGCCACATCAAGAAGGCTTCCACTATGGTTCTCAAACTTGACTTCCGAAAGGCCTTTGACTCTATTTGTTGGGAGTCGCTTCTGCTCCTACTTCTCTCTAGAGGTATTCCGCTGATCACCATAAACTGGATTTGAACTCTCCTTCTCTCTAGCAAGACGTCGATCCTTCTAAATGGGTCTCCTAGTCCCTGGATCACCTGTAAGGTTGGTCTAAGACAGGGGGGCCCGTGCCTCCCTACCTCTTTCTTATAGTCGCAGACCTCCTCCAACGCTTAATCATCCACGCTTCCTCTCCCGACCAACTATGCCGCCCGATTTACAATGACAGACCACCCATTGTGGTCCAATACGCGGACGACACACTAATTATAGCTCATGCCTTCCCTCAGGCCACGGCCATGCTCAAAGGCATCCTGGACAAGTTTGCCCTCGCTACCGGCCTTTCTATCAACTTCCAGAAAACTACATTCATGCCCGTCAACTCGGACCCCATTACCAGCCTTACTATCGCTCAAACCGTCGGTTGTGACCTCGCCTCCTTCCCCCAGATTTACCTGTGTCTCCCCCTCTCCCACATTTGCCTGCCCTCCTCTGTGTTTGAACCTATCATACAACACCTCCTTAAGGGCCAGTTTTTTGGTGGCTTTTTTGAGCTTCTAGAATAAGCCGCCCCCTACCCAGCTTATTTTAGAAGCCCAAACAGAAATATTTTTTTAGAAGTCTACAAGTCAATTCTTAATTAGTGACTTCTAAAAAAATAAATTTGATTGGGCTTATAGAATAAGCTGGGTAGGGGGTAACTTATTCCAGCTTATTCTAGAAGCCAGCAAAAGAACTGGCCATAAGTACCTCTCTGGATGGGCGGAAAAACTCCTCTCCCGGGGAGCCAGGCTGACCTTCATTGTTGGGGAACGTTGCATGGGAAACAAAAAATTTCCTACGCACACGAAGACCTATCATGGTGATGTACATCTACGAGAGGAGATTTGGATCTACGTACCCTTGTAGATGGCACAACAGGAAGTGTTAAGAAACGTGGTTGATGTAGTGGAATGTCTTCACATCCCTCGACCAGCCCCACGAACCGTCCCGCGATCCGTCCCACGACCCGTTCCGATCTAGCGCCGAACGGACGACACCTCCGCGTTCAGCACACGTACAACTCGACGATGATATCGACCTTCTTGATCCAGCAAGCAAGACGGAGAAGTAGATGAGTTCTCCGGCAGCGTGACGACGCTCTGGTGGTGGTGACGATCTACTCCTGCAGGGCTCCGCCCGAGCTCCGCAGAAATACGATCTAGCGGAAGAACTATGGTGTCTAGATCTGAGTTGCACGTGGCAAAAGTTGTCTCAAATCATCCCTAAATCACCACTATATATAGGAGGGAGGGGGAGGAGGCTTGCCTTGAGGGCCAAGCCCTCGAGGGTGCGCCGTCCAAGGAGGAGAGGAGGAATCCTACTCCAATTAGGATTGGAAAGTGGAGTCCTTCTCTTCCTTCCCACCTCCCCTTTTTTTTCTTTCTCTTTGGTTTTTCTTCTCTTGGCGCCAAGGCCGTCTTGGGCATCCTAAGGCCATTGGGCTTCCTCCGGGTGGGTTGCCCCCCTCCCGGTGAACTTCCAGAACCCATTCGTCACTCCCGGTACAATACGGTAATGCCCGAAAACGTTCCGGTAACCAAATGAAACCATCCCATATATCAATCTTCGTTTCTGGAACATTCCGGAAACCCTGGTGACGTATGTGATCTCATCCGGGACTCCGAACAACATTTATTAACCACACATATAACTCAACTATACTAAAACATCGCCGAACCTTAAGTGTGCAGACCCTGCGGGTTCGAGAACTATGTAGACATGCCCCGAGGCACTCCTCGGTCAATATCCAATAGCGGGACCTGGATGCCCATATTGGATCCTACATATTCTCCGAAGATCTTATCGGTTGAACCTCAGTGTCAAGGATTCATATAATCCCGTAATAAATCGGACTAGAGTCAATAATCTAGTCCTCACATCGCCATGCGATTTACATTGTAATAAATCGAACACCCATACAGTTCTGGTGTTGATCATGTTTTTCCCGTGGAAGAGGTTTAGTCAGCGGGCCTGCTACATTCAGATCCGTGTGCACTTTGCAAATATTCACGTCCTCTCCTTCGATGTAGTCGCGGATGAGGTTAAAGCGTCGTTTGATGTGTCTGGTCTTCTTGTGAAACCTTCGTTCCTTTGCTAAGGCAATGGCACCAGTGTTGTCACATAACAAAGTTAATGGACTTAGTGCGCTCGGCACAACTCCAAGATCTGTCATGAACTGCTTCATCCAGACACCCTCCTTTGCTGCCTCCGAGGCAGCCATGTAGTCCGCTTCACATGTAGAATCTGCTACGACGCTCTGCTTGGAACTGCACCAGCTTACTGCACCCCCATTAAGAATAAATAGGTATCCGGTTTGTGACTTAGAGTCATCCGGATTGGTGTCAAAACTTGCATCGACGTAACCTTTTACGACGAGCTCTTTGTCATCTCCATAAACAAGAAACATTTCTTTAGTCCTTTTCAGGTACTTCAGAATATTCTTGACCGCCGTCCAGTGACCCACTCCTGGATTACTCTGAAACCTGCCTGCCATACTTATGGCCAAGCTGACGTATGGTCTAGTGCACAACATTGCATACATGATAGAACCTACGGCTGAAGCGTAGGGGACGGAACTCATTTGTTCTCTATCTTCCGCACTTGCTGGGCACTGAGTCTTACTCAATTTTATACCTTGTAATACTGGCAAGAACCCTTTCTTGGACTGATTCATTTTGAACTTCTTCAAAACTTTATCAAGGTATGTGCTTTTTGAAAGTCCTATCAGGCGTCTCGATCTATCCCTATAGATCTTAATGCCTAGAATGTAAGCACCTTCTCCTAGGTCCTTCATAGAGAAAATTTTATTCAAGTAATCCTTTATGCTCTCCAAAATCTCCACATTGTTTCCAATCAGCAATATGTCATCCACATATAATATTGGAAACGCCACAGAGTTCCCACTCACTTTCTTGTAAATACAAGATTCTCCAACCACTTGTATAAACCCAAATGCTTTGATCACCTCATCAAAGCGCTTATTCCAACTCCGATATGCTTGCACCAGTCCATAAATGGATCGCTGGAGCTTGCATACTTTGTTAGCATTCTTTGGATCGGCAAAACCTTCGGGTTGCATCATATACAACTCTTCCTTAAGAAAACCGTTAAGGAACGCCGTTTTGACATCCATCTGCCAGATTTCATAATCGTAAAAGGCAGCTATTGCTAACATGATTCGGACAGACTTAAGCATCGCTACCGGTGAGAATGTCTCATCATAGTCAACTCCTAGAACTTGTGAAAAACCCTTTTCCACAAGTCGAGCTTTATAAACGGTCACATTACCGTCTGCGTCCGTCTTCTTCTTAAAGATCCATTTGTTCTGAATAGACTTGCGACCTTCAGGTAGTACTTCCAAAGTCCACACTTTGTTCTAGTACATGGACCCTATCTCGGACTTCATGGCCTCCAGCCACTTGTTGGAATCCGGGCCCACCATTGCTTCTTCATAATTCGCAGGTTCATTGTTGTCCAACAACATAATTGATAAGACAAGATTACCGTACCACTCAGGAGCATTACGTGATCTTGTCGACCTGCGAGGTCCGATAGGAACTTGATCCGAAGTTTCATGATCATCATCATCAACTTCCTCCTCAACTGGCACCGCAGTAACATGGGTTTCCCCTTGCCGTGCGCCACCATCTAGAGGGATTATAGGTTCGACAACCTCATCAAGTTCTATCTTCCTCCCACTCAATTCTCTCGAGAGAAACTCCTCAAGAAAAGCTCCGTTTTTAGCAACAAACACTTTGCCCTCGGATTTGAGATAGAAGGTATACCCAACTGTCTCTTTTTGGTAACCTATGAAGACGCACTTTTCCGCTTTGGGTTCTGATTTCAACTGTTCTTCCCCTTTGCAACGGCACCAGAAGAATGTTGTTAGCACTCTCCGACAATCGAAACTAGAAGAATGTTGTTGACGGCCCACAAGCACATGGGATCGCAACAGTTTTCGAGGGTAGAGTATTCGACCCAAATTTGTTGATTCGCACAACGGGAGGTGAGAGAATACTCTCAAGTATTAGCAGTTGAATTGTCAGATTCAACCACACCTGAAAGATTAGTATCTGCAAGCAAAGTAGTAACAGCGAAGTAGCGAGTAACGACAGTGTAACGAGCAATAGCAGCGGCAAGGAAAAGCAGTAGTGACCGCAGTAGCAAGTAGCAACAGTAGCAAGTGATAGTAGTAGCAACAGTAGGAGCAGAGCAAGACAAGTAATAGCAGTAGCAACAGTAGTAGCAGCAGCAGAGCAAGACAAGTAACATCAGTAGTAGGACAAACTCATAGGCAATGGGTCGGTGATTTGTTTGGATGATATTCATCATGCAACAACTATAACACGGAGAGATATGTGGCTAGCTCTCGTTCGTCAATGTGATGTAGGCATGCATTCCGTGTGTCGTCATACGTGCTTAGGGAAAAGAACTTGCATGACATCTATTGTCCATCCCTCCCGTGGCAGCGGGGTCCAAAAGGAAACTACTGGATATTAAGGTTCTCCTTTTAATAAAGAACCGGACCAATGCATTAGCACTTGGTGAACACATGAACTCCTCAAACTATGGTCATCACCGGGAGTGGTTCCGGTTATTGTCACTCCGGGGTTGCCGGATCATAACACATAGTAGGTAACTACAACTTGCAAGATCGGATCTAAAACACACATATATTGGTGACAACATAATAATTTCAGATCTGAAATCGTGGCACTCGGGCCCCAGTGACAAGCATTAAGCATGGAAAAGTAGTAGCAACATCAATCTCAGAACATAGTGGATGCTAGGGATCAATCCCCATCAAAACTAACTCGATTACATGATAGATCTCATCCTACTCATCACCGCCCAGCGAGCCTACGAATAGATTACTCATGAACGACGAAGAGCTTCATGGAATTGGAGAGGGAAGAAGGTTGATGATGACGATGGCGACAATTTTCCCTCTCCAGAGCCCAAGACGGACTCCAAATCCGCCCTCCAGATGAAGAACAGGTGGTGGCGCCGCCTCCGTATCGTAAACGCGAAGAAAACTTCTATTTTTATTTTTTCTGGTACCAAAGGGGACTTATAGACCTGAGGTTGGGGGCGGCAGAGACGTGTGGGCCCCACAAGTCTGCCCACCGCCACCAGGGGGTGGTGGCGGAGCTAGGGCTTGTGGCCCACTGGCCCACCCCCTGAGGTGGAACTTGGCGCATATATTTTTTATATTTTCCAAAACTGCTCCCCGTAAATTTTCAGGACGTTTGGAGAACTTTGATTTCTGCACAAAAATAATACCAAGGCAATTCTACTGAAAACAACGTCAGTCCAGGTTAGTTCCATTCAAATCATGCAAATTAGAGTCCAAAACAAGGGCAAAAGAGTTTGGAAAAGTAGATACGATGGAGACGTATCAACTCCCCCAAGCTTAAAACCTTGCTTGTCCTCAAGCAACTCAGTTGAAAAACTGAGAGAGAAAGAAAAACTTTGACAAACTTTGTTTGATCTTGTTGTTGCAACTATGTCTAACACATAACCAGAATTTCAGCCAGATCACAAGTTAACCACATAAGCAAATGACACCAAGGTCTCACGGTAAACTAATATCAATTGCATAATCAGCTAACGAGCAGATAATAATGAGTTTCAAATACCAACCTTCAATCAAAACAAGCATGAAGCAATATGAATAGGTGGTATCTCGCTAGCTCTTTCTGAGACCGCAAAACATAAATGCAGAGCACTTTCAAAGATCAAGGGCTGACTAAACATTGTAATTCATAGCAACGAAGATCCAATCATAGTCATACTCAATATCAATCAAAAGCAAAGCATAAAAATGACAGAGGTGCTCTCTAATTTGTGCTTATATAAGGGGAGGATGACTCAACAGGAAAATAAATAGACAGGCCCTTCGCAGAGGGAAGCATTGATTTCCAGAGGTGCGAGAGCTCAAGCTTTGAAAACATAGATAATAATTTTGGGTGGCATGCTTTCATTGTCAACGCAATGACCAAGAGTTCTCAATATCTTCCATGCTACTCATGCTATAGGCGGTTTCCAAACAGAAAAGTAAAGTGTTAACTCCCCCACCACCAATCAATCACACTCCACGGCTAGCCGAATCCTTGGGTACTGTCCATACTAACATCAATCCGGGGGAGTCTTGTTTTACAGTTATGTTTTCGATTTAAGCGTGGAACTGGGCATTCCAATTACCGGCCCCTTTCTCGTGAGTGACAGTGAATAAACACATGTCGAGGATAACACTCCTAGCATGGAAGATAGCAATAGCCCCCTGTCACCACATGAGCGGTTCGGGCATGCAAAACAGATTATTTCTTGAAGGTTTAGAGAATGGCACATGCAAATTTACTTGGAATGGCAGGTAGATACCGCAAATAGGTAGGTATGGTGGACTCTCATGGAAAAACTTTCGGGTTTATGGAAGTGGATGCACAAGCAGTATTCCGCTTAGTACAAGTGAAGGCTAGCAAAAGACTAGGAAGCGACCAACTAGAGAGCGACAACAGTCATCAAGATGCAATGAGTTTGACTAACATTGAATGCAAGCATGAACAGGATATAAATCACCATGAACACGAACATCATAGAGGCTATGTTGATTTTGTTTCAACTACATGCATGAACATGCGCCATGTCAAGCCACTTGAAACATTCAAAGGAGAATACCATCCTATCATACTACATCATAGTCTTGTCAAAATCTATGTTGGCATTCAAGACAAACCATTATAAGCTCTCAGCTAAATAAGCATGGCATCAGAAACTATGATCTCTAAGTTGTCATTGCAAACATGGTTCTCTCACAACAAAGCAAAATCTAGGTCGACAAGCTAGTCACATTTACAAAAACAAAATAGATAGAGTTCATACCAGCTTTTCAGTCTCAGTCACTTCATCATATATCATCATTGTTGCCTTCATTTGCACGATCGAACGACGAAAACGATAATAAGCGCATTGGACTAAGCTGAATCTGCAGGCAAACACAAAGGAGAAGACAAAGTAATATGGCTCTTTGAAAGCTAAACAGGTAAGCATGTAAGAACCAATAAACATTGTAACCAATATCTTCTACCTTGACCCAAAGAAAAAGAAAACTATTTACACGGGAAAACTCCCAACAAGCAAAAGAAGAAAGAAAAATCTTTTTGGGTTTTCTCAAAAGGACACAAAACAAGAAAACAAGAAAATGAAAATAAACTAGCATGGATAATACAGTGGCGAAGTGTAAACACCGGCTAACAAAGTGAAAGCATAAGCATGAATGTAAAGTCGGTGAGAACACGTACTCCCCCAATCTTAGGCGTTTGGCCTAGATTGGTCTACTCCCAAGGTGGGAAATCACCAGCTCCAGGATACTCCGGAGCAGACTGTGGATGCCACTGCTGTGTGAGCTCCTCTGGCTCCCACTGATAAACTGGCGTCTGGTACTCGATTGGCAGCTCGGGCATGGGCACCTGTGGTTGGGCCAAGCCCCAATATGTGTAGATGTCCGCGGGAATAATAGTGTACCTGCCTGCATGAAGATCGAACAAAGAAGGAGCAGGCAAAGTAATAGTCTCTTGAGTACCCTGACTAAATACCAGGTTATAAATCACCCGTCTACTAGCATCTCTATCCAGAAAATCATGGCGAACCATGCTGTCATAATACAGATATTTCTTAGGGAGAAGCATCTCTCCTTCCTCTCCCAGTCTAATGGGTATCTCAAAGTGTCTGTCAAGACGGGTAGCATAGATACCTCCATAGACGACACCTTTAGAACGGTTCAGGTTCAACCGTTGAGCTACTATAGCGCCCAAGCTATAAGTCTTATCGTTATAAAGGCCTTCGCGCAAAACCGCAAGGTCTAGAGAACTAAGTGATCCAGCCTCCCCACGGCCAAACAAACATTTTCCCACAAATAGTGATAAGTACCGAAGCACGGGAAAATGTATGCTAGCAATTCTAGTGCGAGACACTCCTCTCTCCTCTCTAACAGCAATAGAACCAATGAAATCCTCCAAGTCCCATGGACGAGGGTCACGAATATCCCCAACATAAAGTAATTTGCATACATTGCAAAAATCCTGTAGCGTCATGCACTGGGGGACATCGTATATCATGAACTCAACCATGGGAGGATTCTTCCTCGGATAAAAGTTGAAGCTTTGAACGAAAACATTGGTGAGGAGGAGGTATTGTGGGCACTTATGTTCAACAAACGCAGTAAGACCTGCGTTCTCCACCAAGTAATAAAAGTCTTCATAAAGTCGGGCGGCACGCAAAAATTCATCACTTGGCCACTCACACGCTCGAACTTCTGTGACTCGAGGGACTACGTACTTGGGGTGGTTCTTCTCATCCTCCTTGGGGTTACGGCTTGAAGAGCCTCTCAAGAACCTCCTCATCTTTTCCTTTTTCTAGCTCTGAAAATTTCTGAAATTTTTAGAGACTTCGAAAGAAAAGCGAATAAAGATTAACCTAACTTGTAGCAACTACTCCTACTAGTGCCTAGAGATCGTATCACGCGCTAAAACTACTTGGGACCAGCTAAAATCAACATTTCTAGCTCAAGAACAAGGGCACCAAGGTAGCAAGAATACGCGAAGGATAAAGCACTAGAGCAAAAACTAATTGGACCGATGGAGGAGTCACTTACCAAGGAGCAATTTCCCCAAAACGGTTCGGAGAATAGTGCTTTGAGCAAGGAGATCGAGAATCACAACCAAATGAGCAAGAACACGGGTTTGAGCTGCGAAACAATTTTTTTCTGGAGGTGGAAGAAGAGGCTGAGAGCTGGAATGAGTGGAGGGGGTGCGTGTGGGCCCCACAAGCTTGCACCCCGCCACTAGGGGGTAGCTGGCGGTGGCAGGGCTTGTGGCCCACTGGTCTGGCCCCCAGGCCAGCTCTCAGGCCCAGAAATTTTCAAAAATTCCGGAAAAAATCATACTAAATTTTCAGGACCATCGGAGAACTTTTATTTTCGAGGTATTTTTCTCCGGGACGCTAAAATAGAAAACAGGAAAAACTAAACTAATTCTATCATTTTTCTTCTAAGCAAAAGAAAAGGAAAACTCAAAACAGAGGTATGTGACTCTTTGATTCATCCGTTTCATGGTCATCGAAAGAAATCCGTTAATGGGGTTGATCAAGTCCTTATGACAAAACCTTCTCGAATCGCAAGACAGAACGGAGAATTTTCGAATAGCCACTAAATCACCTCAATGGGGATATGTATTTCCCCAACAAGCAAATCATACTTCATCTTGACACGAGGAATAGGGCATTCAAATCTCCCAATAAGAATTTATGAAGTCTTTTCGATAGCATTGATGCAATGTACTTGATATCGTTTCTTCGGAAAGTGCACTGTGTGCTCATTACCGTTGACATGGAAAGTGACATTGCCTTTGTTGCAATCTATAACAGCCCCTGAAGTGTTTAAAAAGGGTCTTCGAGGATGACATGTTGGAAATATGCCCTAGAGGCAATAATAAAATGGTTATTATCATATTTCCTTGTTCATGATAATAGTCTATTTTTCATGCTATAATTGTATTAACAGGAAATAGTAATACATGTGTGAATAAATAGATCACAATGTGTCCCTAGCAAGCCTCTAGTTGGCTAGCTCATTAGTCAATAGATGATCATGGTTTCCTGATCATGGGCATTAGATGTCATTGATAACGAGATCACATCACTGGGAGAATGATGTGATGGACAAGACCCAATCCTAAGCATAGCACTAGATCGTATTGTTCGTATGCTAAAGCTTTTCTAATGTCAAGTGTCTTTTCCTTCGACCGTGAGATTGTGCAACTCCCGGATACCGTAGGAGTGCTTTGGGTGTATCAAACGTCACAACGTAACTGGGTGACTATAAAGGTGCACTACGGGTATCTCTGAAAGTGTCTGTTGGGTTGGTACGAATCGAGATCGGGATTTGTCACTCCGTGTGACGGAGAGGTATCTCTGGGCCCACTCGGTAGAACATCATCATGAGCTCAATGTGACTAAGGAGTTAGTCACACGATGACGTGCTACGGAACGAGTAAAGGGACTTACCGGTAACGAGATTGAACAAGGTATTGGTATACCGATGATCGAATCTCGGGCAAGTTCTATACCGACAGACAAAGGGAATTGTATACGGGATTGATTGAATCCTTGACATCGTGGTTCATACGATGAGGTCATCATGGAGCAAGTGGGATCCACCATGGGTATCCAGACCCCGCTGATGGTTATTGGCCGGAGAGGTGTCTCGGTCATGTTTGCCTGTCTCCCGAACACGTAGGGTCTACACACTTAAGGTTCGGTGAGGCTAGGGTTATAAGGAATTGTTATACGAGGTTATCGAAAGTTGTTCGGAGTTTCGGATAAGATCCCGGACGTCACGAGGAGCTCCGGAATGGTCCGGAGGTAAAGATTGATATATAGGACGGATGGTTTCGGACACCGGAAGTGTTTCGGGCATCACCTCTAACGTACCGGGACCACCGGAGGTGGCCCGGGGGTCCACCGAAGGGGGGCAACGACCCCGGGAGGTAAGGTGGGACAAGTGGGGGAGGGAACCAGCCCCTAGGTGGGCTGGTGCGCCTCCCCACTCAGCCCAATGCGCAGGGGAGAGGGAGGGGGGGGGCAAACCCTAAGCCAGGTGGGCCTAAGGCCCACCAGGGGTGCGCCACACCCCTCCTCCCCCCCTTGGCCGCCGCACCAGCACCCATCTAGAGATGCCGCCCCCCAGGAGAGGAAAACCCTCAAGGGGGCGCAACCCCTCCCCCCCTATATATAGTGGGCACTTTTGGCCATTGGAGATCAGACTTTTGCCTCTCCCTCGGCGCAGCCCTGCCCTTCTTCCTGCTCCTCTCTGCCGGTGCTTGGCGAAGCCCTGCCGGGAGACCTCGTCTCTCCATCGACACCATGCCGTCGTGCTGCTGGAGTTCTTCCCCAACCTCTCCCTCCTCCTTGCTGGATCAATGTGCGGGAGGCGTCACCGGGCTGCACATGTGTTGAACGCGGAGGTGCCGTAGTTCGGCACTAGATCGGAATCACACCGCGATGCGAATCGCTGCGAGTACGACTCCATCAACCGCGTTCTAGTAACACTTCCACTTAGCGATCTTCAAAGGTATGAAGATGCTCTTACCGCTCTCTCGTTGCTGGTCTCTCCATAGGAAGATCTAAATATGGCGTAGGAAAATTTTGAATTTATGCTACGTTACCCAACAGTGGCATCCGAGCCAGGTTTTCTATGCGTAGATTCTATGCACGAGTAGAACACAAAAGTTGTGGGCGATGATTTGTCAATTTGCTTGCCGCTACTAGTCTTATTCTTTTCTGGCGGTATTGTGGGATGAAGCGGCCCGGACCGACTTTACACGTACGCTTACGTGAGACTGGTTCCACCGACAGACATGCACACCGTGCATAAAGGTGGCTAGCGGGTGTCTGTCTCTCCTACTCTAGTCGGATTGGATTTGATGAAAAGGGTCCTCATGAAGGGTAAATAGCTTTGGCATATCATCGTTGTGGCTGTCACGTAGGTAAGAAGGCGTTCTTGCTAGAAACCCAAATCAGCCACGTAAAACTTGCAACAACAATTAGAGGACGTCTAACTTGTTTTTGGAGGGTTTGACATGTGATGTGATATGGCCAAAGTTGTGATGTTGCATGTATGATGTATGAGATGATCATGTTATTGTAATAGGTTTCACGACTTGCATGTCGATGAGTATGACAACCGGCAGGAGCCATAGGAGTTGTCTTAATTTATTGTATGAGATGCAACGCCATGTGCTTACTACTTTTACTTCATTGCTAACGGTTAGCTATAGTAGTAGTGATAGTAGTAGTTGGCGTGACGACTTCACAGAGACACGATGATGGAGATCATGATGATGGAGATCATGGTGTCACGCTGATGACGATGATGATCATGCGATGCCCGAAGATGGAGATCGAAAGGGCAAAGATGATAATGGCCATATCATGTCACTATATGATTGCATTGTGATGTTTATCATGTTTTTCATCTTATTGCTTAGAACGACGGTAGCATAATAAGATGACCCCTCTTAAAATTTCGAGAACGTATTCCCCTAAGTGTGCACCGTTGCGAAGGATCGTTGTCTCGAAGCACCACGTGATGATCGGGTGTGATAGATTCTAACGTTCGCATACAACGGGTGTAAGCCAGATTTACACATGCGAAACACCTAGGTTGACTCGACGAGCTTAGTATGTACAGACATGACCTCGAATACAAGAGACCGAAAGGTCGAACATGAGTCGTATGGTTGAATACGATCAGCATGAAGTTGCTCACCATGGTGACTAGTCCGTCTCACGTGATGATCGGACACGGGTTAGTCAACATGGATCATGTATCACTTAGATGACTAGAGGGATGTCGATTTAAGTGGGAGTTCATACTTAATTTGATTAAATGAACTTAATTGTCATGAACTTAGTCTAAAAGTTGTCTTTATAAATATTGTAGATGGCCAACGTCAACCTCAATTTCAACGCATTCCTAGAGAAAAACAAGCTGAAAGATGATGGTAGCAACTATGCGGACTGGGTTCGCAACTTGAAGCTCGTCCTTGAAGCAGCTAAAAAGGCTTATGTCCTTGATGCGCCGCTAGGTGACCCTCCCGCTCCCGCAGCAGCCCAGGACGTTCTGAACGTCTGGCAAACGCGGAGTGATGACTACTCTCTGGTTAGGTGTGGCATGTTATACAGTTTAGAAACGGGGCTCCAAAGGCGTTTTGAGCAACACGGAGCATATGAGATGTTCCAGGAGCTGAAGCTAGTTTTTCAAGCTCATGCCCGTGTCGAGAGATACGAAGTCTCCGACAAGTTCTTTAGCTGTAAGATGGAGGAGAACAGTTCTGTCAGTGAGCACATACTCAAAATGTCTCGGTTACACGGTCGTCTGACTTCACATGGAGTCGAACTTCCGGATGATCCTATAATTGACAGAATCCTCTAGTCTCTCCCACCAAGCTACAAAGGCTTTGTGCTTAACTACAACATGCAAGGGATGGAGAAGACCATTCCCGAGTTGTACTCGATGCTCAAGTCTGCAGAAGTAGAAATCAAGAAAGAGCATCAAGTGTTGATGGTCAACAAGACCACTAGTTTCAAGAAGGGCAAGGGTAAGAAGAACTTCAAGAAAGATGGCAAAGCTGTTGCCACGCCCGGTAAGCCAGATGCCGGGAAGAAAAAAAGAACGGACCCAAGCCTGAGACTGAGTGCTTCTATTGCAAGGGAAAGGGTCACTGGAAGCGGAACTGCCCCAAATACTTAGCGGACAAGAAGGCCGACAACGTTAAAGGTATATGTGATATACATGTTATTGATGTGTACCTTACCAACGCTCGTAGTAGCTCCTGGGTATTTGATACCGGTGCTGTTGCTCACATTTGCAACTCAAAGCAGGAACTGCGGAATAAGCGGAGACTGGCCAAGGACGAGGTGACGATGCGCGTCGGGAATGGTTCAAAGGTCGATGTGATCGCCGTCGGCACGCTACCTCTACATCTACTGTCAGGATTAGTCTTAAACCTTAATAATTGTTATTTAGTACCAGCTTTAAGCATGCACATTGTATCAGGGTCTTGCTTAATGCGAGACGGCTACTCATTTAAGTCAGAGAATAATGGTTGTTCTATTTATATGAGTGATATGTTTTATGGTCATGCTCCGCTGGTGAATGGTTTATTCTTGATGAATCTCGATCGTGATGTTACGCATATTCATAGTATGAGTACCAAAAGATGTAAAGTTGATAATGATAGTCCCACATACTTGTGGCACTGCCGCCTTGGTCATATCGGCGTTAAGCGCATGAAGAAGCTCCATACTGATGGACTATTAGAGTCTCTTGATTTCGAATCATTTGACACATGCGAACCGTGCCTCATGGGCAAGATGACTAAGACTCCATTCTCAGGACTAATGGAGAGAGCAACCGACTTATTGGAAATAATGCATACTGATGTGTGTGGTCCGATGAACGTTGAAGCTTGTGGTGGCTATCGTTATGTTCTCACTCTCACCGATGATTTGAGTAGGTATGGGTATATCTACTTGATGAAGCACAAATCTGAGACGTTTGAAAAGTTCAAGGAATTTTAGAGTGAGGTTGAGAATCAACGTGACAGAAAAATTAAATGTCTACGATCTGATCGTGGAGGAGAATATTTGAGTCACGAGTTTGGCACACACCTAAGGAAGTGTGGAATCGTTTCACAACTGACGCCGCCTGGCACACCACAACGCAATGGAGTGTTTGAACGTCGTAATCGCACTTTATTAGATATGGTACGATCTATGATGTCTCTTACCTACTTAGCGCTATCATTTTGGGGATACACATTAGAAACTGCAGCATTCACTTTAAATAGGGCACCGTCTAAATCCATTGAGACGACACCGTATGAACTATGGTTTGGCAAGAAACCTAAGTTGTCGTTTCTTAAAGTTTGGGGCTGTGATGCTTATGTGAAGAAACTTCAACCAGAAAAGCTCGAACCCAAAGCGGAGAAATGCTATTCATAGGATACCCTAAGGAAACTATTGGGTATACCTTCTATCTTAGACCCGAAGGTAAAACCTTTGTTGCCAAGAACGGATCCTTTCTAGAGAAAGAGTTTCTCTCGAAAGAAGTAAGTGGGAGGAAAGTAGAACTTGATGAGGTAATTACACCCCCTCTCGAACAGGATAGTAGCGCAGCGCGGGAAGGTGTTCCTGTGACGCCTACACCAACTGAAGAGGAAGTTAATGATGATGATGATCGTGAAGCTTCGGATCAAGTTACTACTGAACCGCGAAGGTCCACAAGGGCACGCTCCGCACCAGAGTGGTACGGCAACCCTGTGATGGAAATCATGTTGTTAGACAACGGTGAACCTTCGAACTAAGAAGAAGCAATGGCGGGCCCGAATTCCAACAAATGGCTTGAGGCTATGAAATCCGAGATAGGATCCATGTATGAGAACAAAGTATGGACTTTGGTGGACTTGCCCGATGATCGGCGAGCCATAGAAAATAAATGGATCTTCAAGAAGAAGACTGATGCAAACGGTAATGTAACCGTTTACAAAGCTCGACTTGTCGCAAAGGGTTTTTGACAAATTCAAGGAGTTGACTACGAAGAGACTTTCTCTCCCGTAGCGAAGCTGAAATCAGTCCGAATCATGTTAGCAATTGCCGCCTTTTATGATTATGAAATTTGGCAAATGGACGTCAAAACAACGTTCCTTAATGGGAACCTTAAGTAAGAGTTGTATATGTTGCAACCAGAAGGTTTTGTCGACCCTAAGGGTGCTAACAAGTGCGCAAGCTCCACCGCTCCATCTATGGGCTGGTGCAAGCATCTCGGAGTTGGAACATTCGCTTTAATGAGGTGATTAAAGCGTTTGGGTTCATACAGGTTTATGGAGAAGCCTGTCTGTACAAGAAAGTGAGTGGGAGCTCTGTAGCTTTCCTCATACTGTATGTGGATGACATATTATTGATGGGGAATAATATAGATATGTTGGAGAGCATAAAGGCCTATTTGAACAAAAGTTTTTCAATGAAGGACCTTGGAGAAGCTGCATACATATTAGGCATCAAGATCTATAGAGATAGATCAAGACGCCTCATAGGTCTTTTGCAAAGTACATACCTTGGCAAGATATTGAAGAAGTTCAATATGGAAAACTCAAAGAAAGGGTTCTTGCCAGTTTTGCAAGGTATGAGATTCAGTAAGACTCAGTCGCCGACCACGACAGCAGATAGAGAGAAGATGAGTTCTGTCCCCTACGCATCAGCCGTGGGCTCTCTAATGTATGCCATGCTATGTACCAGACCTGATATAAACCTTGCCATAAGCTTGGTAGGGAGGTACCAAAGTGATCCCGGTATGGAACACTGGACAACGGTCAAGAATATCCTTAAGTACCTGAAAAGGACTAAGGAAATGTTTCTCGTTTATGGAGGTGACGAAGAGCTCGTCGTAAAGGGTTACGTTGACGCTAGCTTCGACACAGATCTGGATGACTCGAAGTCACAGACCGGATACGTATATGTGTTGAATGGTGGGGCAGTGAGCTGGTGCAGCAGCAAGCAAGAAGTCATGGCAGCATCTACATGTGAAGCGGAGTACATAGCTGCTTTAGAAGCAGCTCATGAAGGAATTTGGATGAAGGAGCTCATCACTGACCTTGGAGTGGTTCCAAGCGCGTCGGGTCCAATGACACTCTTCTATGATACCACTGGGGCCATTGCCATAGCCAAGGAGCCCAGGTTTCACCGGAAGACGAAGCACATCAAACGCCGCTACAACTCCATCCAGGACCATGTCCAGAGTGGAGTGATAGATATTTGTAAAGTACACACGGATCTGAATGTTGCAGACCCGTTGACTAAACCTCTTCCACGAGCAAAACATGATCAACACCATAATGCTATGGGTGTTCGATACATCACAATGTAACTAGATTATTGACTCTAGTGCAAGTGGGAGACTGTTGGAAATATGCCATAGAGGCAATAATAAAATGGTTATTATCATATTTCATTGTTCATGATAATAGTCTATTGTTCATGCTATAATTGTATTAATAGGAAACAGTAATACATGTGTGAATTAATAGATCACAATGTGTACCTAGCAAGTCTCTAGTTGTCTAGCTCGTTAGTCAATAGATGATCATGGTTTCCTGATCATGGGCATTAGATGTCATTAATAACGAGATCACATCATTGGGAGAATGATGTGATGGACAAGACCCAATCCTAAGCAGAGCACTAGATCGTATTGTTCGTATGCTAAAGCTTTTTCTAATGTCAAGTGTCTTTTCCTTCGACCGTGAGATTTTGCAAATCCCGGATACCATAGGAGTGCTTTGGGTGTATCAAACGTCACAACGTAACTGGGTGACTATAAAGGTGCACTACGGGTATCTCTGAAAGTGTCTGTTGGGTTGGTACGAATCGAGATCGGGATTTGTCACTCCGTGTGACGGAGAGGTATCTCTGGGCCCACTCGGTAGAACATCATCATGAGCTCAATGTGACTAAGGAGTTAGTCACACGATGATGTGCTATGGAACAAGTAAAGAGACTTACCGGTAACGAGATTGAACAAGGTATTGGTATACCGACGATCGAATCTCGGGCAACTTCTATACCGACAGACAAAGGGAATTGTATACGGGATTGATTGAATCCTTGACATCGTGGTTCATCCGATGAGATCACCGTGCAGAAAGTGGGAGCCACCATGGGTATCCAGACCCCACTGATGGTTATTGGCCGGAGAGGTGTCTCGGTAATGTCTGCCTGTCTCCCGAACCCGTAGGGTCTACACACTTAAGATTCAGTGATGCTAGGGTTATAAGGAATTGTTATACGAGGTTATCGAAAGTTTTTTGGAGTCCCGGATGAGATCCCGGACGTCACGAGGAGCTCCGGAATGGTACGGAGGTAAAGATTGATATATAGGACGGATTGTTTCGGACACCGGAAGTGTTTCGGGCATCACCGGTAACGTACCGGGACCACCGGGACCACCGGAGGTGGCCCCAGGGGTCCACCGAAGGGGGGCAACGACCCCGGGAGGTAAGGTGGGCCAAGTGGGGGAAGGAACCAGCCCCTAGGTGGGCTGGTGCGCCTCCCCACTCAGCCCAATGCGCAGGGGAGAGGGAAGGGGGGGCAAACCCTAAGCCAGGTGGGCCTAAGGCCCACCAAGGGTGCGCCACACCCGTCCTCCCCCTCTTGGCCGCTGCACCAGCCCCCATCTAGGGCTGGCCCCCCCAGGAGAGGAAAACCCTCAAGGGGGCGCAGCCCCTCCCTCCCCCTATATATAGTGGGCACTTTTGGCCATTAGAGATCAGACTTTTGCCTCTCCCTCGGCGCAGCCCTGCCCTTCTTCCTCCTCCTCTCTGCCGGTGCTTGGCGAAGCCCTGTCGGGAGACCTCGTCTCTCCATCGACACCACGCCGTCGTGCTGCTGGAGTTCTTCCCCAACCTCTCCCTCCTCCTTGCTGGATCATGGTGCGGGAGACGTCACCGGGCTGCACGTGTGTTGAACGCGGAGGTGCCGTAGTTCGGCACTAGATCAGAATCACACCACGATCCGAATCGCTGCAAGTACGACTCCATCACCCGTGTTCTAGTAACGCTTCCGCTTAGCGATCTTCAAAGGTATGAAGATGCTCTTACCGCTCTCTCATTGCTGGTCTCTCCATAGGAAGATCTAAATATGGCATAGGAAAATTTTCAATTTATGCTACGTTACCCAACATGACAGCCTTGGCATCGTCCTCAGGAATATCCAAGATAACAAAGTCTGTTAATATAGTGGTGTTAGCAACCACAACAGGCACATCCTCGCAAATGCCGATAGGGAAAGCAGTTGATTTGTCAGCCATTTGCAGAGAAATTTCAGTGTGTGTCAACTTATCCAATTCAAGTCTACAATAAAGAGAAAGCGACATAACACTAACACCGGCTCCAAGGTCACATAAGGCAGTTCTTACGTAGTTTCCTTTAATGGAGCAAGGTATAGTGGGCACTCTGGGATCACCATGTTTCTTAGGAGTTCCACCTTTGAAAGTATAATTGGCAAGCATGGTGGAGATCTCAAGATCTGGTATCTTCTGTTTATTAGTCACGATATCTTTCATGTACTTGGCATACGGAGACATCTTGAGCATATCAGTTAACCGCATCTGCAAAAAGACGGGTCTTATCATCTCAACGAAGCGCTCAAAATCCTCATCATCCTTTTTCTTGGATGGCTTAGGAGGAAAGGGCATAGGTCTCTGAACCCATGGCTTCCTTTCTTTACCATGCTTCCTAGCAGTGAAGTCATTCTTATCGTATTTCTTAGGTTGTGGGTTATCAGGATTAACCGTCGGTTCAATCTCCACATCCTCATCATTGCTAGGTTGAGCATTATTATGAACATCACTGTCCATATTGTCACCAGGTTCATGTTCATCACCAGATTGTGTTTCTGCATCAGACGCAGAAATATCATTAGGTTCTTGAGGTGTGACAGTATTTGGTGAACTGGCATGCAGGCTTCTATCATCCTTAGGATGACTGGGTGTATCAGCATTGATTCCTTGAGAATCTTGATCAATTCTCTTAGGGTGACCTTCAGGATACAATGGTTCCTGAGTCATTTTGCCTCCTCTAGTAATGACTCTGACAGAGTTGTCATTTAATTCATTGAGCAGGTCATTCTGAGCTTTAAGTACTTGTTCTACCTGAGTAGTAATCATAGAGGCATGTTTACTCAGAAGCTTCAGATCGTTGACATTTCTGTCTACACAAGCACTTAAATGGCTAAGCATACGAGCACTTTGTTCCAAATGTTTGCTAACATAATCATTGAAACTCTGTTGTTTGGCAACAAAGTTGTCAAATTCATCAAAGCATATGCTAGTAGGTTTATCAAAAGGAATATCACTCTCATCAAACCTACACAGAGAATTCACTTCTACTACCTGTATCGGGTTATCGAGACCATGGATCTCTTCGATAGGTGGTTGATTTTTGACATCTTCAGATCTAATGCCTTTCTCTTGCATGGATTTCTTGGCTTCTTGCATATCTTCGGGACTGAGGAGTAGAATACCTCTTTTCTTCGGAGTTGGCTTAGGAGGTGGTTCGGGAATAGTCCAAGCATTATCGTTGATCAAGATGTTATTCAGTAGGGTCTCAGCTTGTTCTACAGTTCGTTCCCTAAAAACACAACCGACACAACTATCTAGGTGGTCTCTAGAAGCATCGGTAAGTCCGTTATAGAAGATATCAAGTATCTCGTTCTTCTTAAGATGGTGATTAGGCAAAGCATTTTGTAGCTGGACGAGCCTCCCCCAAGCTTGTGGGAGACTCTCTTCTTGGAGTTGAGCAAAGTTGTATATTTCCTGCAAGGCAGCTTGCTTCTTATGGGCAGGGAAATATTTCTCACAGAAGTAATAGACCATCTCCTGGGGACTACGCACACATCCAGGAGCAAGAGAGGTGAACCAGGCTTTAGCGTCATCCTTTAGAGAGAAATGAAACAACGTAAGGATATAGTAGTGGCAAATCTTCTCCTCATTAGTGAAAAGGTTGGCTATATCGTGTAGTTTAGCAAGATGGGCTATGACCGTCTCAGACTCATATCCGTGAAAAGGATCGGATTCGACTAGAGAGGTTATCTCAGGATCGACAGAGAATTCATAATCCTTATCGGTGATAAAGATAGGTGAAGTGGCAAACTTCGGGTCATATTTCATCCTAGCTTCCCGAGATTTCTCCTTCCACTTGAGAAGTAATTTCTCAGCGTCATAGGCATCCTTACACACAAGAAAATCCTCAGCTATCTCTCCCTCCATAATGTAACCCTCATGTATATCAGGCAATTCATATCTAGGAGAGCTAGATCTAGCAGGAGCAAAAGCAGGTTCTATCTCAATAGTATCGGTAGTTTCAGAAGCATCACGAGCATTGGCAGTAACTCTAGCAATATGAGCATCAAGGAACACTCCTAGTGGAACATCGGGCAAAGTAGTATCTCTAGCAGTATCAAGCATAGCATCATCAGGCATAGTATCAAGCATAGCATCATCAGGCATAGTATCAAGCATAACATCATCAGGCATAGTATCAAGCATAGCATTATCAGGCGTAGTATCAAGCATAGCATCATCAGGCATAGTATCAAGCATAGCATCTCTAGCAGTATCAGGCATAGCATCATAAGCATCATCAAGCACATGCGACATATCAAGATTTCTAGCAGGAGGTGATGTCACAAACTTACTCATAACTGAAGGTGAATCAAGTGCAGAGCTAGATGGCAATTCCTTACCTCCCCTCATAGTTGAGGGCAAGACTTTGGTTTTTGAATCCTTCAGATTCTTCATAGTGATAAGCAGATATAAATCCCAAGTGACTCAGAGAATATAGCAATACCTCCCCGGCAACAGCGCCAGAAAAATGCTTGATGTCAACTGTTCTTCCCCTTTGCAACGGCACCAGAAGAATGCTGTTAGCACTCTCCGACAATCGAAACTAGAAGAATGTTGTTGACGGCCCACAAGCGCATGTGATCGCAGCAGTTTTCTAGGGTAGAGTATTCGACCCAAATTTGTTGATCCGCACGACGGGAGGTGAGAGAATACTCTCAAGTATTAGCAGTTGAATTTTCAGATTCAACCACACCCGAAAGATTAGTATCTGCAAGCAAAGTAGTAACAACAAAGTAGCGAGTAACAGCAGTGTAACGAGCAATATCAGCGGCAAGGAAAAGCAGTAGTGACCGCAGTAGCAAGTACCAATATTAGCAAGCGACTGTAGTAGCAACAGTAGCAACACAGCAAGACAAGTAACAGCAGCAGCAACAGTAGTAGCAGCAGCAGAGCAAGAAAAGTAACATCAGTAGTAGGACAAACTCGTAGGCAATGGGTCGGTGATTTGTTTGGATGATATTCATCATGCAACAACTATAACACGGAGAGATATGTGGCTAGCTCCCGTTCGTCAATGTGATGTAGGCATGCATTCCGTGTGTCGTCATACGTGCTTAGGGAAAAGAACTTGCATGACATCTATTGTCCATCCCTCCCGTGGCAGTGGGGTCCAAAAGGAAACTACGGGTATTAAGGTTCTCCTTGTAATAAAGAACCGGACCAACGCATTATCACTTGGTGAACACATGAACTCCTCAAACTATGGTCATCACCGGGAGTGGTTCCGGTTATTGTCACTCCGGGGTTGCCGGATCATAACACATAGTAGGTAACTACAACTTGCAAGATCGGATCGAAAACACACATATATTGGTGACAACATAATAATTTCAGATATGAAATCATGGCACTCGGGCCCTAGTGACAAGCATTAAGCATGGCAAAGTAGTAGCAACATCAATCTCAGAACATAGTGGATACTAGGGATCAATCCCCGTCAAAACTAACTCGATTACATGATAGATCTCATCCTACTCATCACTGCCCAGCGAGCCTACGAATAGATTACTCAAGAACGATGAAGAGCTTCATGGAATTGGAGAGGGAAGAAGGTTGATGATGACGATGGCGACGATTTCCCCTCTCCGGAGCCCAAGATGGACTCCAGATCTGCCCTCCAGATGAAGAACATGTGGTGGCAGCGCCTCCGTATCGTAAACGCGACGAAAACTTCTCTTTTTATTTTTTCTGGGACGAAAGGGGACTTATAGACCTGAGGTTGGGGGCGGCAGAGCCGTGTGGGCCCCACAAGCCTGCCCACCACCACCAGGGGGGTGGTGGCGGAGCCAGGGCTTGTGGCCTACTGGCCCACCCCGTGAGGTGGAACTTGGCGCAGATATTTTTTATATTTTGCAAAACTGCTCCCCGTAAATTTTCAGGACGTTTGGAGAACTTTGATTTCTGCACAAAAATAACACCAAGGCAATTCTGCTAAAAACAGCGTCAGTCCAGGTTAGTTCCATTCAAATCATGCAAATTAGAGTCCAAAACAAGGGCAAAAGAGTTTGGAAAAGTAGATGCGATGGAGACATATCAGGTTCTAGCTTTTCAGGCTGGAGCTTTTTGACATAAGCATCACACCCTCAAACTCTAAGAAACGACAGTTTTGGTCTTTTGCCATACCACAATTTGTATGGTGTTGTCTCAACGTATTTTGATGGTGCCCTATTTAAAGTGAATGCAGCTGTCTCTAATGCATAACCCCAAAACGATAACGGCAAATCGGTAAGAGACATCATAGATCGCACCATCTCTAATAAAGTATGATTACGACGTTGGGACACACCATTACGCTGTGGTGTTCCAGGCGGTGTCAACTCTGAAACAATTCCACATTGTTTTAAGTGAGCACAAAAATCGAAACTCAGATATGCACCCCCACGATCAGACCGTAGGAACTTGATCTTCTTGTTACGATGATTTTCAACTTCACTATGAAATTGCTTGAACTTCTCAAATGTTTCAGACTTGTGCTTCATCAAGTAGACTTAACCATATCTACTCAAATCGTCAGTGAAGGTGAGAAAATATCGGTATGTATGATTTCCAACAAGTCACTTGCATGCTCCATTATTCCGGAGAATGGAGTCTTAGTCATCTTTCCCATGAGGCATGGTTCGCACGTGTCAAGTGAATCGAAGTCAAGTGACTCCAAAAGTCCATCGGAATGGAGTTTCTTCATGCGCTTTACAACAATATGGCCTAAGCGGCAGTGCCACAGAAACATGGCGCTGTTATTGTTAACTCTAACTCTTTTGGTCTCAATGTTATGTATATGCGTATCATCGCTATCAAGATTCAATATGAACAATCCTCTCACATTGGGTGCATGACCATGAAAGATATTACTCAGAAATATAACAACCATTATTCTTTGACTTAAACGAGTAACCGTCTTGCAATAAACAAGATCCAAATATAATGTTCATGCTTAACGCATGCACTAAATAACAATTATTTAAGTTCATTACTAATCCTAATGGTAACTGAAGTGAAACTGTGCCGACGGCGATTGCATCAACCTTGGAACCATTTCCCATGCGCATCGTCACTTCATCCTTCGCTAGCCTTCGCTTATTCCGTAGTTCCTGTTTCGAGTTGCAAATATGAGCAACAGAACCAATATCGAATACCTAGGCACTACTACGAGAGATGGTTAAGTACACATCAATAACATGTATATCGAATATACCTGATTTTTCCTTGGCCACCTTCTTATCAGCCAGATACTTAGGGCAGTTGCGCTTCCAGTGACCCAGACCCTTGCCATTTTAACACCCCGTTTCAGGCTTAGGTCCAGCTTTGGGTTTCTTTGTCGGATTGGCAACAGGCTTGCCGCTCTTCTTGGAATTACCCTTCTTTCCTTTGTCGTTTCTCTTGAAACTAGTGGTCTTATTCACCATCAACACTTGATGCTCTTTACAGAGTTCTGACTCTGCGACTTTCAACATCGCAAATAACTCGCCGGATGACTTGTTCATCCCTTGCATGTTATAGTTCAGCACAAAGCTCTTGTAGCTTGGTGGCAGTGATGGAAGAATTCTATCAGTGATAGCCTTTTGCGGGAGTTCAATCCCCAGCTCAGCTAGACGGTTTGAGTACCCAGACATTTTGAGCACATGTTCACTGAGAGACGAATTCTCCTCCATCTTGCAAGCATAGAATTTATCAGAGGTCTCATACCTCTCGATCCGGGCATTCTTCTGAAAGATAAACTTCAACTCCTGGAACATCTCAAATGCTCCATGATGCTCAAAGTGACGTTGAAGTCCGGACTCTAAGCCATACAAGACTGCACATTGAACTACTGACTAGTCCTCCTTGCATGCTAACCAGGCGTTCTTAACATCTTGGTCAGCCGCGGCGGGTGGTTCATCTCCTAGCGAAGCATTAAGGACATAATCCTTCTTCCCAGCTTACAGGAGCAACTTAAGATTACGAGTTCAGTCTACAAAGTTGCTTCCATCATCTTTCAACTTAGCTTTCTCTAGGAACGTATTAAAATTCAGGGTGACTGTCGCGTGAGACATTGATCTACAACAAAAATATTTCAAAGTGGACTTAGACTATGTTAAAGATAATTAGAGTTTAACTAATCAAATTACTTGCTAAACTCCCACTCAAAAAGTACATCTCTCTAGTCATTTGAGTGGTACATGATCCAAATTCACTAATTCAAGTCCGATCATCACGTGAGTGAGAATAATTTCAGTGGTAAGCATCTCTATGCTAATCATATCAACTATACAATTCATGCTCGACCTTTTGGTCTCATTTGTTCCGAGGCCATGTCTGCACATACTAGGCTCGTCAAGCTTAACCCGAGTGTTCCGCGTGTGCAACTGTTTTGCACCCGTTGTATGTGAACGTTGATTCTATCACACCCGATCACCACGTGGTGTCTCGAAACGACGAACTATAGCAACGGTGCACAGTCGGGAAGAACACAATTTTGTCTTGAAATTTTAGTGAGAGATCATCTCATAATGCTACCGTCATTCTAAGCAAAATAAGGTGCATAAAAGGATTAACATCACATGCAATTCATAAGTGACATGATATGTCCATCATCTTGTGCTTCTTGATCTGCATCACCAAAGCACCGACACGATGTTCTTGTCACCGGCGCCACACCATGATTTCCATCATCATGATCTCCATCAATGTGTCGCCATCGAGGTTGTCATGCTACTTATGCTATTACTACTAAAGCTACGTCCTAGCAATATAGTAAACACATCTGCAAACACAAACGTTAGTTTAAAGACAACCCTATGGCTTGTGCCGGTTGCCATACCATCGACGTGCAAGTTGATATTAACTATTACAACATGATCATCTCATACATCCAATATATCACATCACATCATTGGCCATATCATATCACAAGCATACCCTGAAAAAACAAGTTAGACATCCTCTAATTTGTTGTTGCATGTTTTATGTGGCTGCTATGGGTATCTAGTATGATCACATCTTACGTACTCAAAAACCACAACGGAGACGTGAAAATTGCTATTTAACCTCTCAAAGGACCGCCTCGGTCAATACCAATTCAACTAAAGTTGAAGAAACTGACACCCGCCAGTCATCTTTATGCAACGAGGTTGCATGTCAATCGATGAAACCAATCTTTCTTAAGCGTACGAATAATGTCGGTCCGGGCCGCTTCAATCCAACAATACCGCTGAATCGAGAAAAGACTAAGGAGGGCAGCAAATCGAACATCACCGTCCACAAAACCTTTGTGTTCTACTCGAGATAACATCTATGCATGAACCTAGCTCATGATGCCACTATTGGGGAACATTGCACGGGAAACAAAAATTTTCCTACGCACACGAAGACCTATCATGGTGATGTCCATCTACGAGAGGAGATTTGGATCTACGAACCCTTGTATACCGCACAACAGGAAGCGTTAAGACACACAGTTGATGTAGTGGAACGTCTTCACGTCCCTCGATCAGCCCCAGGAACCGTCCCATGAACCGTCCCGCGATCCGTCCCACGATCCGAACGGACGGCACCTCCGCGTTCAATACACGTACATCTCGACGATGATCTCAGCCTTCTTGATCCAGAAAGCAAGACGGAGAAGTAGATGAGTTCTCCGGCAGCGTGACGGCGCTTCGGTGGTGGTGACGATCTACTCCTGCAGGGCTCCGCCCGAGCTCCGCAGAAATACGATCTAGAGGAAGAACTATGCTGTCTAGATCTGAGTTGCACGTGGAAAAAGTTGTCTCAAATCAGCCCTAAATCACCACTATATATAGGAGCGAGGGGGAGGAGGCTTGTCTTTAGGGCCAAGCCCTCAAGGGTGCGCCGGCCAAGGAGGAGAGGAGGATTCCTACTCCAATTAGGAGTGGAAAGTGGAGACCTTCTCTTCCTTCCCACCTCCCCTTTTTTCTCTTTGGTTTTTCTTCTCTTGGCGCCAAGGCCGTCTTGGGCTGTCCCACCAGCCCACTAAGGGTTGGTGCGCCACCCTAAGGCCATTGGGCTTCCTCCGGGTGGGTTGCCCCCCTCCGTGTGAACTTCCGGAACCCATTCGTTACTCCCGGTACAATGCCGGTAATGCCCGAAAACCTTTCGGTAACCAAATGAAACCATATTATATATCAATCTTCGTTTCCGGACCATTCTGGAAACCCTCGTGACGTCCGTGATCTCATCCGGGCTCCGGACAACATTCGGTAACCACACATATAACTCAACTATACTAAAACATCGTCAAACCTTAAGTGTGCAGACCCTGCGGGTTCGAGAACTATGTAGACATGCCCCGAGGCACTCCTCGGTCAATATCCAATAGAGGGACCTGGATGCCCATATCGGATCCTACATATTCTTCGAAGATCTTATCGGTTGAACCTCAGTGTCAAGGATTCATATAATCCCGCATGTCATTCCCTTTGTCCTTTGGTATGTTACTTGCCCGAGATTTGATCGTCGGTATCCGCATACCTATTTCAATCTCGTTACCGGCAAGTCTCTTTACTCGTTCCGTAATACAAGATCCCGTTACTTACACTTAGTCACATTGTTTGCAAGTCTTGTGTGTGATGTTGTATTACCGAGTGGGCCCCGAGATACCTCTCCGTCACACGGAGTGACAAATCCCAGTCTTGATCCATACTAATTCAACGGACACCTTCGAAGATACCTATAGAGCACCTTTATAATCACCCAATTTCGTTGTGACGTTTGATGCACACAAGGTATTCTTCCGGTGCCAGTGAGTTATATGATCTCATGGTCATAGAATAAATACTTGACACGCAGAAAACAATAGCAATAAAACAACACGATCAATATGCTACGTTCATAGTTTGGGTCTAGTCCATCACATGATTCTCCTAATGATGTGATCCAGTTATCAAGTGACAACACTTGCATATAGCCACAAAACCTTGACTATCATTGATCAACTGGCTAGCCAAATAGAGGCTTGCTAGGGACATTGTTTTGTCTATGTATCCACACATGTATATATGTTTTCATTCAATACAATTATAGCATGGATAATAAACGATTATCTTTAAATAAGAAATATAATAATAACTATTTATCATTGCCTCTAGGGCATATTTCCAACAGTCATCTCCTCCACTCTAGACGCCCTCGCCACCCACTTTTTGTCCGTCTTCACACTACCGAAGAAATCATAGAAATATTAGACGCCATCCATAGATCCTTCTTCTGGGCGACAGAAGAAAATTGCTCGAGTTCAAAATGCCTTATTGCCTGGGAAAATGTGTGCAGTCCCAAGCCGGTTGGGGGGCTAGGTGACAAGAACCTGGCACTTCAAAACAATTGCCTGCTCATGAAATTCGCCTTCAAACTGCTACAGAAGCCCGACTTGCCTTGGGTGAATTGGTTCTTCTGGCACTGATCTCTGTCGACGCTTAAACATGCTCACCCCCACTACCTCTGGCGAATCATTCAATAGTAGTTATGCCACCTTCGTAAAATCTCTTTCGTCCTTACTAATAATGGCACTTCCACCTTCTTCTGGCTCGACGTTTGGCTGCTGCCAACTTCGCTCGCTGAAAACTACCCCCACCTCTCCTCTCACTCCACCTCTCCCTCCATCCTCGTATCTCACACCATGCATAATGGTTTACTCGCTACTCTTCGTAATCGTCTAACCTCTGTGGCTTCTGCCGAGCTTGCTTATGTTTTGTCTTTGTTGCAGGATGTCTCCAGAAGCGATACACCAGATGACAAGTTCCTCAACCACGGATCCGCGTTCTCCACGAGGTGGGCCTACTCCTTGCTCTCATCCGACCATGAGCTTGATCTCAATGCGGAGTACATTTGGGGCTCCAAGGCACCTATCAAGCTTAAGATCTTCAGCTGGTTACTCTGTCGGGATAGGCTAAGATCGATGGCGAACTTATAGCGCAAGACCATCACATATGTGATATCTTGCCCTTACTGTGACGTTTCATCCGAGGACGCGGCGCACATCTCCCTCCTCTGCCCATGCGTGACTCGGGTCTTGTCTCGCTTGGGACTTCAGGCCCTGCACCGCATCGACTGAATCTGGGGTACTCCTACACCGGTTGGCCTCGACATCAATATTTGGCCTACGGTCGCGCTATCCATCCTATGGAAGTTATGGGACTCCAGGAATGCTTAAGTTTTCTATAATAAAACTCACTCCCCCTACACACTATCCGAAATATTGTCTTAGATTTTACGCTTTGGGCCTTCAGATTTAAGGACCACGTTAGCAGGGAGGCTGCCGTGTGTTGGCGCCTTTACCTGTCCTCTCGCTGTAATCTATAATGTAACCTCCAACTTGCCCTTGGGTGCTTTTAAGTAATATATTCAGGTGGGGATGCTCTCCCGCCACCCCGGTGATTGTTCAAAAAAGGGTAATTGCCAAGGTTAGCCTAGGTACCTTATAGCTATTAGAAAACTCAAGGTGTTGAAGTATTGAACTCCTAGTAGTTTGCAAGGACCAAAAAGGCACCGACATAGACCAAGGCGAATGTGAAAAGAATGGAGAGAATTACCAAAAATTACTACCAAGAGGAGTCAAGTTATGAGAGAAGGTTGCCCGACATAGTGGCCAGAGACAAGACTTTAAGTAAGGTTTCCAAAAGAGAATTTCCTCTTGAATCACCATGTGAGAAAGCACAGAGTAGATCCCTGCAGATAATCTACAACTATTTGTAATAATCACCTCTTTGGAACAATTTCCTTTCGCCACGGTTTTATTCGGAAGAAATATGGAGTAAGTGTGCATGTTCAGTCGTACCTCCGTGTCATTCCCCAACAATGTGTTTGGTTGGGGATAACTCGAGCTAGGGAATGGAAATTAAGATAATTCGAGCTAGAGAATGGGAATTGAAGGGTACGAGATGATAAATCGATTATCTTCTTAGGGGGGTTAGGAATATATAAAGGAATATACATGAGACCCGAAACTCCAACTTTCATTGTTTTATTAACAGGGAAGGGGTGTGAGTAGGAAGGGAATTGTTTTATAAATCAATCTTAACCCTCATCATAACTTATATTAACTTTCTTTGTCTAGTTCCCGTCAACTCCCATGAAGCAAACAAGGGAATATAATTTCTCCTTAAATTCTCACAAATATTTCTACCATTCGCCAAACAAAGGATTAAGAATAAAACGACTCATCACATGTATAATATCAGTACAGATCACTACTCTAAACTCTCATTCCCCTTTCTAGTGATGGAAATACTCCACCATGAAGTATCCAACTGTTCATGTGACAGTAAAAGCAGTTAAACTTCTTTTTGAAAAAGCAAGTTAACTTTTAGGATATGTATTTAAGAACTAAGATAATAAGCATTGTGAAGGTTCTTATGACCTTTGGGTGCAGCCAATGAAAGATATATAATAGCACGAGATACATACAACCGAGTTGAGTGTCAGTCGAATAGTAGTATAAGTGTGTAGGCATATCAAAGTACAAGCCACAACTCGGTACTATGTATATCGTGCTATCATCTCTTATTGACTGCTATTCAATCAACCAGTTGTGGCTTGTAATAAGTTTTGGACCATACTTTAATATTGGAGATCGATGCTTTCAAACTTTAATAAATATATAGTTGTATACATAGTGGTGATGTAAAGACCGGAGGTTATCACACTTTTCGAAAAATAAAATAAAAACATAATAAGCACTATATTGTATAGCAAACAAGATATATTTAATATTGTTATTTGCGAACCAATTTTTTTTGTCAACAAAGAAACTTTTTCTCATCTCGTAGTCGACCCCACTAACTTATTTATCTGAATATGCAGTCATACTACCTCACCATACAATTATGAATAGAATAAGGTCCACCTCAATATTCAATCATGCATGGAAAAGATCCACCACCACATTCAGTCGTGCATAGAAAAATATTTTTATTGAATTATTCTACTTATAACAATAAATATTATTAAAACTCTACATAATCAAATGTAATAAATCATATTTGTTTTAATTTTGGTTCTCTTGTTATCAACTCAAATTTTCACCAAACAAGTTTCATAGAAACATATGGGGTATCCTCTAGTTCTATAAGAAAAGCGTGATATCTATGTCTAGGGGCATAGTCAAGCCGCACACAATAGGGCCATGCCCCCTGTATGTAATGAAATCCTTTGATGACTGTAGCCATTGTACCTCTAAGATGTCCTAGGTCATGGCCCAGCCTTGGCTATGCTACTATCTCTATGCATCTGAGCTTAGGTGCGAGCACAAACACTATCAAAATTCAACTATGACACATTTGATTGTCTGCATCATTTTTAGGCATTTTGCACACTTGTCCCTGCTGTGCCTTGCTGAGAAAATAGAAGCAAAAAACCATCATATGCACATTATTTGGCTACCCACATGTAGTTTTGCTGTATTCGGCGAGCAATTTTTACTTGGCGTTTGCTTGTGTCCATTGGCTGGGTCATGCAAGTGCATGTTGTTTGGTTGCATACAGTGAACATGCTTAAGAGTTAATCACTACTTATAACACGCAGAATTTTTTTCCTCATGATGCTCAACTCAATCCTACACCTACCAGATCCTCAAAGTAGGGAACATGAGAGACATGAGGATTTTCACTGTTGAAAGTTCCGACCGTTGCCGCGCCACGCGCCACCTGTCCCAAATCTTATCCACCCAACGGTCATAAAATTAAGGGCATTAATGTCAAGTCATGTCGGGATGGTCCCAGACTATAAATAGCTGCCCCCACAACCACTAGCTGGTTGGCTTCTTCGAGAGAAACTGACACTTGTCATTTAGAGCAACCCAATTCCTCAAGGACTTTGAGAGAAAATCATTAAGTGAGGAAATACCCCAAACGCCCAAACCCAAACCAAAACCGAAGTGATTGAGCATCGCTGAAGAAGTTATTCCTGTGTGTAACCGATGCTTGTTACCTTTGAGGACTGTGCATCCTCCAGACGGCTAGGCGTCATGGTCTAGAGCATCCACAGTCAATTGTGGATCGCCGGGTGACCGAGTTTGTGAGGGTTTGGAAGTCTACCCTGAAGACTTACCACGAGTGTTGGGCGAGGACCGTGTCTCCTTAGCTCAAGGAGAATACGGTAGGGACTGTGTGTCCTTTGGTTTCAATACCAAACCACTCTAATTTAGACGTAGAACTGTCAAAACAGTTGGAACTGGTTTAACAACCACTGTCTTCATTGAGCTACTGTTGCATGTTGAAGACTTTCTTCTGAGTGCTAGCGTGAAACAGTTGGAACTCTATTTCTTCAACTCTTTTCATTTCCTCAATTGCATGTTGAAGACTTTCACCTGTACTGTTTGAAGAATTTGGCTGAAGACCTTCCGTGAATTCCTCACCTCAAAATTTTCACCTGAGTTATTCATCACCTGCTTATCCTGTATACGTGACCTATGCAAACCGATTCTCTAAATTCACGCTGAGTACTTTGATGTAGTCGGTTTATTACTTCTGCCAAAGTACTATTTCTGTTGCACTCAGTTCATGACTGAGGACTATCCTTACTAGGAATTTCCTGAGTGATGAATTTGTAAAAATCGCCTATTCACCCCCCTCTAGTCGATATAACGCACTTTCAATTCCACATTAACTATATGTCAAGGCTGATCGATTTGTATGTTCAGAGTGCTAGCTTTCGACTTTCTCTGACTGAGGTTCTACACCGAGTGTCCCGGGAGTAACAATCACAATAATGCTCCCTTTGCCCCTTAGCCGAATCATCAAGAACATAAGGGGCAAGCACATCAGCCGGGGAATCCAGCTTGGCCAAATATTAAATCCAATCAATGCATATTATGGCTTTACATATAGTAGTGTATAAGAAATGGAAACAATGCGTGTTTTGAAAAGATAAAACTATATTATCTCTTGAAGTTTTGAAAAGTATTTTACGAGGTGTAGAAGATATAAAATTGAAAAAGAAAAGGAAAATAGAGGTGGTTGGCCTACATACGCATTGGTCGAGGGGTTGGTCATCTCAAGAAGCATCGTAGCACTGCCGCATTCCACGGGTTGGGCTCTAGACGTCTGTCCTCTAGATCTCGGATTCAATAAGTTCCTCCTATCAACACTTGGTCAATAATGCATGACCCAGACCATTTAGGGGACAACTTGTGCTTCTGCTTCTCCGGATGTAGCCTCATGACGAGGTCTCTGAAGTTGAAATCATTGGCACACACCTCCCTGCTGTAGTAGCTCCGGGCTTGCTGTTGGTATATACCACATCGTGCCTGAGTGCATCTAGTGCATCTTGCAAATCAAGCTTGTATTCCCGTTCTTCATAAATGCATACCTGAGGTGCATCATGTACGATATCACAAGGGAGTCACTATAGGAATCTGAGACTTTGACATCTGCCATGGCTAACAGCAAAGGGGGGGGGGGAACCACGGACGGCAAAGGCGTTGCCGTCCGTTCGCTGACGGCAAACTAGATGCCAAATAAATATCCGGTGAAGAGGTTATTTGCCGTCTGCTTTTGGAAGGCAGACGTCAAAGAATCTTTGCCATGGGGGGCAGACGGCAAATAAAATGGGACAACACATCTGCAAACGCTCCCGTTAAGTGCTAACGGCAGGCTGCTGGGCCCACCTTTTCTTTGCGGTCTGCCCTCCCCTCTTTGCCGTCAGCCATGTTTGAGGCTGATGAAAAAGGGGAGCACCCAGCCCCTCTCTCCCTCCGCCTTTGCCATTAGCCCCTCCCACCTTTGCCGTCAGCCCCGCCCTTTGCCGTCAGCCGTGTTTGAGGCCAACGACAAAGGAGCACTCCCAGAGTATTTCAGCCAGGCGGTTTTGAGCCTTTCCCGTGTGCCGCAAGGCATTTGCCGTCGGTGGGCGGACGACAAAGGCTCAAAACAACCCCTGTTTACTTTATTTTCTATCATATCCAGCAATTTTCACAATAATCAGGATATATATATATATATATATTTGATAGAAATAATTTTGTTTCCGTACTCATAACCATATTAAAATAACTTTCATCCATAATACATACATATTATGCAAGTTGCATCCGTACCAAACCATATATTACACCAGTTTCATCCATGTATACAAAGTTTCATATATACCCATATACTACAATAATTTCAATCCAAGCTTCCGTGAAGCCATGGTAGAAGAAACCATATTCAAGCATTCCATCAATATATTCCAATCTTCCCGTGAAGTGAATGTAATCTGCAAAATGGCAAATAAGAAAGTTAGAAGAAGAAGACCAAATGAAGAAGAGAAGTATAGGTTATTTCGGAGAGAACTTAGCTAACTATAGGCCATTTAGTAGCTAAGTTAGGTGGAATAGGTCATCTTGGAGCTACATAGCCTTATTATGTCATTTAGGAGAGAACTTAGCTAAGTATAGGTCATTCTAGAGCTAACTTGAATAAATTATGTCATTTTGCAGTCAACTATGATTATTAAGCCATTTTGAGCTTATTATGTCATTTTGGAGCTTAATTAGTCATTTTAATGAGCTAACCAAGGTTCTTATGATGTTTTTACCTAACTAAGCTAATTATGTCATTTTTGAGGATAATTAGCTAAGTATGTCTTTGTTGGGGAAAATAAGCTACGTAGAAGAAGAAAGAGAAGAAGCAAGAAGAGAAGAAGCAAGAAGAGAAGAAGAAGGAGAAGAAAAAGAAAAAGAAGAAGAAGAAGGAGGAGGAGGAGGAGAAGGAGAAGGATAAGGAAGAGGAGAAGAATAAGAAAAGAAGAAGGAGAAGAAGAAGGAGAAGAAGGAGGAGAAGAAGGAGAAGGAGCTTCTCTCCTCCTTCTTATCCTTCTTCTTCCTCCTTCTACTTCTTCTTCTCTTCTTCTTCTTCCTTCTTTTCATTTTTCCTCTTTCTTCTCCTCTTGTCCTCTTCTCCAGGCTAAATTAGATAATTATGCCTTTTTGGAACTAATTATGCCATTTTGGAGGATAATTAGTAAGTATAGGTCATTTTTTAGTAAATAGGCCATTTTGGAGCTAACTAAGCTAATTATGTCATTTAGGTGGAAGCCAATCTAAGTATAGGCCATTCTAGAGCTAACTTGAGTAAAATATGTCATTTTGGAGCCAACTATGATTATTAAGGCATTTTGGAGCTAAATTGGCTAATTATGTCATATAGGTGGATGCCAAGCTAACTATATAATATTCATGAGCTAACCAAGGTTCTTATGCCATTTTGAGCTTATTATTTAATTTTGGAGCTAAATTATTTATTTTAATGAGCTAACCAAGGTTCTTATGATGTTTTCACCTAACTAAGCTAATTATGTTATTTTGTAGGATAATTAGCTAAGTATGTCTTTGTTGCATGAGTCTAAGCTACGTAGAAGAAGAAAGAGAAGAAGAAAGAAGAGAAGAAGAAGGAGAAGTAAAAAAATAAGAAGAAGGAGGAGGACAAGAAGAAGGAGAAGGAGAAGGAAGAGGAGAACAAGAAGAAAAGAATAAGGAAAAGAAGAAGGAGAATAAGGAGGAGAAGAAGGAGAAGGAGCTTCTCTCCTCCTTCTTCTCCTTCTTCTTCCTCCTTCTCCTACTTCTTCTCTTCTTCTTCTCTTCTTCTTCTTCTTCATTATTTTCATTTTTCCTCTATCATCTCCTCTTGTCCTCTTCTTCGAGCTAAATTAGCTAATTATGCCTTCTTGGAGCTAATTATGTCATTTTGGAGGATAATTAGGTAAGTATAAGTCATTTTTTATTAAATAGGCCATTTTGGAGCTAACTAAGCTAATTATGTCATTTAGGTGGAAGCCAAGCTAAGTATAGGCCATTCTAGAGCTAACTTGGGTAAAATATGTCATTTTGGAGCCAACTATGATTATTAAGGCATTTTGGAGCTAAATTGGCTAATTATGTCATTTAGGTGGAAGCCAAGCTCAGTATATAATATTCATGAGCTAAAAAGGTTCTTATGCCATTTTGAGCTTATTATTTCATTTTGGAGCTAAAATAGTCCTTTTAATGAGCTAACCAAGGTTCTTATGATGTTTCCACCTAACTAAGCAAATTATGTCATTTTGTAGGATAATTATCTAAGTATGTCTTTGTTGGATGAGTCTAAGCTACGTAGAAGAAGAAAGAGAAGAAGCAAGAAGAGAAGAAGAAGTAAAAGAAGGAGGAGGAGGAGGAGGAGGAGGAGAAGGAGAAGGATAAGGAAGAGGAGAAGAAGAAGAAAAGAAGAAGGACACGAAGAAGGAGAAGAAGGAGGAGAAGAAAGGAGAAGGATCTTCTCTCCTCCTTCTTCTTCCTCCTTCTCCTTCTCCTTCTCTTTCTCTTCTTCTTTTTCTCTTCTTCCTTCTTTTCATTTTTCCTCTATCTTCGCCTCTTGTCCTCTTCTTCGAGCTAAATTAGCTAATTATGCCTTTTTGGAGCTAATTATGTCGTTTTGGAGGATAATTAGGTAAGTTTAGTTCATTTTTTATTAAATAGGCCATTTTGGAGCTAACTAAGCTAATTATGTCATTTAGGTGGAAACCAAGCTAAGTATAGGCCATTCTAGAGCTAACTTGGGTAAAATATGTCATTTTGGAGCCAACTATGATTATTAAGGCATTTTGGAGCTAATTGGCTAATTATGTCATTTAGGTGGGAGCCAAGCTAAGTATATAATATTCATGAGCTAACCAAGGTTCTTATGCCATTTTGAGCTTATTATTTCATTTTGGAGCTAAATTAGTCCTTTTAATGAGCTAACCAAGGTTCTTATGATGTTTTCACCTAACTAAGCTAATTATGTAATTTTGTAGGATAATTAGCTAAGTATGTCTTCGTTGGATGAGTCTAAGCTACGTAGAAGAAGAAAGAGAAGAAGCAAGAAGAGAATAAGAAGGAGAAGTAAAAGAAGAAGGAGGAGGAGGAGAAGGAGAAGGAGAAGGAGAAGGAAGAGGAGAAGAAGAAGAAAAGAAGAAGGAAAATAAGAAGGAGAAGAAGGAGAAGAAGAAGGAGAAGGAGCTTCTCTCCTCCTTCTTCTCCTTCTTCTTCCTCCTTCTCCTTCTCCTTCTTCTTCTTCTTCTCTTCTTCTTCTTCTTCATTATTTTCATTTTTCCTCTATCATCTCCTCTTGTGCTCTTCTTCGAGCTAAATTAGCTAATTATGCCTTTTTGGAGCTAATTATGTCATTTTGGAGGATAATTAGGTAAGTATAGGTCATTTTTTACTAAATAGGCCATTTTGGAGCTAACTAAGCTAATTATGTCATTTAGGTGGAAGCCAAGCTAAGTATAGGCCATTCTAGAGCTAACTTGGGTAAAATATGTCATTTTGGAGCCAACTATGATTATTAAGGCATTTTGGAGCTAAATTGGCTAATTATGTCATTTAGGTGGAAGCTAAGCTAAGTATTGAATATTCATGAGCTAAACAATGTTCTTATGCCATTTTGAGCTTATTATTTTATTTTGGAGCTAAATTAGTCCTTTTAATGAGCTAACCAAGGTTCTTATGATGTTTTCGCCTAACTAAGCTAGTTATGTCATTTTGTAGGATAATTATCTAAGTATGTCTTTGTTGGATGATGACCCAGAAGTATAGGGGATCAATCGTAGTCCTTTCGATAAGTAAGATTGTCGAACCCAACAAGGAGCAGAAGGCTCTGATAAACGGTTTTCAGCAAGGTAATAACTGCAAGCACTGAAAGTAGCGGTAACAAGTGATGGTGTAGTGAGGTGAAACGTAGCAAGCGAAAAGTAACAAGTAACAAGTAGTAGCAATGGTGCAGCAAGTGGCCTAATCCCTTTTGTAGCAAGGGACAAGCCTGAACAAAGTCTTATAGGAGGAAAAACGCTCCCGAGGACACACGAGAATTTCTATCATGCTAGTTTCATCATGTTCATATGATTCGCGTTCGTTACTTTGATAGTTCGATATGTAGGTGGACCGGAGCTTGGGTACTACCCTTACTTGGACAAGCATCCCACTTATGATTAACCCCTCTCGCAAGCATCCGCAACTACGAAAGAAGAATTAAGACAACGTCTAACCAGAGCATTAAACTAGTGGATCCAAATCAGCCCCTTACGAAGCAACGCATAGACTAGGGTTTAAGCTTCTGTCACTCCAACAACCCATCATCTACTTACTACTCCCCAATGCCTTCCTCTAGGCCCAAATATGGTGAAGTGTTATGTAGTCGACGTTCACATAACACCACTAGAGGAAAAAACAACATACAACATATCAAAATACCTAACGAATATCAAATTCACATGACTATTATCAGCATGACTTATCCCATGTCCTCAGGAAAAAAAGTAACTACTCACAAAGCATAATCATAATCATGATCAGAGGTGTAATGAATAGCATGAAGGATCTGAACATAAACTCTTCCACCAAGTAATCCAACCAGCATCAACTACAAAGAGTAATCAACACTACTAGCAAACTTACAAGTACCAATCGGAGTCGTGAGACGGAGATTGGTTACAAGAGATGAACTAGGGATTGGAGAGGAGATGGTGCTGATGAAGATGTTGATGAATATGCCTCCCCTCCGACGAGAGGAGTGTTGGTGATGATGATGGCGATGATTTCCCCCTCCGGGAGGGAAGTTTCCCCGGCAGGATCGTCTTGCCGGAGCTCTAGATTGGATCTGCTCAAGTTCCGCCTCGTGGCGGCTGCGAAACCACGAAAAAGCTCCCGATTGATTTTTTCTGGAACGAAACCCTTCATATAGCAAAAGAGGGGGGCCAGTGGGCCGTCAGGGAGCCCACAAGCTTGCTAGCCACCAGCAGGGGGGTGGCGGCTACCAGGCTTGTGGCGCCCTGGTAGCTCCCCTCTGGTACTTCTTTCGCCTAGTATTTTTTATATAATCCCAAAAAGTTCCACGTAAATTTTCAGGGCATTTGGAGCTGTGCAGAATAGTGGACTAAGATTTGCTCCTTTTCCAGTCCAGAATTCCAGCTGCCTGAATTCTCCCTGCTCAAATAAACCTTGCAAAATAAGAGAGAAAAGGCATAAATATGGTACCACAAAGTAATATAACAGCCCATAAAGCAATAAATATCAACATGAAAGCATGATGCAAAATGGACGTATCAACTCCCCCAAGCTTAGACCCCGCTTTTCCTCAAGCGAAAACCAAGTTCCATAAACATGTCCACATGTTTAGGCAAGAAGGTGTCGATAAAACATAATACGGACATGTGGGCATCATGATCACACATAGAACAACAATACATCATAAAGATTCTTATGGGAAAGTAACCATTCCTTCACAAAGCAGAGTATGAAGCAAAAACCTTACCGAGAAGTAACCAACAACAGTCCAAAGTCATTGAAGCAATTGCAATTTATCATAACATCAGAAAGAGTCCAATAAGAGCTTGTAAGGAAAACCCACATACTCAATCATCTCTTTTATTTTCCACAATTGTTACAACTCATGTGGTACTCATGGTATCAAAGTTTCAGCTGGACACAGAGGAAGATAGGGGCTTATTGTTTTGACTCCTAACTATTTACCTCAAGGGTGAAGTCAACAATAATAAAGCATAAGTACTCAACTCCAAGTTGATATATGAATATAGATCTTTCCCAAGCATGTGACGGTAGCCAAGACAAAGGCAAAAATAGGGAATTGGTGAAGATCACCATGACTCTTACAAGGGCAAAAAGTAAAGGTACAAGATAGGCCCTTCGTAGAGGGAAGCAGAGGTTGTCATGCGCTTTTGAGGTTTGAATGTGTGTCCTCTTAGTGCGGAGGAACGTCACTTTATATTGCCTCGTGTGATAAAGAACTTTATTATGCAGTCTGTCGCTTTTATCTCTTCCTCATCACAGGTTCGTACAAAGCTTATTTTCCACACACTAATAGATCATACATATTAGAGAGCAATTTTTACTGCTTGCACCGATGACAACTTACTTGAAGGATCTTTTTCAATCCATAGGTAGGTATGGTGGACTCTCATGGCAAAACTGGGTTGAAGGTTTATGGATGCACAAGTAGTATCTCTACTTGGTGCGGGAGTTTTGGCTAATATGAGGTGGAAGCAATCGTCACATGCTAAGAGATCTCTAATCACATAACATTGTTTGGAACCAAGCAAACACAATTCATTATGTTGTCTTCCTTGTCCAACATCAACTCCTAAGCATGTAATAGTTTGGTGAGTGCTCACAATTGTAAAAAGTGTCTAATATGATATATTTATATGTGAACCTATCTTTCCTTATTACTTCTTATTAATTGCAACAATGACTGAGGTGTATGTTGATTTATTCTCAACAAGTTTCAATTATCATACTTGTCATATGTGAAGCTATCACTTTCCACAAGATCATCTGATGATCTTTCATGCTATCGTTCTTTTCATACTTTTGATCACGACACAGAGCAAAGCCCTTGACTAAGATACTCTTTATTATATAGCTCGCAAGCTCGAATACATCGGGGGAGAGACAAGGCAAAAGACTCAAACTAAACACTAAAGACTTATTACACTAAGAGAAGAGATAAAAACTGAAAAGGAAAGTACTAAAACAAAGGTAAAAGCAAAAGATATAAAGGTGATACGATACCAGGGCAACTCCCCCATGCTTGGCAAAAGCCAAGGGGATTGCCCATACCAATGCTTAGTTGTCTTCCTTTGGTGGTGATGGTGGTGGTGTTGTTGGAGTAGTGTGATCCTCCGTCTTCCAAGGCATAGGTGCTCCATCATGGCAGGATGAACGAGTCGCCGGAATCCTCAAATCTGTACTCATACTCACAGTTTTGGTTCTGCATGTCATATATCTGTCCCTGAAGTTGATCAACCCTGTCATAGAGCCTCGAGAGGTGTTTCCCAATGTCAATGGCATCCATCTTGTGCTTGCTGGTGAACTCCGTGATCATCATGTGGTTGGCATCCCTTGGCACTTGAAGACTTGTTGCTCCATTGCTTCGAGCCTCGTCTCCATGCTTACGGTCTTCTTAGGCCCCTCAACATCACGGATGTGCAACATCCCCTCGCTCATCTTGATAGATTGAGGGTGTTTCAACACTTCCGTGAGGTAGGGATTGATGATCTTCTCAAAGATCTTGTCCTTAGGAGTGTTTGGGGAAGTCATGATGATCTAGATCTGCCACAGAAACAGGCTCGAAACGAAAACAGAGGAGAACTGCGCGATACGGAGATCAAAACCTTCGGGCGAATATATATTGATTTTTTCTGGACCAGAAGGAGTGCTCCGCAAGAAAACGGAGTCCGGGAGGCACACGAGGTGCCCACAAGCCCCCTAGCCGCCACCAGGGGGTGGCGGCTTACAAGCTTGTGGCCGCCTCGTGCGCTCTCTGGACTGCTTTTTATTTTTCTAATTCCCCAAAAATTCCAAAACGGAGGAAATTTCCTATTGGAAAAGCATCGGATTCCAATTTCTTACCGAAATAGATACCTCTTCGTTTTCAGGGTCTGAAACAGGCTGATAAACATCCCTTATGTACTCCTCTGGAGTTACGACATTGATGATATTGGTCTCAACATTTATGGGAGTACCAGAGATGTAATGCTTGATTCTTTGCCCATTTACCACTCTAGGAAAATTTCCTTCCGTATTATTGATTTTGATGGCACCGGAACGATATACTTCCTCGATAACGTATGGACCTTCCCATTTAGAGAGAAGCTTGCCTGCGAAGAATCTCAAACGAGAATTGTATAGCAGGACATAATCACCTACATTGAACTCTCATTTCTGTATTCGTTTGTCGTGCCATCTCTTAACCTTTTCCTTGAACAACTTGGCATTCTCATATGCCTGGGCCCTCCATTCATCTAATGAGCTGATATCAAACAACCGCTTCTCACCGGCAAGTTTGAAATCAAAGTTGAGCTCTTTTATTGCCCAATAAGCTTTGTGTTCCAGCTCAAGAGGTAAATGACAGGCCTTACCGTAAACCATTTTATACGGCGACAAGCCCATGGGATTCTTATAGGCAGTCCTATAAGCCCATAGTGTATCGTCAAGTTTGTTAGACCAATTCTTTCGAGATCTATTGATGGTCTTTTGTAGGATCAATTTGATCTCCCTATTACTCAACTCCACTTGACCACTAGATTGAGGATGATAAGGAGATCCAACTCTATGGTTGATATCATACTTAGCGAGCATCTTGCGGAAAACACCATGAATGAAGTGTGAACCGCCATCAGTCATCAAATATCTAGGGACTCCAAATCTTGGGAAAATGACTTCTTTAAGCATCTTAATAGAGGTGTGGTGATCATCATTTTTTGTGGGAATAGCCTCTACCCACTTGGTGACATAATCCACAGCAACGAAGATGTGAGTGTACCCATTGGAACTCGGGAAGGGTCCCATATAACCAAAGCCCCAGACATCAAATGGTTCAATGACAAGTGAATAGTTCATATGCATTTCCTGACGCTTACTTATGTTCCCTATTCTTTGGCATTCGTCACAAGACAAGACAAACTTACGGGCATCCTTGAAGAGAGTGGGCCAATAGAAACCTGATTGCAATACCTTATGGGCAGTTCTATCTCCAGCGTGGTGTCCTCCGTATGCTTTGGAATGACACTTCTGCAAGATCTGTCCCTGTTCATGTTCAGGCACACAACGTCTAATAACACCATCTACTCCTTCCTTATAAAGGTGAGGATCATCCCAAAAGTAGTGTCTCAAATCAAAGAAGAATTTCTTCTTTTGCTGATAGGTGAAACTGGGTGGTATGTATTTGGCTACGATATAGTTTGCGTAATCAGCATACCACGGTGCACTATGTGAAGTGCGGATGCCATTTAGTTGCTCATCAGGAAAGCTGTCATCAATAGGTCGTGGGTCATGAAGGACATTCTCTAGCCTAGACAAGTTATCTGCTACAGGGTTATCAGCACCCTTTCGATCAGCGACGTGCAAATCAAATTCCTGTAGCAAGAGAACCCATATGATCAGCCTAGGCTTAGCGTCCTTCTTCTCCATAAGGTACTTAATAACAGCATGATCAGTGTGAACAGTGACTTTGGAATCAACTATATAAGATCTGAACTTTTCACATGCAAACACAACTGCTAAAAACTCCTTTTCCGTAGTGGCATAGTTTCTTTGGGCACTGTCTAGAGTTTTACTAGCGTAGTGAATAACATTCAACTTCTTGTCAACTCTTTGTCCTAGAACAACACCAACAACATAATCACTAGCGAAGCACATGATTTCAAAGGGCAAGTTCCAGTCAGGTGGTTGAATGAGAGGTGCGGTTATCAAAGCCTTCTTAATTATTTCGAAGGCTTCCTCACAATCCTCATCAAAAACAAAAGGAACATCCTTCTGCAAGAGGTTGGTAATAGGCCTAGAAATCTTAGAGAAGTCTTTAGTGAACCTTCTATAGAAACCAACATGACCTAGGAAACTTCATATACCTCTGATATCTGTGGGGCAAGACATTTTCTCAATTGCATCAACCTTAGCCTTATCAACTTCAATGCCTCTTTCAGAGATTTTGTGTCCTAAGACGATGCCTTCATTAACCATAAAGTGGCACTTCTCCCAATTCAAGACGAGGTTGGTATCTTCACATCTCTATAAGACTCGATCAAGGTTGCTAAGGCAATCATCAAAGGAAGAACCGTAAACGGAGAAGTCATCCATGAAAACCTCGACAATCTTTTCAAAAATGTCAGAGAATATAGCAATCATACATCTTTGAAAGGTGGCAGGTGCATTGCATAAGCCAAAAGCATACGTCTATAAGCAAAGGTACCGAAGGGGCAGGTGAAAGTGGTTTTCTCCTGATCAGATTGTGCAACAAGTATTTGCGAGAAACCTGAATAACCGTCTAGAAAGCAGAAGTGTGTGTGTTTGGATAGCCTTTCTAGCATTTGGTCGATAAACGACAAAGGATAATGATCTTTCTTGGTTGCCTTGTCCTGTTTCCGGAAGTCTATCACCATCCTATAGCCAGTAATAATCCTTCGTGGGATTAGTTCATCCTTATCATTAGGAACGACGGTGATACCTCCCTTCTTAGGTACGCAATGTACTGGACTTACCCAATCACTATGAGCAACAAGATAAATGATTCCTGCTTCCAGAAGCTTTAATATTTGTTTTCTAAGGACCTCTTTCATCTTAGGATTTAATCTCCTTTGATGATCAGCAACTGGTTTAGAATCAGGATCGCTTTTAATCTTGTGCTGACATAGAGTGGGACTAATACCCTTAAGATCATCAAGAGTATATCCAATAGCAACACGGTGCTTCCTCAAAGTTTTTAGTAACTTCTTCTCTTCGTGCTCTGAGAGGAGAGCACTAATAATAACAGGATATATCTCCTTCTCATCAATATAGGCATAGTTAAGAGTATCAGGCAACTGTTTAAGCTCGAACACAGGATCACCCTTCGGTCGGGGAGGATCCCCAAGTAGTTCAACAGGCAGATTATTCTTGAGAATAGGATATTGTTCTAAGACAATTTTATCTATCTCATCTCTCTCCTCCATATGAATATCATTTTCATGCTCAAGCAGATATTGCTCTAAAGGATCCGTAGGAGGTACGGCAATAGAGGCAAGAGCAACGATTTCATCCCTACCAGACGACTCTTTTTCATGGGGTTGTCTTCCAAACTTGGAGAAGTTAAATTCATGAGATACATCCTCGAAACTAACAGTGACAGTCTGCTTAATGCAATCAATGTGAGCATTGACAGTGTTGAGAAAGGGTCTACCAAATATGATGGGACAAAAGCTATCTTGTGCAGTACCAAGGACGAGGAAATCAGTAGGATACTTCGTCTTACCACACAGGACTTCTACGTCTCTCACAATTCCGAGAGGGCAGATAGTGTCTCTATTAGCTAGCGTAATACTGACATCAATGGGTTCTAGCTCAGCAGGTGCAATCTCATATTTGATTTCATCATATAGAGAACGGGGTATTGCACTAACACTAGATCCCATATCACATAAACCATGGTAATAGTGATCTCCTATCTTGACAGAAACAACGGGCAGGCCAACTACAGGTCCGTGTTTGTCTTTCGCGTGAGGTTTAGCAATTCTAGCGGAGTCCTCACAGAATTTGATAACATGCCTGTCTACGTCTTCGGCTAAGAGATCTTTGATAATAGCAAGAGTAGGTTCAACTCTAATCTCCTCAGGGGGTGCAAGTGGTCTAATGTAACCCCTACGTATCACAGTTGGAGCTTTAGAATAATCCTTTATCCTAGCAGGGTATGGTGGTTTCTCAGTGTAGGCACAAGGAACAACAGGATCACTAAAAGCAATAACTTTCTCCTCAACTAGATTGGTTTTGACTATGTTGCTTTCTACATGAGGATGATACTTAAACCACTTCTCTTTGGGAAGATCAACATGAGCCACAAAATATTCACATATAGAAGCTACTATCTCAGAGTCAAGTCCATACTTAGCGCTAAAATCACTAGAAGTGTTTATCTCAACAAAAGATTTAACGCAATCAAACTGGAAATTCATACCTGACTCCTTACCTTCCTCCAGCTCCCAATATTCAGAGTTATGTCTGATTCTTTCCAATAAATTCCACTTGTGGTCAATATCCTTCTTCATAAAAGAACCGGTACAAGAAGTGTCAAGCATGGTACAATCTTCATGAGAAAGCCGAGCATAAAAGTTTTGAGTGATAATTTCTCTCGAGAGCTCATGATTGGGGTATGAATATAGCATTGATTTAAGCCTCCCCCAAGCTTGAGCTATGCTTTCCCTATCACGAGGCCAAAAGTTATAAATAAAGTTCCGATCAAGATGTACTAAATGCATAGGATAGAACTTTTGATGAAATTCCAATTTCAACCGATTGTAGTCCCATGATCCAGTATCATCACATAGCCTATACCATGTCAACGCCTTATCCTTCAAAGATAAAGGAAAGACTTTCTTCTTTACCTCATCCTCGGGCAAACCTGCAAGCTTAAATAAACCACAAACTTCATCTACATAGATCAGATGCAAGTCTGGATGTGAAGATCCATCTCCTGTAAAAGGATTAGCCAACAGTTTCTCAAGCATACCCGAAGGAATTTCATAAAAGATATTTTAAGTAGGTACCTCAGGTTGAGGAACAACTCCTAGTGCTTCCGTTCGTGGTGAAGATACCCCGAACAAACTCCTCAAAGGAACAGTTTCCATAGTGACAAGTGAAAATAAATTTCAGCACAGTATATAAATGTTTCCTTACCAAATTCCACTTACCAAAGGCGCTTCACTCCCCGGCAACGGTGCCAGAAAAGATTCTTGATGGCCCACAAGTATAGAGGATCAATCGTAGTCCTTTCGATAAGTAAGAGTGTCGATCCCAACGAGGAGCAGAAGGCTCTGATAAATGGTTTTCAGCAAGGTAATAACTGCAAGCACTGAAAGTAGTGGTAACAAGTGATGGTGTAGTGAGGTGAAACGTAGCAAGCGAAAAGTAACAAGTAACAAGTAGTAGCAATGGTGCAGCAAGTGGCCCAATCCCTTTTGTAGCAAGGGACAAGCCTAAACAAAGTCTTATAGGAGGAAAAACGCTCCCGAGGACACACGGGAATTTCTGTCATGCTAGTTTCATCATGTTCATATGATTCGCGTTCGTTACTTTGATAGTTTGATATGTGGGTGGACCGGCGCTTGGGTACTGCCCTTACTTGGACAAGCATCCCACTTATGATTAACCCCTCTCGCAAGCATCCGCAACTATGAAAGAAGAATTAAGACAACGTCTAACCATAGCATTAAACTAGTGGATCCAAATCAGCCCCTTACGAAGCAACGCATAGACTGCGGTTTAAGCTTCTATTACTCGAGCAACCCATCATCTACTTACTACTCCCCAATGCCTTCCTCTAGGCCCAAATATGGTGAAGTGTTATGTAGTCGACATTCACATAACACCACTAGAGGAAAAAACAACATACAACATATCAAAATATCTAACGAATATCAAATTCACATGACTATTATCAGCATGACTTATCCCATGTCCTTAGGAACAAAAGTAACTACTCACAAAGAATAATCATAATCATGATCAGAGGTGTAATGAATAGCATCAAGGATCTGAACATAAACTCTTCCACCAACTAATCCAACTAGCATCAACTACAAAGAGTAATCAACACTACCAGCAACCTTACAAGTACCAATCAGAGTCATGAGACGGAGATTGGTTACAAGAGATGAACTAGGGATTGCAGAGGAGATGGTGCTGATGAAGATGTTGATGAAGATGCCTCCCCTCCGACGAGAGGAGTGTTGGTGATGACGATGGCGACGATTTCCCCCTCCGAGAGGGAAGTTTCCCCAGCAGGATCGTCCTGCCGGAGGTCTAGATTGGATCTACTCAAGTTCCGCGTCGTCGCAGCGGCGAAACCACGAAAAAGATCCCGATTGATTTTTTCTGGAACGAAACCCTTCATATAGAAAAAGAGGGGGGGCGAGTGGGCCGTCAGGGAGCCCACAAGCTTGCTAGCCGCCACCAAGGGGGGGGTGGCGGCTAGCAAGCTTGTGGCACCCTGGTAGCTCCCCTCTGGTATTTCTTTCGCCCAGTATTTCTTATATAATACCAAAAAATTCCACGTAAATTTTTAGGGCATTTGGAGCTGTGCAGAATAGTGGACTAAGATTTGCTCGTTTTGCAGTCCAGAATTCCAGCTGCCTGAATTCTCCCTCTTCAAATAAACCATGCAAAATAAGAGAGAAAAGGCATAAATAAGGTACCACAAAGTAATATAATAGCCCATAAAGCAATAAATATCAACATGAAAGCATGATGCAAAATTGACGTATCATTGGATGAGTCTAAGCTACGTAGAAGAAGAAAGAGAAGAAGAAAGAAGAGAAGAAGAAGTAAACGAAGAAGAAGAAGAAGGAGGAGGAGGAGAAGGAGAAGGATAAGGAAGAGGAGTAGAAGAGGAAAAGAAGAATGACAAGAAGAAGGATAAGAAGGAGGAGCAGGAGCTTCTCTCCTCCTTCTTCTCCTTCTTCTCCTTCTTCTTCCTCCTTCTCCTTCTCCTTCTTCTTCTCTTCTTCTTCTCTTCTTCTTCTTCTTCTTCCTTCTTCTCATTTTTCCTCTATCTTCGCCTCTTGTCCTCTTCTTCAAGCTAAATTAGCTAATTGTGCCTTTTTGGAGCTAATGATGTCGTTTTGGAGGATAATTAGGTAATTATAGGTCATTTTTTATTAATTAGGCCATTTTGGAGCTAACTAAGCTAATTATGTCATTTAGGTTGAAGCCAAGCTAAGTATAGGCCATTCCAGAGCTAACTTGGGTAAAATATGTCATTTTGGAGCCAACTATGATTATTAAGGCATTTTGGAGCTAAATTGGCTAATTATGTCATTTAGGTGGGAGCCAAGCTAAGTATATAATATTCATGAGCTAACCAAGGTTCTTATGCCATTTTGAGCTTATTATTTCATTTTGGAGCTAAATTAGTCCTTTTAATGAGCTAACCAATGTTCTTATGATGTTTTCACCTGACTAAGGTAATTATGTCATTTTGTAGGATAATTAGCTAAGTATGTCTTCGTTGGATGACTCTAAGCTACGTAGAAGAAGAAAGAAAAGAAGCAAGAAGAGAAGAAGAAGTAGAAGAAAAAGAAGAAGGAGGAGGAGGAGGAGGAGGAGAAGGAGAAGGAGAAGGAGAAGGAAGAGGAGAAGAAGAAGAAAAGAAGAAGGACAAGAAAAAGGAGAAGAAGGAGGAGAAGAAGGAGAAGGAGCTTCTCTCCTCCTTCTTCTCCTTCTTCTCCTTCTTCTTCCTCCTTCTCCTTCTCCTTCTCCTTCTCCTTCTCTTCTTCTTCTCTTCTTCTTCTTCTTCCTTCTTTTCATTTTTCCTCTATCTTCTCCTATTGTCCTCTTCTTGGAGCTAAATTAGCTAATTATGCCTTTTTGGAGCTAATTATGTCATTTTGGAGGATAATTAGGTAAGTATAGGTCATTTTTATATTAAATATGCATTTTTTGAGCTAACTAAGATAATTATGTCATTTAGGTGGAAGCCAAGCTAATTATAGGCCATTCTAGAGCTAACTTGGGTAAAATATGTCATTGTGGAGCTAACTATGATTATTAAGGAATTTTTGAGCTAAATTGGCTAATTATGTCATTTAGGTGGAAGCCAAGGTAAGTATATAATATTCATGAGCTAACCAAGGTTCTTATGCCATTTTGAGCTTATTATTTCCTTTTGGAGCTAAATTAGTCGTTTTAATGAGCTAACCAAGGTTCTTATGATGTTTTTACCTAACTAAGCTAATTATGTCATTTTGTAGGATAATTAGCTAAGTATGTCTTTGTTGGATGAGTCTAAGCTACGTAGAAGAAGAAAGAGAAGAAGCAAGAAGAGAAGAAGAAGGAGAAGAAAAAGAAGAAGAAGAAGAAGAAGAAGAAGGAGGAGGAGGAGGAGAAGGAGAAGGAGATCATTATGGAGCTAACTTGGGTTAAATATGTCATTTTGGAGCTAAGTATGCTTAATAAACCATATTGGACTCGCTCCCCTCTTTAGATTCGCAGCATACCCAACGGGGAACATCAACCGCATTTTGACCCACAATAGCATTTCCCTCATAGATGGCCTTTCAAGATTGAACCATGCATTTGGCTTCGCTATGCTTTGCTTTCCTTTCTGTTGTCGCAAGTTTTGTATCGGTCTATCACATAGAGCCTCCAGGTTGATTATAGCCTTAGGATTATCTTTTGAATTCCCCTCTATGCCGAACAATGTACCAAAAATGGCCTCCGCAATATTGTTTTTAGTGTGCATCACATCGATGTTCTGTGGGCAAAGGAGGTCTTTGAAGTAAGGCAGATCCGATAAGCATGACTTGTGAGTCCACGCGTGTTCCGTATTATACCCTTTGAAGTATCCTGGACGCAAAGGATCAGGCTCGAGAGCGTTTAACTGATCAAGGGTCTGTTGGCGTGTCAATGCAGCTGGTGCAGTGTTTTTGACAACTCTACCTTTGATGAAATTCGTCTTGTCTTTTCTTAACTTATAGTCAGGATCCAGGAATTGTCTATGCATGTCGAAGCAAGAAAACTTACGACCAGCCTGCAGCCAACGAAACTGAAGAGCTGCCTTGCATTTGGTGCACGGGAACCTTCCATGCACACACCAGCCAGCGAATAGCACAAACACCGGATAATCATGCGTCAAGTACATGTACCACACATGCATTTTGAAATTTGTTTTGGTAACGGCGTCGTAGGTCTTGATCCCATTATCCTAGGCTTCTTGCAACTCATCCTTAAGCGGCTGCATGTACACATTCAAATTCTTCCCCGGATAGTTGGGCCCTGGAATTATCAGCGTCAGGAAAATGTTCTTTCTTTTCATAATCTCTCCGCGTGGGAAATTGAGTGGAATGACAAATATAGGCCAACAACTGTATTGTGCTGCCGTCATACCATACACATTGAACCCATCCGTGTCGATGGAAACTCTAGAATGCCTTGGATCTTCCGATTTATCCTTATGTAATGCATCGAAGTGCCTCCACGCAAAACCATCTGAAGTGTGTACCAGCATCTTGTTCCCACCCGCATCTTGTTCGGTTCTTTTGCCCAATTTGTGCCATGTCATCTGTGTCGCCGTCTCTTCGACCATGAAAATACGTTGAAGTCTTGGTATGATTGGCAGATACCGAAGAACAATAATGGGGATTTTGGTCTGATTCTTCTCACCCATACCGTTGTCTACCACAATACACCTGGAAGAATTCAAATGGGGCAATAGTTCAAGGCCGCATACTCAAGCCTAAGTAAGGCACATCCATTCTCACAGGCATGTATCTTCTCATAGGGCATCTTAAGTACAGGTAGGATTTCCTCTGACTGGTACAGGTTTGCAGGCAGTACATGACCTTTGGATAGAAAGCGTCCAAATATCATCATCATCGCGTCGTAGCATTCTCTGCCTAGGTTGAATTGAGCCTTCAGAGCCATTACTTGCGCAATGGCATCCAACTGACAAAGCTCAATCTGCTCGTGGAGAGGACATTTTGAAGACTCCAACATTTCATAGAAGGCCTTTGCAGATTCCTCCATCTCATCGTTCGAATCCCGAGCATCATCAAAGTCTTGCAACATGTCTTCGATCCCGGTACCATACTCGTCGGTGCAACGACAAATCACCTCAGCTCTGGCACGTTGGTCAGACTCACCATGAAATGTCCACACCGTATAATTAGGCATAAAACCCCACTTCTGCAGGTGTTTACCCATTTCAAACTCTGTCTTCTTTTTCGAGTTGTCGCAGTTGGGACAGGGGCACCATGTTTTTTGTGGCCATTTGCAAATGCGGCTCTCACAAATCCCCTGGTTTTTGTTAACCATTCATTGGTCATGTCTTTCTGACTAGGGTGACCAGTGTACATCCAAGCACGATCACTCATGTTGCCTAGCTACCTATGGGAACACAAGAAATAAATATATAATTCATCATCTATATTCATCCGCTAATCACGTTTGTCAGTTTTATTACGTCCATGCAACCTACACGCTAATAGGTAAAGATAGGTCCTAATCCCACCCGAGTATGTGTAGATTGGGTTTGTTTTCCCATGCTCCGCTCCAGATGCGACGCAAAATTTCGGCAGCACCTCCCCATTGTTCTCCTGATACACATCTCGACAATAAGCAGAGAGGATGTGTACCCGAAGAACAACAGGGAGGCACTAACGAAATTCCGCATCGGATCCGGAGCACAGCATACGGGAAAACGAACCCAATCTACACATACTCGGGCTGTCCATGGATAATGTTGGACAATTCGAAAGGATGGCGGTTATAAATATGCAAAGACATGCATATTTAAAGATGCCACCCTTTCGAACAGGAGACGCATACTGGTCACGCATACTCATGATTGAAGAGGCCGGAGAGGTGTCGGGGGTCGGGGGTTGGGGGTCAGTGGCATCGGGGGTCGCGGGTCGGGGGTCGAGGGTCAGTGGCGTCGGGCGTCGGGGGTCGGGGGTCGAGGGTCAGTGGCGTCTGGAGTCGAGGGTCAATGGCGTCGGGCGTCGGGGTCGGGGGTTAGTGGAGTCGGGGGTCGGGAGTCGGGGGTCGGGGTCAGTGGCGTCGGGGGTCGGGAGTCATGTGCCAGTGGCGTCGGAGGTCGGGGGTCGAGGGTTGGGGGTTGGTGGCGTCGAGCGTCAGGGGTCGTGGGCCGGGGGTCAGGGTCCTCTTCTTTCTTGTTCTCCTCTCTCCTCTTTTTCTTCTTCTTCTTCTTGATCATCTTATTATTCTTCTTCTTCTTATTTTTTCTCCTCCTCCTCCTCCTCCTCTTCTTCTTCTTCTTTCTTTTATCTTTCTCTTCCTCTCCTCTTTCTTCTTCTTCTTATTCTTGTTCTTCTTTTTTCTTCTAGTTTATTATTCTCTTATTTTGTTCTAAGTTTTTTTCTATCTATATTTTCTTTTCTTTTCTATCTACCTTTTCTACCTAATAAACTAACTATCTAATTTAACATAAAAAAGCAGAAAAAACTAACTATCCAATTTAACAGAAAAAACAGAAAATAAACTAACTATCTAAATTAACTATCTAATTTAAAATAAAAAACAGGAAATAAAGCCAAAAAGGAAAAAAACTTACCTGCAGGGGCAGTGGGCGGCCGGGGCGGAGGGCAGTGGGAGGAGGGCAGTGGGAGGAGGGGATGGCGAGCTTCTGCCCTGGGCGGCAGGGAGGAGGTGCGCGGGGAGGAGGGGAGGGAGAGCTCCGGCCATGGGCGGCGGCGGTGGGCCAGAGCGGCTCCGATGGTGGTGGCGGCGGCGCTGGGGTGGGCTGGGCGCGGGAAGGAGGGGCCCGGGAAAGAGGGGCGCGGGGAGCTCTTGCCGTGGGCGACGGTGGTGGGCCAGAGCGTCTAAGGTGGTGGCGGCGGCGGTCTTGGAGTGGTCAAGGGGCGCGCGCGAGAGAGGCAGGAGATCGAGGGGAGCTGGGGTGGAGTGTGCCGTTAGGGGAGCCGGGGTGGGGGCTGGGCGCCGTTAGGGGGAGCGCCCCTTTGCCGTCTGCAAAGGCTGGGAGGCAGACGACAAAGGGGTGGGTGGGGTGGGGTGGGCTTCGGCGGTTAGGGTGGCGTCCCTTTGCCGTCTGCATGCTCTTTGCCGTCCGCCTGTGGGGCCTTTGCTATGCGTCAGCAGAGGGAAAAGAGGTGGACGACGACAAATAAAACCTTTGTCATCGGCAACCTCTTTGCCATCTGCTTTGTACCAGCTGACGGTAAAGAGGATCTTTTCCATGCATCAGCAGACGACAAAGGCATGGCAGACGACAAATTTCTCAATTCCAGTAGTGAGTACTGCTTTGGCGTCATATACCATAAAAACTATGTATATCCTATGTATCGAGTGGGCTTGGTATGTAGACCCCATAAAGCTGAATCAAGTTCCTCTTACCATTTGCAACCTGCTTCTTTAAGGAAGTGTACGATCGTGGCTTGACGCCTCTTAGGATTAGTCCATTGGCCTGCTCCACCTTCCCATTAGACTATAGGTGGTATACCGATGGATAAACGAGCTTGATGCCCATTTTTTCACACCAATCCTCAACCGATTTAGCTGTGAAGTTTGTCCCATTGTGTGTAATCGGACTATGAGGTTGTAGGATCGGAAGTATATCTAGAGGGGGGTGATTAGACTATTTGACAAGATAAAAACTTAGTATTTTCCCAATTTTTAGTGTGGGCTAGTTTTGGCAACCATGACTAGTCAAGTACACCCTACACATGCATATCTAAGAGTATTGCAGCAGAAAGTAAAACATAAAAGTGTAAAGTAGAGGGTAAGGTAGGGAGATCAAACGCAAAGGTTGACACGGCGATTTTTGGCATGATTCCAATAGGTGGCGCTATTGTACGTCCATGTTAGTGGAGACTTCAACCAACAAAGGGTAACGGCTGCGGGAGCCCATGGAGGGCTCCACCCACAAGGGGTGCACGAAGAAGCGGCCTTGTCCTTACAAACATCTTGGTTCAACTCCACAACACGAAGTAGGAGGCTCCTAAGCGACACCTAACAAATCTAGGAGGCACCACCCTCCAAAAGGTAATAGATGTGGTAGAACGATAAACTCCTTGCTCTTGTGCTTGTAAAGATAGTCTCCTCAACACCGAATCACTCTCTCTCACATTTGGCAGGGGTAGGAGAGATTGATCTTGTGGAAAGCAACTTGGGGAGGCTAGAAATAAGGGTTCAAATGGTTGGAATGGAATCTTTTGGTCTTAACACATGAGTAGGTGGCTCTCTCTCTCTCAGAAAAATGGATATGGCAAGTGTAAGTGTTTTTTGAGTCCTTCCTCGTCGAGTGAGAGGTAGGTGGAGGGGTATATATAGGCATCTACCAAAATCCAATCGTTACAACATTATTACCCAACTAGGTGACACCAAAATGTTAATCTCGGTGGTGCCGAGTTACACTAAATGTGGCAACTTTGAATTCTCGATGGGACCGATATAGGAAGGTCGATGGTACCGATACGATGACCTAGACTGGTTTCCAAACTCGGTGAGACCGACTTCAAACTCGGAAATTCCAAAACTTGAAGTTAGCTCAACAGAATGTTAGTCACCAAATCTTGGTGGCACCAATAGGAATGTTGGATGTACCGAGATGGTGGGATTGGCAAAGGATCTGTCTAAGTGTAAAATCGGTATAGCCGAGTGGGAAATGTTGGTAGCACCAATTTTGCATATTCGGCTTGGGATAGATATATTTTGTGGGAAAGTGGTTGAGTATTTTTGGTGGCTATCTCTAAGCACTTGAGCAACCAATTCATCATAATATCTCATCCCCTTTTAATAGTATTGGCTTTACTATGGACTCAAAAGTGATTTGTCACAAAGTGTAAAATGAAGATTCTTCCTGCTTGAAGCTTTAGCCAATCTTATTCCTTCCTTGCATCAAAGGGGCATCTACACACAATCCTATAGCCAAAGCATCTTTGAATTTTTTTTAAATATACTTGGATAAATTCATTAAACCAATGATGCATATGTTGTGATTAATTACCAAAACCACCTTAGGGAGCAATTGTGCTTTCAATCTCCCCCTTTTTGGTAATTGATGACAACATATAGATCAAAGTTTTGACAAAAGATATAATCAATGATTAGCATCGACGCTTTGAGAGGTATGTGAAAAGCATGAGCTCCCCCTAAATTTGTGCATTATTTTAAATTTGCATTTGAATGCAAATGCACAATCGATTACGATCATGGGTTACTCTTGATGTCACATACAACTTGGTGGTGCGTATAAGTGATAAGAATGAATAGTAGTGCACATAGCACATGCTTGTTGGTGGTAGAAATGAACGATCATGATGTAGATAGCTCAAAAATAATAACATGGTAGAATCAAGCAATTAAAGCATATGATCAAACACACCTAAATGGATAATGTCATCCAAAAGAACAAATAATGTTTTGAAAACCAAACGAGAGAAATAGAAGTCAAAAGCTCTCCCTCTCTAGAAGCCCTATGATCTAAATGATTCCCCCCCTTTGGCAACAAGTACAAAAAAGTTCAAAGGTCTAATCTAAGCGTCTCTATGGGCACGATCTCCTCTGGTAGAAGAAATTGGAGTAGACAAGAGAGCATCGACGAAGGCTTCGACTGATGTCGCTGGAGCAGGAGCTGGAGGTGTATACATTGGAGGTGCTGGAGCAGGAGCTGAAGCTTGAGCTGATGAAGACAGTCTATCTTCTAGTACTAGCACAACTGTTGACCTGGCCTGGGTCGTGAACCGTGTGGTTGTACGAAAAGGTGAATCATCATCATCATCATCTTCATCATCTCAGTGTGGAATCTTCACTCAGTCAACTTCGTGCTAATGCTGCTCAATAGTGGTGGTCAACTCCGTTACCTTCACATCCAGGTCATGGAATTTTCTTTCCACGATCCTCTCTAGGATCTTCTGGTTTAGCAAAATCTATAAAATATTCTTCTCCATCCCTAGGATGGTGCTGACCAAGAAAGACATCCTTTCATCACTGTTTTTAAGCTCGATGGTGGAGCTGGAGCATTCCTAGCAACCTTTGCAGCTTCTGCCTCTGCAGCCTCTCTAGCTGTAGCTGAGCTTGGATGAGTTTCATCCATCACAACTTCATTATCCTCAAATTCTGGCAGAAGTGGAAAATGATAACGATCAAGCTGATATGCATGCTTGCCAATCTTGGCATTGATGAGCATCTAAATGTATGGTGCATATCCATAAGATATCTTCTGGTCTATAGAAGTTCTCCTGACAGTCTCAGCAATCAAATACATGACTTTGACGCGAGTGTGGGTGTCTAAATTATGCAGCATATTGATGGAATAGCCTCTAATCATTTTGTCATCACCTTTTTTGGGCATCAGGGTATGCCTCAAGATAGTGCTGGTAGTGGTTATTCCAGCTTGCAAGAAATAGACAGAGCCAAGCTTGTGAGACGACAGATAGTCACTGGGCACTGGCTTGTACATATTGGCCATGGAGTTGTGATTCTTCTTAGGTTTTGAATACACATCCAAGTCCTCTGATCGCGACTTTGGAGCACCAATGATAGTAGCCCATTCTTCAATTGTGGCTTCATATCTATGACCATCAGGCATCCAGACAATTGTGACATCTTCAACTGTGCCATCATCATTCCATGCAGTCATCTCTCTGCCAACAAACTCTTCAATATCCACAAGATTAGAGTTTTCTCTCACATATGGAAAGAAATCTTCATTGGCTTGGATGTATTTCTACTCAACATATCTCATGTCACTGATTGCTGGACTCTTGTCAAATAGAACTGTCTCGTAGAAGTCTTGTTGTTCCCTTGTGTGAAACCGTGGATCAACAACATTTCTTCTCCTCATAGCATAGGGATCAATAACTCTCCACTTTCCCAACCCTGCATCTATTTTCTTTTTCATGTCTTCAACAATTGGATGAGCCTCATTGTGAAGTAGCAAATGAGGTCTTAGCTTCATGAGAATAGGTGTATTCTCATCTTGTTCCTCTGTATCAAAGGCTCTGGAAGTAGTGCCTTTCTGTTTAGCAGCCGCATGTATGTCCTTTGTACTCCTCTTGGGAGCTACATGCTTCTTAGGAGCTGAAGGCTTTGGAGCAGAAGGCTTCATAACATCTGACATAAGCTTCTTCTTCTTTGGAGGAGGGTACTCAACTGGTATTTCTTCTTCCTCTTCCTCAGTAGCAGCATTTTCTGCTGGGTCTTCATACATGGAGGTTTGGCTACCATTGACATGAATAGTTCTTTTCCTGGCTCTCTTCACACCCAACTTCTTAGAAGGTCTCTCAGTGGTAAGTGCCATCCCTTGCCTTGCAGACTCTGGAGCTCTCAGGATGGAAGGTTTAGCATACTCCTTCCTCACAATTTTCTTGACTGCAGACTTCTCTTTCTGCTTCTGGGGAGGAGGAACTTCAGGAACAAAATCAAAATCTTCTCCATCAGAATTCAACTTATTCCTGGACCTAGTAGCTGCCTTGGGCAAGCCATGGGAGCTGGGTGTACCTTGTTTAGAAGGGGTTCTATCAGGACTAGTGCCTAAATTAGACTTAGCATGGGGCTCACTGAAGTCGGTGTGACTATCGTCGGAACCTGACATCTTGCAATCCAAGCAGACAAGCCGACACATAGACTGGCTGACCCCGTGAAAAGATATGGAAGATCTTGAAAAGATAAGCATCACAAAATTCCAAAAGACTTTCAAAATTTGAATTTGGAAACTTTGGGTATGATCTCCTGCAGAATGTATTTAGGTAGCACCTGGTTGGAGTTTTGGGAGTCACCGAGACTGACCACTTGCAATAATAGAAACCCGGGCAGCCTTTTCGGTGTAGCCGAAAAGGACTATTCGGTCTCACCGAATTGATTCTAAGAAACCCTAAAAACTAAATCAGTGGAACCGATTTTATCAACTCAGTATTACCGAGATGCATGTTGCGGGAGATCAGATCCAGAATTTTTTCGTTCTCTATTCTATGGAGGATTCTTGTGGCATAGAAGGATTTCACACTATGGATTGTAGATGGAAGTAACCTAGTGCACATGAATCGGATAGTGGAGCACACTAGGGGTCAGATTCATACCCTAGCTTGGTGATGAATCCGCTAGGCGACGACGGCGGTGAAGATTCCGTCGGCGGCGGCAATTCCCAACGGCAAAAGCGCTTGGGGACGCAAGGGCGACGACCAAGGGGTCCTGGTGCGACAGTTTGGGGTTGGGGACTTGACTTTTGAAGATGGAATTTCAAAATGTCGGGTCCGCGGATATAATTACCCCTTACTATCGGTGTCACCGATACTAAAATGTCGGTGCCACCGAGTTCCATTGCTGTGTGTTGATAGGGAAGCTCAGTGATGCGTGGATTATGGTATTGGTGGTACCGAGAAAACCTAGATCAACTTTGAGAATCGTTGGAACCTAGAATTTGGGGTTGGTTACACCGAGATTCACAAAGAGGTTTTGGAAAGCAGCCCTTGTCGACACAGAACTCCGAGTGCTCCTCACACAGAGGGATCGAGAAGTGCTTGTTCAAGTTTTGTGATGTAGCAGGAATAGGTCTTGAGACGATAAAGCATAGATAGCTAGAGAAGGATCCTAGACATTCTTGTCCATCCAATTGGCAAAATATAAGTCAAAAGCCAAATAGTAACAATTGGATATCCTCTAATGAGTAAATCATGCATACCAACATGCTCACATGATAAGATGTCAAGTGAAATCATGATGAACATGCACAAACATTCTAGCATCTATGAAGGACTTTGGCGATGAAGAAGTCATCTATATATGAGTATATTGAGTTAGGAGTCAAGTAAGAATACTTGATCGTAGGTCATACTAATCGATTAAGCACGAGTGGGTTTAACACTTTTACACAATGCATTAATGTATTCAGATCATTTAGGAGATGCATGTACTCAAGTCTTAGAGTAAAGCTCCCCCTAGATGTGACATCCCCCCTAAGCGGGATCAACTAACCTTGGATTTTGTCTTAGAAGGCTTCAAGTAGGTGAAGTAGTGGTGGATGCTCATTGTTGATGAAGTCCATCTCAAGTTGGGAGCCATCCTTGTTGATTCTTACTCTTCTCACCTACATAGGTTAGTCCCAAAGAAAAAGTACAAACTCAAGGATATCTATGGACAATGAGTGAAATACATGGGAGGTGATGTCCAAAGATGCATTAATTACCTTGTACCTTGCTCACCTCTCAAGGAATGTGTGACTCCTTGAACTAATGCATAACGTTGAGGTTGACTGCATGTAGTTCTTGCCAAAATAAATAAGTGTTAATTTCATTGGCGGAGTCACCCCTCAAGAACTTTCTAGTTCTTCCTCTTGGGAATCCACATCAACTTGATGGGAATCCTTGGAGTTTTGGCAGCACTAGATGAGGTAGTGCTATAAGTGTCCTTGGGAACCCACTCAACCTTGCCTTGGGGTTCTTCTTCAAATGAGTCAATGTACACTAGAAGCTTTGCCTTGCCCTTGTGGTCTTGTGGTAGAAGGCCATCTTGTGATCATGTTACCTTGGGAGGAGTAGAATCATACTTCTCCTCTTGAGGAACAAACTTGGGAATGGGATATGGACCTTCTTACCAAACATCTTCATTGATGTTGAAGTAGCCAACACCTTGCTTCTTCCAAAGTCCTCCTTGCTTGCGCACAATTTCCTCAAATTTCTTACTTCAGGCAAGGCTCTTGAAAACACCTCTCTGTATAATCCCTTTCAGTAAATATTTTCCTTGCTCAAGTGTAACTTGGCTAAAAGAATCATTAGTGGAATCAAGAGAGCTACTGGCAACAATATCATTTCATTTAGCTTTAGAATTGTTGTTACTAGATGAAGAAACTTTCTTTCCTTTGTTACTAGTGTTCTTAGGTTTAACTTGTGGAACAAAAGTATACAAGAGTAATCATTTGGCTTGATAAGAGTAACTCTTCTTTCGAAGATCATCATTGATTGCTTTTAGGAACTCATGCTCTTGCTCTAAATTTAGCTTCTCGAAGTGTAGCTTCTCATAACTTCTTGCAAGCTCTCTATGATCTTATAAAAAAGTTTCATGAGCTAACTTAAGAGTGTTTAATTCGTTAGTTAATCGTTCAATTTCGTTCGTATCATCATCACTCGATTTCTCTTGACAGGCATGAAAATTAGCAAGTTCATTTTCAAAATTATCACTAGTGTTATCAAAGAGCAAGTCATCTTCTCCTAACAAGTCATCCTGATCACTATCAAAGTCAAAATACTCGGGGTGTGATACCTTGGGGCCTTTTTCCATGAAGCAGTTTCCAATCCCTTCATTTGGTGTATCAAATGAGTCGTAGGAGTTGTACAAAAAAAGCAATGCCAGCAACATCTTCATCTTGACTGTTGTTTGAGTTGGAGTGATAACTTTTCTCGAAGTAGTTGTTAGACTCAGAGCGAGAGACCCATTCACCAACATGAGCTTGATGTCTTCTTCTTGAACCACTCTTGGTGTACTTGTCCTTCTTCTCCGATTCTATGCCTCTCCGTGAGTGTCTTCGCTCGTAATGATCTTCTCTACTCATTCTCTCTCTGCGAGGTGACTCATATCTTGAGCTTCGTCTTCTAGGTGACTCCTCTGTTTGTTTGTGGGGAGCCGAGCACTCATTGGAAAAGTATCAGGTCTTTCCACAGTCGTAGCACTTTTGATCACGACTAGACGAATGCTTCTCATCATATCATGAGCTTGAGATCGTCTCTTTGCCTCTACTCTTGTAGAACTTGTTGAACTTTCTGACCATGAGGCCGATCTTCATTGGTAAAAAAGTTGTCACTTGAAGTAGCGGGAGCATCAACTGAAGCTTTGTAAGAACCTCTTGACTTGTTTTGCAACTCATCTTTGTCTTTGAGAGACATTTCGTGAGCAACAATCCTTCCAGTGACTTCAGTAGGCTTGAGATCTTTGTAGTTGGGCATCATTTGGATTAGTGTGCACACGGTGTCGTATATTCCATCCAAAGCTCTAAGTATCTTCTTGATGATCAATTTGTCGGTCATGTCTTCGCTTCCTAAGCCGACAATCTCATTTGTGATGAGAGCTTGCCTAGAATACATCTCGGCGACTCCTTCACCATCCTTCATCTTGAACTTTTCAAGCTGACTTTGAAGCACATCCAACTTGGATTCTATGACAGAATCGACAACTTCGTGCATATCAACCAAAGTATCCAAATTTCCTTTGCATTCTCAAGGTGACTTATTTTTTTGAATTCTTTGGGACACAAGAAGTTGAACAGGATGTCACATGCTTGAGAATTGAATTGCACCATCTTAATTTCTTCCGTCGTGGCATCACGATCCGGTTCTCTTCCTTCTCCGAGGAAATCACCTTGCACACCATAACAAACAACAGACCAAACGACAAGATTATGACTGAGAATATGCATTTTCATTTTATGCTTCCAACTAGCAAAATTAGTGCCATCGAAATATGGACCTCCACGGTGATAATTTACCTCACTAGACGCCATACTCTCCTAGGTTGTGAAACCAATGCAATGGAGACCAAAGCTCTGATACCACTTATAGGATCGAATATATGTATAGAGGGGAGGGGGCGATTAGAATACTTGACAAGATAAAAACTTAGCCTCTTCCCAATTTTTAGTGTGGGCCTGTTTTAGCAACTATGACTAGTCAAGTACACCCTACACATGCATATCTAAGAGTATTGAAGCGAAAAGTAAAACATGCAAGTGTAAAGTAGAGGGTAAGGTAGGGAGTTCAAACGCAAAGGTTGCCACGACAATTTTTGGCATGGTTCCGATAGGTGGCGCTATTGTACGTCCATATTAGTGGAGACTTCAACCCGCGGAGGGTAACGACTGCGAGAGTCCATGGAGGGCTCCACCCACAAGGGGTCCACGAAGAAGCGGCCTCGTCTATTCCACTACGTCTTCCATCCACACAGGACTAGCCTCATTCACAGTAGATCTTCACGGAGTAGGCAATCTCCTTTCCCTTACAAACATCTTGGTTCAACTCTACAACATGAAGTAGGAGGCTCCCAAGCGACACCTAACCAATCTAGGAGGCACCACCCTCCAAAAGGTAATACCAGTGGTAGAACAATGAACTCCTTGCTCTTGTGCTTCTAAAGATAGTCTCCTCAACACTCAATCACTCTCTATCAGATTTGGCAGGGGTAGGAGAGATTGATCTTGTGGAAAGCAACTTGGGGAGGCTAGGAATCAAGGTTCAAATGGTTGGAATGGAATCTCGTGATCTCAACACATGAGTAGGTGGCTCTCTCTCAGAAAAATGGATCTGGCAAGTGTAAATGTGTTCTGAGTGCTTCCTCGGTGAGTGAGAGGTAGGTGGAGGGGTATATATATAGGCATCTCCAAAAATCCAAACGTTACAACATTATTGCCCAACTCGGTGACACCGAAATGTTAATCTCGATGGTACCGAGTTGCACTAAATGTGGAAACTTTGAATTCTCAGTGAGATCGATATAGGAATCTCGGTGGTACCGATATGGTGACCTAGACTGGTTTCCAAACTCGGTGAGACCGACTTCAAACTCGGAAATTCCAAAACTTAAGTTAATTCGACAGAATGTTGGTCACTCAATCACGGTGGCACCGATAGGATTGGCATATGATCTCTCTAAGTGTAAAATTGGTATAGCCGAGTGGGAAATCTTGGGGGCACCGGTTTTATATATTTGGCTTGGGATACATATATTTTGTGGGAAAGTGGCTGAGTATTTTTGGTGGCTATCTTTAAGCGCTTGAGAAAACAATTCATCATAGTAACTCATCCCCTTTTAATAGTACTAGATAACCGGTTGCACCCATGGCGCAAAAAAGGATAGAGAGCCGAGCCTCCAAACCATGAGAGTGAGAGTGATCTAGAACCTATTTAATAGATGCTTAGCTACACATAGCCTCTAACTCCAGGGGTAGCATATAAGTGGTACATATACAACTCAGTACAATACAACAGGGTGCTGACACAACTAAAACTTAGATAAATGGACCTATACCCGATTTGATTTTAACCAGAGTTATTTGCACATCAATAGACAACATTTATAGTCTTGGTGGTGTTGTTAATACACATGGAATTATAATCTCATAACATAACAACAATTAGTGGTCATAGTTTTGTATTTTTAGACATCGTGCCACATCAAAATATATAATACTCTCCATGGTCTTTATATATTTTTCTTATTTAGCTTCGATATGCCGCTTTTGTGTGAAGGGAAGTGGGGGATCCATATGATCGGTGGTGGTAAATTGAGAGAAAGAGAAGCAAGAAGCCCATGTTCTCCCAGATCGAGTATATCCCAGTCCTGAAGGCGTGTCCAAGCTTCCCCATGTCATGTTTAAGTATGAACCACTTGTTTATTGCACAAACCACTGATATCTGAAATATATGAAAAAACATTATGGTGCAGGAAGATATATTCCCCCGTAAAAGCAAAAGAATGTACCACTAAAAGAAATGCTCCAATAGAATTCCTGAAGTCAGAAGAAAGTTCTCACAGTCAACATAGATGCCACCTTACACTACTAGTCAGATAGAAGCAAATAGAAACTGGTAAGTAAATGACGCTCTGAATAACAACCTGTGCATAAGAAATAGAACACCACCAAATGACAAATTTTAAAAATGAACATGGCAATGAGCAAAAAATGGGGGAATAAAATTGTAAATAGATTTATCGATGAACCTCTACAGTTCTCAAATAGACCAAATGAAGGTGGAATGCAATCAGAAATTAGAACTCTCACTAAAAATCATTCACAACCAAAAACTCTCAAGTCGTTGTCAGATTTATTTTAGATGTTGGAGTGTATTGATACGCACATCAAGAAGAATGAAACTATAAATAGGAAAATGGCAACATTGCAAATATAAATAAAATATAGAGGTCGACAAGGTCGCAATCAACTATGCTAATACCTAAGCAAGTGGCATATATAAATGGCATTAATGAAGGTTAAATATGGTGGTCATCCATAATCCATTGTAGGAGAAAAGGGATCACTAGAAAGTATCTTTTGGTGTAGTGGTATACAAGGTAGAGAATCTAGAACTCAGGCTCAGGCTACATTATGAACAGGTTTGTTATCACCCGGGAGTATTGATCCAAGACAAAACTCAAACCATATATGGTACTATAAATTCTAGTGTTGTCCAAACAGAGATAAAGGATGTTGGACTCGTCGAGGCATAAGATAGAGAAAATGATCCATGAATGACTTAGAGATGTAGTTATCAGAAATGTACCTTTAAGATGATCCTGCTTTGTTGCATAACAAAGTAGCACATCAGCGACATCACTAACACTTGCAAATTAGGAAGCAAGATGCAACAAAAAAAATCAAGCCACCGTGTCTAGATCTTGTGTGGTCAGTGGCCTCCCAATCTGGTGGAGTTGCGTTTCAATTAGGGGTCTCCCCCAATGGTGGTGATGGTGGTAAGGTGTGCGAGCAGTGTGAAGGCATGGCTTGGGGACACCGCGTCCGACCATAGTTGATCAAAGTTGCTGTCATATTTATGTGAAACCTCGAGCCACTTTAAATCGACAAGATGAGCATCTAAATCAAGAAAATGCATTGAAATATAATATATCCATGAGCAGTGGTGGAGCGTGAATCAAATTCAAGAGGGGGCCAAATAAGAGGACGACTTAGAAATGCCTGGGTAATTCATGATCGAACCCAGGACAATCTGACAATGAATTTAGTTTATATACAAGTATGTACATTAAACTAATATAATGGAATGTTTTTCCATACAAGCACACACACGAGAAGGCTCTGACAGCAGGCTACACACAAGTTCATGAGCTAATTGATTATGCGTCCCTTGTTTTGTTTCCCTCGGGTGTGATCAGAGTTCCAGAAAATTAGGAGAGTTTAGCAACAGATAGTAGAGTTTTGCAGTGTTTGCGCTTTCGTAGGGGGGGGGGGGTCGTGGCACCGTTTCTCCTCCAGGAGGCTCCACCAATGTGCATGAGCACCCAAACAATCTCACTTGAACAAAATTTGCAATCCATAAATTATAATAAAGAATCACAAGATCAAGACATGGCTCAAATAATCACATGATAAGCTATATGAAGAGCTGCTGGCCCAAAAACACAACAAAGTCAAGTTACAACAGGATGACAAAAATGTAAGTTGTTTGTGTCCACATAGCCGCCTTTAAATAATCTAGAATCTAAACCATAAAACTAAAATCATAGTCTAAAATCTATTTTGAGAGAGAAACAAACAAGTTCACCACTGTTTCGAAGCGAATCGGATCTTATTCGTCTTAACACATATATCTTTGTCAGCATCTCTACAAACTGATAAATGTAACTCAAACTATCCTCCTGTGTGGGCAGCCACCGGGGTGGGGCTCGACCAGAAGGGGGTTCCACCAGTGTTGCTACTATCTTCATATGGATCACACCATCTGTCACATCCCTAACCCTTAAGCAAGATAGCCTTGTGCTCATGTCTTCTTTGCATTTGCATCTAAGAAGTTTCAACAAAAACAACAAAGTGGCAAAGGAAAAACTCAAAACCCTAGCCACTATTTCAATTAAAGAAAATCTCAAACTAGTTCAAATCAATGAACCCAAAATGGCCTCAAGAAATGTTCAAACTTTCTGATAAATCATGAAAGTAAATGAGCATTGGAGAAAACTATTTTCTTGACACTTTAAGCATTTTAAATAAATGCAAAAGGCTACTGGTTTCAAGTTTTAAATTTGAAATCAGAATCTATAAATTTCCAAAAATGTTGAAAACTTTGGAAATGGTTGGGAATGTTATAACAATATTTCAGGAGGTCAAAAATAGTTTTTACTTTTTGTTTTGGAGCTGAAATAATTAGCAAAACAATAGTTAGCAAAACACAAAAACAAAAACAGAAAAAATGGGAAAACCCTTACCTGTCGCCTAGCCTGGCCCGACCCATCTCCCTCGCTCGTCCCCTCCCTCGCGCTAGTAGGCAGCAGGAGGTGGCCGCCGCCTCCTCCGGCGCGGCCACGCACCTGTGCGCCTGCCTGGCGGCCGCCTCGCGCTGGCAGGGCCGCGGATAAGCTCCCCAGGGTCTCCTCTATCCATTCCCCAGCACCGTTCTTCCTCTCCTCTCGGATCTAGCCCCCCCTCCTGCTGCCGCCATTGGAGCCGAGCTCGAGCTCGAGCCGCAGCACCTCTAGCCATGGAAACCCTCCTTCGAGTAGCCTGTTAGCTCCGCCTCGTCGCCCTGGTCATCTCTGCAGAAGCCGAAGCTCCCCCAAGCTCTGCATCGCCCCCAACGCCGTCGTCTTCCACCTCTGGCCGTCGGACCTCTCCCGTCGATTCGTCGCCCCCAGGCCTTCCCCGAGCCGTCTAAGCCCTACTCTGCACTCCCCGTGAGCATGCGGTCGTTTCCCCTAAGTTTTCCCCGTCGATCCCCTCCTCTAGCTCTAGTTTCACCGGAGCCCGACGAGGACCGCCGCTGCCGCTCGTCGCCGGTAGCTCTCCGATGATCAGCTCGTCCTTCCGAGGGCACCAGCAGCTTCAGGTCGACGCATAGATGTTGTAGCAGCTAAGAACCGAGCGTAGATTCCTCTGGATCAAAGCCCCCGATGACGCCCGAGCCTTGGCCGCCGCCAAGCTCGTCGCCAGCGTCATCTCCGGCCAGATCAGCCCCGGCTAAGTGCAGAAATGGAGCTGCTGGAGATGCGCCGTTCCTCTGGTGCTCTCCGCGCAGCATTTGGCCCCCTGTGCGCCGTTTCCGAGCCCCTCCGCCGTGCTGGTGGTCGCCGGAGGCTCCCCGCCGGCGAGGACGACCTCGCCGCCGGTGGATCTCGGCTGGCCTGAGCCACTGACTGGTGGGGCCAGCCTCTGGCAAGTTTAAAACTAATAAAAATAAATCAAATAAGTTAATCAGTCACTGACATGTGCGTCCAGCAAGGTTAATCAGTTAATTAAGTTTAAACTTAATCTAAAATTGACCAGAGAGACTAACCAGTGGGTCCCACTGGTCACCCACTGGCCAGATGGACCTGCTGATGTCATGCTGATGCAATAAAAGAATTTCCAGTATAAAACTAATTCAGGAAATTGCTAAAACTTGTAAAAATCGTAGAAATTAATCTGTAACTCAAATGAAAATAATTTATATATGAAAAAGTATCAGAAAAATTCAAGGATTCTGATTATGCTATTTTCAACTATGTTTGAAAAAGTTACAGAACCCTAAATTGTGAAATAAGGAATAATTCAATTCTCATAATTACTTTTAAAATGGAATTTGGAAAAATATTCAAATTTCATCATGATTGCCATGATCACACACTGCCCAAATTACAAATCAGTACCATAACATGACACTTCATGCATACTAACATCAAGTTGATCTGAGCATCAGGTCGAATCAATTAAACCGGTATCCGAGAATACCCCGTTTGAATTCATATTCGAATGTGATTCAAATCAACTCTAAAACTAATACATGTTGAAAATAATAACTTATCACCTTGCATTCTCATGCCATGCTCATGCATCATTTTGAGTGCATATGATTGTTATTGAATGTTGCCATTCATTTCGGTAGGCTCCGCACCCCCGGATTTCACCGAATATCCGTCTGACGGATATCGTTCCTCCTTTGAGAAACAAGGCAAGCAACCCTTTTTGATCATCCTGATAATTCCCATGTTCTTGCTCCTGCAATTATTTATTGCATTAGGATCAAATGCTTCAACTGCTTTTGCCACGATAGTTGAACCCACTTCCTTTGCATGACTTAACCTTGTCACAGTAAATAGCCAAACCTTGCAACCTAGCATACCTGGTAGTTGCTTGAGCTGTGATGTGCCTTATCCTGCTATGCATGCTATGCTTAGAGTTGTGTATGGTCTGTCATCTGGGAGATGAACAGGATTGTGGAATGTGTTTGGTGAGCAAAGGTTGTGTGTTAAACTTGAGTTGGTAAAGGTACCGGTGAAAGGCCGTGTAGGAGTACATGGCGGGTTGTTTCATTGGAACCGTCCTTAGGAACTGAGTTCCGTGTATGTAATCCAAGACTAGATACTACCACATGCTGGGCCCTGAAATATGACCCCGCTCGGCCTATTAATCGCGTAGTACTCGGTCGAGGAGTTGCAAGTAGTTTCTGGTGTTTATAGTAATGCTGGAGGCCGTGCATGGTGCTGACCTGAGAGGTGGGCCGTGATGCGGTAGGCAGTGGCACGGTGGACCAAGTGGCACCCGGATGGTGGGCATGGGAACCCTGCGCACATCGTTTGAGGCCGTGGCGGAAACCTCGGCCGGACTTCCGTACGGTTACTCTCAGATAGGCGATAAACCTGGACTAGGTACTAGTGTGGTTAACGGTCGTGGCCGACTCCCTCGCTGGGCTTCCGCTTGAAGGTTGCCGAGGTGCATGACGTGCACATGGCGATAAGTGGCGAGAGCGTGTGTGACGAAGTACACCCCTGCAGGGTTCTGATCTATTCGAATAGCCGCGTCCGTGGATATGGACTACTTGGAGACATATGTTGTTCATAGATAACTTCAATGGCTACTCATAAAATTGCCAAGATAAGCGTGAGTGTCGTGGACGGCATTTCTGTATGGAGACGGAATGATTCCTCGATGGTGTATTGTTGTGGTGTTAGTGGACTCGTGTGTGAGAAATCAAGTTGTCAAAATTATTTAAAAATGTAAGTTGTCTAGCCACGAGTCAAATGCTGGCTTTCCGCATGAAACCCCACAATACCTTTTGATACCTTGCATGAGTAGTTAGTCATCCTAAAGTCTTGCTGAGTACCTTCGTACTCATGTTTGCTTAATAAATGTTGCAGAGGTTGCTAATGACCCTAATGGAGGGTTCTTCGTAGACATCGACGACGATGAGTAGCTGGTGTCCCAGCTACGATATGGCCCTACGTCGGCTCTGTAGTATAGTCAGGCCATGTGCCTTCTAGTTGCCCTGTGTGTACCCAGACATTTTATAACTCTTCCGCTGGCTTGTAATTGTATGACTGCTATTATGGGTCGAGAGACCCTTAATGTGTAATATTATGTGTGTGGCTCTTCCGAGCCTCTTAAATAAAGCCTGTATGTTTATGGTTATGTTGTGATGCCATCGATGTATCTATACATATCGGTATGCCATGCGTACGTGTGTCTTACTTGATATGTATGGGGTTCGAATACCTAGTCGTGAACTTTAGTAGCACTCCTTACAAGGAAATGCCCCTTTGTGATCCAACGAGCCTTGGTAGTTCGCTACTGCTCCGGACACATTGGTTGATCGGCATGTGTCCTTTTTAGCTGCTGTGTCTGTCCCCTTTGGGGAAATGTCACGCGACGTAATGGAGTCCTTGTAGCTTGCTACGACTCGTCTACGTTCGCTGATGACCGACACCTGCTTTGTTGGGTCATGTATGCCTGTCCTTGTGCGGTACTGCCACTTTGGTTTATGACTAGACATGTCGATCCGGGTTCTTTGACATTGGATTGCTAGCGACACTATCGCATACGTGAGTCAAAAGACGCAAACGGTCCCGGTAAGGTAAGGCTGCAGCCGTGGAGTTAACCGTGCGTGAGACCACAAAGGGATGCGATGTGTTACAGGCTGGATTCCTATGGCTTAGGATCGGGGTCTCGACAGCGTTGGTATCAGAGCCTGACTGACTGTAGGATTACTAAGCCAAACTGGTCGAAGTTGAGTCTAGAATTTCTTTAGTTATATATAAGGGAATTGTTTGTGGAAGGGAACGTAAGACTCTTGTTCTCTTCTCAAGTTATTCTATTCTGGTCATCCTCGTCTTTTCTGCGGGAATTAAGGACTAGGTTACTCATCTTCTCCTGGGCCCGTATTTCTGAGCGGTAGATTATAGGACTACGGGTCGAGAGATATTGGGTTTCTTTTATTCCTAGGAAGCAGGAAGTAATTTTGATGATCAGAGAGTTGAACTTGATAGTTGAGTGGTTACGCTATTCCATTTTTGGGTTGTCTCAAAATTTGTTTTTGAGCATTTACAGCCGTTATGCTGCCCAATTTTGCATTCAGAGCTCTAATGCTTTTGCATTACTCTCTATTTACAGATGCCTGGCCGTCCTTCTCGTCAGGTGGTACGTCTGACCAGGTGCATTGATGTACCGGGTCATACGGCCATGCTGGTCAGGGTGATGTTGGTGTGCGGTTACCGCTGGTACCCCGAGTACACAGTGGAGGAACAGTACCGAGACTTCAACCAGAGCCAGTACATCTGCACTGTTAGGGTATTTCCAGACTACCCTGGAGCTGAGAAGCCAATCCATTGGTCCTATGGGTTGGGGGTCACCATTGACATGGCAGTACAGGATGCTGCCTATTCAATGCTGACTATTATGAGAGCGAGACATGCACTGCTGCAGAATTCAGAGTTCTGCTATGTTCCGGCCTCTCAGTCTGGTGAAGAGGGATACCTCTGTGGAGTCTATTTTGATTCTTCTATGGAGGATCCACTTCTGCAGTCCACTGTTGAGATGCTAGAGAACAGAGACAGGGATGCTCGTGCTCTCCGCATGGAGCTTTATGCTACCCGTGCCCGTCTGTGGACAGCTTTGACGCAGCTGGCACCGGTAGTCCAGACAGGGTATGGAGAGATGGAGATGCTGAACCCTGTTAGGAACCATCTTTCGGCCCACGTTGACTGGCCAGCTATAGGAGGAGTCACACCTCTTCGGGGACCCCTCTTACCACCAGTCAGGGGACCAAGGCCACATCCGTGTCCTTATGGATCCCAGGGATCTCAGGCTAGAGTGTTTCCTGATCCGCAGGTTGAGCTTCCAGGCCATGGAGGTAATCTCTATGAGATGTTCTATGCGGATGCCTGAGCTGTGAGCGGAAGGATAGTATGGTAGTAGCCGTACACTCACAGTTCTGCGTGACTTGTGAAGTATGGTTGTACTGTGAAATGAATTCCGGAGGCCTAGATAAATAATGTATAGGAAGCTTGTAAGCCTCTGATGAGTAGTTTCACAATTCCAGTAGTTTTCTCTTCGGTTAAGGGTGTACTGAACTACGTAAGGGTGTGTATGAACCATGGTGTATATATAGCAGTTGCTTGTTACCATGTTGTTCGGATATTCATTTCCGCATTCCGTGTGTTCAGTACATTCTTAATCCATAGCTAGTATTGTTATGATATTGGTCTAAGCTATGAGTTTGTTTGTCAGGATGGTGTTCACCAGGTTGAACCGTTCCCCTGCTCATGAGCAAGGTGAGGGTAGTCAAGCGTCGCAGGAAGACCTACCTCACCCACCTTCTCTGGTAGAAGTGATGCTTGAGGCAGAAAGAGACAAAAGGGAGACCAATCGACTACTAGAGCGTATTGAGCAGAATACGGCTCGACAGCCTAGGAATGCTGCAGTGTCCCTCAATGACTTTGTGAAGTTGAATCCTCCAAAGTTTCATCATTCCGTCGATCCCCTCGACGCTGATGACTGGCTGTGCAGCATCTCACGCAAGATTCGCTCTGCGAATGTGTCTGAGGCCGACAAGGTGACCTTCGCGGCGTATTTCCTGGAAGGACCCGCCAATCTGTGGTGGGAGAATTTTGAAGCTATGCGTCCCGCTGAACCAGTGGCCACATGGGCAGACTTCAGTGCAGCTTTTCGTCTGCACCACATTCCAGAGGGCCTGATGGACAGAAAGAGAGAGGAGTTCTGTGCCTTCACTCAGGGCAAGTTGTCTGTGGATGCCTATAGCCGCGAGTTCGGTAACCTCGCCCGCTATGCAACAGAGGAGGTGTCTACCGACGCCAAGAAGCAAGCAAGATTCCGTAAGGGTCTAAGCCCTGAACTCCGTCGTGATCTGCGCCTCCATGAGTGTGCAAGTTTTCAAGCCCTGGTCAACAAAGCGATCAGTGCCGAGACTGGTCATATCGACTTCGAAGCCACAAGGAAGCACTCCCGTGACTTTGGCTCGTCTTCTGGTTCCGCGTTTCCAAAACGCAGGCTGTGGGTTCCAAACAGTTCTGTGCCGCCAAGATACACTCCGAGGCCATCCTACGTGGCGCCTCAGACGAATCAGGCCAACCCTCCAGCAAAACCTTATGGTGGTCCAGCTAGCAATGCTGCACCACGTGCCAACCAGGTGATATGCTACAAGTGTGGAGAACCAGGGCACTATTCCCGTGAGTGTCCTCAGAATGTGGGTGCCAAGCAACCCGGAGAGTCCGTCGGGCAAGCCAAGTCGGGCAAAGCTTACTATGTGAAGCCAACTCCTGCACGCGGCCGTGTGAACTATGTGTCAGCAAAAGAAGCTGCAGAGGATCCCGACGTCATGCTGGGTACGCTTCTTGTCAATCATCACCCAACGTCCGTTCTCTTTGACACTGGGTCTTCTCATTCCTTCATTTCAGAAAGTTATGCACAGTTGCATAACATGTCATTTTGTGATATGCCAATCCCATTGGTTGTCCAAACCCCTGGTAGTAAATGGAAAACCTCTAGGATAACCTATGACAATGAAATTCTAGTAGACAGGCTAGTTTTTCTAGCCTCATTGATAGCATTGAAATCTTCGGATATTAATATCATCTTGGGCATGGACTGGATGTCAGCTCACTATGCCAAGATTGATACTCACTCTAGAAATGTCCAGCTTACCCATCCCTCGGGTGAGATAGTAAATGTCTCTACTCGAGTTGCCAAATGCCAACCCTCTTCCGGAACTTGAAGACATTCCGGTAGTCCGTGACTTCCCGGATGTTTTTCCAGAGGAACTGCCAGGTATTCCACCTGACAAAGATGTAGAGTTTGTAATAGATCTTGTTCCGGGAACTGTCCCAATAGCCAGAAGACCATATAAGATGGCACCCCTGGAGCTAGCCGAACTTAAGAAGCAATTAGATGAGGCCTTGAACAAGGGTTTCATTCGTCCTAGCTCTTCTCCTTGGGCTTGTCCCGTCCTCTTCGTCAAGAAGAAAGACGGAACGGATCGGATGGTTGTAGATTACCGACCAGTTAATCTGGTCACCATAAAGAACAAGTATCCGCTCCCCAGGATCAAGAATCTGTACGATCAGCTCGCTGGATCCTCAGTCTTCTCCAAAATGGATTTGAGGTTGGGATACCATCAAATCAAGATTAAGAACGGGGACATTCCAAAAACGGCTTTTGTTACTCGTTATGGCCAATATGAGTACACCGTTATGTCCTTCGGTTTAACCAATGCCCCAGCCACTTTCTCTCGGCTGATGAACTCAATCTGCATCGAGTATTTGGATAAATTCGTCGTGGTATACCTCGATGATATTCTCATCTACTCGAAGAATGAACAAGAACATGCCGAGCATCTAAGGCTGGTATTGATGAAACTTCGAGAGCATCGCCTTTATGCCAAATTTTCAAAATGTGAATTCTGGTTACCAGAAGTGACCTATCTAGGCCACGTAATCTCTGGTAAGGGTATTGCTTTCAATCCCGAGAGAGTTCAAGCTGTCCTTGATTGGACTCAACCTGAATCGGTTAAGCAAGTTGGGAGTTTTCTTGGTCTAGCGAGCTATTGTCGCCGCTTTGTCGAGAATTTCTCCAAGGTTGCAAAGCCTGTAACTGAACTCCTCAAGAAAGATAAAAGGTTCGAGTGGACACCACAGTGTGAGCATAGTTTTCAGGAACTGAAAAGACGCCTGACTTCCGCACCTGTGTTGCTACCACCAGATTTTTCTAAGGCATTTGTTATCTATTGCGACGCCTCGCGACAAGGATTAAGTTGCATTCTCATGCAAGATCGTCATGTGATCGCATACGCATCTCGACAGTTGCGTCCACATGAGGATAATTATCCCACACATGACCTTGAGCTTGCAGTTGTGGTCCATGCACTAAAAACCTGGCGACATTACCTTTTGGGTAATCGTTGCGAAATATTCACTGATCACCAAAGTCTGAAATATATTTTCACCCAGCCGGATTTGAATCTCAGGCAAAGACGGTGGGTTGAGTTGATCTCGGATTACGACTTAGGGATAACTTACACCCCGGGGAAGGCCAATGTTATGGCCGATGCACTAAGTCGTAAATCTTATTGTAAAAATTTGATGCTACAACAAGGTCAACCACATCTCCATGAGGACTTTCGGAAGTTGAATCTTCATATTGTTCCTCAAGGATTCCTTTCTACCCTGGTGGCGAAGCCCACTCTTAAGGATCAAATCATAGCTGGCCAAAAGCGTGACAAGGGTATATCACGGATCAAGGAGAATATTTTTTGCGGAAACGCTAAAGAATTTTCCATGAACGATCAAGGTGTTGTGTTCTTCCAGAATCGTTTAGTGGTTCCTAAGAACCCACATCTAAGGCAGTTAATCCTTAAGGAGGCTCATGATTCTCCTCTCACCATTCATCCCGGTAGTACTAAGAAGTATCAGGACCTACGCCAGAGGTTATGGTGGACTAGGATGAAGAGAGAAATTGCTGAGTTCGTTGCTAACTGCGATGTTTGTCGTCGAGTTAAGGCAGAACATCAAAGGCCTGCTGGCACCCTTCAGCCTCTAGCTATTCCTGAATGGAAATGGGATAAAGTTAGCATGGATTTCATTACTGGATTTCCCAAGACCAAGAAAGGAAATAATGCTATCTTTGTGGTCATTGACCGTCTTTCCAAAGTGGCTCATTTTTCTTCCTGTTCGTGAGAGTATAACAGGTAGCCAGCTAGCAGAGTTATATATCTCCCGAATAGTGTCTCTTCATGGTGTTCCCCTGGAGATTAACTCGGACCGTGGAAGTATCTTTACTTCTCGCTTCTGGGAAAGTTTTCAGAATGCCATGGGGACTCACCTATCTTTTAGCACTGCTTTCCATCCTCAATCAAGTGGTCAAGTAGAAAGAGTGAATCAAATCCTAGAAGATATGCTCCGAGCTTGTGTTATTTCGTTCGGTATGAATTGGGAGAAGTGCCTTCCATTCGCCGAATTCGCTTATAACAATAGTTATCAATCAAGCTTGGGCAAAGCCCCTTTTGAAGTTCTCTATGGACGAAGATGTCGAACACCTCTTAATTGGTCAGAAACCGGAGAGAGGCAACTCTTTGGCCCGGATATGATCCAGGATGCAGAAGAGCAGGTTCGCATCATTCGTGAAAAGTTGAAAACAGCCCAGTCTTGTCAAAAGAGCCAATATGATTGTCATCATAAGACTGTGACCTTTGAAGTTGACGAGAAGGCTTACCTTCGGGTTACACATTTGAAGGGTACCCATTGTTTCGGTATCAAGGGCAAGTTGGCTCCTCGTTACATTGGTCCTTTTCGCATTCTTGCCAAACGAGGAGAAGTTGCCTACCAGTTGGAACTTCCTCCGCATCTTTCCAAGGTTCATGATGTTTTCCACGTCTCGCAACTCAGGCGTTGCTTTTCGGATCCTATCCGTGAAGTGGACCACGAAACGCTTGATCTCCAAGATAACCTTTCATACCGAGAATACCCCGTGCGTATTCTTGATCAAGCTGAGCGTACCACTCGACGTCGAAACCTCAAGTTTCTTAAAGTTCAATGGTCAAATCATTCTGAAAAGGAGGCAACTTGGGAAAGAGAGGATCGTCTCCGACTTAAATATCCTGCGTTATTCCCGACGACTTCTAAATCTCGGGACGAGATTCTTTTGAGTGGGGGTGAGTTGTCACATCCCTAACCCTTAAGCAAGATAGCCTTGTGCTCATGTCTTCTTTGCATTTGCATCTAAGAAGTTTCAACAAAAACAACAAAGTGGCAAAGGAAAAACTCAAAACCCTAGCCACTATTTCAATTAAAGAAAATCTCAAACTAGTTGAAATCAATGAACCCAAAATGGCCTCAAGAAATGTTCAAACTTTCTGATAAATCATGAAAGTAAATGAGCATTGGAGAAAACTATTTTCTTGACACTTTAAGCATTTTAAATAAATGCAAAAGGCTACTGGTTTCAAGTTTTTAATTTGAAATCAGAATCTATAAATTTCCAAAAATGTTGAAAACTTTGGAAATGGTTGGGAATGTTATAACAATATTTCAGGAGGTCAAAAATAGTTTTTACTTTTTGTTTTGGAGCTGAAATAATTAGCAAAACAGAAAAACAAAAACAGAAAAAAATGGGAAAACCCTTACCTGTCGCCTAGCCTGGCCCGGCCCATCTCCCTCGCTCGTCCCCTCCCTCGCGCCAGTAGGCAGCAGGAGGTGGCCGCCGCCTCCTCCGGCGCGGCCACGCACCTGTGCGCCTGCCTGGCCGCCGCCTCGCGCTGGCAGGGCCGGGGATAAGCTCCACAGGGTCTCCTCTATCCATTCCCCAGCACCGTTCTTCCTCTCCTCTCGGATCTAGCCCCCCCTCCTGCTGCCGCCATTGGAGCCGAGCTCGAGCTCGAGCCGCAGCAACTCTAGCCATGGAAACCCTCCTTCGAGTAGCCTGTTAGCTCCGCCTCGTCGCCCTGGTCATCTCTGCAGAAGCCGAAGCTCCCCCAAGCTCTGCATCGCCCCCAACGCCGTCGTCTTCCACCTCTGGCCGCCGGACCTCTCCCGTCGATTCGTTGCCCCCAGGCCTTCCCCGAGCCGTCTAAGCCCTGCTCTGCACTCCCCGTGAGCATGCGGTCGTTTCCCCTAAGTTTTCCCCGTCGATCCCCTCTTCTAGCTCTAGTTTCACCGGAGCCCGACGAGGACTGCCGCTGCCGCTCGTCGCCGGTAGCCCTCCGATGATCAGCTCGTCCTTCCGAGGGCACCAGCAGCTTCAGGTCGACGCGTAGATGCTGTAGCAGCTAAGAATCGAGCGTAGTTTCCTCTGGATCAAAGCCCCCGATGACGCCCGAGCCTTGGCCGCCGCCAAGCTCGTCGCCGGCGTCATCTCCGGCCAGATCAGCCCCGGCTAAGTGCAGAAATGGAGCTGCGGGAGATGTGCCGTTCCTCTGGTGCTCTCCGCGCAGCATTTGGCCCCCTGTGCGCCGTTTCCGAGCCCCTCCGCCGTGCTGGTGGTCGCTGGAGGCTCCCCACAGGCGAGGACGACCTCGCCGCCGGTGGATCTCGGCTGGCCTGAGCCACTGACTGGTGGGGCCAGCCTCTGGCAAGTTTAAAACTAATAAAAATAAATCAAATAAGTTAATCAGTCACTGACATGTGGGTCCAGCAAGGTTAATCAGTTAATTAAGTTTAAACTTAATCTAAAATTGACCAGAGAGACTGACCAGTGGGTCCCACTGGTCAGGTTTGACTTTCAACGGCCAGATGGACCTGCTGATGTCATGCTGATGCAATAAAAGAATTTCCAGTATAAAACTAATTCAGGAAATTGCTAAAACTTGTAAAAATCATAGAAATTAATCTGTAACTCCAATGAAAATAATTTATATATGAAAAAGTATCAGAAAAATTCAAGGATTCTGATTATGCTATTTTCAACTATGTTTGAAAAAGTTACAGAACCCTAAATTGTGAAATAAGGAATAATTCAATTCTCATAATTACTTTTAAAATGGAATTTGGAAAAATATTCAAATTTCATCATGATTGCCATGATCACACACTGCCCTAATTACAAATCAGTACCATAACATGACACTTCATGCATACTAACATCAAGTTGATCTGAGCATCAGGTCGAATCAATTAAACCGGTATCCGAGAATACCCCGTTTGAATTGATATTCGAATGTGATTCAAATCAACTCTAAAACTAATACATGTTGAAAATAATAACTTATCACCTTGCATTCTCATGCCATGCTCATGCATCATTTTGAGTGCATATGATTGTTATTGAATGTTGCCATTCATTTCGGTAGGCTCCGCACAACCGGATTCCACCGAATATCCGTCTGACGGATATCGTTCCTCCTCTGAGCAACAAGGCAAGCAACCCTTTTTGATCATCCCGATAATTCCCATGTTCTTGCTCCTGCACTTATTTATTGCATTAGGATCAAATGCTTCAACTGCTTTTGCCACGATAGTTGAACCCACTTCCTTTGCATGACTTAACCTTGTCACAGTAAATAGCCAAACCTTGCAACCTAGCATACCTGGTAGTTGCTTGAGCTGTGATGTGCCTTATCCTGCTATGCATGCTATGCTTAGAGTTGTGTATGGTCTATCATCTGGGAGATGAACAGAATTGTGGAATGTGTTTGGTGAGCAAAGGTTGTGTGTTAAACTTGAGTTGGTAAAGGTACCGGTGAAAGGCCGTGTAGGAGTACATGGCGGGTTATTTCATTGGAACCGTCCTTATGAACTGAGTTCCGTGTATGTAATCCAAGACTAGATACTACCACATGCTGGGCCCTGAAATATGACCCCGCTCGGCCTATTAATCGCGTAGTACTCGGTCCAGGAGTTGCAAGTAGTTTCTGGTGTTTATAGTAATGCTGGAGGCCGTGCATGGTGCTGACCTGAGAGGTGGGCCGTGATGCGGTAGGCAGTGGCACGGTGTACCAAGTGGCACCTGGATGGTGGGCTTGGGAACCTTGCGCACATCGTTTGAGGCCGTGGCGGAAACCTCGGCCGGACTTCCGTACGGGTTACTCTCAGATAGGCGATAAACCTGGACTAGGTACTAGTGTGGTTAACGGTCGTGGCCGACTCCCTCGCTGGTCTTCCGCTTGAAGGTTGCCGAGGTGCATGACGTGCACATGGCGATAAGTGGCGAGAGCGTGTGTGACGAAGTACACCCCTACAGGGTTATGATCTATTCGAATAGCCGCGTCCGCGGATATGGACTACTTGGAGACATATGTTGTTCATAGATAACTTCAATGGCTACTCATAAAATTGCCAAGATAAGCGTGAGTGTCATGGACGACATTTCCGTATGGAGACGGAATGATTCCTCGATGGTGTATTGTTGTGGTGTTAGTGGACTCGGGTGCGAGAAATCAAGTTGTCAAAATTATTTAAAAATGCAAGTTGTCTAGCCACGAGTCAAATGCTGGCTTTCCGCATGAAACCCCACAATACCTTTTGATACCTTGCATGAGTAGTTAGTCATCCTAAAGTCTTGCTGAGTACCTTCGTACTCATGTTTGCTTAATAAATGTTGCAGAGGTTGCTAATGACCCTAATGGAGGGTTCTTCATAGACATCGACGACGACGAGTAGCTGGTGTCCCAGCTACGATCTGGCCCTACGTCGGCTCTGTAGTATAGTCAGGCCATGTGCCTTCTAGTTGCCCTGTGTGTACCCAGACAGTTTATTACTCTTCCGCTGGCTTGTAATTGTATGACTGCTATTATGGGTCGAGAGACCCTTAATGTGTAATATTATGTGTGTGGCTCTTCCGAGCCTCTTAAATAAAGCATGTATGTTTATGGTTATGTTGTGATGTCATCGATGTATCTATACATATCGGTATGCCATGCCTACGTGTGTCTTACTTGATATGTATGGGGTTCGAATACCTAGTCGTGAACTTTAGTAGCACTCCTTACAAGGAAATGCCCCTTTGTGATCCAACGAGCCTTGGTAGTTCGCTACTGCTCCGGACACATTGGTTGACCGGCATGTGTCCTTCTTAGCTGCTGTGTCTGTCCCCTTTGGGGAAATGTCACGCGATGTAATGGAGTCCTTGTAGCTTGCTACGACTCGTCTACGTTCGCTGATGACCGACACCTGCTTTGTTGGGTCATGTATGCCTGTCCTTGTGCGGTACTGCCACTTTGGTTTATGACTAGACATGTCGATCCGGGTTGTTTGACATTGGATTGCTAGCGACACTATCGCATACGTGAGTCAAAAGACGTAAACGGTCCCGGCTAAGGTAAGGCTGCAGCCGTGGAGTTAACCGTGCGTGAGACCACAAAGGGATGCGATGTGTTACAGGCTGGATTCCTATGGCTTAGGATCGGGGTCCTCACACCATCATCATGTGGACTGCCTAGCAAAGGAGCCCGTGTGTGCCGCCCCCACCCTGCCTGAATGGCGAAACACCATGGCAGAACTTCAAACAATAGATATGTTCCCAAAAATAATTATTTAGTGTTTGCCTATTTTCCAGAACTCTGCACAATCCAAGAGCAATCACAGACATGATTAGCCATGAGCTAAATTCACTACGGAGGGTTTTACACATGGATGGAACTCTATCAAGTTCAGTTTAGTTTGAATGATGATCTATTGGTGAGATTTTGCCAATCTGAGATGAAATGCAGGTTCAAGCACTTTCATAGCACAGTTAGAAAGGAGGGTTGTATCACATGACATAACTTTTCAAATCTTCAAACTTAATCAAGGTTGGAAAAATTTCTCGTGTCTCCAATAGTAAAAAAAGCTTCAGGAGTGCAGTGCAACTACTAATTAGCCATGTCATGTTCTATTATACAAGGAAATTCAGATAAAGCGACGGTGGCATACCTGTAGGAGAGATATAGCCTCAAAAAACATTTACTCCTAATGAACGTTCCATATTCGTCCACAACGAATAACCCTATACACGGTATAAACTAATCGCTAGCCTCAGTGTGGTTCGTGAGAGGAGGGAACTGGCTAGTTTTTTTATATACGTAGTACAACAACAAATCAAAGACAATATGCTTTATGTGGCAGGAGTTCCAAGTAAGATAAAAAAGATGTAATATGACATCTAACAATACAAATACATTAGAAAATACCATCTCCAAATTAGAGTTTACCATTCCCCAAAACTGGAGGTCTCAATGTCTAGAAACCACAACCCTCCATTATTTTTTGGCAGCATCAGTTCTGCATATTACATCAGACGTGAAGAATCATAGGAACTAAGCAGTAAAATGTAAACAATCCTCAATTTTTCTAAAGTGGTCCTTGCAGCAAGGCAAAATGTTGTCAAAATGAGCATTCCATACTGCATTTGTTTCCAATCCATGTTGTGCTCTTGAGAAAAGAAAGAATGTGAGTAAGTATAGAAAAAAGTATTTTCATAGTTCAGTACCTAGAACTTTCTCAATATATAATTTCTAAACAAAGAAGCTACCATTGATAGACTGCTCTGCAACAGAGAAATGTAAGATGCCATATAAATAATGTTGTTCTTTGTATATACACCCTCCGTCTGGAAATACTTCGGGGAATGGGCGTATCTAGATGGATTTTAGCTCTACTTACATCCATTTCTATCCATGTTTGCAACAAGGTAATTTCGGACGGAGGGAGTATAAGAAGACAAGAAGTCTAAAAGCACACCCGCTGGCATTTTGTCGTCACCCGTTGACTCAACAAAGCCATTTTTTCTATGTAGGTGAGCACGACAAATATGCATCAAGAGCAAGGCATACCCATCCCTCTTGCAATGTAAAAAAGCAAGCATTGCATCATATCTATCATATTAGAGACATGCTTGTATTCAATCAAGTGCATGATTCAACTCTTTGTAAAGATAGTACATTGCCATCAACAGGGAGAGGAAATAATATAAGCACATGCACCTTCATGCCATAAGGTGAAGAATAAGATAATTTTGAAGCTGATATCCACACAATGAGGAGCCTCCAAGAGTATAGGTTTCACTCAATTACTTAAAAATCCATGAAATTGCTGGTATAAGTTATATGCAAACGTAAATATATTTAAATACGATATAGGGAATGAATTGTTTCATATATGAGAAGTGCTATAGAAAGGAGACAGAGATATAACTCTTTCCAGACCACGAGGTCCATCAATTCATATAATTCTCAATGTTTACACCCGTGGTACAAAATGAGTGGCATAGCAGGCTTCTTCTAGTACTGAGTTCAGTGAGTGTTGAGGTGAGAGGAAGTCCATTTGACATGTCTATTTCTGTAAGAACAAATCCCACATCAACTTCCCATATACACTACAGGAATCAGACTCTTTGCCGTCTGCCATAACAGACAGCAAAGGGGTGTTCCACGGACGGCAAAGGCTTTGCCGTCAGCCACCTATCGGCAAAATTTCTGTGACAACTTTCAATGACAACGTACATTCTGTGCCGTGTGCTAACACAAAGCGGACGACAAATACCTTTGCCATCAGTCACCTGCCGAAGCAGACGGCAAAGACCTGTACACGACAGCCGACATGCAACTACTCTGTTAGGTGGCTAACATAGTATTTGTCGTCTGCCTTTCTCAGCCTCTTTGCCGTGTGCCTCTATCAGGCTCTTTGCTGTCTGCCTCTCTCAGGCTCCTTGCTGTCTCACTTTTTGCAAGTGTTTGCCGTGTGCCTCTCTTAGACTCTTTGCCGTCTGCCTCTCTCAGACTCTTTGCCGTCTAATTTCACTGTCTTTGCCGTCTACTTTCAAAGACAGCATACGACAAAGTAACCATATGGGCCAACCCTTGTTCTCGAGGTTGCACAGCTGGCTGTCATGTGGCCTCTTTGACGTTTGCTACCTGATGGCAAAGGTATTTGCCATCAGCTGGCAGACGGCAAAGAGCCCATATTGTCACTGTTTTATTTGTTTTATGTTATTGCACATCACACACACACACACACCCATATAAGAAAAATACATCCTACCACCTAGGGGTAGTTACCCCACATGTTCCATATACTACCATGCGGTAGTATATATTAATTTATCATTTTTATTATGTTTATATATTATATATATGATTTTTCAAAGTGAGTTACATGAAAAAATTGTAAGTTAACCCATAGTTTTTATTATATTTGTGAAATACATATATTTGTGTACGTAAAAAAGAACATACACAAAATATGATACATACTACCAAAAAAATAGTATATATAGTACCTAAACATTATTATATACTACATACTAACGTAAATATTCTTCGATTTGATATATATATAGCACAACTTTTATCTACCACCGGTGGTCGTTAGCACTGATACGTCTCAAACGTATCTATAATTTTTGATGGTTTCATGCTGTTATCTTGTCATCTTTGGATGTTTTATGTACCTTTTTTTTATCTTTTTGGGGACTAACTTATTAATTCAGTGCCAAGTGCCAGTTCCTGTTTTTTCTGTGTTTTTGGCTCTTTTCAGATCTGATTTTGGAACGGAGTCCAAACGGAATAAAATCCCCGAAATGATTTTTCCCGAACGGAAGAAGATCAGGGGGCTTATGGGCCAAGCCAGGAGGGCTCCAGGGAGCCCACAAGCCCCCACTCCGCCACCAGGGGGAGGCGGCGGTGGCAGGGCTTGTGGCCTCCCTGGCCGCCCCCTGACCTAGATCTTTGGCCTATATATTCCCTAAAATACAACAGAAAATGATGGGAGCCTCGAAAATACTTTTCCGCCGCCGCAAGCTTCCGTTTCCGAGAGATCTCATCTGGAGACCCTTCCCGGCGTCCTGCCGGAGGGGACTTTGGAGTTGGAGGGCTTCTTCATCATCATCATCGCCCCTCCAATGACTCGTGAGTAGTTCACTTCAGACCTACGGGTCCGTAGTTAGTAGCTAGATGGCTACTTCTCTCTCTTGGATCTTCAATACAAAGTTCTCCATGATCTTCATGGAGATCTATCCGATGTAATCTTCTTTGGTGGTGTGTTTGTTGAGATCCGATGAATTATGGATTTGTGATCAGATTATCTATGATATATATTTGAGTCTTTGCTGATTTCTTATATGCATGATTTGATATCCTTGTAAGTCTCTTTGAGTCTTGGGTTTTGTTTGGCCAACTAGATCTATGATTCTTGCAATGGGAGAAGTGCTTGGTTTTGGGTTCTGCCATGTGGTGACCTTTCCCAGTGGCAGTAGGGGCAGCAAGGCATAGATTAAGTAGTTGCTATCAAGGGTAACAAGATGGGCTCTGTCGTTGATATGAGATTGTCCATCTACATCATGTCATCTTGCTTAAGGCGTTACTCTGTTATTTTGGACTTAATACACTAGATGCATGCTGGATAGCGGTCGACGTGTGGAGTAATAGTAGTAGTTGAAGAAAGTATCGGTCTACTTGTTTTGGACATGATGCCTATAGATATAATCATTGCCATAGATATCGTCACGACTTTGCGCGGTTCTATCAATTGCTCAGCAGTAATTTGTTCACCCACCGTTTATTTGCTTTCATGAGAGAAGCCACTAGTAAACACTACGGCCCCCGGGTCTATTCACATCCATCGTTTACACCTCCGCTTTTACTTTGCTTTGTTACTTTGTTGCTTTCAGTTCTCACTTGGCAAACAATCTATAAGGGATTGACAACCCCTTCATAGCGTTGGGAGCAGGTTCTTTGTGTTTGTGTAGGATCTTGTGATACTCCTCCACTGGATTCATACCTTGGTTCTCAAATTGAGGGAAATACTTACCACCGCTGTGCTACATCACCCTTTCCGCTTCGAGGGAACACCAAGGCAAGGCTCCATAGCCGTAGCAGAAGCATTCCTGGTGCCGTCGACACGACTATTCCTGTCGCCGTTGCCGGGGAAGCACAGCTGACATCAACCACCACTTGTGTTTTGTATGTTGTATGTAGTATCTATCTAATCAGAGAGTATGTACGCGTAGTATGTAGTATATAATAATGTTTAGGTAGTATATATACTATTTTTTTGTAGTATGTATCATATTTTGTGTATGTTCTTTTTACGTACAAAAATATATCTATTTCTCAAATATACTAAAAACTATGGGCTAACTTGTAATTTTTTCATGTAACTTAGTTTGAAAAATCTTATATATAATATATAAACATAATAAAAATGATAAATTAATATATATACTATCACATGAGAGTATATGGAACATTTGGGGTAACTACCCCTGAGTGGTAGGATGTATTTTTCCTATATATATATTTATATACACACACACACACATACTCTATTAGACACCTAGGGTGAGGAATAAGTTATTCCTCACCCTGGCCACGATGTAAATTTCTCACATGCATGAGGTAATTCTACGGGTGCCCTTTCCTTCACGGAAGAGAGGGTTCCTTTTTGTCAGGCCGTAATCTTAAATTTTGTTTTTTTAGGTCGTAATCTTACCTCATGTAGTTTCCTTTCTTACCTTTCACAACCTGGCCATGGGAGATGGGATGGGGTGATGAATAATTATTCCTCACCCAGGGTGACGAATAGCGCGACCCATATAGATACTCTATTAGACACCCAGGATGAGGAATAAGTTATTCCTCACCCTGATCACGACGTAAATTTCTCACATGCATGAGGTAATTTTATGGCTGTCCTTTCCTTCACGGAAGAGAGGATTCCTTTTTGTCACGCCGTAATCTTACCTTTCCTTTTTTTCAGGTCATTATCTTACCTCATGTAGTTTCCTTTCTTACCTTTCACAACCTGGCCGTGGGACATGGGATGGGATGAGGAATAACTATTCCTCATCCAGGGTGATGAATAGCGCGAATACTCTATTAGATACCCAGGGTGAGGAATAAGTTATTCCTCACCCTAATCACGACATAAATTTCTCACATGCATGAGGTAATTTTACGGTTGTCCTTTCCTTCATGCAAGAGAGGACTCCTTTTTGTCAGTCCGTAATCTTACCTTTCCTTTTTTTTTCAGGTCGTAATCTAACCTCACGTAGTTTCCTTTCTTACCTTTCACAATCTGGCCGTGGGAGATGGGATGGGGTGAGGAATAACTATATATACATATACATATAGTTCCACATTATCATCAACTCAAATGAAAACAAAAAATAAAGCACTCCATCAATGCCAGCTTCCATGTATTACATCTAATCTGCAAAATGGAAATAAGAAAGTTAGAAGAAGAAGAACACCAATATATGACATTTTTGAGCTTATTATGTCATTTTGGAGGAAAATAAGCTAAGTATATGACCTTTTTGAGCTAACAAAGGTTCTTATGCCTTTTTTGACCTAACTGAGCTAATTATGTCATTTTAGAGGAAAAAATCTAAGTATATAATATTCATGAGCTTATTATGTCATTTAGGAGGAGGATACGCTAAGTTATGAGCTAAACAAGGTTCTTGTGATGTTTTTTACCTAACTAAGCTAATTATGTCATTTTGGAGCTAAAGTAGCTAATTATGTCATTTTGGAGCTAAATTAGCTAATTATGTCTTTGTTGGGGGAAAATAAGCTAAGTAGAAGATGAAAGAGGATAAGAAAGAAGAGAAGAAGAAGGAGAAGAAAAAGGAGGAGAAGAAGAAGAAGAAGGAGGAGGAGGATGAGGGGGAGAAGGTGCAGGAGGAGGATGAGGAGGATAATAAAAGAAGAAGAGAAGAAGAAGGAGAACAATAAGAAGGAGAAAAAGAGGAGAGAGGAGAAGAAGAAATAAGAGGAAAAAGGAAAAGAAGGAAGAATAAGATGGAAGTAGCCACCTCTTTGTCGGTGCGTCGTGTCGGGGTGTTGGGATGTCACCTTCTTCTTCTTCTTCCTTCTTTTCCTTTTTCCTCTTCTTCTTCTTCTTCTTCTTCTTCTTCTTCTTTCTTCTTTCCCTTTTCCTCTTCTTTCTTCTTCTCCTCTCTCCTCTTTTTCTTCCTCCTTTTCTTCTTCTTCTTCTTCTTCTTCTTCTTCTTCTTCTTTCTTCTTTCCCTTTTCCTCTTCTTTCTTCTTCTCCTCTCTCCTCTTTTTCTTCCTCCTTTTCTTCTTCTTCTTCTTCTTCTTCTTCTTCTTCTTCTTCTTCTTCTTCTTCTTCCTCTTCTTCTTCTTCTTCTTCTTCTTCTTCTTCTTCTTCTTCTTCTTCTTCTTCTTCTTCTTCTTCTTCTCCTTCTTCTTGTTCTTGTTCTTCTTCTTCTCCTCCTTCTTCTTCTTCTTCTTCTTCTTCTTCTTCTTCTTCTTCTTCTTCTTCTTCTTCTTCTTTTCCTTCTTCTTCTTCTAATTCTTTTCTTATTTTCCTTTTCTTATTTTTCCTTTTTTCCTTCTTCTTTTCTACTTCTTTTCTTCTAATCTAACTAACTAACCTAATTGACCTAATAAACTAACTTAATAAACAAATAATACTAACCTAATTAGCCTAATAAACTAACTAAATTAACCTAAACTAACCTAATAAACTAACTAAATGGAAAAAAGGGGCGGCCGACGGTGGTACTCACCAGCGGGGGGGGGGGGGGGGGGCAGGGGAGAGGGAGAGAGTGGGAGAGAGAGTGGCCGTTAGGGGGAGTGGGGTGGGGTGGGCTCTCATACGTCTCCAACGTATCTATAATTTTTGATGGTTTCATGCTATTATCTTGTCAAACTTTGGATGTTTTGCATGCCTTCTATATGTTTTTTGGGCCTAACTTATTAACTCAGTGCCAAGTGCTAGTTTGTGTTTTTTCCATGTTTTTGACCCCTTTCAGAGGAGATTTCGAAACGGAGTCCAAACGGAAGAAAATCCCCAAAAAGATTTTTTTTCGAACGAAAGAAGATCGGGGAGCTTGGGAGCCAAGCCAGGGATCCCTAGGGGCCCCACAAGCCCCCACCCAGCGGCTAGGGGGGTGGCCGTGCCATCCAGGCTTGTGGGCCCCCTGGACGCCCTCTGCCCTAGGACTTTCGCCTATATATTCCCATAAATTCCATAAAAAATCAGGAGATCATCGAAATCACTTTTCCACCGCCGCAAGTTTCTATCTCCGCACGATCCCATCTGGGGCACGTTCTGGTGTCCTGCCGGAGGGGGATTCGGACACGGAGGGCTTCTTCATCAACACCATGACCTCTCCGACGATGCGTGAGTAGTTCACCATAGACCTACGGGTCCATAGCTAGTAACTAGATGGCTTCTTCTCTCTCTTGGATCTACAATACAAAGTTCTCCAAGATCTTCATGGAGATCTATCTGATGTAATCTTCTTTTGTGGTGTGTTTGTCGAGATCCGATGAATTGTGGATTTATGATCAATTATCTATGAATCTTATTTGAGTTTCTTTTGATCTCTCTTATGCAAGATTTCATATCCTTGTAATTCTCTTCGAGTTGTGGGTTTTGTGTGGCCAACTAGATCTATGATTCTTGCAATGGGAGAAGTGCTTGGTTTTGGGTTCATACCGTGCGGTGACCTCACCCATTGACAAAAGGGGTAGCGAGGCACGCATCGTGTTGTTGCCATCAAGGGTAAAAAGATGGGGTTTTCATCATTGGTTTGAGACTATCCCTCTACATCATGTCATCTTGCTTAAAGTGTTACTCTGTTCGTCATGAACTCAATACACTAGATGCATGCTGGATAGAGGTCGATGTGTGGAGTAATAGTAGTAGATGCAGAAAGTATCGGTCTACTTGTCTCGGACGTGATGCCTATATGTATGATCATTGCCTTAGATATCGTCATGACTTTGCGCGGTTCTATCAATTGCTCGACAGTAATTTGTTCACCCACCGTAATACTTGGTATTTTGAGAGAAGCCTCTAGTGAACACTATGGCTCCCATGGTCTACTCCACACCATATTTTCAGCCTTACACTTTTTACTTCGTTGCACTTTCTGCCTTCAAATCTCACTTTGCAAACAATCTTGAAGGGATTGACAACCCCTTTGAAGCGTTGGGTGCAAGCTTGTTTGTGTTTGCGCAGGTACTCTGGACTTGACGAGACCTTCCTTCTGGATAGATACCTTGGTTCTCAAACTGAGGGAATACTTACTGCTCCTGTGCTGCATCACCCTTTCCTCTTCAAGGGAAAAACCAACGCATGCCCAACCTTTGTCAACGTGGCAATTTCTGGCGCTGTTGTCTGTGGGATAGAAGAATAATTTCTGGCGCCGTTGCCGGGGAGGAAGATCAAGTCAAGAACTCATCCAAGTAGGTGTCGCAAACTCATCTCTTGCATTTGCTTTGTTTGCCAGTTGCCTCTTGTTTTCCTATCCCCCACTTCACCAATTTGCCTTTTTCGTTCATCTTTTCATTCGCCCTTTTCGTTCGCCCTTTTTCTTGCCTGCTCTTTGTTTGCTTGTGTGCTTGCTTGCTTGCTGAAGTCACCATGAACGAAAACACCAAACTTTGTGACTTCTCGAATACTAATAATAATGATTTTATTAGTACTCCGATTGCTCCCGCCACTAGTGCGGAGTCATACGAAATCAATGCCGCTTTGCTGAATCTTGTTATGAAAGAGCAATTCTCTGCCCTTCCTAGTGAAGATGCCGCATCCCATCTCAATACCTTCATTGAGCTTTGCGATATGCAAAAGAAAGAAGATGTGGATAATGATGTGATTAAATTGAAGCTTTTTTCCTTTCTTGTTGCGAGATCGCGCAAAAACTTGGTTTTCTTCTTTGCCCGAAAATAGTATCGATTCTTGGGATAAGTGCAAAGATGCTTATATATCCAAGTATTTTCTGCCGGCTAAGATCATCTCTCTCCGTAATGATATCATGAATTTCAAGCAACTTGATCATGAACATGTTGCACAAGCTTGGGAGAGAATGAAATTAATGATTAGAAATTGTCCCGCTCATGGCTTGAGCCTTTGGATGATTATTCAAATCTTTCACGCTGGCTTGAATTTCGCTTCTAGAAATATCTTGGACTCTGCCTCAGGTGGAACGTTCATGGAAATCACGTTAGGGGAAGCCACAAAGCTCTTAGACAACATCATGACAAACTACTCTCAATGGCACATTGAAAGGTCACCTTCTAGTAAGAAGGTACACGCTATAGAAGAAATTAACTCGTTGAGTGCTAAGATGGATGAGTTAATGAATTTGGTTGCTAGTAGAAGTGCTCCTTTGGACCCTAATGATATGCCTTTGTCTTCTTTGATTGATAGTAGCAACGCTAGCTTGGACGTTAATTTTGTTGGTAGGAATAACTTTGGCAACAACAATGCCTTTAGAGGAAACTATGTTCCTAGGCCTTTTCCTAGTAACTCCTCTAATAACTTTGGCAAATCCTACAACAATACTCATGGAAATTACAATAGATTACCCTCTGATCTAGAGAGTAATATCAAAGAGTTCATCAACTCTCAATAGATTTTCAATGCGTCCATAGAGGAAAAACTACTCAAAATTGACGATTTGGCTAAGAGCGTGGATAGAATTTCTTGTGATGTTGATGCTTTGAAAGTTAGATGTGCTCCTCCCAAAATCAACATGGATGAAACTTTGAAAGCTATGTGTGTTTCCATGATTGATAGCCAAGAAAGAAGCGCCCTAATTCGAGCTAGACATGAATGGCTTAAAAAGGCGTGTTCTCGTGATGAGAATCACGAAGATCTTAAAGTGCTTGGTGTGACTCCCATTGAATCTTTGTTTTCTTGTGTCAAACCTAATGATTATGGGGCTGGATATGAATCCACTTTGGTTGAAAAGTGCCCCAATGATTCGAAGTCCATCTATCTTGATGCTAAAAGCATTAAAAGTGGAGTAGAAGACGTTAGAACTTTGAGTAGTAATGAAATTACTACCGTGGATTTCAAGGAATTCAATTATGATAGTTTCTCCTTGATTGAATGCATTTCTTTGATGCAATCCATGTTGAACTCTCCACACGCTTATAGCCAAAACAAAGCCTTTACCGATCATATCGTCGAAGCTATGATAAAATCTCTTGAAGAGAAACTTGAATTGGAAGTCTCTATCCCTAGAAAGCTTCATGATGAGTGGGAACCTACCATCAAAATCAAAATCAAAAACTATGAGTGCAATGATTTGTGTGATTTGGGTGCTAGTGTTTCTCCGATTCCAAAGTCTTTATGTGATGTTCTGGGTTTTAATGAGATTGAAGAGTGTTCTCTTAATTTGCATCTTGCTGATTCTACTGTCAAGAAACCCATGGGAAGGATCAATGATGTTGTTATTATTGCAAATAGGAACTATGTACCCATGGATTTAATTGTGCTTGACATTGATTGCAATCCTACATGCCCTATTATTCTTGGTAGACCTTTCCTAAGGACTATCGGTGCTATCATCGATATGAAGGAAGGGAATATTAGATTTCAATTTCCTTTAAGGAAGGGCATGGAACACTTTCCTAGGAAGAAAATAAGATTGCCTTATGAATCCATGATGATGGCCACTTATGGTTTGAGCACCAAAGACGACGATACGTGATTCTATCGCTTCTATGCCTAACTAAGGGCGTTAAACAATAGCGCTTGTTGGGAGGCAACCCAATGAATTTATCTTTTTCTTTCTATTTTGTTGCGTCCACACTTTCATAATTCTGTTGTGATTGTATTTTTTGTGTTCATTTTTGTGTTTGAGCCAAGCAAAGCCTTTATGACTAGTCTTGGTAATGGTTGTTTGATCCTGCAGGAAAAAGACAGAAACTTCTCGCTCACGAGATGATTTTTCATTTTTTTCTTCAGAAATAGCTTTTGAGTTGATTCTTTTTGCTTCTGATTGATATGCTTTTTGCCCAGGCCCTCGTAATTTTTCAGATTTTTTGAGGTACCAGAAGTATACGAAGTATACAGATTGCTACAAACTGGTCTGTTTTTGACACATTCTGTTTTCGTTGAGTTGGTTTATTGTTTTGATGAAACTATGGTTAGTATCGGGGGGGGGGGGGGGGGGGTACTAGCCATCAAAAAGTGAGAATACAGTAGCCCATCATCAATATAGATGGAATTCAAGTTTGCTACAGTACAAAAAGAAGTGGTAGTTTTTTTTCTTGTACTAATGTTAGCACAAGTTTCTGTTTAAGTTTTGTGTTGTGAAGTTTTCAAGTTTTGGGTGATGTTCTCATGGACAAAGAGATAAGGAGTGGAAAGAGCTCAAGCTTGGGGATGCCCAAGGCATCCCAAGCCAATTCAAGGACTCCAAAAAGCCTGAGCTTGGGGATGCCCCGGGAAGGCATCCCCTCTTTCGTCTTCAATCCATCAGTAACATTATTTGGAGCTATATTTTTATTCACCACATGATATGTGTTTTGGTTGGAGCCTCTTGTATCTCAGGAGTCTTTTCTTTTTGTTGTGTCACAATCATCCTCACTGCACACCTTTTTGAGAGAGAGAGACATGCACACATCGTGATTTTGCTAGAATGCTCATAGTGCTTCACTTATATCTTTTGAGCTAGATAGTTTTGCTCTAGTGCTTCACTTATATCTTTTAGAGCACGGCGGTGCGTGATTTGGTAGTTGGCTTATGCTATGAAAGTAGTCCCAAATGTGCTAGGTACCCAAAGAGGATGCAAAAACCTCCATCTTCATGTGCATTGAGTAGAAAGAGAAGTTTTAATTCCTCTCAATTAGTTTTGAGACATGGATTCGGTAATATTAAGAGTTATGTTAGTAGGATGTTGTGAATCTAGAGATACTTGTGTTGGAGTTAGTGATTCCCGTAGCATGCACGTATGGTGAACTGCTATGTTAAGAAGTCGGAGCATAATTGATCTATTGATTGTCATCCTTTGTGTTGAGGTCGGGATCGTACGATGGTTTACACCTACCAACCCTTCCCCTCGGAGTATGCGTTTAGCACTTTGTTTCGATTACTAATAAAAATATTCGCAACAAGTATGTGAGTTCTTCATAACTAATGTGAGTCCATGGTATAGATGCACTTTCACCTTCCACCATTGCTAGCCTCTCTAGTGCCACGCAATTCTCGCCGGTGCACAAACCCACCAAATTCCTTCCTCAAAACAGCCACCATATCTACTTACTATGGAATTTTCATAGCTATTCCGAGATATATTGACTTGCAACTCCCACCGTTCTGTCTCATGACTTGTGCCGTCACTCTCATATTGCCATTGCATGACCGTAAGATAGCCATCGAGATGTTTCAACGTCATACGCCATGCTAGATCGTTGCACATCCCGGTACACTGCCGGAGGCATTTCCTATGGAGTCATGATCATTGTGATCTTTGAGCTGTGAGTAAATAAAAGTGTGATGATCATCATTATTAGAGCGTTGTCCCATGTGAGGAAAAAAGAGGCCAAAGAGCCCAAAAACCAAAAAAAGAGAAAAAAAAGAAAAAAAAAAGAAAAGAGGCCTAATACCCCAAATGAAAAAAGAGAAAAAGAGAGAAGGGACAATGCTACTATCTTTTTCCACACTTGTGCTTCATGTGAGCACCATGTTCCTCATGATTGAGAGCTTCTTGCTTTGTCACTACCATATGCTAGTGGGAATCTTCATTATATAACTTGGCTTGTATATTCCAATGATGGGCTTCCTCAAAATTGCCCTAGGTCTTCGTGAGCAAGCAAGTTGGATGCACACCCACTAGTTTTCCTTTTGAGCTTTCACATACTTATAGCTCTAGTCATCTCTTGTATGGCAATCCCTACTCATTCACATTGATATCAATTAATGGGCATCTCCATAGCCTATTGATACGCCGAGTAAATGTGACCATCTCCTCCTTTTTGTGTCACAACCACCACCACACTCTATTCCACCTATAGTGCTATACCCATGGCTCGCGCTCATGTATTGCGTGATAGTTATAAAAAGTTTGAGAAAGTAAGAGTGCGAAAACAATTACTTGGCCAATTCTGGGGTTGTGCATGATTTAGATTAGTTGTGTGAGGATGATGGAGCATAGCCAGACTATATGATTTTGTAGGGATAACTTACTTTGGCCTTGTTATTTTAAAGTTCATGATTACTTTGCTAGTTTGCTTGAAGTATTACCGTTTTCATGTCAATAGAAAACTATTGTTTTGAATCTTACGGATATGAACATTCATGTCACGTGAAAGAAGTTGCAAAGGAAAACTATGCTAGGTAGCATTCCACATCAAAAATTCATTCTTTATCACTTCCCTACTCGAGGACGAGCAGGAGTTAAGCTTGGGGATGCTTGATACGTCTCCAACGTATCTATAATTTTTTATGGTTTCATGCTATTATCTTCTCAAACTTTGGATGTTTTGCATGCCTTTTTTATATTTTTTGGGACTAAATTATTAACTCAGTGCCAAGTGCGAGTTCCAGTTTTTTCCATGTTTTTGACCCCTTTCAGAGGAGATTTTGAAATGGAGTCCAAATGGAAGAAAATCCCCGAAAATATTTTTTTGGAACGGAAGAAGATTGGGGAGCTTGGGAGCCAAGGAAGGGGAGCCCCAGGGGCCCCACAAGCCCCCACCCCACGGCTAGGGGGGTGGCCGCGCCATCCAGGCTTGTGGGCCCCGTGGACGCCCTCTGCCCTAGGACTTTCGCCTATGTATTCCCATAAATTCCAGAAAAAATGAGGAGATTATCGAAATCACTTTTCCGCCGCCGCAAGCTTCTGTCTCCGCAAGATCCCATCTGGGGCATGTTCTGGTGCCCTGCCGGAGGGGGATTTGGACACGGCGGGCTTCTTCATCAACACCATGACCTCTCCGATGATGCGTGAGTAGTTCACCATAGACCTACGGGTCCATAGCTAGTAACTAGATGGCTTCTTCTCTCTCTTGGATCTTTGATACAAACTTCTCCTTGATCTTCATGGAGATCTATCCGATCTAATATTCTTTTGCGGTGTGTTTGTCGTGATCCGATGAATTGTGGATTTATGATCAGATTATCTATGAATCTTATTTGAGTTTCTTTCGATCTCTCTTATGCATGATTTCATATCCTTGTAATTCTCTTCGAGTTGTGGGTTTTGTGTGGCCAACTAGATCTATGATTCTTGCAATGGGAGAAGAGCTTGGTTTTGGGTTCATACCATGCAGTGACCTCACCCAGTGAAGCGAGGCACGCATCGTGTTGTTGCCATCAAGGGTAAAAAGATGGGGTTTTCATCATTGGTTTGAGACTATCTCTCTACATCATGTCATATTGCTTAAAGCGTTACTCTGTTCGTCATGAACTCAATACACTAGATGCATGCTGGATAGCGGTCGATGTGTGGAGTAATAGTAGTAGATGTAGAAAGTATCGGTCTACTTGTCTTGGACGTGATGCCTATATGTATGATCATTGCCTTAGATATCGTCATGACTTTGCGCGGTTCTATCAATTGCTCGACATTAATTTGTTCACCCACCGTAATACTTGCTATTCTGAGAGAAGCCTCTAGTGAAAACTATGGCCCCCAGGGTCTACTCCACACCATATTTTCCGCCTTATACTTTTTACTTTGTTGCACTTTCCGCCTTCAGATCCCACTTAGCAAACAATCTTGAAGGGATTGACAACCCCTTTGAAGCGTTGGGTGCAAGCTTGTTTGTGTTTGCGCAGGTACTCTGGACTTGACGAGACCCTCCTTCTGGATCGATACCTTGGTTCTCAAACTGAGGGAAATACTTACTGCTCCTGTGCTGCATCACCCTTTCCTCTTCAAGGGAAAAACCAACGCAAGCCCAGCCTTTGTCAACGTGTCAATTTCTGGCGCTGTTGTCTGTGGGATAGCAGGCTCCGGCCGTTAGGGCCATCCCCTTTTCCGTTTGCCTTCAACTTCTTTGCCGTCTGTTGGCACACGACAAAGAGGTGGCTGATGGCCAATATGTTTTTTTGCCAGCACACAACTCTTTGTCGTCTGCCTGCACCTTCTCTACCGTCCTTTGGAAGATGGCAAAGAGGTGGTTGATTGCAAACAACCCTTTGCCATCAGCCTGATCTTTGTCGTCTGTTTTTTGAAAGCTGACGGCACAGAGGCTCTTTGCCATCAGCCACCAGACGAAAAAAACAGGGTGATGGCAAATTCCCTCATTCCATTAGTGATATATTCATATTGGACCAAAAAAAAATTAAGACGCGGGGTATTCTCACCATATGTGCTCGCTTGCCTTCATGTGGCCACTGCACGCGTGGGATGAAGGCGGAGTTGTGCAAGGCTGCCAAGCGCAAAGAAAAGGGGTGGTGCTGCTTCCCTTCTCTGGATCGAGGTCACGGCTGGTCCTCCCCTTCATATCTCACTCATGGCTGCCGCCGCTTGGAAGATTTCGGTTTTGCTAGGAATGCTGCAAGGATGAGACAGAACACAGTTCGTGTTAGAGACCAGAACGTGAATAACATATGAATGGGGAAAAACAACGTACCTTAGAACAAGCCCTCCATTGCAGCGGCACTGGTGCAAGAACGGCAGCAACGAAGAGCACAACCAAGACGGATCCATCACTACTCTTCCCCTATCCTGTCCATCATCCATCGGCCTAGATGAGAAAAAACTTCTCTGGATGATGACAACCAAAGGGAGGCAGATCTGCCACTCCTCTTCACCGGGCTGGAGGAGAGGAAGATCCGACAGGTTAGGCTGCCGCTATGGAAGGAGAACCACCTGGTTCCGCCTGCCTCCTGACCTATCACCTCCTTGTCCACATAACATGGTCTAGATCCAGAGGCAGGGAAGGGGGAGACGAAGGAGAGGAGCAGGTGCTGAAGGCAGAGGGGCGAGGCGGTCGCAAGGGATAGGGAAGTGGAGGCGGGGCGGTGACGGTGGTCGCGGCGGCAAGAGGAACGAGGGACGTGGGGGAGATGCTGGCTGGGTCTCTCTTTTGCTACCCGCTCGCTTCACTCCTTATCTGGCAGCTTGTTTTTTTTTCTCGCGCGGTGCGTTAGCTGCGCTGCCTTTCTCGCGAGGTGTGTTTGCTATTCATAGCTGACGTGGATGGCCTGAGAAATGTTGTTGTCCTAGCGCCTTTTATAAGTAAAATTGGCTTTCCTCTGGACTCAAAATTGATTTCTCACAAAATGTAAAATGAAGAGTCTTCTTGCTTGAATCTTTAGCCAATCTTATTCCTTCCTTTAATCAAAGGGGCATCTCCACACAATCCTATAGCCAAAGCATCCTTGCATTTTACTGAAATATACTTGGATGAATTCATAAGTTCAATGATGCATATGTTGTGATTAATTACCAAAACACCTTAGCGAGCAATTGTGCTTTCAGAGATATACCATAATGGTGTACTACCCCGGAGAGGAACTCAACTATGTGTGTAGTGTCATCCGGGGTGGCTAGTTTTTCTTCGATCCATTTATTGAATTTGTTGACCATGACCAGCAAGTATTCATTTTTTCTTGATCCACCCTTTGGTGGGCCGACCATATCTAACCCCGAGATTGTGAATGGCTAGGTGATGGGGTTAGTTCGGGGCATTGCAGTAGGCATGTGTCTCTGTTTGGCAAAGATAACCCGGACAACATTGTACTAACGTAGAGGCATCAACGTCTGCAATTGGCCAATAAAAGCCAGCTTGAAAGTCCTTGCTAACCAAGGTCCAAGCAGTGGCATGATGTCCGCTCATGCCGGAGTGTATCTCTCGAAGTAACTTTCTCCCTTACTCTTCAGACATACATCGCTGGAGGACATGTGTTGTGCTCATCTTATAGAGCTCTCCTTCATGAACTTATAGGCTTTAGATTGCCGTACGATTCGATGTTCGTTAGTTTGATCATCGGGGATCTCTTTACGGAGTAGGTTTGCGAGGATTGGCCTTGTCCATGGTGCGATAACTGACATGAATTCATGCGCAGAAGTTATTTTGTGAGTAGTTGAGCCACCTATTACTCTTGGTCCTTCGTCATCTTTGGGCGGGGCTTGTTGCCCGTCGCCACCTGACTCCGACATTTCTTTTTCATCTTGCTAGAATACGGACGGCTTGAAAAGCCATTCGAGGAAGGTATTATGTGTAACTTTTTCCTGTTTGGCACCCATTTAAGCAAGTATATTTGCGGCCTGGTTACTGTCTCGAGGTATATGGTGAAATTATAGCCCCACAAACCCGGCAGAGATTTTTAGGATGACATTCCGTAAGCCGTCATCTTTGCATTCTTGGCATCAAATTCGACATTGATTTGCGATATGGCGAGGTTAGAATCACCTCGGACCTCCCGGTGTTTGACACGCATGGATACGGCTATCCCGAGCCCATATAACAGGGCTTCATACTCTGTCGTGTCGTTTGAATATGTGTACATAGTTTGTAATACGTACAAATTATTATTGCATGCGTGCGACGTGAGGAGGACGCGAGGCACTTGGACGGCTAGAGTTTTGGAGCCATCGATGTACATGGTCTAGTGTGAGGAAGTGTTTTACTCTTGAGGGGGTTCAGCTTCTATCCATTCGACCATGAAGTCACCTGACACCTGATATTTTTTAGCTTGGCTTGATCGATAGGTGATTTAAAAAGGTAGGAGATCTATGGCCCATTTGGCTATATGCCTCGTTGCATCCAGATTGTTAATTGTGTTGCTTAATGGGATATATCAGATGCCACGATCACCAAGCACTGTTGGAAATAGTGTGTGAGTTCTCCTGATGCCATAAAAATGGCGTGGGCTATCTTCTGGTAGTGAGGGTAGCATGTTTTGCAAGGGGTTAAGACCTGAGAGACGTAATAAACGGGCTTCCAACCCTGGAGTTTGTGACCCTCCATGCTTCGTTCAACCACAAGGACTGCGCTAACCACCTGGTTTGTGGCCGAGATGTACAATTTCATCGGCTCACATGTACGTGGGGCCGCTAAGATATGATTAGTGGCAAGGAGAGTTTTGATATCTTCCAAGGCAGTGATGTCAGCTGTGCTTCCCTGGCAATGGCTCCAAAAAAGTGCTGATCCTGCAATCTCTAGTGTTAGCTAGACGAATGCTTATAACAACTAACCTTCTCCTGCAACGGCACCAGAAGAATGGTGCTAGCACTCCCCGGCAATGCAACTGGAAGAATGTTGTTGACGGCCCACCAACGCGTGGGTTCGCAGCAGTTTTCGAGGGTAGAGTATTCGACCCAAATTTGTAGGTAAGCCTTAGGAGGTGAGAGTATTCTCCCAAGTATTAGGAGTTGAATGTGTCAGATTCAACCACACCTGAAAGATTAGTATCTGGAAGCACAATAGTGACAGCGAAGTAGTAACAGCGAACTAGCAGGTATCGTCAGTGTAACGAGCAATAGCAGTGGCAAGGAACAACAGTAGTGACAACAGTAGTAAGTAGCAGCAGTAGCAAGCGACAGTAGTAGCAACAGTAGCAGCAGAGCAAGACAAGTAATAGCAGTAGAAACAGTAGTAGCAGAAGAGCAGGACAAGTAGCAGCAGTAGCAACAGTAGTAGCAGCAGAGCAAGACAAGTAACGGCAGTAGCAACAGTAGTAGCAAACTCGTAGGCATTGGGTCGGTGATTTGTTTGGATGATATTCATCATGCAACAGCTATAACACGGAGAGATATGTGGCTAGCTCCCATTCGTCAATGTGATGTAGGTATGCATTCCGTGTGTCGTCATACGTGCTTAGGGAAAAGAACTTGCATGACATCTATTGTCCATCCCTCCCGTGGCAGCGGGGTCCAAAAGGATACTACGGGATATTATGGTTCTCCTTTTAATAAAGAACCGGACCAACGCATTAGTACTTGGTGAACACATGAACTCCTCAAACTATGGTCATCACCGGGAGTGGTTCCGGTTATTGTCACTCCGGGGTTGCCGGATCATAACACATAGTAGGTAACTACAACTTGCAAGATCGGATCTAAAACACACATATATTGGTGACAACATAATAATTTCAGATCTGAAATCATGGCACTGGGGCCCTAGTGACAAGCATTAAGCATGGCAAAGTAGTAGCAACATCAAATCTCAGAACATAGTGGATACTAGGGATCAATCCCCATCAAAACTAACTCGATTACATGATAGATCTCATCCTAGTCATCACCGTCCAGCGAGCCTACGAATAGATTACTCACGAACGACGAAGAGCTTCATGGAATTAGAGAGGGAAGAAGGTTGATGATGACGATGGCGACGATTTCCCCTCTCTGGAGCCCAAGACGAACTCCAGATCTGCCCTCCAGATGAAGAACAGGTGGTGGCGGCGCCTCCGTATCGAAAACGTGACGAAAACTTCTCTTTTTATTTTTTCTGGGACAAAAGACAACTTATAGAGCTGGAGTTGGGGGTGGCAGGTGCCTGTGGGCCCCACAAGCCTGCCCACCGCCACCAGGGGGTGGTGGCGGAGCAGGGGCTTGTGGCCCACTGGCCCACCCCCTCGGGTGGATTCTGGCGCAGGTATTTTTGATATTTTCCAAAACTGCTCCCCGTAAATTTTCAGGACGTTTGGAGAACTTTGATTTCTGCACAAAAATAACACCAACGCAATTCTGCTGAAAACATCGTCTGTCCAGGTTAGTTCCATTCAAATCATGGAAATTATAGTCCAAAACAAGGGCAAAAGAGTTTGGAAAAGTAGATACGTTGGAGACGTATCAACTCCCCCAAGCTTAAAACCTTGCTTGTCCTCAAGCAACTCAGTTGACAAACTGAGAAAGAAAGAAAAACTTTGACAAACTCTATTTGATCGTGTTGTTGCAACTATGTCTAACTCATAACCAGAATTTCAGCAAGATCACAAGTAAACCGCATAAGCAAATGACACAAAGGTATCATGGTAAACTAATATCAATTGCATAATCAGCTAACGAGCAAATAATAATGAGTTGCAAATACCAACACTTCAATCAAAGCAAGCATGAAGCAATATGAATAGGTGGTATCTCGCTAGCTCTTTCTGAGACCGCAAAACATAAATGCAGAGCACTTTCAAAGATCAAGGGCTGACTAAACATTGTAATTCATAGCAACGAAGATCCAGTCGTAGTCATACTCAATATCAATCAAAAGCAAAGCATAAAAATGACAGAGGGGCTCTCTAATTGGTGCTTATATAAGAGGAGGATGACTTGACAGGAAAATAAATAAACAGGCCCTTCGCAGAGGGAAGCATTGATTTGCAGAGGTGCCAGAGCTCAAGCTTTGAAAACAGAGATAATAATTTAGGGTGGCATGCTTTCATTGTCAACGCAATGACCAAGAGTTCTCAATATCTTCCATGCTACTCATGCTATAGGTGGTTCCCAAACAGAAAAGTAAAGTTTTAACTCCCCCACCACCAATCAATCACACTCCACGGCTAGTCGAATCCTCGGGGACCGTCCATACTAACATCAATCCGGGGGAAGTCTTGTTTTACAGTTATGTTTTCGATTTAAGCATGGAACTGGGCATCCCAAATACCGGCCTCTTTCTCGTGAATGACTGTGAATAAACACATGTCGAGGATAACACTCCTAGCATGGAAGATACTAATAGCCCTCTGTCACCACATGAGCGGTTCGGGCATGCAAAACAGATTTATTTCTTGAAGGTTTAGAGAATGGCACATGCAAATTTACTTGGAACGGCAGGTAGATACCGCAAATAGGTAGGTATGGTGGACTCTCATGGAAAAACTTTTGGGTTGATGGAAGTGGATGCACAAGCAGTATTCCCGCTTAGTACAAGTGAAGGCTAGCAGAAGACTGGGAAGCGACCAACTAGAGAGCGACAACAGTCATCAAGATGCAATGAGTTTGATTAACATTGAATGCAAGCATGAACAGGATATAAATCACCATGAACACGAACATCATAGAGGCTATGTTGATTTTGTTTCAACTACATGCATGAACATGCGCCAAGTCAATCCACTTGAAACATTCAAAGGAGAATACCATCCTATCATACTACATCATAGTCATCTCAAAATCTATGTTGGCAATCAAGACAAACCATTATAAACTCTCAGCTCAATAAGCATGGCATCAGAAACTATGATCTCTAAGTTTTCATTGCAAACATGGTTCTCTCACAAAAAAGCTAAATCTGGGTCGACAAGCTAGTCATATTTACAAAAACAAAATAGATAGAGTTCATACCAGCTTTTCAGTCTCAGTCACTTCATCATATATCATCATTTTGCCTTTCATTTGCACGATCGAACGACTCGTATTTTTGTCGGCTGGGACTCTAAGGATGCATTCGGGTGAAGTTTAATTTGATACTCTTGTAAAAAAGTGAAAATATCATGGAGATTGTCTACCAACTGTTTGATATGTTTAGTTTTGACAACCACATCGTCGACGTAGGCCTCGGCGGTCTTTGTGATGTGTTTTTCAAGCATGTTTGAATCATGCGTTGGTATGAGGCACCAACATTATTTACTCCAAAAGGTATTGTGTTAAAACAGAATGACCCATAAGGTGTGATGAACACTATTACGGTTGGTTAGATTCTTTCATCTTATTTGATGATATACGGAATAGGCGTCTAGGAAGCATAGTGACTCATGCCGAGTCGTGGCATCCACGATTCGGTAAATGCGTCGTAATGGGAAGGGATACTTAGGTCATGACTTCTTGAGGTATTTGAAATCGACACATAAGCGCCATGACTTCTCCTTCTTTGGTACCATGAACAAGTGAGCGAGCTAGTCGGGTTGCTTTATATATCGGATGAACTTGACCTCTCATAATTTGGATAGCTCCTCGCACATTGCTTGACACTTGGCTTCTGAAAAAAGTCGGAGTGTTTGTTTAACTGATTTGTAGCCTTTTAATATGTTTAGGCTGTGTTCCGCCAGCCTGGTGGGTATCCCTGGTATATCCGAAGGGTGCCAGGCAAATATGTCCTAGTTTATCCGATGGAAGTTGCGTAGAGTGTTGTCGGTTTCGGGATCAAGTTTCGCCCCAATGGACTTTGTTTTAGCTGGGTCCTTGGGGTGTAGTTGGAACTTGACTATTTCTTTCACCTGGTTGAATGAAGTACACTTTGATCGTTTGTCGAGGATGACATCATCTTGATCATCTTCAGTCTGTAATGTGGTCAACTCCTCGTCCATGAGGGCTTTGGACAGGGATTCGAGGGAGAGCGACGCCGCTTTATTGTCGGCTCTGAGTGCTCTATCTGGGTCACTCGAGATGGTATGATCCCGTTTGGGACCAACATTTTGAGCTTCATATAGACATAATGCAGTACTTCTTGGAACCAGGAGAATGCGTCCCACCCTAGGAGCCCATGATACCAGCTTTTAAAGGGGGCAATGTGGAACGTAAGTTATTCGGAGTGATAACTACCCGATATCCCAAAGACTACATCCAAGGTAATTGTTTCGCTTCAGTATTCCTCCCACTCGGGTATTATTACTTTAAAGGTGGCGCCACTTTGTTCTATGCGTGATTTATCGATGTGTATTTTGTCCAAAGTATCTGCACATATCAGATTTAGGCTGCTACCACCGTCCATGAGCACCTTCCGAAGTCGACAGTTTCCTACGATTGGGTTAAGGACCAGCACAGCATGGTACCTACCCGAGGTCAACCTTGGTTGATCTGGATGATCGAAGGTCGTCTGTGTGTCTACCGACACGCCCCTTCCTAGCGTAGGTTGGATGGTATTAACATCCCACAGGGCTCGTTTGCATTGGTTGTTGGAGACGAAAGTCTCGTAGATCATGATACGTCCCCAACGTATCCATAATTTTTGATTGTTCCATGCTATTATATAACCATTCTTGGTTAATTTTTTGGAATTATATACCAATTAATATTATTTTTGAGCACTAACCTATTGACCCAGTGCCTAGTGCTAGTTCTTGTTTTCTGCGTGTTTTTGGCTTTTCAGGTTTACAGTACCAAACAAAGTCCAGTTGCCATGAAACTTTTTGGTGTTTTTTTATGGACAAAAAGAAGACCAAGAAGCTTTGGGAGGAGGCCAGAATCCTCATGAGTGAAGCACGGGCTAACAGGGTGCGACAAGGGTCTAGGGCGTGCCCTATTTCCCGTGATCCCCTCGGTTGCCTCCTAGCGTACCTCTTCGTCCTATACATTCACATATATCCCCAAAACCCTAGAGAACTACGTGAAACACTTTTTCCACAATCGCAAGTCTCTATTATGTCGTGTGCCCATCTGGAGCCATTTTTCGGTACCCTGCTGGAGGGGGGATCGATCATGGATGAACTCTGCATCATCCTTGCTGCTCCCATGGTGATGTCTGAGTAGTTCACCGCATATCTACTGGTCCGTAGATAGTACCTTGATGGCTATCTCTCTCTCTCTGATGATCTTGAATACAATGATCAACACATATTTTCTTTTATCTATCCCATGTAATTCTTTTGTGTGGTGCGATTGTTGCGATCCAATGAATTGTTCGTTTATGTTCAGGTTATTCATGATAAATATTTGAGTCGTCTCTAAATTCTAAATATTATTCTTATGTGCATGATCATTATAGCGTCGTAACTCTCTCCGATCTCATGATTTGCTTTGGCCAAGTCGAATGATCTTTCTTCAGTGAGAGGGGTGCATTGTAGTAGGTTCAATGTGACGGATTTCTATATCCCAGTGATAGAAAGGGGACAAGATATGCCTTTGTATTGTCTACATGATGTCAATGTTCTCCAAGCATTACTTTGTTTTATTTAATACTCTACATGCATGTTGGATAGCAGTCAATGGGTAGTGTAATAGTAATGTGCTCAGGCAGGAGTCAACCTGGTTTCTTATGGACATGATGCCTATATATGCATGATCATTGTCATTTATATCACATAAGTATGCACTTTTCTATCAATTGCCCAATAGAAACTTGTCTACCCTCTGTATGCTCGCTTTCATGAGAGATGTCACTAGGGAAACCTATGGCCACTGGGTCTATTCACTTATATGTTTACAAACGCTACAATTTCCTCGCTGCCTTCATTGACTTTTTATTTGCTTTTCACTTTGCAACTTCCAACCACACTACTTACTTGCTTGCAAATAACGAGACAAGGGGATTGACAATCCTCTTGTCCGTCTTGGGTCCAAGTGTTTGTTTCTCTTGTGTGTAGTCGCTAAAGACAGGGGTTGGTTGTTACTGCTATTGGTTCGATAAACCAAGGTTTTCTACTGGGAGTACCTATATTGTGTTTCATCACCCGTTGTTCTTCATGGAAAACCCAACACATATCACAAGTTGCAGGAAGGATTTATGGTGCCGTTGCTGGGGAGTATCATCAACCTACTATCAAGTAACTTCACACAAGTTATCATTCACTTGTTCTTCTTTTTATTTTCTGTTATATTTTGCTTGCTCCATCAAAAATAAAAACACAAAAATATTTATCTTTGCTAGTTGCTAGTTTACTTGTTTGCTCGCTTTACTTGCTAGTTTACTTGTCCTGCTTGTTACTTTGCTTTCTTGGTCACCATGTCTCAAGATACTACTAAGTGGTGTTACTTTTCATATACAAATAACAATGATTTTACTAGTACTACTATACCACCCACCACTAGTAAGGAGGCTTACAGTATAAATGGTTCTTTGCCGAACCTTGCCATGAAAGAACAATTTTCACGAAGTTCTAATGAGGATCCTACTGCTCATATTAATACCTTTGTTGAACTTTGTGATATGGAAAATAAAAAGGACAAGGATAATGATATTGGGAAATTCAAGTTATTTCCTTTTTCTTTACGAGAAAGAAATAAATCGTGGTTCTCATCTTTACCACGTAGTAGTATTGGAACATGTGATAAATATAAATATGCTTTTATTGCCAAGTATTTTCCTCCTGCTAATTTCATCTCCCTTAGAATCAAATAATGAATTTTATACAACATGATTATGAGCATGTTGCAAAAGCTTGTGAGAGGATGAAACTGTTGACTAAAAATTTCCCTACTCATGGTTTTAACTTGTGGATGATTATCCAAAATTCAATGCTGGACTAAACTTTGTATCTAGAAATCTTCTAGATTCTGCCGCTGGTGGTACCTTCATGGAGATGACCTGAGGAGAGGCCACCAAACTTGTGGACGACATCATGACAAACTGCTCTCAATGGCATACCAAAAGAGATGCAACTGGTAAAAAGGTAAACACTATTGAGGAAATCGCTGCATGACTATCGGAATGCCTAGAATTGGCGGACACAAAAAAGGCAATCAGTGGGGAGCCATGCTCCGAGGGGTGCCCACCCCTGACCTTACGCCACTACTATGATTTCACAAATGGCGGGCGCCCGCCCGCCACTAGTAGAGCCTCGCAATGGTAGGCTGAGCGACAGTGCCCACCACTGTTAGTGCAATACGCAGTGGCGATCATTGATCATGCTCACCACTGATCCATTTACTAGGATTAAAGTAATATTCGAAACATGGTCGACACACATTAGCATCAATGAAATAAACACATGGATTGGTGTATGTAAATTATTATTGATCACAACTTGAGTCCGAATAGATGACTAGATTTCATAAACCTTACAAATCTAGACCAAAGTACTAGACTGAAACCAACAATGATTAAACTTTAAACCTTAAACTAGAGATTAATCTTATTACAATACTATTAGTGAGTAGAATCTGGTGCTGTAGAATCTGGTGGTGGTAGGGGCATTCTAGATGGAAGTATCCCGGCAACACTTCCTCGTCAGTCTCTCTGAGCTGGGCATGAAGATGTCACTTATTGTAATGCCCATTCCATAACCAAATGTGGACTACTCTGAGGTGGTGGCCGAGCATGCTGTGTAGCGTTGGCCTCCGAGAAGATGATGTCTGCTGCAACATTTAGTTGTGCTTCGGCATAAGTCTTGCACCGATTGTCTACCTGCTCCCAGAAACCACACCTAGTCTCCCGTGTCATATTATTCACCTCTTTCAGCTTCCGTAGACAATCTCTCAGTTCGAACACTTCATCGTCAATTCGTTTTCCCCGTGCCACCAACTCCCTGTGCCATTCCAATTCCCGTTCACGAGAACGTCTAGGAGCCATGGAATCCCTGTATATGTTTTCATACGAAATGCATATTAATAAAATCCTTACATGTTCAAATTTTGACATGACATTTGATTAACAATGAACATATTAATTGCGAGAAATTTGACGAAAAAAGAATCCAATCAACTTTTCGCCAAAACATTTTCACTTAGCATATGATTTCCTATTAAAAAACTTGACACAAATCATATTCCTAAAACATTTAGCATTGAATTACATATGTAATTTCCTATGCTTAATAATTGGCGACGGCATATATAGTTATCTAGAGTGGACGATGGCATATAAGAATCTGGCATTACGAACGGCGGATCCGGGGAGGAGGGGAGGTGTGGGGCCAGGGGGTGGCAGAAGGCGATGAGAGTGGGGCTGCTATGGCGAGAGAGGGCGAGGTGGCGGAGGAGAGGCGCGATGGCAACGAGCCATTAGGGACGGGGTGGCGAGCGACTATGAGGGCAAGCCTCTGCGGTGAGAGGGGGGTGAGGTGGCTGAGGAGAGGTGCGGTGATGGTAAGACACGGGGGTCGAGGGAAGGCGAGCGGCGGTGACGGTGGGGTGGAGTCTTGGGGAGAGGGATGGGAAGGGTTAGGGTTAGGAAGTGATGAGGTGATCTCGGAACAGGGAGAGGGTCGGAGGGGTTATAGTTTTGCTAGGCATTCATGGGCTAATATTCAAGTGGCAGGCACAAGATAGACACCACCACTGCTATTTTTGGGCAGAATTGTCGTGTTATAAAAGAAATAGCTACGGTGGGCAAGTCCTGTTGCCCGCCACTAGTAGCTCAGCTACCACTGGTGGTTAAAAATTTGTGCCCGCCACAGGTAACATTTGCCCCATCACAAATTTCTCTAGCTGTTACGAGTGATGGGTGCAAACTGGCACTCACCACTGCTATGCAAACACAAGTGGTGGGTGGCTGTTGTTGCCCGCCACTACAAAGTGGCAGGTGCTAGACTGTGCCCGTCGGTAATTTAAGGTCGCCTATAAGCCCTTTCCCAGTAGTCATACTTTGAGTGAAAAAGTTAATGCTCTTATGAATTTGGTTGCTAATAAAAATGCTCATGTTGATCCTAATAACATGCACTTTTCTACTTTGATTGAACAAAACAATAATGCTATTGATGTGAATTTTATCTCGCAGAATAATTTCCACAACAATGTGTGTAGGGGTAGTTTGAATGCTAGGCCATATCCCGGAAACACCTCCAATGGTTATGGCAACTCTTATGGCAATTTTTATGGGAATATTTCAACCAGTAATCCTAAGTTATCCTCTGATCTTGAGAACACCACTAAAGAATTCATTATTTTTCAAAAAAGTTCAATACTATGGTAGAAGAAAAGTTGCATATGATTGATGATTCGGCTAGGAACATGGATAGGATTGCTCTTGATGTAAACACTACTAAAGGTAAATCTTTGCCACCAAAACATGACTTTAATGAGACTATTAAATCCATCTAAATATCTATGAATGAAAGTAGGGAGAGGACCGCCAACTTGAAAGCTAAGCGAGAACTCCTAGAAAAAGCTTTACCAAACGGTTTTTACCAGAATCATGATGAAGATCTTAAAATGCTTGGCACTTCTCCTATTTAACATTTGTTTATTTCTATGAAAAAATGATAATTGGACTAGAAATGAGTCAACTCTAGTTATAGAGCGTCCTGATTGCTTGGAGGGTGATGATTCTAATGCTAAGACTGAGAAACGTGGGTTTGTAGAGGTTAAAGCTTTAACTAGTGATGTGCCCACTATCTTGGATCACAAGGATTTTAATTGCGATATTTTATCTTTAGTAGAATGTATTTCCCTTCTGCAATCCATTATTAGCTCACCCAATTCTTATGAAGAAAATAAAGGTTTTACTCAACATATAGTAGAAGCTATGGTAAAACTCTATGTTGAAAAACTTGAGTTAGAAGTATCTATTCCTAGAACGTTGTATGATGAATGGGAACCTACTATTAAAATTAAGATCAAAGAATATGAATTCAATGCCTTGTGTGATCTAGGTGCTAGTGTTTAAACTATAACTAAATATTTATGTGATGTGATTGGTCTTACTAATATTCATGAGTTTTCCCTTAATATACATCTTGAAGACTCTACTATCAAGAAGTCTTTGGTGGAGAATAAATGATGTCCTCATAATTTATAATATAAATAATGTGTCAGTAGATTTTATAGTACTTCATATTGATTGCAACGTATATTGTCCAATAATTCTTGGGATACCTTTTCTACGAACTATAGGTGCATTGATTGATATGAAAGAGGGAAACATACGGTTCCAATTACCATTGAGGAAAGGGATGGAACACTTCCCTAGAAAGAGAATCCAACCACATTATGAATCTATCATGAGGGCTACTTATGGGTGGAGTTTCAAAGATGACAACACTTGAATTGTATACATCATGTCTAGCTAGGGGTGTAAAACGATAGCGCTAGTTAGGAGGCAACCCAATAGTTATCTTCATATTTTTTGTTTTTACTTTCTGTTTGTGTGTCATAAAATGATTATTGCCTCTGCAATAATCATGTTTTATGTTTAAATTAGTGTTTGTGCCAAGTAAAGCCTTTGGGATGGCTTGGATAATAGTAGAATTGATGTTGTGCAATGCTACTACAACAAAAGACCTTCCAATGCCGCTAGAAATAGGCACGTTGTCGGGAAATTATCTTGACGTGCTCCTCCCCGGCAACGGCGCCAGGAATCCTTCAGCTGCGGCTACGCCTTAAGGGACTTCCTAGGCAAGTATGCAAAGGATTTCCCCCGTGGCCTTGGAGCCTTGCGTTGGTGTCCCCCCAGAGCGGAAAGGGTGATGTAGCGTAGAAGTGGTAAGTATTTCCCTCAGTTTGAGAACCAAGGTATCAATGCAATGGAGGAGTATCTCAAGATCCTGCACAAACACAAAAACTTCCTCCCAACGCTATGAAGGGGTTTTCAATCCCTTATAGATTGTTTGCCAAGTGACAACTGAAAGCAACAAAGTAACAAAGTAAAGTAAAAGCGGAGGTGTAAACGATGGATGTGAATAGACCCGGGGGCCGTAGTGTTTACTAGTGGCTTCTCTAATAAAAGCAAGTAGGCGGTGGGTGAACTAATTACTGTCGAGCAATTGATAGAACCGGGCAAAGTCGTGACGATATCTATGCAATGATTATATCTATAGGCATCACGTCCAAAACAAGTAGACCGATACTTTCTGCATCTACTACTATTACTCCACACGTCGACCGCTATCCAGCATGCATCTAGTGTATTAAGTCCATAAGAACAGAGTAATGCCTTAAGCAAGATGACATGATGTAGAGGGATAATCTCAAACCAATGATAAAACCCCCATCTTTTTACCCTTGATGGCAAATACTTGATGTGTGTCTTGCTGCCCCCACTGTCACTGGGAAAGGTCACCACATGGTAGAACCCAAAACCAAGCACTTCTCCCATTGCAAGAATCATAGATCCAGTTGGCCAAACAAAACCCAAGACTCAGAGAGACTTACAAGGATATCAAATCATGCATATAAGAAATCAGCAAAGACTCAAATATATATCATAGATAATCTGATCACAAATCCACAATTCATCGGATCTCGACAAACACACCGCCAAAGAAGATTACATCGGATAGATCTCCATGAAGATCATGGAGAACTATGAATTGAAGATCCAAGAAAGAGAAGAAGCCATCTAGCTACTAACTACAGACCCGTAGGTGTGAAGTGAACTACTCACGAGTCATTGGAGGGGCGATGATGATGATGAAGAAGCCCTCCAACTCCAAAGTCCCCTCCGACAGGGCGCCGGGAAGGGTCTCCAGATAAGATCTCGCGGAAACGGAAGCTTGCGGCGGCGGAAAAGTATTTTCGAGGCTCCCCTGATTTTTTGCTGAATATTTGGGAATATATAGGCCAAGGATCTAGGTCAGGGGGCGGCCAGGGAGGCCACAACCCCTGACACCGCTGCCTCCCCCTGGTGGCGGAGTGGGGGCTTGTGGACTCCCTGATCTTCTTCCGGTCGGGAAAAAATCATTTCGGGGTTTTTCTTCCGTTTGGACTACGTTCCAAAATCAGATCTGAAAAGAGTCAAAAACACGAAAAAAACAGGAACTGGCACTTGGCACTGAATTAATAAGTTAGTCCCAAAAATGATATAAAAGGTACATAAAACAACCAAAGAAGACAAGATAGCAGCGTTAAACCATCAAAAATTATAGATACGTTTGAGACGTATCAAGCATCCCCAAGCTTAACTCCTGCTCGTCCTCGAGTAGGGAAGTGATAAAGAATGACTTTTTGATGCTTTCATGCTACCTAGCATAGGTGTCCTTTGTAATTCCTCTTATGTGACGTGAATATTCAGATCCATTAGATTCAAAACAATAGTTTTCTATTGACGTGGGAAAAATAATAATTCAAGCAAACTAGCAAGGTAATCATGAACTTCCAAAATAACAAGGCCAAGAGAAAGTTATCCCTACAAAAGCATATAGTCTGGCTATGCTCTATCATCATTGCACAACGAATTTAAATCATGCACAACCCCGGTATTGGCCAAGTAATTGTTTCACACCTTTACTTTCTCAAACCTTTTCAACTCTCAAGCAATACATGAGCGTGAGCCATGGTTATAGCACTATAGATGGTGTGGAATGTGGTGGAGGTTGCAAGACAAAAAAGGAGAATATAGTCACATTAACTAGGCATATCAATGAGCTGTGGAGATGCTCATCAATAGATATCAATGTGAATGAGTAGGGATTGCCATACAAATGATGCACTAGTGCTACGAGTATGTGAAAGCTCTTAAAGAAAACTAGTGGGTGTGCATCCAACTTCCTTGCTCACGAATACCTAAGGCAATTTTGAGGAAGCCTATCATTGGAATACACAAGCCAAGTTATATAATGAAAATTTCCCACTAGCTATATGGTGGTGACAAAACGAGAGACTCTCAATCATGAAGATCATGGTGCTTAATATGCACAAGTGTGGAAAAAGTGGTAGCATTGTCCCTTCTCTCTTTTTCTCTAATTTTTTTGGTGGGATCTTTGGCCTCTTTTTATATTTTGGTGGGCTTCTTTGGCCTCTTTTATTTACTCACATGGGACAATGCTCCATTAATGATGATCATCACACTTTGACCTCAAAACGTAGAGCAACGATGACTCTCTATGGAATGCCTTCGGTAGTGTACCGTGGCAATGATCTAGCATGGCATAGACATCAATGGAAACATCATGCTAGCTATCTTACGATCGTGCAAAGGCAAAGTAGACATGGTGGCACATGTCATGGTGGTAGTTGCATGGCAATATATCTCGGAATGACTTTGAAAAGGCCATAGTAGGTAGGTATGGTGGTTGTTTTGAGGGAGGCTAATGGTGGGTTTTGTGTACCTGCAAAAGTTGCACGGCACTAAGAAGATAGTGATGGTGGAAGGTGAAAATGCATATAAACCATGGACTCAACATTAGTCATGAAGAACTCATATACTTCTTGCAAAAGTTTTATTAGTAATCAAAACAAAGCATTTAACGCATACTCCTAGGGGAAGGGTTGGTAGGTATAAAACATCGCGCGATCCCGACCGCCACGCAAAGGATGACAATCAATATACTAATCATGCTCAGATTTCATCACATAGCGGTTCACCATACAAGCATGCTACGGGAATCACTAACTTCAACACAAGTATTTCTAGATCCACAACACCTTACTAGCATGACTTCAATATTACCATAACCACAACTCAAAACTAATTGAGGTGAATCAAACTTCTCTAACTATTCAATGCACATGATGGTGGAACTTTTCGTATCCCTTTGGATAACTACCCCTTTTGAGACTACTTTCAAAGCATAGATCAACTACTAAGACACGCACCGCTGTGCTCTAAAATATATAAGTGAAGCACATAGAGCGAAAGTATCTAGCTCAAAAGATATAAGCGAAGCACATGTGAGCTAAATTATCTACCAAAAGATATAAGTGAAGCTCGACAACATCATGGTGAGTGCATGTCTCTCTCTCTAGGTGTGCAGCAAGGATGATTGTGACACAACAAAAATAAAAGACTCCTACGATACAAGATGCTCCAAGCAAAAACACATAACATGTGGTGAATAAAAATATAGCCCCAAGTAACGTTACCGATGGATTGAAGACGAGAGAGGGGATGCCTTCCGGGGGCATCCCCAAGCTTAGGCTTTTACGACATCCTTGAATCTCTTGGGCTGCCTTGGGAATCCCCAATCTTGAGCTCTTGCCACTCTTTATCTTTTTGTCCATAAGAACTTCACCCAAAACTTGAAAACTTCACAACACGAAACTTAAACAGAAACTCGTGATAACATTAGTACAAGAAAGCAAACCAGCACTTCCTTAGCTACTGTAGAAACCTTAAATTCTACTTGTGCTGATGTTGGCTTACTGTAATTTCAATCTTCCATGGCTAATACCCCCCTATACTATCCATAGTTTCATCAAAATAAGCAACCAATACAACAAAAACAGAATCTGTTAACAGCAGACCAGTCTGTAGCAATCTGTATATTTTGTATACCTGTGGTACTTCAAAAATTCTGAAAAATTACCAAAGTCTGAAGAATTTGCGTAGAAATGAGCAGCAGAAAGAATCAACTCAAAATATCTTACGAAAAAATGAAAATTCGTTTCGTGAGCAGAAAGTTTCTGTCTTTTCCAGCATGACCAAACGATCATCCCCAAGACTAATCATAACGGTTTTGCTTGGCACAAACGCAAAAGGAAAGACAAAAAACACAATAATAAAAGAATTACGAAAGTGTGGAAAACACAAAACAGAAATAAAAAGGATAGATTCGTTGGGTTGCCTCCCAACAAGCGCTTTTGTTTAACGCCCTAAGCTAGGCAAAAAGTGATGGAATCACGTATAATCATCTTTGGTGCTCAAACCATAGGTAGCCCTCATCATAGATTCATAAGGCAATCTTATTTTCTATCTAGGAAAGTGCTCCATGCCCTTCTTTAAAGTAAATTGAAATCTAATATTCCCTTCCTTCATATCGATGATAGCACCAATAGTCCTTTGGAAAGGTCTACCAAGAATAATGGGACATGAAGGATTGCAATCTATGTCAAGTACAATGAAATCCACGGGTACATAGTTCTTATTTGCAACAATAAGAACATCATCGATCCTCCCCATGGGTTTCTTGACAGTAGAATCTGCAAGATGCAAATTAAGAGAACACTCTTCAATCTCATGAAAACCAAGAATATCACATAAAGACTTTGGAATCGCGGAAACACTAGCACCCAAATCACAGAAAGCATTGCACTCATAGTTTTTATCTTGATTTTGATAGTAGGTTCCCACTCATCATGAAGTTTTCTAGGTATAGAGACTTCTACTTCGAGCTTCTCTTCAAGAGATTTCATCATAGCATCTACGATATGCGCGGTAAAGGCTTTGCTTTGGCTATAAGCATGTGGAGAGTTTGCAATGGATTGCATCAAAGAAATGCATTCAAACAAGGAGCAATTATCATAATTGAATTCCTTGAAATCCAAAGTGGGAGTTTCATTACTACCCAAAATTTTGACTTCTTCTACTCCACTCTCCACACCTTTATCATCAAGATAGGTGGTCTCCAAATCATTGGGGTGTTTTTCAACCAAAGTGGATTCATATCCAGCCCCTCCATAAGTAGGTTTGACACGCAAAAACAACGATGCCAGAGGAGACACACCAATCACTTTATGATCTTCGTGATTTGCATCACTAGAACGCACCCTTTTAAACCATTCATGTCTAGCACGAATTTGGGCGGTTCTTTCTTTTCTCTCATTCATGGAGATACGCATAGCTTTCAAAGTTTCATCCAAGTTGACCTTGGGAGGAGCGCATCTAACTTTCAAAGCATCAATATCACAAGACATCCTATCAACGCTCTTAGCCAAATCATCTATTTTGAGTAGTTTTTCCTCTATGGACGCATTGAAAATCTTTTGAGAGTTGATGAACTCTTTGATATTACTCTCTAGATCAGAGGGTAATTTGTTGTGATTTCCGTAAGTGTTGTTGTAGGAATTGCCATAATTGTTAGAGGAGTTACTAGGAAAAGGCCTAGGAACCTAGTTTCCTCTAAAAGCATTGTTGTTGCCAAAATTGTTCCTACCAACAAAATTCACGTCCAAACTAGCGTTGCTACTCTGAATCAAAGAAGATAGTGGCATGTCATTAGGATCTACGGTAGCGTTTCTACTACCAACCAAATTCATCAACTCATCCATCTTAGCACTAAGCGAGTTAATCTCTTATGTAGCGTGCAACTTTTTGCTAGCAGGCGACCTTTCAGTGTGCCACTGAGAGTAGTTGGTCATGACATTGTATAGGAGTTTTGTAGCGTCTCCTAACATGATTTCCATGAACGTTCCACCTAAGGCGGAGTCCAAGATATTGCGAGAAGTGAAATTCAAGCCAGCGTAAAAGATTTGTATAATCATCCACAAACTCAAGCCATGAGCGGGACAATTTCTAATCATAAACTTCAGCCTCTCCCAAGATTGTGCAACGTGTTCATGATCAAGTTGCTTGAAATTCATGATATCGTTACGTAAGGACATGATCTTAGCCGGCGGAAAATACTTGGATATGTAAGCATCTTTGCACTTATCCCAAGAATCGATACTATTTTTAGGCAAAGAAGAAAACCAAGTTTTTGCGCGATCTCGCAACGAGAAAGGAAGAAGTTTCAACTTAATCACGTCATTATCCACATCTCTTTTATTTTGCATATCACAAAGATCAATGAAGGTATTGAGATGGGATGCGACATCTTCACTAGGAAGGCCACAGAATTGCTCTTTCATAACAAGATTCAGCAAAGCTGCGTTGATTTCATACGATTTCGCACTAGTGGCGGGAGCAATCGGAGTACTAATAAAATCATTATTATTAGTGCTCGAGAAGTCGCAAAGTTTGGTGTTTTCAGCCATGATGACTTCAACAAACAAACAAGCACACAAGCAAGCGAGAAAACTGGCAAAGGGAGACGGCAAAGGCAAAAGAAAACAGCGAAGGAGAAAGGCAAATGAAAACGGAAAATGTGAAGTGGGGGAGAGGAAAACGAGAGGCAACTGGCAACAAAAGTAAATGCAAGAGAAGAGTTTGTGAGACCAACTTGGATAGATCTTGGCAACGGCGCCATAAGACCTTCCAATGGCGTCAGAAATAGGCACGTTGTCGGGAAATTATCTTGACGTGCTCCTCCCCGGCAACAGCGCCAGGAATCCTTCAGCCGCGGCTACGCCTTAAGGGACTTCCTAGGCAAGTATGCAAATGATTTCCCCCGTGGCCTTGGAGCCTTGCGTTGGTGTTCCCTCGAAGCGGAAAGGGTGATGTAGCGTAGCGGTGGTAAGTATTTCCCTCAGTTTGAGAACCAAGGTATCAATCCAATGGAGGAGTATCTCAAGATCCTGCACAAACACAAAAACTTGCTCCCAATGCTATGAATGGGTTGTCAATCCCTTATAGATTGTTTGCCAAGTGAGAACTGAAAGCAACAAAGTAACAAAGCAAAGTAAAAGCGGAGGTGTAAACGATGGATGTGAATAGACCCGGGGGCCGTAGTGTTTACTAGTGGCTTGTCTCGTAAAAGCAAGTAGACAGTGGATGAACAAATTACTGTCGAGTAATTGATAGAACCGCGCAAAGTCGTGACTATATCTATGCAATGATTATATCTATAGGCATCACGTACAAAACAAGTAGACCAATACTTCCTGCATCTACTACTATTACTCCACACGTCGACCGCTATCCAGCATGCATCTAGTGTATTAAGTCCATAAGAACAGAGTAACGCCTTAAGCAAGATGACATGATGTAGAGGGATAATCTCAAACCAATGATATAAACCCCATCTTTTTACCCTTGATGGCAACTACTTGATGTGTGCCTTGCTGCCCCTACTGTCACTGGGAAAGGTCACCACATGGTAGAACCCAAAACCAAGCACTTCTCCCATTGCAAGAATCATAGATCTAGTTGGCCAAACAAAACCCAAGACTCGGAGAGACTTACAAGGATATCAAATCATGCATATAAGAAATCAGCAAAGACTCAAATATATATCATCGATAATCTGATCACAAATCCACAATTCATCGGATCTCGACAAACACATCGCCAAAGAAGATTACATCGGATAGATCTCGATGAAGATCATGGAGAACTTCGTATCGAAGATCCAAGAGAGAGAAGAAGCCATCTAGCTACTAACTACGGACCCGTAGGTCTGAAGTGAACTACTCACGAGTCATTGGAGGGGCGATGATGATGATGAAGAAGCCCTCCAACTCCAAAGTCCCCTCCGACAGGGCGCCGGGAAGGGTCTCCAGATGAGATCTCGCGGAAACGGAAGCTTGCGGCGGCGGAAAAGTATTTTCGAGGCTCCCCTGATTTTTTGCTGAATATTTGGGAACATATAGGCCAAGGATCTAGGTCAGGGGGCAGCCAGGGAGGCCACAAGCCCTGACACCGCCGCCTCCCCCTAGTGGCGGAGTGGGGGCTTGTAGGCTCCCTGGAGCCCACCTGGCTTGGCCCAAAGGCCCCCTGATCTTCTTCCGTTCGGGAAAAAATCATTTTGGGGTTTTTCTTCCATTTGGACTCCGTTCCAAAATCAGATCTGAAAAGAGTCAAAAACACGGAAAAAACAGGAACTGGCACTTGACACTAAATTAATAAGTTAGTCCCAGAAAAGATATAAAAGGTACATAAAACAACCAAAGAAGACAAGATAACAGCGTGAAACCATCAAAAATTGTAGATACGTTTGAGACGTATCATGCAACAACAGAAACTTTAGCATCAGTGCCAAATTTCACTTATTTTACTAGAACGTATTTTTGATCTGAATATTTTACAAAATATTGATATAAAAATCCAGCTAGCCTTCCTAAGTTTTCATAATTTTTGGATTTACATAAGTATGGTACTCCACTATATCATTATATATTGTTCTCTTTTAGACAAATTCTATTTTGTGCTTGCATAGTTTGCTTCTGTTGATGATGTTATAGAGTATATCGGGGAGTATAAGTCATGGAGTAGTTATAATAGAGTAACTTGTGAAATAATAAAATATTAATCAATTTATAACAGGACCCAAAGTATTTGATATGTTTATTATGCTAACGGATCTAACGAAGTTTCTGTTGAGTTTTGTGTAACGAAGGTTTCAAGGTTTGGGTGTTATCGCTATGGACGAAGGAAAAAGGAGTGACAAGAGCCTAAACTTGGGGACGTACATGGCACCCCAAGGTAATATTCTAAGGAAGACTGAAGCGTCTAAGATTGGAGATGACCTAGAAGGCATTCCCTCTTTCATCTCAATCCATTGATATATCACTTGGAGCTACATGTTTATTCATCACATGATATGGGTTTTGCTTGGAGCGTCGTTTGCTTTAGTTTTCTTCTTATTTTTAATTTTTCACGATCATCATTCTCTGAATACACCCACTTAACAAAGATACATGAACACCATGATTTATTAGAATACTCTTTTTGCTTCACTTATATCTTTTGAGCTTAGTAGTTGCTCTAGTAATTCACTTATATATTTTAAAGCACGGCGGCGTATAGATTTTATAGAAATAATTGCACTCTCGTTATTCACTTATATTTGTTTGAGATTTAATAAAAAAACGTCGGTAATTTGCATGGGTTATAAAATTACTTCAAAAATAATAGGTATTCAATGATTGCATAATCAAAACCACATGTAGGACATAAAAGAGAAGTCATGGTTAATGATATCAATGTGATAATGTGAAATAGCTTGAGTGCATGATCATTTCTTAATATAGGTATTGTGAACTAGAGGTATTAACTTGCTATTCATACAAATATTTTTATGGCATGGTGATGATGTGTGAGCATACTTATTACTCGTTGAAATCCTAGTATTGTTTGAGTTGGGGGCACATGATGGTTAACTCCTACCAACCTCCTTCCTAGGGGCATGTGACCGGGGGATAACCCCAGGGTAGGCTCACCAAGCCTACTCCATGTTTCGACATTGAGTGGGGCGAAAGCCTCATCACATGTCAGCTCCTCCTGGCCAGCTGCATGGCCCATGCCGGCTAGGAGCATTGTCGTCTACTCTCTAGCCGGATGGCTAGTTCCCAGCTGGCAGGGGAGCACCCGTCGCATCAGCCCCTATGATGTGACGAAGGCCTTCGATTAAAGGCGAAAGTACATCAACTCGGGTACGATGGAGAGGAATACGCGTGCCTACAGTGGGGGCGGCCGTACCGCTGACCGGTGCCGGCTGCGACCCGTCAACCCTGTAAAGTGCCCACACGCCACCACCCACTCCATTACCTGGCCCGGCATGGCTACAGTGGAGGTGGCCTACCGCTGACTGGCACCGATTCCCGCAAGACGACGGCACCATACCTCTCGTGCCCCCCGTGAGGAGCACGCACCAATACCCTAGGTCAGCCAACTATCCCAGAACCTGATGGGACCCCGCAGCCGGCGGGCCCCATCAGGGACAAAACTGATCAGCGGCGGGTCCACTGATTAGTCAAAGAGACTGCCAACTAGGTCCCCATGTAGTACCTTATATCCAGATCGTAGGCCCGGTAGTTCGTCTATAAAACCCCCTCGCCCTCCTCCATGCAGAGGGTCGACCATTCTTATGCACACACACACTCACACAGGAGAGGTAGACTGTGAGCCATCTACTCCATCTTGCTCCTCCGTTGAACAACTCAAGGAGCACATTGTAGTTCCATTGGTTCATCACTCACTCTGGCGGGACTAGCGGTGTTACCTCCCACGGAGGGCCTCGAACCTAGGTACATCGTGCGTCTTGCATCGCTAGTTACCAATCCCGTTCCCTGAGCCCATCGGTGTCCTTTCAGTCCCAACCACTCTCAATTAGCCTACCCATGGCATCTGTCGTGAGAAAGCGACGACTGTTGGCGACCACCGTGGGGCCGTCCGCGGCACTGGTCGGAGTTTTACTACGGGCGGGACCCGTGGCCAACCCCACCGGAAACCTCGCGTCCGTACTGATCAGAACGTCCATGGAGCCTGCCCCCCGGAGGCCTCCGTGGTGTTGATCGTCGGCTCCAGTTGCCCTACAGGTTCTGCCGTCGAGCCCATCGGCGAGCTGCACTACGACGATGTCGTTCCGGATGTCGATGTCACATCCCTGACCCCTTAAGCAAGTTAGTCTTGTGCTCATGTCTTCGTTGCATTGCATCTAAGAATTTGTCAACAAGAACAAGAAAGTGGCAAAGGAAAAACTCAAAACCCTAGCTACTTCTTTAAACAAAGGAAATCTCAAACTAGTTAAAATCAATGAACCCAAAATGGTCTCAAGAAATGTTCAAACTTTCTGATAAATCATGAAAGTAAATGAGCATTGGAGAAAACTATTTTATTGACACTTTAAGCATTTTAAATAAATGCAAAAGCTACTGGTTTCAAGTTTTAAATTTGAAATCAGAAACTTTAAATTTTCAAAAATGTTGAAAACTTTGGAAATAGTTGGAAATATTCCAACAAATATTCTAGGGTGCTTAACATAGCTTTTACAATTTATTTGGGAGTTGAAATAAATACAAAATCAATGAATTAGCAAAACAGAAACAAAAACAGAAAAAAGGGAAAGGAGTTACCTGTCGCTCACCTGGCCCGGCCCATCCTAGCTCCTGTCGTCTTCCTCCCCGCCAGTGAGCAGCAGGAGGTGGCCGCCGCGTTCTCCGGCGCGGCCACGCACCTGTGCGCATGCCTGGCCGCCGCCTCACGCTGGCAAGGCCGGGGATAAGCTCCCCGAGGCCACCCCTATCCATTCCCAGCGCCAGTTCTCCCCCACCTCTCGGATCTCTCCTCCCTCCTTCTGCCGCCATTGGAGCCCGAGCAGAGCTCGAGCTCGCCGTCGATCTAGCCGCCCCTTCTCCCTTCCGAGCCACGCATTAGCTCCGCCGCATCCCCCTGAAGCCCCCTAGCCACGAGCCGGACGCCGAGATGCAGTGAAACGACGAGCAGCTGTCGTCTTCTTCCTCAGGTCACCGAAGATCGCCGTCGACGTTCTCCCTCTCCAGGCCGTCCCCTAGCAGACTAGCGCCACCACTGCACTCCCCGTGAGCATGCGGTCATTTCCCCTAAGATCTCCCCGTCGATTCCTTCCTCTAGCCCTAGTTTCACCAGAGCCCGACAAGATCCGCCGCTGCAGCTCGTCGCCGGTAGCCCTCCGGTGATCAGCTCGTCCTTCCGAGGGCACTAGCAGCTTCAGGCCGTCGCGTAGATGTTATAGGAGCTAAGAACCGTGCATAGTGCCCCCTGTATCGATGACCTCGATGACGCCCGAACCTTGGCCGCCGCCAAGCTCGTCGCCGGCGTCATCTCCGGCCAGGTCAGCCCCGGCTAAGTGAAGAAATGGAGCTGCGGGAGATGTGTCGTTCTTTTGGTGCTCTCCGCGCAACGTTTGGCCCCCTGTGCGCCGTTTCCGAGCCCCTCCGCCGTTCTGGTGGTCGCCGGAGGCTCCCCGCCGGCGAGGACGACCTCGCCGTCGGTGGATCTCGGCTGGGCTGAGCCACTGACTGGTGGGGCCAGTCTCTGGCAAGATTAGAAATAATAAAAATAAATCAGTAAAAATAATAAGACACTAACATGTGGGTCCAGTGGGTTTACTTAACGAAATAAGATTAATCCTAATCTAAAATTGACCAGCGAGACTGACTAGTGGGTCCCACTGGTCAGGTTTGACTTTCAACGGCCAGTTGGACCTGCTGATGTCATGCTGAAGCAATAAAAGTATTTCCAGTATAAAAATAATTCCAGAAATGTTTAAAACTTCAAAAATTCATAGAAATTAATCTGTAACTCCAATGAAAATAATTTATATATGAAAAAGCATCAGAAAAATTCAAGGAATCTGAATATGCTACTTTCATGCATGTTTGAAAAAGTTACAGAACCCAAACATGTAGATTAATGAATAAGTCAATTCTTATAATTACTTTATAAATGGAATTTGGAAAATATTCAAATTTCATTATGAATGACATGATCACACACTGTCCTAATTACAAATCAGTACCTTAACTTGACATCTCATGCATGTTAACATCAAGTTGATCTGAGCATCAGGTCGAATCAATTAAATCGGTATCCGAGAATACCTCGTTTGAATTGATATCCGAATATGATTCAAATCAATTACAAACCTAATACACATTAATTACAATAGTTAATCACCTTGCATGCCATGCTCATGCATCAGCTTGCTTGCATATGATTGTTATTGATTGTTGCCATTCATTTCGGTAGGCTCCGCACCCCCGGATTCCACCGAATATCCATCTGACGGATATTGTCCCTCCTCTGAGCAACAAGGCAAGCAACCTTTTTTGGTCATCCCAATAAATCCCATGTTCTTGCTCCTGCACTTATTTATTGCATTAGGATCAAATGCTTCAACTGCTTTTGCCACGTTAGTTGAACCCACTTCCTTTGCATGACCTAACCTTGTCACAGTAAATAGCCGAACCTTGCAACCTAGCATACCTGGTAGTTGCTTGAGCCATGATGTGCCTTCTCCTGCTATGCATGCTATGCTTAGAGTTGTGTATGGTCTGTCATCTCGGAGATGAACAGAATTGTGAGAATGTGTTCGGTAAGCAAAGGTTGTGTGTTGAACCTGACTTGGTAAAGGTACCGGTGAAAGGCTGTGTAGGAGTACATGGCGGGTTGTTTCATTGGAACCGTCCATAGGAACTGAGTTCCATGTATGTAATCCAAGACTAGATACTACCACATGCTGGGCCCTGAAATATGACCCCGCTTGGCCTATTAATCGCGTAGTACTCGGTCTAGGAGTTGCAAGTAGTTTCTGGTGTTTATAGTAATGCTGGAGGCCGTGCATGGTACTGACCTGAGAGGTGGGCCGTGGTGTTGTAGGCAGTGGCACAGTGTACCAAGTGGCACCCGGATGGTGGGCTTGGGAACCCCGCGCACATCGTTTGAGGCCGTGGCGGAAACCTCGGCCGGACTTCCGTACGGGTTACTCTCAGATAGGCGATAAACCTGGAGTAGGTACTAGTGTGGTTAACGGTCGTGGCCGACTCCCTCGCTGGGCTTCCGCTTGAAGGTTGCCGAGGTGCATGACGTGCACATGGCGATAAGTGGCGAGAGCGTGTGTGACGAAGCACACCCCTACAGGGTTATGATCTATTCGAATAGCCGCGTCCGCGGATATGGACTACTTGGAGACATATGTTGTTCATAGATAACTTCAATGGCTACTCATAAAATTGCCAAGATAAGCGTGAGTGTCGTGGACGGCATTTCTGTATGGAGACGGAATGATTCCACGATAGTGTATTGTTGTGGTGTTAGTGGACTCATGTGCGAGAAATCAAGTTGTCAAAATTATTTAAAAATACAAGTGGTCTAGCCACGAGTCAAATGCTGGCTTTCCGCATGAAACCCCACAATACCTTTTGATACCTTGCATGAGTAGTTAGTTATCCTAAAGTTTTGCTGAGTACCTTCGTACTCATGTTTGCTTAATGAATGTTGCAGAGGTTGCTAATGACCCTAATGGAGGGTTCTTCATAGACATCGACGACGACGAGTAGCTGGTGTCCCAGCTACGATCTGGCCCTACGTTGGGTCTGTAGTATAGTCAGGCCATGTGCCTTCTAGTTGCCCTGTCTGTACTCAGACAGTTTAAACTCTTCCGCTGGCTTGTAACTGAATGGCTGCTATTATGGGTCGTGAGACCCTTAATGTGTAATATTATGTGTGAGGCTCCTCCGAGCCTCTTAAATAAGGGTTGTATGTTTATGGTTATGTTGTGATGCCATCGATGTATCTATACATATCGGTATGCCATGCGTACGTATGTCGTACTTGATATGTATGGGGTTTGATTACTTAGTCGTGAACTTTAGTAGCACTCCTTACAAGGAAATGCCCCTTTGTGATCCAATGAGCCTTGGTAGTACGCTACTGCTCCGGACACATTGGTTGACCGGCATGTGTCCTTCTTAGCTACTGTGTCTGTCCCCTTTGGGGAAATGTCACGCGATGTAATGGAGTCCTTGTAGCTTGCTACGACTCGTCTACATTCGCTGATGACCGACACCTGCTTTGTTGGGTCATGTATGCCTGTCCTTGTGCGGTACTGCCACTTTGGGTTATGACTAAACATGTCGATCCGGGTTCTTTGACATTGGAATGCTAGCGACACTATTGCATACGTGAGTCAAAAGACGCAAACAGTCCCGGCTAAGGTAAGGCCGCAGCCGTGGAGTTAACCGTGCGTGAGACCGCAAAGGGATGTGATGTGTTACAGGCTGGATTCCTATGGCTTAGGATCGGGGTCCCGACAGTCGATCACCTGTGCGCCCTATTCGATGACCTATGTCTCGACGATGGACCTCGCCGCCATGGCGGGGATGTCGACATCGACGCCCTTTGCGCGCTCTTCAGCAAGCTCCGTCTCGAGTATGCGCTTGCACCCGATGAGTACCCTAGCGACATACTTGAGTGCAGCGACGCACTAGTGTTCGCGGGGTCTTTCGCCCCATGCGATGTCGCCGTCTCCTCTGTCCTCATGGAGCTGATGGCCACAGGCTTCAACAGGCCCTTCCGACCCACTTCACGCCACCCTCTCCGGGTTGAGCACTCCCATTGCACTGACTGTCAATCCGGCGTCAGCTAGAGGCGAGCTGGAGGAGGCTCGCAAACATCTTCTTGTGGAGGGCTCCGCCCTCGCGACCGCCAAGGGCTGGATGGTGGCCGTGTAGCGCTAGTACAACTCCGCTTACGGATTCACTCCGTCCGACAACGGACCCTGCCAACGTGGTGAAGTTCGCGGTCGTGGTCGAATTGTTGCCGAAATCCTAGGCAGCAAGGTGCCCATCTATGACACCCTCGCGGCTAACATGCGGGCCGTCCAGGTGGCCCTTGAGGACAAGGACACCTTGGAGGGCGTGGAGCGTGCGCAGCAGGAAAAACACGTCGAGGACCTCCTCACTGTCGCCAACGAACAACAGGGTCGCCTTGACCCGGACCACGCATTCTCCGAATCTCCTCATTTCGACTACGAGGGTTACCAAGTATCCAGTGTCCGTTTCTACTTCTTGAGCTTGTGTTGGTTTTCCCTTGAAGAGGAAAGGGTGATGCAGCAAACTAGATAAGTATTTCCCTCAGTTTGTTGAGAACCAAGGTATAGATCTAGTAGGAGGAGCAAGCAAGGCCCCAACCTTAGAACCTACACATACAATCAAACACTTGCACCGAACACTAAAAAGGGGTTGTCAAGTAGACCGAATCGATTCTGCATCTACTACTATTACTCCACACATCGACCGACTCCTGCCTGCATCTAGAGTATTAAGTTCATGAAGAACAGAGTAACGCATTAGGTAAGATGACATGATGTACAGGGATAAACTCAAGCAATATGATAAAAAGCCCATATTTTTATGCTCGATGGCAACAATGCAATACGTGCCTCGCTACCCCTACTTAGTCACTGGGTGAGGACACCACAATATTGAACCCAAAACTAAGCACTTCTCCCATTGCAAGAATTACCAATCTAGTTGGCCAAACCAAACCAATAACTGAAGAGACTTGCTAAGATATGAAATCATGCATATAAGAATTCAGAGAAGATTCAAATAATATTCATAGAGAATCTGAACATAAACCCACAATTCATCAGATCTGGACAAACACACCACAAAAGAGTTTTACATCGGATAGATATTCATGAAGATCATAAAGAATATGGTATTGAAGAACAAAGAGAGAGAAGAAGCCATCAAGCTACTAGCTATGGGCCCATAGGTCTTCGGTGAACTACTCACACATCATCGGAGATGCAATGTAGTTGATGTAGATGCACTCCATGATCGATTCCCCCTCCTACATATTACCGGAAAAGGCTCCTAGATTGTATCTCCCGGGAATAGAGGCTCCCGACGTCGGCAAAGTATTTTTCAGTGTCGTTCCGGTATTGGGGGAATATTTGGGAATTTATAGGATGAAGATTAGTGTTAGGAGGCCAACAGGGGGGCACAAGACAGGGGCGCGCCCTGCAGGCTTCTCGTGTCATGGCAGGTCTTCTGCCCTTTCTCCAAGTGTGGAAGGTTTCTTCTGGTCCAAGAAAAATCATTCCGGAGATTTTATTCCGTTTGAACTCCGTTTAATATTCCTTATGTGTAATACTCAAAAACATGGAAAAACAGAAACTCGCACTAGGCTCTAGGTTAATAGGTTAGTCCAAAAAACAATATAAAATAGCATATTAGTGCATATAAAACATCCAAAATGGATAATATAATAACATGGAACTATCAAAAATTATATATACATTGGAGACGTATCACCATCAACCGGTGCTACCTCTTGAGCTTGCGTTGGTTTTCCCTTGAAGAGGAAAGGGTGATGCAGCACAGTAGCAGTAAGTATTTCCCTCAGTTTGAGAACCAAGGTATCAATCCAGTAAGAGTATCAAGGCATGACTCCAAAGTACCTGCGCAAAAATAGCAAACTTGCACCCAACGCTACAAAGTGGTTGTCAATCCCTTCACGGTTAACTGCAAGGTGAGATCTGAAGGCGGAAACTGCAAAAAAGTAAAAGTGTAGGGCTGAAAATATGATGTGAAGTAGACCCGAGAGCCATAGTGTTCACTAGAGGCTTCTCTCATGATAGAAAAAATTATGGTGGGTGAACGAATTACTGTCCAGCAATTGATAGAACCACGCAAATTCATGACGATATCTAAGGCATTGATCATACCTATAGGCATCACGTCCGAGACAAGTAGACCGATACTTTCTGCATCTACTACTATTACTCCACACATCGACCGTTATCCAGCATGCATCTAGTGTATTGAGTTCAAAACAAATAGAGTAACGCCTTAAGCAAGATGACATGATGTAGAGGGATAAGTTCATGCAATGGATATAAACCCCATCTTTTTACCCTTGATGGCAACAACATGATGCGTGCCTCGCTACCCCTTGTGTCACTGGGTGAGGACACCGCACGGTATGAACCCAAAACCAAGCACTTCTCCCATTGCAAGAATTATGGATCAAGTTGGCCAAACGAAACCCACAACTCGAAGAGAATTACAAGGATATGAAATCATGCATATAAGAGATCAAAAGAAATTAAAATAAGATTCATAGATAATCTGATCATAAATCCACAATTCATAGGATCTCGACAAACACACCGCAAAAGAGGATTACATCGGATAGATCTCCATGAAGATCATGGAGAACTTTGTATTGGAGATCCAAGAGAGAGAAGAAGCCATCTAGTTACTAGCTATGGACCCGAAGGTCTGTGGTGAACTACTCACGCATCATCGGAGAGGCAATGGTGTTGATGAAGAAGCCCTCCGTGTCCGAATCCCCCCTCCGACAAGGCACCAGAACGTGCCCAGATGGGATCTTGCGGAGACAGAAGCTTGCGGCGGCGGAAAAGTACTTTCGTGGCTCTCTCCCGTGGTTTCAGATTTTTCGGGGATTTATAGGCGGAAGAAGTAGGGCAAAGGAGGCACGGGGGGCCCACAAGCCTGCTAGGCGCGCCCCCATGCCGTGGCTAGGGGGCTTGTGGCTTCCCCCTGGACCTTTTGCCTTGGTCTCAAGTTCCGTGCGTATCTTCTATGCCGGAAAAAAAATCTTTTTGGAGGTTTTATTCCGTTTGGACTCCGTTTGATATTCTCCTCTGAAAAGGTCAAAAACACGGAAAAACAGGAATTGGCACTTGGCACTGAGTTAAGAAGTTAGTCCCAAAAAAGATATAAAATGGATACAAAACATCCAAAGTTTGACAAGATAATAGCATGGAACCATCAAAAATTATAAATACGTTGGAGACGTATCAAGCATCCCCAAGCTTAACTCCTGCTCGTCCTCGAGTAGGGAAGTGATAAAGACTGAATTTTTGATGTGGAATTCTACCTAACATATTTGTCCTCTGTAACTTCTTTCATGTCGCATGAATGTTCAGATCCGTAAGATTCAAAACAATAGTTTTCTACTGACATGAAAACAATAATACTTCAAGCAAACTAGCAAGGTAATCATGAACTTTCAAAATAACAAGGCCAAAGAAAGTTATCCCTACAAAATCATATAGTCTGGCTATGCTCCATCATCCCCACACAACGAATTTAAATCATGCATAACCCCGGTATTGGCCAAGTAATTGTTTTCGCACTCTTAATTTCTCAAAACTTTTTCAACTCTCATGCAATACACGAGCGTGAGCCATGGATATAGCACTATAGGTGGAATAGAGTGTGGTGGAGGTTGTGAGGCAAAAAAAAGGAGGAGATGGTCACATTGACTCGGCGTATCAAAGGGCTACGGAGATGCCCATCAATAGATATCAATGTGAATGAGTAGGGATTACCATGCAACGGATGCACTTAGAGCTATAAGTGTGTGAAAACTCAAAAGGAGAACTAGTGGGTGTGCATCCAACTTTCTTTCTCACAAAGACCTAGGGCAATTTGGAGGAAGCCCATCATTGGAATATACAAGCCAAGTTATATAATGCAGATTCCCACTAGTATATGGTGGTGACAAAACAAGAGACACTCAATCATGAAGAACATGGTGCTATTATGAAGCACAAGTGCGGAAAAAGATAGTAGCATTGTCCCATCTCTCTTTTTCTCTCTTTTTTTTGTTTGGGCTCTTCGGCCTCTTTTCATTTTTTTTCTCTCTTTTTTTGGTTGGCATCTTTGGCCTCTTTTCAGTTTTCCTCACATGGGACAATGCTCTAATAATGATGATCATCACACTTTTATTTACTCACAGCTCAATGCTTAGAACGATGATGACTCTATAGGAAATGCCTCCGACAGTGTACCGGGATTTGCAACGATCTAGCTTGGAGTATGACGTTGCAACATCTCGCTAGCTATCTTACGATCATGCAATGGCAATATGTAAGGGAAGGCACAAGTCATGAGACAGAACGGTGGGAGTTGCATGGCAATAGATCTCGGAATGGCTATGAAAATGCCATAATAGGTAGGTATGGTGGTTGTTTTGAGGAAGGTCTATGGTTGTTTTGTGTACTGGCAAAAGTTGCGCGCCATTAGAGAGGCTAGCAGTGGTGGAAGGTCAAAGTGCATCTATACCATGGACTCACATTAGTCATGAAGAACTCACATACTTATTGCGAAAGTTTTCATTAGTAATCGAAACAAAAGTGCTAAACGCATACTCCTAGGGGAAGGGTTGGTAGGTCTTAACCATCACACGATCCCGACCGCAACACAAAGGATGACAATCAATAAATCAATTATGCTCCGACTTCCTAACATAGCGGTTCACCATACGTGCATGTTACGGGAATCACTAACTTCAACACAAGTATTTCTAGATTCACAACACCCTACTAACATGACTCTAATATTACCACATCCATGTCTCAAAACTAATTGAGAGGAATCAAACTTCTCTTTACTAATCAATGCACATGAACATGGAAGTTTTTATTGTATCCTCTTTGGATGCCTATCAACTTTAGGACTACTTTCATAGCACAAGCCAACTACCGAGCTACTCAAAGAGATCACTATAAAAAAGATATAAGTGAAGATCGAGACTTCTTATTTCTCCAAAATATGACACCGCCGTGCTCTAAAAATATCTAAGTGAAGCACTTCGAGCAAAGTTATCTAGCTCAAAAGACATAAGTGAAGCACATGCGAGCTAAATTGCCTAACTCAAAAGATATAAGTGAAGCTCAATGAGTATTCTAGAAAATTCACGATGAGTGCATGTCTCTCTGAAAAGGTGTGCAGAAAGGATGATTATGACACAACAAAAAGAAAAGACTCCTATAATAAATGACACTCCAAGCAAAACACATATCATGTGGTGAATAAAAATATAGCTCCAAGTAATGTTACCGATGGATTGAAGACGAAAGAGGGGATGCCTTCCCGGGGCATCCCCAAGCTTAGGCTTTTTGGTGTCCTTTAATTTGGCTTGGGATGTCTTGGGAATCCCCAAGCTTGAGCCCTTTCCACTCTTCATCCCATTGTCCATGAGAACATCACCCAAAACTTGAAAACTTCACAACACAAAACTTAAACAGAAACTTGTGATATCATTAGCACAAGAAAACAAACTACCACCTCTTTAGGTACTGTAGAAAATTTGATTTCTATTTATATTGGTGTTATATTACTGTATTCTCACTTTTACATGGCTATTACCCCCAGATACTATCCATTGTTTCATCAAAATAAGCAATCAACACAACAAAAACAGTATGTGTCAAAAATAGACCAGTCTGTAGCAATCTGTATACTTCGTATACTTCTGTTATCTCAAAAATTCTGAATTTTTTTGATAATTTGGGAAATTGGCATGTCAACCAGCAGCAAAAATAATCAACTCAAAAATGTCTTTCTGGGTAAAAATGAAAAATAATTTCGTGAGTGAAAAGTTTATGTCTTTTTCAACACGATCAAACAACCATCACCAAAACTAGTCATAAAGGTTTTACTTGGCTCAAACACAAAAAGAAACACGAGAAACACAATCATTGGGCTGCCTCCCAACAAGCGCTATTGTTTAACGCCCTTAGCTAGGCATAAGGCGATAGAATCACGTATCGTCGTCTTTGGTACTCAAACCATAAGTAGCCCTCATCATGGATTCATAAGAGAATCTTATTTTGTTTCTAGGAAAATATTCCATGCCCTTCTTTAATGGAAATTGAAATCTAATATTCCCTTCCTTCATATCGATGAGAGCACCAATAGTCCTTAGGAAAGGTCTACCAAGAATGATAGGACATCTTGGATTGCAATCAATATCAATCACGATGAAATCCACGGGTACATAGTTCCTATTTGCAATAATAAGAACATCATTGATCCTTCCCATGGCTTTCTTAACAATAGAATCCGCAAGATGCAAATTAAGAGAGCACTCATCAATCTCATTGAAGCCTAGAACATCACATAAAGACTTTGGAATAGCGGAAACACTAGCACCCAAATCACACAAAGCATTGCATTCATAGTTTTTGATCTTGATTTTGATAGTAGGTTCCCACTCATCATGAAGTTTTCTAGGAATAGAAACTTCCAATTCAAGTTTCTCTTCAAGAGATTTCATCATAGCATCAACGATATGATCGGTAAAGGCCTTGTTTCGGCGATAAGCGTGTGGAGAGTTTAGCATGGATTCCATCAAGGAAATGCATTCAATCAAAGAGCAACTATCATAATTGAATTCCTTGAAATCCAAAGTAGTAGTTTCATTACTACTCAAAGTTTTGATATCCTCTACTCCACTTTCAATGATTTTAGCATCAAGATAGATAGACTACGAATCATTGGGGCGTTTCTCAACCAAAGTGGATTAATATCCAGCCCCCATCATCATTAGGTTTACACTAGAAAACAAGGATTCAATGGGAGTCACACCAAGCACTTTTATATCTTCGTGATTCTCAACACGAGAACATGCCTTTTTAAGCCATTCATGTCTAGCACGAATTTGGGCGGTTCTTTCTTTACTCTCATTCATGGAAACACACATAGCTTTCAAAGTTTCATCGATAATGATCTTGGGAGGAGCACATCTCACTTTCAAAGCATCAATATCAAGAGACATTCTATCAACGGTCCTAGCCAAGTCATCTATTTTGAGTACTTTTTCTTCTATGGAGGCATTGAGAATATTTTGCGGGTTGATAAAATCTTTAATATTACTCTCTAAATCAGAGGGTAATTTGTTGTAATTTCCATGAGCATTGTTGTAGGAATTGCCAAAGCTATTAGAGGGATTACTAGGAAAAGGCCTAGGAATATAGTTACCTCTAAAAGCATTGTTGTGGCCAAAATTATTCCTACCAACAAAATTAACGTCCAAGCTCTCATTGCTACTCTCAATCAAGGAAGACAAGGGCATATCATTTGGATCTAAAGGAGAACCTTTACTAGCAAAAAAATTCATTAACTCATCCATCTTAGCACTCAACGAGTTAATTTCTTCTATAGCATGCACTTTTATACTAGTAGGTGAATTTTCAGTGTGCCATTGGGAGTAGTTTGTCATGATATTGTCTAGGAGTTTTGTGGCTTCTCCTAATGTGATTTCCATGAAAGTTCCACCGGAGGTGGAGGCAAGGATATTTCTAGAAGAAAAATTCAAACCAACATAGAAGATTTGTATAATCATCCAAAGATTCAAGCCATGAGCGGGACAATTTCTAATCATCAATTTCATTCTCTCCCAAGATTGTGCAACATGTTCATGATCTAGTTGCTTAAAATTCATGAAATCATTACGGAGAGAGATAATCTTAGCATTTGGAAAATACTTGGATATATAAGCATCTTCGCACTTGTTCCAAGAATCAATACTATTTTTGGGCAAAGATGAAAACCAAGTTTTTGCTCGATCTCGCAACGAGAACGGAAATAGCTTCAATTTAATCACATCATTATCGACATCTTTCTTCTTTTGCATATTGCATAACTCAATGAAGGTATTAAGATGGGATGCAACATCTTCACTAGGAAGGCCGGAGAATTGCTCTTTCATAACAAGATTCAGCAAAGCAACATTGATTTCATATGATTCCGCACTAGTGGCGGGAGCAATCGGAGTACTAATAAAATCATTATTATTAGTATACGAGAATTCATAAAGTTTGGTGTTTTCAGTCATGGTGACTTCAACAAGCAGACAAGCACACAAGAGAACAGAAAGCAAGCGAAAGAAAAGGGCAAACGAAAAAGGCAAATATTTTTTTAAAATTTTGTTTTTTAGAAGTGGGGGAGAGGAAAACGAGAGGCAAAATGGGTAAATGCAAGAGATGAGTTTGCGGCAGTTACTTGGATAGGCTTCACTTAGAATAATCCCCGGTTCCAGAAATTGACACGTTGGAGGAAGACTATTCTTCACTTGATGCACCCGGCAACAGCGCCAGAAATTCCTCTTGCTACCTCTTGAGCTTGCGTTGTTTTTTCCCTTGAAGAGGAAAGGGTGATGCAACACAGTTGCAATAAGTATTTCCCTCAGTTTGAGAACCAAGGAATCAATCCAGTAGGAGTATCAAGGCAAGACTCCAAAGTACCTGCGCAGAAACAGCAAACTTGCACCCAACGCTACAAAGGGGTTGTCAATCCCTTCACGGTTAATTGCAAGGTGAGATCTGAAGGCGAAAAGTGCAACAAAGTAAAAGTGTAGGGCTGAAAATATGATGTGAAGTAGACCCGGGGGCCATAGTGTTCACTAGAGGCTTCTCTCATGATAGCAAATATTACGGTGGGTGAACGAATTACTGTCGAGCAATTGATATCTAAGGCAATGATCATACATATAGGCATCACGTCTCAGAAAAGTAGACCGATACTTTCTGCATCTACTACTATTACTCCACACATCGATCGCTATCCAGCATGCATCAAGTGTATTCAGTTCATAACAAACAGAGTAACGCCTTAAGCAAGATGACATGATGTAGAGGGATAAATTCATGCAATAGATATAAACCCCATCTTTTTACCCTTGATGGTAACAACAGGATGCGTGCCTCGCTACCCCTTCCATCACTCGGTGAGGACACCGCACGGTATGAACCCAAAACCAGGCACTTCTCCCATTGCAAGAATTATAGATCAAGTTGTCCAAACAAAACCCACAACTCGAAGAGAATTGCAAGGATATGAAATCATGCGTATAACAGATCAGAAGAAACTCAAATAAGATTCATAGATAATCTAATCATAAATCCACAATTCATTTGATCTCGACAAACACATAGCAAAAGATGATTACATCGGATAGATCTCCATGAAGATCATGGAGAACTTTGTATTGAAGATCCAAGAGAGAGAAGAAGCCATCTAGTTACTAGCTATGGACCCGAAGGTCTGTGGTGAACTACTCACGCATCATCGGAGAGGCAACGGTGTTGATGAAGAAGCCCTCCATGTCCGAATCCCCCCTCCGGCAGGGCACCAGAACGTGCCCCAGATGCGATCTTGCGGAGACAGAAGCTTGCGGCGGCGGAAAAGTATTTTCGTTGCTGTGTCCCGTGGTTTCAGATTTTTCGGGGATTTATAGGCGGAAGAATTAGGGCAAAGGAGCCACGGGGGCCCACAAGCGTGCTAGGCGCGCCCCTAGGCCGCGGCTAGGGGGCTTGTGGCCTCCCCCGGGACCCTTTGCCTTGGTTCTCAAGTTCCTTGTGTATCTTCTGTTCCGGAAAAAAATCTCTTCATAGGTTTTATTCTGTTTGATATTCTCCTCTGAAAAAGGTAAAAAACACGAAAAAAACCGGAACTGGCAGTTGACACTGAGTTAATAACTTAGCCCCAAAAAATATATAAAATACATAGAAAATATCCAAAGTTTGACAAGATAATAGCATGGAACCATCAAAAATTATAGATACATTGGAGACGTATCAGCCGACTTAGTACTCTTCCTCCCCTCACGGCTCCGACCGGAGGGCCGAGGGGAGTCGTGGTCGGCACTTCGAGCGCCACAGCGAACATCTGGCGGTTTCCAGCTGCTCCCATGAGCCGGCTGGAGATGATGGTCAGTCGGTCCGCGAGGTCCCCCCGCCTGCGCGGCGGGATAAGGCCCGCATGCCTGTGCCTCCTGTCTGGCCCAAGCTCGCGACTCGGCTTGGTCCACGCGTCCTTAGCAGCAAGAACGACGCTTGCACCTGCCTCAACTGGCTGGCACAGTCGGCCCTCCTCGAGGAGGAGGGTCCCATCGGCCTGGCGTGCTTTGGCCCACGGGAGGCATTTCCTTCCGACTTCACCCTTCCTCGCGATACTCAAAAGTACAACGGCTCTGCCAAGCCGGAGGACTGGCTGATCGACTACACCACCGCAGTCGGCATCGTCAGGGGAAACAAACACATTGTCATCCGCTACGTGCCGCTCATGCTGACAGGCTCAGCCCGGACCTGGTATAACAGCTTGCCAGCTGGCAGCGTCAAGACCTGGCTCGACTTCGAAGAGGCCTTCGTCCGCAACTTCATCGGCACCTACAAACGCCTTTGCCGCCCGTGCGAGTTGGCCATGTGCGTCTACAATCCCGACGAGCCCCTCCGCGACTACGTCACGCGTTGGACCAACCTGCGCAATTACTGCAAAGGAGTGCATGAGGTGCATGCCATCCAGTACTTCATCTAAGGCTGCCAAAACGGCACCCTTCTCAAGCACAAGATCATATGCTCTAAAAGCACCTCTGTGGCGGCACTAATGGCGATGAAAAATACTCCACTATCGACTCTATGATGGGGATTAAGGTCAGCACAACAGACAAGACCGTCCTGCCGCGTGCTACAACGCGGCCGGCTGGCGACAACTGTGGCGGGCAGAACAACAAGCGCAAGGCTGATCAGCTAGACCCGCGACCTGGGAGCAAGGAGGTGGCGACCATCGAGGAGGAACAGTCGGCTGCGCAAGCCAGCGCTCAATGTCAGCGAACCGACAAGATCGCCTCGCAGCCCAAGCTCACCTTCGAACAGATGCTCGACGCACCATGCAAAATGCACACCGAGGCGAAGCCGGCTACCCACACGCTCCGGCAGTGCAGCTTCTCCCAGCGCATGGCTCGGGGCGAGGGCCTGCCAGCTCCTCTGGCGCCGGCTCCTGTACCAGCTCTGGCTCCGCCGCCGCCCAATGACAGTTTTCTCCACGATCAATTCCCCGACCAACACGGGGCCTACGTCGTCTTCACCAGCGAGGGCAACGACAAGCATAACCAACGTCAGCGCCCGCATGAGGTGAATGTCACGGTCCCCTCAGTTCCCCAATACATGCACTGGTCTGAAAAGCCAGTTACATGGAGCCGGGCTGACCATCCCGCGGTGATGCTGAGTCCCGGCACATACGCGCTCGTCCTCGACCCCACCATCGCCTCCAAGAGACTCACCTTCCAGTTCTCGCGGGTGCTGGTCGACGGCTGTAGAAGCATCAACATCCTCTACCGCAATATCCTGCTGAAGCTGGGGCTCAAGGAGAAGGACATGCAGCCGACCAGGACTGTCTTCCACTGCATTGTGTCGGGACAGTCTTGTTCGCCCAACGGCAAGATCCAGGTGGATGTCCTCTTTGGCGATAAGGCTCATATCTGCTGCGAGCCAATCTGGTTTGAGGTGGTAAACCACGACAGCCCCTACCATGCCCTCCAGGGCAGGACGGCGCTCGACAATTTCATGGTGGTCCCTCATTACGCCTACCTTAAGATGAAGATGCGTGGGCCCAAGGGCATTATCACCATTGCTGGCGACTACAAGTCGGTCCAGTGCGCATGCGACAACAGCCGGCTGGCAAAGGCGCTGGTGATTACGGAGGAGAAGAGGCAGCTTGATAGAATCATGGCTCAAGCCACCGAGCAGCCGCCATGCTGACTCTCCCATCCGAGCCGGCCAGGGAGGCCACGTTCGAGCTATCCATGGAAACCAAGCAGGTGCCACTCAACTCGGCCAACCCTAAGTAGTGTGTCACCATCGGCGCCAACCTCAGCCCCAAATAGAAGGCGAGCTCGTCGATTTCCTTCGTGAGAATCGGGATATGTTTGCATGGTCCCTGATACGTCCATTTTGCATCATGCTTTCATGTTGATATTTATTGGTTTATGGGCTGTTATATTATTTTGTGGTACCATATTTATGCCTTTTCTCCCTTATTTTGCAAGGTTTATTTGTAGAGGGAGAATTCAGGCAGGTGGAATTCTGGACTGGAAAAGGAGCAAATCTTAGTCCACTATTCTGCACATCTCCAAATGCCCTAAAAAGTTACGTGGAATTTTTTGGGATTATATAAAAAATACTGGGCGAAAGAAGTACCAGAGGAGTGCTACCAGGGCGAACACAAGCCCTGCCACCGCCACCCCCTGGTGGCGGATGGCAAGCTTATGGGCTCCCTGGCGGCCTACTAGCCCCTTCTTTTGCTATATGAAGGGTTTTGTTCCAGAAAAAATGAGTCGGGTGCTTTTTCGTGGTTCCGCCGCCGCCACGAGGCGGAACTTGAGCAGATCCAATCTAGAGCTTCGGCAGGACGATCCTGCCGGGGAAACTTCCCTCCCGGAGGGGGAAATCATCGCCATCGTCATCACCAACACTCCTCTCGTCGGAGGGAAGGCATCTTCATCAACATCTTCATCAGCACCATCTCCTCTCCAATCCCTAGTTCATCTCTTGTAACCAATCTCCGTCTCACGACTCTGATTGGTACTTGTAATGTTACTAGTAGTGTTGATTACTCTTTGTAGTTGATGCTAGTTGGATTACTTGGTGGAAGAGTTTATGTTCAGATCCTTGATGTTGTTCATTACACCTCTGATCATGATTATGATTATGCTTTGTGAGTAGTTACTTTTGTTCCAGAGGACATGGGATAAGTCATGTTAATAATAGTCATGTGAGTTTGGTATTCGTTCGGTATATTGATATGCAGTATGTTGTTTTTCCTCTAGTGGTGTTATGTGAACGTCGACTACATAATACTTCACCATACTTGGGCCTAGTGGAAGGCATTGGGGAGTAGTAAGTAGATGATGGGTTGCTAGAGTGACAGAAGCTTAAACCCCAGTCTATGCGTTGCTTCGTAAGGGGCTGATTAGGATCCACTAGTTTAATGCTATGGTTAGACGTTGTCTTAACTCTTCTTTCGTAGTTGCGGATGATTGCGAGAGGGCTTAATCATAAGTGGGATGCTTATCCAAGTAAGGGCAAGACCCAAGCACCGATCCACCCACATGTCAAACTATCAAAGTAACGAACGCGAATCATATGAACATGATGAAACTAGCATGACAGAAATTCCCGTGTGTCCTCGGGAGCGTTTTTCCTCCTATAAGACTTTGTTCAGGCTTGTCCCTTGCTACAAAAGGGATTGGGCCACTTGCTGCACCATTGCTACTACATGTTACTTGTTACTTTTCGCTTGCTACGTTTCACCTCACTACACCATCACTTGTTACCGCTACTTTCAGTGCTTGCAGTTATTACCTTGCTGAAAACCGTTTATCAGAGCCTTCTGCTCTTGTTGGGTTCGACACTCTTACTTATCGAAAGGACTATGATTGATCCCCTATATTTGTGGGTCATCAAGACTCTTTTCTGGCGCCGTTGCCGGGGAGTGAAGCGCCTTTGGTAAGGAAACATTTTTATACTGTGCTAAAATTTATTGTCACTTGTCACTATGGAAACCGTTCCTTTGAGGAGTTTGTTCGGGGTATCTTCACCACGAACGAAAGCACGAGGAGTTGTTCCTCGACCTGAGGTACCTACTGAAAATATCTTTTATGAAATTCCTTCGGGTATGCTTGAGAAACTGCTGGCTAATCCTTTTACACGAGATGCATCTTCACATCCGGACTTGCACCTAAACTATGTAGATGAAGTTTGTGGTTTATTTAAGCTTGCAGGTTTGCCCGAGGATGAGGTAAAGAAGAAACTCTTTGCTTTATCTTTGAAGGATAAGGCGTTGACATGGTATAGGCTATGTGATGATACTAGATCATGGGACTACAATCGGTTGAAATTGGAATTTCATCAAAAGTTTTATCCTATGCATTTAGTACATCTTGAGCAGAACTTTATTTATAAATTTTGGCCTCGTGACAGGGAAAGCATAGCTCAAGCTTGGGGGAGGCTTAACTCAATGCTATATTCATGCCCCAATCATGAGCTCTCGAGAGAAATCATCACTCAAAACTTTTATGCTCGGCTTTCTCATGAAGATCGTACCATGCTTGACACTTCTTGTACCGGTTCTTTTGTGAAGAAGGATATTGATCACAAATGGAATTTGTTGGAAAGAATCAAACGCAACTCTGAATATTGGGAGCTGGAGGAAGGTAAGGAGTCAGGTATGAATTTCCAGTTTGATTGCGTTAAATCTTTTGTTGAGACAAACACTTTTAGAGATTCTAGTGCTAAGTATGGACTTGACTCTGAGATAGTAGCTTCTCTATGTGAATATTTTGCTGCTCATGTTGATCTTCCCAAAGAGAAGTGGTTTAAATATCATCCTCCTGTAGAAAGCAACATAGCCAAAACCAATCTAGTTGAGGAGAAAGTGATTGCTTTTATTGATCCTGTTGTTCCTTGTGCTTACACTGAGAAACCACCATACCCTGCTAGGATAAATGATTATTCTAAAGCTCCAACTGTGATACGTAGGGGTTACATTAGACCACTTGCACCCCTTGAGGAGATTAGAGTTGAACCTAGTGTTGCTATTATCAAAGATCTCTTAGCCGAGGACGTAAACGGGCATGTTATCAAATTCTGTGAGGACTCCGCTAAAATTGCTAAACCTCACGCGAAAGAAAAATATGGACATGTAGTTGGCCTGCCTGTTGTTTCTGTCAAGATAGGAGATCACTGTTACCATGGTTTATGTGATATGGGAGATAGTGTTAGTGCAATACCCCGTTCTCTATATGATGAAATCAAAGATGAGATTGCACCTGCTGAGTTAGAACCCATTGATGTCACTATAACGCTAGCTAATAGAGACACTATCCGCCCTGTGGGAATTGTGAGAGACGTAGAAGTCATGTGTGGTAAGACGAAGTATCCTACTGATTTCCTCGTCCTTGGTACTGCACAAGATAGCTTTTGTCCCATCATATTCGGTAGAACCTTTCTCAACACTGTCAATGCTCACATTGATTGCATTAAGAAGACCGTCGCTGTTAGTTTCGAGGGTATGTCTCATGAATTTAACTTCTCCAAGTTTGGAAGACAACCCCATGAAAAAGAATCGTCTGGAAGGGATGAAATCATGCTCTTGCCTCTATTGTCGTACCTCCTACGGATCCTTTAGAGCAATATTTGCTTGAGCATGAAAATGATATGCATATGGAGGAGAGATATGAGATAGATAAAATTTTCTTAGAATAATATCCTATTCTCAAGAATAATCTGCCTGTTGAACTGCTTGGAGATCCTCCCCCGCCAAAGGGTGATCCTGTGTTCGAGATTAAACAGTTGCCTGATACTCTTAAGTATGCCTATCTTGATGAGAAGGAGATACATCCTGTTATTATTAGTGCTCTCCTCTCAGAGCATGAAGAGAAGAAGTTACTAAGAACTCTGAGGAAGCACCGTGCTGCTATTGGATATTTTCTGGATGATCTTAAGGGTATTAGTCCTACTCTACGCCAGCACAAGATTAAAACTGATCTTGACTTCAAACCAGTTGCTCATCATCAAAGGAGATTGAATCCTAAGATGAAAGAGGTCGTTAGAAAAGAAATATTAAAGCCTCTGGAAGCAGGAATCATTTATCATGTTGCTCATAGTGATTGGGTAAGTCCAGTTCATTGCGTACCTAAGAAGGGAGGTATCACCGTCGTTCCTAATGATAAGGATGAACTAATCCCACAAAGGATTATCACTGGCTATAGGATGGTGATAGACTTCCGGAAACTGAACAAGGAAACCAGGAAAGATCATTATCCTTTGTCGTTTATCGACCAAATGCTAGAAAGGCTATCAAAACACACACACACTTCTGCTTTCTAGACGGTTATTCAGGTTTCTCACAAATACCTGTTGCACAATCTGATCAAGAGAAAACTATTTTCACCTGCCCCTTCGGTACCTATGCCTATAGATGTATGCCTTTTGGCTTATGCAATGCACCTGCCACCTTCCAAAGATGTATGATGGCTATATTCTCTGACTTTTGTGAAAAGATTGTCGAGGTTTTGATGAATGACTTCTCCGTTTACGGGTCTTCCTTTGATGATTGCCTCAGCAACCTTGATCGAGTCTTACTGAGATGCGAAGATACCAACCTCGTCTTGAATTGGGAGAAGTGCCACTTTATGGTTAATGAAGGCATCGTCTTAGGACACAAAATTTCTGAAAGAGGCATTGAAGTTCATAAAGCTAAGGTTGATGCAATTGAGAAAATGCCTTGCCCCGTAGATATCAGAGGTATAAGAAGTTTCCTAGGTCATGTTGGTTTCTATAGAAGGTTCATTAAAGACTTCTCTAAGATTTCTAGGCCTCTTACCAACCTCTTGCAGAAGGATGTTCCTTTTGTTTTTGATGAGGATTGTGAGGAAGCTTTCGAAATACTTAAGAAGGCTTTGATAACCGCACCTATTGTTCAACCACTTGACTAGAACTTCCCCCTTTGAAATCATGTGCGACCTAGTGATTATGCTCTTGGTGCTGTTCTAGGACAAAGAGTTGACAAGAAGTTGAATGTTATTCACTACGCTAGTAAAACTCTAGACAGTGCCCAAATAAACTATGCCACTACGGAAAAGGAGTTTCTAGCAGTCGTGTTTCCATGTGAAAAGTTCAGATCTTACATAGTTGACTCCAAAGTCACTATTCACTCTGATCATGCTGCTATTAAGTACCTTATGGAGAAGAAGGACGCTAAGCCTAGGCTAATCAGATGGGTTCTCCTGCTACAGGAATTTGATTTGCACGTCGTTGACCAAAAGGGTGCTGATAACCCTGTAGCAGAGAACTTGTCTAGGCTGGAGAATGTCCTTGATGACCCACTACCTATTGATGACAGCTTTCCTGATGAGCAATTAAATGTCATCCGCACTTCACATAGTGCACCTTGGTATGCCGATTATGCAAATTATAACGTAGTCAAATACATACCACCCAGTTTCACCTATCAGCAAAAGAAGAAATTCTTCTTTGATTTGAGACACTACTTTTGGGATGATCCTCACGTTTATAAGGAAGGAGTAGATGGTGTTATTAGACGTTGTGTGCCTGAACATGAACAGGGACAGATATTGCAGAAGTGTCATTCCGAAGCATACGGAGGACACCATGCTGGAGATAGAACTGCCCACAAGGTATTGCAATGAGATTTCTATAGGCCCACTCTCTTCAAGGATGCCCGTAAGTTTGTCTTGTCTTGTGACGAATGCCAAAGAATAGGGAACATCAGTAAGCGTCAGGAAATGCCTATGAACTATTCACTGGTCATTGAACCATTCGATGTCTTGGGCTTTGATTATATGGGACCCTTCCCGAGTTCCAATGGATACACTCACATCTTAGTTGCTGTGGATTACGTCACTAAGTGGGTAGAAGCTATCCCCACTAAAAATGCTGATCACCACACCTCCATTAAGATGCTTAAAGAAGTCATTTTCCCAAGATTTGGAGTCCCTAGATATTTGATGACTAATGGCGGTTCACACTTCATTCATGGTGTTTTCCGCAAGATGCTCGCTAAGTATGATGTCAACCATAGTGTTGCATCTCCTTATCATCCTCAGTCTAGTGGTCAAGTGGAGTTGAGTAATAGGGAGATCAAATTGATCCTACAAAAGACCGTCAATAGATCTCGAAAGAATTGGTCTAGAAAACTTGACGATGCACTATTGGCTTATAGGACTGCTTATATGAATCCCATGGGCATGTCACCGTATAAAATGGTTTACGGTAAGGCCCGCCATTTACCTCTTGAGCTGGAACACAAAGCTTATTGGGCAATCAAAGAGCTCAACTTCGATTTCAAACTTGCCGGTGAGAAGCGGTTGTTTGATATCATCTCATTAGATGAATGGAGGGCCCAGGCATATGAGAATGCCAAGTTGGTCAAGGAAAAGGTTAAGAGATGGCATGATAAACGAATACAAAAACGAGAGTTCAATGTAGGTGATTATGTCCTGCTATACAATTCTCGTTTGAGATTCTTCGCAGGCAAGCTTCTCTCTAAATGGGAAGGTCCTCACGTTATCGAGGAAGTATATTGTTCCGGTGCCATCAAAATCAATAACACGGAAGGAAATTTTCCTAGAGTGGTAAATGGGCAAAGAATCAAGCATTACATCTCTGGTACTCCCATAAATGTTGAGACCAATATCATCAATGTCATAACTCCAGAGGATTACATAAGGGATGTTTATCAACCTGTTTCACACCCTAATAACGAAGAAGTATCTGTTTCGGTAAGAAATTGGACTCCGATGCTTTTCCAATAGGAAATTTCCTCCGTTTTGGAATTTTTGGAAAATTACAAAAATAAAAAGCAGTCAGAAGAGCGCACGAGGCGGCCACAAGCTTGGATGCGGCCACCTACCCCCCTGGTGGCGGAGGGAGGGCTTGTGGGAACCTCGTGTGCCTCCCCGACTCCGTTCTGATCTCCGTATCGCGTAGTTTTCCTCTGTTTTCGTTTCGAGCTTGTTGTCTACCGCAGATTTAGAGCAAAGATGTCTCAGGAATCTGTTGGGGAGAATGTGTTGGAAATATGCCCTAGAGGCAATAATAAAATGGTTATTATCATATTTCCTTGTTCATGATAATAGTCTATTGTTCATGCTATAATTGTATTAACAGGAAACAATAATACATGTGTGAATAAATAGATCACAATGTGTCCCTAGCAAGCCTCTAGTTGGCTAGCTCGTTAGTCAATAGATGATCATGGTTTCCTGATCATGGGCATTAGATGTCATTGATAACGAGATCACATCATTGGGAGAATGATGTGATGGACAAGACCCAATCCTAAGCATAGCACTAGATCGTATTGTTCGTATGCTAAAGCTTTTCTAATGTCAAGTGTCTTTTCCTTCGACCGTGAGTTTGTGCAACTCCCGGATACCGTAGGAGTGCTTTGGGTGTATCAAACGTCACAACGTAACTGGGTGACTATAAAGGTGCACTACGGGTATCTCTGAAAGTGTCTGTTGGGTTGGTACGAATCGAGATCGGGATTTGTCACTCTGTGTGACGGAGAGGTATCTGTGGGCCCACTCGGTAGAACATCATCATGAGCTCAATGTGACTAAGGAGTTAGTCACACAATGACGTGCTACGGAACGAGTAAAGAGACTTACCAGTAACGAGATTGAACAAGGTATTGGTATACCGATGATCGAATCTCGGGCAAGTTCTATACCGACAGACAAAGGGAATTGTATACGGGATTTATTGAATCCTTGACATCGTGGTTCATCCGATGAGATCATCGTGGAGCAAGTGGGAGCCACCATGGGTATCCAGACCCCGCTGATGGTTACTGGCCGGATAGGTGTCTCGGTCATGTCTGCCTGTCTCCCGAACCCGTAGGGTCTACACACATAAGGTTCGGTGACGCTAGGGTTATAAGGTATTGTTATACGAGGTTATCGAAAGTTGTTCGGAATCCCGGATGTGATCCCAGACGTCATGAGGAGCTCCAGAATGGACCGGAGGTAAAGATTGATATATAGGACGGATGGTTTCGGACACCGGAAGTGTTTCGGGCATCACCGGTAACGTACCGGGACCACCAGAGGTGGCCCCGGGGGTCCACCGAAGGGGGGCAACAACCCCGGGAGGTAAGGTGGGCCAAGTGGGGGAGGGAACCAGCCCCTAGGTGGGCTGGTGCGCGTCCCCACTCAGCACAATGTGCAGGGGAGAGGGAAGGGGGGGCAAACCCTAAGCCAGTTGGGCCTAAGGCCCACCAGGGGTGCGCCACACCCCTCCTCCCCCCTTGGCCGCCGCACCAGCTCCCATCTAGGGCTGCCCCCCCCCCCCCCAGGAGAGGAAAACCCTCAAGGGGGCGGAGCCCCTCCCTCCCCCTATATGTAGTGGGCACGTTTGGCCATTGGAGATCAGACTTTTGCCTCTCCCTCGGCGCAGCCCTGCCCTTCTTCCTCCTCCTCTCTACCGGTGCTTGGCGAAGCCTTGCCGGGAGACCTCGTCTCTCCATCGACACCACACCGTCGTGCTGCAGGAAATCTTCCCCAACCTCTCCCTCCTCCTTGCTGGATCAAGGTGTAGGAGACGTCACCGGGCTGCACGTGTGTTGAACTCGGAGGTGTCGTAGTTCGGCACTAGATCGGAATCACACCGCAATCTGAATCGCTGCGAGTACGACTCCATCAACCGCGTTCTATTAACGCTTCCGCTTAGCGATCTTCAAAGGTATGAAGATGCTCTTACCGCTCTCTCGTTGCTGGTCTCTCCATAGGAAGATCTAAATATGGCGTAGGAAAATTTTGAATTTATGCTACGTTACCCAACAGTGGCATCCGAGCCAGGTTTTCTATGCGTAGATTCTATGCACGAGTAGAACACAAAAGTTGTGGGCGATGATTTGTCAGTTTGCTTGCCACTACTAGTCTTATTCTTTTTCGGCGGTATTGTGGGATGAAGCGGCCCGGACCAACTTTACACGTACGCTTACGTGAGACTGGTTCCACCGACAGACATGCACACCGTGCATAAAGGTGGCTAGCGGGTGTCTGTCTCTCCTACTCTAGTCGGATTGGATTTGATGAAAAGGGTCCTCATGAAGGGTAAATAGCTTTGGCATATCATCGTTGTGGCTGTCACGTAGGTAAGAAGGGGTTCTTGCTAGAAACCCAAATCAGCCACGTAAAACTTGCAACAACAACTAGAGGACGTCTAACTTGTTTTTGCAGGGTTTGACATGTGATGTGATATGGCCAAAGTTGTGATGTTGCATGTATGATGTATGAGATGATCATGTTATTGTAATAGGTTTCACGACTTGCATGTCGATGAGTATGACAACCGGCAGGAGCCATAGGAGTTGTCTTAATTTATTGTATGAGATGCAACGCCATGTGCTTACTACTTTTACTTCATTGCTAACGGTTAGCTATAGTAGTAGTGATAGTAGTAGTTGGCGTGACGACTTCACGGAGACACGATGATGGAGATCATGGTGTCATCCGGTGACGATGATGATCATGCGATGCCTGAAGATGGAGATCGAAAGGGCAAAGATGATAATGGCCATATCATGTCACTATATGATTGCATTGTGATGTTTATCATGTTTTTCATCTTATTGCTTAGAACGACGGTAGCATAATAAGATGATCCCTCTTAAAATTTCGAGAACGTATTTCCCTAAGTGTGCACCATTGCGAAGGATCGTTGTCTAGAAGCACCACGTGATGATCGGGTGTGATAGATTCTAACGTTCGCATACAACGGGTGTAAGCCAGATTTACACACGCGAAACACCTAGGTTGACTCGACGAGCTTAGCATGTACAGACATGACCTCGAATACAAGAGACCGAAAGGTCGAACATGAGTCGTATGGTTGAATACGATCAGCATGAAGTTGCTCACCATGGTGACTAGTCCGTCTCACGTGATGATCGGACACAGGTTAGTCAACATGGATCATGTATCACTTAGATGACTAGAGGGATGTTGATTTAAGTGGGAGTTCATACTTAATTTGATTAAATGAACTTAATTGTCATGAACTTAGTCTAAAAGTTGTCTTTATAAATATTGTAGATGGCCAACGTCAACCTCGATTTCAACGCATTCCTAGAGAAAAACAAGCTGAAAGATGATGGTAGCAACTATGCGGACTGGGTTCACAACTTGAAGCTCATCCTTGAAGCAGCTAAAAAGGCTTATGTCCTTGATGCGCCGCTAGGTGACCCTCCTGCTCCCGCAGCAGCCCAGGCCGTTCTGAACGTCTGGCAAACGCGGAGTGATGACTACTCTCTGGTTAGGTGTGGCATGTTATACAGTTTAGAAACGGGGCTCCAAAGGCATTTTGAGCAACACGGAGCATATGAGATGTTCCAGGAGCTGAAGCTAGTTTTTCAAGCTCATGCCCGTGTCGAGAGATATGAATTCTCCGACAAGTTCTTTAGCTGTAAGATGGAGGAGAACAGTTCTCTGAGTGAGCACATACTCAAAATGTCTGGGTTACACGGTCGTCTGACTTCACTTGGAGTCGAACTTCAGGATGATGCTATAATTGACTGAATCCTCCAGTCTCTCCCACCAAGCTACAAAGGCTTTGTGCTTAACTACAACATGCAAGGGATGGAGAAGACCATTCCCGAGTTGTACTCGATGCTCAAGTGTGCAGAACTAGAAATCAAGAAAGAGCATCAAGTGTTGATGGTCAACAAGACCACTAGTTTCAAGAAGGGCAAAGGTAAGAAGAACTTCAAGAAAGACGGCAAAGCTGTTGTCGCGCCCGGTAAGCCAGATGCCGGGAAGAAGAAAAAGAACGGACCCAAGCCTGAGACTGAGTGCTTCTATTGCAAGGGAAAGGGTCACTGGAAGCAGAACTGCCCCAAATACTTAGCGGACAAGAAGGCCGACAACGTTAAAGATATATGTGATATACATGTTATTGATGTGTACCTTACCAATGCTTGTAGTAGCTCCTGGATACTTGATACCAGCGCTGTTGCTCACATTTGCAACTCAAAGCAGGAACTTCGGAATAAGCGGAGAGTGGCCAAGGATGAGGTGACGATGCGCGTCGGGAATGGTTCAAAGGTCGATGTGATCGCCGTCGGCACACTACCTCTACATCTACCGTCGGGATTAGTCTTAAACCTTAATAATTGTTATTTGGTACCAGCTTTAAGCATGAACATTGTATCACGGTCTTGCTTAATGCGAGATGGCTACTCATTTAAGTCAGAGAATAATGGTTGTTCTATTTATATGAGTGATATGTTTTTATGGTCATGCTCCGCTGGTGAATGGTTTATTCTTGATGAATCTCGATCGTGATGTTACGCATATTCATAGTATGAGTACCAAAAGATGTAAAGTTGATAATGATAGTCCCACATACTTGTTGCACTGCCGCCTTGGTCATATCGGCGTTAAGCGCATGCAGAAGCTCCATACTGATGGACTATTAGAGTCTCTTGATTTTGAATCATTTGACACATGCGAACCGTGCCTCATGGGCAAGATGACTAAGACTCCATTCTCAGGACTAATGGAGAGAGCAACCGACTTATTGGAAATAATACATACTGATGTGTGTGGTACGATGAACGTTGAAGCTCGCGGTGGCTATCGTTATGTTCTCACTCTCACCGATGATTTGAGTAGGTATGGGTATATCTACTTGATGAAGCACAAATCTGAGACGTTTGAAAAGTTCAAGGAATTTTAGAGTGAGGTTGAGAATCAACGTGACAGAAAAATTAAAATGTCTATGATCTGATCGTGGAGGAGAATATTTGAGTCACGAGTTTGGCACGCACCTAAGGAAGTGTGGAATCGTTTCACAACTGACGCCGTGTGGCACACCGCAACGCAACGGAGTGTCTGAACATCGTAATCGCACTTTATTAGATATGGTACGATCTATGATGTCTCTTTCCTACTTATCACTATCATTTTGGGGATACGCATTAGAAACTGCAGCATTCACTTTAAATAGGGCACCGTCTAAATCCGTTGGGACGCCACCGTATGAACTATGGTTTGGCAAGAAACCTAAGTTGACGTTTCTTAAAGTTTGGGGCTGCGATGCTTACGTGAAGAAACTTCAACCAGAAAAGCTCGAACCCAAAGCGGAGAAATGCGTATTCATAGGATACCCTAAGGAAACTATTGGGTATACCTTCTATCTTAGATCCGAAGGTAATACCTTTGCTGCCAAGAACGGATCCTTTCAAGAGAAAGAGTTTCTCTTGAAAGAAGTAAGTGGGAGGAAAGTAGAACTTGATGAGGTAATTACACCCCCTCTCGAACTGGATAGTAGCGCAGCGCGGGAAGGTGTTCCTATGACGCCTACACCAACTGAAGAGGAAGTTAATGATGATAATCATGAAGCTTCGGATCAAGTTACTACTGAACCGCGAAGGTCCACAAGGGCACGCTCCGCACCAGAGTGGTACGGCAACCCTGTGATGCAAATCATGTTGTTAGACAACGGTGAACCTTCGAACTATGAAGAAGCAATGGCGGGCCCGGATTCCAACAAATGGCTTGAGGCTATGACATCCGAGATAGGATCCATGTATGAGAACAAAGTATGGTCTTTGGTGGACTTGCCCGATGACCGGCGAGCCATAGAAAATAAATGCATCTTCAAGAAGAAGACTGATGCAAACGATAATGTAACCGTGTACAAAGCTCGACTTGTCGCAAAGGGTTTTCGAAAAATTCAAGGAGTTGACTACGAAGAGACTTTCTCTCCCGTAGCGAAGCTGAAATCAGTCCGAATCATGTTCGCAATTGCCGCCTTTTATGATTATGAAATTTGGCAAATGGACGTCAAAACAGCGTTCCTTAACGGGAACCTTAAGGAAGAGTTGTATATGATGCAACCAGAAGGTTTTGTCGACCCTAAGGGTGCTAACAAAGTGTGCAAGCTCCAGCGCTCCATCTATGGGCTGGTGCAAGCATCTCGGAGTTGGAACATTCGCTTTAATGAGGTGATTAAAGTGTTTGGGTTCATACAGGTTTATGGAGAAGCCTGTCTGTACAAGAAAGTGAGTGGGAGCTCTGTAGCTTTCCTCATACTGTATGTGGATGACATATTATTGATGGGGAATAATATAGAGATGTTGGAGAGCATATAGGCCTATTTGAACAAAAGTTTTTCAATGAAGGACCTTGGAGATGCTGCATACATATTAGGCATCAAGATCTATAGAAATAGATCAAGACGCCTCATAGGTCTTTCGCAAAGTACATACCTTGACAAGATATTGAAGAAGTTCAATATGGAAAACTCAAAGAAAGGGTTCTTGCCAGTTTTGCAAGGTATGAGATTGAGTAAGACTTAGTCGCCGACCACGGCAGCAGATAGATAGAAGATGAGTTTTGTCCCCTACGCATTAGTCGTGGGCTCTCTAATGTATGCCATGGTGTGTACCAGACCTGATATAAACCTTGCCATAAGCTTGGTAGGGAGGTACCAAAGTGATCCCGATATGGAACACTGGACAGCGGTCAAGAATATCCTTAAGTACCTGAAAAGGACTAAGGAAATGTTTCTCGTTTATGGAGGTGACGAAGAGCTCGTTGTAAAGGGTTACGTCGACGCTAGCTTCAACACAGATCCGGATGAATCGAAGTCACATACCGGATACGTATATGTGTTGAATGGTGGGGCAGTGAGCCGGTGCAGCAGTAAGCAAGAAGTCGTGGCAGCATCTACATGTGAAGCGGAGTACATAGCTGCTTCAGAAGCGGCTCATGAAGGAATTTAGATGAAGGAGCTCATCACCGACCTTGGAGTGGTACCAAGCGCGTCGGGTTCAATGAAACTCTTCTGTGATAACACTGGGGCCATTGCCATAGCCAAGGACCCCAGGTTTCACCGAAAGACAAAGCACATCAAACGCCGCTACAACTCCATCCAGGACCATGTCCAGAGTGGAGTGATAGATATTTGTGAAGTACACACAGATCTGAATGTTGCAGACCCGTTGACTAAACCTCTTCGACGAGCAAAACATGATCAACACCATAATGCTATGGGTGTTCGATACATCACAATGTAACTAGATTATTGACTCTAGTGCAAGTGGGAGACTGTTGGAAATATGCCCTAGAGGCAATAATAAAATGGTTATTATCATATTTCCTTGTTCATGATAATAGTATATTGTTCATGCTATAATTGTATTAACAGGAAACAGCAATACATGTGTGAATAAATAGATCACAATATGTCCCAAGCAAGCCTCTAGTTGGCTAGCTCGTTAGTCAATAGATGATCATGGTTTCCTGATCATGGGCATTAGATGTCATTGATAACGAGATCACATCATTGGGAGAATGATGTGACGGACAAGACCCAATCCTAAGCATAGCCCTAGATCGTATTGTTCGTATGCTAAAGCTTTTCTAATGTCAAATGTCTTTTCCTTCGACCGTGAGATTGTGCAACTCCCGGATACCGTAGGAGTTCTTTGGGTGTATCAAACGTCACAACGTAACTGGGTGACTATAAAGGTGCACTACGGGTATCTCTGAAAGTGTCTGTTGGGTTGGTACGAATCGAGATTGGGATTTGTCACTCCGTGTGACGAAGAGGTATCTCTGGGCCCACTCGATAGAACATCATCATGAGCTCAATGTGACTAAGGAGTTAGTCACACGATGACATGATATGGAATGAGTAAAGAGACTTACCGGTAACGAGATTGAACAAGGTATTGGTATACCGACGATCAAATCTCGGGCAAGTTCTATACCGAGGGAAAAAGGGAATTGTATACGGGATTGATTTAATCCTTGACATCGTGGTTCATCCGATGAGATCATCGTGGAGCAAGTGGGAGCCACCATGGGTATCCAGACCCTACTGATGGTTATTGGCCGGAGAGGTGTCTCGGTCATGTCTGCCTGTCTCCCGAACCTGTAGGGTCTACACACTTAAGGAATTGTTATACGAGGTTATCGAAAGTTGTTCGGAGTCTCGGATGAGATCCCGGACGTCACGAGGAGCTCCGGAATGGTCCGAAGGTAAAGATTGATATATAGGCCAAATGGTTTCGGACACCGGAAATGTTTCGGGCATCACTGGTAACGTACCGGGACCATCGGGACCACTGGAGGTGGCCCCGGGGGTCCACCGAAAGGGGGCAACGACCCCGGGAGGTAAGGTGGGCCAAGTGGGGAGGAAACCAGCCCCTAGGTGGGCTGGTGTGCCTCCCCACTCAGCCCAATGCGCAGGGGAGAGGGAAGGGGGGCAAACCCTAAGCCAGGTGGGCCTAAGGCCCACCAGGGGTGCGCCAAACCCCTCCTCCCCCCTTGGCCGCCGCACCGGCCCACATCTAGGGCTGCCCCCCCCCCCCCCTAAGAGAGGAAAACCCTAAAGGGGGCGCAGCCCCTCCCTCCCCCTATATATAGTGGGCACTTTTGGCTATTGGAGATCAGACTTTTGCCTCTCCCTCGGCGCAGCCCTGCCCTTCTTCCTCCTCCTCTTTGCCGGTGCTTGGCAAACCCCTGTCGGGAGACCTCGTCTCTCCATCGACACCACGCCGTCGTGCTGCTGGAGTTCTTCCCCAACCTCTCCCTCCTTGCTGGATCAAGGTGCGGGAGACGTCACCGGGCTGCACGTGTGTTGAATGCGGAGGTGCCGTAGTTCGGCACTAGATCGGAATCACACCGCGATCCGAATCGCTGCGAGTACGACTCCATCAACCGCGTTCTAGTAACACTTCCGCTTAGCGATCTTCAAAGGTATGAAGATGCTCTTACCGATCTCTCGTTGCTGGTATCTCCATAGGAAGATCTAAATATGGCGTAGGAAAATTTTGAATTTATGCTACGTTACCCAACAGAATGATCTTCACCAAGTTCATGAAGAAGTAGATGCTGATCTAAAAAGAGTAGAAGTCACGGAAGCCAGGGAACAAGCTAAGGAGAAAACCCAAGCTAGGGAGGAAGTTCAACCTATGTTCAACATTGAAGACGTTGAAGGAGTAGATTTTCTCCAACCCTTCCTCCACGTGTTGTCTCTATCCTTGATTGAACTCTTGAGGTTTTGCGAAACAACTCGTGGTCGCAATATTTCCCTTTCTCGTGAAGTTGTTTTGCTGGAAAACCATGTCACAGATCTCAAAGCTATAAATCAAAGATTGATAGCTCTCTTGGAATCAAAGGCAACAACTCCACCACCTTCACCACCAACGGAAGACAACTAAGCATTGGTATGTGCGATCCCCTTGGCTTCTGCCAAGCTTGGGGGAGTTGCCCTCGTATCGTATCACCTTTATATCTTTTTCTTTTACCTTTGTTTTAGTTCTTTCCTGTTCAGTTTTTATTTCTTCTCTTAGTGGAATAAGTCTTTAGTGTTTAGTTTGAGTCTTTTTCTTTTGTCTCTCCCCCGATGTATTCGAGCTTGCGAGCTATGTAATAAAGAGTATCTTAGTCAAGGTCTTTGCTTTGTGCCATGATCAAAAGTATGAAAAGAACGATAGCATGAAAGATCATGAGACGATCTTATGGAAAGTGATAGCTTCACATATGACACGTATGATGATTGAAACTTGTTGAGAATAAATCAACATAGACCTGAGTCATCGTCGCAATTAATAAGAAGTAATACGGAAAGAGAGGTTCACATATAAATATATCATCTTAGACACTTTTTACAATTGTGAGCACTCACCAAACTATTACATGCTTAGGAGTAGATGTTGGACAAGGAAGACAACATAATGAATTGTGTTTGCTTGGTTCCAAACAATGTTATATGATTAGAGATCACTTAGCATGTGACGATTGCTTCCACCTCATATTAGCCAAAACTCCCGCACCAAGTAGAGATACTACTTGTGCATCCATATACCTCCAACCCAGTTTTGCCATGAGAGTCCACCATACCTACCTATGGATTGAATATGATCCTTCAAGTAAGTTGTCATCGGTGCAAGCAATAAAAATTGCTCTCTAATATGTATGATCTATTAGTGTCTGGAAAATAAGCTTTGTATGGACCTGTGATGAGGAAGACATAAAAGCGACAGACTGCATAATAAAGTTCTTTATCACAGGAGGCAATATAAAGTGACGTTCCTCCGCACTAAGAGGACACGCATTCAAACCTAAAAAGCGGATGACAACCTCTGCTTCCCTCTGTGAAGGGCCTATCTTGTACCATTACTTTTTGCCCTCGTAAGAGTCATGGTGACCTTCACCAATTCCCTATTTTTGCCCTTGTCTTGGCTATCGTCACATGCTTGGGAAATATCTATATTCATATATCAACTTGGAGTTGAGTACTTATGCTTTATTATTGTTGACTTTACCCTTGAGGTAAATCGTCGGGAGGCAAAACTATAAGCCCCTATCTTCCTCTATGTCCAGCTGAAACTTTGACACCATGAGTACCACGTGAGTTGTAACAATTGTGGAAAACAAAAGAGATGATTGAGTATGTGGGTTTGCCTTAGAAGCTCTTATTTGACTCTTTCTGATGTTGTGATAAATTGCAATTGCTTCAATGACTTTGGACTGTTGTTGGTTACTTCTCGGTAAGGTTTTTGCTTCATGCTTTGCTTTGTGAAGGAATTGTTACTTCCCCATAAGAATCTTTATGATGTATTGTTGTTCTATGTGTGATCATGATGCCCTCCTGTCCATATTATGTTTTATCGACACCTTCGTCCCTCAACATGTGGACATGTTTATGGAACTTGGTTTTCGCTTGAGGACAAGCGAGGTCTAAGCTTGGGGGAGTTGATACGTCCATTTTGCATCATGCTTTCATGTTGATATTTATTGCTTTATGGGCTGTTATATTACTTTATGGTACCATATTTATGCCTTTCCTCTCTTATTTTGCAAGGTTTATTTGAAGAGGGAGAATTCAGGCAGGTGGAATTCTGGACTGGAAAAGGAGCAAATCTTAGTCCACTATTCTGCACATCTCCAAATGCCCTGAAAAGTTACGTGGAATTTTTTGGGATTATATAAAAAATACTGGGCGAAAGAAGTACCAAAGGGGGGCTACCAGGGCGCCACAAGCCCTGCCACCGCCACCCCCTGGTGGCCGATGGCAAGCTTGTGGGCTCCCTGACGGCTCACTAGCCCCCCTCTTTTGCTATATGAAGGGTTTCATTCCAAAAAAAAAATCAATCGGGAGCTTTTTCGTGGTTTCGCCGCTGGCACGAGGCGGAACTTGAGCAGATCCAATCTAGAGCTCCGGCAGGACGATCCTGCGGGGGAAACTTCCATCTCGGAGGGGGAAATCATCACCACCGTCATCACCAACACTCCTCTCGTAGGAGGGGAGGCATCTTCATCAACATCTTCATCAGCACCATCTCCTCTCCAATCCCTAGTTCATCTCTTGTAACCAATCTCCGTCTCACGACTCCGATTGGTACTTGTAATGTTACTAGTAGTGTTGATTACTCTTTGTAGTTGATGCTAGTTGGATTACTTGATGGAAGAGTTTATGTTCAGATCCTTGATGCTATTCATTACACCTCTGATCATGATTATGATCATGCTTTGTGAGTAGTTACTTTTGTTCCCGAGGACATGGGATAAGTCATATTAATAATAGTCATGTGAGTTTGGTATTCGTTAGGTATTTTGATATGCAGTATGTTGTTTTTCCTCTAGTGGTGTTATGTGGACGTCGACTACATAACACTTCACCATACTTTGGCCTAGAGTAAGGCATTGGGGAGTAGTAAGTAGATGATGGGTTGCTGGAGTGACAGAAGCTTAAACCCCAGTCTATGCGTTGCTTCGTAAGGGGCTGATTTGGATCCACTAATTTAATGCTATGGTTAGACGTTGTATTAATTCTTCTTTCGTAGTTGCGGATGCTTGCGATAGGGGTTAATCATAAGTGGGATTCTTGTCCAAGTAAGGGCAGTACCCAAGCGCCGATCCACCCACATATCAAACTATCAAAGTAACGAACGCGAATCATATGAACATCATGAAACTAGCATGACAGAAATTCCCGTGTGTCCTCGGGAACGTTTTTCCTCCTATAAGACTTTGTTCAGACTTGTCCCTTGCTACAAAAGGGATTGGGCCACTTGTTGCACCATTGCTACTACTTGTTACTTGTTACTTTTCGCTTGCTACGTTTCACCTCACTACACCATCACTTGTTACCGCTACTTTCAGTGCTTGCAGTTATTACCTTGCTGAAAACCATTTATCAGAGCCTTCTGCTCCTCGTTGGGTTCGACACTCTTACTTATCGAAAGGACTACGATTGATCCCCTACACTTGTGGGTCATCAGTCCCCCAAGGACATGCCGGTAGTCCCGAGGAACTACGCCGAGCACAAGCTTCATGTGTGGCCGGATGCAAAGCTGTCCAAACATCCTTTGCGCCGCTTCGCTGAGGGGAAATGGCGCACAATCAAAAAAGAGATCGCCTCACTGCTCATAGCCGGCTTCATCATGGACGATTTTCACCTATACTGGTTGGCCAATCCAGTCCTGGTGCTGAAGAAAAACAAAACATGGCGCATGTGCATCGATTACACAAGCCTCAACAAGGCATGTCCTAAGGACCCTTCCGCCCCACCACTGATATATCAAATAATCGACTGCATGTCCGGCTCCGATTTTCTGTCCTTTCTAGAAGCCTATTCCAGCTACCACCACATCAAGATGGACCCAGCCAACCGGCTCAAGTCCTCCGTCATCACGCCCTTTGGAGTTTACAGCTACATGACAATGACATTCGGCCTGAAGAACGTAGACACCACCTTCCAGCGCTGCAAGCAACAAGGCCTCCTGCCGCAAATCAGCAAGAACATACACGCCTACATCAATGACATCATTCTCAAGATCAAGAAGCACTTCTGTCTCCTTGATGATCTGTGGGAGACCTTCTCCAACTTGCGTGAGTACAAGATCTGGCTCAATTCGGAGAAGTGCGTCTTCGGGGTTCCAGCCGGCAAACTCTTGGGTTACTTCGTGTCGATGCACGGCATCGAGGCCAACGTGAGAAGATCAGAAATATCGAGTGCATGACCAAGCCGACTCGACTCATCGTCGTACAGAGGTTTGCCGGCTACCTAGCTTCCCTCAGCCAGTTCGTCAGCCGGCTGGGTGAGAAGGCGCTGCCACTCTATCAGCTGATGAAGAAGACCACCAAATTTGAGTGGAACGATTAGGCGGACAAAGCCTTCCGTGACCTCAAGCGTATGATCTCCAGCACGCCCGTCTTAGCCGCGCCGGCTGAGAGGGAACCCATACTCATCTACATCACGGCAACCACGCGCGTGGTCAGTGTCGTCTTGGTGGTGGAGTGTCGTCTTGGTACTTCGCCACCAAAAAGCTGAAGCAATACTTCCAGGAGCACACCACTATGGTGGTGAGAACGGCTCCACTTTGAGAGATCATGGGCAACCTTGATGCCACTGGCCGGATTGCCAAGTGGTCCATTGCCATGGACGACCACAACATCCGCTATGAGCCGTGCACCGCCATCAAGTCCCAGTTGGTGGCCGGTTTTCTTGTCGACTGAGCTGAAACACAGTTCCTGCCGCCACCTCCTGACTCCACGCACTGGTGGATGCACTTCAGCGGCTCCAAGATGCGAACCGGTTTGGGAGCCAGCATCGTCCACTCGTCCTCGAAAGGGGATCAACTGAAATATGCTCACCAAATCCACTTTGCTGCCTCCAACAACGTCGCCGTGTATGAGGCGCTCGCACACGGCCTCCAGCTTTCCACACAGATCGACATCCGGTGGATTCTTTGCTTCGGCAACTCCAACCTCATGGTGCAGTGATATGTCTCAAACGTATCTATAATTTTTGATGGTTTCATGTTGTTATCTTGTAAACTTTGGATGTTTTATGTACCTTTTATATCTTTTTTGGGACTAACTTATTAACTTAGTGCCAAGTGGCAATTCCAGTTTTTTCTCTGTTTATTGACTCTTTTCAGATCTGATTTTGGAACGGAGTCCAAACGGAATATAATCCCGGAAATAAATTATTCCAGAACATAAGAAGATCGGGGGACTTGAGGGCCAAGGCAGGAGAGCCACAGGGGCCCACAAGCCTTGTAGCCGCCACCAGGGTGACGGTGGCTACCAGGCTTGTGGCCTACCTGGCGCTCCCCTGCCCTAGCTCTTTCGCCTATATATTCCCTAAAATCCAGAAAATAATGAGGGCATCCACGAAAACACTTTTCCGCCGCCGCAAGCTTCCGTTTCCGCGAGATCTCATCTGGAGACCCTTCCCGGTGCCCTGCCAGAGGGGACTTTGGAGTTGGAGGGCTTCTACATCAACATCATCGCCTCTCCAATGACTCATGAGTAGTCCACTTCAGACCTACGGGTCCGTAGTTAGTAGCTAGATGGCTTCTTCTCTCTCGTGGATCTTCAATACAAAGTTCTCCATGATCTTCATGGAGATCTATCTGATGTAATCCTCTTTGGTGGTGTGTTTGTCGAGATCCGATGAATTGTGGATTTGTGATCGGATTATCTATGATTTATATTTGAGTCTTTGCTGATTTCTTATATGCATGATTTGATATCCTTGTAAGTCTCTCCGATTCTTGGGTTTTGTTTGGCCAACTAGATCTATGATTCTTGCAATGGGAGAAGTGCTTGGTTTTGGGTTCATACCGTGTGGTGACCTTTCCCAGTGACAGAAGGGGCAGCAAGGCACACATCATGTTGTTGCCATCAAGGGTAACAAGATGGGATTTTATCGTAGATATGAGATTGTCCATCTACATCATGTCATCTTGCTTAAGGCGTTACTCTGTTCTTATGAACTTAATACATTAGATGCATGCTGGATAGCGGTAGACGTGTGGAGTAATAGTAGTAGATGCAGAAAGTATCGGTCTACTTGTTTTGGACGTGATGCCTATAGATATAATCATTGCCATAGATGACGCCACGACTATGCGCGGTTCTATCAATTGCTCGACAGTAATACGTTCACCCACTGTCTACTTGCTTTCATGAGAGAAGCCACTAGTGAACACTACGGCCCCCGGGTCTATTCACAACTATCGTCTCCTCTTTCGCTTTTACTTTGCTTTGTTTATTTTTTGCTTTCAGTTCTCACTTTGCAAACAACCTATAAGGGATTGACAACCCCTTCATAGCATTGGGTGCAAGCTCTTTGTGTTTGTGCAGGTACTTGTGACTCGACGAGCGTCTCCCACTGGATCGATACCTTGGTTCTCAAAACTGAGGGAAATACTTACCGCCGCTGTGCTACATCACCCTTTCCTCTTCAAAGGAATGATGACCCACAAGTATAGGGGATCAATCGTAGTCCTTTCGATAAGTAAGAGTGTCGAACCCAACGAGGAGGAGAAGGCTCTGATAAATGGTTTTCAGCAAGGTAATAACTACAAGCACTGAAAGTAGCGGTGCCAAGTGATGGTGTAGTGAGGTGAAACGTAGCAAGCGAAAAGTAACAAGTAACAAGTAGTAGCAACGGTGCAGAAAGTAGCCCAATCCCTTTTGTAGGAAAGGACAAGCCTGAACAAAGTCTTATAAGAGGAAAAACGCTCCCGAGGACACACGGGAATTTATGTCATGCTAGTTTCATCATGTTCATATGATTCGCGTTCGTTACTTTGATAGTTTGATATGTGGGTAGACCAGCACTTGGGTACTGCCCTTATTTGGAAAAGCATCCCACTTATGATTAACCCCTCTCGTAAGCATCCGCAACTACGAAAGAAGAATTAAAACAACGTCTAACCATAGCATTAAACTAGTGGATCCAAATCAGCCCCTTACGAACCAACGCATAAACTGGGGTTCAAGCTTCTGTCACTCTAGCAACCCATCATCTACTTACTACTCCCCAATGCCTTCCTCTAGGCCCAAATATGGTGAAGTGTTATGTAGTCGACGTTCACATAACACCACTAGAGGAAAAACAACATACATCATATCAAAATACCGAACGAATATCAAATTCACATGACTATTATTAGCATGACTTATCCCATGTCCTCAGGAACAAATACCGAACGAATATCAAATTCACATGACTATTATTAGCTAACTATTATTAGCATGACTATTATTAGCATGACTAATCATGATCAGAGGTGTAACGAATAGCATCAAGGATCTGAAGATAAACTCTTCCACCAAGTAATCCAACTAGCATCAACTACAAAGAGTAATCAACACTACTAGCAACCTTACAAGTACCAATCGGAGTCGCGAGACGGAGATTGGTTACAAGATATGAACTAGGGTTTGGAGAGGAGATGGTGATGATGAAGATGTTGATGGAGATGCCTCCCCTCCGACGAGAGGAGTGTTGGTGATGACGATAGCGACGATTTCCCCCTCCGGGAGGGAAGTTTCCCCGGCAGGATCGTCCTGCCGGAGCTCTAGATTGGATCTGCTCAAGTTCTACCTCGTGGCGGTGGAGAATCCATGAAAAAGCTCCACCCTGATTTACTTCCAGACGAAACCCTTCATATAGCAAAAGAGGGGAGCCAGTGCGCCACCAGGGTGCCCACAAGCCGTGTTGCCGCGGCCAGGGGGTAGGCCGCGGCAACCCGGCTTATGGGCCCCTGGTTGCTCCCCTCTGACACTTCTTTCGCCTAGTATTTTTTATAAAATCCAAAAAAATCCACGTTGATTTTCAGGGCATTTGCAGTTGTGCCGAATAGAGGACTCAGACTTGCTCCTTTTCCAGTCTAGAATTCCAGCTGCCGGTATTCTCCCTCGTCAAATAAACCTTGCCAAATAAGAGAGAGAAGGCATAAGTAAGGTTCCACAAAGTATAATAACAGTCTATAAAGCGATAAATATCAACATGAAAGGATGATGCAAAATGGTCGTATCAACTCCCCCAAGCTTAGACCTCGCTTGTCCTCAAGCGAAAAGCAAGACCCAAAACATGTCCACATGTTTGGGGATGAAGGTGTCGATAAAACAAAATTCGGACATGAGGGCATCATGATCACACATAGAACAACAATGCATCATAGAGATTCCTATGGGAAAGTAACGATTCCTTCACAAAGCAAAGTATGGAAAAAAAACCTTACCGAGAAGTGGCCAACAACCGTCCAAAGTCATTGAAACAATTGCAATTTATCATATTATCAGAAAGAGTCAAATAAGAGCTTGTAAAGCAAATCCACATACTCAATCATCTCTTTTTGTTTTTCCACAATTGTTACAACTCACGTGGTACTCATGGTATCGAAGTTTCAGTTGGACACAGAGAAAGATAGGGGCTTATAGTTTGCCTCCCAACCATTTACCTCAAGGGTAAAGTCAACAATAATAAAGCATAAGTACTCAGCTCCAAGTTGATATATGAATATAGATCTTTCCCAACCATATGACGTTCACCAAGAAAAAGGCTAAATAAGGAATTGGTGAAGATCACCATGACTCTTACAAAGGAAAAAAAGTAAAGGTACAAGATAGGCCCTTCACAGAGGGAAGCAGAGGTTGTCATGCGCTTTTGAGGTTTGGATGCGTTTCCTCTTAGTGCGGAGGAGCGCCACTTTATATTGCCTCTTGTGATAAAGAACTTTATTATGTAGTATGTCGCTTTTATGTCTTCCTTATCACTGGTTTGTCCAAAGCTTATTTTCCACACACTAATAGATCATATATATTAGAGAGCAATTATTATTGCTTGCACCGATTACAACTTATTTGAGGGATCTTATGGATGCGCAAGTAGTATCTCTACTTGGTGCGGGAGTTTTGGCTAATATGAGGTGGAAGCAATCGTCAGATGCTAAGGGATCTCTAATCATGTAACATTGTTTGGAACCAAGCAAACACAATTCATTATGTTGTCTTCCTTGTCCAACAACTACTTCTAGGCATGTAATAGTTTGGTGAGTGCTCACAATTATAGAAAGTGTCTAAGATGATATATTTATATGTGAACCTCTCTTTCCTTATTACTTCTTATTAATTGCAACAATGAGTGAGGTCTATGTTGGTCTACTCTGAACAAGTTTCAATCATCATACTTGTTATATGTGAAGCTATCACTTTCCATAAGATCATCTCATGATCTTTCATGCTATCCTTCTTTTCATACTTTTGATCACGGCACAAAGCAAAGCCCTTAACGAAGATACTCTTTATTATATAGCTCGCAAGCTCGAATACATCGGGGGAGACACAAGGTAAAAGACTCAAACTAAACACTAAAGACTTATTCCACTAAGAGAAGAAATAAAAACTGAAAAGGAAAGAACTAAAACAAAGGTAAAAGCAAAAGATATAAAGGTGATACAATACCAGGGAAACTCCCCCAAGCTTAGCAAAAGCCAAGGGGATTTCCCATACCAATGCTTAGTTGTCTTCCTTTGGTGGTGATGGTGGTGGTGTTGTTGAAGTAGTCTTCGCCTCTGATTCCAAGAGAGCTATCAATCTTTGATTTATTCCTTTGAGACCTGCGACATGGTTCTCCTGCAAAACAACTTCATGAGAAAGGGAAATATTGCGAGCATGAGTTGTTTCACAAAACCTCAAGAGTTCAATCAAGGAAGGAGACAGCACGTGGAGGAATGGTTGGAGAAAATCTACTCCTTCAATGTCTTCAATGTTGAACATTGGTTGAACTTCCTCCCTAGCTTGGGTTTTCTCCTTAGTTTTGTCCCTGGCTTCCGTGACTTCTACCCTTTTCAGATCAGCATCTACTTCTTCATGAACTTGAGGGAGATTATTCTCCCCAACAGATTCCTGAGACATCTTTGCTCTAAATCCGCGGCACACAACAGGCTCGAAACGAAAACAGAGGAAAACTGCGCGATAGGGAGATCAAAACCCTCGGGCGTATATATAATGATTTTTTCTGGACTAGAAGGAGTGCTCCGCAAGAAAACAGAGTCCGGGAGGCACACGAGGTGCCCACAAGCCCTGTTGCCGCAGCCAGGGGGGTAGGCCGCGGCAACCAAGCTTGTGGCCGCCTCGTGCGCTCTTCGGACTGCTTTTCATTTTTCTAGTTTTCCATAAATTCCAAAACGGAGAAAATTTCCTATTGGAAAAGTTTCGGAGTCCAATACCTTACCGAAACAGATACCTCTTGGTTTTCAGGGTCTGAAAAGGCTGATAAAGATCCCTTATGTACTCCTGTGGAGTTATGATATTGATGATATTGGTCTCAACATTTATGGGAGTACTAGAGATATAATGCTTGATTATTTGCCCGTTTACCACTCTAGGAAAATTGCCATCCGTGTTATTGATCTTGATGGCACCGGAACGATATACTTCCTCGACAACGTAGGGACCTTCCCATTTAGAGAGGAGCTTGCCTTCGAAGAATCTTAAACGAGAATTTTATAGTAGGACATAGTCACCTACATTGAACTCCCGTTTTTGTATTCTTTTGTCGTGCCATCTCTTAGCCTTTTCCTTGAACAACTTGGCATTCTCATATGCCTGGTCCCTCCATTCATCTAATGAGCTGATATCAAACAACCGCTTCTCACCGGCAAGTTTGAAATCAAAGTTGAGCTCTTTTATTGCCCAATAAGCTTTGTGTTCCACCTCAAGAGGTAAATGACAGGCCTTACCGTAAACCATTTTATACGGCGACATGCCCATGGGATTCTTATAAGCAGTCCTCTAAGCCCATAGTGCATCGTCAAGTTTGCTATACCAATTCTTTCGAGATCTATTGACGGCCTTTTTTAAGATCAATTTGATCTCCCTATTACTCAACTCCACTTGATCACTAGATTGAGGATGATAAGGAGATGCAACTCTATGGTTGACATCGTACTTAGCGAGCATCTTCCAGAAAACACCATGAATGAAGTGTGAACCGCCATCAGTCATCAGATATCTAGGGACTCCAAATCTTGGGAAATGACTTCTTTAAGTATCTTAATAGAGGTGTGGTGATCAACATTTTTAGTGGGGATAGCCTCTACCCACTTAGTGACGTAGTCCACAGAAACTAAGATGTGAGTATACCCATTTGAACTCGGGAAGGGTCCCATATAATCAAAGCCCAGACATCAAATGGTTCAATGACAAGTGAATAGTTCATAGGCATTTCCTGATGTTTGCTAATGTTCCCTGTTCTTTGACATTCGTCACAAGACAAGACAAACTTACGGGCATCCTTGAAGAGAGTGGGCCAATAGAAACCTGATTGCAATACCTTATGAGCAGTTCTGTCTCCAGCATGGTGTCCTTCGTAGGCCTCGGAATGACTCTTCTGCAGGATCTGTCCCTGTTCATGTTCAGGCACACAATGTCTAATAACACCATCTACTCCTTCCTTATAAAGGTGATGATCATCCCAAAAGTAGTGTCTCAAATCAAAGAAGAATTTCTTCTTTTGCTGGTAGGTGAAACTGGGTGGTATGTATTTGGCTACGATATAGTTTGCGTAATCAGCATACCACGGTGCACTATGTGAAGTGCGGATGACATTTAATTGCTCATCAAGAAAACTGTCATCAATAGGTCGTGGGTCATCAAGAACATTCTCTAGCCTAGACAAGTTATGTGCTACAGGGTTATCAGCACCCTTTCGGTCAACAACGTGCAAATCAAATTCATGTCTAGGATTAGCGTCCTTCTTCTCCATGAGGTACTTAATAGCAGCATGATCAGAGTGAATAGTGACTTTGGAGTCAACTATATAAGATCTGAACTTTTCACATGCAAACACGACTGCTAAAAACTCCTTCTCCGTAGTGGCATAGTTTCTTTGGGCACTGTCTAGAGTTTTACTAGCGTAGTGAATGACATTCAACTTCTTGTCAACTCTTTGTCCTAGAACAACACGAACAACATAATCACTAGCATCGCACATGATTTCAAAGGGCAAGTTCCAATCAGATGGTTGAACAATAGGTGCGGTAATTAAGGTCTTCTTAAGTATTTCGAAAGCTTCCTGACAATCCTCATCAAAAACAAAAGGAACATCCTTCTACAAGAGGTTGGTAAGAGGCCTGGAAATCTTAGAGAAGTAATTAATGAACCTCCTATAGAAACCAGCATGACCTAGGAAACTTCGTATACCTCTGATATATGTGGGGCAAGGCATTTTCTCAATTGCATCAAACTTAGCCTTATCAACTTCAATGCCTCTCTCAGAGATTTTGTGTCCTAAGACGATGCCTTCATTAACCCTGAAGTGGCAGTTCTCCCAGTTCAAGACGAGGTTGGTATCGTTGCATCTCTGTAAGACTCGATCAAGGTTGCTGAGGCAATCGTCAAAGGAAGAACCGTAGACGGAGAAATCATCCATGAAAACCTCAATAATCTTTTCACAAAAGTCAGAGAATATAGCCATCATACATCTTTGAAAGGTGGCAGGTGCATTGCACAAGCCAAAAGGCATCCGTCTATAAGCGAAGGTACCGAAGGGGCATGTGAAGGTGGTTTTCTCTTGATCAGATTGTACAACAGGTATTCGCGAGAAACCTGAATAACCGTCTAGAAAGCAGAAGTGTGTGTGTTTAGATAGCCTTTCTAGCATATGGTCGATAAACAGCAAAGGATAATGGTCTTTCCTGGTTGCCTTGTTCAGTTTCTGGAAGTCTATCACCATCCTATAGCCAGTAATAATCCTGTGCTGGATTAGTTCATCCTTATCATTAGGGACGACGGTGATACCTCCCTTCTTAGGTACGCAATGTACTCGACTTACCCAATCACTATGAGCAACAGGATAAATGATTCCTGCTTCCAGAAGCTTCAATATTTCTTTTCTCATGACCTCTTTCATCCTCGGATTTAGTCTCCGTTGATGATCAACAACTGGCTTAGAATCAGGATCAGTTTTTAATAACAACATGGTGCTTCCTCAAAGTTTTTAATAACTTCTTATCTTCATGACTCGAGAGGTGACCACTAATAATAACAGGATATATCTCCTTCTCATCAAGATAGGCATACTTAAGAGTATCTGGTAACTGTTTTAGCTTGAACACAGGATCACCCTTTGGTGGGGGAGGATCCCCAAGAAATTCAACATGCAGATTATTCTTGAGAATAGGATATTGTTATAAGACAATTTTATCTATCTCATCTCTTTCCTCCATATGCATATCATTTTAATGTGCAAGCAGATATTGCTCTAAAGGATCCGTAGGAGGTACGACAATAGAGGCAAGAGCAATGATTTCATCCCTACCAGACGAATATTTTTCATGGGGTTGTCTTCCAAACTTGGAGAAGTTAAATTCTTGAGACACACCCTCGAAACTAACAGTGACAGTCTGTTTAATGCAATCAATGTGAGCATTGATAGTGTTGAGAAAGGGTCTACCAAATATGATGGGACAAAAGCTATCTTGTGAAGTAGCAAGCATGAGGAAATCAGTAGGATACTTCGTCTTACCACACAGGACTTCTACATCTCTCACAATTCCCACAAGGAAGATAGTGTATCTACTAGCTAGCGTAATAGTGGCATCAATGGGTTCTAATTCAGGAGGTGCAATCTCATCTTTGATTTCATCATATAGGGACCGGGGTATTGCACTAACACTAGCACCCATATCACATAAACCATGATAACAATGATCTTCTATCTTGACAGAAGCAACGGGCAGGCCAACTAAAGGTCCGTATTTGTCTTTCGCGTGAGGTTTAGCTATTCTAGCGGAGTCCTCACAGAATTTGATAACATGCTCATCTATGTCTTCGGCTAAGAGATCTTTGATAATAGCAACACTAGGTTCAACTCTAATTTCCTCAGGGGGTGTAAGTGGTCTAATGGAACCCCTACATATCATAGTTGGAGCTTTAGAATAATCGTTTTTCCTAACAAGGTATGGTGGTTTCTCAGCGTAGGCACAAGGAACAATACGATCACTGAAGGCAATGACTTTCTCCTCAACTAGATTGGGTTTAACTATGTTGATTTCTACAGGAGGATGATACTTAGACCACTTCTCTTTGGGTTTAACTATGTTGATTTCTATAGGAGGATGATACTTAGACCACTAGATTGGGTTTAACTATGTTTAGCAAAAGATTCACATAGAGAAGCTACTATCTCAGAGTCAAGTCCATACTTAGCGCTAAAATCTCTATAAGTGTTTGTTTCAACAAAAGATTTAACACAATCAAACTGGAAATTCATACCTGACTCCTTACCTTCTTCAAGCTCCCAATCTTCATAATTACGTTTGATTCTTTCCAATTAATTCCACTTGTGGTCAATATCCTTCTTCATAAAAGAACCGGTACAAGAAGTGTCAAGCATGGTACGATCTTCATGGGAAAGCCGAGCATAAAAGTTTTGAGTGATAATTTCTCTCGAGAGCTCATGATTGGGGCATGAATATAGCATTGATTTAAGACTCCCCCAAACTTGAGCTATGCTTTCCCTGTCACGAGGCCAAAAGTTATAAATATAATTCCGATCACGATCCACTAAATGCATAGGATAAAAGTTTTGATGAAATTCCAATTTCAACCGATTGTATTCCCATGATCCAGTATCATCACATAGCCTATACCATGTCAACGCCTTATCCTTCAAAGATAAAGGAAAGACTTTCTTTTTTACCTCATCCTCGGGCAAACCTGCAAGCTTAATTAAACCACAAACTTCATCTACATAGATTAGATGCAAGTCTGGATGTGAAGATCCATCTCCTGTAAGAGGATTAGCCAGGAGTTTCTCCAGCATACTGCTACTACAACAAAAGACCTTCCAACGGCGCCAGAAATAGGAGTGTTGCTTGATACACCTCCGCAACGGCACCAGGAATCCTTCTGCTATGGCTACGCCTTAAGGGACTTCCTAGGAAAATATGCAAAGGACTTACCCCGTGGCCTTGGAGCCTTGCGTTGGTGTTCCCTCGAAGCGGAAAGGGTGATGTAGCACAGCGGAGGTAAGTATTTCCCTCAGTTTGAGAACCGAGGTATCAATCCAGTGGAGGAGTATCACAAGTGCCTGCACAAACACAAAAAGCTTGCTCCCAACGCTATGAAGGGGTTGTAAATCCCTTATAGATTGTTCGCCAAGTGAGAACTGAAAACAACAAAGTAACAAAGCAAAGTGAAAGCAAAGGTGGAAACGATAGATGTGAATAAACCCGGGGGCCGTAGTGTTTATTACTAGTGGCTTCTCTCATGAAAGCAAGTAGACGGTGGGTGAACAAATTATTGTCGAGCAATTGATAGAACCGCGCAAAGTCGTGACGTCATCTCTGGCAATGATTATATCTATAAGCATCACGTCCAAAACAAGTAGACCGATACTTTCTACACCTACTACTATTACTCCACACGTCGACCGCTATCCAGCATGCATCTAGTGTATTAAGTCCAAAAGAACAGAATAACGCCTTAAGCAAGATGACATGATGTAGATGGACAATCTCATATCAACGATAGACCCCAGCTTGTTACCCTTGATGGTAACTACATAATGTGTGCCTTGCTGCCCCTACTGTCACTAGGGAAATATCACCACACGGTAAGAACCCAAAACCAAGTACTTCTCCCATTGCAAGAATCATAGATCTAGTTGGCCAGAAAAAACCCAAGACTCAAAGAGACTTACAAGGATATCAAATCATGCATATAAGAAATAAACAAATCCACAATTCATCAAATCTCGACAAACACACCGCCAAAGAAGATTACATCAGATAGATCTCCATGAAGATCATGGAGAACTTTGTATTGAAGATCCAAGAGAGAGAAGAAGCCATCTAGCTACTAACTACGGACCCGTAGGTCTAAAGTGTACTACACACGAGTCATTGGAGGGGCGATGATGATGATGAAGAAGCCCTCCAACTCCAAAGTCCCCTCCGGCAGGGCACCGGGAAGGGTCTCCAGATGAGATCTCCCGGAAATGGAAGCTTGCGGCGGCGGAAAAGTATTTTCATGGATCCCTTGATTTTTTTCTGATTTTTAGGGAATATATAGGCGCAAGATCTAGGTGAGGGGGGTGCTAGGGAGGCCACAATCTTGCCCACCGCCACCCCCTAGAGGCGGAGTGGGAGCTTGTGGGCTCCCTGTAGCCCTCCTGGCTTGGCCCACAAGCCCCCTGATATTCTTCCGTTCGGGAAAAATCATTTCGGGGATTTTATTCCGTTTGGACTCCGTTCCAAAATCAGATCTGAAAAGAGCCAAAATCATAGAAAACAGGAACTGGCACTTGGCACTAAATTAATAAGTTAGTCCGAAAAAAGATATAAAAGGTACATAAAACATCCAAAGATGACAAGATAACAACATGAAACCATCAAAAATTATAGATACGTTTGAGACGTATCAAGCATCCCCAAGCTTAAATCCTGCTCGTCCTCGAGTAGGGAAGTGATAAAAAAAGAATTTTTGATATTTTCATGCTACCTAGCATAGATGTCCTTTGTAACTTCTCTTATGTGACGTGAATGTTCAGATCCATTAGATTCAAAACAATAGTTTTCTATTGACGTGGAAACAATAATAATTCAAGCAAACTAGCGAGGTAATCATGAACTTTCAAAATAACAAGGCCAAAAGAAAGTTATCCCTACAAAAGCATATAGTCTGGCTATGCTCTATCATCATTGCACAACGAATTTAAATCATGCACAACCCCGGTATTGGCCAAGTAATTGTTTCAAACCTTTACTTTCTCAAACCTTTTCAACTCTCACGCAATACATTGGCGTGAGCCATGGTTTTAGCACTATAAGTGGTGTGGAGTGTGGTGGAGGTTGCAAGAAAAAATAATGAGAAGATGATCACATGAACTAGGCATATCAATGAGCTGTGGAGATGCTCATCAATAGATATCAATGTGAATGAGTAGGGATTGCCATACAAATGATGCACTAGAGCTAAGAGTAAGTGAGAGCTCTTAAAGAAAACTATTGGGTGTGCATCCAACTTGCTTGCTCATGAAGACCTAAGGCAATTTTGAGGAAGCCTATCATTGGAATATACAAGCCAAATTATATAATGAAAATTTCGCACTAGCTATAAGGTGGTGACAAAACGAGAGACTCTCAATCATGAAGATCATGGTGCTTAATATGCACAAGTGTGGAAAGGTGGTAGCATTGTCCCTTCTCTCTTTTTCTCTCATTTTTTTGGAGGGCTCTTTGGCCTCTCTTTTTTTTGTGGGCATCTTTGGCCTCTTTTATTTCCTCACATGGGACAATGCTCCATTAATGATGATCATCAGACTTTCAACTCAAAACTTAGAGCAACGATGACTCTATATGGAATGCCTTCGGTAGTGTACCGTGGCAATGATCTAGCATGGCATAGACATTAATGGAAACATCATGCTAGCTATCTTACGATCATGCAATGGCAATGTAGACGTGATGGCAGACGTCATGGTGATAGTTGCATGGCAATATATCTCGGAATGACTTTGAAAAAGCCATAGTAGGTAGGTATGGTGGCTGTTTTGAGGGAGGCTAATGGTGGGTTTTGTGCACCGACGAAAGTTGCACGACACTAAGAAGATAGTGATGGTGGAAGGTGAAAGTGCATCTAAACCATGGACTCAATATTAGTCATGAAGAACTCATATACTTGTTGCAAAAAAATTATTAGTAATCGAAACAAAGCATTCAACGCATACTCCTAGGGGAAGGGATGGTTGGTATAAACCATCACGCGATCCCGACCGCCATGCAAAGGATGACAATCAATAGACCAATCATGCTCAGATTTCATCACATAGCGGTTCACCATACGTGCATGCTACGGGAATCACTAAGTTCAACACAAGTATTTATAGATCCAAAACACCTTACTAGCATAACTTCAATACTACCATAACCACAACTCAAAACTAATTGAGATGAATCAAACTTCTCTAACTATTCAATGCACATGAAGGTGGAAGTTTTCGTATCCCTTTGGATAACTACCCATTTTGAGACTACTTTAAAAGCATAGATCAACTACTAAGCCACGCACCGTTGTGCTCTAAAATATATAAGTGAAGCACATAGAGCAAAAGTATCTAGCTCAAAAGATATAAGTGAAGCACATGTGAGCTGAATTGTCTACCGAAGATATAAGTGAAGTTCGACAAAATCACGGTGAGTGCATGTCTCTCTCTCTAGGTGTGCAGCAAGGATGATTGTGACACAAAAAAAGACTCCTACGATACAAGACGCTCCAAGCAAAAACACATAACATGTGGTGAATAAAAATATTGCCCCAAGTAACGTTACCGATGGATTGAAGACGAGAGAGGGGATGCCTTCCTGGGGCATCCCCAATCTTAAGCTTTTACGGCATCCTTGAATCTCTTGGGGTGCCTTGGGCATCCCCAATCTTGAGCTCTTCCCACTCTTTATCTCTTTGTCCATAAGAACTTCACCCAAACTTGAAAACTTCACAACACGAAACTTAAACAGAAACTCGTGATAACATTAGTATGAGAAAGCAAAGCACCACTTCCTTAGGTACTGTAGCAAACTTAAATTCTACTTGTGCTGACGTTGGGTTACTGTATTTTCAATCTTCCATGGATAATACCCCCCGATACTATCCATAGTTTCATCACAATAAGCAACCAACACAACAAAAACAGAATATGTTAACAGCAGACCAGCCTGTAGCAATCTGTATATTTCGTATACTTCTGGTACTTCAAAAATTCTGAAAAATTACGAAAGTATGAAGAATTTTCGTAGCAATCAGCAGCAAAAAGAATAAACTCAAAATCTCTTACATAAAATAAATGAAAATTCTTTTCGTGAGCAGAAAGTTTCTGTCTTTTCCAGCATGACCAAACGATCATCCCCAAGACTAATCATAACGGTTTTGCTTGTCACAAACGCAAAAAACACACACAAAACACAATCATAACAGAATTATGAAAGTGTGGAAAACACAAAACAGAAAGAAAAAGGATAAATTCTTTGGGTTGCCTTCCAAAAAGCGCTTTTGTTTAAGCCCTTAGCTAGGCAAAAGGTGATGGAATCACGTATAGTCATATTTGGTGCTCAAACCATAAGTAGCCCTCATCATAGATTCATAAGGAAATCTTATTTTATTTCTAGGAAAGTGCTCCATGCCCTTCTTTAAAGGAAATTGAAATCTAATATTCCCTTCCTTCATATCGATGATAGCACCAATAGTCCTTAGGAAAGGTCTACCAAGAATAATGGGACATGAAGGATTGCAATCTATGTCAAGTACAATGAAATCCATGGGTACATAGTTCTTACTTGCAACAATAAGAATATCATCGATCCTTCCCATGGGTTTCTTGTCAGTAGAATCCGCAAGATGCAAATTAAGAGAACACTCTTCATTCTCATTAAAACCAAGAATATCACATAAAGACTTTGGAATCGCGGAAACACTAGCACCCAAGTCACACAAAGAATTGCACTCATAGTTTTTGATCTTGATTTTGATAGTAGGTTCCCACTCATCATGAAGTTTTCTAGGTATAGAGACGTCTAGTTCGAGCTTCTCTTGAAGAGATTTCATCATAGCATCTACGATATGCGCGGTAATGGCTTTGCTTTGGCTATAAGCGTGTGGATAGTTTGCAATGGATTGCATCAAAGAAATGCATTCAAACAAGGAGAAATTATCATAATTGAATTCCTTGAAATCCAAAGTGGGAGTTTCATTAGTACCCAAAATTTTGATTTCTTCTACTCCACTCTCCACACCTTCATCATCAAGATAGGTGGACTCCGAGTCATTGGGGCATTTTTCAAGCAAAGTGGATTCATATCCAGCCCCTCCATCAAAAGGTTTGACACTCGAAAACAAAGATTCAAGAGGAGACACACCAAGCACTTTAAGATCTTCGTGATTTGCATCACTAGAACACACCCTTTTAAACCATTCATGCCTAGCGCGAATTTGGGCGGTTCTTTCTTTGCTCTCATTCATGGAGACACGCATAGCTTTCAATGTTTCATCCAAGTTGACCTTGGGAGGAGCGCATCTAACTTTCAAAGCATCAATATCACAAGTGATCCTATCAACGCTCTTAGCCAAATCGTCTATTTTGAGTAGTTTTTCCTCTATGGATGCATTGAAAATCTTTTGAGAGTTGATGAACTCTTTGATATTACTCTCTAAATCAGAGGGTAATTTGTTGTGATTTCCATAAGTGTTGTTGTAGGAATTGCCATAATTGTTAGAGGAGTTACTAGGAAAAGGCCTAGGAACATAGTTTCCTCTAAAAGCATTGTTGTTGCCAAAATTGTTGCTACCAACAAAATTCACGTCCAAACTAGCGTTGCTACTCTCAATCAACGAAGATAGTGGCATGTCATTAGGATCTACAGTAGCGTTTCTACTAGCAACCAAATTCATCAACTCGTCCATCTTAGCACTAAGCGAGTTAGTTTCTTCTATAGCATGTACCTTTTTGCTAGCAGGTGACCTTTCAGTGTGCCACTGAGAGTAGTTGGTCATGATATTGTCTAGGAGTTTTGTAGCGTCTCCTAACATGATTTCCATGAACGTTCCACCTGAGGTGGAGTCCAAGATATTGCGAGAAGCGAAAGTCAAGCCAGCGTAAAAGATTTGTATAATCAACCACAAACTCAAGCCATGAGCGGGACAATTTCTAATCATAAGCTTCATCCTCTCCCAAGATTGTGCAACGTGTTCATGATCAAGTTGCTTGAAATTCATGATATCGTTACATAAGGAGATGATATTAGCCGGCGGAAAATACTTGGATATGTAAGCATCTTTGCACTGATCCCAAGAATCGATACTTTTTTTAGGCAAAGAAGAAAACCAAGTTTTTGCGCGATCTCGCAACGAGAAAGGAAAGAGTTTCAACTTAATCACGTCATTATCCACATCTCTTTTCTTTTGCATATCACAAAGCTCAATGAAGGTATTGAGATGGGATGCGGCATCTTCACTAGGAAGGCCAGAGAATTGCTCTTTCCCAACAAGATTCAGCAAAGCTGCGTTTATTTCGTACGATTCCGTACTAGTGGCGGGACCAATCGGAGTACTAATAAAATCATTATTATTGGTACTCGAGAAGTCACAAAGTTTGGTGTTTTCAGCCATGCTGAGTTCAACAAACAAACAAGCACACAATCAAGCAAGAAAACCAACAAAGGAAAATGGCAAAAGGGAAAAGGCAAAAGAAAACGGCAAAGGAGAAAGGCAAATGAAAACGGCAAATCTGAAGTGGGGGAGAGGAAAACGAGAGGCAACTCGCAAAAAAAAGTAAATGCAAGAGATCAGTTTGTGAGACCTACTTGGATAGATCTTGTTCTCTCCTCCCCGGCAACGGCGCCAGAAATACTTCTTGTACTGCAAAAAAAGACCTTCTAACGGCGCCAGAAATAGGAGTGTTGCTTGATACTCCTCTGCAACGGCACGAGGAATCCTTCTAGTACGGCTACGCCTTAAGGGACTTCCTAGGCAAATATGCAAAGGATTTCCCCCGTGGCCTTGGAGCCTTGCGTTGGTGTTCCCTCGAAGCGGAAAGGGTGATGTAGCACAACGGTGGTAAGTATTTCCCTCAATTTGAGAACCGAGGTATCAATCCAGTGGAGGAGTATCACAAGTGCCTGCACAAACACAAAAAGCATGCTCCCAATGCTATGAAGGGGTTCTCAATCCCTTATAGATTGTTCGCCAAGTGAGAACTGAAAGCAACAAAGTAACAAAGCAAAGTAAAAGCGAAGGTGGAAACGATAGATGTGAATAGACCCGGGGGCCGTAGTGTTTACCAGTGGCTTCTCTGATGAAAGCAAGTAGACGGTGGGTGAACAAATTACTGTCGAGCAATTGATAGAACCGCACAAAGTCGTGACGTCATCTATGGCAATCATTATATCTATAGGCATCACGTCCAAAACAAGTAGACCGATACTTTCTGCATCTACTACTATTACTCCACACGTCGACCGCTATCCAGTATGCATCTAGTGTATTAAGTCCAAAAGAACAGGATAACGCCCTTAAGCAATATGACATGATGTAGATAGACAATATCATATCAATGACAGAGCCCACCTTGTTACCCTTGATGGCAACTACACAATGTGTGCCTTGCTGCCCCTACTGTCACTGGGAAAGGTCACCACACGGTAAGAACCCAAAAGCAAGCACTTCTCCCATTGCAAGAATCATAGATCTAGTTGGCCAGAAAAAAACCCATGACTCGGAGAGACTTACAAGGATATCAAATCATGGATATAAGAAATCATCAAAGACTCAAATATATATCATAGATAATCTGATCACAAATCCACAATCCATCGGATCTCGAAAACACACCGCCAAAGAAGATTACATCGGATAGATCTCCAGGAAGATCATGGAGAACTTGTATTGAAGATCCAAGAGAGAGAAGAAGCCATCTAGCTACTAACTACGGACCCGTAGGTCTGAAGTGAACTACTCACGAGTCATTGGAGGGGTGATGATGATGATGAAGAATCCCTCCAACTCCAAACTCCCCTCCGGCAGGGCACCGGGAAGGGTCTCTAGATGAGATCTCACGGAAACGGAAGCTTGTGGCGGCGGAATAGTATTTTCGTTTATCCCTTGATTTTTTTTTCTGATTTTTAAGGAATATATAGGCGGAAGATCTAGGTCAGGGGGCGCCAAGGAGGCCACAAGCCTGCCCACCGCCGCCCCCCTGGTGGCGGAGTGGGAGCTTGTGGGCTCCTTGTAGCCCTCCTGGCTTGGCCCACAAGCCCCCTGATCTTCTTCCATTCGGGAAAAAATCATTTCGGGGATTTTATTCCGTTTGGACTCCGTTCCAAAATCAGATCTGAAAAGAGCCAAAAACACAGAAAAAACAGGAACTGGCACGTGGCACTAAATTAAAAATTAGTCCCAAAAAAGATATAAAAGGTACATAAAACATCCAAAGATGACAAGATAACAGCATGAAACCATAAAAAATTATAGATACGTTTGAGACGTATCACATACCCGAAGGAATTTCATAAAAGATATTTTCAGTAGGTAACTCAGGTTGAGGAACAACTCCTCGTGCTTCCGTTCGTGGTGAACATACCCCGAACAAACTCCTCAAAGGAACCGTTTCCATAGTGACAAGTGACAATAAATTTCAGCAGAGTATATAAATGTTTCCTTACCAAATTCCACTTACCAAAGGCGCTTCCTCCCCGGCAACGGTGCCAGAAAAGAGTTTTGATGACCCACAAGTATAGGGGATCAATCGTAGTCCTTTCGATAAGTAAGAGTTTCGAACCCAACGAGGAGGAGAAGGCTTTGATAAACGGTTTTCAGCAAGGTAATAACTGCAAGCACTGAAAATAGCGGTGACAAGTGATGGTGTAGTGAGGTGAAACGTAGCAAGCAAAAAGTAACAAGTAACAAGTAGTAGCAACGGTGTGGCAAGTGGCCCAATCCCTTTTGTAGCAAGGGACAAGCCTGAACAAAGTCTTATAAGAGGAAAAACGCTCCCCAGGACACACGGGAATTTCTGTCATGCTAGTTTCATCATGTTCATATGATTCACGTTCGTTACTTTGATAGTTTGATATGTGGGTGGACCGGTGCTTGGGTATTGCCCTTACTTGGACAAGCATCCCACTTATGATTAACCCCTCTCGCAAGCATCCGCGACTATGAAAGAGGAATTAAGACAACGCCTAACCATAGCATTAAACTAGTGGATCCAAATCAGCCCCTTACGAAGCAACGCATAGACTCGGGTTTAAGCTTCTGTCACTCCAGCAACCCATCATCTACTTACTACTCACCAATGCCTTCCTCGAGGCCCAAATATGGTGAAGTGTTATGTAGTCGACGTTCACATAACACCACTAGAGGAAAAACAACATACAACATATCAAAATACCGAAGGAATATCAAATTCACATGACTATTATTAGCATGACTTATCCCATGTCCTCAGGAACAAAAGTAACTAATCACAAAGCATAATCATAATCATGATCAGAGGTGTAATGAATAGCATCAAGGATCTGAACATAAACTCTTCCACCAAGTAATCCAACTAGCATCAACTACAAAGAGTAATCAACACTACTAGCAACTTTACAAGTACCAATCGGAGTCGCGAGACGGAGATTGGTTACAAGAGCTGAACTAGGGTTTGGAGAGGAGATGGTCCTGATGAAGATGTTGATGGAGATGCCTCCCCTCCGACGAGAGGAGTGTTGGTGATGACGATGGCGATGATTTCCCCCTCCGGGAGGGAAGTTTCCCCGGCAGGATTGTCCTGCCGGAGCTCTAGATTGGATCTGCTCAAGTTTCGCCTCGTGGCGGCGGAGAATCCATGAAAAAGCTCCACCCTGATTTTTTCCGGACGAAACCCTTGATATAGCAAAAGAGGGGGGTCAGTGGGCCACCAGGGTGCCCACAAGCCCTGTTGCCGCGGCCAGGGGGGTACGCCGCGGCAACCAGGCTTGTGGGCCCCTGGTTGCTCCCCTCTGACACTTCTTTCGCCCAGTATTTTTTATAATATCCAAAAAAATACACGTTGATTTTCAGGGCATTTGGAGTTGCGTAGAATAGATGACTCATACTTGCTCCTTTTCTAGTCCGGAATTCCAGCTGTCGGTATTCTCCCTCTTCAAATAAACCTTGCAAAATAAGAGAGAAAAGGCATAAGTAAGGTTTCACAAAGTATAATAACAGTCCATAAAGCGATAAATATCAACATGAATGCATGATGCAAAATGGACGTATCAGGGAACACAAACACAAGGCTCCAAGGCCGCAGGGAAATCCTTTGCATATTTGCCAAGGAAGTCCCTATAGGCGTAGCCCGTGACAAAAGGATTCCTGGCGCCGTTGCCAGGGAAGGTCTGTTGTCGCAGTAGCATGTAACAGGTCTCCGGCGAGTGGGATGTCAGGGACGCCAACATGGTCAGCTACCGCTACCTCATCCAGCAGCTTAGCGGCCCTTTCAAGGGTTGTGAATTCCACCATGTCCCCCGAGCGGACAATGAGGCGTTGGATGCGCTGGCAAAAATGGGCTCCACCAGACAAGCAATCCCAGCCGGTGTTTCCCTCGAGCAGCCGCACAAGCCTTCCATCAAGCCGTCTGTGGAGTCGATGTCGATCTTCGTACCTACGGACCCATCCAGACCAACAACTTCAAGTTCGGAGGTTGTGCCGGCTTCTCCAACTCCGTCGTCTCCGCCCTCTTGGTCGTATCTTGCTACCTTGTCAACTCCTCCAGCACCACCGGCTACGACAAAACCCGAGCCCAGTCGGCCCAACTCTGAGCCGGTGGCCTTCATGGAGGTTGATGGGACGTCGGCAGCCACATCGATACTGGAGACAAATGGTCCCATATCGAGAACTACAGCGACAAAGCCGGGGGGCTATGGCTGCCCCTCGCCCTCAAGCCGAGCCGCAACAGGATCCCGTGTCGGCACCAACATGAGCCTAGCCCATCCTGGCTTTCCTCCTTCGCGGCGAGCTCCCGCCCAATGAAGCAAAGGCACGACAGATTCAACGCCGATCTCCCGCCTATGCCATCATCAACTGCGAGCTGGCTCGATGCAGTGCAACTGGGGTATTCCAACGGTGCGTCGAATCAGAGAAAGGACAAGAAATTCTTAGGTACGTACGTAGGGTGAGTGTGGGCATCATGCCTCCCCTAGAACCCTGGTTGACAAGGCATTCCGCCACGGATTCTACTGGCCTACAGCCTTGGAGGAGGCCACAACCTTGGTTGACATGTGTGAAGGATGCCAACGCTTCAGCACGTAGAGCCACTTGTCGACTACGGCACTCAAAACCATCCCCCTCTCATGGCCCTTCACCGTGTGGGGACTCGACATGGTAGGGCCATTCAAGACTACCCCTGGCGGCATGACACGTCTCCTGTTAGCTATCACAAGTTCACCAAATGGATCGAGGCCAGGCCTATCAAGAAGCTTGACGGCCCCACGGCCGTCACATTCATCAAGGACATCACCGTCCGCTATGGCGTCCATCACAACATCATCACTGACAATGGCACCAACTTCACCGAAGGTGCAATGGTGCTCTTCTGTGCCAAGGAGGGCATCCGGCTCGACCTTCCGTCGGTTCAGCATCCACAGTCAAGCGGCCAGGCGGAGAGGGCTGCATCAGTCATCAGGTCCTAATCTTGGCCGACATCAAGCCAAGACTCGTGGCACCACTCATCAGGTCAGTCGGCTGCTGGATCGAAGAGTTGTTGGCCATGCCGTGGAGCCTCTACACCACGCCGAACCAGTCAACCGGCTCCGGAGGTGCTGATGCCCGCAACTGTTGCGCAGCCTTCGGGGTCCCTTTTTCTTCGTGGCGCTGCTCCTCTAGTAGCGTCGCATGCGCCAGTGTTGGAGGCTCCACAGGAGGGGGTCCGGAAGGCCTTGGTGCTCCCTCAGAGCATAACGGACGCGGCCTTTGCCTCCTTGAATGGTGTCGCAGTCGAGATGAGGAAGGTCGAGGAAGAGGTCATGGGCACCCGCGCCATGTGTGAGGGGCGCTGAAGGAGGCCAAAGCGGCCGTCAAGCTCTGCGAAGAGATGGAATCCCGCCTGAGCGCCCTCCAGGGAGAACATGCCAAGCTGGTCGATCAACGTCGTTCGCAGGAGGAGGAACTCAAGGCTCACGAGGCCAAGGTCGCTGCGTGGGAGGGGGAGCTGTCCAGGAAGGCGAGCCGCCTGGACACAGAACAGGAGCACTTGGTTGAGCGGGAGAAGGATGCCAGCACGAGGGGGACTCTCCTTGAGTCCCGAGAAAAAGCTCTCCTTGAGGCCCGAGGAAAGAAGGGCCTCTGAGCTAGCTTGCTTCCATGACGTCGAGCTTGGGCTTCACAAGGAGGTCCGCTCCCTCTATTGGGACGGGTTTGACGAGCCACTGTCCACTTCGGAGGAAGGCTTCGCCGTGCTCACGAATGGGCTCATGGTGGCGCTAGAGGCTGCCGTCACGCAGATGGACAGCGAGTGTTGCGACCTCTTCTTCGCGGCTGCGACTCGCGTCTTCAGTCCCCTTCATCTTCACGACCCCGGGTTTGATCTGAGGTCCGTGATTGTGTCGGGCCCTGCTGAGGCCCGCGACTGCGCCGCGGATGCGGTGAAGGATCCTGTGGAGGCGCTGATGAGGAGGTTTGCCCGCGTCGCGCCCCCCTTGTCTTCAGGTACCGCTGGAGCTGATGATGGGGAAACGATTCCTCTGATGTCGATGACCAGCCCCCTGCGGAGGGGGTGACCGGCAGCGGCTCCTCCTGATCCCTTACACCTGTTATCTTCCTGCAATGCACACCGTGCCTCGTGGATGCATTAAACTCATTTGTGTTTTTATGAACTCGGTTATGGTCTGCAATAATTGAATGCTCGAGTGTTTTCCTCGCTTTGTTCCTGTCATTTTGCTGTGTTGCTCTACGTCGGTAGGGCCCGCCCCACGCGTACCTTCCCGCCATTGAACCGTCTGGAAACCAAGGACAGCCCAAAGGGGGAAGGGGCTACGAGCGTAGTTAGGCTCCTGAGTCACGATGCTCAGGAATCCCCCTTGATGTGCGAGCTACCCTCATGACGAGAACGTTGCGAAGATTCCGAAACTTAGAACACCTTCAGCACTCTCCGTCGGCAGGGCCCGCCCCGCGCGTACCTCCCCGCGATTGAACAGACCAGAAACCAAGGATGGCCCAAAGGGGGGAGTGGCTACGAGCGCAGTGAGGCCCCTGAGTCGCGATTCTCAGTGGTCCCCCTTGACGTGCGAGCGACCCCGATGCTCCTCCTAAGAAACCGATGGTATAAGACTCTCGAACTCCTTGCACACTCACCATCTGCAGGGCCCGCTCCACGCGTACCTCCCTGTGGTTGAACCGACCGAAAAGGGACGGCTCAAAAGGGAAAGGGGCTATGGGCGCAGTTCAGGCTCCTGAGTCACGGTGCTCAGGAGTCCCCCTTGACGTATGAGTGACTCCAGTGTTCTTCCTAAGGGATCCACAGCGATTTGTTGAGCGCACTAGGCTCTATGTCAGTAGGTCCCACCCCGCCCGTACCTCCCCGCGATTGAACCGTCCAAGGACGGCCCAAAGGGGGAAGGAGCTATGGGCACATTTAGGCCCTTGAGTCGCGATGCGTAGGGGTCCCCCTTGACGTGTGAGCGGCTCCGTACCTTCAGCTGTTTGTCCCACGTGCTGGGCATGGGAGAAGTCGCGGCTGGACTGCGTTGATCTCCTTGCTGGCCGAGGGTGTAGCCATTGACGGGCTGTGTTGGTGCCATCTGGGGGCGTAGTCATTGGTGGACTATATTGGTGCCAGCTGGAGGTGTAGTCATTGGCGGACTACATTGGTTTCCCATGTCTGTCCCCAACGCGAAGCATAGGTCTTCTACTAGGCATAGGATGGACCCCTCCGCATCCTCGGGGGGCCTGGACGTATACAGCCTCAGCTCGTTATTACGTGAGAGTGTCACGGTGGGGGTGTATATGTGAGGTCGCGAGGACGCTATGGCCTCGCGAGTGTCCCTACCCCCGAGGCATTGGGGCCTGATCTTCTCCCCAGCGCGGAAAGTAGGGCTGCCATTAGGCATGGGATGGATCCCTCCGCGTCCTCGGGAGGCCCTGGGCGTATAGAGCCTCGACTCGTTATTACGTGAGAGTGTCACGGTGGGAGTGTATATGGGAGGTCGCGAGGACGCTATGGCCTCGCGAGTGTCCCTACCCCGAGTTATTGGTGGACTGAATTGACTTGGTTTGGGTAATTGGCAAACCCTGCTGACTTCTTCTTCTTTGGGAGTGAGGTTCACATCTGCATGGACAAACTTTGACCGGAGCCCCCAAGAGGGGGGCCGACCGCCCGGCAATATAACCAAGGAAGAACGTTAGGATGCCAAGCAGGTGAAATTGAACCACCAAACGATGCATAAATGGAAGTTAGTTGTCGGGGAAAGTCTAGAATTGGGGGAGGCCGCATGGCCTCGAGGTTGCCCACCAACGGGGTGAACCGAGAAGTTACCTGGCAGGGGACAACAAAAAGTCACCTGGGGGCGAGCCACCGAAGTGTCGGATGCTTCGTTGTCGCTTGATTCCTTGTCTCCATGCTCGTGACCCACACGGGTACGCCGCCTCCCGAGGCTCAGGGCCTTCGTTTGGCCCGAGCATATCCTCCTCCTCCTCGCGGCGCCCTAGCAGGCGGGGTACGAGCATGGCCTACTAGACCCTCTGGTAAGTGGTAGCCGCGTTCCTTAGCCCGAAGGGCATGAATGCATTGGCGCCCGGGTACTCCCACCGGTATCCAGTCAGCATATGCCAGAAGGGGCCATGCGCCGCGGCTATGTTGGTCGCAGACGCGTTGATGCAAATGCGGGGTTGGTCAACCGTGTCGACGACGGTGACTGTGATAGGTTGTGTAGGGCAGTCACCGCATCGCATGATCCGGGCCTCGCGAAGTTCTCGGATTGCTCGGATGACGGACTCACGAGAGCTAGTTGGACGTGCTCTGGAGTGCACCCTCGGGATGTGCTTGGATGCGGCCTCCGCCTCACTGATCAGGCTAGGAGCCTCCCCGGTGGGAACCCTAAGTTCTAACCCAAGAGGGGCGCCGAGCTCGCATCCCTATGCGATGGGGGGCAGGACTCCATCCTCGGGCATGGATCCCGAAGTCCCGAGGGATTCCATGGGGAGGAGCTCCTTCTTCTTCTTGCACGGGTCCTGGTGAGGCAGCTCGTCGTCTTCATCGTCTGAGCGTTCCGCCGCCACCGTGCCGTACACTCGCTCCAATGCACAGACGGCACCCTTCTCATGGCAGGGAATGGTCATGATGTCGCCGCTCCCCGGCATCTTTAGGACATTGTATCCATGGTGGGCCACTGCCATGAACTTGGCAAGCATTGGGTACCCGAGGATGGAATTGTATGGCAGGTGGATGTGCGCGACGTCGAGCACGATGACCTCAGTGTGGTAGTTCTGGCGCTCGCCAAAGGTGACGGACAGATGCACTTGCCCAATGGGTATGGTGGATCCCTCCGTTACCCCTGAGAAGGGCTTGGTCGGCATGAGCTGCTCATACGGCAGCTGGAGCTTCTTGAAGGTCTCGACTGGGAGGACGTTGATCCCAGCTCCACTGTCAATGAGGGTCTTGGTGACGAGGACGTTGCTGATAGTTGGGGTGCACATCATTGGGAGCTTGTCGGGCATGAACGAGCACCTGAGCTGGTCGCTTGGGTCGAAAACAATGGTGGTCTGCGACCAGTTGAGGGGACGCATCGCTTCAGGCCTCGGGAGGGCAGCATTCACCTCCCACGCAAACTGCTTGAAGGCGCGGTTGGAGGCTGGGGTCTCGGCGTCGCCCCGGATGGAAGCCACTGCCCTGGCCTCCTGGAAGCCCCCAGTCCCATCGTCTTTCCTATCTTCATCCCTCCACCTCGGCTGCGGAGGCAATGGGGGCAGCCCGGCCTCCGGAGGGCAAGCCTCACGAGGTTGGCCGCATCGCTGCCCCTCCTGAGGATTATGACACCAGCGGTCCTCCTGAGGCTGGCCACGCCAGGCGTCCTCCTGAGGCTGGTCACGCTACCCCTGATGCGGCTCACGATCATCCCAGCGGCCCCCATAGCAGCCTGCTCCATGCACAGGGCTTCTGTCGAACAGTCTGGGGCACCTGTTGAAGTGCTCGACACGAACCTGACGTAGTTCTTGACATTCAGAGGTGTCATGGCCTCTGGTGCCATGGAAGATGCACGTCGGCCCTCCTCCGGATGGGTGCTCTCTCCCTCGGCTATGCTTCGCCTCAGGCTCGGCGGCAAGCACCGTCGGGGCCTTGCGCTTCACCTCCTTGGCTTTTGCTTTCTTCTATTCTCGGTCTGCCGCCTGGGGCCCAAGGAGCTATAGGCGTCCTTCTTCCGCCTTGGCGCACTTGCTTGCCAAGTTGAACATCTCCAGTGCGGTGCTCATTTCATCGTTCATGGTGAGCTCTTCCTTCATCTTGAGGTTGGTGACTCCATCGAAGAAAGCTGAGATGACAGCCTCGTCCGACGCCTTGGGAATCTTGAGGCGCGTGACAATGAAATGCTGTATGAACTTGTGCAGGGTCTCTCCCTCCTGCTACTTGAAGCGCCGCAGGACGTTCACGGTTGGAGCGCGGTTGCGGGTGCCCTGGAAGTTGGCGATGAAGCGCTCGTGCAGGAATCTCATGAGGTGATGGACGCATTCGGGAGGATGAGGAGCCATGAGAGCGCGCCGCCCTTGAGCGCCATCGGGAACCAGCACGCCATGATCTTGTCGCCTCATTCTTACCGCCTTGATGCTCAGCGTATAGAGTTGCAGGAACTCAACCCGATCTTGGGTGGCATCATAACATGGGGGCAGGTCGGGTTTGAACTTGCAGGGCTACGCGATGGGGTAGAGCTCGGGGGCGATGGCGAAACACCCCACCGGTCCAACGGGCACGGTACGCGCGGGGGTTGACGGGTCTTGTTGCTTCACACGATCTGCCTCGAGCGGGGCACGCTCCGGGCGTGAGATCTACAACGCCGGGGGCGCACACGCATTGGCGTGGGGCCGGGGGATCGTATGGCCACTTGCTTAAACCCCGGGCCCCGCCCTGGGTTCACGAGGCCGAGCGCGGGGTCGCGCTTCCTGCATGGGCTCGGGGTTCGTGACACGCCACGGAGGCGGGGGCGGCGCGTCTTGCTCCTCGTTGTTCGTCAAGGACGGCTGGGCCCGGAGCAAGCAGGACAGCACCGCTGAGTCACCGGCGGCGGCGATGAGCTCCTCGATGCGATGGAGCCAGTCGTCATGGCGGTCTAGAGCGGGCCGGTAGCGAAGCAGCTCAGTGGCCATGGCAACCGCGCGACTGCCATGGGGCATCTCTGGCCGAGCACGTGATGCCGACCCCGAAGACGTGTCGAGCGACAGCGTGGCGGTGCGGCCGTCGACCTGCTCGGTCACCGACTAAGAGGAGCCCTGTTGTTCTTGAGCTTCGTGGCTGGTGGCAGCATTCACCACGGGTGACGGCGACTGGCGCGCGCCGACGGCACCTACGGGCGTGGTCTCGGCGATGCAGGTGGCGCGGTGTTCTGCGCGTACCGTGCAAGCGTTAGCCATCGGAGCCATGGAGCTTGGTGAGGACGGAGCTTGGAGGAAACCTCGAAACGCCCCTACCAGGCGCGCCAAATATCGGATTTCGGGCTCCGCAAAACCCTAAGGATTCGAACACTCCGGCGTGTACGAAGATCTCCCTGCTTCACCTCACCTAACTCACTACTCGATGGAAACAATGAAGGACTCACTCGATGGCGAGGGGAACACATAACACAACCTTTTACCCAGTTTCGGGCCGCTGCGAAGCGTAAAAGCCTACACCTGCTTTGGTGGATTGCCTCTCATGGAGGTGATGGACAAGTTAGTACAGTGTTCTTGGGCCTCCGGAGGCTGAGCGACTAAGTGTATTGTTCTGTCGTCCGAATGAACTCTCACTCTCAAGTACCCTACCGTCTCTATTTATAGCGGAGGCCTGGGTACTCTTCCCTCATAGCTTCAGCAGGAAGGGATCCCGCAGCATCCAATTTTGAAGGGGAACAGGGGAACATGCTCCCGTGCCTAAAGGTGGTCTTCGCCTGTAAAATAACGGTCCGCGCCGCAAAGACGGGCCCGTGGATGACGTTTTCCCTACTGGTGGGGGGTTGCGGCTTTGTTGCATCAGAAGGGAAACCTTTGGAAGATGCCTTTGGAAAACATGTACGCTCCCGCCTCCTTTGCACCAAAGGGGGAGCTGTCCCGTTCTGCCATCTGCTGCTCGCCTGTCCTTCCCTGGCGTCACCCTTGACTCCTAAGGCCCGACCCTGCCTCGGAATATCCGCCGCTCTCGAGGGGTCCCGAGGAGGCCCCCTGCGGGTCTTGACGCTGCTCCTCCTCGTGAGGCATGGCCCCTCACGAGGGACTTTCCTTGAGATGTGTCGGGCCCGTTGGTTTGATCTGGTGAGGCAGGTCCGCCCTGGGCCATATGCAGGCAGGTCTGGGTATCCCCAATCCCAGAACACCGACAGTCTCCATCCTCAGTGGCGGGCACTCGGTCCCTGGTGCGTTCATCGGCACTTTCGGTACGATGTCCAACCCAATCTCGGGCACTTCTAGTGCTGCTTCACATGCTTCCGGCACGACGTCGTGCTCCGGCTCGGTCTCCTTGGCGACGTCTGCCGCACTCCTTCCGGTGCGCGACTGTTCGCCGACCTACACGTACACGTCCCTCCATGGTGCGGGATTGTGCCTCATCTTGGACCGCCTCTCCTGAGACGATGGTTTCCGAGGGAAGTAGACTGCTCGCTTCTCGACGCGGTCCTGACCTGCGGTCATCTTCCGAGCCGCGTCCTCCCACGGGCGGCTTTCCTCTTCGATTAGCGCCTTCCGCGCCGCATCCTCTTCAGCCCAGCCGGTCTTCTCTTTGTCGGAGCCTTCCTCCCCCCTCGCCGACCGGGCGACCCTTCTCTTCATAACCTGATTGGTGAGGGGCCCCCACAGAAGAAACAAGAACAAGCAAGTGAAACGAAAGGTGCGTCTTCTCACCCGACGACGACGGGAACCGGCCGCCGGGTGAGGCTGGCCGGGCCAACCCGTTGCTTCTTTGAACCGCCACCCCGACCCCCAACTGGGGTCTACCCGCCGCGCGCTCGCGAGCCTGGTTAGCGGCAACGGCTTTCTTGCCCTTTCTTCACGATCCTTCGATATCCTCAGCCGGCCCGGGAATGGCTCAATGCGGTCGTTTCCTTGGTATGCTGGAGATGTGCTCCAGCTCCTCCAGATCTTCTATGGCTACTGCACCGCGCTACGGGGTGATTCCACGTCATCATCGGTCGTGTCAAGCAATCCAAACGCGATAAAATCACCAGCCGGCTCGACCCCCTCCGAGTCTGCCACATCCTCGAGCTCCTCGGAGCCTCCTGGCCGTGGCTCCACCTCGTCCACGTTCTCGATTTCTTTGGGGTCCAACACATCCACGTCGGTAGCCGGCTGGCGGTAGACCTGCACACGGTCGAACAACTGGCGGTGTAGCCGGCATCCGGCGTGAGGAGCCAGGCTGCATCCCAAATAAAAGGAAAGAATACTATCATGGTGCTGCTTACCTTTGGGGCCGGATGATCCCAATCATAGAGGGCCTTGCCCCATGCCCTTGCGCCGCCATCGTCCATGAAGGCGGACGAGATCAGATTCACTCGCTCCGCTACCTTGCCGGCACACAACTCCTTTGTCGAGAGCCGACATGGTCCATGCCAGCTGCTCATGTGACAGATCAGATGCGGTCGGCGCTGCAACGGCAGAATCCGGCGCGCCACCATGGTGGCGAGAAGATCCTTGGGTGTGAGGCCTTCCACCCTGAGAATCTCAAGGTGGGCGCAGATCAGATTTACCTCCCCGGCCGGCTTCGTCAAAGTGCTCTTCCAGTTAGCTTCGCCGTTGGCGGAGCGATGGTGAAGGGCGCCAGGTCGATGCGTTCATTTTTGGGGTCTGCGTTCTTCACGTGGAAGAACCCCTTCTGCCACTTCTTCACCGAGTCCTGAAGAGGGAGCTTCAGGAAGCCGGATGTGATCCGATGATGGACGAGGGACACGCCGCAGTCGGTCATCCGCTTACTGTCGGCGGTTCCGTCCAGCATCGATTGCTGCTTGAAGAAAAACAACTGGCGCCACAAATCTAGACGCGGCTCGATCCCTAGGAAACCCTCGTAGAGGGTGACATAGGCGGCCAGTTGCAGCACGGTGTTTGCCGCAAGATGTTGCGGTTGCAGATGAAGTGCACCAAGAAGCCGGAGAAGAAGTTGCTCGCCGGCAGCCCGAACCCGTGAGTGAAGTGTTCAACGAACACCACCACCTCGCCAGCTTGCGGGGCCGGAGAGCCCTCTCCCCCCGGGATGCGCGCGGCGACGAGCTCCGCCAGAGGCAGCATGCGGCGATGACGGAGATACTCGATGTTCCCCTCGCCAATGGTGCTGCCTTCCCAGGCGCCTTGGGCCCTCACCGCTCTGGTGGTGGCTCTTGACATGGCGGCGGGGGGGGGGGGGGGGGCTCAATACGTGGAAGGTGCGTCAGGCGTCGACGGTGAGCGGCAAGATTGCGACTGGCGTCTCTCTCTCACTTCGGGAGGGGAGGGGCGTCGGAACAATACGGAGATGAGGGCGAATGGCCCGAGCATGGTAGTGGGGAAGGGGATCTGGTGCACATGATCCCTGTTCCCACCGCGCTACGCGGAGACGTTAATTAATGTGCACCGGGATGCGAACCGTCGCCCCGTATCCGCAGAAGATCCTCGCATGCCGGACGAGGCCGCGGCATGGCGGCCCCATCGTGCAGGCCCGGTCATGTCACTCGTGTGGTCTGTCAGGGCGCAACCCCCGAAGCCTGACGCGTCGCACAACACCACATTAAATGGAGAAGCCGAGGCGTCTCACAGATGTCGGCCGACTACCCACCCGACCGTCTCCAACCCGTGGGTTCGCCGACCGCGGGCTCCCAGGACTACTGACGGGGGAATAACCCCGGGGTAGGCTCACCAAACCTACTCCTTCACATTTCGGCATATAGTGGGGTGAAAGCCTCCTCACATGCCGGCTCCTCCTGGCCGGCTGCGTGGCATGCGCCGCTAGGAGCATTGCCGTCTACTCTCTGGCCGGCGACGGTTCAGCCCTTGAAACAAGTATTTTTTATTCCCCTACGAATTATAGTTGAGAAAAACCTTCTATCATAGTTTTATTTGAAAAAGTTTATTAATCAACAGATGCTCATGGATATTTCAAAATCTTATGAATGAAAGAAAGTCATAGTTTTAGACTTTAAGATGTCAGCGGATTTAAAATCTTGTTTGCAAATTTTTATTTTTACTTTTGTTTTAAAATGATCGTTGACTTAAAATTGCTCATAATCTTTCAAAGTATTCATTTCACGTACTTAAAAAATAAGATTTAGAAAAATATTCATGGACTTTGAAAAACTTCTAGACATTTCTTGAATGTTCATGAAATAGAATGTGAAAAAATAGAAAGAGAAGTAAAATATAAAAGAAAAAGAGAAATACGCAAAAAATAAAAATAAAACTACTTTAACTAGTAGAGAAAATAAAGAGAAAAATGAAATAAAAACCATCCAATACTTCTAGAACCTTCTCAAAACAGGAAAAATCAACTGATGGATTACAGCAGTGTGTTTGATATTCTCAACCAGCAATACACCATGTTATAAGCGGGGCCCATAGCAACCCCCCACATCAAGCAACCGACACACCAAGAGCCTCTAAATATGGTAGCCGTGGTTTTCTACTTTGTCCCGAGCTTGATGAGCTCGCACCGGCGTCCATCGCGAGGTAGTGAGGGCGGTGGTAGCAGGGAACATTAGTAGAAAACGGGGCTATCGTTCGGCCCTTGCCAGCCCATTAGTCCCGGTTCTTCAAGAACCGGGACGACCAATGGGGGGTATTAGACCTGGTTCGTGAGCCCAGGGGGCCGGCCGGGGCCTCGTGGGCATTGGTCCTGGTTCGTGTAGAACCATTTGTCCCGGTTCGAGCCACGAACCTGGACCAATGGTCCGCGCTGCTGGCCCACAACCATTGGTCTAGGTTCGTGGCATGAACTCGGAGAGAAGGGTGGCTTTAGTCCCGGTTCATGCCACGAACCGGTACAAATAAGTTGCCTATATATACCCATCGCCGCGGCAGAGCACTCTGTTTTTTTTGGCCGGCGAGGGGAGGGCATTTTGGTGCACTAGCTCATCTCCTATGCACATGAGGTGTTCGATGAAATGCCCGAGCCACACTAGTTAAGCTTTCTCCTCTCGAAGCTCGACCTAGGAGCTTCATTTTTCCCGAGATTTGTCTAGATTTAGGGGTCCGTCACGCCCCGTCCCCGTTTTCACTGCCGTTGATCGCCCGCCGATCTCGTCGCCGGCACCACCATGGTGAGCCTCGTGTTCTTATCTTCTTTATGATACTTGTCTGATTTTCTTACTTTAGATAGATATTTGTCTGATTTTCTTAATTTTGACACACATAATTATATGTAATGCACACAGATGAACCGGCAATGGATGTATGGTGAGAGACACACCTCCGAGTACATTAAGGGCGTGAATATTTTTATCCAAGTGGCTGAGGCAAACAAGCAGAATGGTTTTATGTGTTGTCCATGCAGTAAATGTGGGAATACGAAGTCTTACTCTGACCGGAAAATCCTTCACACCCACCTTCTTTACAAGGGTTTCATGCCACACTATAATGTTTGGATGAGGCACGGAGAAATAGGGGTTATGATTGAAGACGGCAAAGAAGAAGAGGACGATGACAACTATGTTCCCCTGAATACGGTGATGTTGCAATGGGGGGAGCTGCTGAAGATCAAGAGGAACCAGACGATGTGCCCGATGATGCTGCAACGGGGGAACCTGCTGAAGATCAAGAGAAACCAGACGATGTGCCCGATGATGATCTCCACCGGGTCATTGTCGATGCAAGGATGCAATGCAAAAGTCAAAAGGAGAAGCTGAAGTTTGATCGCATGTTAGAGGATCAGAAAAAAAAAGTTTTACCCCAATTGTGAAGATGGCAACACAAAGCTGGGTACCGTATTGGAATTGCTGCAATGGAAGGCAGAGAATGATGTGCCTGACAAAGGATTTGAGAAGCTACTAAAAATATTGAATAATAAGCTTCCAACGGATAATGAATTTCCTGACAGTACGTACGCAGCAAAGAAGGTCGTATGCCCTCTAGGATTGGAGGTGCAGAAGATACATGCATGCCCTAATGACTACATCCTCTACCGCGGTGCGTACAAGGATTTGAACGCATGCCCGGTATGCGGTGCATTGCGGTATAAGATCAGACGAGATGACCCTGGTGATGTTGACGGCGAGCCTCGTAGGAAGAGAGTTCCTCCGAAGGTGATGTGGTATGCTCCTATAATACCACGGTTGAACGACTGTTCAGAAACAAAGAGCATGCCAAGTTGATGCGATGGCACAGTGAGGACCATAAGAAAGACGGGAAGTTGAGAGCACCTGCTGACGGGTCGCAGTTGAGAAAAATCGAGAGAGAGTACTGGGTTGAGTTTGCAACTGACCCAAGGAACGTATGGTTTGGTTTAAGCACGGATGGCATTAATCCTTTTGGGGAGCAGAGCAGCAATCACAGCACCTGGCCCGTGACTCTATGTATGTATAACCTTCCTCCTTGGATGTGCATGAAGCGGAAGTTCATTATGATGCCAGTTCTCATCCAAGGCCCTAAGCAACCCGGCAACAACATTGATGTGTACCTAAGGCCATTAGTTGAAGAACTTTTACAGCTGTGGAATGGAAACGGTGTACGTGCGTGGGATGAGCACAAACATGAGGAATTTAACCTACACGCGTTGCTGTTTGTAACCATCAACGATTGGCCCGCTCTCAGTAACCTTTCAGGACAGACAAACAAGGGATACCACGCACACACGCACTGTTTAGCTGACACCGAAAGTATATACCTGGGAAGCTGCAGGAAGAATGTGTACCTGGGACATCGTCGATTTCTTCTGACCAACCATCAATGTCGAAAGAAAGGCAAGCATTTCAAAGGCGAGGCGGATCACCGGAAGAAGCCCGCCATGCGTACCGGTGATCACATACTTGCTATGGTCAATGATTTACACTTAATCTTTGGAAAGGGTCCCGGTGGACTAGCTGTTCCGTGTGACGCTCGGGGACACGCACCCATGTGGAAGAAGAAATCTATATTTTGGGACCTACCCTACTGGAAAGACCTAGATGTCCGCTCGTCGATAGACGTGATGCATGTGACGAAGAACCTTTGCGTCAATCTGCTAGGCTTCTTGGGCGTGTATGGGAAGACAAAAGATACAGCTGAGGCACGGGAGGACCTGCAACGTTTGCATGAAAAAGACGGCATGCCTCCAAAGCAGTATGAAGGTCCTGCCAGCTACGCTCTTACCAAAGAAGAGAAGGAAATCTTCTTTGAATGCCTGCTTAGTATGAAGGTCCCGATTGGCTTCTCGTTGAATATAAAGGGAATAATAAATACGGTAGAGAGAAAGTTTCAGAACCTAAAGTCTCATGACTGCCACGTGATTATGACGCAACTGCTTCCGGTAGCATTAAGGGGGCCTCTACCGGAAAACGTCCGATTAGCCCTTGTGTAGCTAAGTGCATTCCTCAATGCAATCTCTCAGAAGGTGACCGATCCAGAAATCATAACAAGGCTAAGGAGTGATGTGGTGCAATGTCTTGTCAGTTTCGAGCTAGTGTTCCCACCATCCTTCTTCAATATCATGACGCACGTCCTAGTTCATCTAGTTGACGAGATTGTCATTCTGGGCCCCGTATTTCTACACAATATGTACCCCTTTGAGAGTTTCATGGGAGTCCTAAACAAATATGTCAGTAACCGCGCTAGGCCAGAAGGAAGCATCTCCATGGGCCATCAAACAGAGGATGTCATTAGGTTTTGTGTTGACTTCATTCCTGACCTTAAGAAGATAGGTCTCCCTAAATTGCGGTATGAGGGGAGACTGACTAGAAAAGGCACGCTTGGAGGGGAGACAATAATATGTAGGGACGGATATTCTTGGTGTGAAGCACACTGCACAGTTCTACAGAAGTCTACCTTGGTGACCCCTTATGTCGATGAACACAAGAACAGTCTGCGCTCCAAACACCCACAGCAGTGCGACGACTGGATTACATGTGAACACATCAGGACTTTCAGCAGTTGGTTTGAAACACGTCTCAGAGATGAAAACACTGTTTGTGATGAACTGTACTCGTTGTCCATGGGACCATCTTCGACTGTTACGATTTGGAAAGGATACGAGATAAATGGGAATACATTTTACACGATCGCCCAAGATCAAAAGAGCACCAACCAAAACAGCGGTGTCCACTTTGATGCAGCCACCGAGAGGGGAAAGGACACATATTATGGTTACATAGTGGACATATGGGAACTTGACTACGGAGTAGATTTTAAGGTCCCTTTGTTTAAGTGCAAATGGGTCAATCTGTCAGGAGGCGGGGTACAGGTAGACCCACAGTACGGAATGACAATAGTGGATCTGAAAAATCTTGGGTACACTGAAGAACCGTTAGTCCTAGCCAATGATGTGGCACAGGTTATCTATGTGAAGGACATGTCTACCAAACCGAGAAAAAGAAAAAATAAGGAAGAGAATACATCATACGATGAGCCAAAGCGCCACATAGTTCTTTCAGGAAAAAGGGACATCGTGGGAGTGGAGGGCAAGACAGACATGTCCGAAGATTATGAAAAGTTTCATGAAATTCCTCCCTTCAAAGTCAAGGCTGAACCAAGCATCCTGATAAATGATGAAGATTATCCATGGTTACGGCGCAATAAGGAAAGGATACAAGCGAAGAAAAAGTGAAGACTTTCTCCACAACTATTATGATGATACCATGCCAACTTTCAACCTTTTTGTAGTTCATTTGAAATGCATGTTGTAACAGACAGGTGAGCACTGCGCTTCTCCCTTCATCGTCTCTACACTCAGGGCTTATAAACCGCTGCGAGTGCCTCTCGCGTGGCGAGGGGCGACTAAAAAACAGCTGCAGAAATAATCAATTAAAAAACTCTTTTACCGGTTCATGCCATGCCACGAACTGGTACTAAAAGGTGCTCGTGGGGCCCAGCCTTAAAATCTGTACCAAATAAAATGCCTTTGTACTAAAATTATATAGAATTTTGTTCAAAACATTAAAAGTAAAAAGAATTATCATAGAAGAAAATAAATAATTAATTAGAATTTTGTTACAAACTTTAATAGTAAAAAGAATTATCGTAAAAGAAAATAAATAAGTAATTAGAAACAAAAAAGAAAGCAAAAAAAACTAGGAAAAAATTAAAATAAAGGAATCAACTAAAAAGCTTTTAAAACCTCTAGTATTATTGAAACTAAAATTATATAGAAGTTTGTTACAAACTTTAATAGCAAAAAGAATTATCATAAAAGAAAATAAATAAGTAATTAGAAACAATATAAAATAAAAAAAAGTATTTTGTTGTAAGTAGAAACAAAACAAAATAAGCTAACTAGCACTTTGAAATTAAGTAGAAACAAAACAAAAATAATGGAAAAAAATTAAAAAATAGATTCGAATTTAGAGAGAAATTCAACCTAAATTCAAAGTGCTAGTTAGCCTAACTAGCTCTTTGAATTTAAAGTGCTAGTTAGCCTAACTAGCTGTTTGAATTTAGGTTGAATTTTGTCTCTAAATTCGTACCGCTCGACATTGCAGCCACGGCGGAGCTTATAAACAGGATCGACAGCCCTTCGCTTGGCGAGGTGGGACTAAACATTCAACTGCACTGCGGCTGTGGCAGGCACATGCCTTTAGTCCCGGTTGGTGGCTCCAACCGAGACTAATGCCCCTCTTTAGTCCCGGTTGGTGGCACCAACCGGGACCAAAGTCCTCTACTTCCCGCCCTTTGGGCTGCCGAAAAGAGGCCTTTGGTACCGGTTGGTGCCACCAACCGGGACCAATGCAACCCTTGAGTCCCGGTTAGTGCCACAAACCGGGACCAATGCTTCTGCTATATAAGCCAACACTTCGGAAATTTTCAGATTTGACGGCGCCGCGAGCTCATCCACGCCCGACGACGCCGCGAGCTCATCCACGGCGCTGCCAGGCTGCCCCGTCGCCGTCGCCCATCGCGTGTCGCCCTCCGCCCCCCAATCCCACGCCGTCGCCCTCCGCCCCCGCCGCCGTCGCCGTCGCCCTCCGCCGCCCCCGAGCCGTCGCCAGTCACCGTCGCCCTCGCCTTCCGCCCCCCGCCCCCCGCCGCCCTCGCCGTCGCCCTCGCCGCCCATGCCGTCGCCCCGGCCGCCCCCAATGTGAGCCGCCGCCGCCATGACTCTGTTTTTTATTTATTTATTGTTTTTAAGATTTGTAACATTTGATTTATATATACATATATAGTTGTAGAATGCTCATTTCATGCATGTATGTTTGCATTTTTCATATATGTATGTTTCCAGAGACCGGGGGTCTTAACCTCCTTTTCAAACAAAAATATACCCATATGACCAATGTCTGATGGGTAGCGTGAGTCGTTGCCTTCTTTGTGCGTGATATTTGGCACAAATATGGCCTCAAATCAAAAAAGGTTCAACAAGAAAGTTGTTTGTATCACCCATATATATAAATTTGAAATTGGGCGCACCTCCATCCGAGATCATATGTGGACTGTGGTACCCAAAAATGAAATTGTTGTCTCAATCATACTTAAATCCCAGTTCGGATAATTTTTAAAGAATGTCTAAAGGATTTGGAATACTTCCATTTTATGGGAAGTCCAGCAACATCATAAATAGATGTGAGGTCACGGTGCATTGAGAAACACATAGCAAAATATTCAATCAATCACTTTTTACATTTATATACCTTTTTTTCTCTCCCTTGTTTATATGCTTTCACGTTCTTCATTGTTCGTCATTCTTGCTATGAATAGATCATCAGCATGTGTTTGTTATCCGATATACCCAACCACTTTGTGTAGTGACCAATAATTTATATGGTGTTTCTAGATCGTTCAGTGAATATACTCTATCAGCCATCCTTAGTTTTCTCATTCATGCATCTAATTACATGCAAAGGACGATTCAAACTAATATCCACTAGTCAACAACCCGTGCATTTGCATGGGCTAGTTTTAATGCATGGTTACTTAGCAATGGTCTCATGAAACTATATTGATTTTGGAAATAGTGGTTAGTCTTATACTTGTCATATTTTTTTGTTATGTGTGTAGTCCCTTCAAAACAAATGTGAAAACCAAAGTGCTAATTTTTGTGGGTATCTTAAAACGGAAATCAAATGCTTTATAATTTTAACATTTAAATGAAATATAATAAAGAATAGAATAGTTTCATTCAGCGTATTGATTTTGTTATTTTTTAGTTCATTTTATGATGCCTATCCCGCATCCTCGTCGTCGACTCGGCGGAGGACACCTGCTTGATCAGAGGGGCCATAACCGGGACTGGGCTCCGCCCGGCTGGTATTGGGAGGTGCTACCTTCCGAGGGACATAGGTTGGTGAGGAGGCAGCCCGTTGTTGACCCGATCCTTGTTTGGTGGCCGTCGCGTGGCCCAGTGACGGTGCCGAGGCTTCCGGACACCGCGGAGGTGGTACGTCACCGTTTCAGCGAGGAGGACGAGCACGTCCGTTGCTACATGGTTGCATTGGAGGGCAGGTTCGACAATACCTGGCAGGTTCTTCAGGGATCTCACTGGAGCTATGATCCTGTGATGGTTCCTTCTCTTTGGGTGTCCACCGCCCGCGACGATACCCGTCGGGCGCTACGGTTCTAGCTGTATTAATGATGCTTTATGTATGATAGTCTTCGAGGAGTATTAATTAGTGATAATATTCGACGATGTATGGACACAAGAGATCGATGATGTAGTCTTGCTTATAATTGAATGCATGCTAATTTGAATACTACTTTATTTTACGATTTGTTTTTTCTTATTGAATGTTCAAATTGGAAAAGTACTCCTACTTTGAATGCTAAAATTAGAGAGCACTATGCAGAAATCTAGGAGCCCCCCTCCATCATCCGCGCCGTCGTCCCCGTCACCGACCCCCCTCCGACCTCAAGTCAGGGTCTATATTGTTTTATGCTATTTTACCTTAAATAGGGTATTTAGTTAGGTCCTCCCTAATACTAATGATCATGTTGCTGTAAATGTTGTATCACAATGTTGTAAAGGGTAGTAATTGGTCTCTTCTGCTGCTTTTCAGAGATGGAGTTCTTCACCGTTATACTTGAGAAATCCTCCATGCTGGTGCTGGTGCACAATTTTGTGAAGATGCTGGACGGCCATCGGCCACAGAACATGAAGCTGAGGCAGGCCGGCAACGGGCTTCGCAAGCTGTGGGACGTGGAAGTGGTGTTCGACGCCGATGGCCGCATGTACCTAGATCGTGGCTGGAAGCAGTTCGTCCGTGCCTACGACCTGGGGATCGGGTACTTCCTTGTCTTCAGGTATGACGGCAACGCCACATGCGCCGTGAAGGTGTTCGACACGACTATGTGTCGGAGGCGCTACCAGGACGACGACGATGCGGGTACGCTCTGTCTCTTCTTCCTCTCCATTAGGCTATCTCTCACACCCATTTAAAAAAAAACTTTTTTGCATTTCGCAAGGCAATGGGAGCAGGAGCAGCGAGTACTGCGACAGGTGCTATGTCTATGGCAGCAGCGACTCTGGCAGCAAAAGTAGCAGCGACTCTGGTGACACCAAAAGTAGCAGCGACGATGGCCTCGCGATGGATGTCCCACAGCTGGGCGACAGGGCCATGCCAATTGTGGTAGAGGAGTACATCCCACAGCCTGGCCTGGGGCTTCGCCGCTCTAAGCGCATCAAGATGATGAAGGAGAACGTGAAGAAGCAGGAGTGAATATCTTAAGAACCTGATGGCTTTAATCTTTATAGTATAAACCTTTTAAGTACCATAGTGTTGAACTGCACTTTTAATTATGATGGTGGTGTGCCTGATGAAATTTTGTGCATGCTCATGGATGCTCCTTATTATTATGATGTATGATGATGCATGATTAGTAGGACTTCTTATTATATATGATGATGTATGATGCGAGCATGAAGAGTTATTATATATCAGCGGGTGAAATGAGCATAGCAGTAGCGTTGGTAAACCAAGCACGAAGATAAGAGAGGACACTTCTCTCTATTAGCTAGCTAATAACAACCTAAATTAACCCCCAAAACCCCTAAACCAGCCACTTTCAAAAAAAAAAAACCTCAGCTGTAGCCAGTTTCTGACGCGTGGATGCCTTTTGGTCCCGGTTTATGTCACCAACCGGAACCAAAGGCCCCCCTGTCTGGGCTTCCCGCAGCGGCCACGTGGATGCCCATCTGTCCCAGTTCGTGTAAGAACCGGGACTAAAGGGGGAGGCATTAGTAACGACCTATTAGTCCCGGTTCAAGAACCGGGACTAATGGCCCTTACGAACCGGGACAAATGCCTTGTTTTCTACTAGTGGAAGGGTCTGGCGTCGGTGGAACTTCCCGTGAGCACCGCGCTAACCCTAGATCGCATGGGTGTGTAGGTGGGGAGCGTGGCGGTGACGAACCTCGTGTTCCGTGCCCCGGCACCCCACCTCTCTTTATATAGCACGGATCACAGGGGCCCACCAACCATAACGGGTTGGACGCGTCCGATCAGGGCGCATAGGTCAGGGTCCGCTATGCCGTTGGGCCCACTCGGGAAGAGATCAACCTAACAGTCCTGACCCATTGCCACGGGAAACTTGCTAAAAGAATGCATGAGAGTTGTAAAAAAATCTACAACTAATGGGAAGGAAATGTAATCTTAAAAATAAAAAATAAAACAGTTATAAAGACAGAACAAAAATGTTGTAGTATAAAAATAACTTATGAGTAGCATGCATGAATTGATGATGTGATGCTTGCATGCATAGAGTAATGCAAAAAAAACAATGTATTTTATGAATTGCATACATAACTTGTGAAGTGGCATAGTTGCATGTTTAAAAAAATAGCTAGCGGGTGGTAGCTATTTAAAAATAGAAGATAGATGTGTACTCATTGCTTGGGTGCACCTAGTCGGTTTAATCACCTAATCTTTTTGTAGGGATGCAATTATATGAAACCATCAAGAAAAGTGTGCTCATGAGCAAATCCTCCATTTGCAAAAGTTGATTTTCCACTTCAAGTCAAAGAAAAAGAGATGATTTTTCACTTAATTAAAAATTTAATCCAAAAATATTCTCACATGCTAATGAATCAATTTGGTTTCTACAATTCATCTTTCTTGAAAATACCAATTCATTTGCAAGTTGGACAAAAATAGCAAAATCAAGCACTTTTTGTCAACACGTTATCTCATATTCTAACTTTCCACCAAGACCTGAGACGAATAAATTTTTCTACAAAACATGATGGCACATGCTCACTTCAATCGCTCTCCACCATATTGTTATTGAATTTTTACACACCATATTTTATGGAATTTTTCAAACTTTATCAACACGGCTGGATGGTCGGATCTCAAGATCGGTCATCTAATCATGGCTGCGAGTTGGGGAGACATAGCTGCCAGTGAAAACTAAGCCGGAGGCACGCGATGGCGGCGTCCTATGTCGTTACCTTGATGAATGCATCGTCACGTAACTACTGTCTACCTGCTCGTGCTGCTCCGGGGAAAACCATAGGATATGGTTTTCTAGATCGGACGATGGCGACACTACGGTGTCATTTCTCTCTTGAAAGCATCGTTTTTGGAGCAGCGCTGGAAGACAGAGTTAGGAAGTGTAGAGGCTCCGTCTTGATGTCAAGTCATGCCTGGGCGACAGGTGCTACGCTGTGTCATCTTTGTTCGACAGGTGCTACACATGACAAATCTTTTAGAGTCTCCGCGTCGAGATGGACGAGCGCAGGGCTGGTAAGGATGATGCGGATCTCTCACGTTAATATGGGACATCAACTCGTTGTTGGTGGCGGCTTCTAAAACGAGTGCATGTGGTGTACGCTTTGGGTCTGCTGCACCGGTTGTTAGACTCGATACATTATATGAATGAATCGGCGACGACATCGATTTTAGATAACAAGAGTGAAAGCACTCCACATTATCAAGGTTGTAGACATGAATATATGATAGCTTTGAATGGCTTGATATATGTTTTTATTAGAACTTTTTCAAATAATTAATAAAGATGGCCGTATGCATCGATTGATACAGAGGCCGGGGATTTAACTTTTTTTCTAAATAAAAAAAATCAACGCGTTTCAACCTAATACTTGTTTTGTGTTAAGAAGTGATAACGTCGGCCTGCGTATCATTGTGATGCGCACATCATTTTTGTTATTGAAAATGTTCAAACCTTCAAGAAAATTGAAACAGTAAATAAAAAGAGTGTCCAATTGGTCGTGTTTTTCATTTTTACAATACTCATAAAGAATTCCCACGCATGGACCATGTTATTCCCTCACAAAACACACCAATATCTTCCCCGCAAAAAATAAAAAAACACTCTAATATCTTACAATCTCGCATGACTCATTCACACAAAACACTCCAATATCCCGTTGTTGAAAAAGCAACGATCCCGACCCAACATGTTGGGCGTACGAGGCCGAATTACCAAAGCCCGATCGAGCCAGTTACGTGAGAGCGTGACATAGCACAACGGCGGCTGGGTACGTGGCCCCCAGACTATCCGTGACCATAGCGTGGGGGGCCCAGGATATCCAGCCTAAGATCATGCTAACGACTTCTTGTCTGCTGCTTGTCTATGCTCTATGGACATCCCGACGTGTCGTCTCCACTGCTCATCCTGAATCGCAGTACATGCATTCCCGATCGTCCGCTGATCAATATATGTACGTACACCTACGTCTTTATTGATTTGATCGACGATCCCTGTCACACTTAATGGTCCTTATCAGCCTTGCGACGTGCAAAAATCACAAAAGGCTGATTCTGCCCACAAGAAGAAACTGGTAAAGCAACCGACCAATACGCCAGGACGGTTTCTTTTTAGCTGAATACGCCGAAACTGTTTCCTGTTCACACGCGGGCGGCGAGCACTACGTCAAAATTATTCCCCTGAATTGGCAAACTATAGCAGTGATTATGGCCGTGGTTTGGCAAACTATCATTCAACAACATCATTCAACAACATGACGTGGTAAAAAGTTTGTCTCATTTGAGGCAGATTTGGGTATAAGCTTCTCACAAACGAGAGTTTCTCACAACAAGCCTCATGGTTCTGGTAGGGAATGTGCCTCCTTCGTCGATGAAATGATATTTGTTGCCTCTTCTTGCTTTTAATTTTTTTCCTTGTGGCAACATAGAGCAATATAAGTGTCTTGTTAAAATTTCGATTTTCCGGGGTTCATTTGAACATTTTCATACATGAACTAAGTTTCTAGGCATTTTATATGATTAATTAAAATTTGAACTACATGCACATGATCGAGTGCATATAAATGGGTTAAAAAATAAATTGTGTGTCCCTTGGTGCATGCTTAGGTCCCATGCAAAAAATGGGAATGAACTTCGAACACCTTGGCATCGTGTCTCGGCAGCAAACATCGAGATACTTGGTTTTAAAATTCTAGTAAATCCAAAACTCATCTGAAATTCATGAAACTTGGCATGCTATCATGGAATGGCACCCGACATGTTGTGGTATTTTTTATGTCCAATTTGACAGTAGGCGCACTGAAATCAACAACCAACGAAGGCATTTTGAAACAAATAGTTGTCACCTCATCATCTCAAAATGTTTGTATAATTTAAATCGTGTGCGTTCTTTTACCATTCACGATATGCCACACATCACACTTTTAATGGCTATGAGGTTCCATGCGGACAACTGCTTCAGTAGAAGGGAGGCGTGCGAGGGAAAATGGGCCCACGGGTTTTGTGCACCTCTTCATCCCAAACGTTTTAAATAGAACACCCATTATGAAACTAAAAAGATTGACATTTGTTGATATAGTAACATTGCCCTTTGTCAACCATGTAACACTGCCATTTGTCAAAATTTGCAGCTAAAAATCACTAGCACTATCTAATTTTTGGAACTAAAATTAAGTAAGCATAGATTTCATTCATAGATTAAGCAATAGTTCTTTATACAAACAGTTCAATTCAACAGCTGAATTGACCAAACTTCTCCCCTGTTGTTGCCAACTACATACTGAAATAGCTAGTTCAACTATATATATCAACTAATTTTAAGTATGTTGTATAGTTCAACCACATCTATAGTCAGATGAACTGAACAAAACAGCCCCTAAATACTAGTACTATGAAGTGGCTTTGTACTACTTCCAGCACCCTATCCTCTACCGAGCACACTTCATAAGAGGCAGAGGAGGAGGAGCCTACCGACGAGGTGGAAAACTCGAATACCGTGCCTTCCACTATTGCACCTTTAGCGACACTCACCTTGAATGGCATCTATCGCTCCAGACGACCGATCTCGAAGCGACAAGACTTCTCGTAGATCACCCCATTCCGCGCTTCTGTGGAGGCGTGTGCTGCGCCCATGGTAGCGGTAAGACTCTTTGCGTGCTCGACCAAGCACTCCTCCTCCTCCAGTAGGAACCCGATGTAGCGCGCAAGGTCGTTGACGCACATGCAGGGCTCCACCTCCCTTCTTCGGGCTGCGGTGGTGGAGCGGGTGATGACGTCGACGATCGACGATGGGCTGGCGGCCACAACAGCCGACGGTGGGGTGGCGGCCACGACCGTCACCTCTCACCTTCGGTTCGTAGTGGCGCAACAGCCGATGGCCACGGTGGCCGATAGTGGTGTGGCAGCAATGATGTCCTGCCTTCAAGCCGCGGTGGTGGAGTGAGCGATTTCCCCGGCTTTTGATGGTGGTGTGGAAGTGATGGCGGCAGACGGTGGGGTGGCGGCAATGGCGACTGGAAACAGCTGCCGATGGACAGCGGTGGCGGAGCATGTGGTGGGTGTTGCACGCAAACCCAAAAGGGACGCCACGCACACTACACTACATCATGGACCTCGTTACCGCAGTAGTGTGGCCTCCCAGTTGGAGCTATCATTTGATGCCGGCGGAGTGGTTGAGCGATGATGACAGACCGGTGCCATTGGTGAATGTGGTAGAAGCAGACCGGATAAACTACATGGACAGGGATGGAGAGGAAAATGCGACACATGACTCGCCCGTCGTGAGGGTTTATATAGCGATGACGACACATGACTCGCCGGAACCTATGCGGTTGTGCCGGAACAGGCTCACCGACGATTCATTGGCACCACTTCGAGCCACCGCTTGGGCAACACCTCCATGGTGCTCAAGCTTGTGCTCGAAGCCGTATGCGGCAACGGGGTGACAACTGACAAGACGTGTGAGAGGAGGACGAAGGGACACGTACACAAACGGTTAATTAAAAAACATTTGCGATTTAATGACCTACTACCTCTATACTGGTTTATAAGTCCTCTTTGTATTTTTGTGCCAAATTTTGACTAGAGATTTAACTAATAAAATACGATTGCATGTCGCCAAAGATTATATCATTTGATTCATATTTGAACATGGTACACAATTATATCATTTTTATAACATGCATGAACATTTTGTTAGTTAAATTTAAGGTCAAAATATGGCATATAATATAAAGGGGGCTAATAGACCAAAACGAAGGTAGTAGCACACATCCGATCTCTATGCAACATCGCGAATGATTGTTGGAACACCATGAGATGTGGAATGCGGGGTAGTTTCATATCATGTCACCGGCTCGCAACTACTGGTCGACTTGTAGACGACCATTCCGTATGTATTCAACTACTCTATGTGTGTGGTTGCTCGCGGTTGAAGCAGTCGAAGCACACTCTGCCTGCGTACTGCCGAGCGCGCTCTGCTCTCGAGTCCCTCCGGGTGCTCTACCCCTGTCCCTCCATGTGTGCTGCCAGTGTTTGGGGCCGGTGCATGATCACGTACGTTCGTGCTGCCATTATGCATGCAGTTGCACTGGGCACGGCGCCATGATGCAGTTACCCGTTGCAAAAACTGCCATGCGGACGTGCAGAAAATCAAGGCTGCCCGACCCCCATTTATTCACGCGTCCATTTACCTTCCTCTCTCATTCCACACGACACAATAAGAACACCCACGGTGATACTTACAGAGAGGATATCAAGCGGTTCCAATGGCGCTCCTCGTGGCTCCAATGGCGCTCCCAACGGCCGACAACAACAATGGGAGGCAGTTCACCAAACATCACGTAGTGGACACCCACGTGAGGGGGAACGACCTCTCGGTGGTGTACACCAATGAGCTGGTCTCGGGGGAGAGGTCCATCCAAACTATTGAGCAGTTGCTTGATGAGGATAAGTACCAAATGGTCGGCTTCCACCTCGAGTTAGCCAGCGGTCGTGCTGGGCAATATCGGAAGGTTGTCGTCACCCAGTTGTGCGTGCGACATGACCTAGCGACAAGGCCTTGTGAGCGTGTAGCCACATTTATCCACAACCCCAACTATAGTTTCGCTACGGTGGACACCACCAATGATCTAAAAGTGCTCGATGTTTCGGGCTTGACCTACCAGAATCTAGTCAACATCCGTGACCACTACAAGGTATGGAAAGCACCGTTAACAAACAGAGCTCCCTGGTTGACCTAGCCTCGGCCATCATCGACCCCGACTACATATAAAGGATGAGAGCAAGAAGGACAAGAATACCTGGCACAGTGCATGGGATCAGAGACTGGATGAAGAACACGTCAAGTACGCGGCCAAGGATGCGTACACAAGCTACGAGATGTACATGCAGATCGTTGACATAAGGAAGTGTCTTCGTCCTGCCCTAGATGAGGGATCAAGCCACAGAGAAGTGGCGGGAGCATCACAAGAAGTACATGACTAGATGATTGTTTCTCCTACTTTAGAATGCATGCAATTGTTTACTCATGTGTGTGCTAATTATTTGTATAATCACTTATGTAATTGGATGTTTATTTTAGTTGTATATATGTTCTTCTTCTATATACAGAGAAAATCACATGGTTTACTATCAGTAATTTTCTGTGTTATTATCGGTCTTCGCACACATTTCTGATTTCGGGCTTGTTTGCTGCATATCACATACATCTTGTTTAGTATAACTATTTCTGTTGTCTTGACACATCGCAATCAGTTCATCCGAGTGAACTATATGCCCTCCATCGCACACACCTTGATCTGGCTAACCGTTTCTGTTGCATTGCCTAATCACTGACAGTTCATCCGAGTGAACTGCTGTATATCGCACACACCCTCATCTCGATGACGTTTTCGTTGTTCTGTATAATCGCAAAAAGTTTGTATGATTTAACCATTTCCCACACATCGCACACGCAATTCTGATCTGAATCGTGTTTGATGCATGTGCCATCACAAACAGGTCGTATCATAATTGACGGTTTTCTTACACAATCATTTGCGATTAATGCATCACATATAGTTTTGTCGAAGGTTCTCGTATTGTATTGTAGCGTTTGGATCATTCTGCAGTAGTTAACACCCATGACACATATCAATCAATCATAATTTCACTTAGATACTCTAATATCACCTGTAAATCATGTGACATGCATAAAAAAATTGCAGATGTCTCATATTCAATCCAACATAAAGAACTTCAAGGAGCACCCCAACATTTCTATCGGGGAACATAGAATGAAAACGTGCAATCAACCCCTATGCATAGACCCCCAAGGCCATAGGACTCTGCAAGTTGATGCCATAAAATATATCAAGCGAATCACTTGAATACCTAAATGTCACAATGGGTATCCGCATGGAAGACATACATCAAGTGTTCTCAAACCAAAATATTCAATTCAAAATAATGAGGTCTCAAAGAGAAGGATTCAATTCATCACAACAATAGCAAGCAAGAAACACCATATGATCCAACTATATTAACAAAGCATGTGATGCATCAAGATCATGACATCTCAAGAACACAGAGAGAGATATTAAACACATAGAACCTGGTACAAAAACTATGCCCCGAGGGTGAGCTACTCCCTCCTTGTGATGGCCTCCGCTGGGATGATGAAGATGGATACTGAAGATGATTTCCCCCATCTGACAGGGTCCTAGAAAGGCTCCACACGGGTTTTTCATCGATACAGAGAGTTGCGACAGTGGAGCGGAAGTTCTATCTTTATTTTTGGGGTTCTGGAATATATATGATTTCTTAGCTTTGGAATCATGCCAAATGGAGCCACGTGGGCCCCACAAGCCATCAGGACGCGACCTAGGGGCGTGCCCTGTTGGCTTGTGGCTCATTGGTGGCTCCCCTCGAGTGGTTCTTCGCTCTAATATTGCTTATTTCTGTTGTAAAAAAATATAAAAAAGTTTCAAGCGATTCCTAGAACTTCCATTTTGTGCACAAAAACAACACCATGGTAATTCTGCTGAAAACGGTATCAATACGGGTTAGTTCTAAATAAATCATATAAAGTGCATCAAAATCATGTAAAAGTATTGTAAACATAGGTGCATATGGCATGAATACTTCATAAATTATGAATACATTGGAGACGTATCAAGGTTTGTAGTTAGTAGCTAGATGGCTATCTCTCTCTATGTTCTTCATTGCCAAGATCACCGCGATTCCCATGGTGATCTATGTAATCTAATCACTCTTTTGCGGTGTGTTTGTTGGGATCTAATGAATTATGAGTTTATGTTCAGATTATTTATGAAAAGTATTTGAGTTATCTCTGAATTCTTATATGCATGATTATGATAGCTTCGTATTTCTCTCTCATCTATCAGATGGTTTTGCCAACTAGATTGATGTATCTTTATTGGGAATGGTGCGTTGTAATGGGTTCAATCTTGTTGTTCTCAGTCCTAATGACAGAAAGGGACATGACACATATTTGCATTGCTTCCATTAAGGATAAAACGATGGGGTTCATTCATATTAGTTGAGTTTACTTCGTCTACATCATGTCATCTTGCTTAAAGCGTTACTTTGTTTTACTGAATACTATAGTTGCATGCTGGATAGGGGTCGATGAGTGGAGTAATAGTAGTAGATGTCGGAAGGAGTCGGTCTACTTGATTATGGACGTGATGCCTATATGTATGATCATTGCCATGAATAAATATTTCATAACTATGTGCTTTTCTATCAATTGCCCAACATTAATTTATTTACCCACCGTATGCTTTCTACAAGAGGGAAGTCTCTAGCGAAAACTATGGCCCGAGTTCTTCAGAAATCAAATTCCAAAAACTCTAAAAATATTGCTTCCATTTATTTACCTTTACTTTATTTTATGTTTATATTTATCTATTATCTATCTATCACAATTTATTCCTTGACAACCCTCTTGCCCCACGTTGGGTGCAAGTGCATGCTCTTTTGTGTGTAGGTGCTGAATACGGGCGTTTGTGTGGCCATTCTATTGCTTCGATAACCTTGGTTCTCACAGAGGGAAATACTTATGTCTATTGTGTTGCATATCCCTTCCTCGCAGGGAAAATCCCAATGCAGTTTACTCTTGGGGAACGTCGCATGGGAAACAAAAAAATTCCTACGCGCACGAAGACCTATCATGGTGATGTCCATCTACGAGAGGGGATGAGTGATCTACGTACCCTTGTAGACCGTACAGCAGAAGCGTTAGTGAACGCGGTTGATGTAGTGGAACGTCCTCACGTCCCTCGATCCGCCCCGCGAACTATCCCGCGATCAGTCCCACGATCTAGTGCCGAACGGATGGCACCTCCGCGTTCAGCACACGTACAGCTCGACGATGATCTCGGCCTTCTTGATCCAGCAAGAGAGACGGAGAGGTATAAGAGTTCGCCGGCAGCGTGACGGCACTCCGGAGGTTGGTGATGATCTCGTCTCAGCAGGGCTCCGCCCGAGCTCCGCACAAACGCGATCCAGAGGAAAAACTGTGGAGGTATGTGGTCGGGCTGCCGTGGAAAAGTCGTCTCAAGTCAGCCCTAAAACCTCCGTATATATAGGTGGGAGAGGGGGGACCTTGCCTTGGGGCTCAAGGAGCCCCAAGGGGGTCGGCCGAGCCAAAGGGGGGAAGGACTCCCCCCCAAACCGATCCTACTTGGTTTGGTGGGTGGAGTCCTTCTTTCCATTCCCACCTCCTCCTTTTTTTTCTGTTCTCTTTGATTTTTCTTCCAATGCGCATAGGGACCTTTTGGGCTGTCCCACCAGCCCACTAAGGGCTGGTGCGCCACCCTCAAGGCCTATGGGCTTCCCCGGGGTGGGTTGCCCCCCCCGGTGAACTCCCGGAACCCATTCGCCATTCCCGGTACATTCCCGGTAACTCCGAAAACCTTCCGGTAATCAAATGAGGTCATCCTATATATCAATATTCGTTTCCGAACCATTCCGGAAACCCTCGTGACGTCCGTGATCTCATCCGGGACTCCGAACAACATTTGGTAACCAACCATATAACTCAAATACGCATAAAACAACGTCGAACCTTAAGTGTGCAGACCCTGCGGGTTCGAGAACTATGTAGACATGACCCGGGAGACTCCTCGGTCAATATCCAATAGCGGGACCTGGATGCCCATATTGGATCCTACATATTCTACGAAGATCTTATCGTTTGAACCTCAGTAGCAACAAAATGACACGATCAACATGCTACGTCTATTAGTTTGGGTCTAGTCCATCACGTGATTCTCCTAATGACGTGATCCAGTTATCAAGCAACAACACCTTGTTCATAATCAGAAGACACTGACTATCTTTGATCAACTGGCTAGCAAACTAGAGGCTTGCTAGGGATAGTGTTTTGTCTATGTATCCACACATGTAAATGAGTCTTCATTCAATACAATTATAGCATGGATAATAAACGATTATCTTGATACAGGAATTATAATAATAACTATATTTATTATTGCCTCTAGGGCATAATTCCAACAGTCTCCCACTTGCACTAGAGTCAATAATCTAGCCCTCACATCATCATGCGAATTACATTGTAATAAATCTAACACCCATATAGTTCTGGTGTTGATCATGCTTTGGCCGTGGAAGAGGTTTAGTCAGCGGGTCTGCTACATTCAGATCCGTGTGCACTTTGCATATATTTACGTCCTCTCTTTCGACGTAGTCGCGGATGAGGTTGAAGCGTCGTTTGATGTGTCTGGACTTCTTGTGAAACCGTGGTTCCTTTGCTAAGGCAATGGCACCCGTGTTGTCACAGAACAAGGTTATTGGATTCAGTGTGCTTGGCACCACTCCAAGATCCGTCATGAACTGCTTCATCCAGACACCCTCCTTAGCCGCCTCCGAGGCAGCCATGTACTCCGCTTCACATGTAGAATCTGCTACGACGCTTTGCTTGGAACTGCACCAGCTTACCGCACCCCCATTAAGAATAAATATGTATCCGGTTTGCGACTTAGAGTCATCCGGATCTTTGCCAAAGCTTGCATTGACGTAACCTTTTACGGCGAGCTCTTCGTCACCTCCATACACGAGAAACATCTCCATAGTCCTTTTCAGGTACTTCAGGATATTCTTGACCGCTGTCCAGTGATCCACTCCTGGATTACTCTGGAACCTACCTGCCATACTTATGGCCAGGCTAACGTCCGGTCTAGTGCACAACATTGCATACATGATAGAACCTATGGCTGAAGCATAGGGGACAGAGCGCATATGCTCTCTATATTCATCAGTTGCTGGGCACTGAGTCTTATCAATCTCGTACCTTGTAAAACTAGCAAGAACCCCTTCTTGGACTGTTCCATTTTGAACCTCTTCAAAACTTTATCAAGGTATGTGCTTTGTGAAAGTCCTATCAGGCATTTTGATCTATCCCTATAGATCTTAATGCCTAGAATGTAAGCAACTTCTCCTAGGTCCTTCATAGAGAAACTTTTATTCAAGTAATCCTTTATGCTCTCCAAAAACTCTATGTTGTTTCCAATCAGCAATATGTCATCCACATATAATATAAGAAACGCCACAGAGCTCCCACTCACCTTCTTGTAAATACAAGATTCTCCAACCACTTGTATAAACCCAAATGCTTTGATCACCTCATCAAAGCGTCTGTTCCAACTCCGAGATGCTTGCACCAGTCCATAAATGGATCGCTGGAGCTTGCACACCTTGTTAGCATTCTTAGGATCGACAAAACCTTTGGGTTGCATCATATACAATTCTTCCTTAAGGAAACCGTTAAGGAACGCCGTTTTGACATCCATCTGCCAGATTTCATAATCGAAAAATGCAACTATCGCTAACATGATTCTGACGGACTTAAGCATCGCTACGGGTGAGAATGTCTCATCGTAGTCAACTCCTTGAACTTGTGAAAAACCCTTTGCCACAAGTCGAGCTTTATAAACAGTCACATTGCTGTCAGCGTCCGTCTTCCTCTTAAAGATCCATTTGTTCGGAATAGCCTTGCGGCCCTCAGGCAGTACCTCTAAAGTCCACACTTTGTTCTCATACATGGATCCTATCTCGGACTTCATGGCTTCTAGCCATTTATTGGAATCTGGGCCCACCATTGCTTCTTCATAATTTGCAGGTTCATTGTTGTCCAACAACATGATTGACAAGACGGGATTACCGTACCACTCTGGAGCAGTACGTGGTCTCGTCGACCTGCGTGGTTCGACAGAAACTTGAACCGGAGTTTCATGATCATCATCATTAACTTCCTCCTCAACCGGCGTCGCAACGACAGAGGTTTCCCCTTGCCCTGCGCCACCATCCAGAGGGATGAGAGGTTCGACAAACTCATTAAGTTCTATCTTCCTCCCACTCAATTCTCTCGAGAGAAACTCATTTTCGAGAAAAGCTCCGTTTTTAGCAACAAACACTTTGCCCTCGGATTTGAGATAGAAGGTGTACCCAACTGTCTCTTTTGGGTAACCTATGAAGATGCACTTTTCCGCTTTGGGTTCCAGCTTTTCAGGCTGAAGCTTTTTGACATAAGCATCACATCCCCAAACATTAAGAAACGACAACTTTGGCCTTTTGCCATACCATAGTTCGTATGGTGTCGTCTCAACGGATTTTGATGGTGCCCTATTTATAGTGAATGCAGTTGTTTCTAATGCATAACCCCAAAACGATAACGGCAAATCGGTAAGAGACATCATAGATCGCACCATCTCTAATAAAGTACGATTACGACGTTCGGACACACCATTACATTGTGGTGTTCGAGGCGGTGTCAACTGTGAAACAATTCCACATTGTCTTAAGTGAGCACCAAACTCGAATCTCAGATATTCACCCCCACGATCAGACCGTAGGAACTTGATCTTCTTGTTACGATGATTTTCAACTTCACTCTGAAATTGCTTGAACTTTTCAAATGTTTCAGACTTGTGCTTCATTAAGTAGACATAACCATATCTACTCAAATCATCAGTGAAGGTGAGAAAATAACGATATCCGCCGCGTGCCTCTACGCTCATCGGACCACACACATCGGTATGTATGATTTCCAACAAGTCACTTGCACGCTCCATTGTTCCGGAGAACGGAGTTTTAGTCATCTTGCCCATGAGGCATGGTTCGCACGTGTCAAGTGAATCAAAGTCAAGTGACTCCAAAAGTCCATCGGCATGGAGTTTCTTCATGGGCTTTACACCAATATGACCTAAGCGGCAGTGCCACAAAAATATGGCGCTATCATTGTTAACTCTAACTCTTTTGGTCTCAATGTTATGTATGTGTGTATCGCTATCAAGATTCAATATGAACAATCCTCTCACATTGGGTGCATGACCATAAAAGATGTTACTCATAGAAATAGAACAACCATTATTCTCTGACTTAAAAGAGTAACCGTCTCGCAATAAACAAGATCCAGATATAATGTTCATGCTCAACGCAGGCACTAAATAACAATGATTCAAGTTCATAACTAATCCTGATGGTAACTGAAGTGAAACTGTGCCGATGGCGATTGCATCAACCTTGGAACCATTTCCTACGCGCATCGTCACTTAATCTTTCGCCAGCCTTCGTCTATTCCGCAGTTCCTGTTTCGAGTTGCAAATATGAGCAACAGAACCGGTATCGAATACCCAGGCACTACTACGAGAGCCGGTTAAGTACACATCAATAGCATGTATATCAAATATACCTGATTTTTCTTTGGCCGCCTTCTTATCTGCGAGATACTTGGGGCAATTGTGCTTCCAGTGACCCATACCCTTGCAATAGTAACACTCTGTTTCAGGCTTAGGTCCAGCTTTGGGTTTCTTCGTTGGATTGGCAACAGGCTTGCCGCTCTTCTTTGAATTACCCTTCTTGCCTTTGCCGTTTCTCTTGAAACTAGTGGTCTTATTCACCATCAACACTTGATGCTCTTTACGGAGTTCAGACTCAGCGACTTTCAGCATCGCAAACAACTCGCCGGGTGACTTGTTCATCCCTTGCATGTTGTAGTTCAACACAAAGCCTTTATAGCTTGGCGGCAGTGATTGAAGGATTCTGTCAGTGATAGCCTCTTGCGGGAGTTCAATCCCCAGCTCAGCTAGACGGTTTGAGTACCCAGACATTTTGAGCACATGTTCACTGACAGACGAGTTTTCCTCCATCTTGCAAGCATAGAATTTATCGGAAGTCTCATATCTCTCGATCCGGGCGTTCTTCTGAAAGATAAACTTCAACTCCTGGAACATCTCAAATGCTCCATGACGCTCAAAGCGACGTTGAAGTCCCGGTTCTAAGCCATACAAGACTGCACATTGAACTACTGAATAGTCCTCCTTACGTGCTAACCAAGCGTTCTTAACATCCTGATCAGCCGTAGCGGGTGGTTCATCTCCTAGCGCAGCATTAAGGACATAATCCTTCTTCCCAGCTTGTAAGATTAGCTTAAGATTACGAGCCCAGTCTACAAAGTTGCTTCCATCATCTTTCAACTTAGCTTTCTCTAGGAACGTATTAAAATTCAGGGTGACTGTCGCGTGAGCCATGATCTACAACACAAATATATTCAAAGTGGACTTAGACTATGTTCAAGATAATTAGAGTTTAACTTAATCAAATTATACGTTAAACTCCCACTCAAAAAGTACATCTCTCTAGTCATTTGAGTGGTTCATGTTCCACTTACACTAGCTCAAGTCCGATCATCACGTGAGTTGACTATAGTTTCAGTGGTAAGCATCCCTATGCTAATCATATCATCTATATGATTCATGATCGACCTTTCAGTCTCATGTGTTCCGAGGCCATGTCTGCACATGCTAGGCTCATCAAGCTTAACCCGAGTGTTCCGCGTGCGCAACTGTTTTGCACCCGTTGTATGTGAACGTTGAGTCTATCACACCCGATCATCATGTGGTGTCTCGAAACGACGAACTGTAGCAACGGCGCACAGTCAGGGAGAACAGAATTTCGTCTTGAAATTTTAGTGAGAGATCACCTCATAATGCTACCGTCGTTCTAAGAAAAATAAGGTGCATAAAAGGATTAACATCACATGCAATTCATAAGTGACATGATATAGCCATCATCACGTGCTTCTTGATCTCCATCACCAAAGCACCGGCACGATCTTCTTGTCACCGGCGCCACACCATGATCTCCATGAACGTGTCACCATCGGGGTTGTTGTGCTACTCATGCTATTACTACTAAAGCTACATCCTAGCAAAATAGTAAACGCATCTGCACGCACAAAACATTAGTATAAAGACAACCCTATGGCTCCTGCCGGTTGCCGTACCATCGACGTGCAAGTCGATATTATCTATTACAACATGATCATCTCATACATCCAATATATCACATCACATCATTGGCCATATCACATCACAAGCATACCCTGCAAAAACAAGTTAGACGTCCTCTAATTTTGTTGTTGCATGTTTTACGTGGTGACCATGGGTATCTAGTAGGATTGCATCTTACTTACGCAAACACCACAACGGAGATATATGAGTTGCTATTTAACCTCATCCAAGGACCTCCTCGGTCAAATCCGATTCAACTAAAGTTGGAGAAACCGACACTTGCCAGTCATCTTTGAGCAACGGGGTTACTCGTAGCGATGAAACCAGTCTCTCGTAAGCGTACGAGTAATGTCGGTCCAAGCCGCTTCAATCCAACAATACCACGGAATCAAGAAAAGACTAAGGAGGGCAGCAAAACGCACATCACCGCCCACATAAATTTTTGTGTTCTACTCGAGAAGACATCTACGCATGAACCTAGCTCTTGATGCCACTGTTGGGGAACGTCGCATGGGAAACAAAAATTTTCCTACGCGCACGAAGACCTATCATGGTGATGTCCATCTACGAGAGGGGATGAGTGATCTACGTACCCTTGTAGACCGTACAGCAGAAGCGTTAGTGAATGCGGTTGATGTAGTGGAACGTCCTCACGTCCCTCGATCCGCCCCGCGAACTATCCCGCGATCAGTCCCACGATCTAGTGCCGAACGGACGACACCTCCGCGTTCAGCACACGTACAGCTCGACGATGATCTCGGCCTTCTTGATCCAGCAAGAGAGACGAAGAGGTAGAAGAGTTCTTCGGCAGCGTGACGGCGCTCCGGAGGTTGGTGATGATCTCGTCTCAGCAGGGCTCCGCCCGAGCTCCGCAGAAACGCGATCTAGAGGAAAAACCATGGAGGTATGTGGTCGGGCTGCCGTGGAAAAGTCGTCTCAAATCAGCCCTAAAACCTCCGTATATATAGGTGGGAGAGAGGGGACCTTGCCTTGGGGCTCAAGGAGCCCCAAGGGGGTCGGCCGAGCCAAAGGGGGGAAGGACTCCCCCCCAAACCGAGTCCTACTTGGTTTGGTGGGTGGAGTCCTTCTTTCCTTTCCCACCTCCTCCTTTTTTTCTTTTCTCCTTGTTTTTTCTGCCAATGCGCATAGGGCCCTTTTGGGCTGTCCCACCAGCCCACTAAGGGCTGGTGCGCCACCCTCAAGGCCTATGGGCTTCCCCGGGGTGGGTTGCCCCCCCCGGTGAACTCCCGGAACCCATTCGTCATTCCCGGTACATTCCCGGTAACTCCGAAAACCTTCCGGTAATCAAATGAGGTCATCCTATATATCAATCTTTGTTTCCGGACCATTCCTGAAACCCTCGTGACGTCCGTGATCTCATCCGGGACTCCGAACAACATTCGGTAACCAACCATATAACTCAAATACGCATAAAACAACGTCGAACCTTAAGTGTGCAGACCCTGCGGGTTCGAGAACTATGTAGACATGACCCGAGAGACTCCTCGGTCAATATCCAATAGCGGGACCTGGATGCCCATATTGGATCCTACATATTCTACGAAGATCTTATCGTTTGAACCTCAGTGTCAAGGATTCATATAATCCCGTATGTCATTCCCTTTGTCCTTCGGTATGTTACTTGCCCGAGATTCGATCGTCAGTATCCGCATACCTATTTCAATCTCGTTTACCGGCCAGTCTCTTTACTCGTTCCATAATACAAGATCCCGCAACTTACACTAAGTTACATTGCTTGCAAGGCTTGTGTGTGATGTTGTATTACCGAGTGGGCCCCGAGATACCTCTCCGTCACACGGAGTGACAAATCCCAGTCCTGATCCATACTAACTCAACGAACACCTTCGGAGATACCTGTAAAGCATATTTATAGTCACCCAGTTACGTTGCGACGTTTGATACAAACAAAGTATTCCTCCGGTGTTAGTGAGTTATATGATCTCATGGTCATAGGAACAAATACTTGACACGCAGAAAAACAGTAGCAACAAAATGACACGATCAACATGCTACGTCTATTAGTTTGGGTCTAGTCCATCACGTGATTCTCCTAATGACGTGATCCAGTTATCAAGCAACAACACCTTGTTCATAATCAGAAGACACTGACTATCTTTGATCAACTGGCTAGCCAACTAGAGGCTTGCTAGGGACAGTGTTTTGTCTATGTATCCACACATGTAAATGAGTCTTCATTCAATACAATTATAGCATGGATAATAAACGATTATCTTGATACAGGAATTATAAAAATAACTATATTTATTATTGCCTCTAGGGCATAATTCTAACATTTACAAGTAAGAGGAAACATTTATGGCGCCGTTGCCGGGGAGTATCACCAAATACCTATCAAGTACCTTCAGACAAATTATCATTAACTCGTTCTAATTTTTTATTTTTTGTTATATTTTCTTTCCTAAAATATAAAAAATAACATTATATTTTTATTTTCTAGTTCAATTGTTTTGTTGCTATACTTGCTAGTTTGCTTGTTACTTTGCTTGTTTTGTCACTATGTCTCAAGACAATAGCAAGTTGTGTGACTTCTCGAATACTAATGATAATGATTTTATTATTACTCCTATAACACCCATCACTGGTGCAGACTTTTATGATATTAATGTTGCCTCGGGAAATCTTGTTATGAAATAGAAATTTTCCGAAACTCCTAATGAGGATCTCGCTTTGCATCTCTATATTTTCGTTTAATTATGTGATATGTAAAAAAAGGATATGGATAATGATGTAGTCCAATTGAAATTATTTCCTTTTCACTAAGAGACAAAGATAAAGCCTGATTTTCATCTTTACATCATAATAGTATTGGACCATGGTGTAAGTGTAAAGATGCTTTCATTGCCAAGTATTTTCCTCCCGCTAAGATTAATTCTCTTCCTAATCAAATTATGAACTTTAAACAACATGAGCATGCAAGAACATGTTTCACAAGCATGAGAGAGAAAGAAATTGATGATTAGAAATTGTCCCACGCTTGGCTTGAGTTTATGGATGACTATACAAAATTTCTATGCAGGACTAAACGTTGTGTCCAAAATCTTCTAGATTTTTCTGCAAGTGGTACCTTCATGGAGGTGACATTTGGATAGGCCATCAAATTTCTGGATAATATCATGAGAAATTATACTCAATGGTGTACCGAAACTGATCCAACTGGTAAGAAGGTAAATTTTGTTGAGTAAATTGCTACTTTGGGTGATAAGTTGGATTCCCTTATGAATATGGTTGCTAGTAAAAAAAGTCATGTTCATCCCAATGATATGTATTTGTCTACTTTCATTGAGCAAACTAATGACGCTATTGATGTGAACTTTATCTCTAGAAATAATTTCAACAACAATTCTTGTATAGAAATTTCAATGCTAGAACATACCCCGATAATTCCTCTCATAATTATAGTAATTCCTATGGAAATTATTCTACTACTAATAATAGGATACCCTCTGATCTAGAGAATTTCATTGAATAATTTATAAGTTCTCAAATGTTTTCAACACAATGGTAGAAGAAAAGTTGCATAAAGTTGATCATATGGCTAGAAATATGGATAGAATTGTTAATGATGTGAAATCTCTTAAAAATATATATTTCCTTCCAAGCTTGATATTAACGAGTCCATTAAATCTATCCAAGTCTCTTTTAGTGAAAGTAAGGAGATGACCGCTAGGTGGAGAGCTAAGCGATAATTCTACGAAAAAGCTCTTCCATCCTGTTTTTACCGTAATCATGATCACTACTGGAATTGAGAAATTTGCCATCTGCCATGCCTTTGCCGTCTGCTGACGCATGGCAAAGATCCTCTTTGTCGTCAGCAGACACAAAGCAGACGACAAAGAGGTTGGTGATGGCAAAGGTTTTATTTGCCGTCGGCCACCTCTTTGCCGTCTGCTGACGCATGGCAAAGGCCCCGGAGGCGGACGACAAAGAGAACCCGGACGGCAAAGGGGCGCCACCCTAACGGCCGAAGCCCGCCCCACCCACCCACCCCTTTGCCGTACGCCTCCCAGCTTCTGCAAACGGCAAAGGGGGGCTCCCCCTAACGGCACCCAGCCCCCACCCCCGCTCCCCTAACGGCACACTCCCCCTCGATCTCGTGCCTCATCTCGCGCGCGCCCCTGCCCACTACAGCGCCGTCGCCACCACCCCCTTCATTGCTCCGGCCCACCGCCGCCGCCCTCCTCCCTGTGTCCCTCCTCCCTGCGGCCCTCCTCCCCGCCGCCGACGACCGGCTCTCCCCGCTCCCCTCCTCCCCGCAAAGGGGCACCACCCCCACGGCCGGAGCTCGCCCGCCCCTCCTCCCCGCACTACAGCGCCGCCGCCACCACCCCCTTCACTTCTCCGGCCCACCGCCGCCGCCCTCCTCCCTGCGGCCCTCCTCCCTGCGGCCCTCCTCCCCGCGGCCCTCCTCCCCGCCGCCGACGACTGGCTCTCCCCGCTCCCCTCCTCCCCGCAAAGGGGCGCCACCCCCACGGCCGGAGCTCGCCCGCCCCTCCTCCCCGCGCACGTCCTCCCCACGCACCTCCTCCCCGCCGCCCAGGGCCAGAGCTCGCCCTCCCCTCCTCCCACTGCCCTCCTCCCACTGCAGGTAATTTTTTTTTCTTTTTTTCTTTATTTCCTGTTTTTTCTCAGCTTAAATTGTTCATAGGAGGCTGGATTTTATTTTGCTAGTGTATGTTATTTTTTGTTGAACATTTTTTTTCATAATCTTACATCAAGGTAAAGCCTTATTTTATTTTATTAGCTATAAAGTATTATTCATAGTGTAAGTAAGTTGATTCAAGTTACTTGTGTATGTTTTAGAAAACAGCAAGAATCATCAATCATGTATCCCACAAGGAGGTGTTATCCCGGAGCTGAAAAGAGTTCGTATACGATAGTTATACAGATATTATATTAAATAACACATGTTTGAAGTTATATAATAAAGTAGAAGTTTGCTTTACTTATAGGTTCTTTTTGGATATTTAGAGCCCCATTTTTTATGTGAAATTAGATAGTTAGTTTATTAGGTAGAAAAAGTAGATAGAGAAGAAAACAATAGATAGATAAAAATCTTAGAACAAAAATAAGAGAATAATAAACTAGAAGAAAAAGGAAGAAGAAGAAGAAGAAGAAGAAGAAAGAGGAAAGGAGGAGAAAGATAAAAGAAAGAAGAAGAAGAGGAGGAGGAGCAGGAGGAGAAAGAAGAAGAAGAATAATAATATCGTGATCAAGAAGAAGAAGAAGAGGAGAGAGAGGAGAAGAAGAAAGAAAAGGACCCCGACCCCCGACCCCCGGCCCACGACCCCCGACCCCCGACGCCACCAACCCCCGACCCTCGACCCCCGACCTCCGACGCCACTGAGACCCGACTCCGGACCCCCGACGCCCGACACCACTGACCCCCGACCCCCGACTCCTACCCCCGACTCCACTAACCCCCGACCCCCGATGCCCGACGCCATTGACCCTCGACTACAGTAGCCACTGACCCTCGACCCTCGACCCCCGACGCCCGACGCCAGTAACCCTCGACTCCCGACGCCACTGACCCTCGACCCCCGACCCCCGACGCCCCTGACCCTCGACCCCCGGCCCCCTACCCCCGACCCCCGACACCATTGACCCCGAAGCATATATAGACGAGGACGATTGTTATTAGTTCATGTCAGGTATTCAACTATTATACTATATATAAATTTTGAGTTCATGTTAGGTATTCAATTTTTATTAGTCATGTTGGTATTTATGACGATGATACACTTAAATTATATACATTTTATTACTCCTGTTGGTATTTATGTTGTACTAATTTCATTTACTCTTTGTCATGACAGGTGTTGAAAGATGGTGGGAAAGGGTCGAAAGCACTCCGCGGCTGCTTCTTCGTCGGTGGGTGATGGGATGGGTACTTCCATTCCTGCCTCGCCTCTTCGGAGAGTGTTGCTCTCTACTTTGCAAGGAGCGCCCCCCGTGAGAGGAGGTCGACCCCCCGCGAAGCCGAGAGGCACTAAAGGTACACGTTGTATTCATGTTGGTATTTATGTTGTACTCATGTTGTATGCATATTGGTATTTATATACATTTTATTACTCATGTTGGTATTTATGTTGTACTAAAAGTACACGTGGCCGCAGGAGAGGTAGGGCTACACGGTCTCTGCCACCACCCCAAGCTGATTCACCTGAGCACATGACTTCTAGGGTGGATTCGTCTGAGGTGGAGGCTACACGGTCTCCGGTTCACGAGCCTCGTGTCGACGAGCCTCAGGTCGACGAGCCTTCGACCCACGAGACTCCTGTCCCTGAGGCTTCCTTCCAGGCGACTCCGGAGCAAAGCAGGGATGAGGGTACGTCCCAAGAGATCCAGTGGGATACCTGGCCTGAGGCAAGTGGCCATGCTGGTAGCGACAAGGAGCTGGGTGAGGGGGCTACCGTCTACCAGCGGGGTAGTTCGGGGCTCCCGCTCGTGCTAGCGACCCCCGAGCAGAGGTGGTCGATTAGGCCAAATGGGGAGAAGTAAGTTAATTTACTCTTATTTAACCTTTTGTTTTCGCGTTTTCTCAAATATCTAATGTTTTGGCTTTAATTTGTCATACTGTAGGGGTTGGATTGTTGCCAAGGGTGTCCGCAAGCCCAACAATGTCCTTGGTGTTCTTTGCCGTCAAAACTTCCCAGGGTTTGTTACGTTTCCCGGTCGGGAGCGAGAGGTAGGAATGACCTGGGAGCACTACTTGGGTGCCCCGGCCCCGCCGGAGGTGGAGATCGACGGTGTTTTGTGTGACACGAGGGCGGGCATGGTGATCCGAAAGTTCTGGGTAATTTCTCTTTTACACAATTATAAATCAACCATAGCTATTTATTGTACTAATCGGTGTTGTCTCGTTTGCATATCTACTACGGGTGTGAGGAGGGATACGAGGAGGACGCGGAAAAGGTTATCGAAACCGAATGTCGCCGCCTACTTCAAAACTTTCGGCACGAGGCTCGGGTGCAGGCTGTTCGAGACTACTATGCCACGCGGCGTATTAGGCTTGACAAGGCGAAGTGCCGTGATGCTAAGATGGAGAAGGAGCATTACATGAAGGTAATTACATATTATTAAGGCTTTGTAGTTAGTTTCCTTGATTTGGTTCTTACGCGCTCAAATTTCTCTTTATTAACTTAGGTGCCCCCGAGATGGTGTGTGGATGAGATGGATTGTTGGGAGGCCTTGGTGGATCAGTGGTGCTCCGAAACGTGGGAGGCCAGCCACAACAACGCCAAGGAGAGGCGTGGGAAAATGGTTGGCGTGCCACACCATCAATGGAGCGTCAACTTAATCCAATTTGGCGAGAACTGGGTATGTGGTTTGCTTCATGCCTCATGCAATTCATTCTTAATGCTATCTTGAGCCCTTTACCAATACAATTTTCCTCTCTCTCTCTTTTAGGCGCGTCACAATAGGACGGAGGCGCCACAGATAGCTAGATGACATAATTAGCTTAGTTAGCTCCAAAAAGACCTATTTAATAAAAAATGACCTATACTTAGCTAATTATCCTCGAAATGACATAATTAGCTCCAAAAAGGCATTCTTAGCCAATTTAGCCCGAAGAAGGGGACGAGAGGAGAAGAAAGAGGAAAAATGAAAGGAAGAAGAAGAAGAAGAGGAGAAGAAGAAGGAGAGGGAGGAGGATAAGAAGAAGGAGAAGAAGGAGGAGAAGAAGGAGAAGGAGCTCCTCCTTCTCCTTCTTCTTCCTCCTTCTTCCTCCTTCTCCTTCTTCTTGTTTTCTTCTTCTTCTCCTCTTCCTTCTCCTTCTCCTCCTCCTCCTCCTCCTTCTTTTACTTCTTCTTCTCTTTCTCTTCTTCTACGTAGCTTAGACTCATCCAACAAAGCCTAAATTGGCTAATTATCCATCTAAATGACATAATTAGCTTAGTTAGCTCCAAAAAGATCTATTTAATAAAAAATGACCTATACTTAGCTAATTATCCTCGAAATGACATAATTAGCTCCAAAAAGGCATTCTTAGCCAATTTAGCCCGAAGAAGGGGATGAGAGGAGAAGAAAGAGGAAAAATGAAAGGAAGGAAGAAGAAGAAGAGGAGAAGAAGAAGAAGGAGAGGGAGGACGATAAGAAGAAGGAGGAGAAGGAGGAGAAGAAGGAGAAGGAGCTCCTCCTTCTCCTTCTTCTTCCTCCTTCTTCCTCCTTCTCCTTCTCCTTCTTCTTTTCTTCTTCTTCTCCTCTTCCTTCTCCTTCTCCTCCTCCTCCTCCTCCTTCTTTTACTTCTTCTTCTCTTTCTCTTATTCTACGTAGCTTAGACTCATCCAACAAAGCCTAAATTGGCTAATTATCCATCTAAATGACATAATTAGCTTAGTTAGCTCCTAAATGGTCTATTTAATAAAAATGACTTATACTTAGCTAAGTTCTCTCCTAAATGACATAATAAGCCTTACGTAGCTGCAACATGACCTATTCCCCCTAACTCAGGTATTAAATGGAATATAATAAGCCTAGCTAGATCAAAAATGGCTTAATAAGCATAGTTTGCTCCGGAATGACCTATTTTACCCAAGTTAGCTCCGAAACAACCTATAGTTAGCTAGGGTTCCACCTAAATGACATAATTAGCTTAGTTAGCTCCTAAATGGTCTATACTTAGCTAATTTCTCTCTGAAATAACCTATATATACACTACTTCATCTAGTATTATTCTTCTAACTTTCTTATTTGTCATTTTGCAGATTACCTTCACTTCACGGGAAGCTTGGAAAATATTGATGGAATGCTTGAAGATGATTTTTTGTACCATGGGTTGTATTGAAACTGTTGTAGTATATGAATATATGAAGCTTTCTATGCACGTGGATGAAACTGCTGTAATATATGAAACTTTGTATGCACGTGGATGCAACTTGAAAGCTGGATATAAGAGGTTATTTTTAATATGGTTATGAGTACGGAAAGAAATTTATTTATGTCAAATATATATATCCTCATTATTGTTAAAAATGCTGGATATAACAAAAAATAAATAAAAAAGAGGGGGAGGCAGATGACAAAGGGGGGAATCTGCCCCCTCTCTCTCCCCTCTTTGCCGTCTGCCCCCACATGGCAAAGGGGAGGAGGCAGACGACAAAGGGGGGAATATGCCCCCTCTCTCTCCCCTCTTTGCCGTCTGCCCCCACATGGCAAAGGGGTGGAGGCAGATGACAAAGGGGGGAATCTGCCCCCTCTCTCTCCCCTCTTTGCCGTCTGCCCCCACATGGCAAAGGGGAGGAGGCAGACGACAAAGGGGGGAATCTGCCCCCTCTCTCTCCCCTCTTTGACGTCTGCCCCCACATGGCAAAGGGGTGGAGGCAGACGGCAAAGGGGGGAATCTGCCCCCTCTCTCTCCCCTCTTTGCCGTCTGCCCCCACATGGCAAAGGAGGGGAGGCAGACGGCAAAGGGAGGAGGCCTGCCATTAACACTTAACGGGGACGTTGCACCCTTTGCCGTCCCAGTTAATTTGCCGTCTGCCCCCTCATGGCAAAGATTCTTTGTCGTCCGCTTTGGGAAAGCTAACGGCAAAGAACCTCTTCACCGGATTTTTTTTACCGTCTACTTTGCCGTCTGCTGACCGACGACAAAGCCTTTGCCGTCCGTGGTTGCACCCTTCGTCGTCCGCTTTGGCATACGGCAAATTTTTGAATTTCAGTAGTGGATGAAGATATTAAAATGATTGGTATTTCTCCTACTGAATATTTATTTAATAATATAAAAAACGATGATAAAGGTATTGGTTATGAGTCAAATTTATCTATAAGGCGTCCCATTTGTTTTGAGGGTGATGATTTTAATGATGAAAATGAAAAAGTTGGTTTGAAGAGGTCAAAATTTTAACTAGTGATGTGTCGTCCACTATCTTGGATTACAAGGACTTTAATTATGAGAGTTTTTCTTTGTTTGAGTATGTCTCCTTATTTAAATTCATTGTTAGCTTACCCAATTCCTATGGCCAAAATAAAGGTTATAAAATATTATGATGAGAAACTTGAGCTAGAAGTTTCTATACCTAGAAAATTGCATGATGAGTTAGAACCTACTATGAAAATCAAGCTTAAAGAATATGAATGTGATTCTTTGTGTGACCTTGGTGCTAATGTTTCAACTATACCTAAATCACTTTGTAATGTGCTTGGTCTCACCGGTATACAAGATTGTTCCCTTAAGTTGCATCATGCAGATTCTACCATTAATAAACCTTTGGGTAGACTAAATGACATGCTTATTCTTGCTAATATAAATTATGTGCATGTATATATAATTGTTCTTGCTATTGAATGCAATCCGTCTTGTCCAATTATACTTGGCATACCCTTCCTATGAACAATAGGTGCTATTCTTGATATGAAAGATGGAAACATTAGAACCCAATTCCCAATAAATAAAGGGATGGAAAACTTCTCTAGGAAGAGAATTGAACGATCTTATGAGTCTATCATGAGGGACACTTATTGACTGATTGTCAAGGATGATATTACTTGAAACTATGCATTATGCCTAGCTAGGGCATACAACGATAATGGTTGTTGGGACGCAACCCAATAGTTATCTTATTTTTTGTGTTCTACTTTGTGGTATTTTGAGCTGACTTGGTTATTAATACTATGATTATTGTGCTTTTATATTTTAATTAGTGTTTGTGCCAAGTAAAGCCTATGGAATGATTTGGATGATAAATACAATTGATATGGTGCATAAATAGAAACTCTTTCATTCACTGTAGAATTTCTATGATTTTACTCGAACACGTTTTTGATTTGAATGTTATATAGTATTTTTATAAAAAGTCCCTAGGTTCTCCAAATTTTTAAGAATATTCTGAGTAACAGATGTATGGTTTAAGTGCTGACTGTTCTATTTTAGGCAGATACTGTTTTTTGCTTGCATAGTTTGCTTGTTTTTATAATGTTATGGATTGTATCGGGGGTCTAAGCGATAGAGAAGTTATAATACAGTACTTTATGTAATAATTAAATATGAATTAGTTTATAACTATACCTAAAGTTTGTGATTTGCCTATTGTACTAACAGATCTCACGAGTTTTCTGTTCAATTTTGTGTTTTGAAGTTTTCATGTTTTGAGTGCGATCATGATGGATGAAGGAATAAGGAGAAGCAATACCCTAAGCTTGGGGCTGCCCAAGGCACTGCGAGGTAATATCATGGGAATACTCAAGCGTTTAAACTTGGGGTTGCCCTGGAAGGCATCCCCTCTTTCGTTTCCATTCCATCGGTAAGTCACTCGAACACATGATATGTGTTTTCCTTGGAACATCGCGTGTTATAGTTTTCTTTTGTTTTAGTATTGACACAACTACTCGAGAGAGACACATATTTACCATGATTTGTTATAATACTCTATATGCTTCACTTATATCTTTTGAGCTAAGGAGTTGCTCTAGTGCTTCACTTATATCTTTTTGAGCACGATGGTGTGTAGATTTTGTAGAAATAATTGCACTCTCATTCATAACTTATTTTTGTTTGAGAGTCTAATAGGGGCAGCAGTAATTTGCATAGGTTATAGGACTAGTTAAAAATTATAGTTATTCAAGGTTGATATAATAAAAACTTTCATGTAGCACACAAAATAGAAATTTTGGGTTAATGATATTGACGTAGTAATAGCGTGAGTACATAGTTGTTGGTTAGAGGAAATATTGATAGTTAAAGGGTGTTAACTTGTTGTTCATGTAAATGTTGGTTATGGCCTGGTGATGATGTGTGAGCATTCTTATTCCTCGTTGAAATCCTAGTGTTGTTTATGTCGGGAGCACGTGATGGTTAACTCCTACCAACCTCCTCGCTAGGGTCATCCAACTAGTACTTTGCTTCGAGAGAGCTAATAATGCTTTGCAATAAGTGTGTTAGGTCTTTATGACTAATGTGAATCCATGGATGTACGCACTCTCACCTTTTTATATTTGCTATCCTCTTCGATACCGTGTATTTCCCATTCTCACATCGAGGATTGGTGCAAACTTCACCGGTAAATCCAAACCCTGCGATATGATACACTCTGTTGAACATAGGCCACCTTATGTATTCCTCAAAACAGCAACCATACCTATTCATCATGGCATTTTCGTAGGCATTCCGAGATATATTGCCATGCAACTTCCACCATTATATCTCATGATTTGTGTGTTCATCATTATATTGCTTTTCATAATCATGTAGCTGACATAGTATTCGTGGCCAGGCCATCGTTCATCATTGTTTACATTATACACTAGATCATTGCACATCCTGGTACACTCTCAGAGGCATTCATATAGAGTAATATTTTAGTAGTTCTTTGTATTGAGTTGCAAGTAAATAGCAGTGTGATTGCTTTATTATCACAATATTGTCTCAGTGAGGAAGGGATGATGGAGACAATGATTCCCCCACAAGACGGAATGAGGCTACGGACAAAAAAGAAAGAAAGAAAGAAGGAAGGAAAAAAGGGAAATAAAAAATAGAAACAAAAAAAGAAAAAGAAGAAAAATAAAAAATAAAAATAAATAAATCAGAGAAAGGAGAGAAGGGAGAGTGCTACTACCTCATTTTCCAAACTTCTCCTTAGTGAAAGCACCATGTTTTTCGCAAGAGAGTCTTATGATTTGTCACTTTCACATGCTAGTGGGGATTTTTCATTATAGAACTTGGCTTGCATATTCCAATGACGAGCATCCTTAAATGCCCGAGGTGTTCATTAGCAACCAAGTTGGATGCACACCCAATTAGCTTATGTTGATCTTTTATACACTTATAGCTCTAGTGCATCCATTTCATGGTAATCCCTACTCCTCTCATTGATATCGATTGATGGGCATCTTCATAGCCCATTGGTCTTCCTAGTTGATTTGAGACTCTCTTCTCCACTTTTACTCCTTTGAATCTTGCCACCATATTTTATTCCACCTATACGCTATGTCCATGGTTCATGCTTATGTATTGAGCGAGGTACAAAATGTTGAAGCACGTTAAAAAGTAAGATCCAATTCCTTGGCTTAGCACCATGATGCTTGAAATTAATATTTATGTGGTAAAGACACAGCCATGTTATGCTAATATGATAAAATTAATGAGGAGTAAAAATTCCTTAGGAATCGTATATTTGGAAAGATGATGGTTTTGTTACTTATGTTATGGATATTACTACGTTGATGTTTATTGATTCATCGTTTCTCAATGATCATAACTAAAAGAGATTACATGTTAGGTAGCATGTCACAACAAAAATTCTATTTTTATCATTTTCCTACTTCTCTCTCGTTTTTTGTCGAGCCTAAATTGGAGGCCATAAGAGAGTCGAAATCAGCCCTCCGAAGGAAGAACACGAGGTGGAGGCGGTTCTGTCTCGTAGATAGTGATGAGAACTTCACTACTAGGAAAAACCTTATAGGCAGTAGCCTATTAGTAGCGCTGGAATGTAGAAAGCGATGCTGCTATTTAGTAGTAGCACTGGAAACAACGTCACGCTACTGATAATCTCCTTAGCAGTAGAGCAGGCCTCATAATCTGCGCTACTGATAAACAAGGACCAACAAGGCCAGCCACACTAGCTATAGTAGCAGCGCCGTTCCTAAACCTGCGCTACTGCTAAGGTCAACATCAGTAGCGCTGCGTAGCATCCAGTGCTACTGCTAAAAGGGGCTCAACAACGTAACAACAGTAGCTGTAGTAGCAGCGCCGGCATGGTAAAAGTGCTACTGCTAAGTACAATAGCAGTAGCGCTGCCCTAAACCCACCGCTACTGCTATGTTGAGTTAACACCCGCCGTGCCTAAAAATTACCTAACTCTCCCCCACCCCACCCCCTCTCTCCTCGATCTCAAGCCGTCGCCGCCTTCGTCGCCGTCGTCGTCGTCGTCGTTGCCGCCGCCTCCCTTGCCGTCGTCGTCGTCGCCGCCGCCTCCCTCACCGTCTCCACCGCCCGCCTCCCCTCCCGCTCTGGTAAGCCCCCTTCCCCTCTCCCGCTCCGGTAAGCCCCCTCCCCATCCCGCTCCGGTAAGCTCCCCACCGCCCTCCAGGCGTCGCCGCCCCCTCCCCTGCCGCTCTAGGCACCCAAAGACTGCTGCTATCTTGGTTTTAGGGCCATCGGTTCAAGATGTCATCTTGAGATGCATGCTAATAAGAAAATTAAGATATGTTCGTTGAATATCTTTTGATGGGCTAACTAGATAGAAGGAAAAAAATCCTGTTTGTAAATTTCATCTAAGTAGGCACATTAGGTTTGAATTAGACAACTAATGGTTTCAAACAACTTATTTTAAACTTTGGAGAGGATAAAGGGCACACACATATTTCACCAACCTACAAATATCATCCTTTTGTTGGTGTTAATGCATAATAATATCATTCCTTCGGAGAGGAAAAAGGGCACATACATGTTAATGCACATTAGGTGTTAATGCTACAAATATCATTCCTTTGGAGAGGAATTAGACAACCAATGGTTTCTCACTTTTGCTTGCTAAGTTGTGCTAAGTTTTGCCGAAATGTCTGAGTGGCCTATGTTTTGCCGGAATGTTGATTCATTTCCACTCCGGCAAATTTCAGGCGCTCCATATGTCCACTATTTAGCAAAGGTGATGCCTAAAATTTCCATGAATTTCGTCATGACTAGTGCTAGAAACTAGGACATATGGAGTGCTTGGGAATTGCCGGAAAGGGTATTGAATCAACATTCCGGCAAAACATAGGTCCCTTATTATTATTCATGATTCTATTTATATATAGATGTTCAATTCTTTTGATATAGTGTCACGGTTGTTGTTTACACATTTACCACATTAAAACAGGAAATGTCTGAAGATGAATATTGGGAGTGTGAATATTGCGGCGAGTGTCGGGGTATGTGCGACACGCCTCACCTGCGAGACGATAGGTTCTTCAGCATGAAGCTTGACGAGAATGGAGATATGTTCCTCCCTTGCCATGCAAGAAGATATGTGTTGGAGAGGCTCGGTTTTGAAGACCACGAGAGAATTGAGGCGAGGAGCGCTAACCTAAGGACTATACATGGTCACACATTTGTTATCAAAGTATTTAATTCTGTTTTTAAAACAGAATTTGGGTGCCCAAAATGGGAAGATCTTTGTAAGGCACATGGATTTCAGGAGGGTATGGAAATAACCTTCGATCGTCGTCCTGAAGATAATATGCGAGGCAACATCGACATTTGGGTGGTTGTCGATATGCTTCCTGTTTTACCTCCATGTGAGTTCATCAACCATATTTGTCAAGTAATTTGCATTCTATATTTAGAAATAGTTGGTGTTTATCCATATACTAAATTTGTTAAATTATAATTTACACCTTATTTCATTTCTTCGAGTGAAATAGGGAAATTAATTGACACGACACACTACACGTGTGGATCACATCTAACTTGGGCGGAGAAGGATTTTCTTCTCTACTTTCTTGTTCGTGTTCTGGTTTCTAGGGATACCTTCCCGTATAATTTTGGAATTGGCCAAAATTATACATTTTACATGCCACTAGTGCATAGGTTGAGGCCGGATAACATTCGCCGAAATATCTTGGTAAGAGTTTCCTAATTAAGTACGCTCTACTATTGCATAAATGGTGTTGAATACATTGCTAACTAGGTTATTATTATGCTCTTCAATAGCAACTGCCACATGATGTAGTGCCTCTGTTGATGCACCCAGAAGGTCAAATGAAAATTAAAAGCCCGCTGAGGGCTGAGTTCGATGATCCATACTCTAGTGACCTCAAATCAAAATCAAAAAGGCTCCAAATTGAAGCATGGAGAGAAATAAAGAAGGAGCGCAAGCCACAAGTTTGAGGCCGTTGGATCTTTGTGCTTCATCATGGAGACATAGGTGTTATTCTGTTTTATGACATTATACCTAAGATCGAGGACTAGGTCTTATGGGAGACAAGTCATTCTGGTTTATATTAACTTGACATGACTGATTAGGTCATATGATGACTATTATGATGTTTCTCTGTTTTACTTTATGTGGATCATATGATAACTTGGTATATGATTAAGATGATGATGAGTTGTTAGAAGAGTACGTAAGATGATGATGAGTTATATGACATCATACTCCCTCCGTCCCAAAATTCTTGTCTTAGCTTTGTCTTGAAATAGATGCATCTAAAGACAAGAATTTTGGGACGGAGAGAGTACTTTATGTGTATGATGTGATGCCAATTATGCATGTTTATTATGATATGATGAAACCACTGTATAGAGCATGCACAAATACGTAGGGGCGACATATATACGATGTGAATTAAATATGAAAAGCAGGAATATTATCAGTAGCGCTGGAATATTAGCAGTAGCGCTCGCTTAGCAATAGTGCTCTACTTATACCAGCGCTACTGCTAACATAGATACCAGTAGCGCTTTCAATCCAGCGCTACTGCTGAGAGTTAGATGTAGTGCGTCAGTAGTAGCGCTTGCCCCAGCGCTACTACTAAGGGTAAAACCAATGCTACAACTAGGGTTTTCCCTAGTAGTGCTTCTCTCTCGTTTTTTGTCCGAATATGTGAATTATAGGATATGAAATAGGGTTAGAGGAGCCTTGTGGGCCCCAACACATAGGAGTGCACGGCCTGGGGGTGGCCACGCCCTGTTGCCTCGTGGGCCAAATAGCCCCTTCTGGTGGATCTTTGCTTCATAATTCCTTATAATTCCGATAAAAAATTCACAAAAAATTTCGTCCAATTCTGAGAACTTGTATTTCTGCATGAAAATATCACCAACGTAGTTCTACTCGAAACATCACCAGTTAGGGTTAGTTTCATTCTAATCATGCAAATTAAAGTCAAAAAAGTGCCAAAGTGTTTGGATAAGTAGAGACGTTGGAGACATATCAATGTCATATTCCTCATTAATGTATTCACACTCAATGTGTACATCTTCATGAGTTGAATATATACAATAATTACTTCGTGTGTTGTGCATACAAGTCATAAAAGTGCATAAGAGTTAGGATGTGTGTCCATTCACATGACATTAGAAGATTCTAAGATATTGAGCTCACACCCCAACTTGCAAAACCTCTTCTCGTCCAAAGGCTTCATGAGGAAAATGACGATGTATCTGTATGTGCTTTGTATTTGAATGGTGTATTGGGTTGTGGGCGTTCTTTAGGGCACTCTCATTTTCGTAGTAGAGTGATACTTTCTTCTTGTTGATGTCATAGTCCTTGAGGGTTTTCTTCATCTAGAGAAGCTGAGTACAGCAGACACCAACAACAATGTATTCTGCTTCAGCAGTGGAGAGTGAGACATAGTTTTGCTTCTTGGAAGACCAACATACAATAGATTGACCTATAAAGTCCCAAGTTCCCGATGTAGTCTTGTGATCAACTTTGTCTCTAGCAAAATCAGGATTTGAATACCACTGAGATCAAACTTCAAGCCCTTTGGATACCATAATCCCAGCGTTGGGTTGTGAGCCAAATATTGAAGAATTCACTTCACATCAAGGTGACGCATTCCTTTGGTGCCGCTTTGATTCGGGCACACATGCAAACGCTAAGAATTATATCTGGCCTAGATGCACATAGATACAACAAAGAGCCAATCACGGAGTGATATACCTTCTGATCGAAATCTTTACCATTTTCATCAGTACAAAGGTGTTCGTCGGTTGACATTAGCGTCTTTTAGCCTTTGCAGTCTTGCATCCCAAACTTCTTGAGGATGTCCTTAAGGTACTTTTCCTGAGATATGAAGATGACAATGGGTTGTTGTTGAATTTGAAGCCCTAGGAAGAACTTCAACTCTCCCATCATCGACATGTGATATTGTTCTTGCATCATGAAGCTAAACTCATCACTGTAACGATTGTCTATGCAAGCAAAGATAATGTCGTCAACATAGATTTGACATACAAAGATCTCATTATCATAAGATTTGGTAAAGACTGTGGGATCAAGTGAACCCGGTTTGAAGCCTTTCTTCATGATAAACTCCTTGAATGTGTCATAATAGGCTCTTGGTGCTTGCTTGAGGCCATACAATGCCTTGTTGAGTCTGTTGACTTTGTGAGGATGCTTTGGCTCTTCGAACCTTGGTAGTTGAGCAACATATACTTGTTCCTTAATCTTACCATTGAGGAATGCACTTTTGACAATATAGGCAGATTTCACGATGGTTAGCATGAGCACGTAATACGTGTATGGCTTCGAGCCTAGCAACATGTGCAAACATTTACTCCAAGTCAATACCCTCAACATGTGTAGCCTTGTGCTACAAGACGAGCTTTGTTTCTCACAACTTGCCCAGATTCACGTTGCTTGTTGCGGTAGATCCACTTGGTGCCTATGATTTTGTGCTTGCGTGGATCATGGCACTTGACGAGTTCCCACACATTGTTGAACTCGAATTAATAAAGTTCTTCTTGTATAGCTTGAATCCTTTCCTGTTCCAAGAAGGCTTTAGCTTCCTTTGTGGGTTCTAACATAGAGACAAAAGCAAAGTGCCCACAAACGTTAGCTAATTGAGTAGCTCTTGAGTGAGTGAGAGGACCTGGTGCATTCATGTTGTCGAGCATGTTCTTGATTTGAATGTCGTTTGCAACTCGAGGATGGTAGGTTGAAGACTTTCTTGCTGGTGTTTAGCATTATCTTCATCGTTAGCAGCATTATCTTCGAGGGCGGCATTGCCTTCACCATCGGTAGATGGAGGAATGATGGTTTTTTCAATGTCATGTCCATAGGCATGATTTCACTAGTGCCCACCAGCTTAATAGCTTCTTCATGTGGAAGTTCATCTAGCATAGCAGGCATGTGTTCTCTTTGCCAATCATTAGTTTCATCGAGTCACAGATCTACAATTTCAACCACTTTGTTATGATAAGTGTTGAAGACCCTGTAGGTGTGCGAATCCTTTCTGTACCCAAGCATCAAACCCTCAAGTGCCTTGGGTGCAAATTTTTAAGTGTGATGTACATCCCTTATCCAGCACCTTGCAACAAAGACTTTGAAATAACTTACATTGGGTTTCTTACGAGTGAGTAACTCAAACGATGTTTTCTTGAAGAACTTGTGAAGATATAGTCGGTTGGTGATCTGGCATGTAGTGTCAATGGCTTCATGATAGAGTCCTCGTGGTGTCTTGTATTCATCAAGAATGGTATGTGTCATATCAATAAGCGTCCTATTCTTGCGTTCCACGACACCATTTTGCTGAGGTGTGTATGGAGAAGATAATTCATGAGTGACACTAAGAGTGTCAAGATAGGTGTCGAGTCGAGTGTTCTTGAACGCAGTGCCATTATGACTCTTGATGTTCGAGAACTTGACATCGTAGTTGGTCATGCACCTATTCATGAAGCGGTTGAAGACATCCTGCACTTCACTTTTGTAAAGTGAAATGTGCACCCAGGTATACCAAGAATAATCATCAACAATCACGAAGACATATAAGTTTGAAGTGGTAGATAAAGTGGAATACTGAGTAGGGCTGAATAATTCCATATGGAGCAGCTCAAAGGGACGAGTGGTCATCATGATTGTCTCCGAGGGATGCTTGGCACTCGTCATCTTCCCATCTTCACGGGCACCACATAGATGATCTTTCTTGAACTTGACACCCTTGATGCCAATGATAAGATCCTTCTTGGCAAGGGTATGTATGTTCCTCATGCCAGTATGTCCTATCCGTCGATGCCAAAGCTAACATTCTGAAGCTTTTGCTAGAAGACGTGTGGCAACCTGTGGTCCTATAGAGAAATCTAGCATATATAGATCACCTCTTAGAAAACATTCGAAGACTTTTGTTTTGTCAGAAACCATTAGCACAACACATCAAAATTTCCAAATATGACAAGCATGTCAAGATCACAAAGCATTGAGACATACATTAAGCTCTAACCAAGGGATTCGACAAGCATCACTTTGTCCATGTGTCGATACCTTATAATAGAAACTCTACCTAAACACAATACTTTGCTTCTACTTTTCTCGACAAAGACGATGTGGAAATGAAGCCCAAATAGTACGCTTCACAACAAGCTTAGAGACTAAAAAGAAATGCAGATAAATTCTTAGTTCTGCGAACATAATGGTTCATTCCATAGTGCTTATACTCATGAGTCTTTTCAGTACTTCCCTCCGAAACATAGTTGTTAGCATGATCATATGACGACCTTTCACTTATCGAAGACTTTGATCTAGGCTATGTATTCTTCCTAAGAGGGGTCATCATGACATTTACAGGAAGCTTCTCAAGAAGACATTTGGGAACCAAGATCTTCTTCATAGGTGAACCATTCGTGCAGTTAGTTCCAATGAATCTAGCAAATACTTCACCATTCTCAGATTCAAACACTTTTTAATTGGAGTCGAAAGACTCATCAATAATGATAGGATTAGCACAGTTAAAACAGATAATGTGGATGGACCAACTAAACGGGCCTTTGCAGCAACCCATGTGGTTTTGGGGAACTGCTCATGCTTCCAGTAGGACCATCGACATTGATGTTTCTTTCAAACCCAACACCCTATTTCCTAGGGTTTTTTTCACGATTGTCTTCTTGAGGACATCACACATAATATCATGTCCCTTCAGACTTTTGTACATGCGTGTTTCAAGCAATGTCTTCAACTTCTCATTGTCATCAGTGATAGTACTGGTTTCCTTGGATGATGGGTTAGATACCACAGATGAAGTTGATGATAGTGCATTTTCAGAAGCATTTTAACATTTAACATTTGTGTCATTAGCTTCATGAGCTAGGATGAGTTGAATCCATCAATAGGCTTCGGTCACGAGTCATGTGGCTTGTGCATCCACTATCCAGAATCCATTCAGTTGGATTGGATTTATCTTCCTGCATTGAGAATTTGTTTTGTTCACCAAGGCATGCAACCATATCATGCAGTGATGAATATATTGGAGTGTATGTTGAATGTAACATTGGATGATATGAATCGTGACACCATTTCATTAGTTTTCTTGCGTCCAGATAAGAATGTTTTCGGGGATCCATATATAATCTTCAAGTTATATCATATTCGGTCTAGAGACGTGGTGCTGCATGAAGATATTAGTTCTTCTTAACCACCCACATCTGAAGGGGTGGCTCAAAAGCAATGAGCCTTAATGCAACATCAAAGAATTTAGGCAATGAAGGCCCAACATTACGCTTCACAGGAAGGTTAGAGTACTAAAAAGCAATGCAGAGAAATTCTTAGTTCTACGAACATAACGGTTCATGCCATCGTGCTCATACTCATGAGTCTTTTTAGTCGTTCCTTGCGAAACATAGTTCTTAGCATGATCATATGGTGACCTTTCACTTATCAAAGACTTTAATCTTGGCTAAGTCTGTCGGTACCCCGATCCTGAGCCATAGGAATCCAGCTTGTAACACATCGCATCCCTTTGCGGTCTCACGCACGGTTAACCCCACGGCTCCAACCTTACCTTAGCCGGGACCGTTTGCGCCTTTTAACTCACGTATGCATTTGTGTCACTAGCATTCCAATGTCAAAGAACCCAGGTCGACATAACTAGTCACAAACTCAAGTGGCTCAACTATACAAAGACAGGCATACATAACCCAGCAAAGCAGGTGTCGGTGATCAGCGAGTGTAGATGAGTCGTAGCAAGCTACAAGGACTCCATTACACCACGTGACATTTCCCCGTAGGGAGAGACACAACAACTAAGAAGGATACATGCCGGTCAACCAATGTGTCCAGAGAAGTATCAAACTACCAAGGGTCGGTGGAAAACACAAAGGGGCATTTCTCTGTATAGAGAGCTACTAAGGGCATACGATTAGGTGTCGAATCCCATACATATCAGAGTGCATGACACGTAGGCATGACATACTTGATATGCATAGATACAACAATGGCATCACAACATAACCATACAACATCACAACATTTATTTAAAAGACTCGGAAGAGTCTTACATAATAAGTTCATACACGTAGGGCTCACACGACCCGACACTCAAGTCATACAAGCAAAGTCACACAAACCAAGCGGAAGCATTAAAGCTGTCTGAGTACAGACAGTTGAAAGGAACAGGCATAAAGCCTGACTATCTACATATCCCTTCTGAAAGGGGCCGGGTCGTAGCTGGGACACCACCTACTCGTCATCATCGAGGTCTAGATAGAACCCACCTGTTGGCTCGTGGGTATCTTCTGCAACATTTATTAAACAAACATGAGTACAAAGGTACTCAACAAGACTTTAGAACAGATCTATCTACTCATGCACATGTATCAACAAAAGGGGTTGTGGGGTTTCATGTAGCAAGCCAGCTTTGACTCTTGGCTAGACTATACTACAATTTTAATTAGTTTCTAAACAACTTTGTTAAGTCGTACATGAGTTCACTACCACCACAACAATACACTATCATGGATTCCTTTCCGTCTCCCTACGGAAATGCCATACATGATACTCACACTTATCTTGATACTTTTATGTGTAGCCATTAAAGTTATCTATGAACAACATATGTCTCCAAGTAGTCCATATCCGCGGACGCTGCTATTCAAATAGATCATAACTCTGCAGGGGTGTACTTCTTCACACACGCTCTCGCCACTTATCGCCATGTGCACGCCATGCACCTCGGAACCTTCAAGCGGAAGCCCAGCGAGGGAGTCGGCCACGACCGTTAACCACGCTAATACTTCGTCCAGGTTTATCGCCTATTTGAGAGTGAACCCGCACGGAAGTCCGACCGAAGTTTCCGCTACGGCCCCAAACTATGTGCACAGGGTTCTGATAACCCACAAGTATAGGGGATCGCAACAGTTTTCGAGGGTAGAGTATTCAACCCAAATTTATTGATTCGACTCGAGGGGAAGCCAAAGAATATTCTCAAGTATTAGCAGTTGAGTTGTCAATTCAACCACACCTGAAAGATTCAGTATCTGCAGCAAAGTAAGAGTAGCAAAGTAGTGTGATACCAACAATAGCAACGATAACTAGTAGCAGCAGAGTAACAACAGTGGCAACAGAGTAACAGTAGCAGCGGTGACAGCAGTAGCAGCAAAGTAACATATTAAGGACCAGTAGGAAAAGACTTGTAGGCATTGGATCGGTGATGGATGATTATGCCGGATGATATTCATCATGTAACAGTTATAACACGCACAGATATGTAAATAGCTCAAGTTCGTCAATCTAATGTAGGCATGTATTCCGTATGTAGTCATACATGCTTAGGGAAAAGAACTTGCATGCCATCTATTGTCCATCCCTCCCGTGGCAGCGGGGTCCTAATGGAAACTACGGGATATTAAGGTTCTCGTTTTAATAAAGAACCGGACCAACGCATTAACACTTGGTGAATACATGAACTCCTCATACTATGGTCATCTCCGGGAGTGGTTCCTGCTATTGCCACTCCGGGGTTGCCGGGTCATAACACATAGTAGGTGACTACAACTTGCAACAAAGGATCAAGAACACACATATATTGGCGAGAACATAATAGTTTCAGATCTGAAATCATGACACTCGGGCCCTAGTGACAAGCATTAAGCATGGCAAAGTAGTAGCAACATGAATCTTAGAACATAGTGGATACTAGGGATCAATCCCTGTAAAAACTAACTCGATTACATGATAGATATCATCCAACCCATCACCGTCCAGCAAGCCTACGATGAGATTACTCACGAACGGTGAAGAGCATCATGGAATTGGCGATGAAGGAAGGTTGATGATGACGATGGCGACGATCTCCCCTCTCCGGAGCCCAGAACGGACTCCAGATCTGCCCTCCAGATGAAGAACAGGAGGTGGCGGCGCCTCCGTATCGTAAAACTCGATGAACTCTTCTCCTTGATTTTTTTCCTAGCGAGAAGGACTAAATAGAGTTGGATTTGGAGGTGGTGGAGCGTTGTGGGCCCCACAAGCCTGCTATTCGCGGCCAGGGGGGCCCCGCGCCTGGTGGGCTTGTGGGCTCACAGATCCACTTCCTCTGTTGATTATTCGCCAGCATTTTTCATAAATTCCACAAAAATTCTCCGTAAATTTTTAGGTAATTCCGAGAACTTTTATTTCTGCGCAAAAACAACACCATGGCAATTCTGCTGAAAACAGTGTTAGTCCGGATTAGTTCCATTCAAATCATGCAAATTAGAGTCCAAAACAAGGGCAAAAGAGTTCGGAAAATTAGATATGACGGAGACGTATCAAGTCCCCCAAGCTTAAAGCCTTGCTTGTCCTCAAGCAATTCAGTTGACAAACTGAAAGAGACAAAAGAAGAACTTTTACGAACTCTGTTTGATCTGGATGTTGCAACCATGTCTAACTCATATCTAGAATTTCAGCAAGAGCACAAGCAAACCACATAAGCAAATGACATCTAGGTCTCACGGTAAACTCATATCAATGGCATAATAAACTAGCGAGCAAATAATAATAAGTCTCAAACGTCAACACTTCAATCAAAACAATCATGAAGCAGTACGAACAGTTGGTATCTCGCTAGCTCTTTCTGAGACCGCAAAACATAAATGCAGAGCACCTTCAAAGACCAAGGGCTGACTAAACATTGTAATTACGGGCAAAGAAGATCCAGTCATAGTCATACTCAATCACAGTTAAAAGCAAAGCATAAAAATGATTGAGGTGCTCTCTAATTGGTGCTTTTATAAGAAGAGGATGACTCAACAGGAACATAAATAGACAGGCCCTTCGCAGAGGGAAGCATTGATTTGCAGAGGTGCCAGAGCTCAAGCTTTGAAAACGAAGATAATAATTTTGGGTGGCATGCTTTCATTGTCAACGCAATGACTAAGAGTTCTCACCATCTTCCACGCTACACATGCTATAGGCAGTTCCCAAACAGAAAAGTAAACTTTTGACTCCCCCACCACCGATCAATCACACTCCACGACTAGCCGAATCCTCGAATGCCGTCCATACCAACATCAATCCAGGGGGAGTTTTGTTTGCAATTAATTTTTTGATTTGAGCATGGAACTGGGCATTCCAATTACCGGCCCCTTTCTCGTGAATGATAGTGAATAAACACATATCGAGGATAACACGCCTAGCATGGAAGATACTGATAGCCCCTTGTCACCACATGAGCGGTTCGGGCATGCAAAACAGATTATTTTTTGAAGGTTTAGAGAGTGGCACATGCAAATTTACTTGGAACGGCAGGTAGATACTGCATATAGGTATGTATGGTGGACTCATACGGAACAACTTTGGGTTGATGGAAGTAGATGCACAAGCAGTATTCCCGCTTAGTACAAGTGAAGGTTAGCAAAAGGCTGGGAAGCGATCAACTAGAGAGCGACAACAGTCATCAAAATGCATTGAGATCAACTAACATTGAGTGCAAGCGTGAGTAGGACATAAATCACCATGAACATGAATATCATAGAGGCTATGTTTACTTTTTTTCAGCTACATGCGTGAACATGCGCCAAGTCAAGCCACTAGAAACATTCAAAGGATGATACCATCCTATCATACTACATCATAGTCATCTCAAAATTCATGTTGGCATCCAAGGCAAACCATTATAAGCTCCTAGCTAATTAAGCATGGCATCAGAAACTATGATCTCTAAGTTGTCATTGAAAACATGTTTCTCTCACAGCAAAGCTGAATTTGGAATGATGAGCTAGCCATATTTATGAAAACAAAATAGATCGAGTTCATACCAGCTTTTCCAGACTCACTCACTTCATCATATATCGTCATTATTGCCTTTCACTTGCATGACCGAATGATGTGAACAGTAATAAGCGTGCTCGTGCATTGGACTAAGCTGGAATCTGCAGGCAAACACAAAGGAGAAGACAAAGTAATATGGCTCTATAACAGATAAACACGTATGCATGCGAGAGCCACTAAACATTGTAACCATAGTCTTCTACCTTGACCCAAAGAGAAAGAAAACTATTTACACGGGAAAGCTCCCAACAAGCAGAAGAAGAAAAATAAAATCTTTTTGGGTTTTCTCAAACTCGACAGACACACGAAAAGAAAACGAGAAAAAGAAAATAAACTAGCATGGATGATAAAGTGGCAAAGTGTGAACACCGACGAACAAAGTGAAAGCATAAGCAAGAATGTAAAGTCGGTGAGAAACGCGTACTCCCCCAAGCTTAGGCTTTTGGCTTAGGTTGGTCTACTCCCAAGGAGGGAAATAACCAGCTCTGGGGTACTCCGGAATGGACTGAGGATGCCGCTGCTGTGTGAGCTCCTCTGGCTCCCGCTGATAAACTGGCGTCTGGTGCTCGACTGGTGGCTCGGGCACGGGCACCTGTGGTTGGGCTATGCCCCAATATGCGTAGATGTCCGAGGGCATAATAATGTACCTGCCTGAATGAAGATTGAACAAACAAGGAGCAGACAAAGTAATAGTCTCACGAGTACCCTCACTAAATACCAGGTTATAAATCATCCTTCTATTTATATCTCTATCAAGAAAGTCATGGCGAACCATGCTATCATAATCTAGCTATATCTCGGGAAGAAGAATCTCTTCTTCCTCGTCCAGTCTAATAGGTATCTCAAAATGTCTAGCAAGACGGGTAGCATAGATACCTCCATAGACAACGCCTTTAGAATGGTTCGTGTTCAACCGTTGAGCTACTATAGCGCCGAAGCTATAAGTTTTGTCGTTATGAAGGGCTTCGCGCAAGACCGCAAGATCTAGGGAGCTAAGAGAACCAGCTTTCCCACGGCCAATCAAACATTTTCCCACGAATAATGAGAAGTACCGAAGCACGGGAAAATGTATGCTAGAAGCTCTAGCGCAAGACATTCCTCTCTCCTCTCCTACAACAATTGTATGGATGAAAGCCTCCAAGTCCGGTGGACGAGGTTCATGAATATCCCAAACATAAGGTAATTTGCAAACAATGAAAAATCCTGGAGTGACATGCGCTGGGGGATATCATATAACTTGAACTCAACCATAGGGGGATTCTTCCTTGGATAGAAGTTAAAGCTTTGCACGAAAATATTAGTGAAGAGGAGGTATCGCGGACACTTATCTTCAACGAAGGCAGTAAGACCTGCGTTCTCCACCAAGTGCTAAATTTCCTCATAAAGTCCGGCGGCGCGTAAGAATACATCGCTTGGCCATTCGCACGCTCGAACTTGTGCAACTCGGGGGGCCGGATACTTGGGCTTCTTCTCACTTCCATCATCCTTGGGGTCACGGCTTGAAGAGCCTCTTAAGAACCTCCTCATATTTTCCCTTTTCTATCTCTGAAAATTTCTAAAAATATTAGTGACTCTAAGGAAAAGTGAACAAGGCTCAACAAAACTCATAACAACTACTCCCACAAGTGCCTAGAGGCCATATTACGCATCAAAACTACTTGGGACCAGCTAAAATTAGCATGCAAAGCTCAAGATCAAGGTCACCAAGGCAACAAAAATACGTGATATATAAGGCACTAGAGAAAAACCTAATTGGACCAATGGAGGAGTCACTTACCAAGGAATAATTTCCCCAAAAAAGTTCCGAGAATGGTGCTTTGAGCAAGGGGATCGAAAATCCCAGCAAGAAGACCAAGAACACGGGTTTGAGCTGCGAATTTTTTTTTTCTGGAGGTAGGAGAAGCAGATGGGAGCTAGAATGAGTGGAAGGGTGCGCGTGGGCCCCACAAGCCAGGTAGGCGCGGCCAGGGGGGTGCCCGCGCCTCCAGGGCTTGTGGCCCACTGGTGCAGCCCCCAGACTAGCTCTTCATCTTAGTATTTTTCAAAAATTCCAGAAAAAATCATACTTCATTTTCAGGACGTTCAGAGAACTTTTATTTTCGGGGTACTTTTCCACGGGATGCTAAAAGCATAAAACAGGGAAAACTAAACTAAACTATCATTTTTCTTCTATGCAACCGAAGGTGAAAGCTTGGAACAGAGGTTTGTGACTCCTAGATTCATCCATCTCATGGTCATCGAAAGAAATCCGTCAATGAGGTTGATCAAGTCTCCTTGACAAACTTTTCGAATCGTAAAAGAAGACGGAGAATTTTCGAATAGTCACTAGGTTACCTCAATGGGCATGTGTATCTCCCCAACAAGCAACTCAAACTTCATATTAACAAGAGGAATAGGGCATTCAAAGCTCCCAATAAGAATCGATGAAGTTTTTTCGATAGCATTGATGCAATGTACTCGATATTGTTTCTTCGGAAAGTGCCCCATATGCTCATTACCGTTGAGATGGAAAGTGACATTGCCTTTGTTGCAATTAATAACAGCCCCTGGAACGTTTAAAAATGGTATTCAGAGGATGACCACCATGGCATCGTCCTCGGGAATATCGAGAATAACAAAGTCCGTTAAGATACTAACGTTAGCAAGCACAAGAGGCACATCCTCGCAAATGCCGTAGGGAAAGCAATTGATTTGTCGGCCATTTGCAGAGAGATTTTAGTGGGTTTCAACTTATCCAATTCAATCCTACGATAAAGAGAGAGAGGCATAACACTAACACCGGCTCCAAGGTCGCATAAAGCAGTTTTAACATAGTTGCCTTTAATGGAGCAAGGTATATTGGGCACTCCTGGATCACCTAGTTTCTTAGGAGTTCCACCCTTGAAGGTATAATTAGCGAGCATGGTGGAAATCTCAACCTCAGGTATCCTCCTCTTATTAGTCACAATATCCTTCATGTACTTAGCATACGGAGACATTTTGAGCATATCTGTCAAACACATTTGCAGAAAGACAGGTCTAATCATTTCAACAAAGCACTCAAAATCCTCATCAGCCTTTTTCTTGGATGGTTTGGGAGGAAAGGGCATGGGTTTCTGAACCCATGGTTCCCGTTATTTACCATGCTTCCTAGCAGCGAAGTCATTCTTATAGTATCTCCTAGCCATAGGTTGTGGGTTATCAAGATCAGCAGGTTCAATCTCCACATCCTTATCACTGCTAGGTTGAGGATCATCATGAACATCACTATTGATATCATCATTAGGCTCATGTTCATCACCAGATTGTGTTTCGGCATCAGAGACAGAGACATCGTTTGGACTCTTAGGTGTAGCAGCAGCAGGGTTGCTAGCGTGCAGGTTCCTATCATCTTTCTTCTTCTTTCTAGGATGACTAGGTGCATCAGTACTAACTCCTTGAGAATCTTGTTCAATCCTCTTAGGATGTCCCTCAGGATACAAAGGTTCCCGAGTCATTCTACTACCTCTAGTGACGACTCTGACAGAATTGTCATTCAACTCATTGAGCAAGTCATTCTGAGCCTTAAGTACTTGTTCTACTTGAGTTATAACCATAGAGGCATGTTTACTCAGAAGTTTATGATCATTGACATTCTGTCCACACAAGCACTTAAATGAATAAGCATACGAGCATTCTGTTCCAATTGTCTGCTAACATAATCATTGAAACTTTGTTGTTTGGCAACAAAGTTATTAAATTCATCCAGGCATAAGCTAGCATGCTTATCAAAAGGAATATCACTCTCATCCAATCTACGCAGAGAATTTACTTCTACTACCTTTATCGGGTTATCAAGACCATGGATCTCTTTGATAGGTGATAGATTTTTTACATCTTTAGATTTAATGCCTTTCTCTTTCATAGATTTCTTAGCTTCTTGCATATCTTCGGGACTGAGGAATAGAATACCTCTTTTCTTTGGAGTTGGCTTCGGAGGTTGTTCGGGAATAGTCCAAGCATTCTCATTGCACAAGATGTTATTCAATAGAATTTCAGCTTGTTCTATGGTTCGTTCCCTAAAAACACAACCAGCACAACTATCTAGGTGGTCCTTAGAAGCATCAGTAAGTCCATTATAGAAGATATCAAGTATTTCATTCTTCTCGATAGGGCGATCAGGCAAAGCATTCAACAGCTGGACGAGCCTCCCCCAAGCTTGTGGGAGACTCTCTTCTTCAACTTGCACAAAGTTGTATATTTCCTGCAAGGCAACTTGCTTCTTATGGGCAGGGAAATATTTTTCATAGAAGTAGTAGACTACATCCTGGGTACTACGCACACAACCATGAGCAAGAGAAGTGAACCAAGTCTTAGAATCATCCTTTGGTGAGAAAGGAAATAGCTTGAGGATATAGTAGTGGCGGATCTTTTCCTCCCTAGTGAATAGGGTGGCTATATCATATAGTTTGGTAAGATGGGCTACAACCATTTCAGACTCATAACCGTGAAAAGGATCAGATTCGACCAAAGTGATTAACTCAGGGTCGACAGAGAATTCATAATCCTTATCGGTCACAAAGATCGGCGAAGTAGCAAACTTCGGGTCGTATTTCATCCTAGCGTTCAGAGATTTTTCTTTCCAATTGAGCAGTAATTTCTCAACATCATAGCTATCCTTACAAGCAAGAAAGTCCTCAGCTATCTCTCCCTCCATAACATCATGCTCAGACATATCAGGCAATTCATATCTAGGAGAGGTAGCTCTAGCAGGCAAAATAGCAGGTTCTACTTCAATAGTATCAGCAGTTTCAGAAGTATCATCACATCTAGCAGCAAGTCTAGCAATTTGTGTATCAAGGAATGCACCAAGTGGCAAAGCAGTATCAAGCATAGCATCATCAGGCAAAGCAGTATCAATCATATCATCATCATAAGCATCATGGGCAGCAGAAGTAGCATCATCAAGCACATGCGACATATCAATATTTCTAGCAGGAGGTGGTGTCGCAAACTTACTCATAACTGAAGGTGAATCAAGTGCAGAGCTAGATGGCAGTTCCTTACCTGTCCTCGTAGTTGAGGGCAAGACTTTAGTTCTTGGATCTTTCAGATTCCTCATAGTGACCAACAGACGTAAATCCCAAGTGACTGAGAGAATATAGTTGTGCTTCCCCGGCAACGGCGCCAGAAAAAGGTCTTGATAACCCACAAGTATAGGGGATCGCAACAGTTTTCGAGGGTAGACTATTCAACCCATATTTATTGATTCGACTCAAGGGGAAGCAAAAGAATATTCTCAAGTATTAGCAGTTGAGTTGTCAATTCACCCACACCTGAAAGATTTAGTATCTGCAGCAAAGTATCAGTAGCAAAGTAGTGTGATAGCAAGAGTAGCAACAATAACCAGTAGCAGCAGAGTAACACCAGTGGCAAGAGAGTAACAGTAGCAGCAGTGATAGGAGTAGCAGCAAAGTAATGTAGCAAGGACCAGTAGGAAAAAACTCGTAGGCATTGGATCGGTGATGGATGATTATGACAGATGCTATTCATCATGACAGTTATAACACGGAGAGATATGTAACTAGCTCCAGTTCGTCAATCTAATGTAGGCATGTATTCTGTATGTAGTCATACGTGCTTAGCGAAAAGAACTTGCATCACATCTATTATCCATCCCTCCCGTGGCAGTGGGGTCCTAATGGAAACTACGGGATATTAAAGTTCTCCTTTTAATAAATAACCGGACCAACGCATTAACACTTGGTGAATACATGAACTCCTCATACTATGGTCATCTCCGGGAGTGGTTCCGGCTATTGACACTCCGGGGTTGCCAGGTCATAACACATACTAGGTGACTACAACTTAAAAGATAGGATCGAGAACACACATATATTGGAGAGAACATAATAGTTTCAGATCTGAAATCATGACACTCGGGCCCTAGTGACAAGCATTAAGCATGGCAAAGTAGTAGCAACATCAATCTCAGAACATAGTGGATATTAGGGATCAATCCCCGTCAAAACTAACTCGATTACATGATAGATCTCATCCAACCCATCACCGTTCAGCAAGCCTACGATGAGATTACTCACGAACAGTGAAGAGCATCATGGAATTGGCGATGAAGGAAGGTTGATGATGACGATGGCGACGATCTCCCCTCTCCGGAGCCCAGAACAGACTCCAATCTGCCCTCTAGATGAAGAACAGGAGGTGGCGGCGCCTCCGTACCGTAAAACTCGATGAACTCTTCTCCTTGATTTTTTTCCGGGCAAGACACACTAAATAGAGCTGGATTTGGAGGCGGTGGAGCGTTGTGGCCCCCACAAACTTGCCAAGCGCAGCCAGGGGGGCCTGCGCCAGGTGGGCTTGTGGGCTCATAGCTCCACTTCCTCCGCTGATTCTTGTGCTAGTATTTTTCATAAATTCCACAAAAATTCTCCGTAAATTTTCAGGTCATTCCTAGAACTTTTATTTCTACGCAAAAACGACACCATCGCAATTCTGCTGAAAACAACGTTAGTCCGGGTTAGTTCCATCCAAATCATGCAAATTAGAGTCCAAAACAAGGGCAAAAGAGTTCAGAAAAGTAGATACGATGGAGACGTATCAGGTTCCCAAGCCCACCATCCGGGTGCCACTTGGTACACCGTGCCACTACCTACCGCATCATAGCCCACCTCTAAGGTCAGCACCATGCACGGCCTCCAGCATGACTATAAACACTAGAAACTACTTGCAACTCCTGGACCGAGTACTAGGAAATTTATAAGTCGAGAGGGGTCATATTTCAGGGCCCAACATGTAGCAGTAACTAGTCTTGGATTACATACACGGAACTCAGTTCCTAAGGAAGGTTCCAATGAAACAACCCGCCATGTACTCCTACATAGCCTTTACCAAATCAGGTTCCTTTACCAAATCAGGTTCCAGACTTATTCTTTGTCACTAGAAGACATTCATCCACTCCAGTTCATCACCCAGATGACACAGACCTGACACAACTCTAGGCATAGCAAGCATAGCAGGATAAGACACATCATGGCTCAAGAAACTACCAGGTATGCTAGGTTGCACGGTTTGGCTATTTACTATGACAATGACATGTCATGCAAAGGAATAGGTGTAGCTACCGAAGTAAAGTATTTGAAATATTTTCTCCTAATGCAATAAGTGTGAGCAGGTGCGGGAACATGGGATTATATCGGGATGATCAAAAAGGGTGCTTGCCTTGTTGCTCAGCAGAAGGATTAAATCCGTCAGTCGAATATTCAGACGTATCCGGAAGGGCAGAGCCTACCGAAATAATAACGACAATCAATACCATTCATATGCAACAATATGATGCATGAACATAACATGAAATGAAATGTAGCATGAGCTAGTGTGGCTATCAAACCTTTGGTTTGATGCTGATTTGAATTCAAGTTCAAAAATTATTTAAAGTAGGACATTTATTAAATTCCTTTAATTGATTTGACCTGATACTATTTCATAACTTTGTTTGTCATGCATGAAATTAGCACCATTGTCTTCATTGAATTTTTATGATCATTTTACATATATTATTTGTCAAATTTGGAGTTATACTATATTTTTATGAATTTCCAAAGTTTCAGCATTTTGTGGAATTATTGAAAATAGAAATAGTATTACTGCATCAGCATGACATTAGCAGGTCAATCTGGTCGTTGAAAGTCAAACCTGACCAGTGGGACCCACTGGTCAGTGACTCTGGTTAGTTTTTAGTTAAACTTTAAGTTAACTAGTTAATTAGAAGTGGCTGGCCCACATGTCAGTGACTGATTAGTATTTAATATTTTCTTTAATTCTGATTAGGTTAGTTCTAATTAACCAGGGGCTCGCCCACTTGCCATAGACTCTGGTGAGTCAACCCACTAGCGCTGGGGGTCAAACCCATCGGCGATGAGCCGCCGGTGGCTCCAGGGACGGCGGAGGGCATCGGAAATGCTCCTCCGGCGACCAAACAAGCGGCGGAAGGCACCAGAGGAACGACCCTTCGCCCGCGAGCTCATTTTTGCAAGTCTTGGGGGTTGAAATGGCCGGAGTCGATGCCGGCGACGAGCTCGGCGGCTACCGGAGCTCGGGCAACGTTGAGGTCATCGAAACAGAGCGCAAATGGGTCGGGGTTTGGCTCCTACAACACCTACACGACATGCTGAAGCTATTGAAGGTATCAGATGGACCAACTCATCACCGGAGCCTCACCGGCGACGAGCTCCCGCAGAGGATCCCATCGTGCTCGGGTTGAATCGGGTGCTAGGGCTCGGGATCGACAGGGAAAAGAGGGGGGAAAAGCATCCGGGGCTCACGGGGATTGCAGAGGCGTCGAGAGCGGGATCGTTGGGGCGAACGGCAGCGATCCGAGGAAGAAGACGACGGTGTTGGGGCGATGCAGGGCTCGGGAGCTTGATTTCGTCGGCGTGGACGACGTACTCGACAAGGCGGAGATGTTGATGCACTTGGGGAGTCTTGCTGTGGTCGGAGACGACAGCTAGCCCGAGCTCGAGCTTGGCTCTAATGGCGACCGAGAGGAGGGGGAGCAGAAGAGCGAATGGGGAGAGGGAGAGGATTGGAACGGGCTCAGGAGGGTTATCCCCTCGCGGCCAGCGCATGGAGCGGCCAAGTAGGCACCCAGGTGTGTGGTCTCGCCGGAGGAAGCGGCGACCACCTCCTGCTGCACACTGGCGAGGACGAAGACGACACGAGAGAAGCTGGGCTGGGCCAAGGTGAGCGACAGGTAACCCTTTTCTATTTTCTTTCATTTCTGATTTATGTTAAATCATTTCTGACATTTATTTTATTTTATTTTGGCTCCAAACAATTCCTATAAATAGTGAATAAAACTCTCGGGTGCTATTTGGAATATCTCCAAGCCCACATAGATATTTCAACATTTTATGATATTCTGAAACATTTAAAATCACATATTTGGGTGATTTCGGTAGCTTTTACGACTTAAATAGAATGCCAAATGTATTTTTAAATTAAGTTCCACCCCTGAAATATTGTTTCCAATATTTATCAAAAAGGGTGGGCTTTTATAAAGGCCATTTTGGGTTCATTGATTTATCACAAGATTTGAATTGAGTTGAATATAGAAGTGCTATGGTTTTTCTTTGATTTCTATTTTCATTTTTAATGCAAGAATAAAACATGAGCACATTCTTGCTAAACATCAAATGGAAGCTAGGGATGTGACAACTCACCCCCACTCAAAAGATCTCGTCCCAATATTTGGAAGTCGTCGAGAAGAGCGTGGTATACTCAAGTCGGAGACGATCCTCTCTTTCCCATGTTGCTTGTTTTTCAGAATAATTTGGCCATTGAATTTTAAGAAACTTGAGGTTTCAACGTCGAGTGGTACGCTCAGCTTGATCAAGAATACGAACAGGGTATTATAGATATGAAAGGTTATCTAGGAGATCAAGCGTTTCGTGGTCCACTTGACGGATAGGATCCGAAAAGCAACGCCTGAGTTGCAAGACGTGGGAAACATCATGAACCTTGGAAAGATGTGGAGGAAGTTCCAATTGGTAGGCAACTTCTCCTCGCTTGGCAAGAATGGGAAAAGGACCAATGTAACGAGGAGCCAATTTGCCTTTGATACCGAAGCGATGGGTACCCTTCAAAGGTGTAACCCGAAGGTAAGCCTTCTCGTCAACTACAAAGGTCACAACCTTATGATGATGATCATATTGGCTCTTTTGATGAGATTGGGTTGTCTTCAACTTTTCACGAATAATGCGAACTTGCTCTTCTGCTTCCTGGATCATATCCGGACCAAAGAGTTGCCTCTCTCCGGTTTTTGACGAATTAAGAGGTGTTCGACATCTTCGTCCGTAAAGAACTTCAAAAGGGGCTTTGCCCAAGCTTGATTGATAACTATTGTTATAAGCAAATTCGGCGAATGGAAGACACTTCTCCCAATTCATACCGAACGATATAACACAAGCTCGAAGCATATCCTCTAGGATTTGATTTACTCTTTCTACTTGACCTTTTGATTGAGGATGGAAAGCAGTGCTAAAAGATAGGTGAGTCCACTTGGCATTCTGAAAACTTTCCCAGAAATGAGAAGTAAAAATACTTCCACAGTCTGAGTTAATCTCCAGAGGGACACCATGAAGAGACACAATTCGAGAGATATATAACTCTGCTAGCTAGCTAGCTGTTATACTCTCACAAACTGGAAGAAGATGAGCTACTTTGGAAAGATGGTCAATGACCACAAAGATAGCATTATGCCCTTTCTTGGTCCTGGGAAATCCAGTGACGAAATCCATAATAAATTTATCCCATTTCCATTCAGGAATAGCTAAATGTTGAAGGGTGCCAGCAGACCTTTGATGTTCCGATTTAACTCGACGACAAACATCGCAGTTAGCAGCGAACTCAGCAATTTCTCTCATCATCCTAGTCCACCAGAACCTCTGGTGTAGGTCCTGATACATCTTAGTACTACCAGGATGAATCGTGAGAGGAGATTCATGAGCCTCCTTAAGGATCAACTGCCTCAGATGTCGATTCTTAGGAACCACTAGACGGTTCTGGAAGAACACAACATCTTGATCATTCATAGAGAATTCCTTAGCGTTTCCGCTAGTAATATTCTCCTTGATCCGTGATATACCATTATCACGCTTTTGGCCAGCTATGATTTGATCCCTAAGAGTAGGTTTCGCCACCAAGGTAGAAAGGAATCCTTGAGGAAAAATGTGGAGGTTTAACTTCCGAAATTCCTCATAGAGACGTGGTTAACCTCGTTGTAACATCATATTGTTACAATAAGACTTACGACTTAGTGCATCAGCCATGACATTGGCCTTCCCCGGGGTGTAAGTTATCCCTAAGTCATAATCTGTGATCAGCTCAACCCACCGTGTTTGCGTGAGATTCAAATCCGGCGGGGTGAAGATATATTTCAGACTTTGGTGATCACTGAAGATTTCGCAACGATTGCCAAGAAGGTAATGTCGCCAGGTTTTTAGTGCATGGACTACAGCTGCAAGCTCAAGATCATGTGTGGGATAATTATCCTCATGTGGACACAACTGTCGAGATGCGTATGCAATCACATGACGATCCTGCATGAGAATGCAACCTAATCCTTGTCGCGAGGCGTCGCAATAGATAACAAAGTCCTTAGAAAAATCAGGTGGTACCAACACAGATGCGGAGGTCAGGCGTCTTTTCAGTTCCTGAAAACTATGCTCACACTATGGTGTCCACTCGAACTTTTTATCTTTCTTGAGGAGTTCAGTTAGAGGCCTTGCAATCTTGGAGAAGTTCTCGACAAAGCGGCGACAATAGCTCGCTAGACCAAGAAAACTCCTAACTTGCTTAACCGATTCAGGTTGAGTCCAATCAAGGATGGCTTGAACTCTCTCGGGATTGACAGCAATACCCTTACCAGAGATTATGTGGCCTAGATAGGTCACTTCTGGTAACCAAAATTCACATTTTGAAAACTTGGCATAAAGATTCATCAATACCAGCCTTAGATGCTCGACATGTTCTTGTTCGTTCTTCGAGTAGATGAGAATATCATCGAGGTATACCACGACGAATTTATCCAAATACTCCATGAAGATTAAATTCATCAAGCGAGAGAAGGTGGTTGGGGCCTTGGTTAAACCGAAGGACATGACGGTGTACTCGTATTGGCCATAACGAGTGACAAATCTATTTTTGGAATGTCCCCATTCTTGATCTTGATTTGATGGTAACCCAAACTAAAAACCATTTTGGAGAAGACTGAGGATCCAGCGAGCTGATCATACAAATCGTTAATCATGGGGAGCGGATACTTGTTCTTTATGGTGACCAGGTTAATTGGTCGATAATCTACAACCATCCGATCCGTTCCATCTTTCTTCTTGACGAAGAGGACGGGACAATCCCAAGGAGAAGAGCTAGGTCTAATGAAACCTTTATTCAAGGCCTCATCCAGTTGTTTCTTAAGTTCAGCTAGCCCTAAGGGTGCCATCTTATAGGGTCTTCTGGCTATTGGGACAGTTCCTGGAACAAGATCTATCACAAACTCCACATGTCTGTCAGGTGGAATTCCTAGCAGTTCTTCTGGAAAAACATCCGGGAAGTCACGAACTACCGGAATGTATTCAAGTTCTGGAAGAGGACTAGCATTGAGGGAATAGAGTTGGCATTTGGAACTCGAGTTGAGACATTAACTATCTCACTCGAGAGATGGGTGAGATGAACATTCCTAATATGGGTATCAATTTGGCGTAATGAGCTGACATCCAGTCCATACCCAAGATGATATTGATATCTGAGGATTTAAGGGCTATCAATGATGCTAGAAAAACTAGCCTGTTTACTAGGATTTCATTATCATAACTTATCCTAGAAGTCTGCCATTTACTACTAAGAGTTTGGACAACTAATGGGATTGGCATATCTCAAAAGGACATGTTATGCAACTACGCATAACTTTCGGAAATGAAGGAATGAGATGACCCAGTGTCAAAAAGAACACACGCTGGGTGATGATTAACAAGGAGCATACCCAAAATGACGTCGGGATCCTCTGCAGCTTCTTCTACTGAAACATAATTCACGCGGCCACGCGCAGGAGTTGGTTTCACATAATATGCTTTGCCCGACTTGCCTTGCCCAACAGACTTCCCAGGTTGCTTGGCAGCGATATTCTGGGGACACTCACACGAATAGTGTCCTGGTCCTCCACACTTGTAACAGATCACCTGATTGGCATGTGGTGCAGCATTGCTAGCTGGACCACCATAGGTCTTTGCTGGGGGGTTGGTCTGGTTTGCCTGAGGCGCCACATAGGATGGCCTCGGGGTATATCTTGGCGGCAGAGAACTATTCGGGACCCACACCCGGTGCTTCGGAAACGCTAAATCGAATGAGGAGCCAGAATCGCGAGAGTGCTTATTTTTGGCTTCATAGTCGGTATGACCAGTCTCGGCACTAATCGCCTTGTTGACAACAGCATGGAAAATTGTACATTCATGAAGGCGCAGGTCACGACGAAGTTCGGGGCTCAGTCCCTTGCGGAATCTTGCTTGTTTCTTGGCATCATTTGACACCTCTTCAATTGCGTAGCGTGCGAGATTACCGAACTCGCGGCTATAAGCATCCATGGTCAACTTTCCCTAAGAGAAGGCACAAAATTCCTCTCTCTTACGGTCCATCAGACCCTCTGGAATGTGGTGGAGACTGAAGGCTGCACTGAAATTTTCCCATGTGGCTGCTGGTCCAGCAGGACGCATAGCTTGAAAATTCTCCCACCATAGATCTGCGAGGCCTTCCAGAAAGTACGCAGCGAAGGTCACCTTGTGAGCCTCAGAAACGTTAGCAGAGCGGATCTTGCGCGATATACTGCACAACCAGTCATCAACGTCGAGAGGATCGACGGAGTGATGGAACTTCGGGGGATTTAGCTTCCCAAAGTCATTGAGGGACACTGCATCATTTTGCGCCTGCATATTCGTGTTTTGTTCAATACGCTCTAGCAGACGATTGGTCTCTCTCTTGTTTCTTTCTGCCTCTAGCATAACCTCCACGAGAGAAGGCGGGTGAGGCAGATCCTCGTGTGTTGCCTGACTACCTTCTCCCTGCTCATGGCTAGGGGCACGGTTGTGCCTGGTAAACACCATCCTGGCAAACAAACTCACAGCTTGGACTAGATCATCATCAATACTAGCTATGGATTAAGAATGCACTGAACAACATGGAATGCGGAAATGAACATCCGAACAACATGGTAACAAGCAAACTGTTATATATACACCATGGTTCATACACACCATAACATAGTTCAGTACAACCTTAAACTGAAGAAAAAACTACTGAAAAGATGATACTAGTCATCAGAGGCTTTCCAAGCTTCCTATACATTATTTATCTATGCCTCCGGAACTAATCTCACGACATAGTCATACTCCTCAAGACACACAGACTGTGGGAATATAACTACTGCAATACTACTACTCCACTCACAGCTCAAGCATCCGCATAATACATCTCATACAGATTGCCTCCATGACCTGGGAGCTGAACTTACGGATCAAGAAATACTCTAGCCTGAGACCCCTGGGAACCGTAAGGACACGGGTGTGGCCTTGGTCCCCTGACTGGTGGCAGTAGAGGTCCCCGAAGAGGGGTGACACCTCCGATAGAAGGCCAGTCAACATGAGATGGAAGATGAGTCCTAACTGGGTTCAACATCTCCATATCTCCATAGCCTGTCTGAACTACAGGTGCCAGCTGCGTCAAAGTTGTCCACAGACGGGCACGAGTAGCATAGAGGTCCATATGAAGGACACAAGCATCTGAGTCTCTATTCTCTAACATCTGAGTGGTAATCTGCAACAGCGGATCCTCCAAAGAAGAATCAAAGTAGACTCCACTGAGATATCCTTCTTCTCTAGGCTGAGAAGCGTGAACATAACAAAACTATGAATTCTGCAGCAGTGGATGTGTGGCTCTCATGGTGATCAACATTGAATAGGCGGTATCTTGTACCGCCATGTCAACGGTAACCCCCAATCCATAAGACCAATGGATCGGCTCCTCGGCTCCAGGGTAATCTGGGAATACCCTAACACTTCATAGGTACTGACTCTGGTTGAAGTCCCGGTACTGCTCCTCCACTGTATACTCTGGGTACCAGCGGTGTTAGAGCATATTTCTCCATATGCGGTTTTGGTAATTGATGAAAATTCCTATGGACTAATGGTTGCCTTAAGTTATATTTATAGGTTTTGTCCATAGGCACTTCTTGAAGTCCATCTGTTGGGTTCAAGGAGTTTATATGATGACCAAGATGGTATTCAAGGTATTATCCAAAGAATGGTCATAGAGACACAAGGTTGATCAAGATTGTCAGACAAACAGTAACTGAAGATGATCAACACACAAAGCTTACAAGATGTACCGAGAGGGATCAAGTGATCCCATGGTATGGTAAGCATTGTTCATTACGTGTTTTGTGTACTAACCCATGGTCTTCGTGAGAGTTCTATGTGGGGGTTAGGTGTGTTTTCATGGGCTTGCGTAAAAAGGAAGATCTCATACAACCCATGAAGGATGACATCAAGTGGTGATCATCATCAAGATTGCGGTGTGCAAGTTCAAGTGGATCAGCAAAAATATATCATGCTTGAAGCTTGTCGTCCATTGTGGTGGCAATGGACTTGTGAAGATATGCTGAAGAGTGGCTCACCCATAGTGAGTATGGGGGAGCAATCAACTAGTCTTCATCAAGCCAACGCAATCAAGAAAGGTAGTCCATCTTGAGGAAGCCAAGATCATTATCATCTAGCTCAAGAGGACAAGGTGCAAGGTATAGGTTTTCCCTTGATAGGTTTTCTGTTTTAGGATAGATTGTCGTACTGTCAAGGGGGGCTCTCAAGTGAGTAGCTTGATCGTATCGTTCTTTGAGAGATCGAACCATTTGCATACTTGCATCATACTTCTTGGTTCTTGTTTGGTGTTTCTCTTTGTGAGTTTTAGAGCTTACGGTCAACTTCATGACAAGCTCGAGTTCATTGAAAACGGTGTCCATATGCATCTTCTATGATGTTTTCGATGTTGGGAGTTTTTACCGGTCTTATTCGAAGAAGGCTTCTCACCATTTTCTTATGGGCATTTTCTCACTTTCTTATTATTGATATTTCTACCAAGATTTTGTTATACCATGTCGTTAGGTTTCCAACAAACTTGGTTTCGTTGAATTCGGAGTCCGTATGCAAAAGTTAGAGCAGTTTCAGTATCCAGCGGTAGTACCGCTCCTGGTGCCAGCAGTAGTACCGCTCCTATAGCAGTAGTACCGCCCCCAGAGCTGTAGTACCGCCCCCGGACCGGTAGTAATTTCTTACTACCTCTCCCTAGCGGTAGTACCACTCTTGGAGCGGTAGTACCACTCCAGGTGGGCGGTAGTACCGCTTCGGGACGGTAGTACCTCTCTTTAAACGGTTGTTCTCTAGAGGTAGTACCGCAGGGTCTAGAGGTAGTACCACCAGGGCTACAGGTAGTACCGCCAGGGTCTAGAGGTAGTACCGCCAGGGCTAGAGGTAGTACTGCCAGGGTCTAGCGCTAGTACCGCCAGGGTCTAGCGGGAGTACCGCCGGGGCTAGCGGTAGTACCGCTGTGCTAGGGCTGTAAGTGGGCGTAACAGTCTGATTTCTTCCCCCGCTATATAAAGGGGGTCTTCTTCCCCCTTGGACTAATTTTATCCGTTGAGCTCGTGTTCTTCCCCTATTTTTGACCTTCTTAGAGCTTGCTTACTCTCAATCCCTCCAATTATTCTTCCTTGTTCTTGAGCGAAAAGAGAGAGGAGATCTAGATCCACATCTCCACTAATCACTTTCTCCTCTATGTGAGGGGAAACCCTTGGATCTAGATCTTGGAGTTCTTTGTGAGCTCCTTGTTCTTCCTCTTATATTTCTCCATAGCTTTTGTTGTTGTGGAGGGATTTGAGTGTGAGGGACTTGTCCACTTCATGTGTTCTTGCCATTTCATTAGTTGCATCGGTTTGAGTTCTCCACGGTGATACGTGGAAGTGAAGTTTGAGAAGCTTATTACCTTTGGTACTTAGTACCCTAGATATTGTTCTTCATGGATGCTTTGGCGTCCTAGAATCTTGGTGGTGTATCAGAGCTCAATCATTCTGGTGTAAAGCTCCGGGCAAGCGTCGGGGTCGTCAATTAGGTTGTGGAGATTGCCCGGAGCAATTTGTACGGGTACCGGTGACCGCCCCAAGGTTTTCCATTTGTACGGGTTCGGTGACCGCCCTCAAGGGTCCCTTACTGGAATCACGGCATCTTGCATTGTGCGAGGGCGTGAGGAGATTACGGTGGCCTTAGTGGCATCTTGGGGAGCATTGTGCCTCCACACCGCACCAACAGAGATTAGCATCCACAAGGGTGTGAACTTTGGGATACATCATCGTCTCCGCGTGCCTCAGTTATCTCTTACACGAACCCTTTACTTATGCGCTTTACTTTGTGATAGCCATATTGTTTATTGTCATATGTCTTGCTATCACTTAGTTGTTTATCTTGCTTAGCATAAGTTGTTGGTGCACATAGGTGAGCCTAGTTGTTGTAGGTTTTGTGCTTGACAAATTAAACGTTAGTTTTATTCCGCATTTGTTCAAGCCTAAACAGTAATTATTTTAAAGCGCCTATTCACCCCCCCTCTAGGCGACATCCACGTGGTATCATAGCTAGGTCTCTCTTTATTAGGTTTAACCACCTAGAGAGTAAGAATGTCGACTAGGGGTTTAGGATTCACTAACACTCTTAGTTTCGATGGCACAAATTTTGATGTTTGGGTAATTCACATGCTTAATCACTTTCGGGTCTTGGACCCAAATTTAGAGCGAATTGTAGATATGGGTTTTTCTCCTCCAAAGGATTCTCAAAATATATCTTTAGAGGATGAGAAAAACTCTTATCTCGATGCCTAAGCTTCTAATGTGCTTTTTGATGCTTTGAGCAATGTAGTTATATTTCAACTCATGCCATTCCAGGATACTCATGAGTTGTGGACAAAGCTTCAAGATAAATATGGTATGTCCAAGATTTCTGGGAATGATTGTTCTCCCTCCACCTCCGGTCGTGTGGTCTTCTCAAATTCATCTACTTCACATACATGTGGATTGCCACAAGGTAATGATATGGTGAGTAGTGGTGATCATTGCAATGATGATAGTGGGTTTATTGTTGATGATCCTTCACCACTATATTATTGCAATGCGTCATCTTTGGGCATTAACACTTCGAGTACTCTAAATATTATACATGCTTGTGTTGATAGTCCTTGCATATCATATACAAACTGCTTGACTAAATCTCATGATGATATGCTTCCTATATCTTGTTGCCATGATAAAAATGTATATATTTCCTCGAGTTGTTGTGCTAACAATGTAGAGGAAATTCATCACTCCATGGAACAAGATGTTGCCTTGAATGATGCTTCAAGGGATCCTACATCATCATCTATTGTTACTCACTTTTGCCTTATGGCTAAGGCTTCAAAGGTATCTCCTACTTTGAATCCCAATTATCTCATGATGATGGTGTTGATGATAATGAGGATGAGAATAATGATGAAGAGAGTTATATTATTGCATCCATAAAAACTAAGGGTGAAATGATTTTTAGATCTCTTTATACGAATAAACTTGCTTGTTCCAACTTCTTGGAAAACATGTCTATTTCCACTGAGGGCAAGAAATACATTGAGGAGTTGGAAGCTCATCTCGAGGAGCATGAGGCCACCATATAGACAATGGAAGGTCATGAGCGTGATTACGCTAACGAGATCGCGGAGTTATCTCAAGCTCTTGAAAATGAACAAACCACCAAGCAATCTCTTGAGGAAACCTTTGCTATAGAATTATCTAGATTAAAGGAATCCCATGATAGAGCTCTCGAGGTGGCTAATGATTTTAGAACTAAAAACGATAAGCTTGAAGTTGCACATGCTAAACTCGTTGAGGACTATGAGCACCTCGAAAATGGCTCAAGGGCTATTAAGAGTTCTCTCATCGAACTCACCGAGTCTCATGCTCAACTTGAAGCTTGATATGCTAAAGAGCTTGCCAAGTTGCCTTCTCCTCTTATTGTTAATAATGATGCTTGTGCTACTAACTCTACTTCTTGTGAAGCATCCATTTTAAAAGGATAATGTTGAGCTAAGGGCTCAACTTGAGTTGCTATCTAGCAATTATGGGAAATTGGAAGAAACTCATGTAATGCTCACAAGCTCTCATGATGATCTTCTAGTATCCCATAATGTGCTAAAACTAGCTCATGAGGCTATTACTACCAAGGTAACATCGAGTGAGATTCATGTGGACATTAGCACTACTTATAGTCAAAAATCTATATTGCCATGTGCTAGTCCTTGTAATTCATCTACTCATATTGTTGCAACATCTTGTGATGAATTACTTTCCATGCCTTCTTGCTCTAACAATGAAGCTTATACTTCCTCTAGTACTTGTGTTCATACTAACCATGTAGAGGAAATCAAAGAGCTCAAGGCCCAAGTCACTTCCTTGAAGAAAGACTTGGAAAAGAGTCATGAAGGAATGTACACACTCAACAATGTCTTGTGTGGGCAAAAATCCCCAAATGACAAAGATGGACACGGATTCAACTCCAACAAGAAGAATAAGTCCAAAAGCTTCAATAAGAAGGGCCGAGAACAAGTCAAGAATTCGGCCAAGATTATTTGCTTCAAGTGCAAAATAGAAGGGCACCATGTTAGATCTTGTCCACTAAATAAGAAGCCCCAAAGTCACAAGCAACAAGGGAAGCGGCCACAAGTTCAATCACATACTCAACTATAAGTTGAAGAAAGGCCCCTTCCCAAGAAGACCCAAGCCAACACTCCTCATGTTGAGAAATCAATAGGGGAGAAATTAAAGGGTAGCTGTTGCTACTTATGTCGTGAGAAGGGTCACTTTGCTTCTTCTTGCATGAGAGATAATTTATCCAACCCAATCATTATGGATGATATCTATTATCTTGGGAAGGATAAGGTTGGCAATGTGTTTGCCAAGTTTGTTGGTACTCAAAGTGGTGTCAAGAAAAGTACCATTGGGTTGCCAAGCCTATTGTGACTAACCTCTTAGGACCCAACATGGTTGGGGACCAACAAGCTCAAACTTGATCAATAGGTGAATGTGGAGGACATTGGAGACTTTGATACATAATGAAGAATTAAGGGGTCTTCATCATTCATATTATCTCAAGCCAAGTCATTTGGATTATCGAGTTTCTATCTTATATCCAATGTGCCTCCTTACGGTAACTTGTACTTAAACTTTTTACATTGTTAGTTACTTGCCCCTTTGTGTGTTGTGGTTTTGTACCTTGCATGTGTTTGTATATGCCGTGCTTCCAACTTTCTTATCTTGAGTAATCGAGTATGTGTATGCTGGTTTGCATATCATGTACATGTGAGTCTCATATTGAGCCTTTTTGCATCTTGTTTGTATCTTTGTTGGCTCTTGTGAGAGATTAATGGATTATCCCATTGTGGGGGAGTGATGTGCTTTGCACACCTCACAATCCTATAAATGTGTATACATGGGGAATACCACTTTGTATTTATATTTCAAGATTATCTAGTTTCTATGTGGTATGTCTTACTCATGAGAAATTCAAGTTCTATATGGTCCATTAATTATCCCTTGTTGGTTTTAATTTTCCACTTGTTAATATTGTTAGGTTATCACATTATGGGGTAGTAATATGCTATGTGCATATTACAAGCCTAGAAAATGTGTACATTTGAGGTATTGCCACTTAGTGTTGATATTGTAAATTATCTTGTTCCTAGGTGGCATGTTAGCTCCACAAGTGTCATTTGCTTGCATTTTATGGGTAAATATGATCTTGGATATATTTGCGATCTACCAATGATTATCATTTCCAAAATACTTCTTGTCCTTGACAATTGGTATTCCCATCATGTGGTAGGAATTGCTAATCGTCTTTACATAGGATTTTGTGTTTCGTTTGTCTTCCTTGCCTCTTGTTGATCTATTTTAATATGTCTAGTGTTTTTATAGATATAGAAAAAGTGATTATCCCATCTTGTGCATTTTTTATTTAAATGCAAATTCTATATAATGCACATCCCTTGGGGAGCTATCCTATTTTCTTTAGAACACTCTCTTTATTCGCCCATCATAAAATATTTTGATCCACATCAAGTGTGTGTTGATGGGAGGCAAATCTTGCTCTTTATGATGCTTTGTGCCATCATGAAAATTTGTCGAGGGTTTGGTTTGTTGGAACCTAGCTCTCTTTTGGAAACTAGATACCTCGTATTTGTTTTCCTTCAATTGGTATCTTGTTTCCTTTTATTTGGCATGTGTAAATGGATATCTCATTCCTTGAGGTATCTTTTAATTGATATCCTTCAAGTGATAGTTATTCGTTTTGTATCTTATTATCACTTGATACCTTGTCTTTTGGTGTATTATCAACTATGTGTTGAGTTGATTCTTGAAAGCCTTGAGCATGCATATTTACTATATATAGCTTCTTTTGCTTGCTTTCTTTCTTTGACCCAATATATAGGGGAAACTCCACCTTGTCATAAATTGGCTAAAGTGTGCATGAAATTCAAATTCATATCTATGTGCACATATGTATGTGGAGTTTGTCCTATGTATTGTTGGTTTTCTAACTCTTTGGTCCCAATGAGCTTGGGCGCCATTTTGTTTGTTTTGTTGTTCCAGGAAAAATTGGAGATGCGTTGGATGCTCGGCTCACCTATAAGGAAGTTGTTGACACCATGTGATCATTGGAGCAAAGTTAGGATGATCAACGAACAACTATCTACTATATCAATCCAATGTTGTCTCGGTAACAAGTATCTACTTCATGCATTCATTTCTTGCAAAGGCCCAAACCTGTCTTTTCTTTTCCAGGGTGCATCATGGCATGAATCTCTTGATTTGTTCTTGTAGTACTTGTTTCCTTTCTCAAAGCATCCGAACGATGATGTCTTATTGCTAGTTTGGATGTCTTTGATGTTCGTATGTTGGAAGTTCATATTGTACAATAAGAAAATATTAGGCCATGTGCTATGCTGCCAAGCAAAGATCTTATTGATATATTTATGACTTCCTTTTGGATATCTTCTTTGTTTCTTCTTGTAACCATTTCGTGTGTACATCTTTATTTGTGGATATATATCATCATGATTGTCTTCTACTTAGAATCTTTTACACATGAGAGAAGTTACATCTCTAATTGATATCCTCTTTTCTTTCACGTCCACCGTTGCATTTCCTTTTTCTATTTTCGTGGCTTCGTGAAAGGATTTGTCTTGAGTGCGTATCTTATTTTCCTACATCTTGATGCACTCTTTGGCCATGAAGATTATTTTTCCTCATGCTTGTCTTGATGAGGGTTTTGCCATTTCGATTGGTATCCCTCCTCTTGACAAGGTTCTTATTTCCTATCTTCACCATGGGTTGTGGCAAGTGTTGGTTTTTATTTTGTTTATTAGTAAGTTGTGAACCCATTTTCTAGTATGTGTGTGTGTGGGAATGATATGTCTTGCACTTTGTTTCTCATTTCATCAAGACTATGTTGATAATTAATGCGCATCCTTATCTTAGTATTATCAAGTGCTTTGCCATGACTCACACACATTATTTTGGTTGAGCCTATTCTTAAGTTGCTTCTTTTACATTTTGCTCAACCATTTGTTTTGTGCAAGTGATATGCTTATTGTCTCATCTATATTCTTGCACTCGTTGTGTGTTTTTATTAATTTTAGGGGAGAAACGATCCTATTTTGTGGACTTGTATCAAATACAAAAATCTATTATTAGTGCACAAATCATGGGGAGCTTCTCTAGTTTTGATAAAACACTCTGTTGCCTTTATCATAATATCTTTTATTCATGTGGTTCAAAGGACCATATGATTGTTTGTTCCATCTGGTATCTTTGGATTGCTTGCCTCTATTTTTGTATGTCCTTGTGGCATACGATCCTTTTATTTGCAATCTTTGGGTCCTCGATATAGTTCGTTGTATATGTGTATTTCTCTGCACTCATTTGTTGAGAAGTACACACTTTTGGGAGGACCACCTACTATATTGGCTTTCTAAACTTTTTGTCCATTTTGGCAATCGATGCCAATGGGGGAGAAGTTTAGAGAGTTTAGTTTGGTTATGCTTAGAGGATTTTGCTTTTATTACATAAGCATTTACATCTTGTATGCATGCATTATTGCTTTGCATGTGTGTGCTTCGTTATGCTTATTTCCTTATATAAACTCTTTTTAAGTGGTTGTCATCAATTACCAAAATGGGGGAGATTGTTAGAGAATATTTCTCCATGGTAATTGATGAAAATTCCTATGGACTAATGGTTGCCTTAAGCTATATTTATAGGATTTGTCCATAGGCACTTCTTGAAGTTCATGTGTTGGGTTCAAGGAGTTTATATCATGACCAAGATGGTATTCAAGGTATTATCCAAAGAATGGTCACAGAGACACAAGGTTTATCAAGATCGTCAGAGAAAGAGTAAATCAAGATGATCAACACACAAAGTGTACAACATGTACCGAGAGGGATCAAGTGATCCTATGGTATGGTAAGCATTGTCCATTACGTGTTTTGTGTACTAACCCATGGTCTTCGTGAGAGTTCTATGTGGGGGTTAGGTGTGTTTTCATGGGCTTGCGTGAAAAGAAAGATCTCATACAACCCATGAAGGATGATGTCAAGTGGTGATCGTCATCAAGATTGCGGTGTGCAAGTTCAAGTGGATCAGCACGAATATATCATGCTTGAAGCTTGCCGTGCATTGTGGTGGCAATGGACTTGTGAAGATATGTTGAAGAGTGGCTCACCCATAGTGAGTATGGGGAGCAATCAACTAGTCTTCATCAAGACAACACAATCAAGAAAGGTGGTCCATCTTGAGGAAGCCAAGATCATCATCATCTAGCTCAAGAGGACAAGGTGCAAGGTATAGGTTTTCCCTTGATAGGTTTTCTGTTTTAGGATAGATTGTCGTACTGTCAAGGGGGGCTCTCAAGTGAGTAGCTTGATCGTATCGTTCGTGGAGAGCTCAAACCATTTGCATCCTTGCATCACACTTCTTGGTTCTTGTTTGGTGTTACTCTTTGTGAGTTTTAGAGCTTACGGTCATCTTCATGACAAGCTCGAGTTCATTGAAAACGAAGTCCATATGCATCTTCTATGATGTTTTCAATGTTGGGAGTTTTTATCGGTCTTATTCGAAGAAGGATTCTCACCATTTTCTTATGGGGCTTTTGTCACTTGCTTCTTATTTATATTTCTACCAAGATTGTGTTAGCCCATGTCGTTATCTTTCCAACAAACTTGGTTTCGTTGAATTCGAAGTCCGTATGCGAAAGTTAGAGCAGCTTAAGTATTCATCGGTAGTACCGCTCCTATTGCCTGCGGTAGTACCGCTCGTGTAGCCGTAGTACCGCCCCCCGAGCTGTAGTACCGCCCCCGGAGCAGTAGTAATTTCTTACTACCTCTCCCTAGCGGTAGTACCACTGTAGGAGCGGTAGTACCGCTCCGTGTGGGCGGTAGTACCGCTTCGGGACGGTAGTACCTCTCTTTAAAGGTTGTTCTTCGTCGGACTTTTTGCGAAGACTTTCTCTAGAGGTAGTACCGCCAGGGCTAGAGGTAGTACCTCCAGGGTCTAGAGGTAGTACCTCCAGGGCTAGAGGTAGTACCGCCTGGGTCTAGCGGTAGTACCTCCAGGGTCTAGCGGTAGTACCGCCAGGGCCAGCGGTAGTACCCCTGTGCTCGGGTTGTAAGTGGGGGTAACGGTCTGATTTCTTCCCCACTATATAAAGGGGGTCTACTTCCCCCTTGGACTAATTTTATCCATTGAGATCGTGTTATTCCCCCATTGTTGACCTTCTTAGAGCTTGCTTACTCTCTGTAACATCCCAAAATTACAAATTTTGGAATGTTAATATAATTATTAGATTGATTGTTTGTTTGTTTGTTTGAGTGATTGAAACTTGAGTGGAATTTGAAACTTCTCAAAAAAATGAGAGGGAATAAAATGACTTTCCCAAAATTTTCCATTTTGAATCCCTTTTCAATTTTGAGTTTGAATATTTTCAAAACCCTTTGATTAAAAAAAATCAAACGAGAGGAGGAAAATGACCCTCCAAAATCAGAGACTATGTCTTGATTCAAATTTTAAGTATTTGCAATTTATTTGAAATTCAAATTCCTTTTGATTGTAAAGTTATTGCAAATTTTTTTAAAGTATTTTTTTTTGGTTTTGAAAATATGTTCATGTTTTAGAAAATTTTATTCTGAAAATTTTGATATATAATATGTCTATATAAAATGTTCTCTCTTTTTCATTTATACGTTTTTCTTCTTTGTTTTTTAAAAAAAAATGTTCGTTCGCAAAAAAAAAAGGGTCGCGGCTGGCCGGTAGTTGTCACCACAGTTGGCCAAATCCTGGCCCATGCAACACTCTTTTCTTTTCTTTCTAATTTCCCTACACTACGTATATGTTTAGTCCCACATTGCCTATCTATGGACCATTAGACCTCCCTTCCACCTATAAATATAGATCCATATGAGCATCCAAAAAATCATCTATTTCGGGTTAAATCAATCTTTTGGTTTAACAAGATTTATAAAATAAAAATATTTTTTCTTCTCTTCGGTGGGATTTCTCGAAGTCGTCTCCTCATTGGAATTAATTCTTACTCTCCATTCTAAAGGTATTTCTCTTCGTATTTTTTTATACTCCCGTAGTTTATTATTTCTAGACTAGTATTCCTACACTAGTATACGGTAGAGTAATTAGATATATTATTTAGTCTTCGTATTTACACATTAGTACTAGAATTCTTTTAGACATAGCACTTTTCTTCCGTAAAACAGCTTGGCCCTGATTTTTCAAATAGCCATACCTTTTTACCCGTTTATCCGAATTAGATGAAACCAACGCCTAGAGTTTCGTCTTGACCCCACCTATCCTGTGAACCTATCATATCAACTTTTTGAAATTTTCAAATTTCTAAATTTGTTCATATTCATATTCAAACTTCTTTTGATCATATCTTTTTATCCGTAGCTCCGTTTTAGATGAATTCAATTGCGTCGGATTCGTATCAAAGTAATCTTTTCGTTTGTATCATTAGTTTTAACTTTTCAACTTATAATTTTGATCAAATCAGATTTATCTATTAGTGCGCAAAAGTGTTCACATCGTTCTAAGCCGATTCAATGTTATATTGAAGTATTTGTATCTTTTGATCCGCTAGTTCAAATCTAGTAATTCTTTTTTCTACACGCTCATATTGATCTCCTATATCCAGTAGCATCATTAGTTTCGACCTTTGAACCTTACAAATTTGAGACATTCAAATTTCTATTCGAACATTCATTTGATCTTATCTTGCAAATCATACCACCTTTTCAATTGATTCCTTTTACCCCTAAACACTCATGTCATATATTTTTGTACGTAACCATTGTACTTGTGTTCAACTTCTCTTGACCTTTTGAATGCAAATTCAATTCATACTTCAATTCGCTATAACTTGCGTTGTAGTGCTCCATTTCAAGAAATTCTTTCTACAAATAAATTCGTATGTGTTATACTATTTGTCAAATAACATTCATGTTGTTCTCCCAATATTTTTGATCATCTCCCATACTGTATGCAAGTCAAACTTATATAGCAATAGTTCATCGTCCATTACCTCTTTTGATCTCATTCATGCACCTTCACTTTACAACACACTTAGGACCTTTTTATTAAACCTTAGTCCGTTGTTATTTTTGCACCAAGACATGCTTTGTTCTTATGTTCTCTTGGTTCTTCCTTTTTGGCATGAATGTTCATTGAATGCTATTCATTTACGATAGATTGCTCGGAGTGTGGCAAGTAGAATCATCAGGATTTTGAGAGCGACTATCTTCATCAAGTAATACCAGGCAAGTCACTTTGATCATACTATTACCTATGTTTTATGCATTGTAGTTCTACCATCCTATGCCCAAATTGCATGCTGCTTAGGTACTTGGAAATTTTAGTATAGATTGTAGTATCATGTGGTAGGCACACAACAACCCCGTTACTTGGCCCCGGGACGACAAATTTCATATTGCTATGCTTGAGTAGACGGGATTTCGGTTGAGTGCATAACACGAGTGATGCGAGGTTGATTAAATAATCAAGACCGGTTAAGACAAGATTTTCAAGACCTTGGACGCAATGCAACTCTGGGTGAAGGACGGTTGATCAGCTCCCTGGAGAACCCAGTGGATGACCCGGGATGCTGGAGAGGCCATGACATCCTGCGGAAAGCTTCACCCAGGCTGAAAGAGACGGACGGATATTTTCAAGACCCAAGGCTTACCTGCACAGCCACAAGTCATTATCGGCTCTGGCTTGGTTAGACAACGCGGCGACTCTGGACAGGCGGCGATAGCAGATGTAGAAGAACGGTAGGAATGGATGGGCACCGACAGGGATTCAGAGGGACCCGTTGAAAGACCATGTTTTGATCATCCGGTCTTCAAACACCTTGAAGTGCGAGGACATACTCGGAGGCGATCAAATCTTGTGGGGAACGTGTGCAAAACTCTGCAGAGTACTCAAACCTAATCGATTAGCCGTGTCCACGGTCATGGACAACTTGAGCCAAAGGAACTGAAGTTATCTAGATTTCTCAACACCATTAAATATATTTGATGAGGGTAATTATTGACAACTCGAGTACGAGAACTGGTTGGCGGAACCATCTCGTTAACAACCAACAATGTAGTAACATTTTTCTTTTTAGCCCTCTCTTGTTGTAGGAGACAATTTGCTTTATGCTAAAACTTAGAACACCACCTGCCATATATGCATATAGTATAGATGATATTTTACCCCCTCTCATATGTGACTTGCCAGCATATTCAATATGCTGACCTACACGGCTGCAAGTCTTATGTTGCAGATATTTTTCTTCGACGAGTAAGAGTACGATTCAGGGTTACGGTCTACACTCAACTTGCCGTTGGTGTTTATTGGGACTCCACTCCCTTGACTGCTTCCGCTGAGATAATTAAGGTATATATCAGTTTTACGCTATTTACATGTGATTGCACTTTGATATATACATTGATGTACTGTGTGTGCCAGCATACTGATCCAGGGATGGCACAGAAACACAGAGGCTTGACTCGTCATGAGTCGGGTCGCTACAGAAATGGTATGAGAGCACATGTTGACTGTAGGACGTGACCCTAGAAACTGGAAACTTCTTAGGATAGGATCTGTCAAAAATCCTATTTTCGAAAACACCTTTTACTTCTCATCTCTTCTGAGTTCATCAAATGTTCTCTCTCACCTCAAATAGTTATACAATCCCCTTACCCCTTCGACCTCATGAAGAATCAACTGAGTCCCACTTCAAAGTAAAGAGGATTTCATCATGCATTGAAGAATTGAAGCTGCACCAACAGTAGACTCTCAAGACCCGAAGAACTCAAAGACCCTGAAGTGTCCGAATAATTATATGACCATTAGAAGTCCAAACCCCTTTTATATACCCACGTTAGATACGATGATTTGTGAACCGTCTTTGGTGTGTGTTTTCCGACGGCCACAAATAAAATCTATTCTCAAAAATATTGTTTGTATTGTGTGTATCTCCCTCCCTCTCTTACCCATGTCATCCCCAAAACCTCAACCCTACCAGATGGAGTATGAAGCTGGACTTGTAGTCTCTGGACCAATGACCCAGCTGGAAGCTGAGATATGGATTCAAAACATGGTGAACCACTTCGGGAGTAACTTGATCTCAAGGAAGTATGAAGTGGAACACGCTCTCCAGTACTTTACCCAAAGTGCTGCTATCTGGTGGAAAATGCATCATGCCATACAAGGATTTAGTGGAGCAGAAAGTTGGGAAGAATTCAAGAAGACTTTGTTAAGATCCCGACTTATTCATAAGTGTTATGACAATCCGAAGGAGAAGACTTGTGCATGCAAGATCTGTGGAGAAATAGGACACACCCAGGAAGAACACAAGGATGGATGCACTCATTGTGAAGAAAATCACCCAGTTGAAGAGTGCCCAAGTAGTCAGGTGACTTGTTTCCTTTGTGAAGGAACCACCAACTACCCAGCTCAGTGTCACATTTACCCCAAGTATGCATGAAACCCACAGACCCCGGGACTAACAAGGACCAAGTACTATCTTTTTGGAGAAGGAAACATGGATCAACAAACGTTTTCTTAGGAGCATACGAAAACCTGAGAGTTGTGAAGATACGATAGATGTTTTGTTGAGCTTGCAGAACCAATGGATTATCTGAACTTCGTTCATGGACAAGAGAAACTCTGCAACGCTTGTGAGGATGCCCAAGTGTTAGTATACGAGATTCACTAAACCTTATACAAGGCAATGATTTCAGTGCGACATGGCTTGGCCACCATGATGACTTACTCTTATCATTCTCTTGCTATTCGGAAAGGTAAATCTGAGAGACTTACCCATAGTGAGAGACAACGTTCTTTGAAGCCTTTTTTAAGCCTTAGAATGGTATAATGAAAGCCCATGTACATGGCACTTGTTGTCACGCGTAGGAATTTTTTTGTACGGTGAGGATGAAGCCAAGACCCATTTCACTGCAGGATAACCACAAATGATAGACCACCATGAGAATCATCGATAAGTTATTTAGAATGATCACGAGACCTGTCAGTTAAGAAGACCCAGTGATGGAAGAAGCTTATATCAAGAGAAGAACCCTTGATTTTGATGGAAACATTATGAATACAATGGAATAGCTTCACCAAAGTAGTTACCATGAAGAATATGAGGAGTGAGATGCCAAGATCCCAAAGGATTGTTAGTAATTTGAGGGACCAGTAACTCTCATTTTAAGTGTGGCAGCACACCACTTTGCAGGAGATTGGATTTGTTAGAAGACCTCCAAAACCTAAACATTTTCTTTCTAGCCTCTTCGAATCTTGAGGACGAGATTCATTTTAAGTGTGGTAGTTTGTAACATCCCAAAATTATAAATTTTGGAATGTTATTATAATTATTAGATTGATTGTTTGTTTGTTTGTTTGAGTGATTGAAACTTGAGTGGAATTTGAAACTTCTCAAAAAAATGAGAGGGAATCAAATGACTTTCCCAAAAATTTCTATTTTCAATCCCTTTTCAATTTTGAGTTTGAATATTTTCAAAACCCTTTGATTAAAAAAAAATCAAACGAGAGGAGGAAAATGACCCTCCAAAATCAGAGACTATGTCTTGATTCAAATTTTAAGTATTTGCAATTTATTTGAAATTCAAATTCCTTTTCATTTTAAAGTTATTGCAAAAAAATATTTTTTTTAAAAGTTTTTTTTGGTTTTAAAAATATGTTCATGTTTTAGAAAATTTTATTCTGAAAATTTTGATATATAATATGTCTTTATAAAATGTTCTCTCTTTTTCATTTATACGTTTTTCTTCTTTGTTTTAAAAAAAAAATTGTTCGTTCGCAAAAAAAAAGGGTCGCGGCTGGCCGGTACTTGTCACCACGGTTGGCCAAATCCTGGCCCATGCAACACTCTTTTCTTTTCTACACTACGTATATGTTTAGTCCCAGATTGCCTATCTATGGACCATTAGACCTCCCTTCCACCTAAAAATATAGATCCATAGGAGCATCCAAAAATCATCTATTTCGGGTTAAATCAATATTTTGGTTTAACTAGATTTATTAAATAAAAATATTTTTTCTTCTCTTCGGTGGGATTTCTCGAAGTCATCTCCTCATTGGAATTAATTGTTACTCTCCATTCTAAAGGTATTTCTCTTCGTATTTTTTTTTATACTCCCGTAGTTTATTATTTCTAGACTAGTATTCCTACACTAGTATACGGTAGAGTAATTAGATATATTATTTAGACTTCGTATTTACACATTAGTACTAGAATTCTTTTAGACATAGCACTTTTCTTCCGTAAAACACCTTGGCCCTGATTTTTCAAATAGCCATAACTTTTTACCCGTTTATCCGAATTACATGAAACCAACGCCTAGAGTTTCGTCTTGATCCCACCTATCCTGTGAATCTATCATATAAGCTTTTTGAAATTTTCAAATTTCGAAATTTGTTCATATTCATATTCAAACTTCTTTTGATCATATCTTTTTATCCGTAGCTCCGTTTTAGATGAATTCAATTGCGTCGGATTCGTATCAAAGTAATCTTTCTGTTTGTATCATTAGTTTTAACTTTTCAACTTATAATTTTGATCAAATCAGATTTATCTATTAGTGCCCAAAAGTGTTCACATCGTTCTAAGCCGATTCAATGTTATATTGAAGTATTTGTATGTTTTGATCCGCTAGTTCAAATCTAGTAATTCTTTTTTCTACACGCTCATATTGATCTCCTATATCCAGTAGCATCATTAGTTTCGACCTTTGAACCTCACAAATTTGAGCGATTCAAATTTGTATTCGAACATTCATTTGATCTTATCTTGCAAATCATACCACCTTTTCAATTGATTCCTTTTACCCCTAAACACTCATGTCATATATTTTTGTACGTAACCATCGTACTTCAGTTCAACTTCTCTTGACCTTTTGAATGCAAATTCAATTCATACTTCAATTCGCTATAACTTGCGTTGTAGTGCTCCATTTCAAGAAATTCTTTCTACAAATAAATTCGTATGTCTTATACTATTTGTCAAATAACATTCATGTTCTTCTCCCAATATTTTTTATCATCTCCCATACTGTATGCAAGTTGAACTTATATAGCAATAGTTCATCGTCCATTACCTCTTTTGATCTCATTCATGCACCTTCACTTTACAACACACTTAGGACCTTTTTATTATACCTTAGTCCGTTGTTATTTTTGCACCAAGACATGCTTTGTTCTTATGTTCTCTTGGTTCTTCCTTTTTGGCATGAATGTCTATTGAATGCTATTCATTTACGATAGATTGCTCGGAGTGTGGCAAGTAGAATTATCAGGATTTTGAGAGCGACTATCTTCATCAAGTAATACCAGGCAAGTCACTTTGATCATACTATTACCTATGTTTTATGCATCGTAGTTCTACCATCCTATGCCCAAATTGCATGCTGCTTAGGTACTTGAAAATTTTAGTATAGATTGTAGTATCATGTGGTAGGCACACAACAACCCCGTTACTTGGCCCCGGGACGACAAATTTCATATTGCTATGCTTGAGTAGACGGGATTTCGGTTGAGTGCATAACACGAGTGATGCGAGGTTGATTGAATAATCAAGACCGGTTAAGACAAGATTTTCAAGACCTTGGACGCAATGCAACTCTGGGTGAAGGATGGTTGATCGGCTCCCTGGAGAACCCAGTGGATGACCCGGGATGCTGGAGAGGCCATGACATCCTGCGGAAAGCTTCACCCAGGCTCAAAGAGACGGACGGATATTTTCAGGACACAAGGCTTACCTGCACAGACACAAGTCATTATCGGCTCTGGCTTGGTTAGACAACGCGGCGACTCTGGACAGGCGGTGCTAGCAGATGTAGAAGAACGGTAGGAATGGATGGGCACCGACAGGGATTCAGAGGGACCCGTTGAAAGACCATGTTTTGATCATCCGGTCTACAAACACCATGAAGTGCGAGGACATACTCAGAGGCGATCAAATCTTGTGGGGAACGTGTGCAAAACTCTGCAGAGTACTCAAACCTAATCGATTAGCCGTGTCCACGGTCATGGACAACTTGAGCCAAAGGAACTGAAGTTATCTGGATTTCTCAACACCATTAAATATATTTGATGAGGGTAATTATTGACAACTCGCGTACGAGAACTGGTTGGCGGAACCATCTCGTTAACAACCAACAATGTAGTAACATTTTTCTTTTTAGCCCTCTCTTGTTGTAGGAGAAAATTTGCTTTATGCTAAAACTTACAACACCAGCTGCCATATATGCATACAGTATAGATGATATTTTACCCCCTCTCATATGTGACTTGCCAGCATATTCAATATGCTGACCTACACGGCTGCAACGTCTTATGTTGCAGATATTTTTCTTCGACGAGTAAGAGTACGATTCAGGGTTACGGTCTACACTCAACTTGCCGTTGGTGTTTATTGCGACTCCACTCCCTTGACTGCTTCCGCTGAGATAATTAAGGTATATATCAGTTTTACGCTATTTACATGTGATTGCACTTTGATATATACATTGATGTACTGTGTGTGCCAGTATACTGATCCAGGGATGGCACAGAAAGACAGAGGCTTGACTCGTCATGAGTCGGGTCGCTACACCCTCAATCCCTCCAAAGATTCTTGCTTGTTCTTGAGGAAAAGGGGAGAGGAGATCTAGATCCACATCTCCACCAATCACTTTCTCCTCTATGTGAGGGGAACCCCTTGGATCTAGATCTTGGAGTTTTTTTTGAGCTCCTTGTTCTTCCTCTTATATTTCTTCATAGCTTTTGTTGTTGTGGAGCGATTTGAGTGTGAGGGACTTGTCCACTTCGTGTGTTCTTGCCATTGCATTAGTTGCATCGGTTTGAGTTCTCCACGGTGATACGTGGAAGTGAAGTTTGAGAAGCTTATTACCTTTGGTACTTAGTACCCTAGATATTGTTCTTCATGGATGCTTTGGCGTCCTAGAAGCTTGGTGGTGTCTCGGAGCTCAATCATTCTGGTGTAAATCTCCGGGCAAGCGTCGGGGTCTCCAATTAGGTTGTGGAGATTGCCCCGAGCAAATTGTACGGGTACCGGTGACCGCCCCCAAGGTTTTCCATTTGTACGGGTTCGGTGACTGCCCTCAAGGGTCCCTTAGTGGACTCACCGCATCTTGCATTGTGCGAGGGCGTGAGGAGATTACTGTGGCCTTAGTGGCATCTTGGGGAGCATTGTGCCTCCACACCGCTCCAACGGAGATAAGCATCCGCAAGGGTGTGAACTTTGGGATACATCATCGTCTCCTCATGCCTCGGTTATCTATTACCCGAACACTTTACTTATGCACTTTACTTTGTGATAGCCATATTGTTTATTGTCATAGGTGTTGCTATCACTTAGTTGTTTATCTTGCTTAGCATAAGTTGTTGGTGCACATAGGTGAGCATAGTTGTTGTAGGTTTTGTGCTTGACAAATTAAACGTTAGTTTTATTCCGCATTTGTTCAAGCCTAAACCGTAATTATTTTAAAGTGCTTATTCCCCCCCTCTAGGCGACATCCACATCCTTTCAATCGGTAACCGGCTCCTGACATCATCCTGACCAGGATGGCCGTGTGACCTGGTACATCAATGCACCTAGTCAGACGGACCACCTGATGAAAAGGACGGGCATGCATTTGAAATAGAGAACAACGCAAAGGCATTAGAGCTGTGGAAAAGAAATTGGGCAGCAAAACAGTTGTAAATGCTCAAAAACAATTTTGAGACAACCCAAAAAAATAGGATAGCATAACCACTCAACTATCAAGTTCAAATTCCATGGTCATCAAATACTTATTTTATTTTCCTTGTAACAAAAGAAAACTCGGATTAACTCTCGAACCGCTTTCCTACAATCTATCGTTTAGTAACACGTGATCCTCACAGATAGATAAGAAACCTATTTCTTAATCCCCGTAGAAAAGATGAGGATGACCAGAATAGAATGACTTGAGAAGATAAGCAATAAACTTACATTCCCTTCCACAAACAATTCCCTTACATATAACTAAAGCATTTCTAGACTCGACTTCGACCAGTTTGGCTTGGTAATCCTACAGTCAGTCAGGTTGTGATACCAACGCTGTTGGGACCCCAATCCTAAGCCATAGGAATCCAGCCTGTAACACATTGCATGCCTTTGCGGTCTCACGCACGGTTAACCCCACGGGTGCCACCTTACGTTAGCCGGGACCGTTTGCGCCTTTTGACTCACCTATACATTTGTGTCGCTAGCATTCCAATGTCAAAGAACCCGGGTCGACATAACTAGTCATAAACTCAAGTGGATCAAGTCTACACAGACAGGCATACATAACCCAGCAAAGCAGGTGTCGGTCATCACCGAGTGTAGACGAGTCGTAGCAAGCTACAAGGACTCCATTACACCATGTGACATTTCCCCGTAGGGACAGACACAACAACTAAGAAGGATACATGTCGGTCAACCAATGTATCCGGAGTAGTCGCGAACTACCAAGGCTCGGTGGAAACACAAAGGGGCATTTCTCTATATAGAGAGCTACTAAGGGCATACGACTAGGTGTCGAATCCCATACATATCACAGTGCATCACACGTACACATGACATACTTGATATTCATAGATACAACAATGGCATCACAACATAACCATACAACATCACCACATTTATTTTAAAGACTCGGAAGAGTCTTACATAATAAGTTCATACGGGTAGGGGTCACATGACCCGACACTCAAGTGATACAAGCAAAGTCATACAAACCAAGCGGAAGCATTAAAATTGTCTGAGTACAGACAGTTGAAAGGAAAAGACATAAAGCCTGACTATCTAGAGATCCCTTCTCAAAGGGGCCATGTCGTAGCTAAAACACCAGCTACTCGTCATCATCGAGGTCTAGATAGAACCCACCTTTTGGCTCGTGGGTACCTTCTGCAACATTTATTAAACAAACATCAGTACAAAGGTACTCAGCAAGACTTTAGAACTGATCTATCTACTCATGCACAAGTATCAACAAAAGGGGTTGTGGGGTTTCATGCAGCAAGCCAGCTTTGACTCTTGGCTAGACTATACTACAATTTTAAATAGTGTTTAACCAACTTTGTTAAGTCGTACACGAGTCCACTACCACCACAACAATACACTATCATGGATTCCTTTCCGTCTCCCTACGGAAATGCCATACATGATACTCACACTTATCTTGATACTTTTATGAGTAGCCATTAAAGTTATCTATGAACAACATATGTCTCCAAGTAGTCCATATCCGCGGACGCGGCTATTCGAATAGATCATAACCCTGAAGGGGTGTACTTCTTCACACACGCTCTCGCCACTTATCGCCATGTGCACGTCATGCACCTCGACAACCTTCAAGAGGAAGCCCAGCGAGGGAGACGACCACGACTGTTAACCACGCTAATACCTAGTCCAGGTTTATCGCCTATTTGAGAGTGAACCCGCACGGAAGTCCGGCCGAAGTTTCCGCTACGGCCCCAAACAATCTGCGCAGGGTTCCCAAGCCCACCATCCGGGTGCCACTTGGTACACCGTGCCACTTCCTACCGCATCGTAGCCCACCTCTAAGGTCAGCACCATGCACGGCCTCCAGCATGACTATAAACACCAGAAACTACTTGCAACTCCTGGACCGAGTACTAGGCCATTAATAAGTGGAGCGGGGTAATGTTTTAGGGCCCAACATGTGGTAGTAACTAGTCTTGGATTACATACACGGAACTATGTTCCTAAGGACGGTTCTAATGAAACAACCCACCATGTACTCCTACATAGCTGTCCATCGGTACCTTTACCAAATCAGGTTCCACGCTTGTTCTTTGTCACTAGAACACATTCATCCATTCCTCTTCATCACCCAGATGACACAGACCGGACACAACTCTAGGCATAGCAAGCATAGCAGGATAAGACAGATCATGGCTCAAGCAACTACCAGGTATGCTAGGTTGCATGGTTTGGCTATTTACTGTGACAGTGATAGGTCATGCAAAGGAATAGGTTCAGCTACCGAAGTAAAGCATTTGAAACATTTTGTCCTAATGCAATAATTGAGAGCAGGAGCGGGAACATGGGATTATATCAGGATGATCAAAATGGTTCCTTGCCTTGTTGCTCAGCAGAAGGATTAAATACGCCAGTCGGATATTCGTACGTATCCGGAAGGGCAGAGCCTACCGAAATAATAACGACAATCAATGCCATTCATATGCAACAATATTATGCATGAACATAGCATGAAATGAAATGTAGCATGAGCTAGTGTGTCTATCAAACTTTGGTTTGATGCTGATTTGAATTCAAGTTCAAATATTATTTAAAGTAGGACATTGATTAAATTCCTTTAATTGATTTGACCTGATGCTATTTCATAACTTTGTTGGTCATGCATGAAAGTAGCACCATTGTGTTCACTGAAGTTTTCTGATCATTTTACATATATTATTTGTCAAATTTGGAGTTATTTTTAATTTTCTATGAATTTCCAAAGTTTCAGCATTTTCTGGAATTATTTAAAACAGAAATAGTATTACTGCATCAGCATGACATCAGCAGGTCAATCTAGCCGTTGAAAGTCAAACTTGACCAGTGGGACCCACTAGTTAGTGACTCTGGTTAGTTTTTAGTTAAACTTTAAGTTAACTAGTTAATTAGCAGTGGCTGGACCACATGTCAGTGACTGATTAGTATATAATATTTTCTTTAATTTTGATTAGGTTGGCAGGCCCCACTTGCCATAGACTCTGGGGAGTCAACCCACCGGCGTTGGGGGTCAAACCCACCGGCGATGAGCCGCCAGTGGCTCCAGGGACGGTAGAGGGCATCGGAAATGCTCCTCCGGCGACCGAACAAGCGGCGGCAGGCACCACATGGACGACCCTTCGCCCGCGAGCTCATTTTTGCAAGTCTTGGGGTTGAAACGGCCGGAGTCGATGCCGGTGACGGGCTCGGCGGCTGTCGGAGCTCGAGCAACGTCGAGGTCATCGAAACAGAGCGCAAATGGGTCGGCGTTTGGCTCCTACATCATCTACGCGACATGCTGAAGCTATTGAAGGTCTCAGATGGAGCAACCCATCACCGGAGCCTCATCAGGTTCCGGTGGAATCGGGAGCTAGGGCTCGGTATCGACGGGGAAAAGAGGGGGGAAAAGCATCCGGGGCTCACGGGGATTGCAGAGGCTTCGATAGCGGGATCGAGGATGGCCTCGAGAAGGAGAACGATGGCGGCGAACGACGGAGATCCGGGGAAGAAGACGACGGTGTTGGGGCGATGCAGGGCTCGGGAGCTTGATTATGTTGGCGTGGACGATGTACTCGACGAGGCGGAGAGTTTGAGGCACTAGGGGAGGCTTGCTATGGCCGGAGACGACAGCTAGCTCGAGCTCGAGCTCGGCTCTAATGGCGACCGAGAGGAGGGGGAGCAGGAGAGCGAATGGGGAGTTAGAGGATTGGAACGGGCTGAGGAGGGTTGTCCCCTCGCGGCCAGGGCGACGGAGCGTCCAGGAAGGCACCCACGTGCGTGGCCTCGCCGGAGAAAGCGGCAGCCACCTCGTGCTGCACACTAGCAAGGAGGAAGACGACATGAGCGAAGCTGGGTTGGGCCAAGGTGAGCGAGAGGTAACCCTTTTCTATTTTCTTTCATTTCTGATTTCTGTTAAATCATTTCTGACATTTATTTTATTTTATTTTGGCTCCAAACTATTCCTATAAATAGTGAATAAAACTCTTCGGTGTTATTTGGAATATCTCCAAGCCCACATAAATATTTCAACATTTTATGATATTCTAAAATATTTAAAATCACATATTTGGGTGATTTCAGTAGCTTTTATGATTTAAATAGAATGCCAAATGTATTTTTAAATTAAGTTCCACCCCTGAAATATTGTTTCCAATATTTATCAAAAAGGGTGGGCTTTTATGAAGGCCATTTTGGGTTGATTGATTTATCACAAGATTTGAACTGAGTTGAATATAGAAGTGCTAGGGTTTTTCTTAGATTTCTATTTTGATTTTTAATGCAAGAATAAAACATGAGCACATTCTTGGAAAACATCAAATGGAAGCTAGGGATGTGACAATTCTTCTTCCTAAGAGAGGTCATCATGGCATTTACATGAAGCATCTCAAGAAGACATTTGGGAACCCATATCCTCTTCATAGCTAAACCATTCCTCCAGTTAGTTCCAATGAATCTAGCCAATACTTCACCATTCTGAGAGTTGAACACTTAGTAATTGGAGTCGAAATACTCGTTAATAATGATAGGAATAGCATAGTTAAAAAGATATAATGTGGATGGATCAACTAAAGGGGCCTTTGCAGCAACCCATGTGGTTTTGGGGTACTGCTCATGCGACATTGATGTTTCTTTCAAACTCAACACCCATTTCCTAGGGTTTTTGTTCAAGATTTTCTTCTTGTGGACATCACACAGAATATGATGTCCCCTGAGACTTTTGTACATGCATGTTTCAAGCAATGTATTCAACTTTTCATTTTCATTAGTGGTAGTAGTGGTTTCCTTGGATGATGGGGTATATACCAGACATACAGTTGAAGCTAGTGCATTTTCAGAAGAATTTTAACATTTAATATTTTAGTCATTAGCTTCACGAGCTAGGAATTTTATGCATGGAGCATGAAATTTATCCTGAGCGGTACTAATTTGTTCTACGAAGAGTGAGGCATTATCCTTCTGAAGATACTCATGAGCTTATCTCAACTTCTCAAGATCTTTCTTTCTTTGAAGTATTCATAAGAAAGCTTCTCATGATGAGTTGTGAGAATATCGTGATGATTTTGGGTATCCTCAAACTTGAACAAAGACTTTGCATGTCTTCAGCCATAGTTTTGTTCACACTCATCTCGTCGCGTAACAGGTCATCGCTCTTCTCTAGGGAATTTTGCATTTTATGCATACAATTTTTTTGTTTAGTGGCAATCTTAACAAGCTTAGAGTATCTAGGTTTCAAGTCATCATCAGATTGACCTTTGCAATCAGAGTCATGCGCCAAGATTTTGAGGATAATCTCGAGCCTTTTTCTAAGAAGTAGTAGGCTGGTGCATAGTCCTCGTGAGTGTCTTCAATGTTGACGAGGCGGCCATTATCTTCGGCTTCGAAGACAGATGTGGTGATGAATGCTGAAGACATAACAAAACCATCAATTTTAGTATCGCATTCCTTCTTAGATTCCTCTTCAGCTTCAGACTTAGATTCGTCTTCATAATCCATTTCCTTGCCAATAAAAGCATGAGCTTTGCTAGATGAGCTCTTCTTTTGCGATGAATACTTGGATGAAGATTTGTGAAGCTTCTTATTTTTGTTGTGTCGTCGGAATCATAGTCCTTGCCCTTCTTTTTGGATTCCTTCTCCCAACAAGGACAATCAACAATGAAGTGGCCTACTTTAGTTTCCTTCTTGTTCTCACACAAAGACATTTCTCGAGACTTCTTGGAGTCACGCCTTGAATATTTTCCAAAGCATTTGGACTTGGCGAATTTCTGAAACTTCCTCATGAGAAGAGCGAGTTATTTTCCAATGTTTTTGACACCATCAGAACCGCATTCAGATTCTTCTTCCTCAAATGAAGATACTGCTTTTGCCTTTAGGGCACGAGAGCGACCATAACTAGAACCACATATTTCCCTATTCTCAAATTGTTGGAACTCATGGGTGCTCAGCCTCTCAATGATATCAGTAGGATCTGATTCCTTGAAGTCAGGGAGTTCTTGGATCATGATGGCAAGAGTGTCAAAGGAACTGCCAAGAGATCTCAATAGCCTTTTCACTACTTCAGGTGTGGTGGTACTACTCACACCGAGAGCATTCAACTCATGTGAGATGTTTGTGAGACAATCAAATGTAAGGTGGACATTTTCATTGTCAAGCCTCTTGAAGTGGTTGAACAGGTTGCGAAGTACATCAACACGTGAGTCTCGCTGAGATGAGACACCTTCATTGACCTTGGAAAGTCGTTCCCACATTTGCTGCGCACTGTCTAGAGCAATCACATGACCATAGTGTCCTTTGGTCAGATGACCACAGATGATGTTCTTTGAAGTTGAGTCTAGCTCAACAAATCTCTTCACATCAGCAGCAATGACACCTTCCCCAACCTTGGGAATGCCAGCCATGACGACATATCCGAGGTGGTTGTCAATCGCTTCAAGATGCATCTGCATCTTCTTCTTCTAGTAGGGGTAGTTAGTTCCATCGAAGAGAGGCCATGCAGCGGAGACCTTTATTATCCACCAGAGGGTGGATAATACATGATTTTTACGGAAAAAATTGAAATAGTAAATTGCTTCAAAGTGAGAGGAAGCGAATCACGATCAGATCAGTATAGCAGTCAAGAATCTAGGCATGACATGAAGTGGGATGAAGACATTCACACAGGTATAGCATAGTCACCATACAAACAGAAGTGCATCAAAGATAAATTAGAGTAGTACGAACACAAATGTAGATCGAATTAATATATTCAATGAATGTCGTAACACAAGAGAAATGAAGCAATGGCTTCGCAATACTAAGTAACAGGTAAAGGAGTGGAAAGATAGAACCAGTTGCTTGACGAAGACTCAAGATTTGCCGGACCAGTTCTAGTTGTTGTGACAAGTGTATGTCTAGTTAGGGAGGCTGATATTTAAATCACAAGACCTTCTCTTCACCTTGTTCCCCTTGATCCAAGGTTAATTAGACCTCACCTAATCACTTAGTTAAGTCTTCAGGGTAGCCTTCCAAAACCTGTACAAACTCGGTCACTCGGCAATCCACAATAACTCTTTGATGCTCTAGACCACGATGCCAAACCATCTGGAAGTTCACAATATTCAAGTGTAACAAGTCTTTGTTCACTTAGAATAGAAAGACTTAGGTGATAATGAAACACTCTGGCTCTAGGTGTTTGGGTTTATCCTCGGAGGAAAGCTCTGTCTCAATGTCTTCAAGGTGGACTACTCCAAAACTACAACAGTCGTATCTAACTCTGAGCAGCCACAAACTCATGGTGGATGGGGTGGGCTATTTATACCCAACAGGAAACCCGACACGGTATAACTAAAATGACACCAGATCAATGCCCAGCGGACATGGGTCACAAGGGTCGAAATTCAAAGACTCAAGCGGCAACGTTACTTGGGTTACAAGCAATGCTGACTCAGCCAACTGTGGAAGAGATTTACTCTCATTGTCTTCACTCGAAGACATAGGTATTTGGGTTGAGCATCACATCCGCTTCTGACTTCGATTACCTCGGCCCACTTAATAGTATGGTGGTTGATACGTCTTAAACATATCGAGTTTTCCAAACACTTTTGCTATTGTTTTGGCCTGTTTCTTGCATGATTTGAATGAAACGAACACGGACTCACTCTGTTTTCAGTAGAGCTTCGTGTATGGTTTTCTTGTGTGCAAAAAATGGATATTTAGACGTTCCAGAAAATTCCCATAAAAAATTGAGAAAATACACGCACCGGGAGGAACCTTGGGCCAGAAGATAGGCGAGAGGGGGGCCACCAGGGCTGCAGGAGACCTGTCAGCGCGGCCTGCCCCCTGGCCGGGCCAGGAGGCCGCCTGGGTGGGGTCCACCCCCTGTGGTGCCCTACTTTCGCTCTTATTTTTACCCGTGATAGAGAAATCACAGAAGAGAAGTCATTTTGCAAGTTCTCGACGCGGAGCCGCTGCCACCCTCGGTTCTTCTTTGGGAGACCTAATCTGGAGGTTGATTTGGCCTCCGGAGAGGGGAACTCGTCATCACCATCACCACTCCATTATCCTCCCATGGCTTCCCCCATCATGTGTGATTAATTCCCCACTCTAGGTGAAGGGGATGGTATAGATTGGATGAGTTAGATCAGGTAATAGTTCGTCGGATTGTTGGGGGCATGTTGCCTATCATCTAGTATGGTGTTTATCATCTTTGCTACTACTTGTTACTCTTAATGCTTGTTACTTTGGTCCCGAGTTCCATGATTTCATATCTGAATTCATTATGTTTTCATGAATATATTTGTGTTCTGAATCCTATCTATGAGTAGTATGCACCTATTATAGTCTGGAACCGGCGATCCCAATGGTGACAGCTTGGGACTCCAAAGGGGATAGACTATAGTTTGAGGATTCCATGTATCCATTGATTGTTAATGCTTTGTTCTGGTGCTCTTTGACAGGAGCACCTTAATTTCCATAAGTTCCTTTTGGCCCCATTGATTGCGGGATGGTAGGACAAAAGATGTTGTGCAAGTTCTTATTGCAAGCATGCACGACTACCTCGGGATACATGCCTAATGTTTGATATATGCCTAGATGATCATTATTTTTCTGTGTGCCTTGCCCCAAGTGAAATACATGATATCTCTCATCCATGACCAACCATCCATCTCCCTAGCCTACAATGTTTTAATACTGCTAGTTACAAGTTGCTTTACTTTTGCCGTTTTACTCTTGTTGCTTTGCCACTATTATTTCCGTTGCCACCATCACTTCCATATCACCGTTGCTACTAATATTTCGTTGCCAAGCAAGTATCTTTCAGGTGCGGTTGAATTGACAATTCAACTGTTAAAGCTTATAAATATTCTTTGGCTCCCCTTGTGTCGAATCAATAAATTGGGTTAACGTACCCGCGAAGACTGTTGCGATCCCCTACACTTGTCGGTTATCAAGACCATTTTCTCGCGCCCTTGTCGGGGAGCATAGCTTTATTTACAAGTCTACTTGGAGTTATTTTGCTTTCTGCAATTTATTCACAATGGGTAAGAAAGGAGACCCCAAGGTTCCAATTTTACCATCCACTACACGAAAAAGTACTTTTCTTAGCACTAGCGCTACGCTTGATTCACCTTCCGTTATGAGTAAGTTTGCTTCACCACCACCACAAGTTGCTTATACCGAGTCTGTCACTATGCGTGATACTTTTGATGATGCTTCTACTACTAATGATGAGACTGGTTTACTTGGTTATTTTATTGAGTCTCAGATTGCTAAGGCTGCTAAGCAGTTTGGAATTGAACTTCCTGTTACACGCTACCCCATTGGTTGATCTTTTGGTTACCCAGACTTGAGTGGTCTCAGGGATAGAATTCTTGATGATGATTATATTGAACTTGATGATGATTTATGGAGGGAACTTACACAGTGTGCTGACTCTGACCCTACTTCTGTTAAGAAGCTGATTGAAAAGCATTCTATGAAGAACAAATTTACTTCTGATCCTAAATTTGCTTCATCTCCTATTTGCTTTGAGGATGCTGATTTCGATTTCTCTGTCGATCTCTCACTTATATCCATAGTTGAAGATGACCCCTTTTATGGGAGAAAAAACGACGACACTATTGCACACCTTACCAAACTCACTGAGTTGGGTGGCTTATTCACTATAGAGGACAAGAAGAGAAATTATTATGTTACTAAGCTACTTCCTTTATCTTTGAAGGAAGATGCTAAAGCATGGTATGATGCACTACCATGTGGTTCCATTAAGAGTCCTCAAGATTTAGCTCAATCTTTTGTTGCTAAATATTTTCTTGCTCATAAACAACATGCTGCTTTACAAAGAATCTATAACTTTAAACAGTTGCAGGATGAGCACCTCCCTAAAGCTTGGGGGAGTTATTGCACTTTACTCAAGGCTAGACCAGTACATGGAATCCCTAAGAATGAACTGATTGATATATTTTATGCTGGTCTAACCGATGAATCTAGAACCTATCTGGATAGTCGTGCTGGTTGTGCTTTCAGGGAAAGAAAACCGGGCATTGCTGAAGAACTAATGGGCAAGATAGCTAAGAATCATGATGATTGGTCCGTTCCTGAGCCACCCCCACCACCAAAGAAGAGAGGTATGCATTTCTTGAGCCCCGAAGTTATGCAATAAGCTAAGAAGTCTATTAAAGAGAAAGGTATTAAAGCTGAAGATGTGAAGAATCTACCTCCTATTGAGCAATTATGTGATCCTACCACTCACACACCTATGGTAGAGGTACACTCTCTTTTAGAATTCAATGCAAGTGACATCCCTCATGGTAAGCACCCTGATCAATGTTTAGATGAGCTTGATAATTTCATTGTCAAGAAAAATCACTTTAATGAGCTGATTCAAAGCCAACTTCATGATAATTCCTTTGCTATTAAGAGTTTGCTTGATGTTTTAAGTAGAACTTTTAATGATGTTAAAGGTCTTGTTAAGCATTTTCATATGGTCCAAACTCAGCTTGTACAAATTTCTAATGTGCAAAAAGATTTGCTTGCTAACAATTCCAAACAAGTTGATACGCACGCATATGGTATAATGACCCGAGATGTACACACACCTAGGACCCTCTCTATCCGGAGGGGCATCCAAAGAGGATCGAGCAAGATTCTCAATTGCAGGAAGAAGAAGTTGTCAGCTCCCCGGAGAAGAAGAACAAAGACAAGGAAGCTGACAACTCTAATGATCCCATAATTGATGAAGAACCTATTGTTGATCCTAATAGTATATATATCTCCGATGGTGAAACTGAAGATGGTGTTGAACCTGATAAAGATAATGAAAAGAATGATCCTCCTAAGGTACGAGAAGAAGAAGAACCCGACAAGCGCAAGAGGTATACTAGAGAAGACTTTGTTGCAAGAAGACATGAGAAGGAAAGAGAACCATGGGTACAGAAATCAATGCCCTACCCAGGTAAGTATTTCAAAACCAAAGAAGAAGAGCATTACAATAAATTTTGTGAATGGATGAAACCTCTATTATTCTTGGTAAACCTTTTATTAACACCGCATGTGCTGTTATTGATTGCTATAAAGGAAAGGTGACCTTCAATGTTAATGAGAAGGAGCACATGGTATATATTTCGAAGAAGATTGATAAAAGGCATGCCTTAATTCTATTGATAATATTGAGACCATGAAGGTTGGAGAGTGGGATTGTCCTCTACATGTGCACCACAAATACAAAACCATTATTGTGGGGACAATATCCATTGAAATAAAGGCACCATGATTGCTTTATAAGAAGTGAAACTTTTTGCTCAATATAACACCTGTTTGGTAGTAAGACTTGATCAACCTTGCTAACAAATATGTTTTATATGAGTAAAAAGAGAATCTTGTTATGTTTTCATTTCTTTTATATTTTATCCTCCTTGTTGTACCAAAGTTTTTTGTTTTTGAAGCTTCATATGTTTGACCATTGTCTCGAGCTTTTCGGAAATTTTGCAGCTTTCGGTACTTCGAATTTTTTTCAAAAGTGAAGTTTTCAGAAAAAATCCTGAATAATTATAATAAAAATTTCCATCAAATAAGAGACGCAGGGGCACCTGGAGCCAGCCAGGGGGGGCCACCCTTGGTCCACGCGGCAAGCTGGCGTTGCCTTGCCCCTGGCCGCGCCCAGAGGTCGCCTGGGCCCACCTGGTCTTCTTTCGAGGTACTTCTTCCTCCCTTCTCTCTCTCACTCCAAAAATCCCTATTTTTCTCTTGGATATCGAGTTCTTGTTGTTCTTGGTGGCAAATTTCGATCTCTCTCTACAACCCATCATTTGCATTGAGAATTTGGGCATTTGCTCCTTGGTATGTGACTCCTCGAGTCCTCCAATTAAAAAAATTCTTGGTGGTCTTATTTGTGAGTATTTAGGAGTTCTTGGTGCTGTTCATATGAGCTTGCATGCATGTTTAGGAATTTATTTATGAATTTTTGACGCAAGTTTATGCATCACGGAAGTGAGTAGAATAATTTGCTCCAACTCTTTTTGCTTAAACCTCCATTTTTGTGATGAACCAAAAATTTAAGAAATGAGTTTGTTTGGAAAAGCAAAAGGATGGCTTGGGAAGAATAGACCCGAGCCTAATGATAGACTAACTAGAGCTGCAGCTTCATCTTCTACTGTGAGGATGAGTTACAATGATGATATCGTGCCACCGGAGTTTTTCCACGAGAAGGACACGTCACGTGCCATGGCATACCCATGTTCAGATTTCCTTATGGCGGCAGGTGTTAAGGATGAGTTTGATAACCTCTGTGCAGCTACAGGTTTGACACGTCTCGTAACACGACATGTGCAACAATATCCAAAACTCACCTATTATTTTGTCAATTGGTTTAGATATAATGATAAAACTTCCATGATTGAATTCATATTATATGAGGATGTCTTCCCCATGTCTTTGGCAGAATTTTGTGATGTTATAAGTATGCGGAATGTCGGGAAGACGAACAAAATGAAAGTTCAGCCCTACGAGCTGAAATCCCTATTCGCTTCCCTTTGCCGTAAGGACCCGCGAGACATTGATACGTCCCAAACGTATTATAGTTTCTGCTTTTTCCATGATCTTTTGGGTGACAATGTTATATGTTTTGCTACACTTTGATATCATTTTACACATATTTGGAATAACCTACTAACTCAGTGCACCCAGTGCCAGTTTCTGTCTGCTGATGTCTATTTTGCTGGGGCTTTTACCCAATTTTCCGAAGCCCGAAAAATTCCAGGAAAAATATATAAAAAATCAGCGTAACAGAAGCTTCGAGTTCAGCGAAGATGGGCCGAAGGGGGGCTAGGGGCCGCCCAGGCGACCTACTAGCGCGGCCTACCCCCTGGCCACGCCAAGAGGCCGCCTGGGTGGGCCCCACCTCCTCTAGTGCCCTCATTTGGCATATATTAAGTCCTCCGAGAGGAAACCCTTCCACAACTTCCAGAATCACGAATTTCTCCATGGTTCCGCTGCCGCAGCACTTCCGAGATCGGGAGCATCGGGAGATCCCTTCCCGGCACCCTGCTGGAGGGAGAATTCACCTCCGGGATGTTCTCCACCGCCATGGACGCTTCCCGGACGTGCCATGAGTAGTCCTCCTTGGACCATAGGTCCATGACCAGTAGCTATGTGATGTCTTCTCTCCAATCTTGTCCTTCAATGGTTACTCCTTGTGGGCTTCCCTACATGATCAAGGCATCTATGTAATTCTCTTGCTATTGCTATGCTCGGTTTGTTGGGATCCGATGGATTATGAGATTATGTTCAGATTGTTATGAGTTATATATTTGATTATACTTTTATATTATGTTCCTTAGTGATTCATGCATGTTCGCCATTGCTATTTATTGCTTTGGCCGAGTAGTAGATTGTAACTCCAAGAGGGAGTGTTATGCATGAGTGTGGATTCATGCCCCTCGATGTCTAGCTTGAGTGACAGAAACATGAGACTAGGGGATGTGTTGTTGCCACCAGGGAGAAAACAACGGTGCTTGTCACCACGGTTGCAAGGATTGTTTACCTTATGCATAGTTCATTACTACAGTTGTTCGTTGCTTTGAGTTTAGACTTTGGGTGGGGCTCGCAACTGAATACCGACGAGATGTTCTGGATAGATATCTCAAGGTGGATGATTAGTAAGTAGATGCTGATGAATAAACGTTCTACTTGTCTTGGCGTACTGCCCATTACTATTGAACCTCTAACTATCAAGTAGCATAATTAGCATTGCGGTGCGTTCATAATTCTGTCAATTGCCCAACTATGATTTGTTTACCCAAGCATAGTTGTTTATCATCTTTTGGGAGAGAGACATCACTAGTGAACATCATGTGACTCCGGTCCATATCACCATCATTGTTTACACCTCCATCATTTACTTTTCCGTTGCAATCACTATTATTTTTCCCGCTTGTGTTTTGATCCTCTGCACACTACAAGACTAGAGAGATCGACAACCTCTTGATGACCCACAAGTATAGGGGTCAATCATAGTCCTTTCAATAAGTAAGAGTGTCAAACCCAACGAGGAGCAGAAGGATCTGACAAGTGGTTTTCAGCAAGGTAAAATCTGTAGGCACTGAACTTGTCGGTAACAACATATTGTGTGGTGAGATGATTCGTAGCAAGCAACGAGTAACAAAAGGAGCAACGGTGTAACAAAGTGGCTCAATCCCTTTTGTATGAAGGGACAAGCCTGGATAAAGTCTTATAGGAGGAAAAACGCTCCCGAGGACACATGGGAATTTCTGTCATGCTAGTTTCATCATGTTCATAAGATTTGCGTTCGTTACTTTGATAGTTTGATATGTGGGTGGACCGGCGCTTGGGTACTGCCCTTACTTGGACAAGCATCCCACTTATGATTAACCCCTCTCGCAAGCATCCGCAACTATGAAAGAAGAATTAAGACAAAGTCTAACCATAGCATTAAACTAGTGGATCCAAATTAGCCCCTTACGAAGCAACGTATAAACTAGGGTTTAAGCTTCTGTAACTCTAGCGGCCCATCATCTACTTACTACTTCCCAATGCCTTCCTCCAGGCCCAAATACTGGTGAAGTGTTATGTAGTCGACGTTCACATAACACCAGTAGAGGAAAAACAACATACAACACATCAAATTACCGAACGAATACCCAATTCACATGACTACTGTTACCATGACTTATCCCATGTCCTCAGGAACAAAAGTAACTACTCACAAAGCATAATCATATTCATGACCAGAGAGGTAATGAGTAGCACCAAGGATCTGAACATAAACTCTTCCACCAAGTAATCCAACTAGCATCAACTACAAAGAGTAATTAACACTACTAGCAACCTTACTAGTACCAATTGGAGTCGCGAGACGGAGATTGGTTACAAGTGATGAACTAGGGTTTGGAGATGAGATGGTGCTGATGAAGATGTTGATGGTGTCAAATCCCGTCCGATGAGAGGAGTGTTGGTGATGACGATGGCGATGATTTCCCCCTCTGGGAGGGAAGTTTCCCCGGCAGGATCGTCCTGCCGGAGTTCTAGATTAGTTTTGCTCAAGTTCCGCCTCGTGGCGGCGGCGAAACCACGAAAAAGCTCCTCTTTGATTTTTTTTCCTGGACGAAACCCTTCATATAGCAAAAGAGGGGGGCAAGTGGGCCAGAAGGCTGCCCACAAGGCCTCATGTCGTGGCCTTGGGGGTGGTCGTGCTGTGCAGGCTTGTGGGCACGCCCTGGCGCCCCTCTGCAACTTCTTCGGCCCAGTATTTTTGATAAATCAGGAAAAAAATCCTCGTTGATCTTTACGGCGTTTGGAGTTGTGCAGAATAGGTATCTCAACTTTGCTCCACTTTCAGGCCAGAATTCCAGTTGCCGGCATTCTCCCTCTTCATGTAAACCTTGCAAAATAAGAATTGTACCGTGAAGTGAAATAACAGCCAAAGAAGCGATAAATATCAACATGAAAACATGATGCAAAATGGACGTATCAACTCCCCCAAGCATAGACCTCGGTTGTCCTCAAGCGAAAGCCTAGCTCAATAAATATGTCCACATGTTTAGGGAGAGAGCTGTCGACAAAACAAGATAAGAACATGCATGCATCATGATCATGATGAGAACAGCAATACCAACATATAATCTCTCATGCTAAAGTGATAATTCGTTCACAAAGTAAAGCATGGATCAAGAACCTTACCGAGAAGTAACAACCGATAACCTTTAGTCATTGAAGCAATTGCAATTTATCACAACATCAGAAAGAGGCAAATAAGAGCTTGTAAAGCAAATCCACATACTCAATCATTCTTTCGTTCTCTACAATTGCTACAACTCACGTGGTACTCATGAGATCAAAGTTTCAGCTGGACACAGACAAAGATAGGGGCTTATAGTTTTGCCTCCCAACTGCTTACCTCAAGGGTAATGTCAACAATAATAATTCATGAATTCTTACTTACAAGTTGACATATGAATATAGATCTTTCCCAAGCATATGACATTAGCCAAGACAAAGGAGAAATAGGGAATTGGTGAAGATCACCATGACTCTTTCAAGGACAAAAAGTAAAGGTACAAGAAAGCCCTTCGCAGAGCGAAAGCAGAGGTTGTCATGCGCTTTTGAGGTTTGGATGCGTGTCCTCTTAGTGCGGAGGAACGTCACTTTATATTGCCTCCTGTGATAAAGAACTTTATTACGCAGTCTGTCGCTTTTATATCTTCCTCATCACAGGTTTGTATAAAGCTTATTTCCCACACACTAATAGATCATACATATTAGAGAGCAATTTTTATTGCTTGCACCAATGACAACTTACTTGAGGGATCTTATTCAATCCATAGGTAGGTATGGTGGACACTCATGGCAAAACTGGTTTGAAGGTTTATGGATGCACAAGTAGTATCTCTACTTGGTGCGGGAGTTTTGGCTAATATGAGGTGGAAGCAATCGTCACATGCTAAGGGATCTCTAATCATATCACATTGTTCGGAACCAAGCAAACACAATTCATTATGTTGTCTTCCTTGTCCAACATCTACTTCTAGGCATGCAATAGTTTAGTGAGTGTTCACAATCATAGATGGTGTCAGAGATGATATATTTATATGTGAACCTCTCCTTCTTTATCACTTCCTATTAATTGCAACCATGATCAAGGTCTACGTTTGCCTACCCTCAAAAAGTTTCAATCCTCATTCTTTATATATGTGAAGCCATCACTTCCCATAAGATCATTACATGATCTTTCATGCTTTTGTTCTATTCTCACTCTTTTGATCATGGCAAGAGGCAAAGCCCTTCAACTAAGACACTCTTTATTATATGTCTCACGAGCTCAAATACATCGGGGGTGACACAAAGAAAAACTCAAGACTAAAACACTAAGACTTTTTAAATCTACTAGGGAAAAAGAAAGAAACTGAAAAAGGAACAAACTAAAACAAAGGTAATGGCAAAAGATGTGATGGTGATACGATACCGGGGCAACTCCCCCAAGCTTGGCACAAGCCGAGGGGATTGCCCATACCCATGCTCAGTTGTCTTCCTTTGGTGGTGAAGGCGGAGGAGTTGTTGAAGAGGTCTTGAGCTTGTTTAATTTCCACTTGAGCATAAAATTCTGCTCGCTCAGTTCATCATTTTCCTCTTCAAGCTTCAACACCCTTTGGCATAATTCCTGCTTACTCTCCTGCAAGAAACGAGAAGGGATAAACAAGGTCTTAGGCTTCTTCCTTGAGTCAGGGAGGCTCGACTTCTTGAATTCCACATGCGTGCGTCCAGGTTGAGGAAGAGGAGCCTCCTCTTCATCGGAACTCGTTTGTTCCTTCTCCTTGGGATCATAATATTCTTCCTCATCAGAGGTCCAGCCATAAGGATCAAAGTCCCCATAGACCTTGGGGTTAGCAAGGTAATCAGCCAGATAGCTCTCCCCCTCTGAATCCTGAGAAGACATCTTGACCTAGATCTGCGGCAGAAAACAGGCTCGAAACGAAAAACAGAGGAAATCTGCGTAATGCAGGGGTCAGACCAAACAGGAGAATATATATTGATTTTTTTCAGACCAGACGGAGTACTCCGCACGAAAACAGAGTCCAGGAGGCGCACGAGGTGGCCACAAGCCCTCACGGCGCGGTTAGGGGGTGGGCCCGCGCCGTGCAGGCTTGTCGCCTCCTCGCGCACTTTCCGGACTACTTCCAATTTTTGTATTTTTTTCAAATATTCCAAAACGGAGAAAATTTCCTCCAGGAAAAGTTTTGGCTCTGTTTTCTTACCGAATCACATACCTCTTCGTTTTCGGAGTTTCAAACAGGCTGATAAATATCCCTTAGGTATTCTTCCGGAGTAATGGTATTGATAATATTGCTTTCAACATTTATGGGAGTACCTAAGATATAATTCTTGATTCTCTGCCCATTTACCACTCTCGGACAATTACCTTCCGTGTTGTTTCTTGATATACTTCTTCAACAACATAGGGACCTTCCCATTGAGAGAGAAGCTTGCCTGACTCCTTACCTTATTCAAGCTCCCAATCTTCAGAGTTGCGTTTAATTCTCTCCAATAAATTCCATTTGTAGTCAATATCTCTCTTCATAAAAGAACCGGTACAAGAAGTGTCAAGCATGGTGCGATCATCATGACAAAGCCGGGCGTAGAAGTTCTGAATGATAATTTCTCTCGAGAGCTCATGATTGGGGCATGAATACAGCATTGATTTAAGCCTCCCCCAAGCTTGAGCGATGCTTTCTCTATCATGAGGCCAAAAATTGTAAATATAATTCCGATCACGATGTACTAAATGCATAGGATAAAACTTTTGATGAAATTCCAATTTCAACCGATGGTAGTCCCATGATCCATTATCATCACATAGCCTATACCATGTCAACGCCTTATCCTTCAAAGATAAAGGAAAGACCTTCTTATTGACCTCATCCTCGGCCACACCTGCAAGCTTAAATAAACCACAAACTTCATCTACACAGATTAGATGCAAGTCTGGATGTGATGTTCCATCTCGTGTAAAAGGATTAGCCAGCAGTTTCTCAAGCATACCCGAAGGAAATTAAAAGAAAATATTTTCAGTAGGTGCAGCAGGTTGAGGAGAAACTATTTGTGCTTCCGTTCGAGGTGAAGATACCCCGAACAAGCCCCTCAAAGGATTAGTATCCATAGTGACAAGTGACAATAAATTTCAGCACACTATATGAATGTTTCCTTACCAAATTCCACTTACCAAAGGCGCTTCACTCCCCGGCATCGGCGCCAGAAAATAGTATTGATGACCCACAAGTATAGGGGATCAATCGTAGTCCTTTCAATAAGTAAGAGTGTCGAACCCAACGAGGAGCAGAAGGATCTGACAAGTGGTTTTCTGTCGGGACCCCGATCCTAAGCCATAGGAATCCAGCCTGTAACACATCGCATCCCTTTGTGGTCTCACGCACGGTTAACTCCACGGCTGCAGCCTTACCTTAGCCGGGACCGTTTGCGTCTTTTGACTCACGTATGCGATAGTGTCGCTAGCAATCCAATGTCAAAGAACCCGGATCGACATGTCTAGTCATAAACCCAAGTGGGAGTACCGCACAAGGACAGGCATACATGACCCAACAAAGCAGGTGTCGGTCATCAGCGAACGTAGACGAGTCGTAGCAAGCTACAAGGACTCCATTACGTCGCGTGACATTTCCCCAAAGGGGACAGACACAGCAGCTAAGAAGGACACATGCCGGTCAACCAATGTGTCCGGAGCAGTAGCGAACTACCAAGGCTCGTTGGATCACAAAGGGGCATTTCCTTGTAAGGAGTACTACTAAAGTTCATGACTAGGTATTCGAACCCCGTACATATCAAGTAAGACACACGTACGCATGGCATACCGATATGTATAGATACATCGATGGCATCACAACATAACCATAAACATACAAGCTTTATTTAAGAGGCTCGGAAGAGCCACACACATAATATTACACATTAAGGTCTCTCGACCCATAATAGCAGTCATTCAAATACAAGCCAGCGGAAGAGTTATAAATTGTCTGGGTACAGACAGGGCAACTAGAAGGCACATGGCCTGACTATACTACAGAGCCGACGTAGGGCCAGATCGTAGCTGGGACACCAGCTACTCGCCGTCGTCGATGTCTACGAACAACCCTCCATTAGGGTCATTAGCAACCTCTGCAACATTTATTAAGCAAACATGAGTACGAAGGTACTCAGCAAGACTTTAGGAGAACTAACTACTCATGCAAGGTATCAAAAGGTATTGTGGGGGTTTCATGCGGGAAGCCAGCATTTGACTCGTGGCTAGACAACTTGCATTTTTTAAATAATTTTGACAACTTGATTTCTCGCACACGAGTCCACTAACACCACAACAATACACTATCGTGGAATCATTCCGTCGCCGTACGGAAATGCCGTCCACGAGACTCACGCTTATCTTGATAATTTTATGAGTAGCCATTGAAGTTATCTATGAACAACATATGTCTCCAAGTAGTCCATATCCGCGGACGCGACTATTCGAATAGATCAGAACCCTGCAGGGGTGTACTTCGTCACACACGCTCTCGCCACTTATCGCCATGTGCACGTCATGCACCTCGGCGACCTTCAAGCGGAAGCCCAGTGAGGGAGTCGGCCACGACCGTTAACCACACTAGTACCTAGTCCAGGTTTATCGCCTATCTGAGAGTAACCCGTACGGAAGTCCGGCCGAGGTTTCTGACACGGCCTCAAACAATGTGCGCAGGGTTCCCAAGCCCACCATCGGGGTGCCACTTGGTACACCGTGCCACTGCATACCGCATCACGGTCCACCTCTCAGGTCAGCACCATGCACGGCCTCCAGCATTACTATAAACACCAGAAACTACTTGCAATTCCTGGACCGAGTACTACGCGATTAATAGGCCGAGCGGGGTCATATTTCAGGGCCCACTATGTGGTAGTATCTAGTCTTGGATTACATACACGGAACTCAGATCCTAAGGACGGTTCCAATGAAACAACCCGCCATGTACTCCTACACGGCCTTTCACCGGTACCTTTACCAACTCAAGTTCAACACACAACCTTTGCTCACCAAACACGTTCCACAATTCTGTTCATCTCCCAGATCACAGAACATACACAACTCTAAGCATAGCATGCATAGCAGGATAAGGCACATCACAGCTCAGGTAGCTACCAGGTATGCTAAGTTGCAAGGTTTGGCTATTTACTATGACAAGGTTAGGTCATGCAAAGGAAGTGGGTTCAACTAACGTGGCAAAAGCAGTTGTAGCATTTGATCCTAATGCAATAAATAAGTGCAGGAGCAAGAACATGGGAATTATCGGGATGATCAAAAAGGGTTGCTTGCCTTGTTGCTCAAAGGAGGAACGATATCCGTCAGACGGATATTCGGTGGAATCCGGGGGTGCGGAGCCTACCGAAATGAATAGCAACATTCAATAACAATCATATGCAATCAAAATGATGCATGAGCATGGCATGAGAATGCAAGGTGATAAGTTATTATTTTCAACACGTATTAGGTTTAGAGTTGATTTGAATCACATTCGAATAGCAATTCAAACGGGGTATTCACGGATACCAGTTTAATTGATTCGACCTGATGCTCAGATCAAATTGATGTTAGCTTACATGAGATGTCATGTTATGGTATTGATTTGTATCTAGGACAATGTGTGATCATTGCAATCATGATGAAATTTGAATATTTTTCCAAATTCCATTTTAAAAGTAATTATGAGAATTGAATTATTCCTTATTCCACAATTTAGGGTTCTGTAACTTTTTCAAACATGGTTGAAAATAGCATAATCAGAATCCTTGAATTTTTCTGATACTTTTTCATATATAAATTATTTTGATTGGAGTTACAGATTAATTTCTATGATTTTTACAAGTTTTAGCAATTTCCTGGAATTAGTTTTATACTGGAAATTCTATTTATTGCATCAGCATGACATCAGCAGGTCCATCTGGCCGTTGAAAGTCAAACCTGACTAGTGGGACCCACTGGTCAGTCTCTCTGGTCAATTTTAGATTAAGTTTAAACTTAATTAACTGATTAACCTTGCTGGACCCACATGTCAGTGACTGATTAACTTATTTGATTTATTTTTATTAGTTTTAAACTTGCCAGAGGCTGGCCCCACCAGTCAGTGGCTCAGGCCAGCCAAGATCCACCGGCGGCGAGGTCGTCCTCGTCGGCGGGGAGCCTCCGGCGACCACCAGCACGGCGGAGGGGCTCGGAAACGGCGCACCGGGGGCCAAATGCTGCGCGGAGAGCACTAGAGGAACGACACATCTCCCGCGGCTCCATTTCTGCACTTAGCCGGGGCTGATCTGGCCGGAGATGACGCCGACGACGAGCTTGGCGCCGGCCAAGGCTCGGGCTTCATCGGGGGCTTTGATCCAGAGGAAACTACGCTCGGTTCTTAGCTGCTACGGCATCTACGCGTTGACCTGAAGCTGCTGGTGCCCTCGGAAGGACGAGCTGATCATCGGAGGGCTACCGGCGACGAGCGGCAGCGGCGGTCCTCGTCGGGCTCCGGTGAAACTAGAGCTAGAGGAGGGGATTGACGGGAAAAACTTAGGGGAAACGACCGCATGCTCACGGGGAGTGCAGAGCAGGGATTAGACGGCTCGGGGAAGGCGTGGGGGCGACGAATCGACGGAAGAGGTCCGGCGGCCGGAGGTGGAAGACGACGGCGCCGCGGGCGTTGCAGGGCTCGGGGAAGCTTCGGCTTCTGCAGAGATGACCAGGGCGACGAGGCGGATCTAACAGACTACTCGGAGAAGGGTTTCCATGGCTAGAGGTGCTGCTGCTCGAGCTCGAGCTCGGCTTCAATGGCGACAGAAAGGAGGAGGAAGAGATGCGGGAGGAGGGAGAGAGCCGATGCGGGGAATGGATAGGGGAGGCCGTGGGGAGCTTATCCCCGGCCCTGCCAGCGCGAGGAGGCGGCCAGGCAGGCGCACAGGTGCGTGGCCGCGCTGGAGGAGGCGGCGACCACCTCCTACTCCTACTCGCGCGAGGAAGACGACACGGCTTAGATGGGCTGGGCCAAGCTATAGGCGACAGGTAACTCTTTTGCCTTTTTCTTCTGTTTTTGTTTTTCTGTTTTGCTAACTATTGTTTTGCTATTTATTTCAGCTCCAAAACAAAAAGTAAAAACTATTTTAAACCTCCTGAAATATGGTTATAACATTCCCAACCATTTCCAAAGTTTTCAACATTTTTGGAAATTTATAGATTCTGATTTCAAATTTAAAGTTTGAAACCAGTGGCTTTTGTATTAATTTAAAAATGCTTAAGGTGTCAAGAAAATAGTTTTCTCCAATGCTCATTTACTTTCATGATTTATCAGAAAGTTTGAACATTTCTTGAGGCCATTTTTGGTTCATTGATTTGAACTAGTTTGAGATTTCCTTTAATTGAAATAGTGGCTAGGGTTTTGAGTTTTTCCTTTGCCACTTTGTTGTTTTTGTTGAAACTTCTTAGATGCAAATGCAAAGAAGACATGAGCACAACACTAACTTGCTTAAGGGTTAGGGATGTGATATTTTCAGCAAGGTAAAATCTGCAGGCACTGAAATTGTCGGTAACAAGTGATTGTGTGGTGAGATGATTCGTAGCAAGCAACGAGTAACAAAAGTACCAACGGGGCAGAAAAGTGGCCCAATCCCTTTTGTAGAAAGGGACAAGCCTGGACAAAGTCTTATATGAGGAAAAACGCTCCCGAGGACACATGGGAATTTCTGTCATGCTAGTTTCATCATGTTCATATGATTCACGTTCGTTACTTTGATATTTTGATATGTGGGAGGACCGGCGCTTGGGTACTTCCCTTACTTGGACAAGAATCCCACTTATGATTAACCCCTATCTCAAGCATCCGCAACTACGAAAGAAGAATTAAGACAAAGTCTAACCATAGCATTCACTAGTGGATCGAAATCAGCCCCTTACGAAGCAACGCATAAACTATTGTTATAAGCGAATTTGGCGAATGGAAGACACTTCTCCCAATTCATACCGAATGATATAACACAAGCTCGGAGCATATCTTCTAGAATTTGATTCACTCTTTCTACTTGACCACTTGACTGGGGATGGAAAGCAGTGCTAAAAGATAAGTGAGTCCCCATGGCATTCTGAAAACTTTCCCAGAAGCGAGAAGTAAAGATACTCCCACGGTCCGATTTAATCTCCCGGGGAACACCATGAAGAGACACTATTCGGGAGATATATAACTCTGCTAGCTGGCTAGCTGTTATACTCTCACGAACAGGAAGAAAATGAGCCACTTTGGAAAGACGGTCAATGACCACAAAGATAGCATTATTTCCTCTCTTGGTCTTGGGAAATCCGGTAATGAAATCCATGCTCACTTTATCCCATTTCCATTCAGGAATAGCTAAAGGTTGAAGGGTGCCAGCAGGCCTTTGATGTTCTGCCTTAACTCGACGACAAACGTCGCAGTTAGCAACGAACTCAACAATTTCTCTCTTCATCCTAGTCCACCAGAACCTCTCGCGTAGGTCCTGATACATCTTAGTACTACCGGGATGAATGGTGAGAGGGGAATCATGAGCCTCCTTAAGGATTAACTGCCTTAGATGTGGGTTCTTAGGAACCACTAAACGGTTCTGGAAGAACGCAACACCTTGATCGTTCATGGAAAATTCTTTAGCGTTTCCGCTAAAAATATTCTCCTTGATCCGTGATATACCCTTGTCACGCTTTTGGCATGTTATGATTTGATCCTTAAGAGTAGGGTTCGCCACCAGGGTAGAAAGGAATCCTTGAGGAACAATATGAAGATTCAACTTCCGAAAGTCCTCATGGAGATGTGGTTGACCTTGTTGTAGCATCAAATTGTTACAATAAGATTTACGACTTAGTGCATCGGCCATAACATTGGCCTTCCCCGGGTGTAAGTTATCCCTAAGTCGTAATCCGAGATCAACTCAACCCACCGTCTTTGCCTGAGATTCAAATCCGGCTGGGTGAAAATATATTTCAGACTTTGGTGATCAGTGAATATTTCGCAACGATTACCCAGAAGGTAATGTCGCTAGCTTTTTAGTGCATGGACCACAGCTGCAAGCTCAAGGTCATGTGTGGGATAATTATCCTCATGTGGAAGCAACTGTCGAGATGCGTATGCGATCACATGATGATCTTGCATGAGAATGCAACCTAATCCTTGTCGCGAGGCGTCGCAATAGATAACAAAGTCCTAAGAAAAATCTGGTGGTAGCAACACAGGTGCAGAAGTCAGGCGTCTTTTTAGTTCCTGAAAACTATGCTCGCACTGTGGTGTCCACACGAACTTTTTATCTTTCTTGAGGAGTTCAGTTAGAGGCTTTGCAACCTTGGAGAAATTCTCGATGAAGCGGCGACAATAGCTCGCTAAACCAAGAAAACTCCTAACTTGCTTAACCGATTCAGGTTGGGTCAATCAAGGACAGCTTGAACTCTCTCGGAATTGACAGCGATACCCTTACCAGAGATTACGTGGCCTAGATAGGTCACTTCTGGTAACCAGAATTCACATTTTGAAAACTTGGCATAAAGGCGATGCTCTCGAAGTTTCATCAATACCAGCCTTAGATGCTCGGCATGTTCTTGTTTATTCTTCGAGTAGATGAGAATATCATCGAGGTACACCACGACGAATTTATCCAAATACTCCATGAAGATTGAGTTCATCAGCCGAGAGAAGGTGGCTGGGGCATTGGTTAAACCGAAGGACATAACGGTGTACTCATATTGGCCATAACGAGTAACAAAAGCCGTTTTTGGAATGTCCCCGTTCTTAATCTTGATTTGATGGTATCCCAACCTCAAATCCATTTTGGAGAAGACTGAGGATCCAGCGAGCTGATCGTACAGATCGTTGATCCTGGGGAGCGGATACTTGTTCTTTATGGTGACCAGATTAACTGGTCGGTAATCTACAACCATCCGATCCGTTCCGTCTTTCTTCTTGACAAAGAGGACGGGACAAGACCAAGGAGAAGAGCCAGGACGAATGAAACCCTTGTTCAAGGCCTCATCTAATTGCTTCTTAAGTTCGGCTAGCTCCAGGGGTGCCATCTTATATGGTCTTCTGGCTATTGGGACAGTTCCCGGAACAAGATCTATTACAAACTCTACATCTCTGTCAGGTGGAATTCCTGGTAGTTCCTCTGGAAAAACATCCGGAAAGTCACGGACTACCGGAATGTCTTCAAGTTCCGGAAGAGGGTTGGCATTTAGGGAATAGAGTTGGCATTTGGCAACTCGAGTAGAGACATTTACTATCTCACCCGAGGGATGGGTAAGCTGGACATTTCTAGAGTGAGTATCAATCTTGGCATAGTGAGCTGACATCCAGTCCATGCCCAAGATGATATTAATATCCGAAGATTTCAATGCTATCAATGAGGCTAGAAAAACTAGCCTGTCTACTAGAATTTCATTGTCATAGGTTATCCTAGAGGTTTGCCATTTACTACCAGGGGTTTGGACAACCAATGGGATTGGCATATCACAAAATGACATGTTATGCAACTGTGCATAACTTTCTGAAATGAAGTAATGAGAAGACCCAGTGTCAAAGAGAACGGACGCTGGGTGATGATTAACAAGAAGCGTACCCAGCATGACGTCGGGATCCTCTGCAGCTTCTTCTGCTGACACATAGTTCACACGACCACGTGCAGGAGTTGGCTTCACATAGAACGCTTTGCCCGACTTGGCCTGCCCGACGGACTTTCCGGGTTGCTTGGCACCCACATTCTGAGGACACTCATGGGAATAGTGCCCTGGTTCTCCACACTTATAACATATCACCTGGTTGGCACGTGGTGCAGCATTGCTAGCTGGACCACCATAAGCTTTTGCTGGAGGGTTGGCCTGATTCGTCTGAGGCGCCACGTAGGATGGCCTCGGAGTGTATCTTGGCGGCAGAGAACTGTTTGGAACCCACAGCCTGCATTTTGGAAACGCGGAACCAGAAGACGAGCCAAAGTCACGGGAATGCTTCCTTGTGGCTTCGAAGTCAGTATAACCAGTCTCCGCACTGATCGCCTTGTTGACCAGGGCTTGAAAGCTTGCACACTCATGGAGGCGCAGGTCACGACGGAGCTCAGGGCTCAGACCCTTACGGAATCTTGCTTGCTTCTTGCCGTCAGTAGACACCTCCTCTGTTGCATAGCGGGCGAGGTTACCGAACTCGCGGCTATGGGCATCCACAGACAACTTGCCCTGAGTGAAGGCACAAAACTCCTCTCTCTTTCTGTCCATCAGACCCTCTGGAATATGGTGCAGACGAAAAGTTGCGCTGAAGTCTGCCCATGTGGCCACTAGTTCAGCGGGACGCATAGCTTCCAAATTCTCCCACCACAGATTGGCGGGTCCTTCCAGAAAATACGCCGCAAAGGTCACCTTGTCGGCCTCAGACACATTCGCAGAGCGAATCTTGCGTGAGATGCTGCACAACCAGTCATCAGCGTCGAGGGGATCGACGGAATGATGAAACTTTGGAGGATTCAGCTTCACAAAGTCATTGAGGGACACTGCAGCATTCCTAGGCTGTCGAGCCGTATTCTGCTCAATACGCTCTAGTAGTCGATTGGTCTCCCTTTTGTTTCTTTCTGCCTCAAGCATCACTTCTACCAGAGAAGGTGGGTGAGGCAGCTGTTCCTGCGACGCTTGACTACCCTCACCTTGCTCATGAGCAGGGGCACTGTTCAACCTGGTGAACACCATCCTGACAAACAAACTCATAGCTTAGACCAATATCATATCAGTACTAGCTATGGATTAAGAATGTACTGAACACACGGAATCCGGAAATGAATATCCGAACAACATGGTAACAAGCAACTGCTATATATACACCATGGTTCATACACACCCTTACATAGTTTAGTACACCCTTAACCGAAGAGCAACTACTGAAATTGTGAAACTACTCATCAGAGGCTTACAAGTTGCCTATACATTATTTATCTAGGCCTCCGGAATTCATTTCACAATACAACCATACTTCACAAGTTACGCAGGACTGTGATCGTACGGCTACTACCATACTATCCTTCCGCTCACAGCTCAGGCATCCGCATAGAACACCTCGTAGAGATTACCTCCATGACCTGGAAGCTCAACCTGCGGATCAGGAAACACTCTAGCCTGAGATCCCTGGGATCCATAAGGACACGGATGTGGCCTTGGTCCCCTGACTGGTGGTAAGAGGGGTCCCCGAAGAGGTGTGACTCCTCCTATGGCTGGCCAGTCAACGTGGGCCGGAAGATGGGTCCTAACAGGGTTCAGCATCTCCATCTCTCCATACCCTGTCTGGACTACCGGTGCCAGCTGCGTCAAAACTGTCCACAGACGGGCACGGGTAGCATAAAGTTCCATGCGGAGAGCACGAGCATCCCTGTCTTTGTTCTCTAGCATCTCAATAGTGGACTGCAGAAGTGGATCCTCCATAGAAGAATCAAAATAGACTCCACTTAGGTATCCCTCTTCACCAGACTGAGAGGCCGGAACATAGCAGAACTCTGAATTCTGCGGCAGTGCATGTCTCGCTCTCATAATAGTCAGCATTGAATAGGCAGCATCATGTACTGCCATGTCAACGGTGACCCCCAACCCATAGGACCAATGGATTGGCTTCTCAGCTCCAGGGTAGTCTGGAAATACCCTAACAGTGCAGATGTACTGGCTCCGATTGAAGTCTCGGTACTGTTCCTCCACTGTGTACTCGGGGTACCAGCGGTAACCGCACACCGACATCACCCGGACCAGCATGGCCGTATGACCCGGCACATCAATGCACCTGGTCAGACGTACCACCTGACGAGAAGGACGGCCAGGCATCTGTAAATAGAGAGTAATGCAAAAGCATTAAAGCTCCGAATGCAAAATTGGGCAGCATAACGGCTGTAAATGCTCAAAAACAAATTTTGAGACAACTCAAAAATGGAATAGCGTAACCACTCAACTATCAAGTTCAACTCTCTGATCATCAAACTTACTTCCTGCTTCCTAGGAATAAAAGAAACCCAATATCTCTCGACCCGTAGTCCTATAATCTACCGATCAGAAACACGAGCCTAGGAGAAGATGAGTAACCTAGTCCTTAATTCCCGCAGAAAAGACGAGGATGACCAGAATAGAATAACTTGAGAAGAGAACAAGAGTCTTACGTTCCCTTCCACAAACAATTCCCTTATATATAACTAAAGCCATTCTAGACTCAACTTCGACCAGTTTGGCTTAGTAATCCTACAGTCAGTCAGGCTCTGATACCAACGCTGTCGGGACCCCGATCCTAAGCCATAGGAATCCAGCCTGTAACACATCGCATCCCTTTGTGGTCTCACGCACGGTTAACTCCACGGCTGCTGCCTTACCTTAGCCGGGACCGTTTGCGTCTTTTGACTCACGTATGCGATAGTGTCGCTAGCAATCCAATGTCAAAGAACCCGGATCGACATGTCTAGTCATAAACCCAAGTGGCAGTACCGCACAAGGACAGGCATACATGACCTAACAAAGCAGGTGTCGGTCATCAGCGAACGTAGACGAGTCGTAGCAAGCTACAAGGACTCCATTACGTCGCGTGACATTTCCCCAAAGGGGACATAGCAGCTAAGAAGGACACATGCCGGTCAACCAATGTGTCCGGAGCAGTAGCGAACTACCAAGGCTCGTTGGATCACAAAGGGGCATTTCCTTGTAAGGAGTGCTACTAAAGTTCACGACTAGGTATTCGAACCCCATACATATCAAGTAAGACACACGTACGCATGGCATACCGATATGTATAGATACATCGATGGCATCACAACATAACCATAAACATACAAGCTTTATTTAAGAGGCTCGGAAGAGCCACACACATAATATTACACATTAAGGTCTCTCGACCCATAATAGTAGTCATTCAAATACAAGCCAACGGAAAAGTTATAAACTGTCTGGGTATACACAGGGCAACTAGAAGGCACATGGCCTGACTATACTACAGAGCCGACGTAGGGCCAGATCGTAGCTGGGACACCAGCTACTCGTCGTCGTCGATGTCTACGAACAACCCTCCATTAGGGTCATTAGCAACCTCTGCAACATTTATTAAGCAAACATGAGTACGAAGGTACTCAGCAAGACTTTAGGAGAACTAACTACCCATGCAAGGTATCAAAAGGTATTGTGGGGGTTTCATGCGGGAAACCAGCATTTGACTCGTGGCTAGACAACTTGCATTTTTTAAATAATTTTGACAACTTGATTTCTCGCACACGAGTCCACTAACACCACAACAATACACTATCGTGGAATCATTCCGTCGCCGTACGGAAATGCCGTCCACGACACTCACGCTTATCTTGACAATTTTATGAGTAGCCATTGAAGTTATCTATGAACAACATATGTCTCCAAGTAGTCCATATCCGCGGACGCGGCTATTCGAATAGATCATAACCCTGCAGGGGTGTACTTCGCCACACACGCTCTCGCCACTTATCGCCATGTGCACGTCATGCACCTCGGCAACCTTCAAGCGGAAGCCCAGCGAGGGAGTCGGCCACGACCGTTAACCACACTAGTACCTAGTCCAGGTTTATCGCCGATCTGAGAGTAACCCGTACGGAAGTCCGGCCGAGGTTTCCGACACGGCCTCAAACGATGTGCGCAGGGTTCCCATGCCCACCATCCGGGTGCCACTTGGTACACCGTGCCACTGCCTACCGCATTACGGTCCACCTCTCAGGTTAGCACCATGGACGGCCTCCAGCATTACCATAAACACCAGAAACTACTTGCAATTCCTGGACCGAGTACTACACGATTAATAGGCCGAGCGGGGTCATATTTCAGGGCCCAGTATGTGGTAGTATCTAGTCTTGGATTACATACACGGAACTCAGTTCCTAAGGACGGTTCCAATGAAACAACCCGCCATGTACTCATACACGGCCTTTCACCGGTACCTTTACCAACTCAAGTTCAACACACAACCTTTGCTCACGAAACACGTTCCACAATTCTGTTCATCTCCCAGATGACAGACCATACACAACTCTAAGCATAGCATGCATAGCAGGATAAGGCACATCACAGCTCAGGCAGCTACCAGGTATGCTAGGTTGCAAGGTTTGGCTATTTAATGTGACAAGGTTAGGTCATGCAAAGGAAGTGGGTTCAACTAACGTGGCAAAAGCAGTTGTAGCATTTGATCCTAATGCAATAAATAAGTGCAGGAGCAAGAACATGGGAATTATCGGGATGATCAAAAAGGGTTGCTTGCCTTGTTGCTCAGAGGAGGAACGATATCCTTCAGACGGATATTCGGTGGAATCCAGGGGTGCGGAGCCTACCGAAATGAATGGCAACATTCAATAACAATCATATGCAATCAAAATGATGCATGAGCATGGCATGAGAATGCAAGGTGATAAGTTATTATTTTCAACACGTATTAGGTTTAGAGTTGATTTTAATCACATTCGAATAGCAATTCAAACGGGGTATTCTCGGATACCGGTTTAATTGATTCGACCTGATGCTCAGATCAAATTGATGTTAGCTTACATGAGATGTCATGTTATGGTATTGATTTGTATCTAGGACAGTGTGTGATCATTGCAATCATGATGAAATTTGAATATTTTTCCAAATTCCATTTTAAAAGTAATTATGAGAATTGAATTATTCCTTATTCCACAATTTAGGGTTCTGTAACTTTTTCAAACATGGTTGAAAATAGCATAATCAGAATCCTTGAATTTTTCTGATACTTTTTCATATATAAATTATTTTCATTGGAGTTACAGATTAATTTCTATGATTTTTACAAGTTTTAGCAATTTCCTCGAATTAGTTTTATACTGGAAATTCTATTTATTGCATCAGCATGACATCAGCAGGTCCATCTGGCCGTTGAAAGTCAAACCTGACCAGTGGGACCCACTGGTCAGTCTCTCTGGTCAATTTTAGATTAAGTTTAAACTTAATTAACTGATTAACCTTGCTGGACCCACATGTTAGTGACTGATTAACTTATTTGATTTATTTTTATTAGTTTTAAACTTGCCAGAGGCTGGCCCCACCAGTCAGTGACTCTGGTCGTCCTCGCCGGCGGGGAGCCTCCGACGACCACCAGCACGGCGGAGGGGCTCGGAAACGGCGCACAGGGGGCCAAATGCTGCGTGGAGAGCACGAGAGGAACGACACATCTCCCGCAACTCCATTTCTACACTTAGCCGGGGCTGATCTGGCCGGAGATAACGCCGGCGACGAGCTTGGCGGCGGCCAAGGCTCGGGCGTCATCGGGGGCTTTGATCCAGAGGAAACTACGCTCGGTTCTTAGCTGCTACAGTATCTACCATCGACCTGAAGCTGCTGGTGCCCTTGGAAGGACGAGCTGATCATCGGAGGGCTACCGGCGACGAGCGGCAGCGGTGGTCCTCGTCAGGCTCCGGTGAAACTAGAGCTAGAGGAGGGGATCGACGGGAAAAACCTTAGGGGAAACGACCGCATGGTCACGGGGAGTGCAGAGCAGGGCTTAGACGGCTCGGGGAAGGCCTGGGGGCGACGAATCGACGGAAGAGGTCCGGCGGCCGGAGGTGGAAGACAACGGCGCCGCGGGCATTGCAGGGCTTGGGGAAGCTTCGGCTTCTGCAGAGATGACCAGGGCGACGAGGCGGAGCTAACAGACTACTCGGAGAAGGGTTTCCATGGCTAGAGGTGCTGCTGCTCGAGCTCGAGCTCGGCTTCAATGGCGGCAGCAAGGAGGAGGAAGAGATCCGGGAGGAGGGAGAGAGCCGATGCGGGGAATGGATAGGGGAGGCCCTGGGGAGCTTATCCCCGGCCCTGCCAGTGCGAGGCGGCGGCCAGGCAGGCGCACAGGTGCGTGGGCGCGCCGGAGGAGGCGGCGGCCACCTCCTGCTCCTACTGGCGCGAGGAAGACGACAGGGCTTAGATGGGCTCGGCCAAGCTATAGGCGAGAGGTAACTCTTTTCCCTTTTTCTTCTGTTTTTGTTTTCCTATTTTGCTAACTATTGTTTTTCTATTTATTTCAGCTCCAAAACAAAAAGTAAAAACTATTTTAAACCTCCTCAAATATTGTTATAAAATTCCCAACCATTTCCAAAGTTTTCAACATTTTTGGAAATTTATAGATTCTCATTTCAAATTTAAAGTTTGGAACCAGAGGCTTTTGTATTAATTTAAAAATGCTTAAGGTGTCAACAAAATAGTTTTCTCCAATGCTCATTTACTTTCATGATTTATCAGAAAGTTTGAACATTTCTTGAGGCCATTTTGGGTTCATTGATTTGAACTAGTTTGAGATTTCCATTAATTGGAATAGTGGCTAGGGTTTTGAGTTTTTCCTTTGCCACTTTGTTGTTTTTGTTGAAACTTCTTAGATGCAAATGCAAAGAAGACATGAGCACAACACTAACTTGCTTAAGGTTTAGGGATGTGACATTTTAAGCAAGGTAAAATCTGCAGGCACTGAAATTGTCGGTAACAAGTGATTGTGTGGTGAGATGATTCGTAGCAAGCAACGAGTAACAAAAGTAGCAATAGGGCAGAAAAGTGGCCCAATCCCTTTTGTAGAAAGGGACAAGCCTGGACAAAGTCTTATATGAGGAAAAACGCTCCCGAGGACACATGGGAATTTCTGTCATGCTAGTTTCATCATGTTCATATGATTCGCATTCGTTACTTTGATATTTTGATATGTGGGAGGACCGGCGCTTGGGTACTTCCCTTACTTGGACAAGAATCCCACTTATGATTAACCCCTATCTCAAGCATCCGCAACTACGAAAGAAGAATTAAGACAAAGTCTAACCATAGCATTAACTAGTGGATCCAAATCAGCCCCTTACGAAGCAACGCATAAACTAGGGTTAAGCTTCTGTCACTCTAGCAACCCATCATCTACTTACTACTTCCCAATGCCTTCCTCTAGGCCCAAATAATGGTGAAGTGTTATGTAGTCGACGTTCACATAACACCACTAGAGGAAAACAACATACAACACATCAAATTACCAAACGAATACCAAATTCACATGACTACTATTAGCATGACTTATCCCATGTCCTCAGGAACAAAAGTAACTACTCACAAAGCATAATCATATTCATGACCAGAGAGGTAATGAGTAGTATCAAGGATCTAAACATAAACTCTTCCACCAAGTAATCCAACTAGCATCAACTACAAAGAGTAATTAACACTACTAGCAACCTTACAAGTACCAATCGGAGTCGCGAGACGGAGATTGGTTACAAGTGATGATCTAGGGTTTGTAGATGAGATGGTGTTGATGAATATGTTGATGGTGACGAGTCCCCTCTGATGAGAGGAGTGTTGGTGATGACGATGGTGACCATTTCCCCCTCCGGGAGGGAAGTTTCCCCGGCAGGATCGTCCTGCCGGAGCTCTTGATTGGTTCTGTTCAAGTTCTGCCTCGTGGCGGCGGCGAAACCACGAAAAAGTTCCTCTTTGATTTTTTCCTGGACGAAACCCTTCATATAGCAAACGAGGGGGGCAAGTGGGCCAGCAGGCTGCCCACAAGCCCTCATGGCGTGGCCTGGGGGGTGGCCACGCCGTGCAGGCTTGTGGGCACCCCCTGGCGCCCCTCTACCACTTCTTCGGCCAAGTATTTTTGATAAATCTGGAAAAAAATCCTCTTTGATTTTTACAGCGTTTGGAGTTATGCAGAATAGGTATCTCAACTTTTCTCCACTTTCAAGCCAGAATTCCATTTGCCGGCATTCTCCCTCTTCATGTAAACCTTTCAAAATAAGAGAGAAAAGGCATAAGAATTGTGCCGTGAAGTGAAATAACAGCCAAAGAAGCGATAAATATCAACATGAAAACATGATGCAAAATGGACGTATCACCTCTCTGTACTCGTTGGGAGCAAATTTATTTGTTGTGTCTGTAGGTCCACGTCTTCTGCTAGCGCCAGGGTGGAAGACACCTACTTGTTGATCCTAGGAGTCCTCTTGGTTCGATAAACCTTACAGTCTGTGTGTGAGGGAAAACTTGCTGCTGACTACATCTCAACGTTCCACTTGGGGTAACCAACGAGGTGCGAGAAGTATACACATCATCTCGTCATCAGACATTCACCGGGGGAAGATCTTCAGCATCTTTTTTCCCCACATCCGGTATTTCGCGTACTATATTGCTCGAGGGGTGTTAGGTCATAACAACACGAGCAACATTTCGGCTCCGGATCTCGCTATCTTGGCAGCCTCCCTCTTAGGAGATAACACGTATGATATTGGTGCTTTGATTGCTCATCACCTCGTCGCTAACAGCGGCAAAGGGCCTCACTTTGGTGGCATTTATGCGACGCTTATTCTCGAGCACCTCGGGCGCATTGTACGCACGGATGATATGCCTTTTTCATTCATAATCTTTTCTCTTACCGCTATGAAGAGGCATGAGTTTGTTACTAGGACTTTTGAGTTTGGTAAGCTTGTTTATATTTTGAGATTTGGCGACCTTACTAGTCCCGAGATCCGTCTACCTGCACCACTTTTGTTTGATTACACTAGCAGGAACAGATGGTCCTTCACCTCGATTGAGCTGGACGAGTTTGTGATCCAGCAGCAGTTCCACAACCCCATGGAGGGGGTTGATCCCGAGGAAGAAGAGCCTTCTTCTTGGGAGGACAGTCGGGCATCAGTTTACGCGCCCAAGGCGTCGTATGATTCTTGGAGCTACCCGTACCACTCCGGAGCCGGAGGGAGCACCTGGAGCCCGCAATAGCTGAGCTCAACTTAGGCCAAAAGCCTAAGCTTGGGGGAGTACGTATCCTTCTCCCCTTTCATTGTATCATCCGTGGTTTCCTTTTAATATTTTCTGAGTTTTTTTCTGTTCTTCCTTGATTTTTCTTTGCGAAAACAACAAAAATATTTCTCTTTTCTTTTTCTTTCGTTTAACCTTTGGAAAACCCAAAAATATTTCTTTTCTCTCTTTGGTTTGCTTTGTTCGCAGAGTTCATCTCACGTCCATGGTTGTAATTGCACTTGATTATATCTTTCTACGTTCGATCGTGCAAGTGATGATGCAATAATGACGAAGATCGACGGAAGGATACAACAAGGAAAGCCGGTATGAACTCTATTTGTTTCTACTTTTGTACATATGCGTGTACTTATGATCTAGAGACCAGCTTTTAGCGACATAGTGCTATGTTTACAATGCTTTCCCAGTAGTTCATGCTTTCTTTGTGACTGGTCTCAAATAGCTGGAGTGCATAATGTGTTATTGAAATGTATAGCATGCATTGCATGGTTCTTGGTTTGGCATATTGGAGTGGTATTTCCCTTCGGAGAGTTTTTGGATTGACTTGGCACATGCTTACACATGTTTACGCCTAGAAGTCTATCCAGCCTTGATGGTCTTTTTATTTCAGAATAGTTATATCTCTTTCATGCCCGATTCAATGTTGCTTTGTCGCTCTGCATAATTATGACCGTTATTGCTCTCTAGTTGGTCGCTTCCCCGTCATTTGTTAGCCTTCGCTTGTACTAAGCGGACTGACTTCTTGAGCATCCAAAATCCTTGAAACCAGTTGCGCCATATGAGTCCACCATACCTACCTATATGTGGTATTTATGTGCCGTTCTAAGCAAATTTGCATGTGTCGTATTCTAAATTTTCAAATAAATATTTTGTTTTGTATGCCTGAATCGCTCATTTCGCGATTAGGGGCTATGAGTATCTTCCATGCTAAGTGGGTTATTCTCAAGATATGTGTTGATTCACTATCACTCACGAGAAAGTGGCTGGTAACCGGGATGCCCAGTCCCATGCTCAAAAGTCAAATCAAATTTAATGAAACAAAAGTCCCCCAAGATTGTTATTTGTATGGACGGTACCCGTGGATTCGGCCCGCCGTGGAGTGTGATTGATTGGTGGAGCGGGACTAAAAACTTTACTATTCTGTTTGGGAACTGCCTATAATGTATTTAGCATGGAAGATATTGAGATCTCTTAGTTGTTATGTTGACAACGAAAGCATACCACCCACAATTTTGATATATCTCCGTTTTAAAAGCTCAAGTTCTGGCACCTCTGCAAATCAATGCTTCCCTCTATGAAGGGCATACCTATTTTACTATATGGTTGAGTAAACCCCTTCTCACACGTATCGAGTTTTCAAAACACTTCTGCTATTGTTTTGGCCTCATTCTTGCATTTGAATGAAACTAACACAGATTGACGCTGTTTTCAGCAGAGCTTCGTGTATGGTTTTCTTGTGTGCAAAAAATGGATATGTAGACGTCCCGGAAAATTCACATAAAAATAGAGAAAATCCACGCACCGGGTGGAACCTTGGGCCAGAAGATGGGCGAGAGGGGGGCTACCAGAGCTCCACGCGACCTGTGGGCGCAGCCTGCCCCCTGGCCACGCCGGGAGGCCACCTGGGGGGTCCACCCCCTCTGGTGCCATACTTTGGCTCCTATTTTTACCCGCGACGGAGAAATCCCAGAATAGAAGTCGTTTTGCAAGTTCTCGATGCGGAGCCGCCGCCACCCTCGGTTCTTCTTCGGGATAACTAATCTGGAGGCTGTTTTGGCCTCTGGAGAGGGGAACTCGTCATCACCATCACCAATCCATTATCCTCCCATGGCTTCCCCTATCATGTGTGAGTAATTCCCCGTTGTAGGTGAAGGGGTGGTAGAGATTGGATGAGTTAGATCATGTAATAGTTCGTCAGATTGTTGGGGGCATGTTGCCTATCATCTAGTATGGTGTTTATCATCTTTGCTACTACTTGTTACTCTTAATGCTTGTCACTTTGGGCCCGAGTGCCATGATTTCATATCTGAATTCATTATGTTTTCATGAATATATTTGTGTTCTAGATCCTATCTATGAGTAGTATGCACCTATTATAGTCCGGAACTGGCGATCCCAATGGTGACAGCTTGGGACACCAAAGGGGATAGACTATAGTTTGAGGATTCCATGTATCCATTGATTGTTAATGCTTTGTTCCGGTGCTCTTTGGCAGGAGCACCTTAATTTCCATAAGTTCCTTTTGGCCCCGTTGATAGCGGGATGGTAGGACAAAAGATGTTGTGCAAGTTCTTATTACAAGCACGCAAGACTACCTAGGGATACATGCCTAATGTTTGATATATGCCTAGATGATTATTACTTTTCTGTGTGCCTTGCCCCAAGTGAAATACATGATATCTCTCATCCATGACCAACCATCCATCTCCCTAGCCTACGGTGTTTTAATACTACTAGTTACAAGTTGCTTTACTTTCGCCGTTTTACTCCCGTTGCTTTGCCACTATTATTTCCGTTGCCATCTTCACTTCCATATCACCGTTGGTACTAATATTTCGTTGCCAAGCGAGTATCTTTCAGGTGCGGTTGAATTGACAACTCAATTGTTAAAGCTTATAAATATTCTTTGACCCCCTTGTGTCGAATCAATAAATTGGATTAATTTACCTGCGAAGGCTGTTGCGATCCCCTACACTTGTGGGTTATGAGTGGTTCGTAGGAATTAGAAAATAATAAAAAAAACAATCAAAAGACTTTGTCTATGCGTTTCATAATATTCAAGCGATTATCTTCATGTACCACCAATGGCTTGAGTCATCATCAATGTCTTCTGATATTTTTAGTGGTCTTCTTCGACGATTACACAGAATCTCCATGGACTTCTATTTGTGTTACCCTGTGAACTCTCACAAACACATTAGTCCCTCAACCACATTTGTCTTCAATACTCCAAAACCAGTAAAGGGTGGCACTATATGCACATAATTATGGTGGCTGTTTTGATAAACATATAAGGTGGCTTATGTTTGAAAGAGTGTATCATATCGCAGGGTTTGGATACACCGGCGAAGGTTTCACCGATCCTCGAGGTGAGAATGGGCAATGCATGATATCGAAGAGGCTAGAAAATGGCAAAAGGTGGGCGTGCCTACATCCATGGATTCACATTAGTCATAAAGAACTCGTATACTTATTGCAAAGACTTACTAGCTCTCTCGAAGCAAAGTACTACCGCTTATGCCTAGGGGAGGTTGGTACGAGTTAACCATCGCACACCCCTAACCTAAACAACATTAGGATTTCACCGAGGAATAAGAATGGTCACACATCATCACCGTGCCATTGCCAATATTTTGATGAAAAACATGTAACACCCTTTAATTATCGATATTTCTAGTATCCAACAACCATGTACTCATACCCTTTCATATTACCACATCAATATCAATAACCCATGATACGTCTCCATCGTATCTATAATTTTTTATTGTTCCATGCTGATATATTATCATTCTAGTATGCTTTTGGGGTATTTATTTACCATATTTGATATTTTTGAGCACTAACCTACTAACCTAGTGCCCATTGACATTTGATGTTTTCTGTGTATTTTTTACTTGCAGGTTTTCCATACCAAACGAGGTCGAATTGCACTAAAACTTTTTGATGTTTTTTGGGACCAAAATAAGACCATCTAGCATTGGAAGAAGGCTAGAGGCCTCAGGAGGGGCGCATAAGCTAACGGGGTGTACCCTGGGGGCGTCGTGGTAGCTTGTGCCTCCCTCGTGGCCCTCCCGACTCCGTTCTATGGCTTATAAATTCTCATCTACCCTAAAATCACCAAAGGGAGTCCCGAAACACTTTTTACACCGCCACAAGTCCCTCTTCTGACAGGAGGCATCTGGAGCTCCATTCTGGCACCCTGCTAGAGGGGGATTGATCATGGAGGGGCTCTTCATCAACCTTGCTGCCCTCACGATGATGTGTGAGTAGTTCACCACACACCTAAGGGTCCAGAGTCGGTACTTAGATGGCAATCTCTCTCTCTTTGATATTCAATACAATGATAATTGCATTTTTGCTTTGGTCCATATGATATAATTCCTTTTGAGTAGTCCGTTTGTTGGGATCCGATGAATTGTGGGTTTATGTTCAGATTTTTCATGATAAATATGTAAGTTAGTTGTAAATACTTATATGATTATTATGTGCATGATTATGATACCTTTGTAATTCTCTCCGATCTATTGAAATAGTTTGGCCACCTTGATCGGTATTTCTTCGGTGAGAAAGGTGCGTTGTGGTAGGTTCAACCTGGCGAATTTCTATATCCCACTAATAGCAGGTGACAAAATGCTTCTTTGTGTTGCTATGACTAAGAATAAAACAATAGGGTTTATTCATATTACTTGAGTTTACTTTGTCTACATCATGTCATCTTACTCCATGCATTAGATCATTTGTCATGAACTTATACGTCGAGAAGCAAGCATAGAAGCACTCTCGAAGTGAAGTAATAGTAATAGGTGCACGCAGGAGTCAGCCTATTTGTTTATGGACATGATGCCTATATACACATGATCATTGCCGTGAATATCGCATAACTATCCGCCTTTTTGTCAATTGCCCAAAACTAATTTTTTTACCCATCGTATGCTATTTTTACATGAGAGATGCCATTAGGGAAAGCTATAGCCACCGGGTCTATTCACTTCATATTGATAGAACATTCATTACCTTCTTGCCATTTCTTGTTTTTATTTTATCGTGCTATCCACAATTATCTACACACCTCACGTGCTTGCAAATAACAAGACAAGAGGATTGACAACCCTCTTGGCCTTGTCGGGTGCAAGTTGTTTATTCTCTTGTGTGCAACCACTGAAGGTGGTTGTGGTTGATACTCCTCTTGGTTCGATAAACCCTGATTTCATAAATGAGGGAAGACTTACCCACTTTATGTTGCGACAACCCATTCCTCATCACGAAAAACTCAACGCAGATTGCGAGTATGGGGAAGGATTTCTAGCGCCGTTGCCGGGGAATATCATCACCAACTACCAAGTAACTCCACACAAAATTTCATTCACTTGTTCCTCTATTCATTTGCTGGTATATTTATGTTCTGTGATGAAAAAATAATTTACCTTTGCTTGTCACTAGTTTGCATCTTTGCTCTCTCGATTACTTGCCTAACTATGCCATCTTTATCTTTCTTATACCAAAACAGAAAGTAAAATGCAAAAATAAAGATAAATGGATCCTCATCCAGAAGCTAATCTATTCAAAATACATGTTTATGTTGAAACAATGCTAGTGAGGGTGCACTATATTATCTTTATGAGGTCTTGCTTGAAAATCATGAATCTAAAAATTGTGAAATTTCTTATGTGATTCATGATAGTTCCTAGAATGAAAAGCATGATTGCGACTCCCTCCATCCGAAATTACTTGTCATCAAAATGGATGTATCTAGAACTAACATACATCTTGATACGTCCATTTCTATGACAAATAATTCCGAACGGAGGGGGTATATTGTTAAAAAAAATTATGATCCTACATGTAGTCATTATGAGAGATCTTTCATGTTACTAACTTACCTCTCTTCATATTCAAATTGTTAATGCTTCATTCTTCCTACATGCTTATGCTAGACACTTCTTGTCCTGATAATTTTTTTTCTTATGAAATGCCTATGCATGGGAAGTATATTAGACTTAAATCTTCTTGTCACATGTTTTATGATGTCGTCCTTGTGATTCAATTCTTGTCTTTTATGTGAGCATCATTGAAATTTCAAGCCTATCTTAATGGCTATAAAGAAAGAGCTTGTTGGGAGACAACCCTATAGTTATCATTTATTTATGTCAGTGTGTGATAATATGATTAGTGCCTCTGTAATGATTTTGTTTTTATTGTTTAATTAGTATTTGTGCCAAGTAAAGCCTATGGGATGATTTGCATTATGAGTAGAATTGGTACGGTGCAAAAACAGAAACTTTGATGTCTAGTGGACAATTTCTCGGATTTTACTGGTACCTATTTTTAAGCGAAAGTTTTTACACAATATTTCTATAAAAATTCCTTATGTCTTCCAAAATTTTCATAATTTTTGGAGTTCCAAAAGTATAGGTTAATTACAGATTACTACATGTTGTTCTGTTTCATTCATATTCTAGGTTTTTGCATGTGTAGTTTGCTTGTTTTGATGATGTTATGGATTATATCGGGGGGTATAAGCCATGGATGATTTAAGATAGAGTAATCTATTCTAAAATAAATTAAGAATCAATATATAACAGCACCTAAAAGTATTTGATGGATTGCTTACACTAACGGATCTCACGAAGTTTTGTTGAGTTTTATGTGATTGAAGTTTTCAAGTTGTGGGTACTGTCTCGATGGACAAAGGATTGAGGAGCAGTAAAAGCATAAGCTTGGGGATGCCCAAGCCACCCAAAGGTAATATTATAAGAAGACTCAAGCGTCTAATCTTGGGGATGCCCTGGAAGGCATCCCCTCTTTTCGTCTCAATCCATCGGTATGTTACTTGGAGCTATATTTCTATTTGTCACATGATATGAGTTTTTCTTGGAGCGTCGTTTGCTACTGTTTGATTTTACTTTCAGTATATCACAATCATTGTTTTATGGACACAACTATTTGAGAGAGAGATCACATCATCACAATTTGTTAGAATACTCTATGTTCTTCACTTATATCTTTTGAGCTTAGTAGTTGCTCTACTACTTCACTTATATCTTTTTGAGCACGATGGCGTGTAGATTTTATAGAAATATTATGCTCTTGTTCTACATATTTGTTTGAGATCTCTACGAATTGTGATGGTGATTTTCATGTGTCATAAGACTAGATCAAAAATAACGAGTATCCAGTGAATGATGATAAAAACCATCATGTTGCACATATAAAGAAATTGTTGGTTAATGATATTTATATGGTGATATGAAAAAGGTGTGAGTGCATTATTATTAATTCAGATAGGTGTCGATATTAAGAGAAGTTAAACCTTCTGTTCATCTAAAACATTAAAAAGGCATGATGATGATCTGCGAGCATTTCTATTCTCGTTGAAAACTATGTGTGGTTTTGAGTCGGAGTCGCGCGATGGCTAATTCCTACCAACCCTCTCCCTCGGGGCTTGCGAGTAGTACTTTCATTTGTGATAATACTAATAAAACTTTGCAATAAGTATATGAGTTCTTCATGACTAATTTGACACCATGGACATACCCACTCTCACCTCCTCAAATTTGCTAGCCTCTTAGGTATCGTGCTTTGCCCGTTCTCACCTTGAGGATAGGTGCAACTTTTGCTAGCGCATCCAAACCCCATGACATGACACGCTCCGTTGAACATAAAACTTTTTATATCCTCCATAAAGCAGCCACGATACCAACCTATTATGGCATTTCCATAGCCAATCCGATATATATTGCCATGCAAATGCCATCATTAATTCACGTGACTAATCCGTTCATCATCATAATGCTTTGCATGATCATATAGAGATGACATAGTATTTGTGGCAAAGCCAACATTCATCATGTTTTTCATACATGCCACGCTAGAACTTTGCATATCCTGGTACACTGCGAGATGCATTCATTCAGAGTAATATTGTCCTATCAGTTTTCATGATGAGTTGTAAGTAAAGAAAAGTGTGATGATCATCATTATTAGAGGATTGTCCTAGTGAGGGAATAAAAATAGAGGAGCCCAAATGAGGCCACCATTAAAATTGAGAGAAAAAGAGAGAAGGGACTTTGCTACTATCCTTTAACACACTTGTGACTCAAAGTGGTACCGTGTTCCTCATATAGAGAGTGTCATGTTATATCAATATTATGCTAGTGGGAATCACTTTTTCATAAAATTGGCTTGTATATTCCAATGACGGGCATCCTCAAATGCCTGAGGTCTTCATGAGCAAGCAAGTTGGATGCACACCACACTTAGCTTCAGTGGAGATTTCCTACACTTATAGCACATGTGCATCATTTGCATCGCAATCCCTACTCCTCGCATAGATATATATAGACAGGCATCTCCATAACTCATTGGTATGCCTAGTTGATGCGAGCCTATCTTCTCCACTTTTACCGCTTTGTAACCTACCATCACATTTTTACTCGACCATTATGTTATGTCCAATGGTTCACGCTCACGTATTGCGTGAAGAATAAAAAGTTTACGCATATTGAAAAAGTCTGATCTAATTGTGTGACTTGAACATCGTGGTGCTTGACATTTGTATTAATGTGGTGAAGATGGAGACATGCCTTGCTAATATAATAAAGATGGATGGGGGGGTAAAACAATCTTTGAGGATCGTATACTTTGAAAGATTAATGATTTGTTGCTTATACATATATGTATTGCTATGTTAATGATTGTTAATTCATTATTTGTGAGTGACCATACATGCATAACGTTACATCATGGATAGCATGTCACATAAAAAATTCTGTTTTTATCATTTCCCTACTTGAGGACAAGCAGGAATTAAGCTTGGGGATGCTTGATACATCTCAAACGTATCTATAATTTTTGATTGTTCCATGCTGATATATTATCATTCTAGTATGCTTTGGGGGAATTTATTTACAATTTTATATTAGTTTTGTGAACTAACCTATTGTCCTAGTGCCTAATGCGAGTTGGTGTTTTCTGCGTGTTTTTTACTTTGCAAGTTTGCCATACCAAACGAGATCCAGTTGCCCTGAAACTTTTTGATGATATTTCTCGACCAAAAGAAGACCAACGAGCATCGGAAGAAGGTTGTAGGCCTCACGAGGGGCCCGCGAGCTAACATGACACTACCTAGGGGGGAACCCTGATAGCTTGTGCCTCCCTCATGGCCTTCCCGAATCCGTTCCTTGGCTTCAAAAATCTCATCTACCCTAAAAACACTAGAGGGAGTCCCGAAACACTTTTTATGCCAGCACAAGTCTATGTTCCGATAGGGGGCCATTTGGACCTCCCTTCCGGCACCTTGCCGGAGGGGGAGATCGATCACGGAGGGCCTCTTCATCAACCTTGTTACACTCACGATGACGTGTGAGTAGTTCACCACAGACCTACGGTTCCTTAGTCAATACCTAGTTGGCAATCTATCTCTTTGATCTTCAATACAATGACCACCGCATCTTCGCATTGATCCATATCATGTAATTCCTTTTTTGCAGTGCGTTTGTTGGGATTCGATGAATTGTGGGTTTATGTTCATATTATTCATGATAAATATTTGTGTCACCTCTGAATACCTATATGTTTCTTATGTGCATGACTATGATAGCTTCATATTTTTCTCTCATCTATTGAAATAGTTTGGCCAACTAGGTCGGTATTTCTTCGGTGAGAGAGGTGCGTTGTGGTAGGTTAAACCTGGCAAACTTGTATATCCCAATGTTAGAAGGGGACAAGATGTGTCTTTGTGTTGCAGTCACTAAGGATAAAATGATAGGGTTTATTCATATTGCTTGAGTTTAGTTTGTCTACATCTTGTCATCTTACTCCATGCATTACTTCGTTCTTTATGAACTTAATACACAGATAGGCAAGCATAGAAGCACACCAGATGTGAAGTAGTAGTAATAGGTGCACGCAAGCGTCATCCTATTTTTTGAAGACTTGATGCCCATATACACATGATCATTGTCGTGAATATTGCATAACTATCTGCTTTTCTGACAATTACCAACAGTAATTTGTTTACCCGTCGTATGCTATTTTTACATGAGAGATTCCATTAGGGAAAGCTATGACCCCCAGGTCTATTCACAGCATATTGAGAAAACCTTCATTACCTTGCTTCTGTTTACTTGTTTTTATTTTATCCTGCTATCCACAATTATCTACACACCTCACTTGCTTGCAAATAACAAGACAAGAGGATTGACAACCCTCTTCCTGCGTTGAGTGCAAGTTGTTTGTTCTTTTGTGTGCAGCCACTGAAGACGGTTGTGGTTAATATTCCTATTGGTCCAATAAACCTTGGCTTCATAACTAATAAAGATACTTACCCACTTTTTTCTACAATAACCCGTTCCTCTTCACGGAAAACCGAACGCAAATCACGAGTATCAACCCACATAAATCTCTCTCTTTTATGTGCTGCATGAAAGTTTTTATTATATCCTCCTTGAATACATATCATTCTTGAACTAGTATTATGACCTATGAAAATTACCTTTCTCCCTATTAGATTCTCAAACAAATATAAGTGGAGAACGAGAGTACAATTATTTCTACAAAATCTACACGCCATCGTGCTCTCAAAGATATAAGTGAAGCATAAGAGTATTCTAACAAATCATGATTAACATGTGTCTCTCTCAACTAGGTGTGTCCAGCAAACAATGAATGTGGAAAAATAAAACAGAATCAAACTATAATACCCAACGCTCCAAGCAAAGCACATATCATTTGATGAATAAAAATAGAACTCCAATTGAGATACCGATGGAATAGAGACGAAAGAGGGGATGCCTTCATTGGCATCCCTAAGCTTAGACGCTTGAGTCTTCCTAATATATTACCTTGGGGTGCCTTGGGAATCCCCAAGTGTAGCGTCTTGACACACCTTATTCTTTTATCCATCATAATCACACCCAAAACTTGAAAACTTGAGCACACAAAACTCAACAGAAACCTCATGAGATCCGTTAGTATAGTAGGCAAATAATAAACCTCATATTGAATTATTGCATAAATTACTGTATTCTAACTTCCCTATGGCTTATACCCCACCCCTTGATAAAATCTATAGCATCCTCAAAATAAGCAAAATATGCAAGCAAAAAATAGAATATGTCTAAAAGAGAACATTCTGTAATGATCAGCAATAAAACGATACTTCTGTAACTCTGAAAATTCTGAAAAATAGGAGAACCTGGGGAATTTTTATACAAATTTTGTGTAAACAATCCATTTCAAAAATATGTTCCATTAAAATCACAGAAATTCTCCACTCGACGTAAAAGGTCTTGTTTTTTTGCATAGGATCAAATCTACTATGATCCAAATCATCCCAAAGGCTTTACTTGGCATAAACACCAACTAAAACATGAAAACACAATTATTAGAGTATCAATAATACTGTCAAATAAAAATAATAGAAAGTAAAACAAAAAATTAAGATACATATTGGGTTGCCTCCCAACAAGCGCTATTGTTTTACGCTCCTAGCTAGGCATAATGCATAGTATCAAGTGTTGTTGTATTTGCCATCCACCTTAGAAACTTTGGAGGGCCCCTTATTTGACCCCGTAGGGTCCATTATTTTATTAATAACCTCTGAAAATGAATTCATCAATTATTCAAGGGACTCAAGTTTTTTATTGGAAGTGGTGTGGAAAGTATTCATGCGATGAAGGCTAGGGCCTAATATATTGATAGGTATGTTAACTTTTTGTATCACACTCTTGTTTTTCTACCAATCCCGTGACTTTTCTAATATTTGGATCCCCTAATGTGTAAAACATTATATTTGAGGTAATGGAGGAGTTCCTACCATTCCTTCTAATATTTCATGCGCGACACTAGAATCATATTCGATAAAATTTCCTTTTGCAGCAAAGATAAGAACTTGTGTGTTGGACATTCCTAGTCCTATATAGAAGTTACGAAGGAGGATCTTCATATCATTTTTTATAGTATCATGACGATGAGACTCAATTATACAGCACCATGCATCTTTTAGATTCTCACTCTATTTTTGTTTATAGTAGAGTACTTCAAAATCAGAAGAAACATTAATGGGTGGTCTAGACATTGTAACAAGCAAGGCAAATAAACTAGCAAAGATAAATATGTTTTTGTTTTTTATATATTTCGGCAATAAAATATAAAGTCTAATAAAAAGTTGAACAAGTGAATGATAATTTGTGTGAAGGAACATGATAAGAATTTAATGATGTCTACCCGACAACGGTGCCAGAAATTCTTCCTACCACTTGTAAACTCTGGTGGGTTTCTCCCCGGAGAGGAGAGGCGATGCAGAACAGTAGAGATAAGTATTTCCTTCAGTGAGAAACAAGGTTATCAAACCAATAGAAGAACCACACAAACACTTTTCGTCAACACCTACACACAAAAGATAAAACACTTGCACCCAACACAAACAAGCGGGTTGTCAAGGCCCTTGAACTCATTACTTGCAAGGATTAATTACTAAAACATATATAATATTAATATAAAGTAAAATAACAGAATATGAATGGCAGATTTCTTTTGGTTTTGTGTAATATAATTTGCGAAGACCCCAAGGCCATAGTTTTCTCTAGAGGCTTCTCTCTCGAGTAAAGCATACGACGGGTAGACAAATCAGTTGGGCGCATGGTTATGCAATATATTTTCATGGCAATGTCATATATATAGGCATCACTTCCATAAGAATGTAGGCCGATTCCTTCTTGCATCTACTACTATTACTCCACTCATCGACCGCTATCTAGCATGCATCTAGAATATTAAGTAAAACATAGTAATGCTTGGAGCAAAATGACATGATGTAGACAAAGTAAACTCAATTAATATGAATAAACCCCATCTTTTTTATCCTTAATGGCAGCAATAAAAATACGTGTCATGTCCCCTTTTGTCACTAGGATTGAGGACCACAAGGTTGAACCCATCACAACAAACAACTCCCACTGAAGATAAATCGATCTAGTTGTCAATCCAGACCAATAGATCGAAGAGAAATATGAAGTTGTCATAATCATGCATATAAGAAACTAGCAAAGACTAGCTATATTTTCATGAATAATCTGATCATAAACCCAAAATTTATCGAATTCCAACAAACACAAAGCAAAGAAGATTACATCGATTAGATCACCGTGGGAATCAAAGTGAACTTTGTATTGAACAACGTAGAGATAGAAATAGACATCTAGGTACTAGCTATGGACCCGTAGGTCCATGGTATACTACTCACACGTCACCATGGGAGAAAAATTACATCAACATAGAAAAAGAAATAGACATCTAATAATGTTGATGTAGAGGCCCTCCGTGATTGATCCCCCCTTTGGTAGGGCACTGAAACAAGGCTCCACATGGGATCATGGTGGAACAGATACTTGAAGTGGCGGAAAAGTTGTTTCGGGTGGCTCTCTAGTGTTCTCCTAATTTTACAAGGTTTATAGAGGTGCAATTAGGTCAGGAGGCGCTAGGGATGGTCGCAAGCCATCCGGGCATGGCCACCCCCTAGGAGAGCCATGTTGGCTTAGCACCACCTCATATGGCGTCCAGTCTCCCTCCGAAGCTTCCACGTCTTATTTTTATCCAGAAAAAATGTCAAAACATTTCGTTCAATTTGGACTCTATTTGGTACCAATTTCACAAAAGCTCAAAACACGGAGAAAACAATAATTGGCACTAGGAACTGGGTTGATAGATTAGTTCCCAAAAATGATATAAAACAACATATAAATGCATATAAAGTATCCAAAAATTATAATATACTAGGATGGAACAATCAAAATTATAGATATGTTGGAGACATGTCACACCGCAAGATTGAACCCATCAGAACGCACCACTAACACTCAAGATAAATCAATCTAGTTGGTCAAACCAAACTGATAGATCAGAAAGAAATACAAATCTATAACAATCATGCAAATAATAATTCAGAGACGAATCAAAATATTTTCATGAATAATGTGATCATAAACCCACATTTCATCGGATCCCGACAAACACATTGCAAAGAAGATTACATTGAATAGTTCACCACGGGAATCATGATCAAGTTTGTATTGAAGAACATAGAGAAAGATAGTCATCTAGGTACTAGCTATTGACCCGTAGGTCCGCGGACTACTCACACAACATCACGGGAGTAGCAAGGTTGATGTAGAGTCCCTCCATGATTGATTCCCCTTCCGGCAGGGCACCAAAACACGGCTCCAGATGGGATCACAACGGAACAGAGACTTGCAGCAGCGGAAAAAGTATTTCGGGTGTCTCTCTGGTGTTTTATCGATCTTAGAGAATTTATAAAGGCGGAGTTAGGTCAGGAGGAGCCACGGAGTGGCTGAAGGCATCAGGGCGTGCCATGTTGCCTTGGCACCACCTCGTGCAGAGCCTGACCTCCATCTGTAGCTTCCAGATCTTATTTTTGTCTAGAAAAAATCGTCAAAAAGTTCTGTGGCATTTGGACTTCATTTGGTATCGGTTTCCTAAAAAGCCAAAAACACACATAAAACAACAACTCACACTAGGCACTCGGTTAATAGATTTCTCACCAAAAACTACAGAAAATAACATATAAATACATATAAAGAATTCAAGACTGATAATATAATAACAACCAACAATAAAAAAATATAGATACATTGGAGACGTATCACTCTACCACGTGGATGATGCCACCACCACACCATTCTTGCTTCAATAGTGTGGTTTCCCAATGTATCCCCAACCATAGGGACGATCGCATCATTAGGGAAGGATTTTAGGCTTCTTTATTCAGGTTCATCATCACATCAGTCGAAGCGTCGATGTTGAATGACACAAGTAACTAAGCTACTACGACATAAAATCTAAAACCTAAAACTACATGATGCGCACATGCGTGACCTGGAGAACCCCCTCACCACCAGCAACCTAGAGGTCATGGGTGGCGGAAAGCTTCCCGAGGATGGGAGCAGAAGTCTAGGCCATCTTGGTGTCGGCTAGGATACCTAGTCGTCTCTAAAGAGCAAAAAGATATACTGCTAGACAGCTCCCTATAGCTACCCTCGTGTGTGTTACACATATAATCCTGTATATATTCATGTCGGATGTGAAATGAAGCATGCAACACACTCATCATAAATAGGAAATTCTAGTTCCCTTAGAATTCAAACAAACCCAGGGGCGGTGATTAGAGTTTCAAGTGGCTTGCCTTGCGCATATTAGAGGTAATGCTCGCCTTGAACAGGCCCTGGGAAACCCTAGGATCTGGGATGAGGAGGCGACGTCTTGCATCATCGAAGACCAAATAGAATGTTCACCAATGAAGTGGTTGCTAGAAGGAACATGCACATGGTTCACTACAGAAAGCTATTCCAAAAGCAAACTATCACTATTGCTCTTCGTTCAATGTGGGAGGATCCCCAGGGGTTACAGTATCACTCCATCTGGGAAATATGTTCATGGCCGAGTTTGAGTACTAGAGGGGTGGTGATTGGATCTGGGGCGGATTGACATGGCATGTTACCAAAACATTGTGATATCTGAATTCGGAGATTTATTAGGCCAGAGGAGGTAGAAATTGACCGTCTCCATCTATGGTCACGGTCCTAAACCTGCCATATAATCTAAGATATGATGCTTGGGGCAAGATAATTGCAAATAAAAATTATAAGTAGGCCACCTTAGTGCAATTTGATCACGTTGGTGGCTTCCCTTGTGCGAGGATTTTTGTTGATGTAAATCAATTGCCATGGTTCTAAATCGGGCAGTAAGATTGGTATACGAACAAAGCTTTAGAGATGCAAATGGGTGAGATGAGAGATTATTTAAGTTTAATTAATTCCCTAGGTGGTGAAGGTAATAGCTCTAATCATCTGTGTGGGTGTTCTTGCGTATAAAACTGTATATGGATTACAAATATATGATTTAATAAGAGAGAGAGAGATAGAGAGTGAATGTCCCATGCTATATACCTAGACTTCCCCTTATATGGAGATGACATTGTTTTGGTGTACAACATATGGGTTTGAATGAAATAATTAATGCTGATAGGAAATATCTATTAACTATGCTCAAGAAACTCCCATTTGTTTCCTTTGTTGTAATGCCAGGGTAACGGCATTGTAGAAATATGTGTTTTATTGTGGAGTAATGTTATTCTTGATTGCAAACTAAGTCCCACAGCCAGGTGAGCCCCATTGCTTGCGGCCAGCCACATGATCTCTATGTATTTCTCCAACTAACCGATCTCCTTGGTTCCCATCCATCCAACTGAGTGAGCCTACCTAATTGTACTAACCTTTTCATTAGCCCCTAATCATGCGAGGGTCATGCTGAATGTAAAAATTACATCCACAATGGAAGTTCATTCTGACTTATTGGCGGCGTTGAAATAACATCAAATTGTGTGTAGACATGCCCTGACGGACTCCAAAAGTACCTTCATGAAAAGATAAGTTGAAAACAAGTTGTGGAAAGGCTTAGTGATACTCGACCATCTCTCGAAAGAGGATGAGTAGAGGCCCGACTTAGGGTATATTATGAAATCCAAGTAACAACACTCATGTCTAGTCTAACTAGCACAGAGAGATGCTAGTCACTATTGTTCAGGAATGTTATTCAATCATAAATTTGGATCCAAACCTTTAGTATTCTTCTCTTATTTAGAGTCCAACCCATACCAGAGACGATATTGAATTCTCCCCTTGTCAAGGGTGTCGTTGAGCAATCTGATAACCTCATTCACGCGGATTGTCAGCTCCCAAATTAAAGGGCATGTTTGAACAAAGTGGAGGCTCACTCCGGATTTTATTGTGCCTAGGAATATAATATATGATCAAGTGAAGCCACTTAGAATTTCGTTGTGATTTTTCAAACAACATGTGCCCTAGTATACAATATGTTCTAAGATTGTTGTTGCTCTGACTTTGCTATGCTTAATGCTTGCCACTAGGGCCCGAGTGTCATTCTTTCATAACTAAACACTTATGATTTTCATGATTATATTTGAGATGTTGATATTACCTACAAGTTGTAAGCATCTATTATAGTTCAAAAACTTAGACCCCCAAGGTGAAAAGAGCTGAAATATTGACGGGGGTGACTTTAACTCGAGGAATTCATGTATTAACTATGTGTATATTCTTTGGTATGATTCTTTAATAAAATGAGCTCCTTAATTGCCCTTAGTTTCCATTATTACACTCTACAACAGGAGGGTAGGACAGAAGATGGTATGCAAGTTCTTATTGCAAGAACGTATGAGTATATATGTAGTACATGCCTAGATATGATTGATGAATTGGTGCTATTGTGTGTCACTCTAGGTTGTGACTGTTACATATTGAATCTCAGCTAAATATCCATCACTACTCCATGCCTACACTTTAATACTTCTGCCTTTGATCTTGTTACCATTATTGTTGCTGCTCGGTTTGCTACTATATCATTACCCGAACTATTATTTAGCTATCACTATTATCATACAATAGTGCCACTAATAAATTATTGTAAGGATATGATTCTCATATGTGCTTGAATTGACAAGTCAACTTATAAGGCTTATGAATATTCTTCTACACCCCTTGTGACGAATTAGTAAATTTGGGTGAAATACTACCCTCAAAGACTACCATGATCCCCTATACTTGTGGGGAATCAGGCCATCCAGCGTGCCCTGGGGCCACACCACCTTCCCGCGTGCCCCCTTGCACTTCCTTAGTTCAATTCCACTTCCATTATTACATATAATACTGAAACCATCTGCCATATTTGAAAAAAAACATCGTGACAAACCTCTATTTAACGAAGATCCTATCTGGAGACCTGTTCTGGAGCCAAACCTTAATTCCTACAAGACGATGTGTGAGTAGTTCCATTAGGAATTACGAGTCGATTGTAGTAGCTATATGGTTCTCTTTCTTTTTGGATCTTCAATACCATGTCCCCCTCAGCCTTCTAACCTAATCGAGATCAATTCGCTGTAGTTGGTGGCATATTTGTCGGGCATGATGATTTTTCACTTTATGATCACACTGTTCATTGAAATTATTTCAATATTTTGAGGTTTTATTGGTTGTATTGTTTCCACTAAGGTTAAAACGATGCGATATTTCAATATTGATTTAACTTTCATTATGTAATCTTGCTAATTTGATACTACTTTTTTTGCAAACTTAGTAACTTGAGATACACACTGGATAGTAGTTTTGTGGTGGAGTATTAGTAGTAGATCAATTTTATGAATAGTCTACTTATCACGAATGTGATGCCTATATGGGATTATGCGGTGAATAATCATAGTCATGACTGCTCCAATCTGGTCAATTTCCCAACCATATTTTGTCTACCATGCCATTTAACAGTTTTCGAGTGAGGTGCCACTAGTGAACCTATGTCCTTGGATCTTTTCTCCTTAACCTGATTCTTCTACATAATAGCTACTTATTTTCCGTGCTACCTTTGCTACTATATATCTCAATCATTTTTGTTTAATCTTGTAACTAGCAAGAGAACGGGAATTGACAACCATCTTGACATGTTGGGTACAAGGGGTGTGTGTGTGCTCTGTGCAGGTATTGATCATGTTAGAAGCTTGGAAGACTACTACTCGATTTATAACCTTGGTCGTGTAACTAAGGGAATACTTGCTACCTGATAAGTCCATTTTGCATCATGATTTTCTACTATTATTTGTCTTAATTTGAAGTTATATTTTATCTATGATGCAATTCTAAAGCCTTTTATATCTTAAAATGAAAGGTACACCAAAGGTGAGGGATCGTCGACAAAAAGAATTCTAACATGTAAAAGCTATTTAGAGATAGCAATTCTCTGGACCTCAAAATGAAGTGAAGTTATACGGATGGAACATATAAATTATATTGGAAGAGGTAAGTGTTGAAAAAGTGTCTTGGTGGGCCCAAAATCCCAGGGGTGCGACCACCCCCCGGCAGCGTCACCCTCACTTGTGGGGTCCACATAAGTCACCTCTCAATGTTCTTCTCCTTCCTAGAAAAAATAACAAAAGACTTATCGGACCAGATGCGCCGTCTTGAGGTGAATACTTTTACTCTCTAATGGAGCAATGTTGTTGGGATAACTTCTCTTCGTGAGGGGGGAATCAAAGACAATGTCCTCACCAACGCTCCTCTCATCATTAACATCTATCATAACTCGGTGCCCGATAGGGCCCCGAATCTCTATGCTTGTTTTGTCCATCCTTGGATCAATAGCTAACACACACAGTCCACAACGAAATACCAAGAATACACCACAGGTCATAGTATAACTTTCAGGATCCAGTTCTTTATAATACACACCTACCTAGCTCATGGGCTAGCCTCGAATATAATCATGAAGCGGAGATAATGTTCTAGTATTATGGCGTCCATTAACTCACATGCGAGAGACGAGTATAGTGTCGTAACTCTACTTCGTACCTTTCCGATAGACCTACAAAATGACATGTTGCAGCCACACGGGTCAATACATAGGGTGTATTGGCAAGCTTCACCAAGATTGGTTTGTAGAAACATAAGCATGCAATTTCGCGTCGCTGGTTTTCCTTTGCTTGGAAAATAGTGTTTTACTAACTAAGTAATAGTGGTCTATTCTAGTAGAAATATGACACTTTCGATAACCCCCATCATAGTCTAATGACACTCCTGGTAACCCAGGTTGCAGCTCCAATGCAATTGAGCATGTGGACAGATAACCCAGGTTATCCCAAAAATTTCTCCAGAGACCCTAGTACCCCCAGTCCTCTGACATCAGCGCCATGACTCCCCTTTGGTTCAATCCATCGATTTTGATAGAAGGGGTGAGTGAGATCAAGATGAAAATTCTTTGATATGTTGCTTAAAAGTTAACCGTTGCCGGGGACATGGATAATCATGATCACTTTTGTACACTCTATGGAGAGTTGTGTACTTTACCCGTTATTCCTGAGCACACCAACCTCCTACAAAACTTCACTCATCAAGTAGGTAGGTATATCAAGACGAGACCTTTTGGAAGTAGTATCCCTCTCAGACATGGCAGACCCATCTGATTTCCCTACATGCAAATCTACATCTGCTGGCCTGCCGAGGAGGGTTCCCACAACTTACTTGCTCCAGAAAGAGCCCATATTTTCTCACGATCACACATGTAAGCTAATCAAATTTGAAATGATACAATCCATTTGATACCCGGGTGGCATTCCCGGTCAAATTCTACACTCTGATGACCCAATCAAAGCGAGTTCACCCAGATTTATTCACTAATTAAGTAGTTAAGTAGTTAGCCATGAGGTTGTAACATCCCAATTTTCTTAAATTCGGATGTTAATAGATCATTCATATGCATCTCATATTTTATGCATTATTGCGTTCTTCTGAAAAATTCCATTCGTTACGTGACGGCGGTCAATTTATTGGAGTGGAGATAATATGACTTCTCTCCCGTCGAATTAAAGTGCATAACGTTTCAAATTTTATTTTGGAGTTATCTCACTCGGTTTGGAAACTTTATAATCTTTCAAATTATTTTAGTTGTTTTTCAATCGCGTTGTGTGACCTATTGCATAAAACTATTTTTAAAAGTTGCATTAGGTGGAACTAGGGTTTCCTATATATATTATTTATATATTAATTGTATATATTTTTTGTTTTGTTTTCTCCTAAGTATTCTAGTGCTTATATATATATTAGTACCCCTTTTTTTAGTATTTGTTAGGTAGGAAAATATATTTTACTGTTTTGTTTCTTTTGTTTTTTTTGATGCTGTTAGTTTGTTTTAAAAAAAACTACCGGGCCGAGCCAAAAGGGCTCAGCCCAGCCCCTTGCCCACATGTACGTCCGAGTGCATGCAAGCCTGCATGCATGCAACCACCGCCTCCATCTTCTCTCTCTCTCCCCACGTTTTTCTCTCTTTCTTTCCACTCTCTATTCTCTCTCTTCTCTCCCCACGTAATCTCCTCCCTCTCCTCCCTTATTTCTCTCCTCTCCTTCTCCCATGCGGAGCTACTCCCTCCCTTTCCTTTTTCTCCCAGACCAAAGCTTCCTCCCAGCTTCCTCTCTTCTCCCTTGATTTCCTTCCACCCCGTGCACTCTCCTCCTTCCTTCTTTCTCCTCCCTCTCTTTCCTTCTCTACAGGAACCGAGCCCTCTTTCTTCTCCCGTGATCTCCTTCCCGAAGCTCTCCCTCCCCTTCCATAGCTTCCACCTCCCCTAGGCCTATATAAACCCCCTCCCCACCGCCACCCCTCCCCAACCCTAGCCGCTGCCACTTCACCCCGCCGTCACCACCTCACCCCGCTGCCGCCCTAGCCGCCGCCGCGAGCAGCAGCAGCAGCCAAAAGCTGCTGCACCTCGGCCTCGCCAGGAGGAGGAGCCCTCCCCGAGCTCTCTCTCCACCACCGCCTCTTCCCCACGGAGGAGGAACCACTCCCCCGCCGCCCGACGTCTCCACCACCGGAGCTACTCCCTCCTTCCCCGCCGGCCAACTCTCCTTCCATGGTGCAACACCTCCAGCAGCAGGTAGCAACCTCTCTCTCTCTATATTTCATGCACTCAATCTCAGCCCTTAGATCCCATGCAATCCCATGCAATGGCTAGGATTAGATCATCTATACCCTTTCGGTTTAGTCCAGAAAACCAACGGTTCTTTTGTTCACTTAAGATTTAGCCAGTGGTCTTGCTAGTCTTCGGCCGTTTGCCCGAAGCCATTCAACAAACGCCACTACAGCCAGTAGAAACTTGCCACGTGTGCCTCTCTTTTAGCACTAGCAGTTTTGTAGCTTTCTGTCCAGATTACAAAAACAGAAACTTTCAATTTTGTTTTGGCCACAACTTTTTATCCCTAAGTCCAATGACATTGATTATTTTTCCAGTAGCTCACAAATTTCCTGTAGTTTTTAAAAACATATAATTTGTCTATGTTTGAAATTTTTAAATATAAGTCAGAGCAGATTTAGTCTAAACACTGTTTTGCCTATTCCAGGAGTTTGAAAAATGATATTGAGTTGATTATTTTTGCTACTGTATTCTAGTGATAAAATCTTACTGTGGTAGAATTTTCAGAATTGTTAAAGTACTGTTACTGGTGTTTTCAACAGAAACAAGTTTCTGCCTACCGGCGCGCGATAAAATTCTTTTGCGTAGTCTTTTGCAAATCATCGCATGTGATGTTATTTTTACTTGTGGCATGATTGAATTGCTTATGGCGTGCTTTGTGTTTGTATCAGTAGATCATCCGGAGTGCAAAGCGTGTTACTTAGAGACGCTCGAGCAGGACAACTATCATCAAGGCAAGTCATCTTTGATCATGTTATTTTACCTATGTTTTCAATGCATAGTAGATCACCTTCTTTGCCCTATTTTGCATGTTGCCTAGGTACTTGGAAACTTTAGTCATAGGTGTAGTATCATGTGGTAGGAACACCAACACCCCGATACTTGGCCCCGGGAAGACAATGTTATATATGCTATGCTCTAGTAGATGGGTTATCGGTTGAGTGTATTCCACGAGTGATGCGAGGTTGATATAATAACCAAGACCGGACTAAGACAAGATTTTCAAGACCTCGGACGCAATGCAACACTGGGTGAAGGACGGTTGATCGGCTCCCTGGAAAAACCCAGTGGATGCCCGAGATGCTGGAGAGGCCATGTCATCCTGCGGAAAGCTTCACCCAGGCTCAAAGGGACGGACGGAGACTTCAAGACTCAAGGCTTACGTGCACAGCCACAAGTCATTATGGGCTCTGGCTTGGTTGGACAACGCGGCGACTCTGGACAGGCGGTGCTAGCAGATGTAGACGAACGGTAGGAATGGATGGGCACCGACAGGGATTCGGAGGGACCCGTTGAAAGACCATGTTTTGATCATTCGGTCTTCAAACACCCTGAAGTGCGAGGACAAATCCGAAGGCGATCAAATCTTGTGGGGAACGTGTGCAAAACTCTGCAGAGTACCCAACCTAATCGATTAGCCGTGTCCACGGTCATGGACAACTTGAGCCGAAGGCATTGAATGTCCCCTGAACTCTCGACACAACTTAATAATGATGTGGGTGTTAACAACTATTCGGGTACGAGAACTGGTTGGCGGAACCATCTCGTTAACAACAAACCATTGTAGTAAATTTTGCTTTCAACCCCTTTTGTTGTAGGATAAAACTGGCTTTATGCAAAACTTAGCTCCACCAGCCAAATATGCATGTAGAGATAGTTGATTATTATTTTACCTCCCTCTCTTTGATGATTTGCCAGCATATTCAATATGCTGACCTACACGGCTGCAATGTATCATGTTGCAGAGTACTTTTCCGACCAGGAGTAAGGCTACGATTCTACGCTCAGCGACATGCCCTTGGAGTCGGATGGACTCATCTACCTGATGCTTCCGCTTAGTCTTCGTTAGATAATCTCATGAGTTTGGCCTTCAGCCACTTTATTGTACTCCTTTATTGTAATAAAGTACTCTTTATGAGATTTCGATTAATAAAGCTGTGTGATTACACTCTTGAATATATACATTATGTACTGTGTGTGTACCAGCATGATCTTGGGATGGTACAGAAAACACCAGAGGCTTGACTCGTTGAGTCGGGTCGCTACAGAAATGGTATTCACAGCACACGCTGACCTTAGGACGTAACCTCTAGGAATGGAAAAGCCTTAGGAAGAAAACTATTTTCTCTTATATCTTCTATTTCCTCTTCTGATCATTTCTGACTTCTCTCCGATTTTCCAATGTTTAGATGGCCACCTTCATCCCTGTTAAGTTCACGGAGTTTTGCCAGCCCGACACCACTATGCCGTTCGGAAAAGAGCTGGTGCAGATCACCAAGGATTTGAGGATTCATCTGCCGACTATCATAGGGAAGCCAACTTCGTCTTACCCAGAGGATTCACGCTACAGGATCGAGGTGCATATTCCCGGAAGGACATTCCAGCCGCGCACTGAGCCGATGGATTTCAAGTTCATCGCACCCAACTGGATTCTCGGAAGGGACATGGCAATCCATTGTGCACTCGGACATATCAAGGATGAATACAAAGGCTGCCCTATTTCTCCAGACCTATTCGCTGTATCCCGGAGAAATGAAGACGGAGAAATCATCTCAAGCAAGACCAATGACGCTCTCTTGTCTTATGCCCAGACCTTGGAGAAGCACAGCGGAACTCTGGAGTATCACGCGATCAAGGACACCAGGAAGATCAAGCAACTGTCACTCCGCGAGCTTGAGCTTGAAGATGCAGCCCGGGAAGCCCACTATGAGCATGAGCTGGAAGTGAAAGACTTTTTGGAGCGGATCGAGAAGCTGAAGACTCGAGTTGCATACCTGGAGGAGGAACTGGACATGGGCGAGAACCTTCATCCCGAAGGAGACGTAGCCCCCGTGATCAACAACGACGAGGACTATGAAGAAAGCTCCACCGAAGGACCCGACACCATGCTATTCTGAGGACGACACTTAGACTAGACCACCAAATTTACTTTATCGTTTTACGTTTTAGGCCGATGTTTAGGATTATCGAATTTTGTATCCCCGTGTGAACCTTTGTGATGATATTGAATGAAATGTGTGGTGTGATACTTGTGTGTTGCATTCATATGGGTAGTGTAATTCCCTGTAGACCATTGTTCTATGCTAATCTCACCCCTCTACAAACATCAGATGCCCCCGAGACGCGCCCCTGAGTCCAACTTTCCGTCGGAACTCACCCAGTTGATCCAGCAACAAAATGCCTTGATGCAGCTGATCATCCACAACCAGAACAACAACAACCATCATCCACCCCAGGCTGACAATCTCACCCGTTTTCTGAGGTTGAACCCTCCAACTTTCTCCAGCAGCATTGAGCCCATTGTGGCAGATGATTGGCTTCGCAAGATGGAGCGTGAACTCATCACCGCTGGTTGTTCTGAAGCTGAGAAGGTGCGTTTTTCCGCGCATCAACTTGAAGGCCCTGCAGCTGCCTGGTGGGAGAACTACACCACCACCTATCCCATTGTTGGAATCACTTGGGAGCGATTCAAGCAAGCCTTCCGCACCGTGCATGTCTCAGCTGGTGCAATGAGTCTGAAGAAGCGTGAGTCTTGCAACTTACGCCAGGGGAATCGCACTGTGGCCCAGTACGTTGATGATTTCAGCATGCTCGCCCGTTATGCACCTGGAGATGTGGCCGATGATGCGGCCAAGCAGGAAAAGTTCTTGGAAGGACTGAATGATGAGCTGAGCATTCAGTTGACGGTAGCCACCTTCAACAACTACCAGGAGCTGGTTGATAAGGCCCTCATCTTGGAGGGGAAACATCAGCAGATGGAGAACCGCAAGCGAAAGTATGGGGTTGGAATGTTCAACTCCGGCACTCAGCAGAAGCCTCGCTACACCCCCTATTCGGGGAATGCCGGGACTGGATCCGGTAAGTTTGGAGGACACGTTCAGCATAACCACCCTCTGCACAACCATGGAGGCCACAACCATGGAGGAAATGGGAAACACCGCAACAACAACAACTTCAAGAATGGCGGTACTGGCACTCAGCAGCAGTCAGCTCCAGCTCAGAAGGATCTGACTCACATCACTTGCTTCAAGTGTTAGAAGAAGGGACACTATGCCACTGATTGTCCCCAGAACAAGCAGGGAAATGGAAACGGCAATGGCAACGGCAACGGCAACTCTGCAGCAAAGAAGCCCAATCCTTTTCCTCGAGCTCAGGTGAACCACATTGATGTGGAAGAAGTCTATGATCACCCCGATACTGCGGTTGGTAAGTTTTTGCTAAATTCACATCCAGTATTGGTAATTTTTTATTCTGGTGCAACGCATTCATTCATATCAAGGGTAGTTGTGGAAAAGTATAGTTTGCCAACTAGAACCCTCAGCCAACCTATTAAGGTCAGTTCCCCAGGAGGCATGATGACAGCCGGGATAGGATGCCATGCTTTGAGTCTCAACATCGGGAACCATAATTTTCCCACCGACCTCATCGTATTAGAGTCCCTAGGATTGGATGTAATTCTAGGCATGGATTGGTTGGCCAAGTATGAAGGGAATATCGATTGTGCCCTTAAGTCTATTTTGCTCACCACCCCCGAGCAGAAGCGGATTAAGTACGTGTCTCAGCACCCGACACGGAGTAAGCGAGTAAACTCTCTCACGGGAGTAGTCCAGGAGGAGGTACCGATCGTACAGGAGTATCCAGATGTATTTCCGGAGGAATTGCCGGGCATGCCACCCGATAGAGAGATTGAGTTCTTGATTGAGCTATTATCAGGAAGGCATCCCCTCTCTCGTCTTCAACATTATCGGTACATCTTTCTTGGAGCTATATTTTTATTCGTCACGTAATATGAGTTTTTCCTGGAGCGTCATTTTATTTTGTTTTTCTGTGTTATTTGTTATTTATAATCTTGTTTTTAAATAAAAAAGTTTCAAGAATTGCATTAGGATGCTTGCATTACATGCTTTGATTGGTGTTGTGTAAAAACAGAAACTGGTGCTATAGTGTTTGAATTTTCATATTTTACTGAAACATGAAAAAACTCTGAAATTTTTACACAGTGTTTTCATATGAATTTTATATCATTTCCAAATTTTAATAATTATTTCAGTTACAGAAGTATACTGTTTTCAAAAATTTCTAAAGACTGTTCCGTTTGGACAGATTGTTGTCATAGTTGTGTTATCTACTTATCCTATAGTTTCCATAGCCTATAATGATAGATATAAATTGTGAAAATGATAGTAATCAGTAGATAATGGTTGAAATTATTATATAGCTTATCTTGGCAGTACATAAAGAGTTGATTTATTATTATGTGCACTAACCTATCTTACGAGTTCTTTTCATGTTTTGTGTGGATGAAGTTTTTGAGAATAGGTGAAACCGGGATACAAGAGGATTGAAAAAGATACAAATCTCAAGCTTGAGTATTCCCAAGGTACCCCAAGTAAATATTTCAAGAACTCTCAAGCATCTAATCTTGGGGATGCTACACATCCCACCTCTCTTCGTCAACTATCAGTTAGCCTATGTTGAGCCTAAATATTTATTCATTCACATGATGCGTCCTATTCTTGGAGTTCTATTTTTATTTTCTTTGTTGTTGAAATAAAATAATCAGATTTGAAAAGAAAAAAAAATCAAGGGAGAGAGAGAGTCCTCACATAGCTCCTTAATTGTTTGACTACTCATTGATCTTCACTTATATCTTTTGTGAGTAGCTTGTCATTTCCTCTAATGCTCCACCTATACCTTTTTGAGGGATGAAATCTTCATGATCTTGTGGTTCCTTTAAATTGGTTTGAGCATGTCGAAAGGGCAATAGCAATATATGAAACTAGTCCCAAAGTAATAGATAGCCAAGAGGGATATAATAAAAAAATTCATGAAGATCATGGGACAAATTAAACTTGATTCTTTGTAATAGTTTTGAAACATAATGATAGTAATATGTGAGTCATGTTACTGAGTAATTATCCTTTAAGTAGGAATTTTGGTGCTAAGGTTTTTGATTCCCTAGGCATGCACGGAATTCAATAGTTATGCAATGAAGTTACATCCTACTATGGTGCATTATTTGGTGTTAGTTATGACTCAATGCTCACTTATGTGAATTTTCGTTTCTGGGTTTCATTGCTTAACTATCAATTTTCTAGCCTTCATTTGTACTAAGTAGAAATACTACTTGTGCATCCAAAAACCTTAAACCAAGTTTTTCCTAATGAGTCCACCATACCTACCTATATGCGATATTTCCATGACGTTCCAAGAAAATTTGTATGTGCCACCTCTAAATTCTCAAAATAAATTTTCTCTTTTGTGTGCCCATACCGCTCATGGAACGGTGGGTAGTATCCAATATTTTTCATTCTAGGTGTGTTATTCTCATGATATGTGTTGATTCACTATCATTCACGAGAAAGTGGCTGGTACTCGGGATGCCCTGTTCCATGCTCAAAAATCAAATCAAATGTAATGAAACAAAACTCCCCTAGGAGTGTTGTTGGAGTGGGCGGTACCCATGGATTCGGCTTGCCGTGGAGTGTGATTGATTGGTGGAGGGGGAATAAAAATTTTACCATTCTGTTTGGGAACTTCCTATAATGTATCTAGCATGGAAAGTATTGTGAGCTACTTTGTTGTTTTCGTTGACTGTCGGGACCCCGATCCTAAGCCATAGGAATCCAGCCTGTAACACATCGCATCCCTTTGTGGTCTCACGCACGGTTAACTCCACGGCTGCAGCCTTACCTTAGCCGGGACCGTTTGCGTCTTTTGACTCAAGTATGCGATAGTGTCGCTAGCAATCCAATTTCAAAGAACCCGGATCGACATGTCTAGTCATAAACCCAAGTGGCAGTACCGCACAAGGACAGGCATACATGACCCAACAAAGCAGGTGTCGGTCATCAGCGAACGTAGACGAGTCGTAGCAAGCTACAAGGACTCCATTACGTCGCGTGACATTTCCCCAAAGGGGACAGACACAACAGCTAAGAAGGACACATGCCGGTCAACCAATGTGTCCGGAGCAGTAGCGAACTACCAAGGCTCGTTGGATCACAAAGGGGCATTTCCTTGTAAGGAGTGCTACTAAAGTTCACGACTAGGTATTCGAACCCCATACATATCAAGTAAGACACACGAACGCATGGCATACCGATATGTATAGATACATCGATGGCATCACAACATAATCATAAACATACAAGCTTTATTTAAGAGGCTCGGAAGAGCCACACACATAATATTACACATTAAGGTCTCTCGACCCATAATAGCAGTCATTCAAATACAAGCCAGCGGAAGAGTTATAAACTGTCTGGGTACACACAGGGCAACTAGAAGGCACATGGCCTGACTATTCTACAGAGCCGACGTAGGGCCAGATTGTAGCTGGGACACCAGCTACTTGTCGTCGTCGATGTCTACGAAGAACCCTCCATTAGGGTCATTAGCAACCTCTGCAACATTTATTAACCAAACATGAGTACGAAGGTACTCAGCAAGACTTTAGGATGACTAACTACTCATGCAAGGTATCAAAAGGTATTGTGGGGTTTCATGCGGGAAGCCAGCATTTGACTCGTGGCTAGACAACTTGCATTTTTTAAATAATTTTGACAACTTGATTTCTCGCACACGAGTCCACTAACACCACAACAATACACTATCGTGGAATTATTCCGTCTCCGTACGAAAATGCCGTCCACGACAGTCACGCTTATCTTGACAATTTTATGAGTAGCCATTGTAGTTATCTATGAACAACATATGTCTCCAAGTAGTCCATATCCGCGGACGCGGCTATTCGAATAGATCATAACCCTGAAGGGGTGTACTTCGTCACACACGCTCTCGCCAGTTATCGCCATGTGCACGTCATGCACCTCGGCAACCTTCAAGCGGAAGCCCAGCGAGGGAGTCGGCCACGACCGTTAACCACACTAGTACCTAGTCCAGGTTTATCGCCTATCTGAGAGTAACCCGTACAGAAGTCCGGACGAGGTTTCCGACACGGCCTCAAACGATGTGCGCAGGGTTCCCAAGCCCACCATCCGGGTGCCACTTGGTACACCGTGCCACTGCCTACCGCATCACGGTCCACCTCTCAGGTCAGCACCATGCACGGCCTCCAGCATTACTATAAACACCAGAAACTACTTGCAACTCCTGGACCGAGTACTACGCGATTAATAGGCCGAGCGGGGTCATATTTCAGGGCCCAGCATGTGGTAGTATCTAGTCTTGGAATACATACACGGAACTCAGTTCCTAAGGATGGTCCCAATGAAACAACCCGCCATGTACTCCTACACGGCCTTTCACCGGTACCTTTACCAACTCAAGTTCAACACACAACCTTTGCTCACCAAACACGTTCCACAATTCTGTTCATCTCCCAGATAACAGACCATACACAACTCTAAGCATAGCATGCATAGCAGGATAAGGCACATCACAGCTCAATCAACTACCAGGTATTCTAGGTTGCAAGGTTTGGCTATTTACTGTGACAAGGTTAAGTCATGCGAAGGAGGTGGGTTCAACTATCGTGGCAAAAGCAGTTGAAGCATTTGATCCTAATGCAATAAATAAGTGCAGGAGCAGGAACATGGGAATTATCGGGATGATCAAAAAGGGTTGCTTGCCTTGTTGCTCAGAGGAGGAACGATATCCGTCAGACGGATATTCGGTGGAATCCGGGGGTGCGGAGCCTACCGAAATGAATGGCAACATTCAATAACAATCATATGCACTCAAAATGATGCATGAGCATGGCATGAGAATGCAAGGTGATAAGTTATTATAATCAATATGTATTAGGTTTAGAGTTGATTTGAATCACATTCGAAAAACAATTCAAACGGGGTATTCTCAGATACCGGTTTAATTGATTCGACCTGATGCTCAGATCAACTTGATGTTAGTATGCATGAAGTGTCATGTTATGGTACTGATTTGTAATTAGGACAGTGGTGAACATTGTATAATTAATGAAATTTGAATATTTTTGCAAATTCCATTTAAAAAGTGATTATAAGAATTGAATTATTCCTTATTCCACAATTTAGGGTTCTGTAACTTTTTCAAACATAGTTGAAAATAGCATAATCAGAATCCTTGAATTTTTCTGATACTTTTTCATATATAAATTATTTTCATTGGAGTTACAACTTAATTTCTATTATTTTTACAAGTTTTAGCAATTTCCTGGAATTAGTTTTATACTAGAAATTCTATTTATTGCATCAGCATGACATCATCAGGTCCATCTGGCCGTTGAAAGTCAAACCTGACCAGTGGGACCCACTGGTCAGTCTCTCTGGTAAATTTTAGATTAAGATTAAACTTAATTAACTGATTAACCTTGCTGGACCCACATGTCAGTGACTGATTAACTTATTTGATTTATTTTTATTAGTTTTAAACTTGCCAGAGGATGGCCCCACCAGTCAGTGGCTCAGGCCAGCCGAGATCCACCGGCGGCGAGGTCGTCCTCGCCGGCGGGGAGCCTCCGGCGAACACCAGCACGGCGGAGGGGCTCGGAAACGGCGCACAGGGGGCCAAATGCTGCACGGAGAGCACCAGAGGAACGACACATCTCCCGTAGCTCCATTTCTGCACTTAGCCGGGGCTGATCTGGCCGGAGATGATGCCGGCGACGAGCTTGGCGGCGGCCAAGGCTCGGGCTTCATCGTGGTCTTTGATTCAGAGGGATCTACGCTCGGTTCTTAGCTGCTACAGCATCTACGCATCGACCTGAAGCCGCTGGTGCCCTCGGAAGGACGAGCTGATCATCGGAGGGCTACCGGCGTCGAGCGGCAGCGGCGGTCCTCGTCGGGCTCCGGTGAAACTAGAGCTAGAGGAGGGGATCGACGGGAAAAACTTAGGGGAAATGACCGCATGCTCACGGGGAGTGCAGAGCAGGGCTTAGACGGCTCGGGGAAGGCCTGGGGGCGACGAATCGACGGAAGAGGTCCGACGGCCGGAGGTGGAAGATGACGGCGTCGCGGGAGTTGCAGGGCTCGGGGTGGCTCCGGCTTCTACAGGGAGGACCAGGGCGACGAGGCAAAGCTAACAGACTACTCGGAGGCGGGATCCCATGGCTAGAGGTGTTGCGGCTCGAGCTCTAGCTCGGCTCCAATGGCGGCAGCAAGGAGGAGGAAGAGATCCGGGAGGAGGGAGAGAGCCGATGCGGGGAATGGATAGGGGAGGCATCAGGGGGCTTATCCCCGGCCTTGCCAGCGCGAGGCGGCGGCCAGGCAGGCGCACAAGTGCGTGGCCGCGTCGGAGGAGGCGGCGGCCACCTCCTGCTGCCTACTGGCGCGTGGGAGGGGACGAGCGAGGGAGATGGGCCGGGCCAGGCTAGGCGACAGGTAAGTATTTTCCCTTTTTCTTCTGTTTTTTGTTTTTTTGTTTTGCTAACTATTGTTTTGCTAATTATTTCAGCTCCAAAACAAAAAGTAAAAACTATTTTAGACCTCCTGAAATATTGTTATAATATTCCCAACCACTTCCAAAGTTTTCAACATTTTTGGAAATTTATAGATTCTGATTTCAAATTTAAAACTTGAAACCAGTAGCCTTTTGCATTTATTTAAAATGCTTAAAGTGTCAAGAAAATAGTTTTCTCCAATGCTCATTTACTTTCATGATTTATCAGAAAGTTTGAACATTTCTTGAGGCCATTTTGGGTTCATTGATTTGAACAAGTTTGAGATTTTCTTTAATTGAAATAGTGGCTAGGGTTTTGAGTTTTTCCTTTGCCACTTTGTTGTTTTTGTTGAAACTTCTTAGATGTAAATGCACAGAAGACATGAGCACAAGACTAATTTGCTTAAGGGTTAGGGATGTGACAACTCACCCCCACTCAAAAGAATCTCGTCCCGAGATTTAGAAGTCGTCGGGAATAACGCAGGGTACTCAAGTCGGAGACGATCCTCTCTTTCCCAAGTTGCCTCCTTTTCAGAATGATTTGACCATTGAACTTTAAGAAACTTGAGGTTTCGACGTCGAGTGGTACGCTCAGCTTGATCAAGAATACGCACGGGGTATTCTCGGTATGAAAGGTTATCTTGTAGATCAAGCGTTTCGTGGTCCACTTCACGGATAGGATCCGAAAAGCAACGCCTGAGTTGCGAGACGTGGAAAACATCATGAACCTTGGAAAGATGCGGAGGAAGTTCCAACTGGTAGGCAACTTCTCCTCGTTTGGCAAGAATGCGAAAAGGACCAATGTAACGAGGAGCCAATTTGCCCTTGATACCGAATCGATGGGTACCCTTCAAAGGTGTAACCCGAACGTAAGCCTTCTCGTCAACTTCAAAGGTCACAGCCTTATGATGACGATCATATTGGCTCTTTTGACGAGACTGGGCTGTTTTCAACTTTTCACGAATAATGCGAACCTGCTCTTCTGCATCCTGGATCATATCCGGGCCAAAGAGTTGCCTCTCTCCGGTTTCTGACCAATTAAGAGGTGTTCGACATCTTCGTCCATAGAGAACTTCAAAAGGGGCCTTGCCCAAGATTGATTGATAACTATTGTTATAAGCGAATTCGGCGAATGGAAGGCACTTCTCCCAATTCATACCGAACGAAATAACACAAGCTCGGAGCATATCTTCTAGAATTTGATTCACTCTTTCTACTTGACCACTTGACTGGGGATGGAAAGTAGTGCTAAAAGATAAGTGAGTCCCCATGGCATTCTGAAAACATTCCCAGAAGCGAGAAGTAAAGATGCTTCCACGGTCCGAGTTAATTTCCAGGGGAACACCATGAAGAGACACTATTCGAGAGATATATAACTCTGCTAGCTGGCTAGATGTTATACTCTCGCGAACAGGAAGAAAATGAGCCACTTTGGAAAGACGGTCAATGACCACAAAGATAGCATTATTTCCTTTCTTGGTCTTGGGAAATCCAATAATGAAATCCATGCTAACTTTATCCCATTTCCATTCAGGAATAGCTAAAGGTTGAAGGGTGCCAGCAGGCCTTTGATGTTCTGCCTTAACTCGACGACAAACGTCGCAGTTAGCAACGAACTCAGCAATTTCTCTCTTCATCCTAGTCCACCAGAACCTCTGGCGTACGTCCTGATACATCTTAGTACTACCGGGATGAATGGTGAGAGGAGAATCATGAGCCTCCTTAAGGATTAACTGCCTTAGATGTGGGTTCTTTGGAACCACTAAACGATTCTGGAAGAACACAACACCTTGATCGTTCATGGAAAATTCTTTAGCGTTCCCGCTAAAAATATTCTCCTTGATCCGTGATGTACCCTTGTCACGCTTTTGGCCAGCTATAATTTGATCCTGAAGAGTAGGCTTCGCCACCAGGGTAGAAAGGAATCCTTGAGGAACAATATGAAGATTCAACTTCCGAAAGTCCTCATGGAGATGTGGTTGACCTTGTTGTAGCATCAAATTGTTACAATAAGATTTACGACTTAGTGCATCGGCCATAACATTGGCCTTCCCCGGGGTGTAAGTTATCCCTAAGTCGTAATCTGAGATCAACTCAACCCACCGTCTTTGCCTGAGATTCAAATCCGGCTGGGTGAAAATATATTTCAGACTTTGGTGATCAGTGAATATTACGCAACGATTACCCAGAAGGTAATGTCGCCAGGTTTTTAGTGCATGGACCACAGCTGCAAGCTCAAGGTCATGTGTGGGATAATTATCCTCATGTGGACGCAACTGTCGAGATGCGTATGCGATCACATGACGATCTTGCATGAGAATGCAACCTAATCCTTGTCGCGAGGCGTCGCAATAGATAACAAAGTCCTTAGAAAAATCTGGTGGTAGCAACACAGGTGCAGAAGTCAGGCGTCTTTTCAGTTCCTGAAAACTATGCTCGCACTGTGGTGTCCACTCGAACTTTTTATCTTTCTTGAGGAGTTCAGTTAGAGGCTTTGCAACCTTGGAGAAATTCTCGACGAAGCGGCGACAATAGCTCGCTAAACCAAGAAAACTCCTAACTTGCTTAACCGATTCAGGTTGAGTCCAATCAAGGACAGCTTGAACTCTCTCGGGATTGAAAGCAATACCCTTACCAGAGATTACGTGGCCTAGATAGGTCACTTATGGTAACCAGAATTCACATTTTGAAAACTTGGCATAAAGGCGATGCTCTCGAAGTTTCATCAATACCAGCCTTAGATGCTCGACATGTTCTTGTTCATTCTTCGAGTAGATGAGAATATCATCGAGGTACACCACGATGAATTTATCCAAATACTCCATGAAGATTGAGTTCATCAGCCGAGAGAAGGTGGCTGGGGCATTGGTTAAACCGAAGAACATAACGGTGTACTCATATTGGCCATAACGAGTAACAAAAGCCGTTTTTGGAATGTCCCTGTTCTTAATCTTGATTTTATAGTATCCCAACCTCAAATCCATTTTAGAGAAGACTGAGGATCCAGCGAGCTGATCGTACAGATCGTTGATCCTGGGGAGCGGATACTTGTTCTTAATGGTGACCAGGTTAACTGGTCGGTAATCTACAACCATCCGATCCGTTCCGTCTTTCTTCTTGACGAAGAGGACGGGACAAGCCCAAGGAGAAGAGCTAGGACGAATGAAACCTTTGTTCAAGGCCTCATCTAGTTTCTTTTTAAGTTCGGCTAGCTCCAAGGGTGCCATCTTATATGGTCTTCTGGCTATTGGGACAGTTCCCGGAACAAGATCTATCACAAACTCTACATCTCTGTCAGGTGGAATTCCTGGCAGTTCCTCTGGAAAAATATCCGGGAAGTCACGGACTACCGGAATGTCTTCAAGTTCCGGAAGAGGGTTGGCATTTAGGGAATAGAGCTGGCATTTGGCAACTCGAGTAGAGACATTTACTATCTCACCCGAGGGATGGGTAAGCTGGACATTTCTAGAGTGAGTATCAATCTTGGCATAGTGAGCTGACATCCAGTCCATGCCCAAGATGACATTAATATCCGAAGATTTCAATGCTATCAATGAGGCTAGAAAAACTAGCCTGTCTACTAGAATTTCATTGTCATAGGTTATCCTAGAGTTTGCCATTTACTACCAGGGGTTTGGACAACCAAGGGGATTGGCATATCACAAAAAGACATGTTATGTAGCTGTGCATAACTTTCTGAAATGAAGGAATGAGAAGACCCAGTGTCAAAGAGAACGGACGCTGGGTCATGATTAACAAGAAGCGTACCCAGCATGACGTCGGGATCCTCTGCAGCTTCTTCTGCTAACACATAGTTCACACGGCCACGTGCAGGAGTTGGCTTCACATAGAACGCTTTGCCCGACTTGGCCTGCCCGGCGGACTTTCCGGGTTGCTTGGCACCCACATTCTGAGGACACTCACGGGAATAGTGCCCTGGTTCTCCACACTTGTAGCATATCACCTGGTTGGCACGTGGTGCAGCATTGCTAGCTGGACCACCATAAGCTTTTGCTGGAGGGTTGGCCTGATTCGTCTGAGGCGCCACGTAGGATGGCCTCGGAGTGTATCTTGGCGGCAGAGAACTGTTTGGAACCCACAGCCTGCGTTTTGGAAACGCGGAACCAGAAGACGAGCCAAAGTCACGGGAGTGCTTCCTTGTGGCCTCGAAGTCAGTATGACCAGTCTCCGCACTGATCGCCTTGTTGACCAGGGCTTGAAAGCTTGCACACTCATGGAGGCGCAGGTCACGACGGAGCTCAGGGCTCAGACCCTTACGGAATCTTGCTTGCTTCTTGGCGTCAGTAGACACCTCCTCTGTTGCATAGCAGGCGAGGTTACCGAACTCGCTGCTATAGGCATTCACAGACAACTTGCCCTGAGTGAAGGCACAGAACTCCTCTCTCTTTCTGTCCATCAAGCCCTCTGGAATATGGTGCAGACGAAAAGCTGCACTGAAGTATGCCCATGTGGCCACTGGTTCAGCGGGACGCATAGCTTCAAAATTCTCCCACCATAGATTGGCGGGTCCCTCCAGGAAATACGCCACGAAGGTCACCTTGTCGGCCTCAGACACATTCGCAGAGCGAATCTTGCGTGAGATGCTGCACAGCCAGTCATCAGCGTCGAGGGGATCGACGGAATGATGAAACTTTGGAGGATTCAGCTTCACAAAGTCATTGAGGGACACTGCAGCATTCCTAGGCTGTCTAGCCGTATTCTGCTCAATACGCTCTAGCAGTCGGTTGGTCTCCCTTTTGTTTCTTTCTGCCTCAAGCATCACTTCTACCACAGAAGGTGGGTGAGGCAGGTCTTCCTGCGACGCTTGACTACCCTCACCTTGCTCATGAGCAGGGGCACGGTTCAACCTGGTGAACACCATCCTGACAAACAAACTCATAGCTTAGACTAATATCACATCAATACTAGCTATGGATTAAGAATGTACTGAACACACGGAATGCAGAAATGAATATCCGAACAGCATGGTAACAAGCAACTGCTATATATACACCATGGTTCATACACACCCTTACATAGTTCAGTACACCCTTAACCGAAGAGAAAACTACTGAAATTGTGAAACTACTCATCAGAGGCTTACAAGCTTCCTATACATTATTTATCTAGGCCTCCGGAATTCATTTCACAGTACAACCATACTTCACAAGTCACGCAGGACTGTGATCGTACGGCTACTACCATACTATCCTTCCGCTCACAGCTCAGGCATCCGCATAGAACATCTCATAGAGATTACCTCCATGGCCTGGAAGCTTAACCTGCGGATCAGGAAACACTCTAGCCTGAGATCCCTGGGATCCATAAGGACACGGATGTGGCCTTGGTCCCCTGACTGGTGGTAAGAGGGGTCCCCGAATAGGCGTGACTCCTCCTATGGCTGGCCAGTCAATGTGGGCTGGAAGATGGGTCCTAACAGGGTTCAGCATCTCCATCTCTCCATACCCTGTCTGGACTACCGGTGCCAGCTGTGTCAAAACTGTCCACAGACGGGCACGGGTAGCATAAAGCTCCATGCGGAGAGCATGAGCATCTCTATCTCTGTTCTCTAGCATCTCAACACTGGACTGCAGAAGTGGATCCTCCATAGAAGAATCAAAATAGACTCCACTGAGGTATCCCTCTTCACCAGACTAAGAGGCCGGAACATAGCAGAACTCTGAATTATGCAGCAGTGCATGTCTCGCTCTCATAATAGTCAGCATTGAATAGGCAGCATCCTGTACTGCCATGTCAACGGTGACCCCCAACCCATAGGACCAATGGATTGGCTTCTCAGCTCTAGGGTAGTCTGGAAATACCCTAACAGTGCAGATGTACTGGCTCTGGTTGAAGTCTCGGTACTGTTCCTCCACTGTGTACTCGGGGTACCAGCGGTAACCGCACACCGACATCACCCTGACCAGCATGGCCGTATGACCCGGTACATCAATGCACCTGGTCAGACCTACCACCTGACGAGAAGGACGGCCAGGCATCTGTAAATAGAGAGTAATGCAAAAGCATTAAAGCTCCGAATGCAAAATTGGGGAGCATAACGGCTGTAAATGCTCAAAAACAAATTTTGAGACAACCCAAAAATGGAATAGCGTAACCACTCAACTATCAAGTTCAACTCTCTGATCATCAAACTTACTTCCTGCTTCCTAGGAATAAAAGAAATCCAATATCTCTCGACCCATAGTCCTATAATCTACCGATCAGAAACACGAGCCTAGGAGAAGATGAGTAACCTAGTCCTTAATTCCCGCAGAAAAGACGAGGATGACCATAATAGAATAACTTGATAAGAGAACAAGAGTCTTAAGTTCCCTTCCACAAACAATTCCCTTATATATAGCTAAAGAAATTCTAGACTCAACTTCGACCAGTTTGGCTTAGTAATCCTACAGTCAGTCAGCCTCTGATACCAACGCTGTCGGGACCCCGATCCTAAGCCATAGGAATCCAGCCTGTAACACATCACATCCCTTTGTGGTCTCACGCACGGTTAACTCCACGGCAGCAGCCTTACCTTAGCCGGGACCGTTTGCGTCTTTTGACTCACGTATGCGATAGTGTCGCTAGCAATCCAATGTCAAAGAACCCGGCTCGACATGTCTAGTCATAAACCCAAGTGGCAGTACCGCACAAGGACAGGCATACATGACCCAACAAAGCAGGTGTCGGTCATCAGCGAACATAGATGAGTCGTAGCAAGCTACAAGGACTCCATTACGTCGCGTGACATTCCCCAAAGGGGACAGACACAGCAGCTAAGAAGGACACATGCCGGTCAACCAATGTGTCCGGAGCAGTAGCGAACTACCAAGGCTCGTTGGATCACAAAGGGGCATTTCCTTGTAAGGAGTGCTACTAAAGTTCACGACTAGGTATTCGAACCCCATACATATCAAGTAAGACACACGTACGCATGGCATACCGATATTTATAGATACATCGATGGCATCACAACATAACCATAAACATACAAGCTTTATTTAAGAGGCTCGGAAGAGCCACACACATAATATTACACATTAAGGTCTCTCGACCCATAATAGCAGTCATTCAAATACAAGCCAGCGGAAGAGTTATAAACTGTCTGGGTACAGACAAGGCAACTAGAAGGCACATGGCCTGACTATACTACAGAGCCGACGTAGGGCCAGATCGTAGCTGGGACACCAGCTACTCGTCGTCGTCGATGTCTACGAAGAACCCTCCATTAGGGTCATTAGCAACCTCTGCAACATTTATTAACCAAACATGAGTATGAAGTTACTCAGCAAGACTTTAGGATGACTAACTACTCATGCAAGGTATCAAAAGGTATTGTGGGGTTTCATGCGGGAAGCCAGCATTTGACTCGTGGCTAGACAACTTGCATTTTTTAAATAATTTTGACAACTTGATTTCTCACACACGAGTCCACTAACACCACAACAATACACTATCGTGGAATCATTCCATCTCCATACAGAAATGCCGTCCACGACACTCACGCTTATCTTGACAATTTTATGAGTAGCCATTGTAGTTATCTATGAACAACATATGTCTCCAAGTAGTCCATATCCGCGGACGCGGCTATTCGAATAGATCATAACCCTGCAGCGGTGTACTTCGTCACACACGCTCTCGCCACTTATCGCCATGTGCACGTCATGCACCTCGGCAACCTTCAAGCGGAAGCCCAGCGAGGGAGTCGGCCACGACCGTTAACCACACTAGTACCTAGTCCAGGTTTATCGCCTATCTGAGAGTAACCCGTACGAAAGTCCGGCCGAGGTTTCCGACACGGCCTCAAACTATGTGCGCAGGGTTACCAAGCCCACCATCCGGGTGCCACTTGGTACACCGTGCCGCTGCCTACCGCATCACGGTCCACCTCTCAGGTCAGCACCATGCACGGCCTCCAGCATTACTATAAACACCAGAAACTACTTGCAACTCCTGGACCGAGTACTACGCGATTAATAGGCCGAGCGGGGTCATATTTCAGGGCCCAGCATGTGGTAGTATCTAATCTTGGAATACATACACGGAACTCAGTTCCTAAGGATGGTCCCAATGAAACAACCCGCCATGTACTCCTACACGGCCTTTCACCGGTACCTTTACCAACTCAAGTTCAACACACAACCTTTGCTCACCAAACACGTTCCACAATTTTGTTCATCTCCCAGATAACAGACCATACACAACTCTAAGCATAGCATGCATAGCAGGATAAGGCACATCACAGCTCAATCAACTACCAGGTATGCTAGGTTGCAAGGTTTGGCTATTTACTGTGACAAGGTTAAGTCATGCAAAGGAGGTGGGTTCAACTATCGTGGCAAAAGCAGTTGAAGCATTTGATCCTAATGCAATAAATAAGTGCAGGAGCAGGAACATGGGAATTATCGGGATGATCAAAAGGGTTGCTTGCCTTGTTGCTCAGAGGAGGAACGATATCCGTCAGACGGATATTCGGTGGAATCCGGGGGTGCGGAGCCTACCGAAATGAATGGCAACATTCAATAACAATCATATGCACTCAAAATGATGCATGAGCATGGCATGAGAATGCAAGGTGATAAGTTATTATAATCAATATGTATTAGGTTTAGAGTTGATTTGAATCACATTCGAAAAACAATTCAAATGCGGTATTCTCGGATACCGGTTTAATTGATTCGACCTGATGCTCAGATCAACTTGATGTTAGTATGCATGAAGTGTCATGTTATGGTACTGATTTGTAATTAGGACAGTGGTGAACATTGTATAATTAATGAAATTTGAATATTTTTGCAAATTCCATTTAAAAAGTGATTATAAGAATTGAATTATTCCTTATTCCACAATTTAGGGTTCTGTAACTTTTTCAAACATAGTTGAAAATAGCATAATCAGAATCCTTGAATTTTTCTGATACTTTTTCATATATAAATTATTTTCATTGGAGTTACAGATTAATTTCTATGATTTTTACAAGTTTTAGCAATTTCCTGGAATTAGTTTTATACTGGAAATTCTATTTATTGCATCAGCATGACATCATCAGGTCCATCTGGCCGTTGGAAGTCAAACCTGACCAGTGGGACCCACTGGTCAGTCTCTCTGGTCAATTTTAGATTAAGATTAAACTTAATTAACTGATTAACCTTGCTGGACCCACATGTCAGTGACTGATTAAATTATTTGATTTATTTTTATTAGTTTTAAACTTGCCAGAGGCTGGCCCCACCAGTCAGTGGCTCAGGCCAGCCGAGATCCACCGGCGGCGAGGTCGTCCTCGCCGGCGGGGAGCCTCCGGCGACAACCAGCACGGCGGACGGGCTCGGAAACGACGCACAGGGGGCCAAATGCTATGCGAAGAGCACCAGAGGAACGGCACATCTCCCGTAGCTCCATTTCTGCACTTAGCCGGGGCTGATCTGGTCGGAGATGACGCCGGCGACGAGCTTGGCGGCGGCCAATGCTCGGGCGTCATCGGGGTCTTTGATTCAGAGGGATCTACGCTCGGTTCTTAGCTGCTACAGCATCTACGCGTCGACCTGAAGCCGCTGGTGCCCTCGGAAGGACGAGCTGATCATCGGAGGGCTACCGGCGTCGAGCGGCAGCGGTGGTCCTCATCGGGCTCCGGTGAAACTAGAGCTAGAGGAGGGGATCGACGGGAAAAACTTAGGGGAAATGACCGCATGCTCACGGGGAGTGCAGAGCAGGGCTTAGACGGCTCGGGGAAGGGCTGGGGGCGACGAATCGACGGAAGAGGTCCGGCGGCCGGAGGTTGAAGACGACGGCGCCGCGGGCATTGTAGGGCTCGGGGTGGCTCCGGCTTCTGCAGGGAGGACCAGGGCGACGAGGCGAAGCTAACAGACTACTCGGAGACGGGATCCCATGGCTAGAGGTGCTGCGGCTCCAGCTCGAGCTCGGCTCCAATGGCGGCAGCAAGGAGGAAGAAGAGATCCGGGAGGAGGGAGAGAGCCGATGCGGGGAATGGATAGGGGAGGCCTCAGGGGGCTTATCCCCGGCCTTGCCAGCGCGAGGCGGTGGCCAGGCAGGCGCACAGGTGCGTGGCCGCGCCGGAGGAGGCGGCGGCCACCTCCTGCTGCCTACTGGCGCGAGGGAGGGGACGAGCGAGGGAGATGGGCCGGGCCAGGCTAGGCGACAGGTAAGTCTTTTCCCTTTTTCTTCTGTTTTTTGTTTTTCTGTTTTGCTAACTATTGTTTTGCTAATTATTTCAGCTCCAAAACAAAAAGTAAAAACTATTTTAGACCTCCTCAGATATTGTTATAATATTCCCAACCATTTCCAAAGTTTTCAACATTTTTGGAAATTTATAGATTCTGATTTCAAATTTAAAACTTGAAACCAGTAGCCTTTTGCATTTATTTAAAATGCTTAAAGTGTCAAGAAAATAGTTTTCTCCACTGCTCATTTACTTTCATGATTTATCAGAAAGTTTGAACATTTCTTGAGGCCATTTTGGGTTCATTGATTTGAAGTAGTTTGAGATTTTCTTTAATTGAAATAGTGGCTAGGGTTTTGAGTTTTTCCTTTGCCACATTGTTGTTTTTGTTGAAACTTCTTAGATGAAAATGCAAAGAAGACATGAGCACAAGACTAACTTGCTTAAGGGTTAGGGATGTGACATTGACAGGAAAAGCATGCTACACAAAATAATTTTTCTCTCTCAATTTAATCCTTGATCTCTCGCACCTCTACAAATCCCTACTTCCCTATGCGAAGGGCCTATCTATTTACTTTATGCAATATTTATTTTTTCTTTGAGTCTCCATCTTCTCTTATAAGCACCAACTAGGGAACACTATGATCGTGCTTGAGCATCGGGCATAGCTAATATTTCAATGTGTTTCATGAATGGATCAATGATTGAGCATGATAGGCTAGGGATAACTTTATTTAGTGTTGATATTTTGAAAGACATGGTTGCTTGTTGACATGCTTGAGTATTGAAGTCATTATGTTAAAACTAGACTATTGCTTTGAATCTATTACAAGTCCAAATATCGATGCAATACAAATAAGAAAAGAATTTGATGAACATGTTATGCAGCATTCCACATCAAAAATTCTGTTTTTTTTATCATTTACCTACTCGAGGACGAGCAGGAATTAAGCTTGGGGATGCTGATACGTCTCCAGTGTATCTATAATTTTTGCTTGTTCCATGCTGTTATATTATCATTCTTGGATGTTTTACAATCATTTTACTACAACTTTATATTATTTTTGGGACAAACCTATTAATGGTTGCAAATTACACAAGTTATGGTTTCACACTTTGATTTGTAGGAATTAATGAGAAATTGTCGAAAAAACGCAAAAGGAGCCTTGTTGGAGGACTCTGACTCTCCTGAAATCTGTCCACAATCAGTTTTTAGAGATCGTCAGTTTGACCCCCGAAGACGACGCCAAATGGAAATAGCTAAAACTAGGAAAGTTGGGGAATTTTGTGGCAATGATTATGGACTATAAATTCTTCCAAAACGGAGTTCGTATGCGATCTGGAGACCCGTTTTACTAAAGGAACATATCTGATTACGAGGTCATGAGAATTGTTGACATGATTGAGCCCAACTCTTAACATAACTCATATATTCGGGCCACGCCACGACTTTGAAGACTCATTAGGGATGTGAGTACCCCTAGGAAGGTTCTAGAGGTGCTCGAGGGCCATTGGATCAAGGGTCCATCCATCGGGGGCCATAGAGCACCACATAGGCACATATAAGGAGAAACAAACCTAATTTTGGTAGAGCCACCAAGAGCCACGAATTTGCCTCTCCCTTGGCAGGCGCCAAGAAGGGGAGAGGCTCCTCCATTGCAGCACCAAGACCAAGGAAGAATGATGTGCAAGGGGCCGCCGTCGGTGTCATGGCCGCCATCGCCTCCATCTTTTCGGGGCTGCACCTCTCCATCAACGAATCTCTCTTTCTCACCATGATAATGTGTGAGTAATCCTCCTCGGGGCTGAGGTTATGTACTATTAGCTATGTGTTCAATCTCCCTCTCTCTCATGTTCTTGAGATGGCACGATCTTGATGTACCGTGAGCTTTATTAATATAGATGAATTATATGAAGTTTTCCCATCTCTATCTTCTTGTGATGAATCGAGTTTTCCCTTTGAAGTTTTCTTATTGGATTGAGTCTTTAAGTATTTGAGAACACTTGAAGTATGTCTTGCGAAGGGATAGCCGTGGTGAGAATGGGATGTTCTATTAATCCACTTTATGTATGTTTTGGTGATCAACTTGCGGGTTCCCTGACCTTGGGAATCTATGCATAGGGGTTGGCATAAGCTTTCGCCTTGACTCTCCCGTAGAAACTTTGGGCCACTCTTTGAAGTTCTTTGTGTTGGATTGAACATGATGTATTAGAAATTGTGTTATGCATATCGTATAATCATGCCCATGGGTACTTGCGGTGACATTGGAGTATCTAGGTGACACTAGGATTTGGTTGATGTGTATCTTAAGGTGTTATTTTAGTACGAACTCTAGCGATGTTAGTGACACTTATAGGGATAGCTCATAAGATTGATCAAAAAAGATAACTTTGAGGTAGTTTCGTACCCTACAATAATTTCTTCGTTTGTTCTTCGCTATTTGTGACTCTGAAGTGAACTCCTTGTCGCACGTGATACGTCCCAAACGTATATCTAATTTCTCCTTGTTCCATGATCTTTTGGGTGACATTGTTATATGTTTTGCTACGCTTTTATATCATTTTGCACATATTTGGACTAACCTAATAACTCAGTGCACCTAGTGCCAGTTTCTATCTGCCGATGTATATTTTGCAGGGGCTTTCACCGAATTTTCTGAAGCCCGAAAAATTCCAGGAAAAATATATAAAAATCAGCGAAACAGAAGCTTCCGGATCACTCAAGATGGGCCAGAGGGGGGCAGGGGCTGCCCAGGCGACCTGCTGGCACAGCCAGGCCCTAGGTCGCGCCAGGAGGCCGCCTGGGTGGCCCCACCTCCTCCGGTGCCCTTCTTTGGCCTATATTTAGAGTCCTGAGAGGACATCCATCCACAACTTCCAGAATCGTTAATTTATCCATCGTTCCGCCGCCGCAGCGATTTCGAGATCGGGAGCGTGAGGAGACCTCTTCCCGGCACCCTGCCGGAGGGAGGATTGACCTCCGGGAGCTTCTCCACCGCCATGGACACTTCCCAGACGTGCCGTGAGTAGTCCTACTTGGACCATGAGTCTATGACCATTAGCTATGTGATGTCTTCTCTCCAATCTTGTCCTTCAATGGTTAGTCCTTGTGAGCTGTCCTACATGATCAAGGCATCTATGTAATTCTCTTGCTATTGCTATGCTCGATTTGTTGGGATCCGATGGATGATGAGATTATGTTCAGATTGTTATGAGTTATATATATGATTACCCTTTTATATTATGTTCCTTAGTGATTCATGCATGTTTTCCAATGCTATTTATTGCTTTCGCCGAGTAGTAGATTGTAACTCCAAGACGGAGCGGTATGCATGTTTGTGGGTTCATGCCCCTCGATGTCAAGCTTGAGTGACGGAAACATGAGACTAGGGGATGTGTTGTTGCCACCAGGGAGAAAACAACGGTGCTTGTCACCACGGTTGCAAGGATTGTTTACGTACCGCATAGTTCGTTAATGCAGTTGTCCGTTGCTTTCAGTTTACACTTTGGGTGGGGCTTGATACGTCTCTGTCGTATCTATAATTTTTGATTGTTTCATGCCAATATTCTACAACTTTCATACACTTTTGGCAACTTTTTATACTATTTTTGAGACTAACATATTGGTCCAGTGCCCAGTGCCAGTTCCTGTTTGTTGCATGTTTTTTGTTTCGCAGAATATTCATACCAAACGAAGTCCAAACGCAATAAAAAACCTGTGGGGATTTGTTTTGCAATATTTATGATTTTTGGGAAGAATAATCAACGCAAAACGATGCCCGAGGGGGTCACAAGCCCAGGAGGCCCGCCCCCCTAGGGCGGGCTGACATGCTTGTGACCAATCCCTAAGGCGGTTGGGGACCTTCTTTCGCCGCAAGAAAGATAATATCCGGAAGAAAATCGTGTTAGAATTTCAGCCCAATCATAGTTACAGATCTCAGGGAATTTGAGAAACGGTGAAAGCCAGAATCTGGGAGTGCAGAAACAGAAGGTCACAGAGAGAGAGATCCAATCACGGAGGGGCTCTCGCCCCTCCGCCACCATGGAGACCATGGACCAGAGGGGAAACCCTTCTCCCATCTAGGGAGGAGTTCAAGGAAGAATAAGAAGAAGGGGGGCTCTCTCCCCCTCTCTCTCGGCGGCGCCGGAACGTCGCCCGGGACACCATCGTGTGACGACGATCTACACCAACACCTCCGTCATCTTCACTAACACCTCCATCACCTTCTCCCATCTATATTCAGCAGTCCACTCTCCCGCAACCCGCTATACCCTCTACTTGAACATGGTGATTTATGCTTCATATTATTATCCAATGATGTGTTGCCATCCTATGATGTCCGAGTAGATGTTCGTTGTCCTATCGGTGATTGATGAATTTCTATGTTTGATTTAATTTTCTTGTGGTTATGTTAGTGTCCTTTGGTGCCCATCATATGAGCGCGCACATGGATCACACGATAGGGTTAGTAGTATGTTGATAGGACTATGTATTGGAGGGCAAGTGTGACAGAAGCTTGAGCCTAGCATAGAAATTGAAGCATACGGGATTGAAAGGGGACCAATATATCTTATTGCTATGGTTGGGTTTTACCTTAATGAACGTTAGTAGTTGCGGATGCTTGCTAATAGTTCCAATCATAAATGCATAGAATTCCAAGTAAGGGATGACATGCTAGCGGTGGCCTCTCCCACATAAAACTTGCTATTGGTCTAGTAACATAGTCCATTGCTTAGAGACAATTCCGCAACTCCTACCACCACTTTTCCACAGTTTTTAAACTAACGTAATTGTTTCGTTATCTAACCTGCCCCTAGGTTTTATTTGCATGTTCTTTATTTTCTTGCAAACATATCGTATCACTCCTACAAAGTACTTCTAGTTTCATACTTGTTCTAGGTAAAGCGAGCGTAAAGTGTGCGTAGAGTTGTATGGGTGGTCGATAGAACTTGAGGGAATATTTGTCCTACCTTTAGCTCCTCGTTGGGTTTGACGGTCTTACTTATTGAGAAAGGCTACAATTGATCCCCTATACTTGTGGGTTATCAAGATCTTTTTCTGGCGTCGTTGGCGGGGAGCAATAGCGTGGGGTGAATATTCTCATGTGTGCTTGTTTGGTTTATCACTAAGTAGATTTATTTGCTATTCTAAGTTGTTTTATATCTTTAGCTATGGATATGGAACACTAAATACCAAAACAAATTAGGTGTACTTTCTACTCATCGAGATGGGGAACCTCCTAAAACCCTCGATGCTCGTTATATGGAAAATATTATGCACTTCTTTAATAATACTGAGAAAACCCCATTAAATTATATAATGGGATACACGTTGGATCAACGTGAATACTTTAGGGATTATCGCTTGACTCAAAAAGGGAAAGTATTATTGGATCAAATTCATATGTTGAAATGGTATGCTTGGGAGCTCTGCTCGAGATATGATATTACTTGTTGCTCTAGGATGAAGGCTAAACACCTTCCCTTTCTTGTAAATTTAATGCTAATGAAACCTTGGCTTCTTATGCTAATGGTATATATGATTACTATGATGTGGAACAAATAGAAGAGTTTGTTGCTTTTATGGGTGCTTATGAAATTGAAGCTCTATTTAAAGGGTGTGATGATAATGATGATGCTGCTTACCGATCTGAAAATTTGGTTATGCTTCGTTATTGTTATACTCATTATGAATATAATGCCCATATTTATCGATTTATGGAGAAGTTCTACGCTGCCCAAGAAGAGAATAATATTTTGCGGGAAACTATGGAAGAAGAAAATGCTGAAACTGTGAGCTCATTAGATGAAAAAGATGACGAGGAGAGCGAAGAACAAAAGAAGGAAGAGTGGACTAGCTACTCGTGCCCACCTTATAATGAGAGTAACTCTTCAACTCATACATTGTTTAATTTCCCTTCGTTCTTACCGAAGGATGAATGCTATGTTTATTTCTATGATCCCTTGGATTCGTTTGAAATATCCATTTTTGATGAACTTGATGCTTGCTATGCTTGTGGCCATGATTCCAATATGAATGATGCTTATGAAGATGAACTTGCTAGAGTTCCTTATGTTAAACATGAAATTTTTTGCTATCTCACCCACTTATGATAGTCCTATTATCTTTTTGAACTCTCCCAACTACACTATATCGGAGAAGTTTGCTCTTATTAGGGATTACATAGATGGGTTTCCTTCTACTATTACACATGATGATTTTTATGAATATAATATGCATGTGCTTTCTGCTCCTACTTGAAATTATTATGAGAGAGGAACTAGATCTCCACCTCTCTATGTTTCCAATACGATAAAATTGCAAGAAACTGCTTATGCTATGTATTGGCCTTTACTTGATGTGCATGAATTGGCCTTTACTTGATATGCATACGAAGAGAGTTAGACTTCGTCATTGCATGATATATGTTAACTTGTGCTCACTACTAAATTACAAATCATTGTTAATTAAAATTGGCTTTGATATACCTTGGGATCCGGGTGGATCCATTACTTGAGAACTTTATGCCTAGCTTAATGGCTTTAAAGAAAGCGCTGCCAGGGAGACAACCCGGAAGTTTTAGAGAGTCATTTATTTCTATTGAGTGCTTTTATTTAGATTAAAAACAAAAAAAATATAGAGGGGAACTTAAAACTTTTTCAAAAAGAGAAGCGATTGAAAGGTGATGCGTTGCGGAAGTGAGGGTCGACCTTGAACACTTGTGTTCATGCTCATGGAAACAATGTAGAATTTTTCCTGGAAGTTTCTCTCAAAAATAATTATACCCTTGTACAATTCCATTGCATTATAAAAATAATGTGCCAAGTAAAGCCTTTATGATTAGTTTGCGTGATAGTTGTTTGATCATGCTGAAAAAGACAGAAACTTTGCACTCACGAAATCATTTCTTATTTCTATACAGAGAGTGATATTGAGTTGATTCTTTTTTATTATGATTGATATACAAATGCCCTAATTTTCATAATTTTTCAGAATTTTTGGGATAACATAGGTATACGAAATATACAGATTGCCACCGACTGTTATGTTTTTGACAGATTCTGTTTTTGTTGTGTTGATTACTTATTTTGATGTAACTATGGTTAGTATCGGGGGGTAGGAGACAAGGAGAAGTGAGAATACAGTAATATAACATCAATCTAAATGGAAATTAAGTTTACTACAGTACCTAAAAAGTTGGTGGTTTGTTTTCTTATGCTAATGATATCACGAGTTTCTATTTAAGTTTTGTGTGATTGAATTTTTCAAGTTCTGGGTGAGACCACGATGGATGAAGGAATAAGGAGAGGCAAGAGACTAAGCTTGGGGATGCCCAAGGCACCCCAAGATAATATTCAAGGAAGACTCAAGCGTCTAAGCTTGGGGATGCCCCCAAAGGCATCCCCTCTTCCGTCTACAATCTACGGTAATTTTACTCGGAGCTATATTTTTATTCATCACATGATATGTGCAAATGCTTGGAGCGTCTTTTGTGTTTATTTTTCCTTTTTATTTTATGCACCATGCTGGTATGAGATATTCCTTGGTTTATTTACAGAATGCTCTTTGCAATTCACTTATATCTTTTGAGTATGGCTTTATAGAATGCTTCATGTGCTTCACTTATATCATTTGAAGTTTGGATTGCCTGTTTCCCTACACATAGAAAACCGCCATTTATAGAATGCTCTTTTGCTTCACTTATATTTGTTAGAGCGGGGCATATCTTTTGTAGAAAGAATTAAACTCTCATGCTTCACTAATACCTGTTTAGAGAGCTAACAGGAGTTGGTCATTCACATGGTTAGTCATAAAATCCTACATAAAACTTGTAGATCACTGAAAATGATATGTTTCATTCCTTGCAATAGTTTTGCGACATGAAGCTGTGATATTAGAGTCATGCTAGTGAGTAATTGTGTATTCTTAGAAATACTTGTGTTAAGGTTTGTGATTCCCATAGCATGCACATATGGTGAACCGTTATGTGACGAAGTCGGAGCATGATTTATTTATTGATTGTCATCCTTTGTGTGGAGGTCGGGATCGTGCGATGGTTAACTCCTATCAACCCTTCCCCTAGGAGCATGCGTGTAGTACCTTGTTTCGATGACTAATAGAATTTTGCAATAAGTATGTGAGTTCTTTATGACTATTGTTGAGTCCATGGATTATACGCACTCTCACCCTTCCACCATTGCTAGCCTCTCTAGTATCGCACAACTTTCGCCGGTGCATTAGACCCACCATATACCCTTCCTCCAAACAGCCACCATACCTACCTATTATGGCATTTCCATAGCCATTCCGAGATATATTGCCATACAAATTCCATCGTTCCATTTATTATGACATGCACCATCATTGTCATATTGCTTTGCATGATCGTAAGATAGCTAGCATGATGTTTTCATGGCTTGTCCGTTTTTTCATGCCATTGCTATGCTAGATCATTGCAAATCCCGGTACACCGCCGGGGGCATTCATATAGAGTCGTATTTTGTTCTAAATATAGAGTTGTAAGTAAATAAAAGTGTGATGATCATCATTATTAGAGTATTGTACCATGTGAGGAAGTAATAAAAGAGGCCAATGAAGCCCAAATAAAAAAAAGAGGCCAAAGAAGCCCACCAAAATAATGAGAGAAAAGAGAGAAGGGACAATGCTACTATCCTTTACCACACTTGTGCTTCAGAGTAGCACCATGATCTTCATGATAGAGAGTCTCCTATGTTGCCACTTTCATATACTAGTGGGAAATTTTCATTATAGAACTTGGCTTGTATATTCCAATGATGGGCTTCCTCAAATTGCCCTAGATCTTTGTGAGCAAGCGAGTTGGATGCACACCCACTAGTTTATTTTTGATCTTTCATACACTTATAGCTCTTGTGCATCTGTTGCATGGAAATCCCTACCCACTCACATTGATATCTATTGATGGCCATCTCCATAGCCCGTTGATACGCGTAGTTGATGTGAGACTATCTCCTCCTTTTTGTCTTCTCCACAACCACCATATTCTATTCCACGTATAGTGCTATGTCCATGGCTCACGCTTATGTATTGTGTGAAAGTTGAAAAGGTTTGAGAATACTAAAGTATGAAACAATTGCTTGGCTAAAACCGGGGTTCTGCATGATTTAAATACGTTGTGTGGGGAAGATGGAGCATATCCACACTATATGATTTTGTAGGGATAACTTTCTTTGGCCATGATATTTTGAGAAGACATGATTGCTTTGTTAGTATGCTTGAAATATTATGGTCTTTATGTCAAATGATAGACTATTGTTTCGAATCACTCATGTTTTATTATTCATGCCATGATTAGATTATATGATCAAGATTATGCTAGGTAGCATTCCACATCAAAAATTATCTTTTTTATCATTTACCTACTCGAGGACGAGCAGGAATTAAGCTTGGGGATGCTGATATGTCTCCGTCATATCTATAATTTTTTATGGTTTCATGCCAATATTCTACAACTTTCATATACTTTTGGCAACATTTTATACTATTTTTTAGACTAACATATTGATTCAGTGCCCGGTGCTAGTTCGTGTTTGTTGCATGTTTTTTGTTTCGCAGAATATCCATACCAAACGAAGTCCAAAGGCAATAAAAAACCTACGGGTATTTTTTGGAATATTTATGATTTTTCGGAAGAAGAATCAACGCGAAACGATGCTCGAGGGGGTCAGAAGCCCAGGAGGCGCGCCTCCCCTAGGGCGCGGCTGACAGGCTTGTGACCAATCCCTAAGGCGGTTGGGGACCTTCTTTCGCCGCAAGAAAGCCAATATCCGTAAGAAAATCGTGTTGAAATTTCAGCCCAATCGGAGTTACGGATCTCTGGGAATTTAACAAATGATGAAAGCCAGAATCTGGGAGCGCAGAAACAGAAGGACACAAAGAGAGAGATCCAATCTCGGAGGGGCTCTCGCCCCTCCGCCGCCATGGAGACCATGGACCAGAGGGGAAACCCTTCTCCCATCTAGGGAGCAGGTCAAGGAAGAATAAGAAGAAGGGGGCCTCTCTCCCCCTCTCTCACGGCGGCGCCGGAACGCCGCCCGGGACATCATCGTGTGACGGCGATCTACACCAACACCTCCGTCATCTTCAACAACACCTCCACTCTCCCGCAACCCGTTGTACCCTCTACTTGAACATGGTGCTTTATGCTTCATATTATTATCCAATGATATGTTGCCATCCTATGATGTGTGAGTAGATGTTCGTTGTCCTGTCGGTGATTGATGAATGGCTCTGATTGGTTTAATTTGCTTGTGGTTATGTTGTTGTCCTTTGGTGCCCATCATATGAGCGCGCGCGTGGATCACACCATATTGTTAGTAGTATGTTGATAGGACTATGTATTGGAGGGCAAGGGTGACAGAAGCTTCAGCCTAGCATAGAAATTGATGCATACGGGATTGAAGGGGGACCAATATATCTTATTGCTATGGTTGGGTTTTACCTTAATGAACGTTAGTAGTTGCGGATGCTTGCTAATAGTTCCAATCATAAGTGCATAGAATTCCAAGTAAGGGATGACATGCTAGCAGTGGCCTCTCCCACATAAAACTTGCTATCGGTCTAGTAACGTAATCAATTGCTTAGGGACAATTCCGCAACTCCTACCACAACTTTTCCACACTCGTTAAACCTACGTAATTGTTTCTTTATCTAACCATCCCCTAGTTTTATTTACGTGTTCTTTATTTTCTTGCAAACCTATCCTATCACTCCTACAAAGTACTTCTAGTTTCATACTTGTTCTAGGTAAAGCGAACGTAAAGTGTGCGTAGAGTTGTATCGGTGGTCGATAAAACTCGATGGAATATTTGTCCTACCTTTAGATCCTCGTTGGGTTCGACACTCTTACTTATCGAGAAAGGCTACAATTGATCCCCTATACTTGTGGGTTATCAGGGCTCGCAACTTAATACCGGAGAGATGCTCTGGATAGATGTCTCAAGGTGGATGATTAGTAAGTAGATGCTAATGAATAAATGATCTACTTGTCTTGGCGTACTGCCCATTACTATTGAAACTCTAACTATCAAGTAGCATAATTAGCACTGTGGTGCGTTCATAATTATGTCAATTTCTCAACTGCGATTTGTTTACCCAACATAGTTGTTTATCGTCTTCTGGGAGAGAGACATCACTAGTGAACGTCAGGTGACTCCTGTCCATATCACCATCATTGTTTACACCTCCATCATTTACCTCTTTCATTTACTTTCCCGTTGCAATCAGTATTACCTTCCCGATTGTGTTTTTATCCTTTGCAAACTACAAGTCCAGAGAGATTGACAACCTCTATGTACTCGTTCGGAGCAAAGTTATTTGTTGTGTGTGCAGGTCCACGTCTTCTGCTAGCGCCAGGGTGGAAGACACCTACTTGTTGATCCTAGGAGTCCTCCTTGTTCGATAAAACTTACAGTTCCCATGTGAGGGAAAACTTGCTGATCACTACATCTCAACCTTCCACTTGGGGTAACTCTAGGGTGCAAGAAGTATATACATCATCTCGTCATCAAGCAAAGCTTTCTGGCGTCATTGCCGGGGACTCCAGTCTTCAAGATAGTGGAGTTGCACGCTATCCTTTACCTTTTCTTTTTAGTCATGTTAGTTTTCTTTTTAGTTTTTGCTTTAGAGTCTTATACCAAAAAAACACAAAAAAATTAGTTGCTTTTCTCTTGCTTGTTGCCGCTGCTATGGGTTCCGCTGAGAACACCATGTTTGGTGACTCCATTAGTCACAACAACAATGATTATACCTTCTCTTCTATTACTCCAGTTACCACTAAGGTTCTTTTTACAAGTAAACCATGTGACTATACTAGTCATTATGGATAATTATGCCCTTGGCATGGTTGTGTCGGGAAGCCACAAGATCTTTGGTTTGAAGTTGCTCCTAAACGTCCTGAAACTTGGGAAGACGTCCAAACTCTTATAATAGAGAGCAAATTAAACATAGGGGGTGACACTACAATTTTACTTAATAGAAATAATATTGATTTTGACAATTGTAGTCTCTCCGAAGTTATCACCTTTTTTGCACAGAATGGCTAAATACCCCCACACTAGTACACTCAATATTGCCTTCACCCAGCATATTACCAATGCTCTTATCAAAGCTAGGGAGGAGAAGCTCAAGCTAGAGACTTCTATTCCTAGAAAACGAGAAGATGGTTGGGATCCTATGGTCAAGATTAAATTGAATAATAACTCTTGCTTTGCTTTGTGTGACGTCGGAGCTAGTGCTTCCGTTATGCCCAAAAGAATGTATGATATGCTTGATTGGAAACCATATGATCCATGTTATTTTGGTGTTCATCTTGTTGATTCTTCCATAAAGAAACCTTAATTTAGGGAGAATTGGTGATTTCTTATTGTTGTCAATGATAATTATGTGCCCGTTGATTTTCTTATTATGGACATTGAATGTGTTTCTGTGCCATCCCTGGATCAGTATGCTGGCACACACAGTACATCAATGTATATATCAAAGTGCAATCACATGTAAATAGCGTAAAACTGATATATACCTTAATTATTTTAGCGAAAGCAGTCAAGGGAGTGGAGTCCCAATAAACACCAACGGCAAGTTGAGTGTAGACCGTAACCCTGTATCGTACTCTTACTCGTCGAAGAAAAATATCTGCAACATAATACGTTGCAGCTGTGTAGGTCAGCATATTGAATATGCTGGCAAGTCACAAAAGAGAGGGGTAAAATATCATCTATACTATATGCATATATGGCAGGTGGGGTTGTAAGTTTTAGCGTAAAGCAAATTTTTCTCCTACAACAAGAGAGGGCTAAAAGCAAAATGTTACTACTTGATTGGTTGTTAACGAGATGGTTCCGCCAACCAGTTCTCGTACCCTAGTTGTCAATAATTACCCTCATCAAATATATTTAATGGTGTTGAGAAATCCAGATAACTTCAGTTCCTTTGGCTCAAGTTGTCCATGACCGTGGACACGGCTAATCGATTAGGTTGGGCACTCTGCAGAATTTTGCACACGTTCCCCACAAGATTTGATCGCCTCCGTGTATGTCCTCAGACTTCAGGGTGTTTGAAGACCGGATGATCAAAACATGGTCTTTCAACGAGTCCCTCTGAATCCCTGTCGGTGCCCATCCATTCCTACCGTTCTTCTACATCTGCTAGCACCGCCTGTCCAGAGTCGCCACGTTGTCCAACCAAGCCAGAGCCCATAATGACTTGTGGCTGTGCAGGTAAGCCTGGGGTCTTGAAAATATCCGTCCGTCTTTTTGAGCCTGGGTGAAGCTTTCCGCAGGATGTCATGGCCTCTCCAGCATCCTGGGTCATCCACTTGGTTCTCCAGGGAGCCGATCAACCGTCCTTCACCCGGAGTTGCGTTGCATTCTGAGGTCTTGAAAATCTTGTCTTAACCGGTCTTGATTATTTAATCAACCTCGCATCACTCGTGTTATGCACTCAACCAAAATCCCGTCTACTCAAGCATAGCAATATGAAATTTGTCATCCCGGGGCCAAGTATCGGGGTTGTTGTGTGCCTACCACATGACACTACAATCTATACTAAAATTTCCAAGTACCTACTCAGCATGCAATTGGGCATAGGATGGTAGAACTACGATGCATAAAACATAGGTGATAGTTTGATCAAAGTGACTTGCCTGGTGATGTTGACGAAGAAGAATTTCTCGAGAAAATAACTTGATAGACTACTCGTCACTCTCCGATGAAATCTATATAACAAGCATATCATTCACATAAGCACTCATACTAGCAATCATTCTAGCAATCAAAACAAAAGGGAGAGCGAATAGGAATCTGAAGGAAGCTTCAAATAAGACTAGGGAGTCTTCTACTACATCAAACACTAAATAGTTTTTGGACAACGGAAAATAATAACAGGGAACTAAGGTATAAATTTAACTAAGATAAAATATAGTATTTTTCACAAAACTTTTTCAAAGTATTTCCAAACGGGATTTGAAACAGTGGAGAAACCAATTGCAAGTTATCAGGGAACTAGAATTGATTTCATGATAACATATACAAATAAAAATCAAAACTTGTTGCAACCTACTGTTAACTAACAGAAACAAAACATAATCTTTCCGAAATAATAAAGAAAATAATTTAAAAACAATTATAGAAAAGTAATAGCCATAATCCTAAAAAGAGGTGAAACAGAAATTGTTTCACAAGAAACAATGAGCTAAATACTCAAATAAATCTGAAATTTTTACCACTGATAACTATGATCACTAGTGATCACTAGCAAAAGGAATCAAATTAAAAGCTATTTTTAAACTCCTGGAATAGGCAAAACAAGGTTTAAAATAAATCTAATCTAATTCAAATTTGAAAATTTCAAACACAGAGAAATTATATGTTTTTAAAAGCTACAGAAATTTTTTGATCTACTGGAAAAAGAATCAACTCTATTGGAGTTGTGGATAAAAAGTTATGATCCAAACAAAATTGGAATTTTCTCTGTTTTTGAATTAAACAGAAAAAATGAATAAAAGCAAACTAATGAACGGGCCACGTGGCGATCTCTGGTTGACTTAGACGTGTGCGCTGCGGTGCTAAACTAACAAACGTCCGCACATTAGAAGGAAACGGTTTGGCTATTAAGTGATCTATTAGGGGCCTTAGGATCAAGATCTAACGGTGAGCTAAATAAACAGAATACAAGGAAGAAGAAGAAAGAAAAAAAACAAAAGGGGGTTACCTCGTGCTACAGAGGAAGCACGGTGGCAGGGAGGAGCAGCGGCGGGGAGGGGCACTCCGGCGAGGGGGGGGCAACTCCGACGGGGTGGGGTCGCCGGCGGGGGGTGCGGGCGACGTAGGGAGTGGCGGTGAGGTCCCAGGGAGCTCCTGGTCGAGCAGGGGCGACGGGCATCAGGGGCTGCCGGTGCTCCTAGCGTCCTGGCGGGGAACTCCTGGCAGGGAGCTCGGTGGGGATGGGGAGGGGCTGCAGGGGGGCGATGGGGTGGGGTGGTGGAGGAGGTGCAGGGGCGATGGGGAAAGTCGGCGTGGTGGGGAGGGGGTGCAGGGGCGATGGGGAAGGTCGCTGGCGAGTTTCCTGTGGCCGACTCCAGCGAGGTCCACAGGGGGAGGAGGAGGTGGAGAGAGGCGGCGATTCCAGCGGGAATGGAACGAGGAGAACGTGGGGCTTCTTATAGGGGTGGCGGGAGGAGCTGGGATGGAAAGTATTTCGTGAATCCGGGAGAAGGGGATTCGGTCCCTTGCCATGGAAAGCAACCAAGCTCTCGAAGGAAAGTGACCACAGGAGGAAGACGGTAGGGGATCGGGCTGGATCGAATCTTAATGGGCCCAGATGTCTTTCCTAAATAAAAATTCACTTTCCAATTTTTTTAGTAATACGAGAATTAAAACAATTAAAAGGGAAAGGAATATTCCTTGGAATATTGGGTAATATATATATTAAAATTTTCAGAAAAACAAATCCAAAAAGATGGGCATTTTTCCACGACCAAAATGAAAAACTTAAAAAAAATGTTTTTCAGAAAAATCCCCTAAGGCTTTTTCTTTTGCAAATAATTTTCAAATAAAACTTTGGTTTTTCTTGGCTCAACTATTTTTTTTAAATACCCCTGATTTTGGGAGGGTCATTTTCCTCCGCTCTTTCTTGCTTGCAAGAATTATTTTCCGGCACTTCTTGCACGAAGAAAACAAATAGAAATGCAAAAGAAAATTTTGAGAGAATTCAAATGCAAATCTCCGTTCAAATTCTTTATAGTTGAAGAAGTCACGTCATCTTCTCTCTTTGCTTTTAAATGATTGAATTTGAATTCACCGGAGAAGGGGAAAGTCATTTTATTCCCTCTCATTCAAAAGTTTTGAAAAGTTTCAAAATTCACTCAAGTTTCAATCACTCAATCAAACAAAGAATCATTCTAATAATTATATTAACATTCCAAATTTGGGATGTTACAAACCTACCACACTTAAAATGAATCTCGTCCTTGAGATTCGAAGAGGCTAGAAAGAAATGTTAGGGTTTGGGGGTATTCTAACAATTCCAATCTCCGGCAAGGTGGGATGCTACCACACTTAAAATGAGAGGTACTGGTCCCTTAAGATTTTAACAATCCTCTAGGGTTTTGGCATCTGACTCCTCACAGTCTTCATATCTTCCGTTATATAAGCTTCTTCCGTTACTGGGTCTTCTTTAACTGACAGTCTCGTGATCAATTCTAACTAACCTATCGATGATCCTCATGGTCGTCTACCATTTGTGTCTATCCTGCAGAGAGAGGGGTGTTGGTTTCATTCTCACCGTAAAATTTCCTACGTGTGACAACATGTGCCATGTACTTGGGGCTTTCCTAGTACCATTCAAAGGCTTAAACAAAAGCTTCAAAGAACGCCGTCTCTCTATGTGGGTAAGTCTCTCAGATTTACCATTCCGAATAGCAAGATAAATGATAAGAGTAAGTCGTCATGGTGATCAATCCATTCCGCACCCAAATCATTACCTTGTATAAGGCTTAGTGAATCTCGTATTCTAACACTTGGGCATCCTCACAAGCGTTGCAGAATTTCTCTTGTCCATGAACGGAGTTCGGATAATCCATTGGTTCTGCAAGCTGAACAAAACATCTATCGTACCTTCACAACTCTCTGGCTTTCGTATGTTCCTAAGAAAACGTTTGCTGATCCATCATAGCTTCTTCCATAAATCATATTCATTTCATAATCAATCCTTTATTACATCCTTGCTTTTTTCAAAATTCTAACTGAAAAGTAATTTATTACAAATGCTGCCATCCACATTGTTCGGTATGGTCAAGCATTTCTGCCAACTTTATTCATCTGTCTCTCTTGGAGGTACTTTAGTTCCACTCGAACTTTCCGAGGTGCTCCTTGAAATCATCCAACTTTCGCTTCATCATGGTGGTCATTAGCTTCATCTCCATCATCTGCGCGTGCACTTCACTCAGGTATTCCTGGGTATGACGGAGTCTTGCTTCAAGTATTTCTCCAATCTGACGTATGGCTTCCATGGCAGCTTCACGAACAGCATCAAAGAAGGTTGGTCATGGTACACGTGAAATGAAAAAGTATCGCCCCATAGTCTTTGGACAAACTCCTTTCACATGGTGGAGGTGTACTTCCACATACCAAAGTTCTACTCCACTTTCCATGAATGGGTAGCCTTTGTAGACTGCATCTCCTTCAAGATGAATGTGCTTCATCATGTCCTTCAGGATTTTGGGGTAATCATGATCACTGGTCGAGGTCATGATCGTTTTTGGGCCCTTGAGGAATGACTCGTAGAGAGTTGTCATCTGCAGGTGTCACTAAATAGGTACTCAGAGGAATGTATATGTCTCCTTGGTAGTTATGGCACATTCCTACTTAGTGGATCATGTGGGTTTACCGATTACTATCACACTTAAAATGAATTATACTCATGCCTGCATAGACCATATTTTCTCATATCCTCATAATTGTTCAGAGATCTTTGCTCGTAGAGAAACAACGCATACATTTTCAACATAGGAAATCATGAGACAATAAATTCCATTTATCCATGGTGTTATTACAATCTCAGGGACTTCCGTTACAAAAAAAATTCACTCCATGATCTTATGAAAAACAAGAGTGCTTCGGATTACACTTATTGCCATGGTCAAAACTTAACTACTCCATTCTAGCTTTCTTCCTTTGCAGACAATCACTAGCAAAATGTCTTGCTTCCTTGCAACAAAAGCAAATGAGTTCTCACAAGTCTCGAGGGTTCTTAGCTTTTGTTTTTGCTCCTTGGATTTCCGGCTTCCTTCCTGAGCACATGTATTTGTGGTGGCCAAACTCCATGCACTTGTAACATCTGACATGACTCAGGTCTAAATCCACAGAGATTTGGCTCTTCCGAGGGTACTTTTTCTTCTTTCCGGACTCCTTTATTTTGGCCAGTTCTTCTATTTCAAGTGGATTAAACTCCACTTTTTCCGTCGGGAAATTTCCCAGATACTCTTGGCTTCCCTCCCTGCAATCCTGTGAATAATGTCCTTCTTCTCCACATGAGTAGCATGCATTGGAGAAAAATCTGGTCAGACCTTGTCCATCAGCGTCTTCAATATTTCCGTTCATCACCGGTTCTTCTAGAATCTTATTCTTGAGGGTTTCCTTCACTGCATCTTTCTTCTGCTTGACAACTTGTTGCACCTTGGGGTAAATATGACACTGAGCTAGGTAGTGGGTGGTTCCTTCACAAAGGAAACAAGTCACCTGACTACTTGGGCACTCCTCAGCTGGGTGATTTTCTTCACAATGAGTGCATCCATCCTTGTGTTCTTCCTGGGTGTGTCCTATTTCTCCACAGATCTTGCATGCACAAGTCTTCTCCTTCGGATTATCATAGCACTTATGAATAAGACGGGATCTTAACAAAGTCTTCTTGAATTCGTCCCAGGTTTCTGCTCCACTAAATCCTTGTATGGCATGATGCATTTTCCACCAGATAGCAGTACTTTGGGTAAAGTACTTGAGAGCGTGTTCCACTTCATACTTCCTTGAGATCAAGTTGCTCCCGAAGTGGTTCTCCATGTTCTGAATCCATATTTCAGCCTCTAGCTGGGTCATTGGTCCAGAGACTACAAGTCCAGCTTCATACTCCATCTGGTAGGGTTGAGTTTTTGGGGATGAGAAGGGTAAGAGAGGGAGATACACACGATACACACATTATTTTTGAGAATGGGTTTTATTTGTGGCCATCTAAAAACACACACCAATGACGGCTCACAAATCATCGTAACTAACTTGGGTATATAATTGGGGTTTGGACTTCTAATAAACATTGGAACGTTTCGGGGTCTTCAAGTTCTTCGGGTCTTGAGAGTCGTCACTTGGTGTAGCTTCAACTGCATGATGAAATCCTCTTTACTTTGAAGTGGGAGTCGATTGATCCTTCACGTGGTCAAAGGGGAAAGGGCGTTGTCTAACTATTTGAGGTGAGAGAGAACGTTTGATGAAATCAGAAGAGATGAGAAGTAAAAGGTGTTCTTGAAAAATAGAAATTTTGAGAGATCCTTTCCTAAGAAATTTCCAGTTTCTAGGGTCGCGTCCTACAGTCAACATGTGCTCTGATACCATTTCTGTAGCGACCTGACTCAAGACGAGTCAAGCCTCTGTGTTTCTGTGCCATCCCTGGATCAGTATGCTGGCACACACAGTACATCAATGTATATATCAAAGTGGAATCACATGTAAATAGCGCAAAACTGATATATACCTTAATTATTTCAGCGGAAGCAGTCAAGGGAGTGGAGTCCCAATAAACAGCAACAGCAAGTTTAGTGTAGACTGTAACCCTCTATCGTACTCTTACTCGTCGAAGAAAAATATCTGCAACATAAGACGTTGCAGCCGTGTAGGTCAGCATATTGAATATGCCGGCAAGTCACAAAAGATAGGGGTAAAATATCATCTATACTATATGCATATATGGCAGGTGGGGTTGTAAGTTTTAGCGTAAAACAAATTTTTCTCCTACAACAAGAGAGGGCTAAAAGAAAAATGTTACTACTTGATTGGTTGTTAACGAGATGGTTCCGCCAACCAGTTATCGTACCCTAGTTGTCAATAATTACCCTCATCAAATATATTTAATGATGTTGAGAAATCCAGATAACTTCAGTTCCTTTGGCTCAAGTTTTCCATGACCGTGGACATGGCGAATCGATTAGGTTGGGCACTCTGCAGAGTTTTGCACACATTCCCCACAATATATGATCGCCTCCGTGTATGTCCTCGCACTTCAGGGTGTTTGAAGACCGGATGATCAAAACATGGTCTTTCAACGGGTCCCTGTGAATCCCTGTTGGTGCCCATCCATTCCTACCATTCTTCTACATCTGCTAGCACCGCCTGTCCAGAGTCGCCACGTTGTCCAACCAAGCCAGAGCCCATAATGACTTGTGGCTGTGCAGGTAAGCCTTGGGTCTTGAAAATATTCGTCCGTCTCTTTGAGCCTGGGTGAAGCTTTCCGGAGGATGTCATGGCCTCTCCAGCATCCCGGGTCATCCACTGGGTTCTCCAGGGAGCCGATCAACCGTCCTTCACCCAGAGTTGCGTTGCGTTCTGAAGTCTTGAAAATCTTGTCTTAACCGGTCTTGATTATTTAATCAACCTCGCATCACTCGTGTTATGCACTCAACCGAAATCCCGTCTACTCAAGCATAGCAATATGAAATTTGTCATCCCGCGGCCAAGTATCGGGGTTGTTGTGTGCCTACCACATGATACTACAATCTATACTAAAATTTCCAAGTACCTACTCAGCATGCAATTGGGCATAGGATGGTAGAACTACGATGCATAAAACATAGGTGACAGTATGATCAAAGTGACTTGCCTGGTGATGTTGACGAAGAAGAATTTCTCGAGAAAATAACTTGATAGACTACTCGTCACTCTCTGATGAAATCTATATAAAAAACATATCATTCACATAAGCACTCATACTAGCAATCATTCTAGCAATCAAAACAAAAGAGAGAGCGAATAGGAATCTGAAGGAAGCTTCAAATAAGACTAGGGAGTCTTCTACTACATCAAACACTAAATAGTTTTTTTCCAATGGAAAATAATAACAGGGAACTAAGATATAAATTTAACTAAGATAAAATAGAGTATTTTTCACCAAACTTTTTCAAAGTATTTCCAAACGGGATTTGAAACAGTGGAGAAACCAATTGCAAGTTATCAGGGAACTAGAATTGATTTCATGATAACATATACAAATAAAAATCAAAACTTGTTGCAACCTACTGTTAACTAACAGTAACAAAACATAATCTTTATGAAATAATAAAGAAAATAATTTAAAAACAATTATAGAAAAGTAATAGCCATAATCCTAAAAAGAGGTGAAACGGAAATTGTTTCACAAGAAACAATAAGCTAAAGTACTCAAATAAATCTTAAATTTTTACCACTGATAACTATGATCACTAGTGATCAGTAGCAAAAGGAATCAGATTAAAAGCTATTTTTAAACTCCTGGAATAGGCAAAACAAGGTTTAAACTAAATCTGATTTAATTCAAATTTGAAAATTCCAAACACAGACCAATTATATGTTTTTAAAAACTACAGAACATTTGTGATCTATTGGAAAAAGAATCAACTCTATTGGAGTTGTGGATCAAAAGTTATGAGCCAAACAAAATTGGAATTTTCTCTGTTTTTGAATTAAACAGAAAAAATGAATAAAAGCTAACTAATGAACGGGCCACGTGGCGATCTCTGGTTGGCTTAGACCTGTGCGCTGCGGTGCTAAACTAACAAACGTCCGCACATTAGAAGAAAACGGTTTGGCTATTAAGTGATCTATTAGGGGCCTTAGGATCAATATCTAACAGTGAGCTAAATAAACAGAATACAAGGAAGAAGAAGAAAGAAAAAAAAACAAAACAAAAGAGTGTTACCTCGTGCTACAGAGGAAGCACGGTGGCAGGGAGGACCAGCGGGGCGGAGGGGCACTCCGGCGAGGGGGGCAACTCCGGCAGGGTGGGGTCGCCGGCGGGGGGTGCAGGCGACTTAGGGGAGTGGCGGCGAGGTCCCAGGGAGCTCCTGGTCGAGCAGGGGCGAGGGGCGTCAGGGGCTGCCGGTGCTCCTAGCGTCCTGGCGGGGAACTCCTGGCAGGGAGCTCGGTGGGGATGGGGAGGGGGTGCAGGGGGGGCGACGGGGTGGGGTGGTGGAGGAGGTGTAGGGGCGATGGGGAAAGTCGGCGGGGTGGGGAGGGGGTGCAGGGGCGATGGGGAAGCTCGCCGGCGAGTTTCCTGTGGCCGACTCCGGCGAGGTCCACAGGGGGAGGAGGAGGTGGGGAGAGGCGGCGGTTCCAGCGGGAATGGAACGAGGAGAACGTGGGGCTTCTTATAGGGGTGGCGGGAGGAGCTGGGATGGAAAGTATTTCGCGAATCCGGGAGAAGGGGATTCGGTCCCTGGCCATGGAAAGCAACCGAGCTCTGGAAGGAAAGTGACGAGAGGAGGAAGACGGTAGGTGATCGGGCCGGATCGGGTCTTAATGGGCCCAGATGTCTTTCCTAAATAAAAATTCACTTTCCAATTTTTTATTAATACGAGAATTAAAACAATTAAAAGGGAAAGGAATATTCCTTGGAATATAGGGTAATATATATATTAAAATTTTCAGAAAAACAAATCCAAAAAGATGGGCATTTTTCCACGACCAAAATGAAAAACTTAAAAAAAATGTTTTTCAGAAAAATCCCCTAAGGCTTTTTCTTTTGCAAATAATTTTCAAATAAAACTTTGGTTTTTCTTGGCTCAACTATTTTTTTTAAATACCCCTGTTTTTGGGAGGGTCATTTTCCTCCGCTCTTTCTTGCTTGCAAGAATTATTTTCCGGCACTTCTTGCACGAAGAAAACAAATAGAAATGCAAAAGAAAATTTTGAGAGAATTCAAATGCAAATCTCCGTTCAAATTCTTTATAGTTGAAGAAGTCACATCATCTTCTCTCTTTGCTTTTAAATGATTGAATTTGAATTCACCGGAGAAGGGGAAAGTCATTTTATTCCCTCTCATTCAAAAGTTTTGAAAAGTTTCAAATTTCACTCAAGTTTCAATCACTCAATCAAACAAACAATCATTCTAATAATTATATTAACATTCCAAAATTTGGGACGTTACACGCTCCATTCCACTCTAGAACACAACATAGGTTTTAATGCTTATCTTTTTTGTGTGTTCTTCATCTTTCCATAGCTACTGTCATGCTTAGCTCTTAGTTTTCATGCTTATCTTTTTAAGATCTTTTATTTAGGTTCCTAATGGAACTCTCTTGAGTTATCATCCTTATCTTGTTTAGAGAGTTGGCTCGTTGCACTGAGTTGTGTCGCTTGCATGAGTAGGTAATTAAGATTGCTATTTAAGTATAGTAGTAACTTGCAATAGTTTTGAGGTATTGATTTGAGTAATGCTTGGACTATTGGTGCCAAGAGCTTGAGCCTATTAGTGATAGGTGTCGTATTTTGGGAAATCGTGTGTCTTTCAAAAACAAAAATTAGTTCAGAAATCTAGCTACTAAATTGATCGCTAACCTCTGGAAGGGTTGGAATATATAGAGTACCCTCACGTTACCATGAGTCGAGGATGCGCAAGGATAACCAAACCCCCAAACACTCCTCCTCGGGGTACTTGTCTCTTTGTGAATTTCTTAACTAGATAGAGAGTTACCGATGATAAGTGTATGAGTTCTTCGGACTAATGTGAGTATTCAATTGTTGGCACTTCCACCATCCATATTTTGCTAGCCTCTTCGGTACCATGTGTTGCCCTTTCTCACATTGAGAGTTGGTCCAAACTCTGTCGGTGCATCCAAATCCATGACATGATACGCTCTGTCATACATAAGCCTCATTATATCTTTCCTCAAAACAACCACCATACCTACCTATTAAGGCATTTCCATAGCCTTTCCGAATTACATTGCCATACAACATCCACCATCTCATAACTTGATCTTCATGTCATACGTGCTTTTGCTTGATCGTAGAGCCGCATAATAGTTGGGCCTTGCTCCAATTATTGCTACATGATGCGCTAGTATCATTGCATACCCTGCTAGACTGGTAGAGGCATACATTTGCATACATCATGATAGTTTTCACTTGTCTTTATGTTGAGTACTTATTATAAGTATGATGATCTTCTTTTTATTCATGTAAAACATAGAGTTTTGCCCTTAAGTGATGAAAAGATCCCAAAGAGGACAAAGATGACAAATGAGAGATAAAAAGAAAGAGCCAAAGAGGCCACAAAAAATAAAAATAAAAAAAGAGAAAAAAGAGAAGGGGGCAACACTACTATTCCTTTTGAAGATCCACACTCGTACTCAATTGCTATATTGGTACTACATAGAGATTATCATTCAAGCATAACTATGTGGGGACCCTTATAGAACTTTGTTTGCATATTCCAATGACGAGCCTCCTCAAATGAGCTCTAGGTCTTCATGAGAAAAAAAGTTGGATGCACCGACACTAGTTCCATTGGAGAGCTTACCTTAGCTCATATGTGCATCCGTTACATGGAAATCCCTACTCCTCACATCATATCTATCATTTGGCTTTCTCTCGCCTATGGTTGTACTCATTGATGTGAGCCTTTCATAACTTTTTGTCTTCCTTCCCCATCATTATTCTATTTTCCATCCTAAGTGCCAACATATCTTTCTTACGCTCATCCATTGCATGAGTTCTCAAAGTCGAAAGGGAGAGGATCATTTTGACTTGTGCCTGACTAGTGGTCTAGGGATGAGTCAAAATAAGACTCCAAAGGAGACTAAGTGTGAAATTTAGTAGACTGAGTTATCAAATAAAAATATATTTTATGATCTCAAACCATCTCCCCCTTCTTGCACGCAAACACCATTTGGAGACATTCGAGTCACGGACAGCGAGAGCTCTTGCACCATTATGCTCTTGCACCATTTTGTTCTTACTCTTGCTTGTTATTGTCTTGACTTGAATTGCATATCTCACTTGCTTTACATTGGAGTTCTTATATGTGTGTTAGCATGTCAACACAAAAATTATCGTGTTATCATTTATCTACTCGAGGACGAGCAAAAATTAAGCTTGGGGATGTTGATACATCCCAAACGTATCTATAATTTGTGCTTGTTCCATGATATTTTGGGTGACATTGTTATATGTTTTTCTACACTTATATATCATTTTACACATATTTGGACTAACCTACTAACTCATTGCGCCCAGTGCCAGTTTCTGTCTCCTCATGTCTATTTTGCACGGGCTTTTACCCAATTTTCCGAAGCACGAAAAATTCGAGGAAAAATATATAAAAAATGAAGCGAAACGTAAGCTTCCGGATCACCAAAGATGGTCTAGAGGGGGCCAGGGGCGGCCCATGCGACCTGTTGGCGCGGCCAGGGCCTAGGCCGCGCCAGGAGGCCGCCTAGGTGGGCCCACCTCCTCCAGTGCCCTCCTTTGGCCTATATTTAGAGTCCTGAGAGGAGACCCTTCCACAACTTCCAGAATCGTGAATTTCTCCATCGTTCCGCCGCCGCAGCTATTTCGAGATCGGGAGCGTCAGGAGACCTCTTCCCAGCATCCTGCAAGACGGAGGATTGACCTCCGGGAGCTTCTCCACCGCCATGGACGCTTCCCGGGCGTACCGTGAGTAGTCCTCCTTGGACCATGAGTCCATGACCAGTAGCTATGTGATGTCTTCTCTCAAATCTTGTGCTTCAATGGTTAGTCCTTGTGAGCTGGCCTACATGATGCAAGGCATCTATGTAATTCTCTTGCTATTGCTATGCTCGGTTTGTCGGGATCCGATGGATTCTAAGATTATGTTCAGATTGTTATGAGTTATATATTTGATTATCCTTTTGTATTATGTTCCTCAGTGATTCATGCATGTTCTCCGTTGCTATTTATTGCTTTGGCCGAGTAGTAGATTGTAACTCCAAGACGGAGCGGTATGCATGATATTGGGTTCATGCCCCTCGATGTCTAGCTTGAGTGACAGAAACATCATACTAGGGGATGTGCTATTGCCACGAGGGAGAAAACAATGGTCCTTGTGACCATGGTTGCAAGGATTATTTACCTTACGCATAGTTCGTTAATGCAGTTGTCCGTTGCTTTGAGTTTACACTTTGGGTGGGGCTCGCAACTTAATACCGCAGAGATGTTCTGGATAGATATCTCAAGGTGGATGATTAGTAAGTAGATGCTGATGAATAAACGGTGTACTTGTCTTGGGGTACTATCCATTACTATTGAACCTCTAACTATCAAGTAGCATAATTAGCATTGCGGTGCTTTCATAATTCTATCAGTTGCCCAACTGTGATTTGTTTACCCAAACATAGTTGTTTATCGTATTTTGGGAGAGAGACATCACTAGTGAACATCAGGTGACTCCGGTCCATATCACCATCATTGTTTACACCTCCATCATTTACCGCTTTCATTTCCTTTCCCGTTGCAATCACTATTACCTTCCCGCTTGTGTTTTGATCCTTTGCAAACTACAAGGCCAGAGAGATTGACAACCTCTCTGTACTCGTTGGGAGCAAAGTTATTTGTTGTGTGTGCAGGTCCATGTCTTCTGCTAGCGCCAGGGTGGAAGACACCTACTTGTTGATCCTAGGAGTCCTCCTAGTTCGATAAACCTTACAATTCCCGTGTGAGGGAAAACTTGTTGCTGACTACATGTCAACCTTCCACTTGGGGTAATCAACGAGGTGCGAGAAGCATATACATCATATCGTCATCAGCACGTGAGGGATTTATATATGACTCAACTATGTTAGTATTGTTGAGAGAACTTGCACTAGTGAAAGTATGGACCCTAGGCCTTTTTCCAAGCATTTATACAACGTTTTGCTCGCTGTTTACTATTTGTTACCTTGATGTTCTTATATTTTCAGATTACAAAACCTATATCTACCATCGACATTAGACTTGTATCACCATCTCTTCACCGAACTAGTGCACCTATACAATTTGCCATTGTATTGGGTGTGTTGGGGACACAAGTGATTTCTTGTATTTGATTGCAGGAATGTTTGAGAGAGACCATCTTCATTGTACACCTCCCACGGATTGATAAACCTTTGGTCATCCACTTGAGGGAAATTTTCTACTATCCTACAAAACTCTGTGCTTGGAGGCCCAACACAAGTCTACAAGAAGAAGGTTGCGTAGTAGACATCACCACCTGGCTATAAAAGCTTTGTCATGAAATACATCATGCAAGGGATGAATAAATCAGTCGCTGAGCTGTTTGTGATACTCAAAGTCGTTGAGTCGGAAATCCAGAAGGAACATCAAGTGTTGATGGTCAATAAGACCACCAGTTTCAAGAAAAATGGGAAGGGAAAGAAAGGTAACTTCAAGAAGAGTGGAAAAGTTGTTGCCTCTCCCATGAAGAAACCGAAAGCTGGGCCCAAGCCAGAAACTGAGTTCTATCATTGCAAGGGGACTGGTCACTCCAAGCTGAACTGCCCCAACTATCTCGCAGACAAGAAGGGGGCCAACGCCAAACAAGGTATATATGATATACATGTTATTGATGTGTACCTTACCAACTCTTGTTATAGTGTGTGGGTAATTGATACCTGTTCGGTTGCTCACATTTCGAACTCAAAATAGGAACCAAATAGATCAAGGTTGGGGAAGGATGAAGTGACGATGCACGTGGGAAATGGTTCCAAGGTTGATGCGATCGCCGTCGACACGCTCTCACTTAGGTTACCATCGGGATTAGTGATGAACCTGAATAATTGTTATTTAGTGCATGCGTTAAGCATGAACATTATATCTGGATCTTGTTTATTGCGAGACGGTTACACATTAAATCAGAGAATAATGGTTGTTCTATTTATATGAGTAACATCTTTTATGGTCATGCACCCAATATGAGGGGTTTATTCTTATTGAATCTCGATAGGGATGACACGCTTGTTCATAACATTGATGTCAAAAGATGTAGAGTTCATAATGTTAGTACCACTTTCTTGTGGCACTACCGCTAAGGTCATATTGGTGTAAAGCGCATCAAGAAACTCCAAGCTGATGGCCTTTTGGCGTCACTTGATTTTGAATCACTTGACACATGTGAACCATGCCTCATGGGTAAGATGAGAAAAACTCCGTTCTTCGGAACAATGGAGCGAGCAAGTGACTGTTGGAAATCATACATACTGATGTGCGTGGTCCAATGAGCATTAAGGCACGCGATGGATATCGTTACTTTCTCACATTCACCGTTGACTTAAGTAGATATGGTTATATTTATTGAATGAAACACAATTCTGAAATGTTTGAAAAGTTTAACCAAATTCAGAGTGAAGTGGAGAATCATCATAAGAAGATCAAATTCCTACGATCTCGTCGAGGAGGAGAGTATCTAAGTTATGAGTTTGGCACTCAGTTGAGGCAATGTGGAATTGTTTCACAGTGGACACCGCCTGGAACACCACAATGTAATCGTACTTTATTGGATATGGTGCGCTCTATGATGTCTCTTGCCAATTTGTTGTTATCATTTTGGGGTTATGTATTAAAGACAGCTGCATTCACTTTTAATAGGGCACCATCAAAGTCCATTAATACGACGCCACATTATCTGCGGTTTAGTAAGAAACCAAAGTTGTCGTTTCTTAAAGTTTCGGGATGTGATGCTTATGTCAAAAAGCTTTAACCTAAAAAGCTGGAACCCAAGGAGGAGGCGAAACACGTCTTCATAGGATACCCAAATGAGACAGTTGGGTACACCTTCTATCTTAGATCCGAAGGCAAAGTGTTTGTCACTAAAAAAGGAATATTTCTTGAGAAAGAGTTTCTCTCGGAAGAATTGAGTGGGAGGAAGATAGAACTTGATGAGGTTATTGAACCTTCACTTCAACCACAGAGTAGCACAACATAGGAAGTTGTTTTTGTGGAGCCTACATCAATTGAAGAGGAATCTAATGATGAGGATCATGGAGCTTCGGATCAAGTTTCTATCAAACCTCGTAGGTTGACAAGGGCACTCATCGCTCCTGAGTGGTACGGTAACCCTGTCTTGACAGTCCTGTTGTTGGACAACGATGACTACGAGTTATGTAGAAGCAATGGTGGACCCGGATTCCAACAAATGGTTAGAGGCCATGAAATCCGAGATAGGATCCATGTATGAAAACAAAGTGTGGACTTTGGAAGAATTACCTGAAGGGCGAAATGCCATTCAGAATAAATGGATCTGTAAGACGAAGACAGACGCCGATGGTAATGTCACTGTCTATGAAGCTCGACTTGTGGGAAAGCGGTTTTTCACAAGTTCAAGGAGTTGACTAGATGAGACTTTCTCACCTGTAGTGATGCTTAAGTCCGTCAGAATCTTTTTGGCAATAGCTGCATTTTTTGATTATGATATTTGGCAGATGGATGTCAAAACAGCATCCCTTAACGGTTTCCTTAAGGAAGAGTTGTATATGGTGCAACCGGAAGGTTTTGTCGATCCAGAGAATGCTGGCAAGGTGCGCAAGCTCCAGCGATCCATTTATGGACTGGTGCAAGCATCTCAGAGTTGGAATCAACGTTTTGATGAGGTGATCAGGGCGTTTGGGTTTATACAAGTTTATGGAGAAGCTTGTATTTACAAGAAGGTGAGTGGGAGCTCTATAGCGTTTCTAATATTATATGTGGATGGCATATTGTTGATTGGAAACAATATAGAATTTTGGGAAGCGTAAAGGATTATTTGAACAATAGTTTTTCAATGAAGGACCTCGGAGAAGCTGCTTACATATTAGGCATCAAGATCTATAGAGATAGATCGTGACACTTAAGAGAACTTTCACAGAGCACATACCTTGGCAAAGTTTTGAAGAAATTCAAAATGAATCAGTGCAAGAAATGGTTCATGCCTGTATTGTAAGTGTGAAATTGAGTAAGACTCAATGCGCAGTGACTGCAGAAGATAGAGAAAAGATGAGTGTCGTCGCCTATGTTTCATCCATAGGCTCTATCATGTATGCAATGCTATGCGCAAGACCTAATGTCAGCCTTTCCATAAGTATGGCAAGAAGGTTTCAAAGTGATCCACGAATGGAACACTAGAAGCCGTCAAGAATATTCCGAAGTACCTGAAAAGGACTAAGGATATGTTTCTCGTGTTTGGAGGTGATCAAGAGCTCGTCGTAAAGGGTTACGTCCATGCAAGCTTTGGCACTGATCCGAATGACTCTAAGTCGCAAACCGGATACATATATATTCTTAACGGGGGTGCGGTAAGTTGGTGCAGTTCCAAGAAAAGTGTGGTAGCTGATACTACATGCGAATCGGAGTATATAGCTGCCTCGGACGCGGCTAAAGAAGGTGTCTAGATAACGGAGTTCATGACACATCTTGGAGTTATGCTAAGTGCACTGGATCCAATGATTCTGTTCCATGACAACACTGGTGCCATTCCTCTAGCCAAAGAACTAAGTTTTCACAAGAGGACCAGACACATAAAGCGACACATCAATGCCATCCGTGATTACATCAAGGGGAGGACATAAAATATTTTCAAAGTGCAGACGGATCTGAATGTTGCAGACCCGTTGACTAAGCCTCTTCCACGAGCGAAACATGATCAACACCAGAACTGTACGGCTGTTAGATTCAACACAATGTAAATCACATAGTGATGTGAGCTAGATTATTGACTCTAGTGCAAGTGGGAGACTGTTGGAAATATGACCTGCAGGCAATAATAAAAGATGGAATTGTATTTCCACGCTATAATTGTATTGATTGGAAACTCAAATACATGTGTGGATACATAGAAAACACACTGTCCCTAGCTCGTTGATCAAAGATGGTCAAGGTTTCCTCACAATAGACATGGGTTGTCATTTGATAATAGGATCACTTCATTAGGAGAATGATGTGATGGACAAGACCCAAACTATAAACGTAGCATATGATCATGTTAGTTTAATGCTACTGTTTCTGCATGACAAGTATCTGTTCCTATGACCATGAGATCATGCAACTCCCGGACACCAGAGCAATGCCTTGTGTGTATCGAACGTCACAACGTAACTGGGTGACTATAAAGGTGCTCTACAGGTATCTCCGAGGGTGTCTGTTGGGTTGGCGTGAATCGAGACTGGGATTTGTCACTCCGTTTGATGGAGAGGTATCTCTGGGCCCACTCGATAATACAACATCACAATGAGCTTGCAAGCAATGTGACTCAGGAGTTGGTCACGGTATTTTGTATCACGAAACGAGTAAAGATACTTTCCGGTCACAAGATTGATCTAGGTATGGAGATACCGACGATCGAATCTCGGGAAAGTAACATACCGATGGACTAAGGGCATAGCATACGGGATTGATTGAATCCTTGACATTGAGGTTCGACTGATGAAAGATCTTCGTAGATTACGTGGGAAGCAATATAGGCATCCAGGTCCCACTAGTTGTTATTGAACGAAGAGTGTCTCGGTCATGTCTCCATAATTCTCAAACCCACATGGTCTACACACTTAAGGTTTGGTGATGATATAAGCATAATTGTGTCATTGTGTTGGTGACGAAGGTTGTTCAGAGTCTTGGATGAGATCCCGTACATGACGAGAAACTCCGGAATAGTCCGGAGGTGAAGATTGATATATAGGATGAAGGTCACCGGAATCCAAAAGTGTTCCGGGGTGTACCGAGGGAATCACGGAGTGTCGAAAGGTGTTTCGGGAGGCCCCGACAATTGTAGGGGTCTCATGGGCCAAGGAGAGGGGGCACTGCAGCCCACTAGGGGGTTGGGCGCAGCCTCTCTCCCCAACCCACTTCAGCCGAAAGGGGAGGTGGGCCTCCTTGGGGCGCCGCCAACCCAACTTGGGTGGTAAGGCACCTAAGTGGAGGGGCCATGCTAACGCTGTCCACCTCCACTCCCCTCCCTTGGCGTCGGACCCTAGGGGGAAACCCTAGGGAGTCCTCCCCTCTACCTTCCCCATATATAGAGAGAGGTAGAGAGAGGGAAACCACATGACAATCTTGCCGCGGTGCTGCACCTCCTCTCTCTCATCGTTTCTCTCCTCCAAACACCCGCGGAGAAGCCCTTCTGAGCTGGTACCAGCAACATCTCACCATGCCGTCATGCTGCCGGAGGATTCGGGCTGCTACTTCACCATCGCTCGCTGGATCGAGGAGGTGAAGGCGTCAGCAAGTTGTGCGTGTGTTGAACGCGGAGGTGTCGTCCGTTCGGCACTTGATCGAGAGATCGTAGGACGGTTCGTGATTGGATCGCGAAGTCGTACCAGTACATCAACCGCGTTCTTGAACGCTTCCGCTTAGCGATATACAACGTATGTAGATTCAATTTCTCCTCTCGTAGATGGTGATCACCATGGATAGATCGTGTTTGCATGAAGGAAATATTTTGTTTCCCATGCAACGTTCCCAACAGTTGGGCCTTTTCTTTTATTTTATTTTATGTTTCCACTTTATATCTTTCATTTCTATTTTGTTCTATAAATTAAAGTAGGTCTTGTATTTGGTTTTTTTCAACAACATATTTTTTTATATTTCATATGGAATACTTGTCGTTGTCTAAACTTTTTGTTTGGGCCGTTTGGACAATTAATTTCTATACCTTTTTATTTTCAATTTGGATTTAAATTTGGTTTCAAAAGATAATGTGCGCCAAATCCAATTTGAAAACTAGGTAGAGGGCCAAACACAATACTTGGTCTTAGGGAATTCTCTTTCCTTCCAAGTCATTGCAAAATCAATTTTTAAATAATCTCCCTTTGGTCTGAATTGATTCCAAATTGAATGTAATTCAAAATTTTGGAAGAATCATTTTGGCTTGAATATTTCTTGGAATTGTTTTTGATAGCCTTATGGCCAATCAAATTTTCAAATGGGTTTGGTTTCAAATAATAGCTTGCTAGGTTTCCACTAGTCGCATTGGGCATCCAATTTTATGAACAAATAATCAAGCAATTCAAAGTCAATTGCAAGTAAATCCTAGGCACCGATGGGTATTTCCTAGCAAAATTTTAATTCCGTGCAAAATTATTACCGTACCAGATTTCGGAAAAAACTGATGTGTGGCAACATATTCATCTTCATCAACATCATCACTAACACCATTCCATCTCAAAACCCTAGTTCATCTGTTGTGCTCAATCTTTATATCAAACCTTAGATTGGTACTTTGGGGTGCTAGCTAGTAGAGTTGATTACATATTATAGTTCATGCTAGTTGGTTTACTTGGTGGAAGATCATTATGTTCATATTGTTAATTGCATATTTGTACCGACTAAACATGTTCAATATGATGAGTTGTGAGTAGGTTTATTTGTTCTTGAGGAACTGGTGGGAGTCTTGTTATTAGTAATCATGTGAAGTTGATTATCGTTCAATGTTTTGATATTATGATGTGTTGTTGTTCCTCTATTGGTGTTATGTAAATGTCCGTTAAATGACAGTTCACCATCTTTTTCCCTAGGGGAACGCATCACGGAATTATTTCGTAGATGATGGGTTGCGGGAATACTAGAGGCGCATGTGATGGGGAAGATCTAGGCGTTGGAGCTCCACTACCATGTGTTGGTACACCCGAGCTGGCATCCTGGTGTGCTAAGGAGTTGGAACTACTGGTGTCGGCGTTCGCAAAGGCGATGATGCACAACATCATTGCCTCAAATGCGGCGGTAGTCATGGTAGCGATGGGCTCCACTTGTCATAGTGGACGAGGCGAAAACCCTCAACGACCATGACAAGGACATCAAGGGGCGTTACAGTGCATCTGTGACACACGTCGGCATATTTGCACGCACAATGGTTGAAAGTGCGTTATATCGACTAGAGGGGGGTGAATAGGAGATTTTTAGAATTTCATCACTGAGGAAATTCCTTTTGAGGAAATTCCTCACTGATGACTAACTTACAACGGAAACAGTTAAGGATCAGTTGTGCAATTGTTCACAACAGCAGTATTACAGAGTGAAGATTATGAAAACAGATTGCACAGCAAGCAGGCATGCAGAATACAGATGATGATTTACTCAAGTGAAGAATTTTGAGGTTGAGGAAATTCAGAGAAAGTCTTCAGCAAATTCTTCAACCAGTCATAGTGAAAGTCATCAACACATAATACAGAGAATGTAAAGAGTTGAGGAATTAGAACCCGATTCTTGGTGAAGACTGTTGTTGATGACCCAGTTCCAACTGCTGTGACAATTGTACATCTGGTTTGGAGCGGCTTGGTATTTAAACCAAAGGACACCCAGTCCCGGGACACACAGTCCCTACCGTATTCTCCTTGAGCTAAGGACACACAGTCCTCGCCCAACACTCGTGGTAAGTCTTCAGGGCAGACTTCCAAACCCTCACAAACTCGGTCACCCGGCGATCCACAATTGACTGCTGGATTGCTCTAGACCATGACGCCTAACCGTCTGGAGGATGCACAGTCCTCAAAGGTAAAAGGCTTCAGTCCCACACAGGAACAACTTCTTCAGTGATGCTCAATCACTAGGTTTGGTTTGTGGTTTCGGTGGGTGGTGTATTTCCTCACTGATGATTTACTCTCGAAAGCTCTGAGGAATTGGGTTGCTCTTATGACAAGTGTCAGTTTCTAACGGAGCAGCCAACGAGCTAGTGGTTGTGGGGGCGGCTATTTATAGCCTGGGAGCATCCCGACATGATTTGACATTAATTCCCTTAAATAATATGACCGTTGGAGTGGATAAGATCAGTGACTTGGCGTGGCTTATCGAAACGGTCGGGACTCTCAATTGTGAGAGTCCTCATGTCACTCATATTCCTCACTTGAGGCTTTTGGTAGGATTTGGCTTGGGTTGAGCATCATGAGGAAATCCATTCCATAGTGTTACTTTGACCCCCTTTAACAGTACGGTGTTCCTATTCATCAAATGCGAAGAAAGTAAAACAGAAAACGAAAATCTTCACGCTTCAATTTCTTCAGAACGATTTTCTTCAGGAACCACCGATCTTCTCAATATCAATATCTTCATGAGGAATATCCATTTCATCCCAAATTCTTCGCGATTCATTTCTTCAGCTTCAGACCAATTTCTTCAACTGAAGACATATAATTTTAGGGGTCGATATTCTTCAAATATCTCAAACTTCTCAATGACTTATAGATCATGTGTACACTTAAAAACACATTAGATACTTAACCTATAAGTCTTCAAACCACCAAAATCACTAAGGGGCACTAGATGCACTTATAATGGTGATGGTCCCTGTTGGTATTTCAAAGGGGATTTTTTTACCCTGTGAAGGCAACAACCTTTGCACATGGAGGCTCAAATACACAATTGTAGTTTGACGCTAATGATAAAATTAAAGGCACATTGACAGTTCCTCGATGACTTCTAGAACCAGGGCAACGACTCTACCTGTATGATCGATGTTGCATTATGACTTGCACCAGTGTGGAGTGACAATAGCCAATCTAGGTGTGACAGCCCGATGCCGACGTTCCAGAAGATTCCCCTCTCTTTCCGTTTTCGTCGTGTGGCTTATTTTATTTGTCGCATCATCATCGCATCATGCGCATCATCTGCACTGCATCGACATCTTCGTTGCCGCCAGTTTTCAAACTTGCATCCGCTAGTAGTTGCCGGTTCTCGCCGTTGTCCGTTCTGAGTCCGACCGCACACGCACGCGCCCGCGGCACCGTCGAAATCCTGTTTATGTAGTGCGTTTAAAAACTTTCTCTGATCGAGGTGAAACTTGGCACGCGGTCGCGATTAGATATAGCTAGGCCGCCTGTCGAATTTCGTCGCGATCGGAGACCGCCTGGTACCCGAACGGTCGATCGTAGCGGCACCGTATTCGGTCTACCGTCGGACGTTTGTCGCTGTTTTAAAAGTCATTGCCGCGCCGCCCGTTCTCCTTCTCGTCTCCGCATATTCCCTCTACACGGCCGCGTACCCATACCCGCGTTCGGAATCGTCCGAATCCGACGCCGCGGTTGGATCCGGAGCGCGATTCCGGTTAACCGAGCCCCCTTTTTCTCTATAAATACCCCCCATGCATTTTAGACAGCCTTCCTCAAATCCCTCCTCGTTTTCCACGCCCCACCTCTCTCTCCCCTCCAGCCGCCAGGCCCGCCGAGCCCAGATCGGGCCCGGGCAGGCCCATTCGCCCTCAGTTCCAGATCTGGAGGTCCTCTCATGGCAGCGCCATGCCCGAGGTGCTCCCGGCCGCCTCCCCGTGCTCCCTACTCCAGCCCGGCTCGCGGAGCATCGCCCCTCGCCGGTCTTCGCGCTTGCCGGAGCCCCACGTCGGACCTCCTGGAGCTCCCGGATCCCTCCATCTCCTCGCCGGTGACCGCCGCCGCTCCTCCCTGCGTGCGCCGCCGCCCCAAGGCTCCAGCAGGCCGGATCCAGTCCAGAGACTCCCGTCCCCAAGCTCTCTCTCCCCTTTTCCGCCGTCGCCGGGCCGCAGCTTCGTCGCCGCTCGCGCAGCTTCGCTGGTGCTCGCCTCTGTCCCGACCCGGATCGGGACGAGGGAGTTGACCGCCCGTCAGCGCCCCCGCTTCGCCCCATGGACCGCCTGCCCGATCCTGCCAGCCGCGCCGCGTGGGCCTCCCTGGCCAGCGAGTCGCTCCCTCGCCCGAGGCCGCCTCGCTCCCCGCGGCCCACGTGGGCGACCGCCCCTTCCAGCGCGCCTGGGCCTCTCGTCCCAGGCCGGCTTGGGCGCCCCCCCGGCCCAGTCGACTTCCCCAAGCGAGCAGCTCCAGGCCGGCCCAAATGGAGGCCCAAGGTGAGCCGACTTCTGCCCCTCGCCCCGTGCACCCTTTTGCTATCTTGCGCCCACCTGTTCGGCCCAGTAGGTTTATTATGTTTTATTTTTAGGAATTAATGAATTCCAGTAAATATTCGTATATTATAAACGCCGTATCTTTTAATCCGTTAGTTGGATCGAGGTGATCTTTATATCGTTTTGGTGTAGTTTTGCGAGTAGAAAGCGATTTTACAACTTGCATATTTTTTTGAAGTAGTTTAACGTGCCAAATACTTTGTTTAGCATGCTATCCCAATAGGGGAACGTCCGGAATTTATTTTTCGCGCGTGTTCGGACAGCCCGAATGCCTTAGATAAATGCCCATGTTTTAGGAATCATTTTTGCATGCATTTTAGAGCGGTCATTGATATTTATGCGTGTAGGGATTTGCCGGTAGCTTATTTTTTCGTGTCTAGGTGTTTCTCCCGCATTATTGTGTGGCTTTATTTGGTGTTGCAAACCCCACATATTTTATATGTTTCCGGGGTAGAAAAATCCCATGGATTTTTCTGTGCAATTAGTTTTAGATTTTGAGCAAGTTAGTTCGCGCGATATTTTGCCGTGATGCCCTTTTGTTTAATTCGTAGGATTTATTCCGTGCGTCGTTTGACGGAGTTGTCAACTAGAGAGTTGATGTTGGATGTTTTGTTTAGCCCCTGGTATTTTTAGTTTCAATAGAAATGCATTTTTAGGTGTTGTTTGCTTGCTCTCAAGTTGCTAGAAATAGTGCTGTTTAGGGGAGCTGAAATATTTCTAAGTCTAGAATCTGTTATATTTTGTTGCTGTCTTGTCTTGCTTCTATCTTGAGTTGTGTAGCTCTTTTGAGGTTCGTCCAATGGAGTTAGTTGTACCCCTTGTGTTTCTCTAGCATGCTGCGAAGTTTCATGCCATTTGAAGTCCTGTAGATATAGGTTTTGCTGCTGTCAATATGCCTTCAGGCTGAAAACTGCACCTTCATGAGGTGTTATTTTCACTAAGTCTGAAATAGTGCGTGAGATGCCATTTTGTGTCTTCTTTTCCTAGTGCTCCTTGCTGCCATGCTAGTTGTTGTTAGTTGTTTGTAGTAGTGCTTCTTGCTCTCTTCCGTGCCATGCCTTGTTTGATCAAATCGGAGTTGTGTATCCGTAGTTGTGGGGAGTAGAATATGCTATGTGGCTGATTTTGGCAGATTGTAGTCATTTCTTGTTTTGCTCGTAGTTTTTGAACCGTAGCTCCGATTTGAACGTGTCCTACATGAAACTTGCTTAGGATCTTGTGTAGTTTCATTTTCTCTTGCTGTTTGTATGTTTTGAAGTTCTCGTGACCGTCGTTGCACACATTTTGCATTCATGCCATCATATCTTGCGGTGCTTGTAACTTTTGATCCGTAGCTCCGTTGGAGATGTTTTCTAGGTGTAGATTGCTTGAAATGACGTGTAGAATCACGTGAACCTATTTGTTTTTCTGTTTAACAACTAATTAAGTGCGTTAATTCAGATCTGGACAGAATCGAAAATTAACATATGAGGTCGTCTCGGAGGTGCTATATGTCATTTCCGACCTCATTTAAAATGTCTAGATAGGTAGTTTAATTTCCGCTTCACCTCTTGCATGTTTGACAACATTAATATTGCCGTGTATCTAATTGGGATAGAACTAAATAATTAAACATGGAGTTTCATCAATATGCAACTCATGCATATTGAACTTCACTTAATGTGTAGTGTTTGATTGTGTGAATTGTCATGCCGTGACTTGCATATATTCAGCTGCTCATGCATCATTTGTGTTGCGCATCGTGTGGAGATTTTCGTGTGTTGATTTGTGTTTCCGGTTTGCTTCGTCTCGATAGAGTTCCGCAACGTGCCGGATTGTGAGGACCCGTCGACTACGTCGGTTCATCTGCTTCACGGAGGCATTCTTCTTCCAAGCGGGATCTCAGGCAAGATGATCATTTCCCCAGATACCATTACTATCATTGCCATGCTAGTTTTACCGTTGCTGTCGTTTATGTCTCGTTGCCTACCACATGTTCAATATCAGCCTATCAACAATGCCATGATAACATTCAACCTGTTTCACCTAGCAAACCACTGTTTGGCTATGTTACCGCTTGCTTATCCATGTTGTTAGCGTTGCTAGTTGCAGGTGCAGTTGCTTCCATGTGAAAGCATGGGTTCCTTGTTATATCACCATATTAATGCTATTTAATTTAATGCACCTATATACTTGGTAAAAGGTGGAAGGCTCGGCCTTTCTAGCCTGGTGTTTTGTTCCACCTTTGCCCCCTTAGTTTTCGGCTACCGGTGTTATGTTCCATAATCGAGCGCTCCTAACACGATCGGGGTTGTTATGGTGACCCCCTTGATAATTCGTTTTAGATTAAAGCTGGTCTGGCAAGGCCCAACTTTGTTTCTACATTTGCCCAACATAATAATTTTGATAAATTGAAATGCATAGGGAGTTAGCGCTACCCTAGGAGTAATTTTACATAAACAGGGGGGCCAATGCTGATGGTGTTGGTCCCAAACGGTCTGCCTGCGGGGCCACCGCGAGGAAACTCGAGGTTTGGCACCTGTAGCTAGTTCCATCCGTCGTGTCCTGAGAACGAGATACGCGGCTCCTATCGGGTACGTCGACACGTCGGGCGGCCTTGCTGGATTAGTTTTACCTTTGACGAGATATCTTGTGCATCGGTATTCCGGTGATGCTTTGGGTAATCTCAGAGTTGAGGTATTCCACTAGGAAATCCGACGAGATCGCGAGCTTCGTGATTGAGGATTTCTATGCGGCTTGTGGTAATTTGTGATGGACTAGTTGGAGCACCCCCGCAGGGTTAAATCTTTCGGAAAGCCGTGCCCGCGGTTATGTGCAACATGGAAACTTTGTTTAACACTAGTTCTAGATAACTTGAAGTTAACTTAATTAAAACATGCCAACTGTGTGCGTAACCGTGACTGTCTCTTTCGTGAGTTCCTTCGCCGATCGAGGACACGGTGGGGTTATGTCTGACGTAGGTAGGTGTTCAGTATCATTCTTTTGATCATCTGTAGTTCACGTCCGCTATGCGTAGATCTTCCCCCTCTTACTTCTTATACTCGTAAGTTTAGCCACCAAATATATGCTTAGCTGCTGCTGCAACCTCACCACTTAACCATACCTCACCCAAAAAGCTTTGCTAGTCTTGATACCTTTGGAAATGAGATTGTTGAGTCCCCTGTGGCTCACAGATTACTACAACACCAGTTGCAGGTACAGGTAAAGGTTACTAGACGCGAGCGTGTTGATTGTTCATTTGGAGTTGCTTCTTCTTCTTCTTCTTCTTCTTCATCGATCTAGGATGGGTTCCAGGCCGGCAGCCTGGGATAGCAAGGATGGACGTCGTTCTTCTTTTGTCGTTTGTTTTCGTCCGTAGTCGGACCCTGCTCTTACTCTTGATGATTATGTAATGTACTGTTGTGACTCTGATGTAGCTTGTGGCGAGTGTAAGCCAACTCTGTAGACATATCTCCTCTTTTCAGTACATGTACTTGTACGATATCCATTCTTGCGACACGACGAGATGCGCTTCTATCCCTGACGAGGCCTTCGTGCCAAATTGAGGATAGGGTCGCATCTGGGTGTGACAAGTTGGTATCAGAGCAAGGACCGACCTAGGAGCCCCCTTGATTGATCGAACTTGGCCGAGTCGAGTCTAGTGAAAAACTACTTTGAGTCTAGTTATATATCGGAGAGTAGGATTCTTTTTTCTCCTCTTCTATGCTCTAGTGAGGAATCTTGACGCAATAATTTAATTCTACTCCTCTTCTCACTCAAATTTTTTTTAGGATCACGCGGATATTGTTGGAATCTATATGATGCTGATGTGACGGAGTTCTGTCTTGGTGCCTCCTGTCTGACTTGATTTTCTTCCGGGGAGTTGAGCTCCAGGGGATTCTTGAGCACATCGTTATCATTCATATTTCTTAGTATCTCAGAACGAAGGATGATCGTAATTACTTCAATACTAGTAGTGGCGAGATAACCCCGATGTCCCCAGTACTGGTGCAGATTGTTCGGGAGTACTGCCATACTTTGTATCGTTGTGATCACGAGGGTCTGTTGTAGATGAAGGTCCGACAATCTGGTTGTGTGTTGACGGATGTGATACAGGTGACGGGTTAGTATAGGAGTTGTGTGAATATTACTCCTTGTATCCGTGTACCAGATTGCATGACCAGATATTTCGGGAATTCATAGGTGGGAATTAAAGTAGTTACTTATAGGACAATCTTCCAACAAATGCATGATGTTAGGTTGGGGTTCGACATCTAGTGGATTTGTTTGTTCACGGTCGACTTACAGCAGTACACATTGTGTCTTAAAGAGTCCTTGTAGCTTGCTACGACTCGGGGATACTTCGTATGTCGGGTGCACTGCCTTGCACTTGGTGGCTACTGTAAATCGAGCCCGTGCGATCCTGTCCACGAAAATATCAGATGAAATCTTTCTCATGAGTTTGTTCTGGCTTCTTTCATAAGCCGCACCCTTTGTTTTGTTGAAATATGGTAATTCAGTTGCTTTGATGTCAAGTGGTGATTTCAGATCTTTTTAAGAGGTGTTCTCATATTTTTATGTGAGAATGCAAATCCTTTTTTTGCTTAATCAGTTTTCTTATCAATTCCTTTCAACCGGAGTCATCGTATCAAGTCTTTTCAACCGATGTGTTTCTCTTCAAGTGAATTCAACCCTCTCAAATTTTTGCAGATCATTCTCCCAATTTTTACCAGAGTTTGTCTTATCTGTCCCAAGTCGTCTTTGTTTTTCCCCGCCCTCCCACCCTTTTCTTCAGTTACTGGATGTCATCCAAGTGCATTTCATTTCATTGTTGCTTCCTCTATCTCTTCTTCCTTTCGTAACCGGTGATTCATGGTGAACATTCTCAGGAGTCGAGTTCATCATTTCTTCATTTTGTTCCTTCCCGGTGTATTCATTTCAGTTATCCATGGTCATCATATCATTTTCAACCATTAAATTCTTTCCGACGTTGGAAATTCTTTCAGCCAATCTTGTTTATTAATTCCTATCTCTTTCTATCCGGAGTGTTAAAGATATTTGAGTAGTTTCTTGTTTTCAATTCTTTTAATTATTTCGGGGTGCTAACCTCATCTAGTTTTCTTATTCCGGTGCAATATCTCTCGTTTTAGCAATTTTTTCAACGGTGATTTTCTTTGAGTGGGCCCATAACCCACAGGTTTTCCCAGGATCTTACCTGGCTCATTAATCTTTTTCGGAGATCATTAATTCTTTTCAGCTATGACGTAAGTATGAATTTCATCAGTCATATTCCTTCTTCAAGATCAATTTGAACTAATTCTCATATTTGGCTCAACCTTTCATTCTTCTTATTCCGGAGTGCCTCAGCTTTTCTTGGTGTTGTTCCTTGTCATTATTCCCAGCTTGCAAATTCGAAGGGGTGTTTCTCTCAATGATGGTTCACTCTCTTGGACAGACGTCGTTTCAGCTTGGTGCCATCATCTTAATTGTTCCAATCATGGGTATCCCTTTCTTGCTATCCGGTGCATTTCGGTATTTTCATTCTCGTTCCTCCGAAGGCCATCATTTCAGAAGATCCTTCGTTCTCAGCTTTCAGCTTTCGTCCTTAATTCTTCTCCATTGTTGTCTCTTCGTTCATCTCTCGTTTATTCGGTGCCTTGTTCAAGTTTTCTCTCAGGTGGCTTATGTTCTCTTCATTATCATGTATCTCCATTAATTCGTGGTGTTCCCATTCAATTGTGAATTCTTACCGGTGCTTCCTTCAATTATGCTTCAAGTGTTGCTTATCTCTCTATTTCTTCAAGGTTCTGTCAAGTAGAATAAGTTTTATGCTAGATCTGTTGCTTGTCATCAATTAAACTTGATGAAGGATAAGCATAACATAATTCTTATTCTTGTTTCATCAAATGATCTTAATTCTTCTTCTGGAGTGACTCATGATATCAATGCTTTTCTCATCTATCCGTTCTCTTGCATTCCCAAGTGCATTTGTTCTTCCTTGATCCTTCGAGGTGGTATTATAGCCTTCTTGTTAGTGTAGGAGCCTCAGAGAGCTTTCCTTTCAAGGATGAGATAATTAAACCCACCAATTCTATGTTCATGAGATATTTTCAACCCATGACTTGTTCATTGAGCTATCTTGGTTGGATTTCACCTAAAGCTTTTCCTATGGATTGTTGCTTTCATGGTGCTTGTCATTTGTCCAAGTTTTCAGTGTATCGTCTTGGGGTAAGAGATTGTTCATATCTTGTTTCTCCCAATCTATCCTTGTTTCTTTTAGTGGTTGGTTGTCACCTCATATTTGTTGAGATGATTTTCATAAGCCCACTACTATCTTGTTCTTTTGTTGTTGTTTTTCCAACAACTCCGTCCAATTCTTCTTGCAAGGGTGCTTGTCAAGTTCATTGGAGTTAGTAGTTGTCATTCTTTCTTCATTCTCTTCTTTCGTATGAGCTAGTTCATATTCTCTTCTTCCGGAGGCATTGTGTTGTTGCTCTTTTGGGTCAATCTTGTTGTTCTATTAAGATCATGGTGTTCCCTTGCTCTATTTACTTGTTTGTTGTGATTATTGTCTATTTCTCCTACCTTTTCGAATTTTTGTCCCATTTTCCTACCGAAGTGTTGCCGAAATTTTCCGTGAATTCTTGCTTCCGTCTCATATCAGTCCTCATCTCTTTGAAACCTTCAAGGATCGTTGGTTTCACTCGTTTGTCAAGAAGCGACTAAATTTTTACCTCTTGTTCTTTCTCATCCTCTTCCCCCTTTCATTCTTGGATCTCGGGGCGAGATCCTCTTGTAGTGTAGGAGAGTTGTGACAGCCCGATGGCGATGTTCCAGAAGATTCCCCTCTCTTTCTGTTTTCGTCGTGTGGCTTATTTTATTTGTCGCATCATCATCGCATCATGCGCATCATCTGCACTGCATCGGCATCTCCGTTGCCGCCAGTTTTCAAACTTGCATCCGCTAGTAGTTGCCAGTTCAGGCCGTTGTCCGTTCTGAGTCCGACCGCACACGCACGCGCCCGCGGCACCGTCGAAACCCTGTTTATGTAGCGCGTTTAAAAAATTTCTTTGATCGAGGTGAAACTTGGCACGCGGTCGCGATTAGATATAGCTAGGCCGCCTGTCGAATTTCGTCGCGATCGGAGACCGTCTGGTACCCGAACGGTCGATCGTAGCGGCACCGTATTCGGTCTACCGTCGGACGTCTGTTGCTGTTTTAAAAGTCGTTGCCGCGCCGCCCATTCTCCTTCTCGTCTCCGCATATTCCCTCTACACGGCCGCGTACCCATACCCGCGTTCGGAATCGTCCGAATCCGACCCCGCGGTTGGATCCGGAGCGCGATTCCGGTTAACCGAGCCCCCTTTTTCTCTATAAATACCCCCCCATGCATTTTAGACAGCCTTCCTCAAATCCCTCCTCGTTTTCCGCGCCCCACCTAAACCTAACCGTAGCCGCGCCGCCCCACCTCTGTCTCCCCTCCAGCCGCCGGGCCCGGGCAGGCCCATTCGCCCTCAGCTCCAAATCTGGAGGTCCTCTCATGGCAGCGCCATGCCCGAGGTGCTCCCGGCCGCCTCCCCGTGCTCCCTACTCCAGCCCGGCTCGCGGAGCGCCGCCCCTCGCCGGTCTTCGCGCCTGCCGGTGCCCCACGTCGGACCTCCTGGAGCTCCCGGATCGCTCCATCTCCTCGCTGGTGACCGCCGCCGCTCCTCCCTGCGTGCGCCGCCGCCCCAAGGCTCCAGCAGGCCGGATCCAGTCCGGAGACTCCCGTCCCCAAGCTCTGTCGCCCCTTTTCTGCCGTCGCCGGGCCGCAGCTTCGTCGCCGCTCGCGCAGCTTCGGTGGTGCTCGCCTCTGTCCCGATCCGGATCGGGACGAGGGAGTTGACCGTCCGTCAGCGCCCCCGCTTCGCCCCATGGGCCGCCTGCCCGATCCTGCCAGCCGCGCCGCGTGGGCCTCCCTGGCCAGCGAGCCGCTCCCTCGCCCGAGGCCGCCTCGCTCCCCGCGGCCCACGTGGGCGACCGCCCCTTCCAGCGCACCTGGGCCTCTCGCCCCAGGCCGGCTTGGGCGCCCCCCTAGCCCAGTCGACTTCCCGAAGCCAGCAGCTCCAGGCCGGCCCAATTGGAGGCCCAAGGTGAGCCGACTTCTGCCCCTCGCCCCGTGCACCCTTTTGCTATCTTGCGCCCACCTGTTGGGCCCAGTAGGTTTATTATGTTTTATTTTTAGGAATTAATGAATTCCAGTAAATATTCATATATTATAAACGTCGTATCTTTTAATCCGTTAGTCGGATCGAGGTGATCTTTATATCGTTTTGGGGTAGTTTTGCAAGTAGAACGCGATTTTACAACGTGCATATTTTTTTGACGTAGTTTAACGTGCCAAATACTTTGTTTAGCATGCTGTCCCAATAGGGGAACGTCCGGAATTCATTTTTCGCGCGTGTTCGGACAGCCCGAATGCCTTAGATAAATGCCCATGTTTTAGGAATCATTTTTGCATGCATTTTAGAGCGGTCATTGATATTTATGCGTGTAGGGATTTGCCGGTAGCTTATTTTTTCGTGTCTAGGTGTTTCTCCCGCATTATTGTGTGGCTTTATTTGGTGTTGCAAACCCCACATATTTTATATGTTTCCGGGGTAGAAAAATCCCATGGATTTTTCTGTGCAATTCGTTTTAGCTTTTGAGTAAGTTAGTTCGCGCGATATTTTGCCGTGATGCCCTTTTGTTTAATTCGTAGGATTTATTCCGTGCGTCGTTTGACGGAGTTGTCAACTAGAGACTTGATCTTGGATGTTTTGTTTAGCCCCTGGTATTTTTAGTTGCAATAGAAATGCATGTTTAGGTGTTGTTTGCTTGCTCTCAAGTTGCTAGAAATAGTGCTGTTTAGAGGAGCTGAAATATTTCTAAGTCTGGAATCTGTTATATTTTGTTGCTGTCTTGTCTTGCTTCCATCTTGAGTTGTGTAGCTCTTTTGAGGTTGGTCCAATGGAGTTAGTCGTACCCCTTGTGTTTATCTAGCATGCTGTGAAGTTTCATGCCATTTGAAGTCCTGTAGCTATAGGTTTTGCTGCTGTCAATATGACTTCAGGCTGAAAACTGCACCTTCATGAGGTGTTATTTTCACTAAGTCTGAAATAGTGCGTGAGATGCCATTTTGTGTCTTCTTTTCCTAGTGCTCCTTGCTGCCATGCTAGTTGTTGTTAGTTGTTTGTAGTAGTGCTTCTTGCCCTCTTCCGTTCCATGCCTTGTTTGATCAAATCGGAGTTGTGTATCCGTAGTTGTGGGGCGTAGAATATGCTATGTGGCTGATTTTGGCAGATTGTAGTCCTTTCTTGTTTTGCTCGTAGTTTTTGAACCGTAGCTCCGATTTGAACGTGTCCTACATGAAACTTGCTTAGGATATTGTGTAGTTTCATTTTCTCTTGCTGTTTGTATGTTTTGAAGTTCTCGTGACCGTCGTTGCACACATTTTGCATTCATGCCATCATATCTTGCGGTGCCTGTAACTTTTGATCCGTACCTCCGTTGGAGATGTTTTCTAGGTGTAGATTGCTTGAAATGACGTGTAGAATCACGTGAACCTATTTGTTTTTCTATTTAACAACTAATTAACTGCGTTAATTCAGATCTGGACAGAATCGAAAATTAACATATGAGGTCGTCTCGGAGGTGCTATATGTCATTTCCGACCTCATTTAAAATGTCTAGATAGGTAGTTTAATTTCCGCTTCACCACTTGCATGTTTGACAACATTAATATTGCCGTGTATCTAATCGGGATAGAACTAAATAATTAAACGTGGAGTTTCGTCAATATGCAACTCGTGCATATTGAACTTCACTTAATGTGTAGTGTTTGATTGTGTGAATTGTCATGCCGTGACTTGCATATATTCAGCTGCTCATGCATCATTTGTGTTGCGCATCGTGTGGTGAATTTTGTTTGTTGATTTGTGTTTCCGGTTTGCTTCGTCTCGATAGAGTTCCGCAACGTGCCGGATTGTGAGGACCCGTCGACTACGTCAGTTCATCTGCTTCACGGAGGCATTCTTCTTCCAAGCGGGATCTCAGGCAAGATGATCATTTCCCCAGATACCATTACTATCATTGCCATGCTAGTTTTACCGTTGTTGTCGTTTATGTCTCGTTGCCGACCACATGTTAAATATCAGCCTCTCAAAAATGCCATGATAACATTCAACCTGTTCGACCTAGCAAACCACTGTTTGGCTATGTTACCTGTCACATCCCTAACCCTTAAGCAAGTTAGTCTTGTGCTCATGTCTTCTTTGCATTTGCATCTAAGAAGTTTCAACATAAACAACAAAGTGGCAAAAGAAAAAAAAACTCAAAACCCTAGCCACTATTTCAATTAAAGAAAATCTCAAACTAGTTCAAATCAATGAACCCAAAATGGCCTCAAGAAATGTTCAAACTTTCTGATAAATCATGAAAGTAAATGAGCATTGGAGAAAACTATTTTCTTGACACTTTAAGCATTTTAAATAAATGCAAAAGACTACTGGTTTCAAGTTTTAAATTTGAAATCAGAATCTATAAATTTCCAAAAATGTTGAAAACTTTGGAAATGGTTGGGAATGTTATAACAATATTTCAGGAGGTCTAATATAGTTTTTACTTTTTGTTTTGGAGCTGAAATAATTAGCAAAACAATAGTTAGCAAAACAGAAAAACAAAAACAGAAAAAAAATGGGAAACCCTTACCTGTCGCCTAGCCTAGCCCGGCCCATCTCCCTCGCTCGTACCCTTCCTCGCGCCAGTAGGCAGCAGGAGGTGGCCGCCGCCTCCTGCGGCGTGGCCACGCACCTGTGCGCCTGCCTGGCCGCCGCCTCGCGCTGGCAAGGCCGGGAATAAGCCCCCTGAGGCCTCCCCTATCCATTCCCCGCATCGGCTCTCTCCCTCCTCCCGGATCTCTTCCTCCTCCTTGTTGCCGCCATTGGAGCCGAGCTCGAGCTCGAGCAGCAGCACCTCTAGCCATGGGATCCCGCCCCCGAGTAGTCTGTTAGCTCCGCCTCGTCGCCCTGGTCATCTCTGCAGAAGCCGAAGCTTCCCCAAGCTCTGCATCGCCCCCAACGCCGTCGTCTTCCACCTCCGGCCGCCGGACCTCTCCCCTCGATTCGCTCCCTCCGGCGCATCCCTGAGCTCCTCGACAGCACCATCGGAACCGCCGTGAGCTCGTCGTCGTTTCCCCTCTCGCCCCACGCTCTCTCGTGCATCGGAGCCTAGTTCCCCACCAAGGCCGAGAGCTTCTCGCCGCCGGTCATGTCGTTGCCGTCGCTATGATGTCCGATCCACGCGCTCGAGCTAGGATTCGAGCTCCTGGAGCCTCCAGGAGCGTGTCGAGCCCTCCAGCTGCCCTCCCCGTGCCCTAGAGCCGTCTCTCATAGAAGGCCGAGCTTCGGCCGCCGCTCCGGCTCGTCGCTGGCGCCTCTTCCAGCGACCCTAGCCTCCCCTGATGCCCCTGCCAGATCGGCCACTTCGCCAGCGTGCCATAGCTGCAAACCGCGTGCGTTTTGGTGCTGTACAGCGCCGTTTAGGTCGCCTCTGGCGAGGCCTCCGCCGCGGGCCTGGTCGCCGGCGACCACCCTCCGGTGGGGGTCGACGTGGCAAAGCTAACCCAGCAGCTCAGGACTTAATCACTCGCTGACAAGTGGGCCCAAGGCCAAGTCAAACCTCAATTAGGGCTGGTCAGCGCGGGATTAGTCCCAGAGAGGCTGACCAGTGGGGGGGGCCCTGTCAGGTTTGACCTGAACAGGTCGGCTGACCTGCTGACGTCAGTCTGATGCAATAATTAGAATTTCCAGTATAAAACTAATTCCAGGAAATTGCTAAAACTTGTAAAAATCATGGAAATTAATCTGTAACTGCAATGAAAATAATTTATATATGAAAAAGTATCAAAAAAATTCAAGGATTCTGATTATGCTATTTTCAACTATGTTTGAAAAAGTTACAGAACCCTAAATTGTGGAATAAGGAATAATTCAATTCTTATAATCACTTCTTAAATGGAATTTGCAAAAATATTAAAATTTCATTATATATACAATGTTCACCACTGTCCTAATTACAAATCAGTACCATAACATGACATTTCATGCATGTTAACATCAAGTTGATCTGAGCATCAGGTCGAATCAATTAAAACCGGTATCCGAGAATACCCCGTTGGAATTGCTATTCGAATGTGATTCAAATCAACTCTAAACCTAATACATGTTGAAAATAATGACTTATCACCTTGCATTCTCATGCCATGCTCATGCATCATTTTGAGTGCATATGATTGTTATTAAATGTTGCCATTCATTTCGGTAGGCTCCGCACCCCCGGATTCCACCGAATATCCGTCTGACGGATATCGTTCCTCCTCTGAGCAACAAGGCAAGCAACCCTTTTGATCATCCCGATAAATCCCTTGTTCTTGCTCCTGCACCTATTTATTGCATTTAATATCAAATGCTTCAACTGCTTCTGCCACGATAGTTGAACCCACTTCCTTTGCATGACTTAACCTTGTCACAGTAAATAGCCAAACCTTGCAACCTAGCATACCTGGTAGTTGCTTGAGCTGTGATGTGCCTTATCCTGCTATGCATGCTATGCTTAGAGTTGTGTATGGTCTGTCATCTGGGAGATGAACAGAATTGTGGAACGTGTTTCGTGAGCAAAGGTTGTGTGTTGAACTTGAGTTGGTAAAGGTACCGGTGAAAGGCCGTGTAGGAGTACATGGCGGGTTGTTTCATTGGAACCGTCCTTAGGAACTGAGTTCCGTGTATGTAATCCAAGACTAGATACTACCACATGCTGGGCCCTGAAATATGACCCCGCTCGGCCTATTAATCGCGTAGTACTCGGTCCAGGAGTTGGAAGTAGTTTCTGGTGTTTATAGTAATGCTGGAGGCCGTGCATGGTGCTGACCTGAGAGGTGGGCCGTGATGCGGTAGGCAGTGGCACGGTGTACCAAGTGGCACCCGGATGGTGGGCTTGGGAACCCTGCGCACATCGTTTGAGGCCGTGTCAGAAACCTTGGCCGGACTTCCGTACGGGTTACTCTCAGATAGGCGATAAACCTAGACTAGGTACTAGTGTGGTTAACGGTCGTGGCCGACTCCCTCGCTGGGCTTCCGCTTGAAGGTTGCCGAGGTGCATGACGTGCACATGGCGATAAGTGGCGAGAGCGTGTGTGACGAAGTACCCCCTGCAGGGTTATGATCTATTCGAATAGCCGCGTCCGCGGATATGGACTACTTGGAGACATATGTTGTTCATAGATAACTTCAATGGCTACTCATAAAATTGTCAAGATAAGCGTGAGTGTCGTGGACGGCATTTCCGTATGGAGACGGAATGATTCCACGATAGTATATTGATGTGGTGTTAGTGGACTCGTGTGCGAGAAATCAAGTTGTCAAAACTAATTTCAAAATGCAAGTTGTCTAGCCACGAGTCAAATGCTGGCTTTCCGCATAAAACCCCACAATACCTTTTTGATAGCTTGCATGAGTAGTTAGTCATCCTAAAGTCTTGTTGAGTACCTTCGTACTCATGTTTGCTTAATAAATGTTGCAGAGGTTGCTAATGACCCGAATGGAGGGTTCTTCGTAGACATCGACGATGACGAGTAGTTGGTGTCCCAGCTACGATCTGGCCCTATGTCGGCTCTGTAGTATAGTCAGGCCATGTGCCTTCTAGTTGCCGTGTCTGTACCCAGACAGTTTATACCTCTTCCGCTGGCTTGTAATTGTATGACTGCTATTACGGGTCGTGAGACCCTTAATGTGTAATATTATGTGTGTGGCTCTTCCGAGCCTCTTAAATAAAGGTTGTATGTTTATGGTTATGTTGTGATGCCATCGATGTATCTATACATATCGGTATGTCATGCGTACGTGTGTTGTACTTGATATGTATGGGGTTCGATTACCTAGTCGTGAACCTTAGTAGCACTCCTTACAAGGAAATGCCCCTTTGTGATCCAACGAGCCTTGGTAGTTCGCTAGTGCTCCGGACACATTGGTTGACCGGCATGTGTCTTTCTTGGCTGCTGTGTCTGTCCCCTTTGGGGAAATGTCACGCGATGTAATGGAGTCCTTGTAGCTTGCTACGACTCGTCTACCTTCGCCGATGACTGACACCTGCTTTGTTGGGTCATGTATGCATGTCCTTGTGCGGTGCTGCCACTTTGGTTTAAAGACTAGACATGTCGATCCGGGTTCTTTGACATTGGATTGCTAGCGACACTATCGCATAAGTGAGTCAAAAGACGCAAACGGTCCCGGCTAAGGTAAGGCTGCAGCCGTGGAGTTAACCGTGCGTGAGACCACAAAGGGATGCGATGTGTTACAGGTTGGATTCCTATGGCTTAGGATCGGGGTCCCGACATTACCGCTTGCTTATCCATGTTGTTAGCGTTGCTAGTTGCAGGTGCAGTTGCTTCCATGTGAAAGCATGGGTTCCTTGTTATATCACCATATTAATGCTATTTAATTTAATGCACCTATATACTTGGTAAAAGGTGGAAGGCTCGGCCTTTCTAGCCTAGTGTTTTGTTCCACCTTTAGCCCCTTAGTTTTCGGCTACCGGTGTTATGTTCCATAATCGAGCGCTCCTAACACGATCGGGGTTGTTATGGGGACCCCCTTGATAATTCGTTTTAGATTAAATCTGGTCTGGCAAGGCCCAACTTTGGTTCTACATTTGCCCAACATAATAATTTTGATAAATTGAAATGCATAGGGAGTTAGCGCTACCCGAGGAGTAATTTTACATAAACAGGGGGGCCAGTGCTGATGGTGTTGGTCCCAAATGGTCTGCCTGCGGGGCCACCGCGAGGAAACTCGAGGTTTGGCACCTGTAGCTAGTTCCATCCGTCGTGTCCTGAGAACGAGATACGCGGCTCCTATCGGGTACGTCGACACGTCGGGCGGCCTTGCTGGATTAGTTTTACCTTTGACGAGATATCTTGTGCATAGGGATTCCGGTGATGCTTTGGGTAATCTCAGAGTTGAGGTTTTCCAGTAGGAAATCCGATGAGATCGCGAGCTTCGTGATTGAGGATTTCTATGCGGCTTGTGGTAATTTGTGATGGACTAGTTGGAGCACCCCTGCAGGGTTAAATCTTTCGGAAAGCCGTGCCCGCGGTTATGTGGCAACGTGGAAACTTTGTTTAACACTGGTTCTAGATAACTTGAAGTTAACTTAATTAAAACATGCCAACTGTGTGCGTAACCGTGACTGTCTCTTTCGTGAGTTCCTTCTCCGATCGAGGACACGGTGGGGTTATGTCTGACGTAGGTAGGTGTTCAGGATCATTCTTTTGATCATCTGTAGTTCACGTCCGCTATGCGTAGATCTTCCCCCTCTTACTTCTTGTACTCGTAAGTTTAGCCACCAAATATATGCTTAGCTGCTGCTGCAACCTCACCACTTAACCATACCTCACCCAAAAAGCTTTGCTAGTCTTGATACCTTTGGAAATGAGATTGTTGAGTCCCCTGTGGCTCACAGATTACTACAACACCAGTTGCAGGTACAGGTAAAGGTTACTTGACGCGAGCACGTTGATTGTTCATTTGGAGTTGCTTCTTCTTCTTCTTCTTCTTCATCGATCTAGGATGGGTTCCAGGCCGGCAGCCTGGGATAGCAAGGATGGACGTCGTTCTTCTTTTGTCGTTTGTTTTCGTCCATAGTCGGACCCTGCTCTTACTCTTGATGATTATGTAATGTACTCTTGTGACTCCGATGTAGCTTGTGGCGAGTGTAAGCCAACTCTGTATACATATCTCCTCTTTTCAGTACGTGTACTTGTAACGATATCCATTCTTGCGACACAACGAGATGCGCTTCTATCCCTGACGAGGCCTTCGTGCCAAATTGAGGATAGGGTCGCATCTGGTCGTGACACTAGGCACGTGACATGGATGACCATCGGATAGTTGTGATGATGTTCTAAGGTGGGAAGTCTTCTATGACATCCTCAGCTTTTGCTACAGTGATCTTTGTAATTTAGCTACAATAGTCTTATGCTAATGATGCCACATCACCGTGATTACAATTGTTAAACTCGCGTTGGTTCAAACCCCGTTCAAATTCAAATTTAAAATAAAGTCAAACGATAAAAGTTTTTTTTCAGTGTCAAAATAAAAATGTTCGTTGTGTGTCAAATATTACATAGGAAATTGCCCTTTAGGAATCATTATTTTTAAGGTAATTAAGTTCACTAAAAAAACTAAAATAGAAACTGAAAATAAATAAAATAAAATAGAAAACAGAAACTGAAAAAAACCCGGCCCAACTCGGCCAACCTGCCCAGCCGGCCACCCCAGCCCACCTCCACACACGGGGTATTTAACACCCAATCCCTAGCCTACTCACCCACACTCCTTCCTCACTCCCTCCTGGCTGCCACCACGCATCCACCCCACCCCCACGAGGCCAGCCCCTCGTGCCCACACCCCCACGCAGCCGTCCAGTCCACCGAGCCCCCCACCCACAACTAGACAACCCCACGAGCCTCCCCGTCGCTCAGCCTCTCCTCCCACTCGATCCAGGAGGGATCGAGCAGCGAGGCTGAACCCCCATCGCCCCTCCTCCAGACACCTCCCCACCGTCTGGCCCTCCTCCGTCCCTCCTCCGACCGACCTCGTTGCCGGCCGCCTCCCCCCTCGCACCACTGCCTCCACCGGCCTCCTCCACCACACCCCGCGCACCACCTCCACCGCCGGCTTCCACGTCGTCGGAAACCACCACCACCATTGATCGGCTCGCCTCCCCGCCGGCTCCTCCATTGCCGTGCCCCGGCTACCACCTCGCCGGACTGCCCCACCTCACCACCGCTGGCCACCTCTACACCGGGCCTATGCACCCCTTCACCGTTGGTGAGCCCCTTGGCTCCGTCCTCTCCCCTCCGGCCCCGTTCCCACGTCCCGCACCGTGGTCGGCGGCCTCCACCTCGCCCCTGCGTCGTTTCCCTCCTGCTAGTTAGGAGGAGGAGGGGATTAGCCCATGTGATTATTTAGAGAAAAGAAAGGAAAAGAAAAAGGAATGAAAAGAATATGTATGTATGTATGTATGTATGCAAGGGTATATAAATATGTGTGTATATGCAGATGTATGTTTGTGCAAAATCATGTATGTGTGTATGGACATATGTATAAAACGTGTGTAAGAGATATGTGTGCGTTTAGTGTATGTGGTGCTCGATGTCCCAATGACATGTGGGGCCACGCCCCTAAAACATGCAAAAAAGTAAAGTAAAATTAATTTTATAAATATTTAATATTAATTAAATAATTAATTGGATTAATCATTCAATTAAGGAGTAAATATTATTTTGGAATAATTAGGATTTAATATAATAATAATAATAGATAAATAAGTATTTAGTTAATTATAATGTTAAAAGATTAGGTAAGTTAATTAAATAAGCTGTTAGCTAAATTTGTTAACTCAAGTAAATAAAATATCCTAAAGCAGTGTATGATAGCTGGGTCCCACCCTACTAATTAACCAGATTAAATTTTATTAAACCCTAAAAATAAATGTGCCTATGACACATGGGACCCACCGGTCATATTTGACGAGTAAAAATCCTATTGACTGTTGATGTCATGATGACATCACAATGCTGTCATATTTAATTATCTATATTGTTTAAATATGTTTAATTCCTAATAATTGAATAAAAGTTTAAAAAGTAATATAAAATAAACCGTAAGTCAGATGAAAATATTTTGAACATGAAAGTTGATCAGCAAAACGAGACGAACCCGCATACTTGGTCGATTTGTCTTTCTCCTATATGTGATGCATAGCCCATTTTTGATGAACGGCTACATTATTCTACTACACGTTAAAACTGTTTAGTATAGGTGGAGCAGTCATCCCCTCTGACCCTTAGTCTAGTTGCCCCGCTTTATCATCAAGTCACGATCCCTGATCGATGAGCCAAGACCCGACACAACACTTACACCCCCTTAGTTGTACGACGCTGTAGAGCTACTATCGGGTACCGAGGGTGACACCTAGCGAAGTACTCATGATGCTATCTCTCTAGTGTAGCTAGTTGGTTGTGGTTATCGAGGGTGATTCCTACTTCACCACTCCGACGATGACTCTGTCGTACAACCCCTCAAGTGTGAGACCCTCGAGGGTGATTCCTCTGAGTCCACCTTGACGGTTACATCGTTTGGAATCCAACGAGGGTGATACCTTGGATCTCCCTGATGGTACAACCACACAGTTACTTGACCGTGTTACTTCGAACATTGATGAAAAATGTTAGGCGGGTGGATTCCCGCGTGGATGTATCAATTAGTTAATTAAAATGTTAATGGATTTGGGTATTTGATCTGGGTTGGTCAGAGACCTTATTTCGGAGTAACCATCTACATGGGAGGAGTTATGGGTACTCAACATCGTGGTATCAACTGAACCTCTTCAGACATCAGCAATGGAGCGGCGCGCGCCCGAGTGGTCCTCATAGGCATCGCGCTTGTTATAAGGGGTGATAGGACTGACCTCGGCCGCCCTCGCATCGTGCAGGAGTGCAAAGGCTGATGTGCCCATGACCCATGCATGCTTAGGATTTAGACCGGCGGGCTGGCCTCTCTATTGAGTCTAGGTGGAGCTACGACGTGTCGATGTCCCAGGTCGGGCATGACCCAAGAAAGTGTGTCCGACTAGAGTTTATCGAGCGTGACAGGGAATATGTTGTGCACCCCTGCAGGGAAGAACTTATCTATTCGAATAGCCGTGTCCACGGTTACAGGACGACTTGGAGTTGTGCCCCGATCTTATACAACTACAACTGTTACTTAACTGGAATGTTGCTCCGAGATTGCTTCCTCGCATGGAGTTGAGGGAGGATCTCTGGGCGTGACCTCATTTGAATATTGCTGCAACAATATGACTATTATTTGTGTTAACTCTTCTACTCTCGTCTATTGCTGCAAGATGCTCCTGAAGATGCTAGTCTTCGATAGGACTAGGCCTTCCCTCTGTTTCGTGCATTGCTGCAGTCATTCCACATATAAGCCCCTTCCTTTGATACTGATGCATTCTTAGCATAGTTCTGATGTCAGTCTTGCGAGTACTTTGGATGAGTACTTGCCGTTTCTTTGCTCCCCCTTTTCCCCTTGATCCGTTGTTGCGACCAGATGATGGAGCTCAGTAAATGGAGTATCGCGCCGACGATGACTACTACCCCGACAGTGCCTTCTACTACGTGGAGGTCGCTGAAGACCAGGAGTAGTTACGAGGCTCCCAGACAGGAGGCCTCGCCTCATTCGATCGTTGTATCTTTTGTGCTAGCCTTCTCTAAGGCACCTCATGTTTCATGTCTGTACTCAGATATTTGTTGCTTCCTATGACTCGTGTGTTTATCGAGCTTCTATATTCTAGCCCTCGAGGGTCGTGGCTTGTAATATGAAGCTTGTATGTTTTATTTTTGTCCAGATTTGTGTTGTGATATCTTCTCGTGAGTCCTTGAGCTTGGTCATACGCATTTGCGTATATGATTAGTGTACGATCAAATTGAGGGCGTCACATCTTCCCACAAAGAGTGCCTTTTAGATCTGAGGTGGAATAAGAGAGGGTGACTATCAAATGATTTATAATCAAGATGTCGGTTCAAATATCGCTTCATGTACGTGGCAAAAACTCTTGTATTGGACATTATTGGCGTGACTCATTAGTGACAAACCCTCGTCATTAACTTGTAGAAGGCATTTTTAGTTTATGTTGTGTTGGTGGTCATTGGATGGTCTCGGCCACTACGAGGAAACTCCTTAACAATATTGTCTCCCCTTGGACATGGCAATGATGGTTTTGTGACACTTATCCTTCTTCAAGGTGTTGGTGCGAAATAAGTCGACTTAACTGTAGGTGTTAATTTAATATATTTTAATATTTGATCGTAGAAATACTATCTACTACATACTTCTTCATCCTTTCTCGTCATGGAAAACCCAACACCTACAACAAGTAGCAGAAAGATATCTGACGCCGTTGCTAGGGAGGCTTCACCAAATAACATAGGTGCCTTCACACACATTTATAATTTTTCTTGTTTTATTTTCCATGCATTTTAATTTATTAGTTTAATCTATAAAAAATTAAAATACCAAAAATATTTGTGTTGCTATCTTTTTTGGGAAGTTGCTATCATGTCTACCGCTCAAAACACGAAGTTATGAGACTTTTGGAATATTAATAATGATCATAGCCTACCTCTTTGATGAGGTAGAAGGGTTAAGTCATCCATGATGTAAACAATCTTGATAAGCATACTCGTATGATAGAATCTTAGTGCTCTAAAATTGCTGAAATTCAATGCTCAATTAGATAAATACAACCTTGTTTCTACTAATGAAATTTAATCTCATAGTGGTAAAAGAACACATGACCCTGAAGGCCTAGAGTGGTTCGAGAAGGAACACAAGCAAAGGAGAAAATATAGTTAGAGCCAAAGCCAGGAGAAGAGAGAACTTCTCTTTGGAGAAGAAGAACCGGAGGGGAAGTCCATCAAGATGCATGGGGTTATGAAGCAGAGGTAGATAAAGAAGTCCACCCTGATGCTGAAATGGTACATGGTGGCAATAATGATGAACCAACATCACATTAACAGGAAGAACTAAAGAGCCAAGGGTGGAAAGGAACACTAGAACACCTTATCCAAATAAAGGAGAAAGCAACGTCACGTCAAGGAACAAAGAAAAAAGTAAGGAGAAAGATAAATGTAAAACTAAGAGGACACCCCCTTAGCCTAAAGTTGTAAGACCACCTTCTACAAGATATAGCTGACGTGAAAGCTTCCTAGCATGTATCTGATATACTAAAAATCCCTACCTTTGCTAAATTCATGTGTGATACGGTAACAGAAATAGTTTGAATTCAAAAGCACCCGTAGCTACAATAACGGAATATCCCTTTGAATGGAGAGACTAGGAGACCAAGGTATACCTACAAAATCTAGTTTAATTGGTAATCTCAATATAAATAATTCTCTTTGTGATGTAGGAGCAGGAGTTAGTGTAATGCCTCTAGTTTTGTATCAGAAACTGAACTTGGCGGATTGTGCGCCTACAGGTATAACCTTTGGAGTGGCTAGAAATGTGCTATTGAGACTAGATGAGCATCCTATACCTGCTGACTTTGTTATACTTGATATGCTCGAAGATAAAAAATTAGCAATTATTATCAGTAGGCCATTCTTGAGTACCGCAGGTGCAGCGTTGGATTATGTAGAAGGAAATTAACCTTCAGAATTATCGACAAAGAAATAGTGAGGTGGGCGGCGGGGGGGGGGGGGGGGATAGCCCGTGTGAGATTTTAACATGAGGTGCTTTTTTCATGGGTACCTTCACCAAGACCTCTGTCTACTTGTTTCTTTGGTTCACATGTCTGAATATTAAAATTGGGTGAGAATCTCACTTCTCACGACCAATGCATCAACTAGTGATTCGCCCATCCACTTTAGAATTGTAGCAAACTATGAGTTGTATAACTATTGTCATTAGGTAAAACATAAGATAACTGGTGAACGGCCAGGTGATTCATCACAGAGATCACACCACAATCAAGTTTTTGGAGGTCCTATGTATACCTAAAAGAGTCATCTCACTAACTTATTTATCTCAACATGCAGGCATGTCACCTCACCATCGAACTATGAATGGGAAAAGGCCCACGGTAACATGCAAGCATGCATGGAAAATACCCACCATAACATTACCATGCATGGGAAAAGTTTTTTCATTTAATTATACAAATTATATTCAATAAACATTTACAATTATACATAGTCAAATACAATGAATCATATATATTTTTGCTTTTGGTTCTCATGTTATGAACCTAAATTTTTATCAACCAATTTTTACGACAGCGCGAGGGTATCATGTAGTTTAGTATACTTCCTCTCGATCATAATAGTTGTCGCACGTTAGTTCAAAACTATGATACTTGTTATGAATCATAGGTAGTACTTATTACGTACAAGACATCACGATTAACACACAAGGCTAGTTATAATGTAGAGCTAGCCAATAGCCCAAGATCGGATCATAACGATGACCACACTCATGCAAAGGGATAGCCACTAGCTTTTTTGTCTCTCCCACCGACACATGCGCCAATTTGCCTCGTCTTTGTAGCCTTAGGGATATGGAGGTGCCGTCAATCTTGGCCCTTGCCGGCAGAAGGTATCTATTTTTAACGTATTTTTGAGTTTTTTTAGGGCATGTTTTCTTCTTAAAGAGGCAAGGCGAGGGTTGTTCTTTGAAGATGGAATAGGTTCTTTTTGCCTAGACCCCGTCACGGTGGTGCTTCTGGCGTAGTCGTATGGTGTGTGGAGCTTTGCTTCCGATGGATCTCGTGGGAATCAGTTGACGTTTGTCTTTGGTGGATGCATGTGAATCCGATGTTTCTTCTTTTCATCGATGAAAGTTGTTGTTCTGGTGCACTAGTCATGTGGAGTCTTAACACGACGAGTTCCCGACTATCACTAGTGGGGACGGGGCCTTTAGCCCCGGCCCGTAAGGGGCTTTAGTCCCGGTTCACCAACCGGGACTAAAGGGGCGGGACTAAAGGCCTAACCTTTAGTCCCGGCCCTGTTACAAGCCGGGACTAAAGGTGCTCCACGTGGGCGCCTCGTAGCGCCCCAGGGGCAGGACCTTTAGTCCCGGTTCGTTACACGGGCCGGGACTGAAGAGTTTCAGATTTTGCATATTTTTGCGTTTTTTTTAATGAAATTATTTTTGGGTTTTAGGGTTTTAGGGTTTAGGTGTTCAGGAGATTAACGTGATGCCTCGTTTGGTGTTCGGGAATTAGTTTTCATATAATTTAAATAGAAATAATTATGCATATATATATAAGATTAACTTATCTTACAAGCGAGCATATATATACAATTATATGGAGATCTGAATTATCAGGACTAGAGCCCGTCTATTCGATTACATGGACGAACATCAGTAATGGCCCCTAGCTACACTAAATCGTCCTTTGTCATCTATAGCTTCCGTCCTCAGAAAGGTCGCAAGCTCCTCTGCAACAGCAATCGCGCATTTCTCTGGTAGGACCTTCGTCCTCATGGCTGTGTACTATATAAGAAGAGGAGATGAATATGAATATCAATCATGATAACAAAGAATGACGGGTAAAAATAGAGGTGTGAACGTTCATTGCTTACGTCGAATCTGTGATCCTTGTGCTCAGAGGTAAACGTGCGAATGGTCTCGGAAACATAGTATCCGCATAGATGAGTCCCCCGTGGCTGCTGGTCGCACTTTACGAGAATAGAATATATATAATCAAAATAATAATCTAGCATCATAAATGTATTGAAAATAGAAGTATATCATACTACTACTTACCTGAGCCGCTCTAAAGGTCAGCTTCTCAGGCTCGATACCGGGAGTCACGCACTTGAACCGCTTCCAAACCCTGCCCAACAAGGATAATGATTTGCTAAGTTTTTCATTAATTGATATATCAGAAAATCATCGAAAGAGACCGATAGAGCGCAAGAATGATTGAAATTACCCTTGGAGCATGTCCTGCAGGCTTTGGAATTGTTCCAAGGGTCTCGATAATGGGTCGAAGGCATCAACTCTTCCCTTATCAATTTGAATGTCCAACAGAATCCAATGGAAGCTGCAAATGTATATATATATATATCTGTGTGTGTGTGTGTGTGTGTGTGTGTGTGTGTGTGTGTTAGTAACTTATCAATTACACTTATAAGTGAATGGATACAACAGAGTAAAGACCCTCACCTGAAGTTGTATGGAAACAGTATGTGGTCACAGAAATTTTGATCTGTTAGAAACCTTAGAAGGTTTTCCTCCGTCTCCTTGGGTTTATCTGTTAGCATCGCTATATGTATTTTATCTGGGTCAATAAACCCAATATTTAGGATGTTCTTACTTTTACAATCCAGAATCTTCATTCTGCATAATAGAGTACAAGTTATATATAGACAATGAATTCAAATAACTAAACAAGTTATATGTAGACAACGAATTGAAAAACTTACAGATAATAGCAACTCATAAGCGATTTATCGAGGGCATCGCCATTGTACATCTGGAAGAGTTCATCAAAGTCGATATGGATTTCTTCGGGGCGGCCGTAGTACTCCCGTGGGACACTCACCACGATCATCGTTCTCCCATTCTTTGATTCACTTAAGTACCATGTATGCAAGTAACGCATATTTGTTGGGAGATCATCTTTGCTGACCAAAGGCTCTCCCATGACAAATTGTGCCTTAGGGGCTACCACAACCTTGGGTAACCTGTCGTCTTGGGAAGCCAGAACATCTTCAACCGAGACACCCCATTCAGCCGCCCACTTCTTTGCTAATTCAAAATCTTGCCCCTGCGTCGGAGGGGGAACATTCTCGGTTAACACCTTGAGGGGTGGGATCGACTGTTTGGCCTGTTGTCCAAGCTGAGGAACGTCTGATTTTTTCTTGCATGTAGTTGAACTTGATTTGCTCCCACTTGCACTTGCACGTGATCTGCTCTTTTTCACTTCCTTCTGCAATGTGCGTGTATAGTCATCAGGCTTATGGTGTAAGTCATACTGTGATGGAAGGGTCGTGAAGTATTTTGCATATGCTATTTGCTTCTCGGTGTATTCCGGGCGGGGCTCGGGTTCCTTCTTTTTCATCTGTGCATCATGATGTTCCTTTGCTATCCTGGCGTTTTCCTCGGGGGTACGATCATAAGGTCGGATAGGAAGATTAGCATGAGGTACCTTTGGGAGGGGCGACCGTTTGCGCTTGGGGGGGCTCCGTCGCTTAGAAATCGTCGGCGGAGCGTTCTTGGTGGCACGCTTCCGCTTAGTATATTGTGCGGGCGGCGGCGGAGACGGACGACCCAAGTCCGGTGGCGGTGATCGAGATGGACTTGTGTTGTGCTGGCCAACGTCACGTGGAGGGCTTGGAGGTAATGGAGGTGTAGGTGACCTGCGACGACTCGGAGGCGGTGTTGTCCTTGGGGCCGAGCCTGGAAGCTTGATGTAGTTCTTGTCCCATAGGATGACTCCACCCAGTACTTCTCCGAGTGTCCTCTCATCTTCGGGTTCAGCTATGTCGAGCTCCATATCATGAAACCCCGCCATGATTTCATCCACCCCGACTTTAGCAAAGCCAGCTGGAATCTCACGGCCATGCCAGCGTGCATAAGGGCCAGAAGGTAAAGCTTGTCCGACGGACACCTTCATGGATATGTTCTTGAATTTCTGATGGAGTTCACATGATGTTGACTCCTAGATTCCATCCACGGGGTAGCCGGGACCGCCCTCTATCATTCTTCGTGCATCGTCGGGCGGGGCCTCAGATTCAGCCACGCTGCTTTTCCGCTTAGATGGGGCGCCGGTAATATCAAGTGCAGGATCTTCCTAGCGCGCTACTCCTCTAAGCTCATCAATCTGCTTATGTTCCTCGTTAATCCTGGCAAGCAACTGGTTGAACTTGTCATTATCCTCATCCTGCTACCGCTTCTTTGCTCTCTCTCGGCTTCTGTAAGTGTCTTGGTCTCTGGCAAACCCAAGCCACCACGGGTAAGAAGGACCGAAGCCTCGCGTTCGTCCTCCATGTTCGTCATTGCCGAGGACTAGTGTGAGAAAATCTTGCTCTCTATCTGCAGTGAACTTTCTTTTTCCCTCCTTAATTTCTTTCACTATCCTTTTCCAATTCTCCCTGGGTATCCTAAGACCGTCACTGCAGATGAGGTCCCCTGTTTTTTCGTCGTACGACCCACCATGCGCAAGGAACCAATTTCTTGCTCTCAATTCCCACTCATCACGGAGTGGTTCACGTATGATGCCTTTATCTAGCAGATCTTGCTCTTTCTTATCCCACTTTGGGATGGCAGTCTCATAGCCCCCTGGCTCCAGCTTGTGGTGATATTTCTTCTTGTCGGCATTTATCTTGTTCTTTTCTGATAATGCCTGGGCATCTTCTGACTCCTTGTACTCTTGAAATGCCTTCTGATTCTCCTGCTTGGCTAGATACCCCTCGAATACTAGCACTTTCTTTGTCTTCAGATAGTTTTTCCATAGCTTCTTCTTCCAGCTACGGAACAGTTCGGCCATCAACTTTAGAGTCCACTGCTTGACTTTGGCCCTCAGTTTGTCTGCGGCGTCTTCATACTCACATTCTGGCAGGTTGAAATGTGACACGAGATCATTCCAAAGATTATCTTTGTACTTTCGGCGACATAGTCACTATCGGCTGCCCCTTTGCGCTTGTTCCACTCCCGAACGCTGATCGGGGCGTGATCCCTAACGAGAACTCCGCATTGCTTCTTGAATGTGTCAGCAGCATTCTTTGGAAGCTTGGGTTCGCCTGTAGGAAATATGACCTGAAAGGTGTAATGCGTCCGTGCATCCAACTTTCTAGTCGGGCCTCGTTTCATAGCTTTGCTCGATGTGGAGGCCTAAGAGGGAGAAACATTCGTCAAATGAATGTATATGTATACAATATAGAGCTATCTCCAATATTTTTCACATATTACAAGTGATTGTCGAACTTCATATGTATACCTCGCCGGACTTTATTATTTCTTCACCGGCTTCTCCATCAGTGGAGCTATCACCTTCTCCGTCATTGGACCTATCTCCTGCCCCATCGGCTTCATCTTCGTGTCGCTCGACCTCCATTCTGTATCCGGAGGGGTTTAGATATGACAACGGAGATTCAGCTGGTTCAACGTCGGGGCCGTCTTTGATTATATCTTCGAGAAGTTCTTCCTCTTCGAGGTTCCTAATATGTGGATCCATAGTTCTGCAAAAAACGGACATTTGATCAGGAACTCCGTTCCAAAACAACTTTAGTCCAGGGTCGTGGCTCCATGCGGGACTCCTAGATTTCTGCATAGTATTCAAAGTAGGAGCACTTTTCCAATTTGAGCATTCAATAAGCAAAACCAAATCGTAAAATAAAATAGTATTCAAATTAGCATGCATTCAATTATAAGCAAATACATCATCTCTTTTGTCCGTACATCGTCGAATATTATCACTAATACTCCTCGAATACTATCATACATATAGCATCACTGATACATCTAGAACCGTAGCGCCCGGCGGGTATCGGCGCGGGCGGTGGACACCCAAAGAGAAGGAACCAGCACAGGATCATAGCTCTAGTGAGATCCCCGAAGAACCTGCGAGGTATGCTCGAACCTGCCCTCCAACGCAACCATGTAGCGATGGACGTGCGCATCCTCCTGACTGACACGGTGACGTACCACCTCCGCAGTGCCCGGAAGCCTCGGCACCCTTACTGGCCCACGCGACCGCCACCAAACAAGGATCGGGTCAACGACGGGCTGGGTCCTCACCAACCTATGCCCCCCGGAAGGTAACACCTCCCAATACCAGCCGGGCGGAGCCCAGTCCCGGACAGGGCCCCTCTGATCAAGCAGGTGTCCTCCGTCGAGTCGACGACGAGGATGCGGGATAGGCATCGTAAAATGAACTAAAAAATAAACTAGTTCTATTAATTTTCTTGCTAAAAATAAACTATTAACACTTAAGCATATACAATAGCAAAATTAAACTATTAACACTTAAGCATATACAATAGCAAAATTAAGCAATAATCTAAGAAACACTATTAACACTTAAGCATATACACTATACAATATTTCTTCTTCTTGTAACCCTAAACTAATTTTTCCTCTTCTTCTATTTCTCCTCTTCTTCTACTTCTTCTTCTACTTCTACTTCTCCTCTTCTTCTACTACTTCTCCTCTTCTCTTCTTCTACTTCTCCTCTCCTCCTCTTCTAATTTTTCTCTTCTTCTACTTCTCCTCTTCTTCTCCTCTCCTCCTCTTCTTATTCTCCTTTTTCTTCTTTTCTTCTCCTCCTCTTCTTATTTTCCTTTTTCCTAATTCTAAATATTACTAACCCTAATAATATAGCACAAACCTAATAACAATAGGAATTAAATGACAAAAAAATATTTTTTCTTCTTTTCTTCCCTTTTTGTTCCTTTCTTCTCCTTTTTCTTCCTTTCTTCTCCTTTTTCTTCTTTTCTTCTCCTTTTTCTTATTTTCTTCTCCTTTTTCTTCTTTTCTTCTACTGGCCGGAGTGTTGGGGAGGAGGGGGCAGGGGGCTTACCGGCCGGAGGTGTCGACAGCGCGCGGCGAGGAGGACGGCGGCGGCGAGGTGGACGACGGCGACGGCGAGGAGGACGGCAGGCGGCGGCGAGCAGGACGGCGGGCAGCCTGACGGCATCGTCGAGTTCGTCGCCATGCCGCGCCAGGCAGGAGAACGAGGAAGAAGGAGAGAAGGAAATGCGATTTGGGTTGGAAATTTTCTAACTCCCGCTTATATAGGTGGATCTTTAGTCCCGGTTCGGGGCTCGATCCGGGACTAAAGACCCCCTTTAGTCCTGGGTGGATCCACGACCCGGGAATTAAGGCCCTTTTTCGGGCAGACCAGAAGGCGGAAAGCACGGGCCTTTAGTCCCGGCGCGGAGCTCCAACCGGGACTAAAGGGGGTCTTTAGTCCCGGGGCATGGCTCCACCCGGGACTACAGCCCCTCATCGGTTGCACGATAAATTTAGTCCCACCTCGCCCAGCGAGGGGGACTAACACTTGTTTATAAGCCCCGTCGCAGCTTCTCCATCGAGCTCCTCTCTAAAGCAGGCTTACGGGCCTAAACTCACTGAAAATTGAAACTATATTCGAAATTATGGAGAAAATTCAACCTGAATTCAAAGTGACTTCACTTTGAATTTAGATTGAATTTTCTCTATAAATTCGCATATAGTTTCAATTTTTTTCTATTTTCATAATTAATAATTTTGACTACCCAAACTATTATCTATTTTGTTATTTTCAATTAAAAACTATGTTTATGAAAAATTCTTTTTGCATATTTGAGAATTTGACAAAACTATGATAATGAAAAGTGTTTGAAATTGAATAAATAATGCAAAACTATTTTCTATTTTCAAAAGTAATTATTTTAACTATCCAAACTATTATCTATTTTGTTATTTTCAATTAAAAACTATGTTTAATAAAAATTCTTTTTGCATATTTGAGAATTTGGCAAAACTATGATAACGAAAAGTTTTTGAAATTGAATAAATAATGCAAAACTATTTTCTATTTTCTAAAGTAATTATTTTGAGTATCCAAACTATTATCTATTTTGTTATTTTCAATTAAAAACTATGTTTATCAAAATTCTTTTTGCATATTTGAGAATTTGACAAAACTATGATAATGAAAAGTGTTTGAAATTGAATAAATAATGCAAAACTATTTTCTAATTTCAAAAGTAATTATTTTGACTATCCAAACTATTAACTTAATTTTTTTTAGGTAGTTGACCCTGAAATTGAAAAGCACTACAAATGAACTCTGAAAATGTTGAAATTTGGCATGCTATCATCATTTCACCCACATAGCATGTTTGAAAAAGTTGAGAGGGCTACGACAAAAACTGGATGCACCTCGTGTACAAAACGGACAATCTCTCTCGAAGTATCAACATTTCGAACGACAACTTATCTCTTACAAAGGGGTTTCATTTTTTTGTACTTATTTGAACTCCTTAATTTTTGTGTGTTCAAAATGCACCATTCAAAGGCACATCACAAAATTTCAACAATTTTTGACTTCATTTGGTATTCTTCGTGCATTAACTTAATTTTTTCGAGCTAGTTGACCCTGAAATTGAAAAGCACTCCAAATGAACTTTGAAAATGTTGAAATTTGGCATGCTATCATCATTTCACCCACATAGCATGTGTTAAAAAGTTGAGAGGGCAACGACAAAAATTGGATGCACTTCGCGTACAAAACGGACAATCTCTCTCGAAGTATCAGCGTTTCGAACGAGAACTCATCTCTTACAAAGGGATTTCATTTTTTTGAACTTATTTGAACTCCATACATTTTGTGTGTTCAAAATGCACCATTCAAAGGCACATCACAAAATTTCAACAATTTCTGACTTCATTTGGTATTCTTCGTGCATTAACTTATTTTTTTGAGGTAGTTGACCCTGAAATTGAAAAGCACTACAAATGAACTCTGAAAATGTTGAAATTTGGCATGCTATCATCATTTCACCCACATAGCATGTGTTAAAAAGTTGAGAGGGCTACGACAAAAACTCGATGCACTTCGTGTACAAAACGGACGATCTCTCTCGAAGTATCAGCGTTTCGAACGAGAACTCATCTCTTACAAAGGGATTCCATTTTTTTGAACTTATTTGAACTCCGTACTTTTTGTGTGTTCAAAATGCACCATTCAAAGGCACATCACAAAATTTCAACAATTTCTGACTTCATTTGGTATTCTTCGTGCATTTACTAATTTTTTATTTTGAGCTAGTTGACCCTGAAATTGAAAAGCACTACAAATGAACTCTGAAAATGTATAAATTTGGCATGCTATCATCATTTCACCCACATAGCATGTGTTAAAAAGTTGAGAGGGCTACGACAAAAGCTGGATGCACTTCGTGTACAAAACGGGCAATCTCTCTCGAAGTAACAGCGTTTCGAACAAGAACTCATCTCTTACAAAGGGATTTCATTTTTTGAACTTATTTGAACTCCATACTTTTTGTGTGTTCAAATTGCACCATTCAAAGGCACATCACAAAATTTCAACAATTTCTGACTTCATTTGGTATTCTTCGTGCATTTACTTATTTTTTTTTGAGCTAGTTGACCCTGAAATTGAAAAGCACTAAAATGAACTCTGAAAATGTTGAAATTTGGCATGATATCATCATTTCACCCACATAGCATGTGTTAAAAAGTTGAGAGGGCTACGACAAAAACTGAATGCTCTTCGTGTACAAAACGGGCAATCTCTCTCGATGTATCAGCGTTTCGAACTAGAACTCATCTCTTACAAAGGGATTTCGTTTTTTGAACTTATTTGAACTCCATACTTTTTGTGTGTTCAAAATGCACCATTCAAAGGCACATCACAATATTTCAACAATTTCTGACTTCATTTGGTATTCTTCGTGCATTTACTTTTTTTTTGAGCTAGTTGACCCTGAAATTGAAAAGCACTAAAATGAACTCTGAAAATGTTGAAATTTGGCATGATATCATCATTTCACCCACATATCATGTGTTAAAAAGTTGAGAGGGCTACGACAAAAACTGGATGCAATTTCGTGTACAAAACGGACAATCTCTCTCGAAGTTTCAGCGTTTCGAACGAGAACTCATCTCTTACAAAGGGATTTCATTTTTTTGAACTAATTTGAACTCCATACTTTTTTTGTGTTCAAAATGCACCATTCAAAGGCACATCACAAAATTTCAACAATTTCTGACTTCATTTGGTATTCTTCGTGCATTAACTTATTTTTTTTGAGCTAGTTGACCCTCAAATTGAAAAGCACTACAAATGAACTCTGAAAATGTTGAAATTTGGCATGCTATCATCATTTCACCCACATATAATGTGTTATAAAGTTGAGAGGGCTACGACAAAAACTGGATGCACTTCGTGTACAAAACGGACAATCTCTCTCGAAGTATCAGTGTTTCGAACGAGAACTCATCTCTTACAAAGGGATTTCATTTTTTTGAACTTATTTGAACTCCATACTTTTTGTGTGTTAAAAATGCACCATTCAAAGGCACATCACAAAATTTCAACAATTTCTGACTTCATTTGGTATTCTTCGTGCATTTACTTATTTTTTTTGAGCTAGTTGACCCTAAAATTGAAAAGCACTAAAATGAACTCTGAAAATGTTGAAATTTGGCATGCTATCATCATTTCACCCACATCGCATGTGTTAAAAAGTTGAGAGGGCTACGACAAAAACTGAATGCACTTCGTGTACAAAACGGGCAATCTCTCTCGAAGTATCAGCGTTTCGAACGAGAACTCATCTCTTACAAAGGGATTTCATTTTTTTGAACTTATTTGAACTCCATACTTTTTGTGTGTTCAAAATGCACCATTCAAAGGCACATCACAAAATTTCAACAATTTCTGACTTCATTTGGTATTCTTCGTGCATTTACTTGTTTTGTGAGCTAGTTGACCCTGAAATTGAAAAGCACTAAAATGAACTCTGAAAATGTTGAAATTTGGCATGATATCATCATTTCACCCACATAGCATGTGTTAAAAAGTTGAGAGGGCTACGACAAAAACTGAATGCACTTCGTGTACAAAACGGGCAATCTCTCTCGAAGTATCAGCGTTTCGAACGAGAACTCATCTCTTACAAAGGGATTTCATTTTTTTGAACTTATTTGAACTCCATACTTTTTGTGTGTTCAAAATGCACCATTCAAAGGCACATCACAAAATTTCAACAATTTCTGACTTCATTTGGTATTCTTCGTGCATTTACTTGTTTTGTGAGCTAGTTGACCCTGAAATTGAAAAGCACTAAAATGAACTCTGAAAATGTTGAAATTTGGCATGATATCATCATTTCACCCACATAGCATGTGTTAAAAAGTTGAGAGGGCTACGACAAAAACTGGATGCAATTTCGTGTACAAAACGGACAATCTCTCTCGAAGTATCAGCGTTTCGAACGGGAACTCATCTCTTACAAAGGGATTTCATTTTTTTGAGCTTATTTGAACTCCATAATTTTTGTGTATTCAAAATGCACCATTCAAAGGCACATCACAATATTTCAACAATTTCTGACTTCATTTGGTATTCTTCGTGCATTTACTTTTTTTTGAGCTAGTTGACCCTGAAATTGAAAAGCACTAAAATGAACTCTGAAAATGTTGAAATTTGGCATGACATCATCATTTCACCCACATAGCATGTGTTAAAAAGTTGAGAGGGCTACGACAAAAACTGGATGCAATTTCGTGTACAATACGGACAATCTCTCTCGAAGTACCAGCGTTTCGAACGGGAACTCATCTCTTACAAAGGGATTTCATTTTTTTGAGCTTATTTGAACTCCATACTTTTTGTGTGTTCAAAATGCACCATTCAAAGGCACATCACAATATTTCAACAATTTCTGACTTCATTTGGTATTCTTCGTGCATTAACTTATTTTTTTTGAGCTAGTTGACCCTGAAATTGAAAAGCGCTACAAATGAACTCTGAAAATGTTGAAATTTGGCATGCTATCATCATTTCACCCACATAGAATGTGTTAAAAAGTTGAGAGGGCTACGACAAAAACTGGACGTACTTCGTGTATAAAACGGGCAATCTCTCTCGAAGTAACAGCGTTTCGAACAAGAACTCATCTCTTACAAAGGGATTTCATTTTTTGAACTTATCTGAACTCCATACTTTTTGTGTGTTCAAATTGCACCATTCAAAGGCACATCACAAAATTTCAACAATTTCTGACTTCATTTGGTATTCTTCGTGCATTTACTTATTTTTTTTGAGCTAGTTGACCCTGAAATTGAAAAGCACTAAAATGAACTCTGAAAATGTTGTAATTTGGGATGATATCATCATTTCACCCACATAGCATGTGTTAAAAAGCTGAGAGGGCTACGACAAAAACTGAATGCTCTTTGTGTACAAAACGGGCAATCTCTCTCGAAGTATCAGCGTTTCGAACGAGAACTCATCTCTTACAAAGGGATTTCATTTTTTTGAACTTATTTGAACTCCATACTTTTTGTGTGTTCAAAATGCACCATTCAAAGGCACATCACAATATTTCAACAATTTCTGACTTCATTTGGTATTCTTCGTGCATTTACTTTTTTTTTTGAGCTAGTTGACCCTGAAATTGAAAAGCGCTAAAATGAACTCTGAAAATGTTGAAATTTGGCATGATATTATCATTTCACCCACATATCATGTGTTAAAAAGTTGAGAGGGCTACGACAAAAACTGGATGCAATTTCGTGTACAAAACGGACAATCTCTCTCGAAGTCGTTTCGAACGAGAACTCATCTCTTACAAAGGGATTTCATTTTTTTGAACTTATTTGAACTCCATACTTTTTTGTGTTCAAAATGCACCATTCAAAGGCACATCACAAAATTTCAACAATTTCTGACTTCATTTGGTATTCTTCGTGCATTAACTTATTTTTTTGAGCTAGTTGACCCTGAAATTGAAAAGCACTACAAATGAACTCTAAAAATGTTTAAATTTGGCATGCTATCATCATTTCACCCACATATCATGTGTTAAAAAGTTGAGAGGGCTACGACAAAAACTGGATGCACTTCGTGTACAAAACGGACAATCTCTCTCGAAGTATCAGCGTTTCGAACGAGAACTCATCTCTTACAAAGGGATTTCATTTTTTTGAACTTATTTGAACTCCATACTTTTTGTGTGTTCAAAATGCACCATTCAAAGGCACATCACAAAATTTCAACAATTTCTGACTTCATTTGGTATTCTTCGTGCATTTACTTTTTTTTTGAGCTAGTTGACCCTGAAATTGAAAAGCACTAAAATGAACTCTGAAAATGTTGAAATTTGGCATGCTATCATCATTTCACCCACATAGCATGTGTTAAAAAGTTGACAGGGCTACGACAAAAACTGAATGCACTTCGTGTACAAAACAGACAATCTCTCTTGAAGTATCAGCGTTTCGAACGAGAACTCATCTCTTACAAAGGGATTTCATTTTTTTGAACTAATTTGAACTCCATACTTTTTGTGTGTTCAAAATGCACCATTCAAAGGCACATCACAAAATTTCAACAATTTCTGACTTCATTTGGTATTCTTCGTGCATTTACTTTTTTTTTTTGAGCTAGTTGACCCTGAAATTGAAAAGCACTAAAATGAACTCTGAAAATGTTGAAATTTGGCATGATATCATCATTTCACCCACATAGCATGTGTTAAAAAGTTGAGAGGGCTACGACAAAAACTGGATGCAATTTCGTGTACAAAACGGACAATATCTCTCGAAGTATGAGCGTTTCGAACGAGAACTCATCTCTTACAAAGGGATTTCATTTTTTTGAACTTATTTGAATTCCATACTTTTTGTGAGTTCAAAATGCACCATTCAAAGGCACATCACAAAATTTCAACAATTTCTGACTTCATTTGGTATTCTTCGTGCATTAACTTATTATTTTTTTGACCTAGTTGACCCGGAAATTGAAAAGCACTACAAATGAACTCTAAAAATGTTGAAATTTGGCATGCTATCATCATTTCACCCACATATCATGTGTTAAAAAGTTGAGAGGGCTACGATAAAAACTGGATGCACTTCGTGTACAAAACGGACAATCTCTCTCGAAGTATCAGCGTTTCGAACGAGAACTCATCTCTTACAAAGGGATTTCATTTTTTGAACTTATTTGAATTCCATACTTTTTTGGTGTTTAAAATGCACCATTCAAAGGCACATCACAAAATTTCAACAATTTCTGACTTCATTTGGTATTCTTCGTGCATTAACTTATTTTTTTTGAGGTAGTTGACCCTGAAATTGAAAAGCACAACAAATGAACTCTAAAACTGTTGAAATTTGGCATGCTATCATCATTTCACCCACATAGCATGTGTTAAAAAGTTGAGAGGGCTACGACAAAAACTGGATGCACTTCGTGTACAAAACGGACAATCTCTCTCGAAGTATCAGCGGTTCGAACGAGAACTCATCTCTTACAAAGGGATTTCATTTTTTGAACTTATTTGAACTCCGTACTTTTTGTGTGTTCAAAATGCACCATTCAAAGGCACATCACAAAATTTCAACAATTTCTGACTTCATTTGGTATTCTTCGTGCATTTACTAATTTTTTATTTTGAGCTAGTTGACCCTGAAATTCAAAAGCACTACAAATGAACTCTGAAAATGTTGAAATTTGGCATGCTATCATCATTTCACCCACATATCATGCGTTAAAAAGTTAAGAGGGCTACGACAAAAACTGGATGCACTTCGTGTACAAAACGGGCAATCTCTCTCGAAGTAACAGCGTTTCGAACAAGAACTCATCTCTTACAAAGGGATTTCATTTTTTTGAACTTATTTGAACTCCATACTTTTTGTGTGTTCAAAATGCACCATTCAAAGGCACATCACAAAATTTCAACAATTTCTGACTTCATTTGGTATTCTTCGTGCATTTACTTATTTATTTTTTGAGCTAGTTGACCCTGAAATTGAAAAGCACTACAAATGAACTCTGAAAATGTTGAAATTTGGCATGCTATCATCATTTCACCCACATATCATGTGTTAAAAAGTTGAGAGGGCTACGACAAAAACTGGATGCACTTCGTGTACAAAACGGGCAATCTCTCTCGAAGTAACAGCGTTTCGAACAAGAACTCATCTCTTACAAAGGGATTTCATTTTTTTGAACTTATTTGAACTCCATACTTTTTGTATGTTCAGAATGCACCATTCAAAGGCACATCACAAAATTTCAACAATTTCTGACTTCATTTGGTATTCTTCGTGCATTTACTTTTTTTTGAGCTAGTTGACCCTGAAATTGAAAAGCACTAAAATGAACTCTGAAAATGTTGAAATTTGGCATGATATCATCATTTCACCCACATAGCATGTGTTAAAAAGATGAGAGGGCTACGACAAAAACTGGATGCACTTCGTGTACAAAACGGACAATCTCTCTCGAAGTATCAGCGTTTCGAACGAGAACTCATCTCTTACAAAGGGATTTCATTTTTTTGAACTTATTTGAACTCCATACTTTTTTTGTGTTCAAAATGCACCATTCAAAGGCACATCCCAAAAGTTCAACAATTTCTGACTTCATTTGGTATTCTTCGTGCATTAACTTAGTTTTTTTGAGGTAGTTGACCCTGAAATTGAAAAGCACTACAAATGAACTCTGAAAATGTTGAAATTTGGCATGCTATCATCATTTCACCCACATAGCATGTGTTAAAAAGTTGAGAGGGCTACGACAAAAACTGGATGCACTTCGTGTACAAAACGGACAATCTCTCTCGAAGTATGAGCGTTTCGAACGAGAACTCATCTCTTACAAAGGGATTCCATTTTTTTGAACTTATTTGAACTCCGCACTTTTTGTTTGTTCAAAATGCACCATTCAAAGGCACATCACAAAATTTCAACAATTTCTGAATTCATTTGGTATTCTTCGTGCATTAACTTCTTATTTTTTTGAGCTAGTTGACCCGGAAATTGAAAAGCACTACAAATGAACTCTAAAAATGTTGAAATTTGGCATGCTATCATCATTTCACCCACATATCATGTGTTAAAAAGTTGAGAGGGCTACGACAAAAACTGGATGCACTTCGTGTACAAAACGGACAATCTCTCTCGAAGTATCAGCGTTTCGAACGAGAACTCATCTCTTACAAAGGGATTTCATTTTTTGAACTTATTTGAATTCCATACTTTTTTGGTGTTTAAAATGCACCATTCAAAGGCACATCACAAAATTTCAACAATTTCTGACTTCATTTGGTATTCTTCGTGCATTAACTTATTTTTTTTGAGGTAGTTGACCCTGAAATTGAAAAGCACAACAAATGAACTCTAAAACTGTTGAAATTTGGCATGCTATCATCATTTCACCCACATAGCATGTGTTAAAAAGTTGAGAGGGCTACGACAAAAACTGGATGCACTTCGTGTACAAAACGGACAATCTCTCTCGAAGTATCAGCGGTTCGAACGAGAACTCATCTCTTACAAAGGGATTTCATTTTTTGAACTTATTTGAACTCCGTACTTTTTGTGTGTTCAAAATGCACCATTCAAAGGCACATCACAAAATTTCAACAATTTCTGACTTCATTTGGTATTCTTCGTGCATTTACTAATTTTTTATTTTGAGCTAGTTGACCCTGAAATTCAAAAGCACTACAAATGAACTCTGAAAATGTTGAAATTTGGCATGCTATCATCATTTCACCCACATATCATGCGTTAAAAAGTTAAGAGGGCTACGACAAAAACTGGATGCACTTCGTGTACAAAACGGGCAATCTCTCTCGAAGTAACAGCGTTTCGAACAAGAACTCATCTCTTACAAAGGGATTTCATTTTTTTGAACTTATTTGAACTCCATACTTTTTGTGTGTTCAAAATGCACCATTCAAAGGCACATCACAAAATTTCAACAATTTCTGACTTCATTTGGTATTCTTCGTGCATTTACTTATTTATTTTTTGAGCTAGTTGACCCTGAAATTGAAAAGCACTACAAATGAACTCTGAAAATGTTGAAATTTGGCATGCTATCATCATTTCACCCACATATCATGTGTTAAAAAGTTGAGAGGGCTACGACAAAAACTGGATGCACTTCGTGTACAAAACGGGCAATCTCTCTCGAAGTAACAGCGTTTCGAACAAGAACTCATCTCTTACAAAGGGATTTCATTTTTTTGAACTTATTTGAACTCCATACTTTTTGTATGTTCAGAATGCACCATTCAAAGGCACATCACAAAATTTCAACAATTTCTGACTTCATTTGGTATTCTTCGTGCATTTACTTTTTTTTGAGCTAGTTGACCCTGAAATTGAAAAGCACTAAAATGAACTCTGAAAATGTTGAAATTTGGCATGATATCATCATTTCACCCACATAGCATGTGTTAAAAAGATGAGAGGGCTACGACAAAAACTGGATGCACTTCGTGTACAAAACGGACAATCTCTCTCGAAGTATCAGCGTTTCGAACGAGAACTCATCTCTTACAAAGGGATTTCATTTTTTTGAACTTATTTGAACTCCGTACTTTTTTTGTGTTCAAAATGCACCATTCAAAGGCACATCCCAAAAGTTCAACAATTTCTGACTTCATTTGGTATTCTTCGTGCATTAACTTAGTTTTTTTGAGGTAGTTGACCCTGAAATTGAAAAGCACTACAAATGAACTCTGAAAATGTTGAAATTTGGCATGCTATCATCATTTCACCCACATAGCATGTGTTAAAAAGTTGAGAGGGCTACGACAAAAACTGGATGCACTTCGTGTACAAAACGGACAATCTCTCTCGAAGTATGAGCGTTTCGAACGAGAACTCATCTCTTACAAAGGGATTCCATTTTTTTGAACTTATTTGAACTCCGCACTTTTTGTTTGTTCAAAATGCACCATTCAAAGGCACATCACAAAATTTCAACAATTTCTGAATTCATTTGGTATTCTTCGTGCATTAACTTATTATTTTTTTGAGCTAGTTGACCCGGAAATTGAAAAGCACTACAAATGAACTCTAAAAATGTTGAAATTTGGCATGCTATCATCATTTCACCCACATATCATGTGTTAAAAAGTTGAGAGGGCTACGACAAAAACTGGATGCACTTCGTGTACAAAACGGACAATCTCTCTCGAAGTATCAGCGTTTCGAACGAGAACTCATCTCTTACAAAGGGATTTCATTTTTTTGAACTTATTTGAACTCCATACTTTTTTGGTGTTCAAAATGCACCATTCAAAGGCACATCACAAAATTTCAACAATTTCTGACTTCATTTGGTATTCTTCGTGCATTAACTTTTTTTTTGAGGTAGTTGACCCTGAAATTGAAAAGCACAACAAATGAACTCTAAAAATGTTGAAATTTGGCATGCTATCATCATTTCACCCACATAGCATGTGTTAAAAAGTTGAGAGGGCTACGACAAAAACTGGATGCACTTCGTGTACAAAACGGACAATCTCTCTCGAAGTATCAGCGGTTCGAACGAGAACTCATCTCTTACAAAGGGATTTCATTTTTTGAACTTATTTGAACTCCGTACTTTTTGTGTGTTCAAAATGCACCATTCAAAGGCACATCACAAAATTTCAACAATTTCTGACTTCATTTGGTATTCTTCGTGCATTTACTAATTTTTTATTTTGAGCTAGTTGACCCTGAAATTCAAAAGCACTACAAATGAACTCTGAAAATGTTGAAATTTGGCATGCTATCATCATTTCACCCACATATCATGCGTTAAAAAGTTAAGAGGGCTACGACAAAAACTGGATGCACTTCGTGTACAAAACGGGCAATCTCTCTCGAAGTAACAGCGTTTCGAACAAGAACTCATCTCTTACAAAGGGATTTCATTTTTTTGAACTTATTTGAACTCCATACTTTTTGTGTGTTCAAAATGCACCATTCAAAGGCACATCACAAAATTTCAACAATTTCTGACTTCATTTGGTATTCTTCGTGCATTTACTTATTTATTTTTTGAGCTAGTTGACCCTGAAATTGAAAAGCACTACAAATGAACTCTGAAAATGTTGAAATTTGGCATGCTATCATCATTTCACCCACGTAGCATGTGTTAAAAAGTTGAGAGGGCTACGACAAAAACTGGATGCACTTCGTGTACAAAACGGGCAATCTCTCTCGAAGTAACAGCGTTTCGAACAAGAACTCATCTCTTACAAAGGGATTTCATTTTTTTGAACTTATTTGAACTCCATACTTTTTGTATGTTCAGAATGCACCATTCAAAGGCACATCACAAAATTTCAACAATTTCTGACTTCATTTGGTATTCTTCGTGCATTTACTTTTTTTTGAGCTAGTTGACCCTGAAATTGAAAAGCACTAAAATGAACTCTGAAAATGTTGAAATTTGGCATGATAACATCATTTCACCCACATAGCATGTGTTAAAAAGTTGAGAGGGCTACGACAAAAACTGGATGCACTTCGTGTACAAAACGGACAATCTCTCTCGAAGTATCAGCGTTTCGAACGAGAACTCATCTCTTACAAAGGGATTTCATTTTTTTGAACTTATTTGAACTCCATACTTTTTTTGTGTTCAAAATGCACCATTCAAAGGCACATCCCAAAAGTTCAACAATTTCTGACTTCATTTGGTATTCTTCGTGCATTAACTTAGTTTTTTTGAGGTAGTTGACCCTGAAATTGAAAAGCACTACAAATGAACTCTGAAAATGTTGAAATTTGGCATGCTATCATCATTTCACCCACATAGCATGTGTTAAAAAGTTGAGAGGGCTACGACAAAAACTGGATGCACTTCGTGTACAAAACGGACAATCTCTCTCGAAGTATGAGCGTTTCGAACGAGAACTCATCTCTTACAAAGGGATTCCATTTTTTTGAACTTATTTGAACTCCGCACTTTTTGTGTGTTCAAAATGCACCATTCAAAGGCACATCACAAAATTTCAACAATTTCTGACTTCATTTGGTATTCTTCGTATATTTACTAATTTTTTATTTTGAGCTAGTTGACCCTGAAATTGAAAAGCACTAAAATGAACTCTGAAAATGTTGAAATTTGGCATGCTATCATCCTTTCACCCACATAGCATGTGTTAAAAAGTTGAGAGGGCTACGACAAAAACTGAATACACTTTGTGTACAAAACGGACAATCTCTCTCGAAGTATCAGCGTTTCGAACGAGAACTCATCTCTTACAAAGGGATTTCATTTTTTTGAACTTATTTGAACTCCATACTTTTTGTGTGTTCAAAATGCACCATTCAAAGGCACATCACAAAATTTCAACAATTTCTGACGTCATTTGGTATTCTTCGTGCATTTACTTTTTTTTGAGCTAGTTGACCCTGAAATTGAAAAGCACTAAAATGAACTCTGAAAAAATTGAAATTTGGCATGATATCATCATTTCACCCACATAGCATGTGTTAAAAAGTTGAGAGGGCTACGACAAAAACTGGATGCAATTTCGTGTACAAAACGGACAATCTCTCTCGAAGTATGAGCGTTTCGAACAAGAACTCATCTCTTACAAAGGGATTACATTTTTTTGAACTTATTTGAACACCATACTTTTTGTGTGTTCAAAATGCACCATTCAAAGGCACATCACAAAATTTCAACAATTTCTGACGTCATTCGGTATTCTTCGTGCATTAACTTATTTTTTTTGAGGTAGTTGACCCTGAAATTGAAAAGCACTACAAATGAGCTCTGAAAATGTTGAAATTTGGCATGCTATCATAATTTCATCCAAATATCATGTGTTAAAAAGTTGAGAGGGCTACGACAAAAACTGGATGCACTTCGTATACAAAACGGACAATCTCTCTCGAAGTATCAGCGTTTCGAACGAGAACTCATCTCTTACAAAGGGATTTCATTTTTTTGAACTTATTTGAACTCCATACTTTTTTTGTGTTCAAAATGCACCATTCAAAGGCACATCAGAAAAGTTCAACAATTTCTGACTTCATTTGGTATTCTTCGTGCATTAACTTATTTTTTTTGAGGTAGTTGACCCTGAAATTGAAAATCACTACAAATGAACTCTGAAAATGTTGAAATTTGGCATGCTATCATCATTTCACCCACATAGCATGTGTTAAAAAGTTGAGAGGGCTACGACAAAAACTGGATGCACTTCGTGTACAAAACGGACAATCTCTCTCGAAGTATCAGCGTTTCGAACGAGAACTCATCTCTTACAAAGGGATTCCATTTTTTTGAACTTATTTGAACTCCGTACTTTTTGTGTGTTCAAAATGCACCATTCAAAGGCACATCACAAAATTTCAACAATTTCTGACTTCATTTGGTATTCTTCGTGCATTTACTAATTTTTTATTTTGAGCTAGTTGACCCTGAAATTGAAAAGCACTAAAATGAACTCTGAAAATGTTGAAATTTGGCATGCTATCATCATTTCACCCACATAGCATGTGTTAAAAAGTTGAGAGGGCTACGACAAAAACTGAATGCACTTCGTGTACAAAACGGACAATCTCTCTCGAAGTATCAGCGTTTCGAACGAGAACTCATCTCTTACAAAGGGATTTCATTTTTTTGAACTTATTTGAACTCCATACTTTTTGTGTGTTCAAAATGCACCATTCAAAGGCGCATCACAAAATTTCAACAATTTCTGACGTCATTTGGTATTCTTCGTGCATTTACTTTTTTTTGAGCTAGTTGACCCTGAAATTGAAAAGCACTAAAATGAACTCTGAAAATGTTGAAATTTGACATGATATCATCATTTCACCCACATAGCATGTGTTAAAAAGTTGAGAGGGCTACGACAAAAACTGGATGCAATTTCGTGTACAAAACGGACAATCTCTCTCCAAGTATGAGCGTTTCGAACAAGAACTCATCTCTTACAAAGGGATTTCATTTTTTTGAACTTATTTGAACTCCATACTTTTTGTGTGTTCAAAATGCACCATTCAAAGGCACATCACAGAATTTCAACAATTTCTGACTTCATTTGGTATTCTTCGTGCATTAACTTATTTTTTTTGAGGTAGTTGACCCTGAAATTGAAAAGCACTACAAATGAGCTCTGAAAATGTTGAAATTTGGCATGCTATCATCATTTCATCCGAATATCATGTGTTAAAAAGATGAGAGGGCTACGACAAAAACTGGATGCACTTCGTATACAAAACGGACAATCTCTCTCGAAGTATCAGCGTTTCGAACGAGAACTCAATTCTTACAAAGGGATTTCATTTTTTTGAACTTATTTGAACTCCATACTTTTTTTGTGTTCAAAATGCACCATTCAAAGGCACATCACAAAATTTCAACAATTTCAGACTTTATTTGGTATTCTTCGTGCATTAACTTTTTTTTTTGAGGTAGTTGACCCTGAAATTGAAAAGCACTACAAATGAACTCTGAAAATGTTGAAATTTGGCATGCTATCATCATTTCACCCACATAGCATGTGTTAAAAAGTTGAGAGGGCTACGACAAAAACTGGATGCACTTTGTGTACAAAACGGACAATCTCTCTCGAAGTATCAGCGTTTCGAACGAGAACTCATCTCTTACAAAGGGATTCCATTTTTTTGAACTTATTTGAACTCCGTACTTTTTGTGTGTGCAAAATGCACCATTCAAAGGCACATCACAAAATTTCAACAATTTCTGACTTCATTTGGTATTCTTCGTGCATTTACTAATTTTTTATTTTGAGGTAGTTGACCCTGAAATTGAAAAGCACTCCAAATGAACTCTGAAAATGTTGAAATTTGGCATGCTATCATCATTTCACCCACATAGCATGTGTTACAAAGTTGAGAGGGCTACGACAAAAACTGGATGCACTTCGTGTACAAAACGGACAATGTCTCTCGAAGCATCAGCGTTTCGAACGAGAACTCATCTCTTACAAAGGGATTTCATTTTTTTGAACTTATTTGAACTCCATACTTTTTGTGTGTTCAAAATGCACCATTCAAAGGCACATCACAAAATTTCAACAATTTCTGACTTCATTTGGTATTCTTCGTGCATTTACTTATTTTTTTTGAGGTAGTTGACCCTGAAATTGAAAAGCACTAAAATGAACTCTAAAAATGTTGAAATTTGGCATGCTATCATCATTTCACCCACATAGAATGTGTTAAAAAGTTAAGAGGGCTATGAAAAAAATTGGATGCACTTCGTGTACAAAACGGACAATCTCTCTCGAAGTATCAGCGTTTCGAACGAGAACTCATCTCTTACAAAGGGATTTCATTTTTTTGAACTTATTTGAACCCCATACTTTTTGTGTGTTCCAAATGCACCATTCAAAGGCACATCACACAATTTCAACAATTTCTGACTTCATTTGGTATTCTTCGTGCATTAACTTATTTTTTTGAGCTAGTTGACCCTGAAATTGAAAAGCACTACAAATGACCTCAAAAAATGTTGAAATTTGGCATGCTATCATCATTTCACACACATATCATGTGTTAAAAATTTGAGAGGGCTACGACAAAAACTGGATGCACTTCGTGTACAAAACGGACAATCTCTCTCGAAGTATCAGCGTTTCGAACGAGAACTCATCTCTTACAAAGGGATTTCATTTTTTTGACCTTATTTGAACTCAATACTTTTTGTGTGTTCAAAATGCACCATTCAAAGGCACATCACAATATTTCAACAATTTCTGACTTCATTTGGTATTCTTCGTGCATTTACTTTTTTTTTTGAGGTAGTTGACCCTGAAATTGAAAAGCACTACAAATGAACTCTGAAAATGTTCAAATTTGGCATGCTATCATCATTTCACCCACATAGCATGTGTTAAAAAGTTGAGAGGGCTACGACAAAAACTGGATGCACTTCGTGTACAAAACGGACAATCTCTCTCGAAGTATCAGCGTTTCGAACGAGAACTCATCTCTTACAAAGGGATTCCATTTTTTTGAACTTATTTGAACTCCGTACTTTTTGTGTGTGCAAAATGCACCATTCAAAGGCACATCACAAAATTTCAACAATTTCTGACTTCATTTGGTATTCTTCGTGCATTTACTAATTTTTTATTTTGAGGTAGTTGACCCTGAAATTGAAAAGCACTCCAAATGAACTCTGAAAATGTTGAAATTTGGCATGCTATCATCATTTCACCCACATAGCATGTGTTACAAAGTTGAGAGGGCTACGACAAAAACTGGATGCACTTCGTGTACAAAACGGACAATGTCTCTCGAAGCATCAGCGTTTCGAACGAGAACTCATCTCTTACAAAGGGATTTCATTTTTTTGAACTTATTTGAACTCCATACTTTTTGTGTGTTCAAAATGCACCATTCAAAGGCACATCACAAAATTTCAACAATTTCTGACTTCATTTGGTATTCTTCGTGCATTTACTTATTTTTTTTGAGGTAGTTGACCCTGAAATTGAAAAGCACTAAAATGAACTCTAAAAATGTTGAAATTTGGCATGCTATCATCATTTCACCCACATAGAATGTGTTAAAAAGTTAAGAGGGCTATGAAAAAAATTGGATGCACTTCGTGTACAAAACGGACAATCTCTCTCGAAGTATCAGCGTTTCGAACGAGAACTCATCTCTTACAAAGGGATTTCATTTTTTTGAACTTATTTGAACCCCATACTTTTTGTGTGTTCCAAATGCACCATTCAAAGGCACATCACACAATTTCAACAATTTCTGACTTCATTTGGTATTCTTCGTGCATTAACTTATTTTTTTGAGCTAGTTGACCCTGAAATTGAAAAGCACTACAAATGACCTCAAAAAATGTTGAAATTTGGCATGCTATCATCATTTCACACACATATCATGTGTTAAAAATTTGAGAGGGCTACGACAAAAACTGGATGCACTTCGTGTACAAAACGGACAATCTCTCTCGAAGTATCAGCGTTTCGAACGAGAACTCATCTCTTACAAAGGGATTTCATTTTTTTGACCTTATTTGAACTCAATACTTTTTGTGTGTTCAAAATGCACCATTCAAAGGCACATCACAATATTTCAACAATTTCTGACTTCATTTGGTATTCTTCGTGCATTTACTTTTTTTTTTGAGCTAGTTGACCCTGAAATTGAAAAGCACTACAAATGAACTCTGAAAATGTTGAAATTTGGCATGCTATCATCATTTCACCCACATAACATGTGTTAAAAATTTGAGAGGGCTACGACAAAAACTGGATGCACTTCATGTACAAAACGGACAATCTCTCTCGAAGTATCACCGTTTCGAACGAGAACTCATCTCTTACAAAGGGATTCCATTTTTTTGAACTTATTTGAACTCCGTACTTTTTGTGTGTTCAAAATGCACCATTCAAAGGCACATCACAAAATTTCAACAATTTCTGACTTCATTTGGTATTCTTCGTGCATTTACTAATTTTTTATTTTGAGGTAGTTGACTCTGAAATTGAAAAGCACTACAAATGAACTCTGAAAATGTTGAAATTTGGCATGCTATCATCATTTCACCCACATAGCATGTGTTAAAAAGTTGAGAGGGCTACGACAAAAACTGGATGCACTTCGTGTACAAAACGGACAATCTCTCTCGAAGTATCAGCGTTTCGAACGAGAACTCATCTCTTACAAAGGGATTCCATTTTTTTGAACTTATTTGAACTCCGTACTTTTTGTGTGTTCAAAATGCACCATTCAAAGGCACATCACAAAATTTCAACAATTTCTGACTTCATTTGGTATTCTTCGTGCATTTACTAATTTTTTATTTTGAGCTAGTTGACCCTGAAATTGAAAAGCACTAAAATGAACTCTGAAAATGTGGAAATTTGGCATGCTATCATCATTTCACCCACATAGCATGTGTTAAAAAGTTGAGAGGGCTACGACAAAAACTGAATGCACTTCGTGTACAAAACGGACAATCTGTCTCGAAGTATCAGCGTTTCGAACGAGAACTCATCTCTTACAAAGGGATTTCATTTTTTTGAACTTATTTGAACTCCATACTTTTTGTGTGTTCAAAATGCACCATTCAAAGGCATATCACAAAATTTCAACAATTTCTGACGTCATTTGGTATTCTTCGTGCATTTACTTTTTTTTGAGCTAGTTGACCCTGAAATTGAAAAGCACTAAAATGAACTCTGAAAATGTTGAAATTTGACATGATATCATCATTTCACCCACATAGCATGTGTTAAAAAGTTGAGAGGGCTACGACAAAAACTGGATGCAATTTCGTGTACAAAACGGACAATCTCTCTCGAAGTATGAGCGTTTCGAACAAGAACTCATCTCTTACAAAGGGATTTCATTTTTTTGAACTTATTTGAACTCCATACTTTTTGTGTGTTCAAAATGCACCATTCAAAGGCACATCACAGAATTTCAACAATTTCTGACTTCATTTGGTATTCTTCGTGCATTAACTTATTTTTTTTGAGGTAGTTGACCCTGAAATTGAAAAGCACTACAAATGAGCTCTGAAAATGTTGAAATTTGGCATGCTATCATCATTTCATCCGAATATCATGTGTTAAAAAGTTGAGAGGGCTACGACAAAAACTGGATGCACTTCGTATACAAAACGGACAATCTCTCTCGAAGTATCAGCGTTTCGAACGAGAACTCAATTCTTACAAAGGGATTTCATTTTTTTGAACTTATTTGAACTCCATACTTTTTTGTGTTCAAAATGCACCATTCAAAGGCACATCACAAAATTTCAACAATTTCTGACTTTATTTGGTATTCTTCGTGCATTAACTTTTTTTTTTGAGGTAGTTGACCCTGAAATTGAAAAGCACTACAAATGAACTGTGAAAATGTTGAAATTTGGCATGCTATCATCATTTCACCCACATAGCATGTGTTAAAAAGTTGAGAGGGCTACGACAAAAACTGGATGCACTTCGTGTACAAAACGGACAATCTCTCTCGAAGTATCAGCGTTTCGAACGAGAACTCATCTCTTACAAAGGGATTCCATTTTTTTGAACTTATTTGAACTCCGTACTTTTTGTGTGTGCAAAATGCACCATTCAAAGGCACATCACAAAATTTCAACAATTTCTGACTTCATTTGGTATTCTTCGTGCATTTACTAATTTTTTATTTTGAGGTAGTTGACCCTGAAATTGAAAAGCACTCCAAATGAACTCTGAAAATGTTGAAATTTGGCATGCTATCATCATTTCACCCACATAGCATGTGTTAAAAAGTTGAGAGGGCTACGACAAAAACTGGATGCACTTCGTGTACAAAACGGACAATGTCTCTCGAAGCATCAGCGTTTCGAACGAGAACTCATCTCTTACAAAGGGATTTCATTTTTTTGAACTTATTTGAACTCCATACTTTTTGTGTGTTCAAAATGCACCATTCAAAGGCACATCACAAAATTTCAACAATTTCTGACTTCATTTGGTATTCTTCGTGCATTTACTTATTTTTTTTGAGGTAGTTGACCCTGAAATTGAAAAGCACTAAAATGAACTCTAAAAATGTTGAAATTTGGCATGCTATCATCATTTCACCCACATAGAATGTGTTAAAAAGTTGAGAGGGCTATGACAAAAATTGGATGCACTTCGTGTACAAAACGGACAATCTCTCTCGAAGTATCAGCGTTTCGAACGAGAACTCATCTCTTACAAAGGGATTTCATTTTTTTGAACTTATTTGAACCCCATACTTTTTGTGTGTTCCAAATGCACCATTCAAAGGCACATCACAGAATTTCAACAATTTCTGACTTCATTTGGTATTCTTCGTGCATTAACTTATTTTTTTGAGCTAGTTGACCCTGAAATTGAAAAGCACTACAAATGACCTCAAAAAATGTTGAAATTTGGCATGCTATCATCATTTCACACACATATCATGTGTTAAAAATTTGAGAGGGCTACGACAAAAACTGGATGCACTTCGTGTACAAAACGGACAATCTCTCTCGAAGTATCAGCGTTTCGAACGAGAACTCATCTCTTACAAAGGGATTTCATTTTTTTGAACTTATTTGAACTCCATACTTTTTGTGTGTTCAAAATGCACCATTCAAAGGCACATCACAATATTTCAACAATTTCTGACTTCATTTGGTATTCTTCGTGCATTTACTTTTTTTTTTGAGCTAGTTGACCCTGAAATTGAAAAGCACTACAAATGAACTCTGAAAATGTTGAAATTTGGCATGCTATCATCATTTCACCCACATAACATGTGTTAAAAATTTGAGAGGGCTACGACAAAAACTGGATGCACTTCATGTACAAAACGGACAATCTCTCTCGAAGTATCACCGTTTCGAACGAGAACTCATCTCTTACAAAGGGATTCCATTTTTTTGAACTTATTTGAACTCCGTACTTTTTGTGTGTTCAAAATGCACCATTCAAAGGCACATCACAAAATTTCAACAATTTCTGACTTCATTTGGTATTCTTCGTGCATTTACTAATTTTTTATTTTGAGGTAGTTGACCCTGAAATTGAAAAGCACTACAAATGATCTCTGAAAATGTTGAAATTTGGCATGCTATCATCATTTCACCCACATAGCATGTGTTAAAAAGTTGAGAGGGCTACGACAAAAACTGGATGCACTTCGTGTACAAAACGGACAATCTCTCTCGAAGTATCAACGTTTCGAACGAGAACTCATCTCTTACAAAGGGATTCCATTTTTTTGAACTTATTTGAACTCCGTACTTTTTGTGTGTTCAAAATGCACCATTCAAAGGCACATCACAAAATTTCAACAATTTCTGACTTCATTTGGTATTCTTCGTGCATTTACTAATTTTTTATTTTGAGCTAGTTGACCCTGAAATTGAAAAGCACTGAAATGAACTTTGAAAATGTTGAAATTTGGCATGCTATCATCATTTCACCCACATAGCATGTGTTAAAAAGTTGAGAGGGCTACGACAAAAACTGAATGCACTTCGTGTACAAAACGGACAATCTCTCTCGAAGTATCAGCGTTTCGAACGAGAACTCATCTCTTACAAAGGGATTTCATTTTTTTGAACTTATTTGAACTCCATACTTTTTGTGTGTTCAAAATGCACCATTCAAAGGCATATCACAAAATTTCAACAATTTCTGACGTCATTTGGTATTCTTCGTGCATTTACTTTTTTTTGAGCTAGTTGACCCTGAAATTGAAAAGCACTAAAATGAACTCTGAAAATGTTGAAATTTGACATGATATCATCATTTCACCCACATAGCATGTGTTAAAAAGTTGAGAGGGCTACGACAAAAACTGGATGCAATTCCGTGTACAAAACGGACAATCTCTCTCGAAGTATGAGCGTTTCGAACAAGAACTCATCTCTTACAAAGGGATTTCATTTTTTTGAACTTATTTGAACTCCATACTTTTTGTGTGTTCAAAATGCACCATTCAAAGGCACATCACAGAATTTCAACAATTTCTGACTTCATTTGGTATTCTTCGTGCATTAACTTATTTTTTTTGAGGTAGTTGACCCTGAAATTGAAAAGCACTACAAATGAGCTCTGAAAATGTTGAAATTTGGCATGCTATCATCATTTCATCCGAATATCATGTGTTAAAAAGTTGAGAGGGCTACGACAAAAACTGGATGCACTTCGTATACAAAACGGACAATCTCTCTCGAAGTATCAGCGTTTCGAACGAGAACTCAATCCTTACAAAGGGATTTCATTTTTTTGAACTTATTTGAACTCCATACTTTTTTGTGTTCAAAATGCACCATTCAAAGGCACATCACAAAATTTCAACAATTTCTGACTTTATTTGGTATTCTTCGTGCATTAACTTTTTTTTTGAGGTAGTTGACCCTGAAATTGAAAAGCACTACAAATGAACTGTGAAAATGTTGAAATTTGGCATGCTATCATCATTTCACCCACATAGCATGTGTTAAAAAGTTGAGAGGGCTACGACAAAAACTGGATGCACTTCGTGTACAAAACGGACAATCTCTCTCGAAGTATCAGCGTTTCGAACGAGAACTCATCTCTTACAAAGGGATTCCATTTTTTTGAACTTATTTGAACTCCGTACTTTTTGTGTGTCCAAAATGCACCATTCAAAGGCACATCACAAAACTTCAACAATTTCTGACTTCATTTGGTATTCTTCGTGCATTTACTAATTTTTTATTTTGAGGTAGTTGACCCTGAAATTGAAAAGCACTCCAAATGAACTCTGAAAATGTTGAAATTTGTCATGCCATCATCATTTCACCCACATAGCATGTGTTAAAAAGTTGAGAGGGCTACGACAAAAACTGGATGCACTTCGTGTACAAAACGGACAATGTCTCTCGAAGCATCAGCGTTTCGAACGAGAACTCATCTCTTACAAAGGGATTTCATTTTTTTGAACTTATTTGAACTCCATACTTTTTGTGTGTTCAAAATGCACCATTCAAAGGCACATCACAAAATTTCAACAATTTCTGACTTCATTTGGTATTCTTCGTGCATTTACTTATTTTTTTTGAGGTAGTTGACCCTGAAATTGAAAAGCACTAAAATGAACTCTAAAAATGTTGATATTTGGCATGCTATCATCATTTCACCCACATAGAATGTGTTAAAAAGTTGAGAGGGCTATGACAAAAACTGGATGCACTTCGTGTACAAAACGGACAATCTCTCTCGAAGTATCAGCGTTTCGAACGAGAACTCATCTCTTACAAAGGGATTTCATTTTTTTGAACTTATTTGAACCCCATACTTTTTGTGTGTTCCAAATGCACCATTCAAAGGCACATCCCAGAATTTCAACAATTTCTGACTTCATTTGGTATTCTTCGTGCATTAACTTATTTTTTTGAGCTAGTTGACCCTGAAATTGAAAAGCACTACAAATGACCTCAAAAAATGTTGAAATTTGGCATGCTATCATCATTTCACACACATATCATGTGTTAAAAATTTGAGAGGGCTACGACAAAAACTGGATGCACTTCGTGTACAAAACGGACAATCTCTCTCGAAGTATCAGCGTTTCGAACGAGAACTCAATTCTTACAAAGGGATTTCATTTTTTTGAACTTATTTGAACTCCATACTTTTTTTGTGTTCAAAATGCACCATTCAAAGGCACATCACAAAATTTCAACAATTTCTGACTTTATTTGGTATTCTTCGTGCATTAACTTTTTTTTTGAGGTAGTTGACCCTGAAATTGAAAAGCACTACAAATGAACTATGAAAATGTTGAAATTTGGCATGCTATCATCATTTCACCCACATAACATGTGTTAAAAAGTTGAGAGGGCTACGACAAAAACTGGATGCACTTCGTGTACAAAACGGACAATCTCTCTCGAAGTATCAGCGTTTCGAACGAGAACTCATCTCTTACAAAGGGATTTCATTTTTTTGAACTTATTTGAACCCCATACTTTTTGTGTGTTCCAAATGCACCATTCAAAGGCACATCCCAGAATTTCAACAATTTCTGACTTCATTTGGTATTCTTCGTGCATTAACTTATTTTTTTGAGCTAGTTGACCCTGAAATTGAAAAGCACTACAAATGACCTCAAAAAATGTTGAAATTTGGCATGCTATCATCATTTCACACACATATCATGTGTTAAAAAGTTGAGAGGGCTACGACAAAAACTGGATGCACTTCGTGTACAAAACGGACAATCTCTCTCGAAGTATCAGCGTTTCGAACGAGAACTCATCTCTTACAAAGGGATTTCATTTTTTTGAACTTATTTGAACCCCATACTTTTTGTGTGTTCCAAATGCACCATTCAAAGGCACATCACAGAATTTCAACAATTTCTGACTTCATTTGGTATTCGTCGTGCATTAACTTATTTTTTTGAGGTAGTTGACCCTGAAATTGAAAAGCACTACAAATGACCTCAAAAAATGTTGAAATTTGGCATGCTATCATCATTTCACACACATATCATGTGTTAAAAATTTGAGAGGGCTACGACAAAAACTGGATGCACTTCGTGTACAAAACGGACAATCTCTCTCGAAGTATCAGCGTTTCAAACGAGAACTCAATTCTTACAAAGGGATTTCATTTTTTTGAACTTATTTGAACTCCATACTTTTTTTGTGTTAAAAATGCACCATTCAAAGGCACATCACAAAATTTCAACAATTTCTGACTTTATTTGGTATTCTTCGTGCATTAACTTTTTTTTTTGAGGTAGTTGACCCTGAAATTGAAAAGCACTACAAATGAACTCTGAAAATGTTGAAATTTGGCATGCTATCATCATTTCACCCACATAGCATGTGTTAAAAAGTTGAGAGGGCTACGACAAAAACTGGATGCACTTCGTGTACAAAACGGACAATCTCTCTCGAAGTATCAGCGTTTCGAACGAGAACTCATCTCTTACAAAGGGTTTCCATTTTTTTCAACTTATTTGAACTCCGTACTTTTTGTGTGTGCAAAATGCACCATTCAAAGACACATCACAAAATTTCAACAATTTCTGACTTCATTTGGTATTCTTCGTGCATTTACTAATTTTTTATTTTGAGGTAGTTGACCCTGAAATTGAAAAGCACTCCAAATGAACTCTGAAAATGTTGAAATTTGGCATGCTATCATCATTTCACCCACATAGCATGTGTTAAAAAGTTGAGAGGGCTACGACAAAAACTGGATGCACTTCGTGTACAAAACGGACAATGTCTCTCGAAGCATCAGCGTTTCGAACGAGAACTCATCTCTTACAAAGGGATTTCCTTTTTTTGAACTTATTTGAACTCCATACTTTTTGTGTGTTCAAAATGCACCATTCAAAGGCACATCACAAAATTTCAACAATTTCTCACTTCATTTGGTATTCTTCGTGCATTTACTTATTTTTTTTGAGGTAGTTGACCCTGAAATTGAAAAGCACTAAAATGAACTCTAAAAATGTTGAAATTTGGCATGCTATCATCATTTCACCCACATAGAATGTGTTAAAAAGTTGAGAGGGCTATGACAAAAACTGGATGCACTTCGTGTACAAAACGGACAATCTCTCTCGAAGTATCAGCGTTTCGAACGAGAACTCATCTCTTACAAAGGGATTTCATTTTTTTGAACTTATTTGAACCCCATACTTTTTGTGTGTTCCAAATGCACCATTCAAAGGCACATCACAGAATTTCAACAATTTCTGACTTCATTTGGTATTCTTCGTGCATTAACTTATTTTTTTGAGCTAGTTGACCCTGAAATTGAAAAGCACTACAAATGACTTCAAAAAATGTTGAAATTTGGCATGCTATCATCATTTCACACACATATCATGTGTTAAAAATTTGAGAGGGCTACGACAAAAACTGGATGCACTTCGTGTACAAAACGGACAATCTCTCTCGAAGTATCAGCGTTTCGAACGAGAACTCATCTCTTACAAAGGGATTTCATTTTTTTGAACTTATTTGAACTCCATACTCTTTTTGTGTTCAAAATGCACCATTCAAAGGCACATCACAAAAGTTCAACAATTTCTGACTTCATTTGGTATTCTTCGTGCATTAACTTATTTTTTTTTTGAGGTAGTTGACCCTGAAATTGAAAAGCACTACAAATGAACTCTGAAAATGTTGAAATTTGGCATGCTATCATCATTTCACCCACATAACATGTGTTAAAAAGTTGAGAGGGCTACGACAAAAACTGGATGCACTTCATGTACAAAACGGACAATCTCTCTCGAAGTATCACCGTTTCGAACGAGAACTCATCTCTTACAAAGGGATTCCATTTTTTGAACTTATTTGAACTCCGTACTTTTTGTGTGTTCAAAATGCACAATTCAAAGGCACATCACAAAATTTCAACAATTTCTGACTTCATTTGGTATTCTTCGTGCATTTACTATTTTTTTATTTTGAGGTAGTTGACCCTGAAATTGAAAAGCACTACAAATGAACTCTGAAAATGTTGAAATTTGGCATGCTATCATCATTTCACCCACATAGCATGTGTTAAAAAGTTGAGAGGGCTACGACAAAAACTGGATGCACTTCGTGTACAAAACGGACAATCTCTCTCGAAGTATCAGCGTTTCGAACGAGAACTCATCTCTTACAAAGGGATTCCATTTTTTTGAACTTATTTGAACTCCGTACTTTTTGTGTGTGCAAAATGCACCATTCAAAGGCACATCACAAAATTTCAACAATTTCTGACTTCATTTGGTATTCTTCGTGCATTTACTAATTTTTTATTTTGAGGTAGTTGACCCTGAAATTGAAAAGCACTCCAAATGAACTCTGAAAATGTTGAAATTTGGCATGCTATCATCATTTCACCCACATAGCATGTGTTAAAAAGTTGAGAGGGCTACGACAAAAACTGGATGCACTTCGTGTACAAAACGGACAATGTCTCTCGAAGCATCAGCGTTTCGAACGAGAACTCATGTCTTACAAAGGGATTTCATTTTTTTGAACTTATTTGAACTCCATACTTTTTGTGTGTTCAAAATGCACCATTCAAAGGCACATCACAGAATTTCAACAATTTCTCACTTCATTTGGTATTCTTCGTGCATTTACTTATTTTTTTTGAGGTAGTTGACCCTGAAATTGAAAAGCACTAAAATGAACTCTAAAAATGTTGAAATTTGGCATGCTATCATCATTTCACCCACATAGAATGTGTTAAAAAGTTGAGAGGGCTATGACAAAAACTGGATGCACTTCGTGTACAAAACGGACAATCTCTCTCGAAGTATCAGCGTTTCGAACGAGAACTCATCTCTTACAAAGGGATTTCATTTTTTTGAACTTATTTGAACCCCATACTTTTTGTGTGTTCCAAATGCACCATTCAAAGGCACATCACAGAATTTCAACAATTTCTTACTTCATTTGGTATTCTTCGTGCATTAACTTATTTTTTTGAGCTAGTTGACCCTGAAATTGAAAAGCACTACAAATGACCTCAAAAAATGTTGAAATTTGGCATGCTATCATCATTTCACACACATATCATGTGTTAAAAATTTGAGAGGGCTACGACAAAAACTGGATGCACTTCGTGTACAAAACGGACAATCTCTCTTGAAGTATCAGCGTTTCGAACGAGAACTCATCTCTTACAAAGGGATTTCATTTTTTTGAACTTATTTGAACTCCATACTTTTTTTGTGTTCAAAATGCACCATTCAAAGGCACATCACAAAAGTTCAACAATTTCTGACTTCATTTGGTATTCTTCGTGCATTAACTTATTTTTTTTTGAGGTAGTTGACCCTGAAATTGAAAAGCACTACAAATGAACTCTGAAAATGTTGAAATTTGGCATGCTATCATCATTTCACCCACATAACATGTGTTAAAAAGTTGAGAGGGCTACGACAAAAACTGGATGCACTTCATGTACAAAACGGACAATCTCTCTCGAAGTATCACCGTTTCGAACGAGAACTCATCTCTTACAAAGGGATTCCATTTTTTGAACTTATTTGAACTCCGTACTTTTTGTGTGTTCAAAATGCACCATTCAAAGGCACATCACAAAATTTCAACAATTTCTGACTTCATTTGGTATTCTTCGTGCATTTACTAATTTTTTATTTTGAGGTAGTTGACCCTGAAATTGAAAAGCACTACAAATGAACTCTGAAAATGTTGAAATTTGGCATGCTATCATCATTTCACCCACATAGCATGTGTTAAAAAGTTGAGAGGGCTACGACAAAAACTGGATGCACTTCGTGTACAAAACGGACAATCTCTCTCGAAGTATCAGCGTTTCGAACGAGAACTCATCTCTTACAAAGGGATTCTATTTTTTTGAACTTATTTGAACTCCGTACTTTTTGTGTGTTCAAAATGCACCATTCAAAGGCACATCACAAAATTTCAACAATTTCTGACTTCATTTGGTATTCTTCGTGCATTTACTAATTTTTTATTTTGAGCTAGTTGACCCTGAAATTGAAAAGCACTAAAATGAACTCTGAAAATGTTGAAATTTGGCATGCTATCATCATTTCACCCACATAGCATGTGTTAAAAAGTTGAGAGGGCTACGACAAAAACTGAATGCACTTCGTGTACAAAACGGACAATCTCTCTCGAAGTATCAGCGTTTCGAACGAGAACTCATCTCTTACAAAGGGATTTCATTTTTTTGAACTTATTTGAACTCCATACTTTTTGTGTGTTCAAAATGCACCATTCAAAGGCACATCACAAAATTTCAACAATTTCTGACGTCATTTGGTATTCTTCGTGCATTTACTTTTTTTTGAGCTAGTTGACCCTGAAATTGAAAAGCACTAAAATGAACTCTGAAAATGTTGAAATTTGACATGATATCATCATTTCACCCACATAGCATGTGTTAAAAAGTTGAGAGGGCTACGACAAAAACTGGATGCAATTTCGTGTACAAAACGGACAATCTCTCTCGAAGTATGAGCGTTTCGAACAAGAACTCATCTCTTACAAAGGGATTTCATTTTTTTGAACTTATTTGAACTCCATACTTTTTGTGTGTTCAAAATGCACCATTCAAAGGCACATCACAAAATTTCAACAATTTCTCACTTCATTTGGTATTCTTCGTGCATTTACTTATTTTTTTTGAGGTAGTTGACCCTGAAATTGAAAAGCACTAAAATGAACTCTAAAAATGTTGAAATTTGGCATGCTATCATCATTTCACCCACATAGAATGTGTTAAAAAGTTGAGAGGGCTATGACAAAAACTGGATGCACTTCGTGTACAAAACGGACAATCTCTCTCGAAGTATCAGCGTTTCGAACGAGAACTCATCTCTTACAAAGGGATTTCATTTTTTTGAACTTATTTGAACCCCATACTTTTTGTGTGTTCCAAATGCACCATTCAAAGGCACATCACAGAATTTCAACAATTTCTTACTTCATTTGGTATTCTTCGTGCATTAACTTATTTATTTGAGCTAGTTGACCCTGAAATTGAAAAGCACTACAAATGACCTCAAAAAATGTTGAAATTTGGCATGCTATCATCATTTCACACACATATCATGTGTTAAAAATTTGAGAGGGCTACGACAAAAACTGGATGCACTTCGTGTACAAAACGGACAATCTCTCTTGAAGTATCAGCGTTTCGAACGAGAACTCATCTCTTACAAAGGGATTTCATTTTTTTGAACTTATTTGAACTCCATACTTTTTTTGTGTTCAAAATGCACCATTCAAAGGCACATCACAAAAGTTCAACAATTTCTGACTTCATTTGGTATTCTTCGTGCATTAACTTATTTTTTTTGAGGTAGTTGACCCTGAAATTGGAAAGCACTACAAATGAACTCTGAAAATGTTGAAATTTGGCATGCTATCATCATTTCACCCACATAACATGTGTTAAAAAGTTGAGAGGGCTACGACAAAAACTGGATGCACTTCATGTACAAAACGGACAATCTCTCTCGAAGTATCACCGTTTCGAACGAGAACTCATCTCTTACAAAGGGATTCCATTTTTTGAACTTATTTGAACTCCGTACTTTTTGTGTGTTCAAAATGCACCATTCAAAGGCACATCACAAAATTTCAACAATTTCTGACTTCATTTGGTATTCTTCGTGCATTTACTAATTTTTTATTTTGAGGTAGTTGACCCTGAAATTGAAAAGCACTACAAATGAACTCTGAAAATGTTGAAATTTGGCATGCTATCATCATTTCACCCACATAGCATGTGTTAAAAAGTTGAGAGGGCTACGACAAAAACTGGATGCACTTCGTGTACAAAACGGACAATCTCTCTCGAAGTATCAGCGTTTCGAACGAGAACTCATCTCTTACAAAGGGATTCTATTTTTTTTGAACTTATTTGAACTCCGTACTTTTTGTGTGTTCAAAATGCACCATTCAAAGGCACATCACAAAATTTCAACAATTTCTGACTTCATTTGGTATTCTTCGTGCATTTACTAATTTTTTATTTTGAGCTAGTTGACCCTGAAATTGAAAAGCACTAAAATGAACTCTGAAAATGTTGAAATTTGGCATGCTATCATCATTTCACTCACATAGCATGTGTTAAAAAGTTGAGAGGGCTACGACAAAAACTGAATGCACTTCGTGTACAAAACGGACAATCTCTCTCGAAGTATCAGCGTTTCGAACGAGAACTCATCTCTTACAAAGGGATTTCATTTTTTTGAACTTATTTGAACTCCATACTTTTTGTGTGTTCAAAATGCACCATTCAAAGGCACATCACAAAATTTCAACAATTTCTGACGTCATTTGGTATTCTTCGTGCATTTACTTTTTTTTGAGCTAGTTGACCCTGAAATTGAAAAGCACTAAAATGAACTCTGAAAATGTGGAAATTTGACATGATATCATCATTTCACCCACATAGCATGTGTTAAAAAGTTGAGAGGGCTACGACAAAAACTGGATGCAATTTCGTGTACAAAACGGACAATCTCTCTCGAAGTATGAGCGTTTCGAACAAGAACTCATCTCTTACAAAGGGATTTCATTTTTTTGAACTTATTTGAACTCCATACTTCTTGTGTGTTCAAAATGCACCATTCAAAGGCACATCACAGAATTTCAACAATTTCTGACTTCATTTGGTATTCTTCGTGCATTAACTTTTTTTTTTTGAGGTAGTTGACCCTGAAATTGAAAAGCACTACAAATGAGCTCTGAAAATGTTGAAATTTGGCATGCTATCATCATTTCATCCGAATATCATGTGTTAAAAAGTTGAGAGGGCTACGACAAAAACTGGATGCACTTCGTATACAAAACGGACAATCTCTCTCGAAGTATCAGCGTTTCGAACGAGAACTCAATTCTTACAAAGGGATTTCATTTTTTTGAACTTATTTGAACTCCATACTTTTTTGTGTTCAAAATGCACCATTCAAAGGCACATCACAAAATTTCAACAATTTCTGACTTTATTTGGTATTCTTCGTGCATTAACTTTTTTTTTTGAGGTAGTTGACCCTGAAATTGAAAAGCACTACAAATGAACTGTGAAAATGTTGAAATTTGGCATGCTATCATCATTTCACCCACATAGCATGTGTTAAAAAGTTGAGAGGGCTACGACAAAAACTGGATGCACTTCGTGTACAAAACGGACAATCTCTCTCGAAGTATCAGCGTTTCGAACGAGAACTCATCTCTTACAAAGGGATTCCATTTTTTTGAACTTATTTGAACTCCGTACTTTTTGTGTGTGCAAAATGCACCATTCAAAGGCACATCACAAAATTTCAACAATTTCTGACTTCATTTGGTATTCTTCGTGCATTTACTAATTTTTTATTTTGAGGTAGTTGACCCTGAAATTGAAAAGCACTCCAAATGAACTCTGAAAATGTTGAAATTTGGCATGCTATCATCATTTCACCCACATAGCATGTGTTAAAAAGTTGAGAGGGCTACGACAAAAACTGGATGCACTTCGTGTACAAAACGGACAATGTCTCTCGAAGCATCATCGTTCCGAACGAGAACTCATCTCTTACAAAGGGAATTCATTTTTTTGAACTTATTTGAACTCCATACTTTTTGTGTGTTCAAAATGCACCATTCAAAGGCACATCACAAAATTTCAACAATTTCTGACTTCATTTGGTATTCTTCGTGCATTTACTTATTTTTTTTGAGGTAGTTGACCCTGAAATTGAAAAGCACTAAAATGAACTCTAAAAATGTTGAAATTTGGCATGCTATCATCATTTCACCCACATAGAATGTGGTAAAAAGTTGAGAGGGCTATGACAAAAACTGGATGCACTTCGTGTACAAAACGGACAATCTCTCTCGAAGTATCAGCGTTTCGAACGAGAACTCATCTCTTACAAAGGGATTTCATTTTTTGGAACTTATTTGAACCCCATACTTTTTGTGTGTTCCAAATGCACCATTCAAAGGCACATCACAGAATTTCCACAATTTCTGACTTCATTTGGTATTCTTCGTGCATTAACTTATTTTTTTGAGCTAGTTGACCCTGAAATTGAAAAGCACTACAAATGACCTCAGAAAATGTTGAAATTTGGCATGCTATCATCATTTCACACACATATCATGTGTTAAAAATTTGAGAGGGCTACGACAAAAACTGGATGCACTTCGTGTACAAAACGGACAATCTCTCTCGAAGTATCAGCGTTTCGAACGAGAACTCATCTCTTACAAAGGGATTTCATTTTTTTGAACTTATTTGAACTCCATACTTTTTTTGTGTTCAAAATGCACCATTCAAAGGCACATCACAAAAGTTCAACAATTTCTGACTTCATTTGGTATTCTTCGTGCATTAACTTATTTTTTTTTGAGGTAGTTGACCCTGAAATTGAAAAGCACTACAAATGAACTCTGAAAATGTTGAAATTTGGCATGCTATCATCATTTCACCCACATAACATGTGTTAAAAAGTTGAGAGGGCTACGACAAAAACTGGATGCACTTCATGTACAAAACGGACAATCTCTCTCGAAGTATCACCGTTTCGAACGAGAACTGATCTCTTACAAAGGGATTCCATTTTTTTGAACTTATTTGAACTCCGTACTTTTTGTGTGTTCAAAATGCACCATTCAAAGGCACATCACAAAATTTCAACAATTTCTGACTTCATTTGGTATTCTTCGTGCATTTACTAATTTTTTATTTTGAGGTAGTTGACCCTGAAATTGAAAAGCACTACAAATGAACTCTGAAAATGTTGAAATTTGGCATGCTATCATCATTTCACCCACATAGCATGTGTTAAAAAGTTGAGAGGGCTACGACAAAAACAGGATGCACTTCGTGTACAAAACAAACAATCTCTCTCGAAATATCAGCGTTTCGAACGAGAACTCATCTCTTACAAAGGGATTCCATTTTTTTGAACTTATTTGAACTCCGTACTTTTTGTGTGTTCAAAATGCACCATTCAAAGGCACATCACAAAATTTCAACAATTTCTGACTTCATTTGGTATTCTTCATGCATTTACTAATTTTTTATTTTGAGCTAGTTGACCCTGAAATTGAAAAGCACTAAAATGAACTCTGAAAATGTTGAAATTTGGCATGTTATCATCATTTCACCCACATAGCATGTGTTAAAAAGTTGAGAGGGCTACGACAAAAACTGAATGCACTTCGTGTACAAAACGGACAATCTCTCTCGAAGTATCAGCGTTTCGAACGAGAACTCATCTCTTACAAAGGGATTTCATTTTTTTGAACTTATTTGAACTCCATACTTTTTGTGTGTTCAAAATGCACCATTCAAAGGCACATCACAAAATTTCAACAATTTCTGACGTCATTTGGTATTCTTCGTGCATTTACTTTTTTTTGAGCTAGTTGACCCTGAAATTGAAAAGCACTAAAATGAACTCTGAAAATGTTGAAATTTGACATGATATCATCATTTCACCCACATAGCATGTGTTAAAAAGTTGAGAGGGCTACGAAAAAAACTGGATGCAATTTCGTGTACAAAACGGACAATCTCTCTCGAAGTATGAGCGTTTCGAACAAGAACTCATCTCTTACAAAGGGATTTCATTTTTTTGAACTTATTTGAACTCCATACTTCTTGTGTGTTCAAAATGCACCATTCAAAGGCACATCACAGAATTTCAACAATTTCTGACTTCATTTGGTATTCTTCGTGCATTAACTTATTTTTTTTGAGGTAGTTGACCCTGAAATTGAAAAGCACTACAAATGAGCTCTGAAAATGTTGAAATTTGGCATGCTATCATCATTTCATCTGAATATCATGTGTTAAAACGTTGAGAGGGCTACGACAAAAACTGGATGCACTTCGTATACAAAACGGACAATCTCTCTCGAAGTATCAGCGTTTCGAACGAGAACTCAATTCTTACAAAGGGATTTCATTTTTTTGAACTTATTTGAACTCCATACTTTTTTTGTGTTCAAAATGCACCATTCAAAGGCACATCACAAAATTTCAACAATTTCTGACTTTATTTGGTATTCTTCGTGCATTAACTTTTTTTTTGAGGTAGTTGACCCTGAAATTGAAAAGCACTACAAATGAACTCTGAAAATGTTGAAATTTGGCATGCTATCATCATTTCACCCACATAGCATGTGTTAAAAAGTTGAGAGGGCTACGACAAAAACTGGATGCACTTCGTGTACAAAACGGACAATCTCTCTCGAAGTATCAGCGTTTCGAACGAGAACTCATCTCTTACAAAGGGATTCCATTTTTTTGAACTTATTTGAACTCCGTACTTTTTGTGTGTGCAAAATGCACCATTCAAAGGCACATCACAAAATTTCAACAATTTCTGACTTCATTTGGTATTCTTCGTGCATTTACTAATTTTTTATTTTGAGGTAGTTGACCCTGAAATTGAAAAGCACTCCAAATGAACTCTGAAAATGTTGAAATTTGGCATGCTATCATCATTTAACCCACATAGCATGTGTTAAAAAGTTGAGAGGGGTACGACAAAAACTGGATGCACTTCGTGTACAAAACGGACAATGTCTCTCGAAGCATCAGCGTTTCGAACGAGAACTCATCTCTTACAAAGGGATTTCATTTTTTTGAACTTATTTGAACTCCATACTTTTTGTGTGTTCAAAATGCACCATTCGAAGGCACATCACAAAATTTCAACAATTTCTGACTTCATTTGGTATTCTTCGTGCATTTACTTATTTTTTTTGAGGTAGTTGACCCTGAAATTGAAAAGCACTAAAATGAACTCTAAAAATGTTGAAATTTGGCATGCTATCATCATTTCACCCACATAGAATGTGTTAAAAAGTTGAGAGGGCTATGACAAAAACTGGATGCACTTCGTGTACAAAACGGACAATCTCTCTCGAAGTATCAGCGTTTCGAACGAGAACTCATCTCTTACAAAGGGATTTCATTTTTTTGAACTTATTTGAACCCCATACTTTTTGTGTGTTCCAAATGCACCATTCAAAGGCACATCACAGAATTTTAACAATTTCTGACTTCATTTGGTATTCTTCGTGCATTAACTTATTTTTTTGAGCTAGTTGACCCTGAAATTGAAAAGCACTACAAATGACCTCAAAAAATGTTGAAATTTGGCATGCTATCATCATTTCACACACATATCATGTGTTAAAAATTTGAGAGGGCTACGACAAAAACTGGATGCACTTCGTGTACAAAACGGACAATCTCTCTCGAAGTATCAGCGTTTCGAACGAGAACTCATCTCTTACAAAGGGATTTCATTTTTTTGAACTTATTTGAACTCCATACTTTTTTTGTGTTCAAAATGCACCATTCAAAGGCACATCACAAAAGTTCAACAATTTCTGACTTCATTTGGTATTCTTCGTGCATTAACTTATTTTTTTTTTGAGGTAGTTGACCCTGAAATTGAAAAGCACTACAAATGAACTCTGAAAATGTTGAAATTTGGCATGCTATCATCATTTCACCCACATAGCATGTGTTAAAAAGTTGAGAGGGCTACGATAAAAACTGGATGCACTTCGTGTACAAAACGGACAATCTCTCTCGAAGTATCAGCGTTTCGAACGAGAACTCATCTCTTACCAAGGGATTCCATTTTTTTGAACTTATTTGAACTCCGTACTTTTTGTGTGTTCAAAATGCACCATCCAAAGGCACATCACAAAATTTCAACAATTTCTGACTTCATTTGGTATTCTTCGTGCATTTACTAATTTTTTATTTTGAGCTAGTTGACCCTGAAATTGAAAAGCACTAAAATGAACTCTGAAAATGTTGAAATTTGGCATGCTATCATCATTTCACCCACATAGCATGTGTTAAAAAGTTGAGAGGGCTACGACAAAAACTGAATGCACTTCGTGTATAAAACGGACAATCTCTCTCGAAGTATGAGCGTTTCGAACGAGAACTCATCTCTTACAAAGGGATTTCATTTTTTTGAACTTATTTGAACTCCATACTTTTTGTGTGTTCAAAATGCACCATTCAAAGGCACATCACAAAATTTCAACAATTTCTGACGTCATTTGGTATTCTTCGTGCATTTACTTTTTTTTGAGCTAGTTGACCCTGAAATTGAAAAGCACTAAAATGAACTCTGAAAATGTTGAAATTTGACATGATATCATCATTTCACCCACATAGCATGTGTTAAAAAGTTGAGAGGGCTACAACAAAAACTGGATGCAATTTCGTGTACAAAACGGACAATCTCTCTCGAAGTATGAGCGTTTCGAACAAGAACTCATCTCTTACAAAGGGATTTCATTTTTTTGAACTTATTTGAACTCCATACTTTTTGTGTGTTCAAAATGCACCATTCAAAGGCACATCACAGAATTTCAACAATTTCTGACTTCATTTGGTATTCTTCGTGCATTAACTTATTTTTTTTGAGGTAGTTGACCCCGAAATTGAAAAGCACTACAAATGAGCTCTGAAAATGTTGAAATTTGGCGTGCTATCATCATTTCATCCGAATATCATGTGTTAAAATGTTGAGAGGGCTACGACAAAAACTGGATGCACTTCGTATACAAAACGGACAATCTCTCTCGATGTATCAGCGTTTCGAACGAGAACTCAATTCTTACAAAGGGATTTCATTTTTTTGAACTTATTTGAACTCCATACTTTTTTTGTGTTCAAAATGCACCATTCAAAGGCACATCACAAAATTTCAACAATTTCAGACTTTATTTGGTATTCTTCGTGCATTAACTTTTTTTTTTGAGGTAGTTGACCCTGAAATTGAAAAGCACTACAAATGAACTCTGAAAATGTTGAAATTTGGCATGCTATCATCATTTCACCCACATAGCATGTGTTAAAAAGTTGAGAGGGCTACGACAAAAACTGGATGCACTTCGTGTACAAAACGGACAATCTCTCTCGAAGTATCAGCGTTTCGAACGAGAACTCATCTCTTACAAAGGGATTCCATTTTTTTGAACTTATTTGAACTCCGTAATTTTTGTGTGTGCAAAATGCACCATTCAAAGGCACATCACAAAATTTCAACAATTTCTGACTTCATTTGGTATTCTTCGTGCATTTACTAATTTTTTATTTTGAGGTAGTTGACCCTGAAATTGAAAAGCACTCCAAATGAACTCTGAAAATGTTGAAATTTGGAATGCTATCATCATTTCACCCACATAGCATGTGTTAAAAAGTTGAGAGGGCTACGACAAAAACTGGATGCACTTCGTGTACAAAACGGACAATGTCTCTCGAAGCATCAGCGTTTCGAACGAGAACTCATCTCTTACAAAGGGATTTCATTTTTTTGAACTTATTTGAACTCCATACTTTTTGTGTGTTCAAAATGCACCATTCAAAGGCACATCACAAAATTTCAACAATTTCTGACGTCATTTGGTATTCTTCGTGCATTTACTTATTTTTTTTGAGGTAGTTGACCCTGAAATTGAAAAGCACTAAAATGAACTCTAAAAATGTTGAAATTTGGCATGCTATCATCATTTCGCCCACATAGAATGTGTTAAAAAGTTGAGAGGGCTATGACAAAAACTGGATGCACTTCGTGTACAAAACGGACAATCTCTCTCGAAGTATCAGCGTTTCGAACGAGAACTCATCTCTTACAAAGGGATTTCATTTTTTTGAACTTATTTTAACCCCATACTTTTTGTGTGTTCCAAATGCACCATTCAAAGGCACATCACAGAATTTCAACAATTTCTGACTTCATTTGGTATTCTTCGTGCATTAACTTATTTTTTTGAGCTAGTTGACCCTGAAATTGAAAAGCACTACAAATGACCTCAAAAAATGTTGAAATTTGGCATGCTATCATCATTTCACACACATATCATGTGTTAAAAATTTGAGAGGGCTACGACAAAAACTGGATGCACTTCGTGTACAAAACGGACAATCTCTCTCGAAGTATCAGCGTTTCGAACGAGAACTCATCTCTTACAAAGAGATTTCATTTTTTTGAACTTATTTGAACTCCATACTTTTTTGTGTTCAAAATGCACCATTCAAAGGCACATCACAAAAGTTCAACAATTTCTGACTTCATTTGGTATTCTTCGTGCATTAACTTATTTTTTTTTGAGGTAGTTGACCCTGAAATTGAAAAGCACTACAAATGAACTCTGAAAATGTTGAAATTTGGCATGCTATCATCATTTCACCCACATAACATGTGTTAAAAAGTTGAGAGGGCTACGACAAAAACTGGATGCACTTCATGTACAAAACGGACAATCTCTCTTGAAGTATCACCGTTTCGAACGAGAACTCATCTCTTACAAAGGGATTCCATTTTTTGGAACTTATTTGAACTCCGTACTTTTTGTGTGTTCAAAATGCACCATTCAAAGGCACATCACAAAATTCAACAATTTCTGACTTCATTTGGTATTCTTCGTGCATTTACTAATTTTTTATTTTGAGGTAGTTGACCCTGAAATTGAAAAGCACTACAAATGAACTCTGAAAATGTTGAAATTTGGCATGCTATCATCATTTCACCCACATAGCATGTGTTAAAAAGTTGAGAGGGCTACGACAAAAACTGGATGCACTTCGTGTACAAAACGGACAATCTCTCTCGAAGTATCAGCGTTTCGAACGAGAACACATCTCTTACAAAGAGATTTCATTTTTTTGAACTTATTTGAACTCCATACTTTTTGTGTGTTCAAAATGCACCATTCAAAGGCACATCACAGAATTTCAACAATTTCTGACTTCATTTGGTATTCTTCGTGCATTAACTTTTTTTTTGAGGTAGTTGACCCTGAAATTGAAAAGCGCTACAAATGAGCTCTGAAAATGTTGGAATTTGGCATGCTATCATCATTTCACCCACATAGCATGTGTTAAAAAGTTGAGAGGGCTACGACAAAAACTGGATGCACTTCCTGTACAAAACGGACAGTCTCTCTCGAAGTATCAGCTTTTCGAACGAGAACTCATCTCTTACAAAGGGATTTCATTTTTTTGAACTTATTTGAACTCCATACTTTTTGTGTGTTCAAAATGCACCATTCAAAGGCACATCACAAAATTTCAACAATTTCTGACGTCATTTGGTATTCTTCGTGCATTTACTTTTTTTTTGAGCTAGTTGACCCTGAAATTGAAAAGCACTACAAATGAACTCTGAAAATGTTGACATTTGGCATGCTATCATCATTTCACCCACATAGCACGTGTTAAAAAGTTGAGAGGGCTACGACAAAAACTCGATGCACTTCGTGTACAAAACGGACAATCTCTCTCGAAGTATCAGCGTTTCGAACGAGAACTCATCTCTTACAAAGGGATTTCATTTTTTTGAACTAATTTGAACTCCATACTTTTTGTGTGTTCAAAATGCACCATTCAAAGGCACATCACAAAATTTCAACAATTTCTGATTTCATTTGGTATTCTTCGTGCATTAACTTATTTTTTTTGAGCTAGTTGACCCTGAAATTGAAAAGCACTACAAATGAACTCTGAAAATGTTGAAATTTGGCATGCTATCATCATTTCACCCACATATCATGTGTTAAAAAGTTGAGAGGGCTACGACAAAAACTGGATGCACTTCGTGTACAAAACGGACAATCTCCCTCGAAGCATCAGCGTTTCGAACGAGAACTCATCTCTTACAAAGGGATTTCATTTTTTTGAACTTATTTGAACTCCATACTTTTTGTGTGTTCAAAACGCACCATTCAAAGGCACATCACAAAATTTCAACAATTTCTGACTTCATTTGGTATTCTTCGTGCATTTACTTATTTTTTTGCGGTAGTTGACCCTGAAATTGAAAAGCACTAAAATGAACTCTAAAAATGTTGAAATTTGGCATGCTATCATCATTTCACCCACATAGAATGTGTTAAAAAGTTGAGAGGGCTATGACAAAAACTGGATGCACTTCGTGTACAAAACGGACAATCTCTCTCGAAGTATCAGCGTTTCGAACGAGAACTCATCTCTTACAAAGGGATTTCATTTTTTTGAACTTATTTGAACTCCATACTTTTTGTGTGTTCCAAATGCACCATTCAAAGGCACATCACAGAATTTCAACAATTTCTGACTTCATTTGGTATTCTTAGTGCATTAACTTATTTTTTTTGAGCGAGTTGACCCTGAAATTGAAAAGCACTACAAATGAGCTCTAAAAATGTTGAAATTTGGCATGCTATCATCATTTCACCCACATATCATGTGTTAAAAAGTTGAGAGGGCTACGACAAAAACTGGATGCACTTCGTGTACAAAACGGACAATCTCTCTCGAAGTATAATTGTTTCAAACGAGAACTCATCTCTTACAAAGGGATTTCATTTTTTTGAACTTATTTGAACTCCATACTTTTTGTGTGTTCAAAATGCACCATTCAAAGGCACATCACAAAATTTCAACAATTTCTGACTTTATTTGGTATTCTTCGTGCATTTACTTATTTTTTTTGAGCTAGTTGACCCTGAAATTGAAAAGCACTACAAATGAACTCCGAAAATGTTGAAATTTGGCATGCTATCATCATTTCACCCACATAGCATGTGTTAAAAAGTTGAGAGGGCTACGACAAAAACTCGATGCACTTCGTGTACAAAACGGACAATCTCTCTCGAAGTATCAGCGTTTCGAACGAGAACTCATCTCTTACAAAGGGATTTCATTTTTTTGAACTAATTTGAACTCCATACTTTTTGTGTGTTCAAAATGCACCATTCAAAGGCACATCACAAAATTTCAACAATTTCTGATTTCATTTGGTATTCTTCGTGCATTAACTTATTTTTTTTGAGCTAGTTGACCCTGAAATTGAAAAGCACTACAAATGAACTCTGAAAATGTTGAAATTTGGCATGCTATCATCATTTCACCCACATAGCATGTGTTAAAAACTTGAGAGGGCTACGACAAAAACTGGATGCACTTCGTGTACAAAACGGACAATCTCTCTCGAAGCATCAGCGTTTCGAACGAGAACTCATCTCTTACAAATGGATTTCATTTTTTTGAACTTATTTGAACTCCATACTTTTTGTGTGTTCAAAATGCACCATTCAAAGGCACATCACAAAATTTCAACAATTTCTGACTTCATTTGGTATTCTTCGTGCATTTACTTATTTTTTTTGAGGTAGTTGACCCTGAAATTGAAAAGCACTAAAATGAAATCTAAAAATGTTGAAATTTGGCATGCTATCATCATTTCACCCACATAGAATGTGTTAAAAAGTTGAGAGGGCTATGACAAAAACTGGATGCACTTCGTGTACAAAACGGACAATCTCTCTCGAAGTATCAGCGTTTCGAACGAGAACTCATCTCTTACAAAGGGATTTCATTTTTTTGAACTTATTTGAACTCCATACTTTTTGTGTGTTCCAAATGCACCATTCAAAGGCACATCACAGAATTTCAACAATTTCTGACTTCATTTGGTATTCTTAGTGCATTAACTTATTTTTTTTGAGCGAGTTGACCCTGAAATTGAAAAGCACTACAAATGACCTCTAAAAATGTTGAAATTTGGCATGCTATCATCATTTCACCCACATATCATGTGTTAAAAAGTTGAGAGGGCTACGACAAAAACTGGATGCACTTCGTGTACAAAACGGACAATCTCTCTCGAAGTATAATTGTTTCGAACGAGAACTCATCTCTTACAAAGGGATTTCATTTTTTTGAACTTATTTGAACTCCATACTTTTTGTGTGTTCAAAATGCACCATTCAAAGGCACATCACAAAATTTCAACAATTTCTGACTTTATTTGGTATTCTTTGTGCATTTACTTATTTTTTTTGAGCTAGTTGACCCTGAAATTGAAAAGCACTACAAATGAACTCCGAAAATGTTGAAATTTGGCATGCTATCATCATTTCACCCACATAGCATGTGTTAAAAAGTTGAGAGGGCTACGACAAAAACTCGATGCACTTCGTGTACAAAACGGACAATCTCTCTCGAAGTATCAGCGTTTCGAACGAGAACTCATCTCTTACAAAGGGATTTCATTTTTTTGAACTAATTTGAACTCCATACTTTTTGTGTGTTCAAAATGCACCATTCAAAGGCACATCACAAAATTTCAACAATTTCTGATTTCATTTGGTATTCTTCGTGCATTAACTTATTTTTTTTGAGCTAGTTGACCCTGAAATTGAAAAGCACTACAAATGAACTCTGAAAATGTTGAAATTTGGCATGCTATCATCATTTCACCCACATAGCATGTGTTAAAAAGTTGAGAGGGCTACGACAAAAACTGGATGCACTTCGTGTACAAAACGGACAATCTCTCTCGAAGCATCAGCGTTTCGAACGAGAACTCATCTCTTACAAATGGATTTCATTTTTTTGAACTTATTTGAACTCCATACTTTTTGTGTGTTCAAAATGCACCATTCAAAGGCACATCACAAAATTTCAACAATTTCTGACTTCATTTGGTATTCTTCGTGCATTTCCTTATTTTTTTTGAGGTAGTTGACCCTGAAATTGAAAAGCACTAAAATGAAATCTAAAAATGTTGAAATTTGGCATGCTATCATCATTTCACCCACATAGAATGTGTTAAAAAGTTGAGAGGGCTATGACAAAAACTGGATGCACTTCGTGTACAAAACGGACAATCTCTCTCGAAGTATCAGCGTTTCGAACGAGAACTCATCTCTTAAAAAGGGATTTCATTTTTTTGAAATTATTGGAACTCCATACTTTTTTTGTGTTCAAAATGCACCATACAAAGGCACATCACAAAAGTTCAACAATTTCTGACTTCATTTGGTATTCTTCGTGCATTAACTTATTTTTTTTGAGGTAGTTGACCCTGAAATTCAAAAGCACTACAAATGAACTCTGAAAATGTTGAAATTTGGCATGCTATCATCATTTCACCCACATAGCATGTGTTAAAAAGTTGAGAGGGCTACGACAAAAACTAGATGCACTTCGTGTACAAAACGGACAATCTCTCTCGAAGTATCAGCGTTTCGCACGAGAACTCATCTCTTACAAAGAGATTTCATTTTTTTGAACTTATTTGAACTCCATACTTTTTGTGTGTTCAAAATGCACCATTCAAAGGCACATCACAGAATTTCAACAATTTCTGACTTCATTTGGTATTCTTCGTGCATTAACTTTTTTTTTGAGGTAGTTGACCCTGAAATTGAAAAGCGCTACAAATGAGCTCTGAAAATGTTGGAATTTGGCATGCTATCATCATTTCACCCACATAGCATGTGTTAAAAAGTTGAGAGGGCTACGACAAAAACTGGATGCACTTCATGTACAAAACGGACAGTCTCTCTCGAAGTATCAGCTTTTCGAACGAGAACTCATCTCTTACAAAGGGATTTCATTTTTTTGAACTTATTTGAACTCCATACTTTTTGTGTGTTCAAAATGCACCATTCAAAGGCACATCACAAAATTTCAACAATTTCTGACGTCATTTGGTATTCTTCGTGCATTTACTTTTTTTTTTGAGCTAGTTGACCCTGAAATTGGAAAGCACTACAAATGAACTCTGAAAATGTTGACATTTGGCATGCTATCATCATTTCACCCACATAGCACGTGTTAAAAAGTTGTGAGGGCTACGACAAAAACTCGATGCACTTCGTGTACAAAACGGACAATCTCTCTCGAAGTATCAGCGTTTCGAACGAGAACTCATCTCTTACAAAGGGATTTCATTTTTTTGAACTAATTTGAACTCCATACTTTTTGTGTGTTCAAAATGCACCATTCAAAGGCACATCACAAAATTTCAACAATTTCTGATTTCATTTGGTATTCTTCGTGCAGTAACTTATTTTTTTTGAGCTAGTTGACCCTGAAATTGAAAAGCACTACAAATGAACTGTGAAAATGTTGAAATTTGGCATGCTATCATCATTTCACCCACATATAATGTGTTAAAAAGTTGAGAGGGCTACGACAAAAACTGGATGCACTTCGTGTACAAAACGGACAATCTCCCTCGAAGCATCAGCGTTTCGAACGAGAACTCATCTCTTACAAAGGGATTTCATTTTTTTGAACTTATTTGAACTCCATACTTTTTGTGTGTTCAAAACGCACCATTCAAAGGCACATCACAAAATTTCAACAATTTCTGACTTCATTTGGTATTCTTCGTGCATTTACTTATTTTTTTGCGGTAGTTGACCCTGAAATTGAAAAGCACTAAAATGAACTCTAAAAATGTTGAAATTTGGCATGCTATCATCATTTCACCCACATAGAATGTGTTAAAAAGTTGAGAGGGCTATGACAAAAACTGGATGCACTTCGTGTACAAAACGGACAATCTCTCTCGAAGTATCAGCGTTTCGAACGAGAACTCATCTCTTACAAAGGGATTTCATTTTTTTGAACTTATTTGAACTCCATACTTTTTGTGTGTTCCAAATGCACCATTCAAAGGCACATCACAGAATTTCAACAATTTCTGACTTCATTTGGTATTCTTAGTGCATTAACTTATTTTTTTTGAGCGAGTTGACCCTGAAATTGAAAAGCACTACAAATGACCTCTAAAAATGTTGAAATTTGGCATGCTATCATCATTTCACCCACATATCATGTGTTAAAAAGTTGAGAGGGCTACGACAAAAACTGGATGCACTTCGTGTACAAAACGGACAATCTCTCTCGAAGTATAATTGTTTCGAACGAGAACTCATCTCTTACAAAGGGATTTCATTTTTTTGAACTTATTTGAACTCCATACTTTTTGTGTGTTCAAAATGCACCATTCAAAGGCACATCACAAAATTTCAACAATTTCTGACTTTATTTGGTATTCTTCGTGCATTTACTTATTTTTTTTGAGCTAGTTGACCCTGAAATTGAAAAGCACTACAAATGAACTCCGAAAATGTTGAAATTTGGCATGCTATCATCATTTCACCCACATAGCATGTGTTAAAAAGTTGAGAGGGCTACGACAAAAACTCGATGCACTTCGTGTACAAAACGGACAATCTCTCTCGAAGTATCAGCGTTTCGAACGAGAACTCATCTCTTACAAAGGGATTTCATTTTTTTGAACTAATTTGAACTCCATACTTTTTGTGTGTTCAAAATGCACCATTCAAAGGCATATCATAAAATTTCAACAATTTCTGATTTCATTTGGTATTCTTCGTGCATTAACTTATTTTTTTTGAGCTAGTTGACCCTGAAATTGAAAAGCACTACAAATGAACTCTGAAAATGTTGAAATTTGGCATGCTATCATCATTTCACCCACATAGCATGTGTTAAAAAGTTGAGAGGGCTACGACAAAAACTGGATGCACTTCGTGTACAAAACGGACAATCTCTCTCGAAGCATCAGCGTTTCGAACGAGAACTCATCTCTTACAAATGGATTTCATTTTTTTGAACTTATTTGAACTCCATACTTTTTGTGTGTTCAAAATGCACCATTCAAAGGCACATCACAAAATTTCAACAATTTCTGACTTCATTTGGTATTCTTCGTGCATTTACTTATTGTTTTTGAGGTAGTTGACCCTGAAATTGAAAAGCACTAAAATGAAATCTAAAAATGTTGAAATTTGGCATGCTATCATCATTTCACCCACATAGAATGTGTTAAAAAGTTGAGAGGGCTATGACAAAAACTGGATGCACTTCGTGTACAAAACGGACAATCTCTCTCGAAGTATCAGCGTTTCGAACGAGAACTCATCTCTTACAAAGGGATTTCATTTTTTTGAAATTATTTGAACTCCATACTTTTTTTGTGTTCAAAATGCACCATACAAAGGCACATCACAAAAGTTCAACAATTTCTGACTTCATTTGGTATTCTTCGTGCATTAACTTATTTTTTTTGAGGTAGTTGACCCTGAAATTCAAAAGCACTACAAATGAACTCTGAAAATGTTGAAATTTGGCATGCTATCATCATTTCACCCACATAGCATGTGTTAAAAAGTTGAGAGGGCTACGACAAAAACTGGATGCACTTCATGTACAAAACGGACAATCTCTCTCGAAGTATCAGCGTTTCGAACGAGAACTCATCTCTTACAAAGGGATTTCATTTTTTTGAACTTATTTGAACTCCATACTTTTTGTGTGTTCAAAATGCACCATTCAAAGGCACATCACAGAATTTCAACAATTTCTGACTTCATTTGGTATTCTTCGTGCATTAACTTTTTTTTTGAGGTAGTTGACCCTGAAATTGAAAAGCGCTACAAATGAGCTCTGAAAATGTTGGAATTTGGCATGCTATCATCATTTCACCCACATAGCATGTGTTAAAAAGTTGAGAGGGCTACGACAAAAACTGGATGCACTTCCTGTACAAAACGGACAGTCTCTCTCGAAGTATCAGCTTTTCGAACGAGAACTCATCTCTTACAAAGGGATTTCATTTTTTTGAACTTATTTGAACTCCATTCTTTTTGTGTGTTCAAAATGCACCATTCAAAGGCACATCACAAAATTTCAACAATTTCTGACGTCATTTGGTATTCTTCGTGCATTTACTTTTTTTTTTGAGCTAGTTGACCCTGAAATTGAAAAGCACTACAAATGAACTCTGAAAATGTTGACATTTGCCATGCTATCATCATTTCACCCACATAGCACGTGTTGAAAAGTTGAGAGGGCTACGAGAAAAACTCGATGCACTTCGTGTACAAAACGGACAATCTCTCTCGAAGTATCAGCGTTTCGAACGAGAACTCATCTCTTACAAAGGGATTTCATTTTTTTGAACTAATTTGAACTCCATACTTTTTGTGTGTTCAAAATGCACCATTCAAAGGCACATCACAAAATTTCAACAATTTCTGATTTCATTTGGTATTCTTCGTGCATTAACTTATTTTTTTTGAGCTAGTTGACCCTGAAATTGAAAAGCACTACAAATGAACTCTGAAAATGTTGAAATTTGGCATGCTATCATCATTTCACCCACATATCATGTGTTAAAAAGTTGAGAGGGCTACGACAAAAACTGGATGCACTTCGTGTACAAAACGGACAATCTCCCTCGAAGCATCAGCGTTTCGAACGAGAACTCATCTCTTACAAAGGGATTTCATTTTTTTGGACTTATTTGAACTCCATACTTTTTGTGTGTTCAAAACGCACCATTCAAAGGCACATCACAAAATTTCAACAATTTCTGACTTCATTTGGTATTCTTCGTGCATTTACTTATTTTTTTGCGGTAGTTGACCCTGAAATTGAAAAGCACTAAAATGAACTCTAAAAATGTTGAAATTTGGCATGCTATCATCATTTCACCCACATAGAATGTGTTAAAAAGTTGAGAGGGCTATGACAAAAACTGGATGCACTTCGTGTACAAAACGGACAATCTCTCTCGAAGTATCAGCGTTTCGAACGAGAACTCATCTCTTACAAAGGGATTTCATTTTTTTGAACTTATTTGAACTCCATACTTTTTGTGTGTTCCAAATGCACCATTCAAAGGCACATCACAGAATTTCAACAATTTCTGACTTCATTTGGTATTCTTAGTGCATTAACTTATTTTTTTTGAGCGAGTTGACCCTGAAATTGAAAAGCACTACAAATGAGCTCTAAAAATGTTGAAATTTGGCATGCTATCATCATTTCACCCACATATCATGTGTTAAAAAGTTGAGAGGGCTACGACAAAAACTGGATGCACTTCGTGTACAAAACGGACAATCTCTCTCGAAGTATAATTGTTTCGAACGAGAACTCATCTCTTACAAAGGGATTTCATTTTTTTTGAACTTATTTGAACTCCATACTTTTTGTGTGTTCAAAATGCACCATTCAAAGGCACATCACAAAATTTCAACAATTTCTGACTTTATTTGGTATTCTTCGTGCATTTACTTATTTTTTTTGAGCTAGTTGACCCTGAAATTGAAAAGCACTACAAATGAACTCCGAAAATGTTGAAATTTGGCATGCTATCATCATTTCACCCACATAGCATGTGTTAAAAAGTTGAGAGGGCTACGACAAAAACTCGATGCACTTCGTGTACAAAACGGACAATCTCTCTCGAAGTATCAGCGTTTCGAACGAGAACTCATCTCTTACAAAGGGATTTCATTTTTTTGAACTAATTTGAACTCCATACTTTTTGTGTGTTCAAAATGCACCATTCAAAGGCACATCACAAAATTTCAACAATTTCTGATTTGATTTGGTATTCTTCGTGCATTAACTTATTTTTTTTGAGCTAGTTGACCCTGAAATTGAAAAGCACTACAAATGAACTCTGAAAATGTTGAAATTTGGCATGCTATCATCATTTCACCCACATAGCATGTGTTAAAAAGTTGAGAGGGCTACGACAAAAACTGGATGCACTTCGTGTACAAAACGGACAATCTCTCTCGAAGCATCAGCGTTTCGAACGAGAACTCATCTCTTACAAATGGATTTCATTTTTTTGAACTTATTTGAACTCCATACTTTTTGTGTGTTCAAAATGCACCATTCAAAGGCACATCACAAAATTTCAACAATTTCTGACTTCATTTGGTATTCTTCGTGCATTTACTTATTTTTTTTGAGGTAGTTGACCCTGAAATTGAAAAGCACTAAAATGAAATCTAAAAATGTTGAAATTTGGCATGCTATCATCATTTCACCCACATAGAATGTGTTAAAAAGTTGAGAGGGCTATGACAAAAACTGGATGCACTTCGTGTACAAAACGGACAATCTCTCTCGAAGTATCAGCGTTTCGAACGAGAACTCATCTCTTACAAAGGGATTTCATTTTTTTGAACTTATTTGAACTCCATACTTTTTGTGTGTTCCAAATGCACCATTCAAAGGCACATCACAGAATTTCAACAATTTCTGACTTCATTTGGTATTCTTAGTGCATTAACTTATTTTTTTTGAGCGAGTTGACCCTGAAATTGAAAAGCACTACAAATGAGCTCTAAAAATGTTGAAATTTGGCATGCTATCATCATTTCACCCACATATCATGTGTTAAAAAGTTGAGAGGGCTACGACAAAAACTGGATGCACTTCGTGTACAAAACGGACAATCTCTCTCGAAGTATAATTGTTTCGAACGAGAACTCATCTCTTACAAAGGGATTTCATTTTTTTTGAACTTATTTGAACTCCATACTTTTTGTGTGTTCAAAATGCACCATTCAAAGGCACATCACAAAATTTCAACAATTTCTGACTTTATTTGGTATTCTTCGTGCATTTACTTATTTTTTTTGAGCTAGTTGACCCTGAAATTGAAAAGCACTACAAATGAACTCCGAAAATGTTGAAATTTGGCATGCTATCATCATTTCACCCACATAGCATGTGTTAAAAAGTTGAGAGGGCTACGACAAAAACTCGATGCACTTCGTGTACAAAACGGACAATCTCTCTCGAAGTATCAGCGTTTCGAACGAGAACTCATCTCTTACAAAGGGATTTCATTTTTTTGAACTAATTTGAACTCCATACTTTTTGTGTGTTCAAAATGCACCATTCAAAGGCACATCACAAAATTTCAACAATTTCTGACTTCATTTGGTATTCTTCGTGCATTAACTTATTTTTTTTGAGCTAGTTGACCCTGAAATTGAAAAGCACTACAAATGAACTCTGAAAATGTTGAAATTTGGCATGCTATCATCATTTCACCCACATAGCATGTGTTAAAAAGTTGAGAGGGCTACGACAAAAACTGGATGCACTTCGTGTACAAAACGGACAATCTCTCTCGAAGCATCAGCGTTTCGAACGAGAACTCATCTCTTACAAATGGATTTCATTTTTTTGAACTTATTTGAACTCCATACTTTTTGTGTGTTCAAAATGCACCATTCAAAGGCACATCACAAAATTTCAACAATTTCTGACTTCATTTGGTATTCTTCGTGCATTTACTTATTTTTTTTGAGGTAGTTGACCCTGAAATTGAAAAGCACTAAAATGAAATCTAAAAATGTTGAAATTTGGCATGCTATCATCATTTCACCCACATAGAATGTGTTAAAAAGTTGAGAGGGCTATGACAAAAACTGGATGCACTTCGTGTACAAAACGGACAATCTCTCTCGAAGTATCAGCGTTTCGAACGAGAACTCATCTCTTACAAAGGGATTTCATTTTTTTGAACTTATTTGAACTCCATACTTTTTGTGTGTTCCAAATGCACCATTCAAAGGCACATCACATAATTTCAACAATTTCTGACTTCATTTGGTATTCTTAGTGCATTAACTTATTTTTTTTGAGCGAGTTGACCCTGAAATTGAAAAGCACTACAAATGAGCTCTAAAAATGTTGAAATTTGGCATGCTATCATCATTTCACCCACATATCATGTGTTAAAAAGTTGAGAGGGCTACGACAAAAACTGGATGCACTTCGTGTACAAAACGGACAATCTCTCTCGAAGTATAATTGTTTCGAACGAGAACTCATCTCTTACAAAGGGATTTCATTTTTTTGAACTTATTTGAACTCCATACTTTTTGTGTGTTCAAAATGCACCATTCAAAGGCACATCACAAAATTTCAACAATTTCTGACTTTATTTGGTATTCTTCGTGCATTTACTTATTTTTTTTGAGCTAGTTGACCCTGAAATTGAAAAGCACTACAAATGAACTCCGAAAATGTTGAAATTTGGCATGCTATCATCATTTCACCCACATAGCATGTGTTAAAAAGTTGAGAGGGCTACGACAAAAACTCGATGCACTTCGTGTACAAAACGGACAATCTCTCTCGAAGTATCAGCGTTTCGAACGAGAACTCATCTCTTACAAAGGGATTTCATTTTTTTGAACTAATTTGAACTCCATACTTTTTGTGTGTTCAAAATGCACCATTCAAAGGCACATCACAAAATTTCAACAATTTCTGATTTCATTTGGTATTCTTCGTGCATTAACTTATTTTTTTTGAGCTAGTTGACCCTGAAATTGAAAAGCACTACAAATGAACTCTGAAAATGTTGAAATTTGGCATGCTATCATCATTTCACCCACATAGCATGTGTTAAAAAGTTGAGAGGGCTACGACAAAAACTGGATGCACTTCGTGTACAAAACGGACAATCTCTCTCGAAGCATCAGCGTTTCGAACGAGAACTCATCTCTTACAAATGGATTTCATTTTTTTGAACTTATTTGAACTCCATACTTTTTGTGTGTTCAAAATGCACCATTCAAAGGCACATCACAAAATTTCAACAATTTCTGACTTCATTTGGTATTCTTCGTGCATTTACTTATTTTTTTTGAGGTAGTTGACCCTGAAATTGAAAAGCACTAAAATGAAATCTAAAAATGTTGAAATTTGGCATGCTATCATCATTTCACCCACATAGAATGTGTTAAAAAGTTGAGAGGGCTATGACAAAAACTGGATGCACTTCGTGTACAAAACGGACAATCTCTCTCGAAGTATCAGCGTTTCGAACGAGAACTCATCTCTTACAAAGGGATTTCATTTTTCTGAACTTATTTGAACTCCATACTTTTTTTGTGTTCAAAATGCACCATACAAAGGCACATCACAAAAGTTCAACAATTTCTGACTTCATTTGGTATTCTTCGTGCATTAACTTATTTTTTTTGAGGTAGTTGACCCTGAAATTCAAAAGCACTACAAATGAACTCTGAAAATGTTGAAAATTGGCATGCTATCATCATTTCACCCACATAACATGTGTTAAAAAGTTGAGAGGGCTACGACAAAAACTGGATGCACTTCGTGTACAAAACGGACAATCTCTCTCGAAGTATCACCGTTTCGAACGAGAACTCATCTCTTACAAAGGGATTCCATTTTTTTGAACTTATTTGAACTCCGTACTTTCTGTGTGTTCAAACTGCACCATTCAAAGGCACATCACAAAATTTCAACAATTTCTGACTTCATTTGGTATTCTTCGTGCATTTACTAATTTTTTATTTTGAGCTAGTTGACCCTGAAATTGAAAAGCACTACAAATGAACTCTCAAAATGTTGAAATTTGGCATGCTATCATCATTTCACCCACATAGCATGTGTTAAAAAGTTGAGAGGGCTACGACAAAAACTGGATGCACTTCGTGTACAAAACGGACAATGTCTCTCGAAGTATCAGCGTTTCGAACGAGAACTCATCTCTTACAAAGGGATTTCATTTTTTTAAACTTATTTGAACTCCATACTTTTTGTGTGTTCAAAATGCACCATTCAAAGGCACATCACAAAATTTCAACAATTTCTGACTTCATTTGGTATTCTTCGTGCATTAACTTTTTTTTTTTTGAGGTAGTTGACCCTGAAATTGAAAAGCGCTACAAATGAACTCTGAAAATGCTGAAATTTGGCATGCTATCATCATTTCACCCACATAGCATGTGTTAAAAAGTTGAGAGGGCTACGACAAAAACTGGATGCACTTCGTGTACAAAACGGACAGTCTCTCTCGAAGTATCAGCGTTTCGAACGAGAACTCATCTCTTACAAAGGGATTTCATTTTTTTGAACTTATTTGAACTCGATACTTTTTGTGTGTTCAAAACGCACCATTCAAAGGCACATCACAAAATTTCAACAATTTCTGACTTTATTTGGTATTCTTCGTGCATTTACTTATTTTTTTTGAGCTAGTTGACCCTGAAATTGAAAAGCACTACAAATGAACTCTAAAAATGTTAAAATTTGGCATGCTATCATCATTTCACCCACATAGCATGTGTTAAAAGGTTGAGAGGGCTACGACAAAAACTAGATGCACTTCGTGTACAAAACGGACAATCTATCTCGAAGTATCAGCGTTTCGAACGAGAACTCATCTCTTACAAAGGGATTTCATTTTTTTGAACTAATTTGAACTCCATACTTTTTGTGTGTTCAAAATGCACCATTGAAAGGCACATCACAAAATTTCAACAATTTCTGACTTCATTTGGTATTCTTCGTGCATTAACTTACTTTTTTTTTGAGGTAGTTGACCCTGAAATTGAAAAGCACTACAAATGAGCTCTGAAAATGTTGAAATTTGGCATGCTATCATCATTTCACCCACATAGCATGTGTTAAAAAGTTGAGAGGGCTACGACAAAAACTGGATGCACTTCGTGTACAAAACGGACAGTCTCTCTCGAAGTATCAGCGTTTCGAACGAGAACTCATCTCTTACAAAGGGATTTCATTTTTTTTGAACTTATTTTAACTCCATACTTTTTGTGTGTTCAAAATGCACCATTCAAAGGCACATCACAAAATTTCAACAATTTCTGACTTTATTTGGTATTCTTCGTGCATTTACTTATTTTTTTTGAGCTAGTTGACCCTGAAATTGAAAAGCACTACAAATGAACTCTGAAAATGTTGAAATTTGGCATGCTATCATCATTTCACCCACATAGCATGTGTTAAAAAATTGAGAGGGCTACGACAAAAACTGGATGCACTTCGTGTACAAAACGGACAATCTCTCTCGAAGTATCAGCGTTTCGAACGAGAACTCATCTCTTACAAAGGGATTTCATTTTTTTGAACTAATTTGAACTCCATACTTTTTGTGTGTTCAAAATGCACCATTCAAAGGCACATCACAAAATTTCAACAATTTCTGACTTCATTTGGTATTCTTCGTGCATTAACTTATTTTTTTTGAGCTAGTTGACCCTGAAATTGAAAAGCACTACAAATGAAATCTGAAAATGTTGAAATTTGGCATTCTATCATCATTTCACCCACATAGCATGTGTTAAAAAGTTGAGAGGGCTACGACAAAAACTGGATGCACTTCGTGTACAAAATGGACAATCTCTCTCGAAGTATCAGCGTTTCGAACGAGAACTCATCTCTTACAAAGGGATTTCATTTTTTTGAACTTATTTGAACTCCATACTTTTTGTGTGTTCAAAATGCACCATTCAAAGGCACATCACAAAATTTCAACAATTTCTGACTTCATTTGGTATTATTCGTGCGTTTACTTATTTTTTTTGAGGTAGTTCACCCTGAAATTGAAAAGCACTAAAATGAACTCTGGAAATGTTGAAATTTGGCATGCTATCATCATTTCACCCACATAGCATGTGTTCAAAATTTGAGAGGGCTATGAAAAAAACTGGATGCACTTCGTGTACAAAACGGACAATCTCTCTCGAAGTATCAGCGTTTCGAACGAGAACTCATCTCTTACAAAGGGATTTCATTTTTTTGAACTTATTTGAACTCCATACTTTTTGTGTGTTCAAAATGCACCATTCAAAGGCACATCACAAAATTTCAACAATTTCTAACTTCATTAGGTATTCTTCGTGCATTTACTAATTTTTTATTTTGAGCTAGTTGACCCTGAAATTGAAAAGCACTACAAATGAACTCCGAAAATGCTGAAATTTGGCATGCTATCATCACTTCACCCACATAGCATGTGTTAAAAAGTTGAGAGGGCTACGACAAAAACTGGATGCACTTCGTGTACAAAACGGACAATGTCTCTCGAAGTATCAGCGTTTCGAACGAGAACTCATCTCTTACAAAGGGATTTCATTTTTTTGAACTTATTTGAATTCCATACTTTTTGTGTGTTCAAAATGCACCATTCAAAGGCACATCACAAAATTTCAACAATTTCTGACTTCATTTGGTATTCTTCGTGCATTAACTTTTTTTTTTGAGGTAGTTGACCCTGAAATTGAAAAGCACTACAAATGAACTCTGAAAATGCTGAAATTTGGCATGCTATCATCATTTCACCCACATAGCATGTGTTAAAAAGTTGAGAGGGCTACGACAAAAACTGGATGCACTTCGTGTACAAAACGGACAGTCTCTCTCGAAGTATCAGCGTTTCGAACGAGAACTCATCTCTTACAAAGGGATTTCATTTTTTTGTACTTATTTGAACTCGATACTTTTTGTGTGTTCAAAATGCACCATTCAAAGGCACATCACAAAATTTCAACAATTTCTGACTTCATTTGGTACTCTTCGTGCATTAACTTATTTTTTTTTTGAGCTAGTTGACCCTGAAATTGAAAAGCACTACAAATGAACTCTGAAAATGTTGAAATTTGGCATGCTATCATCATTTCACCCACATAGCATGTGTTAAAAAGTTGAGAGGGATACGACAAAAACTAGATGCACTTCGTGTACAAAACGGACAATCTATCTCGAAGTATCAGCGTTTCGAACGAGAACTCATCTCTTACAAAGGGATTTCATTTTTTTGAACTTATTTGAACTCCATACTTTTTGTGTGTTCAAAATGCACCATTCAAAGGCACATCACAAAATTTCAACAATTTCTGACTTTATTTGGTATTCTTCGTGCATTTACTTATTTTTTTTGAGCTAGTTGACCCTGAAATTGAAAAGCACTACAAATGAACTCCGAAAATGTTGAAATTTGGCATGCTATCATCATTTCACCCACATAGCATGTGTTAAAAAGTTGAGAGGGCTACGACAAAAACTCGATGCACTTCGTGTACAAAACGGACAATCTCTCTCGAAGTATCAGCGTTTCGAACGAGAACTCATCTCTTACAAAGGGATTTCATTTTTTTGAACTAATTTGAACTCCATACTTTTTGTGTGTTCAAAATGCACCATTCAAAGGCACATCACAAAATTTCAACAATTTCTGATTTGATTTGGTATTCTTCGTGCATTAACTTATTTTTTTTGAGCTAGTTGACCCTGAAATTGAAAAGCACTACAAATGAACTCTGAAAATGTTGAAATTTGGCATGCTATCATCATTTCACCCACATAGCATGTGTTAAAAAGTTGAGAGGGCTACGACAAAAACTGGATGCACTTCGTGTACAAAACGGACAATCTCTCTCGAAGCATCAGCGTTTCGAACGAGAACTCATCTCTTACAAATGGATTTCATTTTTTTGAACTTATTTGAACTCCATACTTTTTGTGTGTTCAAAATGCACCATTCAAAGGCACATCACAAAATTTCAACAATTTCTGACTTCATTTGGTATTCTTCGTGCATTTACTTATTTTTTTTGAGGTAGTTGACCCTGAAATTGAAAAGCACTAAAATGAAATCTAAAAATGTTGAAATTTGGCATGCTATCATCATTTCACCCACATAGAATGTGTTAAAAAGTTGAGAGGGCTATGACAAAAACTGGATGCACTTCGTGTACAAAACGGACAATCTCTCTCGAAGTATCAGCGTTTCGAACGAGAACTCATCTCTTACAAAGGGATTTCATTTTTTTGAACTTATTTGAACTCCATACTTTTTGTGTGTTCCAAATGCACCATTCAAAGGCACATCACATAATTTCAACAATTTCTGACTTCATTTGGTATTCTTAGTGCATTAACTTATTTTTTTTGAGCGAGTTGACCCTGAAATTGAAAAGCACTACAAATGAGCTCTAAAAATGTTGAAATTTGGCATGCTATCATCATTTCACCCACATATCATGTGTTAAAAAGTTGAGAGGGCTACGACAAAAACTGGATGCACTTCGTGTACAAAACGGACAATCTCTCTCGAAGTATAATTGTTTCGAACGAGAACTCATCTCTTACAAAGGGATTTCATTTTTTTGAACTTATTTGAACTCCATACTTTTTGTGTGTTCAAAATGCACCATTCAAAGGCACATCACAAAATTTCAACAATTTCTGACTTTATTTGGTATTCTTCGTGCATTTACTTATTTTTTTTGAGCTAGTTGACCCTGAAATTGAAAAGCACTACAAATGAACTCCGAAAATGTTGAAATTTGGCATGCTATCATCATTTCACCCACATAGCATGTGTTAAAAAGTTGAGAGGGCTACGACAAAAACTCGATGCACTTCGTGTACAAAACGGACAATCTCTCTCGAAGTATCAGCGTTTCGAACGAGAACTCATCTCTTACAAAGGGATTTCATTTTTTTGAACTAATTTGAACTCCATACTTTTTGTGTGTTCAAAATGCACCATTCAAAGGCACATCACAAAATTTCAACAATTTCTGATTTCATTTGGTATTCTTCGTGCATTAACTTATTTTTTTTGAGCTAGTTGACCCTGAAATTGAAAAGCACTACAAATGAACTCTGAAAATGTTGAAATTTGGCATGCTATCATCATTTCACCCACATAGCATGTGTTAAAAAGTTGAGAGGGCTACGACAAAAACTGGATGCACTTCGTGTACAAAACGGACAATCTCTCTCGAAGCATCAGCGTTTCGAACGAGAACTCATCTCTTACAAATGGATTTCATTTTTTTGAACTTATTTGAACTCCATACTTTTTGTGTGTTCAAAATGCACCATTCAAAGGCACATCACAAAATTTCAACAATTTCTGACTTCATTTGGTATTCTTCGTGCATTTACTTATTTTTTTTGAGGTAGTTGACCCTGAAATTGAAAAGCACTAAAATGAAATCTAAAAATGTTGAAATTTGGCATGCTATCATCATTTCACCCACATAGAATGTGTTAAAAAGTTGAGAGGGCTATGACAAAAACTGGATGCACTTCGTGTACAAAACGGACAATCTCTCTCGAAGTATCAGCGTTTCGAACGAGAACTCATCTCTTACAAAGGGATTTCATTTTTTTGAACTTATTTGAACTCCATACTTTTTTTGTGTTCAAAATGCACCATACAAAGGCACATCACAAAAGTTCAACAATTTCTGACTTCATTTGGTATTCTTCGTGCATTAACTTATTTTTTTTGAGGTAGTTGACCCTGAAATTCAAAAGCACTACAAATGAACTCTGAAAATGTTGAAAATTGGCATGCTATCATCATTTCACCCACATAACATGTGTTAAAAAGTTGAGAGGGCTACGACAAAAACTGGATGCACTTCGTGTACAAAACGGACAATCTCTCTCGAAGTATCACCGTTTCGAACGAGAACTCATCTCTTACAAAGGGATTCCATTTTTTTGAACTTATTTGAACTCCGTACTTTCTGTGTGTTCAAACTGCACCATTCAAAGGCACATCACAAAATTTCAACAATTTCTGACTTCATTTGGTATTCTTCGTGCATTTACTAATTTTTTATTTTGAGCTAGTTGACCCTGAAATTGAAAAGCACTACAAATGAACTCTCAAAATGTTGAAATTTGGCATGCTATCATCATTTCACCCACATAGCATGTGTTAAAAAGTTGAGAGGGCTACGACAAAAACTGGATGCACTTCGTGTACAAAACGGACAATGTCTCTCGAAGTATCAGCGTTTCGAACGAGAACTCATCTCTTACAAAGGGATTTCATTTTTTCAAACTTATTTGAACTCCATACTTTTTGTGTGTTCAAAATGCACCATTCAAAGGCACATCACAAAATTTCAACAATTTCTGACTTCATTTGGTATTCTTCGTGCATTAACTTTTTTTTTTTTGAGGTAGTTGACCCTGAAATTGAAAAGCACTACAAATGAGCTCTGAAAATGTTGAAATTTGGCATGCTATCATCATTTCACCCACATAGCATGTGTTAAAAAGTTGAGAGGGCTACGACAAAAACTGGATGCACTTCGTGTACAAAACGGACAGTCTCTCTCGAAGTATCAGCGTTTCGAACGAGAACTCATCTCTTACAAAGGGATTTCATTTTTTTTGAACTTATTTTAACTCCATACTTTTTGTGTGTTCAAAATGCACCATTCAAAGGCACATCACAAAATTTCAACAATTTCTGACTTTATTTGGTATTCTTCGTGCATTTACTTATTTTTTTTGAGCTAGTTGACCCTGAAATTGAAAAGCACTACAAATGAACTCTGAAAATGTTGAAATTTGGCATGCTATCATCATTTCACCCACATAGCATGTGTTAAAAAATTGAGAGGGATACGACAAAAACTAGATGCACTTCGTGTACAAAACGGACAATCTATCTCGAAGTATCAGCGTTTCGAACGAGAACTCATCTCTTACAAAGGGATTTCATTTTTTTGAACTTATTTGAACTCCATACTTTTTGTGTGTTCAAAATGCACCATTCAAAGGCACATCACAAAATTTCAACAATTTCTGACTTCATTTGGTATTCTTCGTGCATTAACTTATTTTTTTTGAGCTAGTTGACCCTGAAATTGAAAAGCACTACAAATGAAATCTGAAAATGTTGAAATTTGGCATTCTATCATCATTTCACCCACATAGCATGTGTTAAAAAGTTGAGAGGGCTACGACAAAAACTGGATGCACTTCGTGTACAAAATGGACAATCTCTCTCGAAGTATCAGCGTTTCGAACGAGAACTCATCTCTTACAAAGGGATTTCATTTTTTTGAACTTATTTGAACTCCATACTTTTTGTGTGTTCAAAATGCACCATTCAAAGGCACATCACAAAATTTCAACAATTTCTGACTTCATTTGGTATTATTCGTGCGTTTACTTATTTTTTTTGAGGTAGTTCACCCTGAAATTGAAAAGCACTAAAATGAACTCTGGAAATGTTGAAATTTGGCATGCTATCATCATTTCACCCACATAGCATGTGTTCAAAATTTGAGAGGGCTATGAAAAAAACTGGATGCACTTCGTGTACAAAACGGACAATCTCTCTCGAAGTATCAGCGTTTCGAACGAGAACTCATCTCTTACAAAGGGATTTCATTTTTTTGAACTTATTTGAACTCCATACTTTTTGTGTGTTCAAAATGCACCATTCAAAGGCACATCACAAAATTTCAACAATTTCTAACTTCATTAGGTATTCTTCGTGCATTTACTAATTTTTTATTTTGAGCTAGTTGACCCTGAAATTGAAAAGCACTACAAATGAACTCCGAAAATGCTGAAATTTGGCATGCTATCATCACTTCACCCACATAGCATGTGTTAAAAAGTTGAGAGGGCTACGACAAAAACTGGATGCACTTCGTGTACAAAACGGACAATGTCTCTCGAAGTATCAGCGTTTCGAACGAGAACTCATCTCTTACAAAGGGATTTCATTTTTTTGAACTTATTTGAATTCCATACTTTTTGTGTGTTCAAAATGCACCATTCAAAGGCACATCACAAAATTTCAACAATTTCTGACTTCATTTGGTATTCTTCGTGCATTAACTTTTTTTTTTGAGGTAGTTGACCCTGAAATTGAAAAGCGCTACAAATGAACTCTGAAAATGCTGAAATTTGGCATGCTATCATCATTTCACCCACATAGCATGTGTTAAAAAGTTGAGAGGGCTACGACAAAAACTGGATGCACTTCGTGTACAAAACGGACAGTCTCTCTCGAAGTATCAGCGTTTCGAACGAGAACTCATCTCTTACAAAGGGATTTCATTTTTTTGTACTTATTTGAACTCGATACTTTTTGTGTGTTCAAAATACACCATTCAAAGGCACATCACAAAATTTCAACAATTTCTGACTTCATTTGGTACTCTTCGTGCATTAACTTATTTTTTTTTTGAGCTAGTTGACCCTGAAATTGAAAAGCACTACAAATGAACTCTGAAAATGTTGAAATTTGGCATGCTATCATCATTTCACCCACATAGCATGTGTTAAAAAGTTGAGAGGGATACGACAAAAACTAGATGCACTTCGTGTACAAAACGGACAATCTATCTCGAAGTATCAGCGTTTCGAACGAGAACTCATCTCTTACAAAGGGATTTCATTTTTTTGAACTTATTTGAACTCCATACTTTTTGTGTGTTCAAAATGCACCATTCAAAGGCACATCACAAAATTTCAACAATTTCTGACTTTATTTGGTATTCTTCGTGCATTTACTTATTTTTTTTGAGCTAGTTGACCCTGAAATTGAAAAGCACTACAAATGAACTCCGAAAATGTTGAAATTTGGCATGCTATCATCATTTCACCCACATAGCATGTGTTAAAAAGTTGAGAGGGCTACGACAAAAACTCGATGCACTTCGTGTACAAAACGGACAATCTCTCTCGAAGTATCAGCGTTTCGAACGAGAACTCATCTCTTACAAAGGGATTTCATTTTTTTGAACTAATTTGAACTCCATACTTTTTGTGTGTTCAAAATGCACCATTCAAAGGCACATCACAAAATTTCAACAATTTCTGATTTGATTTGGTATTCTTCGTGCATTAACTTATTTTTTTTGAGCTAGTTGACCCTGAAATTGAAAAGCACTACAAATGAACTCTGAAAATGTTGAAATTTGGCATGCTATCATCATTTCACCCACATAGCATGTGTTAAAAAGTTGAGAGGGCTACGACAAAAACTGGATGCACTTCGTGTACAAAACGGACAATCTCTCTCGAAGCATCAGCGTTTCGAACGAGAACTCATCTCTTACAAATGGATTTCATTTTTTTGAACTTATTTGAACTCCATACTTTTTGTGTGTTCAAAATGCACCATTCAAAGGCACATCACAAAATTTCAACAATTTCTGACTTCATTTGGTATTCTTCGTGCATTTACTTATTTTTTTTGAGGTAGTTGACCCTGAAATTGAAAAGCACTAAAATGAAATCTAAAAATGTTGAAATTTGGCATGCTATCATCATTTCACCCACATAGAATGTGTTAAAAAGTTGAGAGGGCTATGACAAAAACTGGATGCACTTCGTGTACAAAACGGACAATCTCTCTCGAAGTATCAGCGTTTCGAACGAGAACTCATCTCTTACAAAGGGATTTCATTTTTTTGAACTTATTTGAACTCCATACTTTTTGTGTGTTCCAAATGCACCATTCAAAGGCACATCACATAATTTCAACAATTTCTGACTTCATTTGGTATTCTTAGTGCATTAACTTATTTTTTTTGAGCGAGTTGACCCTGAAATTGAAAAGCACTACAAATGAGCTCTAAAAATGTTGAAATTTGGCATGCTATCATCATTTCACCCACATATCATGTGTTAAAAAGTTGAGAGGGCTACGACAAAAACTGGATGCACTTCGTGTACAAAACGGACAATCTCTCTCGAAGTATAATTGTTTCGAACGAGAACTCATCTCTTACAAAGGGATTTCATTTTTTTGAACTTATTTGAACTCCATACTTTTTGTGTGTTCAAAATGCACCATTCAAAGGCACATCACAAAATTTCAACAATTTCTGACTTTATTTGGTATTCTTCGTGCATTTACTTATTTTTTTTGAGCTAGTTGACCCTGAAATTGAAAAGCACTACAAATGAACTCCGAAAATGTTGAAATTTGGCATGCTATCATCATTTCACCCACATAGCATGTGTTAAAAAGTTGAGAGGGCTACGACAAAAACTCGATGCACTTCGTGTACAAAACGGACAATCTCTCTCGAAGTATCAGCGTTTCGAACGAGAACTCATCTCTTACAAAGGGATTTCATTTTTTTGAACTAATTTGAACTCCATACTTTTTGTGTGTTCAAAATGCACCATTCAAAGGCACATCACAAAATTTCAACAATTTCTGATTTGATTTGGTATTCTTCGTGCATTAACTTATTTTTTTTGAGCTAGTTGACCCTGAAATTGAAAAGCACTACAAATGAACTCTGAAAATGTTGAAATTTGGCATGCTATCATCATTTCACCCACATAGCATGTGTTAAAAAGTTGAGAGGGCTACGACAAAAACTGGATGCACTTCGTGTACAAAACGGACAATCTCTCTCGAAGCATCAGCGTTTCGAACGAGAACTCATCTCTTACAAATGGATTTCATTTTTTTGAACTTATTTGAACTCCATACTTTTTGTGTGTTCAAAATGCACCATTCAAAGGCACATCACAAAATTTCAACAATTTCTGACTTCATTTGGTATTCTTCGTGCATTTACTTATTTTTTTTGAGGTAGTTGACCCTGAAATTGAAAAGCACTAAAATGAAATCTAAAAATGTTGAAATTTGGCATGCTATCATCATTTCACCCACATAGAATGTGTTAAAAAGTTGAGAGGGCTATGACAAAAACTGGATGCACTTCGTGTACAAAACGGACAATCTCTCTCGAAGTATCAGCGTTTCGAACGAGAACTCATCTCTTACAAAGGGATTTCATTTTTTTGAACTTATTTGAACTCCATACTTTTTTTGTGTTCAAAATGCACCATACAAAGGCACATCACAAAAGTTCAACAATTTCTGACTTCATTTGGTATTCTTCGTGCATTAACTTATTTTTTTTGAGGTAGTTGACCCTGAAATTCAAAAGCACTACAAATGAACTCTGAAAATGTTGAAAATTGGCATGCTATCATCATTTCACCCACATAACATGTGTTAAAAAGTTGAGAGGGCTACGACAAAAACTGGATGCACTTCGTGTACAAAACGGACAATCTCTCTCGAAGTATCACCGTTTCGAACGAGAACTCATCTCTTACAAAGGGATTCCATTTTTTTGAACTTATTTGAACTCCGTACTTTCTGTGTGTTCAAACTGCACCATTCAAAGGCACATCACAAAATTTCAACAATTTCTGACTTCATTTGGTATTCTTCGTGCATTTACTAATTTTTTATTTTGAGCTAGTTGACCCTGAAATTGAAAAGCACTACAAATGAACTCTCAAAATGTTGAAATTTGGCATGCTATCATCATTTCACCCACATAGCATGTGTTAAAAAGTTGAGAGGGCTACGACAAAAACTGGATGCACTTCGTGTACAAAACGGACAATGTCTCTCGAAGTATCAGCGTTTCGAACGAGAACTCATCTCTTACAAAGGGATTTCATTTTTTTAAACTTATTTGAACTCCATACTTTTTGTGTGTTCAAAATGCACCATTCAAAGGCACATCACAAAATTTCAACAATTTCTGACTTCATTTGGTATTCTTCGTGCATTAACTTTTTTTTTTTGAGGTAGTTGACCCTGAAATTGAAAAGCGCTACAAATGAACTCTGAAAATGCTGAAATTTGGCATGCTATCATCATTTCACCCACATAGCATGTGTTAAAAAGTTGAGAGGGCTACGACAAAAACTGGATGCACTTCGTGTACAAAACGGACAGTCTCTCTCGAAGTATCAGCGTTTCGAACGAGAACTCATCTCTTACAAAGGGATTTCATTTTTTTGAACTTATTTGAACTCGATACTTTTTGTGTGTTCAAAACGCACCATTCAAAGGCACATCACAAAATTTCAACAATTTCTGACTTTATTTGGTATTCTTCGTGCATTTACTTATTTTTTTTGAGCTAGTTGACCCTGAAATTGAAAAGCACTACAAATGAACTCTGAAAATGTTAAAATTTGGCATGCTATCATCATTTCACCCACATAGCATGTGTTAAAAGGTTGAGAGGGCTACGACAAAAACTAGATGCACTTCGTGTACAAAACGGACAATCTATCTCGAAGTATCAGCGTTTCGAACGAGAACTCATCTCTTACAAAGGGATTTCATTTTTTTGAACTAATTTGAACTCCATACTTTTTGTGTGTTCAAAATGCACCATTGAAAGGCACATCACAAAATTTCAACAATTTCTGACTTCATTTGGTATTCTTCGTGCATTAACTTACTTTTTTTTTGAGGTAGTTGACCCTGAAATTGAAAAGCACTACAAATGAGCTCTGAAAATGTTGAAATTTGGCATGCTATCATCATTTCACCCACATAGCATGTGTTAAAAAGTTGAGAGGGCTACGACAAAAACTGGATGCACTTCGTGTACAAAACGGACAGTCTCTCTCGAAGTATCAGCGTTTCGAACGAGAACTCATCTCTTACAAAGGGATTTCATTTTTTTTGAACTTATTTTAACTCCATACTTTTTGTGTGTTCAAAATGCACCATTCAAAGGCACATCACAAAATTTCAACAATTTCTGACTTTATTTGGTATTCTTCGTGCATTTACTTATTTTTTTTGAGCTAGTTGACCCTGAAATTGAAAAGCACTACAAATGAACTCTGAAAATGTTGAAATTTGGCATGCTATCATCATTTCACCCACATAGCATGTGTTAAAAAATTGAGAGGGCTACGACAAAAACTGGATGCACTTCGTGTACAAAACGGACAATCTCTCTCGAAGTATCAGCGTTTCGAACGAGAACTCATCTCTTACAAAGGGATTTCATTTTTTTGAACTAATTTGAACTCCATACTTTTTGTGTGTTCAAAATGCACCATTCAAAGGCACATCACAAAATTTCAACAATTTCTGACTTCATTTGGTATTCTTCGTGCATTAACTTATTTTTTTTGAGCTAGTTGACCCTGAAATTGAAAAGCACTACAAATGAAATCTGAAAATGTTGAAATTTGGCATTCTATCATCATTTCACCCACATAGCATGTGTTAAAAAGTTGAGAGGGCTACGACAAAAACTGGATGCACTTCGTGTACAAAATGGACAATCTCTCTCGAAGTATCAGCGTTTCGAACGAGAACTCATCTCTTACAAAGGGATTTCATTTTTTTGAACTTATTTGAACTCCATACTTTTTGTGTGTTCAAAATGCACCATTCAAAGGCACATCACAAAATTTCAACAATTTCTGACTTCATTTGGTATTATTCGTGCGTTTACTTATTTTTTTTGAGGTAGTTCACCCTGAAATTGAAAAGCACTAAAATGAACTCTGGAAATGTTGAAATTTGGCATGCTATCATCATTTCACCCACATAGCATGTGTTCAAAATTTGAGAGGGCTATGAAAAAAACTGGATGCACTTCGTGTACAAAACGGACAATCTCTCTCGAAGTATCAGCGTTTCGAACGAGAACTCATCTCTTACAAAGGGATTTCATTTTTTTGAACTTATTTGAACTCCATACTTTTTGTGTGTTCAAAATGCACCATTCAAAGGCACATCACAAAATTTCAACAATTTCTAACTTCATTAGGTATTCTTCGTGCATTTACTAATTTTTTATTTTGAGCTAGTTGACCCTGAAATTGAAAAGCACTACAAATGAACTCCGAAAATGCTGAAATTTGGCATGCTATCATCACTTCACCCACATAGCATGTGTTAAAAAGTTGAGAGGGCTACGACAAAAACTGGATGCACTTCGTGTACAAAACGGACAATGTCTCTCGAAGTATCAGCGTTTCGAACGAGAACTCATCTCTTACAAAGGGATTTCATTTTTTTGAACTTATTTGAATTCCATACTTTTTGTGTGTTCAAAATGCACCATTCAAAGGCACATCACAAAATTTCAACAATTTCTGACTTCATTTGGTATTCTTCGTGCATTAACTTTTTTTTTTGAGGTAGTTGACCCTGAAATTGAAAAGCACTACAAATGAACTCTAAAAATGCTGAAATTTGGCATGCTATCATCATTTCACCCACATAGCATGTGTTAAAAAGTTGAGAGGGCTACGACAAAAACTGGATGCACTTCGTGTACAAAACGGACAGTCTCTCTCGAAGTATCAGCGTTTCGAACGAGAACTCATCTCTTACAAAGGGATTTCATTTTTTTGTACTTATTTGAACTCGATACTTTTTGTGTGTTCAAAATGCACCATTCAAAGGCACATCACAAAATTTCAACAATTTCTGACTTCATTTGGTACTCTTCGTGCATTAACTTATTTTTTTTTTGAGCTAGTTGACCCTGAAATTGAAAAGCACTACAAATGAACTCTGAAAATGTTGAAATTTGGCATGCTATCATCATTTCACCCACATAGCATGTGTTAAAAAGTTGAGAGGGATACGACAAAAACTAGATGCACTTCGTGTACAAAACGGACAATCTATCTCGAAGTATCAGCGTTTCGAACGAGAACTCATCTCTTACAAAGGGATTTCATTTTTTTGAACTAATTTGAACTCCATACTTTTTGTGTGTTCAAAATGCACCATTGAAAGGCACATCACAAAATTTCAACAATTTCTGACTTCATTTGGTATTCTTCGTGCATTAACTTACTTTTTTTTTGAGGTAGTTGACCCTGAAATTGAAAAGCACTACAAATGAGCTCTGAAAATGTTGAAATTTGGCATGCTATCATCGTTTCACCCACATAGCATGTGTTAAAAAGTTGAGAGGGCTACGACAAAAACTGGATGCACTTCGTGTACAAAACGGACAGTCTCTCTCGAAGTATCAGCGTCTCGAACGAGAACTCATCTCTTACAAAGGGATTTCATTTTTTTGAACTTATTTGAACTCCATACTTTTTGTGTGTTCAACATGCACCATTCAAAGGCACATCACAAAATTTCAACAATTTCTGACTTATTTGGTATTCTTCGTGCATTTACTTATTTTTTTGAGCTAGTTGACCCTGAAATTGAAAAGCACTACAACTGAGCTCTGAAAATGTTGAAATTTGGCATGCTATCATCATTTCACCCACATAGCATGTGTTAAAAAGTTGAGAGGGCTACGACAAAAACTGGATGCAATTCGTGTACAAAATGGACAATCTCTCTCGAAGTATCAGCGTTTCGAACGAGAACTCATCTCTTACAAAGGGATTTCATTTTTTTGAACTTATTTGAACTCCATACTTTTTGTGTGTTCAAAATGCACCATTCAAAGGCACATCACAAAATTTCAACAATTTCTGACTTTATTTGGTATTCTTCGTGCATTTACTTTTTTTTTTGAGCTAGTTGACCCTGAAATTGAAAAGCACTACAAATGAACTCTGAAAATGTTGAAACTTGGCATGCTATCATCATTTCATGCACATAGCATGTGTTAAAAAGTTGAGAGGGCTACGACAAAAACTAGATGCACTTCGTGTACAAAACGGACAATCTATCTCGAAGTATGAGCGTTTCGAACGAGAACTCATCTCTTACAAAGGGATTTCATTTTTTTGAACTAATTTGAACTCCATACTTTTTGTGTGTTCAAAATGCACCATTCAAAGGCACATCACAAAATTTCAACAATTTCTGACTTCATTTGGTATTCTTCGTGCATTAACTTACTTTTTTTTTGAGGTAGTTGACCCTGAAATTGAAAAGCACTACAAATGAGCTCTGAAAATGTTGAAATTTGGCATGCTATCATCATTTCACCCACATAGCATGTGTTAAAAAGTTGAGAGGGCTACGACAAAAACTGGATGCAATTCGTGTACAAAATGGACAATCTCTCTCGAAGTATTAGCGTTTCGAACGAGAACTCATCTCTTACAAAGGGATTTCATTTTTTTGAACTTATTTGAACTCCATAATTTTTGTGTGTTCAAAATGCACCATTCAAAGGCACATCACAAAATTTCAACAATTTCTGACTTCATTTGGTATTCTTCGTGCATTAACTTACTTTTTTTTTGAGGTAGTTGACCCTGAAATTGAAAAGCACTACAACTGAGCTCTGAAAATGTTGAAATTTGGCATGCTATCATCATTTCACCCACATAGCATGTGTTAAAAAGTTGAGAGGGCTACGACAAAAACTGGATGCACTTCGTGTACAAAACGGACAGTCTCTCTCGAAGTATCACCGTCTCGAACGAGAACTCATCTCTTACAAAGGGATTTCATTTTTTTGAACTTATTTGAACTCCATACTTTTTGTGTGTTCAAAATGCACCATTCAAAGGCACATCACAAAATTTCAACAATTTCTGACTTCATTTGGTATTCTTCGTGCATTTACTTATTTTTTTGCGGTAGTTGACCCTGAAATTGAAAAGCACTAAAATGAACTCTAAAAATGTTGAAATTTGGCATGCTATCATCATTTCACCCACATAGCATGTGTTAAAAAGTTGAGAGGGCTACGACAAAAACTGGATGCACTTCGTGTACAAAACGGACAATCTCTCTCGAAGTATCAGCGTTTCGAACGAGAACTCATCTCTTACAAAGGGATTTCATTTTTTTGAACTTATTTGAACTCCATACTTTTTGTGTGTTCCAAATGCACCATTCAAAGGCACATCACAGAATTTCAACAATTTCTGACTTCATTTGGTATTCTTAGTGCATTAACTTATTTTTTTTGAGCGAGTTGACCCTGAAATTGAAAAGCACTACAAATGAGCTCTAAAAATGTTGAAATTTGGCATGCTATCATCATTTCACCCACATATCATGTGTTAAAAAGTTGAGAGGGCTACGACAAAAACTGGATGCACTTCGTGTACAAAACGGACAATCTCTCTCGAAGTATAATTGTTTCGAACGAGAACTCATCTCTTACAAAGGGATTTCATTTTTTTTGAACTTATTTGAACTCCATACTTTTTGTGTGTTCAAAATGCACCATTCAAAGGCACATCACAAAATTTCAACAATTTCTGACTCTATTTGGTATTCTTCGTGCATTTACTTATTTTTTTTGAGCTAGTTGACCCTGAAATTGAAAAGCACTACAAATGAACTCCGAAAATGTTGAAATTTGGCATGCTATCATCATTTCACCCACATAGCATGTGTTAAAAAGTTGAGAGGGCTACGACAAAAACTCGATGCACTTCGTGTACAAAACGGACAATCTCTCTCGAAGTATCAGCGTTTCGAACGAGAACTCATCTCTTACAAAGGGATTTCATTTTTTTGAACTAATTTGAACTCCATACTTTTTGTGTGTTCAAAATGCACCATTCAAAGGCACATCACAAAATTTCAACAATTTCTGATTTGATTTGGTATTCTTCGTGCATTAACTTATTTTTTTTGAGCTAGTTGACCCTGAAATTGAAAAGCACTACAAATGAACTCTGAAAATGTTGAAATTTGGCATGCTATCATCATTTCACCCACATAGCATGTGTTAAAAAGTTGAGAGGGCTACGACAAAAACTGGATGCACTTCGTGTACAAAACGGACAATCTCTCTCGAAGCATCAGCGTTTCGAACGAGAACTCATCTCTTACAAATGGATTTCATTTTTTTGAACTTATTTGAACTCCATACTTTTTGTGTGTTCAAAATGCACCATTCAAAGGCACATCACAAAATTTCAACAATTTCTGACTTCATTTGGTATTCTTCGTGCATTTACTTATTTTTTTTGAGGTAGTTGACCCTGAAATTGAAAAGCACTAAAATGAAATCTAAAAATGTTGAAATTTGGCATGCTATCATCATTTCACCCACATAGAATGTGTTAAAAAGTTGAGAGGGCTATGACAAAAACTGGATGCACTTCGTGTACAAAACGGACAATCTCTCTCGAAGTATCAGCGTTTCGAACGAGAACTCATCTCTTACAAAGGGATTTCATTTTTTTGAACTTATTTGAACTCCATACTTTTTGTGTGTTCCAAATGCACCATTCAAAGGCACATCACAGAATTTCAACAATTTCTGACTTCATTTGGTATTCTTAGTGCATTAACTTATTTTTTTTGAGCGAGTTGACCCTGAAATTGAAAAGCACTACAAATGAGCTCTAAAAATGTTGAAATTTGGCATGCTATCATCATTTCACCCACATATCATGTGTTAAAAAGTTGAGAGGGCTACGACAAAAACTGGATGCACTTCGTGTACAAAACGGACAATCTCTCTCGAAGTATAATTGTTTCGAACGAGAACTCATCTCTTACAAAGGGATTTCATTTTTTTTGAACTTATTTGAACTCCATACTTTTTGTGTGTTCAAAATGCACCATTCAAAGTCACATCACAAAATTTCAACAATTTCTGACTTTATTTGGTATTCTTCGTGCATTTACTTATTTTTTTTGAGCTAGTTGACCCTGAAATTGAAAAGCACTACAAATGAACTCCGAAAATGTTGAAATTTGGCATGCTATCATCATTTCACCCACATAGCATGTGTTAAAAAGTTGAGAGGGCTACGACAAAAACTCGATGCACTTCGTGTACAAAACGGACAATCTCTCTCGAAGTATCAGCGTTTCGAACGAGAACTCATCTCTTACAAAGGGATTTCATTTTTTTGAACTAATTTGAACTCCATACTTTTTGTGTGTTCAAAATGCACCATTCAAAGGCACATCACAAAATTTCAACAATTTCTGATTTGATTTGGTATTCTTCGTGCATTAACTTATTTTTTTTGAGCTAGTTGACCCTGAAATTGAAAAGCACTACAAATGAACTCTGAAAATGTTGAAATTTGGCATGCTATCATCATTTCACCCACATAGCATGTGTTAAAAAGTTGAGAGGGCTACGACAAAAACTGGATGCACTTCGTGTACAAAACGGACAATCTCTCTCGAAGCATCAGCGTTTCGAACGAGAACTCATCTCTTACAAATGGATTTCATTTTTTTGAACTTATTTGAACTCCATACTTTTTGTGTGTTCAAAATGCACCATTCAAAGGCACATCACAAAATTTCAACAATTTCTGACTTCATTTGGTATTCTTCGTGCATTTACTTATTTTTTTTGAGGTAGTTGACCCTGAAATTGAAAAGCACTAAAATGAAATCTAAAAATGTTGAAATTTGGCATGCTATCATCATTTCACCCACATAGAATGTGTTAAAAAGTTGAGAGGGCTATGACAAAAACTGGATGCACTTCGTGTACAAAACGGACAATCTCTCTCGAAGTATCAGCGTTTCGAACGAGAACTCATCTCTTACAAAGGGATTTCATTTTTTTGAACTTATTTGAACTCCATACTTTTTGTGTGTTCCAAATGCACCATTCAAAGGCACATCACATAATTTCAACAATTTCTGACTTCATTTGGTATTCTTAGTGCATTAACTTATTTTTTTTGAGCGAGTTGACCCTGAAATTGAAAAGCACTACAAATGAGCTCTAAAAATGTTGAAATTTGGCATGCTATCATCATTTCACCCACATATCATGTGTTAAAAAGTTGAGAGGGCTACGACAAAAACTGGATGCACTTCGTGTACAAAACGGACAATCTCTCTCGAAGTATAATTGTTTCGAACGAGAACTCATCTCTTACAAAGGGATTTCATTTTTTTGAACTTATTTGAACTCCATACTTTTTGTGTGTTCAAAATGCACCATTCAAAGGCACATCACAAAATTTCAACAATTTCTGACTTTATTTGGTATTCTTCGTGCATTTACTTATTTTTTTTGAGCTAGTTGACCCTGAAATCGAAAAGCACTACAAATGAACTCCGAAAATGTTGAAATTTGGCATGCTATCATCATTTCACCCACATAGCATGTGTTAAAAAGTTGAGAGGGCTACGACAAAAACTCGATGCACTTCGTGTACAAAACGGACAATCTCTCTCGAAGTATCAGCGTTTCGAACGAGAACTCATCTCTTACAAAGGGATTTCATTTTTTTGAACTAATTTGAACTCCATACTTTTTGTGTGTTCAAAATGCACCATTCAAAGGCACATCACAAAATTTCAACAATTTCTGATTTCATTTGGTATTCTTCGTGCATTAACTTATTTTTTTTGAGCTAGTTGACCCTGAAATTGAAAAGCACTACAAATGAACTCTGAAAATGTTGAAATTTGGCATGCTATCATCATTTCACCCACATAGCATGTGTTAAAAAGTTGAGAGGGCTACGACAAAAACTGGATGCACTTCGTGTACAAAACGGACAATCTCTCTCGAAGCATCAGCGTTTCGAACGAGAACTCATCTCTTACAAATGGATTTCATTTTTTTGAACTTATTTGAACTCCATACTTTTTGTGTGTTCAAAATGCACCATTCAAAGGCACATCACAAAATTTCAACAATTTCTGACTTCATTTGGTATTCTTCGTGCATTTACTTATTTTTTTTGAGGTAGTTGACCCTGAAATTGAAAAGCACTAAAATGAAATCTAAAAATGTTGAAATTTGGCATGCTATCATCATTTCACCCACATAGAATGTGTTAAAAAGTTGAGAGGGCTATGACAAAAACTGGATGCACTTCGTGTACAAAACGGACAATCTCTCTCGAAGTATCAGCGTTTCGAACGAGAACTCATCTCTTACAAAGGGATTTCATTTTTTTGAACTTATTTGAACTCCATACTTTTTTTGTGTTCAAAATGCACCATACAAAGGCACATCACAAAAGTTCAACAATTTCTGACTTCATTTGGTATTCTTCGTGCATTAACTTATTTTTTTTGAGGTAGTTGACCCTGAAATTCAAAAGCACTACAAATGAACTCTGAAAATGTTGAAAATTGGCATGCTATCATCATTTCACCCACATAACATGTGTTAAAAAGTTGAGAGGGCTACGACAAAAACTGGATGCACTTCGTGTACAAAACGGACAATCTCTCTCGAAGTATCACCGTTTCGAACGAGAACTCATCTCTTACAAAGGGATTCCATTTTTTTGAACTTATTTGAACTCCGTACTTTCTGTGTGTTCAAACTGCACCATTCAAAGGCACATCACAAAATTTCAACAATTTCTGACTTCATTTGGTATTCTTCGTGCATTTACTAATTTTTTATTTTGAGCTAGTTGACCCTGAAATTGAAAAGCACTACAAATGAACTCTCAAAATGTTGAAATTTGGCATGCTATCATCATTTCACCCACATAGCATGTGTTAAAAAGTTGAGAGGGCTACGACAAAAACTGGATGCACTTCGTGTACAAAACGGACAATGTCTCTCGAAGTATCAGCGTTTCGAACGAGAACTCATCTCTTACAAAGGGATTTCATTTTTTTAAACTTATTTGAACTCCATACTTTTTGTGTGTTCAAAATGCACCATTCAAAGGCACATCACAAAATTTCAACAATTTCTGACTTCATTTGGTATTCTTCGTGCATTAACTTTTTTTTTTTTGAGGTAGTTGACCCTGAAATTGAAAAGCGCTACAAATGAACTCTGAAAATGCTGAAATTTGGCATGCTATCATCATTTCACCCACATAGCATGTGTTAAAAAGTTGAGAGGGCTACGACAAAAACTGGATGCACTTCGTGTACAAAACGGACAGTCTCTCTCGAAGTATCAGCGTTTCGAACGAGAACTCATCTCTTACAAAGGGATTTCATTTTTTTGAACTTATTTGAACTCGATACTTTTTGTGTGTTCAAAACGCACCATTCAAAGGCACATCACAAAATTTCAACAATTTCTGACTTTATTTGGTATTCTTCGTGCATTTACTTATTTTTTTTTGAGCTAGTTGACCCTGAAATTGAAAAGCACTACAAATGAACTCTGAAAATGTTAAAATTTGGCATGCTATCATCATTTCACCCACATAGCATGTGTTAAAAGGTTGAGAGGGCTACGACAAAAACTAGATGCACTTCGTGTACAAAACGGACAATCTATCTCGAAGTATCAGCGTTTCGAACGAGAACTCATCTCTTACAAAGGGATTTCATTTTTTTGAACTAATTTGAACTCCATACTTTTTGTGTGTTCAAAATGCACCATTGAAAGGCACATCACAAAATTTCAACAATTTCTGACTTCATTTGGTATTCTTCGTGCATTAACTTACTTTTTTTTTGAGGTAGTTGACCCTGAAATTGAAAAGCACTACAAATGAGCTCTGAAAATGTTGAAATTTGGCATGCTATCATCATTTCACCCACATAGCATGTGTTAAAAAGTTGAGAGGGCTACGACAAAAACTGGATGCACTTCGTGTACAAAACGGACAGTCTCTCTCGAAGTATCAGCGTTTCGAACGAGAACTCATCTCTTACAAAGGGATTTCATTTTTTTTGAACTTATTTTAACTCCATACTTTTTGTGTGTTCAAAATGCACCATTCAAAGGCACATCACAAAATTTCAACAATTTCTGACTTTATTTGGTATTCTTCGTGCATTTACTTATTTTTTTTGAGCTAGTTGACCCTGAAATTGAAAAGCACTACAAATGAACTCTGAAAATGTTGAAATTTGGCATGCTATCATCATTTCACCCACATAGCATGTGTTAAAAAATTGAGAGGGCTACGACAAAAACTGGATGCACTTCGTGTACAAAACGGACAATCTCTCTCGAAGTATCAGCGTTTCGAACGAGAACTCATCTCTTACAAAGGGATTTCATTTTTTTGAACTAATTTGAACTCCATACTTTTTGTGTGTTCAAAATGCACCATTCAAAGGCACATCACAAAATTTCAACAATTTCTGACTTCATTTGGTATTCTTCGTGCATTAACTTATTTTTTTTGAGCTAGTTGACCCTGAAATTGAAAAGCACTACAAATGAAATCTGAAAATGTTGAAATTTGGCATTCTATCATCATTTCACCCACATAGCATGTGTTAAAAAGTTGAGAGGGCTACGACAAAAACTGGATGCACTTCGTGTACAAAATGGACAATCTCTCTCGAAGTATCAGCGTTTCGAACGAGAACTCAACTCTTACAAAGGGATTTCATTTTTTTGAACTTATTTGAACTCCATACTTTTTGTGTGTTCAAAATGCACCATTCAAAGGCACATCACAAAATTTCAACAATTTCTGACTTCATTTGGTATTATTCGTGCGTTTACTTATTTTTTTTGAGGTAGTTCACCCTGAAATTGAAAAGCACTAAAATGAACTCTGGAAATGTTGAAATTTGGCATGCTATCATCATTTCACCCACATAGCATGTGTTCAAAATTTGAGAGGGCTATGAAAAAAACTGGATGCACTTCGTGTACAAAACGGACAATCTCTCTCGAAGTATCAGCGTTTCGAACGAGAACTCATCTCTTACAAAGGGATTTCATTTTTTTGAACTTATTTGAACTCCATACTTTTTGTGTGTTCAAAATGCACCATTCAAAGGCACATCACAAAATTTCAACAATTTCTAACTTCATTAGGTATTCTTCGTGCATTTACTAATTTTTTATTTTGAGCTAGTTGACCCTGAAATTGAAAAGCACTACAAATGAACTCCGAAAATGCTGAAATTTGGCATGCTATCATCACTTCACCCACATAGCATGTGTTAAAAAGTTGAGAGGGCTACGACAAAAACTGGATGCACTTCGTGTACAAAACGGACAATGTCTCTCGAAGTATCAGCGTTTCGAACGAGAACTCATCTCTTACAAAGGGATTTCATTTTTTTGAACTTATTTGAATTCCATACTTTTTGTGTGTTCAAAATGCACCATTCAAAGGCACATCACAAAATTTCAACAATTTCTGACTTCATTTGGTATTCTTCGTGCATTAACTTTTTTTTTTGAGGTAGTTGACCCTGAAATTGAAAAGCACTACAAATGAACTCTGAAAATGCTGAAATTTGGCATGCTATCATCATTTCACCCACATAGCATGTGTTAAAAAGTTGAGAGGGCTACGACAAAAACTGGATGCACTTCGTGTACAAAACGGACAGTCTCTCTCGAAGTATCAGCGTTTCGAACGAGAACTCATCTCTTACAAAGGGATTTCATTTTTTTGTACTTATTTGAACTCGATACTTTTTGTGTGTTCAAAATGCACCATTCAAAGGCACATCACAAAATTTCAACAATTTCTGACTTCATTTGGTACTCTTCGTGCATTAACTTATTTTTTTTTTGAGCTAGTTGACCCTGAAATTGAAAAGCACTACAAATGAACTCTGAAAATGTTGAAATTTGGCATGCTATCATCATTTCACCCACATAGCATGTGTTAAAAAGTTGAGAGGGATACGACAAAAACTAGATGCACTTCGTGTACAAAACGGACAATCTATCTCGAAGTATCAGCGTTTCGAACGAGAACTCATCTCTTACAAAGGGATTTCATTTTTTTGAACTAATTTGAACTCCATACTTTTTGTGTGTTCAAAATGCACCATTGAAAGGCACATCACAAAATTTCAACAATTTCTGACTTCATTTGGTATTCTTCGTGCATTAACTTACTTTTTTTTTGAGGTAGTTGACCCTGAAATTGAAAAGCACTACAAATGAGCTCTGAAAATGTTGAAATTTGGCATGCTATCATCGTTTCACCCACATAGCATGTGTTAAAAAGTTGAGAGGGCTACGACAAAAACTGGATGCACTTCGTGTACAAAACGGACAGTCTCTCTCGAAGTATCAGCGTATCGAACGAGAACTCATCTCTTACAAAGGGATTTCATTTTTTTGAACTTATTTGAACTCCATACTTTTTGTGTGTTCAAAATGCACCATTCAAAGGCACATCACAAAATTTCAACAATTTCTGACTTATTTGGTATTCTTCGTGCATTTACTTATTTTTTTGAGCTAGTTGACCCTGAAATTGAAAAGCACTACAACTGAGCTCTGAAAATGTTGAAATTTGGCATGCTATCATCATTTCACCCACATAGCATGTGTTAAAAAGTTGAGAGGGCTACGACAAAAACTGGATGCAATTCGTGTACAAAATGGACAATCTCTCTCGAAGTATCAGCGTTTCGAACGAGAACTCATCTCTTACAAAGGGATTTCATTTTTTTGAACTTATTTGAACTCCATACTTTTTGTGTGTTCAAAATGCACCATTCAAAGGCACATCACAAAATTTCAACAATTTCTGACTTCATTTGGTATTCTTCGTGCATTAACTTACTTTTTTTTTGAGGTAGTTGACCCTGAAATTGAAAAGCACTACAACTGAGCTCTGAAAATGTTGAAATTTGGCATGCTATCATCATTTCACCCACATAGCATGTGTTAAAAAGTTGAGAGGGCTACGACAAAAACTGGATGCACTTCGTGTACAAAACGGACAGTCTCTCTCGAAGTATCAGCGTCTCGAACGAGAACTCATCTCTTACAAAGGGATTTCATTTTTTTGAACTAATTTGAACTCCATACTTTTTGTGTGTTCAAAATGCACCATTCAAAGGCATATCATAAAATTTCAACAATTTCTGATTTCATTTGGTATTCTTCGTGCATTAACTTATTTTTTTTGAGCTAGTTGACCCTGAAATTGAAAAGCACTACAAATGAACTCTGAAAATGTTGAAACTTGGCATGCTATCATCATTTCATGCACATAGCATGTGTTAAAAAGTTGAGAGGGCTACGACAAAAACTAGATGCACTTCGTGTACAAAACGGACAATCTATCTCGAAGTATCAGCGTTTCGAACGAGAACTCATCTCTTACAAAGGGATTTCATTTTTTTGAACTAATTTGAACTCCATACTTTTTGTGTGTTCAAAATGCACCATTGAAAGGCACATCACAAAATTTCAACAATTTCTGACTTCATTTGGTATTCTTCGTGCATTAACTTACTTTTTTTTTGAGGTAGTTGACCCTGAAATTGAAAAGCACTACAAATGAGCTCTGAAAATGTTGAAATTTGGCATGCTATCATCATTTCACCCACATAGCATGTGTTAAAAAGTTGAGAGGGCTACGACAAAAACTGGATGCAATTCGTGTACAAAATGGACAATCTCTCTCGAAGTATTAGCGTTTCGAACGAGAACTCATCTCTTACAAAGGGATTTCATTTTTTTGAACTTATTTGAACTCCATAATTTTTGTGTGTTCAAAATGCACCATTCAAAGGCACATCACAAAATTTCAACAATTTCTGACTTCATTTGGTATTCTTCGTGCATTAACTTACTTTTTTTTTGAGGTAGTTGACCCTGAAATTGAAAAGCACTACAACTGAGCTCTGAAAATGTTGAAATTTGGCATGCTATCATCATTTCACCCACATAGCATGTGTTAAAAAGTTGAGAGGGCTACGACAAAAACTGGATGCACTTCGTGTACAAAACGGACAGTCTCTCTCGAAGTATCACCGTCTCGAACGAGAACTCATCTCTTACAAAGGGATTTCATTTTTTTGAACTTATTTGAACTCCATACTTTTTGTGTGTTCAAAATGCACCATTCAAAGGCACATCACAAAATTTCAACAATTTCTGACTTTATTTGGTATTCTTCGTGCATTTACTTTTTTTTTTGAGCTAGTTGACCCTGAAATTGAAAAGCACTACAAATGAACTGTGAAAATGTTGAAATTTGGCATGCTATCATCACTTCACCCACATAGCATGTGTTAAAAAGTTGAGAGGGCTACGACAAAAACTGGATGCACTTCGTGTACAAAACGGACAGTCTCTCTCGAAGTATCAGCGTCTCGAACGAGAACTCATCTCTTACAAAGGGATTTCATTTTTTTGAACTAATTTGAACTCCATACTTTTTGTGTGTTCAAAATGCACCATTCAAAGGCATATCATAAAATTTCAACAATTTCTGATTTCATTTGGTATTCTTCGTGCATTAACTTATTTTTTTTGAGCTAGTTGACCCTGAAATTGAAAAGCACTACAAATGAACTCTGAAAATGTTGAAACTTGGCATGCTATCATCATTTCATGCACATAGCATGTGTTAAAAAGTTGAGAGGGCTACGACAAAAACTAGATGCACTTCGTGTACAAAACGGACAATCTATCTCGAAGTATCAGCGTTTCGAACGAGAACTCATCTCTTACAAAGGGATTTCATTTTTTTGAACTAATTTGAACTCCATACTTTTTGTGTGTTCAAAATGCACCATTGAAAGGCACATCACAAAATTTCAACAATTTCTGACTTCATTTGGTATTCTTCGTGCATTAACTTACTTTTTTTTTGAGGTAGTTGACCCTGAAATTGAAAAGCACTACAAATGAGCTCTGAAAATGTTGAAATTTGGCATGCTATCATCATTTCACCCACATAGCATGTGTTAAAAAGTTGAGAGGGCTACGACAAAAACTGGATGCACTTCGTGTACAAAACGGACAGTCTCTCTCGAAGTATCAGCGTTTCGAACGAGAACTCATCTCTTACAAAGGGATTTCATTTTTTTTGAACTTATTTTAACTCCATACTTTTTGTGTGTTCAAAATGCACCATTCAAAGGCACATCACAAAATTTCAACAATTTCTGACTTTATTTGGTATTCTTCGTGCATTTACTTATTTTTTTTGAGCTAGTTGACCCTGAAATTGAAAAGCACTACAAATGAACTCTGAAAATGTTGAAATTTGGCATGCTATCATCATTTCACCCACATAGCATGTGTTAAAAAATTGAGAGGGCTACGACAAAAACTGGATGCACTTCGTGTACAAAACGGACAATCTCTCTCGAAGTATCAGCGTTTCGAACGAGAACTCATCTCTTACAAAGGGATTTCATTTTTTTGAACTAATTTGAACTCCATACTTTTTGTGTGTTCAAAATGCACCATTCAAAGGCACATCACAAAATTTCAACAATTTCTGACTTCATTTGGTATTCTTCGTGCATTAACTTATTTTTTTTGAGCTAGTTGACCCTGAAATTGAAAAGCACTACAAATGAAATCTGAAAATGTTGAAATTTGGCATTCTATCATCATTTCACCCACATAGCATGTGTTAAAAAGTTGAGAGGGCTACGACAAAAACTGGATGCACTTCGTGTACAAAATGGACAATCTCTCTCGAAGTATCAGCGTTTCGAACGAGAACTCATCTCTTACAAAGGGATTTCATTTTTTTGAACTTATTTGAACTCCATACTTTTTGTGTGTTCAAAATGCACCATTCAAAGGCACATCACAAAATTTCAACAATTTCTGACTTCATTTGGTATTATTCGTGCGTTTACTTATTTTTTTTGAGGTAGTTCACCCTGAAATTGAAAAGCACTAAAATGAACTCTGGAAATGTTGAAATTTGGCATGCTATCATCATTTCACCCACATAGCATGTGTTCAAAATTTGAGAGGGCTATGAAAAAAACTGGATGCACTTCGTGTACAAAACGGACAATCTCTCTCGAAGTATCAGCGTTTCGAACGAGAACTCATCTCTTACAAAGGGATTTCATTTTTTTGAACTTATTTGAACTCCATACTTTTTGTGTGTTCAAAATGCACCATTCAAAGGCACATCACAAAATTTCAACAATTTCTAACTTCATTAGGTATTCTTCGTGCATTTACTAATTTTTTATTTTGAGCTAGTTGACCCTGAAATTGAAAAGCACTACAAATGAACTCCGAAAATGCTGAAATTTGGCATGCTATCATCACTTCACCCACATAGCATGTGTTAAAAAGTTGAGAGGGCTACGACAAAAACTGGATGCACTTCGTGTACAAAACGGACAATGTCTCTCGAAGTATCAGCGTTTCGAACGAGAACTCATCTCTTACAAAGGGATTTCATTTTTTTGAACTTATTTGAATTCCATACTTTTTGTGTGTTCAAAATGCACCATTCAAAGGCACATCACAAAATTTCAACAATTTCTGACTTCATTTGGTATTCTTCGTGCATTAACTTTTTTTTTTGAGGTAGTTGACCCTGAAATTGAAAAGCACTACAAATGAACTCTGAAAATGCTGAAATTTGGCATGCTATCATCATTTCACCCACATAGCATGTGTTAAAAAGTTGAGAGGGCTACGACAAAAACTGGATGCACTTCGTGTACAAAACGGACAGTCTCTCTCGAAGTATCAGCGTTTCGAACGAGAACTCATCTCTTACAAAGGGATTTCATTTTTTTGTACTTATTTGAACTCGATACTTTTTGTGTGTTCAAAATGCACCATTCAAAGGCACATCACAAAATTTCAACAATTTCTGACTTCATTTGGTACTCTTCGTGCATTAACTTATTTTTTTTTTGAGCTAGTTGACCCTGAAATTGAAAAGCACTACAAATGAACTCTGAAAATGTTGAAATTTGGCATGCTATCATCATTTCACCCACATAGCATGTGTTAAAAAGTTGAGAGGGATACGACAAAAACTAGATGCACTTCGTGTACAAAACGGACAATCTATCTCGAAGTATCAGCGTTTCGAACGAGAACTCATCTCTTACAAAGGGATTTCATTTTTTTGAACTAATTTGAACTCCATACTTTTTGTGTGTTCAAAATGCACCATTGAAAGGCACATCACAAAATTTCAACAATTTCTGACTTCATTTGGTATTCTTCGTGCATTAACTTACTTTTTTTTTGAGGTAGTTGACCCTGAAATTGAAAAGCACTACAAATGAGCTCTGAAAATGTTGAAATTTGGCATGCTATCATCGTTTCACCCACATAGCATGTGTTAAAAAGTTGAGAGGGCTACGACAAAAACTGGATGCACTTCGTGTACAAAACGGACAGTCTCTCTCGAAGTATCAGCGTATCGAACGAGAACTCATCTCTTACAAAGGGATTTCATTTTTTTGAACTTATTTGAACTCCATACTTTTTGTGTGTTCAAAATGCACCATTCAAAGGCACATCACAAAATTTCAACAATTTCTGACTTATTTGGTATTCTTCGTGCATTTACTTATTTTTTTGAGCTAGTTGACCCTGAAATTGAAAAGCACTACAACTGAGCTCTGAAAATGTTGAAATTTGGCATGCTATCATCATTTCACCCACATAGCATGTGTTAAAAAGTTGAGAGGGCTACGACAAAAACTGGATGCAATTCGTGTACAAAATGGACAATCTCTCTCGAAGTATCAGCGTTTCGAACGAGAACTCATCTCTTACAAAGGGATTTCATTTTTTTGAACTTATTTGAACTCCATACTTTTTGTGTGTTCAAAATGCACCATTCAAAGGCACATCACAAAATTTCAACAATTTCTGACTTCATTTGGTATTCTTCGTGCATTAACTTACTTTTTTTTTGAGGTAGTTGACCCTGAAATTGAAAAGCACTACAACTGAGCTCTGAAAATGTTGAAATTTGGCATGCTATCATCATTTCACCCACATAGCATGTGTTAAAAAGTTGAGAGGGCTACGACAAAAACTGGATGCACTTCGTGTACAAAACGGACAGTCTCTCTCGAAGTATCAGCGTCTCGAACGAGAACTCATCTCTTACAAAGGGATTTCATTTTTTTGAACTAATTTGAACTCCATACTTTTTGTGTGTTCAAAATGCACCATTCAAAGGCATATCATAAAATTTCAACAATTTCTGATTTCATTTGGTATTCTTCGTGCATTAACTTATTTTTTTTGAGCTAGTTGACCCTGAAATTGAAAAGCACTACAAATGAACTCTGAAAATGTTGAAACTTGGCATGCTATCATCATTTCATGCACATAGCATGTGTTAAAAAGTTGAGAGGGCTACGACAAAAACTAGATGCACTTCGTGTACAAAACGGACAATCTATCTCGAAGTATCAGCGTTTCGAACGAGAACTCATCTCTTACAAAGGGATTTCATTTTTTTGAACTAATTTGAACTCCATACTTTTTGTGTGTTCAAAATGCACCATTGAAAGGCACATCACAAAATTTCAACAATTTCTGACTTCATTTGGTATTCTTCGTGCATTAACTTACTTTTTTTTTGAGGTAGTTGACCCTGAAATTGAAAAGCACTACAAATGAGCTCTGAAAATGTTGAAATTTGGCATGCTATCATCATTTCACCCACATAGCATGTGTTAAAAAGTTGAGAGGGCTACGACAAAAACTGGATGCAATTCGTGTACAAAATGGACAATCTCTCTCGAAGTATTAGCGTTTCGAACGAGAACTCATCTCTTACAAAGGGATTTCATTTTTTTGAACTTATTTGAACTCCATAATTTTTGTGTGTTCAAAATGCACCATTCAAAGGCACATCACAAAATTTCAACAATTTCTGACTTCATTTGGTATTCTTCGTGCATTAACTTACTTTTTTTTTGAGGTAGTTGACCCTGAAATTGAAAAGCACTACAACTGAGCTCTGAAAATGTTGAAATTTGGCATGCTATCATCATTTCACCCACATAGCATGTGTTAAAAAGTTGAGAGGGCTACGACAAAAACTGGATGCACTTCGTGTACAAAACGGACAGTCTCTCTCGAAGTATCACCGTCTCGAACGAGAACTCATCTCTTACAAAGGGATTTCATTTTTTTGAACTTATTTGAACTCCATACTTTTTGTGTGTTCAAAATGCACCATTCAAAGGCACATCACAAAATTTCAACAATTTCTGACTTTATTTGGTATTCTTCGTGCATTTACTTTTTTTTTTGAGCTAGTTGACCCTGAAATTGAAAAGCACTACAAATGAACTGTGAAAATGTTGAAATTTGGCATGCTATCATCACTTCACCCACATAGCATGTGTTAAAAAGTTGAGAGGGCTACGACAAAAACTGGATGCACTTCGTGTACAAAACGGACAGTCTCTCTCGAAGTATCAGCGTCTCGAACGAGAACTCATCTCTTACAAAGGGATTTCATTTTTTTGAACTAATTTGAACTCCATACTTTTTGTGTGTTCAAAATGCACCATTCAAAGGCATATCATAAAATTTCAACAATTTCTGATTTCATTTGGTATTCTTCGTGCATTAACTTATTTTTTTTGAGCTAGTTGACCCTGAAATTGAAAAGCACTACAAATGAACTCTGAAAATGTTGAAACTTGGCATGCTATCATCATTTCATGCACATAGCATGTGTTAAAAAGTTGAGAGGGCTACGACAAAAACTAGATGCACTTCGTGTACAAAACGGACAATCTATCTCGAAGTATCAGCGTTTCGAACGAGAACTCATCTCTTACAAAGGGATTTCATTTTTTTGAACTAATTTGAACTCCATACTTTTTGTGTGTTCAAAATGCACCATTGAAAGGCACATCACAAAATTTCAACAATTTCTGACTTCATTTGGTACTCTTCGTGCATTAACTTATTTTTTTGAGCTAGTTGACCCTGAAATTGAAAAGCACTACAAATGAACTCTGAAAATGTTGAAATTTGGCATGCCATCATCATTTCACCCACATAGCATGTGTTAAAAAGTTGATTGGGCTACGACAAAAACTGGATGCACTTCGTGTACAAAACGGACAATCTCTCTCGAAGTATTAGCGTTTCGAACGAGAACTCATCTCTTACAAAGGGATTTCATTTTTTTGAACTTATTTGAACTCCATAATTTTTGTGTGTTCAAAATGCACCATTCAAAGGCACATCACAAAATTTCAACAATTTCTGACTTCATTTGGTACATATTTGTTTCTTCTTCTCTCATGTATGGTGGACACTCCCTCACCTGATTTTTCGACCATCGATGATGGTCGCTACTCCTTCTTCCCGTAGTGCATAACAAATATCTAGCACAAAGAGAAGAAGGAGAAGCAACCCCCACAACAACAGTCGGCATTCTTCTTCTCTCATGTATGGTGGACACTCCCTGACCTGATTTTTTGACCGTCGATGATGGTCGCTATTCCTTCTTTCCGTAATGCATAAAAAATATCTAGCACAAGGAGAAGAAGGAAAAACGACCCCCACAACAAAAGTGGTTCCGTGGCACGCCACGTGGTTCCGTTGCACGCCACGTGGTTCCGCTGCACGCCACGTGGGACTAATGGTCTTTCATTTTTAAATGACTGTTTTAATCAAAAACAGATCTGTTACAAAAGGGATTTCATTTTTTGAACTTATTTGAACTGAAGACTTTTTGTATATATATATATGTGGTCGAAATGCATGATACCATGAAGTTAGAAAGGGCTAAACCATTCAAAAGTTGAAAATGAAGTTAGAAAGGGCTAAACCATTCAAATTTGGAAACTATAATGGCACAAACAGAAACTAGAAATATATAAATTGGTCCAAGCAGTACATGATACTAGTCCAAACAGTACATAATAATAGCTATCATAGATATATATATTCGAGGTAACGCTGGCCATAGTTGACGACTTGAATCAGAATGTCCACCTTAATATTCGAGGTGACGCTGGCCATAGTTGACGACTTGAATCTTGCGGTACAACTCGTATGAAACGTATGCATCTTTTGCTGCATACTCAATGTTGATACGATCAAGTGGGGCCTTCTCCCAAAGTTTGTGCTGAGACTTTGGGAAATTGGTCTTCATATCACCATATTCCTCGTCGATCAAGGCAACTGCCATATGAGCCATCGAAGTCCTGACATGTCGAAGCCTGAACACCGTTTGGAGACCAATGAGGCAACCAGTTGGTATCTCAATACCGAAGCTGTACCTCATCTTCAGCTTGTCGTTCGTTATGTCAATGGTAGCAAAAGTGATGCCGCTGCGAAGGAAGTCCATGAGTTCTGGACAATGCTTGTCACTACTGCAACAGAAACAAATTAAAATGGAACAAATGTTACATACTGCTGCAATAAGGAAACATGTTTCACTACAACTAAAGAGAAAATTATCTTTAGGATTCAAATAGAACATATGCAATGGAACCTAGAGAGATCACTATAGCTATCCAATGGAACCTAGAGAGATCACTAACTATATGCAATTTTCATGACTATGACATATCATATTGCTATCCAATGGAACCTAGAGAGATCACTAGCTATATGCAATTTTCATAACCTTGGATCAAAGAACACCGCATAAAATTGTATCACTACAACTATGATTTCAATGGAACATATTGAACCAATCAGATTTTTCAGATTGTGGAACACTATTCCAATCAGATTGTGTTCCCTTCAACTAATCAAAATTGTTTCACTACAACTATTTGAAGCGAACCAACTATGATTCCAATGGAACATATTAAACACTAGTTGATTCTAATACGATTTTTCAGATTATGGAACACTATTCCAATCAGATTGTGTTCCCCTTCAACTAATCAAAATTGTTTCACTACAACTATTTGAAGGGAACCAACTATGATTGAAACAAATAAACTTACGATGTCATTACCTTGGATCAAAGAAAGCCTCAAAACTTACCTCGCCCATTGGAAGATCAAGACATGGTGTGCGAAGCATAGTTGGATGATGGCAACACCGCGTTGATCGGCCGTGTACTCCAGATCAAGCCCCAAGAACTTCTCATGATCAATTGCGGCGTCAAGCCATCGTTCCTTCAACTGTTCAAGAAAATACGGCATCTCCCTGCTCTCGTTCGTGTATACGACATCGAGCTTGGTCTTGCCATGTGCGAGCACCTCTCCAAAGCGAGTTGGCATGGTGGAAGAAGAGAAGGGAAGAAGAGAGGAGAAGAACAGAGCGAGAGCGAGAGAGAAGAAGAAACAGAGAAATGGCGACTCTGCGTCAGTTCGTGCTTTTCATCGCCCGAAACGACGCGAGATGCAAACCGTTTGGGCCTTTAGTCCCGGGTTGAGCCACCAACCGGGACTAAAGAGGTATACCAACGGTTCCCACCACTACGGCAGGCCACGTGTTAGGCCTTTAGTCCCGGGTTGAGCCACCAACCGGGACTAAAGGGGGATACGAACGGTTGCCACCACCACTGCCCACCGCGTAGCCCTTTAGTCCCGGTTTGGGACACGAACCGGGACTAAAGGCTCCTTACGGGCCGGGACTAAAGCCTTGAGGGAGGCATTGAGAATTGGGGCGACGTGGCCGGGCCTTTAGTCCCGGCCCAGAGGCAGGCCGGGACTAAAGGGTCCCGGCCAAAGGCCCGTTTTCCACTAGTGTGTCTACTACAACTACAATTATTTGATTCCAGTGAGGGACGGGCGATGACGATGGTGCTTCTTTGGCTCGCTCAAATGCTTGTAGTCAACACTGGGTAGTCTATATATGGACCCACATGTAAATTTTACTCTCTAACTTGACAGTTGATAAATAGATAAAAAATTCTACAAAAACATGATCATGAACAAATATATATATATATATATATATATATATATATATATATATATATATATATATATATATATATATATCAAATAAATGTACCTTCCATGAAAAAAAGCAACATCTCGTAACTCTGGTAGTACACAGTAGACTGTAGTTTGTTGTACCCCCGCAAGGAGAAAAGTAGTCTGTCGTACGTCCTAGCCAATTAATCCCCGTACAAGAACGACCAGACAGATAGGACGTGTTTCCGCACTAATTATTCGCCAACAAGTTGGCACACGGGCCATGTGTGACCGTCCCAACTATCCGATCCATGTAGTCGATCGGCGTTTCCTGGAGCGCGCCGGGGCTGGTCCCGGAAGCACGATGGTAGTGGTACGGCGACCCGGTGCCATTGTTTACGCTTGTCCGTTGCCGCGTGCTCCTAGCTCAGCTCGCACGGCCGGTCGCGCACCCCGGGGACATGCACACGGCACGCATGGTACGCACGTCCGTGAGGCCAGCGCTACGATTCCTCCGGCAGCCGGCCCACCGCCGCCCGGCGCAAAGGCACCGTCGCCTTCTCGCGTACTGGGACACGCATGCATAATCTTGACGCAACAGTCGTACCGTACCCCTGGTAATGGAGCCTGTCGCGCCCATGGATCTATTTTTCTCGTCACAGCTAGCCTAGGCACATCCGTCCATGGACGCCCCACGATCCTCTCGCCCTGTCCCATGTGCGACTGTACTGTACCGGCCAGCCCACGCGCCAGACCGCCGGCAGCGCCAAGGGGTAGCCACTGATCGGTACTTGTCTCGGGTCACGTCACCACGACTAGCGCATGTTGTCATGTCCAGGTTCTCCCACGGCCCACGTTGGTGCTGGCAAGTACCAATGGCCGTTCGGCTACGAGGAATTGCACTGTACATCAGTACATGATGTACATGTGTGCATGATTATCACTCCGTCCTATAATGTGCTCTCTCGGTAAATAAATATAAAAACGTTTAGAGCACTAAAATAATGATCCGTCATATCTTTTCACAAGGAGTATTACTCTTCTGACACTGGTAGTACATAAGTTTAAATGATATCTACTGTTATCATTTTCTGTTAAGTTTATCTTTGGAGTGCTGCACCGTAGAACAATTGTTCTATGGTATTCACATAAATAAAAAGAGTATATTACAGATGAGAGAAGAGCAAAGAGAGGAAAGGAGAAAAATATAACTAGGCTAACTAATAAAGCAACATGAAAAGATTGGCCAATTCGAGTTCTGGGCAACATAATGAAACTGAATTGGAACTTCGACTACCGAGGCAGGGAAACAAGTATCGTGCTTCTTCAATTCCGTGACTAAGGAGGCTTAGATCTTCCTTGACGGAGTGTTTTCATGCTTGAAGTTATGGAGTTGCATTTCTGAACTTTAGTTGGAGAGAAGGATTTGCATGCATTGATAATTCATTAACCGTGTGCATGATGCACATATATTGATACAGGATGGACCAGCCTCTACTTATCTTCCAGGACATACGAATATATGTAGGGAGAGAGGAGGTATGACGGTATAATTACAAGACCCTAGTCCTATACACGTATAAAGAATAACGTACATTCAACAATCATCCGTAGTCGAAGCGTCGTCGGAGACATAGAGAGTGGACCGAATCTCCTCAAAGAAAGATGTCGTTAGTCCCTTAGTCATAACATCGGCGAACTGCTGAGCGGTAGGTACGTGAAGAACCCGAACACGTCCAAACGCCACCTGTTCACGACCAAAGTGAATGTTGACTTCAATGTGCTTCGTTCGAAGATGATGAACATAATTAGAGTAGAGGTAGACGGCGGAGATGTTATCACAGTAGACGATCGTGGCCTTGTGAATCTCACAAAGCAACTCCTGGAGCAGCTAGCGAAGCCAAGAGCACTCAGCCACGACGTTGGCCACGACATGATACTCCGCCCCAGCCCTCGAGTGAGAGACCATGGGTTGTCCCTTGGACGACCACAAAATTAGCGAGGGCCCGAGATAGACACAATAGCTGAATGTAGAGCGACACGTGTCTGGGCAGCCAACCCAGTCGGGGTCGGAGTAGGCAACCAGTGAAGGTGGAGGCAGTCAGATCACTAGTGGACAATGGGGCTTTAGTCCCGGTTGACAACGGCCTTGAATTCCGGGTCAACAAGCGGGACTATAAGGTGGGGACTAAAGACCCACACCCTGTAGTCCCAGTTGGCCACAACCCGGGACTATAGTCCCTCCACGTGACCGCGAGCATGCGGCAGGGGCTAGAGGACCTTTAGTCCTTGTTGGTCACAACCCGGGACTAACGATTTTGTGTTTTTTGTTGGAGTTTAGGGTTTTAGAGTTTAGGGTTTATGGTTTATTTATTTATTTTCATTTTGTGTTTTCCATTCAATTCTTGTTCATTTCAAACATATTTCACGCTACTACATATTGTACACGTGTTGATGCATATATAATATAATTTCTCGTGTGATCATACATACATACATACATACATACATACATATATATATATATATATATATATATATATATATATATACAATTTCTTCTACAATTTATATATTATTACATTCAATGGTATTCTCTGCTTTCAGATATGACCTCCGTAAGCAAGAATCCCTCAATTCCTTCTTGAATTGCTTGTAGGCGGATCTCTGGTAGTAGCTTATTTAGCATGTCTTCAATCTTTAAAGAAGGAGATCAATATGAATATATTAGTTGTGTGTGTATATATTACATCATCATAACAAAATTGTGAATAGTGTTTACGTACCTAAAGTTATCTTACATCTCAGCGTCATTTGGTCGCGACGCGAATGTTCTTGCAAATGCAGTATGGACATAAATTAGTACTCTATTTATTCCTCATGCACTTTGCGAGAATAGAATTCAATAAGATAATAATCAAACATGATAATGATACAGAAACAAGAATTAAATAGACTTGCGAACAATCCTAGTACTACTTAATTAGCTTGACTCGTCCCCAACGTAGCCTTGGTTTCCATTCACCGACAACATCTCTGATGAACCGTTTCCAAACCCTGCCTAGCAAAGAAAATGAATAAATAAGTTATTAATTACTTGATACCAAGAAATGAATAAAACAGGTCAATATAGTGCGATAATGATTGAAATTATCGGTGGAGCATCAAAACCACGCTCGTTTATTCGTGAGGTTCTTTAACTAGTGAGTCCAGGGCATTAGCAGTTGCAACATCAACTTTAATGATTAGTAGGATCAAGTGGTACTCGCACATGTTTCTGTAAGAAGGCATACATAACTCATCAACTACACATAACATCGAGTAAGCAAAATTGAATATGTAGTACAAAAGAGTAACACCCATTGAAGTTGTAAGGAAATAGTACTTCTGTTTCGGTATTTTGTGCCTTTAAAAACCTTAGCAAGTTCTCATGTGAATCTTTGACGAGGTCTTCTATCAATCTTTCATTAATGATATATGGGTCAACGAACACAATGTCATAGATTCTCTCTCTTTTGCATTGAAGAATCTTCATTCTGCATAATAGCGTAGAAAAGAATGTAAAGGGGATAACTACATGCTATGAACAAGCTGAGCTACAGACTTAAATGACAGAAATAGCATCTAACATTATATTTGTCAAATGAGTCTTGATTGTATAACTGAAACAATTTGTCAAACTTAATGCATAGCTCGGTTTCATAGAAGTAATGCTCTTTCTTGACTTCCACCATGAGCATCACTCACCCGTTGGCAACTTCTTGCATTTACCACTAGTGCAATCTTCGCATTTGTGTTGATAGATTCGGGTCGTGCTTAGGTCTGGCCAGGGTTTTCCAGGGGCATATTGCCATGCTACTTCAGCCATAGGGACTTCCTCATTGCCTAGGAGCTGATCAACACTGATACCAATGTTTCTAGTAACGTCGATTACCTTATCGGTAAGCACCTTGAGCAGGGGGGTCAATTGCATTGCCTGTTCTCCGAGCTGGGGAACTGTTTTCCTGCTTTTATTACTACGCCTCGACTGCTGCATATGTCCATTATATGACTTCCTAATGCAACGATCATAGTCTGATGGCCTATTCTCCACAAGTGTCGGGGGTCGCTCAAGAAATATCACAAAGTACTCTATGATTTTCTTAGGTATTATCTCCTTTGGCAGCGGGGGCGGTTTTGGTGCAGAATGGGACTTCACTTTGGAAACCACGACCGTTTTGGTTTCCTCATCAGTCACATCGTAAGCTAACTTCTTTTTGGAAGGAGACTCGTCTTTGGATTTCTTCTTTGTAGCTTTCTTCCGAATAGGACTAGTCGATGGAGAGGTGGTCTCCCGCTTTTGGCCCTGCTGGGACATAAGGGGTGGAGTCGGCTCACGCGGCGGAGATCGACATGGACTAACGCTGGGCTCCCTCTTGATGTGGGGTGGACTTAGAGGTGTATTGCTACTCCAAGGAGCAGGTGGCCTTGGCACCGAGTTTGGAAACATGATGCATTCCTTTCTCCATACAATGACACCATGTACGACTTCTCCCAGTGTGTGCTCCCCTTCACCTTTAGGAATGTCAAGCTCTAGTGACCCATATCCCAACAAAACTTCAACCACCCTGACTTTAGCATAGCTAGCTGGAATAGGATTGCCATGGATGGTTGCTTTAGGTGCTTTCGGTAAAGCAAAGCCGACAGCCACCTTCATAGATATGTTCTTCATTTTCTGGTGTAGCTCATAATCTTTTGTATCTTTGATATCATCAATAGGGTAGCAAGCCAGTAGTGCATCATTGGCCCGGACCCCCGTGGAACCCATGTTGTTTTTCCGTTTGATGGGACGGTACTATGCAATGCTAGATGTGCTTCCTCCAGCCGCGGAGATGCCCTTTGCTGGTAATTGTGTCCAGTTGCTCCTGCTTCTGCTTTAACATGCGGTGCAAGTCATTGTTCTTTGTTTGTACCCTCTAAATCTGGTATGCATCCTGTTTCTTTTTTATTTGACGGCTTCTACAAGTGTCGTTCCACTCCGAAAACCCCTGAACCCATGGAACACCACCTTTGCCTCGAGTTCACCCTCTGTGTTCAGGATTCTTGAGGGTGCGTGTAAGCTCATCGTTCTCTCTCTCAAGCTGGAACACCCCCTTTTGAGCATCTTCTATTGCTTGAAGTAAAGCTCCCGAGGCTGTTTTAAGATTTTCCTTTACAATAATATGCCTTACGCTAGGTTCAACTTTCCCCATGCACATAAAACCAAGTATTGGACCTCTCGGGCCAATCCGCTGTAGTCGGAATGATCTCTTCTGCAACCATCTTGGCCTCAACTGCTTCCCACTTAGGCACGACTCTCTTGTAGCCAGCTGTCCCCAGAACATGGTGATACTTCTTTTTCTCAACATTGATCTTATTTTTTCTTGACATATCCAGAACTTCAGCCGACTCCTTGTACACCACAAATGCGTCCTAGTGATCTTTTATCTTCTCTAGTGCTCCATTGAATTTTGGAGTCTTATTTTTTGCCTTGATGTAGTCGTTGTATAATATTTTCTTCAGCTCTGGAATTTTATGGCCATCTTCTTAAGAGAAAATTGCTTAACTTTCTACCGTTTTCTATCCGTGAGACCCTTTGGTAGGTAGAAACGTGACATGAGCATATCCCAAAGTAAAATTTCCAATCTTTCGTCGACATAACTAACTTCTCGATCTACCTTTGGCTTATTCCATTCTCAAATGGTGATCGGGATTTGGTCCCTAACAATAACTCTGCATTGAATTATAAGTTTACGAGCATTCTATTCAGAGCAATCGGTTCGTCATCGTCTGCGACTTTATCGATGTTTAACTTTATGTCATCGCCCAACTTTTTGACCCAGCCTCGTACCCTTCTAGGAGATTGGCTCGATTTGAATGGCTAAAAGTAGAAAGATTAATTAATATATATACAAATTAGTTAATATATCTAATGATCATGAGAGGCTTAATATATTGAAAGTGCGTTATATCGACTAGAGGGGGGTGAATAGGAGATTTTTAGAATTTCATCAATGAGGGAATTCCTTTTGAGGAAATTCCTCACTGATGACTAACTTACAGCAGAAACAGCTAAGGATCAGAGGTGCAAAGTTTCACAACAACAATTTTTTAGAGTGAAGAATGTGAAAACAGATTGCACTGTGAGCAGGCACGCAGAATACAGATGAGGATTAACTGACGTGAACAATTTGGGGTTGAGGAAATTTAGAGAAAGTCTTCAGCAAATTCTTCAAACAGTCGCAGTGAAAGTCATCAACACATAATACGAGGAAAGTAAGGAGTTGAGGAATTAGAACCCGTTTCTCAGTGAAGACAGTCGTTGATGAACCAGTTCCAACTGCTGTGACAGTCGTACATCTGGTTTGGAGTGGCTTGGTATTGAAACCAAAGGACACACAGTCCCGGGACACACAGTCCCTACCGTATTCTCCTTGAGCTAAGGACACACAGTCCTCGCCCAAAACTCGTGGTAAGTCTTCAGGGCAGACTTCCAAACCCTCACAAACTTGGTCACCCGGCGATCCACAATTGCGTGCTGGAAAGCTCTAGACCATGACGCCTAACCGTCTGGAGGATGCACAGTTCTCAAAGGTAAAAGGCTTCAGTCCCACACAGGAACAACTTCTTCAGTGATGCTCAATCAGTAGGTTTGGTTTGTGGTTTCGGTGTATGGGGTATTTCCTCACTGATGAATTACTCTTGAAGATTCTGAGGAATTGGGTTGCTCTTACGACAAGTGTCAGTTTCTAACGGAGCAGCCAACCAGCTAATGGTTGTGGGGGGTGGCTATTTATAGTCTGGGAGCATCCCGACATGATTTGACACTAATACCCTTAAATAATATGACCATTGGAGTGGATAAGACCAATGACTTGGCGTGGCTATCGAAACGGTCGGAACCCTCAACTGTGAGAGTCCTCATGTCACTCGTATTCCTCACTTCAAGCTTTTGGTAGGATTAGACTTGGGTTGAGCATCATGAGGAAATTCATTCCATAGTGTAACTTCGACCCCCTTTAACAGTACGGTGTTCCTATTACTCAAATGCGAAGAAAATAAAACAGAAAGTGTAAATCTTCATGCTTCAACTTCTTCAGAGTGATTTTCTTCAGGACACACCGGATTCCTCAATATCAGTCTTCAACAGGGATAAAAAATATGAAGTGTAAATGCTCATTTGAGGAATTTGAAATCAAGATTCAGAGAGACTCCCCCTGAAGATGTGCATATCTTGAGGATTTTGATTTTCACAGCAAATGCACATTGATGATTTATATCATGGAGATCTCCCCCTCAGTCTTGTAAATCATGCATACATGTAACATATCATATGAAGAAAATGAATATGCATGATGACAAATGGTATCTGACGAATTCCAGCATGCGTGCATGAAAACTTGAGGAATAAGCATGCGAAAAAGAAACGTTCAAAAGCGTCAGAGTACCATCGGGCTTGAGTTACAACTCATTACATAAAAACTTCAGAAGAGCCAAGAGTTTGTAACTTAAATATAGTTCATAAGCCCCAAAAATATCCCGCTTGAAGACTAACTCTCAAGTTTCTCCCCCTTTGTCATCAAGTGACAAAAGGGACAAACTGAGGACTAACGTCCGTGAAGACTTCACTTGGTGGCAGTTGAGGAAGAGCCGTGATGCTTCTTTGGAGTAGTCTTCTTCCTTCGACCGGTAGCAGTGTCGAGCTGTTCTTCATCAATTTCAGCAGTGCGAAATGAAGAAAAGGAGCTGGCTTCAAGGTCTGGCACTGGAATAAGCCTGAACTTCTTCTTGGTAGGCCACGACAATTCAAAGTCTCGCTCAAAGTCCATTTCTTCAAGCTGAGTCTGAGTCTTAAGATGTGAAAGTGTAGCCCAGGTGCGATCAAAAACCTCATGCAGATAGTGATGGTTGAGCTTCACAGAGTTCTGTGTTTCAGTGAGGGTTTTCACAATGGCGCCAAACTTGCGTTTGACCCACTTGTGATTGCGATCCACCTTCTGGTGAAGACTGAGGAGGAGCTCTCTTGTATTCATCACGCGAGGAGGAACGGGGCTTGCCGGACGAGTCTCAGTATCATCCCATGAAGAATAAGCTTCTGGCTCTCTGAACTGGCCATCAAGGGGCCTACTACCTTCTTCAATCACAGATTTGCCTTTTCCTTCAATGGACTCGAAAGTCTTCTTGTTGACCCAGATAGGAGGCATATAACCAACATGGTTTTGGAAATCAGCGTGGAAGTTGATGCCTGTCCTTGTCCTGATGAATCTCATGATCCATGGGGGCATATATCTTGTGATCAAAAGGACACATAGCATTGTCTGCCAAAGTCCTCAAGAAGAAATCATGGATGTTGATAGGAATACCATGGATAATGTTGAAGAGGATATTCTTCATGAGGCCTACAACATCTTCTTCATCATCATGGCCTTTGATCGGCGCGAGCACACTGCAGAGGATTCTGTAAACAGATTTGGGTGTGTACTTGAGCTCGTGGACGAGGAAGGTTGTTCGCGGAGGTTTTCCTTTAGCCAAAGGCTTCATGAGGACTTCCATCATCCCATTGGGCAGCTCACGCTCACCATAAAGCTTCACAGCCTCATCTGAGGGAATTGGTACAGGCAGTTCTCGGAGGAGTTCAGTAGCAGGAGCCTTGTAGTGAGTGTTTTGTGGCATCCAGTCAAACACCCAAGTGTTAATGTCTTCAGGGTTGCCAGATATGTGAAGAGTGGCATAGAACTGAAGAATTAGCTCGCTGTTCCAGTCAGAGATGTCGGAGCACATTGGGAGTAAACCAGCATCAGTTAGTACACTGAGGATTGGCTCCAGGCACGGTATTGCTTCAAGTTCAACATGAGGAATATGCCTGTGCTGGAATATCTTGTTTCGTCCACATAGCACAGAGGCATGGTAATTCATCTGAGTCCTAGTCCAAAACTTCAGATGCCTCATTTGAGGCTTGTCATAGGGGTTCTCTCCAATGAAGTACATGCGTTTCTTCAAAGAAATTTTCCTTTTAAAACTTAGGACGCTTGGAGAATGGCTGACGCTGAACTGGCTTAAGATTTTGCTGAGGAACAGGAGGGGAGACAACAATGGCAGTCTCTGGGTTGAGCACGACGAATGCATTGTCTTGGTCAGGTGCATTCTCCTCAGCATTTTCCTCAGGGTGAGGAATTTCAGCGGCTGGTACTTCAGGCTGAGGGGATGGAGCTGGTGGGCTTCAGGCTGAGGGGCTTTCTCTGGCTGTGCATCAGGCTGAGGAATAGCTTCTTCTTGCTCAGTTGGAGGAGTTGGATCAGCCTGTTCCTCATCTTGAGGATTTTGCTCAGAGCGTTCAATGTCATCAGTTTGAGGATTTTCAGTTTGTTCTTCCTCAGCTGGCTTGGTGGCAGATGCAGTTTCATCAGCTGGTGCAGCTGATGCTTGAACAGTGTCTTTCTGAGGAATGAAAGGCTGAGGACTGTCGTCTATATGAATTTCCTCGTCAGTGTGTTCCTCAGAGGCGGCATCCTTCATTTCCTCATCTGCCTTTTTCGCCGGATCATCAATGATGACCATTTCATAAGAAGGAGCAACATTCAGGGGCACATGGTCCAGAGGAGCAGTTTCTTCAAGTGCTTTGAGGCGCTTGGCCTCTGTTTCTTCTTCTGCCGAGGAGGCCTTTCTCTTTTTGGCTTCCTTCTCTGCAGCCCTGGTTTTCTTCACGTCTGATGCAGATGGAGTCATCTTCTTCACCGTTCAAGCTTTTGGTGAAGGGGTTCTCTTGACAGATTCTTCAGCTGGTATTGAGGAACTAGCTGGAACAGAGTCATCAGCTTGCTTTGGCGAAGTAGCTCGGTCATGGGCAGTCTCATCAGCTGCAGCAAATTCATCAGCTGGAGTTTCCATGATGATTTCTTCAATAGCCGGTTCATCCACACGGCGTTCTTGGTGTACTTCCTCAGCTTGAGGAGTTTCCTCATCATGAGGAGATTCATCTGCTGGCTCCTCAATCAAGGGCTGAGAAGTTGGTGCTGTGGTTGCAGCCTTCTTATTATAGTCATCAACAGCACTAGTGGCCAGCTTGATGAAATTGCTCTTGAGACTCTTACGATCTGAGAGCTTGGAGTACTTGTCAGTCAATTTCTTCAGCTCTGCCTGTGTTGATACCAGTGCATCAGGAGTCAACTTGAGGAATTTCTCCTTTTTAAGCTTTGCAACTTTGGCCTGCTTGGCCTGCTGTTCTTTCCACTTAGCTTCATTGATGAAAGTGGTCACCATGTGGCTGATGCTAGGGGGAAGTTTCAAATCATCAAGCGGAGTGTTTGGTTCCTCATACCAGCTGTTGATGTAGTCAAGGAGGACCTTATGATCCATTGCCAGAGGAATAGTACTGCCTGATGCTTGAGCTACTCTTTCCTGCTTGTTTCTGATGATTGCTTGCAGGGTTTGATCATCAAATTCATCACGGCCCTCTGATGCAGAAGGGACGGTGATGATTTTGCTGGGGCTTGGCAGAGTTGCACGTTCAACAGATACCTGAGTCTTCGCAGGAGGTGTTGAAGACTTTGTCTCCGAGCTGGTTGCAGCTTGGAGTGAGGAGCTAGAGCTAGCGGTCACAGGCTTCATGACTTGCTTCTGTACTGGTTTCTCTTGAGGCTTTGGTGGTGGTGCTGAGGATTTTGGAGCTGAGGAGATTGGTACTGAGGGCTTTGGCGCTGATGGTTTTGGTGTTGAAGGTTTTGGTGCTGAGGGTTTTTTGACTGAAGCCTGAGCAGACTTCTCTTGAGGCTTTGGAGCCATTGGTTTTGACGGTACAGACTGCATTTGAGGAATTTTTGAGCCAGAGGTCTCAGCGGCAGAGGAAGTAGCAGCAGCTAAGGATTCATTGAATTTCCTCACTGCAGTTTCTGCCTGCTTCTTGAGCTTAGCGAGATGCTTTTCCTTCTCATCTGTATAGTCATCAATGGTCATGAGGCTTGAGGGATGTGCTACTTGATGATCCTCAAGTGGGGCCCGTCTGCCAGGGGGCTTCAGAGCGAATTTCTTCGCATACTTGGGAGTCACAAACCTGTATTCCTTCCATTCCTTCGCCCATCGGCGTTCTATCTTCTGGAGCCGTATCTTTCTCTTTGCCATTGTCTCATTTTCATCAAGCGTGCAATAGTCCAAGTAGATATCCTCAGGGATATCCACAGTTGTGTTTTGCTCAAGTTTCTTTCCTCCCTTCTGTTTTCTGTCATCCTCCATTTTCTTCAGCTGAGGATCGTGCTGATGAGATTGAACTCTTGAGGATTCTGATGAGACTTGAAGATTTTCTTCCAGAAACGCTGCAAATGAGTTAATGTGATGAGAACCGAGAGATTCATCAGCTGACGTGTGTGTACCTGTGAACATAGTATAGTTGCGAGGAATTTGGAGAGGTCATATGCGTTCTCAGATTTGAAGAAAATGAAAAAGTTTTACAGTTGAGGAATATAACCAGTGGTTGAGGTATTTGCCTAAGCATACTGTTCTTGGGTTCCAGAGTTGTACAGATCCGAAAATTCGCACAATTGAGGAATCTCGTGAAAATCTAAGATGCTTAGCATAGTTCATCAATGATGTGGTGATAGGCAGTGTTTGAGGAATCAAGTGCTTATCGATTCTTGAGGAAAAACAGATTTCACATAGAAGATGTAAAAGTTTAGATCTAACTTGCGGTAAAAATGGGATTTATTTACCCTGGAAGGTGCGCACGAAGAACACAGAAAGGTGTGTAGAGAAGCTCTTCGGTTCGCGTGTCCAATGCACCCTAACCCGGCGACAGAGGACGTCTTCGGCGGCGGTGGACGAAGATGGTCCGACTCCGGCGTGGTTCCGCCGACGGAGAAGTCGAGGCAGTGAAGCTCTTCCTCACCGGCGACGAGACTACCAGCGATGGCGCTAGGGTTCGGTGGTCTTTGCTGTGGCAGAAGAGCGATGGAGCGAAGAAGAGTATGCCGAGGGGGATAAGGACATATTTATAGCCAAAAGTTACTGTTGGCGTGAAAATTTCGGACCAAACAGCCCCTGCCTCTACGTCTCCGCAGGACACGTGTAGCTCCAGAACAGTGCGGTGGAGACAGTGGAGATCGTGGTTATCCGATCGTGGGAAGTGGGGTTCAGTTACTGTGTATTAAAGAAGCAATTTTTGATGATTTGAGGATTTTCGTTACAAAATCATCAGCTGACAAGGACGCAGTGAGGATTTTGCACAAAGTTTCAAGTAGAACGCATATGAAGAATCGAATAGACTGGATGAGTATAGCATAGAGGGAAAGTAGGGTCCGATCACATTCACTTAGCAGAAATATCAATTTGAAGAAATAGCAATAAGTGAATGTTGTTGAGGACTTGAAATCACAGTCTATCTAGTCAAATGAAAGTCATCAAGTTTTTTTTTTAAGTTGTGATAAATCGTCACACTGAAGAACAACTGTTTTGAAGAAAAGCACATTTTGAGGAAATAGAACATTTGAAGAACATCAACTTGAGGAATTTCACATTGGGCGGTGGCATGACCCACCATATAAGAATTTTGATTACAGACGCCGCGTACAATTGTCGTAGGGCCCTGAGAATCAATTTCTTCGTTGATTTCTTCACATTCAGAGTGACATTCTTCATTAGTTGAAGAAAATCAATTCATTATGTGTTGCACATCTAAGTCATCAATTTTGCATAAGTGTTAGGATGTGTGCATGTTTTTACAAAACATTTGAAGATTCTAAGATATTTAGCTCACACCGCAACTTGCAAAACCTTTTCTCATCCAAGGGCTTAGTGAAGATATCTGCCAGTTGATCATCAGTCTTCACATGGTCGATGAGGATATTGCCCTTGAGGACATGGTCCCGAAGAAAATGATGACGAATCTGGATGTGCTTGGTATTCGAGTGCTGTACTGGGTTGTATGCAATCTTGATAGCACTCTCATTGTCACAGTAGAGAGGCACATTCTTCATGTTGATGCCATAGTCCTTGAGGGTTTGCTTCATCCATAGTAATTGAGCACAACAAGAACCAGCAGCAATGTACTCAGCTTCGGCAGTGGAGAGTGATACGCAGTTCTGCTTCTTTGAGGACCAGCAAACTAGTGATCTTCCGAGGAAATGGCATGTGCGAGAAGTTGACTTGCGATCCACACGGTCACCAGCATAGTCAGACTCAGAATACCCTACCAGATGAAGATTTGAGCCCTTGGATACCATAATCCTAGTTTTGGTGTGTGAGCTAAGTATCGAAGAATATGTTTCACAGCCTTATGGTGTGATTCCTTCGGTTTTGCTTGAAAACGTGCACACATGCAAACACTAAGCATTATATCTGGCCTAGATGCACATAGATACAATAAAGAACCAATCATAGAACGATATACCTGCTGATCGAAATCTTTACCATTTTCATCAGTGCCGAGGTGGCCGCTGGTAGGCATTGGAGTCTTGGCACCTTTGCATTCATGCATGTCGAATTTCCTCAGAACATCTTTGAGGTATTTCTCCTGTGATATGAAGATTCCATTGCTTTGTTGACGAATTTGAAGACCTAAGAAGAATTTTAGCTCCCCCATCATGGACATCTGATATTCTTCACTCATCATGTAAGAAAATTCATCACTCTATCGTTTGTCAGTAGAGCCAAATATGATATCATCGACATATATTTGACACACAAATAGCTCATTATCATAGGATTTAGTGAAAAGAGTTGGATCGAGTGAACCAGGTTTGAAGCCTTTCTTCATGAGGAATTCCTTTAATGTATCATACCATGCCCGAGGGGCTTTCTTGAGACCATAAAGAGCCTTTTTGAGTCTGAAGACTTTGTCTGGATTCTTTGGATCCTCAAAACCTGGGGGCTGAGCAACATATACTTCTTCCTCAAGCTTACCATTGAGGAATGCACTTTTCACATCCATTTGATATAAGATGATGTTATGATGATTAGCATAAGCAAGTAGTATTCGAATAGCTTTAAGTCTAGCAAGAGGTGCAAAAGTTTCATCGAAATCTATTCCTTCAACCTGGGTGTAGCCTTGGGCTACAAGTCGTGCCTTGTTCCTCACCACTTGACCGTCCTCATCTTGATTGTTTCGGAAAATCCACTTGGTGCCGATGATGTTGTGGTTGCGAGGATCTGGTCGTTGGACGAGCTCCCATACGTCATTCAGCTTGTATTGAAGAAGTTCGTCTTGCATAGCTTGGATCCACTCCGGTTCCAGAAAAGCCTCAGCAACTTTTGAGGGTTCTGTGATGGATACAAAGGAAAAATGCCCACAAAAGTTAACTAAGTGTGTAGCTTTTGAGCGAGTGAGAGGACCTGGCGCGTTGATGTCGTTGAGGATTTTGTCAAGTTCTACTTCATTTGCAATCCTCGGATGAGCTGGTTAAGGATTTTGTCTGGGCTGAGGAAGTGGTTCTGGTGCAATTTCCTCAGGAGCATCTTCTTGATTTTCATCAGTGATGGGGATCGTTTCTTCACCAATTTCCTCAGTGGGGACAATGTCTTCAGTAGGCTTGAGCTTTATTGCTTCCTCCGAAGACAGCTTATCTGGATCAGAAGGCAATTGCTCTCTTTGCGAGCCATTAGTTTCATCGAACCGCACATCTACAGTCTCAACAACTTTGTTGTGATAGTTGTTGAAGACTCTGTAAGTGTGCGAGTCCTTTCCATAACCGAGCATAAAACCTTCATGTGCCTTAGGTGCAAATTTTGAGCTATGGTGAGGATCTCTAATCCAGCATTTTGCACCGAAGACTTTGAAATAACTTACATTGGGTTTCTTGTTAGTGAGGAGTTCATATGAGGTTTTCTTGAGGAATTTGTGAAGATATACCCTGTTGATGATATGGCAAGCAGTGTTGATTGCTTTAGGCCAAAAGCGACGAGGAGTCTGATATTCTTCAAGGATAGTTCTTGCCATTTCAACCAGAGTCCTGTTCTTCCTTTCGACAACACCATTCTGCTGAGGAGTATAAGGAGTAGATAATTCGTGAGTAATACCAAGTTCATCAAGATAATCATCAATACCAGTGTTTTTGAACTTGGTTCCATTATCACTCTTGATATGTTTGATCTTGATGCCAAAGTTCGTCGAGGCCCTTGAAGAATATCGTTTGAAGATTTCCTACACTTCGGTTTTATACACTATGATATGCACCCAAGTATAGTTGGAATAATCATCAACTATGACGAAGCCATATAAAGATGTTGCATTTGTTAGTGTGGCATAGTGAGTAGATCCAAATAGATCCATATGAAGCAATTCAAATGGACGTGTAGTGGTCATGATAGTCTTCGAGGGATGCTTGGATCTGGTCATTTTCCTAGATTCACAAGCACCGCAGAGATGATCCTTGAGGAATTTGACTGATTCGATGCCGATGACATGCTTCTTCTTCGCGAGCGTGTGAAAATTCCTCATGCCTGCATGACCTAGTGTTCGGTGCCACAACCATCCTTCTGAGGTTTTTTCTAGTAAGCAAGTGGCTGGTTGAGGACCTGTAGAGAAATCAACAATGTGCAAATCCCCTCTTCTTACACCTTCGAAGACTTTGGATCTGTCACATTCCATGATGACTACACATCTATATCTACCAAAGATAACAATCATATCAAGATGACAAAGCATCGAGACAGACATTAGGTTAAAACCAAGGGATTCAACAAGCATCACTTTGTCCATATGCCTATCCTTGGAAATAGCCACTTTGCCAAGTCCCAATACCTTGCTTTTACCTTTGTCAGCATATGTGATTTGCTTCACAGGTGATGGAGTTAGTGGCAAATTCATCAGTAAGCTTTTATCACCAGTCATGTGATGTGTGCAGCCACTATCAAGAACCCACTCAGTATTCTTGGGTTTGTCATCCTGCAGATGAATTAGTACAGCTTACCATCTCATATGCTTCAGATTTGAAGAATATGATATTAATTCCATCAGATAAGAATTTCATCATAACAGAGATATAAGGACGTGTGAAACATTTCTATTTCATCAATCATTAGCTTGCGTCCTATCAAGTATTTCCTCAGGTCTCCAGCAAATTCTTCAGATGATGATTTTCATCTAGAGACCTGACCTGCAGTAGTGATTAGTTCGATTTCTTCACCACCCACATCTGAAGGGGTGGCAAAGCATTCATCATCCTGCGAGCACCATATGAGAAAGGTGGCATTGAAGCCAATGCACTTCTCTTAACAGTAGGGGGGTTAAAGTACTCATATGAATATGCAGAGAACTGGTTTGAGGATTTATGAACATAATGATTTGAGGAGTAACACTCATATTCATATTCCTTGTAGTTTCCCTGCATGTTAGACGCATTAGCACGGGTACGAGCATAGTTTTGACCAGTTGAGGACTTTGATCCTCTTGAAGACTTTGGTCCTCCTGAGGAATTTGATCTGTGGTTCAGATTCTTCAGTGGTGGTGTCATGAGGACATTCACCTGAAGATTTTCAAGACAACTTTTCGGAACCCAGATTTTCCTCACGGGAGGACCATTCCTGCAGTTAGTTTCAACATATCGAGAAAATACTTCACCAGACTGATTTTTGAACAGTTTATAGTTGGAGTCAAATGACTCATCTGAGGAATAGGATAATTCACATGAAAAGCCGGTTAGATTATATGGATCAAAAGGAGGCCCAGTAGCAGCAACCCATGAGGTTTTGGGATACTGCTCAGGTTTCCAATAAGATCCATCAACATATAATTTCCTCTCAAAGGCAATTCCTTCTTTCCTCGGATTCCTGTTCAAGATTTTCTTTTTGAGCACATCACAAAGGGTTTGATGTCCTTTGAGGCTTTTGTATATGCCTGTCACGTACAATTCCTTCAACCCTGCATTTTCATCAGTAACATTTGTGTTTTCCTCAAGTGAGGAAATAGACACAACAGGTGCAGTTGAAGAATTTGTAGTAATGGTAGCATTTGATGATTCTGGTGAGGAATTAGCAGTTTCGCGTTCAATGCATTTAAGACATGGAGGAATGAATTCAACTTGACCAGCGCTGATCTGTTGAACTAGTAATGAATCATTTTCCATACGAAGATCATCGTAATACATCCTCAGCTTCTCAAGATCAAGCTTCCTTTGAAGAAATTCATAGGAAAGCTTCTCATGATCAGTGAGGAGTGTATCATAACGATCCTGAAGATTATCAAATCTAGAATGAAGACTTTTCACATCTTCAGTGAGGATTTGGGTAAGGTTCATTTCGTCATTCAATAGATCATCACTTTTATTTAGCAGTTTCTGAAGTTTTTCCAGAGCAGTTTGTTGTTTAGTGGCAATGATAGCAAGTTTACTATAACTGGGTTTCTTATAATCATCAGGTTCACAGTCACTTGAATCAGAGGAGGAGGCATTATTTGGTACCTTTGAACCTTTTGCCATGAAGCAATAGGTTGGAGCGAAGTCATCAGCATAGTCATCAGTATGGATGATGCAATCATTTTCTTCAAGATTGAAGATTGACTTGCTGACGAAAGTGGTTCCCAGTGCAAGACTAGCGTGTCCGGATTCTGAGTCTTCATCAGAACCCTCTTCATCACATTCCTCTGATTTTGCCTCGGAGTCCATTTCCTTGCCAATAAGTGCCCGAGCCTTTCTGAAACTAGTCTTCTTGTGTGACGAGGGCTTTGAAGATGAGGATTTTGAAGATTTCTTCTTCTTCTTCGAGTCATCAGAACTGTCATCCTTGTATTTCTTCTTCTTTGATTCCTTTCCCCAACGGGGACAATCAGCAATGTAATGACCTGATTTTTTGCACTTGTGGCAGGTTCTTTTCTTGTAGTCCTCAGATGAAGATTCTGATTTCCTCATGTCTCTTCTTGAAGATTTACCGAACTGGCCACGTCGTGTAAATCTCTGGAATTTCCTCACGAGCATTGCAAGCTCCTGTCCAAATTCTTCAAGGTCACCAACGCTGTCATCCGTGACTTCGTCTTCAGATGAGGAAATTCCTCTAGCCTTCAGTGCACGTGGTCTGGAATAGCTTGGTCCATATAGATCTCTCTTTTCTTCTAGCTGGAATTCATGAGTATTTAGCCTTTCAAGTATATCAGCTGGATCAAGCATCTTGTAGTTTTGTCTTTCTTGAATCATCATAACTAAAGTATCAAATGAAGAATCCAAAGATCTCAGCAGTTTCTTCACAACTTCGTGATCAGTGATGTCTCGAGCTCCCAGTGCTTGCAGTTCATTTGATATGTCAGTGAGGCGATCAAAGGTGTCTTGGCAGCTTTCATTGCCATGTCTCTTGAAGCGATTGAAGAGATTGCGAAGAATATCAACACGAGAGTCACGCTGGGTTGATACTACTTCATTTACCTTGCACAGTCTCTCCCAGACCAGTGTTGCAGAGCCCAAAGCACTTACTCTTCCAAACTGGCCTGGGCTCAGATGGCCACAGATGATGTTCTTCGCTTGAGAATCGAGTTGCTTGAATTTCTTCACATCAGCGGCAGAGACACTAGCAGAGATGATGGGGACGCAATGTTGCACAATATACCAGAGATCATTATCAATAGCTTGTAGATGCATTTGCATTTTGTTCTTCCAGAAGGGAAAGTTCTTTCCTTCGTAGGTAGGACATGCTGCAGTCACCTTAAACATGCATGTAGTCGACATAACTAAACTCCAGGTGGTTAAACCTAAATCACACAGAACAAGGGAGTACCTTGCTCTGATACCAATTGAAAGTGCGTTATATCGACTAGAGGGGGGGTGAATAGGAGATTTTTAGAATTTCATCACTCAGGAAATTCCTTTTGAGGAAATTCCTCACTGATGACTAACTTACAGCGGAAACAGTAAAGGATCAGAGGTGCAAAGTTTCACAACAACAATTTTTCAGAGTGAAGAATGTGAAAACAGATTGCACTGTGAGCAGGCACGCAGAATACAGATGAGGATTAACTGACGTGAAGAATTTGGGGTTGAGGAAATTTAGAGAAAGTCTTCAGCAAATTCTTCAAACAGTCGCAGTGAAAGTCATCAACACATAATACGAGGAAAGTAAGGAGTTGAGGAATTAGAACCCGTTTCTCAGTGAAGACAATCGTTGATGACCCAGTTCCAACTGTTGTGACAGTCGTACATATGGTTTGGAGCGGCTTGGTATTGAAACCAAAGGACACACAGTCCCGGGACACACAGTCCCTACCGTATTCTCCTTGAGCTAAGGACACACAGTGCTCGCCCAACACTCGTGGTAAGCCTTCAGGGCAGACTTCCAAACCCTCACAAACTTGGTCACCCGACGATCCACAATTGCCTGCTGGAAAGCTCTGGACCATGACGCCTAACCGTCTGGAGGATGCACAATCCTCAAAGGTAAAAGGCTTCAGTCCCACACAGGAACAACTTCTTCAGTGATGCTCAATCACTAGGTTTGGTTTGTGGTTTCGGTGTATGGGGTATTTCCTCACTGATGAATTACTCTTGAAGACTCTGAGGAATTGGGTTGCTCTTATGACAAGTGTCAGTTTCTAACGGAGCAGCCAACCAGCTAATGGTTGTGGGGGTGGCTATTTATAGCCTGGGAGCATCCCGACATGATTTGACACTAATGCCCTTAAATTATATGACCGTTGGAGTGGATAAGACCAATGACTTGGCGTGGCTATCGAAACGGTCGGAACCCTCAACTGCGAGAGTCCTCATGTCACTCGTATTCCTCACTTGAGGCTTTTGGTAGGATTAGGCTTGGGTTGAGCATCATGAGGAAATTCATTCCATAGTGAAACTTCGACCCCCTTTAACAGTACGGTGTTCCTATTACTCAAATGCGAAGAAAATAAAACAGAAAGTGTAAATCTTCATGCTTCAACTTCTTCAGAGTGATTTGTTGGATTTATGCCCTAGAGGCAATAATAAATATAGTTATTATTATAATTCCTGTATCAAGATAATCGTTTATTATCCATGCTATAATTGTATTGAATGAAGACTCATTTACATGTGTGGATACATAGACAAAACACTGTCCCTAGCATGCCTCTAGTTGGCTAGCCAGTTGATCAAAGATAGTCAGTGTCTTCTGATTATGAACAAAGTGTTGTTGCTTGATAACTGGATCACGTCATTAGGAGAATCACGTGATGGACTAGACCCAAACTAATAGACGTAGCATGTTGATCGTGTCATTTTGTTGCCACTGTTTTTCTGCGTGTCAAGTATTTGTTCCTATGACCATGAGATCATATAACTCACTAACACCGGAGGAATACTTTGTGTGTATCAAACGTCGCAACGTAACTGGGTGACTATAAAGATGCTCTACAGGTATCTCCGAAGGTGTTCGTTGAGTTAGTATGGTTCAAGACTGGGATTTGTCACTCCGTGTGACGGAGAGGTATCTCGGGGCCCACTCGGTAATACAACATCACACACAAGGCTTGCAAGCAATGTAACTTAGTGTAAGTTGCGGGATCTTGTATTACGGAACGAGTAAAGAGACTTGCCGGTAAACGAGATTGAAATAGGCATGCGGATACTGATGATCGAATCTCGGGCAAGTAACATACCGAAGGACAAAGGGAATGACATACGGGATTATATGAATCCTTGGCACTGAGGTTCAAACAATAAGATCTTCGTAGAATATGTAGGATCCAATATGGGCATCCAGGTCCCGCTATTGGATATTGACCGAGGAGTCTCTCGGGTCATGTCTACATAGTTCTCGAACCCGCAGGGTCTGCACACTTAAGGTTCGACGTTGTTTTATGCGTATTTGAGTTATATGGTTGATTACCGAATGTTGTTCGGAGTCCCGGATGAGATCACGGACGTCACACGGGTTTCCGGAATGGTCCAGAAACGAAGATTGATATATAGGATGACCTCATTTGATTACCGGAAGGTTTTTGGAGTTACCGGGAATGTACCGGGAATGACGAATGGGTTCCGGGAGTTCACCGGGGGGGGGGGGGGCAACCCACCCCGGGGAAGCCCATAGGCCTTGAGGGTGGCGCACCAGCCCTTAATGAGCTGGTGGGACAGCCCAAAAGGGCCCTATGCGCATTGGAAGAAAAATCAAAGAGAAAAAAAAGGAGGAGGTGGGAAAGGAAAGAAGGACTCCACCCACCAAACCAAGTAGGACTCGGTTTGGGGGGGAGTCCTTCCCCCCTTTGGCTCGGCCGACCCCCTTGGGGCTCCTTGAGCCCCAAGGAAAGGTCCCCCTCTCCCACCTATATATACGGAGGTTTTTGGGCTGATTTGAGACGACTTTTCTACGGCAGCCCGACCACATACCTCCACGGTTTTTCCTCTAGATCGCGTTTCTGCGAAGCTCGGGCGGAGCCCTGCTGAGACGAGATCATCACCAACCTCCGGAGCACCATCACGCTGCCGGAGAACTCTTCTACCTCTCCGTCTCTCTTGCTGGATCAAGAAGGCCAAGATCATCGTCGAGCTGTACGTGTGCTGAACGCGGAGGTGCCGTCCGTTCGGCACTAGATCGTGGCACTGATCGCGGGATAGTTCGCAGGGCGGATCGAGGGACGTGAGGACGTTCCACTACATCAACCGCGTTCACTAACGCTTCTGCTGTACGGTCTACAAGGGTACGTAGATCACTCATCCCCTCTCGTGGATGGACATCACCATGATAGGTCTTCGTGCGCGTAGGAATTTTTTTTTGTTTCCCATGCGACGTTCCCCAATAGTGGCATCATGAGCTAGGTTCATGCGTAGATGTCTTCTCGAGTGGAACACAAAAGTTTTTGTGGGCGGTGATGTGCGTTTTTCTGCCCTCCTTAGTCTTTTCTTGATTCCGCGGTATTGTTGGATTGAAGCGGCTTGGACCGACATTACTCGTACGCTTACGAGAGACTGGTTTCATCGCTACGAGTAACCCCGTTGCTCAAAGATGACTGGCAAGTGTCGGTTTCTCCAACTTTAGTTGAATCGGATTTGACCGAGGAGGTCCTTGGATGAGGTTAAATAGCAACTCATATATCTCCGTTGTAGTGTTTGCGTAAGTAAGATGCGATCCTACTAGATACCCATGGTCACCACGTAAAACATGCAACAACAAAATTAGAGGACGCCTAACTTGTTTTTGCAGGGTATGCTTGTGATGTGATATGGCCAACGATGTGATGTGATATATTGGATGTATGAGATGATCATGTTGTAATAGATAATACCGACTTGCCCATCGATGGTACGGCAACCGGCAGGAGCCATAGGGTTGTCTTTATACTAATGTTTTGTGCTTGCAGATGCGTTTACTATTTTGCTAGGATGTAGCTTTAGTAGTAATAGCATGAGTAGCACGACAACCCCGATGGCGACACGTTGATGGAGATCATGGTGTGGCGCCGGTGACAAGAAGATCGTGCCGGTGCTTTGGTGATGGAGATCAAGAAGCACGTGATGATGGCCATATCATGTCACTTATGAATTGCATGTGATGTTAATCCTTTTATGCACCTTATTTTGCTTAGAATGACGGTAGCATTATGAGGTGATCTCTCACTAAAATTTCAAGACGAAATTGTGTTCTCCCCGACTGTGCACCGTTGCTACAATTCGTCGTTTCGAGACACCACGTGATGATCGGGTGTGATAGACTCAACGTTCACATACAACGGGTGCAAAACAGTTGCGCACGCGGAATACTCGGGTTAAGCTTGACGAGCCTAGCATGTGCAGACATGGCCTCGGAACACATGAGACCGAAAGGTCGATCATGAATCATATAGATGATATGATTAGCATAGGGATGCTTACCACTGAAACTATACTCAACTCACGTGATGATCGGACTTGAGCTAGTGTAAGTGGATCATGAACCACTCAAATGACTAGAGAGATGTACTTTTTGAGTGGGAGTTTAGCGTATAATTTGATTAAGTTGAACTCTAATTATCTTGAACATAGTCTAAGTCCACTTTGAATATATTTGTGTTGTAGATCATGGCTCACGCGACAGTCACCCTGAATTTTAATACGTTCCTAGAGAAAGCTAAGTTGAAAGATGATGGAAGCAACTTTGTAGACTGGGCTCGTAATCTTAAGCTAACCTTACAAGCTGGGAAGAAGGATTGTGTCCTTAATGCTGCACTAGGAGATGAACCACCCGCTACGACTGATGAGGATGTTAAGAACGCTTGGTTAGCACGTAAGGAGGACTACTCAGTAGTTCAATGTGCAGTCTTGTATGGCTTAGAACCGGGACTTCAAAGTCGCTTTGAGCGTCATGGAGCATTTGAGATGTTCCAGGAGTTGAAGTTTATCTTTCAGAAGAATGCCCGGATCGAGAGGTATGAGACCTCCGATAAATTCTATGCTTGCAAGATGGAGGAAAACTCGTCTGTCAGTGAACATGTGCTCAAAATGTCTGGGTACTCAAACCGTCTAGCTGAGCTGGGGATTGAACTCCCGCAAGAGGCTATCACTGACATAATCCTTCAATCACTGCCGCCAAGCTATAAAGGCTTTGTGTTGAACTACAACATGCAAGGGATGAACAAGTCACCCGGCGAGTTGTTTGCGATGCTGAAAGTCGCGGAGTCTGAACTCCGTAAAGAGCATCAAGTGTTGATGGTGAATAAGACCACTAGTTTCAAGAGAAACGGCAAAGGCAAGAAGGGTAATTCAAAGAAGAGCGGCAAGCCTGTTGCCAATCCAACGAAGAAACCCAAAGCTGGACCTAAGCCTGAAACAGAGTGTTACTATTGCAAGGGTATGGGTCACTGGAAGCGCAATTGCGCCAAGTATCTGGCAGATAAGAAGGCGGCCAAAGAAAAATCATGTATATTTGATATACATGTTATTGATGTGTACTTAACCGGCTCTCGTCGTAGTACCTGGGTATTCGATACCGGTTCTGTTGCTCATATTTGCAACTCGAAACAGGAACTGCGGAATAGACGAAGGCTGGCGAAAGATGAAGTGACGATGCGCGTAGGAAATGGTTCCAAGGTTGATGCAATCGCCGTCGGCACAGTTTCACTTCAGTTACCATCAGAATTAGTTATGAACTTGAATCATTGTTATTTAGTGCCTGCGTTGAGCATGAACATTATATCTGGATCTTGTTTATTGCGAGACGGTTACTCTTTTAAGTCAGAGAATAATGGTTGTTCTATTTCTATGAGTAACTCTTTTATGGTCATGCACCCAATGTGAGAGGATTGTTCATATTGAATCTTGATAGCGATACACACATACATAGCATTGAGACCAAAAGAGTTAGAGTTAACAATGATAGCGCCATATTTTTGTGGCACTGCCGCTTAGGTCATATTGGTGTAAAGCACATGAAGAAACTCCATGCGGATGGACTTTTGGAGTCACTTGACTTTGATTCACTTGACACGTGCGAACCATGCCTCATGGGCAAGATGACTAAAACTCCGTTCTCTGGAACAATGGAGCATGCAAGTGACTTGTTGGAAATCATACATACCGATGTGTGTGGTCCGATGAGCGTAGAGGCACGCGGCGGATATCGTTATTTTCTCACCTTCACTGACGATTTGAGTAGATATGGTTATGTCTACTTAATGAAGCACAAGTCTGAAACATTTGAAAAGTTCAAGCAATTTCAGAGTGAAGTTGAAAATCATCGTAACAAGAAGATCAAGTTCCTACGGTCTGATCGTGGGGGTGAATATCTGAGATTCGAGTTTGGTGCTCACTTAAGACAATGTGGAATTGTTTCACAGTGACACCGCCTGGAACACCACAGCGTAATGGTGTGTCCGAATGTCGTAATCGTACTTTATTAGAGATGGTGCGATCTATGATGTCTCTTACCGATTTGCCGGTATCGTTTTGGGGTTATGCATTAGAAACAGCTGCATTCACTTTAAATAGGGCACCATCAAAATCCGTTGAGAGGACACCATACGAACTGTGGTATGGCAAAAGGCCAAAGTTGTCGTTTCTTCAAGTTTGGGGATGTGATGCTTATGTAAAAAAGCTTCAGCCTGAAAAGCTGGAACCCGAAGCAGAAAAGTGCATCTTCATAGGTTACCCAAAAGAGACAGTTGGGTACACCTTCTATCTCAAATCCGAGGGCAAAGTGTTTGTTGCTAAAAACGGAGCTTTTCTCGAAAAGGAGTTTCTCTCGAGAGAATTGAGTGGGAGGAAGATAGAACTTGACGAGGTTGTTGAACCTCTCATCCCTCTGGATGGTGGCGCAGGGCAAGGGGAAACCTCTGTCGTTGCGACGCCGGTTGAGGAGGAAGTTAATGATGATGATCATGAAACTCCGGTTCAAGTTTCTGTCGAACCACGCAGGTCGACGAGACCACGTACTGCTCCAGAGTGGTACGGTAATCCCGTCTTGTCAATCATGTTGTTGGACAACAATGAACCTGCAAATTATAAAGAAGCAATGGTGGGCCCAGATTCCAACAAATGGCTAGAAGCCATGAAGTCCGAGATAGGATCCATGTATGAGAACAAAGTGTGGACTTTGGAGGTACTGCCTGAGGGCCGCAAGGCTATTCAGAACAAATGGATCTTTAAGAGGAAGACGGACGCTGACGGCAATGTGACCGTTTATAAAGCTCGACTTGTGGCAAAGGGTTTTTCACAAGTTCAAGGAGTTGACCACGATGAGACATTCTCACCCGTAGCGATGCTTAAGTCCGTCAGAATCATGTTAGCAATAGCTGCATTTTTCGATTATGAAATCTGGCAGATGGATGTCAAAACGGCGTTCCTTAACGGTTTGCTTAAGGAAGAATTGTATATGATGCAACCCGAAGGTTTTGTCGATCCTAAGAATGCTAACAAGGTGTGCAAGCTCCAGCGATCCATTTATGGACTGGTGCAAGCATCTCGGAGTTGGAACAAACGCTTTGATGAGGTGATCAAAGCATTTGGGTTTATACAAGTGGTTGGAGAATCTTGTATTTACAAGAAGGTGAGTGGGAGCTCTATGGCGTTTCTAATATTTTATGTGGATGACATATTGCTGATTGGAAACAACGTAGAGTTTTTGGAGAGCATAAATGATTACTTGAATAAAAGTTTCTCTATGAAGGACCTAGGAGAAGCTGCTTACAATCTAGGCATTAAGATCTGTAGGGATAGATCAAAACGCCTAATAGGACTTTCACAAAGCACATACCTTGATAAAGTTTTGAAGAGGTTCAAAATGGAACAGTCCAAGAAGGGGTTCTTGCCAGTTTTACAAGGTACGAGATTGAGTAAGACTCAGTGCGCAGCAACTGATGAAGATAGAGAGCATATGTGCTCCGTCCCCTATGCTTCAGCCATAGGTTCTATCATGTATGCAATGCTGTGCACTAGACCAGACATTAGCCTGGCCATAAGTATGGCAGGTAGGTTCCAGAGTAATCCAGGAGTGGATCACTGGACAGCGGTCAAGAATATCCTGAAGTACTTGAAAAGGACTAAGGAGATGTTTCTCGTGTATGGAGGTGATGAAGAGCTCGCCGTAAAAGGTTACGTCGATGCAAGCTTTGACACAGATCCGGGCGACTCTAAGTCGCAAACCAGATACGTATTTATTCTTAATGGGGGTGCGGTAAGCTGGTGCAGTTCCAAGCAAAGCGTCGTAGCAGATTCTACATGTGAAGCGGAGTACATGGCTGCCTCGGAGGCGGCTAAGGAGGGTGTCTGGAAGAAGCAGTTCATGACGGATCTTGGAGTGGTGCCAAGCGCACTGAATCCAATAACCTTGTTCTGTGAGAACACGGGTGCCATTGCCTTAGCAAAGGAACCACGGTTTCACAAGAAGTCCAGACACATCAAACGACGCTTCAACCTCATCCGCCACTACGTCGAAGGAGAGGACGTAAATATATGCAAAGTGCATATGGATCTGAATGTAGCAGACCCGCTGACTAAACCTCTTCCACGGCCAAAGCATGATCAACACCAGAACTGTATGGGTGTTAGATTTATTACAATGTAATTCGCATGATGATGTGAGGGCCAGATTATTGACTCTAGTGCAAGTGGGAGACAGTTGGAATTATGCCCTAGAGGCAATAATAAATATAGTTATTATTATAATGTCTGTATCAAAATAATCGTTTATTATCCATGCTATAATTGTATTGAATGAAGACTCATTTACATGTGTGGATACATAGACAAAACACTGTCCCTAGCAAGCCTCTAGTTGGCTAGCCAGTTGATCAAAGATAGTCAGTGTCTTCTGATTATGAACAAAGTGTTGTTGCTTGATAACTGGATCACGTCATTAGGAGAATCACGTGATGGACTAGACCCAAACTAATAGACGTAGCATGTTGATCGTGTCATTCTGTTGCTACTGTTTTTCTGTGTGTCAAGTATTTGTTCCTATGACCATGAGATCATATAACTCACTAACACCGGAGGAATACTTTGTGTGTATCAAACGTCGCAACGTAACTGGGTGACTATAAAGATGCTCTACAGGTATCTCCGAAGGTGTTCGTTGAGTTAGTATGGATCAAGACTGGGATTTGTCACTCCGTGTGACGGTGAGGTATATCGGGGCCCACTCGGTAATACAACATCACACACAAGCCTTGCAAGCAATGTAACTTAGTGTAAGTTGCGGGATCTTGTATTATGGAACGAGTAAAGAGACTTGCCGGTAAACGAGATTGAAATAGGTATGCGGATACTGACGATCGAATCTCGGGCAAGTAACATAACGAAGGACAAAGGGAATGACATACGGGATTATATGAATCCTTGGCACTGAGGTTCAAACGATAAGATCTTCGTAGAATATGTAGGATCCAATATGGGCATCCAGGTCCCGCTATTGGATATTGACCGAGGAGTCTCTCGGGTCATGTCTACATAGTTCTCGAACCCGCAGGGTCTGCACACTTAAGGTTCAACGTTGTTTTATGCGTATCTGAGTTATATGGTTGGTTACTGAATGTTGTTCGGAGTCCCGGATGAGATCACGGACGTCACGAGGGTTTCCGGAATGGTCCGGAAACGAAGATTGATATATAGGATGACCTCATTTGATTACCGGAAGGTTTTCGGAGTTACCGGGAATGTACCGGGAATGACGAATGGGTTCCGGGAGTTCACCGGGGAGGGGGGGCAACCCACCCCGGGGAAGCCCATAGGCATTGAGGGTGGCGCACCAGCCCTTAATGAGCTGGTGGGACAGCCCAAAAGGGCCCTATGCGCATTGGAAGAAAAATCGAAGAGAAAAGAAAAAAAAGGAGGAGGTGGGAAAGGAAAGAAGGACTCCACCCACCAAACCAAGTAGGACTCGGTTTGGGGGGAGTCCTTCCCCCCTTTGGCTCGGCCGACCCCCTTGGGGCTCCTTGAGCCCCAAGGCAAGGTCCCCCCTCTCCCACCTATATATACGGAGGTTTTAGGGCTGATTTGAGACGACTTTTCCACGGCAGCCCGACCACATACCTCCACGGGTTTTCCTCTAGATCGCGCTTCTGCGGAGCTCGAGCGGAGCCCTGCTGAGACGAGATCATCACCAACCTCCGGAGCACCGTCACGCTGCCGGAGAACTCTTCTACCTCTCCGTCTCTCTTGTTGGATCAAGAAGGCTGTAATCATCGTCGAGCTGTACGTGTGCTGAACGCGGAGGTGCCGTCCGTTCGGCACTAGATCGTGGGACTGATCGCGGGATAGTTCGCAGGGCGGATCGAGGGACGTGAGGACGTTCCACTACATCAACCGCGTTCACTAACGCTTTTGCTGTACGGTCTACAAGGGTACGTAGATCACTCATCCCCTCTCGTAGATAGACATCACCATGATAGGTCTTCGTGCGCGTAGGAATTTGTTTTTGTTTCCCATGCGACGTTCCCCAACATGATTTTCTTCAGGACACACCGGATTCCTCAATATCAGTATCTTCATGAGGAATATCAATTTCATCGCAGATTCCTCGCGATTCATTTCTTCAGCTTCAGACCAATTTCTTTAACTGAAGACATACATTTTTAGGGGTCTATATTCTTCAAATATCTCAAACTCCTCAATGACTTATAGATCCTGTGTACACTCACAAACACATTAGATACTTATCCTATAAGTCTTCAACCCACCAAAATCACTAAGGGGCACTAGATGCACTTACAAATATATATATATATATATATATATATATATATATATATATATATATATATATATATATATATACCTCGCCGTACTTCGTTAATTGCCCAAATTTTTTCTTTGTCATCGTCGTTTGTTTGCCCTTCGTCTCTTGGATCTTTCTCAAGTCCCTCTCCGGACTCGTTCAGATATTGTGAACCGTCATCTTGTTCATTCTCTTAGTTTTGGGAGGAGCGTATGAGGGTGAAGATGTCATCTTCATGGTATCTGCAGCTATCGTCCATGGATTAACTAATCTGGAAAACAACATCAACATCAGGAAAATCTGGATCCAGTTGGGCAAGGGAAAATAACATCAGGATAATCAGTAGTGTATAATGTGGAAAATCTGGGAAACAACTTGTCCCGGACATTTAATAAAATATCGTCTCCTGGACAAAAGTGACAAGGGTTTGTGGGGTGCCTACCACATGATACTACTCAAGAAAACTAAATTGACAAGGGTTTGTGGGGTGCCTACCACATGATACTACTTAAGAAAATGGTTTATCAATGGAAAAACACACTAATCATTAGTTTGCTACGACAAGTAAAATCTTAAACTAAATTTTTATGAAGATAACAAAAAGGAGTTTACCTGAAGTTTTCTATTGTCGACTAACACAAACTAATTAGAACTCGCCAACAAAGGCAGAAGAACCAATTTAAAAAAATTAAAACAAAAAGAAACTAGCACTAAACCAATAAGAACTAAAACAGTACTATTTTGTTTAAACCTATATTTAATTAATCCTAAAAATACTCATATTAAACATACTGTTAAAACAATCTAATACAAAATAGTAGCAAAAAGATTCACTCAAAAATCTTATTTTAAACTAAAGTTATTCACAAAATAGTGATGCAAACAAATTTCAATGAATTCAAATTTAAACGACTCAAATTTGAAAACTACTCGAATTAACAAAAACATTATAAAATTTGGGACCAAATGAAAAAAGAATCACCTAAAAATAATAAATATTCTAGGAGATATTGCAAAACTAAAAAGAGAAACTAATCTCTTAAATAAATAAAAACACAAAAAGGAAAAAAATGGAGGAGAGGGAGCAATAGATCATAGCAGCGACGAGGTCGATGGCGGCTCGGGATCGATGATGGGGACGTCTCGGGCTCGAGGTTGAGGACGTCTCCGGCACCGAGGTCAACGATGACGGCGGCTCGAGCTCGAGGAGCGGGGCGAGCTCAGGAACGTCGACGATAGTGTGGAGCGACAAAGAGCGGCAGAGGCTACGAGAGTGGAGCAACGACGAGCGACCAAAGTGAGGGCGAGGGAGGTACGGAAGTTAGGAGAGTGAAGGTGCAGATCAACAGAGAAATGGGCAGCCTTGCATCGTTTATCTCCTTCTCATGGGCGATGGCTCGCACCGGGACACCGGGCAGTTATATTCACAAGACCTTTAGTCCCGGTTAAAGACATGAACTGGGACTAAAGGTCCTTTAGTCCCGGATCCAGCCACGAGCCGGGACCAAAGGTATATCTTTTCGGGGGTCCAAATACCGTGCCGGAGAAGGAACCTTTAGTCCCGCTTCGTGGTTGGAACTCGGACTAAATGTGTGATTTAATATTGAATCTTTTTGTGATTCTTCTTGTGTAGAAAACTTTAGGTAAAACTCTTAGAAAAATTTAGGTAAAACTCTTAGAATATTCAGAGTATTTGAGTGAATCATTTTTCTTAGGTCAAAAAATATATAAACTTTGTGTTAGTGCGAGTAGTTTTCAAGTTTGAATAGTTTACACTTGAATTCCTTGAAATTTGTGTGAATCATAGTTTGTGAATAACTTTACATTACAAATAGATTTTTGAATGATTCTTTTTCCTCCTATTTAATATTACTGTTTTTTATCAGTATGTTATATTTGGGAATTTTTAGGATATTTTAAATAGGTTTTAATCAAAAACAGATTTTGTTTAGCTCTTTTAGTTCTATACCTTTTTCCTTTGTTTTAATTATTTTAGTTTCTGTTTTCTTGTTATTCTTTTGCCACATTATATTATGTTTATGTTAATCAATAGGAGGAGTATTAATTTTCATTTTGAAGAAATTATTTGACAAATTCAATTTTATAGATTAAAATTAATACTTGTAAAATGCATAACATTTTGAAAACTAAATCAAATGAGTTGACTCAAATTTCTATGAATTCATAACTTAGAAAATAATTATCCTAAAATCATTTTTCAAATGCCAAAATGTCATAGCTCATACAAATATTACGGTGTGAGAAGGGGTTAGAAAAATGAAACTTTTTGCTTGGTTGTGTTAGGGTAACCCCTAGGAACACCCAAAACACATATGTACCCTAACACTTACAAGATTCTCTCCGATTTGTCCGAAGTGGGACTTTCCATCTATAAGTCCGGAAACTCACTAGAGAGAAAATGATGACGGTGAAGCCGTTCACATCCCAGAGTGGGATCTTGGGGTATAAGACTTTTTTTGCGTATGTCCCTTTCTTATGATTGCGTCCTAACCATGGAGAATCTTCATCATTTAACACGATGTTTGGGTGAGTGTTCACTTTGAAGGGAAGTATTTCATCAAACTTATTATAATCTTATGACATGTCTTCCTTAAAGAACTATGTGGCGATTTGTCTCATTGTATGATGTGTTCTCTTCCTTACCTTTTTTTTCTCGGTTTGGTAGACATGTCCTTCACATAGAAAACCTGAGACACATCATTAGCTAGGAAGAACAGTTCATCTGTGTACCCAAGATTGTTGAGATCCACTATTGTCATTCTGTACTACGGGTCTACCTTTACCCCACTTCCTGTCAGATTGACCCATTTGCGCTGAAACAAATGGACCTTAAAAGAACGTCCATAGTCAAGTTCCCATATCTCCTCTATGTAACCATAATATGTGTCACTTTTCCCATTGTTTTTTGTTGCATCAAAGAGGACACCACTGTTTTGGTTGTTGCTCTTTTTATATTGGGAAATCGTGTAAAATATATTCCCGTTTATCTCATACCCTTGGAAAGTCAATATAGTCGAAGATGGTGACTTGGCCAACAAGTAGAACTTATCTCCAACAGTGGTATTATTCATGAGATGTGTTTGCAACCAACCATCGAAAGTCGCCATGTGTGTACGTTTAATCCAGGAGTCAGACTACTCCGGGTTCTTGGAGCGTACAAAATCCATGTGTTCCTTCATATACAGAGTCACCAAGGTAAAATTTTGTAGAACTGTGTACAAAGCCACCAAGTAGTGCCTTTTTTTCCTAGCGTGCCATTTTCACTCAGTTTCCCCTCATGCCGCAGTTGAGGAACACCAATCGGATTAAGGACAGGAATAAAGTCAGCACAAAACTCAATAACCTCCTCTGTTCCATAGACCTTGGAATTGCTTCCTTCTGGCCTAGAACGATTATGTACATATTTCTTTAAGACTCCATGAACCTCTCAAAGGTGATGAAATTATATAGAAGTACGGGACCCAAAATGGAAATATCTTCGACTCAATGAACTAGGATGTGTGTCATAATATTGAAGAAGGATGGTGGGAACACTAGCTTGAAACTCACAAGACATTTGACCAAATTATTCTATAACCTTGGTAGGATTTTTGGATCAATTTCCTTATGAGAAATTGCATTGATGAATGCACGTAGCTTCACGATTACTAGAACTTTTTTCGGTAGAATCCCCCTCAATGCAACTGGAAGTAATTGCGTCATAATCACATGGTAGTCATGAGACTTTAGGTTTTCGATTTTTTTCTCTGCCATATTTATTGTTCTATTTATATTCGACGAGAAGCCAAACGGGACCTTCATACTGCTTATGAATTCAAAGAAGATTTCCTTCTCTTCTTTGGTAAGAGTGTAGCTGGCAGGACCTTGATATTGCTTTGGATGCATGCCGTCTTTTTCGTTCATACCTTGGTGGTCCTGTCGTGCCTCCGGTGTATCTTTTTTCCTATACACACCCAATAAGACTAGCAGGTTCACGCGAAGATTCTTCGTCACATGCATCACGTCTATTGCAAAGCGGACCTCTAGGACTTTCCAATAGGGTAGCTCTTAAAATAAAGATTTGTTCTTCCACATGGGTGTGTGTTCGTTAGTGTCATTCAGAACAGATTTTCCGCCATGACCCTTTCCAAAGATTACTTGTAAATCCTTGATCATAACAAATATATCATCACTAGTATGGTGGCGAGGCTTCTTCTAGTGATCTGCCTCACCTTTGCTTGCCTTTCTTTCTTAAGAGATGCATGATCGGAAGAAATCGACGATGTCCTAGGTACACATTCTTCTTACATTTATGTAGATATATACTTTTAGTCTCATCTAAACAGTGCGCGCATGGATTGTACCCCTTGTTTGTTTGTCCTGAAAGGTTACTAAGAGTTGTCCAGTCATTTATGGTTACATACAACAACGCTCGTATGTCAAATTCCTCTTGTTTGTGATCATCCCACACATGTACAACTTTTTATTCCACAACTATGAAAGTTCTTCAACTAATGGCCTTAGGTAAACATCAATGTCATTGTTGGGTTCGTTAGGTCCTTGGATGAGCAATGGAATCATAATGAACTTCCGCTTCATGCACAACCAAGGAGGAAGGTTATAGATACATAGAGTCATAGGCCACGTGCTATGACTGCAGTTCTACTCCCAAAAAGGATTCATGCCATCTGTACTTAGAGCAAAACATAAGTTCCTTGCATCAACTGCAAAGTCCAGGAACTCTCCCTCGATTTTTTCCACCGCGACCCATCAGCGGGTACTCTCAACATTGCGTCTTTCTTACGATCTTCTTTGTGCAATCGCAACAACTTGGCATGCTCTTTGTTTTTGAACAAAATTTTCAACCGTGGTATATAGGAGCATACCACATCACCTTGGCAGGAACCCTCTTCCAGGGACGCTCACCCTCAACATCACTAGGGTCATCGTGGCTGAACTTACAGCGCAATGCACAACATACTGGGAATGGATTCAAATTCTCATACTCCTTAGCACGGTAGAGGATGCAGTCATTAGCGCATGCATCTACCATATACACCTCTAATCCTAGAGGGCAGACAACCTTCTTTTCTTCATATGTATTGGCGGGCAATTTGTTATCCTTTGGAAGCAGCTTGATTATCATTTTCAGCATTTTTTCAAATCCCTTGCCAGATACACCATTCTTTGCCTTCCGTTGCAGCGATTCCACTATGGTACCCAACTTTTTCTTGTCATCTACTCAATTTGGGTTCAACAATTTTTTGTGATCTTCTAACATGAGCTCCAACTTCAACCTCTCCTTTTCACTTTCGCGGTTTTTCTGCGCATCAACAATGGACCGACCAAGATTGTGAGAGGGCTCATCTGATGCCTCTTCTTCAGCTACCCCCATTATAGTACCATTGTATCCAGGAAACCTACGATAGTTGTCATCATCCTATTCCTCTTCATTGCCCTGCATTATAACCCCTCTTTCTCCATGCTTAGTCCAATAGTTTAGCGGACATGAAACCGGACTAAAGCGGGTGGCTTTGAAGGATTTTTGAAGTAGAGTAATCCTTATCATCCTTGGAGACACCACATGGACAAACACATAAAACCATAATGCTAATTTTCCTCACACACATGCATAAAATTATGGAGGCCATCAATGAACTCGGGAGAGCATCGTTCATCATACATCCATTGTCGACTCATCTTCATTACACAACATCGAAGTGACCAAATTAATACAAGTTCATCACATGAAAACCAAACTGGGAGGCTGCCCGTGCAATGTAGATGGTGACGTGGCGAGGCGACTCTTATAGGCCTTCGGAGATTCCAACCTCCAGGAAGCCAGCAAGCCCTCCGTCATAGAGAGGGCGAATTTACTCCATGTCTCTCATGGATGACTCGCCATCAGAGTTAACACGAATATCTCCACCAGCCGCCGGCTCATCTGGGAGGCTGACCCCTTGCGAGAAGCCTACAAAGACGCGATGCCGCCTGATCTGACACTGGGCGGGTTGAGTGAGCCGAGCCGGCTCGACGATGTCGGTGCAGATGTTCAGCTCGGGGATGGACGTGCCGATTTTGCCGATGAAGACTTGAATCTTGCCGAATGGGGCGCAGTAACCAGACTCGATCGAATTGGCCTCGGGACCCCAGCTCGAATTGTCGATGTAGTGCTTTCCGCGGTGGCTCTTTCTCATCAGACCGACCATCTAGCTCCCAAACCATGGAAGGGATCCCTTTGAGAACTCAACTCCACCGTGCGCACGCCCCATAGTGGGTGCCAACTGTCGTGGTTCTATCACAGCAGATTTCCTCGTGGAAGGACTTTGTGATGAGTCCATCGCAACTATGTGGCGACTCAAAGGGGTTAATCGAGAACGAGACACGAGTTTACCTAGCTTCGGCCCCTCCGATGGAGGTAAAAGCCTACGTCTTGCTTTGTGTGTATTGAGGATGAAATTGATTACAAGGGTGCGGATTCCCTTGACCTAGCTCTCGGTAGATTGTAACTTGAATCTAGTGGCTCTCGAGAATTGCCTTTATATACATGTCGAGACCCTAGGTTTACAAGAATCCTTGTCACGTTATGATTCGTGTCCCAGTATGTCTCTAACTCTCCTTGTATTTCAAGCAAGGTTGTCTTCTACCTATCTTCTACCTCATGGGCCTTGACCCGCCACCTTCCTAGTAGAGAGCCGTCAGACGACTTATTGGAAAAGGCTGTCTTGCACCTTTGGTTTTGTTTGTCCAGGCCCATCTTGAGTACAATCTTAAGCCGCCATAATCATGACCTGGCCCCATAGGGCGGGTCATACGGCGGGTTAATATCCCCAACAAATGGTGACTGTGGCAATTGGCTCAATGATATTAATGTTATTAACCAAAGTTTGCTTCTTCAAAAATGCACCATATTTTCGTTACTATTGACATGAAAAGTAACCTTGCTTTTGTTGCAATCAATAACAGCCCTTGTTGTGTTTAAAAAGGGTCTACTAAGGATGACCGACAAGTTGTCGTCCTCGGGAATACCAAGAATAACAGTTTGTTAAAATAGTAACATTTGCAGCCACAACAGGAACATCCTCACAAATTCTAATATGTAAAGAAGTGGATTTAGTAGTCATTTGCAAGGATATCTGAGTAGGTGTAAGCTTACTCAAATAAAGTCTTTTATATAGAGAGAAGGGCATAACACGAACACCGGCTCCTAAATCACATAAAGTAATTTGAACATAAATCTTTTAATGGAACAAGGTATTGCTGCAATTTTTTAGGCACTCCTCCATCAAAAGAAGAGAAAACATAGTAGCAATTTCAGTTTGAGGTATCTTTCTTTTGTTGGTAATAATTTCCTTCATATACTTCGCATATGAAGGCATTTTCAAAATATCGGTGAAACAAGTGCGCAAAAAGATAGGTCTAATCATTTTAGCAAAACATTCAAAATCTTCCTCATCCTTACTCTTAGAAGGCTTACGAGGGAATGACATGGATTTTTCAACCCATTTCTCCCTTTCCTTACAATGTTTTCTAGCAACAAAGTCTTTCATCTTGTATCATTTATTTTTGGGATGTGGGTTATCAAGATCTTAAGGAGGTTCAATTTCCACATCATTATCATTTTCTTTATTAGTATCTCGTTTAGCATCTACGTGAACATAATCATTTTCATTATTGTTTTCATTATCACTAGGTGAATGTTCAGTACCATACTGTGTCTCAGCATCAGAAATAGAAACATCATTATGATTGTCACCAGATTTTTGTATAACAGGTTCACTAGAATACTGTGAAGTCCTATCATTTTATTTTTATTTTTCTTCGTAGATGGACTAGGTGCACTATCATTAATTCTCTAGGAATCCTGCTCAACTCCTTTTGTATGACCTTCACGATAAAGGGCTTCCTGAGTCATTCTTCCCCCTCTAGTCATTACTCTAACAACATGATCATTCATATTTTCATTAAATTCAGCAATCAAATTATTTCATGACTTAGCAAATTGATATAGTTGAGTACAAACCATGGAAGCATGTTTACCTAGACACCTAACACCATTAGCAATTCTAAACACCGAGTCACTCAAGTAGTCTATCGTCCTAGCATTATGGCTCAATTGATATTTAACACAGTTATTGACAGGTTCTTGCTTAATGATGTAATTATCAAATTCATCCTTTCACTCACTAGGAGTCTTAGTATAAGGTACATTACTTTCATTGAAAGTACAGAATGAATTTACCTCTACTACCTGTGTCGGGATATCAAGTCCATGTGTTTCCTCTATAGGTGGTAATTTCTTAACATCTTCAGCTTTAATACCTTTTTCTTTAATATATGTTTTGGCTTCTTGCATATCTTCAGGACTAAGGAATAGAATACCTATCTTCTTTTGAATAGGTTCCGACGGTGGCTCAGGAACTATCCAATTATCAACATTTTGTAATATATTGTTCAATAACTCTTCACCTTCTTCAACCATTCTTTCCCTGAAAACATAACCAACACAACTATTTAGGTATTCCCTAGAACCATCAGTTAGTCCATTATAAAAGGTATCAATTATTTCATTTTTCTTAAGAGGATGATCAAACAAAGCTCTTAGTAGCTGGCGAAGCCTCCCCCAAGCATGAGGGAGATTCTTTTCTTCAATTCGCACACAGTTAAATATTTCTTGAAAAGCAGCTTATTTCTTATGAGCAGGAAAATATATTCAGCCAAAGTGATAAAGCATATCCTCGGGATTATACATACAACAAGTAGCAAGAGAAACGAACCATTCTTTATCCTCGCCATTTAGCGAGAAAGTAAAAAAGCTTAAGGATATGATAGTAATGCATCTTTTCCTCATGAGTAAAGAAAGCAACAATATCATTTGATTTAGTGAGGTGTCCAACAATTGTTTCATTTTTATAATCATGGAAAGGATTAGATTCTACTATAGGGATTAACTCAGGGTCTACAGAGAAGTCATAATCCTTATCAGTAACAAATATAGGAGAGATAGCAAATTTAGGATCATATTTAATTCTCTCCGTCACAGAATTTTCCTTCAATTTGCATAGGACTTTCTTCAATTCATCTCTATTTTCAGAAGCATGAAAAATACCTAGCTACATCCCCATCCATAACATATCCCTCATGTACATAAGAAAATTCAAATTCATTGGGAGAGTTAGGTGTAATAGGTGATTCAAAATCTTCAACAATTTCAGCATTTTCAAGTTCCTTAGCTTTAGCTATATGAGCATCAAGTAATTCATTCAGTGGAACAGTTTCAATTTCATCAAATATAGCAGTAGTATCATCATTAATTTTAGAAGAAGAATCATCAAGTTCATGCAATATGCCAGAACGAGTAAGAGGCGGCGGTGTAATAAGCTTATTAACAAAAGTAGGTGAATCAAAAGAAGACCTAGATGGTAGTTCCTTACCTCCTCTCATGCGAGAGGGGATGATCTTAGTTCATGTATCTTTCGGATTCTTCATCGTAGCAATTGGATATCCTCAAGTTAACACACCAAAAATAGCTGTGTTCCCCGACAACAGTGCCAGAAGAAGGTCTTGATAACCCACAAGTGTAGGGGATCACAACAGTCTTCGTGGGTAGTATTACACCTTGATTTATTGATTGGACACAAGGTGAACTAAAGAATATTAATAGGCCTTACATGTTAAGTTGTCAATTCAACCACACCTGGGATGTCTCGATGCAACAAAGATTTAGTAGCAAGACAGGTAATAGTCGTAATAGTAACACTGAGAGCAATAATTTTGTAGCGGTTGTGATAGTAACAGCAGCACTAGTAACTTAGTAAGATTCACTATATGTAAAGCATAGGCATGTGTATCAAGGATGGATATATACGGATGACATTCATCATGTGACAGTTACACACTAGAGCGGTGATACGTCCCAAACGTATCTATAATTTCTGCTTGTTCCATGATCTTTTGGATGACATTGTTATATGTTTTGCTACACTTTTATATCATTTTATATATATTTGGACTAACCTACTAACTCAGTGCAACCAGTGCGATTTCTGTCTGTTCATGTCTATTTTGTAGGGGCTTTTACCCAATTTTCCGAAGCATGAAAAATTCCATGAAAAATATATAAAAAATCAGCGATACGGAAGCTTCCAAATCACTGAAGATGGGCCAGAGGGGGGCCAGGGGCCGTCCACGCGACCTGCTGGCGTGGCCTACCCCCTGGCCGCGCCAGGAGGCCGCCTGGGTGGGCCCCACCTCCTCTGGTGCCCTCCTTTGGCCTATATTTAGTCCTGCTAGAGGAAACCCTTCCACAACTTCCACAATCGCGAATTTCTCCATCGTTCCGCCACCACAGCAATTTCGAGATCGGGAGCATCAGGATACCTCTTCTCGGCACCCTGCCGGAGGGAGGATTGACCTCCGGGAGCTTCTCCACCGCCATGGACGCTTCCTGGACGTGCCTTGAGTAGTCCTCCTTGGACCATGGGTCCATGACCAGTAGTTATGTGATGTCTTCTCTCCAATATTGTGCTTCAATGGTTAGTCCTTGTAAGTTGCCCTACATGATCAAGGCATCTATGTAATTCTCTTGCTATTGCTATGCTCGGTTTGTTGGGATCCCATGGATTATGATATTATGTTCAGATTGTTATGAGTTATATATTTGAGTATCCTTTTTTATTATGTTCCTTAGTGATTCATGCATGTTCTCCGTTGCCATTTATTGCTTTGGCCGGGTAGTAGATTGTAACTCCAAGAGGGAGCGTTATGCATGATTGAGGGTTCATGCCCCTCGATGTCTAGCTTGAGTGATAGAAACATGAGACTAGGGGATGTGATGTTGCCACTAGGGAGAAAACAACGGTGCTTGTGACCACGGTTGCAAGGATTGTTTACCTTACACATAGTTCGTTAATGCAGTTGTCCGTTGCTTTGAGTTTACACCTTGGGTGGGGGTCACAACTTAATACCGGCAAGATGTCTTGGATAGATATCTCAAGGTGGATGATTAGTAAGTAGATGCTGATGAACAAACAGTCTACTTGTCTTGGCGTACTGTCCATTACTATTAAACCTCTAACTATCAAGTAGCATAATTAGCATTGCGGTGCGTTCATAATCTGTCAAATTCCCAATTGTGATTTGTGTACCCAAGCATAGTTGTTTATCGTCTTTTGGGAGAGAGACATCACTAGTGAACATCATGTGACTCCGGTCTATATGATCATCATTGTTTACACCTCCATCATTTACTGCTTTCATTTACTTTTCCGTTGCAATCACTATTACTTTCCCGCTTGTGTTTTGATCCTTTGCAAATTACAAGGCGGGAGAGATTGACAACCTCCCTGTACTCGTTGGGAGCAAAGTTATTTGTTGTGTGTGCAGGTCCACGTCTTCTACTAGCGCCAGGGTGGAAGACACCTAATTTTTGATCCTAGGAGTCCTACTGGTTCGATAAAACTTACAATATCCGTGTGAGGGAAAACTTGTTGCTTACTACATCTCAACCATCCACTTGGGGTAACAACAAGGTGCGAGAAGTATATACATCATCTCGTCATCAAGCGGCACAAAAGTAACTCCAATTCATCGATACTTGCGATAAGAACTTGCCTCACATGTTTTGTCCTACCCTCCCGTGGTAGCGAGGTACTAATGGAAACTAACAAATACTAATGCCTCCTTTTAATAGAGAATTGAAACAAAGCATTAACATAGGGTGAATACATGAACTCCTCATACTACAACAATCACCGGAAAGAATCCCAATTATTGTCACCTTGGGGGATGCAGGTCATAACACAAAATAGGTGCATACAACTTGAAAGATAGGATCTAAACACTTTCATATTCATAGAAAACATAAGGGGTTCTGATCTGAAATCATGGCATTCAAGCCCTAGTGACAAGCATTCAGCATAGAAAAGTCATAGCAACATCAACCTGAGAACATAATGTATATTAGGGATCAAGCCCTATCAAATTAACTCGATTACATGATCAATCTCATCCAAACCCCATCACCATCCAGCGAGCCTGTAAAGGTATTACTCAATCCTGATGGTGAGCATCATGAAATTTTTGTTGGAGAAGGGTTGGTGATGATGATGGTGATGAATCCCCTTCTCCAGAGCCTGATAACCCACAAGTATACGGGGTCGCAACAGTTTTCGAGGGTAGAGTATTCAACCCAATTTATTGATTCGACTCAAGGGTAAGCCAAATAATATTCTCAAGTATTTGGAGTTGAGTTGTCAATTCAACCACACCTGAAAGATTTAGTATTTGTAGCAAAGTATCAGTAGCAAGGTAGTATGATAGCAGCAGTAGCAACAGTAACCAGTAGCAGCAGAGTAACAACAGTAGAAGCAAAGTAACAACAGTAGTAACAGAGTAACAGTAGCAGCAGTGACAGCAGTAGCAGCAAACTAACGACAGTAGCAACAGAGTAACAGTAGCAAGGACTAGTAGTAAAAGACTCGTAGGCATTGGATCGGTGATGGAGGATTATGCCAGATGTTATTCATCATGCAACTGTAATAACACGGAGAGATATGTAACTAGCTCCAGGTTGTCAATCTAATGTAGGCATGTATTCCATATGTAGTCATACGTGCTTAGGGAAAAGAACTTGCATGACATCTATTGTCCATCCCTCCCGTGGCAGCGGGGTCCTAATGGAAACTACGGGATATTAAGGTTCTCCTTTTAATAAAGAACTGGACCAACGCATTAACACTAGGTGAATACATGAACTCCTCATACTATGGTCATCTCCAGGAGTGGTTCCGGCTATTGTCACTCCGGGGTTGCCAGGTCATAACACATAGTAGGTGACTAAAACTTGCAAGATAGGATCAAGAACACACATATATTGACGAGAACATAATAGGTTCAGATCTGAAATCATGGCACTCGGGCCCTAGTGACAAGCATTAAGCATGGCAAAGTAGTAGCAACATCAATCTCAGAACATAGTGGATACTAGGGATCAATCCCCGTCAAAACTAACTCGATTACATGATAGATCTCATCCAACCCATCACCGTCCAGCAAGCCTACGATGAGATTACTCACGAACGGTGAATAGCATCATGTAATTGGCGATGAAGGAAGGTTGGTGATGACGATGGCGACGATCTCCCCTCTCCGTAGCCCAAAATGGACTCCAGATCTGCCCTCCAGATCTGCGCCTCCGTATCGTAAAACGCGATGAACTCTTCTCCTTGATTTTTTTCGGGCGAGACAAACTAAATAGAGCTAATATTGGAGGTGGTGGAGCGTTGTGGGCCCCACAAGCCTGCCAGGATCGGCCAGGGGGGCCCGCGCTTGGTGGGCTTGTGGGCTCAGTACTTCCTCCGTTGATTCTTGCCCCGGTATTTTTTATATATTCCACAAAAATTTTCCGTAAATTTTCAGGTCATTCCGATAACTTTTATTTCTGCGCAAAAACAACACCATGGCAATTCTGCTGAAAACAGCGTTAGTCCAGGTTAGTTCCACTCAAATCATGCAAATTAGAGTCCAAAACAAGGGCAAAAGAGTTTGGAAGGGCAGGTAGATACCGCATATAGGTAGGTATGGTGGACTCATATGGAACAACTTTGGGTTTACGGAAGTGGATGCACAAGCACTATTCCCGCTTAGTACAAGTGAAGGCTAGCAAAAGACTAGGAAGTGACCAACTAGAGAGCGACAACAGTCATCAAAATGCATTGAGATTAACTAACATTGAGTGCAAGCATGAGTAGGACATAAATCACCATGGACATGAATATCATAGAGGTTATGTTGATTTTGTTTGAACTACATGCGTGAACATGCGCCAAGTCAAGCCACTTGAAACATTCAAAGGAGGATACATCCTATCATACTACATCATAGTCATCTCAAAATTCATGTTGGCATCCAAGACGAACCATTATAAGCTCCTAGGTAATTAAGCATGGCATCAGAAACTATGATCTCTAAGTTGTCATTACAAACATGTTTCTCTCACAACAAAGGTGAATCAAGAACGATGAGCTAGTCATATTTACAAAAACAAAATAGATCGAGTTCATACTAGCTTTTCCAGGCTCAGTCACTTCATCATATATCGTCATTATTGCCTTTCACTTGCACGACCAAACGATGTGAACAATAATAAGAGTGCTCGTGCATTGGACTAAGCTGGAATCTGCACGCAAACAGAAAGGAGAAGACAAAGTAATATGGCTCTTTAACAGATAAACAGGTATGCATGCGAGAGCCACTAAACATTGTAACCATGGTCTTCTACCTTGACCCAAAGAAAAAGAAAACTATTTACACGGGAAAGCTCCCAACAAGCAAAAGAAGAAAAAGAAAATATTTTTGGGTTTTCTCAAACTAGACAGACACACGAAAAGAAAACGAGAAAAAGAAAATAAACTAGCATGGATGATAGAGTGGCAAAGTGTGAACACCGACGAACAAAGTGAAAGCATAAGCAAGAATGTAAAGCTGGTGAGAAACACGTACTCCCCCAAGCTTAAGCTTTTGGCCTAAGTTGGTCTACTCCCAAGGAGGGAAATAACTAGCTCCGGGGTACTCCGGAGTGGACTGAGGATGCCACTGTTGTGTGAGCTCCTCTGGCTCCCACTGATAAACTATCGTCTGGTACTCGACTGGTGGCTCCGGCACGGGCACCTGTGGTTGGGCTAAGCCCCAATATGCGTAGATGTCCGAGGGCATAATAATGTACATACCTGCATGAAGATTGAACAAAGAAGGAGCAGGCAAAGTAATAGTCTCACGAGTACCCTGACCAAATAACAGGTTATAAATCATCCTTCTATTTATATCTCTATCAAGAAAGTCATGGCGAATCATGCTATCATAATCTAGATATCTCTCGGGAAGAAGAATCTCTTCTTCCACGTCTAGTCTAATAGGTATCTCAAAATGTCTAGCAAGACGAGTAGCATAGATACCTCCATAGACAAGGCCTTTAGAACGGTTCGTGTTCAACCGTTGAGCTACTATAGCGCCCAAGCTATAAGTTTTATCATTATAAAGGGCTTAGCGCAAGACCGCAAAATCTGGGGAGCTAAGGGACCCAACTTTCCCACGGCCAATCAAACATTTCCCATGAATAATGAGAAGTACCGAAGCACGGGAAAATGTATGCTAGCAGCTCTAGCGCAAGACACTCCTCTCTCCTCTCCTACAGCAATTGTATCGATGAAAGACTCCAAGTCCCGTGGACGAGGTTCATGAATATCCCCAACATAAGGTAATTTGCAAACATTGCAAAAATCCTGGAGTGACATGCGCTGGGGGATATCATATAATTTGAACTCAACCATAGGAGGATTCTTTCTTGGATAGAAGTTAAAGCTTTGCACGGAAATATTAGTGAGGAGGAGGTATTGCGGACACTTATCTTCAACGAAGGCGGTAAGGCCTGTGTTCTCCACCAAGTGATAAAAGTCCTGATAAAGTCCGGCGGCGCGTAAGAACACATTGCTTGGCCATTCGCACACTCAAACTTCTGCAACTCGAGGGACCGGATACTTGAGCTTCTTCTCACTTCCATCATCCTTGGGGTCACGGCTTGAAGAGCCTCTTAAGAACCTCCTCATCTTTTCCCTTTTCTATCTCTGAAAATTTCTGAAATTTTTAGTGACTCTAAGGAAAAGTGAATAAGGCTCAACAAAACTCATAGCAACTACTCCCACAAGTGCGTAGAGGCCATATTACGCATCAAAACTACTTGGGACCAGATAAAATTAGCATGCAAATCTCAAGAACAAGGTCACCAAGGTAGCAAAAATACGCGAAGTACAAGGCACTAGAGCAAAAACTAATTGGACCAATGGAGGAGTCATTTACCAAGGAATAATTTCCCCAAAACAGTTCGGAGAATGGTGCTTTGAGCAAGGAGATCGAAAATCCCAGCAAGAAGATCAAGAACAAGGGTTTGAGCTGCGAAATGATTTTTTCTGGAGGTAGGAGAAGCAGATGGGAGCTAGAATGAGTGGAGAGGGTGCACGTGGGACCCACAAGCCAGGTAGGCGTGACCAGGGGGGTGCCCGCGCCTCCAGAGCTTGTGGCCCACTGGTGCAGCTCCCAGACTGGCTCTTCGTCTCAATATTTTTCAAAAATTCCAAAAAAAATCATACTTGATTTTCAGGACCTTCGGAGAACTTTTATTTTTGGGGTACTTTTGTACGGGACGCTAAAACAGAAAACAGGGAAAACTAAACTAAATCTATCATTTTTTTCTAAGCAACCGAAGGTGAAAGCTTGGAACACAGGTTTGTGACTCCTCGATTCATCCATCTCATGCTCATCGAAAGAAATCCGTCAATGAGGTTGATCAAGTCTCCTTGACAAACTTTTTTGAATCGCAAAAGAAGACGGAGAATTTTGGAATAGTCACTAGGTTACCTCAATGGGGATGTGATTCTCCCCAACAAGCAAATCATACTTCATCTTAGCAGGAGGAATAGGGCATTCAAAGCTCCCAATAAAAATCGATAAAGTCTTTTCGATAGCATTGATGCAATGTACTCGATATTGTTTCTTCGGAAAGTGCACCATATGCTCATTACCGCTGACATGGAAAGTGACATTGCCTTTGTTGCAATCTATAGCATCCCTTGTTGTGTTTAAAAAGGGTCTTCCGAGGATGACCGCCATGGCATCGTCCTCGGGAATATCCAGAATAACAAAGTCTGTTAAGATAGTGACGTTAGCAACCACAACAGGCACATCCTCGCAAATGCCGATAGGGAAAGCAGTTGATTTGTCGGCCATTTGCAGAGAGATTTTAGTGGGTGTCAAGTTATCCAGTTCAAGTCTACGATAAAAAGAAAGAGGCATAACACTAACACCGGCTCCAGGGTCGCATAAAGCAGTTCTAACGTAGTTGCCTTTAATGGAGCAAGGTATAGTGGGCACTCCAGGATCACCTAGTTTCTTAGGAGTTCCACCCTTGAAGGTATAATTAGCGATCATGGTGGAAATCTCAACCTCAGGTATCCTCCTTTTATTAGTAACAATATCGTTCATGTACTTAGCATACGGAGACATTTTGAGCATATCTGTGAAACGCATTTGCAGGAAGACAGGTCTAATCATTTCAACAAATCACTCAAAATCCTCATCATCCTTTTTCTTGGATGGTTTGGGAGGAAAGGGCATTGGTTTCTGAACCCATGGTTCCCTTTCTTTACCATGCTTCCTAGCAGAAAAATCATTCTTATCGTATCTCTTATTCTTAGGTTGTGGGTTACCAAGATCAACTGGTTCAATCTCCACATCCTTATCATTGCTAGGTTGAGCATCATCATGAACATCACTATTGATATTATCATTAGTCTCATGTTCATCACCAGATTGCGTTTCAGCATCAGAGACAGAGACATCGTTTGGACTCTCAGGTGCAGCAGCAACATGGTTGCTAGCGTACAGGTCCCTATCATCTTTTTTCTTCTCTCTAGGATGACTAGGTGCATCAGTGCTAACTCCTTGAGAATCTTGTACAATTCTCTTCGGATGACCCTCGGGATACAAAGGTTCCTGGGTCATTCTACCGCCTCTAGTGGCGACTCTCACAAAATTGTCATCCAGCTCATTGAGCAAGTCATTCTGACCTTTAAGTACTTGTTCTACTTGAGTGGTAACCATAGAGGCATGTTTACTCAAGAGCTTAAGATCATTGACGTTTCTCTCCACAGAAGCACTCAAATGACTAAGCATACGAGCATTCTGTTCCAATTGTTGCTAACATAATCATTGGAACTCTGTTGTTTGGCAACAAAGTTATCAAATTCATCCAGGCATAAGCTAGCAGGTTTATCAAAAGGAATATCACTCTCATCGAATCTATGCAGAGAATTTACTTCTACTACCTGTATCGGGTTATCAAGACCATGGATCTCTTCGATAGGCGGTAGATTTTTGACATCTTCAGATTTAGTGCCTTTCTCTTTCATAGATTTCTTAGCTTCTTGCATATCTTTAGGACTGAGGAATAGAATACCTCTTTTCTTCAGAGTTGGCTTAGGAGGTGGTTCAGGAATAGTCCAAGCATTCTCATTGCACAAGATATTATTCAATAGAATCTCAGCTTGTTCTACAGTTCGTTCCCTAAAAACACAACCAGCACAACTATCTAGGTGGTCTCTAGAAGCATCGATAAGTCCATTATAGAAGATACCAAGTATTTCATTCTTCTCAAGAGGGTGATCAGGCAAAGCATTCAACAGCTGGACGAGCCTCCCCCAAGCTTGTGGGAGACTCTCTTCTTCAACTTGTGCAAAGTTGTATATTTCCTGCAAGGCAGATTGCTTCTTATGGGCAGGGAGATATTTTTCACAGAAGTTGTAGACCATATCCTGGGGGCTACGCACACAACCAGGAGCAAGAGAAGTGAACCAGGTGTTAGCATCATCCTTTAGCGAGAAAGGAAACAGTTTGAGGATATAGTAGTGGCGGATCTTTTCCTCACTTGTGAATAGGGTGGCTATATCGTGCAGTTTGGTAAGATGGGCTACAACCGTTTCAGACTCATAACCGTGAAAAGGATCATATTCGACCAGAGTGATTAACTCAGGGTCGATAGAAAATTCATAATCCTTATCGGTCACAAAGATAGGCGAAGTAGCAAACTTCGGGTCGTATTTCATCCTAGCGTTCAGAGATTTTTCTTTCCACTTGCGCAGTAAATTCTCAACATCATAGCTATCCTTACACGCAATAAAATCCTCAGCTATCTCTCCCTCCATAACATAACACTCAGGCATATTAGGCAATTCATATCTAGGAGAGCTAGTTCTAGCAGGCAAAATAGCATCTTCTACTTCAATAGTATCAGCAGTTTCAGAAGTATCATCACATCTAGCAGCAACTCTAGCAATTTGTGCATCAAGAAATGCACCAAGTGGCAAAGCAGTATCAAGCATAGCATCATCAGGCAAAGCAGTATCAAGCATAGCATCTTTAGGCAAAGCAGTATCAAGCATAGCATCATCAGGCAAAGCAGTACCAAGCATAGCATCATCAGGCAAAGTAGTATCAAGCATAGCATCATCATAAGCATCATGGGCAGCAAAAGTAGCATCATCAAGCACAGGCGACATATCAAGATTTCTAGCAGGAAGTGGTGTCGCAAACTTACTCATAACTGAAGGTGAATCAAGTGCAGAGCTAGATGGCAGTTCCTTACCTGTCCTAGTAGTTGAGGGCAAGACTTTAGTTCTTGGATCTTTTGGATTCCTCATAGTGACCAGCAGACGTAAATCCCAAGTGACTCAGAGAATCGAGTTGTGCTTCCCCGGCAATGGCGCCATAAAAAGTTCTTGATAACCCACAAGTATAGGGGATCGCAACCATTTTCGGGGATAGAGTATTCAACCCAAATTTATTGATTCGACTCAAGGGGAAGCCAAAGAATATTCTCAAGTATTAGCAGTTGAGTTGTCAATTCAACCACACCTAAAAGATTTAGTATCTGCAGCAAAGTATCAGTACCAAGGTAGTATGATAGCAGCAGTAGGAACCGTAACCAGTAGCAGCAGAGTAACAAAAGTAGCAGCAAAGTAACAGCAGTAGCAATAGAGTAACAGTAGCAGCAGTGACAGGAGTAGCAGCAAAGTAACGGCAGTAGCAACAGAGAAACAGTAGCAAGGACCAGTAGTAAAATACTCGTAGGCATTCGATCGGTGATGGATGATTATGCCGGATGCTATTCATCATGCAACAGTTATAACACGGAGAGATACGTAACTAGCTCCAGTTCATCAATCTAATATAGGCATGTATTCCGTATGTAGTCATACGTGCTTAGGGAAAAGAACTTGCATGACATCTATTGTCCATCCCTCCCGCGTCAGCAGTCCTAATGGAAACTACGGGATATTAAGGTTCTCCTTTTAATAAAGAACCGGACCAACGCATTAACACTTGGTGAATACATGAACTCCTCATACTATGCTCATCTCTGGGAGTGGTTCCGGCAATTGTCACTCCGGGGTTGCCGGGTCATAACACATAGTAGGTGACTACAACTTGCAAGATAGGATCCAGAACACACATATATTGATGAGAACATAATAGGTTCAGATCTAAAATCATGGCACTCGGGCCCTAGTGACAAGCATTAAGCATGGCAAAGTAGTAGCAACATCAATCTCAGAACATAGTCGATACTAGGGATCAAACCCCGTCAAAACTAACTCGATTACATGATAGATCTCATCCAACCCATCATCGTCTAGCAAGCCTACGATGAGATTACTCACGAACGGTGAAGAGAATCATGGAATTGGCAGTGAAGGAAGGTTGGTGATGACGATGACGTCGATCTCCCATCTCCGGAGCCCAAAAGGGACTCCAGATCTGCCCTCCAGATGAAGAACAGGAGGTGGCGGCGCCTTCGTATCGTAAAACGCGATGAACTCTTCTCCTTGATTTTTTTTCCGGGCGAGATGCACTAAATAGAGCTGATATTGGAGGCGGTGAAGCGTTGTGGGCTCCACAAGCCTGCGACGCGCGGCCAGGGGGGCCCGCGCCTGGTGGGCTTGTAGGCTCACAGCTCCACTTCCTCCGTTGATTCCTGCACCAGTATTTTTTATATATTCCACAAAAATTCTCCGTAAATTTTCAGGTCATTCCGAGAACTTTTATTTCTACGCAAAAACAACACCATGGAAATTGTGTTGAAAACAACGTTAGTCCGGGTTAGTTCCATTCAAATCATGCAAATTAGAGTCCAAAACAAAGGGCAAAAGAGTTCGGAAAAGTAGAAACGACAAAGACGTATCAGAGCCTAAAACAAACTCCAGGTCAGCCATCCCGACGAAGAACGGGAGGTGGTGGCGCTCCGTCTCATAAAATGCGATGAAATCTTCTCTCTGATTTTTTCTCCAAAGATGTGAATACATAGGAGTGAAATTAATCTCAGGGGAGCCACGTGGGCCCCAGCACACAAACAGGGCGTGCCTAGGCTGGGTGGGCGCGCCCTCTTCGCTCCAGAATTCCTCATATATTCTAGATATAATTCACTAAAAAATCCGTCTAATTTCAAGAAATTTTATCTCTGCACACAAATAAAACCACAGTAGTTGTGCTGAAAACAACACGAGCTTGGATTTGTTCCATTCAAATCATGCAAATTAGAGGGCAAAACTAGAGAAAAAGTGTTTGGAAAAATTTGATACATTTGAGACATATCGGCATGCACCAACTAACTAGTGCATAAATAGCGGAAGTCATGGAAACAACACTCTTTGGTCGTCGTAATTATGTAACCAACGCTGAAAATCCCCACTAACTAGCTGTTTAATGAGGCGGTCAATTAACCACTTGGAAGAGTTATGAGTCCCACGTCCTTTCGTTTTTTTCCAGCTTGCAATGAATCAACAAGGAGGAGGACGTTAAATCAAATCTGCCTGTGTACCAAGGGTAGTAGTGGGTTGCGTTTATGCGCGCTCAACACACGAGATGAGCAGCTAGAAGGTCGTTTCCCTCAATCCCCAACAACACAGGGAATTGGGGATTACGCTGCAGGTAGTGCCATGCGTGGGGGTTTGATAAATACATCACGGACGAGACTAAAGCAGACTACACCGTTGGCCGCGCGCACTAGGGCGCACTGGTGGTCGATCTTCATGGACTGCATCGCCGCGTACTTGACCGGAGCGCAAAGTAGCCTTGCATGTCGAGACAACACCTCCATCGAAGAGGTTGCAGCTCATGAGATTTACGTGAGGATAGATGATTGTTATATCGTAGAAGATACCATTAAGTAGTAAGGAATGCCTCGGTTAATTTGTTCATGAGCCATCTTGCATGTCCGCAGTGTCGGGTGAAGATGTATCTCTTCCCCTCCTTTACGTGATGCTTTACTCGCTACAGAGACGAACAATGTGAGATAATGAAACAAAATTAAACATAGCATCAAAATAAATTTTTTGCATCATGTCTTAATAGGCGCCATGCTCCACGGTGGGCACAAACTGTTGTGGGAACGATCTCGACAATCGAAAGGGGTAGGATGAAGGCGCATGTGTTGGGTAACGTAGCAAATATTAAAAAATTTCCTATGCCATATTCAGATCTTCCTATGGAGAGACTAGCAACGAGAGAGGGGTGAGAGCATCTTCATACCTTTGAAGATTGCTAAGCGAAAGCATTGCTAGAACGCGGTTGATGGAGTCGTACTTGCTGCGATTCAGATCGCGGTGCGATTCCGATCTAGTGCCGAACCACGACACCTCCGCGTTCAACACACGTGCAGCCCGGTGACGTCTCCCAGCAAGGAGGAGGGAGAGGTTGGGGAAGAGCTCCAGCACCACGACGGCGTGGTGGCGATGGAGCGATGAGGTCTCCCGGCTGGGCTTCACCAAACACTGTGGGAGAGGAGGAAGAAGAGGGACAGGGCTGCGCCGAGAGAGATAGAAATTTCCGTATCTTCAATGGCCAAAACCCCCACTATATATAGGGGAAAGGGGAGGGTGCCCCCCTAGGGTTCCTACCCCTAAGGGGTGCAGCAACCCTATATGGGGCTGGAGGTGGCGGCCACGAGGGGAGAGGGGGGTGGCGCACCCTTGGTGGGCCTTAGGCCCACCTGACTTAGGGTTCCCCCCTTCCCTCTCTAGGCGCCTAGGGCTGGGTGTGGGGGGTGCACTAGCCCACCCAGGGGCTGGTTCCCTCCCACACTTGGTCCATGTAGCCTCCTGGGGCTAGTGGCCCCTCCCGGTGGGCCTCCGGAACCCTTCCGGTGGTCCCGGCATGTTGCCGGTGGTGCCCGAAACATTTCCGACGTCCAAACCCATCCATCCTATATATCAATCTTCACCTCTGGACCATTCCGTACCTCCTCGTGATGTCCGGAATCTCATACAGGACTACGAACAACCTTCGGTAACCTCGTATAACAAGTCCCTATAACCCTAGCGTCATCGAACCTTAAGTGTGTAGACCCTACGGGTACGGGAGGCATGCAGACATGACCGAGACACCTCTCCGGTCAATAACCATCAGAGGGGTCTGGATACCCATGGTGGCTCCCACATGTTCCACGATGATTTCATCGGATGAACCACGATGGCAAGGAGTCAATCAATCCCGTATACAATTCCCTTTGTTTGTTGGTATAGAACTTACCTGAGATTCGATCGTCGGTATACCTATACCTTGTTCAATCTCATTACCATTAAGTCTCTTTACTCGTTCCGTAGAAAATCATCCCGTGACTAACTCCTTAGTCACACTGAGCTCATTCTGATGATGTTCTACCGAGTGGGCCCAGAGATACCTCTCCGTCACATGGAGTGACTGATGTCAGCTGAGCTTCCCTTGTAACGGCGCCAGAAATAGTCGTGTCGACGGCAGCGGGAATCCTTCTGCTGCGGGTACGCCTTAAGGGACTTCCTAGGCAAGTATGAAAAGGATTTCCCCCGTGGCCTTGGAGCCTTGCGTTGGTGTTCCCTTGAAGCGGAAAGGGTGATGTAGCATAGCGGTGGTAAGTATTTCCCTCAGTTTGAGAACCGAGGTATCTATCCAGTGGAGGAGTATCACAAGATCCCGCACAAACACAAAGAACCTGCTCCCAACGCTATGAAGGGGTTGTCAATCCCTTATAGATTGTTTGCCAAGTGAGAATTGAAAGCAACAAAGTAACAAAGCAAAGTAAAAGCGGAGGTGTAAACGATAGATGTGAATAGACCAGGGGGCGTAGTGTTTACTAGTGGCTTCTCTCATGAAAGCAAGTAGACGGTGGGTGAACAAATTGATGTCGAGAAATTGATAGAACCGCGCAAAGTCGTGACGTCATCTATGGCAATGATTATATCTGTAGGCATCACGTCCAACCCAAGTAGACCGATACTTTGTGCATCTACTACTATTACTCCACACGTCACCGCTATCCAGCATGCATCTAGTGTATTAAGTCCAAAAGAACAGAGTAACGCCTTAAGCAAGATGACATGATGTAGATGGGCAATCTCATATCAACGACAGAGCCCATCTTGTTACCCTTGATGGCAACTACTTAATGTGTGCTTTGCTGCCCCTACTATCACTAGGAAAGGTCACCACATGGTAGAACCCAAAACCAAGCACTTCTCCCATTGCAAGAATCATAGATTTAGTTGGCCAAACAAAACCCAAGACTCGGAGAGACTTACAAGGATATCAAATCATGGATATAAGAATCAGCAAAGACACAAATATATATCATAGATAATCTGATCACAAATCCACAATTCATCGAATCTCGACAAACACACCGCCAAAGAAGATTACATCGGATAGATCTCCATGAAGATCATGGAGAACTTTGTATTGAAGATCCAAGAGAGAGAAGAAGCCATCTAGCTGCTAACTACGGACCCGTAGGTGTGAAGTGAACTACTCACGAGTCATTGGAGGGGCGATGATGATGATGAAGAAGCCCTCCAACTCCAAAGTCCCCTCCGGCAGGGCGTCGGGAAGGGTCTCCAGAGGAGATCTCGTGGAAACGGAAGCTTGCGGCAGCGGAATAGTATTTTAGAGGCTCCCCTGATTTTTTGCTGTATTTTAGGGAATTTATAGGCCAAGGATCTAGGTCAGGGGGCGGCCCGGGAGGCCACAAGACCTGACACCGCCGCCTCCCCCCTGGTGGCGGAGTGGGAGCTTGTGTGCTCCCTGGAGCCCACCTGGCTTGGCCTAGAGGCCCCCTGATCTTCTTCCGTTTGGGAAAAAATCATTTTGGGATTTTTATTCCGTTTGGACTCCATTCCAAAATCACATCTGAAAAGAGCCAAAAACACAGAAAAAACAGGAACTGACACTTGGCACTGAATTAATAAGTTAGTCCCAAAAAAGATATAAAAGGTACATAAAACATCGAAATATGGCAAGATAACAGCGTGAAACCATCAAAAATTATAGATACGTTTGAGACGTATCAAGAATCCCCAAGCTTAACTCCTGCTCATCCTCGAGTAGGGAAGTGATAAATAATGAATTTTTGATGCTTTCATGCTACCTAGCATAGATGTCCTTTGTAACTCCTCTTATGTGACGTGAATGTTCAGATCCATTAGATTCAAAACAATAGCTTTCTATTGACGTGGAAACAATAATAATTCAAGCAAACTAGCAAGGTAATCATGAACTTTCAAAATAACAAGCCCAAAAGAAAGTTATCTCTACAAAAGCATATAGTCTGGCTATGCTCTATCATCATTGCACAACGAATATAAATCATGCACAACCCCGGTATTGGCCAAGTAATTGTTTCACACCTTTACTTTCTCAAACCTTTTCAACTCTCACGCAATACATGAGCGTCAGCCATGGTTATAGAACTATAGATGGTGTGGAATGTGGTGGAGGTTGCAAGACAAAAAAGGAGAAGATAGTCACATTAACTAGGCATATCAATGAGCTCTGGAGATGCTCATCAATAGATATCAAGGTGAATGAGTAGGGATTGACATACAAATGATGCACTAGAGCTAAGAGTATGTGAAAGCTCTTAAAGAAAACTAGTGGGTGTGGATCCAACTTGCTTGCTCACGAAGACCTAAGGCAATTTTGAGGAAGCCTATCATTGGAATATACAAGCCAAGTTATATAATGAAAATTTCCCACTAGCTATATGGTGGTGACAAAACGAGAGACTCTCAATCATGAAGATCATGGTGCTTAATAAGCACAAGTGTGGAAAGAGTGGTAGCATTGTCCCTTCTCTCTTTTTCTCTCATTTTTTTTATTTGGTGGGCTCTTTGGCCTCTTTTTTTATATTTTGGTGGGCTTCTTTGGCCTCTTTTATTTCCTCACATGGGACAATGCTCCACTAATGATGATCATCAAACTATTAACTCAAAACTTAGAGCAACTATGACTCTATATGGAATGCCTTCGGTAGTGTACCGTGGCAATGATCTAGCATGGCATAGACATCAATGGAAACATCATGCTAGCTATCTTACGATCATGCAATGGAAATGTAGACGTGGTGGCACATATCATGGTGGTAGTTGCATGGCAATATATCTCGGAATGACTTTGAAAAAGCCATAGTAGGTAGGTATGGTGGCTGTTTTGAGGAAGGCTAATGGTGGGTTTGGTGCACCGGCGAAAGTTGCACGACACTAGGAAGATAGTGATGGTGGAAGGTGAAAAGTGCATCTAAACCATGGACTCAACATTAGTCATGAAGAACTCATATACTTCTTGCAAAAGTTTTATTAGTAATCGAAACAAAGCATTCAACGCATACTCGTAGGGGAAGGGTTGGTAGGTATAAACCATCGCGCGATCCCGACCGCCACGCAAAGGATGACAATCAATATAGTAATCATGCTCAGATTTCATCACATAGCGGTTCACCATACGTGCATGCTACCGGAATCACTAACTTAAACACAAGTATTTCTAGATCCACAACACCTTACTAGCATGACTTTAATATTACCATAACCACAACTCAAAACTAATTGAGATGAATCAAACTTCTCTAACTATTCAATGCACATGAAGGTGGAAGTTTTTGTATCCCTTTGGATAACTACCCCTTTTGAGACTACTTTCAAAGCATAGATCAACTACCAAGCCACGCACCGCTGTGCTCTAAAATATATAAGTGAAGCACATAGACCAAAAGTATCTAGCTCAACAGATATAAGTGAAGCACATGTGAGCTGAATTGTCTACCAAAGATATAAGTGAAGCTCGACAAAATCACGGTGAGTGCATGTCTATCTCTCTAGGTGTGCATCAAGGATGATTGTGACACAACAAAAATAAAAGACTCCTACAATACAAGACTCTCCAAGCAAAAACACATAACATGTGGTGAATAAAAATATAGCCCCAAGTAACGTTACCGATGGATTGAAGACGAGAGAGGGGATGACTTCCCAGGGCATCCCCAAGCTTAGGCTTTTACGCATCCTTGAATCTCTTGGGGTGCCTTGGGAATCCCCAAGCTTGAGCTCTTGCCACTCTTTATCTCTTTGTCCATAAGAACTTCACCCAAAACTTGAAAACTTCACAACACGAAACTTAAACAGAAACTCGTGATAACATTAGTATGAGAAAGCAAACCACCACTTCCTTAGGTACTGTAGCAAACTTAAATTCTACTTGTGCTGATGTTGAGTTACTGTATTTCAATATTCCATGGCTAATACCCCCCGATACTATCCATAGTTTCATCAAAATAAGCAACCAACAGAACAAAAACAGAATCTGTTAACAGCAGACCAGTCTGTAGCAATCTGTATATTTCGTATACCTCTCGTACTTCACAAATTCTGAACAATTACGACAGTCTGAAGAATTTGCGTAGAAATCAGCAGCAAAAAAAATCAACTCAAAATCTCTTACAGAAAAAAAATGAAAATTCTTTTCGTGAGCAGAAAGTTTCTGTCTTTTTCAGCATGACCAAACGATCATCCCCAAGACTAATCATAACGGTTTTGCTTGGCACAAATGCAAAAAGAAACACAAAAAAACACAATCATAACAGAATTATGAAAGTGTGGAAAACACAAGACAGAAAGAAAAAGGATAGATTCGTTGGGTTGCCTCCCAACAAGCGCTTTTGTTTAACGCCCTTAGCTAGGCGAAAGGTGATGGAATCATGTATAGTCATCCTTGGTGCTCAAACCATAGGTAGCCCTCATCATAGATTCATAAGGCAATCTTATTTTTTTCTAGGAAGGTGCTCCATGCCCTTATTTAAAGGAAATTGAAATCTAATATTCCCTTCCTTCATATCGATGGTAGCACCGATAGTCCATAGGAAAGGTCTAGCAAGAATAATGGGACATGAAGGATTGCAATCTATGTCAAGTACAATGAAATCCACGGGTACATAGTTCTTATTTGCAATAATAAGAACATCATCGATCCTTCCCATGGGTTTCTTGATAGTAGAATCCGCAAGATGGAAATTAAGAGAACACTCTTCAATCTCATGAAAACCAAGAATATCACATAAAGACTTTGGAATCGTGGAAACACTAGCACCCAAATCACACAAAGCATTGCACTCATAGTTTTTGATCTTGATTTTGATAGTAGGTTCCCACTCATCATGAAGTTTTCTAGGTACAGAGACTTCTAATTCGAGCTTCTCTTCAAGAGATTTCATCATAGCATCTACGATATGCGCGGTAAAGGCTTTGCTTTGGCTATAAGCGTGTCCAGAGTTTGCAATGGATTGCATCAAAGAAATGCATTCAAACAAGGAGCAATTATCATAATTGAATTCCTTGAAATCCAAAGTGGGAGTTTCATTACTACCCAAATTTTTGACTTCTTCTACTCCACTCTCCACACCTTTATCATCAAGATAGGTGGACTCCGAATCATTGGGGCGTTTTGCAACCAAAGTGCATTCATATCCAGCAACTCCATAAATAGGTTTGACACGCGAAAACAAAGATTCAAGAGGAGACACACCAAGCACTTTAAGATCTTCGTGATTTGCATCACTAGAACGCACCCTTTTAAACCATTCATGCCCAGCACGAATCTGGGTGGTTCTTTCTTTGCTCTCATTCATGGAGACACGCATAGCTTTCAAAGTTTCATCCAAGTTGACCTTGGGAGGAGCGCATCTAACTTTCAAAGCATCAATATCACAAGACATCCTATCAACACTCTTAGCCAAATCGTCTATTTTGAGTAGTTTTTTCTCTATGGACACATTGAAAATCTTTTGAGAGTTGATGAACTCTTCGATATTACTCTCTAAATCAGAGGGTAATTTGTTGTGATTTCCATAAGCGTTGTTGTAGGAATTGCCATAATTGTTAGAGGAGTTACTAAGAAAAGGCCTAGGAACATAGTTTCCTCTAAAAGCATTGTTATTGCCAAAATTGTTCCTACCAACAAAATTCACGTCCAAACTAGCGTTGCTACTCTCAATCAAAGAAGATAGTGGCATGTCATTAGGATCTACGGTAGCGTTTCTACTAGCAACCAAATTCATCAACTCGTCCATCTTAGCACTGAGCGAGTTAATTTCTTGTATAGCGTGCACCTTTTTCTAGCAGGGGACCTTTCAGTGTGCCATTGACAGTAGTTGATCATGATATTGTCTAAGAGTTTTGTAGCGTCTCCTAACGTGATTTCCATGAATGTTCCACCTGAGGCGGAGTCCAAGATATTGCGAGAAGCGAAATTCAAGCCAGCGTAAAAGATTTGTATAATCATCCACAAACTGAAGCCATGAGTAGGACAATTTCTAATCGTAAGCTTCATCCTCTCCCAAGATTGTGCAACGTGTTCAGGATCAAGTTTCTTCAAATTCATGATATCGTTACGTACGGAGATGATCTTAGCCGGCGGAAAATACTTGGATATGTAAGCATCTTTGCACTTATCCCAAGAATCGATACTATTTTTAGGCAAAGAAAAAAACCAAGTTTTTGCACGATCTCGCAACAAGAAAGGAAAAAGTATCAACTTAATCACGTCATTATCCACATCTCTTTTCTTTTGCATATCACAAAGCTCAATGAAGGTATTGAGATGGGATGTGACATCTTCACTAGGAAGGCCAGAGAATTGCTCTTTCATATCAAGATTCAGCAAAGCTGCGTTGATTTCATACGATTCCGCACTAGTGGCGGGAGCAATCAGAGTACAAATAAAATCATTATTATTAGTGCTCGAGAAGTCGCAAAGTTTGGTGTTTTCAGCCATGATGAATTTAACAACCAAACAAGCACACAAGCAAGCAAGAAAACCGGCAAAGGGAAACAGCAAAGGCAAAAGAAAACGGCGAAGGAGAAAGGCAAATGAAAACGGCAAATGTGAAGTGGGGGAGAGGAAAACGAGAGGCAACTGGCAACAAAAGTAAATGCAGGAGATGAGTTTGTGAGACCTACTTTGATAGATCTTGATCTCTCCTCCCCGGCAACGGCGCCAGAAATACTTCTGATGTCAGCTGAGCTTCCCTTGCAACGGCGCCAGAAATAGTCATCTCGACGGCACCGGGAATCCTTCTGCTGCGGCTACGCCTTAAGGGACTTCCTAGGCAAGTATGCAAAGGATTTCCCCCATGGCCTTGGAGCTTTGCGTTCGTGTACCCTCGAAGCGGACAGGGTGATGTAGCACAGCGGTGGTAAGTATTTCCTTTGGTTTGAGAACGAAGGTATCAATCCAGTGGAGGAGTATCACAAGATCCTGCACAAACACAAAGAACCTTCTCCCAACGCTATGAAGGGGTTGTCAATCCCTTATAGATTGTTTGCCAAGTGAGAACTGAAAGCAACAAAGTAACAAAGGAAAGTAAAAGCGGAGGTGTAAACGATAGATGTGAATAGACCCGGGGGCCATAGTGTTTACTAGTGGCTTCTCTCATGAAAGCAAGTAGACGGTGGGTGAACAAATTACTGTCGAGCAATTGATAGAACCGCGCAAAGTCGTGACGCCATCTATGGCAATGATTATATCTATAGGCATCACGTCCAAAACAAGTAGACCGATACTTTCTGCATCTACTACTATTACTCCACACGTCGACCGCTATCCAGCATGCATCTAGTGTAGTAAGTCCAAAAGAACAGAGTAACACCTTAAGCAAGATGACATGATGTAGACGGACAATCTCATATCAACGACATAGCCCATCTTGTTACCCTTGATGGCAACTACTTAATGTGTGCCTTGCTGCCCCTACTGTCACTGGGAAAGGTCACCACATGGTAGAACCCAAAACGTAGCACTTCTCCCATTGCAAGAATCATAGATCTAGTTGGCCAAACAAAACCCAAGACTCGGAGAGACTTACAAGGATATCAAATCATGCATATGAGAAATCAGCAAAGACTCAAATATATATCATAGATAATCTGATCACAAATCCACAATTCATCGGATCTCGACAAACACTCCGCCAAAGAAGATTACATCGGATAGATCTCCGTGAAGATCATGGAGAACTTTGTATTGAAGATCCAAGAGAGAGAAGAAGCCATCTAGCTACTAACTACGGACCCGTAGGTCTGAAGTGAACTACTCACGAGTCATTGGAGAGGCGATGATGATGATGAAGCCCTCCAACTCCAAAGTCCCCTCCGGCAGGGCGCCGTGAAGGGTCTCCAGATGAGATCTCGCGGAACAGCAAGCTTGCGGCTGCGGAAAAGTATTTTCGAGGCTCCCCTAATTTTTTGTTGTATTTTAGGGAATTTTTAGGCCAAGGATCTAGGTCAGGGGGCGGCCAGGGAGGCCACAAACCCTGACACTGCAACCTCCCCCTGGTGGCGGAGTGGGAGCTTGTGGGCTCCCTGGTGCCCACCTGGCTTGGCCCAGAACCCCCTGATCTTCTTCTGTTCGGGAAAAAATCATTTCGGGATTTTTATTCCGTTTGGACTCCGTTCCAAAATCAGATCTGAAAAGAGCCAAAAACACAGAAAAAACAGGAACTGGCACTTGGCACTGAATTAATAAGTTAGTCCCAAAAAGATATAAAAGGTACATAAAACATCCAAAGATGGCAAGATAACAGCGTGAAACCATAAAAAATTATAGATACGTTTGAGACGTATCAGTGACAAATCCCGATCTCGATTTGTGCCAACCCAACAGGCATTTTCGGAGATACCCGTAGTGCACCTTTACAATCACCGTGTTACGTTGTGTCGTTTCATACACCCAAAGCACTCCTACGGTATCCGGGAGTTACACAATCTCACGGTCGAAGGAAAGGATACTTGACATTAGAAAAGCTTAGCATACGAACAACACGATCTAGTGCTATGCTTAGGATTGGGTCTTGTCCATCACATCATTCTCCTAATGATTTGATCCCGTTATCGATGATATCCAATGTCCATGATCATGAAACCATGATCATCTATTGAACAACGAGCTAGCCAAGTAGAGGCTTGTTAGGGATACATTGTGATCTATTCATTCACACATGTATTACTGTTTCCTGTTAATACAATTATAGCATGAACAATAGACGATTATCATGAACAAGGAAATATGATAATAACCATTTTATTATTGGCTCTAGGGCATATTTCCAACAGTCTCCCACTTGCACTAGAGTCAATAATCTAGTTACATTGTGATGTATCGAACACCCATAGCATTGTGGTGTTGATCATGTTTTGCTCGTGGAAGAGGTTTAGTCAACGGGTCTGCAATATTGAGATCCGTGTGTACATTACAAATATGTGGGGACCCCGACTGGTAAGTCGAGATCACCGTGCCCAGTGATCCCAAGGATCAATGCTCATTGAACACAGATATTGACTAATAGAGTCTTACATCCATACATACCGTTTGATACAATAAATGACCACTTTGGTCGAGTCTTACATACATAGGGCCTTAAAGGCCAAAGCACCAAACTAGACTAACAGCGGAGTTATTGGTTGAAAGCGTGAACCCATGCCATCAGCCTTAACCTACAGGCATTCTGACTGGGAAGCATCCTAACTCGCAAGAACGTCACCGAGTTAATCTTCACCATATCCTGTCTTTCACACCTGGTCAATGAAATAACCAGTGGCCAGCCAATGAGTACTTTGAATGTACTCGCAAACAGCCGATGATACGAACAATGAAAGTGAAGGATAACAATATCATGCATCTTTAGTGTAACTCATCTGGGTGGAATGATCATGTATATGCATCAAGATAAAGAATTACTTTTGAACAACAGGTTACACATATCAACATATCTGCTAAGGGTTGAACCATCCGGGTTCACCCTATATGCCAAGTCATCTAACTTTTCATAACCTCAATGTATTAGCTGAGGGTTAAACCATCCGGGTTTACCCTATAGGCCAAGTCATCTAAGTTGATCATATTATTACTCTCATAACAACACCTTTTTAACACCACACACACACACTTGGTTTATGCGGAAACGTTGGACGTAGTTTTAGCACCACCACCCAACTGTCCTTGACCGTGGACACGGCTATTCGAATAGTTTGACACTCTGTAGAGGTAGTACGCTGGACCCATGAGAAACGGGAAACTTCCGTGTCATCCACGACTCACGGTATATCACATATACCCGAGGTAAGTACCCGATGATCATATTTCCCCTGACGATACTAGACAAAGAGGTCCACTCGATCGGTACCCAGCCCACATGTTGTACGTCTTACGAGCACCGACTCTGGACTGTATCAACCATGCAGGGACCAACGGTGTGCCTCGAACTCATAATAATGGCATAGTCGTCCTACCTAGCACGACCCCATCACGAGAGTGACACCGATCACTCCCGCCACTAGTAATGTGGCTCTTTGCTAGTACCGACCAGAGTAATCAACAAAGCCCCGTCCCATAAAGGGGTATCATGGTCGTACTGGTAAGGTTGGGACGGTCGACACATCAGAAATCTAATCCCAGTTCCGAAACCATACTCACACAAAAACACCGGTGCATCACTTCAGCAAAAGTGATCACCAACTCATCATCACCCTCGGGCATTAGTGGCACCCAACGGGGTTTTCATAAACTCTTTATTTAACTGATCATCATGCTTGTGATAATATGCTTCTATCTTTACTTGTCAACATGGTAATAACATGACCATCAAGGGGTAGGGTCAAGCTCAGTGCAATGATCTTACTCTACTAGTCAACATGACAGTAGCATGATCCTCAAAGATGGTAGGGTCAAGTTCATCATGCTTGTGCTCCGAGGAGCCACATGAATAACATCATCAACATGCAATGGCTTTGAAGAAGCCTCCCGTACCATCACCACAATGATGAACCGGCATCGTGATCACATGCAACGGGAGAATACCAACTATACTAGCTTGCCTTGATCACGTAAGTCCTCGGGGTCTTCAGGTCTTCCGCTCCAACTCCGAGTACTCCGTCTACCGTCAACTATCGTCGGAAACAACCATAGTCAGCCACACATCAAGAAGAATGAAGGTGTTCTATAAATAAAAGTTTTATTTTTCTTGGACCTATCTGGTCATAAGAAAAATACCTGAAGCTTGATATAGGATATTTGGGTCATCAAGGATTTTTGAATGGATGGAAAGGAGCAATAGGTGGCCATGGAATAAGCCAACAGAAATCTTTTTGTTAAAAATGAGTGGAGGCACCCATTTAACAGAGAAGGATTTTAGAAATATTTAGGAAGTGGTTTCACTGGATTTGGAGATGGTATGAATATGCTAGAGATTTTACAAGGTGGAATAAATAGCAATAGGAGCTACTTATTTATAGCAACAGAAGTAAGTCACACAAAAATGTTGACCAGGGTTCTGAAAATGGAGAATGATTTTAGAAGTCTCTCGAAGTTTGAATCACTCCATTTGGAGTTGAAATGAAGCCTATGGGATTTTTGAAAGATGGGGTTAATAATATCCAAATGTGGATTTTAATTAACACACCATAGAAACATGTCTTGGAAAAATGTGCAAAGCACATGGGTGGATAGAGTTTGAATTTAGGAACCTACAGAAATTACAATGGAGTTAGAATGATATTACAATGGATTTTACAAGATAGGAATAAAAGAAAAAGGAAAAAGGGTACTTATCCCTTGAGTTACAAGTGCTAGGGGCGGCAGATAGCGAATGCGCCGGCCGGCTGGCTCGGCCTGGCGCGAAGGGCCACGTAGGAGACGTATTCAATAGAATACGCCTCCGGCTGGGAGGAGGCGCAGAGCGCCCGGGGCGTCTCCACTTATCTGGTGGGCATCTGCCCTGGCTCACTGACGAGGGTGCCCCGCATGCAGGAGCTTCTCCTACCTCTGGCATGCGCAGAGAGGAGATGCAGGAGCCCGAGGGCTCGCTGGCTCCCGGTGCTGTGGCCACCCCCGGCGAGGCTTGGCACTCCGGCAGGCTCGGGTGGAGGCGCCGCGCCCGACGAGGACAGGATGACGGTGGGCCCCACCTGTCCGCTTTGTCCCTAACCCCTAGCCGGTATGGAGAGCAGCAGGGGAAGGTGGCCGCGTGGGCGCCGCGTCTCGGGCCACCCCCTGCTCGGGCGAGAGTGCCGGTGAGCTCAGGAAGTTGCGCCGCCTCCATTGCCACACGCAACACCCGCGGAGGGCTGCCATAGGGGAGCCGACGCACATCTACGGCCGACGACTCCACTGCCCTCGCCCCTGGGCAGCAGCAGCTAGGAGGAGGGGCTCGGAGTGGCTCGAGGGAGGAGATGCGGTGGCCTGGAAACCACCAGCAGGGAGGAGGGAGGCGAAGGGAGGCCCTGCGCAGGCTATCCCGCAGAGGCCGAAGCCCTACCCCTTCGGCCATGGCTATGGCAGGAGGAGGGGGAGGCTTGGGGAGAGAGCAAGGAGGAGAAGAGATGCTCAGGAGATGCCCAAGGGAGCGGGGAAGAGAGACTAGAGCCACAGGGGCTCGGGGAAGAGAGAATATGAGGGAAGAGAGAGAGGGAAAGCTCGGGAGCTCCCTAGAGCTCTCGGTGCATGGTCGCCACGCATGCTTGAGGGGTCTTGGAGGCTAGCTGATGGTGGGGAGTGGTTTGAACGGTCAAGGGAAGACTCTGAGACACTCTGGGGCACACTGGCTCGGCTTGGTGTGGTCTGGAGGAGGAAGACAAGGCGCAGAGCGCCCATACTGCAGGCCAGGGTGGTACTCACCACGGCATCCCCTGCCCACATGATTCAAATGACCAGACAAAGCTGTCTGGGAGGTGGGTCATGCTATCTGGAAGGGAACTCTGGAGTTTGGAAGCATTTGTGGCTGGTTTGAACTAGTTTTGACTGTTGTGAACATTTCAGCAGGAAACTAGGGGATGATACCAATGGTTTTCACATGCAGAGAGGGGAGGTGAAACCATGTCCTGGAGCATCTGGTATGGAAGGACTACACGTCTGCAAAAATTGAGCTCAAGAAAAGAAGTGTAGCTAGCACTTGCTGTACAAAGCCACATTTTAGCCAAAAATGAACTTGAGGAGGTGCTACTCATTTTTCCTACATGGGCATGCCATCAATTGATTTGAAATGATGCATTGAGACACTAGAGAGGCTCTGGAAAGAATTGGGGTGATAGCTTAAGCATAAGAATGGAGGGAAAGGTAAAATAGTGCTGCCAAGGGTGAAAATGAGAGAAACTTACAAAGGGACCTTCTCCAATAATTGACCAGTGGCCATGGGAATGTTACTAGAGGTAAAATGTAACTATGTGAGGTTGTGGTAGAAAGTTGAGCTCAAGGGTAAAAGTAGAAGGGGCAATAGAAGCCAAATTAGTGAGTGCACACAAGGTGTTTGATCTGTGGTTGGGATAGCAGATGAATTCCAATGGCTATGAAACTTAACAGGATGAAATAAAAGATGAAAATAGGCTTGCACACCAAATTTGGGATTTGCTGGATAAGTTTTCCAATGTAGACTTGGAAAACCATAGAAATGGGCAGAAATGAGTTTCTGCTTAGAACCCTATTCAAATAAATTCCCACAAATCCAATATTTGGTGTAGGGGCATCATTTGAGCATTAAGGCATGCACAAAAAGTTTGAGGATAATTGGAGAAATTTTATAATGTAAAGTTTACCAAAGTCAGAAATCAACAGTGAGGGTTTTGAGGGTCTTAGGACAAGTTCCTCTATTCTCCTTGGGGTACCACCTGGTGTAGATGCCTCATTGGAGTAGTGGAACATGTCCACCAAATTTGAGCACAGTTGGAGACAATTCACAATGTAGAGTTGCTGAAATTTGATTCTGGACAGATAGGGTTTTAGAGTGATTAGGGGAGACAAATCAACTTGGATTGAAATGAAACTTGGCAAGATCATCAAGAACATCATAGATGACATGCTAGAATCTTACTGGAATTTATTGAGAATATTTCTTATAGAAATATTCCAATAGCTTGAAATAGGCAGGAATGGTTTTGGAGGGTTTGCCCAATATTTTGAACATGACCATGTGTTGAAACTCATAAATATGGAATAAATACATCCACTGAGTTTCCCTAAATTTTCTTAAATATTTTGAAGGCAATAAAAATAACTTTCCTTCACAAGAGACCATTTCTGGCCTCACAGAAGGGCTTTTAAATAAAATAATAAAATAACTTTGAAAATAATAATATGATGGTTTTTGGAAGACATTTGGATAATAGGTTTTAAATAAAATTATTGGTGCAAAAGAAATTCCCTAATATGAGGACTTGTAGTACAAACCTCATCTCAGGGGTTTGAAAGTTTAATTCAAAGAAAAGCCTTTTGGTGGAAATAATATTTGGTAAAAATAGATATTTGTACTAAACACATGGTATGATCATTAGGCAGGAGATCATGGGATAAGGAGGTGGTTAGGAGAATGGCAAGAATTAATGGGGATCAATCACATGCAAAACAAACAGACAGACAATAGTCATTCCAAGTATCACAAGCATTCACAAAAATTTTAATTGGTCCTAAATTTTGAAATAAGTTAGTTAGTGAGGAAAGCCAAAAACTGGGATGTGACAGACCTTACACTCTTAAGAAAATCTCGTCCCCGAGATTTGTTAAGACGGAAGCAAGGGTCTGCTCCTGTTATGCTACAGGACTTACTAGCAGCGATAATCCAAATGCGGTCTCATGGGGTCACCTCAAGAATACCACTTATTGGTGCCTCAGCGTTCTATGAGGATGTTGGAGAAAGGGGAAGTTTTCATACCTGGTTGCTAGTCGTACCTGTTGCCTGCTACTTGCTCCGGCTGACAAGTGGGCCCAGGGTCCGCCGTCAGCCTCTTCTTCTACCTCTGATGCAGGTGCTCGAGGAAGGATGCCAATGGCGGACGAGACCCCGGGATGGCTCATCATCTTCCTATCCAGGATGGTGGCGTTGTTGGTCGGGGTCTCGGGGCTGTACTGTGCGATTGTCCATGATGATCGCCAGGATGTTGCCGCCCGCACGGTGGCTCTCCGCGGTGGCAGGGTTCATGACGATCAGGCGCCTGCTCGGTGCACGCACGGTGTTAGTGTGCTAGTGGTGTCCTTGCGGTCTCTTCTTACGAAGGAACCGAGGTGTGTCATAGTGGCAAATGGTTAAGCGTGGGTGTGTTGTGTGGTCGTAGGTGTAGTCGATGTTGGGGTTGCAATAAAATGCGTCATTCTTCTGTGTCGTCGAGGCTTCTTGACGTCGTTGATGTGGTCGGTGCGCGGTCGGTTAACTTCTTGTTGCTACATTGCCGTTGTCGTGGCTTCCTCATCACGGCGGTTCTTCGTCTTGGCTGGAGTAGGTTTGACTTCCGTCGTCTTGGCACTACTTCGAGAAGTCCACCTTCTCGAGATATCACGGTACCCTCGAGAGGCATAACAATCGGCGTTCCCGGGTTCGTCCAAACAGGACTAAGTTGTGTTCTTCCTCTTACTGGGCGAGTAAGTACGTTATCAGTGAGGATGACAACATACCTTCCCCAAGCATGACATAAGCACAGTGCTCAAGAGTCATGTGAGGAGAACGGGGACTTGCTATAGGCGGGTACTGGCCACAGTTTAACGACTTAGCGTCGTTTTCTATGGTCGTAGCCCGTCCATCTTGTGGCTAAGCGAAGCTTTAGCGTCTCAAGGAACTTAGGATGTGGCGAACAGTTATCATCTTATCTCTAAGCACATTCCTTAGATGCCAGTAGTTCGACCGCTAACTTGAGACAACATCACCTCATCTCATCAAGGATATCATCCCACGTGGGTCAACCCCACACCGCTCAAGCTAGTCAACTCCGGGTTGAGGTAAAAACTAAACCCAAACACTTACAAGTATGGCGTAGTCCCAACTGTACATGCATTACTATGCAAGGACCTTGGGGAGACATACAACTACCCTGATTGAATCTGAGGCACAACAAATCCAATTGTCCTCCTAAGTCATCCAATGGACAGGGTACTACACTACTATATTAAGGAAACACGTAGTAGACCAATCCAATATTTTGTTTCCTTCCTATGAATCCGATCAAGTAATCCATCGATCTGATCAATCAAGACTAGACTCACCACTCCTACGAATCCAACACTCATGGGGTTCTACATGGTCTCTTAGAGTCCTCATAACTCACATATTGCTGCAAGAATTACGTCATGGTATATCCACCAACTTCAGTAATCATGGCCATCTAATCTCCGAGGACAAACTACATAGGTTGTAAATCTATTTGACAACTCCAAGTATACGTACTCTATATCCACCGAGAAACATGGTATCATGATCGAGATTAACGAGCTAAATCCAATTTACTCCGAACCATGTGGTCTTTGTCATCCTCAATACTCTATTAAGATTACCTATTTAAATCCAAGACTCAGTCCAACAAGAAATCTACTTGATACCCCAAGTCATTATGGTAAAGGCCTCAAATCATGCCAACTACTTGCTAAAGGCATGTATACCACCAAGAAATATGTTAACGATCATAATCATCCTACTAAATCCAATCTTACTCCAGATTATGCAGGTTATACTACTGTATCAACTCGTTCCACCAAGTTCACCTACCTTATAAGCGTCTCAGGATCCACCAAAATAGTCTGGCTATATCCTCAAGACAACTATTATCATCACAACAATCTTAGTCTAATGCTCTCATATCGGAGATCGGTCCTCTTATGGCATCAAGGTTACAGTGCTAGCTTAAGATTGAAGGATACTTGTTCGTTGTGATCACTCGTTCCATTGAGAACCCGATGCTCAGCGGGGTTTACCGGGGACCTACACGAGTTGTGGCAAGTCCGTGTACTAGACACGTGACCAGAAAATTTGAGCCGGAAAGGCTTGTGGAGGTTAGTCTGGTCTGGTGTGGTTTTTCCAATCTTGAGGGAAAACACACTCCTACGGTTGCGTGTGGTTCAGCATAACACAGTTAGTGTCTTCAACGTCTGCCGTCCTTCGAAGCGGATCCTTGGCGCATCTTGCCTTGCCGTCTTTAGTTGTCGAGAGAGGTGAGAGAAAGAGAGGAAGTACCAAGGGGAATGTTTAAGGGTCTTAGTGCAATCCAGCAAGCATCGGAAAGTCAACTCAAACAAGTTCAAAATTTATTTTGAGCATCAAAATAAGGCAAGTGATACAACCGGATGCTTGTTGCCTAAGAAAAAGTGCGACTTATATCAACGCACAAACAACAAAAGCGTCCATTCGAACCATTCCACGGAATCGACTTCGCATAGGGAATTCACGACTCATCCTATCCTAGGTTCAGGGACTCGATAGTCGTGCTTGCTTCTTGCTCCGGAGAGGAGTCCCCTAAGTCTTCTGGACCTTCTCAGGGTGTTGTCACTCGTCTTGTTGTTGCTTGCTGAAGCAATTTGCTTGAGTTGTAAGGAACTCTGGTTGTCTTCTCGTCTGGGAAGTTGCGGACGAAGGTGGTTCTTCATAGCTGTCACTGATAGGGTCTTCTATTGTCTTTGTGTTCTTGTCATCGTCTTCTTGTCTTCAGAGGCTTCGAGGGTCTCAAGTGGACACCTTCATGCACCGATATTTGCAAGACATGATAGAGTTTTGATCTGTCAATCATACTAATTGCGATGCCGACACCTAGAGCGGGGGATGAAGAGAACCGTTTTCCTGCTCACTAAGGTGAGGCGGACCAAATGGCAAGATTCTCATCCACGGGTGGTGGTCGACAAAATTACTTATAACTGACAGGGGCGCTCTACTAGTGATGCAGATCAAGGTTTGCATATATTATGTCCATATTATCATAGGCGAAAGTGGCATCACTCTGGAACAGTGCCCAGGTTTTCACCATCTTCTAAGCCTCGATGTCCTTGTTCTTCATGGATGTTCTTCTCTTGGTGTCGTCTGGTCGCGGAGTGACCTTCTCTGTCCTTCAGCACAGGTGTTTGCGTGGAAAGGTTACTTCCTTCTGGGCTGCCCACGAGGATTTCAATTTATCCTGTGGTCAGAAGGGCATAAGGTTCTAGCGACCATTAGCAAGTTTTGAAAAAGTAGACGAGGAGTGTCAAGAAAATAAGAGTGGAAATCTAGAGCATAACCTCCAATTTCTTTGAAGATTTAGGAGGGTCGAGAAAATATATAGGTTTTGTAAGAATTTTGAAGGATCTGGAAAGCAGTTTTATCCTAACTAACGTCCGTGCTAACTAAGGGCTTCCTAAAGTCAGGATGGCTCTGATACCAGCTCTGTGGGGACCCCGACTGGTAAGTCGAGATCGCCGTGCCCAATGATCCCAAGGATCAAAGCTCACTGAACACATATACTAAATAATAGAGTCTTACATCCATACATACCGTTTGATACAATAAATGACCACTTCGGTCGAGTCTTACATATATAGAGCCTTAAAGGCCAAAGCACCAAACTAGACCAATAGCGGAATTATTGGTTGAAAGAGTGAACCCATGCCATCAGCCTTAACCTACAGGCATTCTTACTGGGAAGTATCCTAGCTCGCAAGAACGTCACCGAGTTAATCTTCACCATATCCTGTCTTTCACACCTGGTCAATGAAATAACCAGTGGAAGCCAATGAGTACTTTGAATGTACTCGCAAACACCCCATGATACGAACAATGAAAGTGAAGGATAACAATATCATGCATCTTTAGTGTAACTCATCTGGGTGGAATGATCATGTATAAGCATGAAGCTAAAGAATTACTTGTGAAGAACAGGTTACAGATATCAACATATCTCCTAAGGGTTGAACCATCCGGGTTCACCCTATATGCCAAGTCATCTAACTTGTCATAACCTCAATGTATCAGCTGAGGGTTAAACCATCCGGGTTTACCCTATATGCCTAGTCATCTAACTTGATCATATTATTACTCTCATAACAACACCTTTTTAACACCACACACACACACTTGGTTTATGCGGAAACGCTGGACGTAGTTTAAGCAGCACCACCCAACTGTCCTTGACCGTGGACACGGCTATTCGAATAGTTTGACACTCTGCAGAGGTAGTACGCTGGACCCACGAGAAACGGGAAACTTCCGTGTCATCCACGACTCGCGGTATATCACATATACCCGAGGTAAGTACCCGATCATCATATTTCCCCTGACGATACTAGACAAAGAGGTCCACTCGATTGGTACCCAGCCCATATGTTGTACGTCTTACGAGCACCGACTCTGGACTGTATCAATCATGCAGGGACCAACGGTGTGCCTGGAACTCATAATAATGGCATAGTCGTCCTACCTGGGACGACCCCATCACGAGAGTGACACCGATCACTCCCGCCACTATTAATGTGGATCTTTGCTAGTACCGACCAGAGTAATCAACAAAGCCTCGTCCCATAAAGGGGTATCGTGGTCGTACTAGTAAGGTTGGGACGGTCGACACATCAGAAATCTAATCCCATTTCCGAAACCATACTCACACAAAAACACCGGTGCATCACTTCACCAAAAGTGATCACCAACTCATCATCACCCTCGGGCATTAGTGGCACCCGACGGGGTTTTCATAAACTCTTTATTTAACTCATCATCATGCTTGTGATAATATGCTTCTATCTTTACTTGTCAACATGGTAATAACATGACTCTCAAGGGGTAGGGTCAAGCTCAGTGCAATGATCTTACTCTACTAGTCAACATGACAGTAGCATGATCCTCATAGATGGTAGGGTCAAGTCCATCATGCTTGTGCTATGAGGAGCCACATGAATAACATCATCAACATGCAAGGGCTTTGAAGAAGCCTCCGGTACCATCACCACAGTGATGAACCGACATCGTGATCACATGCAACGGGAGAATACCAACTATACTAGCATGCAACAATGTTTGTGCACAAGTCATGGTCAAAGGCTGCTTGCCTTGATCATGTAAGCCCTCGGGGTCTACGAGGTCTTCCGCTCCAACTCCGAGTACTCCGTCTACCGTCAACTATCGTCGGAAACAACCATAGTAAGCCACACATCAAGCAGAATAAAAGTGTTCTATAAATAGAAGTTTTATTTTTCTTGGACCTCTCTGGTCATAAGAAAAATACCTGAACCTTGATATAGGATATTTGGGTCATCAAGGATTTTTGAATGGATGGAAAGGAGCAATAGGTGGCCATTGAATAAGCCAACAGAAATCTTTCTATTAAAAATGAGTGGAGGCACCCATTTAACAGAGAAGGATTTTAGAAATATTTAGGAAGTGGTTTCACTGGATTTGGAGATGGTATGAATATGCTAGAGATTTTACAAGGTGTAATAAATAGCAATAGGAGCTACTTATTTATTGCAACAGAAGTAAGTCACACAAAAATGTTGACCAGGGTTCTGAAAATGGAGAATGATTTTAGAAGTCTCTGGAAGTTTGAATCACTCCGTTTGGAGTTGAAATGAAGCCTATGGGATTTTTGAAAGATGGGGTTAATAATATCCAGATGTGGATTTTAATTAACACAGCACAGAAACATGTCTTGGAAAAATGTGCAAAGCACATGGGTGGATAGAGTTTGAATTTAGGAACCTGCAGAAATTTGAACCAAGTGATTTGGAGTTAGAATAATTTTACAAGATAAGAATAAAAGAAAAAGGAGAAAGGGTACTTATCCCTTGAGTTACAAGTGCCAGGGGCGGCAGATAGCGAATGGGCCGGCCTGCTGGCTCGGCCTGGCACGTAGGGCCACGCAGGAGACGTATTCAATAGAATACGCCTCTCGCTGGGAGGAGGCACAGAGCGCCCGGGGCGTTTCCACTTATCTGGTGGGCCTCTGCCCTGGCTCACTGACGAGGGGGCCCCGCATGCAGGAACTTCTCCTACCTCCAGCATGCGCAGAGAGGAGATGCAGGAGCCGGAGGGCTCGCTGGCTCCCGGTGCTGTGGCCACCCCCGGCGAGGCTTGGCACTCCGGCAGGCTCGGGTGGAGGCGCCGCGCCCGACGAGGACAGGATGACGGTGGGCCCCACCTGTCCGCTTTGTCCCTAACCCCCAGCCGGTATGGGAGAGCAGCAGGGGAAGGTGGCCGCGTGGGCGCCGCGTCTCGGGCCACCCCCTGCTCGGGCGAGAGTGCCGGTGAGCTCAGGAAGTTGCGCCGCCTCCATTCCCACACGCAACACCCGCGGAGGGCTGCCATAGGGGAGCCGACGCACATCTACGGCCGACGACTCCACTGCCCTCGCCCCTGGGCAGCAGCAGCTAGGAGGAGGGGCTCGGAGTGGCTCGAGGGAGGAGATGCGGTGGCCTGGAAACCACCAGCAGGGAGGAGGGAGGCGAAGGGAGGCCCTGCGCAGGCTGTCCCGCAGAGGCCGAAGCCCTACCCCTTCGGCCATGGCTATGGCGGGAGGAGGGGGAGGCTTGGGGAGAGAGCAAGGAGGAGAAGAGATGCTCAGGAGATGCCCAAGGGAGCGGGGAAGAGAGACCAGAGCCACAGGGGCTCGGGAAAGAGAGAATAAGAGGGGAGAGAGAGAGGGAAAGCTCGGGAGCTCTCTGGAGCTCTCGGTGCATGGTCGCCACGCATGTCTGAGGGGTCTTGGAGGCTAGCTGATGGTGGGGAGTGGTTTGAACGGTCAAGGGGAGACTCTGAGACACTCTGGGGCACACTGGCTGGGCTTGGTATGGTCTAGAGGAGGAAGACGAGGCGCAGAGCGCCCATACTGTAGGCCAGGGTCGTAGTCACCACGGTATCCCGTGCCCACAGGATTCAAATGACCAGAGAAAGCTCTCTGGGAGGTGGGGCATGCTATCTGGAAGAGAACTCTAGAGTTTGGAAGCATTTGAGGCTGGTTTGAACTAGTTTTGACTGCTGTGAACAGTTCAGCAGGAAACTAGGGGCTGATACCAATGGTTTTCACACGCAGAGAGGGGAGGTGAAACCATGTCCTGTTGCATCTGGTTTGGAAGGACTACACGTGTGCAAAAATTGAGCTCAGGAAAAGAAGTGTAGCTAGCACTTGCTGTGCAAAGCCACATTTCAGCCAAAAATGAATTTGAGGAGGTGCTGCTCATTTTTCCTACATGAGCATGCCATCAATTCATTTGAAATGATTCATTGAGATACTAGAGAGGCGCTGGAAAGAATTGGGGTGATAGCTTAAGCACAAGAATGGAGGGAAAGGTAAAACAGTGCTGCCAAGGGTGAAAATGAGAGAAACTTACAAAGGGACCTTCTCCAATAATTGACCAGTGGCCATGGGAATGTTACTGGAGGTAAAATATAACTATGTGAGGCTGTGGTAGAAAGTTGAGCTCAAGGGTAAAAGTAGAAGGGGCAATAGAAGCCAAATTAGTGAGTGCACACAAGGTGTTTGATCTGTGGTTGGGCTACCAGATGAATTCTAATAGCTATGAAACTTAACAGGATAAAATAATAGATGAAAATAGGCTTGCACACCAAATTTGGGATTTGCTGGATAAGTTTTCCAATGTAGACTTGGAAAACCCTAGAAATGGGCAGATATGAGTTTCTGCTTAGAACCCTATTCAAATAAATTCCCACAAATCCAATATTTGGTGTAGGGGCATTATTTGAGCATTAAGGCATGCACAAAAAGTTTGAGGATAATTGGAGAAACTTTATAATGTAAAGCTTACCAAAGTCAGAAATCAACAGAGAGGGTTTTGAGGGTCTTAGGACAAGTTCCTCTATTCTCCTTGGGGTACCACCTGGTGTGGATGCCTCATTGGAGTACTGGAACATGTCCACCAAATTTGAGCACAATTGGAGACACTTCACAATGTAGATTTGCTCAAATTTGATTCTGGACAGATAGGGTTTTAGAGTGATTAGGGGAGTCAAATTAACTTGGATTAAAATGAAACTTGGCAAGATCATCAAGAACATCATAAATGACATGCTAGAATTTTAGAGGAATTTATTGAGAATATTTCTTATAGAAATATTCCAATAGCTTGAAATAGGCAGCAATGGTTTTGGAGGGGTTTGCCCAATATTTTGAACATGACCATGTGTTGAAACTCATAAATTTGGAATAAATATATCCACTGAGTTTCCCTAAATTTTCTTAAATATTTTCAAGGCAATAAAAATAACTTTCCTTCATAAGAGACCATTTTGGCCTCATAGAAGGGCTTTTAAATAAAATAATAAAATAACTTTTAAAATAACAATATGATGGTTTTTGCAAGACATTTGGATAATAGGTTTTAAATAAAAGTATTGGTGCAAAAGAAATTCCCTAATATGAGGACTTGTAGTACAAACCTCATCTCAGGGGTTTGAAAGTTTAATTCAAAGAAAAGCCTTTTGGTGGAAATAATATTTGGTAAAAATAGATATTTGTCCTAAACACATGGTATGATCATTAGGCACGAGATCATGGGATAAGGAGGTGGTTAGGAGAATGGCAAGAATTAATGGGGATCAATCACATGCAAAACAAACAGACACACAATAGTCATTCCAAGAATCACAAGCATTCACAAAAATTTTAATTGGTCCTAAATTTTGAAATAAGTTAGTTAGTCAGGAAAGCCAAAAACTGGGATGTGAGAAAATATCTATGAATACTCTCTGGACTTGGTCCTGGATGGAGTTGAAGCGGCGTTGGATGTGCTTGGTCTTCCGGTGAAATCTGGGCTCCTTGGCTATGGCAATGGCTCCAGTGTTATCGCAGAGGAGTGTCATCGGACCTGACGCGCTTGGAACCACTCCAAGGTCGGTGATGAACTCCTTCACCCAGATCCCTACATGAGCCGCTTCCGAAGCAGCTATGTACTCCGCTTCACATGTAGATGCTGCCACGCCGTCTTGCTTGTTGCTGCACCAGCTCACTTCCCCGCCATTCAAAACATACACGTATCCGGTTTGTGACTTAGAGTCATCCAGATCTATGTCGAAGCTAGCATCGGCGTAACCCTTTACGACGAGCTCTTCGTTACCTCCATAAACGAGAAACATATCCTTAGTCCTTTTCAGGTACTTAAGGATATTCTTGACCGCTGTCCAGTGTTCCATACCGGGATCACTTTGGTACCTCCCTACCAAATTTATGGCAAGGTTTATATCAGGTCTCGTACACAACATGGCATACATTAGGGAGCCTACGGCTGAAGCATAGGGGACAATACTCATCTTCTCTCTATCTACTGCCGTGGTCGGTGACTAAGTCTTACTCAATCTCTTACCTTGCAAAACTGGCAAGAACCCCTTCTTCGAGTTTTCCATATTGAACTTCTTTAATATATTGTCAAGGTATGTACTTTGTGAAAGACATATGAGGCTTCTCGATCTATCTCTATAGATCTTGATGCCTAATATGTATGCAGCTTGTCCAAGGTCCTTCATTGAAAAACTCTTGTTCAAGTAGGCCTTTATGCTCTCCAATAACTCTATATTATTTCCCATCAATAATATTTCATCCACATATAGTACGAGAAAAGCTAGAGAGCTCCCACTCACTTTCTTGTATAGACAGGCTTCTCCATAAACCTGTATGAACCCAAACGCTTTAATCACCTCATTAAAGCGAATGTTCCAACTCAGAGATGCTTGCACCAGCCCATAGAGTGAGCGCTGGAGCTTCCATACCTTGTTAGCACTCTTAGGATCGACAAAACCTTCTGGTTGCATCATATACAACTCTTCCTTAAGATACCCGTTAAGGAACTCTGTTTTGACGTCCATTTGCCATATTTCATAATCATGAAAAGCGGCAATTGCTAACATGATTCATACTGACTTTAGCTTCGCTACGGGAGAGAAAGTCTCATCGTAGTCAACTCCTTGAATTTGTCGAAAACCCTTTGCGACAAGTCGAGCTTTATAAACGGTCACATTACCGTTTGCGTCAGTCTTCTTGAAGATCCATTTATTTTCTATGGCTCGTCGATCATCGGGCAAGACCACCAAAGTCCATACTTCGTTCTCATATATGGATCCTATCTCGGATTTCATGGCCTCAAGCCATTTGTTGGAATCCGGACCCGCCATTGCTTCTTGATAGTTTGAAGGTTCACCGTTGTCCAACAACATGATTTCCATCACAGGATTGCCGTACCACTCTGGTGCGAAACATACCCTTGTGGACCTTCTTGGTTCAGTAGCAACTTGATCAGAAGCTTCATGATCATCATCATTAACTTCCTCTTCAGTTGGTGTAGGCGCCACGCGAACAATTCCCCGCGCTGCGCTACTCTCCGATTCGAGAGGGGGTACAATTACCTCATCAAGTTCTACTTGCCTCCCACTTACTTATTTTGAGAGAAACTCTTTCTCTAGAAAGGATCCGTTCTTGGCAACAAAGATTTTACCTGCGGATCTAACATAGAAGGTATACCCAATAGTTTCCTTAGGGTATCCTATGAATACGCATTTCTCCGCTTTGGGTTCGAGCTTTTGTTGTTGAAGTTTCTTCACATAAGCATCGCAGCCCCAAACTTTTAGAAACGACAACTTAGGTTTCTTGCCAAACCATAATTCATACGGTGTCGTCTCAACGGATTTAGACAGTGACCCATTTAAAGTGAATGCTGCAGTTTCCAATGCGTATCCCCAAAATGATAGCGGTAAGTCGGTAAGAGACATCATAGTTCGTACCATATCTAATAAAGTGCGATTATGACGTTCAGACACTCCGTTATGTTGCGGTGTGCCAGACGGCGTCAGTTGTGAAACAATTCCACATTTCCTTATGTGTATGCCAAACTCGTGACTCAAATATTCTCCTCCACGATTAGATCGTAGACACTTTATTTTCTTGTCACATTGATTCTCAATCTCCCTCTGAAATTCCTTGAACTTTTCAAACGTTTCAGATTTGTGCTTCATCAAGTAGATATACCCATACCTACTTAAATCATCGGTAAGAGTGAGAACATAGCAATAGCCACCGCGAGCCTCAACATTTATTGGACCACACACATCAGTATGTATTATTTCCAATAAGTCGGTTGCTCTCTCCATTATTACTGAGAATGGAGTCTTAGTCATCTTGCCCATGAGGCACGGTTCGCATGTGTCAAATGATTCAAAATCAAGAGACTCTAACAATCCTTTAGTATGGAGTATCTTCATGCGCTTGATATCGATATGACCAAGGCGGCAGTGCCACAAGTATGTGGGACTATCATTGTCACACCCTGTTTTTCACCCCAAGTTTTCTGTGTTGCAAAAATCAGGGCTTGTTAAAACTTTTTCGAATAATGTTGTGAGTGCTATGTCAGCCATTGTTTGAGTGTATGCTTGCTTGTTTGATGACTCAAACCCATGAAAAACTTATTATTTTGCTCTCTTCAAAACCCCTTTTTCCTTTATATCAAGATCACCTTCATCATGTTGGGATACACTACTAGCTCATGTACCCAAGTGACACTTCCAACCAAAGTTTGTGATCCGATCCAAATATTATTTTCATTCATTAAAAACATTAATTGGTGATTTAAAATATTATTTTCCTATTTTATATCTATGTCTATTTCTAAGGCCAGTAATGATATTTCCACAAGGAAAATTACTTTCCTGCCTTAGAAAATTCTGAGTAAATTCATGGAAGCTCAAAAGGACATATATTTTCCATATATAAGATTTTCAACCCTATTTTATATTAATATTATTTGAGTAAAACCCTGAAAACCATTCCTGTCTATTTTAGCTTTTTGAGATGTTTCCAAAGGAAATTATCTCAGTAAATTCCCATAAAATTACAGGAGCCCTCCCAAACCATATTAGGTGCTCACCTAAAATCTCACCTTGATCCAAGGTGGGGAAGTGCACTTAAAGAGCCCAAAACCCTCTCTGTCCAGAGTAGAGTTGGAACAACTCTACATTGCAAAGTTTCTCCAATAGAGCTGAAACTTTGCAGAGGTGTTTAACACGCCAAATGAGGACTCCAAACCAAAAATGGGATTTGTGAGACTCTGTTTGGCCACACTTCCTTTGTAAAGTTTCATTTACTGTGGTGGAGTGGAAGCACCCAAAGACACTATCGAACACCTACTGACAGGAAGGTAAAAACCTTCCTAGCCACTGTTTTACCCAATGTCAAGGCCCCAAACTTGGTGGGTTAGAGCACCAGAACACCCTGAACACCCAGTCAATTAGCTCCTCCCCAACTCCAAGCACAAGTGACAAGAACTCCAATTTGAGCTGCAGGGTAGTACTGGCAACACTAGTGTTCCTTGCTCCCTTGACCAGCTCGAGCTCCCACTAAACCACAACGGCTAGGCACACTCCCAGAAACACTCAGGACATGGAGGACACGTCCCAAGTGCCCCAGAGCGAGCCAGCATGCCGTGGCATGCCAAAACTGCGCTCTGGGCGCGCTGCAGAGAGCCACCGGCAAGGGGCCGATGCTCCGGCCGATCCCAGCCTCCCCAGTTGTGTCCAAGCGCTCCCCCGACAACCATTCAGTGCAAAGCTACCCCAAGGAACCTCTCCCCCTCGCGCAAGAGCTCAGGCGACGCGTGCCCGTGCGCGCCCGACGCGACGAGCATGCACGGTCGCTGCAGCTTGTCCCCACTCGCTTTCCCTCTGCGTCCGTTGCACCAGGAGGCCCTAAACCACGTCCCGACCCTGTGGTTTCGTGGCCAGCACCTCACTGTGCTTGCACGCGTGCCACGGTGAGTCACCGGCGCGCCCGAGTCGGGTCACCGTCGTTTGCCTATAAATAGGTCCCCCCGGCACTCCAGCACCCTCCAAGCAGCTTCAGCACAACCAGTAGACACTCCCTAGCCGCCCAATCGAGCTCGCAGAGCCCCGGTACTCGAGATCGACCGAGGCCCCTCCGCCTAGGAGCTCCGGTCGATCTCCGACTACACGTCGGCTCCTGCGCTGCACGACCTCTCATTGGACTCCCCTTGACACCAGCAACGTTTCCCCTAACTCTCCCAAGCGAATCCATACCCCTAGCCCCTAGTTCAACACGAACCTGAAACCCTTTCGCCACGAGCACCTCGTCGCCGGCGACCCAGACCACCTCCGGTGACGTCCCGATCACGAGGAGGTAGGCGGAGGCACGAGGAACCCGTTCCCGTTCCTAGCTAGGCCTGAGGACAACGGCAACCTCGCCGGCGTCCATCTCCACCTCTCTGACTGTAGGTAGGAGAAGGACCCGACAGGTGGAGCCCACCTGTCGGTGTCCTGGGGCAGCCAGCGCGCGCAGCCGCTGACGCTGACCCCAGGGGCCCGCAGGTCAGGTTTGAACCTAGCCCCCGCGCGCCTGGTGGCCAGCCTTCTGGTTGGGCCAGCTGGATCTGTTTCCCCTGGCCTTTTTCTTTTGTTTTAATCCAGCAAACTAAATGATTTTTATAAAAACATTTAGCCAGTAGAAAAATATAATTCTTCCACCAATATTTTTCTAAAAATGAGTAGTATTTGATTCTGTAATAGTTGACATTTATCAAAAACAGAAACTATTTTGATATAATAAAATGATATTAAAAAGCACTTGTTTGCTTCTGTTTGCTTTTAAATAAATATGCTTAGCTAATAAAACAATAAGAAACATTTCTCAAAATAATATCCTGAATTTATTCAAGCCTTGCGACATTTTTAAAAGCACTTTGTGATCTGTTTTAGTGAGAGCTAGTATTTATTTATTCCTTTCTCGACGGTAGAATTACCGAGTGACGGAGGATCCGGAGCGGAAGACCTCGTAGACCCCGGATACCTAGCTGACCAAGGCAAGTAGCCCTTTTGCCATGACTTAAGTAAATAAAATGATGCATGCTAGAATAGCAAGTACTTTCCGTTACATGTGATCACGATGCCGGTTCATCATTGATGTGATGGTACCGAAGGCTTCTTCGAAGCACTTGCAAGGTAGTAGTGATATTCACATGGCTCCTCGGAGCACAAACATGATGAGCTGACCCTACCATCTACGAGGATCATGCTACTGTCATGTTGACTAGTAAAGTAGAATCACTGCATTGAGCTTGACCCTACCCCGTGAGGGTCATGTCATACCATGTTGACAAGTAATAATAAGAGCATATTATCATGAGCATAATGATGAGTTAAATAAAGAGTTTATGAAAACCCCGTCGGGTGCCACTAATGCTCGAGGGTGACGATGAGTTGGTGATCACTTTTGGTGAAGTGATGCACCGGTGATTTTGGTGTGAGTATGGTTTCGGAAATGGATTAGATTTATGATGTGTCGACCGTCCCAACCTTACCAGTACGACCACGATACCCCTTTATGGGACGGGGCTTTGTTGTTTACTCTGGTCGTTGCTAGCAAAGAGCCACATTACTAGTGGTGGGAGTGATCGGTGTCACTCTCGTGATGGGGTCGTGCCAGGTAGGACGACTATGCCATTATTATGAGTTCCAGGCACACCGTTGGTCCCTGCATGGCTGTTAGAGTCCAGAGTCGTTGCTCGTAAGACGTACAACATGTGGGCTGGGTACCAATCGAGTGGATCTCTTTGTCTAGTATCGTCAGGGGAAAGATGATGATCGGGTACTTACCTCGGGTATATGTGATATACCGCGAGTTGTGGATGACACGGAAGTATTCCGTTTCTCGTGGGTCCAGCGTACTACCTCTGCAGAGTGTAAACTATTCGAATAGCCGTGTCCAGGGTCAAGGACAGTTGGGTGGTGCTGCTTAAACTACGTCCAGAGTTTCCGCATAAACCAAGTGTGTGTGTGCGTGGTGTTAAAAAGGTGTTGTTATAATCATGATAATAATATGATCAAGTTCAGTGACTTGACATATAGGGTAAACCCGGATGGTTTAGCCCTCATTAATATCTTGAGGATATGACATGTCCGATGACTTGGCATATAGGGTGAACCCGGATGGTTCAACCCTTGACAGATATGTCAATATCCGTAACCTGTTCTTCAAAACTAGTTCTTTAACTTGTTGCACATACTTGATCATACCACCACAATGCATTCCACTAAAGATAACTGTTACTGTTATTCCTTATCATATTCATATCATGGGCTGTTTGCGAGTACATTCAAAGTACTCATTGGCTTGCCACTGGTTATGTTATTGACCAGACATGGAAGGACCGGAGTTTGGCGATGAGTACGCCGTCGGAGACGGACCTGTGATCTAGGACGCTTCCAAGTCAGAATGCCTGTCGGTGTAGGCTTGATGGCATGGGCACCGCTTAGCCCTTATGAGTTCCGCTACTCGATGTATCCGTTTTATTTGGCTTTAGGCCTTGCTCTGGAACCCGACCTTCTGGTCATTTGATGTAATAATTCGGTACTTGGATGTAAGACTCTATTAATCAGTATCTGTGTTCAGTGAACATTGATCCGTGGGGTCACTGGGCACGGTGAACTCGACTTGTTAGTCGGGGTCCCCACAATCATTATCAACTTTACATATTTTGTTATTCACACTATGAATATGTGTAACATCACGATCGAGATTCATGAAGAATAAACCATTCACCAGCGGAGTATCACCATAAAACATATCACTCATATAAATAGAACAACCATTATTCTCTGACTTAAATGAGTAGCCGTCTCGCATTAAGCAAGACCCTGATACAATGTTCATGCTTAGAGCTGGTACTGAATAACAATTATTAATGTTTAAAACTAATCCCGAAGGTAGATGTAGAGGCGGCATGCCGACGGCGATCACATCGACCTTGGAGCCATTCCCGACGCGCATCGTGACCTCGTCCTTAGCGAGCCTCCGTTTATTCTGCAGTTCCTGCTTTGAGTTGCAAATGTGAGCAACAACACCAGTATCAAATACCCAGGAGATACTACGAGCGCTGGTAAGGAACACATCAATAACATGTATATCGTATATACCTTTAACGTTGCCGGCCTTCTTATCCGCTAACACTACAGGAATCACCTTCTTTGCCGTCTTCCATCACAGACGGCAAAGACAATATCCCTGACGGCAAAGACAATACCACAGACGGCAAAGATTGTCACGGCCGGCAAAATTTCTGCGTCAGCCTACGACAGCATATGATCTTCTTCGCTGTCTGCCCGCGCAAGGCGGACGACAAAGCTCTTTGCCGTCAGCTTTCCTCAGGAGCTGTCGTCAAAGCTCTTGAGATGGCAGCCCACACGCGTTGCCTCCGTTAGGGGTTAACGGAGCCTTTACCGTCTGCCTCCCCGTCAATCTTTGTCGTCTGCCTCCCCGTCCATCTTTGCCGTCTGCCTTCTCCTCCCCTCCCCTCCCCCTCCATCTTTGTCGTCTGCCTCCACGTCTATCTTTGCCGTCTGCCCCCTGGAGGCTGACGACAAAGAGACTATATGGCCAGCTGCTACTGCCCAGGTTGCACAGCTGGGCGCCACGTGGCACCTTTGCCGTCGGTCAGCTGACGGCAAAGGCCTTTGCCGTGAGCTGGCAGACGGCAAAGAGCCTATATTGTCACATTTTTGTTTGTTTTTTCTATTTCACAACACATATACATATAATTCATAACACATATATGATAAATAGGTCACAACACATATATGATATACATATAAAGCTCATTAATGCCATTTGTTCATCAACGTACATCCCATATATCAAAAGAACCAACACGTACAAAGTTTCATCCATATATACATACATATAGTTGCACATATATTGTTCATCCATATATACATATACATATAGTTCCACATTGTTCATCAACTCAAATAAAAACGGAAACTAAAGCACTCCAACGCCAGCTTCCATGCATGTAGTACATCCAATCTGTAAAATGGGAATAAGAAAGTCAGAAGAAGAAGAAGAACAACATATATATGACAAATAAGCTAAATTGAAGAAGAAAGAGAAGAAGCAAGAAGAGAACAAGGAGAAGAAAAACAAGAAGGAGGAGGAGGAGGAGGGGAAGGGGAAGGAGAAGGAGAAGGAGGAGGAGAAGAAGAAAAAAGAAGAGAAGAAGAAGGAGAAGAAGGAGGAGAAGAAGGAGAGAAGAAGCAGGAGAAGAAGGAAGGCTCCTTCTCCTTCTTCTCCTCCTTCTCCTTCTTCTTCTCTTCTTCTCCTCCTCCTCCTTCTTCTTCTCCTTCTCCTTCTCTTCTTCTCTTCTTCTTCTTCTTCCTTCTCCTTCTTTTTGAGCTAAATGGGCTAATTATGTCATTTTAGAGGAAAACAAGCTAAGTATATAATATTCATGAGCTAACCAAAGTTCTTATGCCATTTTGAGCTTATTATGGTATTTTGGAGCTAAATGGGCTAATTATGTCATTGTTGGGTTAATTAAAGCAAGGATAATATGAAAGAGGAGAAGAAAGAGGAGGAGGAGGAGAAGGAGGAGAAGGAGGAGGAGGAGAAGGACTAGAAGGTCCTTGGCCTTCTCCTCCTTCTCCTCCTCCTCCTTCTCCTCCTTCTCCTTCTTCTCTTCTTCTTCTTCTTCTTTCTTTTCATTTTTCCTATTTCTTCTCCTCTTGTTGGAGCTAAATTACCTAATTATGTCTTCTTGGAGCTAAATGGGCTAATTATCTCATTTTAGAGGAAAACAAGCTAAGTTTGGAGGAGAAACTTACCGTAGTGGTCATCAAGGAGGAGAAACACCACGGTTGCTTGCGCCGGCTTCGTTTGGAGACGGTTGCCCTGGAGAAGGGTCGTGCGATGCCGCTCAGGAGTTATTCTGCAGAAAAGATATTTTGCAATGTATCAGTTAGCATGATGACACTCAATTATTAATACTAGTTTATAATGAAACTCACCGTGCCAATTGAAGAGAAGACGCGCATCGGCGGAGGGACTTGACCGCTCTTCTCGCAGAGACCCTGAAGAGTGGGTCGTATTAGTTAGTATTGAAACAGACATTACACACATGATTTGGCTAATGTGAAAAAAAAACATACCACAAAAAGCTCGTACAGGGCCCGTTGACCCGCCTCATTCCGGGCCCTCTCCTCGTCAAGCAATCGTGCCGTGGTCTGGTCCCTCTCATCAAGAGCAGCCTTAAGAGCAGCTTGGCTTGCCAATCTCTCTTTCTCAAGAGCAGCCTGGTTTGCCGCTCTCTCTTTCTGAAGAGCAGCCTGGAAAACCATTCCTCGTTACCACAGTAATGATCTATGGTGGCACACATAATGAAATGGATGAAAGTGTTCTTAGTCCATACAACTAACCTCGATCTCAAGTTCGAGTGCCCGTGGACGAGGCGTTATCTCAGGACATCTGCTCGACTGGCGCGCCTTGATCTCCGGAAGAGTGAGTGGACAACGTATTATCCCATCTCCAATGGCTATCGAGCCATGGGGGCTCCCGCCACCAGATATCATCACCAGCTCTGGATCCAAAGGTTCCTGGCTAGGGTTAAAGTCATCCCCTTTCGTAGCCTTCCCCGCGTCCCTGTATGCCACGAGCTTCTGGTGGGATGATATGTTGGTGAAGTTACTGGGATCATCCAGGTCAGACTCAGAGAATGCCTTCGCCTTCTTGTACGAGGCAGTATGAAATCAAGAAAACTACATAGAAGGACTTAAGAATAGGTAATTACCTTCATGTATTGCTCCTTCTTCAGAAACTTTCCGCGGCAATCCTTCTTCTCCTTCTTAATACCACGCGTGGCGTAGTAATCTCGAATAGCCTGCGGCCGAGCCTCGTGGCGCAAGTTCTGTACTAACCGCCTACACTCGACCTCGAGAATCCTGGCCGCCTCCTCCTCATATCCATCCTCACACCTATAGAAGGTCTGCAATGAAACGTGAAAACACCGATTAGTACAATAATTAGGTATATTGTTAATTTTAGATTCTGTAAAAGGATAATTTACCCAAAAGCTCTTGATCACCATCTCGGCCCTCGTGTGGCACAAGACACCATCTATAATCTCCTCCGGCGCTGCCTGCGCAGCCTGGTAGTGCTCCCAGGTAAATCCTAGTGTAGGAACCTGACCCTCACCATGCAACGTGACAAACCCCGGGAAATTTGTCCTAAGTATCATGGACTTCTTAATTTCCTATTTCTTGAACGCCTCATTTCTCTCAATGATTTTTTACTTGCTTAGAATAACCCGCTAATCACACTTATGCATGTCACTCCTTCCTGAATCTGTGAGTCATGTCGAGACCATCAAAATGCGATTGGTTACCCTCGGAAATTAGTGATGCCGCCTTGAAATGATTTGTGTCGGTAGGGACCTTGTCTCCCATTGAGATAATTGGATGGAGAGACGCTGCTAGAGAAGTGCGACCTCAACCCAACAAAGGAGAGGTCGTGGTTTTCGCTGATCACTTAGAGCGAGGCTTTTCTCCTCCTGGTTCAAAATTCTTTCGGGATACGCTCAACTTTTACAGCCTTCACCCCCAAGATCTAGGTCCCAATTCAATCAGTAACCTATGTCAGTTTCAAGTCTTTTGTGAGGCATACCTTGGGATAGAACCTACTGTTCCATTGTTTAGGGAGTTCTTCTACTTAAACCGCTAGATAGAATGGGCCGATGACCCCAGCTTAGAACTTGGTTTAGTCACAATCCATAGGCCGCGTGACATCGGGTGTCCTGCTACCACCTTACCCAGTCACCCCAAAGGCTGGGTGAAAACCTGGTTTTATTGCAAAAATACCACGCTCGCTCAAGAAAGTCCTCTAACGGGTTTAAGAGAAGAGCATCTTCCCATGGATTTCCAGCTCCCCGACGCACTGACTCCAGAAAAACAAGCCGCCCACTCCTTTGTTCGGGCAAAACTGAGAGCTCTGAATGCCAATGGCTTGACTGGAGTTGACTTAATCTGGTGCTGGGTGGAATGGCGTATTTTGACCTTAAGATGTCGAGATGGAATGATGTGTCATTACAACGTTGACTTAAACAATGATCAATGCTTCACCAACATAATGCTTGACACTGCTGAAGTTAACAATCTTGTGAAGAAATTGTGTGGCGAGCCTAAAGAAGCTTGTTTGAAACCATGTTCGTCATAAATCCAACCATCACCCGCCTTATTTGGTATTCCTCTTGTTCTTTGTAGGACTAACTTCCCTTGTTTATAGAAAAACGCACTCTTATGGAAGCGTATGCTAGTAAAGACGCCTGTAAAAAGGGTGAAGACTCTTGCGAAGAAGAAGAAGAAAACCAAGACCGGTCCGGGCGAGTTATCTATTATGGGCGAGTCACCAAATATTGAGGAATTGTCTGAGGTAAATGTCTAGACCGCCCCTTCTGTTGTGTCACATGCTGTTCTAATCACTTATTTTATTCTCAGGGCGGTAATGTGGAAAGTGATGCCGACGATGCTGAGGTAATTTCAATATCTTCTGACTCAAATATTTCCTTGGAAAGACCTCAAAGGCGGGTTTGTAGGGAAGTCCCTATGAATCATCCAGAAGCTCATTTGGATCCTAACTTCCTTCTGAAGAAGGCTTTGTATACTCCAAAACGCCACACCCACAGCTCCTCATGTGACCTTGTGGCGAGTGTGCCTGAGAAAACATCCGGCCGCAAACGTCGAACTGATGTACCCTCTTTTTCCTCATCAAATGTACTGTCAATTTGCTCAAGCTCACCAAAATTTTCCACTGTAATAGGTATCTCCTACTTCATCTAGCGACTCAACATCGTCAAAATTCCCACCCTTTGTTCGTCTCGTAGGGTATGTTACTATTTTTTCCATCAACACTTGCATCAATACTTCACACCTCATTCATATGTCATCATATGTACCTTGACCTTTCATGTTTAGAGCTCGGGCGAAGAAACAGAAAACCGGCGGGTCAGTTCCAAACATTGAAACGCCTGAGGTGGAAGACATAGATGCTTCTACCCATGACATTTCGGCTAAAACAGCTGGAACTTATACTGAACATCCCAAGAGTACTGCCATGGATGACATCCCCAATATTCGAGGTGATCCACCAAAATCTGATGATGTGACCATAGAAGCGAGTCAAACAGAAGATCTCAACCCGCCAAGCCCCCTGAAGTCATCAAGAGATGCCATGTTCCAAGAAGATGATGTTCTCATTACTTGAACGGGTCACACGATGCTCGTCCATAATTTGTTGGCTAAGCGTATTTTCGGGGACGTCTTAACCAAGATAGCCAAATGGAAAGCTACACTTGAGCTTCCCAATATCGAGAAGCTCAATTTCGAAGAGCTGCACGCGGGATATCTAAACCGCATTTCCATGAGCCGGGACCTTGAAGTCGGCCTAGTAAATATGATGAAGAAAAGATACGAGGTATAATGGCATGTCATTAATTACCCCATATATCCCTCTATAGCCCCCAAGGGTCGGGTCATCTTCTTGAAGATGAGCTAGGTCTTTTGTTATAATTTTGAAAACTCCAACCTGTAGCCCCCAAGGGCTGGGTCATCTTCTTGAAGATGAATCGGGTCTTGTTTAATAACTTTGCAAACTTCCACCTATAACCGCCAAGGGCCGAGTCATCTTCTTGAAGATGAGCCGGGTCTTGCTTAATAACCTTCGAAAGCTTCAACATGTAGCCTCCAAGGGTCGGGTCATCTTCTTGAAGATGAGTCGGGTCTTGCTTAATAACCTTTGAATGCTTCAACCTGTAGCCCCCAAGTGCCGGGCCATCTTCTTGAAGATGAGACGGGTCTTGTTTAATAGTCTTGAAAGCTTCAACATGTAGCCCCCAAGAGCTGGTTCATCTTTCTGAAGATGAGCCGGGTCTTGCTTAATAAGTTTAAGAAAACAAGTACATTAGCCCCCAAGTGTCAAGTGTATTGCTTGCAATTTGCTTGAGACTTGATACCAATCGATCAATTTGATCAAGTAGCAACAAGGTAACTGATCCATCCTGCTTTATTTTGTAGGATACTATAAGTCAAGCTGACGCATCCTTAAGTGGAATGAAAAAGAGTTTGGGACGTCAACAAGACGCCAGGGCTGCGAAGGAAGAGCAACTTCGAGCCACTTTGGCAGAACTGGAAAAAGTTAAGGCGGAGCACCTACTGTTCAAAGAGGCAACTGAAGCCGAGAAAGCCGTCCTGGTGAAACATGCTGAAAACGGCGAGTGTCAGCTGAAGCAAGTTACAGAAGAGTTAACTGTTCTTCGTAGACACATCTCCAATATGACCAATGTTATCTTTGGTATGTCCTTGAGACAATGCTTATTATAATCATTGTAAAGGACACAAGGTGCCAGGCGACTTATATTTCATTTGCTCTTTGCAGGCCCTCGATCCGCCAACTTTAGGATGACTCTCTACTGAAGCTAAAGGCAATATATACCTTGACAGAATAACTCTACGCTAGTGGGCTGCTCACCGTCAAAGCTGTATGGGGTGACAAAGACCCGGTGAAATATATCAGGGACATGCTGAGGCGAGTTTCAACCATACCCCAGCATATAGTTGAGATAAGGAAATCATGCACATGGAAAGGCCTGATCACAGCTATGAGCCGATGCTTAGCCTATGCTAGAGAGGTTAAGACGGAGAAAATAGCTGGCGGGTTCCCTGAATATAAGGATGATGGCTTAGAGTTCACGCATGAAGACTACGCCGAGTGCGTAAAGGATGTTCGCCCTGCGGCAAGCTGGCTCGCTGGGAGTCTTGATCGGTGAAAGTATCAACCGGCTTATGATGATGACTATAAGCTAATGGCGACTCCTAGTTTTGCACCTATGGATTTGACTCCTCAGCGCCATAAGCATCTTTTTGCTTGTGTTGCTGACCCGTGAACCATCTTGAAAGAGGAAGCTGAATTTCATGCTTTAATCAATTGCACCTGGGATGTGGACAACTTCCAAATCCAAGACCCCGATAACTCGGCACAGGGTGATCAAGAGGCGGCTTAGATGTGGTGACCCTTGGGGCTTCAACCTGAAGAAAAAAGACTAAACCCGAAGGAAGCTTGCCACAGGGTTGATACAGAAAGACTTTTGGCCTTTGCGAGCCATGTAATTTCTCTTTTGGGTATACTTAAACTGCTATGTTTGCATAATACCTTTATGGATGCCGAAGCTTCTAGCATTAACTTTTAATATAAGCCGCCCTTCTGACCTTTATTGCATTTCAACTTGTTTTTATCTTTATGATAAAAAGGATTTCATAGTCACCATGTTTTTCGTGAGTCGGTAGGAATATTGAATCCTTGCCTGAAACAGATGACCCCATATAGGGTATTGAATTGTTATAAATAAGCCGGCTCGGTGAGTCACGACGGGTAGACGATCTTATAAGGCTCTAGTCATACCCTAAGAGAATTTTAGACTCGATGATCAGGCAAAGTCAAGCTTCAGTGAAGGAGGTTCAGTGAACCCATGGTTTGTCTATTTTCCATAATGCTGGCTCTCGCAAGAACCTCAATGTTTTAACTTTGCAAGTTCAGGGTCCAATGTTGGATTGACTCGCCAAGAGTACACAGGTCTTATGGGCGAGTCGCATAACATACATCCAATATAACCATTGTAATGCGTTAATTTTTCGCCAGCCAATAGGTTAGTAAAGGCGGGAAACAAAGAGTCAGAAGCCCCCAAGTGACCTATGATCAAGGAAAAACGGGCATTGGATAGCAGAAGACAATGATATTACTGCGAAACGACCTGGGGACTAGTAGCCCCCAAGTAAGACGGTTTTTGTCGTTCATGACCATACATTGTCGCCTTTGTTTTGAACGGTGCATCATGGCACTTGATCTTCTTTGGCTTACTAGTATCCATGTTTGGGAAATCACAATAGGGTGACTCGCTCTCTTTGATACTAATAGCGTCCATGTTTGGATGGCCTCCTTGGCGGCGACTCATCCTCTTGGGCGGCTTATTTAATCAATAAAGACTCATGCTCAAAATATAGGCTGAAATGGTAGAGACCCCGAATTTCGTGGGTGCCGGTTTTATTGATGTGATGTGAAGAATACAAATACCAAACTATGTACATGGATAAGGAGCCAATGGCTCTAAATGTAGTAAGGCCGTAGATGAGCAATGTTCCACGAGCGGGTTGTTTCTTCCTCCGAAGTTGGCTTGTCGGGTCGTAGATCAATCAAGTAATAAGAGCCGTTGCAAAGGTTTTTACTGACGGCGAAAGGTCCTTCCCATGGAGGTGAAAGCTTGTGCATAATCGTATGATCTTGAATCAGTCGAAGCACCAAGTCTCCCTCCTGGAAGACCCGGCTCTTGACCCGTCGAGTGTGGTAACGACCAAGTCTTGTTGATAGATAGCCGATCGTGCTGCAGCTAAGTCGCTTTCCTCCTCAAGAGCATCCAAAGAATCCTGACGTGCTTGCTCATTATCAGCTTCTACGTGCGTGGTGACTCTAGGGGAATTGTGGCTTATGTCACTTGGGAGAACCACCTCAGCCCCATATATGAGGAAAAAAGGAGTGTAACCAGTAGATCTATTTGGTGTTGTTCTGATACTCCAAAGTACAGAAGGTAGTTGTTCGACCCAACAACCTGGAGTGCGCTGGAGAGGAACCATGAGCCGTGGCTTGATCCCACACAAGATTTCCTGGTTAGCCCTCTCTGCTTGACCATTGGATTGTGGATGATCTACTGCGGACACATCAAGACGGATGTGTTCCCGTTGAAAAAACTCCTTCATTGCCCCCAAAGCAGAAAATCAGCTTCTTAAGGAACTTGACTGTCATCTCTGCTTGGCAATTGCTGACCGGCTCTACTTCAACCCACTTGGTAAACTTATCAACCGCCACCAATAGATGGGTCTTTTTGTCAGAAGGCATTTTGAACAGGACAACCATATCAAGCCCCCAAACTACAAAAGGCCACGTAATTGGGATCATGCTCAACTCTTGAGCCGACACATATGCTTGACGTCGAAACTTCTCACATCCATCACATCGACACACTATATCCTTTGCATCGGTGTGAGCTGTCAACCAGTAGAAACCATGGTGGAAAGCTTTTGACACGAAAGATCGTGACCCGACGTGATTTCCACAATCGCGAGCGCGTATCTCGTTGAGAATATCTCGCCCTTCTTCCGGCAAAACACGGCGCTGAAAAACCCCACAGGTACTTCTCTTGTGAAACTTGCCTTTGTGTATGACCATGGACATGCATCGCCGCACTATTTTCCTAGCAAAAACTTCATCAGCTGGCAACTCGCCTCGAGCTAGATAAGCCATGTAAGGTACCTCCAGTCAGGAATCACCCACAGAGCCGCCACCAATTGTGACTCCGGGCTAGGAACCGCTATGTCTTCTTCAGAAAGCAACTTCACCGAAGGATTATGTAAGACGTCCAAGAACATATTAGGGGGAGCGGTCTTACATTGTGATCCAAGTCTGGATAGAGCATCAGCCGCCTCGTTCTGTCGATGATCAATATGATCAACTTGGTAGCCATGGCAATAACCCGCCACCTCGGTTACCGCATGCCTATAAGCCGCCATAAATGGATCCTTGGAATCCCACGTTCCAGATACTTTCTGAGCCACCAAATTTGAGTCACCTAATCACCTGACCCGGCTCAAGTTCATCTCCTTAGGTATCCTGAGCCCATGGAGCAACGCCTCGTACTCAGCTGCATTATTTGTGCAAGGAAACATGAGACGCAGAACATAGAAATTCTTGTCACCTCTTGGGGACGATAACACTACTCCAGCTCCTGAGCCTTCCAACTGCCTAGAGCCATCAAGATGAATGGTCGAATATGTGTTATCATGACTATCTTCCGGAATCTTCAACTCGGTCCAATCATTGATGAAGTCTACCAGATCCTGCAATTTGATGGTCGTGCGAGGCATATACTTTATATGATGAGGACCAAACTCAATTGCCCATTTAGCAATCCGTCCGGTGGCCCGTCGGTTCTATATAATATCCCCGATTGGCGCAGAACTTACCATAGTGATTGGGTGCTCCAGGAAGTAGTGCTTCAACTTCCGGATCGCAATGAAAATCATAAAGACCAGATTCTACCAATGTGGATATTGTTGTTTAGATAGGGTCAGTACCTCACTGATGAAATATACTGGCAGCTGAATAGGTTACTCTTTGCCTTCCTCCTTGCGTTCAACAACCAACACCACACTCACCGCCTTAGAGTTGGCAGCAATGTACAAGAGCATTGGCTCTTTGTCAGCCGGGGCTGCTAGTACGGGCGTCTCAACAAGTTGTTTCTTAAGGGCCTCGAAAGACTTATCAGCCGCATCGGTCTAGACGAAATGACCCATCTTCCTGAGCAACTGATAAAGAGGAATGTACTTCTCACCAAGGCGACTTACGAAATGGCTCAGAGCCGCAATACTACCCGCCATATGTTAGACCTGATTGATGTTAGCCGGGTTCCCAAGCGAAGTTATCACCTTGATCTTTTCTAAGTTCGCCTCTATGCCACGCTCACACTACTAGGGAAAACCCTACGAGTAGCGCTCGAAATATGTGTATCAGTAGCGCTGGGTCGAGCAATACTGCTCTTGTGCTACAACTAAATCCTAGTAGTAGCGCAGGTATGGGCAATGCTACTGCTAACTATACTAGTAGCGTTTGCCCATATAATGCGCTGCTGCTAAGCAGCGCTACTCGTAAGTATTTACCAGTGCTACTACTAAATTTTGTTGCTTTCACAGCTTTATACCCAAACTAATTAACTAGACCGATCTACGCTAGTTCAGGACCACGGTTTAGTTACATCACATAGTTTCAAAGTTTTGCCATAGAAAGATAGTAGTGATAAGGCACGCTAGTTCAGGACAACGGCTTAGTTACATCACATTGTCATTGACAATCAGTCGTTCAGGCCCTTGTCCCAATCTTCATAGTCAGCGAGGACGCACCCGAGCTTCGTGAATAGGTTCATGTCCAGACGCTGAGCGACTAGCAGTGCTCAGACATCAACCCGCATGATTTCCCCATTGTAGAACATCCGCGTTGGTTCGAGGACTTGCTTCATGATCACTTGGGCTAGTTCACACTGTACGTGATAAAACTCAGCTCGGATTCGATGATCTGGTGTCGTTCCTATGCTTGTGGCCCAACTAACAATCTCGGCATCTTCGGTAGTAGCTGACATGCGAAGGCGTTGATTTTCCCTTCTGAATTCCATCAGGTGATGCATGAGGTAGAATCCATCAGTTGTACTGTTGTTCGGTTGCTGGATGCAGCAGAAGTCGGTCTTATGGCCGTAAGTCGGTGCTTTATTTCTGGTGTTTTTCACCTTGATATATCCACCAATCAGGCTAAAGGTCCACAGGGTAGAGTCGAGAACACTCTTTACGTGCGTGTAATCCTTTTTCTTGAGGTTCTTCTACGAGTCCAAGTAGATAGCATGGGAGTATTCCGGGTACAGAACGATGAGGACGGCGCCGCCCCCGCTGTGCAAATTAAGTACACCTCAAATTAGCCTCCATGCTTGCAAAGTAATGAAACATGTACGAAAGAATATGCGCGGATGACTTACGAGGGATGATAAGGCAGGAGAATCGCTTCCTTGTCCTTAGTAGCGATCATGAAATCGCCGAGGTACTTGCTCGCATAGTGACGTTGCTCTTTGCAAACTCCCAAGAAGTCCTCGTGCATATAGTATGGGTCCGCGAGACAGATATATTTGATGCTCTCCATATTGATGATGGAGTTGAGATATAGCGCATACATGCGGATGAACTGGAAATCCAGCTTGGTCATGTGGAACATGTTGTAGATGTAGTCATATCGCAGGAGGAACTGATTCGTGGGCCAGGTATCGACGTACATCTTCCCACCCAGCACATGAGCCGTGTAAAGCGGGTATCCTGGATGTTTCGCGGCGAGAAGGTTTTTCTCTCTGGCCAGCACATCTTCATGGAGTCTCTTTAGATCATTGTTCAGTATGTGATCTAGATCTTTGGCAGGTAGGATCGGCTCGCTGGCGATGTGGACACGAGGCTTACCTCTGACAGGTATTTTGTCTACCACCGAGGGTTTCAGAGGCGGCTGGTTGCTTGAAGCACCTATGATGCCTTTAGGTCTCTTGGTTGGTCTCTTCGTTTGCTTCTTGGGGGGTGGCGGTAGTGAGCCCACCATACCTTCCCTAACCACCACCCCAAGTGTCCTCGGGCTAAACAGTGGACGGGCCTCGGGCGGTTGCTGGGTAGAGGCGGCTTCTGGAGGCATCTCCTGCGAGGATGGCTTGAAGAGAGACTTTTTGCATTCCGTCTTCGGATGTTCCGGCTCCGACAAATCAGGAAGCATCAAGTCATCATCTCCATGGTCATAGCTTGAGTCCTCGGCGTCCTGAGCCATCAATCCATCATAGGCCGTATTGAAATACCGGTTCGGGTCCTCATCATCATCCTACGTGTCATCATCAACATTTGCTTCTTCGATAGACGGGGCGACATTATCTGGCACTAATGGAGGCTCTCCCTCGTGTCGTACGCTACCATCATCCGCCACGACAGGTGCAGGTAATTTGGTAGGTGGGGTGGTGTTCGTACCTTCTTGAGAACATGGCGTTGGCGTGATACTAGGCTCCTCGAGACGAATAAGAGACTTAGGCCAAGTCAAGAACCAGTTCTTGCATCCGCCAATAAGCGTAGGGGTCTCGTCGTCACCGGCTGGTATCGGAGGAGGCAAATCCTCGAAGCCTGCTAAGACACTGGCCACGTTAACCTTGAAGGTGCCATTGGGCATGTGTCGGTTGTGGAACATGCGGTCCTTCAGCTTCACGATGGTTGCCTTTCCCACAACCACCTTCTGGCCCTTGATGTCATAGAGTAGGGTGCACGGGGTGTCGTCGGCTACGAAGGAGACATGTCTGCAACATCAAACATCTGAAAGGCAACTGAAATGGAAGACTATAGACATGCTGGTGAAAAGGGTATGCCATGTAATTACCGTACGGGCATCGAGCTCAGCCAGCAAGGAAGGCCCGCCGAGTATGCCAGAGACAGAGGTCGGGCTTCTATGAACAGGAACATACCTTTTGCGGTTGCTTGGGAAGGTGTTGGTGCTTAGGTGTTTGCCGAGTTGCTCGCGCCAAAGCTGGGAATTGGGTAGTCTTCCAGCCATGCATTTGGATTTCTCTTTGACCAACTGAAAATTTCCGGAAGCAAGCTGGCCACCGCGTCAGTGACCAACCCACTTACTACGTCGACCAACTCTTCTTTGGTCTCAGCTTTAGCCTTATTGACCGCAATCGCGACCTTCTCGTCGATGCTCTCCTGAGTGACGACCAACCATCTCTTCCTTCTATCCTCTGCCCCCTCGGGGTAGCACGTCTTCCATGAGGCGCCATCTCCGACGCCGTGCACACGTCCATAGGATGAGGGCTTGTCCACCGGGACATTTTTTAGTATGTTCAGGGCCCGGTTGAATATGGTGTCCTACTTGGGCCTCGCTGACGACTGTAACGACTCGTTGCTTTCATCTTCCTTTTGGTGCTGCTCTTTCTGCAAAAGGAACGTGGATGGTTTACTAATGTGACAAAACTTGCAGTCAAATTGATTGGAATCTAATATGATAATGTGGTAATATAACTATTACCAAAAGTCTCATGAACTCCCTCGTGTTCGGGTCCGTGTAAAAGATCTTTTTGACTTTGTCCAACTTGTATCGGACCCTGATCCAGTCATGCTCCAGCGGGTCCTTGAACTCAGCCAAGGGGTCTGGTATCCCGAGACTTTCACATTCAGCGTCCTCCTGGGCCCATATGTGCCTCTTCCCCTCGTAACCACAGCTTCCGAGGCGGTGGGTAGGCGTGTTCCTGGCCTGGAGCGCCTTCACTTTCTCCTACTTTGCCTTGACCTCTTGTTTTTCACAATTCAAAAAGAATTTTGCAAAGTCCTCTTTCGTTATTGTTGGATTATCAACATGAATCTTGGACCACGGTTCATTCTCGCCAACGGCTTTTTTCACCCGAACTTTCCAGGAGGACAAGTCGTTGGTGAACGTCACCATCACCTTCTCGTTTATCTTTGTCATGGCAGATCGTTCCACGGGTCTGTATGTTCCTTTTCATTCCGGCCGGGGAACATGAACCTATTGTGCAACTTCTTTCGGATCATGTGCTCCATATGTGGTATCTGCTTCAACCTCTCGTCGTTGATGTTGGCAGTTTCCCTGAGGATCCATCCAAGTTGATTGTCCCAGCACTTGGACGCTTGCTCTGGCGCTGTTGGCTCTAACTTCAAGGGGTGAATCTCCATGACCACAATTTGTACGATGCCAGGCTCGTTTGGTTTTCGTGTCCTCTTCTTCTTCGGTGCTTTACCGGCTACGATATCATCGTGGCCAGTCTCGGGGCGGTGTCGGTGCTGTTGCCGGTGTCAGCGCCGGGGTCTGGATTGGGACCACTGCCGCCACCATGCAACCCCATCTGGTGTTCGTCCAGGTATTCGAAATAGTGATTTGCTGCCTCCATGGGATCTGCGGAGTGAGCAGAACCACCCATGACTTCGGCGTCGGTAGACATGTTTCCTATGCAACAATTGTAAATAAAAGACATAATGAAGAGAAAAATGGGGCCTATATTTGGTCGGAATGTTGATTCATTCCCCTTCCGGCAAATCCCGGGTACTCCATATGTCCTAGTTTCTAGCACAAGTCATGTCAAAATTTTTGGCATGACCTTTGCTAAAAAGTGGACATATGGAGCGCCTGAAATTTGCCGGAACGGAAATGAATCAACATTCCGGCAAAACATAGGCCACTCGGATACCATGAGGATAATAAATGGAATGCTCTTGACACCATCACAAGATTAATTATACAAATATAAATAGAAAATAATAAATGGATGCAATGACCTACGCTGAATCTTAGAAAGGCAAAGGGATGCAATGACCTATGCCGAATCTGAGGATAATAATATTTTCTTGCCACATTTTCTTGCCACTAGTTCAAAACATCAAACTTTTTGCCCACTAGTTCAAAATTAGTGTATCAAACTACGGTTTCTACCAAAACACATGCATGCTGAAATGAATTTGTACAAACCATAACTAGATAAGAAATACCACACATCAGCCATATGCATGCATACCAAAGCCTGCTGCCGAAGAGCACCTTACCGGAGGGGGGGTCGGGTACCTGCTACCGAAGAGCACTGAGAGAGAGAGAGAGAGAGAGAGAGAAAGGTGGGAGTCGGGTACCTACCAGGGCCTCCTCAACCCTAGCCGAGAGGGAGGGGCGGCGGCGCGGGGAGGAGTCAGGGGCAGCAGCGCGGGGTGGAGTTAGGGGCGGCGCGGGGAGGCGTCAGGGGCGGCGCGGCGGGGGGGATTGGGGAATAAACAGGGGCGGCGGGAGATTTGGTGACTTAGCGCGCGCGACGGTTAACTCAAACTAGCAGTAGCGCTGGTTTAGTTCCAACTCTACCGCTATAGCAGTTAGCCGTAGCGCTCGTTTAGTACCAGCGCTACTGCTAAGTAGCAGTAGCGCTTGTATCGAGCGAGCGCTACTTCTAACTTTATTGTTTTTTTATGTTTCTTTATTATTTTCATTTCTTTTCATCCCTTTTCTTTCTTTTTCTGTTTACTTTACTTTACTTTTTTTTTACCATTTTCTTTCCTTTTCTGTTTCCTTTTCCTTTTTATTATTTGTTTTTCTCCCGTTCGACGACGACGGCATCTTCCTCTCCCCCAATGCGAGAATATCACCAGAACCATGCATGTGGTAACATATTAGTTGACCGATAACGGTTACTTAAGTGCGCACACAAAATAGATATAAATATATGAATGTAGGTTTCTGATCAGCTGCGTCGACAAGGTTTCACATTGAGCTTCTTCCCATTCTTGTTTGTCGCCGAGTAATTGAGCCCCTCCTTGTGACTTTTCGGGAGCCATGGAGTACGATCTTTCCGCCGCCATGTAGTCTTGATTCTTCTTTTCACATATGCTTCATCGTCATCATCATCTTCCCTCATCAGGTTGCCGTATTGGTCGTAGTCTTCCTCGTTAACGACTCCATCCATTCCGACGATGCACCTATTCTATCTCTTCACGACAACATGGCTGGGATTGGCCGGGTCGGTTATGAAGAAGCATTGTGTCACGTGCTTAGCGTGTACACATGGCTCATTTTTGGCGATGATGTTAACGTTCACGGGAGTGCTCTTCGCGTCAGGTATAGACATGGTGATGAAATACTTGTTTTCTCTTACGACATCCTTGGCCCATCTGACACGGAACATCGTCCCATCCTGCATTCCAGCATAGTCAAGCTCCCATATCTCTTCGACCCTTTCGTAGAATCTTTCAGTTGTGCCGTTGGCGTCAGTCACGGATTGAATTGTCACCCCGGAGTTCTGGTAATCACTGTCCATGTCTTTGGCCTCCATGTAGAACGTGTACCCATTGATATCGTAGGACTGATAGGTCGCGAGCTTAGGCGCAGGGCCATTTTCTAAGGCGTGTATTCGCAATCCGTCCGAAGTGCCCTCTTCCGGAGGATTTTCAAGAACTTGATCTCTGAACCAACGCAAGAAAGTAGCGTTGTGCTCTAGAGTAACTTCATCGTCCGTCTTGAGCATCACCTTATCATGCTACTTCTTTGCGATGCTTTCTTTGTGTCGTGCCTCATAATCATCTACCACATCTAGGTGTTGTAGCACTACTAAGTTAGCCCTGTCAAAGTCGTTCCGTCGTTCCGAGTAGCCCATGTGCAATTCCCTCCGGCCATTGTTGTGACCATCTCCTTCGAGCTTCCCATTGTGCTTCTTGATGGGCAAACCGAGAATAGGCTCTCCGATGCTTATATAATTCTCGCAAAAGGAGACGCACTCATGCGTCAGATACCCCTGGACGATGCTCCCTTCGGGACGGGACTTGTTACGAACGAATCCTTTGATGACCCCGTTCATCCTCTCGAACGGCATCATGCTGTGAAGGAATGTTGGCCCGAGGTCAATGATGTCGTCCACGATGTGGACACACAGATGCACCATGACGCCAAAGAACACGGGCGGGAAGTACATCTCATGCTCGCATAGTATGACAACGATCTCTTCATGTAACCTTCAGAGCTGCTTCACACTTATGGACTTTCGAGAGATAACGTCGAAGAAGTTGCAGAAACAAATAAGCGTGTCATGGACGTGCTTGTCGATTATACCTCTAATGGCAACCGGGAGTATCTGCATTATCATCACGTGACAGTCATGAGACTTCATCCCGCTGAACCTTTTCTTCTTGGGGTCTAGAAATCTGCTTATATTCCCACAATAACTGGAACTGACTTTGATTCCCATAAGGCACTTGATGAATTGATCGATCTCCTTCTGACTTAAGGTTAAGCAGGAAGGGGGGCAATAATTATCCTCCTTCTTCTTGACTTTTTGGCCCCTTTCCCCCTCCTCTGTCTCGGTCTCCTCTCCTCCATCAACTTTTTATGATGGATGTTTTTCCTGATCTTCAAATCTTCCAAGTCTTTCCTTGCCTTCTGCCCATCCTTGGTCTTCTCCGGCATGTTCATCACTGTGCCAAGTAAGCTTTCGAGGACATTCTTCGTGATATGCATTTGATCAAGGCAATGAGGCGTGTCGTGATTGGGCCAGTACTCCAAGTCCCAAAAAACAGACCTCATTTTCCATAGCTTCAGCAGCAGTTATGGCGCCTTTCTGATCTTTCCCGGCGTGGCGCATTGTTCCCAGTTTCTCAACAGCTCGTCGATTTCGGCGCCGCTCCTCTTACGTGGAGGTCCTTGAAGCTCAGCCAACCCATTGAATAGATCTCCATGCTTTCTCCATGGGTCATCCTTCTCGATCTATCTACGATGCCCCATGTACACGATTTTCCCATACCCTCCATCTCTCGTTGACGTAAGCTGCTGAGACGTTGTATCATCCATGCACCTCGTGTATCCGCAGTATCCATGGCACACCTGGCCTGAGGTGTACCCGTAAACGAGATAGTCGTGCACCGTCATCATCAGCGCGGCTCTCATATGGAAATACTCTCCTTTGCTGGCGTCCCATGTCCATGCAAGTGATTTCCATAACGTATCTAGCTCGTCTTGTAGAAGCCCCATATACAGGTTAATACTATTTCCAGGTTGTTTTGGCCCTTGAATCAGCATGCACATGTGTATGTACTTTGTCTTCATGCACTTCCATGGGGGGAGGTTGTACATCCATACAAACAAGGGCCACGTGTTGTGGTTGGTATTTTGGTTTCCAAACGGATTCACGCCATCGGTACTCGCACCAAGCATGATGTTCCTTGGATCTTCTTTAGAAAATCCATATACGGTGTTGAATGCTCTCCACTAGATACCATCTATGAGGTGTCTCAGCCTCGGATCATCTCCATCGTCGGGCTTCTTCCTCTCCGCATGCTAGCGCATGAGCTTTGCTTCCTTAGGATCTACGAAATACCGCTGCACACGGGGAGTGATCGGAAAGTACCATACAACTTTTTGAGGAGATTTCTTTCCTGCCTTCTTGTATCGAGACGCATTGCACACTAGACAGTTGGTTTTTTCCGCGTGCTCCCCCTGATAAATGATGCAATTGTTGATGCATGTGTGGTACCTAATGTGCGGCAAATCAAAAGGGCAAATGATTTTCTTGGCCTCCTCGACACTACTATGACACAGGTTCCCCGCGGGAAGAACTTTATTGTATAGATACTTCAAATGATCATCGAGGCTTCTGTATGTCCATTTGTTTTTTGCCTTCGTCTTTAGAAGTTCGAGCGTGAAACTCAAGCGGGTCACCTCGGCATCACAACTGTCATACAATGGAGTCCTCGAGTCCACTTCAAGTTTAGCCAGCTTGGCCTCCTCTCTAGAAGCAGCTCTCTCGGTAGTCGTACTCTTGCGAAGGAGGTCTTGAACATTAGGGTCTTGCACGACTGCACTTAGTAGCATCGAAGACTGCGGCGTGACCACCGCCTCTTCTCCGCCATGTCCAGACTCTTCTTCGCCGTGTCTGGAATCTTCTCCGCCGCCGTCATTTTCGGACTCTTCCCCGCCTCCATGTCCGGCACCATCGTCTTCGTGTCGATCGGTCATCTCTTCGTCTAGCCCCATGTCGTTATTCCCTTCCATTTGGACGTCCTCCTCATCATCATCATCTTCTTCACTTATCCACCAAGTATATCCATCGATGAAACCATTCATGAGCAGGCACGCCTTCAAAGTGCCACGATCAAAAGGGTCAAAAAGGACTCCTTCCTTGCATCTTGCACACGAACATCTAATCCTAGCTCGATTATTTGCATGCATGTCCATCACCGCGGATTGCATGTACCGCTCCACCTGCCATCCACTAACCTTCACGACTGACTGCACGGTATAACAAGCAAAAGGGTTATAAAATAAATAATGCATGCATGCTTCAAAATCATACAAAATTTTTGCATGACCTTGCCTAAAAATAGGACATATTGAGTTTGCTCGAAATTCACAGAGACGGAAATAAATCGACATATCGGCAAAACATAAGCAACTCAATCGGATGGCATGTCGCACTCGCACAAATCTCTCCATATATATATCCCAAACACACATATGCTCATTCACACACATATTACCATTCTTTAAGTGAACAACTTTTTACTCTCCCATATATATCTCCCGAGAGAGACCGATCGAGTGAGATGATGAGAGAGACCGATTGAAAGAGCACACGTGGATGGCTAAATAGCTAGCAAGATCTAGTTGTTGGGGAGGTGAATCTAGATATCTAACTAATGGAGAGGGAGTTATGGTGGAGGGGGGATTAATATAATGGAGAGGGAGTTAAGGTGGGGAGGAGATGTCAGAGAAGTCATTTATGAAGGAGAGTTATGGTAAAGGGCGACATTAATGAGGAGAGAAGAGAGGTAGGAGGAAGAGAGAAGAAGAGCAACAATGGTGTGGAGAGTGTGGAGAGGGGAGAGGAGGGGGAGAGAGGTGAAAGTGGGGGAGAGGACCAAAGAGTGATCCTGTGTTCGAGCTTAAGCAGTTGCCTAATACTCTTAAGTATGCCTATCTTGATGAAAAAGAGATATATCATGTTATTATTAGTGCTAGCCTCTCAGAGAATGAAGAAAAGAAGCTACTAAAAACTCCGAGGAAGCATCGTGCTTCTATTGGATATACTCTTGATGATCTTAAGGGCATTAGTCCCACTCTATGCGAGCACAAGATCAAAACTGATCCTGATTTCAAACCAGTTGCTGATCATCAAAGGATATTGAATCCTAATATGAAGGAAGTAGTAAGAAAAGAAATACTAAAGCTCCTGGAAGCAGGTATTATCTATCCTGTTGCTCACAGCGATTGGGTGAGTCCGGTGCATTGCGTTCCTAAGAAGGGAGGCATCACCGTTGTCCGTAATGATAAGGATGAGTTGATCCCACAGAGGATTATTACTGGCTATGGGAGGGTGATTGATTCTAGGAAGTTGAATAAAACCACTATGAAAGATCATTACCCTCTGCCTTTTATCGACCAAATTCTAGAAAGACTATCCAAACACACTCACTTTTGCTTTCTAGACGGTTATTCTGGTTTCTCCCAAATACCAGTTGCACAATATGATCAGGAGAAAACCACTTTCACCTGTCCTTTCGGTACCTTTGCTTATAGACGTATGCCTTTTGGCTTATGTAATGCACCTGCCACCTTTCAGAGATGCATGATGGCTATATTCCGTGACTTTTGTGAAAAGATTGTTGAGGTTTTCATGGATGACTTCTCCGTTTACGGGTCTTCCTTTGATGATTGCCTCAGCAACCTTGATCGAGTCTTACAGAGATGTAAAGACACCAATCTTGTCTTGAATTGGGAGAAGTGCCACTTTATGGTTAATGAATGCATCGTCTTAGGACATAAAATTTCGGAAAGAGGTATTGAAGTCGATAAGGCTAAGGTTGATACCCCACAGATATCAAAGGAATAAGAAGTTTCCTTGGTCATGCTGGTTTCTACAGAAGGTTCATCAAAGACTTCTCTAAGATTTCTAGGCCTCTTACCAATATCTTGCAAAAGGATATTCCTTTTGTTTTTGACGATGATTGTGAGGAAGCCTTCGAAATACTTAAGAGGGCTTTGATAACTGCACCTATTGTTCAACCACCTGATTGGAACTTACCTTTTTGAGATCATGTGTGATACTAGTGATTATGCTGTTGGTGCTGTTCTAGGGCAAAGAGTTGATAAGAAGTTGAATGTTATTCACTATGCTTGTAAAACTCTAGACAGTGCCCAGAGAAACTATGCTACTACGGAGAAGGAATTTTTAGGAGTCGTGTTTACATGTGAAAAGTTCAGGTCCTACATAGTTGATTCCAAAGTCACAATTCACACTGATCATGCTGCTATTAAGTACCTCATGGAGAAGAAGGACGCTAAACCTAGACTTATCAGATGTGCTCTCTTTCTACAAGAATTTGATTTGCACGTTGTCGACATAAAGGGTGCTGATAACCCAGTGGTAGATAACTTGTCTAGGTTGGAGAACGTTCTTAATGACCCACAACCTATTGATGATAGCTTTCCCGATGAGCAATTGAATGTCATCAATGCTTCACGTAGTGCACCGTGGTATGCTGATTATGCGAACTATATCGTTGCCAAATACATACCACCTAGTTTAACGTACCAACAAAAGAAGAAGTTCTTCTTTGACTTGAGACACTACTTTTGGGATGATCCTCACCTTTATAAGGAAGGAGTAGATGGTGTTATTGGACGTTGTGTACCTGAACATGAACAGGGACAGATCCTACAGAAGTGTCACTCCGAGGCCTACGGAGGACACCATTGGGGAGATAGAACTGCACACAAGGTATTGCAATCAGGTTTCTATTGGCACGCTATCTTCAAGGATGCCCGTAATTTTGTCTTGTCTTGTGACGAATGTCAAAGAATAGCTAATATTAGCAAACGTCAGGAAATCCCTATGACCTATTCACTTGTCATTGAACCATTTGATGTTTGGGGCTTTGATTATATGGGACCTTTTTCCAAAATCCAACGGGTATACGCATATCTTAGTTGCTGTTGATTATGTCACTAAGTGGGTAGAAGCTATCCCCACTAGTAGTGTTGATCACAACACTTCTATCAAGATGCTGAAAGAAGTTATCTCGCCTTGATTTGGAGTCCCTAGATATCTAATGACCGACGGTGGTTCACACTTCATTCATGGTGCTTTCCTTAAAACGCTTGCTAAGTACGATGTCAATCATAGAATTACGTCTCCCTATCACCCTCAGTCCATTGGTCAAGTAGAGCTAAGCAATAGAGAGACTTAACTGATTCTGCAAAAGACTGTCAATAGGTCTAGAAAGAATTAGTCTAAGAAGCTCGATGATGCACCGTGGGCTTATAGAACTGCCTATAAGAATCACATGGGCATGTCTCCGTACAAAATGGTGTATGGGAAAGCATGTCACTAAACTCTTGAGCTAGAGCATAAAGCTTATTGGGCAATCAAAGAGCTCAACTTTGATTTCAAACTTGTCGGTGAGAAGAGGTTATTTGATATTAGCTCGCTTAATGAATGGAGAACTCACGCATATGAGAATGCCAAGCTGTTCAAAGAGAAGGTTAAGAGGTGGCATGATAAGAGGATACAAAAGCGTGAGTTCAATATAGGTGATTATGTCTTGCTATATAACTCTCGTTTAAGATTCTTTGCAGGCAAGCTTCTCTCTAAATGGGAAGGTCCCTATGTTGTTGAGGAAGTATATCGTTCCGGTGCTATCAAGATCAACAACACGGAAGGTAATTGTCCGAGAGTGGTAAATGGGTAGAGAATCAAACATTATATCTCAGGTACTCCCATAAATGTTGAAAGCAATATTATCAATACCATAACTCTGGAGGAATACCTAAGGGATGTTTATCATCCTGTTTCAGACTCCGAAAACGAAGAGGTATGTGATTCGGTAAGAAAACAAAGTCCAAAACTTTTCCAATAGGAAATTTTCTCCATTTTGGAATATTTGAAAAAATACAAAAATTGGAAGTAATCCGGAAAGTGCGCGAGGAGGGGACAAGCCTGCACAGCGCGGGCCCACCCCCTGTTCGCACCGTGAGGGCTTGTGGCCAGCTAGTGCGCCTCCTGGACTCTGTTTTCATGCAGGGGACTCCTTCTGGTCTCAAAAAAATAATTATATATACTTCCGTTTGGTCTGACCCCTGCATCACGCAGATTTCCTCTGTTTTTCGTTTCGAGCCTCTTTGTGTTGCAGATCTAGATCGCTATGACTTCTCCAAAAGCTCCGAAGGACAATATCTTCGAGAAGGTCATCAATCCCTACCTCACGGAAGTGCTGCAACACCCTCAATCTATCGAGATGCATGAGGGGATGTTGGACATCCATGACGTTGAGGGGCCTAAGAAGACCGGAAGCATGGAGATGAGGCTCGAAGCAATGGAGCAACAAGTCTTCAAGTGCCAAGGGGTGGTGGAGCGTGGACTCAACGCCAACCACATGATGATCACGGAGTTCACCAACAAGCACATGATTGATGCCAATGACATTGGGAAGCACCTCTCGAGGCTCTATGACAGGGTTGATCAACTCCAGGGTCAGATCTATGACCTGCAGAACCAAAACTGTGAGTATGAGTATAGATTTAAATCAATAAGGTTGGCTGCAGATTTGAGGATTCCGGAGATGCATTCATCTTTCCATGATGGAGCACCTATGCCTTGGAAGACGGAGGATCAAACTCATGTTGCAACAACTCCACCATCACCACCAAAGGAAGACAACTGAGCATTGGTATGGGCAATCCCCCTGGCTCGTGCCAAGCTTGGGGGAGTTGCCCCGGTATCATATCACCGTCACATCTTTAGCCTTTACCTTTGTTTTAGTTTTCCTTTTCAGTTTTCTCTTTCTCTTTTAGTTTAAAAGTTTTAGTGTTTTAGTCTTGAGTTTTTCTTTGTGTCACCCCCGATGTATTCTTGCTCGTGAGCCATATAATAAAGAGTGTCTTAGTTGAAGGGCTTTGCCTCTTGCCACGATTATAAGAGTGAGTATAGAACAAAAGCATGAAAGATCATGTAATGATCTTATGGGAAGTGATGGCTTCACATATAAAAAGGATGGTGATTGAAACTTGTTGAGGGTAGACAAACTTAGACCTTGGTCATTGTTGCAATTAATAGGAAGTGATAAGGAAGGAGAGGTTCGCATATAAATACATCATCTCTGACACCATCTATGATTGTGAACACTCACCAAACTATTGCATGCCTAGAAGTAGATGTTGGACAAGGAAGACAACGTAATGAATTGTGTTTGCTTGGATCTGAACAATGTTATATGATTAGAGATCCCTTAGCATGTGACGATTGCTTCCACCTCATATTAGCCAAACCTCCCGCACTAAGTAGAGATACTACTCGTGCATCCATAAACCTTCAACCCCATTTTTGCCATGAGTGTCCACCATACCTACATATGGATTGAATAAGATCCTTCAAGTAAGTTGTCATCGGTGCAAGCAATAAAAATTGCTCTCAAATATGTATGATCTATTAGTGTGTGGAAAATAAGCTTTATACGAACCTGTGATGAGGAATACATAAAAGCGACAGACTGCATAATAAAGTTCTTTATCACAGGGGGGCAATATAAAGTGACGTTCCTCCGCACTAAGAGGACACGCATCTAAACCTCAAAAGCGCAAGACAACCTCTGCTTCCCTCTGCGAAGGGCCTATCTTGTACCTTTACCTTTTACCCCTAAAAGAGGCATGGTGATCTTAACCAATTCCTTATTTAGCCTTTGTCATGGCTACCGTCACATGCTTGGGAAAGATCTATATTCATATGTCAACTTGGAGGTAGGCATTCATGAATTATTATTGTTGACATTACCCTTGAGGTAAGCAGTTGGGAGGCAAAACTATAAGCCCCTATCTTTCTCTCTGTCCGGCTGAAACTATAATCTCATGAGTACCACGTGAGTTGTAGCAATTGTAGAGAACGAAAGAATGATTGAGTATGTGGATTTGCTTTACAAGTTCTTTTTGACTCTTTCTGATGTTGTGATAAATTTCCATTGCTTCAGTGACTAAAGGCTATCGGTTGTTACTTCTCGGTAAGGTTCTTGATCCATGCTTTACTTTGTGAAGGAATTATCACTTTAGCATGAGATATTATATGTTGGTATTGTTGTTCTGATCATGATCATGATGCATGCATGTACGTATCTTGTTTTGTCGACACCACTCTCCCTAAACATGTGGACATATTTATTGAGCTAGGCTTTCGCTTGAGGACAAGCGAGGTCTAAGCTTGGGGGAGTTGATACGTCCATTTTGCATCATGTTTTCATGTTGATATTTATTGCTTCTTTGGCTATTATTTCACTTCACGGTACTATTCTTATGCCTTTTCTCTCTTATTTTGCAAGTTTTACATGAAGAGGGAGAATACCGGCAACTGGAATTTTGGCCTGAAAGTGGAGCAAAGTTGAGATACCTATTCTGCGCAACTCCAAACGCCGTGAAAATCAACGGAGATTTTTTTCCCAATTTATAAAAAATACTGGGCCAAAGAAGTGCCGGAGGGGCACCAGGGGGTACCCACAAGGCTGCACGGCGCGGCCACCCCCCGGGCCACGCCATGGGGGTTTGTGGGCAGTCCATTGGCCCACTAGCACCCCTCTTTTTCTATATGGAGGGTTTCATCCAGGAAAAAATCAGAAGAGAGCTTTTTCGTGGTTTCGCTGCCCCCACGAGGCAGAACTTGAGCAGAACCGATCTAGAGCTCCGACAGGACTATCCTGCCAGGGAAACTTCCCTCAAGGAGGGGGAAATCATCGCCATCGTCATCACCAACACTCCTCCCAGTGGAGGGGACTCATCACCATCAACATCTTCATCAGCACCATCTAATCTCCAAACCCTAGGTCATCACTTTTAACCAATCTCCATCTCGCGACTCCGATTGGTACTTGTAAGGTTGCTAGTAGTGTTGATTACTCTTTGTAGTTGATGCTAGTTGGATTACTTGGTGGAAGAGTTTATGTTCAGATCCTTGATGCTACTCATTACACCTCAGATCATGATTATGATTATGCTTTGTGAGTAGTTACTTTTGTTCCTGCGGACATGGGATAAGTCATGCTAATAGTAGTCATGTGAATTTGTTATTCGTTCGGTATTTCGATATGATGTATGTTGTTTTTCCTCTAGTGGTGTTATGTGAACGTCGACTACATAAGACTTCACCATTATTTGGGCCTAGAGGAAGGCATTGGGAAGTAGTAAGTAGATGATGGGTTGCTAGAGTGACAGAAGCTTAAACCCTAGTTTATGCGTTACTTCGTAAGGGGCTGATTTGGATCCACTAGTTTCATGCTATGGTTAGACTTTGTCTTAATTCTTCTTTCGTAGTTGCGGATGATTGCAAGAGGGGTTAATAATAAGTGGGATGCTTGTCCAAGTAAGGGCAGTACCCAAGCGCCAGTCCACCCACATATCAGACTATCAAAGTAACGAACGAGAATCATATGAACATGATGAAACTAGCATCACAGAAATTCCCGTGTGTCCTTGGGAGCGTTTTTCCTCCTATAAGACTTTGTCCAAGCTTGTCCCTTGCTACAAAAGGGATTGGGCCACTTTGCAGCACGGTAGATACTTTTGTTACTTGTTCCTTGTTACGAATCGTCTCACCACACAATCACTCGTTATCGATAATTTCAGTGCTTGCGGAATTTACCTTGCCGAAAACCACTTGTCAAATCCTTCTGCTCCTCGTTGGGTTAGACACTCTTACGTAACAAAAGGACTACGATTGATCCCCTATACTTGTGGGTCATCAAGCGGCTCGTGCGACATTGATGAGTGCTTGAGAATTTGAGGCTGGCGGCTTTAGTGGATTGATCTGAGGTTGGTGTCGACGAGCATCGCTGGAAACCGCCGGAGGGTCATCTGGGCGACTCTTCGTATGGCTTGCCTACAACGTGGAGTGCAGACGATCACGACTGTATGAAAACTGTGTCTGCTGGACTACCGCTATTTTTACCATCTCAATGGTGTTCCTCGCCTCCACTTCCAACACGGTATTTCAACGAATAGGAAGAGACTCAAAATGGGGGGTCGCAGCCAGCACATTATCCACCGGGTTAGAGAAGTGATGTTGAGGCGTTCGGAAGTGTTGACCCGCCTGTGGGTTCGACGGGGGTTGCATTGGCTGCTGGACAAACTCAACCGGTGGATTTCTCTAGTGAAGTGGGTTATGGTCCGCGCTAGGCGTATGCGGGCTGCCGAACATGCGAGTAGGGTTAAGGTTGGGTGGAATGCGGCTCTGATGCCTTCTCTGATAAACAACGTACGAGGCGGATCATTAGCATTCGAGTCGCCATGCTTTCACCTTCAAACGCACCACCTCTTCGTCGATTTGAGCCTGCTGATCCGCCATCCGGGTCTTCTCCGCATCGATCTGGCAATGTACCTGAGCCATCTCTTCACGAATCTTGGCTAATTCAGCATTAACTTCCTCTTGGTTATCAGCCGTCACGCCTACTGCCATGAGTTTTGTCATCTCAACCATCCGATCTGACATGGCCTGAACGGGCGTCTTCCCAGATCTGCTGAACCCATTGGCGGTTGCCGCGTTTGGCTGGTTCTGAGCCGCTACCCCCGCCATGTAGATGGCGACTTGGCGGGGCGGTTCCTGTGGCCCTTCAGAGATCACTGCTTGAGGGAAACCACCCATCCTTCCCTCATAGAGAGGGCAGCTCGAGTCAGTATCTCTGATTGATGACTTTCCATCAGAATTGACAGGGGTATCTCCACCAGTTTCTGGCTCGTCCCGGAGGCAAGCCCCCTGTGTGAAGCCAACAAAGACGCAACGTCTTCCAATCCAAGACGTGACGGGTTGGGCGAGCCAAGCCGGCTCGATGATGTCGGTGGAGATGTCCGTCTCGGGAACAGGTGATCTAATCTTGCCGATAAAGACGTGAATCTTGCTGAAGGGGACCCGGTACCCTGATTCGATTGAACCGGCCTCGGGACCCTAGCTTTAACTGTTGATGTAACACTTTCCGCGGCCACTCTTGGTCATGAGGTCAACCGCGTAGCTCCCGAACCCTGGAAGTGCTCCCTTCGAGAACTCAACTCCATACTGTACTGGCCCCATGGTGGGTGCCAACTGTCATGGTTTTGTCATGGCAGATGTCCTCATGAAATTACTTAGTGGTGAAGCCATCGCAACTATGTGGCGGCTCAAAGGGGTTGATCGGGAATGAGAGGCAAGTTTACCCAGGTTCGGCCCCTCAGATTGAGGTAAAAGCCTACGTCCTGCTATGTGTATATTGTTGTGGAAATCGATTACAAAGGTGCGGATTCGCTTGACCGAGCTCTCGATTGATGTTAACTTAGTCCTACCAGCCCTAGAGACTCGCCTTTCTATACAGGTCGAGGCTCTAGGTTTTAAAAGAGTATGGGTCGTGCTATGATCGTGACGCGGTGTGTTTCTAACTCGCCTTGCCCCTCAGGCAAGGAAACTCCTGGTGACCCTTCTCTTGCATGGGCCGTGAGTCGCCCTCTTCTTGTCTTGGGCCACAGCCAGCTCTTGTTGTAAACACCTTGTTCCTTCTGCTTCCTAACTTAGGACCCGTTGAGTATGAACTATTGAGCCGCCATCGTCTTGACGCGGACCCCTAGGACAGGTCTCATGGCGGGATAATATCCCCAACAAGCAGCGCCCAGGATCCGGAGAGCCACATGCTCTACCTTGCCACCACCAACAGAGAGGAAATCAGCCGGGAGTTGAGGCCGACCAAGGGGTTGGTGGTGCCAATCGAGGCCATCCCTAGCGCCGGTAGCAGCGGAGTGGCGGGCACCACCGCCAGGGACTTCAAGGCTGGAGCAGGTGAGCTCATAGGCGAACGGGTGTAAAAACCGCCCTGCGGAACATGTTGAAGACAGAGGGAAGTGATGACCCACAAGTATAGGGGATCAATCCCAGTCCTTCCAATAAGTAAGAGTGTCGAACCCAATGAGGAGTAGAAGCAAATCATAAGCAATTTTCAGCAAGGTATTCTTTGCAAGTGCTATTAGTAACATCGATAGATTGTTTTGTAGCAAGATAATTCAAAACAAGTGACAAGTAATGACAGTAGGAAAGGTGCAGCAAGGTATCCGAATCCTTTTTATAGCAAAGGACAAGCCTGAAAGTATTCTTTTATAAAGCAAGCGCTCCCGAGGACAGATGGGAATTTCTATCTAGTCATGTTCATCATATTCAGTTGATTTGCGTTCTCTACTTTGATGATTTAATATGTTGGTGGACCGGTGCTATGGTGTCGTTCTTACTTGAACTAACAACCTACTTATGATTACCTCCTCTCACAAGCATCTGCAACTATGAAAGAAGAATTAAGATAAATCTAACCATAACATGAAACATGTGGATCCAAATCAGCCCCTTCTGAAGTAACGCATAAACTGGGGTTTCAACTTTTGTCACTCTCGCAACCCATCATCTACTTGTTACTCCACAATGACTTCCCTTAGGCCCATAACATGGTGAAGTTTCATGTAGTCGATGTTCACATGACACCACTATGAGAAGTAACAATATCCATATCATCAAAATATCAAATGAATACCAACTTTATATGATTACTTATAACAAGACTTCTCCCATGTCGTCAAGAACAATAGTTAATACTCAAACATTATAAACATGTTCAAGATCAGAGGTGTAATAATAATAATTAAGGATCTAACCATAATATCTTCCGCCAAGCAATCCAACAAGCATCAACTACAAGATATAAACAACACAACTAGTAACCCACAGGTACCAATATGAGGTTTTGGGACAGAGATTGAATACAAGAGATGAACTAGGGTTGGAGATGAGATGGTTCTAGTGAAGATTGGTCCTCCCACGAAGGAGGAAGCATTGGTGATGATGATGGCTTTGATTCCCCCCTCCCGGAGGGAAGTTTCCGCGGTAGAATCTCTCTGCTGGAGAGCAAAAGGGCCTCTGCATAGGTTTCCACCACGAGACGGCAGCGCTTCGTCCCGACATATGACTTATGATTTTTTTCCTAAGGTAAAACACACCATATACGAGAAGATAGTTGTCAGAGGGCCAACTGGGCCGCACAAGCCATCAAGGCGCGACCTGGGGATGCCCCGTTGGCTTGTGGCTTGCACGTTGCCCCTCTCTGGTATATTTTTGGCCCATAAATTCACAAATATTCCAAAAAAATCTTCGTAGAGTTTCAGGTCATTTAAAGCAACTTTATTTTTCTGTCTTTTTCTCGGTTTCCTAGTCCATAATTTCAGTTTCCAAATATTTCCCTCTTAGTGATGTACCTTGCATATTGAGAGAGAAAGGGCATTATAATTGTAAGATAATAATGAATAATGGACAGAATTAACACAAATATCAATAGTAAGTCATGATGAAAAATGAGCATATATACTCCCCAAAGCTTAGACCTCACTTTCCCTCAAGCGAAAGTCGAGCTCGGAAATTATGACCACGTGATTTGAGAGAGAGGTGTGAACAAAAACAGAATACGAGGATGATAACATCATGAATATTAGCATAGCAGCAAATATTTTATCATATAACTTCTCATAAACAAGTAACAATCCATTCACAACTATTGGAGTATGAAGCATAAATTTTATTGACAACCAACAAACTATGTTCTCAGTCATTGGGGCAATAATAATTCATCATAATCCATAGGAGAGTCTATGTAAAGCTTGGTTTCACAAGTTCACCTATTCAACTATCATTTAATCTTCTATGATTGCTCACGCTCAAGGCCTATTTTTGGAGCTCATGTTTCCATAGGACACATAGGAAGATATGGGCTTCAATGATTTACCACCCAACTTAGTTACCTTGAGGATAAGGTCAACAATAATAAATCGTGATCATCTACATCCACTTGCGTATATAAATCTAAATCTTTCCTCAACACATGGTGCTTGGCACTATAGAATTAATGGGTAGGAAGAGTAATAAACTTTATTGACTCAAGCACAGGATTGAACTCTTGAAGATAAAAACATAGCTCCTTCGCAAAGGGAAGCATAGGTTGTCATGCGCTTTTAAGTTTTTGGATGTGCAAACTCTTAATGCAAAGGAATGTCACTTTATATTGCCCCTTATGATAGCAAACTTTATTATGCACTCTGTAACTTTTATTTGTTTGCCATCATAAGATCTTAAAAAGCTTATTTTCCCTTGCAATAACAGATCATACATATTTAGGAGCAATTTTTATTGCTTTATGCACTGATGACAATTTACTTGAAGGATCTTACTCAAATCATAGGTAGGTATGGTGGACTCTCATGACAAGAAACTAGGTTTCAGGGTAATCGATGCACAAGTAGTATCTCTACTTAGTTTGGAATTTCTTTGGTCTAGCAAAGGATCTAAAGCAAGTGTCACATGTTGAAGGATCCAAGACTGTATAACTTCTATGGGAATATAAACTACCTTGATTATTACATTGTCTTACATGTCCAACATCAACACTTGATCATTATATAATATTTGATCAAGGCTCACAATCATAAAAGATGTCCGAGATAGTGTATTTATATGTCAGTTTCCTCTTCTCTATCATAATCTTGCTTAGAATGCAACAATGACCAATACTAAATTTGTTTACTACCAACAACTTTTATCACTTACGACCTTTTTTGTGTGAAGTCATTACTTCTCATGAGATGAGCATATGATATTTATATTTCTTTTTATTGCCATGCAATGACGATAGGTCCACATAGATAAAGCACAGAAACTCAACTAATCTTTATTATGTAACTCTCATACTCGATCACAAGGATAGATGGAACTCAAAGCAAAAATTCTATGCAAAGAAAATATGAAATTTATTTCTATAAATCGTGAAACAACTTAGGATCGAACTAAGATAGATAGTAATGATGGAAGTGATGGTGTTACTATACTGGGGCACCTCCCCCAAGCTTGGGACAAGCCAAGGGTGGTGTCCATACCCATGTACTCAAGTGTCCTCCTTAGGTGATGCTGGTGGTTATGTAGCAGCATTCTTCTTCTCCAGCTTACGTCGGAGGATAAAAGTCCCCTCCCTCAAGTCATCGTTCTCTTTATCAAGCTTCAATATATTTTTGCATAATGTTATCTTGCTTTCCTCTAGAAAACATGACGGGATAAATTGATCCTTAGATTTATTTACCCTGTTTACGAGACTTAACTTATTGAATTTCACATGCATACCTTCAGGCTGGGGTGGTGCAACTTCATCTTCATCTGAGGTGGCTTCCTTTGGTTCCTCCATATAATTGTCCTCCTCCTCATCCGTGGACCAGTGGTAGGGATAGATATCCCAAAGATCCTCGGATCCGCAATATAGTGGGAGACATAGATCTCTCCATCTGAATCTTGAGACGACATATTCTCAGGCCTACCAGAAAAACAGCTCGAAACAAGAACAAAGGCAAATCCCGCGATGTAATGGTAAAAACACATGATAGTATATATAGTAATTTTTTCCATGTCAGAATACATGCTCAAGAAGAATTTCGGATTTCAGGAGGCGCACGAGGGCCCCATCAGCCACTAGGGCATAGCCTAGGGGAGGGGCGCGCCTTGTTGGCGTGTGTCTCCATCATGCATCCCCTCGACTCCTTTTAATTTTATATTTTTTTCAAAAATACGAAAACCAGCAAAAATATTTTTTTTTTGGAATTATTGAAGTCGGTTTACTTACCGTGCCATGTACCTAGCCCTTTTTAACGTTTTGGAGTGTTTTGGAAGATTTCCTTTATGTGCTCCTCCGATGTTATGACTTGGATGACATTAGTTTCCTCATTAATGGGTGGACCTGAAATATAATGCTTGATTCTTTGCCCATTCACCACTCTTTGGTTTTTACCCTCGAAGTTATTAATTTTCATAGCACCACAGCGATAAACCTCCTCCACCACATATGGTCCTTCGTATTTGGAGAAGAGTTTCTGTCGGGGGGATAACCCCGGGGTAGGCTCAACGAGCCTGCTCCTTTATCTTCAGCCAAGAGGAATGACTAAGAACAATTCTACAAGGCCCAAGTCCCCTGGCCAGCTAGGCGACACCTACAGGCTAGGGCGCGAGACGACCAACCCTCTGGCCGGCCAGGCAACACCTGCCGGCTAGAGACAAGACGGCTACCATTTCCTGGCCGCATAGACCAAGCCAGTCGGCTAGGGACGAGGCGGCCGTGCCCAAGCCGGCTAGTCTAACAGGCTAGCCGGCCGGGGATCTCAAGTCACATCAGATCGTAGGTCATGACGTGACCCTACGATTAAAGGTGGCTACACGTCAGCAAAGGTACTAGATCGGAGTGCACGCCGGGTACCAGCGTCGGCGGCCACGCCGCTGACCTCCCAAGGCTCTGATCCATCACCCAGCACAGTGTCGGTTGTCAAACTCCCACTCCATTACTACACTCAGCGTGGGAACAGTGGAGGCGGCCGTACCGTCTGCCCATGACGAATCTCACTGGACGACGCCAGACGTACCACACATGTCCTCCGTCAACCTTACGCGAGAGCCTCATTGGCTAGCCAGCGGGTCCCACAGCCAGACGGGACCTTGCAGCCGGCGGGCCCCTCAGGCGACAAGACAATACCCCGTGGGCCCCCTGGCCAACCGGCAAGGCTGCCACCCAGGTCCCACTCTTGTACCCTTTATCCATATTGTAGGCCGTGGGTTCGTCTATAAACCCCCCGCACCCCTCCATGCAGAGGGTCGGTCAACTGATCACACACACACACCAACCACATAGGAGAGGCAGAAACAAGGCGGCTGCACCTTCTTCCTCCTTCGCAATACAGCTCTAGGAGCAACGTGTAATCCTATCCATACATATCATACACTCCGGCAGGACTAGGGGTATTATCTCTACGGAGAGCCCTGTACCTGGGTACATCGTGCGTTCCATGCTTGTACCAACCTCGCCACCCGCGCCGTCCGGTGCCACTTCGGTTCCTACCTTATTTAGCCTATCCATGGCTTATGTTGTGAGTATTCACCGACATTTGGCGCCCATCGTGGGGCCGATCGCGGCATCGGCTGGCTTTACGTGTCGGGCGGGGCCCCGCAGCTACACCACCGGATGCAACACGTCCGGACCGATCTGCATGCCCATGGAGCATGCCTTTGATGAGGAAACACCGATGGTCATCGACGCCCCTGTCCGCCATGCGGATTCGGACGAGGAGTCCGATGACGAGGTGCCTCCTAGCGTCGTCATCGCTGCTATGGGGAACCTCAGCGTTCTCTTTAGCGACCTGCGCCTCAACGATGGTCCTCGCTACATTGGCGAGGACTTTGATGTCGAGGCGTTATGCGCCAGCTTCAGTAGGTCCGGACGTGTTGCATCCGGTGACTTTGATGTCGAGGCGTTATGGTCCTCGCTACACCTACACACGACGTGTACCCCAGCAACGTACTCGTCTTCGACGGCCCTCCGTCATCTGTGGGGTTCTTCACCCCATACCATGTCGCCACCGTCTCCAACGTCGTGGAGGTGATGGTCATCGGCACCGGCACCAGCACGACTCAGGGAAAAGCGTCAGCAGACGCTGCTGAGCCTGCTGCTGCTGCCGCTGACACTCTTCAGGCTACACTTACCGGCCTGAAGATGCCCATCGCCGCCTCCACAAACCCTAACGACGCGCGAGCTTCGCTGGAGGAGGCTACTAGGCAGATCTTGGAGGAGGGCATCACCATCGCTTCGGCGAAACGCTAGATGGAGGCCACGTAGTGCGAGTATAACTCCGCATACGGCCCCACTTCGGTTTCCGAGGCCCCTAGTCGGCCTGGCTCGGTCCGCGACCGCGGCTGGGTCATCACCGAGATTCTAGGCGGCAAGCAGCCCATCTACGAGACTCCTGCAGCCAACTAGCGGGCGGCCCAGGCGGCCATGGCAGAAATGCCAAGTTTGGAGGGTGAGGAGCACACCTTCCAGGAGAAGCGGGTCAAGGATCTCCTTGACGCCGCCAACGAGCAGCAAACATGGCTTGACCCCGGTCAAGCCCAATCAGATTCTCCGGGACCCAACCCCGGAGCGCGCCTTAACCCTAGCAGTCATCAGCATTCTGAGGGATCTTCCTTGCATCGCACTTCCGGCCGGAAGGGCGAGGGAAGCCATGACAGGCGCTCCCAGCGCCAGAGCGAGCATAATTCGAGCCGACGTCTTGGAGGTGACGAGAGCGACTCGGTGTATGAGGTTCCTCATCCGTGGATGACCAATTCCACTGGTTCGCAAGGTGCCCTTTCGATTGCGGCTCGGATCGGCGCTCGCCTTCCCCAGGGCGATCAAGACGCCCGTAGGCGTCTCAACGCCCTAGCACAGTCAGCTCTTCTGGAGGAAGGCGGTCCCATCGGTCCGGCCTGCTTCGGCCCCCGGATCCGAGGGGAGCCGTTTCCCCGAGGCTTCACCTTGCCTCGGGACACTCCCAAGTACAACGGCACCGCCAAGCCAGAGGACTGGCAGATCGACTACACCACCTCCGTTGGCATTGCCACGGGCAACAAACGCATAGCAGTCCGCTACGTGCCACTCATGTTTGCTGGATCGGCTCGGACTTGGCTTAACAGCCTTCCAGCCGGCAGCGTCAACTCATGGGTGGACTTCGAGGAGGCGTTCGTCCGCAACTTCACTGGCACCTACAAGCGTCCTGGACGGCCTCGCGAGCTGGACATGTGCGTCCAGAGGCTCGATGAACCCCTTCGCGACTACGTCACTTGCTGGACGGAGCTTCACAACTCCTGCGAGGGAGTGCACGAGGTACAGGACATCCTGTACTTCATCGACGGTTGCCGAGATGGCACTCTCCTCAAGCACAATCTCATCTGCTCCGAGCCCACCTCTCTGGCGGTGCTCATGCCCAAGGCGGACAAGTACGCCACGGCCGACTCCGCGATGCGAGTCAAGGTGACAGCCTCTGACAAGGCTGTCCCCATGTCGGCTACTCCTAAGCCGGCTGGAGACAATCGAGGCAGCGAGAACAACAACAAGCGCAAGGCGGATCAGCTAGATTCGCGCTCCAACAACTAGTTGGTAACCAGCATGGAGGGTGAGGCATCGGCTACTCAGGCCGGCTCTCAACGGAAGCGTCCAACTGGTTCCCAGGCAGACCTTTGAGCAGATGCTTGACCCACCCTGCAAAATACATTATGGGGCGCAGCCCTCTACCCACACCCTGCGACAGTGCAGCTTTGCACGACGGCTGTCGCAAGGGGAGGGCTTGCTGGCTGCCCCAGGTACCAGGCTGCGCCTCTAGCTCCAGCTTTCGGTCCAGCTCCATCTCCACCGCCGCCGCCTCGCGACGACAGCTGCCTCCATGACAACTACCCGCATCAAGACGGAGCATTCGTCGTCTTCACAAGTGAAGGCGACGACAAGCATAGCCTGCACCATCGATGGCGTGAGGTGAATGCCATGGTCCCCCTGGTTCCTCAATACATGCGTTGGTCTGAAAAGCCCATCACATGGAGCCGGATCGACCATCCTGCGGTGATGCCCAACTCGGGCTCATACGCGCTCGTCCTCGACCCCACCTTCGCCTCCAAGAGGCTCACCTGCCAGTTCTCCCGGGTGTTGGTCGACGGCGGTAGCAGCATCAACATCCTCTACCTCGACACCCTCTTCAAGCTCAGGCTCAAGGAGATGGACGTCTTGCCGACCAGCACTCTCTTCCACGGCATTGTGTCGGGGCAGTCCTGCTCGCCCATCGGCAAAATCCAGCTGGATGTCCTCTTCGGTGACAAGGCTCACTTTTGCTGCGAGTCCATATGGTTCGAGGTGGTGGACCTCAGCAGCCCGTATCACGCGCTGCTGGGTAGACCGACACTGGTCAACTTCATGGCCATCGCCCACTACGCCTACCTGAAGATGAAGATGTCGGGTCCAAAGGGCATCATCACCATTGCTGGCGACTACAAGAAGTCGCTCGAGTGTGCACATGACAGCAACCGCCTGGCCGACGCCATGGTGATTGCTGAGGAAAGGAGACAGATTGACCGGCTCGTGCCTCAGGCTACCGAGATGCCGGCGATCCCTTCTCCTCCATCCCAGTCGGCCAGCGAAGACTCCTTCAAGTCGGCTAAAGAGACCAAGCAGGTGCCACTCGACCCTGCAAACCCCAAGCAATGCGTCACCATTGGGGCTGGCCTCAGCCCCAAATAGGAAGGAGAGCTCGTCGACTTCCTCCGTGAGAATCGGGACATCTTCGCATGGTCCCCCAAAGACATGCCGGGTGTTCCGAGGAAGTACGCCGAGCACAAACCTCACGTGCGACCGGATGCAAAGCCGGTAAAACAACCTTTGTGCCCCTTCGCCGAGGGGAAGCAACGCACAATTGGAGAAGATATCACCCGGCTCCTTGCAGCCGGCTTCATCACGGAGGTTTTCCACCCGGACTGGCTAGTCAATCCAGTCCTGGTGCTTAAGAAAAACAACACATGGCGAATGTGTATCGACTACACAAGCTTGAATAAGGCATGACCGAAAGACCCTTTCGCGTTGCCTCAGATAGATCAAGTGATCGACTCCACTGCCGGCTGTGTAATGCTGTCATTTCTGGATGCTTATTCTGGCTACCATCAAATCAAGCTGGATCCAGCTGATCGCCTGAATACCTCCTTCATCACGCCCTTCGGGGCCTACTGCTACACCACTATGACGTTCGGTCTGAAGAACACTGGTGCAACATTCCAACGTTGCATGCAGCAGTGCTTACTGCCATAGATTGGTAGAAACATCCACGTCTATGTGGATGACATCGTCGTCAAGACCAAGAAGCACTTCAGCCTCCTCGATGACCTATGTGAGATGTTCACCAACTTGCACGAGTACAAGATCCAGCTCAACCCATAGAAGTCCGTCTTTGGGGTTCCAGGCGGCTAGCTCTTGGGGTTCTTCGTGTTCGCTCGTGGCATCGAGGCGAACCCAGAGAAGATCGGCACCATCGAGCGGATGGTGAAGCCGGCTCGGATCCTAGAGGTCCAGAAGTTCGCCGGCTGCCTGGCGTCCCTTAGCCGGTTGGTTAGCCCGCTAGGCGAGAAGGCCCTTCCACTCTACCAGCTCATCAAGAAGACGACGAAGTTCGAGTGGAACGACCAGGCGGACGAAGCCTTCCGCAACCTCAAGCGGGTCATCTCGAGCCTCCCAATCTTGGCAGCGCCGGACGAAAGGGAACCCATACTCATATACATTGCAGCGACCAGTTGCGTGGTTAGTGTAGTGCTGGCAGCTGAACGCAAGGAGGAGGGCAGGGTACTGTTAGTGCAACACCCTATCTACTACCTCAACGAGGTCTTGTACGCCTCCAAGCAAAACTATCCCCACTACCAAAAAATGTGTTATGGTGTTAACCTTGCTGCAAAGAAGTTGAAGCAATACTGCCAAGAGCATGCCATCACTATGGTGAGCACCGCTCCACTTTTAGAAATCATGGGCAACCGAGACGTGACTGGCAAGATCGCTAAGTGGTCCATCGCCATGCCGGATCATGACATCCGCTACGAGCCTCGCACTGCCATCATGTCTCAGGTGGTGGCCGACTTCCTGGTCGACTGGGTTGAAACCCAGTTTGAGCCGCCACCTCCGGATTCCACTAATTGGCGGAAGCACTTCGACGGCTCAAAGATGCGAACTTGTCTGGGAACCGGCATTGTCTTGACGTCTCCGAAAGGAGACTAGCTCAACTATGCTCTCTAGATTCACTTCACCGCCTCCAACAACGTCGCCGAGTACGAAGCACTCGCTGACGGCCTTCGACTCGCCAAGGAGATCGGCATCCGGCGGCTCATCTTCTTCGGTGACTCAGACCTCGTGGTGCAACAAGTTTCTGGCGAATCGGACGCCAGGGACGCCAACATGGCAAGCTACCGCTTCCTCATCCAGCAACTCTGTGGCCTTTCGAGGGTTGCGAGTTCCACCACTTCCCAGGGCGGACAACGAGGCGGCTGATACATTGCCTAATATTGGCTCCATGAGATAGGCCATCCCAGCCGGCGTCTCCCTCGAGCAGCTGCACAAGCCGTCTATCAGGCTGTCTCGAGAGTCGGCATTAATTTTTGTGCCGGCTGATTCTTCGGTGCAAGCATCGTCGGCTACGCCAGCTGCGCCGGCTACAGTTCCTGTGCCGGCTACACTAGCTCTGGGGACTCCAATTGCGGCATCGACTATAACCACTTCGCCGGCTATGACTACTTCGCCGGCTACAACAACAAATCCGGCTCCGCCAAGCCTCGAATCCTGTCGTCTCGACACCTAGTGGGTGGACTTCATGGAGGTACACGGCGAGCCGGCTGCCATGATGGCATTAGAGACACAGCATCTCGAGCCAGCGACTGCTTCATCAAGAGCGGGGGCTGCAGAAGCCCCTGACAATCAGGTCAAGACGGAGACAGCCCTTGTGTCGGCTCCGTCGTGGGCTCATCCCATCCTGGCCTTCCTCCTTTGCAGCGAACTTCCTCAAGAGGAGGCGGAGGCGAGGCAGATCCAGCGCAGATCTGCGGCCTACGCCATCATCAATTGCGAGGTGGTTCGGCGCAGCTTGACTGGCGTGTTCTAGCGCTGCGTCGAATCAGATAAGGGACAGGAGATGCGCAGAGACATTCAGCAGGGGGAGTGCGGGCATCAGGCTGCCTCTAGAACCCTGGTGTCCAAGGCATTCCACCACGGATTCTACTGGCCCACGGCCCTCGAGGAGGCTGTGGACATGGTCAACAAATGCGAGGGCTGCCAACGCTTTGGCGCAGAGAGCCACATGCCGCCCTCGGCCCTCAAAACCATCCCCTTGTCATGGCCTTTCGCCGTCTGGGGGCTGGACATGGTGGGGCCTTTCAAGACGGCTCGAAGTGGCATGTCTCACCTCTTGGTGACCATCGACAAATTTACCAAGAGGATCAAGGTTAGGTCCATCAAGAAACTTGATGGCCCCACGGCCGTCAAGTTCATAACGGACATCTCTGACCGATACGGCGTCCCCCACAGCATCATCACCGACAACGGCACTAACTTCACGTCAGTGGCACATCCCCAGTCCAATGGCCAAGTGGAGAGGGCCAAGGTAGGCATCCGGCTCGACTTGGCGTCAGTGGCACATCCCCAGTCCAATGGCCAAGTGGAGAGGGCCAACGGCCTAATACTGGCTGGCATCAAGCCAAGACTGGTGGCACCGCTGGTTAGGTCAGCCGACTGCTGGATCAAAGAGTTGCCGCCAGTACTGTGAAGTCTCCGCACCACGCCCAACCGGTCAACCGGCTTCACCTCGTTCTTTCTAGTATACGGATCCGAGGCCATCATCCCTACGGATATCAAGTTCGAGTCGCCTCGGGTCACCCTGTACACACAAATGGAGGCGAAGGAGGCAAGAGAAGATGGCGTTGATCTCCTCGAGGTAGCAAGGGACCTAGCCTTGAGCCGGACGGCAATCTACCAACATAAGCTAAGGTACTACCACAGCAAGAAGATCAAGCCTCTCTCTTTCAGAGAGGGAGATTTGGTGCTCAGAGGAATCTAGCGCACAGCCGGTCAGCACAAGCTCTCATCCCCATGGGAGGGGCCCTTCATCATCAGTAGGGAATTGCACAACAATGCATACTACTTGATCGATGCCCAGAAGCCAAGGAAGCGCAAGAGGGACGACTCCGGCCAGGAGACGGAACGTCCACGGAACACGGCGTTGCTTCGCCCGTTCTATTGCTACAAGGCAAGTATCAAACATGAAAAGAGCATGCACATATGCCTCTTTTTAGATTCATATCTAGAGTTTTCACTCACTCTGTGAGTCCCTAGCCGGCTCTAATAAGCTCGGGGGCTCGCTAGCCGCCCGGACGACTTCCTTATGTTGTAGAAAAACACATAGTGTATGCTGGACGGATCCCTGGTCACCTCGTAACAGCTACAGACCGGCTCTCGGCTATCCGGCTAGCGAGGCGACGCTATGTAAGGCCGAATACATGAAAAGTTCGACTACAAAAAGGTTGCGAGCTCGAGTTAGTTTGATCTTTTGACGATCCCATTATAGCAGGCCTCTGCTGGTTTATGTCTAAGTCTTTAAGTCTTGATGGCTTCGAAAAATCTAAGTCCTATATTCCCAAAGCCAGAAACCTCGACCCAGTCATAGACCGGCTCCCGGCTGTCGGGCTGGCAGGGTGGAAGCTAGGGGAGTAGAGGGGTTGGAGAAAAAGAGGTCAAGCAGGAATCAAAAGATGAAGATGTAAGATAGCACGCATGGCATTACGAATATAATGCAGAATCCAGACATTCAAAAGCATTGGACCACGGCCGAAGTTCATTACACCCCCAGTGGATGGAACTGTTGGACCGACAAAATATTGCAAACCACAAAAAAATAAAAACAGGATCGGCTAAGGGGCGGCGGCCTCGTCTGTGGCCTCGGCTGCTGCTCCTGAAGTGGTGGCTTCGCCATCGCCGGCTCCTCCCGAGGCAGTGTCGCCGTCTCCTCCGCGAGGGATTCCGGCTCCGTCTGCGGCGGAGTCGGCATATGCCTCGTCGCTCGAGGCAGCGTTTTCCACTTCTTGGGCCGCCTTGTCAGAGCTGCCATCAGCATCATAGGGCCGAAGGCCCTGCAGATCCTCAGGGATCACATTGTCGTCTTCACCGCGCTCCAAGTTGAGCTCATCCGAGGCGGCGTACGAGGCGATGTTGCTGGCCCTCATGCGCAGCTCCTCCTCCATGGCCTGCAGCTCCCCCTCCGAGCTGTCGCGCTGAGCGACGAGCTTGCCCAAGTCAAGGTTTCAGTACCAGGACTTGGCCAAGTGCAGGGCCATGTAGGCTCCAGCACGCGCGACCGAAGCACGCCAGGCGTCAAGACGGTCATCGCCAGCCGCAAGCCAGCAGGAGTGCCGGCTCATCGATGCCGGCTCCACGCCATCAGGCCACAGAGCCTTCACCATTGACGAGCCTGCAACTTGGAGCCGAGCCATGGACTCGCCCAGGGCACGCAGACGGGCTCTAAGGCCCACCCCGATCTCGTCCAGGATCTAGCCGGAGGCAATGTCTACCTCCTGCCCCGCCATGCAACGCTCCTCACGGCTCACCTCGGCGGCCGTTTCGGCTCCATCTCGTGTCTCAGGGAAGAGACATGAGATAGGGGAAGGGGCGCAAACAAGAGTAAGAAGAGGGGGCGGCAAAGAAGAAAATTCAAGACAAAACAAAGTGGACTCACAATCGAAGTGGGCGTCAGTCTCGTGAGCACTCTCTAGGGCCTCAAGCTCCCGCACCTTGCTCGCTTGGGTGATGCGGGTGACTTCTTCCTGAAGGGCCCCGGCTGTGTCTAGTACCTTGGCCAGGTGCGCCTGCTTCTGGATCAGGGCTTCTTCCCTCTCCTTCAAGGCAACATCCTTGAGCTTCATCTCCTTGAGATGAACCGTCTCAAGACGCTCCACGTCGGCAGCATGGGAGGCGTCCTTCTCCTGCAGGGAGGCGCGCAGCTGCTCCTGCTTAGCTTGGCAGGCCGCCTCGAGCTCCTTCTTCTCCGCCTGGAGAAGAGCTAGCTGCTGCTGGAGCTGGCCGTCCGCCTCGCGCAGGGCGTCCTGCTCCACGACGACCTCGCCCAGCCGGGCCTAAAGCTGGGCGACCTAGCCATCAACCGCTTGGTTCTGGGCCCGCAGCGTGTTGTATGCTTGCACCTGGGCGTCGTAAAGATCCTACAAGCAAAGAAGAAGCAAAAGTAAGATTTGGCATGGTTAATTCATAACCAGCCCGATTCTCGGGGGCTACACCCAGTGGGTGCGCTAGCGCGCCCCCACTAAAAAAGCAAAGCAAGAGATGAGCTCAAAGAGATTCGGCCCGACCAATGCTTGGCCGGCCCGATTCTCGAGGGCTACACCCAGTGGGTGCGCTGGCGCGCCCCCACTGATTCAAGAAGAAGAAGAAAAAATTGAAATCCAAGACAAAGACGAGGCACTTACCCTGGTGCGTTCCTCCAAGCCCTCCAGATCGCTGCCCGCCACGCGGGACGCCTGCTCCACCTTGTGTCGGCTGTTGGCAAACAGCGACACCAGCTCTGGGATACCTAGGAGTATGGTGCCTACGGGCAGATTCTCAGGCTCAAGATTGGCCGCTCGCCAAGCCTTCATGGGTCCGCTCACGGCTCTAGGGCCAGCTCCTGGAACAGCCGGGCCACGATTTGAGACTACGATGGTGCCGTCTCCATGCGTCGGCGTGGCGACCGGCTCCGACGACGTACCAACCGACGCTGTCTCCACATCAGGAGGTGGATTGGCCGCGTCTGGCGCATCCATGATCACATCTGGCGCTTCTAGGGCCACATCTGGCGCGTCTAGGTTTAGTTTCGGCGCGTTGGCCGCCACCTCGGCATCCGGTGACTCAGGGATCTCCTCGAGATCCACGACGCAGAGGTGTCCGGCTCGGACAGTGTTGGGGGGTATTACCTACGGGTAACCCGCCCTTATGTGGTTTTGAGAATTAAGACGACTTACTTGGGGGCTACTAGTCCCCAAGTCGTTTCACGGTAAGAGCGTATACGCTTCTGTGACCCTATGCCTGGTTTCTTCCTAAATCATAGGAAAATTGGGGGCTTCCACTCATTGAGTTCAGCCAGAATACCCTCTTGGCTAGCGAAAAATTACCGCATTACAAATGGTTATACTGGACTATGTGTTGAACAAGTCGCCACATGGACCTATGTACTCGGGGCGAGTCAATCCACTATTTGGACCCTGAACTCGCCTTGGTTAAAAGATAAAAGGTACCAGCCAGAGTCACACATGGGAAATAGAGAAACCATTGGTTCATTGAACCTGCTTCACGGAAGCTTGACTCGCGCCTGATCAGCCGGTCTAAAACAAACAAGGCTTTTTGCAAAAGCTTTCTAAGGGTAACACTAGAGTTTTGCAAACTTGTCTTATCCTATCGAAACTCAGAGCGTCATTAAAATTATACTTCTTGATGGCAAGACAATAGGGTTTCTTCAAAACATCTTTGAGTCGGCTTTTTGATTATAACTCGCCCCGACTCATTTTTTGCCATAACCCCGGGGCTGATTTATTTTTCGCCATAACCCTGGGGCTAATTTATTTCTCTCCATAAACCGGGGCTGATATATCTTTTTTGCCATAATCCAAGGGGTTGGTCTATTCCTGGCCATGCACTTACTGAGTCGGCTGCTGTTTTTCCTAACACATCAGGAAAAATTTGTTTGTCACATCATGACTTTCCCTGGTTTATCAAAATTGCAGGCGAGTCATGCACAGATTTAAGGACTGCTAGTAGTTCCATCAAAAGCGAGTCATGCATAGATTCAAGGAATAACAGTGTTTCCATCAAAAGGTACTACTGCCAAATTGTTGTTCCACAAACACTAACAAAGCTATTACATGGCTTGTGTGGCTAGATTGGGTCTCATCCCCCAGTGAAGGAAGGATCCATGGGCGAATCAGGCCATCGGTGAGTCACCTTGCCTTGAGCTCTCCCCGCCTTCGATTCGTAAGTCGCCCAACTTCCAATTAGACTTGGACAAGGCAACGAACTCGTCTTCATCGTCAAGGAAGAGAGATAGGTCCATGTCAAGATCAAAAGGATTCTTGGGTCGACTAGGAACCAAGATAGCAGTATCATATGAAGGAGGCGTCACCTTCTTTTTCTTCTCGTCATAGGCGGCTTGGTATTTGCTCAAGTCCAAACTGGCTGCCAGTTGGGTCGCCGCATAGCGAGATTCTATGATAACTCGGTGATAGTCCATCTTGGTAAATTCTCATCGGTCATCCTTCAGCTCGGGGTAGCCCGCGGCTATTTTTTCGGGTTTAAGCTCAAGGGCGTAAGCTAGGCACCTACTCAGGGTGTTCAAAACTCCGTTCTAGGCGGTTGATATTTTCAATTCCTCTATCTGAGGAGGCAATATAGACAGGAAGCCGAGCATCCGCTTGATGGTCCTCACTGGCCCCTTGTTGCCCATCACTGCCTTAATTGTCAGCACGCCCCCAGTGTATAACTTCTCAGTGAAGGTATATATTGTTTTTAACTTCACCATACAGTCATCTGGTAGATTGGCGGCTCGGGCACCTGTAAAAGACACATCAGTATTTGATAACTATTGATATCAGATTGATTATTCGACAATCAAAGGTTAACGCTTACCAAACATAGCGACAATCACGTTGGAAATATTTTTCTTTAAGCCAGAAAGCTCCTGCTGGGCGGCTTCCAATTTTTCTTCAGCCTGCTCAGCACGCTTAAGAATGGCGGCTTGGTCAACTTTGGCTTTCTTCTCAAGTTTTTGCTGGTCGACCCTCATTTTCTCTAGCTCAGCTTGAATTAAGAGACATTTGTTCTCCAACTCGGAGTGCGCATCTTGTTGGTCAGCTAGATTTTTCTTTAAGTCAGTTATAGCCGACTCAGTCTGGGTTACACACTCCTGCACATCAAGTTGGGGGAAACAAGTTTCAGTATTACTTCAAGCAATACTCCTGATACTTGGTGGGCTAATGTATGACTTTCATAACAATCATACCATATTCAAGATCCGGCTCATCTTTCAAAAGATGACCCGGCCCTTGGGGGTTACAGGTTGAAGTTTTTATTCTATCCAAGACCCGACTCATCTTTCAAAAGATGACCCGGCCCTTAGGGGCTACAGGTTGAAGTTTTTATTCTATTCAAGACCCGGCTCATCTTCAAAAGATGACTCGACCCTTGGGGGCTACAGGTTGAAGTTTTTATTCTATTCAAGACCTGACTCATCTTTAAAAAGATGACCTAACCTTTGGGGGCTACAGGTCGAAGTTTTTATTCTATTCAAGACCCAACTCCTCTTTAAAATGATGACCCAGTCCTTGGGGGCTACAGGTCGAAGTTTTTATTCTACTCAAGACCCGGCTCATCTTTCAAAAGATGACCCGGCCCTTGGGGGCTACAGGTCGAAGTTCTTATTCTATTCAAGACCCGGCTCATCTTTCGAAAAATGAGCCGGCCCTTGGGGGCAACAGGTTGAAGACTTTTTATATTCAAGACCCGACTCATCTTTCAAAAGATGACCCGGCCCTAGGGGGCTACAGGTTGAAGATATTTTTCACAAGACCCGACTCATCTTTCAAAAGATGAGCCGACCCTTGGAAGGCTAATGGGTGAAGGAAAATACATGAACAGGCGTACCTCATGCCTAATCCTCATAAGACGAATCAAGCTCTTGTTCATCTCATAATCCCTCTCCAGATGACTGGCAAAGCCGAAACAAAGTTGGTTGAATTCCAGCTTCTCGTATAGGGGGAGCTTGAGGTTGTCTATATCTTCATCAAAAGAATGGTGAGTTGCCTTGGAAGTATGCTTGGAAAGTACTGCAGTCGGAGGAGTGGAATATCCAGTACCGGTGACCATGACATCGTCTGGATCATCAATCTCCTTGAGAGGGCTTGGCGGGTTACCCTTATCAGCGGCTTCCCCCAAAATAATGGGCGAGTCATCCTGGGCTTCGGGGATATCGTTCGTAGGAATATCATGAGCCGTCGTTTGCTCCTCGTCAGTCTCAGGGACAGAGGTGCTCGTGCCCAAGGCGTCAGATACTTTGGGAGCAGAAGATAGGTCACCGATTTTCCTTCTCTTCGCTTGTGCTCTGCGACAAAAGCACCAACATTAAAAGCACATATCGTTATTTAGTAGAAATTGGGATTAATAAAGAAACTCACCCTTGTACACGAATCATCGGCAAGAGAGCTGATATTGCCGAGTTGCCAGATGTAGGGGGGGAAGTATGATAGAACAAAGATTTGAAGTTCAAGAAGCGGCGAGTCACATTTTACACAAGAAAGGGTATGATAACAACAAAAAGTATACCTTGCTGGCGCGTTTTCGACCGGTTATCTTCTCAGGCAGTTCGGTGATTAAGTCACCAGAGCGACTACGGGTCTTGCGTTTGGGGGTATGTCTTGCTTTCTTCAAAAGGAAATCAGGGTCCATGTAAGCGTACGGGTGAGACATGGGTACTTTTCCACATATCCGCCTGGCTGGTCTAGGAGAAGGAGAAGGTGAGTCGGAAGAAACAGAAATTACCTCGACCGCATCGTCTTGGCTTTCGTTGTCCTCACCCTACACACAAGGATGCATGGTGTATACATAAGCCGGAATACATAGATAATGAGTGAGGGGGAGCATTACCTCTGAGTGCGCTTCGTCAGCTTGTGACTCACCAACAAAAGATGAATCTTTGGTGGCTGCTTTCTTTTTGCTCACCGTCTTCTTCTCTTTTAGTGGCGGCTTGGTGGATTTCTGGGCGGTCACTTTGGGGCCCCTTCGCCAGAATGCATCAGTTTTCTGGTGAATAGAAGCAAATTTCAAGCCAAGAGCATTGTTAAGCATAAAAAGATAAAGGATGGCTTGGATTCTTACTGGAGGTACCAGGTTGGCACGGCAGAAGGCCTTAAGCCCAATCTTGGCGCATTCTTCCAAGGTCTCGCCGGTTTGTTTCCTGATGACTCCGACGATTTCGCTCTCTGAGACTCTTTTACGGCTGAAGCACTGCGGATGGTCTATCCTACCATCATATTCATACATCAGCCCATCTCGGCGACTCAAGGGAAGGATGTTCCACTCTATCTAGCGGAGGAATAGATCGATCCCGATGAGCCCATTGTTGGTCAGAGATTTCAACTCAGAGAAAATTGGGATAAACTCCGACTCTTCTTCCTATGTGAGATTCTCGGGAAATTTGAAACCGCGCTCGAGGTAATCGGTAAAGATTACTACTTCTCCTGGAGCAGGGTTGGGAGTCAACTCGCCCGGGGCGGTTCTCCAACCAATGGTTTCTTTGCTATCAAGGAGACCCGCCTTAACAAACTTCTCGAGCATAGAATTTTTGTTTTTCGTCGGTAACCAGTCACACTTCGTAATGGCCATGACTACCAAAGGGAGGGGAATGAGGCGATTCAGTGAAAAACTAGGAAGTGTTCTAACCCGCCGGTATGGGTCTACGGTGTTCGAAAAAGATTTGGTGACTCGCCAAATGGTTGACATACATCGTGACCCGCTATTCGGGCGTTTCATGGACGTATCTTCAAAGTATTATAACTCGCCCTTCAAAACTGGAAGGGAAGGTGTCATAGCTATGGTGACAAAGTTAAGTCGCTATGGAGGCTGGAGCTAAACGGCGACTCTGAGAGGTGTTTTCTTCCTTAGGGATATTCTCGACAGATGAGCAAACATGTTTCGAAAAACAGGCAGTAAATTATGGATCTACGAATGGGTCAAAATAGAAGGATATTGCTTGGAATAATGGCAGAGAACTATGCACATAACGCAGCGACATCATTGGGTCTGCGGCATGAAGGTCTAAGCTAAAGAAAAGACGTGATAAAGTGGCCGAAGCCTGCTACTACCTAAGGTCTATTGCGAAGACGTGAAACAGATCTAAGGCAGATAAGGGTGTTCGTCGCACCGCGGAAGCTAGCTCGCAGGCAACTAAAATCATGGTGCTCTAACCCTAAATGGAGGGAATAATGTGTACCTGAGAGGAGGAGATCGGTGGTGGGGACGAACGCGCGGTGCTTCGTGTTTCTTGGCGCTCGAAAGACCACGGTTGATGGAGGAGCTCCAGGAGCCGGTGATGACGTCGGGGCGCTGGTGCTCGAAGGTGAAGTGCGCAAGGAATACGAGGAAGAGATGGATGTAGGTGACGGGATTTCCTCCCCCCCATTTCCCTTGTTATTTAAAGGACAGGAACAGAAATCGAGGCTATCAAGGCGGAGATCGAGGCGACAAGTCAGAGACTGCGATGATGGCGCCTAGATTTTCGGGATAAGTGATTATGAACAAAAGATCTGTTGATGGTTGCGGTGTTAAAAGCCCCGAAATTAAGGGGATGAGGTGATGTCATCCAAAATTACCCAGCGACTCAGATCAAGTTACACCTGGTGACGAATTATCATTCGTCGAAGGATGGAAATGGTAAGAGTCGCCCCAAATTGGTTGAAGTTTATTGAAATGAATGAATTCAGGACAATCTGGGGCCTAATGTTGGGGATATTACCTGCGAGTAACCCACCCTTAGTGGGCCGGGTCGCCAAAGGGGCGACTTACCATTTACCGCGCGTCCCGTGGCCCAGAAGCTGGATGGCGGTTCAAGAGATCGTGCGGCTGATGGATTGCGAAGAAAGCTCCTGATCATGGAGGACACTGCGACTTAGAGATAAGGAAAGCCACAAAGAGTAGTATGGCAGGACTTTGTAAACCCTAGGGCCTCGACCTGTATATAAAGACGACTCCTAGGGAGAGGTCGGGCGAGTTAGGGAGAATCGAGAGCTAGGTCAAGCGAGTTACGCCCTCCTTGTAATAAAAACCACCATTAATAGACACAAAGGAGGACATAGGCTTTTACCTCCTCACGAGGGGCTAAACCTGGGTAAATCTGAGTCTTGCTTTCGCTCACCCCCCTCGAGTCGCCACTAAGGTGCGATGGCTCCATCTCTAAGTCCTTTCACGAGGACATCTGCCGTGACAAAACCACAACAGATGGTTTGGCCGCCTCGGTCTGCCGGGCACGCCTTGGGGCCACCTCGCTGGTTCCTCCACGCGAGCACGCGTGGAGGGATCATGTCTAGCCTTCGTGCGCCTCTTCGCAAGTTTCTTGGCCCGGCTGGGCCAAGACTGGCCCTCGGCCGTATTCTCCGCGGCTGCATCCCAGCGGCGGGCGGATTGTTCCTCATGTTCCTTGTGGGTAGTGTCAGCTGCTGCCCAGCAGGCTCGCTCAGCGGCGGAGGCGGTGTCTTCCTCTACATCCTCCGCCTCCCTGCCAAGTGGCGCTTTGAGGAACAAATCTTCATGCAAGACGAAGTAAAAAATAATGAAAGGGAACCCTTACCCCGCGACGATGGGCACCTGCCTCCTACCGCCACCAGCACGACGCTTCTTAGCGCCGCCTGCTCGTGCTCCGGTTGGAGGACCCGTCGCGGCTCGCTTGGGAGCCGTCCTGGAAGCTATGGCACCCTTGCCCTTCCTCCGGGCCGCCTCAGCCTTATGGCCCCACCCGCGCGTCAGAGGCGGGCTAGTGATCTACTCCACCCCGTCGGAGTCTTCCTCGAAGGCTGCATCAGATAGGGAGGAGGGAGTCCCATCATCATCCGTCCAATCAACAATGGAGGGCTCCAGATGCTCACCAGACGGATCCGTCCCCTCCAACTCCAGCGCATCCTCCGAACCTTCGGAGGCGGCAGAACGAGACTCGATGATGCCCTCGTCCTCGATCTCTGAGGTGTCAGACGTCACCACATCGTGGGCAGGCGGATTGAGTGCCTGCAGCTTCTTGAACATCTGCATAGTGGAGTTGGCGGCCGGCTCAAAAAGAGGATCGGCCACAAGAAAAACAACAAGAGCAAACTTGATGAGAGTGCTTACCATCGGAGGCGGACGGGACCTGCTGTAAGGGGCCAGCCCCCACACCCAGTTCCCACTATCATCCATATGGGCGGTGGAAATATGGTTCACCCCCCGCGCAACTGCGCTGGCTGTGAAGCTTTTGGTGCAGGTCCGGCAGGGATTATACTAGCCGCTCATCCGGCAAACCAGATGGGGCCACCTCTGCAGAGGCAGGATCCTGCGGGAGACCATGGTGGTAAGCAGGTCACGGCCAAGGAGGCCACGATCCTTCAAGCTATCGAGGTAGGCGCCGATCTGCGTCACCTCGGGAATCGGCTTCGGATACTTCGCTCCCAAGTTCAACTTCTCCATCGAAGGATCGATGTTGAATGGGGGCATGTTGAGGGTGTCGTGTGCGGGGCTTGCGTTCTCCACATAGAGGAAGCCTTCCTGCCAGTGCTTAATGGATTCTTGCAGTGGCATCTGGGGGAAGCCGAACTTCGACCGGTGATGCACCAGCGCGGCTCCGCTCGGTGTCATCCGGCGAGGCTCGTCGAGCTTCTCCAGCTCGACCTTGTCCATCTTCCTGGACTGGTGCTTGAAGAAGAACAAGCTCTGCCAGAGGTCGAGGCGAGGCTCAATCCCCAGAAAGCCCTCGCACAGGACGACGAAGGCAGACAGCTGGAGAATGGCGTTCGGCGCCAGGTGGTGCGGCTGCAGGGCAAAGAAGATGAGCCAATTGGGGAACAAGGTGCTCGCTGGGAGCCCGAAGCCCCAGTAGAAGTGCTCGTGGAATACGACGATCTCTCCTTCGTACGACGTCGGCGCAGTCTCAGCACAGGGGATTCGCACCGTCACGAGAGAGGCCGGGGGCAACATCCGGCGGTGACGGAGCGCCTCGATGTGGCCGTCGCAAATCTCATTGCCGAGCCAAGCTCCGTGGGACGAGGTCTTCTTCGAGGAGGAGCCACTCGCCATGACTGCGGGCGACGGAGGCTCGGGAAGACTGGTCGTGCGACGGCGACGGATAGGAAGAAGACAAAGGCAGACTGGATCTTGGTCTTTGGGCTCAGGGAGGAAGAGGGCCTCGATGCGGGGCGAGAAGGGGGCGAATGACCTCCTTGGTACCCCCGCATCCCATTTAAACCCCACGAAGGATCGTGGGGAGGCGATCCGGCGCGCAGAGCCCCACTAATCCCGTGTATTACGGGCGGTAGCGTTTCCCGAAACCCAACCGTCGCGGAGTAAATCCGCAGGGGATCCTCTGCACGGCGGCCGAGAGGGCGTCGTGGTGGGACCTAGGGCCGAGGCCCGGTCTCGTTACCTGCATAAACCATCACCACGTCAGGTCGGGCCTGGCACGTGGTGCGATTTGCGCCGCCTACGACGAAGCCGAGGCATCGCTTGGAAGCGAGCCGGCTTTCAAGCCGGCGTCCCCTGCCGCAGGCGGTGGCAGGAATACAACGACAAACAATCAAGTCGGTGAGGCCACCCGCAACCAAGCGGCGGGCCTCTCCAGCTTCGGGGACTACTGTCGGGGGCATAACCTCGGGAAGGCTCAACGAGCCCGCTCCTTTATCTTCAACCCAAGAGGAATGACTAAGAACAATTCTACAAGGCCCAAGTCCCCTGGCCGGCTAGGTGACACCTACCGGCTAGGGGGCGAGACGGCCAACTCTCTGGCCGGCCAGGCAACATCTGCCGGCTAGAGGCAAGACGGCTACCTCTTCCTGGCCACCTAGGCCAAGCCATTCGGCTAGGGACGAGGCAGCCGTGCCCAAGACGACTAGTCTAGCAGGCTAGTCTGTAGGGGATCTCAAGTCACATCAGATCGTAGGTCATGACGAGACCCTACGATTAAAGGTGGCTATGCGTCAGCAAAGGTATTGGATCGGAGTGCATGGCGGGTACCAGTGTCAGCGGCCATGCCGCTAACCTCCCCCGGCTCTGATCCATCACCCAGCATAGTGTCGGCCGTCAAACTCCCAATCCATTACTACACTCGGCGTGGGAATAGTGTAGGCGGCCGTACCGTCTGACCAAGACGAATCTCGCTGGACGACGCCGGACGTACCACACGTGTCCTGCGTCAACCTTACGCGAGAGCCTCATTAGCTGGCTGGCGGGTCCCATAGCCAGATGGGACGTTGCAGCCGGCGGGGCCCTCAGGCGACAAGACAAGACCCGTGTGGGCCTCTGTTACGTCTCAAACGTATCTATAATTTTTGATGGTTTCACGCTGTTATCTTGCCATCTTTGGATGTTTTATGTACCTTTTCTATCTTTTTTGGAACTAACTTATTAATTCAGTGCCAAGTGCCATTTCCTATTTTTCTGTGTTTTTGGCTCTTTTCAGATCTGATTTTGGAACGGAGTCCAAACAGAATAAAAACCCCGAAATGATTTTTTCCCGAACGGAAGAAGATCAGGGGGCCTCTGGGCCAAGCCAGGTGGGCTCCAGGGAGCCCACAAGCTCCCACTCCGCCACCTGGGGGGAGGCGGCGGTGTCAGGGCTTGTGGCCTCCCTGACCACCCCTCACCTAGATCCTTGGCCTATAAATTCCCTAAAATACAACAAAAAATCAGGGGAGCCTCGAAAATAATTTTCCGCCGCCGCAAGCTTCCGTTTCCGCGAGATCTCATCTGGAGACCCTTCTCGGCGCCCTGCCGGAGGGGACTTTGGAGTTGGAGGGCTTCTTCATCATCATCATCGCCCCTCCAATGACTCGTGAGTAGTTCACTTTAGACCTACGGGTCCGTAGTTAGTAGCTAGATGGCTTCTTCTCTCTCTTGGATCTTCAATACAAAGTTCTCCATGATTTTCATGGAGATCTATCCGATGTAATCTTCTTTGGCGGTGTGTTTGTCGAGATTTGATGAATTGTGGATTTGTGATCAGATTATCTATGATATATATTTGAGTCTTTCTGATTTCTTATATGCATGATTTGATATCCTTGTAAGTCTCTCCAAGTCTTGGGTTTTGTTTGGCCAAATAGATCTATGATTCTTGCAATGGGAGAAGTGCTTGGTTTTGGGTTCTACCATGCGGTGACCTTTTCCAATGACAGTAGGGGCAGCAAGGCACACATTAAGTAGTTGCCATCAAGGGTAACAAGATGGGCTCTGTCGTTGATATGAGATTGTCCGTCTACATCATGTCATCTTGCTTAAGGCGTTACTCTGTTCTTTTGTACTTAATACACTAGATGCATGCTGGATAGCGGTCGACGTGTGGAGTAATAGTAGTAGATGCAGAAAGTACCGGTCTATTTGTTTTGGACTTGATGCATATAGATATAATCGTTGCCATAGATATCGTCACGATTTTGCGCGGTTCTATCAATTGCTCGACAGTAATTTGTTCACCCACCGTCTACTTGCCTTCATGAGAGAAGCCACCAGCAAACACTACGGCCCCCGGGTCTATTCACATCTAGCGTTTACACCTCCGCTTTTACTTTGCTTTGTTACTTTGTTTCTTTCAGTTCTCACTTGGCAAACAATCTATAAGGGATTGACAACCCCTTCATAGCGTTGGGAGCAGGTTCTTTGTGTTTGTGCAGGATCTTGTGATACTCCTCCACTTGATTGATACCTTGGTTCTCAAACCGAGGGAAATACTTACCACCGCTGTGCTACATCACCCTTTCCGCTTCGAGGGAACACCAACGCAAGGCTCCAAGGCCAAGGGGGAAATCCTTTGCATATTTGCCTAGGAAGTCCCTTAAGGCGTAGCCGCAGCAGAAGGATTCTCGGTGCCGTTGACACGACTATTTCTAGAGTCGTTGCAAGGGAAGCTCAGCTGACATCAAAAGTATTTCTAGCGCCGTTGCCGGGGAGGAGAGATCAAGATCTATCCAAGTAGGTCTCACAAAATCATCTCTTGCATTTACTTTTGTTGCGAGTTGCCTCTCGTTTTCCTCTCCCCCACTTCACATTTGCCGCTTTCATTTGCCTTTCTCCTTCGCCGTTTTCTTTTGCCTTTGCCGTTTCCCTTTGCCGGTTTTCTTGCTTGGTTGTGTGCTTGTTTTTTTGTTGAAGTCATCATGGCTGAAAACACCAAACTTTGCGACTTCTCGGGCACTAATAATATTGATTTTATTAGTACTCCGATTGCTCCCGCCACTAGTGCGGAATCGTATGAAATCAACGCAGCTTTGCTGAATCTTGTTATGAAAGAGCAATTCTCTGGCCTTCCTAGTGAAGATGCTGCATCCCGTCACAATACCTTCATTGAGCTTTATGATATGCAAAAGAAAAGAGATGTGGATAATTACGTGATTAAGTTGAAACTTTTTCCTTTCTCGTTGCGAGATTGCGCAAAAACTTGGTTTTCTTCTTTGCCTAAAAATAGTATCGATTCTTGGGATAAGTGCAAAGATGCTTACATATCCAAGTATTTTCCGCCGGCTAAGATCATCTCCTTACGTAACGATATCATGAATTTCAAGCAACTTGATCATGAACACGTTGCACAATCTTGGGAGAGGATGAAGCTTATGATTAGAAATTGTCCTGCTCATGGCTTGAGTTTGTGGATGATTATACAAATCTTTTACGCTGGCTTGAATTTCGCTTCTCGCAATATCTTGGACTCCGCCTCAGGTGGAACGTTCATGGAAATCACGTTAGGAGACGCTACAAAACTCTTAGACAATATCATGACCAACTACTCTCAGTGGTACACTGAAAGGTCGCCTGCTAGCAAAAAGGTGCACGCTATAGAAGAAATTAACTCGCTCAGTGCTAAGATGGACGAGTTGATGAATTTGGTTGCTAGTAGAAACGCTACCGTAGATCCTAATTACATGCCACTATCTTCTTTGATTGAGAGTAGCAACGCTAGTTTGGACGTGAATTTTGTTGGTAGGAACAATTTTGGCAACAACAATGCTTTTAGAGGAAACTATGTTCCTAGGCCTTTTCCTAGTAACTCCTCTAACAATTATGGCAAGTCCTACAACAATGCTTATGGAAATCACAAAAAATTACCCTCTGATTTAGAGAGTAATATCAAAGAGTTCATCAACTCTCAAAAGATTTTCAATGCGTCCATAGAGGAAAAACTACTCAAAATAGACGATTTGGCTAAGAGTGTTGATAGGATGTCTTGTGATATTGATGCTTTCAAAGTTAGATGCGCTCCTCCCAAGGTCAACTTGGATAAAACTTTGAAAGCTATGCGTGTCTCCATGAATGAGAGCAAAGAAAGAACCGCCCAGATTTGCGCTAGGCATGAATGGTTTAAAAGGGTGCGTTCTAGTGATGCAAATCACGAAGATCTTAAAGAGCTTGCTGTGTCTCCTCTTGAATCTTTGTTTTCGTGTGTCAAACCTATTTATGGAGGGGCTGGATATGAATCCACTTTGGTTGAAAAAATGCCCCAATGATTCGGAGTCCACCTATCTTGATGATAAAGGTGTGGAGAGTGGAGTAGAAGAAGTCAAAAAATTTGGTAGTAATGAAACTCCCACTTTGGATTTCAAGGAATTCAATTATGATAATTGCTCCTTGTTTGAATGCATTTCTTTGATGCAATCCATTGCAAACTCTCCACATGCTTATAGCCAAAGCAAATCCTTTACCACGCATATCGTAGATGCTATGATGAAATCTCTTGAAGAGAAGCTCGAATTAGAAGTCTCTATACCTAGAAAACTTCATGATGAGTGGGAACCTATCATCAAAATCAAGATAAAAAACTATGAGCGCAATGCTATGTGTGATTTGGGTGCTAGTGTTTCCGCGATTCCAAAGTCTTTATGTGATATTCTTGGTTTTCATGAGATTGAAGAGTGTTCTCTTAATTTGCATATTGCGGATTCTACTTTCAAGAAACCCATGGGAAGGATTGATGATGTTCTTATTGGTGCAAATAAGAACTATGTACTCGTGGATTTCATTGTACTTGACATAGATTGCAGTCCTTCGTGTCCCATTATTCTTGGTAGACCTTTCCTAAGGACTATTGGTGCTATCATCGATATGAAGGAACGGAATATTAGATTTCAATTTCCCTTGAAGAAAGGCATGGATCACTTTCCTAGAAAGAAAATAAGATTTCCTTATGAATCTATGATGAGGGCTACCTATGGTTTGAGCACCAAGGATGACTATACGTGATTCCATCACCTTTCGCCTAGCTAAGGGCGTTAAACAAAAGCGCTTGTTGGGAGGCAACCAACGAATCTATCCTTTTTCTTTCTGTTTTATGTTTTCCACACTTTCACAATTCTGTTATGATTGTGTTTTTTGTGTTTCTTTTGGCGTTTCTGCCAAGCAAAACCGTTATGATTAATCTTGGGGATGATCGTTTGGTCATGCTGGAAAAGACAGAAACTTTCTGTGTTTTTTATGTGAGAGCTTTTGAGTTGATTCTTCTTGCTGCTGATTGATACGAAAATTCTTCAGACTGTCGTAATTTTTCCGAATTTTTTAAGTACCACAGGTATACGAAATATACAGATTGCTACAGACTGGTCTGCTGTTAACAAATTCTGTTTTTGTTGTGTTGGTTGCTTATTTTGATGAAACTATGGATAGTATCGGGGGGTATTAGCCATGGAAGATTGAAAATACAGTAACCCCAACATCATCACAACTAGAATTTAAGTTTGCTACAGTACCTAAGGAAGTGCTGGTTTGCTTTCTCGTACTAATGTTATCACGAGTTTCTGTTTAAGTTTCGTGTTGTGAAGTTTTCAAGTTTTGGGTGAAGTTCTTATGGACAAACAGATAAAGAGTGGCAAGAGCTCAAGATTGGGGATGCCCAAGGCACCCCAAGAGATTCAAGGATGCCGTAAAAGCCTAAGCTTGGGGATGCCCCGGGAAGGCATCCCGTCTGTCGTCTTCAATCCATCGGTAACGTTACTTGGGGCTATATTTTTATTCACCACATGTTATGTGTTTTTGCTTGGAGCGTCTTGTATCGTAGGAGTCTTTTATTTTTGTTGTGTCACAATCATCCTTTCTGCACACCTAGAGAGAGAGACATAAACTCATCGTGATTTTGTCGAGCTTCACTTATATCTTTTCATAGACAATTCAGCTCACATGTGCTTCACTTATATCTTTTGAGCTAGATACGTTTGCTCTATGTGCTTCACTTATATATTTTAGATCACAGCGGTGCGTGGCTTGGTAGTTGATCTATGCTTTGAAAGTAGTCTCAAAAGGGGTAGTTATCCAAAGGGATACGAAAACTTCCACCTTCATGTGCATATAATAGTTAGAGAAGTTTGATTCATCTCAATTAGTTTTGAGTTGTGGTTATGGTAATATTGAAGTCATGCTAGTAAGGAGTTGTGGATCTAGAAATACTTGTGTTGAAGTTAGTGATTCCCGTAGCATGCACGTATGGTGAACCGTTATGTGATGAAATATGAGCATGATTAGTATATTGATTGTCATCCTTTGCGTGGCGGTCGGGATCGCGCGATGGATTATACCTACCAACCCTTCCCCTAGGAGTATGCGTTGAATGCGTTGTTTCGATCACTAATAAATTTTTTGCAACAAGTATATGAGTTCTTCATGACTAATGTTGAGTCCATGGTTTTGATGCACTTTTCACCTTCCACCATCACTATCTTCCTAGTGCCGTGCAACTTTCGCCGGTGCACAAAACCCACTATTAGCCTCCCTCAAAACAACCACCATACCTACCTACTATGGCTTTTTAAAAGTCATTCTGAGATATATTGCCATGCAACTACCACCATGATATGTGCCACCACGTCTACATTGCCATTGCATGATCGTAAGATAGCTAGCATGATGTTTCCATTGATGTCTATGCCATGCTAGATCATTGCCACGGTACACTACCGAAGGCATTCCATATAGAGTTATAGTTGCTCTAAGTTTTGAGTTTATAGTGTGATGATCATGATTAATGGAGCATTGTCCCATGTGAGGAAATAAAAGAGGCCAAAGAAGCACACCAAAAAAAAGAGGCCAAAGATCCCACCAAATAAAAAAAATGAGAGAAAAAGAGAGAAGGGACAATGCTACCACTCTTTCCACACTTGTGCTTATTAGAGCATCTCCAACAGCCGTGCTTCACGCCGCGCCCAAAAAATGTCTGTACAGCGCGCGTGCCGGCTGGTTTAGGGCAGGGATAGGCTTTGGCTCCAACAGCCGTGCTATAATGCAGCGTGCGCGCGCCGCTCCAGCAGTGCCCAAAAATGCAGCACGCGCACAACATTTTTTAAAAGTAGATTGCATTAAATAAAAAGGATACAAAGTTATTTTACATAGATTGCAACTAGATAGGTAGTTCGAAAACATAGATAGATAGTTCGGTGCCAGATAGTTCGAAAACAAAAAAACTAATCCTAGTCGCTCCAGTCATCTGCACCATCATCGTCATCGTTGGTGTCGTGAGAGGTTGACAGCCAGATGTCAAACCAACGCTCATCTTCTTCAGTGAAGAAGGACCTCCCGCCTGCTTTAACGAGGTCGGCCTGGGCACACGCCAATGCCTTCCGACGACGCCTGTCCAACCGCTCCTCGCGGCGCCCTGTCCAATATTCCTGCTCGTAGGCGACGTCCTCCGGGTGGCGCCGGCGCCACTCCGCCATGACCCGCTCGTCCTCCTGGGTGACGAGGAGGCAGCGCTGTAGCACAGTGTGCTCCGCACGGTCTTGTGCGCAGTTTAGACGAGGCAGCGGGGCGAGGTCTAACGCCTGCTATAGCGTGTGGACGTTCGGGAAGTTCATTTGGAGGCGCGGCCTGCCTAGGCGCCACGCCGCCGCGTCGAACGCGCGGGTGGCCTCGTGCGTCGTGTCGTACGTTCCGAGGCTAATCCGGAGGTCGCCGGAGCGTATCTCGGCATAGAACCCACCGTTGGGGCGCTGGCGGACGCCGCGGTAGCCCGACGCAGAACGGCGGCACGGCGACATGGTGGCGCGTCGGGGGCGGCGCGCTGGAGCAGTGGCGGCGCTCTGGGGCGGCGGCGGCGCGCCGGGGCGGTGGCAGAGGGAGAGAAAGCGCGGAGCGGTGGCGCGAGGGAGCGGCAGCGCGCTACCTTTTCGCGCGCGCGCAAGCGGTTCCCGCGCGTGCGGTTTTCCCTTCGTTGCTGGAGCGCGCCAATCTGTCCAGCGCGCGGTAAAATGCATGTTTAGCGTGCGCACTCCTTTTTGCGCCGCTGTTGGAGATGCTCTTAAGCACCATGATCTTGATGATTGAGAGTCTCTCGTTTTGTCACCACCATATAGCTAGTGGGAAATTTTCATTATATAACTTGGCTTGTATATTCCAATGATAGGATTCCTCAAAATTGCCTTAGGTCTTCGTGAGCAAGCAAGTTGGATGCACACCCACTAGTTTTCTTTAAGAGCTTTCACATACTCGTAGCTCTAGTGCATCATTTGTATGGCAATCTCTACTCATTCACATTGATATCTATTGATGAGCATCTCCACAGCTCATTGATATGCCTAGTTAATGTGACTATCTTCTCCTTTTTTGTCTTGCAACCTCCACCACATTCCACACCATCTATAGTGCTATAACCATGGCTCACGCTCATGTATTGCGTGAGAGTTAAAAAGGTCTGAGAAAGTAAACGTGTGAAACAATTACTTGGCCAATACCGGGGTTGTGCATGATTTAAATTCGTTGTGCAATGATGATAGAGCATAGTCAGACTATATGCTTTTGTAGGGATAACTTTCTTTTGGCCTTGTTCTTTTGAAAGTTCATGATTACCTTGCTAGTTTGCTTGAATTATTATTGTTTCCACGTCAATAGCAAAGTATTGTTTTGAATCTAATGGATCTGAACATTCATGTCACATAAGAGGAGTTACAAAGGACATCTATGCTAGGTAGCATGAAAGCATCAAAAGTTCATTCTTTATCACTTCCCTACTCGAGGACGAGAAGGAGTTAAGCTTGGGGATGATTGATACGTCTCAAACGTATCTACAATCACGCTGTTATCTTGCCATCTTTGGATGTTTTATGTACCTTTTATATCTTTTTTGGGACTAACTTATTAATTCAGTGCCAATTGCCAGTTCCTGTTTTCCGTGGTTTTGACTCTTTTCAGATCTGATTTTGAAACGGAGTCCAAACGGAAGAAAAACCCCGAAATGATTTTTTCCCGAACGGAAGAAGACCAGGGGGCTTTTGGGCCAAGCTAGGTGGGCTCCAGGGAGCCCACAAGCCCCCACTCCGCCACCAGGGGGAGGCCGCGGTGTCAGGGCTTGTGGCCTCCCTGGCCGCCCCCTGACCTAGGTCTTTAGCCTATAAATTCCCTAAAATACAGCAAAAAATCAGGGGAGCCTCGAAAATACTTTTCCCCCGCCGCAAGATTCCGTTTCCGCGAGATCTCATCTGGAGACCCTTCCTGGCGCCCTGCCGGAGGGGACTTTGGAGTTGGAGGGCTTCTTCATCATCATCATCGCCCCTCCAATGACTCGTGAGTAGTTCACTTCAGACCTACGGGTCCGTAGGTAGTAGTTAGATGGCTTCTTCTCTCTCTTGGATCTTCAATACAAAGTTCTCCATGATCTTCATGGAGATCTATCCGATGTAATATTCTTTGGCGGTGTGTTTGTCGAGATCCGATGAATTGTGGATTTGTGATCAGATTATCTATGATATATATTTGAGTCTTTGCTGATTTCTTATATGCATGATTTGATATCATTGTAAGTCTCTCCGAGTCTTGGGTTTTGTTTGGACAACTAGATCTATGATTCTTGCAATGGGAGAAGTGCTTGGTTTTGGGTTCTACCATGTGGTGACCATTCCTAGTGACACTAGGGGCAGCAAGGCACACATTAAGTATTTGCCATCAAGGGTAACAAGATGGGCTCTGTCGTTGATATGAGATTGTCCGTCTACATCATGTCATCTTGCTTAAGGCGTTACTCTGTTCTTTTGGACTTAATACACTAGATGCATGTTGGATAGCGGTCGACGTGTGCAGTAATAGTAGTAGATGCAGAAAGTATCGGTCTACTTGTTCTAGACGTGATGCCTATAGATATAATCATTGCCATAGATATCGTCACGACTTTGCGCGGTTCTATTAATTGCTCGACAGTAATTTGTTCACCCACCGTCTACTTGCCTTCATGAGAGAAGCCAATAGTAAACACTATGGCCCGAGGGTCTATTCACATCTATCGTTTACACCTCCGCTTTTACTTTGCTTTGTTACTTTGTTGCTTTTAGTTCTCACTTGGCAAACAATCTATTAGGGATTGACAACCCCTTCATAGCGTTGGGAGCAAGTTCTTTGTGTTTGTGCAGGATCTTGTGATACTCCTCCACTGGATTGATACCTTGGTTCTCAAACTGAGGGAAATACTTACCACCGCTGTGCTACATCACCCTTTCCGCTTCGAGGGAAAACCAACGCAAGGCTCCAAGGCCACGGGGGAAAATACTTTGCATACTTGCCTAGGAAGTCCCTTAAGGCGTAGCCGTAGCACAAGGATTCCCGTGCTGTGGACATGACTATTTCTGGCGCCGTTGCAAGGGAAGCTCAGCTGACATCAGCCTCCTGGCCAACCAACGAGGCTGCCAGCCGGGTCCCACTCTTGTACCCTTTATCCATATTGTAGGCTTGTGGGTTCGTCTATAAAACCCCCCGGCCCCCTCCGTGCAAAGGGTCGGTCAACTGATCACACACACACACCAATCACAAATGAGAGGCAAAAACGAGCCGGCTGCTCCTTCTTCGTCCTCCGCAATACAGTTCCAGGAGCATCGTGTAATCCTATCCATACATATCATACACTCCGTTGCCGCCAGTTCTCAAACTTGCATCCGTTATTAGTTGCTGGTTCTCTCCATGTTCGACGTTGACCGTGTTGAACCCGACCACACTCGCACACGCCCGCGGCATCGTCAAAACCTTGTTTTTAAAAAATGTGTATAAAACTTCCTCTAATTGGGTCATAACTTGGGGAGCAGTCTTAATATAGTGTAGGTAGGCCGCGTGCCAAATTTCGTCTCAATCGGAGTTTGTTTGATGCTCGAACCGTTATAGGTATAATGGCACTATAGCCGGTTAAATCGTTGGATGTTTTTAGTATTTTAAATCTCGGTCGCCGGGTTGCCTGTTTTCCCTCTCATCTCCGCCTAGCCCCCGTGCACGGTGCACCGACCATTCGGGCAAACCTAGTTCAAAAAACCTCCCGGAACCCGAACCCGGCGGTCGTAACCTTGGATCCGGATCAACCCCGTTTTACCGCAAACCTAGCTATATATAGCGTCCAACCCTAGAACCTAGGACCCCTGTCCCATCAATCCATCGTCCCGTGTCCAGCGCCGGCGCCACACTCTCCCTCGAGATCTCCTCCCGACCAACCCCCTCCTCCTCGTTGTGCGTTTGCATCCAACCAGAGCCTCGCCCGCAGTAGCATCTTCCCCGGAGGCGTCGCGCGCAGTAGCCAGCCTCCCAGGTCGCCCCCTACCCTTTGCCTGCAGCCGCCGGAGCCCCATGCCTGCTCGACCCCAGTAGCTGCGTGCAGCTTGTGATGTGGTGCGGGAGCACCCGAGCTCCTATGCCCGCTTCCGCTCAGTGGCCTCGCCGGACCGGCCATCGCCGGCGACCACCTCCAGGTCGGCCATGTCGTCCTCTCCGCCCCCCTCCCTGTGTTCATCTGCTTCCTTCCCTCCTGCTCTCTCTGTCTCATTCCTCTCCCCCTGTTGCACAGCAGCAGCATCTTCGGAGGAGCACCGCCAGCAGCGACCGTCCGCATCAGCAGCCCCATCTGCGCCGCACCTCGCCGCTAGTGCCGGTTGGGCACCGGCACCCCCTTCCGCCAGCCGTGCCCATCGGTGACCCCGAGCTCGTCCAAGCAGCGTCACCCGCATGCGGTGCTAGCAGGGGATCGACCCCGAGCTTCCCGAGATCCTCTGCTCGTGAGGCAGGCCCGACCTTAGGTGCCTCCCTGCAGCCACGCTGTGCGCATCGGCCACGTCCCAGGTCGGCCCGTGAGAGCCTCTCCTTCCCCTACCCTCTGTGCTTTTCTCTTCTCCCATATCTGCTAAGCTCTCTCTCTCCCTCGTTGGTTTCTTGTGCAAGAGCAGCAGGAACGCTATGGGTGGCTCCTGTGCAGGACCTAGCCCTCCGCCCGGGTCTGGGGACCGATCGCTGGATCCGACAGCTCCCGTGCCTAGCCTCCCCCGCACCCCGTTCGATCTAGCCCCCGTTCCCCGCATCACAGGTGAGGAACCCAGGTACCTCACTGCACCTGCGAGTCTAGTCATGGCTCTTTTGCTTTGTTTCGATTCAGATCTTCAGATACACGTGAGAGTACTAGTTGATGCACACCCAGCCCTATTTGCAAACCAAAAGTGCAGTAGTGTAGTGACAGGAGCTACTCAAATGCATCTGTAGGTCCTGGATACGGATCCAGCTAGCCCCAATTTTGGTTGATTTCTGTGTTGCCTTATATGTGTCTCGTTCAGATACCGAGGGCATACGTTCAACTTTAGTCAAACCTTTTTATGTTCAAACACTAGTTGTAGCATAGCTGGTGTACTCACAACGCTAGCACCGTGAGGTCCAGGGATCAAATCCACACGGCCTCTCTTTTATTTTTTTCTCCCTGTGTATTTAGGTTTTTTTTGCAGTCATGTTGCATCCATGGCATATTATCTTGTGTTGCACGTATCTTTTAACCGTAGCGCCGTTCGATCTTCTTAGGTGTTAACCAACTAGAATGTCGTGTAGAATCACATGCCTCACCCCTTGCCAACTTTAACAACATTTAATATTGGCATGTACTTAAACGAGAGTGAACTTAAAAATTAAATGTGGAGTTCGTCAATATTCAACTCGTTGCATATTGAACTTCACTTAATGTGTAGTGTTTCATTGTTGGGAAATGCCATGCCATGCGTTGTCTTGCATATGTTCACTGATCATGCATCATATGGGGATTGCATCTTGTCGTGCATATGCCGTGGTGAATATCTGTGTTGATGCTTGTTTCCGGTTTGCTTTGTCTCGATAAAGTTCCGCAAGCGTGTCCGAAAGTGAGAACCCGTTCAACTACATCGGTTCGTCTGCTTCACGAAGTCGTTCTTCTTCCAAGCAGGATCTCAGGAAAGAAGACCATTTCCCTAGATACCATTACTATCATTGCCATGCGAGTTTTACCGTTTCTATCGTTATGTCATGCTGCCTACTACCTGTTAAATATGAGCCTCTCAACATTGCCATGAAAACCTTCAACCTGTTCACAACCTAGCAAACCACTGATTGGCTATGTTACCGCTTGCTTAACCGTGTGTTAGAGTTGCTAGTTGCAGGTGCATTTGCTTCCATGTGATAACATGGGTTCTTGGTTATATCACCCTATTAAATGCTAATTAATTTAAGGCACCTATATACTTGGTAAAAGATGGAAGCCTTGGCCTTTCTAGCCTGGTGTTTTTTTCCACCTTTGCCCCCTTAGTTTCGGCAACCGGTGTTATGTTCCATAATTGAGCACTCCTAACATGATCGGGGTTATTATGGGGACCCCCTTGATAATTCGTCTTAGATTAAAGCTGGTCTGGCAAGCCCCAACATTGGTTCTACATTTTCCCAACATAATAATTCTTTCAATACTGAAATGCATAGGGCGTTAGTGCTACCCAAGGAGTAATTCTACATATTACGGGGGGGGCCAATGTTGATGGTGTTGGTCCCACACAGAGCAGCTTATTAACGCTACCCGGGGCAACTCGACGTTTGGCGTGGTAACCATCGCTCATCCGGTGTGCCCTGAGAACGAGATACGCGGCTCCTATCGGGATTGTCGGCACGCCGGGCGGCCTTGCTGGATTAGTTTTACCTTTGACGAATGTCTTGTGCATTGGGATTCCAGTGATGCTTTGCATAATCTCAGAGTTGAGGTTCTCCACTAAGGAGTCCGACGAGAAGGCGAGCATCGTGATCGAGGATTTATATGCGGCTTGTGGTAATTTGTGATGGATTAGTTGGAGCACCCCTGCAGGGTTAAATCTTTCTGAAAGCCATGCCCGCGGTTATGTGGCAACGTGGAAACTTTGTTTAACACTGGTTCTAGACAACTTGAAGTTAACTTAAGTAAAACATGCCAACTGTGTGCGTAACCGTGACTGTCTCTTTCGTGAGCTCCTTCTCCGATCAAAGACACGGTGGGGTTATGTTTGACGTAAGTAGGTGTTCAGGATCATTCCTTTGAACATCATTAGTTCACATCCACTATGCGTAGATCATCCCCCTCTTTATTCTCGTACTCGTAAGTTAGCCACCAAATATATGCTTAGTCGCTTGCTGCAACCTCACTTCTTAACCATACCTCACCTATTAAGCTTTGCTAGTCTTGATACCTTTGGAAATGAGATTGCTGAGTCCCATGTGGCTCACACATTACTACAACACCGATTGCAGGTACAGGTAAAGGCTACTTGACGCGAGTGCGTTGATTGTTCATTTGGAGTTGCTTCTTCTTCTTATTTTTCATCGATCTAGGATGGGTTCCAGGATGGCAGCCTGGGATAGCAAGGATCGACGTCGTTCTTCTTTTCTCGTTTATTTTCGTCCGTAGTCGGACCCTGCTCTTCTTCATGGTGATTATGTATTGAACTAATGTGACTCTGATGTTGCTTGTGGCGAGTGTAAGCCAATTCCATATATCTCATCTTTTCAGTACATGTACTTGTAACGATATCCATTCTTGCGAAACGACGAGATGCGCTTCTATCCCTGATGAGGCCCTCGTGCCAAATTAACGATAGGGTCGCATCTTGGGCGTGACAAGTTGGTATAAGAGCAGTACCGACCTAGGAGCCCCCTTGATTGATCGAACTTGGCCGAGTCAAGTCTGGTGAAAAAATACTTTGAGTCTAGTTATATGTCGGAGAGTAGGTTTCTTTTCTTCTCCTCTTCTATGCTCTAGTGAGGAACTTGACGTAATAATTTCAATTCTAGTCCTCTTCTCACTATTTTTTTTTAGGATCACACGGATATTTTTGGAATCTATATGATGTCGATGTGACGGAGTTCTGTCTTGGTGCGTCCTGTCTGACCTGATTTCTTCTAGGGAGTTGAGCTCCAAGGGATTCTTGAGGACATCGTTATCATTCAGATTTCTTAGTATCTTAGGACGAAGGATGTTCGAAATTGCTTCAATACTAGTAGTGGCGAGAGGAGTCCGGCTTGCCTAGTACTGGTGCAGAGAGTTCCGGATGTATCGCCATACTTTGTATCGTTGTGATTACGAGTGTCTGAGATAGATGAAGTTCCGAGCTTATGGTTATGTGTTGACGGATGTGATATACTGGATGGGTTAGTATAGGAGTTGAGTGATATATCTCCTTGTATCCGTGGACCAGATTGCATGAACAAATATTTTGGGAGTGCTTAGGTGGGAATTCAAGTAGTTACTTATAGGACAATCTTCCAACAAATGCATGTTGTTACGTTGGGGTTTGACATCTAGTGGATTCGTTTGTTCACGGTCGACTTACAGCGGTTCTCGTTGTGTCTTAAAGAGTCCTTCTAGCTTGCTACGACTCGGGGATGCTTCTTATATCGTGTGCACTACCTTGCACAGGACGACTACTATAAGGATCGAGCCTGTGCGATCCTGTCCATAAAAATATCAGACGAAATCTCTCTCATGAGTTTGTTCTGGCTAATTTGCAAGCCTCGTCCTTTGTTTTGTTGGAATATGGTAATTCGAGTTGCTTCGATGTCAAATGGTGAATTCATATTTTTCCAAGAGGTGTTCTCATATTTTTATGGGAATTCTAGTTCTTTTGCTCTATCAAGTTGTCTTATCAGTTATTGTCAACTGGAGTCGTCATATCAATTCTTTTCCAACCGGTGTGCTTCTCTTCAAGTGAATTCTATCCTCTCCAATTTTGCAAGATCAATCTCTCTTTTCTTCCGGAGTTCATCTCGCCTGTCCCAAGTTGTCTTTGTTTTTCCCCGCCCTCCCTCCCTTTTTCTTCAGTGTTTAGTTATCTTCCAAGTGTCTTCTTTTAATTGTTGCTTCCGCTATCTCTTCTTCCTTTTGTAGCCAGTGATTCTTTGTGAAGATTCTCAGGAGCTTCATGTTCATCTTTATTCGTTCTTGTAGTCTTTTCCGGTGAATTCAATTCGGTTATCTGTGTCATCATATCTTTTTCATCTTTCAAATTCTTTCCTGTGTTGGAAATTCTTCAGCTTATCTCGTTTATTCATTCCTCTCTTTCCTATTCGGAGTGTTGAAACTATCTCAGAAGTTTCTTGTTTTCAATTCTGTAATTATTTCGAGGTGCTCAACCTCATTTAGTTTTCATTTGTACCGGTGCAATATGTCCCTTTCTGAGCAATCTTTTCAACGGTGGTTACTTTTAGTGGGCCCATAACCCACAGGTTTTTCGTAGGATCTTATCTGGCTATTGTAATCTATCCGGAGTCCTCTGATTCTTTTCAACCATGACGTGAGAATGATTTCCATCAGTCATATTCATTTTTCAAGATCAATTTGAATTATTTCTCGTCTTTGTCTCAACCTTTCATTCTTCATTATTCCGGAGTGTCGCAGTTATTCTTGGTGGTGTTCTCCTCTTCATTTTCATCTTGGAAGACCAAAGGAGTGTTTATCTCAAATCTTGGTCCATTCTCTTGGAGATTCATCATTTCAGCTTTGTGCCATCATCTTAATTGTTGTCAATCATGAGTATTCCTTTCATTTCTAACCGGTGCATTCTGTGTTGTGTTCATTTTCGATCCTCCGAAGGCCATCATTTCACAAGATTCTTCGTTCTCAGCTTTCAGCTTTCATCCTCAATTCTTCTTAATTGTTGTCTATTCGTTCGTCTCTCATTTATTCCGGTGTCTTGTTTAAGTTTTTCTGTCAGGTGGCTCACGATCTCTTCATTCTCATGTATCTTCATTCATTCATGGTTGCCCCATTCAATCCAATTCTTTCGGTGTCTCCTTCAATACTTCTTTAATTTTGTGCTCATGTCTCTCCTCAATCATTTCTAGAAGAATAAGTGCTACGCTAAATCCGTTGCTTGTCATCAATTAAACTTGATGAAGGATAAGCATAACATAATTGTTATTCTTGTTCATAGTAGTCTGAATTCTTCTTCCGGAGTGGCTCATGATATCAATTGTTTTCTCAAGTGCTTATCTTTCTTTTCTGAAGCTCCAAGTTCTATCAAGTATCTCTTTGAGAAGCTTCATCTAAATCATTGCAAGGCCTTTAATCTTATTCTTTCATCATTTCATTCCGGTGTTCCCTAAGAGTTTCATCATGGTGGTGCATAAAGGTTTCAATTCTTCCCAAGGTGTTCTCCAAGATTCTTGTTGGAGAACCTCAAATATTCTTTCTCTTGCTTTTCCAGTGCAATTGTTCCTCCTTTATCTTTTGAGGTGGTGTTATAGCATTCTGGTTAATGGAGGAGTCTTGAAGTAAATTTGTTTCAATAATGAGATAATTAAACCCACCAACTCTATGATCACGAGATGTTCCCAACTCATGATTTCTACATTGATGCTATCTTGGTTTAGTTTTCACCTAGAGCTTTCCTATGGAATGTTGCTATTATGATGATTTTCATTGATCCAAGTTATCAATGTTCCCTCTTGGTGTAAGAAGTTTTGATATCTTTGCTCTCAAACTATCCTTGTTTCTTTTAGTGGTTGGTTGTCACCTCATAAATGTTCAGATGATTTTCACAAGTCCACTACAAGCTTGTTATTTTTTTTTCCAACAACTACGTCAATTCTTCTTGTCCGGAGGCTCTTCAATTCTATTGTGATAGTAGATGTCATTCTCTTATTCAATCTTTGATCCCAATGATCTAGTTGCATTCCCTTGTTCCGGAGGCATTGTGGTGTTGCTCTTTTAGGTCAATCATGTTGTTCTATCAAGATCATATTGTTCCCTTGTTCAGTTTAGTTAGTTTGTTGCGAATTGTCTCAAGATCTGTCCATCTTATTGAATTTTTGTCCCCTTTTCCTACCGAAGTGCTGCCGAAATTTTCTGTGAATTCTTGCTTATTCCTCATATCATTCCTTGTCTCTTTGCAATCTTCAAGGATCGTTGATTTCACTCATTTGTCTAAGAAGCGATTAAGTTTTACCTCTTTCTCTTCTCATTCTCTTCCCCTTTCATTCTTGGATCTCGGGTCGAGATCCTCTTGTAGTGTAGGAGAGTTGTGATAGCGTGAGACCGACGTTCCAGAAAATTCCCCTTTTATTCCGTTCTCGTCGTGTGGCTTATTTCATTTGTCGCATCATTCGCATCATCTGCATTGCATCGGCATCTCCATTGCCGCCAGTTTTCAAACTTGTATCTGTTATTAGTTGTCGGTTCTCTCCGTGTTCGTCGTTGACCGTGTTGAGCCCGACCAAACTCGCACGCGCCCACGGCATCGTCGAAACCTTGTTTCTTAAAAGTGTGTATAGAACTTCCTCTGATGGGGTCGAAACTTGGGAAGCGCTCTTAATATAGTGTAGGTAGGCCGCATGCCAAATTTCGTCGCAATCGGAGTTTGTTTGATGCTGGAACCGTTATAGGTATAATGCCACTAGAGCCGGTTAAATCGTCCGATGTTTTCAGTATTTTAAATCTCTGTCGCTGGGTTGCTTGTTTTCCCTCTCATCTTCGCCTATCCCCTCTGCACAGTGCACCGACCCTTCGCGCAACCTAGTTCAAAAACCTCCTAGAACCCGAACCCGACGGTCGTAACCGTTGGATCTGGATCAACCCCGTTTTACCGCAAACTGTCATCGATTTGTCAATTGGATCCCCCTAGCCTAACTTTTCTGGACCATCTCATTCAGATCGGAGGGATCAGATGACCCCTAACCTAGCTATATACAGCGTCCAACCCTAGAACCTAGGACCCCTGTCCCTTCAATCAATCCTCCCCTGTCCAGCGCCGCCGCCACCCTCTCCCTCGGGATCTCCTCCCGACCAACCCCTCCTCGTTGTGCGTTTGCATCCAACCAGAGCCTCACCCGCAGCAACAACTTCCTCGCATGCGTCGCGCGCAGCAGCAAGCAGCAGCCAGCCTCCCAGGTCGCCGCCTCCCCTTTGCCTCCAGCCACCGGAGCCCCATGCCCGCTCGACCTAGTAGCTGCGTGCAGCTTGTGATCTGGTGCGGGAGCACCCGAGCTCCTCTGCCCGCTTTCGCTCAGTGGCCTCGTCGGACCGGCCGTCGCCGGCGACCACCTCCACGTTGGCCATGTCGTCCTCTCCGTCCCCCTCCCTGTGTTCCTCTGCTTCCTTCCCTGCTGCTCTCTCTGTCTCATTCCTCTCCCCCTGTTGTGCAGCAGAAGCATCTTCGGAGGAGCACCGCCAGCAGCGTCTGTCCGCAGCAGCAGCCCCATCTGCGCAGCACCTTGCCGCTAGTGCCGGCTGGGCACCGGCACCCCCTTCCGCCAGCCGTGCCTATTGGTGACCCCGAGCTCATCCAAGCACCATCGCTCACATACGGCGCTAGCAGGGGATCGACCCCAAGCTTCCCGAGATCCTCTGCTCGTGAGGCAGGCCCGACCTCAGGTGCCTCCCTGCAGCCATGCCCTGCGCATCGGCCACCTCCCAGGTTGGCCCGTCGGAGCCTCTCCTTCACCTACCCTCTCATCTGTGTTAAGCTCTCTCTCTCTCTCCCTCGTTGGTTTCTTGTGCAGCAGCAACAGGAACGCTATGGGTGGCTCCCGTGCAAGACCTAGCTCTCTGTCCGGGTCTGGGGACCGATCGCTGGATCCGACAGCTCCCGTGCCTAGCCTCCCCCGCACCCCGATCGATCCGGCTGCCGTTCCCCACATCACTGGTGAGGAACCCAGGTACCTCACTGCACCTGCGAGTCCAGTCATGGCTCTTTTGCTTTGTTTCAGTTCAGATCTTCAGATACATGTGAGGGTACTAGTTGATGCACACCCAGCCCTATTTGCTAACCAAAAGTGAAGTAGTGTAGTGGCAGGAGCTACTCAAATGCATCTGCAGGTCCTGGGTACGGATCCAGCTAGCCCAATTTTGGTTGAATTTTGTGTTGCCTTATATGTGTCTCGTTCAGATACCGAGGGCATACATTCACCTTTAGTCAAACCTTTTTATGTTCAAACACTAGTTGTAGCATAGCTGGTGTACTCACAACGCTAGCACCGTGAGGTCCAGGGATCAAATCCCCACGACCTCTCTTTTATTTTTCCTTCCTGTGTATTTAGGTTTCTTTTGCACTCATGTTGCATCCATGGCATATTATCTTGTGTTGCACGTATATTTTAACTATAGCGTCGTTCGATCTTCTTAGGTGTTAACCAACTAGAATGTCGTGTAGAATAACATGCCTCACCCCTTGCCATGTTTAATAACATTTAATATTGTCGTGTACTTAACCGAGAGTGAACTTAAAAATTAAATGTGGAGTTCGTCAATATGCAACTCGTTGCATATTGAACTTCACTTAATGTGTAGTGTTTGATTGTTGCGAAATTGCATGCCAAGCCTTGTCTTGCATATGTTCACCTATCATGCATCATATGTGGATTGCATCTTGTCGTGCATATGCCATGGTGAATATCAGTGTTGATGCTTGTTTCCGGTTTGCTTCGTCTCGATAGAATTCCACAAGCGTGCCGGAAAGTGAGGATCCGTTCGAATACATCGGTTCGTCTGCTTCACGAAGTCGTTCTTCTTCCAAGCGGGATCTCAGGAAAGATGACCATTTCCCCAGATACCATTACTATCATTGCCATGCTAGTTTTACCGTTTCTATCGTTATATCACGATGCCTACTACCTGTTAAATATGAGCCTGTCAACATTGTCATGAAAACCTTGAACCTGTTCACAACCTAGCAAACCACTGATTGGCTATGTTACCGCTTGCTTAACCGTGTGTTAGCGTTTCTAGTTGCAGGTGCAGTTCCTTCCATGTGATAACATGGGTTCTTTGTTATATCTCCTTATTAATGCTAATTAATTTAATGCACCTATATACTTGGTAAAAGGTGGAAGGCTTGGCCTTTCTAGCCTGGTGTTTTGTTCCACCTTTGCCCCCTTAGTTTCGGCTACCGGTGTTATGTTCCATAATTGAGCGCTCCTAACACGATCGGGGTTGTTATGGGGACCCCCTTGATAATTCGTCTTAGATTAAAGCTGGTTTGGCAAGGCCCAACATTGGTTCTACATTTGCCCAACCTAATAATTCTGTTAATACTGAAATGCATAGGGAGTTAGCGCTACCCGAGGAGTAATTCTTCATATTACACGGGGGGCCAGTGCTGATCGTGTTGGTCCCAAACAGAGCAACTTATTAACGCTACCCGGGGCAACTCGGCGTTTGGCGTGGTAACCATCACTCATCCGGTGTGCCCTGAGAATGAGATACGCGGCTCCTATCGGGATTGTCGGCACGTTGGGCGGCCTTGCAGGATTAGTTTTACATTTGACGAATGTCTTGTGCATCGGAATTGAGGTGATGCTTTGGGTAATCTCAGACTTGAGGTTTTCCACTAAGGAGTCCGACGAGATTGCGAGCTTCGTGATCGAGGATTTCTATGCGGCTTGTGGTAATTTGTGATGGATTAGTTGGAGCGCCCCTACAGGGTTAAATCTTTAGGAAAGTCGTGCCCGCGGTTATGTGGCAATGTGGAAACTTTGTTTAACACTCGTTCTAGACAACTTGAAGTTAACTTAACTAAAACATGCCAACTGTGTGCATAACCGTCACTGTCTATTTCATGAGCTCCTTCTCTGATCGAGGATAGGGTGGGGTTATGTTTGACGTAAGTAGGTGTTCAGGATCATTCCTTTGACCATCATTAGTTGATGTCCGCTATGCGTAGATCATCCCCCTCTTTATTCTTATACTCGTAAGTTAGCCACCAAATATATGCTTAGTCGCTTGCTGCAACCTCACCATTTAACCATACCTCACCTATTAAGCTTTGCTAGTCTTGATACCTTTGGAAATGAGATTGATGAGTCCCATGTGGCTCACAGATTACTAGAACACCAGTTGCAGGTACAGGTAAAGTTTAGTTGACGCGAGCGCGTTGATTGTCCATTTGGAGTTGCTTCTTCTTCTTCTTCTTCATCGATCTAGGCTGGGTTCCAGGCTGGCAGCCTGGGATAGCAAGGATGGACGTTGTTCTTCTTTTCTCGTTTGTTTTCGTCCGTAGTCGGACCCTTCTCTTCTTCATGATGATTATGTATTGTACTGATGTGACTCTGATGTAGCTTGTGGCGAGTGTAAGCCAATTCCATATATCTCATCTTTTCAGTACATGTACTTGTAACGATATCCATTCTTGCGAAACAACGAGATGCACTTCTATCCCTGACGAGGCCCTCGTGCCAAATTAACGATAGGGTCGCATCTTGGGCGTGACACTAGGGGTATTATCTCTACAGAGAGCCCTGAACCTGGGTACATCGTGCGTTCCATGCTTGTACCAACCTCGCCACCAGCGCCCTCCGGTGCCACTTCGGTTCCTACCTTCTTTAGCCTACCCATGGCTTATGTTGTGAGTATTCACCAACAGTTTCCCTGCAAAAACAGAAAACGAGAATTGTACAAAAGTACCAAGTCTCCTACTTTGATTTCTCGTTTTTGCATTCTCTTGTCATGCCATCTTTTAACCTTTTATTTAAATAACTTAACATTTTAATAATCTTGTGTCCTCCATTGATCTAGTGAGCTAATATCAAATAACCTATTTTCACCGACAAGTTTAAAATCATAATTAAGTTCTTTAATTGCCCAATAAGCTTTATGTCCTAGCTCAAGAGGTAACTTACAAGCCTTTCCATAGACCATTTTATATGGGGACATCCCCATGGGATTCTTATCAGCAGTTCTATAAGCCCACAATGCATCATCAAGTTTCTTAGGCAAATTCTTTCTGGACCTGTTGACACTCTTGTGTAAGATTAATTATATTCCGCGATTGCTCAAATCAAATTGACCACTAGAATGAGGATGATAAGGTGATGGAATTCTATGGTTAACATCATATTTAGCAAAAAGTATATGGAAAGCACCATGAGTAAAATGTGAACCACCATCAGTCATTAAATATCTAGGGACTCCAAGCCTCGGAAAGATGTTGTCTTTAAGGATTTTAATAGAAGTGTTATGATCAGCACTACTAATTGGAATAGCTTCTACCCACTTAGTAACGTAATCAACAACAACTAAAATATGAGTATATCCATTAGAGGGAGGAAAAGGTCCCATAAAGTCAAAACCCCACAATTAAAATGGTTCAATAGCAAGTGAATAGTTCATAGGAGTTTCCTGATGTTTACCTATATTACCAACACCTTGGCATTCATCACAAGAAAGGACATACTTACAAGCATCTTTAAAAAGAGTAGGACAGAAACCGGATTGTAATACATTGTGTGCAGTTCTATCACCGGCATGGTGTCCTCCGTAGGCCTCGGTATGAAACTTCCTTAGAATTTATTCCTGATCATGCTTAGGTATACAACATCTAATAACACCATCTACTCCTTCTTTATAAAGATGTGAGTCATCCCAAAAGTTATTTCATAAATCAAAGAAGAATCTTTTTCTTTTGTTGATAGATGAAGCTAGACGGAGTATATTTAGCTAGAATTTAATTAGCATAATCCGCATACCAAGAAGTACTACGCGAAGTGTTTATAAGAGCAAGTTGCTCATCACTAGAATTATCATGAATGGGTAGTGGGTCATCAAGAACATTTTCCATCCTAGAAAAGTTATCTGCTACAGGGTTGTCAGCTCCCTTCCTATCAACAATATGCAGATCAAATTCTTGGAGAAATAACACCCATCTACTGAGTCCAGGTTTAGCATCTTTCTTTTCCATAAGGTAATGATCAATATGAATAGTTACTTTAGAATCTACAATATACAGTCTAAACTTATCACATGCCAAAACAACTGCTAAAAATTATTTTTCAGTAGTAGCATAATTTATTTGAGAAGTGTCTATGGTCTTACTAGCATAATGACTACAATTCAACTTCTTGTCTACTCTCTGCCCTAGAATAGCACCAACAACATAATCACTAGCATCACACCAAATTTCAAATGGTAGGTTCCAATCAGGTGGTTGGATAATAGGTGCAGAAATTAAGGCTTTGTTACGTATTTGAAAGGATTTTACACAATCATCATCGAAAATAAAAGGAGCATATTTTTGGATAAGACTAGTTGATGGCCTAGAAATATTTTAGAAATCTTTAACGAAACGCCTATAGAAACCAACATGACCAAGGAAACTTATTATACATTTGATATCTTTTGGGCAAGGACTTTTTACTATTGCTTCAACTTTGGCCTTATCCACTTCAATACCCCATTCATAAATTTTATGCCCAAGCACTATACCTTCGTTCACCACGAAGTGGCACTTCCCCGAATTCAAGACGAGATTAGTTTCTTCACATTTCTGCAAAAATTGATCAAGCATAAGTTCCAAAATAGAAAGTAAAGGTAGTTTTCTCTTGGCCCTCTTTTGTTACATGCATTTGCGAGAATCCATAGTATCCATCAAGAAAGCAAAAGTGTGTGTGCTTAGATAATCTTTCTAACATTTGATCAATAAAAGGCAAGGGGTAATGTTCTTTTCTAGTAGCCTTATTCAATTTCCCAAAATAAATTACAATCCTATAACCCATCTATCTTTTGTGGAATAAGTCTTTTTTATCATTAAGAACAACAGTTACACCACATTTCTTAGAATCATAATGAACGGGACTTACCCATATACTATCAACAATAGGATAAATTATACCTGCTTCTAGAAGTTTTAGTATTTCAGTTCTTACCACCTCTTTTATTTTATGGTTGAGACGTCATTGATGGTCAACAACTGGTTTAGCATCACAGTCCATTTTAATCTTGTGCTGACAGAGAGTGGGGCTTATTCCCTTAAGATCATCAAGAGTATATCCAATAGGAGCCCTGTGCTTCTTTAAAGTTTTTAGTAATATATTTTCTTCATATTCTGAAAGGTTAGCACTAATAATAATAGGATATATCTTCTTGTCATCAAGATAAGCATATTTCAAATTATTAGGTAAAGCCTTAAGCTCAGATACGGGATCTTCCTTGGGTGGAGGTGGATCACCTGAAATTTTAACAAGTAAGTTGTGCTTAAGTATAGGCTACTGACCAAGGATTATCCTATCTGTTTCATTGCTTTCATTAAAATTCATATCATTCTCATGGTCTAGCAAATATTGTTCTTGTGGAATGGTAGGAGGTACATAAATACAAGCAAGACCAATTATTTCATCCTTACTAGGCAATTCTTTTTCATGTGGATGTTTTCTAAACATGGAGAATGTAAACTCATGAGAAGTATCACCAATGCTCACTTTGACCTTCTCAGTAGCACAATTAATTTCAGCATTAATCATATTTAAGAAAGGTCTACCAATTATGATGGGACAAAAGTTATCTTGTTTCGAACCAAGTACTAGGAAATCAGTGGGGTACTTGACTTTACCGCACAAGACTTCAACATCTCTAACAACCCGAAGTGGTGAAATAGTATCACGGTTTGCAAGATTAATAGTACAATCAATATCTTCAATTCTTTCCTGTGTTGGAAATTCTTGAGCTTATCTCGTTTATTCATTCCTCTCTTTCCTATCCGGAGTGTTGAAACTATCTCAGAAGTTTCTTGTTTTCAATTCTGTAATTATTTCGAGGTGCTCAACCTCATTTAGTTTTCATTTCTACCGGTGCAATATGTCCCTTTCTGAGCAATCTTTTCAAGGGATGTTACTTTGAGTGGGCCAATAACCCACAGGTTTTTCCTAGGATCTTATCTGGCTATTGTAATCTATCCGGAGTCCTCTAATTCTTTTCAACCATGATGTAAGAATGATTTCCATCAGTCATATTCATTATTCAAGATCAATTTGAATTATTTCTCGTCTTTGTCTCAACCTTTCATTCTTCATTATTCCAGAGTGTCGCAGTTATTCTTCGTGGTGTTCTCCTCTTCATTTTCATCTTGGAAGACCAAAGGAGTGTTTATCTCAAATCTTGGTCCATTCTCTTGGAGATTCATCATTTCAGCTTTGTGCCATCATCTTAATTGTTGTCAATCATGAGTATTCCTTTCATTTCTAACCGGTGCATTCTGTGTTGTGTTCATTTTCGATCCTCCGAAGGCCATCATTTCACATGATTCTTCGTTCTCAGCTTTCAGCTTTCATCCTCAATTCTTCTTAATTGTTGTCTATTCGTTCGTCTCTCATTTATTCCGGTGTCTTGTTTAAGTTCTTCTGTCAGGTGGCTCACGATCTCTTCATTCTCATGTATCTTCATTCATTCATGGTTGCCCCATTCAATCCAATTATTTCGGTGTCTCCTTCAAGACTTCTTTAATTTTGTGCTCATGTCTCTCCTCAATCATTTCTAGAAGAATAAGTGCTACGCTAAATCCGTTGCTTGTCATCAATTAAACTTGATGAAGGATAAGCATAACATAATTGTTATTCTTGTTCATAGCAGTCTGAATTCTTCTTCCGGAGTGGCTCATGATATCAATTGTTTTCTCAAGTGCTTATCTTTCTTTTCCGAAGCTCCAAATTCTATCAAGTATCTCTCTGAGAAGCTTCATCTAAATCATTGCAAGGCCTTTAATCTTATTCTTTCATCATTTCATTCCGGTGTTCCCTAAGAGTTTCATCATGGTGGTGGATCAAGGTTTCAATTCTTCCCAAGGTGTTCTCCAAGATTCTTGTTGGAGAACCTAAAATATTCTTTCTCTTGCTTTTCGAGTGCAATTGTTCCTCCTTTTTCTTTTGAGGTGGTGTTATAGCATTCTGGTTAATGGAGGAGTCTCGAAGTAAATTTGTTTCAATAATGAGATAATTAAACCCACCAACTCTATGATCACGAGATGTTCCCAACTCATGATTTCTACATTGATGCTATCTTGGTTTAGTTTTCACCTAAAGCTTTCCTATGGAATGTTGCTATTATGATGATTTTCATTGATCCAAGTTATCAATGTTCCCTCTTGGTGTAAGAAGTTTTGATATCTTTGCTCTCAAACTATCCTTGTTCCTTTTAGTGGTTGGTTGTGACCTCATAAATGTTCAGATGATTTTCACAAGTCCACTACAAGCTTGTTATTTTTTTTCCAACAACTACGTCAATTCTTCTTGTCCGGAGGCTCTTCAATTCTATTGTGATAGTAGATGTCATTCTCTTATTCAATCTTTAATCCCAATGATCTAGTTGCATTCCCTTGTTCCGGAGGCATTGTGGTGTTGCTCTTTTGGGTCAATCATGTTGTTCTATCAAGATCATATTGTTCCCTTGTTCAGTTTAGTTAGTTTGTTGCGAATTGCCTCAAGATCTGTCCATCTTATTGAATTTTTGTCCCCTTTTCCTACCGAAGTGTTGCCGAAATTTTCTGTGAATTCTTGCTTATTCCTCATATCATTCCTCATCTCTTTGCAATCTTCAAGGATCGTTGATTTTACTCATTTGTCTAAGAAGCGATTAAGTTTTACCTCTTTCTCTTCTCATTCTCTTCCCCTTTCATTCTTGGATCTCGGGTCGAGATCCTCTTGTAGTGTAGGAGAGTTGTGATAGCGTGAGACCGACGTTCCAGAAGATTCCCCTTTTATTCCGTTCTCGTCGTGTGGCTTATTTCATTTTTCGCATCATTCGCATCATCTGCATTGCATCGGCATCTCCATTGCCGCCAGTTTTCAAACTTGCATCTGTTATTAGTTGTCGGTTCTCTCCGTGTTCGTCGTTGACCGTGTTGAGCCCGACCAAACTCGCACGCGCCCGCGGCATCGTCAAAACCTTGTTTTTTAAAAGTGTGTATAGAACTTCCTCTGATGGGGTCGAAACTTGGGAAGCGCTCTTAATATAGTGTAGGTAGGCCGCATGCCAAATTTCATCGCAATCGGAGTTTGTTTGATGCTGGAACCATTATAGGTATAATGCCACTAGAGCCGGTTAAATCGTCCGATGTTTTCAGTATTTTAAATCTCTGTCGCTGGGTTGCTTGTTTTCCCTCTCATCTTCGCCTATCCCCTCTGCACAGTGCACCGACCCTTCGCGCAACCTAGTTCAAAAACCTCCCAGAACCCGAACCCGGCGGTCGTAACCGTTGGATCTGGATCAACCCCGTTTTACCGCAAACTGTCATCGATTTTTCAATTGGATCCCCCTAGCCTAACTGTTCTGGACCATCTCATTCAGATCGGAGGGATCAGATGACCCCTAACCTAGCTATATACAACGTCCAACCCTAGAACCTAGGACCCCTCTCCCTTCAATCAATCCTCCCCTGTCCAGCGCCGCCGCCACCCTCTCCCTCGCGATCTCCTCCCGACCAACCCCTCCTCCTCGTTGTGCGTTTGCATCCAACCAGAGCCTCGCCCGCAACAACAGCTTCCTCGCATGCGTCGCGCGCAGCAGCAAGCAGCAGCCAGCCTCCCAGGTCGCCGCCTCCCCTTTGCCTCCAGCCACCGGAGCCCCATGCCCGCTCGACCTAGTAGCTGCGTGCAGCTTGTGATCTGGTGCGGGAGCACCCGAGCTCCTCTGCCCGCTTTCGCTCAGTGGCCTCGTCGGACCGGCCGTCGCCGGCGACCACCTCCACGTTGGCCATGTCGTCCTCTTTGTCCCCCTCCCTGTGTTCCTCTGCTTCCTTCCCTGCTGCTCTCTCTGTCTCATTCCTCTCCCCCTGTTGTGCAGCAGAAGCATCTTTGGAGGAGCACCGCCAGCAGCGTCTGTCCGCAGCAGCAGCCCCATCTGCGCAGCACCTTGCCGCTAGTGCCGGCTGGGCACCGGCACCCCCTTCCGCCAGCCTTGCCTATTGGTGACCCCGAGCTCGTCCAAGCACCATAGCTCGCATACGGCGCTAGCAGGGGATCGACCCCGAGCTTCCCGAGATCCTCTGCTCGTGAGGCAGGCCCGACCTCAGGTGCCTCCCTGCAGCCATGCCCTGCGCATCGGCCACCTCCCAGGTTGGCCCGTCGGAGCCTCTCCTTCACCTACCCTCTCTGCTTTTCTCTTCTCCCATCTGTGTTAAGCTCTCTCTCTCTCTCCCTCATTGGTTTCTTGTGCAGCAGCAACAGGAACGCTATGGGTGGCTCCCGTGCAAGACCTAGCTCTCTGTCCGGGTCTGGGGACCGATCGCTGGATCCGACAGCTCCCGTGCCTAGCCTCCCCCGCATCCCGATCGATCCGGTTGCCGTTCCCCACATCACTGGCGAGGAACCCAGGTACCTCACTGCACCTGCGAGTCCAGTCATGGCTCTTTTGCTTTGTTTCAGTTTAGATCTTCAGATACACGTGAGAGTACTAGTTGATGCACACCCAGCCCTATTTGCTAACCAAAAGTGCAGTAGTGTAGTGGCAGGAGCTACTCAAATGCATCTGCAGGTCCTGGGTACGGATCCAGCTAGCCCAATTTTGGTTGAATTTTGTGTTGCCTTATATGTGTCTCATTCAGATACCGAGGGCATACATTCACCTTTAGTCAAACCTTTTTATGTTCAAGCACTAGTTGTAGCATAGCTGGTGTACTCACAACGCTAGCACCGTGAGGTCCAGGGATCAAATCCCCACGACCTCTCTTTTATTTTTCCTCCCTGTGTATTTAGGTTTCTTTTGCACTCATGTTGCATCCATGGCATATTATCTTGTGTTGCACGTATATTTTAACTGTAGCGCCGTTCGATCTTCTTAGGTGTTAACCAACTAGAATGTCGTGTAGAATAAGAGGCCTCACCCCTTGCCATGTTTAATAACATTTAATATTGTCGTGTACTTAAATGAGAGTGAACTTAAAAATAAAATGTGGAGTTCGTCAATATGCAACTCGTTGCATATTGAACTTCACTTAATGTGTAGTGTTTGATTGTTGCGAAATTGCATGCCAAGCCTTGTCTTGCATATGTTCACCTATCATGCATCATATGTGGATTGCATCTTGTCGTGCATATGCCATGGTGAATATCTGTGTTGATGCTTGTTTCCGGTTTGCTTCGTCTCGATAGAATTCCACAAGCATGCCGGAAATTGAGGATCCGTTCGAATACATCGGTTCGTCTGCTTCACGAAGTCGTTCTTCTTCCAAGCGGGATCTCAGGAAAGATGACCATTTCCCCAGATACCATTACTATCATTGCCATGCTAGTTTTACCGTTTCTATCGTTATGTCACGATGCCTACTACCTATTAAATATGAGCCTGTCAACATTGTCATGAAAACCTTAAACCTGTTCACAACCTAGCAAACCACTGATTGGCTATGTTACCGCTTGCTTAACCGTGTGTTAGCGTTTCTAGTTGCAGGTGCAGTTCCTTCCATGTGATAACATGGGTTCTTTGTTATATCTCCTTATTAATGCTAATTAATTTAATGCACCTATATACTTGGTAAAAGGTGGAAGGCTTGGCCTTTCTAGCCTGGTGTTTTGTTCCACCTTTGCCCCCTTAGTTTCGGCTACCGGCGTTATGTTCCATAATTGAGCGCTCCTAACACGATCGGGGTTGTTATGGGGACCCCCTTGATAATTCGTCTTAGATTAAAGATGGTTTGGCAAGGCCCAACATTGGTTCTACATTTGCCCAACCTAATAATTCTGTTAATACTGAAATGCATAGGGAGTTAGCGCTACCCGAGGAGTAATTCTTCATATTACACGGGGGGCCAGTGCTGATCGTGTTGGTCCCAAACAGAGCAACTTATTAACGCTACCCGGGGCAACTCGGCGTTTGGCGTGGTAACCATCGCTCATCCGGTGTGCCCTGAGAATGAGATACGCGGCTCCTATCGGGATTGTCGGCACGTTGGGCGGCCTTGCAGGATTAGTTTTACCTTCGACGAATGTCTTGTGCATCGGAATTGAGGTGATGCTTTGGGTAATCTCAGACTTGAGGTTTTCCACTAAGGAGTCCGACGAGATTGCGAGCTTCGTGATCGAGGATTTCTATGCGGCTTGTGGTAATTTGTGATGGATTAGTTGGAGCGCCCCTACAGGGTTAAATCTTTAGGAAAGTCGTGCCCGCGGTTATGTGGCAACGTGGAAACTTTGTTTAACACTCGTTCTAGACAACTTGAAGTTAACTTAACTAAAACATGCCAACTGTGTGCGTAACCGTGACTGTCTCTTTCGTGAGCTCCTTCTCCGATCAAAGACACGGTGGGGTTATGTTTGACGTAAGTAGGTGTTCAGGATCATTCCTTTGACCATCATTAGTTGATGTCCGCTATGCGTAGATCATCCCCCTCTTTATTCCCGTACTCGTAAGTTAGCCACCAAATATATGCCTAGTCGCTTGCTGCAACCTCACCGCTTAACCATACCTCACCTATTAAGCTTTGCTAGTCTTGATACCTTTGGAAATGAGATTGATGAGTCCCCTGTGGCTCACAGATTACTACAACACCAGTTGCAGGTACAGGTAAAGGTTAGTTGACACGAGCGCGTTGATTGTCCATTTGGAGTTGCTTCTTCTTCTTCTTCTTCATTGATCTAGGCTGGGTTCCAGGCTGGCAGCCTGGGATAGCAAGGATGGACGTTGTTCTTCTTTTCTCGTTTGTTTTCCTCCGTAGTCGGACCCTTCTCTTCTACATGATGATTATGTATTATACTGATGTGACTCTGATGTAGCTTGTGGCGAGTGTAAGCCAATTCCATATATCTCATCTTTTCAGTACATGTACTTGTAACGATATCCATTCTTGCTAAACAACGAGATGCACTTCTATCCCTGACGAGGCCCTCGTGCCAAATTAACGATAGGGTCGCATCTTGGGCGTGACACTAGGGGTATTATCTCTACAGAGAGCCCTGAACCTGGGTACATCGTGCGTTCCATGCTTGTACCAACCTCGCCACCAGCGCCCTCCGGTGCCACTTCGGTTCCTACCTTCTTTAGCCTACCCATGGCTTATGTTGTGAGTATTCACCAACAGTTTCCCTGCAAAAACAGAAAACGAGAATTGTACAAAAGTACCAAGTCTCCTACTTTGATTTCTCGTTTTTGCATTCTCTTGTCATGCCATCTTTTAACCTTTTATTTAAATAACTTAACATTTTAATAATCTTGTGTCCTCCATTGATCTAGTGAGCTAATATCAAATAACCTATTTTCACCGACAAGTTTAAAATCATAATTAAGTTCTTTAATTGCCCAATAAGCTTTATGTCCTAGCTCAAGAGGTAACTTACAAGCCTTTCCATAGACCATTTTATATGGGGACATCCCCATGGGATTCTTATCAGCAGTTCTATAAGCCCACAATGCATCATCAAGTTTCTTAGGCAAATTCTTTCTGGACCTGTTGACACTCTTGTGTAAGATTAATTATATTCCGCGATTGCTCAAATCAAATTGACCACTAGAATGAGGATGATAAGGTGATGGAATTCTATGGTTAACATCATATTTAGCAAAAAGTATATGGAAAGCGCCATGAGTAAAATGTGAACCACCATCAGTCATTAAATATCTAGGGACTCCAAACCTCGGAAAGATGTTGTCTTTAAGGATTTTAATAGAAGTGTTATGATCAGCACTACTAATTGGAATAGCTTCTACCCACTTAGTAACGTAATCAACAACAATTAAAATATGAGTATATCCATTAGAGGGAGGAAAAGGTCCCATAAAGTCAAAACCCCACAATTAAAATGGTTCAATAGCAAGTGAATAGTTCATAGGAGTTTCCTGATGTTTACCTATATTACCAACACCTTGGCATTCATCACAAGAAAGGACATACTTACAAGCATCTTTAAAAAGAGTAGGACAGAAACCGGATTGTAATACATTGTGTGCAGTTCTATCACCGGCATGGTGTCCTCCGTAGGCCTCGGTTTGACACTTCCTTAGAATTTATTCCTGATCATGCTTAGGTATACAACATCTAATAACACCATCTACTCCTTCTTTATAAATATGTGAGTCATCCCAAAAGTTATTTCATAAATCAAAGAAGAATCTTTTTCTTTTGTTGATAGATGAAGCTAGACGGAGTATATTTAGCTAGAATTTAATTAGCATAATCCGCATACCAAGAAATACTACGCGAAGTGTTTATAAGAGCAATTGCTCATCAGTAGAATTATCATGAACGGGTAGTGGGTCATCAAGAACATTTTCCATCCTAGAAAAGTTATCTGCTACAGGGTTGTCAGCTCCCTTCCTATCAACAATATGCAGATCAAATTCTTGGAGAAATAACACCCATCTACTGAGTCCAGGTTTAGCATCTTTCTTTTCCATAAGGTAATTAATAGCAACTTGATCAATATGAATAGTTACTTTAGAATCTACAATATACAGTCTAAACTTATCACATGCCAAAACAACTGCTAAAAATTATTTTTCAGTAGTAGCATAATTTATTTGAGAAGTGTCTACGGTCTTACTAGCATAATGAATACAATTCAACTTCTTGTCTACTCTCTGCCCTAGAATAGCACCAACAACATAATCACTAGCATCACACCAAATTTCAAATGGTAGGTTCCAATCAGGTGGTTGGACAATAGGTGCAGAAATTAAGGCTTTCTTAAGTATTTGAAAGGATTTTACACAATCATCATCGAAAACAAAAGGAGCATATTTTTAGAAATGTTTAACGAAACGCCTATAGAAACCAACATGACCAAGGAAACTTATTATACATTCGATATCTTTTGGGCAAGGACTTTTCACTATTGCTTCAACTTTGGCCTTATCCACTTCAATACCCCATTCAGAAATTTTATGCCCAAGCATTATACCTTCGTTCACCACGAAGTGGCACTTCCCTGAATTCAAGACGAGATTAGTTTCTTCACATTTCTGCAAAAATTGATCAAGCATAAGTTCCAAAATAGAAAGTAAAGGTAGTTTTCTCTTGGCCCTCTTTTGTTACATGCATTTGCGAGAATCCATAGTATCCATCAAGAAAGCAAAAGTGTGTGTGCTTAGATAATCTTTCTAACATTTGATCAATAAAAGGCAAGGGGTAATGTTTTTTCTAGTAGCCTTATTCAATTTCCCAAAATAAATTACAATCCTATAACCCATCTATCTTTTGTGGAATAAGTCTTTTTTATCATTAAGAACAACAGTTACACCACCTTTCTTAGAATCATAATGAACGGGACTTACCCATATACTATCAACAATAGGATAAATTATACCTGCTTCTAGAAGTTTTAGTATTTCAGTTCTTACCACCTCTTTTATTTTATGGTTGAGACGTCATCGATGGTCAACAACTGGTTTAGCATCACAGTCCATTTTAATCTTGTCCTGACAGAGAGTGGGGCTTATTCCCTTAAGAGCATCAAGAGTATATCCAATAGGAGCCCTGTGCTTCTTTAAAGTTTTTAGTAATATATTTTCTTCATATTCTGAAAGGTTAGCACTAATAATAATAGGATATATCTTCTTGTCATCAAGATAAGCATATTTCAAATTATTAGGTAAAGCCTTAAGCTCAGATACGGGATCTTCCTTGGGTGGAGGTGGATCACCTGAAATTTGAACAAGTAAGTTGTGCTTAAGTATAGGCTACTGACCAAGGATTATCCTATCTGTTTCATTGCTTTCATTAAAATTCATATCATTCTCATTGTCTAGCAAATATTGTTCTTGTGGAATGGTAGGAGGTACATAAATACAAGCAAGACCAATTATTTCATCCTTACTAGGCAATTCTTTTTCATGTGGATGTTTTCTAAACATGGAGAATGTAAACTCATGAGAAGTATCACCAATGCTCACTTTGACCTTCTCAGTAGCACAATTAATTTCAGCATTAATCATATTTAAGAAAGGTCTACCAATTATGATGGGACAAAAGTTATCTTGTTTCAAACCAAGTACTAGGAAATCAGTGGGGTACTTGACTTTACCGCACAAGACTTCAACATCTCTAACAACCCGAAGTGGTGAAATAGTATGACGGTTTGCAAGATTAATAGTGCAATCAATATCTTCAATTTGAGAGGGTGCTATATCATGCATAATTTATTGATATAATTTAAAAGGTATAGCACTAATGATATCACCAATATCACACACGACATTATAGCAATGATTTTCAATGTTAACTGTGCTAACACGTATGCCTACCACTGGTTTATTTTTATCAAGTTAATATAATTTGTTTCTATAGGTTTTCCAATTCTAGGAGCTTCGTCACAGAGATAAATAACTTGCCCATAAATAATATCAACTAGGAGATCTTTAAATATAGGAACATTATGCTCAACATTTATTTTTCAGAAGGTATAGGTGCTCTAACAAAACTCTTATTAACCACTATTGTAGCCTTAGCATGTCATCTAATCCTAACAAGAAAATGAGGTTTCTCAATGTAAACAGAATGAACAACTGGATCAACATGGTTAACAATTATTTCTTCCTTATTAATTTTAACACGTTCCTCATGTAATTTTTCAGTGGGAGGATGCTATTTAAACCACTTTTCCTTGGGAAGGTCAACATAGGTAGCAAAAGATTCGCAGAAAATAGCTACTATCTCACAGTCAAGGCCATACTTATTGCTAAACTCATGAAAGGGAGAAGTTTCCATGAAAGATTTAAGACAATAAAAATAAAGCTTTATACCTAAATCTTTACCTTTAGATTTGCATTTCATTTCCAAAAGATCCCATCTGAATTCAATAGTCTTCTTCATACAACAACCAAATGGCACAAGAATCAAGTAACGTTCGATCATCATGAGAAAGCCGAGCATAAAAAATATGTATAATCAATTCTCTTTAAAACTCACTGTTAGGGCAGGTGTGCATCACAGAATTAAGCCTCCTCCAAGCTGGAGTGATACTTTCTCCTTCGCGAGGCCAAAAATTATAAATAAATTCCAATCATGATGAATTAAATACATAGGATAAAAATTTTCATTAAATTTTAGCTTCAAGCAATTCAAGTCCCATGATCGAAAATCATCTAATAGCATGTACCAGATTATTGATTTTACCTCCAAATATAGCAGCAAAACTTTCTTATTCACTTTATCTCCGAATATACGAGAAATCTTAAGCAATCCACAAATCTCATCGATAAATATCAAGTGGTAATGAGTATTAGTCGTACCATCATATGGATTAGATAACAATTTTTCAAGCATACCCGAAGGAATTTCATAATAAATATTTTTAGTAGGTTCACTAGGTTGAGGAACAATTGCCTTATCTTCAATTCAAGGAGAAGATGCCCCGAACAAACCACTCAAAGGGTAGTCGTTCATCGTGTCAAGCATTAGAAAATTTCAGCACGTGTAGAAAATGTTTCCTTACTAATTCCCACTTACCTAAGGCGCTTCCCTCCCTGGCAACGGTGCCAGAAAAGAGTCTTGATGACCTAGAATTATAGGGGATCAATCATAGTCCTTTCAATAAGTAAGAGTGTAGAAACCAACAAGAAGTAGAAGGAAATGATAAGCAGTTTTCAGCAAGTGATTCTCTGCAAGTGCTATAAGTAACAGTGATAGGTTGTTTCCTAGCAAGATAATTCGTAAGAAGTGATGAGTAAAAAGAGTAGCAAAGGTGCAGCAAGGTAGCCCAATCCTTTTTATAGAAAAGGACAGGCCTGAAAGTAATGTTATATAAAGCTATCTCTCCCGAGGACACATGGGAATTTTTGTCTAGTCATGTTCATCATATTCAGTTGGTTCACGTTCGCTACTTTAATGATTTGATATGTGGGTGGACCGGTGCTAAGTTGTTGTTCTTACTTGAACTAACAACCTACTTATGATTACCTCCTCTCGCAAGAATCTACAACTATGGAAGAAGAATTAAGATAAATCTAACCATAACATGAAACATGTGGCTCCAAATCAGCCCCTTCTGAAGTAACACATAAACTACGGTTTAAGCTTCTGTCACTCTTGCAACCCATCATCTACTTGTTACTCCACAATGACTTACCTTAGACCCATAACATGGTGAAGTGTCATGTAGTCGACGTTCCCATGACACCACTAAGATAAGTAACTACATCCATATCATCAAAATATCCAATGAGTACCAACTTTGTATAATTACTTATAAAATGACTTTTACCATCTCCTCGGGACCAACAGTTACTACTCACACATCATCAACATGTTAAAGATCATAGGTGTAATAATAATAATTAAGGATCTGAACATAATATCTTCCACCAAGCAATCCAACAAGCATCAACTACAAGATGTAATCTACACAAGAAGTAACCCACAGGTACCAATCTAAGGTTTTGAGATAGAGATTGAATACAAGAGATGAACTATGGTTGGAGATAAGATTGTGATGGTTATTTTGTTGGTGAACATTGGTCCCCCAATGAAGGAGGAAGCATTGGTGATGACGATGGATTCGATTTCCCCCTCTCGGAGGGAAGTTTCCCCAACAGAATCTCTCTATCGGAGAGCAAAAGGGCATCTGCCCAGGTTTCTGCAACTAGACGGCGACGCTTCGTCCCGAAAGATGACTTATGACATTTTCTAGGGTAAAACACATCATATAGGATAAGATGGTCGTCAAAGGGCCAGCTGGGGCCCCACAAGCCATTAACGCTCGACCTTGGGGCGCCCTGTTGGCTTGTGCCAGCAGGTGGCCCCTCTCTGGTATATTTTCAGCACTGGAATTCTCAAATATTCCAGAAAAAATCTTCCTAAAGTTTCAGGTCATTTGGAGCAAGTCGATTTTTCTGCCTTTTTCTCGGTTTCCCGGCCCAGAATTCTAGTTTCCAAACATTTCCCTATGAGTGATGTACCTTGCATATTCAGAGAGAAGGAACATAAGAATTGTATGATAATAAGGGAAAATGGACAGGCTTAACACAAATATCAATAGTAATTTATGATGCAAAATGAGCGTATCAGGAAGAAGTCCAACCCAAGGCTCCTGGAGCTCCCTCCAGCATACACGAAGGTTGAGAGGCCAAAGAACCCGCCAGAGCAAGCAGCGGCCCTAACATCGAAGGACCGGGAGAGAGCGTGGCTAACCTCGGAAGTGATTCACTCATCCCCGAGTTAGAAGAGCTATCCTTAGACTGATCCCCACCGCCCTCCGGACCCTCCTTCGTCAATGGCGGCGGGGGAGGGGCGTTCACCATCCTTGCCTCCACGTCGTCCAGGTCCAGCTCATAGATGAGGTTGCTCCCCTTGGTACTCCCAAACTAGAAGACCGGCGAGAGGCTCTTGACCTTAGGACAGGCACAAGATCTCAACCCTCGCTAGTCCATCTCTCACCTGGGAGTCGTCATCGACTGTTAGAAGTTTGCCTACCGACTCTGAAACTACCTTGAGGATGTGGTCCCGCTTGCCCCCTAAGGAAGGCCAAAGAAGGAAATTCACACCTGCTCAATGCACACTGGGTCAGGCATTGCCTCGGCCTTCTTGATGGAGATCACGAACCTGTTGATGGGGCACTTGACGATATTGTGGGTGCACACGTTAAGCATCTCCCCAGAAGGGAAGGGCGTGGAGAAGCCCGGCGGGGACATATCCGAGATCTCCCACGAGACGGAGTTCCGCTATAGCCGCCGATGTAAGCTAAGATCTGAACACGATTAACCTCGGGGGTGACCACCACGGACGGTGGGGGCTCCTCACCAGAGGCGAGATTGATCATGGCGATATGCGGCTTGGCTGGCTGGTCCTCCACGGTAAGATCCACGAAGTGGAACCTCTTCTTCTTCTTCTTCTTCTTCTTTCGACAGACTAACAAAGTTGGAAACCTTGTACCCTCGGCGAAGTGATGTAGTGTGGATGACCGGGGCGAGCTAGACCCGTAGTCGCGCGAGTCGCCACTTTCTAGGGCCGAATCGCCCACCCAGCCATGGCCAACCGTGGCTGCAAGGCAGTGATCGGATTTGCGCCACCGCAGGTCATAGTCCTCGTTAGACTCATTCTGACCATCACGACCGAAAGTCAGTGCAGGTCGGTTGTGAAGCTCATCATGAAGCGCGGCCTCACGCCGGAGGTCCTGTTCACGTTGTCGTTCCTCGGCCTCCCTCATGCGAGCAACCGTAGATCCGGAGATGAGGAGACGAGAGTCTCGTCCCTTATGGATTGCGTGGCGGATAGTCCCTGCATCGGGCACATGAGCACGAGACAGTGGTGGCCGATATGGGGCCATCGGGGAGAAGGGTGCAAGGCACTCCAGTCCTCGTCGAGGACCACCCGGCAGTCGTTAGAGCCCCGACAAGCGACGTTGCCGGATGGTAGAGGCGGGACGCGGGGCGGCCTGGAGGAGTTCGGGTGGTCAAGAGGGCGCTTTGGGCGGGGAGGGGGGCATCACCGGCGGTCCGCGAGATCATGAGCATGGTGGCGTAGGTGAGAGCATATACTTCTTAGAGCCAAAAGTCAACGTCCGGTGTTAACAACGTATTATGAGTTTGTATAAAGGATTTGAATTCTTGATCAAAGTTTTTGCATGCGCAAACCATATACATTCAAGGATCTATCATTTCTACATCAGTTTTTTCGTATACATATGTGTGTGTGAATTGTTGGCTTATCATCAAGAAATATAATACAACATACTGGTATGTTTCTGTCATATCTAGAGTTTTTCATTGTTTCATGCCAATGTTCTACAACTTTCATATACTTTTACCAACATTTTACAATATTTTTGGGACTAACTTACTTATCGAGTGCCGAGTGCCAGTTCCTGTTTTTTGTGTGTTTTGTGTTTTGCAGAAACTCCAAAACAAAAGAAGTCCAATCACGATAGAAATTTACGCAGATTTCGTTTGGCATATATCTGAATTTTTTGGAGAAGAATCAACGCAACAGCAGTGTCCGAGGGAGGCACAAGCCAACAGGGCGTGGCCAACGGGCTTGGTCGCTCCTTAATGGCTTGTGGCTCCCCCTTAAGTTCGTTGGGCCCTAATTTCCCTGCAATAAATATATTTTTGTGAAAAAATGCCGTCAAAATTTTAGCCCGATCGGAGTTACGGAACTTTGGATATTTAGGAAACGGTGAAGGGCCAGAAAACATTAGCAAAAAGACAAGAGAAAGAGAGGGATATATGCAATCTCGGAGGGGATCCCGCCCTCCTATAGCCATGGCAGCCATGGACCAGAGAGTAAACCTCTCTCCCACCTAGGGGAGGAGGCGAAGGAAGAAAAATAAGGAGGGGGTTCTCTACCCCTCTCTCCTAGTGGCACCGGACCGCCACCGGGGCAACCATCGTGATAACGTTCTACACCAACAACTTTGCCGCCGCCACCACCAACTCTGTCGCCCTCTATGCAGTGTTGTAAACCCACTTGTCCCCGCTGCAATCTCTACTTAAACATGGTGCTTAATGCTATATATTATTACCCAATGATGTGTGGCTATCCTATGATGTTTCAGTAGATCTCTTTTGTCCTACGAGTTAATTGCGGTATTGATGTTATTGATATGAGTTGTATGTTGATATGGTGTTGTCCTAAGGTGCCTTCCATGAGGCCTACACGTGAAGGATTCACCCTAGAGGGTTTGGAATATACTCAAGATTCACATATAGTGTGTGGCTAGAGTGACATAAGCTTACACCCGAGTAAGGGAGTTTTTTGCATATGGCAGTAAAGAGCACTTGATGTTTAATGAGATGGTTGGGTTTTATCTTAATGATCTTTAGTACTTGAAGATGTTTTCTAGAGTTCCAATCGTTAGTGCATATGGTCCAAGTACAGAAAGTTTGTTAGCGTATGCCTCTCCCTTATTACATATGATTAGTATCTATCATGTTATATTCAATTGCCTATGGACAATCTTTCTCTTGCGTTACACAAAAATCTTTCTACTAAACAACTAACTAAATAAATATTTGTCTAAAAAAATACCTAACTTTTATTTTCGTGTTCTTTATTACCTTGCAAAGGTATTTATTAGACCTACTAAGTACTTCTAGTTTTATTCCCGCAAAGTAGTTTCATACGTGTTCTACTTAAAGTAGTTGTTAGCGTGCGTAGAGTTGTATCGGTGGTTGATAGAACTTGATATAATATTTAATTATTATTTATACATTTAGCTCCTTGTGGGTTTCAACACTCTTACTTATCAAAAAAGGCTACAAACAATCTCCTACACTTGTGTGTTATCAAGACCTTTTTCTAGCGCCATTACCGGGGAGCAATAGCGTAGTGGTTGATATTCTCGTGTGTTCTTGTTTGTGTTATCACTCGGTAATTTTATTTTCTGTTCTAAGTTGTTTTATATCTTTAATTATGGGTAGAAAATGAAAAATACCAAAAAAATAGATGTACTTGCTAACCACTAGTTGAGGAACCACCCAAAATGTATCGTATTGCTGAACTTTTTTACTTGGATCATTTTTTAACCCTTTGTGCTTGTGCTAAAATCCTAACTATCTTAGTTGAGGGAAAATCATTAAATTAGCATACTCATTATGTGCGATACCACTTATCTCAAAAATGGAAACTCTTGTGGCATCAAATTAATGTGTTGTGTTGTTGTGGTTGGAATTTATGTGAATTACATGATTTTACTTGTTTTTATGAACACACCAAAAAACACCTTCCCTATCAATGTGTGTTTAATTATAATTAAGTATTGTCTTCTTATGCCGATGATGCCTATTGTTATTATGATGTTGAACAAAATGAAGAATTTGTTGCTTTTAAGGGTGCTTATGAAATTATTACTTTCATTGAAAAGTATGATGCTACTCTTTACAAATCTGAAAAATTTGTTGTACTTTAATATTTCTATGACAACTATGCTTCTAATGCTTATGGTAAATAATATTGAAAGAATGTCTGTCACCTTGGAAGAGATTAATATTTTGCAGTAATCTATGGAAGAAGAAATTGCTAAAAATGAGATCTCATTAGATGAAAAAGATGTGGAGGAGAGCGAAGATCAAAGGGGGAAGAGAGGATTAGCTACCCATACCCACCTTCTAATGAGAGTAACTCTTCAACTCATACATAGTTTAACTTCCCTTCGCACATACGGAAGGATGAATGCTATGATGATTGCCATGATCCCTTGGATTCGTTTGAAATATCCCTTTTTGATGAACTTGATGCTTTCTATGCTTGTGGCCATGATGCCAATATGAATTATTCTTATCAAGATGAACTTCCTATAGTTCCTTATGTTAAGCATGAAATTTTTGATATTGCACGTACACATGATAGTCCTGTTATCTTTTTGAATTCTCCCAACTACACCATTTGGGAGAAGTTTGCACTTATTAAGGATTATATTGATGGGTTGTGTTTTACCACTACACATGATGATTTTGATGGATATAATATGCATGTGCTTACTGCTCCTAGTTGCAATTTTTAGAGATGAACCAAATCTTCACCTCTCTATGTTTCCATTATGATAAAATTGCAAGAAACTACTTATGCTATGTATTGGCATTTACTTGATGTGCATGATATTGTTCTTTTATGACATGCCAATGCATAGGAAGAGATTTAGACTTTGTTTCTACATAATATATATCACTTTGTGCTCACTACTAACTTACAAATCAATTTTAATTAAAATTGGATTTGATATACGTTGGGATCCGGGTGGATCAATTACTTAAGCACTATATGCCTAGCTTAATAAGAAAGCGCTGCCAGGGAGACAATCAGGAAGTTCTAGAGAGTCATTTTATTCTGTTGTGTCCTATCAAAATAGTGAGAAAAATAAAATAAAGTGGGGAACCTAAAAATTTTTCAAAAGTAAAGGGAAAGTGAGAAGGACGAGCACCGTTGAAGTCGTTGCTAGCCTTGAACTTTGTTCATGCCCATGGGAACTTTGTGCATCTTGATTACATACACTTTTTAACAAAAATAATTATCCCCTTGTACAAATCCATTGAATTATAAAAATAATGTGCCAAGATTTACCTTTAGGATGTTTAAGTTGCTTGTTTGATTTGTGCTATGTAAAAACAGAAACATTGATTGTAGTGTTTGATTTTTCCTATTTTACTAGAATGTTAAGAAATCTGATTTTTTTCAAAGTATTTTCATACAAATTTGTTACCACGTCCTAATTTTTCAGAATTTTCGGAGTTACAAAATTATACGTTTCATCTGCATCTGTCCACACTGTCCTGTTTTTCATAGATTGTTGTTATAGTTGCTTTGTGTGCTTATGTTTGAATTCTTGTTGTGCTCCATTGACTTGGGAGCCATATAATTGTGATATAATACAGTAGTTAATGTTGTATTATAATTGTACAATAAGTTCTGTTAAGTTTTGTGTGGATGAAGTGTTCGAAGATCGAGGAGGCATCGAAGGCATCGATATGTGAAGAATAAGATCAGAAAAGAGTTCAAGATTGGGGATGACCAAGGCACCCCAAGTAAATATTCAAGTAGACTCACGCTTCTAAGCATGGGGATTCCCGGGAAGGCATCCCATCTTTCTTCTTTAACAATTATCGATATGTCTTGATTTTTGTTTTGTTCACACGATATGTGTAAGTTCTTGGAGCGTCGTGTGCCTTTTATTTTCATTTTAGCTTTTCACCATGATGGTATGATAAATTACATCGTTGATTTATAGAATTCTCTTTGCTCTTCATTTATATCTTTTGAGTATGGATTTATAGAATGCTTCATGTGCTTCACTTATATCATTTCAAGTTGGATGCATGTTTCTCTACATATAGAAGGACATTATTTGTAGAATGTATATTTTTCTCAAATTATATTTATTAGAGCGTGGTATTTTTTAGAAATAATTAAACTCTCATGCTTCACTTATACCTATTTAGAGAGTCAATAGGAATTGGTCACTTATATGGTTAGTCATAAAATCCTACATACAACTTGTAGATCACTGAATATGATATATTTGATTCCCTGCAATACTTTTGTGGCATTGATATAGTAATATGTGGGTGCACTAGTGTATGATTATGAATTATTGATAATACTGATGTTAAGGTTTGTGATTCTCGAAGCATGCACATATAGTCTCTAGTTATGCGATGAAGTTCGAGCATAATTTATCCCTGATTGAAATCCTTTATGTTGTTACAATCGGGGGCGTGCGATGGTTAACTCCTACCAACCTCCTCCCTAGGGGAATGCTAGTAGTGCTTTGCTTCAAGGGAGCTAATAAAATCTTGCAATAAGCGTGTGAGTTCTTTATGACTAATGTGAAGCCATGGATATACACACTCTCACCTCAACATATTTGCTAGTCTCTTCAGTACTGTACATTGCCCATTCTCACCTCGAGGGTCGGGGCAACTTTTGTCGATGTATCCAAACCCCATGACATGATATGCTCTGTTGCACATAAGCCTCATTACATCCTCCTCAAAACAACCACCGAACCTCACAATCAAGGCATTTCCATAGCCATTCCGAAATATATTACCATGCAACTTCCATCATCATCATATACATTAATTGAGCATTCATTGTCATATTGCTTTGCATGATTGTAAGATAGCTAGCATGATATTTACATGGCTTGTCCATTTTTTGATACCTTTTGCTATGCTATATCATTGCACATCATGGTACACTGCCTGAGGCATTCATATAGAGTCATATCATCCTGTCAGTTTTTCATATCGAGTTATAAGTCAACAAAAGTGTGATGATCATCATTATTAGATCATTGTCCCCGCGAGGAAATGATGATGGACACTATAATTCCCCCGGAAGTCGGGATGAGCCTTCGGACAAAAAATAAAAAATGGGGGAGGCCAAATGACCCCACTAAAAAAGAGAAATGAAGGACGCAAAAAAATAGGAAAAAATCCCACCATGAAAAATATATATATATAATAAACAAATAATTGACAGAAAAAGAGAAAAGGGACTTTTCTACTATCCTTTACTACATTTTTGCCTCAAAGTGGCACCAAGTTCTTCATATAGAAATTCTCTTGTTTTGTCACTTCCATATGCTAGTGGGAATTTTTTCATTATAGAACTTGGCTTCTATATTCCATTGATGGGCTCCCTCAAATGTTCGAGGTCTTCACGTGCAAGCAAGTTAGATGCACACCACTTAGCTTCAGTTGAGCTTTCATATACTTATATGTCTAGTGCATCGGTTGCATGGCAATCCCTACTCCTCGCATTGCTATCTATTGATGGGCATCTCCATAGCCCGTTGATCCGCCTAGTTCATGCAAGACTATCTTCTCCACTTTTACCCCTTTGAAACCTTTATGTTATGTCCATTGTTCACGCTCATGTATTGAGTGAGTAATAAAAAACTGGAGCTCGTTAAAAAGTATGATCCAATTGCTTGGTTTGACACTGGGGTGCTCATGATTTATACTTTATGCTAGGAAGACCAATCATGACATGACATATGATTTTGTAGGGATAGAGCTCTCTAGCATTGTTATTTTGAAAGAAGATAATTGTTTGCTAGTAAACCCGAGTATGCATGTCTTTTTGTCAAATGATAGACTATTACCTTGAATAACTTGTATATTAATATTCATGCCATGATTAGACATTAGTTCAAGATTATGTTACGTAGCATTCCACATAAATAATTATCTTTTTTATCATTTATCTACTCGAGGACGACCAGGAATTAACCTTGTTGATGCCTATATGTCTCCGCCATATCTATAGTTTTTTATTGTTTCATGACAATGTTCTACAACTTACATATACTTTTGGCAACATTTTATATTATTTTTGGGGCTAACTTACTTATCCTGTGCCCAGTGCCATTTCCTGTTTTTGTGTGTTTTTTGTTTTTCAGAAACTCCATACCAAAAGAAGTCCAAACATGATAAAAACTTATACATATTTTTTTGGAATGTATGTCAATTTTGGGAAGAAGAATCAATGCAACAGTGGTGCCCGATGGAGGCACAAGCCAACAGGGCGCGGCCAGGCCCCCTTGCCGCACCCTGATGGCGTGTGGATCCTCCTTAAGTCGGTTGGGGCCCTAATTTCCCCAAAAGAAAGATATTTTTGTGATAGAAATCCCATCGAAGTTTTAGCTCGATCGAAGTTACGGATCTCCGGATATTTAGGAAATGGTGAAGGGCCAGAAAATAGTAGCAAAAAGACAAGAGAAAGACAGAGATAGATCCAATCTCCTGCCATCTTGTAGCCTTGGCGGCCATGGACCAGAGACGAAACCCTCCTCCCACCAAGGGAGGAGGCAAAGGAAGAAAATAAGGTGGGGTCTTTCTCCCCCTCTCTCCTAGTGGCGCCAGAGCGCCGCCGGGGAAACCATCATGACGACGGTCTACACCAACAACTTTTCTGCTGCCACCACCAACTCTCCCCTCTCTATGCAGTGGTTTAAACCCTCTTCTCCCGCTGCAATCTCTACTTAAACGTGGTGCTTAATGCTATATATTATTACCCAATGATGTGTGGCTATCCTATGATGTTTGAGTAGATATGTTTTGTCCTACGGGTTAATTGTGGTATGATGTTATTGATATGAGTTGTATGTTGATATGGCGTTGTCCCAAGGTTAATTCCATGAGGCGCACACGTGAACGATTCATGCTGGAGGGTTTGCAATATATTCATGATTCACTTATAGTGTGTGGCTAGAGTGACATAAGCTTACACCCGAGTAAGGCAATTGTTTGCGTATGGGATTAAAGAGGACATAATGTTTATTGCTATGGTTGGGTTATATGTTAATGATATTTAGTAGTTGCGGATGCTTGCTAGAGTTCCGATCATAAGTGCATATGATCCATGTACAGAAAGTGTGTTAGCATATGCCTCTCGCTCATTGCATGTGATAAGTATCTATCATGTTATATTCAAGTGCCTATGAGAAATCTTTATATTGCCTTAGACAAAAAGCTTTCTACTAAACAACTAATTAAATTAAATTTTTTTCTAAGACAGTAACTATCTTTTATTTTCGTGTTCTTTATTACCTTGCAAAACTATTTATTAGACCTAGTAAGTACTTCTAGTTTTATTCGTGTAAAGTACTTTCGTACTTGTTCTAGTTAAAGTAAGTGTTAGTGTGCGTAGAGTTGTATCGGGTCGATAGAACTTACGAGAATATTAATATTGTATTTAGCTACTTCTTGTGTTCGACACTCTTACTTACATGAAAAAGGTTACAAACGATCCCCAACAATTGTGGGTTATCACATGCTACATCCCCGACCCCACAACCGCAACACCTAGGTCCATAGAAAAATAAGACACATTGTTTTCAAGAAGTAGGATGTGGTTGTATTGATCCCGAGCTCATGTGATCTTGGTAAATGATAAAGTCAAAATAAATGGCAAAAATAATGAAATAATCTAATTTTTTTTTTTGCCAAATATTGACAAATGCTTTGACTCTTTGTAAAGCTTCATCATCGGATGACATTCACGGAAAACATGAAAGACAATTGTTGCTTCAAAATTCTTTTTCCACATCTTCCATACAAGAAATGAAATCATTTGTAAATGTTCGATACGAAAAACTGCATTTGTATTTTTTTACTATTCACCCGAAATCACATGAGCTTGAGATTAAAACATTTTCACTTGTATGACATGTGGTTATCGCCCGTTGGTAGCATAGACAAAGAGCTCTACCAATAGACACGTATAAAGTATATTTTTTAAAAGAAAAAAGTCCATTTTACTATCCTGAAAAAACTTGATGGTTCACATAACCCCCTAATCTTTATTTCTGCTTGCTTACCCCCCCCCCCCCCCCCCCCCCAAACAACCCCAAACCATTTAAAACCCACCCTTGGCTGATTTTGCCTCGATCACATGCTGACGTGGACAAGGTCAAAGGCGGTATTTGACCAGCGGCTGGGTCCAACTCGTCAGGTGGAAACGCTTTGGCGCTGGATGGGGGTTGCGCGAGGTCAACGCTTTATGAAGCTCGAGCGGTTCGTGCAGGCAACTGGGTGCTGCGGCGTGATGTGGCACTTCGGAAGTGGGACTCACCGGATCCGGGCAAGGGGTCGCGCAGGGGCGTGGATCCTAACGCGGGGAGGTTGCAAGACACCGCGAGGACGACCGATGTCATGGAGCTATGAGGCGGTCGTCCCTGCCTTGGACGCGAAGGACTCCATGGTGGCTGCACGCCAACAAAAGGGAGCAGTGTGAGGAAGAAAAGAGAGAACGGAGAGAGGAGGAAGAGAGAGATGGCGGGGGCTGATGTCGTCGGAGCCATGGCTCTGTCGTTGATCAGCTTCGTTGCAAGCCCCTTCTGGCCATCCCACAACATCCCACAACCACCCATGGATGTGCGTGAGCGCGAGCTACACCCTGGTAGCCTCCAAATCCGCTGTTGTGGACTCCGGCGAGACACACCCATGATTTGAGGTCGCTGCCGGTCAATCCTGGACGTGGCGATGTGACATCTAATTTAGGTATATTAGGTTAGTCTGAGACATTGACATGTGGGTCCCCTTCTGTTAATGATGCAGTCAGGGCTAAATTAATCCTCTGTTAGCCTTTGTGCAACCAAGATGTGGATCCCATGTGTCATATTTCACTTGGCACATTCAATGTTGACCAGGCCCAACAGTCAGTGAGAGTGTCAAGATGAGATGGACCCACCCGTCGGTCAAATACCGCCTTTGACCATGTCCTCATCAGCATCTGGTCGAGGCAAAACCAGCCAAGGGCAGTTTTAAAACGGTTTGGGAATGTTTAGGGGGGGGGGGGGGGGGGTTAAGGGAGCAGAAATAAAGATCAGGGGGTTATGTGTACCACCAAGTTTTTTTAGGTAGTAAAATGGACTTTTTTCTTTCTAAAGGGAGTGGATTTACAGGACACATGAGGGACGACACACATATTCAAGGACACCCTATTGTGTGACAATTCAGAAACATCTATATGTGTCTAGGCTCAATTAATGCATGATGCAGCTTCTGTGTAGCTTTTTGCCGAGACTGCAATGCACCGACTACCACCTCTCGTGGGGTGGCGGATTTATAGGGCGCATGAGCGAGGACACACAGATTCAAGGACGCCCGATGGCGTCAAGATCCGGAAACTTCTAGATGTATCTAGGCTTATTTAATGCATCCATGGAGCTTTGGTGTAACTTTTGGTCGAGTCACCTCTCGACTTTTTCTTTTGACTTCTAAATTTGAATATGTTATATCTTTTGAACCAAAAGACCAATTTATATTTCGTTTGCATATTCAAGTTCATTGTGATGAGATCTTTGAAACAAGACCATTCTTTATCACAAATGCTACATCTATGAAACCATTACTAAAAATTTAAAACACCTTCCATATTAATCTCTACGCCCCCTTGATTTCAACGGGGTGGGCCAATCTCCCTAATTTCCAACCAACGAGAAAAGCACACCTAAGAATCGATGTACGTGTTTGGTTTCACACATGAGGCCCAAGAAGGCTTGTGCACTACGGGATTTCGTTGTTTGGTTGACAACATTCAATGTTAGGCCTACATAGCACTAAATTTAAAGCACCTCTCAGCCTGCATGCAAGGGAACACTTGAATTGGCCATTTTTGTCGATCTAGGCCCGAGTAATGCGACCGAGCGCACATGGGTGGCTCTAGTCATGCAACCCTCGTGGGGTCTGACACATGGTGTACTTGAGGTTGCACATGGTGTGTTCGTTTAACTCCTATCCTCGTCCACTTATTAGTCATTTCTAATCTGCACGACGGTGGATCAAGTCAGAATAAAAAAAGAAGCATATCAATGTTCTGGTTCCATTTAGGTAAGCGGTTTGTGGTTTTGTTCACTATAACTTTTCTATTCCAGGTTCATGTTTGGAGCTATTTTAGATGAATTTTGTCAAATTCACCGCCCACACTTGCCGGTTTGAAATTTCATTTGACCAGTAGCTTTATCTCGCAATTTCACACGAGATTCTTCTTGCACATTTTATGTTTCGATGATTATAGATGAGTAGATCTACATCTTTCTTGTGGAAGTACATATACGTATTTGTGGGCTATTTCAATGACAATCCTTAATCACATCTAGAGTCCATTCTAATCATTCCTCTCGGCCTCCTCTTCTGTGTCCTGCTGCACAGTTGTCATTGTTGATGTCGCTCATTTCAGCATTTTGTCCCGCGTCCTACTACACTGGTGCGACCATCAGTGCCGTTCTTCTCGGCCTTCTCTGACGTCCTACTACATTGGCTCCATCATCAGCATAGTTCCTCTGTGCCTCCTTGCTTGTGTCCTACTACAATGTTGCCTGCTTCATTCCTCTTGGCCTCCTCACCTGCATCCTACTACATTGTTGTTGCATCGTTCCTTTTGTCCATGTCCCCTGCATCCTACTACCCTATTGTCTCCATGACGTGCACTATATTTCACCTCCCCCGTCCTTTGCCACGGCGCTCCGACAGACTTTTCTTGGGGATTAACCATGGAAAATAAAAAACTCCTATGAACACCTAAGATCTATCCACGGAGATGCATAGCAACGAAAGGGGGGGACTGTGTATATGTACTATTGTAGTTCATTAAGCGGACCCGTATATAATGCGATTGATCTAGTCGTACTCTTCGCAATCCAATGATGATCCAATCCAATCTAGCGATGAACGGATGGCACCTCCGAGTTCAGGACACATGCGGATCGATGATGTCTCCTGCTCCTTGATCCAGCAAGTGAAAGTGGAGAAGTAGAAGGGATCACAGCCAGCACGATGGCATGGTGTGATGGTTGTGGTGCAACACCTGCAGCGCTTTTGCCAAGCATTAACAGAACGAGGAGATGGGAGTTATGGGAGGGGGATGCGACCATGGGAAGGGGTATTGCCCCCTTGTGCCTCCCCATCTTTATACAGGCGTGGGATGGATTTGTGACTTGCCCGCAAATCTCCAACGGTCATTGGCCACTCGGGAAAGAAGGAAATCACCCCTTTCCTTCCCCACCAATCACTTTCCCCCTTTTGAGGGATCTTGATCTTATACCTTCGGGATATGATCCTATTCCTCTTAGGGAGAGGGGATCTTGGTACCTAGAATAGGGGTGTGGGGCCTTGCCCCACTACTGACCTCCATGTGGGTCCCCCATGTAGGTGGGGCCCAGTCTAGAACCTTTTGGTACAATACCGAAAAATCCTGAAAAAATTTCGGAACCCTGAATATGACTTCCCATATATAAATATTTACGTCCGGACGATTCACAAACTCCTCATAATGTCCGGGATCTCATCTCGGACTCGAAATAACATTTGGTCACAAATTCAAATATCCCAATACTACTCTAGTATCATCAAACATTAACCGTCTCACTCTACGAGTTCAAGATTCATGTAGACATAACCGACACTATACTCGGATCAATGACCAATAGAGAGATCTGAATGCCCATATCTTTTCCCACATATGCTATGAAGATCTTTATCGGTTTAACCATGATGTCGAGGATTTAGTTAATCCCATATGCATCTCTCTTTGTTTGAAATATGTTACTTTCCCAAGATTTGATCGTTGATATCTCCATAACGAGCAATCTCATTACCGACAAGTCTCTTTACTCATTCTGTAATAAAAGATCACGTGACTAAACTCATTAGTCACATTTATTGCAAGCTCTTTACGATGTTGTATTACCGAGAGATCCCAGAGATATTTCTACATCACATGGATTGACAAATCTCACTCTCGATACATGAAGCCCAACAGACACCTTCGAAGATACATGTAGAGGACCTTTATGATCACTCAATTATGAACTGATGTATGTATACACACTAAGTATTCTTCCAGTGTCATGGGATTCATGATATCATGGTTTAAGGAACATATAGTTCACATGAAGAAAGTTGTAGCAATTAAACTAGGGTTATTTACTTCTGTGGCCCGCTTCGCTTGTCTTTCCTCGTTTTTACACCACTCGCTTAACTTTCCTCGTTTTTTCCCTACTTCGCTCTATCCGACTCTCGCATACAGCCAAGCGACCGTTTTTGTTGGGTCAACGTCATTTGACCGTTACTTGGCATGACTAGTGGGGTCAGCCTGGGGACTCATTTTGAATCCACCCCACGCCCAATCCTGATCTGACCACCACAGCAGCTACTCGTCGTGCCCCATTTTGAATCCACCGCATGGTAGATCTGACCGGTGCAACAGCCACAAGCCGCAGTAGCTACCGCCGCCACGAGCCGCCCTGCCCCGCCACTCCCTATTACTTCCGCTTGAGGGGAGCCGCGACGACGCATCAACAGAGAGCATTTCTTCTGCATCAATGGCGAGCATTTCTTCCGCCATTCATCGCGACGAGGACTTGGTCATTCCAAGATCTGATAGCAGTTGGATTCCACAAAAGTAAGTAATGAATCTCTCATTTGTGTGATTTAGTTATTCAATACGGGAAGAATTGACAATAGTATGTTAATTTTCGTTCGTTAAATGGGTATAGGATGAACAAACAGAGTGCTTATCGTTTGGTTGTAAGAATGAAAACTTCTGTTATGGGTTCGAATGAACCGTCCAAGGGGTTTTGATATTCGTTAGTGGTGGAGACGAGTTGTACGTTCAAAGATTTGTTGGGTGCAATGTGTACGAAATATGCTTGGTTCGAATGTGATTCAGTTCAGTTGAAATACTGGGAAATGATTGATGAGCAATTTCTCCCACTACAAAATGACGAGCAGATAGGTTGTATGTTTTCTCAGAACATGACTAGCCTCTTTGGTAGAATTGTAGTCAGAGTAGTTTTAGAAAATAAAAGTATTGCCAAAGGAATCGGGAAAAGGGGTGGCTGTTGAGGAATCGAAGTCTGCTAATTCTGAGCTTCCACCCACACCTCGTAGACCTAACTCATCTAAACCTACTGGCAGTGCAAGTCACACCACTACTGCCAGTGTAGACGAGGATCTGTTGCTCGATGAGGTCGTGCCTCACAACGATGATGAAGATGAGATGATGTTCCCTGAACATGTGGATCATCTGAGCAAATTGGGCCTTGTTTCGTTTGTAGTTACCGATTCTGAAGAGGAGGAGGAGAACGAGGACATGTTGGTTGTAGAGGAATACGACGAGCAAAGACATGCCACAGATTGAATGGAACAGGGATAATCCTAATCTTAATGCAGGTGCAGTATAGAAAAGGATGGCTGATCTCCGGAATGCACTTACAATGTATTGCATTCAGAGCAATAATGTATATGGAACTGAGAAGAATGAGAAACAAAAGCTGACGGTGCACTGCCCAGATCCTAGGTGTAGTTGGAAGTTGCATGCCACTGGTATGCGTGGGAAGAAGACTATTCAGTAATTTTTTGTTAGGTCCTTTTTTGTTAAATGTTTGCTTGATCTCAATCCCATTGTCTAACATATACTTCTAATTCTATTTCAGCTCACGTACAACAATAATCAGCACACTTGTCCGACCAAAGTGGAGACACAAAAATCAAAATTAGCAACCAAAAATTAGCTCGCAGAGGTAATGACGCCAATGCTAAGAAAGGATCCATCCATTGGAGCAACGTCCCTTGGTAAAAAAATATCAGAGATTTATGGCTTTAAGGAGAAACTACCTTAGATGAGGTTATGCACTGCTAGAATGGTTGCTCTTCTGAACATTAATGGTACTGAATGGAAGGGAAGTTTTGAGTTGTTATACACATACAAAGTTGAGGTGGAGAAGACAAGTCCATGCAATGTGGTAGAGACCGATCATCACACTGTGAGTTACCTACGTAAAAAGGGAAGATGCTCGAGAGAACGTGCTTAAGGAGGGCTTTTGTCACATTCAAGACTTGCCATGAGGGTTTTCTCAGAGGTTGCAGGCCCTATTTGGCTGTGTATTCAACTGCGCTGAATGGAAGATGGAAAGGAAAGTTAGTAGATTCTTGTGCTGTTGATGCACACAACTGGCTTTTTCGAGTTGCTTTTGGTGTGGTGGAGGTGGAGGTAGAGGAAAGTTGGAGGTGGTTCTTGGGGAATATGCGCAATGTCATAGGGTTCCCAGAAGGATTGGATATACACACACATGCTTGCAAGGGTTTGGAGACTGCGGCAGAACAAGTGTTCCTTGAAGCAGAGCATAGGGAATGTGTGCGACACCTTGCTGGTAATTTCATGAAGAAATTCAGGGGGGGAGTTTTTTATGACAACATGTGGCCAGCGTCGTACACATGTAGCTAGAAGAATCATAGCCACCACTTGAGGGTCATGTACGCTGAAAATCTCTCGATGCAGACATACTTGGAAACACATCACGGCAAGTTGTGGACAAGAAGCAAATTTGGTCACACATGCAAGGTGGACTATGTAACAAGTAACCTCGCTCAAAATTTCAACTCAAAGATTAAGGGATTGAAAGCTCTTTTTGTGTGGGGAATATTTGACAAGATAAAGTAGATGAAAATGCAGAAGATGGTATTGCAAAATAGAATTGGGCAAGTTTCGTATGCTGGCCATCTCATCATTGCATCTGATCAAAGCTTTGCATTTATAAGGTAGATATTATCAGGGTAATATGAGTTATCTTAGACAGTCGAAAGTTGAGGCTGAGGTGACATATGATAACGGACAAGGAGGGTGTTGAAGGTGCCGAGTGAATTTGAGAGAAATGACATGTAGTTGTATGCGATGGCAGATCACTGGCAAGCGATGCATACACGCCATGTATTTTATGAACATCATCGGGGGTGAGAAGGGCAAAGTTGATCCGTATGTGTCTGAATATTTCTATGTTAAAAAGTTTCGGAAATCATATGAGGATAACGTGCCTGCTTTGTTCGGAAAAGACCAACGGGACAAGGTCGATCCAGGATTCAAGCTATGCCCTCCAGTTCTGACCAGACCACCTGGCAGGCCAAGGGCTAACAGATTTAGAGGTGTCACCGAGGTTGGAACCGTTAAGAGGAAAAAGTGTAGTAGATGTGGAGAACTGGGACATACAGGTAGGAAATGCAGCAATGCAGTGCCCGTGGGTTTTGGAGATAACAATGCATATCATGCCGCCGCCGCCACAGCCACCGCAACATCAATAAAAGCGGAAAAAGTTGCACCCGCCGTGGTTTCACCTAGGTATGTGTGTCTTTGATTGTTTTGTGCACCAGTTTTTTATTTTCCACATTTTTAAATCTTTGTTGCACTTCTGTCTCGAATGCCAGCTCTAGGATAAGTAAGAAGGGTAAAACCAAACAACATTGGCAACCAAGAGTAATAAAATGAATAGACATGAATTTATGACAACAACAGAAGGAGAAGCTTCTGTTCATGACGAATAAGGAGAAGAATTTGTATCGGTGGCTTGTGCTACATTTGGAGATGATACTTGTTTTCCTGATAGAGAGCCATTTCAACCCCGAGAACATGATTTTGTAGCTTCAGCTAGTGGAAGTAACCAAGGAGCGACACCTACGCCACATACTTCTATTTCTGAGATCACCCGTGTCCCAGCCAAGAACCCAGCAAGGAAAAAACTAGCCAAGAAGGTTGTGTGACCAACGAGTGTTCCAGCAAAGAGCACAAGGAGCAAGGTCGTGGCCCCATCATCTAACACAAGGAGCAAGAGAAGAGTGTGAACATTAAATTTGTAATACCCTATTTGTAGTGGTAATTAGGTCGAACAATTGATGTGCGCGCTCTAGCATGTTCTGGCGCGAACGGGCATGTTCCGTTGTCATCTAGGTATGGATATTCACCCCAATATGAAGCGCTTAGTGAAATGTTTGATATTATTACATTTCGAACACCCTAAACCCTTCCTCACTTTCTTGAACTCTGAACAACTTCGTTCGTGGTAGCTCATTTGTATGAAGGTTCTTTTATGAAAATGTCCGTAGAGCAAAATTATTTTTTATGGTTACTACATCACATAAAACGACAATTGTATTTTCTGATTTTTTTGAATTAGTTATGCTCATTTGAATGTTGGTCAAACTTCAGAAAACCCCGTTGACCACCTCAAAACCCCATTAACCCTAGCCTCAAACTACAACCGTTCGATCATACCCTAGCGCTGAACTACATCCATTCGTTCATACCCTAGTGCCGAACTAAAGCCGTTCGATCATACCCTAGCGCCAAACTACAACCGTTCGATCATACCCTAACGTTGTCGAAGGAAATTCTCTGTCCAAGCGATACCGTTGACTAGTGGGGCCGGCTGTCCTAATGACATGTGGGTCCATAAGCTCGCTCACCATCGCGTCCCCTTTACCCAACAAACAGAGGAGTCATTCTTCTTCTTCTCCCCGTGCTCGCTCACCATTGCCTCCCCTTTCGTTAGGATCGAAAGTATGTCTAAAGGGGGGGGTGACTAGACTACTTGACAAGATATTTTTTTTCATTTTCCCAATTTTACTTGAGAGGCAGCTACGACAGTTATAACAAATCAAGTACACCCTGCACATGCAGTTCTAATAGTATAGCAGCGGAAAGTAAACATGCAAGTGTAAAGTAGAGGAGTAAGGTAGGGAGATCAAATGCATGTGGATGACACGACAATTTTTGGCATGGTTCTGGTAGGTGGCGCTATCGTACGTCCATGTTAGTGGAGACTTCAACCCACAGAGGGTAACGACTGTAAGACTCCATGGGGGGTCCACAAAGAAGTTGCCTTGTATATCCCACCATAGCTTACGTCTATGGAGGACTAGCCTTACTCATGGTAGATCTTTACGAAGTAGGCGATCTCCTTGCCCTTACAAACATCTTGGTTCAGATCCACAACACGAAGTAGGAGGCTCCCAAGCGACACCTAACCATCTAGGAGGCACCATCCTCCAAAAGGTAATAGATGGGGCAGTTCAATTAAATCCTTGCTCTTGTGCTTGTAAGGATAGTATCCTCAACACGAATCACTGTCTCATAGAATATGAATGGGTAGGAGAGGTTGATTTGGTGGAAAGCAGTTTGAGGAGGCTAGAGATCAAGTTTCAAATGATTGGACTGGAATATCTTGGTCCCAGCACGTGAGTAGGTGGTTCTCTCTCAGAAATTGGATCTGGAAATGAATTGTGTGTTCTGAGTGCTTCTCCCAAGAATGAGAGGTGGGTGAAGGGGTATATATAGGCTCCAGCCAAAATCCAACCGTTACACACAAAAGTGCAAACTTGGTGACAACAAAGTGGAAAACTCGGTGGTACCGACTAGTACTAAAAGTGTGAACTTTTGAATCCCGGTGAGACGGATATATAGAACTCGGTGGCACCGAAAAGGTGATTAACGGTCAGATGACCAAACTCAGTGGCACTGGTACTCAAACACGGAAATTCCAATTTTGTGTATCTTGGCAAGAGAATGTTGTTCACACTGAACTCGGTAACACTGATGCAGTATCAGTTGCACCGATTTGGTGGAAATGGCTAGGGTTCTATCTGAGGTTCAAATTCGGAGGGTCCAATATGTAAATGTTGGTGACACCGAATTTGTAAATGTGGAGCTTGACATAGTGGATATGTGGAAAAAATGACTGAGTGTTTAGGTGGCTAACTTTGAGCATTTGAGCAATTAGTTCATTTTACTACCTCACTCCCTTTTAATAGTATTGGCTTTCCTATGGACTCAAAAGTGATTTCTCAAAGATATTGACAGGGGGATAACCCTGGGGTAGGCTCATCAAGCCTACTCCTTTATACTTCAGTGTAGAGAGGAGCGAACGCTTCCTCAACTGCCGTCTGTTCCTGGCCGGCTACGAAGTCTTTGCCGCCTAGGAGCTTAGCCGTCTACTCTCTGGCCGGCTGGCTAGCCACCAGCCGGCTGAACGGCACCAGTCGCATCGATCCCCATGATGTGACAGGGGCCTTTGATTAAAGACGAAAGTACCCCAGCACGAGTATGATGAAGAAGCATATGGATGGCTACAGTGGCGGTGGCCGTACCACTGACCAGTGCCAGCTTCGACCTGTCAACCATGTGCAGTACCCGTATGCCACTACCTAGTCCATTACCTAGCCTCACGTGGCTACAGTTGAGATGGTCGTACCGCTGACCGGCGCCGGATCCTGCAACATGACATCCGTCATACCGCACGCGCCCTGCGTGTGGAGCACGCACCAATCCCATAGGCTTGCCGGTGGGTCCCAGGGCCAGATGGGACCTTGCAGCCGGCGGCCCCCTCCAGCGACAAGACTAATCCTCAGTGGGTCCCTTAGCTGGCTTGAAAGGCTACCAGCACCCCCCACCCCCGCAATGTACTTAATATCCATTTCATAGGCCGGTGGGTTAGTCTATAAAACCCCCCAGCCCCCTCCATGCAGAGGGTTGGCCATTCTCACACCCACACACCCATATAGGAGAGGTACATTGTAATGCCCCAAGTGTAAAGCCTTCCTTTTTTTGGAACCTTCCATGTGGGTCCACCTTGTCAAGGCTATGAGAAAGTTCATGTTTATGATATCATGTGTGGCACTTGTTATTCTTCCTTGCATGCATGCATGCCATATCATACCATTTCCTTGTCTTTGTGATGTTGCATTGTGTTCTTATGATTTCATGTGGTGTTTGTGATCTTGTGGATATATGTGTGGTGTGGTGCAACTCTATTAGGTCGCTTGTGCTAGTAGGATCAACCATGTGAATGCTTAGGTTTCAGAACCATCTTCACTCCCTCTCTACTTCTTCTATGTCAAGTTTCTCTTCTTCCTTTCCTGTTTTAAAAATGACCATGGTTTAGCAGGTTTTGTGTTGGAATGGAGAGGTGTGTTAGATATTTTTAAAAACTTGTTTTAGAGGTGCATAAAATTACAAAACAGATCAAGTTAATTTTGTTTTGTAAAATATTTACTTGCTCCTAAATTCTTGTTCTTATTTTTATTAACTAGGTGTTGATTTTTCATGTCGAGAGATGTGCTAGTGTTATTTTTCGCACTTGTATATCTCCCTGTGCATTCTTTTTTTTATCTGTTTTTTCTGTAAATAGGGAAGCCCCAGGGCTTATCTAAACTCTTAAGTGGCGCCACCTGTGGGCTCACTCCCACAGGCCGGCCCATCTCCTCCTCTCCCTGCGCCAAGCCCGCGCGCGTGTCCCTCCTTCTCCTACCTAACGCCGTCTCTTCCCTCTGCCTCCTTTCCGTCCCCATCAGAGAGAGAAGGTGTTGCCGCCGTGAGCTCGAACATCGAGGACCACCCCTTTATAAGCGTGGGTGTTCGTGCCCTCGTCCTAGGGTTCCCTTCTCCCCCATCCGCCGCCGCCAACCCCATTCCCCATCTCTCTTCCCTCTCCATGGTAAGTTCTCTGTAGATTAGTAGAGAGAGAGAGAGAACACCTCGCCGGCGTCTACCCCCGCGTACTCCGTCGAGCAGCGCAGCCGCCATGTCCACGGGCACGGGGCAGGTGCCCGCGCCCCATTCCCGACCTCGCTGAGGCCGGGGAACGCCCATCTCGAAAGCCAGGAGCACGCCATCGCCTCTGCTCCGGTGAACGTCTACGTCCTCCTCGGTTCGACGACGATCTGCAACAGGGGGCTTCTTCCGCGCGTCTACCTCATCTCCGGTCGGCCTCCTCCACCGTACGGCTACTCCTCTAGCATCTTTGGGTGAGGCATCTCCCCTCCCTCCTTCCTCCTCACTCGGTTCAGCCTGGAGTTTGCCGGAGTGTCCCTGTTCCGTAGGTAGATCGAGCTAGTGTGATGTGTGTGCTCTGTTTGGATGCGCTCGGTTGTATGGGTGCGGAGAGGGGCCTCCCCCCCTCGTGAAGCAGAGCTGAGGCTTTGGTGGATCCCATGATCGACGTAGTAGGCGTATAGAGACCAACACCGGCGATCTCTCTATCGCCGACTCGCAGGTGCAGGGCAGGGTATGGTAGAGGGTGCTAGTTACCTTGCTTCGTTTCCCTCCTCTGTCAAGAACCGTAGGCGTAGCGTAGTGGCACACCAGCAGGGTGAGTTGCACCCAGGTTGTGGGTTCGATTCCCCTTCGACCCCCCTTTTGTTAATTATTTCTCCTTTTCGTCAGTAGTTTAGAGAATCGGTGTGACTGAACCTGCTAGCTGCTCTCATCTGTCCAAGCCAAGACAGTAGGAGGGTGACACGAGCAGAGTTGTGGTGCAGAGAGGGCTTGGGTTCGACACCCTTGCCTGATTGGCACTCTCTGTCAATAGCTAGACGAATGCTGAGAACAACAGACCTTCCCCTGCAACGACACCAGAAGAATGCTGCTAGCACTCCCCGGCAGTGAAACTAGAAGAATGTTGTTGACGGCCCACCAGCGCGTGGGTTCGCAACAGTTTTTGAGGGTAGAGTATTCGACCCAAATTTGTTGGTACGCCAGACAGGAGGTGAGAGAATACTCTTGAGTATTAGCAGCTGAATTTGTCAGATTCAACCGCACCTGAAAGATTAGTATCTGCAATCAAAGTAGTAACAACAAAGTAGTATGATAACAATGGTGTCAGAAACGATTTGTTGACGGCCGACTATTCCTAACGATTGTATCAATGGCGCCAAGTTGCCTCGTTGACGGAAGTTGTCAGTTCCCGTCAACGACCAGCGAACCAAGATTCTAGCAGGTAGAAACAGTGTAACGAGCAAGAGCAGCGGCAAGGAACAGCAGTAGTGAGAGCAGTAGCAAGTAGCAATAGTAGCAAGCGACAGTAGTAGCAGAGCAAGACAAGTAACAGCAGTAGCAACAGTAGTAACAGCAGCAGAGCAAGACAAGTAACAGCAGTAGCAACACTGGTAACAACAAAAGTGGGACAAACTCGTAGGCAATGGGTCGGTGATTTGTTTGGATGATATTCATCGTGCAACAGTTATAACACGGAGAGATAAGTGGCTAGATCCCGTTCGTCAATGTGATGTAGGCATGCATTCTGTGTGTGGTCATACGTGCTTAGGGAAAAGAACTTGCATGACATCTATTGTCCATCCCTCCCGTGGCAGCGGGGTCCAAAAAGAAACTATGGGATATTAAGGTTCTCCTTTTAATAAAGAACCGGACCAACGCATTAGCACTTGGTGATCACGTGAACTCCTCAAACTATGGTCATCACCGGGAGTGGTTCCGGTTATTGTCACTCCGGGGTTGCCGGATCATAACACATAGTAGGTAACTACAACTTGCAAGATCGGATCTAAAACACACATATATTGGTGACAACATAATAATTTCAGATCTGAAATCATGGCACTCGGGCCCTAGTGACAAGCATTAAGCATGGCAAAGTAGTAGCAACATCAATCTCAGAACGTAGTGGATACTAAGGATCAATCCCCATCAAAACTAACTCGATTACATGATAGATCTCATCCTACTCATCACCGCCCAGCGAGCCTACGAATAGATTACTCAGGAACGACGAAGAGCTTCATCGAATTGGAGAGGGAAGAAGGTTGATGATGATGATGGCGATGATTTCCCCTATCCGGAGCCCAAGACGGACTCCAGATCTACCCTCCAGATGAAGAACTGGTGGTGGCGGCGCCTCCGTATCGCAAACGCGACGAAAACTTCTCGTTTTTATTTTTTCTGGGACGAAAGTGAACTTATAGACCTGAGGTTGGGGGCGGCAGAGCCATCTGGGCCCCACAAGCCTGCCCACCGCCACCAGGGGGTGGTGGCGAAGCTAGGGCTTGTGGCCCACTGGCCCACCCCCTCAGGTGGAACTTGGCGCATATATTTTTCTTATTTTCCAAAACTGCTCCCCGTAGATTTTCAGGACGTTTGGAGAACTTTGATTTCTGCACAAAAATAACACCAAGGCAATTCTGCTGAAAATAGCGCCAGTCCAGGTTAGTTCCATTCAGATCATGCAAATTAGAGTCCAAAACAAGGGCAAAAGACTTTGGAAAATTAGATACGATGGAGACGTATCAACTCCCCCAAGCTTAAAACCTTGCTTGTCCTCAAGCAACTCAGTTGACAAACTCAGAGAGAAAGAAAAACTTTGACAAACTCTGTTTGATCTTGTTGTTGCAACTATGTCTAACTCATAACGAGAATTTCAGCAAGATCACAAGTTAACCAAGTAAGCAAATGACACAAAGGTCTCACGTAAACTAATATCAATGGCATAATCATCTAACGAGTAAATAATAATGAGTTTCAAATACCAACACTTCAATCAAAACAAGCATGAAGCAATATGAATAGGTGGTATCTCTCTAGCTCTTTCTAAGACCGCAAAACATAAATGCAGAGCACTTTCAAAGATCAAGGGCTGACTAAACATTGTAATTCATAACAACGAAGAGCCAGTCATAGTCATACTCAATATCAATCAAAAGAAAAGCATAAAAATGACAGAGGTGCTCTCTAATTGGTGCTTATATAAGAGGAGGATGACTCGACAGGAAAATAAATAGACAGGCCCTTCGCAGAGGGAAGCATTGATTTGTAGAGGTGCCAGAGCTCAAGCTTTGAAAACAGAGATAATAATTTTGGGTGGCATGCTTTCATTGTCAACGCAATGACCAAGAGTTCTCAATATCTTCCATGCTACTCATGCTATAGGCGGTTCCCAAACAGAAAAGTAAAGTTTTAACTCCCCCGCCACCAATCAATCACACTCCACGGCTAGCCGAATCCTTGGGTACCGTCCATACTAACATCAATCCGGGGGGAGTCTGGTTTCACAGTTATGTTTTCGATTTAAGCGTGGAACTGGGCATTCCAATTACCGGCCCCTTTCTCGTGAATGACAGTGAATATACCAATAGCCCGTGTCACCACATGAGCGGTTCGGGCATGCAAAACAGATTATTTCTTGAAGGTTTAGAGAGTGGCACATGCAAATTTACTTGGAACGGCAGGTAGATACAGCAAATAGGTAGGAATGGTGGACTCTCATGGAAAAAGTTTTTGGTTTATGGAAGTGGATGCACAAGCAGTATTCCGCTTAGTACACGTGAAGGCTAGCAAAAGACCGGGAAGCGACCAACTAGAGAGCGACAACAGTCATCAAGATGCAATGAGTTTGACTAACATTGAATGCAAGCATGAACAGGATATAAATCACCATGAAAAAAAACATCATAGAGGCTATGTTGATTTTGTTTCAACTACATGCATGAACATGCGCCAAGTCAAGCCACTTGAAACATTCAAAGGAGAATACCATCCTATCATACTACATCATAGTCATTTCAAAATCTATGTTCGCATTCAAGACAAACCATTATAAGCTCTCAGCTAAATAAGCATGGCATCAGAAACTATGATCTCTAAGTTTTCATTCCAAACATGGTTCTCTCACAACAAAGCTGAATCTAGGTCGACAAGCTAGTCATATCTACAAAAACAAAATAGATAGAGTTCATAGCAGCTTTTCAGTCTCAGTGACTTCATCATATATCATCATTGTTGCCTTTCGTTTGCACGATCGAACGATGTGAACAATAATAAGCGCATTGGACTAAGCTGAATCTGTAGGCAAACACAAAGGAGAAGACAAAGTAATATGGCTCTTTGAAAGCTAAACAGGTAAGCATGCAAGAACCAATAAGCATTGTACCCAATATCTTCTACCTTGACACAAAGAAAAATAAAACTATTTACATGGGAAAGCTCCCAACAAGCAAAAAGGAGAAAGAGAAATCTTTTTGGGTTTTCTCAAAAGGACACAAAACAAGAAAACAAGAAAACGAGAATATACTAGCATGGATAATACAGTGGCAAAGTGTAAACACCGGCTAACAGAATGAAAGCATAAGCATGAATGTAAAGTCGGTGAGAACACGTACTCCCCCAAGCTTAGGCTTTTGGCCGAGCTTGGTCTACTCCCAAGGTGGGAAATAACCAGCTCCAGGATACTCCGGAGCAGACTGTGGATGCCACTGCTGTGTGAGCTCCTCTAGCTCCCACTGATAAACTGGCGTTTGGTACTCGACTGGCGGCTCGGGCACGGGCGCCTGTGGTTGGGCCAAGCCCCAATATGCGTAGATGTCCGAGGGCATAATAGTGTACCTGCCTGCATGAAGATTGAACAAAGAAGGAGCAGGCAAAGTAATAGTTTCTCGAGTACCCTGACTAAATACTAGGTTATAAATCATCCATCTACTAGCATCTCTATCCAGAAAATCATGGCGAACCATGCTATCATAATCCAGATATTTCTCAGGGAGAAGCATCTCTCCTTCCTCTCCCAGTCTAATCGGTATCTCAAAGTGTTTGGCAAGAAAGGTAGCATAGATACCTCCATAGACCACACCTTCAGAACGGTTCAGGTTCAACCGTTGAGCTACTATAGCGCCCAAGCTATAAGTCTGATCGTTATAAAGGCCCTCGCGCAAAACCACAAGGTCTAGAGAACTAAGTGATCCAGCCTCCCCACGGCCAATCAAACATTTTCCCACAAATAATGAGAAGTACCGAAGCACAGGAAAATGTATGCTAGCAATTCTAGCACGAGACACTCCTCTCTCCTCTCCAACAGCAATAGAAGCAATGAAATCTTCCAAGTCCCGTCGACGAGGGTCACGGATATCCCCAACATAAGGTAATTTGCATATATTGCAAAAATCCTGCAGCGTCATGCACTGGGGGACATCGTATATCATGAACTCAACCATGGTTGGATTCTTCCTCGGATAAAAGTTGAAGCTTTGAACGAAAATATTGGTGAGGAGGAGGTATTGTGAGAAGTTATCTTCAATGAACGCAGTAAGACCTGTGTTCTCCACCAAGTAATAAAAGTCTTCATAAAGTTCGGCGACGCGCAAAAAATCATCACTTGGCCACTCGCACGCTCGAACTTTGTGACTCGAGGGACAACGTACTTGGGGTGGTTCTTTTCATCCTCCTTGGAGTTACGGCTTGAAGAGCCTCTCAAGAACCTCCTCATCTTTTCCTTTTTCTAGCTCTGAAAAATTCTCAAATTTTTGGAGACTTCGAAAGAAAAGTGAATAAAGATTAACCCAACTTGTAGCAACTACTCCTACTAGTGTCTAGAGACCGTATCACGTGCTAAAACTACCTGGGACCAGCTAAAATCAACCTTTCAAGCTCAAGAACAGGGTCACCAAGGTAGCAAGAATTCGCGAAGGATAAAGCACTAGAGCAAAAACTAATTGGACCAATGGAGGAGTCACATACCAAGGACTAATTTCCCCAAAACGGTTCGGAGAATGGTGCTTTGAGCAAGGAGATCGAAAATCACAGCCAAATGAGCAAGAACACGGGTTTGAGCTGCGAAACAATTTTTTCTGGAGGTGGAAGAAGAGGCTGGGAGCTGGAATGAGTGGAGGGGTCCTTGTGGGCCCCACAAGCTTGCACTCTGGTGGCAGTGGCAGGGCTTGTGGCCCACTGGTCAGGGCCCCTGGCCAGCTCTCAGGCCCAGAATTTTTCAAAAATTCCAGAAAAAATCATACTAAATTTTCAGGACCATCGGAAAACTTTTATTTTCGAGGTATTTTTCTCTGGGACGCTAAAACAGAAAACAGGAAAAGCTAAACTAATTCTATCGTTTTTCTTCTAAGCAACAGAAAATGAAAGCTTAAAACAGAGGTATGTGACTCTTTGATTCATCCGTTTCATGGTCATCGAAAGAAATCCATCAATGGGATTGATCAAGTCCTCATGACAAAACCTTCTCGAATCTCAAGAGAGAATGGACAATTTTCGAATAGCCACTAAGTCACCTCAATGGGGATATGTATTTCCCCAACAAGTAAATCATACTTCATCTTGACACGAGGATTAGGGCATTCAAAGCTCCCAATAAGAATCGATGAAGTCTTTTCGATAGCATTGATGCAATGTACTTGATATCGTTTCTTCGAAAGTGCACTGTGTGCTCATTACCGTTGACATGGAAAGTGACATTGCCTTTGTTGCAATCTATAACAGCTCCTGCAGTGTTTAAAAAGGGTCTTCCGAGGATGACAGCCATTGCATCATCCTTGGGAATATCCAAGATAACAAACTCTGTTAAGATAGTGGTGTTAGCAAGCACAACAGGCACATCCTCGCAAATGCCGATAGGGAAAGAAGTTGATTTGTCGGCCATTTGCAGAGAAATTACAGTGCGTGTCAACTTATCCAATTCAAGTCTACAATAAAGAGAGAGCGGCATAACACTAACACCGGCTCCAAGGTCACATAAGGCAGTTCTTACGTAGTTTCCTTTAATAGAGCAAGGTATAGTGGGCACTCCGGGATCACCAAGTTTCTTAGGAGTTCCACCCTTGAAAGTGTAATTGGCAAGCATGGTGGGGATCTCAAGATCTGGTATCTTCCGTTTATTTGTCACGATATCTTTCATGTACTTGGCATACAGAGATATCTTAAGCATATCAGTTAACCGCATCTGCAGAAAGATGGGTCTTATCATCTCAACGAAGCGCTCAAAATCCTCACAATCCTTTTTCTTGGATGGCTTAGGGGGAAAGGGAAGGTCTCTGAACCCATGGCTCCCTTTCTTTACCATGCTTCCTAGCAGTGACGTCATTCTTGTCGTATTTCTTAGGTTGTGGGTTATCAGGATTAACCGAAGGTTCAATCTCCACATCCCCATCATTGCTAGGTTGAGCATTATCATGAACATCACTATCCATATTGTCACCAGGTTCATGTTCATCACCAGATTGTGTTTCTGCATCAGACGCAGAAATATCATTAGGTTCTTCCGGTGTGACAGTATTTGGTGAACTGGCATGTAGGTTTCTATCATCCTTCTTCTTCTCCTTAGGATGACTGGGTGTATCAGCATTGACTCCTTGAGAATCTTGATCAATTCTCTTAGGATGACCTTCAGGATACAAAGGTTCTTCAGTTATTCTGCCTCCTCTAGTAATGAATCTGACAGAGTTGTCATTTAATTCACTGAGCAGGTCATTCTGAGCTTTAAGTACTTGTTCTACCTGAGTAATAATCATAGAGGCATGTTTACTCAGAAGCTTCAGATCATTGGCATTTCTGTCTACGCAAGCACTTAAATGGCTAAGCATACGATTACTTTGTTCCAAATGTCTTCTAACATAACATTGAAACTCTATTGTTTGGCAACAAAGTTGTCAAATGCCTCAAAGCATAGGCTAGCAGGTTTACCAAAAGGAATATCACTCTCATCAAACCTACGTAGAGAATTCACTTCTACTACCTGTATCGGGTTATCGAGACCATGGATCTCTTCGATAGGTGGTAGATTTTTGACATCTTCAGATCTAATGCCTTTCTCTTGCATAGATTTCCTGGCTTCTTGCATATCTTCGGGACTATGGAATAGAATACCTCTTTTATTAAGAGTTGGCTTAGGAGGTGGTTCGGGAATAGTCCAAGCATTATCGTTGATCAAGATGTTATTCAGTAGGGTCTCAGCTTGTTCTACAGTTTGTTCCCTAAAAACACAACCGGCACAACTGTCTAGGTGGTCTCTAGAGTCATCGGTAAATCCGTTATAGAGGATATCAAGTATCTCGTTCTTCTTAAGAGGGTGATCACGCAAAGCATTCTGTAGCTGGACGAGCCGCCCCCAAGCTTGTGGAAGACTCTCTTCTTGGAGTTGAGCAAAGTTGTATATTTCCTACAAGGCAACTTGCTTCTTATGGGCAGGGAAATATTTCTCACAGAAGTAATAGACCATATCCTAGGGACTACTCAAACATCCAGGAGCAAGAGAGGTGAACCAGACTTTTGCATCATCCTTTAGAGAGAAAGGAAACAGCTTAAGGATATAGTAGTGGCGAATCTTCTCCTCATTAGTGAAAAGGGTGGCTATATCGTGTAGTTTCGCAAGATGGGCTACGACCGTCTCAGACTCATAACCGTGAAAAGGATCAGATTCGACTAGAGAGATTATCTCAGGGTCGACAGAGAATTCATAATCCTTATCGGTGATAAAGATAGGTGAAGTGGCAAACTTCGGGTCATATTTCATCTTAGGTTCCCGAGATTTTTCCTTCCACTTGAGAAGTAATTTTTCAGCGTCATAGGCATCCTTACATGCAAGAAAATCCTCAGCTATCTCTCCCTCCATAACGTAACCCTGAGGTATATCAGGCAATTCATATCTAGGAGAGCTAGATCTAATAGGAGCAAAAGCAGGTTCTATCTCAATAGTATCGGCAGTATCAGAAGCATCACGAGCATTGGCAGTAACTCTAGCAATATGAGCATCAAGGAACACTCCTAGTGAAACATCAGGCAAGGTAGTATCTCTAGCAGTATCAAGCATAGCATCATCAGGCAAAATAGGATCTCTAGCATCATTACGCAAAGCAGTATCAAGCATAGCATGTCTAGCAGTATCAAGCATAGCATCTCTAGCAGTATCAGGCATAGTATCAAGCATAGTATCATCAGGCATAGTATCAAGCATAGCATCTCTAGCAGTAGCATCATAAGCATCATCAAGCACAGGCGACATATCAAGATTTCTAACAGGAGGTGATGTCGCAAACTTACTCATAACTGAAGGTGAATCAAGTGCAAAGCTAGATGCGAATTCCTTACCTCCCCTCGTAGTTGAGGGCAAGACTTTGGTCTTCGTATCCTTCAGATTCTTCAGAGTGATCAACAGATATAAATCCCAAGTGACTCAGAGAATATAGCAATACCACCCCTGCAAGGGCGCTAGAAAAATGCTGACTGGCACTCTCTGGCAATAGCTAGACGAATGTTGATAACAACGGACCTTCCCCTGCAACGGCACCAGAAGAATGCTGCCAGCACTCCCCGGTAGTTAAACTAGAAGAATGTTGTTGACAGCCAACCAGCGCGTGGGTCGCAGCAGTTTTCGAGGGTAGAGTATTTGACCCAAATTTGTTGGTACACCACACAGGAAGTGAGAGAATACTCTCGAGTATTAGCAGCAGAATTTGTCAGATTCAACTGCACCTGAAAGATTAGTATCTGCAAGCAAAGTAGTAACATCAAAGTAGTATGATAACGACGGTGTCAGAAACGATCTATTGATGGCATACTATTCCTAACGATTGTATCAATGGCGCCAAGTTGCCTCGTTGATGGAAGTTGTCAGTTCCCGTCAACGACCAGCGAACCAAGATTGTAGCAGGTAGCAGCAGTGTAACGAGCAATAGTAGCGGCAAGGAACAACAGTAGTGACAGCAGTAGCAGGTAGCAATAGTAGCAAGCGACAGTAGTAGCAGAGCAAGACAAGTAACAGTAGTAGCAACAGTAGTAACAGCAGCAGAGCAAGACAAGTAACAACAGTAGCAAGAGTAGTAACAGCAGCAGTGGGACAAACTCGTAGGCAATGGGTCGGTGATTTGTTTGGATGATATTCATCATGCAACAGTTATAACACGGAGAGATATGTGGCTAGCTCCCGTTCGTCAATGTGATGTAGGCATGCATTCCGTGTGTCGTCATACGTGCTTAGGGAAAAGAACTTGCATGACATCTATTGTCCATCCCTCCCGTGGCAGCAGGGTCCAAAAGGAAACTACGGGATATTAAGGTTCTCCTTTTAATAAAGAACCGGGCCAACGCATTAGCACTTGGTGAACACATGAACTCCTCAAACTATGGTAATCACCGGGAGTGGTTCCGGTTATGGTCACTCCGGGGTTGCCGGATCATAACACATAGTAGGTAACTACAACTTGCAAGATCGGATCTAAAACACACATATATTGGTGACAACATAATAATTTCAGATCTGAAATCATGGCACTCGGGCCCTAGTGACAAGCATTAAGCATGGCAAAGTAGTAGAAACAACAATCTCAGAACATAGTGGATACTAGGGATCAATCCCCATCAAAACTAACTCCATTACATGATAGATCTCATCCTACTCATCACCGCCCAGCGAGCCTATGAATAGATTACTCAGGAACGACGAAGAGCTTCATGGAATTGGAGAGGGAAGAAGGTTGATGATGATGATGGCGACGATTTCCCCTCTCCGGAGCCCAATAAGGACTCCAGATCTGCCTTCCAGATGAAGAACAGGTGGTGGCGGCGCCTCCGTATCGCAAACGCAACGAACACTTCTCTTTTTTATTTTTTCTGGGACGAAAGTGAACTTATAGACCTGATGTTGTCGCGGCAGAGCCGTGTGGGCCCCACAAGCCTGCCCACCGCCACCAGGGGGGTGGTGGCGGAGCCAGGGCTTGTGTCCCACTGGCCCACCCCCTCAGGTGGAACTTGGCGCAGACATTTTTCTTATTTTCCAAATCTGCTCCCCGTAGATTTTCAGGACGCTTGGAGAACTTTGATTTCTACAGAAAAATAACACCAAGGCAATTGTGCTGAAAACAGCGTGAGTCCAGGTTAGTTCCATTCAAATCATGCAAATTAGAGTCCAAAACAAGGGCAAAAGAGTTTGGAAAAGTAGATACAATGGAGACGTATCACCCCCCAAGCCTGTTATTTTTTCCCTGTATTTTTTTCCTTTTGCTGTGTGATTTTGCTGCTAGCAACATTATTGCAGGTGCATGTGATTCAGATTATATTAGGCTAGGTTTCATTTTTTTGTTGTGTCCTGGTTTGCTGCATGTGAAGCTTATATGTAGGTGATGGTGTGATGATGTGCGTGTGAGGTATCACACACACATGTGTGATGTGGTGTTGTGGAGTTCTGTTGTGCACTAGCCTAGATATAGATGTATGTGTGTGGGTTTTCCACCATCTACTTGTGATGCAAGTGTGTGCATTGTGCTGTAGTGTGTGTGTGTTGACACATAAGCATGTGCATGTGGTGCAAGTGGTGTGTGCATGTGGTGTGCTCTAAGTGTTTGTATGTGTGTGTGTGCATGTGGTGTGACTCACACACATGCCCAAGGCATGAGGCACCTTGATAAGCACAGGTTTGCAAGTTAGCATGGTAGGTGAAGAGATGCTTATCTGAGTGTAGATAGTGTGTGTGACCTCTACATCGTGTGTAGATGTTTCCATTATCATGTGCGTGTTGCTTGTGAGGTGTGGTGATGTGTCAATGCACATACGCATGAGGTCTACACCTCATGTATCCCCATTGGTGTTGTGTTAATGTGCAAGAGCTTATGTAGGTTGATATAGTGAATAGCACATGTGATGCTGCACTATTCACTATATATATGATTCCATGTGAATTTCCTTTTCTAGTTTGTGCCCTTTTTGTTCCAAGCAAGTGCATAGGTATTTTATATGCTTTTGGGGTAGAAAGATCCCAGGAATCCATTGGTGAAATCATTTTTGCCATTGGAACCTTTTTCTGGAGATGACCTATTTCATTTTGTTCTATGTTTAGAGCTTGGTTCCATGTGATTTGTTGAGCACAAAGGTTTGCTTCTTGGTTGTGCTAGTAGAGGGTGACCCCCTCTACCAAATGTTGGTTTCATTTCATGATTAGGAATTCATGTGGGCAAGTTGTGCCCAATCAAAGTAGGCATGTGGCTGAAATTCCAGATTAGATTTTCACTAAGTGTGAGAATCTGTTTATATTTTTTTCTCCTGTTAATGAGGTTGTGCAGGTCAATGTGTTGTGATCTGGCCTTAGCTTTCAACTGGGAAGTTGAAGATGATATGTTTTCCTAGATCCCTGTAAAATTTCATTCCATTTGGAGTCATGTAGATATTGTTTTGGCTGCTGTCAAAATGCTTCAGAGCATAGACAGATAGAGAGAATCTGGAATTTTCACTAAGTCCCAGAAATCTGATATTTTTGGGCAAGTTTGCAGCCTTGTAAGTTTCTGTGTTTAATTCCTTTGTGTGATATCTTTGCTTGTGCTTGTAGTAATCTTGGATAGCTACAGCCACATATCTTATTTGGAATGTTTAGGTGGCTGTAGGTGCTTTGCATGTAGCTCACAAAGTGCTATGATGCAGTTTATGGAAGATTGTGTAGTTTTGTCATTTTGATGTTTGTGAGTGCTTAGTTGATGATGTGGCGTTCTTCCTTGCTCCACCCCATTCATGTTGGTTTGTTTTATGTCTTGGCTACCTGGAAATACCAGAGTTGAGCCATTGGAGTGTGTTGTGATGAATTTGATACGTAGGGCTTCATATCTTGTTTCGTTGATTCCCGTTGATCCATAGCTCCGTTTGTACTGTTCTTTATATTGTTTTGCATTGTATTCACGAGACACATGTGATCATGTCATTTTCATGCATGTTAAGATAACTTAGGCTGCAGTACTATCCAGGAACATGTATTTACTTCTCATGCTTGTGCTAGTGAGAGAAATAGTGGTGCATGGTCATATTCATCTCATGCATCATGTGCTTGTTGCATCTTGAGGTGCTGTTGTTCATTGGATGTTATTATTATGTTGGGTAGCAGCGGGATCGGAGAACGAGTAGGTGGATTTCAGAGAGTACGTGCAGGACGAACAAGAACCATTCCAAGCTGAGGATATCACAGGCAAGATGATATGACCTTGATTCCATCTCTAGACTTCTTATGCTAAATTACGTTTCTTCTATCATATGATCGCTGCCTACCACTGAAATAAATTGCCTCCTGAAAAGCCATGAAACCAAACACTTATCCCTTCCTAGCAAACTTGAATGGCTAAGTAAGCTTGCTCAGCTACTAATGTTAGTGTTGCTAGATGTAGGTGCTTTGTCTCATGTGATAGCATGAGTTGATATCATTATCTTAATTCTGTTATTTAATTAATGGGACTATATACTTGCTAAATAACGGAAGGCCTAGCCTTTTGCTAGGTGCTTTGTTCCGTTATTGCCGCCATAGTTACCGGCTACCGGTGTTTGGTTCCATATTGATCGCTCCTAACACGTTCGGGGTTGTTATGGAGACCCCCTCGATAAATCGCGTAGTGTTAAGACTTGTCCGGCAGGACCCAACATTGGTGTTAATTTGCTAGTCACTTAATAATAATCTGCTCAGGGAATGGCCTACCCGAGTAATTTAAACAACAACCCGGGCCAGTGCTCCTCATGAGTGTTGGTCCAAACTAGAGCACCGTGCGGGGCCATCCCAGGGCAACTCGGGAGATTTCTCTGGCCACTGTACGCTTCGCTTATCCGGCGTGTCCTGAGACTGAGATACGCGGCTCTTATCAGGGTCGTCGACACGTCGGAAGGTCCTGCTAGTCTTGTCTTACCTTAGCGATATATCTTGCGTATAGGAATCCCGGTGAAGCTTTGGTTCTCCCCAGAGTTGAGGTTTTCCTCTAAGGAATCCGACGAGGTCACGATATTCGTGATAGAGGATTACTTTGCGGCCCATGTACGTTTGTGATGGACTAGTTGGAGCACCCCTGTAGGGTTTATTCTTTCGGAAAGCCGTGCCCGCGGTTATGTGGCAACTTGGAATATTTTGTTAACATCCGGTAATAGATAACTTAAACATAACCTAATAAAATTGCCTACTCTGTGCGTAACCGTGATTGTCCCCTTCGAAGATCTCTCTCCGATTGGGAACATGGTGGGGTTATGATTGACATAGGTAGTTGTTGAGGATCACTTAGTGATCAAGTATCATCGACTGCTAGTCTAGACCACCTTCATTATGTTCTATGCAAGATAGCCACAATATCAAGCTTAGGATGCTGCAACCTAAATACTCCACCTATCCAACCTAATAACTTGAATAGTTCTGGCACCGAGGTCATAGATTGCTGAGTCCCCGTGGCTCACGGATTCCTTCACCACACCAACAGGTTCAGGTACCCCCAAGACAGATGATCCCGACGGCATGCAGCTGGCGTGGAAGTACGATGAGGAGAACGACCGCCTGTACGTGTACTATCCAGAAGATTGAGGCGTGGTAGTGATCGTGGGCCAGCAGGCAGGGTTGCATAACCATTTCCCTTGTTTTGTAGTCCGTAGCGGAACTACCTTGATTGTATGCATGATGTACTCTGATATATTCATGAGATGGCAATTGAATCCCTTATTGTCATTCTGTTGATATTATGTATGTGCTATGTTACCATGTTTGCGAGACGCTTAGATGCGCTCCTTTCCAATTCGAGGCCTCCATCCCCATATCGGAAAGGACCGCATCTTAGTCGTTACAAGTTGGTATCAGAGCCTTATGACCATAGGAGCCTTTGTGTGATCGTACTTGGCCGAGTCGAGTCTTGTAAAATGTTTTGAGTCTTAGTTATACTGGAGAGTAGGATTCTTTTTTCTCATTTTCCATGCTCTAGTGAGGTTCCCGACTTAGGAAATCTTAAATTCTACTCCTTTTCTCGCTCAAATTTTTTTTAGGATCACGCGCGTATTTGTGAAATCTATATAATTTCGATGTGACGGAGTTCTGTCTTGGTGCCTCCTGTCTGCCTTGATTTCTTCCGGGGAGTTGAGCTCCAGGGGATTCTTGTGCACATCGCCATCATTCAGATTTCTGAGTATCTAAGAACGAAGGATGTTCGTTATTGCTTCAATACTAGTAGTGGCGAGATAACCCCGATGTCCCCAGTACTGGTGCAGGTTGTTTGGGAGTACTGCCATACTTGGTATCGTTGTGATCACGAGGATCTGTTGTAGACGAAGGTCCGAGATGCTGGTTGTGTGTTGACGGATGTGATACAGGTGACGGGTTAGTTTAGGAGTTGTGTGATATTACTCCTTGTATCTGTGTACTAGATTGCATGACCAGTTATTTCGGGAATTCATAGGTGGGATAATAAGTAGTATCTTATAGGACTATCTTCCTACAGATGTATGATCAAGGTTGGGATTCGATGTTCAGTGGGTGTGTGTTGGGAACGTCGCATGGGAAACAAAAATTTTCCTACGCACACGAAGACCTATCATGTTGATGTCCATCTACGAGACGGGATTTCCGATCTACGTACCCTTGTAGATCGCACAGCAGAAGCGTTAGTGAACGTGGTCGATGTAGTGGAATGTCCTCACGTCCCTCGATCCGCCCCGCGAACCGTCCCGCGATCGGTCCCACGATCTAGTGCCGAACGGACGGCACCTCCGCGTTCATCACACGTATAGCTCGACGATGATCTCGGCCTTCTTGATCCAGCAAGAGAGACGGAGAGGTAGATGAGTTCTCCGGCAGCATGACGGCGCTCCGGAGGTTGGTGGTGATCTAATCTCAGCAGGGCTCCGCCCGAGCTCCGCAGAAACGCGATCTAGAGGTAAAACCGTGGAGGTATGTGGTCGGGCTGCCGTGGCAAAAGTTGTCTCAAATCAGCCCTAAAACCCTACTATATATAGGAGGGAGGGAGGGGAGGAGGGAGCCTCAAAACCTAAAGGTTTGGCCAAAATTGGAGGTGGAGGAGTCCTACTCCAATCCTACTTGGAGTAGGATTCCACCTTCCCACTTGGAAACTCTTTCCACCTTGTGTTTTTTCCTTCTCCAACCTTATGGGCCATAGTGGGAACTTATTCCAGCCCACTAGGGGCTGGTTTATCTCTTCCCATAGCCCATGAGAACCCTTGGGGCGTGACACCCCTCCTGATGGTCCCCGGCACCCCTCCCGGCACTCCCAGTACACTACCGATGAGCCCGAAACTTTTCCGGTAATGCACGAAAACCTTCCGGTAACCAAATGAGCTCATCCTATATATCAATCTTCGTTTCCGGACCATTCCGGAAACCCTCGTGACGTCCGTGATCTCATCCGGGACTCCAAACAACATTCGGTAACCAACCATATAACTCAAATACGCGTAAAACAACGTCGTACCATAAGTGTGCAGACCCTGCGGGTTCGAGAACTATGTAGACATGACCCGAGAGATTCCTCGGTCAATATCCAATAGCGGGACCTGGATGCCCATATTGGATCCTACATATTCTACGAAGATCTTATCGTTTGAACCTCAGTGCCAAGGATTCATATAATCCCGTATGTCATTCCCTTTGTCCTTCGGTATGTTACTTGCCTGATATTCGATCATCAGTATCCGCATACCTATTTCAATCTCGTTTACCGTCAAGTCTCTTTACTCGTTCCGTAATACAAGATCTCGCAACTTACACTAAGTCACATTGCTTGCAAGGCTTGTGTGTGATGTTGTATTACCGAGTGGGCCCCGAGATACCTCTCCGTCATACGGAGTGACAAATCCCAGTCTTGATCCATACTAACTCAACGAACACCTTCGAAGATACCTGTAGAGCATCTTTATAGTCACCCAGTTACGTTGCGACGTTTGATACACACAAAGCATTCCTCCGGTGTCAGTGAGTTATATGATCTCATGGTCATAGGAACAAATACTTGACACTCAGAAAACAGTAGCAACAAAATGACACGATCAACATGCTACGTCTATTAGTTTGGGTCTAGTCCATCACATGATTCTCTTAATGATGTGATCCCGTTATCAAGTAACAACAATTGCCTATGCCCAGGAAACCTTGACCATCTTTGATCAACGAGCTAGTCAACTAGAGGCTTACTAGGGACAGTGTTTTGTCTATGTATCCACACAAGTATTGTGTTTCCAATCTATACAATTATAGCATGGATAATAAACGATTATCATGAACAAAGAAATATAATAATAACTAATTATTATTGCCTCTAGGGCATATTTCCAACAGTCTCCCACTTGCACTAGAGTGAATAATCTAGTTCACATCACCATGCGATTTCAACGAAGCCAACACCCATATAGTTCTGGGGTCTGATCACGTGTTGCTCGTGAGAGAGGTTTTAGTCAACGGTTCTGAAACTTTCAGATCCGTGCGTTCTTTACAAATCTTTATGTCATCTTATAGATGCTGCTACTACGTTCTATTCGAAAATGCTCCAAATATCTACTCTACTATACGAATCCGTTGCACTACTCATAGTTATTCGGATTAGTGTCAAAGCTTGCATCGACGTAACCCTTTACGACGAACTCTTTAACCACCTCCATAATTGAGAAAAATTCCTTAGTCTATTTAGTTACTAAGGATAACTTTGACCGCTGATCAGTGATTCAATCCTGGATCACTCTGTGTACCTCTTAACAGACTTGGTGCAAGACACACATCAGATGCGTTACTCAGCATGGCATACTTTAGAGTCTACAGCTAAGGCATAGAAGACGACCTTCGTCTATTCTCTTTATTCTGCCATGGTCGGGTTTTGAGTCTTACTCAAATTCACACCTTACAACACAGTCAAGAACTCCTTCTTTGCTGATCTATTTTGAATTCCTGAAAAAACTTGTCAAGGCATGCATCGTGTTGAAACTTCTATTAAACGTTTTGATCTATCTCCATAGATCTTGATGCTCAACATTCAAGTAGCTCAATCCAGGTATTCCTTTGAAAAACTCCTTTCAAACAACCTTTTATGCTTCACAGAAATTCTACATTACTTCTAATCAACAATATGTCAACCACATATACTTATCAGAAATTCTATAGTGCTCCCACTCACTTCTTTGGAAATACAAGTTTCTCATAAACCTTGTACAAACCCAAAATCTTTGATCATCTCATCAAAGTGTATATTCCAACTCCGAGATGCTTGCACCAGTCCATTGAAGGATCGCTGGAGCTTGCATACTTGTTAGTATCTTTAGGATCGACAAAACCTTCTGGTTGTATCACATACAATGTTTGCTCAAGGAAACCGTCGAGGAAACAATGTTTTGACATCCTATGTGCAATATTTCAAAAATAATGCAACAACTACTAACATAATTCTAACAGACTTTTAGCATCGCTACGAGTGAGAAAGTCTCACCATAGTCAACTGTTTGATCATCTCGGAAACATCTTTGCGACAAGTCAAGCTTTTCTTAATAGTGACTTATCACCATCGTCGTCTGTCTTCCTTTTAAAGATCCATCTTTACTCAATAGTCCTACGACCATCAAGTAGTTCTTCCAAAGTCTACACTTTGTTTTCATACATGGATCCTCTCTCGGATTTCATGGCCTCCAGCCATTTGTCAGAATCCGGGCCCACCATCGCTTCTCCATAGCTCGTAGGTTCATTATTGTTCAACAACATGACCTCCAAGACAGGGTTACCATACCACTCTGTAGTAGTACGCGACCTTGTTGACCTACGAGGTTTGTAGTAACTTGATCCAAAGCTCAATGATCACCATCATCAACTTCCACTTCAATTGGTGTAGGCGCCACAGGAACAACTTCCTGTGCCCTGCTACACACTAGTCGAAGTGATGGTTCAATAACCTCATAAAGTTCTATCACCCTCCCACTCAATTCTTTCGAGAGAAACCTTTCCTCAAGAAAGAACCCGTTTCTAGAAACAAACACTTTGCTTCCGGATCTGAGATAGGAGATGTATCCAACTGTTTCGGATATCTTATGAAGATGCATTTATCCGCTTTGGGTTCAAGCTTATCAGACTGAAACTTTTTCACATAAGCGTCGAAGCCCCAAACTTTCAAGAAACGACAGTTTAGATTTCTCTAAACCTCAGTCTACACTGTGTCATCTCAACGGAAATACGCGGTGCCCTATTTAAAGTGAATGCGGTTGTCTCTAATGCATAACCTATAAACGATAGTGGTAATTCGATAAGAGACATCATAGCATGCACCATACCAAATAGTGTGTGGCTATGACGTTTAGACACATCATCACACTATGATGTTCCACGTGGCATGAACTTCGAAACAATTTCCACATTGTCTTAACTGCGTACCAAAGCTCGTAACTTAGATATTCATTTCTATGATCATCTCGTAGGCAGTTTATCCTTTTGTTACGACGAACTTCACTCCGAAACAGAATTGAACTTTTCAATATTTCAGACTTGTGACTCATTAAGTAAATACTCTTGTATCTACTCAAATCATCATTGAAGTAAGAACATAATGATATCCACTACGTGCCTCAACACCCATTGGACTGCATACATCAAAATGTATCACTTCCAATAAGTTACTATCTTGTTTCATCTCAATGAAAACAAGGCCTTGCTCATGTGGTATGATTTGCATGTCACTAGTGATTCAAAATCAAGTGAGTATAAAGATCCATCAGCATGGAGCCTCATCATGCAATTTATACCAACATGACTCAAGCGGTAGTGCCACAAGTAAGTGGTACTATCATCATTACCTCGTATCTTTTGGCACCAATATCATGAACATGTGTGACTCTACAATCGAGATTCAATAAACCATTGAAGGTGATTATTCAAGCAAATAGAGTAACCATTATTCTATTTAAATGAATAATCGTATTGCAATAAACACGATCCAATCATGTTCATGCTTAACGCAAGCACCAAATAACAATTATTTAGGTTTAACACCAATCCCGATGGTAGAGGGAGCGTGCGACGTTTGATCATATCAACCTTGGAAACACTTCCAATATGTATCGTCACCTCGCCTTTAGCTAGTCTCCGTTTATGCCGTAGCTTTCATTTCGTGTTACTAATCACTTAGCAACCGAACCGGTATCCAATACCCTCGTGCTACTACGAGTACTAGTAAAGTACACATCAACATCATGTATATCAAATATACTTCTTTCGACTTTTGCCAACCTTCTTATCTACCAAGTATCTAGAGTTGCTCCGCCTCAGTGACCGTTCCCCTCATAACAGAAGCACTTAGTCCCGGGCTTGGGTTTAATCTGGGGTCTATTCATTAATGCAGCAACTGCTTTGCCGTTTCATGAAGTATCCCTTCTAGCCCTTGCCTTTCTCGAAACTTAGTGGTTTTACTAACCATCAACTATTGATGCTCCTTCTTGACTTCTACTCTCGCAGTGTCAAAAATAGCGAATCGCTCAAGGATCATTGTATCTATCCTTGATATGTTATAGTTCATCACGAAGCTCTCACAGCTTGGTGGCAGTGACTTTGGAGAACCATCACTATCTTATCTGGAAGATCAACTCCCACTTGATTCAAGCGATTGTCGTACTCAGATAATCTGAGCACACGCTCAACGATTGAGCTTTTCTCCTTTACTTCATGGACAAAGAATCTTGTCGGAGGTCTCATACCTCTTAACAAGGGCACAAGCATGAAATCACAATTTCATCTCTTTAGAACATCTCTCATGTTCCGTGACGTTTCAAAACATCTTCGGCGCCTTGCTTCTAAGCCATTAAGTATTTTGTACTGAACTATCGTGTAGTCATCAGAAACGTGTATGTCGGATGTCCAGAACATCTACAGACGACGCTCGAGGTGCAGCACACCGAGTGCTGCATTAAGGACATAAGCCTTCTGCGCAGCAATGAGGACAATCCTCGGTTTTACAGACTCAGTCTGCAGAGTTTGCTACTTTCAACTAAATTTTCTCTAGGAACATATAAAAAACAGTAGAGCTATAGCAGAAGCTACATCATAAATCGCAAAGACCATTAGACTATGTTCATGACAATTAGTTCAATTAATCATATTACTTCAGAACTCCCACTCAAAAAGTACATCTCTCTAGTCACTTGAGTGGTACATGATCCAAATCCACTATCTCAAGTCCGATCATCACGTGAGTCGAGAATAGTTTCAGTGCTAAGCATCTCTATGCTAATCATATCAACTATACGATTCATGCTCGACCTTTCGGTCTCATGTGTTCCGAGGCCATGTATGCACATGCTAGGCTCGTCAAGCTTAACCCGAGTGTTCCACGTGTGCAACTGTTTTGCACCTGTTGTATGTGAACGTTGAGTCTATCACACCCGATCATCACGTGGTGTCCCGAAACGAAGAACTGTCGCAACGGTGCACAGTCGGGGAGAACACAATTTCGTCTTGAAATTTTAGTGAGAGGTCACCTCATAATGCTACCGTCGTTCTAAGCAAGATAAGGTGCATAAAGGATTAACATCACATGCAATTCATAAGTGACATGATATGGCCATCATCATGTGCTTCTTGATCTCCATCACCAAAGCACCGGCATGATCTTCTTGTCACCAGCGTCACACCATGATCTCCATCATCATGATCTCCATCAACGTGTCGCCATCGGGGTTGTCGTGCTACTCATGCTATTACTACTAAAGCTACGTCCTAGCAATATAGTAAACACATCTGCAAGCACAAACGTTAGTTTAAAGACAACCCTATGGCTCCTGCCGGTTGCAGTACCATCGATGTGCAAGTCGATATTAACTATTACAACATGATCATCTCATACATCCAATATATGACATCACATCGTTGGCCATATCACATCACAAGCATACCCTGCAAAAACAAGTTAGACGTCCTCTAATTGTTGTTGCATGTTTTACGTGGTAACCATGGGTATCTAGTAGGATCGCATCTTACTTATGCAAACACCATAATGGAGATATATGAATTGCTATTTAACCTCATCCAAGGACCTCCTCAGTCAAATCCGATTCAACTAAAGTTGGAGAAACCGACACTCGCCGGTCATCTTTGAGCAACGGAGTTACTCATAGCGATGAAACCAGTCTCTCGTAAGCGTACGAGTAATGTCGGTCCGAGCCGCTTCGATCCAACAATACCGCGGAATCAAGAAAATACTAAGGAGGGCAGCAAAACGCACATCACCGCCCACGAAAACTTTTGTGTTCTACTCGAGATTACATCTACGCATGAACCTAGCTCTGATACCACTGTCGGGGAACGTCGCATGGGAAACAAAATTTTTCCTACGCGCACGAAGACCTATCATGGTGATGTCCATCTACGAGAGGGGATTTCCGATATACGTACCCTTGTAGATCGCACAACAGAAGCATTAGTGAACGTTGTCGATGTAGTGGAATGTCCTCACGTCCCTCGATCCTCCCCGCGAACCGTCCCGCGATCCGTCCCACGATCTAGTGCCGAACGGACGGCACCTCCGCGTTCATCACATGTACGAATCGACGATGATATCGGCCTTCTTGATCCAGCAAGAGAGACGGAGAGGTAGATGAGTTCTCCGGCAGCGTGACAGCGCTCCGGAGGTTGGTGGTGATCTAATCTCAGCAGGGCTCCGCCCGAGCTCCGCAGAAACGCGATATAGAGGTAAAACCGTGGAGGTATCTGGTCGGGTTGCCGTGGCAAAAGTTGTCTCAAATCAGCCCTAAAACCCCACTATATATAGGAGGGAGGGAGGGGAGGAGGCAGCCTCAAAACCTAAAGGTTTGGCCGAAATTGGAGGTGGAGGAGTCCTACTCCAATCCTACTTGGAGTAGGATTCCACCTTCCCACTTGGAAACTCTTTCCACCTTGTGTTTTTTCCTTCTCAAACCTTATGGGCCTTAGTGGGAACTTATTCCAGCCCACTAGGGGCTGGTTTATCTCTTCCCATAGCCCATGAGAACCCTTGGGGCATGACACCCCTCCTGATGGTCCCCGGCACCCCTCCTGGCACTCCCAGTACACTACCGAGGAGCCCGAAACTTTTCCGGTAATGCACGAAAACCTTCCGGTAACCAAATGAGGTCATCCTATATATCAATCTTTGTTTACGGACCATTCCGGAAACCCTCGTGACGTTCGTGATCTCATCCGGGACTACGAACAACATTCGGTAACCAACCATATAACTCAAATACACATAAAACAACGTCGAACCTTAAGTGTGCAGACCCTGCGGGTTCGAGAACTATGTAGACATGACCCGAGAGACTCCTCGGTCAATATCCAATAGCGGGACCTGGATGCCCATATTGGATCCTACATATTCTACGAAGATCTTATCGTTTGAACCTCAGTGCCAAGGATTCATATAATCCCGTATGTCATTCCCTTTGTCCTTCGGTATGTTACTTGCCTGAGATTCGATCGTCAGTATCCGCATACCTATTTCAATGTCGTTTACCGGCAAGTCTCTTTACTCGTTCCCTAATACAAGATCCCGCAACTTACACTAAGTCACATTGCTTGCAAGGCTTGTGTGTGATGTTGTATTACCGAGTGGGCCCCGAGATACCTCTCCGTCATACGGAGTGACAAATCCCAGTCTTGATCCATACTAACTCAACGAACACCTTCGGAGATACCTGTAGAGCATCTTTATAGTCACCCAGTTACGTTGCGGCGTTTGATACACACAAAGCATTCCTCCGGTGTCAGTGAGTTATATGATCTCATGGTCATAGGAACAAATACTTGACACGCAGAAAACAGTAGCAACAAAATGACACGATCAACATGCTACGTCTATTAGTTTGGGTCTAGTCCATCACATGATTCTCCTAATGATGTGATCCCGTTATCATGTAACAACACTTGCCTATGGCCAGGAAACCTTGACCATCTTTGATCAACGAGCTAGTCAACTAGAGGCTTACTAGGGACAGTGTTTTGTCTATGTATCCACACAAGTATTGTGTTTCCAATCAATACAATTATAGCATGGATAATAAATGATTATCATGAACAAATAAATATAATAATAACTAATTATTATTGCCTCTAGGGCATATTTCCAACAGTGTGTTTGTTCATGGTCATCTTCCAGCGGTTCTCGTTGTGTCTTAAAGAGTCCTTGTAGCTCGCTACGACTCGGGGATACTTCGTATGTCGTGTGCACTACCTTGCACATGATGGCTACTGTAAATTCGAGCCCGTGCGATCTTATCCATGAAGATATCGGATGAAATATCGATCATATGTTTGTTCCGAGCAGTTCTAGCTCATACTTGTTTGAAGTGGTCTTAATCAGAATTTTGTCGACCGTCACTTTGAGGAAGCATTCTTACCAATTTTGTTTGAATGCAATTGCTTATTCCTGTTCAGATATTCCTGTCATTTTGATTCAGCAATATCTTCAATTTATTCTGTGGGCTAATGTGATGTCCGTCTTCAGGATGGCTGCACCAACACGTCAGAACCCAGGGCGTGAGGATATGCCGCCACCACCTTCTCCTCTGGAGAATCCTCCGCCGCTGCCGCCTCCTCCTGCAGAGGCCTGGCAAGCGGTGATGGCTGCTACTAATGCAAACACATAGATGCTGCTACAGTAGTTGCAAGAGAGGGGTAACCAGCAACAAGGCAATTTCCAGCATGGTGGCAATCAGTTTGCTAGTCTGAGTCAGTTCCTGTCGAATCAGCCAAAGACTTTCACTTCCTGTGACCAGCCATTTGATGCAGAGGATTGGATCCGTAATATGAACAAGCATTTCGAGTGTAGCAATGTTCGTCCTGAGGATTATGTCAAATTTGCAACATTCCAGTTGAAGGGGCATGCTTCTATCTGGTGGCAACAGCTGAAGGACTCTAGAGGCCCTAGGGTGATTACTTGGGATGAGTTCTATCGTGACTTCAGGTCCCACTACATTCCTTCCAGCTTTGTGGAGGAGATGTGTGAGAAGTTCAGGCATTTGAAGCAGGGTGGTAATTCCGTGTACAAGTACAACGTTGAGTTCCACGAGCTAGCCCGTTACGCCTTGCAGGATATCCCTGATCAGAAGAGCAAGATTTATCAGTTCAGAGGTGGCTTGAAAGAAGATTTGCAGTTAGCTCTTGGTTTGCACGATCCTGAGGAGTTCGACAAGTTCTACAACCTAGCTCTCAAGGCAGAGGAAGCCTTGCTCAGGGTGGAGAATTCTAAGAAGCGCTTCAGAGATTCCAGCTCTTCCTCGACTCAGGTGGTTCAGACGCAACAAAAGTTTTGGGTGTCTCCTCTCCTCCTCGGCACTTGCAGCAGCTCAAGCACTCTGGTGGTCGTGGTTCTTCCCACCCACCCAACCCTGTCTTCCAGCAGAGATTCCAGCATCAGAAGCAAGGGTCTCCTCAGTCTCAGTACCGGCAGCCAGCAGATGTTACTTGTCACAAGTGTGGTCAGAAGGGTCATTATGCCAACAAGTGTACTTCTCAGCTCCGACTGCCGCCTCCTCCTCCAGGCAAACCTCCAACTAATGCTCTTGTCAAGTTCAACCCCAGATCAGCTCGAGTCAACATGGTGAACGCAGCTGAAGCAGACAACTCCTCTGATGTGATCATGGGCAATCTTTCAGTCAATGATTTTCCGGCTAAAGTCTTGTTCGATTCTGGTGCTTCGCATTGCTTTATGTCAAAGTCATTTTTCATCAAGCATGATTTTCCCGCCACAAGTTTGCATTGACCTTTGGGTGTAATTTCTCCGGGTGCTCAGATGAGGTCAAATTGTAGAATTCCCGATGTCAATGTCAAGATAGGGAGTTATTCTTTTCTGGCTTCTCCGTATGTCTTGGGCAATTCCGACATTGACTTGATCCTTGGTATGGACTGGTTGGCCATGAACAAGGCATCAATTGATTGTGAAGAGAAAGAAGTGAAGCTTACCCACTCTTCGGAGGACGTGATCATATTCCTGGCGCGTGATGATACAATCCGTCTGTTCTCTTTGAATGAAAAGGGTGAGATCAAGCCTATTTCGCAAGTCCCAGTGGTCTGCGAATATGAAGATGTGTTTCCTGAAGAGCTGCCAGGCATGCCTCCGCACCGTGAAGTTGAGTTTGTGATTGAGCTTGAGCCAAGCACAGAGCCGGTGTGCAACCGGCCGTACAAATTGGGTCCAGAAGAATTGAAGGAACTTAAGAGGCAACTCGATGAGCAGGAGCATTTGGGTTTGATCAGACCGAGCTCGTCTCGGTGGGGCTGTGGAGTTCTGTTTGTCAAGAAGAAGGATGGCACGGACCGGCTGTGTGTTGATTACCGTCCATTGATCAAGCAGACAATTAGGAACAAATATCCACTTCCGAACATAACTGAGTTGTTCGAACAGTTGAAAGGCGCTAAGGTCTTCTCCAAGCTTGATCTCAGAATGGGCTATCATCAAATTCGCATTCTTGAGGAAGATATTCCGAAGACTGTCTTCAAGACTAGTTTTGGCTCGTATGACTATACGGTCATGTCTTTTGGTCTGGCTAATGCTCCTCCGACATTCTGTCGATTGATGAACTACATATTCTCTCCGTTCAAGAATGACTTTGTCTTTGTCTATCTTGACGACATTCTGGTCTTTTCTGAAACTGAGGAAGAACACGAAGATCATCTCAGATTGGTGCTTGATAAACTGAGAGAGTACAAGCTGTATGCCAAGTTTTCCAAGTGTGAGTTTTGGATGAAAGAAGTTGTCTATCTTGGGCACATTATCTCTGCCGAGGGCATTAAAGTTGATCCGTCCAAAGTTCAGGCCATTGTTGAATGGGAGCCTCCACACAATGTGAAGCAGCTTCGAAGCTTTCTCGGGCTTACTGGCTATCGCAGAAGGTTCGTTGAGAACTTCTCCAAGATCGCCAAGCCGCTCTCAAGTCTTCTTCAGAAGGGTGTTAAGTATGCTTGGTCTCCAGAGTGTCAGTTGTCCTTCGACACACTCAAAGAGAAGCTTACCTTCACTCCAGTCTTGGTTCCTCCGGATGATTCCAAGCCTTACCAGGTCTTTTGTGATGCTTCTCTCCAGGGTCTTGGTGAGGTTCTGATGCAAGAGAAGAAAGTGGTTGCTTATACCTCCAGGCAGTTGAAGCCAGCGTAGAAGAACTATCATGTGCATGATCTTGAGCTAGCAGCTGTGGTACACGCTCTGATGACTTGGAGACACCTCTTGTTGGAACGTAAGGTTGAAGTTTTCACCGATCACAACAGTCTCAAGTACATCTTCACTCAGCCTAACCTGAATCTTCGGCAAACATGTTGGGTGGAAATGCTCCAAGATTTTAATCCGAGTGTTGAGTACACGCCAGGCAAAGCTAATGTCGTGGCGGATGCATTGAGAAGGAAAGCGTACTGCAACAGTCTGATTCTGCAACCTCTCCAGCCTGGTCTTTGTGAGTCTGTCAGGAAGCTCAACCTTCAGCTAGTACCTCAGGGATTCCTTGCAAACCTTGAGATCTCTCCTACCTTGGAAGATCAGGTCCGAGCAGCACATCTTCTTGACGATATGGTGAAGAAACTCAAGATTGGCGTGGCAAAGAGTCTTCCCAAGTATAAGTGCTTCCCTGATGATGCCAGAGACACGTTGTTCTTTGAGGATCGCCTTGTTGTCCCGAAAGGTGATCTCAGAAAGGTAATCATGGAGGAAGCTCATAACTCTCTTCTCTCTATTCATCCTGGAAGCTCCAAGATGTACCACGACTTGAAACAGACCTTCTGGTGGACTCGTATCAAGCATGATATTGCTCAGTTCGTAAATGAATGTGACGTATGTCGAAGGGTGATACTAGAGCATCAACATCCAGAAGGTCCTTTGCAGCCTTTGCCGATTCCCGAGTGGAAGTTCGATCACATTGAGATGGATTTCGTCACCGGGTTTCCGAAGTCCAAGAAGGGTAATGATGCCATCTTCGTCATCATCGACAAGTTGAGTAAAGTGGCTCATTTTCTTCTAGTCAAGGAATCCATTTCCGCAGCTCAGCTTGTAGAGTTGTACACCTCCAGGATTGTCTCTTTGCACGGTGTGCCTATGATGATCTCTTCGGATCGCGGAAGTATCTTCACTTCCAAGTTCTGGGACTCCTTTCAGTCTTCTATGGGCACGAAGATCCACTTCAGTACAGCGTTCCATCCTCAGACTAGTGGTCAAGTGGAGTGTGTGAATAAAGTTCTTGAGGATATGTGGAGAGCATGTGTTATCTCTTTTGGTATGAAGTGGGAGGATTGTGTGCCTGTTGCGGAGTTCTCGTATAACAACAGTTATCAAGCTAGTTCTGGCAAGGCTCCGTTTGAAATTATCTATGGCACGAAGTGCCGTACCCCGCTCAACTGGTTCGAGACCCGCGAGCATCAAATCCTTGGGAATGATTTGAGAGAATAAGCTGAGGAGATGTGTCGGGTCATTCGCAACAACCTCAGAGCATCTCAGTCCCGTTAGAAGAGCTATTATGATAGCAAGCACCGTGACATGTCTTATGAGCTTGATGGCTTCGTCTATCTCAAGGTGTCGCCTATGAAGGGTATGCAGCGCTTTGCCATCAAAGGCAAGCTTGCGCCTTGTTTCGTTGGTCCGTTCAGAGTGGTCGGCAAGAGAGGCGACATTGCGTACCAGCTCGAGCTCCCGTCAAACTTTGCAAATGTGCATCTTGTCTTCCATGTCTCTCAGCTTTGGAGGTGCTTCAAGACCCCCGAGCGCACTGTTCATCTTCAAGACATTGACCTTCAACCTGAACTTTCGTATCATGAGCATCCAGTTGCGGATCTCGAGGCGACTGAGCGCAAGACCCATAACAAGACTGCCAAATTTCTCAAAGTGCAGTGGCACACCATTCCGATAAAGAGGCTACTTGGGAACGCGAGGACCACCTCCGTTCTGAATTTCCGGAGTTCTTTCAAGCGTAGATCTCGGGGCGAGATCTTTTTGTAGTGTGGGAGAATTTGTAATGCCCCAAGTGTAAATCCTTCCTTTTTTTGGAACCTTCCATGTGGATCCACCTTGTCAAGGCTATGACAGAGTTCATGTTTATGATATCATGTGTGACACTTGTTATTCTTCCTTGCATGCATGCATGCCATATCATATCATTTCCTTGTCTTTGTGATGTTGCATTGTGTTCTTATGATTTCATGTGGTGTTTGTGATCTTGTGGATATATGTGTGGTGTGGTGCAACTCTATTAGGTCGCTTGTGCTAGTAGGATCAACCATGTGAATGCTTAGGTTTCAAAACCATCTTCACTCCCTCTCTATTTCTTCTATGTCAAGTTTCTCTTCTTCCTTTCCTGTTTTAAAAATGACCATGGTTTAGGAGGTTTTGTGTTGGAATGGAGAGGTGTGTTAGCTACTTTTAAAAGCATGTTTTAAAGGTGCATAAAATTACAAAATAGACCAAGTTAATTCTATTTTGTAAAATATTTACTTGCTCCTAAATTCTTGTTCTTATTTTTATTAACTAGGTCTTGATTTTTCATGTTCAGGGATGTGCTAGTGTTTTTTTAGCAGTTGTATATCTCCCTGTGCATTTCTTTCTTTATCTGTTTTTTCTGTAAATAGGAAAGCCCCACGGCTTATTTAAACTCTTAAGTGGCGCCACCTGTGGGCTCACTCCCACAGGACGGCCCCTCTCCTCCTCTCCCTGCGCCAAGCCCGCGCGCGCGTCCCTCCTTCTCCTACCTAATGCCGTCTCTTCCCTCTGCCTCCTTTCCGTCCCCATCAGAGAGAGAAGGTGTTGCTGCCATGAGCTTGAACGTCGAGGACCAACCCTTTATAAGCGTGGGTGTCCGTGCCCGCGTCCTAGGGTTCCCTTCTCCCCCATCCGCCGCCGCCAACCCCATTCCCCATCTCTCCTCCCTCTCCATGCTAAGTTCTATGTAGATTAGGAGCAGAGAGAGAGAGAACACCTCGCCGGCGTCTACCCCCGCGTACTCCGTGGAGCAGCGCAGCCGCCATGTCTAGGGGCACGGGGCAGGTTATCGCGCCCCATTCCCGCCCTCGCTGAGGCCAGGGAACGCCCATCTCGACAGCCAGGAGCAAGCCATCGCCTCTGCTCCGGTGAACGTCTACGTGCTCCTCGGTTCCACGATGATCTGCAACAGGGGGCTTCTTCCACGCGTCTACCTCATCTCCGGCCGGCCTCCTCCACCGTACTACTACTCCTCTACCTTCCTTGGGTGAGTCATCTCCCCTCCGTCCTTCCTCCTCGCTCGGTTCGGCCTGGAGTTCGCCAGAGTGTCCCTGTTCCGTAGGTAGATCGAGCTAGTGTGTTGTGTGTGCTCTGTTTGGATGCGCTCGGTTGTATGGGTGCAAAGAGGGGCCTCCTCCCCCCGCATGAAGCAGAGCTGAGGCTTTGGTGGATCCCATCGTCGACGTAGTAGTCGTAGAGAGACCAGCACCGGCGATCTCTCTGTTGTCGGCTTGCAGGTGCAGGGCAGGGTATGGTAGAGGGTGCTAGTTACCTTGTTTCGGCTCCCTCCTCTGTCAGTAACCGTAGGCGTAGCGTAGTGGCGCAACAGTAGGGTGAGTTGCACCCAGGTCGTGGGTTCGATTCCCCTTCGACCCCCCTTTTGTTAATTGTTTCTCCTTTTCGTTAGTAGTTTAGAGTAGCCGTGTGACTGAACTTGCTAGCTGCTCTGTTCTGTCCAAGCTAAGACAGTAGCAGGGTGGCAAGAGCAGAGGTGTGGTGCAGAGAGGGCTTGGGTTCGACCCCCCCAAGCCTGTTATTATTTCCCTGTATTTTTTCCCTTTGCTGTGTGATTTTGCTGCTAGCAACAGTATTGCAGGTGCATGTGATTCGGATTATATTAGGCTAGGTTTCATTTTTTGTGTGTCTTGGTTTGCTGCATGTGAAGCTTATATGTAGGTGATGGTGTGATGATGTGTGTGTGAGGTATCACACACACATGTGTGATGTGGTGTTGTGGAGTTTTGTTGTGCACTAGCCTAGATACAGATGTATGTGTGTGGGTTTTCCACCATCTACTTGTGATGCAAGTGTGTGCATTGTGGTGTAGTGTGTGTGTTGACACATAAGCATGTGCATGTGGTGCAAGTGGTGTGTGCATGTGGTGTGCTCTAAGTGTTTGTATGTGTGTGTGTGTGTGCATGTGGTGTGAATCACACACATGCCCAAGGCATGAGGCACCGTGATAAGCACAGGTTTGCAAGTTAGAATGGTAGGTGAAGAGATGCTTACGTGAGTGTAGATAGTGTGTGTGACCTCTACATCATGTGTAGATGTTTCCATTATCATGTGCTTGTTGCTTGTGACGTGTGGTGATGTGTCAATGCACATAGGCATGAGGTCTACCCCTCATGTACCCCCATTGGTGTTGTGTTCATGTGCAAGAGCTTATGTAGGTTGATATAGTGAATAGCACATGTGATGCTGCACTATTCACTATATATATATATGATTCCATGTGGATTTCCTTTTCTAGTTTGTGCCATTTTGTTCCAAGCAAGTGCATAGGTATTTTATATGCTTTTGCGGTAGAAAGATCCCAGGAATCCATTGGTGGAATCATTTTTTCCATTGGAACCTTTTTTGGAGATGACTTATTTCAATTTTTTCTATGTTTAGACCTTGGTTCCATGTGATTTGTTGAGCACAAAGGTTTGCTTCTTGGTTGTGCTAGTAGAGGGTGACCCCCTCTACCACATGTTGGTTTCATTTCATGATTAGGAATCCATGTGTGCAAGTTGTGCCCAATCAAAGTAGGCATGTGGCTGAAATTCCAGATTAGTGAAAATCTGAGATTTTCACAAAGTCTGAGAATTTGTTTATATTTTCTTCACCTGTTGATGAGGTTGTGCAGGTCAATGTGTTGTGATTTGGTCTTAGCTTTCAACTGGAAAGCTGAAGCTGATATGTTTGTCTAGATCCCTGTAAAATTTCATTCCATATGGAGTCCTTTAGATATTGTTTTGGCTGCTGTCAAAATGCTTCAGAGCATAGACACATAGTGAGAATCTGGAATTTTCACTAAGTCCCTGAAATTTGATATTTTTGGGCAAGTTTGCAGCCTTGTGACTTTCTGTGTTTAATTCCTTTGTGTGATATCTTTGCTTGTGCCTGTAGTACTCTTGGATAGCTAGAGCCACATATCTTATTTGGCATGTTTAGGTGGCTGTAGGTGCTTTGAATGTAGCTCACAAAGTGCTATGATGCAGTTTATGGCAGATTTTGTAGTTTTGTCATTTTGATGTTTGTGAGTGCTTGGTTGATAATGTGGTGTTTTTGCTTGCTCCACCCCATTCATGTTGGTTTGTTTTATGTCTTGTCTACTCGGAAATACCAGTGTTGAGCCATTGGAGTGTGTTGTGATGAATTTGACACGTAGGGCTTCATATCTTGTTTTGTTGATTCCCGCGGATCCGTAGCTCCGTTTGTAATGTTCTTTATATGGTTTTGCATCGTTTTCATGAGACGCATCTGATCATGGCATTCTCATGCATGTGAAGATAGCTTAGGTTTCAGTATTGTCCAGGAACATGTATTTACTTCTCATGCTTGTGCTAGTGAGAGAAATAGTGGTGCATGCTCATATTCATCTCTAGCATCATGTGCTTGTTGCATCTTGAGGCGTTGTTGTTCATTGGATGTTATTATTATGTTGGGTAGCACCAGGATAAGAGAACGAGTACGTGGATTCGGGAGAGTACGTGCAGGATGAACAAGAACCATTCCAAGCTGAGGATATCATAGGCAAGATGATATGACCTTGATTCCATCTCTAGACTTGTTATGCTAGATTACGTTTCTTCTATCATATGCTTTCTGCCTACAACTTAAATAAATTGCCTCTATAAATGCCATGAAACCAAACACTTATCCCTTCCTAGCAAACTTGAATGGCTAAGTAGGCTTGCTCAGCTACTAATGTTAGCGTTGCTAGATGCAGGTGCTTTGTCTCATGTGATAACATGAGTTGATATCATTATCTTAATTCTGTTATTTAATTAATGCTCCTATATACTTGGTAAATAACGGAAGGCCTAGCCTTTTGCCGGGTGCTTTGTTCCGTTATTGCCGCCATAGTTACCGGCTACCAGTGTTTGATTCCATATTGATCGCTCCTAACACGTTCGGGGTTGTTATGGGGACCCCCTCGGTAAATCGCGTCGTGTTAAGACTTGTCCGGAAGGACCCAACATTGGTGTTAATTTACTAACAACTTAATAATAATCTGCATAGGGAATGGCCTACCCGAGGAATTTAAACAACAACCCGGGCCAGTGCTCCTCATGTGTGTTGGTCCAAACTAGAGCACCATGCGGGGCTATCCCGGGGCAACTCGGGAGATTTCTCTGGCCACTGTACGCTTCGCTTATCCGACCTGTCCTGAGACTGAGATATGCGGCTCTTATCAGGGTCGTCGACATGTCGGGAGGTCCTGCTAGTCTTGTCTTACCTTAGCGATATATCTTGCGTATAGGAATCCCGGTGAAGCTTTGGTTCTCCCCAGAGTTGAGGTTTTCCTCTAAGGAATCCGATGAGATCACGAGATTCGTGATAGAGGATTACTTTGCGGCCCGTCTACGTTTGTGATTGACTAGTTGGAGCACCCCTGCAGGGTTTAATCATTCAGAAAGCCGTGCCCGCGGTAATGTGGCAACTTGTAATATTTCGTTAACATCCGGTAATAGATAACTTAAACATAAGCTAATAAAATTTCCTACTGTGTGCATAACCGTGACAGTCCCCTTCGAATATCTCTCTTCGATCGGGAACATGGTGGCTTTATGATTGACGTAGGTAGGTGTTCAGGATCACTTAGTGATCAAGTATCATCGTCCGCTAGTCTAGACCACCTTCATTATGTTCTACGTAAGATAGCCACCATATCAAGCTTAGGATGTTGCAACCTAAATACTCCACCTATCCAACCTAATAACTTGACTAGTTCTGGCACCGAGGTCATAGATTGATGAGTCCCCGTGGCTCACGGATTCCTTCACAACACCAACAGATTGAGGTTCCCTCGAGACAGATGATCCCAACGGCACACAGCTGGCGTGGCAGTACGATTAGGAGAACGACTGCGTGTACGTGAACTATCCAGAAGATTTAGGCGTGGTAGTGATCGTGGGACAGCAGGCAGGGTAGCATAACCATTTCCCTTATTTTGTAGTCCGTAGCAGAACTACCTTGATTGTATGTGTGATGCACTCTGATATATTTATGAGATGGCAATTGAATATCTTATTGTCATTCTGTTGATATTATGTATGTGCTATGTTACCTTGTTTGCGAGATGCTTAGATGCGCTCCTTTCCAATTCGGGGCCTCGATCCCCAGATCGGACAGGACCGCATCTTAGTCTTTACATGGATAGCAACCCTGCTGCTCCATCTTCCTTCTCCGTCGAACAGCTCAAGGAGCATCTTGTAATTATCTTGGTTCATCAACCACTCCGGCAGGACTAGGGGTATTATCTCCCGCGGAGATCCCCGAACCTGGGTATATCGTGTGTCTTGCATTTCTAGTTACCAATCTCATTCCCGGATCCCGTCGGTGTCCCTTCGGTCCCAACCACTCTCAATAAGCCTACCCATGGCATCCGCATGAGAAAACGACGACAGTTGGCGCCCACCATGGGGCCGTCCGGTGCACCGGACGGAGTTACGCTCCGGGCGGGACCCTTTGCCAACCCCACCGGACTGATGAGCACGTCGGCGGAGCCTGCCCTACGGATGTTTCCGCGGTGTTGATCGATGACTCAGCCTGTCCTGCAGGCTCCGCCATCGAGATCAGTAACGAGCCGCTCGGCAACAGCATCGCTTCTGAAGTCGTTCTCCTATGTGCTCTCTTCGACAACCCGCACCTCAATGATGAGCCTCGCCACCTTGGTGGGGATGTTGACATCGACGCTCTCTGCATGCACTTCAGCAAACTCAGTCTCAAATATGCGCCTGCACCCGACGAGTACCCCAACGACATACTCGACTGCAGCGATCCACCATCGTTTGTGGGGTGTCTCGCCCTGCATGACTGATACGCCTCCATCGTATCTACTTTCCCAAACTCTTTTGCCCTTGTTTCGGACTCTAATTTGCATGATTTGAATGGAACTAACCCGGACTAATGCTGTTTTCAGCAGAATTGCCATGGTGTTGTTTTTGTGCAAAAATAGAAGTTCTCGGAATGTCCTGAAATTTTAGGGAGAATTTTTCTGGAATTAATGAAAAATACCTGTGCAAAGGTCCACTGGAGGGGGCGTGCCAGTGGGCCACAAGCCCAGGGGCAGCGGCCACCCCCCTGGTCACGCCGTGATGGCTTGTGGGGCCAACGTGGCGCCACCGCCTCCAAACTCAGCTCTATTTATTCCGTCTCGCCCGGAAAAAAATCAGAGAGAAGAATTCATCGCGTTTTACGATACGGAGGTGCCGCCACACCTTGTTCATCATCTGGAGGGCATATCTGGAGTCCGTTCTGGGCTCCGGAGAGGGGAGATCGTCACCATCGTCATCATCAACCTTCCTCCATCTCCAATTCCATGATGCTCTTCATGGTTCGTAAGTAATCTCATCGTAGGCTTGCTGGACGGTGATGAGTTGGATGAGATCTATCATGTAATCGAGTTAGTTTTGACGGGGATTGATCCCTAGTATCCACTATGTTCTGAGATTGACGTTGCTACTACTTTGCCATGCTTAATGCTTGTCACTAGGGCCGGAGTGCCATGATTTCATATCTGAACCTATTATCTTGTTGCCAATATATGTGTGTTTTAGATCCTATATTGCAAGTTGTAGTCACCTACTATGTGTTATGACCCGGCAACCCCGGAGTGACAATAGCCGGAACCACTCCCGGAGATGACCATAGTATGAGAAGTTCATGTATTCACCAAGTGTTAATGCGTTGGTCTGGTTCTTTATTAAAAGGAGAACCTTAATATCCCGTAGTTTCCATTAGGACCCCGCTGCCATGTGAGGGATGGACAATAGATGTCATGCAAGTTCGTTTCCCTAAGCACGCATGACTACATACGTAATACATGCCTACATTAGATTGACAAACGGGAGCTAGATACATATCTCTCCGTGTTATAGATGTTACATGATGAATCACATCCGGCATACTCATCCGTCAACGATCCACTGCCTACGAGTCTTTTACTACTGGTCCTTGCTACGTTACTTTGTCACTACTGATGTTGCTACTACTGTGACTCTACTGCTGCTGTCACTACTGTTGTTACTTGCTACTGCTGTCACTACTGCTGTTACTCGCTACTTTGTTGTTACCTGTTGCAAGACTTTTCTAGAGCCGTTGCTGGGGTAGAATAGTCCCCCGTCAACGTGCTACTTACTGGCGCCATTGATACAATAGGTCAGAAATAGTCTGCCATCAACAAATCTTTTTCTGGCACCGTTGCTATCATACCACTTTGCTACTGATACTTTGCTTGCAGACACTAATCTTTCAGGTGTGGTTCAAATTGATAAACTTAGCTGCTGATACTTGAGAATATTCTTTCGCTTGCCCTTGTGTCGAATCAATAAATTTGGGTTGAATACTCTACCCTCGAAAAATGTTGCGATCCCCTACACTTGTGGGTTATCAAGACTATTTTCTGGCGCCGTTGCCGGGGAAGCACAGCTATATTCTCTGAGTCACTTGGGATTTACGTCTGCTGATCACCATGAGGAATCCGATAGATCCAAGAACTGAAATCTTGCCATCAACTATGAGGACAAGTAAGGAACTGACATCTAGCTCTACACTTGATTCACCTTTAGTTATGAGTAAGTTTGCGACATCACCTCCTGCTAGAAATCTTGATATGTCGCCTGTGCTTGATGATGCTACTTCTGCTGCCCATGATGCTATGCTTGATACCATGCCTGATGATGCTATGCTTGATACTATGCCTGATGATGCTATGCTTGCTACTACTTTGCCACTAGGCGCATTCCTTGATGCACAAATTGCTAGAGTTGCTGCTAGATGTGATGATAATTCTGAAACTGCTGATACTATTGAAGTAGAACCTGCTATTTTGCCTGCTAGAACCAGCTCTCCGATGCCTGAATTGCCTGATATGCTTGATACGCATTATGTTATGGAGGGAAAGATAGCTGAGGATTTTCTTGCATGTAAGGATAGCTATGATGTTGAGAAATTACTGCGCAAGTGGAAAGAAAAATCTCTGAACGCTAGGATGAAATACGACCCAAAGTTTGCCACTTCGCCTATCTTTGTGACCGATAAGGATTATGAATTCTCTGTCGACCCTGAGTTAATCACTCTGGTCAAATATGATCCTTCTCACGGTTATGAGTCTCAAATGGTTGTAGCCCATCTTACCAAATTGCATGATATAGCCACCCTATTCACTAGTGAGGAAAAGATTCGCCACTACTATATCCTCAAGTTGTTTCCTTTCTCGCTAAAGGATGATGCTAAGACCTGGTTCACTTCTCTTGCTCTTGGTTGTGTGCGTAGCCCCCAGGGTATGATCTACTACTTCTCTGAAAAATATTTCTCTGCCCATAAGAAGCAAGCTGCATTGCAAGAAATATACAACTTTGCTCAAGCTGAAGAAGAGAGCCTCCCACAAGCTTGGGGGGAGGCTCGTCCAGCTACTGAATGCTTTACCTGATCACCCTCTTGAGAAGCATGAAATACTTGATATCTTCTATAATGGACTTACTGATGCTTCCAAAGACCACCTAGATAGTTGTCCCGATAGTGTTTTTAGGGAACGAACCGTAGAACAAGCTGAGATTCCACTGAATAACATCTTGTGCAATGAGAATGCTTGGACTATTCCCGAACCACCTCCTAAGCCAACTCCAAAGAAAAGAGGTATTCTATTCCTCAGTCCTGAAGATATGCAAGAAGCTAAGAAATCTATGCGAGAGAAAGGCATTAAATCTAAAGATTTCAAAAATCTACCACCTATCGAAGAGATCCATGGTCTCTATAACCCGATACAGGTAGTAGAAGTAAATTCTCTGCGTAGGTTTGATGAGAGTGTTATTACTTTTGATAAACCAGCTAACTTATGCCTGGAAGAATTTGATAACTTCGTTGCCAAACAACAGAGTTGCAATGATTATGTTAGCAGACAATTTGAAAAGAATTCTCGTATGCTTAGTCATTTAAGTGCTTGTGTGGACAGAAACATCAATGATCTTAAGCTTCTGAGTAAACATGCATCTATGGTTACTACTCAGGTAGAACAAGTACTTAAAGCTCAAAATGACTTGCTCAATGAGTTGAATAACAATTTCGTCAGGGTCGTCACTAGAGGCGGTAGAATGACCCAGGAACCTTTGTATCCTGAGGGTCATCCGAAGAGAGTTAAACAAGATTCTCAAGGAGTTAGCACTGATGCACCTAGTCATCCTAGAAAGAAGAAGAAATATGATAGGAACCTGCACGCTGGCAACCCTGTTGCTGCTACACCTGAGAGTTGAAACGGTGTCTCTGTCTCTGATGCTGAAACAAAATCTGGTGATGAACATGAGCCTAATGATAATATCAATAGTGATGTTCATGAATATGCTCAACCTAGCAATCAAAAGGATGTGGAGATTGAACCTGATCTTGATAACCCACATCCTAAGACTAAGAGATACGATAAGAATGCCTTCACTTCTGGGAAGCATGGTAAAGAAAGGGAACCATGGGTTCAGAAACCCATGCCCTTTCCTCCCAAACCATACAAGAAAAAGGATGATGAGGATTTTGAGCAATTTGTTGAAATGATCAGACCTGTCTTTCTGCAAATGCGTTTGACAGATATGCTCAAAATGTCTCCGTATGCTAAGTACATGAGAGATATTATGACTAATAAGAGGAGGATACCTGAGGTTGAGATTTCCACCATGCTCGCTAATTATACCTTCAAGAGTGGAACTCCTAAGAAACTAGGTGATCCCGGTGTGCCCACTATACCTTGCTCCATTAAAGGGAACTACGTTAGAACTGCATTTTGCGATCTTGGAATCGGTGTTAGTGTTATGCCTCTCTCTCTTTATCGTAGACTTAAACTGGATAAGTTGACACCCACTGAAATCTCTCTGCAAATGGTCGACAAATCAACTGCTTTCCCTATGGGCATTTGCGAGGATGTGCCTGTTGTGGTTGCTAACGTCACTATCTTAGCAGACTTTGTTATCTTGGGTATTCCCGAGGACGATGCCATGGCTTTCATCCTCGGAAGACCCTTTTTAAACACTGCAGGGGCTGTTATAGATTGCAACAAAGGCAATGTCACTTTCCATGACTACGGTAATGAGCATTCGGTGAAGTTTCCAAAGAAACAACATCGAGTACATTGCATCAATGCTATCGAAAACACTACATCGATTCTTTTTGGGAGCTTTGAATGCCCTATTCCTCGTGTAAAGATGAAGTATGATTTGCTTGTTTGGGAAATACACATCCCCATTAAGGTAACCTAGTGACTATTCCGAAATTCTCCATTCTCTTTTGCGATTCGAAAAGGTTTGTCGAGGAGACTTGATCAACCTCATTGATGGATTTCTTTCGATGACCATGAGATGGATGAATCGAGGAGTCACAAACCTCTGTTCCAAGCTTTCACCTTTAGGTTGATTAGAAGAAAAATGACATATTTAGTTTAGTTTTCCCTGTTTTCTGTTTTAGCATCCGGTAGAAAAGTACCCCAAAAATAAAATTTCTCCGAACGTCCTGAATATCAAGTATGATTTTTTCTGGAATTTTTGAAAAATACTGAGACGAAGAGCTTGTCTGGGGGCTGCACTAGTGGGCCACAAGCCCTGATGGCGCGGGCACCCCCCTGGCCACACCACCCAGGCTTGTGGGGCCCACAGGCACCCCCTCCACTCATTCTTGCTCTTATCTGGTTCTCCTACCTCCAGAAAAAATCGTTTCGCAGCTCAAACCCGTGTTCTTGCTCCTCTTGCTGGGATTTCCGATCTCTTTGCTCAAGGCACCATTCTCCGAACTATTTTGGGGAAATTACTCCTTGGTAAGCGACTCCTCCATTGGTCCAATTAATTTTTGCTCTAGTGCCTTATACTTTGCGTATTTTTGCTGCCTTGGTGTCCATGTTCTTGAGCTCTGCATGCTAATTCTAGCTGGTCCCAAGTAGTTTTGATGCGTAATATGTCCTCTAGGCACTTGTGGGAGTAGTTCCTACGAGTTTCGCTGAGCCTTATTCACTTTTCCTTAGAATCACTAAAACTTCAGAAATTTTCGGAGATAGGAAAAGGGAAAAGATGAGGAGGTTCTTAAGAGGCTCTTCAAGACGTGACCCCAAGGATGATGGGAGTGAGAAGAAGCCCAAGTATCTGGTCCTTCGAGTCGCAGAAGTTTGAGCATGCGAGTGGCCAAGCGACGTGTTCTTACGCGCCGCTGGAATTTATGAGTACTTTTATTACTTGGTGGAGAACGCAGGCCTTACCGCCTTCGTTGAACATAAGTGTCCGCAATACCTCTTCCTCACTAATATCTTCGTACAAAGGTTTAACTTCTATCCGAGGAAGAATTCTCCTATGATTGAGTTCAAACTTTATGATATCCCCCAGCGCATGTCACTCCAGGATTTTTGGAATGTTTGCAAATTACCTTACGTTGGGGATATTCATGAACCTCGTCCACGGGACTTCCAAGCTTTCATCGATACAATTGCTGTAGGAGAGGAGAGAGGAGTGTCTTGCGCTAGAGCTGCTAGCATTCATTTTCCCGTGCTTCGGTACTTCTCATTATTTGTGGGAAAATGTTTGATTGTCCGTGGGAAAGCTGGGTCACTTAGTTCCCCAGATCTTGCGGTCTTGCGCGAACCCCTTTATAACGATAAAACTTATAGCTTGGGCGCTATAGTAGCTCAACGGTTGAACCTGAACCGTTCTAAAGGTGTTGTCTATGGAGGTATCTATTCTACTCGTGTTGCCGCACACTTTGAGATACCCATTAGACTGGACGAGGAAGAAGAGATTCTTCTTCCCGAGAGATATCTAGATTACGATAGCATGGTTCGCCATGACTTTCTTGATAGAGATATAAATAGAACGATGATTTATAACCTGGTATTTAGTCAGGGTACTCGTGAGACTATTACTTTTCCTGCTCCTTCTTTGTTCAATCTTAATGCACGCTGATACATTATTATGCCCTCAGACATCTATGCATATTGGGGCTTAGCCCAACCATAGGTGCCCGTGCCCGAGCCACGAGTCGAGTACCAGACACCAGTTTATCAGTGGGAGTCAGAGGAGCTCACACAACAGTGGCATACTCAGTCCACTCTGGAGTACCCCGGAGCTGGTTATTTCCCTCCTTGGGAGTATACCAACTTAGGCCAAAAGCCTAAGCTTGGGGGAGTACGTGTTTCTCACCGACTTTACATTCTTGCTTATGCTTTCACTTTGTTAGCCGGTGTTCACACTTTGCCACTGTATCATCCATGCTAGTTTATTTTCTTTTTCTCGTTTTCATTTCGTGTAGTTTGAGAAAAACCAAAAAGATTTTCTTTTCTTCTTTTGCTTGTTGGGAGCTTTCCTGTGTAGATAGTTTTCTTTTTCTTTGGGTCTAGGTAGAAGATCATGGTTACAATGTTTAGTGGCTCTTGCATGCATACCTGTTTAACGTTCAAAGAGCCATATTACTTTGTTTTCTCCCTTGTGTTTGCCTGTAGATTCTAGCTCTAGTCCAATGCACGAGCACACTTATTATTGTTCACATCATTCGGTCATGCAAGTGAAAGGCAATAATGACGATATATGATGAAGTGACTGAGCCTGGGAAAGCTGGTATGAATTCGATCTATTTTCTTTTTGTAAATATGACTAGCTCATCATGCCCGATTCATCTTTGTTGTGAGAGAAACATATTTGCAATGACAACTTAGAGATCATAGTTACTTATGCCATGCTTACTTAGCTAGGATATTTTAATGGTTTGTCTTGGTTGCCAACATGAATGTTGATATGACTATGATGTAGTATGATAGGATGGTATCGTCCTTTGAATGAATCAAGTGGCTTGACTTGGCGCATGTTTATGCATGTAGTTGAAACAAAATCAACATAGCCTCTATGATATTCATGTTCATGGTGATTTATGTCCTACTCATGCTTGCACTCAATGTTAGTTAATCTCAATGCACTTTGATGACTGTTGTCGTTCTCTAGTTGGTCGCTTCCCAGTCTTTTGCTAGCCTTCACTTGTACTAAGCGGGAATACTGCTTGTGCATCCACTTCCCTAAACCCAAAGTTGTTCCATATGAGTCCACCATACCTACCTATGTGCGGTATCTACTTGCCGTTCCTACTAAATTTGCACGTGCCATTCTCTAAACCTTCAAGAAATAATCTGTTTTGCATGCCCGAACCGCTCATGTGGTGACAGGGGGCTATTGGTATCTTCCATGCTAGGCGTGTTATCCTCGATATGTGTTTATTCACTATCATTCACCAGAAAGGGGACGGTAATTGGAATTCCCAATTCCATGCTCAAATCGAAAAGATAATTGCCAACAAAACTCCCCCAGGGTTGATGTTGGTATGGACGGTACCCGAGGATTCGGCTAGCCGTGGAGTGTGATTGATTGGTGGTGGGGGAGTCAACACTTTACTTTTCTGTTTGGGAACCGCCTATAGCATGTGTAGCGTGGAAGATGTTGAGAACTCTTAGTTATTGCGTTGACAATGAAAGCATGCCACCCAAAATTATTATCTTTGTTTTCAAAGCTTGAGTTCTGGCACCTCTACAAATCAATGCTTCCCTCTGCGAAGGGCATGTCTATTTATGTTCCTGTTGAGTCATCCTCCTCTTACAAAAGCACCAATTAGAGAGGACCTCTGTCATTTTTATGCTTTGTTTTTAACTGTGTTGAATATGACTGTGACTGGATCTTCTTTGCCATGAATTACAATGTTTAGTCAGCCCTTGGTCTTTGAAGGTGCTCTGCATTTATGTTTTGCGGTCTCACAAAGAGCTAGCGAGATACCATCTAGTCGTACTGCTTCATGTTGTTCTGATTGAAGTGTTGACATTTGAGGCTTATTATTATTTGCTCGCTAGTTGATTATGCCATTGATATAAGTTTATCCTGGGACCTAGATGTCATTTTCTTATGTGGTTTGCTTGTGATCTTGCTGAAACTCTGGATATGAGTTAGACATAGTTGCAACAACAAGATCAAACAGAGTTCGTCAAAGTTTTTCTTTTGTCTCTTTCAGTTTGTCAACTGAATTGCTTGAGGACAAGCAAGGCTTTAAGCTCGGGGGTGTTGATACGCCTCCGTCGTATCTACTTTTCCGAACTCTTTTGCCCTTGTTTTGGACTCTAATTTGCATGATTTGAATGGAACTAACCCGGACTAACACTGTTTTCAGCAGAATTGCCATGGTGTTGTTTTTTGTGTAGAAATAAAAGTTCTCGGTATGTCCTGAAAATTTACGGAGAATTTTTCTGGAATTAACAAAAAATACCTGCGCAAAGATCCACCGGAGGGGGCGTGCCAGTAGGCCACAAGCCTAGGGGGGCCGCGGCCACCCCCCTGGCCGCGCCGTGAGGGTTTGTGGGGCCCAAGTGGTGCCACCGCCTCCAAACTCAGCTCTATTTATTCCGTCTCGCCAGGAAAAAAAATCAGAGAGAAGGATTCATCGCGTTTTACGATACGGAGGCGCCGCCACCCCCTGTTCTTCATCTGGAGGGCAGATCTGGAGTCCGTTCTGGGCTCCGGAGAGGGGAGAACGTCGCCATCGTCATTATCAACCATCCTCCATCGCCAATTCCATGATGCTCTTCATCGTTCGTGAGTAATCTCATCGTAGGCTTGCTGGACGGTGATGAGTTGGATGATATCTATCATGTAATCGAGTTAGTTTTGACGGGGATTGATCCCTAGTATCCATAATGTTCTCAGATTGACGTTGCTACTACTTTGCCATGCTTAATGCTTGTCACTAGGGCCCGAGTGCCATGATTTCAGATCTGAACCTATTATGTTGTCGCCAATATATGTGTGTTTTAGATCCTATCTTGCAAGTTGTAGTCACCTACTATGTGTTATAACCCGGCAACCCCGGAGTGACAATAGCCGGAACCACTCCCGGAGATGACCATAGCATGAGGAGTTCATGTATTCACCAAGTGTTAATGCGTTGGTCAGGTTCTTTATTAAAAGGAGAACCATAATATCCCGTAGTTACCATTAGGACCCCGCTGCCACGGGAGGGTTGGACAATAGATGTCATGCAAGTTCTTTTCCCTAAGCACGTATGACTACATACGGAATACATGCCTACATTAGATTGACGAACGGAAGCTAGTTACATATCTCTCTGTGTTATAGCTGTTACATGATGAATCACATCCGGCATACTCATCCATCACCGATCCACAGCCTACGAGTCTTTTACTACTAGTCCTTGCTTCATTACTTTGTCACTACTGCTATTGCTACTTCTGTTACTCTGCTGCTGCTGTCACTACTGCTGTTACTCGCTACTTTGCTGTTACCTGTTGCAAGACTTTTCTGGAGCCGTCGCTGGGAAGAATAGTCCCCCATCAACTTGCTACTTACTGGCGCCATTGATACAACAAGTCAGGCATAGTCTGCCATCAACTGATCTTTTTCTCGCACCTTTGCTATTATACCACTTTGCCACTCATACTTTTCTTGCAGACACTAATCTTTCAGGTGTGGTTCAAATTGACAAACTCAGCTGCTAATACTTGAGAATATTCGAATGTTCAAATTGACACTAATCTTTCAGGTGTCGAATCAGTAAATTTGGGTTGAATACTCTACCCTCGAAAACTGTTGCGATCCCCTACACTTGTGGGTTATCAACGACGTCGACATTTCCTCCGATCTAATGGAGGTGATGCTTGTAGGCTCGAACACCAGTTCGGGTCGAGGCAAGGATGCGGTGGACGTGGCTGCGCTCCACCCGGGCCCTTGTGACCCGCTTCATGCCACGCTTGCTGGGATGACTATTCCTATCGCCCCAACGACTAATCCAGCGTCGGCCAGGACCGAGCTGGAAGAAGCTCGCAAGTATCTACTGATGGAGGGCACCGCCCTCGCCACTGCCAAGTGCTGGAAGGAGGCTACACAGCATGAGTACAACTCCGCTTACGGCTTCACCGCGGCCGCTGACAGACCCAGCCGGCATGGTGACATTCGCAGGCGCGATCGGGTTGTTGATGAAATCTTAGGCAGCAAGCTACCCATCTGCGACACTCCTGTGGCCCAAATGCGGGCCGCTGAGGCGTCCCTTGAAGTGATGGACGTGTTGGAGGCCGAGGAGCGTGCGCGCCAAGAAAAGCGTGTCAAGGACCTCCTCGCCGCCGCCAACGAGCAGCAGGCTCGCCTCGATCCTGCCCATGCTTTCTCCGTGTCTCCGGGTTTCGACCTCGAGGGTTACCACATCCCCAGCGGCCGTCAGCAAGCTCAACACGCTTCAGCCCCTCGCACCTCTTGTCGGAGGGACGAGGGAAGCCGCGATCGACGTTCCGAACACCAGATCGAGCATCCGGCAATATCCAGCCGGCTCCGTGAGGCGGCTGGAGATGAAGGAGGCTCGGTCCATGAAGTTCCCCCGCTTGAGCAGCGGGAAAAGGCTAACACGCCCGTGCCCCCTATTCGGCCCGAGCTCGCGGCTCGGATCAGCCCTCGCTTCCTTCGTAGCGAGAACGATGCTCACATCCGCATCGACCTTCTAGCGCAATCAGCCCTCGTGGAGGAGCAGGGTCCCATCAGTCCGGCATGCTTCGGCCCCCCGGATCCACGAGGAGCCGTTCCCGTCAGGCTTCACCCTTCCCCGCGATACTCTAAAGTACAATGGCTCCGCCAATCCGGAAGATTGGCTGATCGACTATACCACTGCAGTCGGTATCGCCCAGGCCAACAAGCGCGTACCTGTCCCCTATGTGCCACTCATGCTGACCGGCTCGGCGAGAACTTGGCTTAATAGCATGCCAGCCTGCAACGTCAATTCTTGGGTTGACTTTGAAGAGGCTTTCGTCCGCAACTTCATCGGCACCTACAAGTGCCCTGGACCCCCACGAGCCGGCCATGTGTGTTCAGAAGCCCGACCGAACCCCTCCGCGACTACATCACGCGCTGGACGGAGTTGCGCAACTCCTGCGAAGGAGTGCATGAAGTACAAGCCATTCAGTACTTCATCGAAGGCTGCTGAGATGGCACACTTATCAAGCACAAGCTCATGTGCTCCGAGCCTACCTCTTTGGCGGCACTCATGGACAAGGCGGATATATACGCCACTACCGCCTCTGCAATGAGTATCAAGGTCGCCGCGACGGACAAACCCGTCCAGCCGCAGGCTACGACTAAGCCAGCTGGCGACAACCGAGGCGGGCAAAACAACAAGTAGAAGGCGGATCAACAAGACCCGTGGCATGGAAGCAAGCAGGTGGCCAACGCGGAGGAAGAGCAACCGGCTATGCACGCCGGCGCTCAACGACAATGAACCGGCAACCCAAGCTCACCTTCGAGCAGATGCTCGATGTGCCCTACAAGATGTATTCCGAGGCAAAGCCGGCCACACATACGCTCCGATAGTGCAGCTTCTCACAGCACGTGGCCCGGGGCGAGGGTCTGCCGGCTCACCCAGGAGCGGTTCCTCGAGGTCCAGCTCCCGGGATGGGTCTAGCTCCAGCTCAACTTCCTCCCAATGACGGCCGTCTCCACGACCAATTCCCCGAGAAGGACGGGGCCTACGTCATCTTCACTAGCGAGGGCGACGACAAGCACAACCAGCGTTAGCGCCGACATGAGGTGAATGCTAGGGTCCCCTCGGTTCCCCAGTACATGCATTGGTCTGAAAAGCCAATTACATGGAGCCGGGCGGACCATCCAGCGGTGATGCCGAACCCCAGCACATACGCACTCGTCCTCGACCCCACCGTCGCTTCCAAGAGACTCACCTGGCGGTTCTCCCGGGTGCTGGTTGACGGCGGTAGCAGCATCAATATCCTCTACCGCAACACCTTGCTCAAGCTCGAACTGAAGGAGAAGGACCTACAGCCGACCAAGACTGTCTTCCACAGCATCATGTCGGGGCAGTCTTGCTCGCCTGTCACCAAAATCCAGCTGGACATCCTCTTTGGCGACAAGTCACACTTCCGCCGTGAGTCGGTCTGGTTCAAGGAGGTGGACCTCAACAACCCCTACCATGCGCTGCTGGGCAGGCTGGCGATGGCCAAATTAATGGCGATCCTCCATCACGCCTACCTCAATATGAACATGTCGGGTCCAAGGGTATTATCATTGTTGCCGGCGACTACAAGAAGTCAATCGAGTGCACACGCGACAGCAACCGGCTGGCCGAGGCACTAGTGATTGCCGAGTAGAAGAGGCAGCTTGAAAGGCTCGTGGCTCGGGCCCCCGAGCATCCGACCCTACCTAGTCCTCCATCCCAGTTAGCCAGCGAGGCCTCGTTCGGCCTCTAAGGAGACCAAGCAAGGGCCACTCGACCCGGCCAACCCCAAGCAGTGTGTCACCATCGGCGCCAACCCCAACCCCAAATAGGAAGGCGAGCTCGTCGACTTCCTCCATGCGAATTTAGATATCTTTGCATGGTCCCCAAACGACATGTCAGGAATCTTGAAGAAGTACACTGAGCACGAGCTTCATGTACGGCCGGATGCAAAGCCTGTCAAACAACCTTTGTGTCGCTTCGCTGAGGGAAAGCGGCGCACAATCAGAGAAGAGATCACCCGGCTGCTCGCAGCCGGCTTCATCATGGAAGTTTTCCACTCGGACTAGCTGGCCAACCTAGTCCTACTGCTGAAGAACAACAAGACATGGCGCATGTGTATCGACTACACAAACCTAAATAAGGCATGTCCGAAGGACCCATTCGCCCTGCCACAGATAGATCAAGTGATCGACTCCACGGCCGGCTGCGATTTGTTGTCCTTTCTGGATGCTTATTCCGGCTACCACCAGATCAAGCTGGACCCGGCCGACCGGCTCAAGACCTCCTTCATCACACCTTTTGGAGCTTACTTCTACACGATGATGTCGTTCGGCCTGAAGAACGCAGGCGCCATCTTCCAGCACTACATGCAACAATGCCTCCCCCCGCAAATCAGCAGGAACATACATGTCTACGTCGACGACATCATCGTCAAGACGAATAAGAATTTCAGTCTCCTTAACGATTTTCGGGATACAATCGCCAACCTGCGTGAGTACAAGATCCGGCTCAGTCCATAGAAGTGCGTCTTTGGAGTACCAGCCGACAAGCTCCTGGGTTTCTTCGTGTCGGCTCGCGACTTCGGAGCTAACCCTGAGAAGATCGGAACCATCGAGCACATGGCCAAGCCGACTAGACTCCTCGATGTCCAGAAGTTTGCCGGCTGCCTGGCATCCCTCAACCGGTTCGTAAGCCCGCTGGGCGAGACGGCACTGCCACTTTATCAGCTGATGAAGAAGACCACCAAATTCGAGTGGAATGATCAAGTGGACGAAGCATTCCACGACCTCAATCGCGTGGTCTCTAGCACACCAATCTTTGTTGCGCCGGAGGAGAGAGAACCCATCCTCATCTACATCGCAGCAACCACGCGCGTGGTCAGTGTCGTCTTGGTGGTGGAGCAAAAGGAGGAGGGCAAGGTGATGCTGGTTTAGCGCCATGTCTACTATTTTAGTGAATTATTGTCCCCGTCCAAGCAAAACTACCCCCACTATCAGAACATGTGCTATGGCGTGTATTTTTTCGCCAAGAAGCTGAAGCAATACTTCTAGGAGCATGCCATCACGGTGGTGAGCACAACTGCACTTCCAGAAATCATGGGCAACCATGAGGCTACGAGCTGTTGATACGTCTCAAACGTATCTATAACTTTTGATGGTTTCATGCTTTTATCTTGTCATCTTTGGATGTTTTATGTACCTTTTATATCTTTTTTGGGACTAACTTAATAATTCAGTGCCAAGTGCGAGTTCCTGTTTTTCTGTGTTTTTGACTCTTTTCATATCTGATTTTGGAACGGAGTCCAAACGGAATAAAAACCCCGAAATGATTTTTCCCGAATGGAAGAAGATCAAGGGGCCTCTGGGCCAAGCCAGGTGGGCTCCAGGGAGCCCACAAGCTCCCACTCCGCCAGTAGGGGGAGGCGCCGGTGGCAGGGCTTGTGGCCTCCCTGGCCGCCCCCTGACCTAGATCTTTGGCCTATATATTCCAAAAAATTCAGCAAAAAATAAGGGGAGCCTCGAAAATACTTTTCCGCCGCCGCAAGCTTCCGTTTTCGCAAGATCTCATCGTGAGACCCTTCCCGGCGCCCTGCCGGAGGGGAGTTTGGAATTGGAGGGCTTCTTCATCATCATCATCGCCCCTCCAATGACTCGTGAGTAGTTCACATCAGACCTACGGGTCCGTAGTTAGTAGCTAGATGGCTTCTTCTCTCTCTTGGATCTTCAATACAAAGTTCTCCATGATCTTCATGGAGATCTATCTGATGTAATATTCTTTGGCGGTGTGTTTGTCGAAATCCGATGAATTGTGGATTTGTGATCAGATTATCTATGATATATATTTGAGTCTTTGCTGATTTCTTATATGCATGATTTCATATCCTTGGAAGTCTCTCCGAGTCTTGGGTTTAGTTTGGCCAACTAGATCTATGATTCTTGCAATGGGAGAAGTGCTTGGTTTTGGGTTCTACCATGTGGTGACCTTTCCCAGTGACAGTAGGGGCAGCAAGGGACACATTAAGTAGTTGCCATCAAGGGTAAAAAGCTGGGGTTTTCATCATTGGCTTGAGATTATCCCTCTACATCATGTCATCTTGCTTAAATCGTTACTCTGTTCTTTTGGACTTAATACACTAGATGCGTGCTGGATAGCGGTCGCCGTGTGGAGTAATAGTAGTAGATGCAGAAAGTATCGGTCTACTTGTTTTGGTCGTGATGCCTATAGATATAATCATTGCCATAGATATCATCACGACTTTGCGCGGTTCTATCAATTGCTCGACAGTAATTTGTTCACCCACCGTCTACTTGCTTTTATCAGAGAAGCCACTAGTAAACACTACGGCCCCCGGATCTATTCACATCCATCGTTTACACCTCCGCTTTTACTTTGCTTTGTTACTTTGTTGCTTTCAGTTCTCACTTGGCGAACAATCTATAAGGGATTGACAACCCCTTCATAGCGTTGGGAGCAAGCTTTTGTGTTTGTGCAGGATCTTGTAATACTCCTCCACTGGATTGATACCTTGGTTCTCAAACTGAGGGAAATACTTACCACCGCTGTGCTACATCACCCTTTCCGCTTCGAGGGAACACCAACGCAAGGCTCCAAGGACACGGGGGAAATCCTTTGCATAATTGCCTAGGAAGTCCCTTAAGGCGTAGCTATAGCAGAAGGATTCCTGGTGCCGTTTCTGAAGAGTATCAAGCAATACTCCTATTTCTGGCGCCGTTGGAAGGTCTTTTGTTGCAGTAGCAGAAGTATTTCTGGCGCCGTTGCCCAGGAAGCACAGCTGACATCAAAAGTATTTCAGGTGCCGTTGCTGGGGAGGAGAAATCAAGATCTATCCAAGTAGGTCTCACAAACTCTTATCTTGCATTTACTTTTTTGTGAGTTGCCTCTCGTTTTCCTCTCCCCCACTTCACATTTGTCGTTTTCATTTGCCTTTTTCGTTTGCCTTTTTCGTTTGCCTTTTCGTTCACCCTTTTCTATCGCTTTCTTTCTATTCGCTTGTGTGCCATGTGCCTTCGTTATGCTTGCATCTTCGCTTGCTGAAAATCTAGTGATATGGATCCTCACCCACTTGCTAATCTCTTTAAGAGATCCAACTATGTTGATCCAATTGCTAATAAGTTGAGGGCACTTGACTATTTTTATGGAGTTTTTCTTGAGATGCGTGAATCTGAAAATTGTGAGGAAGAAATTTATGAAGTGATTCACGAGGGCTCCATGGATGAAAAGCATGATTGCAATGGTTTCACTATGAATTCTATTAGTGACAATCATGCTAAAAAATATGCAAAACCCTAAGCTTGGGGATGCTAGTTTTGCTATGACCACTACTTATTGCAATAATCATGATTGGGGTGATGATCTTTCTTATTATCTTGAAAATTTGTTTAAACCTCATGATGAATATGATATATGCAATGATATTGAAAGTGGGTTTGGAGAAGTCATGACCTTAGTTGATGATAATCCCACTATTTTTGAAGAGCGTCAACTTTACATCCATGTGGGTCATGAAAAGAATATGATTTGTGATAGTTACATTGTTGAATTAGAATATGATCCCACATGTAATTGCTATGAGAGAGGAAAATATTTCTGAAGAAACTTTCATGTTACCAAATCACCTCTCGTGATGTTGAGATTCTCTGTTCTCTTTCTTCTTCCTTGCATATGGCAGCTATTGGTTGTCTTGACAATTTGTTTTCCTATAAAATGCCTATGCATAGGAAGTATGTTAGACTTAGATGTTATTTTCACATGCTTTATGATGCTCTCGTTGTGCTTCAATTCTTGTCTTTTGTGTGAGCATCATTGATTTATCAATGCCTAGCTAAGGGCATTAAACAATAGCGCTTGTTGGGAGGCAACCCAACGAATCTATCCTTCTCCTTGTGTATTGCGTTTTCCACACTTTCATAATTCTGTTATGATTGTGTTTTTTGTATTTCTTTTTGCGTTTGTGCCAAGCAAAACCGTTATGATTAGTCTTGGGGGTGATCGTTTGGTCATGCTGGAAAAGACAGAAACTTTCTGCTCACGAAAAGAATTTTCATTGTTTTTATGTAAGAGGTTTTGAGTTGATTATTTTTGCTGCTGATTTCTACGCAAATTCTTAAGACCGTAGTAATGTTTCGGAATTTTTGAAGTACCAGAGGTATACGAAATATATAGATTGCTACAGACTGGTGTACTGTTAACAGATTCTTTTTTTGTTGTGTTGCTTGCTTATTTTGATGAAACTATGGATATTATCGGGGGTATTAGCCATGGAAGATTGAAAATAAAGTAACCCAACATCATCACAAGTAGAATTTAAGTTTGCTACGGTACCTAAGGAAGTGGTGGTCTTTTTTCTCATACTAATGTTATCACGAGTTTCTGTTTAAGTTTCGTGTTATGAAGTTTTCCAGTTTTGGGTGAAGTTCTTATGGACAAAAATATAAACGGTGGCAAGAGCTCAACCTTGGGGATGTCCAAGGCACCCCAAGAGTTTCAAAGATGCCGTAAAACCCTAAGCTTGGGGATGCACCAGGAAGGCATCCCCTCTCTCGTCTTCAATCCATCGGTAACGTTACTTGGGGCTATATTTTTATTCACCACATGTTATGTGTTTTTTCTTGGAGCATCTTGTATCGTAGGATTCTTTTATTTTTGTTGTGTCACAATCATCCTTGCTGCACACCTAGAGACATGCACTCACCGTGATTTTGTCGAGCTTCACTTATATCTTTTGGTAGACAATTCAGCTCACATGTGCTTCACTTATATCTTTTGAGCTAGATACTTTTGCTCTTTATGCTTCACTTATATCTTTTAGAGAACAGAGGTGCGTGGCTCTGTAGTTGTTCCATGCTTTGAAAGTAGTCTAAAAAGGGGTAGTTATCCAAAGGGATACGAAAACTTCCACCTTCATGTGCATTGAATAGTTAGAGAAGTTTGATTCATCTCAATTTGATTTGAGTTGTGGTTATGGTAATACTAAAGTCATGCTAGTAAGGTGTTGTGGATCTGGAAATACTTGTGTTGAAGTTAGTGATTCCCGTAGCATGCACGTATGGTGAACCGCTATGTGATGAAATCTGAGCATGATTAGTATATTGATTGGCATCCTTTGAGTGGCGGTCGGGATCGCGCGATGGTTTATACCTACCAACCCTTCCCCTAGGAGTATGCGTTGAATGCTTTGTTTCGATTACTAATAAAACTTTTGCAACAAGTATATGATTTTTTCATGACTAATGTCGAGTCCATAGTTTAGATGCACTTTCACCTTCCACTATCACTATCTTCTTAGTGACGTGCAACTTTCGCCGGTGCACAAAACCCACCATTAGCCTCCCTCAAAACAGCCACCATACCTACCTACTATGGCTTTTTCAAAGTCATTCCGAGATATATTGCCATGCAACTACCACCATGACATGTGTCACCACGTCTACATTGCCATCACATGATTGTAAGATAGCTAGCATGATGTTTCCATTAATGTCTATGCCATGCTAGATCATTGCCAAGGTAAACTACCGAAGGCATTCCATATAGAGTCATCATTGCTCTAAGTTTTGAGTTGAAAGTGTGATGATCATCATTAATGGAGCATTGTCCCATGTGAGGAAATAAAAGAGGCCAAAGAAGCCCACCAAAACAAAAAAATAGGCCAAAGAGGCCACCAAAAAATAAAAAATAAATAAATAAAATGAGAGAAAAAGAGAGAAGGGACACTGCTACCACTTTTTCCACACTTGTGCATATTAATCACCATGATCTTCATGATTGAGAGTCTCTCATTTTTTCACCACCATATAGCTAGTGGGAAATTTTCATTATATAACTTGGCTTGTATATTCCAATGATAGGCTTCCTCAAAATTGCCTTGGGTCTTCGTGAGAAAGCAAGTTGGATGCACATCCACTAGTTTTCTTTAAGTGCTTTCACTTACTCCTAGCTCTAGTGCATCATTTGTAGGCCGATCCCTGCTCATTCACGTTGATATCTATTGATGAGCATCTCCTTAGCTCATTGATATGCCTAGTCAATGTGACCATCTTTTCCTTGTTTGTCTTGCAACCTCCACTACATTCCACACCATCTATAGTGCTATAACCATGGCTCATGCTCATGTATTGCGTGGGAGTTGAAAAGGTTTCAGAAAGTAAAGGTGTGAAACAATTACTTGGCCAATACCGGGGTTGTGCATGATTTAAATTTGTTGTGCAATGATGATAGAGCATAGCCAGACTATATGCTTTTGTAGGGATACCTTTCTTTTGGCCTTGTTCTTTTGAAAGTTCATGATTACCTTGCTAGTTTGCTTGAATGATTATTGTTTCCACGTCAATAGCAAACTATTGTTTTGAATCTAATGGATCTGAACATTCAGGTCACATAAGAGGAATTACAAAGGACACCTATGCTAGGTAGCATGAAAGCATCAAAAATTCATTCTTTATCACTTCCCTACTCGAGGACGAGCAGGAGTTAAGCTTGGGGATGCTTGATACGTCTCAAACGTATCTATAATTTTTGATGGTTTCATGCTCTTATCTTGTCATCTTTGGATGTTTCATGTACCTTTTATATCTTTCTTGGGACTAACTTATTAATTCAGTGCCAAGTGATAGTTCCTGTTTTTTCTGTGTTTTTGACTCTTTTCAGATCTGATTTTGGAACGGAGTCCAAACGGAATAAAAACCCCGAAATGATTTTTTCCCAAACGGAAGAAGATCAGGGGGCCTCTGGGCCAAGCCAGGTGGGCTTCAGGGAGCCCACAAGCTCCCAATCTGCCACCGGGGGGAGGCGGCGGTGGCAGGGCTTGTGGCCTCCCTGGCCGCCCCCTGACCTAGATCTTTGGCCTATATATTCCCAAAAATTCGGCAAAAAATAAGGGGAGCCTTGAAAATACTTTTCAGCCGCCGCAAGCTTTCGTTTCCGCGATATCTCATCTGGAGACCCTTCCCGGCGCCCTGCCGGAGGGGACTTTGGAGTTGGAGGGCTTCTTCATCATCATCATTGCCCCTCCAATGACTCGTGAGTAGTTCACTTCAAACCTATGGGTCCGTAGTTAGTAGCTAGATGGCTTCTTCTCTCTCTTGGATCTTCAATACAAAGTTCTCCATGATCTTCATGGAGATCTATCCGATCTAATCTTCTTTTGCGGTGTGTTTGTCGAGATCCGATGAATTGTGGATTTGCGATCAGATTGTCTATGATATTTATTTGAGTCTTTGCTGATTTATTATATGCATGATTTGATATCCTTGTAAGTCTCTCCGAGACTTGGGTTTTGTTTGGCCAACTAGACCTATGATTCTTGCAATGGGAGAAGTGCTTGGCTTTGGGTTCTACCATGTGGTGACCTTTCCCAGTGACAGTAGGGGCAGCAAGGGACACATTAAGTAGGTGCCATCAAGGGTAAAAAGATGGGGTTTTCATCATTGGTTTGAGATTATCCCTCTACATCATGTCATCTTGCTTAAGGCGTTACTCTATTCTTTTGGACTTAATACACTAGATGTATGCTGGATAGCGGTTGACGTCTGGAGTAATAGTAGTAGATGCAGAAAGTATCGGTCTACTTGTTTCGGATGTGATGCCTATATATATAATCATTGCCATAGATATCGTCACGACTTTGCGCGGTTCTATCAATTGCTCGACAATAATTTGTTCACCCACCGTCTACTTGCTTTTATGAGAGAAGCCACTAGTAAACACTACGGCCCCCGGGTCTATTCACATCCATCGTTTACACCTCCGCTTTTACTTTGCTTTGTTACTTTGTTGCTTTCAGTTCTCACTTGGCGAACAATCTATAAGGGATTGACAACCCCTTCATAGAGTTGGGAGCAAGCTTTTATGTTTGTGCAGGATCTTGTAATACTCCTCCACTGGATTGATACCTTGGTTCTCAAACTGAGGGAAATACTTACCACCACTGTTCTACATCACCCTTTCCACTTCAAGGGAACACCAACGCAAGGCTCCAAGGCCATGGGGGAAATCCTTTGCATATTTTCCTAGGAAGTCCCTTAAGGCGTAGCCGTAGCAGAAGGATTCCTGGTGCCGTTGCTGAGGAGTATCAAGCGACACTCCTATTTCTCGCGCCGTTGGAAGGTCTTTTGTTGCAGTAGCAGAAGTATTTCTGGCGCCGTTGCCCGGGAAGCACGGCTAACATCAGCTGCACACACCCCGTCCAGTCTCATGTGGTGGCCGACCTCCTCGTCGATTGGGTCGAGACCCAGTTCGTGCCACCGCCTCCAGACTCCACCCATTGGAGGATGCATTTTGACGGTTCCAAGATGCTGATCGGCTTGGGATTCGTCATTGTCCTGATGTCCCCGAAAGGAGACCAGCTCAAATATTATCTCCAGATACACTTTGCCGCCTCCAACAACGTCGCCGAGTAGGAGGCGCTCGCACACGGCCTCCAGCTTGCCAGAGAGATTGGCATCTAGCGGATTGTTTGCTTCGGCGACTCCGACCTTGTGGTGCAGCAATTCTCTTGCGAGTGGGACGCCATGGATGCCAACATGGCCAGCTACTACTTCCTCATCCAGCAGCTCAGTGGCCCTTTCGAGGGCTGCGAGTTCCATCATGTCCCCCGAACGGACAATGAGGCGGCAGCTACATTGGCAAAGATCGGCTCGACAAGGCAGGCAATCACAGCCGGCATCTCCCTCGAGCATCTCCGCAAGCCTTCCATCAAGCCGTCTGTAGAGTCGTCATCGATCTTCGTGCCTGCAAACCAGTTCGTCCTAATGAGGGTCCGGAGAAACTGTTGGCTTCATCAACTCCGCCGGCTCCGACAACTTTACCGGCTCCAGCAACCTTGCCGGCTCCAACTGCCTCACCGGCTCCGGCGACTCCGTCGGCTACGCCTAACCTCGAAACCATCTCACTGAACACCCAGTGGGTGGACGTCATGGAGGTCAATGGCACGCCGGCTGCCACAATGGCAAGGAGCCTTGCCGGGAGTTGCCGGCAAGCTCCCAGATTATGCAAAAATGAATCATACAAAGAACGGAATCGGAAAAAGGGAAAAACAATATTTTTCATTCTATGAATGGATACATTTGTCTTTGCTTACACAGCGTTGATATCCACACCCAAAGACTCTGTCTTTTGACGAGGATTTACCTACGCGTAGGAGCAAAGTTCAAAACGACAAAAAGCGGGCAAGCCCAGTGTGCAACCCAGGTTGGCCCCCCGGCGAGGCCAGAAGTTCTAGCCTGCCCAGAAATTTTGGGCACCAACATGGTCGCATGACTCCATCCGGATCCAAAATGGAGGCAAACATAGTTTGCATAATGGATGTGAAAGGAAAGAGGACTGCATATCTATTGTGGATGCAGTACTTGAGTGGTGTTAGATTTTTCCAGAGACAGAAGGTCTCGAACCCAGGACCACAACGACAAACTCGGGGGCCTCAGCTGCACCTGACCTTCATGCCGAGCCAGAGTCGGCTCCTTTGTCGGTTCCCATATGGGCACAGCCCATCCTGGCTTTCCTCCTTCATGGCGAGCTCCATCAAGACGAGGCGGAAGTGCGGCAGATCCAACACCGATCTCTCGCTTATGCCATCATCAACCGCGAAGTGGTTCGACGCATTGCAACTCGCATATTTCAACGATCCATAGAATCAGAGAGAGGGCAAGAAATTCTCATGGACATACATCAGGGTGAGTGCGGGCATCATGATGCCTCCAGAACCCTGGTGTCCAAGGCGTTCCGCCATGGATTCTACTGGCCCACGGCCGTGGAAAAGGCCACATCCCTGGTCGATAAGTGTGAAGGATGCTAGCGCTTCAGCACACAAAGCCACTTGTCGGCCTCGGCTCTCAAGACCATTCCCCTCTCATGGCCCTTCGCCATTTGGGGCCTGGACATGGTAGGCCCATTCAAGACCGCTCGAGGCGGCATGACACATCTCTTGGTAGCCGTCGACAAGTTCACGAAGTGGATTGAGGCCGAGCCAATCAAGAAGCTTGACGGTCCCACGACCGTCAGGTTCATCAAGGACATCACCGTCCGCTACGGCATCCCCCACAGCATTATCACCGACAACGGCCCCAACTTCGCCAAAGGTGCAATGGCGCTCTTCTGTGCCAAAGAGGGCATCCGACTCGATCTGCTCTCGGTGGTGCACCCGTAGTCAAACGACTAGGCGGAAAGGGAAAATAGCCTAATCTTGGCCGGCATCAAGCCAAGACTCGTGGCGCCGCTCGTCATGTCAGCCAATTGCTCGATCGAAGAGTTGTTGGCTGTATTGTGGAGCCTCTGCACCACGCTCAACCGGTCAACCGTTTTCACGCCATTCTTCCTTGTCTATGGGTCCAAGGTAATCATCCCCGCAGATGTCGAGTTTGACTCGCCTCGTGTCACCCTGTACACGAAGACGGATGCAAAATAGGCATGAGAAGAGGAGGTCAATCTACTCGAGGAGGCACGGGAGCTAGCCTTGAGCCGGACGGCCATCTACGAGCAGAAGCTAAGACACTACCACAGCAAAAAGTTCAGGCCTCTCTCCTTCTGTGAGGGGGACCTAGTACTTAGAAGAATCCAACGGACGGCCGACCAGAACAAGCTCTCTTCCCCATGGGAGGGACCCTTCATCATCAGCAGAGTGCTACACAACAATGCGTACTATCTAATAGACACTCAGAAGTGCAAGAGAGACGCCTCCGGTGAAGAAACGGAGCATCCATAGAACATGGCATTGCTTCTCCTGTTCTACTGCTTGAACAAGAGAGAAAAATGTGTGCGAATGTATCCTTTACCCTTTGGGGATTTCAATGAATGCAATGGGTGCTCCAAGCCAGTACTAATGGTGCATACCTTTTCGAGTTCATAAAAAAAGTTGTCATTACAAGTGTGGGCTTCCTGATCCGACTCCTCGGGCTTGGGGGCTCGCTAGCCGGCCCGAACCAGCTTCCTAGTCATAGTCGAACATACAGTGCATGTCGAGCCAAAACCCTTACCACCTCGTGCAAACTACAGGCCGGCTCCACGCTATCCTGCTAACGGGGTCGGGGAATGAAAGACCGGCTGCACGTAAAATTTGACTACGAAGGGGTTGCCAACTCCGGTTGGTCTAATCGCTTCCAATCTTCATTCCTAGCCGGCCTCTGCTGACTCGATCCAAGTCTAAGTATCTCTACGGCTTCAAAAAATCTGAGGCTAACGCCTTCGAAGGCAGAAGCCCCGTCCCAGTCACAGACCAGCTCTCAGCTATCGGACTGACGGGGTGGATGCTGGAGGGGGCAAGTTGTTGGACAGATGGAAGCCAAAGGGAAACGAAAGACAGAAAAGCGAGTCGGCAAGCACAGCCTTCGCAGGCGCAATTCAAGCAAACAAACATGTATTACATATAAAGGCCCACGACCAAAGTTCATTACACTACACCCCGAGTGGGTGGAACTGCTGGATTAACAAAAACATGTAGAAAAAGAAAAACTTCAATTGGTGGCGGCTTCACCATTGACTCTGGCATCGCCGGCAGCACCGGAGGTCGAGGCAGCTCCACCCTTGGCTTCGGCATCGCCAGCAGCACCTGAGGTCGAGGCAGCTCAACCCTTGGCTCTGGCATCGCCACCGGCACCTCAGGTCGAGGCGCCGTCGTTCACTTGGGTGGCTTCGGCACTGCCCTTCGTGGCGCAGTCAGCATAGTGTTGGAAATATGCCCTAGAGGCAATAATAAATTGGTTATTATTATATTTCCTTGATCATGATAATCATTTATTATCCATGCTAGAATTGTATTGATTGGAAAGTCAAATACATGCGTGGATACATAGACAACACATTGTACCAAGTGAGCCTCTAGTCGATTAGCTTGTTGATCAAAGATGGTCAAAGTTTCCTGGCCATAGACAAGCGTTGTCACTTGATAATGGGATCACATCATTAGGAGAATGATGTGATTGACAAGACCCAAACTATGAACGTAGCATATGATCTTGTCAGTTTAGTGTTACTGTTTTCTACATGTCAATGTATCTATTCCTATGACCATGAGATCATGCAACTCCCGGACACCGGAGAATTACCTTGTGTGTTATCATACGTCGCAACGTAATTGGGTGACAATAAAGGTGCTCTATAGGTATCTCCAAAGGTGTCTGTTGGGCTGGCATGGATGAAGACTGGGATTTGTCACTTCGTGTGACGGAGAGGTGTCTGGGGCCCACTCGGTAATACAACATCACAACAAGCCTTGCAAGAAATGTGACTAAGGAGTTGGTCACGGGATCTTGTATTATGGAACAAGTAACGAGACTTTCTTGTAACGAGATTGAGCTAGGTATGGAGATAACGACGATCGACTCTCGCGCAAGTAACATACCGAAGGACAAAGGGAACAACATACGAGATTAACTGAATGCTTGACATAGAGGTTCAACTGATAGAGATCTTCGTAGAATATGTAGAATCCAATATGGACATCCAGGTCCTGCTATTGGTTATTGACTCGGGAATGTCTCAGATCATGTTTGCATAGTTCTCAAACCTGCAGGGTGTGCACACTTAAGGTTCGGTGACGTTTCGGTATGGTTGAGTTATAGGTGTTGGTAACCGAAAGTTGTTTGGAGTCCCGGATGAGATCCCGTATGTCACGAGGAGCTCCGGATTGGTCCGAAAGTAAATATTGATATATAGGAGGTCATGTTTTGGTCACCGGAAAGGCTTCGGGCTCATCGATGGTGTACTGGGAGTGCCGCGAGGGTACCGGGGGCCATCGGAGAGGTGTCTCGACCCAAAAGACCCCATGGGCTGTGGGAGGAGTCAAACCAGCCCCTAGTGGGCTGGCCAAACCAACCAATAAGGCCAATGCGGCTAGAGGTGGGAAAACCCAAAGGAAGGGGAGGATCCCAAGTAGGAAAGGAATCCTACTTGGAGTAGGATTGGGGGTGGAATCTTCCACCACCTCCTAGTTTGGCCGAAGCCCTATAGGGTTTTTTGGTTGCCTCCTCCCCTCCCTCCCTCATATATATACTAGAGTATTTAGAGGGAAGAGCAACCCTAATTGCCACGTGCTTCCTCTAATTCATCTAGATCGGTTTCTCCTCTAGTCTAGTTTGGCGGTGCTTAGGCGAAGCCCTGCTGGATTAGTTCAGCACCACCACACCGCTGTGCCAGAGAACTCAACTATCTCTCTTCCCATCTTGGTGGATCAAGAAGGCGGGGATCGTCATCGAGATGTACATGTGCTGAACGCGGAGGTGCCGTCCGTTTGGCACTAGATCGAGATGGATCGTGATGGCATCGCGGGACGGATCGTGATGAGATCGCGGGACGGGCTGTGATTTGGATCGCAAAGATGTTCCACTACATCAACTGCGTTATATACGCTTCCGCTTAGCAATCTACAAGGGTATGTAGATTCACTCTCTCCTCTCATAGATGATCATCACCATGGATAGGTATTGCGTGTGCGTAGGAAAAAATTTGTTTCCCATGCAACGTTCCCCAACACATAGAACTCGTCGCTGGAGTCGGCATCCTCGAATGTCGTCTCGTTGGAGCTCCCATCGGGGTCGGCAAGGTCTAGCTAGTAATGGTCCTCTGGGATCAGGCTTCTGTCAGCCCCCCGCTCTAGGGAGTACTCATTCTATGCTGCAAAGGAAGCAATGTCGCTGGCCCGCACCTGCAGCTCATCTTCCATGGGGGCCAACTCCGCCTCTGTGTGAGTGTGCTGCGCTGCGAACAGACCCAAGTTCAGGTTGTCATACCATGACTTGGCAAGGCGGAGCGCCATATATACCCCGGCCCGGGCAGCCCATGCACGCCAGGCGTATAACTGGGAAGCTCCTGCCTTGAGCCATCCTGGTGTCCTCGAGACGGGTCAGGGACGTCGGTTCCACCGTGTCCTACCAAAGGTCTTTTAGCATCGCCAGCCTGGTGTCCTCGAGCCGGGTTAGGGACTGCGATAGCTCTCGCATATGTGCCGTGGCGGCAAGGGCCAGCTCCTCCTCGATCCAGCCGGCGTTGGCATCCACCTCGACACCGACGGTGCGTCGTTCGTCGCGTTGAGTCTCTACGGCAGCGCCCGCCGCATACCGAGTCCCTCGAAAGAGCTCTGGGGAGAAATGGTGGGGGCACGGTGTAAAGAAGGAGAAAAAGATAGTTCAACAAGAAAAGACAAGATGCAGATGGGACGACTCACGGTTGAGGCGGATGTAGACCTCGCGTGCCTCCTCTTGAGCCTCGTGGTCCCGGAACGCACGCTCCCGAGCCTCGCAGGCGAGCTCGTCCCATAGGGCATGTTCGGCCTCAGTCTCCTTTGCCTGCTGGGCCTTCACATCCTTCATGGTGGCGTCCTACTGCGCCTTTTCGTCAGGGCGCAGCTTCTCCAAGCGTTCAACCTCGGCTACCCAGGAGGCCTCCCTCCGTGACATAGTGTCTTCGTGGGTGGCGTGTGATGACCCACAAGTATAGGGGATCAATCGTATTACTTTAGATAAGCAAGAGTGTCGAACCCAACGAGGAGCAGAAGGTTCTGATAAACGGTTTTCAGCAAGGTAATAACTGCAAGCACTGAAAGTAGCGGTAACAAATGATGGTGCAGTGAGGTGAAACGTAGCAGGTGAAAAGTAACAAGTATCAAGCAGTAGGAACGGTGCAGAAAAGTGCCCCAATCCCTTTTGTAGCAAGGGACAAGCCTGAACAAAGTCTTATAAGAGGGAAAACGCTCCCGAGGACACACAGGAATTTCTGTCAAGCTAGTTTCATCATGTTCATATGAATCGCGTTCGTTACTTTGATAGTTTGATATGTGGGTGAACCGGCACTTGGGTACTACCCTTACTTGGACAAGCATCCCACTTATGATTAACCCCTCTCGCAGGCATCCGCAACTACGAAAGAAGAATTAAGACAACGTCTAACCATAGCATTAAACTAGTGGATCCAAATCAGCCCCTTACGAAGCAACGCATAGACTGGGGTTTAAGCTTCTGTCACTCTAGCAACACATCATCTACTTACTACTCCCCAATGCCTTCCTCGAGGCCCAAATATGGTGAAGTGTTATGTAGTCGACGTTCACATAACACCACTAGAGGAAAAGACAACATACAGCATATCAAAATACCGAACGAATACCAAATTCACATGACTACTATTGGCATGACTTATCCCATGTCCTCCGGAACAAAAGTAACTACTCACAAAGCATAATCATAATCATGATCAGAGGTGTAGTGAGTAGCATCAAGGATCTGAACATAAACTCTTCCATCAAGTAATCCAACTAGCATCAACTACAAAGAGTAATCAACACTACTAGCAACCTTACAAGTACCAATCGGAGTCGCGAGACGGAGATTGGTTACAAGAGATGAACTAGGGTTTGGAGAGGAGATGGTGCTGATGAAGATGTTGATGGAGATGACTCCCCTCCGACGAGAGGAGTGTTGGTGATGACGATGGCGACGATTTCCCCCTCTGGGAGGGAAGTTTCCCCGGCAGGATCATCGTGCCGGAGCTCTAGATTGTTTCTGCTCAAGTTCCGCCTCGTGGCGGCGGAGAATCCATGAAAAAGCTCCATCCTGATTTTTTTTCCTGGATGAAACCCTTCATATAGCAAAAGAGGGGGGCCAGTGGGCCACCAGGGTGCCCACAAGCCCTGTTGCCGCGGCCAGGGGGTTGGCCGCGGCAACCAGGCTTGTGGGCCCCTGGCAGCTCCCCTGTGGCACTTCTTTCGCCCAATATATTTTATATATTCCCAAAAAATTCCACGTTGATTTTCAGGGCATTTGGAGTTGCACAAAATAGAGGACTCAGACTTGCTCCTTTTCCAGTCCAGAATTTCAGCTGCCGGTATTCTCCCTCTTCAAATAAACCTTGCAAAATAAGAGAGAAAAGGCATAAGTATGGTACCACAAAGTATAATAACAGTCCATAAAGCAATAAATATCAACATGAAAGCATGATGCAAAATGGACGTATCAACTCCCCCAAGCTTAGACCTCGCTTGTCCTCAAGCGAAAACCAAGATCTATAAACATGTCCACATGTTTAGGGATGAAGGTGTCGATAAAACATAATACGGACATGAGGGCATCATGATCACACATAGAACAGCAATACATCATAAAGATTCTTATGGGAAAGTAACAATACCTTCACAAAGCAAAGTATGAAACAAAAACCTTAGCGAGAAGTAGCCAACAACATTCCATAGTCACTGAAGCAATTGCAGTTTATCATATCATCAGAAAGAGTCAAACAAGAGCTTGTAAAGAAAATCCACATATTCAATCATCTCTTTTGTTTTCCACAATTGTTACAACTCACGTGGTACTCATGGTATCAAAGTTTCAGTTGGACACAGATAAAGATAGGGGCTTATAATTTTGCCTCCCAACCATTGACCTCAAGGGTAAAGTCAACAATTATAAAGCATAAGTACTCATCTCCAAGTTGATATATGAATATAGATCTTTCCCTAGCATATGACATTCACCAAGATGAAGACGGAATAGGGAATTGGTGTTGATCACCAAGACTTCCACCAGGACAAAAGTAAAGGTACAAGATAGGCCCTTCGTAGAGGGAAGCAGAGGTTGTCATGCGCTTTTGAGGTTTGGATGCGTGCCCTCTTAGTGCGGAGGAACATCACATTATATTGCCTCCTGTGATAAAGAACTTTATTATGAAGTCTGTCGCTTTTATGTCTTCCCCATCACAGGTTTGTATAAAGCTTATTTTCCACACACTAATAGATCATACATATTAGAGAGCAATTTTTATTGCTTGCAATGATGACAACTTACTTGAAGGATCTTATGCAATCCATAGGTAGGTATGGTGGACACTAATGGAAAAATTGGGTTGAAGGTTTATGGATGCACAAGTAGTATCTCTACTTGGTGCGCGAGTTTTGGCTAATATGAGTTGGAAGCAATCATCAAATGCTAAGGGATCTCTAACCATATAACATTGTTTGGAATTAAGCAAACACAATTCATTATGTTGTCTTCCTTTTCCAACATCTACTTCTAAGCATGTAATAGTTTGGTGAGTGCTCACAATTATAGAAAGTGTCTAATATGATATATTTATATGTGAACCTCTCTTTCCTTATTACTTCTTATTAATTGCAACAATGACTGAGGTCTATGTTGGTCTATTCTCAACAAGTTTCAATGATCATACTTGTTATATGTGAAGCTATCACTTTCCATAAGATCATCTCATGATCTTTCATGCTATTATTCCTTTCATACTTTTGATCACGGCACAAAGCAAAGCCCTTGACTAAGATACTCTTTATTATATAGCTCGCAAGCTCGAATACATCGGGGGATACACAAGGCAACAGACTCAAACTAAACACTAAAGACTTATTCCACTAAGGGAAGAAATGAAAACTAAAAAGGAAAGAACTAAAAAAAGGTAAAAGCAAAAGATATAAAGGTGATACGATACCAGGGCAACTCCCCAAGCTTGGAAAAAGCCAAGGGGGTTGCCCATACCAATGCTTAGTTGTCTTCCTTTGGTGGTGATGGTGGTGGAGTCTTTGCCTTTGATTCCAAGAGAGCTATCAATCTTTGATTTATACCTTGGAGATCTGTGACATGGTTTTCCAGCAAAACAACTGCACGAGAAAGGGAAATATTGCGAGCACGAGTTGTTTCACAAAACATCAAGAGTTCAATCAAGGATGGAGACAGCACGTGGAGGAAGGGTTGGAGAAAATCCACTCCTTCAACATCTTCAATGTTGAACAGAGGTTGAACTTCCTCCCTAGCTTGGGTTTTCTCCTTAGCATTGCCCCTGGCTTCCGTGACTTCTACTCTTTTCAGATCAGCATCTACTTCTTCATGGACGTGAGGGAGATTGTTCTCCCCAACAGATTCCTGAAACATCTTTGCTCTAAACCTGCGGCAGACAACAGGCTCGAAACGTAAGCAGACGAAAACTGCGCGATACGGAGATCGAAACCCTCGGGCGTATATATAATGATTTTTTCTGGACCAGAAGGAGTGCTCCGCAAGAAAACTGACTCCGGGAGGCACACGAGGTGCCCAAAAGCCCTGTTGTCGCGGCTAGGGGGGAGGCCGCGGCAACCAAGCTTGTGGCTGCCTCGTGCGCTCTCCGGACTGCTTTTTATTTTTCTATTTTTCCATAAATTCCAAAACTGATAAAATTTCCTACTGGAAAAGTTTTGGAGTCCAATTACTTAGCGAAACACACACCTCTTCGTTTTTAGAGTCTGAAACAGGCTGATAAACATCCCTTATGTACTCCTTTGGAGTTATGACATTAATGATATTGGTCTCAACATTTATGGGAGTACCAGAGATATAGTGCTTGATTCTTTGCACATTTACCACTCTAGGAAAATTACCTTCCGTGTTATTGATTTTGATGGCATTGGAACGATATACTTCCTCGACAACGTAGGGACCTTCCCATTTAGAGAGAAGCTTCCCTGCGAAGAATCTTAAGCGAGAATTGTATAGCGGGACATAATCACCTACATTGAAGTCTCGTTTTTGTATTCTTTTATCGTGCCATCTCTTCACCTTTTCCTTGAACAACTTGGCATTCTCACATGTCTGGGCCCTCTATTCATCTAATGAGCTGATATCAAACAACCTCTTCTCACTGGCAAGTTTGAAATCGAAGTTGACCTCTTTGATTGCCCAATAAGCTTTGTGTTCTAGCTCAAGAGGTAAATGACAAGACTTACCGTAAACCATTTTATACGGCGACATGCCCATGGGATTCTTATAATTAGTCCTATAAGCCCATAGTGCATCGTCAAGTTTGCTAGACCAATTCTTTCGAGATCTATTGGCAGTCTTTTGTAAGATCAATTTGATCTCCCTATTAATCAACTCCACTTGACCACTAGACTGAGGATGATAAGGAGATGCAACTCTATGGTTGACATCATACTTAGCGAGCATCTTGCGGAAAACACCATGAATGAAGTGTGAACCGCCATCAGTCATCAGAAATCTAGGGACTCCAAAACTTGGGAAAATGACTTCTTTTAGCATCTTAATAGAGGTGTGGTGGTCAGCATTTCTAGTGGGGATAGCTTCTACCCACTTAGTGACGTAATCCACAGCAACTAAGATGTGAGTATACCCATTGGAACTCGGGAAAGGTCCCATATAATCAAAGCCCAAGACATCAAATGGTTCAATGACAAGTGAATAGTTCATAGGCATTTCCTGACGCTTACTGATGTTCCCTATTCTTTGGCATTCGTCACAAGACAAGACAAACTTATGGGCATGCTTGAAGAGAGTGGGCCAATAGAAACCTGATTGCAATACCTTATGAGAAGTTCTGTCTCTAGCATGGTGTCCTCCGTAGGCCTCGGAGTGACACTTCTGTAGGATCTGTCCCTGTTCTTGTTCAGGCACACAACGTCTAATAACACCATCTACTCCTTCCTTATGAAGGTGAGGATCATCCCAAAAGTAGTGTCTCAAATCAAAGAATAATTTCTTCTTTTGCTGGTAGGAGAAACTAGGTGGTATGTATTTGCCAACGATATAGTTTGCGTAATCAGCATACCAAGGTGCACTACGTGAAGTGCGGATGACATTCAATTGCTCAGCAGGAAATATGTCATCAATAGGTCGTGGGTCATCAAGGACATTCTCTAGCCTAGACAAGTTATCTGCTACAGGGTTATCAGCACCCTTTTGGTCAACAATGTGCAAATCAAATTCCTGTAGCAGAAGAACCCATCTGGTTAGCCTAGGCTTAGCGTCCTTCTTCTCCATAAGGTACTTAATAGCAGCATGATCAGAGTGAATAGTGACTTTGGAGTCAACTATATAAGATCTGAACTTTTCACATGCAAATACGACTGCTAAAAACTCCTTCTCTGTAGTAGCATAGTTACTCTGGGCAGTGTCTAGAGTTTTACTAGCATAGTGAATAACATTCAACTTCTTGTCAACTCTTTGTCCTAGAACAGCACCAACAGCATAATCACTAGCGTCACACATGATTTCAAAGGGCAAGTTCCAATCAGGTGGTTGAACAATAGGTGCGGTTATCAAGGCCTTCTTAAGTATTTCAAAAGCATCCTCACAATCCTCATCAAAAACAAAAGGAACATCCTTCTGCAAGAGGTTGGTAAGAGGCCTAGAAATCTTAGAGAAGTCTTAAATGAACCTTCTATAGAAACCAGCATGACCTAGGAAACTTCGTATACCTCTGATATCTGTGGGGCAAGGCATTTTCTCAATTGCATCAACCTTAGCCTTATCAACTTCAATGCCTTTCTCAGAGATTTTGTGTCCTAAGATGATGCCTTCGTTAACCATGAAGTAGCACTTCTCCCAGTTCAAGACGAGGTTGGTATCTTTGCATCTCTGTAAGACTCAATCAAGGTTGCTGAGGCAATCGTCAAGGGAAGAACCGTAAACGAAGAAATCATCCATGAAAACCTCAACAATCTTTTCACAAAAGTCAGAGAATATTGCCATCATACATCTTTGAAAGGTGGCAGGTGCATTGCATAAGCCAAAAGGCATACGTCTATAAGCAAAGGTACCGAAGGGGCAGGTGAAATTGGTTTTCTCCTGATCAGATTGTGCAATAGGTATTTGCGAGAAACCTGAATAACCGTCTAGAAAGCAGAGTGTGTGTGTTTAGATAGCCTTTCTAGCATTTGGTCGATAAAAGGCAAAGGATAATGGTCTTTCCTTGTTGACTTGTTCAGTTTCCGGAAGTCTATCACCATCCTACAGCCAGTAATAATCCTTTGTGGGATTAGTTCATTCTTATCATTAGGAACGACGGTGATACCTCCCTTCTTAGGTATGCAATGTACTGGACATACCCAATCACTATGAGCAACAGGATAAATGATTCCTTCTTCCAGAAGCTTTAATATTTCTTTTCTCAAACCTCTTTCATCCTTGGATTTAATCTCCGTTGATGATCAGCAACTGGCTTAGAATCAGGATCGGTTTTAATTTTGTGCTGACATAGAGTGGGACTAATACCCTTAAGATCATCAAGAGTATATCCAATAGCAGCACGGTGCTTCCTCAAAGTTTTTAATAACTTCTTCTCTTCGTGATTCAAGAGGTGAGCACCAATAATAACAGGATATATCTCCTTCTCATCAAGATAGGCATACTTAAGAGTATCTGGTAACTGTTTGAGCTCGAACTCAGGATCATCCTTTGGTGGGGGAGGATCCCCAAGAAGTTCAACAGGCAGATTATTCTTGAGAATACGATATTTGTCTAAAACAATTTTATCTATCTCATCTCTTTCATCCATATGCATATCATTTTCATGCTAAAGCAGATATTTCTCTAAAGGATCCGTAGGAGGTACAACAATAGAGGCAAGAGCAATGATTTCATCCCTACCAGACGACTCTTTTTCATGAGGTTGTCTTCCAAATTTGGAGAAGTTAAATTCATGAGACACACCCTTGAAACTAAAAGTGACAGTCTGTTTAATGCGATCAATATGAGCATTGACAGTGTTGAGAAAGGGTCTACCAAATATGATGGGACAAAAGCTATCTTGTGAAGTATCAAGGACGAGGAAATCAGTAGGATACTTTGTCTTACCACACAGGACTTCTACGTCTCTCACAATTCCCAGAGGGCAGATATCTCTATTAGCTAGTGTAATAGTGACATCAATGGGTTCTAACTCAGCAGGTGCAATCTCATCTTTGATTTCATCATATATGGACCGGGGTATTGCACTAACACTAGCACCCATATCACCTAAACCATGATAACACTGATCTCCTATCTTGACAGAAATAATGGGCAGGCCAACTACAGGTCTGTATTTGTCTTTCGCATGAGTTTTAGCAATTCTAGCGGAGTCCTCACAGAATTTAATAACATGCCGATCTATGTCTTCAGCTAAGAGATCTTTGATAATAGCAACACTAGGTTCAACTCTAATTTCCTCAGGGGGTGCAAGTGGTCTAATGTAACCCCTACGTATCACAGTTGGAGCTTTAGAATAATCCTTTTTCCTAGCAGGGTAAGGTGGTTTCTCAGTGTAGGCACAAGGAACAATAGGATCACTAAAGGCAATGACTTTCTCTTCAACTAGATTGGGTTTAACTATGTTGACTTCTACAGGAGGATGATACTTAAACCACTTCTCTTTGGGAAGATTCACATAGAGAAGCTACTATCTCAGAGTCAAGTCCATACTTAGCACTAAATCTCTAGAAGTGCTTGTTTCAACAAAAGATTTAACGCAATCAAACTGGAAATTCATACCTGACTCCTTACATTCTTCAAGCTCCCAATCTTTAGAGTTACATTTGATTCTTTCCAATAAATTCCACGTGTGGTCAATATCCTTCTTCATAAAAGAACCAGTATAAGAAGTGTCAAGCCTGGTACGATCTTCATGAGAAAGCCGAGCATAAAAGTTTTGAGTGATAATTTCTCTCGAGAGCTCATGATTGGGGCATGAATATAGCATCGATTTAAGCCTCCACCAAGCTTGAGCTATGCTTTCCCTGTCACGAGGCCAAAAGTTATAAATATTATTCCGATCATGATGTACTAAATGCATAGGATAAAACTTTTGATGAAATTCCAATTTCAACCGATTGTAGTCCCATGATGCAGTATCATCACATAGCCTATACCAATCATCTTAGTCCTTTCGATAAGTAAGAGTGTCGAACCCAACGAGGAGGAGAAGGCTCTGATAAACGGTTTTCCGCAAGGTAATAACTGCAAGCACTGAAAGTAGCGGTAACAAGTGATGGTGTAGTGAGGTGAAACGTAGCAAGCGAAAAGTAACAAGTAACAAGTAGTAGCAACGGTGCAGCAAGTGGCCCAATCCATTTTGTAGCAAGGGGCAAGCCTGAACAAAGTCTTATAAGAGGGAGAACGCTCCCGAGGACACACGGGAATTTCTGTCATGCTAGTTTCATCATGTTCATATGATTCGCGTTCGTTACTTTGATAGTTTGATATCTGGGTGGACCGGCGCTTGGGTACTGCCCTTACTTGGACAAGCATCCCACTCATGATGAACCCCTCTCGCAAGCATCCGCAACTACGAAAGAAGAATTAAGACAACGTCTAACCATAGCATTAAACTAGTGGATCCAAATCAGCACCTTACGAAGCAACGCATAGACTGGGGTTTAAGCTTCTGTCACTCTAGCAACCGATCATCTACTTACTACTCCCCAATGCCTTCCTCTAGGCCCAAATATGGTGAAGTGTTATGTAGTCGACGTTCACACAACAACACTAGAGGAAAAGATAACATACAGCATATCAAAATACCGAACGAATACCAAATTCACATGACTACTATTGGCATGACTTATCCCATGTCCTCAGGAACAAAAGTAACTACTCACAAAGCATAATCATAATCAAGATCAGAGGTGTAATGAGTAGCATCAAGGATCTGAACATAAACTCTTCCACCAAGTAATCCAACTAGCATCAACTACAAAGAGGAATCAACACTACTAGGAACCTTACAAGTACCAATCGGAGTCGCGAGACGGAGATTGGTTACAAGAGATGAACTAGGGTTTGTGGAGGAGATGGTGCTGACGAAGATGTTGATGGAGATGACTCCCCTCCGACGAGAGGAGTGTTGGCGATGACGAAGGCGACAATTTCCCCCTCCGAGAGGGAAGTTTCCGCGGCAGGATCGTCCTACCGGAGCTCTAGATTGGTTCTGCTCAACTTCCGCCTGGTGGCGATGGAGAATCCACGAAAAAGCTCCACCCCGATTTTTTTCCTGGATGAAACCCTTCATATAGAAAAAGAGGGGGGCCAGTGGGCCACCAGGGTGCCCACAAGCCCTGTTGCCGCGGTCAGGGGGTAGGCCGCAGCAACCAGGCTTGTGGGCCCCTGGCAGCTCCCCTCTGGCACTTCTTTCGCCCAATATTTTTTATATATTCCCAAAAAATTCCACGTTGATTTTCTGGGCATTTGGAGTTGCGCAGAATAGAGGACTCAGACTTGCTCCTTTTCTAGTCCAGAATTCCAGCTCCGGTATTCTCCCTCTTCAAATAAACCTTGCAAAATAAGAGAGAAAAGGCATAAGTATGGTACCACAAAGTATAATAACAGTCCATAAAGTGATAAATATCAACATGAAAGCATGATGCAAAATGGACGTATCAGCGTGCAGTTGCCCCAACTCCGTCTGATGGACCGCCTCGTGGTCCTTGTTCTCCGTCTGGAGAAGCTCTACCTCCTGACGCAGTCGGCCACCCTCAACGTGCAAGGCGTCGCACTTCGTAACGGCTCGGTCCAGCCGGCCTTGAAGGTCGCCTGTTCGCCTCTTGGCTTCTTGGACCCGGGCTAACAGCAAGTAGTGAGCCTCGGTCTGGCTGTTGTGGTGGTCTTGCGGTGCTAGAAAGAAGAAAATAGATCAAGAATAAGATTCGGCCCTGCGGATTCCCAACTGGCCCGATTGTCGGGGGGCTACACCCATTGGGTGCGCTTGCGCGCCCCCACTGAAAGAAAAAGAAGAAACAGCTGCAGCAAGTAAGACTCGAGCCAGCTAACTTTAAATCGGCCCGATTCTAGGGGGTTACACCCAGTGGGTGTGCTGGCGTGTCCCCACTTGAGCAAGTGGAGAAGAAGAAGATTCTTAACAAAAAGAAGCGGGGATTAAAGAACATACTGCGGTCCATTCCTCGAGGCGGATCAGATCTTCCCGAGCCACCTGGGGCACCTTCGCCACCTTCTCGCAACTGCGGGAAAAAGCCGCGACAAGCGAGGGGACCCCACTCGGCATAGCACCAGGAGGCAGGCTTGCGCGGATTGATCTGGCCGCGCTCCAGGACTCTATGGGCTGGTTCGCAAAGAAAGGGTCGGCTCCGGAGGCGTACGGGGCGTGGCCGGAAACGACCATGGTGTCGTCTCCTGGTGGTGCACTCCTGGTGGGCTCCTTCAACGCGTCCGCCTCGCGGGGCGCTTTCGGACCTTAGGTCCTCACGGCCTTGTCCTTTGACACAAGAGTCGTCTCATACGGGGTCTGGGCTCCACCGCCGGGGACCTCCGTACTCGGCATCGGGATATCCGCTCCCGGTGCATCCATCGACGCCTCAGGCATGTCGGGCGTCATGTCGAGATCTACCGGTCCGGAGGCAGACCCAGGCTCGGCGGCCTTGGTGGTCTCGGATGCACTAGTACCGGTGCATGCGTGCTCCACGTTCGCCCGTGGGGCGGTGTCGTGGTTTTTTCACGGCAGATGTCCTCGTGAAAGGACTTAGTACTGGAGCCATCGCACCTTGGTGGCGACTCAAAGGGGTTAAGCGGGAGAGACACGGCGATTTACCCAGGTTCGGCCCCTCTGAAGAGGTAATAGCCTACGTCCTGCTTTGGTGTGTATTGATATGGATTCAATTACAAGGAAGGCATAACTCGCCTAAACCTAGCACTCGATGATTTCTAACCTCCTTTCTGTCCCCCGGGACTCGCCTTTATATACAGGTCGATCCCCTAGGGTTTACAAGGATTCTTTCCTTCCTACAACTCGTGACCCCTGTGGTTTCTAAGTCGCCATCTTCCGAAGCTTGGAGACCTTCCAAGAGCCACAACCGTGATACGACCTTGATTCGGCCACAATGCGGCCCAACTAAATGTTTGGGTGAATCGCCCAATGGATGACCCGGCCCAACTAGGGCGGGTCATCCACAAGTAATATCCCCAACATTAGGACCCAAATTGACTTGAACCTTTTCTTTTTCATGCCAACACCTCTGCTCCATTGAAGGCGATTCATCCCTCATTTTCCTTCATATGTCAAAAATCGTACACCCGCCATTGGGCACTGAAAATCCCTTAAGTCGCCAAACCATTACTGATTGGCCTCTTCTTACTCCTCGATTTTCGGGAAGATAGCCACAACTCCAACGGCTCTTTTAGCGAATCTTTTATCTCCCAGCGGTTCCCGCTCATGGTGCCTCGATTCTTGCACCTCCCTCGATAAATAGGCCGAGGGGGGGGACAGAACTGTTGCTTCTCACCTACTAGTCCCGTCACCTTCCTCCCCACCGGTACAACGAGAAAACCGCATCGCCCCGAGGAATCCGCCGCCGACCGTGCCTTCGGCCTTCACGCGAGGAGCTCCGGTGCCGCCTGTGAGCTTTCGCCGTCGTCCACCCTCGCGCCACAATCAACATATCCGCCATCGGCATCGTCGACTGCATCGCCGTCGGCCACGTCGCCGTTCACTTCGAACCTTGCCGCCGCCGGAAACTTCTCTGCTCGACGAGACGCCCGCGCTTCTCCAGTGAACCCCATCTCCGTCGACTCTTCTCTCCCGACAACATCAGGTTAGGCTTCCGCCTATCTTTAAGAGTAGATTTACTTCCTGTTCGAGCTTCCGCCATTGTCGTGTTCTTGAAGCTCGTTGCATATAGATGCTATCTGCTTCGAATCGATTAACACGAGTGTTGGTAGAATAGCTTAATACCCCGAATACTTTCACTTATCCGCTGTACTTGTGAGTCCTTGAAAACAACATCTTCACCAAGCGATGGGCATCATCTGATAATAAACTGTTGCGACTAATCATTTTCTCTAGGTTTTCGCGTCTGTCTGATAGATCCACTCCTTTTTTACTGTTCGCAAAAAGTTGTTTATAGTCTTCATCTTCTGGTACTTCAAACGAATGCCTTCACCGTCCCCAGAATGCAACCCTTGGGGATAGCCATCCTTCCATAAGCCGCCATAGTGATCCAACCCGCCCCTTTGATCTGGCGGGTCAAAAACCCTTTTTTAACCAAAGCACCCGGCGGGTTAAATGAACTGATTTTATCCCATACAATAGGCGTCCAAGACATGTAATATCACACTTTACTTATTTGTAGCATGGGCGCCGTCTTCAAGAGTGACTGGCTTCCTACCAAGGTTGACGACTCCATTTTAGCCGATTATGTGAAAACGGGCAGGTTGGATCCTCAGGACGTTATCGGCTGGCGCACCGGGTTCGGAGAAGACCTCCCGAACCCCAAGGAAGGGGAGATAGTCGTTTTTGTTGAACACCTGGAGCGAGGTTTTAAGCCGCCCGGATCAAAGTTTCTTAGAGACGCCTTATCTATCATGAACGTCCGCCTCCAGGATCTGGGACCCAACTCTATAAGTAATTTGTGCCAATTCCAAGTTCTCTGTGAGGCTTATCTGCGGATCGAGCCTTCTGTCCCCTTATTCTGGCATTTTTTCCATCTGAATCGCCAAACGGAATTCCACAATGGTCCCAGCTTGGAACTTGGTGGTGTCAACGTCCAGCGCCGCAGGGATAGCCCATTCCCCTCACTTATCATGCCTAGCCATCCCAAAGGCTGGGGCGAGTCTTGGTTTTACTGTCAAGAGACATCTCCTGCTCGCGAGAACAAGCTTCTGGGCTACAGGCCAACTCGCCTTCCAACCAATTTCAAGCTCCCAGACAAGCTCATCGAGGAGGAAGAATCGGAGTTCATCCCAATATTGTCCGAGTTAAGACCTTTGACGAACAACGGGCTTACCGGGATCGACCTAATCCGCTGTTGGGTCGAATGGCGCATCCTTCCTCTGAGCCGCCGGGACGGGCTGATGTGTAAATTTGATGGTACCCTGGATCATCCTCAATGCTACTTCCATACGTCTTTAACGGAGAAGGACATTGTTACCATTATCAAAAAGCTGACTGGCGAGCCTGCGGGAAAATGTGGCCAAATCGGCCTCAAGCCTTTCTGCAAAACTAACCCGGCACCCAAGGTAAACAAACCTAAACCGCCCTTGGTTTCTATGATTTATGCTTCATTTGTGTTTGTAGTTTTGTAACATATGCCATTTCAGAAAGGCCATAAGTTCTGGTCCAGGAAGCCCAAAAAACAAGCCATGAAAAGTGCTAAGCCGCCCTCAAAGAAAACCAAGGGTAAGGGCAAATCTACCGCAGCTGAGCCATCCGAAGTTGACGAATCTCAAGTCGGCGATGCACTTTTAGAGGTAAAAATTCGTCCTCCTTTCACTCGCCATTCATTGCTGTTAACCTTCGTATTTATATCTCTCTCTCTCCTTGTAATAGAATGAAGATAACGAAAGCCAAGAAGACTCTGTTGAGGTAATTTCTGTTTCCTCTGATTCATCTCCTTCTCCACCTAAGCCGGCCCGGCGAATATGTGGGAAAGTTCCCTTCTCACATCCAAATGCTTATTTGGACCCAAATTTCCTACTGAAGAAAGCACAGCACGCCTCAAACCGGAAAACATGAAGTCACTCTGGCGATCTGGTATCTGGCTTACCAGCAACGAACAAAAGAAAGCCAAGCGAGGTACTTTTATGAGTAACCATTATTCATGCTTCTTTGGATCACATTCATAACCCGCCTATATTATTGATGTATAACTCTTGCAGAACTCTCCTCCCACTTCCGGCGACTCAGTGATGTCAACACTTCCACCAATGATTCGAGTTCCGGGGTAAGTCTTTCGATAACCTTGCCTCGACTTTTGAGAATAACGATCTTTTCAATTCCTTAACGTGCTTATTCCCTTTTGTCAGGGCACAAGCCAAGAAAAGAAAAACCAGTGGATCAACTCCTGATGCCACTTCAGAACCCCTGAAGAAATCAACTCCGACTCAAGACAATCCGGATCAGGCTGAGCCTGCGGTTCAAGTGGATCTTCCTGAGTCGCCGAAGGAAACAATGGATGCCTCTAAATCGCCGAACCCATTGATGACAACAAAAGACCCAGATGCTGTTGTTATTACTGGCTCTGGCTTTTCTAAGCCGGCGGCGACAGTTTTGTCCAAACATGTAGCATCCTCCTCTCAGGCCATTCCCGAGTCTGGGCTCTCCAAGGCGAAACTTTCCGACTATGCAAATTTGGAGTTTAAGGCACTCTGTTCTGGCTTTGCAAGTCGCCTGGAGGCGAGCTATGAGATGGAGAAAAATCTGCTGAAGATGTTAAACAACAAACATGAGGTACATTTTGTTACACTTATATTATTCCCATTAACCCCCAAGGGCCGGGTCATCAGTAAAAAGATGAGCCGGGTCTTCGAAAATTTAGAAAAACCTTCGCGACCAGTAACCCCCAAGGGCCGGGTCATTAGTGAAAAAGATGAGCCGGGTCTTGAAAATTTAGAAAAAGCTTCGTGATGAGTAACCCCCAAGGGCCGGGTCATCAGTAAAAAGATGAGACGGGTCTTGATTTTTGTATAATTTCACCTGAAAAAAGTATACATTAGCCCCCAAGTGTCAGGGATATTGCTTTGCAGTAATTATGAGACTTGCCCTTATTTTAAACTTTCAATAGGAAAACCTTGCTCAGACCGAATCGGCGCTGGGCGATTTAAGGAAAAACTTAGCTGGACAACAAGACGCCCGAGCTAAGTCGGAGGAAAAATGTCAATTGGCCTTGACCGAACTGGTAAAACTCAAGGCCGAGTTGAAAGAAGCTCAGGCTGAACAGAATGCCGCCTTGGAGAGGGCAGAGAAAGCTGAAGCTAGGCTGGCCACAGTACAACAGGAATTGTCCGGCTTAAAGCGTCATATCTCCAACATGACGCAAGCCGTCTTTGGTAAACTTTACTTAAACCTTTGATCTCCTCCTCTCTTCTTTGTTTTACTTATGATAAGTCGCTAATCATCATGATTCAGGTCCAAGAGCCGCCAACCTTCAAGAAGACCGTGCGTTGATGCTGAAGGCGATTTACACGCTGACAGAGCAATTATACACAGGCAGTGTCTTGACAGTTAAAGTTGTGATGGGTGCCAAAGAACCTATCACTTCCATCAAGAAGGTGCTTGGCTGCTTGTCCACACTTCCCCCTCAGATTGGCGAGTTAACTCGGTCAGGCGCCCGGAGAGGTATTCTGACTGCCCTGAGTCGCTGTTTGGCATATGCCCCAGAAATCAACGTAGAAGAAGTAGCCACAGGCTTTCCTCAGCTCAAGGACGATGGGTCCGAATTTGTTGAAGAGGACTATCAGCGAGTCGTCAAGAATTCTCGGCTGGCCGTGACTCAACTTGCCGCAAGCCTTGACTTAACAAAATACCAGGCGGCTTATGATAGTAGAAACAAGAAGGTCAGCCTGCCAACCTTTGTGACGACCAGCCTAACTCCTCGGCGACCCAAGAATCCTTTCGACTTGGAGGCGGACCTGGCATCAATTCTGACTGATGAAGATGACTTTGCTTCTTTGGCCAAGTGCAATTGGGTACTGGGCGACTTGCAAATCGAAGTCGGCCAGAGCTCACATCAGGATGATCCCGAGGCGCCAGCAAAGTAAATTTTATTGAGTTTGGCCTGAGAGCCATGTAATAGGTCCCCTTTCCATAAGTCAGTACTGTTTTTGATGATACCTCTTGCAAGAATCTTTATATCGCCCTTAAGGCGACTTGAAATATTTGATCCGACTTTTTATAAGAGTCTTTTATAGCGCTTAATTCGCCATGGTTGAAACAACTCTTATCACCCTCCTGTCTTAAGCCTTGAGAATAGCATATGTGAAAACAAACAAACTATAGATATTTTCAACAAGCATCAGAAAGAAAAGGCTTAAAACCTTCAGGACTATGCCACAACGAAAAATAGCAATAGTAATTTCGTCGGCTCATAAGGTCGCGACAGTGGGAGGCGAGTCAGAAACCTCGTGCACCCACCCTAAATGCAGGTTTCATCGGCTCATAAGGTCGCGACAGTGGGAGGCGAGTCAGCAAGCTCGTGCACCCACCCTAAATGCAGGTTTCGTCGGCTCATAAGGTCGCGACAGGGGGAGGCGAGTCAGCAAGCTCGTGCACCCACCCTAAATGCAGGTTTCGTCCGCTCATAAGGTTGCGACAGGGGGAGGCGAGTCAGAAAGCTCATGCACCCACCCTAAATGCAGGTTTCGTCGGCTCATAAGGTCGCGACAGGGGGAGGCGAGTCAAAAAGCTCGTGCACCCACCCTAGATGCAGGTTTCGTCGGCTCATAAGGTCGCGACAGGGGGAGGCGAGTCAGAAAGCTCGTGCACCCACCCTAAATGCAGATTCTGTCGACTCATATGGTCCTAACAGGATGACACAATTTGCTTTTTAATAGAGAAGCCCCCAAGTCGGGGAATATTTTATTACTTCATAATGAAACTGAAAAACTTACAAAGTGTAAAGCTTAAGAGCTTAAGTGTAGTAAGGCCGCAAATGGGCAATATTCCAGGGGCGAGTTGACTCAGCCTCTGTGGTCGGTCGATTAGGCCGAAGATCCACCAAATAGTAAGAGCCATTGCGGAGGTTCTTGCTGACGACAAACGGCCCTTCCCAAGGGGGTGACAACTTGTGCATAACTGCTCGATCTTGTATTAGACGAAGTACTAAGTCGCCTTCCTGAAAGGTTCGACTCTTAACCCGGTGACTATGATAACGCCGCAGATCTTGCTGGTAGATAGCCGAACGGGCCACAGCCAGGTCACGCGCCTCCTCCAAGGCATCCAAAGAATCGTGACGCGCCAGCTCATTATCTTGCTCCACATATGCGGCGACTCTCAGGGAGTCATGCCTTATATCCGTAGGAAGAATAGCCTCTGCTCCATAGACCAAAAAGAAAGGGGTGAATCCCGTGGACCGGTTCGGGGTAGTCCGAATACTCCACAGTACCGAAGGTAACTCTTCAACCCAACACCCTGGAGTCCTTTCCACGGGAACCATGAGTCGGGGCTTGATCCCTCGCAAGACCTCCTGATTCGCCCGTTCTGCTTGCCCGTTAGATTGCGGGTGAGCAACCGCAGAAATATCAAGTCGGATATGTTCTCGACGACAAAAGTCCTGCATCACCCCTTGGGACAAGTTAGTACCATTATCAGTAATAATGCTGTGCAGATATCCAAACCGGAAAATCAGCTTCTTAAAAAATTTGACCGCTGTCTCCGCATCGCAAGCTCCAACAGGTTCCGCCTCAATCCACTTGGTGAATTTATCAACCGCCACCAATAGGTGGGTCTTCTTGTTAGAGGACATTTTAAAGGGACCAACCATGTCCAGCCCCCAGACTGCGAAAGGCCAAGTAATGGGAATCATTCTCAATTCTTGAGCCGGCACGTGAGCCTGCCTCCCATAACGTTGGCACCCTTCGCACCGACGAACTATGTCTTCTGCATCTGCGTGAGCCGTCAGCCAAAAGATACCATGACGAAAAGCCTTTGATACCAAAGAACGTGACCCGGCGTGATGTCCACAGTCTCCGGAATGAATGTCATTTCGGATCGCGCATCCTTCTTCGGGGGAGACACATCCAGAAGCGCTCCGTTTATACAACTCACCATTAATGATCACCATGGATTTGCTGCGCCGAACGATCTGGCGAGCCAAAACTTCGTCGGTGGGTAACTCGCCGCGAGTGAGATAAGCCAGATAAGGGAGAACCCAATCCGAAATGACATGGAGAGCTGCCACGAGCTGAGACTCGGGATCTGGTATCGCCAATTCCTCCTCTGAGGGTAAGACCACGGATGGCTTATGCAAGATATCCAGAAAAACATTAGGGGGAACCGGTTTTCTCTGTGAGCCGAGTCGCGAGAGGGCGTCAGCTGCCTCATTGAGTCGATGATCAATATGGTCCACCTGATAGCCATGAAAATAACCCGCTATGTCAGACACAACTCGTCTGTAAGCAGCCATCATGGGATCCCGAGAGTCCTAGGTACCCGAAACTTGTTGCGCCACCAAATCGGAATCGCCAAAACACCTGACTCGTGTTAGGTTCATCTCTTTCGCGAGTCGTAAGCCATGAAGCAAAGCTTCATATTTCGCCGCATTATTAGTGCAGGGAAACATGAGTCGGAGAACGTAACAGAACTTATCTCCTTGAGGGGATACTAACACCACACCAGCCCCCGAGCCTTCCAGCTGCCTAGATCCATCAAAGTAAATAGTCCAGTAGGTAAGGTCAGGCCGGTCTTCCGGAACCTGTAGCTCGGTCTAGTCGTTAACGAAATCAACTAGTGCCTGGGATTTGATAGCTGTGCGGGGAGTATACTGTATGTGATGAGACCCAAGCTCTATCGCCCATTTGGGGATTCGCCCTGTTGCCTCCCGATTCTGGATAATGTCACCAAGGGGAGCAGAACTTACCACTGTGATCGGGTGCTCCTGGAAGTAATGCTTAAGTTTTCGACTCGCCATAAACACCCCATAGACCAGTTTTTGCCAATGCGGGTATAATGTTGGGGATATTACCTATGGATGACCCGCCCTAGTTGGGCCGGGTCATCCATTGGGCGATTCACCCAAACATTTAGTTGGGCCTCGTTGTGGCCGAATCAAGGTCGTATGACGGTTGTGGCTCTTGGAAGGTCTCCAAGCTTCAGAAGATGGCGACTTAGAAACCACAGGGGTCACGAGTTGTAGGAAGGAAAGAATCCTTGTAAACCCTAGGGGATCGACCTGTATATAAAGGCGAGTCCCGGGGGACAGAAAGGAGGTTAGAAATCATCGAGTGCTAGGTTTAGGCGAGTTACGCCTTCCTTGTAATCGAATCCATATCAATACACACCAAAGCAGGACGTAGGCTATTACCTCTTCAGAGGGGCTGGACCTGGGTAAATCGCCGTGGCTCTCCCGCTTAACCCCTTTGAGTCGCCACCAAGGTGCGATGGCTCCAGTACTAAGTCCTTTCACGAGGACATCTGCCGTGAAAAAACCACGACAGTTGGCGCCCACCGTGGGGCCTACGCACGGTGGAGTTGAGTTCTCAAAGGGAGCCCTACCAGGGTTTGGGAGTTACGCGACGGCGCTCATGACTCGGAGCCGCCGCGGGAGAACCTACATCGACAACCAGCGATGGGGACCTGACTCGAATTCGATCGAATCTGGCTACAGGGTCCCCTTCGGCAAGATCAACATCTTCATCGGCATGGTCGGATCATCCGTTCCTGAGCCGGACATCTCCACCGACATCGTCGAGCCGGCCAGGTACGTCTGCCCAGTCATAACACAGAATTTAACTTGCTCGGTCTTTGTGGGGTTCACGCAGGGATCGGAGGAACCAGAACACTTGGCGACTCAGGAAGTTACCCCGGTCAACTCTGACGACGAGTCATCCATGGGCGATTCAGATTCCATCCGGTCTCTCCATGGGGACTGTCTCGGAGGCTTGTCGCTGGCCATGGATCCGGAAATCCTTGATCGAACCCGCCGCTAGATCGCCATCTACATGGCTGGGGCAACTCAACCCGCACAAAACCCTACCCGAGGCGATGGGATCGGCGGGACATCCAGAAGTGCATCCGTAGTCCTGGTGGATTTAGCGGCAGAAATCACGAGACTAATGGCGACTCCCCTCACGCCAGAGAACCAAGAGGAGATAAACGCAGAGTTAGCAAAGCTGAGAGAGGCGGTGGCAAAGGCCCACCAGGATGCTGAGATGGAGACCGCCAGGATCGAGACTCGACAAGCCCAAATCATGGCCGAAAGGATGCGATTAAACACTGACAACTGGCGGCTCGAAAGACAGCAGCGCGCGTCCGACGCCGTCCATCAGCGGAGACACCAGGGTCGCCTGCCCCATGACCTCAACCCGATCTGTCTGTTCGACACTCCCCGAACCCCCGGGATGGGAGCCGCCCCGGCAGGAGGACCGGGCCGCCCACCTAACCCACCGGTTCAGCCGATTGAGGGTCAAATTCCTCATTTCCGGACCCCTCAAGGCCACTTCTCCAACCCGGTGGATAACGTGCTTGCCGCAACTCGCCACCTGGAGTCCCTTCCGATTCACGGCAACACCCTAGCTGAGATTGAAGCGAGGAACGCCATCGAGATGTTGAAAACAGCGGTGGTTCAAAACGCCCAGTTCTCGCATAGCCTCGAGAGGTTGCACTCCACCCCCCAGGCAAGCTATACCAGGAGCAGGCCGGAGGACCAGCCTGCCGTAAACAGTGGGCCGCGACACTTCCCGCGGGACAACCCGCCCGAGCGGAACCCGCCGGGCCGAGATCTCCCGATTATCCAAGACGCCCCGGCCCCCCTCGTAGGAGGCGGAGGGCGAGTTGGGGTACCATGCTTATCCCAGGCCCTTCGGAACGAAAGGATGCCCAAAGACTTTAAGGGACCAAGGAAAGTGCCTAATTATACACCAGACCTCGAACCAACGTCATGGATCGAGGGTTACGAGATTGCCATGGACATGCTCGGCGTAAACGAGGCGGTTTGCGCCCGATACTTCACTATGATGCTCGAGGGGTCGGCACGCACCTGGTTGAAAATTTGCCTCCCAATTCCATCCAGTCCTGGGCCGAGTTAAAAGAGCGTTTCATCAAAAACATCCGGGGAACCTGCAAACATCCAATAACGATTGTCGATCTACAACACTGTGTTCAGCGCCCGGACGAATCGGCCCACCATTGGTCGCGGCGGGTGGCAGAAATTATTCATTCGTCAGATGGTATTACGGCGGCTCAAGCTGTGCTCATCCTCAAGCACAATTGTCATTATGAGCCCTTAGTACAGAAGTTGGGGCGACTCAAACGGAAGGTCCAAGATATGGCGAACTAATGGACACCCTCACTAGGTATGCCGAGGCGGATGATACTAAGGATCCCGACGAGGATGGCAAGGCTAACTCGCCCAAAAAGGGGGAGTCGTCCAAAAACCATACCCGTTTCCAGGGACGCAACCATCACAATCAGGGGACCAATGGCAAGCGTAGACCGCAGGAGGAGCCCTCGGACTTGGTCGCCAACACCAATGCTAATGATGGCAAAAAGAAGAACCGAGGCTTCAGTGGGAAAAGGCCGCGTAACTATGAAGAGTTACTCAAGGGCCCTTGCCCGCACCACGCCACGGCTGACGGCCCGGCGAGTCATTCTTGGGAAAACTGTTTCGTGATGCAAGAATTTCGGGCAGAGGCAATCAAGAAGAGCCAAAACGAAGATCCAAACCGGCGCCAGGACCAACTCGCCGCGTCCAACCAAAGGCAGAACCCCTTCGACGGCTTTCCCGAACAGGGGGCTCAAGGAGACCCGCAACCAGGCGACGGCCAGTACCCGGTGCACCACCAGCGGCGGTACAACCCGCGGGGAGTTTTCCAGCAGCCGCCCCCACAGGGGGCTCCACAGGACCAGGATGACAATGGGGGCTTCCGCAGCAATCCCAAACAGCTAAGTAATGGGCAGTACCACGTTTTCACCACTAATGCTTGCAGGCGTGATAAAAAGGTAAGTCACCGGGCGTACAGTGTAACTGAGCCAGCAATTCCCAGATATATCCACTGGTTCGAGCAGACCATAACATGGAGCAGGGAGGATCACCCGCCAAGAATAGATAACCCGGGCGACCTGGCATTAGTCGTGGCTCCCCAAGTGGGGGGTTACACCCTATCAAAGGTATTAATGGATGGTGGCAGCAGCATCAATATCCTATACTTCGACACCTTCCAAAGGATGAATCTATTGGAGAAAGACTTGATGCCTTCGACCACGGTTTTCCACGGAATTGTCCCGGGCAAGTCGGCTTATCCCATAGGCCGGGTCAGGCTCTCAGTAGCGTTTGGAACTGCGCAGAGTTACAGGTCGGAGTCTCTAATCTTCGAGGTGGTCAAGCTGAAAAGCCCATACCATGCGTTGTTCGGGCGACCGACTTACGCCCGCTTCATGGCCCGCCCGTGCTACGTCTACCTCAAGCTCAAAATGTCTGTTCCTAAAGGACCCATCACGGTTGATGGAGATAGAAGGATCGCAAAGGAATGTGAAGAAGGGGATGCGGCTTATGCGGAAGTCGCCTGTGCAGCGGAAGAGCTCAAGCACCATCGGGCCAATGTTGACCCGGCTGACATGTCACCACTCAAGAAGCCGACTACAGATTCTGAGTCGCCCCTCAAGTTCAAACCGACGGATGACACTAAGACAATCGATTTCGTGCCTGGCGATTCATCCAAGCAGTTCACCACTGGGACGGGTCTGGACCCCAAATAGGAAAGCGCGCTCATCGAATTCATCCCTGAGAATCGGGACATCTTCGCATGGAAACCTTCTGACATACCTGGTGTACCGAGAGAATTCGCTGAGCACCATCTTAACGTTGACCCAAAATGCAAACCTATCCAGCAGTACCTTCGCAGATTCAACGAGGAACGACGCAAGGCGATTGGAGAAGAAGACGCCCGCCTTTTAGCCGCCGGGTTCATCGTGGAAGTTTTTCACCCCAAATGGCTGGCTAACCAGTGTTGGTACTCAAGAAGAATGGCACTTTCCGTATGTGCATTGACTATATAGACCTCAACAGGGCTTGTCCCAAAGATCCTTTCTCTCTTCCCCGCATCGATCAAATCATTGACTCGGTGGCGGGATGCGAACAATTGTGTTTTCTGGACGCCTATTCAGGATATCACCAGATCAAGATGGTCGTGGAAGATCAGGAGAAGACGGCCTTCATAACCCCCTTCGGGGCCTTTTGCTATGTGTCCATGCCTTTCGGACTCAAAAGCGCGGGGGCGACTTATCAACGCTGTATCCAGAATTGTCTTCGTAGCCAAATTGATCGCAACGTCCATGCCTATGTCGACGATATTGTGATCAAGACCCGCCAGGGGGAGACACTACTTGAAGACCTTAAGGAGACTTTTGATAATTTACGGGTATATCAGATGAAGTTAAATCCTACCAAGTGCGTTTTTGGTGTACCTGCAGGAAAATTGCTGGGTTTCTTGGTATCGGAGCGCGGCATCAAGGCTAACCCGGACAAGATCGAAGCGGTTACCTCTCTCGGAAAGCCGGCGAATGTTAATCAAGTTCAACGGCTGGCAGGTCGCATTGCGGCTTTAAGTCGTTTTGTGAGTCGCCTAGGGGAAAAGGCGATTCCTCTTTATCAATTATTAAGGAAGTCTGATCGATTCGTGTGGACAACTGAGGCAGACCAGGCGCTAGAGGCCCTAAAACGCCAATTGGTTAACCCGCCGGTCCTGGCAGCCCCGACTGAAAAGGAGCCTTTGCTTCTGTATATCGTGGCGAATTCCAAGGCAGTAAGTGTAGTTGTGGTCATTGAAAGAAAGGAAGAAGGGAAGGAATACCCAGTGCAACGCCCAATATATTTTATCAGCGAGGTGTTAACTCTTTCCAAACAGCGATACCCGCATTGGCAAAAACTGGTCTATGGGGTGTTTATGGCGAGTCGAAAACTTAAGCATTACTTCCAGGAGCACCCGATCACAGTGGTAAGTTCTGCTCCCCTTGGTGACATTATCCAGAATCGGGAGGCAACAGAGCGAATCGCCAAATGGGCGATAAAGCTTGGGTCTCATCACATACAGTATACTCCCCGCACAGCTATCAAATCCCAGGCACTAGTTGATTTCGTTAACGACTGGACCGAGCTACAGGTTCCGGAAGACCGGCCTGACCTTACCTACTGGACTATTTACTTTGATGGATCTAGGCAGCTGGAAGGCTTGGGGGCTGGTGTGGTGTTAGTATCCCCTCAAGGAGATAAGTTCTGTTACGTTCTCCGACTCATGTTTCCCTGCACTAATAATGCGGCGGAATATGAAGCTTTGCTTCATGGCTTACGACTCGCAAAAGAGATGAACCTAACACGAGTCAGGTGTTTTGGCGATTCCGATTTGGTGGCGCAACAAGTTTCGGGTACCTGGGACTCTCGGGATCCCATGATGGCGGCTAACAAACGAGTTGTGTCTGACGTAGCGGGTTATTTTCATGGCTATCAGGTGGACCATATTGATCGGCCACTAAACGAGGCAGCTGACGCCCTCTCGCGACTCGGCTCACAGAGAAAACCGGTTCCCCCTAATGTTTTTCTGGATATCTTGCATAAGCCATCCGTGGTCTTACCCTCAGAGGAGGAATTGGCGATACCAGATCCCGAGTCTCGGCTCGTGGCAGCTCTCCTTGTCATTCCGGATTGGGTTCTCCCTTGGTCTCGGATGCACTAGTACCGGTGCATGCGTGCTCCATGTTCGCCCGTGGGGCGGGATCATCCTTCATCTTCCATCGCCTCTCCTTTGTTGGAGACTTCTGAGCAGGGTCGGCGGCACTCTTGTCGGGTTGGTCCCGGCCCGCGGCCGCCTTCCGGGCCACCTCCTCCCAGGGACAGTCCTCTTTCTCGAGCAATGCCTTCTTCGCGCCATCTGCCTCGGCCCAGGCGGCTTTCTCCTCGGCGACGGTGTCATCCACTTCCATTGTTTGGGCGGCCCTGCTTGTCCTAATCTGATTAGAAGGGACCTGCTGCCAAAACATCAAGAACAAGGCAAAGTAAAGAGGAGCACGGTACTCACCTAGTGACGGCGGGAATCGGTCGTCTGCTGATGATGGTTGGGCCGACTCGCTGCTTCTTTGAGCCGCCTCCACGACCCCCAACAGGAGATCCTTCTGCGGTTCGCTTGGATGCCAGCTTGGCGGAAGAAGCTTGCTTGCCTTTCCGTTGCGCTTCCTCGCCATCTAAGGCCGGCTCGTGGGCGACTCGACGTTGCCGTCTCATAGGAGGGCTGGACACATCCTCTAGCTCTTCTAGGTCTTCCGTGGCGTCTGCACCTCGCAATGAAGCCGACCCCTCATCATGATCGGTCCAGTCAAGCAATCGAGATGCTAGAAACTTACCGGCCGGCTCGGTTCCCTCCGGCTCTGCCACCCCCTCAACTTTTTTGGAGGCTGCTGGTTGAGGCTCCACCTCATCCTCATCCTCGACCTCAATGGGGTCCGACACCTCGATGTTGGCAGCTCGCGGGCAGTAGGGTTGTAGGCGCGCGAACAACTGAGGATACGGCCGGCATCCGGCGTCAGAAGTCGGAAGACATTCAAAGGAAAATAGAAATAATTATCATGAAGAAACGTACCACTAGGGTCGGATTATCACAGACGTAAGGGGTCATGCCCCATTCCCACGCACCGTCTTCATGCATGGAGGCAGAGGAGATCAAGTTCACCAGCTGTGCAATCCTTGAGGCTCGCAGGTTCTTCGTCGAGAGCCGATATGGGTCATGCCGGCCTCTCATCTCGCAGATCAGGTGCGGCCGGTGCTGTAGAGGCAGGATCCGGCATGCCACCATGGTGGCAAGCAGATCCTCGGCCAAAAGGCCTCAGTTCTTCAGAATCTCGAGGTGGGCGCATATCAACTGCACCTCCAGGATCTGCTTCGGGAGCGAGCTCTTCCAGTTCAGCTTCGCAGTCAGTAGAGCGATGACGAAAGGGGGCAAATTGATGCAGTCGTTCTCTGGATCCACATTGTTCACATAGAAGAATCCCTTCTTCCACTTCTTCACTGAATCCTGGAGAGGAAGCTTCGGTAAGTCGAAGGCGGTCCGGTGATGGGAGAGGGCGGCGCCGCAAGGGGTCATCTTCATGGTGCCGGAGGCATCACCCGACACCGATTGCTGCTTGAAGAAAAAGAGTTGGCGCCACAGGTCCAACCGGGGCTTGATCCCCAGGAATCCCTCGCACAGGGTGACGAAGGCCGCCAACTGGAGGATGGCGTTCACCACGAGATGGTGCGGCTGCAGGCTGAAGTGTACGAGGAAGCCCGAGAACAAATCGCTCGCTAGTAGCCCAAACCCAGCGGAAGAAATGCTCATTGAAGACTACCACTTCGCCGTCTTGCGGGGTCGGAGTTCCTTTCCCGCCGGGGAGGCGCACGGCGACGAATTCTGCCGGGGGCAACGTATGACGATGTCGGAGGACCTCGATGTGCTCCTCGATGACAAGGCTGCCTTCCCAGGCGCCCCGGGAGTTCGCCTTCCTGGCGGCGGCTCGAGACATGGTGGAACGGCGGCGAGAAGCGTTGGACCTGCATGGCGAACAGCGGCCAAGATACGAACGGCGCCTCTCTCTCTCGCTCTAGCGTTGGCATGGAAGGGGTGCTGGAGCGATATAAGTCATGGGAAAATGGTCTCTTCGACCTCCCCGCTTATCCATTTAAACCACGGAAGAAATCATGGGGGCGGGTATCCGGTGCTCACGATCCCCACCCATTTCGGGCCGCGCGGGAGCATTAATACGCCCCTAAATGCCAACTGTCGCCTCGAATCCACAAAGGATCACCGCGTGCGGGCCGAGGCTACGGTGTGGCATGGTTTTTCTTGGCGCGGCTCCCAAATCCCAACATGTGGCACATCAACACTGCAAGCGAAGAAGCCGAGGCGTCCAGCAAAAGTAGGCCGGCTCCCGGCCCAGCCGTCTCCCACGCCTGGGCTCACAAGTCGTGGCACCCCCGGATACTCAAGTCGGCGAGGACCTTTGTCTTGAGACGGCGGACCTCCCCTGCTTCGGGGACTACTGACGGGGGGATAACCCCGGGGTAGGCTCATCAAGCCTACTCCTCTATACTTCGTTGTAGAGAGGAGCGAAAGCTTCCTCAACTGTGGGATCCTCCTGGCCGGCTACGAAGTCCTTGCCGGCTAGGAACGTAGCCATCTACTCTTTGGCTGGCTGGCTAGCTACCAGCCGGCTGAAAGGCACCTATCGCATCGATCCCCATGATGTGATGGGGGCCTTCGATTAAAGGCGACAGTACCCCAGCACGGGTATGATGGAGAAGCATATGCATGGCTATAGTGGCGGCGGCCGTACCGCTAAACGGTGCCGGCTCCGACCTGTCAACCATGTATAGTACCCGCACGCCACTACCCACTCCATTACCTAGCCCGGCGTGGCTACAGCGGAGACAGCCATACCGCTGACCGGCGTCGGATCCCGCAAGACGACATCTGTCGTACGACACGCGCTCTGCGTGTGAAGCACACACCAATCCCATAGCCTAGCAGGTGGGTCCCAGTGCCAAATTGGACCTTGCATCTGGCGGGCCCCTCCAGCGACAAGACTAAACATCAGTGGGACCCCTGGCCGGCCTGAGAGGGTGCCAGTCGGGCCGCCCTCAACGAACTTAGTTTCCATTTTGTATGTCGGTGGGTTTTTCTATAAAACCCCCCGGGCCCCCTTAATGCACAAGGTCGGCCATTCTCACACCCACACACCCGTATAGGAGAGGCAGATAGGGAGTCGGCTGCTCGATCTTCCTCCTCCGTCGAACAGCTCAAGGAGCATCTTGTAATCATCTTGGTTCATCAACCACTCCATCAGGACTAGGGGTATTATCTCCCACGGAGAGCCCCGGACCTGGGTACATCGTGCGTCTTGCATTGCTAGTTACCAATCTCGTTCCCGGAGCCTGCCGGTGTCCCTTCGGTCCCAACCACTCTCGATAAGCCTACCCATGGCATCTGTCATGAGAAAACGATGACAAATATAAAATGAAGAGTCTTCTATCTTGAAGCTTGAGCCAATATTATTCCTTTCTTGCATCAAGGGGTATCTCCACATAAACCTTAAGCCATAACATCTTTTGTACTTTTCTGAAATATACTTGGAAAACACATTAATCCAATGATGCATATGTTGTGATCAATTATCAAAACCACCCTCAGGAGCACTTGTGCTTTCAATCTCGCCCTTTTTGGTAATTGATGACAACATGTAGATCAAAGCTTTGACAAAAGATATAATCAATAATTAGCATCGTCGCTTTGAGAAGTATGTGAAAAGCAAGAGCTCCCCCTAAATTTTGGCATTATTTAAAATTTGCGTTTGAATGCAAATGCACAACCGATTAGGATCATGGGTTACTCTTCTGTGTCACATACATATTGGTGGTGCATAAGAATAGTAGCAATGAACATGACACCAAAAAGATAAGTGAGTGATCATCACAAGGATAGCTAAAAGATGATATCGTAGCATCACACAGGATAAAGCGTATGATCAATCACACAGATAGGATAAAGTCCTCCAAAAACCAAAGTTTTTATAACCAAATGAGAGCAAATAAAGTCAAAAGATCTCTCTCACACGAAGTCTATGATCTATACATTTCTCCCCTTTGGCAACAAGTTCAGCTCAAAAGTATAGAACTACTCGTCTCTCTAGGCAGCTGATGACGGAGTCGATAGAACACCGTCGACCAAGGCTTCTATTGAATGTCGTGGAGCTGGAGCAGTTGACACTGAAGGATTTTGAGATGGAGCTGGTCCTGAAGGTGCTGAAGCTTGTGCTGAAGATGTATGTCTTGTCTCCTGAGCAGGAACAGCAACTGACCGAGGGCGGGTGTTGAACCTAGTGGTAGTGGGAGGAGGAGAAACATCCTCGTCATCATCATCATATTCATCTTCATCTTCATCCTCTGAGCATGGAATCTCCACAAAGTCAACTTCATGTTGAAGCTATCTGACAATGGCAGTCAATTCAGTTAGCTTCATATCCATGTTGCGGAACTTTGTCTCCACAACTCTCTCAAGAATCTTCTGATTTTGCATGATCTCTTGGATTTTCTTCTCCATGCCTTGAACAATGCTCACTAGAAATGCCATTTGCTCAGCTTGAGTTCTGACTTGTGGAACTGGAGGTGGCCTATTCCTAGCAGCTTGAGCATGTGCTGTCATTCTTGCTGCAGCTGAGTTGGGATCATTTTCATCCATCACAACCTCATTATCTTCAAATTCAGGCTAAAGAGGTACATGTGGACGATCAAGTAGATATGCATGCTTGCCTAGCTTGGCATTGATGACCATCTCAATGTAATGTGCATATCCACACGATCTCTTGTGATCCGCAGCAGTCCTTCGGATAGTCTCAACTATCAAGTCCATCACTTTAAATCTGGTATGGTTATCAAGTAGGTGCAGCAGGATGATAAAATATCCTCTAATCATCTTCTCATCTCCTGACTTAGGCATGAGGGTGTATGATACGTCTGCAACGTATCCATAATTTTTGATGGTTCCATGCTATTATATTATCAACTTTGGATGTTTTATATGCATTCATATGCCATTTATATCATTTTTGGGACTAACCTATTAACTCAGTGCCCAGTGCTAGTTTCTGTTTTTCCGTCTTTTTGACCTTTTTCATAAAAGAATATTAAACGGAGTCTAAACGGAATAAAACCTACGGGATGATTTTTTCCATAATAGAAGATCCACAGAGGACTTGAGAACCAAGGCAGGAGGTCTCGTGGGAGGTCATGAGCCCCCTAGGCGCGCCCTAGGGGGGCTTTCCTGGCAGGCTTGTGGGCCCCACGTGCCTCCTTTACCCAACCTCTTTCACTTATAAATTCTCTAAAATCCCGAAACCAACGAAGAGAGCCACGAAAATACTTTTCCGCCGACGCAAGCTTCTGTCTCCGCAAGATCCCATCTGGGGACCGTTCTAGTGCCCTGTGATACGTCTCAAACGTATCTATAATTTTCGATGGTTTCACGTTGTTATCTTGCCTTCTTTGTATGTTTTATGTACCTTTTTATATGTTTTCGGGACTAACTTATTAATTCAGTACCAAGTGCCAGTTCCAGTTTTTTCCGTGTTTTTGACTCTTTTCAAATCTGATTTTGGAACGGAGTCCAAATGGAATAAAAACCCCAAAATGATTTTTTCCCGAATGAAAGAAGACCAGGGAGCCTTTGGGCCAAGCCATGTGGGCCCCAGGGAGCCCACAAGCTCCCACCACGCCACGAGGGAGGAGGCGGCGGTGGGCAAGCTTGTGGCCACCCTGGCCGCCCCCTGACCTATGTCTTACGCCTATATATTCCAAAATATTCCGCAAAAAACCAAGAGAGCCTCGAAAATACTTTTCCGCCGCCGCAAGCTTCCGTTTCCGCGAGATCTCATCTGGAGACCCTTCCCGGCACCCTGCCGGAGGGGACTTTGGAGGTGGAGGGCTTCATCATCATCATCATTGCCCCTCCAATGACTCGTGAGTAGTTCACTTTAGACCTACGGGTCCGTAGTTAGTATCTAGATGGCTTCTTCTCTCTCTTGGATCTTCAATACAAAGTTCTCCATGATCTTCATGGAGATCTATCCGATGTAATCTTCTTTGGCGGTGTGTTTGTCGAGATCCGATGAATTGTGGACTTGTGATCAGATTATCTATGATATATATTTGAGTCTTTGCTGATTTCTTATATGCATGATTTGATATCCGTGTAAGTCTCTCCGAGTCTTGGGTTTTGTTTGGCCAACTAGATCTATGATTCTTGCAATGGGAGAAGTGCTTGGTTTTGGGTTTTGCCTTGTGGTGACCTTTCCCAGTGACAGTAGGGGCAGCAAGGCACACATCAAGCAGTTGCCATCAAGGGTAAAAAGATGTGGTTTGTATCATTGGTTTGAGATTATCCCTCTACATCATGTCATCTTGCTTAAGGCGTTACTTTGTTCTTATGTACTTAATACACTAGATGCATGCTGGATAGCGGTCGACGTGTGGAGTAATAGTAGTAGATGCAGAAAGTATCGGTCTACTTGTTTCAAACATGATGCCTATAGAAATAATCATTGCATAGATATCGTCACGACTCTGCACATTTCAATCAATTGCTCGATAGTAATTTGTTCACCCACCGTCTACTTGCGTTCATGAGAGAAGCCACTAGTAAACACTACGGCCCCGGGTCTATTCTCATCCATCGTTTACATCTCCGCTTTTACTTTGCTTTGTTACTTTGTTGCTTTCAGTTCTCACTTGGCAAACAATCTATAAGGGATTGACAACTCCTTCATAGCGTTGGGTGCATGCTTTTGTGTTTGGGCAGGATCTTAAGATGCTCTTCCGCCGGATTGATACCTTGGTTCTCAAACCGAAGGAAATACTTACCGTCGTTGTGCTACACCACCCTTTCCGCTTCGAGGAAACACCAACGCAAGGCTCTAAGGCCACGGGGGAAATCCTTTGCATTCTTGCATAGCAAGTCCCTTAAGGCGTAGGCGTAGATGAAGGATTCCTGGTGCCGTCGACACAACTACTTCCTGGCACCGTTGCAAGGGATACATGGCAGAACAATCAGATGTATTTCCGGCCCATTGCCGGGGATCTTTTTGAAGTAGCAGAAGTATTTCTAGCGCCATTGCCGGAGATCCTTTTGAGGTAGCAGAAGTATTTCTGGCGCGGTTGCCGGGGAGGAGGATCGTCAAGAATATTCTCCCGACAACATGCCTATTTCTGGCGCCGTTACCGGGGAGGAGAAATCAAGATCTATCCAAGTTGGTCTCACAAACTCTTCTCTTGCATTTACTTTTGTTGCCAGTTGCCTCTCGTTTTCCTCTTCCCCACTTCACATTTTCCGTTTCCTTTCTCCTTTCTCCTTCCCCGTTTTCTTTTGCCTTTTTGTTGTCTTTTTTGCCCGTTTCACTCTCTCTTCCTTCTCGTTTGTGTGTGAGATAATCCATCAATAGCTAGACCCACCACTCCAAACGACATCCCTGAAAATGAAGTTCTCAATATCAGGCAGAATGAGGAAGAAAATTTGAAGGACGCTTGGTACAGGATTTGCAATACTCAAAGTAGATCTACTCGTAAGCAATCCACTACCGTCCTCCTTCGCAGTTTCTATGTTGGAATTTCTCCTTGGAATAGGTATATCCTTGATACCATTGTAGGCGGAACTTTTTGCGGAGCCATACTGTTGACTCCTATAGAGCTATCATTAATTTGGTAGGCTCACCCCCGCTCATGGTTAATGGAACTATCTTGACCTTGGAACACGTGATGCAAAGGCTTGACGCTATTGAAAACAAAATTGCCATAGTTGAACTTATTGAGGGTTTGAATAGAAAGATCCAAAATCAAATTACTCAGTACGGATCCAAAGTGGGAAACTTTTTGAAAAATTTAAAGGAGAAGGAACTTATAGTTAATGATTCTTCTAGAATTGGCAAATTAGAAGATGTCATAACCAACTTGGGTTCCGCTTTTGCCGATGTGCAAAATACTCCAAATCTTACTCTCAAAAAGACCGTCAAGCCTGTTTTTGTTCCAAGAGCTGGTGGTGATTCATCTAATAAAGATGAAAATCTTAAGATTATAAATGATCATGCTACCTATGGTTTGACCACCAAAGATGACTATACGTGATTCCATCACTTTCGCCGAGCTAAGGGCGTTAAACAAAAGTGATTGTTGGGAGGCAACCCAACGAATCTATCCTTTTTATTTCTGTTTTGTGTTTTGCACACTTTCATAATTCTTTTATGATTGTGTTTTTTGTGTTTTTTGTTGCGTTTGTGCCAAGCAAAACCGTTATGATTAGTCTTGAGGATGATCGCTTGGTCATGCTGGGAAAGACAGAAACTTTCTACTCACGAAAAGAATTTTTTTTCTTTTCTGTAAGAGCTTTTGAATTGATTCTTTTTTATGCTGATTTCTACGCAAATTCTTCAGACTGTTGTAATTGTTCATAATTTGTGAAGTCACAGAGGTATACGAAACATACAGATTGCTACAGACTGCTCTGCTGTTGACAGATTCTATTTTTGTTGTGTTGGTTGCTTACTCCGATGAAACTATGGATAGTATCGGGGGGGTATTAGCCATGGAAGATTAAAAGTACAGTAACCCAACATCAGCACAAGTATAATTTGAGTTTGCTACAGTACCTAAGGAAGTAGTGATTTGCTTTCTTGTACTAATGTTATCACGAGTTTCTGTTTAAGTTTCATATTGTGAAGTTTTCAAGTTTTGGGTAAAGTTCTTATGGACATAGAGATAAAGAGTGGCAAGAGCTCAAGCTTGGGGATGCCCAAGGCACCCCAAGAGATTCAAGGATGCTGTAAAAGCCTAAGCTTGGGGATGCCCCGGGAAGGCACCCCCTCTCTCGTCTTCAATACATCGGTAACGTTACTTGGGGCTATATTTTTATTCACCACATGTTATTTGTTTTTGCTTGGAGCGTCTTGTATCGTACGAGTCTTTTTTTTGTTGTGTCACAATCATCCTTGCTGCACACCTAGAGAGAGAGACATGCACACACCATGATTTTGTCGGGCTTCACTTATATCTTTTGAGCTAGATACTTTTGCTCTATGTGCTTCACTTATATCTTTTAGAGCCCAGCGGTGTGTGGCTTGGTAGTTGATCTATGCTTTGAAAGTAGTCTCAAAAGGGGTAGTTATCCAAAGGGATACGAAAACTTCCACCTTCATGTGCATTGAATAGTTAGAGAAGTTTGATTCATCTCAATAAGTTTTGAGTTGTGGTTATGGTAATATTGAAGTCATGCTAGTAAGGTGTTGTGGATCTAGAAATACTTGTGTTGAAGTTAGTGATTCCCGTAGCATGAACGTATGGTGAACCGCTATGTGATGAAATCTGAGCATGATTAGTATATTGATTGTCATCCTTTGCGTGGCGGTCGGGATCGCGCGATGGTTTATACCTACCAACCCTTCCCCTAGGAGTATGCGTTGAATGCTTTGTTTCGATTACTAATAAAACTTTTGCAACAAGTATATGAGTTCTTCATGACTAATGTTGAGTCCATGGTTTAGATGCACTTTCACCTTCCACCATCACTATCTTCTTAGTGCCGTGCAACTTTCGCCGGTACACAAAAGCCACCATTAGCCTCCCTCGAAACAGCCACCATACCTACCTACTATGGCTTTTTCAAAGTCATTCTGAGATATATTGCCATGCAACTACCACCATGATATGTGCCACCATGTCTACATTGCCTTTGCATGATCGTAAGATAGCTAGCATGATGTTTCCATTGATGTCTATGCCATGCTAGATCATTGCCACGGTACACTACCGAAGGCATTCCATATAGAGTCATAATTGCTCTAAGTTTTGAGTTGAAAGTGTGATGATCATCATTATTGGAGCATTGTACCATGTGAGGAAATAAAAGAGGACAAAGAAGCCCATAAAAAATAGGCCAAAGAGCCCACCAAATTAAAAATAAAAAAATGAGAGAAAAAGAGAGAAGGGACAATGCTACCACTTTTTCCACACTTGTGCATATTGAGCACCATGATCTTCATGATTGAGAGTCTCTCGTTTTGTCACCACCATATAGCTAGTTGGAAATTTTCATTATATAACTTGGCTTGTATATTCCAATGATAGTCTTCCTCAAAATTGCCTTAGGTCTTCGTGAGCAAGCAAGTTGGATGCACACCCACTAGTTTTCTTTAAGAGCTTTCACATACTTGTAGCTCTAGTGCATCATTTGTATGGCAATCCCTACTCATTCACATTGATATCTATTGATGAGCTTCTCCATAGCTCATTGATATGCATAGTTAATGTGACTATCTTCTCCTTTTTGTCTTGCAACCTCCACCACATTCCACACCATCTATAGTGCTATAACCATGGCTCGCGCTCATGTATTGTGTGAGAGTTGAAAATGTTTGAGAAAGTAAAGGTGTGAAACAATTACTTGGCCAATACCGGGGTTGTGCATGATTTAAATTCGTTGTGCAATGATGATAGAGCATAGCCAGACTATATGCTTTTGTAGGGATAACTTTCTTTTGTCCTTGTTATTTTGAAAGTTCATGATTACCTTGCTAGTTTGCTTGAATTATTATTGTTTCCACGTCAATAGCAAACTATTGTTTTGAATCTAATGGATCTGAACATTCACGTCACATAAGAGGAATTACAAAGGACACCTATGCTAGGTAGCATGAAAGCATCAAAAATTCATTCTTATCAATTCCCTACTCGAGGACGAGCAGGAGTTAAGCTTGGGGATGCTTGATACGTCTCAAATGTATCTATAATTTTTGATGGTTTCACCCTGTTATCTTGCCTTCTTTGAATGTTCTATGTACCTTTTTATATATTTTTGGGACTAACTTATTAATTCAGTGCCAAGTGCCAGTTCCTGTTTTTTCCGTGTTTTTGACTCTTTTCAGATCTGATTTTGGAACGGAGTCCAAACGGAAGAAAAAACCCGAAATGATTTTTTCCTGAATGAAAGAAGACCAGGGAGCCTTTGGGCCAAGCCAGGTGGGCCCCAGGGAGCCCACAAGCTACCACAACGTCACCAGGGGAGGCGGCGGTGGGCAAGCTTGTGGCCACCCTGGCCGCGCCCTGACCTAGGTCTTGTGCCTATATATTCCCAAATATTCCGCAAAAAACCATGGGAGCCTCGAAAATACTTTTCCGCCGCCGCAAGCTTCCGTTTCCGCGATATCTCATCTGGAGACCCTTCCCGGCACCCTGCCGGAGGGGACTTTGGAGGTGGAGGGCTTCATCATCATCATCATTGCCCCTCCAATGACTCGTGAGTAGTTCACTTTAGACCTACGGGTCCGTAGTTAGTATCTAGATGGCTTCTTCTCTCTCTTGGATCTTCAATACAAAGTTCTCCATGATCTTCATGGAGATCTATCCGATGTAATCTTCTTTGGCGGTGTGTTTGTCGAGATCCGATGAATTGTGGACTTGTGATCAGATTATCTATGATATATATTTGAGTCTTTGCTGATTTCTTATATGCATGATTTGATATCCGTGTAAGTCTCTCCGAGTCTTGGGTTTTGTTTGGCCAACTAGATCTATGATTCTTGCAATGGGAGAAGTGCTTGGTTTTGGGTTTTGCCTTGTGGTGACCTTTCCCAGTGACAGTAGGGGCAGCAAGGCACACATCAAGCAGTTGCCATCAAGGGTAAAAAGAGGCGGTTTTTATCATTGGTTTGAGATTATCCCTCTACATCATGTCATCTTGCTTAAGGCGTTACTCTGTTCTTATGGACTTAATACACTAGATGCATGCTGGATAGCGGTCAACGTGTGGAGTAATAGTAGTAGATGCAGAAAGTATCGGTCTACTTGTTTCGGACATGATGCCTATAGAAATAATCATTGCATATATATTGTCACGACTCTGCATAGTTCTATCAATTGCTCGACAGTAATTTGTTCACCCACCGTCTAGTTGCTTTCATGAGATAAGCCACTAGTAAACACTACGGCCCCGGGTCTATTCACACCCATCGTTTACATCTCTGCTTTTACTTTGCTTTGTTACTTTGTTGCTTTCAGTTCTCACTTGGCAAACAATCTATAAGGGATTGACAACCCCTTCATAGCGTTGGGTGCAAGCTTTTGTGTTTGTGCAGGATCTTGAGATACTCTTTCGCCGGATTGATACCTTGGTTCTCAAACTGAGGTAAATACTTACCGTCGCTGTGCTACATCACCCTTTCCGCTTCGAGGGAACACCAACGCAAGGCTCCAAGGCCACGGGGGAAATCCTTTGCATTCTTGCCTTGGAAGTCCCTTAAGGCGTAGCCGTAGGTGAAGGGTTCCTCGTGCCGTCGACACAACTACTTCCTGGCGCCGTTGCAAGGGATACACAGCAGAACAATCAGAAGTATTTTCGGCCCGTTGCCGGGGATCTTTTTGAGGTAGGAGAAGTATTTCTGGCGCCGTTGCCGGGGATCCTTTTGAGGTAGCACCCTGCTGGAGGGGGATTCGGACACGGAGGGCTTCTTCATCAACACTATTCCCTCTCCGATGATGCATGAGTAGTTCACCACAGACCTTCGGGTCCATAGCTGGTAGCTAGATGGCTTCTTCTCTCTCTTGGATCTTCAATACAAAGTTCTCCATGATCTTCATGGAGATCTATCCGATGTAACTTTATTTTGCAGTGTGTTTGTCGAGATCCGATGAATTGTAGATTTATGATCAGATTGTCTATGAATATTATTTGAGTCTCCTCTGATCTCTTATATGCATGATTTCGTATCCTTGTAATTCTCTTCGAGTTATGGGTTTCGTTTGGCCAACTTGATCTATAATTCTTGCAATGGGGGAAGTGCTTGGTTTTGGGTTCATACCGTGCGGTGTCCTCACCTAGTGACAGAAGGGGTAGCGAGGCACACATCATGTTGTTGCCATCAAGGGTAAAAAGATGGTGTTTATATCATATTGCATGAATTTATCCGTCTACAACATGTCATCTTGATTAAGGCATTACTCCGTTTATTATGAACTTAATACACTAGATGCATGCTGGATAGCGGTCGATGTGTCGAGTAACAGTAGTAGATGCAAAAAGTATTGGTCTACTTGTCTCGGACGTGATGCATATATGTATGATCATTGCCTTAGATATCATCATGACTTTCCGCGATTCTATCAATTGCTTGACAGTAATTCGTTCACCCAACGTAATACTTGCTATCATGAGAGAAGCCTTTAGTGAACACTATGGCCCCGGGGTCTATTTTACACATCATATTTCAGATCTACCAAAAATACTTTGCTGCACTTCTATTTCTTTTTGCCTTTTATCACCTTCAGATCTTACCTTGCAAATAATCGTGAAGGGATTGACAACCCCTTTATCGCGTTGGGTGCAAGTTTGTTTGCTTTTGCGCAGGTTCATTGGTGCCTTATCTTGATACTCCAACTAGATTGATAACTTGGTCCTCAAACTGAGGGAAATAATTATCTCTACTTTGCTGCATCACCCTTTCCACTTCAAGGGAAAAACCAACGAAAGCTCAAGAAGTAGCAGTGTATCGCACTATAGTATTCGTCGTAGGAATGGCAGCTTGTAGAAAATATAAAGAACCAAACTTGTGACTGGCCAAGTACTGATGTGGAATGGTCTTGTACATATTGGCCATGGAGTTGTGATTCTTCTTAGCTTCTACATACGCATCTACATCTGCATCTTCCTGCTTGGGGACACCAGTGATTGCAGCCCATTCAGCAATTGTGGCTTCATACTTGTGACCATCAGTCATCTAGACTACAGAGTCATCTCCATATAAATGAACAGTTGCATAGAATTGCATCATAAGCTCGTCATTCCATGGGGTCATCTCCTTCCCTACAAAATCTTCTATGTCCACTAGCGTGAAGTTCTCTTGAACATGTGGAATGAAATTCTCATTTTCCTTGATGTATGCCCAGTCGACATACCTCATATCACTGACAGCAGTACTCTTGTCATACAACACAATCTCATAAAAATCTTGTTATTCCTTGGTGTGAGACCTTGGATCAACAGCAGTTCTTCTTCTGACAGCATATGGATCAATAGCTCCCCACTTTCTTAGTCCAGCATCCTTCATATTCTTCATATCTTCTACTATAGGATGAGCATCATTGTGGAGTGGAAGGAATGGTGTGAGCTTCCTGATAACTGGAGTGTTCTCATCTTCTTCCTCTTGTGCAGCATGGGCACTGGATGCAGGGCCTTTGCTCTTAGCAGGTGCAGGTATATCTTTGCTGGTATTGGTGGAAGCTGCAGCCTTCTTTGCTTTAGCTGCAGGCTTTGGAGCAGACGTCATTGCATCAGCCATCAGCTTCTTCTTCTCTGGAGGAATTGTGATCTCCTCAGGAGCTTCTTCCTCAGCTTCTTCTCGATCTTGAAACATAGAAGTCTTTCTGCCAACAAGATGGACAGTTCTCTTCCTTGCCTCTTCACATGAGCCTTCTTTGGCAAAAATCAGGTGCTCTCATATCAGCAGCACTAGCATATATCTTCCTGACAACTTTCCTTGCAGGAGCCTTAGGAGGGGCTGAAGTTTATTTTGGCAAAAAGTCTGAGTCTTCCTCATCGGAAACTATCTTCCTCCGTTGTCTGGTGGCTGCCTTGGGCAAGACATGAAACAGGGAGAACTTGGGTCTGAAGCAGTTTTCTCTGGACTTGTGCCTGAGTTCATCTCGACACTCTGCTCTCTGAAGTCATTCTCACTATCATCTGAACCTGACATACTAACACACACACTCAGCAGCAAACAGCAGAACCTCTGAAGTGGATATAGGAAAGGCATGGACTCAAAAGTGATTTCTCGGAAATATAAAATGAAGAGTCTTCTAGCTTGAAGCTTGAGCCAATATTATTCCTTTCTTGCATCAAAGGGGTATCTCCACATAAACCGTAAGCCATAGAATATTTTGAACTTTTCTGAAATATACCTGGAAAACACATTAGTCCAATGATGCCTATGTTGTGATCAATTATCAAAACCACCCTAGTGTGCAATTGTGCTTTGATAACCCACAAGTATCGGGGATCAATTGTAGCCTTTCTCGATAAGTAAGAGTGTCGAACCCAACGAGGAGCTAAACGTAGGACAAATATTCCCTCAAGTTTTATCGACCACCAATACAACTCTACGAACACTTTACGTTCGCTTTACCTAGAACAAGTATGAAACTAAAAGTACTTTGTAGGAGTGATAGGATAGGTTTGCAACAAAAGAAACAACTAGTAAATGAAAACTAGGGGCTGGTTAGAGAAACAAACAATTACATTAGCTTAACGAGTGTGGAAAAGTGGTGGTAGGAGTTGCGGAATTGTCCCTAAGCAATTGGCTACATTACTAGACCGATAGCAAGTTTTATGTGGGAGAGGCCAGTGCTAGCATGTCATCCCTTACTTGGAGTTCTATGCACTTATGATTGGAACTATTAGCAAGCATCCGCAACTACTAACGTTCATTAAGGTAAAACCCAACCATAGCAATAAGATATATTGGTCCCCCTTCAATCCCGTATGCATCAATTTCTATGCTAGGCTGAAGCTTCTGTCACCCTTGCCCTCCAATACATAGTCCTATCAACATACTACTAACCCTATGGTGTGATCCACGCGCGCGCTCATATGATGGGCATCAAAGGACAACAACATAACCACAAGCAAATTAAACAAATCATAGCAATTCATCAACCACCGATAGGACAACGAAAATCTACTCAGACATCATAGGATGGCAACACATCATTGGATAATAATATGAAGCATAAAGCACCATGTTCAAGTAGAGGGTACAGCGGGTTGTGGGAGAGTGGACTGCTGAATATAGATGGGGGAAGGTGATGGAGGTGTTCATGAAGATGATAGAGGTGTTGGTGTAGATCGCCGTCACACGATGATGTCCCGGGCGGCGTTCCGGCGCCGCCGGCAGAGAGGGGGAGAGAGCCCCGCTTCTTCTTCTTCTTCCTTTACCTCCTCCCTAGATGGGAGAATTGTTTCCCCTCTGGTCCATGGTATCCATGGCGGAGGAGGGGCGAGAGCCCCTCCGAGATTGGATCTCTCTCTCTGTGTCCTTCTGTTTTCGCGCTCCCAGATTCTGCGTTTCATCGTTTTTTAAATTCCCGGAGATCTGTAACTTCGATTGGGCTGAAATTTGAACACGATTTTTTCCGGATATTAGCTTTCTTGCGGCGAAAGAAGGGCCCCAACTTCCTTAGGAATTGGTCACAAGCCTACCAGCCGCGCCTGGGGGGTAGGTCGCACCTCCTGGGCTTGTGACCCCGACGGGCATCGTTTCGCGTAGATTCTTATTCCCAAAAATCATAAATATTCCAAAAAATCCCCGTAGGTTTTTTTATTGCGTTTGGACTTTGTTTGGTATGGATAATTTGCGAAACAAAAAACATGCAACAAACAGGAACTAGCACTGGGCACTGGATCAATATGTTAGTCCCAAAAATAGTATAAAACGTTGCCAAAAGTATATGAAAGTTGTAGAATATTGGCATGAAACAATCAAAAATTATAGATAGGATGGAGACGTATCAGCATCCCCAAGCTTAATTCCTCCTCGTCCACGAGTAGGTAAATGATAAAAAAGATAATTTTTGATGTGGAATGCTACCTAGCATAATCTTGATCATATAATCTAATCATTGCATGAATACTAAAAGACGTGTAATTCGAAGCAATAGTCTATCATCTGACATAAAGACAATAATATTTCAAGAATATTAACAAATAAATCATGTCTTCTCAAAATATCAGGCCAAAGAAAGTTATCCTACAAAATCATATAGTCTGGCTATGCTCCATCTTCCCCACACAACGTATTTAAATCATGCACAACCCCGGTTTTAGCCAAGCAATTGTTTCATACTTTAGTGTTCTCAAACTTTTTCAACTTTCACGCAATACATGAGCGTGAGCCATGGACATAGCACTATAGGTGGAATAGAATATGGTGGTTGTGGAGAAGACAAAAAGGAGGAGATAGTCTCACATCAACTAGGCGTATCAACGGGCTATGGAGATGCCCATCAATAGATATCAATGTGAGTGACTAGGGATTGCCATGCAACAGATGCACAAGAGCTATAAGTGTATGAAAGCTCAAAAAGAAACTAATGGGTGTGCATCCAACTCGCTTGCTCACGAAGAACTAGGGAAATTTGAGGAAGCCCATAATTGGAATATACAAGCCAAGTTCTACAATGAAAATTTCCCACTAGTATATGAAAGTGGCAACATAGGAGACTCTCTATCATGAAGATCATGGTGCTACTTTGAAGCACAAGTGTGGTAAAGGATAGTAGCATTGTACCTTCTCTCTTTTCTCTCGTTTTATTATTATTATTTTTCTCCCCTTTTATTGGTGGGCTTCTTTGGCCTCTTTTTTTATTTGGGCTTCATTGGCCTCTTTTATTACTTCCTCACATGGACAATGCTCTAATAATGATGATCATCACACTTTTATTTACTTACAACTCGATATTTAGAAAAAAAATATGACTCTATATGGATGCCTCCGGCGGTGTACTGGGATGTTCAATAATCTAGCGGCAATGACATCGAAAAACGGACAAGCCATGAAAACATCATGCTAGCTATCTTACGATCATGCAAATCAATATGACAATGATGGTGCGTGTCATAATAAACGGAACGATGGAAGTTGCATGGCAATATATCTCGGAATGGCTATGGAAATGCCATAATAGGTAGGTATAGTGGCTGTTTTGAGGAAGGGTATATGGTGGGTGTAATGCACCGGCAAAAGTTGCGCGGTACTAGAGAGGCTAGCAATGGTGGAAGGGTGAGAGTGCGTATAATCCATGGACTCAACATTAGTCATAAAGAACTCACATACTTATTGCAAAAGTCTATTAGTCATCGACACAAGGTACTACACGCATGCTTCTAGGGGAAGGGTTGGTAGGAGTTAACCATCGCGCGATCCCGACTTCCACACAAAGGATGACAATCAATACATAAATCATGCTCCGACTTCGTCACATTACGGTTCACCATACATGCATGCTACCGGAATCACAAACCTTAACACAAGTATTTCTACGAATACACAATTACTCACTAGCATGACTCTAATATCACATCTTCATGTCGCAAAACTATTGCAAGGAATCAAACATATCATATTCAGTGATCTACATGTTTTATGTTGGATTTTATGACTAACCATGTGAATGACCAACTCCTGTTAACTTTCTAAATAGGTATAAGTGAAGCATGAGAGTTTAATTCTTTCTACAAGATATATGCCCCACTATAACTAATATAAGTGAAGCAAAAGAGCATTCAACAAATGGTGATTTTCTATGTGTATGGAAACAGGCAATCCAAACTTCAAATGATATAAGTGAAGCACATGAAGCATTCTATAAAGCCATACTCAAAAGATATAAGTGAACTGCAAAGAGCATTCTATAAATCAACCAAGTACTATATCATACCAAAATTTTGCATAAAATAAAAAGGAAAAATAAACACAAAAGACGCTCCAAGCATTTGCACATATCATGTGACGAATAAAAATATAACTCCGAGTAAAATTACCAATAGATTGTAGACGAAAGAGGCGATGCCTTCCGGGGCATCCCCAAGTTTAGACGCCTGAGTCTTCCTTGAATATTACCTTGGGGTTCCTTCAGCATCCCCAATCTTAGGATCTTGCCTCTCCTTATTCCTTCATCCATCGTGGTCTCACCCAAAAGTTGAAAACTTCAATCACACAAAACTCAACAAAACCTTTGTGATATCCGTTAGTATAATAAAGTAAATCACCACTTTAAGTGCTGTTGTGAACTCATTCCAAATTCATATTAGATTTATATCTACTGTAATCCAACTTCACCATGGTTCATACCCCCCGATACTAACCATAGATTCATCAAAATTAGAGAACAATGCATAGAAAACAGAATCTTTCAAAAACAGAACAGTCTGTAGTAATATGAACACATACCATACTTCTGATACTCCAAAAATTCTTAAACAATCATGATAATTAAGAAAATTTGTATATCAATCAGTGGCAAAAAGAATCAACTCAATAGCACTCTCTGTATAGAAATAAGAAATGATTTCGTGAGTGCAAAGTTTATGTCTTTTTCAACATGATGAAACAACTATCACCCAAACTAATCATAAAGGCTTTACTTGGCACATTAATTTTATAATACAATGGAATTGTATAAGGGGATAATTATTTTTGCTAGAAACTTCCATGAAATTTTTTACATTGTTTCCATGAGCATGAACACAAGTGTTCAAGGTCGACCCTCACTTCCGCAATGCATCACCTTTAAATCGCTTCTCTTTTTGAAAAAGTTTTAAGTTACGCTCTATAATTTTTTTGTTTTTAAACTAAATAAAAGCACTCAAAATAAATAAATGACTCCCTAAAACTTTCGGGTTGTCACCCAGGCAGCGCTTTCTTTAAATCCATTAAGCTAGGCATAAAGTGCTCAAGTAGTGGATCCACCCGGATCCCAGTGTATATCAAAGCCAATTTTAATTAACAATGATTTGTAATTTAGTAGTGAGCACAAGGTAACATATATCATGCAATGAAAAAGTCTAACTCTCTTCCTATGCATTGGCATGTCATAAAAGAACAATTCATGCAGATCAAGTAAAGGCCAATACATAGCATAAGCAGTTTCTTGCAATTTTATCGTATTGGAAACATAGAGAGGTGGAGATGTAGTTCCTCTCTCATAATAATTGCAAGTAGGAGAAGCAAGCACATGCATATTACATTCATATAAATCATCATGCATAATAGTAGAAGGCAACCCATCTATTTAATCCCTAATAAGAGCAAACTTCTCTGATATAGTGTACTTGGGAGAGTTCAAAAAGATAATAGGACTATCATAAGTGGGTGCGATAGTAACAATTTCATGTTTAACATAAGCAACTATAGCAAGTTCATCTTCATAAGCATCATTCATATTGGCATCATGGACACAAGCATAGCAAGCATCGAGTTCATCAAAAAGGGATATTTCAAACGAATCCAAGGGATCATAGCAATCAACATAGCATTCATCCTTCGGCAAGAACGAACGGAAATTAAACAATGTATGAGTTGAAGAGTTACTCTCATTAGAAGGTGGGCACGGGTAGCTAGTCCGCTCTTCCTCCTTTTGTTCTTCACTCTCCTCGTCATATTTTTCATCTAATGAGCTCATAGTTTCAGCATTTTCTTCTTCCATAGTTTCCTGCAAAATATTAGTCTCTTCCTGGGCAGCATAGAATATCTCCATAAATCGATAAATATGGGCATTATATTCATAATTAGTATAACAATAACGAAGCATAACCAAATTTTCAGATCGGTAAGCAGCATCATCATTATCATCACACCTTTTAAACAGAGCTTCAATTTCATAAGCACCCATAAAAGCAACAAACTCTTCTATTTGTTCCACATCATAGTAATCATATATACCATTAGCATAAGAAGCCAAGGTTTCATTAGCATTAAATTTACAAGAAAAGGGAAGGTGTTTAGCCTTCATCCTAGAGCAACAAGTAATAGCATATCTCGAGCATAGCTCCCAAGCATACCATTTCAACATATGAATTTGATCCCATAACAGTTTCCCTTTTTGAGTCAAACCATAATCCCTAAAGTATTCACGTTGATCCAACGTGTATCCCATTATATAATTTAATGGGGTTTTCTCAGGATTATTAAAGAAGTGCATAATATTTTCCACATAATAAGCATCGAGGGTTTTAGGAGGTTCCCCATCTCCATGAGTAGCAAGTACACCTAATTTTTTTGGTATTTCGTGTTCCATATCCATAACTAAACATAGAGAAAAACTTAAAACAGCAAATAAATCTACTTAGTGATAAAGCAAACAGGCACACACGATAATATTCACCCCACGCTATTGCTCCCCGGCAACGGCGCCAGAAAAAAGGTCTTCATAACCAACAAGTATAGGGGATCAATTGTAGCCTTTCTCGATAAGTAAGAGTGTAGAACCCAACGAGGAGCTAAAGGTAGGACAAATATTCCCTCAAGTTCTATCGACCAACGATACAACTCTATGCATACTTTACGTTCGCTTTACCTAGAACAAGTATGAAACAAAAAGTACTTTGTAGGAGTGATAGGATAGGTTTGCAAGAAAAGAAAGAACATGTAAATGAAAACTAGGGGCTGGTTAGAGAAACAAACAATTACGTTAGTTTAACGAGTGTGGAAAAGTGGTGGTAGGAGTTGCGGAATTGTCCCTAAGCAATTGACTACGTTACTAGACCGATAGCAAGTTTTATGTGGGAGAGGCCACTGCTAGCATGTCATCCCTTACTTGGAATTCTATGCACTTATGATTGGAAATATTAGCAAGCATCCGCATCTACTAACGTTCATTAAGGTAAAATCCAACCATAGCAATAAGATATATTGGTCCCCCTTCAATCCCGTATGCATCAATTTCTATGCTAGGCTGAAGCTTCTGTCACCCTTGCCCTCCAATATATAGTCCTATCAACATACTACTAACCCTATGGTGTGATCCACGCGTGCACTCATATGATGGGAACCAAAGGACAACAACATAACCACAAGCAAATTAAACCAATCATATCAATTCATCAATCACCGATAGGACAACGAAAATCTACTCAGACATCATAGGATGGCAACACATCATTGGATAATAATATGAAGCATAAAGCACCATGTTCAAGTAGAGGGTACGACGGGTTGCGGGAGAGTGGACCGCTGAATATAGATGGGGGAAGGTGATGGAGGTGTTGGTGAATATGATGGAGGTGTTGGTGTAGATCGTCGTCACACGATGATGTCTCGGGCGGCGTTCCAGCGCCGCCGGGAGAGAGGGGGAGAAAGCCCCACTTATTCTTATTCTTTCTTGACCTCCTCCCTAGATGGGAGAAGGGTTTCCCCTCTGTTCCATGGTCTCCAGGGTGGCGGAGGGGCGAGAGCCCCTCCGAGATTGGATCTCTCTCTGTGTGTCCTTCTGTTTCTGTGCTCCCAGATTCTGGCTTTCACCGTTTCTTAAATTCCCGAAGATCCATAACTCCGATTGGGTTGAATTTTAATACGATATTATTCCGGATATTAGCTTTCCTGCAGCGAAATAAGGGCCCTAACCTCCTTAGGGACTGGTCACAAGCCTGCCAGCCGCGCCTGGGGCGGTAGGTCACGATTCCTGGGCTTGTGACCCCCTCACGCACCGTTTCGCGTAGATACTTCGTCCGAAAAATCATAAATATTCAAAAAAAATCCCCATAGGTTTTTTATTGCGTTTGGACTTTGTTTGGTATGGATAATCTACAAAACAAAAAACATGCAACAAACAGGAACTGGCACTGGGCACTGGATCAATATATTAATCCCAAAAATAGTGTACAAAGTTGCCAAAAGTATATGAAAGTTGTAGAATATTGGCATGAAACAATCAAAAATTATAGATACGACGGAGAGGTATCATGATTTCACTTCCTCTCACCCATTTTTCTTCTTCTCTGTCTGCAAAGTGCAGAAACACCGGCAGATGACAGATGTACAAGTCTACCTCAGCCTCCAACCCCTCATGGCCACGGTATGGTGAAGTTGTTGGAAATATGCCCTAGAGGCAATAATAAAATAGTTATTATTGTATTTCTTGTTTCAAGATAATCATTTATTATCCATGCTATAATTGTATTGAATGGAAACATTAATGCATGTGTGGATATATAGACAAAACATTGTCACTAGTAAGTCTCTAGTTGACCAGCCTGTTGGTCAAGGATGGTTAAGGTTTCCTAGCCATAGTCAAGTGTTGTCACTTGATGATGGGATCACATCATTAGGAGAATGATGTGATGGACAAGACCCAAACTATAAATGTAGCATATGATCGTGTCATTTTGTTGCTATTGTTTTCTGCATGTCAAGTATTCATTCCGGAGGAATGCCTTGTGTGTATCAAACGTCGCAATGTTAGTGGGTGGCTATAAATGTACTCTACAAGTATCTCCGAAGGTGTCCGTTGAGTTAGCATGGATTAAGACTGGTATTTGTCACTCCGTGTGACGTAGAGGTATCTCGGGGCCCACTCTGTAATACAACATCACAAACAAGCCTTGCAAGCAATGTGACTAAAGAGTTAGTCTCGAGATCTAGTATTACCGAACAAGTAAAGAGACTTGCCGGTAAGGAGATTGAAATAGGTATGGAGATACAGACGATCGAATCTCAGGCAAGTAACATACCGAAGGACAAAGGGAATGATATATGGGATTGTGTGAATCCTTGACATAGAGGTTCAACCGATAAGATCTTAGTAGAATATGTAGGATCCAATATGGACGTCCAGGTCCCGCTATTGGATATTGGCCAAAGAGTGTGTGGGTCATGTCTACATAGTTCTCGAACCCGCACGGTCTGCACACTTAAGGTTCGGTGACGTTTTCGGTATTGTTGAATTATTGATGTTGGTAACCGAATGTTGTTCAGAGTCCCGGATGAGACCCCGGACGTCACGAGTGTCTCCGTAATGGTCTGGAAATGAAGATTGATATATAGGATTGTTGCATTTGTCTTCCGGAAAGATTTCGGGCATTACTGGTAAATGTCGGGAGTGAGGAATGGGTTCCGGGGTTTTAGAGGGAGGGGCCACCCACCCGGGAGAGAACCTAATAGGCCCATGGGTGGCGCACCAGCTATTAGTGGGCTGGTGAGGCCAGCCCACTAATAGCTGGTGAGGCCAGCCCAATAGGGCTATTTCGGCTAAGATAAAAATAAAGAAAAAAAGAAAAAAAAGAGGAGGTGAGAAAGAAGGAAAGGACTCCTCCTCCAAACCGAATTGGAGGAGGATTCCTTCCTCCTTGGCTTGGCCGACCACTCCTACTTGGAGTAGGAGGCAAGGCCACCACTCCTTGGTCCCTCCTAAATATACTGGAGGTTTGAGAGGGTTTTTGCACCTCAAGCCTTTGTGCAAACCTCTCTCCCTCCACTACTTTGTGACATATCGTAGCTAGATCGGTACCGCACGAGGAAGCCCTGCCGGAGTAGCCCCACCACCATCATCGCCACGCCGTCGTGCGACCGGAGAATTCAGCTACCTATTTGTCTCTCTTGCTGGATCAAGTAGGTGGAGATCGTCATCAAGATGTACGTGTGCGGAACGCGGAGGTGTCGTCCGTTCGGTACTAGATCGGGACGGATCATGGGACGGCGTCGATTTGGATCGCGAAGACATGCCACTACATCAACCGCATTTTTCAACGCTTCCCACTTAGCGATCTACAAGGGTATGTACATCCGATCTCTCTCTCGTAGATGATCATCAACATGATAGGTCTTCATGTGCGTAGGAAAATTTGTGTTTCCCATGCAACCTTCCCCAACGGTGGCATCATGAGCTAGGTTCATGCGTAGATGAAATCTCGAGTAGAACACAAAAGAGTTTGTGGGCGTTGATGTTCAATTTGCTACCCTCCTTTGTCTTTTCTTGATTCGGCGTTATTGTTGGATTTAAGCGGCCTGGACCAACCTTACTCGTACACTTACGAGAGACCGGTTTCATTGAATGACATGCAACTTGTTGCATAAAGATGACTGGCGGGTGTCTGTTTCTTCAACTTTAGTTGAATCGGATTTGACCGAGGCGGTCCTTGGAGAAGCTTAAATAGAAATTTTCATATCACCGTTGTAGCTTTGCGTAAGTAAGATGCAATCATACTAGATACCCATATTAGCCACGTAAAACATGCAACAACAAATTAGAGGACGTCTAACTTGTTTTTGCAGGGTATGCATGGGATGTGATATGGCCAAGGACATGATGTGATATATTGGATGTATGAGATGATCATGTTCTAATAGTTAAATATTGACTTGCACGTCCATGCTACAGCAACCCGCGGGAGCCATAGGGTTGTCTTTATACTAACTTTTGTGCTTGCAGATGCGTTTACTATATTGCTAAGTAGTAGCTTTAGTAGTAATAGCATAGATAGCATGACAACCTCGATGGTGGCACAATGATGGAGATCATGATGATGGAGATCATGGTGTGGCGCCGGTGACGATGAAGATCATGCCGGTGCTTTGGTGATGGAGATCAAGAGGCACAAGATCATGGCCATATCATGTCACTTATGATTTGCATGTGCTATTAATCCTTTTATGCACCTTATTTTTCTTAGAATGGTGGTAGCATTATAAGGTGATCCCTCTCTAAAATTTCAAGATAAAATTGTGTTCTCCCTGACTGTGCACTGTTGCAATAGTTCGTCGTTTTGATACACCACATGATGATCTGGTGTGATAGACTCAACGTTCACATACAAAGAGTGCGAAACAGTTGCACAGGCGAAACACTCGGGTTAAACTTGACGAGTCTAGCATGTACAGACATGGCCTCAGAACACAAGAGACCAAAAGATCGAGCATGAATCATATAGTCGATATGATCAACATGGAGATGTTCACCACTGAAACTATACTCAACTCACGTGATGATCAGACTTAAGTTAGTGAATTTGGATCATGCGACACTCGAATGACTAGAGGGATGTCTATTTGAGTGGGAGTTTATTAGTAATATGATTAGCTAAACTCAATTGTCTTGAACATAGTCTAAGTAATGTTTGCAAAGTTTTATGTTGTAGATCAATGGCTTGCGCAGTAGCAACCCTGAATTTCAATACGTTCCTAGAGAAAGCTAAGCTAAAAGATGATGGTAGCAACTTTGTTGACTGGGCTCGAAATATGAGGATTATCCTCCAAGCTGGGCAAAAGAATTATGTCCTTAATGCAGCGCTAGGATATGAACCACCCGCTACGGTTGATCAAGACGTTTTGAACGCTTGTCAAGCACGTAAGGATGACTACTCACCGGTTCAATGTGCAGTTTTGCATGGCTTAGAATCGAGACTTGAAAGACATTTTGAACGTCATGGAGCATGTGAGATGTTCCAGCAATTAAATTTTATCTTTGAGAAAAATGCCCGGATCGAGAGGTATGAGACCTCCGATAAATTCTATGCTTGCAAAATGGAGGAGAATTCGGCTGTCAGTGAACATGTTCTCAAAATGTCTGGGTACTCAAACCGTCTAGCTGAGCTGGGGATCGCTCTCCCGCAAGAATCTATCACTGACAGAATTCTTCAGTCACTGCCACCTAGCTACAAGAGCTTCGTGTTGAACTATAACATGCAAGGGATGAATAAGTCACCCGGCGAGTTATTTGCGATCTTGAAAGTTGCTGAGTCGGAAATCCAGAAAGAATATCAAGTGTTGATGGTCAATAAAACCACTAGTTTCAAGAAGAACGGTAAAGGCAAGATGGGTAACTCCAAGAAGAGTGGCAAAGTTGTTGCCCCTCCGACGAAGAAACCCAAGGCTCAGCCTAAGCTGGAAACTGAGTGCTGTTATTGCAAGGGGACTGGTCACTGGAAGCACAACTGCCGCAAGTATCTGGCCGATAAGAAGGCGGCCAATGCCAAAAAGGTATATATGATATACATGTTATTGATGTGTACCTCACCAACTCTCCTAGTAGTGCATGGGTATTTCATACGGTTCTGTTGCTCACATTTGCAACTCAAAACAGAAACTGTGGAATAAACGAAGGTTGGCGAAGGATGAAGTGACGATGTGCATGGGAAATGGTTCCATGGTTGATGCGATCGCCGTCGGCACGGTCTCACTTTAGTTACCATCGGGATTAGTTATGAACTTAAATAATTGTTATTTAGTGCCTACGTTGAGCATGAATATTATATCTGGATCTTGTTTATTGTGAGACGGTTATCATTTTAGTCTGAGAATAATGGTTGTTCTATTTATATGAGTAATATCTTTTATGGTCATGCACCCAATGTGAGGGGTTTGTTCATATTGAATCTCGATTGTGATGACACTCATATCCATAACATTGAGACCAAAATATGTAGAGTCAACAATGATAGCGCCACTTTCTTGTGGCACTGCCACTTAGGCCATATTGGTGTTAAGCGCATGAAGAAACTCCATGCTGATGGACTTTTGTAATCACTTGATTTTGAATCACTTGACACATGCGAACCATGCCTCATGGGCAAGATGACTAAGACTCCGTTCTCTGGAACAATGGAGCGTGCAAGTGACTTATTAAAGATCATACATACTAATGTGTGCGGACCAATAAGCATAGTGGCGCGCGGCGGATATCATTATTTTCTCACCTTCACTGACGATTTGAGTAGGTATGGCTATATCTACTTGATGAAGCACACGTCTGAAGCGTTTGAAAATTTTAAATAATTTCAGACTAAAGTTGGAGATCATCGTAGCAAGAAGATCAAATTCCTATAATCTGATTGAGGAGGAGAATATCTGAGTTATGAGTTTGGTGCTCACTTAAGACGATGTAGAATTGTTTCACAGTTGACACCGCCTGGAACACCACAGCGCAATGGTGTGTCCGAACATCGTAATCGTACTTTGTTAGATATGGTGCTATATATGATGTCTCTTACCGATTTGCCATTATTGTTTTGGGGCTATGCATTAGAGACAGCTGCATTCACTTTAAATAGGGCACCATCAAAATCCGTTGAGACGACACCATATGATTTGTGGTATGGCAAGAAGCCAAAGTTGTCATTTCTTAAAGATTGGGGATGTGATGCTTATGTCAAAAAGCTTCAGCCTGAAAAGCTAGAACCCAAAGCGGAAAAGAGTGTCTTCATAGGTTACCCAAAAGAGACAGTTGGGCATATCTTCTATCTCAGATCCAAGGGCAAAGTGTTTGTCGCTAAGAACGGAGCTTTTCTTGAGAAAGAGTTTCCCTCGAAAGAATTGAGTGGGAGGAAGATAGAACTTGATGAGGTAGCGGAACCTCTACTTTAACAATATGGTGGCGCAGGGCAGAAAGAAATTTATGTCGAGGCAACACCAGTTGAAGAGGAACATAATGATGATGATCATGAAGCTTCAGATTAAGTTACTGTCGGACCTCATAGGTCGACAAGAGCACGTGCTGCTCCTGAGTGGTATGGGAATCCTGTCTTATCTATCATGTTGTTGGACAACAATGAGCCTGTGAATTATGGAGAAGCTATGGTGGGCCCAGATTGTAACAGATGGTTAGAAGCCATGAAATCCGAGATAGGATCTATGTATGAAAAGAAAGTATGGACTTTGGATGTATTACCTGAAGGTCGCAAGGCTATTCAGAACTAATGGATCTTTAAGAAGAAGACGGATGTGGACAATAATGTGACCATTTATAAAGCTCTACTTATGGCAAAGGGTTTTTCACAAGTTCAAGGAGTTGACTACGATGAGACATTCTCACCCGTAGCGATGCTTGAGTCCGTCCGAATCATGTTAGCAATAGCTCCATTTTTCGATTATGAAATCTGGCAGATGGATGTCAAAACGGCGTTCCTTAACGAGTTTCTTAAGGAAGAGTTGAATATGATGCAACCCGAAGGTTTTGTCGATCCAAAGAATGCTGACAAGGTGTGCAAGCTCCAGCAGTCCATTTATGGATTGGTGCAAGCATCTCGGTGTTGGAATCAGCGCTTTGATGAGGTGATCAAGGCGTTTGGGTTTATACAAGTTTTTGGAGAAGCTTGTATTTACAAGAAAGTGAGTGGGAGCTCTATAGCGTTTCTAATATTATATGTGGATGACATATTGCTGATTGAAAACAATGTGGAGTTTTTGGAAAGCGTCAAGGATTACTTGAATAAAAGTTTTTCAATGAAAGACCTAGGAGAAGCTGCTTACATATTGGGCATAAAGATCTATAGAGATAGCTTAAGACACCTAATAGCTCTTTCACAAAGCACATACCTTGATAAAGTTTTGCAGAAGTTCAAAATGGAACAATCCAAGAAGGGGTTCTTTCCTGTGTTACAAGGTAAAAAGTTGAGTAAGACTCAATGTCCAGTAACTGCACAAGATAGAGAAAAGATGAGTGTCGTCCCTTATGCTTCAGCCATAGGGTTTATCATGTATGCAATGTTGTGCACAAGACCGTATGTCAGCCTGGCCATAAGTATGGTAGGCAGGTTTCAAAGTGATCCAGGAGTGGAACACTGGGCGGTGGTCAAGAATATTCTGAAGTACCTGAAAAAGACTAAGGAAATGTTTCTCGTTTATGGAGGTGACAAAGAGCTCGTCGTAAAGGGTTACGTTGATGCAAGCTTTGACACTAATCCGGATGACTCTAAGTCGCAAACTGGATACGTATTTATTCTTAACGGGGGTGCGGTAAGCTGCTGCAATTCCAAGGAAAGCGTCGTAGCTGATTCTACATGTGAAGTGGAGTACATGGCTGCCATAGAGATGGCTAAGGAGGGTGTGTGGATGAAGCAGTTCGTGTCAGATCTTGGATTAGTGCCAAGTGCACTGGAACCAATCAATCTATTCTGTGACAACACTGGTGCCATTGCTCTAGCCAAGGAACCAAGGTTTCACAATAGGACCAGACACATAAAGTGATGCTTCAACGCCATCCGCAATTACATCAAGGAGGAAGACATAAATATTTGCAAAGTGCACACGGATCTGAATGTTGCAGATCCGCTAACTAAACCTCTTCCACGAGCAAAGCATGAACAACACCAGAATTATATGGGTGTTACATTCATTACATTGTAAATCACATGAAGATGTGAGGCTAGATTATTGACTCTAGTGCAAGTGGGAGACTGTTAGAAATATGCCCTAGAGACAATAATAAAATAGTTATTATTTTATTTCTTGTTTCAAGATAATCATTTGTTATCCATGCTATAACTGTATTGAATGGAAACATAAATGCATATGTGGATATAAGACAAAACAATGTCCCTAGTAAGTCTCTAAGTGACTAGCCTGTTGGTCAAGGATGGTTAAGGTTTCCTAGCCATACACAAGTGTTGTCACTTGATGATGGGATCACATCATTAGGAGAATGATGTGATGGACAAGACCCAAACTATAAACGTAGCATATGATCGTGTCATTTTGTTGCTATTGTTTTTTTCATGTCAAGTATTCGTTCCTATGACCATGAGATCATGTAACTCACTAACACCCGAGGAATGCCTTATGTGTATCAAACGTCACAACGTTACTGGGTGACTATAAAGGTACTCTACAGGCATATCCAAAGGTGTCCGTTGAGTTAGCATGGATCAAGACTCGGATTTGTCACTCCGTGTGATGGAGAGGTATCTCGGGGCCCACTCGGTAATACAACATCACAAACAAGCCTTGCAAGCAATGTGACTAAAGAGTTAGTCACAGGATCTTGTATTACGGAACGAGTAAAGAGACTTGCCGGTAACGAGATTGACATAGGTATGGAGATACCGATGATCGAATCTCGGGCAAGTAACATACCGAAGGACAAAGGGAATGATGTACGGGATTGTGTGAATCGTTGACATAGAGGTTCAACCGATAATATCTTCGTAGAATATGTAGGATCCAATATGGACATCCAGGTCCCGTTATTGGATATTGGCCAAAGAGTGTCTCGGTCATGTTTACATAGTTCTCGAACCCGCAGGGTCTACACACTTAAGGTTCGCTGATGTTTTCGGTGTAGTTGAATTCTTGATGTTGGTAACCGAATGTTGTTCGGAGTCCCGAATGAGATCTCGGACGTCACGAATGTCTTCGTAGTGGTCCGTAAACAAAGAATTTTATTTAGGATTGTTGCATTTCGCTTCCAGAAAGATTTCGGGCATTACCGCTAAAGTACCGGGAGTGACGGATGGGTTCCACGGTTTTACCGGAAGGGGCCACCCACCCGGGAGAGAACCTAATAGGCCCATGGGTGGCGCACCAACACTTAGTGGGCTGGTGAGGCCAGCCCAATAGGGCTATTTCGGCTAAGACAACAATAAAGGAAAAAAAGAAAAAAAGAGGAGATGGGAAAGAAGGAAAGGACTCCTCCTCCAAACCGAATTGGAGGAGGATTCCTTCCTCCTTGGCTCGGCCGACCCCTCCTACTTGGAGTAGGAGGCAAGGCCACCACCCCTTGGTTCCTCCTATATATAGTGGAGGTTTGAGAGGATTTTTGCACCGCATGCCTTTGTGCAAACCTCTCTCCCTCCACTACTTCGTGACATATCGTAGCTAGATCGGTACGGCAAGGCAAAGCCCTGCCGGAGTAGCTCCACCACCATCACCGCCACATCGTCGTGTTGCCGGAGAATTCAGCTACCTCTTCGTCTCTCTTGTTGGATCAAGAAGGCGGAGATCGTCATCGAGTTGTACGTGTGCTGAATGTGGAGGTGTCGTCCGTTCGGTACTAGATCGGGACGGATCGTGGGATGGCCGCGGTTTGGATCGCGAAGACGTTCCACTACATCAACCGTGTTTCTTAACGCTTCCCGCTTAGCAATCGACAAGGGTATGTAGATCCGATCTCCCTCTCGTAGATGATCATCACCATGATAGGTCTTCGTGTGCGTACGAAATTTGTGTTTCTCATGCAACGTTCCCCAAAAGAAGTGTCGCCGACGCGATTTCCGGATTGCCCATGCATCAGGCCACTCGTACGTCGTGATACTCGGAAAAAGGACAATGGGAACAAAGGGTGTGAGTTTGTGACATGCGAGAGCATGCCGGAAGTGGGGAAGGTAAGATCTCTCCATATCTCTCCAGATTTGTTTTTTTGCTTAGATTTGGGATTTAGGGTTCATGTTTACGTTTTCTGGACCTCCCTCCATGCAACCATTTTGAGTGGATGGATGAATACATTGAGATGCTTCAAATGGATGAATAGATTGGAGGGCTCGATCTGTGGTCAGCTCGGAAGACGATGGGGGCTGCAGAGATTTTGCGCTATGACAGCGTCGCTCCGGTGATGGGGGATGCAGAACTCAAAGGGGAACTGAAGAAGTTGAACAAGCACTTAAGGCAAATGATTGATCCGACGAAGCAGGCTAATCTGATAGCTGCAGCATTTTACTTGTGTATAGTTGCTTTAGGATTTGCTTACTTGCTGATCAATAGTCGTTAGAGGTTATTAGATGTAACTTAATGTGACTAATGTGATGGATCAATAATTTATGTAGCTTAATCCATGTAATCTTAAAGTGATGGATCATATGCTAAGTGTATTGTTATTAGATGTAACTAACCCAGTTATTTTGGGCCTAATTTTCTTGGATTCATACGCTCTCTTTCTGTCTCAGACCGAAATGACCACAATTTTCTTGAGTCAATGGTGCGCAATTCCTAGTAGATACCATTTATCTGGTTAACCCTCCTTTTCAACTTGTAAAAGAATAGAAAATCATTTCATCATTGTCAGTAAGTGCTATTTTTGGCAAACGAAATTTGTATTACTCAAGTGGTACGCCCACGGTCTGTATTACAAAGATCAATAGCCTCTCACAAGCCAGAGTTAAGCTAAACGATATTTCTATTCTCATTTCTAGCAAACTTTGCTAAATAATCACTAACATTATTTTGGGTACGAAGAATAATAGGCATTTTGATAAATTCTATTAAACTCATATAGTGCATGGAATATAGTCAAAAAGCATAAAAAATAGGGTTTTTGGTAAATCCCTATTTTTCATTTGGAGCAAAGAAAGGTTGTAATTGTATGGTGGTATCCGAAAACATATCTTGTGGATGGCCTAAAGCACTCATGGTATCATTATGAATGTACAAGCCAAAACTGTGAAAACCTATAAATATACATACTTAGTTAAGGTGGGATATGATTGCATCGTGGTGTCCAAGGACGTGATCTAATAGATCGTTGTATCGAGTAGTTGGATCATAGTCTCTTACCATAAAAATTGTTGCATGGGCAGCAGCACCGACTATTAGAAATCCGCGAAATCCACATGTGGTGTGCGAACAAGGAAAGTTGTGTACCATAGTCAGTAGCTAGATATGGGTAGGGGTTTCGATGGAATATTTCGTCGGAATATAGTTTAAAAGCTCAAAAAATAGGGATTTTAACTAGTACAAGGCTAAAAACGTCCAAATATATATAAACAACACACGCACTCAACTAACTTCATTTCAATACAGATAAAGTTTGATTAAAAACAAAATAAATAACGTACATATATATAAGGGTACCCTATATATAAACAAAAAGGAGAATCTTATACTAGTTTCGCCACCGTGCCCGTCGCCGCCTTGTCGCCTTTGCCGCCGCGCCATTCGTGCCATCGCCTACTCCTCGTCGCTGTCGGATGTGGGCGGCGCCTCCTCCAGCGTCGGAGGCTCCTGCTCCAGCGGCAGTGGAGCCGCCTGCTCCTCTTTCAATGGATCCGCTAGCCCCGACGACAGTGGAGCCGCCTGCTCCTCTGCCGGTGGATCAGACACCTCTAGCGGCAGTGGAGCCGCCTGTCCTTGCGTCGATGGAGGAGGTGAATGAGGCCCCGGCCTAGCGGACGCGAAGTACATCCGTCGGCGCCCCTCGGTCATGACGCCGGGGATGAACCAACGATCCCAGAGGTCGCTGGTGGGCGCAAACCCCGGGTCGAACTTGAGATCGAGCGGCAGGATGTTGCGTCGCCGCGTGATCTCCCGCCGCTGCTCGATGCCATCTGCGGGAACCTGCATCACAGGCACCCGGCTCTTGTTGAGGTTCCACCACTCCGGGGGCACGATGCTTCGCCATGGCACAGGCTCATTTCTCTCCCAGAGGTACTGCGTGAACTCCTCATTTGCCCTCTTGGGCTTGTTAGGGCTCGACGAACTTCCTTCGCCGTCGCGGGTGACGAGGTTGTGCTTCGCCATCGTTCCAGGGTTTTTTGGCTCGGAGAGTGGGGTGGACGAGTGGGGTACACTAGTTGGGAAGAAGGTGGCGGCAGTTCTTATTTAATGGGACCCGTCAAAACATCCGAAGTGTCACCGTTGTCACTGTCTTGTGGGCCAGCGGGAGACAAGTTATTCCTACGTTGGGACTGGTCAAAGTAGAAGTGTCGCCGCTGTGTCTGCCCGGTAGGCCAGCGGGAGACGAGTCGTTCCCACATGGACAGGTTAAAGTAGCCTCGGCATCGCCGCTATCGCTGCCCGGTGGGCCAATGAGAGACGAGTCGATCCCGCATGGGCCCGCTTGCCTGATCGAGCCCCACTCATTATTGGTTTATTTACTTTTGTGCCCCACTTCTTTGGGTTATTGACTGGACAGAAATGCCCGTTTGACCGCCTGCGGGAGTGGATAGAACGAAGGAGGGCAAAAAGGAGGAAAGCTAAGCCAGTGGGGCAAAAACATGCAAAACTAAGCGAAGTGGGGCACAGAAGTAAATAACCCATTAAACTATGTGACACACATCATTTGTAAGGTTACAGTAGGGTATCGTCCATCACACCATTGTCCTAATGATGTGACCCCTTATCAAATCAAAACTCTTGTCAATGATTAGGAAACCTTAACTATCATTGATCAATGAGCTAGTCTAGTAGAGGCTCAGTAGGGACACGGTGTTGTTTATGTATCCACACATGTATTTATCTTTTCGGTCAATACAATTCTAGTATGGATAATAAACATTTATCATGAACAACGAAATATGCTAATAACCAATTTATTATCGCCACTAGGGAATATTTCTAGTAGTCTCCCACTTGCACTAGAGTCAATAATCTACTTTACATCGCATTGTATTTAACACCCAATGAATTCTAGGATTGATCATGTTTTTCTCATGAGAGAGGTTTTAGTCAACGGGTCTACAACATTCAGATCCATGTGTACTTTGCAAAAATCTATGACATATGTAGATGTTGCACACACTCCTTGGAGCTGAACCAGATGACTGCTCCACTATAAGTATCTGGTTTGAGACCCAGAGTGATTGTGATCAGTGTCAAAGCTTGCATCGACGTAACCCTTTAGGACGAACTATTTATCACCCCCATAAATGAGAAACATTTCCTTAGTCCTTTTTAGGTACTTAAGGATAATTTTTCACCGTGTCAACTGATTTATTCCTGGATCACTCTAGTACCCCTTGCTAGACTCATGACAAGGCACCGAGCACGTCTGGTACATAGCATGGCATATATCATAGAGCCTACGGCTAAGGCATAGGATACGACCTTCACCCTTTCTCTTTTTTCTGCTATGGTCGAGGTTTGAGTCTTACTCAACCTCACACCTTGCAAGACAGGCAAGAACCCCTTCTTTGACTTGTCTGTTTTGAACTCCTTCAAAATCTTGTCAAGGTATGTACTATGTGAATTCTTATGAGGCGTGTTGATCTATCTATAGATCTTGATGCCCAATATGTAAGCAGCTTCCCCTAGGTCTTTCATTGAAAAATTCTTAAAAATAACCAGTTATGCTTCTAGAAATTCTATATCATTTCCAATCAATAATATGTCATCCACACATCATATTACAAATGCTACAGAGCTCCAACAAACTGTCATGTAAATACAAGTTTCTACATGAACTTGTATCAACCCAAAAAACTTTGATTACCTCATAAAAGCGAAGATTCAAACTCCGAGATGGTTGCACTAGTCCATAGATGGATCACTCGATCTGGCATACATTTTTAGCATCCTTAGGATCGACAAGACCTTCTGGTTGCATCATATACAACTCTTTCTAAAGGAAACCTTTAGGAACATTGTTTTGAGATCCACCTGCCATATTGCATAATCAAAAATTGCAACAACTGGCAACATAATCCTAACAGACTTCAGTGTCGCTACGGGTTAGAAAGTCTCATCATATTCAACCCCTTGAACTTGTCGAAGAACCTTTGTGACAAGTCGAGCTTTATATAAGGTTACATTACCATCAACGTGTGTCTTTTTCTTAAAGATCCATTTTGTTCTGAATGGCCTTGCGGTCATCGGACAAGTCTACCAAAGTACATACTTGGTTTTCATACATGGATCATATCTCTAATTTGATGGCCTCTAGCAATTTGTCGGAATTCGGGCCCATCGTCGCTTCCTCATAATTCGTAGGCTCATCGTTGTCTAACAACATGACTTCTGAGAGAGGATTACCTTACCACTTACGGGCATTATGTGTCCTTGTCTACCTACGAGGTTCTGTAGTGCCTTGATCCGAAGTTTCATGATCATCATCGTTAACTTCCTCTTCAATCGGTGTAGGCATCACATGAACATATTTTTGCAATGTGGTACTCTCAATTGAAGTGAAGGCTCGATAACCTCATCAAGTTCTACCTTCCTCTCACTCACTTATCTCGAAAGAAATTCCTCCTTTAGAAAGGATAAATTATTGGCAACAAAGATTTCGCCTTCGATCTGTGATAGAAGGTATACCCACGTTCAGTAGCATTGCCCCGCATATTGAAGCAACTTGTCACCACGGCCATATTGATGGGTTTGCCCTGGGCCAGGGAATCAAGTTCGACGACCTAGATAACGTCACCAATGCCCAAGGCGATCTGGTCCTCGCTAGATTCTTGACTATGTTAGAAGAGCCTGGAAACCACGAAGCCTTGACATCGGTTCCCCTCCTCGACTTAGCGTCCGGGACTGTGCCTACTTCGGATCTAGCCTCAAGCACGAACCTGACCATTGCTTTCGGAAACCAGGGGTTAACCTTGTCCAAGCACACTCATGTGCTATCTCTCTCCCTCCCTTTCGCCGCATGTGTCATCCAATCCAAACCAATACCAAGTCCCCACCCGCTCATGGTGAGCAACGCAACATGATTTCCCCGGACGCGTCATGTAACGTCGTCGGCAATGTCATCACCTTCAGCCTCTGCCTCTCCATTGTGTAAGTCGTCGACTAGTCCGGCCATTCCCTCGTTGTCAAATAGGACGTTGGCCCATACCCGGAATATGGAAATTTCGGACGTCCCGGCCCTGACCTATGATCAGTTTGGCTTCGAGCCTGGTCACAAGGAGTTTTATTTCCTACCCAGCACCCACTTAGTAGCCACCATCGAAGGTTTAACTGATATGCTGGACTTCTCTTTGGATGAGGCTGAAGATACATTTACGGGTGTTGACACATCTGCTCCTCCCATGACTGGACGATGGACGGCTAGCTCCACCTATGGTGTGTACATGCTAGAAATCCCTAAGGAGATGGCACCACGGGGAACAGCGATTACGACACCCCAATTAAAAACAGTGGCGATGAACCCTAAATGTGTGGGCGTTGCAAAAATCCTAAGGCATGTAAGGGCAAGGGAAGCAATATGGGAACCGATGCGAACGCTACCCCGGATGACCCAGAGAACCTCATTGATCCCGCTACTCCTAAACAAAGGCTCACCGATTCGGAGGGACACACAGAGCTGGATAAGTTTGAGGACCTCATCAAGTTCTACCTTCCTCCCACTCAATTCTTTCGAAAGAAACTCTTTCTCTAGAAAGGATCCATTCTTGGCAACAAATACTTTGCCTTTGGACCTGAGATAGCAGGTACACCCAATTATTTACTTAGCGTATCCTATGAAGACACACTTCTTCCCTTTGGGTTTGAGCTTATCAGACTGAAGCCTTTTGACATAAGCTTCGCAGCCCCAAACTTTAAGAAACGACAACTTAGGTTTCTTGCCAAACCATAGTTTATACACTGTCATCTCAATGGATTTAGATGGTGCCCTATTTAAATTGAATGTGGTTGTCTCTAATGCATAACCCCAAAATGATAGTGGAAAATCGGTAAGAGACATCATAGTACACACCATGTCCAATAGAGCATGGCTACGACGTATAGACACACTATTACACTATGGTGTTCCAGGTGGCATGAGTTGTGAAACAATTTCTACATTGCCTTAAATGTATACCAAACTTTTAACTCAGATATTCACCTCCACGGACCATGGTCATATCACAGACATTTTAACTTCTTGTCATGATGATCTTCAACTTGACTCTGAAATTGCTTGAACTTTTCAATATTTTAGACTTGTGTTTCATCAAGTAAATATACTTGTATCTACTCAAATTATGTGTGAAGGCAAGATAATAGCAATATTCACTACATGATTCAACACTCATTGGACTACATACATCAATATGTATTATTACACATTGGATGCATGATTGATAACCCACAAGTATAGGGGATCGCAACAGTTTTCGAGGGTAGAGTATTCAACCCAAATTTGTTGATTCGAGACGAGGAGAAGCCAAAGAGTATTCTCAAGTATTAGCAGTTGAGTTGCCAATTCAACCACACCTGAAAGATTTAGTATCTGCAGCAAAGTATCAGTAGCAAGGTAGTGTGACAGCAACAGTAACAACGGTAACCAGTAGCAATAGTGACAGCAGTAGCGGTAACAGTAGCAGGAGTGACAGCAGTAGCGGCAAAGTAACAGTAGCAACAGTGACAGCAGTAGCAGCAAAGAACCAGTAGGAAAAGCTCGTAGGCATTGGATCGGTGATGGATAATTATGCCAGAAGACATTCATCATGCAAAAGTTATAACATGGGGAGATATGTAACTAGCTCCAGTTCATCAATGTAATGTAGGCAAGTATTCCGTATGTAGTCATACATGCTTAGGGAAAAGAACTTGTACGACATCTATTGTCCATCCCTCTCATGGCAGCGGGGTCCTAATGGAAACTACAGGATATTAAGTTTCTCCTTTTAATAGAGAATCGGAACAAAGCATTAGCACTTAGTGATACATGAACTCCTCATACTATGGTCATCTCCAGGAGTGGTTCCGGCTATTGTTACTCTGGGGTTGCCGGGTCATAACACATAGTAGGGGACTACAACTTGCAAGATATGATCAAGAACACACATATATTGGCGACAAGATAATAGGTTCAAATCTGAAATCATGGCACTCGGGCCCTAGTGACAAGCATTAAGCATAGCCAAGTAGTAGCAACATCAATCTCAGAACATAGTGGATACTAGGGATCAATCCCCATCAAAACTAACTCGGTTACATGATAGATCTCATCCAACCCCTCACCGTCCAGCAAGCCTACGATGAGATTACTCACGAACGATGAAGAGCATCTTGGAATTGGCGATGAAGGAAGGTTGGTGATGACGATGGCGAAGATCTCCCCTCTCCGAAGCCCAGAACAGACTCCAGATCTGCCCTCCAGAGAAAGAACAGGAGGTGGCGGCGCCTCCGTATCGTAAAACGCGATGAACTCTCCTCTTTGATTTTTTTTCCGGACGAAAGGGACTAAATAGAGCTGGAGTTGGAGGCGATGAAGCTTCGTGGGCCCCACAAGCCTGCTAGGCGCGGCCAGGGGGGCCGCGCCTGGTGGGCTTGTGGGCTCCACGCTCCACTTCTCCTGTTGATTCTTGCACTAGTATTTTTTATATATTCCACAAAACATCCTCGTAAATTTCCAGGTCATTCCGAGAACTTTTATTTCTGCGCAAAAACAACACTATGGCAATTCTACTGAAAACAACAATAGTCCGGGTTAGTTCCATTCAAATCATGCAAAATAGAGTCCAAAACAAGGGAAAAAGAGTTTGGAAAAGTAGATACGACGGAGACGTATCAACTCCCCCAAGCTTAAAGCCTTGCTTGTCCTCAAGCAATTCAGTTGACAAACTGAAAGAGACAAAAGAAAAACTTTTACGAACTCTCTTTGATCTTGTTGTTGCAATTATGTCTAACTCATATTCAGAATTTCAGCAAGATCATAAGCTAACCACATAAGCAATGACATCTAGGTCTCATGGTAAACTCATATCAATGGCATAATCAACTAGCGAGCAATAATAATGAGTATCAAACGTCAACACTTCAATCAAACACAATCATGAAGCAATATGCATAGATGGTATCTCGCTAGCTCTTTCTAAGACCGCAAAACATAAACGCAGAGCACCTTCAAAGACCAAGGGGTGACTGAACATTGTAATTCATGGCAAAGAAGATCCAGTCACAGTCATACTCAATATCAATTAAAAGCAAAGCATATAAACGACGGAGGTGCTCTCCAATTGGTGCTTTTATAAGAGGAGGATGACTCAACAGAAACATAAATAGATAGGCCCTTCGCAGAGGGAAGCATTGATTTGCAGAGGTGCCAGAGCTCAAGCTTTTAAAACAGAGATAATAATTTTGGGTGGCATGCTTTCATTGTCAATGCAATGACCAAGAGTTTTCACCATCTTCCATGCTACACATACTATAGGCGGTTCCCAAATAGAAAATTAAAGTTTTGACTCCCCCACCACCGATCAATCACACTCCACGACTAGCCGAATACTCGGGTGCCGTCCACACCAACAACAATCTAGGGGGAGTTTTGTTTGCAATTATCTTTTCGATTTGAGCATGGAACTGGGCATTCCAATTACTGGCCCCTTTCTAGTGAATGATAGTGAATAAACACATATCGAGGATAACACGCCTAGCATGGAAGATACTGATCGCCCTTTGTCACCACATGAGCAGTTCGGGCATGCAAAACAAATTATTTCTTGAAGATTTAGAGAGTGGCGCATGCAAATTTACTTGGAACGGCAGGTAGATACCGCATATAGGTAGGTATGGTGGACTCATATGGAACGACTTTGGGTTTATGGAAGTGGATGCACAAGCAGTATTCCCGCTTAGTACAAGCGAAGGCTAGCAAAAGACTGGGAATCGACCAACTAGAGAGCGACAACAGTCATCAAAATTCATTGAGATTAACCAACATTGAGTGCAAGCATGAGTAGGACATAAATCACCATGAACATGAATATCATAGAGGCTATGTTGATTTTGTTTTAACTACATGCGTAAACATGTGCCAAGTCAAGCTACTTGAATCATTCAAAGGAGGATACCATGCTATCATACTACATCATAATCATCATGAAATTCATGTTGGCATCCAAGACAAACCATTATAAGCTCCTAGCTAATTAAGCATGGCATCAGAAGCTATGATCTCTAAGTTGTCATTGCAAACATGTTTCTCTCACAACAAAGCTGAATCAGGAATGATGAGCTAGTCATATTTACAAAAACAAAATAGATCATGTTCATACCAGCTTTCCCAGGCTCAGTCACTTCATCATATATCATTATTATTGCCTTTCACCTGCACGAGCGAATGATGTGAACAATAATAAGAGTGCTCGTGCATTGGACTAAGCTGGAATCTGCAAGCAAACAGAAAGGGGAAGACAAAGTAATATGGCTCTTTGACAGATAAACAGATATGCATGTGCGAGCCACTAAACATTGTAACCATGGTCTTCTACCTTGACCCAAAGAAAAAGAAAACTATTTACACGGGAAAGCTCCCAACAAGCAAAAGAAGAAAGGGAAATCTTTTTGGGTTTTCTCAAACTAGACAAACACACGAGAACAGAGCGAGAAAAAGAAATAAACTAGCATGGATGATACACTAGCAAAGTGTGAACACCGACTATCAAAGTGTAAGAATGAACAAGAATATAAAGTCGGTGAGAAACACGTACTCCCCCAAGCTTAGGCTTTTGGCCTAAGTTGGTCTACTCCCATGGATGGTCCGGGTGATACCCAAAATCATAATGGGAGTTGTACAGGAGCGCTGCAGCTACCGCCTGAATAGCTGCCTCATTGAGGCGAGCAGCCTTTGCCTCCCTCTCATACTCCTCTGCCTCTCCTCTGGTTATGTAATATCTCCGTTTTACCTGAAAGTGAAAGAAGGCAGGAGCAGGAAGGGTAATATGAAAAACACGCTATCGGTTAAATATTAACCAGTATAGGAGGGATTCATTATCCCTCTCAAGGAACTGATAGCGTGTCATAGCGGCGCGATCAAGGAAAGATGTATGGAGCGGGGGATCTCCTTCGCGGATGGGTACTCCAAGAAAATTTTCTATGCGAGTGGCATAGATCCCACCAAAGAAATACCCTTCATTAGCATTATTATTCAGCCTCCTTGCTATTATAGCTCCCATGTTGAAACTTCTATCACCCATTACTGCGCTCTTAAGAATACTAAGGTCGGGTGCGTAGAGGTGACAATGCTCAATCTTGCCGTTAATGCATCTACCTATGAAGAGGGAAAAGTAATGCAAGGCAGGAAAAGGAATGCTCCCCATGGTAGCCTGCGTAATATCTCTAGTTTCTCCAACAGTTATACTAGAGAAAAAATCCCTAACCGAAGATTTAAGAGGATCATTGAGACTACCCCAATCAGGTATCTTGCAAATTCTATTGAAATCCTCTAAATCCATGGTATACGATTTGTCATAGAGATCAAACAGTACACATGTGTCACGGCCAGCTGAAAATTTGAATCTACGAACAAAAGAGGTAGTGAGAGCAGTATACTGTTCACATTTATCGGAGATGAATTCTTCGAGCCCGGCATTGTGAACAAATATATCAAACTCGTCTTTGAAACCTACATCAATCATGAATTCATCAGAAGGCCATTCACATGGTTGTACCTATGCGTTCCTCGGTTGGTAAGGATCGGGTTCCCGAATTGCGAGGCGGGGACCCCTCTTGCTTGAGGAACCACCGTGATAGTTTCTCCTGAACATCTTCCTTTTCTGAAATTTTCAGTGACTCAAAGAAAAAGTGAACAAGGCTCAACGAAACTCATAGCAACTACTTCGACAAGTGCATAGAGGCCATATCACGCATCAAAACTACTTGGGACCAGCTAAAATTAGCATGCAAAGCTCAAGAACAGGGTCACCAAGGCATCAAAAATATGCGACGTATAAGGCACTAGAGCAAAAACTAATTGGACCAATGGAGGAGTCACATACCAAGGAACAATTTCCCCAAAAAAGTTTGGTGAATGGGGCTTTGCACAAGGATATCAAAAATCGCAACAAGAAGACCAAGAACACGAGTTTGAGCTGCGAAACGATTTTTTCTCAAGGGAGGAGAAGGAGATGGGAGCTATAATAAGTGGAGGGGGAGACATGGGCCCCACAAGCCTGGTGGGGGCGGCTAGGGGGGTGCCCGCGCCTTCAGGGCTTGTGTCCTACTGGTGCATCCCCCTGACTAGCTCTCCGTCTCAGAATTTTTCAAAAATTCCAGAAAAAATAATACTTGATTTTCACGTCATTTGGAGTACTTTTATTTTCGGGACACTTTTCTATGGGACGCAAAAAGCAGAAAACAGGAGACACTAAAGCTAGATCTATCATTTTCCTTCTAAGCAACCGAAATTGAAAACTTGGAACAAAGGTTTGTGACTCCTCGATTCATCCATCCCGTGGTCATCGAAAGAAATCCGTCAATGAGGTTGATTAAGTCTCCTTGACAAACTTTTTCGAATCGCGTAAAGACGGAGAATTTTTGAATAGTCACTAGGTTACCTCAATGGGGATGTGCATATCCCCAACAAGCAAATCATACTTCATCTTAATAGTAGGCATAGGGCATTCAAAGGTCCCAATAAGAATCGATGAAGTTTTTTCAATAGCATTGATGCAATGTACCCGATATTCTTCGGAAAATGCACCATATGCTCATTACCATTGACATCGAAAGTGACATTGCCTTTGTTGCAATCTATAACAGCCCCTGCAGTGTTTAAAAATGGTCTTCCAAGAATGACCGCCATGGCATCATCCTCGGGAATATCCAGAATAACAAAGTCCGTTAAGATAGTAACGTTGGCAACCACAACAGGCACATCCTCGCAAATGCCGATAAGGAAAGCAGTTGATTTGTCGGCCATTTGTAGAGAGATTTCAGTGGGTGTCAACTTATCCAGTTCAATCCTACGATAAAGAGAGAGAGGCATAACATTAACACCGGCTCCAAGGTCGCATAAAGTAGTTCTAACATAGTTTCCTTTAATGGAGAAAGGTATAGTGGGTACTCCGAGATCACATAGTTTCTTAGGAGTTCCACCCTTGAAGGTGTAATTAGCGAGCATGGTGGAAATCTCAATCTCAGGTATCCTCCTCTTATTAGTCACAATATCCTTCATGTACTTAGCATAAGGGGACATTTTGAGCATATCTGTCAAACGCATTTGCAGAAAGACAGGTCTAATCATTTCAACAAATCGCTCAAAATCCTCATCATCCTTTTTCTTGGATGGTTTGGGAGGAAAGGGCATGGGTTTATGAACCCATGGTTCTCTTTCTTTACCATGCTTCCTAGCAATGAGGTCATTCTTATCGTATCTCCTATTCTTAGGTTGTGGGTTATCAAGATCAACATGTTCAATCTCCACATCCTTATCGTTGCTAGGTTGAGCATCATCATGAACACCACTATCGATATTATTATTAGGCTCATATTCATCACCAGATTGTGTTTCAACATGAGAAACAGAGACATCGTTTGGACTCTCGGGTGTAACAGCATCAGGTTTGCTAGCATGCAAGTTCCTATCATCTTTCTTTTTCTTTCTAGGATGACTAGGTGCATCAGTGCTAACTCCTCGAGAATCTTGTTCAATTCTCTAAGCATGACCCTCGGGATACAAAGGCTCCTAGGTCATTCTAGCGCCTCTAGTGACGACTCTAACAGAATTGTCATTCAACTCATTGAGCAAGTCATTTTGAGCCTTAAGTACTTGTTCTACCTGAGTAGTAACCATAGAGACATGTTTACTCAGAAGCTTAAGATCATTGACATTTCTGTCCACACAAGCAGTTAAATGACTAAGCATACGAGCATTTTGTTCCAATTGTCTGCAAATATAATCATTGAAACTTTGTTTTTTGGCAACAAAGTTATCAAATTCATCCAGGCATAAGCTAGCAGGTTTATCAAAAGGAATGTCACTCTCATTGAATCTACGAAGAGAATTTACCTCTACTACCTGTATCGGGTTATCAAGACTATGGATCTCTTCGATAGGTGGTAGATTTTTGACATCTTCAGATTTAATGCCTTTCTCTTTCATAGATTTCTTAGCTTCTTGCATATCTTCAGGACTGAGGAATAGAATACCTCTTTTCTTCGGAGTTGGCTTAGGAGGTGGTTCGGGAATAGTCCAAGCATTCTCATTGCACAAGATGTTATTCAATAGGATCTCAGCTTGTTCTACAGTTCATTCCCTAAAACACAACCGGCACAACTATCTAGGTGGTCCTTAGAAGCATCGGTTAGTCCATTATAGAGGATATCAAGTATTTCATTCTTCTCAAGAGGGTGATCAGGCAAAGCATTCAGCAGCTGGACGAGCCTCCACCAAGCTTGTGGGAGACTCTCTTCTTCAACTTGTGCAAAGTTGTATATTTCCTGCAAGGCAGCTTGCTTCTTATGGGCAGGGAAATATTTTTTTCAGAGAAGTAGTACATCATATCCTGGGGGCTATGCACACAACCAGGATCAAGAGAAGTGAACCCAGTCTTAGCATCATCCTTTAGCGAGAAAGGAAACAGGTTAAGGATATAGTAGTGGCGGATCTTTTCCTCACTCGTGAATAGGGTGGCTATATCGTGCAGTTTAGTAAGATGTTCTACAACCATTTCAGACTCATAACCGTGAAAAGGATCAGATTCGACCAGAGTGATTAACTCAGGGTCGACAGAGAATTCATAATCCTTATCGGTCACAAAGATAGGCGAAGTGGCAAACTTCGGGTCGTATTTCATCCTAGCATTCAAAGATTTTTCTTGCCACTTGCGAAGTAATTTCTCAACATCATAGCTATCCTTACAAGCAAGAAAGTCCTCAGCTATCTCTCCCTCCGTAACATAACCCTCAGGCATACGAGACAATTCATATCTAGGAGAGCTAGTTCTAACAGGTGAAATAGCAGGTTCTACTTCAATAATCTCAGCAGTTTCAGAAGTATCATCACATCTAGCAGCAACTCTAGCAATTTGTGCATCAAGGAATGCACCTAGTGGAAAAGCAGTATCAAGAAAAGCATCATCACAAGCATCATGGATAGCAGAAGTAGCATCATCAAGCACATGCGACACATCAAAATTTCTAGCAAGAGGTGGTGTCGCAAACTTACTCCTAACTGAAGGTGAATCAAGTGCAGAGCTAGATGGCAGTTCCTTACCTGTCCTCATAGTTGAGGGCAAGACTTTATTTTTGGGAACTCTCAGATTCCTCATAGTGATCAGCAGATGTAAATCCCAAGTGACTCAGAGAATAGAGCTATGCTTCCTCGGCAACGGCGCCAGAAAATAGTCTTGATAACCCACAATTATAGGGGATCGCAACAGTTTTCAAGGGTAGAGTATTCAACCCAAATTTGTTGATTCGACACAATGGGAAGCCAAAGAATATTCTCAACTATTAGCAGTTGAGTTGTCAATTCAACCAAACCTGAAAGATTTAGTATCTACAGCAAAGTATCAGTAGCAAGGTAGTGTGATAGCAACAATAGCAACGGTAACCAGTAGCAATAGTGACAGCAGTAGCGATAACAGTAGCAGCAGTGTCAGCAGTGACAACAGTAGCGGCAAAGTAACAGTAGCAGCAGTGACAGCAGTAGCAGCAAAGAACCAGTAGGAAAAGCTCGTAGGCATTGGATCGGTGATGGATAATTATGCCGGATGACATTCATCTTGCAACAGTAATAACATGGGGAGATATGTAACTAGCTCCAGTTTGTCAATGTAATGTAGGCATGTATTCTGTATGTAGTCATACGTGCTTAGGGAAAAGAACTTGTATGATATCTATTGTCCATCCCTCCCGTGGCAGCGGGGTCCTAATGGAAACTACAGGATATTAAGGTTCTCCTTTTAATAGAGAACCGGAACAAATCATTAGCACTTAATGAATACATGAACTCCTCATACTATGGTCATCTCCGGGAGTGGTTTCGGCTATTGTCACTCCGGGGTTGCCGGGTCATAACACATAGTATCTGACTACAACTTGCAAGATAGGATCAATAACACAAACATATTGGCGACAACATAATAGGTTCAGATCTGAAATCATGGCACTCGGGCCCTAGTGACAAGCATTAAGCATAGCCAAGTAGTAGTAACATCAATCTCAGAATATAGTGGATACTAGGGATCAATCCCCATCAAAAATAACTCGATTACATGATAGATCTCATCCAACCCATCACCGTCCAGCAAGCCTACGATGAGATTACTCACGAACGATGAAGAGCGTCATGGAATTGGCGATGAAGGAAGGTTGGTGATGACGATGGCGACGATCTCCCCTCTCCGGAGTCCAGAACGGACTCCAGATCTGCCCTCCAGAGGAAGAACAGGAGGTGGCGGCGCCTCCGTATCGTAAAACGTGATGAACTCTCCTCTTTGATTTTTTTGCGGACGAAAGGTACTAAATAGAGATGGAGTTGGAGGCGGTGGAGCTTCGTGGGCCCCACATGCCTGCTAGGCGCGGCCAGGGGGGCCCGCGCTTGGTGGGCTTGTGGGCTCCATGCTCCACTTCTCCGGTTGATTCTTGCGCCAGTATTTTTCATATATTCCACAAAAAATCCTCGTAAATTTCCAGGTCATTCCGAGAACTTTTATTTCTGCACAAAAACAACACCATGGCAATTCTGCTGAAAACAACGTTAGTCCGGGTTAGTTCCATTCAAATCATGCAAATTAGAGTCCAAAACAAGGGAAAAAGAGTTTGGAAAAGTAGATACGATGGAGACGTATCAATGATCATAAAACATATTATTCATATAAATAGAATAACCATTATTCTCTACCTTAAATGAATAATCGTTTTGCAATAAACAAGATCTATATAATGTTCATGCTCAATGCAGCCACCAAATAACTTTCATTTAGGTTTAAAACTAATCCCGAAGGTAGAGCGAGCGTGCAGATGGTGATCACATCAACCTTGGAGACAATTCCAACACACATCATCACCTCGCCCTTAGGTAGTCTCTGTTTATTTTACAACACCTATTTTGAGTTACTAATATTAGCAACTAAACTGGTATCAAATACCCAGGGGCTACTACAAACACTACTAAGGTACACATCAATAACATGTATATCAGATATACTTTTGTTAGCAATGCCAGCCTTCTTATCTGCCAAGTATCAGGGGCAATTCCTCTTTAGCGACCGTTCCCTCTTACAACAGAAGCCCTCAGCCTCGGGTTTGGGACCAACCTTGTGTTTCTTAACTGGAGTGACATCTGGCTTCCCATTGTTGAAGTTTCCCTTCTTGCCATTGCCCTTCTTGAAACTAGTGATTTTACTAACCATCATCACTAGATTCTCCTTCTTGATTTCTACCTTCGCGGTGTAAAACATTGTGAATAGCACAGGGATCATATTCTCCTTTCCTTGCATATTACATCACTAAGATCTAGTAGCTTGGAGGCAGTGACTTGGAGAACTCTGTCAATCACTATGTTCTCTGGAAGATTAGCTCCCACTTGATTCAATCGATTGTAGCACCCAGACAATCAGCGTACATGCTCGTCAATTGAGCTATTCTCATTCATCTTGCAGGCAAAGAACTTATCGGAGGTCTCATACCTCCCAACACGGGCACGAGCCTGAAAATCTAATTTCGGCTCTTGGAACATCTCATACGATCTATGATGTTCAAAACATCTTTGGAGCCTTAGTTCTAAGATGTAAAGCATGACACACCGAACTATAAAGTAGTTATCAAAACGTGCATGTCATATGTTCTCAACACCTCACACACGATGCTTGAGGGGGGTGGCACATCAAGCGGTGCATCAAGGACATAAGACTTCTGTGCAGCAATGAGTACAATCCTCATATCACGACCCAGTCCGCATAATTTCTACCATCATCTTTCAACTTAGGTTTTCTCTAGGAACGTATCGAAATACAAGGGAGCTATAGCACGAGCTATTGGTCTACAACATAATTTGCAAAGACAAATTATACTATGTTCATGATAATGAGTTCAATTAATCATATTACTAAAGAACTCCCACTCAAATCAACATCCCTCACGTGGTCTGAGTGGGACATGATCCAAATCCACCAACCCAAGTTTGATCATCATGTGAGATGAGGTGGTTTAATTGGTGAACATCTCCATGTTGATCATATCTACTATATGACTCATTTTCGACCTTTCGGTCTCCTGTGTTCCGAGGCCATATCTGTACATGCTAGGCTCGTCAAGTTTAACCCAAGTTTTCTACATGTGCGAAGTCGGATTACACCCATTGTATGCGAACGTAGAGTCTATCACACCCGATCATCACGAAATGCTTCGAAACGATGAACCTTCGCAACGGTGCTCACTTGGGGAGAACACAATTTTATATTGAAATTTTAGAGAGGAATCATCTTGCTACCATCGTCCTAAGCAAAATAAGACGCATAAAAGATAAACATCACCTGCAAATCTTATAAGTTACGTGATATGTCCATCATCATCTTGTTCTTTTGATCTCCATCTCCAAAGCACCGGCATGATCTCAGTCGTCATCGGCATGACACCATGATTTCCATCATCATGATCCCCATCTAGTGTCATCATGTCGTTGTCGCGCCAACTATTGCTTCTACAACTATTGTGAACTCACAACAATAAAGTAAAGCAAATGGCACAAATAAATTAAAGACATCCCTATGGCTCGAGATGGTTGCCGTGCTCATCGACATGAAATTCATGATAATCTATACAAAACATGATCATATCATACATCACATATATCAAATCACGTCTTTGGCCATATCACATCACAACATGCCCTGCAAAAACAAGTTAGACGTCCTCTACTTTGTTGTTGCAAGTTTTATGTGGCTGCTATGGGAAACTAGCAAGAAATATTCTTACCTTTGCAAAGCCACAACGGTGATATTCAAGTTGCTATTTAACCTTCTACAAGGACCACCTTTGTCGAATCTTATTAAACTAAAGTGGGAGATACAAACACCCGCTTGCCACCTTTATGCAACCAAGTTACATGACACTTGGTGGAACTGGTCTCTTGTGCGAGGAAAAGTAATGTTGGTTTGAGCTGCTTCATCCCACAATACCACCGATTCAAGATAACACTAAGGAAGTAAGCAATCTGAACATCAACGCCCAAAAACACTTTGTGTTCTACTCATGCATATCATCTATGCATAGACCTAGCTCATGATGCCACTGTTGGGGAACATCGCATGGGAAACAAAAAAATCCTACGCACACCAAAGATCTATCTATGGAGATGTATAGCTCGAAAAGGGGAGTGCATCTACATACCCTTGTATATCTCTAACCGGAAGCATTAATGAACGCGGTTGATGTAGTGGTACATCTCCACGATCCAATCACGATCCGTCCCGATCTAGCACAGAACGGACGGTACATCCGTGTTCAGCACATGTACAGCTCGATGACGTCGCTGCCTCCTCGATCTAGCGAGCGAGGGTGGAGTACTTGATGATTTCTCCGGCATCACGACTGCGTGGTGATGGTGGTGGTGGAGCAATGTCAGCAAGGCTTCACCAAGCACAGCCGCAAACGCACGGAGGAGAAAACAATCTAGATAGAGAAGGCTACACCTATGGCTTTTGGGTGCAACTGCCCTATCTCTCCCTCTATATATATAGGAGGAAGGGGTAACTAGGGTGCTGCCTTGGCCCAGCTCACCAGGGGTAGGTGTGCCTCACTCTTCGGCCTATGTGGGACATCGGGGTCGATGGACTCCCGGAACCCTTTTGTCACTCCCGGTACTATACCAAAAAACTCGACATTTTTCCGAAACCCGGATACCACGTTCCTATATATAATATTTACCTTCGGACCATTCTGGAACTCCTCGTGAAGTATGAGATCTCATCCGGAACTTCCGAACAACTTTCAGTCACCAACATATATAACTCAACAATATTATATCGTCATCAAATGTTAAGCGTGCGGACCCTGCGAGTTCGAGAACTATGCAGACATGACCAAGACACCTCTATGGTCAATAACCAATAGTGGGACCTGGATGACCATATTGGTTCCTACTTATTCCACAAAGATCTTTATTGATCAACCCACTATGCCAAGGATTCAATAAATCCCATATGCAGTTACCTTTGTTCAACGGTATGTTACTTGCCCGAGATACGATCATCGGTATCTCCATACCTAGTTCAATCTCTTTACCGGCAAGTCGCTTTACTCGTTCCGTAATATAAGATCTCGTGACTAACACCTTAGCCACATTACATGCAAGTTTCTTGTGGTGTTGTATTATGTAGAGGGCCTAGAGATACCTCTCCGTCATACGGAGTGACAAATCCCAGTCTTGATCCATGTGAACCCAATAGACATCCTCAGAGATACCTATAGACCATATTTATGATCACACAGTTACATTGTGGAATTTATACACACAAGGTATTCCTCTGGTGTCAAGGAGTTGCATGATCTCATGGTCTTAGGAACACATACTTGACATGCAGAAAGCCATAGCAATAAACTTAGTGATACGATCAAATGCTATGCTTACGTTTTGGTGTTGTCCATCACATCATTCTCCTAATGATGCGATCCCGTTATCAAAAGAAAACTCATATCTATGATTAGGAAACCTTAACCATCTTTGATCAACAAGCTAGTCTAGTAGAGGGTCACTCCTAACATTGTGTTGTCTATGTATCCACACATGTATCTGAGTTTCCAATCAATACAAGTATAGCATGGATAAACAATTATGATGAACAAGGAAATATTGTAATAATCAATTTATTATTGCCTCTACGGCATATTCCAAACATATCCACCCTCCTATTTAACACTCGTTGGACCACATACATCAGTATGTATTATTTCCAACAAGTCATTTGCCCACTCCATTGTACCAGAAAACGGGGCCTTAGTCATGTTGACCATGAGACACGGTTCACATGTCTTAAGCGATTCAAAATCGACTGATTCCAAAAGCCATCAGCATGGAGATTCTTTATGCGCTTCATACCAATATGACCTAAGCAAAAGAGCCACAAGTATTTGGTACTATCATCGTTAACTTTGCATATTTTTGCATCAAAATTTTGAACATGTGTATCACTATGCTATATATTCAATAATAATAAACCATTCACATTGTGAAGACCATAAAATATATTATCCATAAAATGGAGATCATTATTCTCTAACTTAAATGAACAACCGTCTCGTAATAAAAAAGATCCAGATACGATGTTCATGCTCAATGTAGGCACCAAATAACAATTATTTAGGTTTAAAGCTAATCCCGGAGGTAAAAGTGGAGGGAGTGTGTCAATGGAGATCACATGAACCTTGGAGCTATTTCAAACGAGCATAGTTACCTCATCCTTAGCTAGTCTCTGTTTATTTTGCTGCTCCTGTTTTGAGTTACAAATATCAGCAACTAAAGAAGTATCAAATACCCAGGCGCTACAACGAGCACTAGTAAGATACACATCAACAACATGTATATAAAATATACCTTTGTTGACGTTGCGAGCCTTCTTATCTGCCAAGTACTTGGGGAGGTTCTGCTTCTAGTGACTGTTACCCTTAAAGTAGAAGCATCCAGTCTCGGGTTTGGTTCAATTGGGCTTCTTCACTGGAGTGTCAATTGGCTTGCCATTCTTGAAGTTGCCCTTCTCTGCGTTGCCCTTCTCTGCGTTGCCCTTCTTGAAACTAGCAGTATTATTAATCATCAACACTTGATGCTCCTTCTTGATTTCTACCTCAGCGGCCTTAAGAATCATGAATAAATATGGGATCATCTTCTCCATCCCTTTTACGTTATAGTTCGTAGAAAGGTCTTGTAACTTGGTGGCAGTGACTAGAGAACTCTGTCAATCACCACTTCATATGGAAGATTAACTCCCAATAGATTCAAGCGATTCTAGTATCCACATATTTTGAGTACATGCTCACTGGCTCAGTTGTTCTCCTCCATCTTATGGCCCAAGAATTTGTTGGAGGATTTATATCTCTCAACTCGGGCATGAGCCTAAAATACCAATTTTATCTCATGCAACATCTCATATGCTTCGTGGTTCTCAAAACATATTTGGAGCCCTCGTTCTAAGTCATAAAGCATGGGACACCGAACTATCGAGTAACCATCAGAACGTGCCTTCCAGCGTTCATGGCATCCACAGACGATACTGGAGGGGTGGAGCACCGAGTGGTGCATCAAGTACATAAGCCTTATGTGCAGAAGTGAGGACAATCCTCAGATTAAGGACCCAATCCACATAGTTGCTTCCATCATCTTTCAACTTAGTTTTGTCAAGGAACAAATTAAAATCGATGGGACCTATAGCGTGAGCCACTGATCGACAACATATTTGCAAAGACATTGAGACTATGGTCATGATAATTGGTTCATTTAATCAAATTACTAATGAACTCTAACTTAAATCAACATCCCTCAAGTTGTCAAATTGATACATGATCCAAATTCACCAACCCAAGTCCGATCATCATGTTAGACGAGGTGCTTTCAATAGTAAACATCTCCATGTTGATCATATCTTCTATATGAGTCACATTCGAACTTTTGATCCTTTGTGTTCCAGGGCCATGTATGTACATGCTAGGATCGTCAAGTTTAACCCAAGTATTCTCCATGTGTAAAACTAGCTTACACCCGTTGTATCTGAACAAAGAATCTATCACCCCCGATCATCACATGGTGCTTCGGTACGACGAACTTTTTCAACGGTGCATACTTAGGGACAACACATTTTTTTTGAAATTAAGTGAAGGGATCAATTTATAATGCTATCGTCGTCCTAAGAAAAATAAGATGCATAAAATATAAACATCACATGCAATCAATATATGTGACATGATATGGCCATCATTGTCTTCTCCTTTTCATCTCCCTCGCCAAAGCGTCGACATGATCTTCATCATCACCGACATGACACCTTGATCTCCATCATTGTGTCGTCATGTGGTTGTCTCCACCATCTATTCCTTCTACAACTATAGCTAACGCATAGCGATAAAGTAAACCAATTACATGGCGTTTAATGATTGACATGCAAGTCATACAATAAATTAAATACAACCATGTGGCTCATGTCGTTTTTCGTACTCATCAACATGCAAGTAAAGAAAATTAATACAAAACATGACCATCTCATACATCAACATATATCACATCACGTTTTGGCCATATCACATCATAGCATGCCGTGCAAATACAAGTTAGACGTCATCTACTTTGTTTTTTAAAAATTTAACGTGGCTTCTTGGGCAACTAGAAAGAACAGTCTTACCTACGCAAGGCAACAACGGTGATATTCAAGTTTCTTTTTTAACCTTCTACAAGGACCGGTGTTGTCAAATCTAATTCAACTAAAGTAGGAGAGACACACACCCGCTAGCCACTTTTAAGCAATACAGATTGCATGTCTGTTATTGGAACCGGTCTCTTGTACGAGAACAAGGTTGTTCTGGGTCGCTTCATCTCACAATACCGCCGAATCCAAATAAGAAAAACAAAGGTAAGCAATTTGAACATCAACGCCCACAACTTCTTCGTGTTCTACTCGTGCATATCATCTACACGTAGACCTAGCTCATGATACCATTATTGGGGATGAAGCATGGAAAACAAAAAAAATATACAAACACCCAAGATCTATCTATGGAGATGCAGATCAATCAAAAGGGAGAGTGTGTCTACGTACCCTTGTAGACCGTTAAAAGGAAGCACATATAACATGGTTGATGCAGTTGTACTTTTCATGATCCAATCATGATCCAATCCGATCTAGTGTTGAACGGACGTCACCTCCTAGTTCAGCACACGTGTGGCTCGATGACTCCTCCTTCGCCTTTATCTAGCAAGAGAAAGGAGTGAAGTAGATGGGATCATGGCCAGCACAACGGCGTGGTGGTTATGATGGTGGTGTAGCACCGAGAACGCTTCGCCAAGCGGTGTCGGGACGAGGAGATGTGAGAAACGAGAGGGGGTTGCGACCATGGGGAGGGGTGCTGCCCCTTGTTCCTCCCCACCTTTATATAGGCGTGGGAGGGATTGGTGGCTTGCCCTCCAATCCCCTAGGGTCGTTCACCAAGGGGGGGAGGAAGGAAATTTCTCCTTTCCTTCCCCATCGATTGATATCCCCTCTTTTTAGGGATCTTGATCTTATCCCTTCGTAATATGATCCTATTCCTTCTAGGGGGGATCTTGGTGGCCTAGATCACGGGTGTGGAGCCCTTCCCCACTACCCATGTCCATGGGTCCCCCATGTAGGTAGGCCCCACTCTGGAATCTTCTAGAACCTTCTCGGTTCAATACCGAAAAATCCTGAATATTTTTCGAAACCCTGAATATGACTTCGCATATAAAATAATTACTTCCGGAGCTCCTCATGACGTCCGGGGTCTCATTCGGCACTCCATACAACATTCGATCACCAATGCAAATGTCCCAATACTACTCTAGCTTCATCGAACATTAAGCTTGTGACTCTATGGGTTCGAGAATCATGTAGACATGAACGAGACTCCTCTCTTGTCAATAACCAATAGCGGGACCTAGATGCCCGTGTTGGATCCTACATATTCCACGAACATCTTTATCGGTTGAACCATGATGTCGAGGATTCGATTAGTCCTGTATGCAATTCCCTTTGTCCGGTGATATGTTACTTGCCCGAGATTCGATCATCGGTATATCCATACCTAGTTCAATCTCTTTACCAGCAAGCCTCTTTACTCGATTCTTAATACAAGAGCCCATGACTAAACTCATTAGTCACATTGCTTGCAAGATTTTTACAATGTTTTATTACCAAGAGGGCCCACAGATATCTCTATGTCACACACACTAATAAAATTACAATCTCGATCCATGCAAACCCACCAAAAACCTTCAGAGATACATGTAGAGCACCTTTATGATCACCCAGTTATGAAGTAACATTCGGATACACACTAATTATCTTAGGGTGTGAAGGAGTTTCACGATCTCATGGTGTAAGGAAAACATATTTGACATGAAGAAAGCTATAGAAATTAAACTATGTGACGTGATCATTTTCTTAGCTTACGGTTGTCTCTCGTCCATCACATCATTCTCGTAATTCTGTGATACCATTATCAAATGACAACACATGTCTTTTGTTGGGTAATTTCTACCATCTTTGATCAACGGGCTAGTCTAGTAGAGGCTCACTAGGGACACAATGTTGTTTATATATCCACACATGTATTTAAGTTTTCGGTCAATACAATTTTATCATGGATAATAAACATTTATCATGAATAAAGAGATATGATAATAACCAACTTATTATTGCCTCTAATAAATATTTCCAACAACTTTCTCTTCTGCGATGACGCTAGCAACTAGTTTATTGCGTTGTTGACATGATGCTTCCCCGCAACTCGGTGCTCGTCGTGTTGGACGCGACACCGCAGTCATCGTGCACCATCATCGCTTGAAAATCTAGTATAACTTTGTATGTTCAGTGTAAGTGTTAACTCTTAATCATATCATGTATATAAAACCAAACATCGTGTAGTTGCATGAGGCGATCCAATGAAGGACAACAAACATCATGCCAAAATTGATCCCCTAATGTAGGCAGCCTCGATGTGTGCACCACCCCCCCCCCCCCGGGTTTTACTTCTAGGCGAGAGTGAGACACACATGCAATGCATGCAAATTCACCGAGAGCAACCAAACATATCCTATGTAAATCACGTACTACGTATGTGTAGCATCACACTTTTAGAATATGTTTCGACAGTATTATAAAACTTCACCAATTTCCAACTACTAAAACTTCATTGGAACCAATGATAAATTCACGAGTTCCGAAGACTTAATCTTAAACTCTTAAGCCTAACCCCTAGCGCCTAAACCCTAAGCCTTAAACCATAAAACCTAAGCCCTAAGCCCCAACCCCTAAACCCTAAGCCCTAAGTCCTGAGCACTAAACCCTAAAAGAAAATGAGACTTGGTACAAGCTTAATCTTACAACAATCAAATTTTAATATTTGAAATTTCTTAAAAAATATATAACTAGTCAAAATGTATTGAAGAGTGATCTTGTTCAAAGTTCTCTTCGCAACGAATATAAATATGCGAACTCAATTTAACTTGGTCTTTCGTTTCGAACGAGATAGCAAATTCAAATTTGGAGACGGAATGAAATAGTACGTACACATTTCTCTATTTTGTAAAGGATATGCTAAGTTGCTAGGTTTCTCTTAATTGACACCATTGGCGAGATGCAATTTGAATCCAACAATGTTAATGTTATACTATTAGGTAAGCCACATATTAATGAACTAATTTTAGTTCAAACATAAAACTTAAAATACATGGGCATGTTCTATTTTTTATTGGAAGGACAGTCAAAAATAAACCACATACGGGGCTAAAGAATGGCCCTGTTTGGATACTCTAACTTAGCTAGTGGTTAGAGTTAGTTTCTAGCTCATGACTAACCCTAAACTAACTCTAGCCAAATAGGTGTTTGGATGGAAGGGTTAGATTGACAATAGATGCACTTTATGGAAAGAGAAAAGTGATTTTTTAATGAGCCCCATGAGAACTAGCTCCAATTAGCATCTCTTGGCTGGTGGGAGAGAGAGAGAAAAATATTTTTTAATGAACCCCATGAGAACTAGCTCCAATTAGCACCTTTTGCGTGGGATAGTTTTTTTGGATGGGTTAGATGCAACTAGCTCCAATCTAACCCTTATGTTTGGATACTTTAGGGCTAGTTGAACCCAAACTAGCTCAAACTAACTCTATCCCATGGATCCAAACAGGGCCAATTTATGGGAGTGGCCGTTGACTTTGATGCTTGTTGAAAATCTAAAAGGAGACCAAAGACGGTTACTATTGATGTGTGTTCAAATTCTAAAAGAAGATCCCCACTGGCTTACGAAAAACATATTTGTAGGTCCCATCTTTTGATGGTTCATTGGAGCTTAAGCAAATGATAGTAGACGTTGTCAAGTGACAACATATTCGAGTGGTAGACTATTAGATATGCTTGATTGGCATGCCACATGCATTTTCATACATCCAATGTTTGTGTCACATAAACACATGTGTGAGCCTGCCTACTCGGTGTATAAAACCGGCGTAGGATTGTGTACGTCGGTCAATTCATTTACAGAACCGTGAGTATAATTCTAATATTTTTTGGTTTTATGTCGTACCTAAGATATGTTTTTTTGTCTAGGTTGTTAACTCGATGGTACAGTGCTCTGCTTTTAAGTATGATTATGATCTTTTACATGCTTGGATATGCTGCAGATGAACAATTTTGCCAACTTGATCTAGTCGTGTGCTTTGCATAGGCCCTTGTGTTTGCGTACCAGTGAAAATTCTGATATATATGAGTTTTCACCAAATTGTGTAGGTGACTGTTTATTTTGGCACATACATCATGTAGCAAAATCAACTATGAACAAATATGAACCATGGACTGTCAACATGAAGAAGCCATTTACCGTCGTTCAACAGCTCAATTATGAGATCTTAAGAGCATTTTGGTTGGAGAAACCAAAAGCCAACACACAAAACGGAGGTAGCAAATAAACAACTGACCGAGTTTATCCATCTCACCTTTTGACAATTTCAGCCAACTGTGTGTTTTGCGTGGACGTTTTATGACTCAAGTGTGAAATATTATATTACACGGAGAGCAAATCCCATTCTTTTCCACAATAAATTCACTCGCATAGATATCTTTGTGCTGAATCATGCTGATCTGATTTATCTTCAAAAAGTAACATAGCGCATGGATCTTTCATCGATCACAGTATCCAACAGATAACAGATTGCCCACCAACTCTTACCTCTTTTGCTCTTCCCAACGGCTAACTTCCCCAGTTTGTATATATATAAACTAGTAGAGCCAAAGGACACCACTAAAGAAAAGGAAAATTGGATCCATATGCACGTCCGCATCGACATTAGTTTATCCACCGCCAAATATTTTTATGTCTACAGTTACAAAAGTTACAATGCATTAGTCTCGCGGTGATGTGCGATCCACCCGGCACTTTTTATAGAAGAAAAAAAGGAAGAAAAAGGTACGTGGTGCCTGCTTGCTCTCATAGTAAAACGAGCAATAAGCCAAGCGAATCAACAAGCGGACTTTATGTGCGAAAATGACCGTACGTAGCTAGCAAGAACATAATATCGAATCTGACGTAACTGGCGAGTACTATCTAGGTAGCAGCTATAATATCGCAGGCCAGCGCCTAGTGATGCCACTGTTATGGCACAGACATATATACCAGATAGAGGACGATGCCCCGCAACGGCCGGGGTCCATGTATCCACTCCGGATTAATTAGGTTTAGTAACTGGTATAGTAGTAGTGGAGTACGTACGTACCAATAACCAGCTCACCGGCTTCAGCAAATGTAATATACTAGGGATCGTGGTAGCTCCACAGGCTCTCCCCGGCCCCCGGCGGTTCTGGCCACTCGTCGGAGGCGGTGGGGCTCAGCCTTGGCGGGCTCATCATCATGCCCGCCGCCATGTTGCGCAGCATCTGCGGCATCTCGAAGATGGCCTCCTCGTCCATGAAATCCTCATTGCCCATCTGATGATGGTACGGCGTGCGGCCATCGGCGGCGCCTTCCCTTGCCATCATGCCTTGATGTCTCTGTTCCTCCGCTGTCGCGGCAATCGAAGCAGTGCCATCAGGCGCCTCCTCGCCGTGCGGTCTGTAAAGCTGGGCAGCTGCCGCGGCTGCAGCTGCGGCCGCGCGTATGTCCTCAGGAGAGGTAGACGCGGGGACCGGGCGCGAGGAGGCGGCGCCGGGGAAGTTGAGCACGGCGTCGGAGCCGCGCAGCGCGCGGGCGGCCACGTCATAGGCCGCGGCAGCCATCTCTGCAGTCGGATAAGTTCCGAGCCATATGCGGCGCGCCTTGCGCGGCTCGCGGATCTCCGAGACCCACTTGCCGTTTCTGCACCGGATGCCGCGGTAGAAGGGGTGCTTCCCGGTGGACCGCGGCGACGGCTCCCCGGAGCTCGTCGCCGCCAACGCCGTTGTTGTCCCCACCGTGTCGCCTAGGTGAGCAGGCGAGGAATTGGGCGAGGTAGGATTGCGCGGGGAAAGTTCGGTCGCCGGGCCAGCAGCAGCAGCTTGCACTTGCACCTGAAGAGGATCAGCAGCAGCAGACGAGGAGCTGGTTGCACAAGGCTTCTCAGCCATGTACTACCATTAGGGCACGCCCCTCTCTATATACCTACACGCATGCCAGAGCTGCAGTGCGCCTATCCTATGGAACTAGCTAATCTATGGTGCACGCAGCGCAGGTGTATGCGGGGCGGCGGGTAAGCGGTTAAGTACCCGTCGTCTCGATGTGTGTGCTGTGGGCAGAGACTGAGAGTAGTGGATTGGAAGTCTGGAAGAGGAGAGCTAGGTAGGTGTAGGTGTCAAGAAACGCACGAGGAGAACTGGAAGCGTGAGATCCGGCATGAGGCCAGGAGGGCGGGAGGTATATATGCGCTAGTAAAGAAGCGGGGGAGAAGCGTGAGGTCCGCCATGGTGAAAAGCTGATCTCTCTCTCCATGGGAGAAGAGAGGAGCGGCGCCGCGCGCATGCAGGCAGCTAGCCAGACCGCGTTGTTTGAGCGGGAGAGTGTGTGTATGGCTTGCGATGAGCTGTCGCCTGAGGAGCAAACAACAAGACTCCACCTAACTAATTAAGCATGCTAATATCAGTAGTGGTATTAGTTGCAGCGGCTGATCGAGTTCACCTCCTTCGTTTTACCTTCGCGGGGCCGAAACAGAGGGAGACGATGGCGACGTCGCTGTCCTAATTGATGGCCCGGCTTTTGTGGGGGTTAATTGAGAAATTAAGATCGGGCCGCTCAGTGTGATTGCTGATAATTTCTTTTGGGGCTAGCGAAAGATACGGCAGCTCCGTGTGACCGTGACTGACAGGTGGTGGCCTCCCGGTGCCTGCCAGGTGGGGGCTTTTGATTTGCTCGCTTTTCTTGTCAACCTTTTGGGCCATTTGGCCGCTTCTCACAAACTAGTCGTGGCCGCAGCTAAGCTACGTACTCCTGCTACGTTTCGGCATATATCGGCGCCCGGCTTATTTCAGACCGGGCTCCTTTGACAAAGCAAGTATCCTGCCGATTGTGTTTGTGTTAGACGGGACAACACATGCATGCACCTGGGGTTGGTGCCGTGCCCATATAGTTTTCTTTTTCGGGTACAAATTGAGCTATATATTCTGTAAAGTGATAAATTAAATCTATGCACATCCAACTTTAGTTGTGTCCTACAAGGAAAAAAAGAACCTTACTTGTGCGCCTTTTTCCATTGAATAAACAGTTCGATCGGGTACTTCTACGTTTTCCCAAACTAGAAGTCACTAAAATACTCTGTTCGCAACCGAAAGCAAGCATGTATGTCAAGAAGGAACTATTTATCACCCAGATGAAGAATAGCTTATTTTTCACTTGAGGTAATTTTGTGACTGTTTCATATAAAAAATACATTTGGTATATAATTGTTACATTCATATTAATCCGCTACACAAAATTGCGCATAAAAAGTAAGATATGAGTAATAAAACCATAAAATTAACATTTATATGTATAGTTTCTATTGTGTTTTTATATTCATAATTTTATGTCACGTAAAAGTATGTAGGAAAATATATCTTACCACCCGAGGATAGTTACCCTCATGTCTCATATACAACCGCATGGTCGTATATATAATAGATTATTATTTTAATTGTGTTCATACTATATTAAGACATTTAAAAGCAAACTATACAAAAAAATTGCATGTAAATCCATATTTTTTTGTATATTTAAAATATCTTCATGTTTGTATGTACAAAAAATATACTAGAAAAATAGTACATACTACCAAAAAAGGATGTATACTACTCTAATATTCTTATATACTACATACTACATGTACATACTCTCGATTTTGACAGATACTACGTATAACATACAAAACTCACATGAAGGTAACTACTACTGTATGGTAGTAAACATTTGGGATCACAATATTATTACTAGACCATGAACGGGGCACACTGTCGCACCCGTCCATTTTTTGAAAAGAACGGTTTGAATTTTCATATCATATAAGAAAGACTGAAGCATGGAAGTTAAATTTGATAAAAATCAATCCATACAATGTCGTTAATTGAAGTGAAGGAATTCCAATCGTTTTACAGAACAAAATGGGTGAAATGTGCAACACATATAGTTAGGTTGAGGAATGGATAATTTTATTGGAGGGAGCTAAAGCCATATGTAAGGGTAACATCAGCAGGTTATGTTACCACCTTCTTGTTCCTCCTCTTTTTACTATTTTCTGAATAATTTTGCACAAAACAGGCACAAAAGTAGAAAGTTTAAATCAGATCCACTTTTGTTAACTTTGGCAGCTTCACAAATATACACAATAAGAGTGAAGTAAGTATTGAACATAATATTACTTACATGATGGTACTAACCCACGTAACATTTAACTACACTGGGCCAATGAAAAATTAAATTGAGCGTAAGTTTCCTTCAACATAAGAATAATATATCAATAGTCGTGACCCACCCAACGCATTAACAGAGCTTCAAAACTTCAAAATTAGGAGATGATCTCACAACTGCTGCCCATTTGTCTCGGTTGTGTTAATCCTCCTATTCCCATCCTCAATAAACCATATGCATCAAAGGTTAGCGGTATGTGCCATGCACAGGAGCTCACGTGGAACACTTCCTTGAGCAAAATTATATATTCAAGTATATGCACTTAATTGCATAAAAAATGTTCATCCAAATATGATGCTATTGATATGACACATGACGCTTCCTGGGGCAATAAGTCTGTTAATTACCACTGAACTACTGAAGATACAAGGAGCAGTTGACTCCCTTTTCTAGACACAAGCCAATCGACTTCTTTGTCTTCTATTTACATAAGATTCACTTTTCTATATGGACCACCTTACATGCATGCTTGCGTGCTTAGTGTATCTCAAGCACCACAACTCATAATAGGTTCCACCGGTAGCGATGATTGAACCCGCGATCGAAAGTGGTTGACCCATCTCCTCTTTCTCTCGTGTAGGAATGGTGTCGTCGTCGAGGCTGGCAGTAAGAAAGAAGGACCGGTCACCGAGGGGTGGTTGCTAGTACCGCCATTTCACCATTCAGAAGGAAGATGAGGCTTGTATTGTCACGCAGAGGAAGACAAGGACATAATACGCTCCCTCGCATATCCTTCACCACCAATGATGTTGCGTGAGCACATGTAGGTAATGCAGTTGGAAGGGGCATCTTGGTCATGGGCGGAGTGGCCGTTGTGGGAGTCCGGGATTAAGGGGTCCTTCCGCCGCTTATCTATTCTCATGGGACGGACTCTCGGGCTTGTTTGACCCTCAGTAGAAGCATCAGACTCAAGATGGACTCTTCTGAAGACTTGGCGTGCAATCCAAGGCGATGTAGTAATCTTCATATTCCTTCTCTATTGTAACCGACCTTGTATAAATCCTAGCACCCCGAACATCCATATAAGCCAGGGGCATAGCTCATAGCACACATTAAGCTCATTACAATTAGGGTTTAGACCACAACATCTGATATTGTAGTAGATCAACTTTGTACTTTGTACTATTCCATCAATAACAACAAGAGGAGGATGTAGGGTTTTACCTCCATCAAGAGGGCCAAACCTGGATAAAAAATCGCCTTCATCAACCCTTGTTACCCGTCGACCCTAGATCCACAGTTCGGACCCCCTACTCGGGATCAGCCGGTTTTGACACCGACGTTGGTGCTTTCATCTAGAGCTTTGTTGTGAGATCGCAAAAAGGCTCGATGGCTCGCTTGGTCACCGGCGACAACATCAAGACCGGGGATATCTTCATCTCTGGCCAATCCCCTGCTTTTAGTAGTACCACCCCGCATGTCAAGGCAGATCATCACCAGATTGATGGGGTCACCCCCGGGTCAGGAATTTAAGTTCGGTGAGTTGGAATTCATTGCTAATACCCGGGGCGACCTGATCCTCTCCGAACTCTCGGCCTTTGTCGAAGAGTTCGAAAATTCTAAAGCCTTAACTTTGGGTCCTCTTTCCGGCCTTGAGTACGGAATAGATTCTAACCTTGATTCGGCATCTAGCCAGGATCTGGCTTTGGTGTTCGCAGGCATGAGAGTCATCCTGTCCAAACACATGCCATACATCGAAGCCCCGGAGTGCAACCCCGTTAGGGCTCTAAGGACCAGTGCGGCAAATCTCTCATGGTCGAATGAGACAGGGACCCGTGCCCAAACCGATGACTGTATGGATGAGCCGACCCCGATCCAAGACCTTTCCGACCCTGGAACCAGGTGCAGGGAACTTTATTCCCCACCACCACCCAGTTTGTTGCCACTATTGAAGATCTAACCGATCTGTTAGACTTCTCTTGTGAAGAAGTCGAAGATATGTATAAGGTTATTCAATCTCCTAGTCCTCTCGTAACGGGACGATGGACAGCCAGCTCCACTTATGACGTGTATATGGTAGACACCCCAGGGACGAGGGAGCCATGGGGAAAAGTGACGATGACATCCCGGTTAAAAATAGCGACGACGAGCCCGTTAAGCGTCGTCGCCACCCCAAAAATCCTAAAGCTCATAAGGGAAAGGAGAGCAACACGGGCACCAAGGATAATTGAAATCCCAAGGATACGGAGAATCGAGCTGAATCCCCAAAGCTTGACGACTCCGAATACGACCCCGACCTACCAGGATACAAGGATACAGACCAACCTGAAAAGCTCGATGATTCTGAAGATAGAAACTATGTCCCTCCAATCGAGGAGGAGGAGAGTGTGGGAGTCAAAGATTTCATCTTCCCTGAAGACCCACTGGATCAGGAAGTATTCACGCAACAACTCATTGCCACTGCTCGGAGCCTTAAGCTAAAGCAGAGATGGCTCAAAGCCGAACAAGAATCCATCAATCAAAGATGGACCAGAGTCTTGGCCCTCAAAGAATGGTACAGACAGGAGTGACAGAGGCAAATAAAGAGTTACCCGCGCCGACGCTTGTTGCGAGAGTTTGAAGACGAGGACTTGGAGCCCCCACCACCTAGATTCGCATAGGACAATCAACCATACCATCCTGCTTGACGACAAGACAAGCAAAAGGAACCAGGGCAACCCAAAGACCGGTATGATCGGCGGCAAGAAATTATGGCTAAAACAGAACAAACCAGATCCATTTATGAATCTTGAAGTCGCACTCCCACCAGACAAGAAAGATACCAAACTCGACCCAATCAGAACAATGGAATTCGGGATAGGCAGCGTGGGAGAACCTCGTCTGATCTCCAGCATGACACAGCTCGGATAAGGGGAGCCGCTCACCCAATGTGCTTCACGGATGAAGTGATGCGGCATCAGTTCCCCGAAGGGTTTAAACCCGTAAATATCGAACAGTACAACGGGACGACAGATTCGGTTGTATGGATTGAAGATTTCCTCCTTCATATTCACATGGCCCGGGAAGATTACCTCCACGCCATCAAATATCTACCACTTAAACTTAAAGGCCCGGGTAGGCACTCGCTGAACAGCCTCCCAAAAAACTCCATCGGGAGTTGGGAGGATCTTGAAGACGCCTTTCGAGACAACTTTCAAGGCACTTACGTTCGGCTACCTCGGTCTGATGACTTAAGCCACATAATCCAGTACCCCGGTGAGTCATCTCGACAGTTCTAGAACATATTCCTCACCAAGAAAAATCGGACTGTTGATTGTTCGGATGATGCGACATTAGCTTCTTTCTGCAATAACATACGGGATTTATGGCTCGCCCAGACGCTTGGACAGCAAAGGCCGAGGACAATGTCCGCCCTCACCTACCTCATGACCCGCCATTGCGCGGGTGAGGATTCTTGGCTAGCCCGATGGAATAACCCTCCCTCAAACCCCGACACATCTACAATCTGGGATAGTAATGGAAAGCCACGATGCAACAAGAATAAGCGTCGGCACAACAACGATGAGGCCAATGACACGGCGGTCAATGCAGGATTCAGCAATTACAGGCCTAGACCCAAGAAGAAACCTTTCAAAGGAAATCGGGATGGGTGACCGCGGTGGACAAAATACTCGAGAGGCCCTATCAGATACATGGCATCAGAATAAGCCGGCTACTCACACTTGGAGAAGGGGGCAGGAGACCTGCTGGGAGAAGACAAGCCTGCAGGGCGCGCCCTAGCGGGGGCCTACGTTGTGGGCCCCCTGTAGCTCTCCTAACCCTAATCATTAGCCTATAAATTCCCAAATATTCTCCCATTACCAAAACGAGACCAAAAAATACTTTTCTGCCGCTGGGAGCCTTTGTTCACGTGAGGTCCAATCTGGGAGCCTTTTCCGGTAATCTGCCGGAGGGGCAATCGATCACGGAGGGCATCTACATCAACTCCATTGCCCCTCCAATGATGTGTGAGTAGTTCAGCACAGACCTATGGGACCATAGCTAGTAGCTAGATGGCTTCTTCTCTCCCTTTGTTCTTCAATACCATGTTCTTCATGATCTTCATGGAGATCTATCCGATGCAATACTCTTTTGCAGTGTGTTTATCGAGATTCGATGAATTGTGGGTTTATGTTCATATTATCTATGAATATTATTTTAATCTTCTCTGAATTCTTATATGCAAGATTTGATATCTTAGCAAGTCTCTTCAAGTTATTGATTTGGTTTGGCCAACTAGGTTGGTAATTCTTGCAATGGGAGAAGTGCTTAGTTTTGGGTTCAATCTTGTGGTGTCCTCACCCAGTGACAAAGTAGGGGTAGCGAGGCACGTATTGCATTGTTGCCATCCAGGATAAAAATATGGGGTTATCATGATATTGCTTGAGTTTATCCCTCTACATCATGTCATCTTACCTAATGTGTTACTCTGTTCTTCATGAACTTAATACTCTAGATGCAGGCATGAGTCGATCGATGTCTGGAGTAATACTAGTAGATGCAGAATCGTTTCAGACTACTTGACACGGATGTGATGCCTATATGCATAATCATTGTCTTGGATATCTTCATAATTATTCGCTTTTCTATCAATTGCTCGATAGTAATTTGTTCACCCATCGTATTATTTTCCTTAATGAGAGAAGCCTCTAGTGAAACCTATGGCCCCCGGGTCTATTTTCCATATTATACTTTCAGATCTATAAACCAAAAATACCAAAAATATATTGCTGCCATTTATTTACTTTTGTTTCACATTTAGTTCTAGCAATCTTTTATATCTATCTCTATCAGATCTCATCCTTGCAAAGAACTGTAAAGGGATTGACAATCCCTTTTTAGTGTTGGGTGCAAGTGTCTGATTGTTTGTGCAGGTGCTAAGATTGGGGCCTTGCTTGTTCCTCCTACTGGATTGATACCTTGGTTCTCAACAAACTGAGGGAAATACTTATCTACTTTGCTCCATCACCCTTTCCTCTTCAAGGGAAAACCAACACAAGCTCAAGAAGTAGCAATCACCTATGATCGCACGGAACACCCTACCATTATTCGGCTTAGGGGGTTCGCGGCCTTGGTACTCGATCCCATCATTAACGAGTACCACCTCATGCGAATCCTCATGGATGGAGATAGCAGCCTTAATATTATTTACGAGGATACAGTGTGGAAAATGGGTGTTAATCCATCAAGAATCAAACCCAACAAAACCATATTCAAAGGAGTAATTCCTGGCGTCGAGGCTCGCTGTACGAGCATGATAATCCTAGAGGTAGTGTTCGGCTCACCCGAAACTCTCGCACCGAAAAATTGATCTTCGACATTGTTCCTTTCCGCAACGGGTACCTGATACGTCTCCATCGTATCTTCTTTTCCAAACTCTTTTGCCCTTGTTTTGGACTCTAATTTGCATGATTTGAATGGAACTAACCCGGACTAACGTTGTTTTCAGTAGAATTGCCATGGTGTTGTTTTTGCGCAGAAATAAAAGTTCTCGGAATGACCTGGAAATTTACGAGGGTTTTTTGTGGAATATATAAAAAATAATGGCGCAAGAACCAACCGGAGGAGTGGAGCAAGGAGCCCACAAGCCCACCAGGCGCGGGCCCCCCTGGCCGGGTCTAGCAGGCTTGTGGGGCCCTTAGAGCTCCACCGCCTCCAACTCCAGCTCTATTTAGTCCCTGTCGTCCGGAAAAAAATCGGGGAGAAGAGTTCATCGTATTTTACGATACGGAGGCGCCGCCACCACCTGTTCTTCCTCTGGAGGGAAGATCTGGAGTCCGTTCTGGGCTCCGGAGAGGGGAGATCGTCGCCATCATCATCACCAACCTTCCTTCATCGCCAATTCCATGATGATCTTCACCATTCGTGAGTAATCTCATCATAGGCTTGCTGGACGGTGATGGGTTGGATGAGATCTATCATGTAATCGAGTTAGTTTTGACGGGGATTGATCCCTAGTATCCACTATGTTCTGAGATTGATGTTGCTACTACTTTGCCATGCTTAATGCTTGTCACTATGGCCCGAGTGCCATGATTTCAGATCTGAACCTATTATGTTCTCGTCAATATATGTGTGTTCTTGATCCTATCTTGCAAGTTGTAGTCACCTACTATGTGTTATGACCCGGCAACCCCGGAGTGACAATAGCCGGAACCACTCCCGAAGATGACCATAGTATTAGGAGTTCATGTATTCACTAATTGCTAATGCTTTGTTCTGGTTCTCTATTAAAAGGAGAACCTTAATATCCTGTAGTTTCCATTAGGACCCCGCTGCCACGGGAGGGATGCACAATAGATGTCATGCAAGTTCTTTTCCCTAAGCATGTATGACTATATACGGAATGCATGCCTACATTACATTGACGAACTGGAGCTAGCTACATATCTCTCCGTGTTATAACTGTTGCATGATGAATATCATCCGGCATAATTATCCATCACCGATCCAATGCCTACCAGTTTTTCCTACTGGTCCTTGCTACGTTACTTTGCCGCTACTGATGTCACTGCTGCTACTGTTACTCAGTCGCTACTGCTTTCACTACTGTTACTGTTACTCTGTCGCTACTGCTGTCACTGCTGCTACTGTTACACTGTCGCTATTGCTGTTGCTGCTGCTACTGTTACCGTTGCTACTATTGCTATCACACTACTCTGCTACTGATACTTTGCTGCAGATACTAAGTCTTTCAGGTGTGATTGAATTGATAACTCAACTGCTAATACTCGAGAATATTCTTTGGCTTCCCCTTGTGTCGAATCAACAAATTTGGGTTGAATACTCTACCCTCAAAAACGGTTGCGATCCCCTATACGTGTGGGTTATCAAGACTATTTTCTGGAGCCGTTGCCGGGGAGGCATAGCTCTATTCTCTGAGTCACTTGGGATTTACGTCTGCTGATCACTATGAGGAATCCGAGAGATCCAAAAACTAAAGTCTTGCCCTCAACTACAAGGACAGGTAAGGAACTGCCATCTAGCTCTGCACTTGATTCACCTTCAGTTATGAGTAAGTTTGCGACACCACCTCCTGCTAGAAATTTTGATGTGTCGCATGTGCTTGATGATGCTACTTCTGTTGTCCATGATGCTTGTGATGATGCTTTGCTTGATACTGCTTTGCCAATAGGTGCATTCCTAGATGCACAAATTGCTACAGTTGCTGATAGATGTGATGATACTTCTGAAACTGCTGAGATTATTGAAGTAGAACCTGCTATTTCGACTATTAGAACTAGCTCTCCTAGATATGAATTGCCTGATATGCCTGAGGGTTATGTTATGGAGGGCAGATAGCTGAGGACTTTCTTGCTTGTAAGGATAGCTATGATCTTGAGAACTTATGGTGCAAGTGGAAAGAAAAATCTTTGAACGCTAGGATGAAATACGACCCGAAGTTTGCTACTTCGCCTATCTTTGTGACCGATAAGGATTATGAATTCTTTGTCGACCCTGAGTTAATCACTCTGGTCAAATCTGATCCTTTTCACGGTTATGAGTCTGAAACGGTTGTAGTTTAATCTCTGGCGTTAGCTAGACGAATGCTTATGAAAACAAACCTTCTCCTGCAACGGCAACAGAGGAATGCTGAAAGCACTCCCCAGCAATGAAACTAGAAGAATGTTGTTGATGGCCCACCAGCGCGTGGGTTCGCAGCAGTTTTCGAGGGTAGAGTATTCGACCCAAATTTGTAGATCGCCTAAAGGAGGTGAGAGAATACTCTCGAGTATTAGCAGCTGAATTTGTCAGATTCAACCACACCTGAAAGATTTGTATCTGCAAGCACAGTAGTAAAAGCAAAGTAATATGATAACAACGGTGTCAGAAACGATCTGTTGAGGGCAGACTATTCCTAACGATCGTATCAATGGCGCCTTCATTGCCGCATCGACGGAAGTTGTCAATTCCCGTCAACGGTAGGTGAACCAACAGTGTAGCAGGTAGTAGCAGTGTAACAAGCAATAGCAGTGGCAAGGAACAACAGTAGTGACAGCCGTAGCAAGTAGCAACAGTAGCAAGCGACAGTAGTAGCAACAGTAGTAGCAGCAGTAGCAGAGCAAGACAAGTAACAACAGTAGCAACAGTGGTAGCAGCAGCAGAGCAAGACAAGTAATAGCAGCAGTAGGACAAACTCGTAGGCAATGGGTCGGTGATTTGTTTGGATGATATTCATCATGCAACAACTATAACACGGAGAGATAAGTGGCTAGCTCCCGTTCGTCAATGTGATGTAGGCATGCATTCCGTGTGTCGTCATACGTGCTTAGGGAAAAGAACTTGCATGACATCTATTGTCCATCCCTCCCGTGGCAGCGGGGTCTAAAAGTAAACTACGGGATATTAAGGTTCTCCTTTTAATAAAGAACCGGACCAACGCATTAGCACTTGGTGAACACATGAACTCCTCAAACTATGGTCATCACCGGGAGTGGTTCCGGTTATTGTCACTCCGGGGTTGCCGGATCATAACACATAGTAGGTAACTACAACTTGCAAGATCGGATCTAAAACACACATATATTGGTGACAACATAATAATTTCAGATCTGAAATCATGGCACTCGGGCCCTAGTAACAAGCATTAAGCATGGCAGAGTAGTAGCAACATCAATCTCAGAACATAGTGGATACTAGGGATCAATCCCCATCAAAACTAACTCGATTACATGATAGATCTCATCCTACTCATCACCGTCCAGCGAGCCTACGAATAGATTACTCACGAACGACGAAGAGCTTCATGGAATTGGAGAGGGAAGAAGGTTGATGATGACGATGGCGACGATTTCCCCTCTCCGGAGCCCAAGACGGACTCCAGATCTGCCCTCCAGATGAAGAACAGGTGGTGGCGGCGCCTCCGTATCGAAAACGCGACGAAAACTTCTCTTTTTATTTTTTTCTGGGACGAAAGGCAACTTATAGAGCTGGAGTTGGGGGCCGCAGGTGCCTGTGGGCCCCACAAGCCTGCCCACCGCCACCAGGGGGGTGGTGGCGGGGCAGGGTCTTGTGGCCCACTGGCCCACCCGCTGAGGTGGAACTTGGCGCAGATATTTTTGATATTTTCCAAAACTGCTCCCCATAAATTTTCAGGACGTTTGGAGAACTTTGTTTTCTGCACAAAATTAACACCAAGGCAATTCTGCTGAAAACAACATCAGCCAAGTTAGTTCCATTCAAATCATGCAAATTATAGTCCAAAACAAGGGCAAAAGAGTTTGGAAAAGTAGATACGTTGGAGACGTATCAACTCCCCCAAGCTTAAAACCTTGCTTGTCCTCAAGCAACTCAGTTGATAAACTGAGAGAGAAAGAAAAACTTTGACAAACTCTGTTTGATCTTGTTGTTGCAACTATGTCTAACTCATAACCAGAATTTCAGCAAGATTACAAGTTAACCAAGGTCTCACAGTAAACTAATATCAATGGCATAATCAGCTAACGAGCAAATAATAATGAGTTTCAAATACCAACACTTCAATCAAAACAAGCATGAAGCAATATTAATAGGTGGTATCTCGCTAGCTCTTTCTGAGACCGCAAAACATAAATGCAGAGCACTTTCAAAGATCAAGGGCTGACTAAACATTGTAATTCATAGCAACGAAGATCCAGTCATAGTCATACTCAATATCAATTAAAAGCAAAGCATAAAAATGACAAAGGTGCTCTCTAATTGGTGCTTATATAAGAGGAGGATGACTCGATAGGAAAATAAATAGACAGGCCCTTCGCAGAGGGAAGCATTGGTTTGCAGAGGTGCCAGAGCTCAAGCTTTGAAAACGGAGATAATAATTTTGGGTGGCATGCTTTCATTGTCAACGCAATGACCAAGAGTTCTCAATATCTTCCATGCTACTCATGCTATAGGCGGTTCCCAAACAGGAAAGTAAAGTTTTAGCTCCCCCACCACCAATCAATCACACTCCACGGCTAGCCGAATCCTCGGGTACCGTCCATACTAACATCAATCAGGGGAGAGTCTTGTTTTACAGTTATGTTTTCGATTTAAGAGTGGAACTGGGCATCCCAAATACCGGCCCCTTTCTCGTGAATGACTGTGAATAAACACATGTCGAGGGTAACACTCCTAGCATGGAAGATACCAATAGCCCTCTGTCACCACATGAGCGGTTCGGGCATGCAAAACAGATTATTTCTTGAAGGTTTAGAGAGTGGCACATGCAAATTTACTTGGAACGGCAGGTAGATACCGAAAATAGGTAGGTATGGTGGACTCTCATGGAAAAACTTTTGGGTTTATGGAAGTGGATGCACAAGCAGTATTCCGCTTAGTACAAGTGAAGCTAGCAAAACACTGGGAAGCGACCAACTAGAGAGCGACAACAGTCATCAAGATGCAATGAGTTTGACTAACATTGAATGCAAGCATGAACAGGATATAAATCACCATGAACACGAACATCATAGAGGCTATGTTGATTTTGTTTCAACTACATGCATGAACATGCGCCAAGTCAAGCCACTTGAAACATTCAAAGGAGAATACCATCCTATCATACTACATCATAGTCATCTCAAAATCTATGTTGGCATTCAAGACAAACCATTATAAGCTCTCAGCGAAATAAGCATGGCATCAAAAACTATGATCCCTAAGTTGTCATTGCAAACATGGTTCTCTCACAACAAAGCTAAATCTGGGTCGACAAGCTAGTCATATTTACAAAAACAAAATAGATAGAGTTCATACCAGCTTTTCAGTCTTAGTCACTTCATCATATATCATCATTGTTGCCTTTCATTTGCACAATCGAACGATGAAAACGATAATAAGCGCATTGGACTAAGCTGAATCTGCAGGCAAACACAAAGGAGAAGACAAAGTAATATGGCTCTTTGAAAGCTAAATAGGTAAGCATGTAAGAACCACTAAGCATTGTAACCAATATCTTCTACCTCGACACAAAGAAAAAGAAAGCTATTTACACGGGAAAGCTCCCAACAAGCAAAAGAAGAAAGAAAAATCTTTTTGGGTTTTCTCAAAAGGACACAAAACAAGAAAACAAGAAAATGAAAAGAAGATAGCATGGATAATACAGTGGCAAAGTGTAAACACCGGCTAACAAAGTGAAAGCATAAGCATGAATGTAAAGTCGGTGAGAACACGTACTCCCCCAAGCTTAGGCTTTTGGCCTAGATTGGTCTACTCCCATGGATGATCCTGGCGAAACCCAAAGTCATAATGGGTATTATATGGGAGTGCTGCAGCCACTGCCTGAATAGCTGCCTCACGAAGTCGAGAAGCCGTCGCCTCCCTCTCATACTCCTCCGCCTCTCCTATGGTTATGTAGTATCTTCGTTTAACCTGAAAGTCAAAGAAAGCAGGAGCAGGAAGGGTAATATGGAAAACACGCTGCCGGTTAAATATCAAGCGGTATAGAAGAGATCCATGATCTCTCTCAAGGAACTGGTAGCGTGTTAGAGCGACACGATCAAGGTAGGATGTACGGAGAGGAGGGTCTTCTGGACGGATGGATACCCCAAGAAAATTTGCTAAGCGTGTAGCATAAACTCCACCAAAGAAATCCCCCTCACTAGCATTTTTATTCAGCCTCCTTGCTATTATAGCTCCCATATTGAAGCTCCTGTCACCTGTTACTGCGCTCTTAAGGATACTAAGGTCGGAAACGCATAGGTGATAATGTGCACCCTTGCCGTTAATGCACCTACCTATGAAGAGAGCAAGGTAGTGCAAGGCAGGGAAATGGATGCTTCCTATGGTGGCTTGCGTGATATCTCTGGTTTCTCCAACAGTTATACTGGAGACAAAGTCTCTGACCGAAGACTTAGGAGGATCATTAACACTACCCCCATTGGGTATCTTGCATATCCTATTGAAATCCTCCAAATCCACGGTATAGGATTTATCGTCCAGATCAAACAGTATGGATGAGTCGCGGCCAGCTAAAAATTTAAATCTATGCACGAAAGAGGCAGTGAGCATAGCATACTATTCACATTTATCTGAGAGGAATTCTTCTAACCCGGCATTGCGGACAAGTGCATCAAACTCATCCTTGAAGCCTGCTTCGATCATGAACTCATTAGAAGGCCATTCACATGGTTGCACCGGTGCATCCCTTAGTTGAAAAGGTTTGGGTTCCCGAAAGGAGAGACGAGGACCCTTCTTACTTGAGGAACCACCATGAAACTTCCTCCTGAACATAATTTCCTTTTGCTGAAATTTTTGAAGTTCAAGAGAAAAGTGAATGAGGACCAACCATACCTTGTAGCAACTACTCCTACTAGTGCCTAGAGACCGTATCACGCGCTAAAACTACTTGGGACCAACTAAAATCAACTTTTCAAGCTCAAGAACAGGGTCACCAAGGTAGCAAGAATACGCGAAGGATAAAGCACTAGAGCAAAAACTAATTGGACCAATGGAGGAGTCACTAACCAAGGAGTAGTTTCCCCAAAACAGTTCGGAGAATGGTGTTTTGAGCAAGGAGATCGAAAATCACTGCCAAATGAGCAAGAACACGAGTTTGAGCTGCGAAACAATTTTTTCTGGAGGTGGAAGAAGAGGTTGGGAGCTGGAATGAGTGGAGGGGGTGCCTGTGGGCCCCACAAGCTTGCACCCCGCCACCAGGGGGTAGGTGGCGGTGGGGGGCTTGTGGCCCACTGGTCAGGCCCCCTGGCCAGCTCTCAGGCCCAGAAATTTTCAAAAATTCCAGAAAAAATCATACTAAATTTTCAGGACCATCGGAGAACTTTTATCTTCGAGGTATTTTTCTCCGGCATGCTAAAACAGAAAACATGAAAAACTAAACTAATTCTATCATTTTTCTTCTAAGCAACAGAAAAAGAAAGCTTAAAATAGAGGTATGTGACTCCTTGATTCATCCGTTTCATGGTCATCGAAAGAAATCCGTCAATGGGATTGATCAAGTCCTTGTGAACAAACCTTCTCGAATCGCAAGAGAGAACGGAGAATTTTCGAATAGCCACTAAGTCACCTCAATGGGGATATGTATCTCCCCAACAAGCAAATCATACTTCATCTTGACACGAGGAATAGGGCATTCAAAGCTCCCAATGAGAATCGACAAAGTCTTTTCGACAGCATTGATGCAATGTACTGGATATCGTTTCTTCGGAAAGTGCACGGTGTGCTCATTACCGTTGACATGGAAAGTGACATTTGTTGGGGAACGTCGCATGGGAAACAAAAAATTTCCTACGCGCACGAAGACCTATCATGGTGATGTCCATCTACGAGAGGGGATGAGTGATCTACGTACCCTTGTAGACCGTACAGCAGAAGCGTTAGAGAACGCGGTTGATGTAGTGGAACGTCCTCACGTCCCTCGATCCGCCCCGCGAACAATCCCGCGATCAGTCCCACGATCTAGTACCGAACGGACGGCACCTCCGCGTTCAGCACACGTACAGCTCGACGATGATCTTGGCCTTCTTGATCCAGCAAGAGAGACGGAGAGGTAGAAGAGTTCTCCGGCAGCGTGACGGCGCTCCGGAGGTTGGTGATGACCTTGTCTCAGCAGGGCTCCGCCCGAGCTCCGCAGAAACGCGATCTAGAGGAAAAACCGTGGAGGTATGTGGTCGGGCTGCCGTGGAAAAGTCGTCTCAAATCAGCCCTAAAACCTCCGTATATATAGGTGGGAGGGAGGGGGTCTTGCCTTGGGGTCCAAGGACCCTCAAGGGGGTCGGCCGAGCCAAGGCGGAGGACTCTCCCCCCCAAACCGAGTTGGACTAGGTTTCGTGGGAGGGAGTCCCCCTTCCTTCCCACCTCCTCCTTTTTTTTTTCTTTTCCTCTTGATTTTTCTTCTCTTGGCGCATAGGGCACTTGTGGGCTGTCCCACCAGCCCACTAAGGGCTGGTGCGCCACCCTCATAGCCTATGGGCTTCCCCGGGGTGGGTTGCCCCCCCGGTGAACTCCCGGAACCCATTCGTCATTCCCGGTACATTCCCGGTAACTCCGAAAACCTTCCGGTAATCAAATGAGGTCATCCTATATATCAATCTTCGTTTCCGAACCATTCCGGAAACCCTCGTGACGTCCGTGATATCATCCGGGACATCGAACAACACTCGGTAACCAACCATATAACTCAAATACGCATAAAACAACGTCGAACCTTAAGTGTGCAGACCCTGCGGGTTCGAGAACTATGTAGACATGACCCGAGAGACTCCTCGGTCAATATCCAATAGCGGGACCTGGATGCCCATATTGGATCCTACATATTCTACGAAGATCTTATCGTTTGAACCTCAGTGCCAAGGATTCATATAATCCCGTATGTCATTCCCTTTGTCCTTCGGTATGTTACTTGCCCGAGATTCGATCGTCAGTATCCGCATACCTATTTCAATCTCGTTTACCGGCAAGTCTCTTTACTCGTTCCGTAATACAAGATCCCGCAACTTACACTAAGTCACATTGCTTGCAAGGCTTGTGTGTGATGTTGTATTACCGAGTGGGCCCCGAGATACCTCTCCGTCACACGGAGTGACAAATCCCAGTCTCGATCCATACTAACTCAACGAACACCTTCGGAGATACCTGTAGAGCATCTTTATAGTCACCCAGTTATGTTGCGACGTTTGATACACACAAAGCATTCCTCCGGTGTCCGTGAGTTATATGATCTCATGGTCATAGGAACAAATACTTGACACGCAGAAAACAGTAGCAACAAAATGACACGATCAACATGCTACGTCTATTAGTTTGGGTCTAGTCCATCACATGATTCTCCTAATGATGTGATCCCGTTATCAAGTGACAACACTTGCCTATGGCCAGGAAACCTTGACCATCTTTGATCAACGAGCTAGTCAACTAGAGGCTTACTAGGGACAGTGTTTTGTCCATGTATCCACACAAGTATTGTGTTTCCAATCAATACAATTATAGCATGGATAATAAACGATTATCATGAACCAAGAAATATAATAATAACTAATTTATTATTGCCTCTAGGGCATATTTCCAACAGTCTCCCACTTGCACTAGAGTCAATAATCTAGTTCACATCACCATGTGATTCCAACGAATCCAACACCCATATAGTTATGGGGTCTGATCACGTCTTGCTCGTGAGAGAGGTTTTAGTCAACGGTTCTGAAACTTTCAGATCCGTGCGTTCTTTACAAATCTTTATGTCATCTTATAGATGCTGCTACTACGTGCTATTCGGAAATGCTCCAAATATCTACTCTACTATACGAATCTGTTTCACTACTCATAGTTATTCGGATTAGTGTCAAAGCTTGCATCAACGTAACCCTTTACGACGAACTCTTTAACCACCTCCATAATCGAGAAAAAATTCCTTAGTCCATTAGTTACTAAGGATAAATTTTGACCGCTGCTAGTGATTCAATCATGGATCACTCTCTGTACCTCTCAACAGACTTTGAGTCAAGGCACACATCAGGTGCGGTACACAACATGGCATACTTTAGATTCTACCGCTAAGGCATAGAAGACGACCTTCGTCTATTCTCTTTATTCTGCCGGGGTTGGGTTTTGAGTCTTACTCAAATTCACACCTCACAACGCAACCAAGAACTCCTTCTTTGCTGATCTATTTTGAACTCTTTCAGAAACTTGTCAAGGCATGCATCTTGTTGAAACTTCTATTAAGCGCCTTCGATCTATCTCCATAGATCTTTGATGCTCAACGTTCAAGTAGCGTAATCCAGGTACTCCTTTGAAAACTTATTTCAAACAACCTTGTATGCTTTACAGAAATTCTACATTACTTTTGATCCACAATAAGTCAACCACATATTCCTATCAGAAAGTCTATAGTGCTCCCACTCACTTCTTTGGAAATACAAGTTTCTCATAAACCTTGTACAAACCCAAAATCTTTGATCATCTCATCAAAGTATATATATTCCAACTCCGAGATGCTTGCACCAGTCCATTGAAGGATCGCTGGAGCTTGCATACTTGCTAGTATCTTTAGGATCGACAAAACCTTCTGGTTGTATCACATACAATGTTTGCTCAAGGAAACCGTTGAGGAAACAATGTTTTGACATCCTACGTGCAATATTTCATAAATAATGCATCAACAACTAACATAATTCTAACAGACCTTTAGCATCGCTACGAGTGAGAAAGTCTCATCATAGTCAACTGTTTGACCTTGTCGAAAACATCTTTGCGACAAATCGAGCTTTTCTTAATAGTGACTTATCACCATCATCGTCTGTTTTCCTTTAAAGATCCATCTTTACTCAATAGTCCTATGACCATCAAGTAATTCTTCCAAAGTCTACACTTTGTTTTCACACATGGTTCCTCTCTCGGATTTCATGGCTTCCAGCCATTTGTCAGAATCTGGGCCCACCATCGCTTTCTCCATAACTCGTAGGTTCACTGTTGCTCAACAACATGACCTCCAAGACAGGGTTACCGTACTACTCTGCAGCAGTACGCGGCCTTGTCGACCTACGAGGTTTGTAGTAACTTGATTCGAAGCTCAATGATCATCATCATCAGCTTCCACTTCAATTGGTGTAGGCGCCACATGAACAACTTCGTGTGCCCTGCTACACACTGGTTGAAGTGATGGTTCAATAACCTCATCAAGTTCTACTACCCTCCCACTCAATTCTTTCGAGAGAAACCTTTCCTCGAGAAAGGATCCGTTTCTAGAAACAAACACTTTGCTTTCGGATCTGAGATAGGAGATGTACCCAACTGTTTTGGATATCCTATGAAGATGCATTTATCCGCTTTGGGTTCGAGCTTATTAGACTGAAACTTTTTCACATGAGTGTTGAAGCCCCAAACTTTCAAGAAACGACAGTTTAGATTTCTCTAAACCTCAATCTATACTGTGTCATCTCAACGGAAATACGCGGTGCCCTATTTAAAGTGAGTGCGGTTGTCTCTAATGCATAACCCATAAACGATAGTGGTAATTCGATAAGAGACATCATAGTATGCACCATACCAAATAGTGCGTGGCTATGACGTTCAGACACATCATCACACTATGATGTTCCAGGTGGCATGATCTGCGAAACAATTTCCACATTGTCTTAACTGCGTACCAAAACTCGTAACTCAGATATTCATTTCCATGATCATATCGTAGACAATTTATCCTCTTGTTACGACGAACTTCACTCTGAAACGGAATTGAAATTTTCAACATTTCAGACTTGTGATTCATTAAGTAAATACTCCTGTATCTACTCAAATCGTCAGTGAAGTAAGAACATAATGATATCCACTACGTGCCTCAGCACCCATTGGACTGCATACATCAAAATGTATCACTTCCAACAAGTTACTATCTTATTTCATCTCAATGAAAACAAGGCCTTGCTCATGTGGTATGATTTGCATGTCACTAGTGATTCGAAATCAGGTGAGTACAAAGATCCATCAGCATGGAGCCTCTTCATGCAATTTATACTAACATCACTCAAGCGGCAGTGCCACAAGTAAGTGGTACTATCATCATTAACTCGTATCTTTTGGCACCAATATCATGAACATGTGTAACACTACGATCGAGACTCAATAAACCATTGAAGGTGAATATTCAAGAAAATAGAGTAACCATTATTCTCCTTAAATGAATAATCGTATTGCAATAAACACGATCCAATCATGTTCATGCTTAACGCAAGCACCAAATAACAATTATTTAGGTTTAACACCAATCCCGATGGTAGAGGGAGCGTGCGACGTTTGATCATATCAACCTTGGAAACACTTCCAACACGTATCGTCACCTCGCCTTTAGCTAGTCTCCGTTTATGCCGTAGTTTTCATTTCGTGTTACTAATCACTTAGCAACCGAACCGGTATCCAATACCCTCATGCTACTAGGAGTACTAGTAAAGTACACATCAACATCATGTATATCAAATACACTTCTTTCGACTTTTGCCAGCCTTCTTATCTACCAAGTATCTAGAGTTGCTCCGCCTCAGTGACTGTTCCCCTCATTACAGAAGCACTTAGTCTCAGGTTTGGGTTTAATCTTGGGTCTCTTCATTAGTGCAGCAACTATTTTGCCGTTTCACGAAGTATCCCTTCTAACCCTTGCCTTTCTTGAAACTTAGTGGTTTTACAAACCATCAACTATTGACGCTCCTTCTTGATTTCTACTTTCGCAGTGTCAAACATCGCGAATCGCTCAAGGATCATTGTATCTATCCTTGATACGTTATAGTTCATCACGAAGCTCTCACAGCTTGGTGGCAGTGACTTTGGAGAACCATCACTATCTTATCTGGAAGATTAACTCCCACTTGATTCAAGTGATTGTCGTACTCAGACAATCTGAGCACACGCTCAACGATTGAGCTTTTCTCCTTTACTTTGTGGACAAAGAATCTTATTGGAGGTCTCGTACCTCTTAACAAGGGCACAAGCATGAAATCACAATTTCATCTCTTTAGAACATCACTTATGTTCCGTGACGTTTTAAAACGTTTTCGGTGCCTTGCTTCTAAGCCATTAAGTACTTTGCACTGAACTATCGTGTAGTCATCAGAAACGTGTATGTCGGATGTTCACAGCATCCACAGACGACGCTTGAGGTGCAGCACACCGAGTGGTGCATTAAGGACATAAGCCTTCTGCGCAGCAACGAGGACAATCCTCGGTTTTACAGACTCAGTCTGCAAAGGTTGCTACTATCAATTTTCAACTAAATTTTCTCTAGGAACATAAAAAAACAGTAGAGCTATAGCGCAAGCTACATCGTAATTCGCAAAGACCATTAGACTATGTTCATGACAATTAGTTCAATTAATCATATTACTTAAGAACTTCCACTCAAAAAGTACATCTCTCTAGTCATTTGAGTGGTACATGATCCAAATCCGCTATCTCAAGTCCGATCATCACATGAGTCGAGAATAGTTTCAGTGGTAAGCATCTCTATGCTAATCATATCAACTATACGATTCATGCTCGACCTTTCGGTCTCATGTGTTCCGAGGCCATGTCTGCACATGCTAGGCTCGTCAAGCTTAACCCGAGTGTTCCGCGTGCGCAACTGTTTTGCACCCGTTGTATGTGAACGTTGAGTCTATCACACCCGATCATCACGTGGTGTCTCGAAACGATGAACTGTAGCAACGGTGCACAGTCGGGGAGAACACAATTTCGTCTTGAAATTTTAGTGAGAGATCACCTCATAATGCTACCGTCGTTCTAAGCAAAATAAGGTGCATAAAAGTATTAACATCACATGCAATTCATAAGTGACATGATATGGCCATCATCACGTGCTTCTTGATCTCCATCACCAAAGCACCGGCACGATCTTCTTGTCACCGGCGTCACACCATGATCTCCATCATCATGATCTCCATCAACGTGTCACCATCGGGGTTGTCGTGCTACTCATGCTATTACTACTAAAGCTACGTCCTAGCAAAATAGTAAACGCATCTGCAAGCACAAACGTTAGTTATAAAGACAACCCTATGGCTCCTGCCGGTTGCCGTACCATCGACGTGCAAGTCAATATTATCTATTACAACATGATCATCTCATACATCCAATATATCACATCACATCGTTGGCCATATCACATCACAAGCATACCCTGCAAAAACAAGTTAGACGTCCTCTAATTTTGTTGTTGCATGTTTTACGTGGTGACCATGGGTATCTAGTAGGATCGCATCTTACTTACGCAAACACCACAACGGAGATATGAGTTGCTATTTAACCTCATCCAAGGACCTCCTCGGTCAAATCCGATTCAACTAAAGTTGGAGAAACCGACACTTGCCAGTCATCTTTGAGCAACGGGGTTACTCGTAGCGATGAAACCAGTCTCTCGTAAGCGTACGAGTAATGTCGGTCCAAGCCGCTTCAATCCAACAATACCGCGGAATCAAGAAAAGACTAAGGAGGGCAGAAAAACGCACATCACCGCCCACAAAAACATTTGTGTTCTACTCGAGAAGACATCTACGCATGAACCTAGCTCATGATGCCACTGTTGGGGAACGTCGCATGGGAAACAAAAAATTTCCTACGCGCACGAAGACCTATCATGGTGATGTCCATCTACGAGAGGGGATGAGTGATCTACGTACCCTTGTAGACCGTACAGCAGAAGCGTTAGAGAACGCGGTTGATGTAGTGGAACGTCCTCACGTCCCTCGATCCGCCCCACGAACAATCCCGCGATCAGTCCCACGATCTAGTACCGAACGGACGGCACCTCCGCGTTCAGCACACGTACAGCTCGACGATGATCTCGGCCTTCTTGATCCAACAAGAGAGACGGAGAGGTAGAAGAGTTCTCCGGCAGCGTGACGGTGCTCCGGAGGTTGGTGATGACCTTGTCTCAGCAGGGCTCCGCCCGAGCTCCGCAGAAACGCGATCTAGAGGAAAAACCGTGGAGGTATGTGGTCGGGCTGCCGTGGAAAAGTCGTCTCAAATCAGCCCTAAAACCTCCGTATATATAGGTGGGAGGGAGGGGGTCTTGCCTTGGGGTCCAAGGACCCTCAAGGGGGTCGGCCGAGCCAAGGCGGAGGACTCTCCCCCCCCCCCAAACCGAGTTGGACTAGGTTTCGTGGGAGGGAGTCCCCCTTCCTTCCCACCTCCTCCTTTTTTTTTCCTCTTGATTTTTCTTCTCTTGGCGCATAGGGCACTTGTGGGCTGTCCCACCAGCCCACTAAGGGCTGGTGCGCCACCCTCATAGCCTATGGGCTTCCCCGGGGTGGGTTGCCCCCCCGGTGAACTCCCGGAACCCATTCGTCATTCCCGGTACATTCCTGGTAACTCCGAAAACCTTCCGGTAATCAAATGAGGTCATCCTATATATCAATCTTCGTTTCCGAACCATTCCGGAAACGCTCGTGACGTCCGTGATCTCATCCGGGACTCCGAACAACATTCGGTAACCAACCATATAACTCAAATACGCATAAAACAACGTCGAACCTTAAGTGTGCAGACCCTGCGGGTTCGAGAACTATGTAGACATGACCCGAGAGACTCCTCGGTCAATATCCAATAGCGGGACCTGGATGCCCATATTGGATCCTACATATTCTACGAAGATCTTATCGTTTGAACCTCAGTGCCAAGGATTCATATAATCCCGTATGTCATTCCCTTTGTCCTTCGGTATGTTACTTGCCCGAGATTCGATCGTCAGTATCCTCATACCTATTTCAATCTCGTTTATCGGCAAGTATCTTTACTCGTTCCGTAATACAAGATCCCGCAACTTACACTAAGTCACATTGCTTGCAAGGCTTGTGTGTGATGTTGTATTACCGAGTGGGCCCCGAGATACCTCTCCGTCACACGGAGTGACAAATCCCAGTCTCGATCCATACTAACTCAACGAACACCTTCGGAGATACCTGTAGAGCATCTTTATAGTCACCCAGTTACGTTGCGACGTTTGATACACACAAAGCATTCCTCCGGTGTCCGTGAGTTATATGATCTCATGGTCATAGGAACAAATACTTGACACGCAGAAAACAGTAGCAACAAAATGACACGATCAACATGCTACGTCTATTAGTTTGGGTCTAGTCCATCACATGATTCTCCTAATGATGTGATCCCATTATCAAGTGACAACACTTGCCTATGGCCAGGAAACCTTGACCATCTTTGATCAACGAGCTAGTCAACTAGAGGCTTACTAGGGACAGTGTTTTGTCCATGTATCCACACAAGTATTGTGTTTCCAATCAATACAATTATAGCATGGATAATAAACGATTATCATGAACCAAGAAATATAATAATAACTAATTTATTATTGCCTCTAGGGCATATTTCCAACAACATCACCTTTGTTGCAATCTATAACAGCCCCTGCAGTATTTAAAAAGGGTCTTCTGAGGATGATAGCCATGGCATCGTCATCGGGAATATCCAAGATAACAAAGTCTGTTAAGATAGTGGTATTAGCAACCACAACAGGCACATCCTCGCAAATGCCGATAGGGAAAGCAGTTGATTTGTCGGCCATTTGCAGAGAAATTTCAATGGGTGTCAACTTATCCAACTCAAGTCTACGATAAAGAGAGAGTGGCATAACACTAACACCGGCTCCAAGGTCACATAAGGCAGTTCTTACATAGTTTCCTTTAATAGAGCAAGGTATAGTGGGCACTCCGGGATCACCAGGTTTCTTAGGAGTTCCACCTTTAAAAGTGTAGTTGGCAAGCATGGTGGAGATCTCAAGATCTGGTATCTTCCGTTTATTAGTCACGATATCTTTCATGTACTTGGCATACGGAGACATCTTGAGCATATCAGTTAACCGCATCTGCAGAAAGACGGGTCTTATCATCTCAACGAAGCGCTCAAAATCCTCATCATCTTTTTTCTTGCATGGCTTAGGAGGAAAGGGCATAGGTCTCTGAACCCATGGCTCTCTTTCTTTACCATACTTCCTAGCAGAGAAGTCATTCTTGTCGTATATCTTAGGTTGTGGATTATCAGGATTAACCGTAGGTTTAATCTCCACATCCTCATCATTGCTAGGTTGAGCATTATTATGAACATCGCTGTCCACATTGTCACGAGGTTCATGTTCATCACCTGATTGTGTTTCTGCATCAGACGCAGAAATATCATTAGGTTCTTCAGGTGTGACAGTATTTGGTGAACTGGCGTGTAGGTTTCTATCATCCTTCTTCTTCTCCTTAGGATGACTAGGTGTATCAGCATTGATTCCTTGAGAATCCTGATCAATTCTCTTAGGATGACCTTCAGGATACAAAGGTTCCTGAGTCATTTTGCCTCCTCTAGTAATGACTTTGACAGAGTTGTCATTTAATTCATTGAGCAGGTCATTCTGAGCTTTAAGTACTTGTTCTACCTGAGTAGTAATCATAGAGGCATGTTTACTCAGAAGCTTCAGAGCATTGACATTTCTGTCTACACAAGCACTTAGATGGCTAAGCATACGAGTACTTTGTTCCAAATGTCTGCTAACATAATCATTGAAACTCTATTGTTTGTCAACAAAGTTGTCAAATTCATCAAAGCACAGGCTAGCAGGTTTATCAAAAGGAATATCACTCTCGTCAAACCTACGCAGAGAATTCACTTCCACTACCTGTATCGGGTTATCGAGACCATGGATCTCTTCGATAGGTGGTAGATTTTTGACATCTTTAGATCTAATGCCTTTCTCTTGCATAGATTTCTTGGCTTCTTTCATATCTTCGGGACTGAGGAATAGAATACCTCTTTTCTTAGGAGTTGGCTTAGGAGGTGGTTCGGGAATAGTCCAAGCATTATCGTTGATCAAGAGGTTATTCAGTAGGGTCTCAGCTTGTTCTACAGTTCGTTCCCTAAAAACACAACCGACACAACTATCTAGGTAGTCTCTAGAGGCATCGGTAAGTCCGTTATAGAGGATATCAAGTATCTCGTTCTTCTTAAGAGGGTGATCAGGCAAAGCCTTCTGTAGCTGGAGGAGCCTCGCCCAAGCTTGTGGAAGACTCTCTTCTTGGAGTTGAGCAAAGTTGTATATTTCCTGCAAGGCAGCTTGCTTCTTATGGGCAGGGAAATATTTCTCACAGAAGTAATAGACCATCTCCTCGGGACTACGCACACATCCAGTAGCAAGAGAGGTGAACCAGGCTTTAGCATCATCCTTTAGAGAGAAAGGAAACAGCTTAAGGATATAGTAGTGGCGGATCTTCTCCTCATTAGTGAAAAGGTTGGCTATTTCGGATAGTTTGGCAAGATGGGCTATGACCGTCTCAGACTCATAACCGTGAAATGGATCAGATTCCACTAGAGGGATTATCTCAGGGTCGACAGAGAATTCATAATCCTTATCGGTGACAAAGATAGGCGAAGTGGCAAACTTCGGGTCATTTTTCATCCTAGCTTCCCGAGATTTTACCTTCCACTTGAGAAGTAATTTCTCAGCGTCATAGGCATCCTTACACGCAAGAAAATCCTCAGCTATCTCTCCCTCCATAACGTAACCCTCAGGTATATCAGGCAATTCATATCTAGGAGAGCTAGATCTAGCAGGAGCAAAAGCTGGTTCTATCTCAATAGTTGAGGAGAATCACGAGCATTGGCAGTAACTCTAGCAATATGAGCATCAAGGAACACTCCTAGTGGAACATCAGGCAAAGGGGTATCTCTAGCAGTATCAAGCATATCATCAATAAGCAAAATATCATCTCTAGCATCATCAGGCAAAGGAGTGTCAAGCATAGCATCTCTAGCAGTATCTGGCATAGTATCAAGCATAGTATCATCAGGCATAGTATCAAGCATAGTATCATCAGGCATAGTATCAAGCATAGCATCTCTAGCAGTAGTATCATGAGCATCATCAAGCACAGGCGACGAATCAATATTTCTAGCAGGTGGTGAAGTCGCAAACTTACTCATAACTAAAGGTGAATCAAGTGCATACCTAGATGGCAATTCCTTACCCCCCCTCGTAGTTGAGGGCAAGACTTTGGTCTTCGGATCCTTCAGATTCTTCATAGTGATCAGCAGATATAAATCCCAAGTGACTCAGAGAATATAGCAATACCACCCCGGCAACGGCGCCAGAAAAATGCTGATCGTGCAATCTCTGGCGTTAGCTAGATGATGACCGACAAGTATAGGGGATCAATCGTAGTCCTTTCGATAAGTAAGAGTGTCGAACCCAACGAGTAGAAGAAGGGTCTGCTAAACGGATTTGAGCAAGGTAATAACTGCAAGCACTGAAAGTAGCGATAATAGGTGATTGTGTAGCGAGGTGAAACGTAGCAAGCAAAGAGTAACAAGTAACAAGTAGTAGCAACGGTGCAGCAAGTGGCTCAATCGCTTTTGTAGCAAGGGACAAGCCTGATCAAAGTCTTATAGGAGGAAAAACGCTCCCGAGGACACACGGGAATTTCTGTCATGCTAGTTTCATCATGTTCATATGATTCGCGTTCGTTACTTTGATAGTTTGATATGTGGGTGGACCGGCGCTTGGGTATTGCCCTTACTTGGACAAGAATCCCACTTATGATTAATCTCTTTCGCAAGCATCCGCAACTACAAAAGAAAAATTAAGACAAAGTATAACCATAGCATTAAACTAGTGGATCCAAATCAGCCCCTCACGAAGCAACGCATAGACTGGAGTTTAAACTTCTGTCATTCCAGCAACCCATCATCTACTTACTACTTCCCAATGCCTTCCTCTAGGCCCAAATATGGTGAAGTGTTATGTAGTCGACGTTCACATAACACCACTAGAGGAAAAACAACATACAACATATAAAAATACCGAACAAATATCAAATTCACATGACTATTATTAACATGACTTATCCCATGTCCTCAGGAACAAAAGTAACTCCAGGAGATGGTGCTGATGAAGATGTTGATGAATATGCCTCCCCTCCGACGAGAGGAGTGTTGGTGATGACGATGGCGACGATTTCCCCCTCCAGGAGGGAAGTTTCCCCGGCAGGATCGTCCTGCCGGAGCTCTAGACTGGATCTGCTCAAGTTCCGCCTCGTGGCGGCGGCGAAACCACGAAAAAGCTCCCTCTTGATTTTTTCCAGACCAGGATGCTTCATATAGCAAAAGAGGGGGGCTAGTGTGCCTTCAGGCAGCCCACAAGCTTGCCCACCGCCACCAGGGGGGTGGTGGCGGAGTGGACGCTTGTGGGGCCCTGGTGGCCCCCCTCCGGTAGTTCTTTCGCCCAGTATTTTTAATATATTCCAGAAAACATCCACGTAAATTTTCAGGGCATTTGGAGATGTGCAGAATAGTGGACTAGGATTTGCTCCTTTTCTAGTCCAGAATTCCAGCTGCCTGAATTCTCCCTCTTCAAATAAACCTTGCAAAATAAGAGAGAAAAGGCATAATATGGTACCACAAGTAATATAACATCCCCAAAAGCAATAAATATCAACACGAAAGCATGATGCATGTAACATCCCAAAATTTTAAATTTTGGAATGTTAATATAATTATTAGATTGATTGTCTGTTTGTTTGCTGAGTGACTCAAACTTGTGTGAAATTTGAAACTTTTCGAAACTTTTGAATGAGAGGGAATAAAATGACTTCCCCCTTCTCCGGTGAATTCAAATTCAGTCATTTAAAAACAAAGAGAGAAGATGACATGACTTCTTCAACTACAAAGAATTTGAACGGAGATATTTGCATTGAATTCTTTTTGCATTTCCATTCGTTTTCTTCGCGCAAGAAAATGCCGGGAAATACATTCGGTCAAACAGAAAAGAGCGGAGGAACATGACCCTCAAATACCCGGGCATTTTGAATGTTATTTGCACCCTCAAACTTAGAGGACCATTTGAAAATTATTTGCAAAAGAAAATAAACCTTCTCGCAACTTTGTGAAAATAATTTTTCTCGAAGTTTTTATTTTTGCCGTGGAAAAATGCCCATCATTTCTATTTTATTTTTCTGATAATTTTAGTATATAAAAACTCTTTATTCCGAATTGATTTGATTTCCTTTTTAACGTTTTAGTTTCCTAGTTTTGAAAATAGGAAGGAGATCACTTTTATTAGGAAATACCCCCTGGCCCATTAAACACTTTCCTATTTTTGGCCCAACAAGAGATCTTCTTCTTCCTCCTCTCTCTCTCACGTGACACTAGCTTTCCATCCATGGAGAGGAGAATCCCCTCCTCCGGGATTCGCGACGCACATACCTTCCCGGCGCCTCCCGTCGCCTCTATAAGAAGCCCCTACCTCTCCTCGTTCCATTCCCGTCGAAAAGTTCACCTCTCCTCGCCCCTAGCTCGTGCCCCACCTCGCCGGAGTCGTCCCCGGAAACTCACCGGAGAGCACCAACAGGAGCTTCCTCCTCCACCTGTCGAGCCCCCCTGGCACCCCTCCACCTCGCCGCCACCCCTCCACCTCGCCCCCTGCTCCTCCCCTCGCCAGAACCCTCCCCATCGCCCCCTGCTTCCCAATTGCCAGGAGGCCAGCAGCTTCCACCTCGCCCCCCGCAGCCCCCTCCCTCCACCTCGCCTCCCCCCCATGCCGAGAACCCCACCCTTCGGCCCCCTTCCCCACCCCCATCGGAGCACCCCCCCTCCCCGCCGGCGACCCACCCCACCGGCACCCTCTTCCCACCACGGCCAGCAGCCAGGCACGGGAGCAGCCTCCCAGCGAGGTAACCTCCCCTCCCTTCTTTCTTTTTTTACTTGTCTTGTTTTGTTTTAGTTTTAGCCCTTAGATCTCTAGTAGATGGCCTAGATTAGATTTAGGAATACCCCTTCGGTTTAGTTTAGAAAACCAGTGGGTTTTATTTTCACTTATCATTTAGCCAGCATCTTTGCTAGCCTTAGGCCGTTTGCCCGAAGCCATGCAACAAAAACCACCGCAGCCAATAGCATCAGGACACGTGTACCACTTTGTTAGTGCTAGCTAGCTGCAGTTTTTCTGTCAAAAATAGCAAAAACAGCAACTTTCAATCTTGTTTTGGCCACAACTTTTTATCCCAAAGTCCAATGACATTGATTCTTTTTCCAGTAGCTCGCAAAGTTCCTGTAGTTTTTAAAAACATATAATGTGTATATGTTTGAAATTTTCAAATATGAGTTAGGTCAGATTTAGTTTAAACCTTGTTCTGCCTATTCCAGGAGTTTGAAAAATGATTTTGAGTTGATTCTTTTTGCTACTGCTTTCTAGTGATAAAATCTTACTGTGGTAGAAGTTTCAGAATTTTTAAAGTATTTTTACTGGTGTTTTCAACAGAAACAAGTTTCTGCCATACACGCGCGCGATAAACTCTTTTGCTTAGGCTTTCGCAAATCATTGCATGTGATGTTATTTTTTTTACTTGTGGCATGATTGAATTGCTTATGGTGTGTTTTGTGTTTGTATCGGTAGATCATCCGGAGTGCGAAGCGTGTTACTTAGAGACGCTCGAGCAAGACAACTATCGTCAAGGCAAGTCATTTTGATCATGTTATTTCCTATGTTTTCGATGCATGGTAGATCACCTCCTATGCCCAATTGCGTGCTGCCTAGGTACTTGGAAACTTTAGCATAAGTTGTAGTATCATGTGGTAGGAACACAACAACCCCGATACTTGGCCCCGGGACGACAATTTCTTAATGCTATGCTTGAGTAGACGGGTTATCGGTTGAGTGTATACCACGAGCGATGCGAGGTTGATATAATAATCAAGACCGGACTAAGACAAGATTTTCAAGACCTCGGACGCAATGCAACACTGGGTGAAGGACGGTTGATCGGCTCCCTGGAAAACCCAGTGGATGCCCGGGATGCTGTAGAGGCCATGTCATCCTGCGGAAAGCTTCACCCAGTCTCAAAGAGACGGACGGATATTTTCAAGACCCAAGGCTTACCTGCACAGCCACAAGTCATTATGGGCTCTCGCTTGGTTGGACAACGCGGCGACTCTGGACAGGTGGTGCTAGCAAATGTAGACGAACGGTAGGAATGGATGGGCACCGACAGGGATTCAGAGGAACCCGTTGAAAGACCATGTTTTGATCATCCGGTCTTCAAACACCCCGAAGTGCGAGGACAAACCCGGAGGCGATCAAATCTTGTGGGGAACGTGTGCAAAACTCTGCAGAGTACTCAAACCTAATCGATTAGCCGTGTCCACGGTCATGGATGACTTGAGCCAAAGGAACTGAAGTTATCTGGATTTCTCAACACCATTAAATATATTTGATGTGGGAATTATTGGCAACTCGGGTACGAGAACTGGTTGGTGGAACCATCTCGTTAACAACAAACATTGTAGTAACATTTTGCTTTCAACCCCTCTTGTTGTAGGATAAAACTGGCTTTATGCAAAACTTAGCTCCACTGACCAAATATGCATGTAGAGATAGTTGATTATTATTTTACCCCTCTCTTATGTGACTTGCCGACATATTCAATATGCTGACCTACACGGCTGCAACGTCTTATGTTGCAGATATTTTTCTTCGACGAGTAAGAGTACGATTCAGGGTTATGGTCTACACTCAACTTGCCGTTGGTGTTTATTGGGACTCCACTCCCTTGACCGCTTCCGCTGAGATAATTAAGGTATATATCAGTTTTACGCTATTTTAGATGTGATTGCACTTTGATATATACATTGATGTATTGTGTGTGCCAGCATACTGATCCAGGGATGGCACAGATACACAGAGGCTTGACACGTCTTGAGTCGGGTCGCTACAGAGATGGTATCAGAGCACATGTTGACTGTAGGACGTGACCCTAGAAATTGGAAATCTCTTAGGAAAGGATCTCTCAAAAAACTTTATTTTCAAGAACACCTTTTACTTCTCATCTCTTCTGACTTCATCAAACGTTCTCCCTCACCTCCAATAGTTAGACAATGCCCTTTCCCCTTTGACCACGTGAAGGATCAACCGACTCCCACATCAAAGTAAAGAGGATATCACCATGCAATTGAAGAATTGAAGCTACACCCATTGAAGACTCCCAAGACCCGAAGAACTCAAAGACCCTGAAGCGTTCGAATAATTATATGACCATTAGTAGTCCAAACCCCTTTTGTATACTCACGTTAGATACGATGAATTGTGAGCCGTCATTGGTGTGCTTTTTCCGACGGCCACAACAAAAACCTATTCTCAAAAATATTGTTTGTATTGTGTGTATCTCCCTCTCTTACCCGTCTCATCCCCAAAACCTCAATCCTACCAGATGGAGTATGAAGCTGGACTTGTAGTATCTGGACCAATGACCCAGCTGGAAGCTGAGATATGGATTCAGAACATGGAGAACCACTTCGGGAGCAACTTGATCTCAAGGAAGTATGAAGTGGAACACGCTCTTAAGTACTTTACACAAAGTGCTGCAATCTGGTGGAAAATGCATTATGCCATACAAGGATTTAGTGGAGCAGAAACCTGGGACGAATTCAAGAAGACTTTGTTAAGATCCCGTCTTATTGAGAAGTGCTATGATAATTCGAAGGAGAAGACTTGTGCATGCAAGATCTGTGGAGAAATAGGACACACCCAGGAAGAACACAAGGATGGATGCACTCATTGGGAAGAAAATCACCCAGCTCAGGAGTGCCCAAGTAGTCAGGTGACTTGTTTCCTTTGTGAAGGAACCACCCACTTCCCAGCTCAGTGTCACATTTACCCCAAGGTAGAACAAGTTGTCCAGCAGCAGAAAGAAGCAATGAAGGAAACACTCAAGAAGAAGATTCTAGAAGAGCCGGTGATGAACGAAAATATTGAAGACCCTGATGGACAAGGTCTGACCAGATTTTTCTCCAATGCATGCTACTCATGTGGAGAAGAAGGACATTATTCACAAGACTGCATGAAGAAAAGCCAAGAGTATCTGGGATACTTCCCGACGGAAGAAGTGGAGTTTCATCCACTTGAAATAGAAGAACTGGCCAAAATAAAGGAGTCCGGAAAGAAGAAAAAGTACCCTCGGAGGAACCAAACCTCTGCAGATGTAGACCTGAGTCATGTCAGATGTTACAAGTGTATGAAATTTGGCCACCACAACTACATGTGCTCAGGAAGGAAGCCGGGAATCCAAGGAGCAAAAGCTGAAGCTAAGAACCCTCGACACTGGTCGGAACTCATTTGTTTTTGTTGCAAGGAAGCAGGACATTTTGCTAGCGATTGTCCGCAAAGGAAGAAAGCTAGAATAGAGTAGTTAAGTTTTGACCAGGGCAATAAGTGTAATCTGAAGCACTCTTGTTTTCATGAGATCATGGAGTGAAATTTTTGTAACAAAAGTCCCTGAGATTGTAATAACATCATGAATAAATGGAATTTATGGTCTCATGATTGCCTATGTTGAAACTGTATGCGTTGTTTTCTCTACGAGCAAAGATCTCTGAACATTTATGAGGATATGAGAAAATACGGTCTATACAGGCATGAGTATAATTCATTTAAGTGTGGTTGTAATCGGTAAACCCCACAGGATCCACTTAGTAGGAATGTACCATGATTTCAAGGAGCACCTCGGAAAATTCGAGTGGAACTAAAGTACCTCCAAGAGAGACAGATGAATAAAGTTGGCAGAAATGCTCGACCATACCGAACAATGTGGATGGCAGCATTTGTAATAGAGTACTTTTGAATTGGAGTTTTTGATAAGAAATTAAGGATGTAATAAAGGATTGATTATGAAATGGATATGATCTATGGAAGAAGCTATGATGGATCAGCAAACGTTTTCTTAGGAGCATACGGAAACCTGAGAGTTGTGAAGATACGATAGATGTTTCGTTCAACTTGCAGAACCAATGGATTATCCGAACTTCGTTCATGGACAAGAGAAATTCTGCAACGCTTGTGAGGATGCCTAAGTGTTAGAATGCGAGATTCGCTAAACCTTATACAGAGAAATGATTTGGGTGCGGAATGGATTGATCACCATGACGACTTACTCTTATCATTTATCTTGCTATTCGGAATGGTAAATCTGAGAGACTTACCCATAGTGAGAGACGACGTTCTTTGAAGCTTTTGTTTAAGCCTTAGAATGGTATAAGAAAAGCCCAAGTACATGGCACTTGTTGTCACGCGTAGGAAATTTTACGGTGAGAATAAAACCAAGACCCCTCCCTTTGCAGGATAACCCCAAATGATAGACCACCATGAGAACCATCGATATGTTATTTAGAATTGACCACGAGACTGTCAGTTAAGAAGACCCAGTGATGGAAGAAGCTTATATCAACGGGAGAGCATCACCAAAGGATTTTATATGAAGACTGTGCGATGTCAGTTGCCAAAACCCCAGAGGATCGTTAAAGCATTTTTGAGGGACCAGTATCTCTCATTTTAAGTGTGGTAGCATCCCACCTTGCCGGGGATTGGGTTTGTTAGAAGACCCCCAAACCCTAACCTCTCTTTCTAGCCTCTTCGAATCTCGAGGACGAGATTCATTTTAAGTGTGGTAGTTTGTAACATCCCAAAATTTTAAATTTTGGAATGTTAATATAATTATTAGATTGATTGTTTGTTTGTTTGCTGAGTGACTGAAACTTGTGTGAAATTTGAAACTTTTCAAAACTTTTGAATGAGAGGGAATAAAATGACTTTCCCCCTTCTCTGGTGAATTCAAATTCAGTCATTTAAAAACAAAGAGAGAAGATGACATGACTTCTTCAACTACAAAGAATTTGAACGGAGATATTTGCATTGAATTCTTTTTGCATTTCCATTCGTTTTCTTCGCGCAAGAAAATGCCGGGAAATACATTCGGTCAAACAGAAAAGAGCGGAGGAACATGAACCTCAAATACCCGGGCATTTTGAATGTTATTTGCACCCTCAAACTTAGAGGATCATTTGAAAATTATTTGCAAAATAAAATAAACCTTTTGGCAACTTTGTGAAAATAATTTTTTCTGAAGTTTTTATTTTTGCTGTGGAAAAATGCCCATCATTTCTATTTTATTTTTCTGATAATTTTAGTATATAAAAACTCTTTATTCCGAATTGATTTGATTTCCTTTTTAACGTTTTAGTTTCCTAGTTTTGAAAATAGGAAGGAGATCACTTTTATTAGGAAATACCCCCTGGCCCATTAAACACTTTCCTATTTTTGGCCCAACAAGAGATCTTCTTCTTCCTCCTCTCTCTCTCACGTGACAGTAGCTTTCCATCCATGGAGAGGAGAATCCCCTCCTCCGGGATTCAAGACGCACATACCTTCCCGGCGCCTCCCGTCGCCTCTATAAGAAACCCCTACCTCTCCTCGTTCCATTCCCGTCGAAAAGTTCACCTCTCCTCGCCCCTAGCTGGTGCCCCACCTCGCCGGAGTCGTCACCGGAAACTCACCGGAGAGCACCAACAGGAGCTTCCTCCTCCACCTGCCGAGCCCCCCTGGCACCCCTCCACCTCGCTGCCACCCCTCCACCTCGCCCCCTGCTCCTCCCCTCGCCAGAACCCTCCCCATCGCCCCCTGCTTCCCCATTGCTAGGAGGCCAGCAGCTTCCACCTCGCCCCCCCCCGCAGCCCCCTCCCTCCACCTCGCCTCCCCCCTGCCGAGAACCCCACCCTTCGCCCCCCTTCCCCACCCCCGCCGGAGCACCCCCCTCCCCGCCGGCGACCCACCCCATCGGCACCCTCTTCCCACCACGGCCAGCAGCCAGGCACGGGAGCAGCCTCCCAGCGAGGTAACCTCCCCTCCCTTCTTTCTTTTTTTTACTTGTCTTGTTTTGTTTTAGTTTTAGCCCTTAGATCTCTAGTAGATGTCCTAGATTAGATTTAGGAATACCCCTTCGGTTTAGTTTAGAAAACCAGTGGGTTTTATTTTCACTTATCATTTAGCCAGCATCTTTGCTAGCCTTAGGCCGTTTGCCCGAAGCCATGCAACAACCACCACCGCAGCCAATAGCATCAGGACACGTGTACCCCTTTGTTAGTGCTAGCTAGCTGCAGTTTTTCTGTCAAAAATAGCAAAAACAGCAACTTTCAATCTTGTTTTGGCCACAACGTTTTATCCCAAAGTCCAATGACATTGATTCTTTTTCCAGTAGCTCACAAGTTTCTTGTAGTGTTTAAAAACATATAATTTGTCTATGTTTGAAATTTTCAAATATGAGTTAGATCAGATTTAGTTTAAACCTTGTTCTGCCTATTCCAGGAGTTTGAAAAATGATTTTGAGTTGATTATTTTTGCTACTGCTTTCTAGTGATAAAATCTTACTGTGGTAGAAGTTTCAGAATTTTTAAAGTATTTTTACTGGTGTTTTCAACAGAAACAAGTTTCTGCCATACCGGCGCGCGATAAACTCTTTTGCTTAGGCTTTCGCAAATCATTGCATGTGATGTTATTTTTTTACTTGTGGCATGATTGAATTGCTTATGGTGTGTTTTGTGTTTGTATCAATAGATCATCCGGAGTGCGAAGCGTGTTACTTAGAGACGCTCGAGCAAGACAACTATCGTCAAGGCAAGTCATTTTGATCATGTTATTTCCTATGTTTTCGATGCATGGTAGATCACCTCCTATGCCCAATTGCGTGCTGCCTAGGTACTTGGAAACTTTAGCATAAGTTGTAGTATCATGTGGTAGGAACACAACAACCCCGATACTTGGACCCGGGACGACAATTTCTTAATGCTATGCTTGAGTAGACGGGTTATCGGTTGAGTGTATACCACGAGTGATGCGAGGTTGATATAATAATCAAGACCGGACTAAGACAAGATTTTCAAGACCTCGGACGCAATGCAACACTGGGTGAAGGACGGTTGATCGGCTCCCTGGAAAACCCAGTGGATGCCCGGGATGCTGGAGAGGCCATGTCATCCTGCGAAAAGCTTCACCCAGGCTCAAAGAGACGGACAGATATTTTCAAGACCCAAGGCTTACCTGCACAGCCACAAGTCATTATGGGCTCTGGCTTGGTTGGACAACACGGCGACTCTAGACAGGCGGTGCTAGCAGATGTAGACGAATGGTAGGAATGGATGGGCACCGACACGGATTCAGAGGGACCCGTTGAAAGACCATGTTTTGATCATCCGGTCTTCAAACACCCCGAAGTGCGAGGACAAACCCGGAGGCGATCAAATCTTGTGGGGAACGTGTGCAAAACTCTGCAGAGTACTCAAACCTAATCGATTAGCCGTGTCCACAGTCATGGACGACTTGAGCCAAAGGAACTGAAGTTATCTGGATTTCTCAACACCATTAAATATATTTGATGTGGGAAGTATTGACAACTCGGGTACGAGAACAGGTTGGCAGAACCATCTCGTTAACAACAAACATTGTAGTAACATTTTGCTTTCAACCCCTCTTGTTGTAGGATAAAACTGGCTTTATGCAAAACTTAGCTCCACCGACCAAATATGCATGTAGAGATAGTTGATTATTACTTTACCCCTCTCTTATGTGACTTGCCGACATATTCAATATGCTGACCTACACGGTTGCAACGTCTTATGTTGCAGATATTTTTCTTCGACGAGTAAGAGTACGATTCAGGGTTACGGTCTACACTCAACTTGTCGTTGGTGTTTATTGGGACTCCACTCCCTTGACCGCTTCCGCTGAGATAATTAAGGTATATATCAGTTTTACGCTATTTTACATGTGATTGCACTTTGATATATACATTGATGTACTGTGTGTGCCAGCATACTGATCCAGGGATGGCACAGAAACACACAGGCTTGACTCGTCTTGAGTCGGGTCGCTACAATGCAAAATGTACGTATCAACTCCCCCAAGATTAGACCTCGCTTGTCCTCAAGCAAAAACCAAGTTCCATAAACATGTCCACATGTTGAAGGACGAAGGTGTCGATAAAACACAATACGGACATGAGGGCATCATGATCACACATAGGACATCAAAATATCATAAAGATTCTTATGGGAAAGCAACAATTCCTTCACAAAGCAAATCATGAAGCAAAAACCTTACTGAGAAGTAACCAACAATAGTTTATAGTCATTGAGGCAATTGCAATTTATCACAACATCAGAAAGAGTCAAATAAGAGCTTGTAAGGCAAACCTATATACTCAATCATCTCTTTTGTTTTCCACAATTGTTACAACTCACGTGGTACTCATGGTGTCAAAGTTTCAGTTGGACACATAGGAAGATAGGGGCTTATAGTTTTTCCTCCCAACGGTTTACCTCAAGGGTAAAGTCAACAATAATAAAGCATGAGTACTCAACTCCAAGTTGATATATGAATATAGATATTTCCCAAGCATGTGACGGTAGCCAAGACAAAGGAAAAAAGGGAATTGGTGATGATCACCATGACTCTTACAAGGGTAAAAAGTAAAGGCACGAGATAGGTCCTTCGCAGAGGGAAGCATAGGTTGGCATGCGCTTTTGAGGTTTGGATGTGTGTCCTCTGAGTGCGGAGGAACGTCACTTTATATTGCCTCCTGTGATAAAGAACTTTATTATGTAGTCTGTCGCTTTTATGTCTTCCTCACCACAGGTTCGTACAAAGCTTATTTTCCACACACTAATAGATCATACATATTAGAGAGCAATTTTTATTGCTTGCAGCGATGACAACTTACTTGAAGGATCTTATTCAATCCATAGGTAGGTATGGTGGACTCTCATGGCAAAACTGGTTGGAGGTTTATGGATGCACAAATAGTATCTCTACTTGGTGCGGGAGTTTTGGCTAATATGAGGTGGAAGCAATCGTCACATGCTAAGGGATCTCTAATCATATAACATTGTTTGGAACCAAGCAAACACAATTCATTATGTTGTCTTCCTTGTCCAACATCTACTCCTAGGCATGTAATAGTTTGGTGAGTGCTCACAATTGTAAAAAGTGTCTAAGATGATATATTTATATGTGAACCTCTCTTTCCTTATTACTTCTTATTAATTGCAACAATGACTGAGGTCTATGTTGATTTATTCTCAACAAGTTTCAATCATCATACGTGTCATAAGTGAAGTTATCACTTTCCATAAGATCGTCTCATGATCTTTCATGCTATCGTTCTTTTCATACTCTTTGATCATGGCACAAAGCAAAGCCCTTGACTAAGACACTCTTTATTATATAGCTCATAAGCTCTAATACATCGGGGGAGAGACAAAAGCAAAAGACTCAAACTAAAAACTAAAGACTTATTCCTCTAAAAGAAGAAATAAAAACTGAAAAGGAAAGAACTAAAACAAAGGTAAAAGAAAAAGATATAAAGGTGATACGATACCAAGGCAACTCCCCCAAGCTTGGCAGAAGCCAAGGGGATTGCCCATACCAATGCTTAGTTGACTTCCTTTGGTGGTGATGGTGGTGTTGTTGTCGGCTTTGATTCCAAGAGAGTTATCAATCTTTGATTTATACCTTTGAGATCTGTGACATGGTTTTCCAGCAAAACAACTTCACGAGAAAGAGAAATATTGCGAACACGAGTTGTTTCAAAAAACCTCAAGAGTTCAATCAAGGATGGAGACAGCACGTGGAGGAAGGGTTGGAGAAAGTCTACTCCTTCAACGTCTTCAATGTCGAACATAAGTTGAACTTCCTCCCTAGCTTGGGTTTTCTCCTTAGCTTGGTCCCTGGCTTCCGTGACTTCAACTCTTTTCAGATCAGCATCTACTTCCTCATGAACTTGGTGAAGACCATTCTCCCCAACAGATTCCTGAGACATCTTTGCTCTAAATCTGCGGCAGACAACAAGCTCAAAACGAAAACACAGGAAAACTACGCGATACGGAGATCAAAACCTTCGAGCGACTATATATTGATTTTTTTGGGCCAGAAGGAGTCCTCCGCAAGAAAACGGAGTCCCGGAGGCACACGAGGTGCCCACAAGCTTGCCCACCGCCACCAGGAGGTGGTGGCGGAGTGGGCCCTTGTGGCTGCCTCGTTCGCTCTCCGCACTGCCTTTTATTTTTATAATTTTCCAAAAATTCCAAAACGGAAGAAAATTCCTATTGGAAAAGTATCGGAGTCCAATTTCTTGCCGAAACAGATACATCTTCGTTTTCAAGGTCTGAAACAGGCTGATAAACATCCCTTATGTACTCCTCTAGAGTTATGACATTGATGATATTGGTCTCAACATTTATGGGAGTACCAGAGATGTAATGCTTGATTCTTTGCCCATTTACCACTCTAGGAAAATTTCCTTCAATGTTATTGATTTTGATGGCACCGGAATGATATACTTCCTCGACAACATAGGGACCTTCCCATTTAGAGAGAAGCTTGCATGCAAAGAATCTCAAACGAGAATTGTATAGCAAGACATAATCACCTACATTGAACTCTCATTTCCGTATTCGTTCGTCGTGCCATCTCTTAACCTTTTCCTTGAACAACCAGGCATTTTCATATGCCTGGGCTCTCCATTCATCCAACGAGCTGATATCAAACAACCGCTTCTCACCGGCAAGTTTGAAATCAAAGTTCAGCTCTTTGATTGCCCAATAAGCTTTGTGTTCCAGCTCAAGAGGTAAATGGCAGGCCTTACCGTAAACCATTTTATACGGTGACATGCCCATAGGATTCTTATAAGCAGTCCTATAAGCCCATAGTGCATCGTCAAGTTTGCTAGACCAGTTCTTTCGAGATCTATTGATGATCTTTTGTAGGATCAACTTGATCTCCCTATTACTCAACTCAACTTGACCACTGGACTGAGGATGATAAGGAGATGCAACTCTATGGTTGACATCATACTTAGCTAGCATCTTATAGAAAACACCATGAATGAAGTGTGAACCGCCATCAGTCATCAAGTATCTAGGGACTCCAAATCTTGGGAATATGACTTCTTTAAGCATCTTAATAGAGGTGTGGTGATCACCATTTTTAGTGGGGATAGCTTCTACCCACTTAGTAATGTAATCCACAGCAACTAAGATGTGAGTGTACCCATTGGAACTCGGGAAGGGTCCCATATAATCAAAGACCAGACATCAAATGGTTCAATGACAAGTGAATAGTTCATAGGCACCTCTTGACGCTTACTGATGTTCCCTATCCTTTGGCATTCGTCACAAGACAAGACAAACTTACGGGCATCCTTGAAGAGAGTGGGCCAATTGAAACCTGATTGCAATACCTTATGGACAGTTCTATCTCCAGCATGGTGTCCTCCGTAGGCTTCAGAATGACACTTCTGCAGGATCTGTCCCTGTTCATGTTCAGGCACACAACGTCTAATAACACCATCTACTCCTTCCTTATAAAGGTGGGGATCATCCCAAAAGTAGTGTCTCAAATCAAAGAATAATTTCTTCTTTTGTTGATAGGTGAAACTGGGTGGTATGTATTTGCCTACGATATAGTTTGCATAATCGGCATACCACGGTGCACTATGCGAAGTGCGGATGACATTTAATTTCTCATCAAGAAAGCTATCATCAATAGGTAGTGGGTCATCAAAGACATTCTCTAGCCTAGACAAGTTATCTGCTACAGGGTTGTCAGCACCCTTTCGGTCAACGACGTGCAAATCAAATTCCTGTAGTAGGAGAACCCATCTGATCAGCCTAGGCTTAGCGTCCTTCTTTTCCATGAGGTACTTAATAGCAGCATGATCAGAGTGAATAGTGACTTTGGAGTCAACTATGGAAGATCTGAACTTTTCACATGCAAACACGATTGCTAGAAATTCCTTCTCCGTAGTGGCATAGTTTCTTTAGGCACTGTCTAGAGTTTTACTAGCATAGTGAATGACATTCAACTTCTTGTCAACTCTTTGTCCTAGGACAGCACCAACAACATAATCACTAGCGTCACACATGATTTCAAAGGGCAAGTTCCAGTCAGGTGGTTAAACAATAGGTGCGGTTATCAAAGCCTTCTTAAGTATTTTGAAAGCTTCCTCACAATCCTCATCAAAAACAAAAGGAACATCCTTCTGCAAGAGGTTGGTAAGAGGCCTAGAAATCTTAGAGAAGTCTTTAATGAACCTTCTATACAAACCAGCATGACCTAGGAAACTTCGTATACATCTGATATCTGTGGGGCAAGGCATTTTCTCAATTGCATCAACCTTAGCCTTATCAACTTCAATGCCTCTTTCAGAGATTTTGTGTCCTAAGACGATACCTTCATTAACCATAAAGTGGCACTTCTCCCAATTCAAGACGAGGTTGGTTTCTTCGCATCTCTGTAAGACTCGATCAAGGTTGCTGAGGCAATCATCAAAGGAAGACCCGTAAACGGAGAAGTCATCCATGAAAACCTCGACAATCTTTTCACAAAAGTCAGAGAATATAGCCATCATACATCTTTGGAAGGTGGCAGGTGCATTGCATAAGCCAAAAGGCATACGTCTATAGGCAAAGGTACCGAAAGGGCAGGTGAAAGTGGTTTTCTCTTGATCAGATTGTGCAACAGGTATCTGCGAGAAACCTGAATAACCGTCTAGAAAGCAAAAGTGTGTGTGTTTTGATAGCCTTTCTAGCATTTGGTCGATGAACGTCAAAGGATAACGATCTTTCTTGGTTGCCTTGTTCAGTTTCCGGAAGTCTATTACCATTCTATAGCCGGTAATAATCCTTTGTGGGATTAGTTCATCCTTATCTTTAGGAACGACGGTGATACCTCCCTTCTTAGGTACGCAATGTATTGGACTTACCCAATCACTATGAGCGACATGATAAATGATTCCTGCTTCCAGAAGCTTTAATATTTCTTTTCTAACGACCTCTTTCATCTTAGGATTTAATCTCCTTTGATGATCAGCAACTGGTTTAAAGTCAGGATCAGTTTTAATCTTGTGCTGACATAGAGTAGGACTAATACCCTTAAGATCATCAAGAGTATATCCAATAGCAGCGCGGTGCTTCCTCAGAGTTTTTAGTAGCTACTTCTCTTCGCGCTCTGAGAGGAGAGCACTAATAATGACAGGATATATCTCCTTCTCATGAGATAGGCATACTTAAGAGTATCAGGCAACTGTTTAAGCTCGAACACAGGATCACCCTTTGGTGGGGGAGGATCCCCAAGCAGTTCAACATGCAGATTATTCTTGAGAATAGGATGTTGTTCTAAGACAATTCTATCTATCTCATCTCTCTCCTCCATATGCATATCATTTTCATGCTCAAGTAGATATTTCTCTAAAGGATCTGTAGGAGGTACGGCAATAGAGGCAAGAGCAATGATTTCATCTCTACCAGATGACTCTCTTTCATGGGTTTGTCTTCCAAACTTGGAGAAGTTAAATTCATGAGACACAACCTCAAAACTCACTGTGACAGTCTGCTTAATGCAATCAATGTGAGCATTGACAGTGTTGAGAAAGGGTCTACCAAGGACGAGGAAATCAGTAGGATACTTCATCTTACCACACAGGACTTCTACGTCTCTCACAATTCCCAGAGGGCAGATAGTGTCTCTATTAGCTAGCGTAATAGTGACATCAATGGGTTCTAACTCAGCAGGTGCAATCTCATCTTTGATTTCATCATATAGAGAACGGGGTATTGCACTAACACTAGCTCCCATATCACATAAACCATGGTAACAGTGATCTCCTATCTTAACAGAAACAACGGGCAGGCCAACTACAGGTCCGTGCTTGTCTTTCGCGTGAGGTTTAGCAATTCTAGCGGAGTCCTCACAGAATTTGATAACATGCCCGTCTGTGTCTTCGGCTAAGAGATCTTTGATAATAGCAACACTAGGTTCAACTCTAATCTCCTCAGGGGGTGCAAGTGGTCTAATGTAACCCCTACGTATCATAGTTGGAGCTTTAGAACAATCCTTTATCCTAGCAGGGTATGGTGGTTTCTCAGTGTAAGCACAAGGAACAACAGGACCACTAAAAGCTATGATTTTCTCCTCAACTAGATTGGTTTTGGCCATGTTGCTTTCTACAGGAGGATGATATTTAAACCACTTCTTTTTGTGGAAGATCAACATGAGCAGCAAAATATTCACATAGAGAAGCTACTATCTCAGAGTCAAGTCCATACTTAGCGCTAAAATCTCTAGAAGTGTTTGTCTCAACAAAAGATTTAACGCAATCGAACTCGAAATTCATACCTGACTCCTTACCTTCCTCCAGCTCCCAATCTTCAGAGTTGCATTTGATTCTCTGCAATAAATTCCACTTGTGATCAATATCACTCTTCATAAAAGAACCGGCACAAGAAGTGTCAAGCATGGTACGATCTTCATGAGAAAGCCGAGCATAAAAGTTTTGAGTGATGATTTCTCTCGAGAGCTCATGATTGGGGTATGAATATAGCATTGATTTAAGCCTCCCCCAAGCTTGAGCTATGCTTTCCCTGTCACGAGGCCAAAAGTTATAAATAAAGTTCCGATCACGATGTACTAAATGCATAGGATAGAACTTTTGATGAAATTCCAATTTCAACCGATTGTAGCCCCATGATCCAGTATCATCACATAGCCTATACCATGTCAACGCCTTATCCTTCAAAGATAAAGGAAAGACTTTCTTCTTTACCTCATCCTCGGGCAAACCTTCAAGCTTAAATAAACCACAAACTTCATCTACATAGATTAGATGAAAGTCTGGATGTGAAGATCCATCTCCTGTAAAAGGATTAGCTAGCAGTTTCTCAAGCATACCCAAAGGAATTTCATAAAAGATGTTTTCAGTAGGTACCTCAGGTTGAGGAGCAACTCCTCGTGCTTCTGTACGTGGTGAAGATACCCTGAACAAACTCCTCAAAGGAAGAGTTTCCATAGTGACAAGTGACAATAAATTTCAGCACAGTATAAAAATGTTTCCTTACCAATTTCCACTTACCAAAGGCGCTTCACTCCCCGGCAACGGCGCCAGAAAAGATTCTTGATGACCCACAAGTATAGGGGATCAATCCTAGTCCTTTCGATAAGTAAGAGTGTCGAACACAACGAGGATCAGAAGGCTCTGATAAACGGATTTCAGCAAGGTAATAACTGCAAGCACTAAAAGTAGCGGTAACAGGAGATTGTGTAGCGAGGTGAAATGTAGCAAGCAAAGAGTAACAAGTAACAAGTAGTAGCAATGGTGCAGCAAGTGGCCCAATCCCTTTTGTAGCAAGGGACAAGCTTGAACAAAGTCTTATAGGAGGAAAAACGCTCCCGAGGACACACGGGAATTTCTATCATGCTAGTTTCATCATGTTCATATGATTCACATTCGTTACTTTGATAGTTTGATATGTGGGTGGACCGGCGCTTGGCTACTGCCCTTACTTGGACAAGCATCCCACTTATGATTAACCTCACTCGCAAGCATCCGCAGCTACAAAATAAGAATTAAGACAAAGTCTAACCATACCATTAAATTAGTGGATCCTAATCAGCCCCTCACGAAGCAACGTATAGACTGGGGTTTAAGCTTCTGTCACTCCAGCAACCCATCATCTACTTACTACTTCCCAATGCCTTCCTCTAGGCCCAAATATGGTGAAGTGTTATGTAGTCGACGTTCACATAACACCCCTAGAGGAAAAACAACATACATCATATCAAAATACCGAACGAATATCAAATTCACATGACTACTATTAACATGACTTATCTCATGTCCTCAGGAACAAAAGTAACTACTCACAAGACATAATCATAATCATGACCAGAGGTGTAATAAATAGCATCAAGAATCTGAACATAAACTCTTCCACCAAATAATCCAACTAGCATCAACTACAAGGAGTAATCAACACTACTAGCAACCTTACAAGTAACAATCGGAGTCGTGAGACAAAGATTGGTTACAAGAGATGAACTAGGGATTGGAGAGGAGATGGTGCTGATGAAGATGTTGATGAAGATGCCTCCCCTCCGACGAGAGGAGTGTTGGTGATGACGATGGCGACGATTTCCCCCTCCGGGAGGGAAGATTCCCCGGCAGGATCGTCCTGCCGGAGCTCTAGATTGGAACTGCTGAAGTTCCGCCTCGTGGCGGCGGCGAAACCACGAAAAACCTCCCTCTTGATTTTTTCCAGACCAGGACGCTTCATATAGTAAAAGAGGGTGGCTAGTGGGCCTTCAGGCAGCCCACAAGCTTGCCCACAGCCACCAGGGGGTGGTGGCGGAGTGGGGGCTTGTGGGGCCCTCGTGGCCCCCCTTCGGTAGTTCTTTCTCCCAGTATTTTTAATATATTCCAGAAAAAATGCACGTAAATTTTCAGGGCATTTGGAGATGTGCAGAATAGTGGACTAGGATTTGCTCCTTTTCTAGTCCAGAATTCCAGCTGCCTGAATTCTCTCTCTTCAAATAAACCTTGCAAAATAAGAGAGAAAAGGCATAAATATGGTACCACAAGTAATATAACAACCCAAAAAGCAATAAATATCAACATGAAAGCATGATGCAAAATGGACGTATCACTAGACGAATGCTTATGACAACAAACCTTCTCCTGCAACGGCACCAGAGGAATGCTGAAAGCACTCCCCAGCAATGAAACTAGAAGAATGTTGTTGATGGCCCACCAGCGCGTGGGTTCGTAGCAGTTTTCGAGGGTAGAGTATTCGACCCAAATTTGTAGATTGCCTAAAGGAGGTGAGAGAATACTCTCGAGTATTAGCAGCTGAATTTGTCATATTCAACCACACCTGAAAGATTAGTATCTGCAAGCACAGTAGTAACAACAAAGTAATATGATAACAACGGTGTCAGAAACGATCTGTTGACGGCAGACTATTCCTAACGATTGTATCAATGGCGCCTTCGTTGCCGCGTCGACGGAAGTTGTCAATTCCCGTCAACGGTAGGTGAACCAACAGTGTAGCAGGTAGCAGCAGTGTAACGAGCAATAGCAGTGTAAAGGAACAACAGTAGTGACAGCAGTAGCAAGTAGCAACAGTAGCAAGCTACAGTAGTAGCAACAGTAGTAGCAGCAGTAGCAGAGCAAGACAAGTAACAGCAGTAGCAACAGTAGTAGCAGCAGCAGAGCAAGACAAGTAACAGCTGTAGTAGGACAAACTCGTAGGCAATGGGTCGGTGATTTGTTTGGATGATATTCATCATGCAACAGCTATAACACGGAGAGCTAAGTGGCTAGCTCCCGTTCATCAATGTGATGTAGGCATGCATTCCGTGTGTCGTCATACATGCTTAGGAAAAAGAACTTGCACGACATCTATTGTCCATCCCTCCCGTGGCAGCGGGGTCCAAAAGGAAACTACGGGATATTAAGGTTCTCCTTTTAATAAAGAACCGGACCAACACATTAGCACTTGGTGAACACATGAACTCCTCAAACTATGGTCATCACCGGGAGTGGTTCCGGTTATTGTCACTCCGGGGTTGCCGGATCATAACACATAGTATGTAACTACAACTTGCAAGATCGGATCTAAAACACACATATATTAGTGACAACATAATAATTTCAGATCTGATATCATGGCACTCGGGCGCTAGTGACAATCATTAAGCATGGCAAAGTAGTAGCAACATCAATCTCAGAACATAGTGGATACTAGGGATCAATCCCCATCAAAACTAACTCGATTACATGATAGATCTCATCCTACTCATCACCGCCCAGCGAGCCTACGAATAGATTACTCACAAACGACGAAGAGCTTCATGGAATTGGAGAGGGAAGAAGGTTGATGATGACGATGGCGACGATTTCCCCTCTCCGGAGCCCAAGACGGACTCCAGATCTACCCTCCAGATGAAGAACAGGTGGTGGCGGTGTCTCCGTATCGAAAACGTGACGAAAACTTCTCTTTTATTTTTTTCTGGGACGAAAGGCAACTTATAGAGCTGGAGTTGGGGGCGGCAGGTGCCTGTGGGCCCCACAAGCCTGCCCACCGCCATCAGGGGGGTGGTGGCAGGCAGGGGCTTGTGTCCCACTAGCCCACCCCCTGAGGTGGAACTTGGCGCAGATATTTTTGATATTTTCCAAAACTGCTCCCCATAAATTTTCAGGATGTTTGGAGAACTTTGATTTCTGCACAAAACTAACACCAAGGCAATTCTACTGAAAACAGCGTCAGTCCAGGTTAGTTCCATTCAAATCATGCAAATTATAGTCCAAAACAAGGGCAAAAGAGTTTGGAAAAGTAGATACGTTGGAGACGTATCATAGCACATCTTACCAAACTGCACGATATAGCCACCCTATTCACGAGTGAGGAAAAGATCCGCCACTACTATATCCTTAAGTTGTTTCCTTTCTCGCTATAGGATGATGCTAAGACTTGGTTCACTTCTCTTTGTCCTCCTTGTGTGCGTAGTCCCCACGATATGATCTACTACTTCTCTGAAAAATATTTCCCTGCCTATAAGAAGCAAGTTGCCTTGCAGGAAATATATAACTTTGTGCAAGTTGAAGAAGAGAGTCTCCCACAAGCTTGGGGGAGGCTTGTCCAGCTACTGAATGCTTTGCCTGATCACCCTCTTGAGAAGAATGAAATACTTGATATCTTCTATAATGGACTAACTGATGCTTCTAAGGACCACCTAGATAGTTGTGTTGGTTGTGTTTTCAGGGAACGAACCGTAGAACAAGCTGAGATCCTATTGAATAATATCTTGTGCAATGAGAATGCTTGGACTATTCCCGAACCACCTCCAAAGCCAACTCCTAAGAAAAGAGGTATCCTATTGCTCAGTCCTAAAGATATGCAAGAAGCTAAGAAATCTATGAAAGAGAAAGGCATTAAATCTGAAGATGTCAAAAATCTACCACCTATCAAAGAGATCCATGGTCTTGATAACCCGATATAGGTAGTAGAGGTAAATTCTCTTCGTAGATTCAATGAGAGTGATATTCCTTTTGATAAACCTGCTAAATTACGCCTGGATGAATTTGATAACTTTGTTGCCAAACAACAAAGTTTCAATGATTATGTTAGCAGACAATTGGAACAGAATGCTTGTATGCTTAGTCATTCAAGTGCTTGTGTGGACAGAAACGTCAATGATCTTAAGCTGTTGAGTAAACATGCCTCTATGGTTACTACTCAAGTAGAACAAGTACTTAAGGCTCAAAATGACTTGCTCAATGAGTTGAATGACAATTTTGTAAGAGTCATCACCAGAGGCAGTAGAATGACCCAGGAACCTTTGTATCCTGAGGGTCATCCTAAGAGAATTGAACAAGATTCTCAAGGAGTCAGCACTGATGCACCTAGTCATCCTAGGAAGAAGAACAAAGATGATAGGAAATTGCACGGTAGCAACCCTGTTGCTGTTACACCCGAGAATCCAAACGGTGTCTCTGTTTCTGATGTCCAAACACAATCTGGTGATGAACATGAGCCTAATGATAATATCGATAGTGATGTTCATGATGATGCTCAACCTAGCAATGATAAGGATGTGGAGATTGAACTTGTTGATCTTGATAACCCACAGCCTAAGAATAAGAGATACGATAAGAACGACTTTGCTGCTAGGAAGCATGGTAAAGAAAGGGAACCATGGGTTCGGAAACCCATGCACTTTCCTCCCAAACCATCCATGAAAAAGGATGATGAGGATTTTGAGCGATTTGTTGAAATGATTATACATGTCTTTCTGCAAATGTGTTTGACAGATATGCTCAAAATGTCTCCGTATGCTAAGTACAGGAAAGATATTGTGACTAATAAGAGGAGGATACCTCAGGTTAAGATTTCCACCATGCTCGCTAATTATACCTTCAAGAGTGGAACTCCTAAGAAACTAGGTGATCCCGGAGTGCCCACTATACCTTGCTCCATTAAAGGCAACTACGTTAGAACTACTCTATGTGACCTTGGAGCCGGTGTTAGTGTCATGCCTCTTTCTCTTTATCATAGACTTGAATTGGACAAGTTGACACCCACTGAAATCTCCTTGCCAATGGCCGACAAATCAACTGCTTTTCCTATCGGATTTGTGAGGATGTGCCTGTTGTGGTTGCTAACGTCACTATCTTAACAGACTTTGTTATTCTGGATATTCCCGAGGATGATGCCATGGCGGTCAACCTTGGAAGACCCTTTCTAAACACTGCAGGGGCTGTTATTGATTGCAACAAAGGCAATGTCACTTTCCATGTCAACGGTAATGAGCATACGGTGTACTTTCTGAAGAAACAATATCGGGTACATTGCATCAATGCTATTGCAAAAACTTCATCGATTCTTATTGGGAGCTTCGAATGCCCTATACCTACTGTCAAGATGAAGTATGATTTGCTTGTTGGGGATATGCACATCCCCATTGAGGTAACCTAGTTACTATTCAAATATTCTCCGTTCTTTTTTATGCGATTCGAAAAAGTTTGTCAAGGAGACTTGATCAACCTCATTGACGGATTTCTTTCGATGACCATGCGATGGATGAATCGAGGAGTCACAACCCTCTGTTCCAAGCTTTCACCTTCGGTTGCTTAGAAGAAAAATGGTAGATTTAGCTTTAGATTTTCCTGTTTTCTGCTTTTTGCGTCCCGTAGAAAAGTGTCCCGAAAATAAAAGTTCTCCGAATGCCGTGAAAATCAACTATGATTTTTTCTGGAATTTTTGAAAAATTCTGAGACGGAGAGCTAGTCAGGGGGATGCACCAGTGGGCCACAAGCCCTGGAGGCACAGACACCCCCCTGGGCGCACCTACAAGGCTTGTGGGGCCCACGTGTCCCCCTCCACTTATTCCAGCTCCCATCTCCTTCTCCTACCTCCAGAAAAATCATCCCGCAGCTCAAACCCGTGTTCTTGATCTTCTTGCTGTGATTTTCGATCTCCTTGTGCAAAGCCCCATTCACCAAACTATTTTGGGGAAATTGCTCCTTGGTATGTGACCCCTCCATTGGTCCAATTAGTTTCTGCTCTAGTGCCTTATTCGTTGCGTATTTTTGCTGCCTTGGTGACCCTGTTCTTGAGCTTTGCATGCTAATTTTAACTAGTCCCAAGTAGTTTTGACGCGTGATATGGCCTCTAGGCACTTGTCAGAGTAGTTGCTATATGTTTCGTTGGGCCTTGTTCACTTTTCCTTAGAGGCACTAAAATTTCATAAATTTTCAGAGAAAGAAAAAGGAAAAAGATGAGGAGGTTCTTAAGAGGCTCTTCAAGCCGTGACCCCAAGGATGACGAAAATGAGAAGAAGAAACCCAAGTATCTGGTCCCCCGAGTTGCAGAAGTTCGAGCGTGCGAGTGGCCAAGCGATGTTTTCTTACGCCCCGCCGGACTTTATGAGGATTTTTACTACTTGGTGGAGAACGCAGGCCTTACCGCCTTCGTTGAAGACAAGTGTCCGCAATACCTCCTCCTCACTAATATTTTCATGCAACGCTTTAATTTCTATCCAAGGAAGAGTCCTCCTATGGTTGAGTTCAAACTATATGATATCCCCCAGCGCATGTCTCTTCAGGATTTTTGTAATGTTTGCAAATTACCTTATGTTGGGGCTATTCATGAACCTCGTCCACAGGACTTGGAGGCTTTCATAGATACTATTGATGTAGGAGAGGAGAGAGGAGTGTCTTGTGCTAGAGCTGCTAGCATACATTTTCCCGTGTTTCGGTACTTCTCATTATTCGTGGGAAAATGTTTGATTGGCCATGGGAAAGCTGGGGCCCTTAGCTACCCAGATAATGTTTTGCGCGAAGCCCTTTATAATGATAAAACGTATAGCTTGGGCGCTATAGTGGCTCAACGGTTGAACACAAACCGTTCTAAAGGCGTTGTTTATGGAGGTATCTATGCTACCCATCTTGCTAGACATTTTGATATACCTATTAGACTGCACGAGGAAGAAGAGATTCTTCTTCCTGAGAGATATCTAGATTATGATAGCATGGTTCGCCATGACTTTCTTGATAAAGATATAAATAAGAGGATGATTTATAACCTGGTATTTAGTCAGGGTACTCGTGAGACTATTACTTTGCCTGCTCCTTCTTTGTTCAAACTTCATCTAGGCAGGTACATTATTATGCCCTCGGACATCTACGCATATTGGGGCATAGCACCACCACAGGCGCACGTGCCCGAGCTACCAGTCGAGTACCAGACGCCAGTTTATCAGTGGGAGCTAGAGGAGCTCACACAGCAGTGGCACCCTCAGTACAATCCGGAGTACCCTGGAGATGGTTATTTCCCTCCTTGGGAGTAGACCAACTTAGGACAAAAGCCTAAGCTTGGGGGAGTACGTGTTTCTCACCGACTTTATATTCATGCTCACACTTCCACTTTGTTAGTCGGTGTTCACACTTTGCCACTGTATCATCCATGCTAGTTTATTTCTTTTTCTCGCTTTCTTCTCGTGTGTTTGTCTAGTTTGAGAAAACCCAAAAAGATTTCCCATTCTTCTTTTGCTTGTTGGGAGATTTCCCGTGTAAATAGTTTTCTTTTTCTTTGGGTCAAGGTAGAAGACCACGGTTGCAATGTTTAGTGGCTCTCGCATGCATATCTGTTTATCTGTCAAAGAGCCATATTATTTTGTCTTCTCCTATGTGTTTGCTTGCAGATTCCAGCTTAGTCCAATGCACAAGCACTCTTATTATTGTTCACATCATTCGCTCGTGCAAGTGAAAGGCAATAATGACGATATATGATGAAGTGACTGAGCCTGGAAAAGCTGGTATGAACTCGTTCCAGATTCAGCTTTGCTGTGAGAGAAACATGTTTGCAATGACAACTTAGAGATCATAGTTTTTGATGCCATGCTTAATTAGCTAGGAGCTTATAATGGTTTGTCTTGGATGCCAACATGAATTTTGAGATGATTATGATGTAGTATGATAGGATGGTATCCTCCTTTGAATGATTCAAGTGGCTTGACTTGGCACATGTTTACGCATGTAGTTGAAACAAATCACCATAGCCTCTATGATATTCATGTTCATGGTGATTTATGTCCTACTCATGCCTGCACTCAATGTTGGTTAATCTCAATGCATTTTGCTGACTCTTGTTGCTCTCTAGTTGGTCGCTTCCCGGTCTTTTGCTAGCCTTCACTTGTACTAAGTGGGAATACTTCTTGTGCATCCACTTCCATAAACCCAAGTTGTTCCATATGAGTCCACCATACCTACCTATATGCGGTATCTACCTGACGTTCCAAGTAAATTTGCATGTGCCACTCTCTAAAACTTCAAGAAATAATCTGTTTTGCATGCCCGAACCGCTCATGTGGTGACAAGGGACGATCAGTATGTTCTATGCTAGGCGTGTTATCCTCGATATGTGTTTATTCACTATCACCCACGAGAAAGGGGCCGGTAATTGGAATGCCCAGTTCCATGCTCAAATCGAAAAGATAATTGCAAACAAAACTCCTCCTGGATTGTTGTTGGTATGGACGGCACCCGAGTATTCGGCTAGTCGTGGAGTGTGATTGATCGGTGGTGGGGGAGTCAAAACTTTACTTTTCTATTTGGGAACCGCATATAGTATGTGTAGCATGGAAGATGGTGAAAACTCTTGGTCATTGCGTTGACAATGAAAGCATGCCACCCAAAATTATTGTTCTCTCTTTTAAAAGCTTGAGCTCTCGCACCTCTGCAAATCAATGCTTCCCTCTGCGAGGGGCCTATCTATTTATGTTTCTATTGAGTCATCCTCTTCTTATAAAAGCACCAATTAGAGAGCACCTCTGTCATTTCTATGCTTCACTTTTAATTGTGATTGAGTATGACTGTGAATCGATCTTCTTTGCCATGAATTACAATGTTCAGTCAACCCTTGGTCTTTGAAGGTGCTCTACATTTATGTTTTGCGGTCTCAGAAAGAGCTAGCGAGATACCATCTGTTCATATTGCTTCATGATTGTTTTGATTGAAGTGTTGACGTTTGAAACTTATTATTGCTCGCTAGTTGATTATGCCATTGATATGAGTTCCTCTTGAGACCTAAATGTCATTTCTTATGTGGTTAGCTTGTGATCTTCCTGAAAATCTGAATATGAGTTAGACATAATTGCTTGAGGACAAGCAAGGCGTTAAGCTTGGGGGAGTTGATACGTCTCCGTCGTATCTACTTTTCCAAACTCTTTTGCCCTTGTTTTGAACTCTAATTTGCATGATTTGAATGGAACTAACCCGGACTAACGTTGTTTTCAGCAGAATTGCCATGGTGTTGTTTTTGCGTAGAAATAAAAGTTCTTGGAATGACCTGGAAATTTACGAGGATTTTTTTGTGGAATATATAAAAAATACTTGCGCAAGAATCAACCAGAGGAGTGGAGAGAGGAGCCCACAAGCCCACCAGGCGCGGGCCCCTCTGGCCACGCCTACCAGGCTTGTGAGGCCCTTAGAGCTCCACCGAGTCCAACTCCATCTCTATTTAGTCCCTTTCGTCCGGAAAAAAATCGGGGAGAAGAGTTCATCGCGTTTTACGTTACGGAAGCGCCGCCACCACCTGTTCTTCCTCTCAAGGGCAGATCTGGAGTCCGTTCTGGGCTCTGGAGAGGGGAGATCGTCGCCATCGTCATCACCAACCTTCCTTCATCGCCAATTCCATGATGCTCTTCACCGTTCGTGAGTAATCTGATCGTAGGCTTGCTGGACGGTGATGGGTTGGATGAGATCTATATGTAATCGAGTTAGTTTTGACAGGGATTGATCCCTAGTATCCACTATGTTCTGAGATTGATGTTGCTACTATTTTGCCATGCTTAATGCTTGTCACTAGGGCCCGAGTGCCATGATTTAAGATCTGAACCTATTATGTTCTCGTCAATATATGTGTGTTCTTAATCCTATCTTGCAATTTGTAGTCACCTACTATGTGTTATGACCCGGCAACCCCGGAGTGACAATAGCCGGAACCACTCCCAGAGATAACCATAGTATGAGGAGTTCATGTATTCACTAAGTTCTAATGCTTTGTTCCGGTTCTCTATTAAAAGGAGAACCTTAATATCCCATAGTTTCCATTAGGACCCCGCTGCCACGGGAGGGATGGACAATAGATGTCATGCAAGTTCTTTTCCCTAAGCACGTATGACTATATACGGAATTCATGCCTACATTACATTGACGAACTGGAGCTAGCTACATATCTCTCCGTGTTATAACTGTTGCATGATGAATATCATCCGGTATAATTATCCATCACCGATCCAATGCCTACGAGTTTTTCCTACTGGTCCTTGCTACGTTACTTTGTCGCTACTGCTGTCACTGCTCCTACATTTACTCTGTCGCTACTGATGTCACTGCTGCTACTGTTACTCTGTCGCTATTTATGTCAATGCTGCTACTGTTACCGTTGCTACTATTGCTATCACACTAGTCTGCTACTGATACTTTGCTGCAGATACTAAGTCTTTCAGGTGTGATTGAATTGACAACTCAACTGCTAATACTCGAGAATATTCTTTGGCTTCCCCTTGTGTCGAATCAACAAATTTGGGTTTAATACTCTACCCTCAAAAATTGTTGTGATCCCCTATACTTGTGGGTTATCAGTACCACACACTCCTTGGTCGTACGACATTCGCTCGCTTTAATGCCATCCCCCATTATGCAAATCTCCAGCTGAAGATGCCATGACCTAAATGTGTTATTATGGTCAATGGTAACACTAAGCAATCCCTTCGGACTAAGGAATGCACTGCGGCTTTAGCAGCCGAAGTACGGGCCGGTGACATGACTCCCAAGCTAAAGTTATCCGTCAAGGAGCATAAATGGGCTCGTGCCCCATCATAGTCACATACCACGACAGCTAAATAGGAATACGCTCCTCATAGAAGCACCTTACCTCCAGCAAAGTATATACCTCGAATACACAACGTTTTGCTCAAGATACCATGGGCAACTATGTGGATTAATAATATAACGCTTATTGTACGGATAAACTGTATCATGGCCAGTAAAGTGTTTGGACATATACACGTACCATCAAGGACCGATCTCTGTGTTGAGAACACCTACACATCGACGGCTTCTCAAGACCGCCATTGTTCACAAGAGTTGTTCATTGAAGTTCTCTCCTATTCAAGGAGTATTCTCCAAAGAGTGAAGGCGCAGACATGCAACAGGGTGCTTATAGGAACATTAAGCTAGTTATACCAAACCCTATGTAAACCTCTACTCTGTACCCATTTATTCGTCTATACATATACATCTGCTTGTTGAGTTCGAATTATAGGATTCAAAAAAATTCGGAAGTACGGAGCGCTCTTTGTGATTTATGAGCTTTGCAATGACTTTTTGCTTCCTACTTTTCCCGAACTTTTTCTCGAACACTTATACAAGTTTGATTTTATGCACATATTGGCTTAATTAACGGGGGGGATTGGATGTCATGACCACCCCTTTTGAACCGTTACATTACTATTTGGCAGTTCACGTGTGTGATGTCTTGGATTTGCATTATATGCATCGGTTCTGAATTATGACTTTGATCAAATGTTGGGTTGGCCCGCTCCTGTGTTTACCCATTTATGTTTCGCTAGTTTGGCTAAAAGGGTAAAGGGAGAACCACTTGATTATATTTCCAGCTAGTGTGGTTAAGTACCTCGGTGGAGAAAGCCGAAAACTGACACGCATGATAAGCGAGAATTAGTCCGTGATCCGAAGACAAGTTTTAAACTAAAAACTTTTGGGGGTTTGTCACGTTCTATGAAATGTTTGAAGTCATTCAAACCAAGTGATTACAGGTGTTTACACCACAACATAATCTGAATATCACAATGTTCAAAGGGTTCTACTTGGCACCCATGATCAAGCTCTTCTGGTTAAATGTAAGCATTGAAGCCAAATAGTCTGATTGTCTAGTTTTCTCCCACATTACCGCCTTAGGGTGCCAAGACATTGGCTAAGTGTTACAAAATGGAAGTCGAAAACACCCTCACCAGAATCTGGCAGGGGGCTGAAGCCGACAACTGGAAACTTTCAACATCAAAACAACCAAAATAAGAGTTGCAATTTAAACATGGTCTACCATACAGAAATTAAAAGGCATTGTATTGTACAACCACCTTTTACAGGATAGTATTTTTCACTCAAAAACTATGTCTTTGGAGCATTGTGCCTCTATGGCTTGGGCACCTTCCATAGCAGTGGAGAAATACAGTTCGAGGCGTGTGTGCTCCTACCCACACGACGGAGGTGTGGTGGCCATCTTCACAGACTCAAACTTTGGCAAGTGCGTCATTGTCTTCGCAAAGGCCATACGAGCTGCTTCGGTGCAGACCGAACGCTTCAGTACATCGATTCGAGGCGAAGCAGCAATCAACTTTTGAACCAAACCGAAATAGCTACTAGGCAATGGTTCGGCTGGCCACAGCGTGATGCACATGTCCTTCATGGTCATCTCGGTCATCTTGTGCAGCTCCATCAGCTGTTTCAACTGATCACACGCTAGCTCAGGATGCTCCGGATTTTGGAATTGTGCCCAGAATAGACTTTGGTGTGTCGCGCCCTCCTGAGAAGCATAATACTTCTCAGCTTCTTACTCACTCTTTGTAAGATCTGCAAACGCACCTCGAGAACTTCATATTCGAGTAAGAGACACATTCTTCGTCCGCCAAATGTACATAGTAGTAAATACCGTTACCATCTTTGATTTTCTTCATTTGTTGAACCTCTTTCCGAAGGTCTTGTGCCTTCTTCCGTGCTTCTTGGAGTGCGGCAGTGACTGACATCAATTCGGTCATTTTTTCTTTTTCTTTTTGCTCAAGAGCTTCATTCTTCGTGATGGCCTCCTTAATCTCTTGTTGAACTTCGCTCACCCGGGCCTTGGATTTTTCGCTAACAGCTTTGGCTTGCGCGGCCGCCGCCCTCTGTTCGCGGCCTCTTGCTTGGCCTGGCCCAATTCGGCTTTAAGCCGATCAACGTCAGCAACAACACTGGTGATAGTCATTTGTATAGCACGCATTTAGAGACAAAGATTACAAATAATTCAATAAGAGAGCTAAGGCTTGCACACTTACTTTGAGCATCCTCAAAACGCTTGTTGATGTGATCTAGCTCCTCTTCGGAAACTTTTAGTTTCCAATTCATTTATGCCAACTCCACAGAGTTGGGGGTTGCGGCTAATGTAGAAGCCTGCAGAAGAAGATATTTTGTAAGTTTTTAGACTTTTTTAATCTTTTACTAGGGTGTGTTCTCATCAAGCCACTATAGGATTGGGGGCTACAACCACTTTTTAGAACTATTCTAACCCGTGCATGGGTCTTTCATACTCACATAGGTCTTGGGGGATAGTAGGCATAATAAAACTTTTAGACAATGCATAATTACAAACGGAAAAGTATGCTCATTACCTTGATGTCTGCTAGCAGTGCCTCAAAAGCTCCTTTCAGACCGTTACGAATGGACTAAATGCTTTACAAAACCGCACTCATATGAGTGTGGCATTCTTAAGGAATGGAAGGATCGTTCATACCTTCCTCCCTTAAGTTAGGTCATCTAGTTCGGAGTGACTCCGTCGTGGATGGCTCTGGGTGCGTGCTACGGCAACAAAAGTCCTTCCCCAGCAACGCCAGGAATTCTTCTTGCTACTTCTCTTGTTTGCGTCGGTTTTTCCCTTGAAGAGTAAAGGGTGATGCAACACGGGAGCAGTAAGTATTTCCCTCTGTTTAAGAACCAAGGTATCGATCCAGAAGGAGGGTCTCATCAAGTCCAGAGTACCTGCGCAAACACAAACGAGCTTGCACCCAACGCTTCAAACGGGTTGTCAATCCCTTCAAGATTGTTTGCAAAGTGAGATCTGAAGGCGGAAAGTGCAACGAAGTAAAAAGTGTAAGGCTAAAAATATGGTGTGGAGTAGACCCCGGGGCCATAGTGTTCACTAGAGGCTTCTCTCAAAATAGCAAATATCACGGTGGGTGAACAAATTACTGTCGAGCAATTGATAGAACCGCGCAAAGTCATGATGATATCTAAGGCAATGATCATACATATAGGCATCACGTCTGAGACAAGTAGACCGATACTTTCTGCATCTACTACTATTACTGCACACATCGACCGCTATCGAGCATGCATCTAGTGTATTGAGTTCATGACGAACAGAGTAACGCCTTAAGCAAGATGACATGTTGTAGAGGGATAATCTCAAACCAATGATGAAAACCCCATCTTTTTACCCTTGATGGCAACAACACGATGCGTGCCTCGCTACCCCTTATGTCACTGGGTGAGGTCACCGCACGGTAAGAACCCAAAACCAAGCACTTCCCCCATTGCAAGAATCATAGATCTAGTTGGCCAAACAAAACCCACAACTCGAAGAGAATTACAAGGATATGAAATCATGCATAAGAGAGATCGGAAGAAACTCAAATAAGATTCATAGATAATGTGATCATAAATCTACAATTCATCGTATCTCGACAAACACACCGCAAAATAAGATTACATCAGATAGATCTCCAGGAAGATCATGGAGCACTTTCTATTGAAGATCCAAGAGAGAGAAGAAGCCATCTAGTTACTAGCTATGGACCCATGGGTCTATGGTGAACTACTCACGCATCATCGGAGAGGTCATGGTGTTGATGAAGAAGCCCTCCGTATCTGAATCCCCCCTCCGGCAGGGCACCAGAACGTGCCCCAGATGGGATCTTGCGGAGACAGAAGCTTGCAGCGGCGGAAAAGTATTTTTGATGATCTCCTGATTTTTTGTGGAATTTTTGGGGATATATAGGCGCAAACCCTAGGGAAAAGGACGTCCAGGGGGCCCACAAGCCTGTGGGCCGCAGCCTCCCCCCTGGCCGCGGGGTGGGGGCATGTGGGGCCCCTGGGTCTCCCCTGCCTTGGCTCTCAAGTCTCCTGATCTTCTTCCGTTACGGAAAAATTCTTTTCGGGGATTTTATTTCTTTTGGACTCCGTTTCAAAATCTCCTATGAAAGGGGTCAAAAACATGGAAAAACAGGAACTGGCACTTGATACTGAGTTAATAAGTTAGTCCCAAAAAATATATAAAAGGCATGCAAAACATCCGAAGTTTGACAAGATAATAGCATGAAACCATAAAAAATTATAGATACGTTGGAGACATATCAAGCATCCCCAAGCTTAACTCATGCTCGTCCTCGGGTAGGGAAGTGATAAAGAATGAATTTTTGATGTGGAATGCTACCTAGCATAGTTCTCCTTTGCAACTTCTTTCACGTGACATGAATGTTCAGATCCATATGATTCAAAACAATAGTTTGCTATTGACATGAAAACAATAATACTTCAAGCAAACTAGCAAGGTAATCATGAACTTTAAAAATAATAAGGCCAAGGAAAGTAATCCCTACAAAATCATACAATCTAGCTATGCTCCATCATCCTCACACAACTAATGTAAATCATGCACAACCCCGGTATTGGCCAAGTAATTGTTTTCGCACTCTTACTTTCTCAAACTTTTTATAACTATCACGCAATACATGAGCGTGAGCCATGGATATAGCACTATAAGTGGAATAGAGTGTGGTTGTGGTTGTGAGACAAAAAGGAGGAGATGGTCACATTGACTCGGCGTATCAAAGGGCTATGGAGATGCCCATTTAATAGATATCAACGTGAATGAGTAGGGATTGCCATACAAGAGATTCACTAGAGCTATAAGTATGTGAAACCTCAAAAGGAGAACTTGTGGGTGTGCATCCAACTTGCTTGCTCACGAAGACCTAGAGCAATTTTGAGGAAGCCCATCATTGGAATATACAAGACAAGTTTTATAATGAAGATTCCCACTAGCATATGGTAGTGACAAAGCAAGAAGCTCTCAATCATGAAGAACATGCTGCTATTATGAAGCACAAGTGTGGAAAAAGGTAGTAGCATTGTCCCTTCTCTCTTTTTCTCTCTCTTTTTTTCATTTGGGCTCTTAGGCCTCTTTTTTTCTCTTTTTTTGGGCTCTTTGGCCACTTTTTTTATTTCCTCACATGGGACAATGCTCTAATAATAATGATCATCACACTTTTATTTACCCACAGCTTCAAAGCTCAAAATGATGATGACTCTATAGGAAATGCCTCCGGCAGTGTACCGGGATGTGCAACGATCTAGCATGGCGTATGAAGTTGAAAACATCTCGCTAGCTATCTTACGATCATACAATGGCAATATGAGAGTGACGGCACAAGTCATGAGACGGAACGGTGGGAGATGCATGGCAATATATCTCGGAATGGCTATGAAAATGCCATAGTAGGTAGGTATGGTGGCTGTTTTGAGGAAGGCATATGGTGGGTTTATGCACCGGCGAGAATTGCGCGGCACTAAAGAGGCTAACAATGGTGGAAGGTGAAAGTGCATCTATACCATGGACTCAAATTAGTCATGAAGAACTCACATACTTGTTGCGAAAGTTTTCATTAGTAATCAAAACAAAGTGCTAAATGCATACTCCTAGGGGAAGGGTTGGTAGGTGTTAACCATCGCGCGATCCCGACCTCAACACAAAGGATGACAATCAATAGATCAATTATGCCCCGACTTCCTAACATAGCGGTTCACCATACGTGCATGCTACGGGAATCACTAACTTCAACACAAGTATTTCTAGATTCACAACACCCTAGTAACATAGCTCTTAATATTACCAAATCCACGTCTCAAAACTAATTGAGAGAAATCAAGACTTCTCTTTCTACTCAATGCACATGAAGATGGAGGTTTTTGAATCCTCTTTGGGTACCTATCACCTTTGGGACTACTTTCATAGAATAAGACAACTACCAGGTCGCGCATTGCCGTGCTCTAAAAGATATATGTGAAGCGCATAGAGCAAAAGTATCTAGCTCAAAAGATATAAGTGAAGCACTATGAGCATTCTAGCAAAATCATGATGAGTTCATGTCTCTCTCTCTCAAAAAGGTGTGCAGCAAGGATGATTATGACACAACAAAAAGAAAAGACTCCTACGATACAAGACGCTCCAAGCAAAACACATATCATCTAGTGAATAAAATATAGCTCCAAGTAATGTTACCGATGGATTGAAGACGAAAGAGGGGATGCCTTCCCGGGGCATACCCAAGCTTAGGCTTTTTGGTGTCCTTGAATTTGGCTTGGGATGCCTTGGGCATCCCCAAGCTTGATCTCTTTCCACTCCTTATCTCTTTGTCCATGAGAACATCACCCAAAACTTGAAAACTTCACAGCACAAAACTTAAACATAAACTCGTGATAACATTAGCACAAGAAAACAAACTACCACTTCTTTTGGTAGTGTAGCAAACTTGAATTCCATCTATATTGGTGTTGGGATACTGTATTCTCACTTTTCCATGGCTAGTACCCCCCGATACTAACCATAGTTTCATCAAAACAAGCAACCAACTAAATAAAAACAGAATCTGTGAAAAACAGACCAATCTCTAGCAATCTGTATACTTCGTATACTTCTGGTACCTCAAAAAATCTGAACAATTACGACTGCCTGGGCAGAAGGCATATCAACCAGCATAAAAAGAATCAACTCAAAATCTCTTTCTGAATAAGAATGAAAAATCATCTCATGAGCGAGAAGTTTCTGTCTTTTTCCAGCAGGATCAAACAACCATCACCAAGACTAGTCATAAAGGTTTTGCTTGGCTCTAACACACAAAAAAACACAATCACAACAGAATTGTGATGGTGTGGATGCAACAAAACAGAAAGAAAAGGATAAATTCATTGGGTTGCCTCCCAACAAGCGCTATTGTTTAACGCCCTTAGCTAGGCATAAAAGCGATAGAATCACGTATCGTCATCTTTGGTGCTCAAACCATAAGTAGCGTGATCACTTATCATCTTAAGGTTTTCATCTTTCTTGCTATATGATTCACCACTATTTTTGGGAACAAAAATAGACTTGGTGACCTTATTGTGGGCAAAGTTTGGAGTATTCTGCACAGCGGCAAAAGCGGAACCCATGTTGGTTATAACATCCTCTAGTTTGCAAATCCTAGTGGAATCATGACCTAGTTTTTCGTTAACTGTGGGTTCCTTCTCCTTTAAATTTTTCAAAACCATCCCCACCTTGGATCCGTACTGAGTGATTTGATTGTGGATCTTTTTATCCAAATTCTCAATGAGTTCTATCGTAGCAACTTTATTTTCAATGACGTCCAGCCTACGCATCACATGTTCCAGAGTTACAGTAGTTCCATTAACCATGAGTGGGGGTGAGCCTACCAAATTTATTACAGATCTGTAAGAATCAACGATATGGCTACCCAAGAAATTTCCACCTACTATGGTGTCAATAATATACCTATTCCAAGGAGAAACACCCACATAAAAACTGCGAAGCAAGACAGTAGTGGATTGCTTATGAGTAGATCTACTCTGAGCATTGCAAATCCTATACCAAGCGTCTTTTAAATTTTCTTCCTCAATTTGTTTAAAATTGAAACTTCGCTCTCGGGAGTATCGTTCGAAGTGGTGGATCTAGCCATGAGGACAGGAAGACTATCCCACAAAGACGAATAGAAAACAGGCGAGAGAAAAGGGCAAACGAAAAAAGCAAATTGGTGAAGTGGGGGAGAGGAAAACGAGAGGCAACTAGCAAACAAAGTAAATGCAAGAGATGAGTTTGCGACACCTACTTGGATGAGCTCTTGACTTGATCTTCCTTCCCGGCAACGGCGCCAGAAATTATTCTGCTACGGCAATAAAAGTCCTTCCCCGGCAACGCCAGGAATTCTCTTCTCTTGTTTGCGTCGGTTTTTCCCTTGAAGAGGAAAGGGTGATGCAGCACAGGAGCAGTAAGTATTTCCCTCAGTTTGAGAACCAAGGTATCGATCCAAAAGAAGGGTCTCGTCAAGTCCAGAGTACCTACGCAAACACAAACGAGCTTGCACCCAACGCTTCAAAGGGGTTATCAATCCCTTCAAGATTGTTTGCAAAGTGAGATCTGAAGGCGGAAAGTGCAACGAAGTAAAAGTGTAAGGCTGAAAATATGGTGTGGAGTAGACCCGGGGGCCATAGTGTTCACTAGAGGCTTCTCTCAAAATAGAAAATATCACGGTGGGTGAACAAATTATTGTCGAGCAATTGATAGAACCGCGCAAAGTCATGACGATATCTAAGGCAATGATCATACATATAGGCATCACGTCCGAGACAAGTAGACCGATACTTTCTGCATCTACTACTATTACTCCACACATCGACTGCTATCCAGCATGCATCTAGTGTATTGAGTTCATGACGAACAGAGTAACTCCTTAAGCAAGATGACATGATGTAGAGGGATAATCTCAAACCAATGATGAAACCCCCATCTTTTTACCCTTGATGGCAACAACATGATGCGTGCCTCGCTACCCCTTCTGTCACTGGGTGAGGTCACCGCACGGTATGAACCGAAAACCAAGAACTTTTTCCATCGCAAAAATCATAGATCTAGTTGGCCAAACAAAACCCACAACTCGAAGAAAATTACAAGGATATGAAATCATGCATAAGAGAGATCAGAAGAAACTCAAATAAGATTCATAGATAATCTGATCATAAATCCACAATTCATCGGATCTCGACAAACACACCGCAAAAGAAGATTACATCGGATAGATCTCCATGAAGATCATGGAGAACTTTGTATTGAAGATCCAAGAGAGAGAAGAAGACATCTAGTTACTAGCTATGGAGCTGTGGGTCTATGGTGAACTACTCACGCATCATCGGAGAGGTCATGGTGTTGATGAAGAAGCCCTCCATATCCGAATCCCCCCTCCGATAGGGCATCAGAACATGCCCCGGATGGGATCTTGCGGAGACAGAAGCTTGCGGCGACGGAGAAGTACTTTCGATGATCTCCTGATTTTTTGTGGAATTTTTAGGGATATATAGGCGCAAACCCTAGGGCAAAGGACGTCCAGGGGCCCACAAGCCTGTGGGCCGCGCCCTCCCCCCAAGCCGCGGGGTGGGGCCTTGTGGGGCCCCAGGGGCTCCCCTGCCTTGGCTCTCAAGTCTCCTGATCTTCTTCCGTTACGGAAAAATTCTTTTCGGGGATTTTATTCCGTTTGGACTCCATTTCAAAATCTCCTCTGAAAGGGGTCAAAAACATGGAAAAAAACAGGAACTGGCACTTGGCACTGAGTTAATAAGTTAGTCCCGAAAAGTATATAAAAGGCATGCAAAACATCCAAAGTTTGACAAGATAATAGCATGAAACCATAAAAAATTATAGATACGTTGGAGAGGTATCAATGCACCGTAGTAGTCCCCCTTCATGGAGAGACTACTAATGATGGTGCCATAGAGGGAGGACCCTCCGGAGTTGTCTTCCTTGGAGACCCAAAAGGTCTGAGCCCTCCCTTATTTGTCGCCAGGGGAGTTCATAATCCTCGTCCTTTGTGGCAAAAATGTTAACCTCGGCCATAATATCGTCACCCCCGACCGTAGACTCCGACGCGCTCGGGGGGATCCCTGGATACCACCTCCCCAGTCTCCTCGGCTGTAGGGGAGGTGTGTGGGGCGAGCTGGTTCCGCTTTTAGCTAGATTGGCTCGCAGGGAATCCCCCTTCAAAATTTGATCGGTGGGGAAGTCGTGCTGCAGACTTTAATGCGGAAAATGAGCCTTGTTAGAACCATGACACCTAGAGGAATGATGTATTCGGATTTTCAATATGTACATTTGTGCTCGGGGTTTCACCCTGAGGGTCCATCAGGGGACCGGTGCTTCATCCTCGCACTCCTCGTCTGAGTCCGGAATATCTTCATAATGGGACGTGGAGGCCCTACATTGCTTCTTCATAGTAGTGGGAGCTCGATCTCCCTCGGCATCTTTGGATGTGGCCCTTTTCTTTGTATGGAAGGAGTCACTTACCTCCTCCTAATCCTCTTCTTACTCTCCCTCCAGATGGGAGGGAGCCAATGTCTCTTCAGACTTTGTGTCTGGGGGACCCTTCGATCGAAGACCCTCCCGGATCTTCTTATTCCCATTCTTCTATTCCTCCTTCTCCCTCGGAGCCGTGTATGGCTTCTCGGCAAACATGGTTGTCAGCAGAGGGGTCATGACGTCATCGATCAAAGTTGCCACACATTTAGTCCGTCTGGACTTCTTCAGCCAGATCTGCACGTATTGGGGAAGGAAGAAATGAGTGCCTTGTTAAAAAAGGAAGGGATGGAATCTAAAAGATATGGTAAAAAACTTATGGGTCACGCAGGGTTGAGGAAGGATATGCCTTTGTCTTCCTCCTTGTTGGTCCAAATGTTTTGTGACTTAAAGAGCGCCTTCCACATCTTCTCAGGAGTAGTGCAAAAAAATCCGCACACTGCGAGTCGCACTATCCGGATCCTCCAGATTGTAGTCCCGCATTAGGACAGGCCGGTGCTGGCAGGGGAGAAGGCCGTGATGCGGCATCACCTAGATCACATTGGTGAGATTTATTTTCTCCATTAGATCTGAGATCTTCTTTGTGAGCTCCTTGACCTCCACGACCCCCCCCCCTCAATCTAGGGCCTTTTCCTTCTAGGACACGAGACATGTGGGAGGGCCAGATCTAAATGCGGGAGGAGCTACCTCGCATGTGTTGTGCGGCTCGATGATATAGAAATACTCCTTCTGCCACGACTTGAGGGTGTCGATGAATGTGCCCTTCGGCCATGTGGCCCCATAGATCTTGACGACCATCGCCCCTCCGCACTCAGCCTGCTCGTCAATAACAACCTTGGGCTCGACATTAAGAACCTTCAACCATAGGCCAAAATGGGATTGGACCTGCACGAAGGCCTCATAGACCCTGATAAAGGCGGAAAGATGGGTGATGGAGTTAGGGGAGATCATGAATGTCAAGCCCATAGTAGAACATGACCCCCCGAAAAAATGGGTGAAGGGGAAAACTTAAGCCTCGAATGAAATGAGGAACAAAAACTACTCTACCCACATCTTTAGGGGTGGGAATAACTTGATCCTTCTCCGATGCATGGTGGGTTGTGTTCTTCGGAAGATAGCCGCAGCTCTTCAGCTCCAAAATGTCCTTCTCAGTGACAGAGGAACCTCCCACTTGCCCTTGGAACCAGCACTTGCAATTCCTAGACTAGTGAAGGGATTCGAAAGGCTGGGAGGAGAAGGGGAGCTCGGGCGCTAGAGCTTTGGGAGCAGGGAATGGCGGTGGTGTGCAAGATCTGAGGTGTGTGAGGAGGCTGAGCTCACGATTTTTAACTTTTATGGCTCACCCAAATACCGAAGGCCCCGCCACTCTGCTGTAAACTCCGCCACTTCCCAATAAAATCATGCGATTATGGGCGTGTGGGATTAACCCAAACCATAAACCATATCCCTGGAAAAGAGGGGCACGACCTCCATGATGGAACGTGTCAATAAAATGGCCTCAAACCACTCTTTCACAAAACAAATACGGGCCCTGGCCAACAATGGACACTCGAATGAGGAGAGACGCTATTCATTGTCAAACAGTCGGCGTGGAAATTAAAAAAATTATATATACATCTTTGTCTGTGCATTTAAAGGATAGGAAGTCATCGGTAGCCGAGCTATCATTGATTAAAGGAAGAGAGGAACTCGCCTCACAAGCCGAAGCTCCAATGACGTCATCAAAGGAAGAAGATTTTGGCATTGGAGGCTATTTCGGGGGCTACTAAGGGAGTCAAGGATTAAGAGGTCCTCCTACCTCTTGAGCTTGCGTTGGTTTTACCTTGAAGAGGAAAGGTTGATGCAGCGAAGTAGATAAGTATTTCCCTCAGTTTGTTGAGAACCAAGGTATCAATCCAGTAGGAGGAACAAGCAAGGCCCCAACCGTAGTACCTACACAAATAATCAAACTCTTGAACCCAATGCTAAAAAGGGGTTGTCAATCCCTTCAGAGTTATTTGCAAGGATGAGTTCTGATAGAGATAGATATAAAATATTTTGGAAACAAAAGTAAATAAATTGCAGAAAGATATTTTTGGTATTTTTGGTTTATAGATCTAAAAGTATAATGTGGAAAATAGACCCGGGGCCATAGGTTTCACTAGAGGCTTCTCTCATAAAGGAAAATAATACGGTGGGTGAACAAATTACTGCCGAGCAATTGATAGAAAAGCGAATAATTATTAAGATATCCAAGTCAATGATTATGCATATAGGCATCACGTCCATGTCACGTAGACCGAAATGATTTTGCATCTACTAATATTAGTCCACACATCGACCGACTCCTGCCTGCATCTAAAGTATTAAATTCATGAAGAACGGAGTAACGCATTAAGTAAGATGACATGATGTAGAGGGATGAACTCAAGCAATATGATGAAAACCCCATCTTTTTTATCCTCGATGGCAACAATACAATACGTGCCTCGCTACCCCTACTATGTCACTGGGCGAGGACACCGCTAGATTGAACCCAAAACTAAGCACTTCTCACATTACAAGAATTACCAATCTAGTTGGCCAAACCAAACCAATAACTCGAAGAGACTTGCTAAGATATGAAATCATGCATATAAGAATCCAGAAGAGATTCAACTAATATTCATAGATAATCTGAATATAAACTCACAATTCATCAGATCTCAACAAACACACCGCAAAAGAGTATTACATCGAATAGATCTCCATGAAGATCATGAAGAACATGGTATTGAAGAACAAAGAGAGATAAGAAGCCATCTAGCTACTAGCTATGGACCCGTAGGTGTGTGGTGAACTACTCACGCATCATTGGAGGGGCAATGGTGTTGATGTTAATGCCCTCCGTGATCAATTCCCTCTCCGGCAGATTGCCGGAAAAGGCTCCCATATTGGATCTCACGGGATTAGAGGCTCCTGGCGGTGGAAAATTATTTTGACGGATCTTTTTAGTGATGGGGGGATATTTGGGTATTTACAGGGCAAAGAATAGGGTTAGGAGGCCTGCAGGGGACCCACAAGCCAGGGGGCGCGGACCCCCTATGGTGCGCCTTGCAGGCTTGTGGCCTCCCGACAGGTGCACTGCCCCTACTCCAAGGCTTTTGGGTTTCTTCTGGTCCAAGAAAAATCATTCCAGAGATTTTATTCTTCTTGGACTCCGTTTAATATTCCTTATCTACAATACTCAAAAACATGGAAAAACGTAAACTGGCACTAGGCTCTAAATTAATAGGTTAGTCCCAAAAATAATGTAAAACAGCATATTAATGCATCTAAAACATCCAAAACAAATAATATAGTAGCATGGAACAATCAAAAATGATAGATACGTCAGAGGCATATCAAGTCCTTGGGCCGCTTACCTATTCTCATGGGTCGGACTCCCGGGCTTGTTGGATCATCACTAGAAGCATCGGACTCAATATGGACTCTTCCGAAGACTTGGCATGCAATCCAAGGTGATGTAGCAATCGACATATTCCTTCTGTACTGTAACCGACCTTGTATAAACCCTAGCACCCCCGGCATTTATATAAGCCAGGGGGTCATAGCTCATAGCACAGATTAAGCTCATTATGATTAGGGTTTCACTAGTAGGAAAAACCTTATAGGTAGGAGCCTAGTAGTAGTGCTGGAATATAGCACGTGATGCTGCTACTTAGCAGCAGCACTAGCTCTGCCAAGCGATACTGATAATGGCCTTAGCAGTAGCGCTTGATATGTAAAAAGCGCTACTCCTAAACGTGGCCCAACGAGGCCACCTACGGTAGTAGTAGTAGTAGTAGTGTGCGCATGTAAAAAGCGCTACTTCTAAGTTTAATAGCAGTAGCGCTCGTCTGGAAACAGCGCTACTGCTATTGGGCCCCACTTAGCAGTAGCGCTACTTTAGAAAAAGCACTACTGTTACGCGTGGCTGTGGGCAACTTTCACCCACGCACACCCCCCTCTCCCCCTTCCTCCCCCCTTTTCCCTCTCCCCTCCTTTCTCCTCTACTGTCTCTAAGTTACTTCTCCACCATTGTTTCCCTTCTTCTCAGTTCCTTCTACCTCTCTTCTCTCTCCATTAATGCCCCCTCCACCCTAATTCTCCTCCATAAATGGCCTCTTCTAACTCTACCTTCCACATTTATTTGGCTCTCCCTCCTTCCATACATATAGATCTAGATAGCTAGGTCATCTCTCTCCCTCTCCTCTAGTTAGCTAGAGTCATCTCTCCTCACAACAACTAGATCTAGCTATTTATTTAGTCGTGCACAATCTCTCTCGGGATATAGGTGATTAAAAAGTTGTGCATTTCAATAATGGGAATATGTGTGTTTGCAATATGAAGGGATTTGTGTGAGTGACATGCCCTGTGAGTTGCTTATGTCTTGCTGAAATGTTGATTTATTTCCGTTTTGGCGAATTTCGAGAAAACTCAATATGTCCTATTTTTAGACAAGGTCATGCCAAATTTTTATATGATCGTCTTTGATGCATGCATGCATGCATTTTATTTATAACCCTTTTGCTTGGTATACCGTGCAGTCATGAAGGGGAGTGGAAGGAAGGTGGAGCGATACTCACAATCCGTAGTGATAGACATATATGCAAATAAGCACGCTCGGATTAGATGTTCATGTACAAAATGCAAAGAAGGAGTAATTTTGGACCCTTTTGATGGTGGCAGTTTGAAGGCCCACTTGGTGATCAATGCTTTCATGGATGGCTATACTCGATGGATAAGTGAAGATGATGATGAGGATGTCCACATGGAAGGGATTAACGACATGGGACTAGACGAAGGGATGACCGATCTACACGAAGACGATGGCATCGGACATGGCAGTGGTGAAGAGTCCGAACACGGTGGCGGGGAAGAGTCCGGACACGGCGGCGGGGAAGAGTCCGGACATGGCGGCGGAGAAGATTCTGGACACGGAGAAGAAGCACAATCCGTACATGGCAGAGAAGAGGCAACGGACACGCTGCAGACTTCGACGCTACTAAGTTTAGTCGTGCAAGACCCTCATGTTCGAGACCTCCTTCGCAAGAGTACGACTAGCGACAAAGTTGCTTCTAGAGAGGAGGCCAAGCTGGAGCAACTTGAAGTAGACTCAAAGACTCCGTTATATGACGGTTGTAATCCCGAGGTTACCTGCTTGAGTTTCATGCTCGAGCTTCTAAAGACGAAGGCCAAAAACAAATGGACAAACAAAAGCCTCGATGAGCATTTGAAGTATCTACATAATAAAGTTCTTCCCACGGGGAACCTGTGTCCTACTAGTGTCGATGATGCCAAGAAAATCGTTTGCCCTCTTGATCTGTTGCACATTAGATACCACGCATGCATCAACGATTGTATTATTTATCGGGGCAGCACGCGGAAAAAACCAGGTGTCCGATGTGCAATGCTTCTCGATACAAGTAGGCAGGAAAGAAATCTCCTTAGAAAGTTGTATGGTACTTTCCGATCACTCCCCGTCTGCAGCGGTATTTCGTAGATCCTAAGGAAGCAAAGCTCATGCATTGGCATGCGAAGAGGAAGAAGTCGATGATGGAGATGATCCGAAGATGAGACACCTCGCAGATGCTATCCAGTGGAGAGCATTCAACGCCGAATATCAATTTTTTGGAGAAGATGCAAGGAACATCATGCTTGGTGCTATACCGATGGCATGAATCCGTTTGGAAATCAGAGCACCAACCACACACCACATGGCAGGTCTTTGTATGGATGTACAACCACCCCCATGGAAGTGCATGAATACAAAGTACATACACATGAGCATGCTGATTCAAAGGCCAAAACAACCGGGAAATAATATTAACCTATATATGGGGATTCTGAAAGAGGAGTCACACACGTTACAGAAATCGCCGGTCAAGACATGGGACGCCAGCACAAGAGAATATTTCTATATGAGAGTTGCGTTGATGACGACGGTGCACGACTATCTCGGTTACGGGTACACCTCACACGAGGTGTGCTGATACGTCTCCAACGTATCTATAATTTTTGATTGTTCCATGCTATTATATTATCTGTTTTAGATGTTTTGTATGCATTAATATGCTATTTTGTACTCCCTCCGTCCGGAATTACTTGTCACCAAAATGAAAAGAAATGAATGTATCTAAAATTAAAATATGTCTAGATACATCCATTTCTATGGCAAGTTATTCCGGACGGATGGAGTATTATTTTTGGGCTAACCTATTAATCTAGAGCCTAGTGCCAATTTCTGTTTTTTTCATGTTTTTGAGTATTGCATATAAGGAATATTAAATGGAGTCCAAATGGATAAAATCTCCAGAAAGATTTTTCTTGGACCAGAAGACACAGGCGGGACTTGGAGAAGGGGGCAGGAGACATGTCGGGAGGCGACAAGCGTGCAGGGCGCGCCCTAGCGGGATCGCGCCCCCTGGCTTGTGGGCCCCCTGCACCTCTCCTAACCCTAATCCTTTTCCTATAAATTCCCAAATATTCCCCCATTACTGAAGAGTGCCACAAAAATACTTTTCCACCGCCGGGAGCGTTTGTTCCCATGAGATCCAATCCGGGAGACTTTTCCAGTAGTCTGCTCGAAAGAGAATTGATCATGGAGGGCATCTACATCAACTTCATTGCACCTCCGATGATGCGTGAGTAGTTCACCACAGACCTACGGGTCCATAGCTAGTAGCTAGATGGCTTCTTCTCTCTGTTTGTTCTTCAATACCAGGTTCTCCATGATCTTCATGGATATATATCTGATGTAATACTCTTTTGCGTTGTGTTTGTCGAGATCCTATGAATTGTGGGTTTATGTTCAGATTATCTATGAATATTATCTGAATGTTCTCTGAATTCTTATATGCATGATTTCATATCTTAGAAAGCCTCTTCGAGTAATTGGTTTGGTTTGGCCAACTAGATTAGTAATTCTTGCAATGGGAGAAGTGCTTACTTTGGGTTTAATCTTGTGGTGTCCTCACCCAGTGACAAAGTAGGGTTAGAGAGACCCGTATTGCATTGTTTCCATCGAGGATAAAAAGATGGGGTTTTCATCATATTGCTTGAGTTTATCCCTCTACATCATGTCATCTTACTTAATGTCTTACTGTGTTCTTCATGAACTTAATACTCTAGATGCAGGCAGGAGTCGTTCGATGTGTGGATTAATAGTAGTAGATGCAGAATTGTTTCGGTCTACTTGATGCGGACGTGATGCCTATATGCATAATCATTGCCTTGGATATCTTCATAATTATTGGCTTTTCAATCAATTGCCCGACACTAATTTGTTCACCCACCATATTATTTTCCTTCATGAGAGAAGCCTCTCGTGAAACCTATGGCCCCCGGGTCTATTTTCCATATTATACTTTCAGATCTATATACTAAAAATACAAAAAATATATTTCTGCGATTTTACTTTTGTCTTACTTTTAGTTCTAGCAATCTTTTATCTATCTCTATCAGATCTCATCCTTGCAAGTAACTTTGAAGGGATTGCCAACCCCTTTTTAGCGTTGGGTGCAAGTGTTTGATTGTTTGTGTAGGTACTACGATTGGGGCCTTGCTTGTTCCTCCTACTGGATTGATACCTTGGTTTTCAACAAACTGAGGGAAATACTTATCTACTTTGTTGCATCACCGTTTCCTCTTCAAGGGAAAACCAACGCAAGCTCAAGAGGTAGCATGTGCCACGGATACTGTGGATGCACGAGGTGCATGGATGATACAACGTCTCAGCACCTTACGTCAACGAAAGATGGCGGGTCTGGGAAAATCGTGTACATGGGGAATCGAAGATGGATCGAAGAGGATGACACGTGGAGAAAACATGGAGATCTATTCAATGGTTTGGCTGAGCATCGAGGACCTCCACGTAAGAGGAGCGGCACCAAAATCAACGAGTTGTTGAATAACTAGGAACAGTGCCCCGCGCCGAGAAATATGGAAAAGACGCCGGAGCTGCTGCTGAAGGTATGGAAAACGAGGTTTGTTTTCTAGGACTTGGAGTACTGGACCAATCACGACACGCCTCATTGCCTTGATCAAATGCATATCACAAAGAATGTCCCCGAGAGCTTGCTTGGCACACTGTTGAACATGCCGGAGAAGACCAAGGATGGGTCGAAGGCAAGGAAAGACTTGGAAGATTTGGAGATGAGGCGGATCTCCACATGCCCCGTAAAAAGTAGACGGGGGAGATGGAGTTGGAGACGGCAGCGGGGCCAAGGGGAAGAAAAGTCAACAAGAAGGAGGATAATTGTTGCCCCTTCTTGCTTCACCTTAAGTCCGAAGGAGATCGATCAATTCATCAATTGCCTTGCGGGGAATAAAGTCAATTCCTGTTACTGTGGGAAGAGAAGCAGATTTCTAGACACCAAGAAGAAAAGGTTCAGCGGGATGAAGTCTTATGACTGCCACGTGATGATGACGCCGATACTCCCGGTTTCTATTAGAGTGATAATGTACAAGCACGTCTGTGAGACGCTTACTGGTCTCTGTAACTTCTTCGATGTTATCTCTCAAAAGTCCATTAGTGTGAAGCAGCTCCGAAGGCTACAGGAAGAGATCGTTTTCATACTATGTGACCTTGAGATGTACTTCCCGCCTGCGTCGTTTGACATCATAGTGCATCTGTGTGTCCACATCGTGGACGACATCATCGACCTTGGGCCGACATTCCTTCACAACATGATGCCATTCGAGAGGTTGAATGGGGTCATCAAAGGATTTTTTTTCGTAACATGTCCCGTCCCGAGTGGAGCATCATCCCGGGGTATCTGACCAAAGAGTGCATCTCCTTCTGCAAGAATTATATCGGCAAAGAATACCCTGTTGTTGGTTTGCCTGTCAACATGCACCATGAGAGGCTCAAAGGAGAAGGTCATAACAACAGCTGGAGGGAACTGCACATGGACTACTCGGATCGATGGGACGACTTTGACATTGCTAACTTAGTAGTGGTACAACACCTAGGTGTGGTAGATGATTATGTGACACTGCACGAAGAAATCATTGCAAAGAAGTACCGTGATTAGGGGATGTGCAAGACAAACGATGAAGTTACTGTAGAGCACAACGCCACTTTCTTGCGTTGGTTCAAAGAGCAGGTTCTTGCTAATCCCTCAGAAGAGGGCAGTGTGGACGGGTTTCTCATACACGTCTTAACACATGGCCCCACACCCAAACTCATGACCTATGAAGCATACAATATCAACAGGTACACGTTCTACACGGAGGCCAAAGACATGGACAGTGATTACCAGGACTCAGGGGTGACGATTGAATGCGTGACCGACTCCAACGGCACAACTAAAAGATTCTACGGAAGGGTAAAGAGATCTGGGAGCTTAACTATGCTTGAAGGCACGATGCGACGATGTTCCGTGTTAGGTGGGCTAAGGCCGTCGTAAGAGAAAGCAAGTATTTCACTACCATGTCTATACCCGACGCAAAGAACGCTACCATGAACGTTACCGTCATCGCCAAAATTGAGCCATGGATACACGCTAAGCATGTGACACAATGCTTCTTCATAACCGACCCAACCAATCTGAGTCGTGTTGTCATGAGGAGAGGCAAAAGGAACATCGTTAGAATGGATGGAGTCGCCAACGAGGAAGACTATGACCAATACGACAACCCAATGAGGGAAGATGATGATGACGATGAGGCATACGTGAAAAGAAGAATCAACACTACATTACCTAAGAAAGATCGTACTCCATGGTGTCGGAAAAGAAGAATCAACACAACGAACAAGAAAGGAAAGAAGCTCAATGTGAAACGTCTTTGACGCAGCTGAAAAACAATCATTTATATATATATATATATGTATGTATTTTGTGTACGAAACAACACATGGTTCCGGTAATATTCGTGCAGTGTGGGAGGGAGACGTTCTCGTCGTCGACCGCATGCGAGAGGCCATCGGGATAAAAACAAAAAAACAAAAAAAGGGAGAAAGAAATACAAAATAAAAGTAAATAGAAGAGGAAAGGAAAATAATAAAAATAAAAGAAAAAATAAAGGAAAAAGTAATAAAGAAAAAAATAAAAAGGAAAAATAATAAAGAAAATAATGTTAGCAGTAGTGCTGGCTTGGTAGTTTAACCATCCTCCTAAAATTTAACAGACGTAGTTTAGCATAGAGTAATTGCACGGGTATGTAGTCATTCATGAAGTATCAAGCATGATGAAAGGAAATGCGATAGATACTTCATAGTAGCCAAGTTCGACATGCAGACCCATACATAAGTTCGATTACAGACCATCAACTACAAATTTGAAATTTGGCGATAACCTGGACTCGCTAGGAGGCACGCACGCACGCGGTGGAGGAATACAACAATGAGACATAGCGATAAGGCTACATCAACGACGGGGAAAATGGCTAAATCCACGTAGGTGACAGTGGCGCTGATAGAAGAACCTAGGGGCAGGATTCTGCATCCCGTTGCGACTCATGTGCTCCTACTGCATCCAACCGGGGAGCCGAGCTCCAAGTACAGGGGTATGACCTCCAACAGCTGGCCACTCAAGGCCTGGTGGTAGCTCTCTCCCGCACGGGTGGAGGATGCACTCAAGGTAGATCCTCGAATTGATCGTTGGCACCAACTGTGTCAATGCATCGTAAAGACGGGTACATGTGGCGTACAGCTCAACAGTCTGAGCTCGGAAGGCACGATCCAGTGCCTCGGTGTACTGCACCACAACCTGTGGGTCATAGCGATGTCTCATGTAGGGGGCGCAAACAGCAACGTAGGATTGGTCGTTGCGCTTCCGAACAGAGGCGATGTAGGCAGTGAGATCAAACCCAGTCTCATCCCCAGCAGGAGTATACGGGATGTATCTGAAAGTAGTCTCCTCCATGCAAGGGTACGCTCCACGGAGGCGGGTGATAGCGATATAGGCAGCATCATGGACGGCCATATCAATCATCAACCCAACTTCGCAGAAGGTGTGCAGCTCGTTGGTGGAGATGTCTGTCTGATCGAAGATGCGAACCTCACACTGGTACTGCCTCTGGTTGAACTCACGAAAGTCCTCGTACATAGTGTACTCGAGGTACCAACGATATCCCAGCCTGGTCAAGAGGTCGACCAAAATGGTGGGGAACCCAGTCGCATCGACATCCATAATCACGTGTACGATCTGCCTTGCAGGACGCATCTGAAAAGGAAGATTCAAGGATGTAAATGACAGTGTGTGTAATATATTATTAGAAGAACGGTAGTAGATAATCCAGCTCTCCGGGTCGATGTGATTACGAGAACCTAATGCTAGAGTTAGCAAAATCTTTAACCCGAAAGAGAAGAGAGGTCAGAACCCAGAGTATAGAAGAGGAGTAGAAGATACTAATACCACCCGATTGAGATGTGGGCCCATAAGCCACACTTCAATGTTAGTAAAAGTTTTTCAAATACTAGACTCAACTTCGGCCAAGGAGTTGGAAAGGGAGCTACCTACAGGCAGTCCGCTCTGATACCAACTTGTGATGCCCTCGATTCGATCGTACGCTAATCATACACACAAATGCATACGACCAATCTCAAGGACTCACGAGAGCATATCACAACACAACTCTAGACACAAATAAAAACATACAAGCTTCATATTACAAGCCAGGGGCCTCGAGGGCTAGAATACAGAAGCTCGATAAACATGCAAGTCAGCAAAAGCAACAAATATCTGCGTACAAACATAAAACATGACAATGACAATGCCTTAGAGAAGGCTGGCACAAAAGATACAATGATCAAACGAGGCAAGGCCACGTGCCTGGGAACCTCCTAAACTAATCCTGGTCGTCAGCGGGCTCCACCTAGTAGTAAGCACCGTCCTACTAGCAATCATCGTTGGCGGGATACGCCATCTCCTCGGCTCCATCATCTGGTCGCCGCAATCATATCAAGGGGAAAAGGGGAGCAAAGCAACGGTGAGTACTCATCCAAAGTACTCGCAAGACTGGCATCAGAACTATACGAAGTATGCATAAGTATCAAGGAAATGGGGTTAACTGTGGACTGAGTCTAGCAATGCGCGAATAGAGAGAGGGGACTAGTTGTATCGAAGACTGGCATCTTCAGCATCTTGCGGCAATAGACGTGAGTAGAGAAAGTAACACAATTAATAGTCATATTGTTGCAGCAATTTTAATTAAGGTCATGCCTGGAGATTCTTCCTCGACACCCTATGAGAAACCAATCCCGGAGCAAACATTCCAATTAAGTAACCGTTGTAGTTGTATAAGATCGGGGCACAACTCCAAGTCGTCCTGTAACCGTGGACACGGTTATTCGAATAGTTAATTTTCATCCCTGCATGGGTGCACCATAGTACCCAACACACTTGATAAACACTGGCCGGACACACTTTCCTGGGTCATGCCCGGCCTCGGAATATCAACACGTCACAACCTTACCTAAGCTCAAAAGAGAGGCCAGCCCATCGGTCTAAATCCTAAGCATGCATGGGTCATGGGCCCATCACCCTTTGCGCTGATGCACGATGCAAGGGTGGTCGACGTCAGTCCTCGCACCTGTTATACAAGAACAATGCTTATTCGGGCCACTTGGACGCGCGCCGCTCCATTCGTGACGTCTGAAGAGCTTCGACTAATACCACAACGTCGAGTACACATAACTTCTTCCACGTGTAGGTTAGTGCGAAAAGGTCTCCTAAGCAACTCATATCAAATACCTAAATCCATTAGGATTTTAATTAATCTCTAGGATGTGTGGAAAGGACTAGAATGCCCGACCTCGCCTCGTCACATTCACGCGGGAATCCACCCACAACACACCTTTCATGTTCCCAGAAGCACGGTCAAGTAATTGTGTGGTTGTAACATCAGATTGATTCAAGGTATCACCCTCGATGGATTCCGAACGATGTAACCGTCAAGGTGACCAGCGAGGAATCACCCTTTATGGACCACGCTTGATGGGTTGTATGACAGAGTCGTTATAGGAGGTGGTGAAGGAGGAATCACCCTCCGAGAACCACCGCCGATCAACTACACTACAGAGCTAACATCAGGAGTACGTATCGAGGTGTCACCCTTGGTACTCGATAGTATCTCTGCAACGTCGTACAACTAAGGGGGTGTGAGTGATGTGACTGGTCTTGGCTCGATGATCAGATGATCGAGACTTGATGAGAAAGCAGGGGCAACTGGACTAATGGTCAACGGGGATCACTGCTCAACCTATACTAGGCAGTTTAAAGTGCGATGGAATAAAGTAGGAGTTCATCAAAAACAGGTTATGCATCACAATAGGAGTTATCTACAACAGTAGAAAAATATAATGCAAGCATGAGGGAGAAAGAATAGGCGATATAGGGATGATCAAGGGGGGTTTGCTTGCCTTGTTGGTCTATGACAAAGGGATGGTTGTCATGTCGGTAGTCAAACCCGACAGCAACGTTAGTCACGGGGTCTACCGGAGAGAAGAGGGGGGAGAAACAATAAATATAAAGCATAGATGCAACCCGATGCATGACATGGCAATATGCAGGGCTAGGCATGAGCTAACGCATTATTAGTCGCCATAGACGGATCGGGAAAATATCTGACGATATTTCTCGGGTCTGGCTAGTACCGGACACACAAAAACGATGGAAAAGTTCCATGTTTGCTATGATAAAGACGCATGACACACGAACGAATAGCGTATCCGAGTTCGTCCCTTTTTCTGATCAACTTTCATGTACAAATTATTTTCATTTGGATTATGGATTAATATATATTATTTTTTAAGTTTTATTAATTATTTAAGAATTAAACAGATTTAATCAAATTAATGAAATAGCTATGACATCGGCATGATGTCATGCTCGCATCAGGAGTCAACGGTCATGTTGACTAGTCAAACTAATGAGTGGGCCCCACGTGTTATACTCACATTTTAATTTAGTTTAATTAATAATTAATCAGACTATTTTAGGGGGTGGGACCCACCTATCATTCTCTACTTAATTAAATTAATTAACAAATTTTAGTTTATTTAGCTTAGGCTTAATTAACCTAATTAACCATCCAAATTAATTACCCTATTTAAATACTGTAATTAAATTAGACAAAATTAATTTTGGATTTAATTAATCATTAATTAGTATTAATTAACTAATTAATTATTATTATTTCATTATTTTAAATTCATATTTTAACCGATTTAGATGGGGTGGGCCCTTTTTGTCATGCACACGGTGGGGATTTTTGCCCCAATAAACTAATCACACGGGGGGTAATCCCCATGGTTAAGAGGAAGAGGCCCGGGGGGCTCGAGGCCGAGCTGTGGCGAGCAGCCCCTGACGAAGCCAGTGGCGGCATGGGGCAACAGATGCGGCCAAAGGGCCAGGGCGTGCATGGGGGGCACGACCGGGTGTGGGGCGAGGTGGGTGACAGCGGCGGTGAGGAGGTCAGGGCGTGGCCAAAGGCCGATGCGGGCGCGAGCGTGCGCGTGGCGTGCGGGAGCTGCGACGGGGTGGTGTGCACACACGGTGGGATGGCTAGAGGGAAGCACATGGGAGTGGGGGCGGTGGGGAGGTGATGCCGGAGACGACGAAGTTTGCTGGAGGAGGAGAGAAGGGAGGAGGGGAGGAGCCCCGGTTCACCTCCATTGCAGGGGGAAGCGGCGTGGGGAGGAGGCGAGGAGGCCGGCGGGGCAGTACGGTGGGGAAAGGAGGCCGACGGTGGGCGACGGTGGCTGGCGGTGGGGGCGGCACCGGTTGGCGGGGCAGCGCAGGATCGGCCCAGATCCGGTCTGGATCGGGAGCAAAGGGGAGCCGCGAGGGAGGGACTTGGTGGGGAGTGGGGGGAATGGGGAGGGCTGGGTAGTTTTAGGGTTAGAAGGGGGTTAAATACCTCCCCCCCCCCTGCGCGGGGTTAGGTGGGCCATAGGGAGGGTTTTAGGTGGGCCGACAGCCAAGTGGGAGGGGGTTTCCCCTTTTTACTTTTCTATTCTTTTTCTATTTCATTTATTTTTATATCTATTGTTTTTTTTAGTTTTAGGACCAGTTAGCTTTAGTAAAATTGTGAGAATTTCTCCATTAAATAGAATGCAATATTTAGTAATGTCACAAAAGTTTTGGGAGTTTCTTCGAATTTAGTTGGAATTGATTTAAATAAAAAGGCATTAAATAATAAGTTTTAGCCTCAGTTTTAATTATTCTGAGGCACTAAAATACTTAGAACAATGTTGGTTTCAATTTTATAAATACTTAGGAATTATTTGCAACCTAAGCATGATTTTCAATTTGAAGCTTGCAAAACTTTTAAATCCACTTTTAAAAAATAAATTTGAATTGCAAAACAATTTTGAATCAGAGTTTGATTCCAAGAGTGATCGTAACTTGTTTAGAAAAAGCATTAGCTTAATCTTCGCCATTAGTGTAGCTTAATTACAATGATTATTGTAGCATAATCCGAGGATGTCACATCATGACACTCGGGCCCTAGTGATACTTGCGATCTGCATTGGGTTTTCCGTGAAGAGGAATGATACGTCTCCAACTTATCTATTATATTTGCTTGTTCCATGCTATGATATTATTATTCTTGGATGTTTTATTATGATTTTATACCTTTTTATATCATTTTTGGGGACTAACCTATTAACTTAGTGCCAAGTTCCAGTTCATGTTTTCTCCCTTGTTTTTGTTTCGCAGGAAATCAATATGAGAGAAGATCAAATCGTCCCGAAACTTTTTGAGGACTTTTTATTGAAAATAAGGATCACCTCAAACTTGGAGTCCAAGGAAGATCTTAATGGAGGGCCCCACACAACAGCAGGGCGCGCCCTGATGTTGTGTGGGGCCCTCCACACTCCATTTGCCCTACCTCCTCCACTATAAATTCAACAATATTCCAAGACCCTCAAGGGAGTCCACGAAATACTTTTTCCGCCGCCGCAAGACTCTGTTCTCGCTAGATCCCATCTGGAGGCCTTTTCCGGTACTCCGTCGGAGGGAGAACTCATGATGGAGGGGCTCTACATCAACCTTTCCGCCTCTCCGATGATGCGTGAGTATTTTACCATAGACCTACGGGTCCGTAGGTAGTACCTAGATCTCTCTCTCTCTCTCTATCTCTCTCTCTCTCTCTCTCTCTCTCTCTCTCTCTCTCTCTCTCTGTATCTCCATACAACGGTCTCCATGATCTTCATGGAGATCCATTCGATGTAATGACTTTGTGCGGTGTGCTTGTTGGGATCCGATGAATTGTAGTTTATGATCAGATATATCCTTATTTTATTTAAGTTCTTTGTTGATCTATTTTATGCATGATTTAGTAAAGCCTTGTATTTCTTCGCCTAAGGTTTGGTTTGGTTTGGCGAAGTACATTAGATCTTCTTGCAATGGGAAGAGGTGCTCGGTAATGGGTTCGATCTTGTGGTGTTCAGTCCTAGTGACAGAAGGGGAGTTGATACACATGTGTTGTTGCCATTAAGGATAACAAGTTGTGATGAATTCTTATATGATTCTGTCTTGACAACATCATGCCATCTTTCTTAATGCATTACTTCATTCTTATGAACTAAATACACTAGATGCATGCTGGATAGCGGTTGATGTGTGAAGTAATAGTAGTAGATGCTGGCAGGAGTCGGTCTACTTGATTTGGATGTGATTCCTATATCATGATCATTGCCTTGGATAGCGTCATAACTATTTTCTTTTCTATCAATTGCCCAACAGTAATTTGTTTACCCACCGTATGCTATTTTCTTGAGAGAGATGCCACTAGTGAATCCTACGGCCCGGGGTCTAATTTTATTATAAGATCAATCTCGTTTACTTACACAAAAATACTTGCTGCACTTTTTTATATTTTGTTTATTTATCAATATATCAATCTATCATATATCATTTAATCTCGTTTCTTGACCACCGAGAGATTGACAACCTCTCGTCTGCGTTGGGTGCGAAGGTTTGTGTTGTGTGTACAGGTGTCCGTGTTGCTTGGTTCTCCTACTGGATTGATAACCTTGGTTTCTTAACTGAGGGGAGTACTTACTCTACTGTGATGCATCATCCTCTCCTCTCGAGGGATAAAAATCCAATGCAGTTTACAAGTAGCAATGAACAAGTTATCGTAGCACAATGTGGGTAAGTATTTCCCTTAGTTATGAAACCAAATTTATCGAACCAATAGGAATATCAAGCACAACCGTCTTCAACGGCTACACACAAAAGAATAGACAATTTGCACCCAACGCGGGCAAGAGGATTGTCAATCATCTTGCTCTTGCTATTTGCACGAGAGTGAGGTGTGTAGACGTAGTGACCCGGCCTGAAACGGCCAAGTCTCTCGTGTTTTTGTACCATCCGAAGGTCATGCTGGTACACACACAGTACATCAATCTATATATCGAGAGTTCAATCACACAGCTTTATTAATCGGATCTCATATCGAGTACTTTATTACAATAAAGATTACAATAAATAGGCTGAAGGCCAACTCATGAGATAAAATTAAACGAAGACTAGCGGAAGCTTCAAAGTAAATAGAGTCCATATGACTCCAGGGCATATCACCGAGCGTAGATCGTGTCCTCACTCCTGGTCGAAAAAGTACTCTGCATACCATGCGAAGCTTGTTATCTAGAGACGCTCGAGTTCGAAAGTCGTCAACAAGGCAAGTCATGTTGATCATGTTTTACCTATGGTTTTATATGCATTGTAGTTCAACCTTCTCCACCCATTGCATGCAAAGTAGGTACTTCGAAATTTGGATCTTGATGTAGTATCATGTGGTAGGCACACATCACCCTTGTTACTTGGCCCAGGATGATAATTTTATTTTGCTATGCTTTTAGTAGACGGGGTTTTGGTTGAGTGTTTATCACGAGTGTTGTGAGTACTTAATAATCAAGACCGGAAGATTTCAAGACTTTTCAAGACCTCGTCATGCAACACACCTCTGGGTGAAGGATGGTTTAGATGGGCACCCTGGAGTAACCAGTGGATGACCCGGGATGCATGGGGAAGTGCCATGACATCTTGCGGAAAGCTTCACCCAGGCATGAAGATATGGATCGATGCTTCAAGACCCAAGGCTTACTTGCACAACCACAAGTCATTATGGGTTCTGTCTTGGTTGGACAACGTGGTGACTCTGGATGGGTGGTGCTACGAGATGTAGAAGAATGTTAGGATTGGATGGGCACTGACAGTGGCTCAAAGGAACCCGTTGGAAGACCATGTTTTGATCATACGGTTCTCAAACACCCTAAAGTGCGAGGACTCCAACGGAGGCGATCAAATCTTGTGGGGAACGTGTGCAAAACTCTGCAGAGTACTCAAACCTAATCGATTAGTCGTGTCCACGGTCATGGACAACTTGAGCCGAAGGAATTAAAACTATCTGGAATTCTCAACACCAATAACTTAATGATGTGGGTGTTATTGATAACTTGGGTATGAGAAATGGTTGGTGGAACCTTCTCATTAACAACCAACAATGTAGTAAAATTTTCTTTTAGCCCCTATCTTGTCGTAGGAAAAAATTTGCTTTCCGCTAAAAGTTTACAGCCCAACCTGACATATATGCATATAGCGTAGATGATTCTTTTTCACCTCTCTCTTTTGTGACTTGTCGGCATATTCAATATGCCAACCTACACGGCTGCAATGTCTTATGTTGTAGATATTTTCTACGATGAGTAAGAGTACGATTTCGGGTTACGGTGTGCAATCAACCTGCCGTTGGTGTCTATTGGGACTCCACTCCCTTTGACTGTTTCCGATGAGATTTTGAGGTATATATCAGTTTTACATTATTTACATGTGATTGCACTTTGATATATACATTGATGTATTGTGTGTGCCAGCATACTGATCCGGGGATGGCACAGAACACACAGAGGCTTGACTCGTTTTGAGTCGGGTCGCTACAGTAGATAATTCTAGATAGCAAGATAAAATAAAAACAAGTAAATGGCAGGAAGGTATTGAAGGTTTTATCAGTATGTTGTGAATAGACCTGGGGGGCATTATTTTCCCTAATGGCATCCCTCATACCAAAATAACATACGGTGGGTAAACAAATTACTATTGGACAGTTGACAGAAAAGCGGATAGTTATGCAACATTCACGGCAATGATCATGTGTATATAGGCATCACGTCCATAAACAAATAGGCTAACTCCTGCCTACACCTATTACTATTACTCCACTCATCGACCGCTATCCAACATACATCTGGAGTATTAAGTAATATATAGAGTTATGCATGGACAACAATGACATGATGTAGACAAAGTAAACTCAAGCAATATGAATATACCCCATCGTTTTATCCTTAGTAGAAGCAACATAAAGACACATCTTGTCCCCTTCTGTCACTGGGATATAGAAATTCACCAGGTTGAACATACTACAACGGGCCTCTCTCATCGAAGAAATATCAATCTAGTTTGCCAAACTATTTCAATAGATCGGAGAGAATTACGAAGCTATCATAATCATGCACATAGAATCATATAAGTATTCAGAGGAGACTCAAACATTTCATGAGTAATATGAACATAAACCCACAATTCATCGTATCCCAACAAACGCACCACATAAAAGGAATTACATCATGTGGATGCAAGAGAAGATGCGATGATCATTGTATTGAAGATCAAGAGAGAGAGATTGCCATCAAGGTATTGGCCATGGACCCATAGGTCTATGGTGAACTACTCACACATCCTCGTGAGGGCAGCATGCAACAACAAATTAGAGGATGTCTAACTTGTTTTTGCAGGGTATGCTTGTGATGTGACATGGCCAAAGACATGATATGATATATTGGATGTATGAGATGATCATGTTGTAATAGTTAAATATCGACTTGCATGTCGATGCTACGGCAACCGGCAGGGGCCATAGGGTTGTCTTTAATAATTTTTGCGCTTGTTGATGCTTTACTTTATCGCTAGTAGTAGCTTTACTAGTAACAGTATAGTTGGCGCGACAACCTCGATGGAGGACAATGATGGAGATCATGATGATGGAGATCATGGTGTGGCGCCGGTGACGATGGAGATCATGTCGGTGCTTTGGTGATGGAGACCAAGAAGCACAAGTTCATGGCCATATCATGTCACTTTTGATTTGCATGTGATGTTAATCCTTGTATGCACCTTATTTTGCTTAGGACGATGGTAGCATTGTAAGGTGATCCCTCACTAAAATTTCAAGATAAAATTGTGTTCTCCCCGACTATGCACTGTTGCGACAGTTCGTCGTTTTGAGACACCACATGATGATCGGGTGTGATAGACTCAATGTTCACATACAACAGGTGCAAAACAGTTACACACGCAGAACACTCGGGTTAAACTTGACGAGCCTAGCATGTACAGACATGGCCTTGGAACACAAGAGACCGAAAGGTCGAGCACGAATCATATAGTTGATATGATCAACATGGAGATGTTCACCATTGAAACTAATCTCAACTCACGTGATGATCGGACTTGAGTTAGTAGATTTGGATCATGCACCACTCAAATGACTAGAGGGATGTCTATTTGAGTGGGAGTTTATTAGTAATATGATTAACTAAACTCAATTATCTTGAACATAGTCTAAGTAATCTTTGCAAAAATTTATGTTGTAGATCAATGGCTCGCGCAGTAGCAACCCTGAATTTTAATGCGTTCCTAGAGAAACCTAAGTTGAAAGATGATGGAAGCAACTTTGTTCACTGGGCCCGTAATCTGAGGCTCATCCTTTAGGCTGCCCAAAAGTCATATGTCCTTGATGAACCGCTAGGTGCTGAACCACCCCAACGTGTGTTGCCAGAAGTTATGAACGTTTGGCAGACGCGCAAGGATGACCACTTGTTAGTTCAATGTGCAATTTTGTATGGCTTAGAACCAGGACTTCAAAGACGTTTTGAATGTCATGGAGCATATGAGATGTTCCAGGAGTTGAAGTTTATCTTTGAGAAGAATGCCCAGATCAAGAGGTATGAGACCTCTAATAAGTTCTATGCTTGCAAAATGGACGAGAATGGGTGTGTCAGTGAACATGTGCTCAGAATGTCTGGGTACTCTAACTGTCTGGCTGAGCTGGGAATTGCTCTCCCACTGGAGGCTATCACTGAAAGAGTTCTTCAGTCACAGCCACCAAGCTACAAAGGATTTGTGTTGAACTATAACATGCAAGGGATAAATAAATCACATGCCTACCTGTTTGCGATGCTGAAAGTCGCAGAGTCAGAAATCCAGAAGGAGCATCAAGTGTTGATGGTCAATAAGACCACTAATTTCAAGAAAAGAGGCAAGGGGAAGAAGGGTAACTCCAAGAAGAGTGGCAAAGTTGTTGCCCCTCCGACGAAGAAACCCAAGTCTGGACCCAAGCCGGAAACTGAGTGCTGCCATTGCAAGGGGACTGGTCACTAGAAGTAGAACTGCCGCAAGTATTTGGCCGATAAGAAGGCTGCCAACACCAAACAAGGTATATTTGATATACATGTTATTGATGTGTACCTCACCAGCTCTCGTAGTAGTGCCTCGGTATTTGATACCGGTTCTGTTGCTCACATTTGCAACTCGAAACAGGAACTACGGAATAAATGAAGGCTGGCGAAGGATGAAGTGACGATGCGCGTGAGAAATGGTTCCAAGGTTGATGCGATCACCGTCAGCACAATCTCACTTCAGTTACCATCGAGATTAGTGATGAACTTAAATAATTGTTATTTAGTTCCTGCGTTGAGCATGAACATTATATCTAGATCTTGTTTATTGCGAGACGGATACTCATTTAATTGAGAGAATAATGGTTGTTCTATTTATGTGAGTAATATCGTTTATAGTCATGCACCCAATGTGAGGGGTTTGTTCATATTCAATCTCGATAGTGATGACACTCATATCCATAACATTGAGACCAAAAGATGTAGAGTTAATAATGATAGCGCCACTTTCTTGTGGCACTGCCGCTTAGGTCATATTGGTGTAAAACGCATGAAGAAACTCCATGCTGATGGACTTCTCGAGTCACTTGATTTTGAATCACTTGACACATGCAAACCATGTCTCATGGGCAAGATGACTAAGACTCCGTTCTCCGGAACAATGGAGCGTGCAAGTGACTTGTTGGAGATCATACTTACTGATGTGTGCGGACCAATGAGCATAGAGGCACGCGGTGGATATCGTTATTTTCTCACCTTCACTGACGATTTGAGTAGGTATGGTTATATCTACTTGATGAAGACCAAGTCTGAAACATTTGAAAAGTTCAAGCAATTTAAGACTGAAGTTGAAAATCATCATAACAAGAAGATCAAGTTCCTACAATCTGATCAAGGAGGTGAGTATGTGAGTTATGAGTTTGCTGCTCACTTAAGACAATTTGGAATTGTTTCCCAGTTGACACCGCCTCGAACACCATAGCGCAATGGTGCGTCGAAACATCGTAATCTTACTTTATTGGATATGTTGCATTCTATGATGTCTCTTACTGATTTGTCGTTATCATTTTGGGGCTATGCATTGGAGACAGCTGCATTCACTTTAAATAGGGCACCATCAAAATCCGTTGAGACGACACCATATGAGTTGTGGTATGGCAAGAAGCCAAAGTTGTCGTTTCTTAAAGTTTGGGGATGTGATGCTTATGTCAAAAAGCTTCAGCCTGAAAAGCTGGAACCCAAAGCGAAAAAGTGTGTCTTCATAGGTTACCCAAAAGAGACAGTTGGGTATACCTTCTATCTCAAATCCGAGGGCAAAGTGTTTGTCGCTAAGAACAGAGCTTTTCTTGAGAAAGAGTTTCTCTCAAGAGAATTGAGTGGGAGGAAGATAGAACTTGACGAGGTTGTAGAACCTCTGCTTCAACAATATGGTGGCGTAGGGAAGAAAGAAATTTCTGTCGAGGCAACACCAATTGAAGAGGAAGCTAATGATGGTGATCACGAAGCTTCAGATCAAGTTTTTTTCGAACCTTGCATGTCGACAAGGGCACGTACTGCTCCTGAGTGGTACGGGAATCCTGTCTTGTCAATGTTGTTGTTAGACAAAAATGAGCATGTGAATTATGGAGAAGCAATGGTGGGCCCAGATTCCAATATAAGGTTAGAAGCCATGAAATCTGAGATAGGATCTATGTATGAAAACAAAGTAAGGACTTTGGAAGTATTACCTGTAGGCCGGAAGGCCATTCAGAACAAATGGATCTTTAAGAAGAAGACGAACGGGGACAGTAATGTGACCGTTTATAAAGCTCGACTCATGGCAAAGGGTTTTTCACAAGTGAGTTGACTACGATGAGACATTCTCACCCATAGCGATGCTTAAGTCCGTTTGGATCATGTTAGCAATAGCTGTATTTTTTGATTATGAAATCTGGCAGATGGATGTCAAAACGGCGTTCCTTAACAGGTTTCTTAAGGAAGAGTTGTATATGATGCAACCCGGAGGTTTTGTTGATCCAGAGAATGCTGACACAGTAGGCAAGCTCCATTGATCCATTTATGGACTGGTGCAAGCATCTCGGAGTTGGAATCAGTGTTTTGATGAGGTGATCAAAGTGTTCAGGTTTATACAAGTTTTTGGAGAAGCTTGTATTTACAAGAAAGTGAGTGGGAGATCTATAGCATTTCTAGTATTATATGTGAATGACATATTGCTGCTTGGAAACAATATAGAAGTTTTTGGGAGCACAAAGGATTACTTGAATAAAAGTTTTTCAATGAAGGACCTCGGAGAGGCTGCTTACATATTAGGCATAAAGATCTATAGAGATAGATCAAGGCACTTAATAGGACTTTCACAAAGCACATACCTTGATAAAGTTTTGAAGAAGTTCAAAATGGAACAATCCAAGAAGGGGTTCTTGCCTGTGTTACAAGGTATAAAGTTGAGTAAGACTCAATGCCTAGTAAGTGTAGAAGATAGAGAAAAGATGAGTGTCGTCCCCTATGCTTCAGCCATAGGGTTTATCATGTATGCAATGTTGTGCACAATTTCGAATGTCAACCTTGCCATAAGTATGGTAGGCAGGTTTCAGAGTGATCCAGGAGTGGAGCACTCGGCAGCGGACAAGAATATTCTGAAGTACCTGAAAAGGACTAAGGAAGTGTTTCTCGTTTATGGAGGTGACAAAGAGCTCGTCGTAAAGGGTTACGTCGATGCAAGCTTCCACACTGATCCGGATGACTCTAAGTCACAAACCGGATATGTGTTTATTCTTAATGGGGGTGCGGTAAGCTGGTGCAGTTCCATGTAGAGTGTCGTAGCTTATTCTACATGCGAAGCGGAGTACATAGCTGCCTCAGAGGCGGCTAAGGAGGGTGTCTGTATGAAGCACTTCATGACAGATCTTGGAGTTGTGCCGAGCGCAGTGGATCCAATAAATTTGTTCTATGACAACACTTGTGCCATTGCTCTAGCCAAGGAACCAAGGTTTCACAAGAGGACCAGACATATACAATGACGCTTCAATGTCATCCGCGATTACATAAGACATAAATATTTGCAAAGTGCACACGGATCTGAATGTGGCACACCCGTTGACTAAGCCTCTTACATGAGCTAAACATGACCAACACAAGAACTGTATGGGTGTTAAATTTGTTACATTGTAAATCACATAGATATGTGATACTAGATTACTGGATCTAGTGCAAGTGGGCGACTGTTGGAAATATGCCCTAGAGGCAATAATAAAATAGTTATTATTATATTTCATGTTCCAAGATAATCGTTTATTATCCGTGCTATAATTGTATTGAATGGAAACATAAATACATGTGTGAATACATAGACAAAATATTCCCTAGTAAGTCTCTAGTTGACTGGCTCATTGATCAAAGATGGTTAAGGTTCCCTAGCCATGGACAAGTGTAGTCACTTGATAACAGGATCACATCATTAGGATAATGATGTGATGGACAAGACCCAAACTATAAATATAGCATGTGATTGTGTTATTTTATTGCAATACTTTTCTGCATGTCAAGTATACATTCCTATGACCATGAGATCATGTAACTCACTGACACCGGAGGAATGTCTTGTGTGTATCAAACATCGCAACATTACTGGGTGACTATAAAGGTGCTCTACAGATATCTCCGAAGGTGTCCGTTGAGTTGGCATGGATCAAGACTGGGATTTGTCACTCCATGTGACGGAGATGTATCTCGGGGTCCACTCGGTAATGCAACATCACAAACAATCCTTGCAAGAAATGTGACTAAAGAGTTAGCCACGAGATCTTGTATTACGAATGAGTAAAGAGACTTGCCGGTAACGAGATTGAAATAGGTATGGCGATACCGACGGTCGAATCTCGGGCAAGGAACATACCGAAGGACAAAGGGAATGATATATGGGATTGTGTGAATCCTTGACATAGAGTTTCAACCGATAAGATAATCATAGAATATGTAGGATCCAATATGGACATCCAGGTCCCTCTATTGGATATTGACCGAAGAGTGTCTCGGTCATGTCTACATAGTTCTCGAACCCGCAAGGTCTGCACACTTAAGGTTCGGTGACGTTTTCGTTATAGTTGAATTATTCATGTCGGTGACCAAAGGTTGTCTGGAGTCCTGGATGAGATCTCGGGTGTCACGAGGGTTTCCAAAATGTTCCAGAGACGAAGATTGATATATAGTAAGTATCCATTTGCCTCCCGGAAAGTTTTCGAGCATTATCGATAAAGTACTGGGAATGACGAATGTGTTCCGGAGTTCTACCGGGAGGGGCCACTCGCCCGGGAGAATACCAAAAGGGGCCCAAGGGTGGCACACCACCCCAAGAGGGCCTAGGTCAGACGAAGTGGAGAAAAAGGCAGGGAGATACTCTAGGTTCTCGTAACTACTCCCTGCCAGAGAGCCCCTCATCCCAGATGATGACTTGATTCATCAGAGGACTCTGAAGATACTCTCCGATGTTCTCTCGAGAACTTGTGCTCATCGCCTTTGCGATTCCCTTCCACCGTCAACCCCGTGTGGATGATTACATACAATTGTCGCTCATACTTTATTTTCTAGTTTATCTTGTTACTCCAAGGTACATCAAATTATCTTACTGGGATTCGCTCGTCCTCAGTTGTCATGGGTTTTGCAAGTCCTTCAAATTCCTACTCGATCTTTCGAAATCCTTAGTAGCTTATTGCTCTTGACATTTCTCACTTGCTTGCATTATGGTTAACTCCATGTGTCTAGCAACATTCATCAAAATCCTTTGTGATTATCATTTTATCTTATTGATTCAACATGTGTGTGAATGCACGCAATCATCAGTTGATCCTTATAAATTATTTTTTGGCTAAGGCGTCTTTCCAAACAGGGGCTGGTTCTGGGCAAAACAACCTTGATTGATTGTCCATCTAAGTCCTTTTGACTTGCTTGTATTTGATCGGAGCATCTGATTCTAATACACCAACCTAGAATTCATAATTACTTTGGTATTTAATTATCAATATTTTTCAGGTGTTCTATAATCTGATGCCTTGCATTCTATCTCCCTATAATTGAGTATCGATACTCACATCAAGTCCTTTGTGGACTGACAGACCCATTGTTGGGTTATTATCCGACGGCGTCCTTTACATTCAAAAATTCTTGTGATATTCTTCCCCTTATACATGATGCCATTGGTAAATTGTGTCTTCTCCCTTTGATAAGTTGTATCCTATGCTTTTGTCATCCATGCTCTGTTTTCTAGCATGTGTTAATTACTCTTGAAGTTTGTGTTATATGTTCATAAGATGCCCTGATGGGTTGAACCTATGCCTTCCCTAATTCGTGTGAACCCAAGAGTTTTCACAAGTCTTACTCTTCTCGTGTTTTGCCACATAATATTTCCAAGCTACAACTTCATCAAAGGCAAGGAATAAATGGCAGGTGAAGCATTAATGAAGTGGGAGTCAACCTTGAACTTGTGTTCATGCCCATGGAAACGACATTGATCCTATGATAGAAATATCAATAATCATTCATTGTATGATTTGAACTTGCATATGTGATTTGGTACTTCGCGACCGTGGTTTTGACCATGATTGTTCTTCTTTGATCCCATATAGGTAAGTTGAAGCACTTGTCTTCTTCAGATCAATACATCGGTCCAAGATTTAATATTGATCTATGTCCGAGTATTATCCCTGGTATCTCGAGAATATCATGGTCCTATATAACTTCTTATGAGCTCCTCATCAACTATGATATTTTGCTGATTCTAGTTTCCTCGTGTTTTGAGTTGTTGGACACTCAAGGAAAACCGATAACTGAATCGAGTACACATTGTGATTCAACAACTCTTAGTAATCTTATTTGATTACGAGTTTGTACTCGATCATGTCATTCCAAGTTGTTAGGCTACATCATCATGTTCATGCTAGAGCTTGACCATGCTATATATGTCCTTCATCCCTGAAACATATTTCCAACGAGCGTTAAACTTACATCAAGCTTTCAACATCATGTTGGTTGTCTTGAAAGGAAATTTCGATTCTAAGCTAGCAATCTTATTTGTGGTTTCGACAACCTTTCGCTTCACCATTCCTTTGCTTGATGTCGTTGCTGAACGATTACATCTTCATGTAACTTACCGATAAATGTGTCGTGATCATCGTCAGCATTCTAAGCCTTTCTAGGATATCGATCGAATTCATGATGAGAAATACCATCCTTTTCCCCATGATGATCTGTGTTATCATCAATAACGATATTGCCTTCCCTCCAACACAAACTTGGTCGTGTTTTGTGTTGACCCTTGAGTCCTTCCTATTCAGCTTATATTATCTTCTACCTTGGAGTACTACCATCTTTTATGTCAAGAATGTTGTGAGAATTGTTGCACCTCTTAAGAATTCTTGATATAGTGATACTTCTCGCCATCACCACTCATTTCTTGGTCCCCGTATTGTTTCTAACCGAAATACCAACAAGTGCACTCTGATGTGTGATTCTAATACTTCTAGCAACCCTATTGTTTTGAAGATAATGATTGATAGTTTCATTCTTAGGGTGTTGGTTTTTGACTCACCCTTTTAGCATTGGGCATGCTACTCGGTTTGTATCCCCGAGTGCACCCTTTAATCAATGTTTAATTTTTGATATTTCCCTGAGCATACGTATTTATATCATTTGATCTGACAAATGCTATCTCCTTGTTCTTTTTCATTTCAGAAATTCAACCCTATCAAAATCTTGAGGGATTGTTGTTGAGGCCATCGGCAACAACCTCAACTTCTCCATGTTTCATGATGAAGCTCTTGAAAGCATTATCTTTGTGCCTAGCTCATGAAGAATATGTTTGATAGAAGAAGTATTTTCCCAAAGTTCACGTGCATTACTAACGCCGTGAATATGAGAAAGTTTTGTTTCGCTTCCTATGGGGTCATCCCAAATCATTTGCGCTCGTGTGAGGTGATATATGTTTTGAAGAATTGCTATCTTCACTTCATATAAATTTATCTCAGCACCCCAGGCCACTGACTGATTTGATCAAGGAAAATAAGCTCCTTCATAAGAGCTAATCCAGGATTACACAAGGACCTTAATATCCTCTATGATGATTCCCAAATCAGAACTCAGTTGCGTTTTGTTGTAAGAATTCCATGTGGGCACGAATGTCTTGACATAGTGTTCATGTGTCTTACAATCAAATTCATGATTAGATACTTACTTTCGTAGTTCATATCCCGAAAATCTTGCATCATCATCTCGTCAAAATTTGTCGCCCCCTTTCTTCTGAGGCATCCTAAACGTGAGGTGTCGTGTGAATCTTGGGCAGATATGATGGTTAGAAAAATTCCCAATAATTATAACGTTGGTCTTTATGTAAACATGTACTATGATGTCTTGCCTAGCACACGTGGTCGAAGGACCTATTGTTATAGTATCTTGTTCAGCAAGATTCGTCATTCTTCCATGAGGAAATCGTATGAATTATTTAATAAGTTTCTCCTGATGGGTCCTTTGTGTACCCAAGTCTGACCTTTATATTATGACCATGTCAATGCTACCTCGAAGCACGATGTGATACTTCAAATGTCAATAGGAACATTGGAAGCGTCATGCTAAGATGTTCTTGATCAATTATCCAAACATTATTGCATGGGTAAACATCATGATTCTCTTTGCCCTTTATATAAATGGTTATGTGCTTGAGGGCCTATCATGTATAACATGCTCTATTTTCCTTGGGAAAGGTATACTATAATACTTGTGTGTGAGCACATTTATCCTTTCCATTGGTCTGTTTAATTTTACTTGTAACCTAACTTATCTGAGTAGTGGTAATTTGTTGCTTAGGTAAAAACATTGGTGAACAACTTTGTTAGTAAGACCCTGTTACTACCGTGGATAACATTCCGGTAGCCGCCGGTGGACGAGAACTTTGCCTATTGGTCTGCCTCGTTTAAACGAGCAGGAATATGGTTCTATTCGTCCCCCGCCCTTGGTACCGACGTTGTTGCCAACATAACTGATGGGTTATCCTCTAACATGTCTTTCTACCAAGACTGTACAAGATGTCACCGTTGTGCCTACTCTTGGCCCACATGGTGGGTCCATAACCCAAAGTTCCATAGGATCGAAACTTAACTCTCTTGTACATCTTTGACTCCAAAGTATCCTTTGCACTTGGCCTCATGTGAAATTCCTGAGCCACCGTCCAATGGGACGATCTATTCTTGTATCAAACACAATACTTATTTCTGTTTCTCTAAATCCCCTTCCATATCTATTTAGGCATCAAAGGATTGCCTAACCGTTTGAAACCTTGGTACCCTCGCGTGTTACTCTCAATGAATTCTGTGAGTTACAACTTGAGGAATAATGCATGTCCTCTTCCCTGAGTTCGCCTGCAGGTGCCCAACCTTGTGTAGCTACGTTCTTCCAGAGTTATGTCCCGTATCACATTCGTATGACGATGAATATCCCGAGGGAAGGATGACGACTCTATCAGGTTTACCCGAATGAGAGTAATGAATACGTCAACAAGAAGGACCAACCTCTTTGAACAGAGCAACGAATACAAGAAGACTCGTTAGAATTTCGTAACCAAATGTTTTCCCCTTACCCCTACCTCTTAATTCTCGGGACTAGAATTTGTTTTAGTGGTGGAGAGTCATGACATCCCAGGATTATGCTACAGTAACCCCTATATCAAGCTATAGTGGTCACCACGATTAAGCTCATCATGATGTTAAAAAATGTTTGACCACTATGAATTTCATATCTCATTTCAAATTCCACCACTTAAAGCCATTGAATTTTATTATGACAAAATAAAACCTCAACCATGCAGACTAAAACGTTCAAGGTGTTGTAAATATTCCTTGGATAATTGCTTCGTGAAACCAATATTTTAGGAAATGATTATTTTCCCTAAAACTTTTAAAAGAAAGACTAAAAGCATATTTTAAATGCTTTCGAAATTAAATAAATTTCAAAACCACTTTCAATAAATGTCAAACTTTTTGTGCCACTGTCTAAAAATGTAATATAATTAATGGACCCACTGCCATATTTTACTAAAATACATTTACTTTTGAAATAATACAAAGCACAATAACTATAAATTTAAAATAGAAATAAAATAAGAAGGGGAAAGCCCCTTTCCCTCACTAAGCCTAGGACCATTTCCCCCCTCCCCGGTCGGCCCAGGCCAACCCCCTCACCCCCTTCTATAAAAGGGGGCTCACCCCACAAACCCTCTCTTTTTGCTCCCCTCACTTCCCTCCCCAACCAAAACCGGCAGCGCCCTCCCTCATCCGTGGCCAAGCGTGCCCGAGCCTCCGGCGCCCGCGCCTCGCCGGCATCGGCCACCACCGGCCCTCTCCGGCAGACCATCCCTAACTCCTCACCGTCGGCCAACCTCGTGCCACGATGCCCCTTCCCACGAACGACTGTGAGGCCACTCCCCTCCATCCGCACCTGCCCCTCCCCTTCTGGTCCGCCACCATGCTGCCGCACGCCACATCCCCCTCCGTCGAACCCCCCTCCTCATGGACGAGCCCCCCATTGCGCTCCCTTGCCCACTCGCCGCTGCGCACTTTGCCGCTCGCTCGCTCGTGCCCGCTCCCGTCGCGACACATCGGTCGCACAGGTCCCTCCCGCTCATTGCTCGCCGCTGTTTGCGCGCCCCCATGCCGCCGCAGCTTCCCACACCCTGCTCCGCTCGCCACGTTAACCGATGGCTGCCACCGACGCCGCCCCGTTGGCCCCGCACCTGTTGGCCATCACGTCCTAACGTCGTTGTCGCGCACCCCGCAGCTCCGCGAGCCTGTGCACACCATCGCCTGCACCATCACGCCGCCACTCCGGTCCCGCCAATGACCTCGCCACTGGCTTTGGCCGGTCTCTCCTTGGCTGGCCCCGACCCTCCGTGTTAATCTATGGGGATTAACCCCCCACCACCACTACCACCACACACACACACACATACTATTAGCAGTTCCCCCATAGTGTATGACACATGGGGCCCATGCCCCGTGAAATGAAATTAAAATAAATAAATAGTAAACAAATATATATATATATGAATATATAATTATTTGAAATAATTAATTAATTGGTTAATTAAGTTAATTAAGATTAATTAGATTAATTAATCACTGTATTATGTAACACACTATGACATGTGGACCCATGCAATTAGTACTAATTAAATCTGTCTAGCTAAATCTGATAATTAATTTGGACTAAATAGTAAATGACATGTGGGTCCCCCTATTAATTAATATATTTAATGTTAGTTAAATCGGGTTTAAAATTGGGCCTATGAAAGTGGGACCCACTGGTCAGTTTGACGAGTCAACAAGCCGTGATGACTACTGATGTCAGCATGACATCATGCTGATGTCATAATTGAATTATTGAATTATTCAATTAACTTAAATCTGTTTAATTGTAGAATATGAATACAAATTTAAAATTATTATAAAATAATCCGTAATCCGGATGAAAATAATTTATACAAGAAAGTTGATGAGAAAAACAAGATGAACCCGGATATGGTGTCGTTCGTTTGTCATGCGTCCCTAGCATAGCGAACATTGAACTTTTCCATCGTCGTTGCATGTTCGGTAGTAGCGAGAGACTCGGGAAATATCGTCACATATTTTCCCGATCCGTCCATGACATGTAGTACTGCGTTAGCTCATGCCTAGTACTACATTTTGCCATGTCATGCATCGTGGTGCACTATGTACTTTATATTTATTATTTCTTCTCCCTCTTCTCTTTGGTAGACGCACACGATGACGCTACTGTCGGGTAAGACTACCCTCCTAACGACCATCCCTTTGCCACAAAGCAACAAGGCAAGCAACCCCCCTTGATCATTCTTATATCGCCCATTCTTTCTCCCTCATGCTTGCATTAGATTTTGTGACTTTTGTATATAGATCTTATTCTGATGCATAGCCTGTTTTTGATAAACTGATGTAATACTCTACTGCACTTTAAATGCTTAGTATAGGTAGCTAAGTGATCCCCAATGACCCCCTTAGTCCTAGTTGCCCCGCTTTATCATCAAAGTCTCAATCTACTGATCGACGAGCCAAGACCCGTCACATCACTTCACACCCCCCTTGTTGTACGATGTTGCAGAGCTACTATCGAGTACCGAGGGTGACACCTCATTACGTACTCCTGATGTTTGCTCCGTAGTGTAGTTAACCGACGTTGGTTCACGGAGGGTGATTCCTCCTTCGCCACCTCTAATAACGACTCTTTCATGCAACCCCTCAAGCATGGACCATCGAGGAAGATTCCTCCCTAGTCACCTTGATGGTTACATAGTTCAGAATCCATCAAGGGTGATACCTCGGATCCCTCTAATGTTACAGCCACACAGTTACTTGACCTTACTACTAGAACATGAAAGGTGTGTTGCAGGTGGATTCCTGCATGGTTGTAACAAGGTGTGGTCGGTCATTCTTGGCCCTTGCCACACATCCTCGAGACGGGGCCATGGGACCACATATCATGGATTGCTAACCGTCACCGCAATGTTAATTAAAATGCTAATGGGATTTGGGTATTTGATCTGAGTTGGTCATAGACCTTTTCACACTAATCTTCACGTGGGAGAAGTTATGGGTACTCGACGTCATGGTATCAGCCGAAGCTCTTCAAACATCAGCAATGGAGCGGTGCACGCCCGAGTGGTATGCATAAGCATCGTTCTTGTATAAGAGGTGCCAGTACCGACATCGGCCGCCCACGCATCATGTAGGAGTGCAAAGGGTGATGGGCCCATGACCCCTGTGTGCTTAGATTTAGACCGGCGGGCTGGCCTCTCTGTTGATCCTAGGTAGGGTTGCGACGTGTTGATGTTCTGAGGACGGGCATGACCCTGGAAAGTGTGTCCGGCCAGAGTTTATCAAGTGTGATGAGTAACTTGGTGCACCCCTGGAGGGATGAAAATTAGCTATTCGAATAGTTATTTCCACGGTTACAGCAGGACTTGGAATTCTATCCCAATCTAATACAAATACAACTCTTACTTAACTGGAATGCTTGCTCTGAGATTGCTTTCTCGCAGGGAGTCGAGGAAGAATCTATGGGCATGACTTAATTAATTTTGCTACAACAATATGACTATATAGTTGTCTTACTTGCTCTACTCTCGTCTATTGTTGCGAGACCTTGAAGATGCTAGTCTTCGATAGGACTAGTCCCTTTTTTCTATTCTCACGCTGATGTAGTCATTCCACATATAACCCCATTCCTTTGATATTGATACATACTTAGCATAGTTCTGATGTCAGACTTGCGAGTACTTTGCATGACTACTCATCGTTGCTTTGCTCCCGTTTTTTCCCTTGATATGATTGCCGCCACCAGATGATGGAGCCCAGGAGATGGCGTATACCGATGATGAGGACTACTACCCCGACAGTGCCTACTACTACGTGGAGGTCACTTACGACCAAGAGTAGTTCGGGAGGTTCCCAGGCAAGAGGCCTCGCCTCTTTCGATCTATGTACCTTTTGTGCTAGCCTTCTCTAAGGCATTACCTTGTTTTATGTGTGTACTCAGATATTATTACTTCTTCTAACTCGTGCTTTTCCGAGATTGTGTATTTCGAGCCCTCGAGGCCCCTGGCTTGTAATATGAAGCTTGTATGCTTTTCTTGTGTCTAGAGTTGTGTTGTGATATCTTCCCGTGAGTCCCTAATCTTGATCGTACGCATTACATGTATGTTTAGCGTACGGTCAAAATCGGGGGCGTTACAGGCATCCCCGAGCTTAGACGCTTGAGTGTTCGTAGAATATTACCTTGGGGTGCCTTGGGCATCCCCAAGCTTAGGCTTTCACTACTCCTCAATCCTTTGTCCATCGGGATAATACCCAAAACTTGAAAACTTCGATCACATAAAACTCAGCAAAACTTTGTGACATCCATTAGTGTAAGCAACATAACAAATACTTTCAGGTGATGTTATAGGTTGATTCTTAATTTATTTTAACATAGGGTACTGTATTCTAACTTCTCCATGGCTTATACCCACCGATACAATCCATAGCATCATCAAAACAAGCAAACTACGCAAACAAAAACAGAATCTGACCAAAATAGAACAATATGTAGTAATCTCTAATGAACCTATACTTTTGTAATTCAAAAAATTCTGAAAAATGAGGATGACCTTAGGAATTTTTATAGCAATACTATGTAACAAATTCAGCTTAAAAAGACGTGGCAGTAAAATCAGATAAATTCTGCACTGGGTGTCAAAGTTTTTGTTTTTGCATAGTATCAATTCTACTCATCATGCAAATCATCCCAAAGGCTTTACTTGGCACAAACACTAATTAGAACATAAAAACACAAACATTACATAGGAAATAATCATGTGATCACAAACAAACATAAAGTAAAAAAGAAAAAATAAAGATAACTATTTGGTTGCCTCCCAACAAGCGATATTGTTTTATGTCCCTAGCTAGGCATGTTGCATAGTTCAAGTCTTGTCATCTTTGTTCATAAGGGGTTCAATCTCCTTCATAACCTTGTTTTCTCTAGAACAAACAACATCAAGCTTTTTTATATGGTATCAAGCCTCCTATTGTGTAGCATAACGTTCCCGTGGATCTTAGATATAGAATTGAGCAACCCCCTAAAATTAGACTCCATACTAGTTCTAGCATCTTTGATTAGCTCAGTTTGGTGGTGGCACACTAGTATATAAGGTTCAATGGTTTCTATTTTAGGTTGCCCAAATACATTTTTCATCTTATTATAGGTGTCAAAAGCATTGTTTCCAAGCAAATGTTTTTCAAACATAGAATCCAAGACACGTTTATGGGAAAGAGATAGACCAGCATAAAAACTTCTAAGAAGCAATGTAATATGACTATTAGGATTAGCTCTAGCTTGTATTGTTAGTAATATGTCCCAAGCTTATTTGAGAGACTCATAACATACTTGCTTAAAATCCAAGATTTGGGAACCCTCTCCAAAGTAAGGAGGAAGAGGCATATTCGGAGCGGAGGTAGCCATGGTGTCAAACAAGTAAATTAGAGAGCAAAGATGCAATCTAGTGACAAGCTAAGCAAGCAAAGGTAAATATTTTTGTATTTTTATGAGACAAGCTAAATATACCAATAAATAAGAAGAGTAACAAGTGAATGAAAAATTTGTGTGGAGTTACTTGGTAGTTAGTGATGATATTCCCTCGCAACGGCGCCAGAAATCCTTCCTTATACTTGTGATCTGTGTTGGATTAATCGTGAAGAGGAATGGGTTATCACAGCATAATGTGGGTAGGTATTTCCCTCAGTTATGCAACCAAGGTTTATAAAACCAGTAGGAATATCAACCACAACCATCTTCAGTGGTTGCACACAAAAGAACAAATAACTTGCACCCAACGCGGACAAGAGGGTTGTCAATCCTCTTGTTCTTGTTATTTGCAAGTGAGTGAGGTGTGTCGATAATTGTAGATAGCGAGATAAAATAAAAACAAGTAAACGGCAACAAGGTATTGAAGTTTTATCAGTATGTTGTGAATAGACCTGGGGGCATAGTTTTCCCTAATGGCATCTCTCATGAAAAATAGCATACGATGGGTAAACAAATTACTTTGGGCAATTGACAGAGAAGCGGGTAGTTATGAGATATTCACGATAATGATCATGTGTACATAGGCATCATGTCCATAAACAAATAGGTCGACTCATGCCTGCACCTATTATTATTACTCCACTCATCAACCGCTATCCACCATGCATCTAGAGTATTAAGTAAAACGGAGTAATGCATGGAGAACAATGAGATGATGTAGACAAAGTAAGCTCAAGCAATATGAATAAACCCCGTCGGTTTATCCTTAGTAGCAGCAACACAAAGATGCATCTTGTCCCCTTCTGTCACTGGGATATAGAAATTCGCCAGGTTGAACCTACTACAATGCACCTCTCTCACTAAAGAAATATCAATCTAGTGTCCCAAACTATTTCAATAGATTAGAGAGAATTATGAAGCTATCATAATCATGCACATAAGAATCATATAAGTATTCAGAGGAGACTCAAATACTTATCATTAAAAGTTGAACATAAAACCCACAATTCATCAGATCCCAACAAACGCATCGCACAAAAGGAATTACATCATATGGATCAAAGCGAAGATATGATGATCATTGTATTAAAGATCAAGAGAGAGAGCTTGCCATCTAGGTATTGTACATGGACCCAAAGGTCTGTGGTGAACTACTCACACATCATCGTGAGGGCAGAAAGGTTGATGAAGAGGCCCTCCGTGATCTGTCCCCCCCCCCCCAGCAAGGTGCCGGAACGAAGCTCGAGATGGCCTCCCGTTGGAACAGAGACTTGCGGCAACGTAAAAAGTGTTTCGGGGCTCCTTCCAGTGTTTCTAGGGTAAAAGAGTATTTATAAGCCAAAGAACAAAGTCGGGAGGGCCGCGAGGGAGGCACAAGCCATCAGGGCGCCCACCTCCCCCTAACTTGTGGGCCCCTCATGCGGCCTCCAACCTTCTTTCGATAATGCTCGGTCTTCTTTTGGTCCAGAAAAAATCACCAAAAAAAATTAGGTCAACTAGGCTTCATTTGGTATGGAAAACCTGAAAAGTGAAAACATGTAGAAAACACCATATGATGATATATCAGCATGGAACAATCAAAAAATATAGATACGTTGGAGACGTATCACCTAGTGACAAGCATTAAGGGTAGTAAAGTCATAGCATGGAACAATCTTCGAACACAGTGGATACTAGGGATAAAGCCCTATCAAAATAACTCGTTTACATGACAAATCTCATCCAATCCCATCACCGACCAACAAGCCTACTAAGGAATTACTCACTCTCAGAGGTGAGCATCATGATGTTGTTGATGGAGAAGGGTTGGTGATGACGACGGCGACGAAACCCGCTCTCTGGAGCCCCAAATGGATTCCAGGTCAACCCTCCCAAGGAACAACACGAGGTGGCAGCGGCTCCGTCTCATAGACTGCGATGAAAACTTCTCTCTTATTTTTTCTCCCGAAATAGGAATTTATAGGACTGGAATTAGGGTGTGCGGAGCCACGAGGTGGTCACAAGCCAACAAGGCACGCCCAGGTGGTGGCCGCACCCTATTGACTTGGAACCAATAGGTGCCCCCTCTCTGGTGGGTCTTCGCTCCAATATTTTTTACACATTTCAAAAAAAAATCCAAAAGTTTCGTCCAATTCCGAGAACTTTTATTTCTGCACAAAAACAACACCATGGTAGTTCTGGTGAAAGAAACATCAGTCTGGATTAGTTTCATTCAGATCATGCAGATTAGAATCCAAAAAAGAGCAAAAGTGTTTCCAATAGTAGATACGTTGGAGATGTATCAACTCCCCCAAGTTTAACTCATTGCTTGTCCTCAAGCAATTTAATTGACAAACTGAAAGTGATAAAGAAAACTTTTACAAACTCTTTTGTTCTTCTTGTTGTATATAGACTTAGCTAGTGTTCAGGTTTTCAGCATAGATCACAAATAACCATATCAATGATAACAATTGAACATTATATTCATTCATGGCAATGAAATAACCAACTAGCGATCAATAATAAAATATCTCACATGCCAACAATTTGTCAAAACAAACATGATATAATATGATGATATGGTATCCCGCTAGCCCTTTCCGAGACCGCAAAGCGTAAATGCAAAGCACCTCTCAGGTTCAAGCAGCGACTAAACATTGTGATTCAGAGTAGAAAAGATCCAGTCATGCTCACATCCAACATTAACTAGACTCAGTGCATAAGAATGACAATAGTGCTCTCAGGTCTGGTGTTTTTAGTAATAAGATGATGACTCAAATAAAAGAAAATAGCATGAAAGTAAATAACATAAAAGTAAATAGAAAGACCCTTCGCAGAGGGAAGCATTGACTTGTAGAGGTGCTAGAGCTCATGGTTTAAAATTCAGATGAAATTGTAATTATAGGTGGTGTGATTTTGTTGTCAACGTCACAACAGAGATTTTGGTATCTTCCATGCTAAACACGTTATTGACGGTTCCCAAGTGGAAATATAAAGTTTACTTGCATCCACCATACATACACAAGCCATGGTTGACCGAATACTGAGGTGCCCTCCAACATTTCAACTGTCCCGAGAGTTATGTTTAATTATATTTGATTATGCATGACTAGGCAACCTTTTTTTAGCCTCTCTCGTACAATGACGGACGTATAAATGCCATATTAAGAATAACTCGCTTATTATGGAAGATACTGACCACCCCGTCGCTCCATGACAGGTACGAGCACACAAAACAGATGTTTATTTGAATGTTTAAAGGTGACACGTGCAAATTTACTTGAAACGGCAGGGTAATGCCGCAGATAGGTAGGTATGTTGGACTCATTTGGAACAACTTAGGTTTAGGAGTTTAGATGCACAAGCAATATTTGCACTTAGTACACAAGAAAGCTAGCAATAGATTGAGAAGCGACCAGCTAGAGAGCAAATACGGTCAAAATCATGCATTGAAAATAATTAACATTGAACACTAGGATGAGTAGGATATGAACACTCTTAATTTAAATATCATGAAGGATGCATTGGGTTTGAATCAACTACATGTTTGCACATGGGCCAAGTCAAGTCGCTCAAATTACTTAGAGGAGGATACCATACTAACATACTACATCACAACTATTTTAATGCATGTTGAAAAGTAAGATAAATCATTATCCACTCCTAACTATTTAAGCATGGCATGACCAATCATAATATCTAATTTTCATCATAAACATGTTTACTCATAATATGCTGAATAAGATCAAACGAGCTAGATATATTTACAAAAACGAAAAACAAAAAGAGTTCATACCAGCTTCCTTTACCACAATCACTTCATCAAATATCATCATTATTGCCTTTCACTTGCACAACTGAATGATGTGAAAATAATAATAGTGTAATTGTGCCATAGACTAAGATGCAAGACAAGGTAATATTTGCTTTTTGTTAGATCAACAATAATGTGTATAAGAGCCAATCAACATTTTCATCGTAGTCTTCTCCTTTCAATGACTCACAATAAAAAAGAAATTCAGCGAAAGACATTGAAATATTTTTAGAGTTTTGGTTTTTTTGAAGAAAGCAAATAAGCAAAGAGAAAAACAAGAACGATAAAAACTATTTACACGGAAAAGGTCCCAACAAGAAAAATAAACCTTGTTGGATTTTATTTTAATACTACGCACTAATTGAACAAGAACTAAAAAACCGAAAAGAAGCGAGAAATATTTTTGGATTTTCAAAGTTTTTCAAACACACAAGAAGAAGGCAAAAAATAAAACTAAACATGGATATACAATAAAAAATAATGAACACCAAAAATTGATATGAAGTGTGTGAACATGAATGTAATGTCCGTGAGAAATACTACTCCCACAAGCCTAGGCTTTTGGCCTAGCTTGGCAATCACCATCTGTAGTAGCCATCTGGTTCAGGGGTAAGGTAGTTGGGTTTAGGCACTTGTGTGTCCCAAGCCTGGGCCTAGGCATGGGCCTCTACCTCGGCAAACTCGTTCCAATAAGCGATTATATACGGTAGCATGACGACATATTTGTGCCTGGCATGATAATGAAACAAAGAATATGCATGCCATACAGTAACATCGCGAGTCTTCTCGCTATATACCACGTTATAAGGAATGTGGCGTTGAGGTTCAGGTTCATCAATAAAGTGGTGTTCTAGCATAGACTGGTGATCAAGATAAACCTTAGGTAGCATGTAATTAGTAGGGCGTATATTGATATTAAACTATTTTGCTAAGCGAGTGGCATAAATGCCACCAAGGACTTTTCCCTTGATGTAGCGACCCGACTCAAGACGAGTCAAGCCTTTGTGTTTCCGTGCCATCCCTGGTTCAGTATGCTGGCACACACAGTACATCAATGTATATATCAAAGTGCAATCACATGTAAAATAGCGTAAAACTGATATATACCTTAATTATCTCAGCGGAACCGGTCAAGGGAGTGGAGTCCCAATAAACACCAACGGCAAGTTGAGTGTAGACCGTAACCCTGAATCGTACTCTTACTCGTCGAAGAAAAATATCTGCAACATAAGACGTTGCAGCCGTGTAGGTCAGCATATTGAATATGCCGGCAAGTCACATAAGAGAGGGGTAAAATAATAATCAACTATCTCTACATGCATATTTGGTCGGTGGAGCTAAGTTTTGCATAAAGCCAGTTTTATCCTACAACAAGAGGGGTTGAAAGCAAAATGTTACTACAATGTTTGTTGTTAACGAGATGGTTCCGCCAACCAGTTCTCGTACCCGAGTTGTCAATAATTCCCACATCAAATATATTTAATGGTGTTGAGAAATCCAGATAACTTCAGTTCCTTTGGCTCAAGTCGTCCATGACCGTGGACACGGCTAATCGATTAGGTTTGAGTACTCTGCAGAGTTTTGCACACGTTCCCCACAAGATTTGATCGCCTCCGTGTATGTCCTCGCACTTCAAGGTGTTTTGAAGACCGGATGACCAAAACATGGTCTTTCAACGGGTCCCTCTGAATCCCTGTCGGTGCCCATCCATTCATACCATTCGTCTACATCTGCTAGCACCGCGTGTCCAGAGTCGCCGCGTTGTCCAACCAAGCCAGAGCCCATAATGACTTGTGGCTGTGCAGGTAAGCCTTGGGTCTTGAAAATATCCGTCCGTCTCTTTGAGCCTGGGTGAAGCATTCCGCAGGATGACATGGCCTCTCCAGCATCCCGGGCATCCACTAGGTTTTCCAGGGAGCCGATCAATCGTCCTTCACCCAGTGTTGCATTGCGTCCGAGATCTTGAAAATCTTGTCTTAGTCCGGTCTTGATTATTATATCAATCTCGCATCACTCCGATAACCCGTCTACTCAAGCATAGCATTAAGAAATTGTCATCCCGGGGCCAAGTGTCGGGGTCTTGTGTTCCTACCACATGATACTACTCTTACACTAAAGTTTCCAAGTACCTAGGCAGCATGCAATTGGGCAAAGAAGGTGATCTATCATGCATCGAAAACATAGGTAAAATAACATGATCAAAGATGACTTGCCTGTGATGTTGACGAAGAAGAATTTCTCGAGAAAGTAACTTGATAGACTACTCGTCACTCTCCGATGAAATCTATATAACAAACATATCATTTACATAAGCACTCATACTAGCAATCATTCTAGCAATCAAAACAAAAGAGAGAGAGCGAATAAGAAACCGAAAGAAACTTCAAGTAAGACTAGGGAGTCTTCTACTACGTCAAACACTAAATAGTTTTTGTCTAAGAGAAAATAATAACAAGGAACTAAGATATAAGTTTAACTAAGATAAAATAAAGTATTTTTCACAAAACCTTTTGAAAGTATTCCCAAACGGGATTTGAAACAACGGTGAAAACAATTGCAAGTTACTAAGGAACTAGAATTGATTTCATGAAAACAAATAAAAATAAAATAAAAACTTGTTGCAAAACTATTGTTTTATCTAACATAAACAAAACAATAATTTTTCTGAAATAATAAAGAAAATAGTTTAAAACAAAAATAGAAAAGGAATTAGCCGAAATCCTAAAAGAGGTGAAACAGAAATTGTTTCACAAGAAAAGGTGAGCTAAAATACTCAAACAAATCTGAAACTTTTACCACTGATATATAAGATCACTAGTGATCAGTACCAAAAGGAATCAAATTAAAAGCTATTTTTAAACTCCTGGAATTGACAAAACAAGGTTTAAACTAAATCTGATCTAACTTGTATTTACAAATCTCAAACATAGACAAATTATACGTTTTTAAAAACTACAGGCAATTTGTGAGCTACAGGAAAAAGAATCACTATCATTGGACTTCAGGATCAAAAGTTGTAACCAAAACAAAATTGAAACTTTCTGTTTTTTGCAAACAGGCAGAAAAAACTAAAGATAACTAGTTCTAAAAAGAGGGTACACGTGGCATGTTGCTATAGGCCGAGAGGGGTGTTTGTTGCAAAGCTAGTAGCAAACGGCCTAGCTCTAGTAAACCTGCTGGATAAAACATAAGTGGGAATAAAAACCGCTGGTTTACTGAACTAAACCGAAGGGGTAACTAGAGATCTAATCTAGGCCATCTAAATAGGATCTAAGGGCTACCAAACAAAAGAAGAAAAAAAACAGAAAATAGGAGGGAGTTACCTCGGCTGGGAGAGCTGCCCGTGGCTGGCAATGGTGGCGAGGTGGGGGTGGGGTGCCGGTGGGGAAGGGGGAGGGGCCGGCGGGAGTGGGGAAGGGGGCCGAAGGGTGGGGCTCTCAGCAGGGGGTGGGTAGGCGAGGTGGGGGTGGCTGTAGGGGCGAGGTGAGGGGTGGAAAACTGCTGGTTTTGCTGCTGCTGGTCGTGGTGGGAGATGGGGAGGTGCAGCAGGGGGTGGAGGGGTGGCGAGGTGGCAAGGGGGCGGCGGTGGAGGGGGCCGAAGTGGTGGGGGTGGAGGAGGGGGTGCAGCGAGGTGGGGGTGAGCTCCTGTGATGTTTCTCCGGTGAGTTTCCGGTGACGACTCCGGCGAGGTGGGGCACGAGTTAGAGGCGAGGAGAGGAGAACTTTTCGACGGGAATGGAACGAGGAGAGGTAGGGGCTTCTTATAGAGGTGGCGGGAGGCGCCGGGGAGGAAAGGGCTTCGCGAATCCCGGAGGTGGGGATTCTCCTCTCCATGGAAGGAAACTTCCTGTGACGTGAGGGGGAGAGGAGGAAGAAGATGATCCTTTGTTGGGCCAAATTTGGAAAGCTCTTAATGGGCTAGCTCCTATTTCCTAATAAAAGTGATTCTATTCCTATTTTCAAAACTAGGAAACTAAAACGTTAAAAAGGAAATCTAATCAATTCAGAATAAAGAGTTTTTATATACTAAAATTATCAGAAAAATAAAATATAGATGATGGGCATTTTTCCACGGCAAAAATAAAAACTTCAAAAAAAATGATTTTCACAAAGTTGCCAAAAAGGTTTATTTTCTTTTGCAAATAATTTTCAAATGATCCTCTAAGTTTGAGGGTGCAAATAACATTCAAAATGCCCGGGTATTTGAGGGTCATGTTCCTCCGCTCTTTAGAATGTATTTCCCGACATTTCTTGCACGAAGAAAACGAATGGAAATGCAAAAGAATTCAAATGCAAATATCTCCGTTCAAATTCTTTGTGGTTGAAGAAGTCATGTCATCTTCTCTCGTTGCTTTTAAAAGATTGAATTTGAATTCACCGGCGAAGGGGAAAGTCATTTTATTCCCTCTCATTCAAAATTTTCGAAAAGTTTCAAATTTCACACAAGTTTCAGTCACTCAGCAAACAAACAAACAATCGATCTCATAATTATATTAACATTCCAAAATTTATAATTTTGGGATGTTACAAACTACCACACTTAAAATGAATCTCGTCCTCGAGATTCGAAGAGGCTAAAAAGAAAGGTTAGGGTTCGGGGGTCTTCTAACAAATCCAATCTCTGGCAAGGTGGGGTGCTACCACACTTAAAATGAGAGATACTGGTCCCTCAAAATGTTTTAACGATCCTCTGGGGTTTTTTGGCAACTGACTTCCCACAGTCTTCATACTAAATCCTTTGGTGATGCTCTCCCATTATATTCATAACATTTTCCATCAAAATCGAGGGTTCTTCTGTTGATATAAGATTCTTCCGTCACTGGGTCTTCTTAACTGACAAGTCTCATGACCATTCTAAATAACCTATCGATGATTCTCATGGTGGTCTACCATTTGTGGTTATCCTGCAAAGAGAAGGGTCTTGGCTTCATCCTCACCGTAAAATTTCCTACGCGTGACAACAAATGCCATGTACTTGGGGCGTTCATCATACCATTCTAAGGCTTATACAAGAACGTCGTCTCTCTATATGGGTAAGTCTCTCAGATTTACCATTCCAAATAGCAAGATAAATGATAAGAGTAAGTCATCATGGTGATCAATCCATTCCGCACCCAAATCATTTCTCTGTATAAGGTTTATCGAATCTCGCATTCTAACACTTGGGCATCCTCACAAGCGTTGCAGAATTTCTCTTGTCCACGAACGAAGTTCGGATAATCCATTGGTTCTGCAAGCTGAACGAAACATCTATCGTATCTTCACAACTCTCGGGTTTTCGTATGCTACTAAGAAAACGTTTGCTGATCCTTCATAGCTTCTTCCATAAATCATATTCATTTCATAATCAATCCCTTATTACATCCTTAATTTCTTATCAAAACTCCAATTCAAAAGTACTCTATTACAAATGCTGCCATCCACATTGTTCGGTATGGTCGAGCATTTCTGCCAACTTTATTCATCTGCCTCTCTTGGAGGTACTTTAGTTCCACTCGAACTTTCCAATGTGCTCCTTGATATCATCCATCTTTTGCTTCATCATGGTGGTCATGAGCTTCATCCCCATCATCTCCGCACGTACTTCACTTAGGTATTCCTGGGTATGACGGATTCTTGCTTCAAGTATTTCTCCAATCTGACGTATGGCTTCCATGGCAGCTTCACGAACGGCATCGAAGAAGGTTCCTCGCGGTACACGTGAAATGAAAAAGTATTGCCCCATAGTCTTTGGACAAACTCCTTTCACATGGTGGAGGTGTACTTCCACGTACCAAAGTTCCACTCCATTTTCCATGAATGGGTAGCCTTTGTAGACTGCATCTCCTTCAAGGTGAATATGCTTCATCATGTCCTTCATGATTTTCGGGTAATCATGATCACTGGTCAGGGTCATGATCGTTTCTGGGCCCTTGAGGATTGACTCGTAGAGAGTTGTCATCTGCAGGTGTTAGTAAATAGGTACTCAGAGGAATGTATGTGTCTCCTTGGTAATCATGGTACACTCCTACTCAATGGATCCTGTGGGGTTTTACCGATTACTACCACACTTCAATGAATTATACTCATGCCTGCATAGACCATATTTTCTCATATCCTCATAATGTTCAGAGATCTTTGTTCGAAGAGAAACAACGCATACAGTTTCAACATAGGCAATCATGAGACAATAAATTCCTTTTATTCATGATGTTATTACAATCTCAGGGACTTCTGTTACAAAAATTTCACTCCATGATCTCATGAAAAACAAGAGTGCTTCAGATTATACTTATTGCCGCGGCCAAAACTTAACTACTCCTTCTTAGCTTTCTTCCTTTGTGGACAATCGCTAGCAAAATGTCCTGCTTCCTTGCAACAAAAGCAAATGAGTTCTGACCAGTCTCGAGGCTTCTTAGCTTCTGCTTTTGCTCCTTGGATTCCCGGCTTCCTTCCTGAGCACATGTATTTGTGGTGGCCAAATTTCATACACTTCTAACATCTGACATGACTCAGGTCTTTGTCTGCAGAGATTTGGTTCTTCTGAAGGTACTTTTTCTTCTTTCCGGACTCCTTTATTTTGGCCAGTTCTTCTATTTCAAGTGGATCAAACTCCACTTCTTCCGTCGGGAAGTATCCCAGATACTCTTGGCTTCTCTTCGTGCAGTCTTGTGAATAATGTCCTTCTTCTCCACATGAGTAGCATGCATTGGAGAAAAATCTGGTCAGACCTTGTCCATCAGGGTCTTCAATATTTTCGTTCATCACTGGTTCTTCTAGAATCTTCTTCTTGAGTGTTTCCTTCACTGCATCTTTCTGCTGCTTGACAACTTGTTGTACCTTGGGGTAAATGAGACACTGAGCTGGATAGTGGGTGGTTCCCTTACAAAGGAAACAAGTCACCTGACTACTTGGGCACTCCTCAGCTGGGTGATTTTCTTCACAATGAGTGCATCCATCCGTGTGTTCTTCCTGGGTGTGTCCAATTTCTCCACAGATCTTGCATGCACAAGTCTTCTTCTTCGGGTTATCATAGCACTTCTGAATAAGACGGGATCTTAATAGAGTCTTCTTGAATTCTTCCCAACTTTTTGCTCCACTAAATCCTTGTATGGCATGATGCATTTTCCACCAGATAGCAGCACTTTGGGTAAAGTACTGGAGAGCGTGTTCCACTTCATACTTCCTTGAGATCAAGTTGCTCCCGAAGTGGTTCTCCATGTTTTGAATCCATATATCAGCCTCCAGCTGGGTCATTGGTCCAGAGACTACAAGTCCAGCTTCATACTCCATCTGGTAGGGTTGAGGTTTTGGGGATGAGACGGGTAAGAGAGGGAGATACACACAATACAAACAATATTTTTTTGAGAATAGGTTTTATTTGTGGTCGTCGGAAAACACACACCAATGACGGCTCACAAATCATCGTATCTAACGTGGGTACATACCAGGGGTTTGGACTTCTAATGGTCATATAAATATTCGAACGCTTCGGGGTCTTCGAGTTCTTCGGGTCTTGAGAGTCTTCAATTGGTGCACCTTCAATTCTTCAAATGCATGTTGAACTCCTCTTTACTTTGAAGTAGAGCTCCGTTGATTCTTCATGAGGTCAAAGGGGTAAGGGGATTGTATAACTAGTGGAGGTGAGAGAGAATATTTGATGAAATCAGAAGAGATGAGAAGTAAAAGGTGTTGTTGAAAATAAAATTTTTGAGAGATCCTTTCCTAAGAAATTTCCAGTTTCTAGGGTCACGTCCTACAGTCAACATGTGCTCTGATACCATCTCTGTAGCGACCCGACTCAAGACGAGTCAAGCCTCTGTGTTTCTGTGCCATCCCTGGATCAGTATGCTGGCACACACAGTACATCAATGTATATATCAAAGTGCAATCACATGTAAAATAGCGTAAAACTGATATATACCTTAATTATCTCAGCGGAACCGGTCAAGGGAGTGGAGTCCCAATAAACACCAATGGCAAGTTGAGTGTAGACCGTAACCCTGAATCGTACTCTTACTCGTCGAAGAAAAATATCTGCAACATAAGACGTTGCAGCCGTGTAGGTCAGCATATTGAATATGCCGGTAAGTCACATAAGAGAGGGGTAAAATAATAATCAACTATCTCTACATGCATATTTGGTCGGTGGAGCTAAGTTTTGCATAAAGCCAGTTTTATCCTACAACAAGAGGGGTTGAAAGCAAAATGTTACTACAATGTTTGTTGTTAACGAGATGGTTCCGCCAACCAGTTCTCGTACCCGAGTTGTCAATAATTCCCACATCAAATATATTAAATGGTGTTGAGAAATCCAGATAACTAAAGTTCCTTTGGCTCAAGTCGTCCATGACCGTGGACACGGCTAATCGATTAGGTTTGAGTACTCTGCAGAGTTTTGCACACGTTCCCCACAAGATTTGATCGCCTCCGTGTATGTCCTCGCACTTCAAGGTGTTTTGAAGACCGGATGACCAAAACATGGTCTTTCAACGGGTCCCTCTGAATCCGTGTCGGTGCCCATCCATTCCTACCGTTCGTCTACATCTGCTAGCACCGCCTGTCCAGAGTCGCCGCGCTGTCCAACCAAGCCAGAGCCCATAATGACTTGTGGCTGTGCAGGTAAGCCTTGGGTCTTGAAAATATCCGCCCGTCTCTTTGAGCCTGGGTGAAGCTTTCCGCAGGATGACATGGCCTCTCTAGCATCCCGGGCATCCACTGGGTTTTCTAGGGAGCCGATCAACCGTCCTTCACCCAGTGTTGCATTGCGTCCGAGGTCTTGAAAATCTTGTCTTAGTCCGGTCTTGATTATTATATCAATCTCGCATCACTCGTGGTATACACTCAACCGATAACCCGTCTACTCAAGCATAGCATTAAGAAATTGTCGTCCCGGGGCCAAGCGTCGGGGTCTTGTGTTCCTACCACATGATACTACTCTTACACTAAAGTTTCCAAGTACCTAGGCAGCATGCAATTGGGCAAAGAAGGTGATCTATCATGCATCGAAAATATAGGTAAAATAACATGATCAAAGATGACTTGCCTGTGATGTTGACGAAGAAGAATTTCTCGAGAAAGTAACTTGATAGACTACTCGTCACTCTCCGATGAAATCTATATAACAAACATATCATTTATATAAGCACTCATACTAGCAATCATTCTAGCAATCAAAACAAAAGAGAGAGAGCGAATAAGAAACCGAAAGAAACTTCAAATAAGACTAGGGAGTCTTCTACTACGTCAAACACTAAATAGTTTTTGTCTAACAGAAAATCATAACAAGTAACTAAGATATAAGTTTAACTAAGATAAAATAAAGTATTTTTCACAAAACCTTTTGAAAGTATTCCCAAACGGGATATGAAACAACGGTGAAAACAATTGCAAGTTACTAAGGAACTAGAATTGATTTCATGAAAACAAATAAAAATAAAATAAAAACTTGTTGCAAAACTACTGTTTTATCTAACAGAAACAAAACAATAATTTTTCTGAAATAATAAAGAAAATAGTTTAAAACAAAAATAGAAAAGGAATTAGCCGAAATCCTAAAAGAGGTGAAACAGAAATTGTTTCACAAGAAACAGTGAGCTAAAATACTCAAACAAATCTGAAATTTGTACCACTCATATATAAGATCACTAGTGATCAGTACCAAAATGAATCAAATTAAAAGCTATTTTTAAACTCCTGGAATAGGCAAAACAAGGTTTAAACTAAATCTGATCTAACTTCTATTTACAAATTTCCAACGTAGACAAATTATATGTTTTTAAAAACTACAGGAAATTTGTGAGCTACAGGAAAAAGAATCACTATCATTGGACTTCGGGATCAAAAGTTGTAGCCAAAACAAAATTGAAACTTTCTGTTTTTTGCAAACAGGCAGAAAAAACTGAAGATAACTAGTTCTAAAAAGAGGGTACACGTGGCATGTTGCTATAGGCCGAGAGGGGTGTTTGTTGCAAAGCTAGTAGCAAACGGCCTAGCTCTAGTAAACCTGCTGGCTAAAACATAAGTGGGAATAATAACCGCTGGTTTACTGAACTAAACCGAAGGGGTAACTAGAGATCTAATCTAGGCCATCTAAATAGGATCTAAGGGCTACCAAACAAAAGAAAAAAAACAGAAAATAGGAGGGAGTTACCTCGGCTGGGAGAGCTGCCCGTGGCTGGCAATGGTGGCGAGGTGGGGGTGGGGTGCCGGTGGGGAAGGGGGCCGAAGGGTGGGGCTCTCGGCAGGGGGTGGGGAGGCGAGGTGGGGGTGGCTGTAGGGGCGAGGTGAGGGGTGGAAAACTGCTGGTTTTGCTGCTGCTGGTCGTGGTGGGAGATGGGGAGGTGCAGCAGGGGGTGAAGGGGTGGCGGGGTGGCAAGGGGGCGGCGGTGGAGGGAGCCAAAGTGGTGGGGGTGGAGGAGGGGGTGCAGCGAGGTGGGGGTGAGCTCCTGTGATGTTTCTCCGGTGACGACTCCGGCGAGGTGGGGCACGAGTTAGAGGCGAGGAGAGGAGAACTTTTTGACGGGAATGGAACGAGGAGAGGTAGGGGCTTCTTATAGAGGTGGCGGGAGGCGCCTGGAAGGAAAGGGCTTCGCGAATCCCGGAGGTGGGGATTCTCCTCTCCATGGAAGGAAACTTCGTGTGACGTGAGGGAGAGAGGAGGAAGAAGATGATCCTTTGTTGGGCCAAATTTGGAAAGCTCTTAATGGGCTAGCTCCTATTTCCTAATAAAAGTGATTTTATTCCTATTTTCAAAACTAGGAAACTAAAACGTTAAAAAGGAAATCTAATCAATTCGGAATAAAGAGTTTTTATATACTAAAATTATCAAAAAAATAAAATATAGATGATGGGCATTTTTCCACGGCAAAAATAAAAACTTCAGAAAAAATTATTTTCACAAAGTTGCCAAAAAGGTTTATTTTCTTTTGCAAATAATTTTCAAATGATCCTCTAAGTTTGAGGGTGCAAATAACATTCAAAATGCCCGGGTATTTGAGGGTCATGTTCCTCCGCTCTTTAGAATGTATTTCCCGACATTTCTTGCACGAAGAAAATGAATGGAAATGCAAAAGAATTCAAATGCAAATATCTCCGTTCAAATTCTTTGTGGTTGAAGAAGTCATGTCATCTTCTCTCGTTGCTTTTAAAAGATTGAATTTGAATTCACCGGAGAAGGGGAAAGTCATTTTATTCCCTCTCATTCAAAAGTTTCGAAAAGTTTCAAATTTCACACAAGTTTCAGTCACTCAGCAAACAAACAAACAATCGATCTCATAATTATATTAACATTCCAAAATTTATAATTTTGGGATGTTACACCTGATCCGATTATCACGAAGGCGGCGCGCAACGATAGCTCCTACGTTGTATCCACGAGGTCGGTCTCCGTGTCGCCAAGGAAGTCTCCCTCTCCAGGGTCGCTAACGGTGTTGAGGAACTGGGGAGGCATATAAGGGAAAGGGAGGGTAGCGCGAGAGGAAGCGAGCCACCAATGGTCATTTTTTTAGCATTTTAAAATTAAAATTGACCATGTCTTTGTTTAAAAATGAAATGATACACAGTCAGTCATAACTCGCACGAGATGAGCACTTAGGTCACTCTTCTTAGTGTAATAAATTAGCCATAGGACCCCATTTTGTGAGAAAATAGGTCATTGTTATTCCCTGACGTAGCGATAGGCTACGCGGAGTGATTACTCCGCATGAGTGGGGCAGTCATGCGCGTGCGCAATAGAGGAGGATTGCTCTTCTTTTTTTGCAAGAATCACTTTGTGGCGTTGTAGGATCTTATTTTGTACTGCCTTATTATTTTTTAGCTAATGGAGGTCACCAAGCAGGCGACTCATCACATTGACATGGTCGGCAATGCAAAGGTGGAGGAGGCCAAGGGGGTGGGGTGGTCGTGGCGGCGATGTCAATGAAACCAGTCATCCCAACTACGTTGATGGGTTGGATGGGGCATGGGAGAAACTAATTGAGTGGACGGCGATAGAGGTAGAGTGAAGGCAGGTAGTGGTGATCCGACTCATCATAGCGACAAAGAGCATGATGAGACTGGATTGACGCTCCCCTATGTGTCAATTTCATTATGACAGAGCGCCGGAACCCACCATCATCTTTATGATTTAGGTTTTTGTGGCTAGAGTTTGTCATTGGGTAGATAACTAGGAGAATGTGCAGTTAGATATTGCTTTAATATTCCTGAATTAGTTGTTGCCCGTTCTATCAAAAAAATCCTTGATAAAAGCTATTGGGGACGATTTACAAAAATTAAACTCGCATGTGTGACTCATGCAATCCTTTATTTGCGTTAAGCATTGCGGTAGTCGGTCCCATGATAGTAAGCACACCATCTATCTAGTCGTTACGCCCAAGAATGGTAGAATAACCATACCACTCATAAAATGAAGTTATGATACTAATTTGTCACATTTTGGAAGAAGGGGAACTAGAGTGCTTATCTTGCGAAAGTTTTATGACTGACGGTGTACTTGCTTCTTTTGGTTAACCACTTCTTATTTTTTCAACAAACTATGAAATCACATAATTATTCTTAGATGTATAATATATTTTCAATGAAAAGTTTGCATATTCATACATCGTGAGGAATACATACCTACACTTGTTTATAAAGCTTCTCATTACTTTGTTGAAAAAATAATTGATGGATTTAACTGAGGATTAACATAAAATTAGCACACCTTGATTGACATTGGTTAGTTCCTTTTGATAGAAGAACATGTGTTTAAAGTAGATTGTTTTTAGGAAATTGTAGTTTATAGTTGAATCTATTCACTCAAGGTGTCAAATAGAGTCTAATCCTTAGGTGGCGCACACCCGACAAGTAAAATGGGCTGGTCCATGTAGCATTGTAGCTATAGTACGACTTCTTTCGGTTTTCTTTCTATCCGTTTTGGTCTTTTATTAATTCTCTTTTCATTATTTAATTTAAATAATTTTATGTTCAAAATTCGTGAACTTTTGCAAAATTCATCGAACTTATTAAATTATAATTATTTCTTGAATTAAGGATTTTTTATAAATTCGTGCACTTTTCTTAAAATTATATTCTTTTTCAAATTCATGAACTATTATAAAATCCATTACTTTTTCATAAATCCGTGGTATTTTTCAAATGCATGAATACATTCAAATCCATGATTTTTTTCAAATTTATGAACTTTTTTCAAAATCAACAATCTTATTTCAAATTCTGAAAAAAACTTCAAATTGTTGAGGTTTTCCATATTCGTGAACCTTTTTGCAAATCTATGAACATTTTTTTTAATTGACGAACTTTACTCATAATAAGAAAAACTAATGGCCGAGATTTTTCCTAAACTAACAGAATAACATAGTTGAGCAAAAAAGGGAAATTTTCACGACGAGTTGAGCGAGCAAATGATGAAGAAAAATGATAGCAAGCGAGGGAGCGAAGCATAATGTGCCGCAGCCCGCTCCAGTACGCATAAGCGCCAATTTTCGCTTTTGGCACTGCATACGTTGACAAGGAGGTCTCACTCAAGTTCCAACCATCCTAGCCCATATTGAGCTTGCATAGACCTCTGAAGCAATGCCTTAAGCGTCAGCTAGTGCCAGTGCTCTCGCGCGCCTTGTTAGTGGGTGGCAAGCCAACTTGCGTTCGCTCGCCTCCCCCTCACTCGAGTTGCTCATCGACATCTCTCGCTCTGTTTACGGCATAATCAACAGCTAATGTATCATTAAAAAATAACCTTTGTTTTTTTATCAAAATGAAATTTATAATTTGTAAAATGTTTGAGTATGTTTGTGAATATTAGAGAGTGTACACAAATCTGAAAAAATGTTAATCAGTTTGAAAGAACTTCATGAATATTTTACAAGCTCGCGTGCCTCAAAAAGTTCATAAATTTTAATAAACGTTCACAAAATTAAAAAATATACATGAATTTTAAAAGACATGATTTCGAATAAAAAATCAAGTAATATTAAAGAGTTCACAAGACTGGTGTTTATTCGAATTTTAAATAAAATCATATTTTTAAAAGTATTACTTATTTTAAAAATGAGAAATTAAATTTTAGTTCGTTTTCATAAAAAATGACAAAAAGAAAAAATAAAGAAAAACGAACCAAAAAAAGAAGAAGAAAGGAAATAAGAAAAAAAGGAAAAAAAGGAACTGGGCCGGCCCAGTCGGGCGACCGCCGTGAGCGAGCGAGGGACTTCCTGCTGCAAAATGCAGCCGGTAGGAACTCTCGTCATTTACCAATAATGGTGGCTACCCATCCACTCGTCCAACTAGGCGCAGCTTAAAGATTGCAGCACTAAATGGTTAACATTGACAATAGTCGCGATATTTATTGGAGACCTACTTAAGAAAAACTTGATTTGTCTTGAGGAAAAAAATATGAACAAAATTCGAAAGCTCGTAAATTGTAAAAAAAACACGAATTTAGAAACTAGATTTAAAAAAATCCTTGATTTTGGAAAACATTTAATGAATTTCTCAAGAAATAATTGATTTTCATAAAAGTTCAATGATTTAAAAAGAGGTTCACCATTTTGAAAATAGTTCATACATTTGAAAAAGTAAATCATTGATTTTTAAAAAGTTCATCAGTTTGGAAAAAGGTTCACGCATTTTTAAAAACTTCATTGTTTTTGCAAAGAAAACTAGTTTGAAAAGAGTTCAGGGATTTTGACAAAATGTTTATTGAATATGAAGCAGTAGTTAACCGATTTGAAAAACATTCATTTAATTTGGAATTTTTCATCAATTTTTTCAAAAATTACAATTTTCAGAAAAATTAACTGATTTTGTATAATACTTAATGTATTTGGAAAAATGTTTGTGGAAATGAATAAACTTCGAGAATTTTCGAAAACAGAGGTTCATCATTCCCAAAAAAGTTCATAAGTTTGTAAATAAGCCACAAATTAATATGAAAATTAAAAAAGAAAATCTGGCAAAAAACATCTGAAAAAACCCAGGAACCAAGGAAGGAATAAAAGGAGAAAAAGAATCAAATGCTCACAGCGAGTGCGATAGCCTAGTGGTTAGTTCTCGCTTGCTTATGTTTTCGACTACTCCTTTATGATGCATATGCGCACATTCCCAAACGGGCGTCTGCAGGGCGCCCCCACTGGTACGAGATGGGCCAGCCCGTTTATCATGCGATTATTTTTTATAATGTTCAAAAAAACGTGCATAGTAAATTTTCAAACTCACGACCACTTTTGTCAGCGCTAAAGACAACTACCACTACGCCACCGAACAGTGGATGTTTCAATCCTGTTTTTTTCTGACAAATTCCCAGTCCCAACCCGGTTTTTCCCGCTTCATTCTCCTTTTTCTCTTTTCTCTTTTTTATTTTTCCATTTTTTTACCTTGTTCAATGTTTTTCTTCTTTTTGTTTGATCTGGTTCAACGATTTGAAAAGAGTTCATCAAATTTGTTCTTTCATTTCTTTTCAAATGATAAGCTATTTTCCATTTTTGAACTTTTTTTCAAATTTGATGATTTTTTAGCTGATTTAAATTATGTTAGGGGGATTCGATGAAATTTTTTCCAAATCGGTGAACTTTTTTATAAATTTAATGAACTTTTTTCCAATTCTATGAAGTTTGTTCCAAAATTCCATAACTTTTTCCAAATTCGATGAACTCTTTTCAAATTCGATGAACTTTCTTCCAAAATTGGTAAACTTTTTTGTAAATTTTATAAACTCTTTTTCGAAAATGAGTGAACTTTTTCAAAATTTCATGATTTTTTTCAAAATCAGGTTTTTTTTCAAAATCGATAAACTTTTTCAGTTTTAATGAAATCTTTTCAAAATTTATGACTCCTTCAAAAACAGATATTTGTTTTTAAAATTATAATGAATTGTTTTGAAATTTGATGATTTTTTCAAAATGGGTGAACTCTTTTTTACATTCAGTGTTTTATTTCAATTCGATGATTATTTTTTCAATTTCAATGAACTTTTTTAAAACTTGATTAACTTTTTCTTGAAATTTTTTGAAATTTTTAACTTTTTTGTTAACTTATTTTCGTAAATTCATGTACTTTTTTCAAATGCGATGAACTTTTTTCTATTCGATGAGCATCTTAGTTTCAAATTGAAAGGATATTTTCAAATCCTATAATCTATTTTAAATTTATCAGCTTTTCCCATATTTGTGAAATAAATATTCAAAATCGCTCATTTATTTTAGAATTTTAGTAAAGCTATGAACTTTTTTTCAAGAAATATTTAAAGTTGAAATAAACGGAGGTCGGTCTTTTTCCTAAACGAGCAGCGCAGCACAGCCAGAGAAATAAACCGGCGAGGGGAGTAAGTTTCTTTTCAGGGATCGAGCGAACCGACGAGGAGCTATGTTTTTAATGGGCCATGGCCCACTGCCGGTACCTATAGGCGCTCTTCTTCAAACAGGCGCCTGCAGCGCTAAATAGCAGGTCCCAATTTTTTTGAGTATTCACACGAATAAAATCATATACAGGCTGGCCCAAGTAACAGCGCCTTCAGCGTCAGTTAACAAACTGCACGTTAACATAGACTAAAGGCGTTGAATAGAAAATGCCAAATTTTGTCCCAAAATAAGAATAGAAAATGCCAAATAACGAACTATACATTACTATAAATACTAGGGTTATAGGAATTCCCTATTCGATGCGTCTTGCACCCAATTGGTGCAACTTTGCAGAGACAACCGGGAGGTCCTATTTGCCGCTCTCTACGGCACATTGCTGGCCGCATGCACACGCGGATATCCTACTGGGCCGGCCCAAGTTAACGACTAGCAGCGAATCTGGAGACCACAAAAAAAGTTAGTGACCAGCAGTTCAAAAAACCGAAACATTTTAGTAAAAATACCAGAGCATTTTTAAAAATACCAGAACATTTTTTCAAATTTCATAACATATTTTTTAATTTTGAAACAGTTTTTAAATTCCTGAACATTTTTTTAATACTAGAACAGTTTTCATATTTCAGAACATATTTGAAATTCCGAAACATTTTTTCAAATTCCGGAAAATTTTGCAAATTTTGAATTTTTCTAAAAAAATCCAAAACAATTTAGTAAAATATCAAAACATTTTTTAAATTCCGGAACATTTTTCAAAATTTCGCAACATTTTTTAAAATTCCGGAACATTTTTTCAAATCCGGAATATTTTTTCGAATAATGAAACATTTTTTCAAATTCCTGAACGTTTTTTATATTCTATAACATTTATTAAGATTCAGGAACATTTTCAAATTTCGAAACATTTTTTCAAATTCAAAAACAAATTTTGAAAATCCAGAACATTTTTAAAATAGAAACAAAAAATAAAAAAATCAAACAAACAAAAAACCGGTTCAGGGAATCTTCTAGGAAGATCCAAAAACCAGAAAAAACCGGCTGGAAACCTCTAGAAGATTCCCGAAACCGGAGGTATTGGCATATAAATGTGCCGGCCCATTCCCAAACGGTAATTGGGTGCACCTGCGCGAATCTCCGATAGGGTGGCGCAGAGAAGAGCATAAAATAGGGATTTCCGAGGCAACCAACGTGAAGAGCTCGGTGAGCCGGGTCCATTTAGCTGTTAGCGCACCTACTGCAGGTGGGTGGTTTTTCCCCGATTTTGGCAACCTTCTATAAGGTTTCTGAAAACAAGTTTTCTTTTTTCTAATGTTTTTTGTGGCAGGTTATCTTTCAGGTTTATTCTTTTTAATTTATCCTTCCTATTTCTTTTCTTTTATTTTCTTTTCATGTTTTAAACTTTTCTATTTCTTTTTAAAAGTTACCAAGTTTGAAAAGGTTTAGAATTGAAAAAATGCAAATTTCAAAATATGTTTATGGTATTCAAAAAAATGTTCTGTTTACATTTTTTCACAAATTTGAAAAAAAAATTCATGTTTTTTAGAAAATCTTCCCAGATTTACAAAAATGTTTAGGTTCCAGAAATTTTTGTCAGGTTCAAAAAGAAATTTTAAATGATTTGTTTTGTGTTTGATAACAATGTTTGTTTATTTCAAAACATGTTCACGTTTTTCAGCACAATGTTCGCCTTTCTGAAAAATATTCGCGCTGCCAAAACAATGTCTCCTACTTTGCAAAATGTTCGAAAACTCGAAAAAATATACTTAATGTTGAAAATGATCACGTTCCAAGAAAGTAATTGTGTTTTCACAAAAACGTTCGTATATTTCAAAAACAATTCATGTTTTTCAACATAATGTTCGTAATTTAAAAAAAATCGTCTTTGTGAAAAATGTTCGCGCTTTTGAAAAAATGTGTCCTATTTTGAAAAATATTGAAAAGTTCACAAAATATTCGCACAAATCAAAAAATGACCAACGTTTTACAGCATAATGTTCTTAATTTGAAAAAATGTTCGTCTTTCTGAAAAATGTTCGCACTCTCAAAACAAAGCTTCCTATTTTGAAAAAAATACAAAAATAGGAAAAATCACTGTATTGTTAATAATGATCACTTTCCAACAAAATGTTTGTGTTTCTGAAAAATGTTAGCATAGTTCGTAAAATGTTCACGTTTTTCAACATAATGTTCGTAATTGGAGAAACTGTTCGTCTTTCTGAAAAATGTTAGCGCTTTCAAAACATTTTTTTCAATTTTGAAAAATATACAAAATTTTCAAACAATGTTCAACATTTAAAAATAAGGTTAGCACATTTGAAAAATGATCATATTTTAGGAAAAATATTCAGTCTCTGAAAAAGATTCTCATTTTTTTTAAAGTGTTTTATCCTTTCAAATGAAGTGGAATTTTGGAAAATGTTCATTTTTTAGAAAATGTAATAGCTACAGTATATCTGCGGTATCATTTTCCTTATGGATGGACATCCGAGTAGATAGTTCTCAAAACACCGCCCTACCTGTAATACGTAAAATTTTATGTTGACTAGAGAGCGGGGTGAATGATTTTAATAGGATGACCCATTAGCGCCTTTCGTTGATCTTGGTTTTAGGAACTTTTTAGATGTTTCATCATTTGTTTTGGAAAATTTCGGAAGTTTCTTGAACCGTTTTTTTATATTTTCTTAATTCCCTTACGTTTTTGTTTCCAAAACAGTTCTGGATTTGAAAAAATGTTTTGGATTAAAATTATATTCAAATACAATAAATGTATTTGTATTTTTTAAGTTCCAAACTTTAAATAGTTGCCGTTTTTCAAAACATTCATAACTTCAAAAAATGTTCGGGATCTTCAAAAAATGACCGCACTTCCAATTTTTTCATCATTTTCCAAAAACAATCTCTGTTTAAAAACTTGTTCTCAAAATTCCAAAAACTTTCATGCTTAAAAACAATTCGTGCTTCCAAATTTGTTCAGAATGTTTTCAAAAAAATTCTTGATTTCAAATTTTTGTCAAGATTCAAAAATTATTTGTGCTTGAAAAAATTGTTCGCGCTTCCAAATTTGTTCAGAGTTTTCAAAAGTGTTCTGCATTTCAAAAAAATATTCGCAAGACTCAAAAAATGTTCGTGCTTTAAAAAATTATTAACCCTGCCAAATTTGTTCACAATTTTTCAAAATTGTTCTTGGTTTCAAAATTTGTTCTCAAAATTCAAAAAATGTTCGTACTTTAAAAGTTGGTTTTAATATTTTTTCTAAAGATTCAAAATATGTTCATGCTTTAAAATTTTGTTCGGACTTTCAGATTTTTTTCCGTTTTAGAAAATAATCATGTTTTCAAAGAATGATGGAAAATTCAACATTTGTTCATTTTAAAAAAATGTAAAAAGGAAAAAGGAAGAAAAACGAAGCTAAAAAATGAAGGAAATAAGCAGATAAGGAAAATAAGAAATAGAAAAAAAAGAAAAATAACCGGGCCGGCCCAATCGGGCGACCACCATGTACGCCCGAGGGATTCCTTGCCGCAGAATGCGGCAGGTAAGAGTTCCCCGCAGGACGCGATACATACGAGTTCCCAGGGCTATCTATTAGCCAATATCATTTCCTAGTAAGAATCACCTACAGGGGTGGCTATCAGGTCGGTCCAAAATTTTAGTAGAGCAAGATTTCTATGTTTTCTTCACTCTTTCTAGTAGGGATTTTCTTGGATTTTTCTCTTTATTTTCATTTTCCTTTTCCCTTTGGCTTTTATCTTCAGTTTTTTTATTTCTTTCTCAACATATATCTATTTTCATTAACATTTTCAAATATACATTTGAAAAACTAAATATATTTTTTAATTCCTACTTTTTCATACATATTATACATTTTGAATTTACATCTAAAATATTTTATTCAATATGTTAAAAAAATAAAATACATGATTAGCATGTCTTTCAAATACATGTACTGAACTTTTTTATACACGTTGAAAATTAATTTTAAATTAAGTGAACTTATTATATATGGTAAAATATATTTTAAAATGCACAACCATCTTGTACAAGTGAACATTTAACAAAAATGGAAAGTACATTTTTGGACGAAATATTTCATTTAATATCATGACTTTTTATATCATTTAAAAAAACTATCATATATATTTTGGAATTGCATGACCATTTTGTAATGTAACCTCTATATGTTAATACATTTTCTTAAGGTTGGGCAAACTTTTTTGCTATGCATTTACATTTTTTTAATGTTTGATGCACACTTTTGAAAATGTAACTATCTTTTTTATAATGTATACATTTAATATTATTTTTAAATGAAAAAAAAGAAAATAAAAAGAAAAACACATGTTATCAGCATAGCATCAGCATGATGTGGCCATAAGGTTACTCAGACAACCAAGTACCGACTCCTCGTAGGCGACTCTCGCATAGCAGTCACTCAGTAGGTGCAAAAAAACGTTTGTTGCGTCACTTGCCAAAAAACGAGCCCCACCACTTAACTTAACGCAAAATTACGTGGTCCCGTTTTAGGGTTGCCACAAAATAGCCTGAGTGCTGTAAATTTACATCACGCGCGTGTGGAAGCACAATTGCTCCCTAAGGTGGTTTTGGTAATTAATTACAACATATGCATCATTGGACTAATGATTTTATTCAAGTATATTTCAGAAAAGTTCAAAGATGCTTTGGCTATAGGATTGTGAGGAGACGCCCCTTGATGCAAGGAAGGAATAAGATTTGCTCAAGCTTCAAGCAAGAAGACTCTTCATTTTATACTTTGTGAGAAATCACTTTGAGTCCATAGGAAAACCAATACTATTAAAATGGAATGAGGTATTATGATGAATTGCTTGCTCAAGTGTTTAGAGGTAGCCACCAAAAATATTCAGCCATTCTCCTACAAAATATCTGTGTCCAAAGCCAAACCAGCAAAATCGGTGCCACCAACAATTTTCATTCGGCCCTACCGATTTTACACTGGACATATCCTATGCCAAACCCTACCATCTCGGTACCACCAACATTCCTATCGGTGACCAACTTTCTGTTGAGAAGATTTCAAGAATTGGAATTTCCGAGTTTGAAATCGATCTCACCGAGATTTGGAAACTGGTCTTGGTCATCGTATCGGTACCACCAAGATTCCTATATCGATCTCACCGAGAATTCAAAAGTTGCCACATTTAGTGCAACTCGGTACCACCAAGATTCATTTCGGTGTCACCGAGTTGGGCAATAATGTTGGTGTTGGAAATATGCCCTAGAGGCAATGATAAATAGCTATTATTATATTTCCTGTTTAAAGATAATCATTTATTATCCATGCTATAATTGTATTGAATGAAAACATAGATACATGTGTGGATACATAGCCATAACAATGTCCCTAGCAAGCCTCTAGTTGGCTAGCGAGTTGATCAAGGATAGTCAAGGTTTTCTGACTATGTGCAAAGTGTTGTTGCTTGATAACAGGATCACATCATTAGGAGAATCATGTGATGGACTAGACCCAAACTATGAACGTAGCATATTGATCGTGTCGTTTTATTGCTATGGTTTTCTGCGTGTCAAGTATTTGTTCCTATGACCATGAGATCATATAACTCACTCGCACCGGAGGAATACCTTGTGTGTATCAAATGTCACAACGTAACTGGGTAACTATAAAGGTGCTCTACAGGTATCTTCGAAGGTGTCCGTTGAGTTAGTATGGATCAAGACTGGGATTTGTCACTCTGTGTGACGGAGAGGTATCTTGGGGCCCACTCGGTAATACAACATCACACACAAGCCTTGCAAGCAATGTGACTAAGTGTAAGTCACAGGATCTTGTATTATGGAACGAGTAAAGAGACATGCTGGTAACGAGATTGAAATAGGTATGCGGATACCGACGATCGAATCTCGGGCAAGTAACATACCGAAGGACAAAGGAAATGACATACGGGATTATATGAATCCTTGACACTAAGGTTAAACCGATAAGATCTTCGGAGAATATGTAGGATCCAATATGGTCATCCAGGTCCCGCTATTGGATATTGACCGAGGAGTACCTCGGGGCATGTCTACATAGTTCTCGAACCCGCAGGATCTGCACACTTAAGATTCAGCGATGTTTTAGTATAGTTGAGTTATATGCATGGTTACCGAATGTTGTTCGGAGTCCCGGATGAGATCACGGACGTCACGAGGGTTTTCGGAATGGTCCGGAGACGAATATTGATATATAGAATGACTTCATTTGGTTACCGGAAAGTTTTCGGGCATTACCGGGAATGTACCGGGAGTGACGAATGGGTTCCGAAAGTTCACCGGGAGGGGGGCAACCCTCCCGGGGGAAGCCCAAAGGACTTATGGGTGGCGCACCAGCCCTTAGTGGGCTGGTGGGACATCCCAATAAGGCCTATGTGCCATGAAGAGAAAACCAAAGAAAAAAAAAGGTGGGAAGGAAGAGAAGGACTCCACTTTCCAATCCTATTTTGAGTAGGATTGGAGTAGGAGTCCTACTCCTCCTCTTGGCTGGCGCACCTTGGGGGCTTGGCCTTCAAGACAAGTCCCTCCCCCTCCCTCCTATATATACTAGTGATTTAGGGCTGATTTGAGATAACTTTGCCACGTGCAACTCAGATCTAGACACCATAGTTTTACCTCTAGATCGTATTTTTGCGGAGCTCGGGCAGAGCCCTGCAGGAGTAGATCCTTCACCACCACCGGAGCGCCGTCACGCTGCCGGAGAACTCATCTACTTCTACATCTTGCTTGCTGGATCAAGAAGGCCGAGATCATCGTCGAGCTGTACGTATGCTGAACGCGGAGGTGCCGTCCGTTCGGCACTAGATCGGAGCGGATCGTGGGACGGATCGCGGGACGGATCATGGGACGGTTCGCTGGGCGAATCGAGGGACGTGAGGACGTTCCACTACATCAACCGCGTTTCTTAACGCTTCCTGCTATGCGATCTACAAGGGTACGTGGATCCAAATCTCCTCTCGTAGATGGACATCACCATGATAGGTCTTCGTGCGCATAGGAAATTTTTAGTTTGCCATGCGACGTTTCCCGACAGTGGCATCATGAGCTAGGTTCATGCCTAGATGTAATCTCGAGTAGAACACAAAGGGTTTTGTGGTCGGTGATGTTCGATTTGCTGCCCTCCTTAGTCTTTTCTCGATTCGGCGATATTGTTGGATTGAAGCGGCCCTCACCGACATTATTCATACGCTTACGAAAGATTGGTTTCATCGCTTGACATTCAACCTCGTTGCATAAAGATGACTGGAAGGTGTCGGTTTCTTCAACTTTAGTTGAATTGGTTTTGACCAAGGCGGTCCTTGGAGAGGTTAAATAGCAATTTTCACATCTCCGTTATGGTTTTTGCGTAAGTAAGATGCGATCTACTAGATACCCATAGCAGCCACATAAAACATGCAACAACAATTAGAGGATGTCTAACTTGTTTTTGCACGGTATGCTTGTGATATGATATGGCCAATGACGTGATGTGATATATTGGATGTATGAGATGATCTTGTTGTAATAGTTAATACCGACTGGCACGTCGATGGTACGGCAACCGGCAGGAGCCATAGGGTTGTCTTTAAACTAACGTTTGTGCTTGCAGATGCGTTTACTATATTGCTAGGACGTAGCTTTAGTAGTAATAGCATAAGTAGCACGACAACCCCAATGGCGACACGTTGATGGAGATCATGATGATGGAGATCATAGTGTGGCACCGGTGACAAGAAGATCGTGCCAGTGCTTTGGTGATGGAGATCAAGAATCACATGATGATGGCCATATCACGTCACTTATGAATTTCATGTGATGTTAATCCTTTTATGCACCTTATTTTGCTTAGAACGACGTTAGCATTATGAGGTGATCTCTTACTAAAATTTCAAGACGAAATTGTGTTCTCCCCGACTGTGCACCGTTGCTACAGTTCGTCGTTTTGAGACACCACGTGATGATCGGGTGTGATAGACTCAACGTTCACATACAACGGGTGCAAAACAGTTGCACACGCGGAACACCCAGGTTAAGCTTGACGAGCCTAGCATGTGCAGACATGGCCTCGAAACACATGAGACCGAAAGGTTGAGCATGAATCATATAGTTGATATGATTAGCATAGGGATGCTTACCACTGAAACTATCCTCAACTCACATGATGATCGGACTTGAGCTAGTGAAATTGGATCATGGACCACTCAAATGACTAGAGAGATGTACTTTTTGAGTGGGAGTTTAGCAAGTAATTTGATTAGTTAAACTCTAATTATCTTGAACATAGTCTAAGTCCACTTTGAAAAATATTTGTGTTGTAGATCAATGGCTCACGCGACAGTCTCCCTGAATTTTAATACGTTCCTAGAGAAAGCTAAGTTGAAAGATGATGGAAGCAACTTTGTAGACTGGGTTCGTAATCTTAAGTTGCTCCTGCAAGCTCGGAAGAAGTATTATGTCCTTAATGCTGCGCTAGGAGATGAACCACCCGCCCGCGGCTGACCAAGATGCTAAGAACGCTTGGTTAGCACGCAAGGAGGACTACTCAGTAGTTCAATGTGCAGTCTTGTATGGCTTAGAGCCGGGACTTCAACGTTGCTTTGAGCGTCATGGAGCATATGAGATGTTCCAGGAGTTGAAGTTTATCTTTCAGAAGAACGCCCGGATTGAGAGGTATGAGACCTCCGATAAATTCTATGCTTGCAAGATGGAGGAGAATTCGTCTGTCGGTGAACATGTGCTCAAAATGTCTGGGTACTCAAACCGTCTAGCTGAGCTGGGGATTGAACTCCCGCAAGAGGCTATCACTAACAAAATTCTTCAATCACTGCCACCAAGCTATAAGAGCTTCGTGTTGAACTATAACATGCAAGGGATGAACAAGTCACCCGGCGAGTTATTCACGATGCTGAAAGTCGCAGAGTCGGAACTCCGTAAAGAGCATCAAGTGTTGATGGTGAATAAGACCACTAGTTTCAAGAGAAACGGCAAAGGAAAGAAGGATAATTCAAAGAAGAGCGGCAAGCGTGTTGCCAATCCGACGAAGAAACCCAAAGCTGGACCTAATCCTGAAACGGAGTGCTATTATTGCAACGGTATGGGTCACTGGAAGTGCAACTGCCCCAAGTATCTGGTTGATACGAAGGCGGCCAAGGAAAAATCAGGTATATTCGATATACATGTTATTGATGTGTACTTAACCGGCTCTCGTAGTAGTGCGTGGGTATTCGATACCGGTTCTGTTGCTCATATTTGCAACTTGAAACAGGAACTGCGGAATAAGCGAAGGCTGGCGAAGGATGAAGTGACGATGCGCGTAGGAAATGGTTCCAAGGTTGATGCAATGGCCGTCGGCACAGTTTCACTTCAGTTACCATCAGGATTAGTTATGAACTTGAATAATTGTTATTTAGTGCCTGCGTTGAGCATGAACATTATATCTGGATCTTGTTTATTGCGAGACAGTTACTCTTTTAAGTCAGAGAATATTGGTTGTTCTATTTCTATGAGTAATATATTTTATGGTCATGCACCCAATGTGAGAGGATTGTTCATATTGAATCTTGATAGTGATAATACACATATACATAACATTGAGACCAAAAGAGTTAGAGTTAACAATGATAGCCCCATGTTTTTATGGCACTGCCGCTTAGGTCATATTGGTGTAAAGCGCATGAAGAAACTCCATACCGATGGACTTTTGGAGTCACTTGACTTTGATTCACTTGACACGTGCGAACCATGCCTCATGGGCAAGATGACTAAGACTCCGTTCTCCGAAACAATGGAGCGTGCAAGTGACTTGTTGGAAATCATACATACCGATGTGTGTGGTCCGATGAGTGTGGAGTCATTCGGCGGATATCGTTATTTTCTCACCTTCACTAACGATTTGAGTAGATATGGTTATGTCTACTTGATGAAGAACAAGTCCAAGACGTTTGAAAAGTTCAAGCAATTTCAGAGTGAAGTTGAAAATCATCATAACAAGAAGATCAATTTCCTGCGGTCTGATCGTGGGGGTGAATATCTGAGTTTCGAGTTTGGTGCTCACTTAAGACAATGTGGAATTGTTTCACAGTTGACACCACCTGGAACACCACAGCGTAATGGTGTGTCTAAACGTCGTAATCGTACTTTATTTGAGATGGCGATCTATGATGTCTCTTACCGATTTGTCGTTATCGTTTTGGGGTTATGCATTAGAGACAACTGCATTCACTTTAAATAGGGCACCATCAAAATCCGGTGAGACAACACCATACGAACTATGGTATGGCAAAATACTAAAGTTGTCGTTTCTGAAAGTTTGGGGATGTGATGCTTATGTCAAAAAGCTTCAGCCTGAAAAGCTGGAACCCAAAGCGGAAAAATGTGTCTTCATAGTTTACCCAAACGAGACAGTTGGGTATAGCTTCTATCTCAAATCCGAGGGCAAAGTGTTTGTTGCTAAAGACAGAGCTTTTCTTGAGAAGGAGTTTCTCTCGAAAGAATTGAGTGGGAGGAACATAGAACTTGATCAGGTTGTCGAACCTCTAATTCCTCTTGATGATGGCGCAGGGCAAGGGGAAACCCCTGTTGCTGTGGCGCCAGTTGTGGAACAAGTTGATGATGATGATCATGAAACTTCGGATCAAGTTCCTGTCGGACCTCGCAGGTCGACAAGATCATGTACTGCTCCTGAGTGGTACGGTAATCCTGTCTGAACGATTATGTTGTTGGACAGCAATGAACCTGCGAATTATGAAGAAGCAATGGTGGGCCCGGATTCCAACAAATGGCTGGAGGCCATGAAGTCTGAGATAGGATCCATGTATGAGAACAAAGTGTGGACTTTAGAAGTACTACCTGAAGGCCGCAAGGCTATTCAGAACAAATGTATCTATAAGAAGAAGACAGACGCGGACGATAATGTGACCGTTTATAAAGCTCGACTTGTGGCAAAAGGGGTTTTTTCACAAGTTCAAGGAATTGACTACGATGATACTTTCTCACCCGTAGCGATGCTTAAGTCTGTCCGAATCATGTTAGCAATAGCTGCCTTTGACGATTATGAAATCTTGCAGATGGATGTCAAAACGGCGTTCATTGACGGTTTTCTTAAGGAAGAGTTGTATATGATGCAACCCGAAAGTTTTGTCGATCCAAAGAATGCTAACAAAGTATGCAAACTCCAGCAATCCATTTATGGACTGGTACAAGCATCTCGGAGTTGGAATAAGCGCTTTGATGAGGTGATCAAAGCATTTGGGTTTATACAAGTGGTTGGTGAATCTTGTATTTACAAGAAAGTGAGTGGGAGCTCTGTGGCGTTTCTAATATTATATGTGGATGACATATTGCTGATTGGAAACAACGTGGAGCTTTTGGAGAGCATAAAGGATTACTTAAATAAAAATTTCTCTATGAAGGACCTAGGAGAAGCTGCTTACATTCTAGGCATTAAGATCTATAGGGATACATCAAAACGCCTGATAGGACTTTCACAAAGGACATACCTTGATAAAGTTTTGACGAAGTTCAAAATGGATCAGTCCAAGAAAGGGTTCTTTCCAGTATTACAAGGTATAAAATTGAGTAAGACTGAGTGCCCAAGAACTGCGGAAGATAGAGAACAAATGACTTCCGTCCCCTACGCTTCACCCGTAGGTTCTATCATGTATGCAATGTTGTGCACTAGACCAGACGTTAGCTTGGCCATAAGTATGGCAGGCAGGTTTTAGAGTAATCCAGGAGTGGATCACTGGATGGCGGTCAAGAATTTTCTGAAGTACCTGAAAAGGACTAAGGAAATGTTTCTCGTGTATGGAGGTGACAAAGAGCTCACCGTAAAAGGTTACGTTGACGCAAGTTTTGACACCAATCCGGATGACTCTAAGTCACAAACCAGATACGTATTTATTCTTAATGGGGGTGCGGTAAGGTGGTGCAGTTCCAAGCAGAGAGTCGTAGCAGATTCTACATGTGAAACGGAGTACATGGCTGCCTCGGAGGCCGCAAAGGAGGGTGTCTGGATGAAGCAGTTCATGACAGATCTTGGAGTTGTGCCAAGCGCACTACATCCATTGACTCTGTTATGTGACAACACTGGTGCCATTGCCTTAGCAAAGGAACCAAGGTTTCAAAAGAACACCAGACATATCAAACGATGCTTCAACCTCATCTGCGACTATGTCGAAGGAGAGGACGTGAATATTTGCAAAGTGCACACAGATCTGAATGTAGCAGACCCGCTGACTAAACCTCTTCCACGGGCAAAATATGATCAACACCAGAACTGTATGGCTGTTCTATTTATTACAATGTAAATCGCATGGCGATGTGAGGACTATATTATTGACTCTAGTGCAAGTGGGAGATTGTTGGAAATATGCCCTAGAGGAAATGATAAATATTTATTATTATATTTGCTGTTTAAAGATAATCGTTTATTATCCATGCTATAATTATATTGAATGAAAACATAGATACATGTGTGGATACATAAACATAACAATGTCCCTAGCAAGCCTCTAGTTGGCTAGCCAGTTGATCAAGGATAGTCAAGGTTTTCTGGCTATGTGCAAAGTGTTGTTGCTTTATAACTGGATCACATCATTAGGAGAATCATGTGATGGACTAGACCCAAACTATGAACGTAGCATATTGATCGTGTCGTTTTATTGCTATAGCTTTCTTCGTGTCAAGTATTTGTTCCTGTGACCATGAGATCATATAACTCACTGGCACCGGAGGAATACCTTGTGTGTATCAAACGTCACGACATAACTGGGTGACTATAAAGGTGCTCTACAGGTATCTCCGAAGGTGTCCGTTGAGTTAGTATGGATCAAGACTGGGATTTGTCACTCCGTGTGACGGAGAGGTATCTCGGGGCCCACTCGGTAATACAATATCACACACAAGCCTTGAAAGAAATGTGAATAAGTGTAAGTCACGGGATCTTGTATTACAGAACGAGTAAAGAGACTTGCTCGTAACGAGATTGAAATAGGTATGCGGATACCGACGATCGAATCTCGGGAAAGTAACATACCAAAGGACAAAGGGAATGACATACGGGATTATATGAATCCTTGACACTGAGGTTCAACCGATAAGATCTTCAGACAATATGTAGGATCCAATATGGGCATCCAGGTCCCGCTATTGGATATTGATCGAGGAGTACCTTGGGGCATGTCTACATAGTTCTCGAACCCGACGGGTCTGCACACTTAAGGTTCGACGATGTTTTAGTATAGTTGAGTTATATGCGTGGTTAACGAATGTTGTTCGGAGTCCCGGATGAGATCACGGAAGTCATGAGGGTTTCCGAAATGGTCCGAAGACAAAGATTTATATATAGGATGACTTCATTTGGTTACCGGAAAGTTTTCGAGCATTACCGGGAATGTACCGGGATTGACGAATGGGTTCCGGAAGTTCACCGGGAGGGGGGCAACCCTCCCGGGGGAAGCCCAAAGGACTTATGGGTGGCGCACCAGCCCTTAGTGGGCTGGTGGGACAGCCCAATAAAGCCTATGCGCCATGGAGAGAAAACCAAAGAAAGAAAAAAAGAAAAGGTGGGAAGGAAGAGAAGGACTCCACTTTCCAATCCTATTTTGAGTAGGATTGGAGTAGGAGTCCTACTCCTCCTCTTGGCCGTCGCACCTTGGGGGCTTGGCCCTCAAGGCAGGTCCCTCCTCCTCCCTCCTATATATACTGGTGATTTAGGGCTGATTTGAGATAACTTTGCCACGTGCGACTCAGATCTAGACACCATAGTTTTACCTCTAGATCGAATTTCTGCGGAGCTCGGGCAGAGCCCTGCAGGAGTAGATCCTTCACCACCACTGGAGCGTCGTCACGCTTCTGGAGAACTCGTCTACTTCTCTGTCTTTCTTGCTGGATCAAGAAGGCCGAGATCATCGTCGAGCTATACGTATGCTGAACGCGGAGGTGCCGTCCGTTCGGCACTAGATCGGAGCAGATCGTGGGACGGTTCGTGGGATGGTTCGCTGGGAGGATCGAGGGATGTGATGACATTCGACTACATCAACCGCGTTTCTTAACGCTTCCTGCTGTGCGATCTACAAGGGTACGTAGATCCAAATCTCCTCTCGTAGATGGACATCACCACGATAGGTCTTCATGCGCGTAGGAATTTTTTTGTTTCCCATGCGATGTTCCCAAACAGTTGTAACAGTTGGATTTTGGGGGATGCCTATATATTGTTGGAATTATGCCCTAGAGGCAATAATAAATATAGTTATTATTATAATTCCTATATCAAGATAATCGTTTATTATCCATGCTATAATTGTTTTGAATGAAGACTTATATACATGTGTGGATACATAGACAAAACACTGTCCCTAGCAAGCCTCTAGCTGGCTAGCCAGTTGATAAAAGATAGTCAGGGTCTTCTGACTATGTACAAGGTGTTGTTGCTTGATAACTGGATCACGTCATTAGGAGAATCACGTGATGGACTAGACCCAAACTAATAGACGTAGCATGTTGATCGTGTCATTTTGTTGCTACTGTTTTCTGCGTGTCAAGTATTTGTTCCTATGACCATGAGATCATATAACTCACTAACACCGGAGGAATGCTTTGTGTGTATCAAACGTTGCAACGTAACTGGGTGACTATAAAGATGCTCTACAGGTATCTCCGAAGGTGTTCGTTGAGTTAGTATGGATCGAGACTGGGATTTGTCACTCCGTGTGACGGAGAGGTATCTTGGGGCCCACTCGGTAATACAACATCACACACAAGCCTTGCAAGCAATGTAACTTAGTGTAAGTTGCGGGATCTTGTATTACGGAACGAGTAAAGAGACTTGCCGGTAAACGAGATTGAAATAGGTATGCGGATACTGACTATCGAATCTCGGGCAAGTAACATACCGAAGGACAAAGGGAATGACATACGGGATTGTATGAATCCCTGGCACTGAGGTTCAAACGATAAGATCTTCGTAGAATATGTGGGATCCAATATGGGCATCCAGGTCCCGCTATTGGATATTGACCGAGGAGTCACTCGGGTCATGTCTACATAGTTCTCGAACCCGCAGGGTCTGCACACTTAAGGTTCGACGTTGTTTTATGCGTATTTGAGTTATATGGTTGGTTACCGAATGTTGTTTGGAGTCTCGGATGAGATCACGGACGTCACGAGGGTTTCCGGAATGGTCCGGAAACGAAGATTGATATATAGGATGACCTCATTTGATTACCGGAAGGTTTTCGGAGTTACCGGGAACGACGAATGGGTTCCGGGTGTTCACCGGGGGGGGGGGGGCAGCCCACCCTAGCGAAGCCCATAGGCCTTGGGGGTGGCGCACCAGCCCTTGATGGGCTGGTGGGACAGCGCAAGAAGGCCCTATGCGCCATAGATAGAAAATCAAAGAGAAAAGAAAAAAAAGGAGGTGGGAAGGGAGAGAAGGACTCCACCTTCCAATCCTAGTTGGACTAGGATTGGAAGAGGATTCCTCCTCCCTTGGTGGTGCAACCTTTGGGGCTCCTTGAGCCTCAAGGCAAGCCTCCCCTCCCCTCCTCCTATATATATGGAGCTATTAGGGCTGATTTGAGACAACTTTTGCCACGGCAGCCCGACCACATACCTCCACGGTTTTACCTCTAGATCGCGTTTCTGCGGAGCTCGGGCGGAGCCCTGCTAAGATTAGATCACCACCAACCTCCGGAGCGCCATCATGCTGCCGGAGAACTCATCTACCTCTCCGTCTCTCTTGCTGGATCAAGAAGGCCGAGATCATCGTCGAGCTGTACGTGTGCTGAACGCGGAGGTGCCGTCCGTTCGGCACTAGATCGTGGGACGGATCGCGGGACGGTTCGTGGGACGGTTCGCGGGGCGGATCGAGGGACGTGAGGACGTTCCACTACATCAACCGCGTTCACTAACGCTTCTGCTGTGCGATCTACAAGGGTACGTAGATCAGAAATCCCCTCTCATAGATGGACATCACCATGATAGATCTTCGTGCGCGTAGGAAATTTTTTGTTTCCCATGCGACGTTCCCCAACAGTGGCATCATGAGCTAGGTTCATGCGTAGATGTAATCTCGAGTAGAACACAAAAGTTTTTGTGGGCGGTGATGTGCGTCTTGCTGCCCTCCTTAGTCTTTTCTTGATTCCGCTGTATTGTTGGATTGAAGCGGCTTGGACCGACATTACTCGTACGCTTACGAGAGACTGGTTTCATCGCTACGAGTAACTCCGTTGCTCAAAGATGACTGGCAAGTGTCGGTTTCTCCAACTTTAGTTGAATCGGATTTGACCGAGGAGGTCCTTGGATAAGGTTAAATAGCAATTCATATATCTACGTTGTGGTGTTTGCGTAAGTAAGATGCGATCCTACTAGATACCCATGGTCACCACGTAAAACATGCAACAACAAATTAGAGGACGTCTAACTTGTTTTTGCAGGGTATGCTTGTGATGTGATATGGCCAACGATGTGATGTAATATATTGGATGTATGAGATGATCATGTTGTAATAGATAATATCGACTTGCACGTCGATGGTACGGCAACCGGCAGGAGCCATAGGGTTGTCTTTAAACTAACGTTTGTGCTTGCAGATGCATTTACTATTTTGCTAGGATGTAGCTTTAGTAGTAATAGCATGAGTAGCACGACAACCCCGATGGCGACACGTTGGTGGAGATCATGGTGTGGCGCCGGTGACAAGAAGATCATGCCGGTGCTTTGGTGATGGAGATCAAGGAGCACGTGATGATGGCCATATCATGTCACTTATGAATTGCATGCGATGTTAATCCTTTTATGCACCTTATTTTGCTTAGAACGACGGTAGCATTATGAGGTGATCTCTCACTAAAATTTCAAGACGAAATTGTGTTCTCCCCGACTGTGCACCGTTGCTACAGTTCGTCATTTCGAGACACCACGTGATGATCGGGTGCGATAGACTCAACGTTCACATACAACGGGTGGAAAACAGTTGCACACGCGGAACACTCGGGTTAAGCTTGATGAGCCTAGCATGTGCAGACATGGCCTCGGAACACATGAGACCGAAAGGTGGATCATGAATGATATAGTTGATATGATTAGCATAGGGATGCTTACCACTGAAACTATACTCAACTCACGTGATGATCGGACTTGAGCTAGTGTAAGTGGGTCATGAACCACTCAAATGACTAGAGAGATGTATTTTTTGAGTGGGAGTTTAGCAAGTAATTTGATTAAGTTAAACTCTAATTATCTTAAACATAGTCTAAGTCCACTTTGAAGATATTTGTGTTGTAGATCATGGCTCACACGACAGTCACCCTGAATTTTAATACGTTCCTAGAGAAAGCTAAGTTGAAAGATGATGGAAGCAACTTTGTAGACTGGGCTCGTAATCTTAAGTTGATCCTACAAGCTAGGAAGAAGGATTATGTCCTTAATGCTGCGCTAGGAGATGAACCACCCGCTACGGCCGACCAAGATGTTAAGAACTGTAGCGACCCGACTCAAGACGAGTCAAGCCTCTGTGTATCTGTGCCATCCCTGGATCAGTATGCTAGCACACACAGTACATCAATGTATATATCAAAGTGCAATCACATGTAAATAGCGTAAAACTGATATATACCTTAAATATCTCAGCGAAAGCAGACAAGGGAGTGGAGTCCCAATAAACACCAATGGCAAGTTGAGTGTAGATCGTAACCCCGAATCGTACTCTTACTAGTCGAAGAAAATATCTGCAACATGAGACGTTGCAGCCGTGTAGGTCAGCATATTGAATATGCCGGCAAGTCACATATGAGAGGGGGTAAATATCATCTATACTATATGCATATATGGCAGGTGGTGTTGTAAGTTTTTAGCGTAAAGCAAATTTTCTCCTACAACAAGAGAGGGGCTAAAAAGCAAAATATAACTTCGTAGTTGGTTGTTAATGAGATGGTTCCGCCAACCAGTTCTCATACCCGAGTTATCAATATTACCCTCATCAAATATATATAATGGTGTTGAGAAATCCAGATAACTTCAGTTCCTTTGGTTCAAGTTGTCCATGACCGTGGACACGGCTAATCGATTAGGTTTGAGTACTCTGCAGAGTTTTGCACACGTTCCCCACAAGATTTGATCGCCTCCGTGTATGTCCTCGCACTTCAGGGTGTTTGAAGACCGGATGATCAAAACATGGTCATTCAACGGGTCCCTCTGAATCCCTGTCGGTGCCCATCCAATCCTACTGTTCTTCTACATCTGCTAGCACCGCCTGTCCAGAGTCGCCGCGTTGTCCAACCAAGCCAGAGCCTATAATGACTTGTGGCTGTGCAGGTAAGCCTTGAGTCTTGAAAATATCAGTCCGTCTCTTTGAGCCTGGGTGAAGCTTTCCGCAGGATGTCATGGCCTCTCCAGCATCCCGGGTCATCCACTGGGTTCTCCAGGGAGCCGATCAACCGTCCTTCACCCAGAGTTGCATTGCGTCCGAGGTCTTGAAAATCTTGTCTTAACTGGTCTTGATTATTTAATCAACCTTGCATCACTCGTGTTATGCACTCAACCGAAATCCCGTCTACTCAAGCATAGCAATATGAAATTTGTCGTCCCGGGGCCAAGTATCGGGGTTGTTGTGTGTCTACCACATGATACTACAACCTTTACTAAAATTTCCAAGTACCTAAGCAGCATGCAATTGGGCATAGGATGGTAGAACTACGATGCATAAAACATAGGTGATAGTATGATCAAAATGACTTGCCTGGTGATGTTGACGAAGAAGAATTTTCGTTCTCGGGAAATACGTGATAGAACTATTCGTCACTCTCCGATGAAATCTATATAATCAAACATAATATTCACATAAGCATTCACACTAGCAATCATTCTAGCAATCAATTAACAAACATCAATAAAAGTTGATGCAATCAAAAATCAATAAGAGAGAGCGGATAAAAATCCAAAGGAAACTTCAAAGAAGCTAGGAAGCCTTCTACTACATCAAGCACTATATAGTTTTTGTTCTAACTGAAAATAAAACACTAAAATAGAAAAAATAACAGAAAACAAAATATAAAATAACTAAGATAACAGAAGTAAAATTTACAAAACAATATTATTTTATAAGTATTTTCAAAATAGGAAATCAAACTAGCAATGCAATCAATTCGCAAGTTAGTATAGAACTAGAATTGATTCCATGCAAACAAATAAGAATAAATAAAATAAAATTTTGTTGTTGTTGAAAAGTTACTGGTAAATATCAATACCAAAATATAACTTGTCACAATTACAAAAAAAACAAATTAAGAACAATTAATACAAAAGAAATAGCAAGAAAACAAAAAAGGCTAAAACAGAATCTGTTTTGCTTAAAACCCTAAGTAAAAATATTTGAAAAAAGTTGAAACTTAAAGGACTGAAATATATGATCAATAGTAAACAGTAGCAAAAAGAATTAATTTAAAAGCTATTTTTAAACTCCCGGTATAAGCAAAACAAGCTTTAAATCAAATCTGATCTAATTCAAATTTTATATATCCAAACATAGACAAATTATATATTTACAGAAACTACATAAAATTGGTGATCCAACGGAAAAAGAATCACCTAATTCAGAGTTATAGACTAATAGATATGAATTTTCTAAGATTGCAATTTTCTGAAAAACTACAATACGGGATTTCGTGAATCTCACCATGGGTGACAGAGTGGAAGAACTCCGGCGAGGTAGCTGCTCCGACGAGGTGGGGAGGTCACCGGCGGGGAGGGGGAACGGCGGAGGGGGTCCCGGAGGCGAGGAAGGGGGCGCCAGGGGCTCCTGGGCGTTATTCTGTTCGGCTCCTTGCAGGAACAACAATGGTGGGGGCATCGTGGCTACGGGCAGGGAGAGGGCGAGCTGATGGGGAAAATGGAACGAGGAGAGGAGGGGCATTCTTATAGGGGTGGTGGGAGGCTCGGGAAGGAAGTGTAGCCCGCGAATCGGGGGAGGGAAGCTTCGTGGGAAGCTTCTACCATGGCCACATAAGGAAGCTCATGAGGAGGAAGAAGAAGGTGGGATTGGGCCAGACTGGTTTCCTAACGTGGCCCAAGTACATTCCTAAAATAAGAGATCTCTTTCCCTTTTTATTAAAACAGGAATTAATACAATTAAAAGGAAATAGAATATCCTTGGAATATAGGGGTATAATATATTAAAATTTTCAGAAAAATAAATTCAAAAAGATGGACATTTTTTCCACGGCCAAAATACTTCCTAAATATGTTTTTTCAGAAAATCCCCTAAATGCTTTATTTCTTTTTGCAAATAATTACTCAAATAAATCTTGGGTGTCATGGCTCAAATATTTCAAAGAATATCCCCGGGTTTGGAGGGTCATGTTTCTCCTCTCCTTTTCTCTTGTTTGACAAAGTATTGTTCCCGGCATTCCGTGAGTGAAGAAGAAAACAAAATGCAAATGAAAAATCGAAAGGAAATTCAAGTGCCACCTTGGTTCAAATTCTTTGTAGTTGAAGAAGTCATGCTATCTCCTCTCGCTGGTTTTGAAAAGATGAATTTGAACTCACAGGAAACGGGAAACTCATTTTATTCCCTCTCATTCAAAGTTTTTGAAAAGTTTCAAATTTCACTCAAGTTTCAATCACTCAAACAAACAAACAATCAATCTAATAATTTTATTAACATTCCAAAATTTGGGATGTTACAAGAACGCTTGATTAACACGTAAGGAGGACTACTCAGTAGTTCAATGTGCAGTCTTGTATGGCTTAGAGCCGGGACTTCAACGTCGCTTTGAGCGTCATGGAGCATATGAGATGTTCCAGGAGTTGAAGTTTATCTTTCAGAAGAACGCCCGGATCGAGAGGTATGAGACCTCCGATAAATTCTATGCTTGCAAGATGGAGGAGAATTCGTTTGTCAGTGAACATGTGCTCAAAATGTCTGGGTACTCAAACCGTCTAGCTGAGCTGGGGATTGAACTCCCGCAAGAGGCTATCACTAACAGAATTCTTCAATCACTGCCGCCAAGCTATAAGGGCTTTGTGTTGAACTACAACATGCAAGGGATGAACAAGTCACCCGGCGAGTTGTTTGCGATGCTGAAAGTTGCAGAGTCTGAACTCCGTAAAGAGCATCAAGTGTTGATGGTGAATAAGACCACTAGTTTCAAGAGAAACGGCAAAGGGAAGAAGGGTAATTCAAAGAAGAGCGGCAAGCCTGTTGCCAATCTGACGAAGAAACCCAAAGATGGACCTAAGCCTGAAACAGAGTGCTACTATTGCAAGGGTATGGGTCACTGGAAGCACAACTGCCCCAAGTATCTGGCTGATAGGAAGGCGGCCAAAGAAAAATCAGGTATATTTGATATACATGTTATTGATGTGTACTTAACCGGCTCTCGTAGTAGTGCCTCGGTATTCGATACCGGTTCTGTTGCTCATATTTGCAACTCAAAACAGGAACTGCAGAATAGGCAAAGGCTGGCGAAAGCTGAAGTGACGATGCGCGTAGGAAATGGTTCCAAGGTTGATGCAATCGCTGTCGGCACAGTTTCACTTCCGTTACCATCAGGATTAGTTATGAACTTGAATAATTGTTATTTAGTGCCTGCGTTGAGCATGAACATTATATCTGGATCTTGTTTATTGCGAGACAGTTACTCTTTTAAGTCAGAGAATAATGGTTGTTCTATTTCTATGAGTAACATCTTATATGGTCATGCACCCAATGTGAGAGGATAGTTCATACTGAATCTTGATAGTGATAATACACATATACATAACATTGAGACCAAAAGAGTTAGAGTTAACAATGATAGCGCCATGTTTTTGTGGCACTGCCGGTTAGGTCATATTGGTGTAAAGCGCATGAAGAAACTCCATACCGATGGACTTTTGGAGTCACTTGACTTTGATTCACTTGACACGTGCGAACCATGCCTCATGGGCAAGATGACTAAAACTCCGTTCTCCGGAACAATGGAGCGTGCCAGTGACTTGTTGGAAATCATACATACCGATGTGTGCGGTCCGATGAGCGTGGAGGCACGCGGCGGATATCGTTATTTTCTCACCGTCACTGACGATTTGAGTAGATATGGTTATGTCTACTTAATGAAGCACAAGTCTGAAACATTTGAAAAGTTCAAGCAATTTCAGAGTGAAGTTGAAAATCATCGTAACAAGAAGATCAAGTTCCTACGGTCTGATCGTGGGGGTGAATATCTGAGTTTCGAGTTTGGTGCTCACTTAAGGCAATGTGGAATTGTTTCACAGTTGACACCGCCTAGAACACCACAGCGTAATGGTGTGTCCGAACATCGTAATCGTACTTTATTAGAGATGGTGCGATCTATGATGTCTCTTACCGATTTGCTGTTATCGTTTTGGGGTTATGCATTAGACACAGCTGATTTCACTTTAAATAGGGCACCATCAAAATCCATTGAGACGACACCATACGAACTGTGGTATGGCAAAAGGCCAAAGTTGTCGTTTCTTAAAGTTTGGGGATGTGATGTTTATGTCAAAAAGCTTCAGCCTGAAAATCTGGAACCCAAAGCGGAGAAGTGCATCTTCATAGGTTACCCAAAAGAGACAGTTGGGTACACCTTCTATCTCAAATCCGAGGGCAAAGTGTTTGTTGCTAAAAATGGAGCTTTTCTCGAGAAGGAGTTCCTCTCGGGAGAATTTAGTGGGAGGAAGATAGAACTTGATGAGGTTGTCGAACCTCTCATCCCTCTGGATGGTGGCGCAGGGCAAGGGGAAACCCCTGTCGTTGCGACGCCGGTTGAGGAGGAAGTTAATGATGATGATCATGAAACTCCGGTTCAAGTTCCTATCGAACCACGCAGGTCGACGAGACCACGTGCTGCTCCAGAGTGGTACGGTAATCCCGTTTTTTCAATCATTTTGTTAGACAACAATGAACCTGCAAATTATGAAGAAGCAATGGTGGGCCCAGATTCCAACAAATGGCTGGAGGCCATGAAGTCCGAGATAGGATCCATGTATGAAAACAAAGTGTGGACTTTGGAAGTACTACCTGAGGGCCGCAAGGCTATTAAGAACAAATGGATCTTTAAGAAAAAGACGGACGCTGACGGCAATGTGACCATTTATAAAGCTTGACTTGTGGCAAAGGGTTTTTCACAAGTTCAAGGAGGTGACTACGATGAGACATTCTCACCCGTAGCGATGCTTAAGTCCGTCAAAATCATGTTAGCAATAGCTGCATTTTTCGATTATGAAATCTGGCAGATGGATGTCAAAACGGCGTTCCTTAACGGTTTCCTTAAGGAAGAGTTGTATATGATGCAACCCGAAGGTTTTGTCGATCCTAAAAATGCTAACAAGGTATGCAAGCTCCAGCGATCCATTTATGGACTGGTGCAAGCATCTCGGAGTTGGAATAAACGCTTTGATGAGGTGATCAAAGCATTTGGGTTTATACAAGTGGTTGGAGAATCTTGTATTTACAAGAAAGTGAGTGGGAGCTCTGTGGCGTTTCTAATATTATATGTGGATGACATATTACTGATTGGAAACAACATAGAGTTTTTGGAGAGCATAAAGGATTACTTGAATAAAAGTTTCTCTATGAAGGACCTAGGAGAAGCTGCTTACATTCTAGGCATTAAGATCTACAGGGATAGATCGAAACGCCTGATAGGACTTTCACAAAGCACATACCTTGATAAAGTTTTGAAGAGGTTCAAAATGGAACAGTCCAAGAAAGGGTTCTTGCCAGTTTTACAAGGTACGAGATTGAGTAAGACTCAGTGCCCAGCAACTGATAAAGATAGAGAGCATATGAGCACCGTCCCCTATGCTTCAGCCATAGGATCTATCATGTATGCAATGATGTGCAATAGACCGGACGTTAGCCTGGCCATAAGTATGGCAGGCAGGTTCCAGAGTAATCCAGGAGTGGATCACTGGACGGCGGTCAAGAATATCCTGAAGTACCTGAAAAGGACTAAGGAGATGTTTCTCGTGTATGGAGGTGACGAAGAGCTCTCCGTAATGGGTTACGTCGATGCAAGCTTTGACACTGATCCGGACGACTCTAAGTCGCAGACCGGATACGTATTTATTCTTAATGGGGGTGCGGTAAGCTGGTGCAGTTCCAAGGAAAGCGTCGTAGCTGATTCTACATGTGAAGCGGAGTACATGGCTGCCTCGGAGGCGGTTAAGGAGGGTGTCTGGATGAAGCAGTTCATGGCGGATCTTGGAGTGGTGCCAAGCGCACTGAATCCAATAACCTTGTTCTGTGACAACACGGGTGCCATTGCCTTAGCAAAGGAACCATGGTTTCAACCTCATCCCCGACTACGTCGAAGGGGAGGATGTAAATATATGCAAAGTGCACACGGATCTGAATGTAGCAGACCCACTGACTAAACCTCTTCCACGGGAAAGGCATGATCAACACCAGAACTGTATGGGTGTTAGATTTATTACAATGTAATTCGCATGGTGATGTGAGGGCTAGATTATTGACTCTAGTGCAAGTGGGAGACTGTTGGAATTATGCCCTAGAGGCAATAATAAATATAGTTATTATTATAATTCCTGTATCAAGATAATCGTTTATTATCCATGCTATAATTGTATTGAATGAAGACTTATATACATGTGTGCATACATAGACAAAACACTGTCCCTAGCAAGCCTCTAGTTGGCTAGCCAGTTGATCAAAGATAGTCAGGGTCTTCTGACTATGTACAAGGTGTTGTTGCTTGATAACTGGATCACGTCATTAGGATAATCACGTGATGGACTAGACCCAAACTAATAGACGTAGCATGTTGATCGTGTCATTTTGTTGCTACTGTTTTCTGCGTGTCAAGTATTTGTTCATATGACCATGAGATCATATAACTCATTGACACCGGAGGAATGCTTTGTGTGTATCAAACGTCGCAATGTAATTGGGTGACTATAAAGATGCTCTACAGGTATCTCCGAAGGTGTTCGTTGAGTTAGTATGGATCGAGACTGGGATTTGTCACTCCGTGTGACGGAGAGGTATCTTGGGGCCCACTCGGTAATACAACATCACACACAAGACTTGCAAGCAATGTAACTTAGTGTAAGTTGCGTGATCTTGTATTACGGAACGAGTAAAGAGACTTGCCGGTAAACGAGATTGAAATAGGTATGCAGATACTCACTATCGAATCTCGGGCAAGTAACATACCGAAGGACAAAGGGAATGACATACGGGATTGTATGAATCCCTGGCACTGAGGTTCAAACGATAAGATATTCGTAGAATATGTGGGATCCAATATGGGCATCCAGGTCCCGCTATTGGATATTGACCGAGGAGTCACTCGGGTCATGTCTACATAGTTCTCGAACCCGCAGGGTCTGCACACTTAAGGTTCGACGTTGTTTTATGCGTATTTGAGTTATATGGTTGGTTACTGAATGTTGTTCGGAGTCCCGGATGAGATCACGGACGTCAAGAGGGTTTCCGGAATGGTCTGAAAACGAAGATTGATATATAGGATGACCTCATTTGATTACCGGAAGGTTTTCGGAGTTACCGGGAATGTACCGGGAATGACGAATGGGTTCCGGGTGTTCACCGGGGGGGGGGGGAAGTCCACCCCGGGGAAGCCCATAGGCCTTGGGGGTGGCGCACAATCCCTTGGTGGGCTGGTGGGACAGCCCAAGAAGGCCCTATGCGCCATAGATAGAAAATCAAAGAGAAAAGAAAAAAAGGAGGTGGGAAGGGAGAGAAGGACTCTACCTTCCAATCCTAGTTGGACTAGGATTGGAGGAGGACTCCTCCTCCCTTGGTGGCGCAGCCCTTGGGGCTCCTTGAGCCTCAAGGCAAGCCTCCCCTCCCCTCCTCCTATATATATGAGCTATTAGGGCTGATTTGAGACAACTTTTGCCACGATAGCCCGACCACATACCTCCACGGTTTTACCTCTAGATCGCGTTTCTGCGGAGCTCGGGCGGAGCCCTGCTGAGATTAGATCACCACCAACCTCCGGAGCGCCGTCACGCTGCCGGAGAACTCATCTACCTCTCTGTCTCTCTTGCTGGATCAAGAAGGCCGAGATCATCGTCGAGCTGTACGTGTGCTGAACGCGGAGGTGTCGTCCGTTCGGCACTAGATCGTGGGACGGATCGCGGGACGGTTCGTGGGACGGTTCGCAGGGCGGATCGAGGGACGTGAGGACGTTCCACTACATCAACAACGTTCACTAACGCTTCTGCTGTGCGATCTACAAGGGTACGTAGATCGGAAATCCCCTCTCATAGATGGACATCACCATGATAGGTCTTCGTGCGCGTAGGAATTTTTTTTGTTTCCCATGCGACGTTCCCCAACATATATACCCCTCCACATACCTCTCATTTGTAGAGGAAGCACTGAGAATGCACTTACACTTGCGACATTCATTTTCTGAGAGAGAGCCACCTACTCATGTGTTGAGATCAACAGATTCCATTCCAACCATTTGAACCTTGATTTCTAGCCTCCCCAAGTTGCTTTCCACAAGATCAATATCTCCTACCCCTGCCAAATCCGAGAGAGAGTGATTGAGTGTTGAGGAGACTATCTTTAGAAGCACAAGAGCAAGGAGTTCATCGTTCTACCACATCTATTACCTTTTGGAGGGTGGTGCCTTCTAGATTGGTTAGGTATCGCTTGGGAGCCTCCTACTTCGTGTTGTGGAGTTGAACCAAGAGGTTTGTAAGGGCAAGGAGATCGCCTACTTCGTGAAGATCTATCGTGAGTGAGGCTAGTCCTGTGTGGACGGAAGTCAGGGTGGAATAGACAAGACCGCTTCTTTGTGAACCCCTTGTGGGTGGAGCCCTCTATGGAATCTCACAGCCGTTACCCTTCGTGGGTTGAAGTCTCCACTAACATTAACGCATGATAGCGCCACCTATCGGAACCATGCCAAAAATTGTCGTGTCAACCTTTGCATTTGATCTCCGTGCCTTACCCTCTACTTTACACTTGCATGTTTTACTTTCCGGTGCTATACTCTTAGATGTGCATGTGTAGGGTGTATTTGGCTAGTCATAGTTGCTAAAACTGGCCCACACTTAAAATTGGAAAAGGCTAAGTTTTTATCTTGTCAAGTAGTCTAATCACCCCCCTCTAGACATATTTTCGATCCTACAAGTGTGGCTGCCCAAGCGCAAAGCGGTAGCTGCACGTGCCCCTCACAACCCAATTGTGAGTGAAACTTCTAGACACGTGCACTGATTTCCCCGTCCCGCGCCCCGTCGTCGCCAAATCTGTCGGCTTTCGTCCATAGTAGATCCACCACCCATGCCTCTCTCCGGCCACCCGCACCCCCGCAACAATCATTGCTGCAACCAAAACCGAGTCCAACTACCTCTGTCGCAACCAAATCCACCATTGTCGCACCTAGACACCATAAAAATGTTCCCCTCCTCTCTATGGACGTTAGGGTTGGGGAACGTTGCATGGGAAACAAAAATTTTCCTACGCACACGAAGACCTATCATGGTGATGTTCATCTACGAGAGGGAGATCAAATCCACATACCCTTGTAGATCGCTAAGCGGGAAGCATTAAGAAACATGGTTGATGTAGTGGAACAACTTCGTGATTCAAATCACCGTCGTCCCACGATCCGTTCTGATCTAGCGCCGAACGGACAGCACCTCCGGTTCAGCACACGTACAGCTCGATTACGATCTCCGCCTTCTTGATCCAGCAAGAGAGACGGGTAAGTAGATGAGTTCTCCTGCAGCGTGACGATGCACCGGTGATTGTGATGATCTATTCCCGCAGGGCTCCGCCCAAGCTCTGCAGAAAACCGATCTAGAGGAAGAACTACGAAGTAGAGGTTTGGGTTGCACGTGGCAAAGTTGTGTCTCAAAAACCCTAAAACCTCTAGTATATATAGGAGGAGGGGAGGGGCTAGCCTTGGGGCTCAAGGGAGCCCCTAGGGCGCCGGCCGAGAGAGGAGGAGGAGACTCCAACTCCAATTCGGTTTGGGAAGGAGGAGTCCCCTCCTTCCATCCCACCTCCCTCTCTTTTTTACTTTTCTCTTTGGGTTTTTTTCCTTAGCCGACATAGCCCACTTGGGCTGGCCTCACCATCCCACTAAGGGCTGGTGCGCCACCCTTGGGCTATTAGGCTCACTCCCGGGTGGGTGGACCCCTCCCGGTGAAAACCCGGAACCCATTCGTCACTCCCCGTATACTGCCCGTAATGCCCGGAATCTTTCCGGAGACAAAATGAAACAACCCTATATATCAATCTTTGTTTCCGGACCATTCCAGAAACCCTCGTGATGTCCGTGATCTCATCCGGGACTCCAAACAACCTTCGGTCACCAACACCTATAACTCAACTATACCGAAACGTCACCGAACCTTAAGTGTGAAGACCCTGCGGGTTCGAGAACTATGCAGACATGACCTGAGACACTCCCCGGTCAATATCCAATAGAGGGACCTAGATGTACATATTGGATCCTACATATTCAATGAAGATCTTATCGGTTGAACCTCTGTGCCAAGGATTCATATAATCCCGTATAACATTCCCTTTGTCCTTCGGTATGTTACTTGCCCGAGGTTTGATCGTCGGTATCCTTATACCTATTTCAATCTCGTTACCGGCAAGTCTGTTTACTCGTTCTGTAATACAAGATCCCATGACTAATACTTGAGTCAGATTGCTTGCAAGGCTTATATGTGATGTTGTATTACCGAGTGGGCCCCGAGATTCCTCTTCGTCATACGGAGTGACAAATCCCAGTCTTGATCCATGCTAACTCAACGGACACCTTCGGAGATACCTGTAGAGCACCTTTATAGTCACCCAGTAACGTTGTGACGTTTGATACACACAAGGTATTCCTCCGATGTGAGTGAGTTATGTGATCTCATGGTCATAGGAATGAATACTTGACACGCAAAAAACAATAGCAACAAAATGACACGATCACATGCTACGTTCATAATTTGGGTCTTGTCCATCACATCATTCTCCTAATGATGTGATCCAGTTATCAAGTGACAACACTTGCATATGGTCAGAAAACCTTAACCATCCTTGATCAACTGCTTAGTCAACTAGAGGTTTACTAGGGACACTGTTTTGTCTATATATCCACGCATGCATTTATGCTTTCATTTAATAGAATTATAGCATGGATAATAAACAATTATCTTGAAACAGGAAATATAATAATAACTATTTTATCATTGCCTCTAGGGCATATTTCCAACAGTATCCCACTTGCACTAGAGTCAATAATCTAGTCTCACATTGCTATGCGATTTACATTGGAATGAATCTAACACCCATACAGTTCTGGTGTTGATCATGCTTCGCTCGTGGAAGAGGTTTAGTCAGCGAATCAGCAACATTCAGATCTGTGTGTGATACGTATCCAACGTATCTATAATTTTTGATGGTTCCATGCTATTATCTTGTCAAACTTTGGAAGTTTTGTATGCATTTTATATCTTTTTTGGGACTAATTTTTTAACTCAGTGCCAAGTGCCAGTTCCTGTTTTTCTGTGTTTTTGACCTTTTTCAGAGGAGAATATCAAACGGAGTCCAAACGGAATAAAACCTCCGAAAAGATTTTTTCCGGAACAGAAGATGCGCACGGAGCTTGGGAACCAAGGAAAAGGGCACCAGGGGAGGCCACAAGCCCCCTAGCCGCGGCCTTGGGGGGGGGGGCGCTTAGCAGGCTTGTGGGCCCCCTGTGGCTCCTTTGCCCTACTTCTTCCGCCTATAAATCCCCAAAAAATCTGAAACCACGAGAGAGAGCCACGAAAATACTTTTCCGCCACCGCAATCTTCTGTCTCCGCAAGATCCCATCTAGGGCACGTTCTGGTGCCCTGTCGGAGGGGAGATTCGGACACGGAGGGCTTCTCCATCAACACCATTGCCTCTCCGATGATGCGTGAGTAGTTCACCACAGACCTTCGGGTCCATAGCTAGTAGCTAGATGGCTTCTTCTCTCTCTTGGATCTTCAATACAAAGTTCTTCATGATCTTCATGGAGATCTATCCGATGCAATCTTCTTTTGCGGTGTGTTTGTCAAGATCCCATGAATTGTGGATTTATGATCAGGTTATCTATGAATCTTATTTGAGTTTCTTCTGATCTCCTATATGCATGATTTCATATCCTTGTAATTCTCTTCTAGTTGTGGGTTTCGTTTGTCCAACTTGATCTATAATTCTTGCAATGGGAGAAGTGCTTGGTTTTGGCTTCATACCGTGTGGTAACCTCACCCAGTGACAGAAGGGGTAGCGAGGCACGCATCATGTTGTTGCCATCAAGGGTAAAAAGATGGGGTTTATATCTATTGCATGAATTTACCCCTCTACATCATGTCATCTTGCTTAAGGCGTTACTCTGTTTGTTATGAACTCAATACACTAGATACATGATGGATAGCGGTCGATCTGTGGAGTAATAGTAGTAGATGCATAAAGTATCGGTCTACTTGCCTCAGACGTGATGCCTATATGTTTGATCATTGCCTTAGATATCGTCATGACTTTGCGCGGTTCTATCAATTGCTCGACAGTAATTCGTTCACCCACCATAATATTTGCTATCATGAGAGAAGCCTCTAGTGAACACTATGGCCCCCAGGTCTACAGTACCTAAAGAGGTGGTAGTTTGTTTTCTTGTGCTAATGATATCACGAGTTTCTGTTTAAGTTTTGTGTTGTGAAGTTTTCAAGTTTTGGGTGATGTTCTCATGGACAATGGGATAAAGAGTGGAAAGAGCTCAAGCTTGGGGATGCCCAAGGCACTCCAAGCCAAATTCAAGGACACCAAAAAGCCTAAGCATGGGGATGCCCCGGGAAGGCATCACCTCTTTCGTCTTCAATCCATCGGTAACATTACTTGGAGCTATATTTTTATTCACCACATGATATGTGTTTTGCTTGGAGCTTCGTGTATTATAGGAGTCTTTTATTTTTGTTGTGTCACAATCATTCTTGCTGCACACATTTTGAGAGAGACATGCACTCATCATGGATTTTCTAGAATACTCATTGAGCTTCGCTTATATCTTTTGAGTTAGGCAATTTAGCTCGCATGTGCTTCACTTATATCTTTTGAGCTAGATAACTTTTCTCTAGTGCTTCACTTAGATCTTTTTAGAGCACGGCGGTGTCATATTTTGGAGAAATAAGAACTCTCGATCTTCACTTATATCTTTTTGAGAGTGCTCTCTCTGAGTAACTTGGTAGTTGGCTTGTGCTATGAAAGAGTCCTAAAGATGTTAGGCATCCAAAGAGGATACAATAAAACTTCCATATTCATGTGCATTGATTAGAAAGAGAAGTTTGATTCCTCTCAATTAGTTTTGAGACATGGATTTGGTAATATTAGGGTCATGTTAGTAGGGTGTTGTGAATCTTGAAATACTTGTGTTGAAGTTAGTGATTCCCGTAACATGCACGTATGGTGAACCGCTATGTTACGAAGTCGGAGCATAATTGATTTATTGATTTTCATCCTTTGTGTTGCGGTCGGGATCATGCGATGGTTAACACCTACCAACCCTTCCCCTAGGAGTATGCGTTTAGCACTTTGTTTTGATTACTAATAAAACTTTCGCAATAAGTATATGAGTTCTTCATGACTAATGTGAGTCCATGGTCTAGATGCACTTTCACCTTCCACCATTGCTAGCCTCTCTAGTGTCGTGCAACTTTCGCCGGTGCACAAAACCACCATATACCTTCCTCAAAACAGCTACCATACCTACCTATCATGGCCTTTTCGTAGCCATTCCGAGATATATTTCCATGCAAACTCCCACCGTTCCATCTCATGACTTGTGCTGTCACTTTCATATTGCCATTGCATGATCGTAAGATATCTAGCGAGATGTTTCAACGTCATACGCTAAGCTAGATCGTTGCACATCTCGGTACACTATCGGAGGCATTTCCTATAGAGTCATCATCATTCTAAGCATTGAGCTGTGAGTAAATAAAAGTGTGATGATCATCATTATTAGAGCATTGTCCCATGTGAGGAAAAAAGGCCAAAGTTGCCCACACAAAAAAAAGATATGGAAAGAGGCCAAAGAGCCCAAACAAAAAAAGAGAGATAAAAAGAGAGAATGGACAATGCTACTATCTTTTTCCACACTTGTGCTTCATAATAGCACCATGTTCTTCATGATTGAGAGTCTCTTGTTTTGTCACCACCATATACTAGTGGGAATCTTCATTATGTAACTTGGCTTGTATATTCCAATGATGGGCTTCCTCAAAATTGCCCTAGGTCTTCGTGAGCAAGCAAGTTGGATGCACACCCACTAGTTCTCCTTTTGAGCTTTCACACACTTATAGCTCTAAGTGCATCCATTGCATGGTAATCCCTACTCATTCACATTGATATCTATTGATGGGCATCTCCATAGCCCTTTGATACGCCGAGTCAATGTGACCATCTACACCTTTTTGCCTCACAACCTCCACCACACTCTATTCCACCTATAGTGCTATATCCATGGCTCACGCTCATGTATTGCGTGAGAGTTGAAAAATGTTTGAGAAAGTAAGAGTGCGAAAACAATTACTTGGACAATACCGGGGTTGTGCATGATTTAAATTCGTTGTGTGGGGATGATGGAGCATAGCCAGACTATATGATTTTGTAGGGATAACTTTCTTTGGCCATGTTATTTCGAAAGTTCATGATCACCTTGCTAGTTTGCTTCAAGTATTATTATTTTCATGTCAATAGCAAACTATTGTTTTGAATCTTACGGATCTGAACATTCATGTCACATGAAAGAAGTTACGAAGGACAAATATGCTAGGTAGCATTCCACATCAAAAATTCAGTCTTTATCACTTCCCTACTCGAGGACGAGCAGGAGTTAAGCTTGGGGATGCTTGATACGTCTCCAACGTATCTATAATTTTTGATGGTTCCATGCTATTATCTTGTCAAACATTGGATGTTTTGTATGCATTTTATATCTTTTTTGGGACTAACTTATTAACTCAGGGCCACGTGCCAGATCCTATTTTTTCCGTGTTTTTGACCTTTTTCAGAGGAGAATATCAAACGGAGTCCAAACGGAATAAAACCTCCGAAAAGATTTTTTTCCGGAACAGAAGATACGCATGGAGCTTGGGAACCAAGGCAAAGGGCACCAGGGGAGGCCACAAGCCCCCTAGCCGCGGCCTTGGGGGGGCGCGCCTATAAGGATTGTGGGCCCCCTATGGCTCCTTTGCCCTACTTCTTCCGCCTATAAATCCCCGAAAAGTCTCAAACCACGAGAGAGAGCCACGAAAATACTTTTCCGCCGCCGCAAACTTCTGTCTCCGCAAGATCCCATCTGGGGAACGTATTGGTGCCCTGCCGGAGGGGGGACTCGGACACGGAGGGCTTCTCCATCAACACCATTGCCTCTCCGATGATGCATGAGTAGTTCACCACAGACCTTCGGGTCCATAGCTAGTAGCTAGATGGCTTCTTCTCTCTCTTGGATCTTCAATTCAAAGTTCTCCATGATCTTCATGGAGATCTATCCGATGTAATCTTCTTTTGCGGTGTGTTTGTTGAGATCCCATGAATTATGGATTTATGATCAGATTATCCATGAATCTTATTTGAGTTTCTTCTGATCTCCTATATGCATGATTTCATATCCTTGTAATTCTCTTCGAGTTATGGGTTTCGTTTAGCCAACTTGATCTATAATTCTGGCAATGGGAGAAGTGCTTGGTTTTGGGTTCATACCGTGTGGTGACCTCGCCCAGTGACAGAAGGGGTAGCGAGGCACGCATCGTGTTGTTGCCATCAAGGGTAAAAAGATGGGGTTTATATCTATTGCACGAATTTATCCCTCTACATCGTGTCATCTTGCTTAAGGCATTACTCTGTTTGTTATGAAATACTAGATGCATGTTGGATAGCGGTCGATGTGTGGAGTAATAGTAGTAGATGCAGAAAGTATCGGTCTACTTGTCTCGTACGTGATGCCTATATGTTTGATCATTGCCTTAGATATCATCATGACTTTGCGCGGTTCTATCAATTGCTCGACAGTAATTCGTTCACCCACCATAATATTTGCTATCATGAGGGAAGCCTCTAGTGAACACTATGCCCCCGAGTCTACTTCACATCATATTTTCAGCCCTACACTTTTACTTTCTTGCACTTTCCACCTTCAGATCTCACCTTGCAATCAATCGTGAAGGGATTGACAACCCCTTTGTAGCGTTGGGTGCAAGTTCGTTGCTTTTGCGCAGGTACTTTGGAGACTTGCCTTGATACTCCTACTGGATTGATACCTTGGTTCTCAAACTGAGGGAAATACTTACTTCTACTGTGATGCATCACTCTTTCCTCTTCAAGGGAAAAACCAACGCAAGCTCAAGAGGTAGCAGTGTGCACTTTGCAAATATTTACGTCCTCTCCTTCGACGTAGTCGCGGATGAGGTTGAAGCGTCGTTTGATGTGTCTGGTCTTCTTGTGAAACCTTGGTTCCTTTGCTAGAGCAATGGCATCCGTGTTGTCCCAGAACAGAGTTATTGGATTTATTGCACTCGGCACAACTCCAAGTTCCATCATGAACTGCTTCATCCAAACACCCTCCTTAGCTACCTCCGAGGCAGCCATGTACCCCGCTTCACATGTAGAATCTTCTACGACGCTTTTCTTGGAACTGCACCAGCTTACCGCACCCCCATTAAGAATAAATACATATCCGGTTTGACACTTAGAGTCATCCGGATCAGTGTCAAAGCTTGCATCGACGTAACCCTTTACGACGAGCTCTTCATCACCTCCATAAACGAGAAACATTTCCTTAGTCCTTTTCAGGTACTTCAGGTTATTCTTGACCGCCATCCAGTGATCCACTCCTGGATTACTTTGAAACATGTCTGCCATACTTATGGCCAGGCTGACGTCCGGTCTTGTGCACAACATTGCATACATGATAGACCCTATGGCTGAAGCATAGGGGACGGTACTCATCTTTTCTCTATCTTCTGCAGTTACTGGACACTGAGTCTTACTCAACTTTATACCTTGTAACACTGGCAAGAACCCCTTCTTGGACTGCTCCGTTTTGAACTTCTTCAGAACTTTATGAAGGTATGTGCTTTGTGAAAGTCCTATTAGGCGCCTCAATCGATCCCTATAGATCTTAATGCCTAATATGTAAGTAGCTTCTCCTAGGTCTTTCATTGAAAAACATTTGTTCAAGTAATCCTTTACGCTCTCTGAAAACTCCGCATTGTTTCCAATCAGCAATATGTCATCCACATATAATATTAGAAATGCTACAGAGCTCCCACTCACTTTCTTGTAAATACAAGATTCTCCAACAACTTGTATAAACCCAAATGCCTTGATCACCTCATCAAAGCGCTTATTCCAACTCCGAGATGCTTGCACCAGTCCATAAATGGATTGCTAGAGCTTGCATACTTTGTTAGCATTCTTTGGATCGATAAAACGTTTGGGTTGCATCATATACAACTCTTCCTTAAGAAACCATGATTTCATAATCGAAAAATGCAGCTATTGCTAACATGATTCGGACGGACTTAAGCATCGCTACGGGTGAGAACGTCTCATCGTAGTCAACTCCTTGAACTTGTGAAAAACCCTTTGCCACAAGTCGAGCTTTATAAACGCTCACATTATCGTCTGCGTCCGTCTTCTTCTTAAAGATCCATTTGTTCTGAATAGCATTGCGACCTTCAGGTAATACTTCCAAAGTCCACACTTTGTTTTCATACATAGATCCTATCTCGGGCTTCATGGCCTCTAACCATTTGTTGGAATCCGGGCCCACCATTGCTTCTTCATAATTTGCAGGTTCATTGTTTTCTAACAACATGATAGATAAGACAGGATTCCCGTACCACTTAGGAGCAGTACGTGATCTTGTGGACCTGCGAGGTCCGATAGTAACTTGATCCGAAGATTCATGATCATCATATTTAGCTTCCTTCTCAACCGGTGTTGCCTCGACAGAGATTTCCCTCTGCCCCACACCACCATCTAGAGGGAGCAGAGGTTCCACAGCCTCATCAAGTTCTATCTTCCTCTCACTCAATTCTTTCAAGAGAAACTCCTTCTCAAGAAAAGCTCCGTTCTTAGCAACAAACACTTTGCCCTCGGATCTGAGATAGAAGGTGTACCCAACTGTCTCTTTTGGGTAACCTATGAAGACGCATTTTCCACTTTGGGTTCCAGTTTTTTAGGCTGAAGCTTTTTGACATAAGCATCACATCCCCAAACTTTAAGAAACGACAACTTTGGCCTCTTGCCATGCCATAACTCATATGGTGTCGTCTCAACGGATTTTGATGGTGCCCTATTTAAAGTGAATGCAGTTGTCTCTAATGCATAGCCCCAAAACGATAACGGCAAATCGGTATGAGACATCATAGATCACACCATATCTAACAAAGTACGATTACAACGTTCGAACACACCATTACGTTGTGGTGTTCCAGGCGATGTCAACTGTGAAATGATTCCACATTGTCTTAAGTGAGCACCAAACTCGAAACTTAGATATTCACCCCCTCGATCAGACCGTAGGAACTTGATCTTCTTGTTATGATGATTTTTTACTTCACTCTGAAATTGCTTGAACTTTTCAAACGTTTCATACTTGTGCTTCATTAAGTAGATATATCCATACCTACTCAAATCATGAGTGAAGGTGAGAAAATAACGATATCCGCCGCGCGCCTCCACACTCATTGGACCGCACACATCAGTATGTATGATCTCCAATAAGTCACTTGCACACTCCATTCTTCCGGAGAACGGAGTCTTATTCATCTTGCACATGAGGCATGGTTCGCACGTGTCAAGTGATTCGAAATCAAGTGACTCCAAAAGCCCATCAGCATGGAGTTTCTTCATGCGCTTTACACCAATATGACCTAAGCGACAGTGCCACAAAAAGGTGGCGCTATCATTGTTAACTCTACATCTTTTGGTCTCAGTGTTATGTATATGTGTGTCATCACAATCAAGATTCAATATGAACAAACCCCTCACATTGGGTGCATGACAATAAAAGATATTACTCATAAAAATAGAACAACCATTATTCTCTGACTTAAATGAGTAACCGTCTCGTAATAAACAAGATCCAGATATAATGTTGATGCTTAATGCAGGCACTAAATAACAATTATTTAAGTTCATAACTAATCCTGATGGTAACTGAAGTGAGACTGTGCCGACGGCGATTGCATCAACCTTGGAACCATTTCCCACATGCATCGTCACTTCATCCTTCGCCAGCCTTCGTTTATTCCACAGTCCCTGCTTCGAGTTGCTAATATGAGAAACAGAACCGGTATCAAATACCCAGGCACTACTACGATAGTTGGTTAGGTAGACATCAATAACATGTATATCACATATACCTGGTTTAGCATTGGTCGCCTTCTTATTAGCCAAATACTTGGGGCAGTTGCGCTTCTAGTGACCCATCGCCTTGCAATAATAGCACTCAGTTTCTGGCTTAGGTCCAGCTTCACTAAAGCTTGACTCGCGCCTGATCAGCCGGTCTAAACAACTCGGGCTGTTGCAAAAGCCCTCTTGGGGTAGCACTAGAGTTCTGCAAACTCGTCCTATCCTGTCGTAACTCATTGAGCCAACGAACTTTATGGATATCTTTGTGGCACATCCCAAAGGTTTCATAAAACTTATAACCAGCCGCGACTCACTGAGCTGGCCTATTGTTTTTCTCTGATAAACAGGGCAAAAATCTTTCTTGTCAAATATGACAACACATTGGGAAAGGCGATTCATATTAATGAAGGCTGAAAATTCTAAACATCATCACAAGGTACAGTTATCATACTGTTTTCAAAAATCCTCGACTATTACATGGCTCAGCAGGCCATACCTGGAATCATATCCCGGCCATAAAGGATCAAAATATTCTTTGAGGATAAACTTCATGTAAGTTTGGTTCAAGTCGCCTCTAGGTTATCCTGCCTCTAGCTTTCGCCATCTTTGATTTGTAAGTCGCCCAATTTCCAATTGCAATTGGTCAAGCCGAGGAAATCGTCTTCATCAGTCAAGACGATGGACATATCAACGTCAAAATCAAAAGGATTCTTACGGCGTCGCGTAGTTAGGCTGGTAATTTCATACGAGGGAGGAGTCACCCTTTTGCTATGTTCATCATAAGCTGCCTGGTATTTCCCTAAGTCCAGGCCGACTGCTAGCTGAGTCGCCGCAAAACGAGACTCTTTGACACAATGGTGGTAGTCCTCCTCGGCGAAGTCTGACGAATCATCCTTCAGCTCTGGGAATCCACCAGCACCTCTTCCGGCTTAAGTTCTGGAGCATAGGCCAAACATCGTCTTAGGGTGGTTAGCGCTCCCTTACGGACGACTGACCTTTTTAGCTCCTCTATCTGGGGTGGCAGTGTTGACAAGCAACCCAACATATGCTTGATGGATTTTATGGGTTCCGTGTTGCCCATAACAGCCTTCATCGTCATCATACCGCTAGTATATAGCTGCTCTGTCAAAGTATAGATCGCTTTTAGCTTCATAATGCAATCATTCTGCAGGGTGGCGGCTCGTGGACCTACAGGTGGCAAAAACAGAATCATCAGTGGTTGCAAACATTGTACATAGCAATTTTCAGAAGAAGGTAATTAACCTCACCAAATATGGCTTGGGTCATGTTGGAGATGTGACGCTTCAAGCCAGAGAGTTCTTGAATGGTGGCTTTCAACTTCTCTTCGGCTTGTTCCGCCCATTTCAAAATGGCGGCTTGCTCAGCATGAGCCTTATCTTCAAACCTTTTGTGCTCTGTTTTCATTTTTTTCCACCCCAATAAGGGAAAGGCGAAACTTTTCTTCAAACTTAGCCCGAGCGTCCTGCTGCTCAGCTAAGCTTTCCTTCAAGACGGCCACGGTTGAGTCGGCCCGAGTCAAGGATTCCTGCAACAAACATTGAGGAAGCAAGTTTCAGGACCAGTGCAAGCAACATCCCTGACACTTGGGGGCTAATGTATGACTCAATTCTTCTAAGGTCATACCTTCAAACAAGACCCGACTCATCTTTCAAAAGATGACCCGGCCCTTGGGGGCTACAGATTGAAGAATTTTTTTGTTCAAGTACAAGTTAAAGACCCGACTCATCTTTCAAAAGATGACCTGGCCCTTGGGGGCTACGGGTTGAAGAATTATTTTATTCAATTACAAGTTCAAGATCCGGCTCATCTTTCAAAAGATGACCCGGCCCTTGGGGGCTACAGGTTGAAGAATTTTTTAATTCAATTACAAGTTCAAGACCTGGCTCATCTTTCAAAAAATGACCCGACCCTTGGGGGCTACAGGTTGAAGAATTTTTTATTCAATTACAAGTTCAAGACCCGGCTCATCTTCCAAAAGATGACCCGACCCTTGGGGGCTACAGATTGAAGATTTTTTTGTTCAAATACAAGTTAAAGACCCGACTCATCTTTCAAAAGATGACCCGGCCCTTGGGAGCTACATGTTGAAGCTGTTTTTCCAACTATAAGTTCAAGACCCGACTCATCTTTACAAAGATGACCCGGCCCTTGGGGGCTACACATTGAAGAATGATACAAATGCACGATTCGTCATGGATGACCCATCCTTTGGAGGGCTAATGGGAGGATATATTAATGGTAATAAAAGATGCCATACCTCATGTTTGATCCGCATCAGGTTGGCTAGGATTTTTTCCATCTCGTGGCTTGTCTCCAGGCGGCTTACAAAACCACAATATAGTTCCTCAAACTCCAATTTTTCATAACGAGGAAGCTTCAGCTTGGTGATATCCTTCTCTGCAAATACTTGGGCATCTTTTGGCGTGTGTTTGGTTAACACCGCGGTTGCAGGTTTAGAATAACCAGTACCAGTAACGATGACTGCATCTGGATCTTCAGGCGCCTTAAAAGGACTAGGCGGGTTGATGTTTTCAGTCACCTCCTTTTGAGGGCTTGAAGGGTTGACCCCGATATTAGTAACATCTTCAAAAATATCGTCGTGAACTTCAACTGTTTCTTCTGGAGCCTCTGGGACGGAAGTACCCATACCAGACGCTTCAGCCACTTTGGGAGCCGAAGATGAGTCGCCGGTTTTCCTTTTCTTTCCTTGCGCTCTGAGAAACAACCGCACCAATGTTGGGACAAAGACATTGCCATTTGAAAGAACATGTTAGTAAAGGAACTTACCCCTGAAGATGAATCATTGGGGGGAGAGTCGACATTGTTGAATCGCTAGACGAAGGAGGTGAAACCTGATGGACAAAGATTCAAAGATTGGGTAAATCGCGAGGATATCTTACACAAGAAGGAAAAGATGCTTGTGGTAACATACCTTGTTCTTCCGTTTGCGACCAGTTGTTCTCTCGGGCAAGCCGGACACTAGGTCTCCAGAATGGCTTCGAGTGTGACGTTTAGGTGTATAACTCGCCTTCTTCAAAAGGAAATTCGGATCCAGATGAGCATCCGGGTGAGACATGGGAACTTTCCTACAAATTCGCCTGGCTGGCTTGGGGAGAGAAGAAGTTGAGTCGGAAGAAACGGAAATTACCTCGACATCTTCATCTTGGCTCTAAAAGTCATCATCCTATAATCAAAGGCAGTAAAGCATAAGTGCAAGTCAGAATGAAGCAATAAAGACAAGAGAAATTTTACCTCTGACTGTTCTTCTGCGGCCCGAGACTCGCCAACATCAGATGACTCTTTTGCTGTAGCTTTGCCTTTGCCCTTCTTCTTCGACTTGGGGGCGGGTTTGGTTGTTTTCTTGGCGGTTGTCTTGGGTCTTCGGGTCCAAAACGCCGAATCCCTCTGATTAAACATGATGAAAGTCTCAAGAGCAGAAACATGAATGAGTATATGGAAATGCTAAAAGGGCGACCCGATTTGTTTACCTGTGGAGCCGGGTTGGTGACACAAAAAGGTTTAAGCCAATTTTGGAGCAATTCTCAATTGGCTCGCCACATAGCTTCTTTATAATGTGTTCTTCCAAAAGCCTCACATTGTAAAAGCATTGGGGGTGGTCCAAGTCGCCATTATATTCACACATCAAACCATCTCGGCGGCTTAAGGGCAGAATTCTCCACTCTACCCAGCAGCGGATCAGATCAATCCCGATAAGACCATTGGTGTTAAGGGCCTTGAGCTTTGCAAAGATAGGGACAAATGTGGCTTCCTCTTCTTCAGTTATCTTTTCCGGCAACTTGAAGTCCATGGGTAGGCGTTCTTCCCTGAAGCCTGGCAAAGGGTTCTCATTGGATGGAGAGGTGTCGTGGCAGTAGAACCAAGTCTTCGCCCAACCTTTGGGATGACTAGGTAACGTAACGGCCGGAAACCCACATTCACGACGCCGCTGAATATTGACTCTATTTGCAAACTCCGTTTGGCGGTTCAGAAAGAATTTTTTTTGGAACAACAATACAGTGGGCTCTATTTGCAGATAAGCCTCACATAATACTTGGAACTGACATAGGTTACTGATGGAATTTGGCCCCAAGTCTTGGGGATGAAGGTTGAAGAAGTGCAAGGCGTCTCTAAAATTTTTCGAGTCGGGCGGCTTGAAGCCTCGCTCCAGGTGACCAGCAAAGACGACTACTTCCCCTTCGGCGGGTTAAGGAATTGTTTCCCCGAAGGCGGTCCGCCACCCAATGACTTCCTTGGGATCAAGGTTACCCGTTTTCACAAATTTATCAAGATAAGTGTCGTTGACTGATACGTCTCAAACGTATCTATAATTTTTTATGGTTTCACGCTGTTATCTTGTCAACTTTGGATGTTTTGTTCACCTTTTATATCTTTTTTGGGACTAACTTATTAATTCAGTGCCAAGTGCCAGTTCCTGTTTTTCTGTGTTTTTTGACTCTTTTCAGATCTGATTTTGGAATGGAGTCCAAACGGAATAAAATCCTCGAAATAAATTTTTCCAGAACGGAAGAAGATCGGAGGACTTGAGGGCTAAGGCAGTGGCCCCACAGGGAGCCCACAAGCCCTGTTGCCGCGGCCAGGGGGCCCGCGGCAACCAGGCTTGTGGCCTCCCTGGCGCTCCCCTGCCTTAGCTCTTTGGCCTATAAATTCCCTAAAAATCCAGAAAAAATGAGGGCATCCACGAAAACACTTTTCCGCCGCCGCAAGCTTCCGTTTCCGCGAGATCTCATCTGGAGACCCTTCCCGGTGCCCTGCCGGAGGGGACTTTGGAGTTGGAGGGCTTCTACATCAACATCATCGCCTCTCCAATGACTCGTGAGTAGTCCACTGCATACCTACGGGTCCGTAGTTAGTAGCTAGATGGCTTCTTATCTCTCTTGGATCTTCAATACAAAGTTCTCCATGATCTTCATGGAGATCTATCCGATGTAATCCTCTTTGGCGGTGTGTTTGTCGAGATCCGATGAATTGTGGATTTGTGATCAGATTATCTATGAATTATATTTGAGTCTTTGCTGATTTCTTATATGCATGATTTGATATCCTTGTAAGTCTCTCCGAGTCTTGGGTTTTGTTTGGCCAACTAGATCTATGATTCTTGCAATGGGAGAAGTGCTTGGTTTTGGGTTCATACCGTTTGGTGACCTTTCCCAGTGACAGAAGGGGTAGCAAGGCATGCATCGTGTTGTTGCCATCAAGGGTAACAAGATGGGCTTTCATCATAAATTTGAGATTGTCCATCTACATCATGTCATCTTGCTTAAGGTGTTACTCTATTCTTATGAACTTAATACACTAGATGCATGCTGGATAGCGGTCGACGTGTGGAGTAATAGTAGTAGATGCAGAAAGTATCGGTCTACTTGTTTCGGACGTGATGCCTATAGATATAATCATTGCCTTAGATAACGTCACGACTTTGCGCGGTTCTATCAATTGCTCGACAGTAATTCGTTCACCCACCGTCTACTTGCTTTCATGAGAGAAGCCACTAGTGAACACTACGGCCCTCGGGTCTATTCACAACTATCGTCTCCACTTTCACTTTTACTTTGCTTTGTTTACCTTTTGCTTTCAGTTCTCACTTTGCAAACAATCTATAACGGATTGACAACCCTTCATAGCGTTGGGTGCAAGCTCTTTGTGTTTGTGCATGTACTTGTGGCTTGACGCGATCCTCCCACTGGATCGATACCTTGGTTCTCAAACTAAGGGAAATACTTACCACCGCTGTGCTACATCACCCTTTCCTCTTCAAGGGAACACTAACGCAAGGCTCCAAGGCCGCGGGGAAATCCTTTGCATATTTTCCAAGGAAGTCCCTATAGGCGTAGCCCGTAGCAGCAGGATTCCTGGCGCCGTTGTCAGGGAAGTTCTGTTGTCATAGTAGGAGAAGGATTTCTGGCACCGTTGCCGGGGAGGATCGCTTGCCGAGGAGATCAAGACAAGGATAATCTCCCGTCAACATGCCTATTTCTGGCGCCGTTGCCGGCGAGGAGAGATCAAGTCAAGATCTATCCAAGTAGGTGTCACAAACTCATCTCTTGCATTTACCTTTTTTGCCAGTTGCCTCCCGTTTTCCTCTCCCCCAGTTCACATTTGCTGTTTTCATTTGCCTTTCTCCCTTGCCGTTTTCTTTTGCATTTTTGCCTTTCTCCTTTGCCCGCTTACTTCCTGCTCGTTTGTGTGTGGGATAGTTCATCAATGGCTAGACTCACCACTCCAAACGGTACCCCTGAGAACGAAGTTCTCAATTTCAAGCAGATTGAGGAAGAAAGTTTAAAGGACGCTTGGTACAGGATTTTCAATGCTCAAAGTAGATCTACTCGTAAGCAATCCACTACCGTTCTCCGTCGCAGTTTTTATGTTGGAATCTCTCCTTGGAATAGGTATATTCTTGATACCATCGTAGGCGGGAATTTTTTGGGGAGTCATACTGTTGACTCCTATGGAGCTATCATGAATTTGGTAGGCTCACCCCCGCTCATGATTAATGGAACTTCCTTGACCTTGGAACACGTGATGCAAAGGCTTGACGCTATTGAAAACAAAATTGCCACAATTGAACTTATTGAGGGTTTGGATAGAAAGATCCACAATCAAATTACTCAGTACGGATCCAAAGTGGGAATGGTTTTGAAAAATTTAAGGGAGAAGGGACCTATAGTTAATGATTCCTCTAGAATTGGCAAAGTAGAAGATGTCATAACCAACTTGGGTTCCGCTTTTGCCGCTGTGCAAAATACTCCAAATCTCACTCTCAAAAAGACCGTCAAGTCTGTTTTTGTTCCTAAAGCTAGTGGCGAGTCATCCAATAAAGATGAAGATCTTAAGATGATAAATGATCACACTACTTATGGTTTGAGCACCTAAGATGACTACACGTGATTCCATCATCTTTTGCCTAGCTAAGGGCGTTAAACAATATCACTTGTTGGGAGGCAACCCAACGAATCTATCCTTTTTATTTCTCTTTTGTTTTTTCCACTCTTTCATAATTCTGTTATGATTGTGTATTTTGTGTTTCTTTTGCGTTTGTGCCAAGTAAAACCGTTATGATTAGTGTTGGGGATGATCGTTTGGTCATGCTGGAAAAGGCAGAAACTTTCTTCTCACGAAAAGAATTGTCATTTTGTTTTCTGTAAGAGCTTTTGAGTTGATTCTTTTTGCTTCTAATTGCTACGCAAATTCTTCAGACTGTCGTAATTTTTAAGAATTTTTGAAGTACCAGAAGTATACGAAGTATACATATTGCTACAGACTGGTCTGCTGTTAATAGATTCTATTTTTGTTGAGTTGGTTGCTTATTTTGATGAAACTATGGATAGTATCGGGGGGTATTAGCCATGGAAGATTGAAAATACAGTAACCCAACATCAACATAAGTAGAATTTAAGTTTGCTACAGTACCTAAGGAAGTGGTGGTTTGCTTTCTTATACTAATGTTATCACGAGTTTGTGTTTAAGTTTCTTGTTGTGAAGTTTTCAAGTTTGGGTGAAGTTCTTATGGACAAAAAGATAAAGAGTGGCAAGAGCTTAAGCTTGGGGATTCCCAAGGCACCCCAAGTTGATTCAAGGATGCCGTAAAAGCCTAAGCTTGGGGATGCCCCGGGAAGGCATCCCCTCTTTCGTCTTCAATCCATCGGTAACGTTACTTGGGGCTATATTTTTATTCACCACATGTTATGTGTTTTGCTTGGAGCGTCTTGTATCGTAGGAGTCTTTTATTTTTGTTGTGTCACAATCTTCCTTGCTGCACACCTAGAGAGAGAGACATGCACTCACCGTGATTTTGTCGAGCTTCACTTATATCCTTTGGTTAGACAATTCAGCTCACATGTGCTTCACTTATATCTTTTGAGCTAGTTGATTTTGCTCTATGTGCTTCACTTATATCTTTTAGAGCACGGAAGCGCGTGGCTTGGTAGTTGATCTATGCTATGAAAGTAGTCTCAAAATGGGTAATTATCCAAAGGGATATGAAAACTTCCACCTTCATGTGCATTGAATAGTTAGAGAAGTTTGATTCATCTCAATTAGTTTTGAGTTGTGGTTGTGGTAATATTGAAGTTATATTAGTAAGGTGTTGTGGATATAGAAATACTTGTGTTGAAGTTAGTGATTCCCGTAGCATGCCCATATGATGAACCGCTGTGTGATGAAGTCTGAGCATGATTAGTCTATTGATTGTCATCGTTTGTGTGGCGGTCGGGATCGCGCGATGGTTTATACCTACCAACCCTTCCCCTAGGAGTATGCGTTGAATGCTTTGTTTCGATTACTACTAAAACTTTTGCAACAAGTATATCAGTTCTTCATGACTAATGTTGAGTCCACGGTTTATATGCACTTTGACCTTCCACCATCACTATCTTCTTTAGTGCCGTGCAACTTTCGCCAGTGCACAAAACCCACCATATAGCCTCCCTCAAAACAGCCACCATACCTACCCACTATGGATTTTTCAAAGCCATTCCGAGATATATTGCCATGCAACTACCACCATGACATGTGCCATCACTTCTACATTGCCATTGCATGATCATAAGATAGCTAGCATGATGTTTCCATTGATGTCTATGCCATGCTAGATCATTGTCACGGTACACTACTGAAGGCATTCCATATAGAGTCATCATTGCTCTAAGTTTTGAGTTGTAAGTGTGATGATCATCATTGATGGAGCATTGTCCCATGTGAGTAAATAAAAGAGGCCAAAGATGCCCACCAAAAAAAGAGAGGCCAAAGAGCCCACCAAAAAAATGAGAGAAAAAGAGAGAAGGGACAATGCTACTACCTTTCCACACTTGTGCATATTAAGCACCATGATCTTCATGATTGAGAGTCTCTCGTTTTGTCACCACCATATAGCTAGTGGGAAATTTTCATTATATAACTTTGCTTGTATATTCCAAGGATAGGCTTCCTCAAAATTGCCTTAGGTCTTCGTGAGCAAGCAAGTTGGATGCACACCCACTAGTTTTCTTTAAGAGCTTTCACATACTCTTAGCTCTAGTGCATCATTTGTATGGCAATCCCTACTCATTCACGTTGATATATATTGATGAGCATCTCCATAGCTCATTGATATGCCTAGTCAATGTGACCATGTTCTCCTTGTTTGTCTTGCAACCTCCACCACACTCCATACCACTTATAGTGCTAAAACCATGGCTCATGCTCATGTATTGCGTGAGAGTCAAAAAAGTTTGAGAAAGTAAAGGTGTGAAAACAATTACTTGGGCAATATCGAGGTTGTGCATGATTTAAATTTGTTGTGCAAGGATGATAGAGCATAGCCAGACTATATGATTTTGTAGGAATAACTTTCTTTTGGCCTAGTTATTTTCAAAGTTCATGATTATCTTGCTAGTTTACTTGAGTATTATTATCTCCACATCAATAGCAAACTATTTTTTTGAATCTAATGGATATGAACATTCACGTCACATAAGAGGAGTTACAAAGGACATCTATGCTAGGTAGCATGAAAGCATCAAAAGTTCATTCTTTATCACTTCCCTACTCGAGGACGAGCATGAGTTAAGCTTGGGGATGCTTGATACATCTCAAATGTATCTATAATTTTTGATGGTTTCACGTTGTTATCTTGTCAACTTTGGATGTTTTGTTTACCTTTTATATCTTTTTTAGGACTAACTTATTAATTCAGTGCCAAGTGCCAGTTCCTGTTTTTTCTGTGTTTTTGACTCTTTTCAGATGTGATTTTGGAAAGGAGTCCAAACGGAATAAAATCCCCGAAATATTTTTTTCCAAAACGGAAGAAGATCGGAGGACTTGAGGGCCAAGGTAGTGGCCCCACAGGGAGCTGATACATCTCAAACGTATCTATAATTTTTGATGATTTCACGCTGTTATCTTGCCTTCTTTGTATGTTTTATGTACCTTTTTATATCTTTTTTTGGGACTAACTTATTGATTCAGTGCCAAGTGCCAGTTCCTGTTTTTCTGTGTTTTTGACTCTTTTCAGATCTGATTTTGGAACGGAGTCCAAACGGAAGAAAAACCCCAAAATGATTTTTTCCCGAACAGAATAAGTCCACGGAGCTTTTGGGCCAAGACAGGTGGGCTCCAGGGAGCCCACAAGCCCCCACTCCGCCACCAGGGGGAGGCGGCAGTGGGCAGGCTTGTGGCCTCCCTGGCCGCCTCCTGACCTAGGTCTTGCGCCTATATATTCCCAAATATTCCGCAAAAAATCAGGGGAGCCTCGAAAATACTTTTCCACCGCCGCAAGCTTCCGTTTCCACGAGATCTCATCTGGAGACCCTTCCCGGCGCCCTGCCGGAGGGGACTTTGGAGGTGGAGGGCTTCTTCATCATCATCATCGCCCCTCCAATGACTCGTGAGTAGTTCACTTCAGACCTACGGGTCCGTAGTTAGTGGCTAGATGGCTTCTTCTCTCTCTTGGATCTTCAATACAAAGTTCTCCATGATCTTCATGGATATCTATCCGATGTAATCTTCTTTGGCGGCGTGTTTGTCGAGATCCGATGAATTGTGGACTTGTGATCAGATTATCTATGATATATATTTGAGTCTTTGCTGATTTCTCATATGCATGATTTGATATCCTTGTAAGTCTCTCCGAGTCTTGGGTTTTGTTTGGCCAACTAGATCTATGATTCTTGCAATGGGAGAAGTGCTTGGTTTTGGGTTCTGCCATGTGGTGACCTTTCCCAGTGACAGTAGGGGCAGCAAGGCACACATCAAGCAGTTGCCATCAAGGGTAAAAAGATGGGGTTTTTTATCATTGGTTTGAGATTATCCCTCTACATCATGTCATCTTGCTTAAGGCGTTACTCTGTTCTTATGGACTTAATACACTAGATGCATGCTGGATAGCGGTCGACGTGTGGAGTAATAGTAGTAGATGCAGACAGTATTCGTCTACTTGTTTCGTACGTGATGCCTATAGTAATAATCATTGCATAGATATCGTCACGACTCTGCAGAGTTCTATCAATTGCTCGTGAGTAATTTGTTCACCCACCGTCTACTTGCTTTCACGAGAGAAGCCACTAGTAAACACTACGCCCCCCCGGGTCTATTCACATCCATCGTTTACATCTCCGCTTTTACTTTGCTTTGTCACTTTGTTGCTTTCAGTTCTCAATTGGCAAACAATCTATAAGGGATTGACAACCCCTTTATAGCGTTCGGTGCAAGCTTTTGTGTTTGTGCAGGATCTTGAGATACTCTTCCGCCGGATTGATACCTTGGTTCTCAAACTGAGGGAAATACTTACCACCGCTACGCTACATCACCCTTTCCGCTTCGAGGGAACACCAACGCAAGGCTCCAAGGCCGCGGGGTAAATCCTTTGCATACTTGCCTAGGAAGTCCCTTAAGGCGTAGCCGCAGCAGAAAGATCAAGCCACACATTCTCCCGTCGACGTGCCTATTTCTGGCGCCATTGCCAGGGATACACAACAAACATCAGAAGTATTTCTGGCACCGTTGGAAGGTCTTTTGTTGCAGTAGCAGAAGTATTTCTGGCACCGTTGCCGGGGAGGAGAAATCAAGATCTATCCAAGTAGGTCTCACAAACTCTTCTCTTGCATATATTTTTGTTGCCAATTGCCTCTCGTTTTCCTCTCCCCCACTTCACATTTGCCGTTTTCATTCGCCTTTCTCCTTTGTCGTTTTCTTTTTCTTTTTGCCTTTCCCTTTCGCCGCCTGCTCCTAGGTTTGTTCGTGAGAGATTTTTCCTCATGGCCAAACCAAACTATTTCAGAAAATTGGAGGAGATTGAAACTAATGTCAAAGGTTTCATGTCTTCACAGTTTGACCAAAATAGTTACTTCTGTAGGGAATTAAAAGAGCAAAATTCCTTTTTGGTCTGCTTGAATAAAGAGGTCGATGATATGGTCAATGATTTCCTTGCACTCAGTTCCCAGTTTGCTCATCTTGAAAAATTGGTGGGCCAAATTTCTGACAAGCATGCCACCTTAGTCAATAAGATGGCAGCTAAACCTGAAATTAGTGATGCAAATCACGAAGATCTTAAAGTGCTTGGTGTGTCTCCTCTTGAATCTTTTTTTTCGCGTGTCAAACCTACTTATGGAGGGGCTGGATATGAATCCACTTTTGCTGAAAAACGCCCCAATGATTCGGAGTCCACCTATCTTGATGATAAAGGTGTGGAGAGTGGAGTAGAAGAAGTCAAAATTTTGGGTAGTAATGAAACTCCCACTTTGGATTTCAAGGAATTCAATTATGATAATTCCTCCTTGTTTGAATGCATTTCTTTGATGCAATCCATTGCAAACTCTCCACATGCTTATAGCCAAAGCAAAGCCTTTACCGCGCATATCGTAGATGCTATGATGAAATCTCTTCAAGAGAAGCTCGAACTAGAAGTCTCTATACCTAGAAAACTTCATGATGAGTGGGAACCAACTATCAAAATCAAGATAAAAAACTATGAGTGCAATGCTTTGTGTGATTTGGGTGCTAGTGTTTCCGCGATTCCAAAGTCTTTATGTGATATTCTTGGTTTTCATGAGATTGAAGAGTGTTCTCTTAATTTGCATCTTGCGGATTCTACCGTCAAGAAGCCCATGGGGAGGATCGATGATGTTCTTATTATTGCAAATAAGAACTATGTACCTGTGGATTTCATTGTACTTGACATAGATTGCAATCCTTCATGTCCCATTATTCTTGCTAGACCTTTCCTAAGGACTATTGGAGCTATCATCGATATGATGGAAGGGAATATTAGATTTCAGTTTCCCTTAAAGAAGGGCATGGAGCACTTTCCTAGAAAGAAAATAAGATTGCCTTATGAATCTATGATGAGGGCTACCTATGGTTTGAGCACCAAAGATGACTATACGTGATTCCATCACTTTCGCCTAGCTAAGGGCGTTAAACAAAAGCGCTTGTTGGGAGGCAACCCAACGAATCTATCCTTTTTCTTTCTGTTTTGTGTTTTCCACACTTTCGTAATTCTGTTATGATTGTGTTTTTTTGTTTCTTTTTGCGTTTGTGCCAAGCAAAACCGTTATGATTAGTCTTGAGGATGATCGTTTGGTCACGCTAGAAAAGACAGAAACTTTCTGCTCACGAAAAGAATTTTCATATTTTTTTCTGTAAGAGCTTTTGAGTTGATTCTTTTTGCGGCTGATTAATACGCACATTCTTCAGCCTGTCGCAATTTTTCAGAAGTTTTGAAGTACCAGAGGTATACGAAACATACAGATTGCTACAGACTGGTCTGCTGTTAAGAGATTCTGTTTTTGTTGTGTTGGTTGCTTATTTTGATGAAACTATGGATAGTATCGGGGGGTATTAGCCATGGAAGATTGAAAATACAGTAACCCAACATCAGCGCAAGTAGAATTTAAGTTTGCTACAGTACCTAAGGAAGTGGTGGTTTTGCTTTCTTGTACTAATGTTATCACGAGTTTTTGTTTAAGTTTCGTGTTGTGAAGTTTTCAAATTTTGGGTGAAGTTCTTATGGACAAAAAGATAAAGAGTGGCAAGAGCTCAAGCTTGGTGATTCCCAAGGCACCCCAAGAGATTCAAGGATGCCATAAAAGCCTAAGCTTGGGGATGCCCTGGGAAGGCATCCCCTCTCTCGTCTTCAATCCATCGGTAACGTTACTTGGGGCTATATTTTTATTCATCACATGTTATGTGTTTTTGCTTGGAGCGTATTGTATCCTAGGAGTCTTTTATTTTTGTTGTTTCACAATCATCCTTGATGCACACCTAGAGAGAGAGACATGCACACACCGTGATTTTGTCGAGCTTCACTTATATCTTTTGGTAGACAATTCAGCTCACATGTGCTTCACTTATATCTTTTGAGCTAGATACTTTTTCTCTATGTACTTCACTTATATCTTTTAGAGCGCAGCGGTGTGTGGCTTGGTAGTTGATCTATGCTTTGAAAGTAGTCTCAAAAGGGATAGTTATCCAAAGGGATACGAAAACTTCCACCTTCATGTGCATTGAATAGTTAGAGAAGTTTGATTCATCTCAATTAGTTTTGAGTTGTGGTTATGGTAATATTGAAATCATGCTAGTAAGGTGTTGTGGATCTAGAAATACTTGTGTTGAAGTTATTTATTACCGTAGCATGCACATATGGTAAACCACTATGTGATGAAATCTGAGCATGATTAGTCTATTGATTGTCATCCTTTGCGTGGCGGTCGGGATCGCGCGATGGTTTATACCTACCAACCCTTCCCCTAGGAGTATGCGTTGAATGCTTTGTTTCGATTACTAATAAAACTTTTGCAACAAGTATATGAGTTCTTCATGACTAATGTTGAGTCCATGGTTTCGATGCACTTTCACCTTCCACCATCACTATCTTCTTAGTGCCGTGCAACTTTCGCCGGTGCACAAAACCCACCATTAGCCTCCCTCAAAACAGCCACCATACCTACCTACTATGGCTTTTTCAAAGTCATTCTGAGATATATTGCCATGCAACTACCACCATGATATGTGCCACCACGTCTACATTGCCTTTGCACGATCATAAGATAGCTAGCATGATGTTTCCATTGATGTCTATGCCATGCTAGATCATTGCCATGGTACACTACCGAAGGCATTCCATATAGAGTCACAAATGCTCTAAGTTTTGAGTTGAAAGTGTGATGATCATCATTATTGGAGCATTGTCCCATGTGAGGAAATAAAAGAGGCCAAAGAAGCCCATAAAAAAAGAGGCCAAAGAGCCCACCAAAATAAATTAAAAAAAATAGAGAAAAAGAGAGAAGGGACAATGCTACCACTTTTTCCACACCTGTGCATTTTGAGCACCATGATCTGCATGATTGAGAGTCTCTCGTTTTGTCACCACCATATAGCTAGTGGGAAATTCTCATTATATAACTTGGCTTGTATATTCCAATGATAGGCTTCCTCAAAATGGCCTTAGGTCTTCGTGAGCAAGCAAGTTGGATGCACACCCACTAGTTTTCTTTAAGAGCTTTCACATACTTGTACCTCTAGTGCATCATTTGTATGTCAATCCCTACTCATTCACATTGATATCTATTGATGAGCATCTCCACAGCTCATCGATATGCCTAGTTAATGTGACTATCTTCTCCTTTTTGTCTTGCAACCCCCACCACATTCGACACCATCTATAGTTCTATAACCATGGCTCACGCTCATGTATTGCGTGTGAGTTGAAAATGTTTGAGAAAGTAAAGGTGTGAAACAATTACTTGGCCAATACCGGGGTTGTGCATGATTTAAACTCGTTGTGCAATGATTATAGAGCATAGCCAGACTATATGCTTTTGTAGGGATAACTTTCTTTTGGCCTTGTTATTTTGAAAGTTCATCATTACTTTGCTAGTTTGCTTGAATTATTATTGTTTCCACATCAATAGCAAACTATTGTTTTGAATCTAACGGATCTAAACATTCACGTCACATAAGAGAAATTACAAAGGACACCTATGCTAGGTAGCATGAAAGCATCAAAAATTCATTCTTATCACTTCCCTACTCGAGGACGAGCATGAGTTAAGCTTGGGGATGCTTGATACGTCTCAAACGTATCTATAATTTTTGATGATTTCACGCTGTTATCTTGCCTTCTTTGTATGTTTTATGTACCTATTTATATCTTTTTTGGGACTAACTTATTGATTCAGTGCCAAGTGCCAGTTCCTGTTTTTCCGTGTTTTTGACTCTTTTCAGATCCGATTTTGGAACGGAGTCCAAACGGAAGAAAAACCCCGAAATGATTTTTTTCCGAACGAAAGAAGTCTAGGGAGCTTTTGGGCCAAGCTAGGTGGGCTCCAGGGAGCCCACAAGACCCCACTCCGCCACCAGGGGGGAGGCGGTGGTGGGCAGGCTTGTGGCCTCCCTGGCCGCCCCCTGACCTAGGACTTGCGCCTATATATTCCCAAATATTCCGCAAAAAATCAGGGGAGCCTCAAATATACTTTCCGCCGCCGCAAGCTTCCGTTTCCGCGAGATCTCATCTAGAGACCCTTCCGAGCGCCCTGCCGGAGGGGACTTTGGAGGTGGAGGGCTTCTTCTTCATCATCATCGCCCTTCCAATGACTCGTGAGTAGTGCACTTCAGACCTAAGGGTTCGTAGTTAGTAGCTAGATGGCTTCTTCTCTCTCTTGGATCTTCAATACAAAGTTCTCCATGATCTTCATGGAGATCTATCTGATGTAATCTTCTTTGGCAGCTTGTTTTTCGAGATCCAATGAATTGTGGACTTGTGATCAGATTATCTATGATATATATTTGAGTCTTTGCTGATTTCTTATATGCATGATTTGATATCCTTATAAGTCTCTCCGAGTCTTGGGTTTTGTTTGGCCAACTAGATCTATGATTCTTGCAATGGGAGAAGTGCTTGGTTTTGGGTTCTGCCATGTGGTGACCTTTCCCAGTGACAGTAGGGGCAGCAAGACACACATCAAGCAGTTGCCATCAAGGGTAAAAAGATGGGGTTTTTATCATTGGTTTGAGATTATCCCTCTACATCATGTCATCTTGCTTAAGGCATTACTCTGTTCTTATGCACTTAATACACTACATGCATGCTAGATAGCGGTCGACGTGTGGAGTAATAGTAGTAGATGCAGACAGTATCGGTCTACATGTTTCGGACGTGATTCCTATAGAAATAATCATTGCATAGGTATCGTCACGACTCTGCACAGTTCTATCAATTGCTCGACAGTAATTTTTTCACCCACCGTCTACTTGCTTTCACGAGAGAAGCCACTAGTAAACACTACGCCCCCCGGGTCTATTCACATCCATCGTTTACATCTCCGATTTTACTTTGCTTTGTTACTTTGTTGCTTTCAGTTCTCACTTGGCAAACAATCTATAAGGGATTGACAACCCCTTTATAGCGTTGGGTGCAAGCTTTTGTGTTTGTGCAGGATCTTGACATACTGTTCCGCCGGATTGATACCTTGGTTCTCAAACTGAGGGAAATACATACCACCGCTACGCTACATCACCCTTTCCGCTTAGAGGGAACACCAACGCAAGGCCCCAAGGCCGCGGGGGAAATCCTTTGCATACTTGCCTAGGAAGTCCCTTAAGGCATAGCCGCAGCAGAAAGATCAAGCCACACATTCTCCCGTCGACGTGCCTATTTCTGGCGCCATTGCCAAGGATACACAACAAACATCAGAAGTATTTCTGGCACCGTTGGAAGGTCTTTTGTTGAAGTAGCAGGAGCCCACAAGCCCTGTTGCTGCGGCCAGGGGGCCCGCGGCAACCAGGCTTGTGGCCTCCCTGGCGCTCCCCTGCCTTAGCTCTTTGGCCTATATATTCCCTAAAAATCCAGAAAAAATGAGGGCATCCACGAAAACACTTTTCCGCCGCCGCAAGCTTCCGTTTCCGCGAGATCTCATCTGGAGACCCTTCCCGGTGCCCTGCCGGAGGGGACTTTGGAGTTGGAGGGCTTCTACATCAACATCATCGCCTCTCCAATAACTCGTGAGTAGTCCACTGCATACCTACGGGTCCGTAGTTAGTAGCTAGATGGCTTCTTATCTCTCTTGGAACTTCAATACAAAGTTCTCCATGATCTTCATGGAGATCTATCCGATGTAATCCTCTTTGGAGGTGTGTTTGTCGAGATCCGATGAATTGTGGATTTGTGATCAGATTATCTATGAATTATATTTGAGTCTTTGCTTATTTCTTATATGCATGATTTGATATCCTTGTAAGTCTCTCCGAGTCTTGGGTTTTGTTTGGCCAACTAGATCTATGATTCTTGCAATGGGAGAAGTGCTTGGTTTTGGGTTCATACCGTTTGGTGACCTTTCGCAGTGACAGAAGGGGTAGCAAGGCACGCATCGTGTTGTTGCCATCAAGGGTAACAAGATGGGCTTTCATCATAAATTTGAGATTGCCCATCTACATCATGTCATCTTGCTTAAGGTGTTACTCTATTCTTATGAACTTAATACACTAGATGCATGCTGGATAGTTGTCGACGTGTGGAGTAATAGTAGTAGATGCAGAAAGTATCGGTCTACTTGTTTCGGACGTGATGCCTATAGATATAATCATTTCCTTAGATAACGTCACGACTTTGCGCGGTTCTATCAATTGCTCGACAGTAATTCGTTCACCCACCGTCTACTTGCTTTCATGAGAGAAGCCACTAGTGAACACTACGGCCCTCGGGTCTATTCACAACTATCGTCTCCACTTTCACTTTTACTTTGCTTTGTTTACCTTTTGCTTTCAGTTCTCACTTTGCAAACAATCTATAAGGGATTGACAACCCTTCATAGCGTTGGGTGCAAGCTCTTTGTGTTTGTGCATGTACTTGTGGCTTGACGCGATCCTCCCACTGGATCGATACCTTGGTTCTCAAACTAAGGGAAATACTTACCACCGCTGTGCTACATCACCCTTTCCTCTTCAAGGGAACACCAACGCAAGGCTCCAAGGACACGGGGATATCCTTTGCATATTTGCCAAGGAAGTCCCTATAGGCGGAGCCCGTAGCAGCAGGATTCCTGGTGCCGTTGTCAGGGAAGGTCTGTTGTCGCAGTAGCATTGACCTTTGTTGGCAGCCAGTTACATTTCGAGATGGTACCCATAACTACAAAAAGAAAGAGATGGGCGGGTTGTCGGGATCTATGGAATGGTAACTCGCCAGCTAACGATCGGGAACTTATCTACAAGGATGTTGTAACTTGCCGTAGCAAAAGGGGGCGGGTTGTGGCTCTAAAAAGTTCCCTTAAGAATATTCTTAATTGGGGACAAACATGTTCCCAACACCGAGAGATAATTTACGGATCTACGGGTAGTTCCGATTGAGAAAATAATGTTGGCCCAAAATTCAGGTGCTAAGAACACAAGAACACTACGAAAAACATTGTGTGAATCTATGAGCAATGGAGGAGGAATACTACTTGCTGGCGAACACGATGGAACTACCGCGGTTATCACTACGTGGAAGGATCTACAATGCTATTCCCGGACGGATTAAAAGGTGAGGGGATATGGCATTCATGGAGTCCCGTTGCTGCCCTAAGAAATATTGGGGTTTGAGATCTATCCCTAATGGAGAAGGAGAACTTACCTGAAGAAGGAAGGAGGTGCCGGAATAATGTTGCAGAGGTTCCGCGACGGCGACCGCACCCTCGATTGGCTTGGGAAACGGCTGGACCACGACAACCTGCGACAGAGCTTCCGTGATGATGAGGTGGTCGAGACACGAGCTTGAGGAAGACGATGCAGCCGAAGAGATGGAATAGGGGTAGGTGGCGATGCCCTCCCATTCCCGTGCGGCTATTTAAAGGCCTAGGGCGAGGACGAAACGATAGGTGCGGGAATCGAGGCGACAAATTGAAAACCAAAAATGATGATGCCCAGATTTTCGGGATGATAGGATAAAGACGAAAAAGATCCGTTGGAAAGTGATGTCACCAGAATCCCGGGAATAGTGGAGAGAGTGATGTCACCAACATATGACCTGGCGACTCAAGCAAATTGAGAAGGTTGGCGGCTTGTCACTTATTAAAGAAAGGACAAAGGTAATATGAGTCACCGAAGATAAGCATAAAGGTTTGTTGGGGATATTACCTGTGGTATGACCCGCCTTGCTGGGCCGGGTCAGGAAAGCGGCGACTCATATATACATGATCAGTAGAAGCCTTCGTTCGGGCCCGAGGCGTGCAGGGAGATCTTCATCGGTGGGCTGCTAGGGCCCATGATCCAGTTTGCGGTTCAAGATGGATGGAGAAGATGAGTCGCCAAGGAGGTTTCTTGGCTTGGCCAGCACGGCGACTTAGAGATATGGAAGGCCATGATTTGTAAGTAAGGCCAGGACCTTGTAATCTCTAGAGCCTCGACCTGTAGAGCCTCGACCTGTATATAAAGGCAAGTCTCTAGGGCAGATAGATTAAGTTAGAATCCATCGAGAGCTAGGTCAGGCGAGTTACGCCCTCCTTGTAATCGAATCCACCATCAATATACACAAAGCATGACGTAGGCTTTTACCTCCACAGGAGGGGTTGAACCTGGGTAAACCTGAGTCTCACTTCCGCTCACCCCCTTTGAGTCGCCACCAAGGTGCGATGGCTCCATCACTAAGTCCTTTCACGAGGACATCTGCCGTGACAAAACCACGACACTTGGGTTTCTTCGTCGGAGGAACAACAACTTTGCCGCTCTTCTTGGAGTTTCCCTTCTTGCCTTTGCTGCTTTTCTTGAAACCAGTGGTCTTATGCACCATCAACACTTGATGTTCTTTTTGGAGTTCTGACTCTGCGACTTTCAGCATCACGAATAACTCACCGAGTGACTTGTTCGTCCCTTGCATGTTATAGTTCATCACAAAGCTCTTGTAGCTAGGTGGCAGTGATTGAAGAATTCTATCAGTGATAGCCTCTTGCGGGAGTTCAATCCCCAGCTCAGCAAGACGGCTTGAGTACCCAAACATTTTGAGCACATGTTCACTGCCAGACAAATTCTCCTCCATCTTGCAAGCATAGAATTTATCGGAGGTCTCATACCTCTCGATCCGGGCGTTCTTCTGAAAGATAAACTTCAACTCCTGGAACATCTCATATGCTCCATGACGTTCAAAGCGTCATTGAAGTCCCGGTTCTAAGCCATACAAGATTGCACATTGAACTACTGAGTAGTCCTCCTTATGTGCTATCCAAGCGTTCAAAACATCTTGATCAGACGTAGCGGGTGGTTCATCTCCTAGCGCAACATCAAGGACATAATTCTTTTTCCCAGCTTGTAGGATGAGCCTAAGATTACGAGCCCAGTCTAAAAAGTTGCTACCATCATCTTTCAGCTTAGCTTTCTCTAGGAACGTATTGAAATTCGGGGTTGCTACTGCATGAGCCATTGATCTACAACATAAAATATTGCAAAGTGGACTTAGACTATGTTCAAAACAATTAGAGTTTAACTAATCAAATTACTAATAAACTCCCACTCAAATAGACATCCCTCTAGTTACTTGAGTGTGGCATGATCCAAATTCACTAACTCAAGTCCGATCATCACGTGAGCTGAGTGTAGTTTCAGTGGTAAACATCTCTATGCTAATCATATCAACTATATGATTCATGCTCGACCTTTCGGTATCTTGTGTTCCGAGGCCATGTCTACACATCCTAGGCTCGTCAAGTTTAACCCGAGTGTTCCGCGTGTGCAACTGTTTTGCACCCATTTTATGTGAACGTTGAGTTTATCACACCCGATCATCATGTGGTGTCTCGAAACGACGAACTGTCGCAACGGTGCATAGTCGGGGAAAACACAATTTTATCTTGAAACTTTAGTGAGGGACACCTTATAATGCTACCATCATTCTAAGCAAGATAAGGTGCATAAAAGGATTAACATCACATGCAATTCATAAGTGACATGATATGGCCATGCTCTTGTGCTTCTTGATCTCCATCACCAAAGCACCGGCATGATCTTCATCATCATCGGCGCCACACCATGATCTCCATCATCGTGCTGCCATCGAGGTTGTCGTGCTATCTATGCTATTACTACTAAAGCTACAACCTAGCAATATAGTAAACGCATCTACAAACACAAACGTTAGTTTAAAGACAACCCTATGGCTCCTGCCGATTGTCGTAGCATCAACATGCAAGTTGATATTTAACTATTACAACATGATCATCTCATACATCCAATATATCACATTATGTCTTTGGCCATATCACATCACAAGCATACCCTGCAAAAACAAGTTAGAAGTCCTCTAATTTGTCGTTGCATGTTTTCCGTGGATGCTATGGGTATCTAGTATGATCGCATCTTACTTACGCAAAACCACAATGGAGATGTGCAAATTGCTATTTAACCTCTCTTCAAGGACCGCCTCGGTCAAATCCAATTCATCTAAAGTTGAAGAAACAGGCACTCGCCAGTCATCTTTATGCAACGAGTTGCATGTTAGTCCATGAAACCGGTCTCTCGTAAGCGTACGAGTAATGTTGGTCCGGGCCGCTTCAATCCAACGATACCGCCGAATCGAGAAAAGACTAAGGAGGGCAGAAAATCAAACATCAAGGCCCACAAAAACTTTTGTGTTCTACTCGAGATTACATTTACGCATGGACCTAGCTCATGATGCCCCTTTTGGGTAACGTTGCATGGGAAACAAAAAAATTTCCTACGCGCACGAAGACCTATCATGGTGATGTTCATCTACGAGAGGGAGATTGGATCCACATACCATTGTAGATCGCTAAGCGGGAAGCGTTAAGAAACGCGGTTGATGTAGTGGAACAGCTTCGTGATTCAAATCACCGTCGTCCCACGATCCGTTCCGATCTAGCGCCGAACGGATGGCACCTCCGCGTTCAACACACGTACATCTCGATGATGATCTCCGCCTTCTTGATCCAGAAATAGAGACGGGAAGTAGATGAGTTCTCCGGCAGCGTGACGGCGCACCGGTGATGGTGATGATCTATTCCTGCAGGGCTCCGCCCGAGCTCTGCAGAAAACCGATCTAGAGGAAGAACTACGAAGTAGAGGTTTGGTTTGCACGTGGCAAAGTTGTGTCTCAAAAACCCTAAAACCTCTAGTATATATAGGAGCAGGGGAGGGGATATCCTTGGGGCTCAAGGGAACCCCTAGGGCACCGACCAAGAGAGGAGGAGGAGACTCCAACTCCAATTCGGTTTGGGAAGGAGGAGTCCCCTCCTTCCTTCCCACCTCCCTCTTTTTTTCTCTTTGGTTTTTTTCCTTAGCCGACATAGTCCACTTGGGCTGGCCTCACCAGCCCACTAAGGGCTGGTGCGCCACCCTTGGGCTATTAGGCTCACTCCCGGGTGGGTGGGCCCCTCCTGGTGAAAACCCGGAACCCATTCGTCACTCGTGGTACACTTCTCGTAATGCCCGAAATCTTTTCGGAGACCAAATGAAACAATCCTATATATCAATCTCCGTTTCTGGACCATTCCAGAAACCCTCGTGATGTCCGTGATCTCATCCGGGACTCCGAACAACCTTCGGTCACCAACACCTATAACTCAACTGTACCGAAACGTCACCGAACCTTAAGTGTGCAGACCCTGCGGGTTCGAGAACTATGCAGACCTAACCTGAGACACTCCCCGGTCAATATCCAATAGCGGGACCTGGATGTCCATATTGGATCCTACATATTCTACAAAGATCTTATCGGTTGAACCTTTGTGCCAAGGATTCATATAATCCCGTATAACATTCCCTTTGTCCTTCGATATGTTACTTGCCCGAGATTTGATCGTCGGTATCCTTATACCTATTTCAATCTCGTTACCGGCAAGTCTTTTAATCGTTCTATAATACAAGATCCTGTGATTAACACTTGAGTCACATTGCTTGCAAGGCTTATATGTGATGTTGTATTACCGGGTGGGCCCCAAGATACCTTTGCATCATACGGAATGACAAATCCCAGTCTTGATCCATGCTAACTCAATGGACACCTTCGGAGATACCTGTAGAGCACCTTTATAGCCACCCAGTAACATTGTGACGTTTGATACACACAAGGTATTCCTCCGATGTCAGTGAGTTACATGATCTCATGGTCATAGGAATGAATACTTGACACGCAGAAAACAATAGCAACAAAATGACACGATCACATGCTACGTTCATAATTTGGGTCTTGTCCATCACATCATTCTCCTAATGATGTGATCCAGTTATCAAGTGACAACACTTGCATATGGTCAGAAAACCTTAACCATCCTTGATCAACTGGCTAGCCAACTAGAGGCTTACTAGGGACATTGTTTTGTCTATATATCCACACATGCATTTATGCTTTCATTTAATACAATTATAGCATAGATAATAAACAATTATCTTGAAATAGGAAATATAATAATAACTATTTTATCATTGCCTCTAGGGCATATTTCCAACAGTTAGCCCTCCCGTCATCAGGATCTGCGTCGATGGCGTTGAGCCGCCAATCTAAGAACTCGACTGGCTTCCGCGGCATTCGTCACCTCGACTCGAGGCATTACTCGATCGACTAACACATGATAGTTGGCGTTATTTGCTTGTCACGTACAAATCGCCAACATGGCTGCTCGTGCCGTCAACAAACCATGCTGGTGGATTGTCCGACCGAAGCGGGAGTTGAAGTCCCCGAAGATTAAAACTTAGGCGTATAGAGTTGATGAGTCCCGAGATAAGTATGGCGACTCATGTGGACAAGGAGAATCAAATCGTCTTAGGTTGTGGGTTATGGGTTGTGTCTTGCGGTCCTTTTTTCTTCTATTTATTTTTGGTTGTAGTTCTCCCATGGGCAATTGATTATTTGTGGATCGTACTAATGTGCAATGTTTTGTTTATGAACAGAGTTCTCTCTGCTTTGTTGTGCTCTCTCTCTCTCCATCTCCCCCTCCCTCCCTCCCTCCCTCCCTCCCTTTCTTTCTCTTCCTCTCTCTCTCTACATACTACGCGTACATACTCAAGTGATGGTAACTACCATCGGTGGTAGATAAAATTTTTCATATATAGCGTCACGCTATTCGTCACTCTCGGTGAGGAATATTTATTCTTCACCACCCCTTTTCCCCATCAATGCACCATATTTTTATGGTTCGTATTTTTTTCTTACTTCATACCTAAAAAGAGAACGTAAGAAAATATTAAATCACCATAAAAAATAGTTTATGCTACGTAAAATTACAAACGTAGAAACATAATGTAAAATATACATAAAATGTAATTTATTTATGAAACAATCATAAGATTACCTTAGATGAAGAATAACTCATTCTACATCCTCGGTGATAAATAGTGTTATATATATAGGGTAGGTCTATTGTACAAACACGTTAAGGCCCTTATTCTCATAACACACCAACCAGCACCAGTAGACAAAACTGCAAGGTAGAAAAGACACACCCACTCACCCATCTCCATCTACACACCCACTCCCCACCTCCGTCCTCCCGCGATCCCAGCGGCGCCTCCCGCGAGCCACATGGATCTGGCGGCGCCTCCTCTTTTCTTCTCTGATCAACCTCCTTAACCCAGTCGCCCAATCCCATTTTATCGTACCCACCCACCCACCTTTTTATCCCCCACCACCTACCTCCCGTGGGCTTCTTCTTGTGCCACTATCCGGCCTGCGGCATTCTCCACTCGTCGGCGAGCCATCGCTCCACAAGCCACCAAACAGCCACGAGATGTAGGCCTTGTCGACCCTGGTGCGCTGCCATGCCGCCGGATCCAGGCCTCCCACGGTGGAGGGAGGCCAGATTGAGGCGATGGGGATTGGCTCCCCACGGCAGCCATGGGTGCAGATAGACCGACTCGGCGATGGATCCCCTGCCTTCTCAGTTAATGTCCGCGACCGATAACCTCCACGACAAGAGCCTCAACGGATGGTATGTGTGCTAAGTAGATTTGATTGGTTGGTCGACTGACTCATGTGTTATTCTTGTACCGCTTCGCCCTGTCCTCTCTCCGATTGATTGATTAGTTGTGCTTAATTTGCACTTGATTTTGCAGTTGTTCTTGCTGCTATGACTCCTGCTCCAGCATCGTAGACTTCTTGTCATGCGCTTGATGCTGCTCCTCCTTCTGTCGTTCCCCGGCTTCTGGCGAAAGTGCACCGAGATGCCTGAGTTATTTCGGAGTACTATAGTGTATAGTCATTGGGTGATAAGTATTTATTATTTTTTATTGAGTTGAATATTTATAGTATGCAAGGATATTTATGGATCAACTGCTGTAGTGTGTTGACTTATCTTCCGTTAAGGACGCCGTCAGCCAAATCCGCCCATCGTGCATTCTACTCGTGATTTTCATGTGCAGTTCTCATGCTCGATAGATGTTGCTCGGATGCGCATCGTGTGGAGCACGGTTGGCTGTGAGATTCACTAGAACGTTCACAATTGTGCTGTTATGTGTTTGCTCACGTGTGTGGTTCGACAACATCAACACTTGTTGGTTCTCCAGAGCTATAGAGGTTGTGACTACTGTCTTTGCAGTTTGGCTAAGTGGCTATAGAGCTTGTGAATATTGTTTTTGCAGTTCTCTAGATGTGTGTGGCAGTGCACTGCAAAAGAAACTAACTTGATTATAATTTAATCTTTGTGTTGGAGGACAATTGTTCTAACAAGATGCAGGGTCTTGGTTGTAGTAAATTGAAAAGGAATGATGCAGTTTGTTGGGCCAGCTCATGCGAACAGTTTGCGAACACATGGATATTTTTTTCATGAATGATTCATGTTGTTTTCCATGAACATGTATATGCTTTTATTAAAGCAGTTCATCCAATATTGTGTTGTGGTTCATTTTTATGGACCATGCGGTTCTCTTTCTTTGCCCATGTAAACATTGTTGGAAATATGCCCTATAGGCAATAATAAATAGTTATTTCTATATTTACTTGTTCATGATAATCATTTATTATCCATGCTATAATTGTATTGATTGGAAATTCAAATACATGTATAGGTACATAGACAACACACTGTCCCTAGTGAGCCTCTAAAGGACCAGCTTGTTGATCAAAGATGGTCAAGGTTTCCTCACCATAGACATGAGTTGTCATTTGATAATGGAATCACATCATTAGGAGAATGATGTGATGGACAAGACCCAAACTACGAACGTAGCATGTGATCGTGTCAGTTTATTGCTACTGTTTTCTGCATGTCAAGTTTGTGTTTCTATGACCATGAGATCATGCAACTTCCGGGCACTGGAGGAATGCCTTGTGTGTATCAAACGTCACAACGTAACTGGGTGACTATAAAGGTGCTCTAGAGGTATCTAAGAAGGTGTTTGTTGGGTTGGCATGAATCGATACTGGGATTTGTCATTCCGTATGACGGAGAGGTATCTCTAGGGCCCACTTGGTAATACAACATCATAATGAGCTTGCAAGCAATGTGACTAAGGAATTAGTCACGGGATCTTGTTTTATGGAACGAGTAAAGAGACTTGCCGGTAAGGAGATTGAACTAGGTATGGAGATACCGACGATCGAATCTCGGACAAATAACATACCGATGGACAAAGGGAACAATATAGAGGATTGATTGAATCCTTGACATCATGGTTCGACCGATAAAGATCTTCATAATATGTGAAGGAGCCAATATGGGCATCCATGTCCCGCTATTGGTTATTGGCCGAAGAGTGTCTCAAGTCATGTATGCATAGTTCTCGAACCCGCACGGTGTGCAGACTTAAGGTTCGGTGGCATTTCGGTATGGTTGAGTTATGTATGTTGGTTACCGAAGGTTGTTCAGAGTCCCGGATGAGATCCCAGACGTCACGAGGTGCTCCAGAATGGTACGGAGGTAAACATTTATATATGGGAAGTCATATTTTGGCTACCCGAAAAGTTTTGGGTTTTTTCGGTATTGTACCTGGAAGCTTCTAGGAGGTTCCTGTGACGCCCTCGATTTAATCGTATGCTAATCATACACTCAAATGCGTACGATCAAACTCAAGGACTCACGGGAAGATATCACAACACAACTCTAGACACAAAAAAAACATACAAGCTTCATATTACAAGCCACGGGCCTCGAGGGCTAGAATACAAAAGCTCGATAAACACACGAGTCAGCGGAAGAAACAATATCTAAGTACAAACATAAAACATGGGGTGCCTTAGAGAAGGCTAGCACAAAAGAAACACGATCGAACAAGGCGAGGCCTCCTGCTGTGAACCTCCTAAACTACTCCTGGTCTTCAACGGCCTCCACGAAGAAGTCACCATCGGGGTGGCAGACGTCGGCAGGAAACTCCATCTCCTAGGCTCCATCATCTGGTCGCAGAAACGGATCAAGGGGACAAAGGGGGAGCAAAGCAACGATGAGTACTCATCCAAAGTACTCGCAAGACTTACATCAGAACTATGCTAAGTATGCATCAGTATCAAAGAAAGGGGTTTATATGTGGACTGAGTGCAGCAATGCAAGAATAGAGAGAAGGCCTAGTCCTATCAAAGACTAGCATCTTCAGGGTCTTTCAGCAATAGACGAGAGTAGAACAGGGTAACACAATTAATAGTCATATTGTTGCAGAAATATTAATATGAGGTCACGCCCAGATATCCTCCCTCGACTCCCTGCGAGGAAGCAGTCCCAGGGCAACAATTCCAGTTAAGTAACAATTGTAGTTGTATAAGATCAGGGAACAACTCCAAGTCATCCTATAATCGTGGACATGGCTATCTGAATAGTTAATTTCATCCCTCCAGGGGTGCACAACATATTCCCCGACGCGCTCAATAACACTCTGACCGGACACACTTTTCTGGGTCATGCCCGGCCTCGGAATATCGACATGTCGCAGCCCCACCTAAGATCAGGAGAGAGGCCAGCCCACCGGTCTAACTCCTAAGCACAAAGGGGTCATGGGCCCACTTGCCCTCCGCACTCCTGCATGATGTGAGGGCGGCCGATGTCAGTCCTAGCACCCCTTAATACAAGAGCAATGCATCTTGGGACCACTCGGGCGCACGCCGCTACATCGCTGACGTATGAAGAGCTTCAGCTGATGCCGCGACGTCGAGTACCCATAATTCTTCCCACGCAAACGGTTAGTGCGTAATAAGGCCTTCCGACCAACCCAGGTCAAATACCCAAAGCCATTATCATTTTAATTAAGCCATCGACACAAATACGCGGGAATCCACCCGCCTAACAACTATTCATCAACGATCCCAGTAACATGGTCAAGTATCTGTGTGGTAGAAACATCAGGGGGAATCCGAGGTATCACCCTCATTGGATCCCGATCGATGTAACCATCAAGGTGGAACTAGAGGAATCACCCTCAAGGGTCCCACACTTGAGGCGTTGCACGGCATAGGCATCGTCGGGAATGGTGAAAGAGGAATCACCCTCAATAACTGATGTTTGCTGTGTATCCCCGGCAATGGCGCCAGAAATACTTCTGATGTTTGTTGTGTATCACTTGCAACGGCGCCAGAAATAGTTGTGTCGACGGCACCAGGAATCCTTCAGCTACAGCTACGCCTTAAGGGACTTCCTAGGCAAGTATGCATAGGATTTCCCCCGTGGCATTAGAGCCTTGCGTTGGTGTTCCCTCGAAGCGGAAAGGGTGATGTAGCACGGCGATGATAAGTATTTCCCTCAGTTTGAAAACCAAGGTATCAATCCGGGAGAAGAGTATCTCAAGATCCTGCACAAACACAAAAGCTTGCACCCAACGCTATGAAGGGGTTGTCAATCCCTTATAGATTGTTTGCGAAGTGAGAACTGAAAGCAACAAAGTAACAAAGCAAAGTAAAAGCGGAGATGTAAACGATGGATGTGAATAGACCCGGGGGCCGTAGTGTTTACTAGTGGCTTCTCTCATGAAAGCAAGTAGACGGTGGGTGAACAAATTACTATCGAGCAATTGATAGAACTGTGCAGAGTCGTGACGATATCTATGCAATGATCATTTCTATAGGCATCACGTCCGAAACAAGTAGACTGATACTTTCTGCATCTACTACTATTACTCCACACGTCGACCGCTATCTAGCATGCATCTAGTGTATTAAGTCCATAAGAACAGAGTAACGCCTTAAGCAAGATGACATGATGTAGAGGGATAATCTCAAACCAATGATAAAAACCCCATCTTTTTACCCTTGATGGCAACTGCTTGATGTGTGCCTTGCTGCCCCTACTGTCACTGGGAAAGGTCACCACATGGCAGAACCCAAAACCAAGCACTTCTCCCATTGCAAGAATCATAGATCTAGTTGGCCAAACAAAACCCAATACTCGGAGAGACTTACAAGGATATCAAATCATGCATATAAGAAATCAGCAAAGACTCAAATATATATCATAGATAATCTGATCACAAGTCCACAATTCATCGGATCTCGACAAACACACCGCCAAAGAAGATTACATCGGATAGATCTCCATGAAGATCATGGAGAACTTTGTATTGAAGATCCAAGAGAGAGAAGAAGCCATCTAGCTACTAACTACGGACCAGTAGGTCTGAAGTGAACTACTCACGAGTCATTGGAGGGGAGATGATGATGATGAAGAAGCCCTCCAACTCCAAAGTCCCCTCCGGCAGGGTGCCGGGAAGGGTCTCCAGATGAGATCTCGCGAAAACGGAAGCTTGCGGCGGCGGAAAAGTAATTTCGAGGCTCCCCTGATTTTTTGCAGAATATTTGGGAATTTATAGGCCAAAGACTTAGGTCAGGGGGCGGCCAGGGAGGCCACAAGCCTGCCCACCGCCGCCTCCCCATGGTGGCGGAGTGGGGGCTTGTGGGCTCCCTGGAGCCCACCTGGCTTGGCCCAAAAGCCCCCTGGACTTCTTCCGTTCGGAAAAAAATCATTTCGGGGTTTTTCTTCCGTTTGGACTCCGTTTCAAAATCAGATCTGAAAAGAGTCAAAAACACGGAAAAAACAGGAACTGGCACTTGGCACTGAATTAATAAGTTAGTCCCAAAAAGATATAAAAAGGTACATAAAACATACAAAGAAGGCAAGATAACAACGTGAAACCATCAAAAATTATAGATACGTTTGAGACGTATCAAGCATCCCCAAGCTTAACTCATGCTCGTCCTCGAGTAGGGAAGTGATAAGAATGAATTTTTGATGCTTTCATGCTACCTAGCACAGGTGTCCTTTGTAATTCCTCTTATGTGACGTGAATGTTCAGATCCATTAGATTCAAAACAATAGTTTGCTATTGACATGGAAACAATAATAATTCAAGCAAACTAGCAAAGTAATCATGAACTTTCAAAATGACAAGGCCAAAAGAAAGTTATCCCTACAAAAGCATATAGTCTGGCCATGCTCTATCATCATTGCACAACGAATTTAAATCATGCACAACCCATATATTGGCCAAGTAATTGTTTCACACCTTTACTTTCTCAAACATTTTCAACTCTCACGCAATACATGAGCGTGAGCCATGGTTATAACACTATAGATGGTGTGGAATGTGGTGGGGGTTGTAAGACAAAAAGGAGAAGATAGTCACATTAACTAGGCATATCAATGAGTTGTGGAGATGCTCATCAATAGATATCAATGTGAATGAGTAGGGATTGCCATACAAATGATGCACTAGAGCTACAAGTATATGGAAGCTCTTAAAGAAAACTAGTGGGTGTGCATCCAACTTGCTTGCTCATGAAGACCTAAGGCAATTATAAGGAAGCCTATCATTGGAATATACAAGCCAAGTTATATAATAGAATTTCCCACTAGCTATATGGTGGTGACAAAACGAGAGACTCTCAATCATGAAGATCATGGTGCTCAAAATGCACAAGTGTGGAAAAAGTGGTAGCATTCCCCTTCTCTCTTTTTCTCTCATATTTTATTATTATTATTTTGGTGGGCTCTTTGGCCTATTTTTTTATGGGCTTCTTTGGCCTCTTTTATTTCCTCACATGGGACAATGCTCCAATAATGATGATCATCACACTTTCAACTCAAAACTTAGAGCAACTATGACTCTATATGGAATGCCTTCGGTAGTGTACCGTGGCAATGATCTAGCATGGCATAGACATCAATGGAAACATCATGCTAGCTATCTTACGATTGTGCAAAGGCAATGTAGACGTGGTGGCAATATATCACGGAATGACTTTGAAAAAGCCATAGTAGGTAGGTATGGTGGCTGTTTTGAGGAAGGCTAATGGTGGGTTTTGTGCACCGGCGACAGTTGCACGACACTAAGACGATAGTGATGGTGGAAGGTGAAAGTGCATCTAAACCATGGACTCAACATTAGTCATGAAGAACTCATATACTTGTTGCAAAAGTTTTATTAGTAATCGAAACAAAGCATTCAACGCATACTCCTAGGGGAAGGGTTGGTAGGTATAAACCATCGCGCGATCCCGACCGCCACACAAAGGATGACAATCAATAGACTAATCATGCTCAGATTTCATCACATAGCGGTTCACCATACGTGCATGCTACGGGAATCACTAACTTCAACACAAGTATTTATATATGCACAACACCTTACTAGCATGACTTCAATATTACCATAACAACAACTCAAAACTAATTGAGATGAATCAAACTTCTCTAACTATTCAATGCACATGAAGGTGGAAGTTTTCGTATCCCTTTGGATAACTACCCCTTTTGAGACTAATTTCAAAGCATAAATCAACTACCAAGCCACGCACTGCTGTGCTCTAAAAGATATAAGTGAAACACATAGAGCAAAAGTATCTAGCTCAAAAGATATAAGTGAAGCACATGTGAGCTGAATTGTCTATCAAAAGATATAAGTGAAGCTCGACAAAATCACGGTGTGTGCATGTCTCTCTCTCTAGGTGTGCAGCAAGGATGATTGTGACAAAAAAAGACTCCTATGATACAAGACGCTCCAAGCAAAAACACATAACATGTGGTGAATAAAAATATAGCCCCAAGTAACGTTACCGATGGATTGAAGACGAGAGAGGGGATGCCTTCCCGGGGCATCCCCAAGTTTAGGCTTTTACGACATCCTTGAATCTCTTGGGGTGCCTTGGGCATCCCCAAGCTTGAGCTCTTGCCACTCTTTATCTTTTTGTCCATAATAACTCCACCCAAAACTTGAAAACTTCACAACACGAAACTTAAAGAGAAACTCGTGATAACATTAGTACAAGAAAGCGAACCACCAATTCCTTAGGTACTGTATCAAACTTAAATTATGCTTGTGCTGATGTTGGGTTACTCTACTTTCAATCTTCCATGGCTAATACCCCCCGATACTATCCATAGTTTCATCAAAATAAGCAACCAACACAACAAAAACAGAATCCGTTAACAGCAGACCAGTCTGTAGCAATCTGTATGTTTCGTATACCTCTGGTACATCAAAAATTCTGAAGAATTACTACAGTCTAAAGAATTTGCGTAGAAATCAGCAGAAAAAAGAATCAACTCAAAAGCTCGTACATAAAAAAATAAAATTCTTTTCGTGAGCAGAAAGTTTCTGTCTTTTCTAGCGTGACCAAACGATCATCCCCAAGACTAATCATAACGGTTTTGCTTGGCATAAACGCAAAAAGAAACACAAAAGACACAATCATAACAGAATTATGAAAGTGTGAAAAACACAAAACAGAAAGAAAAAGGATAGATTCGTTGGGTTGCCTCCCAACAAGCGCTTTTGTTTAACGCCCTTAGCTAGGCGAAAGTGATGGAATCACGTATAGTCATCTTTGGTGCTCAAACCATAGGTAGCCCTCATCATAGATTCATAAGGCAATCTTATTTTATTTCTAGGAAAGTGCTCCATTCCTTTCTTTAAGGGAAATTTAAATCTAATATTCCCTTCCTTCATATCGATGATAGCACCAATAGTCCTTAGGAAAGGTCTACCAAGAATAATGGGACATGAAGGATTGCAATCTATGTCAAGTACAATGAAATCCACGGGTACATAGTTCTTATTTGCAACAATAAGAACATCATCGATCCTCTCCATGGGCTTCTTGATGGTAGAATTCGCAAGATGCAAATTAAGAGAACACTCTTCAATCTCATGAAAACCAAGAATATCACATAAAGACTTTGGAATTGCGGAAATACTAGCACCCAAATCACACAAAGCATTGCACTCATAGTTTTTGATCTTGATTCTAATAGTAGGTTCCCACTCATCATGAAGTTTTCTAGGTATCGAGACTTCTAGTTCGAGCTTCTCTTCAAGAGATTTCATCATAGCATCTACGATATGTGCGGTAAAGGCTTTGCTTTGGCTATAAGCATGTGGAGAGTTTGCAATGGATTGCATCAAAGAAATGCATTCAAACAAGGAGCAATTATCATAATTGAATTCCTTGAAATCCAAAGTGGGAGTTTCATTACTACCCAAATTTTTGACTTCTTCTACTCCACTCTCCACACATTTATCATCAAGATAGGTGGACTCCGAATCGTTGGGTGTTTTTCAACCAAAGTGGATTCATATCCAGCCCCTCCATAAGTAGATTTGACATGAAAAAACAAAGATTCAAGAGGAGACACACCAAGGACTTTAAGATCATCATGATTTGCATCACTAGAACGCACCCTTTTAAACCATTCATGTCTAGCGCGAATTTGGGCGGTTCTTTCTTTGCTCTCATTCATGGAGATACGCATAGCTTTCAAAGTTTCATCCAAGTTGATCTTGGGAGGAGCGCATCTAACTTTCAAAGCATCAATATCACAAGACATCCTACCAACGCTCTTAGCCAAATCGTCTATTTTGAGTAGTTTTTCCTCTATGGATGCATTGAAAATCTTTTGAGAGTTGATGAACTCTTTAATATTACTCTCTAGATCAGAGGGTAATTTGTTGTGATTTCTATAAGTGTTGCCGTAGGAATTGCCATAATTGTTAGAGGAGTTACTAGGAAAAGGCCTAGAAACATAGTTTCCTCTAAAAGCATTGTTGTTGCCAAAATTGTTCCTACCAACAAAATTCACGTCCGAACTAGCGTTGCTACTCTCAATCAAAGAAGATAGTGGCATGTCATTAGGATCTACGGTAGTGTTTCTACTAGCAACCAAATTCATCAACTCGTCCATCTTAGCACTAAGCGAGTTAATCTCTTCTGTAGCGTGCACCTTTTTGCTAGCAGGCGACCTTTCAGTGTGCCACTGAGAGTAGTTGGTCATGATATTGTCTAGGAGTTTTGTAGCGTCTCCTAACGCGATTTCCATGAACGTTCCACCTGAGGCGGAGTCCAAGATATTGCGAGAAGCGAAATTCAAGCCAACGTAAAAGATTTGTATAATCATCCACAAACTCAAGCCATGAGCAGGACAATTTCTAATCATAAGCTTCATCCTCTCCCAAGATTGTGCAACATGTTCATGATCAAGTTGCTTGAAATTCATGATATCGTTACGTAAGGAGATGATCTTAGCCGGCGGAAAATACTTGGATATGTAAGCATCTTTGCACTTATCCCAATAATCGATACTATTTTTAGGCAAAGAAGAAAACCAAGTTTTTGCGCGATCTCACAACAAGAAAGGAAAAAGTTTGAACTTAATCACATCATTATCCACATCTCTTTTCTTTTGCATATCACAAAGCTCAATGAAGGTATTGAGATGGGATGCGACATCTTCACTAGGAAGGCCATAGAATTACTCTTTCATAACAAGATTCAGCAAAGCTACGTTGATTTCATACGATTCCGCACTAGTGGCGGGAGCAATCGGAGTACTAATAAAATCATTATTATTAGTGCTCGAGAAGTCGCAAAGTTTGGTGTTTTCATACATGATGTCTTCAACAAACAAACAAGTACACAAGCAAGCAAGAAACCGGCAAAGGAAAACGGCAAGGGCAAGAGAAAACGGCGAAGGAGAAAGGCGAATGAAAACGGCAAATGTGAAGTGGGGGAGAGGGAAACGAGAGGCAACTGGCAACAAAAGTAAATGCAAGAGAAGAGTTTGTGAGACCTACTTGGATAGATCTTGATTTATCCTCCCCGACAACGGCACCAGAAATACTTCTGATGTTTGCTGTGTATCCCCGGCAACGGCGCCAGAAATACTTCTGATGTTTGTTGTGTATCCCTTGCAACGGCGCCAGAAATAGTTGTGTCGATGGCACCAGGAATCCTTCAGCTACGGTTACGCCTTAAGGGACTTCCTAGGCAAGTATGCATAGGATTTCCCCCGTGGCATTGGAGCCTTGCATTGGTGTTCCCTCGAAGCGGAAAGGGTGATGTAGCACGGCGACGATAAGTATTTCCCTCAGTTTGAAAACCAAGGTATCAATCCGGGAGAAGAGTATCTCAAGATCCTGCACAAACACAAAAGCTTGCACCCAACGCTATGAAGGGGTTGTCAATCCCTTATAGATTGTTTGCGAAGTGAGAACTGAAAGCAACAAAGTAACAAAGCAAAGTAAAAGCGGAGATGTAAACGATGGATGTGAATAGACCCGGGGGCCGTAGTGTTTACTAGTGGCTTCTCTCATGAAAGCAAGTAGACGGTGGGTGAACAAATTACTGTCGAGCAATTGATAGAACTGTGCAGAGTCGTGACGATATCTATGCAATGATCATTTCTATAGGCATCACGTCCGAAACAAGTAGACTGATACTTTCTGCATCTACTACTATTACTCCACACGTTGACCGCTATCTAGCATGCATCTAGTGTATTAAGTCCATAAGAACAGAGTAACGCCTTAAGCAAGATGACATGATGTAGAGGGATAATCTCAAACCAATGATAAAAACCCCATCTTTTTACCCTTGATGGCAACTGCTTGATGTGTGCCTTGCTGCCCCTACTGTCACTGGGAAAGGTCACCACATGGCAGAACCCAAAACCAAGCACTTCTCCCATTGCAAGAATCATAGATCTAGTTGGCCAAACAAAACCCAAGACTCAGAGAGACTTACAAGGATATCAAATCATGCATATAAGAAATCGGCAAAGACTCAAATATATATCATAGATAATCTGATCACAAGTCCACAATTCATCGGATCTCGACAAACACACCGCCAAGGAAGATTACATCGGATAGATCTCCATGAAGATCATGGAGAACTTTGTATTGAAGATCCAAGAGAGAGAAGAAGCCATCTAGATACTAACTACGGGCCCGTAGGTCTGAAGTGAACTACTCACGAGTCATTGGAGGGGCGATGATGATGATGAAGAAGTCCTCCAACTCCAAAGTCCCCTCCAGCAGGGTGCCGGGAAGGGTCTCCAGATGAGATCTCGCGGAAACGGAAGGTTGTGGCGCGGAAAAGTATTTTCGAGGCTCCCCTGATATTTTGCGGAATATTTGGGAATTTATAGGCCAAAGACCTAGGTTAGGGGGCGGTCAGGGAGGCCACAAGCCTGCCCACCGCCGCCTCCCCCTGGTGGCGGAGTGGGGGCTTGTGGGCTCCCTGGAGCCCACCTGGCTTGGCCCAAAAGCCCCCTGGACTTCTTCCGTCCGGGAAAAATCATTTTAGGGTTTTTCTTCCGTTTGGACTCCGTTCCAAAATCAGATCTGAAAAGAGTCAAAAACACGGAAAAAAGAGGAACTGGCACTTGGCACTGAATTAATAAGTTAGTCCCAAAAAGATATAAAAAGGTACATAAAACATACAAAGAAGGCAAGATAACAGCGTGAAACCATCAAAAATTATAGATATGTTTGAGACGTATCAATAACCACGACCGACTAGCTATACTACAGAGATATCATCAGGAGTACTTCGCGAGGTGTCACCCTCGGTACCCGATATTATCTCTGTAGCGTCGCACAACTAAGGGGGTGTAAGTGATGTGCCGGGTCTGGCTCGTCGATCAGCGATCGAGACTTGAAAACAAAGTGGGGCAACTGGACTACGGGGTCAGAGGGGAAGACTGCTCCACCTATACTAAACAGTTTAATGTGAGGTACTGAAAGTAGCAGTTCATCAAAAATTAGGCTATGCATCAGATATAGGAGCTAACTATAACAGTAGCAAAATTCTAATGCAAGCATGAGGAAGAAAGAATAGGCGATATAGGGATGATCAAGGGGGTTTGCTTGCCTTGTTGCTCTGCGGCGAAGGGCTGCTCGTCGGGAGGGTAGGTGTACCCGGCAGCAGCATCAGTCCCAGGGTCTACCGGTAAGAAGAGGGGAAGAAACAATAAATAACAGCAACAGGTGCAACACTATGCATGACATGGCAATATGCAGGCTAGGCATGATCTAACGCAGTAACATCCGTCATAGACAGGTCGGGAAAATATCAGATGATATTTCCCGGGTGTGTGGCTACTATTGGTCAGACTGAAAACGATGGAAAAGTTCCACGTTTGCTATGCTAGGGACGTGTGACAAACGAATGGACCGCGCATCCAGGTTCGTCTCGTTCTGCTGATCAACTTTCATGTTGAAAATATTTTGATCTGACTTACGGTTCATTTAATATTAATTTTTAAAGTTTTATTGAATAATTAGGAATTAAAAACAGATTTAATTAATTATTAAATACTATTTTGACATCAACATGATGTCATGTTGACATCAGCAGTTGACTGGTCAACTCACCAGTGGGTCCCATGTGTCATAGACACAAGTTTTTAATTAAGATTAAATATTAATTAATCAGATTAAATTAGTGGGGGACCCACGTGTTATACTCTAATAGGATAATTTAATTATCCTAATTAACAGATTATCTAATTAATCTATTTATTTAATTAACTAATTAATTAAATAATATATCTAATTATCTATTGATTTATTATATATATATATATATATATATAATTTCATACTAATCCGTTTGGGGTGGGGGGGGGGGCTGGCCCCACTGGTCAGTGGCCCATGGCCAGACACACACATATACATAATGTATTTTCCTTTTATACATGCATACATACTTAATAATACATACATAAAAAATACATACATGCATCTAATACATACATAGATACACATATACATCTTTTTATTTTCTATTTTCTCTCTCACATCTCTTTGCTAACTCTCTATGTTCCTTGCTCCTCTCTCTCAACAGAGAGAGAGAGACAGAGACAAACTCCACCTCCACATACATGAAACCAACGATGCCGGAATGAGACGGTAATTGTCGGAACGGAACCGGGGCGGGGAAAGGAAGGAAGGGGTGGTGGGAGGAGCCCGAATGGAGGGCTCACCGACGTTGCCGGGGGTCGGGGCGGCGAGGCTCGGTGGAGCCGTTGAGGAGGAGGACGGGGAAGCTGGTGGTGCGGTTCCAGCAAGGAGGAGCTTCAGTGGGGGTGTTGCGCGGCGCCGGGGCGTCACGGTGGAGGGAGGCCGGAGGGCCGGCCGGTTGCTGGAGGAGGGCCGGCCAAGGGCGCCGTTGCAGCCCCGGTGCGGCCCGACGCGGGATGACGATGGGAGGTAGGGCGATGGGGTGAGGCGACGACACGTGAGGGAGAGAAGGGAGGCGCGGGGATCGCCGGCAGTGAGGCGACGGGGTGCAGGGACGTGGGGTGAGGCAGCGGCGCGGTGGTGGGATCTGGGGAGGAGCGACGGGAGAGACGGGGCGCTGGGGGGCGAGGGCGTTGTGGGTGTCGGTGGCCCTGGCGCTCGTGTGGAATGGGGAGGAGGCGACGGAGCGAGAGGAGCGAGGGGGGCGTGGGCGGTGGGGGTTGAGCGCGCGGCGGGGTCAGGCGAGCGACGGGAGAGGATGCGCGAGGGGCAGGTGGGGGGGGGGGGGCGACGTGGTAGGTGGGGGGAGCGAGGGGGCGTAGGCTAACAAGGGAGTTGTTCCCCTCGTCCCTGGTGGCGGCGACACGAGGAGTGGAAGGAGGCAGTGGCGCTAGGGTTGCCTGGGGGTTTTATACCCCCATAGCATAGGTGGGTTGGTGGGTGTGGCCGGTTGGGCCAGGGGCTTTTTTAAATTACTTTCTATTATTTTATTTTTATATATATGGCTTCTGTTTTAAATATATAGGGATTATAAATAATTTTAAAAATGCCCGATTCACTTTTATAATTCATTAGGGAATTTTTATAACTCCGTGTTTAACACGAGAAAAATATTGTGTGAGACTCCGGGAGAAGGAAAAGGGGAGCGTATTTCTCTCTTGTGCCGGGTAAAGACAAAGTAAATGTGCGGGCGTGCCAGTGTACCGTAGTACACGAAAAGGTGTACCGAAACGAGTATTTCATTAATCTCATCGGAGAAACAAAATTACAAGTTCCCATATAGAAAGGGGCGCTCCGTGGCCTACTGGCGCGGCCAAGCTGACTATGGCGATTGTGTGATCTCCTGGTTCTCGGGTCCTCGAAAGGCTCCTGGTTAATTACTCCCGTGGGTTGCTCCACAGGATGCCTACGATTGAGCTGTGTGGTCGTCATCATCGTATTCGCTTCGTGTTCTCCATGGATGCATGATGAGGTTTGATGGTGTGTGTGGCGGGGCAGTGACAGAGCCCGTGTCAAGTCGATACACGCGCCGCAAGTGGCGTGGCCTTTATGGTGGACACGCCCGCCCTCGCCTTCGTGCCTCGTCGGTCTTGGCAGAAGCGTCGATCGCGGAGTAGCATGGAGAGCGCTCGGCTTGTACTGCGTGATGATCGGAAACCTCGTCGGGGCATGCAAGGAGGTAGGCCTCGCGGGAGTAATTGTCGATGGAGATCGGTGTTGGTGTAAGACCGTCGCGTTGCTCATATCAGCATGGTCGGTGTGGCCAACGCCTTGTCCTGACCGAACGTCGAGTGCACGGCAGCGAAGAATGTACGTGCATGGTCCATGCATAGGCACATGTGAGACGCGTACGTCCACAACGGCGACGATACATGAGGACACCGTCACGTCATGTAATGGATTTGGCGACGAGGGACGCCGCCTTCAGCTCGACCATCTCGAGGAGCCACCGACAGCGAAGAGCGAGCACGTGCGGGAGTTAGCGGAGTTGGGCTTCGCGATGGGTGTAACGGAGTAAAAGCCAGAATTGTGGTGGCGAGTTCTGTGTCGTCCTTTCGGGCGCCAGCTCGACGACATCGACGGTGGGCGGCGTCATGGCGTGCTCCATGTCGTCGTCTTCCGTGGCTCCGGCTCGACGACATCGACGGTGGGCGGCGTCGTGGCGTGCTCCATGTCGTCGTCTTCTGCGGCTTCGGCTTGACGACATCGACGGTGGGCGGCGTCGTGGCGTGCTCCATGTCGTCGTCTTCCGCGGCTCCGGCTTGACGACATCGACGGTGGGCGGCGTCGTGGCGTGCTCCATGTCGTCGTCTTCCGCGACTCCGGCTTGATGACATCGACGGTGGGCAGCGTCGTGGCGTGCTCTATGTCGTCGTCTTTCGCGACTCCGGCTTGACGACATCGACGGTGGGTGGCGTCGTGGCGTGCTCCATGTCGTCGTCTTCCGCCCGGATCGGCTTGACGACATCGACGGTGAGTGGCGTCGCGGCGTGCTCCATGTCGTCGTCTTTCGCGGCTCCGACTTGACGACATCGACGGTTGGCGGCGTCGTGGCATGCTCCATGTCGTCGTCTTCAGCAGCTCCGGCTTGACGAAGTAGACGCAGAGTGGTGATGATGACCTCCGCTTCACAGTCCTTCATGGCGCCGGCTCGACGGCTTCGGGGATGGGCTGCGTCCTGGCGTTCTCGATGTCGCTTTCTTCCGCGACCCCATCATGATGAAGTAGACGTGGTGATGACGACCTCCACTCCCCTGTCCTTCGTGGCACCGGCTTGACCAGAAAGGCGATGGGCGTTGTACCGGCAAGCTTCGCGGCACCGTATTGACGAAGTGGACATCAGCGGCATCCCTCGAGCTCCACCGCGCAACTATCGGGCTGTGCATGCATGCAATATAAAGTCCATGCGAGAGATTAGATCATGATTTTACCGTTCAGGAACATCAGCTTGCTGTCCATGTCGCTGGTGCCGCCGAAGTTTCGTGCGTGCAGATGAGTGTACGCTGGTCCTTCTCCTCTGCGTGTACGCCGGCGTAACGGCCCGCGTCCTTCGACTGATCAGTGTTCCATGCGGCCGGGCGTCGGGTGCTCATGTCGGACGTCGGCCTTCGGTTGTCCCTTGATGGATGTTCTTGGTGCGTGGTAGATCGATGTATGGCTGCTTGGTTGATGGATGTTGTAAACGATGAATGGATTCGTGATGAATGGATGTCTGGTGCGTGGATGGATGTTGTTAGGGATGTGATGGATGGATGTCTGGTGCGTGGATGAATGTTGTAAGCGATGGATGGATGTCTGGTGCGTGGATGGATTCTGTGATAGCTGGTGTGTCGATCCTCCTCCTCTGCATGTACGCCTGGTTGTATTTATAGCCAAGAGGAGGATGGCGCTGCGCAGCCGCCGTTCGGCTGCTGCCGATTTTCTTGGAAGGGATAGGGTGTACGCCTGGTTGTATTTATAGCCAGGAGGAGGATGGCGCTGCGCAGCCGCCGTTCGGCTGCTGCCGATTTTCTTGGAAGGGATAGGTACGGCAAACACGTTGATCTTCCTCGCATACTTATCCCTTCACCCGATTATTTTGACATGCATTTCTTGGCAACGCAAACAAACTTATACGCATCTGGTTAGCTCTCAAGTGACTACAGATGGGTCAAGGCCATCGCCTAAGAGATCTTTGATGCCTTGGTCGTTCCACCATTCTTCTACTGATTATACGGGTATTCGGAGATGTATAAATACGCGTCCGCCAGATAGCTGGTACACGGGGTTACACCCACCGTACACATATCATAGACGTAGACTTGGCTTTTCGAAAAGTATAGGTACCCGAATAATCCTAACATGCATGCAAGCAACCCTGCCAAATCACACAAAAGATAGCTACAAAAGAACTAAAGTGTACGCAGTACAGTACGTGAGCTACCTTGGCATGCATGCATGCACGTAAGCTAGATCAAGAGTTTTTATGCACTTGTATGTAGTGCACAACTTGCGCTTAGATAAAGTAACGACTCAGCTAACTTCTGTTTTCAGCAAGCGTTAAGCACAAAATCATATCAAACAAATGCCCCCTCATCAAAGGGAGTTCGAGCGTGAAGCAGGTCGAACTTAATTTGATGATATTTTTTATTTTCTGACGCAATATACGTGTGCAGCCCGATCGCTTTGTAACAACCTAAGTATATTTTCCTTGAACAGCCAGGTTGTTGTGATTCCCCAGAGGCAACCAAGGCTATAAATATAGCTAAGGCTCCCGTATACTAGCCTCCTGACTTGTACGTAGTTCCATCTGTCCGAAGCTCCTTTGTCCAGCCAGGTACGCCGCCGTCGGTGCTACTAGCTAGCTAGCATATTTCTTTACGGAGTTGCATATCAGTTGTATCTGCATCCACGTAATCCCCAATGACCCTCTTGATTTGTTGTACGCTGCTAGGATGGGTCGCGACAACAAGCAGGGAAAATCCGACCATGGCAAAGGTGATGCCAAGCCATCGAATATCTACGGAAGCAGCGACGCCGGAGGTTCATCCAACAGCCGACGCCATAAGGACCGGTCAGCTGCACCATTGCCTTCCAAGTCAGGAGGCAAGCCCCACGGGGTGGAGTACACCCGTTTGTCGCCGCCCTTACCGGCACCGGGCAGCACGGCGACGCGGAGTTCACGCTCCCGATGAAATCACAGTTCAGAGACTTCCGAGGGCAACATCGTTGCGATTGACTCTGATGCTCCCCTAGATGTTCCCGAGGTATGTAAAAAAAGCTTATGTACCTTTTTGTGTGCCCATCCTCATCTTCATACATGCACATAGGACAATCTTGAGTACGTGCTCCCGCATGTGCCCGTGAGTGATGGCGCACAACGGTTGCTGAGTGAGGCGGTCGATCAGGTGGATCGGTCTCCTTTAGTGGCGAAGTCCATATCTACGGCGAGAGATAATCCCGCGACGCCGCTGGCTCCGCCGACAACGCATGCTCTGCTGGAGAAGTCAGCGCTTCCACAGAACAGTGGTCCACTGGCGAAGCCCTTGTCTCCGACATCGTCCGTCGATCTTCATGAAGCGGACAAAAAACGTCCGTATGATGAAACTGATGTTGGGGTGATCTCCAAGAAGTCACGATCACCTCCTTCAGGTACGTGTTGCTCTTGACATGTGCATATCCTTTGGATTTTTTTTTCGCGCACTTATATTTCTTGTGCATCTTTCAGGTGTCGCGATTGACGTGACTATCCTGGACGACCTCGGCTCTCCCGAAGCCAAAGAACTCCGAGCTTTGATGTCAAAGCACCGGAGGGTCTTTGACGAGGAGGATGTCGTGCTTGGGAGTTTTAAGGCTCCTACGGCTGAAACGACTCCTGCGCCCAGCCTCTTGCTTCCGCCTGCAAGCAGCAAATACATTAACTATGAACTTGTAGATATCCAAGAGGCTCTGCGGGAGCAGCCCCTTAACAAGGAGAAGGTAATAGAGATGATCTCATCGGAGATTGGCCCGTGGAAGAGCCGCTATGCGAGCGGGACCCCACCCGATCTGGAGATCCTGATTGGCCGCCTCCAAGCTGTGGTGGCTCAGCTTCAAGGGAATGGCGGTGGCCCTCTTCAAGACACTCCTGCACCTGAGCGGGTGCTCTCCCTCATAGGAAAACTTGATGCAACTCTGGTGGAGATCGCTTCTGGACGTCGTCGCCTTGAGAAGGACGGGCCGCGTCTGGAGGAACGCGTCGCCGACCTGGCTTCCGTCCGCAACCGTCAGGAGAAACAGGCTGCAGATCACTTAATGATGGCTGAGGGGCATCGTAAGCTTGCTGAAGAAAACAAGGCACTCGCCGAGAAGCACGCGAAGTTGGCTGCCCAAGCGGAGAAGCGCGCGCACGTCTTGGCGGAGATGACGACTTCTTGCACCCGGAACCTTGAAGCACATGAACACACAGTCCAAATCTCGTCTGAGGAGATTGACTTGTACGCAAAACGTCGTAAAGAGGCGGATGCGTTTTTGGCGGCTGGCGGCACCCCCCAGAGATTACGATCGTCTTGTCATACCGTCCTCTTGAGTAGGACGGCTCTCCTGCCATCAGCTTCTATAGTTCTGCTCACTTGACGTAGGGTTGCACGTTAGTCTTAAACAAGTTTCAGCTTAGAAAAATAAAGTTTGTTTTAGGTCGTTCCGAGGAACAAATTGCTTAGCTCAGTGAATTTGCTTTAGATTGTATCACCGATCACTTAGGCAATAAAAAGATGATGGCTTTTGTGATTTTTTTTATTTTATATTACTGTATATTTCGCGCCACCGTATTTCGCACTGATCAACGTAGCGGGGTTGCATCTTCCTCGAATGTCAAGCCTTGTCTTCCTTCTGGCTTGTTATGCGTTCCGTCCTTCCTGCTCCTCCAGTACCCTGTTGGCTCGACTGCAGCCGATACGGCTCCGTGGCCGACGATCAGCGTATGAGCACACGTATCATGCGTGGCAATGATCGTGGTTTGTTGGAGTCTTCGACACGCACTCCTCTAAGGGCACATCTGTAACATCCCAAATTTTGGAATGTTAAAATAATTATTAAATTGTTTGTTTGTTTGCTTGAGTGATTGAAACCTTGTGTGAAATTTGAAACATTTCAATAAAACTTTTGAATGAGAGGGAATAAAATGACTTTCCCCTTCTCCGGTGAATTCAAATTCAATCATTTAAAAGCAAAGAGAGAAGATGACATGACTTCTTCAACTATAAAGAATTTGAACGGAGATATTTGCATTTGAATTCTTTTGCATTTCTATTTGTTTTCTTCGTGCAAGAAATGCCGGGAAATACATTCTGTCAAACAGAAAAGAGAGGAGGAACATGACCCTCAAACACACGGGCATTTTGAAAGTTATTTGAACCCTAAAACTTAGAGGGTCATTTGAAAATTATTTGCAAAAGAAAACAAATCTTTTAGGCAATTTTGTGAAAATAATTTTTTCTGAAGTTTTTATTTTTGCCGTGGAAAAATGTTAATCGTGTAGTGATTTTTTTTCTGAAAATTTTGGTATATAATACCCCTATTTTAGGATTTTATTTACCTGCCTATTATTTGCTTTACTTCCTATTTTCGAAAAATAGGAAAGGTATTTTTTTTAGAAACCGCACCAGCGCCTCGGGCGCCTTATAGCCGAATCCCGCCTGACCCGGGACTGGTTCCCTTCGGATCGGTCAACCGACCGGACCCCGCCGCTCTCCCTCTCCCTGCCAGGTGGGCCCCCCTGGCCGACCGAGCCCCCTGCCGGCCACCCCCTTCCTCCCTCCCCTCCCTCTCTTTCCTAACCCGAGCGGGAGCCCCTTCATTCCATGGCAGCCCCGATCCCCACCCGGGATCTCCCTGCCCCTTCCCTCCCGAGGCCCCCTCTCCCCCTATATATACCCCCCCTGCCGCCTCGCCCCGTTCCCCACCCCGCCACGCCGTCCCGCCGCCTCTAGCCGCCCCTGCTGCACTCGCCGGAGTTGGCCACCACCACCGAAACCCCGAGCTCCCCTGCTCGCCCGACGCCCCATGCCGCACCTCCCCGACGCCACCCCTAACCTCGCCGCCTATCCCACACTCCATTCCCCTCGCCACCCTCGCCGCCCCACGCCACCGCGCCTCCCCCTCGCCGGAGCATCGGCCGCCAGCAGAAGCTCCAGGGGCTCGAGCTCCATCGCCTCGAGCTTCTCTGTGCCACCACCGAACCAAAGAGGAGGAATTCCTCCACCTCCTGGACCCTCCAGACGCCGCCAGAGATCACCGGGGCCCCTCCCCATCGTCAGCTCTGCCTCGGCCTCGCCGGCGACCTCGCCGGAGCACCACCACCACGGTGAGCTCTCCCCCCTTGTTTTCCTCCGTTGGATCTTAGTCGACGGTGTAGATTAGAGTAAGGATACCCTTTCGGTCTTTTAAACAAAACCGAGCCGGTTTTCAATTAGTTAATATTAGCCGAGGGAGATTTTATTGTATTTCGTCCATGTGCTAGTACTTCTCGCAGCACACACCTCCTCATCCAATCAGTGAGCGCCATGTGTACTAGTGTTTGATAGAATTCAGATTTTCCTTTTTCTGTTTAATTCAAAAACAGAGAAAGTTCCAATTTTGTTTAGCCCATAACTATTGATCCACAACTCCAATGGAGTTGATTCTTTTTCCAGTAGATCACAATTTTTCAGTAGTTTCTAAAACATATAATTATTTCTATGTTTGAAATTTTCAAATTTGAATTAGATCAGATTTAGTTTAAACCTTGTTTTGCCTATTCCAGGAGTTTAAAATAGCTTTTAATTTGATTCCTTTTGCTACTGATCACTAGTGATCTTATTTATCAGTGGTAAAAATTTCAGATTTGTTTGAATATTTTAACTTATGGTTTCTTGTGAAACAATTTCTGTTTCACCTCTTTTAGGATTATGACTAATTCCTTTTCTACAATTGCTTTTAAAATATTTTCTTTATTATTTTAGAAGATTATGTTTAGTTTCTCTTAGTTAACAGTAGTTTTGCAACAAGTTTTTATTTTATTTTTATTTGTTATCATGAAATCAATTCTAGTTCTTAGTAACTTGCAATTGGTTTCTCCACTGTTTCAAATCCCGTTTGGAAATACTTTCAAATAGTTTTGTGAAAAATACTTTATTTTATCTTAGTTAAAAGTTATATCTTAGTTCCTTGTTATTATTTTCTGTTGGACAAAAACCATTTAGTGTTTGATGTAGTAGAAGACTCCCTAGTCTTATTTGTAGTTTCTTTCGGATTCCTACTCGCTTTCTCTTTTGTTTTGGTTGCTAGAATGATTGCTAGTATGAGTGCTTATGTGAATGATATGTTCGTTATATAGATTTCATCGGAGAGTGACGAGTAGTCTATCAAGTTATTTCTCGAGAAATTCTTCTTCATCAACATCGCCAGGCAAGTCACTTTGATCATACTATCACCTATGTTTTATGCATCGTAGTTCTACCATCCTATGCCCAATTGCATGCTAAGTAGGTACTTGGAAATTTTAGTATAGATTGTAGTATCATGTGGTAGGCACACAACAACCCCGATACTTGGCCCCGGGACGACAAATTTCATATTGCTATGCTTGAGTAGACGGGATTTCGGTTGAATGCATAACACGAGTGATGCGAGGTTGATTAAATAATCAAGACCGGTTAAGACAAGACTTTTCAAGACCTCGGACGCAATGCAACTCTAGGTGAAGGACGGTTGATCGGCTCCCTGGAGAAACCAGTGGATGACCCGGGATGTTGGGGACGGCCATGACATCCTGCGGAAAGCTTCACCCAGGCTCTAAGAGACGGACGGATATTTTCAAGACCCAAGGCTTACCTGCACAGCCACAAGTCATTATGGGCTCTGGCTTGGTTGGACAACGCGGCGACTCTGGACAGGCGGTGCTAGCAGATGTAGAAGAACGGTAGGAATGGATGGGCACCGACAGGGATTCAGAGGGACCCGTTGAAAGACCATGTTTTGATCATCCGGTCTTCAAACACCCTGATGTGCGAGGACATACACGGAGGCGATCAAATCTTGTGGGGAACGTGTGCAAAACTCTGCAGAGTACTCAAACCTAATCGATTAGCCGTGTCCACGGTCATGGACAACTTGAGCCAAAGGAACTGAAGTTATCTGAAATTCTCAACACAAATAACAATATTGATGTGGGTATTATTGACAACATGGGTACGAGAATTGGTTGGTGGAACCATCTCGTTAACAACCAACAATGTAGTAACATTTTTCTTTTAGCCCTCTCTTGATGTAGGAGAAAACTTGCTTTTCGCTAAAAACTTATAGCCCCACCTGCCATATATGCATATAGTATAGATGATTACTTTTCACCCCTCCCTTATGTGACTTGCCGGCATATTCAATATCCTGACCTACACGGGTGCAACGTCTTATGTTGCAGATATTTTTCTTCGACGAGTAAGAGTACGATTCAGGGTTACGGTCTACACTCAACTTGTCGTTGGTGTTTACTGGGACTCCACTCCCTTGACTGCTTCCGCTGGAATATTTAAGGTATATATCAGTTTTACGCTATTTACATGTGATTGCACTTTGATATATACATTGATGTACTGTATGTGCCAGCATACTAATCCAGGGATGGCACAGAAACACAGAGACTTGACTCGTCTTGAGTCGGGTCGCTACAGAAATGGTATCAGAGCACATATTGACTGTAGGACATGACCCTAGAAACTGGAAATCCCTTAGGGAAGAATCTCTCAAAAAAATATTTCAAGAACATCCTTTACTTCTCATCCCTTCTGATTTCATCAAATGTTCCCTCTGACCTCAAATAGTTACACAATACCCTTACCCCTTTGACCTCGTGAAGGATCAACCGACTCCCACTTCATAGTAACGAGGATTTCATCATGGAGTTGAAGCTACACAAATTGAAGACTCTCAAGATCCGAAGAATTCAAAGGCCCTGAAGTGTTCGAATAATTATATGACCATTAGTAGTCCAAACCCCTTTTATATACTCACGTTAGATACGATGATTTGTGAGCCGTCATTGGTGTGTGTTTTTTCCGACGGCCACAAATAAAACCCATTCTCAAAAATATTGTTTGTATCGTGTGTATCTCCCACTCTTACCCGTCTCATCCCCAAAACCTCAACCCTACCAGATGGAGTATGAAGCTGGACTTGTAGTCTCTGGACCAATGACCCAGCTGGAAGCTGAGATATGGATTCAGAACATGGAGAACCACTTCGGGAGTAACTTGATCTCAAGGAAGTATGAAGTGGAACACGCTCTCTAGTACTTTACACAAAGAGCTGCAATCTGGTGGAAAATGCATCATGCCATACAAGGATTTAGTGGAGCGGAAACTTGGGACGAATTCAAGAACACCCTGTTAAGATCTCCTCTCATTCGGAAGTGCTATGATAATCCAAAGGAGAAGACTTGTGCATGCAAGATCTTTGGAGAAATAGGACACACCCAGGAAGAACACAAGGATGGATGCACTCATTGTGAAGAAAATCACCCAGCTAAGGAATGCCCAAGCAGTCAGGTGACTTGTTTCCTTTGTGAAGGAACCACCCACTACCCAGCTAGTGTCACATTTACCCCAAGGTGCAACAAGTTGTCAAGCAGCAGAAAGAAGCAGTGACGGAAACCCTCAAGAAGAAGATTCTAGAAGGACCGGTGATGAACGGAAATATTGAAGACCCTGATGGACAAGGTCTGACCAGATTTTTCTCCAATGCATGCTACTCATGTGGAGAAGAAGGACATTATTCACAGGATTGCACGAAGAGAAGCCAAGAGTATCTAGGAAACTTCCCGACGTAAGAAGTGGAGTTTGATCCACTTGAAATAGAAGAACTGGCCAAAATAAAGGAGTCCAAAAAGAAGAAAAAGTACCCTCGGAAGAGCCAAATCTCTGCAGATATAGACCTGAGTCATGCCAGATGTTACAAGTGTATGGAATTTGGCCACCACAAATACATGTGCTCAGGAAGGAAGCCGGAAATCCAAGGGGCAAAAGCAAAAGCTAAGAAGCCTCGAGACTTGTCAGAACTCATTTGCTTTCGTTGCAAGGAAGCAGGACATTTTGCTAGCGATTGTCCGCAAAGGAAGAAAGCTAGAATGGAGTAGTTAAGTTTTGACCAGGGAAATAAGTGTGATCCGAAGCACTCTTGTTTTTCATTGAGATCGTGGAGTGAAATTTTTGTAACAGAAGTCCCTAAGATTGTAATGACATCATGAATAAATGGAATTTATTGTCTCATGATTGCCTATGTTGAAGATGTATGCGTTGTTTCTCTACGAGAAAAGATCTCTGAACATTATGAGGATATAAGAAAATATGGTCTATGCAGGCATGAGTATAATTCATTTTAAGTGTGGTAGTAATCAGTAAACCCCACAGGATCCACTTAGTAGGAATGTACCATGATTACCAAGGAGACACATACATTCCTCTGAGTACCTATTTACTGACACCTGCAGATGACAACTCTCTACGAGTCATTCCTCAAGGGCCCAGAAACAATCCTGACCCTGACCAGTGATCATGATTACCCGAAAATCCTGAAGGACATGATGAAGCACATTCATCTTGAAGGAGATGCAGTCTACAAAGGCTACCCATTCATGGAAAGTGGAGTGGAACTTTGGTATGTGGAAGTACATCTCCACCGTGTGAAAGGAGTTTGTCCAAAGACTATGGGGCAATACTTTTTCATTTCACGTGTACCACGAGCAACCTTCTTTGATGCTGTTCATGAAGCTGCCATGGAAGCCATACGTCAGATTGGAGAAATACTTGAAGCAAGACTCCGTCATACCCAGGAATACGTGAGTGAGGTACGTGCGGAGATGATGGAGATGAAGCTCATGACCACCATGTTGTAGCAAAAGATGGATGAATTCAAGGAGCACCTCGGAAAGTTCAAGTGGAACTAAAGTACCTCCAAGAGAGACAGATGAATAAAGTTGGCAGAAATGCTTGACCATACCGAACAATGTGGATGGCAGCATTTGTAATAAATTACTTTTGAGTTAGAATTTTGAAGAAAGCAAGGATGTAATAAAGGATTGATTATGAAATGAATTGAATATGATTTATAGAAGAAGCTATGATGGATCAGCAAACGTTTTCTTAAGAGCATACGAAAATCCTGAGAGTTGTGAAGATACGATAGATGTTTTGTTCAGCTTGCAGAACCAATGGATTATCCGAACTTCGTTCGTGGACAAGAGAAATTCTGCAACGCTTGTGAGGATGCCCAAGTGTTAGAATGCGAACCTTATACAGAGAAATGATTTGGGTGCGGAATGGATTGATCACCATGACGACTTACTCTTATCATTTATCTTGCTATTCAGAATGGTAAATCCGAGAGACTTACCCATATAGAGAGACGACATTCTTTGAAGCTTTTGTTTAAGCCTTAGAATGGTACAAGGAAAGCCCCAAGTACATGGCATTTGTTGTCACGCGTAGGAAATTTTACGGTGAGAATGAAACCAAGACCCCTCTCTCTGCAGGATAACCACAAATGGTAGACCACCATGAGAACCATCGATATGTTATTTAGAATTGACCACGAGACTGTCACTTAAAGAAGACCCAGTAACGGAAGAAGCTTATATCAACGGAAGATCCCTCGTTTTTTATGGAGACGTTATGAATATAACGGAAGATATGAAGACTATGAGGAGTCAGATGCCAAAACCCCAGAGGATTGTTAAAATCTTAAGGGACCAGTAACCTTCATTTTAAGTGTGGTAGCATCCCACCTTGCCGGAGATTGGATTTGCTAGAAGACCCCCAAACCCTAACCTTTCTTTCTAGCCTCTTCGAATCTCGAGGACGAGATTCATTTTAAGTGTGGTAGGTTTGTAACATCCCAAATTTTGGAATGTTAAAATAATTATTAGATTGTTTGTTTGTTTGCTTGAGTGATTGAAACCTTGTGTGAAATTTGAAACTTTTCAAAAAAACTTTTGAATGAGAGGGAATAAAATGACTTTCCCCTTCTCCGGTGAATTCAAATTCAATCATTTAAAAGCAAAGAGAGAAGATGACATGACTTCTTCAACTATAAAGAATTTGAACGGAGATATTTGCATTTGAATTCTTTTGCATTTCTATTTGTTTTCCTCGTGCAAGAAATGCCGGGAAATACATTCTATCAAACAGAAAAGAGAGGAGGAACATGACCCTCAAACACACGGGCATTTTGAAAGTTATTTGAACCCTAAAACTTAGAGGGTCATTTGAAATTTATTTGCAAAAGAAAACAAATCTTTTAGGCAATTTTGTGAAAATAATTTTTTCTGAAGTTTTTATTTTTGCCGTGGAAAAATGTTAATCGTGTAGAGATATTTTTTTCTGAAAATTTTGGTATATAATACCCCTATTTTAGGATTTTATTTACCTGCCTTTTATTTGCTTTACTTCCTATTTTAGAAAAATAGGAAAGGTATTTTTTTAGAAACCGCACCAGCGCCTCGGGCGCCTTATAGCCGAATCCCGCCTGACCCGGGACCGGTTCCCTTCGGATCGGTCAACCGACCGGACCCCGCCGCTCTCCCTCTCCCTGCCAGGTGGGCCCCCCTGGCCGACCGAGCCCCCTGCCGGCCACCCCCTTCCTCCCTCCCCTCCCTCTCTTTCCTAACCCGAGCGGGAGCCTCTTCCTTCCATGGCAGCCCCGATCCCCACCCGGGATCTCCCTGCCCCTTCCCTCCCGAGGCCCCCTCTCCCCCTATATATACCCCCCCTGCCGCCTCGCCCCGTTCCCCACCCCGCCACGCCGTCCCGCCGCCTCTAGCCGCCCCTGCTGCACTCGCCGGAGTTGGCCACCACCACCGAAACCCCGAGCTCCCCTGCTCGCCCGACGCCCCACGCCGCACCTCCCCGACGCCACCCCTAACCTCGCCACCTACCCCGCACTCCATTCACATCGCCACCCTCGCCGCCCCACGCCACCGCGCCTCCCCCTTGCCGGAGCACCGGCCGCCAGCTGAAGCTCCAGGGGCTCGAGCTCCATCGCCCCGAGCTTCTCTCTGCCACCACCGAACCAAAGAGGAGGAATTCCTCCACCTCCTGGACCCTCCAGACGCCGCCAGAGATCACCGGCGCCCCTCCCCATCGTCAGCTCTGCCTCGGCCTCGCGAGGCGACCTCGCCAGAGCACCACCACCACGGTGAGCTCTCCCCCCTTGTTTTCCTCCGTTGGATCTTAGTCGACGGTGTAGATTAGAGTAAGGATACCCTTTCGGTCTTTTAAACAAAACCGAGCCGGTTTTCAATTAGTTAATATTAGCCGACGGAGATTTTATTAGATTTCGGCCATGTGCTAGTACTTCTCATCCAATCAGTGAGCGCCACGTGTACAAGTGTTTGATAGAATTCAGATTTTCCTTTTTCTGTTTAATTCAAAAACAGAGAAAGTTCCAATTTTGTTTAGCCCATAACTTTTGATCCACAACTCCAATAGAGTTGATTCTTTTTCCAGTAGATCTCAATTTTTCTGTAGTTTCTAAAACATATAATTTGTCTATGCTTGAAATTTGAAAATTTGAATTAGATCAGATTTAGTTTAAACCTTGTTTTGTCTATTCCAAGAGTTTAAAAATAGCTTTTAATTTGATTCCTTTTGCTACTGATCACTAGTGATCTTATTTATTAGTGGTGAAAATTTCAGTTTTGTTTGCGTATTTTAACTTATGGTTTATTGTGAAACAATTTCTGTTTCACCTCTTTTAGGATTATGACTAATTCCTTTTCTATAATTGCTTTTAAAATATTTTCTTTATTATTTCAGAAGATTATGTTTAGTTTCTGTTAGTTAACAGTTGTTTTGCAACAAGTTTTTATTTTATTTTTATTTGTTATCGTGAAATCAATTCTAGTTCCTTAGTAACTTGCAATTGGTTTCTCCACTGTTTCGAATCCCGTTTGGAAATACTTTCAAATAGTTTTGTGAAAAATACTTTATTTTATCTTAGTTAAAAGTTATATCTTAGTTCCTTGTTATTATTTTCTGTTGGACAAAAACCATTTAGTGTTTGATGTGGTAGAAGACTCCCTAGTCTTATTTGAAGTTTCTTTCGGATTCCTACTCGCTTTCTCTTTTGTTTTGATTGCTAGAATGATTGCTAGTATGAGTGCTTATGTGAATGATATGTTTGTTATATAGATTTCATCGGAGAGTGACGAGTAGTCTATCAAGTTATTTCTCGAGAAATTCTTCTTCGTCAACATCGCCAGGCAAGTCACTTTGATCATACTATCACCTATGTTTTATGCATCGTAGTTCTACCATCCTATGCCCAATTGCATGCTGAGTAGGTACTTGGAAATTTTAGTATAGATTGTAGTATCATGTGGTAGGCACACAACAACCCCGATACTTGGCCCCAGGACGACAAATTTCATATTGCTATGCTTGAGTAGACGGGATTTCGGTTGAATGCTTAACACGAGTGATGCGAGGTTGATTAAATAATCAAGACCGGTTAAGACAAGACTTTTCAAGACCCCGGACGCAATGCAACTCTCGGTGAAGGACGGTTGATCGGCTCCCTGGAGAAACCAGTGGATGACCCGGGATGCTGGGGACGGCCATGACATCCTGCGGAAAGCTACACCCAGGCTCTAAGAGACGGACGGATATTTTCAAGACCCAAGGCTTACCTGCACAGCCACAAGTCATTATGGGCTCTGGCTTGGTTGGACAACGTGGCGACTCTGGACAGGCGGTGCTAGCAGATGTAGAAGAACAGTAGGAATGGATGGGCAGCGACAGGGATTCAGAGGCAGCCGTTGAAAGACCATGTTTTGATCATCCGGTCTTCAAACACCCTGAAGTGCGAGGACATACATGGAGGCGATCAAATCTTGTGGGGAACGTGTGCAAAACTCTGCAGAGTACTCAAACCTAATCGATTAGCCATGTCCACGGTCATGGACAACTTGAGCCAAAGGAACTGAAGTTATCTGAAATTCTCAACACAAATAACAATATTGATGTGGGTATTAGTGACAACATGGGTACGAGAATTGGTTGGTGGAACCATCTCGTTAACAACATACAATGTAGTAACATTTTGCTTTTAGCCCTCTCTTGATGTAGGAGAAAACTTGCTTTTCGCTAAAAACTTATAGCCCCACCTACCATATATGCATATAGTATAGATGATTACTTTTCACCCCTCCCTTATGTTACTTGCCGGCATATTCAATATGCTGACCTACACGGGTGCAACGTCTTATGTTGCAGATATTTTTCTTCGACGAGTAAGAGTACGATTCAGGGTTACGGTCTACACTCAACTTGCCGTTGGTGTTTATTGGGACTCCACTCCCTTGACTGCTTCCGCTGGAATATTTAAGGTATATATCAGTTTTACGCTATTTACATGTGATTGCACTTTGATATATACATTGATGTACTGTGTGTGCCAGCATACTGATCCAGGGATGGCACAGAAACACAGAGGCTTGACTCGTCTTGAGTCGGGTCGCTACAACATCATGGTACGCGGTCGTTGTCGAGGTCGCCGGCCCTTTTTTTCCCAAGGCAACATGATGCGGACGGCGTCCGCGCCGTCTCTGAAAACCTTTGTTCGGACCTTTATGGGTAGTGCAGGTATGTTCATCTGCATTTGCATGCTTTACGGAGCTGTATGGGACCGTCCCGACAGACGATGCCGACCGACGAGACAGCTCTACTTCATCTTTATTTCATGGCGAAACCACACGCCTTGCCCTGAATAATAAATAAATAATACATAACATTTACCGAACCCTTCGCAACCGCCTTGCTGCTGCAGTGCCAGCCGACTAGATCGGAGGGTTTCACAGATTCACGCTAGCCACACTGGCACGCTGCACTGCTCCCATGATCTTCATATGATGATGTAGGTGACCGGTCGTCGGGATGCCATCGACGCCGCCATGGACGCATGGGTGTTTCTGCCCCCAAGCGAACATGTTAACGGTCGGTGTAGAGGTTTAACGTCGGGACGTCGTCGACGTTCATGGCATATGGGTTGGCCGCCCCCGTCGCCTGTGATGCTAGTTGGTGTGGAGACTCGACGTCCGGGTGCTTCCAGCAACGACGAGAAGTGCCTCCTCATTGACTGGAAAGATGTTGGAGAAACACAACGAGTAGAAACACCAAAAAACACAAAGGGAACAAAATTGGTTGGCTTTTTGAAATGTTGGCTTTCCCGTTGTACACCAGCTATAGGTGCGATATGAGAGAAGGCTACCGGAGGACTTGTCATTGGGAATCGTCGAAAGAACATGACGATTGCAACTTAACAGCTGAATAAGCCTTGGTGTACGTGCATGAAGACGCCGTGTTTTGGGATGCTTCCGAGAGGCAACAGAAGTTCATACTCTAACCCATCATCATACTGAGGGCCACCACAGCTCGACATGCCCCCTGCACATACCCCATGAACCCAGAGACTTGGGCATGTTAAATTCAGGGTAAATGGTTTTGGGACAACAACTTGGCGATTTTTCTTCATGCATATTGAGGGGTGGTGAACAGCTACCTCCCGGCTTCCTTCCGGTCGGCTCCTTATTGCTTGGAACCACCTAACTGTTTCTTGGATCGTTGGAATTTTTATTTTCTTCTTGGATTTGCTTCTTGGATAATTGGGATTTATTTCTCTTTACTCACGTGGGATGATTGATTGGCCACGGACTTTCTAGATTTGCCTTGACAATCAGCTTGAACTTCTTGGGGACTCTTCTTCAAGGATCTCCTGGGGACCCAACTTGGGAATTTGGAAGGCAAATGTTCACCTCTGTGTACTAGGAATAGACCCTCTAGCACTTTATCTGGAGCTTCTGGAGGCGCACCCCTGTGTTGCCATGTGACTACGCACCAAACCAACTTGTGTTGGGTCAGGCAGTCCTCCATGATCTTTTCCTATAGTCTTCCCTGGGGTGCGAGCCCCTATGAACACGAGGCATGCCGGGAAACATGAAGAGCGCGGAGTCTTAATACTCAGAAGTGTGCAAATAATCGTTTCTACTGCCTCTGGAAGCATACACCTGGTACGTGTCGTGCATTGTGGGTGTAGGATCCGCTCTACCTACAACTGGACACATTGTGCCACCCTTCGAGAAGTCCTCGGGTAGCCAAAACTTCTATCAACAACGTAGTGCGATAGGGGAAAGCCATTTTATTGTTGGACTGAGTCCGTTAAGAAAAATTAAGGAGACCAAGAAAAATACCCACAATATGCAACGAGGAGTGCATCATGGATCCGATAGCCCACTGAAAAGGGTCTCCCCAAAGGAGGAAAAAAGCAACGGAAGAGGCAATGTTTTAAGAAAAATATTTTTTAAGAAACCTTCCGTTGATTGGGGGCATAGGACGGGCTCCCTGGGAATCGACCAGCTGATATGCACCCCCGTCGTAAACTTGTTCGATGACGTATGGTCCTTCCCACTTAGGCTCGAACTTCCCCTTCGTCTTGTGCATGATGACGATGGGTCGACGCAGCACGAGGACCAACTCGCCCTTGCGGAACACGCGCTGCTTGACGAGCTTGTCGTAGGCTCTCACCATGTTTTGGCGGTAGAGCTCCAGGTTTTGCAGGGCATGCAGTCGCCCCTCTTCAAGGGCGTCAAGCTCCTGAAAACGAAGTTGTACTTGTTCATCTTGGCTGAGGTTTTCCTGGATTGCTACCCGCAAAGAGGGTAACTGGACCTCCAATGGCACGACTGCTTCGCTCCCGTAAACGAGAGAGAATGGGGTAGCTTGTGTCGAGGTACGAACTGTAACGCGGTACGCCCACAAGGATTCGAAGAGACGGTCATGCCAGTCTCTCTTATGCCTTGTCACCATCTTCTTGAGTATCTTGCCAAGCGTCTTGTTGAAGGCTTCGATTGCGCCGTTGGCTTGAGGGTAGTAGCTACTGGAGTAATTCCACTTGATCTTGTACTTGTCCATGAACCTGTACATCTTCTTGGACTTGAAGGCCTTGCCATTGTCAGAGGTGATGCAGTGTGGTATCCCAAAGAGATATATGATATTTCGCTCTAGGAAGTTGATGGCGTTGTCGCTCTTCACCTCCCGTAGCGGAACAGCTTCCACCCACTTGGAGAAGTAGTCTGTCGTAGCGAGGATGAAACGATGCCCGTGGGAAGATGGGGGTCGATGATGCCGATGACGTCGATTCCCCAAGCGTCGAATGGCCAAGAGGGAACAGTAGGGTGAAGAGGGACCGGCGGCTGGTGCTTGAAGTCTCCATGTACCTGGCAGTTGTGGCATGACTTGGCGACCCGAAGGCAGTCAGCCATGATGCCAGGCCAGTAGTATCCTGCCAGACGTATGCTATGGTACATCTTAGCTCCTTCTTGGTTCCCGCCGCAGACTCCATGGTGCTTCTCCAAGAGGATCTTCTCGGCTTCGCCTCGACTAACGCATCGAAGTAGGACCTCCTGCCCATGAGACCGCCTGTATAGGACACCTGCATCATAAAGGTAGAAAGGGAGTCGACGTTGTAGTTGGCGTCTCGCGACAGGGTCGCTGGGGAGACTACCATGCTTGAAGTAGTCGAGGAAGGGTTGCAGCCATTCTCCTTCCTGCACAACGTTCATCATGATGGTGTTGACTTCATGATCGGTCGTGATAAGGTCCAGGACAGCCGAGAGTAGCCACCTTTCTTGAACATTTATCTGCATGGTTCTATCATCTGGTAGCACTAATGCTGCCGCTAGTTTGGCCAAGGCATCAGCAGGCACATTCCGACTTCGTGGAACATGGAGAACTTCAATATGTTGAAATTTGTCCATGAGGTTCCGGGCCGCGGTGTAGTACGGTACAAGTCCAGGCTTGCGAACTTCGTAGATGTCGTTGACTTGTCGAACGATGAGTTGAGAGTCGCCGAAGGCCCGTAGAGAACATACTTCCATCGAGAGCGCGAGGAGAAGGCCGAATATGAACGCCTCATACTCCGCCTCGTTGTTTAAGCATTCTTCTTTGAGGAGAGAAAACGAGTGATACATCACCCCTCCTTGCGGTGTCTTGAACACCAAACCTGCGCCTCCCCTTCGTCTTGGGGTTCCGTCAGCATCGGCATCCGTGCGAGAGGCTCCATCGAAGTAGAGCTCCCATGGTGCATGGTCGAGACTGAAGACTTCCTCATCAGGGAGGTCGGTGATGAGAGGGGAATCATCTAGAACTCGGTGCGCCGCGAGGAACTCCGCCAAAGCTTGGCCCTTGATCGCCTTCTGAGGCACAAAGGTGATGTCGAATTCCATCATGAGAAGCACCCATTTTCCTAGTCGCCCCATGAGTGCGGGCTGACTTAGAACGTACCTTACGGGATCCGCTCGTGCAACAAGCTGGATCTGGTGCTTCAACGTGTAGTGCCTCAATTTATTCAAAGCGAAGATTATGGCGAGGCATAACTTCTCTATCGAAGAGTAGTTTTGCTCGGACCCCACCATGGTGCGGCTCAAGTAGTAGCAGGCCACCTCCTTCCCTTCATCATTGTTCTGAGCGAACAAGGCACCTACCGAAGCGGGCTGCGCTGCGATGTATAGGATGAGTGGGCGCCCCTTTATGGGAGCTGCCAAGACAGGAGGATTAAGGAGGTACCTTTTGATTTCGTCGAAGCTGTGTTGGCATCCCTCGTCCCATACGAATGGAGCTCCTTTCTTCATGAGGCTTGAGAAAGGTTGGATGCGTCCAGAGAGGTTGGAGATGAAGCGTCGGATGTACGCTAGCTTCCCCTGCAATGACCTCAACTCCTTGAGATCTTGAGGTGGCGGCATGTCGAGGATGGCCTTGATCTTCTTAGGCTCGATCTCTATGCCTCGATGACGAATGACGAAGCCGAGGAAAAGGCCCGACTGAACACCAAAGGCACACTTCAACGGGTTCATCTTGAGCTGATGTTGATGTAGACGCTCGAAGACAACCCAAAGATCCTTTAAGTGACGCTCGCGTTCTCTTGTCTTGACCACCATGTCGTCGACGTAGCACTCGACTGAATGATGGACCAAATCACCAAGAATGCACGTCATAGCGCGCTGGTATGTCGCGCCAGCGTTCTTTAATCCGAACGGCATGACGATATAGTAGAAGTTGCCCTTCGGGGTCCTAAAAGCGGTGTCGAGGGCGTCATCTGGGTCCATCTTGATCTGGTTGTAGCCCGATGAACCGTCCATGAAGGATAGCGCGACATGCCGTGTGGTGGAGTCCACGACTATCTCCGGGATTGGCAAAGGGAAGTTGTCTTTGGGGCAGGCTCGGTTTAGCTCGCGGAAGTCCTGGCAAATCTGTATCTGCCCATTCTTCTTCTCCACTGGAACGATATTGGCGAGCCACCTTGGATACATGATCTCTTTGATGAAACCTGCGGCAATGATTTTTTCTACTTCGGCGATGACGTCATCTTGCAGTTCCGGATGCAGGCGTCGTGGTGCTTGCTTAACAGCGCGAAATTGTGGGTCAATCGCCAGCTTGTGAGTGGCGACACGGGGGTCCAACCCCGGCCTTGTAGTTCCAAGCAAAGCAATCTCGATACCCCATCAAGAAGCTTCGGTACTCTTCTCGCTCCTCTTACGTCAATGTAGCGCTGACAAAAGTGGGCGCGGGTCGTTGTTCATCCTGAGGTTGATTTGAACAAGCTCGTCGATGGTTGGTTGCCCCCCGTCTTCTAGCTCTTGTGGTGCTGACGCGGAGATGAGCTCATGTTCATCACTTGGCTCGTTATTGATGGAGTGTTGTTGACGAAGAACGTTGAGCAAAGTGTTGGAGTCATCCCTCGATGACATCGATGTAGCATGGCAGTTGACTCGTGTCCCGCCATTGAGCACCTCATCTTGATCGTGAGGGACATCATACGTGTGGCAACTCATCGCATGGTGAGTCGAATCACCGAGGATGCATGTCATGGCATGTTGATATGTTGCACCCGCATTCTTCAAACCGAAAAGCATGTTGGTGTCGTAGAAGTCTCCATCCAGGGTGGGCCTCCCTCCGTCTTTCGGTTCTCGTGATGGGGGCGCGAAGCAGAGCTTCCGCTCGTTGCCAGGAGCGTTGAGGTCGATGTAGCCAAGCCCAAACTTTGGTTGGGCCTTGCCTTTTTGCTTGGTGAGGTCTTTCGCTTGTCTCCACCAGTCCTCACATATAGCAGGCGATGGAGGCATCCTGTTGTTTCGCCGAAGAGTGATCCCGGCCTTCTCCAGCAAGCGAACCATCTTGGGCTCTGCCTTTATTGTGGATAGCGCCTCCTCTTGTTCACTTCAAGGTTTGGGAAACTCACATATAGAATCAGATTGTTTTACCTGTGGAACCTTGTAGAATATGGTATGGACACCGCATCCGGATGAATTGGGAATAGCCCAAACCTCCAATGGAGAAGTCACAGAGATGTAGAGTGACGGGGGCTGAATGCCTTGAGCTCCCCTTGTGACTTCCTCCACCTCCTTAATTCTTGTCCTAGCGACTCCTTGCGCAGGCACGAGTTCCTCCTTTGGAGTCCAGCGTGCCCGCAGCGTGATGGTTGGTGGCGCATCATTGCTTCCCCTGAGCGTCACTGGACCATCCTGGGCACCTGCAGAGCTTCCAAGTGTTAAACAACCATGGTCTTGGTGTGCCGATGTCAATGGAGAGGGGGTAGCATCCTCCGGTTGTGCTGTAGACGACCTCCAAGTGTCTGATGCCGATGTCGGGAATCTTGCCTTCAGCAACAAAGGGGCCGCTGGGGTAGATGCAGAAGGGAATATCCCACTGTGCGTTGTTGATGACGACCGCCTTCGACCTTGGTTCCGGTGGCTTCGCGAGGACGAGTCACTTGCAACAGCAGGAGAGCAGGGCATGAAGAGGCGCTTCATCTCAGCCGCCGACTTAACGCCTGGTTTGATCAAGACATCAACCGAAGGCGTCGTCCGTCCCAACCGCTGGTTGCTATCTTCTATGGGGAAGTAATACTATGCATCTGCATGGTGAGATTCCTGCACAGTGTAAGGACAGATGTTGACGATGATGCGCTGATGTGTGCCTTGGGTGTCAAGGAACTTCAGACACTGGTGAAGAGTGGATGGCACGACGCGGTACTTGTGAATCCACGACCTCCCCAGGAGTGCCGAGTAGGAGGTGTTTGCTTCGATGACGAAGAACCGCACCTTGAAGCTGAACGTGGACATTTGGATCTTCAGCGTGATGGATCCTAGTGTTGGCTTTCCTTGGTTATCAAAGCCACAGATCATTACGTCCGTGGACTCTAAGTCGTCCACTGTGAAACCAGCCCGCGTCAAGCTCCGAAGAGGCAGGACGTTCACGGCGGACCCCGGATCTATTAGGATCCTGCGAAGATGTGCAACGCCGACGTTACCTTCCACGTAGAGTGGTCGGTTGTGGTCACCATCCTCGATGAGCTTGTCCTCCTCATCGAACGTGATTTCATTCATGAATAGGGGGTTGGAGAAGAGTCGATATTTCGCCATGGACACCTCATAGAGCTCCGGAGTTTGAAGCGCCTTGACGAGGGCTTCGCGGAGGTTGGGCACCATCATCAGGGCATCGTGCACACTCAATAGTGCGGGGATTCGCTTGAGGTGGGCGATGATGTTGTAGTCGATGTCATGTGGCTTCATCTTCTCTTGACCTTGTTCTTTACGCACTTCGTCCTGCAAGGGTGCTTCTTTGGAGGTAGTCGGCTTGGGCACCTTTGCTTGCTTGACCCTCAGTGGTTCAGGAAGGATCTTGCCTCCACGCAAGTTCATATTCACCTCTTCTGCTTGTACGTCATTCTTCGTGTCTTCAGTGTGGAAGACCTCTTGCTCTTCGGGCGTGAACACAACTTCCGAATCAGAGCTCAGCGTGTCACTATAGCTGAGGACAATGTTGCAACCTTCGATGTGGGATGAGCTAGCCCCTTCTTGGTCTTCGTCCTTCTCCTTCGCCGCTGGTTGCACCCGAGCATGTGACATGAACTGCCCCAAAGTGGGCAAAACACGCCCTAGCCACGGGAATGACTCATCTCCCTCTCCTATAGGGACGAATCTTGGTGGAGGGCCGCGTTGACTTGGATCAACTCGCCTTAGGACCCTAGGGGCGACTTGCTCCAAGGGGGTTGGGCGTTGAGGTCGAGGTGGGAGGCTCCTCGGGTACGGCCTTCGGCGAACCATTCTCCAAGGCTCGACCTTCTGGATGGCTGGGGTTACCTCCTGGTGGAGGGACAATGCTTGCGTCGCGGAGAGGACGAAGCTGGACAGTTGATCTTCGACTTGTGCAAGCGGCACCCACTTTTCCTCTTGCTCTGTCTCTTGACTCGGTGAATAAGATGAGGCCACGCTCACCATGTTCACCGCGGGGTAGTCCGGATTGATGGCTTCTGAGTCCAAGTTGATCCTCTTCTCATTAACGGCTCTTTGTAGCCACTCTTTGAAGGCGACAGAATCCTCGATGACGTGACCCACATACCTGTGATATGGGCAAAATAACGGATTATCAGTCATCCTCACCTGATCCGGCCTTCGAGGTTCTGGTAGGTTCAATGCTCGATGCTCCATCAGCTAGTTGAACATGTCCTTGACAAGTTCACGATGGAAGATGTACTACTTCTTGAGGAGCTCCTGGATCAATGGGCGTTGCCTTCCTCCCGCCTGTTCGCCTCTTGTGCCCAAGACTGGCACATGGCCTCGTGGTGCAGATGAGAAGACCTTGGTGGTGTTGGTTCTGCTGGTGCCTTTGGCTTGCCACCATTGTTTGCTAGCTTGGATGTTGCGGTGAAGCGCTTGGCAGGGTCATATGCGCTGGCATTCTTGTATAGCTCCATTATTTGTGGTGACTTCTCGAACTCGAGCTTAGTAGCCGCTACCGCTGTGCTTAGGGCACTGAAGTTCCTAGGCTCGCGCCGAGAGACCTCAAGTGAACAATGTTGTTGCATCCCGTGGACGCACATCTCGATCGCGTCCTCGAGGTGCATCTCTCTGGCAAGACGCACATAGCTGTTGCGGAAGCGTATGATGTAGTCATCAATGGACTCGTCTCGTCGTTGTCGAACTTGCGCCAGCTCGACGATAGAGAAGTCTTTCTTTATGGAGACGAAGTGCTTCTTGAAGACTTCCTTCATACCCGCCCAACTTCCAATGGATCCAACCGGTAATCGGCTATACCAATGGAATGCGGGTCCCGTCAACGACCCTGAAAATTGACGAAGAAGGAGCGACGAGCTATTTGCCGTATCGCCGCACGCCGCCTCGAAGTACGCCAGGTGCTCCCTTGCGTCGCCGGTTCCATCGAATTGACAGAACTTTGGGCGATGCCACCCTGAGGGGTATGCAACCATGTCGTGACATGCCTCATAAGGCTTCTCCAGATCGCTCTCTGAAGTGCAAGGAACTTGATCTATCGCCATTTGCTTGAACTTTTTGGCCACCATATCTTCAACGATGTCGTGGTAGTCCTTCAGCATGCTCGCGTTTAGCGCTGCGTTGGCAGAACCAACGGGGCTAACCCAAGGCCGAGTATGCGCGCTGGGGTCTTGGTGTTGACGAGGCTCATTCGTCGGCACTACTACATGAGTATCGCCTAGTGGCTCTTCCTCCTGTGGATCCACCACTCGTTGTGGTGCGTCTCGTGGTGGAGCACCTTGGTTATTCATCATGAACTCGATGAACTGATCGAGCTTTGACGATAACCGATCGATCGTTTAACGCGGGTCCCGCACCTTTTATTCTAGGGAAGCTCGTCGCACCGCAACTGCATCTCTGTTGACTGGATTTTGGATGACACCATCGGGCTCCTCGGTGCCACCGCCGATGTTCACCATGCGCACTGGCGCAGTGTGGAGATCTTCAACCCCATCGTCTGAGTCTGAGAAGTTAGACGGAACAAGCTCCCGATAAGGAGGGGAGTTCAGGTGCCTCTTCAACGAAGGTGAAGAAGATGAGTCGGAGAGGCCCTCCTCGTCATCGGGATTGTCTTGGTGCTCTTCATCTCCGATAGGCTCGTCCGTTACACTCTGACGCGCAATGGACCTTAGTCGTGTGTTAGCTCCAGGCCGACTTGCAACTTGATGAAGCTCATCAGGGTCTTCGGGTAGACGCGCCATGATGTTGGTGTAGCGGCGCGGGGATATGTATGGATGTCGCGAAGAGCCTCCACTCATTAGTGAGCCTTTCCCGGCAGTTACAGGAAGACATGGAGCCTTGGATCTTGCTCCTTCTTGAGATGACGCAGAGCGTGTCTTGGGTTCCCCCTCCGCACCTTTGAACCATGCACGCACATGGCCTAGGCGAGGCAAGAAAGTCTTCCGGAAGTCTGCCTTAGGGTTTGGCACGATCTCTTCATATGAAGGATAGCCAAACTCCTCGGTGATACGCGGTGGCCGCCATCCATTACTTGACTCTTGACTAGGCTGCACTCCTAGAGTGCCACACAAAGCAAGGTTCTTCTCACCTGACTCTTTCGCTTTGTGAGCCTCCCGCTGAAGCTTAGCTTCCCCATCTCGACATACTCTTTCAGCGCTAATGAGAGGAGGATTGACAGGAATTGTTGTGGTTGGTTGGAGGGCGGCCTTGGTTGTAGCCTCTGGGGCCGCTTCTTTGTTGGTGGGGGTCGTGGTCTTGGCTACTTCAATGCCCTCCATCGGCGTTGTGGTCGCCGCTGCCGTCTTCTGGTCCTCTGACGGGGGTGGTGTTGTGGTCACCTTTTCCTGTTCACCACTTCTTGGGGCTAGGGATGTGGAAGGAACCTCTGTGCCCCCTCGCTCTATGCCGCTTGTGGACGACTTGCGTGGTTTCGGTGCCAAGCGACTTAAAAGGTAGTTGTACCGGTCATGCCGCTCCTAGTCGGGGGATATGCGGAATCTGATCCTGTCATTTTCCTGAACAACCCCGCCGTCGGGTTGTAAACGTACCTTTGTGTGTCGAAGGACTAAGTCCTCAAGTTCTTTGTATAGAACTTGGAGATTTCTCCGGCGTCTCTCCCGCTTGCGTTGGTTGTCTGTCGGAACTCCGCCCACCCGTAACAGCATCGGTGGAGTGGGGAGAAGTGGTGGTGCAGCGCGCCATATTGATGATGAAGTCCTGTCCATCGTCGCCTGCAGTTGTGGTCAGTCTCCCCGCCTGGGAGGGGACAAGGGTTGTGGCGGAAGCGTGGATCGTGGAGGCTCCCTTGGTCGCCACTGTTGAGTGGGTCGGGGGGGGCCTTTCTTCATCTTGGTGCCTTGACCATTGGTTCCAACGTGGTGACATGTTAGGATGTCCCCGTTGTTGGAGATGTCGTGTTGGTGACGGTAGTCGTCGGGGTGCCAGCGTGTGACGCTCATGTTGAGGACGATGACTTGGGGCTTTTGGGGCTTCATGCCTCATCCTCCCTGCAGCTCGTGCCGATGATGTACTTAGTGCCATCGGATCATGCAGACGTGTTTGGATGCTATTCATCTGCTCTTGGAGGTGGCGAAATTCTCGCCGCAAGCCTTTGTCACACGGGGCTGGTGCTTCATGGTGCAGGACGGCAAACCTGTTATCGTTGGGGAGAGACTTCCCTTCAACCGCTGAAGTGTGGAGGCATGGCGCCCATGCGCGCTGCCAAATGTCTTCATGGTTGATGGAGATTTTCGGGGTGCGAGCATGTGGCGCTCATGTTGAGGACGATGACTTGGGGCTTTTGGGGCTTCACGCCTCATCCTCCCTGCAGCTCGTGCCGATGATGTACTTAGTGCCATCGGATCATGCAGACGTCTTTGGATGCTATTCATCTGCTCTTGGAGGTGGAAAAATTCTCGCCGCAGGTCTTCGTCACGCGGGGCGGGTGCTTCATGGCGCAGGACGACAAACCTGTTGTCGTTGGGGAGAGACTTCCCTTCAACCGCTGAAGTGTGGAGGCATGGCGCCCATGCACGCCGTCGAATGTCTTCATGCTTGATGGAGATTGTCGGGCCCGGTAGAATGGACTCCTTGCGTGAACGCCGCTTCCAGAACTCCCTCATAATGGCCCGCCTCACCAGCTGCTTGACCTTGGTTGGCTCGTATGCCCAGTCATCAGGAAACAAGTCATACGGTGGGGTCTGGGTGTTCCGGTAAGTGAACACCTTGTCTGCCAGGTCCCTGGCTCCAAGGGACCAATCCTCCTGCGGAACCGTGCTCTAAGCAAGGCGTGAGGTGACTTGTTGACGAAGTAGTTGTACCTTGCTATACTTTCGCCTGTAGTTTCAAAGATGGTGCGGGCTTTGGGACGAACGCGCATTCGCCATAAGCCTCCATAGGTGGTGGGAGATGGCTTCCAAGCCTTCGAGAAGTTCGACCTCGGTGCACCGTGGTGTTGGTCGTGATGGCTCCGAGCGTGGAGTTGGAGCGGGGCGTGATGGGACGCTACTTCCGCCCGCCTGTTGGCGGCCTTGGCACAAAGGCGTTGAGCCTCCACCATGTCTCCCTTCATGTCTGCCCTCGTCGGTTCCTTCAACAGGGCACACACCTCAAGCATTAGCTCGTGGCGCTCCTTCTTTGCCTTAGCGGCCTCACAACTTTGCGCCTTCTTCGTCTGCACAATTTGAAATTGCGCAGGATCTTGCGCTTGATGCATGTAGACCTTCTCGCCGAGCTCGATGACGACCATGGGCGGCAACGAACCAAACTGGAGCAACATCGGCTCCGAGTTGCCTCCGTTGTTAGAGTCCGCCTGCATGAAAAGGGATCACGATCATCAAGAATCCTCATCAATACCATGTCATGCAACATGTTGTGCGGGTTGGGAGATGGGCGAAGACGACTCTCACGACCACAGCGAAGCAAAGATGGGAGGAGAACCATGTCCCACCGGGCGTGCCAATTTGTTTAACACGAGAAAAATATCGTGTGAGACTCCGGGAGAAGGAAAAGGGGAGCGTATTTCTCTCTTGTGCAGGGTAAAGACAAAGTAAATGTGCGGGCGTGCCAGTGTACCGTAGTACACGAAAAGGTGTACGGAAACGAGTATTTCATTAATCTCATCGAAGAAACAAAATTACAAGTTCCCATATAGAAAGGGGCGCTCCGTGGTCTACTGGCGCGACCAAGCTGACTATGGCGATTGTGTGATCTCCTGGTTCCCGAGGCCTCGAAAGGCTCCTGGTTAATTACTCCCACGGGTTGCTCCACGGGATACCTCCGATTGAGCTGTGTGGTCGTCATCGTCGTATTCGCCTCGTGTTCTCCATGGATGCATGATGAGGTTGATGGTGTGTGGCGGGGCAGTGACAGAGCCCGTGTCTCGTTGGTACACGCGCCACAAGTGGCGTGGCCTTTATGATGGACACGCCCACCCTCGCCTTCGTGCCTCGTCGGTCTTGGCGGAAGCGTCGATCGCGGAGTAGCATGGAGAGCGCTCGGCTAGGACTGCCTGATGATCCGAAACCTCGTCGGGGCATGGAAGGAGCTAGGCCTCGCGGGAGTAATTGTCGATGGAGATCGGTGTTGGTGTAAGACCGTCGTGTTTCTCATATCAGCATGGTCGGTGTGGCCGACGCCTTGTCCTGACCGAACGTCGAGTGCATGGCAGCGAAGGATGTACGTGCATGGTCCATGCATAGGCACATGTCAGACGCGTACGTCCACAACGGCGACGATACACGAGGGCACCGTCACGTCATGTAATGTATTTGGCGACGAGGGACGCTGCCTTCAGCTCGACCATCTCGAGGAGCCACCGACAGCCAAGAGCCAGCACGTGCGGGAGTTAGCAGAGTTGGGCTTCGCGATGGGTGCAACGGAGTAAAAGCCAGAAGTGTGGTGGTCAGTTCTGTGTCATCCTTCCCGGCGCTAGCTCGACGACATCGACGGTGGGTGGCGTCGTGGCGTGCTCCATGTCGTCGTCTTCCGTGGCTCCGGCTCGACGACATCGACGGTGGGCGGCGTCGTGGCGTGCTCCATGTCGTCGTCTTCCGCGGCTCCGGCTTGACGACATCGACGGTGGGCGGCGTCGTGGCGTGCTCCATGTCGTCGTCTTCCGCGGCTCCGGCTTGACGACATTGACGGTGGGCGGCGTCGTGGCGTGCTCCATGTCGTCGTCTTCCACGGCTCCGGCTTGACGACATCGACGGTGGGCGGCGTCGTGGCGTGCTCCATGTCGTCGTCTTCCGTGGCTCCGGCTTGACGACATCGACGGTGGACGGCGTCGTGGCGTGCTCTATGTCGTCATCTTCCGCGACTCTGGCTTGACGACATCGACGGTGGGTGGCTTCGTGGCGTGCTCCATGTCGTCGTCTTCCGCCCGGATCGGCTTGATGACATCGACGGTCAGTCGCGTCGCGGCGTGCTCCATGTCGTCGTGTTCCGCGGCTCCGACTTGACGACATCGACGGTGGGCGACGTCGTGGCGTGCTCCATGTCGTCGTCTTCTGCAGCTCCGGCTTGACGAAGTAGACGCAGAGTGGTGATGATGACCTTCGCTTCACAGTCCTTCATGGCGCCGGCTCGACGGCTTTGGCGATGGGCTGCGTCCTGGCGTTCTCGATGTCGCTCTCTTCCGCGACCCCATCATGATGAAGTAGACGTGGTGATGACGACCTCCACTCCCGTGTCCTTCATGGCACCGGCTTGACCAGGAAGGCGATGGGCGTTGTACCGGCAAGCTCCGCGGCACCGTATTGACAAAGTGGACATCAGCGGCGTCCCTCGAGCTCCACCGCGCCACCATCGGGTTGTGCATGCATGCAATATAAAGTCCATGCAAGAGATTAGATCATGATTTTACCGTTCAGGAACATCAGCTTGTTGTCCATGTCGCTGGTGCCGCCGAAGTTTCGTGCGTGTAGATGAGTGTACGCTGGTCCTTCTCCTCTGCGTGTACGTCGGCGTAACGGCCCGCGTCCTTCAACTGACCGGCGTTCCGTGCGGCCAGGCGTCGGGTGCTCCTGTCGGACGTCGGCCTTCAGTTGTTCCTTGATGGATGTGCTTGGTGCATGGTAGATCGATGTATGGCTGCTTGGTTGATGGATGTTGTAAACGATGAATGGTTTCGTGATGAATGGATGTCTGGTGCGTGGATGGATGTTGTAAGGGATGTGATGGATGGATGTCTGGTGCGTGGATGAATGTTGTAAGCGATGGATGGATGTCTGGTGCGTGGATGGATTCTGTGATAGGTGGTGTGTCGATCCTCCTCCTCTGCATGTACGCCTGGTTGTATTTATAGCCACGAGGAGGATGGCGCTGCGGAGCCGTCGTTCGGCTGCTGCCGATTTTCTTGGAAGGGATAGGTATGGCAAACACGTTGATCTTCCTCGCATACTTATCCCTTCAGCCGATTATTTTGACGTGCATTTCTTGGCAACGCAAACAAACTTATACGCATCTGGTTAGCTCTCAAGTGACTACAGATGGGTCAAGGCCATCGCCTAAGAGACTCTTTGATGCCTTGGTCGTTCCACAATTCTTCTACTGATTATACGGGTATTCGGAGATGTATAAATACGCGTCCGCCAGATAGCCGGTACACGGGGTTACACCCACCGTACACATATCATAGACGTAGACTTGTCTTTTCGAAAAGTATACGTACCCGCATAATCCTAACATGCATGCAAAGAACCCTGCCAAATCACACAAAAGCTAGCTACAAAAGAACTAAAGTGTATGCAGTACGTGAGCTACCTTGGCATGCATGCATGCACGTAAGCTAGATCAAGGGTTCTTATGCACTTGTATGTAGTGCACAACTTGCGCTTAGATAAAGTAACGACTCATCTAACTTCTGTTTTCACCAAGCGTGAAGCACAAAATCACATCAAACACTCCCTAATATTTTTATTTTAACATTATAAAACTTTTCTCGTTTGGCTTTATTTTTAAATTTTGAATTTGGCTCGGTTTCGAACTAACACGAGAACAATGATCGAAATCACGGTGACGTGGCACCATTAGCGTGGGATCATTGTAGCTTAATTACATACATTACTGTAGCAAAAGCTGAGGATGTCACAACTCTCCCCTACTAACAAGAATTCTCGTTCCGAGAATTAAGAGGTAGAAGGAAAGAGCTCGGGTATTCATCACGAAGATGATCCTCGCGTTCCCAAGTGGCTGCATCTTCAAAATGATTTGACCATTGCACTTTAAGGAACTTGGTGACTTTGCGACGAGTCTGACGTTCAGCCTGGTCGAGAATGCGGGACGAATGCTCTGTATAAGAAAGGTCTTGTTGTAGCTCAAGCATATCATGATCCACTGCTCGAATAGGATCCTTGAAGCAGCGGCGGAGGTAAGAAACATGGAAAGACATCGTGAACCTGAGAAAGGTTCGCCGACAGTTCCAATCGATAATCCACTCTTCCACGCCTTTCAGAATAGTGAAAGGACCAATATAGCAAGGAGCTAACTTGCCCTTGATACCGAAACGATGTGCACCTCTCATTGGTGTGACACGAAGATAAGCCTTTTTGCCAGGTTGGTAGACCATATCTTGATGATGACGGTCATACTGACTTTTCTCACGAGACTGGGCAACCTTCAGATTCGCAAGAATAATGCAGACTTGATCTTTAGTATGTTGGATAATATCCGGACCGAAGAGTGATTGGTCCATTGAACAGTGGCTCTGGAATTCCATACGAAGCCAAGTGTAAAGGATACTTTGGAGTCAAAGATGTACAAGAGAGTCGGGTTTCAATCCTGTGGAACTTTGAGTTATGGGTCCATCATGTGGGTCAAGAGTAGGCAAAGGGGTGACATATTATACGGTCTTGGTAGCAAGTCATGTCAGAGGATAGCCTGTCAATTATGTTGGCAACAACATCGGTACCAAGGGCGGGGGGACGAATAGAACCATTTTCCTACTCGTTGAAACGAGGCGGACCAATAGGCAAGGCTCTTGTCCACTGGCGGCTATCGGAATGTTATCCACAATAGTAACAGGGTCTTACTGACAGAGTTGTATACCAAGAATTTTACCTAAGCAGGGAATTAATACTGCTTAGATAAGTTATGCCACAAGAAAGGTCAAACAGACCAATAGGAAGGAAAATGTGTTCACACACACTAGTATTTAAAGTATACCATTACCGAGGAAAAATAGGGTATGGTATACATGATAGGTCATCAAGTACATAACCATTTAGATAAAGAGGCAAGAGGAATCATGATGTTTACGCATACCATATGGTTTGGAAAATTGATCAGGAACAATTTAGCACTGCGCTTCCAATGTTCGTGTTGAAACATGAAGTACCACATCCGTGCTTCGGGGTAGCATCAACATGGTCATCAGATAAAGGTTGGACTTTGGGTACACAAAGAATTCATCAAAAATAACTTATAAAATAAGCCATATGGTTTCCGCATGGAAGATGACGAATCTTACATATGGGAGGATTTATAACAATAGGTCCTTCGGCCCTGTGTGCCAGACAAGACATCACCATACCAGGTTACATAAAGACCGAAGTTATAATTATTGGGAAAATGTTCCAACCATCATATCTGCCCGAGATTCAGATCTGATTGGTGTCGGCACACCTCAGACTCAAGATGCCTGAGAAGAAAGATGAAGATGCAAGATTCTCATGATATGAGATACACAAGCAATTCTTTAATCATGAGCTCGACTGTAAGACATATGAACACAATGTCAAGACATTCGTGCCCACAAACAATTCTTAAGTCAAAATGCAACTGAGTTCTCATTTGGGAACCATCATCGAGGATAACAAAGTTCCATGTGTAAATCTGGATTAGCTCTTATGAAGGAACTTATTTTCCCTGATCATATAACAAATCTTCAAAACATATAACACTTCATACATGCATGGATGATCTGGAAAGATCCTAGAGGAAGCAAAACAAAACTTCCACATATTCACGGTGGCGAGAATGCACATGAACTTTGGGGAAACATTTCTACTATCAAGCACATTCTTCATGAGCTAGGCACAAGGATAATGCTTTCAAGAGCTTCATCGCCGAACATGGAGAAGTTGAGGGTGTGGTTGATGGGCTCAACAACAATTCTTCAAGATTTCGATAGGGATGAATTTCTAAAATTATAAGGGCAAGGAGATACCATTTGTCAACTCAAATGATATAATGACGTATGCTCGAGGGAACAACAACAATTAAACATTGGTCGAAGGGTGCACTCGGAAATATGAACTGAGTAGCACGACGAATGTTAGAATGGTGAGTTGACAACCAACATACCAAGACTGAAACTATGAGTTATTAACTTCAAAACAATAGGATTGTCAGAAGTATTGGGATCACACATCAAAGTTCACTTGTTGGTATTCCGGTTTGAAACAACACGGGGACCAAGAAACGAACGGTGATGACAAGAAGTATCACTATATCAAGAATTCTTAAGAGGTGCAATGATGCTCACAACATTCTTGACATAAAGATGGTAATACTCCAAGGTAGCACATAACATAAGATGAATTAGCAAGGAACTCAAAGGACAACACAAAACACGAATATGTCTGTGTTGGAGGGAAGGCAAAAAGGTTGTTGATGAAAACACAAATCATCGAGGGGCAAGGATGGCATTTCTCATCATGAATTCGATTGATAGCCTGCAAGAGCTCAGAATGCTGATGATGATCACGACACATTTGTCGAGAAGCTTCACGAAGATGTAATTTCTCAGTGACGACATCAAGCAAAGGAATGGTGAAGCTAAAGGTTGTCGGAAACACAGTTAAGACTGCTAGCTCGGAATCAAAATTGCCTTTCAAAACAACCAATATGAGGTGGAAATCTCGATGCAAACTCAGTGCACTGTTGTAATTGTGTTCTAGGGATGAAGGGTATAGATAGCATGGTCGAGCTCCAACATGACGATGATGATGTAGCTTAACAGCTTGGAATGACATGATCGAGTACAAACTCGTAAACAAGGAAGATTACTAGAAGTTGTTGAATCGCAATGCATACTCGATTTCTGTTATCGATGTATTCTTGTGTCCAACAACTAAAACACGAGGAAAATGGAATTAATGAAAACATCATAGGTTATGAGGACCTCACAAGAAGTTATATAGCTCCGCGATATCCTCGAGCTACAAGAATAATACTCGAAGGTAGATCAACATTAAGGCTTGGACCGATGTATTGATCTGAAGAAGACAAGTATTTTAACTCGTCTGAGAATGAAATCAAGGTAGGACAACATGGTCGGAACCACGATTGCAAAGGACAAGATCACAGATACCAGATTAAACCACATAATGAATGATTATTGATACAAGAAGTTTCTATGGTAAGATCAACGTCGTTTCCATGGGCATGAACACAAAGTTCAAGGTCGACTCCCACTTCATCAATGCAACACCTCCCATTTACTCCTCGCCTTTGATCAGGTTGTAGCTTAAAAAGATTATCTAGCAGAACACCAGAAGAGCAAGACTCGTGAAAACTCTTCAGTTCATATTGATTTAGGAAGGCATAGGTTCAACTCGTCCGGGCATCTTAGGAACATATACCGCAAACTCCAAGAGTAACTAACACATGCTTGAAGAGCAAGGCTGAAAAAAGCATAGGGTACAACTTATCAGAGGGAGAAGACACAATTTACCAATGGCATCATGTGTCAGGGGAAGCAATCACAAGAACTTTTGAAAGCAAACGATGTCGTCGGATAATAACCCAGAATGAGTCTGACAATCCACAAAGGACCTGATGTGAGTATCGGTACTCAATCAGAGGGAGATAGGATGTAATGCATCGGGTTATAGAACATCTGAAAAATACTGATACTTAATTACCAAAGGAATTAGGATTTCCATGTTGGTGTATCGTAATCAGATGCTCCGATCAAATACAAGTAGGCTGAATGGATTTAGATGGACAACCACCACAGTTGATTTGTCAAGAACCATCTCTGTCTGGAAGGACGTCTGATCCAGTAAGATAATTTATGAGTCACAACAGATGATTGTGTGAATTCGCACCAAGGTAGAATCAATAAGATCATAGGAAAATCACAAAGGATTTCAATGAATGCTGCTAGACATAATGGATTTAACCATAATGCAAGTAGATGAGAAGGACAAGAGCAATAGGCTACTGAGGATTTCGTAAGATTGAATAACAGTTTGAAGAACTTCCGAAACCCATGAAAACTGATGATGGACGAATCGCCGATAAGATAATTCGTTGCATCTCGTAGAACACGATCAATTCGAAAGCAAATATGAATGATATTTGTATGTAGTCATCCATAGTGGTTGACGGAGGGAAGGAAAATAGCATAAGCAATGAGCACAAGATCTCAAGAGAATCATCGAAGAGTAACTGCAGTTCTTCTGACGGATAAGGCCATCGTCTCGAATACGGGGCTCTCCGGGAGGAAGTATATACAAGAACCTAATGTTAGAGTTAGCAAAATCTTTATCCCGAAAGAGAAGAGAGAGTAGAGCCCAGAGTATAGGAAAGGACTAAAAGATACTAATACCACCCGATTGAGATGTGGGCCCGTAAGCCACAGCATCAGTGTTAGTAAGGTTTTTCAAACACTAGACTCAACTTCGGCCAAGGAGTTGGAAAGGGGGCTACTGATACGTCTCCAACGTATCTATAATTTTTGATGGTTTCATGCTATTATCTTGTCAAACTTTGGATGTTTTGCATGCCTTTTATTTATTTCTGGAACTAACTTAGTAATTCAGTGCCAAGTGCCAGTTCCTGTTTTTTCCATGTTTTTGACCCCTTTCGGAGGAGGATTTTGAACGGAGTCCAAACGGAATAAAACTTCCGAAAAGATTTTTTTTCCGGAACAGAAGAAGATCGGGAGACTTGAGAACCAAGGAAGGGGGTCCTCAGGGACCCCACAAGCCCTCATGGCGTGGCGAGGGGGCCCGCGCCCTCCAGGCTTGTGGGCTCCCTGGGCCACGTCTGCCCTAGGGTTTGCGCCTATATATCCCCAAAAATTCCACAAAAAATCACGGGAGCATCGTAATCACTTTTCCGCCGCCGCAATCTTCTGTCTCCGCAAGATCCCATCTGGGGCACGTCCTGGTACCCTGCCGGAGGGGGGATTCGGACACGGAAGGCTTCTCCATCAACACCATGACCTCTCTGATGATGAGTGAGTAGTTCACCATAGACCTACGGGTCCATAGCTAGTAACTAGATGGATTCTTCTCTCTCTTGGATCTTCAATACAAAGTTCTCCATGATCTTCATGGAGATCTATCTGATGAATCTTCTTTTGCGGTGTGTTTGTCGAGATCCGATGAATTGTGGATTTATGATCAGATTATCTATGAATCTTATTTAAGTTTCTTCTCATCTCTCTTATGCATGATTTCATATCCTTGTAATTCTCTTTGAGTTGTGGGTTTTGTTTGGCCAACTAGATCTATGATTCTTGCAATGGGAGAAGTGCTTGGTTTTGGGTTCATACCGTGCGGTGACCTCACCCAGTGATAGAAGGGGTAGCGAGGCACGCATCGTGTTGTTGCCATCAAGGGTGAAAAGATGGGGTCTTCATCATTGGTTTGAGATTATCCCTCTACATCATGTCATCTTGCTTAAAGCGTTACTCTGTTCGTCATGAACTCAATACACTAGATGCATGCTGGATAGCCGTCGATGTGTGGAGTAATAGTAGTAGATGCAGAAAGTAGCGGTCTACTTGTCTCGGGCGTGATGCCTATATGCTAGATCATTGCCTTAGATATGTTCATGACTTTGCGCAGTTCTATCAATTGCTCGACAGTAATTTGTTCACCCATCGTGATATTTTCTATTTTGAGAGAAGCCTCTAGTGAACACTATGGCCCCCAGGGTCTACTCCACACCATATTTTGAGAAAGTAGCGGTCGATGTGTGGAGTAATAGTAGTAGATCTCACTTTTGCAAACAATCTTGAAGGGATTGACAACCCCTTTGAAGCGTTGGGTGCAAGCTTGTTTGTGTTTGCACATGTACTTTGGACTTGACGAGGCCCTCCTTTTGGATTAATACCTTGGTTCTCATTTGAGGGAAATACTTACTGCTCCTGTGCTGCATCACCCTTTCCTCTTCAAGGGAAAAACCAACGCAAATCAGAGAAGTAACAAGAAGAATTCCTAAGCGCCAGGGAAGGACTTTTGTTGCCGCAGCAGAATAACTTATGGCGCCGTTGCCGGGGAGGATCACGTCAAGAATAGTCTCCCGTCAACGTGCCAATTTTGGGCGCCGTTGCCGGGGAGGAAGATCAAGTCATGAACTCATCAAATTAAGTGCCGCAAACTCATCTCTTGCATTTACTTTGTTTGTAGTTACTTCTCGTTTTCCTCTCCCCCACTTCACCAATTTGCCTTTTTCGTTTGCCCTTTTCTTCGTTTGCCTTTTTCATTCGCCCTTTTCTCTCGCTTGCCTTTCCTTTGCTTGAGTTCTATGTGCCTTCAATATGCTTGCATTCTCGCTAGTTGAAAATCTGTTGATATGGATCCTCACCCACTTGCTAATCTCTTTAAGAGATCCACTTATGTGGAACCAATTGCTAGTAAGTTGAGTGCACTTGAATTTCTCGATGGAGTTTCGCTTGAGATGCTTGAATCTGAAAATCGTGATGAAGAGATTTATGAAGTGATTCACGAGGGCTCCTTGAATGAAAAGCATGATTGCAATGGTTTCACTATAAATCCTATTAGTGACAATCATGCTAAAAATATGCAAAACCCTAAGCTTGGGGATGCTAGTTTTGCTGTGTCCACTACTTGTTGCAATGATATTTCAATAATATTGAAAGTGGGTTTGGAGAAGTCATGACTTTACTTGATGATAATCCCACTATTTTTGAAGAGCGTCAACTTTGCATGCATATGGATCATGAAAATAATATCCTTTGTGATAGCTATATTGTTGAATTTGATTTTGATCCCACATGTAATTGCTTTGAGAGAGGAAAATACTGTGGTAGAAACTTTCATGTTACCCAATTACCTCTCGTTATGTGGAGATTGCTATTGTCTCTTTCTTCTTCCTTGCATTTGGTAACTATTGGTTGTCTTGACAACCTGTTTTCCTATAAAATGCCTATGCATAGAAAGTATGTTAGACTTAGATTTGATTTTCACATGTTCTATGATGCTCTCATTGTGCTTCAATTCTTGTCTTTTGTGTGAGCATCATTGCATTATCAATGCATAGCTAAGGGCGTTAAACAATAGCGCTTCTTGGGAGGCAACCCAATAAATTTATCTTTTTTCTTTCTGTTTTGTTGCGTCCACACTTTCACAATTCTGTTGTGATTGTGTTTTTGTGTTTCTTTTTCTGTTTGAGACAAGCAAAACCTTTATGAGTGTTCTTGGTAATGGTTGTTTGATTTTGCTGGAAAAAGACAAAAACTTTTCGCTCACGAGATGATTTTTTGTTTTTATTCACAAAGAGCTTTTGAGTTGATTCTTTTTGCTGCTGATTGATATGCTTTTTCCCAGACCGTCGTAATTTTTCATATTTTGTGAGGTACCAGAAGTATACGAAGTATACAAATTGCTACAGATTGCTCTGTTTTTGACACATTCTGTTTTTGTTGAGTTGGTTGCTTGTTTTGATGAAACTATGGTTAGTATCGGGGGGTACTAGCCATGGAAAAGTAAGAATACAGTAGCTCATCATCAATATGGATGGAATTCAAGTTTTCTACAGTACCAAAAGAAGTGGTACTTTGCTTTCTTGTACTAATGTTATCAGAAGTTTCTGTTTAAGTTTTGTGTTGTGAAGTTTTCAAGTTTTGGGTGACGTTCTCATGGACAAAGAGATAAGGAGTGGAAAGAGCTCAAGCTTGGGGATTCCCAAGCCCCCCCCCCAAGCCAAATTCAAGGACACCAAAAATCCTAAGCTTGGGGATGCCCCGGGAAGGCATCCCCTCTTTCGTCTTTAATCCATCGGTAACATTACTTGGAGCTATATTTTTATTCACCACATGATATGTGTCTTGCTTGGGGCGTCTTGTATTATAGGAGTATTTTCTTTTTGTTGTGTCACAATCATCCTTGTTGCACACCTTTTTGAGAGAGAGAGACATGCACTCATCGTGATTTTGCTAGAATGCTCATTGTGCTTCACTTATATCTTTTGAGCTAGATACTTTTGCTCTTGTGCTTCACTTATATCTTTTGAGCTAGATACTTTTGATCTAGTGCTTCACTTATATCTTTTGAGCTAGACACTTTTTCTCTTGTGCTTCACTTATATCTTTAGAGAATGACGGTGCGTGATTTGGTAGTTGGCTTATGCTATGAAAGAAGTCCCATGTGCTAGGTACCCAAAGAGGATGCAAAAACCTCCATCTTCATGTGCATTGAGTAGAAAGAGAAGTTTCGATTCCTCTCAATTAGTTTTGAGACACGGATTCGGTAATATTGAGAGTTATGTTAGTAGGCTGTTGTCAATCTAGAAATACTTGTGTTGAAGTTAGTGATTCCCGTAGCATGCATGTATGGTGAACCGCTTTGTTAGGAAGTCAGAGCATAATTGATCTATTGATTGTCATCCTTTGTGTTGAGGTCGGGATCGCGCGATGGTTTACACCTACCAACCCTTCCCCTCAGAGTATGCGTTTAGCACTTTGTTTCGATTACTAATAAAAACTTTCGCAACAAGTATTTGAGTTCTTTATGACTAATGTTGAGTCCATGGATTAGATGCACTTTCACCTTCCACCATTGCTAGCCTCTCTAGTGCCGTGCAATTCTCGCCGGTGCACAAACCCACCAAATTCCTTCCTCAAAACAGCCACCATACCTACCTACTATGGCATTTTCATAGCCACTACGAGATATATTGCCATGCAAATACCACCGTTCCGTCTCATGACTTGTGCTGTCACTCTCATATTGCCATTGCATGATCATACTAGATCGTTGCACATCCCGGTACACTGCCGGAGGCATTTCCTATGAAGTCATCATCATTGTGATTTTTGAGCTTTGAGTAACTGAAAGTGTGATGATCATCATTATTAGAGCATTGTCCCATGTGAGGAAATAAAAAAAGAGGCCAAAGAGCCCAAAAACAAAAAAAAAGGAGAAAAGAGAAGAGAGAAAAAAGAGAGGCCTAAGAGCTCAAATAAAAAAATGAGAGAAAAAGAGAGAAGGGACAATGCTACTATATTTTTCCACACTTGTGCTTCATAATAGCACCATGTTCTTCACGATTGAGAGCTTCTTGCTTTGTCACTACCATATGCTAGTGGGAATCTTCGTTTTATAACTTGGCTTGTATATTCCAATGATGGGCTTCCTAAAAATTGCCTTAGGTCTTCGTGAGCAAGCAAGTTGGATGCACACCCACTAGTTTTCCCTTGAGCTTTCACATACTTATAGCTCTAGTGCATCTCTTGTATGGCAATCCCCACTCTTTCACATTGATATCTACTAATGGGCATCTCCATAGCCAATTAATACGCCGAGTCAATGTGACCATCTCCTCCTTTTTGTCTCACAACCACCACCACACTCTATTCCACCTATAGTGCTATATCCATGGCTCGCACTCATGTATTGCGTGATAGTTATAAAAAGTTTGAGAAAGTAAGAGTGCGAAAACAATTACTTGGCCAATTCCGGGGTTGTGCATGATTTACATTAGTTGTGTGAGGATGATGGAGCATAGCCAGACTATATGATTTTGTAGGGATAACTTTCTTTGGCCTTGTTATTTCGAATGTTCATGATTACTTTGCTAGTTTGCTTGAAGTATTACTGTTTTCATGTAAATAGCAAACTATTGTTCTGAATCTTACGGATCTGAACGTTCATGCCACGTGAAAGAAGTTGCAAGGAACAACTATGCTAGGTAGCATTCCACATCAAAAATTCGTTCTTTATCACTTCCCTACTCGAGGACGAGCAGGAGCTAAGCTTGGATATGATTGATACGTCTCCAACGTATCTATATTTTTTGATGGTTTCATGCTATTATCTTGTCAAACTTTGGATGCTTTGCATGCCTTTTATTTATTTTCTGGGACTAACTTAGTAATTCAGTGCCAAGTGTCAGTTCCTATTTTTTCCATGTTTTTGGACCCTTTCAAAGGAGGATTTTGAATGGACTCCAAACGGAATAAAACTTCCAAAAAGATTTTTTTGGGAACGGAAGAAGATCGGGAGACTTGAGAACCAAGGCAGGGGGTCCTCAGGGACCCCACAAGTCCTCAGAGACTGCCAAGTGCCGACCAGGGGGCCCGCGCTGTCCAGGCTTGTGGGATCCCTGGGCCACGTCTGCCCTAGGGTTTGCGCCTATATATCCCCAAAAATTCCACACAAAATCAGGGGAGCATCGTAATCACTTTTCCGCTCCCACAAGCTTCTGTCTCCGCAAGATCCCATCTGGGGCACGTCCTGGTGCCCTGCCGGAGGGGGGGATTCGGACACGAAAGGCTTCTCCATCAACACCATGACCTCTCCGATGATGCGTGAGTAGTTCACCATAGACCTACGGGTCCATAGCTAGTAACTAGATGGCTTCTTCTCTCTCTTGGATCTTCAATACAAAGTTCTCCATGATCTTCATGGAGATCTATCCGATGTAATCTTATTTTGTGGTGTGTTTGTCGAGATCCGATGAATTGTGGATTTATGATCAAATTATCTATGAATCTTATTTGAGTTTCTTCTGATCTCCCTTATGCATGATTTCATATCCTTGTAATTCTCTTCGAGTTGTGGGTTTTGTTTGGCCAACTAGATCTATGATTCTTGCAATGGGAGAAGTGCTTGGTTTTGGGTTCATACCATGCGATGACCTCACCCAGTGACAGAAGGGGTAGCGAGGCACGTATCGTGTTGTTTCCATCAAGGGTAAAAAGATGGGGTTTTCATCATTGGTTTGAGATTATCCCTCTAGATTATGTCATCTTGCTTAAAGCGTTACTCTGTTCGTCATGAACTCAATACACTAGATGCATGCTGGATAGCGGTCGATGTGTGGACTAATAGTAGTAGATGCAGAAAGTATCGGTCTTCTTGTCTCGGACGTGATGCCTATATGCTAGATCATTGCCTTAGATATCGTCATGACTTTGCGCGGTTCTATCAATTGCTCGACAGTAATTTGTTCACCCACCATGATATTTGCTATTTTGAGAGAAGCCTCTAGTGAACACTATGGCCCCCAGGGTCTACTCCACACCATATTTTCAGCCTTACACTTTTCACTTCGTTGCACTTTCCGCCTTCAAATCTCACTTTTGCAAACAATCTTGAAGGGATTGACAACCCCTTTGAACCGTTGGGCGCAAGCTTGTTTGTGTTTGTGCAGGTACTTTGGACTTGACGAGGCCCTCCTTCTGGATTGATACCTTGGTTCTCAACTGAGGGAAGTACTTACTGCTCATGTGCTGCATCACCCTTTCCTCTCCAAGGGAAAAACCAACGCAAATCAGAGAAGTAACAAGAATAATTCCTAAGCGCGAGGGAAGGACTTTTGTTGCCACAGCAGCTACCTACAGGCAGTCGGCTCTGATACCAACTTGTGACGCCCTCGATTTAATCGTACGCTAATCATACACTCAAATGCGTACGATCAAACTCACGGACACACGGGAAGATATCACAACACAATTCTAGACTCAAAAAAAAACATATAAGCTTCATATTACAAGCCAGGGGCCTCGAGGGCTAGAATACAGACGCTCGATAAACACACGAGTCAGCGGAAGCAACAATATCTGAGTACAGACATAAAACATGGGGTGCCTTACAGAAGGCTAGCATAAAAGAAACACGATCGAACGAGGCGAGGCCTCCTGCATGGGAACGTCCTAAACTACTCCTGGTCTTCAACGGCCTCCATGAAGAAGTCACCATCGGGGTGGCAGGCGACGGCAGGAAACTCCATCTCCTCGGCTTCATCATATGGTCACAGCAACAGATCAAGGGGACAAAGGGGGAGCAAAGCAACGGTGAGTACTCATCCAAAGTACTCGCAAGACGTACATCAGAACTATGCTAAGAATGCATCAGTATGAAAGAAAGGGGTTTATATGTGGACTGACTACAGCAATGCAAGAATAGAGAGAAGGCCTAGTCCTATCAAAGACTAGCATCTTCAGGATCTTGCAGCAATAGACGAGAGTAGAACAGGGTAACACAATTAATAGTCATATTGTTGCAGCAATATTAATATGAGGTCACGCCCAGAGATCCTCCCTCGACTCCGTGCGAGGAAGCAATCCCAAGGCAACAATTCCAGTTAAGTAACAATTCTAGTTGTATAAGATCAGGGAACAACTCCAAGTCGTCTTGTAACCATGGACACGGCTATCTGAATAGTTAATCTCTTCCCTGCAGGGGTGCACAACATATTCCCCGACGCGCTCGATAACACTCTGGCCGGACACACTTTTCTAGGTCATGCCCGGCATCGGAATATCGACACGTCGCAGCCCCACCTAAGCTCAACAAAGAGGCCAGGCCGCCGGTCTAACTCTTAAGCACAAAGGGGTCGTGGGCCCACTTGCCCTCCACGCTCCTGCACGATGCGAGGGCGGCCGATGTTAGTCCTAGCACCCCTTAGTACAAGAGCGATGCATCAAGGGACCACTCGGGCGCGCGCCGCTACATCGCTGACATCTGACGAGCTTCAACTGATACCGCGATGTCGAGGACCCATAATGCTTCCCATGCAGACGGTTAGTGCGTATTAAGGCCTTCCGACCAACCCAGATCAAATACCCGAATCCATTATAATTTTAATTAAGCCATCGACACAAACAAGCGGGAATCCACCCGCCTAACAACTATTCATCAACGATCCCAGTAACATGGCCAAGTAACTGTGTGGTAGCGACATCAGGGGGAATCCGAGGTATCACCCTCGTTGGATCCCGACCGATGTAACTGTCAAGGTGGAACTAGAGGAATCACCCTCGAGGGTCCCACACTTGAGGGGTTGCACGACACAGGCATCATCGGGAATGGTGAAAGAGGAATCACCCTTGATAACCACGACCGACTAGCTATACTACAGAGATATCATCAGGACTACTTCGCGAGGTGTCACCCTCGGTACCCGATATTACCTTTGTAGCGTCGCACAACTAAGAGGGTGTAAGTGATGTGTCGGGTCTGCCTCGTCGATCAGGGACCGAGACTTGAAAACAAAGCGGGGCAACTAGACTACGGGGTCAGAGGGGAAGACTGCTCCACCTATACTAAACAGTTTAAAGTGAGGTACTGAAAGTATCAGTTCATCAAATATTAGGCTATGCATCAGATATAGGAGCTAACTATGACAGTAGCAAAATTCTAATGCAAGCATGAGGAAGAAAGAATATGCGATATAGGGATGATCAAGGGGGTTTTCTTGCCTTGTTGCTCTACGGCAAAGGGCTGATTGTCGGGAGGGTAGGTGTTTCCGGCAGCATCGTCAGTCTCGGGGTCTACCGGTAAGAAGAGGGGGGAGAAACAATAAATAACAGCAACATGTGCAACACTATGGATGACATGGCAATATGCAGGCTAGGCATGATCTAACGCGATAACATCTGTCATAGACGGGTCGAAAAAATATCAGATGATATTTCCCGGGTCTCTAGCTACTACCGGTCAGACTGAAAACGATGGAAAAGTTCCACATTTGCTATACCAGGGACGCGTGACAAACGAATGGACCGCGTATCCAGGATTGTCTCGTTCTACTAATCAACTTTCATGTTGAATTTTTTTGATCTGACTTACCGTTTATTTAATATTAATTTTTAAAGTTTTATTCAATAATTATGAATTAAAAACAGATTTAATTAATTATCAAATACTATTTTGACATCAGCATGATGTCATGCTCACATCAGCAGTTGTTTGGTCAACTCACCAGTGGGTCCCATGTGTCATAGACACAAGTTTTTAATTAAGATTAAATATTAATTAATCAGATTAAATTAGTGGGGGACGCACGTGTCATACTCTAATAGAATAATTTAATTATCGTAATTAACATATTATCTAATTAATATGTTTATTTAATTAACTAATTAATATAATAATATATCTAATTATCAGTTTATTCATTTTATTCATTTTATTAATAAAAACATATATATATATATATATTTTTATTATTTTATCTAATCCGTTTAGGGGGGCTGGGGCCCCCTTGTCATAGACAGTGGGGTGGGGCTGGCCCCACTAGTCAGTGGCCCATGGCCACACACACACATATACATAATGTATTTTCTTTTATACATGCATACATACATAATAATACATACATACATACAAAATACATACATGCATCTGATACATACATACATACACATATACATCTTTTATTTTTCTATTTTCTCTCTCACATCTCTCTCTTAACTCTTTGTGTTCCTTGCTCCTCTCTTTCAAAAGAGAGAGACAAAGGCAAACTCCGCCTCTACATACAGGAAACCAACGACGTCGGAACGAGACGATAATTGCCGGAACGGAACCGGGGCAGGGAAAGGAAGGAAGGGGTGGTGGGAGGAGCCTGAATGGAGGGCTCAGCGGCGTTGCTGGAGATCGGGGTGGCAAGGCTGAGTGGAGCCGTTGAGTAGGAGGACAGGGAAGCCGCTGGCGCGGTCCCGACGAGCAGGATCTTCGGTGGGGGTGTTACGCGGCGCCGGGGCATCGTGGTGGACGGAGGCCGGAGGGCCGGTCGGTTGCTGGAGGAGGGTCGGCCGAGGGCGCTGGCGCAGCCCCGGTGCGGCTCGGCGCGGGATGACGGCAGGAGGCAAGGCGATGGGGTGAGGTGGCGGCACATGAGAGAGAGAAGGGAGGCGCGGGGATCGCCGGTAGTGAGGCAACGGGGCGCAGGGACGTGGGGTGAGGCGGCGGCGCAGTGGTGGGATCTGGGAAGGAGCGGCAGGAGAGACGGGGCACTAGGGGGCGAGGGAGACGTTGGTGTCGGTGGCCGTGGCGCTCGTGGGGAATGGGGAGGAGGCGACGGGGTGAGAGGAGCGAGGGAGGTGCGGGCGGTGGGGGTTGAGGGCGCGGTGGGGTGAGGCGAGCGACGGGAGAGGAGGCGCGAGGGGCAGGTGGGGGGCGACGCGGTAGGTGGGGGGAGCGAGGGGGCGTGGGCTGACGAGGGAGTTGTTCCCCTCGTCCGTGGTGGTGGCGGTAGGAGGAGTGGGAGGAGGGAGTGGCGCTAGGGTTCCGTGGGGGGTTTTATACCCCCCATAGCATATGTGGGCTGGTGGGTGTGGCCGGCTGGGCCACTTTGGCCCAGTTGGGCGAGGAGCTTTTGTTTTTTTTGTTTTTTTAAATTACTTTTTTTAATACATATATATATATGGCTTATGTTTCAAATATATAAGGATTATAAATAATTTCAAAAATGCCTGATTCACTTTTATAATTCATTAGGGAATTGTTATAACTCCCTGACATTTTTATTTTAACATTATAAAACTTTTCTCGTTTGGATTTATTTTTAAATTTCGAATTTGGCTCGGTTTGAACTAACGCAAGAACAATGATAGAAATCACGGTGACGTGGCACCATTAGCGTGGGATCATGATAGCTTAATTACATACATTACTGTAGCAAAAGCTGAGGATGTCAGAGTTCCGAAAACTTCCTGAGGAGTCCAGAAGTCCACCAAGGATTCTACCATGTCCCAAGGGTTTTCTTGGGTTGAGGGTAGACATTGTCTCCTTATTGGGACAAGTGCACAAGTCCCTCAAGGCACATGCGGTTGGGAAAGGTGGAAAGTCCACCTTTGTATGGAAGGGAAGGAAGGGGACTAGGATTCCACCTCCTCCCCCCTTGGTTGCGCCCTAGGGCTTTGTGGGGCTGTTCCCCATGCCCCTCCACCTATATATATAGAGGGGAGGGGGCGCCCCAAGGGGTCACACGAATCCCTTGGCGCCCCTCTCTCTCTCCCTAGATTGTTTTCTCCTCCGTTCGCGGTTTCGGTAGCGCTAGGCGTAGCCCTACCGGGACAACAACACCACCACCACTGTCACGCCGTTGCACTGTCGTAGAACTCATCAACATCTTCGTCCTCGCTTGTTGGATCAAGGATTCGGAGAACATCATCGAGCTATACGTGTGTTGAATGCGGAAGTGTCGTCTGTTCGGCACTAGATCAGGACGGATAGTGATGGGATCGTGGGACAGATTGCGATTTGGATCGCGAAGACGTTCGACTACATCAACCGCGTTATACACGCTTCCGCTTAGCGATCTACAAGGGTATGTAGATGCACTCCCCCTCTCGTAGATGTTAGTCTCCATAGATTAATCTTGGTGTGCGTAGGAAAAAATTTGTTTTGCATGTGACGTTCCCCAACAGTGGTATGAGAGCTAGGTCTATGCATAGATGACATCACGAGTATAACACAAAGGAGTTTGTGGACGTTGATATTCAGATTGCCTCCCTCCTTAGTCTTTTCTTGGTTCAGCGGTACTGTGGGATGAAGCGACCCGGACCAACTTTACTCATCCACGTACGAGAGAACGGTTCCATCGACTCACATGCAACTTGTTGCATAAAGATGCTCGTGGGTGTATGTCTCTCCTACTTTAGTTGAATCAGATTTGACAGAAGCGGTCCTTGTAGAAGGTTATATAGCAAATTGCATACCACCGTTGTGGTTTTTGCGTAGCTAAGAAGCATTCTTACTAGATAACCATAGCAGCCACGTAAAACATGCAACAACAAATTAGAGGACGTCTAAATTGTTTTTGCAGGGTATGTTATGATATGATATGCCCAATGACATGATGTGATATATTTGATGTATGAGATGATCATGCTGTAATAGTTAATATCGACTTGCATGTCGATGCTACGGCAACCGGCAGGAGCCATTGGGTTGTCTTTAAAAAAATTTCAGCGCTAGGTAATGATTTACTTAATAGCTAAATGGTAGCAATAGTAATACAAGCATGGTTAGCGCGACAACCTCGATGGTAGCACAATGATGGAGATCATGGTGTGGCGCCGGTGACGATGGAGATCATGCCGGTGCTTTGAAGATGGATATCAAAAGCACAAGTTCATGACCATATCATGTCACTTATGATTTGCATGTGATGTTAATTCTTTTATGCACCTTATTTTGTTTAGGACGATGGTAGCATTATAAGGTGATCCCTCACTAAAATTTCAAGATAAAATTGTGTTCTCCCCAAGTGTGCACTATTGCGAGAGTTCGTCGTTTTGAGACACCACGTGATGATCGGGTGTGATAGACTCTACATTCACATACAACGGGTGCAAGACAGTTTTGCACACGCGGAACACTCAGGTTAAACTTGACGAGCCTAGCATGTACAGACATGGCCTCGGAACACAAGAGACCGAAAGGTCGAACATGAGTCATACAGTAGATATGATCAACATATAGATGTTCACCATTGAAGCCAACTCAACTCACGTGATGATCAGACTTGAGTTAGTGAATTTGGATCATGTGTCACTCGAATGACTAGAGGGATGTCAATTTGAGTGGGAGTTCTAAAGTAATATGATTAATTGAACTCATTATCATGAACATAGTCAAAAAAGTCTTGCAAATTATGTTGTAGATTATAAGCTTGCGCTATAGCTCCCCTATTTTTGATATGTTCCTAGAGAAAACTAAGTTGAAAGATGATAGTAGCAATTATGCGGATTGGGTCCATAAACTAAGAATTGTCCTCATTGCTGCACATAAGGCTTATGTCCTTAATGCACCGCTCGGTATCCTACCCCTCGAGCGTCATGTGTGGATATTGCGAACATGTGACATACACGTTTTGATGACTACGTGATAGTTCAGTGCGTCATGCTTTATGGCTTAAAATTGAGGCGCCCAAGACGTTTTGAACGTCACGGAACATATGAGATGTTCCAAGAGATGAAATTAGGATTTCAGGCTCGTGCCCATTTTGAGAGGTGTAAGACCTCCGACAAGATTCTTTGTCCGCAAAGTAAAGGAGAAAAACTCAATCATTGAGTATGTGCTCAGATTGTCTGGGTGCTACAATTACTTGAATCAAGCGGGAGTTAGTCTTCCAGATAAGATAGTGATTGACATATTTCTCCAAAGTCACTGCCACCAAGTTAATGATCTTCGTGATGAACTATAGCATATCAGGGATGGAGAAGATGATCCCTGAGCTATTCGTGATGTTTGACACCGCGAAGGTAGAAATCAAGAAGGAGCATCAAGTGTTGATGGTTAGTAAAACCGCTAGTTTCAAGAAGGGCAAGGGAAAGAAGGGAAACTTCGAGAATGAAAAGTCAGTTGTCACTCCAAAGAAGAAACCCAAGGTTGAACCCGAACCCAAGACTGTGTGCCTCTATGATAAGAGGAATGATCACTAAGGCGGAACTGCCCTAGACACTTGGTAGATAAGAAGGCTGACAACGTCAACATAAGTATATTAGATATACGTGTTATTGATGTTTACTTTACTAGTACTCCCGGTAGCATATATGTATTACATACCGGTTGAGTTGCTAAATGTTAGTAACTCGAAATAAAAGGTACGGAATAGACGAAGACTAGCTAAAGGCGAGGTAACGATGTGTGTTGGAAGAGTTTCCAAGGTTGATAAGATCACCATCGCACGCTCCCTCTACCTTTGGGATTAGTGTTAAACCTAAATGTTGTTTGGTGTTTGCGTTGAGCATGAACATGATTGGATCGTGTCTATTGCAATACGGTTATTCATTTAAAGAGAATAGTGGTTACTCTGTTTACTTGAATAATACCTCCAATGGTCATGCACCTAAATATGAATGGTTTATTGAATCTCGATTGTAGTGATACACATGTTCACAATATTGATGTCAAAAGATACAAAGTAGTAATGATAGTACCACTTACTTGTGGCACTACCGCTTAAGTCATATTGGTATAAAACGCATGAAGAAGCTCCAAGCTAATGGATCTTTGGACTCACATGTTTTTGAATCGTTTGAGACATGCGAACCATGCCCATTGGTGTAAACGCATGAAGAAGCTCCATGCAGATGGATCTTTTTGGACTCGCTTGATTTTGTATCACTTTACACATGCAAATCATGCCACATGGGCAAGATGAATGAAGGCCTCGTTTTCAGTAATATGGAACGAGCAAGTGACATATTGGAAATAATACATTTTAATGTATGCAGTCCAATGAGTGTTGAGGCACACAGTGGATATCTTTTTGTTCTTACTTCATAGATGATTTGAGTACATACAGGTGTATTTACTTGATGAATCACGAGTCTCAATTATTGAAAAGTTCAAGCAATTCCAGAGTGAAGTTGAAGATTGTCGTGACAAGAGGACGAAATATCTGAGTTGAGAGTTTGGTATACATTTAACACAATGTGGAAATTGTTTCACAATTCATGCCACCCGGAACACCATAGTGTGATGGTGTGTCCGAACATCGTAGCAGCGCCCTATTAGATATGTCGCATACTATGATGTTTCTTATCGAATTACCACTATGTTTTTGGGGTTATGCATTAGAGACAACCACATTCACCTTATATAGGGTACCATTTAATTTTGTTGAGATAACACTGTATGAACTATGGTTTAGAGAAACCTAAGCTGTCGTTCCATAAAGTTTGGGGTTGCGATGCTTATTTCCAAAGGCTTTAGTCTGATAAGCTCGAACCCAAAGCGGATAATTGCATCTTCATAGGATACCCAAAGGAATCAGTTGGGTATACCACCTATCTCAGATCCAAAAGCAAAGTGTTTGTTGATGAAAAATGGGTCCTTTCTCGAGAAATAATTTCTCTTGAAAGAATTGAGTGGGAGGATGGTGAAACTTGATGAGGTTTTTGATTGGTCACTTCAACCAGAGAGTAGAAGGATGCAGGAAATTGTTCCTGTAATGCCTACACCAGTTGAAGTGGAAGCTGATGATGGTGATCATGAAAGCTTCAAATCAAGTCACTACCAAACCTCGTAGGTCGACAAGGACATGTACTGCTCTAGAGTGGTACAGTAATCCTGTCTTGGAGGTCATGTTGCTGGACAACAATGAACCTACGAGCTATGGAGAAGCAATGGTGGGCCCGAGCGATGGTGGGCCCGAATTCCGACAAATGGCTGGAGGCCATGAAATCCGAGGTAGGATCCATGTATGAAAACAAAGTGTGGACTTTGGAAGAATACTTGATGGTCGTAAGGCTATTAAGTACAGATGGATCTTTAAAAGGAAGATAGATAATGGTGGTAAATGTCACCATTTAGAAAAGCTCGACTTGTCCCAAAGAGGTTTTTGACAAGTTCAAGGAGTTGACTATGATGAGACTTTATCACCCGTAGAGATGCTAAAGTATGTTGGAATTATATTAGCAATTGCTGCATTTTTCAATTATGAAATCTTGTAGATGGATGTCAAAACATTGTTTCCTCGACGGTTTCCTTCAGGAAAGGTTGTATGGGATACAACCAAAAGGTTTTGTCGATCCTAAGGATGCTAACAAGTATGCAAGCTTCAGCGATCTTTCTATGGACTAGAGAAAGCATCTCGGAGTTGGAATATATGCTTTGATGAGATGATCAAAGATTTTTGGTTTATACAAAATGTATGAGAAACTTGTATTTCCAAGAAAGTGAGTGGGAGCATTATAGAATTTCTGATATGTATATGTGGTTGACATATTGTTGATCAGAAATAATGTAGATTTTTGTAAAGCATATAGGGTTGTTTGAAAGAAGTTTTTCAATGTAAAACCTGGATTAAGCTACTTGAACACTAAGCATCAATATCTATAGAGATAGATCAAAACGCTTGATAAAAAAATTCAATGAATACATCTTGTGACAAGATTTTGAAGGAGTTCAAAATAGATCGGTCAAAGAAGGAGTTCTTGACTGTATTGTAAGGTGTGAATTTGAGTAAATACTCAAAGATTGACCACGACACAAGAAAGAGAAAGGATGATGGTCATCCCCTATGCCTTAGCCATAGGCTCTATAATATGTGATGTTGTGTACCGCACCTGATGTGTGCCTTGCCATGAATCTGTCAAGCGGTACAAGAGTGATCCAGGAATAGATTACTGGATAGAGGTCAAAATTATCCTTAGTAACTTGAGGACTAAAGAAATATTTCTCTATTATGGAGGTGATAAAAGAGTTCGTCATAAAGGGCTACGTTAATGCAAGCTTTGACACCAATCCGGATGTCTCTGAGTAGCAAACCAGATTCGTATAGTGGAGCAGTCATTTGGAATAGTTCCAAGTGGAGCGTGGTAGCAGCATCTACAGTATGACATAGAGATTTTTAAAGCACACACCGATCTAAAAGGTTAATACCCGTTGTCTAAAACTTCTCTGACAAGCAAAACATGATAAAACCGAGAACTTATTGGGTGTGAATCACATAGAGATGTGAACTAGATTATTGACTCTACCGCAAGTGGGAGACTATTGGAAATATGCCCTAGAAGCAATAATAAATTAGTTGTTATTATATTTCCTTGTTAATGATAATCGTTTATTATCCATGCTATAATTGTATTGATTGGAAACTCAAATACATGTGTGGGTACATCGACAATACATTGTCCCTAGTGAGCCTCTAAAGGACTAGCTCATTGATAAAAGATGGTCAAGGTTTCCTGACCATACAAATGAGTTGTCATTTGATAATGGTATCACATCATTAGGAGAATGATGTGATGGACAAGACACAAACTATGAACGTACCATGTGATCGTGACAGTTTATTGCTATCATAGAAAACAACAACAATACCGTCAGAAGAGCTACTATGATAGCAAGCATCGTGACATGTCTTATGAGCTCGATGACATCGTCTATCTCAAAGTGTCTCCTATGAAGGGCACTCGGCGTTTTGGCATCAAAAGCAAACTTGCTCCTCGTTTTGTTGGGCCTTTCAGAATTGTTGGCAATAGAGGTGACCTTTCTTATCAACTTGAGCTCCCTTCAAAATTTGGAAATGTGCATGACGTGTTCCATGTCTCTCAGGTCCGGAGATGCTTCAAGACTCCCGAGCGCACAGTTGATCTTCAGGATATCGACCTTCAACCCGACCTATCCTATCGTGAGCATCTAGTTGCAGTTCTTGAGATGACTGAGCGCAAGACCCGCAATAAGTCAATCAAGTTTCTCAAGGTGCAGTGGTCACTTGGGAGCGCGAGGATCACCTCCGTTCTGAATTCCTAGAGTTCTTTCAGTCCTAGATCTCGGGACGAGTTCTTCTTGTAGTCTGGGAGACTTTGTAATGCCCCAGATGTAACCTTGCCATATTTGGAAACCTTACATGTTTGGATCCACGTGGTCATGCTATATGAGAGTATCTTTTCATGTGGTCTTATGTGGTGTCATCTGCTGCTGGCTACGCCTATAGGGATTTCCTTGGCAAATATGCAAAGGATTCCCCCGCGGCCTTGGAGCCTTGCGTTGGTGTTCCCTTGAAGAGGAAAGGGTGATGTAGCACAGCGGCGGTAAGTATTTACCTCAGTTTGAGAACCAAGGTATCAATCCAGTAGGAGGATCGCGTCAAGTCACAAGTACCTGCACAAACACAAAGAGCTTGCACCCAACGCTCTGAAGGGGTTGTTAATCCCTTATAGATTGTTTGCAAAGTGAGAACTGAAAGCAAAATGTAAACAAAGCAAAGTAAAAGTAAAAGCTGAGATGATAATTGTGAGTAGACCCGGGGGCCATAGTGTACTAGTGGATTCTCTCATGAAAGCAAGTAGACGGTGGGTGAATGAATTACTCTCGAGCAATTGATAGAACCGCACAAAGTCATGACGTTATCTATGGCAATGATCATACATATAGGCATCACGTCCAAAACAAGTAGACCGATACTTTCTGCATCTAGTACTATTACTCCACACGTCGACCGCTATCCAGGATGCATCTAGTGTATTGAGTTCATAAGAACAGAGTAACGCCTTAAGCAAGATGACATGATGTAGATGGACAATCTCAAATCTATGATGAAAGCCCATCTTGTTACCCTTGATGGAAACAACACGATGCGTGCCTTGCTGCCCCTTCTGTCACTGGGAAAGGTCACCGCACGGTATGAACCCAAAACCAAGCACTTCTCCCATTGCAAGAATCATAGATCTAGTTGGCCAAACAAAACCCAAGACTCAGAGAGACTTACAAGGATATCAAATCATGCATAAAAGAAATCAGCAAAGACTCAAATATAATTCATAGATAATCTGATCACAAATCCACAATTCATCGGATCTCGATAAACACACCGCCAAAGAGGATTACATCGGATAGATCTCCATGAAGATCATGGAGAACTTTGTATTGAAGATCCAAGAGAGAGAAGAAGCCATCTAGCTACTAACTACGGACCCGTAGGTCTGAAGTAGACTACTCATGAGTCATTGGAGAGGCAATGATGTTGATGTAGAAGACCTCCAGCTCCAAAGTCTCCTCCGGCACGACACAGGGAAGGGTCTCCAGATGAGATCTCGCGGAAACGGAAGCTTGCGGCGGCGGAAAATTGGTTTCGTGGACGCCCTGATTTTTTCTGGGATTTTAGGGAATATATAGGCCAAAGAGCTAGGGCAGGGGAGCTCCGGGGAGGCCACAAGCCTGGTAGCCGCGGGCCCCCCTGTCCGCGGCTACAGGGCTTGTGGGATCCCTGTCGGCCTCCTGCCTTGGCCCTCAAGTCCCTCGATCTTCTTCTGTTCTGGAAAAAATCATTTCGGGGATTTGATTCCGTTTGGACTCCGTTCCAAAATTAGATCTGAAAAGAGTCAAAAACACAGAAAAAACAGGAATTGGCACTTGGCACTGAATTAATAAGTTAGTCCCAAAAAAGATATAAAAGGTATATAAAACATCCAAAGTTGACAAGATAACAGCATGAAACCATCAAAAATTATAGATAGGTTTGAGACGTATCAAGCATCCCCAAGCTTAACTCCTGCTCGTCCTCGAGTAGGGAAGTGATAAAGAATAATTTTTTGATGCTTTCATGCTACCTACCATAGATGTCCTTTGTAACTCCTCTAATGTGACATGAATGTTCAGATCCATTAGATTCAAAACAATAGTTTGGTATTGACGTGGAGACAATAATACTTCAAGCAAACTAGCAAGGTAATCATGAACTTTCAAAATAATAATGCCAAAAGAAAGTTCTCCCTACAAAATCATATAGTCTGGCTATGCTCTATCATCCTTGCACAACGAATTTAAATCATGCACAACATCGGTATTGGCCAAGTAATTGTTTTCACAACTTTACTTTCTCAAACCTTTTCAACTCTCATGCAATACATGAGCGTGAGCCATGGTTTCAGCACTATAAGCGGAATGGAGTGTGGTGGAGGTTGCAAGGCAAACAAGGAGAAGATGGTCACATTGACTAGGCATATCAATGAGCTATGGAGATGCTCATCAGTAGATATCAATGTGAATGAGTAGGAATTGCCATACAAATGATGCACTAGAGCTCAGAGTATGTGAAGTCTCTTAAAGAAAACTGGTGGGTGTGCATCCAACTTGCTTGCTCACGGAGACCTAAGGCAATTTTGAGGAAGCCCATCATTGGAGTATACAAGCCAAGTTATATAATGAAAATTTCCCACTAGCTGTATGGTGGTGACAAAACGAGAGACTCTCAATCATGAAGATCATGGTGCTTAATAAGCACAAGTGTGGAAAGATAGTAGCATTGTCCCTTCTCTCTTTTTCTCTCATTTTTTTGGTGGGCTCTTTGGCCTCTTTTTTTATTTTATTTTTTTATTTTTGTGGGCATCTTCGGCCTATTTTTGTAAATGGGCTTCGCTGGCCTCTTTTATTTCCTCACATGAGACAATGCTCCATCAATGATGATCATCACACTTACAACTCAAAACTTAGAGCAATGATGACTCTATATGAAATGCCTTCGGTAGTGTACCATGACAATGATCTAGCATGGCATAGACATCAATGGAAACATCATGCTAGCTATCTTATGATCATGCAATGGCAATGTAGAAGCTGTGGCACATGTCATGGTGGTAGTTGCATGGCAATATATCTCGAAACGGCTTTGAAAAAGCCATAGTACGTAGGTATGGTAGCTGTTTTGAGGGAGGCTAATGGTGCGTTTTATGCATCGGCGAAAGTTGCACGGCACTAAAGAAGATAGTGATGGTGGAAGGTGATAGTGCATCTAAACCATGGACTCAACATTAGTCATGAAGAACTCATATACTTGTTGCAGAAGTTTTAGTAGTAATCGAAACAAAGCATTCAACGCATACTCCTAGGGGAAGGGTTGGTAGATATAAACCATCGCGCGATCCCGACCGCTACACAAAGGATGACAATCAATAAACTAATCATGCTCAGACTTCATCACATAGCGGTTCACCATACGTGCATGCTACGGGAATCACTAACTTCAACACAAGTATTTCTAGATCCACAACACCTTACTAGTATAACTTCAATATTACCACAACCAAAACTCAAAACTAATTGAGATGAATCAAACTTCTCTAACTACTCAATGCACATGAAGGTGGAAGTTTTCATATCCCTTTGGATAACTACCCCTTTTGAGACTACTTTCAAAGCATAGATCAACTACCACGCCACGCATTTACGTTCTCTGAAAGATAGAAGTGAAGCACATAGAGCAAAATCAACTAGCTCAAAAGATATAAGTGAAACGCATGTGAGCTGAATTGTCTAACCAAAGGATATAAGTGAAGCTCGACAAAATATCGGTGAGTGCATGTCTCTCTCTCTATCTAGGTGTGCAGCGAGGAAGATTGTGACACAACAAAAATAAAAGACTCCAACGATAAAAGACGCTCCAAGCAAAACACATAACATGTGGTGAATAAAAATATAGCCCCAAGTAACGTTACCGATGGATTGAAGACGAAAGAGGGGATGCCTTCCCGGGGCATCCCCAAGCTTAGGCTTTTTAGGCATCCTTGAATAAACTTGGGGTGCCTTGGGCATCCCCAAGCTTGAGCTCTTGCCACTCTTTATCTCTTTGTCCATAAGAACTTCACCCAAAACTTGAAAACTTCACAACACGAAACTTAAACAGAAACTCGTGATAGCATTAGTATAAGAAAGCAAATCACCACTTCCTTAGGTACTGTAGCAAACTTAAATTCTACTTATGTTGATATTGGGTTACTGTATTTTCAATCTTCCATGGCTAATGCCCCCCGATACTATCCATAGTTTCATCAAAATAAGCAACCAACTCAACAAAAACAGAATCTGTTAACAGCAGACCAGTCTGTAGCAATCTGTATACTTCGTATACTTCTGGTACTTCACAAATTCTGGAAACTTACGGTAGTCTGTACAATTTGTGTAGAAATCAGCAGCAAAAAGAATCAACTCAAAAGCTCTCACTGAATAAAAAATAAAAATCATCTCGTGAGCGAAAAGTTTCTGTCTTTTTCCAGCAGGATCAAACAACCATTACCAAGACTGGTCATAAAGGTTTTGCTTGGCTCAAACACAAAAATAAACACAAAAAACACAATCACAACAGAATTATGATGGTGTGGACGCAACAAAACAGAAAGAAAAAGATAAATTCATTGGGTTCCCTCCCAACAAGCGCTATTGTTTAATGCCCTTAGCTAGGCATTGATAATTCAAGGATGCTCACACAAAAGACAAGAATTGAAGCACAATGAGAGCATCATAAAGCATGTGAAAATCACATCTAAGTCTAACATACTTCCTATGCATAGGAATTTTATAGGGAAACAGATTGTCAAGACAACCAATAGTTACCATATGCAAGGAAGAAGAAAAAGACAAAATCAATCTCAACAAAACGAGAGGTAATTTGGTAACATGAAAGTTTCCACTATAATATTTTACTCTCTTATAGAAATTACATGTGGGATCATAATCAAAGTCAACAATATAGCTATCACAAAGGATATTCTTTTCATGATCCACATTCATGCAAAGTTGACGCTCTTCAAAAATAGTGGGATTATCATCAACTAAAGTCATGACTTCTCCAAATCCACTTTCAATAATATTGCAAATATCATATTCATCTTGAGGCTTGAACAAATTTTCTAGATCAAAATAAAAATCATCACCCCAATCATGATCTTTGCAACAAGTAGTGGACATAGCAAGACTAGCATCCCCAAGCTTAGAGTTTTGCATAATTTTAGCATGATTGTCACTAATATAATTTATAGTGAAACCATTGCAATCATGCTTTTCATCCACGGAGCCCTCGTGAATCACTTCATGAATTTCTTCATCACGATTTTCAGATTCACGCATCTCAAGCAAAACTCCATAAAGATAGTCAAGTGCACTCAACTCACTAGCAATTGGATCAACATAATTGGATCTCTTAAAGAGATTAGCAAGTGGATGAGGATCCATATCACTAGATTTTCAGCAAGCAAAGATGCAAGCATATTGAAGGCACATGGCACACAAGCGAACAGAAAGCAAGCGAGAGAGAAGGGCGAACGAAAAAGGCAAACGAAAAAAGGAAAACGAAGAAAAGGGCAAATGAAAACGGCAAATGTGAAGTGGGGGAGAGGAAAACGAGAGGCAAGTGGCAAAAAAGGTAAATGCAAGAGATGAGTTTGTGACACTTACTTGGATAGATCTTGACTTGATCTCTCCCCGACAACGGCGCTAGAAATCCTTTTGCTGCGGGCTATGCCTATAGGGATTTCCTTGGCAAATATGCAAAGGATTCCCCCGCGGCCTTGGAGCCTTGCGTTGGTGTTCCCTTGAAGAGGAAAGGGTGATGTAGAACAGCGGCGGTAAGTATTTCCCTCAGTTTGAGAACCAAGGTATCAATCCAGTAGGAGGATCGCGTCAAGTCACAAGTACCTGCACAAACACAAAGAGCTTGCACCCAACGCTATGAAGGGGTTGTCAATCCCTTATAGATTGTTTGCAAAGTGAGAACTGAAAGCAAAAAAGTAAACAAAGCAAAGTAAAAGTAAAAGCTGAGATGATAATTATGAGTAGACCCGGGGGCCGTAGTGTTCACTAGTGGCTTCTCTCATGAAAGCAAGTAGACGATGGGTGAACGAATTATTGTCGAGCAATTGATAGAACCGCGCAAAGTCATGACGTTATCTATGGCAATGATCATACATATAGGCATCACGTCCAAAACAAGTAGACCGATACTTTCTGCATCTACTACTATTAATCCACACGTCGATCGTTATCTAGCATGCATCTAGTGTATTAAGTTCATAAGAACAGAGTAACGCCTTAAGCAAGATGACATGATGTAGATGGACAATCTCAAATCTATGATGAAATCCCATCTTGTTACCCTTGATGGCAACAACATGATGCGTGCCTTGGGGCCCCATCTGTCATTGGGAAAGGTCACCGCACAGTATGAACCCAAAACCAAGCACTTCTCCCATTGCAAGAATCATAGATCTAGTTGGCCAAACAAAACCCAAGACTCGGAGAGACTTACAAGGATATCAAATCATGCATAAAATAAATCAGCAAAGACTCAAATATAATTCATAGATAATCTGATCATAAATCCACAATTCATCGGATCTCGACAAACACACTGCCAAAGAGGATTACATCGGATAGATCTCCATGAAGATCATGGAGACTTTGTATTGAAGATCCAAGAGAGAGAAGAAGTCATCTAGCTACTAACTACGGACCCGTAGGTCTACAGTAGACTACTCACGAGTCATTGGAGAGGCAATGATGTTGATGTAGAAGCCCTCCAGCTCCAAAGTCCCCTCCGGCAGGGCACCGGGAAGGGTCTCCAGATGAGATCTCGCGGAAACGGAAGCTTGCGGTGGCGGAAAAGTTGTTTCGTGGACGCCCTGATTCTTTCTGGGATTTTAGGGAATATATAGGCCAAAGAGCTATGGCAAGGGAGCTCCATGGAGGCCACAAGCCTGGTAGCCGCGGGCCCCCTGGCCACGGCTACAGGGCTTGTGGGCTCCTTGTCGGCCTCCTGCCTTGGCCCTCAAGTCCCCCGATCTTCTTCTCTTCTGGAAAAATTCATTTCGGGGATTTTATTCCGTTTGGACTCCGTTCCAAAATCAAATCTGAAAAGAGTCAAAAACACAGAAAAAACAGGAACTGGCACTTAGCACTGAATTAATATGTTAGTCCCAAAAAAGATATAAAAGGTATATTAAACATCCAAAGTTGACAAGATAACATCATGAAACCATCAAAAATTATAAATATGTTTGAGACGTATCATCATCACCTTTGCATCATGGCATCCATGTCTCTCCCTTGTGTTGTTGTTGTTGTTGGTTCCATGATGAGTGCATGTGGTATGTGGTGTGATGATGTGGTGTTTGCAAAACATGGTTTGAAACTTGGGTGTTTTCAAAACTAGTATTCAAATGAAGCCTTCTCCCTATTTTGTGAGCTCATGTTTGAGTTGTTTTAAACCTGTTTTAAAAGTGTTGATCTTTTAGTGCTAATTCTTGTGGGTGTAGGGATATGTCTAGGGATTTTTAAAACTTTATCTAATGTGGGTTTTAATTACAAAACAGGTTTACATAGTGCTGTTTTGTATTTATTTAGTGCCCCAAAAATCAACTTTGTATTTTATTTAAATGGGTCATAATTCCCTTATGACCAGGGTTGTTTTATTTTTATTTTTTTGAACCCTAGTATGTCCTAGGTGATTTATTTTGTTGTGGTTTTGTTTTAAATAGAAAAACCATGTTGGGTTTTCTTCCTGTTATCTGGCGCCAGCGAGGTGGGCTTCCTCCTTCCCGCAGGCCCAGAGCCTCCTTCCCTCGCGCGCAGCAGCCCACTCGGCGTCCCTCCCTTCTTCCTGACGGCGTTGTCTTCCTCCCCTGCTTTCCGTCAGGCCCCGAGAGAGAGAGAGCGTGTGCCGTCCCCTCACGGACGTCGAGGCGTCCCTCCTCCCTCCTATAAAACGGGCCTCGGCGTGTGTGCCTAGGGTTCCTCCTCGCCCGCCGCCAGCCCCGTTCCTCGCCCCTCTTTCTTCCCCCTCGACAGGTAAGATCCAGAGCGAGGTTCAGAGAGTTCAGTGAGTGCCGTCGTCGATCCGCGTCCTCCTCGTCGTCGGCAGCCGTCCCCGTGGCGTCCGAGGCATCCACGAGGATGGGGCTTCTCCCCTCGTTCCATTCCCGTCGCTAAGGTGGCTGCTTCCCCTTCCTGGCGCCTCCTCCACGACGACATCGCCAGAGCGGAGCTTCGGGTCGTCGTGGGCGTCTTCCCCTTCTTCCTCTTCTCGGTAGCAAGCCCTTCCCCGAGTACGCCAGGGTGAGCAGCTCCTCCCCCTTCTTCCTCTTCCCCTCGCGTAGGGTCTCCAGGTGCGCGTAGCATCGCCGTAGCTCTCTGTTGTCACCGCCGTCGCCGGAAGTAGGTGCTCGTGGAGCCGTAGTTGTAGTGCGCCTCCGGCCAGGAATGGAACCCTGGTGGTTCCCTCTTCCTCCCAGCAAGTTCTCTCCGTTCAATTTTGTGTGTAGCGTCGCCGGAGTCGTGCCCCTGTTCCGGTCGCCGTCGTTCTGTAGATGGAACAGAGGGGGATACTCAAAAGAGTAGCGCCCCCCTCTCTGTTAAGTGTCGTTCGCATAGCAGAGTGGTAGTGGATGCTTTTGGTACATGGGTGGTCGTGGGTTCGAGACCCCAAGCACCCCTTTTTATTTCTGTTTCGTTGTTGTGGTTGCTTGGCAGGAGGGCTTAACCTGCACACTTCCCCTTATCTGTCGAACGCAAGGCAGTAGCCCAGTGGTGTGGTGTGCTGTGTGGCACCAGGGGGTCCTGGGTTCGATCCCAGTGGCTCCCCTTTTATTTTTTGTTGTTTTGTATTTTTGTTTCACCATGCATTACTTGGGCAGCAAGTTGTCTAGGGTTTTTATCAAAACCAGTGGGTTTAACCATTTTAAGTTAGCTTGTGTATGCATTTGTGTGTATGTGTGTTCCCTAGTGTGTGTATGTGTGTTCCCTTGTGAGTGTGTGTGTGTGTGTAGATGGATATGTGTGTGTATGTGTGTGTAACACCCACATACTTGTGCAAGTTTGCACAAACACATGAGTGTGTGATTGTGTGTAGGTATGTGTGCACATGAGTGCGTGAGTATGTGTATATATGAGTGTGTGTATGTGTGTAGTGGTGTGTGTGTGTGTGTGCATGTGGTGGCACATGCATATGTGCAAGAGGGCAGCCCCTCTTGATGCACCTCTTGATGGTGTGTGTGTGTGAGCACACATATGTAGGTGTAGGTGTGTATGTGTTCATGCATGAGTGTGTGTGGGCATGAGTGCACCTATGCACTTGTGCATGAGGGCTAACCCCTCATGCTTGCCAATATGGTGATGTGGTTGTGTTTGAACCTTGTGTAGAGCATGTATGGGTGATGCTAAGTTGACTTGCACGTGTGATAATGCTCCTATATGCTCATATTGATTTCTATGTTGTTTTTCGAGCTAGCTTTGTGCCTACATGTTCCATGCAAGTACCCATGTATTATATAAGCTTTTGGGGTAGAATCATCCCAGGAATCCACTGGTGGAATCAGATTTCACTTTGGAGCAACTTCATAAACTGTCATTTTTCTGACTTGATGCCATGTTTAGAGCTTAGTATCATGTAGTGCTTTGGCCCTCTGAGGATGAATCCTTGATGTGGCAGTAGTGGGTGAACCCCTCTACAACATGGGGTCTTTGTTTTGTCCATAGGAGTTTGTATGTACTTGTTGTGCCTTGTCAAAGTTGAAACTTGGCTGGAATTGTCAGCTTTGTGAAAATCTGTGATTTTCACTAAGTCTGAGAATCTGATGTTATTTTCTTCCCTTGTTGTTTTGGTTGCACAAGCTCATGTGTTGGGAATCAGCCCATGCAACAAACTAAGGTTTGTGAGATTTTGTGTTTGTCTAGCTCCCTGTTAAATTTCATGCTCTTTCACTTCCTGTAGATATCATTTTGGAGGCTGTCAAAATGCTTCAGAGCATAAGCAGCTGGTGAAAATCTGAGATTTTCACAAGTCCCAAAATCTGTTATTTTTTTCCAAATTTTTGTCCATAGATATTCTCATGTGTGACTCCTATGTATAAACTTCTTGCTCGGGCTTGTAGAGCTTTTGAATGTCTTTTGCCACATATCTTGTTTGGCTCATTTGGGTGGCTGTAGGTACTTTGAATGTTGTAGACAAACTACTATGATGTTGTTTAGAACAGATTGTATGTTTTAGTTGTTTTGAAGCTTGTGAGGGCATTGTTGATGGTGTGGTGTGATTCCATGCACCACTCCACTTATATTTGTTTGTTTGATCATGTGGAAACCTGGTGACACCAGGAGAGTGCTAATGGAGTGTGCTTGTGGTGGATTTGAACCGTAGGACTCCATATCTTGTTTTGTAATTTCCGGTTGATCCGTAGCTCCGTTCTCAACGTTCTTCATATGTTTTTGCATCGTTTTCTCGTGATGCACCTGTTCATGCCATCCTCATGCATGTCAAGATAGCTTAGTATAAAGTTATGTCCAGAAGTTTATCAACTCATCTCATGCATATGAAACTGACTAGAATAGTTATGCATGCTTCCTTCTCATCTCATGCATCATATTGTTTGTTCCATAATGTTGTGTTGGTGTTCATTGGCTATTATTTTATCTTGGGTAGCATCAGGATCAGAGAGCGAGTACGTGGATTCTGGGGAGTACGTGCAGGAAGATCAAGAGTTGTTCCAAGCTAAAGACATCACACGCAAGATGACCGTGACCTTGATACTGTATCTAGCTTTGTTATGCTTAGAATCGCGTTTCCTTTGATATATGCTCGCTACCTACCACTTGATAAAAATGCCACATGTCATTGCCATGAAACCCAAACACCTTCCCTTCCTAGCTAATGTTGTTTGGATAAGTAGGCTTGCTCAACTTCTAATGAATAGCTTTGCTAGTTGCAGGTGACAGTTGTCTCATGTGATAACATGAGTATTTTGATATCATTATGATTTTAACTACTATTTAATTAATGCACCTATATACTTGGTAAATGATGGAAGGCCTAGCCTTTTCCCGGGTGATTTGTTCCGTTATTGCCGCCTTAGTTTCGGTTACCGATGTTTGATTCCATAACTGATCGCTCCTAACACGTTCGGGGTTGTTATGGGGACCCCTTGATAAATCGTGTAGTCTTAAGGCTTGTCCGGCAGGACCCAACATTGGTTTTAATTTTCTAATCACCTAATAATAATTTGCATAGGGAATAGCTACCCCGAGGATTTAATCAACAACCCGGGCCAGTGATCCTCATGAGTGTTGGTCCAACCCAGAGCAGCTTATTACGATCCCCGGGTCAACTCGGTGTTTTGGCGTGGTAACCATCGCTCATCCATCGTGTCCTGAGGCTAAGATACGCGGCTCTTATCGAGGTCATCGACACGACGGGAGGTCCTGCTAGATTTGTCTTACCTTAGCGATATATCTTGCGTATAGGAATCCCGGTGAAACTTTGGGTCTCCTCAAAGTTGAGGTTTTCCTCTAAGGAATCCGACGAGATCACGAGTTTTGTGATAGAGGATTACTTTGCGGCCCGTGACAGTTTGTGATGGACTAGTTGGACCACCCCTGCAGGGTTTAATCTTTTGGAAAGCCATGCTCGTGGTTATGTGGCAAACATGGATAATTTGCTAACATCCGGTTCTAGATAACTTGAATTAACTCTAATAAAACTGCCAACTGTGTGCGCAACCGTGACTGTCTCCTTCGAAGACCTCTCTTCGATCGGGAAAACGGTGGGGTTATGTTTGACGTAAGTAGGTGTTCAGGATCACTTAGTGATCATCTAGTCTTCGAACGCTCGCGTAGACCACCATATCAAATACTCTGATCATCGTAAGTTAGCCACCATACAAGCTTAGGATGTTGCAACCTATACCCTAAACCTTCCTCACCTAATAACTTGACTAGATTCGTTACAAGGTCATCCGATTGCTGAGTCCCCGTGGCTCACAGTTTACTACAAACCCCAACAGGTACAGGTACGCCCGACGCAGGAGATCCTGATGGGACGCAGCTGGCGTGGCAGTACGATGAGGAGACTGACCGACTGTACGTGAACTATCCTGAGGACTGAGGTCGTGGTCGTGATCATGGGCCAGCATGCGGGATATCATAGTCTTTTCGTTGTTTCATGTTGTCCTTAGCGGGACTAACTTGTTCTGAATAATTGTGTGGATGTAACCTTATGTTATACTATGTCAGATGGCAAGTGTATGCCCTACTTGTCATTCTTCTATTATGTAATGCTATGATTATCTTGCTTGCGAAACTTTTAGATGCGCCTCTTTCCCTTTGGGGCATCGTCCCCAAAATACGAAAGGGCCGCATCTTAGTCGTTACATTGTTGATCCTCGGAGTCCTTGTGGTTCAATAAACCTTACAGTCCCCATGTAAGGGAAATCTGCTGCTGACTACATCTCCACCTTCCACTTGGGGTAACCAACGAGGGGTGAGAAGTATATCCATCAACTCTTCATCAAGAAAATTTCTGGCGCCATTGCCGGGGACTCCAGTCTTCAAGATAGGGGAGTTGCAGCTATCTTTTACCTTTGTTTTTTAGTCTTGTTAGTTTGCTTTCTAGTTTTTGCCTTAGAGTCTTATACCAAAAACCACAAAAAAATAGTTTCTTTGTTTAGTTAGTATGTCTAAGTCCTTTGCCTTTGGCGTTGCATCCGAAGGAGAGATTCTCACCTTCAAACAAAGGATTGGAGAAAGTTTGAAAGATGCTTGCTATAGAATTAAAGATTCTCAAGAGAGAGCCACCAAGAAGCAATCCACCACAATTTTGCTTAGAAATTTTTATGTTGGTATTACTTCTTGGCATAGGTTTGTTCTAGACACAGCAATAGGCGGGAATTTCATGGAAGCTCCCATTTGGGAGGCTCTTAACGTTATGGAAAATCTTGTCGGAATCCCACTTATGTTGACATAAAGGATGATATCACTTTAGCTCACATTATGAGTAAACTTGAGAATATAGAGCTAAAAATGCCAAGCATGAGTACAATAAATGAAGTAGATCGTAGGATTCAAGGGAACTTAAATAGACTTGATAGCTCCATGCACAAAATTTACAAAGCTTTGGAGACCCTTAAATCCCACGATGTGGATCCTTCTAGGATTGATAAGATCGAGGATATTATTGAAACTTTAGAAACTACTCTATCCTCCATCAAGACTAAAAAGGTAGAAACCCCCGCAAGTAAGGAACCTAAGTTCATTCACGTACCCAAGGTTCCTCAACCCAAAACGAGTATACCTATTGCTAGGGGTGTTGAAACTGTGAAGACCTTGGAAGAGATACCTCTCTTAAATAGAATTAGAAATGAAATTCCAATTGGTCTTACTACCTTTGCTTTTGTTCCTAGAAGTGTTGCCACTAAGCCTCTCTTTTAGAGTCCTCTTGAGATTACTTGTACTATTGAAGAGCTTTTTGATGATCTTTGTGATGGTCCAATTGATACAACTTGATATTTTTGCATCATGCCTAGCTCAAAGGAATAAAAGAAAGCGCTTGTTGGGAGGCAACCCAATTTGTTTTTACTTTCAGTTTTAGTGGTCTTGATGTTTGTTACTACTGTAGCAACATCATTGTATCTTTATTTTCAAGCTTTGTGCCAAGTTTTAGCCTCCAATTGCAAGAAAGTTCAAAAGTTGTGACATGTTGTACAGAAACAGATTATGTCTGCTTGACAGAAAAATTCACCAAAAATCACCAAATCATCTTTTTGATCTGAATTCTTCTGAGTTTTGACAGTATGCTCTATATAATTGTATTTCTAGCATCTCTTCTGAGTTTTTTGATTTGAGTTGCAGAAGTGCCCCGAAAACATTATTTACTACATGTTGTACTGTTTTTCACAGTTTTTGCGACGTTTTGTGTTTTCATCGTTTTGCAAATCTTAAGCTTGCTTTTTCTTTGCAAAAACCTTTTGGAAATCTTGAGAAACAGTATCTCTTCATGAAAATCCTTATTTCCAGTAGATAATATATTATTTTCTCATGGGAACTAACCACTCTAATCAGCTTATGATGAGTTTCGTATGAAGGGAGTTTTCAAGTATGCGATGGAAGATGATGAAAATAGATCCAGGAGGGTCAAGCTCTCAAGCTTGGGGATGCCCCCATCCACCCCCAAGAAATATTCAAGGATACTCAAGTGTCTAAGCTTGCAGATGCCCCCATGCATCCCCTTCTCTATCAACAATCATTAGTTCGTCCTTCTCCATGCTATATTTTTATCACTTCATATGTTATGTGCTATGCTTCGAGCATCCTGCTCTTAACTTTTTAGTTTGTTTTAGTTTTTGCTTGCTATTCATAAGAAGTTGGAACCTAGCTTTCTTTGTTTGGGAGAGAAAAACGCTCCACTCCACCCTAGAACACAACATAGGTTTTCATACTTATCCTTTTTGTGTGTTCTTTATCTTTTCATAGCTGTTGTCATGCTTAGCTCTTATTTTTCATGCTTTATCTTTTTAAGAGCTTTTATTTAGTTTGCTTTTGGAACTCTCTTGAGTTATCATACTTATCTTGTTTAGAGAGTTGGCTTGTTGCACTGAGTTGTGTGTCTTGCATGAGTAGGTAATTGAGGTTCCTATTTAAGTATGGTAGTAACTTTCAATAGTTTTGAGGTATTGATTTGAGTAATGTTTGGACTATTGGTGCCAAGAGCTTGAGCCTATTAGTGATAGGTGACATATTTTGGTAAATCCGTGTGTTTTTCAAAAACAAAAAAAATAGTTGAGAACTCTAGCTACTAGATTGATCGCTAACCTCTAGAGGGGTTGGAATATATAGAGTACACTCACGTTACCATGGGTCGAGGATGCGCAAGGATAACCAAACCCCCAAACACTCCTCCTCGGGGTACTTGTCTCTTTGTGAATCTCCTAACTAGATAGATAGTTACCAATAATAAGTGCATGAGTTCTTTGGACTAATGTGAATATTAGATTGTTGGCACATCCACCATCCATATTTTGCTAGCATGTTTGGTACCGTGCATTTCCCTTTCTCATCTTGAGAGTTGGTGCAAACTTCACCGGTGCATCCAAACCCTTGGCATGATACGCTCTGTCATCATAAGCCTCATTTTATCTTTACTCAAAACAACCATGATGACCCACAATTGTAGGGGATCTATCGTAGTCCTTTCGATAAGTAAGTGTGTCGAACCCAACGAGGAGCAGAAGGAACTGACAAGTGGTTTTCAGCAAGGTACTCTCGGCAGGCACTGAAATTATCGGTAACAGATAGTTGTGTGATAAGATAATTCGTAGCGAGTAGCAAGTAACAATAGTAACAAAGGTGTAGCAAGATGGCCCAATCCCTTTTGTAGCAAGGGACAAGCCTGGACAAACTCTTATATGAGGTAAAGCGCTCCCGAGGACACATAGGAATTTCTGTCAAGCTAGTTTTCATCATGTTCATATGATTCGCGTTCACTACTTTGATATTTTGATATGTGAGTGGACCGGTGCTTGGGTGATGACCTTACTTGGACAAACATCCCACTTAGTATTAACCCCTATCGCAAGCATCCGCAACTACTAAAGAAGAATTAATACAAAGTCTAACCATAGCATTAAACTAGTGGATCAAATCAGCCCCTTACGAAGCAACGCATAAACTAGGGTTTAAGCTTCTGTCACTCTAGCAACCCATCATCTACTTATTACTTCCCAATGCCTTCCTCTAGGCCCAAATAATGGTGAAGTTTCATGTAGTCGACGTTCACATAACACCACTAGAGGAAAGACAACATACATCGCATCAAAATATCAAACGAATACCAAATTCACATGACTACTTATAGCAAGACTTATCCCATGTCCTCAGGAACAAAAGTGACTACTCACAAAGCATAATATATTCATGACCAGAGACGTATTGAATAGCATTAGGGATCTGAACATATGATCTTCCACCGAGTAATCCAACTAGCATCAACTACAAAGAGTAATTAACACTACTAGCAACCTTACAAGAACCAATCGGAGTCGCGAGACGGAGATTGGTTACAAGAGATGAACTAGGGTTTGGAGATGAGATGGTGTTGATGAAGATGTTAATCGAGATGAGTCCCCTCCGCTGAGAGGAGTGTTGGTGATGACAATGGCGACGATTTCCCCCTCCGGGAGGGGAGTTTCCCCGACAGGACGGCCCTGTCGGAGCTCTAGATTGGTTCTGCTCAAGTTCCGCCTCGTGGCGGCGGCGTCTCTTCCCGAAAGCCTCCTCGTGATTTTTTCTGGAACAAAACCCTCCTTATAGCAAAATATGGGAGCCAGAGGTGCAACAGGGGGCCCACAAGCCACCCAGGTGCAGCGAGGGGGGTAGGCCGCGCCTGGCAGGCTTGTGGCCTCCTGGTGGCTCCCCTTCGGTACTTCTTCTGCCCAGTATTTTTTATAAAATCCAAAATAATTCCTCGTTCATTTTCATGGCTTTTGGAGTTGCGCATAATAGGTATCTCAAACTTGCTCCCTTTTCAGAGCAGAATTCCAGCTACCGGCATTCTCCCTCTTCATGTAAACCTTATAAAATAAGAGAGAAAAGGCATAAGTATTGTACCGTAAAGTGTAATAACAGCCCATAAAGCGATAAATATCAACATAAAAGCATGATGCAAAATGGACGTATCAACTGTTGGAATTATGCCCTAGAGGCAATAATCAATATAGTTATTATTATAATTCCTGTATCAAGATAATCGTTTATTATCCATGCTATAATTGTATTGAATGAAGACTTATATACATGTGTGGATACATAGACAAAACACTGTCCCTAGCAAGCATGTAGTTGGCTAGCCAGTTGATCAAAGATAGTCAAGGTCTTCTAATTATGAACAAGGTGTCGTTGCTTGATAACTGGATCACGTCATTAGGAGAATCACGTGATGGACTAGACCCAAACTAATAGACGTAGTATGTTGATCGTGTCATTTTGTTGCTACTGTTTTCTGCGTGTCAAGTATTTGTTCCTATGACCATGAGATCATATAACTCACTGGCACCGGAGGAATGCTTTGTGTGTATCAAACGTCGCAACGTAACTGGGTGACTATAAAGATGCTCTACAGGTATCTCCGAAGGTGTTCGTTGAGTTAGTATGGATCGAGACTGGGATTTGTCACTCCGTGTGACGGAGAGGTATCTCGGGGCCCACTCGGTAATACAACATCACACACAAGCCTTGCAAGCAATGTGACTTAGTGTAAGTTGCGGGATCTTGTATTACGGAACGAGTAAAGAGACTTGCCGGTAAACGAGATTGAAATAGGTATGCGGATACTGACGATTGAATCTCGGGCAAGTAACATACCGAAGGACAAAGGGAATGACATACGGGATTATATGAATCCTTGGCACTGAGGCTCAAATGATAAGATCTTCGTAGAATATGTGGGATCCAATATGGGCATCCAGGTCCCGCTATTGGATATTGACCGAGGAGTCACTCGGGTCATGTCTGCATAGTTCTCGAACCCGCAGGGTCTACACACTTAAGGTTCGACGTTGTTTTATGCGTATTTGAGTTATATGGTTGGTTACCTAATGTTGTTCGGAGTCCCAGATAAGATCACGGATGTCACGAGGGTTTCCGGAATGGTCCGGAAACGAAGATTGATATATAGGATGACCTCATTTGATTACCGGAAGGTTTTCGGAGTTACCGGGAATGACGAATGGGTTCCGGGTGTTCACAGGGGGGCAACCCACCCCGGGGAAGCCCATAGGCCTTGGGGGTAGCGCACCAGCCCTTAGTGGGCTGGTGGGACAGCCCAAGAAGGCCCTATGCGCCATAGGAAGAAAATCAAAGAGAAAAAGAAAAAAAAAGAGGAGGTGGGAAAAAGGGGAAGGACTCCTCCTTCCAAACCTAGTTGGATTCGGTTTGGAAGGGGGGGGGACTCCCCCCTTTGGCTCAGCCGACCCCCTTGGGGATCCTTGAGCCCCAAGGCAAGGCCCCCCTCTCCCACCTATATATACGGAGGTTTTAGGGCTGATTTGAGACAACTTTGCCACGGCAGCCCGACCACATACCTCCACGGTTTTACCTCTAGATCGCGTTTCTGCGGAGCTCGCGCGGAGCCCTGCTGAGATTAGATCACCACCAACCTCCGGAGCGCCGTCATGCTGCCGGAGAACTCATCTACCTCTCCGTCTCTCTTGCTGGATCAAGAAGGCCGAGATCATCATCGAGCTGTACGTGTGCTGAACGCGGAGGTGTCGTCCGTTCGGCACTAGATCGCGGGATGGTTCGCGGGGCGGATCGAGGGACGTGAGGACGTTCCACTACATCAACCGCGTTTCTTAATGCTTCTGTTGTGCGATCTACAAGGGTACGTAGATCGAATATCCCCTCTCGTAGATGGACATCACCATGATAGGTCTTCGTGCGCGTAGGAAAATTTTTGTTTCCCATACGACGTTCCCCAACATCAACTCCCCCAAGCTTAGACCTCGCTTGTCCTCAAGCGGAAGCCGATATGAATAAATATGCCCACATGTTTAGAGGTAGAGGTGTCAATAAAACAAAATACGGACATGCAAGCATCATGATCATATTTAGAACAGCAATATCGTCATATAATCTCTTATGATAAAGTGACAATTCCTTCACAATGTAAAGTATGGGTCAAGAACCTCATTGAGAATTAACAACCAATAGCCTTTAGTCATTGAAGCAATTGCAATTTATCATAACATCGGAAAGAGTCAAATAAGAGCTTGTAAAGCAAATCCACATACTCAATCATCCTTTCGTCTTCTACAATTGCTAAAACTCACGTGGTACTCATGAGATCAAAGTTTCAGTTGGACACAGAGAAAGATAGGGGCTTATAGTTTCGCCTCCCAACTATTTACCTCAAGGGTAATGTCAACAATAATAATTCATGAATACTTACTTCCAAGTTGACATATGAATATAGATCTTTCCCTAGCACATGACGTTAGCCAAGATAATGGCAAAATAAGGAATTGGTGTTGATCACCACAACTCTTTTAAAGATAAAAAGTAAAGGTACAAGATAGGTCATTCGCAGTGGAAAGAAGAGGTTGTCATGCTTTTTTGAGGTTTGGATGTGTGATCTCTTAGTGTGGAGGAACGTCACTTTATATTGCCTCATGTGATAAAGAACTTTATTATGTAGTGTGTCGCTTTTATGTCTTCCTCATCACAGGTTCGTACAAAGCTTATTTTCCACACACTAATAGATCTTACATATTTAGGGAGCAATTTTTTATTGCTTGCACCGATGACAACTTACTTGAGGGATCTTATTCAATCCATAGGTAGGTATCGTGGACTCTCATGGAAAAACTGGGTTGAGGGTTTATGGATGCACAAGTAGTATCTCTACTTAGTGCGGAAGTTTTGGCTGATATGAGGTGGAAGCAAGCGTCACATGCTAAGGGATCTCTAGTCATATAACATTGTTCAAAACCAATCAAACATAATTCATTATGTTGTCTTCCTTGTCCAACTTCTACTTCTAAGCATGTAATAGTTTAATGAGTGTTCACAATCATAGACGGTGTCAAAGATGATATATTTATATGTGAACCTCTCCTTCTTTAGTACTTCCTATTAATTGCAACAATGGCCAAGGTCTACGTTTGTCCACCCACAACAAGTTTCAATCAACATTCTTTTTATATGTGAAGTCATCACTTCCCATAAGATCATTACATGATATTTCATGCTTTTGTTCTTTTATTATTCTTTTATTTAGATCATGGCATGAGGCAAGGCCCTTAACTAAAACACTCTTTATTATATGACTCATGAACTCGAATACATTGGGGTGACACAAAGCAAAACTCAAGCCTAGATCATACTAAAAACTTTATTCTACTAGAGAAAGATAAAACCAAAAAGAATCGAACTAAGAAAAAGGTAAAGGCAAAAGATGTGATGGTGATACGATACCGGGGCAACTCCCCCAAGCTCGGCACAAGCCAAGAGGAGTGCCCATACCCGTGCTTAATTGTCTTCCTTCGAAGGTGATGGAGGTGGAGTTGTCTTGTCTTTTGATTCCAAGAGGGCCATCAATCTTCGATTTATACTTTGGAGCTCTGGGATATGTTTCTCCAGAAAAACAACTTCATGGGTGAGATAAGTATTACGAACACGAGTTATTTCACATACCCTAAAGAGTTCGATCAAGGATGGAAGTAAAAGGTGGAGGTACGGTTGAAGAAAATCCTCTTCCTCAGCTTCTTCCTTGTTGAGCACAGTTTGCCCTTCGTCTGACGCCGGATTCTCCTCCTTAGTTTTGCCCTTAGTTTCTTCCAGCAGCCCTTCCTTGGCCTCCACGACCTCCATTCTTTTCATATCAACATTTACTTCTTCATGGACTTGAGGGAAATCGTTCTCCCCGACAGATTCCTAAGACGACATCCTTGCCCTAAATATGCGGCACAAACAGGCTCGAAACAAAAACAGAGGATATTTGCGTGATACGAGGGTCAGACCTTTTGGGAGAATATATAATGATTTTTTCCCGACCAAAAGGAGTATTCCACCAGAAAATGGAGTCCGGGAGGCACACGAAGTGCCCACAAGCCACCCAGGCAAGACCAGGGGGTAGGCCGCGCCTGGCAGGCTTGTCTCCTCCTCGTGCGCTTTCCAGACTACTTTAAATTTTTCTATTTTTCTAAAAAATCCAAAACGGAGAAAAATTGCTACTGGAAAAGTTTTGGAGTCGGTTTACTTACCAAATCACATGCCTCTTCGTTTTTGGAGTCTGAAACAGGCTGATAAATATCCCTTATGTACTCCTCCGGAGTTATGGTATTAATAATATTGCTTTCAACATTTATGGGAGTACGTGAGATATAATGCTTGATTCTTTGCCCATTTACAACTCTCGGAAAATTACCTTCCGTGTTGTTGATATTTATGGCACCGAAACGATATACTTCCTCAATAATGTAAGGACCTTCCCAATTAGAGAGAAGCTTGCCTACAAAAAATCTTAAACAAGAATTGTATAGCAAGACATAATCACCTACATTGAACTCACGTTTTTGTATCCTTTTATCATGCCACCTCTTAACCTTTTCTTTAAACAACTTGGCATTTTCATATGCGTGAGTTCTCCATTCATCAAATGAGATAATATCAAATAACCTCTTCTCACCAGCAAGTTTGAAATCAAAGTTGAGCTCTTTGATTGATCAATAAGCCTTATGCTCTAGCTCAAGAGGTAAATGACATGCTTTACTGTAAACCATTTTGTACGAAGACATGCCCATGGGATTCTTATAAGCAGTTCTATAAGCCCACAGTGCATCATCAAGATTCTTAGACCAATTCTTTCTAGACCTATTAACAGTCTTTTGCAGAATAAGTTTAATTTCTCTATTACTTAGCTCTACTTGACCACTGGACTGAGGATGATAAGGAGATGCAATTATGTGGTTGACATCATACTTAGCAAGCGTTTTACGGAAAGCGCCATGAATAAAATGTGAACCACCATCAGTCATTAAATATCTAGGGACTCCAAATCTAGGGAAAATAACTTCTTTAAGCATCCTAATAGAGGTTTTGTGATCAACACTACTAGTTGGGATAGCTTCTACCCACTTAGTAACGTAATCAACAGCAACTAGGATATGAGTATACCCGTTGGACTTTGGAAAAGGTCCCATATAATCAAAATCCCAAACATCAAATGGTTCAATGACAAGTGAGTAATTCATAGGCATTTCCTGACGTTTACTGATATTACCTATTATTTGACATTCGTCACAAGACAAGACAAACTTACGGGCATCCTTGAAGAGAGTAGGCCAATAAAATCCGGATTGCAATACCTTGTGTGCAGTTCTATCTCCCGCATGGTGTCCTCCGTAAGCCTCGGAGTGACACTTCTGTAGGATCTGTCCCTCTTCATGCTCAGGTACACAACGTCTAATAACACCATCTACTCCTTCTTTATAAAGGTGAGGATCATCCCAAAAGTAATGTCTCAAATCAAAGAAGAATTTCTTCTTTTGTTGGTATCTGAAACTAGGTGGTATATATTTGGCAACAATATAATTTGCATAATCAGCATACCAAGGTGTACTACGTGAAGCATTGATGATTCAATTGTTCATCTGGAAAGCTATCATCAATAGGTTGTGGGTCATCAAGAACATTCTCCAACCTAGACAAGTTATCTGCTATGGGGTTCTCAGCACCCTTCCTATCAACAACATGCAAATCAAATTCTTGTAGCAAGAGAACCTATCTGATAAGTCTAGGTTTAGCATCTTTCTTTCCATAAGATACTTAATAGCAGCATGATCAGTGTGAATAGTAACTTTTGAATCAACAATGTAAGATCTGAAATTTTCACATGCAAACACGACTGCTAAAAATTCTTTTTTAGTGGTAGCATAGTTTCTTTGGGCACCGACTAGATTTTTACTAGCATACTGAATAACATTCAATTTCTTATCAACTAATTGTCCTAGAATAGCACCAACAGCATAATCACTAGCATCACACATAGTTTCAAAAGGTAGGTTCCAATCAGGTGGTTGAACAATAGGTGGAGTCATCAAGGCCTTCTTAAGTATTTCAAATGTTTCCTCACAATCATCGTCAAAAACAAAAGGAATATCCTTTTGCAAGAGATTGGTAAGAGGCCTAGAAATCTTACAGAAGTCCTTAATGAACCTTCTATAGAAACCAACATGACCAAGGAAACTTCTTATACCTTTAATGTCTGTAGGGCATGGCATTTTCTCGATCGCATCAACTTTAGCCTTATCGACTTCAATACCTTTTTCAGAAATTTTATGTCCTAAGACGATGCCTTCATTAACCATAAAGTGGAACTTCTCCCAATTCAAGACAAGGTTGGTATCTTTACATCTCTGCAAAACTCGATCAAGGTTGCTGAGGCAATCATCAAAAGAAGACCCATAAACGGAGAAGTCATCCATGAAAACCTCAACAATCTTTTCACAAAAGTCAGAGAATATAGCCATCATACATCTTTGAAAGGTAGCAGGTGCATTACATAAGCCAAAAGGCATACGTCTATAAGCAAAGGTACCGAAAGGGCGGGTAAAAGTGGTTTTCTCCTGATCAGATTGTGCAACAGGTATTTGGGAGAAACCAGAATAACCATCTAGAAAGCATAAGTGCGTGTGTTTAGACAATCTTTCTAGCATTTGGTCAATAAAAGGCAAAGGGTAATGATCTTTCCTGGTGGCTTTATTCAATTTCCTAAAATCAATTACCATCCTATAGCCAGTAATAATTCTCTGTGGGATCAATTCATCTTTATCATTAGGGACAACGGTAATACCTCCCTTTTTAGGGATGTCGTGGGTATAAGTCTGACAGTAGATGTACGGGGTACAAAAGTATATGGGCAGAGCCTTAGCTACCGCGAGGATGTATGAGTTCAGGCCCCTCTACGGTGGAGGTAAAAGCCCTACATCTTAGCGCTCTTGGGAGCTTTGTGTCGAGTGTATTAAGGGATTACAGCAAGTGCCAACCCCTGTATCTGTGGTGAAGGGCGGCTTATATAGAGTGCGCTGCCCTTCATAATGATCTGGTGGACAGGGGTGGAGTAGTGGCGAGTAAATGATGAAGTTACTTGTAATGTAAGCCTTAAATTCTAGTTATGGTGTATGAAAACGTATGACCGTTGCCCTCCTGGGAGGTTACGATGTACTGAGTGGATTCCAGTCGGCACGTTAGATATGCTCCGAGTGGACCATCGCCGACTGGATGATGTGGGCGTCCTTAGTTCAGTCGGAACTGTCTAAGGGCCTTGTCCCCTATGAAGGGTAGTCCTTGGGTAAGACCTATAGGGCAGACCTATGACCCTACCCTGGGACTATAACCCCATCATTAGTCCCCGAATGGATCGGGGATGGAACGATGAAGTGATGTCCGGAGTTTGGAGCCGACTGGTATTGAGGTGATCTTAGCGTTGTGTGCCTCGATCCATTTTATCTTTGCGGCTAGTGATCCGAGTGAATATGCAAGCGAAACGAACCGTGAGGGACCGATTGCTTCCGCGGAATCTTTCGACGAGACCGGTCATACTGACAGCGCCGGATTTTCCGGGATTCTCAAATTTCGGTTGCCGCGCGCTCAGCGGGGATGACGTCATCGCCATCAAGTAGATTTCACCTCCTCGATTACCGCGCCGCGATATTCTCCACTAATCTTGCAGCAGCCGGTTGGAAGGATAATATCTTGGGCCCACCTGTAGGTGACTCAGTCGAAGGCCTTTTGAAGCCTCCCTGGCGGACCTTCCTGTTGTGCTGCTCGTCTTCCTGCCATTGATCTCGCTTCCCCGCAACTCCCTGCACACCTCTAGCCACCTCCTTCCCCTCCTCCTCTGCGGATCCGTCGCCCTCGCTATGACGAAGGGGCAGACCAACAAGCTTGAGGCGAAGAAGAAGAAGAAGGGGGCGGCCTCCACTCAGCGGCGGAAGCGGGCGTTGCCGGCGGGCTGGATCTAGGGGGACTTCCTCCCCTCCACGGTGAGGAAGACCGACGTGGTGGAGCTGGTGGAGCACGGCTTGGTCGTCGATAAGTCTTGGAGGCTGCCGGAAGGCGAGATGGAGCCGGCGCCGAGGGAGGGGGAGCGCGTCCTGCTGCTCAGCCACGTGGCCAGAGGTTTCTCCCTGCCTCCCCATCCTTTCTTCCGAGGTATTACGAACTACTTTGGGGCGTAGCTCCATCACTTTCCGCCGAATGCGATAGGTCATCTTTCCGCATTCATCACCCTCTGCGAGTGTTTCATAGGATGTCCTCCCCACTGGGGGCTCTTCAAATATGTTTTCTCTGCTAGATCTCAAACGGTTAAGAAACTTAGCCAGTCCGATGATAAGACACACTTCCTCCAGCTCTGCGGGGGTTTAGGATTTCAGAAGAAAATGAAAAGTAGTTATCCCTCCCTTCAGCTATCCGAGTCGTTTAGGAACTGGCAATCGTCCTGGTTCTATTGCCTGCCCAAATGCTCCGAGTGGGTTACCACCCTTTAGTTTAGACCGTCCGGGCCCTCCCAGGAAGCTAGCGCTCTCTAAGGGATAAAAAGCCCAGATCCAGCCTTGGATCGACGCGCTGATAACCGTCGTCCGGAACGGAGTCACCGACATGGACCTGTTGGAGACTTTTCTGGGTCGACGCATCCAGCCGCTCCAGGCCCGAGACCATGCAATGTGGCATTACACGGGGCCTTCGGATACCACTCGGTCCGATCCTGAAGACGTGAGCGAGGAGACCGTGGGTGCGTGGGTCCGCAGCATCACGGGCACATGTGATAACCCCGTGGGAGCTCGGCGGGTGAAGGCCTTCCGCACCCAAAATCCTCCTCCGAATGAGGTGAGTACATGTTGTCGAGTGCTTTTAACCTTCTCAGTTTTATTGCTTTTCTTGTCTCGCCGACTAACGTTGCCGACTGTGTTTTGTGCAGGAGTGGACGAACTGGCATTCTGCAGTCTCAAATGGGGATCCGGTCGAGGAAGAAGAAAGCAGCATGGAGGGTAGCGCGGGTAGTGCCGTGTACGTCTCTGACAGTAGGGAGACGGAGGAGGAAACAGAAGAGGAGGAGGAGGAGAGTGAAGAGCAGAGCTCGTCACCCTCACCACCAGAACGCCGAACCAAGCACCGTCATGACCCCGCTGTTCCGCCAGCTCCTCCCGTGGCCCCAAGTGCTCGGAGTGTGAAGAGAACCAGGGGTTCTTCTGCCGAGCCCGTTGATCAGCCGTCCAAGGTGGCTAAACCCAGCGGGTCTAAACCTCAGAAAGCTTTGCCCCGGATGAGGATTGTTGTTCTGGTCGCCTCAGTGTAAGTATCTTTGCTCTTCCATCTTCCTTCAGTATCCGATTGGACTCTTCTTTTTGGGAATTCATGTTTACCCGTCGAATGGATTTCACTTAATAGAGCTGCTACCTCCGCCATCTCTCTGCCGCGTCAGGGTGACGATCCCATGGACACTGATGACGCCGCCACGTCCCAGCAAGGTACATTGTCACAACTCCGAGAGCTGTATTACAGTTTCGCGAGTGTTGTCTTTGATCTTGATCTTTTTCTGTATTTTTATTTTGTTCAGTCGGGCTTCCTTCGGAGGTGATCCATCTGGACGACGACGACCAAAGGGGGTCGGAACTAGCTTTGGCGCCTGTCTCTGGGGTTATCCAACCTGCTGCCAGCCCCGCCATGAGCATGTCGCCGACTGAGATGGTGGCCTTCACGGCGGAACCGGCTGGAGCAGAGCTCGGGATGCCCAGGGAGCTCGGGATGCCTAGGGCGCCTTCAGCCATGCCGGGTCCGTCGACTGTTCACTATGATGCCCGACGCCTCCCGAAATATCAAGTAGGAGCCGCCAAGGACGCCATGGTACAAGTGAAGCTGATGGTGGGCGAAGCCAAGGGAGCATATGACGTCGTTTCGTCCCTGTACAAGAAGAGCTTGGAGCTTCGGGATGATATCCGAGTAAGTGCGCTAGTAAGTGTTTACATTCCTCTTGGTGCCCACTGGGGGTTTTGGCGAGATACTCGGATACAGTAGGTTAATTTTCCAGTGGGTTCACTTCGAGTGAACCCAGTGGGTGTAGCCCCTAAGACTTCTGCCGAGTGTTTGCACCAGCAGTTGTCTTTATATGTATTTTCCATAATCTCTACAGATCAGAGCTGATCTGCCCGAATGGTACCAGTGGGGGCACGCCGAGTACACCCACTGGGTGTAGTCCACGAGAGTAGTGTTACTCGGGTCGAGTAATAGTAGTCTCATAGTGTTGTTGGTTTGCTATGGAGCTCATGGGACCGACCTGTTTGAGCTTCATACCAGTGGGGTCACTCTCAGTGAACCCACTGGGTGTAGTCCCCGAGACCGCTGTCGATTGCTTGCATTGGCAGGGGTCTGAAGAATCTTGAGTTTTGATTGTTTTGTCATATCTGTCGAGACTTTTCCTTGTTGAATCTGGCTGATCCTCCCTTTGTGTCTCTTTGACAGAAGACTTGTGAAGTGGGATCGGCCTATACTGCTTTGATGGCTGAGAAGACTCAACTTGCTGCCGACTTGGAGGTAGCTGCGAATGATATGGCTGGCATGAAGAAGGCTCTCGCTGAACGAGAAATATCTTTGGAGGAATCTCGGGAGACTAACAAGGCAGTGTTAGCCGAGTTAGAAAATATGAAGAACGAGAGACCTGAATGGGTGGGTCAGCTGAAGTCAATGAACGCTCGGTGCAAAGCGCAGGAGAAATACGTCGGCGACTGGGCGAAGAAGATGGTCGCACTACTTGTTGGTAAGTTGCTTGCCGAGTGCTCTTTAACTTTGGAGTTCACTCCGCGCTTATTTTCTCCTTGTCTTTTCTTTGCAGATTTCTGTCGGGACGTTGAAGCCAAGACCGCCGAAATTGAACTGGCGCTTGGGCAACCGAATGTTGCACTCAGTGATGAAGCTAGCCGGGACATGTTCCGACTGAATTCCCGCCTTAACAAGGTGGGTCCTTTCATTGGTCGCCTGAGAGAAGTTGTCGGCCGAATTGACAAAGAGTTGTGGCCTGAAGATGACTCCCGGAATGAGATAGAGGGGTTGATGACTCAACTGGAGGATGTTCCAAGCAGAGTGCAAGCATGGAAGAAGTCTGCCGCTCGGTGTGGCGCGGACGTGGCGTTGTCTCTGGTCCGAGTGCATTGTAAGGAAGCCCGTGAAGACAAGCTGAAGACGTTGCAGGTCGCCAACACTAAGAAGCTTCGATTTGAAGACTTCATGGAGACCTTCCTCGACACGGCCACTCAGATTGCAGATGGAATCGACCTCGACACCTTCGTGGAGCCTGCCAGCCCCGGCGATGCTTGATTGACTTTATGCTGAACGCGCATTTACCTCGGTATGCCGAGTGGAGTTTGTATTAAACTTTGGCCACTGCTGTTGTCCGGTACATTCGTGGCTCGGTGTGGATAAACTTGATTCACACCGAGCCGACTGATCGTTGAACTCAGTTTGAATTCGAACCGGATCTTTTGCTCTTCTTTCGCTGAGTTTTTTTTTTGACACGATTTTGGCTCGTGGTTTTTGTTTAGGCGACTCAGCTGAGCCTCCGAGTGTAACTTGTGTGCCCACTCGGAGGAAGCTCTTTACTTAGGCAACTCTGGTTCGCAGCTAAGTCCTCGAGTGTGACTTGAAATGCACACTCGGAGCAAGTTGTTTGCTTAGGCGACGCTGGGTCGCAGCTAAGTCCCCGAGTGTGACTTCAAATGCACACTCGGAGCAAGTTGTTTACTTAGGCGAATCTGGGTCGTAGCTAAGTCCCCGAGTGTGACTTTTGGAGCACACTCGGACCAAGTTGTTTACTTAGGCGACTCTGGGTCGCAGCTAAGTCTCTGAGTGTGACTTTTGGTGCACACTCGGAGCAAGTTGTTTACTTAGGCGACTCTGGGTCGCACCTAAGTCCCCGAGTGTGACTTTTGGTGCACACTCGGAGCAAGTTGTTTACTTAGGCGACTCTGGGTCGCAGCTAAGTCCCCGAGTGTGACTTTTGGTGCACACTCGGAGCAAGTTGTTTACTTAGGCGACTCTGAGTCGCAGCTAAGTACCCGAGTGTGACTTTTGGTGCACACTCGGAGCAAGTTGTTTACTTAGGCGACTCTGGGTCGCAGCTAAGTCCCCGATTGTGACTTTTGGTGCACACTCTGAGCGAGTTGTTTACTTAGGCGACTCTGGGTCGCAGCTAAGTCCCCGAGTGTGACATTTGGTGCACACTCGGAGCAAGTTGTTTACTTAGGCGACTCTTGGTCGCAGCTAAGTCCCTGAGTGTGACTTTTGGTGCACACTCGGAGCAAGTTGTTTACTTAGGCGACTCTGATTCGCAGCTAAGTCCCCGAGTGTGACTTTTGGTGCACACTCGGAGCAAGTTGTTTACTTAGGCGACTCTGAGTCGCAGCTAAGTCCCCGAGTGTGACTTTTGCTGCACACTCGGAGCGAGTTGTTTACTTAGGTGACTCTGGGTTGCAGCTAAGTCCCCGAGTGTGACTTTTGGTGCACACTCGGAGCAAGTTTTTTACTTAGGCGACTCTGAGTCACAGCTAAGTCCCCGAGTGTGACTTTTGGTGCACACTCGGAGCAAGTTGTTTACTTAGGCGACTCAGGGTCGCAGCTAAGTCCCCGAGTGGGACTTTTGGTGCACACTCGGAGCAAGTTGTTTACTTAGGTGACTCTGGGTCGCAGCTAAGTCCCCGAGTGTGACTTTTAGTGCACACTCGGAGCAAGTTGTTTACTTAGGCGACTCTGGGTCGCAACTAATTCTCCGAGTGTGACTTTTGGTGCACACTCGGAGTTAGTTTTTTAGACCGGAGTCTGCAAACGCGGAAGAATTTTGAATCGGCAAGAAATTAATCCGCTTTGTATTACTTCGGTGACATTTGTTCTTTACATTGTCTTTATCGGCGATTATGTGTAGAAGCGCTTCAGTAGATCTCCATTCCATGCCCGCGGCTCGTCCGTCTCCCTGTCGAGGTTGTAGAGTCGATACGCTCCATTGTTCAGCACCTTAGAAATGATGAACAGTCCTTCCCAGGCGGGAGCCAACTTGTGTGGCCTCTGTTGATCCACTCGGAGCACCGGGTCGCCTGCTTGGAACGTGCGGCTCCTAACGTGCCGCGCATGAAATCGCCGCAGATCTTGCTGATAAATTGTTGAACGGATCAATGCCATCTCGCGCTCCTCTTCTAAAAGGTCTACTCCGTCTTGCCTCGCTTGCTCTGCTTCGGCTTCGGAGAAGAGTTCGACTCGTGGGGAGTTGTGAAGCAAGTCACTCGGAAGGACTGCCTCTGCTCCATAAACGAGGAAAAACGGGGATCGTCCTGTCGATCTATTCGGAGTTGTTCGGAGGCCCCACAGCACCGAAGGCAGCTCGGTGACCCATGCGCCGGCGGCATGTCCAACTTCCCGCAGGAGTCGAGGCTTCAACCCTTGAAGAATGAGTCCATTCGCCCGCTCCGCTTGTCCATTTGTTTGGGGGTGAACAACGGATGCAAAATCCACTTGGATACCTTGGCATGCACAAAAACCTTTGAACTCGTCCGAGTCAAAGTTTGTGCCATTGTCGGTGATTATGCTGTGTGGAACCCCGTATCTGGCGATGATGTCTATGATAAATTTGATGGCCGTAAGGGCATCAAGCTTCTTGATTGGCTTGGCTTCAATCCACTTGGTAAACTTGTCGACTGCTACCAGCGGATGGGTGAATCCTCCTTGGCCTGTTCTGAATGGTCCGACTGTATCTAATCCCCACACGACGAATGGCCGAGAAAGGGGAATTGTCTTCAGCGCGGACGTTGGCTTGTGGGACTTGTTTGGATAGAACTGACAGCCTTCGCAATGGTCGACTATATCTTTTGCCATTTCATTCGCCTGCAACCAGAAGAAACCAGCTCTGAATGCTTTGGCGGTGATTGCCCTTGAGGAGGCATGATGGCCGCAGGTTCCCGAGTGAATCTCTTCCAAAATTAACCAACCCTCCTCAGGAGAGATACACACTGAAGGACGCCTGAAACACTTTCTCTGTATAACTGGTCATCAACGACGGTGAAGGACTTCGACCTGCGAACGATCTGCCTAGCTTGGACCTCGTCTTCCGTAACTCTTGCCTCAGGATGTACGCAATGAATGGCATAGTCCATTCGGGAATGACAGCTAGAATCTCCATGACCAGGTCAACCACAGCGGGAACCTCGACTTCAGTCTGATCTGTTGAGCTCTTCGGTTGCACGGGTTCCTCTGTAAAAGAATCTTCTTTTACTGAGGGGAGGCGTAGGTGCTCGAGGCAGACATCACTCGGGACAGGTCTCCGTGTGGATCCAAGTTTTGCCAATTCATCTGCAAATTGGTTTTTCAGTCGGGGAACATGGTGAAGTTCCAGACCTTCAAACTTCTTTTCGAGCTTTCTTATTGCATTGCAGTATGTAGTCATGGTGGGGTTCCTTACATCCCACTCCTTCATTACTTGATTAACCACTAGATCTGAGTCGCCATAGACCATCAGGCGACGGACGCCGAGTGTGATGGCCATGCGCAACCCGTAAAGGAGAATTTCGTACTCTGCTTCGTTGTTGGAAGAATCAAAACGGATATGCAACACATACTTGAGTTTATCACCTTTCGGGGATATGAGCACTACGCCGGCGCCGGAGCCATTCAACATCTTTGACCCATCGAAGAACATGGTCCAATGAGCCGAGTAGATGTGAGTCAGTTGTTGTTGTTCTACCCATTCTGCTATGAAGTCAGCAAGAGCTTGAGACTTTATAGCTTTCTTGGCTTCGAACTTGATGTCGCAGTATAGCATCTCCATTGCCCACTTTGCCACTTGGCCTGATGCGTCCCAATTGTGGAGCATTTCCGACAATGGAGCATCAGATATGACAGATACCGAGTGGTCTTGGAAATAATGAGCCACCTTCTTTGCAGTCATGTAGATCCCATAAATAAGCTTCTGATAATGGGGATACCTCTGCTTGGAAGGAGTCAGGACTTCGGAAACATAATATACTGGCCGCCGAACCTTGTACGCTTTGCCTTCTTCTTCGCGTTCGACTATCAGAACGGTGCTGACGACTTGATTTGTAGCCACGATGTACAGAAGAAGGGGTTCTTTACTGAGCGGGGCAGTAAGAACCGACTGGGTGGAAAGCAGGGCTTTGAGGTCGTCGAATGCGGTTTGGGCTTCGTCTGTCCACTCGAAGGTATCTGACTTCTTCATGAGTCGGTACAGAGGTAACGCCTTCTCGCCGAGTCGAGCGACAAACCTGCTCAAAGACGCTAGGCAACCTGTGAGCTTTTGTAGGTCATGTACTCTTACCGGCCGCTCCATTCAAACAATGGTCCCGATCTTTTCGGGGTTGACATCGATCCCTCGTTCGGAAACGAAGAAACCGAGTAACTTCCCGCTGGGAACGCCGAATGAACACTTGGCTGGGTTGAGCTTGATATCATACCTACGTAGGTTGGCGAATGTTTCTGCCGTCATTCAGCAGGTCGGAACCTTTGCGTGACTTGACTACGATATCGTCCATATATGCCTCCACATTTCGACCAATCTGGTCTAGGAGGCATTTTTGGATCATTCGCATAAAAGTTGCTCCTTATTAAGGTGCTTGAAATCGATGCACATACGGAGAGACTTGTCCTTCTTGGGCACCATGACAACATTAGCGAGCCACTCGGAGTGGTGTACCTCGCGAATGAAGTTGGCTGCCAAAAGTTTAGCTACCTCCTCTTCGATTGCTTTTCTCTTGTGCGCGGCGGACCGACGCGGGCGTTCTCGGACGGGCCGAGCAGCAGGATCCACATGCAGTCGGTGCTCAGCCAACTCCCTGGGTACACCTGGCATGTCAGCAGGCTTCCATGCAATAATGTCCCAGTTCTCACGGAGGAATTGGATGAGCTCGGCTTCCTATTTTGGATCAAGGGTGGTGGAGATGTTTGTTGGGGCGGCGGTGGCATCCGTCGGGTGGATTCTTACTTTGTTCGTGTCTCCCGCCGACTGGAATGCAGACTCGGAAGCTGGCTTTTTTGAACGCATCAGGTCGGCGGGGTCGGCAATCTTCTTGTACTCATCCAACTCGAGTACAGCCATCTGATGGTCTGCAATTCTCGACCCCTGTTGCAGACACTCCTCGGCCCGCTGCCGATTGCCTGTGATAGTAATCACGCCTTTGGGACCAGGCATCTTCAGCTTCAAATATATGTAACATGGACGGGCCATGAAACGTACGTATGCCGGATGGCCCGGAATGGCATGGTATGCACTCTGGAAGTCTACCACCTCGAATGTTAACTTCTCTTTGCCGAAGTTCTTGTCAGAGCCGAAAATGACATCCAACGCAATCTGGCCAAGTGATTTGGCCTTTCTTCCTGGGACGACTCCATGGAAGTGCATACTGCTCTCGCTAAGTCTGGACATCGGAATGCCCATTCCCTTGAGAGTATCTGCGTAGATGATATTCAAGCCGCTGCCGCCGTCCATGAGGACTTTGCGCAGCCTAACTCCTTCCACCACCGGGTCGAGGACCATAGCTTGCCTCCTTGGGGTGGGTACGTGTGTTGGGTGGTCTGACTTATCAAAAGTGATTGCAGTCTGTGACCACTTGAGGAACGCGGGACTGGATGGGGTTGCCATGTTTACCTCCCTGTTGACCAGCTTCAGTCGACTTTTGCTTTCTACATCAGCAAAAATCATTAACGTTGCATGGACTTGAGGGAACGGATCCCCCTTGTCCTCATCATCTTGCTCGGTGTCTTTCTCACTCGGTTGTCCTTCATCGAATCCTTGGATCAGGAGGCGACACTGCCGAGTGTTATGTTTCAGCAATATGACATTGCCTTCTTCATCCGTCTTCGTGTGGATTGGACACGGTTGATCTAGGATGGAATTTCTTGACTGTTTCTTCTTGGGGGTGTACTGTGGTTTCCCCTTGCCTTTGGACTTAGCATTTGTAACGGCTGCCGCCTCTGCTTGCGGAGTGGATTGGGCTTTCTGTTTTTGCTTCCGACTGCTGCTCCCATCTCCGTCGGCGACTGACTTATGCTTGTCGCTACGTATGCGGTCCTCCTCTTCGCCATTCGCATAGCACGCGGCTATCTCCATCATCTTGCTCATGCAGATGTCGCCTGTCCGACCAAACTTCAGGTATAGATCTCTGTACCGAACGCGTGCCTTGAAGGCATAGACTGCTTGGTGTTCTGTAACATTCTCCACCGTGTGGTAGAGGGTTGTCCAGCGCTGGATGAAATCGCGCAAGGGCTCGTTTTGCTTCTGGACACAGTGCTGAAGCTATGTGAGACCAGCAGGGCGTTTGCACGTACCCTCGAAGGTCCTGATGAAGACTCGGGACAGATCTGCACAACTGTAAATGCTTGATGGAGCTAACTGGTTTAGCCAAGCTCGAGCCGAACCGTCGAGCATCAGTGGGAGATGTTTCATCGCGACATGGTCATGTCTGCCACCGATCTGGACCGCCACTCTGTAGTCGTCTAACCAAGTTTCTGGTTTGGACTCTCCTGTGAATTTCCTGATTTCCGTCGCCAATCGGAAGTCGGGAGGGATGTCAGCCGAGCGAATGGCCCGACTGAAACACTCAGGACCAGAAACAACGGTCCTGCTTCCACTCGGATGATCTCTATCGTGACCATCACGGTGGGCTCGGCTTCTATCAACCTTCTTCTGAGTGATATACCCCCTTGCATCAGGCCTTTGATCATGCGCGTCACCGCCTGAACGATGATGATCGTAATGCCGAGGTCCATAAGGCCCACTCCACGGAGGAGTACGCGAACGGCGGCGATCTTCGGGATGAGACCGAATGGAAAGCGGATTCCGACTCTGGTCCCTGGAACGATCGTTCCACAGGTTGCCCCCTCTGCGACGCTGGTGAGAGCCGGGACTGAAAACCGACCGATGTGTGTTCGCTTGAATGGAACTGTTGTGGATCTTGTTGTGCGACTGGGAGACCGCCGAGTTTTGCTGCTGCGCCGTATGTAACAAGGCACGGATCTGCTCGATTCCTCTACCAGCCTCCGAATCAGTCGGCTGGAGAGAATCAGCAATCCTGGTGGCTGCAGCCAAGTTGAGGATGGGTGTGCGGAACACCTCGACGTTGCTCTGGCGAGCGCGTCGACTAGAAGAACGAGGGTGCTGACGACGAGCGCCGGATGATTCTCCGGTCTCACGCTTGTTCCGACCAGTCCCGGAGGGACTTTCGTTGGAATCGGCCATGAGTACTTCGGCTGCAGGCCCGTGACCCTCATACTCGAAAGGTAGTTCAGTCGGAACTGACTCCAAGCACTGGGATGACCGCGGGACCACAACCGATTCGAGCACCGCCACTTGAGAGGACATGTTTTGTCGCGCTAGGACGTGTCGCACCCAACGCTGGAGCCGCGAACGACCGGATCGCTTGTTGCGGCGCGTGACGGGGGCGAAGATCGACACCGGGGTCGATGGGTGGAGAAGAAGAACGCCGCAGGAACTGGCACGGAAGTGCGTAGCCCCACGACTCGGAAGCGTCTCGATGTCGAGGGGCGCATCCTGAAGCCATGCCGAATCATCGGCGATGAAGGAGAGTGCACCGAAGAGGACTCTTGACCCATCCACGGATCTCCGCCGGATGACATGACGAAAAGATGAAATCGCAAACTCGCCGGAAGTCGCTTAGACCCCACGGGGGGCGCCAACTGTCGTGGGTATAAGTCTGACAGTAGAAGTACGAGGTACGAAAGTATATGGGCAGAGCCTTAGCTACAGCGAGGATATATGAGTTCAGGCCCCTCTACGGTGGAGGTAAAAGCCCTACGTCTCAGCGCTCTTGGGAGCTTTGTGTCGAGTGTATTAAGGGATTACAGCAAGTGCCGGAGCACTGAGACGTAGGGCTTTTAAGGGATTACAGCAAGTGCCAACCCCTGTACCAGTGGTGAAGGGCGGCTTATATAGAGTGCACTGCCCTTCATAATGGTCTGGTGGACAGGGGTGGAGTAGTGGCGAGTAAATGCTGGCGTTACTGGTAACGTAAGCCTTAAATGCTAGTTATGGTGTATGAAAACGTATGACCGTTGCCCTCCTGGGAGGTTACGGTGTACAGAGTGTGAAAGGACGTGGATGTCGCCTAGAGGGGGGTGAATAGGCGCTTTAAAATAATTAAGGTTTAGGCTTGAACAAATGCGGAATAAAACTAACGTTTAATATGTCAAGCACAAAACCTACAGACAACTAGGCTCACCTATGTGCACCAACAACTTATGCTAAGCAAGATAAACAACTAAGTGATAGCAAGATATATTACAATAAACAATATGTCTATCACAAAGTAAAGTGCATAAGTAAAGGGTTCGGGTAAGAGATAATCGAGGCACGGGGAGACGATGATGTATCACGAAGTTCACACCCTTGCGGATGCTAATCTCCGTTAGAGTGGTGTGAAGGCACAATGCTCCCCAAGATGCCACTAAGGCCACCGTAATCTCCTCACGCCCTCGCACAATGCAAGATGTCGTGATTCCACTAAGGGACCCTTGAGGGCGGTCACCGAATCCATACAAATGGCAAACCTTGGGGGCGGTCACCGAACCCGTACACGTGGCAACCCTTGGGGGCGGTTACCGGTACCCGTACAAATTGCTCGGGGCTATCTCCACAACCTAATTGGAGGCCCCGACGCTTGCCCGGAGCTTCACACCACAATGATTGACCTCCGAGACACCACCAAGCTTCTAGGATGCCAAAGCATCCACGAAGAACAATATCTAGGGTACTAAGTACCAAAGGTAGTAAGCTTCTCAACTTCTCACTTCCACGTATCACCGTGGAGAACTCAAACCGATGCAACTGATGCAATGGCAAGAACACACGAAGTGGTCAAGTCCCTCACACTCAAATCCCTCCACAACAACAAAAGCTATGGAGAAATATGAGAGGAAGAACAAGGAGCTCACAAAGAACTCCAAGATCAAGATCCAAGGGGTTCCCCTCACATAGAGGAGAAAGTGATTGGTGGATATGTGGATCTAGATCTCCTCTCTCTTCTCCCTCAAGAACAAGCAAGAATCATTGGAGGGATTGAGAGTAAGCAAGCTCTAAGAATGTCAACAATGGAGGTAGAACAAGAGCTCAACGGATGGATAAGGCCAAGGGGGAAGAAGACCCCCTTTATATACTGGGGGAAGGAATCAGACCGTTATCCCCACTCTCTGCCCGAGCTCCAGCGGTACTACCGTTGGCTGCAGCGGTACTACCGCCAGCTAGCGGTACTACCGCTGGCTGCAGCGGTGCCACCGCTCGCACTCCAGCGGTACTACAGCTGGGCCCCTGGTAGTGCAAAGGCACTACCACCGCCAAGAAAGTCTTCGCAAAAAGGTCCGTCCACGAACAACCGCTAGGCAGGCGGTACTAAGCTCCTGGAGCGGTACTACCGTTGACCAGTGGCGGTACTACCGCCAGCCAGTGGTACTACCGCTAGGGCCAGCGGTACTACCGCCAACTCTAGCGGTACTACCGCTAGGTCCAGCGGTACTACCGCTAGGTCCAGCGGTACTACCGCTCGCCAGTGAAACAGCCATAACTTTCGCATACGAGCTCCGAATCGAGCAAACCCAAGCTTGTTGGATTCAGGACGACAAGAGTTATCCAAACATCAAAAATGCAGATATGAAAATGCCAATGATATAGAGATGTGAGATCTCTATGAATGAAAAACCGGCAAAAACTCCAACATCGAAAACATCATAGTAGATGCATATGGACTCCGTTTTCAATGGACTCGAGCTTGTCATGAAGATGACCATAAGCTCTAAAACTCGCAAAGAGAAACGCCAAACAAGAACCAAGAAGTATGATGCGAGGATGCAAATGGTTTGAGCTCTCAACGAACGATACGATCAAGCTACTCACTTGAGAGCCCCCCTTGATAGTACAGCAATCTATCCTAACCAGAAAACCTATCAAGGGCAAACCTATACCTTGCACCTCGCCCTCTTGAGCTAGATGATGATGATCTTGGCTTCCTCAAGATGGACCACCTTTCTTGATTGCGTTGGCTTGATGAAGACTAGTTGATTGCTCCCCCATACTCACTATGGGTGAGCCACTCTTCAACATATCTTCACAAGTCCATTGCCACCACAATGGACGGCAAGCTTCAAGCATGATATCTTCATGCTGATCCACTTGAACTTGCACATCGCAATCTTGATGACGATCACAACTTGACGTCATACTTCATGGGTTGTATGAGATCTTCCCTTTGATGCAAGCCCATGGAAACACACCTAACCCCCACATAGAACTCTCACGAGGACCATGGGTTAGTACACAAACACGTAATGGACAATGCTTACCATACCATGGGATCACTTGATCCCTCTCGGTACATCTTGTACGCTTTGTGTGTTGATCATCTTGATTTACTCTTTGTCTGAGATCTTGATCAACCATGTGTCTCTATGACCATTCTTTGGATAATACCTTGAATACCACCTTGGTCATCATATGAACTCCTTGAACCCAACAGATGGACTTCAAGAAGTGCCTATGGACAAATCCTATAGATATAACTTAAGGCAACCATTAGTCCATAAGAATTGTCATCAATTACCAAAACCACATATGGAGATATATGCTCTAACAGAGTGGATTCCAGTCGGCACGTTAGATATGCTCCGAGTGGACCGTCGCCGACTGGATGATGGGGGCGTCCTTAGTTCAGTCGGAACTGTCTAAGGGCCTTGTCCCCTATGAAGGGTAGTCCTTGGGTAGGACCTATAGGGCAGACCTATGACCCTACCCTGGGACTATAACCCCATCAAGGGACGCAATGCATCGGACTTACCCAATCACTATGAGCAACAAGATATATAATACCTGCTTCCAGGAGCTTTAGTATTTCTTTTCTTACTGCCTCTTTCATCTTAGGATTTAATCTCCGTTGATGATCGGCAACTGGTTTGGAATCAGGATCGGTTTTAATTTTATGTTGGCATAGAGTGGGACTAATGCCCTTAAGATCATCAAGAGTATATCCAATAGTAGCGGTGCTTCCTCAGAGTTTTCAATAATTTCTTTTCTTCATGCTCCGAAAGGCTAGCACTAATAATAACAGGATATATCTCTTTTTCATCAAGATAAGCATACTTAATAGTATCAGGTAACTGCTTAAGCTCAAACACAGGATCACCCTTTGGTGGGGGTGGATCTCCAAGCAGTTCAACACGCAAATTATTCTGAAGGATAGGATGTTGTTCAAACATAACTCTATCTATCTCATTCCTTTCATCCATATGCATATCATTTTCATGCTCAAGCAAGTATTGCTCTAAAGGATCAATAGGAGGCACAGCAATAGAAGCTAGGGAAATAATTTCATCCTTACTAGACAATTATTTTTTATGAGTTTGTCTACCAAACTTGGAGAAATTGAATTCATGTGACACACCTTCAAAGCCAACAGTGACAGTTTGCTTCTCACAGTCAATATGAGCATTGACAGTGTTGAGGAAAGGTCTGCCAAATATGATGGGACAAAAGCTATCTTGTGTTTTAGCAAGAACGAGAAAATCAGCAGGATACTTAGTTTTACCACACAAGACTTCAACATCTCTAACAATTCCCAAAGGCCAGATAGTATCTCTATTGGCAAGTTGAATAGTAACATCAATAGGTTCCATCTCGACAGGTGCAATCTCGTCTTTAATTTCATCATATAAAGATCAAGGTATTACACTAACACTAGCACCCACGTCACATAAACCATGATAACAATGATCTCCTATCTTAGCAGAAACAACAGGCATGCCAACAACAGGCCTATGTTTGTCTCTAGCATGAGGTTTAGCAATTCTAGCAGCATCTTCACAGAAGTGAATATCATGCCCATCAACATTGTCGGACATGAGATCTTTGATAATAGCAATGCTAGGTTCAACTTTAATTTGATCAGGGGGTGTAGGTGTTCTAATGTAGCCCTTACGTATCACAGTTGGAGCTTTAGCATGATCCTTTATTCTAACAAGGAAAGGTGGTTTCTCAATGTAAGCACTAGGAACAATAGGATCATTATAAGCAATGACTTTCTCTTCAACTGGATTGGGTTTAACTACATTGACTTCTATGGGAGGATGATATTTAAATCACTTCTCTTTAGAGAGATTAATATGAGAAGCAAAAGATTCACATAATGAAGCTACTATCTCAGAGTCAAGTCCATGTTTAGCGCTAAAATCACAAAAGGTATTTGTTTCAACGAAGGATTTAACGCAATCGAACTTAAGATTCATACCTGACTCCTTACCTTCATCAAACTCCCAATCTTCAGAGTTGCGTTTAATTCTTTCCAATAAATTCCATTTGAAGTCAATATCTCTCTTCATAAAAGAACCGGTACAAGAAGTGTCAAGCATGGTGCGATTATCATGAGAAAGCCGACCATAGAAGTTCTGAATAATAATTCCTCTCGAGAGCTCATGGTTGGGGCATGAATATAACATTGACTTAAACCTCCCCCAAGCTTGAGCGATAATTTCTCTATCACGAGGCCAAAAATTATAGATATAATTCCGATCACGATGTACCAAATGCATAGGATAAAACTTTTGACGAAATTCCAATTTCAATCTGTTGTAGTTCCATGATCGAGTATCCTCACATAGCCTATACCATGTCAATGCTTTATCCCTCAAAGATAAGGGAAATACCTTCTTCTTGACCTCATCCTCGAGCAAACCTGCAAGCTTAAATAAACCACAAACTTCATCTACATAGATTAGATGCAAGTCGGGATGTGATTTTCCATCTCCTGTAAAAGGATTAGCCAACAGTTTCTCTAGCATACCCGAAGGAATTTCATAAAAAAAAATTCAGTAGGTGAAGTAGGTTGAGGAGCAACTCCTTGTGCCTCCTTGTGCTTTCATAAAAAATATACCACAAACAAGCTTCTCAAAGGATTAGTTTCCATAGTGACAAGTGACAATAAATTTCAGCACACTATATAAATGTTTCCTTACCAAATTCCACTTACCAAAGGCACTTCACTCCCCGGCAACGGCGCCATATAAGAGTCTTGATCACCCACAAGTGTAGGGGATCTATCGTAGTCCTTTCGATAAGTAAGAGTGTCGAACCCAACAAGGAGCAGAAGGATCTGACAAGTGGTTTTCAGCAAGGTAATCTCTGCAGGCACTGAAATTATCGGTAACAGATAGTTGTGTGATAAGATAATTCATAGCGAGAAAGTAAAAATAGTAACAAAGGTGCATCAAGACGGCCCAATCCCTTTTGTAGCAAGCAACAAGCCTGGACAAACTCTTATATGAGGTAAAGCGCTCCCGAGGACACATAGGAATTTCTGTCAAGCTAGTTTTCATCATGTTCATATGATTCGCGTTCGCTACTTTGATATTTTGATATGTGGGTGGACCGGTGCTTGGGTGCTGACCTTACTTGGAAAAACGTCCCACTTATGATTAACCCCTCTCGCAAGCATCCGCAACTACGAAAGAAGAATTAATACAAAGTCTAACCATAGCATTAAACTACTGGATCCAAATCAGCCCCTTACGAAGCAACGCATAAACCAGGGTTTAAGCTTCTGTCACTCTAGCAACCCATCATCTACTTATTACTTCCCAATGCCTTCCTCTAGGCCCAAATAATGGTGAAGTGTCATGTAGTCGACGTTCACATAACACCCCTAGAGGAAAGACAACATACATCGCATCCAAATATCGAACGAATACCAAATTCACATGACTACTATAGCAAGACTTATCCCATGTCCTCAGGAACAAAAGTGACTACTCACAAAGCATAATTATATTCATGACCAGAGAGGTATTGAATAGCATTAGGGATCTGAACATATGATCTTCCACCGAGTAATCCAACTAGCATCAACTACAAAGAGTAATAGCACTACTAGCAACCTTACAAGTACCAATCGGAGTCGCGAGACAGAGATTGGTTACAAGAGATGAACTAGGGTTTGGAGATGAGATGGTGTTCATGAAGATGTTGATGGAGATGAGTCCCCTCCGATGAGAGGAGTGTTGGTGATGACGATGGCGATGATTTCTCCCTCCGGGAGGGAAATTTCCCCAGCAGGACGGCCCTGCCGCATCTCTAGATTGGTTCTGCTCAAGTTCCGCCTCGTGGCGGCGGCGTCTCTTCCTGAAAACCTCCTCGTGATTTTTTCTGGAACGAAACACCTCCTTATAGCAAAAGATGGGAGCCAGAGGGGCAACAGGGGGCCCACAAGCCACCCAGGCGCGGCCAGGGGGGTAGGCCGCGCCTGGCAGGCTTGTGGCCTCCTGGTGGCTCCCCTCCGGTACTTCTTCCGCCCAGTATTTTTTATAAAATCCAAAATAATTCCTCGTTGATTTTCACGGCTTTTGGAGTTACGCAGAATAGGTATCTCAAACTTGCTCCCTTTTCAGAGCAGAATTCCAGCTGCCGGCATTCTCCCTCTTCATGTAAACCTCATAAAATAAGAGAGAAAAGGCATAAGTATTGTACCGTAAAGTGTAATAACAGCCCATAAAGCGATAAATATCAACATAAAAGCATGATGCAAAATGGACGTATCAAACCACCATACCTACATATTAAGGCATTTCTATAGCCTTTCCGAGATACATTGACATGCAACATCCACCATCTCATGACTTGATCTTCATGTCATATATGCTTTTGCTTGATCGAGGAGCCGCATGCTAGTTGGGCCTTGCCCTTATTATTGCTACATGACGTGCTAGTATTATTGCATATCCTGCTACACCGGCAGAGGCATACATTTGCATACATCATGATAGTTTTCATTTGTCTTTATGTTGAGTACTTCCTATTAAGTGTGAAGATCTTCTTTTTATTCTTGTAAAACATAGAGCGTTGCCCTTAAGTGAGGAAAAGATCCTAAAGAGGACAAATTAAAAGATCCCAAAGAGGAGAAATGAAAAGATCCCAAAGAGGACAAATGAGAGATAAATAGAAAGAGCCAAAGAGGCCACAAAAAAATAAAAAATAAAATAAAAAGAAAGATAAATAAAGAAATAAAAAGAGAGAAGGGGGCAACACTACTATTCCTTTTGAGAGATCCACACTCGTACTCTATTGTTATATTTGTACTCCATAGAGATTATCATTCATGTATAATTATGTGGGGACCCTTACACTATAGAACTTGGCTTGTATATCCCAATGATGAGCCTCCTCAAATGAGCTCTAGGTCTTCATGAGCAAGCAAGTTGGATGCACCCCCACTAGTTCCATTGGAGAGCTTACCTTAGCTCATATGTGCATCTGTTACATGGAAATCCCTACTCCTCACATCATATCTATCATTTGGCTTTCTCTCGCCTATGGTTGTCCTCATTGATGTGAGCCTTTCACACCTTTTTGTCTTCCTTCCCCATCATTATTCTTTGTGCCATCCTAAGTTCCAACATATCTTGCTTGCACTCATCCATTGCATGAGTGCTCAAAGTCGAAAGGGAGAGGATCATTTTGACTTGTGCCTGACTAGTGGTCTCGGGATGAGTCAAAATAAGATTCCGAAGGAGACCAAGTGTGAAGTTTTAGTAGATTGAGTTATCAATTAAACTACAAAATATTTTTATGCTCTAAACCATCTCCCACTTCTTGCTGGCAAACACCATTTGGAGACATTCGAGTCACGGACAACGAGAGCTCTTGCACCTTTATGTTCTTACTTTGCTATTTTCAATACCAAATATAGACTCTTGCTTGTTATTTTCTTGACTTGAATTGCATATCTTACTTGCTTTACTTTGAAGTTCTTATATGTGTGTTAGCATGTCACCACAGAAATTATTTGTGTTATCATTTACCTACTCAAGGACGAGAAGGAATTAAGCTTGGGGATGTTGATACGTCCCAAACGTATCTATAATTTTTGCTTGTTCCATGATCTTTTGGGTGACATTGTTATATGTTTTGCTACACTTTTATATATTTTTACACATATTTGGACTAACCTACTAACTCAGTGCACCAGTGTCTGTTTTTGTCTGCTGATGTCTTTTTTGCAGGGACTTTTACCCCAATTTACCGAGTCCCAAAAATCCCAAGAAAAATATATAAAAATCAGCGTGACAGAAGCTTCCCGTGGGACAGAGGGGAGCCAGGGCCTTCCCAGGTGGCCTCCCTACGCGGCCTACCCCCTCGCCGCGCCCACAGGTCGCTTGGGTGGGGCCCACCTCCTCTGGTGCCCTCCTTCGACCTATATTTACCTCTCCGATAGGAAACCCTTCCAGGAGATCCAGAATTGCGAATTTCTCCATCGTTCCGCCGCCATAGCGCTTCTGAGATCGGGAGCGTCAAAAGACCTCTTCCTGGCACCCTGCTGGAGGGAGGATTGACCTCCGGGAGCTTCTCCACCACCATGGGCGCTTCCCGGACGTTCCATGAGTAGTCCTCCTTGGACCATGAGTCCATGACCAGTAGCTATGTGATGTATTCTCTCCAATCGTGTGCTTCAATGTTTAGCCCTTGTGAGCTGCCCTACATGATCAAGGCATCTATGTAATTTTCCTGCTATTCCTATGCTTGGTTTGCTGGGATCCGATGGATAATGAGATTATGTTCAGATTTTGATGAGTTATATATTTGGTTATTCTTTTATATTATGTTCTTTAGTGATTCATGCATGTTCTCCGTTGCTCTTTATTGCTTTGGCCGAGTAGTAGATTGTAACTCCAAGAGGAGCGTTATGCATGATTGTGGGTTCATGCCCCCTGATGTCTAGCTTGAGTGACAGAAACATGAGACTAGGGGGTGTGTTGTTGCCACTAGGGAGAAAACAACAGTGCTTGTGATCACAGTTGCAAGTATTGTTTACCTTACGCAAAGTTCGTTAATGCAGTTGTCTGTTGCTTTGAGTTTACACTTTGGGTGGGCTCGCAACTTAATACCAGCGAGATGTTCTGGATAGATATCTCAAGGTGGATGTTTAGTAAGTAGATGTTGATGAATAAACGGTCTACTTGTCTTGGCGTACTGCCCATTACTTTTGAGCCTCTAACTTTCTAGCAGCATGATTAGCATTGCGGTGCGTTTATAATTTGTCAATTGCCCAGCTGTAATTTGTTTACCCGTGCATAGTTGTTTATCATCTTTTGGGAGAGAGACATCACTAGTGAACATCATGTGACTCAGGTCCATATTACCACCATTGCTTACACCTCCATCATTTACTGCTTCTATTTACTTTTCCGTTGCAATCACTATCACTATTCCCGCTTGTGTTTTGATCCTTTGCAAACTACAAGGCCGGAGAGATTGAAAACCTCTCTGTACTCCTTGGGAGCAAAGTTATTGGTTGTGTGTGCAGGTCCACGTCTTCTACTAGCACCAGAGCAACGAACACCTACTTGTTGATCCTCGGAGTCCTCCTGGTTCGATAAACCTTACAGTCCACGTGTAAGGGAATTCTGCTGCTGACTACATCTCCACCTTCCACTTGGGGTAACCAACGAGGGGCGATAAGTATATCCATCAACTCATCATCACATGTCTGCGTAGTTCTCGAACCCGTAGGGTCTGCACAGTTAAGGTTCGGTGACATTTCAGTATAGTTCAGTTATGTATGTTGGTTACCGAAGGTTGTTCGAAGTCCCAGATGAGATATCAGACATCACGAGGTGCTCCCAAACGGTCCAGAGGTAAAGATTTATATATGGGAAGTCATATTTTGGCTACCGGAAAAGTTTCGGGGTTTTTCGGTATTGTACCGGGAAGCTTCTAGAAGGTTCCGGAAACTTTTGGAGGAGTCCGGAAGTCCACCAAGGATTCTACCATGTCACAAGGGTTTGCATGGGCTGAGGGGAGACATTGTGGCCTTATTGGGCCAAGCACACAAGTCCCTCAAGGCCCAAGCAGTTGGGAAAGGTGGAAAGTCCACCTTTGTATGGAAGGGAAGGAAGGAGACTAGGATTCCACCTCCTCCCCCCTTGGTTGCGCCCTAGGGCTTGGAGGGGCTGTTCCCCATGCTCCTCCACCTATATATAGAGGGGAGGGGCACCCAAGAGGACACGCGAAGCCCTTGGCGCCCCTCTCTCTCCCTACATCGTTTTCTCCTCCGTTCGCGGTTTCGGTAGCGCTAGGCGTAGCCCTACCGGGACAGCAACACCACCACCACCGTAACGCCATCGCGCTGCCGGAGAACTCATCAACCTCTTCGTCCTCTCTTGCTGGATCAAGGAGACGGAGAACGTCATCGAGCTGTACGTGTGCTGAACGCGGAGGTGTCGTCCGTTCGGCACTCAATCGGGACGGATCATGAAGGGATCACGGGACGAATCGCGATTTAGATGGCGAAGACGTTCGACTACATCAACCGCATTATATATGCTTCCGCTTAGCGATCTACATGGGTATGTAGATGCACTCCCCCTCTCGTAGATGTTAGTCTCCATAGATTGATCTTAGTGTGCGTAGGAAAAAAAATATTTCACATATGACGTTCTCCAACAAACACCCCTCTAAAAAAAGAACGTCAAAGTGGAGAAAAAGGTGCACCTTTCTGTTGTTTTCTTGTGGTTATTTTTGTCTATGCTTTTATGAGATGAAATGTGGTTCACTGATGTGAGTATGGCTGTGTAAAATAATGAATGAACGTGTATGTTTTGAAGCTCGCTTTGTTTTCTCATGTTGTTTGTCCGTGTAAACACCCCTCTCTGAACAGCTCAGTAGGAAAACAAATCCAAAATTACGCACGATACAAAAAGTAATGAAGTTCACTTCTCTATAGCAATGTGGTTCACTTACCTCCGATGTGGAGTGCACTCCGCTTACTCATCTTGAAAAGATCAAGTCCAACAAAAGAAAAATCACGCAGTGCACTTATCCATCGGATGCAGTGCGGTTTCCTGTTAAAAAAGCAGTGCACTCTTGTATCACATGCGGTTCACATGTTGATTTGGGTGTCGCAAAAAAAACCGAGTGTCCGCATTTTAGCAAAATCGAAACTGCTCTCAAACCGTAATGAACTAGAGAGAGTGTTCTACATGAAAAGATGCGCCTCGTCGATATCTTTCCAACGCCGTATCATTTGCATTGTTCCGACGAGCGGTTTGCAAAAAATTATGAAAATATGCTCACTGCAACTCATAGGCAGCGCACCATATTCAAAATTCATTCTAAACCATAAGGAATCTCAACAAATGGCCAATGTCTATTCCACAGATTTTCAATGCCATATCACACGCCTCCTTCTGAGGAACGATTTAATAACTGCAGCGAAAACAGTCCCAAAAAAGAAAAAAAAAGAAAAAAAAAGAATTCTGTTTTTAGTAAATTTGAAATTACTCTCAAGCCGTAAGGAATTAGAGAGAGTAATCTACATGAAAAACATGCGGCTCGATGATATATTTCCAACGCCATTTTGTTTACTTCGTTCCGACGAGTGGTTTAGAAAAAATTGCAAAAATACGCTCGCTGCAGCCCGTCATGCGCCCACCATTTTTGAAACTTCTCACAAACCGTGAGAATTCGCGAAAAATGTTCAACATTACGGAGTTGGGGATTTTCTGTAACAATCTAACGGTATATTATACATCTCATTTTGAAAAACGTTTTAAAAACTAAAGCCAAAACAGTGTCGAAAAAGCGCGTGCAGTTTTTTGTTGGGGAACGTCGCATGGGAAACAAAAAATTTCCTACGCGCACGAAGACCTATCATGGTGATGTCCATCTACGAGAGGGGATGTGTGATCTACGTACCCTTGTAGACCGTACAGCAGAAGCGTTAGTGAACGCGGTTGATGTAGTGGAACGTCCTCACGTCCCTCGATCCGCCCCGCGAACCGTCCCGCGATCCGTCCCACGATCTAGTGCCGAACGGACGGCACCTCCGCGTTCAGCACACGTACAGCTCGACGATGATCTCGGCCTTCTTGATCCAGCAAGAGAGACGGAGAGGTAGAAGAGTTCTCCGGCAGCGTGACGGCGCTCCAGAGGTTGGTGATGATCTCATCTCAGCAGGGCTCCGCCCGAGCTCCGCAGAAACGCGATCTAGAGGTAAAACCGTGGAGATATGTGGTCGGGCTGCCGTGGCAAAGTTGTCTCAAATCAGCCCTAAAACCCCACTATATATAGGAGAGGGAGGGGGAGCCTTGCCTTGGGGTCCAAGAACCCCCACGGGGTCGGCCAAGCCAAGGGGGGAAGGATTCCCCTCCCAAACCGAGTCCTACTTGGTTTGGAAGGTGGAGTCCTTCTTCCCTTTCCCACCTCCTCCTTTTTTTTCCTTTCCTCTTTGATTTTCTTCCCAATGCGCATAGGCCTCTCTTGGGCTGTCCCACCAGCCCACTAAGGGCTGGTGTGGCACCCCAAACACCTATGGGCTTCCCCGGGGTGGGTGCCCCCCTCCCCCCCCCCCGGTGAACTCCCGGAACCCATTCGTCATTCCCGGTACATTTCCGGTAACTCCGAAAACCTTCCGGTAATCAAATGAGGTCATCCTATATATCAATCTTCGTTTCCGGACCATTCCGGAAACCCTCGTGATGTCCGTGATCTCATCCGGGACTCCGAACAACATTCGGTAACCAACCATATAACTCAAATATGCATAAAACAACGTCGAACCTTAAGTGTGCAGACCCTGCGGGTTCGAGAACTATGTAGACATGACCCGAGAGACTCCTCGGTCAATATCCAATAGCGGGAACTGGATGCCCATATTGGATCCTACATATTCTACGAAGATCTTATCGTTTGAACCTCAGTGCCAAGGATTCATATAATCCCGTATGTCATTCCCTTTGTCCTTCGGTATGTTACTTGCCCGAGATTCGATCGTCAGTATCCGCATACCTATTTCAATCTCGTTTACCGGCAAGTCTCTTTACTCGTTCTGCAATACAAGATCCCGCAACTTACACTAAGTCACATTGCTTGCAAGGCTTGTGTGTGATGTTGTATTACCGAGTGGGCCCCGAGATACCTCTCCGTCACACGGAGTGACAAATCCCAGTCTCGATCCATACTAACTCAACGAACACCTTCGGAGATACCTGTAGAGCATCTTTATAGTCACCCAGTTACGTTGCGACGTTTGATACACACAAAGCATTCCTCCGGTGTCCGTGAGTTATATGATCTCATGGTCATAGGAACAAATACTTGACACGCAGAAAACAGTAGCAACAAAATGACACGATCAACATGCTACGTCTATTAGTTTGGGTCTAGTCCATCACATGATTCTCCTAATGATGTGATCCCGTTATCAAGTGACAACACTTGCCTATGGCCAGGAAACCTTGACCATCTTTGATCAACGAGCTAGTCAACTAGAGGCTTACTAGGGACAGTGTTTTTGTCTATGTATCCACACATGCACTGTGTTTCCAATCAATACAATTATAGCATGGATAATAAACAATTATCATGAACTAAGAAATATAATAATAACTAATTTATTATTACCTCTAGGGCATATTTCCAACAGTCTCCCACTTGCACTAGAGTCAATAATCTAGTTCATATCACCATGTGATTCCAACGAATCCAACACCCATATAGTTATGGGGTCTGATCACGTCTTGCTCGTGAGAGAGGTTTTAGTCAACGGTTCTGAAACTTTCAGATCCGTGCATTATTTACAAATCTTTATGTCATCTTATAGATGATGCTACTACGTGCTATTCGGAAATGCTCCAAATATCTACTCTACTATATGAATCCATTTCACTACTCACAGTTATTCGGATTAGTGTCAAAGCTTGCATCGGCGTAACCCTTTATGACGAACTCTTTAACCACCTCCATAATCGAGAAAAATTCCTTAGTCTATTCAGTTACTAAGGATAACTTTGACCGCTGATCAGTGATTCAATCATGGATCACTCTGTGTACCTTTTAATAGACTTGCTGCAATGCACACATCAGGTGCGGTACTCGGCATGGCATACTTCAGAGTCTACGGCTAAGGCATAGAACACGACCTTAGTCTATTCTCTTTATTCTGCCGTGGTCGGGTTTTGAGTCTTACTCAAAATTCACACCTTACAACGCAACCAAGAACTCCTTCTTTGCTGATCTATTTTGAACTCCTTCAAAAAATTGTCAAGGCATGCATCTTGTTGAAACTTCCATTAAGCGCTTTCGATCTATCTCCATAGATCTTTGATGCTCAACGTTCAAGTAGCTCAATCCAGGTACTCCTTTGAAAAACTCCTTTCAAACAACCTTGTATGCTTTACAGAAATTCTACACTACTTCTGATCCACAATATGTCAACCACATATACTTATCAGAAATTCTATAGTGCTCCCACTCACTTCTTTGGAAATACAAGTTTCTCATAAACCTTGTAAAAACCCAAAATCTTTGATCATCTCATCAAAGTGTATATTCCAACTCCGAGATGCTTGCACCAGTCCATGGAAGGATCACTGGAGCTTGCATACTTGCTAGTATCTTTAGGATCGACAAAACCTTCTGGTTGTATCACATACAATGTTTGCTCAAGGAAACCGTCGAGGAAACAATGTTTTGACATCCTACGTGCAATATTTCATGAATAATGCAGTAACTACTAACATAATTCTAACAAACCTTTAGCATCGCTACGAGTGAGAAAGTCTCATCATAGTCAACTGTTTGATCTTGTCAGAAACATCTTTGCGACAAGTCGAGCTTTTCTTAATAGTGACTTATCACCATCATCGTCTGTCTTCCCTTTAAAGATCCATCTTTACTCAATAGTCTTATGACCATCAAGTATCTCTTCCAAAGTCTACACTTTGTTTTCATACATGGATCCTCTCTCGGATTTCATGGCTTCCAGCCATTTGTCGGAATCCGGGCCCACCATTGCTTCTCCATAACTCGTAGGTTCACTGTTGCTCAACAACATGACCTCCAAGACAGGGTTGCCGTACCATTCTGTAGTAGTACGCGACCTTGTCAACCTACGAGGTTTGTAGTAACTTGATCCGATGCTTGATGATCACTATCATCAGCTTCCACTTCAATTGGTGTAGGCGCCACAGGAACAATTTCCTGCGCCCTGCTACACACTGGTTGAAGTGATGGTTCAATAACCTCATCAAGTTCTACTACCCTCCCACTCAATTCTTTCGAGAGAAACCTTTCCTCGAGAAAGGATCCGTTTCTAGAAACAAACACTTTGCTTTCGGATCTGAGATAGGAGATGTACCCAACTGTTTTGGATATCCTATGAAGATGCATTTATCCACTTTGGGTTCGAGCTTATCAGACTGAAAATTTTTCACATAAGTGTCGAAGCCCCAAACTTTCAAGAAATGACAATTTAGATTTCTCTAAACCTCAGTCTATACTGTGTCATCTCAACGGAAATACGCGGTGCCCTATTTTAAAGTGAATGCGGTTGTCTCTAATGCATAACCCATAAACAATAGTGGTAATTTGACAAGAGACATCATAGCATGTACCATACCAAATAGTGCGTGGCTATGACGTTCAGACACATCATCACACTATGATGTTCCAGGTGGCATGAACTGTGAAACAATTTCCACATTGTCTTAACTGCGTACCAAAACTCGTAACTCAGATATTCATTTCTATGATCATATCATAGACAGTTTATCCTCTTGTTACGACGAACTTCACTCTGAAACGGAATTGAACTTTTCAATATTTCAGACTTGTGATCCATTAAGTAAATACTCCTGTATCTACTCAAATCGTCAGTGAAGTAAGAACATAATGATATCCATTGCGTGCCTCAGCACCCATTGGACTGCATACATCAAAATGTATCACTTCCAACAAGTTACTATCTTGTTTCATCTCAATGAAAAACAAGGCCTTGCTCATGTGGTATGATTTGCATGTCACTAGTGATTCAAAAACAAGTGAGTATAAAGATCCATCAGCATGGAGCCTCTTCATGCAATTTATACCAACATGACTCAAGCGGCAGTGCCACAAGTAAGTGGTACTATCATCATTACCTCGTATCTTTTGGCACCAATATTATGAACATGTGTAACACTACGATCGAGATTCAATAAACCATTGAAGGTGATTATTCAAGGAAATAGAGTAACCATTATTCTCTTTAAATGAATAATCGTATTGCAATAAACACGATCCAATCATGTTCATGCTTAACGCAAGCACCAAATAACAATTATTTAGGTTTAACACCAATCCCGATGGTAGAGGGAGTGTGCGACGTTTGATCATATCAACCTTGGAAACACTTCCAACACGTATCATCACCTCGCCTTTAGCTAGTCTCCGTTTATGCCGTAGCTTTCATTTCGTGTTACTAATCACTTAGCAACCGAACCGGTATCCAATACCCTCGTGCTACTAGGAGTACTAGTAAAGTACACATCAACATCATTTATATCAAATATACTTCTTTCGACTTTTGCCAGCCTTCTTATCTACCAAGTATCTAGAGTTACTCCGCCTCAGTGTCTGTTCCCCTCATTACAGAAGCACTTAGTCTCGGGTTTGGGTTTAATCTTGGGTCTCTTCATTAGTGCAGCAACTGTTTTGCAGTTTCACGAAGTATCCCTTCAAGCCCTTGCCTTTCTTGAAACTTAGTGGTTTTACTAACCATCAACTATTGATGCTCCTTCTTGATTTCTACTTTCGCAGTGTCAAACATCGCGAATCGCTCAAGGATCATTGTATCTATCCTTGATATGTTATACTTCATCATGAAGCTCTCACAGCTTGGTGGCAGTGACTTTGGAGAACCATCACTATCTTATCTGGAAGATTAACTCCCACTTGATTCAAGCGATTGTTGTACTCAGACAATCTGAGCACACGCTCAACGATTGAGCTTTTCTCCTTTACTTTGTGGACAAAGAATCTTGTCGGAGGTCTCGTACCTCTTAACAAGGGCACAAGCATGAAATCACAATTTCATCTCTTTTAGAACATCACTTATGTTCCGTGACGTTTCAAAACGTTTTCGGCGCCTTGCTTCTAAGCCATTAAGTATTTTGCACTGAACTATCGTGTAGTCATCAGAAACGTGTATGTCGGATGTTCACAGCATCCACAGACGACGCTCGAGGTGCAGCACACCGAGTGGTGCATTAAGGACATAAGCCTTCTGCGCAGCAACGAGGACAACCCTTGGTTTTACAGACTCAGTCTGCAAAGTTTGCTACTATCAATTTTCAACTAAATTTTCTCTAGGAACATATAAAAACAGTAGAGCTATAGCGCAAGCTACATCGTAATTCGCAAAGACCATTAGACTATGTTCATGACAATTAGTTCAATTAATCATATTACTTAAGAACTCCCACTCAAAATGTCGGGACCCCGATCCTAAGCCATAGGAATCCAGCCTGTAACATATCGCATCCCTTTGTGGTCTCACGCACGGTTAACTCCACGGCTGCAGCCTTACCTTAGCCGGGACCGTTTGCGTCTTTTGACTCACGTATGCAATAGTGTCGCTAGCAATCCAATGTCAAAGAACCCGGATCGACATGTCTAGTCATAAACCAAAGTGGCAGTTCCGCACAAGGACAGGCATACATGACCCAACAAAGCAGGTGTCGGTCATCAACAAACGTAGACGAGTCGTAGCAAGCTACAAGGACTCCATTACGTCACGTGACATTTCCCCAAAGGGGACAGACACAGCAACTAAGAAGGACACATGCCGGTCAACCAATGTGTCCGGAGCAGTAGCGAACTACCAAGGCTCGTTGGATCACAAAGGGGCATTTCCTTGTAAGGAGTACTACTAAAGTTCACGACTAGGTATTCGAACCCCATACATATCAAGTAAGACACACGTACGCATGGGATACCGATATGTATAGATACATCGATGGCATCACAACATAACCATAAACATACAAGCTATATTTAAGAGGCTCGGAAGAGCCACACACATAATATTACACATTAAGGGTCTCTCGACCCATAATAGCAGTCATACAAATGCAAACCAGCGGAAGAGTTATAAACTGTCTGGGTACAGACAGAGCAACTAGAAGGCACATGGCCTGACTATACTACAGAGCCGACGTAGGGCCAGATCGTAGCTGGGACACCAGCTACTCGTCGTCGTCGATGTCTACGAAGAACCCTCCATTAGGGTCATTAGCAACCTCTGCAACATTTATTAAGCAAACATGAGTACGAAGGTACTCAGCAAGACTTTAGGATGACTAACTACTCATGCAAGTTATCAAGAAGGTATTGTGGGGTTTCACGCGGAAAGCCAGCATTTGACTCGTGGCTAGACAACTTGCTTTTTGAAATTAGTTTTGACAACTTGATTTCTCGCACACGAGTCCACTAACACCACAACAATACACTATCGTGGAATCATTCCGTCTCCATACGGAAATGCCGTCCACGACACTCACGCTTATCTTGACAATTTTATGAGTAGCCATTGAAGTTATCTATGAACAACATAAGTCTCCAAGTAGTCCATATCCACGGACGTGGCTATTCGAATAGATCATAACCCTGCAGGGGTGTACTTCGTCACACACGCTCCCGCCACTTATTGCCATGTGCACGTCATGCACCTCGGCAACCTTCAAGCGGAAGCCCAGCGAGGGAGTCGGCCACGACCGTTAATCACACTAGTACCTAGTCCAGGTTTATCGCCTATCTGAGAGTAACCCGTACGGAAGTCCGGCCGAGGTTTCCGCCACGGCCTCAAACGATGTGCGCAGGGTTCCCAAGCCCACCATCCGGGTGCCACTTGGTACACCGTGCCACTGCCTACCACATCACGGTCCACCCCTCAGGTCAGCACCATGCACGGCCTCCAGCATTACTATAAACACCAGAAACTACTTGCAACTCCTGGACCGAGTACTAAGCGATTAATAGGCCGAGCGGGGTCATATTTCAGGGCCCAGCATGTGATAGTATCTAGTCTTGGATTACATACACGGAACTCAGTTCCTAAGGACGGTTCCAATGAAACAACCCGCCATGTACTCCTACATAGCCTTTCACCGGTACCTTTACCAAATCAAGTTCAACACACGACCTTTGCTCACCGAACACATTCCACATTTCTGTTCACCTCCCAGATGACAGACCATACACAACTCTAAGCATAGCATGCATAGCGGGATAAGGCACATCATAGCTCAAACAACTACCAGGTATGCTAGGTTGCAAGGTTCGGCTATTTACTGTGACAAGGTTAAGTCATGCAAAGGAAGTGGGTCCAACTATCGTGGCAAAAGCAGTTGAAGCATTTGATCCTAATGCAATAAATAGGTGCAGGAGCAAGAGCATAGGAGTTATCGTGATGATCAAAAGGGTTGCTTGCCTTGTTGCTCAGAGGAGGAACGATATCCGTCGGACGGATATTCGGTGGAATCCGGGGGTGCGGAGCCTACCAAAATGAATGGTAACATTCAATAACAATCATATGCAATCAAAATGATGCATGAGCATGGCATGAGAATGCAAGTGATAAGTTATTATAACCAAGATGTTTTAGGTTTGGAGTTGATTTGAATCACATTCGAATAGCAATTCAAACGGGTATTCCCGGATACCGGTTTAATTGATTCGACCTGATGCTCAGATCAACCTAATGTTAACATGCATGGAATGTCATGTTATGGTACTGATTTATATCTAGGGCAGTGTGTGATCATTGCATTTATAATGAAATTTGGATATTTTTGCAAATTCCATTTATAAAGTGATTAAAGAATTGAATTATTCCTTATTTCACAATTTAGGTTCCTGTAACTTTTTCAAACATAGTTGAAAATAGCATAATCAGAATCCTTGAATTTTTCTGATACTTTTTCATATATAAATTATTTTCATTGGAGTTACAGATTAATTTCTATGATTTTTGCAATTTTTAGCAATTTCCTGAATTAGTTTTAAACTGAAAATTCCATTTATTTCATCAGGCTGACGTCAGCAGGTCAGCCGACCTGTGCAGGTCAAACCTGACAGGGGGGCCCCACTGGTCAACCTCTCTGGGACTAATCCCGCGCTGACCAGCCCCTAATTGGGGTTTGACCAGGCGTGGGGCCCTCTGGCAGCGACTCAGGGGAGGGCGATTAGGCCCTAATGGTCGGCCACGTCGACGGCCACCGGAGGGTGGTCGCCGGCGACCAAACCCGCGGCGGAGGGCTCGCCGGAGGCGACCTAGACGGCGCTACACGGCACGAAAACGCACGCGGTTGGCAACTACACCAAGCCCGCGAAGTGGCCGATCTGGCAGTACCATCTGGGGAGGCTAGGGTCGCCGGAAGAGGCGTCGGCGACGAGCCGGAGCGGCGGTCGAAGCTCGGGCGTCGTCGGGGGCTTTGAATCAGAGGGATCCACGCTTAGTTCTTAGCTGCTACGGCATCTACGCGTCGTCCTGGAACTGCTGGTGCTCTCGGGAGGACGAGCTGGACATCGGAGGGCTACCGGCGACGAGCGGCAGCGGCGGTGCTCGTCGGGCTCCGATGAAACTAGGGCTAGAGGAGGGGATCGACGGGGAAAACTTAGGGAAAACCACCGCATGCTCACAGGGAGTGCAGAGAAGAGCTCAGACGGCTCGGGGAAGGCCTGGGGGCGACGAATCGACGGGAGAGGTCCGGCGGCCGGAGGAGGAAGACGACGGCGTTGCGTGCGTTGCAGGGCTCGAGGGGACTTCGGCTTCTGCAGAGACGACCAGGGCGACGAGGCGGAGCTAATGGCGTGCTCGGGGAGGGGATCCTATGGCCAGGGGCACGGCCAGCTCGAGCTCGGCTCTAATGGCGGCAGCAGGGAGAAGGAGGGGATCCGGGCGGAGGAGGAGAACCGAGGCGGGGAATGGATAGGGGAGGCTCTGGGGAGCTTATCCCCGTCGTCGCCAGCGTGAACCGGCGTCCAGGCAGGCACGCAGGTGCGTGGCCGCGCCGGAGGAGGCGGCGGCCACCTCCTGCTGCCTACTGGCGCGAGGGAGGGGACGAGCGGGGAGATGGGCTGGGCCTGGCTTGGGCGTCAGGTAAGTCTTTTCCTTTTTCTTGTGCTCTTGTTTTTCTGTTTTGCTATTAATTGCTTTGCTAATTATTTCAGCTCCAAAACAAAAGGTAAAAACTATTTTAAACCTCCTGAAATATTTGTTATAATAACCCCACTCATTTCCAAAGTTTTCAATATTTTTGGAAAATTATAGTTTCAGATTTCAAATTTAAATTTTGAAACCAGTAGCTTTTTGCCTTGAAACAAAAAGTTTAAAGTGTCAAGAAAATAGTTTTCTCCAATGCTCATTTACTTTCATGATTTATCAGACAGTTTGAACATTTCCTGAGGCCATTTTGGGTTCATTGATTTTGAACTAGTTTGAAATTTCCTTTAGTTGAAATAGTGGCTAGGGTTTTGGGTTTTTCCTTTGCCACTTGGTTGATATTGTTGAAGCTTCTTAGATGCAAATGCAAAGAAGACATGAGCACAATGCTATCTAGCTTAAGGGTTAGGGATGTGACAACTCACCCCCACTCAAAAGAATCTCGTCCCGAGATTTAGAAGTCGTCGGGAATAACGCAGGATATTCAAGTCGGAGACGATCCTCTCTTTCCCAAGTTGCCTCCTTTTCAGAATGATTTGACCATTGAACTTTAAGAAACTTGAGGTTTCGACGTCGAGTGGTACGCTCAGCTTGATCAAGAATACGCACGGGGTATTCTCGGTAAGAAAGGTTATCTTGTAGATCAAGCGTTTCGTGGTCCACTTCACGGATAGGATCCGAAAAGCAACGCCTGAGTTGCGAGACGTGGAAAACATCATGAACCTTGGAAAGATGCGGAGGAAGTTCCAACTGGTAGGCAACTTCTCCTCGTTTGGCAAGAATGCGGAAAGGTCCAATGTAACGAGGAGCCAACTTGCCCTTGATACCGAAACGACACGTACCCTTCAAAGGTGTAACCCGAAGGTAAGCCTTCTCGTCAACTTCAAAGGTCACAGCCTTATGATGACGATCATATTGGCTCTTTTGACGAGACTGGGCTGTTTTCAACTTTTCACGAATAATGCGAACCTGCTCTTCTGCATCCTGGATCATGTCCGGGCCAAAGAGTTGCCTCTCTCCGGTTTCTGACCAATTAAGAGGTGTTCGACATCTTCGTCCATAGAGAACTTCAAAAGGGGCTTTGCCCAAGCTTGATTGATAACTATTGTTATAAGCGAATTCGGCGAATGGAAGGCACTTCTCCCAATTCATACCGAACGAAATAACACAAGCTCGGAGCATATCTTCTAGGATTTGATTCACTCTTTCTACTTGACCACTTGACTGGGGATGGAAGGCAGTGCTAAAAGATAAGTGAGTCCCCATGGCATTCTGAAAACTTTCCCAGAAACGAGAAGTAAAGATACTTCCACGGTCCGAGTTAATTTCCAGGGGAACACCATGAAGAGACACTATTCGAGAGATATATAACTCTGCTAGCTGGCTAGCTGTTATACTCTCACGAACCGGAAGAAAATGAGCCACTTTGGAAAGACGGTCAATGACCACAAAGATAGCATTATTTCCTTTCTTGGTCTTGGGAAATCCGGTAATGAAATCCATGCTAACTTTATCCCATTTCCATTCAGGAATAGCTAAAGGTTGAAGGGTGCCAGCAGGCCTTTGATGTTCTGCCTTAACTCGACGACAAACATCACAGTTAGCAACGAACTCAGCAATTTCTCTCTTCATCCTAGTCCACCAGAACCTCTGGCGTAGGTCCTGATACATCTTAGTACTACCGGGATGAAGGGTGAGAGGAGAATCATGAGCCTCTTTAAGGATTAACTGCCTTAGATGTGGGTTCTTAGGAACCACTAAACGATTCTGGAAGAACACCTCACCTTGATCATTCACGGAAAATTCTTTAGCGTTTCCGCTAAAAATATTCTCCTTGATCCGTGATATACCCTTGTCACGCTTTTGGCCAGCTATAATTTGATCCTAAAGAGTAGGCTTCGCCACCAGGGTAGAAAGGAATCCTTGAGGAACAATATGAAGATTCAGCTTCCGAAAGTCCTCATGGAGATGTGGTTGACCTTGTTGTAGCATCAAATTGTTACAATAAGATTTACGACTTAGTGCATCGGCCATAACATTGGCCTTCCCCGGGGTGTAAGTTATCCCTAAGTCATAATCCGAGATCAACTCAACCCACCGTCTTTTCCTGAGATTCAAATCCGGCTGGGTGAAGATATATTTCAGACTTTGGTGATCAGTGAATATTTCGCAACGATTACCCAGAAGGTAATGTCGCCAGGTTTTTAGTGCATGGACCACAGCTGCAAGCTCAAGGTCATGTGTGGGATAATTATCCTCATGTGGACGCAACTGTCGAGATGCATATGCGATCACATGACGATCTTGCATGAGAATGCAACCTAATCCTTGTCGCGAGGCGTCGCAATAGATAACAAAGTCCTTAGAAAAATCTGGTGGTAGCAACACAGGTGCGGAAGTCAGGCGTCTTTTCAGTTCCTGAAAACTATGCTCACACTGTGGTGTCCACTCGAACTTTTTATCCTTCTTGAGGAGTTCAGTTAGAGGCTTTGCAACCTTGGAGAAATTCTCGACGAAGCGGCGACAATAGCTCGCTAGACCAAGAAAACTCCTAACTTGCTTAACCGATTCAGGTTGAGTCCAATCAAGGACAGCTTGAACTCTCTCGGGATTGACAGCAATACCCTTACCAGAGATTACGTGGCCTAGATAGGTCACTTCTGGTAACCAGAATTCACATTTTGAAAATTTGGCATAAAGGCGATGCTCTCGAAGTTTCATCAATACCAGCCTTAGATGCTCGGCATGTTCTTGTTCATTCTTGGAGTAGATGAGAATATCATCGAGGTATACTACGACGAATTTATCCAAATACTCCATAAAGATTGAATTCATCAGACGAGAGAAGGTGGCTGGGGCATTGGTTAAACCGAAAGACATAACGGTGTACTCATATTGGCCATAACGAGTAACAAAAGCCGTTTTTGGAATGTCCCCGTTCTTAATCTTGATTTGATGGTATCCCAACCTCAAATCCATTTTGGAGAAGACTGAGGATCCAGCGAGCTGATCATACAGGTCGTTGATCCTGGGGAGCGGATACTTGTTCTTTATGGTGACCAGGTTAACTGGTCGGTAATATACAACCATCCGATCCGTTCCGTCTTTCTTCTTGACGAAGAGGACGGGACAAGCCCAAGGAGAAGAGCTAGTACGAATGAAACCCTTGTTCAAGGCCTCATCTAATTGATTCTTAAGTTCGGCTAGCTCCAGGGGTGCCATCTTATAAGGTCTCCTGGCTATTGGGACAGTTCCCGGAACTAGATCTATCACAAACTCTACATCTCTGTCAGGTGGAATTCCTGGCAGTTCCTCTGGAAAAACATCCGGGAAGTCACGGACTACCGGGATGTCTTCAAGTTCCGGAAGAGGGTTGGCATTTAGGGAATAGAGTTGGCATTTGGCAACTCGAGTAGAGACATTTACTATCTCACCCGAGGGATGGGTAAGCTGGACATTTCCGAAGTGAGTATCAATCTTGGCATAGTGAGCTGACATCCAGTCCATGCCCAAGATGATATTAATATCCGAAGATTTCAATGCTATCAATGAGGCTAGAAAAACTAGCCTGTCTACTAGAATTTCATTGTCATAGGTTATCCTAGAGGTTTGCCATTTACTACCAGGGGTTTGGACAACCAATGGGATTGGCATATCACAAAATGACATGTTATGCAACTTTGCATAACTTTCTGAAATGAATGAATGAGAAGACCCAGTGTCAAAGAGAACGGACGCTGGGTGATGATTAACAAGAAGCGTACCCAACATGACGTCGGGATCCTCTGCAGCTTCTTCTGCTGACACATAGTTCACACGGCCACGTGCAGGAGTTGGCTTCACATAAAACGCTTTGCCCGACTTGGCCTGCCCGACGGACTTTCCGGGTTGCTTGGCACCCACATTCTGAGGACACTCACGGGAATAATGCCCTAGTTCTCCACACTTGTAGCATATCACCTGGTTGGCACGTGGTGCAACATTGCTAGCTGGACCACCATAAGCTTTTGCTGGAGGATTGGCCTGTTTCGTCTGAGGCGCCACGTAGGATGGCTTCGGAGTGTATCTTGGCGGCAGAGAACTGTTTGGAACCCACAGCCTGCGTTTCGGAAACGCGGAACCAGAAGATGAGCCAAAGTCACGGGAGTGCTTCCTTGTGGCTTCGAAGTCCGAGTGACCAGTCTCCGCACTGATCGCTTTGTTGACTAGGGCTTGAAAACTTGCACACTCATGAAGGCGCAGATCACGACGGAGCTCAGGGCTCAGACCCTTACGGAATCTTGCTTGCTTCTTGGCGTCAGTAGACACCTCCTCTGTTGCATAGCGGGCGAGGTTACCGAACTCGCGACTATAAGCATCCACAGACAACTTGCCCTGAGTGAAGGCACAGAACTCCTCTCTCTTTCTGTCCATCAGGCCCTTTGGAATATGGTGCAGACGGAAAGCTGCGCTGAAGTCTGCCCATGTGGCCACTGGTTCAGCGGGACGCATAGCTTCAAAATTCTCCCACCACAGATTGGCGGGTCCCTCCAGGAAATACGCCGCAAAGGTCACCTTGTCAGCCTCAGACACATTCGCAGAGCGAATCTTGCGTGAAATGCTGCACAGCCAGTCATCAGCGTCGAGGGGATCGACGGAATGATGAAACTTTGGAGGATTCAGCTTCACAAAGTCATTGAGGGACACGGCAGCATTCCTAGGCTGTCGAGCCGTATTCTGCTCAATACGCTCTAGCAGTCGGTTGGTCTCCCTTTTGTTTCTTTCTGCCTCAAGCATCACTTCTACCAGAGAAGGTGGGTGAGGCAGGTCTTCCTGCGACGCTTGACTACCCTCACCTTGCTCATGAGCAGGGGCACGGTTCAACCTGGTGAACACCATCCTGACAAACAAACTCATAGCTTAGACCAATATCATATCAATACTAGCTATGGATTAAGAATGTACAGAACACACAGAATGCGGAAATGAATATCCGAACAACATGGTAACAATCAGCTGCTATATATACACCATGGTTCATACACACCCTTACATGGTTCAGTACAAACTTACTCGAAGAGCAAACTACTGAAATGGTGGAACTACTCATCAGAGGCTTACAAGCTTCCTATACATTATTTATCTAGGCCTCCGGAATTTGTTTCATATTACTACCATACTCCACAAGTCACGCAGGACTGTGAACATACGGCTACTACCATACCATCCTTCCGCTCACAGCTCAGGCATCCGCATAGAACATCTCATAGAGATTACCTCCATGACCCGGAAGCTCAACCTGCGGATCAGGAAACACTCTGGCCTGAGATCCCTGGGATCCATAAGGACACGGATGTGGCCTTGGTCCCCTGACTGGTGGTAAGAGGGGTCCCCGAAGAGGTGTGACTCCTCCTATAGCTGGCCAGTCAACGTGGGCCGGAAGATGGGTCCTAACAGGGTTCAGCATCTCCATCTCTCCATACCCTGTCTGGACTACCGGTGCCAGCTGCGTCAAAGCTGTCCACAGACGGGCACGGGTAGCATAAAGCTCCATGCGGAGAGCACGAGCATCCCTGTCTCCGTTCTCTAGCATCTCAACATTGGACTGCAGAAGTGGATCCTCCATAGAAGAATCAAAATAGACTCCACTGAGGTATCCCTCTTCACCAGACTGAGAGGCCGGAACATAGCAGAACTCTGAATTCTGCAGCACTGCATGTCTCGCTCTCATGATAGTCAGCATTGAATAGGCAGCATCTTGTACTGCCATGTCAACAGTGACTCCCAACCCATAGGACCAATGGATTGGCTTCTCCGCTCCAGGGTAATCTGGAAATACCCTAACAGTGCATATGTACTGGCTCTGGTTGAAGTCTCGGTACTGTTCCTCCACTGTGTACTCGGGGTACCAGCGGTAACCGCACACCGACATCACCCTGACCAGCATGGCCGTATGACCCGGTACATCAATGCACCTGGTCAAACGTACCACCTGACGAGAAGGACGGCCAGGCATCTATAAATAGAGAGTAATGCAAAAAGCATTAGAGCTCTGAATGAAAAATTGGGCAGCATAACGGCTGTAAATGCTCAAAACAAATTTTGAGACAACCCAAAATGAAATAGCGTAACCACTCAACTATCAAGTTCAACTCTCTGGTCACCAAACTTACTTCCTGCTTCCTAGGAGTAAAAGTAACCCAATATCTCTCAACCCGTAGTCTTATAAGCTACCGATCGGAAACACGAGCCTAGGAGAAGATGAGTAACCTAGTCCTTAATTCCCGTAGAAAAGATGAGGATGACCAGAATAGAATAACTTGAGAAGAGAACAAGAGTCTTACGTTCCCTTCCACAAACAATTCCCTTATATATAACTAAAGCAATTCTAGACTCAACTTCGACCAGTTTGGCTTAGTAATCCTACAGTCAGTCAGGCTCTGATACCAACGCTGTCGGGACCCCGATCCTAAGCCATAGGAATCCAGCCTGTAACACATCGCATCCCTTTGTGGTCTCACGCACGGTTAACTCCACGGCTGTAGCCTTACCTTAGCCGGGACCATTTGCGTCTTTTGACTCACGTATGCGATAGTGTCGCTAGCAATCCAATGTCAAAGAACCCGGATCGACATGTCTAGTCATAAACCAAAGTGGCAGTTCCGCACAAGGACAGGCATACATGACCCAACAAAGCAGGTGTCGGTCATCAACGAACGTAGACGAGTCGTAGCAAGCTACAAGGACTCCATAACGTTGCGTGACATTTCCCCAAAGGGGACAGACACAGCAACTAAGAAGGACACATGCCGGTCAACCAATGTGTCCGGAGCAGTGGCGAACTACCAAGGCTCGTTGGATCACGAAGGGGCATTTCCTTGTAAGGAGTACTACTAAAGTTCACGACTAGGTATTCGAACCCCATACATATCAAGTAAGACACACGTACGCATGGCATACCGATATGTATAGATACATCGATGGCATCACAACATAACCATAAACATACAAGCTATATTTAAGAGGCTCGGAAGAGCCACACACATAATATTACACATTAAGGGTCTCTCGACCCATAATAGCAGTCATACAAATGCAAACCAGCGGAAGAGTTATAAACTGTCTGGGTACAGACAGAGCAACTAGAAGGCACATGGCCTGACTATACTACAGAGCCGACGTAGGGCCAGATCGTAGCTGGGACACCAGCTACTCGTCGTCGTCGATGTCTACGAAGAACCCTCCATTAGGGTCATTAGCAACCTCTGCAACATTTATTAAGCAAACATGAGTACGAAGGTACTCAGCAAGACTTTAGGATGACTAACTACTCATGCAAGTTATCAAGAAGGTATTGTGGGGTTTCACGCGGAAAGCCAGCATTTGACTCGTGGCTAGACAACTTGCTTTTTGAAATTAGTTTTGACAACTTGATTTCTCGCACACGAGTCCACTAACACCACAACAATACACTATCGTGGAATCATTCCGTCTCCATACGGAAATGCCGTCCACGACACTCACGCTTATCTTGACAATTTTATGAGTAGCCATTGAAGTTATCTATGAACAACATAAGTCTCCAAGTAGTCCATATCCACGGACGTGGCTATTCGAATAGATCATAACCCTGCAGGGGTGTACTTCGTCACACACGCTCCCGCCACTTATTGCCATGTGCACGTCATGCACCTCGGCAACCTTCAAGCGGAAGCCCAGCGAGGGAGTCGGCCACGACCGTTAATCACACTAGTACCTAGTCCAGGTTTATCGCCTATCTGAGAGTAACCCGTACGGAAGTCCGGCCGAGGTTTCCGCCACGGCCTCAAACGATGTGCGCAGGGTTCCCAAGCCCACCATCCGGGTGCCACTTGGTACACCGTGCCACTGCCTACCACATCACGGTCCACCCCTCAGGTCAGCACCATGCACGGCCTCCAGCATTACTATAAACACCAGAAACTACTTGCAACTCCTGGACCGAGTACTAAGCGATTAATAGGCCGAGCGGGGTCATATTTCAGGGCCCAGCATGTGATAGTATCTAGTCTTGGATTACATACACGGAACTCAGTTCCTAAGGACGGTTCCAATGAAACAACCTGCCATGTACTCCTACATAGCCTTTCACCGGTACCTTTGCCAAATCAAGTTCAACACACGACCTTTGCTCACCGAACACATTCCACATTTCTGTTCACCTCCCAGATGACAGACCATACACAACTCTAAGCATAGCATGCATAGCGGGATAAGGCACATCATATCTCAAACAACTACCAGGTATGCTAGGTTGCAAGGTTCGGCTATTTACTGTGACAAGGTTAAGTCATGCAAAGGAAGTGGGTCCAACTATCGTGGCAAAAGCAGTTGAAGCATTTGATCCTAATGCAATAAATAGGTGCAGGAGCAAGAGCATAGGAGTTATCGTGATGATCAAAAGGGTTGCTTGCCTTGTTGCTCAGAGGAGGAACGATATCCGTCGGACGGATATTCGGTGGAATCCGGGGGTGCGGAGCCTACCGAAATGAATGGTAACATTCAATAACAATCATATGCAATCAAAATGATGCATGAGCATGGCATGAGAATGCAAGTGATAAGTTATTATAACCAAGATGTTTTAGGTTTGGAGTTGATTTGAATCACATTCGAATAGCAATTCAAACGGGTATTCCCGGATACCGGTTTAATTGATTCGACCTGATGCTCAGATCAACCTAATGTTAACATGCATGGAATGTCATGTTATGGTACTGATTTATATCTAGGGCAGTGTGTGATCATTGCATTTATAATGAAATTTGGATATTTTTGCAAATTCCATTTATAAAGTGATTAAAGAATTGAATTATTCCTTATTTCACAATTTAGGTTCCTGTAACTTTTTCAAACATAGTTGAAAATAGCATAATCAGAATCCTTGAATTTTTCTGATACTTTTTCATATATAAATTATTTCCATTGGAGTTACAGATTAATTTCTATGATTTTTGCAATTTTTAGCAATTTCCTGAATTAGTTTTAAACTGGAAATTCCATTTATTGCATCAGGCTGACGTCGGCAGGTCAGCCGACCTGTGCAGGTCAAACCTGACAGGGGGGGCCCACTGGTCAGCCTCTCTGGGACTAATCCCGCACTGACCAGCCCCTAATTGGGGTTTGACCAGGCGTGGGGCCCTCTGGCAGCGACTCAGGGGAGGGCGATTAGGCCCTAATGGTCGGCCACGTCGACGGCCACCGGAGGGTGGTCGCCGGCGACCAAACCCGCGGCGGAGGGCTCGTCGGAGGCGACCTAGACGGCGCTGCACGGCACGAAAACGCACGCGGTTGGCAGCTACAGCAAGCCCGCGAAGTGGCCGATCTGGCAGGACCATCTGGGGAGGCTAGGGTCGCCAGAAGAGGCGTCGGCGATGAGCCGGAGCGGCGGTCGAAGCTCGGGCGTCGTCGGGGGCTTTGAATCAGAGGGATCCACGCTTAGTTCTTAGCTGCTACGGCATCTACGCGTCGTCCTGGAACTGCTGGTGCTCTCGGGAGGACGAGCTGGACATCGGAGGGCTACCGGCGACGAGCGGCAGCGGCGGTGCTCGTCGGGCTCCGGTGAAACTAGGGCTAGAGGAGGGGATCGACGGGGAAAACTTAGGGAAAACCACCGCATGCTCACAGGGAGTGCAGAGAAGAGCTCAGACGGCTCGGGGAAGGCCTGGGGCGACGAATCGATGGGAGAGGTCCGGCGGCCGGAGGAGGAAGACGACGGCGTTGCGGGCGTTGCAGGGCTCGAGGGGACTTCGGCTTCTGAGCACAATGCTATCTAGCTTAAGGGTTAGGGATGTGACACAAAAAGTACATCTCTCTAGTCATTTGAGTGGTACATGATCCAAATCCACTATCTCAAGTCCGATCATCACGTGAGTCGAGAATAGTTTCAGTGGTAAGCATCTCTATGCTAATCATATCAACTATACGATTCATGCTCGACCTTTCGGTCTCATGTGTTCCGAGGCCATGTCTGCACATGCTAGGCTCGTCAAGCTTAACCCAAGTGTTCTGCGTGCGCAACTGTTTTGCACCCGTTGTATGTGAACGTTGAATCTATCACACCCGATCATCACGTGGTGTCTCGAAACGACGAACTGTAGCAACGGTGCACAGTCGGGGAGAACACAATTTTGTCTTGAAATTTTAGTGAGAGATCACCTCATAATGCTACCGTCGTTCTAAGCAAAATAAGGTGCATAAAAGGATTAACATCACATGCAATTCATAAGTGACATGATATGGCCATCATCATGTGCTTCTTGATCTCCATCACCAAAGCACCGGCACGATCTTCTTGTCACCGGCATCACACCATGATCTCCATCATCATGATCTCCATCAACGTGTCGCCATCGGGGTTGTCGTGCTACTCATGCTATTACTACTAAAGCTACATCCTAGCAAAATAGTAAACGCATCTGCAAGCACAAACGTTAGTTTAAAGACAACCCTATGGCTCCTGTCGGTTGCCGTACCATCGACGTGCAAGTCGATATAATCTATTACAACATGATCATCTCATACATCCAATATATCACATCACATCGTTGGCCATATCACATCACAAGCATACCCTGCAAAAACAAGTTAGACGTCCTCTAATTTTGTTGTTGCATGTTTTACGTGGTGACCAAGGGTATCTAGTAGGATCGCATCTTACTTACGCAAACACCACAACGGAGATATATGAGTTGCTATTTAACCTCATCCAAGGACCTCCTCGGTCAAATCCGATTCAACTAAAGTTGGAGAAACTGACACCCGCCAGTCATCTTTGAGCAACGGAGTTACTCGTAGCGATGAAACCAGTCTCTCGTAAGCGTACGAGTAATGTTGGTCCGAGCCGCTTCGATCCAACAATACCGCGGAATCAAGAAAAGATTAAGGAGGGCAGCAAAACGCACATCACCGCCCACAAAAGCTTTTGTGTTCTACTCGAGAATACATCTACGCATGAACCTAGCTCATGATGCCACTGTTGGGGAACGTCGCATGGGAAACAAAAAATTTCCTACGCGCACGAAGGCCTATCATGGTGATGTCCATCTACGAGAGGGGATACGTACCCTTGTAGACCATACAGCAGAAGCGTTAGTGAACGCGATTGATGTAGTGGAACGTCCTCACGTCCCTCGATCCGCCCCGCGATCAGTCCCATGATCTAGTGCCGAACGGACGGCACCTCCGCGTTCAGCACACGTACAGCTCGACGATGATCTCGGCCTTCTTGATCCAGCAAGAGAGATGGAGAGGTAGAAGAGTTCTCCGGCAGCGTGACGGCGCTCCGGAGGTTGGTGATGATCTCGTCTCAGCAGGGCTCCGCCCGAGCTCCGTAGAAACGCGATCTAGAGGTAAAACCGTGGAGATATGTGGTCGGGCTGCCGTGGCAAAGTTGTCTCAAATCAGCCCTAAAACCCCACTATATATAGGAAAGGGAGGGGAGCCTTGCCTTGGGGTCCAAGAACCCCCAAGGGGTCGGCCGAGCCAAGGGGGGAAGGATTCCCCTCCCAAACCGAGTCCTACTTGGTTTGGAAGGTGGAGTCCTTCTTCCCTTTCCCACCTCCTCCTTTTTTTCCTTTCCTCTTTGATTTTCTTCCCAATGCGCATAGGCCTCTCTTGGGCTGTCCCACCAGCCCACTAAGGGCTGGTGTGGCACCCCAAACACCTATGGGCTTCCCCGGGGTGGGTGCCCCCCCCCCCCCCGGTGAACTCCCGGAACCCATTCGTCATTCCCGGTACATTTCCGGTAACTCCGAAAACCTTCCGGTAATCAAATGAGGTCATCCTATATATCAATCTTTGTTTCCGGACCATTCCGGAAACCCTCGTGATGTCCGTGATCTCATCCGGGACTCCGAACAACATTCGGTAACCAACCATATAACTCAAATATGCATAAAACAACGTCGAACCTTAAGTGTGCAGACCCTGCGGGTTCGAGAACTATGTAGACATGACCCGAGAGACTCCTCGGTCAATATCCAATAGCGGGACCTGGATGCCCATATTGGATCCTACATATTCTACGAAGATCTTATCGTTTGAACCTCAGTGCCAAGGATTCATATAATCCCGTATGTCATTCCCTTTGTCCTTCGGTATGTTACTTGCCCGAGATTCGATCGTCAGTATCCGCATACCTATTTCAATCTCGTTTACCGGCAAGTCTCTTTACTCGTTCTGTAATACAAGATCCCGCAACTTACACTAAGTCACATTGCTTGCAAGGCTTGTGTGTGATGTTGTATTACCGAGTGGGCCCCGAGATACCTCTCCGTCACACGGAGTGACAAATCCCAGTCTCGATCCATACTAACTCAACGAACACCTTCGGAGATACCTGTAGAGCATCTTTATAGTCACCCAGTTACGTTGCGACGTTTGATACACACAAAGCATTCCTCCGGTGTCCGTGAGTTATATGATCTCATGGTCATAGGAACAAATACTTGACACGCAGAAAACAGTAGCAACAAAATGACACGATCAACATGCTACGTCTATTAGTTTGGGTCTAGTCCATCACATGATTCTCCTAATGATGTGATCCCGTTATCAAGTGACAACACTTGCCTATGGCCAGGAAACCTTGACCATCTTTGATCAACGAGCTAGTCAACTAGAGGCTTACTAGGGACAGTGTTTTTGTCTATGTATCCACACATGCACTGTGTTTCCAATCAATACAATTATAGCATGGATAATAAACAATTATCATGAACTAAGAAATATAATAATAACTAATTTATTATTACCTCTAGGGCATATTTCCAACAGTCTCCCACTTGCACTAGAGTCAATAATCTAGTTCATATCACCATGTGATTCCAACGAATCCAACACCCATATAGTTATGGGGTCTGATCACGTCTTGCTCGTGAGAGAGGTTTTAGTCAACGGTTCTGAAACTTTCAGATCCGTGCATTATTTACAAATCTTTATGTCATCTTATAGATGATGCTACTACGTGCTATTCGAAAATGCTCCAAATATCTACTCTACTATATGAATCCATTTCACTACTCACAGTTATTCGGATTAGTGTCAAAGCTTGCATCGGCGTAACCCTTTATGACGAACTCTTTAACCACCTCCATAATCGAGAAAAATTCCTTAGTCTATTCAGTTACTAAGGATAACTTTGACCGCTGATCAGTGATTCAATCATGGATCACTCTGTGTACCTTTTAATAGACTTGCTGCAATGCACACATCAGGTGCGGTACTCAGCATGGCATACTTCAGAGTCTACGGCTAAGGCATAGAACACGACCTTAGTCTATTCTCTTTATTCTGCCGTGGTCGGGTTTTGAGTCTTACTCAAAATTCACACCTTACAACGCAACCAAGAACTCCTTCTTTGCTGATCTATTTTGAACTCCTTCAAAAAATTGTCAAGGCATGCATCTTGTTGAAACTTCCATTAAGCGCTTTCGATCTATCTCCATAGATCTTTGATGCTCAACGTTCAAGTAGCTCAATCCAGGTACTCCTTTGAAAAACTCCTTTCAAACAACCTTGTATGCTTTACAGAAATTCTACACTACTTCTGATCCACAATATGTCAACCACATATACTTATCAGAAATTCTATAGTGCTCCCACTCACTTCTTTGGAAATACAAGTTTCTCATAAACCTTGTAAAAACCCAAAATCTTTGATCATCTCATCAAAGTGTATATTCCAACTCCGAGATGCTTGCACCAGTCCATGGAAGGATCACTGGAGCTTGCATACTTGCTAGTATCTTTAGGATCGACAAAACCTTCTGGTTGTATCACATACAATGTTTGCTCAAGGAAACCGTCGAGGAAACAATGTTTTGACATCCTACATGCAATATTTCATGAATAATGCAGTAACTACTAACATAGTTCTAACAAACCTTTAGCATCGCTACGAGTGAGAAAGTCTCATCATAGTCAACTGTTTGATCTTGTCGGAAACATCTTTGCGACAAGTCGAGCTTTTCTTAATAGTGACTTATCACCATCATCGTCTGTCTTCCCTTTAAAGATCCATCTTTACTCAATAGTCTTATGACCATCAAGTATCTCTTCCAAAGTCTACACTTTGTTTTCATACATGGATCCTCTCTCGGATTTCATGGCTTCCAGCCATTTGTCGGAATCCGGGCCCACCATTGCTTCTCCATAACTCGTAGGTTCACTGTTGCTCAACAACATGACCTCCAAGACAGGGTTGCCGTACCATTCTGTAGTAGTACGCGACCTTGTCAACCTACGAGGCTTGTAGTAACTTGATCCGATGCTTGATGATCACTATCATCAGCTTCCACTTCAATTGGTGTAGGCGCCATAGGAACAATTTCCTGCGCCCTGCTACACACTGGTTGAAGTGATGGTTCAATAACCTCATCAAGTTCTACTACCCTCCCACTCAATTCTTTCGAGAGAAACCTTTCCTCGAGAAAGGATCCGTTTCTAGAAACAAACACTTTGCTTTCGGATCTGAGATAGGAGATGTACCCAACTGTTTTGGATATCCTATGAAGATGCATTTATCCACTTTGGGTTCGAGCTTATCAGACTGAAACTTTTTCACATAAGTGTCGAAGCCCCAAACTTTCAAGAAATGACAATTTAGATTTCTCTAAACCTCAGTCTATACTGTGTCATCTCAACGGAAATACGCGGTGCCCTATTTTAAAGTGAATGCGGTTGTCTCTAATGCATAACCCATAAACAATAGTGGTAATTTGACAAGAGACATCATAGCATGTACCATACCAAATAGTGCGTGGCTATGACGTTCAGACACATCATCACACTATGATGTTCCAGGTGGCATGAACTGTGAAACAATTTCCACATTGTCTTAACTGCGTACCAAAACTCGTAACTCAGATATTCATTTCTATGATCATATCATAGACAGTTTATCCTCTTGTTACGACGAACTTCACTCTGAAACGGAATTGAACTTTTCAATATTTCAGACTTGTGATCCATTAAGTAAATACTCCTGTATCTACTCAAATCGTCAGTGAAGTAAGAACATAATGATATCCATTGCGTGCCTCAGCACCCATTGGACTGCATACATCAAAATGTATCACTTCCAACAAGTTACTATCTTGTTTCATCTCAATGAAAAACAAGGCCTTGCTCATGTGGTATGATTTGCATGTCACTAGTGATTCAAAAACAAGTGAGTATAAAGATCCATCAGCATGGAGCCTCTTCATGCAATTTATACCAACATGACTCAAGCGGCAGTGCCACAAGTAAGTGGTACTATCATCATTACCTCGTATCTTTTGGCACCAATATTATGAACATGTGTAACACTACGATCGAGATTCAATAAACCATTGAAGGTGATTATTCAAGGAAATAGAGTAACCATTATTCTCTTTAAATGAATAATCGTATTGCAATAAACACGATCCAATCATGTTCATGCTTAACGCAAGCACCAAATAACAATTATTTAGGTTTAACACCAATCCCGATGGTAGAGGGAGTGTGCGACGTTTGATCATATCAACCTTGGAAACACTTCCAACACGTATCATCACCTCGCCTTTAGCTAGTCTCCGTTTATGCCGTAGCTTTCATTTCGTGTTACTAATCACTTAGCAACCGAACCGGTATCCAATACCCTCGTGCTACTAGGAGTACTAGTAAAGTACACATCAACATCATTTATATCAAATATACTTCTTTCAACTTTTGCCAGCCTTCTTATCTACCAAGTATCTAGAGTTACTCCGCCTCAGTGTCTGTTCCCCTCATTACAGAAGCACTTAGTCTCGGGTTTGGGTTTAATCTTGGGTCTCTTCATTAGTGCAGCAACTGTTTTGCAGTTTCACGAAGTATCCCTTCAAGCCCTTGCCTTTCTTGAAACTTAGTGGTTTTACTAACCATCAACTATTGATGCTCCTTCTTGATTTCTACTTTCGCAGTGTCAAACATCGCGAATCGCTCAAGGATCATTGTATCTATCCTTGATATGTTATACTTCATCATGAAGCTCTCACAGCTTGGTGGCAGTGACTTTGGAGAACCATCACTATCTTATCTGGAAGATTAACTCCCACTTGATTCAAGCGATTGTTGTACTCAGACAATCTGAGCACACGCTCAACGATTGAGCTTTTCTCCTTTACTTTGTGGACAAAGAATCTTGTCGGAGGTCTCGTACCTCTTAACAAGGGCACAAGCATGAAATCACAATTTCATCTCTTTTAGAACATCACTTATGTTCCGTGACGTTTCAAAACGTTTTCGGCGCCTTGCTTCTAAGCCATTAAGTATTTTGCACTGAACTATCGTGTAGTCATCAGAAACGTGTATGTCGGATGTTCACAGCATCCACAGACGACGCTCGAGGTGCAGCACACCGAGTGGTGCATTAAGGACATAAGCCTTCTGCGCAGCAACGAGGACAACCCTTGGTTTTACAGACTCAGTCTGCAAAGTTTGCTACTATCAATTTTCAACTAAATTTTCTCTAGGAACATATAAAAACAGTAGAGCTATAGCGCAAGCTACATCGTAATTCGCAAAGACCATTAGACTATGTTCATGACAATTAGTTCAATTAATCATATTACTTAAGAACTCCCACTCAAAAAGTACATCTCTCTAGTCATTTGAGTGGTACATGATCCAAATCCACTATCTCAAGTCCGATCATCACGTGAGTCGAGAATAGTTTCAGTGGTAAGCATCTCTATGCTAATCATATCAACTATACGATTCATGCTCGACCTTTCGGTCTCATGTGTTCCGAGGCCATGTCTGCACATGCTAGGCTCGTCAAGCTTAACCCAAGTGTTCTGCGTGCGCAACTGTTTTGCACCCGTTGTATGTGAACGTTGAGTCTATCACACCCGATCATCACGTGGTGTCTCGAAACGACGAACTGTAGCAACGGTGCACAGTCAGGGAGAACACAATTTTGTCTTGAAATTTTAGTGAGAGATCACCTCATAATGCTACCGTCGTTCTAAGCAAAATAAGGTGCATAAAAGGATTAACATCACATGCAATTCATAAGTGACATGATATGGCCATCATCATGTGCTTCTTGATCTCCATCACCAAAGCACCGGCACGATCTTCTTGTCACCGGCATCACACCATGATCTCCATCATCATGATCTCCATCAACGTGTCGCCATCGGGGTTGTCGTGCTACTCATGCTATTACTACTAAAGCTACATCCTAGCAAAATAGTAAACGCATCTGCAAGCACAAACGTTAGTTTAAAGACAACCCTATGGCTCCTGTCGGTTGCCGTACCATCGACGTGCAAGTCGATATAATCTATTACAACATGATCATCTCATACATCCAATATATCACATCACATCGTTGGCCATATCACATCACAAGCATACCCTGCAAAAACAAGTTAGACGTCCTCTAATTTTGTTGTTGCATGTTTTACGTGGTGACCAAGGGTATCTAGTAGGATCGCATCTTACTTACGCAAACACCACAACGGAGATATATGAGTTGCTATTTAACCTCATCCAAGGACCTCCTCGGTCAAATCCGATTCAACTAAAGTTGGAGAAACTGACACCCGCCAGTCATCTTTGAGCAACGGAGTTACTCGTAGCGATGAAACCAGTCTCTCGTAAGCGTACGAGTAATGTTGGTCCGAGCCGCTTCGATCCAACAATACCGCGGAATCAAGAAAAGATTAAGGAGGGCAGAAAAACGCACATCACCGCCCACAAAAGCTTTTGTGTTCTACTCGAGAATACATCTACGCATGAACCTAGCTCATGATGCCACTGTTGGGGAACGTCGCATGGGAAACAAAAAATTTCCTACGCGCACGAAGGCCTATCATGGTGATGTCCATCTACGAGAGGGGATACGTACCCTTGTAGACCATACAGCAGAAGCGTTAGTGAACGCGATTGATGTAGTGGAACGTCCTCACGTCCCTCGATCCGCCCCGCGATCAGTCCCATGATCTAGTGCCGAACGGACGACACCTCCGCGTTCAGCACACGTACAGCTCGACGATGATCTCGGCCTTCTTGATCCAGCAAGAGAGACGGAGAGGTAGAAGAGTTCTCCGGCAGCGTGACGGCGCTCCGGAGGTTGGTGATGATCTCGTCTCAGCAGGGCTCCGCCCGAGCTCCGCAGAAACGCGATCTAGAGGTAAAACCGTGGAGATATGTGGTCGGGCTGCCGTGGCAAAGTTGTCTCAAATCAGCCCTAAAACCCCACTATATATAGGAAAGGGAGGGGGAGCCTTGCCTTGGGGTCCAAGAACCCCCAAGGGGTCGGCCGAGCCAAGGGGGGAAGGATTCCCCTCCCAAACCGAGTCCTACTTGGTTTGGAAGGTGGAGTCCTTCCCTTTCCCACCTCCTCCTTTTTTTCCTTTCCTCTTTGATTTTCTTCGCAATGCGCATAGGCCTCTCTTGGGCTGTCCCACCAGCCCACTAAGGGCTGGTATGGCACCCCAAACACCTATGGGCTTCCTCGGGGTGGGTGGGCCCCCCCGGTGAACTCCCGGAACCCATTCGTCATTCCCGGTACATTCCCGGTAACTCCGAAAACCTTCCGGTAATCAAATGAGGTCATCCTATATATCAATCTTCGTTTCCGGACCATTCCGGAAACCCTCGTGACGTCCGTGATCTCATCCGGGACTCCGAACAACATTCGGTAACCAACCATATAACTCAAATATGCATAAAACAACGTCGAACCTTAAGTGTGCAGACCCTGCGGGTTCGAGAACTATGTAGACATGACCCGAGAGACTCCTCGGTCAATATCCAATAGCGGGACCTGGATGCCCATATTGGATCCTACATATTCTACGAAGATCTTATCGTTTGAACCTCAGTGCCAAGGATTCATATAATCCCGAATGTCATTCCCTTTGTCCTTCGGTATGTTACTTGCCCGAGATTCGCGTCACTATCCGCATACCTATTTCAATCTCGTTTACCGGCAAGTCTCTTTACTCGTTCTGTAATACAAGATCCCGCAACTTACACTAAGTCACATTTCTTGCAAGGCTTGTGTGTGATGTTGTATTACCGAGTGGGCCCCGAGATACCTCTCCGTCACACGGAGTGACAAATCCCAGTCTCGATCCATACTAACTCAACGAACACCTTCGGAGATACCTGTAGAGCATCTTTATAGTCACCCAGTTACGTTGCGACGTTTGATACACACAAAGCATTCCTCCGGTGTCCGTGAGTTATATGATCTCATGGTCATAGGAACAAATACTTGACACGCAGAAAACAGTAGCAACAAAATGACACGATCAATATGCTACGTCTATTAGTTTGGGTCTAGTCCATCACATGATTCTCCTAATGATGTGATCCCGTTATCAAGTGACAACACTTGCCTATGACCAGGAAACCTTGACCATCTTTGATCAACGAGCTAGTCAACTAGAGGCTTACTAGGGACAGTGTTTTTGTCTATGTATCCACACATGCACTGTGTTTCCAATCAATACAATTATAGCATGGATAATAAACAATTATCATGAACTAAGAAATATAATAATAACTAATTTATTATTGCCTCTAGGGCATATTTCCAACATTTTTTCTGATGACATTGCCATGTTTCGTTTGATAGAGATGAAGTACACTAACGTTGAGCGTGCAGTTGTGAAGTGTGTGCAGAATAACTATTCTGCTAATATATAGTTTATTCATCATCAGAAATAGTTTATTCATCATCAGAGATAATCTTACGATTAATTTACAAATAAAAAAATTAAAATACAAATAGTTACATTTATATTGAATCACTATGTAAAATTTGACATAAGAAAACGAAAATATAGGTTATAAGATCAGAATTTTTTTAATTTATTGTATATTTTACACTATTTATATATGTTCGTAATTTTACATGACATAAAATATTTTTACGTTGATTAAATGTTACGGTCTCCTTTTACGTTTGAAATAAGACAAAATATACAGAACATAAAATTATGATGCATTGATGTAAAAATAGAAGGGGGTGAAGAATAACTGAGGGTGACGAGTAACGCGACCCCAGAGCACCTTCGATGTGATTTCCCTACGAGATTCGCACGTAGCTAGCACACAAGCAATTTTGATGATAAAAAATTCAGATGTTTTTTAGTTTATTGTTCATGATGGAGCGCATGAGCTCGGACACTGAAGCAATTGAGCGCGCCCGCGGAGAGAAAGGGAGAGAGCAAGCGACGGGTGCAGGCTTAGGCCAATATTCCAGGACAATACAGTACAGGCGCGGGTGTGTCAAATGACAAGGTTGGATTCAAAGACATGGGGATCAGCGATCAGGCATCAGCACCCACCACCACCACCAGCAACAGCGTCCAAAAGAAAATTGTAATCACAGAAATTGATCGTCCAACCTTGATAGGAAACACAAACATAAACATAAAGCAAAGAAGCAAGATCGCAAAGGATACCCGCATATCGCACCGACAACAAGAGCTCAAAAGCTGTTCAGGAACAACAGCAAAGGAAACACTATAACCTCGGCCACTAACCTCTCTAATTATAAGAGCATCTGTATTTGTTCCCTGCTCATTAATCGTACGGCATGGCAATTTTATACTCACACATTTCAGTAATGCCGGATGGCCTTTTCTCGCTTCCTTTTGCACAAATTATAATCCGGATTCCGAATACTAGCATCTATGATCCCACCATGAGTTAATTTATTACATATGCAGCGTCAGAGAAAGGCATAGTGACAAATAAACAATACTCCGTAGATGCTACAAACTCTTCTTTTGTAACCTACCCATTCATGGATCTACTGAAAAAGGGGCAGAAAATGTGTCATGGGAAATATAGGGTCTCCTGGGCCTTGGCTTCATCTTAATATCATCAACTAAATCAGTTTCCTCTTGAGTGACCAGCTTCCTAATTAACTCTGGTTGCCTTCTTCGTGGCAAAAGAAAAGATTAAAAAAAACTCGGCTCCAAAGTTCTTGAGTTCTGCATTTGGATATGTTTTTCCATTTGCTTAACTTTGGGAGCTGTCATCGGTTTGACCAAAGAGGCAAAGACCAGCACGCAACCGGGTGGAAGGGGGTGAAAAAGCTCGGTTCCCGTCTGGTGGGGGCTCGAGACGCATAGTTTAAGTTCTTGAGCTCTGCATTTGGATATGCCCCTCTCCATTTGCTTAACTTTGGGAGTTGTCATCTGTTTGACCGGAGACCAGCGCGCGGCTGGATGGATGGGGATGTCTGTCACCAACTCACCACCAATCATTCTATCCATTCCAAGATTTTGTGTTCCCTGCATGAACGGAGTTATGGAGGTGTTTGTTTTCAGAGACTTTTTGGTGTATGGATTAAAAAAAAAATTCTTTTAGTCTCATATGAAACAAACAGGAATGACTTTTAGGGACTAAAAGGGATATTTGGGACTAAAGTAAAAAGTCTCTATGGAAGGGTCTTTTGGGAACTTTTTTGACACTTTTTTCAACAGTGTCCCTACTTTTAGCATGCCATTTAATAACTACTGCTACAATACTAGGAGTAACATGGTCTTTATGCATGTCATTTAATGACCTTTAATCCCTATTTAGTCCATGGAAACAAACTGATAGGGACTAGAGACTTTTTAGTTGGGACTAAAAAAATCTCAGGACTTCTGAAACAATCAGGGCCTATATAACTAATTATTTCCACACCATGAAAACGGTCAGTTGGTTCATGCGTCGAGCGTGAAAAACATGGTAACTGAACGAATAAACAGAGCAGCTACGTCACGTTGTGCATCAATTGAAATTGACGTAGAGGCCGACAATCGAGCTTTATCAGTCATGTAAAGAAAAATTAAGCTGAAAAGGAGGATTAGTTAGAGCTTGTAGAATACCGATGCTTTGTTGAGTGCTTACCGCTTCTCAGGACCTATTAACCATTTATTTTTTCAGGACTAGTAAGCATGCATATACATCACAAGTCTCGACTAAATAGAATACTCAAAAGAAGACATTCCAATGTTATCACTGGACTGCTTTCTCAAAAAGCAATGTTATCTCTGAACTAAGGCTGGTCATAGTAGAAAGTATCATATAGTAGTATCATGCATATGATACTATGGTATGATAGTACTATCTTTAGTGTATAGTATCATAAACTAGGATCGTAGATGGTCTTATTTATTGACATGCAAGACACATAATAGCATAGCATTTAACATGTTACGGTATCTAGCTATGTTACTTTAGAGGGTGCTTGGATACATTTTAGTCCCATGACTAAAAGTAGTGGGACTAAAACTTGCTAGCCTCACCCATGCTTAGATCCAAATATTAAAGAGACTAAAATCAAGTTAATGAGCATTTATTATCATTCAAACCCTCAAATCCAGAACTCGCATGTGTTAAAGAAGAGGAGTTAAATGAGGAGAGAGAGGAGTAATCCCTATTTTAGTAGGGGTACCCCTGACTAATTTTTTTTAGTCTCAAGACTAATTTTAGCCTCTCTTTAGTCAGGGGTGCTTGGAACTTTAGCCCCTTAAAAAGACTATTTTTAGTCAGACTAATTTTAGTTCCTTGGATTCAAGCACCCTCTTAACCCTCTCTCTCTCTTTTTAATTGTCTGCCACATCAGCATGTTTACTAGTCCCTAGATTATGATACTACTTAAGTTATGCTGACCATAATGAAGATATCATGCACTTGGGACTAGCAAACATGCTGACATGGTAAATAATTAAAAAAAAAATATTAAAGTAACATAGATAGATTCCGTATCATATTAAATGATATACTACTATATGTCATACATGTCAATAAATAAGATCACCTATGATATACTAGTTTATGATACTATGCACTATGAAGATAGTATCATATAATAGTATCATGGACATACATTATACTTTCCACCATAAGTAGCCTAATGCAAACAAAAAGGACCAAGTTAAAAGCACAAGAAAATTCGTACACACTTAAGTTAAATGAAATATTTTTATTCATATTGATTTTCACGTGTCCTTCCACAGTAAGAATTCACAATAGATCAGCTATCCAAATAATGCTGTCATATAATGCCTTTCTGTCTTTGGAAAAGAGCAAGACAGCTAAAAAATCAACATTTGGAAATATAATATCTAGTGCCAAGGACCCATCAGTGGCATTGGGTACACGATGGAGTTATACTTGCAATCAAGGATGCTTGACATATCATTACAAAAAATAGTTTGTCAAAGCTATATGAACCAACTCAAGTGATACATACCGCATTCTTCTGAGTTGGTCCTAACCGCAGCAACCATCTGACTTGTTGCATATCCCAAGCATCATTATTCATTTCATGATCATTCAGAGCATTTTCTTCAGTAAGACACAATCTCATTCAATGATGAACATGGCCACCAAACTGCAATCAACAAAGGATCCTGAGAGCAAACTTGGCATGACAACGTGAGTACCACCAGGCCGAATCACCCTTTCATCGTATGGGGTATACATGACGGACCTAGAGCATTTAAATGCAGTTGAATGCAAAACAAGCATTAAGAACTGAGAATCGCAAAGTTAAATCCAATCTACAAGTCCCTATGGCCATTACAATTTGAAGCAATCCACCCAAAGCAACTTCCCCGATCATGGATATGAGGTTAAAGGATTACAATTGAAATAGTATATATACCAAGGTTGCTCAATTTAAAACAAAAAAAACTCTGCACGCATCTTTTTAGAGTGTAGGCAAGAGATACGTTGAATTCCAACTGAAACCCAGGCTTGATGGTAAGAGATGAAGCACCACAAAGTGTCAAACAATTTCAAATAGATGATTTCGCCTGTGCTTCATAACCAACAAAATAATCGCATGAGTGCGATTTCACATATTGTGAAATAACTATAGGCTTTTGGACCAACTGAGCTAAAAAAAGATAAACCAGAATCATGCTACAAGATGATGATCCTCAGCCAACGACATATCAAAAGCATATACATCCTCTTACATGAAATAAAAACTAGCAAACATATTTAATCTTGCACTGCAATTACTGGTTGCCTCAAGGAATTGATTGGCAAAATTAAATATTGTGAAATAACAATAGGCTTTAGGACCAACTGAGCTAAAAAGAGATAAACCAGAATCATGCTACAAGATGATGATCCTCAGCCAATGACAGATCAAAATCATATACATCCTCTTACATGAAATAAAAACTAGCAAACTTATTTAATCTTGCACTGCAATTTCTGGTTGTCTCAAGGAATTGATTGGCCAAATTAAATATTTAATGAATAATAAGTCATACACTACCTCCGTCTGGAATTACTTCTCCCTCAAACCGACGTATCTAGAACTGAAATACGTCTAGATGGAGCGAGAAGTAATGCCAGACAAAGCGGTGCCTATTTATTCTTGCATTAAAATAGATTCGTCGAAAGGACAAGAACTGTATGAGATGTTTATCTTGAGGCAGTCAAATCAGGGTATATCTCCTTATAACAAATCTTTCTTGTAAATTCATCAAGAGTGTCAATAGAGCACAAAGATGTCGTGGTGATATTTATACTGCAGTGTCACTAATGCAATCTTAATAAGAGTAATTACACAATGAGCTAAATAAAACCAAGAAGATTAACCTTGTACTGTGACATCAAACCAAGAGAATAGAGGTTTAAATTATTGACTTCACTTGAAAGCCGCAAAAACTATAATAAAATCTATAACTGAACAAAATGTGGTGTTACATGGTAAGAAACAATTTTAAGGGCTAAAATTTTGTATTTTCTACTGTATATTGACCCCAAACTAAAATTGCCAACCATAAAAGCTACTAGCACTTGGCTCCTTAACAGAAGGAAATAATTTACAGACATGAAGTGTTGCTCCCCTTCTGGAGTTGCACCAAGATTCTGTAGGAACATAAATAGTTTACAGTTGATTTCGTACCCTAAGATGAAATACAAAAGAAAAAGAAATAATCTCCATGATTCCAGGTAAAAAAAAATTGCCTTAAGATGTGATTTGCAGTGTCATGACATCACTCTAAAAATTTAAGCGTAGGAATATGTGTAGAATGAAGTTCCAACATTTCTACCTAAAAAACCTCACCTCAGTGCCATCGACATATGGAATTTCAATGGGGGCACTGGGAACTAAAAACCAAATAGTAATGCAGCTCTTTTTTTCTTGTTATCTCAAGCGATCAAAGGATACATGGTACCAAGAAATTACTTTGCATCACAGAGTGGAAGTTGAAGTCTAGAATTAAACAAGGTACATATGTATATGTACACTTTTTAAACATGAATTTCTACTGCAAGTGTCAACCAAATCATACTACCACCGTTACATACAGGCACCCCTGCCCGGCCCTAGCCTCATGAAATTTTCTTTAGGGGAGAAAAATTCTCCGATGATCCTACTACCACCGTTACATACAGGCACCCCCACCCCGCCCTAGTGCCGTGGTGGTTCGGATTCAGAAAGGGGATGAAATGCAGGGTTAGTATGGTCGGAGGAAATCATCCGAGTTGGCCATGGAGTCGGTGGTCGGCCAAGCGGACCGGAGCAGCTTCAGGAGGTGCTGCGCCTTGCGTTTGGCACGCTCCGAGCAGCCGCCCTGCACCATCATGAGCAGCTGACTCATGGCACCAGCTCGGACGGCTTCCAGCTGCAGCACCTCAGACCCGCCCACCACGGCCACCAACGCGCCCGCAGCATGCTCAGCCGCACGCCCTGACATGGCGCGCACTAGCGCGATCACCACCGCGGCGCCACCTCCAGCGCCAGAGACAACCGCCTCGCGGCCACCGTCTGTCCGGGACAGCCGCTCCACCGCTGCCAGCGCGCGCTCCAGCTCGCCAGCGCAGCCACCCTCCGCCACTCGCCGGGCCAGAGCCGATGCGGCACCAGCCGATACAGCGCGCTGCCTGTTCTCCTTGGCCAGGCAGAGAGCAAAGAGGCCTCGGATCCCGACGCGCACGGCACGGGCATTGGCCTTCTCGTCCACCAGCGCGACCAGGCCTTCAATGACTCCATCAGCTGCGCCAAGCACCACCCTGGCCTCAGCCCCCGACACCGCAGCAGCTGCCTCCACGACGGCACCTGCATTAACCTTGGCCTCCAAGGTCGTCCCCTGGCTGCCAAGAACTTTGGCAAGCCTGGTGACCCTGTCTTCCCTGCCCACCACGTCCACAGCTTCCGCCTCCCCCATCCCTACGAGGGCGAGGACCGCCATGGCCTCCGCCTGAGCCTCCTCAGCGCTGCCCCCGAACGCCATTTCCACGAGAGCCGCCCTGGTCTCGTGCGTGGCCATGACGAGCCTGTTCTTGTCAGACTCCCTGGCGAGCGCCCTGAGCTTCTTGAGCACGGGGAGGCCAGGGCCCTGAGCGATGAGGGAGCGGATGAGGTCCGGGTCGGCCGGCTGCTTGGGCGTGGGGATGCGCTCGACGCCGAGGGATCGGTGCGCGACGCACCATTCTTGGATGAGGCGGCGCAGGGTGTGGTTGGGGATGAGCGTGAAGTCGGCGAGCGGCGCGCGGGTGACGGGGCAGGTGGTGTTCCCCGTGGCGACCCATGACTCGATGCTGGCACGGTCGTAGGTCTGCCCGGTCGCCACGGTGACGGGGTCCTGCATGAGCTCCAGCGAGATTGGGCAACGGAAGTACCACGGGACCTGCAGCCCTACAGTGTCCAGCCCCAGCGCCAGCGGCACGCTCCCTGGCATTGGCGAAACTCTACTGCTCCACGCCGGGCGGCCTTGTGATTTGGATCTGGCCTACCTAGCTTGCGATGAAGATGTGATGCGCGTGGGTGTGGGTGGGTTGGTGGTGGGTGGACGGACACGACACGGGGGTTGGGGGTGGGGGCGGGGGGGAAGGAGAGCGAAAAAGCGGACTGGTGGAGAGTGGAGATCGAGGGAGACGAAGAACGCTGTTGCATGGGCCGGGTCGGGCCTCGGGCCACGTCGGGCTCAGACCAGTCGGGCCGGACAGCCCGCCGCACGGCACGGGTGCCTCGCCGGAGCGCCGGAGCACGGCGCGCAGCACTCCGGCCTGCCGTGGGTCTGCTGGAGGAAGATGCCGTTGAGGACCTCGCGGTGGAGGCGGGGGCGCTTGGAGTGGGGTTTGGGTAGCGCAGCGAGACCCAGAGGCGGGCGAGTTGAGGCGACGGAGGAGGATCTGCAGGAGGAGCGCGGAGCCAGCGCACGGGGGGGGTGGAGGTAGGAGAAGCAGTCGGGGCAGTAGATAAAGGACAGAGAAAACGTGATTTCGAATCTGATTTTGACCGGTCAAAGCTGGGTTGCTGGCTGTTGGTTGGCCTCACGTGCGATAGAGAGAGAGAGAGAGACAGAGAGGTTCTCGAGCCCTCCTATTTGCCGGTCGCTGCGGCGGCACGTAGTATTTTTCTCTTTTTTTTTAGAGAAAGCTGCCACTTTATAGGTTAACTATGTTATCATTGAACTCTCGATTGACCAGCAGTACTGGCTGCTATAGTTGAGTTGTGGGCACTCTTTTCTTTTCTCTTTCTGAAAACTAAACACCTCCTCTTTTTTATTTACGGTTAAACTAAACACATTTTTGATTGGGCTAATTATCCGTTTGTCCTTAGTGGTGTCCATGTGCTCATTTTTGTCCTGGGAATCGTGCTTAATTTTGTTCCTAGACTGTGCGCAACTACTATGACGAGGCCAAACGGGCAATTTTGAGTCCATTCCATTTATTGACGTTGGTGGTAGTGGGTCCGAAGCTTATACGTGGGACCGCATGGACGTGGGTCTGGAGCTTACATGTGGGACCGCGCAACAACGTCTTCAAATCAATCCTAGTGTTCTAACCGGGCCACTCGACGCCACTTTGTCCCGTCACCGCCCGGCCTCCTGCTCCACTGCTACCTGCTCCGTCTGCCACCTTCCTACGACGCCACGGGTGGGACGCCCGCCACCTGCTCGACCCGCGGTGTGGCCTCATGGAAAATAATTTCCTACTCCGTATTAAAGTTGTGGCGTTTCTATTCCTTATGCCCAGACACATCTGAGACTGAGAGTTCTGGCTCAGGATTCAGCCTCGAGAGAATGTGTTAAAAGTATACTAATTAACCAAATTTAACTCAAACACTTGCCACCTCCGTCTCGTTATAAGGTTTCTCAAGAATATCTTGTCCAACACGGTGATCAAGATAAAGCTACAGATAAGCATATGTGACCATTGACGTGAAGCTCCACGATATTTCTAGGGAGAATGCATAGCACCACCTATGTTCCTTGCTTATTGACCGGCTAGCACCATCTATTGACCGGCTAACACCACCTATGTTCCTTTTATGCTAACTTTTTTCCATAATATTTACTCTTAAAGCTTCTGTTTGAACAAAAAATTACGCTAGACGATCATAGGTGTATTGTGGTGACCCTTGAAAAGCGCACAACTCATAAGTTGGCCTAGCTATCAAATGTTCAGTGAACAAATTAGATCGAAACAGTAGGCCATGAATTTTTAGAAGTTTGATATAAACCAGGCCAATCAACACAAAGAGAAATCTTTCTATTGCGCGTTTGACCTGTCAGATATACTTTGCTCGGTCGGTTATCACCACACTGTTATCACCAGAAGGCAAACAAATAAAAATGCTTGGTCGGTTCTATCCCAGATGTTCGCCACTCTAAAAGCAAAAAAACAAACAAACCTCACATTATATCCAACAAAAGCAGAGTGGAATGCAAGATGCACCATCGCCAAGTTAAGTAGCATTCAAGACATACCATGCTGACAAGGTGTGCCTGCCAGCTTTCGAGTGCTTGGTTGGAAATAACAAACAAAAAATATTTTCACACAACACAGACCAAGAGCAACCGGACTTTTTTTATTAACTAAGTAAGCAAACAAAGTCTTAAGTTCTCAAATACAAAACAAACTATGATAAAAGTCGCACACACGTGGACGAGAACTGCCACATTCCGTGAAGAGAAACAAATAGACCACAATGCTATTTGAATTCTGGTCAAACCTAACTTTGATCAAGATTTAAAGAAGTCTAAAACATCAAAATGAAAAACTAACCATGGATCCTTCTTAGTCACTCCAAAATGAAGCTGTGGTGAGGTTTTTGAAAATTTCATGTTCCAAACCCCAAACCACTTCTCTTCACTTCATACGTGAAAAACTTTCATTTGAATGTATGTAGACTCTGTTTATCAAATTAAATTGCTAGTATATGACATAAGAAGACTATGTGCGCTGATTTTTCATTTTTTTTGATTTTTTTTAGATTATGCCCATTTGAATTCTGGTCAACCCTAACTTTGACCAACATTTAAATAAGTCTAAAACATGAAAATAAAAAACTAACCCTGGATCCTTCTTAGTCACTCTAAAATGAAGCTGTGGTGAGGTTTTTGAAAATTTCATGTTTCAAACCCCAAACCACTTCTTTTCACTTCATACATCAAAAAAATTCATTTGAATGTATGTAGACCTTGTTTATCAACTTAAATTGCTACTATATGACATAAGAAGACTATGTGCGCTGGTTTTTCATTTTTCTGATTTTTTTTTGAATTTTTTATGCCCATTTGAATTCTGGTCAAACCTAACTTCGACGAACATTTAAACAAGTTTAAAACATAAAAATGAAAAACTAAGCCTGGATCCTTCTTAGTCACTCCAAAATGAAGTTGTGATGAGGTTTTTGAAATTTTCATGTTCATTTCCCCAAATAACTTCTCTTCACTTCATACAAGAGAGTTTGAGATACTTGAGATATCACATGAGACACACGAACTTTTCGTTTAAATGTATGTAGATCTTGTTTATCAACTTAAATCGTTAGTATATAACATAAGAATACTATGTGCGTTGATTTTTCATTTTTATGATTTTTATTATTTTATTATGCTCATTCGGAATCTGGTCAAACCTATCTTTGATTGCTCCAAACCCCTCCCAAACCCCGCTAACCCTAGCGATGAACAAGGACCGTCCATCTAACTCTAGCGTCGAACAAAGATCGTCGATCTGCGGCGAGGAGGAGGGGCGATCCTTGAGATGCAATCTGATAGGCTGTGCGATTTTTTTTCTCAACATACATAATGGGCGCGCTGGATGGACCGTTGGGCCGTCATGCTGTCCGGGCCTGTAAGCGTTGTTAATGCCCGTCTCGGCCTTTCCAGGCATGCATGCATGGGAAGTACGGCGACGTGGGCATCCATGCGGGGGAGGCGGACGTGGGCATGCATGCGCGGGAGGCAGACGTGGGCATGCATGCGCGGGAGGGGTTTCTTCCTCCTCCGCCTTCTTCCTCGACTACCGCACCCGCTGACCAGCCGGTCGCCTCGCCTGCCGCGCGCTGGCACCGCCGCCTCCTTCCTCAACTGTCGCATGCTGGCACCGCCGCCTTCTTCCTCTACTACCGTGCCCGCTGACCAGCCGGCCGCCTCGTCTGTCGCATGCTGGCACCGCCGCCTCCTTCCTCGGCTGTCGCGTGCTGGCACCGTTGCCTCCTTCCTCGGCTGTCGTGCGCTGATAGGTCGCGGTTCGGTCGCCTCGACTGCCGCGTGCAGTAATGCCGCGGTTCGGACGCCCGACGCCTCGACTGCCACTCGCAGTAAGGCGCGGTTCAGCCGCCTAACGCCTTGCCTGTCATGCGCATTAACAGCGCGGTTTTACCACCCGACGCCTCGCCTGCCCCCGCAGGGCTATAAAAGCCGATGTCGGCCCCGTCCCGATCAGCACCAACCCCTCCTCCTCTCTTCTTTCTTGCCACGATTCTCTCTGCCACAACCGACATGTCAAGCGACTCCGACAGCGACGGTGTGGCGTCGGGCGGAGGCGGGCTGTCCAGCCTGACCGCCGCCCAGAACGAAGATCTGGCCCGGTTCGGGTTGTCCGTGTCGCCGTTGGCAAAGCTGCCGCGGCCATGGTGAATCTCCGCCGACGTCCACCCAACCCTCGGACCACCGGCATTGAGGGAGAAACTCCGGAGGCACCCCGACGGCCGGTACGATAGGAAAGGGCGCCGCCGCTATTGGACAGGCAAAAACTTTGACGACATCGTCGGGGCGTTCAGGCGCGTCGCCCGTGGTGTCCCCGTCGGGAACATCCCGTGGGAGGCCGGCCCTTCCTGTCACCGCGCAGCCGCGACTGCCGCCGCTACCCTTCCTGCCTCGTCGGAGGTCCCTCTCCCGCCAGAGCAGGCGGCGCTGCACCAGGACGGCGACCCCGCCGACACACCTGGGTTGCTGACGGCGTTGGCGCAGTCGGCAGAGGAGACCGTGCGGGCTGCTGCGGAGGAGGCCTTGGACGAAGCACTGGCCGTGGCGGCAGTGCAGCAGGTCGTGGCGCTGGAGGCGGTGGCGAAGGAGGACGACTGGCTTCTGAGCAACAGCGACGACGACACTGACGGCGGCGGCGACACGGCGGTTATGGACCTCACAGAAGAGGATTAGATTAGGTTTTTTTACAAATTACCTTTCGGATCGATGTAATATATCCTAAAAATGAATGGAATTTGAATTGTTCCTTTATAATTTGCTTTATACATTACACCCACGGCTCTTTGTTGGGTCCCACAAGCCACGAGAGCAATGGTCTGATCACGTAGCACGTCTGTGCCACCTGATCCCACCTGTAAGGGCTGAGTCAAAACGTTGACCTGACGGAGACGGCGGTGTTCACGGAATGAGTCGGTGCGGACAAACTAGGGGCAAAAACTGAGCATGATTCACAACCGAGGGAAAAACTTAGCACAGAGACACCACTGAGGGCAAAAAGATAATTAGCCCTTTTTGATTTGAAGGAATTTTACTAGCAAAAATGCCTGTGCATTGAACTGATTAAAAAATAGCATATATCTCTAAATAATAAGCATTGCAAGACATTTACATGTGCACGCCCTTTGTTTAAACATGACATACAATGGATCTATTGAGGGTAGTTTTTTCCAAGATGTTATTTTAAAACATGAGATGTAGTCCCGAACCAACTTAGCTGAACGTATTATATCATCCCAAAACTTAATCAAATGTACCTAATGCCACGAGCTAAATTTAAAAGTAAATTAAAAGAAATAATATTGCAAACAAATTTAAAGTAAGTTGCTGAGCAAATAAATCTGGAGTAACACTCACTACAAGCAAAACATGCTTGTTTGGGGTTAGGCGTGATTGGGAATGATACCTTGTCAACACCTTTCCTTCCAATCGTGACGTCTTGTGCGAACTTCAAACCCTAGCTCCCTAACTCCAACACTCATCCTTTCTGGTCCCATATCATTCATAGTCAGCCTACCACCAATGCTTATACCCTAGCTCTCTAACTCCAACACTCATCCTTTCTGGTCCCATATCATTCGTTGCCAGCCTACCATCAATGCTTATGTGATTGTAGTACGAGAAACTTTGACGTGTATCCATAACTATACCATGCAAAACACTCCATGGTTCACTAAAATTATATGTGCAAAATATACCGTGTGTAGCAATTGTCATTATTAAATAAATTTGAGTTTGTGTGGTATTTGAGAGTTTACCTGTCGTAGTTGCCACTCAGTTGGCTTTTGACACCCTTATCTTCCTTTTGGTATTAAATCGCTGGGTTGCGTCGCTAATCCGTGAAAACACAAAATTATACTACTCCATCCGTCACGGTTTAGAAGGCGCGGTTCCGTTTACATGCATTTTCATGATAAAAAAGGATTAAGGCGTATGACATTTACCGCTTGGTTAATTAGGAGTACTAGTAGGTTGCATGCATAATGAAAATGTTGGGTGTGCACGCAGAATGGAAAGGCTTCATGCACGAGGACTCCTCGTTTAGTGGTTGTGTGAGTTACTCTGCATTATCTTCTGAAATAATTAGGCGTCGTGGGTTGTTTTGTGAATACTTGCAAAGAGTCAATCACGATTCACCTTGGTTCAAGAGATTGCTCATGCGCCTTCTAAACTGTGATGGAGGGAGTATTTAAATATGTAACATTTGGCTTATAAAGTTTTCATCTGATTATCGATCAAATATATGCATTTCATAGATACACAAAGAGTGGTCAAAATTTTATTGTAGAATTCGGATTGAAATAAACTTCTTTTGTTTTTCAAAAAGAAATAATCTCCTTTCCAATTGGGGAATTACATGTGCACATGATGGTCAATGGAAACAATATTTGTGTAAATCTATCCAATACCAAATCAATGAAATGCACGATGCAATTTCAAAGAAGAAAATGAAAAATCGCATCGGCCTAACGGTTTATATTACATTTTCTTCTTTGAAATGCTATTAGGAAAATCATCACCATGTCCAAGATTTTAATTTCGGAAACAAAATTTTCCGGACCTCACCAAAACCTGTGAAATTTGGAAAATACACATATTTTGAATTTGGGATTTCAAACTACACTTCATTTTAATGAAAGCAGACAATGATTTGTATATTAGTAATTGAGAGAGCAATATATCTGCATGGAAAACAGATTGAATTGGACATCTGCTTGACACCTCGATAATGTGTGCGTCAAATGATTCAGTAAAATAAATAAATTATATTAACATCAATTTGCTTGTTTATAGCAGAGTAGTACCTGCATACATCAAGGAGAGCTCTTAGTCATTGATCTCAAGTGTGTAAGGACCCCGAGGGTCGCTCTTGGATGTACATATAAGTGAATTATACATCACATTTTTATTAGCCCATGGAAAATAAGAACAAAATTTTCTGCTCTAAGCAACTTGGCCGAAATAGAACAATGTGTGTGTACCATGGCAGGGAAAGTAGTTACTAAGGGCATCTACAACCGGACTGGGAAAATTCAGCCCCCTATACATCCGCGGAGGCGTCCGGGCATGTCCACAGACGCATCCGGACGGCCCCTCATATGTCGCTTCTTGTATCCACATATCTTATATCCGGACTCTCAAATTCATGCAAAACCATACACGTCAATCACACAAATTAATGTCACACGTAAATAATAAATGTTGGTATCATACGTAATAGGGTTTACATCAAATTTATTAGAAGGGCACATTCAATCATCCCCTCTTTGATTTTCATTGTGGATCCACATATGCTCCACCAGATCATTGAGTAGTTGCGCGTGCACCTGATGATTTTGGAGATTCTGATGCATCCGCAGAAAGTTCATAAGCTGAACTACATCTTGATCTTCCAGGATTTCAACTTGTTCTCAAGGTGCTTCAAAATCATTGGGTTGAGCTACACCATCACCCTCATCCTTGACGATCATATTATGCAAAATAACACATGTCATCAGCTGTCGCAAAGTTTCTGATTTCCACATCAATGCAGCCCCACTGACAATTCCCCAATGCGCTTGTAGCACTCCCAATGCCATTATCCATATCCTTCCTAGCTGCTTCCTGCATTATTGCGAAGTGCTTTTGTTTCTTGCCATGTGGTTCAGATATGGTCTTCACAAATGCAGCCAACTGAGGATATATGCCATCGGCAAGATAGCATCCCATGATGTAGTCTCGATCGTTGATGATGTAGTTGCACAGAGGTGATTCCCCATTGCAAAGCCTCCTGAACACCGGAGATCGTTTAAGCATGTTGATGTCGTTGTGAGAACCCGACATTCCAAAGAAAGCATGTCAAATCTATTAGTCATGTGATACCACTGCTTCAGTATGATGGTGGGTTCTTTGATGTGACTTGAAGCATTCCTCACAAATATTTGGGGAAGTTCTTCCATTGCCAATGCATGCAATCAATTGATCCAAGCATTCTTGGAAACCCTCTGGCCTCTCCAATAGCAAACAACTTCTTAGTGTCCTGCACATTTGATTCTGTCAGATACTCTGCTCCAAACACCTCAACCACAACACGAGCAAACTTGATAGTAGTCTTTAGGCATGTGCTCTCCCCCATCCTCACCTTCTTACCAGTGGCATCTGTCGCAGTACGAAGTGCAAGCATTCTCAGAGCAACCGTGCACTTTTGTTTTGCACAGAAAGAGAGTTTTCCGCACAAATCCCTTGTGACCTTGAGGTAGTCATCGTGTGCCTCCACTTCCCCCACAATGCGCAAAAAATGTTTTTCGCATGCGAAAACAACAATGAAACCATGGATCATCCGGGAAAGTTGGGTTCAGAGCAAAGTAATCCTTCTGCATTAGCTTTGCTCTGGATACCCTGACACGATTGATCACTCTTCTCCCTTTGATTGAGCCCTTAAAATTGAGAATATGCTCCACCTGTTGGTTCATTTCCTCTTTCATGGCCATGAGCATGATCATGTCCACTTCTTTGTCTGAATTCGATGAATCAAAGAACTCATGTTCAATCAGTTGATCAAGCTTCGTCTGTCCATACTCCTCGCCGGATGAAGCATTGGAATCCATAGTTTCCCTAAAAAATTGACCAAAAAATCCGGTCGCAGTGTCTTCCAGGCTGACGATGACGTCCTCTGTAGCAAGGACGAGAAAGAAGACTCTTCTAACAGAGTTGGCAGGGCAGATGTTGTGAACAACAGTAGAGCGCGCGTGGTGGGGGAGCTGCCAGACGGACGACGCGAGGAGGAAGAAGAGAGGAAAACGCCAAATGGATTTGGATCTTCTGCGGGGTGAATTTGGTGCAATTTGTGGTGGGGATAGGTTGTCGGGTCCGATGTGGCGGGCGTGCCTGGGCTCTACCATATCCACCCCATATTTGGGCTTGATATGAGGGGCGCGGTAAGCGTGGGCGTTTAAGGCCCGTTTGAGGGGTCCGATTGGGTCGCGTTTTTGTGACCGGTAAGTGATCGGGCAGCCCGCCCGGGAGTTTGCGATGGGTATGAGGGGTCCGGCTATAGACGCTCTAACTGTTCAACCATTCCATATATTTCATATTCCATTCAAAGAGAAAAATGTGACAAACTATGAAAAAGACAATACACAATTTGTAGCATCAATTCAGAGGCAACAAAAAATAGGCAAAGGGAACCAATCTTCACAAGAAGCTTTCAAATAAAGAAGACAAAACCTAATAGTGATTAGATATATAACCACTAAACTAATTTAGCATGGTATACCTTGTCAGGCTAATGGGATTTCTAGAAGTTAAATAGAGCAGCATATCAAATTATGGACTTGGACAAAAGAAATACAGCTTTGAACATCAATTTTCTTCTTTGGGTCATGATCCATCCATCTTCCTCAGTTTTAATTCCTCTTCCCACCTTTACCTATTGATCCGAGACGGCTTGATGATTTAAACTCGCAGCCGTATTTAAATTGGTTTAAGCGAGGTGGGATTATATAATAGATGATCAAACCCTTTCTCGAGCACATATCATGGGTTAGCTCATTGAATGTGCTCTTCTTAACTCAGCGGCAGGTTGCAAGTTTGATTTATCAATTTCACATTTTTTCGCTTATAGACTCATTTTGCCTACTCACAATGGGGAGATTGAGCCTTTAATTTATTAGCTTATAGACTCATCTTGCCTTGGTATGCGGTATGTTACTCATAGTATGAGTAACTAGCTAAGTTACTCAATTTCTCTCTTCTCATTAATTAGTTCTCTTTGCTTCGGTGACATGTATGTTACTACTTATGTTACTCCCATCGCGGGTAGTCTTAGATGCCAATGAGCTGGGGTGGCCAGCCCACTAATCTGACCAGATCCCTAACATGGGTGGTGATTGAGCAATGCTAGAAGATGTCGCTTTGTGCCACTGAGGGGTGGGGGCTGTAGCCGAGAGTGATGCATCAGAGCCTCCTCCTCGACAAGGGAGGAGCCGACAGTGCTAGCTGATGTCATCACAGAGGTAATGGGAGTGGCATAGGAGAGTCATGGGCAAGTCGTTGCTGCTCCATGTGACTAGCATGGGGGTGTTCGATACGTCTCCAACGTATCTATAATTTTTGATTGTTCCATGCTATCATATTATCTGTTTTGGATGTTCTATATGCATTAGTATGTTATTTTATATTATTTTTGGGACTAACCTATTAATCTAGAGCCTAGTGCCAGTTTCTTTTATTTCCATGTTTTTGAGTATTGCACATAAGGAATATTAAACCGAGTTCGAACGGAATAAAATCTCCGGAATGATTTTTCTTGGACCAGAAGAAACCTGCCAGACTTGGAGTAGGGGGAAGGACACCTGCCGGGAGGCGAGAAGCCTGCACGACGCACCCTAGGGGGGACTGTTGGAAATGTGCCCTAGAGGCAATAATAAAGTGGTTATTATTATATTTCCAGTTCATGATAAATGTCTATTATTCATGCTATAAGTGTATTAACCGGAAACCGTAATACATGTGTGAATACATAGATCACAATGTGTCCCTAGTGAGCCTCTAGTTGGCTATCTCGTTAATCAATAGATGGTCATGGTTTCTTCATCATGGACTTTGGATGTCATTGATAACGGGATCAGATCATTGGGAAATGATGTGATGGACAAAACCCAATCCTAAGCATAACACTAGATCGTGTTTTTCATCTGCTAAAGCTTTTCTAATGTCAAGTATCATTTCCTTAGACCATGAGATAGTGCAACTCCCGGATACCGTAGGAGTGCTTTGGGTGTACCAAATGTCACAACGTAACTGGGTGATTATAAAGGTTCACTACAGGTATCTCCAAAAGTGTTTTTTGGGTTGTACGAATCGATACTGGGATTTGTCACTCCGTCTCACAGAGAGGTATCTCTGGGCCCACTCGATAGAGCATCATCATAATGAGCTCAGTGCGACTAAGGAGTTAGCCACAGGATGATGTGCTACGGAATGAGTAAAGAGACTTGCTGGTAACGAGATTGAACAAGGTATGGGGATACGGACGATCAAATCTCGGGCAAGTATCATACCGATAGACAAAGGGAATTGCATACGGGATTGATTGAATCCTTGACATCGTGGTTCATCCGATGAGATCATCGTGGAACTTGTGGGAACCAACATGGATATCCAGACCCCACTGTTGGTTATTGGCCGGAGAGATGTCTCGGTCATGTCTGCATGTCTCCCGAACCCGTAGGGTCTACACACTGACGGTTCGATGACGCCAGGGTTATAGGGAAATAGTGTACGTGGTTACCGAAGGTTGTTCGTAGTCACGGATGAGATCCCGGACGTCACGAGGAGATACGGAATGGCCCGAAGGTAAATATTGATATAAAGGATGTGAGGTTCCGGACACACGAAGTGTTTCGGGCGTCACCGGTAACGTACCGGGACCACGAGAAGGGTTCCGGGCGTCCACCGGGAGGGGCCACCAGCCCCAAAGGCTAGCATGGGCCAAAAGGTGGAAGGGAACCAGCCCAGAGTGGGCTCGCGCGCCTCCCACCTAGGCCCAAGGCACAACAAGAGAGGGAAAGGGGAGAAACCCTAGCGCAGGAGGCCCAAGGCCCACCTAGGGGTGCGCCTCCACCTCTCCCTGACTTGGCCGCCACCTCCCTGGTGCAGATGAGGCTGCCGCACCCCTTAGGGTGTGAAACGTAAGGGTGGGCACCTCCTCCCTCTCTGCCTATATATAGTGGAGTTTTTGGATGATTTGAGACACAAAAACTCTCTCTCTCGGCGCATTCCTTCCTCTCTCTATCCTCGTCCTCCGCATAGCCTAGCAAAGTTGTGCCGGAGAACCACGTAACTCCACCACCACCACGCCGTCGTGCTGCCGGAGCTCTCTTCCCCAACCTCTCCTTCCTCCTTGCTGGTTCAAGGTGTTGGAGACGTCACCGGGCTGCACGCGTGTTGAATGAGGAGGTGTCGTAGTTCGACACATAGATCGGAATCCACTGCGATCTGAATCGATGCGAGTACGACTCCATCAACCGCGTTCATAGTAACGCTACCGCTTAGTGGTCTTCAAAGGTATGAAGATGCTCTACAACATCTCTCGTTGCTGGTTTCTCCATAGATAGATCGTTGTATGGCATAGGATTTTTTTTAAATTACTACGTAACCCAAAAGTGGCATCCGAGCCAAGGTTCTATGCGTAGATTCTATGCACGAGTAGAACACAAAAGTTGTGGGCGCTGATTTTTCAACTTGCTTGTCGTTACCAGTCTTATCCTTTTTCGGCGGTATTGTGGGATGAAGCGGCCCGGACCGACCTTACACGTGCGCTTACGTGAGACTAGTTCCACCGACAAACATGCACTTGGTGCATAAGGTGGCTAGCGGGTGTCTGTCTCTCCCACTTTAGTCAAATTGGATTCAATGAAAAGGGTCCTTATGAAGGGTAAATAGCATTGGCATATCAACGTTGTGGCTGTCACGTAGGTGAGAAACGTTCTTGCTAGAAACCCTAACCAACCACGTAAAACTTGCAACAACAATTAGAGGACGTCTAACTTGTTTTTGCAGGGTATGCTATGTGATGTGATATGGCCAAAAGGATGTGATATTACATATGTGATGTATGAGATTGATCATGTGCTCGTAATAGGATTCACGACTTGCATGTCGATGAGTATGACAACCGGCAAGAGCCATAGGACTTGTCTTAATTTATTGTATGAGATGCAACACCATGTTGATTACTTTACTTTATCGCTAACGGTTAGCTATAGTAGTAGAAGTAATAGATTGGCGCGATGATACGTCTCCGTCGTATCTATAATTTTTGATTGTTTCATGCCAATATTATACAACTTTCATATACTTTTGGCAACTTTTTATACTATTTTTGGGACTAACATATTGATCCAGTGCCCAGTGCCAGTTCCTGTTTGTTGCATGTTTTTTGTTACGCAGAACATCTATACCAAACGAAGTCCAAACGTAATAAAAACTTACGGGGATTTTTTTTTGGAATATTTATGATTTTTGGGAAGAAGAATCAACGCGAGGCGATGCACGGAGTTCCCACAAGCCCTGTCGCCGCGGCTAGGGGGTGGGCCCGCGGCAGGCAGGCTTGTGGCCACTCGTTAAGGCGATTGGAGCCCTTCTTTCGCCGCAAGAAAGACAATATCCGGAAGAAAATCCTGTTAAAATTTCAGCCCAATCGTAGTTACGGATCTCCGGGAATTTAAGAAACTGTGAAACATAGAATCTGGGAGCGCAGAAACAGAAGGACACAGAGAGAGAGATCCAATCTCGGAGGGGCTCTCGTCCCTCCGCCGCCATGGAGACCATGGACCAGAGGGGAAACCCTTCTCCCATTTAGGGAGGAGGTCAAGGAATAAGAATAAGGAGGGAGGCTCTCTCCCCCTCTCTCCCGGCGGTGCCAGAACGCCGCCCGGGACATCACCGTGTGACGACGATCTACACAAAAGTTGAAATTTCAGCCCAATCGTAGTTACGGATCTCCGGGAATTTAAGAAACTGTGAAACATAGAATCTGGGAGCGCAGAAACAGAAGGACACAGAGAGAGAGATCCAATCTCGGAGGGGCTCTCGTCCCTCCGCCGCCATGGAGACCATGGACCAGAGGGGAAACCCTTCTCCCATTTAGGGAGGAGGTCAAGGAAGAAGAAGAAGGAGTGGGGCTCTCTCCCCCGCTCTCCCGGCAGCGCCGGAACGCCGCCCGGGACATCATCGTGTGACGGCGATCTACACCAACACCTCCGTCATCTTCACCAACATCTCCATCACCTTCCCCATCTATATTCAGCGGTCCACTCTCCCGCAACCCGCTGTACCCTCTACTTGAACATGGTGCTTTATGCTACATATTATTATCCAATGATGTGTTGCTATCCTATGATGTCTGAGTAGATTATCGTTGTCCTATCGATGATTGATAAATTGCTATGGTTGGTTTAATTTGCTTGTGGTTATGTTGCTGTCCTTTGGTGCCCATCATATGATCGCACATGTGGATCACACCATAGGGTTAGTTGTATGTTGATAGGACTATGTATTGGCAGGCTAGAGTGACAGAAGCTTCAAACCTAGCATAGAAATTGATGCATATGGGATTGAAGGGGGACCAATATATCTTATTGCTATGGTTTGGTTTTACCTTAATGAACGTTAGTAGTTGCGGACGCTTGCTAATAGTTCCAATCATAAGTGCATAGAATTCCAAGTAAGGGATGACATGCTAGCAGAGGCCTCTCCCACATGATACTTGCTATCGATCTAGTAACGTAGTCAATTGCTTAGGGACAATTCCGCAACTCCTACCACCACTTTTCCACACTCGTTAGACACTCGTAGTTGTTTCTTTATCTAACCAGCCCCTTGTTTTACTTACATGTTCTTTACTTTCTTGCAAGCCTTTCCTATCACTCCTACAAAGTACTTCTAGTTTCATACTTGTTCTAGGTAAAGCGAACGTAAAGTGTGCGTAGAGTTGTATCGGTGGTCGATGGAACTTGATGGAATATTTGTCCTACCTTTAGCTCCTCGTTGGGTTCGACACTCTTACTTATCGAGAAAGGCTACAATTGATCCCCTATACTTGTGGGTTATCAAGACCTTTTTTTGGCGCCGTTGCCGTGGAGCAATAGCGTGGGGTGAATATTCTCGTGTGTGCTTGTTTGCTTTATCACTAAGTAGATTTATTTGCTGTTCTAAGCTGTTCTTTATCTTTAGTTATGGATATGGAACACTAAATACCAAAAAAATCAGGTGTACTTGCTACTCATGGAGATGGGGAACCTCCTAAAACCCTCGAGGCTCGTTATGTGGAAAATATTATGCACTTCTTTAATAATCCTGAGAAAGCCCCATTCAATTATATAATGGGATACACGTTGGATCAATGTGAATACTTTAGGGATTATCGCTTGACTCAAAAAGGGAAACTTTTATGGGATCAAATCCATTTGTTGAAATGGTATGCTTGGGAACTATGCAAGAGATATGGTGTTACTTGTTGCTCTAGGATGAAGGCTCCACACCTTCCCTTTTCTTGTGAATTTAATGATCATAGAACCTTGGCTTCTTATGCTAATGGTATATATGATTACTATGATGTGGATCAAATAGAAGAGTTTGTTGCTTTTATGGGTGCTTATGAAATTGAGGCTCTGTTTAAAAGGTGTGATGATAATGATGATGCCCCTTACCGATCTGAAAATTTGGCTATGCTTCGTTATTGTTATACTAATTATGAATATAATGCCCATATTGAACGATTTAAGGAGAAATCCTATGCTGCCCAAGAAGAGACTATTATTTTGCAGGAAACTATGGAAGAAGAAAATGCTGAAATTGTGAGCTCATTAGATGAAAAAGATGAAGAGGAGAGCGAAGAACAAAAGGAGGAAGAGCGGACTAGCTACCCGTGTCCACCTTCTAATGAAAGTAACTCTTCTACTCATACATTATTTAATTTCCCTTCGTTCTTACCGAAGGATGAATGCTATGATCCCTTGGATTCGTTTGAAATATCCCTTTTTGATGAACTTGATGCTTGCTATGCTTGTGGCCATGATGCCAATATGAATGATGCTTATGAAGATGAACTAGCTATAGTTCCTTATGTTACACATGATGATTTTGATGAATATAATATGCATGTGCTTGCTGCTCCTACTTGCAATTATTATGAGAGAGGAACTACATCTCCACCTCTCTATGTTTCCAATACGATAAAATTGCAAGAAACTGCTTATGCTTTGTATTGGCCTTTACTTGATGTGCATGAATTGTTCTTTTACGACATGCCAATGCATGGGAAGAGAGTTAGACTTCGTCATTGCTTGATATATGTTACCTTGTGCTCACTACTAAATTTCAAATCATTGCTAATTAAAATTGGCTTTGATATACCTTGGGATCCGGGTGGATCCATTACTTGAGCACTTTATGCCTAGCTTAATGGCTTTAAAGAAAGCGCTGCCTGGGAGACAACCCGAAAGTTTTAGAGAGTCATTTATTTATGTTGAGTGCTTTTATTTAGTTTTAAAACAAAAAAAATATAGAGGGTAACTTAAAACTTTTTCAAAAAGAGAAGCGATTGAAAGGTGATGCATTGCGGAAGTGAGGGTCGACCTTGAACACTTGTGTTCATGCTCATGGAAACAACGTAGAATTTTTCATGGAAGTTTCTCACAAAAATAATTATCCCCTTGTACAATTCCTTTGTGTTTTTAAAAATAATGTGCCAAGCAAAGCCTTTACGATTAGTTTGGGTGATAGTTGTTTGATCACGCTGAGAAAAGACATAAACTTTCTGCTCACGAAATTAATTTTCATTTTTATTCTGGAAGAGATTTTGAGTTGATTCTTTTTGCTTCTGATTGATATGCAAATTTTCCAGACGTTCGTAATTTGTCAGAATTTTTGAGATATCAGAAGTATACGGAATATACAGATTGCTACAGACTGTTCTGTTTTGACAGATTCTGTTTTTTATGCATTGTTCTCTTATTTTGATGAATCTATGGGTAGTATCGGGGGGTATGAACCATGGTGAAGTTGTATTACAGTAGATATAATGCTAATATGAATTTATAATGAGTTCACAGCAGTACTTGAAGTGGTGATTTATTTTATTATACTAACGAATCTCACAAAGTTTTGTTGAGTTTTGTGTGATTGAAGTTTTCAAGTTTTGGGTGAGAGCACGATGGATGAAGGAATAAGGAGAGGCAAGAGCCTAAACTTGGGGATGCCCGAGGCACCCTAAGGTAATATTGAAGGAAGACTCAAGCGTCTAAGCTTGGGGATGCCCCGGAAGTCATCCCCTCTTTCGTCTACAATCTATCGGTAATTTTACTCAGAGATATATTTTAATTCGTCACATGATATGTGCAAATGCTTGGAGTGTCTTTTGTGTTTATTTTTCCTTTTTATTTTATGCACAATGCTGGTATGAGATAGTCCTTGGTTGGCTTTATAGAATGCTTCATGTGCTTCACTTATATCATTTGAAGTTTGGATTGCCTGTTTCCCTACACATAGAAAACCGCCATTTGTAGAATGCTCTTTTGCTTCACTTATATTTGTTAGAGCGGGGCATATCTTTTGTAGAAATAATTAAACTCTCATGCTTCATTTATACCTATTTATATAGTTAACATGAGTTGGCCATTCACATGGTTAGTCATAAAATCCTACATAAAACTTGTAGATCACTGAATATGATATGTTTGATTCCTTACAATAGTTTTGCGACATGCATATGTGATATTAGAGTCATGCTAGTGAGTAATTGTGTATTCGTAGAAATACTTGTGTTAAGGTTTGTGATTCCCGTAGCATGCACGTATGGTGAACCGTTATGTGATGAAGTCAGAGCATGATTTATTTACTGATTGTCATCCTTTGTGTGGAGGTCGGGATCGCGCGATGGTTAACTCCTACCAACCTTTCCCCAAGGAGCATGCGTGTAGTACCTTGTTGTAACATCCCAAATTTTGGAATGTTAAAATAATTATTAGATTGTTTGTTTGTTTGCTTGAGTGATTGAAACTTGTGTGAAATTTGAAACTTTTCAAAAACTTTTGAATGAGAGGGAATAAAATGACTTTCCCCTTCTCCGGTGAATTCAAATTCAATCATTTAAAAGCAAAGAGAGAAGATGACATGACTTCTTCAACTATAAAGAATTTGAACGGAGATATTTGTATTTGAATTCTTTTGCATTTCTATTTGTTTTCTTCGTGCAAGAAATGTCGGGAAATACATTCTGTCAAACAGAAAAGAGAGGAGGAACATGACCCTCAAACACACGGGCATTTTGAAAGTTATTTGAACCCTAAAACATAGAGGGTCATTTGAAAATTATTTGCAAAAGAAAATAAATCTTTTAGGCAATTTGTGAAAATAATTTTTTCTGAAGTTTTTATTTTTGCCGTGTAACAATGCCCATCATTTAGATTTTATTTTTCTGATAATTTTAGTATATAGAAACTCTATATTCCGAATTGATTTGATTTCCCTTTTATCGTTTTAGTTTCCTAGTTTTGAAAAAGGAAAGAAATCGTGTTTAAATGGAAATAAACGGTGGCCCATTAAGACCTTTTCAAAAACTAGCCCAACAGGATCTTCTTCTTCCTCTATCTCCTTCCTCACGTGCACAAGAAACTTCCATAGCCATGGTGAGAGGAATCTCCACCTTCCCGATCTCCTTGCTCCTTCCTTCTCCGAGCACCCCGAGCCCCTATAAATACTCCCCTCAACCTCCTCTCCCCATTTTCCCCATAGCCCAGCCCCTCCCCTCGTCGGAACGCAGCCCCCACCTCGCCGGAGTTCGCCTCCAACAGGAACTCGCCGGAGCTCCTGCTGCTCCCTCCCGTCGCCCCCACGCCCCGTCGACGCCACCAACCTTCTGCCCGAGCCCTCCTCCATCACCTGGACCCCTCCATCGCCTCGGCCGGCCACCGGAGCAACCTTCCCGCCGTCTTCTCCAACTCCGGCGACTAACTCCGGTGAGATCCACGAAATCCCGTATTGCAGTTTTTTCAGAAAATTGCAATCTTAGAAAATTCATATCTATTAGTGTGTAACTCCAAATTAGATGATTCTTTTTGCGTTGGATCACAAATTTTATGCAGTTTCTGTAGATATATAATTTGTCTATGTTTGGATTTATAAAAATTGAGTTAGATCAGATTTGAATTGAAGCTTGTTTTGCTTATTCCGGGAGTTTAAAAATAGCTTTTAATTTGATTCTTTTTGCTGCTGTTTCCTACTGATCATATATTTCAGTAGTTTAAGTTTAATTTTTTTTAAATAATTTTACTTAGGCTTTTAAGCAAAACAGATTATGTTTTAGCCTTTTTTGTTTTCTTGCTATTTCTTTTGTATTAATTGTTCTTAATTTGTTTTTTTTTTGTAATTGTGACAAGTTATATTTTGTTTTCTGATATTTACCAGTAACTTTTCAACAACAACAAAAATTTATTTTATTTATTCTTATTTGTTTGCATGGAATCAATTCTAGTTCTATACTAACTTGCGAATTGATTGCATTGCTAGTTTGATTTCCTATTTTGAAAATAATTATAAAAAATATTGTTTTGTAAATTTTACTTCTGTTATCTTAGTTATTTTATATTTTGTTTTCTGTTATTTTTTATATTTTAGTGTTTTATTTTCTGTTAGACAAAAACTATTTAGTGTTTGACGTAGTAGAAGACTCCCTAGTCTTATTTGAAGTTTCCTTCGGATTCCTATTCGCTCTCTCTGTTATTTTGATTGCTAGAATGATTGCTACTGTGAGTGCTTATGTGAATACTATGTTTGATTATATAGATTTCATCGGAGAGTGACGAATAGTTCTATCACGTATTTCCCGAGAACGAAAATTCTTCTTCGTCAACATCGCCACGCAAGTCATTTGATCATGTATCACCTATGTTTTATGCATCGTAGTTCTGCCATCCTATGCCCAATTGCATGCTGACTAGGTACTTGGAAATTATGGTTACATATTGTAGTATCACGTGGTAGGCACCCAACAACCCCGTTACTAGGCCCGGGACGACAAATTTCATATTGCTATGCTTGAGTAGACGGGATTCGGTTGAGTGCATAACACGAGTGATGCGAGGTTGATTAAATAATCAAGACCGGTTAAGACAAGATTTTCAAGACCTCGGACGCAATGCAACTCTGGGTGAAGGACGGTTGATCGGCTCCCTGGAGAACCCAGTGGATGACCCGGGATGCTGGAGAGGCCATGACATCCTGCGGAAAGCTTCACCCAGACTCAAAGGGACGGACGGATATTTTCAAGACCCAAGGCTTACCTGCACAGCCACAAGTCATTATAGGCTCTGGCTTGGTTGGACAACGCGGCAACTCTGGACAGGCGGTGCTAGCAGATGTAGAAGAACGGTAGGAATGGATGGGCACCGACAGGGATTCAGAGCGACCCATTGAAAGACCATGTTTTGATCATCCGGTCTTCAAACACCCTGAAGTGCGAGGACATACACGGAGGCGATCAAATCTTGTGGGGAACGTGTGCAAAACTCTGCAGAGTACTCAAACATAATCGATTAGCCGTGTCCACGGTCATGGACAACTTGAGCCAAAGGAACTGAAGTTATCTGGATTTCTCAACACCATTAAATATATTTTGATGAGGGTAATTATTGACAACTCGGGTACGAGAATTGGTTGGCGGAACCATCTCGTTAACAACCAACCTTTGTATTAATATTTTGCTTTTAGCCCCTCTTGTTGTAGGAGAAAATTTTGCTTTACGCTAAAACTTACAACCCCACCTGCCATATATGCATATAGTATAGATGACATTTTACCCCTCTTTTATGTGACTTGCCGGCATATTCAATATGCTGACCTACACGGTTACAACGTCTTATGTTGCAGATATTTTTCTTCGACGAGTAAGAGTACGATTCAGGGTTACGGTCTACACTCAACTTGCCGTTGGTGTTTATTGGGACTCCACTCCCTTGATTGCTTCCGCTGATTTATTTAAGGTATATATCAGTTTTACGCTATTTACATGTGATTGCACTTTGATATATACATTGATGTACTGTGTGTGCCAGCATACTGATCCAGGGATGGCACAGAAACACAGAGGCTTGACTCGTTTTGAGTCGGGTCGCTACACTTGTTTCGTTGACTAATAGACTTTTGCAATAAGTATGTGAGTTCTTTATGACTAATGTTGAGTCCATGGATTATACGCACTCTCACCCTTCCACCATTGCTAGCCTCTCTAGTACCGCGCAACTTTCGCCGGTGCATTACACCCACCATATAGCCTTCCTCAAAATAGCCACCATACCTATCTATTATGACATTTTCATATCCATTCCGAGATATATTGCCATGCAACTACCACCGTTCCGTCTCATGACATGTGCCACCACTTCCATATTGCCATTGCATGATCGTAAGATAGCTAGCATGATGTTTCCATGGCTTGTCCATTTTTTGATGTCATTGCTATGCTAGATCATTGTCACGGTACACTATCGAAGGCATTTCATATAGAGTCATCATTGCTCTAAGTATTGAGTTGTAAGTGTGATGATCATCATTAATAGAGCATTGTCCCATGTGAGGAAATAAAAGAGGCCAGCGAAGCCCATTTATAAAAAAGAGGCCAAAGATGCCCACCAAAATAAAAAAATAAAAATAAAAAAAGAGGCCAAAGAGCCCACACAAAAAAATGAGAGAAAATATAGAAGGGACAATTGCTACTATCCTCTTTCCACACTTGTGCTTCAAATAGCACTATGATCTTCATGACAGAGAGTCTCCTATGTTGTCACTTCCATATACTAGTGGGAAATTTTCATTATATAACTTGGCTTGTATATTCCAATGATGGGCTTCCTCAAAATTGCCCCAGGTCTTCGTGAGCAAGCAACTTGGGTGCACACCCACTAGTTTCTTTTGTGAGCTTTCATACACTTATAAGCTCTAGTGCATCCGTTGCGTGGCAATCCCTACTCACTCACATTGATATCTATTGATGGGCATCTCCATAGCCCGTTGATACGCCTAGTTGATGTGAGACTATCTCCTCCTTTTTTTGTCTTCTCCACGACCACCATATTCTATTCCACCTATAGTGCTATGTCCATGGCTCACGCTCATGTATTGCGTGAAAGTTGAAAAAGTTTGAGAACACTAAAGTATGAAACAATTGCTTGGCTAAAACCAGGGTTGTGCATGATTTAAATACGTTATGTGGGGAAGATGGAGCATAGCCAGACTATATGATTTTGTAGGGATAACTTTCTTTGGCCATGATATTTTGAGAAGACATGATTGCTTTGTTAGTATGCTTGAAATATTATTGTCTTTATGTAAAATGATAGACTATTTCTTCGAAGCACTCGTGTTTTAGTATTCATGCCATGATTAGATTATATGATCAAGATTATGCTAGGTAGCATTCCACATCAAAAATTATATTTTTTATCATTTACCTACTCGAGGACGAGCAGGAATTAAGCTTGGGGATGCTGATACATCTCCGTCGTATCTATAATTTTTGATTGTTTCATGTCAATATTCTACAACTTTCATATACTTTTGGCAACTTTTTATACTATTTTTGGGACTAACATATTGATTCAGTGCCCTGTGCCAGTTCCTATTTGTTGCATGTTTTTTGTTTCGCAGAATATCCATACCAAACGAAGTCCAAACGTAATAAAAACTTACAGATATTTTTTTTGGAATATTTATCATTTTTTGGAAGAAGAATCAACGCGAGGCGATGAACGGAGTGCCCACAAGCCTTGTCGTGGCGGCCAGGGGGTGGGCCCGCGGCAAGCAGGCTTGTGGCCACTCCTTAAGGCGGTTGGAGCCCTTCTTTCGCCGCGAGAAAGATAATATCCGAAAGAAAATCATGTTAAAATTTCAGCCCAATCGGAGTTACGGATCTCTGGGAATTTAAGAAACGGTGAAACGCAGAATCTGGGAGCGCAGAAACAGAAGGACACACAAAGAGATATCTAATTTCGGAGGGGCTCTCGCCCCTCCGCCACCATGGAGACCATGGACCAGAGGGGAAACCCTTCTCCCATTTAGGGAGGAGGTCAAGGAATAAGAAGAAGGAGGGAGGCTCTCTCCCCCTCTCTCCCGGCGGTGCCAGAACGCCGCCCGGGACATCACCGTGTGACGACGATCTACACCAACACCTCCGTCATCTTCACCAACATCTCCATCACCTTCCCCATCTATATTCAGCGGTCCACTCTCCCGCAACCCGCTGTACCCTCTACTTGAACATGGTGCTTTATGCTACATATTATTATCCAATGATGTGTTGCTATCCTATGATGTCTGAGTAGATTATCGTTGTCCTATCGGTGATTGATAAATTGCTATGGTTGGTTTAATTTGCTTGTGGTTATGTTGCTGTCCTTTGGTTCCCATCATATGATCGCACGCGTGGATCACACCATAGGGTTAGTTGTATGTTGATAGGACTATGTATTGGCAGGCTGGAGTGACAGAAGCTTCAAACCTAGCATAGAAATTGATGCATATGGGATTGAAGGGGGGCCAATATATCTTATTGCTATGGTTTGGTTTTACCTTAATGAACGTTAGTAGTTGCGGACGCTTGCTAATAGTTCCAATCATAAGTGCATAGAATTCCAAGTAAGGGATGACATGCTAGCAGAGGCCTCTCCCACATGATACTTTCTATCGATCTAGTAACGTAGTCAATTGCTTAGGGACAATTCCGCAACTCCTACCACCACTTTTCCACACTCGTTAGACACTCGTAGTTGTTTCTTTATCTAACCAGCCCCTAGTTTTATTTACGTGTTCTTTACTTTCTTGCAAGCCTTTCCTATCACTCCTACAAAGTACTTCTAGTTTCATACTTGTTCTAGGTAAAGCGAACGTAAAGTGTGCGTAGAGTTGTATCGGTGGTCGATAGAACTTGAGGGAATATTTGTCCTACCTTTAGCTCCTCGTTGGGTTCGACACTCTTACTTATCGAGAAAGGCTACAATTTATCCCCTATACTTGTGGGTTATCACGCAACAACTTCATGGAGACACAATGATGTATATCATGATGATGGAGATCATGGTGTCATGCCGGTGACATTGATGATCATGGTGCCTCGAAGATGGAGACCCAAGGAGCAAGATGATAATGGCCATATCATGTCACTATATGATTGCATGTGATGTTTATTATGTTTTACATCTTATAGCTTAGAACGACGGTAGCAAAGACAAGATGATCCCTCATGAATTTTTTGTGAAAGTATTCCCTTAAGTGTGCACCGTTGCGAAGGATCGTTGTCTCGAAGCACCACGTGATGATCGGGTGTGATAGATTCTAATGTTCGCATACAACGGGTGTAAGCCAGTTTACACACGTAGAACACTTAGGTTGACTCGACGAGCCTAGCATGTACAGACATGGCCTCGAATACGGGAGACCGAAAGGTCGATCATGAGTCGTATGGTTGATACGATCAGCATGGAGATGCTCACCATTAATGACTAGTCCATCTCACGTGATGATCGGACACGGGCTAGACGACGTGGATCATGTTTCACTTGGATGACTAGAGGGATGTCAATCTGAGTGGGAGTTCATTGAATAATTTGATTAGATGAACTTAATTATCATGAACATAGTTAAAAGGTATTTGCAAATTATGCTTGCGCTATAGCTCTACGGTTTTTGATATGTTCCTAGAGAAAAAACTTAGTTGAAACATAGAAGTAGCAATTATGCGGACTGGGTCCTTTAACTGAGGATTGTCCTCATTGCTGCACAGAAAGGCTTACGTCCTTAATGCACTGCTCGGTGTGCTGAATCCCAAGCGTGGTATGTGGATGTTGCGAACATCTGACATACACATTTTCTCATGACTACATGATAGTTTAGTGCACAATTCTTAAACGGCTTAGAATTGAGGCGTTAAAGACGTTTCGAACGTCGCGGGACATGCGAGATGTTCCAAGAGATGAAATTGGGATTTCATGCTCGTGCCCTTGTTGAAAGGTATAAGAACTTCAACAAGATCCTTTGCCTACAAAGTAAGGGAGAAAAACTCAATCGTTGAGCATCTGCTCAGATTTTCTGAGTACTACAATCGCTTGAATCGAGTGGGAGTGGATCTTCCAGATGAGATAGTGATAGTTCTCCAGAGTCACTGCCACCAAGTTGCTAGAGCTTCGTGATGAACTATAGAAATATCAGGGATGGATATGATGATCCTTTAGTTATTCACAATGTTTGACACCGCGAAAGTAGAAATCAAAAGGAGCATCAATTGTTGATGGTTCGTAAAACCACTAGTCTCAAGAAGGGCAAGGGCAAGAAGGGATACTTCATGAAATAGCAAACCAGTTGTTGCTCTAGTGAAGAGACCCAAGGTTGAACCCAAACCCGAGACTAAGTGCTTTTGTAATGAGGGGAACAGTCACCGAAGAGGAACTACCCTAGATACTTGGTATATGAGAAGGTTGGGAAAGTCGACAAAAGTATATTGGATATACATGATATTGATGCGTACTTTACTAGTACTCATAGTAGCACCAGGGTATTAGATACCAGTTCAGTTGCTAAATGTTAGTAACTCGAAATAAAAGCTACAGAATAAACGGAGACTAGCAAAAGGCGAGGTGGCGATAAGTGTTGGAAGTGTTTCCAAGGTTGATGTCATCAAATGTCGCACGCTCCCTCTGCCATCGGAATTAGAGTTAAACCTAAATAATTGTTATTTGGTGTTTGCGTTGAGTATAGACATGATTAGATTATGTTTATAGCAACACGATTATTCATTTTAAAGAATAATGGTTATTCTGTTTACTTGAATAATACCTTCAATGGTCTTGCACCTAAAATGAATGGTTTATTGAATCTCGATCGTAGTGGTGCACGTGTTCGTAATATTGTTGCCAAAAGATACAAAGTAGTAATGATAGTACCACTTACTTGTGGCATTGCTGCTTAAGTCATATTGGTATAAAATGCATGAAGAAGCTCCATGTTGATGGATCTTTGTACTCACTCATTTTTTTTGAAACGTTTGAGACATGCAAACCATGCTTGTTGGTATAAACACATGAAGAAAATCCATGTGGATGGATCGTTTGGACGCACTTGATTTTTGAATCACTTGAGACATGTAAATCATAGTACATGGGCAAGATGACTAAAGACCTCATTTTACAGTGAGATGGAACAAGAAAGTAACTTTTTGGAAGTAATACATTTTGATGTATGCAGTCCAATGAGTGCTGAGGCACGCAGTGGATATCATTATGTTCTTACTTCATAGCAGATTTGAGTAGATACTAGTATATTTACTTGATGAAACACAAGTCTGAATTATTGAAAGGTTCAAGTAATTTCGGAGTGGAGTTGAAGATCATCGTGAAGAGGATAATATGTCGATGATGTGATCGTGGAGGTAAACATATGTTGGGGAACGTTGCATGGGAAACAAAAAATTTCCTAAGCACACGAAGACCTATCATGGTGATGATCATCTATGAGTGGGAGATCGGATCCACATACCCTTGTAGATCGCTAAGCCGAAGCGTTATTAAACGCGGTTGATGTAGTGGTACGTCTTCACGATCCATCCCACGAACCGTGCCACGATCCGTCCCACGAACCGTCTCGGGATCCGTCCCGATCAAGTGCCGAACGGACGACACCTCCGTGTCCCGCACACGTACATCTCGATGACGATCTCCGCCTTCTTGATCCAGCAAGAGATACAGGGAAGTAGATGAGTTCTCCGGCAGCGTGACGGCGCGCCGGTGATGGTGATGATCTATTCCTGCACGGCTCCACCCGAGCTCTGTAGAAAACCGATCTAGAGGAAGAACTACGATCTAGAGGAGAGGGCAGCACGTGGCAAAGTTGTGGGCCCATTATACCTTATTGTGCATCCAATAAACCCACGTGGACCCCTTGGGGCGTGGTGGGCCCACCGAGTGGGCCCCCGGAACCCATTCGTAACTCCCGGTACACTGTCGACAATGCCCGAAAACCTTCCGGAATCCAAATACCAACTTTCTATATATCAATCTTCGTTTCGGACCATTCCAGAACTCCTCGTGACGTTCGGGATCTCATCCGTGACTCCGAAAAAAATTCGGTCACCAACGCATATAAGTCAACTATACTGAAACGTCACCGAACCTTAAGTGTGCAGACCCTACGGGTATGAGAACTATGCAGACATGACATGAGCCACTCTCTGGTCAATAACCAACAGCAGGACCTGGATGTCCATATTGGTTCCTACATATTCTTCAAATATCTTTACCAGTTGAACCTCTATGTCAAGGATTCAAATAATCCCGTATACTATTCCCTTTGTCCTTCGGTATGTTACTTGCCCAAGATTCGATCGTCGGTATCTCTATACCTAGTTCAATATCATTACCGGCAAGTCTCTTTACTTGTTCTGTAATACAAGATCCCGTAACTAACTCCTTAGTCACATTGCTTGCAAGGCTTGTTGTGATGTTGTATTACCGAGTGGCCCCCGAGATACCTCTCCGTCACAGGGAGTGACAAATCCCAGTCTTGATCCATGCCAACCCAACAGACACCTTTGGAGATACCTGTAGAGCACCTTTATAGTCACCCAGTAACGTTGCGACGTTTGATACACACAAGGTATTCCTCCGGTGTCCGGGAGTTGCATGATCTCATGGTCATAGGAACAGATACATTGACATGCAGAAAAACAGTAGCAATAAACTGACACGATCATATCAACGTTTATAGTTTGGGTCTTGTCCATCACATCATTCTCCTAATGATGTGATCCCGTTATCAAGTGACAACACTTGCCTATGGCCAGGAAACCTTGACCATCTTTGATCAACGAGCTAGTCAACTAGAGGCTCACTAGGGACAGTGTGTTGTCTATGTATCCACACATGTATTTGAGTTTCCAATCAATACAATTCTAGCATGGATAATAAATGATTATCATGAACAAGGAAATATAATAATAACCAATTTATTATTGCCTCTAGGGCATATTTCCAACAACATATATATCTGAGTTACGGGTTTGGTTCATTTAAGACAATGTGAAAATTGTTTCACGTGAAAATTGTTTCACAACTCATGCCACCTCGAACACCATAGTCTGATGGTGTGTCCGTATGTCATAGTCATGCCCTATTAGATATGGTGCATACTATGATGGCTCTTATCATATTATCACTATCATTTATGGGTTAGGCATTAGAGACAACCGCATTCACTTTTAAAGAGGGCACCATGCAATTCCGTTGAGATGACACCATATGAACTATGGTTTAGAGAAACCTAAGCTGTTGTTTCTTAAAAGTTTGGGGCTGCGATGCTTATGTGAAAGATTTTCAGCCTGATAAGCTCGAACCCAAAGCGGATAAATGCATCTTCATAGGACACTCAAAACATTTGGGTGTACCTCCTATCTTAGATCCGGAAACAAAGTGTTCGTTTCTAGATACGATTCCTTTCTCGAGGAAAAGTTTCTCTCGAAAGAATTGAGTGGGATTATGGAGGAAACTTGATGAGGTTACTGAACCATCACTTCATGCAGTGTGTGCAGCAGGGCGCAGGAAGTTGCTCATGTGGCACCTACACCAATTGAAGTGGAAGCTAATGATAGTGATCATGAAACTTCAGATCAAGTTACTACAAACCTCATAGGTCGACAAGGTCACGTACTGCTGCTACAGAGTGGTAAGGTAACCCTGTCTTAGAGGTCATGTTGTTGGACATCAATGACCCTACGAGCGATTGAGAAGCGATGGTTGGCCCGGATTCCAACAAATGGCTAGAGGCCATGAAATCCGAGAGGAGGATCCATGTATGAAAACAAAGTGTGCAATTTGGAAGAACTACTTGATGGTCGTAAGACTATTAACTATAGATGGATCTTTAAAAGGAAGATTGCCAATGATGGTGAAAAGTCACCATTAAGAAAGCTTGACTTGTCGCAAAGATGTTTCCGACAGAGTTTGAAGAGTTGGCTATGATGAGAATTTCTCACTCGTAGCGATGCTGAAAGTCTTTTGGAATTATGTTAACAGTTGCTGCATCATTTATGAAATTTTGCAGATAGGATGTAAAAATATTGTTTCCTCAACGGTTTTCTTGAGGAAAGGTTGTATGTGATACAACCAGAAGATTTTGTCGATCCTAAAAGGTGCTAACAAGTATGCAAAGCTCCAGCGATCCTTCTATGGACTGGAGCAAGCATCTCGGAGTTGGAATATACACTTTGATGAGATGATCAAAGTTTCTGGTTTTATACAAAGTTTATGAGAAACTTGTATTTCCAAAGAAGTGAGTGGGAGCACTATAGAATTTCTGATGAATATATGTGGTTGACATATTGTTGATCAGAAATAATGTAGAATTTCAGGAAAGCATAAAGGGTTGTTTGAGAGGAGTTTTTCAAAGGAAAACCTGGATTAAGCTACTTGAACATTGAGCATCAAGATCTATGGAGATAGATCAAAGTGCTTAATAGAACTTTCAAGGAAATGCATGCCTTGACAAGTTTTGAAGGAGTTCAAAGTAGATCAGCAAAAGAAGGAGTTCTTGGATGTGTTATAAGGTGTGAATTGAGTAAGACTCAAAAGCCCGACCACGGCGGAAGAAAGATAAAGGACGAATGTCGTCCCCTATGCATCAGCTGTAGGCTCTATCAATATGTTATGCTGTGTACCGCACCTAAAGTGTGCCTTGCCATGAGTCAGTCAAGGGGTACAAGAGTGATCCAGGAATAGATCACTGGACATCGGTCAAAGTTATCCTTAGTAACTAGTGGACTAAGGACTTTTTTCTCGATTATGAAGGTGATTAAAGAGTTCGTCGTAAAGGGATTACGTCGATGCAAGCTTTGTCACTAATCTGGATGACCCTGAGTAGTAAACCGGATTCGTATAGTGGAGTAGTCATTTGGAATAGTTCCAAATAGAGCATGGTAGCAGTATCTATAGAAATACATAGAGATTTGTAAAGCACACATGGACCTGAAAGGTTCAGACCCGTTGACTAATAAACCTCTATCACAATCTAGACATGATCGAACCCCAGAACTGTATGGGTGTTGGATCCATTGCAATCACATAGTGATGTGAAATAGATTATTGACTCTAGTGCAAGTGGGAGAGTGTTGGAAATGTGCCATAGAGGCAATAATAAATTGGTTATTATTATATTTTCAGTTCATGATAATTGTCTATTATTCATGGTATAAGTGTATTAACCGGAAACCGTAATACATGTGTGAATACATAGATCACAATGTGTCCCTAGTGAGCCTCTAGTTCGCTAGCTCATTGATCAATAGATGATCATGGTTACTTGATCATGGACATTTGATGTCATTGATAATGGGATCACTTCATTGGGGAATGATGTGATGGACAAGACCCAATCCTAAGCATAGCACTAGATTGTGTTGTTCGTCTGCTAAAGCTTTTCTATTGTCAAGTATAATTTCCTTAGACCATGAGATTGTGCAACTACCGGATACTGTAGGAGTGCTTTGGGTGTACCAAACGTCACAACGTAACTGGGTGATTATAAAGGTTCACTACAGGTATCTCCGAAAGAGTCTGTTGGGTTGTACGAATCGAGACTGGGATTTGTCACTCCGTGTGACGGAGAGGTATCTCTGGGCCCACTCGGTAGAACATCATCATAATGAGCTCATTGTGACTAAGGAGTTAGCCACGGGATGATGTGCTACAGAATGAGTAAAGAGACTTGCTGGTAACGAGATTGAACATGGTATGGGAATACCAATGATCTAATCTCGGGCAAGTATCATACCGATAGACAAAGGGAATTGCATACGGGATTGATTGAATCCTTGACATTGTGGTTCATCCGATGAGATCATCGTGGAACATGTGGGAACCAACATGGATATCTAGACCCCGCTGTTGGTTATTGGCCGGAGAGATGTCTCGATCATGTCTGGATGTCTCCCGAACCCGTAGGGTTTACATACTTAAGGTTCGATGACACCAGGGTTATAGGGAAATAGTGTACGTGGTTACCGAAGGTTGTTCAGAGTCCCGGATGATATCCCGAACGTCACGAGGAGCTCCGGAATGGCCCGGAGGTAAAGATTGATATATAGGATGTGAGGTTTCGGACACCGGAAGTGTTTTGGGCGTCACTGGTAACATACCGGGACCACCGAAAGGGTTCCGAGGGTCCACCGGGAGGGGCCACCAGCCCCAAAGGCTAGCATGGGCCAAAAGGTGGAAGGGAACCAACCTAGAGTGGGCTGGTGCGCCTCCCACCTACGCCCAAGGCGCAGCAAGAGAGGGAAAGGTAGCGCAGGAGGTCCAAGGCCCACCTAGGGGTGCGCCACCACCTCTCCCTACCCTGGCCGCCACCTCCCTGGCGCAGATGGGGCTGCCGCACCCCTTAGGGTGGGAACCCTAAGGGTGGGAACCTCCTTCCCTCTCCCTATATATAATGGAGTTTTTGGCTGATTTGAGACACGGAAATTCTCTCTGTCGGCGCAACCCTTCCTCTCTCTATCCTCGTCCTCCGCATAGCTTAGCGAAGCTCTGCCGGAGAACCACGTAGCTCCACCGCCACCACGCCGTCATGCTATTGGAGCTCTCTTCCTCAACCTCTCCTTCCTCCTTGCGGATGTGCCGTAGTTCGACACATAGATCGGAATCCACCGCGATTTGAATCGCTGTGAGTACGACTCCATCGACCACGTTCATAGTAATGCTTCTTCTTAGCGATATTCAAAGGTATGAAGATGCTCTACAACATATCTCGTTGCTGGTTTCTCCATAGATAGATCCTTGTATGGCGTAGGATTTTTTTGAAATTACTACATAACCCAACAGGGACGCGCCCCCTGGCTTGTGCCCCCCTGCAGGTCTCCTAACTGTAATCCTCGTCCTATAAATTCCCAAATATTCCCCCATTGCTAAAAATAGCCGACAAAATACTTTTCCGCCGCCGAGAGGCTCTGTTGCCGTGAGATCCAATCTGGGAGCCTTTTCCGATAATCTGCCGGAGAGGGAATTGATCATGGAGGGCATCTACATCAACTCCATTGCCCCTCCGATGATGCGCGAGTTGTTCACGAGAGACTTACGGGTCCATAGGTAGTAGCTAGATGGCTTCTTCTCTCTCTTTGTTATTCAATACCATGTTCTTCATCATCTTCATGGAGATTTATCTGATGTAATATTCTTTTGCGCTGTGTTTATCGAGATCCGATGAATTGTGGGTTTATGTTCAGATTATCTATGAATATTATTTGAGTCTTTTCTAAATTCTTATATGCATGATTTCATATCTTTGCAAGTCTCTTAGAGTTATTGGTTTGGTTTGGCCAACTAGATTGGTAATTCTTGCAATGGGAGAAGTGCTTAGTTTTGGGTTCAATCTTGCGGTGTCCTCACCCAGTGACAAAGTAGGGGTAGAGAGGCACGTATTGCATTGTTGCCATTGAGGATAAAAATGTGGGGTTTTCATCATATTTCTTGAGTTTATCCCTCTACATCATGTCATCTTACTTAATGTGTTACTCTGTTCTTCATGAACTTAATACTCTAGATGCAGCCACGAGTCGGTCGATGTGTGGAGTAATAGTAGTAGATGCAGAATCATTTCGGTCTACTTGACACGGACGTGATGCCTATATGCATAATCATTGCCTTGGATATCTTCATAATTTTTCGCTTTTCTATCAATTGCTTGACAGTAATTTGTTCACCCACCGTATTATTTTCCTTAATGAGAGAAGCCTCTAGTGAAACCTATGGCCCGTGGGTCTAAATTCCATATTATACTTTCAGATCTATGAACCGAAAATACCAAAAATATATAGCTTCTATTTATTTACTTTCATTTTACTTTTAGATCTATCAATCTTTTATACCTATCTCTATCAGTTCTCATCCTTGCAAATAACTCTGAAGGGTTTGACAACCCCTTTTTAGCACTGGGTGCAAGTATTTGATTGTTTCTGTAGGTACTATGATTGGGGCGTTGCTTGTTCCTCCTACTGGATTGATACCTTAGTTCTCAACAAACTAAGGGAAATACTTATCTACTTTGTTGCATCACCCTTTCCTCTTCAAGCGAAAACCAACACAAGCTCAAGAAGTAGCAAGAAGGATTTCTGGCGCTGTTGCCGAGGAGGATACATAGCAAGATCAAGCCTACTAAGTACCCATCACAAACTCATCTCTTTCATTATTTGCCTCTCGTTTTCCTCTCCCCCACTTCACCAATTTGTCGTTTTATTCGCCTTTTTCTTGCCGTATCTCTTTTTGTCTACTTGTGTTACCATGTGCCTTCTATTTGCTTGCATCTTTGCTTGCTAAAAATCTATTGATATGGATCCTCATCCACTTGCTAATGTTTTCAAGAGATCCAATCATGATGAACCAATTGCTAGTGAGTTGAGTGTACTTGATTATCTCCATGAAGTTTTGCTTGAGATTCGTGAATCTGAAAATTGTAATGAAGTGATTCACGATGTTTCCTTGAATGAAAATCATGATTGCAATGATATTGTTATAAATTCTATTAATATCAGTTGTGCTAATGATATGCAAACCCACAAGCTTGGGGATTCTATATTTGATGAGTTTTCCATGACCATTACTTGTTGCAATGATCATGATTGGGATAATGGTTTTGATGATCTTGATAATTTATTTAATACTCTTGATGAATACGATATTGAAAGTGAGTTTGTAAGAGTGAAAAATTTAGGTAAAAAGAATCCCACATATTTTGAGAGTGTTCAATCTTATGAATTTTTTGATAAAAGTGGGTTAGGATAGGTCATGACTTTAGTTAATATTAATCCCACTACCTTGGAAGATTGTAAGACTTTTATGCATGTGGATCATGAAAATAAAGATTTATGTGATAGCTATATTGTTGAATTTATTCATGATGCTACTGAAAATTACTGTGAGAGAGGAACATATACTTTTACATATTGCAATAATATCAAGTTTCTTCTCAATGTGTTGGAAATTTTGAAGTTATACTTGTTTTCCCTTCCTATGCTAATTGATTCTTGTTCCCATAATTTGTTTGCTCAAAAAATACATATGGATAGGAAGTGGGTTAGACTTAAATATGCTTTCCATGTGATTCATGATGCTCTGTTTATGTTTCAGTTCTTTACCTTTATGCGAGCATCATTGAAATCGTTATGCCTAGGTAGGGGCATTAAACAATAGCGCTTGATGGGAGGCAACCCAATTTTATTTTTATGCTTTTGTTGTTGCTTCTGTTTTTGAGTGTTGCACACATTATTACCTTTGTAATAGATGTGTTTTCTTGTTTTAATTAGTGTTTGGGCCAAGTAAGACCTTTGGGATGGTCTACGGTGTTTGCAAGTTGATTTTTGTTGAAAAACAGAAACTTTCGCTCTCAGTCCAGTAATTTTTTAAATTCGCTAGAACGTGATTTTGATTTGAATTTTCTACACTAGATATATTTAAAAAATTCCCTGATTGTCGATTTTTTTAGAATTTTTGTAGTTAGAGAAGTATTCGAAGTATACAAATTGCTACAGACTGTTCTGTTTTTGACAAATTATATTTTCTTTGTGTTGTTTGCTTATTTTGATGAATCTATGGGTCGTATCGGGGGGTATGAACCATGGAGAAGTTGGAATACATTAAATATTACATCAATATAAATAAAGAATGAGTTCACAACAGTACCTAAAGTGGCGATTTATTTTTCTTATACTAATGGATCTCATGAGTTTTCTGTTGAGTTTTGTGTTGTGAAGTTTTCAAGTTTTGGGTAAAGATTTGATGGACTATGGAATAAGGAGTTGCAAGAGCCTAAGCTTGGGGATGCCCAAGTCACCCGAAGCCATATTCAATGATACCAAAGAGCCTAAGCTTGGGGATGCCCCGGAAGGCATCCCCTCTTTCGTCTTCATTCCATCGGTAAATTTACTTGAGGCTATATTTTTATTCACCAGATGATATGTGTTTTGCTTGGAGCGTCTTGTATGATATGAGTCTTTACTTTTTAGTTTGCCACAATCATCCTTGCTGCACACATATTTTGAGAGAGACACGCTGAATCGTGAATTTATTAGAATACTCTGTGAGCTTCACTTATATCTTTTGAGCTAGGCAATGTTGCTCTAGTCCTTCACTTATATCTTTTAGAGCACGACGGTGTTTTATAGAAATTATTAAACTCTCGTACCTCACTTATATTATTTTGAGAGTTCTTTAAATAGCATGGTAATTGGTTTAGATTATGAATTTAGTCCTAATATAATGGGCATCCAAGAGGGATATAATATTAACATTCATATTAAGTGCATTGAATATGATGAGAAGTTTGATTCCTTGCATATAGTTTTGAGATATGAAGATGGTAATATGAGAGTCATGCTAGTAAGTAATCGTGAATTGGAAGAAATACTTCTGTTAAAGCTTGTGATTCCAGTAGCATGCACGTATGGTGAACTGTTATGTGATGAAGTCGGAGCATGATTTGTTTAATGATTGCCAACCTTTGTGTGGAGGTCGGGATCGCACGATGGTTAACTCCTACCAACCCTTAACCTAGGAGCATGCGTCTAATACTTTGCTTCGATAACTAATAGGCTTTTGCAATAATTATGTGAGTTCTTTATGACTAATGTTGAGTTCATGGATTATACGCACTCCCACCCTTCCACCTTTGCTAGCCTCTCTAGTACCGCACAATTTTAGCCGGTACATTAAACCCACCTTCCTCAAAACATCCACCATATACTTTCCTCAAAACAGCCACCATACCTACCTATTATGGGATTTTCATAGCCATTCTGAGATATATTGCCATGCAACACCACCGTCCTGTTGTTTTTATGACACACACCATCACTTCCATATTGCTTATAGAGTCATATTTTGTTCTAGATATTGAGTTGTAATCTTTGAGTTGTAAGTAAATAAAAGTTTGATGATTTGCATTATTAGAGCATTGTACCGTGTGAGAAAAGGATGATGGAAGCTATGATTCCCTGACAAGTTGGGATGAGTCTCCGGACTTTATAAAAAAAATAAAAGAGGCCAGCGAAGCCCATAAAAAATAAAAGAGGCCAAGGATGCCCACCAAAAAAAGAGAGAAAAAATGAGAGAAAGAGAGAAGGGACAATGCTACTATCTTTTTCCACACTTGTGCTTCAAACTAGCACCATGTTCTTCACAGAGAGTCTCCTATTTTGTCACTTTCAGATAACTAGTGGAATTTCATATTTTGCACAACAGCTTAGATTTCATTTTGAGCTTTCATACACTTATAGCTCTAGTGCATTTGTTGCATGGCAATCCCTACTCACTCACATTGATATCTATTGATGGGAATCTCCATAGCCTGTTGATATGCCTAGTTGATGTGAGACTATGTTATCCTCTTTCTTTTTGGAACCTCTACCATATTCTATTTCACCTATAGTTCTATATCCATGGCTCATGCTCATGTATTGCGTGAGAGTTGAAAAGGTTTGAGAACATAAAATGTGTGAAACAATTTCTTGACTTTCATCGGGGTTGTGCATGATTTAGATACTTTGTGTGGGGAAGATGGAACGTAGCCAGACCATACGATTTTGTAGGGATAATTTCTAAGACCATGTTATTTAGAAAGGAAGCAATTGCCTTGTTAGTATGCTTGAAGTATTATTGTTTTTATGTCTAGACTTTTGTTTTGAATCTTATGGATCTGAATATTCATGCCACAATAAAGAATATTACATGGATAAATATGTTAGGTAGCATTCCACATAAAAATTCTGTTTTTATCATTTACCTACTCAGGACGAGCAAGAATTAAGCTTGGGGTGCTTGATACGTCTCCAATGTATCTATAATTTTTGATTGTTCCATGCTATTATATTATCTGTTTTGGATGTTTTATATGCATTAATATGCTATTTTATATTATTTTTGGGACTAACCTATTAATCTAGAGCCTAGTGCCTGTTTTCGTTTTTTCATGTTTTTGAGTATTGCACATAAGGAATATTAAACGGAGTCCAAACGGAATAAAATATCCGGAATGATTTTTCTTGGACCAAAAGAAACCTACTAGACTTGGAGTAGGGGGAAGGACACCTGCCGGGAGGCGACAAGCCTGCAGGGCGCGCCCTGGGGGGGGGGGGGAGGGGTGACGCGCCCCTGGCATGTGGGCCCCCTGCAGATCTCCTAACCCTAATCCTTGTCCTATAAATTTCCAAGTATTCCCCCATTGCTAAAAAGATCCGACAAAATACTTTTCGGCCGCCGAGAGCCTCTATTCCCGTGAGATCCAATCTGGGAGCCTTTTCCAGTAATCTGCCGGAGAGGGAATTGATCATGGAGGGCATCTACATCAACTCCATTTCCCCTCCGATGATGCGTGAGTAGTTCACCACAGACCTACGGGTCCATAGGTAGTAGCTAGATGGCTTCTTCTCTCTCTTTGTTCTTCAATACCATGTTCTTCATGATCTTCATGGAGATCTATCTGATGTAATACTCTTTTGCGGTGTGTTTGTCGAGATCCGATGAATTGTGGGTTTATGTTCAGATTATCTATGAATATTATTTGAGTCTTTTCTGAATTCTTATATGCATGATTTCATATCTTTGCAAGTATCTTTGAGATATTGGTTTGGTTTGGCCAACTAGATTGGTAATTCTTGCAATGGGAGTAGTGCTTAGTTTTGGGTTCAATCTTGCGGTGTCCTCACCCAGTGACAAAGTAGGGATAGCGAGGCACGTATTGCATTGTTGCCATCCAGGATAAAAAGATGGGGTTTTCATCATATTGCTTGAGTTTATTCCTCTACAACATGTCATCTTACTTAATGCGTTACTCTGTTCTTCATGAACTTAATACTCTAGATGTAGGCAGGAGTCGGTCGATGTGTGGAGTAATAGTAGTAGATGCAGAATCGTTTCGGTCTACTTGACACGGACGTGATGCCTATATGCATAACCATTGGCTTGGATATCTTCATAATTATTCGCTTTTTTATCAATTGCTCGACAGTAATTTGTTCACCCATCGTATTATTTTCCTTCATGAGAGAAGCCTCTAGTGAAACCTATGGCCCCTGGGTCTATTTTCCATATTATACTTTCAGAACTATAAACCAAAAATACCAAAAATATATGGTTGCTATTTATTTACTTTTGTTTTACTTTTGGATCACCAATTTTTTATATCTATCTCTATGAGATCTCATCCTTGCAAATAACTTTGAAGGGATTGACAACCCTTTTTTAGCGTTGGGTGCAAGTGTTTGATTGTTTGTGTAGGTACTACGATTGGGGCCTTGCTTGTCCCTCCTACTAGATTGATACCTTGGTTCTCAACAAACTGAGGGAAATACTTATCTACTTTGTTACATGTGCCTTTCCTCTTCAAGGGAAAACCAACACAAGCTCAAGAAGTAGCAGCGTTGTAGGAGGTGTCGGCGACGGCAAGGTGGAGAGGCCCATCGCCGACCAGGACATGGAATTGTGTTCTCCTGTTGTTGTGGATATCATCCTAAAAATACTACATGATATGAATGTAGAGGCAATCATATCTACCAAATGGTGCAGGTGGAGTACATGCAAGGAATTATAAAGGTTCAGACCCTCTTCGGCGAAGGTAATACCCTACTCCTATGTCCTCTCAACTCTTAGTGTAAGTACAAGATGTGGATGTTCAACCCTTAGTCTGATGCTCCCCTCCCGGTTTATATAGAGTGCGCTAGAAGGGGGTTACATAATGGATTGGCGTTAATGTTGTTTATGGGCTCAGGTGTGGTTCACTATTTCCTCGCATTTACCGCTAGTAACTCCCGTATTTAACTGGATTACTCCACCATTGGGTAATTGCTGCCTTTAAGACGTCGTGGTGTGAAGTGTCCTAGGTAGTTATCGACTATTGCTCGAGCTGACTGCTCATGTCATCCTCTTAGACGAGTGTCATGTCTGGCCTATGAGGCAGCTCGAGATTCGACTATATGGACTTAGTAATCTCCAAGCCACCCCTAGTTTCGTTGATGGGCCATGATACGTCCATTTTGCATCATGTTTTCATGTTGATATTTATCGCTTCTTGGGCTGTTATTTCACTTCACGGTACAATACTTATGCCTTTTCTCTCTTATTTTGCAAGGTTTACATGAAGAGGGAGAATGTCGGCAGCTGGAATTCTCGCCTGAAAAAGGAACAAGTTTGAGATACCTATTCTGCGCAACTCCAAACGCCGTAAAAATCAAAGATGATTTTTTCTGGATTTATAAAAAATATTGGGCCGAAGAAGCGCCAGAGGGGCGCCAGCAGGTGGCCACAAGCCTGCTAGGCGCGGCCACCCCCCTGGCCGCGCCTAGGGGCCTTGTGGGCACCCAACTGGCCCTCTGGCCCCCCTCTTCTACTATATGAAGGGTTTCGTCCGGAAAAAAATGAAGAGGAGGTTTTTTCGTGGATTCGCCGCCGCCACGAGGCGGAACTTGAGCAGAACCAATCTAGAGCTCCGGCAGGACGATCCTGTCATCACCAACACTCCTCTCATCGGAGGGGACTCGTCACCATCAACATCTTCATCAGCACCATCTCATCTCCAAACCCTAGTTCATCTCTTGTAACCAATCTCCAGCTCGTGACTCCGATTGGTACCTGTAAGGTTGCTAGTAGTGTTAATTACTCTTTGTAGTTGATGCTAGTTGGATTACTTGGCGGAAGAGTTTATGTTCAGATCCTTGATGCTACTCATTACCTTCTCTGGTCATGAATATGATTATGCTTTGTGAGTAGTTACTTTTGTTCCTGAGGACATGGGATAAGTCATGCTAATAGTAGTCATGTGAATTTGGTATTCGTTCGGTAATTTGATGTGTTGTATGTTGTTTTTCCTCTAGTGGTGTTATGTGAACGTCGACTACATAACACTTCACCGTTATTTGGGCCTAGAGGAAGGCATTGGGAAGTAGTAAGTAGATGATGGGTTGCTAGAGTGACAGAAGCTTAAACCGTAGTTTATGCGTTGCTTCGTAAGGGGCTGATTTGGATCCACTAGTTTAATGCTATTGTTAGACTTTGTCTTAATTCTTCTTTCGTATTTGCGGATGCTTGCGAGAGGGGTTAATCATAAGTGGGATGCTTGTCCAAGTAAGAGCAGTACCCAAGCGCCGGTCCACCCACATATCAAACTATCGAAGTAACGAACGCGAATCGTATGAACATGATGAAAACTAGCATGACAGAAATTCCCGTGTATCGTCGGGAGCGTTTTTCCTCCTATAAGACTTTGTCCAAGCTTGTCCCTTGCTACAAAAGGGATTGGGCCACTTTGCTGCACCGTTGCTACTTTTGTTACTTGTTGCTTGCTACGAATTAATTAACTTACCATACAATCACTTGTGACCGATAATTTCAGTGCTTGCAGATAGTACCTTGCTGAAAACCACTTGTCAGATCCTTCTGCTCCTCGTTGGGTTCAAAAATCTTACTTATCGAAAGGACTACGATTGATCCCTATACTTGTGGGTCATCAGGCCATGGCAATGTTACCTTGTGGCCCATGATCTTTTTGGGTTGTATTTTCGATGGTCTATGGTCTTCTGATGGGCCATTCGTGTACATGGGCACACCTCGTATTTATAACCTCGATAGTAGCCCCAAGTCTGTCGAGGTCTCTCGACAGAGGATGACCGACACTTCCTCATTGGCGAGGTTCCTGACTGTTTAACGATCTTACGGTGAAACTAAGAGACCTCGATGAACTTAGTTTGTTCATGCCTTTGGAGGGCAAAGAGGTGAGCATTTTGGAAGAAGACTTGGTGATACCCATTTTTGGTCTCTTCTAGAGAAGATAACTCATGGCACAAGGATGCACGTAAGTTTGTCCTCTCTTGTGATGAATGTCAAAAAATTGAGAATATTGGTAGACGTCAAGAAATGTCTAAGAATTATTCACTTATTATTGATCCATTTGATATTTGGGGCTTTGATTATATGGGACACCTCCCTCATATGGGCACACTCATATTTTAGTTGATGTTGATTATGTTACTGAGTGGGTAGTACCTATTTCAACTAGTGATGTTGATCATAATACTTCTATTAAAATTATTAAGGAGGTTATCTTTCTGAGGTTTGGAGTTCCTAGATATTCGATGAGTAATGGTGGTTCACATTTTATTCATGGTGCTTTCAGAAAAGTTCTAGTTAAATATGATGTAAACCACATAGTATCACCTTATCATCCTTAGTATAGCGGTCAAGTATAATTGAGTGTTAGAGAAATACAATTAATCTTGCAAAATACTATTAATATATTGAGAAGGAACTAGGCTAGTAAACTTGATGATGCTCTCTAGGCATACATGGTTGCTTATAAGAATCTTATGTGTATGTCACCTTATAAGATGGTTTATGGAAAATCACATCAATTACCTCTTGAGTTAGAACGTAAGGCTTATTGGTCTATTAAAGAACTTAATTATGACTTTAAGTTTGCTGGTGAAAATAGGTTATTTAATATGAGTTCTATTGATGAGTAGAGACCCGAAGCTTATGAAAATGCCAAGTTTTCTAAAGATAAAGTAAAATGTTGGCATGATAAGAGAATTCAGAAATGAGAATTTAATATTGGAGACAAAGTTTTGTTGTACAACTCTCATTTCATACATTTTGCACCCAAACTTCTCTCCAAATGGTAAGGACCCTATATAGTCGAGGAAGTTTATCGTTCAGGAGCCATAAAAATTAATAACACCAAAGGAAATAAACCAAAGATAGTTAATGGGAAAATAATTAAATATTATATTCATGTAATCCCATTAACGTTGATTCAGACATTATTCACGTAATTGCACCAGAGGAACGTCTAAAAGAGACCTTCTGGAGCACTCGAGAATCGTGGTAAAAGAACATGTGTATGATACGTAAGCAAATAGACTCCAAAAATTTCATAAAAATACTTACCGTCAGTTTTGGAATAAATAAAAATATGTAAAGTAAGAAACAACCGAGGGAGTCCACGAGGGATCCACAAGTCATGTGGGATGCACCCAGGTGACTTGTTGGCCCCTCATGCACTTTCCCGACTCTGTTTTCTTCCCGTATACTTGTTCTCCAATGGAAAAAATCATTATATATATGTCTTGATGTTTTGACCTTTGTATTGCAAGTTTTCCTCTTGTTTTCATTTCAAATGTTTTCTGCGAGGGTTTTGACCTCTAGGTCATCATGTCTTCTTCCTCATCCAACAATGTGGAATATGATGCTTGGTTGTGGAAGATGGAGCTTGAGAGGAGTTGATGGAAGACATCCCAATTAAGGAAGGGTCGGGAGATTCGATGGGATTTCATGCTCCTGCTTTTGAGCGAGCTACTCTTGCCGACATGTCCACTACTTTGAATCCTTGTCAAGCTACGAAGACAACGGGAAGTCATAAGGTATTGGAGGTATCCATTCCAAGGAGACCTAGATGAAGGTTACTTGAAACAACTTTCATAACTTGATTCACAACTATGGAGTTGAGAATACTTCTTGTATGCATATACCTTCAAATTCGGACATCTCTCGTCCAAGTGAAAGTAATGTAGGAGAAAGTTTGTGGTGGCCTAGAAACAAGCATATTATGATTGAAGTTGAATAATGTTGCCATGATTCAACACCTCCTTCATGAGATTCAAGAATTAAAAGAGAATTTGTTGAACTTCAATAAGGAGGACAAGCCTACTACTTCATCACCCTATCACCGAAGAAGGAAACTTGAGTAATCGGGTATGGGCACCACCCTTGGCTGTTCCATGCTTGGGGGAGGTGCCCCAGTATGGTGTCATCATCACCCTTTACCATTATTAGCTATCTTAGTTTGATCTTCTATTTTCCAGTGATTTAGAAGATGTTTAAGTATGAAGTAGGTTTTGAGTGTTTTGTTTTTCGTACCACGTTATCAATGTAACCATGTGTGAGAGTTTCTATAATAAAGAGTAGTATCATTATTTTGTGTTTTATTTCCTAGCACGAATCTTGGAAAAATAAATAAACTCATATCCTTATCCCATGGGGACTAATAAATTCACATAAAGGAGTATATGTGAAAATTTGGTTTAAAGTTAACAAACATAGCACCGGCCATTGAAACAATTCATATATGAAGGAATAAGGAAGAGGGATTCCACATGAAAATATAATATCTTGGACATCTTCTATGATTGTGACCCCTCATTAATTATTTTTGAACTTGAACAAATAGTTGAGATTGGATAAGGAAGACAACACAGTGAGTTATGTTTGTGTATATTTGCATATAATTGTATTGTCATGGTGATGGAAATATGCCCTAGAGGAAATGATAAATTAGTTATTATTATATTTTCTTGTTCATGATAATAATTTATTATCCATGCTATAATTATATTGATTGGAAACTCAAATACATGTGTGGGTACATAGACAACACACTGTCCCTAGTGAGCCTCTAAGGACTAGCTCGTTGATCAAAGATGGTGAAGGTTACGTGAACATAGACATGAGTCGTAATTTGATAATGGAATCACGTCATTAGGAGAATGATGTGATGGAAAAGACCCAAACTATGAACATAGCATGTGATCGTGTCAATTTATTGCTAATGTTTTCTGCATGTCAAGTATCTGTTTCTATGACCGTGAGATCATGCAACTCCCGGGAACCGGAGGAGTGCCTTGTGTGTATCAAATGTCACAATGTAACTGGTTGACTATGAAGGTGCTCTACAGGTATCTTCGAAGGTGTCTGTTGGGTTGGCGTGACTCGAGACTGGGATTTGTCACTCCGTATGACGGAGAGGTATCTCTAGGGCCCACTCGGTAATAGAACATCATAATGAGCTTGCAAGGAATGTGACTAAGGAGTTAGTCACATGATCTTGTATTACGGGACAAGTAAAGAGATTTGCGGGTAACGAGATTGAACTAGGTATGGAGATACCGACGATCAAATCTCGGGCAAGTAACATACCGATGGACAAAGGGAACAATATACAGGATTGATTGAATCCTCGACATCATGGTTCGAGTGATAAAGATCTTCACAGAATATGTAAGAGCCAAGATGTGCATCTAGGTCCCGCTATTGGTTATTGACCGAGGAGTGTCTCACATCATGTCTACATAGTTCTTGAACCCGTAGGGTCTGCACATTTAACGTCAGGTGATGTTTCAGTATAGTTGAGTTATGCATACTGATGACTAAAGGTTGTTTGGTGTCCCGTATGAGATCCTGGACATCATGAGGAGTTCTGGAATGGTATGGAAACTAAGATTGATATATAGGAAGGAGGTATACGGGTTCTCGAAAGGTTTCACGCATTACCGATAAAGTACCGGGAGTGACGAATGGGTTCCGAGGGTTCACCGGGAGGGGCCACCCACCCCGAGGGGGGCACATAGGCCTAAGAGGTGGCGCACTAACCCTTGGTGGGGTGGGAGCTAGCCCCTATGAGCCTATGCGCCCAAAGTGAGGAGGTGGAGAGGAGTCCGAATAGGAGGAGGACTGCTCCGAGCGCCTCCACCACCCCAATTGGAGGAGGACTCCTCCTATTAGGGCCGCCGGCCAACCCTAGGGAGCCACCCCTTCCCTTCCCTCCTATATATATATATATTGTAGAGGAGAGAGGTCAGCCGGATCCAAAAAGGCCATCGCGTGCAGCCGCACCCAAAAAGGTCATGGCGCATCTCTCTCTCTCCCTCCTCTAGTTCGTTCCACCTCTAGATCGATTCGGTAGCGCACGACGAAGCCTTGCCAGATCTGCTCCACCAACACTGTCGCCATGCCGTCGTGCCAACGGAGAACTCATCTACCTCTCCACCCCCTCTTATTGGATCAAGAAGGCGGTGAACGTCATCGAGCTGTATGTGTGCTGAACGCGGAGGTAACATCCGTTCGGCACTAGATCGGGACGGATCGTAATTGGATTGCGAAGACGTTCAACTACACCAACGACGTTATATACGCTTCCGCTTAGCGATCTACAAGGGTATGTAGATGCACCCCCTTTGTAGATGTTGATCTCCATAGATTGATCTTGGTGAGCGTAGGATTTTTTGTTTCCCATGCAACGTCCCCCAACATTGGCGTCATGAGCTAGGTCTATGCATAGATGACATCTCAAGTAGAATAGAAAGGAGTTTGTGGGCGTTGATATTCACATTGCTGCTCTCCTTAGTATTTTCTTGATTTGGCAGTATTGTGGGATGAAGCGGCCCGGACCAACCTTACTCGTCCACGTACGAGAGACCGGTTCCATCCACTGACATGCAACTAGTTGCATAAAAATGGCTGGCGGGTGTCTGTCTCTCCTACTTTAGTTGAATCGGATTCGACAAAGGCGGTCCATGGAGAAGGTTAAATAGCAACTTGTGTATCACCGTTGTGGTTTTTTGTGTAGGTAAGAATCATTCTTGCTATATACCCATAGAAGCCATGTTGTGATATGATATGGCCAAAGACATGATGTTATATATTTGATGTATGAGATGATCATGTTGTAGTAGTTAATATCGACTTGCATGTCGATGCTACGGCAACCGGTAGGAGCCATAGGGTTGTCTTTAATTTTTTCACGCTTAGTGATGCTTTACTTTATCACTAAATTAGTAGCTATAGTAGTACAAGCATAGATGGCGCGACAACTGCTACGTCGACAGAAACCTTCTATCGTCTCTTGAGCTTGCGTTGGTTTTCCCTTGAAGAGGAAAGGGTGATGCAGCACAGGAGCAGTAAGTATTTCCCTCAGTTTGAGAACCAAGGTATCAATCCAGTAGGAGAATCTCGTCAAGTCTAGAGTAACTGCACAAACACAAAAGAGCTTGCACCCAACGCTATAAAGGGGTTGTCAATCCCTTCAAGATTGATTGCAAAGTGAGATCTGAAGACGGAAAGTGCAACGAAGAAAAAGTGTAAGGTTGAAACTATGGTGTGGAGTAGACCCCGGGGCCATAGTGTTCACTAGAGGCTTCTCTCAAAATAGCAAATATTACGGTGGGTGAACAAATTACTGTCGAGCAATTGACAGAACCGCGCAAAGTCATGACGATATCTAAGGCAATGATCATACATATAGGCATCACGTCCGAGACAAGTAGACCGATACTTTCTGCATCTACTGCTATTACTCCACAAATCGACCGCTATCCAGCATGCATCTAGTGTATTGAGCTCATGACGAACAGAGTAATGCCTTAAGCAAGATGACACGATGTAGAGGGATAATCTCAAACCAATGATGAAAACCCCATCTTTTTACCCTTGATGGCAACAACAGGATGCGTGCCTCGCTAACCCTTCTGTCACTGGGTGAGGTCACCGCACGGTATGAACCGAAAACCAAGAACTTCTCCCATGGCAAGAATCATAGATCTAGTTGGCCAAACAAAACCCACAACTAGAAGAGAATTCCAAGGATATGAAATCATGCATAAGAGAGATCAGAAGAAACTCAAATAAGATTCATAGATAATCTGATCATAAATCCACAATTCATCGGATCTCGACAAACACACCGCAAAAGAAGATTACATCGGATAGATCTCCATTAAGATCATGGAGAACTTTGTATTGAAGATCCAAGAGAGAGAAGAAGCCATCTAGCTACTAGCTATGGACCCATAGATCTATGGTGAACTACTCACTCATCATCGGAGAGGTCATGGTGTTGATGAACAAGCCCTCCGTATCCGAATCCCCCCTCCGGCAGGGCACCAGAACGTGTCCCAGATGGGATCTTGCGGAGACAGAAGCTTGCGGCGGCGGAAAAGTACTTTCGATGATCTCCTGATTTTTTCTGGGATTTTAGGGAATTTATAGGCGAAAGAACTAGGGCAGAGGAGGCCCAGGGAGCCCACAAGCCTGGGAGGCGCAGCCCCCCTGGCCGCGGCTGGGGGGCTTGTGGGGTCCCTGGTGGCCCCCTGCCCTGACTCTCAGGCTTCCCGATCTTTTTATGTTTCGGAAAAAATCTTTGTGGCAGTTTCGTTCCGTTTGGACTCCGTTTAAAATCCTCCTATGAAAGGGGTCAAAAACATGGAAAAAACAGGATCTGGTACTTGGCACTGAGTTAATAAGTTAGTCTCAAAAAAGATATAAAAGGCATACAAAATATCCAAAGGTTGACAGGATATTAGCTTGAAACCATAAAAAATTATAGATACATTGGAGACATATCAAGCATCCCCAAGCTTAACTCATGCTCGTCCTCAGGTAGGGAAGTGATAAAGACTGGATTTTTGATGTGGAATGCTACCTAGCATAGTTGTCCTTTGCAACTTCTTTCATGTGACATGGATGTTCAGATCCGTAAGATTCAAAACAATAGTTTGCTATCGACATGAAAACAATAATACTTCAAGCAAACTATCAAGGTAATCATGAAGTTTCAAAATAACAAGGCCAAGGAAAGTTATCCCTACAAAATCATATAGTCTGGCTATGCTCCATCATCCTCACACAACTAATGTAAATCATGCACAACCCCGGTGTTGGCCAAGTAATTGTTTTCGCACTCTTACTTTCTCAAACTTTTTATAACTATCACGCAAGACATGAGCGTGAGCCATGGATATAGCACTATAGGTGGAATAGAGCGTGGTGGTGGTTGTGAGACAAAAAGGAGGAGATGGTCACATTGACTCGGTGTATCAAAGGGCTATGGAGGTGCCCATTAATAGATATCAATGTGAATGAGTAGGTATTGCCATACAAAGGATGCACTAGAGCTATAAGTATGTGAAAGCTCAAAAGGAGAACTAGTGGGTGTGCATCCAACTTGCTTGCTCACGAAGACCTAGGGCAATTTTGAGGAAGCCCATCATTGGAATATACAAGCCAAGTTATATAATAAAGATTCCCACTAGCATATGGTAGTGACGAAACGAGAGACTCTCAATCATGAAGAACATGGTGCTATTATGAAGCACAAGTGTGGAAAAAGATAGTAGCATTGTCCCTTCTCTCTTTTTCTCTCTTCCTTTTTTTATTTGGGATCTTGGGACTCTTTTTTTTCTCTTTTTTTGTTTGGGATCTTTGGCCTCTTTTTCCCCCCTCAAATGGGACAATGCTCTAATAATGATGATCATCACACTTTTATTTACTCACAACTCAAAGCTTAGAACGATGATGACTCTATAGGAAATGCCTCCAGCAGTGTACTGGGATGTGCAACGATCTAGCTTGGCGTATGACGTTGAAAGATCTCGCTAGCTATCTTACAATCATGCAATGGCAGTATGAGAGTGACGGCACAAGTCATGAGACGGAACGGTGGGAGTTGCATGGCAATATATCTAGGAATGGCTATGAAAATGCCGTAGTAGGTAGGTATGGTGGCTGTTTTGAGGAAGGCATATGGTGGGTTTATGTACCGGCGAAAATTGCGCGACACTAGAGAGGTTAGCAATGGTGGAATGTGAAAGTGCATCTATACCATGGACTCACATTAGTCATGAAGAACTCACATACTTGTTGCGGAAGTTTTTATTAGTAATCGAAACAAAGTGCTAAACGCATACTCCTAGGGGAAGGGTGGTAGGTGTTAACCATCACGCGATCCCGACCTCAACACGAAGGATGACAATCAATAGATCCATTATGCTCCGACTTCCTAACATAGCGGTTCACCATACGTGTATGCTATGGGAATCACTAACTTCAACACAAGTATTTCTAGATTCACAACACCCTACTAACATAACTCTTAATATTACCAAATCCACGTCTCAAAACTAATTGAGAGGAATCAAGACTTCTCTTTCTACCTAATGCACATGAAGATGGAGGTTTTTGTATCCTCTTTGGGTACCTATTATCTTTGGGACTAGTTTCATAGCATAAGCCAACTACCAAGTCACGCACTGCAGTGCTCTAAAAGATCTAAGTGAAGCACATAGAGCAAAATTATCTAGCTCAAAAGATATAAGTGAAGCACTATGAGCATTCTAGCAAAATCATGATGAGTGCATGTCTCTCTCTAAATGTGTGCAGCAAGGATGATTGTGATACAACAAAAAGAAAAGACTCCTAAGATACAAGACGCTCCAAGCAAAACACATATCATGTGGTGAATAAAAATATAGCTCCAAGTAACGTTACCGATGGATTGAAGACGAAAGTGGGGATGCCTTCCCGGGGCATCCCCAAGCTTAGGTTTTTTGGTGTCCTTGAATTTGGCTTGGGATGCCTTGCGCATCCCCAAACTTGAGATCTTTCCACTCCTTATCTCTTTGTCCATGATAACATCACCCAAAATTTGAAAACTTCACAACACAAAACTTAAACAGAAACTCGTGATAACATTAGCACAAGAAAACAAACTACCACCTCTTTAGGTAGTGTAGCAATCTTGATTTCTATTTATATTGGTGTTGGGCTACTGTATTCTCACTTTTACATGGCTAGTACCCCCCGATACTATCCATAGTTTCATCAAAACAAGCAACCAACTCAACAAAAACAGAATCTGTCAAAAAGAGACCAGTCTGTAGCAATATGTATACTTCGTATACTTCTGGTACCTCCAAAATTCTGAAAAATTACGGCTGCCTGGGAAAAAGGCATATCAACCAGTAGAAAAAAGAATCAACTCAAAATCTCTTTCTCAGTAAAAATGAAAAACCATCTCGTGAGCGAAAATTTTCTGTCTTTTTCCAGCACGATCAAACAACCATCACCAAGACTAATCATAAAGGTTTTGCTTGGCTCAAACACAAAAAACACAATAATAACAGAATTATGATGGTGTGGACGCGACAAAACAGAAAGAAAAAGGAATAAATTCATTGGGTTGCCTCCCAACAAGCGCTATTGTTTAACACCCTTAGCTAGGCATAAGGCGATAGAATCACGTATCGTCGTCTTTGGTGCTCAAACCATAAGTGGCCCTCATCATGGATTCATAAGGAAATCTTATTTTCTTTCTAGGAAAGTGCTCCATGCCCTTCTTTAAAGGAAATTGAAATCTAATATTCCCCTCCTTCATATCAATGATAGCACCGATAGTCCTTAGGAAAGGTCTACCAAGAATAATAGGGCATGTAGGATTGCAATCAATGTCAAGCACAATGAAATCCACGGGTACATAGTTCCTATTTGCAATAATAAGAACATCATTGATCCTTCCCATGGGTTTCTTGACAGTAGAATCTGCAAGATGCTAATTAAGAGAACACTCTTCAATCTCATTAAAACCCAAAACATCACATAAAGACTTTGGAATCGCGGAAACACTAGAACCCAAATCACACAAAGCATTGCATTCATAGTTTTTGATTTTGATTTTGATAGTAGGTTACCACTCATCATGAAGCTTTCTAGGGATAGAGACTTCCAATTCAAGTTTCTCTTCAAAAGATTTTATCATGGCTTCGACGATATGATCGGTAAAGGCCTTGTTTTGGCTATAAGCGTGTGGAGATTTTAGCATGGATTGCATCAAGGAAATGCATTCAATAAAGGAGCAACTATCATAATTGAATTCCTTGAAATCCAAGGTAGTAATTTCATTACTACTCAAAGTTTTAATATCTTCTACTCCACTTTCAATGCTCTTAGCATCAAGATAGATGGACTCCGAATCATTGGGGCGTTTTTCAACCAAGGTGGATTCATATCCAGCCCCATGATCATTAGGTTTGACACAAGAAAAGAAAGATTCAATGGGAGTCACACCAAGCACTTTAAGATCTTCGTCATTCCTATCACGAGAACACGCCTTTTTAAGCCATTCATGTCTAGCACGAATTTGGGCGGTTCTTTCTTTGCTCTCAATCATGGAAACATGCATAGCTTTCAAAGTTTCATCCATATTGATCTTGGGAGGAGCACATCTAACTTTCAAAGCATCGATATCACTAGACATTCTATCAACGCTCTTAGCCAAATCGTCAATTTTGAGTAGTTTTTCCTCTATGGACGCACTGAAATTTTTTTGCGAGTTGATAAACTCTTTGATATTACTCTCTAGATCCGAGGGTAATCTATTGTAATTTCCATGAGTATTGTTGTTGGAGTTGCCAAAGTTATTAGAGGAGTTACTAGGAAAAGGCCTAGGAACATAGTTTCCTCTAAAAGCATTGTTGTTGCCAAAATTATTCCTACCAACAAAATTAACGTCCAAGCTAGCGTTGCTACTCTCAATCAAAGAAGATAAGGGCATATCATTAGGATCTAAAGGATCACTTCTACTAGCAACCAAATTCATTAACTCATCCATCTTAGCATTCAATGAGTTAATTTCTTCTATTGCGTGTACGTTCTTACTAGTAGGTGACCTTTCAGTGTGCCACTGAGAGTAGTTCGTCATGATATTGTCTAGGAGTTTCGTGGCTTCTCCTAACGTGATTTCCATGAACGTTCCACCTGAGGCGGAGTCCAAGATGTTTCTAGAAGCGAAATTCAAGCCAGCGTAGAAGATTTGTATAATCATCCAAAGACTCAAGCCATGAGCGGGACAATTTCTAATCATCAATTTCATTCTCTCCCAAGATTGTGCAACATGTTCATGATCAAGTTGCTTAAAATTCATGACATCATTTTGGAGAGAGATAATCTTAGCTGGCGGAAAATACTTGGATATATAAGCATCTTTGCACTTATCCCAAGAATCGATACTATTTTTGGGCAAAGAAGAAAACCAAGTTTTTGCTCGATCTCGCAACTAGAAAGGAAAAAGTTTCAACTTAATCACATCATTATCCACATCTTTCTTCTTTTGCATATCGCAAAGCTCTATGAAGGTATTAAGATGGGCTGCGACATCTTCACTAGGAAGGCCGTAAAATTGCTCTTTCATAACAAGATTCAGCAAAGCGGCATTGATTTCGTATGACTCCGCACTAGTGCGGGAGCAATCGGAGTACTAATAAAATCATTAGTATTAGTATTAGAGAAGTCACAAAGTTTGGTGTTTTCAGTCATGGTGACTTCGGCAAGCAAGCAAGCACACAAGCGAACAAAGAGCAAGCGAGAAAAAGGCGAACGAAAAAGGCAAACGAAAAAGGCAAACGAAAAAGGAAAAGATTTTTTTGTATTTTTTTCAGAAGTGGGGGAGAGGAAAGCGAGAGGCAAAAAAGTAAATGCAAGAGATGAGTTTGCGACACTTACTTGGATGAGTTCTTGACTTGATCCTCCCCGGCAACGGTGCAAGAAATCCTTCAGCTACGTCGACAGAAACCTTCTGTCGTCTCTTGAGCTTGCGTTGGTTTTCCCTTGAAGAGGAAAGGGTGATGCAGTATAGGAGAAGTAAGTATTTCCCTCAGTTTGAGAACCAATGTATCAATCCAGTAGGAGAATCTCGTCAAGTCCAGAGTACCTGCACAAACACAAAAGAGCTTGCACCCAACGCTATAAAGGGGTTGTCAATCCCTTCAAGATTGATTGCAAAGTGAGATCTGAAGGCGGAAAGTGCAACGAAGAAAAAGTGTAAGGCTGAAAATATGGTGTGGAGTAGACCCGGGGGCCATAGTGTTCACTAGAGGCTTCTCTCAAAATAGCAAATATTACGGTGGGTGAACAAATTGCTGTCGAGCAATTGATAGAACCACGCAAAGTCATGACGATATCTAAGGCAATGATCATACATATAGGCATCACGTCCGAGACAAGTAGACCGATACTTTCTGCATCTACTACTATTACTCCACACATCGACCGCTATCCAACATGCATCTAGTGTATTGAGTTCATGACGAACAGAGTAACGCCTTAAGCAAGATGACATGATGTAGAGGGATAATCTCAAACCAATGATGAAAACCCCATCTTTTTACCCTTGATGGAAACAACACGATGCGTGCCTCGGTACCGCTTCTGTCACTGGGTGAGGTCGCACGCACGGTATGAACCCAAAACCAAGCACTTCTACCATGGCAAGAGTCATAAATCTAGTTGGCCAAACAAAACCCACAGTTCGAAGAGAATTACAAGGATATGAAATCATGCATAAGAGAGATCACAAGAAACTCAAATAAGATTCATAGATAATCTGATCATAAATCCACAATTCATCAGATCTCGACAAACACACCGCAAAAGAAGATTACATCGGATAGATCTCCATGAAGATCATGGAGAACTTTGTATTGAAGATCCAAGAGAGAGAAGAAGCCATCTAGCTACTTGCTATGGACCCGTAGGTCTATGGTGAACTACTCACGCATCATCGGAGAGGTCATGGTGTTGATGAAGAAGCCCTCCGTATCCGAATCCCCCCCTCCGGTAGGGCTCCAGAACGTGCCCCATATGGGATCTTGTGGAGACAGAAGCTTGCGCCGGCGGAAAAGTACTTTCGATGATCTCCTCATTTTTTCTGGGATTTTAGGGAATTTATAGGCGAAAGACCTAGGCCAGAGGAGGCCCAGGGAGCCCACAAGCCTGGGAGGCGCGACACCCTGGCCGCGGCTAGGGGGCTTGTGGGGTCCCTGGTGGCCCCCTGTCCTGATTCTTAGGCTTCCCGATCCTTTTTTGTTTCGGACAAAATCTTTTTGGCAGTTTCGTTCCGTTTGGACTCCGTTTAAAATCCTCCTCTGAAAGGGGTCAAAACATGGAAAAAACAGAAACTGGCACTTGGCACTGAGTTAATAAGTTAGTCTCAAAAAAGATATAAAAGGAATACAAAACATCCAAAGTTTGACATGATAATGGCATGAAACCATCAAAAATTATAGATACGTTGGAGACGTATCAACAACCTCGATGGTAGCACAATGATGGAGATCATTGTGTTGTGCCGTTGACGATGGAGATCATGCCGGTGCTTTGGAGATGGAGATCAAAACCACAAGATCATGGTCATATCATGTCACTTATGATTTGCATGTGATGTTAATCCTTTTATGCACCTTGTTTTTCTTAGGACGGTAGCATTATAAGGTGATCCCTCTCTAAAATTTCAAGATAAAATTGTGTTCTCCCCTAGTGTGCACCGTTGCAAAAGGGTGTGATAAACCCTACGTTCACATACAACGGGTGCAAGACAGTTTTGCACACGCAGAACACTCGGGTTAAACTTGACGTGTCTAGCATGTACAAACATGGCCTCATATCAATGGAGACCGAAAGTTCGAACATGAGTCATATAGTAGATATGATCAACATAGAGAAGTTCACCATTGAAGCCAGCTCATCTTACGTGATGATCAGACATGGGTTGGTGAATTTGGATCATGTACCATTCGAATGACTAGATGGTCTTGAATTTGAGTGGGAGTTCTTAAGTAATATGATTAATTGAACTCATTATCATGAACATAATCAAAAATGTATTTGAAAATTATGTTGTAGATGATTAGCTTGCGGTATAGCTCCCCTGTTTTTGACATGTTCCTAGAGAAAACTAAGTTGAAAGATGATGGTAGCAATTATGCGGACTTGGTCCGTAAACTAAGGATTGTCCACATTGCTGCGCATAAGGCTTATGTTCTCAATGCACCGCTCGGTTAGCTACCCCAAGATTCATCTATAGATGTTGCGAACATCTGACACGCACATTTTGATGACTACGTGATAGTTCAGTGTGTGATTCTTTACGACTTAGAATTGAGGCGCCCAAGACGTTTTTGAACGTCGGAGAACATATGAGATGTTCTAAGAGTTGAAATTAGGATTTCAGGCTCGTGCCCTTGTTGAAGAGGTATGAGACCTTTGACAATATTCTTTGCCTACAAAGTAAAGGAGAAAATCTCAATCGTTCAACGTGTGCTCAGATTGTTTGGGTGCTACAATTACTTGAATTGAGTGGGAGTTAATCTTTCAGATGAGATAGTGATTGACATAGTTCTCCAAAGTCACTGCCACCAAGCTACTAAGCTTCGTGATGAACTATAGCATACCAGGAATGGAGAACATGATCCTTGACCTATTTGTGATGTTTAACACCATGAAGGTAGAAATCAAGAAGGAGCATCAAGTGTTGATGGTTAGTAAAACACTAGTTTCAAGAAGGGCAAGGGAAAGAAGGGAAACATCAAGAATGACAAGTCAGTCGTCACTCCAATGAGGAAACCCAAGGTTGAACCCAAACCCGAGACTATGTGCTTCTATGATGAGGGGAATGATCACTGAGGCGGAACTGCCCTAGTCACTTGGTAGATAAGAAGGTTGGCAACGTCAAGAGAAGTACATTAGATATACGTGTTATTGATGTGTACTTTACTAGTACTCCTAGTAGCACATGGGTATTAGATACCGGTTCAGTTGCTAAATGTTAGTAACTCGAACTAAAAGCTACAAAATAAACGGAGACTAGCTAAAAGCGAGGTGACGATGTGTGTTGCAAGTGTTTCCAAAGTTGATGTGATCACCATCGCACACTCCCTCTACCTTCGGGATTAGTGTTAAACCTAAATGTTGCTTGGTGTTCGCATTGAGCATGAACATGATTGGATCATGTTTATTGCAATACGATTATTCATTTAAAGATAATAATGGTTACTCTGTTTACTTGAATAATACCTTCAATGGTCATGCAACTAATATGAATGGTTTACTGAATATCGATCGTAGTGATACACATGTTCATAATATTGATGACCAAAAGAACAAAGTAGTAATGATGGTACCACTTACTTGTGGCACTGCCGCTTAATTCAAATTGGTATAAAACGCATGAAGAAGCTCCATGCTCATGGATCTTTGGACTTACTCATTCCGAATCATTTGAGACATGCGAACCATGCCTATTGGTGTAAACGCATGAAGAAACTCCATGCAGATGGATCTTTTGGACTCACTTGATTTTGAATTACTTGAGACATGCAAATCATGCCACATGGGCAAGATGACTAAAGGCCTCTTTGTCCAGTGAGATAGAACATGCAAATGACTCATCGAAAATAATACATTTTGATGTATGCAGTCCAATGAGTGCTGATGCACACAATGGATATGATTATGTTCTTACTTCACTCATGATTTGAGTAGATACACGTGTATTTTCTTGATGAATCACAAGTCCAAAATATTGAAAAGTTCAAGGAATTTCAGAGTGAAGTTGAAGATCATCGTGACAAGAGGATAATATGTCTATGATGTGATCGTGGAGATGAATATCTGAGTTGCGAGTTTGGTATACAATGTGGAAATTGTTTTGCAAGTCAAGCCACCTAGAACACCATAGTGTGATGGTGTATCCGAACATCATAGTCGCGACCTATTGAATATGGTGCTTACTATGATGTCTCTTATCGAATTACCACTATCGTTTTGGGGTTATGCATTAGAGACAACCACATTCACCTTATATAGGTTACCATTTAATTCCATTGATATGAAACCTTATGAACTATGGTTTAGAGAAACCTAACCTGTCGTTTCTTAAAGTTTGGGGTTGTAATGCTTATGTCAAAAGGCTTTAGTCTCATAAGCGCGAACCCAAAGTGGATAATTGCATCTTCATAGGATACCGAAAGGAATCAGTTGGGTATACCTCCTATCTAAGATACGAAAAAAGTCTTTCGTTGATGAAAACGGTTCCTTTCTGGAGAAAGGGTTTGTCTCGAAAGAATTGAGTGGGAGGATGGTGGAACTTGATGAGGTTTTTAAACCGTCACTTCAACCAAAGAGTAGAAGGGCGCAATAAATTGTTCCCGTGGCGCCTACACGAGTTAAAGTGGAAGTTGATAATGATGATCATGTAGCTTCAAGTCAAATTACTACCAAACCTCATAGGTCGACAAGGACACATACTGCTCGAGAGTGGTATGGTAATCCTGTCTTGGAGGTCATGTTGCTGGACAACAATGAACCTACGACCTATGGAGAAGCGATGGTGGGCCTGGATTCCGACAAATGGCTTGAGGCCATGAAATCCGAGATAGGATCCATTTATGAAAACAAAGTGTTTGACTTTGGAAGAACTACTTGATGGTCGGAAGGCTATTAAGTACAAATGTAGATGTCACCATTTGGAAAGCTCGACTTGTCGCAAAGAGGTTTCCGACAAGTTCAAGGAGTTGAATACGATGAGACTTTCTCACTCGTAGCGATGCTGAAGTTTGTTGGGATTATGTTAGCAGTTGCTGCATTTTCGATTATGAAATCTGGCAGATGGATGTCAAAACATTGTTTCGTTGACGGTTTCCTTCAGGAAAGGTTGTATGTGATACAACTAGAAGGTTTTGTCGATCCTAAGGATGCTAACAAGTATGCAAGCTCCAGCGATCCTCTATGGTCTGGAGAAAACATCTCGGAGTTGGAATATATGCTTTGATGAGATGATCAAAGCTTTTGGACTTATACAAAGTTTATGACAAACTTGTATTTCCAAGAAAGTTAGTGGGAGCAATATAGAATTTCAATGAGTATATGTGGTTGACGTATTGTTGATCGGAATTAATGTAGGATTTATGGAAAGCATATAGGGTTGTTTGAAAGGAATTTTTCAAGGGAAAACCTGGATTAAGCTACTTGAACATTGAGTATCAAGATATATGCAGATAGATCAAGAAGCTTGTTAAACTTTTGATGAATACATACCTTGACAAGTTTTGAAGGAGTTGAAAATAGATCAGTCAAAGAAGAAGTTCTTGGTTGTGTTGTAAAGGTGTGAGATTTGAGTAAGACTCAAAGCTTGACCACGGTAGAAGAAAGAGAACGGACGAAGGTCGTCCCTATGCCTTAGCCGTACGCTCTATGGTATGCCATGCTGTGTACGACACCCGATGTGTGCCTTGCTATGAGTCGGTCAAGGGATACAAGAGTGATCCAGGAACGGATCACTAAACAACGGTCAAAATTATCCTTAGTAACTTGAGGACTAAGGAAATGTTTCTCAATTATGGAGCTGATAAAAGAGTTTGTCCTAAAGGGTTACGTTGATGCAACTTTGACACAAATCCGGATGACTCTGAGTAGCAGACCAGATTCGTATAATGGACCAACCCTTTGGAATAGTTTCTAATGGAGCATGGTAGCAGCATCTACAGTATGACATAGTGATTTGTAAAGAACACACAGATCTGAAAGGTTCAGACCCGTTGACTAAAACCTCTCACACAAGCAAAACATGATAAACCCCAGAACTTATTGGGTGTGAATCACATAGTGATGTGAACTAGATTATTAACTCTAGTGCAAGTGGGTGACTGTCAGAAATATGCCCTAGAGGCAATAATAAATTATTTATTATTATATTTCCTTGTTCATGATAATCGCTTATTATCCATGCTATAATTGTATTGACTGGAAACTCAAATACATGAGTGGGTACATACACAACACAGTGTCCCTAGTCACCCTCTAAGGGCTAGCTAATTGATCAAAGATGGTCAAGGTTTCTGACCATAGGCATGAGTTGTCATTTGATAATGGAATCACATCATTAGGAGAATAATGTGATGGACAAGATCCAAACTACGAACGTAGCATGTGATAGTGTCAGTTTATTCCTACTGTTTTCTGCATGTCAAGTATTTGTTTCTATGACCATGAGATCATGCAACTCCGAGGAACCGGAGGGGTGCCTTCTATTTATCAAACGTCACAACGTAACTTGGTGACTATAAAGGTGCTCTACAGGTATCTCCGAAGGTGTCTGTTGGGTTGGCGTGAATCGAGACTGGGATTTGTCACTCCGTATGATGGAGAGATATCTTTAGGGTCCGCTCAGTAATACAACATCATAATGTGCTTGCAAGCAATGTGACTAAGGAGTTAGTCACGGGATATTGTAATACAGAACGAGTAAAGAGACTTGCCGGTAACGAGATTGAACTAGGTATGGAGATACCGACAATCAAATCTCGGGCGAGTAACATATCAATGGACAAAGGGAACAATATACGGGATTGATTGAATCCTTGACATCGTGGTTTGACCGATATAGATCTTTGTAGAATATGTAGGAGCCAATATGGGCATCCACGTCCCGCTATTGGTTATTGACCGAGGTGTGTCTCGGGTCATGTATACATAGTTCTCGAACCCGTAGGGTCTGCACACTTAAGGTTCGATGATGTTTCAGTATAGTTGAGTTATGTATATTGGTGACCGAAGGTTGTTCGAAGTCGCGGATGAGATCCCGGACGTCACGAGGAGTTATGGAATGGTCCGAAAATGAAGATTGATATATAGGAAGGAGGTATATAGGTCCCGGAAAGGTTTCGGGCATTACCGGTAAAGTACTAGGAGTGACGAATGGGTTCCGAGGGTTCATTGGGAGGGGCCACCCACCCCCCGGGGGGGGGGCACATAGGCCTAAGAGGTGGCGCACCAACCCCTGGTGGGCTGGGCAGCCAGCCCCTATGGTCATATGCACCCAAAGTGAGGAGGTTGAGAGGAGTCCGAATAGGAGGAGGACTCCTCCTAGCCCCTCCACCACCCCAATTGGAGGAGGACTCCTCCTCTTGGGGCTGCCGGCCAACCCTAGGGATTTTCCCTAGGGCGCCACCCCTTCCCTTCCCTCATACATATATATATACATATATATATACACATATATATATAGACATACATACATACATATATATATATATATATATATATATATATATATATATATATATATATATATATATATATATATATATATATATATATATATATATTGGAGAGGAGAGAGGACAGCCGAACCCGAAAAGGCCATGGCGCGTAGCTGCACCCAAAAAGGTCATGGCACAACTCTCTCTTTCCCTCCTCTAGTCCGTTCCACCTCTAGATTGATTCAGTAGCGCACGACGCAGCCCTGCCGGATCATCTCCACCAACACCGTCGTCATGTCGTTGTGCTGATGGAGAGCTCATCTACCTCTTGAAAGCACACTTGATCCCTAGGGTGGTTTTGATAATTGATCACAACATATGCATCATTGGACTAAAATGTTTATCCAAGTATATTTCAGAAAAGTTCAAAAGATGCCTTGGCTAAAGGCTGATGTGGAGATGCCCTTGATGCAACAAACGAATAGAATTGGCTCAAGCTTCAAGCTAGAAGATTCTTCATTTTATATTTGTGTGAAATCACTTTTGAGTCCATAGGATAGCCAATACTATTAAAAGGTGGTGACGTATTAAAATGAACTATTTGCTCAAGTGCTTGAAGTTAGCCACAAAAAATACTCAGTCATTTTCCCACATAACCATTCTTTTCAAAACCACATACTCAAAATCGGTGCCACCAACTTTCTCTACTCGGCACCACCGAGTTTCATCTCAAACATAACCCTAGCCATAGCCACCAAATCGGTGCAACCAAAACCATATCGGTGCTACCGAGTTTGGGTGACCAACATTCTGTTGCCCCGATACACAAAATCGGAATTTCCGAGTTTGAGTATCGGTGTCACCAGTTGTCTCATCTGACCATTAGCCACTTTTTCGGTGCCACCGAGTTGTGTATATCGGTTCCACCGAAATTCGAAAGTTGTTGTCTTTAGTGAAAATTGGTACCACGGAGTTTATGACTTTGGTGTCACCAAGTTGGCCACTTTAGGTGTAACGGTTGGATTTTGGTTGCTGCCTATATATACCCATCCACCCATCTCTCATTCGTGGGAGAAGCAATCAGAACACACACTTCATTGCCTGATCCATTTTCTCAGAGAGAGCCACCTATTGATGTGTTGAGACCAAGATATTCTAATCCAATCATTTGAAGCTTGATCTCTAGCCTCCCCAAATTGCTTTCCACCAAATCTATCTCTCCTACCCATGCCTATTCTATGAGAGAGTGTTTTGTATTGAGGAGACTATCTTTAGAAGCACAAGAGCAAGGAGTTCATCGTTCTACCACATCTATTACCTTTTGGAGGGTGGTGCCTCCTAGATTGGTTAGTAGTCGCTTGGGAGCCTCCTACTTCGTGTTGTGGAATTGAACCAAGATGTTTGTAAGGGCAAGGAGATTGCCTACTTTGTGAAGATCTATCGTGAGTATGGCTAGTCCTTTGTGGGCGGAAGCCGTGGTGGAACAGACAAGGCCGCTTCTTCGTGGACCCTTCGTGGGTGGAGCCCTCCGTGGACTCTCGTAGGTGTTACCCTCCGTGGGTTGAAGTCCCCACTAACATGGACGTATGATATCGCCACCTATCGAAACCATGCCAAAAATTGCCGTGTCAACCTCATGCGTTTGATCTCCCTACCTTACTCCTTTACTTTACACTTGCATGTTTTACTTTCGCTTCTATACTCTTAGAACTGCATGTGTAGGGTGTAATTGACTTGCCATAACTGTCGAAACTGGCCCTCAACTGAAATTGGGAAAAGGCCAAGTTTTTATCTTGTCAAGTAGTCTAATCACCCCCCCGTCTAGACATAATTTCGATCGTACACCTCTCCTCCTCCGCTTGCTGGATCAAGTAGGCGGAGAACATCATCGAGCTCTATGTGTGCTGAATGTGGTGGTGCCGTCTTTTTGGCACTAGATCGGGACAGGTCGTGATAGGATTGCGGGACGGCTTGTGATTGGATCGCGAAGACATTCAGCTACATCAACCACATTATATAAGCTTCCACTTAGCAATCTACAAGGGTATGTAGATGCACTCCCCCCTCTCGTAGATGTTGATCTCCATAGATTGATCTTGGTGAGTGTAGGAATTTTTTTGTTTACCATGCTACGTTCTCCAAAACATGGATACTCCAACATGTGGTGCTTGTCTATATTATTTTGCTAGTCAAAACTTCTGCACCAAGTAGAGATACTATGCCGCGACCCACCCTTTCAGGCATACAGTCTCCGTGTGTATCCCTTGGATGGAATCATCAACATACACGGCAACGATGTTTTATCATACACAAATGCGTCCTTTATGACATCGCACGATTCAGAAAGTTTTTCTTTAACAAATTAGGTTTAACAACAAATAGTTTTTTCTTTAACAAATTAGGTTTAACAACAAATAGGTTGTCTAGATATGCCACTAAGTGAGTGATACGTCCAAAATGCATCACTATTTTGTATCATAATTTGTCTCTCTTCATTGATATATTTCACTTTATGATGATATACTTATAGTGTTTTGGCTTATTTTACATAGTTTCCAACTTTCAGATGCCGAAACAGCAGGCGCAAGATTCAGTGGAGAAAATAGCACGAAGAGTTGCAATATCACAACATCTACAATTGAGCTGAAATTTTGAGGGAAGAAGTTTCTAAACGGGTCCCGAAGACGGGCCAAAGAAGGGCCGGGGGGGGGGGGGCACAGGTCACCGAGGCGACCTGCTGGTGCGACCCCCTTAGGCCGCGCTAGAAGGCCGCCTGAGTGACGGTGTTGGTAATATGCCCTAGAGGCAATAATAAATTAGTTATTATTATATTTCTTTGTTCATGATAATCGTTTATTATCAATGCTATAATTGTATTGATTGGAAACACAAATACATGTGTGGATACATAGACAAAACACTATCCCTAGTAAGCCTCTAGTTGACTAGCTCGTTGATCAAAGATGGTCAAGGTTTCCTGACCATAGACAAGTGTTGTCACTTTATAACAGGATCACATCATTGGGAGAATGATGTGATGGACAAGACCTAAACTATAAATGTAGCATATGATCGTGTCAGTTTATTGCTACTATAATCTGCATGTCAATGTATCTATTCCTATGACCATGAGATCATGCAACTCCCGGACACCGGAGTAATACCTTGTGGGTTATCAAACTTCGCAACGTAACTCGGGTGACTATAAAGGTGCTATAGAGGTATCTCCAAAGGTGCCTGTTGGGTTGGCATGGATCAAGACTGGGATTTTTCACTCCGTGTGATGGAGAGGTATCTCGGGGCCCACTCTGTAATACAACATCACAACAAGCTTTGCAAGCAATGTGACTAAGGAGTTAGTTACGGGATCTTGTATTACAGAACGAGTAAAGAGACTTGCCGGTAACGAGATTGAACTAGGTATGGACATACCGACGATCGAATCTCGGGCAAGTAACACACCGAAGGACAAAGGGAATAGTATACGGGGTTATATGAATCCTTGACATAGAGGTTTAATCGATAGAGATCTTCGTAGAATATGTAGGAGCCAATATGGGCATCCAGATCCTGCTGTTGGTTATTGACCCGAGAGTGTCTCAGGTCATGTCTACATAGTTCTCGAACCCGCAGGGTCTGCACACTTAAGGTTCAGTGACGTTTCGGTATGGTTGAGTTATATGTGTTGGTGACCAAAGTTCTGTTCGGAGTCCCGGATGAGATCTCGGACATCATGAGGAGTTCCGGAAGGGTCCGGAAATGAAGGTTGATATATAGGAAGTTGGTATTTGGATTCCACAAGGTTTTCGGGCATTGCCGGTAGTGTACCTGGAGTGACGAATGGGTTCCGGGGACCCACTGGGTGGGCCCACCATGCCCCAAGGGGTCCATGTGGGTTTATTGGATGCACAATAAGGCATAATGGGCTGACAAAGTCATCCAAGGAAAGCCCATGAGGAAAAAGTGGAAAATCCAAAAGAGGTGGGAAATTAAGAAGGAGTCCTAATCCAAGTGGGATTGAAGGAGGACTCCTCCCTCCTCCACTTCGGCCGACCCAAGGGAGTCTCCCTTGTGGCACAAAGGCTGCCTCCTCCCTCCTCTTATATATACTAGAGGTTTAGGGCTTTTGAGACACAACTTTGGCACGCGCAACCCTAAACCTCTACTTCGTAGTTTTTCCTCTAGATCGGTTTTTTGCGGAGCTCCGGTGGAGCCCTGCAGGAATAAGATCACCACCACCACCGGAGCGTCAGCACGCTGCTGGGGAACTCATCTACATCCCCGTCTCTCTTGCTGGATCAAGGAGGCGGAGATCGTCATCGGGCTGTACGTGTGTGGAAGCCGGAGGTGCCGTCCGTTCGGCACTAGATCGGGACGGATCGTGAGACGGTTCGTGGGACCGATCGTGGGACGGTTCGTGGGACGGATTATGAAGACGTACCACTACAAAAACCGGGTTTATTAACGCTTCCGCTTAGCAATCTACAAGGGTATGTGGATCCGATCTCCCTCTCGTAGATGATCATCACCATGATAGGTCTTCGTGTGCGTAGGAAATTTTTTGTTTCCCATGCAACATTCCCCAACAGTGGCATCATGAGCTAGGTTCATGCGTATATGTAATCTTGAGTAGAACACAAAAGTTCTTGTGGGAGTTGATGTTTGATTTGCTGCCCTCCTTAGTCTTTTCTCGATTCGGCGGTATTTTTGGATTGAAGCGGCCCGGACCAACCTTACTCGTACGCTTATGAGAGACTGGTTTCATCGACTAACATGCAACTTGTTGCATAAAGATGACTTGCGGGTGTCTGTTTCTTCAACTTTAGCTGAATCGGATTTGACCGAGGCGGTCCTTGGAGAAAGGTTAAATAGCAATTTGCATATCACCGTTGTGGCTTTGCATAAGTAAGATGCAATCATACTACATACCCATAGCAGCCACGTAAAACATGCAACAACAAATTAGAGGACGTCTAACTTGTTTTTGCAGGGTATGCATGTGATGTGATATGGACAAAGACATGATGTGATATATTGGATGTATGAGATGATCATGTTGTAATAGTTAAATATAGACTTGCACGTCGATGCTACGGCAACCGGCAACAGCCATAGGGTTGTCTTTAAACTAACGTTTGTGCTTGCAGATGCGTTTACTATATTTCTAGGTTCTAGATTTAGTAGTAATAGCATAGTTAGCACGACAACCTCGATGGCGACACAATGATGGATATCATGATGATGGAGATCATGGTGTGGCGCCGGTGACGATGAAGATCATGCCGGTGCTTTGGTGATGGAGATCAAGAAGCACAAGATCATGGCCATATCATGTCACTTATGAATTGCATGTTATGTTAATCCTTTTATGCACCTTATCTTGCTTAGAACGACGGTATAATTATAAGGTGATCCCTCACTAAAATTTCAAGATAAAATTGTGTTCTCCCCGGCTGTGCACCGTTGCGACAGTTCGTCGTTTCGAGACACCACGTGATGATCGGGTGTGATAGACTCAACGTTCACATACAACGGGTGCAAAACACTTGAACACACGGAACACTCGGGTTAAACTTGATGAGCCTAGCATGTACATACATGGCCTCGGAACACAAGAGATCAAAAGTTCGAGCATGAATCATATAGTTGATATGATCAACATGGAGATGTTCACCACTGGAACTATACTCAACTCACGTGATGATCGGACTTGAGTTAGTGGATTTGGATCATGCGCCACTCGAATGACTAGAGGGATGTCTATTTGAGTGGGAATTCGTAAGTAATACAATTAACTGAACTAATTATCATGAACATAGTCAAAAGGTCTTTGCAAATAGTGTTGTAGCTTGCGCTGTAGCTCTACTATTTTTAGATATGTTCTTAGAGAAAATTTAGTTGAAAGATGATAGTAGCAATTATGCGAACTGGGTCCTAAACCGAGGATTGTCCTCATTGCTGCACAGAAGGCTTATGTCCTTAATGCACCGCTCTGTGTGTTGAACCTCGAGCATCGTCTGTGGATGTTGCGAACATCTGACATACACGTTTTTGATGACTACGTGATAGTTCAGTGCGAAATACTTAACTGCTTAGAATTAAGGCGCTGAAGACGTTTTTAACGTCACAGAACATATGATATGTTCTAAGAGATGAAATTGGGATTTCATGCTCGTGCCCTTGTTGAGAGGTATGAGACCTCTGACAAGATTCTTTGTCTACAAAGTAAAGGAGAAAAGCTCAATCGTTGAGCATGAGCTCAGATTGTCTCAGTGCAATAGTCGCTTGAATCAAGTGGGAGTTAATCTTCGAGATGAGATAGTGATGGTTCTCCAAAGTCACTTCCACCAAGCTGCTAGAGCTTCGATGAACAATAACATATCAAGGATAGATATGATGATCCTTGAGCGATTCGCAATGTTTGACACTGCGAAAGTAGAAATCAAGTAGGAGCATCATTTTTTGATGGTTAGTAAAACCACTAGTTTCAAGAATGGCAAGTGCTAGAAGGGATACTTCATGAAACGGCAAACCTATTTCTGCTCGAATGAAGAAACCCAAGGTTGAACCCACACCCGAGACTAAGTGCTTCTGTTATGAGGGAAACAGTCACTGAGGCGGAACTACCCTAGATACTTGGTAGATGAGAAGGCTGGCAAAGTCGACAAAAGTATATTGGATATACCTGATATTGATGTGTACCTTACTAATATTCCTAGTAGTACTAGGGTATTAGATGCCGGTTCAGTTGCTAAGTATTAGTAACTCGAAGTTATAGCTACGGACTAAAAGGATACTAGCAAGGGTGAGGTGACGACGTGTGTTGGAAGTAATTTTAAGGTTGATGTGATCAATCATCGCACACTCCCTCTACCATCAGGATTGGTGTTAAACCTAAATAATTGTTATTTGGTGTTTGCGTTGAGCATAAACATGATTGGATCGTGTTTATTGCAATAAGATTATTCATTTAAAGAGAATATTGGTTATTCTATTTGCTTGAATAATTACCATTAATGGTTTATTGAATCCCGATCGTAGTGCTACACATGTTCATAATATTAATGCCAAAAGATACAAAGTAGTAATGGTAGTACCACTTACTTGTGACACTGCCACTTGAGTCATGTTGGTATTAAATTCATGATGAAGCTCCATGCTGATGGATCTTCGTACTCACTCATTTTTGAGACGTTTGAGACATGCAAACCATACCTATTGGTATAAACGCATGAAGAAACTCCATGCAGATGGATCGTTTGGACTCACTTGATTTTGTATCACTTGAGACATGCAAATCATACCACATGGGCAAGATGACTGACGGCCTCGTTTTCTAGTGAGATGGAACAAGAAAGTAACTTGTTGGAAGTAATACATTTTTGATGTGTGCAGTCCAATGAGTGCTGAGGCACGCAGTGGATATCATTATGTTCTTACTTCACTAACGATTTGAGTAGATGCAAGAGTATTTACTTGATGAATCACAAGTCTTAAATATTGAAAAGTTCAAAGCTATTTCAGAGTGAAGATCGTCGTGACAAGAGGATAAAATGTCTACGATATGATCATAGAGATGAATATCTGAGTTGCGAGTTTTGGTACACAGTTAAGACAATGTGGAAATTATTTCGCAATTCATGCCACCTAGAACACCATAGTGTGATGGGTGTGTCCGAACGTCATAGCCGCACCCTATTGGATATAGCGCATACGATGATGTCTCTTATCGAAATACCACTATCGTTTTGGGTTAGGCATTAGAGGCAACCACATTCACTTTAAATACGGTACCACGTATTTCCGTTGAGATGTCACCGTTTGAACTATGGTTTGGAGAAACCTAAGCTGTCATTTCTTAAAACTTTGGGGCTGCGATGCTTATGTGGAAAGGTTTCAGCGTGATAAGCTCGAACCCAAAGCAGATAAATTCATCTTCGTAGCACACCCAAAACAGTTGGGTATACCTCCTATCTTAGATCCGGTAGCAAAGTATTTGTTTCTAGAAACAGGTCCTTTCTCGAGGAAAGGTTTCTCTCGAAAGAATTGAGTGGGAGGGTGGTGGAACTTGATGAGGTTATTGAACCGTCACTTCAACCACTATGTAGCAGGGCGCAGGAAGTTGTTCCTGTGGCACCTACGCTAATTGAAGTGGAAACTGATGATAGTGATCCTTAAGCTTCAGATCAAGTTACTACAAACCTCGTAGGTCGACAAGGTCGCGTACTGCTATAGAGTGGTATGGTAACCCTGTCTTGGAGGTCATGTTGTTGAACAACATTGAACCTACGAACTATGAAGAAGCGATGGCGGGCCCGGATTCCAGCAAATGGATGGAGGCCATGAAATCCGAGAGAGGATCCGTGTATAAAACAAAGTATTGAGTTTGGAAGAACTACTTGATGGTCACAAGACTATTAAGTACATATGGATCTTTAATAGGAAGACAGACGATGATGTTGAAAAGTCACCATTAAGAAAAGCTCGACTTATCGCAAAGATGTTTCCGACAAGTTCAAAGAGTTGACTATGATGAGACTCTGTCACTCAAAGCGATGCTAAAAGTCTGTTGGAATTATGTTAGCAGTTGTTGCAGTGTTTATGAAATATTGCACACAGGATGTCAAAACAGTGTTTCCTCGACGGTCTCCTTGAGGAAAGGTTGTATGTGATACAACTAGAAGGTTTTGTCGATCCTAAGGATGCTAACAAGTATGCAAGCTCCACCAATCCTTCTATGGACTGGTGCAAGCATCTCAGAGTTGGAATATACGCTTTGATGAGATGATCAAAGCTTTTGGGTTTATACAAGGTTTATGAGAAACTTGTATTTCCAAAGAAGTGAGTGGGAGCACTATAGGATTTCCGATGAGTATATGTGGTAGACATATTGTTGATCGGAAATGAAGTAGACTTTCTAGAAAGCATAAAGGGTTGTTTGAAAGGTCTTTTTCAAAGGAAAACCTGGATTAAGCTACTTGAACATTGTGCTTCAATATCTATGGCGATAGATCAAGACGCTTATTAAGAACTTTCAACGAAATGCATGCAATGACAAGTTTTTGAAGGAGTTCAAAATAGATCGACAAAGAAGGAGTTCTTGGCTATGTTGTAAGGTGTGAATCTGGGTAAGACTCAAAGCCCGACCACAGCAGAAGAAAGAGAAAGGATGAAGGTCGTCCCCTATGACTTAGCCGTAGGCTCTAAAGTATGCCAAGATGTGTGCCGCACCTGATGTGTGCCTTGCCATGATTCTGTCAAGGGGTCCAAAAAAGTGATCCAGGATTGAATCACTAAACATCGGTCAAAGTTATCCTTAGTAACTAGTGGACTATAGAATTTTTCTCGATTATGGAGGTGATTAAATAGTTCGTCGTAAAGGTTTACGTCGATGCAAGCTTTGACACTAATCCGAATAACTCTGAGTAGTAAACCGGATTCGTATAGTGGAGCAGTCATTTGGAATATTTCCAAATGGCACGTAGTAGCAGCATCTACAGGATAACATAGAGATTTGTAAAAGCAAACACAGATCTGAAAGGTTTAGACTCGTTGGCTAAAACCTCTCTCACAAGCAAGACGTGATCAAACCCCAGAACTGTATGGGTGTCGGATTCCTTAAAATCACATAGTGTTGTGAACTAGATTATTGACTCTAGTGCAAGTGGGAGACTGTTGGAAGTATGCCCTAGAGGCAATAATAAATTAGTTATTATTATATTTCTTTGTTCATGATAATCGTTTATTATCCATGCTATAATTGTATTGATTTGAAACACTAATACATGTGTGGGTACATAGACAACACACTGTCCCTAGTGAGCCTCTAGTTGACTAGCTCGTTGGTCAAAGATGGTCAAGGTTTCCTGACCATAGACAAGTGTTGTCACTTGATAACGGGATCACATCATTGGGAGAATGATGTGATGGACAAGACCCTAACTATAAACATAGCATATGATCATGGTAGTTTATTGTTACTATTTTCTGCATGTCAATGTTTGTGTTACTATGACCATGAGATCATGCAACTCCCGGACACCGGAGGAATACCTTGTGGGTTATCAAACGTCGCAACATAACTGGGTGACTATAAAGGTGCTCTACAGGTATCTCCAAAGGTGTCTGTTGGGTTGGCATGGATCAAGACTGGGATTTGTCACTCCGTGTGATGGAGAGGTATCTCGGGGCCCACTCGATAATACAACATCACAACAAGCCTTGCAAGCAATGTGACTAAGGAGTTAGTTACGGGATCTTGTATTACAGAACGAGTAAAGAGACTTGCCGGTAACAATATTGAACTAGGTATGGACATACCGACGATCAAATCTCAGGCAAGTAACACACCGAAGGACAAAGGGAATAGTATACGGGGTTATATGAATCCTTGACATAGAGGTTCAACCGATGGAGATCTTCGTAGAATATGTAGGAGCCAATATGGACATCCAGGTTCCACTGTTGGTTTTTGACCGGAGAGTGTTTCAGGTCATGTCTACATAGTTCTCGAACCCGCAGGGTCTGCATACTTAAGGTTCAGTAACGTTTCGTTATGGTTGAGTTATATGTGTTGGTGACCAAAGTTTTGTTCAGAGTCCCGTCTGAGATCCTGGGCGTCATGAGGAGTTCCGGAATGGTTCGAAAATGAAGATTGATATATAGGAAGTTGGTATTTGGATTTCGAAGGTGACGAATGGGTTCCGGGGGCCCACTGGGTGGGCCCACCACGCCCCAAGGGGTCCATGTGGGTTTATTGGATGCGCAATAAGGCATAATGGGCTGACAAAGTCATCCAAGGAAAGCCCATGAAGAAAAAGTGGAAAATCCAAAAGAGGTGGGAAATTAAGGAAGGAGTCCTAATCCAAGTGGGATTGGAGGAGGACTCCTCCCGCCTCCACTTCGGCCGACCAAATGGAGTCTCCCTTGTGGCTCCAAGGCTACCTCCTACTACCTCCTATATATACTAGAGGTTTAGGGCTTTTGAGACACAACTTTGCCACGTGTAACCTAAACCTCTACTTCATAGTTTTTCCTCTAGATCGGTTTTCTGCGGAGCTCGGGCGGAGACCTACAGGAATAAAATCACCACCACCACCGGAGCATCGTCATGCTACCGGGGAACTCATCTAAATCCCAGTCTCTCTTGCTGGATCAAGGAGGCGGAGATCGTCATCGGGCTGTACCTGTGTGGAACGCAGAGGTGCCGTCCGTTCGGCACTAGATCGAGACGGATCGTGAGACGGTTCGTGGGACGGATCGTGGGATGGTTTGTGGGATGGATTGTGAAGACGTACCACTACATCAACCGGGTTTATTAACGCTTCCGCTTAGCAATCTACAAGGGTATGTGGATCCGATATCCCTCTCGTAGATGATCATCACCATGATAGGCCTTCGTGTGCGTAGGAAATTTTTTGTTTCCCATGCAACGTTCCCTAACAGTGGCATCATGAGAGAGGCTCATGCGTAGATGTAATCTCCAGTAGAACACAAAAGTTTTTGTGGGCGTCGATGTTCGATTTGCTGCCCTCCTTAGTCTTTTCTCGATTTTGCGGTATTGTTGGATTAAAGCGGCACGGACCAACCTTACTCGTACCTTTCCGGTGGGCAGATTCCGCCGGGGAGAACTCCTCCCGGAAGGGGAGATTGTCCTCATCGTCATCACCATCGTCATGGGTATCATCGAGATCATCATCACCATCATCACCAACACCAACACCATCTCCACCTTCATCCCATCTACTTCACCATTGCAATCGGAGTTGTACCTTGCACTATGCATCCCCTCTACTCTACCGGCGTTGATTACTCTTTTGTGGTGAATGCTATTGAGTTTTGTTGGAGAATTATTGTTATGACCATATTGTTAATCATATTTTCATCACCTCTGATCATGATCTCTTTTATGTCTTGTGAGTAGTTCCATTACTTCTTGAGGACATGGGAAAGTCTAGATGCTAGTATTTATATGATGTTGAAGTAATATGTGTTGACTGATATTTAAGTTATGGTGTTATTCTTCTAGTGGTGATATGTGAACGTCGACTACATAAGACTTCGCCTTTTGAAGGACCTAGGGGAATGCATCGTGTATAAAGAATGCTTATGGTGGGTTTCCGGAGTGACAGAAACCTGAACCCCAGTTTGCATACTTTTGCATGAGGGAGTATTGGATCCTAGAGCTTATTGCTATGGTTAGGCTTTGCCTTAACTTCTCTCTTGTATTTGCGGATGCTTGCAAGAGGGATTAATCATAAGAGTGTACTTGTTTTAGCCTAGATGATGCACTAGGTAAGATCCATCCACATAACACTTATCAATACAAAACATAGTACTAGACGGAATATGACGAAAGCACTTGACTATTTCTCCCGTGTGTCCTCAAGAATGCCTTAGTCTTTATAAGTTTAGTCCCTCATCTTATCCTTTGTGTTCAAAAGGATTAGGCCACTTGCTGCACCTCGGCACCATTTACTTTACTTGCATTTATTTCCTTGTTGCTTACACTAGAAAACCCATAAAAAGTTACCTTTCAATACTTACAGTTATTCCTTGCTCAAGATCACTTGTCAATACCTTCCGCTCCTCGTTGGGTTCGACACTCTTACTTATCGAAAAGGCTACGATATATCCCCTACACTTTTGGGTCATCAAGACCATTTTCTGGCGCCGTTGCCGGGGAGTGTAGCGCTATTGGTAAGTGAAATTGGTAAGGAAACCTTTACACTATACATGCTGTTTTTGTTTTACTGTTTCCACTTTTTGTCCCTATGGACAACTCTGCTCTTGGTTTGTTGCTTGTGGGGAACCGCCCCAACGCTATTGTGGTGGAGAGGCCTCCCCCACCTACTGAAATTGTGCCTTTTAAAATACCAATTGGTATTATTGATTGTGTTTTGGCTAATCGATATGCAGGAGATAGACATCCAGGTGAACACTTGCTATATCTTTCACAACTATGCTCCTTATTTAAGCTCGCAGGTATATCGATGGATTTTGTTATGAGAAAGTTATTCTATCTATCATTAAAAGATAAGGCTTTGTATTGGTATAGGCTTCTTGATGACTCTCATTTACTAAATTGGCAAGATCTTATGCCTCTCTTTTATGCAAAGTTTTATCCTCTTCACGAAATACATCGAGACACGAATTATATTTATAACTTTTGGTCTCGTGATGGAGAAATCATAGCTCAAGCTTGGGGGAGATTGAAATCCTTAATGCTCAAATGTCCCAATCATGAGCTCTCCAAAGAAATTGTTCTCACAAATTTTTATGCAAGGCTTTCTCATCAAGATAAAGAGATGCTTGCTACCTCCTCTAGTGGGGCATTCTCCAACAAAAGCACTGAAGCTAAGCGGGATCTTATTAAAAGGATCCAGAAGAACACTGAAGACTGGGAGATTGATAAAGGTATTGAACCCGTTATAAATTATGAGCGTGATTACATTGAGGGCTATGTGAAAACTGATTACTTCAATACCTTTTGTGCTAAGATTGGTCTTGATTTCGAGCTTCTAATTAATTTTTCCAAAGACTTTGCCTCTCATATTGACTCTTGTGAGAAGAAGGAGGATCAACATCATAAACCTTTTAAGGAATTATATGTTGATATTAATGTTGTTGACTCTATCTTGCGTGTAGTTGACTATGAAAAGCCCCCTTTCCCCGCAAGGATGAGGGAGCATTCTTTTGTCACACGCATCCTGAATAAAGTGAAAGAATGACTGATGATCATGAGGACCTGATTAAAGTCGATCCTCAAGTTGCATTAGTCAAGGATCTTGTTGCTAGTAATATTGGGGATTCTAATATAAATTTTTGTGATGTTTCCACTAACCTTGTTACAGCCAAGAATAAAGGCCTAATTTCAGGTACTCGAGTTGTATTTGTTAAAATAGGAGATCATAATTATAATGGGCTATGTGATTTGGGATCCAGTGCTAGTGCTATTCCTTTTTCACTTTATCAAGAGATTATGAATGAGATTCTACCATGTGAAATTGAAGAAGTTGATGTTACTATTCATCTTGCAAACAAAGAAACTATCTCTCCAATTGGAATTGTGCGAGATGTTGAAGTTTTATGGGGAAAGGTAAAATATCCTACCGACTTTCTAGTACTTGGTTTAGTACAAGATAATTTTTGCCCTGTTATATTTGGTAGGCCTTTTCTCAAAACTTGTGGAGCTATTATAGATTGCAGGAAAGGAAAACTATGTGTTGAATTTAATGGTGAGCCATATGAATTTAAATTTTCTAAATTCTCGAAGCAAAGTCGTGGTACTAATCTTCCTAGTAAAGATAAAATTATTGAAGAGATTTCTTCTATTGCTATTCCTCCTAACGATCCTTTGCAGCAATTTATGGAGAACCACAAGAATCATATGCATATGCAGGAAAGGAATGAACTAGATGACATATTCTTGAGACAACCTGCTATCCTGAAGCACAACATTCCAGTTGAACCTTTGGAAATTTTATCAAAACCAAAAGAAGACACGGTGTTTGATCTTAAACCTCTTCCCAGTACGCTCAAGTATGCTTATTTAGATGAAAAGAAAGTATATCCTGTTATTATCAATTCTAAACTTTCATGATATGAGGAAGAGCGATTATTGGAAGTCCTTCGTAAACACCGAGGCGCTATTGGCTATACCCTTGATGATCTTAAGGGGATTAGTCCATCTATTTTCCAGCATACTATCAATCTTGAGCCTGATGCTAAACCGGTGGTTGATCATCAACGACGGTTAAACCCAAAGATGAAGGATGTTGTGAGGACCGAAATCCTGAAGTTTCTAGCCGCAGGTATTATCTACCCCATAGTTGATAGTAAGTGGGTAAGTCCAGTACATTGTATTCCCAAGAAAGGAGGTACGACTGTGGTTCCTAATGATAAGAATGAGCTAATACATCAAAGAATTATTATTGGATATAGAACGCGTATTGATTACATGAAGCTAAACAAGGCAACCAGGAAGGACCACTACCCGCTGACGTTCATCGACCAAATGCTTGAAAGGTTATCCAAAAATACTCACTTTTGCTATCTTGATGGGTACTCTGGCTTCTCTCAAATTCATTTTAATAGTGCCGATCAAGAGAAGTCCACTTTTACGTGTCCCTTTGGTACTTATGCTTATAGACGTATGCCTTTTGGTTTATGCAATGCTCCTGCTACTTTTCAAAGGTGTATGTCCGCTACCTTTCATGGTTTTTGTGAGGAAATTGTGGAGGTCTTCATGGACGATTTCTCCGTCTATGGAACCTATTTTGCCCATTCTGTCCACAACCTTAATAAAGTTTTGCAGAGATGTGAGGAGACGAACTTGGTACTCAACTGGGAGAAGTGCCACTTCAAGGTCAATGAGGGAATTGTTCTTGGCCACAAGATTTCTGAAAGAGGAATCGAGGTGGACAGGGCAAAGATTGAAGCAATCAAGAAAATGCCTTATCCAAAAGACATCATAGGTATTCTTAGTTTCCTCGTTCATGCTGGTTTCTGTAGGAGATTTATTAAAGACTTTTCTAAAACATCGAAACCCCTTACCAATCTTCTCCAGAAGGATATTCCTTTTGTGTTTGATGAAGATTGTAAGGAAGCCTTCGAAGTTCTTAAGAAAGCCTTGATAACATCCCCTATAGTCCGACCACCTGATTGGAATTTGCCTTTTGAAATCATGTGTGATGCTAGTGATTTTTCTGTTGGAGCTGTGTTAGGACAAAGGGTTGATAAGAAATTGAATGTTATCCATTATACTAGCAAAACCCTTGACACCGCTCAAAAGAATTATGCTACTACTGAGACATAATTTTAGCGATAGTGTTTGCTTGTGATAAGTTTAGGCCTTACATTGTTGATTCCAAAGTCATTATTCATACTGATCATGCCACTATTAAGTATCTTATGGAAAAGAAGGATGCCAAACCAAGGCTTATCAGATGGGTCCTTCTTCTTTAAGAATTTGATTTGCGGATTGTTGATAGGAAAGGAGCAGACAACCCTGTAGCAGGCAACCTTTCCAAGATGGAGGACATACCACATGATCCTATATCGGTCAATGATAGTTTTCCTCACGAACAGTTAGCTGTTTTGCAGGTGAAATCTAATTCAGATCCATGGCATGAAGATTATGCTAACTTTATTGTTGCAAAGTTTTTGCCTCCAGGTTTAACATTCCAGCAGCGGAAGAAGTTCTTCCACGACTTGAGGTATTACTTTTGGGATGACCCACATCTTTCTAGAGAAGGTGCGGATGGAATTTTGAGGAGATGCATACCGAAGCATGAGTAGAAGGATATCTTGAGACAATGTCATAGCAGTCCATATGGAGGACATCATGTCGGTGAGAGGACCGCACACAAGGTTCTCCAATGAGGTTTTTATTGGCCTACTCTCTTTAAAGATGCTAGAAATTACGTTTTATCCTGTGATAAGTGCCAGAGAGTTGGTAATATTAGTAGGAGGAATGAGATGCCTATGAATTATTCGCTAGTCATTGAGCCTTTTGATTGCTGGGGTTTTGATTTGATGGGTCCTTTCGCACCTTCACACAAATACACTCACATCTTAGTAGCTTTAGATTATGTGACCAAGTGGGTTGAAGCAATGGCCACTGAGAGTGTTGATCACAATACATCTTTGAAAATTCTCAAGGATGTAATATTCCCTAGGTTTGGTGTACCTAGGTACCTCATGACCGACGGAGGATCTCATTTTACACACGGTGCTTTTAGAAAAGATCTAGACAAATATGATGTTAATCATAGAATTGCTTCACCTTACCACCCTCAAACAAGTGGGCAAGTTGAGCTGACAAATAGAGAGATTAAGTTGATCTTGCAAAAGACAGTGAACAGTTCTAGAAAGGACTGGTCCAATAAGTTAGGAGATGCCTTGTGGGCGTATAGAACTGCTTACAAAAATCCCATGGGGATGTCTCCGTATAAGATGGTTTATGGCAAGGCAGGCCATCTACCTCTAGAGTTAGAGCACAAATCTTCCTGGGTTGTTAGAGAGCTTAATGTTGATCCAAAGCTGGCTGGTGAAAAGCGTCTGATGAACTTGACTTCTCTAGATGAGTGGAGAAGTGAATCTTACGAGAGCACAAAAAAGTTCAAAGAAAAGGTAAAGAAGTGGCATGACAAGAGAATTTTGAAACGTGAAGTTAATGTTGGTGACAAAGTTTTGTTGTATAAATCTCGTTTCAGGTTTTCTCTAGGTAAATTACTTTCCAAGTGGGAAGGACCGTACCATATCGAAGAAGTCTACCGCTCCGGTGCAATCAAGATTAATAATTTTGAAGGCACAAAACCACATGTTGTGAATAGGCAAAGACTCAAGCATTACATGGCTGGAGACCCCATCAATGTAGAGGTGGATGTGATACAGGTAGCCACTCACGAAGAACATATTGCAACACTATATCAGACACTGGGAGAAGCAGAATAACAAAAAGGTATGAAATACGTTAAGAAAACTTCGCGAACATCAACAAAAGTTCTGTATTATGCGTTTTTGCGAAATTAGGAAAATTCTGAGCCGAAGCGGAGCCGGAGAGGAGCTCTAGGTCACCCACGCGACCTGCTGGCACGGGCTGGCCCCTAGCCGCGCCAGGAGGCCGCCTGGATAACCTGGAGTCCATCTCCGACTCCACTGTGGCTTGTTACCTTCCTTTCGGTGCAGAAATTTTCCCTATATATTTTCCTGGATCGTCCCGGCTTTGTATCTTGCGGTTCCGTGCTTTTTCTCTTTTAATCTTTTTCTATGAGGCTAAGAAGCCATTGTTCAAGATGTCTTGTTGCGACTCAAGTGGGGAAGACTACATAGGTCGTCGTCTCCACCGTGTCCATCAAGATATTAAGCAAGGGAAGATTGCCGGATGGACTACCAATAAAGAGATAGCCGTAAGACAAGCGGAGATGGAGTGTTTCGTGAGAGAGGAAGTCAATATGGTCACCACCCAGCAAGAAGGAGATCCTTCGTCACGAGGATCCAACTCCAACAACCCCATCCTCGTGGGGATTATTAACCCTCAACATGATCTTTCTCTGCACCTTCCAGAAACTACCCTCCACCAGGAGCTCCACCTGTGCCATCTATTATATCCGAAGCTTATAGAATCACTAACCAATTCTATGAAGACTTCCGTGTGCTTAAAGTATAGGTGGCCATACTGGAAGCTGAAAACAAAACCCTTCGGCGCATAATAGCGGACTTGAAGAACAACAAGAACAAGGATGAAGAGTGAAATCTTCATGGGTAATGGCATTCCCTTAGCTTGTTCCATGCTTGGGGGAGTGCCCGGTATCTTTATTTTTTATCCTTTACTTTTTATGGTCAAATTTAGTGTCGTATCATGTCTAGGGAAGTTATCTTATGAAATAGGTGTTTGCATTGAGGTCTATCACTCCTGCGTGGAGAGTTTGTATCCGTGAGTGTGCAGTGTCTATGATGGAATATTAATGAGATGTCTATTGGTTTCTTTGCTGCACTTGGTATTCTATTCACGCAATCGATCTTATATGCTGATTCTTATGGGAGTAGTGATCTTACGTCTCAGGTATGGCTTTGAAAACTTATTTAATCTTGGCAAACATAGCATTAGTCATAACAACAAGCATGAGTTTTTCTAGTAGAGACATAACCAAAACCTTTATGTTCTTATGCTTGAAGTGTTATGCTGACAAGGAAGAAAACTTGATGTTTTATGCCAATTCTTTATGTTAAACTTTATATTGTTTTGTATCCAAGTCAACATTATTTGTCTGCTCTTAAAAGCCTTTGCTAGCAAACCCTTGCACTAAGTGGGAATACTGCTTGTGCATCCATACCCTAAAACCTCAACCTTCCCAAGAGGCCACCATATATTCCTGATTTGTCCATTTTGCATCATGTTTTCATGTTGATATTTATCGCTTCTTTGGCTGTTATTTCACTTCACGGTACTATTCTTATGCCTTTTCTCTCTTATTTTGCAAGGTTTACATGAAGAGGGAGAATACCGGCAACTGGAATTCTGGCCTGAAAGTGGAGCAAAGTTGAGATACCTATTCTGCGCAACTCCAAACGCCGTGAAAATCAACGGAGAATTTTTTTCCCAATTTATAAAAAATACTGGGCCGAAGAAGTGCCGGAGGGGCACCAGGGGGTGCCCACAAGCCTGCACGGCGCGGCCACCCCCCAAGACGCGCCATGGGGTCTTGTGGGCAGCCCACTAGGCCCCTCTTTTGCTATATGGATGGTTCGTCGAGGAAAAAATTAGAAGGGAGCTTTTTCGTGGTTTCGCCGCCGCCACGAGGCGGAACTTGAGCAGAACCAATCTAGAGCTCCGGCAGGACGATCCTGCCGGGGAAACTTCCCTCCCGGAGGGGGAAACCGTCGCCATCGCCATCACCAACACTCCTCTCATCGGAGGGGACTTGTCACCATCAACATCTTCATCAGCACCATCTCATCTCCAAACCCTAGTTCATCACTTGTAACCAATCTCCTTCTCGCGACTCCTGTTGGTACTTGTAAGGTTGCTAGTAGTGTTGATTACTCTTTGTAGTTGATGCTAGTTGGATTAGTTGGTGGAAGAGTTTATGTTCAGATCCTTGATGCTACTCATCACCTCTTTGATCATGATTATGATTATGCTTTGTGAGTAGTTACTTTTGTTCCTGAGGACATGGGATAAGTCATGCTAATAATAGTCATGTGAATTTGGTATTCGTTCGGTATTTTGATATGTTGTATGTTGTTTTTCCTCTAGTGGTGTTATGTGAACGTCGACTACATAACACTTCACCATTATTTGTTTCTAGAGGAAGGCATTGGGATGTAGTAAGTAGATGATGGGTTCCTAGAGTGACAGAAGCTTAAACCCTAGTTTATGCGTTACTTCGTAAGGGGCTGATTTGGATCCACTAGTTTAATGCTATGGTTAGACTTTGTCTTAATTCTTATTTCGTAGTTGCGGATGCTTGCGAGAGGGGTTAATCATAAGTGGGATGATTGTCCAAGTAAGGGCAGTACCCAAGCGCCGGTCCACCCACATGTCATACTATCAAAGTAACGAACGCGAATCATATGAACATGATGAAACTAGCATGACAGAAATTCCCGTGTGTCCTCGGGAGCGTTTTTCCTCCTATAAGACTTTGTCCAGGCTTGTCCCTTGCTACAAAAGGGATTGGGTCACTTTTTTGCACCCTTACTACTTTTGTTACTTGTTGCTTGCTACGAATCATCTCACCACACAATCACTTGTTACCGACAATTTCAGTGCTTGGAGATATTTCCTTGCTGAAAACCACTTGTCAGATCCTTCTGCTCCTCGTTGGGTTCGACACTCTGACTTATCAAAAGGACTACGATTGATCCCCTATACTTGTGGGTCATCAAGACTCTTTTCTAGTGCCATTGCCGGGGAGTGAAGCGCCTTTGGTAAGTGGAACTTGGTAAGGAAACATTCATATAGTGTGCTAAAATTTATTGTCACTTGTCACTATGGATACTAATCCTTTGAGGGGCTTGTTCGGGGTATCTTCACCTCGAATGGAAGCACGAAGAGTTGCTCCTCAACCTGCTGCACTTACTGAAAATATTTGCTTTGAATTTTCTTCGGGTATACTTGAGAAATTGCTGGCTAATCCTTTTACAGGAGATGGAACATCACATCCAGACTTGCATCTGATCTATGTAGATGAGGTTTGTGGTTTATTTAAGCTTGCAGGTGTGCCCGAGGATGAGGTCAAGAAGAAGGTCTTTCCTTTATCTTTGAAGGATAAGGCGTTGACAAGGTATAGGCTATGTGATGATACTGGATCATGGGACTACAATCGGTTGAAATTGGAATTTCATCAAAAGTTTTATCCTATGCATTTAGTACATCGTGATCGGAATTATATTTATAATTTTTGGCCTCGTGACAGAGAAAGCATCGCTCAAGCTTGGGGAGGCTTAAATCAATGCTATATTCATGCCTCAATCATGAGCTCTCGAGAGAAATTATCATTCAGAACTTCTATGCTCGGCTTTCTCATGATGATCGCACCATGCTTGATACTTCTTGTACCGGTTCTTTGATGAAGAGATATATTGACTTGAAGTGGAATTTATTGGAGAGAATTAAACGCAACTCTAAAGATTGGGAGCTTGAAGAAGGTAAGGAGTCAAGTATGAATTTCACTTTTGATTGCGTTAAATCCTTTGTTGAGACAAATACTTTTTGTGACTTTAGCGCTAAGTATGGACTTGACTCTGAGATAGTAGCTTCATTGTGTGAATCCTTTGCCTCCCATATTGATCTCCCCAGAGATAAGTGGTTTAAATATCATCCTCCGTTAGAAGTCAATGTAGTTAAACCCACTCCAGTTGAAGAGAGAGTCATTGCCTATAATGATCCTGTGGTACCCAGTGCTTACATTGAGAAACCACCTTTCCCTGTTAGGATAAAGAATCATTCCAAAGCTTCAACTGTGATACGTAGAGGCTATATTAGAACACCTACCCCCCCTGAGCAAATTAGAGTTGAACCTAGCATTGCTATTATCAAAGATCTTCTGTCTGAAGAAGTTGAGGGACATAATATTCACTTTTGTGAAGATGCTGCTAGAATTGCTAAACCTCACGCTAGAGACAAGCATGGGCCTGTTGTTGGCATGGCTGTGGTTTCTGTTAAGATAGGAGATCATTGTTATCATGGTTTATGTGACTTGGGTGCTAGTGTTAGTGCAATACCTCAGTCCTTATACGATGAAGTCAAAGATGAGATTGCACCTGTTGAGATAGAACCTATAGATGTCACTATTCAGCTTGCCAATAGAGATACTATCTTCCCTGTGGGAATTGTTAGGGATGTTGAAGTCTTGTGTGGTAAAACGAAGTATCCTGTTGATTTCCTCGTTCTTGCTACCGCTCAAGATAGCTTTTGTCCCATCATATTTGGCAGACCCTTTCTCAATACTGTCAATGCTCATATTGATTGTGAGAAGCAAACTGTCACTGTTGGCTTTGAAGGTGTGTCACATGAGTTCAATTTCTCTAAGTTTGGTAGACAACCTCATGAAAAGGAGTTGCCTAGTAAGGATGAAACTATTGCCTTAGCTTCTATTGTCGTGCCTCCTACTGATCCATTAGAGCAATACATGCTTGAGCATGAAAATGATATGCATATGGATGAAAGGGATGAAATAGATAGAGTTGTCTTAGAGCAATATCCTATCCTTAAGAATAATCTGCCTGTTGAACTGCTTGGGGATCCACCTCCACCAAAGGGTGATCCTGTGTTCGAGCTTAAACAGTTGCCTGATACTTCTAAGTATTCCTATCTTGATGAAAAAGAGATATATCCTGTTATTATTAGTGCTAGCCTCTCGGAGAATGAAGAAAAGAAGTTACTAAAAACTCCGAGGAAGCACCGTGCTGCTATCGGATATACTCTTGATGATCTTAAGGGCATTAGTCCCACTCTATGCCAGCACAAGATTAAAACTGATCCGGATTTCAAACCAGTTGCTGATCATCAAAGGAGATTGAATCCTAAGATGAAAGAAGTAGTGAGAAAAGAAATACTAAATCTCCTGAAAGCGGGTATTATCTATCCTGGTGCTCATAGCGATTGGGTGAGTCCGGTGCATTGCGTTCCTAAGAAGGGAGGCATTACCGTTGTACCTAATGATAAGGATGAGTTGATCCCACAGAGGATTATTACTGGCTATAGGATGGTGATTGATTTTAGGAAGTTTAATAAGGCCACTAGGAAAGATCATTACCCTGTGACTTTTATCGACCAAATGCTAGAAAGACTATCCAAACACACACACTTCTGCTTTCTAGACGATTATTCTGGTTTCTCCCAAATACCAGTTGCACAATCTGATCAGGAGAAAACCACTTTCACCTGCCCTTTCGGTACCTTTGCTTATAGACGTATGCCTTTTGGCTTATGTAATGCACATGCCACCTTTCAAAGATGTATGATGGCTATATTCTCTGACTTTTGTGAAAAGATTGTTGAGGATTTCATGGATGACTTCTCCGTTTACGGGTCTTCCTTTAATGATTGCCTCAGCAACCTTGATCGAGTCTTACAGAGATGTAAAGACACCAATCTTGTCTTGAATTGGGAGAAGTGCCACTTTATGGTTAATGAAGGCATCGTTTTAGGACATAAAATTTCTGAAAGAGGTATTGAAGTCGATAAGGCTAAGGTAGATACAATCGAGAAAATGCCATACCCCACAGATATCAAAGGTATAAGAAGTTTCCTTGGTCATGCTAGTTTCTATAGAAGGTTCATTAAGGCCTTCTATAAGATTTCTAGGCCTCTTACCAATCTCTTGCAAAAGGATATTCCTTTTGTTTTTGACGATGATTGTGAGGAAGCATTCGAAATACTTAAGAGGGCTTTGATAATTGCACCTATTGTTCAACCACCTGATTGGAACTTACCTTTTGAGATCTTGTGTGATGCTAGTGATTATGCTGTTGGTGCTGTTCTAGGGCAAAGAGTTGATAAGAAGTTGAATGTTATTCACTACACTAGTAGAACTCTAGACAGTGCCCAGAGAAACTATGCTACTACGGAGAAGGAATTTTTAGCAGTCGTGTTTGCATGTGAAAAGTTCAGGTCTTACATAGTTGATTCCAAAGTCACTATTCACACTGATCATGCTGCTATTAAGTACCTCATGGAGAAGAAGGACGCTAAACCTAGACTTATCAGATGGGCTCTCTTGCTACAAGAATTTGATTTGCACGTTGTCGACAGAAAGGGTGCTGATAACCGAGTAGCAAATAACTTGTCTAGGTTGGAGAACGTTCTTGATGACCCACAACCTATTGATGATAGCTTTCCCGATGAGAAATTGAATGTCATCAATGCTTCACGTAGTGCACCGTGGTATGCTGATTATGCAAACTATATCGTTGCCAAATACATACCACCTAGTTTCACGTACCAGCAAGAGAAGAAGTTCTTCTTTAACTTGAGACACTACTTTTGGGATGATCCTCACCTTTATAAGGAAGGAGTAGATGGTGTTATTAGACGTTGTGTACCTGAACAAGAACAGGGACAGATCCTACATAAATGTCACTCCGAGGCCTACGGCGGACACCATGCGGGAGATCGAACTTCACACAAGGTATTGCAATCAGGTTTCTATTGGCCCACTCTCTTCAAGGATGCCCGTAAGTTTGTATTGTCTTGTGACGAATGTCAAAGAATAGGCAATATTATCAAACGTCAGGAAATGCCTATGAACTATGCACTTGTCATTGAACCATTTGATGTTTGGGGCTTTGATTATATGGGACCTTTTCCAAAATCCAACGGGTATACTCACATACTAGTTGTTGATGATTACGTCACTAAGTGGGTAGAAGCTATCCCCACTAGTAGTGCTGATCACAACACCTCTATCAAGATGTTGAAAGAAGTTATCTTTCCTAGATTTGGAGTCCCTAGATATCTAATGACCGACGGTGGTTCACACTTCATTCATGGTGCTTTCCGTAAAACGCTTGCTAAGTACGATGTCAACCATAGAATTGCGTCTCCCTACCACCCTCCATCCAGTGGTCAACTAGAGCTAAGTAATAGAGAGATTAAACTGATTCTGCAAAAGACTGTCAACAGGTCTAGAAAGAATTGGTCTAAGAAGCTCGATGATGCACTATGGGCTTATAGAACTGCCTATAAGAATCGCATGGGCATGTCTCCGTACAAAATGGTGTATGGGAAAGCATGTCACTTACCTCTTGAGCTAGAGCATAAAGTTTATTGGGCAATCAAAGAGCTCAACTTTGATTTCAAATTTGCCGGTGAGAAGAGGTTATTTGACATTAGCTCGCTTGATGAGTGGAGAACTCAAGCATATGAGAATGCCAAGCTTTTCAAAGAGAAGGTTAAGAGGTGGCATGATAAGAGGATACAAAAGCGTGAGTTCAATGTAGGTGATTATGTCTTGCTATATAACTCTCGTTTAAGATTCTTTGCAGGCAAGCTTCTCTCTAAATGGGATGGCCCCTATGTTGTTGAGGAAGTATATCGTTCCGGTGCTATCAAGATCAACAACACGGAAGGTAATTGTCCGAGAGTGGTAAATAGGCATAGAATCAAGCATTATATCTTAGGTACTCCCATAAATGTTGAAAGCACTATCATCAACACCATAACTCCGGAAGAATACCTAAGGGATATTTATCAGCCTGTTTCAGACTCCGAAAATGAAGAGGTATGTGATTCGGTAAGAAAACAAAGTCCAAAACTTTTCCAATATGAAATTTTCTCCATTTTGGAATATTTGAAAAAATACAAAAATTGGAAGTAGTTCGGAAAGTGCGCGAGGAGGCGACAAGCCTGCACGGCGCGGGCCCACCCCCTGGCCGCGCCGTGAGGGCTTGTGGCCACCTCGTGCACCTCCCGGACTCCGTTTTCTTGCAGGGGACTCCTTCTGGTCTGGAAAAATCATTATATATACTCCCGTTTGGTCTGACCCCTGCATCACGCAGATTTCCTCTGTTTTTTGTTTCGAGCCTGTTTTCTACCGCAGATCTAGGTCAAGATGTCGTCTCAGGAATCTGTGGGGGAGAACAATCTCCGTCAAGTTTATGGAGAAGTACATGCTGATCTGAAAATGATGGAGTTCATGGAGGCTAAGGAAAGGCTACCTAAAGAAACCAAGGGCAAAGCTAAGGAGAAGGATCAGGCATGGGACAAATTGCAATCTGTGCTCAACAAGGAAGAGTTCAAGAAGTGAACTTCATCCAACCCTACCAGCACCTACTATCTCCATCTTTGATTGAAATCTTGAGGTTTTGTGAAACAACTCGTGCTCGCAATACTTGTCTCACTCGTGAAGTTGTTTTGCTGGAAAAACATATCGCAGATCTCCAAGGTATAAATCAAAGATTAATGGCCCTCTTGGAGTCAAAGATTGCAACAACTCCACCACCATCAACACCAAAGGAAGACAACTGAGCATTGGTATGGGCAATCCCCTTGGCTTGTGCCAAGCTTGGGGGAGTTGCCCCAGTATCGTATCACCATCACATCTTTTGCCTTTACCTTTGTTTTAGTTTTACTTTTCAGTTTTCTCTTTTTTCTAGTAGAGTAAAGTCTTAGTGTTTTAGTCTTGAGTTTTGCTTTGTGTCACCCCCGATGTATTCTTGCTCGTGAGCCTTATAATAAAAAGTGTCTTAGTTGAAGGGATTTGCCTATTGCCATGATCAAAAGAGTGAGAACAGAACAAAAGCATGAAAGATCATGTAATGACCTTATGGGAAGTGATGGCTGCACATATAAAAAGAATGAGGATTGAAACTTGTTGAGGGTAGGAAAACTTAGACCTTGGTCACTGTTGCAATTAATAGGAAGTGATAAAGAAGGAGAGGTTCACATATAAATATATCATCTCTGACACCATCTATGATTGTGAATACTCACTAAACTATTACATGCCTAGAAGTAGATGTTGGACAAGGAAGACAATGTAATGGATTGTGTTTGCTTGGCTCTGAACATGTTATATGATTAGAGATCCCTTAGCATGTGACGATTGCTTCCACCTCATATTAGCCAAAACTCCCGCACCAAGTAGAGGTACTACTTGTGCATCCATAAACCTTCAAACCAGTTTTGCCATGAGTGTCCACCATACCTACCTATGGATGGAATAAGATCCCTCAAGTAAGTTGTCATCGGTGCAAGCAATAAAAATTGCTCTCTAATATGTATGATCTATTAGTGTGTGGAAAATAAGCTTTGTACAAACCTGTGATGAGGAAGACATAAAAGCGACAGACTACATAATAAAGTTCTTTATCACAGGGGGCAATACAAAGTGATGTTCCTCCACACTAAGAGGACACGCATCCGAACTTTAAAAGCGCAAGACAACCTCTGCTCCCCTCTGCGAAGGGCCTATCTTGTACCTTTACTTTTTGCCCTTGAAAGAGTCATGGTGATCTTCACCAATTCCTTATTTCGCCTTTATCTTGGCTACCGTTATATGCTTGGGAAAGATCTATATTCATATGTCAACTTGGAGGTAGGCATTCATGAATTATTATTGTTGACATTATCCTTGAGGCAAGCAGTTGGGAGGCAAAACTATAAGCCCCTATCTTTCTCTGTGTCCAGCTGAAACATTGATCTCATGAGTACCACGTGAGTTGTAGCAATTGTAGAGAACGAAAGAATGATTGAGTATGTGGATTTGCTTTACAAGCTCTTATTTGACTCCTTCTGATGTTGTGATAAATTGCAATTGCTTGAATGACTAAAGGCTATCGGTTGTTACTTCTCGGTAAGGTTCTTTATCCATGCTTTACTTTGTGAAGGAATTATCACTTTAGCATGAGAGATTATATGTTGGTATTGCTATTCTGATCTTGATCATGATGCATGCATGTTCGTATCTTGTTTTGTCGACACCTTGCTCCCTAAACATGTGGACATATTTAGTGAGCTAGGCTTTCGCTTGAGGACAAGCGAGGTCTAAGCTTGGGGGAGTTGATACGTCCATTTTGCATCATGTTTTCATGTTGATATTTATCGCTTCTTTGGCTGTCATTTCACTTCACGGTACTATTCTTATGCCTTTTCTCTCTTATTTTGCAAGGTTTACATGAAGAAGGAGAATACCGGCAACTGGAATTTTGGCCTGAAAGTGGAGCAAAGTTGAGATACCTATTCTGCGCAACTCCAAACGCCAGAAAATCAACGGAGATTTTTTTCCCAATTTATGAAAAATATTGCGCTGAAGAAGTGCCGGAGGGGCACAAGGGGGTGCCCACAAGCCTGCACGGCGCGGCCACCCCCCCAGGTCGTGCCATGGGGGCTTGTGAGCAGCCCACTGGCCCACTGCCCCCCTCTTTTGCTATATGGAGGGTTTCGTCCAGGAAAAAAATCAGAAGGTAGCGTTTTCGTGGTTTCCCCGCCGCCACGAGGCGGAACTTGAGCAGAACCAATCTAGAGCTCCAGCAGGACGATCCTGCTGGGGAAGCTTCCCTCCCGGAGGGGGAAATCGTCGCCATCGTCATCACCAACACTCCTCTCATCGGAGGGGACTCATCACCATCAACATCTTCATAAGCACCATCTCATCTCCAAACCCTAGTTCATCACTTGTAACCAATCTCCGTCTCGCGACTGCGATTGGTACTTGTAAGGTTGCTAGTAGTGTTGATTACTCTTTGTAGTTGATGCTAGTTGGATTACTTGGTGGAAGAGTTTATGTTCAGATCAATGATGCTACTCATCGCCTCTCTGATCATGATTATGATTATGCTTTGTGAGTAGTTACTTTTGTTCCTGAGGACATGGGATAAGTCTTGCTAATAATAGTCATGTGAATTTGGTATTCGTTCGGTATTTTGATATGTTGTATGTTGTTTTGCCTCTAGTGGTGTTATGTGAACGTCGACTACATAACACTTCACCATTATTTAGGCCTAGAGGAAGGCATTGGGAAGTAGTAAGTAGATGATGGGTTGCTAGAGTGACAGAAGCTTAAACCCTAGTTTATGCGTTACTTCGTAAGGGGCTGATTTGGATCCACTAGTTTAATGCTATGGTTAGACTTTGTCTTAATTTTTCTTTCATAGTTGCGGATGCTTGCGAGAGGGGTTAATCATAAGTGGGATGCTTGTCCAAGTAAGGCCAGTACCCAAGCGCCGGTCCACCCACATATCAAACTATCAAAGTAACGAACGCGAATCATATGAACATGATGAAACTAGCATGACAGAAATTCCCGTGTGTCCTCGGGAGCGTTTTTCCTCCTATAAGACTTTGTCCAGGCTTGTCCCTTGCTACAAAGGGATTGGGCCACTTTGCTGCACCGTTGCTACTTTTGTTACTTGTTGCTTGCTATGAATCATCTCACCACACAATCACTCGTTACCGACAATTTCAGTGCTTGCAGATATTTCCTTGCTGAAAACCACTTGTCAGATCCTTCTGCTCCTCGTTGGGTTCGACACTCTTACTTATCGAAAGGACTACGATTGATCCCTTATACTTGTGGGTCATCAATTCCATACGTGGTATTTCACCTCCACTCCTAAAGTATATTACTCATGTGCTATCTTTAAACCTTCAAATATTACTCCTTGTTTTGTGCCTCTATTTTACCTCATGAGGAATTAGTATGTAATTCATGATCTTTTCATACTGGACAAGTTTTATCTTGGGTTTGCATGTTATCTGCGAACCCCTAATACGAGGAGGGACTGGCATGAGCGCGCTGGAGCGACCCGACTCAAAACGAGTCAAGCCTCTGTGTATCTGTGCCATCCCTGGATCAGTATGCTGGCACACACCGTACATCAATGTATATATCAAAGTGCAATCACATGTAAAATAACTTAAAACTGATATATACCTCAAAATCTGAGCGGAAACAGTCAAAGGGAGTGGAGTCCCAATAAACACCAACGACAAGTTGAATGCAGACCGTAACCCTGAATCGTACTCTTACTCATCGAAGAAAGTATCTGCAACATAAGACGTTGCAGCCGTGTAGGTCAGCATATTGAATATCCCGGCAAGTCACAAAAGAGAGGGTGAAAATTTCATCTATACTATATGCATGTATGGCAGGTGGGGTTGTTGTTTAAGTTTTGCGTAAAGCAAATTTTCCTACAAGAAGAGAGAGGGTTAAAGCAAAAGTTACTACATTGTTGGTTGTTAATGAGAAGGTTCCACCAACCATTTCTCATACCCAAGTTAATATTACCCACATCAATAATTAATGGTGTTGAGAGTTCCTGATAGTTTCAGTTGCTTTGGCTCAAGTTGTCCACGACCGTAGACACGGCTAATCGATTAGGTTTGAGTACTCTGCAGAGTTTTGCACACGTTCCCCACAAGATTTGATTGCCTCCGTTGGAGTCCTCGCACTTCAGGGTGTTTGAGAACCAGATGATCAAAACATGGTATTTCAACGGGTTCCTCTGAGCCTCTGTCGGTGCCCATCCAATCCTACCGTTCTTCTACATCTCGTAGCACCGCCTGTCCAGAGTCACCACGTTGTCCAACCAAGACAAAACCCATAATGACTTGTGGCTGTGCAGGTAAGTCATGGGTCTTGAAATATCCATCCATCTCTTTGAGCCTGGGTGAAGCTTTCCGCAAGATGTCATGGCGCTTCTCCATGCATCGTGGGTCCTCTGCTCGTTTTCCAAGGGATCCCATCTGAACCGTCCTTCACCCAGAGGTATATTTCGTTCCGTGGTCTTGCAAGTCTTGGAGTCTTCAGGTCTTGATTATTAAGTTTCTCACAACACTCATGATAAACATGCAACCAAACCCCGTCTACTAGGAGCATAGCAAAATAACGTCCCCACCAAAGTAACAAGGGTTTAGGGGTGCCTATCATAACATACTACTCAATAACCAAAGTTTCCAAGTACCTACTTGCATGCAATGGGTGAAGAAGGTTGAAACTAATGCAATAAAACCATAGGTAAAAATATGAACAATGTGAACTTTCCTGGTATTACTTGATGAAGATGGTCGCTCTCATAATCCTGATAATTTTACTCGTCACACTCCAAGCAATCTATCATAAACGAATAGCATTCAATAAACATTCATGCCAAAATGAAGAATGAAAAGAACATAAGAACAAAACATGTCTTGGTGCAAAATAACAACATACTAAGGTTTAATATAAAAATTAGGTTCTAAGTGTGTTGTAAAGTGAAGGTGCAGGAGTGAGATGAAAAGAGTTAATGGACGATGAACTATTGCTATATACGCTTAGAGTGGAGATACTATGAAAGATGATCCCAAGTATCCAGAGAGCAACATGAGTGACAAATATCATAGGGCATAATAATTCATTTGTAGAAAGAATTTCTTGAAATGGAGCACTATAACTACAACACAAGTTATACGAATTGAAGTATGAATTGAATTTGCATTCAGAAGTTCAAAAGAAGTTGAACTGAAGTACGATGGTTATGTACACAAATATATGACATTAGTATTTAGGGGTAAAAGGAATCAATTGAAAAGGTGTTACGATTTGCAAGATAAGATCAAATGAATGTTCGAATACAAATTTGAATCGCTCAAATTTGTAAGGTTCAAAGGTAGAAACTAATGATGCTACTGGATATAGGAGATCAATATGAACATGTAGAAAAAAACAATTACTAGATTTGAAATAGCGGATCAAAAGATACAAATACTTCAATATAACATTGTATCAGCTTAGAACGATGTGAACACTATTGGGCACTAATAGATAAATCTGATTTGATCAAAATTATAAGTTGAAAATTTAAAACTAATGATACAAACGGGAAGATTACTTTGATATGAATCTGACGCAATTGGATTCATCTAAAACGGAGCTATGGATAAAAATGTATGATCAAAAGAAGTTTGAATATGAGTGTGAACAAATTTCGAAATTTGAAAATTTAAAAAAGCTGATATGATAGGTTCACCGGATAGGTGGGATCAAGACGAAATTCTAGGCGTTGGTTTCATCTAATTTGGATAAACGAGTAAAAAATTATGGCTATTTAAAAAATCAGGGCCAAGCAGTTTTACGGAAGAAAAGTGTTATGTCTAAAAGAATTCTAGGACTAATGTGTAAATACACAGACTAATTTATAAATCTAATTACTCTAACGTATACTAGTGTAGGAATACTAGTCTAGAAATAATAAACTATGGGAGTACAAAAGAAAAATACGAAGAGAAATACATTTAGAATGGAGAATAAGAATTAAATCCAAAGAGGAGACCACTTCCAGAAATCCCGTCGGAGAGAAAAAAATATTTTTATTTAATAAACCTAGTCAAACTAAAAGATTGATTTAGCCCGAAGTAGATGTTTTTTGGATGCTCCTATGGATCTATATTTATAGGTGGAAAGAAGGTCTTAAGGTCAATAGATAGGCAATGTGGGACTAAACATAGACGAAAAAGGAGAAAAAAGAGCAAAGCGTCGCATGGGCCAAGTAGGATTCGGCCGGCCATGAGCCACATCCGGCCAGCCTTGTAACCTTACCTTTTTTCCCGGATGAACAGTGTTTACAGTTTTTTTAAAACAACGAAAAAAAATATAAACGAAATTAAGAGAACATTTTATATAGGCATATTATATATCAAAATTTTCAGAATAAAATTTCCTATAACATTAACATATTTTCAAGACCAAATAAAATACTTTAAAAAATATATTTTTTTGCAATAACTTTAAAATGAAAAGAAATTTGAATTTCAAATAAATTACAAATACTTAAAATTTGAATCAAGACATTGTCTCTGATTTTGGAGTGTCATTTTCCTCCTCTCATTTGATTTTTTTATCAGAGGGTTTTGAAAATATTCAAACTCAAAAATTGAATAGGGATTCAAAATAGAAAATTTTGGGAAAGTCATTTTATTCCCTCTCATTAATTTTTTTAAAAAGTTTCAAATTCCACTTAATTTCAAACAATCAATCACACATCATTCAAGCAAAAAAAATCCTAATTATTTATTTGTTATAACATTCCAAAATTTATAATTTTGGGATGTTACAAACCTACAACACTTAAAATGAATCTCGTCCTCGAGATTCGAAGAGGCTAGAAAGAAAAGGTTAGGGTTTGGGGGCCTTCTAACAAAACCAATCTCCTGCAAAGTGGGAAGCTACCACACTTAAAATGAGGATTACTGGTCCCTCAAATTTTTTAACAATCCTCTGGGTCTTTGCATCAGATTCCTCACATTCTTCATACTAACTCCTTTGGTGATGATCTTCCATTATATTCATAACGTGTTCCATCAAAATCGAGTGCTCTTTCGTTGATATAAGTTTCTTCTGTCACTAGGTCTTCTTAACTGTCAAGTCTCGTGACCCTTCTAGATAACCTATCGATGATTCTCATGATCGTCTACCATTTGTGGTTATCCTACAGAGAGAAGGGTCTTAGCTTCATCCTCGCCGTAAAATTTCCTACGTGTGACAACAATTGACATGTACATGGGTCTTCATCATACCATTCTAAGGCTTCAACAAAAGCTTCAGAGAACGTCGTCTCTCTCTATGGGTAAGTCTCTCAGATTTACCATTTCGAATAGCAAGAGAATGATAAGAGTAAGTCATCATGGTGATCAATCCATTCCGCACCCAAATCATTACTCTGTATAAGGTTTAGCGAATCTCGTATTCTAACACTCGGGCATCCTCACAAGCGTTGCCGAATTTCTCTTGTACAAGAACGAAGTTCGTACGAATCCTTTGGTTCTGCAAGCCGAACAAAACATCTATCGTGTTCTTCACCACTCTCAGGTTTTCGTATGCTCCTAAGAAAATGTTTGCTGATCCATCATAACTTATTCCTTCATGCTCTTGGGGCAACCTTCATGAAAATCTTGAGATGCATCCTTGGTACCGATTGAATTCCTTGAACTCATTTTTACTTGCCATTGGTTTGCTTACCAATAAAAGTGTTCGTTCCTCACATTAAATCTCTCCTCAAAATTCCAATTCCAAGGTACACTTTTCAAATTTTGTCATACCCATAGTTTGATATGATCCAGCATTTCCTTCAATTGTATTCAGTGGGTTTGGCTCCTTGGTATGCATGGTACATTCCTACTCATTGGATCATGTGGGTTTACCGATTACTACCACACTTAAAATGAAATATACTCATGCCTGCATAGACCATATTTTTTCATATCTCCGAAAATGGTCAGAGATCTTTGTTCATAGAGAAACAACTCATACAATTTCAACATAGGAAATCATGACACAATAAATTCCATTGATTCATGAAGTTATTACAATCTCTGAGTCTTCCATTACAAAATTCAACTCCATAATCTCATGAAACAAGAGTGCTTCGTGTTACACTTATTGCCATTGTCAAAACTTAACTACTCCATTTTAGCTTTCTCCCCATGTGGACATTAAGTAGCATAATGTCCTGCTTCCTTGCACCGGAAACAAATCACTTCCGACCTGTCTCGAGGCTTCTTGGTGTTTTGTTGTTGCTCCTTGGGTTTCCTGCTTCCTTGCTAGGCACATATTGGCATAGTGACCTAAGGTTTTGCATTTGAAACATGGGATATGACTCAGGACCTTATCTACAGAGATTTGGCTCGTCTGAGTATACTTTCTCTTCTTTCTAGACCTCTTCATTCTGGCCAGTTCTTCTATTTCAAGTGGATCAAACTCTACTTTTTCTGTCGGGAAGTCTCCCAGATATGTATGGCTTTCCTTCGTGCAATCCTTTGAAACATGTCCTTCTTCCTCACATGAGTAACAGGCATTGGAGAAAAATCTGGTTAGGCCTTGTCCATCTGGGTCTTCAATATTTTCCTTCATCACATGTTCTTCTAACATCTTCTTCTTGAGTGTTTCCTTCATTGGTTCTTTCTGCTGCTTGACAACTTGTTGCACCTTGGGGTAAATGTGACACTGAGCTGGGTAGTGGGTGGTTCCTTCACACAAGAAACAAGTCACCTGACTAGTTGGGCATTCCTCTGCTGGGTGATTGTCTTCACAACGAGGGCATCCGTACTTGTGTTCTTCCTGGGTGTGTCCTATTTCTCCATAGATCTTGCATGCATAAGGCTTCTTCATCGGGTTATCATAGCACTTCTGAATGAGATGGGATATTAACGAAGTCTTCTTGAATTCGTCCCAGGTTTCTGCTCCACTAAATCCTTGTATGGCATGATGCGTTTTCCACCAGATAGCAGCACTTTGTGTAAAGTACTGAAGAGCATGTTCCACTTCATACTTCCTTGAAATAAAATTGCTCCTGAAGTGGTTCTCCATGTTCTGAATCCATATTCCAACTTCCAGCTGGGTTGTTGGTCAAGAGATTACAAGTCCAGCTTCATAGGCCATCTATTGGGTCCAACGTTTTTGGGATGCGATGGGTAAGAGAGGGAGAGGGAAAGAGGGAGATACACACAATACAAACAATATTTTTGAGAATAGATTTTATTTGTGGCCGTCGGACAACACACACAAATGACGGCTCACAAATCATTGTATCTAACGTGGCTATAGTACAGGGGTTTGGACTTCTAATTGCCATATAAATATTGGAACACTTCAGGGTCTTGGAATTCTTCGGGTCTTGAGAGTCTTCAATTGGCACAACATCAATTCTTCAAATGCATGGTGAAATCCTCTTTACTTTGAAGTGGGATTCAGTTGATCCTTCTTGTGGTCAAAGGGGAAAGGGTATTGTCTAACTATTTGAGGTGAGAGAGAACATTTGATGAAATCAGAAGAGACGATAAGTAAAGGATGTTCTTGGAAATAAAATTTTAGAGAGATACTTTCCTAAGGGATTTCAAGTTTCTAAGGTCACGTCCTACATTCAACATGTGCTCTGATACCATATCTGTAGCGACCCGACTCAAAACGAGTCAAGCCTTTGTGTATTTGTGCCATCCCTGGATCAGTATGCTGGCACACACAGTACATCAATGTATATATCAAAGTGCAATGACATGTAAAATAACGTAAAACTGATATATACCTCAAAATCTCAGCGGAAACAGTCAAATGGAGTGGAGTCCCAATAAACACCAACTCAAGTTGAGTGCAGACGTAACTCTAAATCATACTCTTACTCGTCGAAGAAAGTATCTGCAACATAAGACATTGCAACCATGTAGGTCAGCATATTGAATATGCCGACAAGTCACGAAAGAGAGGGTGAAAATATCATCTATACTATATGCATATATGGAAGGTGGGGTTGTAGTTTAAGTTTTGCGTAAAGCAAATTTTCCTACAAGAAGAGAGAGGGTTAAAGAAAAACTTACTACATTGTTGGTTGTTAATGAGAAGGTTCCACCAACCATTTCTCATACCCAAGTTAATATTACCCACATCAATAATTAATGGTGTTGAGAGTTCCTGATAGTTTCAGTTCCTTTGTCTCAAGTTATCCATGACCATGGACACGGCTAATCGATTAGGTTTGAGTACTCTGCAGAGTTTTGCACATGTTCCCCACAAGATTTGATCGCCTCTGTTGGAGTCCTCGAACTTCAGGGTGTTTGAGAACCGGATGATCAAAACATGGTCTTTCAACGGGTTCCTCTAAGCCTCTCTCGGTGCCCATCCAATCCTACCATTCTTCTACATCTCATAGCACCGCCCGTCGAGAGTCACCACGTTGTCCAACCAAGACAGAGCCCATAATGAGTTGTGGCTGTGCAGGTAAGCCTTGGGTCTTGAAATATCCATCCATCTCTTTGAGCCTGGGTGAAGCTTTCCGCAAGATGTCATGGCGCTTCTCCATGCATCCTGGGTCCTCCGCTGGTTTTTCCACGGAGCCCATCTGAACTGTACTTCACCCAGAGGTATATTTCATTCTGAGGTATTGCAAGTCTTGGAGTCTTCAGGTCTTGATTATTAAGTTTCTTACAACACTCATGATAAACACGCAACCAAACCCCGTCTACTAGGATCATAGCAAAATAACGTCCCCGCCAAAGTAGCAAGGGTTTAGGGGTGCCTATCATAACATACTACTCAATAACCAAACTTTCCAAGTACCTACTTGCATGCAATGGGTGAAGAAGGTTGAAACTAATGCAATAAAACCATAGGTAAAAATATGATCAATGTGAACTTGCCTGGTATTACTTGATGAAGATGGTCGCTCTCATAATCCTGATAATTCTACTTGTCACACTCCGAGCAATCTATCGTAAACGAATAACATTCAATAAACATTCATGCCAAAATGAAGGATCAAAAGAACATAAGAACAAAACATGTCTTGGTGCAAAATAACAACATACTAAGGTTTAATAAAAAAATGAGATGAAAAGTGTGTTGAAAGTGAAGGTCCAGGAATGAGATGAAAAGAGTTAATGGACGATGAACTATTGCTATATACGCTTAGGGTGGAGATACTATGAAAGACGATCCCAAGTATGCACACAGCAACATGAGTGAAAAATAACATAGGGCATAAGAATTCATTTGTAGAAAGAATTTCTTGAAATGGAGCACTACAACTACAACACAAGTTATAGCGAATTGAAGTATGGTTATGTACAAAAATATATGACATTAGTAATTAGGGTTAAAAGGAATCAATTGAAAAGGTGTTACGATTTGCAAGATAAGATCAAATGAATGCTCGAATAAAAATTTGAATCGCTCAAATTTGTAAGGTTCAAAGGTCGAAACTAATGATGCTACTCGATATAGGAGATCAATATGAACATGTAGAAAAAAGAATTACTAGATTTGAAATAGCGGATCAAAAGATACAAATACTTCAATATAACATTGTATCTGCTTAGAACGATGTGAACACTATTGGGCACTAATAGATAAATCTGATTTGATCAAAATTATAAGTTGAAAAGTTAAAACTAATGATACAAACGGGAATATTACTTTGATATGAATCCGACGCAATTGGATTCATCTAAAACGGAGCTATGGATAAAAAGGTATGATCAAAAGAAGTTTGAATATGAGTGTGAACAAATTTCGAAATTTGAAAATTTCAAAAAGCTGATATGATAGGTTCACCGGATAGGTGGGATCAAGACGAAACTCTAGGCGTTGGTTTCATCTAATTCAGATGAACGAGTAAAAAATTATGGCTATTTGAAAAATCAGGGCCAAGCTTTTTTACGGAAGAAAAGTTTTATGTCTAAAAGAATTCTAGGACTAATGTGTAAATACAAATACTAATTGATAAATCTAATTACTCTACCGTATACTACTGTAGGAATACTAGTCTAGAAATAATAAACTTTGGGAGTCTAAAAGAAAAATACGAAGAGAAATAACTTAAGAATCCAGAGTAAGAATTAATTCCAAAGAGGAGACCACTTCCAGAAATCCCGTCGGAGAGAAAAAAATAGTTTTATTTAATAAACCTAGTCAAACTAAAAGATTGATTTAACCTGAAATAGATGATTTTTGGATGTTCCTATGGATCTATATTTATAGGTGGAAAGAAGGTCTTAAGGTCAATAGATAGGCAATGTGGGACTAAACATAGTCTAAAAAGGAGAAAAAAGAGCAAAGCGTCGCATGGGCCAAGTAGGATTCGGCCGGCCATGAGCCAAACCCGGCCAACGCTGTTTAATTTTCTTTTTTCCCGGATGAACAATGTTTTTAGTTTTTGTTTTAAAAAAACAGCGAAGAAAAAATATAAACGAAATTAAGAGAACATTTTATATAGGCATATTATATATCAAAATTTTCACAATAAAATTTCCTATAACATGAATATATTTTCAAGACCAAATAAAATACTTTTTAATTTTTTTTGCAATAACTTTAAAACGAAAAGAAATTTGAATTTTCAATAAATTACAAATACTTAAAATTTGAATCAAGACATTGTCTCTGATTTTGGAGTGTCATTTTCCTCCTCTCATTTGATTTTTTATCATAGGGTTTTGAAAGTATTCAAACTTAAAAATTGAATAGGGATTCAAATTTTTTTTTGGGAAAGTCATTTTATTCCCTCTCATTAAATTTTTAAAAAGTTTCAAATTCCACTCAATTTGAAACAATCAATCACACATCATTCAAGCAAAAAAATCCTAATTATTTATTTGTTATAACATTCCAAAATTTATAATTTTGGGATGTTACACGCGCCCAGCTCGTAAAAGATTATAACAACAAACAAAACCTCCTTCACGCTTGGTTGATGAGAAATCAGAAAACTTTGGTAGTGCTAAACAAAGGAGACTAAGGGGATGTGATTGTCCCCACTTTGGGACCCGTTCCTCAAAACTTGTCCAGCATGAGAAGTATTGGGCTATCTACTAGCATTCTTGACAAATTATGCACCTCTCAAAAGCTTGTTTTACAATCTTGTTGGTTTTCAAAATCCCTAAAAGCTCTAGCACATGAGTTTTCCCTACTCCCCTCTGCGAAGGGCCAATCTTTTACTTTTATGTTGACTTAGTAAACCAACTTATTTCTATACTGAAAAGAGCAGACACCTTATGTTGACAAAGATGCATACATTTATATCGTTTCATCGAGAGTTGTCATATCACACCTTTGTTGATGTTATCATTAAGATAAGTGAGTTGTTTGTTAAGCCTAGCTAAAGCAAACATCTTCCTTTGTGTTAGCATTTTCACTTCTTGACTAATAACATGTTCTTTCAAAAAGCCTCAATTGATCTCATCAAAATATAAGAGGAAGAGCAAAAGTTAAAAGTTATTAGTTGTTCTTTGACCAAGGACATGTTTGCCATGGTTTGATGAGTTTTCTTAGCTCTACTTTTGATTGTAATTGATATTACTCTTTCATAAGGGCCTTATGAGTTGAGATTGCCGTTGAGGATGGTTGAGTTTAGTAGAGAAATTATGATGCTTCTTGTCTGCATTCTTATTTATCGACACTTCACTCTCTAAACTTATGGACAGGTTTACTGAGCTCAGTATTCGCTCTCGGACAAGCGAGGTCTAAGCTTGGGGGAGTTGATATGTCCAAAATGCATCACTTTTTTGTATCATAATTTGTCTCTATTTATTTATATATTTCAATTTATGATGATGTACTTATAGTGTTTTGGCTTATTTTGCACAGTTTCCAATTTTCTGGTGCCGAAACAGCACACGCAGGATTCAATGGAGAAAATAGCACGAAGAGTTGCAATATCAAAACATCTTCCATTGAGCTGAAATTTTGAGGGAAGAAGTTTTTGAACGGGTCCTGAAGACAGGCCAAAGAATGGCCGGAGGGGGGCCACATGTCACCCAAGTGACCTGCTGGCGCGGCCCCCCCTAGGCCACGCCATGAGGCGGCCTGAGTGACGGGCCCCACCCCGACACTCTCTTTTGGCCTATATGTCCCTCTTGACCTAAAAATTCTGGGGACACAGAGTTTTCGCGATTCCGCCGCCGCTCCGCGGCGGAAACCTACAGAGAAGAAAAGACCTTTCCGGCGGACAGATTCCGCCGGGGAGAACTTCTCCCGGAAGGGGAGATCGTCCTCATCGTCATCACCATCGTCATGGGCATCATCATCACCATCATCACCAACACCAACACCATCTCCACCTTCATCCCATCTACTTCACCATTGCAATCGGAGTTGTACCTTTTACTATTCATCCCCTCTACTCTACCGGTGTTGATTACTCTTTTGTGGTGAATGCTATTGAGTTTTGTTGGAGAATTATTGTTATGACCAGATTGTTAATCATATTTTCATCACCTCTGATCATGATCTCTTTTATGTCTTGTGAGTAGTTCCATTAGTTCTTGAGGACAAGGGAAAAGTCTAGATGCTAGTAGTCATATGATGTTGAAGTAATATGTGTTGATTGTTATTTAAGTTATGGTGTTATTCTTCTAGTGGTGATATGTGAACGTTGACTACATAACACTTCACCTTTGTAAGGACCTAGGGGAATGCATCATGTATAAATAATGCTTATGGTGGGTTGCCGGACTGATAGAAACCTGAACCCTGGTTTGCATACTTTTGCATGAGGGAGTATTGGATCCTAAAGCTTATTGCTATGGTTAGGCTTTGCCTTAATTTCACTCTTGTATTTGCGGATGCTTGCAAGAGGTACTAATCATAAGAGTGTACTTGTCTTATCCTAGACGGTGCACTAGTTAAGATCCACCCACAAAACACTTATCAATACAAAACATAGTACTAGATGAAATATGAGGAAAGCACTTGACTATCTCTCCCGTGTGTCCTCAAGAACGCCTTAGTCTTTATATGTTTAGTCCCTTGGCTTATCCTTTGTGTTCAAAAGGATTGGGCCACTTGCTGCACCTCGGCACCATTTACTTTACTTGCATTTATTTCCTTGTTGCTTATACTATAAAACCCATAAAAAGTTACCTTTCAGTACTTGCAGTTATTCCTTGCTCAAGATTACTTGTTAATACCTTCTGCTCCTCATTGGGTGCGACACTCTTACTTATCAAAAAGGCTACGATAGACCCCCTACACTTGTGGGTTATCAGTGAGCAACCTATATGACGCTAGCAATGACAACAACAAACAAGTAGCTTATACAAGTAAAAGTAAGAAGTAATCACAAGTGGAACCGACGAATAGGAGGATGTGTTTCCGAAGTTCCTTCTCTTTGAGGGGAAGTACGTCTCCGTTAGAGCAGTGTAGAGGCACAATACTTCCCAAGATGCCACTAAGACCACCGTATTCTCCTCACGCCCTCACATATTGTGAAATGTGGTGATTCCACTAGTGGTGCCCATTGAAGGCGGTGACCGGACATTTACAAACAAGTTGGGGAAATACCCACAACTAAATTGGATGCTCCCAATAAAACCACAAAGGTTCACCACAATGGAATATGACTTCAAGGTGACCTATTTGTCTAGGGTGCTCAAATACCCATGAGTAACAAGATCCGCGAGGGATTAATGGGGGGGACAACTATTCTCTTGGTCAAAGTGTAGATCAAGGCCTTCTCCTCCAAACCCTAGAGAATCAACAAGAATCGATGGCTAGGGAGAGAGATCATGCAAGTTTGAGCATAGGAGCAACAATGGAGCTTGGAGAGTGAAAATGTAAGGTCTCGTGGGGGAAGAAGACCTATATTTATAGTGGTAAGAATCTCGTCATTTTTCTGCCCAAAGACGCACTTAAGCGATAGTAACACACACGGGAGCAGTACTTCCGCTTGCACGGAAGTATCGTTCGCCATAGGCAAAAGAGCATCGCCTGGGAAGCGGTAGTTCCACAGGAGCGGTACTTCCGCCCAGCACCAAGCGGTACTTCGAGTAAACATGGTCGACAAGGACCAACGATACGAGAAGGAAAAAATAAGAGAAATAAAGAATAGAAGGGGAGGGCAATAGTACCGCTGGAGCTATACTACCGCTCCTCCCCGAGCGGTACTTCCGCTCAAAATGAGAAGAGGCCCCGAAGAAGCCATAGAGGAAAAATAAGCGGAAGAGGGTGCTTAGTATCGCTGATGCGTTGGTTTCCCTCCAAGCTTAAAGGGTGATGTAGCACAATGACGACAAGTATTCCCCCTAGTTAAAAAACCAAGGTATCAATCTAGTAGGAAGATCCACTAGACTATGTAAGCAGCACCTGCACACAAATAGCAAATCGTCGGAACCCAACGTGTGGAGGGGTTGTCAATCCCTCGTGGGTAACGTAAGGATAGATTGATAGATGCAAATAAGAGTGATAGCAAATAGAATGCAGCAAGGTATTTTTTTTGATAATATAGATCTAAATACAAAAGAGCAAATAAAGTAGAAACGCAAATAGCAAAGTAGAGATTGCAAATAGATGATGTGAAGTACACCCGGGGGGGGGGGGGCGTAGGTTTCACTAGTGGCTTCTCCCAAGAAATGGCAAACGGTGGGTAGAAAAATTACTGTTGGTAAATTTATAGAAGAGAAAATAGTTATAATGATATTCAAGACAATGATCATGTATATAGGCATCACGTCCAAGATAAGTAGATCGACTTCTACCTGCATCTACTTCTATTACTCCGCAAGTCGACCGCTATCCAGCATGCATCTAGTGTACTGAGTTCCTGGAGAAACGGAGTAATGCCTGATATGTCTCCAATGTATCTATAATTTATGAAGTATTAATGCCATGTTTACAATAATTCTATATGTTTTTGGTATGATTTTATCAGAACTAACCCGGACTGACGTTGTTTTCAACAGAACTACCATGGTGTCGTTTTTTGTGCAGAAATAAAAGTTCTTGGAATGGGCTGAAAATTTACGGTGTTTTATATGGACCAAAAGGGACCCCCGAAGCACCAGAGCTGGGAGAGGAATTGGATGAGGAAGCCGCAAGCCTGTTGGGTGCGACCATCCCTCTAGGCCGTGCCCGTCTGGCTTGTGACCTCTTCGGGAACCTTCCTGAAGTGAGACCGACGCCAAAAATTACTATAAATACCAAAACCACTAGAAAGAAACCTAGATAGAGAGTTTCACCGACGCAATTCTCCAAACCCACGAAAAACCAATTGGGAGCCCGTTCCGACACCCTGTCGGACGGGGAAACCATAACTGGAGGCCATCTTCATCATCCCGACGGTCTCCATGACGAGGAGGGAGTAGTTCACCCTCGGGGGTGAGGGTATGTACCAGTAGCTATGTGTCTGATCTCTCTCTATCTCGTGTCCTTGAAATGGCACAATCTTCATGTACCGCAAGCTTTATTAATATAGATGAATTATATGGAGTTTTCCCCTCTCTATCTTCTTGTGATGAATTGAGTTTTCCCTTTGAAGTTTTTTTATCGGGTTGAGTCTTTAAGGATTTGAGAACACTTGATGTATATCTTGCGATGGGATATCTATGATGACAATGGTATGTTCTATTGATCCACTTGATGTATGTTTTGGTGATCAACTTGCGGGTTCCGTGACCTTGAGAATCTATGCATAGGGGTTGGCACATGTTTTCGTCTTGACTTTCCAGCAGAAACTTTGGGGCACTCTTTGAAGTTCTTTGTGTTGGATTGAACACGATGAATCTGAAATTATGTGATGCATATCGTATAATCATGCCCATGGGTACTTGTGGTGACATTGGAGTATCTAGGTGACACTACGGTTTTGGTTGATGTGTATCTTAAGGTTTTATTTTAGTACGAACTCGAAGACTGTTCGTGACACTTATAGGGATAGCTCATAAGATTGATCACAAAAGATAACTTTTAGGTGGTTTCGTACCCTACAATAATTTCTTCGTTTGTCCTCCGCATTTGTGACTTTGGAGTGAACTCTTTGTCGCACGTGAGGTATTTATATATGATTCAACTATGTTAGTATTGTTGAGAGAACTTGCACTAGTGAAAGTATGAACCCTAGGCCTTGTTTCCAAGCATTTATACAATGTTCTGCTTGTTGTTTACTATTTGTTACCTTGCTGTTTTTATATTTTCAGATTACAAAACCTATATCTACCATCCATATTACACTTGTATCACCATCTCTTCGCCGAACTAGTGCACCTATACAATTTACCATTGTATTGGGTGTGTTGGGGACACAAGAGACTCTTTGTTATTTGATTGCAGGGTTGCTTGAGAGAGACCATCTTCATCCCATGCCTCCCACGGATTGATAAACCTTAGGTCATCCACTTGAGGATAATTTTCTACTGTCCTACAAAAATCTGCACTTGGAGGCCCAACACGAGTCTACAAGAGGAAGGTTGTGTAGTAGACATCAACGGCTTAAGAACGATGACATGATGTAGACAAGATCTATTCATGTAGGAATAGACCCCACCGTTTTATCCTTGGTATCAACGATACATGTGTGTCATGTCTCTTTCTTCACCGAGATTTAGCACCACAAGATCAAACCCACTACAAAGCATCGCTTCTCATTGCAAGATAAAAGATCAAGTTGGCCAGACAAAAACCAAATATCAGAAAAGAAATGTGAGGCTATAATAATCAAGCATGAATATGTTTTCATAGATCTGATCATACACTTATAATTCATCGGATCCCAACAAACACACCGCAAGAGAAAGAGTTACGTCATATGGATATCCAAGAGACCATTGTATTGAGAAACAAAACAGGAGAGAAAGCCATCTAGGTACTGCCTACGGACCCATAGGTCTGATATGAACTACTCACGCACGATCGGAGGAGCACTGATGAGAATAGTGAACCCCTCCCTGATCGTGTTCCTCTCCGGAACGGGCTCTAGATTGGATTTCGTGGCTCTGGAACTTGTGGTGGCTGAAATGATTTTTCGTTGACTCCTCTAGGGTTTTCTGAATATTGGAGTACTTATAGAGCTAAGAGGCGGTGGAGGTGCCCGAGGTCCTACTAGACACCAGACCGCACTAGGGACCTCTAGCGCGCCTTGATGTCTAGTGGCCCCCCTAGGCCTCGTCTTCTGCTCATTCTTGATTCCCAAGTTTCCTTCTGGTCCAAAAAATCTCCATAAAGTTTTGGGGGAATTGGATCTCATCTGATATGGACTTTCTGCGAAGGAATAAAACAACAAAAAACAACAACTAGCACTCGACACTATGTAAATAGGTTAGTCTCAAAAAATGATATAAAGTTGTTGTAAAAAGATCGTAAAACATCCAAGAATGACAATATAGCAGCATGGAACAATAAAATATTATAGATATGTTGGAGACGTATCATAGGAGTCGGACACGCTGGGCGGTACTACCGCTGCACACAGTGGTACTTCCGCTTAAGTCACTTTGAATGCCTAAGGGGCACAACAAAGGCTCCATTGTGCCAGGACCAGGATGGGGTGCAAGTGTGTACGTGTTTGTTCCTCCCAAACTTTCCATACACGGATCCCCTCTTGATAGTACGGGTTTACCTATGACTCAAGTCCACCAACACTAAATCGATAGACAAACACCGTCTTCTCTTTCAACCACTGAGGGGTAAATAATCGCCTAGTGCCACATGATAATTCTGTGAAAGTTTAATGCACACAATTAGTCTGCAAGGGGCATCATCATCAACCACCAAAACTACTTAGGATAAATTGTGCTCTTACAATCTCCCCCTTTTTTGGTGGGTTGATGACTATACGTGATTTGCCATAATATGAATAAATAGAAAGACTTTAGGTAAACCCAATATCTACAAAATATAGACATGCCCCCTATATGTGAGCTCTATTTGAATATGCTTTGGAATGCAAAAAGCACACACTAGGATCAACACTCACCCTATATTTTTATAGACGCGACCATACACTTGCATACACATGAAATGAGTTAAGCATGGATGCAAGTATAAGAAATATGACCTCACATAATAGCTAAAGTAGACATACCATAATAGTAGAGAGAGCATATGTCTTACACCATAATTTAGTTCACATAAGTCTTGGTAACACAAACCAAATCAACCAAATAAAATGATTTCTCGAGAGGAGATAGCAAATAAATGATAAAGCACTCGTGACTTGGCAAATCCATCTTAAACACTCTCCCCCTTTGGCATCGAGACACCAAAAGGGGAAAAGAGGGGGAACACAAGAAAAAGTGATAGTGAACTCAGTCCTCCTCTTCATCATTGTTGGAAATATGCCCTAGAGGCAATAATGAATTGGTTATTATTATATTTCCTTGTTCATAATAATCGTTTATTATCCATGCTAGAACTGTATTGATTGGAAAGTCAAATACATGTATGGATACAAAGATAACACACTGTCCCTAGTGAGCCTCTAGTTGACTAGCTCGTTGATCAAAGATGGTCAAGGTTTCCTGGCCATTGACAAGTGTTGTCACTTGATAATGGGATCACATCATTAGTAGAATGATGTGATGGACAAGACCCAAACTATGAACGTAGCATATGATCGTGTCAGCTTATTGCTACTGCTTTCTGCATGTTAATGCATCTGTTCCTATGACCATGAGATCATGCAAATCCCGGACACCGGAGGAATACCTTGTGTGTATCAAACGTCGCAACGTAACTGGGTGACTACAAAGATGCTCTAAAGGTATCTCCGAAGGTGTCTGTTGTGTTGGCATGGATCAAGACTGGGATTTGTCAGTCCATGTGACGGAGAGGTATCTCGAGGCCCACTCGGTAATACAACATCACAACAAGCCTTGCAAGCAATATGACTAAGGAATTAGTGACGGGATCTTGTATTATGGAACGAGTAAAGAGACTTGCTGATATGTCCCAAACGTATCTATAATTTATGCTTTTTCCATGATCTTTTGGGTGACCTTGTTATATGTTTTGCTACACTTTTATATCTTTTTACACATATTTGGACTAACCTACTAACTCAGTGCACCCAGTGCCAGTTTCTGTCTGCTGATGTCTTTTTTGCAAGGGCTTTGACCCAATTTTCCGGAGCCCCAGAAATCCCAAGAAAAATATATAAAAATCAACGCACCACAAGCTTAACGAAGCACGAAAGGGGGCCAGAGGGGTGCCAGGGGCCGCCTTGGTGACCTGTGGGCGCGGCCCACCCCTAGGCCGTGCCAGGAGGCCGTCTAGGTGGGGCCCACGCCCTCTGGTGCCCTCCTTTCGCCTATATTTACCCCTTGACGAGGAAAACCCTATACGGGATCCAGAATCAGGAATTTCTCCATCATTTCGCCGCCGCAGCGCTTCCGAGATCGGGAGCGTCAGGAGACCTCTTCCCGGCACCCTGCCGGAGGGAGGATTAACCTCCGGGAGCTTGTCCACCGCCATGGATGCTTCCCGGACGTGTTGTGAGTAGTCCTCCTTGGACCATGAGTCCATGACCAGTAGCTATGTGATGTCTCCTCTCCAATATTGTGTTTCCATGATTAGTCCTTGTGAGCTGCCCTACATGATCAAGGCACCTATGTAATTTTTATGCTATTGCTATGCTCGGTTTGTTGGGATCTGATGGATTATGATATTATGTGTAGATTTTTATGAGTTATATATATTTGATTATCCTTTTATATTATGTTATTTAGTGATTCATGCATGTTCTCCGGTGCTTTGTATTGCTTTGGCCGAGTAGTAGATTGCAACTCCAAGAGGGAGCGTGATGCATGATTGTGTTGGAAATATGCCCTAGAGGCAATGATAAATAGTTATTATTATATTTCATGTTTAAAATAATTATTTATTATCCATGCTATAATTGTATTGAATGAAAACATAGATACATGTGTGGATACATAGACAAAACAATGTTTCTAGCAAGCCTCTAGTTGGATAGCCAGTTGGTCAATGATAGTCAAGGTTTTCTGACTATATGCAAGTGTTGTCACTTGATAACTGGAGCACATCATTAGGAGAATCATGTGATGGACTAGACCCAAACTATGAACGTAGCATGTTGATCGTGTCGTTTTATTGCTATTGTTTTCTACGTGTCAAGTATTTGTTTCTATGACCATGAGATCATATAACTCACTGGCACCGGAGGAATACCTTGTGTGCATCAAACGTCACAACGTAACTGGGTGACTATAAAGTTGTTCTACAGGTATCTCCGATGGTGTCCGTTGAGTTAGTATGGATTAAGACTAGGATTTTTCACTCCGTGTGACAGAGAGGTATCTCGGGACCCATTCGGTAATACAACATCACACACAAGCCTTGCAAGCAATGTGACTAAGTGTAAGTCACATGATCTTGTATTACGGAACGAGTAAAGAGACTTGTCGGTAACGAGATTGAAATAGGTATGCGGATACCGACGATCGAATCTTGGGCAAGTAACATACCGAAAGACAAAGGGAATGCCATACGGGATTATATGAATCCTTGACACTTAGGTTCAACCGATAAGATCTTCGGAGAAACGAGTGAGGACGTCGGAGGTGTCGGATTTTTGTCGTAGGGGAAACGTCCACGAGTAGTGGGAGAAATCGTCAAGTATCACAAGATAATACTAAAACCTGGAAAATCTACACACGGGAGAGGTCCACAAATCACAATGAACTAACTGAAATGGTGCTGTTGTGAGAGAGTGTGAAGAAGAAAAAGGCAGCCGTGGCTGCTTGCCTAATTGGCACGAACTACAAACACGAGTGTTGGTGTGCCATTATTACATGATGGTAGGAAATCTTTAGCTAAAATGGAAATGGAGGTATTGCTAGGGTGGCCTAGGCGGAGGTGCCACAAGGTGTTGACGACGGAAAGAGCATGTTGGACGCCGGAGTTGCCGAAGAATGGGTACCAGTCGCCATGGCTATTGGACCTCATGAGGACGCGCCCCATCGCTAGGTCCTTCACAGTGAAACCATAGGGATCAAACTCAATTGTACAACAGTTGTCAATTGTAAAACGGCGAACAGAAATAAGGTTGCGAATAATAGAGGGTGTGACGAGGACGTCATTTAGTGTGAAGGAGGAGAGTTGGGCGCGGCCGACAGCTGTGATGGGGAGACGAGACCCATCTCCAACGGTGATGCCCTGGGAGTGATGCAGTAATGGGGAAGAATAAGAGGTGAGGGCGGAAGTCTTACCAGCTACGTGGGAGGAGGCCCCGGTATCAAGGATCCAGTCCGGGGCGGCACCGGCGTGCTGCTGTTGCTGCATCGACAGGTTGTGGAGCGCCGCGTTGAGCTGGTGGTACTGCTCCCAAGAGGGGCCGCCCACGGCTGGTGGCGCTGCGACGGGGTACGCCTGGTGTGGCGGAGGCGGACGGGGCCCGAGGATGCCGGTGGCGTTGGGCGCGGACTACGATGCGCGGAGCTGGTGTGGCTGGGGAGGGAACGGAGTGTCTCAGGGGGAAAAGTAGGCAAGCCACGGACGGGCATGCACGGTTGGGGTGGGAGCAGGAGCGCCATGCCCACCTGTGTTGGAGGTGCCCGAAGAGGTGGAGTCGGAGGAGCCGCGGCCACGCCCACGGTCGCGGGGCTGCCTGTCACCGGGAGGCGAGGAAGTGGGGGCCTTGCCCTTGTCGTTAGTGGGGGCGCCGGTGCGGTCGCCGTTGGCGTCGGTGGCGCGGCCGATGGTGAGCACGGTCACTAAGCTCGTGCCCTGCCCGTCCATGTGTGCCCGCTCGTTGGCAGAGAGCTCCTCCAGAAGGAGCCGGGAGCGGGCTGGATGAAGGACGGGAAGGGTTCCTACATCGGGAGGAGAGTGGCCATCACCTGGAAACGATGGCTGAGCTCGCGGATGAGCTGGAGGGTGAGGGCCTGGTCGAAGATGGGGGCGCCGACCTCGCCGAGCGCGTCGGCGAGTGCCTTGAGCCACCGACTGTACTCGGCGACGGAGAGGTCGCCCTACACCATATCGCGGAAGTCCGCCTCGAGGATGATGGCACGCCCCGGTTGATTGTCGCGGAACAGCAGGTGGAGCTGGACCCAGACGTCATGGGCGGTGCTCTCGGGGGACATCACGACGTCCTGAAGATCTTCAGCGATCACCTCGTACATCCAGAGTACGATAGTGATGTCGTCGTTTCTCCACACGACGCTTTGGTGGAGCGGCGCTGCGGCGACGTCAAGGTGGTGCTGCACGTTGTGACGACAACAGATGAAGTAGAACAATTGGCGCCACTTGGAGTAGTTACCGGTCTCCAACTCGAGCTTGCGGTGGAAGTGGTGGGCAATGGAGGTGGGAAGGCTGTTGGCGGTGGAGGGGCCGGCGTCGTGTTGGGGAGCGCCCGGGGCACCGAGGGTGAGGCGCGGGACCAGCTCGCTGCCGGCGGTGCGCAGAGCCACCACGGGAGGACGAGGTAGTGCGGCGCCAGGGGCGGCAGCCAGCCCGGGGGTTGAGGAAGAGGGCAGCGGTGGCTCGCCGAGAGGCTGCTTGCCCCGGTCGGCGGCTGGAGGAGAGCGAGCGGGGATGGGGGCGGGAGGTGTGTGGAGGTCAGTCGAGCGGGTGCGGCGAAGAAGATGATTCATGGTGGAAGCAGTGGATCGGAGGATCTGATACCAAGTTAACAGTGGAGCAATCACCACACATTGTATTTCATCCCTCGAGGGGTTTATATACAGTTACATGAGAGGGAGGGTTATGTGGGGAAGGTTATCGTGAGCTACAATGGCGTACAAGCCGCGCATGCAGCGCATGCGATCGTGGGTGCGCGCACGAAGTGCACACACTGGCGATCCATCCGGTGGACGCGGTCTGGCCGTTTAGCCACGACGGGTTGCTCCTGGCGACGCGTTCCAATAGGCACAGCCGTAGGGCACAGGCTTGCTCGGATGGGCGCGCCCATGGCGCGATGAGATCGGCAGTAGCACAACGCAGCGGCCTGAGCAGCAACAACTAGGAGCAGTTCACAGCGGTAGTAGCGAGTGGGGCAACAGAAAGAGCAGGCGGCACGTCGGTGCATGAGCAGAAATGAAGTGAAGCGCGAGGAGAGAAGGGATAAGTATCTGGCTCACTAGTGGTGCAAGGGGCGGGGTGGCGAGGCGCGATGGTGACCGACGACGAGGAGGGGAAGAAGCGCAACACTGCTGGCAATGACGACAGGGCTGCTCGGTCGCGACAAGCCCGGGCTCGAGATCGGGCAGAGGACGGGACGAACGGGGGTGCGAGGGGGAGCGGGGCTAGGGTTCTCGCCGAGGAGCGGCGCATCAGCGTTTATAGGGGAGGGTCGTACGGGGATGGCCGGTGCGTGGCCGACGGGGTGCCGTGGTGGGCATCCCACTAACTCCTCGCTAATTTGCGTTGGTTTCCCTCCAAGCTTAAACTGTGATGTAGCACAATGACACAAAGTATTTCTCTCAATTATGAAACCAAGGTATCAATCCACTAGGAAGATACACAAGACTACGTAAGCGGCACCTGCACACAAATAGCAAATCCTCGCAACCCAACGCATGGTTGGATAGTCAATCCCTCGTGGGTAACGTAAGGATAGATTGATAGATGCAAATAAGAGTGATAGCAAATAAAACACATCAAGGTATTTTTTTGGGGTCTTTTGATAATATGGATCTGAAAATAAAAAGCAAATAAAATAGAAACGTGAATAGAAAAGAAGAGATTACAAATAGATGATGTGAAGTAGACTCGGGGGCCATAGGTTTCACTAGTGGGTTCTCTCAAGAAAATAGCAAACGATGGGTAGACAAATTACTGTTGGGCAATTCATAGAAGAGCAAATAATTATGACGATATTCAATACTATGACGATGTATATATGCATCACATCCAATACAAGTAGACCGACTTCTGCCTGCGTCTACTTCTATTACTCCACACATCGACCGCTATCCAGCATGCATCTAGTGTATTGAGTTCATGGAGAAACAGAGTAATGCCTTAAGAACGATGACATGATGTAGACTAGATCTATTCATGTAGGAACAGACCCCGTCATTTCATCCTTGGTAGGAACGATACATGTGTATCATGTCTCTTTCTATCACCGAGATTGAATACCGCAAGATCGAACCCATCACAAAGCAACTGTTCCCATTGCAAGATAAAATATCTAGTTGGCCAGAGAAAAACCAAATATTAGAGAAGAAATACGAGGCTATAATAATCAAGCATGAATATCTTTTCATAGATCTGATCAAAAACTCACAATTCATCAAATCCCAACAAACCCACCGCAAAAGAAAGAGTTACATCATATGGATCTCCAAGAGACCATTGTATTGAGAAACAAAACACGAGAGAAAGCCATCTAGCTACTGTCTACGGACCCGTAGGTCTGATATGAACTACTCACGCATCATCAAAGGGCACCAATGAGGATGATGAACCCCTTCGTGATCATGTTCCTCTCCGGAACGGGCTCTAGATTGGATTTCGTGGCTTTGGGAACTTGAGGTGACTGAAACGATTTTTCGTCGACTCCCCTACAATTTTCTGAATATTAGGGTATTTATAGAGCTCAGATGTGGTGGAGAAGGTGCCCGAGGGCCTCACTAAACACCAGGCCGCACCACGGGCCCTGGGCGCGCCCTGGTGCCTAGTGGGTTGTCTCGGCCTCGTCTAGTGCTCCTCCTTTGCTCCCAAGTTTCCTTCTAGTCAAAAAATCCATGTAAAGTTTTGTGCCATTTGGACTTCATGAGATATTGATTTTCTCTGAAGGAAAAAACAGCAAAAAATAGCAACTGGCACTAGGCACTACGTCGATAGGTTAGTCCCAAGAAATGATGTAAAGTTGCTATAAAATGATCAAAAACATCCAAGAATGATAATATAACAGCATGGAACAATAAAAAGTTATAGATACGTTGGAAACGTATCAGCATCCCCAAGCTTGATTCCTGCTCAACCTCGAGTAAGTAAATGATAAAAACAGAATTTTGATGTGGAAAGCTGCCTAACATGTTCATCACATTCATTTTTTTCTTTTTAGCATGGACATATGGACTTGTAGATGATGCAAAGCAATGGTCTATAGTTTGACATGCATATTTCAATACTCAAGCATATCAACAAGCAACCAAGTTTTTCAAAATATCAATGCTAAAGAACGCTATCCCTGGCCCATCATGCTCTATCATTGATCCATTCATGCAACACACCGAAATATTAACTATATCCAATGCTCAAGTATGATAATGGTCTTCCTTAGTTGGTGATTTATAAGAGAAGATGGAAACTCAAATTCAAAATAAAAATTGCATAAAGTAAATAGATTAGACCTTCGTAGAGGGAAGCGGGGATTTGTAGAGGTGTTAGAGCTGAAAGTGAAAAACTTAGAGATATTTTTTTGGTGGTGTGTTTTTCCTGTCAACAAAAATGACCAAGGGTTTCCAGTATCCTCCATGCTAAACAAATTATAGGCGATTCTGAAACTGAAAATAAAGTTTATCCTTCTTTCCACCATTCTTTCACATTCCACGGCTAGCCTCATCCACGGGTACCGTCCATACCAACACTTTCCAAGGAATTTATTATTTGCGAACATAAAATATATTATTTTGCATTTTGTGTTTGGGAACGTTGCGTGGGAAACAAAAAAATTCCTACGCACACGCAATATCTAGCCATGGTGATGATCATCTAAGAGTGGGGAGGGTGAATCTACATACCCTTGTAGACCGATAAGCGGAAGCGTATATAACGCGGTTGTTGTAGTGGAACATCTTCGCGATTCAAATCGCAGTCCGTCCCGCGATCTCATCACGATCCGCCTCGCGATCCCATCACGATCCATCCTGATCTAGTGTCGAACGGACGACACCTCCGCGTTCAACATACGTACAGCTCGATGACGACCTCCACCTTCTTGATCCAACAAGAGGGGCGGAGAGGTAGATGAGTTCTCTAGCACGGCAGCGTGGTGGTGGTGGTGGTGGTGCTATTCCAGCAGGGATTCGTCTAAGCACCGCTGAAACTAAAGGATAAACAGATCTAGAGAGAGAGGGCAGCACGTGGCTGTTTTCTGTTGTCCCTAAAACTGTCAAAGCCCTTAGTATATATAGGAGGAGAGGAGGGAGAGGGCTACGCCCTAGGGCAGCCCTTTCTTCCCTTGCGCAAGGAGGAGAGGAGGAGTCCTCCTCCAATCCCGGTGGTAGAGGGAGCGTGCAATGTTGATCACATAAACCTTGGAATTACTTCCAACACTCATTGTCACCTCACCCTTGCTAGTATCTGTTTATTTCGTAGCTATAATTTCGAGTTACTAACACTTAGCAATTGAACCGGTATCTAATACCCTGGTGCTACTAGGAGTACTAGTAAGGTACACATCAATATCATGTATATCCAATATACTTTTGTCGACTTTGCTAGCCTTCTCATCTACCAAGGATTTAAGGTAGTTCCGCCTCAGTGATCGTTCCCCACATAACAAAAGCACTTAGTATCGGGTTTGGGTTCAACCTTGGGTTTCTTCACTAGAGCAGCAACTGGTTTTCCGTTTCATGAAGTATCCCTTCGTGCCCTTGCCCTTTTTGAAACTAGTGGTTTACTAACCATCAACAATTGATGCTCCTATTTGATTTCTACTTTCGCGATGTCAAACATCGTGAATATCTTAAGGATCATCATATGTATCCTTGATATGTTATAGTTCATCACGAAGCTCTAGTAGCTTGGTGGCAGTGACTTTGGAGAACTATCACTATCTCATCTGGAAGATTAACTGCCACTCGATTCAAGCGATTGTATAACTCAGACAATCTGAGCACATAATCAACGATTGAGCCTTTTCCCTTACTTTGTAGAAAAATAATCTTGTCGGAGGTCTCATACCTCTCAAAAAGGGCACAAGTATGAAATCCCAATTTCATCTCTTGGAACATCTCGCATGTTCCGTGACGTTGAAAACGTCTTCGGTGCCTCAATTCTAAGCCGTTTAAGCATTATGCACTGGACTATCATGTAGTCATCAAAAAACATGTATGTCAGATGTTCTCAACATCCACAGACGACGCTCGAGGTTCAGCACACCGAGCAGTGCATTAAGGACATAAGCCTACTGCGCAGCAATGAGGACAATCCTCAGTTTACGGACCAAGACCGCATTATTGCTACTATCATCTTTCAATTAAATTTTCTCTAGGAACATATCAAAATAGTAGAGCTACAACGCAAGCTAAAACATAATTTGCAAAGGCCTATTGACTATGTTCATGATAATTGAGTTTAGCTAATCATATTACTAATAACTCCCACTCAAAATAGACATCCCTCTAGTCATTCGAGTGGCGCATGATCCAAATCCACTAACTCAAGTCCGATTATCACGTGAGTTGAGTATAGTTTCATTGGTGAACATCTCCATGTTTGATCATATCAACTATATGATTCATGCTCGACCTTTCAGTCTCTTGTGTTCCGAGGCCATGTCTGTACATGCTAGGCTTGTCAAGGTTAACCTGAGTGTTCCGCGTGTGCAACTGTTTTACACCCATTGTATGTGAACGTTGAGTCTAACACACCCGATCGTCACGTGGTGTCCCAAAACGGCGAACTGTCGCAACGATGCACAGTCGGGGAGAACACAATTTTATCTTGAAATTCTAGTGAGGGATCACCTTATAATGCTACCGTAGTTCTAAGAAAAATAAGGTGCATAAAAGGATTAATACCACATGCAAATCATAAGTGACATGATATGGCCATGACCTTGTGCTTCTTGATCTTCATCACCAAAGCACTGGCATGATCTTCATCGTCACCAGCGCCACACCATGATCTCCATCATTGTGCCGCCATCGAGGTTGTCGTGCTATCTATTCTATTACTACTAAAGCTATTACCTAGCAATATAGTAAGCGCATCTGCAAGCACAAACGTTAGTTTAAAGGCAACCCTATGGCTCCTGCCGGTTGTCGTAGCATCGACGTGCAAGTCGATATTTAACTATTACAACATGATCATCTCATACGTCCAATATATCATATCATGTCTTTGGCCATATCACATCAGATGCATACCCTGCAAAAACAAGTTAGACGTCCTCTAATTTGTTGTTGCATGTTTTACGTGGCCGCTATGGTTATCTAGTATGATCGCATCTTACTTACGCAAAGCCACAACGGTGATATGCAATTTGCTATTTAACCTTCTCCAAGGACCAGCTCTGTCAAATCTGATTCAACTAAAGTTGAAGAAACAGACACCCGACAGTCATCTTTATACAACATGTTGCATGTTAGTCGATGAAACCGGTCTCTCGTAAGCGTACGAGTAAGGTTGGTCCGGGCCGCTTCAATCCAACGATACTGTCGAATCGAGAAAAAACAAAGGAGGCCAGCAAATCGAACATCAACACCCACAAACTCTTTTGTGTTCTACTCGAGATATCATCTACGCATGAACCTTGCTCTGATACCACTGTTGGGGAACGTTGCATGGGAAACGACAAATTTCCTATGCACACGCAATACCTATCCATGGTGATGATCATCTACGAGAGGGGAGAGTGAGTCTACATACCCGTGTTGATTGCTAAGCGGAAGCGTATATAACGCGGTTGATGTAGTGGAACATCTTCGCGATTCAAATCGTAGCCCGTCTCGCGATCTCATCACGATCTGTCTCGTGATCCCATCCCGATCCATCCCGATCTAGTGCCGAACGAACGGCACCTTCGCGTTCAGCACACGTACAACTCGATGACGACCTCCACCTTCTTGATCTAGCAAGAGGGGCGGAGAGGTAGATGAGTTCTCCAGCACGGCGGCGTGGTGGTGGTGTTATTCCAGTAGGGCTTCGCCTAAGCACCGCTGAAACTAGAGGATAAACAGATCTAGAGAGAGAGGGCAGCACGTGGCTGTTTTCTGTTGTCCCTAAAACCCTCAAAATCCTTAGTATATATAGGAGGAGAGTAGGGAGAGGGTTGCGCCCTAGGGCAGCCCTTTCTTCCCCTTGCGCAAGGAGGAGAGGAGGAGTCCTCCTCCAATCCTATCTGGAGTAGGATTCCTCCTTCCCACTTGGAAACTTTTTCCACCTTGTGTTTTTTCCTTCTTAAACCTTATGGGCCTTAGTGGGAACTTATTCCAGGCCACTACGGGCTGGTTTATCTCTTACCACACCCCATGAGGCCCCTTGGGGCGTGACACCCCTCCCGATGGTCCCCGCCACCCCTCCCGTCTCTCCCGGTACACTACCGATGAGCCCGAAACTTTTCCGGTGACCAAAACAAGACTTCCTATATATCAATCTTTACCTCCGGACCATTCAGGAGCTCCTCGTGACGTCCGAGATCTCATCCGGGACACCGAAGAACCTTCGGTCACCAACACCTATAACTCAACTATATTGAAACGTCACCGAACCTTAAGTGTCCAGACCCTGCGGGTTCGAGAACTATGCAGACATGACGTGGGACACCCTTCGGTCAATAACCAATAGCGGAACCTGGATGTCCATATTGGCGCCCACATATTCTACGAAGATCTCTATCGGTTGACCCTCTATGTCAAGGATTCAATTAATCCCGTATGTTGCTCCCTTTATCCTTCGGTATGTTACTTGCCCGAGATTCGATCGTCGGTATCTCCATACCTAGTTCAATCTCGTTACTGGAAAGTCTCTTTACTCGTTCCGTAATACAAGATCATGTAACTAACTCTTTAGTCACATGTCTTGCAAGGCTTGTTGTGATGTTGTATTACCGAGTGGGCCCCGAGATACCTCTCCGTCACACGGAGTGACAAATCCCAGTCTTGATCCATGCCAACCCAACAGACACCTTTGGAGATACATGTAGAGCACCTTTATAGTCACCCAGTTGCGTTGCGACGTTTGATAACTGATAACCCACAAGTATAGGGGATCGTAACATTTTTCGAGGGTAGAGTATTCAATCCAAATTTATTGATTCGACACAAGGGGAGCCAAAGAATACTCTCGAGTATTAGCAGTTAAGTTGTCAATTCAACCACACCTGAAAGACTTAGTATCTACAGCAAAGTTTTAGTAGCAAAGTAGTATGATAGTAACGGTAGCGGCGGTAACAGTAGCATCAGTAATTTGTATAGCAAGTGTGATAGCAGTAGTGGTAAAGTAACTTAGCAAGGACCAGTATAGGAAAAGCTCGTAGGCATTGGATCCGTGATGGATAATTATGTCAGATGACATTCATCATGTAACAGTTATAACATAGGGTGATATGCAACTAGCTCCAGTTCATCAATGTAATGTAGGCATGTATTCCGTATTTAGTCATATGTGCTTATGGAAAAGAACTTGCATTACATCTTTTTCCCATCCCTCCCGTGGCAGCGGGGTCCTAATGGTAACTAAGGGATATTAAGGTCTCCTTTGAATAGAAAACCGGAACAAAGGATTAGCACATAGTGAATACATGAACTCCTCATACTATGGTCATCTCCGGGAGTGGTTCCAGCTATTGTCACTCCGGGGTTGCCGGGTCATAACACATAGTACGTGACTACAACTTGCAAGATAGGATCAAGAACACACATATATTGATGAAAACATAAAAGGTTCAGATCTGAAATCATGTCACTCGGGCCCTAGTGACAAGCATTAAGCATAGCAAAGTAGTAGCAACATCAATCTTAGAACATAGTGGATACTAGGGATCAAACCCCATCAAAACTAACTCGATTACATGATAGATCTCATCCAACCCATCACTGTCCAGCAAGCCTACGATGAGATTACTCACGAATGATGGAGAGCATCATGGAATTGGCGATGGAGGATGGTTGATGATGACGACGGCGTCGATTTCCCCTCTCCGGAGCCCAGAACGGACTCCAGATCTGCCCTCCCGAGGAAGAACAGGCGGTGGCGGCGGCTCCGTATCGTGAAACGTGATGAACTCTTCTCCCGTGGCTTTTTCTGGGCGAGAGAGACTATATAGAGCTGGAGTTGGAGGCTGCGGAGCCACGTGGGCCCCACGGGCCTACCAGGCGCGCCTCCTGGGCTCGTGGGCCCCTGGCTCCGTGTCTTCGGGTAATTCTTGCGCCAGTATTTTTATATATTCCACAAAAAATTCTCGTAAGTTTCCACGTCATTTCGAGAACTTTTATTTCTAATAAAAAACAACACCATGGCAATTCTGCTGAAAACAGCGTCAGTCCGGGTTAGTTCCATTCAAATCATGCAAATTAGAGTCCAAAACAAGGGCAAAAGAGTTTGGAAAAGTAGATATGATGGAGACGTATCAACTCCCCCAAGCTTAAAGCCTTGCTTGTCCTCAAGCAATTCAGTTGACAAACTGAAAGAGACAAAAGAAAAACTTTTACGAACACTGTTTAATCTTGTTGTTGTAATTATGTCTAACTCATATTTAGATTTTCAGCAAGATCATAAGCTAACCACATAAGCAATAACATTTAGGTCTCATGGTGTACTCATATCAATGGCATAATCGACTAGCGAGCAATAATAATAAGTTTGAAACGTCAACACTTCAATCAAAACAATCATGATACAATATGAACAGATGGTATCTCGCTAGCCCTTCATGAGACCGGCAAACATAAATGCAGAGCACCTTCAAAGACCAAGGGCTGACTGAACATTGTAATTTATGACAAAGAAGATCCAGTCACAGTCATAATCAATATCAATTAATAACAAAGCATAAAAATGACGGAGGTGCTCTCTAATTGGTGCCTTTTATAAGAAGAGAATGACTCAACAGTAATGTAAATAGATAGGCCCTTCGCAATGGGAAGCATTGATTTGCAGAGGTGCCAGAGCTCAAGCTTTTAAAATAGAGATAAATAATTTTGGGTGGCATGCGTTCATTTTCAATGCAATGACCAAGACTTTTCACCATCTTCCATGCTACACATATTATAGGCGGTTCCCAAACAGAATAGTAAAGTTTTGACTCCCCCACCACCGATCAATCACACTCCACGACTAGCCGAATCCTCGGGTGTCGTCCATACCAACAACAATCCAGGGGGAGTTTTGTTTGCAATTATATTTTCAATTTGATTTGAGCATGGAACTGGGCATTTCGATTACCGTCCCCTTTCTCGTGAGTGATAGTGAATAAACACGTATCGAGGATAACACGCCTAGCATGGAAGATACTGACCGCCCCTTGTCACCACATGAGCGGTCTGGGCATAAAAAACAGATTATTATTTGAAGATTTAGGGAGTGGCACATGCAAATTTACATGGAACGGCAGGTAGATACCGCATATAGGTAGGTATGGTGGACTCATATGGAACAACTTTGGGTTTATGGAAGTGGATGCACAAGCAGTATTCCCGCTTAGTACAAGTGAAGGCTAGCAAAAGACTGGGAGCGACCAACTAGAGAGCGACAACAGTCATCAATATGCATTGAAATTAACCAATGTTGAGTGCAAGCATGAGTAGGATATAAATCACCATAAGCATGAATATCGTAGAGGCTATGTTGATTTTGTTTCAACTACATGCGTGAACATTTGCCAAGTCAAGCCACTTGAATCATTCAAAGGAGGATACCATCCTATCATACTACATCATAATCATCTTGAATTCATGTTGGCATCCAAGACAAACCATTATAAGCTCCTAGCTAATTAAGCATGGCATTAGAAACTATGATCTCTAAGTTGTCATTGCAAACATGTTTCTCTCATAACAATGTTGAATTAGGAACGATGAGCTAGTCATATTTACAAAAACAAAATAGGTCGAGTTCATACCAGCTTTTCCAGGCTCAGTCACTTCATCATATATCGTCATTATTGCATTCACTTGCACGACCGAATGATGTGAATAATAATAAGAGTGTTCGTGCATTGGACTAAGCTGGAATCTGCAAGCAAATTCAGTGGAGAATACAAAGTAATATGGTTCTTTGACGGATAAACAATGATGCATATGAGAGCCACTAATCATTTTAATCATGTCTTCTACCTCGACCCAAAAAAAGAAAACCATTTAAACGGGAAAGCTCCCAGCAAGCAAAAGAAAAACGGGAAATATTTTTAGGTTTTCTTTTAATTACCACTAAGCATGCTGGAAAGTAAACTTACAACTATTTTTTTGTTTTTCTCATTTTTAAACAAACACACGAGAAGAATGCAAGAAAAAGAAATAAACTAGCATGGATGATACAATGGAAAAGTGTGAACACTGAATATCAAAGTGAATGTGTGAGCATGAATATAAAGTCGGTGAGAAACACGTACTCCCCCAAGCTTAGGCTTTTGGCCTAAGTTGGTCTAGTTACACGTCTGGTCCGGGCGATATCCAAAATCATAATGGGGGTTGTACTGGGACGCGGCAGCTACCGCCCGAATAGCTGCCTCATGGAGGCGAGCAACCTTCGCCTCCCTCTCATACTCCTCCGCCTCTCCTCTGGTTATGTAATATCTCCGTTTTCCCTGAAAGTCAAAGAAGGCAGGAGAAGGAAGGATAATATGGAAAATACGTTGTTGGTTAAATGTTAAATGGTATAGGAGGGATTCATTATCCCTCTCAAGGAACTGAAAAAGTATCATAGCAGCGCGATCAAGGAAAGTTGTATGGAGCGGGGGATCTCCTGTGCGGATGGGTATTCCAAGAAAATTTGCTATGCGAGTGGCATAGATCCCACCAAAGAAATCCCCTTCATTAGCATTATTATTTAGCCTCCTCGCAATTATACCTCCCATGTTGAAACTTCTATCACCCATTACTGCACTCTTAAGAATACTAAGGTCAGGTGCGCAGAGGTGACTATGGTCAAGCTTGCTGTTAATGCATCTACCTATGAAGAGGGCAAAATAATGTAAGGCAGGAAAATGAATGCCCCCCATGGTAACCTGAGTAATATCTCTAGTTTCTCCAACAACTATACTAGAAATAAAATCTCTAACCGAAGACTTAGGAAGGTCATTGGGACTACCCCAATCAGGTATCTTGCAAATTCTATTAAAATCCTCTAAATCCATAGTATACGATTTGTCATAAAGATCAAACATTATGGATGTGTCATGGCCAACTGAAAATTTGAATCTACGAACAAAAGAGGCAGTGAGTGTAGTATACTGTTCACATTTATTGGAGGTGAATTCTTCGAGCCCTGCCGTTGCGAACAAATGTATCAAACTCGTCCTTGAAACCTGCATCAGTCATGAATTCATGGGAAGGCCATTCTGTAACATCCCAAATTTTGGAATGTTAATATAATTATTAGATTGATTGTTTTTTTGAGTGATTGAAACTTGAGTGAAATTTGAAACTTTTTAAAAACTTTTGAATGAGAGGGAATAAAATGACTTTCCCCTTTTCCCTGTGAATTCAAATTCATCTTTTTTAAAATCAGCGAGAGGAGATAGCATGACTTCTTCAACTATAAAGAATTTGAATCAAGGTGGCATTGGAATTCCATTCGATTTTGTTTTGCATTTTGTTTCTTCCTCACTCACGGAATGCTGGGAACCTTATCTTGTCAAGCAAGAAAAAGAGAGGAGAAACATGACCCTCCAAATCCGGGGATATTCCTTGAAATATTTGAGCCATGACACCCAAGATTTATTTGAGTAATTATTTGCAAAAAGAAATAAAGCATTTAGGGGATTTTCTGAAAAATATTTTTGAAGTTTTTATTTTGGCCGTGGCAAAATGTCCATCATTTAGATTTTATTTTTCTGATAATTTTAGTATATAGAAACTCTATATTTTGAATTTATTTGGTTTCCCTTTTTTCGTTTACTTTCCGGTTTTTGAAAATATGGAAAGAAATCTAATTTATTTGGAAACTTTGCTCTGGCCCATTAAAGCCTTTCCAAAAGTTGGCCCGACAACTTCTTCTCCTTCCTCACGTTCTCCTTCCTCACACGAAACTTCCCTAGCCATGGTGAGAGGAATCTCCACCTTCCCGATCTCCTTGCTCCTTCCTTCTCCGAGCACCCCGAGCCCCTATAAATACTCCCCTCAACCTCCTCTCCCTATTTTCCCCGTAGCCCAGCCCCTCCCCTCGTCGGAACGCAGCCCCCACCTCGCCGGAGTTCGCCTCCAACAGGAACTCGCCGGAGCTCGTGCTGCTCCCTCTCGTCGCCCCCACGCCCCGCCGACGCCACCAACCTTCGGCCCGAGCCCTCCTCCATCGCCTGGACCCCTCCATCGCCTCGGCCGGCCACTGGAGCAACCTTCCCGCCGTCTTCTCCAACTCCGGCGACTAACTCCGGTGAGATCCACGAAATCCCGTATTGCAGTTTTTTCAGAAAATTGCAATCTTAGAAAATTCATATCTATTAGTCCATAACTCCGATTTAGGTGATTCTTTTTGAGTTGGATTTTATGCAGTTTATACAGATATATAATTTGTCTATGTTTGGATTTATAAAAGTTGAGTTAGATCAGATTTGAATTAAAGCTTGTTTTGCTTATTCCGAGAGTTTAAAAATAGCTTTTAATTTGATTCTTTTTGCTGTTGCTTCCTATTGATCATATCTTTCAGTAGTTTAAGTTCAAATTTTTAAAAAATATTTTTAATTGGTTTTTTTTACCAAAACAGATTCTGTTTTAGTTCTTTTAGGATTATAGCTATTTCTTTTTCTATATTTGTTTTTAAATTAGTTTCTTTTATATTTGAGAAATTTTATATTTGGTTTTCTGTTAGATAACAGTAGGTTCTGAACAAGTTTTTATTTTTATTTTATTTTTTATCATGAAATCAATTCTAGTTCCCTAATAACTTGCAATTGATTTCTCTACTGTTTCAAATCCCGTTTGGAAATACTTTCAAATAGTTTTGTGAAAAATACTTTATTTTATCTTAGTTAAATTTATATCTTAGTTCCCTGTTATTTAAGTATTTTATTTTCTGTTAGACAAAAAATATTTAGTGTTTGACGTAGTAGAAGACTCCGTAGTCTTATTTGATGTTTCCTTCGGATTCTTATTCGCTCTCTCTTTTGTTTTGATTGCTAGAATGATTGCTAGTATGAGTTCTTACGTGAATGATATGGTTGTTATATAGATTTCATCGGAGAGTGACGAGTAGTCTATCAAGTTATTCCTCGAGAACGAAAATTCTTCTTCGTCAACATCACCAGGCAAGTCATTTGATCATGTATTACCTATGTTTTATGCATCGTAGTTCTACCATCCTATGCCCAATTTGCATGTTGACTAGGTACTTGGAAATTATGGTTACATATTGTAGTATCATGTGGTAGGCACCCAACAACCCCGTTACTTGGCCCGGGACGACAAATTTCATATTGCTATGCTTGAGTAGACGGGATTCTGGTTGAGAGTTTATCACGAGTGATGCGAGAATAATTTAATAACCAAGACTTTTCAAGACCTTGTGATGCAATGCAACTCTGGGTGAAGGACGGTTGATCGGCTCCCTGGAGAAACCAATGGATAACCCGGGATGCTGGAGACGTGCCATGACATCTTGCGGAAAGCTTCACCCAGGCTCAAAGAGACAGACGGATATTTTCAAGACCCAAGGCATATTTACACAGCCACAAGTCATTATGGGCTATGGCTTGGTTGGACAACGTGGCGACTCTGGACAGGCGGTGCCAGCAGATGTAGAAGAACGGTAGGATTGGATGGGCATCGACACGGATTCAGAGGAACCCGTTGAAACACCATGTTTTAATCATCCGGTCTTCAAACACCCTGAAGTGCGAGGACATACACGGAGGCGATCAAATCTTGTGGGGAACGTGTGCAAAACTCTGCAGAGTACTCAAACCTAATCGATTAGCCATGTCCATGGTCATGGACAACTTGAGCCAAAGGAACTGATGTTATCTGAAATTCTCAACACCATTATATATATTTGATGTGGGTAATATTGATAACTTGGGTATGAGAACTGGTTGGCGGAACCATCTCATTAACAACCAACTACGTAGTAATATTTTGCTTTTAGCCCCTCTCTTGTTGTAGGAGAAAATTTGCTTTACGCTAAAACTTACAACACCACCTGCCATATATGCATATAGTATAGATGATATTTTACCCCCTCTCGTATGTGACTTGCCGGCATATTCAATATGCTGACCTACACGGCTGCAACGTCTTATGTTGCAGATATTTTTTCTTCGACGAGTAAGACTACGATTCAGGGTTACGGTCTACACTCAACTTGCCGTTGGTGTTTATTAGGACTCCACTCCCTTGACTGCTTCCGCTGAGATATTTAAGGTATATATCAGTTTTATGCTATTTACATGTGATTGCACTTTGATATATACATTGATGTACTGTGTGTGCCAGCATACTGATCCAGGGATGGCACAGCTACACAGAGGCTTGACTCGTTTTGAGTCAGGTCGCTACAGAAATGGTATCAGAGCACATGTTGACTGTAGGACGTGACCCTAGAAACTGGAAATTTCTTAGGAAAGGATCTCTCAAAATTTCTATTTTTCAAGAACACCTTTTACTTCTCATCTCTTCTGATTTCATCAAACGTTCTCTCTCATCGCAAATAGTTAGACAATGCCCTTTCCCCTTTGACCACGTGAAGGATCAACCGACTCCCACTTCAAAGTAAAGAGGATTTCATCATGCAGTTGAAGCTACACCAATTGAAGACTCTCCAGACCCAAAGAACTCGAAGACCCCAAAACCTTCCAATGTTTATTAGAAGTCCAAACCCCAATTATATACCCACGTTAGTTATGATGATTTGTGAGCCGTCATTGGTGTGTGTTTTTCGACGGCCACAACTAAAACCTCTTCTCAAAAATATTGTTTGTATTGTGTGTATCTCCCTCTCTCTTACCCGTCTCATCCCCAAAACCTCAACCCTACCATATGAAGTATGAAGCTGGACTTGTAGTCTCCGGACCAATGACCCAGCTGGAGGCTGATATATGGATTCAAAACATGGAGAACCACCTCGGGAGCAACTTGATCTCAAGGAAGTATGAAGTGGAACACGCTCTTCAGTACTTTACACAAAGTGCTGCAATCTGGTGGAAAATGCATCATGCCATACAAGGATTTAGTGGAGCAGAAACCTGGGATGAATTCAAGAAGACTTTGTTAAGATCCCGTCTTATTCAGAAGTGCTATGATAATCCAAAGGAGAAGACTTGTGCATGCAAGATCTGTGGAGAAATAGGACACACCCAGGAAGAACACAAGGATGGATGCACTCATTGTGAAGAAAATCACCCAGCTGAGGAGTGCCCAAGTAGTCAGGTGACTTGTTTCCTTTGTGAAGGAACCAACCACTATCCAACTCAGTGTCACATTTACCCCAAGGTACAACAAGTTGTCCAGCAGTAGAAAGAAGCAATGAAGGAAACACTCAAGAAGAAGATTATAGAAGAGCCGGTGATGAACGAAAATATTGAAGACCGTGTGGACAAGGTCTGACCAGATTTTTCTCCAATGCATGCTACTCATGTGGAGAGGAAGGACATTATTCACAGGATTGCACGAAGGGAAGCCAAGAGTATCAGGGAAACTTCCCGATGAAAAAAGTGGAGTTTGATCCACTTGAAATAGAAGAACTAGCCAAAATAAAGGAGTCCGGAAAGAAAAGAAAAAAGGTACCCTCGGAAGAGCCAAATCTCTGCAGATATAGACCTGAGTCATGTCAGATGTTACAAGTGTATGGAATTTGGCACCACAAATACATGTGCTCAGGAAGGAAGCCAGAAACCCAAGGAGCAAAAGCAAACACTAAGACGCCTCGAGACTTGTCAGAACTCATTTGCTTTCGTTGCAGGGAAGCATGACATTTTGCTAACGATTGTCCACAAAGGAAGAAAGCTAAAAAGGAGTAGTTATGTTTTGACCGCAACAATTAGTGTAATCTGAAGAACTCTTGTTTTTCATGAGATCATGGAGTGAAATTTTTTGTAACAGAAGTCCCTGAGATTGTAATAACATCATGAATAAATGGAATTTATTGTCTCATGATTGCCTATGTTGAAACTGTATGCGTTGTTTCTCTTCGAACAACGATCTCTGAACAATTATGAGGATGAGAGAAAATAAGGTCTATGCAGGCATGAGTATAATTCATTTTTTAGTGTGGTAGTAATCGGTAAACCCACATGATCCACTGAGTATGAATGTACCATGATTACCAAGGAGACACATACATTCCTCTCAGTACCTATTTACTCACACCTGCAGATGACAACTCTATACGAGTCATTCCTCAAGGGCCCAGAAACGATCATGACCCTGACCAGTGATCATGATTACCCAAAAATCCTGAAGCACATGATGAAGCACATTCATCTTGAAGGAGATGCAGTCTACAAAGGCTACCCATTCATGGAAAGTGGAGTAGAACTTTGGTATGTGGAAGTACACCTCCACCATGTGAAAGGAGTTTGTCCAAAGACTATGGGGCAATACTTTTTCATTTCACGTGTACCACGAGCAACCTTCTTTGATGCTGTTCGTGAAGCTGCCATGGAAGCCATACGCCAAATTGGAGAAATACTTGAAGCAAGACTCCGTCATACTGAGGAATACCTGGGTGAAGTGCATGCGGAGATGATGGAGATGAAGCTCATGGCCACCATGATGAAGCAAAATATGGATGATTTCAAGGAGCACATTGGAAAGTTCCAGTGGAACTAAAGTACCTCCAAGAGAGACGAATGAATAATGTTGGTAGAAATGCTCGACCATACCGAACAATGTGGATGGCAGCATTTGTAATAGAGTACTTTTGAATTGGAGTTTTTGATAAGAAATTAAGGATGTAATAAAGGATTGATTATGAAATGAATATGACTTATGGATGAAGCAATACCTTTTCATGGTAAACACACCAATGGAAAGTATCCCACAGAGTGGAGTGTGTACCAAAAATAAGTCTGAGGATTATTTATATGATGGTTACCCCAAGAGTATGATGGAATGAAACACTATAGGATTTAAGGCGTAGTGATTCCAAGTATGCCTGCAACCCATAGACCCGAGACTAATAAGGATCAAGTACTACCTATTTGGAAAAGGAAACTTGGAAAAAGCTAAGATGGATCAGCAAACGTTTTCTTAGGAGCATATGAAAACGTGAGAGTTGTGAAGATATGATAGATGTTTTGTTCAGCTTGCAGAAACAATGGATTATCCGAACTTCGTTCATGGACAAGAATTTTTTTTCAATGCTTGTGAGGATGCCCAAGTGTTAGAATGCGAGATTCTCTAAACCTTATACAGAGAAATGATTTGGGTGCGGAATGGATTGATCACCATGACGACTTACTCTTATCATTTATCTTGCTATTCGGAATGGTAAATCTGAGAGACTTACCCATAGAGAGAGACGACTTTCTTTGAACTTTTGTTTAAGCCTTAGAATGGTATGATGAAAACCCCATGAACATGGCATCTGTTGTCACGCGTAGGAAATTTTACGGTGAGGATGAAACCAAGACCCCTCTCTCTGCAGGATAACCACAAATGGTAGACCACCATGAGAATCATCGATACGTTATTTAGAATCGATCGCGAGACTGTCAGTTAAGAAGACCCAGTGGTGGAAGAAACTTATATCAACAGAAGAACCCTCGATTTTGATGGAAACGTTATGAATATAACGGAAGAGCATCATCAAAGGAGTCAGTATCAAGAAAGTGAGGAGTCAGATGCCAAAACCCCAGAGGATTTCTAAAATTTTGAGGGACCAGTAACTCTCATTTTAAGTGTGGTAGCATCCCACTTTGCACGAGATTAGATTTGTTTGAAGACCTCCAAAACCCTAACCTTTCTTTCTAGCCTCTTCGAATCTCGAGGACGAGATTCTCGTTAAGTGTGGTAGGTTTGTAACATCCCAAATTTTGAGTGATTGAAACTTGAGTGAAATTTGAAACTTTTTAAAAACTTTTGAATGAGAGGGAATAAAATGACTTTCCCCTTTTCCCTGTGAATTCAAATTCATCTTTTTTAAAATCAGCGAGAGGAGATAGCATGACTTCTTCAACTATAAAGAATTTGAATCAAGGTGGCATTGGAATTCCATTCGATTTTGTTTTGCATTTTGTTTCTTCCTCACTCACGGAATGTCGGGAACCATATCTTGTCAAGCAAGAAAAAGAGAGGAGAAACATGACCCGCCAAACCCGGGGATATTCCTTGAAATATTTGAGCCATGACACCCAAGATTTATTTGAGTAATTATTTGCAAAAAGAAATAAAGCATTTAGGGGATTTTCTGAAAAATATTTTTTTAAGTTTTTATTTTGGCCGTGGCAAAATGTCCATCATTTAGATTTTATTTTTCTGATAATTTTAGTATGTAGAAACTCTATATTTCGAATTTATTTGGTTTCCCTTTTATCGTTTACTTTCCGGTTTTTGAAAATATGGAAAGAAATCTCATTTATTTGGAAACTTTGCTCTGGCCCATTAAAGCCTTTCCAAAATTTGGCCCGACAACTTCTTCTCCTTCCTCACGTTCTCCTTCCTCACAGGAAACTTCCGTAGCCATGGTGAGAGGAATCTCCACCTTCCCGATCTCCTTGCTCCTTCCTTCTCCGAGCACCCCGAGCCCCTATAAATACTCCCCTCAACCTCCCCTCCCTATTTTCCCCGTAGCCCAGCCCCTCCCCTCGTCGGAACGCAGCCCCCACCTCGCCGGAGTTCGCCTCCAACAGGAACTCGCCGGAGGTCCTGCTGCTCCCTCCCGTCGCGCCCACGCCCGCCGACGCCACCAACCTTCGGCCCGAGCCCTCCTCCATCGCCTGGACCCCTCCACCGCCTCGGCCGGCCAACGGAGCAACCTTCCCGCCGTCTTCTCCAACTCCGGCGACTAACTCCGGTGAGATCCACGAAATCCCGTATTGCAGTTTTTTCAGAAAATTGCAATCTTAGAAAATTCATATATATTAGTCTATAACTCCAATTTAGGTGATTCTTTTTGCGTTGGATCACAAATTTTATGCAGTTTCTGTCGATATATAATTTGTCTATGTTTGAATTTATAAAAATTGAGTTAAATCAGATTTGAATTAAAGCTTGTTTTGCTTATTCCGGGAGTTTAAAAATAGCTTTTAATTTGATTATTTTTGCTGCTGCTTCCTATTGATCATATCTTTCAGTAGTTTAAGATCCAATTTTTTTAATATATTTTTAATTGGGTTTTTTTACCAAAACAGATTCTGTTTTAGTTCTTTTAGGATTATAGCTATTTCTTTTTCTATATTTGTTTTTAAATTAGTTTCTTTTATATTCGAGAAAGTTTATATTTGGTTTTCTATTAGATCACAGTAGGTTCTCAACATGTTTTTATTTTTATTTTATTTGTTATCATGAAATCAATTCTAGTTCCCTAATAACTTGCAATTGATTTCTTTACTGTTTCAAATCCCGTTTGGAAATACTTTCAAATAGTTTTGTGAAAAATACTTTATTTTATCTTAGTTAAATTTATATCTTAGTTCCCTGTTCTTTAAGTATTTTATTTTCTGTTAGACAAAAACTATTTAGTGTTTGACGTAGTAGAAGACTCCCTAGTCTTATTTGAAGTTTCCTTCGGATTCTTATTCGCTCTCTCTTTTGTTTTGATTGCTAGAATGATTGCTAGTATGAGTGCTTACGTGAATGATATGGTTGGTATATAGATTTCATCGGAGAGTGACGAGTAGTCTATCAAGTTATTCCTCGAGAACGAAAATTCTTCTTCGTCAACATCACCAGGCAAGTCATTTGATCATATATCACCTATGTTTTATGCATCATAGTTCTACCATCCTATGCCCAATTTGCATGCTGCCTAGGTGCCAGCAGATGTAGAAGAACGGTAGGATTGGATGGGCACCGACAGGGATTCAGAGGGACTCGTTGAAAGACCATGTTTTGATCATCCGGTCTTCAAACACCCTAAAGTGCGAGGACATACACGGAGGCGATCAAATCTTGTTGGGAACGTGTGCAAAACTCTGCAGAGTACTCAAACCTAATCGATTAGCCGTGTCCACGGTCATGGACAACTTGAGCCAAAGGAACTGAAGTTATCTAAAATTCTCAACACCATTATATATATTTGATGTGGGTAATATTGATAACTTGGGTATGAGAACTAGTTGGCGGAACCATCCCATTAACAACCAACTACGTAGTAATATTTTTCTTTTAGCCCCTCTCTTGTTGTAGGAGAAAATTTGCTTTACGCTAAAACTTACAACACCACCTGTCATATATGCATATAGTATAGATGATATTTTACCCCCTCTCATATGTGACTTGCCGGCATATTCAATATGCTGACCTACACGGCTGCAACGTCTTATGTTGCAGATATTTTTTTCTTCGACGAGTAAGAGTACGATTCAGGGTTACGGTCTACACTCAACTTGTCGTTGGTGTTTATTGGGACTCCACTCCCTTGACTGCTTCCGCTGAGATATTTAAGGTATATATCAGTTTTACGCTATTTACATGTGATTGCACTTTTATATATACATTGATGTACTGTGTCTGCCAGCATACTGATCGAGGAATGGCACAGCTACACAGAGGCTTGATTCGTTTTGAGTCGGGTCGCTACACATTCACATGGTTGCACCGGTGCGTTCCTCGGCTGATAAGGATCGGGCTCCCGAACCGTGAGATGGGGACCCCTTTTGCTTGACGAACCACCATGATAGTTCTTCCTGGACATCTTCCCTTTTCTGAAATAACTCTGAAATTTTTAGTGACTCAAAACAAAAGTGAACAAGGCTTAACAAAACTCAAAGCAACTACTCCTACAAGTGCCTAGAGGCCATATCATGCATCGAAACTACTTGGGACCAACTAAAGTTAACATGCAAAGCTCAAGAACAGGGTCACCAAGGCAGCAATAATATGCAATGACTAAAGCACTAGAACAAAAACTAATTGGATCAATGGAGGAGTCACATACCAAGGAAGAATTCCCCAAAACAGTTTGGTGAATGGGGCTTTGCACAAGGAGATCGAAGAATGCAGCAAAATGACCAAGAACACGGGTTTGAGCTGTGGAATGATTTTTTCTGGAGGTAGACGAAGGAGATGGGTCCTGGAATAAGTGGAGGGGGCCACGTGGGACCCACGAGTCTGCTAGGCGCGCCCAGGGGGTGGACGCGCCTCCTGGGCTCGTGGCCCACTGGTGCATCCCCCTGACTAGTTATCTATCACAGAAATTTTTAAATATTCCAGAAAAACATCATACTTGAATTTCAGGGCATTTGGAGAACTTTTATTTTCACGCCACTTTTTTATTGAACGGAAAAAGCACAAAACAGGAAAATAATGCTATAATTATTATTTTTCTACTAAATAACAGAAAGTAGAAAATGGGAACAGAAGGTTGTGACTTCTAGATTCATCCATCTCATGGTCATGAAAAGAAATTCGTCAATGAGGTTGATCAAGTCTCCTTGACAAACTTTTTTCGAATCACATAAAACCGGAGAATTTTCGAACAATCACTAGGTTACCTCAACGGGGATGTGCATATCCCCAATAAGTATATCATATTTCATCTTGACAGTAGGTATAGGGAATTCAAAGCTTCCAATAATAATTGATGGAGTTTTTTCAATAGCATTTATGCAATGAACTCAATATTGTTTCTTCCGAAAGTGCACCGTGTGCTCATTACCATTAACATGGAAAGTGACATTGCCTTTGTTGCAATCTATAACAGCCCCTGCAGTGTTTAAAAAGGGTCTTCCAAGGATGACCGCCATGGCATCATCCTCGGGAATATCAAGAATAACAAAGTCCGTTAAGATAGTAACGTTCGCAACCACAACAGGCACATCCTCGCAAATGTCGATAGGTAAATCAGTTGATTTGTCGGCCATTTGCAAAGAAATTTCAGTAGGTGTCAACTTATCCAATTCAAGTCTACGATATAAAGAGAGAGGCAGAACACTAACACCGGCTCCAAGATCACATAAAGCAGTTCTAACATAATTTCCTTTAATGGAGCAAGGTATAGTGGGCACTCCGGGATCACCTAGTTTCTTAGGAGTCCCACCCTTAAAAGTGTAATTAGCAAGCATGGTGGAAATCTCAACATCAGGTATCTTTCTTTTGTTAGTCACAATATCATTCATGTACTTATCATAAGGAGACATGTTAAGCATATCAGTCAAACGCATTTGCAAAAAGATAGGTCTAATCATTTCAACAAAGCGCTCAAAATCCTCATCATCCTTTTTCTTGGATGGTTTGGGAGGAAAGGGCATGGGTTTCTGAACCCATGGTTCTCTTTCTTTACCATGCTTCCTAGCAATAAAATCATTCTTATCATATCTCTTGTTCTTAGGTTGTGGGTTATCAAGATCAACAACAGGTTCAATCTCCACATCATTATCATTACTAGGTTGAGCCTCAACATGAACATCATTATCAATATTATCACTAGGCTCATGTTCATCACCAGATTGTGTTTCGGCATCAGAAATAGAAACATCATTTGAATTCTCAGGTGTAACAGCAACCGGTTTACTAGCATGCAAGTTCCTATCATCTTTCTTTTTCTTCCTATTACCAGGATGACTAGGTGCATCAGTATTAACTCCTTGAGAATCTTGTTCAATTCTCTTGGGATGGCCCTCAGGATACAAAGGTTCCTGAGTCATTCTACCACCTCTAGTAACAACTCTAACAGAATTGTCATTCAATTCATTAAGCAAGTCATTTTGAGCCTTAAGTACTTGTTCTACTTGAGTAGTGACCATAGAAGCATGTTTACCAATAAGCTTAAGATCATTAGCATTTCTATCCACACAAGCACTTATATGATTAATCATACGAGCATTTTGTTTCAGTTGTCTGCTAACATAATCATTAAAACTTTTTTGTTTGGCAACAAAGTTATCAAATTCATCTAAGCACAAGCTAGCATGTTTATCTTAAGGAATATCACTCTCATTGAATCTACAAAGAGAATTTACCTCTACTACGTGTGTCGGGTTATCAAGACCATGTATTTCTTCAATAGGTGGTAGACTCTTAACATCTTCAGATTTAATACCTTTCTCTTGCATAGATTTCTTGGCTTCTTGCATATCTTCAGGACTGAGGAATAGAATACCTCTTTTCTTCGGAGGTGGTTCGGAAATAGTCCAAGCATTATCATTGCTCAAGATATTATTCAATAGAATTTCAGTTTGTTCCACAGTTCGTTCCCTGAAAACACAACCAGCACAACTATCTAGGTGGTCCCTAGAAGCATCGATTAGACCATTATAAAAGATATCAGGTATTTCATTTTTCTTAAGAGGGTGATCATGCAAAGCATTAAGTAACTGGACAAGCCTCCCCCAAGCTTGTGGGAGACTCTCTTCTTCAATTTGCACAAAGTTATATATATCCTGCAAGACAACTTGTTTCTTATGGGCAGGAAAATATTTCTCAGAGAAGTAGTAAATCATATCCTTGGGACTACGCACCCAACCAGGAGCAAGAGAAGTAAACCAAGTTTTAGCATCACCCTTTAGTGAGAAAGGAAACAACTTAAGGATAAAGTAATAGCAAATTTTTTCTTCATTAGTGAATAGGGTGGCTATATAATTCAGTTTAGTAAGATGTGCTACAACAGTTTTAGAATCATAACCATGAAAAGGATCATATTCAACCAAAGTGATTAACTCAGGATCGACAGAGAATTCATAATCCTTATCAGTAACAAAGATGGGTGAAGTAGCAAACTTATGATTATATTTCATTATAGCATTCAGATATTTTTCTTTCCACTTGCGTAATAAATTCTCAAGATCATGGCTATCCTTACAAGAAAGAAAGTCTTCAGCTACCTCTCCCTCCATAACATAACCCTTAGGTATATCAGGCAATTCTTATCTAGGAGAGCTAGGTCTAACAGGTGAAATAGCAGGTTCCATTTCAATAATTTCATCACTTTCAGAAGTATCATAATATTCAGTAGTAACTCTAGCAATTTGTGCATCAAGAAATTCACCCAGTGGCACATCATTATCAAGCAAAGCATCATCATAAGCATCATGGATAGCAGAAGTAACATCATCAAGCACATGCGACATATCAGAATTAGTAGTAGGTGGTGGTGTCGCAAATTTACTCATAACTGAAGGTGAATCAAGTGCAGAGCTAGATGGCAGTTCCTTACCTGTCCTCGTAGTTGAGGGCAAGACTTTACTTTTTGGATCTCTCAGATTCCTCATAGTGATCAACAGATATAAATCCCAAGTGACTCAAAGAATAGAGCTATGATCCCCGGCAACGGCGCCAGAAAAAGGTCTTGATAACCCACAAGTATAGTGGATCGCAACAGTTTTCGCTGGTAGAGTATTCAACCCAAATTTATTGATTCGACACAAGGGGAGCCAAAGAATACTCTCGAGTATTAGCAGTTGAGTTGTCAATTCAACCACATGTGAAAGACTTAGTATCTGCATCAAAGTTTTAGTAGCAAAGTAGTATGATAGTAACGGTAGCGGCGGTAACAGTAGCAGTAGTAAATTGCATAGAAAGTGTGACAGCAGTAGCGGTAAAGTAACTTAGCAAGGACCAGTATAGGAAAAGCTCCTAGGCATTGGATCGGTGATGGATAATTATGTCGGATGACATTCATCATGTAACAGTTATAACATAGGGTGATATGCAACTAGCTCTAGTTCGTCAATGTAATGTAGGCATGTATTCCGTATTTAGTCATACGTGCTTATGGAAAAGAACTTGCAGGACATCTATTGTCCATCCCTCCCGTAGCAGCATGGTCCTAATGGAAACTAAGGGATATTAAGGTCTCGTTTTAATAGAAAACCGAAACAAAGCATTAGCACATAGTGAATACATGAACTCCTCATACTATGGTCATCTCTGGGAGTGGTTCCGGCTATTGTCACACCGGGGTTGCTGGGTCATAACACATAGTAGGTGACTACAACTTGCAAGATAGGATCAAGAACACAAATATATTGATAAAAACATAAAAGGTTCAGATCTGAATTCATGTCACTCGGGCCCTAATGACAAGCATTAAGCATAGCAAAGCAGTAGTAACATCAATCTTAGAACATAGTGGATACTAGGGATCAGACCCCATGAAAACTAACTCGATTACATGATAGATCACCGTCCAGCAAGCCTACGATGATATTACTCACAACCGATGGAGAGTATCATTGAATTGACGATGGAGGATGGCTGATGATGACGACGGCGTCGATTTCCCCTCTCCAGAGCCCATAACGGACTCCAGATCTGCCCTCCCAAGGAAGAACAGGCAGTGGCGGCGGCTCCGTATCGTGAAATGCGATGAACTCTTTTCCCCTGGCTTTTTCTGGGCGAGAGAGATTATATAGAGCTGGAGTTGGAGGTTGCGGAGCCACGTGGGCCCCACGAGCCTGCGAGGCGCGCCCTAGGGGGTCGCACCTCTTGGGCTCGTTGGCCCCTGGCTCCGTGTCTTCGGGTAATTCTTGCGCCAGTATTTTTTATATATTCCACAAAAAATCCTCGTAAGTTTCTAGGTCATTCCGAGAAATTTTATTTCTGCACAAAAACAACACCATGGCAATTCTGCTGAAAACAGCGTTAGTCCGGGTTAGTTCCATTGAAATCATGCAAATTAGAGTCCAAAACAAGGGCAAAAGAGTTTGGAAAAGTAGATACGATGGAGACGTATCAATAACCCACAAGGTATTCCTCCGGTGTCCAGGAGTTGCATGATCTCATGGTCATAGGAACAGATACATTGACACGCAGAAAACAGTAGCAATAAACTGACACGATCATATGCTACGTTCATAGTTTTTGGGTCTTGTCCATCACATCATTCTCCCCATGATGTGATCCCGTTATCAAGTGACAACACTTGTATATGGTCAGGAAACCTTGACCATCTATGATCAACGAGCTAGTCAACTAGAGGCTCACTAGGGATAGTGTGTTGTCTATGGATCCACACATGTATTTGAGTTTCCAATCTATACAATTCCAGCATGGATAATAAACGATTATCATGAATAAAGAAATATAATAATAACCAATTTATTATTGCCTCTAGGGCATATTTCCAACATTTTGGGACTGGGCATCCCTATTACCGCCGTACTGTCGTGCAATGACAAGTGAATAAACACTCATCTTGAGAATAACCTATTTAACATGGAATATACCGGCCAGCCCTCGCTGCTTCATGAGCGGTACGGGCACAGAAAACAAAAAAATATTTTGAACATTACAGTTGGCGCTAGCAAATTTACTTGGAACGGCGTTGAAATACCGCATATAGGTAGGTATGGTGGACTCATTTGGCACAAATTTGGGTTTAGGATTTGGATGCACAAGTAGTATTCCCGCTTAGTACAAGTGAAGGCTAGCAAATAGATTGAGAAGCGCCCAACCAAGGAACGAAAATCATCATAAGTGAACGTTAAACATAAATAACGCCGAATAATGCAACACAAGTAGGATGTAATTTCATAGCATAATCATTGACTTCATATGCACGCATAGGTAATCACAAATCTTGACACCAATATTCTTACTAAGGCATAATTACTCATCAACATAACTCGTATATCACTATCTTCACATCGCAAAACAATTGCAAAGAATCAAGCTTAATATCCAATGATCTTAATGAAAGTTTTTATTATATCCTTCCTGGATATCTATCACTTTAGGACTAGTTTCATTTAAATCAAATTGCCATTGCAAATAACAGGCTCTAAAACAATTATAAGTGAAGAATGAGAGCATAAGTTTCTTTAAAAATTTCAACTCTCAAAATAATATAAGTGAAGTAAGAGAGGATTTATTAAAAATTTCTACTACTCTCAAAATAATATAAGTGAAGCATGAGAGCAAATTTTCTCAAAATAACAGCACACCATACTCAAAAAGATATAAGTGAAGCACTTGAGGAATTCCATGGCTCAAAAACTTTAAGTGAAGCATAAAGAGCGATTCTAACAAATGATAGCATAATTTGGCTCTCTCAAATGGGTGTTTCCAGTAAGGTTTATTATGTGACGCCCTCGATTTAATCGTACGCTAACCAAACACGCAAATGCGTATGATCAAACCCAAGGACTCACGGGAAGATATCACAACACAACTCTAGACACAAATAAAATAACATCAGCTTCATATTACAAGCCAGGGGCCTCGAGGGCTAGAATACGAAAGCTCGATAAACACACGAGTCAGCGGAAGCAACAAATATCTGAGTACAGACATAAAACATGGGGTGCCTTAGAGAAGGCTAGCACAAAAGATATAACGATCGAACGAGGCGAGGCCTCCTGCCTGGGAACCTCCTAACTACTCCTGATCATCAACGACCTCCACGTAGTAGTAGGCACCGTCGGGGTAGCAGTCATCGGCGGCGGGGACCTCCATCTCCTGGGCTCCATCATCTGGTCGCAGCAAACGGATCAAGGGGACAAGGGGGGAGCAAAGCAGCGGTGAGTACTCATCCAAAGTACTCGCAAGTCTTACATCAGAACTATTCTAAATATGCATCAGTATCAAAGAAGGGGGGGTGTATATGTGGACTGACTGCAGCAATGCGAGAATAGAGAGAGAAGGCCTAGTCCTATCGAAGACTAGCATCTTCAGGGTCTTGCAGCAATAGACGAGATTAGAACAGGGGGTAACACATTAATAGTCATATTGTTGCAGCAATATTAAAGTGAGGTCACGCCTAAAGATCCTCCCTCAACTCCCTGCGAGGAAGCAATCCCGAGGCAAACTAATGATCTAGTTAAGTAACAATTGTAGTTGTAAAAGATCGGGGCACAACTCCAAGTCGTCCTGTAACCGTGGACACGGCTATCCGAATAGTTAATTTTCATCCCTGCAGGGGTGCACCACATGTCCCGTCACGCTCGATAACACTCTGGCCGGACATACTTTTCTGGGTCCTGTCCGGCCTCGGAATATCGACACGTCGCAGCCCCACCTAAGACTAATCAGAGAGGCCAGCCCGCCGGTCTAAATCCTAAGCACAAAGGGTTCATGGGCCCAGTTCCCCTTCACGCTCCTGGACCTGGCGTGGGCGGCCGACGTCAGTCCTAGCATCCCTTAATCACAAGCGCGATGCATCTCGGGACCACTCGGGCGCGCGCCGCTACATTGCTGGCATCTGAAAAGCTTCGGCTGATACCGCGACGCCGAGTACCCATAATTCTTCCCGCGTAGCCGGTTAGTGCGAAAAGGTCTCCGACCAACCCAGATCAAATACCCAAATCCATTAGCATTTTAATTAGGCCAACAACACCGTCTCACGGGAATCCACCCGGCTTACAACTAATCACCAATGATCCCAGTAACATGGTCGAGTAACTGTGTGGTTGTAACATCGGGGGGAATCCGAGGTATCACCCTCGTTGGATTCTGAACGATGTACCCGTCAAGGTGGGCTTAGAGGAATCACCCTCGGGGGTCCCACACTCGCGGGGTTGCACGACAGAGGTGTCATCGGGAATGGTGAAAGAGGAATCACCCTCGATAACCACGACCGACTAGCTATACCACAGAGATATCATCAGGAGTACTTAGCGAGGTGTCACCCTCGGTACCCGATAGTATCCCTGTAGCGTCGTACAACAAAGGGGGGTGTATGTGCTGTGTTGGGTCTGGCTCGTCGATCAAAGATCGAGATTTGAAAACAAGCGGGGCAACTGAACTACGGGGTCAGAGGGGAAGACTGCTCCACCTATACTAAGCATATTTAAAGTACAGGACTGAAAGTAGCAGTTCATCAAAAATAGGCTATGCATCAGATATAGGAGCTAACTACAACAGTAGCAAAATACTAATGCAAGCGGTAGAAAGAAAGACATAGGCGATATAGGAATGATCAAGGGGAATTTGCTTGCCTTGCTGCTCTGCGGCAAAGGACTGATCGACAGGGTCGTAGATGTACCCGGCAGCAGCGTCAGTCTCGGGGTCTACCGGTAAGAAGAGGGGGAAGAAACAATAAATAATAGCACCGATGCAACACAAAGCATGACATGGAAAGATGCAGGCTAGGCATGAGCTAACGTGGTAACATCCGTCATAGACGGGTCGGAAGAATATCTGACGATATTTTTCGGGTCTCGGGCTACTACCGGTTATACTGGAAACGATGGAAAAGTTCCATGTTTGCTATGCTAGGGACGCGTGATAGACGAATGGACCGTGTATCCGGGTTCGTCTCGCTTTGCTGATCAACTTTCATGTTGAAAATATTTTGATCTGACTTACGGATTATTTTATATTAATTCTCAAAGTTTTATTAATTATTTAAGAATTAAAAACTGATTCAAATATTTTAATAAAATCCTATTATGACATCATCGCGATGTCATGCTGACATCAACATTTGACCGGTCAACTGACCAGCGGGTCCCGAACGTCATAGGCACAAGTTTTTATTAAGATTAATTATTATTTAATCAGATTAATTTAGTGGGGGACCCGTGTTTCATACTCTAATTATTCTAATTAATTAATTTAACTAATATATCTATTTATTTATTTAATAAAAACACCTCCCTGTCATAGACAGCGGGTGCGTTGGCCCCACCGGTAAGTGACCTAAGGCCAAAAACACATTTTTAATCACCAATACATAACCATACAAATGTCGTATTCCTCTAAATATTCATATACGCAAATACATACATCGCATCTCATACATACATACATACGCGTCTAATACATCATTTATTTTTATTTACTTTTCTCTCTCAACACTCATCTCTCTCTCTGTGTTAACAGACAGAGAACAACTCTCTGCTAACTCCACCTAGAAGAACCAAAAGTTCAAACCTTCCTACCGGAGTCTACCGTCGACGGATCGAGGTCCCGTTTGCCGGAACGGAACCGGGACGGCGAGGAGATCGACATGGTGGGAGGAGCCCGATGAGGGGCTCACCGACGGTGACGAGACGGCCCGATGAAGCCGGAGTTCGCGGGAAGGGGCGGAGGAGACGGCGTGGTTCCGGTGGTGAAGGGGACGGTGATGATGGTGATGACGCGCCGGCGAAGGGGAGCCGGCCGGATCCGGCGTGGTGGAGATGGGGGCTCGCCGGCCGGGTGAGGGGAGGGGTTGCCGGGGGAGGAGGGAGCCGTGAGGGGGGGCGCCGGGGGAGGAGGAGGCCGTGAGGTGGGGGGGCCGCCGGGGGAGGAGGGTCGGTGGAGGGAGGAGGCCGTGGGGGCGCTGCCGTTGGGAGGAGGATCGGTGGAGGGAGGCCGTGGGGGGGGGCTGCTAGCGGGAGGAGGAGGCGGTGGAGAGGAGGGCTCGCCGGCGGGAGGCAGGGGGCCGACGGGAGGAAAGGGCTCGTGGGGAGGGGGCGAGATGGGGAGGGATCTGGGAAGGAAACGTGGGGGGAGAGGGGTCACGGGAGGAGAGGAGGGTCCTCTCGTGGGGGGTTGTCGGTGGGGGTGGGGGGACCGAGACGAGGGAGTGGGGGGGCGCTGGTGGCGCTAAGGGGGAGGGGAGGGAGCGAGGGGAGGCTCCCTCGCCAGGGGGCGCTAGGGTTTGGATCACGGGGCGCGGGTGGGCTGGCCAGCTGGGCCTTTTGGCCCAGCACGGCCCGGGGGGTGGGGGTTGTTTTTTTTCCTTTTCTTTTTTTGTTGTTTTATTTTGTTTTGTTTTATTTTGCCTTTTTTTATTATTTCTTTCTTTCTAATTTCTTTTCACTAACTGATTTTTCTTTTTAAATACTTTCTTTTACAATTCATTATACATACTTTTTAATTCTTTCTTTCATATACATATTCTTTTAATATTTGTAATGAACTTATAAAGTACTTTTCTTTTGCTTCCAAATTTTGGATCCGGACAGACTCGAATCAACGCGGGTCTGAGATGGGAATTCGATGACGTGGCATCATTAGCGATTGATCACTGTAGCAAAAGTCGAGGATGTCACAATTCTCCCCTACTAACAAGAATTCTCGTCCCGAGAATTAAGAGGTAGAGGGAAAGAGCCCAGGGTATTCATCACGAAGATGATCCTCGCGTTCCCAAGTGGCTTCATCTTCAGAGTGATTTGACCACTGCACCTTAAGGAACTTGGTGACCTTGCGACGAGTTTTACATTCAGCTTGGTCAAGAATGCGGACCGGATGCTCTTTATAAGAGAGGTTTTGTTGTAGCTCAAGCATATCGTGATCCACTGCTCGAATAGGGTCCTTGAAGCAGCGACGGAGCTGAGAAACATGGAAGACATCGTGAACCTGAGAAAGGTTCGCCGGCAGTTCCAATTGATAAGCCACTCTTCCACGCCTTTCGAGAACAGTGAAAGGACCAATATAACGAGGAGCTAACTCGCCCTTGATTCCGAAACGGTGTGCACCTCTCATTGGTGTGACACGAAGATAAGCCTTTTCGCCAGGTTGATAGACCATATCTTGATGATGACGGTCATACTGACTCTTCTGACGAGACTGAGCAGCCTTCAGATTCTCATGAATAATGCGGACTTGATCTTCGGCATGTCGAATAATATCCGGACCGAAGAGTGATCGTTCCCCAGTTTCTGACCAATTCAGAGGAGTTCGACACCTTCGCCCATACAATACTTTGAAAGGGGCCATCTTCAGACTAGCTTGATAGCTATTGTTGTAAGAGAACTCGGCATACGGGAGAGATTCCTCCCATTTCTTACCGAAAGAAATGACACAAGCTCGAAGCATGTCCTCGAGAATTTGGTTGACTCGTTCAACTTGTCCCTGGGATTGAGGATGAAATGCAGTACTGAAGGACAGATGAGTCCCCATAGCCTTCTGAAAACTTTCCCAGAATTTTGAAGTGAACAAGCTGCCACGGTCTGAACTGATTACCAACGGAATACCGTGAAGTGAAACAACTCTTGACATATAAAGATCTGCTAGCTGACTAGCATTAATCGTTTCTTTGACGGCCAGGAAATGTGCAACTTTGGACAGTTGATCAATGACGACTAGAATAGCATCATTACCTTTCTGAGATCTGGGAAAACCAGTGACGAAGTCCATTTCAACATGGTCCCATTTCCACTCGGGAATAGAGATAGGTTGCAGAGTTCCAGCAGGCTTTTGGTGTTCTGCTTTGATACGCCGGCATATATCACATTCTTCCACATAGCATGCAATGTCTTGTTTCATATTGGGCCACCAGAATCTTTGCCGGATGTCTTGGTACATCTTGGTACTACCCGGATGAATAGACAATGGTGTGTCATGAGCTTCTTCCATCACCTTCCCAGTCATCCTGAGATTTTCCTTCTTATTTGGGACGAATAGGCGACCCTTGAAATACAAGGCGCCACCTTCATCAACAGTGAAAAGGGAGGGTTTACCCTTCGCAATATAGCTCTTAATCCTGTCGACATCATCGTCAAAGTCTTGCAGATTCTTTATGGAGCTCACAAGATCTGGTTCAACCACTAGGTTATTGAGGGATCCCTGATTAACAACACGAAGGTTCATCTTTTGATACTCTTCAGGAGGGGGAACAAGGTAACCCTGAGGAACAATGTGGAGGTTCAGCTTACGGAATTCCTCTTGCAGACGATCGTGAACCTGATGAACCTGGAGATGGTTGCAGTATGACTTGCGACTTAAGGCATCAGCCATTAAGTTAGCCTTGCCAGGGGTATATGATATACTACAGTCAAAATCTGCTATACGCTCCATCCATCTTTGTTGACGCAGGTTCAGCTCCGGTTGAGTGAACAAGTACTTCAGACTTTGATGGTAGGTGTAGATTTCACAGCGATTACCGACAAGGTATTATCGCCATTCCTTCAATGCATGAATGACTGCAGCAAGCTCGAGATCATGAACTAGGTAGTTCTCTTCATGAGCACGCATTTGACGTGAAGCATAAGCGATCACCTTGCGATCCTGCATTAGGACACAACCTATTCCTTGACGAGAAGCATCACAGTATATGACGAAATCCCTTTTCGTATCTAGAGGAGCAAGTACTGGAGCGGACGTCAGTTTGTCCTTGAGCGCCTGGAAACTTTCCTGACATTTATCAGTCCATTCATACTTAACACCTTTGTGAAGCAGGTTGGTTAAGGGCTTCACAATCTTGGAGAAGTTCTCGATGAATCGACGGCAATAGCTGGCGAGTCCGAGAAAACTTCTGACTTGCTTGACATTCTTCGGGGGAGTCCAGTCAAGAATAGCTTGAATTCGTTCGGGGTTGACCGCAATACCATCCTTGGAAATCACATGACCAAGGTAAGTCACTTCGTCTAGCCAGAACTCACATTTGGAATACTTCGCATAGAGTTTATGCTCCCGAAACTTATCCAGTACAAGACGAAGATGCTCAGCATGCTCTTCTTTGTTCTTCGAAAACACCAGAATATCATCCAGATATACCACGACAAATTTGTCGAGGTAGTCCATGAATATATAATTCATCAATCGAGAGAAAGTTGCCGGTGCATTGGTTAAGCCGAAGGACATGACGATGTACTCGTATGATCCATATCGAGTAACAAAGGCGGTCTTTGGAATATCCTCCTTGCGAACAGGGATCTGGTGGTATCCCAATCTCAAGTCGAGCTTAGAGAAAACGGTGGAACCAGCAAGTTGATCATACAAATCATTTATCCGAGGGAGAGGATATTTGTTTTGAATAGTGGCCTGGTTGATAGGACGATAGTCTTGAACCAATCGATTTGTCCCATCCTTCTTCTTAACAAAGAGAGAAGGTGCTCCCCAAGCAGAGGAACTCGGACGGATGAAACCCAGACGGAGCGAGTTGTCAATTTCTTTCTTAAGTTCAAGGAGTTCATGTGGTGGCACTTAATAAGGACGCTTGGCAATAGGAGTGGTACCGGGTACCAAGTCAATGACAAACTCGACAGCTCGAGCAGGGGGAATCCCCGAAAGTTCTTCTAGAAAGACATCTTGGAATTCTCGGACCACTGGTATGTTTTCAATCCCTTCAAGAGGCGACGCATTTAATGCATTCAAAGCATACAGCCGTGCCTCAACATTACGGACGAGATGAGCATGGTAGCTTACTAGTTCATCTGAAGGGTGTAGGAGGTGGACGGTCTTGGTGGCACAAACGATCGATGCCGTATGAGCTTTCAACCAGTCCATCCCCAATCTGAGATCAATGTTGGATGACTTTAGTAGGATGGGGTTGGCAAGGAATTCTAATCCTTCAATTTCAACTGGAACATGGGGGCAAACCACAGAGGTTTGGCATTCGCCCCCAGGGGTGTTTACCACTATCGGGATGTTCATCTCTTCGCTCCTAATGTCATGCATGTATGCAAAATTTTCCGACATAAAGGAATGCGATGCTCCTGTATCAAACAATACAGAAGCAGGTACTGAGTTAACGAGAAGTGTACCCATCACGGTAGCAGGCTGGTCTTGAGCTTGACCCATATCAATGTTGTTGGCCTGACCACGAACATAAGCAGGCTTAGTGTTGAAGTTGCGGTTCTTGTTGTTTCCACTGCCAGTTGTGGGAAGTGCCAGCTGATTCGGATTCTGCCTGCAGTCTCTAGCACGGTGACCTGGACGGCCACACTTGAAGCACAGCCCGTCCTCAGGACGGGAAGGAGGAACTCGAGGCGGTGGAGCTGGGAGCCTCGGCTGCCTAGGTGGTGGAGGAGGCAGGCGAGGTGCAGCATAGGACGGCCTCGGAGTAGGAGCAGGTGCATGGTACATGTTGTTGGGAATCCAGATCTTCCGCTTCTGTGCAGATGAGCCCGAAGATGAGCCCATGTCACGGTTGCGCTTGCTGCTATCTTTGTATTCCTGCAGACCAGTCTCAACCTGAATAGCCTTGTTCACGAGGGTGGCGAAATCAGCATAGTCCTGAACGAGAAGTGTCAGCTTGATATCAGGGTGGAGGCCTTCACGGAACTTCTCCTGCCTGCGTGCATCAGTCGCAATGTCTTCTTTAGCATAGCGAGATAATTCCAGAAATTCCCGCTGATAAGCATCCACAGTCTTGTTGCCCTGGACCAAGTTGCGGAACTCACGCTTCTTCCGGTCCATGATTCCCTGGGGAATGTATCGAGCACGGAAAGCAGCCTTGAACTCTGCCCAAGTGATGATAGTTCCAACGGGCTGAGAGCGCCTGTGGCTGTCCCACCATTGAGCAGCGGGACCCTTCAGAAAGTAGGCGGCAAAGTTGACATAGCTCGCCAGGGGCACATTGGCAGACTCGAGCTCATAAGAAATGTCACGGAGCCAGTCATCAGCATCAAGAGGCTGAGTTGAGCTGCGGTAGATCGCAGGGTTGAGACGGCAGAAGTCTTGCAGTGTCACGCCTTGTGGTTGGTTCATGTTCGGCCTTTGGAACTGATCCATGAGCCCTTGCATAAATTGGCGGTTCAGCTCAAACTGTTGGATCATCCCCGCCATATACTCAGGAGGCGGGGGTGGTGCATCATTGGCAGGGCCACGCGGGCGGCCAACTGGTCTAACCATCCTGTTAAATATTTAGCAGGGGTAGTTTAGCTTAAAGTAATTGAAAGGCATCGCATGCATTCATGAAGTAATCAAGCATAATGAAAGGGAAATGCGATAGATACTCCATAGTAGTTGAGTTCGACATACATACCCATACATAAGTTCGATTACAGACTAACGATTAAAAACTCGAAATTTGGCGATAGCCCGGACGCATTTGACGATACCCTGGACTCACTAGGCGGCGCGCAGGCACGCGGTGGAAGAGTACCACAACGAGATGTAGCGATAAGGCTACATCAACGTCGGAGAGGACGATCGAATCCTGATAGCTGGCGGTGATAGAAGGTAGGGACAGGACCCTGTGTCCCGTTGTGACTCTGGTGAGGGTAACGCATCCAGTCGAGCAGCTGAGGTCCAAGTGCAGGGGTTCTACCCCCAACATCAGTCCACTCAAGAGCTGATGGTAGCTCTGTCCTGCTCGGCTCGCGGATGTGCATAGGTGGAACCCTCGGACAGTGTGATGGCTGTAGCTCTGTCAACGCGTCGTAAAGACGAGCGCGCGTAGCATACAACTCCACAGTCAGAGCTCGGAAAGCACGATCCATTGCCTCAGTGTACTGCACCAGAATCCGCGCATCGTAGCGACGCGTCACGTAGGGGGCGCAGACAGCGACGTAGGAACGGTCGCTGCGCTCCCGAACGTCAGAAGCGTAGGCAGTGAGATCAGACCCGGTCTCATCCCCAGCAGGAGCATGCGGGATGTATCTGAAAGGGCTCTCCTCCAGGTGAGGGTACGCTCCACGAAGACGGGTGATGGCGATGTAGGCCGCATCATGGACGGCCATCTCGACCGACACTCCAATACCACAGAACACGTGGCGCTCGAGGGTCTCGCCGCCCCTCTGGTCGAAGATGCGAACCTCAGCGTGGTACTGGTACTGGTTGTACTCGCGGAAATCCTGGAACACAGTGTACTCGGGGTACCAGCGATATCCCAGCCTGGTCAGGAGATCGACCAAAATGGCCGGGAACCCAGTCGTCTCAATGGCCTGTGTTAGGCGCACGTGCTGTCTTGCGGGACGCATCTGAAAATAAGATTGACGGATGTCAATGACAGTGTGTGTAATACACATTCAGGAGAAAAAGAGTAGATAGTCCAGCGCTCCGGATCGATGTGATTCGAGAACCTAATGTTAGAGTTAGTAAAATCTTTGACCCGAAAGAGAAGATAAAGTAGAGCCCAGAGTATAGGAAAGGAGTAAAAGATACTAATACCACCCAATTGAGATGTGGGCCCGTAAGCCACAACATCAGTGTTAGTAAAGTTTTTCAAACACTAGACTCAACTTCGGCCAAGGAGTTGGAAAGGGGGCTACCTACAGGCAGTCGGCTCTGATACCAACTTGTGACGCCCTCGATTTAATCGTACACTAACCAAACACGCAAATGCGTACGATCAAACCCAAGGACTCACGGGAAGATATCACAACACAACTCTAGACACAAATAAAATAACATCAGCTTCATATTACAAGCCAGGGGCCTCGAGGGCTAGAATATGAAAGCTCGATAAACACACGAGTCAGCGGAAACAACAAATATCTGAGTACAGACATAAAACATGGGGTGCCTTAGAGAAGGCTAGCACAAAAGATACAACGATCGAACGAGGCGAGGCCTCCTGCCTGGGAACCTCCTAACTACTCCTGATCATCAGCGGCCTCCACGTAGTAGTAGGCACCGTCGGGGTAGCAGTCGTCGGCGGCGGGGACCTCCATCTCCTGGGCTCCATCATCTGGTCGCAGCAAACGGATCAAGGGGACAAGGGGGGAGCAAAGCAGCGGTGAGTACTCATCCAAAGTACTCGCAAGTCTTACATCAGAACTATTCTAAATATGCATCAGTATCAAAGAAGGGGGGTGTATATGAGGACTGACTGCAGCAATGCAAGAATAGAGAGAGAAGGCCTAGTCCTATCGAAGACTAGCATCTTCAGGGTCTTGCAGCAATAGACGAGATTAGAACAGGGGGTAACACATTAATAGTCATATTGTTGCAGCAATATTAAAGTGAGGTCACGCCTAAAGATCCTCCCTCGACTCCCTGCGAGGAAGCAATCCCGAGGCAAACTAATGATCCAGTTAAGTAACAATTGTAGTTGTAAAAGATCGGGGCACAACTCCAAGTCGTCCTGTAACCGTGGACACGGCTATCCGAATAGTTAATTTTCATCCCTGCAGGGGTGCACCACATGTCCCGTCACGCTCGATAACACTCTGGCCGGACATACTTTTCTGGGTCCTGTCCGGCCTCGGAATATCGACACGTCGCAGCCCCACCTAAGACTAATCAGAGAGGCCAGCCCGCCGGTCTAAATCCTAAGCACAAAGGGTTCGTGGGCCCAGTTCCCCTTCACGCTCCTGCACGTGGCGTGGGCGGACGACGTCAGTCCTAGCATCCCTTAATCACAAGCGCGATGCATCTCGGGACCACTCGGGCGCGCCGCTACATTGCTGGCATCTGAAAAGCTTCGGCTGATACCGCGACGCCGAGTACCCATAATTCTTCCCGCGTAGCCGGTTAGTGCGAAAAGGTCTCCGACCAACCCAGATCAAATACCCAAATCCATTAGCATTTTAATTAGGCCAACAACACCATCTCACGGGAATCCACCCGGCTTACAACTAATCACCAATGATCCCAGTAACATGGTCGAGTAACTGTGTGGTTGTAACATCGGGGGGAATCTGAGGTATCACCCTCGTTGGATTCCGAACGATGTACCCGTCAAGGTGGGCTTAGAGGAATCACCCTCGGGGGTCCCACACTCGCGGGGTTGCACGATAGAGGCGTCATCGGGAATGGTGAAAGAGGAATCACCCTCGATAACCACGACCGACTAGCTATACCACAGAGATATCATCAGGAGTACTTAGCGAGGTGTCACCCTCGGTACCCGATAGTATCCCTGTAGCGTCGTACAACAAAGGGGGGTGTATGTGCTGTGTCGGGTCTGGCTCGTCGATCAAAGATCGAGATTTGAAAACAAGCGGGGCAACTGAACTACGGGGTCAGAGGGGAAGACTGCTCCACCTATACTAAGCATATTTAAAGTACAGGACTGAAAGTAGCAGTTCATCAAAAACAGGCTATGCATCAGATATAGGAGCTAACTACAACAGTAGCAAAATACTAATGCAAGCGGTAGAAAGAAAGACATAGGCGATATAGGAATGATCAAGGGGAATTTGCTTGCCTTGCTGCTCTGCGGCAAAGGACTGATCGGCACGGTCGTAGATGTACCCGGCAGCAGCGTCAGTCTCGGGGTCTACCGGTAAGAAGAGGGGGAAGAAACAATAAATAATAGCACCGATGCAACACAAAGCATGACATGGAAAGATGCAGGCTAGGCATGAGCTAACGTGGTAACATCCGTCATAGACGGGTCGGAAGAATATCTGACGATATTTTCCGGGTCTCGGGCTACTACCGGTTATACTGGAAACGATGGAAAAGTTTCATGTTTGCTATGCTAGGGACGCGTGACAGACGAATGGACCGTGTATCCGAGTTCGTCTCGCTTTGCTGATCAACTTTCATGTTGAAAATATTTTGATCTGACTTACGGATTATTTTATATTAATTTTCAAAGTTTTATTAATTATTTAAGAATTAAAAACAGATTTAAATATTTTAATAAAATCCTATTATGACATCATCGCGATGTCATGCTGACATCAACATTTGACCGGTCAACTGACTAGCGGGTCCCGAACGTCATAGTCACAAGTTTTTATTAAGATTAATTATTATTTAATCAGATTAATTTAGTGGGGGACCCGCGTTTCATACTCTAATTATTATAATTAATTAATTTAACTAATATATCTATTTATTTATTTAATAAAAACATTATTTTTATTTTTATTTTAACTTTCGCGTTGGGCCTCCCTGTCATAGACAGCGGGTGCGTTGGCCCCACCGGTAAGTGACCTAAGGCCAAAAACACATTTTTAATCACCAATACATAACCATACAAATGTCGTATTCCTCTAAATATTCATATACGCAAATACATACATCGCATCTCATACATACATACATACATACGCGTCTAATACATCAATTATTTTTATTTACTTTTCTCTCTCAACACTCACCTCTCTCTCTGTTAACAGACACAGAACAACTCTCTGCTTACTCCACCTAGAAGAACCAAAAGTTCAAACCTTCCTACCGGAGTCTACCGTCGACGGATCGAGGTCCCGTTTGCCGGAACGGAACCGGGACGGCGAGGAGATCGACATGGTGGGAGGAGCCCGAGGAGGGGCTCACCGACGGTGACGAGACGGCCCGATGAAGCCGGAGTTCGCGGGAAGGGGCGGAGGAGACGGCGTGGTTCCGGTGGTGAAGGGGACGGTGATGATGGTGATGACGCTCCGGCGAAGGGGAGCCGGCCGGATCCGGCGTGGTGGAGATGGGGGCTCGCCGGCCGGGAGAGGGGAGGGGCCGCCGGGGGAGGAGGGAGCCGTGAGGGGGGGGGGCGCCGGGGGAGGAGGAGGCCGTGAGGTGGGGGGCCGCCGGGGGAGGAGGGTCGGTGGAGGGAGGAGGCCGTGGGGGCGCTGCCGGCGGGAGGATGATCGATGGAGGGAGGCCGTGGGGGGGGCTGCCGGCGGGAGGAGGAGGCGGTGGAGAGGAGGGCTCGCCGGCGGGAGGCAGGGGGCCGACGGGAGGAAAGGGCTCGTGGGGAGGGGGCGAGATGGGGAGGGATCTGGGAAGGAAACGTGGGGGGAGAGGGGTCACGGGAGGAGAGGAGGGTCCTCTCGTGGGGGGTTGTCGGTGGGGGTGGGGGGACCGAGACGAGGGAGTGGGGGGGCGCTGGCGGCGCTAAGGGGGAGGGGAGGGAGCGAGGGGAGGCTCCCTGGCCAGGGGGCGCTAGGGTTTGGATCAGGGGGCGCGGGTGGGCTGGCCAGCTGGGCCTTTTGGCCCAGCACGGCCAGGGGGGTGGGGGTTGTTTTTTTTTTCCTTTTCTATTTTGTTGTTGTTTTATTTTGTTTTGTTTTATTTTGCCTTTTTTTATTATTTCTTTCTTTCTAATTTCTTTTCACTAACTGATTTTTCTTTTTAAATACTTTCTTTTACAATTCATTATACATACTTTTTAATTCTTTCTTTCATATACATATTCTTTTAATATTTGTAATGAACTTATAAAGTATTTTTCTTTTGTTTCCAAATTTTGGATCCGGACAGACTCGAATCAACGCGGGTCTGAGATGGGAATTCGATGACGTGGCATCATTAGCGATTGATCACTGTAGCTTAATTACAATAATTACTGTAGCAAAAGTCGAGGATGTCACATATTATTACAAACTAACCATCCAGGAAAGCAAAGACACAAATGATACAATATGCTCCAAGCAAAACTCATAGTATGTGACGAATAAAAATATAGCTCCAAGTAAAATTACCGATGGTTGTTAGAAGAAAGAGGGGATGCCTTTCGGGGCATCCTCAAACTTAGTTGCTTGGTACTCCTTAGATATAACCTTGGGGTGCCATGGGGCATCCCCAAGCTTATGCTTTTATCACTACTTATTCCGTCATCCATCGTGTTCTCACTCAAAACATGAAAACTTGAATCACACAAAACTCAACAAATTTTTCGTCAGACCCGTTGGTATATGAAAACCAAACTTTACTTTAGGTACTATTGAAAACATATTCCAATTTTATTTTTGCATTAAGCCTACTGTATTCTAACTTTACCACGGCTTATACCCCCGATACAAACCATAGAATCATCAAAACAAGCACATAACGCAAAGAAAACATAATCTATCAAAAATAGAACAATCTATAAAGACTTGAATTTTACTCATACTTCTGTAACTCCATAATTTCTGAAAAAATAGGACAACGTAGGGAATTCTTATATCAATCTTGTGTAAAAATATTCAGACACTTTTGACATTTCTGTGATTTTTAGGATTTTTCTACCCGACGCAAAAATTTTATTTTTCAACAATTTTAAAGCAACTAACACCCCACATGATCCCAAAGGCTTTACTTGGCACAAACACTAAATAAAACACAAAAAACACAATTATAACAGTAGCATAATTGTTCAAACACTCAAGAACAGAAAGCAAAAGTGAAAAAAAAATTACTCGTTTGGTTGCCTCCCAACAAGCGCTATATTTTTACGCCCCTAGCTAGGGATATAACATAGATTTTAAGTGTTGTCATCCCTAATGATTGATCCATAGGTTTCCCTCATGGTTGATTCATATGGTAATTTAATCTTAGTTTTAGGGAAGTGTTCCATGCCTTTTTTTAGTGGAAACTAAAATTTAATATCCCCTTCTTTCATATCAATCATGGCCCCTATAGTACGCAAGAACGATCTACCAAGAATTATTGGACAAGACGGGTTGCAATCAATATAAAAAACAATAAAATATATGGGCACATAATTCCTATTTACAATAATAAGAACATCATTAATTCTTCCCATAGGCCTTTTAATAGTAGAATCCGCCAAGTGCAAATTCAGAGAACATTCTTCATTATTGGTAAGACCAAGAACATCACAAGATTTTGGAATCATGGAAACACTAGCACCCAAATCACATAAAGCATAACACTCGAAATTCTTAATCTTGATCTTAATGGTGGGTTCCCATTCATCATGTAATTTTCTAGGAATTGAAATCTCTATCTCTAACTTTTCTTCCAAAACTTTTATTACCGCATCTGAAATATGTTTAGTAAAAGCTTTATTTTGTTCACAGACATTGGGTGAATTTATCCTAGATTGCAACATAGAAATACATTCAATCAAAGAGCATCTATCAAAATTAAAGTTTTTGCAATCTGAAATAGTGGGAGCATCACTAGCTAAAGTTTTGAGCTCTTCAATCCCACTTTTATCATTTTTCCAATAGGATTTTCACCCTTCAAATCATGGGAATGCCTCCTAGATAAAGTTGACTCTTGTTTAGTTCCCTCATTATTAATTTTAACATTACTAAATAGGGAATCGATAAAAGAAACACCAATCATTTTAATCTCTTCATCATTTTTATGAAAGCAATCTGGAAACGATCTTTCTAGAAATTCTCTTTTAGATCTAAGCATCGCGGTTCTTTTCTTACTTTCATCTATGGAAACATATAAATTCATTCATTAATATCAACCTTAGGGGAAAAAATCATTCTTGATATTTTCTACACCATGCGAAATCTATCAATGCTTCTAAACATATCATCAATCTTATTCAACTTTTTCTTCCATCGTAGTATTGAAAGATTTTTGCGCATTGATAAATTCCTTAATATTACTCTCGATATAAGAGGGTAACCTATCATTATTATTATGATAATAACCATAGGAATAACCATAATTATTTGAAGAACTTCCAGGATACGGCCTAGGATTAAAATTGTTCATGTAAGCATTATTATTAAAGTTGTTTCGCGACACAAAATTCACATGTACGGGATCATTATTTTGCTCAATCAAAGTAGACAAGGGCACATTATTAGGACCAATAGTAGAATGTTTACTAGCAACCAATTTCATAAGAGCATCAACGTTATCACTCAAAGCATCAATTTCTTCAATAGAATTAACTTTTTTACTAGTAGGAGCTCCTTCAGTATGCCATTGTGAATAATTAGCCATAATATAATCAAGAAATTTAGTAGCATCACCCAAAGTAATTTCCATAAAATTACCACCGGTGGTGGAATTTAAAAGATTTCTAGAAAATAAATTCTGCATAAAAAATTATATGATCATCCACAAATTCAAATCATGAGTTGGGCAATTTCTTATCATCAATTTCATCCTTTCCCAAGATTGGGAAACATGCTCATGATCATGTTGCTTAAAAATCATATTCTGAGTTCTAACCAAATAATTTTCGCGGGAGGAAAATGCTTCATGATAAAAGCATCTTTGCACTTGTTCCAAGAATAGATACTATTTCGTGGCAAAGAAGAAAACCAAATTTTAGCACGATCACGCAAAGAGAACGGAACTAATTTCAAATTGACAATATCATTGTCCACATCTTTCTTCTTTTGCATATCACACAATTGTACGAAAGTGTTTAGATGGGATGCGGCATCCTCATTAGGAGTACCGGAAAATTGCTCCTTCAGAATAAGATTCAACTAAGCAGCATTAATATCATAAGATTCCGCACTAGTGGTGGGAGGAGCAATTAGAGTGCTGATATGACCATTGTTATTGGTATTGGAAAAATCACACAACTTAGTGTTTTCTTGAGTCATCGTGATTATGCAAGCAAGAACACAAGCTAACAAGAGATCTCGCAAGAAAAAGGCAAACAAAAGGAAGGCAAACAAAAACTTAATTTTTTGTGAAGTAGGGGAGAGGCAAGTGAGACGAAAATGGAAAATAATGTAATTGTAAGGAGATGAGTTTCGTGTGTAGGAACCTGATAGATCTTGACTTGATGTTCCCCGGCAATGGCGCGAGAAATCTTGGCTCCCCACTGATTTGTGTTGGCTTCCCTCCAAGCTCAAAGGGTGATGTAGCACAGCGACGACGAGTATTTCCCTCACTTATGAAACCAAGGTATCAATCCAGTAGGAAGATCCACAAGACTATGTAAGCGTCACCTACACACAAATAGCAAATCCTTGCAATCCAACGTGTGGTGGGGTTATCAATCCCTCGTATGTAAAGTAAGGGTAGTTTGATATATGCAAATAAGAGTGATAGCAAATAAAACGCAGCAAGGTATTCTTGGGTTTTTTGATAATATAGATCTGAAAATAAGAGAGCAAATAAAATAGAAACATGAATAGCAAAGTAGAGATTGCAAATAGATGATGTGAAGTAGACCTGGGGCCCATAGGTTGCACTAGTGGATTCTCTCGAGAAAATAGAAAACGATGGGTAGACAAATTATTGTTGGGCAATTCATAAAAGAGCAAATAATTATGACGACATTCAAGACAATGATCATGTATATAGGTATCACATCCAAGACAAGTAGACCGAATTTTGCGTGCATATACTTCTATTACTCCATGCATCGACTACTATCCAACATGCATGTAATGTATTGAGTTCATGGAGAAACGAAGTAATGCCTTATGAACAATGACATGATGGAGACAAGATATATTCATGTAGGAGTATACCCCATTGCTTTATCCTTGATAACAACAATACATGTGTGTCATGTCACTTTCTATCACTCAGATTAAGTACCACAAGATCGAACGCATCACAAAGCACCTCTTCCCATTGCAAGATAAAAGATCAAGTTTGCAAGACAAAAACGAAATATCGGAGAAGAAATACGAGGCTATAATAATCAAGCATGAATATGTTTTAGTATATCTGATCATAAACTCACAATTCATCGGATCCCAACAAACACACCGCAAAAGAAAGAGTTACATCATATGGATCTCCAAGAAACCATTGTATTGAGAAAAACCGAGAGAGAAAGCCCCTAGCTACTGCCTATGGACCAGCAGGTCTAATAGGAACTACTCACGCATCATCGAAGGGGCACCAATTAGGATGATGACCCCCTTCATGATCGTGTTCGTCTCCGGAACAAGCTCTAGATTGGATTACGTGTCTTCTCTAACTTGCGGCAACTGGAACGATTTTTCATCGACCCCCTAGGGTTTTCTGAATATTGGGGTATTTATAGAGCTCAGAGGTGGTGGAGAAGGCGCTCGAGGGCCCCACTAGACACCAGGTCGTGCCAGGAGCCCTAGGCGTGCTTTGGTGCCTAGTGGGATATCTGGGCCTCGTCTAGTGCTCCTCCTTGTCTCCTAAGTTTCCTTCTGGTCCAAAAAAATTTGTGTAAAGATTCATGGCATTTGGAGTTCATCTGATATTGATTTTCTGTGAAGGAAAAAGACAACAAAAACAGCAACTGACACTATGCACTATGTAAATAGGTTAGTCCCAAGAAATTATATAAAGTTGCTATAAAATGATCATAAAACATCCAAGAAAAATAATATAACAGCATGGAATAATCAAAAATTATAGATACGTTGGAGACGGATCGCCCCCCCCTCTATGTGTGCATCAAGGTTAGGGACGGGGGGAGGCCAGGTGCACCGGCTGGGGGGAGGCCGGGTGAGGGGGGAGCAGGGGCCCTTTTCCCTTTTCGATATTTCAAAACTTTCTTTTTTATAAAAATCTATAGTTAATTTAAAATCCCAACTGATTTGACATTTGTAAAACATGCCACTTGGTCAAATACTAGTGTAGCAATATTTGGGGGCAATTGAAAAGCTTAGCATTTTTATAATTCAAAAGGCAATTAAATAAATGTTTTGGCCTGTGTTATAAAAGTTTTGGTGGCACCAAAGTACTTTATAAAATGTGGCTTACAAATTTATAAATGCCTAGGGAATATGTGCAACCCATCCATGATTTTAGTTTTCAGGTATGAAAAAATATTTAAACAACTCATTAAATGAATTTTGAAAATCATTAGGACATTGAGAAGTGGTATGATTCCAATTGTGATCAAACATGGTTTAGCAAAAGAATTAGCTTAACCTCATGGTTTACTCCAGCTTAATTACATGCATAACTGTAGCTGAAATACACGCGTGTTATAACTCTCCCCAACTAAAATAAATTCTCGTCCCGAGAATTAAGAGGTAGAAGTGACGGGGAAATGTTTGATTTCAAAATTCTAATGAGTCTTTGTGTTCGTGGTTATTATTCTCAAAGAGGTTTATCCCTTCCATTAATGTCTTGTCAAATCCCTGACACCTTAAGCAAGTTAGTCTTGTGCTCATGTCTTTGCATTTGCATCTAAGAATTTTCAACAAGATCAAAGAAAGAGGTGAAGGAAAACCCAAAACCCTAGCCACTACTTTAAATAAAGGAAATCTCAAACTAGTTAAAATCAATGAACCCAAAATGGCCTCAAGAAATGTTCAAACTTTCTGATAAATCATGAAAGTAAATGAGCATTGGAGAAAACTATTTTCTTGACACTTTAAGCATTTTAAATAAATGCAAAACCTACTGGTTTCAAGTTTTAAATTTGAAATCAGAAACTTTAAATTTTCAAAAATGTTGAAAACTTTGGAAATAGTTGGAAATATTCCAACAAATATTCAGGTGTGTTTAAAATAGTTTTACAACCCATTTTGGAGCTGAAATAAATAGCAAAACAATAGTTAGCAAAACAGAAACAAAATAGAAAAGAAATAAGAGAAAGAAAACCCTTACCTGTCGCCTGAGGAGGCCCAGCCCACTAGGGGCATGACTGTCTTCTTCCTCCTGCCAGGAGGAGAAGCAGCTGCGTGCCGACGCGCCGGCGAGCGCGGCCACGTCCCCTGGCCACCTCCTGCTTGCCCGAGCCACGCAGACGGCGGGGATGAGTACCCCGTGCACGTCTCTCCCTTCCCCACCCATCTCTGGCTCCCCTCCATCTCTCTCTCGCCCTCTCCCACCTTGGCCGAGCCTGCTTGTCGCCGCCGATCGTTGTAGCCGTGGCCACGAGCCCCCTCCAGCCCAGCTGTTGTGCCCCAAAGCCTCGCCGTGCTCCTCCTCGTCCCTTGGAAGAAGGAATCAAGCCCGGAGGCTCCCTGTCATCGCCTCGCCGCCATCTTCTCCACCTCCAGCCGCCGGACCTCTTCCGTCGATTCGCTCCCTCCGGCGCACCCCCGAGCCCTACAACAACACCATCGGAACCGCTGTGAGCTCGTCATCATTTCCCCTCTCACCCCACGCTCTTCCGTGCACCGTAGCCCCGTTCCCCACCAAGGCCGCGAGCTCCTCGCCGCCGGTCATGTCGTCGCCGTCGCTGTGGTGTCTGTTCCACGCGCTCGAGCTAGGGATCGAGCTCCTGGAGCCGCCAGGAATGTGATGAGCCCATCAGCTGCCCTCCCTGCGCCCAGGAGCCATCGCCCGCAGAAGGCCGAGCTTCGGCCGCCGCTTCGGCTCGTCACCGGCGCCTCTCCCGGCGACCCTAGCTTCTCCTGATGCCCCTGCCAGATTGGATGCTTCGCCAGCGTCCCGTAGCTGCAAACCGCGCTCGATTTGGTGTCGTGTAGCGCCGTTTAGGTCGTCTCCGGCGAGCCTGTTGGAAATATGCCCTAGAGGCAATAATAAATTAGTTATTATTATATTTCTTAGTTCATGATAATCGTTTATTATCCATGCTATAATTGTATTGATTGGAAACACAATACTTGTGTGGATACATAGACAAGACACTGTCCCTAGTAAGCCTCTAGTTGACTAGCTCGTTGTTCAAAAGATGGTCAAGGTTTCCTGGCCATAGGCAAGTGTTGTCACTTGATAACGGGATCACATCATTAGGAGAATCATGTGATGGACTAGACCCAAACTAATAGACGTAGCATGTTGATCGTGTCATTTTGTTGCTACTGTTTTCTGCGTGTCAAGTATTTATTCCTATGACCATGAGATCATATAACTCACTGACACCGGAGGAATGCTTTGTGTGTATCAAACGTCGCAACGTAACTGGGTGACTATAAAGATGCTCTACAGGTATCTCCGAAGGTGTTAGTTGAGTTAGTATGGATCGAGACTGGGATTTGTCACTCCGTGTGACGGAGAGGTATCTCGGGGCCCACTCGGTAATACAACATCACACACAAGCCTTGCAAGCAATGTGACTTAGTGTAAGTTGCGGGATCTTGTATTACGGAACGAGTAAAGAGACTTGCCGGTAAACGAGATTGAAATAGGTATGCGGATACTGACGATCGAATCTCGGGCAAGTAACATACCGAAGGACAAAGGGAATGACATACGGGATTATATGAATCCTTGGCACTGAGGTTCAAACGATAAGATCTTCGTAGAATATGTAGGATCCAATATGGGCATCCAGGTCCCGCTATTGGATATTGACCGAGGAGTCACTCGGGTCATGTCTACATAGTTCTCGAACCCGCAGGGTCTGCACACTTAAGGTTCGACGTTGTTTTATGCGTATTTGAGTTATATGGTTGGTTACCGAATGTTGTTCGGAGTCCCGGATGAGATCATGGACGTCACGAGGGTTTCCGGAATGGTCCGGAAACGAAGATTGATATATAGGATGACCTCATTTGGTTACCGGAAGGTTTTCGTGCATTACCGGAAAAGTTTCGGGCTCATCGGTAGTGTACCGGGAGTGCCGGGAGGGGTGCCGGGGACCATCGGGAGGGGTGTCACGCCCCAAGGGGTCTCATGGGCTATGGTAAGAGATAAACCAGCCCCTAGTGGGCTGGAATAAGTTCCCACTAAGGCCCATAAGGTTTGAGAAGGAAAAAACACAAGGTGGAAAGAGTTTCCAAGTGGGAAGGTGGAATCCTACTCCAAGTAGGATTGGAGTAGGACTCCTCCACCTCCAATTTCGGCCAAACCTTTAGGTTTTGAGGCTGCCTCCTCCCCTCCCTCCCACCTATATATACGGAGGTTTTAGGGCTGATTTGAGACGACTTTTCTCACGGCTGCCCGACCACATACCTCCATAGTTTTTCCTCTAGATCGCGTTTCTGCGGAGCTCGGGCGGAGCCCTGCTGAGACGAGATCATCACCAACCTCCGGAGCGCCGTCACGCTGCCGGAGAACTCTTCTACCTCTCCGTCTATCTTGCTGGATCAAGAAGGCCGAGATCATCTTCGAGCTGTACGTGTGCTGAACGCGGAGGTGCCGTCCGTTCGGTACTAGATCGTGGGACTGATCGCAGGATTGTTCGCGGGGCGGATCGAGGGACGTGAGGACGTTCCACTACATCAACCGCGATCTCTAATCGCTTCTGCTGTACGATCTACAAGGGTACGTAGATCACTCATCCCCTCTCGTAGATGGACATCACCATGATAGGTCTTCGTGCGCGTAGGAAAATTTTTGTTTCCCTTGCGACGTTCCCCAACAGTGGCATCATGAGCTAGGTTCATGCGTAGATGTCTTCTCAAGTAGAACACAAAAGGTTTTGTGGGCGGTGATGTGCGTTTTGCTGCCCTCCTTAGTCTTTTCTTGATTCCGCGGTATTGTTGGATTGAAGCGGCTTGGACCGACATTACTCGTACGCTTACGAGAGACTGGTTTCATCGTTACGAGTAACCCCCTTTGCTCAAAGATGACTGGCAAGTGACGGTTTCTCCAACTTTAGTTGAATCGGATTTGACCGAGGAGGTCCTTGGATGAGGTTAAATAGCAACTCATATATCTCCGTTGTGGTGTTTGCGTAAGTAAGATGCGATCCTACTAGATACCCTTGGTCACCACGTAAAACATGCAACAACAAAATTAGAGGACGTCTAACTTGTTTTTGCAGGGTATGATTGTGATGTGATATGGCCAATGATGTGATGTGATATATTGGATGTATGAGATGATCATGTTGTAATAGAAATATCGACTTGCACGTCGATGGTACGGCAACCGGCAGGAGCCATAGGGTTGTCTTTATACTAACATATGTGCTTGCAGATGCGTTTACTATTTTGCTAGGATGTAGCTTTAGTAGTAATAGCATAAGTAGCACGACAACCCCGATGGCAACACGTTGATGGATGATCATGGTGTGGCGCCGGTGACAAGAAGATCGTGCCGGTGCTTTGGTGATGGAGATCAAGAAGCACGTGATGATGGCCATATCATGTCACTTATGAATTGCATGTGATGTTAATCCTTTTATGCACCTTATTTTGCTTAGAACGACGGTAGCATTATGAGGTGATCTCTCACTGAAATTTCAAGACGAAATTGTGTTCTCCCCGACTGTGCACCGTTGCGACAGTTCTTCGTTTCGAGACACCACGTGATGATCGGGTGTGATAGACTCAACGTTCACATACAACGGGTGCAAAACAGTTGCACACGCGGAACACTCGGGTTAAGCTTGACGAGCCTAGCATGTGCAGACATGGCCTCGGAACACATGATACCGAAAGGTCGAGCATGAATCGTATAGTTGATATGATTAGCATAGGGATGCTTACCACTGAAACTATTCGCGACTCACGTGATGATCGGACTTGAGATAGCGGATTTGGATCATGTACCACTCAAATGACTAGAGAGATGTACTTTTTGAGTGGGAGTTCTTAAGTAATATGATTAATTGAACTAATTGTCATGAATATAGTCTAATGGTCTTTGTGAATTACGATGTAGCTTGCGCTATAGCTCTACTGTTTTTATATGTTCCTAGAGAAAATTTAGTTGAAAATTGATAGTAGCAAACTTTGCAGACTGAGTCTGTAAAACCGAGGATTGTCCTCGTTGCTACGCAGAAAGCTTATGTCCTTAATGCACCACTCGGTGTGCTGCACCTCGAGCGTCGTCTGTGGATGCTGTGAACATCTGACATACACGTTTCTGATGACTACACGATAGTTCAGTGCAAAGTACTTAATGGCTTAGAAGCAAGGCACCGAAAACGTTTTAAAACGTCACGGAACATAAGTGATGTTCTAAAGAGATGAAATTGTGATTTCATGGTTGTGCCCTTGTTAAGAGGTACAAGACCTCCAACAAGATTATTTGACCACAAAGTGGAGGAGAAAAGCTCAATCGTTGAGCGTGTGCTCAGATTGTCTGAGTACAACAATCACTTGAATCAAGTGTGAGCTAATCTTCCAGATGAGATAGTGATGGTTCTCCAAAGACACTGCCACCAAGTTGTGAGAGCTTCGTGATGAACTATACATATCAAGGATAGATACAATGATCCTTGAGCGATTCGTGATGTTTGACACTGCGAAAGTAGAAATCAAGAAGGAGCATCAATAGTTGATGGTTTGTAAAACCACTAAAGTTTCAAGAAAGGCAAGGGCTAGAAGGGATACTTCGTGAAACGGCAAAACAGTTGCTGCCCTAATGAAGAGACCCAAGATTAAACCCAAACCTGAGACTAAGTGCTTCTGTAATGAGGGGAACAGTCACTGAGGCGGAGCAACTCTAGATACTTGGTAGATAAAGAAGGCTGGAAAAAGTCGAAAGAAGTGTATTTGATATACATGATGTTGATGTGTACTTTACTAGTACTCCTAGTAGCATGAGGGTATTGGATACCGGTTCGGTTGCTAAGTGATTAGTAACACGAAATGAAAGCTACGGCATAAACGGAGACTAGCTAAAGGCGAGGTGACGATACGTGTTGGAAGTGTTTCCAAGGTTGATATGATCAAACGTCGCGCGCTCGCTCTACCATCAGGATTGGTGTTAAACCTAACTAATTGTTATTTGGTGCTTGCGTTAAGCATGAACATGATTGGATCGTGTTTGTTGCAATACGATTATTCATTTAAAGAGAATAATGGTTACTCTATTTTCTTGAATATTCACCTTCAATGGTTTATTGAATCTCGATCGTAGTATTACACATGTTCATAATATTAGTGCCAAAAGATACGAGTTAATGATGATAGTACCACTTACTTGTGGCACTGCCGCTTGAGTCATGTTAGTATAAATTGCATGAAGAGGCTCCATGCTGATGGATCTTTGTACTCACCTGATTTCGAATCACTAGTGACATGCAAATCATACCACATGAGCAAGGCCTTGTTTTCATTGAGATGAAATAAGATAGTAACTTGTTGGAAGTGATACATTTTGATGTATGCAGTCCAATAGGTACTGAGGCACGCAGTAGATATCATTATGTTCTTACTTCACTGATGATTTGAGTAGATACAGGAATATTTACTCAATGAATCACAAGTCTGAAATGTTGAAAAGTTCAAATCCGTTTCAGAGTGAAGATCGTCGTAACAAGAGGACAAACTGTCTACGATATGATCATAAGAAATGAATATCTGAGTTACGAGTTTTGGTACACAGTTAAGACAATGTGGAAATTGTTTCGCGGTTCATGCCACCTGGAACATCATAGTGTGATGATGTGTCTGAACGTCATAGCCACGCACTATTTGATATGGTGCATACTATGATATCTTTTATCGAATTACCACTATCGTTTATGGGTTATGCATTAGAGACAACCACACTCATTTTAAATAGGGCACCGCGTATTTCCGTTGAGATGACACAGTATAGACTGAGGTTTAGAGAAATCTAAACTGTCGTTTCTTGAAAGTTTGGGGCTTCGACACTTATGTGAAAAAGTTTCAGTATGATAAGCTCGAACCCAAAGCGGACAAATGCATCTTCATAGGATATCCAAAACAGTTGGATACATCTCCTATCTCAGATCCAAAAGCAAAGTGTTTGTTTCTAGAAACGGATCCTTTCTCGAGGAAAGGTTTCTCTCGAAAGAATTGAGTGGGAGGGTAGTAGAACTTGATGAGGTTATTGAACCATCACTTCAACCAGTGTGTAGCAGGGCGCAGGAAGTTGTTCCTGTGGCGCCTACACCAATTGAAGTGGAAGCTGATGATGGTGATCATTGAGCTTCGAATCAAGTCACTACAAACCTCGTAGGTCGACAAGGTCGCGTACTGCTGCAGAGTAGTACGGTAACCCTGTCTTGGCGGTCATGTTGTTGAGCAACAGTGAACCTACGAGTTATGGAGAAAGCGATGGTGGGCCCAGATTCCGACAAATGGCTGGAAGCCATGAAATCCGAGAGAGGATCCATGTATGAAAACAAAGTGTAGACTTTAAAAGAACTACTTGATGGTCATAAGACTATTGAGTAAAGATGGATCTTTAAAAGAAGACAGACGATGATGGTGATAAGTCACTACTAAGAAAAGCTCGACTTGTCGCAAAGATGTTTTCGATAAGATCAAACAGTTGACTATGATGAGACTTTCTCACTCGTAGCGATGCTAAAAGTCTGTTAGAATTATGTTAGTTGTTGATGCATTATTTATGAAATATTGCACGTAGGATGTCAAAACATTGTTTTCTCGACGGTTTCCTTGAGCAAACATTGTATGTGATACAACCAGAAGGTTTTGTCGATCCTAAAGATACTAGCAAGTATGCAAGCTCCAGTAATCCTTCAATGGACTGGTGCAAGCATCTCGGAGTTGGAATATACACTTTGATGAGATGATCAAAGATTTTGGGTTTGTACAAGGTTTATGAGAAACTTGTATTTCCAAAAAAAGTGAGTGGGAGCACTATAGAATTTCTGATAGGTATATGTGGTTGACATATTGTGGATCAGAAGTAATGTAGAATTTCTGTAAAGCATACAAGGTTGTTTGAAAGAAGTTTTCAAAGGAGTACCTGGATTACGCTACTTGAACGTTGAGCATCAAAGATCTATGGAGATAGATCGAAAGCGCTTAATAGAAGTTTCAACAAGATGCATGCCTTGACAAGTTTTTGAAAGAGTTCAAAATAGACCAGCAAAGAAGGAGTTCTTGGTTGCGTTGTGAGGTGTGAATTTGAGTAAGACTCAAAACCCGACCACGGCAGAATAAAGAGAATAGACGAAGGTCGTCTTCTATGCCTTAGCCATAGAATCCAAAGTATGCCATGCTGTGTACCGCACCTGAAGTGTGCCTTGACTCAAAGTATGTTGAGAGGTACAGAGAGTGATCCATGATTGAATCACTAGCAGCGGTCGAAATTTATCCTTAGTAACTAATGGACTAAGGAATTTTTCTCGATTATGGAGGTGGTTAAAGAGTTTGTCGTAAAGGGTTACGTCAATGCAAGCTTTGACACTAATCCGGATAACTATGAGTAGTGAAACGGATTCATATAGTAGAGTAGATATTTGGAGCATTTCCGAATAGCTCGTAGTAGCAGCATCTATAAGATGACATAAAGATTTGTAAAGAACGCACGAATCTGAAAGTTTCAGAACCGTTGACTAAAACCTCTCTCACGAGCAAGACGTGATCAGACCCCATAACTATATGGGTGTTGGATTCGTTGGAATCACATGGTGATGTGAACTTGATTATTGACTCTAGTGCAAGTGGGAGACTGTTGGAAATATGCCCTAGAGGCAATAATAAATTAGTTATTATTATATTTCTTAGTTCATGATAATCGTTTATTATCCATGCTATAATTGTATTGATTGGAAACACAATACTTGTGTGGATACATAGACAAAACACTGTCCCTAGTAAGCCTCTAGTTGACTAGCTCGTTGTTCAAAAGATGGTCAAGGTTTCCTGGCCATAGGCAAGTGTTGTCACTTGATAACGGGATCACATCATTAGGAGAATCATGTGATGGACTAGACCCAAACTAATAGACGTAGCATGTTGATCGTATCATTTTGTTGCTACTGTTTTCTGCGTGTCAAGTATTTATTCCTATGACCATGAGATCATATAACTCACTGACACCGGAGGAATGCTTTGTGTGTATCAAACGTCGCAACGTAACTGGGTGACTATAAAGATGCTCTACAGGTATCTCCGAAGGTGTTAGTTGAGTTAGTATGGATCGAGACTGGGATTTGTCACTCCGTGTGACGGAGAGGTATCTCGGGGCCCACTCGGTAATACAACATCACACACAAGCCTTGCAAGCAATGTGACTTAGTGTAAGTTGCGGGATCTTGTATTATGGAACGAGTAAAGAGACTTGCCGGTAAACGAGATTGAAATAGGTATGCGGATACTGACGATCGAATCTCGGGCAAGTAACATACCGAAGGACAAAGGGAATGACATACGGGATTATATGAATCCTTGGCACTGAGGTTCAAACGATAAGATCTTCGTAGAATATGTAGGATCCAATATGGGCATCCAGGTCCCGCTATTGGATATTGACCGAGGAGTCACTCGGGTCATGTCTACATAGTTCTCGAACCCGCAGGGTCTGCACACTTAAGGTTCGACGTTGTTTTATGCGTATTTGAGTTATATGGTTGGTTACCGAATGTTGTTCGGAGTCCCGGATGAGATCACGGACGTCACGAGGGTTTCCGGAATGGTCCGGAAACGAAGATTGATATATAGGATGACCTCATTTGGTTACCGGAAGGTTTTCGTGCATTACCGGAAAAGTTTCGGGCTCATCGGTAGTGTACCGGGAGTGCCGGGAGGGGTGCCGGGGACCATCGGGAGGGGTGTCACGCCCCAAGGGGTCTCATGGGCTATGGGAAGAGATAAACCAGCCCCTAGTGGGCTGGAATAAGTTCCCACTAAGGCCCATAAGGTTTGAGAAGGAAAAAACACAAGGTGGAAAGAGTTTCCAAGTGGGAAGGTGGAATCCTACTCCAAGTAGGATTGGAGTAGGACTCCTCCACCTCCAATTTCAGCCAAACCTTTAGGTTTTGAGGCTGCCTCCTCCCCTCCCTCCCACCTATATATACGGAGGTTTTAGGGCTGATTTGAGACGACTTTTCTCACGGCTGCCCGACCACATACCTCCATAGTTTTTCCTCTAGATCGCGTTTCTGCGGAGCTCGGGCGGAGCCCTGCTGAGACGAGATCATCACCAACCTCCGGAGCGCCGTCACGCTGCCGGAGAACTCTTCTACCTCTCCGTCTATCTTGCTGGATCAAGAAGGCCGAGATCATCGTCGAGCTGTACGTGTGCTGAACGCGGAGGTGCCGTCCGTTCGGTACTAGATCGTGGGACTGATCGCGGGATTGTTCGCGGGGCGGATCGAGGGACGTGAGGACGTTCCACTACATCAACCGCGATCTCTAATCGCTTCTGCTGTACGATCTACAAGGGTACGTAGATCACTCATCCCCTCTCGTAGATGGACATCACCATGATAGGTCTTCGTGCGCGTAGGAAAATTTTTGTTTCCCTTGCGACGTTCCCCAACAGAGCCCTCCGTCGCGGGCTTGGTCGCCGGCGACCACCCTCCGGTGGGCGTCGACCTAGCCGACCATTAGGGCGTAATTGTCCTTCCCTCAGTCACTGCCAGAGGGCCCCACGCCTGGTCAAACCCCAATTAGGGGTTGGTCAGCGCGGGGTTAGCCTCTGGGTCACTGACCAGTGGACCCCACTGGTCAGGTTTGACCTGGCCCAGGCGCAGTTGACCTGCTCACGTCAACAGTGATGCAATATTAGTATTTCTGTTTATAAAATAAATCTAGGAAATTGCTAAAACTTGTAAAAATCATAGAAATTAATCTGTAACTCCAATGAAAATAATTTATATATGAAAAAGCATCAGAAAAATTCATGGAATCTGAATATGCTTTTTTCATGCATGTTTTAAAAAGTTACAGAACCCAAACATGTAGATTAATGAATAAGTCAACTCTTATAATTAATTTATAAATGGAATTTGGAAAATATTCAAATTTCATTATGAATGACATGATCACACACTGTCCTAATTACAAATCAGTACCTTAACTTGACATCTCATGCATGTTAACATCAAGTTGATCTGAGCATCAGGTCGAATCAATTAAATCGGTATCCGAGAATACCTCGTTTGAATTGATATTTGAATGTGATTCAAATCAATTTGAAACCTAATACATGTTGATTATAATAGTTTATCACTTTGCATTCTCATGCCATGCTCATGCATCATCTTGCTTGCATATGATTGTTATTGATTGTTGCCATTCATTTCGGTAGGCTCCGCACCCCCGGATTCCACCGAATGTCCGTCTGACGGATATTGTCCCTCCTCTGAGCAACAAGGCAAGCAACCCTTTTGATCATCCCGATAATTCCCATGTTCTTGCTCCTGCACTTATTTATTGCATTAGGATCAAATGCTTCAACTGCTTTTGCCACGATAGTTGAACCCACTTCCTTTGCATGACCTAACCTTGTCACAGTAAATAGCCGAACCTTGCAACCTAGCATACCTGGTAGTTGCTTGAGCTATGATGTGCCTTATCCTGCTATGCATGCTATGCCTAGAGTTGTGTATGGTCTGTCATCTGGGAGATGAACAGAATTGTGAGAATGTGCTCGGTAAGAAAAGGTTGTGTGTTGAACCTGACTTGGTAAAGGTACCGGTGAAAGGCTGTGTAGGAGTACATGGCGGGTTGTTTCATTGGAACCATCCATAGGAACTGAGTTCCGTGTATGTAATCCAAGACTAGATACTACCACATGCTGGGCCCTGAAATATGACCCCGCTCGGCCTATTAATCGCGTTGTACTCGGTCCAGGAGTTGCAAGTAGTTTCTGGTGTTTATAGTAATGCTGGAGGCCGTGCATGGTGCTGACCTGAGAGGTGGGCCGTGATGCGGTAGGCAGTGGCACGGTGTACCAAGTGGCACCCGGATGGTGGGCTTGGGAACCCTGCGCACATCGTTTGAGGCCATGGCGGAAACCTCGGCCGGACTTCCGTACGGGTTACTCTCAGATAGGCGATAAACCTGGACTAGGTACTAGTGTGGTTAACGGTCGTGGCCGACTCCCTCGCTGGGCTTCCGCTTGAAGGTTGCCGAGGTGCATGACGTGCACATGGCGATAAGTGGCGAGAGCGTGTGTGACGAAGTACACCCCTGCCGGATTATGATCTATTCGAATAGCCGCGTCCGCGGATATGGACTACTTGGAGACATATGTTGTTCATAGATAACTTCAATGGCTACTCATAAAATTGCCAAGATAAGCGTGAGTGTCGTGGACGACATTTCTGTATGGAGACGGAATGATTCCACGATAGTGTATTGTTGTGGTGTTAGTGGACTCGTGTGCGAGAAATCAAGTTGTCAAAATTATTTAAAAATGCAAGTGGTCTAGCCACGAGTCAAATGCTGGCTTTCCGCATGAAACCCCACAATACCTTTTGATACCTTGCATGAGTAGTTAGTTATCCTAAAGTCTTGCTGAGTACCTTCGTACTCATGTTTGCTTAATAAATGTTGCAGAGGTTGCTAATGACCCTAATGGAGGGTTCTTCGTAGACATCGACGACGACGAGTAGCTGGTGTCCCAGCTACGATCTGGCCCTACGTTGGGTCTGTAGTATAGTCAGGCCATGTGCCTTCTAGTTGCCCTGTCTGTAGTCAGACAGTTTAAACTCTTCCGCTGGCTTGTAACTGAATGACTACTATTATGGGTCGTGAGACCCTTAATGTGTAATATTATGTGTGTGGCTCTTCCGAGCCTCTTAAATAAAGGTTGTATGTTTATGGTTATGTTGTGATGCCATCGATGTATCTATACATATCGGTATGCCATGCGTACGTGTGTCGTACTTGATATGTATGGGGTTCGATTACTTAGTCGTGAACTTTAGTAGCACTCCTTACAAGGAAATTCCCCTTTGTGATCCAATGAGCCTTGCTAGTACGCTACTGCTCCGGACACATTGGTTGACCGGCATGTGTCCTTCTTAGCTTTTGTGTCTGTCCCCTTTGGGGAAATGTCACGCGATGTAATGGAGTCCTTGTAGCTTGCTACGACTCGTCTACATTCACTGATGACCAACACCTGCTTTGTTGGGTCATGTATGTCTGTCCATGTGCGGTACTGCCACTTTGGGTTATGACTAAACATGTCGATCCGGGTTCTTTGACATTGGAATGCTAGCGACACTATTGCATACGTGAGTCAAAAGATGCAAACGGTCCCGGCTAAGGTAAGGCTGCAGCCGTGGAGTTAACCGTGCGTGAGACCGCAAAGGGATGCGATGTGTTACAGGCTGGATTCCTATGGCTTAGGATCGGGGTCCCGACAGCGTTGGTATCAGAGCCTGACTGACTGTAGGATTACTAGGCCAAACTGGTCGAAGTTGAGTCTAGAATTGCTTTAGTTATATATAAGGGAATTGTTTGTGGAAGGGAACGTATGACTCTTGTTCTCTTCTCAAGTTATTCTATTCTGGTCATCCTCGTCTTTTCTGCGGGAATTAAGGACTAGGTTACTCATCTTCTTCTAGGCTCGTGTTTCTGATCGGTAGATTATAGGATTACGGGTCACGAGATATTGGGTTTCTGTCATTCCTAGGAAAAAGGAAGTAAGTTCGATGATCAGAGAGTTGAACTTGATAGTTGAGTGGTTACGCTATTCCATTTTTGGGTTGTCTCAAAATTTGTTTTTGAGCATTTACAGCCGTTATGCTGCCCAATTTCTCATTCGGAGCTCTAATGCTTTTGCATTACTCTCTATTTACAGATGTCTGGCCGTCCTTCTCGTCAGGTGGTACGTCTGACCAGGTGCATTGATGTGCCGGGTCATACGGCCATGTTGGTCAGGGTGATGTCGGTGTGCGGTTACCGCTGGTACCCCGAGTACACAGTGGAGGAACAGTACCGAGACTTCAACAAGAGCCAGTACATCTGCACTGTTAGGGTATTTCCAGACTACCCTGGAGCTGAGAAGCCAATCCATTGGTCCTATGGGTTGGGGGTCACCGTTGACATGGCAGTACAGGATGCTGCCTATTCAATGCTGACCATTATGAGAGCGAGACATGCACTGCTGCAGAATTCAGAGTTCTGCTATGTTCCGGCCTCTCAGCCTGGTGAAGAGGGATACCTCACCGGAGTCTATTTTGATTCTTCTATGGAGGATCCACTACTGCAGTCCACTTTTGAGATGCTAGAGAACAGAGACAGGGATGCTCGTGCTCTCCGCATGGAGCTTTATGCTACCCGTGCCCGTCTGTGGACGGCTTTGACGCAGCTGGCACCGGTAGTCCAGACAGGGTATGGAGAGATGGAGATGCTGAACCCTGTTAGGACCCATCTTCCGGCCCACGTTGACTGGCCAGCTATAGGAGGAGACACACCTCTTCGGGGACCCCTCTTACCACCAGTCAGGGGACCAAGGCCACATCCGTGTCCTTATGGATCCCAGGGATCTCAGGCTAGAGTGTTTCCTGATCCGCAGGTTGAGCTTCCAGGTCATGGAGGTAATCTCTATGAGATGTTTTATGCGGATGCCTGAGCAGTGAGCGGAAGGATAGTATGGTAGTAGCCGTACATTCACAGTCCTGCGTGACTTGTGAAGTATGCCTGTAATGTGAAATGAATTCCGGAGGCCTAGATAAATAATGTGTAGGAAGCTTGTAAGCCTCTGATGAGTAGTTCCATAATTTCAGTAGTTTGCTCTTCGGTTAAGGTTGTACTGAACTATGTAAGGGTGTGTATGAACCATGGTGTATATATAGCAGTTTCTTGTTACCATGCTGTTCGGATATTCATTTCCGCATTCCGTGTGTTCATTACATTCTTAATCCATAGCTAGTATTGATATGATATTTGTCTAAGCTATGAGTTTGTTTGTCAGGATGGTGTTCACCAGGTTGAACCGTGCCCCTGCTCATGAGCAAGGCGAGGGTAGTCAAGCGTCGCAGGAAGACCTGCCTCACCCGCCTTCTTTGGTGGAAGTGATGCTTGAGGCAGAGAGAAACAAAAGGGAGACCAATCGACTGTTAGAGCGTATTGAGCAGAATACGGCTCGACAACCTAGGAATGCTGCAGTGTCCCTCAACGACTTTGTGAAGCTGAATCCTCCAAAGTTTCGTCATTCCGTCGATCCCCTCGACGCTGATGACTGGCTGTGCAGCATCTCACGCAAGATTCGCTCTGCGAATGTGTCTGAGGCCGACAAGGTGACCTTTGCGACGTACTTCGTGGAAGGACCCGCCAATCTATGGTGGGAGAATTTTGAAGCTATGTGTCCCGCTGAACCAGTAGCCACATGGGCAGACTTCAGTGCAGCTTTCCGTCTGCACCATATTCCAGAGGGCCTGATGGACAGAAAGAGAGAAGAGTTTTGTGCCTTCACTCAGGGCAAGTTTTCTGTGGATTCCTATAGCCGCGAGTTCGGTAATCTCGCCCGCTATGCAACAGAGGAGGTGTCTACTAACGCCAAGAAGCAAGCAAGGTTCCGTAAGGGTCTGAGCCCTGACCTCCGTCGCGATCTGCACCTCCACGAGTGTGCAAGCTTTCAAGCTCTGGTCAACAAGGCGAGCAGTGCCGAGACTGGTCATACTGACTTCGAAGCCACAAGGAAGCACTCCCGTGACTTTGGCTCGTCCTCTGGTTCCGCGTTTCCCAAACGCAGGCTGTGGGTTCCGAACAGTTCTCTGCCACCAAGATACACTCCGAGGCCATCCTACGTGGCGCCTCAGACGAATCAGGCCAATCCTCCAGCAAAAGCTTATGGTGGTCCAGCTAGCAATGCTGCACCACGTGCCAACCAGGTGATATGCTACAAGTGTGGAGAACCAGGGCACTATTCCCATGAGTGTCCTCAAAATGTGGGTGCCAAGCAACCCGGAAAGTCCGTCGGGCAAGCCAAGTCGGGCAAAGCTTACTATGTGAAGCCAACTCCTGCACGTGGCCGTGTGAACTATGTGTCAGCAGAAGAAGCTGCAGAGGATCCCGACGTCATGCTGGGTACGCTTCTTGTTAATCATCACCCAGCGTCTGTTCTCTTTGACACTGGGTCTTCTCATTCCTTCATTTCAGAAAGTTATGCACAGTTGCATAACATGTCTTTTTGTGATATGCCAATCCCATTGGTTGTCCAAACCCCTGGTAGTAAATGGCAAACCTCTAGGATAACCTATGACAATGAAATTCTAGTAGACAGGCTAGTTTTTCTAGCCTCATTGATAGCCTTGAAATCTTCGGATATTAATATCATCTTGGGCATGGACTGGATGTCAGCTCACTATGCCAAGATTGATACTCATTCTAGAAATGTCCAGCTTACCCATCCCTCGGGTGAGATAGTAAATGTCACTACTCGAGTTGCCAAATGCCAACTCTATTCCTTGAATGCCAACCCTCTTCCGGAACTTGAAGACATTCCGGTAGTCCGTGACTTCCCGGATGTTTTTCCAGAGGAACTGCCAGGAATTCCACCTGACAGAGATGTAGAGTTTGTGATAGATCTTGTTCCGCGAACTGTCCCAATAGCCAGAAGACCTTATAAGATGGCACCCCTGGAGCTAGCCGAACTTAAGAAGCAACTAGATGAGGCCTTGAATAAAGGTTTCATTCGTCCTAGATCTTCTCCTTGGGCTTGCCCCGTCCTCTTCGTCAAGAAGAAAGACGGAACAGATCGGATGGTTGTAGATTACCGACCAGTTAATCTGGTCACCATAAAGAACAAGTATCCTCTCCCCAGGATCAACGACCTGTACGATCAGCTCGCTGGATCCTCAGTCTTCTCCAAAATGGATTTGAGGTTGGGATACCATCAAATCAAGATCAAGAACGGGGACATTCCAAAAACGGCTTTTGTTACTCGATATGGCCAATACGAGTACACCGTCATGTCCTTCGGTTTAACCAATGCCCCAGCCACCTTCTCTCATCTAATGAATTCAATCTTCATGGACTATTTGGATAAATTCGTCGTGGTAAACCTCGATGATATTCTCATCTACTCGAAGAACGAGCAAGAACATGACGAGCACCTAAGGCTGGTATTGATGAAACTTCGAGAGCATCGCCTTTATGCCAAGTTTTCAAAATGTAAATTTTGGTTACCAGAAGTGACCTATCTGGGTCACGTAATCTCTGGTAAGGGTATTGTTGTAAATCCCGAGAGAGTTCAAGTTGTCCTTGATTGGACTCAACCTGAATCGGTTAAGCAAGTTAGGAGTTTTCTTGGTCTAGCGAGCTATTGTCGCCGCTTCGTTGAGAATTTCTCCAAGGTTGCAAAGCCTCTAACTGAACTCCTCAAGAAAGATAAAAGGTTCGAGTGGACACCACAGTGTGAGCATAGTTTTCAGGAATTGAAAAGACGCCTGACTTCCGCACCTGTGTTGCTACCACCAGATTTTTCTAAGGACTTTGTTATCTACTGCGACGCCTCGCGACAACGATTAGGTTGCATTCTCATGCAAGATCGTCATGTGATCGCATACGCATCTCGACAGTTGCGTCCACATGAGGATAATTATCCCACACATGACCTTGAGCTTGCAGCTGTGGTCCATGCACTAAAAACCTGGCGACATTACCTTCTGGGTAATCGTTGCGAAATATTCACTGATCACCAAAGTCTGAAATATATCTTCACCCAGCCGGATTTGAATCTCAGGCAAAGACGGTGGGTTGAGTTGATCTCGGATTATGACTTAGGGATAACTTACACCCCGGGGAAGGCCAATGTTATGGCCGATGCACTAAGTCGTAAATCTTATTGTAACAATTTGATGCTACAACAAGGTCAACCACATCTCCATGAGGACTTTCGGAAGTTGAATCTTCATATTGTTCCTCAAGGATTCCTTTCTACCCTGGTGGCGAAGCCTACTCTTCAGGATCAAATTATAGCTGGCCAAAAGCGTGACAAGGGTATATCACGGATCAAGGAGAATATTTTTAGCGGAAACGCTAAAGAATTTTCCATGAACGATCAAGGTGTTGTGTTCTTCCAGAATCGTCTAGTGGTTCCTGAGAACCCACACCTAAGGCAGTTGATCCTTAAGGAGGCTCATGATTCTCCTCTCACCATTCATCCCGGTAGTACTAAGATGTATCAGGACCTACGCCAGAGGTTCTGGTGGACTAGGATGAAGAGAGAAATTGCTGAGTTCGTTGCTAACTGCGATGTTTGTCGTCGAGTTAAGGCAGAACATCAAAGGCCTGCTGGCACCCTTCAACCTCTAGCTATTCCTGAATGGAAATGGGATAAAGTTAGCATGGATTTCATTACCGGATTTCCCAAGACCAAGAAAGGAAATAATGCTATCTTTGTGGTCATTGATCGTCTTTCCAAAGTGGCTCATTTTCTTCCTGTTCGTGAGAGTATAACAGCTAGCCAGCTAGCAGAGTTATATATCTCCCGAATAGTGTCTCTTCATGGTGTTCCCCTGGAGATTAACTCGGACGGTGGGAGTATCTTTACTTCTCGCTTCTGGGAAAGTTTTCAGAATGCCATGGGGACTCACCTATCTTTTAGCACTGCTTTCCATCCCCAATCAAGTGGTCAAGTAGAAAGAGTGAATCAAATCCTAGAAGATATGCTCCGAGCTTGTGTTATATCGTTCGGTATGAATTGGGAAAAGTGCCTTCCATTTGCCGAATTCGCTTATAACAATAGTTATCAATCAAGCTTGGGCAAAGCTCCTTTTGAAGTTCTCTATGGACGAAGATGTCGAACACCTCTTAATTGGTCAGAAACCGGAGAGAGGCAACTCTTTGGCCCGGATATGATCCAGGATGCGGAAGAGCAGGTTCACATCATTCGTGAAAAGTTGAAAACAGCCCAGTCTCGTCAAAAGAGCCAATATGATCGTCATCATAAGGCTGTGACCTTTGAAGTTGACGAGAAGGCTTACCTTCGGGTTACACCTTTGAAGGGTACCCATCGATTCGGTATAAAGGGCAAGTTGGCTCCTCGTTACATTGGTCCTTTTCGCATTCTTGCCAAACGAGGAGAAGTTGCTTACCAGTTGGAACTTCCTCCGCATCTTTCCAAGGTTCATGATGTTTTCCACGTCTCGCAACTCAGGCGTTGCTTTTCGGATCCTATCCTTTAAGTGGACCACGAAACGCTTGATCTCCAAGATAACCTTTCATACCGAGAATACCCTGTGCGTATTCTTGATCAAGCTGAGCGTACCACTCGACGTCGAAACCTCAAGTTTCTTAAACTTCAATGGTCAAATCATTCTGAAAAGGAGGCAACTTGGGAAAGAGAGGATCGTCTCCGACTTGAGTATCCTGCGTTATTCCCGACGACTTCTAAATCTCGGGACGAGATTCTTTTGAGTGGGGGTGAGTTGTCACATCCCTGACACCTTAAGCAAGTTAGTCTTGTGCTCATGTCTTCTTTGCATTTGCATCTAAGAATTTTCAGCAAGATCAAAGAAAGAGGTGAAGGAAAACCCAAAACCCTAGCCACAACTTTAAATAAAGGAAATCTCAAACTAGTTAAAATCAATGAACCCAAAATGGCCTCAAGAAATGTTCAAACTTTGTGATAAATCATGAAAGTAAATGAGCATTGGAGAAAACTATTTTCTTGACACTTTAAGCATTTTAAATAAATGCAAAAGCTACTGGTTTCAAGTTTTAAATTTGAAATCAGAAACTATAAATTTTCAAAAATGTTGAAAACTTTGGAAATAGTTGGAAATATTCCAACGAATATTCACGTGTGTTTAAAATAGTTTTACAACCCATTTTAGAGCTGAAATAAATAGCAAAACAATAGTTAGCAAAACAGAAACAAAATAGAAAAGAAATAAGAGAAAGAAAACCCTTACATGTCGCCTGAGGAGGCCCAGCCCACCAGGGACATGGTTGTCTTCTTCCTCCTGCCAGGAGGAGAAGCAGCTGCGTGCCGACGCGCCGGCGAGCGCGGCCACGTCCCCTGGCAACCTCCTGCTTGCCCGAGCCACGCAGGCGGCGGGGATGAGTACCCCGTGCACGTCTCTCCCTTCCCCACCCATCTCTGGCTCCCCTCCATCTCTCTCTCGCCCTCTCCCACCATGGCCGAGCCTGCTTGTCGCCGCCGATCGTCGTAGCCGTGGCCACGAGCCACCTACAGCCCAGCTGCTGTGCCCCAAAGCCTCGTCGTGCTCCTCCTTGTCCCTTGGAAGAAGGAATAAAGCCCGGAGGCCCCCTGTCATCGCCTTGCCGCCCTCTTCTCCACCTCTGGCCGCCGGACCTCTTCCGTCGATTCGCTCCCTCCGGCGCACCCCCGAGCCCTACAACAACACCATCGGAACCGCCGTGAGCTCGTCTTCATTTCCCCTCTCACCCCACGCTCTTCCGTGCACCGTAGCCCCGTTCCCCACCAAGGCCGAGAGCTCCTCGCCGCCGGTCATGTCGTCGCCGTCGCTTTGGTGTCTGTTCCACGCGCTCGAGCTAGGGATCGAGCTCCTGTCGCCGCCAGGAATGTGATGAGCCCATCAGCTGCCCTCCCCGTGCCCTGGAGCCATCGTCCGCAGAAGGCCGAGCTTCGGCCGCCCCTTCGGCTTGTCGCCGGCGCCTCTCCCGGCGACCCTAGCTTCTCCTGATGCCCCTGCCAGATCGGCTGCTTCGCCAACGTCCCGTAGCTGCAAACCGGGCTCGATTTGGTGCCCTGTAGCGCCGTTTAGGTCGTCTCCGGCGAGCCTTCCGCCGCGGGCTTGGTCGCCGGCGACCACCCTCCGGTGGGCGTCGACGTGGCCGACCATTAGGGCGTAATTGTCCTTCCCTCAGTCACTGCCAGAGGGCCCCACGTCTGGTCAAACCCCAATTAGGGGCTGGTCAGCGCGGGGTTAGCCCCTGGGTCACTGACCAGTGGACCCCACTGGTCAGGTTTGACCTGGCCCAGGCGCAGTTGACCTGCTCACGTAAGTAGTGATGCAATATTAGTATTTCTGTTTATAAAATAAACCCAGGAAATTGCTAAAACTTGTAAAAATCATAGAAATTAATCTGTAACTCCAATGAAAATAATTTATATATTAAAAAGCATTAGAAAAATTCAAGGAATCTGAATATGCTATTTTCATGCATGTTTGAAAAAGTTACAGAACCCAAACATGTAGATTAATGAATAAGTCAATTCTTATAATTACTTTATAAATGGAATTTGGAAAATATTCAAATTTCATTATGAATGACATGATCACACACTGTCCTAATTAAAAATCAGTACCTTAACTTGACATCTCATGCATGTTAACATCAAGTTGATCTGAGCATCAGGTCGAATCAATTAAATCGATATCCGAGAATACCATGTTTAAATTGATATTTGAATGTGATTCAAATCAATTTCAAACCTAATACATGTTGATTATAATAGTTTATCACTTTGCATTCTCATGCCATGCTCATGCATCATCTTGCTTGCATATGATTTTTATTGATTGTTGCCATTCATTTCGGTAGGCTCCGCACCCCCGGATTCCATCGAATATCCGTGTGACGGATATTGTCCCTCCTCTGAGCAACAAGGCAAGCAACCCTTTTGATCATCCCGATAATTCCCATATTCTTGCTCCTGCACTTATTTATTGCATTAGGATCAAATGCTTCAACTGCTTTTGCCACGATAGTTGAACCCACTTCCTTTGCATGACCTAACCTTGTCACAGTAAATAGCCGAACCTTGCAACCTAGCATACCTTGTAGTTGCTTGAGCTATGATGTGCCTTATCCTGCTATGCATGCTATGCCTAGAGTTGTGTATGGTCTGTCATCTGGGAGATGAACAGAATTGTGAGAATGTGCTCGGTAAGCAAAGGTTGTGTGTTGAACCTGACTTGGTAAAGGTACCGGTGAAAGGCTGTGTAGGAGTACAGGGCGGGTTGTTTCATTGGAACCGTCCATAGGAACTGAGTTCCGTGTATGTAATCCAAGACTAGATACTACCACATGCTGGGCCCTGAAATATGACCCCGCTCGGCCTATTAATCGCGTAGTACTCGGTCCAGGAGTTGCAAGTAGTTTCTGGTGTTTATAGTAATGCTGGAGGCCGTGCATGGTGCTGACCTGAGAGGTGGGCCGTGATGCGGTAGGCAGTGGCACGGTGTACCAAGTGGCACCCGGATGGTGGGCTTGGGAACCCTGCGCACATCGTTTGAGGCCGTGGCGGAAACCTCGGCCGGACTTCCGTACGGGTTACTCTCAGATAGGCGATAAACCTGGACTAGGTACTAGTGTGGTTAACGGTCGTGGCCGACTCCCTCGCTGAGCTTCCGCTTGAAGGTTGCCGAGGTGCATGACGTGCACATGGCGATAAGTGGCGAGAGCGTGTGTGACTAAGTACACCCTTGCAGGGTTATGATCTATTCGAATAGCCGCGTCCGCGGATATGGACTACTTGGAGACATATGTTGTTCATAGATAACTTCAATGGCTACTCATAAAATTGCCAAGATAAGCGTGAGTGTCGTGGACGGCATTTCTGTATGGAGACGGAATGATTCCACGATAGTGTATTGTTGTGGTGTTAGTGGACTCGTGTGCGAGAAATCAAGTTGTCCAAATTATTTAAAAATGCAAGTGGTCTAGCCACGAGTCAAATGCTGGCTTTCCGCATGAAACCCCACAATACCTTTTGATACCTTGCATGAGTAGTTAGTTATCCTAAAGTCTTGCTGAGTACCTTCGTACTCATGTTTGCTTAATAAATGTTGCAGAGGTTGCTAATGACCCTAATGGAGGGTTCTTCGTAGACATCAACCACGACGAGTAGCTGGTGTCCCAACTACGATCTGGCCCTACGTTGGGTCTGTAGTATAGTCAGGCCATATGCCTTCTAGTTGCCCTGTCTGTACTCAGACAGTTTAAACTCTTCCGCTGGCTTGTAACTGAATGACTGCTATTATGGGTCATGAGACCCTTAATGTGTAACATTATGTGTGTGGCTCTTCCGAGCCTCTTAAATAAAGGTTGTATGTTTATGGTTATGTTGTGATGCCATCGATGTATCTATACATATCGGTATGCCATGCGTACGTGTGGCGTACTTGATATGTATGGGGTTCGATTACTTAGTCATGAACTTTAGTAGCACTCCTTACAAGGAAATGCCCCTTTGTGATCCAATGAGCCTTGCTAGTACGCTACTGCTCCGGACACATTGGTTGACCGGCATGTGTCCTTCTTAGCTGATGTGTCTGTCCCCTTTGGAGAAATGTCACGCGATGTAATGGAGTCCTTGTAGCTTGCTACGACTCGTCTACATTCGCTGATGACTGACACCTGCTTTGTTGGGTCATGTATGCATGTCCTTGTTCGGTACTGCCACTTTGGGTTATGACTAAACATGTTGATCCGAGTTCTTTGACATTGGAATGCTAGCGACACTATTGCATACGTGAGTCAAAAGACGCAAACGGTCCCGACTAAGGTAAGGCTGCAGCCGTGGAGTTAACCGTGCGTGAGACCGCAAAGGGATGCGATGTGTTACAGGCTGGATTCCTATGGCTTAGCATCGGGGTCCCGACATGTCTTCAATTCTCTGTTTGAGGTCATCCTGATGAAGTCATCATCCTTCCTGATGTCTACTACACAACCTTCTTCTTGTAGACTCGTGTTGGGCCTCCAAGCGCAGAGTTCTGTAGGACAGTAGCAAATTTCCCTCAAGTGGATGACCTAATGTTTATCAATACGTGGGAGGTGTAGGATGAAGAAGGTCTCTTAAGCAACCCTGCAATCAAATAACAAAGAGTCTCTTGTGTCCCCAACACACCCAATATAATGGTAAATTGTATAGGTGCACTAGTTCGGCGAAGAGATGGTGATACAAGTGTAATATGGATGGTAGATATAGGTTTTTGCAATCTGAAAGTATAAAAACAGAAGGTAACAAATAGTAAACAACAAGCAAAACATTGTATAAATGCTTGGAAACAAGGCCTAGTGTCCATACTTTCACTAGTCCAAGTTCTCCCAACAATACTGACATAGTTGAATCATATATAAATCCCTCACGTGCGACAAATAGTTCACTCCAAGGTCACAAATAGTGGAAAAATGTAGAAATTATTGTAGGGTACGAAACCACAAAAAAGTTATATTTTCTTATCAATCTTATGAGCTATCCCTATAAGTGTCACGAACAGCCCTAGAGTTCGTACTAAAATAACACCCTGAGATACACATCAACCAAAACCCTAATGTCACCTAGATACTTCAATGTCACCACAAGTACCACTGGGCATGATTATACGATATGCATCACATAATTTCAGATTCATCATGTTCAATCCAACACAAAGAACTTCAAAGAGTGCCCCAAAGTATCTACAGGGAAGTCAAGACGAAAACATGTGCCAACCCCTATGCATAGATTCCCAAAGTCACGGAACCCGCAAGTTGATCACGAAAACATACATCAAGTGGATCAATAAAACATCCCATTGGCACCACAGATATCCCATCGCAAGACATACATCAAGTGTTCTCAAATCCTTAAAGACTCAATCTGATAAGAAAACTTCAAAGGGAAATCTCAATTCATCACAAGAAGATAAAGTGGGGAAAACTCCATATGATTCATCTGTATTAATAAAGCTCGTGATACATCAAGATCGTGCCATCTCAAAAACACGAGAGAGAGATCAAACACATGGCTAATAGTACATACTCTCAGCCCCGAGGGTGAACTACTCCCTCCTCGTCATGGAGACCGCTGGGATGATGAAGATGGCCTCCGGTGATGGTTTCCCCCTCCGGTGGGGTGCCGGCATGGGCTCCCAATTGGTTTTTCGTGGCTCTAGAGGCTTGAGGCGGCAGAACTCCCGATCTAGGTTTCTTTCTAAGGGTTTTGGTATTTATAGGAATTTTTGGCATCGGTTTCATGTCAGGAAGGTTCCCGAGGAGGTCACAAGCCACAAGGGTGCGGCCTAGGGGGTGGTCACGCCCAGCATGCTTGTGGCTTCCTCATCCACATCCTGGCCCAGCTCTGGTGCTTCGGGGTTCTCCTTTGGTCCAAAAAATCACCGTAAATTTTCAGCCCATTCCGAGAACTTTTATTTGTGCACAAAAACGACACCATGGTAGTTGTGTTGAAAACAACGTCAGCCGGGTTAGTTCTAATAAAATCATACCAAAATCATATAGAATTATTGTAAACATGGCATGAATACTTCATAAATTAGAGATGCGTTGGAGATGTATGAGCATCCCCAAGCTTAATTCCTGCTCGTCCTCGAGTAGGTAAATGATAAAAGAAATAATTTATGAAGTGTGAATGCTAGCAAGTGGACAAGTTTGACAAATGATACTTCTAATCACTTTTTCTAGCATCAATATAAACCATAAACATTACCTCATCTCATAAAACTTCTCATGATCAAGTAACAAGCTATTCACATGTCAAAGTATAGACCAAAAAGTTTCTTGAAAACTAACAAACCATAATCCTAGTCATCCAACAATTGCAATTCATCTTATTTTCATGAAGGGTCTATGTAAGAGCTTTGATTTAGCAAATTCCACATACTCAACTATCATATAGTCTTTCATGATTGCTAACACTCAAAGCATATTTTAAGAGCAAATGGCATCCATCGAACACAGAGAAAGATAGGGGCTTAATGTCTCACCTCCCAACTTATTTATCATATAGATAATTGTCAACAATAATAATTCATGATCAAATATATTTGTGTGGATATATATGTTTATATCATTCCCCAACACATGACGCTTTCCAAGAGAAAAAGGCAAAATATAGGAAGTGGTGAAGATCACCATGACTCTTGCATAAACGTAAGTACTAGAAAGTACAAGATAATTCCTTCACAGAGGAAACATTGATTTGCAGAGGTGCCAGAGCTCAAGCTTTTAAAATAGAGACGGATAATAATTTTGAGCGGTATGCTTTCATTGTCAACATAACAACCGAGAGATCTCGGTATCTTCCATGCTAGATACATTATAGGCGGTTCCCAAATAGAATGGTAAAGTTTTTACTCCCCCTCCACCAATTACACTCCACGGCGAGCCAGATCCACGGGTACTGTCCATACAAACAACAATCCTGGGGGAGTTTTGTTTCATTATATTTTATTTTATTTTTGAGCATGGAACTGGGCATCCTGAATACGAGCCACTTTCTCGTGAATGATAGTGAATCAACACATATCTTGAAAATAAAGCACCTAGTATGGAAGATACTAACAACCCCTAGCCACGATATGAGCGATTCGGGCATACAAAACAGAATATTATTTGAAGATTTAGAGATTGGCACATGTAAATTTACTTGGAATGGAAGGTAAATACCGCATATAGGTAGGTATGGTTGACTCATATGGAACAACTTTGGGTTTCAGGGTGTTTGGATGCATAAGTATTATTTGTACTTGGTGCGCAAGTTTTGGCTAGTATGAGGTGGAAACAAGTGCCACATGTTGGAGGATCCATAACAATATAACTTCTATACAAATATACCCAAGCATAACTCATTACGTTGTCTTCCTTGTACAACTTCAACTAATTTGCTCAAGTTTGAAAATAATTAACGGGCATTCACAATCATAGAAGATTTCCAAGATAGTATATTTATATGTGAAATCTCTCTTCCTTCAATATTCTTTCATGAATTGCTCAAGTGACCAATGCGGTGTTTGCTAACTCTCAATAAATTTTACCACCTATATTTCATGTATGTGAAGTCATTACTCCCCATGGGATAAGCATATAAAACATATATAATTTCATACTTATGATATTCAATTTATTCAACCATTTACTCATAGGATATAAGTGAAGCACGAGAGTAAATGACAGAACTACTCCAAAACATATAAGTGAAGATCAATGAGTAGTCAAAAAATTAAACACCTATGTGAGGACTTTCTATCTCTCTCTCTCTCTTAATAAATATTTTAAGATCTGAGTATTTTATTTAAACAGTAAGAAAAAGAAAAATAGCACTCTAAGAATAAGGCACATCATGTGAACGAATAAAAATTTAGTCTCAACATAGGCTAACCGATAGTTGACGGAGAGAGGTGGGATGCGTAGCATCCCCAAGCTTAGATGCTTGATACTTCTTGAGATATTTACTTGGGGTGACTTGGGCATCCTCAAGCTTGAACTTTTGAATCTCTTTCAATCCTCTGATATCATGGTTACACCTATTCTCAAAAACTTCATCCACACAAAACTCGGAAAGAACTCGTAAGATATGTTAGTACACATAATAATAAATCAACTCTTTAGGTACTGCAAAGACAAGTTGCACAATAATTTTAAAACATTAGGTACTGTATACTATCATTTCCACAATTTATATATACCAATATAAGCTATGGAAACTATAGGATAAGTAGATAACAAAACTATGACAACAATCTGTCCAAACTATACAGTCTATAGCAATTTATGAAAACAGTATACTTATGTAACTCAATAAATTATGAAACTTTTTTTAATGATATAAAATTTATATTAAAACCCTGTGTAAAAATTTCAGAAACTTTCCATGTCCTAGTAAAATATGAAAATTCAAACACAACACCACCAGTTTCTGTTTTTACACAGCACCAATCAAAGCATGCAATGCAAGCATCCTAATGCAATTCTTGGAACTTTTTATTGAAAAAAAAGATTATAAATAACACCTAACAAAGAAAAACAAAATAAAATGATGCTACAAGAAAAACTCTTGTTATGTGACGAATAAAAATATAGCTCCAAGTAAGATATATCGATAATGTTGAAGACGAAAGAGGGGATGTGTTCCCGGGCATCCCCAAGCTTAGGCGCTTGAGTCTTCCTTGGATATTAGCTTGGGGGTGACTTGGGCATCCACAATATTAGGTTCTTGTCACTCCGTATTCTACTCATATCGGTATCTCACCCAAAACTTGAAAACTTCAATCACACAAAACTTAACGGAACTTCGTGAGATGTGTTAGTATAATAAGTAATGATCATTCACTTAGGTACTGTCAAGACAAGATTCATAATTGTTACCACATGATACCTACCGTATTCTACTATTCCCATAATTTATATCACTGAATATAAGCTATGGGAACACTAAAACAAGCAAATTATGCATGCAAAACAGAATCTGTCAAAAACAGAACAGTCTGTGAAGAACTGTAGTGTAACCATACTTCCCTGTCTCTAATTTTTTTTGAAAAATTAGCAAACTCCAAGCAATTTGTATATAAATCATGTGTAAAAAATTCAGATCAAAATAACATTCCAGTTAATTTACAAAATTCCTGGACTGAGAGCAAATGTTTTTGTTTTTGCACAGAATGAAGTCAACTATCATCCACACTATCCCAAAGGCTTTACTTGGCACTTTATTGAAATAAAAGGCATAAAGAATGATTAATACAGTAGCTTAATCATGTGATCACCAAAAAACAAAAAGTAAAAGTGTTGGTTGTCTCCCAACAAGCGCTTTTCTTTAATGTCTTTTAGCTAGGCATGATGATTTCATCACATAGGAATAATAATTATAACATGCAAAAGAGCATCATGAATCTCATGACAAACACATTTAAGTCCAAACCATTTCCTATGCATAGGGATTTTGTGAAAAAACAATTTATGGGAGCAAGAATTAACTAGCATAGGAAGGCAAAATATGTAGACTTTCAAAACTTCGAACACATAGGGAGGAAACTTCATATTATTGCAATTCCTACAATCATATGTTCCTCCATCATAACAATTTTCAGTAGCATCATGAAGAAATTCAACAATATAACTATCACATATAGCATTATTTTCATGATCTACAAGCATAGAAAATTTATCACTCTCCACATAAGCAAACTTCTTCTCATTCATAATAGTGGGAGCAAACTCACCGAAATAACTATCATGAGGTACTTGATTGACATAACCACTTTGAATATTAAAATCATGATAAAAAGTTTCATGGTTACCGTCACTCTTTATAGCATACATGTCGTCACAATAATCATCATACATAGGAGGCATGCTATCATCATAATAGTTTTGCTCATCAAAACTAGGGGACTAAAAATATCATATTAATCAAGCATATAATCCCCAAGCTTGTGGCTTTGCATATCATTAGCATCATGAATATTCAGAGAATTCATACTAAAAATATTGTTATCTTGATCATCACTAAAATATTTAGTGTCAAACGTTTTAATAATTTCTTCTTCTAACACCTGAGCACAATTTTCCCTTCCATCATTTTCACGAAAGACATTGAAAAGATGAAGCATATGAGGCAACCTCAATTCCATTTTTTTGTAGTTTTATTTTCTAAAACCAAACTAGTGAAAAACAAGAAACTAAAAGATTTAATTGCAAGATCTAAAGATATACCTTCGAGCACTCACCTCCCTCGCAATGGCGCCACAAAAGAGCTTCGTTGACGGGATGTGAGGTCCGCTTACCTAGCCTCCCCCGCAATGGCGCCAGAAAAGAGCTTGATGTCTACTACACAACCTTCTTCTTGTAGACACGTGTTGGGCCTCCAAGCGGAGAGTTTTGTAGGATAGTAGCTAATTTCCCTCAAGTTCATGATCTAATGTTTATCAATCCGTGGGAGGCCTAGGATGAAGATGGTCTCTCTCAAGCAACCCTGCAATCAAATAACAAAGAGTCTCTTGTGTCCCCAACACACCCAATACAATGGTAAATTGTATAGGTCCACTAGTTCGGCGAAGAGATGGTGATACAAGTGTAATATGAATGGTAGATATAGGTTTTTGTAATCTGAAAATATAAAAACAGCAAGGTTACAAATAGTAAACAGCGAGCAAAATGTTGTATAAATGCGTGGAAACAAGGCCTAGGGTCCATACTTTCACTAGTGCAAGTTCTCCCAACAATACTAACATAGTTGAATCATATATAAATCACACACATGCGACAAACAGTTCACTCCAAAGTCACAAATAGTGGAGAACAAACAAAGAAATTATTGTAGGGTACGAAACCACCTCAAAGTTATATTTTCTCATCAATAGAATGAGCTATCCCTATAAGTGTCACAAACAGCCCTAGAGTTTGTACTAAAATACCTCCCTAAGATACACATCAACCAAATCCCTAATGTCACCTAAATACTCCAATGTCACCACAAGTACCCATGGGCATGATTATACAATATGCATCACATAATTTCAGATTCATCATGTTCAATCCAACACAAAGAACTTCAAAGAGTGCCCCAAAGTTTCTACCAGAAAGTTAAAACGAAAACATGTGCCAACCTCTATGCATAGATTCCCAAGGTCACGAAACCAGCAAGTTGATCACCAAAACATACATCAAGTGGATCAATAGAACATCCCATTGTCACCACAAACATCCCATCGCAAGACATACATCAAGTGTTCTCAAATCCTTAAAGAATCAATCCGATAAGAAAACTTCAAAGGGAAAACTCAATTCATCCCAAGAAGATAAAGAGTGGAGAACTCCATAAGATTCATCTATATTAATAAAGCTCGCGATACATCAATATCGTGCCATCTCAAGAACATGAGAGAGGGAGGTCAAGCACATAGCTAATGGTACATACCCTCAGCCCCGAGGGTGAACTACTCCCTCCTCATCATGGAGACCGTCAGGATGATGAAGATGGCCTTCGATGATGGTTTCCCCCTCCGACAGGGTGCTGGAACGGGCTCCCGATTGGTTTTTCATGGCTTTGGAGTCTTGTGGCGGCGGAACTCCCGATCTAGGTTTCTTTGTGGGGTTTTTGGTATTTATAGGAATTTTTGGGTCGGTCTCACGTCAGGAAGGTTCTCGAGGAGGTCACAAGCCACAGGGGTGCGACCTAGGGGGGTGGTCATGCCCAACAGGCTTGTGGATTCCTCATCCACTTCCTGTCCCAGCTCTAGTGCTTCGGGGGTTTCTTTTGGTCCATAAAAAATCACCATAAATTTTCAGCCCATTCCGAGAACTTTTATTTCTGCACAAAAAATGACACCATGGTAGTTGTGCTGAAAACAATGTCAGTCTGGGTTAGTTCTAATAAAATCATACCAAAATCATATAGAATTATTGTAAACATGGCATGAATAATTCATAAATTATAGATACGTTTGAGACGTATCACTTCCTTCGGGATATTCATCGTCCTATGAATGTGATAAGATGGAAAAACTCATGAAGATCGCATATCCACAAAGTTGGCCACCTAACGGTGAACTCAAAGAAGAAGACATGAACTAATTCTCTAGTTGTAACCTAGGGAATTCATTGAGTGCAAGATGCGATGGTACAAAGGTTTCAACAGGGGAGGCAATCATTCAATGCCTGATGAGAAGGTGAAAGGGAATTAGAGCGACGAGAATAAATATTGTGTTTGATACTAGAACAGATCATGCCTTGGAGAGTGGACCAGGAATTACAGATGAAGCCAAATGCAGAGGATAATTTGGAATCAAATATGTACATGAGAGTCGGGTCTCGGTCATGTGGAACTGTGGGTTATGGGCCCACCATATGGGTTAAGAGTAGGCAAAGCGGTGGCATATTGTGCGGTCTTGGTAGCAAGACACGTGAGAGGATATCTCTACTATTAAAGCAGGATGTGCCGTCGTGATGGTTCAACCTCTGCGATGGTTCGACCTCTCGATCCCACCTCCCTTCGTTCAACCTCCTCCTCCCACGTAAAAAACGGCAAGAAAGAAAAAAACCATCGTACCACCTCTCGATCCCAACTTCCCACGCATTGTCGTAAAAAAGAAGAAAATAAACTGCCACCCAACCTCTCCTTCCTCGTTGCCCGCAGCGACCCCTTCACCGCCACCATGCACAGGCGGTCGCCCTTTCCGGCCATCCGCCGCCGCCACACGTAGCCGGTCGTCGTCTCCGTCCATCCGCCGCCGCCCGCCGCTGCCACGTAGAGCCGGTCGCCCTCTCCGGCCATCCACCGCTGCCGCCGCCACGCGCGGTTTGTCGTCCTCTCCGTCCATCCGCCGCCATCACGCGTGGTTCGTCCTCTTCCCCGGCCATCCACCGCGCAGCCGGTCGCCCTCTCCGGCCATCCATCGCGGCCGCCACGCGCGGTTCGACGTTCTCTCCGTCCATCCGCCGCAACCACACGTGGTTCATCGTCCTCTCCGGCCATCTGCCGCTGCAACGCGTAGCCGGTCGCCGTCTCCGGCCATCCACCACTGCGCGCCGCTGCCACGCGCAACAGGTCACCCTCTTCGGCCATCCACCACTCCCGCCGCCACGCGCAGTTCGTCGTCCTCATTCTACCTCCCGAGTGAGGAAGACCGGCAAGAGGAAGCAGGGGGATATGGGAATGTGAGGTCAGTCCCGTGGTACGCGGCGAGGGGCGAGGGCCTCAAGGCGGCGCTGCAAAGGGAGAAGAAGCCGCGAGACGTCAGGATGGCGCCCCTGCTCAAGGTCAAGAAGCTCTCCGACAAGGTCATCTTGTCGTCCCGTGACTCGTCGCCGGCTCCGACTTCACCGCCGGCTATGACCTCTCCAGGTACGCACACACTCCCTCCGTCGCCATGGACTGCTCTCACCTCCAGCCTCTCGACCCTGAATGGTTTCTCTGCCCGATCCCACCACGGTGGAGATGGTGGTGCCAGCGAGGGGCAAGGCAGTGGCGGCCACCGACCTGAGCGTCGCCATCCCGGAGGGCACCTACGCGCGCATCGGTGAGTCTTCTTGTCCCGGGGGGTCTTAGTTTCTCGGCTGTGCATCGGGTGTTCGACGAAATGCTTACCTCGTTCGTCTTGTTTACAACATTGCGGTCGGGCCTGGCGCTAAAGCACTCCATCGACGTGGGCGTCGAGGTGATCGACGACCACTATCGGGCCCGGTGGGCATCGCGCTCTTCAACCTCTCGGAGGCGGACTTTGCGGTGCGGTCGGGCGACCGTGTCGTGTAGATGATCGTTCAGGTGATTGCAATGCCCGAGGTCACCGAAGTGAAGGACCTCGACGCCACCCTTCGCGGGGATCAGGAAAACGACACCAGACTGGCAGAAAAAGGGTAACCTCTTGATCGATCACGGAGGGACGAGGTGCTATGCTCGGCATTCTTCTGAGTACGTCATTATTCTGTCTCTATCATGAAATTGATTAAGCTTCCATATCAAATTGCCTTAAAACAGATATTCTTCCATCATTAGATTGCTTTGAAACTGATACATCTTAACTTCCATCAGCAGTTGATATTATGTCTAGGGGAAAAGGGCAGTTGTCTGAAGATTACAGTTTCAGAATGCTGCTCTTTATATTAGTACAAAAGAGTGTCCAAAAAACAAGTTCAGAAAAGTGGGTCAGCCACTAGCCCCTCGGTACACAATCCAGATCATAAATAAATATTGTGCTCACAATTTGACAAGCATCAATGATAAGTTCTTACATTGGTATCATTCATATACAAGATAAGGTCTTACATTCATATACAATCTTCAGTTTATTCTGAGTTCTAGATTCATGACAGAAGAGAAATACAGTTTCTACATCTGAAACTTTAGTTCGGGCTCTTGCTGGCTCATGCTGCTCAAGTATTGTTTGCCTCCTCCAGCGTTGCAATGCAGGCCGTGTCTATGTGGTTGTCGCCCTTCATCCTTGGCTGCTTGCGCTCAGCAACGCGACACTCACTTGGTACGTCCCATAGTGGCAGCAAGCTCAACAGCGCACTGGAGTCATGCGGTGGTGGCGGCCATGGCGTTGCTAGCCACTCTCTCTGTGTCTCTTGATGTGACGCTGGCGGCAGCTGTCGTCACACTCCCACGCTGGTGCGACGATGGTAGGGGTGTTCGCCTTATGGCGAGCAAATGGCAACAGGGAGTAAACAGATCGGTGAATTTTTTTTTCTTACTGAACTGAGCCGGATCTCTTCAGGGCTCATGGCTGCACGCTGCTCCGCATCAGTGTTTTCGTGGTTTCTGGCTGCTACCGTCGAATGACCAGCGAACGGTGATTCTGGAAGGACGTCCCTCGGTAGTACTTTGAAGTACCTTAGAGGATCGTGTTCCGAGCTCTCAACCTTGTTGTTGATGGATTGATCTAGATAAGTTAAGAGTATCTGTTTAGGATGGTGATGGATGAAAACCTTCAGATGGTTGTTCTGTGTCTGATGTTAAATGGAATATTGTGATATCGTCCAGTCCACTCTTGAAGTTCGTGTTCCAGCTGGTCATGTCAAATTTCAAGCTGGCAATGTGACTGTAATTTATTTACTCTCCAGTAATGCACGGGCAGGGTAAAAACTTGGGAAGGCTTCATAATCGTCTTCATAGCCAGATCATTGATGTGACTGTTTCATTATCTGTGATTTGACGCAGTGACGCTTCATAATTTGTTTTTAGTTTTGTCATCCATCTAATTGTGTATATATGTGGCAGAGAAATATGAAATTCTGATGTAAATGGTCACTAATCAGGACTGACAGTGCTGGATGCATGGATGAGAGTGGAGGCCGCCTGAGGAAGACACACCATTGAACGGGATGCAGTTCATATTGCAACCTATGAAATGGTAATATCTCACCCCTACCGTTTTCTATCCTCTCAGATCTCAATCTTCACCAGAATAAAGCATTTGATTAATGAGCTTTGCAAATCCGCCTTGCATAGATTATAAGACCCGGAAGAAGTGACTAGGCAATTGTGCTATTAATTTGGTTTAACAGCTTCATAGGTCCGTTGTCACTGTTCCTGCCGTCCTCCTGTTGGGCCATCGAGGACCTCCTGTAGTTCTCCGTACGTGCACCGTTGAGGGCGCCGAAGGTCTATCACAATTTAATCAGGTGAACTTTTAACTAGATCTGGGGTATTCTGTGCTTTGCATGACTAATACTACATTTTTGGCACTTGGTGGTGGGTCAAAGATTTTTTATCGGCAATTTCATCTACAAACCAATCCTCCTCTGATACATACTAGAAACATTTTTTGGGACAATAAGAAGTTGTTATTCCGGAGTTTAAGTAACCATTTGATAATTCCTTTGGGAAATACATGTGATCTGAGCATGAAAATCATTCTCATATATAGATATAGGAGGAAATGGGACTGATGTAAGAGTGTGTTTGTTTAGACCAAGATTAGAATTTGACGACATGTATAAGTTCGGATTGTTGAAAAATTATTGTACTGGAATGTGTAATTAGATATGACACGTACATAAGAATTGTGCAGCAGTCTTGTCTGACAAAGTAGGATCAAGAGGGATACTTAAGAACGAAGATGCAGACTTCCTACCACCAGATGCATTAAACTGGACTGTATCAACATGTAATGCCATCTCCTTTATTAGGATTGCCTTATTTGTGCTATTTGGTCAGCGTATGTTTTACTTATGATATTACTTAGCTAGGAACTAAGGTGGGTTGTGCCTGCCAAGGCACTAGGTCCAGGGATATAGGTTAGAAATCAGAATGTTTAATTCATTCTTACAAAACTTTACGCGCATACTTCTGTGTCGTTTTAACATAACTGCGTAGCAATCCAATAAATTATGTAAGATTCAGTAGGAGGCAGTGGTGCCGGGATGAAGGTGCGGTCATTGCAGTCCTGGACAACATTGATTCATGCACATGTCCTATCCGCGGCAATGGTAATATTCTTTGTGATTAGGGGTATCTATTTTCATTATTTTTTCCTGATGTATGTCATTGACTGGGCTAAATGTAGTTATGATCTCTCAGCTGTTATGGAGAAGAGAAGGCTGAAATTTTTCTTCTGAATTTCATGAGGCATGAGCCACAAATTTTCTCAAGAATGACCCTTGGTATATATAAGGCACACATGCAATTTTAATAATACTCTCTTTTTAGCTCTCATTTATCTCGTGGCTCAGAGCATCATATAATATAAAAGAGTCATTCAAACATAGCTCTTTTAATATCGACAAATGATTGGTTGCCTGATTTATTTATAAGATGATTCTTCTATGTATTTAGTTACATGATTTTAACTTGATTATCTTCTTTGAACATTTTCTTTTGCTCACTATTAGTTGATTCACATTTGTATGTGTTTTGTTGGTCTTTAGAACATTGGGGGAGCGTAAACACGAAACATCATGTGTAGCAGATAACGCTCTGCCTGCACTGGGCGGCGGAGCATGGGGCCACGACCGTGGCTGATGTGCTACTGGAGAGAATGGCACGAACTTGGAGGTGGCCATCGTGAATCGCCACCGGGTATGTAATTGTTTTCTATTCTTTTCCCCTGAATTTGTACTCTCGTTTTGGGTCCTTTGTAATGTTGTGGGATTTGTATTCTTTTCCCTCAAGGTGATGAATCAGAGAAGCGAGGGACTTAATTCTTCAGTGAGGCCAGCAGTGTATCCCATTACTTGCATTTCCTCTTCAGTATGCTGACCAGATCTCGAGAGTCTTGGATGCTTCTTTCTCAGTCCATTTAAATAGATCATTATTTTTACTAGGTTGTACACATTTTTTCTCTCAATGCGCGCTCTCACAATCATATACCTTTTCCGATCTTGAAAGTGATTTGTTGATGGTATAGGATATCACTCAAACAATGTATTCTCATCAAGGATTGGGATGTGTTCTCCATACAACATATTGTCCAGGGTATGTTTTTCCGTCCAATAAACTGAACTGCCTCATAGAAAATTATATGTAATACCCTCTTCTCCATAAATAAATGATATTTACTTGGTGGTAGGCCATGCTTGGCAGCCTCTCCTCCTCCCGGTCTTCGGTGCTTCTGCAGGAACTTAGCACCACTGTGGTCGAGCCACATAGCACACGAGCGAGCTACAACGGGCGCACCACTTCATGGTCGAGCCACATAGCACACGAGTGAGCTACAACAGCGCACCACTTCGTAAGTTATTTTGCTCCATGTGTATATAACTATATATATACTTGGACTCATTGGAATTCATGTAGCTATTCTTCATAGTATTAAACACGTTAAATTAGTTGATGATTCACAAGAATATTGATAGAATAATTCTACAGATTTATCTATGATTTTATGATTATGTTCTTACTACAATTTATGGTTTAATATGTATCTTGCAAACTATGTAGGCAAAAATTATCACGTATTTAAGAGCTAAGAGAATGGTGTCAAAATGTAGTTGATTACCTTTCAAATTGTGTTACAGGATTCAACGATTAATGTGTATACAATATACTTTCATGTCTACTTGATTCTTCTATAAAGAATGTGGATCCACGTGGTTTGGAATGTTAAATATGTGCTCATACGATGTCTGAATTGAGCAACCTATTTATCGACGGCCGATTTTTAATTATGTCTTATGAAGTTGTGATATTCTGCGAGGAAAAGCTTGTGAGTGGAATTAATGAGCATGGTGCTTGTGATGTTTCCTTCAAAGTTCTTTTGCAATCAATCAATCATTCCTATATTCTTATGTGTATAAATTCTCCTCTAAATCCTACATAACAAAAAAAAGGTTGCATACATATGTGTGTTACAATCTATTTCTTTCATATTGTTCACCTGTTTCATTGTATACATGCATTTTGGAAGGCAGATGTTAATGTTGGTTGGTTGCCACATAAGTTAAAAAGGTTAAAATCTTGAGTTGTATCGAGCATAGTCCTTTGCTTGAAGTTTCTGACGGACTATATAACATTGACCATTCAATCATTCCATCAGAATGAGATAAGGGCACTATTACATGGTTCGACAGAGATTGAAAGTATATTGCTTTATCGATTCTGATATAATGTTTCTTCTTATTCTTGATCGTACCTATAATATGATACAAGCAATTATTTTGAAAGCTCGTTCAGTCGCACGACTTGGTGACTAGAGCTGCATTTTGAATATTGTACTATATAATTGAAGCACCACCATATTTTAGTGTGAGGAATGTGCCCGTGTGATAATCTATATGGAAGCTACAAAAAGTTTATCTTAAAATTTGATTGTATAGTATTAGATATCACTGTAAATTTTAATCTCTCGCCAGACACCAAGATTGGACAAGACATTTAATAGTAGAGATTGTGCAAGGTGAAGGACGAAGAAGATAACACGGAGGATAAAAGGTCATGCAAGGAGGTTGAGTGTCCTCTCGAAAAGAGGGAGGGGAGAGGATACCACTTTAGAACCATGAGATATCATCACATGTGAATAGTCTATGACTCATGTCACATGACATTTTCTTTGATACACAAATTTTGTTATCTCGTGGCAACGCACGGGTACTATACTAGTAATGTTAGTTATGTTAGCAACAACATCGATACCAAGGGCGGGGGACGAATAGAACCATTTTCCTTCTCGTTGAAGCAAGGTGGACAAATAGGCAAAGTTCTCGTCCACCGGCGGCTACCGGAATGTTATCCAAAATAGTAACAGGGTTTTACTGGCAGAGTTGTACACCAAGGTTTTTACCAAAGCGTGGAATTACCACTGCTCAGATAAGTTAGATTACAAGAAATGTTAAACAGACCAATGGGAAGGAAAATGTGATTATCATATCGATCAGACCAATGGAAAGAAAAAATGTGTTCACACACAAGTATTATCGTATACCTTTCCCAAGGAAAATAGAGCACGGTATACATGATAGGTCATCAAGTACATAACCATTTAGATAGAGGGGCATGAAGAATCATGATGTTTACCCATAAAATATTGTTTGGATAATTGATCAAGAACATTTTAGCATTGTGCTTCCAATGTTCTTGTTGACATTGGAAATACAACATTCGTTCTTCGAGGGTAGCATCGGCATGGTCATCATGTAAAGGTTGGCCTTTGGGTACACAAAGGATCGATCAAGAACAACTTATAAAATTAGTCATACAATTTCCTTATCAGAAAATGGCGAACCTTACTGAACAAGATACTATAATAGTAGGTCCTACGGCCAAGTGTGGTAACCATAACATCACCTTACCAAGTCACGTAGAGACCAATGTTATACCTTTTTGAAAAAGTTTCCACCATCACATCTGCCCGAGATTCAGATCTAATTGGTGTCAGGATACCTTAGACTCAGGATGTCTGAGAAGAAAAAGGGGTAACAAAAATTGACGAGATGATGATGCAAGACTCTTGGGATATGAACTACAAAAGCACGTATTGAATAATGATTTGGATTGTAAGACACATGAACACAATCTCAAGACATTCGTGCCCACATGGAATGCTTACAACAAAATGCAACCGAGTTTTGATTTGGGAACAATCATAGACGATATCAAGGTCCTTGTGTAAGTTTGGATTAGCTCTTGTGAAGGAACTTATTTTCCTTGATCAAATCAGTTAGGTCTTGGGGTGGTAAGAAAGTTATATGAAGTGAAGATAACAAATCTTCAAAATGTATAACACTTTGCACATGCGTGAATTATTTGGGATGATCTCAGAGGAAGCGAAACAAAACTTTCTCATATTCACGGCGGCAAGAATGCACGTGAACTTTGGGAAAACACTTCTTCTATTAAACATATTCGTCATGAGCTAGGCACAAAGTTAATGCTTTCAAAATCTTCATCATGAAACACGGAGAAGTTGAGGCTGTGGCCGATGGGCTCGGCAACAGTCCCTCAAGAATTCGATAGGGATGAATTTCCAAAATTATAAGCACAAGGAGATAGCATTTGTCAGACCAAATAATATAATGATGTAAGCTCGAGGAAACATCAATAATTGAACGTTGATTGAAGGGTGCACTCGGAAATACGGGCTGAGTAGCACGACCAATGCTGAAATTGTGAGCCAACAACCAACACACTAAGAATGAAAGTATTAGTCATTAACTTCAAAGCAACGAGGTTGAAAAGTATTGGAATCACACATCAGAGTGCATTTGTCGGTATTCCGGTTAGAAGCAACACACGGACCAAGAAATGAATGGTGATGGCGAGAAGTATAACTATATCAAGAATTTTTAACAGTGCAACAATTCTCAAAACATTCTTGACATAAAAGATGGTAATACTCCAAGGTAGAACATAACATAAGCTGGATAGCAAGGAACTCAAGGGACAACACAAAACATGAACAAGTTTGTGCGGGAAGGAAGCCAATAAGGCTGGCGATGATAACACAAATCATCGAGTTGCAAGGATGGTATTTCTCATCATGAATTCGATTGATACCCTGGAAGAGCTTGGAATGATGATGATGATCATGACACATTTGTCAAGAAGTTACATGAAGATGTAATCGTTGAACGATGACATCAAGCAAACAAATGGTGAAGCGAAAGGTTGTGGGAACCACAGATAAGATTGCTTGCTCAGAATCGAAATTGCGTTTCAAGGCAACCAACATGATGTTGCAAGCTCTATGTAAGCTTAAATCACAGTTGGAAATGTGTTTCAGGGATGAAGGATACACATAGCATGGTCAAGATCTAGCATGACGATGATGATGTAGCTTACCAGCTTTGAATGACATGATCAAGTACAAACTCATAAGCAAAGAATACTATTAAGAGTTGTTGAATCACAATGTGTACTCGGTTCAGTTATCGGTGTCCAACAACAAAGAATGCGAGTAAACTCGAACCAGTGAAATATCATAGTTGAAGAGGAGCTCATAAGAAGTTATATAGCTCCCTTATATTCTCAAGATATCGGGGCTAATACTCGGAGGTAGATCAGAATAGAGGTTAGACTATTGTATTGATCGATCGAAGACAAGCACTTTAACTTGTTTGAGAAAGAAATCAAAGAAAAGCAACATGGTGAGAACCACGATTGCAAAGGACAAGATCACACATACCAGATCAAATTATACCAAGGGAATTTTATTGCTACGATAAGCTTCCATGATAAGACATACGCGGGATCCATGGGCATGAACACAAAGTTCAAGGTCGAATCCCACTTCATCAATGCATCGCCTACCATTTACTCCTCGCCTTTGATGAAGTTGTAGCTTTGAAAGATTATCGAGCAAAACACCAGAAGAGTAAGACTCGTGAAAACTCTCGGGTTCACACGGATTAGGGAAGGCATGCGTTCAACCCATCGGGGCATCTTAGGAACATATACCGCAAACTTCAAGAGTAATTGACACATGCTTGAAGAGCATGACTAACAAAAGCATAGGATACAACTTATCAGGGGATAAGACACAATTTACCAATTGATTATGTATCACGGGGAGAATATCACAAGAATTTTGAATGTGAAGGATGCTATCGGATAATAACCCAACAATGGGTGTGGCGGTACACAAAGGACCTCATATGAGTATCGATACCCAATCAGAGGAAGAAGGAATGCAAGGCATCGGATTATAGAACATGTGAATAATTTGATGCTTAAATACCAAAGAGATTATGGTTTCCAGGTTGTGTATCAGAATGAGATGTTTTGATCAAATACATATAAGTTGAATGGACTTAGATGGACAATCAATGAAGGTTGATTTGCCGAGAACCAACTGCTGTTTGGAAAGATGTGAGCCTAATAGATAAGTTATGAGGATCAACTCATGATTGCGTGCATTCACACACAGGTTGAATCAATAAGATGAAAGGACAATCAGAAAGTATTATTATGGGTGTGGCTAGACATATGAAATTAACCATAACGCAAGCAGGTGAGAAAGGTCAAGAGCAAAAGGCTACTGAGGATTTCGGAAGATTGAATAGTGTTTCAAAGAATTTCATGAAAGACATGAACAACTGGGGATGAACAAATTCTCGATAAGGGGACAAGATTTATAGGAGTTGGCCGTGGAAGGAAATCGCAAAACCGATGAGCACAAGTTCTCTAGATAACATCAGAGAGTATCTCAGAGTCTTCTGATTAATCAAGCCATCGTATGGAATGAGGGGCTCTCCGAGAGGAAGTAGTTACGAGAACCTAGAGTTAGAGTTAGGAAAATATTTAACCGAAATAGAAGAGACGTCAGAACCCAGAATATAGAAGAGGAGTAAAAGATCCTAATACCACCTGATTGACATGTGGGCCTGTTACCCACACAACAATGTTAGTAAAAAAATTTAAAGTACTAGGCTTAACTTCGGCCAAGGAGTTGGAAAGGGGGCTATCTACATGCAGTCGGCTCTGATACCAACTTGTGATGCCCCCATTTTGATCGCACACTAATCATACACGCAAATGCGTACGACCAAGATTAGGGACTCATGGGAAGATATCACAACATAACTATAGACACAAACTAAAGTCATGCAAGCTTCATGTTACAAGCCAAGGGCCTCGATGGCTCGAATACATAAGCTCAAATACAAACGAGTCAACAGAAGCAAACAATATCTCAGTACAAACATAAGTAAACATGTTTTGCCTTAAGAAGGCTAGCACAAACATAACATCAGATCGAAAGGGCAAGGCCTCCTACCTGGGAGCCTCCTAACTACTCCTGGTCGTCAGCGGCCTCCACGTAGTAGGTAGTAGTAGGCTCCGTCGGGGTAGTACTAGTCTTTGGCAGGATCAACCATCTCCCAGGCTCCGTCATCTCGTCGTGACAATCGTATCAAGAGGGAAAAGGGGAGCAAAGCAATGGTGAGTACTCGTCCAAAGTACTCACAAGACTTGCATCAGAACTATGTTAAGTATGCATTGGTTTCAAAGGAATGGGGCTATATGTTTGGACTGGAATGTAGAAATGCCAGAACAAAGGAGGAAGACCTAGTCCAATCGAAGACTAGCATCTTCAGGGTCTTGCAGCATTACAAGAGTGCCAATCAGTAACACATATGTACTAATTAAGTTGCAGCAAATTTATTAAATATGCCAAGAGATCCTTCCTAGACTCCTTGCGAGAAAGAAATCTCACAGCCAAGATTTCAATTTAAGTCACATTTCTAGTTGTATTAGATCGGGATACAACTCTAAGCATCTGTTACCGTGGACACAACTATTCGAATAGATATACTTCCCTGCAGGGGTGCACAAACTTACCCAACACACTCGATTAGCTCCGGCCAGACACACTTTTTTGGGTCATGCCCGACCTCGGCTGATCGACATGTTGTAGTCCTACCTAGGCTCAATAGAGAGGCCACACGCCAGTCTACATCCTAATCACAAATGGGTCATGGGACAATCTCTCTTCATAATCCTGTGCATTGTGAGGATGGCCGATGTTAGTCCTGGCACCACTTAATACAAGAACAATGCTTACACAGACCACCCGGGCGCATGCCGCTCACTGTGATATATGAAGATCTTTCAGGCGAATGTACGACGCCGAGTGCCCATACTTATTCCTGTGTGGTGGTTAGTGCGAAACATGCTAGAGGCCTTCTCAGATCACATATCCAAACCCATTAATGTTTTGTTAACTGAGGTAACGATCAATGATCCATGATATGTGGTCCTATCGCCCCGGCTCGAGGACTTGTGGAAAGTGCCAAGAATGCTCGGCCACGCCTCGTCGCAATCACGTGGGTATCCACCCGCTCCTTAATTGCAGCGACGATTAGTGACCCAAGATATGTGGTCCCGTCGCCTCGTCTTGAGGACTTGTGACAAGTGCCAAGAATGCTCGGCCACACCTCATCACAATCGCGTAGGAATCCACCCGCTCCACACATCTCATCATATTCAAGTAGTAAAGTTAAAGTAATCGTGTGTCTATAACATCAAAGGTATCCGAGGTATCACCCTCGATGGATTCAAATCGATGTAACCGTCAAGGTGACCAAGGAGGAATCACCCTCGATGGTTCACTCTGGAGGGGTTGTATGACAGAGTCAATATCGAAAGTTGTTGGGGATATTACCCGTTGTATGAACCACCCTATTGGGTCGGGTCAGGTTCATGGTGACTCGTCAATCGTGATCAAGATGGGCTTAGACCGAGGACCCAGAAGGGGTGAGGTGATCTCCAGCAGAGAGCCGACCGAGCCCAAGAGCCCGGATGGCGACTCAAGGCCCATGAAGAGGAAGACTCACCGGGTAGTTTCCTTGCTTGGGAGACACGGCGGTTTAGAGATATGTCAGGTCACGGTTTATGATGTGACATGACTCTGGTAAACCTAGGGCCTCGACCTGTATATAAAGGCGAGTCTCTAGGGTAGAAAGATTAGGTTACAATCCATCGAGAGCTAGGTCAGGCGAGTTACGCACCCTTGTAATCGATTCCACCATCAATATACACAAAGCAGGACGTAGGCTTTTACCTCCATCGGACGGGATGAACCTGGGTAAATCTGAGTCTCGCTTCCGCTTAACCCCTTTGAGTCGCCACCAAGGTGCGATGGCTCCATCTCTAAGTCCTTTCACAAGGACATTTGCCATGAAAAAACCACGACAGTTGGCGCCCACCATGGGGCAACCGCACGGTGGAGTTGAATTCTCAAAGGGAGCCCTTCCAGGGTTTGGGAGTTATGCGGTCAACCTCATGACTAAGAGTCATCGCGAGAAGTACTACATCGACAACTCTTAGTGGGGGCCTGACGCCGATTCAATCGACTCTGGGTACAGGGTCCCCTTCGGCAAGATTCACGTCTTCATTGGCAAGTTTGGGGTTCCCGTACCTGAGCCAGACACTTTCACCGACATCGTCGAGCCGGCTCGATTCGCCCAATCCGCCAAACGTCAGGTCAGGACACGCCATGCCTTCATTGGTTTTACGCAGGGGATCGACCTGACGGATGAGCCGGTGATCCAGGAGAACACCCCTGTGAACTCGGACGACGAGTCATCCATTGGCGACATAGATTCAATCTACCCTCTCCACGAAGGGCGGCTTGGGGGATTGCCCGAGGCGGCAATTTCCGAGGATTTCCAAGAACCCTGTCACCAGGTTGCCATCTACATGGCAGGAGCTGCGGTGGCTCAGCCGACCGCAGTGGGCAACAATGGAGCCAGCGAGTCAGGGAAGAAGCCCGCTAAAGCCGTGGCGGATCTAGTGGCAGGGATGTCTAAACTTACGGCGATTCCCGTGACCGCGGAGAACCAAGAAGGGATCAACACCGAATTGGCAAAGCTGAGGGAGGATATGGCCAAGATCCAGCACGAGATCGAAGTCGAGGCCATCATGATGCAAGCCAACAGGACCATATTGCTGCGGATACTCAACGGCTAAGGGTTCAGGGATGGCGGCTTGAACGACAACAGCGCACTTCCGATGCGGTCCACCAGAGGAGGCATCGCAATCGTCTACCGGTCGATCTAAACCCTACTCGACTCTTGGACAGCCCACATACCCCTCGGATGGAACCTAACCAGCCATGGCCAGTCACTCAGCAGGTTGACCCAGCTCAGCCGCCGCCCAATCTACAGTCGCCTCAGCCGACGCCAGCCCAGCCGCCACGCTTCCAGATGCCGCAGGGTCACTTTTCTAACCCCGCCAACAATGTGTTGGTTGCAACCCGCAACATAGAGTCTCTTCCCATCCATGGAAACTCCCTAGCTGAGGTGGAGGCAAGGAACACCATCGAGATGTTGAAAACGGTGGTGGTCCAATAGGGGCAGTACTCGTATAATCGTGATCGGCTGCACTCTACGCCTCACGCAAGTCATACCAGGAGCCGTCATGACGACCCGCCCGCAGTGTCTAGCAGTGAACAGCGTCGAGACCCGCATACCAACCCGCCCGGGCTGCCAGATACGCATGACCAGGACCTTGTGGATGCAGCACAAGCCGCCCGTCTAGAGGAGGCGGCAGCCGCGGCGGGTCAAGGCTATCAGGCTTATGTGCCGCCTGCCCCGCGCACGGTGAGTCGGGTGGCAGGAACATAGGGATACCCTGTTTGTCACCCGCCCTCCGCAATGAGCGTATGCCCAAGGACTTTAAGGGTCCGCACAAGGTTCCCAACTACACACCTTACCTTGAGCTAGGAGCATGGGTAGAGTTACGAGCTTGCGATGGACATGCTCGACGTTAGCGATGCCGTGTGTGCCAAGTACTTTACAATGACGCTTGAAGGGACGGCGCACAATTGGCTGAAGAATTTTCCGCCAACTCCATCAACACCTGGGCCGAGTTGAAGGAACATTTTGTCAAGAACTTCAGAGGAACATTCAAGAGACCAATGACTATTGTCGACCTACAGCACTATGTCCAATGTCCAGACGAGTCGGTCCATCATTGGACACAGCGGGTTGCAGAGGTAATCCATTCATCGCATGGTATCACGGAGGCTCAGTCCATGGTGATCTTGGAGAAAAACTGTCACTACGAGCCCTTGGTGTTGAAGCTTGGGTGACTCAAGCGAAAGGTGCAGGATATGGGCGAGTTGATGGACACCCTAACTAGATACGCCGAGTCAGACGATACCAAAGATCCCTGGGAGGACGATGATAAACTCGGCAATGCCAAAAAGGGGGAGTCATCCAGAAGCCAATCTCACGCACACGGACAAAACAACTACAACCCCACGAGCCAAGGGAAGAAAAGGCAGCAGGAAGGTGTAATTGATTTCGTCGCCAATACTAACACCGAGACCGGGAATCAGTGGCACAAGAAAAGGGGTTTCAGTGGGAAAAGGCCACTTAACTATAAGGAGATGCTCAAGGGCTCGTGTCCACAACATACCACATCAGAGGGTCCCACCACTCATTTTGGGAAAATTGCTATGTGATGCAGGAGTTTCGTGCTGAGGCACTCAAGAACAGCCAAGGAGGGAGTAGTGGCGGACACCCAGACCAATTTGGATCACGCGGCTCACACGGGAATCCATTTGGCGGGTGTCCCAACCCTGGTCCATAGGGCGGGTCACACTCCAACGCTGGGCAGTACCTGGTCTAGAGTAACCAGCAATATAATGCCCAGGGTGGTTTTCAGCAACAGCTTCACCCAGGCGGCTCTCAGCAGCAGAATTACAACAACGGCTTCCAAAACAACTCCAAGCAGTTGAATAGCGGGCAGTATCACGTGCTTACCACTAATGCCTGCAAGAGGGACAAGAAGGTTAAGCAGAGAACCATCAGCATAGCTGAGCCGGTGCTTCCCAGGTATCTCAACTGGTCTGAGCAGCCTGTTACCTGGAGTGGGGAGGACTAATACGTCTCCAACGTATCTATAATTTTTGATGGTTTCATGCTATTATCTTGTCAAACTTTGGATGTTTTGTATGCCTTTTATATCTTTTTTGGGACTAACTTATTAACTCAGTGCCAAGTGCTAGTTCTTGTTTTTTCTGTGTTTTTGACCCCTTTCATAGGAGGATTTTAAATGGAGTCCAAACAGAACGAAACTTCCAAAAAGATTTTTTCCGAAACACAAGAAGATCGGGAAGCTTGAGAACCAAGGCAGGGGGCCACCAGGGACCCCACAAGCCCCCTAGCCGCGGCCAAGGGGGCCCGCGCCTCCCAGGCTTGTGGGCTCCCTGGGCCTCCTCTGCCCTAGGTCTTCCGCTTATATTCCCTAAAATCCCAGAAAAAATCAGGAGATCATCGAAAGTACTTTTCCACCGCCGCAAGCTTCTGTCTCCGCAATATCCCATCTGGGGCACGTTCTGGTGCCCAGTTAAAGGGGGATTCGGATATGGAGGACTTCTTCATCAACACCATGACCTATCCGATGATGCGTGAGTAGTTCACCATAGACCTACGGGTCCATAGCTAGTAGCTAGATGGCTTCTTCTCTCTCTTGGATCTTCAATACAAAGTTCTCCATGATCTTCATGGAGATCTATCCGATGTAATCTTCTTTTGCGGTGTGTTTGTCGAGATCCGATGAATTGTGGATTTATGATCAGATTATCTATGAATCTTATTTGAGTTTCTTCTCATCTCTTATATGCATGATTTCATATCCTTGTAATTCTCTTCGAGTTGTGGGTTTTGTTTGGCCAGCTTGATCTATGATTCTTGCAATGGGAGACGTGCTTGGTTTTGGGTTCATACGATGTGGTGACCTCACCTAGTGACAGCAGGGGTAGCGAGGCACGCATCGTGTTGTTCCCATCAAGGGTAAAAAGATGGGGTTTTCATCATTGGTTTGAGTTTATCCCTCTACATCATGTCATCTTGCTTAAGGCGTTACTCTGTTCGTCATGAACTAAATACACTAGATGCATGCTGGATAGCGGTTGATTTGTGGAGTAATAGTAGTAGATGCAGAAAGTATTGGTCTACTTGTCTCGAACGTGATGCCTATATGTATGATCATTGCCTTAGATATCGTCATGACTTTGCGCGGTTCTATCAATTGCTCGACAGTAATTTGTTCGCCCACCGTAATATTTTCTATTTTGAGAGAAGCCTCTAGTGAACACTATGGCCCCCGGGTCTACTTCACACCATATTTTTAGCCTTACTCTTTTTCTTCGTTGCACTTTCCGCCTTCATATCTCACTTTGCAATCAATCTTGAAGGGATTGACAACCCCTTTATAGCGTTGGGTGCAAGCTCTTTTGTGTTTGTGCAGGTACTCTGGACTTGACGAAATTCTCCTACTGGATTGATACATTGGTGCTCAAACTGAGGGAAATACTTACTGGTCCTGTGCTGCATCGCCCTTTCCTCTTCAAGGGAAAAACCAACGCAAGCAAGTCTCCGTCAACATGTCAATTTCTGGCGCTGTTGTTTGAGAAGTAGCAAGGACCACCCGCCTCGGGTTGATAACCTTGGCGACTTGGCATTGGTTGTGGCACCATAGGTGGGAGCTACACCCTCTCCAAAGTCCTCATGGACGGTGGCAGTAGTATCAACATCCTATACTATGACATGTTCTGAAGAATGAATTTATTTAAAGGCGACTTGATGCCTTCCTCCACGGTCTTCCACGGCATCGTCCCGGGTAAGTCGGCATATCCTGTTGGGCGGATTAAACTCAATGTGTCTTTTGGTACCGAGTATAACTATAGGAGGGAGTCTCTCATGTTCGAGGTGGTCAAGATCAAGAGCCCTTATAATGCGTTGTTTCGTCGGTCGGCTTACGCCAGCTTCATGGCCCGACCATGTTATGTCTACCTTAAGCTCAAAATGCCAGGCCCTAGAGGAACCATCACGATAAGTGGAGATTGGAAGATATCCCACAAGTGCGAAGAAGGAGATGCCGCTTATCCTGAGTCGGCTTGCGCTGCTAAGGAACTCAAGTTTCATGAAGCCAATATTGACCCGACGGACATGACCCCACTCAAGAAACCCACAATCGATTCAAAGGAGCCATGCAAGAATTTTTTCGCTTCGGGTATCCTCATAGTATCATCACTGATAATGGTACTAATTTATCCAAAGGAGCCATGTAAGAATTTTGTGAAAAGGAGCACATCCGGCTTGATGTTTCTGCAGTTGCACATCCCCAATCCAATGGACACGCGGAAAGAGTGAATCAAGAAATCTTGGGTGGTATCAATCCCCGACTCATGGTTCCTCTAGAGAGCACCCCGGGTTGTTGGGTTGAAGAGCTTCCTTCAGTACTTTGGAGCATAAGGACTACCCCTAACAGGTCCACTGGTTACACGCCTTTTTCTTGGTCTACGGAGTTGAGGCGGTCTTACCAAGTAACATCAGGCATGACTCTCCGCGATTTGCCTCTTATATTATGGAGGACAATGAGCTGGCGCGTCAAAATTCATTGGATGCTTTGGAGGAGGAGCGTGACTTAGCCGCGGCACGGTCGGTGATTTACCAGCTAGACCCGCGACACTATCATAGCTGCCGAGTCAGAAGCCGGGTGTTTCAGGAAGGTGACTTAGTGCTTCTATTGATTATAGATCATACTGGTATGCACAAATTATCACCCCGATGGGAAGGACCTTTTGTCGTCAGCAAAAGTCTTCATAATGGTTCTTACTACCTGGTGGACCTTCGTCCCGATAGGCCAACGTCAGAGGTAGAAACAACCCGGCCATGGAACATTGCCCACTTGTGGCCTTATTATACTTAGAGCCATTGGCTCCTTATCATTGTACATAGTTTTGTTCTTGTACTCTATTTACATATATAGCAATAAAGTCGGCGCCCACAAAATTCGGGGTCTCTACACTTTCAGCTTCTTGAAAGCATGAGTCTTTATTATTTCACAAGACGTCCAAGCATGGACGCTATCAGTATAAAAGAGCATAAGTCGCGATGCTGCACTTATTTCAAAACTGGATATTGGTAAGCCACAGAGGACCAAAGTTGCCATGTTGCACGGTTCAAACATGGGCGTCTTATAAGATTATGAGAATTAAGCCGGCTTACTTGGGGGCTACTAGTTCCCAAGTCATTTTGCAGTAAGAGCGTAAACGCTTCTGCAATCCTATGTCCGAATTTTCCCTAATCATACGTCACTTGGGGGCTTCTACTCACTAAGTTCAGCCTGAATACCCTCCTGGCTAGCGAAAAATTAACGCATTACAATGGTTATACTGGACTGTATGTTTAGCAACTCGCCCTATGGTCCCATGTACTCTTGGCGAGTCAATCCAGTTTTGGACCCTGAACTCGCCTTGGTTAAAACATGAAGGGTGCTTGCGGGAGCCGGCATATGGAAAACAGACAAACCATGGGTTCACTGAACCTGCTTCACTGAAGCTTGACTCGTGCCTGATCAGCTGGTCTAAACAACTAAGGCTCTTGCAAAAGCCTCTCTTGGGTAGCACTAGAGCCTTGCAAACTCGTCCTTCCCTGCCGCGACTCCTCGAGCCAGCACACTTTATGACTACAAGGTATCTTTGTGGTACAGTTAAGAGTTTTCAAGACTCATGACTACGCGTCGCGTCTCATTGAGTCGGCTCAATATTCTTATATGATCACATGAAGCATAATTACTTTGATGAAGACACAACAAAACGCCTAGTAAGGCGGCTTATATTCTCAAAAGGGTGAGACTTCAGAGTCAACAAAAGGTACAGTGCAAGACAATATTGTTTTCATCTCTAACTTATTACACGGCTCAGAAGGCCACAAAATTTTACATGATCCAGAATTGGATCTCCTGGGTCAATCTCCATGGACAGTCTTCGAGTAACACCTTGATTCAAGCCGCCTCCGGGTGTGCCTGCGTCGAGCTTTCGCCGTCTTAGATCTGTAAGTCTCCCATTGTCCGATTGCAATTGGTTAAGGCGTGGAACTCATCCTCGTTGGTCAAGATGGTGGACGGGTCAGCATCAGAGTCAAAAAGGTGCTTACGACACTGCAGAGTCGGAACTGTGATTTCAAAAGAGGGTGGAGTGACATGTTTCTTGTTCTCGTTATAAGCTGGCTGATACTTGGTTAAGTCCAGACTGGCTGCCAGTTGAGTCGCCGCTAGGCAAGATTCCTTCACACAACGATGATAATCCTCTTGAGTAAATTATAACCCATCGTATTTGTATTCTAGAAACCCGCCAGTTATCTCCTCCGGCTTAAGCTCTGGAGCGTAAGTCAAGCATCAGCTCAGGGTGGTTAGTACTCCTTTCCGGGCAGCTGATCTTTTCAATTCTTCAATCTGCTTTGGCATGGTGGAAAAGCACCCCAACATATACTTGATTGTCTTCATGGGCTCCTTGTCGCCCATGACAGCCTTAATAGTCATCACGCCGGCGGCATATAGTTGTTCTGTTAAAGTGTATATTGCCTTTAGCTTCAACACACAATCATCATGGAGGTTGGCGGATCGAGGACCTGCAGCAAGGATACACAGTCATAAGTCGCCAAAGTGTCTTAAAGCATCGCTTTACAAATAAGGACAGTGGAGGACACTTACCGAACACAACAGTAGCCATCTTGGAGATATGAAGTTTCAGCCCAGACAGTTCCTACATGGCAACCTTCATTTGTTCTTCGGCTTGTTCGACCCTTTTCAGCAAGGCGGCTCGCTCAGCCTCGGCTTTTTCTTCAAACTCTTTGTGATCCACCTTCATTTTCTCAATATCAATCAGTTGAAGGCGGAGTTTTTCTTCAAAGTTAGCTCGGTCGTCTTGTTCCTCTGCTAAGCTTTGCTTCAAGCCTGACACGGTTGAGTCGGCCTGGATCAACGATTCCTACAAAAAACCAGACATTTATGACAAGTTTCATGCAGATTGCAAGCAATATCCCTGACACTTGGGGGCTAATGTATGATTCAAATTTTCCATGGCACTACATTAAAGCAAAGACCCGTCTCATCTTCAAGAAGATGACCCGGCCCTTGGGGGCTACAGGTTGAAGCTTTCTTCAATTTCAGCTACAGACCCGGCTCATCTTCAAAAAGATGACCTGGCCCTTGGGGGCTACAGGTTGAAGCTTTCTTCAATTTAAAACTACACACTCGGATCATCTTCAAAAAGATGACCCGACCCTTGGGGGCTACACGTTGAAGTTTTGTTCAATTTAAACAGAAGACCCGGCTCATCTTCAAAAAGATGACCCGACCCTTGGGGGCTACAGGATGAAGTTTTGTTCAAATTACACAGAAGACCCGTCTCATATTCAACAAGATGACCCGGCCCTCGGGGGCTACAGGTTGAAGCTCTCTACAAAGCTCGTCACAAAACTCCGACTCATCAAAGATGACTCGCCTTTTCAAGGGCTAATGGGAGTACATGTGAAGGAGGATAGCAGGTATCATACCTCATGTTTTTCTTCATCATATTAACCAGGGTTTTTTCCATTTCGTGACTCACCTCCAGGCGACTCAAATAGCCAGAATGTTTCATCAAACTCTAGCTTCTCAATATCGGGAATCTTCAACTTGGTCATGCCCTTCTCTATAAGGATTGCGGCATCCTTGGGCATATGCTCGGTCAACACTGCGGATGCAGGTTTAGAATAGCTTGTTCGAATAATGAAGACTGGATCTGGATGAGGTGTCATGTCTTTAGCCGCCTTTTGAGGGCTTGGCGGAGTGAGATTCTCAGCTGCTTCCTTCTGTGGGATCGGTAGCTCATCTTGAATATCAAGGAGATCGTCAGGAGCTTCCACGTGAGTCTCAGCCGGCTCATCTTGAGCTTTTGGGATGGAAGTGCTTATTCCCATTTTCTCAGCCGCCTTCGGAATGGATGATCACTCGCCGGTTCTTCTCTTTTTGGCTTGAGCCCTACAAAGGGTGGTAATTATGTTAAAATGGAAAGATTTGCGTCCAAAGAACATGTTGACAAATGGACTTACCCGTGGAGGCGAATTAAAGGGGGAAGAGCCAAAGCAGCTGAGTCGCCAGATGAAGGAGGTGAAACCTGTTGGACATAAGATTCAAAAGATTGTGTAAGTCGTGAGAATCGGCCGCACAGGAAAGGACATTTAATATAAAACATACCTCGCTCTATCGCTTGCGACCGACCGTTTTCTCGGGCAACCCAGACAAGAGATCACCAGAATAGCTTCGAGTGTGACGTTTTGGTGTGAAACTCGCCTTCTTCAAAAGGAAATCAGGATCCAGATGAGCATCAGGCTGAGACAGGGGAACTTTTCTACTGACTCGCCTTGCCGGCCTAGGAGGAGAAGAATTTGAGTCGGAAGAAATGGAAATTACTTCGATGTCTTCATCTTGGATCTCCATGTCATCATCCTATAAACGGAAACAAGAACGCTTGAGTACATGTCGTGTTAGAATACGGAGGACAAAAGCATTTACTTCTGAGTGTTCCTCTGCGGACCGAGATTCGCCCACAACGGATGACTCTACTATGGCGGCTTTGCCCTTGGTTTTCTTCTTTGGGGCAGTTTTCGTCGGCACTTTCTTGACAGCGGTTTTCGGTCTTAGTTTCTAGAAAGGCGAGTTCTTATGATTAACATAATTGGAACCCGGGTGAGAAACAGGCTCAAAGTTATAAAAAAGCAAGACATGCGAGTTGAGTTATTTCACCTTTGGAGACGGGTTGGAGAGGAAGAATGGTTTTAAACCAATCTTGGAGCAAGTCTCAAGTGGTTCGCCACACAGTTTCTTCACAATATTGACAATATCTACCTCTTCAAGCATGATGTTGTAGAAGCATTGCGGATGGTTTAAGTCGCCATTGTATTCGCACATTAAACCACCCCGGTGGCTCAAAGGCATTATCCGCCACTCCACCCAGCAGCGGATCAAATCGACGCCAGTAAGGCCGTTGGCGGTCAAGGCCCTCGGCTTTGCAAAGACAGGGGCAAGTGAAGCTTCTTCCTCATCAGTCAGCTTCTCGGGCAGCTTAAAATCCATACGAAGACGTTCCTGCCTAAAACCTGGTAAGGGGTTCTCAGTGATTAGAGTAGTGTCGCCGCAATAAAACCAAGTCTTCCCCCAACCTTTGGGGTGACTAGGTAGAGCAGCAGTCGGGAACCCGCATTCTCGTCGTCTCTGAATGTTGACCCCACCAAGTTCTAGGCACGGGCCGTCGGTGAACTCAGTTTGGCGGTTCAAGTAGAAGAATTTCCTGAATAGGTGGACGGTAGGTTCTATTTGCAAGTAAGCTTCACAAAATACTTGGAATTGACAGAGGTTGGTGATGGAGTTTGGGCCTAAGTCTTGGGGATGTAGGTTAAAAAAGTGCAAGGCGTCTCTGGAGAATTTTGAGCCTGGCGGTGTGAAGCCCCGATCAATATGATCAGTAAAGACCACCACCTCCCCACTGGCGGGTTATGGACGTCGCTCTCCTAAGGTGGTTCGTCAACCGATTGTTTCCTATGGTGCTAGAGTTACCACCTTTACAAAATCTTCAAGGACGGTGTCGCTGACCTCTGATGGCAACCAATTACTCTTTGAGATAGTACCCATGGCCGCAAAACTCAAGAGACAGGGACAAAAATATGCATAAAGGCGATTGGCAGGTCGTAGGGATTTATAGAAGTATTAACTCGCCAACAAGTGATGGAGGAGACATCTAAACAGAAATTATGACTCACCGCAACCTAAGGACGGGTTACATTTTAAGTCTTCCTTAGAAAGTTTGCTTGATCTGAGGCAAACACATTTTCAACAGGGTGCCAGAAATTATGGATCTATGGGTGGCCCTAAAAAGGAAAATAATTCACAAATTCAAGAACATTGAGGATACAGGAGCACTGTAAAATCCATGAGGTGATCTTGCGAAGCAATAAAGGGAGCAACAGATCTACTTCAAACTATTAACGGATCTACCATGGTCTTCCACTAAACTACGGGATTCAAATAAATGCATATGAGGGTAATGGCGTGATGTACGGATGCTTGAAGAGCTCTAGCGCCGCCCTAAGAACAATGGGTAATCTGTGAACCAGATTTACGAGGGAGAATAGACTTACCTAATAAATGCAGACGTTCGCGGAGGTGGCCCGGTGAGATTTGCACCGAGTATCACGTAGGACCGATCCGGGGAGTGGCAGATCCGAAGAGGAAGCTCTGTGATGGCAGAGCGTTCCGTAGCACGAGCTCGAGGAGGAAGAAGAAGTGGAGCGAAGGTGCAGACGCATGTAAGGGACCCCCTGCGACTATTTAAAGACCCGAGGCCGAAACTGGAACGGCAAGCGCGGGAGTCGCGGAGGCACATTAAAAATCGCAAATGATGGCGCCTGGATTTTCAGGTTGATAGGATAAAGTCAGAAGATCCGTTGAGATGACGCCACTAAGATCCCTGAAATTATGAGGGAGATGACGTCGTCCGTAAGTAATCTGGTGAATTGGACGAAGCATGAAGATTGGCGGCTCGTCACTTTTTAAGAAGCCAAGTCAGAGATTCCATGTGAGTCGCCATGGTCAAAAATAAAGGTTTATTGGCATGAACAAATTCAAGTCAATATGGGGCCTAATGTTGGGGCCTATTGGGTCGGGTCAGGTTCATGGCGAGTCGTCAATCGTGATCAAGATGGGCTTAGACCCAGGACCTAGAAGGGGTGAGGTGATCTCCAACACAAGGATCTATCTAGGAGAAACCAGCAACAAGCAATGGGGTAGAGCATCTTCATACCTTTGAAGATCGCTAAGCGGAAGCGTTACTAGAACGCGGTTGATAGAGTCGTACTCGTAGCGGTTCAGATCGCGGTTGATTCTTGAACTAAGCGTCGAACAACGGCGCCTCCGTGTTCAACACACGTACAACACGATAACGTCTCCTACGCCTTGATCCAGCAAGGAGAGAGGAGAGGTTGAGGGAGAGCTCTGGCAGCACGACGGCGTGGTGAAGGTGGAGTTGCGTGGTACTCTCACAGGGCTTTGCCAAGCTCTACGGAGGACGAGGAGGAGGAGAGGTAGGGCTGCTCCTTGGAGGTGGAAGAACTTGTGTCTAGCAGCCCCAAACCCTTGGGTTTATATAGGAGGAGAGGGAGGAGGGTGCACCACCCCTAGGGTTTCCACCCTAGGTGGTGCGGCAGCCCTAGATGGGAGAGGGTCGGCGGCCAAGTGGAGGAGGAGGCGGCGCCCTAGGGTGGCTTGCCACCCAAGGCAAGCCCACCATGCCTAGGGTTAGCCCACCCTTCCTCTTGTGCGCCTGGGGCTGGAGTGGGAGGCACACCAACCCATCTAGGGGCTGGTTCCCTTCCACTCTTGGCCCACTTAGCCTTTTGGGGCTGGTGGCCCTTCACGGTGGACCCCCGGAACCCTATCGGTGGTCCCGGTACATTACCGACAATCTCCGAAACTCTTCCGGTGATCAAACCCTCCACTTAATATATATGAATCTTTACTTCCCGACTATTCCGAAACTCCTCGTGACATCCGGGATCTCATCCAAGACTCCAAACATCCTTCGGTAATCACGTATCCTATTCCCATAATAACCTTAGCGTCATCGATCCTTAAGTGTGTAGACCCTACGGGTTCGGGAACCATACAGACATGACCGAGACACCTCTCCGGTCAATAACCAATAGCGGGGTGTGGATATCCATGTTGGTTCCCGCATGTTCCACGATGATCTCATCGGATGAACCACGATGTCGGGGACTCAATCAATCCCGTATGCAATTCCCTTTGTCTACCAGTATGATACTTGCCCAAGATTCGATCGTCGGTATCCCTATACCTTGTTCAATCTCGTTGCCGGCAACTCTATTTAGTCGTTTTGCAACACATCATCTCGTGACTAACTCCTTAGTCACACTGAGCTCATTATGATGATGGATTACCGAGTTGGCCCAGAGATAACTCTCCGTCACACGGAGTGACAAATCCCAGTCTCGATTCGTACCAACCCAACATACACTTTCGGAGATACCTTTGGTGCACCTTTATAATCACCCAGTTACGTTGTGACGTTCGATACACCCAAAGCACTCCTACGGTATCCGGGAATTGCACAATCTCATGGTCTAAGGAAATGATACTTGATAATAGAAAAGCTTTAGCAAACAAACAATATGATCTAGTGCTATGCTTAGGATTGGCTCTTGTCCATCACATCGTTCACCAATGATATGATCCCGTTATCAATGGCATCCAATGTCCATGATCATGAAACCATGATCATCTATCAATCAACGAGCTAGCCAACTAGAGGCTCACTAGGGACACATTGTGGTCTATGTATTCACACATGTATTACGTTTTCCGGTTAATACAATTATAGCCTGAATAATAGACAATTATCATGAACTAGGAAATATAATAATAACCACTTTATTATTGCCTCTAAGACATATTTCCAATAGTCTCCCACTTGCACTAGAGTCAATAATCTAGTTACATTGTGATGAATCGAAGACCCATAGAGTTCTGGTGTTGATCATGTTTCGCTCATGGAAGAGGTTTAGTCAACGGATCTGCGACATTCAGATTCGTATGTGTTGGGGAACGTCGCATGGGAAACAAAAAAAATCCTACGCGCGCGAAGACCTATCATGGTGATGTCCATCTACGAGAGGAGATATGGATCTATGTACCCTTGTAGATCGCATAGCACGAAGCATTAAGAAACGCGGTTGATGTAGTGGAACGTCCTCACGTCCCTCGATCCGCCCCGTGAACCGGCCAATGATCTGTCCCACGATCCGCTTCGATCTAGTGCCGAACGGACGACACCTCCGCGTTCAGCACACGTACAGCTCGACGATGATCTCGACCTTCTTGACCCAGCAAGCAAGAGGGTGAAGTAGATGAGTTCTCCAGTAGCATGACAATGCTCCGGTGGTGGTGAAGGATCTACTCCTGCAGGGCTCCGCCTGAGCTCCGTAGAAATACGATCTAGAGGAAAAATCGTGATGTTTGTGGTCGGGCTGCTGTGGCAAAAAGTTGTCTCAAATCAGCCCTAAAACTCCACTATATATAGGAGGAGGGGAGGGGAGGCTTGCCTTGAGGACCAAGGCCCCCTTGGTGCGCCGGCTAGGAGGTGGAGGAGTCCACCTCCAATCCTAGTCCAACTAGGATTGGAAGCTGGAGTCCTTCCCTTCCTTCCCACCTCTTCTTTTTTTTCCTTTTCTCTTTGATTTTCTATCCTTGGCACATAGGGCCCTTTTGGGCTGTCCCACCAGCCTACCAAGGGCTGGTGCGCCACCCCGAAGGCCTATGGTCTTCCCCAGGTGGGTTGGCCCCTCCCAGTGAACATCTGGAACCCATTCGTCACTCCCGGTACATTCCCGGTAATGCCCGAAAACTTTCTGGTAATCAAATGAGGTCATCCTATATATCAGTCTTCATCTCCGGACCATTCCGGAAACCCTCATGACGTCCATGATCTCATCCGGGACTCCGAACAACATTCGGTCACCACACATATAACTCAACTATACTAAAACATCGCCGAACCTTAAGTGTGCACACCTGCGGGTTCGAGAACTATGTAGACATACCCCGAGGTACTCCTCGGTCAATATCCAATAGCGGGACCTGGATGCCCATATTGGATCCTACATATTCTTTGAATAACTTATCAGTTGAACCTCAGTGTCAAGGATTCAGGCAATCCCGTATGTCATTCCCTTTGTCCTTCAGTATGTTACTTGCCCGAGATTCGATCGTTGGTATCCGCATACCTATTTCAATCTCGTTACCGGCAAGTCTCTTTTCTTGTTCCGTAATACAAGATCCCGTGACTTACACTTAGTCACATTGCTTGCAAGGCTTGTGTGTGATGTTGTATTACCGAGTGGGCCCCGAGATACCTCTCCGTCACACGGAGTGACAAATCCCAGTCTTGATCCATACTAACCCAACGGACACCTTCGGAGATACCTATAGACTACCTTTATAGTCACCCAGTTACGTTGTGACGTTTGATACACACAAGGCATTCCACCGGTGCCAGTGAGTTATATAATCTCATGGTCATAGGAACAAATACTTGACACGCTGAAAACTATAGCAATAAAACGACACGATCAATATGCTGCATTCATAGTTTGGGTCTTGGCCATCACATGATTCTCCTAATGATGTGATCCCATTATCAAGTGACAACACTTGCCTATGGTCAGGAAACCTTGACCATCTTTGATCAACGAACTAGTCAACTAGAGGCTCACTAGGGACAGTGTGTTGTCGATGTATCCACACATGTATTTGAGTTTCTAATCAATACAATTCTAGCATGGATAATAAGCGATTATTATGAACAATGAAATATATTAATAACTAATTTATTATTGATTCTAAGGCATATTTCCAACAGTATGTACTTTAACAATATATATATCTCCATCCTGGATGTATCCAAGAATGGAGTTGAAGCGGCGCTTGATTTGCTTGGTCTTCTTGTGAAACATGGGCTCCTTGGCAATGGCAATAGCACCAGTGTTGTCACAAAAGAGATTCATCAAGCCCGACGCACTGGGAATCAGTCCTAGGTCGGTGATGAACTCCTTCATCCAGAATCCTTCATGTGTTGCTTTCGAAGCAACTATGTACTCCGCTTCACATGTAGATGCCGCCACAACGCTTTTCTTGCAATTGCACCAGCTGACTGCCCCACCATTCAAAATATACAATATCCGGTTTGTGATTGGAGTCATCTAGATCTGTGTCGAAGCTAGCATCGACGTAACCCTTTACGACGAGCTCTTCGGCACCTCCATAAACGAGAAACATATCTTTAGTCCTTTTCAGGTACTTAAGGATGTCCTTGACCGATGTGAAGTGATCCACTTGTGGATAACTTTTGTACCTCCCTACCAAACTTATGGCAAGGTTCACATCACGTCTGGTACACAACATGGCATACATAATAGAGCCTATGGCTGAAGCATAGGGGATGGTACTCTTCATTTCTCTATCTTCTGTCGTGGTCGGGCGGTGAGTCGTACTCAACCTCACCCATTGTAATACAGGCAAGAACCCCTTCTTGGCCTTATCCATATTGAACTTCTTCAATATCTTGTCAAGGTATGTGCTTTGTGAAAGACCTATGAGGCGTCTCGATCTAACTTTATAGATCTTGATGCCTAATATGTAAGCAGCTTCTCCAAGGTCCTTCATTGAAAAACTCTTATTCAAATAGGGCTTTATGCTTTCGAATAGTTCTATATCATTTCCCATCGACAATATGTCATCCACATAAAATATGAGAAATGCTATAGAGCTCCCACTCACTTTCTTGTAAGGGATTTTTATTTTTGTGCCCCTGTTTCCTTAGCTCTACTCATTCATCCCCACTCTGTTAACTTTTGCTCACTTTTCACCACTCCCTTGCCCGAATCCCTCAGAACAGGTTATAACGGACGTTGTCGTCGGGTCAATGCCTTTGACCGTTACCTGACGAGTGGGGCCGCGTATACATGGGCGCATGCGAGACCGCGGTCGTGGGGTAGCACGTGTCCATGGACATGCTCGAAACGTCCATCGCCCCTACCATTTCCCCCAAATCCCCTCCCTGCCGCATCGTCTTCCTCTCCCCACTGGCGTCGTCTCGCTCTCCTCCACTGCCTCCACCGCACCGTCTCGCTGTCCCCCACTTCATCCTCTTCCTCACCTTCATCGCCTCCATCTGTAAGATGGCGGAAGCTCATGGCGACGCCGGCGCAGCGGCCGGAGATGTAGTGGAGTTGCAGGGCGCGGTGACCGCGGATGAAGTGAAGGATGTTGGTGGCATCCACGGCGGTGCGGGGAAACTCGCAACCGTTGCGGATGTGGAGAAGGAGGTGGCGATCTCCGCCTTAGTGCTGCCGAAGCAGAAGGTGACGGCGTCGAGCGGTGCAGTCCATCCCGATACCCCCGATGCGCAACCTGGCGAGGAGCAGGACCTATTTTTACTTGCTTTTTAGTTGCAATATTTATGATATTAGCTTGTAGAGTTAGTTGCATTGGTTAGATTGTGATTCATACGGTAGTACAGATGGTTAGAGTAGTTGGTTTGACGAATGGGCCGGGGGTTTCTATATGGGGGATGGGGGTTTTTTCGTTGCAAAAATGCTAGATAGATCTGTAGGAGAGATAGGGATCTTTGTGCATCAATGCTACACATATGTATGCTTATTAGATTTGTTTTTAATGCTACACAAATTTGTTTTTTTAATGCTACAGACATGTATGCTTATTAGATTGGGTCCCTATTAGATTTGTTTTTGAATGCTACGCATGTTGGAGTTTTGAATGTCATATGCCCAAATGGAATCCATTGATTAAGAAGTTATTTGATTCATTAGTATATAAATTTGTCCACAATATGTAGTTATATTAGCTCTGTTGTTCAATGTGTGTGCATGACAATGGAAAATGCAAATATGATCATAGTATATTAGCCCTATGATCAATGTGTCATGTGTGCATCTCTAAATTTTAAATTGGCTTCTGTATTTACAAGTGATGGATGTAATTGTATATTCAGGAGGATGATGGATGGGGCAAAAAGAGGAACCTAGCCTTTACTGGGTTCGACCTGTACGATCCAGAGTATAGTGACGACGAAGAATATGAGGTAAGCCTACTTGAAATTGAGATTGTTCATTTAGTTCCTTCGACATGGTGTATATGAATCTATAATGTATTAATGCAATTCATTCATGTGTGCAATATGATTCTGGAGAAGATGTGTACAAGGGCAACTTCGCGTCCTTCACAGCGAAGGAGGTGGAGAAGATCAAGGCCAAGGGAGTTGCTTCCTTCTACAGCCGCAAGATCAAGAAGTGGTGATGCCCCTACTGCACCACCAAGCCAAAGCCAAAGGATGGCCACTTCGATCACCTTGTGTGTCATGCAGAGGATGTAGCGATTCACGGGGAGGACTACATGATCAGGGGGCAGCATGATGCCCTCGTGAAGGCACTAACTCTAGTGTGATGTGATGATGTGATGAACTGAATGTGGCAGCATGTTTTACCTTTATCTTTTGGGTTACTTTTGGTAAACTGAATGTGGTTGTTTATGATGTGATGAACTGAATCTATGATAGTAATGTATTATGGTACCCAATGTATTATGCTATCTATATTTGTCTGTCCTTAAATTTGCCTGTGGTGTATGGTTACTTCTGTTTAGATGTTGTGAGCTATGAGTTTAGGTGTTGCAATGATCACACATGTTGTTTCAGTGTTGCTTTACTGATTAGACATGCTACAAAAAAACCTTGGCAAACTATCTATGTTTGTATAGGAGATCATGTGTGCAAAATTTGAGGTGATTTAGAGGATGTCAAAGAAATTTCAATTTGAGAAATGTGCTCCAAATGAGCTCCCAGGCTAGGGTAAACAGCCCCATTTGTAATCAAGTTTTTCTGGACCTACTCTAAATGAGCCAAATGTTTTTTTATTAACACCTATTCAATCTATATAGTGTACATTCAAAGTCTCACTATTTTTTGAATTAATCTTTATATTTTCACATTTTCTTTTGAAAAATATCCTTTAATATAAAAACTATTAAAAACACGTTCAAAATATGAAAATGTAAAACTAAGTTCATATCCTTCTTGTTCACTTTGAAATAAAGCTACTCATATTGGGGTTTTGAATGTCATATGCCCAAATGGAACCCATTGATTAAGAAGTTATAAATTTGATTCAATGTGTGTAAATTTGTCATATTGGGGTTTTTGATTCATTAGTATATAAATTTGATTCATTAGTATATAAACTTTTCCACAATATGTAGTTATATTAGCTCTGTTCTTCAATGTGTGTGCATGACGAATGATCAATGTGTGTACAAATCTAATACATTGATATACTAGTGATGGATGTAGTTTTTGAATGCATAGAGCTAAGGGGCACAGAAATAAATAAAAAACCACTTCTAAAACATTTCTGATATTGGGAGTATATTAGCCCTATGATCAATGTGTCATATGTGCATATCTAAATTTTCAATTGGCTACTAGGGATGGATTCAATCTATATAGGGTAGATTCAAAATATGCTCCAAATGAGCTCCCACGCTAGGGTAAACAGCCCATTTGTAATCAAGTTTTTTTGGACCTTCTCTAAATGAGCCAAATGCTTTGTATTAACACCTATTCAATCTATATAGTGTAGATTCGAAGTCTCACCATTTTTTGAATTAATCTTCATATTTTTACATTTTCTTTTGAAAAATATGCTTTAATATAAAAACTATTAAAACACGCTTAAAATATGAAAATGTAAAACTAAGTACAGATCCTTCTTATTCACTTTGAAATAAAGCCTTGGTGATTTTTTTTGGTTTCTTTCAATTTTTCAAAAAGAGAAGGTAACCCTACCTCATCTCCTTGAACTCTATGAAATCTTGTAGGTGATAGCTCATATGTGTGAAGGTTTTCTCATGAAGATGACCATAGACCAAGTTTATGATTTTTGGCTCGTAACATGTCACATAAGACAACATTGTGCACGTGTTTCATATTTTTTGATATGTTTTTAAATTAATGGTGCTCATTTGACCTCGATCGTGCCAGCTAGGGTTTTTTCATGAAAATGACCATAGACCAAGTTTTGTATTTTTTCCTTGTTAGTGTGTCTTATAAAACAATGAACGGCGAAGGTCTCATATTTTTGATTTTTTAAAATTAGTTATGCTCAGTCAAAGCTTTCGTAACCTCGTTGACCAGCTCAAAACCCCTCTAAACCCCGTGGGGTTTCGCCTAACCCTAGATCCCAACGTCAGCCGTCCGATCACACCCTGGCGCCAAGCGACAGCCCTCGGATGTGGTCTTCTAGTAGGAATTCGATGGGCAGGCTGTGTGCAGGCTCCGGGCCATTGGATCACAAGGACGGCTCCGCATCGTTGGATCGTGGGGCGATCCGCGAGAGGCGATCCCATTGGTTGTGCTCGGTTGCTCGCCCACCACTGACTCCGCGAAAAAAACGGTGGTGTTGGGCCCAAAAGGAAACCAAGCTCTAGTTGGGCTGTCAAATCGCGTCGTTTTTTTACATCGTTTTTTCGCATCGTTTTGTTTTGCATCGTTTTTTGCATCGTGTGTGAATGTGCTAGCTCTTTCACATTTGACCCTGATCACAGTCCACTAATCAAACCAACCACAGTTTCCCACGCGTGTACACTCTGATGCCGCGGTGGGTGTGAAAACGGGGTGGTTTAGGGTTTAGGTAACAATGGCTATTTAAGCCGGATGGACACTGTTGGGGAACGTTGCATGGGAAACAAAAAATTTCCCACGCACACGAAGACCTATCATGGTGATGTCCATCTAGGAGAGGAGATTTGGATCTACGTACCCTTGTAGATCGCACAGCAGGAAGCGTTAAGAAACGCGATTGATGTAGTGGAACGTCTTCACGTCCCTCGAACCGCTCCATGAACCGTCCCACGAACCGTCCCGCGATCCGTTCCGATCTAGTGCCGAACGGACGGCACCTCTGTGTTTAGCACACGTACAGCTCCATGACGATCTCGGCCTTCTTGATCCAGCAAGCAAGATGGAGAAGTAGATGTGTTCTCCTGCAGCATGACGGTGCTCCGGTGGTGGTGATGATCTACTCCTGCAGAGCTCCGCCCGAGCTCTGCAGAAATCCGATCTAGAGGTGGAACTATTGGTTTAGGGTTTGAGTTGCACGTGGCAAAAGTTGTGTCTCAAAACAGCCCTAAACCTCTAGTATATATAGGAGGATACAATGGGTGGGGCAAAGCCCTAGGGCGCCAGCCAAAGAGGCCCTCCCTGGGTCGGCCGACTTGGGGAAGGGAGGAGTCCTTCTCCAATCCCACTTGGATTAGGACTCCTTCCTTATTTTCCCACCTCTTTTGGATTTTCCACTTTTCCCTCATGGGCTTTCCTTGGATGACTTTATCAGCCCATTATACCTTATTACACATCCAATAAACCCACGTGGACCCCTTGGGGCGTGGTGGGCCCACCCAGTGGGCCCCCGGGAACCCATTCGTCACTGCTGGCAATGCCCGAAAACCTTCCGGAATCCAAACACCAACTTCCTATATATCAATCTTCGTTTCCGGACCATTCCGGAAACCCTCGTGACGTCTGTGATCTTATCCGGGACTCCGAACAACCTTCGGTCACCACACATATAACTCAACTATACTAAAACATCGCCGAACCTTAAGTGTGCAGACCCTGCGGGTTCGAGAACTATGTAGACATGCCCCGAGGTACTCCTCGGTCAATATCCAATAGCGGGATCTGGATGCCCATATTGGATCCTACATATTCTCCGAAGATCTTATCGGTTGAACCTCAGTGCCAAGGATTCATATAATCCCATATGTCATTCCCTTTGTCCTTCGGTATATTACTTGCCCGACATTTGATCGTCGGTATCCGCATACCTATTTCAATCTCGTTACCGGCAAGTCTCGTTACTCGTTCCGTAATACAAGATCCCGTGACTTACACTTAGTCACATTGCTTGCAAGGCTTCTGTGTGATGTTGTATTACCGAGTGGGCCCCGAGATACCTCTCCGTCACACGGAGTGACAAATCCCAGTCTTGATCCATACTAACTCAACAGACACCTTCGGAGATACCTGTAGAGCACCTTTATAGTCACCTAGTTACGTTGTGACGTTTGATACACACAAGGTATTCCTCTGGTGTCCGTGAGTTATATGATCTCATGGTCATAGGAATAAATACTTGACACGCAAAAAACAATAGCAACAAAATGACACGATCAACATGCTACGTTTATAATTTGGGTCTTGTCCATCACATGATTCTCCTAATGATGTGATCCTGTTATCAAGTGTCAACACTTGTCTATGGTGAGGAAACCTTGACCATCTTTGATCAATGAGCTAGTCAACTAGAGGCTTAGGGACAGTGTTTTGTCTATGTATTAACACGTGTATTTGTGTTTCCAATCAGTACAATTATAGCATGGATAATAAACGATTATCATGAATAAATAAATATAATAATAACTAATTTATTATTGCCTCTAGGGCATATTACAAACAGACACTCCCCTCCCCCAGCTGTAGCTCATTCGCCTGCTCTGTTTTCCCGCCGGGACCCAAGCACTCCCCTCTCCCGACCCATCAGCCATGCCACCATGCCGCCAGTACTACACGATCGAAGAACGTCTCTACCTCCTTCGGCGGGCCCAAATCCGGAGGCAAGCGAGGCTACCTCTAGGGTATTTCGGGGAGCCGTAGGAGGAGGCGCTGCCGCAGGAGCCGGAGGTGGAGGCGTCGCCGGAGGAGGAGGAGGCGCCGCAGGAGCCGGAGGTGGAGGCGCCACCGCAAGAGCCGGAGGTGGAGGCGCCGCCGCAGGAGCCGAACTTGGAGGCGGCACCGTAGGAGCCGTAAGTGGAGGCACCGCCGGTCTACTATGTGTTGCCTGACCAAGTGGCGATCCTCAACACCATCCGCTCGGAAGCAGCTACGCAGGCCGGACGTCTTCGTCAGCATCAGATGCAGGCAGCACGGGTGGCGTAGGAGGAGGCACAGGCGGTGGCCCAGGAGGACCAAGCTCCGGCGCAGGCGGATCAAGCCATCTTCGACTACGAAGACGCATAGTGCACTAGGTAGTACGTAGGATATATATCGTAGGCTTCCCTATATTGTATGATTTCGTTATTATGCTCTCTGAGCTATGTTTGTTGATGCTTCAGCATGTATGCTTTCGTTATTATGCTCTCTGAGCTATGTTTGTTCATGCTTCAAAATGTTGATGCTTCAAAAAATACATTACATGCTTTTTGTTGATGCTTCGAAGCCCTAAACCCTAAAATACCTAAACCCTAACCCCAAACGTAGCACTGCACCCTAGCCTTGGTCTGTGGCACTTGGAAGGTGGAGACGCGTGCGAGAAGAGAGGAACCAGTGGCAGCGAATGTCGCTGCGTCCGTGGCGGCATGCATGCAGGCAGCCTAGCTCGGTATCATGGTGGCGCACGTCGATCGGTATGCTCTAGAGTTTAATTGCCATGCTAAATTGATGTTGCGGTGGTCAAAGACTGAGACGGTGTGAACTGTGAATCGATCGAGGAGGCGACAGACGCTGCGTCCCGTGGCGGCTCACAGGAAGGTTGCATCCGTGGGAGGGCGCATGACGCATCCTGGCAGGCAGGCAGGCGGTTCATGTCGCGCATGCATAGCAGGCTTATCGTGGCGGCTAGCGTGCAGAAATCATTGCGGCTCGCTGATGTCAGCTGTGCTTCCCTTGCAACGGCGCCAGAAATTGTCGTGTTGACGGCACCAGGAATCCTTCAACTGCGGCTACGCCTTAAGGGACTCCCTAGGCAAGTATGTAAAGGATATCCCCCGTGGCCTTGGAGCCTTGTGTTGGTGTTTCCTCGAAGCGGAAAGGGTGATGTAGCACAGGGGCGGTAAGTATTTCCCTTAGTTTCAGAACCAAGGTATCAATCAAGTGGAGGAGTATCACAAGACACTGCACAAACACAAAAGCTTGCTCCCAACGCTATAAATGGGTTGTCAATCCCTTACAGATTGTTTGCCAAGTGAGAACTGAAAGCAACAAAGTAACAAAGCAAAGTAAAAGCGGAGATGTAAACGATGGATGTGAATAGACCCGGGGGCCGTAGTGTTTACTAGTGGCTTCTCTCATGAAAGCAAGTAGACGATGGGTGAACAAATTACTGTCGAGCAATTGATAGAACCGCGCAAAATCGTGACGATATCTATGCAATGATTATTTCTATAGGCATCACGTCCAAAACAAGTAGACCGATACTTTCTGCATCTACTACTATTACTCCACACGTCGACCGCTATCCAGCATGCATCTAGTGTATTAAGTCCATAAGAACAGAGTAACGCCTTAAGCAAGATGACATGATGTAGAGGGATAATCTCAAACCAATGATAAAAAACCCATCTTTTTACCCTTGATGGCAACTACTTGATGTGTGCCTTGCTGCCCCTACTATCACTGGGAAAGGTCACCACATGGCAGAACCCAAAACCAAGCACTTCTCCCATTGCAAGAATCATAGATCTAGTTGGCCAAACAAAACCCAAGACTCGGAGAGACTTACAAGGATATCAAATCATGCATATAAGAAATAAGCAAAGACTCAAATATATATCATAGATAATCTGATCACAAATCCACAATTCATCGGATCTCGACAAACACACTGCCAAAGAAGATTAGATCGGATAGATCTCCATGAAGATCATGGAGAACTTTGTATTGAAGATCCAAGAGAGAGAAGAAGCCATCTTGCTACTAACTACGGACCCGTAGGTCTGAAGTGAACTACTCACGAGTAATTGGAGGGGCGATGATGATGATGAAGAAGCCCTCCAACTCCAAAGTCCCCTCCGGCAGGGTGCCGGGAAGGGTCTCCAGATGAGATCTCGCGGAAACGGAAGCTTGCGGTGGCGGAAAAGTATTTTCGAGGCTCCCCTTATTTTTTGCGGAATATTTGGGAATTTATAGGCCAATGACCTAGGTTAGGGGGCGGCCTGGGAGGCCACAAGCCTGCCCACCGCCGCCTCCCCCCTGGTGGCAGAGTGGGGGCTTGTGGGCTCCTTGGAGCCCACCTGGAATGGCCTAAAGGCCCCCTGATCTTCTTCCGTTCGGGAAAAAATCATTTCGATTTTTTTATTCCGTTAGAACTCCGTTCCAAAATCAGATATGAAAAGAGTCAAAAACACGGAAAAAACAGGAACTGGCACTTGGCACTGAATTAATAAGTTAGTACCAAAAAAGATATAAAAGGTACATAATAAAACCAAAGAAGACAAGATAACAGCGTGAAACCATCAAAAATTATAGATACGTTTGAGACGTATCACTTGCCACTTCAATTTCCACGTTGAATAGATGCGAGTGGATCGGGGAGACAAGCGTGTGACATGGGACGAACTAGCAGCAGTGATTGTCCGAGCGTCCGTGGCGGCTAGCATGCAGAAAGAGGTCGGTCAGCATACGTGGCGGCTCGTGTGCAGAAAGAGGGGAGGTCAGCGCATCGTGGTGGCGGGCTAGCTACGTGCATGCATAGCAGGCTCATGTCGTTACGGCGTACGCAGGGCCCAGCAGCGACCGTCCCTGCATCCATGGCGGCAAGCATGTAGAAAGAGGTTGGTCAGCGTACATGGCGGCTCGTGCGTAGAAATAGGGGAGGTCAGCGCATTGTGGCGGCGGGCATCAGCGCATGGAGGCAGGCTAGCTACGTGCATGCATAGCAGGCTCATGTCATTACAGCGCGCGCAGGGCCCAACAATCTAACCATGGCCCAACGAGCGAATAGCGGCATCGTTCGACGTGGCCCAAATTGTCAGGTCCAACGGGCGACACAGTCCAGCATGGCCCCACTCGTCAGAGTTAACGGTCAAAGGATTGACCCGACGGCAACGTCCGCTATGACCAGTTCTAAGGGTATCGGGCAAAGGAGTGGGGAAAAGTGAGCAAAACTTAAGAGCATGGGGATGAATTAGTAGAGCTAACGAACTAGGGGCACAAAAATAAAAATCCCTTCTTGTAAATACAAGCTTCTCCATAAGTCTGTACAAACCCAAACGCTTTGATTACCTCATCAAAGCGAATGTTCCAACTCCGAGATGCTTGCACCAGCCCATAGATGGAGCGGTGGAGCTTTCATACCTTGTCAGCATTATTAGGATCGACAAAATCTTCCGGTTGTATCATATACAATTCTTCCTTAAGAAAGTCGTCTAGGAATGCCGTTTTGACGTCAATTTGCCAGATTTCATAATCATAAAATGCGGCAACTGCTAACATGATTCGGACCGACTTCAGCATCGCTACGGGTGAGAAGGTCTCATCATAGTCAATCCCTTGAACTTGTCGATAACCCTTAGCGACAAGTCGAGCCTTATAGATGGTCACATTACCATCCGCGTCAGTCTTCTTCTTAATGATCCACTGATTTTCTATGGCTCGTTGATCATCGGGGAACTCCACCAAAGTCCATACTTTGTTCTCATACATGGATCCTATATCGGATTTCAAGGCCTCAAGCCATTTGTTGGAATTTGAGCCCGCCATCGCTTCTTCATAGTTCGAAGGTTCACTGTTGTCCAATAACATGATTTCCATGATAGGGTTGTCATACCACTCTTGTGCGGAACGTGTCCTTGTGGACCTTTGAGGTTCAGTAACAACTTGATATGAAGTTTCATGATCGTCATCATTAACTTCTTCTCTAGCCGGTGCAGGCTTCTCAGAAACATTTTCTTGTGCTGCGCTAGTCTTTGGTTCGAGAGGAGGTACAATTACCTCATAAAGTTCTACTTTCCCCCCACTTACCTCTTTCAAGAGAAACTCTTTCTCTAGAAAGGATCTGTTCTTGGCAACAAAGATTTTGCCTTCGGATCTAAGATAGAAGGTATACCCAATAGTTTCCTTAGGGTATCCTATGAAGACACATTTTTTCGCTTTGGGTTCGAGCTTCTCAAGTTGAAGTTTCTTCACATAAGCATCGCAGCCCTAAACTTTCAGAAATGACAGCTTAGGTTTGTTGCCAAACCTTAATCCATATGGTGTCGTCTCGACGGATTTAGACGTGCCCTATTTAAAGTGAATGCGACAGTTTCAAATGCATATCCCAAAATGATAGCGGTAAATTAGTAAGAGACATCATAGATCGCACCATATCCAATAAAGTGCGATTACGATGTTGAGACACACCGTTACGCTGCGGTGTGCGAGGCGGCGTGAGTTGTGAAACAATTCCACATTTCCTTAGGTGTGTGCCAAACTCGTGACTCAAATATTCTCCTCCATGATCAGATCGTAGGAACTTTATTTTCTTATCACGTTGATTCTCTACCTCACTCTGAAATTCCTTGAACCTTTCAAAGGTTTCAGACTTGTGTTTCATTAAGTAGACATACCCATATCTGCTTAAGTCATCAGTGAGGGTGGGAACATAACGATAGCCACCGCGAGCCTCAACGCTCATTGGACCGCATACATCGGTATGTATTATTTCCAACAAGTTGGTTGCTCGCTCCATTGTTTCAGAGAACGGAGTCTGCCATCTTGCCCATGAGGCGCGGTTCGCATGTGTCAAATGATTCAAAATTGAGAGACTCCAAAAGTCCATCTGTATGGAGTTTCTTCATGCGCTTGACACCGATATGACCACGGCGGCAGTGCCACAAGTATGTGGGACTATAATTATCAACTTTACATCTTTTGGTACTCACACTATGAATATGTGTAACATCACGTTCGAGATTCATTAAGAATAAACCATTGACCAGCGGGGCATGAGCATAAAACATACCACTCATATAATAGAACAACCATTATTCTTAGATTTAAATGAGTAGCCATCTTGCATCAAGCGAGATCCCGTTACAATGTTCATGCTCAAAGTTGGTAATAAATAACAATTATTAAGGTTTAAACTAATCCCTAAGGTAGATGTAGAGGTAGCGTGCTGACGGCAATCACATCGACCTTGGAACCATTCCCGACGCACATCGTCACCTCGTCCTTTGTCTGCCTACGCTTGTTCTGCAGTTCCTGTTTTGAGTTGCAAATGTGAGCAACTTCACCTGTACCAAATACCCATAAGCTACTACGAGCGCTGGTAAGGTACACATCAATAACATGTATATCATATATACCTTTGACGTTGCCGTCCTTCTTATCCGCTAAGTACTTGGGGCAATTCCGCTTCTAGTGACCGGTTCCCTTGCAGTAATAGCACTCAGACTCAGGCTTGGGACCTTTCTTTGGCTTCTTCCCGGCAACTGGTTTACCAGGCACAGCAACTACTTTGCCTTCCTTCTTGAAGTTCTTTTTACCCTTGCCTTTCTTGAAACTCGTGGTCTTATTCACCATCACACTTGATGTTCTTTCTTGATTTCTACCTTCGCAGATTTCAGCATTGAATACAACTCGGGAATGCTCTTTTCCATCCCTTGCATGTTGTAATTCATCACAAAGCCCTTATAGCTAGGTGGAAGCGACTCGAGGATTCTGTCAATGACCACGTCATCCGGAAGTTCAACTCCCAGCTGAGTCAAGTGGTTCTGCAACCCAGACATTTTGAGTATGTGCTCACTAACAGAACTATTCTCCTCCATCTTACAACTAAATAACTTATCAAAGACTTCATATCTCTCGACCCGTGCATGAGTTTGAAAAACTAGTTTCAGCTCCTCGAACATCTCATACGCTCCATGTTGCTCAAAACGCCTTTGGAGCCCCGGTTCTAAACTGTAAAGCATGCCGCATTGAACCAGAGAGTAGTCATCACTCCGCGATTGCCAGGCGTTCCTAATGTCCTGGGTTGCTGCAGGAACGAGAGGGTCACCTAGCGGCGCATCAAGGACATATGCCTTCTTGGAAGCCATGAGGATGAGATTTAAGTTACGAGCGCAATATGCATAGTTTCTCCCGTCATCTTTCAGCTTGGTTTTCTCTAGGAACGCGTTGAAGTTAAATGGGACATTTGCGTTTGCCATTGGATCTACAATATTTGTAAAGACAATTTTAGACTAAGTTCATGATAATTAAGTTCATCTAATAAAATTATATATTGAACTCCCACTAAGATCGACATCCCTCTAGTCATCCAAGTGTTACATGATCCATGTCGACTAGCCCATGTCAGATCATCACGTGAGACGGACTAGTCATCAATGGTGAGCATCTCCATGTTGATCGTATCATCCATACGAATCATGTTCGACCTTTCGGTCTCCCGTATTCGAGGCCATGTCTGTACATGGTAGGCTCATCGAGTCAACCTAAGTGTTTTGCGTGTGTAAATCTGGCTTACACCCGTTGTATGCGAATGATAGAATCTATCACACCCGATCATCACGTGGTGCTTCGAGACAACGGTCCTTCGCAATGGTGCACACTTAGGGGAATGCTTATCTTGAAATTATAATGAGGGATCATCTTATCTTTGCTTCCGTCGTTCTAAGCAATAAGATTAAAAACATGATAAACATCACATGCAATCATATAGTGACATGATATGGCCAATATCATCTTGCTCCTTTGATCTCCATCTTTGGGGCACCATGATCATCATTGTCACCGGCATTACACCATGACCTCCATCATCATGATCTCCATCATTGTGTCTTTGTGAAGTCGTCTCGCCAACTATTACGTATACTACTATAGCTAACGGTTGGCAATAAAGTAAAGTAATCACATGGCATTGCATCTCATACAATAAATTAAGACAACTCCTATGGCTCCTGCCGGTTGTCATACTCGTCGACATGCAAGTCGTGAATCCTATTACAGAACATGATCAATCTCATACATCACATACGTAACATCACATCCTTTTGGCCATATCACATCACATAGCATACCATACAAAAAACAAGTTAGACGTCCTCTAATTGTTGTTGCAAGTTTTACATGCGTGATTTGGGTTTCTAGCAAGAACGCTTCTTACCTACGTGACAGCGACAACGTTGATATGCCAGTGCTATTTACCCTTCATAAGGACCCTCTTCATCAAATCCGATCCGACTAAAGTGGGAGAGACAGACACCCGCTAGCCACCTTATGCAACTAGTGCATGTCGGTCGGTGGAACCAGTCTCACATAAGAGTACGTGTAAAGTCGGTCTCGGCCGCTTCATCCCACGATGCCGCTGAATCAAGATAAGAGTAGTGCTACGGCAACAAAAGACCTTCCCCGGCAATGGCGCCAGGAATCCTTCTGCTGCTGGCTACGCCCACAGGGACTTCCTTGGCAAATATGCAAAGGATTCCCCCGCGGCCTTGGAGCCTTGCGTTGGTGTTCCCTTGAAGAGGAAAGGGTGATGTAGCACTGTGGCAGTAAGTATTTCCCTCAGTTTGAGAACCAAGGTATCGATCCAGTAGGAGGATTGCGTCAAGTCACAAGTACCTGCACAAACACAAAGAGCTTGCACCCAATGCTATGAAGGGGTTGTCAATCCCTTATATATTGTTTGCAAAGTGAGAAGTGAAAGAAAAAAGTGAACAAAGCAAAGTAAAAGTAAAAGTGGAGACGATAGTTGTCAATAGACCCGGGGGCCGTAGTGTTCACTAGTGGCTTCTCTCATGAAAGCAAGTAGACGGTGGGTGAACAAATTACTTTCGAGCAATTGATAAAACCGCGCAAAGTCATGCGTTATCTATGGCAATGATCATATGTATAGGCATCACGTCCAAAACAAGTAGACCGATACTTTCTGCATCTACTACTATTACTCCACACGTCGACCGTTATCCAGCATGCATCTAGTGTATTGAGTTCATAAGAACAGAGTAAAGCTTAAGCAAGATGACATGATGTAGATGGACAATCTCAAATCTATGATGAAAGCCCATCTTGTTACCCTTGATGGCAGCAACATGATGCGTGCCTTGCTGCCCTTTCTGTCACTGGGAAAGGTCACCGCACGGTATGAACCCCAAAGCAAGCACTTCTCCCATTGCAAGAATCATAGATCTAGTTGGCCAAACAAAACCCAAGACTCGGAGAGACTTACAAGGATATCAAATCATGCATATAAGAAATCAGCAAAGACTCAAATATAATTCGTAGATAATCTGATCACAAATCCACAATTCATCGGAGCTCAACAAACACACCGCCAAAGAGGATTACATCGGATAGATCTCCATGAAGAACATGGAGAACTTTGAATTGAAGATCCAAGAGAGAGAAGAATCCATCTAGCTACTAACTACGGACCCGTAGGTCTAAAGTGGACTACTCACGAGTCATTGGAGGGGCGATGATGTTGATGTAGAAGCCCTCCAGCACCAAAGTCCCCTCCGGCAAGGCACCGAGAAGGGTCTCCAGATGAGATCTCGTGGAAACGGAAGCTTGCGGCGGCGGAAAAGTGGTTTCGTGGACGCCCAGATTTTTCTGGGATTTTAGGGAATTTATAGGCCAAAGAGCTAGGCAGGGGAGCGCCAGGAAGGCCACAAGCCTGGTCGCCGCGGGGCCACCCCCCTGGCCGCAGCAAGAGGGCTTGTGGGCTCCCTATGGGCCTCCTGCCTTGGCCCTCAAGTCCCCCGATCTTCTTCTGTTCTGGAAAAAAATATTTCGGGGATTTTATTCCGTTCGGACTCCGTTCCAAAATCAGATCTGAAAAGAGTCAAAAACACAGAAAAAACCGGAATTGGAACTTGGCACTGAATTAGTAAGTTAGCCACAAAAAAGATATAAAAGGTATGTAAAACATCCAAAGTTGACAAGATAACAGTAGGAAACCATAAAAAATTATAGATACGATTGAGACGTATCAAGTAGTAACGGCAAGCAATTGACAAAATCATCGCCCACAACTTTTGTGTTCTACTCGTGCATCGAATCTACACATAGAACCTAGCTTTGATACCACTATTGAGGAACGTGGTAATTTCAAAAAAATTCCTAGGCTTCACAAGGATCTATCGAGGAGAAACCAACAACGAGAAATGGGGTAGAGCATCTTCATACCTTTTAAGATCGCTAAGCGGAAGCGTTACTAGAACGCGGTTTATGGAGTCGTACTCGTAGTGATTCAGATCGCAGTGGATTCCGATCTAAACACCGAACAATGGCACCTCCGTGTTCAACACACGTACATCCCGGTGACGTCTGCTACGCCTTGATCCAGCAAGGAGAGAGGAGCGGTTGAGGGAGATCTCCGGCAACACGACGACATGGTGACGGTGGAGCTATGTGGTACTCTCGCAGGGCTTCCCCAAGCTCTATGGAGGACAAGGAGGAGGAGAGGTAGGGTTGCGCCTTGGAGGTGGAAGAACTTGTGTCTAGCAGCCCCAAACCCTTGGGTTTATATAGGAGGAGAGGGAGGAGTGTGCAGGATGACCCACAAGTATAGGGGATCAATAGTAGTTCTTTCGATAGGTAAGAGTGTCGAACCCAACGAGGAGCAGAAGGATCTGACAAGTGGTTTTCAGCAAGGAAAAATCTGCAAACACTAAAATTGTTAGTAACAAGTGATTGTGTGGTGAGATGATTCGTAGCAAGCAACAAGTAATAAAAGTAGCAACGGTGCAGCAAAGTGGCCCAATCCCTTTTGTAGCAAGGCACAAGCCTGGACAAAGTCTTATAGGAGGAAAAACGCTCCCGAGGACACACGGGAATTTCTGTCATGCTAGTTTCATCATGTTCATATGATTCGTGTTCGTTACTTTGATAGTTTGATATGTGGGTGGACGGGCGCTTGGGTACTGCCCTCACTTGGACAAGCATCACACTTATGATTAACCCCTCTCGCAAGCGTCCGCAACTACGAAAGAAGAATTAAGACAAAGTCTAACCATAGCATTAAACTAATGGATCCAAATCAGCCCCTTACGAAGCAACGCATAAACTAGGGTTTAAGCTTCTGTCACTCTAGCAACCCATCATCTACTTAATACTTCCCAATGCCTTCCTCTAGGCCCAAATAATGGTGAAGTGTTATGTAGTCGACATTCGCATAACACAACTAGAGGAAAAACAACATGCAACACATCAAAATACCGAACGAATACCAAATTCACATGACTATTATTAGCATGACTTATCCCATGTCCTCGGGAGAAAAAGTAACTACTCACAAAGCATAATCATATTCATGACCAGAGAGGTAATGAGTAGCATCAAGGATCTGAACATAAACTCTTCCACCAAATAATCCAACTAGCATCAACTACAAAGAGTAATCAACACTACTAGCAACCTTACAAGTACCAATCGGAGTCGTGAGACGGAGATTGGTTACAAGTGATGAACTAGGGTTTGGAGATGAGATGGTGCTGATGAAGATGTTGATGGTGACGAGTCCCCTCCGATGAGAGGAGTGTTGGTGATGACGATGGCGACCATTTCCCCCTCCGGGAGGGAAGTTTCCCCGGCAGGATCGTCCTGCTGGAGCTCTAGATTGGTTCTGCTCAAGTTCCGCCTCGTGGCGGCGGCGAAACCACGAAAAAAGCTCCTCTATGATTTTTTTCCTGGACGAAACCCTCCATATAGCAAAAGAGGGGGGCCAATGGGCTGCCCACAATCCCCCATGGCGCGGCCTGGGGGTGACCGCGCCGTGCAGGCTTGTGGGCACCCCCTCGTGCCCCTCTGGCACTTCTTCGGCCCAGTATTTTTGATAAATTGGGAAGAAAATCGTTGATTTTCACGGTGTTTGGAGTTGCGCAGAATAGGTATCTCAACTTTGCTCCAGTTTCAGGCCAGAATTCCAGTTGCCGATATTCTCCCTCTTCATGTAAACCTTGCAAAATAAGAGAGAAAAGGCATAAGAATAGTACCGTGAAGTGAAATAACAGCCAAAGAAGAGATAAGTATCAACATGAAAACATGATGCAAAATGGATGTATCAAGTCCCCCAAGCTTAGACCTCGCTTGTCCTCAAGCGAAAGCCTAGCTCAATAAATATGTCCACATGTTTAGGGAGAGAGGTGTCGACAAAACAAGATACGGACATGCATGCATCATGATCAAGATCAGGACAGCAATACCAACATATAATCTCTCATGCTAAAGTGATAATTCCTTCACAAAGTAAAGCATGGATCAAGAACCTTACCGAGAAGTAACAACCGATAGCCTTTAGTCATTGAAGAAATTGCAATATATCACAACATCATAAAGAGTCAAATAAGAGCTTCACTACAGGAATTAGCTTCTTTGCCGTCTGCCATCACATACGGCAAAGAGCATATCACGGACGGCAAAGAGAATATCACAGACGGCAAAGAATCTCACCGCCGGCAAAATTTCTGCGTCAGCCTACGACGACATTGTAGCTTCTTTGCCGTCTGTCTCACCGAAGCGGACAGCAAAGAGCTTTGCTGTCAGCTTTTCATAGGAGCTGTCGGCAAAGTGGTCGAGACGGCAACCGACAGGCGTTGCCTCCGTTAGGGGCTAACGGAGGCTTTGCCGTCTGCCTCCCCCCTCTTATTTGTCGTCTTCCTCCCCCTCCTCCTCCCCCTCCTCTGTGTCGTCTACCTCCCTCTCTTCTTTGCCGCCCGCCTCCCCCCTCTTCTATGCTGTCTGCCTCCCCCTCTTCTTTGTCGTCAGCCTCCACCTCCTCCTCCCCCTCCTCTGTGCCCTCTTCTTTGCCATCTGCCCCCCTGGAAGCAGACGACAAAGATACTATATAGCCAGCTGCTACTGCACAGGTTGCACAGCTGGGTGCCATGTGGCACCTTTGCCGTTGGTCAGCTGATGGCAAAGGCCTTTGCCATCAGCTGGCACACGGAAAAGAGCCTATATTGTCACATTTTTGTTTATTTTTTCTATTTCACAGCACATATACATATAATTCATAGAACATATATGATAAATAGGTCACAACACATATATGATATACATGTAAGTAGGTCATCAATGCCATTTGTTCATCAACGTACATCCCATATATCAAAAGAACCAACACATACAATGTTTCATCCATATATACATACATATAGTTGCACATATATTGTTCATCCATATATACATATACATATAGTTCCACATTGTTCATCAACTCAAATAAAAACAAAAACTAAAGCACTCCAATGCCAGCTTCCATGCATGTAGTACATCCAATCTGAAAAATGGGAATAAGAAAGTCAAAAGAAGAAGAACAACAACATATATATGACAAATAAGCTAAATTGAAGAAGAAAGCGAAGAAGAAAGAAGAGAACAAGGAGAAGAAAAACAAGAAAGAGGAGGAGGAGGAGGAGGGGAAGGAGAAGGAGAAGGAGGAGGAGAAGAAGAAAAAAGAAGAAGAGAAGAAGAAGGAGAAGAAGGAGGAGAGAAGAAGGAGAAGAAGGAGGGATCCTTCTCCTTCTTCTCCTCCTTCTCCTTCTTCTTCTCTTCTTCTCCTCCTCCTTCTTCTTATTCTCCTTCTCCTTCTTCTCCTCCTTCTCCTTCTTCTTCTCTTCTTCTCCTCCTCCTCCTTCTTCTTCTCCTTCTCCTTCTCCTTCTTCTTCTTCTCCTTCTCCTTCTCCTTCTCTTCTTCTTCTCTTCTTCTTCTTCTTCTTCTTCTTCCTTCTTTTCGTTTCTCCTCTTCTCCTCTTCTTTGAGCTAAATTACCTAACTATGTCTTTTTGGAGCTAAATGGGCTAATTATGTCATTATAGAGGAAAACAAGCTAAGTATATAATATTAATGAGCTAACCAAGGTTCTTATGCCATTTTGAGCTTATAATGTCTTTTAGGAGCTAAATTGGCTAATTATGTCATTGTTGGGGAAATTAAGGCAAGGAGAATATGAAAGAGGAGAAGAAAGAGGAGGAGGAGAATAAGAAGAAGAAATAAAGAAGAAGGAGGAGAAGGAGGAGGAGGAGAAGGACTAGAAGATCCTTGGCCTTCTCCTCCTTCTCCTCCTCCTCCTCCTCCTCCTTCTCCTTCTTCTCTTCTTCTTCTTCTTTCTTTCTTTTCATTTGTCCTATTTCTTCTCCTCTTCTCCTCTTCTTGGAGCTAAATTAGCTAACTATGTCTTTTTGGAGCTAAATGGGATAATTATTCCATTTTAGAGGAAAACAAGCTAAGTTTATAATATTAATGAGCTAACCAAGGTTCTTATGCCATTTTGAGGTTATTATGGCATTTTGGAGCTAAATGGGCTAATTATTTCATTGTTGGGGAAATTAAGGCAAGGAGAATATGAAAGAGGAGAAGAAAGAGGAGGAGGAGGAGGAGAAGAAGAAGAAATAAAAAAGGAGGAGAAGGAGGAGGAGGAGGAGAAGGACTAGAAGGTCGTTGGCCTTCTCCTCCTTCTCCTCCTCCTCCTTCTTCTTCTTCTCTTCTTCTTCTTCTTCTTCTTTCTTTTCATTTTTCCTATTTCTTCTCCTCTTCTCCTCTTCTTGGAGCTAAATTAGCTAACTATGTCTTTCTGGAGCTAAATGGGCTAATTATGTCATTGTTGGGGAAATTAAGGCAAGGAGAATATGAAAGAGGAGAAGAGAAACTTACCGTAGTGGTCATCAAGGAGGAGAAACACCTGGAGAAGGGTCGTGCGATGCCGCTCGGGAGTTATTCTGCAGAATAGATATTTTTCAATGTCTCAGTTAGCATGATGACACTCAATTATTAATACTAGTTTATAATGAAACTCACTGTGCCAATCGAAGAGAAGACGGGCATCGGCGGAGGGACTTGACCGCTCTTCTCGCATAGACCGTGAAGAGTGGGTCGTATTAGTTAGTAATGAAACATACATTACACACATGATTTGGCTAATGTGAAAAAAACTTACCACGAAAAGCTCGTACAGGGCCCATTGACCCACCTCATTCCGGGACCTCTCCTCCTCAATCAATCGTGTCGTGGTCTGGTCCCTCTCATCAAGAGCAGCGTGACTTGCCAATCTCTCTTTCTCAAGAGCAGCCTGAAGAGCAGCCTGGCTTGCCAATCTCTCTTTCTCAAGAGCAGCCTGGTTTGCCAATCTCTCTTTCTAAAAAGCAGCCCGAAACACCATTCCTCGTTACCACAGTAATGATCTATGGTGACACACATAATGAAATGGATGAAAGTGTTATTAGTCCGTACAACTAACCTCGATGGCAAGATCGACTGGCCGTGGACGACACGTTATCTCAGGACAGCTGCTCGACTGGCGCGCCTTGATCTCCGAGAGAGTGAGTGGACAACGTATTATCCCATCTCCAATGCTATCGATCCATGGGGCCTCCTGCCACCAGATATCATCACCAGCTCTAGATCCAAAGGTTCCTGGCTAGGGTTAAAGTCATCCACTTTCGTAGCCTTCCCCGCGTCCCTGTATGCCACGAGCTTGTGGTGGGATGATATGTTGGTGAAGTGATTGGGATCATCCAGGTCAGACTCAAAGAATGCCTTCGCCTTCTTGTACGAGGCAGTATGGGTCATGCCATAAAGGTCGTACAAGTGTGGCATCTCCGTCTTATTGTGATGCGCCTAAAAGAGAGGAACAAAATATTAGCATGAAGAATGAATTGCATGAATCATGAAGCAAATCACCTACCCAGTTTCGTCCGAACTGAAGTAAGTTGGCGCTGCCTTGATGGTGTGGCACACCAACCATTTGGCTACGCCGATCCTTCGCATTCTCGTGGACGGCTCGCCAGCTACCTGTGCACCACTCATCAACCAACGCCTCCCAACAATCGATCTTATCCGCACACCATCTCGGGGGCACCTGTAAGTTATTAGAAAGAATTTTGAGCGCTACGCCTATGAATGAAATCAAGAAAACTACGTAGAAGGACTTAAGAATAGGTAATTACCTTCATGTATTGCTCCTTCTTCAGAAACTTTCCACGGCAATCCTTCTTCTGCTTCTTAATACCACGTGTGGCGTAGTAGTCTCGAATAGCCTGCGACCGAGCCTCGTGGCGTAAGTTCTGTAGTAACCGCCTACACTCGGCCTTCTGGTTCCTTCAATCGTTGAAGCATTGACAGGTCATCCGCATCAGTAACCTCTACGAGTTCCAGGTCTTCTGGTTCCGGCTCAGGGCAGGAGTCGGATTCATTGTCGCTGTCTACTTCCATGTTCTTGGGTGAAGCACGGCGGTTCTTGAAACGTTTCTTGGAAAGACGTGTTTCTTGGAAGAATTCTCCATCATATGTGTCTGGGTTAATGTGAGGTTCATAATCCTGTTCATTTGGGAGAGGTGGTCTGACATGTGGCGGCAATTCATAAACAACATACCAACCTTCCAGATTCTTATCCGTTTGGCATGCCCACGGTAGATAGAAAACTTGGGTCGCCTGTTGAGCCGTAATATAGACATCGGGAACATCTAAATGGGTGTTTGGATTGATTTTGACTAGTCCTACATGTTCATGAGTCCTTCTATGCTTCTTCGGCTGGAACCAATAACATTTGAAGACTACGACGTTCGGTGGGTTTTCACCATAGAATTGAAGTTCATAAATTGCTTCAACTCTTCCATAATACTCGATAACACCTTCGCCGATAGCAAAGACACCACAATTTGTAGATTTCTGGTCGGGCATAGATAGATCTTTGCCAAAGGTACAAAAGAGATACCCGTTGATGTTCTATTTCTCAAATGAACGGACCTTATAGTCAAAACCATTAGCGACTTGTCTCAATTCAGCGTCCATATACTCTGAATTAGCCTACAAGTTTAATACGAAACGATTGTTGCATTAGCCGCAAGTTAGACCAAGAAATGAAATGGTCCATTATTGATAATTACCGTTTGTTTGAACCAAGAGATGAAACCGGGATAGCCGCCTCCTGTCTTTGATAGAAGCTCATACTCTTCGACGGAATCATTTTCGATCACCGCTCCATCTGAGAATTTGGCGACGTAATGGCTGTTTGAAATATCCGGGAATAAGAGCAGTTCAAATGAATTAGAAGTTACGGGAAAATGTGTCGAGAACTCACTCGATGTACGGCCGCACTTCTGTTAGGTTGTTGAAGATATACAACGAAATGTTCCGCCATTCTTCGACATCCAACGTTATTGGTTTCGAAGCACCGGCTGGTGTGAGCTTCCCTTTGAATAGGTTGAGGTTGGACCCACCTTTTTTAGGGTCTGCATCATTGTGCCGAGGCTTCGGATTTTGCAAATGATGATTTTTGTCTTCGTAGTGTGCTGTCACAAAGTTTGCCACCTCCTCAGTAATGAATGCCTCAGCCATCGATGCTTCAATTCTACGCTTATTTTTACATTTAGCTCGAAGGGTCTTCTGCATCCTCTCAGTTGCATAGCACCAACGATCTTGCACGGGCCCACCCAATCTTGCCTCGGTCGGTAGATGTAAAATCAAATGTTGCATTGGATTAAAGAAGCCCGGTGGAAAGATCTTCTCTAACTTGCACAACAACTCCGGTGCAAACTCCGCCATGTCTTCTACCACGCCAGGCGACAATTCTTTCGCACAAAGAACACGGAAGAAATAGCTCAGCTCCGCCAGTACTAGCCATTCATTCTCAGGAATAAAGCCACGTAACATCACCGACATTACCCGCTCTAGCCATATGTGCCAATCATGACTCTTGAGACCAAAGATTTTTAATTTTTCAAGACTCGCTCCCCTCTTTAGATTCGCTGCATACCCATCAGGGAACATCAAGTGCATTTTGACCCACAAGATAATTTCCCTCATAGCTGGCCTTCCAAGATTGAACTAGACCTTTGGCTTCGACCACTTCTGCTTTCCTTTGCCTTCTCGCATGTTTTGTAACGGTCTATGACATAGGGTCTCTTGATCGACTCTAGCCTTAGTATTATCCTTTGTCTTCCCATCTATGTCGAACAATGTACCAAAAATAGCCTCTCCGATATTCTTTTCAGTGTGCATCATGTCGATATTGTGTGGAAGAAGGAGGTCTTTGAAGTAAGGCAGATCCCAGAAGCATGGCTTGTGAGTCCAGGCGTGTTTTGAATTATACCCCTTGAAATACCCTAGATGCTCTGGATCAGGCTCGAGGGCGTTTAACTAATCCAGGATCTGTTGGCCTGTCAACGCAGGTGGTGCCAAGTTTTTGACAACTTTACCTTTGGTAAAGTTCTTCTTGTCTTTTCCGAATTGATGGCCAGGATCCAGGAACTGTCTATGCAAGTCAAAGCAAGAATACTTCCGACCCTCCTGCAACCAATGAAACTGAAGAGTTGCCTTACATTGGGGGCACGGGAACCTTCCATGCACACACCATCCAGAGAATAGCACATACGCTGGCAAGTCAAGCATAGAGTACATGTACCACACATGCATTTTGAAGTTTTCTTTTCTAGCGGCATCGTATTTCTTGACCCCATTATCCCAAGCTTCTTCCAATTCATCCTTAAGCGGTTGCAGGTACACATTAATATTCTTCCCCAGATAATTGGGCCCTGGAATTATCAACGTCAGAAATATGTTCTTTCTTTGCATAATCTGCCTGGGGGGAGATTGAGTGGAATGACAAATACAGGCCAACAACTGTATTGGGTTGTCGTCATGCCGAAGGGATTAAAACCATCCGTGGCAGCGCAGACTCGAGGATTCCTTGGATCTGCCGCTTTATCCTGATGCAATCCATCAAAATGTTTCCACGCTTCCCCATCCGATGTGTGTACCACCATCTTATTCCCATCCGTATCTAGTTTGGTTCTTTTGCCCAATTTGTGCCATGTCATCTGTCTGGCTGTCTCTTCGACGATGAAAAGACGTTGAAGTCTTGGTACGATTGGCATATACCGAAGAACACTAATTGCGATTTTGGTCTGCCTCTTCTCACCCATACCGTTGTCTACCACTGGATACCTGCAAGACTCGCAATTGGGACAATAGTCCAAGTGTGCATACTCCTTCCTAAATAAGACACATCCTTCCTCACATGCATCTATCTTCTCATAGGGAATCTTAAGTACATGAAGTATTTTGTCCGACTGGTATAGGTTTGCAGGCATGACATGGTCTTTGGGTAGGAAGCGTCCAAATAGTGTCAGCATCGTGTCGTAGCATTCTCTTCCCAAGTTGAACTGAGCCTTCAGAGCCATTACTTGTGCAATTGCATCCAGCTGACAGAGCTCAGTGTGCTCATGGAGAGGACGTTTTGAAGACTCCAACATTTCATAAAAGGCCTTTGCAGATTCCTCCATCTCATCTTCCGAATCCCGAGCATCATCAAAGTCTTGCACCATGTCTTCGATCCCGGTACCATGCTCGTCCGTGCGACGACGGACCACCTCAGCTCTTGTGCGTTGTATAGACTCACCATGAAATGTCCACACCGTATAATTAGTCTTAAAACCCATCCTCTGCAGGTGTTTAATCATTACAGCCTCTGTCGTCTTTTTATAGTTGTCGCATCCAGGACAGGGGCAATAGTTTCTTTCCTGGCCATTTGCGAATGCGGCGTTCACAAATTCCTTCGTTTTTACAAACCATTCTTTCATCATCTCTTTCTGACTAGGGTGACCGGTATACATCCACGCACGATCACTCATCTTACCTAGATACTAAAGACAGAAGAAATATATTCATATATAATTTAGCATTTATATTCATCGGTTAATCAGGTTCGCCATTTTTATTACGTCCAGGCAACCTACATGCTAATAGGTAAAGATAGGTCCTAATCCCACTCGAGTATGTGTAGATTGGGTTCGTTTTCCCATGCTATGCTCCGGATCCAACGCAAAATTTCGGCAGCACCTCCCTGTTGTTCTCCTGATACACGTCTCTGCAATAAAAAGAGAGGATGTGCATCCGGAGAACAACAAGGAGGCACTGACGAAATTCCGCATCGGATCCAGAGCACAGCATATGGGAAAACGAACCCAATCTACACATACTCGGGCTGTCCATGGATAATGTTGGACAATTCGAAAGGATGGCGGTTATAAATATGCAAAGACATGCATATTTATCGATGTCGCCCTTTCGAACGGGAGACGCATACTGGTCACACATACTGATAAATTAATTTAATTACCTAAATCTAGAAAGTTTCATCCGGAAACCGAGGCACAGTAAATGAAGGGGCGGGGAGGAGATGAAATTTGTATTGACCCACGAATGCAGGGGTGGAGCTCGTACAACGCACGGGGAGGTCTTCGCACAACATACCTCACAGCGACGAGACAACTATCACATGTAAATCCACCCGATCAACACAAATATTCTAATTATGTCATTTTAGAGGAAAACAAGTTAAGAATACAATATTCATGAGCTAACCAAGGTTTTTATGCCAATTTGTAGCTAAATGGGCTAATTATCTCATTGTTGGGGAAAATAAGGTAAGGACAATAAGATAGAGGAGAAGAAAGAGCAGGAGGAGAAGAAGAAGAAGAAATCAAGAAGAAGGAGAAGGAGGAGGAGGAGAAGAAGGAGGAGGAGAAGGTATTCTTCTTCTTCTCTTCTTCTTCTCTTCTTCTTTTCTTCTTCTTTTCTTCTTCTTTTCTTCTTCTCCTTCTTATTTTTGTCTTCTCCTCCTCCTCTTCTTCTTCTTCTTCTTCTTCTTCTTCTTCTTCTCCTCCTCCTCTTCTCCTCTTCTCCTCCTCCTCCTCTTCTTCTTCTTCCTATTCTTTCTATTAAGCTAACTAACTAACTAACCTAACTAACCAAGCTAACTAAACCTATCGCTAAACCTAGATAGCACTAAACAGCAAAAAATAACAAAAACAGAATCTACCACTAAGTAACAAAAAAGAATCTAGCTACCACTAATTAACAAAACAAAATCTACCACTAAATTACCTACTAAATCTACTAATTAACTAATTAAATCTACCAACTAACTAAACTACCACTAAAACTACTAACTAACTAACCTACCAACTAAACTATATATGCCACTAAATCTGTTAATTAGCAAAAAAAGAAAAAAAGGACTCATCGGAGGGGGCGGCCGGGGAGGAGGAGGGCGCGGCGGTGGAGGAGAGGGCGGTGGTGGCGGAGGGGTGGTGGTGGAGAAGGGGCAAGCTCCGACGGCGGTGGTGGAGGAGGAGGTCCCGGAGAGGAGGAGGGGCGTGGTGGAGGAGGGGCGTTGGCAGGAGGGGGCGCAGGGAGGCCGGAGGAGGAGGGGCGGCAGTGTAGGGAGGTCGGAGGCCGGAGGAGGAGGGGGCACAGGGAGGCCGGAGGAGGAGGGGGCGGTGGCGTAGGGAGGCTGGAGGCCGGAGGAGGAGGGGGTGCAACAAGGCCGGAGGAGGAGGGGGTGGCGGCGTAGGGAGGCCGGAGGAGGAGGGGGCGCAGGGAGGCCGAAAAATGAGGGGCGGCGGCGCAGGGAGGCCGTAGGAGGGCGCGGTAGCGGTGGTGGTGTCGGGGGGTGAGAGAGAGGGGTGTGGGGTGGCCATTAGGGGTGAGAGAGAGGCGCGTGGGGGTGGGGCTAACGACCGTTAGGGCGCACCCTCTTTGCCGTCCGCCTCCCGACGACACTGAGGAGAAAAGCGGACGGCAAAGAGAGAGGTCGTTAGGGGGGAGAGAGGGGGTGCTGGGTGGGCCAGCCGAGCGCTTTGTCGTATGCCTAAGTGATGTTTTCCGTGAGCCCGGCTCTTTGCCGTCTGCCTGAGTGGTGTTTGCCGTGAGCCAGCTGACGGCAAAGAGCTGGCTGATGGCAAAGAGAGTCTTTGCCATCAGCCAGCTCTTTGCCGTCTGGTTTCTGGTAGCTGATGGCAAAGAGGGTCTTTGCCGTCAGTCAGCACACGGCAAAGAAGCAGCAGATGGCAAAATCTCTGATTCTAGTAGTGCTTGTAAAGAAAATCCACATACTCAATCATTCTTTCGTTCTCTACAATTGCTACAACTCACGTGGTACTCATGAGATCAAAGTTTCAGCTGGACACAAAGAAAGATAGGGGCTTATAGTTTTGCCTCCCAACTGCTTACCTCAAGGGTAATGTCAACAATAATAATTCATGAATGCCTACCTCCAAGTTGACATATGAATATAGATCTTTCCCAAGCATGTGACGGTAGCCAAGACAAAGGCAAAACAAGGAATTGGTGAAGATCACCATGACTCTCTCAGGGGCAAAAAGTAAAGGTACAAGATAGGCCCTTCGCAGAGGGAAGCAGAGGTTGTCATGCGCTTTTGAGGTTTGGATGTGTGTCCTCTTAGTGCAGAGGAACGTCACTTTATATTGCCTCCTGTGATAAAGAACTTTATTATGCAGTCTGTCTCTTTTATGTCTTCCTCATCACAGGTTCGTATAAAGCTTCTTTTCCACACACTAATAGATCATACATATTAGAGAGCAATTTTTATTGCTTGCACCGATGACAACTTACTTGAGGGATCTTATTCAATCCATAGGTAGGTATGGTGGACTCACATGGCAAAACTGGGTTGAAGGTTTATGGATGCACAAGTAGTATCTCTACTTGGTGCGGGAGGTTTGGCTAATATGAGGTGGAAGCAATCGTCACATGCTAAGGGATCTCTAATCATATAACATTGTTCAGAGTCAAGCAAACACAATTCATTATGTTGTCTTCCTTGTCCAACATCTACTTCTAGGCATGCAATAGTTTGGTGACTGTTCACAATCATAGATGGTGTCAGAGATGATATATTTGTATGTGAACCTCTCCTTCTTTATCACTTCCTATTAATTACAACAATGACCAAGGTCTATGTTTGCCTACCCTCAACAAGTTTCAATCATCATTCTTTTTATATGTGAAGCCATCACTTCCCATAATATCGTGACATGATCTTTCATGCTTTTGTTCTATTATCACTCTTTTGATCATGGCAAGAGGCAAAGCCCTCCAACTAAGACACTCTTTATTATATGGCTCACGAGCTCGAATACATCGGGGGTGACACAAAGCAAAACTCAAGACTAAAACACTAAGACTTTTAAACTACTAGAGAAAAAAGAAAACTGAAAAGGAAAACTAAAACAAAGGTAAAGGCAAAAGATGTGATGGTGATACGATACCGGGGCAACTCCCCCAAGCTTGGCACAAGCCGAGGGGACCGCCCATACCAATACTCAGTTGTCTTCCTTTGGTGGTGAAGGTGGTGGAGTGGTTGCAACCTTTGATTCCAAGAGGGCCAGCAGTCTCAAGAGTTCAATCAAAGATGGAGACAGTAGATGGAGGTAAGGTTGCAGGAAATCCACTTCTTCAACTTCTTACTTGTTGAGCATAGATTGCACTTCGTCCCATGCCTGATCCTTCTCCTTAGCCTTGCCCTTGATTTCTTCAGGTAGCCTCTCCTTAGCCTCCATGACCTCCATCCTTTTCAGATCAACATGAACTTCTCCATAGATTTGATGGAGGTTGTTCTCCCCCACAGATTCCTGGGACGACATCTTGACCTAGATTAGCGGCAGAAAACAGGCTCGAAACGAAAAACACAGGAAATCTACGTGATGCAGGGGTCACACCAAACGGAAGTATATATAATGATTTTTTCCAGACCAGAAGGAGTCCCCTGCATGAAAACGGAGTCCAGGAGGCGCACGAGGTGGCCACAAGCCCTCACGGTGCGGCCAGGGGGTGGGCCCGCGCCGTGCAGGCTTGTCACCTCCGCGCGCACTTTCCGGACTACTTCCATTTTTTGTAATTTTTCAAATATTCCAAAACAGAGAAAATTTCCTATTGGGAAAGTTTTGGACTCTGTTTTCTTACCGAATCACATACCTCTTCATTTTCGGAGTCTGAAACAGGCTGATAAATATCCCTTAGGTATTCTTCCATAGTTATGGTATTGATGATATTGCTTTCAACATTTATGGGAGTACCTGAGATATAATGCTTGATTCTCTACCCATTTACAACTCTCAGACAATTACCTTCCGTGTTGTTGATCTTGATAGCACCAGAACGATATACTTCCTCAACAACATAGGGACCTTCCCATTTAGAGAGAAGCTTGCCTGCAAAGAATCTTAAACGAGAGTTACATAGCAAGACATAATCACCTACATTGAACTCACGCTTTTGTATCCTCTTATCATGCCACCTCTTAACCTTTTCTTTGAACAACTTGGCATTCTCATATGCCTGAGTTATCCATTCATCAAGCGAGCTAATGTCAAATAACCTCTTCTCACCGGCAAGTTTGAAATCAAAGTTGAGCTCTTTGATTGCCCAATAAGCTTTATGTTCTAGCTCAAGAGGTAAATGACATGCTCTACGGTACACCATTTTGTACGGAGACATGCCCATGGGATTCTTATAGGCAGCTCTATAAGCCCACAGTGCATCATCGAGCTTCTTAGACCAATTCTTTCTAGACCTGTTGACAGTCTTTTGTAGAATCAGTTTAATCTCTCTATTGCTTAGCTCTACTTGACCACTGGACTGAGGGTGATAGGGAGACGCAATTATATGGTTGACATCGTACTTATCAAGCGTTTTACGGAAAGCACCATGAATGAAGTGTGAACCACCGTCGGTCATTAGATATCTAGGGACTCCAAATCTAGGGAAGATAACTTCTTTCAGCATCTTGATAGAGGTGTTGTGATCAGCACTACTAGTGGGGATAGCTTCTACCCACTTAGTGACGTAATCAACAGCAACTAAGATGTGAGTATACCCATTGAATTTTGGAAAAGGTCCCATATAATCAAAGCCCCGGACATCAAGTGGTTCAATGACAAGTGAATAGTTCATAGGCATTTCCTGACGTTTGCTAATATTACCTATTCTTTGACATTCGTCACAAGACAAGACAAACTTATGGGCATCCTTGAAGAGAGTGGGCCAATAGAAACCTGATTGCAATACCTTGTGTGCAGTTCTATCTCCCGCATGGTGTCCTCCGTAGGCCTCGGAGTGACACTTCTGTAGGATCTGTCCATGTTCATGTTCAGGTACACAACGTCTAATAACACCATCTACTCCTTCCTTATAAAGGTGAGGATCATCCCAAAAGTAGTGTCTCAAGTCAAAGAAGAATTTCTTCTTTTGCTGGTACGTGAAACTAGGTTGTATATATTTGGCAACAATATAGTTTGCATAATCAGCATACCACGGTGCACTACGTGAAGCATTGATGACATTCAGTTTCTCATCCGGAAAGCTATCATCAATAGGTTGTGGGTCATCAAGAACGTTCCAACCTAGACAAGTTATCTGCTACAGGGTTATCAGCACCCTTCTTGTCAACAACGTGCAAATCAAATTCTTATAGCAAGAGAACCCATCCAATAAGTCTAGGTTTAGCGTCCTTCTTCTCCATGAGGTACTTAATAGCAGCATGATCAATGTGAATATTGACTTTGGAATCAACTATGTAAGACCTGAACTTTTCACATGCAAACACGACTGCTAAAAATTCCTTCTCCGTAGTAGCATAGTTTATCTGGGCAGTGTCTAGAGTTTTACTAGCGTAGTGATAACATTCAACTTCTTATCGACTGTTTGCCCTAGAATAGCACCAACAGCATAATCACTAGCATCACACATGATTTCAAAAGGCAAGTTCCAATCAGGTGGTTGAACAATAGGTGGAGTTATCAAAGCCCTCTTAAGTATTTCGAAGGCTTCCTCACAATCATCGTCAAAAACAAAAGGAATATCCTTTTGCAAGAGATTGGTAAGAGGCCTAGAAATCTTAGAGAAGTCTTTAATGAACCTTCTATAGAAATCAGCATGACCAAGGAAACTTCTTATACCTCTGATATCTGTGGGGTATGGCATTTTCTCGATTGCATCAACCTTAGCCTTATCGACTTCAATACCTCTCTCAGAAATTTTATGTCCTAAGACGATGCCTTCATTAACCATAAAGTGGCACTTCTCCCAATTCAAGACAAGACTAGTGTCTTTACATCTCTGTAAGACTCGATCAAGGTTGCTGAGGCAAACATCAAAGGAAGCCCGTAAACGGAAAAGTCATCCATGAAGACCTCGACAATCTTTTCACAAAAGTCAGAGAATATAGCCATCGTACATCTTTGAAAGGTGGCAGGTGCATTCCATAAGCCAAAAGGCATACGTCTATAAGCAAAGGTACCGAAAGGGCAGGTGAAAGTGGTTTTCTCCTGATCAGATCGTGCAACTGGTATTTGGGAGAAACCAGAATAACCGTCTATAAAGCAGCAGTGTGTGTGTTTGGATAGTCTTTCTAGCATTTGGTCGATAAAAGGCAAACGGTAATGATCTTTCCTAGTGGCCTTATTCAATTTCCTAAAATCAATCACCATCCTATAGCTAGTAATAATCCTCTGTGGGATTAATGCATCATTATCATTAGGGACAACGGTAATGCCTCCCTTCTTAGGAACGCAATGCACCGGACTCACCCAATCGCTATGAGCAACAGGATAGATAATACCCGCTTCCAGGAGCTTTAGTATTTCTTTTCTTACTACTTCTTTCATCTTAGGATTCAATCTCCTTTGATGATCAGCAACTGGTTTGAAGTCAGGATCAGTTTTAATCTTGTGCTGGCATAGAGTAGGACTAATGCCCTTAAGATCATCAAGAATATATCCAATAGCAGCACGGTGCTTCCTCAGAGTTTTTAGTAACTTCTTTTCTTCATGCTCCGAGAGGCTAGCACTAATTATAACAGGATATATCTCCTTTCCATCAAGATAGGCATACTTAAGAGTATCAGGCAACTGTGTAAGCTTGAACACAGGATCACCCTTTGGTGGGGGTGGATCCCCAAGCAGTTCAACAGGCAAGTTATTCTTAAGGATAGGATATTGTTCTAAGACAACTCTATCTATCTCATCCCTTTCATCCATATGCATATCATTTTCATGCTCAAGCAAGTATTGCTCTAAGGGATCAGTAGGAGGCACGACAATAGAAGCTAAGGCAATAGTTTCATCCCTACTAGGCAACTCCTTTTCATGAGGTTGTCTACCAAACTTAGAGAAATTGAACTCATGTGACACACCTTCAAAGCCAACAGTGACAGTTTGCTTCTCACAATCAATATGAGCATTGTCAGTATTGAGAAAAGGTCTGCCAAATATGATGGGACAGAAGCTATCTTGTGCGGTAGCAAGAACGAGGAAATCAGCAGGATACTTCGTTTTACCACACAAGACTTCAACATCCCTAACAATTCCCACAGGGCAGATAGTATCTCTATTGGCAAGCTCAATAGTGACATCTATAGGTTCTATCTGAACAGGTGCAATCTCGTCTTTGATTTCATCGTATAAGGATTGAGGTATTGCACTAACACTAGCACCCACGTCACATAAACCATGATAACAATGATCTCCTATCTTAACAGAAACAACAGGCATGCCAACAACAAGCCTATGTTTGTCTCTAACGTGAGGTTTAGCAATTCTAGCAGCATCTTCACAGAAGTGAATATTATGTACCTCAACTTCTTCAGACAGAAGATCTTTGATAATAGCAATGCTAGGTTCAAATCTAATTTTCTCACGGGGTGTAGGTGTTCTAATATAGCCTCTACATATCACAGTTGAAGCTTTAGAATGATCCTTTATCCTAACAGGGAAAGGTGGTTTCTCAATGTAAGCACTGGGAACCACGGGATCATTATAGACAATGACTTTCTCTTCAACTGGAATAGGTTTAACTACATTGACTTCTAAAGGAGGATGATATTTAAACCACTTCTCTTTGGGGAGATCGATATGAGCAGCAAATGACTCACACAATGAAGCTACTATCTCAGAGTCAAGTCCATACTTAGCGTTAAAGTCACAAAAAGTATTTGTCTCAACAAAGGATTTAACGAAATCAAAAGTGAAATTCATACCTGACTCCTTACCGTCTTCAAGCTCCCAATCTTCAGAGTTGCGTTTAATTCTCTCCAGTAAATTCCACTTGAAGTCAATATCTCTCTTCATAAAAGAACTGGTACAAGAAGTGTCAAGCATGGTGCGATCATCATGAGAAAGCCGAGCATAGAAGTTCTGAATGATAATTTCTCTCGAGAGCTCATGATTGGGGCATGAATATAACATTGATTTAAGCCTACCCCAAGCTTGAGCGATGCTTTCACTGTCACGAGGCCAAAAATTGTAAATATAGTTTCGATCACGATGTACTAAATGCATAGGATAAAACTTTTGATGAAATTCCAATTTCAACCGATTGTAGTCCCGTGATCCAGTATCATCACATAGCCCATACCATGTCAACGCCTTATCCTTCAAAGGTAAAGGAAAGACCTTCTTCTTGACCTCATCCTCGGGCACACCTGCAAGCTTAAATAAACCACAAACTTCATCTACATAGATCAGATGCAAGTCTGGATGTGATGTTCCATCTCCTGTAAAAGGATTAGCCAGCAGTTTCTCAAGCATACCCGAAGGAAATTCAAAGCAAATATTTTCAGTAGGTGCAGCAGGTTGAGGAGCAACTCTTTGTGCTTCCGTTCGAGGTGAAGATACCTCGAACAAGCCCCTCAAAGGATTAGTATCCATAGTGACAAGTGACAATAAATTTCAGCACACTATATGAATGTTTCCTTACCAAGTTCCACTTACCAAAGGCGCTTCACTCCCCAGCAACAGCGCCAGAAAAGAGTCTTGATGACCCACAAGTATAGGGGATCAATCGTAGTCCTTCCGATAAGTAAGAGTGTCAAACCCAACGAGGAGCAGAAGGATCTGACAAGTGGTTTTCAGCAAGGAAAAATTTGCAAACACTGAAATTGTCGGTAACAAGTGATTGTGTGGTGAGATAATTCGTAGCAAGCAACAAGTAACAAAAGTACCAACGGTGCAGCAAAGTGGCCCAATCCCTTTTGTAGCAAGGTACAAGCCTGGACAAAGTCTTATAGGAGGAAAAACGCTCCCGAGGACACACGGGAATTTCTGTCATGCTAGTTTCATCATGTTCATATGATTCGCGTTCGTTACTTTGATAGTTTGATATGTGTGTGGACCGGCGCTTGGGTACTGCCCTTACTTGGACAAGAATCCCACTTATGATTAACCCCTCTCGCAAGCATCTCCAACTACGAAAGAAGAATTAAGACAAAGTCTAACCATAGCATTAAACTAATGGATCCAAATCAGCCCCTTACGAAGCAACGCATAAACTAGGGTTTAAGCTTCTGTCACTCTAGCAACCCATCATCTACTTACTATTTCCCAATGCCTTCCTCTAGGCCCAAATAATGGTGAAGTGTTATGTAGTCGACGTTCACATAACACCACTAGAGGAAAAACAACATGCAACACATAAAACTACCGAACGAATACCAAATTCACCTCACTACTATTAGCGTGACTTATCCCATGACCTCAGGAACAAAAGTAACTACTCACAAAGCATAATCATATTCATGACCAGAGAGGTAATGAGTAACATCAAGGATCTGAACATAAACTCTTCCACCAAATAATCCAACTAGCATCAACTATAAAGAGTAATCAACACTACTAGCAACCTTACAAGTACCAATCGGAGTCACGAGACGGAGATTGGTTACAAGTGATGAACTAGGGTTTGGAGATGAGATGGTGTTGATGAAGATGTTGATGGTGACGAGTCCCCTTCGATGAGAGGAGTGTTGGTGATGACGATCGCGATGATTTCCCCCTCCAGGAGGGAAGTTTCCCCGGCAGGATCGTCCTACCGGAGCTCTATATTGGTTGTACTCAAGTTCCGCCTCGTGGCGGCGGCGAAAGCATGAAAAAGCTCCTCTGTGTTTTCTTCCTGGACGAAACCCTCCATATAGCAAAAGAGGGGGTCCAGTGGGCCAATCGGATGCCCACAAGCCCCCATGGCGTGGCCTGGGGGGTGGTCGCGTCGTGCAGGGTTGTGGGCACCCCCTGGTGCCCCTCTGGCACTTCTTTGGCCAAGTATTTTTGATAAATTGGGAAAAATCCCCGTTGATTTTCACGGCGTTTGGAGTTGCGCAGAATAGGTATCCCAACTTTGCTCCACTTTCAGGCCAGAATTCGAGTTGCCGGTATTCTCCCTTTTCATGTAAACCTTGCAAAATAAGAGAGAAAAGGCATAAGAATAGTACCGTGAAGTGAAATAACAGCCAAAGAAGAGATAAATATCAACATGAAAACATGCTGCAAAATGGATGTATCAGTGCACCACCCCTAGGGTTTCCACCCTATGTGGTGCGACAACCCTAGATGGGAGAGGTCCGGCAGCCAAGTTAAGAGGAGGCGGCGCCCTAGGGTGGCTTGCCACCCAAGGCAAGCCCACTGCTACTGCAACAAAAGACCTTCCAACGGTGCCAGAAACAAGCGTGCAGCTGGGAGACTATTCTTGTCTTGATTCTCCTCAGCAACGACACCAGGAATCCTTCTGCTACGGCTACGCCTTTAGGGACTTCCTAGGAAAATATGCAAAGTATTCCCACGTGGCCTTGGACCCTTGCGTTGGTGTTCCCTCGAAGTGGAAAGGGTGATGTAGCACAGCGGCGGTAAGTATTTCCCTCAGTTTTGAGAACCAAGGTATCGATCCAGTGAAGGAGTATCACAAGTACCTGCACAAACACAAAGAGCTTGCTCCCAATGCTATGAAGGGGTTGTCAATCCCTTATAGATTGTTTGCCAAGTGAGAACTGAAAGCAACAAAGTAACAAAGCAAAGTAAAAGCGAAGGTGGAAACGATAGGTGTGAATAGACCTGGGGGCCGTAGTGTTCACTAGTGGCTTCTCTCATGAAAGCAAGTAGACGGTGGGTGAACGAATTACTGTCGAGCAATTGATAGAACCGTGCAAAGTCGTGACGTTATCTATGGAAATGATTATATCTATAGGCATCACGTCCAAAACAAGTAGACCGATACTTTCAGCATCTACTACTATTACTCCACACGTCGACCGCTATCCATCATGCATCTAGTGTATTAAGTTCATGAGAACAGAGTAATGCCTTAAGAAAGATGACATGATGTAGATGGACAATCTCATATCTACGACAAAGCCCATCTTGTTACCCTTGATGGCAACAACACGATGTGTGCCTTGCTTCCCTTTCTGTCACCGGGAAAGGTCACCACACGGTATGAACCCAAAACCAAGCACTTCTCCCATTGCAAGAATCATATATCTAGTTGACCAAACAAAACCCAAGACTCGGAGAAACTTACAAGGATATCAAATCATGCATATAAGAAATCAGCAAAGACTCAAATATAAATCATAGATAATCTGATCACAAATCCACAATTCATCGGATCTCGACAAACACACCGACAAAGAGGATTACATCGGATAGATATCCATGAAGATCATGGAGAACTTTGTATTGAAGATCCAAGAGAGAGAAGAAGCCATCTAGCTACTAACTATGGACCCGTAGGTCTGAAGTGAACTACTCACGAGTCATTGGAGGGGCAATGATTTTGATGAAGAAGCCCTCCAACTCCAAAGTCCCCTCCGGCAGGGCACCGGGAAGGGTCTCCAGATGAGATCTTGCGGAAACGGAAGCTTGCGGCGGCGGAAAAGTGTTTTCGTGGACTCCCTGATTTTTTCTGGATTTTTAGGGAATTTATAGGCCAAAGACCTAGGGCAGGGGAGCGCCAAGGAGGCCACAAGCTTGGTTGCCGCGGCCTCCCCCCCTGGTCGAGGCATCAGGGCTTGTGGGCTCCCTATGGGCCCACTTGCTTGGCCCTCAAGCCTCCCGATCTTCTTCCGTTTTGGAAAAAATCATTTTGGGGATTTTATTCCGTTTGGACTCTGTTCCAAAATCAGATCTGGAAAGAGTCAAAAACACAGAAAAAACAGGAACTGGCACTTGGCACTGAGTTAATAAGTTAGTCCCAAAAAAGATATAAAAGGTAAACAAAACATCCAAAGTTGACAAGATAACAGCGTGAAACCATCAAAAATTATAGATACGTTTGAGACGTATCACCCACCACGCCTAGGGTTAGCCCACCCTTCCCTCTTGTGCGCCTTGGGCTGAAGTGGGAGGCGCACCAGCCCATCTAGGGGTTGGTTCCCTTCCACTCTTGGCCACTGATACGTCTCCATCGTATCTACTTTTACAAACTCTTTTGCCCTTGTTTTGGACTCTAGTTTGCATGATTTGAATGGAACTAACCTGGACTAACGTTGTTTTCAGCAAAATTGCCTTGGTGTTATTTTTGTGCAGAAATCAAAGTTCTCCAAACGTCCTGAAAATTTACGGGGAGCAGTTTTGGAAAATATCAAAAATATATGCGGCAAGTTCCACCTCAGGGGGTGGGCCAGTGGGCCACAAGCCCCTGCTCCGCCACCACCCCCCTGGTGGCGGTGGGGCAGGCTTGTGGGGCCCACAGGCACCTGCCGCCCCAACTCCAGCTCTATAAGTTGCCTTTCGTCCCAGAAAAAATAAAAAGAGAAGTTTTCGTCGCGTTTTCGATACGGAGCCCCGCCACCACCTGTTCTTCATCTGGAGGGCAGATCTGGAGTCCGTCTTGGGCTCCGGAGAGGGGAAATCGTCGACATCATCATCATCAACCTTCTTCCCTCTCCAATTCCATGAAGCTCTTCGTCGTTCGTGAGTAATCTATTCGTAGGCTCGCTGGGCGGTGATGAGTAGGATGAGATCTATCATGTAATCGAGTTAGTTTTGATGGGGATTGATCCCTAGTATCCACTATAATCTGAGATTGATGTTGCTACTACTTTGCCATGCTTAATGCTTGTCATTAGGGCCCGAGTGCCATGATTTCAGATCTGAAATTATTATGTTGCCACCAATATATGTGTGTTTTAGATCCGATCTTGCAAGTTGTAGTTACCTACTGTGTGTTATGATCCGGCAACCCCGGAGTGACAATAACAGGAACCACTCCAGGTGATAACCATAGTTTGAGGAGTTCATGTGTTCACCAAGTGCTAATGCGTTGGTCCGGTTCTTTATGAAAAGGAGAACCTTACTATCCCATAGTTTCCTTTTGGACCCCGCTGCCACGGGAGGGATGGACAATAGATGTTATGCAAGTTCTTTTCCCTAAGCACGTATGACGACACACGGAATGCATGCCTACATCACATTGACGAACGGGAGCTAGCCACATATCTCTCCGTGTTATAGTTGTTGCATGATGAATATCATCCAAACAAACCACCGACCCATTGCCTACGAGTTTGTCCTACTACTGTTGTTACTTGTCTTGCTCTGCTACTGCTACTACTGTTTCTACTGTTGTTACTTGTCTTGCTCTGCTGCTACTGTTGCTACTACTGTCGCTTGCTACTATTGCTACTTGCTACAGCTGTCACTACTGTTGTTCCTTGCCACTGTTGTTACTCGTTACACTTCTGCTTCCTGCTACTATACTTTTTCACTGACCGTTGACGGGAATTGAAAACTTCCGTCAATGCGGCAACGGAGGCGCCATTGATACAATCGTTAGGAATAGTCTGTCGTCAACAGATCGTTTCTCACACTGTTGTTATCATATTACTTTGTTGTTACTACTGTGCTTGCAGATACTAATCTTTCAGGTGTGGTTGAATCTGACAAATCCAGCTGCTAATACTCGAGAGTATTCTCTCACCTCCTATAGGTGATCAACAAATTTGGGTCGAATACTCTACCCTCGAAAACTGCTGCGAACCCACGCGTCGGTGGGCCGTCAACAAATTTCTTCTAGTTTCATTACTGGGGAGTGCTATGAGCATTCTTCTGGTGCCGTTGCAGGAGAAGGTTTGTTGTCATAAGCATTCGTCTAGCTAACACTAGAGATTGTAGATCAGCATTTTTCTGGCGCCGTTACCTGGGAGGTATTGCTATATTCTCTGAGTTACTTGGGATTTATATCTGCTGATCACTATGAAGAATCTGAAGGATCCGAAGACCAAAGTATTGCCCTCAACTACGAGGGGGGGTAAGGAATTGCCATCTAGCTCTGCACTTGATTCACCTTCAGTTATGAGTAAGTTTGCGACATCACCTCCTGCTAGAAATCTTGATATGTTGCATGTGCTTGATGATGCTTGTGATACTACTGCTAGAGATGCTATGCTTGATACTATGCCTGATGATACTATGCTTGATACTATGCGTGATACTGCTAGAGATGCTATGCTTGATACTGCTAGAGATGCTATTTTGCGTGATGATGCTATGCTTGATACTGCTAGAGATACTCCTTTGCCTGATGTTCCACTAGGAGTGTTCCTTGATGCTCATATTGCTAGAGTTACTGCCAATGCTCGTGATGCTTCTGAAACTACCGATACTATTAAGATAGAACCTGCTTTTGCTCTTGTTAGATCTAGCTCTCCTAGATATGAATTGCCTGATATACCTGAGGGTTACGTTATTGTCACACCCTGTTTGTTACCACCAATGTTTTGAGTTGCAAAAATCAGGGCTTGTTAAAACTTTTTCAAATGATGTTGTGAATGCCATGAATGACTTGTATGATTGTATGCTTGTTTCTTGTTGAACCAAACCCATGGCTAAATCATTTATTTATTTAAAATGAATTTCCAAAACTCCTTTCTTTGACATCAGATCACCTCTACCTTGCTTGGGTTACACTACTATCTCATGATGCCTAGTAGTACTCCCAACCAAAGTTAGTGATCTGAACTCAAATACTATTATGTCTTGCCAAAAACATTATTTAATGATTTAAAACATTATTTTTCTATTTTAAATACATGTCTGTTTCTAAGGCCAGAAATGATATTCCCACAAGGAAAAATGCTTCTCTGCCTTAGAAAATTCTGAGTAAATTCATGGAAACTCAGAAGGACATATATTTTCCATACATAACATTTTCAACCCTATTTTATATTATAATTATTTGAGTAAAACCCAGAAAACCATTTCTGTCTGTTTTAACCTTTTGAGATATTTCCAAAGGAAATATTCTCAATAAAATCCCATTAAATTACAGGAACCTCCCCAAGCCATATTTGTTGCACACATAAACTCTCACCTTGATACAAGGTGGGGAAGGTCACCAAATGAGCCTAAAACCCTCTTTGTCCAGAATAGAGTTGGAACAACTCTACATAGCAAAGTTTGTCCAATGGGGCTGAAACTTTGCAGGAGTGTTTTGCACCTCAAATGAGGACTCCACACCAAAAATGAGATTTGCTAGACTCTGTTTAGTCACACTCCCTTTGGAGAAGACAAATGTGGCCATTTTCATGCATTTTCAAGTTTAAAAAGCTAAACTTGTGCAATGGAGCTCAAAATTGGTCGAAGCCTCTACTTTAACCCCAAGACCAAATCTGTTAAGTGGCAGTTCCATTGGTGGAGTGGAAGCTCCCCAAACCATTGTAGAACACCTTCTGACAACAAGGTAAAAACCCACCTAGCCACTGTTTTACCCCATGTCAGAGCCTCAAACTTGTTGTATTAGTGCATCAGACCAACCTAAACACCCACTCAACTGGCCCCTCCCTAGTTCAATGCACAAGTGACAAATACTCCAATTTGTGCCACAGATCAGGACTGGCAGCACTAGTAAACCATGTCCCCCTTGACCAGCCGGTGCTCTCACTAGCACCCAACGGCTAGATACACTCCCAACAACACCCAGGACATGAGGGACACGTTTGAAGTGCCCCAGTGTGCACCAGCATGTCGTGGCATGCCAAAACTGCGCTCTGGACGTGCTACAGGGTGCAACCGAGAAGGGGACGACGCTCCCGGACGGTTCCAACCTCCCCGTGTCCAAGACCTCCCTCGACAACCCCTCAGTGTAAAGAAGCCGACAGGGACTGTTGGGGATATTACCTGTTAATAACCCGCCCTAGTTGGGCCGGGTCACCGAATCAGGCGATTCATCCGAGCGTGGTTCGGGCCTTGGCCTGGCGAGGCTGAAAGTTGTGTGGCGGTTTACAATTTCCGGAAGGTCTCCAAGCTATGGAAGATGGCGACTTGGAGATCGTAGAGGTCACGATTTGTAGGAAGGAAAGTACCCTTGTAAACCCTAGGGATTCGACCTGTATATAAAGGCGGGTCCCAAGGAAGCAAAGGCGGGTTAGAAATCATCGAGTGCTAGGTTTGGCGAGTTACGCCCTCCTTGTAATCGAAACTACATCAATACAACTCAAAGCAAGACGTTGGCTTTTACCTCCTCACGAGGGGCCGAACCTGGGTAAATCGCCGTGTCTCTCCTGCTCAACCCCTTTAAGTCGCCACCAAGGTGCGATGGCTCCAATACTAAGTCCTTTCACGAGGACATCTGCCGTGACAAAACCACGACAGTTGGCGCCCACCGTGGGGCCAACGCACGGTGGAGTTGAGTTCTCAAAGAGAGCCCTACCAGGGTTTGGGAGTTACGCGACGGGGCTCATGACCCGGAGCCACCGCGGGAAGACCTACATCGACAACTGGCAATGGCGGCCCGAGGCGGATTCGATCGAATCTAGTTACACGGTCCCCTTCGGCAAGATCAACATATTCATCGGCATGATCGGATCATCCGTGCCTGAGCCGGACATCTCCACCGACATCGTCGAGCCGGCCAGGTACGTCCGCCCAATAGTGACGCCCAATCTGACTCGCCCGGTCTTTGTTGGGTTCACGCAGGGATTGGAGGAGCCAGAACGCTCGGCGACCCAGGAAACTACACCAGTCAACTCTCATGACGAATCATCCATGGGCGATTCAGATTCAATCCGGTCTCTACATGGGGATTGTCTTAGGGGCTTGTCGCGGGCCATGGACCTCGAAGCCCAAGACCGAACCCACTGCCAGATCGCCATTTATATGGCGGGGGCGACTCAACCCTCGCAAAACCCTACAGGAGGCGATGGAACCGGCAAGACGTCTAGAAGCCCGGCCGCTGTCCTGGTGGAATTAGCGGCGGAAATCACAAGGCTGATGGCGACTCCCCTCACACCAGAAAACCAGGAGGAGATAAACGCGGAGCTGGCGAAACTCAGAGAGGCAGTGGCAAAGGCTCATCGGGATGCCGAGGTGGAGTCCGCCAGGATCGAGACTCGGCAAGCTCAAATTGTGGCCGAAAGGATTCGCTTAAATACTGACAACTCGCGGCTCGAAAGACACCAACGCGCATCCAACGCCGTCCATCAACGGAGACACCAAGGTCTCCTGCCCCATGATCTCAACCCGACCCGCCTGTTCGACACTCCACGAACCCCTCGGGCAGGAGCCGCCCTAGGGGGAGGACCGGGTCAACCGCCTAACCCGCCGGTTCAGACAGTTGAGGATCGCATTCCCCGTTTCCGGACGCCTCAAGGCCACTTTTCCAACCCGGTGGACAAGGCTTGAGGCAAGGCAGTGGAACTGTTAAGGAGTATCTGCAGAAGTTTAACCTCTTGTCGAGGTATGCCCCTGAGGATGTTAACACTGAGGCCGCTAAGGTGGAATGCTTCATGGAAGGATTGCAGCGGTTCCTGCAATACCAGTTGGTAGTTTGCGACTGCAAAACCTTCAGCGACCTAGTTAACAAGGCACTTATGCTGGAAGACAAGCATCATGCAATGGACGACACCCGCAAGCGCAAGATGATAGGCAGTGGAGGACCCACTAATGCAAGACCAAGACCATGGCAGTCGACACCCGTGAGGCCCAACTATCAGTAGCAGCAGTACAAGACCCCGGTGTTCCGTCAGAATTATCAGCCTCAAGTCAACACCAAGCCAATTTCCAACCCGCCGAACAACAGTGGAGTCAAGACCAACCCTCCGGGTCAGGTCACCTGTTTTGGGTGTGGTCAAACCGGGCACTATTCCACGCGGTGTCCCAACAAGAAGCCCGATGCACCGCGTCCCAATGCACCCAACCCAGGTCAAGGAGCACCAGGAAGAAACCAAGTTCCCCGCAATCAGCAGTTCAACAGCAAGGGGCGAATCAATCACATCACCGCCGAAGAGGCGCAGGAAGACCCGGACTACATTCTGGGTACGTTCCTCGTCAACTCCACCCCAGCTACAGTGTTGTTTGATTGTGGTGCTTTGCACTCTTTTGTTACTCAAAGGTTTGCGGAGAAGTGTGGTTTAAAACCCACTCTGCTTCACGGGCATATGGCGATTCAAACCCCGGGAGCGGTGTTGAGGTCGAATCTAGGGTGTAGAAAGGTCGAGATAGTTATCACTGGGACGAGCTTCTTGGCAGACCTCATTGTGCTTAAGTCGCAAGGCTTAGAAGTAATTCTCAGCATGGATTGGCTAGCCAAGCACCAGAGTCTCTTGGACTGTGCCAACAGGGCCATTACCATGACAAGCGACCAAGGGTTCAAGGTCAAGTATGTCTCTGAGCCCGTATCAGCTCAAGTACCTCGAATCAACAGCCTATCCGAGGTAGAGCTCGACCAAGTGCTAGTAGTCTGTGAGTACCCGGACGTCTTTCCTGACGAGCTACCCGGAATGCCTCCTGACCGAGACATCGAGTTCATCATCGAGCTCATGTCAGGGTCAAGGCCTATTTATAAGAAGCCTTACAGGATGGGATCCGAGGAGCTAGCAGAGCTGAAGAAGCAACTGGAGGAGCAACTCAGGAAAGGATTCATCCGTCCGAGTGCGTCACCTTGGGGATCACCTGTTCTGTTTGTATCAAAGAAGGATGGTACAATTCGACTCTGCGTCGATTACCGTTCTCTCAACGAAGTCACAATCAAGAACAAGTACCCGCTTCCCAAGATAGAAGACATGTTTGACCAGTTAAATGGAGCTAAGGTATTGTCCAAGATTGATCTTTGATCCGGATATTACCAGTTGAAGATTCGACCCGAGGACATACCCAATACTGCATTCGTGACCCGATACGGTCTCTATGAGTGCACAGTCATGCCCTTCGGATTGACAAATGCCCCAGCTTACTTCATGTACCTCATGAACAAGGTTTTCATGGAGTATTTACATAAGTTTGTCGTCGTATTCATCGATGACATTCTAATCTTCTCAAAATCCGAAGAAGAACATGAGCAACACTTGAGGATAGTTCTGGGAAAGCTTCGAGAGCACCAACTGTATGCCAAGTACAGCAAGTGTCAATTCTGGCAGAATGAAGTTGGATTTTTGGGTCATATCATGACGGCAAGCGGATTGGCAGTAGATCCATACAAGATTTCCACAGTGGCCAACTGGGAATCGCCAAGGGACGTGAAGGATGTCAGGAGTTTCCTCGGACTCGCGGGATACTACCGCAAGTTCGTAGAGGGATTCTCCAGCATCGCTCGACCCATGACTGAGCTTTTGAAGAAAGGTCAGAAGTTCGAGTGGACACTGGCATGTGAAGCAAGCTTCCAAGAGTTGAAGAAAAGACTGACTACCACCCCGGTACTAGCTACCCCGGACATCAACAAGGAGTTTGTGATTTACTATGATGCCTCCGGAACCGGACTCGGTGGAGTCCTAATGCAAGATGGCAGAGTCGTGGCATACCTATCACGGCAATTGTGTCCGCATGAGGAGAACTACGCAACCCATGATCTCGAGTTAGCAGCCGTAGTGCATGCCTTGAAGACATGGCGACATTACCTTCTAGGGAAACAATGTGAAATATACACGGACCACAAGAGTCTGAAATATATTTTCACCCAAAGGGAGCTGAATATGAGGCAACGAAGATGGCTTGAGTTAATCAAGGATTATGACCTCAACATTCAGTACCACCCCTGTAAGGCTAACGTGGTAGCCGATGCTTTAAGCCGGAAGGCCGGCACCTTGAACATAATGCTCAAGGAACGGTTGCCCGCCTTGTATGAAGAGATGGAAAGCTTCGGATTGGAGTTGGTCGGACCAGGATACCTGGCCAACCTCGAAGTCAAACCAACTCTGGATGATGATATCAAGGAAGCCCAGAAGGGACACAAGAGTATTGAAGGCCTCAAGAGGAAGATTCGGGAAGGCAAGGCCCCAGGGTTCTCGATCGATGATAAAGGAGTGGTGTGGTACGGAAAATGCTTATGCGTGCCCAACAAGGCCGAACTCAAGGACTTGATCCTGCAAGAGTCCCACGACACGCCATACTCCATCCATCCCGGTGGTACCAAGATGTATCAAGATCTCCGAGAACGATTATGGTGGCATGGCATGAGAAGAGAAATAGGATCCTACGTCGCTAAGTGTGATGTATGCCAGCGGGTCAAGGCTGAGCATCGACGACCTGCTGGGCTGCTACAACCTCTTCAAGTGCCAGAATGGAAATGGGACAAGGTCGGCATGGACTTCATTACCGGACTACCCCGGTCAAGAAGGGGTCATGACTCCATATGGGTCATCGTCGACCACTTAACTAAGGTGTCTCATTTCATTCCGGTCAACACCACCTATGGGGGCGACAAGTTGGCTAGCCTCTACATTGAGCGCATCGTTAGCCTTCATGGAGTTCCTAAGGAGATTGTGTCCGACCGCGGCACGCAATTCACCTCAAGATTCTGGAAGAAGTTTCAAGAAACTCTCGGAACCAAACTCTCTTTCAGCATGGCTTTCCACCCGCAGACGGGCGGACATACCGAGAGGGTGAACCAGATACTCGAGGACATGCTCCGTGCATGTGTCCTGGCCCATGGTGCCAAGTGGGAAGACTGTCTGTCGTTTGTTGAGTTCTCATACAATAACAGCTACCAGTCCAGTCTTCAAATGGCCCCATTCAAAGTGCTATATGGACGGAAGTGCCGCACCCCTCTCAATTGGTCCGAAACCGGAGAAGGACTAGTTTTTGGGCCACAAGCGTTGCAGGAAGCGGAAAGAAAGGTGCAGCTCGTCCAAGAAAACCTGAAGGCCGCTAAGTCGCGACAGAAGAGCTATGCGGACTCTCACCGCAAGAATATGGAGTTCATTCCCGGAGATCGGGTGTACCTGCGCGTTACGCCTCTCAAGGGAACCAAGCGTTTCCACGTCAAGGGGAAGCTAGCCCCAAGGTTTATTGGACCCTTCAAGATCACGGCAAGGCGCGGGGAAGTGACTTATCAGTTGGAGCTACCCCCAGAACTTTCGGGTTTGCACAACCGTGTTCCACGTGTCACAACTCCGGAAGTGCTTACAAGTGTCGAACCGTTCCGATCATTGCAAGGACATTGACCACCAAGCTGTCGACCTTCAACCAGACCTTACCTATCGCGAGAAGCCAATTCGCGTTCTTGATGAAGCAGAGCGTTGCACCAGAATCCGCACCATCAAGTATTTCAAGGTTCAGTGGAGCAACCATACCGAAGCAGAAGCAACATGGGAACGTGAAGACTATCTCCGATCAGAATTTCCATGGCTATTTAACGCCTAGCTTAGGAATCTCGGGGACGAGTCTGTCACACCATGTTTTTCACCACCAATGTTTTGAGTTGCAAAAATCAGGGCTTGTTAAAACTTTTTAAGATGATGTTGTGAATGCCTTGTATGATTGTATGCTTGTTGCTTGTTGAACCAAATCCATGGCTAAATCATTTATTTATTTAAAATGAATTTCCAAAACTCCTTTCTTTGACATCAGATCACCTCTACCTTGCTTGGGTTACACTACTATCTCATGATGCCTAGTAGTACTCCCAACCAAAGTTAGTGATCTGAACTCAAATACTATTATGTCTTGCCAAAAACATTATTTAATGATTTAAAACATTATTTTTCTATTTTAAATACATGTCTGTTTCTAAGGCCAGAAATGATATTCCCACAAGGAAAAATGCTTCTCTGCCTTAGAAAATTCTGAGTAAATTCATGGAAACTCAGAAGGACATATATTTTCCATACATAACATTTTCAACCCTATTTTATATTATAATTATTTGAGTAAACCCCAGAAAACCATTTCTGTCTGTTTTAACCTTTTGAGATATTTCCAAAGGAAATATTCTCAATAAAATCCCATTAAATTACAGGAACCTCCCCAAGCCATATTTGTTGCACACATAAACTCTCACCTTGATACAAGGTGGGGAAGGTCACCAAATGAGCCTAAAACCCTCTTTGTCCAGAATAGAGTTGGAACAACTCTACATAGCAAAGTTTGTCCAATGGGGCTGAAACTTTGCAGGAGTGTTTTGCACCTCAAATGAGGACTCCACACCAAAAATGAGATTTGGTAGACTCTGTTTAGTCACACTCCCTTTGGAGAAGACAAATGTGGCCATTTTCATGCATTTTCAAGTTTAAAAAGCTAAACTTGTGCAATGGAGCTCAAAATTGGTCGAAGCCTCTACTTTAACCCCAAGACCAAATCTGTTAAGTGGCAGTTCCATTGGTGGAGTGGAAGCTCCCCAAACCATTGTAGAACATCTTCTGACAACAAGGTAAAAACCCACCTAGCCACTGTTTTACCCCATGTCAGAGCCTCAAACTTGTTGTATTAGTGCATCAGACCAACCTAAACACCCACTCAACTGGCCCCTCCCTAGTTCAATGCACAAGTGACAAATACTCCAATTTGTGCCACAGATCAGGACTGGCAGCACTAGTAAACCATGTCCCCCTTGACCAGCCGGTGCTCTCACTAGCACCCAACGGCTAGATACACTCCCAACAACACCCAGGACATGAGGGACACGTTTGAAGTGCCCCAGTGTGCACCAGCATGCCGTGGCATGCCAAAACTGCGCTCTGGACGTGCTACAGGGTGCAACCGAGAAGGGGACGACGCTCCCGGACGGTTCCAACCTCCCCGTGTCCAAGACCTCCCTCGACAACCCCTCAGTGTAAAGAAGCCGACAGGGACTGTTGGGGATATTACCTGTTAATAACCCGCCCTAGTTGGGCCGGGTCACCGAATCAGGCGATTCATCCGAGCGTGGTTCGGGCCTTGGCCTGGCGAGGCTGAAAGTTGTGTGGCGGTTTACAATTTCCGGAAGGTCTCCAAGCTATGGAAGATGGCGACTTGGAGATCGTAGAGGTCACGATTTGTAGGAAGGAAAGTACCCTTGTAAACCCTAGGGATTCGACCTGTATATAAAGGCGGGTCCCAAGGAAGCAAAGGCGGGTTAGAAATCATCGAGTGCTAGGTTTGGCGAGTTACGCCCTCCTTGTAATCGAAACTACATCAATACAACTCAAAGCAAGACGTTGGCTTTTACCTCCTCACGAGGGGCCGAACCTGGGTAAATCGCCGTGTCTCTCCTGCTCAACCCCTTTAAGTCGCCACCAAGGTGCGATGGCTCCAATACTAAGTCCTTTCACGAGGACATCTGCCGTGACAAAACCACGACAGTTGGCGCCCACCGTGGGGCCTACGCACGGTGGAGTTGAGTTCTCAAAGAGAGCCCTACCAGGGTTTGGGAGTTACGCGACGGGGCTCATGACCCGGAGCCACCGCGGGAAGACCTACATCGACAACTGGCAATGGCGGCCCGAGGCGGATTCGATCGAATCTAGTTACACGGTCCCCTTCGGCAAGATCAACATATTCATCGACATGATCGGATCATCCGTGCCTGAGCCGGACATCTCCACCGACATCGTCGAGCCGGCCAGGTACGTCCGCCCAGTAGTGACGCCCAATCTGACTCGCCCGGTCTTTGTTGGGTTCACGCAGGGATTGGAGGAGCCAGAACGCTCGGCGACCCAGGAAACTACACCAGTCAACTCTCATGACGAATCATCCATGGGCGATTCAGATTCAATCCGGTGTCTACATGGGGATTGTCTTAGGGGCTTGTCGCGGGCCATGGACCTGGAAGCCCAAGACCGAACCCACTGCCAGATCGCCATTTATATGGCGGGGGCGACTCAACCCTCGCAAAACCCTACAGGAGGCGATGGAACCGACAAGACGTCTAGAAGCCCGGCCGCTGTCCTGGTGGAATTAGCGGCGGAAATCACAAGGCTGATGGCGACTCCCCTCACACCAGAAAACCAGGAGGAGATAAACGCGGAGCTGGCGAAACTCAGAGAGGCAGTGGCAAAGGCTCATCGGGATGCCGAGGTGGAGTCCGCCAGGATCGAGACTCGGCAAGCTCAAATTGCGGCCGAAAGGATTCGCTTAAATACTGACAACTCGCGGCTCGAAAGACACCAACGCGCATCCGACGCCGTCCATCAACGGAGACACCAAGGTCTCCTGCCCCATGATCTCAACCCGACCCGCCTGTTCGACACTCCACGAACCCCTCGGGCAGGAGCCGCCCTAGGGGGAGGACCGGGTCAACCGCCTAACCCGCCGGTTCAGACAGTTGAGGATCGCATTCCCCGTTTCCGGACGCCTCAAGGCCACTTTTCCAACCCGGTGGACAACGTCCTTGCTGCAACTCGCCATCTGGAATCTCTTCCGATTCACGGAAACACTCCTGCCGAGATAGAAGCAAGGAACGCCATTGAGATGTTGAAGACGGATGTGGTTCAAAACGCCCAGTTCTCACATAGCCTAGATAGGTTGCATTCCACCCCCAGGTGAGTTACACCAGGAGTCGGCCAGAGGACCAGCCCGCCGTAAACAGCGGGCCGCGACCCGTCCCTCAGGACAACCCGTCTGATCATCAAAACCCGCTGGGCCGGGATCTCCCGAACATCAAAATCGCCCCGGCCCCTCTCGTCGGGAGCGGTGGGCGAGTGGGGGTGCCTTGCTTGGCCCCCGCCCTTCACAACGAAAGAATGCCCAAAGATTTTAAGGGACCAAGAAAGGTGCCTAACTACACCCTGGACCTTGAGCCGGCATCGTGGGTCGAGAGTTATGAAATCGCCATGCACATGCTCGACGTAAACGAGGCAGTCTGCGCCAGATACTTCACGATGATGCTCGAGGGGTCAGCACGTACTTGGTTGAAAAACTTACCTCCCAACTCCATCCAGACCTGGGCCGAGTTGAAAGAGCGATTCATCAAAAACTTCCAAGGAACCTGCAAACGACCAATGACGATCGGCGATCTACAGCATTGCGTTCAGCGCCCTGATGAGTCGGCCCACCATTGGTCACGGTGGGTTGCGGAAATTATCCATTGTTCAGATGGTATTACGGCGGCTCAGACTGTGTTGATCCTCGAGCAGAATTGCCATTACGAACCCTTGGTACAAAAATTGGGGCGACTCAAGCGAAAGGTCCAAGACATGGGAGAGCTGATGGACACCCTCACTAGGTACGCTGAAGCGGATGACACCAAAGATCCCGGGGAAGATGGTAAAGCTAATTCGCCCAAGAAGGGCGAGTCATCCAAAAATCATACCCGGTTCCAGGTACGTAACCGCCACAATCAAGGAGCCAATGGCAAGCGAAGGCAGCAAGAGGAACCCTCGGATTTAGTCGCCAACACCAACACCAACAGTGGCAACCAACGCGAGAAGAAAAACAGGGGATTTAGTGGGAAGAGGCCACGTAATTATGAAGAGTTACTCAAGGGCCCTTGCCCACACCACGCCACGGCGGACGGTCCGGTGACTCACTCCTGGGAGAACTGTTTCGTAATGCGGGAGTTTCGGGCGGAGGCGATCAAGAAAAGCCAAAATGAAGACCCGGACCAATGGCAGGAGCAGTTTGCTGCACCCAACCAACGACAGAACGCCTTTGGCGGTTTTCCCGAACAGGGGGCTCAGGGAGGCCCGCAGCCAAGCAGCGGCCAATATCCGGTGCACCACCAGCGGTGGTACAACCCGCCAGGAGCCTTTCAGCAGCCACCCCCACAGGGGGCTCCGCAGGGTCAGGATGACAACGGAGGTTTCCGCAATAATCCCAAACAATTAAACAATGGACAGTATCACGTTTTCACCACCAATGCTTGCAGACGTGATAAGAAGGTGAGTCATCGGGCGTACAGTGTGTCTGAGCCGGCGCTTCCCAGGTACCTCCACTGGTCTGAACAGACCATATCGTGGAGTAGGGAGGATCACCCGCCAAGAGTTGACAATCCTGGCGATTTAGCGTTGGTCGTGGCTCCCCAAGTTGGGGGCTACACCCTGTCCAAAGTGCTAATGGATGGTGGCAGCAGCATTAATATCTTGTATTTTGACACTTTCCAAAGGATGAACCTATTGGAAAAGGACTTGATGCCTTCAACCACGGTTTTCCACGGAATCGTCCCGGGCAAGTCGGCGTACCCCATAGGCCGAGTCAGACTCACAGTGGCGTTTGGAACGGCGCAGAATTACAGGTCCGGGTCACTGATATTTGAGGTGGTCAAATTGAAAAGCCCCTACCATGCGTTATTTGGGCGGCCGGCTTATGCCCGTTTCATGGCTCGCCCATGCTATGTTTACCTTAAGCTCAAGATGCCCGGTCCTAAGGGACCCATCACGGTTGATGGGGATAGAAGGATTGCAAGGGAGTGTGAAGAAGGGGACGCGGCTTATGCGGAAGTCGCCTGCGCTGCGGAGGAGCTCAAACACCATCGGGCCAATGTTGACCCGGCAGACATGTCACCCCTAAAGAAGCCAACGACAGATGTTGAGTCGCCCCTCAAGTTCAAACAAACGGATGACACTAAAACAATCAATTTCGTTCCCGGCGATTCATCCAAGCAGTTCACCATCAGGACGGGTCTGGATCCCAAATAGGAAAGCGCGCTCATCGAATTCATCCGTGAGAATCGGGACATCTTCGCATGGAAACCTTCTGACATGCCTGGTGTGCAAGAGAATTCGCTGAGCACCATCTTAATGTTGACCCAAAGGCAAAACCCATCCAGCAGTATCTTCGCAGGTTTCACGAGGAGCGACGCAAGGCGATTGGGGAAGAGGTCGCCCGTCTCTTAGCCGCCGGATTCATCGTGGAAGTTTTCCACCCCAAATGGTTGGCTAACCCGGTTTTGGTACTCAAGAAGAACGGTACCTTCCGTATGTGCATTGATTACACGGACCTCAACAGAGCTTGTCTGAAAGATCCTTTCGCTCTTCCCCGCACCGACCAGATCATTGACTCGATGGCGGGATGCGAACGATTGTGCTTTTTGGACGCCTACTCAGGATATCACCAGATCAAGATGGCCGTGGAGGATCAAGAGAAAACATCTTTTATAACCCCCTTTGGGGCCTTTTGCTATGTGTCCATGCCTTTTGGACTCAAGAGTGCGGGGGCGACTTATCAGCGCTGCATCCAGAATTGCCTCCGCGGCCAAATCGGTCGCAACGTCCACGCCTATGTCGACGATATTGTGATCAAAACCCGCCAGGGGAGACGCTACTGGAGGATCACAAGGAAACTTTAGATAATCTACGGGTATATCAGATGAAGCTAAATCCCACCAAGTGTGTTTTTGGTGTTCCTACATGGAAATTGTTGGGCTTCCTGGTGTCTGAGCGTGGCATTGAAGCTAACCCGGACAAAATCGAAGCAGTTACATCCCTTGGAAGGCCGGCAAACGTTAATCAAGTTCAACGACTAGCGGGTCGCATTGCGGCTCTAAGTCGCTTCGTAAGTCGCCTGGGTGAAAAGGCGATTCCTCTTTATCAGTTACTAAAGAAACATGACCGGTTTGTTTGGACAAATGAGGCAGACGAGGCGCTCGAAGCCTTGAAACTGCAATTGGTTAACCCGCCGGTCCTGGCCGCCCCGACTGAGAAAGAGCCCATGCTTTTGTATATTGCTGCAAACTCCAAAGCAGTAAGTGTGGCAGTGGTCGTTGAAAGAAAGGAGGAAGGGAAGGAGTACCCAGTGCAACGCCCGGTGTATTTTATCAGCGAAGTGCTAACCCTTTCCAAGCAACGGTACCCACACTGGCAGAAGTTAGTGTATGGGGTGTTTATGGCGAGTTGGAAACTTAAGCATTATTTCCAAGAACACCCTATCACAATGGTTAGCTCTGCCCCCCTTGGGGATATCATCCAGAATCGGGAGGCAACAGGGTGGATTGCCAAGTGGGCGATTGAACTTGGGCCGCATCACGTGCAGTACACCCCCCGCACAGCCATCAAGTCTCAGGCCTTAGTTGATTTCGTCAATGACTGGACGGAGTTGCAGGCTCCGGAAGACAGGCCTGATCTTAATTACTGGACTATTTATTTTGATGGATCTAGACAGCTGGAAGGCTCGGGGGCCGGTGTGGTATTGGTATCCCCTCAAGGAGATAAATTCTGTTATGTCCTCCGACTCATGTTTCCGTGCACTAACAATGCTGCGGAATACGAAGCTTTGCTTCACGGCTTGCGAATCGCCAAGGAGATGAATCTAACGCGAGTCAGGTGTTTTGGCGACTCTGATTTGGTGGCGCAGCAAGTTTCGGGTATCTGGGATTCTCGGGACCCCATGATGGCGGCTTACAGAAGAGTTGTGTCTGACGTGGCGGGTCATTTTCATGGTTATCAGGTTGACCACATTGATCGGCGCCTCAACGAGGCGGCTGACGCCCTTTCACGTCTTGGTTCCCAGCGAAAGCCAGTTCCTCCCAATGTTTTTCTGGATATTTTGCATAAACCATACGTGATTTTACCATCGGAGGAGGAGTTGGCAATACCAGATCCTGAGTCTCAGCTCGTGGCGGCTCTCCACGTCACGCCGGATTGGGTTCTTCCCTATCTGGCTTATCTCGCCCGAGGCAAGTTACCAACAAACGAAGTTTCAGCCCGTCAAATCGTTCAGCGCAGCAAATCCATGGTGATCATCAACGGCCAGTTATATAAGCAGAGCGCCTCTGGAGTTTTTCAACGATGCGTTTCCTCCGAAGAAGGATGCATAATCTTAAATGACATTCATTCCGGAGACTGTGGGCATCATGCCGGGTCACGCTCTTTGGTGTCAAAAGCATTCTGTCATGGTTTCTTTTGGTTGACGGCTCATGCAGATGCAGAAGATATAGTTCGTCGGTGCGAGGGATGCCAGCGTTATGGACGACAGGCTCATGTGCCGGCTCAAGAATTAAGAATGATTCCCTTCACTTGGCCTTTTGCGGTCTCGGGGTTACACATGGTCGGCCCTTTTAAAATGTCATCCAACAAGAAAACCCATTTGCTGGTGGCGGTTGATAAGTTCACCAAGTGGGTTGAGGCGGAACCTATTGGAATTTGCGATGTGGAGACAACGGTCAAGTTCTTGAAGAAGCTGATCTTCCGGTTTGGATATCCACACAGTATCATTACTGATAATGGTACTAACCTGTCCCAAGGGGCGATGCAGGAGTTTTGCCGTCGAGAACATATCCGGCTTGATGTTTCTGCGGTCGCTCACCCACAATCTAATGGGCAGGCGGAACAGGCGAATCAGGAGGTTTTACGAGGAATTAAGCCCCGACTGATGGTTCCCCTGGAGAAAACCCCAGGATGTTTGGTCGAAGAATTGCCTTCAGTGATGTGGAGTATCCGGACCACCCCGAACCGGTCTATGGGTTTCACCACTTTCTTTTTGGTCTACGGAGCAGAAGCCATTCTTCCTACTGACATAAGGCATGACTCACCTAGAGTCGCCGCATATGTGGAGCAAGACAATGAGCTGGCGCGTCAAAACTCCTTGGACGCCTTAGAGGAGGCACGTCACTTGGCTGCGGCCCGTTCGGCCATCTATCAGCAGGATCTACGGCATTATCACAACCGCCGGGTTAAGAACCGGACCTTTCAGGAAGGCGACTTAGTTCTTCGGTTGATACAAGATCGTGCTGGCATGCATAAGTTTTCACCACCATGGGAAGGACCGTTCGTCGTCAGCAAGAATCTTCGCAACGGCTCTTATTATCTGGTGGATCTTCGGCCTAACCGGTCAACCACGGAGGCTGAGGCAACTCGCCCCTGGAATATTGCCCACTTGCGGCCTTATTACACTTGAGCTCTTAAGCTCTGCATTTTGTAAGTTTTTCAGTTTCATTATGAAGTAATAAAATTAAAATGCTTCCCGACTTGGGGGCTTCCTCATTGAGATAAATTTTGTCATCCTGTTGCGACCTTACGAGCCGAAAGAATTATTATCTTAGGGTGGCGCTTGAGCTTTCTGACTCGCCCCATCCTGTCGCGACCTTATGAGCTGACGAAACCATCATCTAGGGTGTGCGCTTGAGCTTTCTGACTCGCCCCATCCTGTCGCGACCTTATGAGCCGACGAAACCATCATCTAGGGTGTGCTCTTGAGCTTTCTGACTCGCCCCATCCTGTCGCGACCTTATGAGCCGACGAAATCATTTAGGGTGCGCGCTTGAGCTTTCTGACTCGCCCCATCCAGTCGCGACCTTATGAGCCGACGAAACCATCATTTAGGGTGCGCGCTTGAGCTTTCTGACTCGCCACATCCTGTCGCGACCTTATGAGCCGACGAAACCATCATTTAGGGTGCGCGCTTGAGCTTTCTGACTCGCCCCATCCTGTCGCGACCTTATGAGCCGACGAAACCATCATTTAGGGTGTGTGCTTGAGCTTTCTGACTTGCCCCATCCTGTCGCGACCTTATGAGCCGACGAAACTATCATTTAGGGTGCGCGCTTGAGCTTTCTGACTCGCCCCATCCTGTCGCGACCTTATGAGCCGACGAAACTATCATCTAGGGTGGCGCTTGAGTTTTCTGACTCGCCCCATCCTGCCGCGACCTTATGAGCCGACGAAATTGCTATTTTTTACTTCCTGGCACTGCCACAAGGTTTTCCAAACCTTTTTCCTGATTCATCTTGAAAATATTTGTTATCATTTATTATTTATTTGATTTCACATATGTTTTTCAAGCTTAAAACAGGTTGATGATCAAAATCAATTCATCCATGGCGGATTAAGCATTATAAAGAATTTTCAAACGGCGGATCCAGTATTTCAAATCGCCTTAAGGGCGACATAAGGATTCTTTTCGAAAGTATCACAGAAGCAGTACCGATTCCTAAAGGAGATTTATTACATGGCTCTTAGGGCCAAATCAATGAAGTTTATTCTGCTGGCGCCCTTGGATCGTTTTGTTGCGAGCTTTGGGCGACCTCAATTTGCAAGTCGCCCAGTACCCAGTTACATTTGGCCAGAGCCGCGAAGTCATCCTCATCGGCCAGGATTGATGAAAGATCTGCGTCCAAGTCAAAAGGGTTCTTGGGTCGCCTGGAGTTAAGCTGGTCGTCACAAAGGTTGGCGGGTTGATCTTCTTGTTCTTGCTATCATAAGCAGCCTGATACTTTGATAAGTCCAGACTTGCAGCAAGTTGAGTCGCCGCCAGCCGGGAGTCCTTGACGACACGCTGATAGTCCTCTTCGACGAATTCTGACCCGTCATCGTTGAGTTCAGGAAAGCCCGCTGCTACTTCTTCCGGGTTGATCTCTGGAGCATACGCTAAGCAGCGACTTAATGTAGTCAGCCCTCCATTCCAGGCAGCTGACCGTGTCAACTCGCCAATCTGGGGAGGAAGCGTGGATAGGCAGCCAAGCATCTTCTTTATGGAGGTTATAGGCTCCTTGGCGCCCATCACTGCTTTAACAGTTAGTAAACTGCCGGTATACAACTGCTCTGTCAGCGTGTAAATCGCCTTCAGCATCAGCACGCAATCATCGTGAAGATTGGCGGCTCTTGGACCTGTGCAAGGGGTAATGATAATCAGCGACTCAGGTAAGAGTTATTGGTTTAAACAAAGATCAAAGTTTTGAGTATTTTACCAAAGACGGCTTGCGCCATGTTTGAGATATGACGTTTCAAGCCAGATAGCTCTTGTTGCATAGTAGCCAGCTTGGCTTCAGCTTTCTCTGCTCTTTTTGTTGCAGCATCTTGGTCAGCTTGAGCCCTTTTTAAATCGGCTTTTAGTTTTTCCATCTCAGCTAAGACCAATCGATACTTCTCCTCCGACTTGGTTCGGGCATCTTGCTGATCAGATAAGTTTTTCTTTAAATCGCCAAGTGCTGATTCAGTCTGAATAAGAGTTTCCTGTTGAAGTACATGATAAGGGGCAAGTCTCAGAACTATTGCAAGCAATATCCCTGACACTTGGGGGCTAATGTATAATTTTTTTTCCAGATAAAATTACACAGCATCAAGACCCGACTCATCTTTTTACTGATGACCCGGCCCTTGGGGGTTACTGGTCAAAAAAAATTCTAAGTGATCAAGACCCGGCTCATCTTTTTACTGATGACCCGGCCCTTGGGGGTTACTGGTCGAAAGTTTTTCTAAATAATCAAGTCCCGGATCATCTTTTTACTGATGACCCAGCCCTTGGGGGTTAATGGGGATAATATAATATATAACAAAGCTTACCTCATGTTTATTTTTTAGCATCCGGAGCAGGCTTTTCTCCATCTCATAACTCGCCTCCAGGCGACTTGCAAAACCAGAGCAGAGTTCTTTGAATTCCAGATGTTCATATTCAGAAAGCTTAGCCTTGGAGAGTACAGACTCAGGAATTGTTTGAGAGGATAATGGCACATGCTTTGACAAAACCGTTGTGGCCGGTTTAAAGAAGCTGGTACCAGTGATAATTACAGCATTCGGGTCTTCTGCTATTGTCAATGGACTTGGCGGCTTAGGGGCATCCATTGTTTCCTGGGGCGAGCTAGGAAGATCCATTTGATCCTTAGGCTCGTCTTGATCCGGGTTATCTTGAATCGGGGCTGACTCTTTGATGGGCTCTGAAATTATGATAGGAGTTGACCCGCTGGACTTCCTCTTCTTCGCCTGTGCCCTAAAAAAGGGGAGAGGCGCATTAAAAGACTGAAAATTTGTTACCCTCAGATTCAAAGTAAAATTATCAAAGGACTTACCCAGGGACTCGAATCATTGGCGGAAGTGTCAACATTACTGAGTCGCCAGATATAGGAGGAGAATTCTGCAAGAATTATACGTCAAACATATAGGCGGGTTACAGATGTGATCCAAAGAAACATGAAGAAGTGTTGTTCATGGGTACCTCATTTGGTTTCCTCTTGTTCTTTGCTGGTAAGCCGGACACCAGATCACCGGAATGACTTCGGGTCTTCCGATTTGAAGTATGGTGTGCTTTCTTGAGTAGAAAATTTGGGTCCAAACAAGCATTTGGATGTGAGAAGGGAACTTTCCCACAAATTCGCCTGGCCGACTTAGGTGGAGAAGGAGATGAATCAGAGGAAACAGAAATTACCTCTACAGAATCCTCCTGGCTTTCGTTGTCTTCATTCTATTCAAGAGAGGCAGAGACATAAATACAAAGTTAACAGTAGCGGATGGCGAGTGAAAAGAGGATAGGTTTTTACCTCTGAAGGTGCGTCGCCGACTTGAGATTCATCGGCTTCGGATGGCTCGGCCACAGCAGCTTTGCCCTTGCCCTTGGTTTTCTTTGGGGGCGGCTTAGCTTGCTTCATGGCTGGCCTTTTGGGTTTCTTGGACCAAAATTTATCACCTTTCTGGAATGGCATGTGTTATAAAAAGCCACAATTCGAATGAAACATAAGAAATAAAGACAAAAGGCGGGTTAAAATTGCTTACCTTGGGCGTCGGATTAATTTTGCAGAAGGGTTTGAGGCCGATTTGGCCGCATTTTCCCGCAGGCTCGCCGGTCAGCTTCTTGATGATGGTGACAATATCCTTTTCTGTTAAAGCCGTATGGAAATAACATTGAGGATGATCTAAGGTGCCATCGAATTCGCACATTAGCCCATCCCGGTGACTCAAAGGGAGGATGTGCCATTCGACCCAGCAGCGGATCAAGTCGACCCCAGTAAGGCCGTTGTTTGTCAAAGATCTTAACTCGGACAATACTGGAATAAAATCTGATTCCTCCTCTTCGGTGAGCTTGTCCGGAAGCTTGAAATTCGTTGGAAGGCGATCTTTCCTATAGCCCACAAGCTTGTTTTCGCGTGCAGGCGAGGTCTCTTGACAATAGAACCAAGATTCGCCCCAGCCTTTGGGATGGCTTGGCATGGCGAGTGAGGGAAACGGGCTATCCCTGCGGCGCTGAACATTTACACCGCCAAGTTCCAGGCTGGGGCCATTGTGAAATTCCGTTTGGTGATTTAAGTGGAAAAAGTACCAGAATAAGGGAACTGAGGGTTCCATCCGTAGGTAAGCCTCACAGAACACTTGGAACTGGCATAGGTTACTTATCGAATTAGGTCCCAAATCCTGGAGGCGGACATTCATGAAAGCCATGGCTTCTCTAAGGAACTTTGATCCGGGCGGCTTAAAACCTCTCTCAAGGTGTTCGATGAAAACGACTATCTCCCCTTGTTTGGGGTTGGGGAGATCCTCTCCGAACCCAGTACGCCAACCGATAACATCCTGAGGGTCCAAATTGCCCATTTTCACAAAATCTGCTAGTATGGTATCGTCGACTTTGGTAGGGAGCTAGTCACTTTTGAAGACGGTGCCCATGCTACAAAGGAGTAAAGTACGGGTGAATTTACACGCTTGAACATCTACTGTAAGAGGTGAAATAAGCTCATTTGACTCGCCAAGTAATTTGTCCATGGACTGAGGAAAGATCTTGACCCGCCATATAAAGATCCAGGTCGGGTTGCTATGGCGACTTAGGAAGTTTGGCTACTCACGAGATTTGTGTCTTAAAGCATCGGAGACATTTGTTCAAAATGGTGGAGTGGGAAGATTACAAACAGCTTTTACGCGATGAGCGGTAAACTATGGATCTACTGGACAGCCGAAAATACATGAGGAAAATGACTGGATACGGCAACTTACTACCAGGATAAAATGATGTTGTTCGTTTGACGAAATATTGCTCTAAACACGCAAATCAAGGGCGGATAAGTGAAGGTATTTAGAGACATTAGCTATCTCGTCGTCATCAATACTAATCAATCAAGGATAGGTAACAGATACTCGTGAAGGCATCAAGAACATGGCAATGATGAAACTTCGAAAAGGGATGGGGATTTGCTCTTAAATAAGCGGTGACCTAACCTGATGGGTTCGGCCGGAAGTGGTCGACGGCGACGAAGGCTTTTGGAGGAGCACGAAAGTCTCGGTCGGGCGCGGAGATCTCCGACGGCGACGAAGTGCCTGGCGATGGCGAGGTGGTCGAGGTGGTGAGATGGTCGATGGCGGCGAGCAGCTCGGTCGCAGTAAGGTGCTTAACGGAGACAAGATCTGTGGGCGGCGCCAAAGCTTTCGGGCGATGACAGGAACTGCGGTCGGCGGCGGAGCTCTCGGAAGGCGATAAGGTTTCCTCACTGCGATAATGGGGAGGAGATTGACGAGACTGGTAGGTGGAATGCGCCAATCCTGTCCCCCCCCCCACCCACCTATTTAACAGGGCGGGCGCTGGAATCGAGGCGCCGTGAGCGGGAACCGCCGAAGGATAAAAAGATTCGCTATAATGGCGCTCCGAAAATATTGGGATAACAATACCAAAGGATCCGTTAGGATTACGTCAGTCTTCCCGGAATTCAAGGGACAAGAAGATGCCAACGAGAAATGGTTTGGCGATTTAAAGATCTTCCACGACAGATGGCGGGTTAAAGTTTCTGATGTATAAAGGATGAATCGCCTTTAACTAAGCAAGAATATTGGCGTGAAGAGAATTCAAGTCAATCTGGGGCCTAATGTTGGGGATATTACCTGTTAATAACCCGGCCTAGTTGGGCCGGGACACCGAATCAGGCGATTCATCCGAGCATGGTTCGGGCCTTGGCCTGGCGAGGCCGAAAGTTGTGTGGTGGTTTACAATTTCCGGAAGGTCTCCAAGCTTTGGAAGATGGCGACTTGGAGATCGTAGAGGTCATGATTTGTAGGAAGGAAAGTACCCTTGTAAACCCTAGGGATTCGACCTGTATATAAAGGCGGGTCCCAGGGAAGCAAAGGCGGGTTAGAAATCATCGAGTGCTAGGTTTGGCGAGTTACGCCCTCCTTGTAATCGAAACTACATCAATACAACTCAAAGCAGGACGTAGGCTTTTACCTCCTCACGAGGGGCCGAACCTGGGTAAATCGCCGTGTCTCTCCTGCTCAACCCCTTTGAGTCGCCACCAAGGTGTGATGGCTCCAGTACTAAGTCCTTTCACGAGGACATCTGCCGTGACAAAACCACGATAGGGACCCTCCTCCCCCGCGCTAGAGCTCGGGCGACGTGTGCCCGCGCGCACCCGACTCGGCCGAGCATGCACGGACACTGCAGCTCGACCCCACGCTCTCTCCCTCTGCAGCCGATGCTTCAGAGCGTCCTAAACCACGTCCGGAGACCGTGGTTTTGCAGCCCACTCCTCACTGTGCACACACGCGCGCCACGGTGAGTCATCGGCGCACCGAGTTCGGCTCACCGTCGCTAGCCTATAAATAGGCCCCCCCGGCACCTCAGCACCCCTCCAACAGCCTCTCCACGACCACTAGCTCCCCCCTAGCCACCCAATCAAGCTCGCAGAGCCCCGGTACTCGAGATCGACCGAGGCCCCTCCGCCTCGGAGCTCCGGTCGATCTCCGGTTACGCGCCGGCTCCTGCGACACTCGACCCACCAGAACACTCCCCTCGACACAAGGAACCTTTTCCCCAATAGCCTCGAGCTTTTCTGTGCCCCTAGCTATCAGTTCAACCACCTCCCGAAACTCCTCCGCCACGGCCACCTCGTCGCCGGCGACTCCAAGCCTCTCCGGTGCTGTCCCGACCACCTACAGGTAGGCGGAGGCATGCTGAACCCATTCCTGCCCTTAGCTAGGACCATGGACAACGGTAGCCTCGCCGGTGTTCGTCTCCTCCCCTCTGGCTGGAGGTAGGGGAAGAACCCGACAGGTGGGCTCCACTTGTCGGCGTCCTGGAGCTGCCGCGCGCACAGCCACTGCCGCTGACTCCAAGGGCATGCACGTCAGGTTCAAACCTGGCACGCGCGCGCCTGGCAGCCTGCTGGCTGGCTGGGCCGGCCTGCTTCCCAGGCCAGGCTTTGGCCTTTTCTTTTATTTTAAAAACCTGAAACTAAATGATTTATGTAAAAATAACTATCCAGTGGAAAAATATGATTCTTCCACTGATATTTTTCTAAAAATGAGTACTATTTGATTCTGCCATTGTTGATATTTTTCAAAAATAGAATCTGTTTTATAACAATATAAAGGCATTAAAAGCAATAATTTGCTTCTGTTTTGTAATTATTAAAAATGATTTGCTAGTAAAAACAAAGAGAAGATATTTTTCAAAGTAACAACCTGATTTTTACCAAGACTTGCAACATTTTTAAACGTGGTTTGTGATCTGTTTTTGTGTGAGCTATTTCTTATTTATTCTACTCTCGACGATAGAATTACCGAGTGACGAAGGATTCGGAGCGGAAGACCTCGAAGACCCAGGATACTTAGCTGACCAAGGCAAGCAGCCCTTTGACCATGACTTGACCATATGAATTGATGCATGCTAGAATAGCAAGTATTTTTATGCATGTGATCATAATGTCGGTTCATCATTGGTGTGATGGTACCAAAGGCTTCATCGAAGCACTTGCATGATAGTGATGTTATACATATGGCTCCTCGGAGCTCAAGCATGATGAGCTTGACCCTACCATCTATGAGGATCATGCTACTGTCGTGCTGACTTGTAGAGTGATAGGATCATTGCATTGAGCTTGACCCTACCCCTTGAGGGTCATGTTAATACCATGTTGACAAGTAAAGATAGAAGCATATTATCATGAGCATGATGATGAGTTAAATCAAGAGTTTATGAAAACCCCGTCGGGTGCCACTAATGCCCGAGGGTGATGATGAGTTGGTGGTCACTTTTGGTGAAGTGATGCACCGGTGTTTTGTGTGAGTATGGTTTCGGAAAGGGGATTAGATTTATGATGTGTCGACCGTCCCAACCTTACCAGTACGACAACGATACCCCTTTATGGGACGGGGCTTTGTTGATTACTATGGTCGGTACTAGCAAAGAGCCACATTACTAGTTGCGGGAGTGATTGTCGTCACTCTCGTGATGGGGTCGTGCCAGGTAGGACGACTATGCCATTATTATGAGTTCCAGGCACACTGTTGGTCCCCGCATGGTTGATACTGTCCAGAGTCGGTGCTCGTAAGACGTACAACATGTGGGCTGGGTACCAATCGAGTGGACCTCTTTGTCTAGTATCGTGAGGGTAAAGATGATGATCGGGTACTTACCTCGGGTATATGTGATATACCGCTAGTCGTGGATGACATGAAAGTTTCCCGTTTCTCGTGGGTCCTGCGTACTACCTCTGCAGAGTGTAAACTATTCGAATAGTCGTGTCCACGGTCAAGGACAGTTGGGTAATCCTGCTTAAACTATGTCCTGATATTTCCGCATAAGCCAAGTGTGAGTGAGTGTGTGTGTGTGGTGTTAAAAAGGTGGTGTTATGATAAAAACAATAATATGACCAAGTTCAGTGACTCGGCATATAGGGTAAACCCGGATGGTTTAGCCCTCAGCTGATACATTGAGGTTATGACAAGTGCGATGACTTGGCATATAGGGTGAACCCGGATGGTTCAACCCTTAGCAGATATGTTGATATCTGTAACCTGTTCTTCAAAAGTAATTCTTTAAACTTGATGCATAATCATGATCATTCCACCCAGATGAATTATACTAGAAATGCATGATATTGTTATCCTTCACTTTCATTGTTCATATCATGGGCTGTTTGCGAGTACATTTAAAAGTACTCATTGGCTTGCCACTGGTTATATTATTGACCAGACAAGGAAGGACCGGAGTTTGGCGACGAGTACGTCTTCGGAGACGGACCTGCGATCTAGGACGCTTCCAAGTCAGAATGCATGTCGGTGTAGGCTTGATGGCATGGGCACCCGCTTAGCCCTTATGAGTTTCCGCTACCTGTTGTACCCGATTTATTTGGCCTTAGGCCCTGTTTGTGAACCTGACCCTTCGGTCATGTGATGTAATATTCGGTATTTGGATGTAAGACTCTATTATTCAGTATATGTGTTCAGTGAGCATTGATCCTTGGGATTACTGGGCACGGCGATCTCGACTCACTAGTCGGGGTCCCCACAGGACTGGTATCAGAGCCATCCTGACTATAGGAAGCTTTAGATATAGCATGGAAGTTAGCCGGAAACGATTAGTACACCAGCCTTACACTTTGCACCTAAAACCTTCTGATTTTCTCTCTCTCCTATATCTTGTAGATGGCCGCCGTACATGAGACGCTTCTGGAGACCGGCTTTCACCTACTTCTGGTGGATAGTCTCGAGAAGTGCCACATACGCCGCACGCCCATCTTCCTCTACCACGAGCACTGGGTCAACATCGACACCAAGGAATATCACGTGGACGTGATAGTGAAGGCAAATGACTCCCCGACTACTTGGTTCTTTGAAGGACCACAAATGGGAGAACTGATGCTGGCAGTGGAGACAGCCGCACGAGAGGCGCTCGTGCGTCTCCGCGATATCCTTCCTGACATGGCTGATGAATCCGCTACTCGCCACCTACCTTTTCTTAAGAATGGAGTGGACGGGAGCTGGACGCTCACCCCATCGTCTGAGGACGGGATGCAATTAAGGTTTCAGACCTACTTCAGTCTCTCATCCGACACCCTGACGCACCTTCTGGTTAAGGAAACAACGAAGCTTCGGCAAGAACTACACCAAGTCAAGGGCCTACTTCCCACCGAGAAGATGAAGAATCGCAAGATGAAGAAAGAAGGCACACCTCAAGGAAGGGCCGGTATTGCTACCAGGGGTGGTGTGCTACTGATCCGGGTCGTTCCTCTTTAGAGTCGCCGCCTGGCAGCGGAAGAATATACTGAGCTCTTTGCCGCCTCACCTAAGAGACGCCGTGATGTGCGGATTCTTTCTTCCACTCCATTGAAGGAAGAAGACACCGACGAAGACCAAGATCCTGCCGAACCCACTTTTGAGACCGAGCAGTCCGCCGCGTAGGATTTCAGTGTAGGCAACTAGGAGTACCCCTGAGCATAGGGTATCCATGTATCTTTTAAAATTATGAGTGTGTATGATGTAAGCCGCATTCTGCCTTAGGCAGCCTGTACGCGACTATGTTACTTGTTTTCAATGAATGCAAATTCCGTTTTCGAGATGTTGATTTTAAAAACTCGCACTAGCACATTTGAACCCCCTCTTACTAGAGCGAACCCTTGTGGTTTCAAGCAAGGCGGATTTTTGACCTGTCTGTTTCCATGACAGGATGGTGAATGCAACTTGCAACAGCACCTTCGGCAACCCCGGTACCACCTCCTCAGGTGAGCCGCAGGGAACCGAAGGAGAAGCTCACGCTGGAGATCACCACGAGCAGCATGGCAATGTTCCTCCGCCACCTCCTCCCGAGAACTTGACTATGGCTCAGTTCCTTCATGCTCTTCGTGAGGAACGTCAAGCCAACAATGCCGCCATTCAGCAGCTGGCTCAAGTCCTAGTGAACAACCCGCCGCAGAACGGGAATGGAAATGGATGCTCTACTCTCTCAGAGTTTATGCGGACTACGCCTCCCATATTCACGGAGACGACTGAACCATTGGATGCCGATGACTGGATTCGCACTATTGAAGACCTCCTTGCGCTGGTCAAGTGCACCGACGAACGTGAGAAGGTCCTTTATGCTTCTCAGTGTCTTGGAGGCACCGCCAGGGCTTGGTGGGATGGTTTCTAGATCATGCGAGATGGACAAGTCATCACTTGGGCAATGTTCAAGGAAGGATTCCGCACAGCTCATATTCCGCCCAGAATGATGACCATCAAGAAGCGGGAATTCCGAGCCTTGAGGCAAGGCAGTGGAACTGTTAAGGAGTATCTGCAGAAGTTTAACCTCTTGTCGAGGTATGCCCCTGAGGATGTTAACACTGAGGCCGCTAAGGTGGAATGCTTCATGGAAGGATTGCAGCGGTTCCTGCAATACCAGTTGGTAGTTTGCGACTGCAAAACCTTCAGCGACCTAGTTAACAAGGCACTTATGCTGGAAGACAAGCGTCGTGCAATGGACGACACCCGCAAGCGCAAGATGATAGGCAGTGGAGGACCCACTAATGCAAGACCAAGACCATGGCAGTCGACACCCGTGAGGCCCAACTATCAGTAGCAGCAGTACAAGACCCCGGTGTTCCGTCAGAATTATCAGCCTCAAGTCAACACCAAGCCAATTTCCAACCCGCCGAACAACAGTGGAGTCAAGACCAACCCTCCGGGTCAGGTCACCTGTTTTGGGTGTGGTCAAACCGGGCACTATTCCACGCGGTGTCCCAACAAGAAGCCCGATGCACCGCGTCCCAATGCACCCAACCCAGGTCAAGGAGCACCAGGAAGAAACCAAGTTCCCCGCAATCAGCAGTTCAACAGCAAGGGGCGAATCAATCACATCACCGCCGAAGAGGCGCAGGAAGACCCGGACTACATTCTGGGTACGTTCCTCGTCAACTCCACCCCAGCTACAGTGTTGTTTGATTGTGGTGCTTTGCACTCTTTTGTTACTCAAAGGTTTGCGGAGAAGTGTGGTTTAAAACCCACTCTGCTTCACGGGCATATGGCGATTCAAACCCCGGGAGCGGTGTTGAGGTCGAATCTAGGGTGTAGAAAGGTCGAGATAGTTATCACTGGGACGAGCTTCTTGGCAGACCTCATTGTGCTTAAGTCGCAAGGCTTAGAAGTAATTCTCAGCATGGATTGGATAGCCAAGCACCAGAGTCTCTTGGACTGTGCCAACAGGGCCATTACCATGACAAGCGACCAAGGGTTCAAGGTCAAGTATGTCTCTGAGCCCGTATCAGCTCAAGTACCTCGAATCAACAGCCTATCCGAGGTAGAGCTCGACCAAGTGCTAGTAGTCTGTGAGTACCCGGACGTCTTTCCTGACGAGCTACCCGGAATGCCTCCTGACCGAGACATCGAGTTCATCATCGAGCTCATGTCAGGGTCAAGGCCTATTTATAAGAAGCCTTACAGGATGGGATCCGAGGAGCTAGCAGAGCTGAAGAAGCAACTGGAGGAGCAACTCAGGAAAGGATTCATCCGTCCGAGTGCGTCACCTTGGGGATCACCTGCTCTGTTTGTATCAAAGAAGGATGGTACAATTCGACTCTGCGTCGATTACCGTTCTCTCAACGAAGTCACAATCAAGAACAAGTACCCGCTTCCCAAGATAGAAGACCTGTTTGACCAGTTAAATGGAGCTAAGGTATTGTCCAAGATTGATCTTTGATCCGGATATTACCAGTTGAAGATTCGACCCGAGGACATACCCAATACTGCATTCGTGACCCGATACGGTCTCTATGAGTGCACAGTCATGCCCTTCGGATTGACAAATGCCCCAGCTTACTTCATGTACCTCATGAACAAGGTTTTCATGGAGTATTTACATAAGTTTGTCGTCGTATTCATCGATGACATTCTAATCTTCTCAAAATCCGAAGAAGAACATGAGCAACACTTGAGGATAGTTCTGGGAAAGCTTCGAGAGCACCAACTGTATGCCAAGTACAGCAAGTGTCAATTCTGGCAGAATGAAGTTGGATTTTTGGGTCATATCATGACGGCAAGCGGATTGGCAGTAGATCCATACAAGATTTCCACAGTGGCCAACTGGGAATCGCCAAGGGACGTGAAGGATGTCAGGAGTTTCCTCGGACTCGCGGGATACTACCGCAAGTTCGTAGAGGGATTCTCCAGCATCGCTCGACCCATGACTGAGCTTTTGAAGAAAGGTCAGAAGTTCGAGTGGACACTGGCATGTGAAGCAAGCTTCCAAGAGTTGAAGAAAAGACTGACTACCACCCCGGTACTAGCTACCCCGGACATCAACAAGGAGTTTGTGATTTACTATGATGCCTCCGGAACCGGACTCGGTGGAGTCCTAATGCAAGATGGCAGAGTCGTGGCATACCTATCACGGCAATTGTGTCCGCATGAGGAGAACTACGCAACCCATGATCTCGAGTTAGCAGCCGTAGTGCATGCCTTGAAGACATGGCGACATTACCTTCTGGGGAAACAATGTGAAATATACACGGACCACAAGAGTCTGAAATATATTTTCACCCAAAGGGAGCTGAATATGAGGCAACGAAGATGGCTTGAGTTAATCAAGGATTATGACCTCAACATTCAGTACCACCCCTGTAAGGCTAACGTGGTAGCCGATGCTTTAAGCCGGAAGGCCGGCACCTTGAACATAATGCTCAAGGAATGGTTGCCCGCCTTGTATGAAGAGATGGAAAGCTTCGGATTGGAGTTGGTCGGACCAGGATACCTGGCCAACCTCGAAGTCAAACCAACTCTGGATGATGATATCAAGGAAGCCCAGAAGGGACACAAGAGTATTGAAGGCCTCAAGAGGAAGATTCGGGAAGGCAAGGCCCCAGGGTTCTCGATCGATGATAAAGGAGTGGTGTGGTACGGAAAATGCTTATGCGTGCCCAACAAGGCCGAACTCAAGGACTTGATCCTGCAAGAGTCCCACGACACGCCATACTCCATCCATCCCGGTGGTACCAAGATGTATCAAGATCTCCGAGAACGATTATGGTGGCATGGCATGAGAAGAGAAATAGGATCCTACGTCGCTAAGTGTGATGTATGCCAGCGGGTCAAGGCTGAGCATCGACGACCTGCTGGGCTGCTACAACCTCTTCAAGTGCCAGAATGGAAATGGGACAAGGTCGGCATGGACTTCATTACCGGACTACCCCGGTCAAGAAGGGGTCATGACTCCATATGGGTCATCGTCGACCACTTAACTAAGGTGTCCCATTTCATTCCGGTCAACACCACCTATGGGGGCGACAAGTTGGCTAGCCTCTACATTGAGCGCATCGTTAGCCTTCATGGAGTTCCTAAGGAGATTGTGTCCGACCGCGGCACGCAATTCACCTCAAGATTCTGGAAGAAGTTTCAAGAAACTCTCGGAACCAAACTCTCTTTCAGCATGGCTTTCCACCCGCAGACGGGCGGACATACCGAGAGGGTGAACCAGATACTCGAGGACATGCTCCGTGCATGTGTCCTGGCCCATGGTGCCAAGTGGGAAGACTGTCTGTTGTTTGTTGAGTTCTCATACAATAACAGCTACCAGTCCAGTCTTCAAATGGCCCCATTCAAAGTGCTATATGGACGGAAGTGCCGCACCCCTCTCAATTGGTCCGAAACCGGAGAAGGACTAGTTTTTGGGCCACAAGCGTTGCAGGAAGCGGAAAGAAAGGTGCAGCTCGTCCAAGAAAACCTGAAGGCCGCTAAGTCGCGACAGAAGAGCTATGCGGACTCTCACCGCAAGAATATGGAGTTCATTCCCGGAGATCGGGTGTACCTGCGCGTTACGCCTCTCAAGGGAACCAAGCGTTTCCACGTCAAGGGGAAGCTAGCCCCAAGGTTTATTGGACCCTTCAAGATCACGGCAAGGCGCAGGGAAGTGACTTATCAGTTGGAGCTACCCCCAGAACTTTCGGGTTTGCACAACCGTGTTCCACGTGTCACAACTCCGGAAGTGCTTACAAGTGTCGAACCGTTCCGATCATTGCAAGGACATTGACCACCAAGCTGTCGACCTTCAACCAGACCTTACCTATCGCGAGAAGCCAATTCGCGTTCTTGATGAAGCAGAGCGTTGCACCAGAATCCGCACCATCAAGTATTTCAAGGTTCAGTGGAGCAACCATACCGAAGCAGAAGCAACATGGGAACGTGAAGACTATCTCCGATCAGAATTTCCATGGCTATTTAACGCCTAGCTTAGGAATCTCGGGGACGAGTCTGTCACACCATGTTTTTCACCACCAATGTTTTGAGTTGCAAAAATCAGGGCTTGTTAAAACTTTTTAAAATGATGTTGTGAATGCCTTGTATGATTGTATGCTTGTTGCTTGTTGAACCAAATCCATGGCTAAATCATTTATTTATTTAAAATGAATTTCCAAAACTCCTTTCTTTGACATCAGGTCACCTCTACCTTGCTTGGGTTACACTACTATCTCATGATGCCTAGTAGTACTCCCAACCAAAGTTAGTGATCTGAACTCAAATACTATTATGTCTTGCCAAAAACATTATTTAATGATTTAAAAAATTATTTTTCTATTTTAAATACATGTCTGTTTCTAAGGCCAGAAATGATATTCCCACAAGGAAAAATGCTTCTCTGCCTTAGAAAATTCTGAGTAAATTCATGGAAACTCAGAAGGACATATATTTTCCATACATAACATTTTCAACCCTATTTTATATTATAATTATTTGAGTAAAACCCTGAAAACCATTTCTGTCTGTTTTAACCTTTTGAGATATTTCCAAAGGAAATATTCTCAATAAAATCCCATTAATTTACAGGAGCCTCCCCAAGCCATATTTGGTGCCCACATAAACTCTCACCTTGATACAAGGTGGGGAAGGTCACGAAATGAGCCTAAAACCCTCTCTGTCTAGAATAGAGTTGGAACAACTCTACATAGCAAAGTTTGTCCAATGGGGCTGAAACTTTGCAGGAGTGTTTTGCACCTCAAATGAGGACTCCACACCAAAAATGAGATTTGCTAGACTCTGTTTAGTCACACTCCCTTTGGAGAAGACAGATCTAGCCTTTTTCATGCATTTTCAAGTTTACAAAGCTAAACTTGTGCAATGGAGCTCAAAATTGGTGGAAGCCTCTACTTTAACCCCAAGACCAAACCTGTTAAGTGGCAGTTCCACTGGTGGAGTGGAAGCACCCCAAACCACTATCGAACACCTTCTGACAGCAAGGTAAAAACCCACCTAGCCACTGTTTTACACCATGTCAGAGCCTCAAACTTGTTGTATTAGTGCATCAGACCAACCTAAACACCCAGTCAACTGGCCCCTCCCCAATTTAAAGCACAAGTGACAAAAACTCCAATTTGTGCCACAGATCAGGATTGGCAGCACTAGTAAACCATGTCCCCCTTGACCAGCCGGTGCTCTCACTAGCACCCAACGGCTAGATACACTCCCAGCAACACCCAGGACATGAGGGACATGTCTAAAGTGCCCCAGAGCACGCCAGCATGCCGTGGCATGCCAAAACTGCGCTCTGGACGCGCTACAGAGAGCAACCGAGAAGGGGACGATGCTACCGGCCGGATCCAACCTTCCCGTGTCCAAGACCTCCCCCGACAACCCCTCAGTGTAAAGCAGCCGCCAGAGACCCTCCTCCCCCGCGCTAGAGCACGGGCGACGCGTGCCCGCGCGCACCCGACTCGGTCGAGCATGCACGGACGCTGCAGCTCGACCACACGCTCTCTCCCTCTGCGGCCGATGCTTCAGAGCGTCCTAAACCACATCCGGAGACCGTGGTTTCGCAGCCCGCTCCTCACTGAGTCACCAGAACACCGAGTTCGGCTCACCGTCGCTAGCCTATAAATAGCCCCCCGGGCACCTCAGCACCCCTCCAAGAGCCTCTGCACGACCACTAGCTCCCCCCTAGCCACCCAATCGAGCTCGCAGAGCCCCGGTACTCGAGATCGATCGAGGGCCCTCTCCATCGGAGCTCCGGTCGATCTCCGGTTACGCGCCGGCTCCTGCGACACTCGACCCACTAGAACACTCCCCTCGACACCAGGAACCTTTTCCCCAATAGCCCCGAGCTTTTCCGTGCCCCTAGCTATCAGGTCAACCACCTCCCGAAACTCCTCCGCCGCGGCCACCTTGTCGCCAACGACTCCAAGCCTCTCCGGCGTTGTCCCGACCACCTACAGGTAGGCGGAGGCATGCTGAACCCATTCCTGCCCTTAGCTAGGCCCATGGACGACGGTAGCCTCGCTCGCGTTCGTCTCCTCCTCTCTGGCTGGAGGTAGGGGAAGAACCTGACAGGTGGGCTCCACCTATCGGCGTCCTGGAGCTGCCCCGCGCGCAGCCACTGCCGCTGACTCCAGGGGCCCGCACGTCCGGTTCAAACCTGGCGCGCGCGCAAGGCAGCCTGCTGGCTGGATGGGCCGGCCTGCTTCCCAGGCCAGGCTTTGGCCTTTTCTTTTATTTTAAAAACCTGAGACTAAATGATTTTTGTAAAAATAACTATCCAGTGGAAAAATATGATTCTTCCACTGATATTTTTCTAAAAATGAGTAGTATTTGATTCTGCCATTGTTGATATTTTTCAAAAACAGAATCTATTTTATAACAATATAAAGGCATTCAAAGCAATAATTTGCTTCTGTTTTGTAATTATTAAAAATGCTTTGCTAGTCAAAACAAAGAGAAGATATTTTTCAAAGTAACAACCTGATTTTTACCAAGACTTGCAACATTTTTAAAAGTGGTTTGTGATCTGTTTCTGTGTGAGCTATTTCTTATTTATTCTACTGTCGACGATAGAATTACCGAGTGACGAAGGATTTGGAGTGGAAGACCTCGAAGACCCAGGATACTTAGCTGACCAAGGCAAGCAGCCCTTTGACCATCTTGCCAAACTATCCGAAATAGCCAACCTCTTCACTAATGAGGAGAAGATCCGCCAATACTATATCCTTCAGCTCTTTCCTTTCTCTCTAAAGGATGATGCTAAAGTCTGGTTCACCTCTCTTGCTCCTGGATGTGTGTGTAGTCCCCAGGAGATGGTCTATTACTTCTGTGAGAGATATTTCCCTGCCCATATGAAGCAAGCTGCCTTGCAGGAAATATACAACTTTGCTCAACTCCAAGAAGAGAGTCTTCCACAAGCTTGGGGGAGGCTCGTCCAGCAACAGAATGCTTTGCCTGATCACCCTCTTAAGAAGAACAAGATACTTGATATCCTCTATAACGGACTTACCGATGCCTCTAGAGACCACCTAGATAGTTGTGCCGGTTGTGTTTTTAGGGAACGAACTGTAGAACAAGCTGAGACCCTACTGAATAATCTCTTGATCAACGATAATGCTTGGACTATTCCCGAACCACCTCCTAAGCCAACTCCTAAGAAAAGAGGTATTCTATTCCTCAGTCCCGAAGATATGCAAGAAGCCAAGAAATCTATGCAAGAGAAAGGCATTAGATCTGAAGATGTCAAAAATCTAGCACCTATCGAAGAGATCCACGGTCTCGATAACCCGATACAGGTAGTAGAAGTGAATTCTCTGCGTAGGTTTGATGAGAGTGATATTCCTTTTGATAAACCTGCTAGCCTATGCTTTGATGAATTTGACAACTTTGTTGCCAAACAACAGAGTTTCAATGATTATGTTAGCAGACATTTGGAACAAAGTGCTCGTATGCTTAGCCATTTAAGTGCTTGTGTAGACAGAAATGTCAACGATCTGAAGCTTCTGAGTAAACATGCCTCTATGATTACTACTCAGGTAGAACAAGTACTTAAAGCTCGGAATGACCTACTCAATGAATTAAATGACAACTCTGTGAGAGGCATTACTAGAGGAGGCAAAATGACTCAGGAACCTTTGTATCCTGAAGGTCATCCTAAGAGAATTGATCAAGATTCTCAAGGAATCAATGCTGATACACCCGGTCATCCTAAGGAGAAGAAGAAGGATGATAGAAACCTGCACGTCAGTCCACCAAACACTATCACACCTGAAGAACCTAATGATATTTCTGCGTCTGATGCAGAAACACAATCAGGCGATGAACATGAACCTGGTGACAATGTCGACAGTGATGTTCATAATAATGCTCAACCTAGCAATGACGAGGATGTGGAGATTGAACCTATGGTTAATCCTGATAATCCACAACCTAAGATATACGACAGGAATGACTTCAATGCTTGGAAGCATGGTAAAGAAAGGGAGCCATGGGTTCAGAGACCTATGCCCTTTCCTCCTAAGCCATCCAAGAAAAAGGATGATGAGGATTTTGAGCGCTTCGTTGAGATGATAAGACCCGTCTTTCTGCAGATGCGGTTAACTGATATGCTCAAGATGTCTCCGTATGCCAAATACATTAAAGATATCGTGACTAATAAACGGAAGTACCAGATCTTGAGATCGCCACCATGCTTGCCAATTACACTTTTAAAGGTGGAACTTGGTGATCCCGGAGTGCCCACTATACCTTGCTCCATTAAAGGAAACTACGTAAGAACTGCCTTATGTGACCTTGGAGCCGGTGTTAGTGTTATGCCGCTTTCTCTTTATCGTAGACTTGAGTTGGATAAGTTGACACCCACTAAAATTTCTCTGCAAATGGCCGACAAATCAACTGCTTTCCCTATCGGCATTTGCGAGGATGTGCCTGTTGTGGTTGCTAACACCACTATCTTAACAGACTTTGTTATCTTGGATATTCCCAAGGACGATGCCATGGCGATCATCCTCGAAAGACCCTTTTTAAACACTGCAAGGGCTGTTATAGATTGCAACAAAGGCAATGTCACTTTCCACGTCAACGGTAATGAGCACACAGTGCACTTTCCGAAAAAACGATATCCAGTACATTGCATCAACGCTATCGAAAAGACTTCATCGATTCTCATTGGGAGCTTTGAATTCCCTATTCCTTGTGTCAAGATGAAGTATGATTTGCTTGTTGGGGAGATTCATATCCCCATTGAGGTGACTTAGTGTCTATTCGAAAATTCTCCGTTCTCTCTTGCGATTCGAGAAGGTTTTGTCATAAGGATTTGATCAACCTCATTGATGGATTTCTTTCGATGACCATGAAACGGATGAATCACAGAGTCACATACCTCTGTTTTGAGTTTTCCTTTTCTGTTTCTTAGAATAAAAATGATAGAATTAGTTTATCTTTTCTTGTTTTTTGTTTTAGCGTCCCGGAGAAAAATACCTCGAAAATGAAAGTTCTCCGATGGTCCTGAAAATTTAGTATGATTTTTTCTGGAATTTTTGAAAATTTCTAGGCCTGAGAGCTGGCCAGGGGGCCTGGCCAGTGGGCCACAAGCCCTTGCTCCGCCACCACCCCCCTGGTGGCATGGTGCAAGCTTGTGCGGCCCACAGGCACCCCCTCCACTCATTCCAGCTCTCAGCCTCTTCTTCCACCTCCAGAAAAAATTGTTTCGCAGCTCAAACCCGTGTTCTTTCTCATTTGGCTGTGATTTTCGATCTCCTTGCTCAAAGCACCATTCTTCGAACCGTTTTGGGGAAATTACTCCTTGGTAAGTGACTCCTCCATTGGTCCAGTAAGTTTTTGCTCTAGTGCTTTATCCTTCGTGAATTCTTGCTACCTTGGTGACCCTGTTCTTGAGCTTGAAAAGTTGATTTTAGTTGGTCCCAAGTAGTTTTAGCGCGTGATACGGTCTCTAGGCACTAGTAGGAGTAGTTGCTACAAGTTGGGTTGATCCTTGTTCACTTCTCTTTCGAAGTCTCTAAAAATTTAAGAATTTTTCAGAGCTAGAAAAGGGAAAAGATGAGGAGGTTCTTGAGAGGCTCTTCAAGCCGTAACCACAAGGAGGATGAGAAGAGCCACCCCAAGTATGCAGTCCCTCGAGTCACAGAATTTCGAACGTGCGAGTGGCCAAGTGATGATTTTTTGCGCGCCGCCGGACTTTATGAAGACTTTCATTACGTGGTGGAGAACGCAAGTCTTACTGCGTTCGTTGAAGATAAGTGCCCACAATATCTCCTCCTCACCAATATTTTCTTTCGAAGCTTCAACTTTTATTCAAGGAAGAATCCTCCCATGGTTGAGTTTATGATTTACGATGTCCCCAGTGCATGACGCTGCAGGACTTTTGCAATGTATGCAAATTACCTTATGTTGGGGATATCCGTGACCCTCGTCCACGGGACTTGGAGGATTTCATTGGTTCTATTGTTGTTGGAGAGGAGAGAGGAGTGTCCCGCGCTAGAATTGCTAGCATACATTTTCCTGTGCTTCGGTACTTCTCACTATTTGTGGGAAAATGTTTGATTGGCCGTGGGGAGGCTGGATCGCTTAGTTCTCCAGACCTTGCGGTTTTGCGCGTAGGCCTTTATAACGACAAGACTTATAGCTTGGGCGCTAGGGTGTCGTCTATGGAGGTATCTACGCTACCCATCTTGCCAGACACTTTGAGATACCCATTTGACTGGGAGAGGAAGGAGAGATGCTTCTCCCTGAGAGATATCTGGATTATGACAACATGGTCCGCCATGATTTTCTGGATAGAGATGCTAGTAGACGGATGATTTATAACCTGGTGTTTAGTCAGGGTACTCGAGAGACTATTACCTTGCCTGCTCCTTCTTTGTTTGATCTTCATGCAGGCAGGTACACTATTATGCGTGCGGACATCTACGCATATTGGGGCTTGGCCCAACCACAGGCGCCCGTGCCCGAGCCGCCAGTCGAGTACCAGACGCCAGTTTATCAGTGGGAGCTAGAGGAGCTCACACAGCAGTGGCATCCACAGTCTGCTCCAGAGTATCCTGGAGCTGGTTATTTTCCACCATGGGAGTAGACCAAGCTAGGCCAAAAGCCTAAGCTTGGGGGAGTACGTGTTCTCACCGACTTTACATTCATGCTTATGCTTTCACTTTGTTAGCCGGTGTTTACACTTTGCCACTGTATTATCCATGCTAGTTTCTTTTCGTTTTCTTTTTTTCTTGTTTTGTATCCTTTTGAGTAAACCCAAAAAGATTTTTCTTTCTTCTTTTGCTTGTTGGGAGCTTTCCCGTGTAAATAGTTTTCTTTTTCTTTGTGTCAAGGTAGAAGATATTGGTTACAATGCTTAGTGGTTCTTGCATGCTTACCTGTTTAGCTTTCAAAGAGCCATATTATTTTGTCTTCTCCTTTGTGTTTGCCTACAGATTCAGCTTAGTCCAATGTGCTTATTATTGTTCACATCGTTCGATCGTGCAAATGAAAGGCAACAATGATGATATATGATGAAGTGACTAAGACTGAAAAGCTGGTATGAACTCTATCTATTTTGTTTTTGTAAATATGACTAGCTTGTCAACCCAGATTTAGCTTTGTTGTGAGAGAACCATGTTTGCAATGACAACTTAGAGATCATAGTTTCTGATGCCATGCTTATTTGCTGAGAGCTTGTAATGGTTTGTCTTGGATGCCAACATAGATTTTGAGATGACTATGATGTAGTATGATAGGATGGTATTCTCCTTTGAATGTTTCAAGTGGCTTGACTTGGCGCATGTTCATGCATGTAGTTGAAACAAAATCAACATAGCCTCTATGATGTTCGTATTCATGGTGATTTATATCCTTTTCATGCTTGCATTCAATGTTAGTCAAACTCATTGCATCTTGATGACTGTTGTCGCTCTCTAGTTGGTCGCTTCCCAGTCTTTTGCTAGCCTTCACTTGTACTAAGCGGGAATACTGCTTGTGCATCCACTTCCATGAACCCAAAAGTTTTTCCATGGGAGTCCACCATACCTACCTATTTGCGATATGTACCTGCCGTTCCAAGTAAATTTGCATGTGCCACTCTCTAAACCTTCAAGAAATAAATCTGTTTTGCATGCCCGAACCGCTCATGTGGTGACAGAGGACTATTGATATCTTCCATGCTAGGAGTGTTATCCTCGACATGTGTTTATTCACAGTAATTCACGAGAAAGGGGCCGGTATTTGGGATGCCCAGTTCCACGCTTAAATCGAAAACATAACTATAAAATAAGACTCCCCCCGGATTGATGTTAGTATGGACGGTACCCGAGGATTCGGCTAGCCGTGGAGTGTGATTGATTGGTGGTGGGGGAGTTAAAACTTTACTTTTCTGTTTGGGAACCGCCTATAGCATGAGTAGCATGGAAGATATTGAGAACTCTTGGTCATTGCGTTGACAATGAAAGCATGCCACCCAAAATTATTATCTCTGTTTTGAAAAGCTTGAGCTCTAGCACCTCTGCAAATCAATACTTCCCTCTTCGAAGGGCCTGTCTATTTATTTCCGTGTTGAGTCATCCTCCTCTTATATAAGCACCAATTAGAGAGCACCTCTGTCATTTTTATGCTTTGCTTTTGATTGATATTGAGTATGACTATGACTGGATCTTCGTTGCTATGAATTACAATGTTTAGTCAGCCCTTGATCTTTGAAAGTGCTCTGCATTTATGTTTTGCAGTCTCAGAAAGAGCTAGCGAGATACCACCTATTCATATTGCTTCATGCTTGTTTTGATTGAAGTGTTGGTATTTGAAACTCATTATTATTTTCTCGTTAGCTGATTATGCCATTGATATTAGTTTACCGTGAGACCTTTGTGTCATTTGCTTATGTGGTTAACTTGTGATCTTGCTGAAATTCGGGTTATGAGTTAGACATAGTTGCAACAACAAGATCAAACAGAGTTTGTCAAAGTTTTTTGTTTCTCTCTCAGTTTGTCAACTGAGTTGCTTGAGGACAAGCAAGGTTTTAAGCTTGGGGGAGTTGATACGTCTCCATCGTATCTACTTTTCCAAACTCTTTTGCCCTTGTTTTGGACTCTAATTTGCATGATTTGAATGGAACTAACCTCGACTAACGATGTTTTCAGCAGAATTGCCTTGGTGTTATTTTTGTGCAGAAATCAAAGTTCTCCAAACGTCCTGAAAATTTACGGGGAGCAGTTTTGGAAAATATCAAAAATATCTGCGCCAAGTTCCACCTCAGGGGGTGGGCCAGTGAGCCACAAGCCCCTGCTCTGCAACCACCACCCTGGTGGCGGTGGGCAGGCTTGTGGGGCCCATAGGCACCTGCCGCCCCCAACTCCAGCTCTATAAGTTGCCTTTCATCCCAGAAAAAATAAAAAGAGAAGTTTTCGTCGCGTTTTCGATACGGAGCCGCCGCCACCACCTGTTCTTCATCTGGAGGGAAGATCTGGAGTCCGTCTTGGGCTCCGGAGAGGGGAAATCGTCGCCATCGTCATCATCAACCTTCTTCCCTCTCCAATTCCATGAAGCTCTTCATCGTTCGTGAGTAATCTATTCGTAGGCTCGCTGGGCGGTGATGAGTAGGATGAGATCTATCATGTAATCGAGTTAGTTTTGATGGGGATTGATCCCTAGTATCCACTATGTTCTTAGATTGATGTTGCTACTACTTTGCCATGCTTAATGCTTGTCACTAGGGCCCGAGTGCCATGATTTCATATCTGAAATTATTATGTTGCCACCAATATATGTGTGTTTTAGATCCGATCTTGCAAGTTGTAGTTACCTACTATGTGTTATGATCCGGCAACCCCGGAGTGACAATAACCGGAACCACTCCCGGTGATGACCATAGTTTGAGGAGTTCATGTGTTCACCAAGTGCTAATGTGTTGGTCATGTTCTTTATTAAAAGGAGAACCTTAATATCCCGTAGTTTCCTTTTGGACCCCGCTGCCACGGGAGGGATGGACAATACATCTCATGCAAGTTCTTTTCCCTAAGCACGTATGACGACACACAGAATGCATGCGTACATCACATTGACGAACGGGAGCTAGCCACATATCTCTCCGTGTTATAGTTGTTGCATGATGAATATCATCCAAACAAATCACCGACCCATTGCCTACGAGTTCGTCCTACTACTGTTGTTACTTGTCTTGCTCTGCTGCTGCTACTACTGTTGCTACTGCTGTTACTTGTCTTGCTCTGCTGCTACTGTTGCTACTACTGTCGCTTGCTATTGTTGCTACTTGCTACTGTTGTCACTACTACTGTTACTCGTTACACTGCTGCTACCTGCTACTATATTTTTTCGCTGACCGTTGATGGGAATTGACAACTTCAGTCAACGCGGCAACAAAGGCGCCATTGATACAATCGTTAGGAATAGTCTGTCGTCAACAGATCGTTTCTGACACCGTGGTTATCATATTACTTTGTTGTTACTATTGTGCTTGAAGATACTAATCATTTAGGTGTGGTTGAATCTGACAAATTAAGCTGCTAAAACTCGAGAGTATTCTCTCACCTCCTATAGGCGATCAACAAATTTGGGTCGAATACGCTACCCTCGAAAACTGCTGCGAACCCATGCGTTGGTGGGTCGTCAACAAAATTCTTCTAGTTTCATTACTGGGGAGTGCTATCAGCATTCTTCTGGTGTCGTTGCAGGAGAAGGTTTGTTGTCATAAGCATTCGTCTAGCTAACGCTAGAGATTGCAGATCGGCCACTTAGCCTTTTGGGGCTGGTGGCCCTTCCCGGTGGACCCCGGGAACCCTTCCGGTGGTCCCGATACATTACCGACAATCTCTCAAACTCTTCCGGTGATCAAAAATGCACTTCCTATATATGAATGTTTACCTCCGGACTATTTCGGAACTCCTCGTGACATCTGGGATCTCATCCGGGACTCCGAACAACCTTCGGTAACCACGCATACTATTCCCATAATAACCCTAGCATCATCGATCCTTAAGTGTGTAGACCCTACGGGTTCGGGAACCATGCAGACATGACCGAGACACCTCTCGGATCAATAACCAAAAGCGGGGTATGGATATCCATGTTGCTTCCCGCATGTTCCACGATGATCCCATCGGATGAACCACGATGTCGGGAATTCCCTTTGTCTACCGGTATGATACTTGCCCGAGATTCGATTGTCGGTATCCCTATACCTTGTTCAATCTCGTTGTCGGCAAGTCTCTTTACTCGTTTCACAACACATCACCTGTGACTGACTCCTTAGTCACATTGAGCTTACTATGATGATGGATTACCGAGTGGGCCCAAAAATACCTATCTGTCACACGGAGTGACAAATCCCAGTCTAGATTCGTACCAAGCCAATAGACACTTTCGGAGATACCTGTAGTGCACCTTTATAATCACCCAATTACGTTGTGACGTTTGATACACCCAAAGCACTCCTACGGTATCCGGGAGTTGCACAATCTCATGGTCTAAGGAAATGATACTTGACGTTAGAAAAGCTTTAGCAGAGGAACAATATGATCTAGTGCTATGCTTAGGACTAGGTCTTGTCTATCACATCATTCCCCATTGATGTGATCCCGTTATCAATGACATCCAATGTCCATGATCAAGAAACCATGATCATCTATTGATCAACGAGCTAGCCAACTAGAGGCTCACTAGGGACACATTGTGGTCTATGTATTCACACATGTATTACGGTTTCTGGTTAATACAATTATAACATGAATAACAGACAATTATCATGAACTAGGAAATATAATAATAAGCACTTTATTATTGCCTCCAAGGCATATTTCCAACAACGACCACAACCAGCAATAGCAACACGTGAGGGGGCACACCGGCAGGGCGCGCGCGTGGCATGGAGAGAGCGGTAGCAGCACAACGGAACAACTTGAGCAGCAATAACTAGGAGCAGTTTGCAATGGTAGCAGCAAGCGGGGGCAGCAGAAGGAGCAGACGACGTGATGGTGCACGAACAGTAATGAACCGACGCACGAGGAGAGAAAGGAGAGGGCGTCGGCTCACTAGTGCTGCAGGGGTCGGGGTGGTGAGGCGCGATGGTGATCGACGTGGAGGAGGCAGAGAATTGCAACGACGGAGGCAACGACGATGGGGCGGCTCGACCGCGACGATCCCGAGCTTGAGCTCGGGCACAGAGAGGGGAAGAATAAATGGGAATGTGAGGGGGAGTTGGGCTAGGATTCTTGTAGGGGGTCGGTGTTTATAAGGGAGGGTCGGCCAGCGGATGGCTGACGTATGGCCGACAGGGTGCCAGGGCGGGCATCCCACCCCTTTTGTTCGTGTAGCGAGGTTAGGGACGGGGGGGAGGGGGGCGCGAGGTGGGTCGACTTATGGTGGTGGTGGGGGGAATAGTGGCCCTTTTCCCTTTTTACTATTTTAAAACTTCCTTTTTATAGAAAGCTACTCTTAAATTAAAAGCCCAATCGATATGACTTCTGTAAAACATGTCACTTAGTCAAATATTAGTGTGGCAATATTTGATAGAGCCACAAAAATATTTTGGGGCAATTGAAAAGTTTGGCATTTTTATAATTCAAAAGGTAATTAAATAAATGCTTTGGCCTGTGTTATAAATGTTTTGGAGGCACCAAAGTACTTTATAAAATATGGGTTACAATCTTATAAATGCTTAGGGAATATTTGCAACCCATCCATGATTTTAGTTTTCAGGTTTGCAAAACTATTTAAACCACTCAATAAATGAATTTTGAAAATCATTAGGAATTTGAAAAGAGGTATGATTCCAATTGTGAACAAACATGGTTTAGCAAAATCATTAGCTTAACCTCATGGTTTATTGTAGCTTAAGTACATGCATCACTATAGCTGAAATACACGGGTGTTACAACGACCAAGTGAACGAGAACCTAAGGGGTCGAGCCCTTAAGGGAAGGAACTTGTGGGCTTTAGGATCCATGCGAGGCCCAAGAGTTGAACCCGATATGGATACCTATATATAGTGGAGGTGTGGCACACTCATCCGATTGATCGCTACGACACCGTCACTAGGGCTTTGCATGTGTTGCAACTAGCCACCTCCACTCACTGCCGACTGTGTAATCGAACCTAGGAGCCCACCACATGGTGTTCCTCCTGCACGGGTAGATACCATTAGAGGCAGTCCACCTGCACCGCTCCGGTGAACCTGCACGTGGGATCCGACGATTGGGTGTTCGAGCGAGATCAGACAAGGAGGAGATGGATGACTCTGGACAAGCTGCCACAATTCTATTTCCACTGCACAACAGTGCGTTGTTGGAAATATGCCCTAGAGGCAATAATAAAATGGTTATTATTATATTTCCTTGTTCATGGTAATTTTCTATTGTTCATGCTATAATTGTATTAACCGGAAACCGTAATACATGTGTGAATACATAGACCACACTATGTCCCTAGTGAGCCTCTAGTTGACTAGCTCATTGATTAATAGATGGTCATGGTTTCATGACCATGGACATTGGATTTCATTGATAATGGGATCACATCATTAGGAGAATGATGTGATGGACAAGACCCAATCCTAAGCATATCACAAAATCGTGTAGTTCGTTTGCTAGAGCTTTTCTAATGTCAAGTATCATTTCCTTAGACCAAGAGATCGTGCAACTCCCAGATATCGTAGGAATGCTTTGGGTGTATCAAACATCACAATGTAACTGGGTAACTATAAAGGTGCACTACAGCTATCTCCAAAAGTATCTGTTGGGTTGGTATGAATCAAGACTGGGATTTCTCACTCCGTATGACGGAGAGGTATCTCTGGGCCCACTCAGTAATACATCATCATAATGAGCTCAATGTGACTAAGGAGTTAGCCAGGGGATCATGTGTTGGGTAACGAGTAAAGAGACTTGCCAGTAACGAGATTGAACAAGGTATAGGGATACCGATGATCAAATCTCGGGCAAGTATCATACCGATAGACAAAGGGAATTGTATACGGAATTAATCGAATCCCCGACATCGTGGTTCATCCGATGATATCATCGTGGAACATGTGGTAGCCCGTATGGGTATCCAGATCCCGCTATTGGTTATTGGCCGGAGAGGCGTCTCGGTCATGTCTGCATGGTTCCCGAACCTGTAGGGTCTACACACTTGAGGTTTCGTGACGCTAGAGTTGTAATGGGAATTGTATATGTGGTTACCCAAAGTTATTCGGAGTCCCGGATGAGATCCCAGACGTCGTGAGGAGTTCACAAATAGTCTGGAGGTGAAGATTTATGTATGGGAAGTCCAGTTCCGGTCACCGAAAATGTTTCACGTTTTATCGGTATTGTACCGGGACCACTGAAAGGGTTCCAGAGGTCTACCGGGAGGGGCCACGTGTCCCGGAGCCCTACCCCTCCTCTCCTCCTCCTCCGCGACGCTTGGCGAAGCCGTGCCGAAGACCACAAGCCACACCACCACCACGCCATCGTTCTGTCAGAGCTCTCCCTCAACTTATCCTCCCCCTTGCTGGATCAAGAAGGAGGAGACGTCCCAGGGCTGTACATGTGTTGAACACGGAGGCACCGTTTGTTTGGTGCTTGGATCGGATCTTCCGCAATTTGAATCGCCGCGAGTACGACTCCATCAATTGTGTTCATTACAACGCTTCCGCTTAGCGATCTTCAACGGTATGAAGATGCTCTCCCACTCTCTCGTCGCTAGCACTTCCTAGTTTGATTTTGCTGACGTGTAGGAATTTTTTTGAATTATTACTATGTTCCCAATAGTGGCATCATGAGCTAGGTATATGCGTATATTCTATGCACGAGTAGAACACAAGTAGTTGTGGGCGATGATTTGGTCAATTTGCTTACCGTTACTAGTCCTATCTTGATTCGGCGGCATTGTGGGATGAAGCGGCCCGGACCGAGTTTACACGTACGCTTACGTGAGACTGGTTCCACCGCCTAACATGCACTTGTTGCATAAGGTGGCTAGCGGTTGTCTGTCTCTGCCACTTCAGTCGGATCGGATTTGATGAAGAGGGTCCTTATGAAGGGTAAATAGCAATTTCCATATCACCATTTTGGCTGTAACGCGGGTAAGAATCATTCTTGCTAGAAACCCATAGCAGCCACATAAAACTTGCAACAACAATTAGAGGACGTCTAACTTGTTTTTGCAGGGTATGCTATGTGATTTTATATGGACAAAAGGATGTGATGAAATATATGTGATATATGAGATTCATCATGTTCTTGTAATAGGATTCACAACTTGCATGTCCATGAGTATGACAACCGGCAGGAGCCATAGGAGTTGTCTTAATTTATTATATGACTTGCGTGTCAATCAAAACGCCATATGATTACTTTACTTTATTGCTAACCGTTAGCCATAGTAGTAGAAGTAATAGTTGGCGAGACAACTTCATGAAGACACGCTGATGGAGATCATGATGATGGAGATCATGGTGTCATGCCGGTGAAATGGTGATCCTGCCGCGCCCCAAAGATGGAGATCAAAGGCGCAAGATGATATTGGCCATATCATGTCACTTTATGATTTGCATGTGATGTTTATCATGTTTTTACATCTTATTTGCTTAGAACGACAGTAGTAAATAAGATGATCCCTCACTAAAATTTCAAGAAATGTGTTCCCCCTAAGTGTGCACCGTTGCGAAGGATCGTTGTTTCGAAGCACCATGTGATGATCGGGTGTGATAAATTCTAACATTCGCATACATCGAGTGTGGTGGATTCTAACATTCGCATACAACGGGTGTAAGCCAGATTTACACACGCAAAACACTTAGGTTGACTTGACGAGCCTAGCATGTACAGACATGGCCTCCGAACACGAGAGACCGAAAGGTCGAACTTGAGTTGTATAGTTGATGCGATCAACATGGAGATGTTCACCATTGATGACTAGTCCGTCTCACGTGATGACCGAACACGGCCTAGTCGATATGGATCATGTATCACTTAGATGACTAGAGGGATGTCTATCTGAGTGGGAGTTCATTAAATAATTTGATTATATGAACTTAATTATCAATAACTTAGTCCAAAATTGTATTTACAATCTATATTATAGATCCAATGGCCCACACTAATGTTCCCCTCAACTTCAACGCGTTCCTAGAGAAAACAAAGTTGAAAGACGATGGAAGCAACTATACGGACTAGGTCCGTAACTTGTCCTTGATGCACAGCTAGGTGACGCACCCGTTTTCCCAGCGGCTCAAGACGTTATGAACGCCCGAAAATCACGTAGTGATGATTACTCCCTGGTTCAGTGCGGCATGCTTTACGGTTTAGAACCGGGGCTCCAAAAGCATTTTGAGCAACATGGAGCATATGAGATGTTCCGAGAGCTGAAACTAGTTTTCCAAGCTCATGTCCGGGTCGAGAGATATGAAGTCTCCGACAAGTTCTTCATTTGTAAGTATTGGAAATGTGCCCTAGAGGCAATAATAAAATGGTTACTATTATATTTCCAGTTCATGGTAATTGTCTATTATTCATGTTATAAGTGTATTAACCGAAAAACGTAATACATGTATGAATACATAGATCACAATGTGTCCCTAGTGAGCCTCTAGTTGGTTAGCTCGTTGATCAATGGATTATCATGGTTTCCTAATCATGGACATTGGATGTCATTGATAACAGGATCACATCACTAAGAGAATGATGTGATGGACAAGCCCCAATCCTAAGCATAGCACTAGATCGTGTTGTTCATATGCTAAGGCTTTTCTAATGTCAAGTATCTTTTTTTGCTTAGATCGTGAGATTGTGCAACTCCCGGATATCGTAGGATTGCTTTAGGTGTATCAAATGTCACAACGTAACTGGGTGACTATAAAGGTGCACTATGGGTATCTCCGAAAGTGTCTGTTGGGTTGGTACGAATCGAGACCGGGATTTGTCACTCTATGTGAAGAGAGAGGTATCTCTATGCCCACTCGGTAAAACATCATCATAATGATCTCAGTGTGACTAAGGAGTTAGTCACGGGTGTTGGAAATATGACCTAGAGGCAATAATAAAATGGTTATTATCATATTTCCTCGTTCATGATAATCGTCTATTGTTCATGCTATAATTGTCTTAACAGGAAACAGTAATACATATGTGAATAAATAGATCACAATGTGTCCCTAGCAAACCTCTAGTTGGCTAGCTCGTTGATCAATAGATGATCATGGACATTGGATGTCATTGATAATGGGATCACATCATTAGGAGAATGATGTGATGGACAAGACCCAATCCTAAGCATAGCACCAGATCATGTTGTTCGTATGCTAAAGCTTTTCTAATGTCAAGTATCTTTTCCTTCGACCGTGAGATTGTGCAACTCTCGGATACCGTAGGAGTGCTTTGGGTGTATCAAACGTCACAACGTAACTGGGTGACTATAAAGGTGCACTACGAGTATCTCCGAAAGTATCTGTTGGGTTGGTACGAATCGAGATCGGGATTTGTCACTCCGTGTGACGGAGAGGTATCTCTGGGCCCACTCGGTAGAACATCATCATAATGAGCTCAATGTGACTAAGGAGTTAGTCACGGGATGATGTACTATGGAACGAGTAAAGAGACTTGCCGGTAACGAGATTGAACAAGGTATAGGGATACCGACAATCGAATCTCGGGAATTGTATACGGGATTGGTTGAATCCTTGACATCGTGGTTCATCCGATGAGATCATCATGGAACATGTGGGAGCCACCATGGGTATCCAGACCCCGTTGATGGTTATTGGCCGGAGAAGTGTCTCGGTCATGTCTGCATGCCTCCCGAACCCGTAGGGTCTACACACTTAAGGTTCGATGATGCTGGGGTTATAGGGAATTGTTATACGAGGTTACCAAAGGTTGTTCAGAGTCCTGGATGAGATCCCATACATCAGGAGGAGATCCGAAATTGTCCGGAGGTAAAGATTGATATATAGGATGGATGGGTTTGGACGCCGGAAATGTTTCGGTCACCAACGGCGATGTGTCGGGACCACTCGAAGGGTTCTGGGGGCCCATCGGGAGGGGCCACCAGCCCCGAGAGGCTACATGGGCCAAGTGTGAGAGGGAACCAGCCGCTGGGTGGGCTGGTGCGCCCCCCCCCCACACCCAGCCCAAGGCGCACCAGAGAGGGAAGGGGGGAATCCCATGCGCTGGTGTGCCTAAGGCCCACCTAGGGGTGCGCCACCCCCTCTCCTCCCCTGGCCGTCGCCCACCACCTCCCATCTAGGTCTGCCGCACACTTTGGGGGTGGGAACCCTAAAGGGTGCGCCCCCTCCCCTTCCCCCTATATATAGTGGAGGTTTTGGCCATTGGAGACACGCAATTCTCTCTCTCTCTCTCGGCGCAGCCTTGCTTCTCCTCCCCTCCTCTCCCATGGTGCTTGGCGAAGCCATGCCGGTAGACCTCATAGCTCCATCGCCACCAGGAAGTCGTACTGCCGGAGCTCTTCCCCAACCTTTCCCTCCTCCTTACTGGATCAAGGTGCGGGAGACGTCACCGGGTTGCACGTGTGTTGAACACGGAGGTCCCGTGGTTCGGCACTAGATCGGAATCACACCGCGATCTGGATCGCCACAAGTATGACTCCATCAACCGCGTTCTAGCAACGCTTCCGCTTAGCGATCTTCAAAGGTATGAATATGCTCTCGCCCCTCTCTTGTTGCTGGTTTCTCCATAGGAAGATCTATGTATGGCATAGGAAAATTTTGAATTTTTGCTACGTTACCCAACAGTGGCATCCGAGCCAGGTTTTCTATGTGTAGATTCTTTGCACGAGTAGAACACAAAGGTTGTGGGCGCTGATTTCATCAATTGCTTTCCACTACTAGTCTTATTCTTTTCTGGCAGTATTGTGGGATGAAGCCGCCTGGACCGACTTTACATGTACGCTTACGTGAGACACGTTCCACCGGCTGACATGCACACGGTGCATAAGGTGGCTAGCGGGTGTCTGTCTCTCCTACTCTAGTGGGATTGGATTTGATGAAAAGGGTCCTTATGAAGGGTAAATAGCTTTGGCATATCAACATTGTGGCTGTCACATAGGTAAGAAGGCGTTCTTGCTAGAAACCCGAATCAGCCACGTAAAACTTGCAACAACAATTAGAGGACGTCTAACTTGTTTTTGCAGGGTTTGACATGTCATGTGATATGGCCAAAGGATGTTATGTTACGTGTGTGATGTATGAGATGATCATGTTCTTGTAATAGGATTCACGACTTGCATGTCGATGAGTATGACAACCGGCAGGAGCCATAGGAGTTGTCTTAATTTATTGTATGAGATGCAATGCCATGTGCTTACTACTTTTACTTCATTGCTAATGGTTAGTTGTATTAGTAGTAGTAGTAGTTGGCGTGACAACTTCACGGAGACACAATGATGGAGATCATGGTGTCACGCCGGTGACGATGATGATCATGTGATGCCCGAATATGGAGATCAAAGGAGCAAATATGATAATGGCCATATCATGTCACTATATGATTGCATTTGATGTTTATCATGTTTTTCATCTTATTGCTTAGAACGACGGTAGCATAATAAGATGATCCCTCATAAAATTTCGAGAATGTATTCCCCTAAATGTTCACCGTTGCGAAGGATCGTTGTCTCGAAGCACCACGTGATGATCGGGTGTGATAGATTCTAACGTTCGCATACAACGGGTATAAGCCAGATTTACACAAGCGGAACACTTAGGTTGACTCGACGAGCCTAGCATGTACATACATGGCCTCGAATACGAGAGACCGAAAGGTCGAACATGAGTCCTAGGGTTGAAGACGATCAGCATGGAGATGATTGATACGTCTCCAACGTATCTATAATTTTTTATGGTTCCATGTTATTATCTTGTCAAACTTTGGATGTTTTGTATGCCTTTTATATCTTTTTTGGGACTAACTTATTAACTCAGTGCCAAGTGCTAGTTCCTGTTTTTTCCGTGTGTTTGACCCTTATTAGAGGAGGATTTTAAACAGTGTCCAAACGGAATAAAAATTCCGAAAACATTTTTTCCGGAACAAAAGATACGCGCCAGACTTGAGAACCAAGGCAGGGCCCAGCAAGGTACCCCACAAGCCCCCTAGGCGCGGCCACGGGCCCGCACCTAGCAGGCTTGTGGGCCCCGTGTGGCACGTCTGCCCTACTTATTCCGCCTATAAATCCAGAAAAATTCCAAAACTGAAAGAGAGATCCACGAAAATACTTTTCCGACGCTGCAAGCTTCTGTCTCTGCAAGATCCCATCTGGGGCACGTTCTGGTGCCCTGTTGGAGGGGGGATTCGGATACGGAGGGTTTCTTCATCAACACCTTACCTCTCCGACTATGCGTGAGTAGTTCACCATGACCTCTCCGATGATGCGTGAGTAGTTCGTCATCAACTCAATACACTAGATGCATGCTGGATAGCGGTCGATGTGTGGAGTAATAGTAGTAGATGCAGAAAGTATCGGTCTACTTGTCTCAGACGTGATGCCTATATGTATGATCATTGCCTTAGATATCGTCATGACTTTGTGCGGTTCTATCAATTGCTCGACAGTAATTTGTTCACCCACCGTATTATTTGCTATTTTGAGAGAAGCCTCTAGTGAACACTATGGCCCCCGGGTCTACTTCACCCCATATTTTCAGCCTTGCTCTTTTACTTCGTTGCACTTCCCGCCTTCAGATCTCACTTTGCAATCAATCTTGAAGGGATTGACAACCCCTTTATAGCATTGGGTGCAAGCTCTTTTGTGTTTGCGCAAGTACTCTGGACTTGGAGCGATTCTCCTACTGGATTGATACCTTGGTTCTCAAACTGAGGGAAATACTTACTGCCCCTGTGCTGCATCACCCTTTCCTCTTCAAGGGAAAAACCAACGCAAGGTCAAGATGCGGCAGAAGGATTACTCGCGCCGTTGCCGGGGAGGATCAAGTCAAGAACTCGTCCAAGTAAGTGTCGCAAACTCATCTCTTGCATTTACTTTTTTTTGCCTCTCGTTTTCCTCTCCCCCACTTCTGAAAAACAAAAATTTACAAAAATATTTGCCTTTTTTGTTTGCCTTTCCTTTGCTTGTGTCTTATGTGCCTTCAATATGCTTGCATCTTCGCTTGATGAAAATCTACTCGTATGGATCCTCACCCACTTGCTAATCTCTTTAAGAGATCCACTTATGTGGAACCAATTGCTAGTGAGTTGAGTGCACTTGACTTTCTCTATGGAGTTTTGCTTGAGATGCGTGAATCTGAAAATCGTGATGAAGAAATTTATGAAATGATTCACGAGGGCTCCTTGAATGAAAAGCATGATTGCAATGATTTCATTATAAATTCTATTAATGACAATTATGCTAAAAATATGCAAAACTCTAAGCTTGGGGATGCTAGTTTTGCTATGTCCACTACTTGTTGCAATGATATTTGCAATATTATTGAATGTGGGTTTGGAGAAGTCATGACTTTAGTTGATGATAATCCCACTATTTTTGAAGAGCGTCAACTTTGCATGCATGTGGATCATGAAAATAATATCATTTGTGATAGCTATATTGTTGAATTTGAATATGATCCCACATGCAATTATTATGAGAGAGGAAAATATTGTGGTAGAAATTTTCATCTCACTAAATCACCTCTCGTTATGTTGAGATTGCTCTTGTCTCTTTCTTCTTCCTTGCATATGGCAGCTATTAGTTGTCTTGATAATTTGTTTTCCTATAAAATGCCTGTGCATAGGAGGTATGTTAGACTTAGATGTGATTTTCACATGCTTTATGTGTTAGGGTAACGTAGCATAAATTCAAAAAAAATCCTACGCATATTCAGATCTTCCTATGGAGAGACCAGGAACGACAGAGGGGTGAGAGCATCTTCATACCTTTCAAGATCGCTAAGCATAAGCGTTGCTAGAACGCGGTTGATGGAGTCGTACTCGCGGCGATTCAGATCGCGGTGTGATTCCGATCTAGTGCCGAACCACGGCACCTCCGCGTTCAACACACGTGCAGCCCGGTGACGTCTCCCGCACCTTCATCCAGCAAGGAGGAGGGAGAGGTTGGGGAAGATCTCCGGCAGCACGACGACGTGGTGTCGATGGAGAGACGAGGTCTCCCGACAGGGCTTCGCCAAGCACCGGCAGAGAGGAGGAGAAAGAAGAGCAGGGCTGCGCCGAGGGAGAGGAAGATTGGTCTCTCCAACAGCCCAAAGTGCCCACTATATATAGGGGGAGGGAGGGGCTGCGCCCCCTTGAGGGTTTCCCTCGCCTAGGAGGGGCGGCAGCCCTAGATGGGGGGAGGTGCGGCGGCCAGGAGGGGGAGGAGGGGTGGCGCACCCTTCTGGTGGGCCTTATGCCCACCTCCGCTAGGGTTTCCCCCCTCTCCCCTCTTCTTGCGCCATGGGCTGAGTGTGGGGACGCACCAGCCCACCTAGGGGCTGGTTCCCTCACGCACTTGGCCCATCTAGCCTCCCGGGGTCGTTGCCCCCTTCTGGTGGACCCCCGGGGCCACTTCCGGTGGCCCCGGTACGTTACCGGCGACGCCCGAAACACTTCGGTGTCCAAAACCATCCATCCTATATATTAATATTTACCTCCGAACCATTCCAGAGATCCTCGTGATGTCCGGGATCTCATCCGGGACTCCGAACAACTTTCGATAACATCGTATAACAATTCCCGATAACCCTAGCATCATCGAACCTTAAGTGCATAGACCCTACGGGTTCGGGAGACAGGCAGACATGACCGAGACACCTCTTCGGCCAATAACCATCAACGGGGTCTGGATACCCATGGTAGCTCCCACTTGCTCCATGATGATCTCATCGGATGAACCATGATGTAAAGCATTCAATCAATCCCGTATACAATTCCCTTTGTGTGTCGGTATAGAACTCGCCCGAGATTCGATCATCGGTATACCTATACCTTGTTGAATCTCGTTACCGGTAAGTCTCTTCACTTGTTCCATAGCACGTCATCGTGTGACTAACTCCTTAGTCACACTGAGCTCATGATGATGTTCTACCGAGTGGGCCCAGAGATACCTCTCCGTCACGCGGAGTGACAAATCCCGATCTCGATTCGTGCCAACCCAACAGACACTTTCAGAGGTACCCATAGTGCACGTTTATAGTCACCCAGTTACGTTGTGACGTTTGATACACCCAAAGCACTCTTATGGTATCTGGGAGTTGCACAATCTCACGGTCGAAGGAAAAGACACTTGACATTAGAAAAGCTTTACCATACGAACAATACGATCTAGTGCTATGCTTAGGATTGGGTCTTGTCCATCACATCATTCTCCCAATGATGTGATCCCGTTATCAATGACATCTAATCCCCATGTCCAGGAAACCATGATCATCTATTGACTAACGAGCTAGCCAACTAGAGGCTTGCTAGGGACACATTGTGATCTATTTATTCACACGTGTATTATTGTTTCCTGTTAATACAATTATAGCATGAACAATAGACGATTATCATGAAGAAGGAAATATGATAATAACCATTTTATTATTGCCTCTAGGGCATATTTCCAACAGTCTCCCACTTGCACTAGAGTCAATAATCTAGTTACATTGTGATGTAGCGAACAGACATAGCATTATGGTGTTGATCATGTTTTGCTCATGGAAGAGGTTTAGTCAACGGATCTGCAACATTCAGATCCGTGTGTACTTTACAAATCTCTATTACTGCACTCTGGAACTGGTCCTGGATTGAGTTGTAGCGGCGTTTGACGTGCTTCGTCTTCCGGTGAAACCTGGGCTCCTTGGCTATGGCAATGGCCCAGTGTTATCACAGAAGAGTGTCATTGGACCCGACGCGCTTGGAACCACTCCAAGGTCGGTGATGAGCTCCTTCATCCAAATTCCTTCATGAGCCGCTTCTGAAGCAGCTATGTACTCCACTTCACATGTAGATGCTACCACGACTTCTTGCTTGCTGCTGCACCAGCTCACTGCCCCGCCATTCAAAACATATACGTATCCGGTCTATGACTTAGAGTCATCTGGATCTGTGTCGAAACTAGCGTCGACGTAACCCTTTACGACGAGCTCTTCGTCACCTCCATAAACGAGAAACATTTCCTTAGTCCTTTTCAGGTACTTAAGGATATTCTTGACTGTTGTCCAGTGTTCCATCCCGGGATCACTTTGGTACCTCCCTACCAAACTCATGGCAAGGTTTATATCAGGTCTGGTACACAGCATGGCATACATAAGAGAGCCTACACCTGAAGCGTAGGGGACATAACTCATCTTCTCTCTATCTGCTGCCGTGGTCGGCGACTGAGTCCTACTCAATCCCATACCTTGCAAAACTGGCAAGAACCCTTTCTTTGAGTTTTCCATATTGAACTTCTTCAATACCTTGTCAAGGTATGTACTTTGCGAAATACCTATGAGGCGTCTCGATCTATCTTTATAGATCTTGATGCTTAATATGTATGCAGCTTCTCCAAGGTCCTTCATTGAAGAACTCTTGTTCAAGTAGGCCTTTATGCTCTCCAACATCTCTATATTATTCCCCATCAATAATATGTCATCCACATACAGTATGAGGAAAGCTACAGAGCTCCCACTCACTTTCTTGTACAGACAGGCTTCTCCATAAACCTGTATGAACCCAAACGCTTTAATTACCTCATTAAAGTGAATGTTCCTCCGAGATGCTTGCACCAGCCCATAGACGGAGCGCTGGATCTTGCACACTTTGTTAGCACCCTTAGGGTCGACAAAACCTTCTGGTTGCATCATATACAACTCTTCCTTAAGGTTCCCGTTAAGGAACGCTATTTTGACGTCCATTTGCCAAATTTCATAATCATAAAAGGTAGCAATTGCTAACATGATTCGGACTGATTTCAGCTTCGCTACGGGAGAGAAAGTCTCTTCGTAGTCAATTCCTTGAATTTGTCGAAAACCCTTTGTGACAAGTCGAGCTTTATAAAAGGTTACATTACCGTTTGCATTAGTCTTCTTCTTGCAGATCCATTTATTTTCTATGGCTCGCCGGTCATCGGGCAAGTCCACCAAAGTCCACACTTTGTTCTCATACATGGATCCTATCTCGGATTTCATAGCTTCAAGCCATTTGTTGGAATCCGGGCCCGCCATCGCTTCTTCATAATTTGAAGGTTCACCGTTGTCTAACAACATGATTTCCATTACAAGGTTGCCGTACCACTCTGGTGCGGAGCGTACCCTTGTGGACCTTCGTGGCTTAGTAGTAACTTGATCCGAAGCTTCATGATCATTATCATTAACTTCCTCTTCAGTTGGTGTAGGCGCCACAGGAACAACTTCCCGCGCTGTGCTACTATCCTGTTCGAGAGGGGGTGTAATTACCTCAAAAAGTTCTACCTTCCTCCCACTTACTTCTTTCGAGAGAAACTCTTTCTCTAGAAAGGATCCGTTCTTGGCAACAAAGGTTTTACCTTCGGATCTAAGATAGAAGGTATACCCAATAGTTTCCTTAGGGTAGCCTATGAATACGCATATCTCCGCTTTGGGTTCGAGATTTTATGGTTGAAGTTTCTTCACATAAGCATCGCAGCCCCAAACTTTAAGAAACGACAACTTAGGTTTCTTGCCAAACCATAGTTCATACGGTGTCGTCCCAACGGAATTAGACAGTGCCCTATTTAAAGTGAATGCTGCAGTTTCTAATGTGTATCCCCAAAATGATAGCGGTAAGTCGGTAAGAGACATCATAGATCGTACCATATCTAATAAAGTGCGATTACGATGTTCAAACACTCCGTTGTGTTGCGGTGTGCCAGGCGGCGTCAGTTGTGAAACGATTCCACACTTTCTTAGGTGTGTGCCAAATTCGTGACTCAAATATTCTCCTCCACAATCAGATCGTAGACACTTAATTTTTCTGTCACGTTGATTCTCGACCTCACTCTGAAATTCCTTGAACTTTCCAAATGTCTCAGATTTGTGCTTCATCAAGTAGATATACCCATACCTACTCAAATCATCGGTGAGGGTGAGAACATAACGATAGCCACCGCGAGCTTCAACGTTCATTGGACCACACACATCAGTATGTATTATTTCCAATAAGTTGGTTGCTCTCTCCATTATTCCTGAGAATGGAGTCTTAGTCATCTTGCCCATGAGGCACGGTTCGCATGTGTCAAATGATTCAAAGTCAAGAGACTCTAATAGTCCATTCGTATGGAGCTTCTTCATGCGCTTAACGCCGATATGACCAAGGCGGCAGTGCCACAAGTATGTGGGACTATCATTATCAACTTTACATCTTTTGGTACTCACACTATGAATATGCATAACATCATGATCGAGATTCATCAAGAATAAACCATTCACCAACGGAGCATGACCATGAAACATATCACTCATATAAATAGAACAACCATTATTCTCTGACTTAAATGAGTAGCCGTCTCGCATTAAGCAAGACCCTGATACAATATTCATGCTCAAAGCTGGTACTAAATAACAATTATTAAGGTTTAAAACTAATCCCGACGGTAGATGTAGAGGTAGCGTGCCGACGGCGATCACATCGACCATGGAGCCATTCCCGACGCGCATCGTCACCTCGTCCTTGGCCAGTCTCCGCTTATTCCGTAGTTCGTGCTTTGAGTTGCAAATGTGAGCAACAGCACCGGTATCAAATACCCAGGAGCTACTACAAGCGCTGGTAAGGTACACGTCAATAACATGTATATCACATATACCTTTAACGTTGCCGGCCTTCTTGTCCGCTAAGTATTTGGGGCAGTTCCGCTTCCAGTGACCCTTTCCCTTGCAATAGAAGCACTCAGTCTCAGGCTTGGATCCATTCTTTTTCTTCTTCCCGGCATCTGGCTTACCGGGCGCGGCAACGGCTTTGCCGTCTTTCTTGAAGTTCTTCTTACCCTTGCCCTTCTTGAAACTAGTGGTCTTGTTGACCATCAACACTTGATGCTCTTTCTTGATTTCTACTTCTGCAGACTTGAGCATCGAGTACAACTCGGGAATGGTCTTCTCCATCCCTTGCATGTTGTAGTTTAGCACAAAACCTTTGTAGCTTGGTGGGAGAGACTGGAGGATTCTGTCAATTATAGCATCATCCGAAAGTTCAACTCCAAGTGAAGTCAGACGACCATGTAACCCAGACATTTTGAGTATGTGCTCACTGACAGAACTGTTCTCCTCCATCTTACAGCTAAAGAACTTGTCGGAGACTTCATATCTCTCGACACGGGCATGAGCTCAGCTCTTGGAACATCTCATATGCACCGTGTTGCATCAAGCACATAAGCCTTTTTAGCTGCTTCAAGGATGAGCTTCAAGTTGCGAAGCCAGTCCGCATAGTTGCTACCATCATCTTTCAGCTTGTTTTTCTCTAGGAATGCGTTGAAATTGAGGTTGACGTTGGCCATCTACAATATTTATAAAGACAACTTTTAGACTAAGTTCATGACAATTAAGTTCATTTAATCAAATTAAGTATGAACTCCCACTTAAATCGACATCCCTCTAGTCATCTAAGTGATACATGATCCATGTTGACTAACCCGTGTCCGATCATCACGTGAGCCGGACTAGTCACCATGGTGAGCAACTTCATGTTGATCGTATTCAACCATATGACTCATGTTCGACCTTTCGGTCTCTTGTATTCGAGGTCATGTCTGTACATGCTAAGCTCGTCGAGTCAACCTAGGTGTTTCGCGTGTGTAAATCTGTCTTACACCCGTTGTATGCGAACGTTAGAATCTATCACACCCGATCATCACGTGGTGCTTCAAGACAACGATCCTTCGCAACAGTGCACACTTAGGGGAATATGTTCTCGAAATTTTAAGAGGGATCATCTTATTATGCTACCGTCGTTCTAAGCAATAAGATGAAAAACATGATAAACATCACAATGCAATCATATAGTGACATGATATGGCCATTATCATCTTTGCTCTTTCGGTCTCCATCTTCAGGCATCGCATGATCATCAATGTCACCGGCGTGACACCATGATCTCCATCATCATGATCTCCATCATCGTGTCTCCGTGAATTCATCACGCCAACTACTACTATCACTACTGCTATAGCTAACCGTTAGCAATGAAGTAAAAGTAGTAAGCACATGGCGTTGCATCTCATACAATAAATTAAGACAACTCCTATGGCTCCTGCCGGTTGTCATACTCATCGACATGCAAGTCGTGAAACCTATTACAATAACATGATCATCTCATACATCATACATGCAACATCACAACTTTGGCCATATCACATCACATGTCAAACCCTACAAAAACAAGTTAGACGTCCTCTAATTGTTGTTGCAAGTTTTACGTGGCTGATTTGGGTTTCTAGCAAGAACGCCTTCTTACCTACGTGACAGCCACAACGATGCTATGCCAAAGCTATTTACCCTTCGTAAGGACCCTTTTCATCAAATCCAATCCGACTAGAGTGGGAGAGACACACAGCCGCTAGCCACCTTTATGCACGGTGTGCATGTTTGTCGGTGGAACCAGTCTCACGTAAGCGTACGTGTAAGGTCGGTCCGGGCCGCTTCATCCCACAATACCACCAGAAAAGAATAAGACTAGTAGCGGCAAAAATTGACAAATCATCGCCCACAACCTTTTGTGTTCTACTCGTGCATAGAATCTACGCATAGAAAACCTGGCTCTGATACCACTGTTGGGGTAACGTAGCATAAATTCAAAAATAATCCTACGCATATTCAGATCTTCCTATGGAGAGACCATCAACGAGAGAGGGGTGAGAGCATCTTCATACCTTTGAAGATCGCTAAGCGGAAGTGTTGCTAGAACGCGGTTGATGGAGTCGTACTCGCGGCGATTCAGATCGCGGTGTGATTCCGATCTAGTGTCGAACCACAACACCTCCGCGTTCAACACATGTGCGGCCCGATGACGTCTCCTGCACCTTGATCCAGCAAGGAGGAGGGAGAGGTTGGGGAAGATCTCCGACAGCATGATGGCGTGGTGTCGATGGAGAGACGAGGTCTCCCGGCAGGGCTTCGCCAAGCACCGGCAGAGAGGAGGAGAAAGAAGAGCAGGGTTGCGCCGAGGGAGAGGAAGATTGGTCTCTCCAACAGCCCAAAGTGCCCACTATATATAGGGGGAGGCAGGGGCTGCGCCCCCTTGAGGGTTTCCCTCTCCTCGGAGGGGCGGCAGCCCTAGATGGGGGAGGGGCGGCGGCCAGGAGGGGGACGAGGGGTGGCGCACCCTTCTGGTGGGCCTTAGGCCTACCTGCGCTAGGGCCTCCCCCCCCTCTCCCCTCTTCTTGCGCCATGGGCTGAGTGTGGGGGCGCACCAGCCACCTAGGGGTTGGTTCCCTCCCGCACTTGGCCCATCTAGCCTCCCGGGGTCGTTGCCCCCTTCCGGTGGACCCCCGGGTCCACTTCTGGTGGTCCCGGTACGTTACCGGCGACGCCCGAAACACATCCGGTGTCCAAAACCATCCGTCCTATATATCAATCTTTACCTCCGGACCATTCCAGAGCTCCTTGTGACGTCCGGGATCTCATCTGGGACTCCGAACAACTTTCGATAACCTCGTATAACAATTCCCGATAACCCTAGTGTCATCGAACCTTAAGTGTGTAGACCCTACGGGTTCGGGATACACGCAGACATGACCGAGACACCTCTCCGGCCAATAACCATCAGCAGGGTCTGGATACCCATGGTGGCTCCCACTTCTTCCACGATGATCTCATCGGATGAACCACGATGTCAAGGTTTCAATCAAACCCGTATACAATTATCTTTGTCTGTCGGTATAGATCTTGCCCGAGATTCCATCGTTGGTATACCTATACCTTGTTCAATCTCGTTACCAGTAAGTCTCTTTACTCATTCCGTAGCATGTCATCGTGTGACTAACTCCTTAGTCACATTGATCCCACGATGATGTTCTACCGAATTGGCCCAGAGATACCTCTCCGTCACACGGAGTGACAAATCCCGATCTCGATTTGTGCCAACCCAACAGACACTTTCAGAGGTACCCATAGTGCACCCTTATAGTCACCCAGTTACGTTCTGACGTTTGATACACCCAAAGCACTCCTACGGTATCCGGGAGTTGCACAATCTCACGGTCGAAGGAAAAGACACTTGACATTAGAAAAGCTTTAGCATACGAATAATACGATCTAGTGCTATGCTTAGGATTGGGTCTTGTCCATCACATCATTCTCCCAATGATGTGATCCCGTTATCAATGACATCTAATGCCCATGACCAGGAAACCATGATCATCTATTGACTAACGAGCTAGCCAACTAGAGGCTTGCTAGGGACACATTGTGATCTATTTATTCACACATGTATTACTATTTCCTGTTAATACAATTATAGCATGAACAATAGACGATTATCATGAAGAAGGAAATATGATAATAACCATTTTTATTATTGCCTCTAGGGCATATTTCCAACATTATGATGCTCTCGTTGTGCTTCAATTCTTGTCTCTTGTGTGAGCATCATTGAATTATCAATGCCTAGCTAAGGGCGTTAAGCAATAGCGGTTGTTGGGAGGCAACCCAATGAATTTATCTTTGTTTTTTTGCTTTCTGTTTTATTGCGTCCACACCATCATAATTCTGTTATGATTGTGTCTTTTGTGTTTCTTTTTGTATTTGAGCCAAGCAAAACCTTTATGACTAATCTTGGTGATGGTTGTTTGATCCTGCTGGAAAAAGACAGAAACTTTTCGCTAACGAGATTATATTTCATTTTTATTCAGAAAGAGATTTTGAGTTGATTCTTTTTGCTGCTGGTTGATATGTATTTTCCCCAGGCAGTAGTAATTGTTCAGAATTTGTGAGGTACCATAAGTATACGAAGTATACAAAGTGCTACAGACTGGTCTGTTTTTGACAGATTCTGTTTTTGTTGAGTTGGTTGCCTATTTTGATGAAACTATGGATAGTATCGGGGGGTACTAGCCATAGAAAATTTAGAATACAGTAATCTAACACCAATAGAAATAGAAATCAAGATTGCTACAGTACCTAAAGAGGTGGCAGTTTGTTTTCTTGTGTTAATGATATCACGAGTTTCTGTTTAAGTTTTGTGTTGTGAAGTTTTCAAGTTTTGGGTGATGTTCTCATGGACAAAGGGATAAAGAGTGGAAAGAGCTCAAGCTTGGGGATTCCCAAGGCATACCAAGCCAAATTCAAGGACACCAAAAAGCCTAAGCTTGGGGATGCCCCGGGAAGGCATCCCCTCTTTCGTCTTCAATCCTTCGGTAACATTACTTGGAGCTATATTTTTATTCAGCACATGATATGTGTTTTCCTTGGAGCGTCTTGTATCGTAGGAGTCTTTTATTTTTGTTGTGTCACAATCATCCTTGCTGCACACCTTTTGAAAGATACATGCACTCATCGTGAATTTGCTAGAATGCTCATCGTGCTTCACTTATACCTTTTGAGCTAGATAATTTTGCTCTATGTGCTTCACTTAGATCTTTTAGAGCACGGCGATGCGTGACTTGGTAGTTGGTTTGTGCTATGAAAGTAGTCCCAGAGATGATAGGTACCCAAAGAGGATACAAAAAACGTCCATCTTCATGTGCGTTGAGTAGAAAGCGAAGTTTGATTCCTCTCAATTAGTTTTGAGACGTGGATTTGGTATTATTAAGAGTTATGCTAGTAGGGTGTTGTGAATCTAGAAATACTTGTGTTGAAGTTAGTGATTCCCGTAACATGCACGTATGGTGAACCGCTATGTTAGGAAGTCGGAGCATAATTGATCTTTTGATTTTCATCCTTTGTGTTGCGGTCGGGATCGCGCGATGGTTAACACCTACCAACCCTTCCCTTAGGAGTATGTGTTTAGCACTTTGTTTCGATTACTAATAATAACTTCCGCAACAAGTATGTGATTTCTTCATAAGTAATGTGAGTCATGGTATAGATGCACTTTCACCTTCCACCATTGCTAGCGTCCCTAGTACCGCGCAATTTTCGCCGGTGCACAATACCACCATATGCCTTCGTCAAAACAACCACCATACCTACCTACTATGGCATTTTCATAGCCATTCCAAGATATATTGCCATGCAACTCCCACCGTTCCGTCTCATGACTTGTGCCTTCACTCTCGTATTTCCACTGCATGATCGTAAGATAGCTAGCGAGATGTTTCAACGTCATACGCCAAGCTAGATCGTTGCACATCCCGGTACACTGCCGGAGGCATTTCCTATAGAGTTATCATTGTTGTCAGCTTTGAGCTATGAGTAAATAAAAGTGTGATGACCGTCATTATTAGAGCATTGTCCCATGTGAGGAAATTAAAAAAAATAGGCCAAAGAGCCAAAAAAAGAGAGGCCAAAGAGCTCAAATAAAAAAAAGAGAAAAAGAGAGAAGGGACAATGCTACTATCTTTTTCACACTTGTGCTTCATAATAGCACCATGTTCTTCATGATTGAGAGTCTCTCATTTTGTCACCACCATATGCTAATGGGAATTTTCATTATATAACTTGGCTTGTATATTCCAAGGATGGGCTTCCTCAAATTGCCCTAGGTCTTCGTGAGCAAGCAAGTTGTATGCACACCCACTAGTTCTCCTTTTGAGCTTTCAAATACTTATAGCTCTAGTGCATCCTTTGTATGGCAATCCCTACTCATTCACATTGATATCTATTAATGGGCATCTCCATAGTCCTTTGATACGCCGAGTCAATGTGACCATCTCCTCCTTTTTGTCTCACAACCACCACCACACTCTATTCCGCCTATAGTGCTATATCCATGGCTCACGCTCATGTATTGCGTGATAGTTCAAAAAGGTTTGAGAAAGTAAGAGTGCGAAAACAATTACTTGGCCAATACCGGGGTTGTGCATGATTTAAATTAGTTGTGTGGGGATGATGGAGCATAGCCAGACTATATGATTTTCTAGGGATAACTTTCTTTGGCGTTGTTATTTTCAAAGTTCATGATTACCTTGCTAGTTTGCTTAAAGTATTATTGTTTTCATGTCAATAGAAAACTATTGTTTTGAATCTTACGGATCTTAACATTCATGTCACATGAAAGAAGTTACAAAGGACAACTATGCTCAGTAGCATTCCACATCAAAAATTCAGTCTTTATCACTTCCCTACTCGAGGACGAGCAGGAGTTAAGCTTGGGGATGCTTGATACGTCTCCAACGTATCTATAATTTTTTATGGTTCCATGCTATTACCTCGTCAAACTTTGGATGTTTTGTATGCCTTTTATATCTTTTTTGGGACTAACTTATTAACTCAGTGCCAAGTGCCAGTTCCTGTTTTTTCCGTGTTTTTGACCCTTTTCAGAGGAGGATTTTAAACGATGTCCAAATGGAATAAAACTTCTGAAAAGATTTATTTCCGGAACGGAAGATATGCGCCAGACTTGAGAACCAAGGCAGGGGCCAGCAGGGGACCCCACAAGCCCCCTAGGCGCGGCCAGGGGCGCGCCTAGCAGGCTTGTGGGCCCCCTGTGGCACGTCTGCCCTACTTCTTCCGCCTATAAATCCAGAAAAATTCCAAAACTAAAAGAGAGATCCACGAAAATACTTTTCCGCCGCCGCAAGCTTCTGTCTCCGCAAGATCCCATCTAGGGAACGTTCTGGTGCCCTGTCGGAAGGGGATTCGGATACGGAGGGCTTCTTCATCAACACCATGACCTCTTCGATGATGCATGAGTAGTTCACCATAGACCTTCGGGTCCATAGCTAGTAGCTAGATGGCTTATTCTCTCTCTTGGATCTTCAATACAAAGTTCTCCATGATCTTCATGGAGATCTATCCGATGTAATCTTCTTTTGTGGTGTGTTTGTCGAGATCCGATGAATTGTGGATTTATGATCAGATTATCTATGAATCTTATTTGAGTTTCTTCTGATCTCTCTTATGCATGATTTCATATCCTTGTAATTCTCTTCGAGTTGTGGGTTTTGTTTGGCCAACTTGATCTATGATTCTTGCAAAGGGAGAAATGCTTGGTTTTGGGTTCATACCGTGCGGTGACCTTACCCAGTGACACAAGGGGTAGCGAGGCACGTATCGTGTTGTTGCCATCAAGGGTAAAAAGATGGGGTTTTCATCATTGGTTTGAGTTTATCCCTCTAGATCATGTCATCTTGCTTAAGGTGTTACTCTGTTCGTCATGAATTCAATACACTAGATGCATGCTGGATAGCGGTCGATGTGTGGAGTAATAGTAGTAGATGCAGTAAGTATCGGTCTACTTGTCTCGGACGTGATGCCTATATGTATGATCATTGCCGTAGATATTGTCATGACTTTGCGCGGCTCAATCAATTTCTCGACAGTAATTTGTTCACCCACCGTATTATTTGCTATTTTGAGAGAAGCCTCTAGTGAACACTATGGCCCCCGGGTCTACTTCACACCATATTTTCAGCCTTACTCTTTTACTTCATTGCACTTTCCGCCTTCAGATCTCACTTTGCAATCAATCTTGAAGGGATTGACCACCCCTTTATAGCGTTGCGTGCAAGCTCTTTTGTGTTTGCGTAGGTACTCTGGACTTGACGCGATTCTCCTACTGGATTGATACCTTGGTTCTCAAACTGAGGAAAATACTTACTGCTCCTGTGTTGCATCACCCTTTCCTCTTCAAGGGAAAAACCAAAGTAAGCTCAAGAGGCAGTGCTACTGCGACAACAGACATTCCCTAGCAACGGCGCCAGGAATCCTGCTGCTACGGCTACGCCTTTAGGGACTTCCTTGGAAAATATGCAAAGGATTTCCCCGCGGCCTTGGAGCCTTGCGTTGGTGTTCCCTTGAAGAGGAAAGGGTGATGTAGCACAGCGGCGGTAAGTATGTCCCTCGGTTTGAGAACCAAGGTATCAATCCAGTAGGAGGAGCGTTCAAGTCACAAGTACATGCACAAACACAAAGAGCTTGCACCCAACACTATGAAGGGGTTGTCAATCCCTTATAGATTGCTTGCAAAGTGAGAATTGAAAGCAAAAAGTAAACAAAGCAAAGTAAAAGTGAAAGTGGAGACACTAGTTGTGAATAGACCCGGGGGCCGTAGTGTTCACTAGTGGTTTCTCTCATGAAAGCAAGTAGACGGTGGGTGAACGAATTACTGTCGAGCAATTGATAGAACCATGCAAAGTCGTGACACTATCTAAGGTAATGATTATATCTATAGGCATCACGCCCAAAACAAGTAGACCAATACTTTCTGCATCTACTACTATTACTCCACACGTCGACCGCTATCCAGCATGCATCTAGTGTATTAAGTTCATGAGAACAGAGTAACGCCTTAAGCAAGATGACATGATGTAGATGGACAATCTCATATCTACGATAAAAGCCCATCTTGTTACCCTTGATGGCAACAACACGTTGCGTGCCTTGCTGCCCCTTCTGTCACTGGGAAAGGTCACCACACGGTATGAACCCAAAACCAAGCACTTCTCCCATTGCAAGAATCATAGATCTAGTTGGCCAAACAAAACTCAAGACTCAGAGAGACTTACAAGGATATCAAATCATGCATATAAGAAATCAGCAAAGACTCAAATATAAATCATAGATAATCTAATCACAAATCCACAATTCATCGGATCTCGACAAACACACCGCCAAAGAGGATTACATCGGATAGATCTCCATGAAGATCATGGAGAACTTTGTATTGAAGACCCAAGAGAGAGAAGAAGCCATCTAGCTACTAACTACGGACCCGTAGGTCTGAAGTGGACTACTCACGAGTCATTGGAGAGGCGATGATGTTGATGTAGAAGCCCTCCAACTACAAAGTCCCCTCCAGCAGGGCACCGGGAAGGGCCTCCAGATGAGATCTCGCGGAAACGGAAGCTTGCGGTGGCGGAAAAGTGTTTTCGTGGATGCCTTGATTTTTTCTGCGATTTTAGGGAATTTATAGGCCAAATAGCTAGTGCAGGGGAGCGCCACGAAGGCCACAAGCCTGGTTGCCGCGGGGCCCCCCTGGCCGCGGCAACAGGGCTTGTGGGCTCCCTGTGGGCCCCCTGTCTTGGCCCTCAAGCCTCCCTATCTTCTTTTGTTCTGGAAAAATGTATTTCAGGGATTTTATTCCGTTTGGACTCCGTTCCAAAATCAGATCTGAAAAGAGTCAAAAACACAGAAAAAACAGGAACTCGCACTTGGCACTGAATTAATAAGTTAGTCCCAAAAAAGATATAAAAGGTATATAAAACATCCAAAGTTGACAAGATAACACAGTGAAACTATCAAAATTATAGATACGTTTGAGATGTATCAAGCATCCCCAAGCTTAACTCCTGCTCGTCCTCTAGTAGGGAAGTGATAAAGAATGAATTTTTGATGCTTTCATGCTACCTATCATAGATGTCCTTTGTAGCTCCTCTTATGTGACGTGAATGTTTAGATCCATTAGATTCAAAACAATAGTTTGCTATTGACTTGGAGACAATAATAATTCAAGCAAATTAGCAAGGTAATCATGAACTTTCAAAATAACTAGGCCAAAAGAAAGTTATCCCTACAAAATCATATAGTCTGGCTATGCTCTTTCATCCTTGCACAATGAATTTAAATCATGCACAACCCCGGTTTTGGCCAAGTAATTGTTTTCACAGCTTTACTTTCTCAAACTTTTTCAACTCTCACGCAATACATGAGCGTGAGCCATGGTTTTAGCACTATAAGTGGTGTGGAGTGTGGTGGAGGTTGCAAGACAAACAAGGAGAAGATGGTCACATTGACTAGGCATATCAATGAGCTATGGAGATGCTCATCAATAGATATCAATGTGAATGAGTAGGGATTGCCATACAAATGATGCACTAGAGCTAAGAGTATGTGAAAGCTCTTAAAGAAAACTAATGGGTGTGCATCCAACTTGCTTGCTAACGAAGACCTAAGGCAATTTTGAGGAAGCCTATCATTGGAATATACAAGCCAAGTTATATAATGAAAATTTCCCACTAGCTATATGGTGGTGACAAAACGAGAGACTCTCAATCATGAAGATCATGGTGCTTTAATATGCAAAAGTGTGGAAAGATAGTAGCATTGTCCCTTCTCTCTTTTTTTCTCATTTTTTTGTGGGCTCTTTGGCCTATTTTCTTTTTTTGGTGGGCATCGTTGGCCTCTTTTATTTCCTCACATGGGACAATGCTCCATCAATGATGATCATCACACTTACAACTCAAAACTTATAGCAATGATGACTCTATATGGAATGCCTTTGGTAGTGCACCGTGACAATGATTTAGCATGGCATAGACATCAATGGAAACATCATGCTAGCTATCTTATGATCATGCAATGGCAATGTAGAAGTGGTGGCACATGTCATGGTGGTAGTCGTATGGCAATATATCTCGGAATATCTTTGAAAAAGCCATAGTAGGTAGGTATGCTGGCTGTTTTGAGGAAGGCTATATGGGTGGTTTTGTGCACCGACGAAAGTTGCACGGCACTAAAGAAGATAGTGATGGTGGAAGGTGAAAGTGCATCTAAACCATGGACTCAACATTAGTCATGAAGAACTCATATACTTTTTGCAAAAGTTTTAGTAGTAATCGAAACAAAGCATTCAACGCATACTCCTAGGGGAAGGGTTGGTAGGTATAAACCATCGCGCGATCCCGACCGCCACACAAAGGATGAGAATCAATAGACTAATCATGCTCAGACTTCATCACATAGCGGTTCACCATACGTGCATGCTACGGGAATCACTAACTTCAACACAAGTATTTCTAGATCCACAACACCTTACTAGTATAACTTCAATATTACCACAACCACAACTCAAAACTAATTGAGATGAATCAAACTTCTCTAACTAGTCAATGCACATGAAGGTGGAAGTTTTCATATCCCTTTGGATAACTACCCCTTTTGAGACTACTTTCAAAGCATAGATCAACTACCATGCCACGCGCTTCCGTGCTCTAAAAGATATAAGTGAAGCACATAGAACAAAATCAACTAGCTCAAAAGATATAAGCGAAACACATGTGAGCTGAATTGTCTAACCAAAGGATATAAGTGAAGCTCGACAAAATCACGGTGAGTGCATGTCTCTCTCTCTAGGTGTGCAGCAAGGATGATTGTGACACAACAAAAATAAAAGACTCCTCTGATACAAGACGCTCCAAGCAAAACACATAACATGTGGTGAATAAAAATATAGCCCCAAGTAACGTTACCGATGGATTGAAGACGAAAGAGGGGATGCCTTCCCGGGGCATCCCCAAGCTTACGCTTTTACGGCATCCTTGAATCAACTTGGGGTGCCTTGGGCATCCCCAAGCTTGAGCTCTTGCCACTCTTTATCTTTTTGTCCATAAGAACTTTACCCAAAACTTGAAAACTTCACAACACGAAACTTAAATAGAAACTCGTGATAACATTAGTATAAGAAAGCAAACCACCACTTCTTTAGGTACTGTAGCAAACTTAAATTCTACTTATGTTGATGTGGGGTTACTGTATTTTCAATCTTCCATGGCTAATACCCCCGATACTATCCATAGTTTCATCAAAATAAGCAACCAACTCAACAAAAACAGAATCAGTTAACAGCAGACCAGTCTGTAGCAATCTGTATACTTCCTATGCTTCTGGTAATTCAAAAATTCTGACAAATTACGACAGTCTGAAGAATTTTCGTAGCAATCATAAGAAAAAATAATCAATTCAAAAGCTCTTACAGAAAAAAAAAATCGTGAGCAGAAAGTTTGTGTCTTTTCCAGCATGACCAAACGATCATCCCCAAGACTAATCATAACGGTTTTTCTTGGCACAAACGCAAAAAGAAACACGAAAAACACAATCATAACAGAATTATGAAAGTGTGGAAATCACAAAACAGAAAGAAAAAGGATAGATTCATTGGGTTGCCTCCCAACAAGCTCTATTGTTTAACGCCCTTAGCTAGGCAAAAGGTGATGGAATCACGTATAGTCATTTTTGGTGCTCAAACCATAAGTAGCGTGATCATTTATCATCTTAAGATCTTCATCTTTATTGGATGACTCACCACTAGCTTTAGGAACAAAAACAGACTTGACGGTCTTTTTGAGAGTGAGATTTGGAGTATTTTGCACAGCGGAAAAAGCGGAACCCAAGTTGGTTATGACATCTTCTAGTTTACCAATTCCAGAGGAATCATTAACTATAGGTTCCTTCTCCCTTAAATTTTTCAAGACCATTCCCACCTTGGATCCGTACTGAGTAATTTGATTGTGGATCTTTCTGTCCAAAGCCTCAATAAGTTTAATTGTGGCAATTTTGTTTTCAATAGCGTCAAGCCTTTGCATCACATGTTCCAAGGTCAAGGTAGTTCCATTAACCATGAGCGGGGGTGAGCCTACCAAATTCATGATAGCTCCATAGGAGTCAACAGTATGGCTCCCCAAAAAATTCCCGCCTATGATGGTATCAACGATATACCTATTCCAAGGAGAGATTCCAACATAAAAACTGTGAAGAAGAACGGTAGTGAATTCCTTACGAGTGGATCTACTTTGAGCATTGCAAATCCTGTACCAAGCGTCCTTTAAATTTTCTTCCTCATTCTGCCTGAAATTGAGAACTTCGTTTTCACGGGTATCGTTTGGAGTAGTGGGTCTAGCCATTGATGAACTATCCGCACACAAACGAGCAGGAAGTAAGCGAGTGAAGCGGGCAAAAGAGAACGGCAAAAAGGCAAAAGGAAACGGCAAAGGAGAAAGGCAAAAAGGGCAAATGAAAACGGCAAGGGAGAAAGGCAAATGAAAACGGCAAATGTGAAGTGGGGGAGAGGAAAACGAGAGGCAACTGGCAAAAAAAGTAAATGCAAGAGATGAGTTTGTGACACCTACTTGGATAGATCTTGACTTGATCTCTCCTCCCCGGCAACGGCGCCAGAAATCCTTCTGCTACTGTGACAACAGACCTTCCCTGGCAACGGCGCCAGGAATCCTGCTGCTACGGCTACGCCTATAGGGACTTCCTTGGCAAATATGCAAAGGATTTACCCGCGGCCTTGGAGCCTTGCATTGGTGTTCCCTTGAAGAGGAAAGGGTGATGTAGCACAGCGGCGGTAAGTATTTCCCTCTGTTTGAGAACCAAGGTATCAATCCAGTAGGAGGAGCGTTCAAGTCACAAGTACCTAAACAAACACAAAGAGCTTGCACCCAACGCTATGAAGGGGTTGTCAATCCCTTATAGATTGCTTGCAAAGTGAGAACTGAAAGCAAAAAGTAAACAAAGCAAGGTAAAAGTGAAAGTGGAGACGACAGTTGTAAATAGACCCGGGGGCCGTAGTGTTCACTAGTGGCTTCTCTCATGAAAGCAAGTAGGCGGTGGGTGAACGAATTACTGTCGAGCAATTAATAGAACCGCGCAAAGTCGTGACGTTATCTAAGGCAATGATTATATCCATAGGCATCACGTCCAAAACAAGTAGACCGATACTTTATGCATCTACTACTATTACTCCACACGTCGACCGCTATCCAGCATGCATCTAGTGTATTAAGTTCATGAGAACAGAGTAACGCCTTAAGCAAGATGACATGATGTAGATGGACAATCTCATATCTACAATAAAAGCCCATATTGTTACCCTTGATGGCAACAACATGATGCATGCCTTGTTGCCCCTTCTGTCACTCGGAAAGGTCACCACACGGTATGAACCCAAAACCAAGCACTTCTCCCATTGCAAGAATCATAGATCTAGTTGGCCAAACAAAACCCAAGACTCGGAGAGACTTACAAGGATATCAAATCATGCATATAAGAAATCAACAAAGACTCAAATATAAATCATAGATAATCTGATCACAAATCCACAATTCATCTGATCTCGACAAACACATCGCCAAAGAGGATTACATCGGATAGATCTCCATGAAGATCATAGAGAACTTTGTATTGAAGATCCAAGAGAGAGAAGAAGCCATCTAGCTACTAACTACGGACCCGTAGGTCTGAACTGGACTACTCACGAGTCATTGGAGACGCGATGATGTTGATGTAGAAGCCCTCCAACTCCGAAGTCCCCTCCGGCAGGGCACCGGGAAGGGTCTCCAGATGAGATATCGCGGAAACGGAAGCTTGCGGCGACGGAAAAGTGTTTTCATAGATGCCCTGATTTTTTCTGCGATTTTAGGGAATTTATAGGCCAAAGAACTAGGGCAGAGGAGCGCCAGGGAGGCCACAAGCCTGGTTGTCGCGGGCCCCCCTGGCCGTGGCAACAAGGCTTGTGGGCTCCCTGTGGGCCCCCTGCCTTGGCCCTCAAGCCTCCTGATCTTCTTCTGTTCTGGAAAATTTTATTTTTGGGATTTTATTCCGTTTGGACTCCATTCCAAAATCAGATCTGAAAAGAGTCAAAAACAAGAAAAAACAGGAACTGGCACTTGGCACTGAATTAATAAGTTAGTCCCAAAAAAGATATAAAAGGTATATAAAACATCCAAAGTTGACAAGATAACAGCGTGAAACCATCAAAAATTATAGATACGTTTGAGACGTATCAGGCAGCAATGCTCACCATCGATGACTAGTCCGTCTCACATGATGATCGAACACGGGTTAGTCGACATGGATCATGTAACACTTAGATGACTAGAGGGATGTCGATTTAAGTGGGAGTTCATACATAATTTTATTAGATGAACTTAATTATCATGAGCTTAGTCTAAAAGTTTTCTTTACAAATATTGTAGATCCAATGGCCAACGCACCTGTCAACCTCAATTTGAACGCGTTCCTAGAGAAAACAAGCTGAAAGATGATGGTAGCAACTATGCGGACTGGGTCCGCAACTTGAAGCTCATCCTCATTGCATCCAAGAAAGCTTATGTCATTAATGCGCTGCTAGGTGACCCTCTCGTTCCCGCGGCAGCCCAAGACATTCAGAACGTCTGGCAAACGCGGAGTGATGACTAATCTCTGGTTAGGTGTGGCATGCCATATAGTTTAGAAACGGGGCTCCAAAGGCGTTTTGAGCAACACGGAGCATATGAGATGTTCCAGGAGGTGAAACTAGTTTTTCAAGCTCATGCCCGGGTCGAGAGATATGAAGTCTCCGACAAGTTCTTTAGGTGTAAGATGGAGGAGAACAGTTCTGTTAGTGAGCATATACTCAGACTGTCTCGGTTGCACGGTAGTCCGACTCAGCTTGGAGTCGAACTTCCGGATGACGCTGTAATTGACAGAATCCTCGAGTCTCTCCCACCAAGCTACAAGGGTTTTGTGCTGAACTACAACATGCAAGGGATGGAGAAGACCATTCCCGAGTTGTACTCGATGCTGAAATCTGCAGAAGTAGAAATCAAGAAAGAGCATCAAGTGTTGATGGTCAATAAGACCACCAGTTTCAAAAAGGGCAAGGGTAAGAAGAACTTCAAGAAAGACGACAAAGTTGTTGCCGCGCCCGGTAAGCCAGCTGCCGGGAAGAAGAAAAAGAATGGACCCAAGCCTGAGACTGAGTGCTACTATTGCAAGGGAAACGATCACTGGAAGCGGAACTGCCCCAAGTACTTAGTGGATAAGAAGGCCGGCAACGTCAAAGGTATATATGCTATATATGTTATTGATGTGAACCTTACCAGCGCTCGTAGTAGCTCTTGGGTATTTGATACCGGTGTTGTTGCTCACATTTGCAACTCAAAGCAGGAACTGCGGAATAAACGGAGGCTGGCCAAGGACGAGGTTACGATGCGCGTCGAGAATGGTTCCAAGGTCGATGTGATCGCCGTCGGCACGCTACCTCTACATCTACCTTCAGGATTAGTTTTAAACCTTAATAATTGTTATTTAGTACCAGCCTTGAGCATGAACATTGTATCAGGGTCTTGCTTAATGCGAGACGGCTACTCATTTAAGTCAGAGAATAATGGTTGTTCTATTTATATGAGTGATATGTTCTATGGTCATGCTCCGCTGGTGAATGGTTTATTCTTGATGAATCTCGATCGTGATGTTACACATATTCATAGTGCAAATACCAAAAGATGTAAGGTTGATAATGATAGTCCCACATACTTGTGGCACTGCCGCCTTGGTCATATCGGTGTCAAGCGTATGAAGAAACTCCATATTGATGGACTGTTAAAGTCTCTTGACTTTGAATCATTTGACACATGCGAACCGTGCCTCATGGGCAAGATGACTAAGACTCCTTTCTCAGGAGTAATGGAGCGACCAACCGACTTATTAGAAATATTACATACTGATGTATGCGGTCCAATGAACGTTGAAGCTCGCGGTGGCTATCGTTATGTTCTCACTCTCACTGATGATTTGAGTAGGTATGGATATATCTACTTGATGAAGCACAAGTTTGAAACATTTGAAAAGTTTAAGGAATTTCAGAGTGAGGTTGAGAATCAACATGACAAAAAAATAAAGTGTCTACGATCTGATCGTGGAGGATAATATTTGAGTCACGAGTTTGGCACACACCTAAGGAAATGTGGAATTGTTTCACCACTAACGTTGCCTGGCACACCGCAACGTAACGGAGTGTCTGAACGTCGTAGTCGCACTTTATTAGATATGGTGCGATCTATGATGTCTCTTACCGACTTACCGCTATCATTTTGGGGATACGCATTGGAAACTGCAGCATTCACTTTAAATAGGGCACCGTCTAAATCCGTTGAGACGACACCGTATGAATTATGGTTTGGAAAGAAACCTAAGCTGTCATTTCTAAAAGTTTGGGGCTGCGATGCTCATGTGAAGAAACTTCAACCAGAAAAGCTCGAACCCAAAGCGGAGAAATGTGTATTCATAGGATACCCTAAGAAACTATTGGGTACACCTTCTATCTTAGATCCAAAGGTAAAATCTTTGTTGCCAAGAACGGATCCTTTCTAGAGAAAGAGTTTCTCTTGAAAGAAGTAAGTGGGAGGAAAGTAGAACTTGATGAGGTAATTGTACCTCCTCTCGAACCGGAGAGTAGCGCAACGCGGGAAAATGTTCCTGTGGCGCCTACACCAACTGAAGAGGAAGTTAATGATGATGATCATGAATCTTCAGATCAAGTTGCTACAGAAACACGAAGGTCCACAAGGGTACGTTCCGCACCAGAGTGGTACGGTGATACGTCTCAAACGTATCTATAATTTTTGATGGTTTCACGCTCTTATCTTGTCTTCTTTGGTTGTTTTATGTACCTTTTATATCTTTTTTGGGACTAACTTATTAATTCAGTGCCAAGTGCCAGTTCCTGTTTTTTTCGTGTTTTTGACTCTTTTCAGATCTGATTTTGGAACGGAGTCCAAACGGAAGAAAAAACCCCGAAATGATTTTTTCCCGAACGGAAGAAGATCAGGGGGCCTTTAGGCCAAGCCAGGTGGGCTCCAGGGAGCACACAAGCCCCCACTCCGCCACCAGGGGAGGCGGCGGTGGGCAGGCTTGTGGCCTCCCTGCCCGCCCCCTGACCTAGGTCTTTGGCCTATAAATTCCCAAATATTCCGCAAAAAATCAGGGGAGCCTCGAAAATACTTTTCCGCCGCCGCAAGCTTCTGTTTCCGCGAGATCTCATCTGGAGACCCTTCCCGGCGCCCTGCCGGAGGGGACTTTGGAGTTGGAGGGCTTCTTCATCATCATCATCGCCCCTCCAATGACTCGTGAGTAGTTCACTTCAGACCTACGGGTCCGTAGTTAGTAGCTAGATGGCTTCTTCTCTCTCTCTTGGATCTTCAATACAAAGTTCTCCATGATCTTCATGGAGATCTATCCGATGTAATCTTCTTTGGCTGTGTGTTTGTCGAGATCTGATGAATTGTGGATTTGTGATCAGATTATCTATGGTATATATTTGAGTCTTTGCTGATTTCTTATATGCATGATTTGATATCCTTGTAAGTCTCTTCGAGTCTTGGGTTTTGTTTGGCCAACTAGATCTATGATTCTTGCAATGGGAGAAGTGCTTGGTTTTGGGTTCTGCCATGTGGTGACCTTTCCCAGTGACAGTAGGGGCAGCAAGGCACACATCAAGTAGTTTCCATCAAGGGTAAAAAGATGGGGTTTTTATCATTGGTTTGAGATTATCCCTCTACATCATGTCATCTTGCTTAAGGCGTTACTCTGTTCTTCTGGACTTAATACACTAGATGCATGCTGGATAGCGGTCGACGTGTGGAGTAATAGTAGTAGATGCAAACAGTATCGATCTACTTGTTTTGGACGTGATGCCTATAGAAATAATCATTGCATAGATATCGTCGCGACTTTGCGCGGTTCTATCAATTGCTCGACAGTAATTTGTTCACTCACCGTCTACTTGCTTTCATGAGAGAAGCCACTAGTAAACACTACGGCCCTGGGTCTATTCACATCCATCGTTAACATCTCCGCTTTTACTTTGCTTTGTTACTTTGTTGCTTTCAGTTCTCACTTGGCAAACAATCTATAAGGGATTGACAACCCCTTCATAGCGTTGGGAGCAAGCTTTTGTGTTTGTGCAGGATCTTGAGATACTCCTCCACTGGATTGATACCTTGGTTCTCAAATTGAGGGAAATACTTACCACCGATGTGCTACATCACCCTTTCCGCTTCGAGGGAACACCAATGCAAGGCTCCAAGGCCACGGGGGAAATCCTTTGCATACTTGCCTAGGAAGTCCCTTAAGGCGTAGCCGCAGCTGAAGGATTCCTGGTGCCGTCGGCACGACAATTTCTGGCGTCGTTGCAAGGGAAGCACAGCTGACATCAGAAGTATTTCTAGCGACGTTGCCGGGGAGGAGGATCGCTTGCCAAGGAAAGACAAGAGTAATCTCCCGTCAAGACGCCTATTTCTGGCGCCGTTTTCGGGGAGGAGAAATCAAGATCTATCCAAGTACGTCTCACAAACTCTTCTCTTGCATTTACTTTTGTTGCCAGTTGCCTCTCGTTTTCCTCTCCCCCACTTCACATTTGTCGTTTTCATTTGCCTTTCTCCTTTGCCTTTTTTCCGTTCGCCCTTCTTCCGCTCGCTTTCTGTTTGCTTGTGTTACCATGTGCCTTCTTTTAGCTTGCATCTTTGCTTGCTAAAAATCCATTGATGTGGATCCTCATCCACTAGCTAGTCTCTTTAAGAGACCCACTATTGTGGAACGAATTGCTAGTGAGTTGAGGGAAATTGATTATTTTTATGGAGTTTTGCTTGAGATGCGTGAATCTGAAAATCGTGATGAAAAAATTCATGAAGTGATTCACGAGGGCTCCTTGGATGAAAAGCATGATTGCAATGATTTCACTATAAATCCTATTAGTGAAAATCATGCTAAAAATATGCAAAAGCCTAAGCTTGGGGATGCTAGTTTTGCTTTGACCACTACTTGTTGCAATAATAATGATTGGGGTGATGATCTTTCTTATGATCTTGAAAATTTGTTCAAACGCCATGATGAATATGATATTTGCAATAATATTGGAAGTGGGTTTGGAGACGTCATGACTTTGGTTGATGACAATCCCACTATTTGTGAAGAGCGTCAACTTTGCATGCATGTGGATCATGAAAATAATATCCTATGGGATAGCTATATTGTTGAATTTGAATATGATCCCACATGTAATTGCTATGAGAGAGGAAAATGTTTTGGTAGAAACTTTCATGTTACCAAATTACCTCTCGTTATGTGGAGATTGCTATTGTCTCTTTCTTCTTCCTTGCATATGGCAACTATTGGTTGTCTTCAAAATCTGTTTTCCTATAAAATTCCTATGCATAGGAAGTATGTTAGACTTAGATGTGATTTTCACATGCTTTAGGATGCTCTCGTTGTGCTTCAATTCTTGTCTTTTGTGAGAGCATCACTGAATGCCTAGCTAAGGGTGTTAAACAAAAGCGCGTGTTGGAAGGCAACCCAATGAATCTATCATTTTTCTTTCTGTTTTGTGTTTTACACACTTTCATAATTCTGTTATGATTGTGTTTTTTGTGTTTATTTTTGCGTTTGTGCTAAGCAAAACCGTTATGATTAGTCTTGGGGATGATCGTTTGGTCGTGCTGGAAAAGACAGAAACTTTCTGCTCACGAAAAGAATTTTAATTTTTTTTCTGTAAGAGCTTTTGAGTTGATTCTTTTTGCTTCTGATTTCTACGCAAATTCTTAAGACTGTCCTAATAGTTCAGAATTTTGGGAGTAACAGAGGTATACTAAATATACATATTGCTACAGACTGGTATGTTGTTAACAGATTCTGTTTTTTGTTGTGTTGGTTGCTTATTTTGATGAAACTATGGATAGTATCGGGGGGTATTAGCCATGGAAGATTGAAATACAGTAACCCAACATCATCACAAGTACAATTTAAGTTTGATACAGTACGTAAGGAAGTGGTGGTTTGCTTTCTTGTACTAATGTTATCACGAGTTTCTGTTTAAGTTTCGTGTTGTGAAGTTTTCAAGTTTTGGGTGAAGTTCTTATGGACAAAGAGATAAAGAGTGGCAAGAGCTCAAGCTTGGGGATGCCCAAGGCACCCCAAGAGATTCAAGGATGCCGTAAAAGCCTAATCTTGGGGATGCCCCGGGAAGGCATCCCCTCTCTCGTCTTCAATCCATCGGTAACGTTACTTGGGGTTATATTTTTATTCACCACATGTTATGTGTTTTTGCTTGGAGCGTCTTGTATCGTAGGATACTTTTATTTTTGTTGTGTGAAAATCATCCTTGCTGCACACCTAGAGAGAGAGACATGCACACACCGTGATTTTGTCGAGCTTCACTTATATCTTTTGGTAGACAATTCAGCTCACATGTGCTTCACTTATATCTTTTGAGCTAGATACTTTTGCTCTATGTGCTTCACTTATATCTTTTAGAGCACAGCGGTGCGTGGCTTGGTAGTTGATCTATGCTTTGAAAGTAGTCTCAATAGGGGTAGTTATCCAAAGGTATACTAAAACTTCCACCTTCATGTGCATTGGATAGTTAGAGAAGTTTGATTCATCTCAATTAGTTTTGAGTTGTGGTTATGGTAATAATGAAGCCATGCTAGTAAGGTGTTGTTGATCTAGAAATACTTGTGTTGAAGTTAGTGATTCCCGTAGCATGCACGTATGGTGAACCGCTATGTGATGAAATCTGAGCATGATTAGTCTATTGATTGTCATCCTTTGCGTGCCGGTCGGGATCGCGCGATGGTTTATACCTACCAACCCTTCCCCTAGGAGTATGCGTTGAATTCTTTGTTTCGATTACTAATAAAACTTTTGCAACAAGTATATGACTTCTTTATGACTAATGTTGAGTCCATGGTTTAGATGTACTTTCACCTTCCACCATCACTATCTTCTTAGTGCCGTGCAACTTTCGCCGGTGCACAAAACCCACCATTAGCCTCCCTCAAAACAGCCACCATACCTACCTACTATGGCTTTTTCAAAGTCATTCCGAGATATATTGCCATGCAACTACCACCATGACATGTGCCACCACGTCTACATTTCCATTGCATGATCGTAAGATAGCTAGCATGATGTTTCCATTGATGTCTATGCCATGCTAGATCATTGCCACGGTACACTACCGAAGGCATTCCATATAGAGTCATCGTTACTCTAAGTTTTGAGTTGAAAGTGTGATGATCATCATTAATGGAGCATTGCCCCATGTGAGGAAATAAAAGAGGCCAAAGAATCCCACCAAAAAAAAAAGAGGCCAAAGAGCCCACCAAAAAAATGAGAGAAAAAGAGAGAAGGGACAATGCTACCACTTTTTCCACACTTGTGCATATTAAGCACCATGATCTTCATGATTGAGAGTCTTTCGTTTTGTCACCACCATATACCTAGTGGGAAATTTTCATTATATAACTTGGCTTGTATATTCCTATGATAGGCTTCCTCAAAATTGCCTTAGGTCTTCGTGAGCAAGCAAGTTGGATGCACACCCACTAGTTTTCTTTAAGAGCTTTCACATACTCATAGCTCTAGTGCATCATTTGTATGGCAATCCCTACTCATTCACATTGATATCTATTGATGAGCATCTACACAGCTCATTGATATTCCTAGTTAATGTGATTATCTTCTCCTTTTTTGTCTTGCAACCTCCACCACATTCCACACCATCTATAGTGCTATAACCATGGCTCACGCTCATGTATTGCGTGAGAGTTGAAAAGGTTTGAGAAAGTAAAGGTGTGAAACAATTACTTGGCCAATACCGGGGTTGTGCATGATTTAAATTCATTGTGCAATGATGATAGAGCATAGCCAGACTATATGCTTTTGTAGGGATAACTTTCTTTTGGCCTTGTTATTTTGAAAGTTCATGATTACCTTGCTAGTTTGCTTAAATTATTATTGTTTCCACGTCAATAGCAAACTATTGTTTTGAATCTAATGGATCTGAACATTCACGTCACATAAGAGGAATTACAAAGGACACTTATGCTAGGTAGCATGAAAGCATCAAAAATTCATTCTTATCACTTCCCTACTCGAGGACGAGCATGAGTTAAGCTTGGGGATGCTTGATACGTCTCAAACGTATCTATAATTTTTGATGGTTTCACGATGTTATCTTGTCTTATTTGGTTGTTTTATGTACCTTTTATATCTTTTTTGGGACTAACTTATTAATTCAGTGCCAAGTGCCAATTCCTGTTTTTTCCGTGTTTTTGACTCTTTTCAGATCTGATTTTGGAACGGAGTCCAAACGGAAGAAAAACCCCGAAATGATTTTTGCCCGAACGGAAGAAGATCAGAGTGCCTTTGGGCCAAGCCAGGTGGGCTCCATGGAGCCCACAAGCCCCCACTCCGCCACCAGGGGGAGGCGGCGGTGGGCAGGCTTGTGGCCTCCATGGCCGCCCCCTGACCTAGGTATTTGTCCTATAAATTCCCAAATATTCCGCAAAAAATCAGGGGAGCCTCGAAAATACTTTTCCGCCGCCGCAAGCTTCCGTTTCCGCGATATCTCATCTGGAGACCCTTCCCGGCGCCCTGCCGGAGGGGACTTTGGAGTTGGAGGGCTTCTTCATCATCATCATCGCCCCTCCAATGACTCGTGAGTAGTTCACTTCAGACCTACGGGTCCGTAGTTCGTAGCTAGATGGCTTCTTCTCTCCCTTGGATCTTCAATACAAAGTTCTCCATGATCTTCATGGAGATCTATCCAATCTAATCTTCTTTGGCGGTGTGTTTGTCGAGATCCGATGAATTGTGCATTTGTGATCAGATTATCTATGATATATATTTGAGTCTTTGCTGATTTCTTATATGCATGATTTGATATCCTTGTAAGTCTCTCCGAGTCTTGGGTTTTGTTTGGCCAACTAGATCTATGATTCTTGCAATGGGAGAAGTGCTTGGTTTTGGGTTCTACCATGTGGTGACCTTTCCAAGTGACAGTAGGGGCAGCAAGGCACACATCAAGCAGTTGCCATCAATGGTAAAAAGATGGGGTTTTTATCATTGGTTTGAGACTATCCCTCTACATCATGTCATCTTGCTTAAGGCATTACTGTGTTCTTCTGGACTTAATACACTAGATGCATGCTGGATAGCGGTCGACGTGTGGAGTAATAGTAGTAGATGCAGACAGTATCGGTCTACTTTTTTTGGACGTGATACCTATAGAAATAATCATTGCATAGATATCGTCACGACTTTGCGCGGTTCTATCAATTGCTCGACAGTAATTTGTTCACCCACCGTCTACTTGCTTTCATGAGAGAATCCACTAGTAAACACTACTGCCCCCGGGTCTATTCACATCCATCGTTTACATCTCCCCTTTTACTTTGCTTTGTTACTTTGTTGCTTTCAGTTCTCACTTGGCAAACAATCTATAAGGGATTGACAACCCCTTCATAGCGTTGGGAGCAAGCTTTTGTGTTTGTGCAGGATCTTGAGATACTCCTCCACTGGATCGATACCTTGGTTCTCAAACTGAGGGAAATACTTACCACCACTGTGCTACATCACCCTTTTCGCTTCGAGGGAACACCAACGCAAGGCTCCAAGGCCACGCGGGAAATCCTTTGCATACTTGCCTAGGAAGTCCCTTAAGGCATAGCCGCAGCTGAAGGATTCGTTGTGTCGTCGACACGACAATTTCTGGCGCCGTTGCAAGGGAAGCACAGCTGACATCATACGGCAACCCTGTGGTGGAAATCATGTTGTTAGACAACGGTGAACCTTTGAACTATGAAGAAGCAATGGCGGGCCCGGATTGCAACAAATGGCTTGAGGCCATGAAATCCGAGATAGGATCCATGTATGAGAACAAAGTATGGACTTTGGTGGAGTTGCCCGATGATCAGCGAGCCATAGAAAATAAATGGATCTTCAAGAAGAAGACTGACGCAAACGGTAATGTGACCGTTTATAAAGCTCGATTTGTCGCAAAGGGTTTTCGACAAATTCAAGGAGTTGACTACGATGAGACTTTCATTCCCGGAGCAAAGCTGAAGTCAATCCGAATCATGTTAGCAATTGCCGCTTTTCATGATTATGAAATTTAGCAAATGGATGTCAAAATAGCGTTCCTTAACGAGTATCTTAATGAAGAGTTGTATATGATGCAACCAGAAGGTTTTGTCGATCCTAAGAGTGCTAACAAAGTATACAAGCTCCAGCGCTCCATCTATGGGTTGGTGCAAGCATCTCGGAGTTGGAACATTCGCTTTAATGAGGTCATTAAAGCGTTTGTGTTCATACAGGTTTATGGAGAAGCCTCTCTGTACAAGAAAGTGAGTGGGAGCTCTGTAGCTTTTCTCATACTATATGTGGATGACATATTATTGATGGGGAATGATATAGAGTTATTGGAGAGCATAAAGGCCTACTTGAATAAAAGTTTTTCAATGAAGGACCTTGGAGAAGCTGCATACATATTAGGGAGCAAGATCTATAGAGATAGATCGAGACGCCTCATAGGTCTTTCCCAAAGTACATACCTTGACAAGATATTGAAGAAGTTCAATATGGAAAACTCGAAGAAGGGGTTCTTGCCAGTTTTGCAAGGTATGAGATTGAGTAAGACTCGGTCACCGACCACGGCAGCAGATAGAGAGAAGATGAGTATTGTCCCCTACGCTTCAGCCGTGGGCTCTCTAATGTATGCCATGCTGTGTACCAGACCTGATATAAACCTTGCCATAAGTTTGGCAAGGAGGTACCAAAGTGATCCCACTATGGAACACTGGACAGCGGTCAAGAATATCCTTAAGTACCTGAAAAGGACTAAGGAGATGTTTCTCGTTTATGGATGTCACGAAGAGCTCGTCATAAAGGGTTACGCCGATGCTAGGTTCGAAACAGATCTAGATGACTCTAAGTCACAAACTGGATACGTGTATGTTCTGAATGGTGGGGCAATGAGCTGGTGCAGCAGCAAGCAAGACGTCCTGGCAGCAACTACATGTGAAGCGGAGTACATAGCTGCTTCAGAAGCAGCTCATGAAGGGATCTGGATGAAGGAGTTCATCACAAACCTTGGAGTGGTTCCAAGCGCGTTAGGTCCGATGACACTCTTCTGTGATAACACTGGAGCCATTGCCATAGCCAAGGAGCCCAAATTTCACAGGAAGACCAAGCACATCCAACGCCGCTACAACTCCATCCAGGACCAGGTTCAGAGAGGAGTCCTAGATATTTGTAAAGTACACACGGATCTGAATATTGCAGACACGTTGACTAAACCTCTTCCACGAGCAAAACATGATCAACACCACAATGCTATGGGTGTTCGATTCATCACAATGTAACTAGATTATTGACTCTAGTGCAAGTGGGAGACTCTTGGAAATATTCCCTAGAGGCAATAATAAAATGGTTATTATCATATTTCCGTGTTCATGACAATCGTCTATTGTTCATGCTATAATTGTATTAACAGGAAACAGTAATACATGTGTGAATAAATAGATCACAATGTGTCCCTAGCAAGCCTCTAGTTGGCTAGCTCGTTGATCAATAGATGATCATGGTTTCCTGATCATGGACATTGGATGTCATTGATAACGGGATCATATCATTAGAAGAATGATGTGATGGACAAGACCCAATCCTAAGCATAGCACTAGATTGTGTTGTTCTTATGCTAAAGCTTTTCTAATGTCAAGTATCTTTTCCTTAGACCGTGAGATTGTGCAACTCCCGGATACCGTAGGAGTGCTTTGGGTGTATCAAACGTCACAACGTAACTGGGTGACTATAAAGGTGCACTACGGGTATCTCCGAAAGTATCTGTTGGGTTGGTACGAATCGAGATCAGGATTTGTCACTCCGTGTGATGGAGAGGTATACGTGGGCCCACTCGGTAGAACATCATCATAATGAGCTCAATGTGACTAAGGAGTTAGTCACGGGATGATGTACTACAGAACGAGTAAAGAGACTTGCCGGTAACGAGATTGAACAAGGTATAGGGATACCGACGATCGAATCTCGGGCAAGTTCTATACTCATAGACAAAGGGAATTGTATACGGGATTGATTGAATCCTTGACATCGTGGTTCATCCGATGAGATCATCGTAGAACATGTGGGAGCCACCATGGGTATCCAGACCCCGCTGATGGTTATTGGCCGGAGAAGTGTCTCGGTAATGTCTGCATGCCTCTCGAACCCATAGGGTCTACACACTTAAGGTTCGATGGCGCTAGGGTTATAAGGAATTGTTATACGAGGTTACCGAAGGTTGTTCGGAGTCCCAGATGAGATCCCGGACATCACGAGGAGCTCCGGAATAGTTCGGAGGTAAAGATTGATATATAGGATGGATGGGTTTGGACGCCGGAAATGTTTCGGGCACCACCAGCGATGTGTCGGGACCATTGGACGGGTTCCAGGGGCCCACTGGGAGTCTACATGGGCCAAGTGTGAGAGGGAACCAGCCCCTGGGTGGGCAGGTGCGCCCCCCACACCCATCCCAAGGCGCACCAGAGAGGGAAGGGGGGAAACCCTAGGCGTTGGTGGGCCTAAGGCCCACCTAGGGGTGCGCCACCCCCTCTCCTCCACTGGCCGCCGCCCAGCACCTCCCAACTAGGGTTGTCATGCCCTTTGGGGGTGGGAACCCTAAAGGGTGCGCCCCCCTCCCCTTCCCCCTATATATAGTGGAGGTTTTGGCCATTGGAGACACACAATTCTCTCTCTCTCTCTCGGCGCAGCCCTGCTTCTCCTTTCCCTCCTCTCCCACGGTGCTTGGCGAAGCCATGCCGGGAGACCTCGTAGCTCCATCGCCACCACGCCGTCGTGCTGCCGGAGCTCTTCCCCAACCTCTCCCTCCTCCTTGCTGGATCAAGGTGCAAGAGACGTCACCGGGCTGCACGTGTGTTGAACGCGGAGGTGTCGTGGTTTGGCACTAGATCGGAATCACACCGCGATCTGAATTGCAACGAGTACGACTCCATCAACCGTGTTCTAGCAACACTTCCGCTTAGAGATCTTCAAAGGTATGAAGATGCTCTCACCCCTCTCTCGTTGTTGGTTTCTCCATAGGAATATCTATGTATGGCGTAGGAAAATTTTGAATTTTTGCTATGTTACGCAACAACGGGGTGATGTGCTACGAAACGAATAAGGAGACTTGCCAGTAACGAGATTGAACAAGGTATGGGGATACCGAGATCGAATCTCGGGCAAGTATCATACCGATAGAAACAAAGGGAACTGCATACGGGATTAAGTGAATCCTTGACATCGTGGTTCATCCGATGAGCTCATCGTGGAACATGTGGGAACCAACATGGATCCAGACCCCACAGTTGGTTATTGACCGGAGAGTGTCTCGATCATGTTTGCATGCTTCCCGAACCCGTAGGGTCTACACACTTAAGGTTCTATGACGCTAGGGTTATATGGGAATAGTGTACGAGGTTACCGAAGGTTGTTCGGAGTCCCGAATGAGATCCTGGATGTCACGAGGAGCTTCCGAATGGTCCTGAGGCTAAGGTTGATATATAGGATGAGGGGTTTTGGACACCGGAAATGTTTCGAGCGTCACCGGTAATGTGCATGGACCACCGGCAGGGTTCCGGGGGTCCACCGGGAGGATCCACCAGCCCCACAGGTTAACATGGGCCAAAAGTAGAAAGGGAACCAGCCCGGAGTGGGCTGGTGCGCCCTCCCCTCTCAGCCCAAGGCGCAAGGAGAGTGGGAGGGGGCAAACCCTAGGCGCACAGGAGGCCCAAGGCCCACCTAGGGTGCGCCCCTCCTCTCCACCCTTTAGCCGCCGCCCTCCCTGCCCCATCTAGGGCTGCCGCACCCTTTGGGGTGGTAACCCTAAGGGTGGGCACCCCCTCCCTCTCCTCCTATATATATCGGTGGTGTTGGGGCCGTTTGAGACACATAAATCTCTCTCTCTCGGCGCAGCCCTGCTCCTCCTCTTCCTCCCTTCCGCGGTGCTTGGCGAAGCCTTGCCGGAATACCTCGTAGCTCCACCGCCACCACGCCGGCGTTATGCCGGAGCTCTCTCCCTCAACCTCTACTTCCTCCTTGATGGTTCAAGGTGTTGGAGCCGTCACCGGGCTGCACGTGTGTTGAACACGGAGGTGTCGTGATTCGGCACATAGATGGGAATCCACCGCGATCTGAATCATTGCGAGTACGACTCCATCAACTGCGTTCGTAGTAACGCTTCCGCTTAGCGATCTTCAAAGGTATGAAGAAGCTCTACCCCATTACTCGTTGTTGGTTTCTCCATAGATAGATCCTTGTTTGGCGTAGGATTTTTTTTGAAATTACTATGTTTCCCAACAGTGGCATCCGAGTCAAGGTTCTATGTGTAGATTCTATGCACGAGTAGAACACAAAAGTTGTGGACGCTAATTTTGCCAATTGCTTGCTCTTACTAGTCTTATCTTGATTAGGCGGCATCGTGTGATGAAGCGGACCGGACCGACTTTACACGTACTCTTACGTGAGACTAGTTCCACCGACTGACATGCACTAGTTGCATAAGGTGGCTAGCGGGTATCTGTCTCTCCCACTTTAGTCGGATCGTATTCGATGAAGAGGCTCCTTATGAAGGCTAAATAGCATTGGCATATCAACGTTGTGGCTGTCACGTATGTGAGAAAGTTCTTGCTAGAAACCCTAACCAGCCACGTAAAACTTACAACAACAGTTAGAGGACGTCTAACTTGTTTTTGCACGGTATGCTATGTGATGTGATATGGCCAAAAGGATGTGATGTTACATATGTGATGTATGAGATTGATCATGTTCTGTAATAGGATTCACGACTTGCATGTCGATGAGTATGACAACCGGCAGGAGCCATAGGAGTTGTCTTAATTTATTATATGAGATGCAACGCCATGTTGATTACTTTACTTTATCGCTAACGGTTAGCTATAGTATAGAAGTAATAGTTGGCGTGATGACTCCACAGAGATACAATGCTGGAGATCATGATGATGGAGATCATGGTGTCATGCCAGTGACGATGATGATCATGGTGCCCCAAAGATGGAGATAAAAGGAGCAAGATGATATTGGCCATATCATGTCACTATATGATTGCATGTGATGTTTATCATGTTTTTCATCTTATTTCTTAGAATGACGATAGCAAAGATAAGATGATCCCTCATTAAAATTTCGAGATATGTATTCCCCTAAGTGTGCACCATTGCAAAGGATCGTTGTCTCGAAGCACCACGTGATGACCGGGTGTGATAGATTCTAACGTTCGCATACAACGGGTGTAAGCCAGTTTACACACGCAGAACACTTAGGTTGACTCGACGAGCCTACCATGTACACACATGGCCTCGAATACGAGAGACCGAAAGGTCGAGCATGAGTCAAATGGTTGATACGATCAACATGGAGATGTTCACCCTTGATGACTAGTCTGTCTCACGTGATAATCGGACACGGGCTAGTCGACGTGGATCATGTATCACTTGGATGACTAGAGGGATGTCGATCTGAGTGGGAGTTCATTAAATAATTTGATTAGATGAACTTAATTATCATGAACATAGTCAAAAGGTCTTTGCAAATTATGTTATAACTTGTGTTATAGCTCTACAGTTTTTTTATATGTTCCTAGAGAAAACTTAGTTGAAAGATAGAAGTAGCAATTATGCGGACTGGGTCCGTTAACTGAGGATTGTCCTCATTGCTGCGCAGAAGGCTTAAGTCCTTAATGCACTCCTCGGTGTGCTGAATCCCAAGCGTGGTCTGTGGATGTTGCGAACATCTGACATACACGTTTTTGATAACTACATGATAGTTCAGTGCACAATGCTTAAATGGCTTAGAATTGAGGCGTTAAAGACGTTTCGAACATCGCGGGACATACGAGATGTTTCAAGAGATGAAATTAGGATTTCATTCTCATGCCCGTGTTGGGAGGTATAAGACCTCTGGCAAGAATATTTTCCTACAAAGTAAGGGAGAAAAACTCAATCGTTGAGCATGTGATTAAATTGTCTGAGTACTACAATCACATGAACCGAGTAGAAGTTGATCTTCCAGATGAGATAGTGACAATTCTCCAGAGTCACTGCCACCAAGCTGCTAGAGCTTCGTGATGAACTACAAAAATATCAGGGATGGATATGATGATCCTTGAGTTATTCCCAATGTTTGACACCGCGAAAGTAGAAATCAAAAGGAGCATCAATTGTTGATGGTTCGTAAAACCACTAGTCTCAAGAAGGGCAAGGGCAAGAAGGGACACTTCATGAAACAACAAACCAGTTGCTGCTCTAGTGAAGAGACCCAAGGTTGAAGCCAAACCCGAGACTAAGTGCTCTGGTAATGAGGAGAACAGTCTCTGAAGAGGAACTACCCTAGATACTTGGTAGATGAGAAGATTGGCAAAGTCGACAAAAGTATATTGGATATACATGATATTGATGTGTACTTTACTAGTACTCCTAGTAGCACCAGGGTATTAGATACCGGTTCAGTTGCTAAGTGTTAGTAACTCGAAATAAAAGCTACAGAATAAACGGAGACTAGCTAAAGGCGAGGTGACGATGAGTGTTGGAAGTGTTTCCATGGTTGATGTGATCAAACGCCGCACGCTCCCTCTACCATCGTGATTAGAGTTAAACCTAAATAATTGTTATTTGGTGTTTATGTTGAGTATAGACATGAATGTATTATGTTTATTGCAACACGGTTATTCATTTAAAAGAATAATGGTTATTCTGTTTACTTGAATAATACCTTCAATTGTCTTGCACCTAAAATGAACGGTTTATTGAATCTCGATCGTAGTGATACACATGTTCATAATATTGTTGCCAAAAGCTACAAAGTAGTAATGATAGTACCACTTACTTGTGGCACTGCTGCTTAGACATATTGGTATAAGATGCATGAAGAAGCTCCATGCTGATGGATCTTTGTACTCACTCATTTTTGAAACGTTGGAGACATGCAAACCATGCCTGTTGGTATAAACGCATGAAGAAACTCCATGCGGATGGATCATTTGGACTCACTTGATTTTTTGAATCACTTGAGCCATGCAAATCATACCACATGGGCAATATGACTGAAGACCTCGTTTTCCAGTGATATGGAACAAGAAAGTAACTTGTTGGAAGTAATACATTTTGATGTATACAGTCCAATGAGTGTTGAGGCACGCAATGGACATCATTATGTTCTTACTTCACAGATGATTCAAGTAGGTACTGGTGTATTTACTTGATGAAACACAAGTCTGAATTATTCAAATGTTCAAGTAATTTAAGACAATGTGAAAATTGTTTCACGTGAAAATTGTTTCACAACTCATGCCACCTGGAAAACCATAGTGTGATGGTGTGTCCTTATGTCATAGTCGTTCCCTATTAGATATGGTGCATACTATGATATCTCTTATCAAATCACCACTATCGTTTATGGGTTAGGCATTAGAGACAACCGCATTCACTTTAAAACAGGGCACCACGTAAATCCGTTGAGATGACACCGTATGGATTATGGTTTAGAGAAACCTAAGTTGTCATTTCTTAACAAGTTTGGGGCTGCAATGCTTATGTGAAAGAGTTTCAGCCTGATAAGCTCGAACCCAAAGCAGATAAATGCGTCTTCATAGGACACCCAAAACAGTTGTGTATACCTCCTATCTCAGATCTGGAAGCAAATGTGTTTATTTCTAGAAACGGGTCCTTTCTCGAGGAAAAGTTTCTCTCGAAAGACTTGAGTGGGAGTACGGTGGAGACTTGATGAGGTTATTGAACCATCACTTCAACAAGTGTCTGTAGTAGGGCGCAGGAAGTTGTTCATGTGGCGCTTACACCAATTGAAGTGGAAGCTAATGATAGTGATCATGAAACTTTGGATCAAGTCACTACAAACCTCGTAGGTCGACAAGGTCACGTACTGTTGTTATAGAGTGGTACAGCAACCCTGTCTTAGAGGTCATGTTGTTGGAAAACAATGAACCTACGAGCAATGGAGAAGCGATGGTGGGCCCGGATTCCGACAAATGGCTGGAGGCCATGAAATCCGAGAGGAGGATCCATGTATGAAAACAAAGTGTAGACTTTGGAAAAACTACTTGACGGTCGTAAGACTATTAACTATGGGTGGGTCTTTAAAAGGAAGACAGACGGTGATGGTGAAAAGTCACCATTAAGAAAGCTCGACTTGTCGCAAAGATGTTTTCGACAAAGTTCAAAGAGTTGACTACGATGAGACTTTCTCACTGGTAGCTATGATGAAAGTTTGTTGGAATTATGTTAGCAGTTGCTGCATCATTTATGAAATCTTGCAGATACGATGTAAAAATATTGTTTCCTCGACGGTTTCCTTGAGGAAAGGTTGTGTGTGATACAACCAGAAGATTTTGTCAATCCTAAAGGGTGCTAACAAGTATGCAAAGCTCGAGCAATCCTTTTATGGACTGGAGCAAGCATCTTGGAGTTCGAATATGCACTTTGATGAGATGATCAAAGTTTTTGGTTTTATACAAAGTTTATGAGAAACTTGTATTTCCAAAGAAGTGAGCGGGAGCACTATAGAATTTCTGATGAATATATGTGGTTGACATATTGTTGATCGGAAATAATGTAGAATTTCTGCAAAGCATAAAGGGTTGTTTGAAAGGAGTTTTTCAAAGGAAAACCTGGATAAGCTACTTGAACATTGAGCATCAATATCTATGGAGATAGATCAAAGTGCTTAATAGAACTTTCAACAAAATGCATGCCTTGACAAGTTTTTGAAAATGTTCAAAAGATATCAGCAAAAGAAGGGGTTCTTGGCTGTGTTGTGAGGTGTGAATTTGAGTAAGACTCAAAAGCCCGACCACGGCAGAAGAAATAGGAAGGACGAATGTCGTCCCCTATGCATCATTCGTAGGCTCTATAAGTATGCTATGTTGTGTGCCGCACCTAAAGTGTGCCTTGCCATGAGTCGGTCAAGGGGTACAAGAGTGATCCAGGAATGGATCACTGGACAACGGTCAAAGTTATCATTAGTAACTAATGGACTAAGGAATTTTTCTCGATTATGGAGGTGATTAAAGAGTTCGTCATAAAGGAGTTACGTTGATGCAAGATTTGTCACTAATCCGGATGACTCTGAGTAGTAAACCGCATTCGTATAGTGGAGCATGATGACCTACAAGTGTAGGGGATCTATCATAGTCCTTTCGATAAGTAAGAGTGTCGAACCCAATGAGGAGCAGAAGGAACTGACAAGTGGTTTTCAGCAAGGTATTCTCTGCAAGCACTGAAATTATCGGTAACAGATAGTTGTGTGATAAGATAATTTGTAACGGGTAGCAAGTAACAATAGTGACAAAGGTGCAGCAAGATGGCCCAATCCCTTTTGTAGCAAGGGACAAGCCTGGACAAACTCTTATATGAGGTAAAGCGCTCCCGAGGACACATAGGAATTTCTGTCAAGCTAGTTTTCATCATGTTCATATGATTCACGTTCGCTACTTTGATAGCTTGATATGTGGGTGGACCGGTGCTTGGGTGTTGTCCTTACTTGTACAAACATCCCACTTATGATTAACCCCTCTCACAAGCATCCGCAACTAAGAAAGAAGAATTAAGACTAAGTCTAACCATGGCATTAAACTGGTGGATCCAAATCAGCCCCTTACGAAGCAACGCATAAACTAGGGTTTAAGCTTCTGTCACTCTAGCAACCCATCATCTACTTATTACTTCCCAATGCCTTCCTATAGGCCCAAATAATGGTGAAGTGTCATGTAGTCGACGTTCACATAACACCACTAGAGGAAAGACAACATACAACGCATCAAAATATCGAACGAATACCAAATTCACATGACTACTTATAGCAAGACTTATCCCATGTCCTCGGGAACAAAAGTGACTACTCACAAAGCATAATTATGTTCATGATCAGAGAGGTGTTGAATAGCATTAAGGATCTGAACATATGATCTTCCACCGAGTAATCCAACTAGCATCAACTACAAGGAGTAATTAACACTACTAGCAACCTTACAAGTACCAATTGGAGTCGCGAGATGGAGATTGGTTACAAGAGATGAACTAGGGTTTGGAGATGAGATAGTGCTGATGAAGATGTTGATGGAGATTAGTCCCCTCCAATGAGAGGAGTGTTGGTGATGACGATGGCGACGATTTCCCCCTCCGGGAGGGAAGTTTCCCCCGGCAGGACGGCCCTGCCGTAGCTCTAGATTGGTTCTGCTCAAGTTCCGCCTCGTGGCGGCGGCGTCTCTTCCCGAAAGCCTTCTCTTCATTTTTTCTGGGACGAAACCCTCCTTATAGCAGAAGATGGGAGCCGGAGGGGTAACATGGGGCCCACAAGCCACCCAGGCGCGCCTAGGGGGGTAGGCTGCGCCTGGCAGGCTTGTGGCCTCCTGGTGGCTCCCCTCCAGTACTTCTTCTGCCCCGTATTTTTTATATAATCCAAAATAATTCCTCGTTGATTTTAACGGCTTTTGGAGTTGTGCAAAATAGGTAACTCAAACATGCTCCTTTTCTAGCCCAGAATTCCAGCTGTCGGCATTCTCCCTCTTCACGTAAACCTTATAAAATAAGATAGAAAAGGCATAATTATTGTACCAAAATGTTTAAGAACAACCCATAAAGCAATAAATATCAACATAAAAGCATGATGCAAAATGGACGTATCAACTCCCCCAAGCTTAGACCTCGCTTGTCCTCAAGCGGAAGCCGAGATTAATAAATATGCCCACATGTTTAGAGATAGAGGTGTCAATAAAACAAAATACTGACATGCAGGCATCATGATCATATTTAGCACAGCAATATCATCATATAATCTCTTATGCTAAAGTGACAATTCCTTGACAATGTAAAGTATGGATCAAGAACCTTATTGAGAATTAACAACCGATAGTCTTTAGTCATTGAAGCAATTGCAATTTATCATAACATCGGAAAGAGTCAAATAAGAGCTTGTAAAGCAAATCCACATACTCAATCATCCTTTCGTCTTCTACAATTGCTAAAACTCACGTGGTACTCATGAGATCAAATTTTCAGTTGGACACAGAGAAAGATAGGGGCTTCCAGTTTCGCCTCCCAACTATTTACCTCAAGGGTAATGTCAACAATAATAATTCATGAGTACTTACTTCCAAGTTGACATATGAATATAGATCTTTCCCTAGCACATGACGTTAGCCAAGATAATGGCAAAATAAGGAATTGGTGTCGATCACGATGACTCTTTTAAAGATAAAAAGTAAAGGTACAAGATAGGCCCTTCACAGACGGAAGCAGAGGTTGTCATGCGCTTTTGAGGTTTGGATGTGTGACCTCTTAATGTGAAGGAATGTCACTTTATATTGCCTCTTGTGATAAAGAACTTCATTATGCAGTCAGTCGCTTTTATGTCTTCCTCATCACAGATTCGTACCAAGCTTATTTTCCACACAGTAATAGATCATACATATTTAGGGAGCAAATTTTATTGCTTGCATCGATGACAACTTACTTGAGGGATCTTATTCAATCCATAGGTAGGTATGGTGGACTCTCATGGCAAAACTGGGTTGAGGGTTTATGGATGCACAAGTAGTATCTCTACTTAGTGCGGAAGTTTTGGCTAATATGAGGTGGAAGCAATCGTCACATGCTAAGGGATCTCTAGTCATATAACATTGTTCGGAACCAAGCAAACATAATTCATTATGTTGTCTTCCTTGTCCAACATCTACTTCTAAGCATGTAATAGTTTAATGAGTGTTCACAATCATAGACGGTGCCAAAGATGATATATTTATATGTGAACCTCTCTTTATTTATTACTTCCTATTAATTGCAATAATGACCAAGGTCTACGTTTGTCCACCCACAACAAGTTTCAATCAACATTCTTTTTATATGTGAAGCCATCACTTCCCATAAGATAATTACATGATCTTTCATGCTTTTGTTCTTTTATTATTCTTTTCTTTAGATCATGGCATGAAGCAAGGCCCCTAACTAAAACACTCCTTATTATAACTCACGAACTCGATTACATTGGGGGTAACACAAAGCAAAACTCAAGCCTAGATCATACTAAGAACTTTATTCTACTAGAAAAGGATAAAACCAAAAAGGATCGAACTAAGAAAATGGTAAAGGCAGAAGATGTGATGGTGATAGGATACCGGGGAAACTCCCCCAAGCTTGGCACAAGCCAAGGGGAGTGCCCATACCCAAGCTTAATTGTCTTCCCACGAAGGTGAAGGTGGTGGAGTTGTTGCAGAGTTCTTAAACTTGTTTAGTTTCCTCTTGAGCACAAGATTCTGCTCCTTCAGATCGTTAATTTCCTCTTTCAAGCCTCAACACCCTTTGGCATAATTCTTGCTTACTCTCCTGCAAAAGACGAGAAGGGGTAAACAAAATATTAGGTTTCTTCCTTGAGTCAGGGAGGCTCGACTTCTTGAACTCCACATGTGTGTCTCCGGGTTGGGGTAGAGGAACCTCCTCTTCATCGAAACTTGTTCCTTCCTTCCCCTTGGGATCATAATCTTCTTCCTCATCAGTGGTCCAACCATAAGGATCCAAGTCCCCATAGACCTTGGGGTTAGCAAGGTAATCGGCCACATAGCTCTCCCCCCTCTGAATCTTGAGAAGACATCTTGCCCTAAATCTGCTACTGAAACAGACTCGAAACGAAAACAGAGGATATTTGCATGATACGAGGGTCAGACCTTCCGGGAGAATATATAATGAATTGTTCCTGACCAAAAGTAGTATTCCACAAGAAAACGGAGTCCGGGAGACACACGAGGTGCTCACAAGCCACCCAGGCGCGGCCAGGGGGTAGGGCGCGCCTGGCCGGCTTGTCGCCTCCTTGCACGCTTTCCGGACTACTTTAAATTTTTCTACTTTTCTAAAAATTCCAAAACGGAGAAAAATTGCTACTGGAAAAGTTTTGGAGTCGGTTTACTTACCGAATCACATACCTCTTCGTTTTTGGAGTCTGAAACAAGCTGGTGAATATCCCTTATGTACTCCTCGGGAGTTATGGTATTAATAATATTGCTTTCAACATTTATGAGAGTACCTGAGATATATTGCTTGATTCTTTGCCCATTTACAACTCTCAGAAAATTACCTTCAGTGTTGTTGATTTTGATGGCACCGGAACGATACACTTCTTCAACAATGTAAGGACCTTCCCATTTAGAGAGAAGCTTGTCTGCAAAAAATCTTAAACGAGAATTGTATAGCAAGACATAATCACCTACATTGAACTCACTTTTTTGTATCCTTTTATCATGCAACCTCTTAACCTTTTCTTCAAACAACTTGGCATTTTCATATGCCTGAGTTCTCCATTCATCAAGTGAGCTAATATCAAATAACCTCTTCTCACCAGCAAGTTTGAAATCAAAGTTGAGCTCTTTGATTACCCAATAAGCCTTATGCTCTAGCTCAAGAGGTAAATGACATGCTTTACTGTAAACCATTTTGTACGGAGACATGCCCATGGGATTCTTATAAGCAGTTCTATAAGCCCATAGTGCATCATCAAGATTCTTAGACCAATTCTTTCTAGACCTATTAACAGTCTTTTGTAGAATTAGTTTAATCACTCTATTACTTAACTCTACTTGACCACTGGACTGAGGGTGATAAGGAGATGCAATTCTATGGTTGACATCATACTTAGCAAGTGTTTTACGGAAAGCACCATGAATAAAATGTGAACCACCATCAGTCATTAAATATCTAGGGACTCCAAATCTAGGGAAAATAACTTCTTTAAGCATCCTAATAGAGGTGTTATGATCAGCACTACTAGTTGGGATAGCTTCTACCCACTTAGTAACGTAATCAACAGCAACTAGAATATGAGTGTACCCTTTGGACTTTGGAAAAGGTCCCATATAATAAAAAACCCAAACATCAAATGGTTCAATGACAAGTGAATAATTCATAGGCATTTCCTGACGTTTACTGATATTACCTATTCTTTGACATTCATCACAAGACAAGACAAACTTACGGGCATCCTTGAAGAGAGTAGGCCAATAAAAACCAGATTGCAATACCTTGTGTGCAGTTCTATCTCCCGCATGGTGTCCTCCGTAAGCCTCGGAGTGACACTTCTGTAAGATCAGTCCATGTTCATGCTCAGGTACACAACGTCTAATAACACCATCTACTCCTTCTTTATAAAGGTGAGGATCATCCCAAAAGTAATGTCTCAAATCAAAGAAGAATTTGTTCCTTTGTTGGTATGTGAAACTAGGTGGTATATATTTAGCAACAATATAATTTGCATAGTCAGCATACCATGGCGTACTACGTGAAGCATTCATGACATTCAATTGCTCATCAGGAAAGGTATCATCAATTGGTTGTGGGTCATCAAGAACATTCTCCAACCTAGACAAGTTATCTGCTACGGGGTTCTCAGCACCCTTCCTATCAACAACATGCAAATCAAATTCTTGTAGCAAGAGAACCCATCTAATAAGTCTAGGTTTAGCATCTTTCTTTTCCATGAGATACTTAATAGCAGCATGATCAGTGTGAATAGTAACTTTGGAATCAATAATGTAAGATGTGAACTTATCACATGCAAACACGACTGCTAAAAATTCTTTTTCAGTAGTAGCATAGTTTCTTTGGGCACTATCTAGAGTTTTACTAGCATAATGAATAACATTCAATTTCTTATCAACTCTTTGTCCTACAACAACACCAACAGCATAATCACTAGCATCACACATAATTTCAAAAGGTAGGTTCCAATCAGGTGGTTGAACAATAGGTGCAGTTATCAAGGCCTTCTTAAGTATTTCAAATGCTTCCTCACAATCATCGTCAAAAACAAAAGGAATATCTTTTTGCAAGAGATTGGTAAGAGGCCTAGAAATCTTAGAGAAGTCTTTAATGAACCTTCTATAGAAACCAGCATGACCAAGGAAACTTCTTATACCTTTAACGTCTGTAGGGCATGGCATTTTCTCGATCGCATCAACTTTAGCCTTATCGACTTCAATACCTCTTTCAGAAATTTTATGTCCTAAGACGATGCCTTCATTAACCATAAAGGGGCACTTATCCCAATTCAAGACAAGGTTGGTATCTTTACATCTCTGCAAAACTCGATCAAGGTTGCTCAGGCAATCATCAAAAGAAGACCCGTAATCGGAGAAATCATCCATGAAAACCTCAACAATCTTTTCACAAAAGTCGGAGAATATAGCCATCATACATCTTTGAAAGTTAGCGGGTGCATTACATAAACCAAAAGGCATACGTCTATAAGCAAAGGTACCGAAAGGGCAGGTAAAAGTGGTTTTATCCTGATCAGATTGTGCAACTGGTATTTGGGAGAAACCAGAATAACCATCTAGAAAGCAGAAGTGTGTGTGCTTAGACAATATTTCTAGCATTTGGTCAATAAAAGGCAAAGGGTAATGATATTTCCTAGTGGCTTTATTCAATTTCCTAAAATCAATTACCATCCTATAGCCAGTAACAATTCTCTGTGGGATCAATTCATCTTTATCATTAGGGACAACGGTAATACCTCCCTTCTTAGGGACGCAATGCACCGGACTTACCCAATCACTATGAGCAATAGGATAGATAATACCTGCTTCCAGGAGCTTTAGTATTTCTTTTCTTACCACCTCTTTCATCTTAGGATTTAACCTTTGTTGATGATCGACAAATGGTTTGGAATCAGGATCAGTTTTGATTTTATGCTGGCATAGCGTGGGACTAATGCCCTTAAGATCATCAAGAGTATATCCAATAGCAGCACGGTGCTTCCTCAGAGTTTTCAATAATTTCTTTTCTTCATGCTCTGAAAGGTCAGCACGAATAATAACAGGATATATCTCTTTTTCATCAAGATAAGCATACTTAAGAGTATCAGGTAACTGTTTAAGCTCAAACACAGGATCACCCTTTGGTGGAGGTGGATCTCCAAGTAATTCAACAGGCAAATTATTCTTGAGGATAGGATGTTGTTCAAAGATAACTCTATCTATCTCATTCCTTTCATCCATATGCATATCATTTTCATGCTCAAGCAAGTATTGCTCTAAAGGATCACTAGGAGGCATGGCAATAGAAGCTAGAGCAATAATTTCATCCTCACTAGGCAATTCTTTTTCATGAGATTGTCTACGGAACTTGGAAAAATTAAGCTCATGTGACACACCTTCAAAGCCAACAGTGACAGTTTGTTTCTCACAATTAATCTAAGCATTAACAGTATTGAGAAAAGGTCTACCAAATATGAGGGGACAAAATATATCTTGTGTGGTAGCAAGAACGAGAAAATCAGTAGGATACGTAGTTTTACCACACAAGACTTCAACATATCTAACAGTTCCCACATGGCAGACAGTATCTTTATTGGCAAGCTGAATAGTAACATCGATAAATTCCATCTCGACAGGTGCAATCTCATCTTTAATTTCATTATATAAAGATTGAGGTATTGCACTAACACTAGCACCCATGTCACATAAACCATGATAACAATGATCTCCTATCTTAATAGAAACAACAAGCATGCCGACAACACGCTTATGTTTGTCTCTAGCATGAGGTTTAGCAATTCTAGCAGCATCTTCACAGAAGTGAATAACATGCCCATCAACATTGTCGGACAAGAGATCTTTGATAATAGCAATGCTAGGTTCAACTTTAATTTGCTCACGAGGTGTAGGTGTTCTAATGTAGCCCTTACGTATCACAGTTGAATCTTTAGCATGATCCTTTATTCTAACAGGGAAACGTGGTTTCTCAATGTAAGCACTAGGAACAATAGGATCATTATAAGCAATGACTTTCTCTTCATATGGATTGGGTTTTACTACATTGACTTCTATGGGAGGATGATATTTAAACCACTTCTCTTTAGGGAGATTAATATGAGCAGCAAAAGATTCACATAATGAAGCTACTATCTCAGAGTCAAGTCCATGTTTAGCGCTAAAATCACAAAAAGTATTTGTTTCAACGAAGGATTTAACGCAATCGAACTTAAGATTCATACCTGACTCCTTACCTTCATCAAACTCTCAATCTTTAGAGTTGTGTTTAATTCTTTCCAATAAATTCCACTTGAAGTCAATATCTCTCTTCATAAAAGAACCGGCACAAGAAGTGTCAAGCATGGTGCGATTATCATGAGAAAGCCGAGCATAAAAGTTCTGAATAACAATTTCTCTTGAGAGCTCATGGTTGGGGCATGAATATAACATTGACTTAAGCCTCCCCCAAGCTTGAGCGATACTTTCTCTATCACGAGGCCAAAAATTATAGATATAATTCCGATCACGATGTACCGGATGCATAGGATAAAACTTTTGATGAAATTCCAATTTCAATTGGTTGTAGTTCCATGATCCAGTATCATCACATAGCCTATACCATGTCAATGCTTTACCCCTCAAAGATAATGGAAAGACCTTCTTATTGGCCTCATCCTCGGGCAAACCTGTAAGCTTAAATAAACCACAAACTTCATCTACATAGATTAGATGCAAGTCGGGATGTGATGTTCCATCTCCTGTAAAAGGATTAGCCAACAGTTTCTCTAGCATACCCGAAGGAATTTCATAATAAATATTTTCAACGGGGTTTTCATAAACTCTTTGATTTAACTCATCATCGTGCTCATGATAATATACTTTTACTTGTCAACATGGTAATAACATGACCCTCAAGGGGTAGGGGCAAGCTCAATGCAATGATCCTATAACTTTACTAGTCAACATGACAGTAGCATGATCCTCATAGATGGTAGGGTCAAGCTCATCATGTTTGTGCTCCGCGGAGCCATATGTATAACATCACTATCATGCAAGTGCTTCGAAGAAGCCTTCGGTACCATCACACCAATGATGAACCGGCACTGTGATCACATGCATCGGATAAGTACTTTCTATTCTAGCATGCATCAATGTATATGCTCAAGTCATGGTCAAAGGGCTTCTTGCCTTGGTCAGCTAAGTATCCTGGGTCTTCGAGGTCTTCCGCTCTGAATCCTTCGTCACTCGGTAATTCTATCGTCGAGAATAGAATAAATAAGAAATAGCTCACACAAAAACAGATCACAAACAACTTTTTAAAAATGTTGCAAGTCTTGGTAAAAATCAGGTTGTTACTCTGAAAATATCTTCTCTTTGTTTCTACTAGCAAAGCATTTTTAATAATTACAAAAAAGAAACAAACTATTGCTTTTAATGCCTTTATATTATTATAAAACAGATTCTGTTTTTGAAAAATGCCAATAATGGCAGAATCAAATACTACTCATTTTTAGAAAAATATCAGTGGAAGAATCATATTTTTCCACTGGATAGTTATTTTTACAAAAATCATTTAGTCTCAGGTTTAAAAAATAAAGGAAAAGGCCAAAGCCTGGCCTGGGAAGCAGGCCGGCCCAGCCAGCCAGTGGGCTGCCAGGCGCGCGCGCGCCAGGTTTGAACCTGACGTGCGGGCCCCTGGAGTCAGCGGCAGTGGTTGCGCGCGGGGCAGCTCCAGGACGCCGAGAGGTGGAGCCCACCTGTCGGGTTCTTCCCCTACCTCCAACCAGGGAAGAGGAGACGAACGCCGGCGAGGCTACCGTCGTCCATGGGCCTAGCTAAGGGCAGGAATGGGTTCAGCATGGCTCCGCCTACCTAAAGGTGGTCGGGACAGCGCCGGGGAGGCTTGGAGTCGTCGGCGACGAGGTGGCCGTGGCGGAGGAGTTTCGGGAGGTGGTTGAACTAATAGCTAGGGGCACGGAAAAGCTCGGGGCTGTTGGGGGAAAGGTTCCTGGTGTCGAGGGGAGTGTTTTGGTGGGTCGAGTGTCGTAGGAGCCGGCGTGCAACCGGAGATCGACCGGAGCTCCGAGGCGGAGGGGCCTCGGTCGATCTCGAGCACCGGGGCTCTGCGAGCTCGATTGGGTGGCTAGGGGGAAGCTAGTGGTCGTGCAGAGGCTGTTGGAGGGGTGCTGAGGTGCCGGGGGGGTCTATTTATAGGCTCGCGACGGTTAGCCGAACTCGGTGCGCCGGTGACTCACCGTGGCGCGCGTGCGTGCACAGTGAGGAGCTGGCTGCGAAACCACGGTCTCCGTACGTGGTTTAGGACGCTCTAAAGCATCGGCCGCAGTGGGAGAAGGCGTGGGGTCGAGCTGCAGCGTCCGTGCATGCTCGGCCGAGTCGGGTGCGCGCGGGCACGCTTCGCCCGAGCTCTAGCGCGGGGGAGGAGGGTCCCTGATGGTTGCTTTACACTGAGGGGTTGTCGGGGGAGGTCTTGGACACTTCGGGGGAGGTTGGAACCGGCCGGGAGCGTCGTCCCCTTCTCGGTTGCTCCCTATAGCGCGTCCAGAGCGCAGTTTTGGCATGCCACGGCATGTTGGCGCGCTCTGGGGCACTTCAGACGTGTCCCTCATGTCCTGGGTGTTGCTCGGAGTGTATCTAGCCGTTGTGTGCTAGTGAGAGCACCGGCTGGTCAAGGGGGACATGGTTTACTAGTGCTGCCAGTCCTGATCTGTGGCACAAATTGGAGTTTTTGTCACTTGTGCTTTCAACTAGGGAGGGGCCAGTTGACTGGGTGTTTAGGTTGGTCTGAGGCACTAATACAACAAGTTTGACGCTCTGACATTGGGTAAAATAGTGGCTAGGTGGGTTTTTACCTTGCTGTCAGGAGGTGTTCGACAGTGGGTTGGGGTGCTTCCACTCCACCAATGGAACTGCAACTTAACAGGTTTCGTCTTGGGGTTAAAGTAGAGGCTTCCACCAATTTTGAGCTCCATTGCACAAGTTTAGCTTTGTAAACTTGAAAATGCATGAAAGTGGCCAGATCTGTCTTCTCCAAAGGGAGTGTGACTAAACAGAGTCTAGCAAATCTCATTTTTGGTGTGGAGTCCTCATTTGAGGTGCAAAACACCCCTGCAAAGTTTCAGCCCCATTGGACAAAATTTGCTATGTAGAGTTGTTCCAACTCTATTCTGAACATAGAGGGGTTTAGGCTCATTTGGTGACCTTCCTCACCTTGGATCAAGGTGAGAATTTATGTGGGCACCAAATATGGCTTGGGGAGGCTCCTGTAATTTAATGGGATTTTATTGAGAATATTTCCTTTGCAAATATCTCAAAAGGTTAAAACAGACAGAAATGGTTTTCAGGGTTTTACTCAAATAAGTATAATATAAAATAGGGTTGAAAAAGTTATGTATGGAAAATATATGTACTTTAGAGTTTCCACGAATTTACTCAGAATTTTCTAAGGCAGAGAAGCATTTTTCCTTGTGGGAATATCATTCCTGGCCTTAGAAACAGACATACATTTAAAATAGAAAAATAATGTTTTAAATCATTAAATAATTTTTTTGGCAAAACATAATAGTATTTGAGTTCAAATCACCAACTTTGGTTGGGAGTGCTACTAGGCATCATGAACTAGTAGTGTAACCCAAGCAAGGTAGAGATGATCTGATGTCAAAGAAAGGAGTTTGGGAAATTCATTTTAAATAAATAAATAATTAGCCATGGGTTTGGATCAACAAGCAAACAAGCATACATTCATACAAGGCATTCATAGCATTCACAACATCATTGGAAAAAGTTTTAACAAGCCCTGATTTTTGCAACTTAAAACATTGGTGGTGAAAAACAGGGTGTGACAGCGGCAATTTGAACTCTCAAATTCCTCGGGTCTATCAATTTACTCATGATAGGAAATTCACACTCGCAAAATCCTAACTCCTTGGTCAGAACAATTTCCTAAAAAACTAGAAGAACTTTGTTTGTGTTACCGAAGAATTTGGCTGCACTGTAAGAGATTTCCAAAGGCTTCACTCGAAGGATTGGGTCTCTATCACTTGGAAATTTCCTTATTATTACACCGACCCCCTTTAATAGTACAATGTTTCCTATGACTCGAGAAAAGGAAAAATAAACTACAAAAACAAAGTCTTGAAGCTTCAAAGTCCTCGCTTCAATATCTTTAGAGTCACATCGAATTATTCACTGCAATTTCTTCACGAAGGACGTCGAAGTTTTTGCTTGAATAAATACATTTTAGGGGTCATCTTGTGCCGGTTAAACCAAACTCTCGAGGGACTATAACACCTGTGTACACTCACATACACATTAGTCTCTTAACCCATTTGTCTTCAATACTCCAAAACCACTAAGGGACACTAGATGCACTTACATACATACGAGTTGGGTCACCCTCGGGCAAGCCCTTCGTGTAGATCGGACGACCCGGGTCGCGCCAGACTAGTCCCCGCGGCAAGCCACCGTGCGATGGACGACCAAGAGGTGCTCTCAACCTGCAGGGATCCGAGAGATTAGGGTACTCCATCATACTTTATAGGAGTAATGTGTTGGTGAACGTCGCACGGGAAACAAAAAAATTCCTACGCGCACGAAGACCTATCATGGTGATGTCCATCTACGAGAGGGGATTTCCGATCTACATCCCTTGTAGATCGCACAGCAGGAAGCGTTAAGAAACGCGGTTGATGTAGTGGAACGTCCTCATGTCCCTCGATCCGCCCCGCGAACCATCCCACGAACCGTCCCGCGATCCGTCCCACGATCCGCTCCGATCTAGTGCCGAACGGACGGCACCTCCGTGTTCAGCACACGTACAGCTCGATGATGATCTCGGCCTTCTTGATCCAGCAAGAGAGATGGAGAGGTAGATGAGTTCTCCGGCAGCGTGACGGCACTCCGGAGGTTGGTGATGATCTATCTCAGCAAGGCTCTACCCGAGCTCTGCAGAAATACGATCCAGAGGAAAAACCGTGGAGGTATGTGGTCGGGCTGTCGTGGCAAAGTTGTCTCAAATCAGCCCTAATACCTCAGTATATATAGCAGGGAGGGGAAGGGACCTGACTTGAGGCTCAAGGGAGCCTCAAGGGGTCGGCCAAAGGGGAGGAGGAGGAGTCCTCCTCCAATCCTAGTCCAACTAGGATTGGAAGGTGGAGTCCTTCCCTTCCTTCCCACTTCCCCCTTTTTTTCTCTTTGATTTCTTTATCTCCTGCGCAAGGGCCCTCTTGGGCTTGCCCACTAGCCCACTAAGGACTGGTGTGCCTCCACAAAACCTTTGGGATTCTTCTTGGGTGGGTTGGCCCCTCCCGGTAGAACTCCAGAACCCATTCGTCATTCCCGGTACATTCCCGATAATGCCCGAAAACCTTCCGGTAACCATATGAGACAAACCTATATATCAATCTTCGTCTCCGGACCATTCCCGAAACCCTCGTGACGTCCGTGATCTCATCCAGGACTCCGAAAAACATTCAGTAACCAACCATATAACTCAAATACGCATAAAACATCGCCTAACCTTAAGTGTGCACACACTGCAGGTTTGAGAACTATGTAGACATGACCCAAGGGACTCCTCGGTCAATACCAAATAGCAGGACCTGGATTCCCATATTGAATCCTACATATTCTCCGAAGATCTTATCGGTTGAACCTCAGTGTCAAGGATTCATATAATCATGTATGTCATTCCCTTTGTCCTTCGGTATGTTACTTGCCCGAGATTCGATCGTCAGTATCCGCATACCTATTTCAATCTCGTTTACCGGCAAGTCTCTTTACTCGTTCCGTAATACAAGATCCCGTGACTTACATCAAGTCACATCGCTTGCAAGGCTTGTGTGTGATGTTGTATTACCGAGTGGGCCCCGAGATACCTCTCCGTCACACGGAGTGACAAATCCCAGTCTTGATCCATACTAACTCAATGGGCACCTTCGGATATACCTGTAGAGCATCTTTATAGTCACCCAGTTACGTTGTGATGTTTGATACACACAAGGCATTCTTCCGGTGCCAGTGAGTTATATGATCTCATGGTCATAGGAATAAATACTTGACACGCAGAAAAACAGTAGCAACAGAATGACACGATCTACATGCTACGTTCATTAGTTTGGGTCTAGTTCATCACATGATTCTCCTAATGATGTGATCCCGTTATCAAGTGACAACACTTGCCTATGGTCAGGAAACCTTGACCATCTTTGATCAACGAGCTAGTGAACTAGAGGCTTACTAGGGACAGTTTTTGTCTATGTATCCACACAAGGATTGTGTTTCCAATCAATACAATTATAGCATGGATAATAAACGATTATCATGAACAAAGAAATATAATAATAACTAATTTATTATTGCCTCTAGGGCATATTTCCAATAGTCTCCCACTTACACTAGAGTCAATAATCTAGTTCACATCACCATGTGATTTCAATGAATCCAACACCCATATAGTTTTGGGGTCTGATCACGTCTTGCTCGTGACAGAGGTTTTAGTCAACGGTTCTGAAACTTTCAGATCTGTGTGTTCTTTACAAATCTTTATGTGATCTTATAGAATTAGACTACTATACGAATCTGTTTCACTACTCATAGTTATTCGGATTAGTGTCAAAGCTTGCATCGACGTAACCCTTTACGACGAACTCTTTAACCACCTCCATAATTGAGAAAATTTCCTTAGTCCTTTTAGTTACCAAGGATAATTTTGACCGCTGATCAGTGATTCAATCCTGGATCACTCTATGTACCTCTTAACAGACTTGCTGCAATGCACACATTAGGTGCAGTACTCAGCATGGCATACTTTGGAGTCTACGGCTAAGGCATAGAAGATGACCTTCGTCTATTCTCTTTATTCTGCCGTGGTCGGGTTTTGAGTCTTACTCAAATTCACACCTTACAACATAGTCAAGAACTCCTTTGTTGATCTATTTTGAACTCCTTCAAAAAACTTGTCAAGGCATGCATCTTGTTGAAACTTCTATTAAGCGTTTCGATCTATCTCCATAGATCTTGATGCTCAACGTTCAAGTAGCTCAATCTAGGTATTCCTTTGAAAAACTCGATTCAAACAACCTTTTATGCTTCATAGAAATTCTACATTACTTCTGATCAACAATATGTCAACCACATATACTTATCAGAAATTCTATAGTGCTCCCACTCACTTCTTTGGAAGTACAAGTTTCTCATAAACCTTGTATAAACCCAAAAGCTTTGATCAACTCATCAAAGCATATATTCCAACTCCGAGATGCTTGCACCAGTCCATAGAAGGATCGCTCGAGCTTGCATACTTGTTAGCATCCTTAGGATCGACAAAACCTTCTGGTTGTATTACATAGAACCTTTCCTCAAGGAAACCATCGAGGAAACAATGTTTTGACATCCCATGTGCAAAAAAATGCAACAACTGCTAACACAATTCCAACAGACTTTTAGCATCGCTATGAGTGAGAAAGTCTCATCGTAGTCAACTCGTTGAACTTGTCGGAAACCATCTTTGCGACAAGTCGAGCTTTTCATTAATAGTGACATTTCACTATCACCGTCTGTCTTCCTTATAAAGATCCATCTTTACTTAGTAGTCCCACGACCATCAAGTAGTTCTTCCAAAGTCTATACTTTGTTCTCACACATGGATTCTCTCTCGGATTTCATGGCCTCCAGCCATTTTTCAGAATCCGGGCCCACCATTGCTTCTCCATAACTCATAGGTTCATTGTTGTTCAACAACATGACCTCTAAGACAGGGTTACCGTACCACTCTATAGTAGTACGCGACCTTGTCGATCTACGAGGTCTGCAATAACTTGATCTGATGCTCAATGATCACTATCATCAGCTTCCACTTCAATTGGTGTAGGCACCACAGGAACAACTTCCTGTGCCCTGCTACACACTGGTTGAAGTGATGGTTCAATAACCTCATGAAGTTTTACCACCCTCCCACTCAATTCTTTCGAGAGAAACCTTTCCTCGAGAAAGGACCCGTTTCTAGAAACAAACACTTTGCTTCCGGATCTGAGATGGGAGATGTACCCAACTGTTTTGGATATCCTATGAAGATGCATTTATCCGCTTTGGGTTCGAGCTTATCAGACTGAAACTTTTTCACATAAGCGTCGCAGCCCCAAACTTTCAAGAAACGACAACTTAGGTTTCTCCAAACCATAGTCTATACTGTGTCATCTCAACGGAAATACGTTGTGCCCTATTTAAAGTGAATGCAGTTGTCTCTAATGCATAACCCATAAACAATAGTGGTAATTCGATAAGAGACATCATAGTATGCACCATATCAAATAGGGTGTGGCTATGACGTTTAGACACATCATCACACTATGGTGTTCCAGGTGGCATGAACTGCGAAACAATTTTCACATTGTCTTAACCGCGTACCAAAAACTCGTAACTCAGATATTCATCTCTATGATCATATCGTAGACAGTTTATCCTCTTGTCACGACGATCTTCACTCTGAAATAGTTTTGAACTTTTCAATATTTCAGACTTTTGATTCATCAAGTAAATACTCATGTATCTAGTCAAATCGTCAGTGAAGTAAGAACATAATGATATCCACTGCGTGCCTCGACACTTATTGGACTGCACACATCAAAAATGTATTACTCCCGACAAGTTACTCTCTTGTTTCATGTGGCATGATTTGCATGTCTCCAGTGATTCAAAATCAAGTGAGTCCAAACGATCCATCTCTATGGAGATTCTTCATGCATTTATACCAACAAGTATGGTTTGCATGTCTCAAAGGTTTAAAAAATGAGTGAGTACAAAGATCCATCGGCATGGAGCTTCTTCATGCATTTTACACCAACATGACTCAAGTGGCAGTGCCACAACTAAGTGGTACTATCATTATTACTTTATATCTTTTGGCACCAATATTATGAACATGTGTAACACTATGATCGAGATTCAATAACCATTGAGGGTAATTATTCAAGCAAATATAATAACTATTATTCTCTTTAAATGAATAACCGTATTGCAATAAACATGATCCAATCATGTTCATGCTCAACGCAAACACCAAATAACAATTATTTAGGTCTTACCACCAATCCCGATGATAGAGGGAGCATGCGATGTTTGATCACATCAACCTTGGAAACACTTCCAACACGTATCGTCACCTCGCCTTTAGCTAGTCTCCGTTTATTCCGTAGCTTTCATTTCGAGTTACTAATCACTTAGCAACCGAACCAGTATCCAATACCTCGTGCTACTAGGAGTACTAGTAAAGTATACATCAATATCTTGTATATCAAATATACTTTTGTCGACTTAGTCAGCCTTCTTATCTACCAAGCATCTAGGGTAGCTCCGCCTCAGTGACCGTTCCCCTCATAACAGAAGCACTTAGTCTCGGGTTTGGGTTCAATCTTGGGTCTCATTAGAGCAGCGACTGGTTTGCCGTTTCATGAAGTATCCCTTTCAGCCCTTGCCTTTCTTGAAACTTAGTGGTTTTACAAACCATCAACTATTGATGCTCCTTCTTGATTTATACTTTCGCACTATCAAACATCGCGAATCGCTCAAGGATCATTGTATCTATCCTTGATATGTTATAGTTCATCACGAAGCTCTCACAACTTGGTGGCAGTGCCTTTGGAGAACCATCACTATCTCATCTGGAATATTAACTCCCACTTGATTCAAGCGATTGTCGTACTCAGACAAATCTGAGCACACGCTCAACGATTGAGCTTTTCTCCTTTTACTTCGTCCACAAAGAATCTTGTCGGAGGTATCATACCTCTTAACAAGGGCACAAGCATGAAATCACAATTTCATCTCTTTAGAACATCTCTTATGTTCCGTGACGTTTCAAAACGTCTTCGGCGCCTTGCTTCTAAGCCATTAAGTATTTTTGCGCTGAACTATCACGTAGTCATCAGAAACGTGTATGTCGGATGTTCACAACATCCACAGACGACGCTCGAGGTGCAGCACACCGAGTGGTGCATTAAAGGACATAAGCCTTCTGCGCAGCAATGAGGACAATCCTCAGTTTTACAGACTCGGTCCGCAAAGTTGCTACTATCAACTTTCAACTAAATTTTCTCTAGGAACATATAAAAACTATAGAGCTATAGCGCACGCTACATCGTAATTTGCAAAGACCATTAGACTATGTTCATGACAATTAGTTCAATTAATCATATTACTTAAGAACTCCCACTCAAAAAGTACATCGCTCTAGTCATTTGAGTGGTACATGATCCAAATCCACTGTCTCAAGTCCGATCATCACGTGAGTCGAGAATAGTTTCAGTGGTAAGCATCTCTATGCTAATCATATCAACTATACGATTCATGCTCGACCTTTCGGTCTCTTGTGTTCCGAGGCCATGTTTGCACATGCTAGGCTCGTCAAGTTTAACCCGAGTGTTCTGCGTGTGCAACTGTTTTGCACTCGTTGTATGTGAACGTTGAGTCTATCACACCCGATCATCACGTGGTGTCTGGAAACGACGAACTGTCGCAACAGTGCACAGTCGGGGAGAACACAATTTCGTCTTGAAATTTTAGTGAGAGATCACCTCATAATGCTACCGTCGTTCTAAGCAAGATAAGGTGCATAAAGGATTAACATCACATGCAATTTATAAGTGACATGATATGGCCATCATCAAGTCCTCCTTGATCTCCATCACCAAAGCACCGGTATGATCTTCTTGTCACCGGCGCCACACCATGATCCCCATCATCCTGATCTCCATCATCGTGCCGCCATCGAGGTTTTCGTGTATGCTATGCTATTACTACTAAAGCTACGTCCTAGCAATATAGTAAATGCATCTGCAAACACAAACGTTAGTTTAAAGACAACCCTATGGCTCCTGCCGGTTGCTGTAGCATCGACGTGCAAGTCGATATTAACTATTACAACATGATCATCTCATACATCCAATATATCACATCACATCGTCGGCCATATCACATCACAAGCATACCCTGCAAAAACAAGTTAGACGTCCTCTAATTGTTGTTGCATGTTTTACGTGGTGACCATGGTTATTTAGTAGGATCGCATCTTACTTACGCAAACACCACAACGGAGATGTCTGAATTGTTATTTAACCTCTCTCCAAGGACCTCCTTGGTCAAACCCGATTCAACTAAAGTTGGAGAAACCGACACTCGCCAGTCATCTTTGAGCAACGGGGTTGCTCGTAGCGATGAAACCAGTCTCTCGTAAGCGTACGAGTAATGTCGGTCCAAGCCGCTTCGATCCAACAATACCGCGGAATCAAGAAAAGACTAAGGAGGGAAGCAAATCGCACATCACCGCCCACAAAAACTTTTGTGTTCTACTCGAGATAAAATCTACGCATGAACCTAGCTCATGATGCCACTGTTGGGGAACGTCGCACGGGAAACAAAAAATTTCCTACGTGCACGAAGACCTATCATGGTGATGTCCATCTACGAGAGGGGATTTCCGATCTGCGTACCCTTGTAGATCGCACAGCAGGAAGCGTTAAGAAATGCGGTTGATGTAGCGGAACGTCCTCACTTCCCTCGATCCGCCCCGCTATCCGTCCCACGATCCGCTCCGATCTAGTACCGAACGGACGGCACCTCCGCGTTCAGCACACATACAGTTCGACAATGATCTTGGCCTTCTTGATCCAGCAAGAGAGACGAAGAGGTAGATGAGTTCTCCGACAGCGTGACGGCGCTCCGGAGGTTGGTGATGATCTATCTCAGCAGGGCTCCGCCCGAGCTCCGCAGAAATACGATCTAGAGGAAAAACCGTGGAGGTATGTGGTTGGGTTGTCGTGGCAAAGTTGTCTCAAATAAGCCCTGATACCTCAATATATATAGGAGGGAGGGCAAGGGACCTGCCTTGAGGCTCAAGGGAGCCTCAAGGGGTCGGCCGAAGGGGGGGAGGTGGAGTCCTCCTCCAATCCTAGTCCAACTGGGATTGGAAGGTGGAGTCCTTCCCTTCCTTCCCACTTCCCCTTTTTTCTCTTTGATTTCTTTATCTCATGCGCAAGGGCCCTCTTGGGCTTGACCACCAGCCCACTAAGGACTGGTGTGCCCCTACAAAACCTTTGGGCTTCTTCCCAGGTGGGCTGGCCCCTCCCGGTAGAACTCCAGAACCCATTCGTCATTCCCGGTACATTCCCGGTAATGCCCGAAAACCTTCCGGTAACCAAATGAGACAAACCTATATATCAATCTTCATCTCCGGACCATTCCGGAAACCCTCGTGACGTCCGTGATCTCATCCGGGACTCCGAAAAACATTCAGTAACCAACCATATAACTCAAATACGCATAAAACATCGCCTAACCTTAAGTGTGCAGACCCTGCGGGTTCGAGAACTATGTAGACATGACTCGAGGGACTCCTCGGTGAATATCCAATAGCGGGACCTGGATGACCATATTGGATCCTACATATTCTCCGAAGATCTTATCGGTTGAACCTCGGTGTCAAGGATTCATATAATCCTGTATGTCATTCCCTTTGTCCTTCGGTATGTTACTTGCCCGAGATTCGATCGTCAGTATCCGCATACCTATTTCAATCTCGTTTACCGGCAAGTCTCTTTACTCATTCCGTAATACAAGATCCCGTGACTTACATCAAGTCACATTGCTTGCAAGGCTTGTGTGTGATGTTGTATTACCGAGTGGGCTCCGAGATACCTCTCCGTCACACGGAGTGACAAATACGAGTCTTGATCCATACTAACTCAACGGGCACCTTCGGAGATACCTATAGAGCATCTTTATAGTCACCCAGTTACGTTGTGATGTTTGATACACACAAGGCATTCTTCCGGTGCCAGTGAGTTATATGATCTCATGGTCATAGGAATAAATACTTGACAGCAGAAAAACAGTAGCAACAAAATGACACGATCAACATGCTACATTCATTAGTTTGGGTCTAGTCCATCACATGATTCTCCTAATGATGTGATCCCGTTATCAAGTGACAACACTTGCCTATGGTCAGGAAACCTTGACCATCTTTGATCAACGAGCTAGTCAACTAGAGGCTTACTAGGGACAGTATTTTGTCTATGTATCCACACAAGTATTGTGTTTCCAATCAATACAATTATAGCATGGATAATAAACGATTATCATGAACAAAGAAATATATTAATAACTAATTTATTATTGCCTCTAGGGCATATTTCCAACATAATGATCATCCAATATCCAAGTGGAAGAGTAGTATCGAACAAAGTAGAAGCATCATCACGTGTATCATCAATAGCGAAAAGTTGTACCTACCGTGTGTGGCATAAAGTATGAGTAGATGAAGTGTGTGGTGGCGGTGTTACAAGTTGACTCAAAACTGTAGGCGAATCAAGAGTAGAGCTACTTGGAAGATCCTTACCCCCTCTTGACTTAGCGGGCATGATATTGGTTTTGGATTCCTTGAAATTTTTCATGGTGAAGAAAAATTGCAACAGAAAAAGAACTCCCAAGCGAACTTAAGCTCCTCATAATGCACATATGTCTGCTTTGAGTCGGTAAGGACCTCACTTAGATAGTATACATGCCGATGATTTTTTTGTACCTTGCCTTCTTCTTCTCTTGCTACTATGAGGAACACACTAACCACTGGATTTGTAGCTGTGAGGTAGAAGAGCATGGGCTCCGACTCCCTTGAGATGCAAATACTGGTCACATTGATAGCAACCGCTTCGAATCATCAAATGTAGATTGAGCTTCGAGTATAGTTGAAAGAGTTTGATTTTTTTTCATCAGTCGCTAGAGAGAAAGATAGATTTCTCCCCGAGTCTAGAAATAAGCTTACTGAGTGCTGCCAAGCACCCAGTCAACCTTTAGCCATCCTCCAGTTCCTTTGGCTTGTTCACATTGAGAATGACATCAATCTTCTTTAGGTTTAACTCGACCCCCCACGCGGACGCGAGAAATCTGAGAAGCATTCCCGAGGAACTTCGAAGACACACTTGTTAGGGTTCAGTCGAATGTTGTACTTCGTGAGGTTAGCAAACGTCTCAACAAAGTCGGTTAAGAGATTAGATCCCTTAGCCAACTTCACAATGACGTCATCTACATAAGCTAGAACATTGCGGGGAATATGAGTGTGCAAGCAGGTTTGAATAATACCGTGCAAGCAGGTTTGAATAATACGTCGGTAAGTAGCCCTAGCATTCTTCAAATAGAAGCGGAATACTCCAAAAGAAGTGATGACTGTAGTTTTTAGCTAACCCGACTCCTTCAACTTGATCCGACGATAGCCAGAGTAGGCATCCAAAAAGAATAATCTCTCGCAGCCAGCTGTGTAGTCCACAATTTGATCAATACGAGGCAAATGGAAATGGTCATCACGGCACAATCGGTTGACGTCCTTGTAATCCACATAGCCGCGCCAAGTTACATTTTTCTTGGGCACGATGACTGGATTTGCCGCCCATTCTGAGTGTTCTACCTTTTTGATGAATCATATTCTCAAAAGTTTCACAATTTCTTCTCCTAGCACACGACGCTTGGGATCAACAAATCGACGAAGAGTCGGTTTGACAGGCTTTGCCCCTGGGAACATGTCCAGTCAGTGCTAAGCCAACTCCCTTGGGATTCCAAGCATGCTAGACGTCTGCCATGCAAAAAAATTCCCATTTCTCACAGCGAAAGCTCACGAGCTCGCATGGGGTCAAGGCCATCGGCAATCTCACTTGTCTTGGAGGGATCATTGGGGTGAACCTGGATCTTCTTCGTGCTGGTCACCGACTAAAGGACGACTCGGGAGTTGGTTTCTTCACCAACGGCATCTCAGTGGGATCGACAACGAGCTTGTATGCGATAACTTCACTTCCGCAATGCTTGTGTCTGCCATGCTGACATTCAATTTTACAATTTCTTCTACATCCTTCGAATCGTCCGAGGTCGTAACCACACTCTTGGGTGTGACATTTTGAGTTTCATGTACTTGTAGCATGGACACGCCATAAAACTTAAAAAAGGTGCACATTATTGTTGTCGTAGGCATAGAAACTTTCATATCACACACTTGGATTAAGGTGATCACAGATAGAAATATCAATAATAAGATCGGTGGCGCTTAGCCGATTGCTGGCATTCACTATAAGATAAGTTAGGCGAGCACATTTCCAAAAAGTAACATCCTGATTCTTGATGAGAACACTTTTGTTCGATTGTACATGAATAGTCCCACTATCTTGACAAACTCAATGCTCTTAAATCACATGGTACCTATCTTTTTTTTTGAAAGATCCAGCGATGTCTGGCTTGTATTCAAATAGCATGTAGCACATGGTGAAGAAAAAACATAAGGGGGGGAGTGATCGATGGATCAAGGATTTAATAAGAAGAACAAAAAAAATGGGAAAAGAAAACTAGGTATCTCTCACGGTGGCTTCCCAAAGGGGTGCTCCAATGAAACCGCACCTGCCTCATGCCACAACCTAAGAGTTTTGCTGATTTCCTCTTTTATATCTTGAACTTGTGTGTCCTTGTTCCTGAAGGTGCATTCATTTCGCTCCTTCCAAATCTCAGCAAGTATTAGGATGATCATGGTTTTGATTGCCTTGTTGTGCTCCGCCATTGCGTTGCTTATCATTTTGGATATGATTGTTGTTGACTTATTGTTGCAAGGCCATTTGCTTGGGTGAAGGGAGCTGCAACCGACATAAGATGCGGCCTGTGTCCAGACTGCTATTGCTATCGGGCATTGCCAGAACAAATGAACTGATGATTCAAGGTTTGTGAGGCACAGTTGGCAGAAGTAGCTGTTTGTCCATCCTCTTCTCTGTAGTCGATCATTACACCACAACCTATCCTTGAGGAGCAGCCAGGTGAAGAACTTAAGCTTTGGAGGTGCCCAGGAGGCCCATACTAGCTTTCTGAAGTCTGATCTAAAAAACCCCTGGAACTGGGCTTTATACGCCGAGCTGGAGTGTATACTCCTGAAGCTTCGTGTTTCCATTTTATAGTGTCGCTTACTTGCTCTTGCAGTTGAATATTTCTGTTTTGAATCCATCTATTCAGCTTGACCGCCTCTTCCCATATGTTAGCGGTGTCTCCGTGGGCCAAGTCTACAATCCAGTTATGGTTCTGTAGTGCCTCCTTCACCGATCTATTTTTCCTACGTGTATGCCTAAAAAGTTTTGGGAAGGCTGCCTTTAGGTTTCCTGAGCCTGTCCAAGAGCAATGCCAAAAAGAAGCCCGCTCTCCGTTTCCCAGTGTAACTATTGTAGAGGCATTGAACAAAGCTATGTCGTCATCATCACATGGAAGCTGCATGCCATTCCATTGCCTGTCCTGGCTTGTCCAGGACAACCATAGCCAACGTAGTCGTAGAGCTCTGGTGAAACGTGTCATGTCGAGGACTCCCAGCCCTCCGTTTTCTATCAGGGAACATACTACTCGCCATCCTACTTTGCATTTTCCCCCACTGATTTCCTCCTCTTGTGCCCAGAGAAAACGGCGTCGGACCTTGTCTATCTCTAGAAGAAATTTCTTTGGTACCTGCAGCACCGATAGGGCAAAAGTGGGCAATGATGTCAGGAGATTCCTAACCAAAACCCTTCTTCTAGCTATGGTGAGCAGTCTCCCTTTCCATCCAGCTAGCCTCGCACGAATCCTATCTAAGATGTACTGGATGTGGACGAGGCGCAGTCGCAATAGCGTGAGAGGGAGGCCTAAGTATCTCACAGGGAAATCTACTGTCTCTCCCCCAAAGTTTTGTAGAACTTCCTGAAGGTTTATTCCTTCGCAGCGGATGGCCGATGTAGTTGATTTCGCTGGGTTAATACGAAGTCCAGTGGCGTTCCAAAATCTCGCAGAATGCTGAGGAGCGTGTCTAGCTCTTGTCTATTTGGGATAGTAAAAATAACAGCATCATCAGCGTAAAGGCTAATCCGGAGTGGGATTTGCCTACCCGGCAGCAGGGCTAGCATCTGCATATCAGTCGCCCTTGCTGTGATGATGAAAAGTAGGGGCGAGAATGGGTCTCCCTGACGCAGTCCCCTACGAGGACGGATACAGTTCCCTAGGGTTCCGTTGAGCATGAAGGATGATGACGAAGTGTTGAGGAGGAGGGAGATCCAGTCGTGCCATCGTGCGGGAAATCCTAGCACTTGCAGCAGCTCTAGTAGATATTCCCAGGAGACGTTGTCGAAGGCTCGTGCAATGTCTAGTTTTAGCAGTAATGCAGGTATCTTTTTCCGTATAGGCTTCTAATCGCATTTTGCACATAAAGGAAGCTATCTTGAGTGGACTTGGATCGCATGAAAGCCGATTGCGCCGGTGAGATGATGTCTACTATCACCGTAGATAGCCTCATCGAGAGGACTTTTGCAACTAATTTGGCGAAGGAGTGGATCAAGCTGATCGGCTTGAAGTCTTGTATTTTTGTGGCTCCATCTTTTTTTGGGATGAGTACTACCATGGCTGTGTTTAAACTACTGAAATTTCCTCGTGTCAGGTGGTAGAAGTTGTTAAAAGCTAGTAGAACGTCTGCTTTTATATGCTGCCAGCAGCTTTTGAAAAACATCCCTATGTATCCATCTGGACCCGGCGCCTTGTCCGTCGGGGAAGCTTTTATCGCATCCCAGATCTCAGCCTCGGGGAAGGGGTTGTCTAGACCTGAGTTTTGTAATGACGGCATGTCTAGGCTACTCCAATCTATGCCTATTGAACGATCAGCTTTGGCTCCTAAACTGTCATTGAAGTGGTGGTAGATTACGACCTCTTTTTCCTCATGCGATGTTGCGATCCCATTTTCACTCTGAAGGTTGTGGATGAAGTTTTTTTGTCTACGGGATCTCATCTTGGCGTGGAAAAATTTGGTTCCCACGTCTCCTACCCGTATCCAGGTAAGCCTGGATGCTTGCCGCCTTCTTGCTCGCTCTACCGCCGCCAGCCCTACAAGCCGGAGCTTTAGTAATTTGCGCAAGTTGAACTCTGCGTCCGACAATCACCGTGTTTCCTGTGCTACATCCAGCCGAAGGACTAGTTCGACAGCTATGTGGAATTGCATTTTTGCATTGCTGAGAAATGCCTTGCTCCAAATTCTAAGATATCGCGCGACTCGCCCTAACTTGGTATGAAGGCGCTGGAAAGCGCATGTTGATCGAACCGGTCTATCCAGGCCGTCAGTACCATTTCGTGGAAGCGGGGGAAGCTTGGCCAGAAACTCTCAAATGTAAACATGGCAGGTCGAGGTGTAGAAGTTGTGTCGGCGAGGAGCAGCGGGCAGTGATCGGAGGTGGCCGTAGATGCCGCTAACAGAGAAGCATAGGGGAAAATGTTTTCCCAGGCCTGGTTGTAGAAGAACTTGAAAGTGCGTTATATCGACTAGAGGGGGGTGAATAGGAGATTTTTAGAATTTCATCAGTGAGGAAATTCCTTTTGAGGAAATTCCTCAGTGATGACTAACTTACAACGGAAACACTAAAGGATCAGAAGTGCAAAGTTTCACAACAGCAGTTTTTCGGAGTGAAGAATGTGAAAACAGATTGCACTGTGAGCAGGCATGCAGAATACAGATGAGGATTAACTAACGTGAAGAATTTGGGGTTGAGGAAATTCATAGAAAGTCTTCAGCAAATTCTTCAAACAGTAGCAGTGAAAGTCATCAACACATAATACGAGGAAAGTAATGAGTTGAGGAATTAGAACCCGTTTCTCAGTGAAGACAATCGTTGATGACCCAGTTCCAACTGATGTGATAGTCGTACATCTGGTTTGGAGCGGCTTGGTATTGAAACCAAAGGACACACAGTCCCTACCGTGTTCTCCTTGGGCTAAGAACACACAGTCCTTGCCCAACACTCGTGGTAAGAATTCAGGGCAGACTTCCAAACCCTCACAAACTTGGTCACCCAGCGATCCACAATTGACTGCTCGAAAGCTCTAGACCATGACGCCTAACCGTCTGGAGGATGCACAGTCCTCAAAGGTAAAAGGCTTGAGTCCCACACAGGAACAACTTCTTCAGTGATGCTCAATCACTAGGTTTGGTTTGTGGTTTCAGTGTATGGTGTATTTCCTCACTGATGAATTACTCTCGAAGATTCTGAGGAATTGGGTTGCTCTTATGACAAGTGTCAGTTTCTAACGGAGCAGCCAACCAGCTAATGGTTGTGGGGGTGGCTATTTATAGCCTGGGAGCATCCCGACATGATTTGGCACTAATGCCCTTAAATAATATGACCGTTGGAGTGGATAAGACCAATGACTTGGCGTGGCTATTGAAACGGTCGGAACCCTCAACTGTGAGAGTCCTCATGTCACTCGTATTCCTCACTTGAGGCTTTTGATAGGATTAGGCTTGGGATGAGCATCATGAGGAAATTCATTCAAAAGTGTAACTTCGACCCCCTTTAACAGTACGGTGTTCCTATTACTCAAATGCGAAGAAAATAAAACAGAAAGAGTAAATCTTCATGCTTCAAATTCTTCAGAGTGATTTTCTTCAGGACACACCGGATTCCTCAATTTCAGTATCTTCATGAGGAATATCAATTTCATCGCAGATTCCTCGCGATTCATTTCTTCAGCTTCAGACCAATTTCTTCAACCGAAGATATATATTTTTAGGGGTCGATATTCTTCAAATATCTCAAACTCCTCAATGACTTATAGATCCTGTGTATACTCATAAACGCATTAGATACTTAACCTATAAGTCTTCAAACCACCAAAATCACTAAGGGGCACTAGATGCACCTACAATCTCCCCCTTTTTGGTGGTTGATGACAATTAGGTTAAGTCTTCAACATGGATCAAAATTATGAAGTGTAAATACTCATTTGAGGAATTTGAAATCAAGATTCAGAGAGACTCCCCCTGAAGATGTGCATATGTGAGGATTTTGCTTTTCATAGCAAATGCACATTGATGATTTATATCATGGAGATCTCCCCGTGAGTCTTGTAAATCATGCATACATGTAACATATCATATGAAGAAAATGAAAATGCATGATGACAAATGGTATTTGACGAATTCCAGCATGCGTGCATTAAAACTTGAGGAATAAGCATGCGAAGAAAAACGTTCAAAAGCGTCAGAGTACCATCGGGCTTAAGTTACAACTCATTACATAAAAACTTCAGAAGAGCCAAGAGTTTGTAACTTAAATATAGTTCATAAGCCCCAAAAATATCCTGTTTGAAGACTAACTCTCAAGTTTCTCCCCCTTTGTCATCAAGTGACAAAAAGGGACAAACTGAGGACTAACGCCCGTGAAGACTTCACTTCTTGGCGGTTGAGGAAGAGCCATGATGCTTCTTGGGAGTAGTCTTCTTCCTTGGACCGGTAGCAGTGTCGAGTTGTTCTTCATCAGTTTCTGCACTGCGGAATGAAGAAAAGGAGCTATCTTCAAGGTCTGGAACTGGAATGGGCCTGAACTTCTTCTTGGGAGGCCACGACCAGTCAAAGTCTCGCTCAAAGTCCATTTCTTCAAGCTCAGTCTGAGTCTTCAGATGTGCAAGTGTAGCCCAGGTGCGATCAAAAACCTCATGCAGATAGTGATGGTTAAGCTTCACAGAGTTCTGTGTTTCAGTGAGGGTTTTCACAATGGCGCCAAACTGGCGTTTGACCCACTTGTGATTGCGATCCACCTTCTGGTGAAGACTGAGGAGGAGCTCTCTTGTATTCATCACGCGAGGAGGAACGGGGCTTGCCGGACGAGTCTCAGTATCATCCCATGAAGAATAAGCTTCTGGCTCTCTGAACTGGCCATCAAGGGGCCTACTGCCTTCTTCAATCATAGATTTGCCTTTTCCTTCAATGGACTCGAAAGTCTTCTTGTTGACCCGGATAGGAGGCATATAACCAACATGGTTTTGGAAATCAGCGTGGAAGTTGATGTCTGTCCTTGTCCTGATGAATCTCATGATCCATGGGGGCATATATCTTGTGATCAAAAGGACACATAACATTGTCTGCCAAAGTCCTCAAGAAGAAATCATGGATGTTGATAGGAATACCATGGATAATGTTGAAGAGGATATTCTTCATGAGGCCTACAACATCTTCTTCATCATCATGGCCTTTGATCGGCGCGAGCACACTGCAGAGGATTCTGTAGACAGATCTGGGTGTATACTTGAGCTCGTGGACGAGGAAGGTTGTTCTCGGAGGTTTTCCTTCAGCCAAAGGCTTCATGAGGACTTCCATCATCCCATTGGGCAGCTCACGCTCACCATAAAGCTTCACAGCCTAATCTGAGGGAATTGGTACAGGAAGTTCACGGAGGAGTTCAGTAGAAGGAGCCTTGTAGTGAGTGTTTTGTGTCATCCAATCAAACACCCAAGTGTTAATGTCTTCAGGGTTGCCAGAGATGTGAAGAGTGGCATAGAACTGAAGAATTAGCTCGTTGTTCCAGTCAGAGATGTTGGAGCACATTGGTAGTAAACCAGCATCATGGAGTACACTGAGGACTGGCTCTAGGCACGGTATAGCTTCAAGTTCAACGTGAGGAATATGCCTGTGCTGGAATATCTTGTTTCATCCACATAGCACAGAGGCATAGTAATTCATCTGTGTCCTAGTCCAAAACTTCAGATGCCTCATTTGAGGCTTGTCATAGGGGTTCTCTCCAATGAAGTACATGCGTTCTTCAAAGAAATTCTCCTTTTGAAACTTAGGACGCTTGGAGAATGGCTGACGCTGAACTGGCTGAAGGTTTTGCTGAGGAACAGGAGGGGAGACAACAATGGCAGTCTCGGGGTTGAGCACGACGAATGCATTGTCTTGGTCAGGTGCATTTTCCTCAGCATTTTCCTCAGGATGAGGAATTTCAGCAGCTGGTACTTCAGGCTGAGGAGATGGTTCTTGTTGGGCGTCAGGCTGAGGGGCTTGCTCTGGCTGTGCATCAGGCCGAGGAACGGTTTCATCTTGCTCAATTGGAGGAGTTGCGTCAGCCTGTTTCTCATCGTGAAGATTTTGCTCAGAGCCTTGAATTTCATCAGCTTGAGGATTTTCAGGTTGTTCTTCCTCAGCTGGCTTGGTGGTAGAGGTAGTTTCTTCAGCTGGTGCAGCTGATCCTTGAGCAGTGTCTTTTTGAGGAATGAAGGGCTAAGGACTATCGTCAATATGAATTTCTTCATCGGTGTGTTCCTCAACGGCAGCATCCTTCATTTCCTCATTTTCCCCTTTTGCTTGATCATCAAGGATGACCATTTCATAAGAAGGAGCGACATTTAGGGCACAGGGTCTAGAGGAGCAGTTTCTTCAAGTGCTTTCAGGCGCTTGGCCTCTGTTTCTTCTTCTGCTGAAGAGGCCTTTCTCTTTTTGGCTTCCTTCTCAGCAGCCCTGGTTTTCTTCACGTCTGATGCATACGGGGTCATCTTCTTCACCTTTGAAGCTTTTGATGAAGGGGTTCTCTCGACAGATTCTTCAGCTGGTATTGAGGAACCAGCTGGAACAGAGTCATCAGCTTGCTTTGATGAAGCAGCTGGGTCAGGGGCAGTCTCATCAGCTGCAGCAGATTCATCAGCTGGAGCTTCCATGATGATTTCTTCAATAGCCGGTACATCTGCACGGCTTTCTTGGTGGACTTCCTCAGCTTGAGGGGTTTCCTCGTCATGAGGAGATTCGTCTGTTGGCTCCTCAATCAAAGGCTGAGAAGTTGGTGTTGGAGGTGCAGCCTTCTTGTTGTAGTCGTCAACAGCTTTAGTGGCCAGCTTGATGAAATTGCGTTTGAGGCTTTTACGATCTGACAGCTTGGAGTACTTGTCAGTCAAATTCTTCATCTCTGCCTGTGTTGATACCAGTGCATCAGGCGTCAAGCTGAGGAGATTCTGCTTGAGGAATTTCTCCTTTTTAAGCTTTGCAACCTTGGCCTGCTTGGTCTGCTGTTCTTTCCACTTGGCTTCATTGATGAAAGTGGCCACCATGTGGATTATGACAGGAGGAAGTTTTAAATCATCAAGCGGAGTGTTTGGGTCCTCATACCAGATGTTGATGTAGTCAAGGAGGACCTTGGGGTCCATGGCCACAGGAATGGCACTGCCTGATGCTTGAGCTACTCTTTCCTGCTTGTTTCTGATGATGGCTTGCAGGGTTTGATCATCATATTCATCACTGCCCTCTGATGCAGACGGGACGGTGATGATTTTGCTAGGGCTTGGCAGAGTTGCTCGTTCAGCAGACACCTGAGTCTTCACAGGAGGTGGTGAAGACTTTGTCTCCGAGCTGGTTGCAGCTGGGAGTGAGGAGCCGGAGCTGGCGGTCATAGGCTTCATGACTTGCTTCTGTACTAGTTTCTCTTGAGGCTTTGGTGGTGGTGCTGAGAATTTTGGAGCTGAGGAGATTGGCACTGAGGGTTTTGGCGCTGATGGTTTTGGTGCTGAGGGTTTTGTAACTGATGCCTGAGCAGACTTCTCTTGAGGATTTGGAGCCCTTGGCTTTGACGGCACAGACTGCATTTGAGGAATTTCTGAACCAGAGGTCTCAGTGGCAGAGGAAGTAGCAGCAGCTGAGGCAGCAGCTGAGGATTCATTGAAGTTCCTCACTGCAGTTTCTGCCTACTTCTTGAGCTTAGCTAGATGCTTTTCCTTCTCATCTGGATAGTCATCAATGGTCTTGAGGCTTGAGGGATGTGCTGCTTGATGAGCCTCAAGTGGGGCCCGTTTGCCAGGGGGCTTCAGAGCGAATTTCTTCGCATACTTGGCAGTCACAAACCTGTATTCTTTCCATTCCTTCGCCCATCGGCGTTCTATCTTTTGCAGCCGTATCTTCCTCTTGGCCATTGTCTCATTTTCATCAGGTGTGCAATAGTCCAAGTAAATATCCTCAGGGATATCCACAGCCGTGTTTTGCTCAAGTTTCTTTCCTCCCTTCTGTTTTCTGTCATCCTCCATTTTCTTCAGCTGAGCATTTTGCTGATGAGATTGAACTCTTGAGGATTCTGATGAGACTTGAAGATTTTCTTCCAGAAACGCTGCAAATGAGTTAATGTGATGAGAACCGAGAGATTCATCAGCTGACATGTGTGTACCTGTGAACAAAGTATAGTTGCGAGGAATTTGGAGAGGTCATATGCGTTCTCAGATTTGAAGAAAATGAAAAAGTTTGACAGTTGAGGAATATAACCAGTGGTTGAGGAATTTGCCTAAGCATACTGTTCTTGGGTTCCAGAGTTGTACAGATCCAAAAATTCGCACAATTGAGGAATCTCGTGGAAATCTTAGATGCTTAGTATAGTTCATCAATGATGTGGTGATAGGCAGTGTTTGAGGAATCAAGTGCTTATCGTTTCTTGAGGAAAAACAGATTTCACATAGAAGATGTAAAATTGTAGATCTAACTTGCGGTAAAAATGGGATTTTATTTACCCTTGAAGGAGCACACGAAGAACACAAAGAAGTTGTGTAGAGAGGCTCTTCGGTTGCGTGTCCAATGCACCCTAACCCGGCGACAGAGGACGTCTACGGCAGCGGCGGACGAAGATGGTCCGACTCCGGCGTGGTTCCGGCAACGGGGAAGTCGAGGCAGTGAAGCTCTTCCTCACCGGCGACAAGACTACCAGTGATGGCGCTAGGGTTCGGTGGTGTTTGCTGTAGCAGGAGAGCGATGGAGCGAAGAAGAGTTTGCCAAGGGGGATAGGGACATATTTATAGCCAGACAGTTACTGTTGGCGCGAAGATTTTGGACCAAACAGCCCCTGCCTCTACGTCTCCGCAGGACACGTGTAGTTCCCGAACAAGGCGGTGGAGATAGTGGAGATCGTGGTTATCTGATCGTGGGAAGTGGGGTTCAGTTACTGTGCATTAAAGAAACAATTTTTGAAGATTTGAGGATTTCCGTTACAAAATCATCAGCTGACAAGGACGCAGTGAGGATTTTGAACAAAGTTTCAAGTAGAACGCATATGAAGAATTGAACAGACTGGATGAGTATATCATAGAGGGAAAGTAGGGTCCGATCACATTCACTTAGCAGAAATATCAACTTGAAGAAATAGCTATAAGTGAATGCTGTTGAGGACTTGAAATCACAGTCTATCTAGTCAAATGAAAGTCATCAAGTGTGTTTGAATATTTTGTTATAAATCGTCACAATGAAGAACAGCTGTTTTGAAGAAAAACACATTTTGAGGAAATGGAACATTTAAAGAAAATCAACTTGAGGAATTTCACATTGGGCGGTGGCGTGACCCACCATATAAGAATGTTGATTACAGACGCCGCGTACAATTGTCGTAGGGCCCTGAGAATCAATTTCTTCGTTGATTTCTTCACATTCAGAGTGACATTCTTCATTAGTTGAAGAAAATCGATTCATCATGTGTTGCACATCTAAGTCATCAATTTTGCATAAGTGTTCGGATGTGTGCATGTTTTTACAAAACATTTGAAGATTCTAAGATATTTAGCTCACACCGCAACTTGCAAAATCTCTTCTCATCCAAGGGCTTAGTGAAGATATCTGCCAGTTGATCATCAGTCTTCACATGGTCGATGAGGATATTGCCCTTGAGGACATGGTCCCGAAGAAAATGATGACGAATCTGGATGTGCTTGGTCTTCGAGTGTTGTACTGGGTTGTATGCAATCTTGATTGCACTCTCATTGTCACAGTAGAGAGGCACATTCTTCATGTTGATGCCGTAGTCCTTGAGGGTTTGCTTCATCCATAGTAATTGGGCACAACATGAACCAGCAGCAATGTACTCAGCTTTTGCAGTGGAGAGTGATACGCAATTCTGCTTCTTTGAGGACCAGCAAACTAGTGATCTTTCGAGGAAATGGCATGTGCCAGAAGTTGACTTGCGATCCACACGGTCGCCAGCATAGTCAGAATCAGAATACCCCACCAGATGAAGATTTGAACCCTTGGGATACATAGTCCTAGTGTTGGTGTGTGAGCTAAGTATCCAAGAATATGCTTCACAGCCTTACGGTGTGATTCCTTCGGTTTTGCTTGAAAACGTGCACACATGCAAACACTAAGCATTATATCTGGCCTAGATGCACATAGATACAATAAAGAACCAATCATAGAACGATATACCTGCTGATCGAAATCTTTACCATTTTCATCAGTGCCGAGGTGGCCGTTGGTAGGCATTGGAGTCTTGGCACCTTTGCATTCATGCATGTCGAATTTCCTCAGAACATCCTTGAGGTATTTCTCCTGTGATATGAAGATTCCATTGCTTTGTTGACGAATTTGAAGACCTAAGAAGAATTTCAGCTCCCCCATCACGGACATCTGATATTCTTCACTCATCATGTAAGCAAATTCATCACTGTATCGTTTGTCAGTACAACCAAATATGATATCATCGACATATATTTGACACACAAATAGCTCATTATCATAGGATTTAGTGAAAAGAGTTGGATCGAGTGAACCAGGTTTGAAGCCTTTCTTCATGAGGAATTCCTTCAATGTATCATACCATGCCCGAGGGGCTTGCTTGAGACCATAAAGAGCCTTTTTGAGTCTGAAGACTTTGTCTGGATTCTTTGGATCCTCAAAACCTGGGGGCTGAGCAACATATACTTCTTCCTCAAGCTTACCATTGAGGAATGCACTTTTCACATCCATTTGATATAAGATGATGTTATGATGATTAGCATAAGCAAGTAGTATTCAAATGGCTTCAAGTCTAGCAACAGGTGCAAAAGTTTCATCGAAATCTATTCCTTCAACCTGGGTGTAGCCTTGGGCTACAAGTCGTGCCTTGTTCCTCACCACTTGACCGTCCTCATCTTGCTTGTTTTGGAAAATCCACTTGGTGCCGATGATGTTGTGCTTGCGAGGATCTGGTCGTTTGACGAGCTCCCATACGTCATTCAGCTTGAATTGAAGAAGTTCGTCTTGCATAGCTTGGATCCACTCCGGTTCCAGAAAAGCCTCACAACTTTTGAGGGTTCTGTGATGGATACAAAGGAAAAATCCCCACAAAAGTTAACTAAGTGTGAAGCTTTTGAGCAAGTGAGAGGACCTGGCGCGTTGATGTCGTTGAGGATTTTGTCAAGTTCTACTTCATTTGCAACCCTCGGATGAGCTGGTTGAGGATTTCGTCTGGGCTGAGGAAGTGGTTCAGGTGCAATTTCCTCAGGAGCATCTTCTTGATTTTCATCAGTGATGGGGATCGTTTCTTCACCAATTTCCTCAGTGGGGACAATGTCTTCAGTAGGTTTGAGCTTTATTGCTTCCTCAGGAGACAGTTTATCTAGATCAGAAGGCAATTGCTCTCTTTGCGAGCCATTAGTTTCATCGAACCGCACATCTACAGTCTCAACAACTTTGTTGTGATAGTTGTTGAAGACTCTGTAAGCGTGCGAGTCCTTTCCATAACCGAGCATAAAACCTTCATGTGCCTTAGGTGCAAATTTTGAGCTATGGTGAGGATCTCCAATCCAGCATTTTGCACCGAAGACTTTGAAATAACTTACATTGGGTTTCTTGTTAGTGAGGAGTTCATATGAGGTTTTCTTGAGGAATTTGTGAAGATATACCCTGTTGATGATGTGGCATGCGGTGTTGATTGCTTCAGGCCAAAAGCGACGAGGAGTCTGATATTCTTCAAGCATAGTTCTTGCCATTTCAACCAGAGTCCTGTTCTTCCTTTCGACGACACCATTCTGCTGAGGAGTATAAGGAGCAGATAATTCGTGAGTAATACCAAGTTCATCAAGATAATCATCAAGACCGGTGTTTTTGAACTCGGTTCCATTATCACTCCTGATATGTTTGATCTTGATGCCAAAGTTCGTCGAGGCCCTTGAAGAAAATCGTTTGAAGATTTCCTGCACTTCAGTTTTATACACTATGATATGCACCCAAGTATATATGGAATAATCATCAACTATGACGAATCCATATAAAGATGCTGCATTGGTTAGTGTGGCATAGTGAGTAGGTCAAAATAGATCCATATGAAGCAGTTCGAATAGACGAGTAGTGGTCATGATAGTCTTCGAGGGATGCTTGGATCTGGTCATTTTCCCAGATTCATAAGCACCGTAGAGATGATCCTTGAGGAATTTGACTGATTCGATGCCGATGACATGCTTATTCTTCGCGAGCGTGTGCAAATTCCTCATGCCTGCATGACCTAGTCTTCGGTGCCACAGCCATCCTTCTGGGGTTTTTGCTAGTAAGCAAGTGGCTGGTTGAGGACCTGTAGATAAATCAACAATGTACAAATCCCCTCTTCTTACACCTTCGGAGACTTTGGATCTGTCAGATTCCATGATGACTACACATCTATATCTACCAAAGATAACAACCATATCAAGATCACAAAGCATCGAGACTCATATGAGATTAAAACCAAGGGATTCAACAAGCATCACTTTGTCCATATGCCTATCCTTGGAAATAGCCACTTTGCCAAGTCCCAATACCTTGCTTTTACCTTTGTCAGCATATGTGATTTTGCTTCAGAGGTGATGGAGTTAGTGGCATATTCATCAGTAAGCTTTTATCACCAGTCATGTGATGTGTGCAGCCACTATCAAGAACCCACTCAGTATTCTTGGGTTTGTCATCCTGCATATGAATTAGTACAGCTTACCATCTCATATGCTTCAGATTTGAAGAATATGATATCAATTTCATCATATAAGTATTTCATCACAACAGAAATATAAGGACGTGTGAAATATTTCTATTTCATCAATCATTAGCTTGCGTCCTATCAAGCATTTCCTCAGGTCTCCAGCAAATTCTTCAGATGATGATTTTCATCTGGAGACCTGACCTGCAGAAGTGATTAGTTCGATTTCTTCACCACCCACATCTGAAGGGGTGGCAAAGCATTCATCATCCTGCGAGCACCATATGAGAAAGGTGGCATTGAAGCCAATGCACTTCTCTTAACAGTAGGGGGGTTAAAGTACTCATATGAATATGCAGAGAACTGGTTTGAGGATTTATGAACATAATGATTTGAGGAGTAACACTCATATTCATATTCCTTGTAGTTTCCCTGCATATTAGATGCATTAGCATGGGTACGAGCATAGTTTTGACCAGTTGAGGATTTTGATCCTCTTGAAGACTTTGGTCCTCCTGAGGAATTTGATCTGGGGTTCAGATTCTTCAATGGTGGTGTCATGAGGACATTCACCTGAAGATTTTCAAGACAACTTTTGGGAACCCAGATTTTCCTCAAGGGAGGGCCATTCCTGCAGTTAGTTCCAACATATCGAGCAAATACTTCACCAGATTGATTTTTGAACGGTTTATAGTTGGAGTCAAATGACTCATCTAAGGAATAGGATAATTCACATGAAAAGCCAGTTAGATTAGATGGATCAAAAGGAGGCCCGGTAGCAGCAACCCATGAGGTTTTGGGATACTGCTCAGGTTTCCAATAAGATCCATCAGCATTTAATTTCCTCTCAAAGGCAATTCCTTCTTTCCTCGGGTTCCTGTTCAAGATCTGCTTTTTGAGCACATCACAAAGGGTTTGATGTCCTTTGAGGCTTTTGTATATGCCTGTTACGTACAATTCTTTCAACCCTACATTTTCATCAGTAACATTTGTGTTTTCCTCAAGTGAAGAAATAGACACAACAGGTGCAGTTGAAGAATTTGTAGCAATAGTAGCATTTGATGATTCTGGTGAGGAATTAGCAGTTTCGCGTTCAATGCATTTAAGACATGAAGGAATGAATTCAACTTGACCAACGCTGATCTGTTGAGCTAGTAATGAATCATTTTCCATACGAAGATCATCATGAGACATCCTCAGCTTCTCAAGATCAAGCTTCCTTTGAAGAAATTCATAGGAAAGCTTCTCATGATCAGTGAGGAGTGTATCATAACGATCCTGAAGACTTTTCACATCTTCAGTGAGGATTTGGGTAAGGTTCATTTCATCATTCAACAGATCATCACTTTTATTTAGCAGTTTCTGAAGCTTTTCCAGGGCAGTTTGTTGTTTAGTGGCAATGATAGCAAGTTTACTATAACTGGGTTTTTTATAATCATCAGGTTCACAATCACTTGAATCAGAGGAGGAGGCATTATTTGGTACCTTTGAACCTTTTGCCATGAAGCAATAGGTTGGAGCAAAGTCATCAACATAGTCATCAGTGTGGATGGTGCAATCATTTTCTTCAAGATTGAAGATTGACTTGCTGACGAAAGTGGTTGCCAGTGCAAGACTAGCCTGTCCGGATTCTGAGTCTTCATCAGAACCCTCTTCTTCATCACCTTCCTCTGATTCCGCTTCGGAGTCCATTTCCTTGCCAATGAGTGCCCGAGCCTTTCTGAAACTAGTCTTCTTGTGCGATGAGGGCTTTGAATATGAGGATTTTGAAGATTTCTTCTTTTTCTTCGAGTCATCAGAACTGTCATCCTTGTATTTCTTCTTCTTTGATTCCTTTCCCCAACGGGGACAATCAGGAATGTAATGACCTGATTTCTTGCACTTGTGGCAGGTTCGTTTCTTGTAGTCCTCATATGAAGATTCTGATTTCCTCATGTCTCTTCTTGAAGATTTACCAAGCTGACCACGTCGTGTAAATCTCTGGAATTTCCTCACGAGCATTGCAAGCTCCTGTCCAAATTCTTCAGGGTCACCAATGCTGTCATCTGTGTCTTCTTCTTCAGATGAGGAAATTGCTCTAGCCTTCAGTGCACGTGGTCTGGAATAGCTTGGTCCATATAGATCTTTCTTTTCTTCTAGCTGGAATTCATGAGTATTTAGCCTTTCGAGTATATCAGCTGGATCAAGCATCTTGTAGTCTGGTCTTTCTTGAATCATCAGAACTAAAGTATCAAATGAAGAATCCAGAGATCTCAGCAGTTTCTTCACAACTTCGTGATCAGTGATGTCTCGAGCTCCCAGTGCTTGTAGTTCATTTGATATGTCAGTGAGGCGATCAAAGGTGTCTTGGCAGCTTTCATTGTCATGTCTCTTGAAACGATTGAAGAGATTGGGAAGAATATCAACACGAGAGTCACGCTGGGTTGATACTCCTTCATTTACCTTGCACAGTCTCTCCCAGATCATTGTCGCAGAGCCCAAAGCACTTACTCTTCCAAACAGGCCTGGGCTCAGATGGCCACAGATGATATTCTTTGCTTGAGAATCGAGTTGCTTGAATTTCTTCACATCAGCAGCAGAGACACTAGCAGAGATGATGGGACGCCATGTTCCACAATATACCAGATATCATTATCAATAGCTTGTAGATGCATTTGCATTTTGTTCTTCCATAAGGGAAAGTTCTTTCCTTCGAAGGTAGGACATGTTGCAGTCACCTTAAACATGCCTGCAGTCGACATAACTAAAACTCCAGGTGGTTAAACCAAAATCACACAGAACAAGGGAGTACCTTGCTCTGATACCAATTGAAAGTGCGTTATATCGACTAGAGGGGGGTGAATAGAAGATTTTTAGAATTTCATCACTGAGGAAATTCCTTTTGAGGAAATTCCTCACTAATGACTAACTTACAGCGGAAACAGTAAAGGATCAGAAGTGCAAAGTTTCACAACAACAGTTTTTCGGAGTGAAGAATGTGAAAACATATGAGGATTTATGAAGAATGTGAAAACATATGAGGCACGCAGAATACATATGAGGATTAACTGACGTGAAGAATTTGGGGTTGAGGAAATTCAGAGAAACTCTTCAGCAAATTCTTCAAACAGTAGCAGTGAAAGTCATCAACACATAATACGAGGAAAGTAATGAGTTGAGGAATTAGAACCCGTTTCTCAGTGAAGACAGTCGTTGATGACCCAGTTCCAACTGCTGTGATAGTCGTACATCTGGTTTGGAGCGGCTTGGTATTGAAACCAAAGGACACACAGTCCCGGGACACATAGTCCCTACCGTGTTCTCCTTGGGCTAAGAACACACAATCCTCGCCCAACACTCGTGGTAAGTCTTCAGGGCAGACTTCCAAACCCTCACAAACTTGGTCACCCGGCGATCCACAATTGACTGCTGGAAAGCTCTAGACCATGACGCCTAACCGTCTGGAGGATGCACAATCCTCAAAGGTAAAAGGCTTCAGTCCCACACAGGAACAACTTCTTCAGTGATGCTCAATCACTAGGTTTGGTTTGTGGTTTCAGTGTATGGTGTATTTCCTCACTAATGAATTACTCTTGAAGATTCTGAGGAATTGGGTTGCTCTTATGACAAGTGTCAGTTTCTAACGGAGCAGCCAACCAGCTAATGGTTGTGGGGGGTGGCTATTTATAGCCTGGGAGCATCCCGACATGATTTGACACTAATGCCCTTAAATAATATGACCGTTGGAGTGGATAAGACCAATGACTTGGCGTGGCTATCGAAACGGTCGGAACCCTCAACTGTGAGAGTCCTCATGTCACTCGTATTCCTCACTTGAGGCTTTTGATAGGATTAGGCTTGGGATGAGCATCATGAGGAAATTCATTCCAAAGTGTAACTTCGACCCCCTTTAACAGTACGGTGTTCCTATTACTCAAATGCGAAGAAAATAAAACAGAAAGAGTAAATCTTCATGCTTCAAATTCTTCAGAGTGATTTTCTTCAGGACACACCGGATTCCTCAATTTCAGTATCTTCATGAGGAATATCAATTTCATCGCAGATTCCTCGCGATTCATTTCTTTAGCTTCAGACCAATTTCGTCAACCGAAGATATATATTTTTAGGGGTCGATATTTTTCAAATATCTCAAACTCCTCAATGACTTATAGATCCTGTGTACACTCATAAACACATTAGATACTTAACCTATAAGTCTTCAAACCACCAAAATCACTAAGGGGCACTAGATGCACTTACAGAACTTATCAATGCTGAGCATGGTTGGGTCACGACGCTCGTTGCTCCAAGTGTAGCGCCGGTTCTTACATTTGATCTCTTTTAGTCCCGCGGCATCAATTGATGTTCTAAACCTACCCATGAGCCTACGGTTTAGGTTGAGGTTATTTTTGTCTCTAGCTTCGTAGATGAGGTTGAAATCTCCGTTGATTAGCCATGGCTCTACTAACGGAGGTGCCAAGAGGGAGATTTCCCGGAGGAAATTCTCTTTTCTGGCGTCGTATGTTGGGCCGTAGACCGATGAAATCCAGAAACTATTTGGCTGTCCAAGTAGTTTAACTTTTGCTGTGATTGCAAAAACTCCTACAACATGGGATTCTACCGTTGCTAGTTGTCTGTTCCAAAGTATTGTTGCCCCACCACTTGTCCCGATTGCCGGTAGGACGATGCAGTCAGTAAGGGATCGTCCCCCAATTTCGTTAACAATTGTTGGGGTCGAATCCGTGATCTTAGTTTCCTGTAGACAGAGTATTGCAACACGGTGTGCAGTAACCACCTTTGCAAATGGCCGCCCTCTTGACCGAGTTGTTAATACCTCGGACGTTCCACGACATAATTGGAAGAAGTTTGTCACTCATTTGGATACAGGCTTATACTCCAATGGCTAAATATACTAGATGGCCTCTGGCCCAAGAACAACACCTCTGCTACCATACAAGGGGGGCGCCGGCGTCCACCCATAGGCCCCAGAATACGCCGGCGTTGATCAGCACTACCTCTATCCTTACACATGAAATGTAATCCTAGCTCAGACCAGCTACAAGTCGGCCGCCATTGAAGCTGTAAATAACCTAACATACTAAACTCCGGCCTCCGCGGCGTGCCCATCAGGTCCAGCCATGCGTGCCATGACTCGTAGCGCGTCGCTGTCTAGGTGCGTGAGCTTTGCAATGACTGCAATGTCGCTATCCGACACTGGCTCCTCGAAGCGTCGGAGCAGTGCCTTGGCGACGTCCTCAGTCATCTTCTGCCTTGGCCCTAGGAGTCCCAGCTCCTTGACGATGCGAAAGGAGGCTCGCTGCGCCACCGGTATAGTCGTTGTGTTCGCCGCCTGACGGGCGTTGTGCCGTGTCGGGGTGGCCGCAATGCGGCTCTTGGGTGGGGCTAACGGTCGTCTTGCCGGTGTGGCAAGGATCGGCGGCTCTGTCGCGCGGAAGAGGCCACGGGTCTGCTGCTGGTTGCCATCGTCGGCGGTGATCTCCAGTTGGCATCTCCATTGCGCAGGTAGCTGATGGTGTAGCGCGGTTGAACTGGCCGCAGTCCGTCGTAGCAGCCGAGAGCGTCGGGCTGAATGCGTCTAGTTGCACCCATTCGGCCGCATCTACGTCGTCCTCGAAAAAGTTGTCGCCTCCGAAGTCAAGTGGTGCGGCTACTGCAGCCTCTGCAACTGCGTGCACATCGACCGCCACAGAGTCGGCGAGCACAGATGCAACAGTAGGTTTCTTCGCCGCCCTAAAGAAGTCATCAACGAGATCCTTCCCGTTGCCTCGGTGCCCGTCGGCCGCCTCAGGCAGTGGTTCTGCTACTGGTGGCGCAGGGGTGCGGCCGCGGCTACGCCTGTGCCGATGTGGAGGTGGCAAGGGAGGTGCCGTGGTTGTCCTTCCTCCCCCCTGACGTTGCGTCGTGCTCTTGGGGCGACGAGGAGATCGGCTGCGCTGGCGTGATGCCCCAGCTGAGACTTCCGTGCCGGGGTGCGGCTCCGTCGCAGAAGCACGTCTTTCCAGGAGCGCTGGCCCGCACCCCTGAAGCCACCGTCGCCATTGTTGTCACGGCCACGTCCTCCCCATGGCATGCCGTTGCAGCCTAGGTTGGTGACCGAAGCATGTGCGCGGCGTTGCGGCCGAGCTCCACGCTAGCCATCTTCGCCCCCCATGGTCCAGGATGCCGGTGTCACTGCCGGGAACGGGCGGTCGTCGTTGTCGGAGTCGGACGACGGTATACCACTCTGACCAGAGTGGGAGGACCGTGGGGATGGAGTGGTCCAGTCCTCGACCCGGTCCACATGGATGAGCATGGAGTACTCGGCCGTCGCTGGCGGTGGAGCAACGCGCCGGTCAGGAGGTGAGAAACCCTCCATCTCCTCAACCCGACCTGCGCCGCGCGGGAGCACTCCCAAGGTGTGCTTGGTGGGGATGTTGGCGACGTCGCTGGTCCACACCCAGCAAGCAAAGGTCTTGGTGTGGCCACGCTCGAGTGTCCTTCTATCGAGACGATCCACTCTAACCCTCCTGCCGAGGATCTCCTCGGCGCCCTCCACCGACCAGTAGTGCATCGGCACCCCCTCGACGACAATACGGATGTGCAGCAGGAGGGAGTCGAAAGCAGCGTGGTCGTGGTCGTGCCAGGTGGAGATGTTGAAGATGGCACCATCGACCCTGATGGAGCCGCGTCGAACGGCGTTCACTTGAAGCGCCGGCTGGGTGAAGACGACGAAATAGTGCTCCGGGTGGTGGGCGGTGACGCGTAGCGAGTGCACCGGGATGGAGAGCTGCGTCTTGAGCGCCCGTCCGACCGCCATGGGGGACGTTGCATTCACCCCGTCGGCCGCCCGAAGCGTGACGGCGTGGGCGCGGAGGAACGCGACAGCCTGCTCTATTGCCGGCGACGGGACAGTCACCGAGCAGCTGTCCCGGGGGCGTCGAGCATGATCCGCCTGCTGAAGCAATGATGGAGCGGCTGTCGACATGGTCGCGGGTGGCGGTGGGAAACGCAGCCTAGAGTGCAGCGGCTTTTAGGGTGGTGGTGGACCGAGCCTGCTCTTAGCGCTCCTAGCTATTCCTGCGTACTTCGGATGCTGCGGGCCGTTGCGACTAGTGTGTCATGCTCTCTTGCAGGTGAGGCAATGGATCGGGTCTCTACAACCGGCTATCTTGTGGCGAGTGCTGAGGCACCGGAAGCAGCGTCCCCTGAACTTGGTAATGAAGGCGAGGCGCGCTTGGTCTTGGTTAGCAGAGAAAGCGGCGTGCCGGGCCGAGCCGTGCCTCCCAGGGTGCACCTCTTGGACCGTCGGGCGAGCAGCATGGCGCCGTGCTTTCTGGGAGGAGACCTCGGTCTAGGCCCCCCCCTCAGCAGAGACATCTTTCGACGGGGCTACGACGATTGACCTGAGCGTAGCAATTGGTCGCGGCATGGGAAGCTCCGGGAGATCGGGAGAATCGACCGATGCGGACGCGGTGCTGGTAGGAGAAGCCGGCACGTCGAGCAGACCAGCGGGAACGTCCCATTCTCCCCCGGTCCGAGCCCGGGAGCATCCCCCCCGCAGCCAGATCCGCGGCGGGGAAGGCGGATCCGGTGTTGACTCGCGCGTCGTGGTGGCCAGAGCGGCCGACGGACCGCCGGACGAGCGGGAGCGACGACTGTCGACGCGGGAAGGTCTAGCCGTCATCTCGCGCGTCAGGAGGGCGGCTGACGGACCGACGGGCGAGGGGCTGCGCTGCGCTTCTCCACGACGGGCAGGGGAGGAGCCAACGGATCTTGTTGTGGGGTGGCTTGCCATGAAGGCTGTATGGTGGTGGCCGCCGCGGCCGGGGTGACCAACGGCGGCGGTGCGGGGGAGGACCTGGGCTCAGCTCAGCTCATGAGCGGGCAGGCAGGTCTAGTTCTATTGTGAAGAGATTGGGCTGGAAACCTATCTTTTATCATGCCTGCGTTACCAAGTAGAACAAAAAAGAGATATATTCTCAACATGCTATATATCAATTCAAATTAAACTAGTCACAAAACTTCATAGTTTTCCTACGAATACAAAATGTTCAGACTCAAAAGGACATCCCAATACTACTACTGTCACTTTATCTCCCCTTCTGAACCAAATACCTGCTCTCGGCCCTAGAGGGTGAGATCCATCCCCTCCCTCCACGGTTTCCGCTCTCCACCGTCCCGTACCTGTACCCTTCTTTCCCCTCCCAGTCATCCTCTTCCTCTCCCGAGTCCTGACCTACCCAAGCAAGCTCCAATCCGGCCCGATGCGGCTCTAGAACACCTCCTACAGTCTACCGTGTCCTATACCCGCCGCCGCGCCGTAGCTTAGGTCACCGCCGGCGTCTGCCCCCCCTAACCCGTCCGACCCCCCACGCGCGTCGCCGCCATCGCCGTTCCCGGTCTGCCCCGTCGCGTCGCTGCTATATCAACCCCGTCCGCCATCCTGGCGTCTATGAGCTTTTTGGCACCCAGTGATTAGATAAACCTCACTGATCTCCACAAATTTTGGGCGTGCCGCGCAAATTGGGTGTGCTGGTGCACACCCGGCACGCCATCTAGATCCGGCGCTATTATGGCTGTCTACTACAAGTTCAAGAGTGCCAGAGACTATGACTCGATCCCTATCGAGGGGCAATTCATCTCGGTTCTCAACCTCAAGGAGATGATTTTTGAGTCCAAGCACCTTGGCAGAGGCACTGATTTCGACCTCATGATCTCGAATGCCCAGACTGACGAAGGTTGGTTCTTTCTCAGCAAAGAACCCTTGTTTCATTTCTTGTGTGGGCGAATGTATACAAGATGTTAGTGCTAGCTAGATAATACTGGTTCTTTCTCAGAGAAGAACCTTTGCTTGATTTCTTGTGTGGGTGATTGTACACAAGATGTTAGTGCTAGATAATATTTTGATAGGCTCAGGTTGTAATTCTGTTTGGCTGTGTATCGTAAGCCATTTGGCTGTTTGATTCATGCACTCAAGATGTCTGAAAATTGAGGCCTTATCTAGTTGGCATCATTTGTTGTCTGCCTCAATTTTTTCTTATGATTTGAGCTTTCTAAGACATGACGACTTGATCTACTGATTTGGTGCGGAGGATTAACTATAAGCTGGGTTTAGAGATAAAATTACAATACTTAAACAATTTGACATGATCTTTGTTTGCAATGTTTAGCAACTCGAATGTCTTTTGCGATGCTGAGCACATGTACCACGCATTGCATCGAAGACTAGTAAGTGTGTTCTAATGAAGCATCGCGTTGTTTGCTTACCTCACCGAACAATCATTCTGGATTAATGGATTTTACTGCGGGCATTCAGATTGAAATACAGTTGTATCTTAAGAACTTATAATTAGTGGGCAGGATAGGAGTATCTTGATTTTGGGGGGACTTGGGATGGTTTTTGTACAGTCGAAGTATTACTTAAACCATTTCCTGTCATGTTTGCACTTTCAGAGTATGCTGATGAATCTATCATGATACCAAAGAACACGTCAGTGTTGATTCGCCGGATACCAGGACGCCCAAGGATGCCAATCGTTACCGAACCACAAGAGTACTGTTTTGCTCTTTGATTCCGCACTTACTCCACATCATACCTCATAATTCACATTACTGATGCATCAATAGTCAAATACACCTACACACACGACCCATCTGAACAGATTTCTAATTTGTATGTTTTGACTTTGCCTGCTTCATGTCACCGGATACAGTCCATGTCAGGAGTTACTCCTTATCAGCAATCATAGTTTTAAGGTTCACATCCATTTCTTGCAGGGCAATAGCTGCAGAAAATAGGGTAGAAGAAATCATGCCTTCTGGCAGCACTTTTCTTGGTGATTCATCTATGAAATATGTAAGAATAACTTCTAGTCCAGGTTACATTTATCTCACACAGTAGTTGCCACTGCAACAGTGCAACCACAGTTCGATGTTTCAGCTACTACTGTAGTTTATTAATCCAGGGAGCTGATATTTAAGGTATTGAAATCGCAGCATGAAGAATCTGAGTGGGATGATGAGTTCGGCAACTCTTTATATGTTTCTGATTCGGTTCCTTCTCAGCCTGCTAGCCAGGCAATTGACGCTTCTTCTGAAAATCAAATCGACGAAGATAGTAAGATAAAAGCCCTTATTGATACAGCGGCCGTTGACTATAGGTGAGTGATCTACTGGACTGGTCGAATGACTGTTCTATTATCGATCAGAGGAATAATACTAGTTATATACTGGACTGGATGGTCACGTTTTCAGCCAAATTCCTGATGGCTATGGATCCGGAAGAGGTTACGGCAGAGGAATGGGTGGGAGAATGATGGCTGGGCGTGGTTTTGGTAATTCTTTCAAACCCTTTCTATTGCTATGCTTTTGCAAGATTTATGTAGAACTTAGTAGCACTAATCTTCATGAGAGGAGTACTATGGGCACCTATGCAACATGGATACCTGTTAACATCATTATTTGAAACTAGATGTTTATATTAATACTAATGTGCTGTGACATTCTTAAGGGCGTGGGATGGGTCGGCTAGAAAACAGGTCACCTCCTCCTGGCTATATTTGTCATAGATGTAAAGTACCTGGTATGTTGGTCACTTGTCAAATCTTTGTTAATGGAATATTATGTCCTGTTTCACTTGACCAATACTGTTTTGCAGGTCATTTCATTCAACATTGCCCAACAAATGGTGATACTAGATATGACGTCAGAAGGATGAAACCTCCAACTGGCATTCCAAAATCCATGTTAATGGCAACTCCAGATGGCTCATATGCACTGCCAAGTGGGGCTGGTGCTGTTTTGAAGCCAAATGAGTGAGCTTAAGTTGCTTATCTAGTTCCATAATCACTAATTCTGCGTCTACTTGGAAGTAAAGATTAATCATCTTATTTTGTTTTGTGACAGAGCTGCTTTTGAGAGGGAGATAGAGGGCCTACCCACCACCCGCTCTCTCAGTGATCTCCCGCAAGAGTTGCGTTGCCCGTTGTGTAAAGAAGTAATGAAGGATGCCGTTCTAACTAGTAAATGCTGCTTTAAGAGTTTCTGTGATAAATGTAAGTTGTGCTTTTCAGAATCTATTATTTTCACATTGGCTTTAAAAAGGATGAAAAGAGGCAAGGCGACGGGTTCTGATTGTATCCCCATTGAGGTGTGGGGAGGCCTCCCGGACATAGCGTAATATGGCTAACTAAGCTTTTTAACCTCATTTTTCGGGCAAACAAGATGCCAGAAGGATGGAGACGGAGTATATTAGTACCAATCTTCAAGAACAAGGGGATGTTCAAGAGTTGTACTAATTATCGTGGAATTAAGCTGATGAGCCATACAATGAAGCTATGGGAGAGCGCCATTGAGCACTGCTTAAGAAGAATGACAAGCGTGCCAAAAATCAGTTTGGTTTTATGCCTGGGAGATCGACCATGGAAGCCATTTTCTTGGTACGACAACTTATGGAGAGATGCATGGAGCAAAAGAAAGACTTGCATATGGTGTTCATTGACTTGGAGAAGGCCTACGATAAGATACCGCGGAATGTCATGTGGTGGGCCTTGGAGCAACACAAAGTCCTAGCAAAGTACATTACCCTCATCAAATACATGTACGATAATGTTGTGACAAGTGTTCGAACAAGTGATGGGGACACCGATGACTTCCCGATTAAAATAGGACTGAGCTTTGAGCTCTTATCTTTTTGCCTTGGTGATGGATGAGGCCATAAGGGATATACAAGGAGATATCCCCTGGTCTATGCTCTTTGTGGATGATGTGGTGCTAGTCGATGATAGTCAGACGGAGTCAATAGGAAGTTAGAGCTATGGAGACAAACCTTGGAGTCCAAAGATTTTAGACTTGGTAGAACTAAAACCGAGTACATGAGGTGCGGTTTCAGTACTACTAAGGCGTGAAGAGGAGGAGGTTAGCCTTGATGGTCAGGTGGTGCCTTAGAATGACACCTTTTGATATTTGGGGTCAATGCTGCAGAAGGATGGGGACATCGATGAAGATGTGAACCATCAAATCAAAGCCACATGGATGAAGTGGCACCAAGCTTCTGGCATTCTCTGCGACAAAAGAGTGCCACAAAAGCTAAAAGGCAAGTTCTATAGGACGGCGATTCAACCCGCAGTGTTGTATGGCGTTGAGTGTTGGCCGACTAAAAGCCGACATATTCAACAGTTAGGTCTGGCGGAGATGCGCATGTTGAGATGGATGTGTGGACACACAAGGAAGGACCGAGTCTGGAATGATGATATATGAGATACAGTTGGGGTAGCACCGATTGAGGAGAAGCTTGTCTAACATCATCTGAGATGGTTTGGGCATATTCAGCGCAGGCCTCCGGAAGCTCCAATGCATAGTGGATGGCTGAAGCGTGTTGATAATGTCAAAAGAGGTCGGGGTAGACCGAACTTGACATGGGAGGAGTCCGTAAAGAGAGGAATGAAGGACCGGAGTATCACCAAAGAACTAGCCATGGACAGGGATGCATGGAAGCTTGCCACCCATGTGCCAGAACCATGAGTTGGCTGCGAGATCTTATGGGTTTCACCTCTAGCCTAGCCCAACTTGTTTGGGACTAAAGGCTTTGTTGTTGTTGTTGTTGTTGACATTGATACTGTTGTCACTTAATACAAATATGGTTTTGGTGTATGGATTTTCTACATTGTGTTTTCCTTGTTCTTCTCAATATCTCCACTTCCAAGTTTCAAATATACATGCTCTTTAGTGGGCTGACATATTGTGTTTTGTCGGCAGGCATTAGAGACTACATAATTAACAAGTCAATGTGTGTCTGTGGTGCCACAAGCATATTAGCAGATGATCTTCTCCCCAATAAAACTCTAAGAGAAACCATCAGCCGCATATTAGAGGCGCCACCAACTAGCAGTACAGAAAATGTGGGAAGCATGGTGCAAGTACAGGGTATGTATATCAGTTATATATCAGATTATCTGCCTCTATAAGATTAGAACTGATGAAGTACCTTGCATAGACATGGAGTCGGCTCTACCTGTACCACACAAGCTTAGGTCTCCTGCTGTTTCTGCTGCTTCAAAAGAAGAACCTAAAGCACCGATGCCTATAGAGGAATCTCCAGACGCTGAGAGCCAGAGTGGATTGAAAGCGAACATTGATGTGAGTTCTTCAGATAATAAGGTTACCGCAATTCCAGATATCACTGAAGGGACAATGGACTCGAAGAATAGCAAAAATGAAAAAACACCAGAGATGATTCATGTCACAAAAGATTTGCAGGAAAAATTGCCTGCAGGCGAACAAGGTGATAATCATTCTGCCATGTTCCATTTTAGCTAACCTTGCCTGTGATGCAACCTCTTTTGTGACCTTGTCAGTTTTATTGAATTAAACATTTATTTGGGTCAAATTAGCCAAATGTTCATCTTGTTTGTGTTTTTAATAGTGTGTGCATGTTTGATATTTAAACTATTTATTATCATTGAAATAATGATATTATGTTGGTGACTGAAGCGATAAAGAAGAAAAAGAAGAAGAAGATGCGCGCACCAGGGAATGGTAAGTTCAGATTCACCAACCATGATATGTTCCTTGAACAGAATACATTGTCATATTATTTGATTACACCTTTATTGGTTTACCCCTATTTATTCGAACATTGCTTATTCTACCTACAGTCGAGGAGCAATGGAATAATAATTATCAAGATTTTGGACCTGAGAATTTTGCTGGAATGCCTTTGGGTCCACAAGGAGGTTTTAACCCTTACTGGGGAGGAGGGATGCCATTGCCAATGGATTATATGGGTGCGCCATTTCCAGGTCCCATGCCTTACATGGGCTATCCTCCACCAGGTCCGTTTGATCCTTTTGGTGGGGGAGTTCTCCCACAAGATCCATTTATGCCCCCGGCATACATGATGCCAACAGTTCCTAGGTACACCTCTAGCATCGTTTTGATGTTTTGTGAATGAATTCGTACATGTATGAATGTTCTATTGCTCTGTGAAATTTTAGAGGAATGCATAACCTGCAAATTTCGTGGCTCTTTTTCCAATTTGGTTGGAGATGAGCATCATGTCTAGCAGATTGTAATATACTCAGTAGAAATATACAAGCCCCTCCTTGATTTTTGGATCTAACTTGGACCATGAATTTGACTAACAAAATATGAGTTAAATGCCACAAAAGTTATACTATTGGATTCGCATCCGAAAGAGGTTCCCAGTGGTACGACTTTTATGACATATATAACTCATTTTTTGTTAGTCAAACCTATTGTCGGCTAAAAAATTGAGGAATATATACGCCTTATCTTTTCACACATTGGCTATTACTACAATGGCCAGTTGGCCACTGGTTAAATGATGAAACTCTTGAATAATTCATTTTCAGGGACCTTTCTGAATTAGCTGTTAACAGCATGGGAATGAACATGGGGCCACCGGTTGTGAGAAGAGATGAATTTGAGCCCAGGAAACCAGATGGGAGAAGACGTGAAATGGATCGATTCAATGGAAGGTGATTAGGCAATTCAAATTATATGTTTCACTCAACATTCTACTATTCTACAACCTAGACACTTCGAATCATATGCTTTGTTTTCACCCAATATTTTATGAAATTATACACTTCGAACCATATGTTTTGTTTCCACCTGATATTCTATGAAACAATATGATTAGGTGCCTTGGTACTTTTAGATTCATCTAGTGCATTGGCCATAAGTGATACCCTAGAACTATGAGTAACTAGGACAAATAATACCCATACCCCTAGTTACGCTGGGGTTTATTTCTACATGATCTGGTTTCTGTTGATTGCATCACAATCAAGTATGAATATCACATATTTGAGTCAGCAAATATATAGAAGGTGCAAGCGCATTGTTGGACTTCTCCTGTAGACTGAGCACATCACATTCAGTGCTTATTCTGCATGGCAAGGTTCAACATGGTCCCTTGTTGAAACATTTTAATGACCTAAACTTCTTCCCTGGCTTTTGGCTCACTCGGGTATAGTACTCTTCCAAAGTGGCACACTTTACACGATCCAACTCGTCAAAGCAGATTGCTGGAAGTACCTTGTCCTGCCGTCTTGCGGTGCGGCCTTGAGCCCTCGATGCTCAACGTATCCAAATGCTGTACGAAGTAAACGACTCGAATGGTGAAAAAAAAAGTGCACCTAGGTGCTAGCTAGGCGGCAACAGAACGCCTAGCGCTTAAGCATGCCTAGGCGTGTGGTTAGGCGAGATAGGTGCTAGGCAGTGGAAAAACGCACAAATTAACGACTAGCACTTTTTTCCTTGCTCGAACGTAAATCCTCAAGCAATACCTTAGCAAAATCAACATATTGATGTTACACTCTTGAATTGTCAAACTAGTCCTAGAGCACATAAAATCTTACCCTCTTTTAGCAAAAGCACCCTCCAGAGAGTTTCTTTACAGGATATAAGCACCTCAAATGTACTAATCAAACAGAAGGAAAAGAAAGGGGGTTCATGGTTTGACCCATGTCATGCCTCCAGTTCACAAATGTGACGCTTTGGATATTGACGTGGTCTTCAAGTGTAACTTTGACTATCAGTTTTTTTTGTATCAATATGTATAATACAACAAAATTATAGTATTCAGAAAATACTTTTGAGACAGATCTGTGTATGCAATTTTTCAAGTTTCTATCTAAATATTTTAGATGATACCTCCGTCCCAAAATAACTGTCTTAAGCTTAGTACAATTTTATACTAAAGTTAGTAGAAAGTTGAGACAGTTATTTTGGGACGGAGGGAGTATTTTGTAGCAAGTATTTAAGAAGTTTGACTAGAGATTTGTCCAAAACATTACATCACATATTTGTAACTGGAAGGAGCATTAGACACTGTGGAAAAAGAGAGCAAAGATGTGCTTAACTCGAGGTGCTTGCTATTTTGGATCCACTCCCTGCGTTCTTCGTATGTGAGCTGGATCTAATTCTGTAATAAATAGTCGTATCATTTAGTGGAAAAGAAATCTTTACCATCCAATCAAGATTTAATGATCAGGAACGAGGCTGTAGAAACAGCTTTAAAATGGCAATCACACTACATTCTGATATTTGTTTTGCTTTTGATCAAAGCATGTGAGTTATGTGAACCGTGTAGTTGAAACAGTCTTCATAATTTAGCGTTTTGGCTTCATCTAGTTAACTAGCCTTCATAGTTTTGCTCTTGATATTCTTGTTTTCAGTGATGAAACTTGCCACTTGTGTCCCAAAGTGCAAATTCCTTGTGCCTTGAAAGTCCAAATTCCTGAAAGATTCATCCTCAGTTATTCACCATCCTTTATGAAAATGGTTAAAATGTATTAATGAATGCTCAATGCTTATCTACAAATGCAGGGAGAGGGACCGGGAGCGGGAACGTGAACATTCCCGCGAGAGGGAAAAGGAGCGGGAGAGGCAGCGGGAGCGAGACCGTGATGGTGACCGAGACCGAGACCGAGACCGAAACCGAGACCGCGACCGGGACCGGGGCAGGGAGTATCGAAGGGAAGCAAGGGAATCATCAGGAGCCGTAAACGATAGTACATCGATGAGACCTAAGGATGTATGTCTTTTCCTGTCAATCTATTATCTTGCAAAGTTATGTACTGTCAGTTCCATGGTAAACTTGTGGGCGGCGGCGTCAGCAGTGGAGTGGTCAGCACCACTGGACAGGAAGAAGACCGCCCTTTCTGATACTTGCCAAACAAGAAAAGTGCCCTGTTGCATTCGTCAACGTCCCTGGCGTGATCGGGCGGCGTTCTTGGCTGGTACCGGCAAGGCCGATGTGCTCAGTTGCTCCCAGTTTTTTCCATTCGCAAAAGCAGCAGTTGCTGGCCCGAGTTGTGTCGTCCTGCTGCTCCCAGTGTCCTTCCCTGTGCCGTCCTGTTCTCGTTGCGGTTTTGGGCTGCAGGATGGCATCAAATATATGTGGGAGAAACAAATCTGTTTATATATATTTTCACCGGTTTTGGTTTTTCTTCGTATTTGTTTATTTTTGGCTCGTTTTCCCTTTTTTGTTGTTGTTTTGTTTTCTTAAAATGAAAAACTTTTTTTTACCATCTTCTTTCTTCTTGCTTCAAGTTAATCACCATTTCACCATGTTTGATCCCTGATGTGATGTAGATGTAGATAGTGTACAGTGCAAAAGGTAAAAAGGGATCACGACGCCATATGAAAGCGACAATCTGTTTTACAAAAAAAAGTATGATTAGGACTACGTTTTTTTTCTAGACAAAGGAATTAGGATTACGTTGTCAAACAGTCCAGGATATGCTACGTGGTTAGGCCGGCGGCTCGAGGCCTCCTTGTCCATGGTTGGGCCAAGGGCTGTCTGTGCAAAGCATGGAATATTCTTGGCCGTACGATTTGAATCCGTTGGTTATGAATCCAGGTCAAGTCTGTGGGAAATTGGAGGTACTAGCATTATTCTGACTTGTGGTCCCGTTTTTGTTTTTCCTTTTCTTGTGTGCAGAGGTCGAGGCCCCAGACGGACCGGTCGGAGCGCGCACTGCCGCCGCCGCCACACAGCCCCGACCGGCACTCGCGTCGCTCCCCGCACCGCTCCTCCAGCTCCGGCAAGAAGCGCTCCTCGTCGGACCGCTACGACGACCTGCCCCTCCCGCCTCCGCCGCCACCTGCTTCGCGGCACGAGGCAGAGCACGCGAAGGCTGCGGCTGCTGCAGCAGACCAGCGCTCCAAGGCCAAGGCCAGCGTCTTCTCCCGCATCAGCTTCCCGGGCGAAGCCAACACCTCCGACCCCAAGCGCAGCCGCAGGTCGTCCTCCGACAAGCGACCTGCATCCTCGTCGTCTTCATCCAAGAGAAGCGTCGCTGCCGCCGCAGCTGCCGAGGAGAGCGACAACCGTCACCACCACCAGGAGACGGTCTTGGCGGCGGAGGAGGAGAGGCGGAGACCCGCGCCCACGGACTACGACGACGAGGAGCAGTCGAGCGAGGAGGAGAAGCATTTCAAGAGGAGGCCGTCGTCCTCCAGGCGGGAGGGGGAGCGCGAGCGCGAGCGGCAGCACGAGGAGCCGCGGCACTCGCGGCGGTCTAGGGAGCGCGGGGACGGCCACCACCACAGCCACAGCCACAGCCACAGCGGTGGCGGACACAAGCGCCGGTGAGGTGAGGCAAGAATCGAAGGAACCCACCTGCGGCTGCCGCCCCTTCTCCGGTGATGGGGCGTCTGTGATGATAAGCGCGCCTCCTAGGTGTCTCGTGTCTAGCTAGAGCAGAGCTGTCTGCGCTCTGTTTCTTTTCGTCTTCTCTTTCGGTCTTGTACATTGACGACCTTTTGGGATTTGGAGTTGAATCAAATGATCAGATGAGATGATGGTTATAATAAAAAAGATTTCATTATGAATCTTTCGGTCTTCTTGCCTCTTTTTTTTTTGTAGGCTTCTTTGCTCTAGGGATGGGAATTGGGTCCCATTTAATCCCATTTAAACACACTTATTATCTGGTAGTTTAAAATTTTGTTTTTTTTGAGGAAAATGAACTACAAAACTAGAAAAAGCTAAATAAATGAGACTTGTGGCTGCCACTTATTTACCATTTACATTCCTATATACTTGGCTCCGTTTATTTATATCATACACTTTAGAACATACTCTGTAACTTAATATAGCGTCGAAAAACGTCTTGTATTAATATAGCATCGAAAAGCATCTTATATTAAGTTATAGATGTAGTAAATTGTATTTTTTTTTCAAGGTCAAACTTTTTTATGTTTGATTAAATTTATAGAAAAAACTATCGATGTCTATAATGTCAAATAAACAAAATATGAAAATGCATTTCATAATGAATGATCAGGTATTATGAATATTGATTTTTTTAAAAAGTTGATCAAACATATGTAAATTTTACTTTTTAGTCATTAATACGTCCTATATTTAGGAACCGAGGGGTATATTGTTTTACTCCTCGTTTGTGCCATCAGCTCGTGGATGTTGGCATGATTTTTGATTGCCGCCAGCTTAATCTGATAACGTAGTTTTACTGCGAATCATGGAGTATAAATCTGGAACTGTAATATGTGCATGTACATATGCTTCTCTCTCTCTGCCCCGAAAAGAAAGAAGAAGCGCGGATGGCCCTTGATTTAGACGGAGCAAGGCCTGAAGACGAAGTTTTCAGGACGCTCTGTACCTACTAATAAGAAAAGTTGATATTTTTAGTCCGTCATAAGCTTTTGCATAAAACCCTTCGACTTTTTAAGAATAAACTTGAAGTCTGTCGTTCACCGTTTCTCTGTCCGAGCCCTCATGGATCACGTATGGTATCCTTCGAACATGCGGTACGCATGTATATCCAATCTTCAGCCATACGAGGCAGGAGGGAAGAACCAACTGTTTACCTTCATATGGAAACCTCTAGAAGAAATCTTGCACGAGAAAGGAACAAACTAGTTTTGAAACTCTATCTTGTATTTTATTGAGATGTATCTTTTATTGTGAATTATGTTGTTCAGATGTGTTTCCTATTATAAAGTGCTTGAATGTCACTCCATCGCTCTTGTGTTTTCTGTTTCAAATCGAAACATACTAGAAGCAAAGACACGCCTTGTTGCACTTATTGTGCCTTACCATCATTAAAACATTATATTTTCCCTTTGTTGTTTGGCATTGGTTGTCGGAGCATGTAGGCCTCCTTTGGTTCTCATGATTTTAAAAGACGGAGGAAAGCAAGAAACACATGAATTGGAACAGGAATGCATGCGTAAAACAAAGGATTTTAAAATTTTGGGTGTTTGGTTCATAGAAATCTGAATAAACATGATCAAATCAAAGTCAAACCACCTGGAAAGGTATAATTAGCATGCTATTATGCCACTAAAGACCCAAGTCTCGTTTACCAGGCATAGGAGTTTGAAAAGGAGGTAAAATTCCTCCATTTTTTCTTGTGAAATTGAGATCTAAGGATATTTCCTCCATTTTTTTTCCTTTGGTACAATCATTTGAACCAAAGGCTTGAATAGTGTCACCATAGAAAATTTTCCTATTCCTATGTGTTTTCTCCACTTTTCCTTTGAGCCAAAGGACACCTTCTGTTTTATATGGGCTAGCTTGTGTAGTTTGTTCAGACCTGATAATTCTTAAAAGATGCTCTGATTTGGCCTCATTTAGATGGCATGCTCATTTCTTGAGAAAATAGGGTACACCATTCTTTCAAGGTGGAAAACCATAGGTGGATAAACAAAGAAATTACAGTTTCAAATTCTATCAAGCATACAAAAACCATTTCATGTAGCTAGCCTTGCGCTTGCGCTATCACAGAGATAGATATACATGTAACCATCATTATTACCCACTAAACATGTAATACACGAGTATTAGCTAGCAAGGACTCACACATAACACTGGAAACTCATGGTATCAAATAGCTCATCTATCTTAGAAAGGAGAGATCTTAGTATTCAAGGGATGTCTATGCAAGCCTTGCTGTTATTTTATCTTGCCTTGCAAGGGGGACATCATATTCCACAAAAAATGGTTCATATCAAATTGTTACCGATACAAAGTAGAAGCGTCAAGTTCAAAATCACCCTACATCGTCGGGATTAGAGAGCAAGGAAGAAGTTAGGTCACTGTGATGTAATCTAAGTGAGACCTACGACAAAGAAAAGAATATCATACTATGTACACAAACCATATGACTTGAATTTGAAGCTACTTCATATGACTATACTTGGCCATGGGAACCCGACCCGACCCGAAAAATCCCGATCCGATGGTGCCCGCGGGCCGGGCCCGGGCCTAGGTTTTAAGCCCGAAGGCTGGACCGGGCCTGGCCAGCCATATTCATGATTTAAGGAATAGGCCCAGCCCAAGGACCGACGGGATTTTATGCTGATGGGTCGGGCTTGGGACCGATTTCTAGACCCGACGCCTAGCTCGGACCTGGGTTTTCTATGGCGGGCTTGGTTAGGCCCGACCCAAACCCGACCCGTCCCGAAGAATGGCCAGGTATAATATGACTAAGGTCCTTCCAATTTATCAATAAAGATTTAGCAATTTTTTCTTGTTTAATGCCCTACTTAAAGGAGAACATATATCTAAAAAGTAAACCTACTAAACAATCAACATATAGAATGGAATGAACATAGTACATACACCCTCCGTGTCAAACAAAAATAACAATATGAAGCAGATCTTTTGAAGAGGAAATGGGAAGATCTCGTAAATAAGTGATAAGCACCGCCTTAGTTATTCTAACACGAAAGCAAAGAATAGTTGATATCAAATATATGAACATCAACATACAAACTTACTCAATAACCCCTTATGATTATCTATAGGATTTCATTGTGGAGACTAAGGACCATGATAAGTTGCCAGCAGCACAAGCCCCTCCCCCCCGTGTCCACTACTTCCTCCTACTTTTCCACACATGACGGTAACCAAAAGTTCATTTGAGCTTAAGAAAGCATCATAAAACACAAAGTCACTCACTTTGTGCATCTAAGAAGAAAAAGTAAATTATGAATGACTATGGCTAAACCTATTCTAATGGGAATTAGGAACTTGGTACCAAACATAACTTCTATAGACATTTTAGATTAAAAAAAAACCAAGTAAAAAAAGTTTCAAGTCAAACCATGCATAAAATAGTTGATCACCATGTTAGTTATTTGAGAAATTCAATACCAAATATACCACTTCTCGTATTCTGAATCCGCATTTTCGGCTTGTACTAAATAGTAGCAATTAAAACTTCAATATCTATGAAATATGGTTATGCTTAAAGGATGAAGTGAGCAACTAAGTAGTACTATGTGGGATCCACCATTCAACCGATGATTATAGAATTCAAGTGTGGTTATTGAAAAGCCTAGGAGGTTTGTAGAGATTCTGATATACATGATATTAGTAACTTCAAATTGTATAAAGAGAGAAAAAGTTTTACGGAAAGTATGTGGCAATTAATTCGTTGATCAAAATGATTGAAATACGAAGCACTTTGATCAACCTTTTGAAGTCCTTAGAGAAATAAAGAATAAGCATAATATATGATGTATTTATAGAGTAAAAAGAAATGATATTTTTTCCTCGATAACTGAAAGCACAACTTATCCCTAGGTGGTTTTGGTAATTAATAACAACATATAGTTCATTGAACTAATGAATCTATCAAGTATACTTCAGGAAAAGTTCAATGAATGGATTGCCTAGGATTGTGAGGAGACCCGCAAGATGCAAGGAACATCTACTGGCAAAAGCTTCAAGGCTCTACATTTTCTATTTATGTGAGAAATCATATTTGAGTCCATAGGAAAGTCAATACTATTAAAAGGGGATGAGGTATCTATAATGATCTGGTTGCTCAAAGTGCTTAGAGATTAGCCACCAAAAACTTCAACATTTCTCCCACAAAACATCATGTCCAAGACCCTAAAGATCAAATTCGGTGCCACCAACTTTTCAATCTTCGGGCATATCGAGTTTTCCTTTGACAGAACCCAAGCCAAACCCTAGCAAATCGGTACAACCAATATTATCTTTGGTATAGTCGAATAGGAGTGGCCAACTTGCTGTTGCCGATTTGCAAAAATCAGAATTTCCGAGTTTTGCTTATCGGTGTCACCGAGTCTCTGGAGCTTCCTAGGTCAACCAAATCGGTCTCATCGAGAACCCAAAAGTTAGGGCATTTTGTGCTAGTCGGTGCACCAAGTTTTTTTACTTCGGTTCCACTGAGTTGGGCAATAATGTTGTAACTATTGAATTTTTGGAGATGGCTATATATACCCCTCCATCTTCCACTCATTCATAGAGATAGAGAGCACTCAGAACAAGCAAACACTCCCACCATTCATTTTTTGAGAGAGAACCACCTACTCATGTGTTGAGATCAAGATCTTCCAGTCCAACCATATGGATTTTTATTTCTAGCCTCCCAAGTTTCTTTCCACCCAATCAATCTCTTCTACCAAGCCAAATATTGTGAGAAAGTGATTGCGTGTTGAGGAGACTATCTTTTGAAGCACTAGAGCAAGGAGTTCATCATCCATACCACATCTATTACCTTTTCGAGAGTGGTGTCTCCTAGATTGGTTAGGTGTCTCTTGGGAGCCTTCAAATCGTGTGGAGCTGAATCAAGAAGTTTGTAAGGGCAAGAAGACCACCTACTTCGTGAAGATATACCCCGAGTGAGGCTAGTCCTTGGTGGACGCAATCCATGATGGAATAGACAAGGTTGCTTCTTTGTGGACCCCTTGTGGGTGGAGCCCTTCATGGACCCGCACAGTCGTTACCCTCCGTGGATTGAAGTCTCCATCATCGTGGACGCATGATAGCACCACCTACCGGAATCACGTCACAAATCTTCGTGTCTTCATTGCGTTTGATCTTCCTATCCCTACCCTTTACTTAATTACACTTGCATGTCTTTACTTTTCGCTGCTATACTTGCAGACTTGCATGTGTAGGGTGTGATACACTAGGTAGAATTGCTAAAACTTGCCAACAGATAAAATTAAGAAAATAATAAGTTTTTATTTTGTCAACTAGTCTCACCACCCCCCTCTAGACATACTTTGGATCCTACAATAACAGTTAATGTACAATCTAGATTCTGTCGTGTTGGAGTAAGAACCCATCATCTATTTCCCCAAATTTTAGCTTACAAGTATTTAGATGAACTACATATTAATTTTGAAAAAAACACTTTGTTTGAACCAAATACCACTATGATTGCACCACTACGACACCAATCAAACAATTAATTTACCACAATTAGAATGTGTTGAGTAAACAGGCAATTTTCCGAGTAGATTAATCCATGAAATAACTACTAACATGGCATTGACTAGGTTCATGACATACTGATGACGGAGTATACTAGAAAGTACTACGCATATAGCAGAAACATCTACGCATATAGGCAGTATTACTAGTGCAGACAGAAACAGGAGAGAGATAAACATATCATACCCTCCGATCGGCCAATTGGCCGTAGCAGCAGCGGTGGCGGCGGCAGCATCCTCTGCCGCCTGCTTCTTGGCTTCGGCCTTCTCGCGGACGAGACGGTCAGCTTCGCTTGGTGAAGACATGGCGATGCGGACGTAGACGAAGCAGACGGACGGAGGCGACAGTCGCGTGATCGCTCCCCAAAAACCTAATCGCCCCTCTCCCGTACAGGAACCGGAGAGGCGGGGTTTCGGAGGCCTGCTCTCCCGTCAACCGTGTAAGCGGTAAACGGGATGGAGTCGCCGGCGGCAGCAGCAGTCAAGGAATGAACGCGTGTGTAGGCGATAGCCTGCTTATAAAGGCGGCTGGGTGGAGAGACGTGGGTCGAACCCACGTCCGAGTCGTGGCGCGGCTGGCGGCGGAGGAGTGCGCGAGGGCACCTTCTCTTCTCACTCTCCAATAGCATGTGGAAGAGAGACCCTTATAAAGGGGTCCAACTTCTCCTCCACTAGCGGGGTGGGACTAAACTTCCCACCACCTTGTCATGCCACCACCTACATGGGCCCTTCGAGATTTTTCTGAAATTCTCTAATGGGCCTAAAGCCCACTACTAATTTCAACAGAATGGTACCATACTTTTAATCCATCATCAACCAAGTAAGGACCATCCTTCCTTCTTTGGCCTTTACGGGAACCATTGTTAAGTTCAAGCAGATGATTACAAAACCGTTATACCATACTATTAATCCATCATCAATTAGGTAGGTACTATCACTAGTGGAAAACGGGCCTTTGGCAGGGACCATTTAGTCCCGGCCTGCCTCTGGGCCGGGACTAAAGGCCCGGCCACGTCGCCCCAATTCTCAATGCCTCCCTCGAGGCTTTAGTCCCGGCCCGTAAGGAGCCTTTAGTCCCGGTTCGTGTCCCAAACCGGGACTAAAGGGATACGCGGTGGGCAGTGGTGGTGGCAATCGTTCATATCCCCCTTTAGTCCCGGTTGGTGGCTCAACCCGGGACTAAAGGACTAACACGTGGCCTGCCGTAGTGGTGGCGACGGTTGGTATACCTCTTTAGTCCCGGTTGGTGGCTCAACCCGGGACTAAAGACCCAAACGGTTTGCATCCCGCGTCGTTTCGGGCGATGAAAAGCACGAACCGAAGCGTACAGTCGCCATTTCTCTGTTTCTTCTTCTCTCTCGCGTCGCCCTCGCTATTCTTCTCCTCTCTTCTTCCCTTCTCTTCTTCCACCATGCCAACTAGATTTCATGAGGTGCTCGCACATGGCACGACCAAGCTCCGTTTCGTGTACACGAACCTGAGCAGGGAGGTGCCGTTTTTCTTCAACAATTGAAGGAACGATGGTTTGACCACACAGCAGATCATGAGAAGTTCTTGGGGCTTGATCTGGAGTACACGGCCGATCAACGCGGTGTTGCCGTCATCCAACTATGCTTCACACGCCATGTCTTGATCTTCCAATGGGCGAGGTAAGTTTTGAGGCTTTCTTTGATCAAAGATAATGACATTGTAAGTTTATTTGTTTCAATCATAGTTGGTTCCCTTCAAATAGTTGTAGTGAAACAATTTTGATTAGTTGAAGGGGAGCACAATCTAATTGGAATAGTGTTCCATAATCTGAAAAATCGATTAGAATCAACTAGTGTTTAATATGTTCCATTGGAATCATAGTTGGTTCCCTTCAAATAGTTGTAGTGAAACAATTATGATTAGTTGAAGGGGAGCACAATCAAATTGGAATAGTGTTCCATAATCTGAAAAATCGTATTAGAATCAACTAGTGTTTAATATGTTCCATTGGAATCATAGTTGGTTCCCTTCAAATAGTTGTAGTGAAACAATTTTGATTAGTTGAAGGGGAACACAATGTGATTGGAATAGTGTTCCACAATCTGAAAAATTGTATTAGAATCAAGTAGTGTTTAATATGTTCCATTGGAATCATAGTTGGTTCGCTTCAAATAGTTGTAGTGAAACAATTTTGATTAGTTGAAGGGAACACAATCTGATTGGAATAGTGTTCCACAATCTGAAAAATCTGATTGGTTCAATATGTTCCATTGAAATCATAGTTGTAGTGATACAATTTTAGGCGGTGTTCTTTGATCCAAGGTTATGAAAATTGAATATAGCTAGTGATCTCTCTAGGTTCCATTGGATAGCAATATGATATGTCATAGTCATGAAAATTGCATATAGCTAGTGATCTCTCTAGGTTCGATTGGATAGCTATAGTGACCTCTCTAGGTTCCATTGCATATGTTCTATTTGAATCCTAAAGATAATTTTCTCTTTAGTTGTAGTGAAACATGTTTCCTTATTGTAGCAGTATGTAACATTTGTTCCATTTTAATTTGTTTCTGTTGCAGGAGTGACAAGCATTGTCCAGAACTCATGGACTTCCTTCGCAGCGGCATCACTTTTGCTTCCGTTGACATAAGGAACGACAAGCTGAAGATGAGGCACAGCTTCGATATTGAGATACCAGCTGGTTGCCTCGTTGATCTCCAAACGATATTCAGGCTTTGACATGACAGGACTTCGATGGCTCATATGGCAGTTGCCTTGATCGACGATTCATATGCTGATATGAAGACCAGTTTCCCAAAGTCTCAGCACAAACTTTGGGAGAAGGGCTCACTTGATGATATCAACATTGAGTATGCAGCAAAAGATGCATACGTTGCATACGAGTTGTACCGCAAGATTCGAGTCGTCCACTATGGCCAGCGTCACCTCGAGGAAGGTGGACATTCTGATTTAGATGATTCAGACGAGTAGTGTTCTGAACGTCGAACACTTGTATATATATATCTATGGTAGCTATTATTATGTACTGTTTGGACTAGTATCATGTACTTCTTGGACCAATTTATATATGTCTAGTTTTTGTTTGTGCCATTATAGTTTCCAAATTTGAATGGTTTAGCCCTTTCTAACTTCATTTGCTACTTTTGAATGGTTTAGCCCTTTCTAACTTCATGGTATCATGCATTTCGACCACATATATATACAAAAAGTCTTCAGTTCAAATAAGTTCAAAAAATGAAATCCCTTTTGTAACAGATCTGTTTTTGATTAAAATAGTCATTTAAAAATGAAAGACCATTAGTCCCACGTGGCGTGCAGCGGAACCACGTGGCGTGCAGTGGAATGGTGCATTTAAAAATTCAAACAGTCATCTAATTTTTTTTATGTGCCTTAGAATGGTGCATTTTGAACACACAAAAAGTATGGAGTTCAAATAAGTTCAAAAAAATGAAATCCCTTTGTAAGAGATGAGTTCTCGTTCGAAACGCTGCTACTTCGAGAGAGATTGTCCATTTTGTACACGAACTGCATCCAATCTTTGTCGTAGCCCTCTCAACTTTTTAACACATGCTATGTGGGTGAAATGATGATAGCATGCCAACTTTCAACATTTTCAGAGTTCATTTGTAGTGCTTTTCAATTTAGGGGTCGACTAGCTCAAAAAAAAAAGTAAATGCACGAAATATACAAAATGAAGTCAGAAATTGTTGAATTTTTGTGATATGCCTTAGAATGGTGCATTTTGAACACAAAAAGTATGGAGTTCAAATAAGTTCAAAAAAATGAAATCCCTTTGTAAGAGATGAGTTCTCGTTCGAAACGCTGCTACTTCGAGATAGATTGTCCGTTTTGTACACGAACTGCATCCAGTTTTTGTCGTAGCCCTCTCAACTTTTTAACACATGCTATGTGGGTGAAATGATGATAGCATGCCAACTTTCAACATTTTCAGAGTCCATTTGTAGTGCTTTTCAATTTCAGGGTCAACTAGCTCAAAAAATAAATAAGTAAATGCACGAAACATACCAAATGAAGTCAGAAATTGTTGATATTTTGTGATGTGCCTTAGAATGGTGCATTTTGAACACACAAAAAGTATGGAGTTCAAATAAGTTCAAAAAAATGAAATCCCTTTGTAAGAGATGAGTTCTCGTTCGAAACGCTGCTACTTCGAGAGAGATTGTCCGTTTTGTACACGAACTGCATCCAGCTTTTGTCGTAGCCCTCTCAACTTTTTAACACATGCTATGTGGGTGAAATGATGATAGCATGCCAACTTTCAATATTTTCAGAGTTCATTTGTAGTGCTTTTCAATTTCAGGGTCAACTAGCTCAAAAAAAAGTAAATGCACGAAATATACCAAATGAAGTCAGAAATTGTTGAAATTTTGTGATGTGCCTTAGAATGGTGCATTTTGAACACACAAAAAGTATGGAGTTCAAATAAGTTCAAAAAAATGAAATCCCTTTGTAAGAGATGAGTTCTCGTTCGAAACGCTGCTACTTCGAGAGATAATAGTTTGGATAGTCAAAATTATTAATTATGAAAATAAAAAATAGTTTTGCATTATTTAATCAATTTGAAACATTTTTCATTATCATAGTTTTGTCAAATTCTCAAATATGCAAAAAGAATTTTTAATAAACATAGTTTTTAATTGAAAATAACAAAATAGATAATAGTTTGGATTGTCAAAATTATTAATTATGAAAATAAAAAATAGTTTTGCATTATTTATTCAATTTGAAACACTTTTCATTATCATAGTTTTGTCAAATTCTCAAATATGCAAAAAGAATTTTTAATAAACATAGTTTTTAATTGAAAATAACAAAATAGATAATAGTTTGGATAGTCAAAATAATTAATTTTGAAAATAGAAAATAGTTTTGAATTATTTATTCAATTTCCAACACTTTTCATTATCATAGTTTTGTCAAATTCTCAAATATGCAAAAAGAATTTTTAATAAACATAGTTTTTAATTGAAAATAACAAAATAAGTTAATAGTTTGGATAGTCAAAATAATTAATTTTGAAAATAGAAAAAAATTGAAACTATATGAGAAATCATGGACAAAATTCAACGTGAATTCAAAGTGAACTCACTTTGAATTCAGATTGAATTTTCTCCACAATTTCGAATATAGTTTCAATTTTAAGTAAGTTTAGGCCCGTAAGCCTGCTTTAGAGAGGAGCTCGATGGACAAGCTGCGAGGGGGCTTATAAACAAGTGTTAGTCCCCCTCGCTGGGCGAGGTGGGACTAAACTTATCGTGCAGCCGAGGAGGGGCTTTAGTCCCGGGTGGAGCCATGACCCGGGACTAAAGACACCCTTTAGTCCCGGCTGGAGCCAAGCACCGGGACTAAAGACCCCCTGCTTCCCGCCTCTTGGTCTGCCCGAAAAGAGGCCTTTAGTCCCGGGGCATGGCTCCACCCGGGACTAAAGGGGGTCTTTAGTCCCGACTCGAGCCACGCACCGGGACTATAGATCCACCTATATAAGCGGGACTTCGAAAATTTCCAACCCAAATCGTCCATTTCTCTTCTTCTTCCTCTCGTTCTCCTGCCCGGCGCGGCACAACGACCAACTCGACGACGCCGTCAGGCTGCCCGCCGTCCTGCTCGCCGCCGCCTGCCGTCCTCCTCGCCGCCGCCCCGTCCTCCTCGCCGTCGCGCCGTCCTCCGTGTCGTCCTCCTCGCCGCGCGCCGTCGACACCTCCGGCCGATAAGCCCCCCGCCCCTCCTCCCCAACACTCCGGCCAGTAGAAGAAAAGAAGAAAAAGGAGAAGAAAGGAAGAAAAAGGAGAAGAAAAGAAGAAAAAGAAAAAGATTTTTTTGTCATTTAATTCCTATTGTTATTAGGTTTGTGCTAGATTATTAGGGTTAGTAATATTTAGAATTAGGTTAGGGTTACAAGAAGAAGAAATATGAACAAAAAGAAGAAAATAAGATTAGGAAAAATGAAAATAAGAAGAGGAGGAGAAGAAAAGAAGAAAAATGAGAGGAGGAGAGGAGAAGAAGAGGAAAAATAGAAGAAGAGGAGAAGTAGAAGAAGAGAAAAAATTAGAAGAGGAGGAGAGGAGAAGTAGAAGAAGAGAAGAGGAGAAGTACTACAAGAAGAGGAGAAGTAGAAGTAGAAGAAGAGGAGAAATAGAAGAAGAGGAAAAATTAGTTTAGGGTTACAAGAAGAAGAAATATTTTTTTGTCATTTAATTTTGCTATTGTATAGTGTATATGCTTAGGTGTTAATAGTGTTTCTTAGATTATTGCTTAATTTTGCTATTGTATATGCTTAAGTGTTAATAGTTTAATTTTGCTATTGTATATGCTTAAATGTTAATAGTTTATTTTTAGCAAGAAAATTAATAGAACTAGTTTATTTTTTTAGTTCATTTTACGATGCCTATCCCGCATCCTCGTTGTCGACTCGGCGGACGACACCTGCTTGATGAGAGGGGCCCTGTCCGGGACTGGGCTCCGTCCGGCTGGTATTGGGAGGTGCTACCTTCCGGGGGGGCGTAGGTTGGTGAGGAGCCATCCCGTCGTTGACCCGATCCTTGTTTAGTGGCGGTCGCGTGGGCCAGTGAGGGTGCCGAGGCTTACGGACACCGCAGAGGTGGTACGTCACCGTGTCAGCGAGGAGGATGAGCACGTCCGTCGCTACATGGTTGCGTTGGAGGGCAGGTTCGAGCATACCTGGCAGGTTCTTCGGGGATCTCGCTGGAGCTATGATCCTATGATGGTTCCTTCTCTTTGGGTGTCCACCGCCCGCGCCGATACCCGTCGGGCGCTACGGTTCTAGATGTATCAGTGATGCTATATGTATGATAGTATTCGAGGAGTATTAGTGATAATATTCGACGATGTACGGACAAAAGTGATGATGTATTAGCTTATAATTGAATGCATGCTAATTTGAATACTACTTTATTTTACGATTTGGTTTTTCTTATTGAATGCTCAAATTGGAAAAGTACTCCTACTTTGAATACTATGCAGAAATCTAGAAGTCCCGGGTGGAGCCACGACCCGGGACTTAAGTTGTTTTGGAACGGAGTTCCTGATAGAATAATTCTTTTTTGGTATAAAGGTTAAGAGAATCCGTTTTTTGCAGAACTATGGATCCACATATCGGGAACCTCGAAGAGGAAGAACTTCTCGAAGATATAATCAAAGACGGCCCCGACGTTGAACCAGCTGAATCTCCGTCGTCATAACTAAACCAGGACGTTGGAATGGAGGTCGAGCGACACGAAGATAAAGCCGATGGGGTAGGAGATAGGTTCAATGACGGAGAAGGTGATAGCTCCACTGGTGGAGAAGCCGGTGAAGAGGAGAAGTCCGGCGAGGTATACATATGAAGTTCGACAATCACTTGTAGTATGTGAAAAATATTGAAGATTTGCTGGCTTCCCAAGACGACAGGATACCCAAGGCTGTGGTAGCCCCTAAGCCACAGTTTGTCATGGGAGAGCCTTTGGTCAGCAAAGATGATCTCCCAACAAATATGCGTTACTTGCATAAATGGTACTTAAGTGAATCAAAGAATGGGAGAACGATGATCATGCCGAGTGTCTCACGGGAGTACTACGGCCGCTCCGAAGAAATACATATCGACTTTGATGAACTCTTCCAGATGTACAATGGCGACGCCCTCGACAAATCGCTTATGAGCTGTAAGTTTTTCAATTCGTTGTCTACATATAACTTGTTTAGTTATTTCAATTCATTGTCTATATATAACTTGTACTCTATTATGTAGAATGAAGATTCTGGAGTGTAAAAGTAAGAGCATCCTAAATATTGGGTTTATTGACCCAGATAAAATACATATAGCGACGCTAACTGACAAACCCAAGGAGACGGAGGAAAACCTTCTAAGGTTTCTAACAGATCAAAATTTCTATGACCACATACTGTTTTCATACAACTTCAGGTGATGGTCTTTACTCTGTTGTGTCCATTTACTTATAAGTGTAATTGATAAGTTACTGACACACACACACACACATACACACACACACACACACACACATATATATACATATATATACATGTGCAACTTCCATTGGATTCTGTTGGACACTCAAATTGATAAGGGAAGAGTTGATGCCTTCGACCCATTATCGAGACCATTGGAACAGTTCCAAAGCCTGCAGGACATGCTCCAAGGGTAATTTTAATCATTCTTGCGCTCTATCGGTCTATTTCGATGATTTTCTGATATATCAATTAATGAAAAACTTAGCAAATCATTATCCTTGTCGGGCAGGGTTTGGAAGCGGTCCAAGTGCGTGAATCCCGGTAACTTTCCTGAGAAGCTGACCTTTAGAGCGGCTTAGGTAAGTAGTAGTATGATATACTTATATTAATTTTCAATACATTTATGATGCTAGATTATTATTTTGATTATATATATTCTATTCTCGTAAAGTGCGACCAGCAGCCACGGGGAACGCATCTATGCGGATACTATGTTTGCGAGACCATTCGCACGTTTACCTTTGAGTTCAAGGATCACAGATTCGACGTAAGCAATGAACATTCACACCTCTATTTTTACCCGTCATTCTTTGTTATCATGATTGATATTCATATTCATCTCCTCTTCTTATATAGCACACGACCATGAGGACGAAGGTCCTACCAGAGCAACTTGCGATTGCTGTTGCAGAGGAGCTTGCGGGATTTGTGAGGACGGAAGCTATAGAAGACAAATGACGATTTAGTGTAGCTAAGGGCCATTACTGATGTTCGTCCATGTAATCGAATAGACGGGCTCTAGTCCCGATAATTCAGATCATCATATAATTGTATATATATGATCGCTTGTAAGATAAGTTAATCTTATATATATATATATATGCATAATTATTTCTATTTAAATTATATGAAAAATAATTCCCGAACACTAAACGAGGCATCACGTTAATCTCCCGAACACCTAAATCCTAAAACCCTAAAACCCAAAAATAATTTCATTCAGAAAAAACCCAAAAACCAGCAAAATATGTAAATCTTTAGTCCCGGTCCGTGTACGAACCGGGACTAAAGGGCCTGCCCGTGGGACGCTACGAGACGCCCACGTGGAGCACCTTTAGTCCCGGCTTGTAAGAGGGCCGGGACGAAAGGTTAGGCCTTTAGTCCCGGTTGGTGAACCGGGACTAAAGCCCTTACGGGCCGGGGCTAAAGGCCCCGTCCCCACTAGTGTATCCTTCCTTCTTTGGCCTTCACTGTAGCCACAACCGATGACTCCCTACTCCCTCCCTCCAGCCCTGGAGATTTTGATTTACGATACCCCCTTGTAGCACTGCGGAATAAGGATGGCGCTCGGGCATGTGCCACACATGCTTTACCTGACATCGTCATTGGAATGAGCCGCGGCATGGAGGTGAAAAGAGGAAGGGAGAGGCGAGATGCAGAGGGTAAAGGTAGAGATCTGAGCTGCCTGCTCCCAGCCGCCAAGCTCTTTACTGTCGAGCGCCCTTCAAACCGCCTCACCGCACAACCACCGGATGGCACACCCGCATCGACATGTGAGCGAGAAAATTCTAGAGGCAGTCACACATTACTCTCAAATGGGTCGCCTCGCAGGGGTAAGCAAACACCCAGAGGTTGACAACGTTGGTCCACACACCCCCACACCGTCGACGCAGGATAGTTCCTCATTTAGTGTGAGTTTGGTAATTTAGAAGATACACTACGCAAGGAGCACTTACTGTCATTCGTTAATTGATAACAACAAATAAGACCTGCATGCTCCGGCAACTTCCTTGTAGTGGCAGTGGCATGTTGTTCTACAGTTGCTACTTTTCTTTTTAAAAGAAAGAGACAAAATTTTCTAGACTTAGAGATCTCAACGTCAAGAAGAAAGAGTCAAGTGGTACGAGGGATATGTTCAATTTTAGCTGCGCAAAATCCGTACAGAATCATTAAATGCATGGGAGATCCAACTAGACACCTAACTTACAAACCAACTGTCGCCATTTATCCAGTTGCAAAATCCTACCAGCTCTGGAAAACGGAGACAGGCAGCAGCAACCAACCAACGTCACTGTCCATCACCGTTGGCACTCCCCACAACACGGTTACATGGCAGTTATATTGGACTTGGTCCAAGAGATCCTTTGTGGAACCACATGATTCGACCCGTTGCAGTGTGTTCCCCGGCCAAAAGAAACGTTCGTTGCATCTAGATATATTTCATCTCTCGGCAAGTCCAGCCAAAATGGAAAAAGACAGGTCCTAGGCGCGCCATTTTTTCTTTCTTACCACATATATACGTACTTGCATAATTGCATAAAGAAATGTGAGCCAACTGACATTCTTGAGTTGTAGACTGAACGACGAGTATCTTCAATAAATGATATAAATTTAGATATGTAAATTTAGAGATCTAAAAGTGGATGTTATATAATTAAGAAAATCTAAGTTAAAGCATGCAGACAATCGCGTTCCCGTGCGGCGGGCTCGTGCATGCGTCAATGCAGTGTTTCGCTGGTGGTGCACTACAAATGTTGAGCCCTACAACGCATGCACACCTGCGCGATGCTGATGCACTACAGTTTAGAGTACAACATGCTTTTGCATTTTTGCGTAGAAACTTGCGGTGTTTTTCAACCATCACACGTCTATTATCTATAGAATAATGTTGACTGCATGTTACGCACTAAAAATTCAGATGGCTATAAACAACACGGCAAGCTTCATGACAATTTAACATAATTAACCAGGTAGGCAAGCACAACGTATTCTGACAATTGGGTGTTAATTTTGGCAAGCTATATGAAAAAAATGACAACTCGGCATAATTAAAAATGACAACTAGTGTGCAACTTTTCTTGGCACCCTATATGAAATAAAACTGGCAACTCAACAGAATTAAGATGACAATTAGTGTGTATTTTTTCGGCAAGCTATATGGTATAAAAATGCCAACTCGACAGAATTAAAATGACAACTAATCTGTATTTTCTTTACCTGCAAAAAATAAATAATAAGCATTGTTTGCAAGCTATATGAAATAAAAATGGCAACTCTTGGCACAAATAAAAACTGACAACTAGAATGTAAAAAAGTTGGCAACTAAGTTAATTTAATCAGGCCATTAAGTGACTCATAATCTAACAACTAAGTACTAGTAATTTGGCAACTATCGACGAAAAAAAGAGTTGTCGAAACATGTCGACATGAGATCTAGTTTTGAAGATCTCGTAGCAAGGAAGCTAACGGTGAAAGCAGATCGTCAATTGAATTTACGGTTGAGGAGATAATACTTTTTGAAAATTCAAAGTTAGAAGAATCTTTGCTGATGTCACACTCTTGTACTGGTTTGCATGCATGTGAGATAACCGTCGCATGGGAAGGCGCCGGTGCGGCGTAGCTGTGTAGTAGCATCCTATATAATTTACATCATTATTATTTTTACATGTTAAAAAAAAGCTAACTCCAACAGATGATGTATATTTATGATGTAAACCTTCAACTTTAATAGATGATGCAAATGCTTCAACTACTACTTCATTTGAAACATAATTTAAACATAGCAAGTTCAACTAATACTTCATTTGAAACATAACTAAACACAGTTCTAATTAAAAACATAAATTAAATGACTACTACATCCATCAAATTACTACTATCAAAGGATACTAGTAGTTGAAACACCGCCTTGAACTGCTCCTAGAACTCCTCCTTGTTGGGGTCGTCACGCTGCTCGTCCTCCTCCTCCGAGTCACCCCAATCCTCTAACTCAGACTTGACGGGGATGATCGTCGAGGCGCCGGCCTCGCCCTCCTTCCTCACTCCCTTCTATTTCTGTTCGGCCTCGCACTTCCAGAAGAACTCGCACTCGGCCTGGACATACTCCGAATGCTTACGCGTGAATCTTGCCTTCGCCGCCTCATCGCCTCATCGCTATCGCTGGGAGAAAAGCGCATTGTCGGCTTCTTCTTGTTGTTCTTTGTCATATCCTTCATCCGAATAACCTCTCGCACGAGGAACTCCGCAACCATGTGTCTCTCAATCTCCCAGAGGTTGAGGTCCGGCATCGGCCTCCCGACACCCACGCTACTACGTAGTAGGCAGGCGCTAAGGTCAGCGTTGGGGTATGTGCGGTCCAGAAGCGGTGACCCTCGTCGGAGAACTCAAAGCCGAAGTTGCCGGATGGCGTCACCTGCACATTGAAGAACTCCGTAATGCTCTTCGAGAGCTTCTTTGGCGACATGGCAACAACGGGGCGGCGGTAACGACGTGGGTAGGGTATGTGGATGGCGACGATCGAACCAACGATGGTGGCAAATTGCGCGACGGCTGGGTGATGGCAGATGCTGGGTGGCGGCGAATGCGGGGCGGCGATGGCGAACCGACGATTGTGGCGAATGGGCAAGAACAGAGAAGCGGTGGACAAACACTCAATTTGAGGCATGCGATGGCGTGGGTGGTGGAGTGGCCGGATTTGGCACGGGGCGATGGCGGCGCGATGCGGCGGGAAGGCAGCGACGATAGTGCAGTAGAGGAGGGAGCAAGAAGATTGGGGTGGAGAAAAATCAACTGAACGACAGTTGGTGGTTGGTGCGCGTTCGTGATTTTACATTAGCTCGGTGGTGGAGATGCAACTTTGCATCTCTAGGTGTTGTATTTTACAACACTTGGAGCATGTGATATAATTTTTTTCATCTACATCATGTGTTGGAGGTGTGTTTTTGTCTCAAAGATGCAAAAGTTAGTTATTTTTTCATCTACATCTTGTATTGAAGATTCTCTTAAGATCCGGACTAGGCAAATCTGCCCCATATACACATATGGGCGCATTCGGGCGCGTCCGCAAACTGAGTCAGGTGATCCCTCATTTGGCCTGCTGCACATTCACATCTGTAAAATGTGGATCCTCAAATCCATGTACTTTATGCACATCGATCATACGATACAAATTTATCACTATTCAACAGTTCGAAGCAATTACAACAAAGCAAAATAAATCATAGTTCAACAATCCGGGCATGCCAAATTGAAATCACATCCCGAGTATGGTCGATCACTCGGCGAACGCCATCCATGACGCCTGATCCGCGACCATCCTTGGCTCCTTCTCCGCATGCATCCTTGCCTCATGTTCAGCTGCTGCTATAGCTGCCCTCGCCGCCTTGTACGCACCACAATTGTTAATCTCCTTCTTCATCCCCAAAAAACTACTTATTTGCATGCTCATTCAATATGCTTTCATCCGTAAACATTATCTTGGCATCCTCTGCGTCTCGTGCGATTTGCAACCTCTTCTTCTCAAGCTCAATCTCTTCAAATATCTTGGCCTTCTTGTGAAAGGATCGATATGGTTGACTAGAGGGGGGGCTGAATAGGCAACGACCACTTTTTAATTAATCTTAGCAAGTTAGGGTAAACAACATACGGGTTCACAAATATAACAACAATGGGGTGAACCGTAATGAAGCTAACAACGAGAGCTACTAAGACAAGTAAGAGATAGACAACAACATCAGCATACACAAAGTAAAGGTTAGAGATAACCACAAGTGGAACCAATGAAGACGAGGATGTGTTACCGAAGTTCCTTCCCTTTGCCAGGAAGTACATCTCCGTTGGAGCGGTGTGGAGGCACAATGCTCCCCAATAAGCCACTAAGGCCACCGTATTCTCCTCACGCCCTCGCACGATGCAAGGTACCGTGATTCCACTATAGGTGCCCTTGAAGGCGGCGATCGAACCTTTACAAACGAGGTTGGGGCAAACTCCACAGAAAGCTTGGAGGCTCCCAACAAGACCACGAAGCTTCACCACAATGGAATGTGGCTTCGAGGTGATCTCAACCGTCTAGGATGCTCAAACACCCAAGAGTAACAAGATCCGCAAGGGATTGGTGGGGGAATCAACTTTTCTCTTGGTGGAAGTGTAGATCTAGACCTTCTCAACCAATCCCTAAAGAATCAACAAGTTTGATTGGCTAGGGAGAGAGATCGGGCACTTTTGAGCTTAGGGAGCAACAATGGAGCTTGGGAGGGTAAGAGATAAGGTTCCACAGCTAGAAGAACCCTTTATATAGTGGGGGGGGGGGGAATCCAACCGTTTTCCCACTCACAGCCCGTGCCTAGCGGTACTACCACTGGCTGCAGCGGTACTACCGCTGGCACTCCAGCGGTACTACCGCTGGCTGCAGCAGTACTACCGCTGGGCCCATGGTAGTGCATAAGCACTACTACCGCCAGGAAAGTCTTCGCAAAAAGGTCCGTCCAAGTACAACCGCTAGGAAGGCGGTACTAAGCACCTGGAGCGGTACTACCGCTGACCAGGGGCGGTACTACCGCTGGCTACAATGGTACTACCGCTAGCACTCAACCGGTACTACCGCTAGGGCTAGCGGTACTACCGCTAGGCCCAGTGGTACTACCGCTGAGGGACCATTTGCAAAGAGGAGAGAAACACACAGGCGGGAGCCACTCCAAAGTTGCTGGCAAGGGGGAAAAGAGGTATAGTGTGTGCGTGCAAGATTGATTCCACCCAAACCTTTCCACTACGGTTCCCCTCTTAATAGTACGGCTTTCCTATGACTCAAATAAAGAGAATCGTAGAGAACACCATGCTTCTGTTCCATGAAAGAGGGGGCGAGTCGTCTTGTGCCGTTGATGTGTGTTATCTGAAACCTTAACACACACAGTTAGTCCTTTGCGGTACTGTCATCAATCATCAAAATTACTTAGGCATAAACTATGCCCTAACAATCTCCCCCTTTTTGGTGGATTGATGACAATACCGGATTTGCACAGTGAATAACATGCGAACAAAAAGATAGAGATATATGAAAATAAGGAGCATATGACTCACAGCATATGATGGAAATAAATCTCACACTAGGTCATGTCTCACGTCACACAAAGCAAAGATAGCAAAATAGAAGCAAACCAAGTTCAAAGCAATCACGAAAGATAAGCAAAGCTAAGCAAAGTTCAACTCTCAAATCAAATCCAGCTCCTAGACTCTCTCCCCTTTGGCACAAGACACCAAAAAGGGGCACACCTAACGCCACAGGTGGTCACTCCTCATCCTCATCATCCCTAGACTCGTCCGTAGCATCCGGATCGTCCTGTTCCTCTTCATTGTCCTCCTCCTCCTCTGCATCAGACCACTGGTAACCTTGAGCCCGCATCCAAGCAGACTCTGGAGTGATGTCGTCCTCTGATCCGCTGGAGATGTCAACGTCAAGTGTCCTCAAGACACGCTTGTGCCTCTGACGGTTCTCCTTCTGGGCCACGTGCGTCTGATACCGTCCCTTAGCCTGCATACAGAAGAGAGTCTTCATCTTATCCTGCAGTTTCACGACCCAAGATGGCATGGCAGAAGAGCGGGACTGAGAAGCGGTTCCTCTATCAGCAGCAGTCTCTGTGTCAGTGTCCATGTGCTGGGATGAAGTTGATGGGTTGGCCCATTTGTCCTTGACGCGAAGCTTGATAGGATCGTGCACAAAGTAGTCTGCCTGAATGTAGAACTCCTCAAGCGGATAGGCGTCTTGCCACTTCTGACGGATATAAGCAAACAAGTAGGGCCCAAAGATGGGAACCTTGCGCATCATGATGCAGTTCCAGAGCTCAGTGAACATCACATCAGAAATATCGAGAGGGGCAGACTCCTTAGTCATAGCCTCCTCACAGAGCAGAAGCATCTCAGCGAGAGAGCCGTGTACCACGTCGAAGTTGCCAATGCGAGGAAAGAGGGTATTGAGGAAGATCCGATGCATGATATCCAGATGCGTGGGGAGCACACCTTTCTTCACATAGAGTTGCTGCAACCTGTCCTTGGCGGAGGCCCTATCAGTGGGAGCTGCAGCATGAGGACGCGACCCAAGTGGAGTGTCAGCTCCCTGAAAATGAACCTTGAGAAATGCCATGAATTCACGCCAAGACCTTGTCATCTTCTGAGTCCCAGTCATCCAAACCAGGGAGCGCTCGTCATCAGGCGAGAATTGAACCGTGACATAAAACTGGGCAACAACATTTGGGTCAAAGTCTTTCTTGAAGGAGATGATCTCCTTAATGCCCAGCTTGTCAATCAGAGAGAGAGCATCACCAAAGTAATCCAGGTTCCGCTGAAGGTGAGCCAAGTCAATCCATTGAACTGGAACAAAACCCTTCTTGAAATGCTTGATGATGTCACGATAGATCCTGTTTGCCCAAACATGCTCGACATTCCTGATCACAGCCCTCTCTTGGAGATAGTGGTTTTGGTTGCGAAACCGGAGAAAATCCTTAGGGGGCATGGTGCGAACGTTGACCCCCTTGTCCTTGTGAGCGGCCTTCTTGAAGGCCTTCTTTTTGGGTTGCAGACCTGTCGTGGGTATAAGTCTGACAGTAGATGTGTAGGGTACGAAAGGATGGGCAGAGCCTTAGCTACGACGAGGTTGTATGAGTTCAGGCCCCTCTACGGTGGAGGTAAAAGCCCTACGTCTCAGTGCTCTTGGGAGCTTAGTGTCGAGTGGAATATCAAATTACAGTAAAAGCCAACCCCTGCACCAGTGGGGAAGGGCGGCTTATATAGAGTGCGCTGCCCTCCACAACGACCCGGTGGACAGGGGTGGAATAGTGGCGAATAAATGCCTACGTTACAGGTAACGTATGCCTTAAATGCTAATAATGGTGTATGAAAACGTATGACCGTTGCCCTCCTGGGAGGTTACGATGTACAGAGTGGAATTCAGTCGGTACGTTAAATACGCTCCGAATGCTCGTCACCGACTGGATGATGGGGGAGTCCTTAGTTCAGTCGGAACTGACTAAGGGCCTTGTCCTTTATGAAGGGTAGTCCTTGGGTAGGACCTATAGGGCAGGCCTATGACCCTACCCTGGGACTATAACCCCATCATTAGTCCCCGAATGGATCGGGGTTGGAACGATGAAGTGATGCCTGGAGTACGGATCCGACTGGTATGGATGTGACTTTGGCATTGTTTGCTTCGATCCATTTTATCCTCTCAACCAGTGATCCGAGTGAATATACCAGTGAAACAAACCGTTAGGGACCGAGTGCTTCCGTGGAATCTTTTGATGTGACCGGTCAAACTGACAACGGCGGATTTTTTGGGATCCTCAAATTTCGGTTGCCGCGCGCTCAGCGGGGATGACGACATCACCATCGAGTAGTTTCTGCCGCCTCGATTACCGCGCCTTTATCTTCTCCACTAACATCGCAGCAGCCGGTCGGGGATAAGATTTCGGGGCCACCTGTTAGTGACTCAATCGAAAGCTTATTTAAGTCTCTCCGGCGGGGGTTTCTTGTTGCGTTGCCCTTGTTACTCGCATTCACCTCGCTCCTCCTGTAGCTCCCTGTGCGCTCTAAGCCAACTCCTTCCTCTCCTCCTCGCCGGATCTGTTGCCTTCACCATGACGAAGGGACAGACCAGCAAACTCGAGTCGCAGAAGAAGAAGAAGAAGGGGGCGGCCCCTGCTCAGCGGCGACAGCTGGCACTGCCGGCGGGTTGGATCCAGGGGGATTTCCTCCCTTCCACGGTGACGGCGGACGATTTGCTCGAGCTAGTGGAGCACGGCATGATCGCCAACAAGTCGTGGAGGCTACTGGCGGAGGGCGAGACGGAGCCGACGCCGCAGGAGGGGGAGCGCGTCCTGCTGCTCAGCCACGTGTTCAGGGGCTTCTCCTTGCCTCCCCACCCCTTCTTCAGAGGTATTATGAACCACTTCGGCGCGTAGCTCCATCATTTTCCTCTGAACGCGATAGCCCATCTTGCCGCATTCGTCACCCTTTGCGAGTGCTTTATTGGATGTCCCAGACTGTCAAAAAGCTTAGCCAGTCAGATGATAAAACCCATATCCTTCAGCTCTGCGGGGGCTTAGGCTTCCAGAAGAAAACAAAGAGTAGCTACCCCCCTCTCCAGTTGTCCGAGTCAGTTAGGAACTGGCAGTCGACCTGGTTCTATTGCCAGGACATCGCTTGTATGAATGCCGCGACTGGGCTGCCACCCTTTAGCCTAGACCGTCCGGCCCCTCCTAGGAAGCTTGCACTCTCAAAGGTGGAAAAGATCCAGATCCAACCTCTGGTCGACGCGCTGATAGCTGTCGTCCGCAAGGGAGTCACCGACACAGATTTGCTGGAGACTTTTCTGGGTCGGCGCATCCAGCCACTGCAAGACCGACACCACGCCATGTGGCACTACACGGGGCCTGAGGATTCCACTCGGACTCATCCAGAATGCATGACCGGGGATGTTGTGACAGCGTGGGTCCGCGGCATCACAGGCGCATGCGACAACCCCAGAGGAGCCCGGCGGGTGAAGCCCTTCCGCGCCGATAATCCTCCTCCGAATGAGGTGAGCACCTCTTGTCGAGTGCTTTCAATCTCCTTAGATTTATCGCTTTTCTTGTACCACCGCCTGACGTCTGATGTTGCCGACTGTGTTTTGTGCAGGAGTGGACCAACTGGTATTCTCCCATCTTGAACGGAAATCCAGCTGAGGAAGAGGAGGGCAGCCAGGAGGGCAGCGTGGATAGCGCCGAGTACATCTCCGATAGTGGGGAGACGGAGGAGGAGACTGAAGAGGAGGAGGGGGAGGTTGGGGAGCAGAGCTCGCCACCTCCACCATTAGAGCCTCGAACTAAGCGCCATCATGAACCTGCGGCTCCGCCGGCTCCTCCAGCGGCCCCGAGTGCTTCGCCAGCCTCTCCCGTGGCTCCGAGTGCTCGGAGCGTGAAGAGGACTAGGGACGCTGCTGCCGAGCCCACAGATCAGCCATCCAAGGTGGCAAAACCTAGCGGGCCCAAGCCTCGGAAAGCTTCTCCTCGGATGAGGATCGCTGTTCCAATCGCCTCAGCGTAAGTGTCTTGTTCTCCCTTCTTGCTTCAGTATCTAGTTGAACTCATGCTTATCCGTCGAGTGGATTTTACTCGACAGAGCTGCTACCTCCGCCACCTCTCTGCCGTGCCAAGATGATGATCCCATGGACACGGATAACGCTGCCACATCCCAGCAAGGTACGCTTTCACGACTCTGAGAGTTTGTATTATTGTTTCGCAAGTGCTATCTTTAATCTTGCCTTTTTTCTGTAATTTCATGTTGTTCAGTCGGGCTTCCTTCGGAGGTGATTCACCTGGAGGACGCCGACCAAAGGGGGTCAGGGCCAGCTTTGGCGCCTGTCCTTGAGGTTGTCCCATCTGCTGCTGCTCCCACCATGGACGTGCCGCCGACCGAGACGATGCCGCCGACTGAGACGGTGCCCCTCGCGGCGAAACCGACTGGAGCGGAACTTGGGATGCCCAAGGAGTCTTCTGTCGTGCCGGGTCCGTCGACCGTCCAGTACGATGCCCGACACCTCCCGGAAGACCAAGTGGGGGCCGCCAAGGAGGCCATGGTGCAGGTGGAGCTGATGGTGGGTGACGCCAAGGGAGCATATGACTCCATCACATCTTTGTACAAGAGAAGCTTGGAACTCCGGGACGATATCCGAGTAAGTGCGCTAGTAAGTGTTTACTTTCCTCTTGTTACCCACTGGGGTTTAAGTGATATACTCGGATACGGTAGGATTAGTTTGCAGTGGGTTCACTCCGAGTGAACCCAGTGGGTGTAGTCCCCGAGGCTTCTGTCGAGTGCTTGCACCGGCAGTTGTCTTTATATGCATTTTCCGTGACCTGATCAGATCCGAGCTGATCTGCCCGAATGGTACCAGTGGGGGCACTCCGAGTGCACCCACTGGGTGTAGTCCACGAGATTAGTGTTACTCAAGTCGGGTAATAGTAGTCTCATAGGCTTGTCTGTTTGTCATGTAGCTCAATAGGGCCGGCCTGTTCGAGCTTCATGCCAGTGGGGTCACTCTTAGTGAAACCACTGGGTGTAGTCCCCGAGACCGCTGTCGATTGCTTGCATCAGCAGGGGTCTGAAGAACTTTGAGCTTTGTTTGTTTTCCTTGTTGAATGTGTCTGATCTTCCCTTCTCGCTGATTTGGCAGAAGACTTGTGAAATGGGATCCGCGTACAATGCTCTGAAGGCTGAAAAGATTCAGCTTGCTGCGGAATTGGAGGCGGCTGTGAATGACTTGGCTGGTGTGAAGGGGGCTCTTGCTGACCGAGAGAAGTCTTTGGAGGAGTCCCGGGAGACCAACAAGGCATTGGTGGCCAAAATTGAGAAAATGGGCAGGCAAAGAACTGAACTGATGGGTCAGATGAAGTTGATGAACAATCGGTGCATGGCGTAGGAGAATTACGTCAGCGACTGGGCAAGGAAGATGATTGCACTGCTTGGTGGTAAGTTTTTTGCCGAGTGCTTCTTGTCTTTGGAGTTTATTCTGCGCTTACTTTCTGCTTGTCTTTTCTTGGCAGATTTTTGTCTGGACGCTAAGGCTGAAGCAGCCAACATTGAACGGTCGGTTGTTCCGAACGTTCCACTCGGCGACGAAGCCAACCGGGACATGCTCCGAGCGCATATTCGCCTTGGCAGAGTGGGACCTTTCATTGGCCGCCTGAGAGAAGTCATCGGCCGGATCGACAAGGAGCTGTGGCCCGAAGACGATTCCCGGCAAGAAATAGAAGGGTTGATGACTCGGCTGGAGGACGTCCCGAACCGAGTGCAGGCATGGAAGAAGTCTGCCGCTCGTTGTGGTGCGGGCGTGGCGCTATCTCTGGTCCGAGGGCACTGCAAAGAAGCTCGCGAAGAAAAGCTGAATGCGTTGCAGGTCGCCAACACCAAGAAGCTTCGATTCGAAGATTTCATGGAGACCTTCATCGACACAGCCACTCGCATCGCAGACGGGATCGACCTTGACTCCTTTGTGGAGCCTGCCAGTCCTGGTGACGCTTGAAAAACTTTATGGTATGCCGAGTGTTATCTGTATCAAACTTTGGCCACTGCTGTTGGCCGTCACATTCGTGGTTCGGTGTGGATAAGCTTGATCCACACCGAGCCGACTGATCGTAGATCCAATTTTGAATTCGAATCGAATATTTTGCTCTTCTTTCGCCAAGTTTTTTTTGACACGATTTTGGCTCGTGGTTTTTGTTTGGCGTTTCTTGGTGAAGCCAATGGCAAACATGCGGAGCATGTAATTGTCAGTTGTCTTCACATCCACATGAGCCTCAATGAGGGTCTGCTAAGCCTCCGAGTGGATCTCGAGGATACACTCGAAGGAAACTTTTTACTTAAGCGATTCTGTTGGAAATATGCCCTAGAGGCAATAATAAATTAGTTATTATTATATTTCTTTGTTCATGATAATCGTTTATTATCCATGCCATAATTGTATTGATTGGAAACACAGTGCATGTGTGGATAAATAGACAAAACACTGTCCCTAGTAAGCCTCTAGTTGACTAGCTCGTTGATCAAAGATGGTCAAGGTTTCCTGACCATAGGCAAGTGTTGTCACTTGATAACGGGATCACATCATTAGGAGAATCATGTGCTGGACTAGACCCAAACTAATAGACGTAGCATGTTGATCGTGTCATTTTGTTGCTACTGTTTTCTGCGTGTCAAGTATTTGTTCCTATGACCATGAGATCATATAACTCACTGACACCGGAGGAATGCTTTGTGTGTATCAAATGTCGCAACGTAACTGGGTGACTATAAAGATGCTCTACAGGTATCTCCGAAGGTGTTCCTTGAGTTAGTATGGATCGAGACTGGGATTTGTCACTCCGTGTGACGGAGAGGTATCTCGGGGCCCACTCGGTAATACAACATCACACACAAGCCTTGCATGCAATGTGACTTAGTGTAAGTTGCGGGATCTCGTATTACGGAACGAGTAAAGAGACTTTCCGGTAAACGAGATTGAAACAGGTATGCGGATACTGACGATCGAATCTCGGGCAAGTAACATACCGAAGGACAAAGGGAATGACATACGGGATTATATGAATCCTTGGCACTAAGGTTCAAACGATAAGATCTTCGTAGAATATGTGGGATCCAATATGGGCATCCAGGTCCCGCTATTGGATATTGACCGAGGAGTCACTCGGGTCATGTCTGCATAGTTCTCGAACCCGCAGGGTCTGCACACTTAAGGTTCGACGTTGTTTTATGCGTATTTGAGTTATATGGTTGGTTACTGAATGTTGTTCGGAGTCCCGGATGAGATCACGGACGTCACGAGGGTTTCCGGAATGGTCCGGAAACGAAGATTGATATATAGGATGACCTCATTTGATTACCGGAAGGTTTTCGGAGTTACCGGGAATGTACCGGGAATGACGAATGGGTTCCGGGTGTTCACCGGGGGGGGGGGGAACCCACCCCGGGGAAGCCCATAGGCCTTGGGGTGGCGCACCAGCCCTTAGTGGGCTGGTGGGACAGCCCAAGAAGGCCCTATGCGCCAAGGGATAAGAAATCAAAGAGAAAGAAAAAAAAGAGGAGGTGGGAAAGGAGAGAAGGACTCCACCTTCCAAACCTAGTTGGATTCGGTTTGGAAGGGGAGGACTTCCCCCCTTGGCTCGGCCGACCCCCTTGGGGCTCCTTGAGCCTCAAGGCAAGGCCCCCCCCTCTCCCACCTATATATACGAAGGTTTTAGGGCTGATTTGAGACAACTTTGCCACGGCAGCCCGACCACATATCTCCACGGTTTTTCCTCTAGATCGCGTTTCTGCGGAGCTCGGGCGGAGCCCTGCTGAGATTAGATCACCACCAACCTCCGGAGCGCCGTCACGCTGCCGGAGAACTCATCTACCTCTCCATATCTCTTGCTGGATCAAGAAGGCCGAGATCATCGTCGAGCTGTACGTGTGCTGAACGCGGAGGTGCCGTCCGTTCGGCACTAGATCGGAGCGGATCGTGGGACGGATCGCGGGACGGTTCGTGGGACGGTTCGCGGGGCGGATCGAGGGACGTGAGGACGTTCCACTACATCAACCGCGTTTCTTAACGCTTCTGCTGTGCGATCTACAAGGGTACGTAGATCGGAAATCCCCTCTCGTAGATGGACATCACCATGATAGGTCTTCATGCGCGTAGGAAATTTTTTGTTTCCCATGCGATGTTCCCCAACAGATTCTGGATCGCAGCTAAGTCCCCGAGTGCGGCATCTCATGCGCACTCGGAGTGAGTTGATACTCATGTAGTTGTCAGTTGTCTTCACATCCACATGAGACTCAATGAGGGTCTTCTAAGCCTCCGAGTGGATCTCCAGGATACACTCGAAGGAAGCTTTTTACTTAGGCGATTCTGGATCGCAGCTAAGTCTCCGAGTGCGGCTTTTCGTGCGCACTCGGAGCGAGTTTGTACTTAGGCGATTCTGGGTCGCAGCTAAGTCCTCGAGTGCGACTTTTAGTGCGCACTCGGAGCGAGTTTGTACTTAGGCGATTCTGGGTCGCAGCTAAGTCCCCGAGTGCGACTTTTAGTGCGCACTCGGAGCGAGTTTGTACTTAGGCGATTCTGGATCGCAGCTAAGTCTCCGAGTGCGGCTTTTAGTGCGCACTCAGAGCGAGTTTGTACTTAGGCGATTCTGGGTCGGAGCTAAGTCCCCGAGTGCGACTTTTAGTGCGCACTCGGAGCCAGTTTGTACTTAGGCGATTCTGGGTCGCAGCTAAGTCCCCGAGTGCGACTTTTAGTGCGCACTCGGAGCGAGTTTGTACTTAGGCGATTCTGGGTCGCAGCTAAGTCCCCGAGTGCGGCTTTTGGTGCACACTCGGAGCGAGTTTGTACTTAGGCGATTCTGGGTCGTAGCTAAGTCCCGGAGTGCGGCTTTTGGTGCGCACTCGGAGCGAGTTTGTACTTAGGAGATTCTGGGTCGCAGCTAAGTCCTCGAGTGCGACTTTGAGTGCACACTCGGAGCGAATTTTTTAGACCGGAGTCTGCGAACGCGGAATAATTTTGAACTTGCAAGAAATCAATCTGCTTTGTATTACTTCAATGATACTTGTTCTTTACATTGCCCCCGTCGGCGGTCACGTGTAGAAGCGCTTCAGGAGATCTCCGTTCCATGCTCGTGGCTCGTCCGTTTCTCTGTCGAGGTTGTAGAGTCGATATGCTCCGTTGTTCAGCACCTTAGAGATGATGAAGGGTCCTTCCCAGGCGGGAGCCAACTTGTGAGGCCTCTGCTGGTCCACTCGGAGCACCAGGTCGCCTGCTTGGAATGTGCGACTCCTGACGTGCCGCGCGTGAAATCGCCGCAGACCTTGTTGATAAATTGTTGAGCGAGTCAGTGCCATCTCACGCTCTTCTTCTAGTAGATCCACTCCGTCTTGCCTGGCTTGCTCTGCTTCGGCTTCGGAGAAGAGTTCGACTCGTGGAGAGTTGTGAAGCAAGTCACTCGGAAGGACTGCCTCGGCTCCATAAACGAGGAAGAACGGGGATGGCCCTGTAGATCTATTCGGAGTTGTGCAGAGGCCCCACAACACCGAAGGCAGCTCGGTGACCCATGCGTCGGCGGCATGTCCAACTTCTCGCAGGAGTCGAGGCTTCAACCCTTGAAGAATAAGTCCATTCGCATGCTCCGCTTGCCAGTTTGTTTGGGGGTGCGCCACAGATGCAAAATCCACTCGGATACCTTGGCCTGTGCAAAAACCTTTGAATCTGTCCGAGTCAAAGTTTGTGCCATTGTCAGTGATTATGCTATGCGGGACTCCAAATCTGGCGATGATGTCTCTGACAAACTTGATGGCCGTAAGGGTGTCAAGCTTCTTGATGGGCTTGGCTTCAATCCACTTAGTGAACTTGTCGACTGCCCCCAACAAATGAGTGAATCCTCCTTGGCCTGTTCTGAATGGTCCGACTGTATCTAATCCCCACACTGCGAACGGCCAAACAAGAGGGATTGTCTTCAGCGTAGATGTTGGCTTGTGGGACTTGTTCGAATAGAACTGACAGCCTTCGCATCGGTCGACCATATCTTTTGCCATTTCATTCGCCTGCAACCAGAAGAAACCAACTCTGAATGCTTTGGCGACGATTGCTCTTGAGGAGGCATGATGGCCATAGGTTCCCGAGTGAATTTCTTCCAGGATTAACTGTCCCTCCTCAGGGGAGATGCACCGCTGAAGGATGCCTGAAACACTTTCCTTGTACAACTGGCCATCAATGACGGTGAAGGACTTTGACTTGCGGACGATCTGCCTAGCTTGGACTTCATCTTCTGGTAATTCTTGCCTCAGGATGTACGCAATGAACGACACAGTCCAATCGGGGATGAGAGCAAGAATCTCCATGATTAAATCAACCACAGCAGGGACCTCGACTTCAGTCGGATCTGTTGAGCTCTTCGGTTGTACTGGTCCTGTGTGAAAGGATCTTCTTTTACTGAGGGAAGGTGTAGGTGCTCGAGGCAGACATCACTCGGGACCGGTCTCCGAGTGGATCCAAGTTTTGCCAATTCATCAGCTGCTTGATTTTTTAGTCGCGGAACATGGTGAAGTTCCAGACCTTCAAACTTCTTCTCGAGCTTCCTTACTGCGTTGCAGTATGTAGTCATGGTGGGGTTCCTGACATCCCACTCCTTCATCACCTGATTAACCACCAAATCTGAATCGCCATAGACCATCAGGCGATGGACGCCGAGTGTGATGGCCATGCACAATCCATAAAGGAGAGCTTCATACTCTGCCTCATTGTTGGAAGAATCAAAATGTATCTGCAACACATACTTAAGTTTATCACCTTTTGGCGATATGATCACTACGCCAGCGCCGGAGCCATTCAACATCTTGGACCCATCGAAGAACATAGTCCAATGAGCCGAGTAGATGTGAGTCGGTTGCTATTGTTCTACCCATTCTGCTATGAAGTCAGCCAGAGCTTGAGACTTTATAGCCTTCTTGGCTTCGAACTTGATGTCGCAGTATAACATCTCCATAGCCCACTTCGCCACTCGTCCTGATGCGTCTCGATTGTGGAGGATTTCCGACAACGGAGCATCAGAAATTACAGACACCGAGTGGTCTTGGAAATAATGAGCCACCTTCTTTGCAGTCATGTAGATCCCATAAATAAGCTTTTGATAATGGGGATACCTCTGCTTGGAAGGAGTCAGGACTTCGGAGACATAATATACTGGCCGCTGAACCTAGTACGCTTTGCCTTCTTCTTCACGTTCGACTGTGAGAACAGTGCTGACGACTTGATTTGTAGCCGCGATGTACAGAAGAAGGGGTTCTTTACTGAGCGGGGCAGTAAGAACCGGCTGGGTGGAAGCAGGGCTTTGAGGTCGTCGAATGCAATTTGGGCTTCGTCTGTCCACTCGGAAGTATCTGATTTCTTCATGAATCGGTACAGAGGTAACGCCTTCTCGCCGAGTCGAGCGATAAACCTTCTCAAAGCCGCTAGGCAACCTGTGAGCCTTTGAACATCATGTATTCTGACTGGCCGCTCCATTCGGACGATGGTCCTGATCTTTTCGGGGTTGACATCGATCCCTCGTTCGGAAACGAAGAAACCGAGTAACTTTCCGCTGGGAACACCGAATGAACACTTGGCAGGGTTGAGCTTGATATCGTACCTACGAAGGTTGGAGAATCTTTCTGCCAAGTCAGTCAGCAGGTCGGAACCTTTGCGTGACTTGACAACGATATCGTCCATATATGCCTCCACATTTCGACCGATCTGGTCAAGGAGGCATTTTTGGATCATGCGCATAAAAGTTGCTCCTGCATTCTTCAAACCGAATGGCATAGTGATGTAGCAGAAACACCCAAATGGGGTGATGAAGGCTGTTTTTAATTCATCCGAACCATACAGACGGATCTGATGATAGCCCGAATAGGCATCAAGGAATGATAAACGCTCGCAGCTCGCAGTCGAATCAACAATTTGATCAATGCGGGGGAGCGGGAAATGATCTTTCGGGCAGACCTTATTGAGATGCTTGAAGTCGATGCACATACGGAGAGACTTGTCCTTCTTGGGCACCATGACAACATTGGCGAGCCACTCGGAGTGGTGTACCTCGCGAATGAAGTTGGCTGCCTAAAGTTTAGCCACCTCCTCTCCGATTGCCTTCCTTTTTGAAAGGATCGATATGGTTGACTGGGGGGGGGGTGAATAGACAACGACCACTTTTTAATTAATCTTAGCAAGTTAAGGTAAACAACATATGGGTTCACAAATATTATGACAATGAGGTGAACCCTAATGAAGCTAACAACGAGAGTTATTAAGACAAGTAAGATATAGTCCGCAACATAAGCATACACAAAGTAAAGGATAGAGATAACCAGAAGTGGAACTAATGGAGACGAGGATGTGGTACCGAAGTTCCTTCCCTTTGACAGGAAGTACGTCTCCGTTGGAGCGGTGTGGAGGCACAATGCTCCCCAATAAGCCACTAAGGCCACCGTATTCTCCTCACGCCCTCGCACGATGCAAGGTACCGTGATTCCACTATAGGTGCCCTTGAAGGCGGCAACCGGACCTTTACAAACAAGGTTGGGGCAAACTCCACACAAAGCTTGGAGGCTCCCAACTAGACCACGAAGCTTCACCACAATGGAATATGGCTTTGAGGTGACCTCAACCGTCTAGGATGCTCAAACACCCAAGAGTAACAAGATCCGCAAGGGATTGGTGGGGGAATCAACTTTTCTCTTGGTGGAAGTGTGGATCTAGGCCTTCTCAACCAATCCCTAAAGAATCAACAAGTTTGATTGGTTAGGGAGAGAGATCGGGCACTTTTGAGCTTAGGAAGCAACAGTGGAGCTTGGGGAGGTAAGAGATCAGGATCCACAGCTAGAAGAACCCTTTATATAGTGGGGGAAAAATTCAACCGTTTTCCCACTCTTTGCCCGAGCTCCAGCGGTACTACCGCTGGCACTCCAGCGGTACTACCGCTGACCAGGGGCGGTACTACCGCTGGTTGCAGCGGTACTACCGCTGGCTCCAGCGGTACCACCGCTGGGCTCCTGGTAGTGCAAAAGCACTACCACCGCCAAGAAAGTCTTCGCAAAAAGGTCCGTCCACGAACAACCGCTAGGCAGGCGGTACTAAGCTCCTGGAGCGGTACTACCGCTGACAAGGGGCGGTACTACCGCCAGCCAGCGGTACTACCGCTGGCTGCAGCGGTACTACCGCTAGCATTCCAGCGGTACTACCGCTAGGGCCAGCGGTACTACCGCTGGGGACCATTTTGCAAGGAGGAAAGAAACACAGTGGCGGGGGCCGCTCCAAAGATGAAGGTAAGGGAAAATATGTGAAGTGTGCACGTGCAAAGATAGATTCCACCCAAACCTTTCCACTACGGTTCCCCTCTTAATAGTACGGCTTTCCTATGACTCAAATAAAGAGAATTGTAGAGAGCGCCGTGCTTCCGTTCCATGAATGAGGAGGCGAGTCGTCTTGTGCCGTTGACGTGTGTTATCTGAAATGTTAACACACACGGTTAGTCCTTTACGGTACTGTCATCAATCACCAAAATTACTTAGGTATAAACTATGCCCCAACAATCTCCCCCTTTTTGGTGGATTGATGACAATACCGGATTTGCACAGTAAGAAATATGAGAACAAAAAGATAGAGATATATGACAGTACGGGGCATATGACTCACAACATATGATGGAAATAAATCTCACATAAGTTTATGTCTCACAAACGATAGCAAACTAGAAGCAAACCAAGTTCGAAGCAAACCACGAAAGAAAGCAAAGCAAAGCACAAAGCAAAGCAAAGTTCGACTCTGAAAGCAAATCCAGCTCCTAGACTCTCCCCCCCTTTGGCACAAGACACCAAAAAGGGGCACACCTAACGCCACAGGTAGTTACTCCTCATCCTCAGCATCGCCAGACTCGTCGGTACCCTCCGGATCGTCCTGCTCCTCCTCTTCCGCCTCATCGCCAGACCACTTGTACCCTTGAGCCTGCATCCAAGTAGCCTCTGGAGTGATGTCGTCCTCTGATCCGCTGGAGATGTCAACATCAAGAGTCCTTAGAACACGCTTGTGCCTCTGGCGGCTCTCCTTCTGAGCCACGTGCGTCTGGTACTGACCCTTAGCCTGCATACAGAATAGAGTCTTCATCTTATCCTGCAGTTTGATGGCCCAAGATGGCATGGCAGAAGAGCGGGACTGAGAGGCGGTTCCTATGTCAGCAGCAGTCTGTGTGTCAGTATCCATGTGCTGAGAGGAAGTTGATGGGTTGGCCCATTTATCCTTGACGCGAAGCTTGACAGGGTCGTGCACAATGTAGTCAGACTGAATGTAGAGCTCCTCCCGCGGATAAGTATCTTGCCACTTCTGACGAATATAAGCGAACAGATAGGGCCCGTAGATGCGAACCTTACGCATCATGATGCAGTTCCAGAGCTCCGTGAACATCACATCAGAAATATCAAGAGGGGCAGACTCCTTAGTCATAGCCTCCTCACAGAGCAGCAGCATCTCAGCCAAAGAGCCATGAACCTCGTCGAAGTTACCAATGCGAGGGAAGAGGGTGTTGCGGAAGATCCGATGCATGATGTCCAAATGCTTGGGGAGCACCCCTTCCTCACATAGAGTTGCTGCAGTCTGTCCTTGCCTGGGGGCCTATCAGTGGGGGCTGCAGCATGAGGACGCGACCCAAGTGGAGTGTCAGCTCCCTGGCACTCAACCTTGAGGAATGCCATGAATTCACGCCAGGTACCGGTCATCTTCTGAGTCCCAGTCATCCATACCATAGAGCGCTCTTCATCAGGAGAGAAGTGGACCGTGACATAGAACTGGGCAACAACAGTGGGGTCAAAATCTGTCTTGAAAGTGATGATGTCCTTGATGCCCAGTTTGTCAATCAGAGAGAGGGCATCACCAAAATAGTCCAGGTTTCGCTGAAGATGAGCTAGGTCAATCCACTGAACGAGGACAAAGTTCTTCTTGAAATGCATGACAATATGACGGTAGATCCTGCAGTGATCCTTTGCCCAAACATGGTCAACATTCTTGATCACAGCCTTCTCTTGGAGATAATGGTTCTGAGTGCGGAACCGCAGAAAGTCCTTGGGGGGCATAGTGCAGACATTGATCGCCTTGTCCTTGTTCGCGGTCTTATTGAAGGACTGCTTTTTGGGTTGCAGACCTGAAGTGGCGGAACCCTCTGGAGCCTCTGGGTTGCGATAATGCTTTGACTGCGTGTCCCGTGGGGGGTTCGAACGGTGAGAACTACCTGTGACACCAAACACACAGCAAAAAGAAGCGACAAAAAGACTCAAGGCAAAGAACTGGAAAGGGCAGAACAATAAACACTCCTTGCCACGCACATGAAAAGAATGCACAGTGAATTCTCCTGGCGGTAGTACCGCTGGGGTTTGATTTTCAGATCTGACAGATAAAATAGACCTCACCGATATGGCTACACGAATTTGTACGAGGGGCATGGGCTGTGGATGAACAGTAAGAACTCCACCACAGCCCTACACACATGAGAATCACTAGTACCACCGAAATAAGTGCATGCCTAGACAAGAGAGAGCAATTTTTAGATCTAATCCAAATAGTTCAAGTACTTGATCTAAAACATGTGAATCCTAGGGCATGGCAAAACTAAACAGCAAAGATTCATAGGACCTACCCTCCCCTCAAATATCTCCTTCATTCCATCCAAGAACAGGACACAAGATCAAAGACATGAATCCAAACCACCAATGCTCCTAACCCTAGAACAAGAACATCAACCAATAGAAGAAGGGGAGGAGCTTTACCGGGATTCATGGCCCTTGGAGGAGGAAGGAGAAGTCGAGCAACCCCTCCAATCCAACGGAGAGAAGGAGCTCCACGAATAGAGATCAAAAGAGGGGGATTTCGGGCTAGGGGAGGGAGGAGCCGCGAGGAAGAAGAAAGAGCGTGGGAAAAACGGGTTCCCCCTCCTTTATATAGCCCAAGGGGTACGGGCCAGTGGTAGTACCGCTGTGGACCTGGCGGCAGTACCGCTACCTGGCAGTAGTACCGCTGGATGCAGCGGTAGTACCGCTGGGGTCCTGGCGGTAGTACCGCTCCCCATGGCGGTAGTACCGCTCCCCCTTGAGACAGCCCTAAAAATTTCCTAGCAGGTCGTGTTAGATGGGAATCCTGGCGGTAGTACCACTACCCCTGGCGGTAGTACCGCTGCAAATGACACAATGCGGCCTAGGATAAGAGAAGAACTTGGGCAAATGACAAGTAAGTAAAAAAGATAGCATCCTAGAAATATGTACTAACTTGTCATTGTATATCCTTTCTTCTATACGAAAGAAAGGTGGGAGGGGCGGTGGCCGAGGCCACCTATGTTTGAGACAATGGTATGACACCGCAAAGAATTATCCTTGGGTTCATGACCAATGCTCGTCTTTGAAGCACAAGTGCCATTTGACAATGGCTAAAGTGAAAGACTAGATTGGTTTATGCATAATGGGGGGAGGGAAAGTTCATTGAGAGAACAACACTCCCCCTATGTCCATGCCTACATCTAGACCAAGATGGAATGCAAAGTGAGGTGCAACATGCCTAGTTTCAATCCACATTACTTGAATCAATGATATTTAGCTCATGCCTTAACTCCCGGAACCTTGATTCATCTAGAGGCTTAGTGAAAATATCTGCAAGTTGCTCTTCAGTGTGGATGAAGTGAACCTCAATATCACCTAGCTTGATATGTTCACGAATGAAGTGATGGCGAATATCAATATGTTTGGTTTTGCTATGTTGCACTCGGTTGAGGGAAATCTTGATAGCACTTTGATTGTCACATAGAAGAGGCACTTTGTCACAAGTGACACCATAATCCTTTAAAGTTTGCCTCATCCATAGCAATTGTGCACAATAACTTGCTGCTGCCACATACTCAGCTTCAGTGGATGATAAGGAGATGCAATTCTGCTTCTTTGACGACCAACTTACCAATGAGCGACCAAGGAATTGGCATCCTCCAGATGTTGACTTCCTCTCCACACAATCTCCTGCCCAATCCGAGTCAGAATAGCCAACTTGATTGAAGTTTGCTCCTTTGGGATACCAAAGGCCAAAGTTTGGGGTATGAGCCAAATATCGAAAGATTCACTTAACAGCCATGTAGTGACTTTCTTTTGGTGCGGATTGAAACCGTGCACATATCCCTACACTCAACATAATATCCGGTCTAGATGCACAAAGGTAAAGGAGGGATTCAATCATGGAGCGATATACCTGTTGATCCACTTCTTACCATTGGGATCACTGTCAAGCTTGCATCTTGTTGGCATGGGGAACTTGACCGGTTTGACATCTTCGAGCTCGAACCGTTTGAGCATGTCTTGAGTGTACTTGGCTTGTTTGATGAATGTCCCTTCTAGACCTTGTTTAATCTCGAACCCGAGGAAGAACTTCAACTCTCCCATCATGGACATCTCAAACTTCTCAGTCATTAGTGCAACAAATTCTTCATTGAAGGAAATGTTAGGAGAGCCAAAGATAATATCATCAACATATAGTTGGCATATGAAAAAATCCCCTTTAACCCTCTTAGTAAAAAGAGTGGGATCTATCTTCCCAATTTCAAACCCACGATCTTGTAAAAACTCAGTAAGATACTCATACCACGTGCGTGGGGCTTGTTTAAGGCCATAGAGTGCCTTATTAAGTTTGTACACATGATTGGGGAGCTTGGGATGTTCGAATCCCGGGGGTTGTTTGACATAGACCAACTCATTTAAAGGACCATTAGGAAAGGCACTTTTCACATCCATTTGTTGTAATTTGAAGTTATGATGAGAAGCAAATGCAAGCAACATGTGAATAGATTCTAGACGAGCAACATGGGCAAAGGTTTCACCGTAGTCGATACCCTCGACTTGGGACTAGCCTTGAGCCACCAATCTTGCCTTGTTTCGAATCACAATCCCATTGGCATCTTGCTTGTTCTTGAATATCCATTTGGTCCCGATGACATTATGTTCCTCCGTTGGCCTAGGCACTAAATCCCAGACTTGGTTGCACTCGAAGTTGTCAAGTTCTTCGTGTATGGCCATAAGCCAATCCTCATCATCGAGCGCTTCCTATACGTGTTGAGGTTCACAATATGAAACAAACGCGTGATGCTCACAATAATTCCAAATCTGTTGACGGGTGGATACTCCCCTTTTTAAACTGCCAAGTACATTCTTCGTAAGATGTGACTTGACTCTCAGCTTGTTTGCAATCTTGGCTGCTCGACGCTCCAAGAGATCTTCATTAGATAACGGGGGAGCATCGACTTGTTTACTTTGCTTGCCCTTGCGTCTTGAGCCGGCTGTTGGTGCTCCAGAAGGGAATTGTGAGACAGTCTCCTGATCATCTTGTCCTTCGACTTGAGCAGGTTCACTAGTTTGTTCTTGTATTTGTGGTTGCTCTTGATCTTGATCTTGTGCTTCTACTTGGTCTGGATCTCGGGGTTGCACTTGATCTTGATCATGAGCAGGTTCGGAGTCTTGGGGTAGTGCTTGAATATCCTGAGACACATCATCATTGTTGGGCAATTTATCTTGACCTTGAGCTTGTTTATTTTGTTGAGAGTCTTCTCTTTGTTCATCGGAAGCGTGTGGGGCTTGTGGAGGTGATGGCTCCACTTGAGTAGAGCATTGTCCTTCTCCTTCGGCCACAAGGGGTTCCTCAATGGGGAGTATTTGACCAATCCCCATTCTTCTTATGGCCTGGGGAGGAATTTCATCACCTACATCACACAGACCACTTTTCTCCACTTGGGAGCCATTATTTTCATCAAACTCTATGTTACACGTCTCCTCAATTAGTCCAGTGGACTTGTTGAGGACACGGTAAGCATGAGAGTTTGTAGCATAACCAACAAAGATACCCTCATGTGCTCTAGAATCAAATTTAGCTAACCGTGCACCTTTCTTGAGAATGAAACACTTACAACCGAATACCCGGAAGTACTTGAGATTGGGTTTGTTTCCAGTTAGAATCTCATACGGAGTCTTGTTCAAGCCTTTGCGGATATAGAGCCGATTGGACGCATGACATGCTGTGTTGATGGCCTCTGCCCAGAAGTTATATGGAGATTTGAATTCTGCCATCATTGTCCTTGCAACGGCTATCAAGGTCCGGTTCTTGCTTTCTGCCATGCCGTTTTATTGAGGGGTATATGGTGCAGAGTATTGGTGTTTTATTCCCTCATCACCTAGAAACTCATCCAAGGTGTAGTTCTTGAACTCGGTGCCGTTGTCACTTCCAATCGTCAAGATCTTTGCTTCATGTTGACGTTGCGCTTCATTAGCAAAGTAGATGACCGTTTGTTGAGTCTCACTCTTCTTTTTAAAGAAATATACCCAGGTATATCTTGAGTAGTCGTCAACAATCACTAAGCAATACTTTCTGCCTCCAAGACTATCAAATGATGGAGGACCAAACAGATCCATATGGAGAAGTTCCAATGGCCTCTTAGTGTAGATAATAGTCGTTGGACGATGAGCAGTTTCATGAATCTTTCCTTCAATGCACGCACTGCAAACACGATCTTTAGCAAAACTCACATTTGTTAGTCCACGAATATGGTCCCCTGTCAGAAGGCTTTGCAAAGATCTCATATTGACATGAGCTAAACGGCGATGCCAAAGCCAGCCCACATCAACTTTAGCCATTAAACATGTCGTAGTCTTAGTGGGTCGCTTTGAGAAGTTCACCACATAAAGACCATTTTCGACATATCCAACATAGGCTACTTTAAGAGTCTTGCTCCTCAGGAGGACCACAGTATCAAGATTAAAGAAAGTGGAAAAACCCATAATTGCGAGTTGACGAACCGAAAGTAAATTGTAGGCAAGTGACTCAACAAGCATGACCTTCTCGATAGATAAATCTTGAGAGACGACCACCTTACCAAATCCCAATACCTTTGAAGAGGATGCATCGGCGAATTGGACATGGGTGGACATAGATGGAGAAGGATGCACATCCACCACTAAGTCCTTGCTTCCGGTCATATGATTTGTTGCTCCACTATCGAGCAACCATGACACCCCACCGGAAGCAAACTCCTGCAATAGATCAATGCTTGGTTTTAGGTACCCATTTTTAATGGGTCCTTTCATGTTAGAGACAAGGGTCTTAGGAACCCAGATAGCCCATTCAATATCCTCATCGTAGGAACCAACAAATCTGGCATAAACATGCCCATCACTAGCACAACATAAGACATAAGAAGAATTGAGTTTGCCGTCTGTGTTAGTAGGAATGGTTTTTCCCTTCTTGAGGTTTCCATAGTCCACCTTGTTCCTGTTCGCCTTCTGAGTCCCCTCACCCTCTTTGACAAAGATGTCCATGAGGGTGGGAGATCGTTTGTTCCTGTTCCTCCTTTTACCTTTTGACTTGGAGGTAAGTCCAAGTCCCTCCTTTCCTACAACACCCCTTTGAGTGCTCAAGAGGTCGTTTAGACTCTTCTCACCTTGTATGCATGCCACAAGGCCCTTCTCAAGTTTCTCCTTTAACTTGGAATTTTCCTCCACAAGATGTACATGCTCACAACAGCGGTTAGTTGCACAAGCATTATCAATTAACACAAAGGGAGGACAAGTAGAGATCTCCTTGGTAAGCTTTGCTTGGAGTTGATCATGAGACTCTTTTAGAGAGAAATGAGCACCTTTCAAGACCTTGTGGGCCTTGTCAAGTGTGTCAAACTCCTCTTTGAGTCTGTCATGGCCAACCACAGGAGCATACTTTTCACAATTAATCATATGAGTGAGAACAACATCATGATCTAGTTTCTTTTGCATTTTAGCGCAGTCATCGTTATATGACTCCTCAAGAGCCAAACGAAGAGTGCGCTCCTTTTCTAGAGCATTAGATAATTCGGCAATTTCATCGCCATAGTCACGACTGTGTCCCTGAAGCTCGGAGATGGTCTCCTCATGAGACTCAATGAGGTCAGTGGCCTCACCCAGTTGTTCCAAGAGAGCAACAAAGTGCTTCTTGGGTTCTCCCTTAATAGTGCACAGAAACTTGTCAAGATCATGCTCATTAAGTTCCCCAACATCACTATCTTCAACACAATTTAACAATGAAGGGGCGGAAGTAATGTTGGTCTTAATGATGGGAGTTACCTGATTGATACCTTTTGCCATGAGGCACTTGGTGATGTGGTTCTCATTGGGGGCGTTGAAGAGAGACACCTTCTGGGGAGGTGTAGTGGCAATAGCAACAGTTGCCGTTGCCACTGTATCATCATCATCATCATCATTGGAAGGGTACTCTTCAAGGGACACCATCCCTTTTGGGTGAGGTTTCTTCACAAAGTTGTTCTTGATTGGAAATGATTTGGTTTTGTCTTTGCAAATGAGCTTGCCTCCGTTGTCTTCCCTTTTCTCATAGGGACATTCGGCCACGAAGTGACTCACTTTACCACAATTATAACATGTCCTTACTCGTTGTTTGGGTTTGAATCCACTCGAGTTGTTCTTGGTGAAGGAGGGTCTTGAGTTCCTCTTGTTGCCCCAGAATTGCCTTGATGCAAGAGCCATGATCTCATGATAGGCATACTTTGTTTCTTCACGGCAGCCCTCCTATTCCTCATCTTCTTCTTCTTCTTCAAGCATTGCTTTGCTTTCAACGCAAGGTTGGGTGAATTTGTCTTTGATCAAAAACGAGCAAGTGCATTGTCGGCTGTTTCGTTCATGATTGACATTGCAATGAATTCATCCAACACCTCACTGGAAGACAAGGAGTGGAAGTCTGGCCGCTGACGAATGACAGATGACATGGCTTTGTTGAAAGGCATGATGGCTTTAAGGAACTTGCGCTTGACCCATGTATCATACACATCCTTGCTCCCATGATCCTTGAGTGCCACAGCAATAGCAGTCACCCTCCGATAGAGATCACAAGGGTCCTCGTCTTCCTTCATCACAAACTCATCGGACTTATCAAGTATCACTTCATAGTTGGATCCTTGAATGCTTGAGCTTCCCTTGTACAACACCATAATATGCTCCCAACAATCCTTGGCCAAAGTGAAGGGACGCAGGTGAGGAAGATCTTCAGGTGGCACTGCGGACTGGAGAATGAACAAAGCGGAGTGATTGTATTGATTGTCTGCATCTTCTCTTGGAGTGAGGTTGCTTGGATCATGGGGATAATATCCTTGCTCGATGATTCTCCACAAATTTGTTGAGCTGTGATTCAAATGAGACTTAATAGAAAATACCCAGTTAGCAAAGTCACCTTTCACAAGCTTAGGAGGAGGACCAACAGGGTTAAGACGCGGTGTGGGAACGGATCCTCCATAGACCATGGGGGGTGGAACTGAGGCATAGGTTCCAGTCCCATCCTTTTCGTGAGATGAGGAAGGTCGCATATCTTTAGCCGCTTCCTTAGAGGAATTGGCCTCCGAATCGGTGATGGTGGGTTTAACCACTAACGCCGGTTCGGGTGGACTTTTAAATCCCTCAATTAACTCTTTAAGCATGGTCTTGACTTCGTTCGTCAAGGACGTCTTGAGGGCGGCCATAGCCGGTATTCAAGTCGTCCCTTGTGACCGAAGTCAAGCCCGTGGCCTCGGGTTGCCCATGGTTAATTTCCTCTTCGCCTTCCATACTCTTCGGGTGGTGAAACCCTTAATAAAGAGACGTGGCTCTGATACCAATTGAGAGGATCGATATGGTTGACTAGAGGGGGGGGGGGTGAATAGGCAACGACCACTTTTTAATTAATCTTAGCAAGTTAGGGTAAACAACATACGGGTTCAGTAATATAACAACAATGGGGTGAACCATAATGAAGCTAACAACGAGAGCTACTAAGACAAGTAAGAGATAGGCAACAACAAAAGCATACACAAAGTAAAGGTTAGAGATAACCACAAGTGGAACCAATGAAGACGAGGATGTGTTACCAAAGTTCCTTCCCTTTGATAGGAAGCACGTCTCCGTTGGAGCGGTGTGGAGGCACAATGCTCCCCAATAAGCCACTAAGGCCACCGTATTCTCCTCACACCCTCGCACGATGCAAGGTACCGTGATTCCACTATAGGTGGTAACCGGACCTTTACAAACAACGTTGGGGGAAACTCCACACAAAGCTTGGAGGCTCCCAACTAGACCACGAAGCTTCACCACAATGGAATATGGCTTCGAGGTGACCTCAACCGTCTAGGATGCTCAAACACCCAAAAGTAACAAGATCCGCAAGGGATTGGTGTGGGAATCAACTTTTCTCTTGGTGGAAGTGTGGATCTAGGCCTTCTCAACCAATCCCTAAAGAATCAACAAGTTTGATTGGTTAGGGAGAGAGATCGGGCACTTTTGAGCTTAGGGAGCAACAATGGAGCTTGGGGAGGTAAGAGATCAGGATCCACAGCTAGAAGAACCCTTTATATAGTGGGGGGAAAATCCAACCGTTTTCCCACTCTCTGCCCGAGCTCCAGCGGTAGTACCGCTAGGACTCGAGCGGTACTACCGCTGACCAGGGGCGGTACTACCGCCGACTAGCGGTACTACCGCTGGTTGCAGCGGTACTACCGCTGGCACTCTAGCGGTACTACCGCTGGGCCCCTGGTAGTGCAAAAGCACTACCACCGCCAAGAAAGTCTTCGCAAAAAGGTCCGTCCATGAACAACCTCTAGGCAGGCGGTACTAAGCTCCTGGAGCGGTACTACCGCCAGCCAGCAGTACTACCGCTGGCTGCAGCGGTACTACCACTAGCATTCCAGCGGTACTACCACTAGCATTCGAGCGGTACTACCGCTAGGGACCATTTTGCAAGGAGGAAAGAAACACAGTGGCGGGGGCCGCTCCAAAGATGAAGGTAAGGGAAAATATGTGAAGTGTGCGCGTGCAAAGATAGATTCCACCCAAATCTTTCCAGTACAGTTCCCCTCTTAATAGTACGGCTTTCCTATGACTCAAATAAAGAGAATTGTAGAGAGCGCCGTGCTTCCGTTCCATGAATGAGGAGGCGAGTCGTCTTGTGCCGTTGACGTGTGTTATCTGAAACCTTAACACACACGGTTAGTCCTTTACGGTACTGTCATCAATCACCAAAATTACTTAGGCATAAACTATGCCCCAACACTTTTGTGCGCGGCGGATTGACGCAGGCATTCTCGGACGGGCCGAGCAGCAGGATCCACATGCAGTCGGTGCTCAGCCAACTCCCTGGGTACACCTGGCATGTCAGCGGGCTTCCATGCGAAAATGTCCCAGTTCTCACGGAGGAATTGGATGAGCTCGACTTCCTATTTTGGATCAAGGGTGGTGGAGATGTTCGTCGGGGCAGCAGTGTCGTCCGTCGGGTGGATGCTGACTTTCTTCGTGTCTCCTACCGACTGGAATGCGGACTCCGAAGCTAGCTTCTTCGAACGCATCAAGTCAGCGGGGTCGGGTGTCTTCTTGTACTCGTCTAGCTCGAGGATAGCCATCTGCTGATCGGCAATCCTTGACCCCTGCTGCAGACACTCCTCGGCCCGCCGCCGATTGCCTGTGACCGTGATCACACCTTTGGGACCCGACATCTTCAGCTTCAAATACACGTAACATGGACGGGCCATGAAACGCGCATACGCCGGACGGCCCAGAATCGCATGGTATGCACTCTGGAAGTCCACCACCTCGAATGTCAGCTTTTCCTTGCGGAAGTTCTTGTCGGAGCCGAAAACGACGTCCAACGTGATCTGGCCGAGTGACTTGGCCTTTCGTCCTGGGATGACTCCGTGGAATTGCATGCTGCTCTCGCTAAGTTTGGACATCGGAATGCCCATCCCCTTGAGAGTGTCGGCGTACATGATGTTCAAGCCGCTGCCGCCGTCCATGAGGACTTTGCGTAGTCGGACTCCTTCCACCACCGGGTCGACGACCAGAGCTTGCTTCCCTGTGGTGGGCACGTGTGCTGGATGATCCGACTGATCGAAGGTGATCGCAGTCTGAGACCATTTGAGAAACGTGGGGTTGGTTGGGGTTGCCATGTTCACCTCCCTTTTCACCAGATTCAATCGACTCTTGCTTTCCACGTCAGCAAAAATCATCAACGTTGCATGGACTTGGGGGAACGGATCCTCCTTGTCCTCATCATCCTGCTCGTTGTCGTTTTCACTCGGTTGCCCTTCGCCGAACCCTTGGATCAGGAGGCGACATTGCCGAGTGGTGTGCTTCGGGAATATGGCGTTGCCTTCTTCGTCCATCTTCGTGTGGATTGGACATGGCTGATCCAGGATGGAATTCCCGAACTGTTTCTTCTTGGGGGTGTACTGAGCTTTCCCCTTGCCCTTGAACTTGGCATTGGTAACGGCTGCTGCCTCTGCCTGCGGAGTGGAGGGAACTTTCTGCTTTTGCTTCCGATTGCTGTTCCCATCTCCGTCGGCGACTGCCTTTTGCTTGCCGCTACGTATGCGGTCCTCTTCTTCGCCATTTGCATAGCGTGCGGCTATCTCCATCATCTTGCTCATGGAGATGTCGCCTGTCCGACCGAACTTCAGGTACAGATCTCTGTACCGCATGCCTGCCTTGAAGGCGCAGACTACTTGGTGCTCTGTGACATTCTCCACCGTGTGGTAGAGGGTCATCCAGCGCTGGATGAAATCACGTAGGGGCTCATTCTGCTTCTGGACACAATGCTGGAGCTCCATGAGACCAGCAGGGCATTTGCATGTGCCCTCGAAGGTCCTGATGAAGACTCGGGACAGATCTGCCCAGTTGTAGATGCTTGAATGAGCCAACTGGTTCAGCCACACTCGTGCCGAGCCGTCGAGCATCAGGGGGAGATGTTTCATGGCGACCTGGTCGTCTCCACCACCGATCTGGACCGCCACTCGGTAGTCGTCTAGCCATGTTTCTGGCTTGGACTCTCCTGTGAACTTGCTGATCCCCGTCGCCAATCGGAAGTTGGGAGGGATGTCAGTTGAACGGATGGCCCGACTAAAGCACTCGGGGCCAGATACGATGGTCCTGCTTCCACTCGGACAGTCTCTATCGTGACCATCACGGTGGGCTCGATTCCTGTCGACCTTCCTCTGGGCGATGTACCCTCTTGCGTCGGGCCTTGGATCATACGTATCACCGACTGAACGCCGATCATCGTGATGTCTGGGCCCGTAAGGCCCACCCCGTGGAGGGGTGCGTGAACGGCGACGATCTTCGGGATTCATGGAACAGCTGCCCCCTCTGCGTCGCTGATGAGAATCGGGGCTGAAAACCGACCGATGCTTGTTCGCGTGAACAGAACTGTTGTGGATCTTGTTGTGTGTCTGGGAGACCGCCGAATTCTGCTACTGCGCCATGTGCAACAGGGCACGGATCTGCTCGATCCCTCTACCAGCCTCTGAATCAGTCGGTTGGAGGGAATCGACTATCTTGGCAGCGGCATCCAGGTTGAGGACGGGTGTGCGGAACACCTCGACGTTGCTCTGACGAGTGCGTCGACTGGCGGAACGGTGGTGTTGACGACGAGCGCCGGATGATTCGCTGACCTCATGCTCGTTCCGACCAGTTCGACGGGGACTTTCATGGGAATCGGCCATGAGAACTTCGGCTGCAGGCCCGCGACCCAAGTACTCGGAAGGTAACTCAGTCAGAACTGAGTCCAAGCACTGGGACGGCGGCGCGACCACAAACGACTCGAGGACCGCCACTTGAGAGGACGTGTTCTGTCGCGCCTGGGCGTGTCGCACCCAACGCTGGAGCTGCGGACGGCGGGACCGCTTGTTGCGGCGCGTGACGGGGGCGAAGATCGACACCGGGGTCGATTGCTGGAGAAGAAGGACGCCGCGGGCTCCGGCACGGAAGTGCATAGCCCCGCGACTGGGGAGCGCCTCAACGTCGAGAGGCGCATCCCGAAGCCATGCCGAATCGTCGACGATGAAGGAGAGTGCGCCGAAGAGGATCTCATGACCCATGCACAAATCTCCACCGGACGACATGATGAAAAGATGAAGTTGCAAATTCGCCGGAAGTCGCTTAGACGCCTGCCCCAGGGTGGGCGCCAACTGTCGTGGGTATAAGTCTGACAGTAGATGTGTAGGGTACGAAAGGATGGGCAGAGCCTTAGCTACGGCGAGGTTGTATGAGTTCAGGCCCCTCTACGGTGGAGGTAAAAGCCCTACGTCTCAGTGCTCTTGGGAGCTTAGTGTCGAGTGGAATATCAGATTACAGTAAAAGCCAACCCCTGCACCAGTGGGGAAGGGCGGCTTATATAGAGTGCGCTGCCCTCCACAACGGCCCGGTGGATAGGGGTGGAATAGTGGCGAATAAATGCCTACGTTACATGTAACGTATGCCTTAAATGCTAATAATGGTGTATGAAAACGTATGACCGTTGCCCTCCTGGGAGGTTACGATGTACAGAGTGGAATTCAGTCGGTACGTTAAATATGCTCCGAATGCTCGTCACCGACTGGATGATGGGGGAGTCCTTAGTTCAGTCGGAACTGACTAAGGGCCTTGTCCTTTATGAAGGGTAGTCCTTGGGTAGGACCTATAGGGCAGGCCTATGACCCTACCCTGGGACTATAACCCCATCAAGACCTGAAGTGGCGGAACCCTCTGGAGCCTCTGGATTGCGATAATGCTTTGACTGTGTGTCCCGTGGGGGGTTCGAGCGGCGAGCACCACCTGTGACACAAAACACACACCGAAAAAGAGCGACAGAAGGAGTCAAGGAAATGAACAAGAAGAGGCATAAAAGTAAGCACTCATTGCCATGCAAATGAACAGAAGAAACATAGTACCCTCCTGGCGGTAGTACCGCTGGGGTCCTGGCGGTAGTACCGCTACCCCTGGCGGTAGTACCGCTGGGGTTTGATTTTCAGATCTGAATATGAAAAGACCCCATAGAGATGGCTACATGGAGTTTCGAGGGCCATGGGCTGTGTATAATCACTAAGAACTCCACCACAGCCCTAACCACATGAGGATCACAAGTACCATCTAAATAAGGACATGCCTAGTCAAGAGAATGCAAGTTTTAGATCTAATCCAAAAATAGAAGACGTGCTTGATCTAAAACATGAAAATCCTAGGGCATGGCAATATAAAAGCAAAGATTCATAGGACCTACACTCCCCTCGAATACCTCCTTCACGCCATCCAAGAAAAAAGCACAATATCAAAGACATGGATCCAACCCACCAATGCTCCTAACCCTAGAACAAGAAAACATCACCCAAGAGAAGAAAGGGAGGAGCTTTACCGGGATCCATGGCACTTGGAGGAGGAAGGAGAAGTGGAGCAAACCCTCCAACTCAACGGAGAGAAGGGGCTCCACGGATAGAGATCCAAATAGGGGGAGTTCGGGGTTGGGGAGGGAGGATCCACGAGGAAGAAGAAAGAGGCAGGAAAAACGGGGTTCCCCTCCTTTATATAGCCCAAGGGGTACGGGCCAGCGGTAGTACCGCTGTGGTCCTGGCGGTAGTACTGCTGGTTGCAGCGGTAGTACCGCTGGGGTCCTGGCGGTAGTATCGGTCCCCTTGGCGGTAGTACCGCTCCCCCTGAGACAGACCTAAAAATGTCCTAGTTAGGTCGTGGTATATTGGGGTCCTAGCGGTAGTACCGCTGCAAATGACAAGTTAGTGAAAATAAGAAGATAGCACCAGCAAGATATACGGACTTGTCATTTTGTATCCTTTCTTCCATATAAGAGAAAGGTGGGGGGGGGGGGGGGGCGGTGGCCGAGGCCACCTATGTTTGAGATAAAGGTATGACACCGCGAAGAATTATCCTTGGGTTCATGACCAACGCTCGTCTTTGAAGCACAAGTGCCATTTGGCAATGGCTAAAGTGAAAGACTAGATCGATTTATGCATAATGGGGGGAGGGAGAGTTCATTGAGAGAACAACACCCCCCTATGTCCATGCCTACATCTAGAACAAGATAGAATGCATAGTAAGGTGCAACGTGCCTAGCTTCAATCCACATTACTTGAATCAATGATATTTAGCTCATGCCTTAACTCCCGGAACCTTGCTTCATCTAGGGGCTTAGTGAAGATATCTGCAAGTTGCTCTTCAGTGTGGATGAAGTGAACCTCAATATCACCTAGCTTGATATGTTCACAAATGAAGTGATGGCAAATATCAATATGCTTGGTTTTGCTATGTTGCACTGGGTTGAGGGAGATCTTGATAGCACTTTGATTGTCACATAGAAGAGGCACTTTGTCACAAGTGACACCGTAATCCTTTAAAGTTTGCCTCATCCATAGCAATTGTGCACAACAACTTGCAGCTGCCACATACTCAGCTTCGGTGGATGATAGGGAGACGCAATTCTGCTTCTTTGAAGACCAACTTACCAGTGAGCGACCAAGGAATTGGCATCCTCCAGAAGTTGACTTCCTCTCCACACAATCTCCTGCCCAATCTGAGTCAGAATAGCCAACTAGGTTGAAGCTTGCTCCTTTGGGATACCATAGGCCAAAGTTTGGGGTATGAGCCAAATATCGAAAGATTCGCTTAACAGCCATATAATGACTTTCTTTTGGTGCGGATTGAAACCGTGCACATATCCCTACACTCAACATAATATCTGGTCTAGATGCACAAAGGTAAAGGAGGGATCCAACCATGGAGCGATATACCTTTTGATCCACTACTTTACCATTGGGATCACTGTCAAGCTTGCATCTTGTTGGCATGGGGAACTTGACCGGTTTGACATCTTCAAGCTCGAACCGTTTGAGCATGTCTTGAGTGTACTTGGCTTGTTTGATGAAGGTCCCTTCTAGGCCTTGTTTAATCTCGAACCCGAGGAAGAACTTCAACTCTCCCATCATGGACATCTCAAATTTCTCAGTCATTAGTGCAGCAAATTCTTCATTGAAGGAAATGTTAGGAGAGCCAAAGATAATATCATCAACATATAGTTGGCATATGAACAAATCCCCTTTAACCCTCTTAGTAAAAAGAGTGGGATCTATCTTCCCAATTTCAAACCCACGATCTTGTAACAACTCAATAATATACCCATACCACGCATGTGGGGCTTGTTTAAGGCCATAGAGTGCCTTATTAAGTTTGTACACATGATTGGGGAGCTTGGGATGTTCGAATCCCGGGGGTTGTTTGACATAGACCAACTCATTTAAAGGACCATTAAGAAAGGCACTTTTCACATCCATTTGTTGTAATTTGAAGTTATGATGAGAAGCAAATGCAAGCAACATGCGAATAGATTCTAGACGAGCAACAGGGGCAAAGGTTTCACCGTAGTCAATACCCTCGACTTGGGAGTAGCCTTGAGCCACCAATCTTGCCTTGTTTCGAATCACAATCCCATTGGCATCTTGTTTGTTCTTAAATATCCATTTGGCCCCGATGACATTATGTTCCTCCGTTGGCCTTGGCACTAAATCCCAGACTTGGTTACGCTCGAAGTTGTTAAGTTCTCATGCATGGCCATAAGCCAATCCTCATCATCGAGCACTTCCTGTACCTGTTGAGGTTCACAATATGAAACAAACGCGTGATGCTCACAATAATTCCAAATCTGTTGACGGGTGGATACTCCCTTTTTAAACTGCCAAGTACATTCTTCATAAGATGTGACTTGACTCTCAGCTTGTTCGCAATCTTGGCTGCTCAACGCTCCAAGATTTCTTCATTGGATAACTGGAAGCATCGACTTGTTTACATTGCTTGCCCTTTCGTCTTGAGCCTCCCTTGGCACCGGCTGTTGGTGCTGCAGAAGGGAATTGTGAGACAGTATCCTGATCATCTTGACTTTCGACTTGAGCAGGTTCACTTGTTTGTCCTTGTGCTTGTGGTTGCTCTTGATCTTGATCTTGTGCTTCTACTTGGTCTGGATCTCGTGGTTGCACTTGATCTTTATCATGAGGAGCTTCGGAGCCTTGGGTGAGTGCTTGAATATCATGGGACACATCATCATTGTTGGGCAATTTATCTTGACCTTGAGCTTGTTCATTTTGTTGAGAGGCTTCTCTTTGTTCATCGGAAGCGTGTGGGGCTTGTGGAGGTGATGGCTCCATTTGAGTAGAGAATTGTCCTTCTACTTCGGCCACAAGGGGTTCCTCAATGGGCAGTATTTGACCAATCCCCATTCTTCTTATGGCTTGGGGAGGAATTTCATCACCTACATCACATAGACCACTTTGCTCCACTTGGGAGCCATTATTTTCATGAATCCACGTTACACGTCTCCTCAATGAGTCCGGTGGACTTGTTGAGGACACGGTAAGCATGAGAGTTTGTAGCATAACCAACAAAGATGCCCTCATGTGCTCTAGAATCAAATTTAGCTAAGCGTGCACCTTTGTTGAGCATGAAACACTTACAACCGAATACCCGGAAGTACTTGAGATTGGGTTTATTTCCAGTTAGAATCTCATATGGAGTCTTGTTCAAGCCTTTGCGGATATAGAGCCGATTGGGCGCATGACATGCTGTGTTGATGGCCTCTGCCCAAAAGTTATATGGAGATTTGAATTCCGCCATCATTGTTCTTGCAGCGTCTATCAAGGTCCGGTTCTTCCTTTCTGCCACGCCGTATTGTCGAGGGGTATATGGTGCTGAATATTGATGTTTTATTCCCTCATCACCTAGAAACTCATCCAAGGTGTAGTTCTTGAATTCGGTGCCGTTGTCACTTCTAATCATCAAGATCTTTGCTTCATGTTGACGTTGAGCTTCATTAGCAAAGTTGATGACAGTTTGTTGAGTTTCACTCTTCCTTTTGAAGAAATATACCTAGGTGTATCTTGAGTAGTCGTCAAAAATCACCAAGCAGTACTTTCTGCCTCCAAGACTATCAAATGATGGAGGCCCCAACAGATCCATATGGAGGAGCTCCAATGGCCTCTTAGTGTAGATGAGAGTCGTTGGACGATGAGCAGTTTCATGAATCTTTCCTTCAATGCAGGCACTGCAAGCACGATCTTTAGCAAAACACACATTTGTTAGTCCACGAATATGGTCCCCTGTTAGAAGACTTTGCAAAGATCTCATATTGACATGAGCTAAACGGCGATGCCAAAGCCAGCCCACATCAACTTTAGCCATTAAACACGTCGCGGTCTTAGTGGGTCGCTTTGAGAAGTTCACCACATAAAGACCATTTTCGACATATCCAACATAGGCTACTTTAAGAGTCTTGCTCCACAGGAGGACCAGAGTATCAAGATTAAAGAATGTGGAAAAACCCATAATTGCAAGTTGACGAACCGAAAGTAAATTGTAGGCAAGTGACTCAACAAGCATGACCTTCTCAATAGATAACTCTTGAGAGACGACCACCTTACCAAATCCCAATACCTTTGACGAGGATGCATCGGCGAATTGGACATGGGTGGGCATAGATGGAGAAGGATGCACATCCACCACTAAGTCCTTGCTTCCGGTCATATGATTTGTTGCTCCACTATCGAGCAACCATGACACCCCACCGGAAGCAAACTCCTGCAATAGATCAAGGCTTGGTTTTAGGTACCCATTTTTTAATGGGTCCTTTCATGTTAGAGACAAGGGTCTTAGGAACCCAGATATCCCATTCAATGTACTCATCGTAGGAACCAACAAATCTGGCATAAATATGCCCATCACTAGCACGACATAAGACATAAGAAGAATTGAGTTTGTCGGCTGTGTTAGTAGGAAGGGTTTTGCCCTTCTTGAGGTTTCCATAGTCCACCTTATTCCTGTTCACCTTCTGAGTCCCCTCACCCTCTTTGACAAAGATTTCTATGAGGGTAGGAGATCGTTTGTTCCTATTCCTCCTTTTACCTTTTGACTTGGAGGTAAGTCCAAGTCCCTCCTTTCCTACAACACCTTTTTGAGTGCTCAAGAGGTCGTTCAGGATCTTCTCACCTTGTATGCATGCCACAAGGCCCTCCTCAAGTTTCTCCTTTAACTTGGCATTTTCCTCCACAAGATGTACATGCTCACAACAGGGATTAGTTGCATAAGCATTATCAATTAACACAAAGGGAGGACAAGTAGAGATCTCCTTGGTAAGCTTTGCTTGGAGTTGATCATGAGACTCTTTTAGAGAGAAATGAACACCTTTCAAGACCTTGTGGGCCTTGTCAAGTGTGTCAAACTCCACTTTGAGTCTGTCATGGCCAACCCCAAGAGCATACTTTTCAGACTTAAGCATACGAGTAAGAACAACATTATGATCTAGTTTCTTTTGCATTTTAGCGCAGTCATCGTTATATGACTCCTCAAGAGCCAAACGAAGAGTGCGCTCCTTTTCTAGAGCAATAGATAATTCAGCAATTTCATCGGCATAGTCACGACTGTGTCCCTGAAGCTCGGAGATGGTCTCCTCATGAGACTCAATGAGGTCATTGGCCTCACCCAGTTGTTCCAAGAGAGCAACAAAGTGCTTCTTGGATTCTCCCTTAATAATGCATGAAAACTTGTCAAGATCATGCTCATTAAGTTCCCCAACATCACTATCATCAACACAATTTAACAATGAAGGAGCAGTAGTGATGTTGGTCTTAATGATGGGGGTTACCTGATTGATACCTTTTGCCATGAGGCACTTGGTGATGTGGTTCTCGTTGGGGGCGTTGAAGAGAGACACCTTCTGGAGAGAGGTAGTGGCAATAGCAACAGTTTCCGTTGCCACTGTATCATCATCATCATCATCATCATCATCATCGGAAGGGTACTCTTCAAGGGCCACCATCCCTTTTGGGTGGGGTTTCTTCACAAAGTTGTTCTTGATTGGAAATGATTTGGTTTTGTCTTTGCGAATGAGCTTGCCCCTGTTGTCTTCCCTTTTCTCATAGGGACATTCGGCCACGAAGTGGCTCACGTTACCACAATTATAACATGTCCTCACTCGTTGCGTGGGTTTGAATCCACTCGAGTTGTTCTTGGTGAAGGTGGGTCTTGAGTTCCTCTTGGTGCCCCAGAATTGCCTTGACGCAAGAGCCATGTGCTCATGATAGGCATACTTTGTGTCTTCAGGGAAGCTCTCCTCTTCCTCATCCTCTTCTTCTTCTTAAAACATTGCTTTTGCTTTTAACGCAAGGTTGGATGAAGTTGTCTTTGAGCGAACACGAGCAAGTGCATTGTCGGCTGTTTCGTTCATGATTGACATTGCAATAAATTCATCCAACACCTCACTGGAAGACAAGGAGTGGAAGTCTGGCCGCTGACGAATGACAAATGACATGGCTTTGTTGAAAGGCATGATGGATTTGAGAAACTTGCGCTTGACCCATGTATCATCCACATCCTTGCTCCCATGATCGTTGAGTGCCACAGCAATAGCAGTCACCCTCCGATAGAGATCTAGAGGGTCCTCGTCTTCCTTCATCACAAACTCATCGGACTTATCAAGTATCACTTCATAGTTGGATCCTTGAATGCTTGAGCTTCCCTTGTACAACACCATAATATGCTCCCAACAATCCTTGGCCAAAGTGAAGGGACGCAGGTGAGGAAGATCTTCAGGTGGCACTGCGGACTGGAGAATGAACAAAGCGGAGTGATTGTATTGATTGTCTGCATCTTCTCTTGGAGTGAGGTTGCTTGGATCATGGGGATAATATCCTTGCTCGATGATTCTCCACAAATTTGTTGAGCTGTGATTCAAATGAGACTTAATAGAAAATACCCAGTTAGCAAAGTCACCTTTCACAAGCTTAGGAGGAGGACCAACAGGGTTAAGACGCGGTGTGGGAACGGATCCTCCATAGACCATGGGGGGTGGAATTGAGGCATAGGTTCCAGTCCCATCCTTTTCGTGAGATGAGGAAGGTCGCATATCTTTAGCCGCTTCCTTAGAGGAATTGGCCTCCGAATCGGTGATGGTGGGTTTAACCACTAACGCCGGTTCGGGTGGACTTTTAAATCCCTCAATTAACTCTTTAAGCATGGTCTTGACTTCGTTCGTCAAGGGCGTCTTGAGGGCGGCCATAGCCGGTATTCAAGTCGTCCCTTGTGACCGAAGTCAAGCCCGTGGCCTCGGGTTGCCCATGGTTAATTTCCTCTTCGCCTTCCATACTCTTCGGGTGGTGAAACCCTTAATAAAGAGACGTGGCTCTGATACCAATTGAGAGGATCGATATGGTTGACTAGAGGGGGGGGGGTGAATAGGCAACGACCACTTTTTAATTAATCTTAGCAAGTTAGGGTAAACAACATACGGGTTCAGTAATATAACAACAATGGGGTGAACCATAATGAAGCTAACAACGAGAGCTACTAAGACAAGTAAGAGATAGGCAACAACAAAAGCATACACAAAGTAAAGGTTAGAGATAACCACAAGTGGAACCAATGAAGACGAGGATGTGTTACCGAAGTTCCTTCCCTTTGACAGGAAGTACGTCTCCGTTGGAGCGGTGTGGAGGCACAATGCTCCCCAATAAGCCACTAAGGTCACCGTATTCTCCTCACGCCCTCGCACGTTGCAAGGTACCGTGATTCCACTATAGGTGCCCTTGAAGGCGGCGACCGAACCTTTACAAACGAGGTTGGGGCAAACTCCACACAAAGCTTGGAGGCTCCCAACAAGACCACGAAGCTTCACCACAATGGAATGTGGCTTCGAGGTGACCTCAACCATCTAGGATGCTCAAACACCCAAGAGTAACAAGATCCGCAAGGGATTGGTGGGGGAATCAACTTTTCTCGTGGTGGAAGTGTAGATCTAGGCCTTCTCAACCAATCCCTAAAGAATCAACAAGTTTGATTGGCTAGGGAGAGAGATCGGACACTTTTGAGCTTAGGGAGCAACAATGGAGCTTGGGAGGGTAAGAGATAAGGTTCACAGCTAGAAGAACCCTTTATATAGTGTGTGTGTGTGGGGGGGGGGGGGAACCAACCGTTTTCCCACTGACAGCCCGTGCCTAGCGGTAGTACCGCTGGAGTGCCTATGCACTACCGCTGTACCGCTGGCTGCAGCGGTACTACCGCTCGCACTCCAGCGGTACTACCGTTGGCTGCAGCGGTACTACCGCTGGCACTCCAGCGGTACTACCGCTGGCTGCAGCAGTACTACCGCTGGGTCCATGGTAGTGCATAAGCACTACTACCGCGAGGAAAGTCTTCGCAAAAAGGTCCGTCCAAGTACAACCGCTAGGAAGGCGGTACTAAGCACCTGGAGCGGTACTACCGCTGACCAGGGGCGGTACTACCGCTGGCTATAGCGGTACTACCGCTAGCACTCCAGCGGTACTACCGCTAGGCCCAGCGGTACTACCGCTGAGGGACCATTTGCAAAGAGGAGAGAAACACACAGGCGGGAGCCACTCCAAGGTTGCCGGCAAGGGGGAAAAGAGGTGTAGTGTGCGCGTGCAAGATTGATTCCACCCAAAGCTTTCCACTACGGCTTCCCTCTTAATAGTACGGCTTTCCTATGACTCAAATAAAGAGAATCGTAGAGAACACCATGCTTCTGTTCCATGAAAGAGGGGGCGAGTCGTCTTGTGCCGTTGACGTGTGTTATCTGAAATCTTAACACACACGGTTAGTCCTTTGCGGTACTGTCATCAATCACCAAAATTACTTAGGCATAAACTATGCCCTAACATCTTGAACTCCCATTTGATCGCTACTCTTTCTTCATCAACTCGATCTTCTCCCTCTCAGATTCCAACTTCTTTTCCACCATATCCCGGTCCCTATACATCATCTATTTTTGCGCATCTAAGATGAGCTTGCACCTCTCCTCTTTTTTGTTCACCCTAACCGAAAATGCCCGTCCATGTGGAGCATATTTTTGCAGCTGCAGCGTCATAGGAGGCCCTCGCTTTCTTCCACTTCTTTCCCATCACTTGCCATACTTTTCCATTCTCCCCTAGAACATCTTCCTCTTCTTCATCTAATCCAATTGGTTGGTGGGAGATTGAGACATCATTCTTTTCTTGCCAGTCCTGAGATCGGCCACAAGTTATGTCCACTTTGCCTTGCCATTTAATATCACCCAACAATGGCTAAAATCAAATGGCTTCTTCTCCATTTCTTGATATATAGTTGCCATGACCACAGTCTAGCAGACAAAATATGTATGAAAATGACAATATGACATAAAACAAGGATATGCAAATGATGATAAGATGATGAAATGTAGCTTACTTGAGTCGCCACTCCCATCCCATTTTGAGTGTGGCCAAGCACTTGTGAATAGTAGCTGTCATACTTGTTCACTTCCCCTTGAATTACCCCATTGGTTTGGAGATATTCCATATTATGGTTGGTGACGATAGGATGTGGCTTCACATATTGCTTTTATTCATGATAATCCTTCCAAATCTTCTCCCAATACTTATTGACCTTTTGCCATCTGCGACATATGGGATCCATTATTGCGGCTAACAAAAAATTAACTAACAAAATATCCTTGAAAGTGAAGAATGCTGGACCTCTTCCTTTGTCATCTTTGGCTTCTTTTTGCTCTTGCTCGGTTCTGGATTTGATGTTGCCCTAACTTGAAATGAAGGGCAAATCGGATCCCCAACTTACAGTCCATTTGGGTCAGATCATGACTATCATTGATCATCTCCGACATGCATGATCATCTCCTAAGTCATCATGGTTTGCAAGCATTAATCATGTCCCAAATGAACTAATAATGGTTTGTGCAAAACATTAATCATGACATATGCAAATTTGACCGGAAAGGAGCAAAAAGAACTCATCGAGTCTTGTTGGGTCACTCCGTTGAACAGGTCGTGCACAACTCGTGCGATGCCGGTCCCCATGCTTGTCCGCGTCTGAACGAGCTTTGACGACTAACATACATCCACCGACGACATCTGCGTTGGCGAAAAGCTCTTCGAAATTCCTCAAACGGCCGTCAGAACCCCCTCTGTCCCAACCTGGTCCAACAATGCGATCCTTGTCAACGGCTTGATGGACGGGGTGCAGGGTCCTGGGTGCGACGACGGGGGAGGGGGGAGGGTCACTTGGAAGCAGTATTTGGGTACAAATAGAATCAACAGTCCTCTTTTATTGACAGAAAATCACACTATCCCACAGCGAGCTTTCTCTTTCAAGGCACGTTGCTGTCACAACTCGCAAGAGAGCCCCGGAGCACAGCAGACTGACCCAACCAGCCGGGCCCTCATCCGTCCCATGCCTGCGCGTCGCGTGGGTCTCCATCCGCACCCTCTCGAGCTCCAGCTGGTTCCGACCCAGTTAACGCCCCCGAGCCCAACACCGTCCCGACCCATCAAGTCGCGCTACCTGGCTGGCGCCTCCGGTGGCACACCGCGTTGAGCCGTGCACGCGGGGACGTCGCGCTCCACGCGCTAAACTATATAAACCGCCACCCTTCCCTTCCAAATCCAAACCACCTGCTTCCACTCCCTCCCCCTGCTTACACTCCAGCAGCCAGCATAGCCAGGCAGCCATGGACGTTGGTGCCCTCAGCAGCGACTACTCGTCGGGGACGCCGTCCCCGGTGGGCGCGGACGGCGGCAACAGTGAGGGCTTCTCGACGTACATGACGGTGTCTTCGGCTCCGCCGAAGCGGCGCGCGGGGCGGACCAAGTTCAAGGAGACGCGGCACCCGGTCTACAAGGGCGTGCGCCGGAGGAACCCCGGGAGGTGGGTCTGCGAGGTGCGGGAGCCGCACAGCAAGCAGAGGATATGGCTCGGCACGTTCGAGACCGCAGAGATGGCGGCGCGCGCGCACGACGTGGCCGCGCTGGCGCTGCGCGGCCGCGCCGCCTGCCTCAACTTCGCCGACTCTCCTCGTCGGCTCCGGGTCCCGGCCGTGGGTGCCAGCCCTGATGAGATACGGCGGGCGGCGGTAGAGGCGGCTGAGGCATTCCTGCCGGCACCCGACCAGAGCAATGCGCCCGCCGAGGAGGTAGCCGCTGCACCAACGATGCAGTTCGCCGGTGATCCGTACTACGGGATGGACGATGGTATGGACTTCGGGATGCAGGGCTACCTCGACATGGCGCAGGGGATGCTCATTGCCCCTCCTCCGTTGGTAGGTCCGTCAGCGACTGCCGGAGACGGCGACGATGACGGTGAGGTCAGCTTGTGGAGCTACTGATTACGCGCATTTGAGTTATGCCATGTGTGGTGCGACGAACTACTAATGCATGTGCAGCTTTATATAGTAATCGAGTAGAGGAAGTGTACTGCATGGTTGCCCTTTCCTTTTCTCCACTTTGTTCTAAACTTCTCTGGGTAATGTACGTTTGCTCTCTGATGAACTGCGATCAGAAGAAGCAGAGGGCCTGATCTTGAGTGTAGTGTTCGAGCTCCGAAGGAGTGTTGGGGCTAGCTATATGTATCTCCCTTGTTTATTATGCATGAGCGGAGTGTCTTCGTCGGTGTTTGGTTAAGCAAAATGTAAGTTTCTCGGTGTATAATTAGCAATATAGCACGTTGCCTTAGAGCATCTCCAGCCGTTTAGTTCCTAACGCATCCGGCAAATGCCATTTTGGCGTTGCGCCGGCGCTTTTTTTGTCCTCTAGACGAGCGAGTCTCGAGCCACGCCCTGAGGTTTCGGACTGAGACGTCAACTTTTTTAAATTCTTTTTTCCCGCAGCCAAAAAGATGTTACGAGTTCGGCGATCATCATGCCATAAGTCGACGATCATCATTCCATTGTTTGGCGATCAAACACACCCAGTAGTTTGGCGATCAAAAGAGGAAGGGATAATAGGGACGAAACAGATCAAACGGTCGGCTCGGCATGGTGTGGCTCCTCTGCCGCGGGACTGGTCGGGTTCGGTGTCGGCGTAGTCGGGCTCGTCGTCGGCGTGGTTTCTGCGCTCGGGCTGGGTGTCGTCGTTGGTGCTGCTGTCATGGTCGCCGCCGGTACGGGCACCTGGCTTAAGATGAGGTCGCGCTGCACTATGTACCACGCCTTCACCTTCTCGTCCATCGTCGACGTGTCTGCCCCCATCAAGAACTCCAGGTCGATGTTCCTCTTCTTCGCAGTGACGTTGATCATCAACGTCGACCACCGCGTGTCAGATTTCTCCTCCCTCCTAGCAACGCTGCTCTTGAGGTCGGCGATGCATTACTCGATCGAAGCTTGCAACCGTTCGACACCGGGCGCCGCTTCCCTCGCCGTCCTGACTTTTTTGGTGCCATCTGGATTGTAGGCCTCCTTGTCCTTGTCGAGAGCGAGCCGAACTTTCCTCCACTTACCGCACGACTCGATCCTGGAGAACACGTGAAGGGACTTGACCTCTTCGTTCTCGTTGTCGGCGCGATACATGGCGAACATCCTAACCATTTGCACAACCGTGGGCAAAAACATGTCGTCAAAGCACATGGCGACGCGACAATCAGGGGCGCCAAACTATGTCCATACCTGACCCACGACATTGGCGCCGCTTTCCGGCCGAGCAGCGACCTCCTCGACGATCCCATGCCACTTGTTGCAGGTCGTCTGGATCGTCGACCAGCGGTTTGACATGGCCTTCTCGCCACGGTCCATGTGGATGTTGGCGAAGTCGGGGTCGACCAGCTTGCGTTCGTCGGACGCCGTTTTGATTCTCCCCCAGTACGTGTCGGTGTTCTGATTCGCGCCGGTGATCGGGTCGATGCTGATGGTCTTCCACGCTTCGGCAAGGCACTCGTCTTCCTTTGACATCCACTTGACGCGCGGTTCGGCTGGCTTGGCGTACGCCGCCCGCTTTCTCTTACCTCCCTTCTTATTCGGCACTGGTTCCGGTTCCACCTCCACCGCCTTTTCCTCTCCCTCCTCCTCCCTGGCGTCGTCGAGCTCGTTGTTAATGTCGTCGGTGGTGTCCATTGTTTCATCCTGCACGCGGAACTCCGGGTGCGTCGCGGCGGCGATGGATTTGCTCGTGATGATCTCGTCCATGTCGGTGTCAGCGTTGTTACACTACAACGATGAAGTGGGCGCGAATGGAAGGACACCACGACGCATGCGAGACTGCTGACGAGTACGCCGACGGCGAGTAGCTGTACTCGGTGTTCAGGCCGGTGTTGAACGCGGGTGAGGGAGTACGCGGGTCGTGGCCGAAGCCGGTGGGGGGAGGAACGCTGCGCCGCGCCATGCGGGAAGGTGGTGTTGGGATTGAAGCCGCCATGCATGTCGCCGTCGGAGTAGCTAGGCGAGGGTACGTACCCCAGGGCGGCATCGACAACGAGAGGTTAGCCGACGACGCAACACCCTGACGACTCCTCCATGTGGCCTGCGGGTTGCGGCCGAGCGGATTCATTATCCCCTTGCGGGACGTCTCTTCCTGATCGACCGCCGCCGCTGTCACGTATTAGACTGTATAGCTATCTGTATCTATACGTGTATATTGTAACGTACCCTTGGTACACCATTTATAAAAATATGTGATAGGCCACACCTAGAGGGTTGAGCCAGTTCCCCCAAACCCTTCGTTTAACATGTCATCAAACTAGGTTAGGGTTTTAGGTCGCCACCGCCTCTCTCCTGGCCGCCGCCGCCGTCGCTCCGCCTCGGGCCGCCACCGCCATCGCGATCTTCTGTTCGTCGCCGCCGCTGCACCGTCCCGGTCCGCGGCTGCTACCGCGCTCCCTCGGCCGCTGCGATGACGACCACCGCCACCGCTTCCGCCTCCGCCGGCTTCCTTCCGGCCTCCCTCGCCGCGCTCCTCTCTCGCCCTACCGACGCCGCTGCTGTCGGTGCTCCGATCAGCACCCGCAGCGTCGGCTCCCTCTTCTCGGCGGCGTCGTTTTCGCCACCGCCACCGGCTGCCGCACCTCCGGTGCATGTGCTGCCATTGGTTCCCTCCTCGGGGACCCCCTCGACGCCCACTATGGTCGCCGCCCTCTCGGCGCCGCTGGTCGCCGCCTCCACGCCGCCCGCCACGACGCCCGCCATGGAGCCCTACTTCGACGCCACCACTGCCCACCTGCCGCTGCCGATCGGTGCCTACGTAGCTCCGGCGCCTGTGACAGCGGCTGCTGCGGCGTATACGCCGCCTGCTGTCTTCACGCCGGGGAGTCGACCTGCGCTGTTCCAGTTCGGCCACCTCATCACCACCAAGCTATCTTCGGATAACTACGTGTTCTGGCGTGTGTAGGTTCTTCCACTCCTTGGGAGTCATTACCTCCTCGGCTACGTCGACGGCTCCTATCCGTGCCCTCCTGCGGTCGTGGACAGTGTCAATGGACCCGTCTACAACTCGGCGCATCGCGTCTGGACAGGGCAGGACCAGGCGAACCTCTCGGCTCTCCAGGGGTCGCTTACCCCGGAGGTTGCCGGGATGCTCGTCTTCGCCAAGACCTCTCACGAGGCCTGGACTATCCTGGAGCGCTCCTTCGCGTCGTAGTCGCAGGCGCGTTCCAGTGCTCTCCGTCACCAACTTGGCGAGTGCGAGAAGCTCGATGGCACGGCCACTGCCTTCTATCACAAGGTCAAGTCCATCGCCGACACTCTGGCCTCCATTGGCCAGCCTCTCACCGACACCGAGTTCAACTCCTACATCGTCAACGGTCTTGACGAGGAGTATGATGGACTTGTGGAGATCATCAACGAGCGTGGCCACACGTCTCCGATGCCGTCGCACGAGCTCTACTCGCGTCTTCTTCTCACCGAGCAGCGCGTGGAGGCGCGCCGCACTCGTGGCCGATGTCTTCCCTCGGCAAACGCCGCCTACAAGGCGGGTCGTGGCGGTTCGGGCCCTGGTGCCCACTTGGCCCCCTCAGGCAAGGGTCCCACCGCGCCGCTCCTCTCGGCCCCCTCCTGCATCGTCCCCTGGGGGGGGGGGGTCGTCCTACCCGGGAGTGCCAGCTCTGTGGACGTGCGGGTCACTATGCCTCTAAGTGTCACCGCCGCTTCCAGAAGAGTTTCCTTGGCCTCTACAACGACGGCAAGGACTCGCGCAACAATGAGCGTCAGGCGTAGTTGGCTGATAAGCCAGCACCTTGGGAGCAGCAGGGGCACACGTAGTCCTATCCCGTCGACCCCACTGGTACATGGACTGTGGGGCTACGGATCACCTCACCAGCGAGCTCGGCAAGCTCCACTCTCGTGAGGCCTACCACGGTACCGACAAGGTTCACACCGCCAATGGAGTAGGTATGCGCATCTCTCATATTGGTCAAGCATCTCTTCTCACTAGCCATACAAATAGGAGTCTTCAACTTCGTAATGTCCTTCGAGTTCCTGCTGTGACGCGTAATCTCCTTTCAGTTCCTAAGCTTAATGCTGATAACAATGTTTTCTGTGAATTTCACCCCTTTGATCTTTTTATTAAGGATCGGGCCACGAGGGACGTTCTTCTTAGCGGACGGCTATGCCAGGGTCTCTATCGTCTCGAGCATCCTGGCGTCTCTCGGGTTTTTAGTGGAGTTCGTGTTTCGCCATCACAGTGGCATGCTCGTCTTGGTCATCCTGCCACTCCTATCGTTCGTCATATTTTGCGTCGTCATGAGCTTCCTAGCATGTCTAGTAATACAGATGTAGCAGTGTGTGATGCTTGTCAGCAAGGGAAGAGTCATCAACTTCCTTTTTCAGCATCTAGTCGTGAGGTCAAACATCCTCTTGAACTTGTCTTTTCAGATGTATGGGGTCCTGCCCAGACTTCTACCAGTGGTCATAATTATTATGTCAGTTTCATTGATGCTTACAGTCGCTTTACTTGGCTTTATCTTCTGAAGCGTAAATCTGATGTGTTTCATATAGTTGTTCAATTTCAAAAACATGTTGAATGCCTTCTCAAGCATAAGATTGTTCATGTGAAGTCAGATTGGGGTGGCAAATATCGCAACCTTGATTCCTTTTTCAGCTCGCTTGGGATCACGCATCGTTTAGCATGTCCACATACACATCAGCAGAATGGTTCTGTCGAACGTAAGCATCGTCATATTGTTGAGACTGGTCTTACTCTTTTGGCCCATGCTTCTGTTCCTTTTCGGTTTTGGAGTGATGCTTTTACCACCGCATGTTTCCTCATCAACCGTACTCCTACTCGTGTTTTAGAAATGAAGACTCCTATCGAACTCCTTCTTAATGAACAACCTGATTATACCTTTTTTAAGGTCTTTGGGTGTGCTTGCTGGCCACATTTACGTCCCTACAATAAACGTAAGCTGGAGTTTCGTTCTAAGAAGTCTGTTTTTCTTGGCTATAGTTTCCTTCATAAAGGATAGAAATGTCTTCATGTTCCCACAAATCGTGTCTATATATCTCGGGATGTTGTGTTTGATGAACATGTATTTCCCTTTGCCAACTTACCTGTGTCCACCCATGAGTCGCCATCTATGCATTCATCCTCTCTTGCCTCTGACCAATTTGATGATGTTGCATATGCTCCTATTTTGTTACCTAACCATGGTGCAGGTGTTGGTAAAGGTGCTCGTCTTGAGCTTCTAGACGAGCCTGCAGCTGCACCGGCTACTGTCGGTCGCGACGACCGGGGTTCCCTGGAGACGCCGGTTCGGTCGGCCTCCCTGCCACTGGTGCAACCGGCGGACTCGCCTGCGCTAGGGTTGTCGCCGCTGGCCTCTCGGCCCGCGCCACCCCCGGCGAGCCCTCGCTCCGCCTCGCCCGTGCGGCCATCCTCGCCTGCGTCACCGCAGCTTCGCTCGTCGGCGCCGTCCAGCCCCTCGCCGGCTGGGCACCCTTCCCCGCCGCCCAGCCCCTCGCCGGCTGGGTCGTCTTCGCCGACGCCCAGCCCCTCGCTTGCAGGGCCCTCTTCACCGACGCCCAGCCCCTCGACGGCTGGGCTCCCCTCACCGCCGCCCAGCTCCTCGCCGGCTGGCCCCTTGCCGGCTACTGTGGTCTCTCGCCCACACACGCGCAGCCGCAGTGGTGTTGTCTGCCCTCTTAAGCACACCGACGACACTGTTGCGTGGTATGCCTCTTGCATGGCTGCTGCTCTTGCGGATCCGTCCTCGGAACCGCGTATGTACCAGGCTGCGATGACTATTCCTCATTGGAGAGAGGCTATGGAGCAGGAGTATCACAGTCTTCTTCGCAATGAGACGTGGACTCTTGTTCCTCCACCACCTAGGGTCAACGTCATTGATTCTAAATGGGTCTTCAAGGTGAAAAAGCATTCTGATGGGTCTATTGAGCGCTACAAAGCGCGTCTTGTTGCCAGGGGATTTCGGCAGCGCTATGGTCTTGATTATGAGGACACTTTCAGCCCTGTGGTCAAACCTACTACTATTAGGCTTCTTCTGTCACTTGCAGTTACTCGAGGTTGGTCTCTCCATCAGCTTGATGTGCAGAATGCTTTCCTTCATGGCTTATTGCAGGAGGAGGTTTATATGCGACAACCTCCTGGTTTTTCTGATCCTGATCGTCCTGATTATCTATGTCGTCTTACCAAAGCACTCTATGGTCTGAAGCAAGCCCCTCGTGCCTGGCATGCCCGTCTTGCGACAGCTCTTCGTGCTCATGGTTTTGCACCATCTACTGCTGATTCATCATTATTTCTTCTCCAGAAACCTGAGGTCACTATGTACGTGCTGGTTTATGTAGATGATATCATTCTGCTCAGTTCTTCACAGTTTGCTGCTGACGCCCTTGTTCGTGCTCTTGGTACTGATTTTGCTGTCAAAGATCTTGGGAGACTTCACTACTTTCTGGGTGTGGAAGTGGCTCCTCGGGCTGATGGTCTTGTTATGACACAAAAGAAGTATTCATTAGACTTGTTGCAGCAAGCTGGGATGCTTAAGTGCAAGACGTCCACTACGCCTATGTCTACCACTGACAAGATCACTGTTGTTGATGGTGAGCTTCTGTCCTCTGCTGATGCTACTATGTACAGGAGTATTGCTGGTGGTCTTCAGTATCTGACGATCACGAGACCAGATATCTCTTTTGCGGTCAACAGAGTTTGTCAGTATCTTCATGCACCCCGTGACACTCATTGGTCTGCTGTTAAGCGCATCTTGCGCTATGTGCGACTTACGGTGTCTCACGGGCTTCACCTTCGGCCGAACCCTACTGGGGTCCTCTCAGCGTATTCTGATGCGGATTGGGCTGGCAGTCCGGATGACAGGCGATCCACGGGGGGCTATGCTGTGTTCTTTGGCTCCAACTTGATCACCTGGAGTGCTCGGAAACAGGCTACTGTGTCACGTAGCAGTACTGAACCTGAATATAAGGCTGTGGCCAATGCCACTGCAGAGCTCATATGGGTACAGTCTTTGCTTCAGGAATTGGGGATTTCACAACCGGAGCCTCCTATACTTTGGTGTGATAACATCGGTGCTACATACCTCTCGGCGAATCCGGTATTCCATGCTCGAACCAAACACATCAAAGTTGACTATCACTTTGTGAGGGAACGTGTTTCTCAAAAGCTATTACAGATCAAGTTCATCTCTTCAAAGGATCAACTTGCAGACATCTTCACCAAGCCATTGCCTCTACCACAGTTTGAGGCCTGTAGGCGCAATCTTACTCTCCTAGATTCTTTAGGAAGTAGTTAAGATTGAGGGAGGGTGTTAGACTGTATAGCTATCTGTACCTATACGTGTATATTGTAACGTACCCTTGGTACACCATCTATAAATATATGTGATAGGCCACCCCTAGAGGGTCGAGCCAGTTCCCCCAAACCCTTCGTTTAACATCACGTCCTTGATCTTCTTGGCGTCAAGCCTCCTCCTCCGGTCTGTTGTGACCGCCTCCCGGCGCTGGAAATCCGCCCTCCAATCGACGTCCGAAACGCCCACCGGCCTAGGCATCGGCTTCCTCGGCTTCGGCTAGCTGTAATCGGCAGCGGTGGCGAGGCGAGGGAAGGTGTACTTCTTCTTCGGTGGCATGGTGTCTAGATGGCGGGAGCGGGAGAATAATGGCAGGAGGAGGCGGGGAAATGGATGGAAAGGGAGGAGGAAGGGGCAGAAAACGGCGAGAATAAGCCCAGCTGCCGCAGACAGAGTGGGCCCGCTTGGATTTTCGCTTCGACCGACGCTCCCAGGAGCCCCTCGGGGGGCTAAGTTCGGCTCGGGTTTGTCGGCTGTTATTTTGGTCCAAACCGAAGCTAAAGGAGGAGTTGGGGATGCAACTGGACCGATTTTTCATCGCCGTCGCTAAAAAGGCGCCCTGGGGGGCTGTTGGGGGGGGGGGGTGGGGGTCGAGTGGAGATGCTCTTATACCTATGGAAGGCCCCGCTGCAGGTACTCAGATTTTGTCACGCCCCCCTCCCCCACCCCCATGGGTTTACACTTTAGGACGTGTTTGGACTGCTCTAATTCAGAAAATTCAGCTTTGCTCTAGAAAACGTAAGCCTAACGGGGTAGCTTCACGGTATACCGCTTTATAAAAAAACTAGAATTTAGGATACAACTCTTTGTTCTTTGTGAAGATCTATAAAAATGCTTGATAAAACTATTGAAGCCAGAGTTGAAGGAAATTCCCCACCACTGCCACCATTAAATGGATACCCCTTTGTTTATCCTCTCTCATCCCATCAAATAGATCATTTTCATTAAATTTTCCATTTTAAAGCTGGAGGTAGATGAAAGCCAGATATACTTTTAAAAGAGTTATAACTTCAGTATAAACCGCTCTAAAGTAAACTTGATGGAGCGAAACTGATTTTGATGGAGCACATGAGTCCCAAGCAAACTCATATCCTCTTGATATAATCAGAATACAAATACCCAGGTTCTGCATAAAAAAGATGCACACCACGAACAAGTCTAAAAAATAAAACAAAATTGACTCCTTATTTCAAATACGCAACCAATGTATTTTGATGGAGCGAAACTAATTTTTGATGGTCTTTGTAGGATAGATCAAATAGGCAACCAATGTATAGATGCATGGATAATCTTCCGAGAAAATGTAACACAACTATTATTGAAAACAACATCTATCTTGAAAAGCCGCAAGGACTAACATAAAACTTTGACTCCTTATTTCAGATGATATTGGTGTAGAAGTAGTTATAAGAGCATCTAAATATGACCCTTAAAACACCTGCAAACGTGCGCGGACACGCGTGTCCGCGAGGAGTGATAGAACACGCCTCAAATTAGCACCACTCAATCTAGACATCTCAAACTAGATTCTTATATTCATACAAAACCATACAAACTATAAAACCTACGTACTATGAGCTACTCCTCGTCGGAGATGTCAACTATCTCCATGTCCTTCGGCGGATACATGCGCGACAACTGCAGCTCTGTACCCTCCAGCGCCTCAGGCTGGTCCTCTCCGGCCTCCTCCGTCACTATCTCCATGTCGAGCTCGTCGAAGAGCGCGCCCACCTCCGTCTGCTTCTGCTGGATGAGCTACTGGTTGGCCTACTCCTCTCCCTCATCCTGGATGGACTCTAGGATGGCCGGTTGCTCCGCCATCTCCTCGGCTTGGGCGACAGCGAACTCTGCACCCGCCTTTGCCTTGTTGAACCCCGGAGCAGGCTCGTCCTCCTCCGGATGTTCCACCTCCATCGGCTCCGGCTGCTCCTCCTCCTCCTCATCCGGCTCCGACACGCCCGGAGGTAGACCAAAAGCGATGCGTGCGGCTCGCCTGGCCTGGATCTTCGCCTCGATCTACATCCGGTGCTCCAGCATGAGCATCGCATAGGACATGATCTTACGCTGGACCATATCGACACCGAAGAGCGCGGGAGAGCGTGAGAGAGGAGGCGGACGAGCTCAAGTGGTGAAACAAAGAGAGAGGAGGTGGGTGTGCTAGGGCTGAGGAATGCCAGCCGACTTAAATAGCCGGATTTGGCGTCACGCGGCGAGTCAGAGCGGGCCATGCGACGTTCACACCGTGGCTATGGATGAGGCGTCCGTTGGACCACAAATTTTCCACGCGAGTCCGCGTGGGACCCCATCATCAAGCCGACGTGGCAGATGTGTCTGGGTGCCCTCATATTTGGGATGGATATGAGGGGTGCGGGTCAACCTGAGTGTCTAAGGTCCGTTTGAGGTGCCTGGCTGGATCAAAATTTCATGACTGGTCAGTGATCGGGTAGCGTGCCCACGCATTTGAGATGGGTATGAGGGTGTTGGAAATATGTCCTAGAGGCAATAATAAAGTGGTTATTATCATATTTCCTTGTTCATGGTAATCATTTATTATCCATGCTAGAATTGCATTGATTGGAAATTCAAATACATGTGTGGGTACATCGACAACACTGTGTTCCTAGTGAGCCTCTAATGGACTAGCTCGTTGATCAAAGATGGTCAAGGTTTCCTAGCCATAGACATGAGTTGTCATTTGATAACGAGCTCACATCATTAGTAGAATGATGTGATGGACAAGACCCAAACTATGAATGTAGCATATGATCGTGTGAGTTTATTGCTATTGTTTTCTGCATGTCAAGTATCTTTTCCTATGACCATGAGATCATGCAATTCAGTGACACCGAAGGAGTATCTTGTGTGTATCAAACGTTGCAACGTAACTGAGTGACTATAAAGATGCTCTATAGGTATCTCCGAGGATGTCTATTGAGTTGACATAGATCATGACTGAGATTTGTTACCCTATGTGACGGAGAGGTATCTCAGGGCCCACTCGGTAATACAACATCATAATGAGCTTGCAAGCAATGTGACTAAAGAGTTAGCCATGATATCTTGTATTACAGAATGAGTAAAGAGACTTGCCGCTAACGAGATTGAACTAGGTATGGAGATGCCCACGATCAAATCTCAGGCAAGTAACATACAGATGAACAAAGGGAACTACGTACGGGATTAAATGAATCCTTGACATCAAGGTTCGATCGATAAAGATCTTTGTAGAATATATAGGAATCAATGTGGACATCCAGATCCCACTATTGGTTATTGTCCATGGAGGTGTCTCGGTCATGTCAACATAGTTCTCGAACCCGCAGGGTCTACACACTTAACATTTGATGACGATACAAGTATAGCCGAGTCATTATGTTGGTGACCCAAGGTTGTTCGTTGTCCCGTATGAGATCCCGAATGTGACGTGGAACTTCGGAATGTTCCGGAGGTGAAGATTGATATATAGGACGAAGGGCATCGGAGTCCGGAAGTGTTTCAGGGTTTACAAGGGATTCAACGGAGTACTGAAAGGGGTTTCGGGGGGCCCCGACAAGTGTTGGGGGGCCTCATGGGCCTAGGAGAGGGGACACAACAGCCCACTAGGGGGATCAGCGCCGCCCAAACCCAACCCACTTCATCTAGAAGGGGGCTACACCCCTAGGGCTGTCGGGCACCTTAAACTTGGGTGGCAAGGCACCTTGGGGTTGGGGACCCAAACCCTTTCTGCCACCCCCTTGACCACCAACCCCTAGGGGAAACCCTAGGGCACCCTCCCTCCTCCCTGCCACCTATATATGGAGAGGAAGAGAGAGGGCAGCCGCACCAGAACGTGCTACGATGCTGCTCCTCCTCTCCCTCATAGTTCTTCTCCTCTCATAATCGCATGGCGAAGCCGTGCTGAGGTTTCACCACCACCACCTCACCACACCATTGTGCTGCCGGAGGACTCGGGCTACTACTTCACCGTCGCTTGCTGGATCAAGGAGGTGAAGGCGTCATCAGGCCGTACGTGTGTTTAGCGCAGAGGTGCCGCCCGTTCGACACTTGATCGGGAGTTCAAGGGACGGATCGTGATTGGATCGCAAATACGTTTGACTACATCAACTGCATTTCTTAATGCTTCCGCTTAGCGGTCTACAAGGTTATGTAGATGCAACCTCTCCTCTGATAGATGTTCATCTCCTAGATTTATCTTGGTGAGCGTAGGAATTTTTGTGTTTCCCTTGCAACGTTCCCCAACAAAGGTGCCCTACTATAGATGCTCTAACTAAACAAAAATCATGTATAAACCAAAAAATCTTGAGGGGATGTTAGGTATCATTAATACTTTAGTTATGAATAAGTGTTGTATTATTAGGTGGTTGTGTCACATTGTTTCTACTAGCGTCGGGACTCCGTTGTGGCCTGTGGTGGGACATCTTGAAAGCTAAATAATTTCCCTTGGGTACCCCCCTATTTGCTTCTCGACCACGGGGATCCCAGTTTTGGCGGTAGCTAGTTCGGGTTTGGAATGAGTGCATTCTCTCACTAAGTTTTTGGTGGGTGATGGTAGCTGTGTTAGTTTTTGGTTGGACTGGTGGATTGGGGAGGGGCCTCTCTCGGGCACATTCCCCAACCCGTTTCTTAGACTATTCACCATGGAGAGTAACATAGAGTAGTAACATACATATGTTACCAGTCTAAGTTACTACCTCCACAATTGATAGTAACATAGGGGTAGTAACATTGAGCCTTTCATTTATTAGCCTATAGACTCATCTTGCCTTGGTATCCTCTTTGCTACTCCTAGTATGAGTAACATGCTAAGTTACTCAATTTCTCTCTCTTCTCATTAATTAGTTGCCACATCATATTTCTTGCTTAGGTGGCATCTATGTTACTACCTATGTTACTCATATTGTGGGTAGTCTTATGCTTGCATCCAGAGATCTCCATCATGGAGCTCTCTTTAGGAATTGGGATCTGGGATTCCGCAGGATGCTATCCCCTGAAGAGTTGGGTGATTGGCACCCACTTGCCGCTTCTTTTCTAGTGCTCTCGGCAACATCAGACTTTGTAGTTTGAACTGTCACTAGTTCTAGTCGTTTCTCGGTCAAGTGTTGCTATAATAAGCTAATGGTGGGGCCTGCCTTTACCAGGTTCTATGGCATCTGGAAATCGCACATCCGTGTCAATATCAAAATGGTCATGTGTGAGGCGCTTATCGGTAAGATTCCGGTTGTCGACTAGATCCGCAAGCACCATGGGCATGCATCCAAGTTTTGCTTGCTTTGTGGAGCGGCTAAAAACGCTAACCACATCCTTTTTCAGTGTCCCTTGGCTCTTATGTTTTGGAATTTCTCATGTCAGTGGCTTGGTGTCTTGGGCCCTGAATTCCGAGCTCAAACTCAAACCTCTCGATATTTCTGTGGTTGGGAATACCAAGTGGCTTTTCTGGTTTGGGTTCTCCATCATGTGCCATATCTTGCCGACCACTAGAAACAAGTTTATCATTGAGCATGTGTTCCCTAACAAACTGATTGATTACATCTTCAATCTATCTTCACTTTTGCAACAGTGTAAATTATTGATTAAGAAGGGCGACACGAATGTTGGGGAGTTACTCATCACGTGTGCGAGAGGGACGACTACTTCGTGATTGAATGTTGATCGACCATGGCATCAATAGATGGGATCTATCGTCACGTCCTTAGCCTAATTTGTTGTCCCTATGTTGGCCTGCGTGCCTGTTGCCTTTTGTCTATGGCGGTTTTTGATATGTTTATTTCTCTAAGTTAGGTCTCTATTGGTCTTGGATGTTCGAACTTGGTGGTATGCTAATTGTTGGGTGCATGTGGACTTTATTAATTTAAAGTGGGGCCTTTGGCCTTTTATCTAAAAAATAACTAAACATAAAAGCTAAGGATAATGTCGCTAGCATAGTTATCCTTTGAGACAACAAGACCTGCTTCTTCTGGGTAAACAAATGGATACATTGGATTTCGTTTGAAAATATTATGCCAAACGTCTTCCAACGATTATCCCACAAGTTTAGGCAATCAATTATAGATATTTTTGATAAGTAAAAATATCGATCCCACAAGAAGCATAATGGATTTTAAAAAGAGAAAGGGTTGAATGTAAGTGCTCAGAGGTGTAATGGTTGTCGTTGGAATGAACCTGAAAGTAGAGGTGTAGGCTACGAAAGAAGAGGGCAGAGTCCTAGCTACGACAAGCTTGTACGCAGGATGTATGAGTTCAGGCCCCTCTCATAGAGGTAACAACCCTACGTCTCAGTGCTCGGGAGACCTTACAGTGTGGGATGCGTATTACACGGGGTGCAAACCCTTGTGCCAGAGGGGAGGGGTGGCTTATATAGAGTGCGCTACCCCTCACCAAGGCCCAACATCTAAGGGTTCGATCAATGGAGTTTAAAGGTGTATGTTACTGATAACGTATGTAATTAATGCTATTTATGGCGACCAGCCGAATGCTCGCCTGTTGGCCTCCCTGGAGTCGCTTCTGGTCTTCTGCGTCGACTGGCTTCTATCGAGTGGAAGTTTGTTGTCGAGTGAAGGGGAAAATACTCCAAGTGATTTCTTACCGAGTGACTTAGATGCTATGGCTATCAAGTCAGAATCTTCCTTATGGCCTTCAAGTATTTAATGGGGTACCCTTCAGTAGGACATCTAGGTCAGGCCTGTAACCCTACCCTAGGTACATATCCCCATCATTAGCCCCCAAATGGACCGGGGTTCGAGTGAGGAAGGGGTCAATGCAGATTCTATCGAGGCATACCGATCTTGAACGTACTTCCGATCTTAATAGAACTGTGCATCGACTGAAGTCTTCGTCATTCAGCCCGATCGATTCTTTTGTGAAGCACGTCTGAGTGAATTTAAGCATTGAGGTTGATTCGAGTGGCTAACGAGATCTTGAGATGTGACGGATCACTTCAGCAGGTCCGTATTTCACGGGATTCAAAATTTTGGTTAGCGCGCGCTACACGATGATGACGTAACAACCAGGGCAAGTGGGACAGCGACACCTTGATTATCACACCGCCCTTATCGCCACGTATCGCGCCTCCTCTGTTATCGGGATAGACAGAGATCCGGCGGGTCCACCAGTCAGTGACTCACTCGGGCGGTTATAAATCTGGCCGACGTTAGGGTTGGAGCAACGCTTTTCTCTGATTCTCCCCTGGTTCCTATACACCTCCACCTCGCAGGTGCTGCTTTGATCTATCTCCGCCGCCACAACAATGACAAAGGGCAAGACGAGCTAGCTCGAGCGTGCCAAGAAGGGCGGAAAGTCGAAGAAGCCACGAGGCCGATCTACGCTGCCGCTAGGGTGGATCCACGGAGATTTTCTCTTGTCAACTGTCCGGAAGGAGGATGTTCTGGAGCTTGTTGAACACGGTATGGTGGCTGAGAAGTCGTGGAGGCTGCCTAAAGGAGAGCTCGAGCCAGAGCCCCGTGAAGGGGGACGAGTCCTCCTCCTTACTCACATTGAGCGAGGTTTCTCTTTGCCCTCTCATCCTTTCATCCGCGGTTTACTGCATTACTTTGGTGCACAACTTCATCATCTTCCTCCCAATTCCATCGCGTATCTCGCCGCATTCGTCATGCTGTGCGAATGCTTTTTGGGTTGTCCTCCTCACTGGGGACTGTTTAAACATATCTTCTCTTTGCGCTCCCAAGCAGTGAAGAAAGCAAATACGAGTGATAGTAGGACTCATGTCATTCAGTTGCGCGGTGGTATGGGGATTCAAAAGAGGAGCATGATTATGTATCCTCAGATGACCCTTCCAAAGTCAATCCAGAACTGGCAGTCGACTTGGTTTTACTGTAATGATATTACATCTCCAAACATGTCGATTGGCCTCCCCCATTCACCTTGGAGCGACCGACTGCTCCTAGGACGATACACATGTTGGATGAGGAGAAGATCCAGGTAGGGATGTTGGTAAATGAGGTGGTTAACTTGTTCCGTGGCGGAGTGACAGGGATGGACTTGCTTGAAACGTTCCTTGGTCGGTGCATTCAGCCTCTTCAGGTGAGGGATCATGCCATGTGACACTACGCGGGCACTGAGGATTCCACTCGGTCGCACCCGGAGGAGGTTTTTGAAGAAACCGTAGCCCAGTGGCTCAAAAGCATCACTGGAGCCTGCGACAATCCATTAGGAGCCAAGCGGGTCTTGCCTTACTGTGCTAAAAACAAACCACGGAACCTGGTGCATTATTTCTTTTCTGGTTACTTTCATATCTTTGTCGAGTGACTGGATCTTCGACCGACTGACTTTGCTACTTTTCTATCTTGTAGGAGTGGAGAAACATGCATTCACCCGTACCCAACGGGGCTCAGCTTGATGTCGGTGGGGAAAGCGAAGGTGGGAGCATTGACAACTACTATGCTGAAGACTGCGAGGGGAGTGAAGATGACTCGGGTGAGAGTGAAGAAGAAATCAGTCTCCTTCGCACCCCGAGTCACGATCCAAGCATCACCATGATCTAGTGGCTACTCCAAGCAATACCTTAGTGTCCAGCACTAGGAATGTGAAGTGCGACACAGCGGCCGCAACTGAATCTGCAGAAAAAGCCGCCAAACAACCCAAGCCTGACGCTCCTAAGCGTCGGAAGGCTCTTCCTCGAATGAGGATTGCCGTGCGAGTCGCTTCAACGTGAGTGTCTATCTCTTTCTTTCTTTTGTCATTGTGAATTTTCATGCCTTTGACGACCGAGTGGAATTTACTTGCCAGAGATGCTACCTCGGTGATGTTGCCTGCTGGGAATAAAGAAGATCCCATGGACTTTGATGTTGTGGACATGCCTGCCTCCCAACAAGGTATGGCAAGTCTTCATTCTTCTTTGTTTTTAGATGGAATTCGTCGATTGAGCTAACTGACATTGTCGACTGACAGCTACAGACATCATCCTCTTGGATGACGATGAAGAACTGCGGCGCTTGACTGCTAAATTAACTAAGACCATGCTTGAAGCGCCGGTGTCGAGTGCTCCTCCAGCCAGTTCGAGTGCTTTGACTACAGCTCCTCCGACTGGTTCAATTGTTGTGACAATAGTGCCGACTGCGCCTCCTCCGGTGACTCCTGTTACCTCTGCTGCGATGCCGACTCCTTCAACGCTTGCATATTCTCTGCAACGTGTCAGAAGATCAAAATGGAGCTGCTAAAGAAGCCATGATTCAGGCCGAACAGATGATGCAGCGGACCAGAGAGGCGTATGAGGCTAGAAAGTTGGCATACGATGCCAGTTCGACGCTTCAAGCTAACGTCCGAGTAAGTGCAATTGTAAGTTCATTTCCAATTGAATCTTGTCCATCTTGATTTTGCATCCAATGGGTGTTTTCTTGAGTCGTGTGGTTGTTTGTCTCTGATCCAGTGGGGGCACTCTGAGTGAACCCACTGAGTGTAGTCCCCGAGACCACAGTCGAGTGCTTGCATCGGTAGGGGTCTGATTTGATGTTTTCTTCTCTCTTTTTGACTCGGCCATGCCGTACCTGGTTGGGAGTTTTGAAATCCAGTGGGGGCACGCTGAGTGCACCCACTGGGTGTAGTCCCCGAGACCGCTGTCGAGTGCTTGCATCGGCAGGGGTCTAATTGGAAGACACACTCTGTTTTTTCGTGACTTGGCCAGGACGGACCTGGTCGAGTGGTTTTGTATCTAGTGGGGGCACGCTGAGTGCACCCACTAGGTGTTGTCCCCGAGACTATTGTTGATCGTTTATGAAGGGCATTAGTCTTAAGAACTTGGACACAAGATCCTTTTTCGTATTTAGAGTAGTGTGGGTGTGTGAGGCAGGCCGCCATTCGGTCGACTGAACTATACTTCTCCACTCGAGAGTGGGAGAATATTAGTGTTGATTGAACTATTTCCTTGATGTTTTCAGAAAGCCTGTGAGATTGGAGTCAAGTATGGCAACTTGGAATCAGAAAAGAACCAACTCCGGCTGGATGTGGAGGTGACGACCAATGACTTGATTGCCTTGAAGAAAACGCTTGAGGACAAGGACAAGGTCCTTGCGGAAGTTAAGGAGAGGTCCGAGGCTGCTGAGAAGAAGCTCTTGGAAATCGGCAAGTTGGAAGAAGAGAACACGAAGCTAAAGAAAGAACGACTTGAATGGGGGGGGGAAAGCTTGAGTAGATGGCGAAAAAGGGGAAATGCCATGGAAAACTATGTGAGGGACTTCTTGACCAAAATGCTCGCGATGCTTACTGGTATGCTTCTTTCACCGAGTGAATCTCTTCGAACTTTACCAAATGAATTGTGGCTGACTTTTCATTTTTCCTTCGCACAGAATTATGCCTAAACTTTGATAAGGAGACTGAAGAGGTGGGGCCATATCTGGACCCCACCAAGTCACCTGTTGCAGATGTCGTGGCCATAGATATGTTTCTCCTCAATGCTCGTGTCTTGAAGGTCGAGGGATACGTCGCCCGACTGCGAGCCGCTTTGGGGAAGATTGACAAGGAGTTGTGGCTCATGACACCTTCCAGACTGATCTGGAGTCCATAATGAGCCGCTTGGACGAGATTCCCAACACGGTGCAGGCGTGGAAGAAGTCTGCTACATGATGCGGAGCTGACATGACCCTTTCGCTCATCCGAGTCCATTGCAAATAAGCTAGGGAAGATAAATTGAAGGTGCTCCACGTGGGTAATACGAAGAAGCTCCAATTTGAAGATTTCATGGAGACCTTCATCGACGCGTCGACTCACATTGCTGATGGGATCGACATTGACACCTTCGTTGAGCCTGTGAGTCCTGGTGAGCCTTGAGAAGGAACTTTGACTACCGTCCAAACTTTAATTCACCTCGGTATGCCGAGTGTTAATGTATCCATGAAAACTTCGTTCGGGTGTTGAACCCGAGTACTTTCCTCTGCATGGACAACTTCAATCCATGCTAGAATTTATCTGCATTTGGCTGAGTTTGTTTGGTTTTTGAATGTTCTCGACATTCGAAGAATCTAGCTTAGGCAAAAACTAATTTGTTGCCAAGTTCCCGAGTGAATAGGTTGATATTCACTCAGAGGAGTTTTTTTACTTAGGAGAAAACATGTTCACACCTAAGTCCTCGAATGAGAGGATCACTCTTCACTCGGAGTACATTTTGAACTTAGGCGAAGACTTGTTCACAGCTAAGCATCCGAGTGAATAGGTTGCTATTCACTCGGAAGGGTTTTTAACTTAGGCGAAAATATGTTCGCAGCTAAGCCCCCGAGTGAGAGGATTGCTCTTCACTCGGAGTAGTTTCTATACTTAGGCGAAGACTGGTTTGCAACTAAGCATCTGAGTGAATAGGTTGCTATTCACTTGGAAGCATTTTTAACTTGGGCGAAAACATGTTCGGAGCTAAGCCCCCGAGTGAAAGGATTGCTCTTCACTCGGAGTAGTTTCTATACTTAGGCGAAGACTGGTCCGTAGCTAAACACCCGAGTGAATAGGTTGCTATTCACTCGGAAGAGTCTTTAACTTAGGCGAAAACATGTTCGCAGCTAAGCCGTCGAGTGAGAGGATTGCTGTTCACTCGGAGTAGTTTCTATACTTAGTCAAAAACTGGTTCGCAGCTAAGCATCCGAGTGAATAGGTTGCTATTCACTCGGAAGGGTTTTTAACTTAGGCGAAAACATGTTCGCAGCTAAGCCTCCGAGGAGAGGATTGCTCTTCACTCGGAGTAGTTTCTATACTTAGGCGAAGACTGGTTCGCAACTAAGCAGTCGAGTGAATAGATTGCTATTCACTTGGAAGGGTTTTAAACTTAGGTGAAAACATGTTCGCAACTAAGCCTACAAGTGAGAGGATTGCTCTTCACTCGGAGTAGTTTCTATACTTAGGCGAAGACTGGTTCGCAGCTAAGCACTCGAGTGAATAGATTCCTATTCACTCGGAAGGGTTTTGACGTAGGAGAAAACATGTTCGCAGCTAAGCCCCCGAGTGATAGGATTGCTCTTCACTCGGAGTATTTTTTATACTTAGGAGAAGATTGGTTCGCAGCTAAGCAGCTGAGTGAATATATTGCTATTCACTCGGAAGGGTTTTTAACTTAGGCGAAAACATGTTCACAGCTAAGCCCCCGAGTGAGAGGATTGCTCTTCACTCGGAGTAGTTTCTATACTTAGGCGAAGACTGGTTGACATCTAAGCAGCCGAGTGAATAGATTGCTATTTACTCAGAAGGGTTTTTAACTTAGGCGAACATATGTTCGTAGCTAAGCCCTCGAATGAGAGGATTCTCTTCACTCGGAGTAGTTTCCATACTTAGGCGAAGACTCGTTCGCAGCTAAGCAGCCGAGTGAATAGATTGCTATTCACTCGGAAGGGTTTTTAAATTAGGCGAAAACATGTTCGTATCTAAGCCCCCAAGTGAGAGGATTGCTCTTCATTCAGAGTAGTTTCTATATACTTAGGCGAAGACTGGTTCACAGCTAAGCCCCCGAGTGAGAGGATTACTCGTCACTCAGAGTATATTTTGAGTGTGAAATTGCTCGATTGGAATTGACAAAACCGTAGGAATCATGACTTTGACAAGGGACATTGTTCAGAAAACTCTCTTATTACATCAAACCAATCGACTGTCAAGCATAAAAACGTCGGAGTAGATCCGCACTCCAAGCACAGGGTTCATCGACACTCTTCTTGAGGTTGTAAAGGTGGTGGGCTCCATTATTCAGTACCTTGGTGACGACAAATGGTCGTTCCCATGTAGGGGAAAGCTTGTGTGGTCTGTGTTGATCCATTCGGAGCACCATATCGCCTTCGTGGAACACCCGACTCCTCACATGCCTCCCGTGGAAGCGACGTAGATCCTATTGGTATACAGTTGACCGAATTAAGGCCAGTTCACGCTCCTCTTCCAGGAGATCCACTCTGTCATGTCGAGCGTGTTCAGCTTCACTCTCTGAATATAAATCCACATGGGGAGAATTATGAAGGAGATCACTCGGCAAGACAACTTCAGCTCCATACACCAAGAAGAAGGGTGTTCGTCCAGTCAACCGGTTGGGAGTTGTTCTCAAGCCCCATAAAACAAATGGTAGTTCAGTTACCCAGGCTCCAACTGCATGTTCCAAATTCTGCATGAGTCGTGGTTTTAGCCCTTGAAGGATAAGGCCATTTTCCCGCTCAGCTTGTCCATTTCCAGCCCTTGAAGGATAAGGCCATGACGCATAATCTACCCGAGTTCCTTGAGCAGAGCAAAAGCGTCTGAACTCCTCCGAATCAAAGTTAGAACCATTGTCTGGTATGATGTTGTGAGGAACTCCGTACCGAAATGTTATCTCTTTCATGAACTTGATGGCGGTGCGCGAGTCCAACTTTTTTATCGGCTTGGCTTCGATCCATTTAGTAAACTTGTCGACTGCAACAAGCAAGTATGTGAATCCACTCCGACCTGTTCGGAAAGGGCCAACCATATCCAAACCCCAAACAGCAAATGGACAGACGAGTGGGATGGTCTTCAAGGCAGACACATGCTTGTGAGACAAGTTAGAATAGAATTGGCAGCCTTCGCAGTGATCAACGATATATTTAGCCATCGCATGATGACCACAGGTCCCCGAGTGGATTTCTTTTGGGATCAGTCGGCCCTCCTTAGTGAAGATGCACCATTGAGCTACGCCAGTAACACTTTCTCTGTAAAGTTGATCGCCCATCACAGTAAAAGCCTTCGATCTACAGACAATCTGCTTAGCTCCAGCTTCATCTTCAGGGAGTTCTCACATCAGGATGTATGCAATGTATGGTACCGTCCACTCTGGCGTGATCGCCAGAACTTCCATAACTAAATCAACGACTGCTGGAACATCAATCTCAGTTGGATTGGAGGTGCTTATCGGTTGTGGGGGCTCTTCAGTGAAAGGATTCTCTTGCACCGAAGGAGTTTGTAAGTGTTCCAGGAACACATTACTTGGGACAGGTTTCCGAGTGGACCCAATCTTGGCCAGTTCATCAGCTGTTTGATTTTTCAATCGGGGAACATGGTAGAGTTCCAAACCTTCAAACTTCTTCTCAAGCTTCCTTACTGCATGGCAATACCCAGTCATGGCGGGGTTTCTGACATCCCATTCTTTCATCACGTGATTCACCACCATATCCGAGTCGCCATAAACCATCAAGCGCCGGACGCCAAGTGACATGGCCATACGCAACCCGTAGAGGAGCACTTCATATTCAGCCTCGTTGTTGGAGGAGTCAAAATGAATCTGGAGAACATAGTTGAGCTTGTCGCCTTTTGTGGACACCAGTGTCACACCACCACCGGACCCATTCAACATTTTGGAGCCATCAAAGAACATAGTCTAGTGTGTCGAGTGAATTTGAGCTGGCTGCTGTTGTTCCACCCACTCGACCATGAAACCAGCAAGGGCTTCAGACTTGATAGTTTTTTTGCCTCCAATTTGATGTCAAAATATAACAGCTCGATGGCTGATAACCCGCAAGTGTAGGGGATCGCAACAGTCTTCACGGGTAAGATAACCCAATTTATTGATTCGACACAAGGGGAGCCAAAGAACCTGAAAGATACTTGCTTGGCAACGAAAAGTAGCAACGGTGATATGGAAGTGATGGTGGCAACGAAAATAATAGTGGCAAAGCAACGAAAGTAAAACAACGAAAGTAAAGCAACTTGTGACCAACAGGATTAAAACACTGTAGGCTAGGGAGATGGATGGTTGGTCATGGATGAGAGGTATCATGTATTTAACTTGGGGCAAGGCACATAGAAAAGTAATGATCATCTAGGCATATATCAAACATTAGGCATGTATCCCGAGGTAGTCGTGCGTGCTTGCAATAAGAACTTGCACAACATCTTTTGTCCTACCACCCCCTATCAGCAGGGCCAAAAGGAACTTATGGAGATTAAGATGCTCCTGTCAAAGAGCACCGGAACAAAGCATAAATAGTCAATGGATACATGGAATCCTCAAACTATAGTCTATCCCCTTTGGTGTCCCAAGCTGTCACCATTGGGATCACCGGTTCCTGACTATAATAGGTGCATACTACTCATAGATAGGATCTAGAACACAAATATATTCATGAAAACATAATGAATTCAGATCTGAAATCATGGCACTCAGGCCCAAAGTGTCAAGCATTAACAGTAACAAGTAGTAGCAAAGATGATAAACACCACAGTAGATGATAGGCAACATGCCCCCAACAATCTGACGAACTATTACAAGATCTAACTCATCCAATCTCTCCCATCCCATTCACCTACAACAGGGAATTACTCACACATGATGGGGAAAGCCATGGAAGGATGATGGAGTGGTGATGGTGATGACGATGGCGATGATTTCCCCTCTCCGCAGGCCAAAACAACCCCCATATTAGCACCCCCGAAGAAGAATCGAGGGTGGCGGCGGCTCCGCATTGAGAACTTGCAAAATGACTTTTGTTCTGGGATTTCTGCATCACAGGTAAAAATAGGAGCCAAAGTAGGGCACTAGAGGGGGTGGGCCCCACCCAGGCGGCCTCCCGACGCGGCCAGGGGCACGCCGCAACCACAGGTCGCCTAGGGGCCCTGTGGCTCCCGTCTGGCCCATCTTCTGGCCCATGGTTCCTCCCGGTGCGTGGATTTTCTCTATTTTTTATGGGAATTTTCCGGGACGTCTAAATCTCTATTTTCCTGCACATAAGAAAACCATACAAACAGCTCTGCTAAATACAATGTCAGTACAAGTTAGTTTCATTCAAATCATGCAAGAATGAGGCCAAAACAATAGCAAAAGTGTTTGGAAAAGTCGATATGTTTGAGACGTATCAATGGCCCCTGTAGCCACGCGACCAAATGCGTCCCGATTGTTAAGAATCTCTGACAGTGAGGCATCGCTGACGACTGATATAGAATGATCTTGAAAGTAATGTGCCACCTTCTTCGCTGATAAATATATTCCATAGAGGAGCTTCTGGTAATGAGTATACTTTTGCTTTGAAGGGGTGAGTACTTCAGAAATGTAGTAGACTGGGCGCTGGACTTTGTAAGCTTTGCCTTCCTCTTCTCGCTCGATGGTCAGAACCGTGTTGACGACTTGACTAGTAGGTGTGATGTATAAGAGGAGGGGTTCTTTGTTGTGCGGAGCAGCAAGCACCGACTGGGTGGAAAGCATGGCTTTTAGGTCGACAAACGCTGCTTCTGCCTCGTCATTCCACTCGAACACATCAAATTTTTTCATGAGTCCGTATAAAGGCAATGTCTTCTCACCAAGACAAGAGATGAACCGACTCAACGCCTCCAGGCAGCCTGTGAGCCTCTGGACATCGTGCACACGCACAGGGCTTTGCATTCGAACGATCGCACCGATCTTCTTGGGGTTGACATCGATCCCACGTTCGGAAACGAGGAAACCGAGTGACTTGCCGTCAGGGACTCCGAAAGTGCACTTAGCTGGATTCAGTTTGATATCATACTTTCTCAGGTTGGCCAATGTCTCTGCCAGGTCAGTTAGTAGGTCGGAACTTTGCGAGACTTGACCACAATATCATCCATGTATGCTATTTTGACTGATTTGATCAAGCAGGCACTTCTGGATCATTCGCATGAAAGTGACGCCAGCATTCTTCAAACCAAAAGGCATGGTGATATAGCACAAACACCCGAAAGGGGTGATGAAGGACGTTTTTTATTTCAGCTGGACCAAACAGACTGATCTAATGGTAGCCAGAATAAGCATCAAGAAAGGATAAACGCTCACACCTCATAGTTGAATCGACAATTTGATCAATGCGGGGGAGCGGAAAGTGATCTTTCAGGCAAACCTTGTTGATGTTCTTGAAATCAATACACATACGAAGGGACTTGTCCTTCTTGGGGACCATGACAACATTTGCGAGCCACCCGGAGTGGTAGACCTCTCGTATGAACTTCGCCTCCAAGAGTCGCGCCACCTCCTCGCCGATTGCTTTTCTCTTTTCTGCTGCAGATCGACACAAATGCTCTTTAACAGGCTTTGCCTTCGGATCCACTCTCAGTCGGTGCTCAGCCAATTCCCTAGGTACACCCGACATGTGATCAGGCTTCCATGCAAAGATGTCCCAGTTCTCACACAGGAACTGGATGAGCTTGGCTTCCTATTTGCCGTCGAGTGTTGTTGAGATGTTGGTCAGAGCAACATTAGGATCCGTCTGGTGGATATTCACTGGTTTGACTTCACCCACCGATTGAAAAGAGGACTCAGAAGCGGGCTTCTTGGAGAGCATCAGGTCGACAGGGTCAGTATTCTTCTGGTATTCCTCCAGTTCAACCACAACCATCTACTGATCAACAATCTTAGAGCCCTGCTGCACGCACTCTTCTGCTCTCTGCCGATCTCTTGTGACTGTGATTACTCCTCTGGGTCCACACATCTTCATCTTGAGATATACGTAACATGGACGGGCCATGAAACGAGCATAGGACGGATGACCAAGGATGGCATGATATGCACTCTGGAAATCTACCACCTCGAATGTTAACTTCTCCTTGCGAAAGTTTTTGTCAGAACTGAAAACGACGTCCAACGTTGGCCGAGTGACTTGGACTTTTTCCAGGAATGACTCCATGGAACTGCATATTTCTCTTGCTGAGTCGGGACATCGGAATGCCCATCACTTTATGAGTCTCTGCATACAAAATATTCAACCCACTTCCTTCGTCCATCATAACTTAGCGGAGCCTAACACCTTCCACAAATGGATCAACCACTAGAGCCTATCGACCGGGAGTAGCGACATGAGCAGGGTGATCCGACTGATCAAACTTTATGGGGGTCTGCGACCACTTGAGGTATGAGGTAATGGTGGGTACAGCCATGTTGACCTATGTGTTAATGACCTTCAACCGACTTCTGCTCTCCACGTCAGCAAAAATCATCAGGGTTGCTTGAACTTTTGGGAAATCGTCTTTCTCTTCGTCATTCTCCTTTTCAGGATCCTTCCCACTCAACTGGTCTTCTTTAAACTGTTGGATCAACAACCTACACAGACGAGTGGTGTGCTTGGGCAATATCAGATTGCCATCTTCATCTTTCTTCGTGTGGATTACACACGGTTGATCCAGAACATCTGATTGTTTCTTAGACTTCTTTGAGGGAGTTTGCCCTTTGGGTTTTCCCTTGAATTTTCCTTGTGCCGCCAAGACGGTTGCTTCTGCCGGAGAGGAACAATCAGTCTTACGCTTCTGCTTCCGATTGGAATTGCCGCCAACATCATTATATAATCTCTCAAAGATTCATTCGGCTTTGCACGCAAAGCTGCAACTCAGGCGAACCAGCAGGACGCTTGCACATGCCCTCGAATGTTTTGATGAACACTCGGGCGAGATCCTCTCAGTAGTAGATGCTAGAAGGAGCCAATTGATTCAGCCACGGCCTAGCCGAACCATCCAACATCAGAGGCAAATGCTTTATGGTGACGCTGTTGTTGCCTCCACCAATCTGCACTGCTACTCGGTAGTCATCAAGCCATGTTTCAGGCTTAGATTCTCCTATGAACGTACTTATTCCAGCCGCTAACCTGAAGTTGGGGGAAATATAAGCTGAACGGATTGCTCTACTGAAGCACTCAGGGCCAGGAGCTGCAGTGCCACTCCCACTCGAACGATCTCTGTCAAAACCATCTGTGTGAGCTCTGCCCCTGTCAATTCTCCTGTGCGCGAGTACATTTCTCACGTCAAATCCAGGACTCCGCTCGTCACCGAACGGTCGCCTGTCGTCGTAGTGTTAGGACACATACGTACCACTCCTCGGAGGAGAATGCACCCGACATCGGTCATCACGGTGGTACCGGGGAGCGAGCTGATTACGCTCCTGATCTCTGTGTTGATTCTCTCGGTAACCTCCGTCTTTGTGACGCTCAGGTGATCCTGGACTGAAAACTAAATGAATTGTATCTGCTTTGGGTGAATTACTATGGAACCTATTGAGCAATTGTGACACAACTGAGTTTTATTGCTGCGCTGCTTGAAGCAAAGTACAGATCTTCTCTACGCCTCTACCAACCTCTAAGTCTGATGGCTGGATAGAATTTGCTATGTTAGCGGCAGTTTCAACATTAAGTACCGGAGAACGAAATACCTCAATGTTGTTCTATGATCCACTTGAAAAGAGTTGTCGCTGGTGTCTATTGGAAGCCGGAGGACGGGGCGACGGGCGTCTCCACTCGAGGTTCTCCAACTTTGCGTTCGCCGCGACCGAACCCAGGCGGGCTCTCCATAGAACCCGCCATGAAGACCTCCACCGCAGGATTGCAACTATCGCACTCTAAAGGAACATAAGACTGATCTGACGCCGAGTGGATCGTGCCCCGAAGAGGTTCAGTAGGCTCGATTACAACAATCTGCGGAGATGGCGGAGGTGACGCCTGGCGAGCTATTGCGTGTTTCACCCATCATTGAAGCCGTGAGCAACCGGATCGCTTGTGATGAAGAGCAACGGAGCGAATGGTCGACATTGGAATCAACGACTGCCGAAGGAGTACGCTGAAGGAGCTTGCATGGAAGCGCGTTGCTGATACATCTCAAACGTATCTATAATTTTTGATGGTTTCACGCTGTTATCTTGTCAACTTTGGATGTTTTGTTTACCTTTTATATCTTTTTTGGGACTAACTTATTAACTCAGTGCCAAGTGCGAGTTCCTGTTTTCTCTGTGTTTTTGACTCTTTTCAGATCTGATTTTGGAACAGAGTCCAAACGGAATAAAATCCCCGAAATGAATTTTTCCAGAACGGAAGAAGATTGGGAGGCTTGAGGGTCAAGCAAGTAGGCCCACAGGGGGCCCACAAGCCCTGTTGCCGCGGCCAGGGGGGAGGCCGCGGCAACCAAGCTTGTGGCCCCCCTGGCGCTCCCCTGCCCTAGGTCTTTGTCCTATAAATTCCCTAAAATTCCAGAAAAAATCAGGGCGTCCACGAAAACACTTTTGCGCCACCGCAAGCTTCCGTTTCCGCGAGATCTCATCTAGAGACCCTTCCCGGTGCCCTGTCGGAGGGGACTTTGGAGTTGGAGGGCTTCTTCACAAACATCATCGCCCCTCCAATGACTCGTGAGTAGTTCACTTCAGACCTATGGGTCCGTAGTTAGTAGCTAGATGGCTTCTTCTCTCTCTTGGATCTTCAATACAAAGTTATCCATGATCTTCATGGTGATCTATCCGATGTAATCATCTTTGGCGGTGTGTTTGTCGAGATCCGATGAATTGTGAATTTATGATCAGATTATGTATGATATATATTTGAGTGTTTGCTGATTTCTTATATGCATGATTTGATATCCTTGTAAGTCTCTCCGAGTCTTTCGTTTTGTTTGGACAACTAGATCTATGATTCTTGCAATGGGAGAAGTGCTTGGTTTTGGGTTCGTACCGTGTGGTGACCTTTCCGAGTGATAGAAGGGGCAGCAAGGCACGCATCATGTTGTTGCCATCAAGGGTAACAAGATGGGCTTTTATCGTAGATATGAGATTGTCCATCTACATCATGTCATCTTGCTTAAGGCGTTACTCTGTTCTCATGAACTTAATACACTAGATGCATGCTGGATAGCGGTCGACGTGTGGAGTAATAGTAGTAGATGCAGAAAGTATCGGTCTACTTGTTTTGGACGTGATGCCTATAGATATAATCATTGCCATCGATAACGTCACGACTTTGCGCAGTTCTATCAATTGCTCGACAGTAATTCGTTCACCCACCGTCCACTTGATTTCATGAGAGAAGCCACTAGTGAACACTACGGCCCCAGGTTCTATTCACACCTATCGTTTCCACTTTCCCTTTCACTTTGTTTTGTTTCTTTGTTGCTTTCAGTTCTCACTTGGCAAACAATCCATAAGGGATTGACAACCCCTTCATAGCGTTGGGAGCAAGCTCTTTGTGTTTGGGCAAGTACTTGTGATATTCCTTCACTGGATCGATACCTTGGTTCTCAAAACTGAGGGAAATACTTACCACCGCTGTGCTACATCACCCTTTCCGCTTCGAGGGAACACCAATGCAAGGCTCCAAGGCCACGGGGAATCCGTTGCATATTTGCCTAGGAAGTCCCTAAAGGCGTAGCCGTAGCAGAATGATTCCTGGCGCCGTTGCTGAGGAGTATCAAGACAAGAATAGTCTCCCGTCAGCACGCTTGTTTCTGGCGCCGTTGGAAGGTCTTTTGTTGTAGTAGCAGAAGTATTTCTCGCACCTTTGCCGGGGAAGGAGAGATCTATATAAGTAGGTCTCACAAACTCATCTCTTCCATTTACTTTTTTGCCAGTTGCCTCTCGTTTTCCTCTCCCCCACTTCACATTTGCCGTTTTCGTTGGCCTTTTTCGTTCGCCCTTTTCTCTCGCTTGCTTTCTGTTCGCTTGTGTGCCATGTGCCTTCAATATGCTTGCATCTTCGCTTGCTGAAAATCTATTGATATGGATCCTCATCCACTAGCTAATCTCTTTAAGAGATCCCGTTATGTGGAACCAATTGCTAGTGAGTTGAGAGCACTTGACTTTCTCTATGGAGTTTTGCTTGAGATGCGTGAATCTGAAAATCATGATGAAGAAATTCATGAAGTGATCCACGAGGGCTCCTTGGATGAAAAGGATGATTTCAATGGTTTCACTATAAATTCTATTAGTGACAATCATGCTAAAATTATGCAAAACCCTAAGCTTGGGGATGCTAGTCTTGCTATGACCCCTACTTGTTGCAAAGATCATGATTGGGTTGATGATTTTTCTTTTGATCTTGAAAATTTGTTCAAGCCTCAAGATGAATATGATATTTGCAATATTATTGAAAGTGGGTTTGGAGAAGTCATGACTTTAGATGATAATCCCACTATTTTTGAAGAGCGTCAACTTTGCATGCATGTGGGTCATGAAAAGAATATCCTATGTGATAGTTACATTGTTGAATTCGTATATGATCCCACATGTAATTATTATGAGAGAGGAAAATATGGTGGTAGAAAATTTCATATCACTAAATCACCTCTCGTTATGTTGAGATTGCTATTGTCTCTTTCTTCTTCCTTCCATATGGTAACTATTGGTTGTCTTGACAATCTGTTTTCCTATAAAATGCCTATGCAGAGGAAGTATGTTAGACTTAGATGTGATTTTCACATGCTTTATGATGCTCTCGTTGTGCTTCAATTCTTGTGTTTTTATGTGAGCATCATTGAAATCCTTATGCCTAGCTAAGTGCGTTAAACTATAGCGCTTGTTGGGAGGCAACCCAACGAATCTATCTTTTCTTTCTGTTTTGTGTTTTCCACACTTTCATAATTCTGTTATGATTGTGTTTTTTGTGTTTCTTTTTGCGTTTGTGCCAAGCAAAACCGTTATGATTAGTCTTGGGGATGATCGTTTGGTCATGCTGGAAAAGACATAAACTTTCTTTTTCAGTTTTTTTTATGTAAGAGATTTTGAGTTGATTTTTTTTGCTGATTTCTACGAAAATTCTTCAGACTATCATAATTTTTCAGAAGTTTTGAAGTACCAGAAGTATACGAAGTATACAGATTGCTACAGACTGGTCTGCTGTTAACAAATTCTGTTTTTGTTGTGTTGGTTGCTTATTTTGATGAAACTATGGATAGTATCGGGGGGTATTAGCCATGGAAGATTGAAAATACTGTAACCCAACATCAACATAAGTAGAATTTAAGTTTGCTACAGCACCTAAGGAAGTGGTGGTTTGCTTTCTTATACTAATGTTATCACGAGTTTCTGTTTAAGTTTCGTGTTGTGAAGTTTTCAAGTTTTGGGTGAAGTTCTTATGGACAAAAAGATAAAGAGTGGCAAGAGCTCAAGCTTGGGGATGCCCAAGGCACCCCAAGATGATTCAAGGATGCCGTAAAAGCCTAATCTTGGGGATGCCCCGGGAAGGCATCCCCTCTTTCGTCTTCAATCCATCGGTAACGTTACTTGGGGCTATATTTTTATTCACCCCATGTTATGTGTTTTTCTTGGAGCGTCTTGTATCGTAGGAATCTTTTATTTTTGTTGTGTCACAATCATCCTTGCTGCACACCTAGAGAGAGAGAGAGACATGCACTCACCGTGATTTTGTCGAGCTTCACTTATATCCTTTGCTTTGTTTCTTTGTTGCTTTCAGTTCTCACTTGGCAAACAATCTATAAAGGATTGACAACCCCTTCATAGCGTTGGGAGCAAGCTCTTTGTGTTTGTGCAGGCACTTGTGACATTCCTTCACTGGATCGATACCTTGGTTCTCAAAACTGAGGGAAATACTTACCAAAGCTGTGCTACATCACCCTTTCCGCTTCGAGGGAACACCAACGCAAGGTTCCAAGGCCATGGGGGAATCCTTTGCATATTTGCCTAGGAAGTCCCTAAAGGCATAGCTGTAGCAGAAGGATTCCTGGTGCCGTTGCTGAGGAGTATCAAGACAAGAATAGTCTCCCGTCAGCACGCTTGTTTCTGGCGTCGTTGGAAGGTCTTTTGTTGCAGTAGCAGTCGCCCCGCAGATCGGGAGCGCCTCGATGTCGAGAGGCGCCTCCTGAAGCCATGCCGAATCATCGGCCAAGAAGACAAGCGCGCCGAAACGGATCTCGCTGCCCAAGAACGAATGATAGCCGGAAGACATGACAGAGAATGAAGATTGCAAACTTGCCGGAAGTCGCTTAGACACCTGCCTCATGGTGGGCGCCAACTGTCGTGGGAATGAACCTCACAGTAGAGTTGTAGGGTACGAAAAGAGAGGGCAGAGTCCTAGCTACGACAAGCTTGTATGCAAGATGTATGAGTTCAGGCCCCTCTCATAAGGGTAACAACCCTACGTCTCAGTGCTCGGGAGGTCTTGCAGTGTGGAATGCGTATTACACGGGGTGCGAACCCTTGTGCCAGAGGGGAGGGGTGGCTTATATAGAGTGCGCTACCCCTCATCAAGGCCTAGCATCTAAGGGTTCGATCAATGGAGTTTAAAGGTGCACATTACTGATAACATACATTATTAATGTTATTTATGACGACCAGCCGAACGCTCGCGTGTTGGCCTCCCTAGAGTGTCTTCTGGTCTTCTGCGTCGACTGGCTTCTTCCGAGTGGAAGTTGGTTGTCGAGTGAAGGGGAAAATACTCCGAGTGATTTCTTACCGAGTGATTTAGATGCTATGGCTATCCAGTCGGAATCTTCCTTGTGGTCTTCAAGTCTTTAACGAGGTACCGTTAGGTAGGACATCTATGTCAGGCCTGTGACCCAACCGTAGGTACATATCCGCATCAATGGTATAATGGTTTGTGAGGATGGAGTTGCAATAAAATGTAAGTAACAACTAAAATTAAAAGAGTGAACAAGTGACACAACTTGTAATTGTGGTAAGTACTATCCAACCGTGTTAATCATGATGATAAAACATGTTGAGATGATGGGAATATTGCATAATTGTTAATTCCATAATGACGTATATTGATTGTTGTTACTTAATTGATGTTGTGTGGATAGAGCCTAAGCCTATGTGTTGCAAAACCATTGACTCACACATACTTATGGTTGTTCCCTTGCCTCAAGAAAACTTATGATTGTCCCCTTAGAAAGCACATGTAACCTCTAATATAAATTATGACATAAGTTTCAAACATAGCCATCTCTTCTAGGGTCCTTGTTTACCCCTCGTGCTATAATTCATAATCTTATGGTGAGGTCATTCTATCACTCCGACCCTTCATCATAAACTTGTTGTAACACAATGCTATCCTCTAGGCCCACATAGGTAAGATGTTTGCATACCACCACTATAGAATTATACAACAGCACGATGAAACAACAATCTTACTGTAAATTTATATGCCTCTGAACAACTAGCTTTCTCCCATGTCCTCAAAAAAACTATGGAACTACTCACGGTACATCATGGTGAACATATTCATAGGTGTAGTGATAAATATTAAAATCTAAAAGTTAAAATATTTCTTTTAATACAACACAAAACATTGATTGCTTAAACTACAACTAACACTGATAAGTGATAAGGGTAATTGATTCACACATTATACATAAGTGGATATAGGTGAAAATATGTGTGATGGAGTTGTAAATGGAGATGATAAAGATGGCTCAGATGAAGATGTACCCTTTGATACACTAGAGTTGATGATGAGAATTGCTTCAAATTCCCGTGCTAGAGGGGCAGATGAAAGCACATATGCTCACTTGGTGATTTTGATAATTCATGACAACATACATTGTCTCTTGGACTAACACTTTTACCTAGATAAGTCACGAAAATTCCATAGAGAGCATTGGCTAAAGGTTTATGTGGAGACACCCCTGGATGCAAGAAATGAATAATATTGGGTCAAGCTTCAAGCTAGAAGACTCTTCATTTTCTATTTGTGAGAAATCACTTTTGAGTCTATAGGAAAGCCAATACTATTAAAAGGAGGTGAGGTAGTAAAATGAACTGATTCCTCAAATGCTCAAAGTTAACCACCAAAACACTGAGTCATTTTCCCCACATATCCACTCTGTCAAGTTCCACATTCACAAATTCGGTGTCACCAACATTTCCACATCGGACCCATCGAGTTTGAACCTCATACAGAACCCTAGCCATTCCCACCAAATTGGTGCAACCAAAACTGCATTGGTGCTACCGAGTTTAGTGTGACAAACATTCTGTTGCCAAGAAACACAAAATTGGAATTTCTGAGTTTGAGTATCGGTGCCACCGAGTTTGGCTATCTGACCGTTAGTCACCTTTTCGGTGCCACCAAGATCAATATATCGGTCTCACCGAGACTCAAAAGTTCACACCTTTAGTGCTAGTTGGTACCACCGAGTTGTCCACTTCGGTGTCACCGAGTTTGCTCTTTTGTTTGTAACAGTTGGATTTTGGCTGCTGCCTATATATACCCCTTCACCCACCTCTCATTTAAGCGAGAAGCACTCAGAACGTACACTTCATTTCTAGATCCATTTTCTGAGAGAGAACCACCTACTCATGTGTCGAGACCAAGATATTCCAATCCAATCATTTCAAACTTGATCTCTAGCCTCCCCAAACTGGTTTCCACCAAATTAACCTCCCCTACCATGAATATTCTGTGAGAGAGTGATTTGTGTTGAGGAGACTATCTTTAGAAGCACAAGAGCAAGTAGTTCATTGATCTACACCATCTATTACCTTTTGGAGGGTGGTGCCTCGTATATTGTTTAGGTGTCGCTTGGGAGCCTCCTACTTCGTGTTATGGAGTTGAACCAACATGTTTGTAAGGGCAAGGAGATCTCCTACTTCCTAAAGATCTACCGTGAGTAAGGCTACTCCTCCGTGGACGTAAGCCGTGGTGGGATAGACAAGGCCGCTTCTTTATGGACCCTCCATGGGTGGAGCCCTTCATGGACTCTCGTAGCATTACCCTCCGTGGGTTGAAGTCTCCACTAACATGGACGTACGATAGCACCACCTATCAGAACCATGCAAAAAATCACCGTGTAAACCTCATGCGCTTGATCTTCATACCTTACTCCTCTACATTACACTTGCATGTTTTATTTTCCGCTGCTATACTCTTAGGACTGCATGTGTAGGGTCGCCTAGACTTGTTACAACTCCTAGATTTTTGCCCTCCTAGAAATTAGGTTAGGCTATAATTTTTATATTGACAAGTAGTCTATCCATTCCCCCTCTAGACACATCTTCTATCGACCCCTCAGCAGACCTAGCCGGAAATACCCCTCGCGAAGAGCACCAAATTCCGCCTCTAAGAGTCGGCCGAAAAAATCCCCAATACATGGATACATGGTTTTTTAACTTAGAGAGGACATATGCACTATAGTGTGCCCCAAGTGTCATGTTTGGACTCCCTGGTCAGCTCGACGCCACATGCCTTCCTCTTGCCCAATGCCTCTTTTCATGTATGTATTGCTCTCATAATTTTAGTATGTTTTCTAGGTTTCATAAAATATGTTTTCCATGATTTTTCCCCCTCGAAGAGCTTCTTCGATAATTATTCAGGGAATTCTAAGCATTATAAGACAAACTGAAGTTATTGATTCAAAGATGTTTGAATATGCATAAAAGAAAAGTATTTATCATTTAAAATTGATGAAAAATGCACATATTAGAAATCATCTATCTTGCCATCAGAGTGAGGGTCGAGGAGTAGGACGACATTGACTAGCGAAATATGGCTTAGAGATATCAAAAATAATATATCTATTTGTAACTTTGTCCAAGTCCTAAACCTCTCAGAGGTAGTTTCCATTTTCCATAACTACTATTTTAGCCGATGTGTTTGGACTTGGCTCTGTAAAGGTAATGTTTGTTCCATGAAACAACATGCATATACGTTTTCTTTGGTGTTGATCTAGCTTGGTACTTGGTGGGCACTATTTGGAAGATTTGTTCTCCTTTCAAATGTAGGTTTTTGTAGGTCCAGTGGATACCAGGGTACCACAACCCATTTGTTGGCGGCCTAGTCAGCGACACATGAATGTCCCAACTCTTAGAGGCTTGGTATTTGGATCCGCAGGATAGAGGTATCTCGCGAGGCGCTCGCCCTGCGAGCCCCCCTCTCCCCAAGGGGAGGGGTCTTTAGGCCATCTTCAAGTTGCAGGCAGCCTCATGATACATCTCCAACGTATCTATAATTTTTAATTGTTCCATGCTATAATATTATCGTTGTAGGGTACTTTTTGGGCATTTATTTGTCGATTCATATTATTTTTGAGCACTAACCTATTAACCTAGTGCCAAGTGCGAGTTGCTCTTTTTGCATGTTTATGGCTTTTCAGGTTTGCAGTACCAAACAGAGTCCAAATACCACGAAACTTTTTGATGACTTTTTCTTGACCAAAAGAAGGCATGGAAGCTTCGGGAGAAGGCTGGGGTCACATGATGGCCCCACAAGCCAACGGGACGTGCCTAAGGGGGTGGTCTCGCCCTGTTATCTTGTGGGACACCCCCTCACCTCCCGGCCTTGTTATTTGGTTTATAAATCCTCATATATTCCAAAAACCCTAGGGGAGCTCCCGAAACACTTTTTCCACTGCCTTAAGTCTTTGTTCCACCGTGTGCCTACCTTGAGCCTTGTTCCGATTCCCTGCCGGAGGGGGTGGGATCGACCATGGAGGTCCTCTACATCAACCTTGCTGCTCCCATGGTGATGTGTGAGTAGTATACTATAGACCTACGGGTCCATTTCTAGTATCTAGATGTCTCTCTCTCTATGTTCTTGAATACAAAGTTCATCGCATCTTCGCGATGATCTATTCGATGTAGTCACTTTGTGTTGTGTGTTTGTTAGGATCCGATGAATTGTGGGTTTATGTTCAGATTATTCATGATAAAAATTTGAGTCTTCTCGCAGTTATATGATTCTTATTTGCATGATTATTATTTATTTGTAAGTCTCTCCAATCTATTGATTTGGTTTGGTCAACTAGAATGATCTATCTTCAGTGAGAGGGGTGCGTTGTAGTGGGTTCAATCTTGTGGTGCTCAATCCAAGTGAAAGGAAGGGACGTGAAACTCGTACTCGTGATCTGCGTTGGGGTTTCCATGAAGATGAATGGGTTATTGCAACAGAAAATGGGTAAGTATTTTCCTTAGTTATGAAACCAAGGTTTGTCGAACCAATAGGAATCTCAACCACAAGAGCCTACAGCGGCTGCACATAAAAGAACAAACAAGTTGCACCCCATGTGGGAAAGAGGGTTGTCAATCCTCTTGTCTTGTTATTTGCAAGAAAATAAGGTGTGTAGATAATTGTAGATAGCAAGATAAAATAAAAAAAAGTAAATAACAGCAAGGTAATGAAGGTTTTATAAATATGTTGTGAATAGACCTGGGGGCCACAGCTTTCCCTAATGGCATCTCTCCTGGAAAATAGCATACGGTGGGTAAACAAATTACTGTTAGGCAAGTAACAAAAAAGCGGATAGTTATGCGATATTCACGGCAATGATCATGTGTATATAAGCATCACGTCCATAAACAAATAGGCCAACTCGTGCCTGCACATTTTACTATTACTCGACTCATCGACCGCTATCCAGCATGCATCTAGAGTATTAAGTAAAACAGAGCAATGCATGGAGAACAATGATATGATGTAGACAAAGTAAACTCAAGCAATATGAATAAATCCCATCGTTTTATCCTTAGTAGCAGCAACGCAAAGACGCATCTTGTCCCCTTCTGTCATTGGTATATAGAAATTCACCGGGTTGAACCTACCACAACACACCTCTCTCATCAAAGAAAGATCGATCTAGTTCGCCAAACTATTTCAATCGATCGGAGAGAATTACGAAGCTATCATAATCATGAACAAAAGAATCATATAAGTATTCACAAGTGACGCAAATATTTATCATGAATAATCTGAACATAAACCCACAATTTATCAGATCCCAACAAATGCACCACATAAAAGGAATTACATCATATGGATCAAAGCCGTGTTAGGTATCAAGGCGCCCCCAGGTCGCGCCCTGTTAGCTTGTGGGCTCCTCGTGAGGCCTCCAGCCTTCTTCCGACGCTCGTTGGTCTTCTTTTGTTAGAGAAAAAATCACCAAAAAGATTCACGAAAATTGGACCTCATTTTGTATGGAAAACTTGCAAAGTGAAAAACACGCACAACAACAACTGGCACTGGGCACTACGTAAATAGGTTAGTGCTGAAAAATAATATAAAATGGTAAATAAATACAAAAAAAGCATACTAGAATGATAATATATCAACATGGAACAATAAAAAATTATAGATACATTGGAGACGTATCAAGCATCCCCAAGCTTAAATCCTTCTCGTTCGTGAGTAGGTAATAATAAAAACAATTTTTTTGATGTGACATGCTATCCATGATGTAACGTGATGCATGTATGCTAATTGAGTAACGATGAATTAACGCACATTAACATAGCAATACTTAAAGGTATAAGCATCAAATCATTAATCCTTCAAAGTATACGAACCTCAAAGATTGTTTTACCCCCCATCCATATTTATTATATTAGCAAGGCATGGCTCCATCTTCACCACATTAATACAAATGTCAAGCACGATTGTGTTCAAGTCAGGCAATTGGATCGTACTTTTTCAATATGCATCAACTTATTATTCTTCATGCAATACATGAGCGTTAACCACGGTACATAGCATAAAGGTCGAATAGAATATGGTGGTAGGTTTCAAAGGGGTAAAAGTGGATAACACAGTCTCACATCAACTAGGCGTACCAACGAGCTATGGAGATGCCCGTCGATAGATATCAATGCAAGGAGTAGGGATTGCCATGCAAACGATGCACAAGAGCTATAAGTGTATGAAAGCACCACTCAAGCTAAGTGGGGTGTGCATCCAGCTTGCTTGCTCATGAAGACCTCGAGCATTTGAGGAAGCCCGTCATTGGAATGTGCAAGCTAAGTTTATGAAAAAGTGACTCCCACTAGCATATGAATGATATAACAGGAAATTATTTATATGAAGAACAAGGTGCCACTTTGAGGCAAAAGTGTGGTAAAGGATAGTAGCATAGTTCCTTCTCACTTTTTCTCTCATCATTTTTTATGGTGGGCTCATTTGGTCTCCCCCATTTTTATTTCCTCACTTGGACAATGCTCTAATAATGATGATCATCACACTTTTATTTACTTACAACTCATCATGAAAACTGATAGGACGATATGACTCTGAATGAATGTCTCTGGCAATGTACGAGAATGTGCAAAGATCTAGAATGACATGTATCGAAAACATGATGAATGGTGGCTTTTCCACAAATACCATTTCATCTCTATATGATCATGCAAAGCATTATGATGATGAACGAACTATTCATGTGAAGGTATGATGGCATTTGCATGGCAATATATCTCGAAATGGCTATGGAAATGCCATGATAGGTATGTATGATGGATATTTGCAGGAGGATATAAAAAAGGTTTATGTGCAACAGAGTGTGTCCTATTACAGGGTTTGGATGCACCGGCAAAAGTTACACCGATCCTCAAGGTGAGAACGGGCGATGCATGGTACCGAAGAGGCTAGCAAATATGAGGAGGTGAGCGTGCGTATGTCCATGGTGTCACATAAGTCATGAAGAACTCATATACTCATTGCAAAGTTTTATTAGTTTTATCACAAAGCAAAGTACTACTCACATGCCCCGAGGGAGAGGTTTGGTAGGAATTAACCATCACGCGACTCCGACTCAAAACAACACAAGGATTGCAACGAGGAATATAAATGCTCACACATCATCACCATGCCTTTTTTAATTTTTTAGATGAACAAGAAGTTTAACTTCTCTTTATATCGACACCTATATGAATTAATAATAATGCACCACACGTTTTTCATATCACCACATCAATATGATTAACTCACAATTTCCCTATATGTGCTACATGATGGTTTTATCATCACTCATTGGATACTCATTATTTTTGATCTAGTCTTATGACCCATGCAAATTATCTTCACTATTTGTCCATCTCCCAAACAAATATAAGTGAAGAATGAGAGCATAATATTTCTATAAAATCTACATGCCACTGTGCTCAACAAGATAGAAGTGAAGTATTAGAGCAACCGCTAAGCTCGAAAGATAGATATAAGTGAAGCACATAGAGTATTCTAACAAATTGCGATAATGTAGTATCTCTAAAATAGGTGTGTGCATCAAACAATGATTGTGTTAAACTTAGAGTAAAAGCAAACAAAAGCAAACAACACTCCAAGCAAAACTCATATCATGTGGTGAATAAAAATACAGCTCCAAGTAACATACCGATGGGCTGAGACGAAAAGAGGGGATGCCTTCCGGGCCCAAGGTTAGACGCTTGATTATTCCTAGAATATTACATTGGGGTGCCTTGTTCATCCACAAGATTAGGCTTTTTCTTCTCCTCAATCATTTGTCCATCATGACAATACTCAAAACTTGAAAACTTCAATCACATAAAAATAAACAAAACTTCATGACATTCGTTAGTATAAGCAACATATAAAATACTTTCAGGTGCTGTTACATATGGATTCTAATTTTATTTTATCATATGGTACTGCATATTAACTCCTCCACGGCTTATACCCACCCCTTCCCCGATACAACCCATAGCATCATCAAAACAAGCATACTACACATGCACGAACAGAATATGACTGAAACATAACCGTCTATAGTAATCTATAATGGACCTGCCCTTTTGTAACTCCAAAAATTATAAAAACTTATGAAGACTTGAGGAATTTGTATAAAAATACTTTGTAAAAAAGTCAGCTTAAAAATACGTTCCAGTAAAATCAGAGAAATTCTACACTAGACGTCAAAGTTTCTGTTTTTGCACCGTATCTATTCTACTCATCATGCAAATCATCCCAAAGGCTTTACTTGGCACAAACACTAATTAAAAAATAAAAAACAATCATTACAGTGACAATAATCATGTTAACACACATTAACAGAAATAAAAACCAAAAATTAAAGATAACTATTGGGTTGCCTCCCAACAAATGTTATTGTTTTACGCCCGTAGCTAGGCAAATTGTATAATTTCAAGTGTTGTCATCTTTGACACTCAAACAATAAGTGGCTGTCATGATTGATTCATATGGTGGCCTAATTCTATTTCTAGGGAAGTGTCCCATTCCTTTCTTTAATGGAAATTGGAACCTTATATTTTCCTCTTTTCATGTCAATGATTGCACTTATAGTTGTAGGAAGGGTCTTCCAAGTATAATTGGAGAATTAGGGTTGCAATAAATATCAAGCACCATGAAATCTATGGGCCCATAATTTTTATTTGCAATTATCAGCACATCATTTATTCTACCCAAGGGTTTCTTGATGGTAGAATCTGTAAAATGCAAGCTTAGGAAACATTCTTTAATATTAGTGAGACCAAGCACATCATATAAAGTTTTAGGTATAGTTGAAACACTAGCACAAGGTCACACAGAGCACCGAATTCACATTTATTTATCTTAATTTTGATAGTAGGTTCCCACTCATCTTGCAACTTTCTAGTAGTAGAAACTTCAAGATCAAGTTTCTCATCATAAGCTTTTACCATGGCTTCCACTATATGTTGAGCAAAAGCTTTGTTTTGTTCATAAGCATTGGGTGAGATAATAATGGATTGCAACAAGGAAATACATTCTACTAAAGCGCAATTATCATAATTAAAGTCCTTGTAATCTAAAATAGTGGTCACATCACTAGTTAAACTTTGGACCTCTCCAAACCCACCTTTTTCTTTAGTTTTAGCATTAAAATCATCACCCTCCAAGAAAACGGGACACTCCTTCACTAGAGTTGACTCATCTCCAGTCACTTTATCATTAACATTTGTAGAAGTAAACAAAGATTCAATAGGAGAAGTACCAATCATTTTTAGATCTTCATCATGATTTGTAATGGGAAAAGATTCCGGTTTAGCATCCATCCTATTTACTAGAGTGGTTTGCTGATCGAAGAATTTTCCTAATAACTCTTAAGTTGGAGAAACTTGTGATTGGAGGCTAAACACTTCTTTATTAATTTCATCAAGTTGTATACTTATAGCGTCTAACAAAGTTGAATGTTCCTTTACCCCATAAGCAAAGAATTTATTGTGCTCATATTGCAAAGTCATGAAGGTCTTCATGGAACCTTCTATTTCAGCCATCCTTTGGTAGTAAGAGATAGTGTGGAATCTATCTTGAGACATGGTGACCAATCAAGCAAAGTAACAAGCATGACAATCAAACTAGAGAGCGAAGATGCAATCTAGTAACAAGCAAAGAAAGCAAATATATTTTTTTATTTTTTATATGAGACAAGCTAAATATACTAGCAAATAAAAAGAGGAACAAGTGAATGAAATTTTGTGTGGAGTTACTTGGTAGTTGGTGATGATATTCCCCCGCAACAACGCCAGAAATCCGTCCTGATACCCGTGATGTGCGTTGGGTTTTCCGTGAAGAGGAACGGGTTATCGCAACACAAAGTGGGTACTTATTTTGCCCAGTTATGAAACCAAGGTTTATTGAACCAATAGGAATATCAACCTCAACCGTCTTTAACGACGCGCACAAAAGAACAAACAACTTGCACCCAACGCGGGCAAGAGGGTTCTCAATCCTCTTGTCTTGTTATTTGCAAGGAAGTGAGATGTCGTCGTTTTCTCACGATAGATGCCATGCGTAGGCTTATCGAGAGTGGTTGGAGCCGAAAGGAGACGGGCAGGCTCCGAGAACGGGATTGGCAGCAAGTGATGTAAGACAAACGATGTACCTAGGTTCAGGGCCCTCTGTGGGAGGTAATACCCCTAGTCCAGCCGGAGTGGTTGATGAACCAAGAGAACGACAAAGTGCTCCTTGAGCTGTTCGTCGGAGGAGGAACAAAGAGCTAGCTGTCTCGTGTTCTCCCTCTCCTATGTGTGTATTCGTGCGTAAGAATGGCTGACCCCCCGTATGGAGGAGGGCGAGGGGGTTCTATAGATGAACCCCCCGACATACAAAATGAATATAAGGTACTATGGGGGGACCCGACTGGTAGCCTCTCAGGCCATCCAGAGGCCCCCCCAGCTGAGAAGTCTTGTCGCCAACGGGTCTCGCCAGCTCCCAGGTCCAATCGAGTGCTAGGGCCCGCCGGCGCGCAGCTGGGATTGGTGCATGCTCCACACGCACGACATGGGCCGCACTGTGGTCGTCGTCTTACGGGTCCCGACCGTGGTTAGCGGTATTACCGTGATAACCCACAAGTATAGGAGATCGCAATAGTTTTCAAGGGTAGAGTATTCGACCCAAATTTGTTGATTCAACACAAGGGGAAGCCAAAGAATATTCTCGAGTATTAGCAGTTGAGTTGTCAATTCAACCACACCTGAAAGTCTTAGTATCTGCAGAAAAGTATCAGTAGCAGATCTATCTCAGCAGGGATCTATCCGAGCTCCGCAGAAATATGATCTAGAGGAAAAACTACGTGGTATAGGGTCGAGCAGCACGTGGCAAAGTTGTGTCTCAAAAACCCTCAATACCTCTAGTATATATAGGAGGGAGGGAGGGGAGGAGGCAGCCTCAAACCCTCAAGGTTTGGCCGAAATTGGAGGTGGAGGAGTCCTAGTCCAATCCTACTTGGAGTAGGATTCCACCTTCCCACTTGGAAACTCTTTCCACCTTGTGTTTTTTCCTTCTCAAACCTTATGGGCCTCAGTGGGAACTTATTCCAGCCCACTAGGGGCTGGTTTATCTCTTCCCATAGCCCATGAGACCCCTTGGGGCGTGACACCGCTCCCGATGGTCCCCGGCACCCCTCCCCGCACTCCCGGTACACTACCGATGAGCCCGAAACTTTTCCAGTGAACAAAACAAGACTTTCTATATATCAATCTTTACCTCCGGACCATTCTGAAGCTCCTCGTGACGTCCTGGATCTCATATGGGACTCCGAACAACTTTTGGTTACCAACACCTATAACTCAACCGTACCGAAACATCATCGAACCTTAAGTGTGCAGACCCTGCGGGTTCGAGAACTATGTAGACATGACCCGAGACACTCCTCGGTCAATATCCAATAGCGGGACCATATTGGATCCTACATATTTTCCGAAGATCTTATCGGTTGAACATTAGTGTCAAGGATTCATATAATCCCGTATGTCATTCCCTTTGTCCTTCGGTATGTTACATGCCCGAGATTCGATCGTCGGTATCCGCATACCTATTTCAATCTCGTTACCAGCAAGTCTCTTTACTCGTTCTGTAATACAAGATCCCGTGACTTACACTTAGTCACATTGCTTGCAAGGCTTGTGTGTGATGTTGTATTACCGAGTGGGACCGAGATACCTTTCCGTCACACGGAGTGACAAATCCCAGTCTTGATCCATACTAACTCAATGGACACCTTCGGAGATACCTGTAGAGCACCTTTATAGTCACCCAGTTACGTTGCGACGTTTGATGCACACAAGGTATTCCTCCGGTGCCAGTGAGTTATATGATCTCATGGTCATAGGAACAAATACTTGACACGCAGAAAACAATAGCAATAAAACGACACCATCAATACGCTATGTTCATAGTTTGGGTCTTGTCCATCACATGATTCTCCTAATGATGTGATCCCGTTATCAAGTGACAAAACTTGTCTTTGGTTAGGAAACCTTCACCATCTTTGATCAACGAGCTAGTCAACTAGAGGCTTACTAGGGACATTGTTTTGTCTATGTATCCACACATGTATTTGAGTTTCCAATCAATACAATTCTAGCATGGATAATAAACGATTATTATGAACAAGGAAATATAATAATTACTAATTTATTATTGCCTCTAGGGCATATTTCCAATAGTCTCCCACTTGCACTAGAGTCAATAATCTAGTTCACATCACCATGTGATTTCAACGAATCCAACACCCATATAGTTCTGGGGTCTCATCACGTCTTGCTCGTGAGAGAGGTTTTAGTCAACGGTTCTGAAACTTTCAGATCCGTGTGTGCTTTACAAATCTTTATGTCATCTTATATATGCTGCTACTACGTGCTATTCGGAAATACTCCAAATATCTACTCTACTATACGAATCCGTTTTAATACTCATAGTTATTAGGATTAGTGTCAAAGCTTGCATCGACGTAACCCTTTACGACGAACTCTTTAACCACCTCGATAATCGAGAAAAATTCCTTAGTCCATTAGTTACTAAGGATAAATTTGACCGTTGTTCAGTGATTCAATCATGTATCACTCTTTGTACCTCTTAACAGACTTGTGGCAAGGCACACATGAGGTGCGGTACACAACATGACATACTGTAGAGTCTACGGCTAAGGCATAGGGGACGACCTTCATCCTTTCTCTTTCTTCTGCCGGGGTCGGGTTTTGAGTCTTACTCAAATTCACACCTTACAACACAAACAAGAACTCCTTCTTTGCTGATCTATTTTGAACTCCTTCAAAAACTTGTCAAGGCATGCATCTTGTTGAAACTTCTATTAAGCGTTTCGATCTATCTCCATAGATCTTGATGCTCAACGTTCAAGTAGCGCAATCCAGGTATTCCTTTGAAAAACTCCTTTCAAACAACCTTTTATGCTTTACAGAAATTCTACATTACTTCTGATCCACAATATGTCAACCACATATACTTTATCAGAAATACTATAGTTGTAACATCCCAAAATTATAAATTTTGGAATATTAATATAATTATTAGATTGTTTGTTTGTTTGTTTGTTTGTTTGTTTGTTTGAGTGATTGAAACTTGAGTGGAATTTGAAACTTCTCAAAAAAATGAGAGGGAATAAAATGACTTTCCCAAAATTTTCTATTTTGAATCCCTTTTCAATTTTGAGTTTGAATATTTTCAAAACCCTTTGATTAAAAAAAAATCAAACGAGAGGAGGAAAATGACCCTCCAAAATCAAAGACTATGTCTTGATTCAAATTTTAAGTATTTGCAATTTATTTGATATTCAAATTCCTTTTCATTTTAAAGTTATTGCAAAAAAATAATTTTTTTAAAAAGTATTTTATTTGGTTTTGAAAATATGTTCATGTTTTAGAAAATTTTATTCTGAAAATTTTGATATATAATATGTCTATATAAAATGTTCTCTCTTTTTCATTTATACGTTTTTCTTCTTTGTTTAAAAAAAAATCGTTCGCAAAAAGAAAAAAGGCCACGGCCGGCCGTAACCTGCCCATGTGCGGTGGCCGAACTATTGGCCCATGCGGCACACTTTTGTCGCTCTTTTTTTCTATTTTCCCTACGTTACGTATATGTTTAGTCCACATTGCCTACCTATGGACCATTAGACCTCCCTTCCACCTATAAATATAGACCCATAGGAGCATCCAAAAATCATCTATTTCGGATTAAATCAATCTTTTGGTTTAACTAGATTTATTAAATAAAAATATTCTTTTCTCTTCGGCGGGATTTCTCGAAGTCGTCTCCTCATTGGAATTAATTCTTACTCTGCATTCTAAAGGTATTTTTCTTCGTATTTTTTTTACTCCCGTAGTTTATTATTTCTAGACTAGTATTCCTACACTAGTATACAGTAGAGTAATTAGATATATTATTTAGTCTTCGTATTTACACATTAGTACTAGAGTTCTTTTAGACATAGCACTTTTCTTCCGTAAAACAGCTTGACCCTGATTTTTCAAATAGCCATAACTTTTTACTCGTTTATCCGAATTAGATGAAACCAACGCCTAGAGTTTCGTCTTGATCCCACCTATCCGACGAACCTATCATATCAACTTTTTTTGAAATTTTCAAATTTCGAAATTTGTTCATATTCATATTCAAACTTCTTTTGATCATATCTTTTTATTCGTAGCTCCGTTTTGAATGAATTCAATTGCTTCGGATTCGTATCAAAGTAATCTTTTCGTTTGTCTCATTAATTTTAACTTTTCAACTTATAAGTTTGATCAAATCAGATTTATCTATTAGTGCCCAAAAGTGTTCACATCGTTCTAAGCCGATTCAATGTTATATTGACGTATTTGTATCTTTTCATCCGCTATTTCAAATCTAGTAATTCTTTTTTCTACACGCTCATATTGATTTACTATATCCAGTAGCATCATTAGTTTCGACCTTTGAACCTTACAAATTTGAGCGATTCAAATTTGTATTCGAACATTCATTTGATCTTATCTTGGAAATCGTACCACCTTTTCAATTGATTCCTTTTACCCCTAAACACTCATGTCATATATTTTTGTACGTAACCATCGTACTTCAGTTCAACTTCTCTTGACCTTTTGAATGCAAATTCAATTCATACTTCAATTCGCTATAACTTGCGTTGTAGTGCTCCATTTCAAGAAATTCTTTCTACAAATAAATTCTTATGCCTTATACTATTTGTCAAACAACATTCATGTTGTTCTCCCAATATTTTTTATCATCTCCCATAGTGTATGCAAGTCGAGCTTATATAGCAATGGTTCCTCGTCCATTAACTCTTTTGATCTCATTAATGCACCTTCACTTTACAACACACTTAGGACCTTTTTATTAAACCTTAGTACGTTGTTATTTTGCACCAAGACATGCTTTGTTCTTATGTTCTCTTGGTTCTTCCTTTTTGGCATGAATGTTCATTGAATGCTATTCATTTACGATAGATTGCTCGGAGTGTGGCGAGTAGAATTATCAGGATTTTGAGAGCGACTATCTTCATCAAGTATTACCAGGCAAGTCATTTGATCATGTATCACCTATGTTTTATGCATCGTAGTTCTACCATCCTACGCCCAATTGCATGATGAGTAGGTACTTGAAAATTATGGTTACATATTGTAGTATCATGTGGTACGCACCCAACAACCCCGTTACTTGGCCCGGGACGACAAATTTCATATTGCTATGCTTGAGTAGACGGGATTTCGGTTGAGTGCATAACACGAGTGATGCAAGGTTGATTAAATAATCAAGACCGGTTAAGACAAGATTTTCAAGACCTCGGACGCAATGCAACTCTGGGTGAAGGACGGTTGATCGGCTCCCTGGAGAACGCAGTGGATGACCCGGGATGCTGGAGAGGCCATGACATCCTGCGGAAATCTTCACCCAGGCTCAAAGGGACGGACGGATATTTTCAAGACCCAAGGCTTACCTGCACAACCACAAGTCATTATGGGCTCTGGCTTGGTTGGAAAACTCGGTGACTCTGGACAGGCGGTGCTAGCAGATGTAGAAGAATGGTAGGAATGGATGGGCACCGACAGGGATTCAGAGGGTCCCGTTGAAAGACCATGTTTTGATCATCCGGTCTTCAAACACCCTGAAGTGCGAGGACATACACGGAGGCGATCAAATCTTGTGGGGAACATGTGCAAAACTCTGCAGAGTACTCAAACCTAATCGATTAGCCGTGTCCACGGTCATGGACAACTTGAGCCAAAGGAACTGAAGTTATCTGGATTTCTCAGCACCATTAAATATACTTGATGAGGGTAATTATTGACAACTCGGGTACGAGAACTGGTTGGCGGAACCATCTCGTTAACAACCAACAAAGTAGTAACATTTTGCTTTTAGCCCACTCTTGTTGTAGGAGAAAAGCTTGCTTTTCGCTAAAAACTTATAGCCCCACCTACCATATATGCATATAGTATAGATGATTACTTTTCACCCCCTCTCTTATGTGACTTGCCGGCATATTCAATATGCTGACCTACACGGCTGCAACGTCTTATGTTGCAGATATTTTTCTTCGACGAGTAAGAGTACGATTCAGGGTTACGGTCTACACTCAACTTGCCGTTGGTGTTTATTGGGACTCCACTCCCTTGACTGCTTCCGCTGAAATAATTAAGGTATATATCAGTTTTACGCTATTGACATGTGATTGCACTTTGATATATACATTGATGTACTGTGTGTGCCAGCATACTGATCCAGGGATGGCACAGTAACACAGAGGCTTGACTCGTCTTGAGTCGGGTCGCTACAGAAATGGTATCAGAGCACATGTTGACTGTAGGATGTGACCCTAGAAACTGGAAATTTCTTAGGATAGGATCTCTCAAAAATCTTATTTTCGAAAACACATTTCACTTCTCATCTCTTCTGATTTCATCAAATGTTCCCTCTCACCTCAAATAGTTATACAATCCCCTTACCCCTTTGACCTCATGAAGAATCAACGGAGTTCTACTTAAACGTAAAGAGGATTTCATCATGCATTTGAAGAATTGAAGCTGCACCAATTGAAGACTCTCAAGACCCGAAGGATTCGAAGACACTGAAGCGTTCGAATGTTTATATGACCATTAGAAGTCCAAACACCTGTTATATACCCACGTTAGATACGATGATTTGTGAGCCGTCATTGGTGTGTGTTTTTCGACGGCCACAAATAAAACCTATTCTCAAAACTATTGTTTGTATTGTGTGTATCTCCCTCTCTTACCCGTCTCATCCCCAAAACCTCAACCCTACCAGATGGAGTATGAAGCTGGACTTGTAGTCTCTGGACCAATGACCCAGCTGGAGGCTGAAATATGGATTCAGAACATGGAGAACCACTTCGGGAGCAACTTGATCTCAAGGAAGTATGAAGTGGAACACGCTCTTCTGTACTTTACCCAAAGTGCTGCTATCTAGTGGAAAATGCATCATGCCATACAAGGATTTAGTGGAGGAAAAACTTGGGACGAATTCAAGAAGACTTTGTTAAGATCCCGACTTATTCAGAAGTGCTATGATAAGCCCGATGAAGAAGCCTTGTGCATGCAAGATCTATGGAGAAATAGGACACACCCAGGAAGAACAGAAGGATGGATGCCCTCATTGTGAAGAAAATCACCCAGCTGAGGAATGCCCAACTAGTCAGGTGACTTGTTTCTTGTGTGAAGGAACCACCCACTACCCAGTGGCGTGTCACATTTACCCCAAGTATGCCTGAAACCCACAAACCCCGGGACTAACAAGGATCAAGTACTATCTTTTTGGAGAAGGAAACTTGTATCAGCAAACGTTTTCTTAGGAGCATACGACAACTTGAGAGTGGTGAAGAAACGATAGATGTTTTGTTTAGCTTGCAGAACCAATGGTTTATCCGAACTTCGTTCGTGGACAAGAGAAACTCTGCAATGCTTGTGAGGATGTCCAAGTGTTAGAATACGAGATTCACTAAGCCTTATACAAGGTAATGATTTCAGTGCGACATGGCTTGGCCACCATGACGACTTACTATTGTCATTCTCTTGCTATTCGGAATGGTAAATCTAAGAGACTTACCCATAGTGAGAGACGACGTCCTTTGAAGCTTTTGTTTGAGCCTTAGAATGGTATAATGAAAGCCCATGTACATGGCACTTGTTGTCACGCGTAGGAAATTTTACAGTGAGGATGAAGCCAAGACCCTTCTCTCTGCAGGATAACCACAAATGGTAGACCACCATGAGAATCATCGATAGGTTATTTAGAATGGGCACGAGACTTGTCAGTTAAGAAGACCCAGTGACGGACGAATCTTATATCAACAGAAGAACCCTCGATTTTGATGGAAACATTATGAATATAATGGAAGAACTTCATCAAAGAAGTTACCATGAAGAATGTGACGAGCGAGATGCCAAGACCCCAAAGGATTGTTAAAAATGTGAGCGACCAGTAACTCTCATTTTAAGTGTGGTAGCACCCCACTTTGCAGGAGACTATATTTGTTAGAAGACCCCCCAAACCATAACCTTTTCTTTCTAGCCTCTTCGAATCTCGAGGACGAGATTCATTTTAAGTGTGGTAGTTTGTAACATCCCAAAATTATAAATTTTGGAATGTTAATACAATTATTAGATTGATTGTTTGTTTGTTTGTTTGAGTGATTGAAACTTGAGTGGAATTTGAAACTTCTCAAAATAATGAGAGGGAATAAAATGACTTTCCCAAAATTTTCTATTTTGAATCCCTTTTCAATTTTGAGTTTGAATATTTTCAAAACCCTTTGATTAAAAAAAAATCAAACCAGAGGAGGAAAATGACCCTCCAAAATCAGAGACTATGTCTGGATTCAAATTTTAAGTATTTGCGATTTATTTCAAATTCAAATTCCTTTTCATTTTAAAGTTATTGCAAAAAAATAATTTTTTTAAAAAGTATTTTATTTGGTTTTGAAAATATGTTCATGTTTTAGAAAATTTTATTCTGAAAATTTTGATATATAATATGTCTATATAAAATGTTCTCTCTTTTTCATTTATACGTTTTTCTTCTTTGTTTAAAAAAAAACGTTCGCAAAAAAAAAAAGCCACGGTCGGCCGTAACCTGCCCATGTGCGGTGGCAGAACTATTGGCCCATGCGGCACACTCTTGTCGCTTTTTTTTTCTATTTTCCCTACGTTACGTATATGTTTAGTCCCACATCGCCTACCTATGGACCATTAGACCTCCCTTCCACCTATAAATATAGACCCATAGGAGCATCCAAAAATCATCTATTTCGGGTTAAATCAATCTTTTGGTTTAACTAGATTTATTAAATAAAAATATTCTTTTCTCTTCGGCGGGATTTCTCGAAGTCGTCTCCTCATTGGAATTAATTCTTACTCTGCATTCTAAAGGTATTTTTCTTCGTATTTTTTTTACTCCCGTAGTTTATTATTTCTAGACTAGTATTCCTATACTAGTATACGGTAGAGTAATTAGATATATTATTTAGTCTTCGTATTTACACATTAGTACTAGAATTCTTTTAGACATAGCACTTTTCTTCCGTAAAACATTTTGGCCCTGATTTTTCAAATAGCCATAACTTTTTACTCGTTTATCCGAATTAGATGAAACCAACGCCTAGAGTTTCGTCTTGATCCCACCTATCCGATGAACCTATCATATCAACTTTTTTTGAAAATTTCAAATTTCGAAATTTGTTCATATTCATATTCAAACTTCTTTTGATCATATCTTTTTATCCGTAGCTCCGTTTTAGATGAATTCAATTGCGTCGGATTCGTATCAAAGTAATCTTTCCGTTTGTATCATTAGTTTTTACTTTTCAACTTATAATTTTGATCAAATCAGATTTATCTATTGGTGCCCAAAAGTGTTCACATCGTTCTAAGCCGATTCAATGTTATATTGACGTATTTGTATCTTTTGATCCGCTATTTAAAATCTAGTAATTCTTTTTTCTACACGCTCATATTGATCTCCTATATCCAGTAGCATCATTAGTTTCGACCTTTGAACCTTACAAATTTGAGCGATTCAAATTTGTATTCGAACATTCATTTGACGTTATCTTGCAAATCGTACAACCTTTTCAATTGATTCCTTTTACCCCTAAACACTCATGTCATATATTTTTGTACGTAACCATCGTACTTCAGTTCAACTTCTCTTGACCTTTTGAATGGAAATTCAATTCATACTTCAATTCGCTATAACTTGCGTTGTAGTGCTCCATTTCAAGAAATTCTTTCTACAAATAAATTCTTATGCCTTATACTATTTGTCAAACAACATTCATGTTGTTCTCCCAATATTTTTTATCATCTCCCATAGTGTATGCAAGTCGAGCTTATATAGCAATGGTTCCTCGTCCATTAACTCTTTTGATCTCATTCATGCACCTTCACTTTACAACACACTTAGGACCGTTTTATTAAACCTTAGTACGTTGTTATTTTGCACCAAGACATGCTTTGTTCTTATGTTCTCTTGGTTCTTCCTTTTTGGCATGACTGTTTATTGAATGCTATTCATTTACGCTAGATTGCTCGGAGTGTGGAGAGTAGAATTATCAGGATTTTGAGAGCGACTATCTTCATCAAGTATTACCAGACAAGTCATTTGATCATGTATCACCTATGTTTTATGCATCGTAGTTCTACCATCCTATGCCCAATTGCATGCTGAGTAGGTACTTGAAAATTATGGTTACATATTGTAGTATCATGTGGTAGGCACCCAACAACCTCGTTACTTGGCCCGAGACGACAAATTTCATATTGCTATGCTTGAGTAGACGGGATTTCGGTTGAGTGCATAACACGAGTGATGCAAGGTTGATTAAATAATCAAGACCGGTTAAGACAAGATTTTCAAGACCTCGGACGCAATGCAACTCTGGGTGAAGGACGGTTGATCGGCTCCTTGGAGAACCTAGTGGATGACCCGGGATGCTGGAGAGGCCATGACATCCTGCGGAAAGCTTCACCCAGGCTCAAAGGGACGGACGGATATTTTCAAGACCCAAGGCTTACCTGCACAGCCACAACTCATTATGGGCTCTGGCTTGGTTGGATAACGCGGTGACTCTGGACAGGCGGTGCTAGCAGATGTAGAAGAACGGTAGGAATGGATGGGCACCGATAGGGATTCAGAGGGATCCGTTGAAAGACCATGTTTTGATCATCCGGTCTTCAAACACCCTGAAGTGCGAGGACATACACGGAGGCGATCAAATCTTGTGGGGAACGTGTGCAAAACTCTGCAGAGTACTCAAACCTAATCGATTAGCCGTGTCCACGGTCATGGACAACTTGAGCCAAAGGAACTGAAGTTATCTGGATTTCTCAGCACCGTTAAATATAATTGATGAGGATAATTATTGACAACTCGGGTACGAGAACTGGTTGGCGGAACCATCTCGTTAACAACCAACAAAGTAGTAACATTTTGCTTTTAGCCCACTCTTGTTGTAGGAGAAAAACTTGCTTTTCGCTAAAAACTTATAGCCCCACCTACCATATATGCATATAGTATAGATGATTACTTTTCACCCCCTCTCTTATGTGACTTGCTGGCATATTCAATATGCTGACCTACACGGCTGCAACGTCTTATGTTGCAGATATTTTTCTTCGACGAGTAAGAGTACGATTCAGGGTTACGGTCTACACTCAACTTGCCGTTGGTGTTTATTGGGACTCCACTCCCTTGACTGCTTCCGCTGAAATAATTAAGGTATATATAAGTTTTACGCTATTTACATGTGATTGCACTTTGATATATACATTGATGTACTGTGTGTGCCAGCATACTGATCCAGGGATGGCACAGTAACACAGAGGCTTGACTCGTCTTGAGTCGGGTCGCTACAATAGTGCTCCCACTCACTTCTTTGGAAATACAAGTTTGTCATAAACCTTGTACAAAACCCAAAAGCTTTGATCATCTCATCAAAGCGTATATTCCATCTCCGAGATGCTTGCAACAGTCCATAAAAGGATCGCTGGAGCTTGAATACTGATATGTCTCAAACATATCTATAATTTTTTATGGTTTCACGCTGTTATCTTGTCATCTTTGGATGTTTTATGTACCTTTTATATCTTTTTTGGGACTAACTTATTAATTCAGTGCCAAGTGCCAGTTCCTGTTTTTTCTATGTTTTTGGCTCTTTTCAGATATGATTTTGGAACGGAGTCCAAACGGAATAAAATCCCTGAAATGATTTTTTCCCGAACGAAAGAAGATCAGGGGGCCCGTGGGCCAAGCCAGGAGGGCTAGAGGGAGCCCACAAGCCCCCACTCCGCCACCAGGGGGGTGGTGGGCAGGCTTGTGGCCTCCCTGGCGCCCCCTGACCTAGATCTTGCGCCTATATATTCCCGAAAAATCAGAAAAAAATCAAGGGAGCCACGAAAATACTTTTCCGCCGCAGCAAGCTTCCGTTTCTACGAGATCTCATCTGGAGACCCTTCCCGGCGCCCTGCCGGAGGGTACTTTGGAGTTGGAGGGCTTCTTCATCATCATCATCACCCCTCCAATGACTCGTGAGTAGTTCACTTGAGACCTACGGGTCCGTAGTTAGTAGCTAGATGGCTTCTTCTCTCTCTTGTATCTTCAATACAAAGTTCTCCATGATCTTCATGGAGATCTATCCGATGTAATCTTCTTTGGAGGTGTATTTGTCGAGATCTGATGAATTGTGGATTGGTGATCAGATTATCTATGATATATATTTGAGTCTTTGCTGGTTTCTTATATGCATGATTTGATATCCTTGTAAGTCTATCCGAGTCTTGGGTTTTGTTTGGCCAACTAGATCTATGATTCTTGCAATGGGAGAAGTGCCTGGTTTTGGGTTCTTACCGTGTGGTGACCTTTCCTAGTGATAGTAGGGGAAGCAAGGCACACATTGTGTAGCTGCCATCAAGGGTAACAAGGTGGGCTATGTCATTGATATGAGATTGTCCATCTACATCATGTCATCTTGCTTAAGGCGTTACTATGTTCTTTTGGACTTAATACACTAGATGCATGCTGGATAGCGGTCGACGTGTGGAGTAATAGTAGTAGATGCCTATAGATATAATCATTGCAATAGATATCGTCACGACTTTGTGCGGTTCTATCAATTGCTCGACAGTAATTTGTTCACCCACCGTCTCCTTGCTTTCACGAGAGAAGCCACTAGTAAACGCTACGGCCTCTGGGTCTATTCACATCTATCGTTTCCACTTTCATTTTATACTTTGCTTTGTTACTTTGTTGCTTTCAGTTCTCACTTGGCGAACAATCTATAAGGGATTTACAACCCCTCCATAGCGTTGGGAGCAAGCTTTTTGTGTTTGTGCAGGCTCTTGTGATACTCCTTCACTGGATCGATACCTTGGTTCTCAAACTGAGGGAAATACTTACCACCGCTGTGCTACATCACCCTTTCCGCTTCGAGGGAACACCAACGCAAGGCTCTAAGGCCACGGGGGAAATCCTTTGCATATTTCCCTAGGAAGTCCCTTAAGGCGTTGCTGTAGCAGAAGGATTCCTGGTGCTGTCGACACACCTATTTCTGGCGCCGTTGGAAGGTCTTTTGTTGCAGTAGCAAAAGTATTTCTGGCGCCGTTGCCGGGGAGGAGAGATCTATCCAAGTAGGTCTCACAAACTCATCTCTTGCATTTACATTTTTGCCAGTTGCCTCTCGTTTTCCTCTCCCCCACTTCACATTTTCCTTTTTTCCTTTGCCGTTTTCCTTTGCTGGTTTTCTTGCTTGCTTGTGTGCTTGTTTGTTTGTTGAAGTCATCATGGCTGAAAACACCAAACTTTGCGACTTCTCGAGTACCAATAATAATGATTTTATTAGTACTACGATTGCTCCCGCCACTAGTGCGGAATCGTATGAAATCAACGCAGCTTTGCTGAATCTTGTTATGAAAGAGCAATTCTCTGGCCTTCCTAGTGAAGATGACGCATCCCATCTCAATACCTTCATTGAGCTTTGTGATATGCAAAAGAAAAGAGATGTGGATAATGACGTGATTAAGTTGAAACTTTTTCCTTTCTCGTTGCCAGATCGCGCAAAAACTTGGTTTTCTTCTTTGCCTAAAAATAGTATCGATTCTTGGGATAAGTGCAAAGATGTTTACATATCCAAGTATTTTTCGCCGGCTAAGATCATCTACTTACGTAACGATATCATGAATTTCAAGGAACTTGATCGTGAACACGTTGCACAATCTTGGGAGAGGATGAAGCTTATGATTAGAAACTGTCCCCCTCATGGCTTGAGTATGTGGATGATTATAAAAATCTTTTACGCTGACTTGAATTTCGCTTCTCGCAATATCTTGGACTCCACCTCAGGTGGAACGTTCATGGAAATCACGTTAGGAGACGCTACAAAACTCCTAGACAATATCATGACCAACTACTCTCAGTGGCACACTGAAAGGTCACCTGCTAGCAAAAAGGTACACGCTATAGAAGAGATTAACTCGCTTAGTGCTAAGATGGACGAGTTGATGAATTTGGTTGCTAGTAGAAACACTACTGTAGATCCTAATGACATGCCACTATCTTCTTTGATTGAGAGTAGCAATGCTAGTTTGGACGTGAATTTTGTTGGTAGGAACAATTTTGGCAACAACAATGCTTTTAGAGGAAACTATGTTCCTAGGCCTTTTCCTAGTAACTCCTCTAACAACTATGGCAATTCCTACAACAACACTTATGGAAATCACAACAAATTACCCTCTGATTTAGAGAGTAATATCAAAGAGTTCATCAACTCTCAAAAGATTTTCAATGCGTCCATAGAGGAAAAACTACTCAAAATTGACGATTTGGCTAAGAGCTTTGATAGGATGTCTTGTGATATTGATGCTTTGAAAGTTAGATGCGCTCCTCCCAAGGTCAACTTGGATGAAACTTTGAAAGCTATGCGTGTCTCCATGAATGAGAGCAAACAAAGAACCGCCCAAATTCGCGCTAGGCATGAATGGTTTAAAAGGGTGCGTTCTAGTGATGCAAATCACGAAGATCTTAAAGTTCTTGGTGTGTCTCCTCTTGAATCTTTGTTTTCGCGTGTCAAACCTATTTATGGAGGGGATGGATATGAATCCACTTTGGTTGAAAAACGCCCCAATGATTCGGAGTCCACCTATCTTGATGATAAAGGTGTGGAGAGTGGAGTAGAAGAAATCAAAATTTTGGGTAGTAATGAAACTCCCACTTTGGATTTCAAGGAATTCAATTATGATAATTGCTCCTTGTTTGAATGCATTTCTTTGATGCGATCCATTGCAAACTCTTCACACGCTTATAGCCAAAGCAAAGCCTTTACCGCACATATCGTAGATGCTATGATGAAATCTCTTGAAGAGAAGCTCGAACTAGAAGTATCTATACCTAGAAAACTTCATGATGAGTGGGAACCTACTATCAAAATCAAGATCAAAAACTATGAGTGCAATGCTTTGTGTGATTTGGGTGCCAGTGTTTCCCCGATTCCAAAGTCTTTATGTGATATTCTTGGTTTTCATGAGATTGAAGAGTGTTCTATTAATTTGCATCTTGCAGATTCTACTGTCAAGAAACCCATGGGAAGGATCGATGATGTTCTTATTGTTGCAAATAAAAACTATTTACCCGTGGATTTCATTGTACTTGGCGTAGATTGCAATCCTTCATGTCCCATTACTCTTGGTAGACCTTTCTTAAGGATTATTGGTGCTATCATCGATATGAAGAAAGGGAATATTAGATTTCAATTTCCTTTAAAGAAGGGCATGGAGCACTTTCCTAGAAAGAAAATAAGATTGCCTTATGAATCTATGATGAGGGCTACTTATGGTTTGAGCACCAAAGATGACTATACGTGATTCCATCACCTTTCGCCTAGCTAAGGGCGTTAAACAAAAGCGCTTGTTGGGAGGCAACCCAACGAATATATCCTTTTTATTTCTGTTTTGTGTTTTCCACACTTTCATAATTCTGTTATGATTGTGCTTTTTGTGTTTATTTTTGCGTTTGTGCCAAGCAAAACCGTTATGATTAGTCTTGGGGATGATCGTTTGGTCATGCTGGAAAAGACAGAAACTCTCTGCACACGAAACGAATTTTCATTTTTTTTCTGTAAGAGCTTTTGAGTTTATTCTTTTTGTTGCTGATTTCTACGCACATTCTTCATACTGTCGTAATGTTTCAGAATTTATGAAGTACCAGAGCTATACCAAATATACAGATTGCTATAGACTGGTCTGCTGTTAACAAATTATGTTTTTGTTGTCTTGGTTGCTTATTTTGATGAAACTATGGATAGTATCTGGGGGTATTAGCCATGGAAGATTGAAAATAGAGTAACCCAACATCATCACAAGTAGAATTTAAGTTTGCTAGAGTACCTAAGGAAGTGGTGGTTTGCTTTCTCATACTAATGTTATCACAAGTTTTTGTTTAAGTTTCGTGTTGTGAAGTTTTCAAGTTTTGGGTGAAGTTCTTATGGACAAAGAGATAAAGAGTGGAAAGAGCTCAAGCTTGGGGATGCCCAAGGCACCCCAAAAGATTCAAGGATGCCGTAAAAGCCTAAGCTTGGGGATGTCCCGGGAAGGCATCCCCTCTCTCGTCTTCAATCCATCGGTAACGTTACTTGGGGCTATATTTTTATTCACCACAAGTTATGTGTTTTTGCTTGGAGCGTCTTGTATCGCAGGAGTATTTTTTTTTTTTGTGTCACAATCATCCTTGCTGCACACCTAGAGAGAGATACATCACTCACCGTGATTTTGTCGAGCTTCACTTATATCTTTTGGTAGACAATTCAGCTCACATGTGCTTCACTTATATCTTTTGAGCTAGATACTTTTGCTCTATGTGCTTCACTTATATATTTTAGAGCACAGTGGTGCATGGCTTGGTAGTTGATCTATGCTTTTAAAGTAGTCTCAAAAGGGGTAGTTATCCAAAGGGATACGAAAACTTCCACCTTCATGTGCATTGAATAGTTAGAGAAGTTTGATTCATATCAATTAGTTTTGAGTTGTGGTTATGGTAATATTGAAGTTATGCTAATAAGGTGTTGTGGATCTAGAAATACTTGTATTGAAGTTAGTGATTCCCGTAGCATGCACGTATGGTGAACCACTATGTGATGAAATCCGAGCATGATTAGTCTATTGATTGTCATCCTTTGCGTGGCGGTCGGGATCGCGCGATGGTTTATACCTACCAACCCTTCCCCTAGGAGTATGCGTTGAATGCTTTGTTTCGATTACTAATAAAACTTTTGCAACAAGTATATGAGTTCTTCATGACTAATGTTGAGTCCATGGTTTAGATGCACTTTCACCTTCCACCATCACTATCTTCTTAGTGCCGTGCAACTTTCGCCGGTGCACAAAACCCACCATTAGCCTCCCTCAAAACAGCCACCATACCTACCTACTATGGCTTTTTCAAAGTCATTCCGAGATATATTGCCATGCAACTACCACCATGACATGTGCCATCACGTCTTCATTGCCATTGCACGATCGTAAGATAGCTAGCATGATGTTTCCATTAATGTCTATGCCATCCTAGATCATTGTCACGGTACACTACCGAAGGCATTCCATATAGAGTCATCGTTGCTCTAAGTTTTGAGTTGAAAGTGTGATGATCATCATTAATGGAGCACTGTCCCATGTGAGGAAATAAAAGAGGCCAAAGATGCCCAGCAAAATAAAAAAAGAAAAAAAAAGAGGCCAAAGAGCCCACCAAAAAAATAAATAAAAAATGAGAGAAAAAGAGAGAAGGGACAATGCTACCACTTTTCCACACTTGTGCATATTAAGCACCACGATCTTCATGATTGAGAGTCTCTCATTTTGTCACCACCATATAGCTAGTGGGAAATTTTCATTATATAACTTGGCTTGTATATTCCAATGATAGGCTTCCGCAAAATTGCCTTAGGTCTTCGTGAGCAAGCAAGTTGGATGCACACCCACTAGTTTTCTTTAAGAGCTTTCACTTACTCTTAGCTCTAGTGCATCATTTGTATGGCAATCCCTACTCATTCACATTGATATCTATTGATGAGCATCTCCACAGCTCATTGATATGCCTAGTTAATGTGACCATCTTCTCCTTGTTTTGTCTTGCAACCTCCACCACACTCCACACCATCTATAGTGCTATAACCATGGCTCACATTCATGTATTGCATGAGAGTTAAAAAAGTTTGAGAAAGTAAAGGTGTGAAACAATTACTTGGCCAATACCGGGGTTGTGCATGATTTAAATTCGTTGTGCAACGATGATAGAGCATAGCCAGACTATATGCTTTTGTAGGGATAACTTTCTTTTGGCCTTGTTATTTTGAAAGTTCATGATTACCTTGTTAGTTTGCTTGAATTATTATTGTTTCCATGGCAATAGCAAACTATTGTTTTGAATCTAATGGATCTGAACATTCGCGTCACATAAGAGGAGTTACAAAGGACATCTATGCTAGGTAGCATGAAAGAATCAAAAATTCATTCTTTATCACTTCCCTACTTGAGGACGAGCAGGAGTTAAGCTTGGGGATGCTTGATACGTCTCAAACGTATCTATAATTGTTGAAGGTTTCACGCTGTTATCTTGTCATCTTTGGATGTTTTATGTACCTTTTATATCTTTTTTGGGACTAACTTATTAATTCAGTGCCAAGTGCCAGTTCCTGTTTTTTCTATGTTTTTGGATCTTTTCAGATCTGATTTTGGAACGGAGTCCAAACGGAATAAAATCCCTGAAATGATTTTTTCCCGAACGAAAGAAGATCAGGGGGCCCGTGGGACAATCCAGGAGGGCTACAGGGAGCCCACAAGCCCCCACTCCGCCACCAGGGGGGCGGCGGTGGGCAGGCTTGTGGCCTCCCTAGCGCCCCCTGACCTAGATCTTGCGCCTATATATTCCCTAAAAATTAGAAAAAAAATTAAGGGGGCCACGAAAATACTTTTCCGCCGCCGCAAGCTTCCGTTTCCGCGAGATCTCATCTGGAGACCCTTCCCGGCGCCCTGTCGGAGGGGACTTTGGAGTTGGAGGGCTTCTTCATCATCATCATCGCCCCTCCAATGTCTCGTAAGTAGTTCACTTCAGACCTACAGGTCCTTAGCTAGATGGCTTCTTCTCTCTCTTGGATCTTCAATACAAAGTTCTCCATGATCTTCATGGAGATCTATCCGATGTAATCTTCTTTGGCGGTGTGTTTGTCGAGATCCGATGAATTGTGGATTTGTGATCAGATTATCTATGATATATATTTGAGTCTTTGCTGGTTTCTTAAATGCATGATTTGATATCCTTGTAAGTCTCTCCGAGTCTTGGGTTTTGTTTGGCCAACTAGATCTATGATTCTTGCAATGGGAGAAGTGGTTGGTTTTGGGTTCTTACCGTGTGGTGACCTTTCCCAGTGGCAGTAGGGGCAGCAAGGCACACATTGTGTAGTTGCCATCAAGGGTAACAAGGCGGGCTCTGTCGTTGATATGAGATTGTCCATCTACATCATGTCATCTTGTTTAAGGCGTTACTCTGTTCTTTTGGACTTAATACACTAGATGCATGCTGGATAGCGGTCGACGTGTGGAGTAATAGTAGTAGATGCAGAAAGTATCGGTCTACTTGTTTTGGATGTGTTGCCTATAGATATAATCATTGCCATAGATATCGTCACGACTTTGCGCGATTCTATCGATTGCTCGACAGTAATTTTTTCACCCACCGTCTACTTGCTTTCATGAGAGAAGCCACTAGTAAACGCTACGGCCCCCGGGTCTATTCACATCTATCGTTTCCACTTTTGTTTTTACTTTCCTTTGTTACTTTGTTGCTTTCAGTTCTCGCTTGGCGAACAATCTATAAGGGATTGACAACCCCTTCGTAGCGTTGGGAGCAAGATTTTTGTGTTTGTGCAGGCTCTTGTGATACTCCTTCACTGGATCGATACCTTGGTTCTCAAACTGAGGGAAATACTTACCACCGGTGTGCTACATCACCCTTTCCGCTTCGAGGGAACACCAACGCAAGGCTCTAAGGCCACGGGGGAAATCCTTTGCATATTTGCCTGGGAAGTCCCTTAAGGCGTAGCCGTAGTAGAAGGATTCGTGGTGCCATCGACACACCTATTTCTGACGCCGTTGGAAGGTCTTTTGTTGCAGTAGCACATACTTGTTAGTATTCTTAGGATCGACAAAACCTTCTGATTGTATTACATACTATCTTTCCTCAAGGAAACCGTCGAGGAAATAATGTTTTGTCTTCCTATGTGCAATATTTCACAAATAATGCAACAACTACTAACATAATTCTGACAGACTTTTAGCATCGCTACGAATGAGAAAGTCACATCATAGTCAACTCTTTGATCTTGTCGAAAACATCTGTGCGACAAGTCGAGCCTTTCTTAATAGTGACGTTTCACCATCATAGTTTGTCTTCCTTATAAAGATCCATCTTTACTTAATAGTGCTACGACCATTAAGTAGTTCTTCCAAAGTCTACACTTCGTTCTCACACATGGATTCTCTCTCGGATTTCATGGCCTCCAGCCATTTGTCGGAATCTGGGCCCACCATTGCTTCTCCATAACTCGTAGGTTCACGTTTGTTCAACAACATGACCTCCAAGACAGGGTTACCGTACCACTCTATAGTAGTACGTGACCTTTGTCGACCTACGACGTTTGTAGTAGCTTGATCCGAAGCTCTAGTGATCACTATCATCAGCTTCCACTTCAATTGGTGTAGGCGCCACAAGAACAACTTCCTGCGCCCTGCTACACACTGGTTGAAGTGACTGTTCAGTAACCTCATCAAGTTCCACCACTCTCCCTCTCAATTCTTTCGAGAGAAACCTTTCCTCGAGAAAGGACCCGTTTTCTAGAAACAAACACTTTGCTTCCGGATCTGAGTTTGGAGATGCACCCAACTATTTTGGATATCCTATGAAGATGAAGTTATCCGCTTTGGGTTCGAGCTTATCAGACTGAAACTTTTTCACATAAGTGTCGCAGCCCCAAACTTTCAAGAAACGACAACTTAGATTTCTCTAAACCTCAGTCTATACTGTGTCATCTCAAGGGAATTACGCGGTGCCTTATTAAAGTGAATGCGGTTGTCTCTAATGCATAACCCATAAATGACAGTGGTAATTCGATAAGAGACATCATAATATGCACCATATCAAATAGGTCGCGGCTATGACACCATCACACCATGGTGTTCTTGGTGGCATGAATTGCGAAACAACTTCCACATTGTCTTAACTGTGTACAAAACTCGCAACTCAGATATTCATCTCTATGATCATATCGTGGACAATTTATCCTCTTGTTACGAAGAACTTCACTCTGAAACAGAATTGAACTTTTTCAATATTTCAGACTTGTGAGTCATTAAGTAAATACTCCTGTATCTACTCAAATCGTCATTGAAGTAAGAACATACTGATATCCACTACGTGCCTCAGCACCCATTGGACTGCATACATCAAAATGTATTACTTCCAACAAGTTACTATCTTGTTTCATCTCAATGAAAACAAGGCCTTGCTCATGTGGTATGATTTGCATGTCACAAGTGATTCGAAATCAAGTGAGTATAAAGATCGATCAGCATGGAGCCTCTTCATGCAATTTACACCAACATGACTCAAGCGGGAGTGCCACAAGTAAGTGGTACTATCATCATTACCTTGTATCTTTTGGCACCAATATCTTGAACATGTGTAACACTAGGATCGAGATTCAATAAACCATTGAAGGTGATTATTCAAGCAAATAGAGTAACCATTATTCTCTTTAAATGAATAATCGTATTGCAATAAACACGATCCAATCATGTTCATGCTCAACGCAAGCACCAAATAACAATTATTTAGGTTTAACACAAAATCCGATGGTAGAGGGAGCATGCGACGTTTGATCATATCTACCTTGGAAACACTTCCAACACGTATCGTCACCTCGCCTTTAGCTAGTCTCCGTTTATTCCGTAGCTTTCATTTCGAGTTACTAATCACTTAGCAACCAAACCAGTATCCAATACCCTCGTGCTACTAGGAGTACTAGCAAAGTACACATCAATATCATGTATATCAAATATACTTCTATCGACTTAGCCAGCCTTCTTATCTACCAAGCATCTAGGGTAGCTCCGCCTCAGTGACCGTTCCCCTCATAACAGAAGCACTTAGTCTCGGGTTTGGGTTCAATCTTGGGTTTCATTAGAGTAGCAACTGGTTTGTCGTTTCATGAAGTATCCCTTTTAGCCCTTGCCTTTCTTGAAACTTAGTGGTTTTACTAACCATCAACTATTGATGCTCCTTCTTGATTTCTACTTTCGCAGTGTCAAAACATCGCGAATCGCTCAAGGATCATTGAATCTATCCTTGATATGTTATAGTTCATCACGAAGCTCTCACAACTTGGTGGCAGTGACTTTGGAGAACCATCACTATCTCATCTGGAAGATTAACTCCCACATGATTCAAGCGATTGTCGTACTCAGACAATCTGAGCACACGCTCAACGATTGAGCTTTTCTCCTTTACTTTGTGGACAAAGAATCTTGTCGGAGGTCTCATACCTCTTAACAAGGGCACGAGCATGAAATCACAATTTCATCTCTTTAGAACATCTCTTATGTTTCGTGACGTTTCAAAACGTCTTCGGCGCCTTGCTTCTAAGCCATTAAGTATTTTGCACTGAACTATCGCGTAGTCATCAGAAACGTGTATGTCGAATGTTCACAACATCTACAGACGACGCTCGAGGTGCAGCACACCGAGTGGTGCATTAAGGACATAAGCCTTCTGCGCAACAACGAGGACAATCCTCGGTTTTACAGACTCAGTTTGCAAAGTTTGCTACTATCAACTTTCAACTAAATTTTCTCCCGGAACATATAAAAAACAGTAGAGCTATAGAGCAAGCCACATCGTAACTCGCAAAGACCATTAGACTATGTTCATGATAATTAGTTCAATTAATCATATTACTTAAGAACTCCCACTCAAAAAGTACATCTCTCTAGTCATTTGAGTGGTACATGATCCAAATCCACTATCTCAAGTTTGATCATCACGTGAGTCGAGAATAGTTTCAGTGGTAAGCATCTCTATGCTAATCATATCAACTATATGATTCATGCTCGACCTTTCGGTCTCATGTGTTCCGAGGCCATGTCTGCACATGCTAGGCTCGTCAAGCTAAACACGAGTGTTCCGCGTGTGCAACTGTTTTGCACCCGTTGTATGTGAACGTTGAGTCTATCACACCCGATCATCACGTGGTATCTCGAAACGACGAACTGTCGCAACAGTGCACAGTCGGGGAGAACACAATTTCGTCTTGAAATTTTAGTGAGAGATCACCTCATAATGCTACCGTCGTTCTAAGCAAGATAAGGTGCATAAAGGATTAACATCACATGCAATTCATAAGTGACATGATATGGCCATCATCAAGTGCTCCTTGATCTCCATCACCAAATCACATGTATGATCTTCTTGTCACCGGCGCCACACCATGATCTCCATCATCATGATCTCCATCACCGTGCTGCCATCAAGGTTGTCGTGTATGCTATGCTATTACTACTAAAGCTACGTCCTAGCAATATAGTAAACGCATCTGCAAACACAAACATTAGTTTAAAGACAACACTATGGCTCCTGACGGCTGCCGTAGCATCAACATGCAAGTCGATATTAACTATTACAACGTGATCATCTCATACATCCAATATATCACATCACGTCGTTGGCCATATCACATTACAAGCATACCCTGCAAAAACAAGTTAGACGTCCTCTAATTGTTGTTGCATGTTTTACGTGGTTGCCATGGGTATCTAGTAGGATCGCATCTTACTTACGCAAACACCACAACGAAGATGTATGAATTTCTATTGAACCTCTCTCCAGGGACCTCCTCGGTCAAATCTGATTCAACTAAAGTTGGAGAAACTAACACTCGCCAGTCATCTTTGAGCAACGGGGTTGCTCGTAGCGATGAAAACAGTCTCTCGTAAGCGTACGAGTAATGTCGGTCTGAGCCGCTTCGATCCAACAATACCGCGGAATTAAGAAAAGACTAAGGAGGGCAGAAAATCACACATCACCGCCCACAAAAACTTTTGTGTTCCACTCGAGATAACATCTACACATGAACCTAGCTCTGATACCACTGTTGGGAAACGTCGCATGGGAAACCAAAATTTTCCTACGCGCACGAAGACCTATCATGGTGATGTCCATCTACGAGAGGGGATTTCCGATCTATGTACCCTTGTAGATCGCACAGCAGGAAGCATTAAGAAACGCGGTTGATATAGTGGAACGTCCTCACGTCCCTCGATTCGCCCCGCGAACCGTCCCACGAACCGTCCCGCGATCCGCTCCGATCTAGTGCCAAACGGATGGCACCTCCGCGTTCAGCACACGTACATCTCGATGATGATCTTGGCCTTCTTGATCCAGCAAGAGAGACGAAGAGGTAGATGAGTTCTCCGACAGCGTGACGGCGCTCTGGAGGTTGGTGGTGATCTATCTCAGCAGGGCTCCATCCGAGCTCCGCAGAAATAGGATGTAGAGAAAAAACTGCGTGGTATAGGGTCGAGCAGCACGTGGCAAAGTTGTGTCTCAAAAACCCTCAATACCTCTAGTATATATAGGAGGGAGGGAGGGGAGGAGGCAGCCTCAAACCCTAAGGTTTGGCCGAAATTGGAGTAGGATTCCACCTTCCCACTTGGAAACTCTTTCCACCTTGTGTATTTTCCTTCTCAAACCTTATGGGCCTTAGTGGGAACTTATTCCAGACCACTAGGGGTTGGTTTATCTCTTCCCATAGCCCATGAGACCCCTTGGGGCATGACACCCCTCCCGATGGTCCCTGGCACCTCTCCCGGCACTCCCGGTACACTACCGATGAGCCCGAAACTTTTCCGGTGACCAAAATAGGACTTCCTATATATCAATCTTTACCTCCGGACCATTTCGAAGCTCCTCGTGACATCCTGGATCTCATATGGGACTCTGAACAACTTTCGGTTACCAACACCTATAACTCAACCATACCGAAACATCACCGAACCTTAAGTGTGCAGACCCTGCGGGTTCGAGAACTATGTAGACATGACCTGAGACACTCCTCGGTCAATATCCAATAGCGGGACGTGGATGCCCATATTGGATCCTACATATTCTCCGCAGATCTTTTCGGTTGAATCTCAGTGTCAAGGATTCATATAATCCCGTATGTCATTCCCTTTGTCCTTCGGTATGTTACTTGCCCGAGATTCGATCGTCGATATCCACATACCTATTTCAATCTCGTTACCAGCAAGTCTCTTTACTTGTTCTGTAATACAAGATCCCGTGACTTACACTTTGTCACATTGCTTGCAAGGATTGTGTGTGATGTTGTATTACCGAGTGGGCCCCGGGATACCTTTCCGTCACATGGAGTGACAAATCCCAGTCTTGATCCATACTAACTCAACAGACACCTTCGAAGATACCTGTAGAGCACCTTTATAGTCACCCAGTTACGTTGCGACGTTTGATGCACACAAGGTATTCCTCCGGTGCCAGTGAGTTATATGATCTCATGGTCATAGGAACAAATACTTGACACGCAGAAAACAATAGCAATAAAACGACACGATCAATATGCTACGTTCATAGTTTGGGTTTCTCCATCACATGATTCTCCTAATGATGTGATCCTGTTATCAAGTGACAACACTTGTCTATGGTTAGGAAACCTTCACCATCTTTGATCAACGAGCTAGTCAACTAGAGGCTTACTAGGGACAGTGTTTTGTCTATGTATCCACACATGTATTTGAGTTTCCAATCAACACAATTCTAGCATGGATAATAAATGATTATGATGAACAAGGAAATATAATAATAACTAATTTATTATTGCCTCTAGGAATATTTCCAACACTGGCTTCAATCCACTTGGTGAACTTGTCGACGACTACCAAGAGGTGGGTCATTCCACCACGAGCCGTCCTGAAGGGCCCTACCATGTCTAGTCCCTAGATGGAGAACGACCATGACAGGGGGATGGTTTTGAGGGCCGAAGGCGGCATATGGCTCTTCGTGCTAAAGAATTGGCAGCCTTTGCATTTGTCGACCAGATCCACGGCCTCCTCGAGGGCCGTGGGCCAGTAGAATCTGTGGCGGAACGCCTTGGCCACCAGGGTTCTAGAGGCGTCATGGTGCCCACACTCCCCCTGGTGAATGTCTCTTAGGATCTCCTATCCCTTTTCTGATTCGACGCAGTGTTGGAACACGCCGATCACGCTGCGCCGCACCAGCTCACGATTGATAATGGCGTAGGCTGCAGACCTATGTTGGATCTGCCTCGCCTCCGCCTCGTCTTGAGGAAGCTCGCCGCGAAGGAGGAAGGCCAGGATAGCTTGAGCCCACGACGGAGCCGACACAAGGGTCGCCTCCACCTCGACCTGACTGTTAAGGGCTTCTGTAGCCCCCGAGCTTGATGGAGCCGCAGTGGTGGACTCGAGACGAGGTGTCTCTGGCGTTGCTGCGGCAGCTGGCTCGCCGTCTACCTCCATGACGTCCATCCACTGGGTGTCGAGACGACATGATTCGAGGCAGGGCGGAGCCCGAGTTGTTGTTGTAGCTGGTGCCGCTATTGGAGTCGGCGTGGCTAGCATAGTCGACACATGAGCTGTAGCCGGCGTAGCTGGTGGAGCCGACGGTGCTTGCACCGTGGACTTAGCCAGTGCTGCTATTGGAGTCGGCATAGCCAGCATAGCCGGCATAGGAGCTATGGCCGGCGTAGCTGGTGGAGCGGATGGCGCTTGCACCATAGAGTCAGCCGGCACGAAGATCGATGCCGACTCGGGAGACGGCCTGATAGACGGCTTATGGAGTTGCTCGAGGGAGACACCGGCTGGAATAGCCTGTCTTGTGGAGCCGATCTTTGCCAGTGTATCAGCCGCCTCATTGTCAGCCCTGGGAACGTGGTGGAACTCACAGCCCTCGAAGGGGCCGCTGAGCTGCTGGATGAGGAAGCGGTAGCTTGCCATGTTGGTGTCCCTGGCGTCCCATTGGCCAGAGACTTGCTGTACCACCAAGTCTGAATCGCCGAAGCATATGAGCCACCGGATGCCAATCTCCTTGGCGAGCCGGAGGCCGTGAGCCAGTGCTTCGTACTTGGCGACTTTGTTGGAGGCGGCGAAGTGGATCTGGAGAGCATACTTGAGTTGGTCCCCTTTTACAGACGTCAAGACGATGCCGGATCCTAGTCCTGTCCGCATCTTCGAGCCGTCGAAGTGCATCCGCCAATGCGTGGAGTCTGGAGGCGGTGGCTCAAACTGGGTCTTGGCCGAGTCGACTAAGAAGTCGGCCACCACCTCAGATTTTATGGCGGTGCGAGGCTCGTACCGAACATCATGGTCCTCCATGGGGATGGACCATTTGGCAATCCTGCCCGTGGCATCACAGTTGCCCATGATCTCTGAAAGTGGAGCAGTGCTTACCAAAGTCATGGCATGCTCTTGGAAGTATTGCTTCAACTTCTTTGCAGCAAGGTAAACACCATAACACATTTTTTGGTAATGTGGGTAGTTCTGCTTGGAGGCGGACAAGACCTCGCTAAGGTAGTAGACAGGGCGCTGCACTGGCAGTGCCTTGCCCTCCTCCTTGCGGTGAACTACCAACACTACGCTAACCATGCGAGTGGTCGCTGCGATGTATATGAGTATTGGTTCCCTTTCAGACGGCGCTGCCAAGATTGGCAGGCTCGAGATGACCCGCTTGAGGTCGCAGAAGGCTTACTCCGCCTGGTCGTTCCACTCGAACTTCGTTGTATTCTTCATGAGCTGGTAGAGTGGAAGGGCCTTCTCGCCAAGCCGGCTAATGAACCGGCTAAGGGACGCCAGGCAGCCGACGAACTTCTGGACGTCAAGGATTCGAGCCGGACGCACCATCCACTCGATGGTGCCGATCTTCTCGGGGTTCGCCTCGATGCCGCGAGCGGACACAAAGAACCCCAAAGAGTTTGCCGCCTGGAACCCCAAAAACGCACTTCCCCGGGTTTAGCCGGATCTTGTACTCGCGCAGGTTGGCGAACGTCTCCCGCAGGTCGTCGAGGAGGCTGAAGTGCTGCTTCGTCTTGATGACGATGTCATCCACATAGACGTGGACGTTTCTGCCGATCTGTGGCAGTAGGCACTGCTGCATGCAGCGTTGGAACGTCGCACCAGAGTTCTTCAGACCGAACGTCATGGTGGTGTAGCAGTAGGCCCCGAAGGGCGTGATGAAGGAGGTCTTCAGGCGATCAGCTGGATCCACCTTGATTTGATGGTAGCCTGAATAAGCATCCAGAAATGACAACAATTCGCAGCCTGCAGTGGAGTCGATCACTTGATCTATCATATGCAACACGAAAGGGTCTTTCAGACAGGCCTTATTCAGGCTAGTGTAGTCGATACACATTCGCCAGCTGTTGTTCTTCTTCAGCACGAGGACTGGATTAGCCAGCCAGTCCGGGTGGAAAACCTCCATGATGAAGCTGGTTGCAAGGAGCCGGGTGATCTCTTCTCCAATCGTGCGTCGCTTCCCCTCGGCGAAGCGGCGCAAAGGTTGTTTCACCGGCTTTGCATCCGGTCGTACGTGAAGTTTGTGCTCGGAGTACTTCCTCGGAACACCCGACATGTCCTTGGGGGACCACGCAAAGATGTCCCGATTCTGACGGAGGAAGTCGACGAGCTCGTGTTCCTATTTGGGGCTGAGGCCAGCCCCGATGGTGACGCACTACTTGGGGTTGGCAGGGTCAAGTGGGACCTGCTTGGTCTCTTTGGCCGGCTTGAAAGAGCCCTCGCCGGCCGACTAGGACAGAGGAGAAGGAATCGCCGGCTGCTCAGTAGCCTGGGCCACGAGCCGGTCGATGTGCCGCTTCTCCTCAGCAATCACCAGGGCGTCGGCGAGGCGGCTGCTATCTTGGGCACACTCGAGCGACTTCTTGTAGTCGCCAGCAACAGTCATGATGCCCTTGGGACCCGACATGTTCATCTTCAGGTAGGCGTTGTGCGGAATAGCCATAATTTGGCCAGAGCTGGTCTTCCCAGCAGCACGTGATACGGGCTGCTGAGGTCCACTACCTCGAACCATATGGACTCTAGGCGGAAGTGAGCTTTGTCGCCGAAGAGGATGTCCAGCTGGATCTTACCAATGGGCAAGCAGGACTGCCCAGGCACGATGCCATGGAAGAGAGCACTGGTCGGCAGGACGTCCGTCTCCTTGAACCCGAGCTTGAGGAGAGTGTCGAGGTAGAGGATGTTGATGCTGCTGCCGCCATCGACCAGCACCCGGGAGAATCGACAGGTGAGCCTCTTGGAGGCGAAGGTGGGGTCGAGGACGAGCGCGTATGACCCTGGGTTGGGCATCACCGTAGGATGGTCCACCCGGCTCCATGTGATTGGTTTGTCAGACCAATGCATGTAGTGGGGAACCGGGGGAACCGTGGCATTCACCTCGCGCCACCTCTGGCGCAGGCTGTGCTTGTCGTCGCCTTCACTGGTGAAGACGACGAATGCTCCGTTTTGATGAGGGTAGTCGTCATGGAGGTGGTCGTCATCGCGAGGCGGCGGCGGGGGAGCCGGAGCAGGTCCAGCAGCCGGTGCGCGAGGTGCCGCCTGCGCACCTAGGGGAGCCGTGAGGCCATCCCCTTGCAACAGGGTATGGGTGGACGGCTGCGCCCCAGAATGTATCTTGGAGGGGGCGTCGAGCAGTTGCTTGAAGGACTGCCTGGGCAGCTAGTTGGTGTTGTTCCTGTTGGAACGCTTCCGCGGTTGGCCGGCTTGAGGAGCCGACGTCTCTCCCTCCACGCTGGCTACCAACTTGTTGTTGGTGCGTGAATCCATCTGATCCGCCTTGTGCTTGTAGTTGTTCTAGCCGCCTCGGTTGTCCTCGGCCGGCTTGGGGGTAGCCGGCATAGGGATAGCCTTGTCCGAGGCAGTTACCTTGACGCGCATTACCGAGTCGGCCGTGGCGTACTTATACGCCTTGGCCATGAGCACCGCTAGAGAGGTGGGCTCAGAGCACATAAGCTTGTGCTTGAGGAGAGTGCCGTCTCGGCAATCGTCGATGAAGTACTGGATGACTTGTACCTCATGCACCCCCTCGCAGGAGTTCCGGAGCTCTGTCCACCACGTGACATAGTCGAAGGGGTTCGTCGGGTTTCTGGACACACATGCCCAGCTCGCGAGGCCGGCTATGACGCTTGTAGGTGCCCGTGAAGTTGCGGACGAACGCCTCCTCGAAGTCTACCCAGGAGTTGACGCTGCCGGCCGAAAGGCTGTTAAGCCAAGTCCGAGCCGAGCCGGCCAACATGAGTGGCACGTAGCAGACCGCTACGCGCTTGTTGCCTCTAGTAATGCCGATGGCCGTGGTGTAGTCAATCAGCCAGTCCTTCGTCTTGGGCATGCCGTTGTATTTGGGCATGTCCCGAGGGAAGGTGAAACCTCGGGGGAACGGCTCCCCTCAGATCCGGGGGCCGAAGCAGGCCGGACCGACGGGACCATCTTCTTCTAGGAGGGCTGATTGGGCCAGGACGATGAGACGCCGGCGGGGGTCCCGATCATCTCGGGAAGTGTGAGCGCCAATCCGAGTGGCGAGAGGGGAGGCGGGTCGCGAACCAGATACATTATTTCTTCGCGGGTGAAGAATCTCACACTCCGAATCGCCCTCGTCGCCTCCGCGGCGCATGCCCGAAGTGTGCTCGCCCTGGTGCTGGGACCGCCGGTCTTGGCTTCCCTCGCCCCTCCGGCCGGAGGGGCGATGCGAAGAAGATCCTTCTACATGATGCTAACTGCTAGGGTTGCGGCGTGCTCCGAGGTTGGCCCGGAGACTCTGACTGGGCTTGACCGGGGTCAAGCCGAGTGTGTTGCTGGTTGGCGGCATCAAGGAGATCCTTGACCCGCTTCTCCTGGAAAGCGCGCTCCTCGCCATCCAGGCTTGCCATCTCCTCCATGGCCGCCTGCGCCACTCACATGTTGGGTGCAGGGGTCTCATAGGTGGGCAGATCGCCACCTAGGACTTCAGCAATGAACCGGCCGCGGCTGCGGACCGATCCAAGCTGGCTAGGGGCCTCGGAAATCGCAGTGAGGTCGTATGCGGAGTTATACTCGCGCTGCGTGGCCTCCATCGATGCTTTGCCGAGGCGACGGCGATGCCCTCCTCCAAGATACGCTTGCGAGCCTCCTCCAGTGAGGCCCGCACGTCAGTAGGGTTTGCGGAAGCAGCGACGGGTGTCTTCTGACCGGCGATGGCGTCCCGAAGAGTATCTGCGGTGGCAGCAGCACGCTCACCAGCGTCTGCTGACGCCTTGCCATGAGCCACGCTGGTGCCAACGTCGATAACCATCACCTCCACGACGTTGGAGATGGCAGCAACGTGGTATGGGGTGAAGAACCCCACCGACGGCGGAGGGCCGTCGAAGATGAGGATGTTGCTGGGATATATGTCATGGACAGGGTCTCATCGATAGAGAGCCTACTGAAGCTGGAGCAGAGCGCCTCAACATCGAAGTCCTCGCCGAAGTAGCGCGGACCGTCGTTGAGACGTAGGTCGCTGAAGAGAACGTTGAGGTTCTCCATAGCAGCGACGACGACGCTAGGAAGCGCCTCGTCATCAGAATCTTCGTCCGAATCCGCATGGCGGACGTGGACGTCGATCATCATCGGTGTTGCCTCGTCGAAAGCGGGCTCCATAGGCATGCAAACTGATCCGGACATGATGCATCTGGTTGTGTAGGTGTGGCGCCCGGCCCAGCGCGTAAAGCCAGCCGATGCCGCGATCAGCCCCACGGTGGGCGCGAAATGTCGATGAATACTCACAACATATGCCATAGGTAGGCTAAAGTCGGTGAGAACCGAAGGGACAAAGGAGGGCGCTAGGAATGAGGTTGGTACAAGCATGGAACACAAGATGTACCCAGGTTCAGGGCTCTGTGTAGAGATAAGACCCCTAGTCCTGTCGGAGTGTTTGATGTGTATGAATGGATTACAATGTCGCTCCTGGAGCTATGTTGGGAGCAGGAAGAGGGGAGCTGCCGGATCGTCTCTGCCTCTCTCTATGTGGTTGTTGAGTGTGAAGTGTTGATCGACCGACCCTCTGCATGGAGGGTGACCGGGGGTTTTTATAGATGAACCCACCAGCCTACAATATGGATAAAGGGTACAAGAGTGGGACCCGGCTGGCAGCCTCGCCGGCTAACCAGGGGGCCATGAGAGTCTTTGTCTTGTCGCCGGAGGGGCCCGCCGGCTGCATGGTCTCGATTGGCAGTGGGACCCGCCAGCTAGCCAATGAAGCTCTCGTGTAAGGTTGACGCCGAGCACGCGCTGTACATCAAGCGTCGTCCAGCGAAATTCGTCATGGGCAGGTAGTACGACACCCTCCACTGTTCCCCAGGCTGAGTGCAGTAATGGAGTGGGAGTGCGACGGTCCGACACTATGCTAGGTGATGGATTAGAACCGGGGTAGGTCAGCGGCGTGGCCGTCGACGCTCGTACCTCCCGGGCGCCCCGATCCGGTACCTTTGCTGATGTGTAGCTACCTTTAATCGAAAGGTCTCATCCTGACCAACGATCTGATGTGACTTGTGATCCTCGGCCGGCTAGCCTACTTGGTCAGCCGACTTGGGCACGACCGCCTCGTCCCTAGCCGGCTGGCTGGACCAGGCCGACCCGGGAGAGGTAACCACCTCGACTCTAGCCGGCAGGGGCTGCCCGGCCGGCCAGAGAGATGGCCGCCTCGCCCTCCAGCCGGTAGGCGCAGCCTAGCCGGCCAGAAGACTTGGGCCTTAGGAAACTATATTTCTCCATGTCCTTTGAGCTGGAAATGAAGGAGCAGGCTTGATGAGCCTACCCCAGGGTTATCCCCCCGACACAAGGGCAAAAGAGTTTGGAAAAGTAGATACGACGGAGATGTGTCAACTCCCCCAAGCTTAAAGCCTTGCTTGTCCTCAAGCAATTCAGTTGACAAACTGAAAGAGACAAAAGAAAAACTTTTACGAACTCTGTTTGATCTTGTAGTTGCAATTATGTCTAACTCATATTCAGATTTTCAGCAATATCATAAGCTAACCACATAAGCAATGACATTTAGGTCTCAAGAGGAACTCAAATCAATGGCATAATCAACTAGCAAGCAATAATAATAAGTTTCAAACGTCAACACTTCAATCAAAACAATCATGAAGCAATATGAACAGATGGTATCTCGCTAGCTCTTTCTGATACCGCAAAACATAAATGCAGAGCACCTTCAAAGACCAATGGCTGACTGAACATTGTAATTCGTGGCAAAGAAGATCCAGTCACAGTCATACTCAATAACAATTAAAAGAAAAGCATAAAAATGACAAAGGTGCTCTCCAATTGGTGCATTTATAAGGAGAGGATGACTCAATAGAAACATAAATAGACAGGCCCTTCGCAGAGGGAAGCATTGATTTGCAGAGGTGCCAGAGCTCAAGCTTTGAAGACAGAGATAAATAATTTTGGGTGGCATGCTTTCATTGTCAACGCAATGACCAAGAGTTTTCACCATCTTCCATGCTACACATACTATAGGCGGTTCCCAAACAGAAAACTAAAGTTTTGACTCCCCGACCACCGATCAATCACACCCCACGACTGGCCGAATACTAGGGTGCCGTCCATACCAACAACAATCCAGGGGGAGTTTTGTTTGCAATTGTCTTTTCGATTTGAGCATGGAACTGGACATTCCAATTACTGGCCCCTTTCTCGTGAGTGATAGTGAATAAACACATATCGAGGATAACACGCCTAGCATGGAAGATACTGATCGCCCCTTGGTACCACATTTGCGGTTCGGGCATGCAAAACAGATTATTTCTTGAAGGTTTAGAGAGTGGCACATGCAAATTTACTTGGAACGGTAGGTAGATACTGCATATAGGTAGGTATGGTGGAGTCATATGGAACAAGTTTGGGTTTATGGAAGTGGATGCACAAGCAGTATTCCCACTTAGTACAAGTGAAGGCTAGCAAAAGACTGGGAAGCGACCAACTAGAGAGAGACAACAGTTATCAAAATGCATTTAGATTAACCAACATTGAGTGCAATCATGAGTAGGACATAAATCACCATGAACATGAATATCATAGAGGCTATGTTGATTTTGTTTCAACTACATGCATAAACATGCGCCAAGTCAAGCCACTTGAATCATTCAAAGGAGGATACCATCTTATCATACTACATCATAATCATCTCAAAATTCATGTTGGCATCCAAGACAAACCATTATAAGCTCCTAGCTAATTAAGCATGGCATCATAAACTATGATCTCTAAGTTGTCATTGCAAACATGTTTCGCTCACAACAAAGTTGAATCAAGAACGATGAGCTAGTCATATTTACAAAAACAAAATAGATCGAGTTCATACCAGCTTTTCCAGGCTCAGTCACTTCATCATATATCGTCATTATTGCCTTTCACTTGCACGACCGAATGATGTGAACAATAATAAGAGTGCTCGTGCATTGGACTAAGCTGGAATCTGCAAGTAAACACAAAGGAGAAGACAAAGTAATATGGCTCTTTGACAGATAAACATATATGCATGCGAGAGCCACTAAACATTGTAACCATGGTCTTCTACCTTGAACCAAAGAAAAAGAAAACTATTTACACGGAAAAGCTCCCAACAAGCAAAAGAAGAACGATAAATCTTTTTGGGTTTTCTCAAACTAGACAAACACACGAGAATAAAATGAGAAAAATAAATAAACTAGCATGGATGATACAAAGGCAAAGTGTGAACACCGACTACGAAAGTGAAAGTGTAAGCAAGAATATAAACTTGGTGAGAAACACGTACTCCCCAAGCTTAGGCTTTTGGGCTAAGTTGGTCTACTCCCAAGGAGGGAAATAACAGTCTCCGGGGTACTCCGGAGTGTACTGAGGGTGCCACTGCTGTGTGAGCTCCTCTGGCTCCCACTGATAAACTGGTGTCTGGTACTGTGGTGGTGCTATGCCCCAATATGCATAGATGTGTGAGGGCATAATAATTTACCTGCCTAGACGAAGATTGAACAAAGATGGAGTAGACAAAGTAATAGTCTCACGAGTAACCTGACTAAATACCAGGTTATAAATCATCCTCTTATTTATATCTTTATCAAGAAAGTCATGGCGAACCATGCTATCATAATGTAGATATCTCTCAGGAAGAAGAATCTCTTCTTCCTCGTGCAGTCTAATAGGTATCTCAAAATTTCTAGCAAGACGGGTAGCATAGATACCTCCATAAACAACGCCTTTAGAACGGTTCGTGTTCAACGTTGAGCTACTATAGCGCGCAAGCTATAAGTTTTATCATTATAAAGGGCTTCACGCAAAACTGCAAGATCTGGGGAGCTAAGGGCCCCATCTTTCCCACGGCCAATCAAACATTTTCCCATGAACAATGAGAAGTACCGAAGCACGGGAAAATGTATGCTAGCAGTTCTAGCGCAAGACACTCCTCTCTCCTCTCCTACAACAATAGTATCTATGAAAGCCTCCAAGTCCCGTGGACGAGGTTCATGAATATCCCCAACATAAGGTAATTTGCAAACATTGCAAAAATCCTGAAGTGACATGGGCTGGGGGATATCATATAGCTTGAACTCAACCATAGGAGGACTCTTCCTTGGATAGAAGTTAAAGTTTTGCACGAAAACATTAGTGAGGAGGAGGTATTGTGGACACTTATCTTCAACGAAGGCGGTAAGGCATGCGTTCTCCACCAAGTAGTAAAAGTCCTCATAAACTCCGGCGGCGCGTAAGAACACATCGATTGGCCACTAGCACGCCCGAACTTATGCAACTCGTTGGACCGGATACTTGGGTTTCTTCTTATCATTTTTATCATCATTGGGCTCACGGCTTGAAGAGCCTCTTAAGAACCTCCTCATCTTTTCCTTTTTATTTCTCAGAAAATTTCTAAAATTTTTAGTGACTCTAAGGAAAAGTGAACAAGGCTCAACGAAACTCATAGCAACTACCCCGACAAGTGCCTAGAGGCCATATCACGCATCAAAACTACTTGGGACCAGCTAAAATTAGCATGCAAAGCTCAAGAACAGGGTCACCAAGGTAGCAAAAATATGCAACGAATAAGGCACTAGAGAAAATACTAATTGGACCAATGGAGGAGGCGCATACCAAGGAGCAATTTCCCCAAAACAGTTTGGTAAATAGGGCTTTGCACAAGGAGATCGAAAATCGCAGGAAGAAGAGCAAAAACACGGGTTTGAGCTGCGGGATGATTTTTTCTGAAGGTAGGAGAAGGAGATGGGAGTTGGAATAAGTGGAGGGGGACATGTGGGCCCCACAAGCTTGGTAGGCGTGGCCAGGGGGGTGCCCGTGCCTCTAGGGCTTGTGGCCCACTGGTGCATCCCCCTGACTAGCTCTCCGTCTCAGAATTTTTCAAAAATTCCAGAAAAAATCATACTTGATTTTCAGGGCATTTGAAGAACTTATATTTTCGGGACACTTTTCTACGGGACTTAAAAAGCAGAAAACAGGAAAAACTAAAGCTAAATCTATCATTTTTCTTCTAAGCAACGGAAAATAAAAGTTTGGAACACAGGGTTGTGACTCTCAGATTCATCCATCTCATGATCATCAAAAGAAATCTGTCAATGAGGTTGATCAAGTCTCCTTGACAAACTTTTTCGAATCGCATAAAGCCGGAGGATTTTTCGAATAGTCACTAGGTTACCTCAATGGGGATGTGCATATCCCCAACGAGCAAATCATACTTCATCTTAACAGTAGGTATAGGGCATTCAAAGCTCCCAATAAGAATCGATGAAGTTTTTTCAATAGCATTGATGCAATGTACTCGATATTGTTTCTTCGGAAAGTGCACCGTATGCTCATTACCATTGACATGGAAAGTGACATTGCCTTTGTTGCAATCAATAACAACCCTTGCAGTGTTTAAAAATGGTCTTTCAAGGATGACCGCCATGGCATCATCCTCGGGAGTATGCAGAATAACAAAGTCTGTTAAGATAGTAACGTTTGCAACCACAAGAGGCACATCCTCGCAAATGCCGATAGGGAAAACAGTTGATTTGTCGGCCATTTGCAGAGAGATTTCAGTGGGTGTCAACTTATCCAGTTCAAGTCTACTATAAAGAGAGACAGGCATAACACTAACACCGGCTCCAAGGTCGCATAAAGCAGTTCTAACGTAGTTTCCTTTAATGGAGCAAGGTATAGTGGGCACTCCGGGATCACCTAGTTTCTTAGGAGTTCCACCCTTGAAGGTATAATTATCGAGCATGGTGGAAATCTCAACCTCAGGTATCCTCCTCTTATTAGTCACAATATCTTTTATGTACTTGGCATAGGGAGACATTTTGAGAATATCTGTCAAACGCATTTGCAGAAAGACAGGTCTAATCATTTCAACAAATCGCTCAAAATCCTCATCATCCTTTTTCTTATATGGTTTGGGAGGAAAGGGCATGTGTTTCTGAACCCATGGTTCCCTTTCTTTTGTGGGGACCCCGACTTACTAGTCGAGAATCGCCGTGCTCACTGATCCCAGAGATCAATGCTCACCGAACACAAATACTGAATAAAGAGTGTTACATCCGAGTACCGATTATTATTAGAACACGTGACCGAAGGGTCAAGTTCACAAGACAGGGCCTCAGAACAAATCACACGAGTACACTAATAGCGGAAAATAAAGGGGCTAAGCGGGTGCCCATGCCATCAAACCTACACCGATATGCATTCTGACTTGGAAGCGTCCTAGTTCATAGGGGTGTCGCCGAAGACATACTCATCTCCAAACTCCGGTCCTTCCATGTCTGGTTAATAACATAACCAGTGGCAAGCCAATGAGTACTTTGAATGTACTCGCAAACAACCCATGATATGAACAATGAAAGTGAAGGATAACAATATCATGCATTTCTAGTATAACTCATTGGGGTGGAATGATCACGAATATGCATCAAGTTAAAGAATTACTCTTGAAGAACAGGTTACAGATATCAGCATATCTGTTGATGGCTGAACCATCCGGGTTCATCCTATATGCCAAGTCACCAAACTTGGTCATATTATTGCTATCATAGCAACACCTTTCTTATCACCACACACACAACTCACGCACACTTGGTTTATGCAGAAATATCAGGACGTAGTTTAAGCAGGATTACCCAACTGTCCTTGACCGTGGACACGGCTATTCGAATAGTTTACACTCTGCAGAGGTAGTACGCTGGACCCACGAGATCCGGGAAACTTCCGTCTCATCCATGACTCGCGGTATATCACATACCCGAGGTAAGTACCCGATCAATGCCTTTCCCTTGACGATAATAGACAAAGAGGTCCACTCGATTGGTACCCAGCCCACATGTTGTACGCCTTACGAGCACCAACTCTGGACAGTACCAACCATGCGGGGACTAACGGTGTGACTGGAACTCATAAAAATGGCATAGTCGTCCTACCCGGCACGACCCCATCACAAGAGTGACCACACATCACTCCCGCCACTAGTAATGTGGCTCTTTGCTAGCACCGACCAGAGTAATTAACATAGCCCCGTCCCGTAAGGGGAAACGTAGTCGTACTGGTAAGGTTGGGACGGTCGACACATCATAAATATAATCCCATCTCCAAAACCTTACTCACACAAATATCGGGTGCATCACTTCACCAAAAGTGACCACCTAACTCATCATCACCCTCAGGCATTAGTGGCACCCGACGGGGTTTTCATAAACTCTTGCTTTAAGATAACATCATGCTCATGATAGTACTACTGCTACTTTTACTTGTCAACATGGTATTAGCATGACCCTCAAGGGGTAGGGTCAAGCTCAATGCAAAATACTCCGGAGGAGCCTTCGGTGAAATCATAGCAAATGATTACCGGCACTTATCATCATATGCAATGGGAATACTTGCTATTATAACATGCAAAGTAACATATGCTCAGTCATGGTCAAAGGGTTGCTTGCCTTGGTCAGCTAAGTATCCGGGGTCTTCGAGGTCTTCCGCTCCGATTCCCTTGTCACACGAATTTTCTATCATCGATAAAACAATACATAAGGAATAGCTCACACAAAAACAGTCCACAAAGTCATTTCAAAAATGTTCCCTATTACTGATAAATCTAAGATATCATTTGCAAAATATTTGCCTTAGTTTTCCTTGAAGGAATATTTTTGAAAACAACCAAGGAGAAGCAAAACTATTCTATTTTAGCCCTTTTTGATATTGTAAAATAGAATAGTTGCTGGAAATATTCATCTAAGCATCTTATTAAATACTACATATTTTTAGAAAAATACCAGTGGAAGAATTATGTTTTTGCACTGGTTAAATATTTTTATAAAAATCTTAGAAATCCAGATTTAAAATAAAAAGGAAAAACAGGCCAGCTCCTGGCCTGGCTCGACCCAGAGCTGGGCTGACCCAACGCCAGCCGACAGCCTGCCCAGGCACGCACGCCGTCAGGTTTGAACCTGACGCGTGGGGCCCTGCGGTCAGTGGCCGAGGCCAGCGCGGGGGAGGAGGCTGGGCCACCGACAGGTGGGGCACACCTGTCAGGGTCGTCTCCTACCTCCAGCCAGAGAGGAGGAGGAGGACGTCGACGAGGTTGTCGACGTGCTCAAGCCCTAATGAACACGGGAATGGGTCTGCCGGACCGTCGCCTACCTGCTGGTGGTCGAAACAACGACGGGGAGGCACGGGTTCACCGGCGACGAGGAGGCCGTGGTGGAGGGGTTTCGGGAAGTGGTCAAGGGGGTGGCTTGAGACACGGAAAAGCTCGGGCGAGTTGGGGGAAAGCTTCCTTGGGTCAAGGGGGTCAGTTTGGTGGGTCGAGGGGCGCAGGAGCTGTCGTGTAGCCGAAGATCGACCGGAGCTTCGAGGCGGAGGGGCCTCGGTCGATCTCGAGCACCGGTGCTCTGCTGGTTTGCTGGGGTGGCTAGGGAGGTGCTAGTGGAGGCGACGAAGCTATCTGAGGGGTGCTGGAGCGAAGGGGAGGGCTATTTATAGGCCCACGACGGTGAGCAGATTCGGGAGCGCCGGTGACTCACCGTGGCGCGCATGGGGGTGCAGAGAGAGGTCAGGGTTGAAACCACGGTCTCAGGACGTGGTATTGGACTACCCGAACCATCTGCAGCAGAGAGAGGGAGAGAGAAGGCGAGCATTCGTCGCCGCGCAAGCTTGGCCGATTCCGGAGCGCGCGGGCACGCATCGTGCGAGCTCTAGCACGATAGGAGAGGGGCCCTGAGGCTTGCCTAACGCAGAGGAGCTGTCGGGGAGGAGGTTGGACATCTCGGGGGAGGCTGGAACTGGCCGAGGGCATCGCCCCCACCTCGGTGACTCCCTGTAGCGCGCCCAGAGCGTAGATTTGGCATGCCACGGCATGCTGGTGCGCTTTGAGGCACTTTGGACGTGTCTAGCATGTCCTGGCACTTGCTGGGGTGTGGCTAGCCGTTGGGTTTTAGTGGGAGCTTCGGCTGGTCAAAGGAGGCAAGAAATACTGGTGCTGTCAGTCATGAACTGTGGTCTAAATTGGGTTTTTAGCCTTTCCACTTTGAACTAGTGAAGGGCCAGTTGACTGGAGTTAGATACAGGTGCTGGCTGCTTAATCTAAGAGTTTGAAGCAAAGGAGTTTGGTTTAGCTCTGGCTAAGGTGCCTTTTTCGTATCTGTCAGAAGGTGTTCGATAGTGGGCACAGGGGGTTGGACCCCACCACTGGTGTTGAGACTTAACAGGTTTGGTTTTGGTGGTAAACCATGGAGTTCCACCAAATTTGAGCTCCAAAGAACAAGTTTAGCTTTGTAAACTTGAAATCACTCCATTATGACCAGATCTGTTCCTTCCAAAGGGAGTGTGGGCAAACTAAGTCCCACAAATCCCATTTTCGGTGTAGAACCCTCATTTGAGGTATTAGACACTCCTGGAAAGTTTTAGCCTCATTGGACAAACTTTGCTATGTAGAGTTCCTCTAACTTGATTCTGGACAGACAGGGTTTTTGGGTTATTTGGGGTCCTTATCCACCTTTGATCAAGGTGAAACTTTATGTGGACACCAAACAAGGCTTAGGGACATCACTGGAATTTTCTAGGAATTTATTGAGAATATTTCCTTTGGAAATATTTCAAATGCCAAAACAGACATAAATAGCTTTTATAGTTTTAATCAATAAATATAATATAAAATGGGCTTTAAAATCTTATGTGTGGAAAATATATGTCCTTCTCATCATCTCTAAATTTAATCAGATTTTTCCAAGGAAGAAAAGTATTTTTCCATGCTGGAATACCAATTATGACCTTAGAAATGGACACGTTATTTAATTAGGAAAATACTCACAAAAATAATTATTTTTGTGGTTTTGAAATATAAAGATAGGTAAAAATCAGATTACCAAATATGAGTAGTAGTATTGCTTGCTATCAGAGACATGCAGTGCAACTCAAGGTGGTTTTACTTTGGTTATCAAAGGGTTTTTGGAAAAAAGTTATAATACCAAAAGGAATTTAGGGTTATACCTCACATGATCAAGCATACAAGCATACAATGCCAATCATGGCACTCACAACATTAGTTTGGAAAAAGTTTTGACAAGCTCAGAAGTTTACAACACAGACAGGTGATAGCAAAAACAGGGTGTGATAGACCTATCCCCCTTACAAGAATCTCGTCCCCGAGATTCCTAAGCTAGGTGCTAAAAAGATCTGGAAACTCAGATCGGAGATAGTCTTCACGCTCCCATGTAGCTTCGGCTTCGGTGTGGTTGCTCCATTGAACCTTTAAATACTTGATGGTGCGGGTTCGAGTGCGTCACTCTGCTTCATCCAGAATGCGGATTGGCCTCTCGTGGTAGGTGAGATCAGACTGAAGGTCAATGGTCTGGTGATCAATGTCCTTATAAGGATCGGAATGACTTGGCGTCTGGAGACACTTCCGAAGCTGTGACATGTGGAAAACCTTGTGCACACCGAAAGTTCCGGAGGTAATTCCAGCTGATAGGCGACCTCTCCACGCCTTGCCGTGATCTTGAATGGCCCAATGAACCTTGGAGCGAGTTTCCCCTTAACGTGGAAACACTTGGTTCCCTTGAGAGGTGTGACACGGAGGTACACCAGATCTCTAGGAATGAACCCCACATTCCTGCGACGAGAGTCCGCATAACTCTTTTGTCGCGACTTGGCTGCCTTTAGATTTTCTTGGACTAGTTGCACCTTCTCTTCTGCTCGTACATCACTTCAAACGACGCCATCTGGAGACTAGACTGGTAGCTGTTGTTGTACGAAAACTCAATGAATGGCAGACAATCTTCCCATTTGGCTCCTAGCGCTAGGACGCATGCGCAGAGCATATCTTCGAGTATCTGATTCACCCTTTCCGTCTGTCCTCCCATCTGCGGGTGGAAGGAGGTGCTGAAAGAGAGCTTGGTACCGAGGGCTTCCTGAAGTTTCCTCCAAAACCTTGAGGTGAACTACGTGCCTCGGTCAGATACAATCTCCTTGGGAACTCCATGAAGGCTTACTATGCGCTCGATATAGAGACTAGCCAACTTGTTCCCGACATAAGTGGTGTTGACAGGGATGAAATGGGCCACTTTGGTCAAATGGTCGACAACAACCCATATCGAGTTATGTCCCTTGCTAGACCTTGGTAGGACGGTAATGAAATCCATCCCTACCTTGTCCCACTTCCATTCTGGCACCTGGAGAGGTTGTAGCAGTCCTGCGGGTCGCTGATGCTCAGCCTTAACTTGCTGACACACATCGCACTTGGCCACATACGACGTGATTTCCCTCTTCATGCTGTGCCACCAGAAACTTTCTCGGAGATCTTGATACATCTTGGTACCACCGGGGTGAATGGAGTAGGGTGTATCAAGAGTTCCCGTAGGATGAGTTCCTTGAGTTCGGCCTTTTTGGGTACGCATAAGCGTCTCCCAAAGCACACCACTCCTTGATCATCCTCCAAGAATCCTGGGGCCTTGCCTTCTGGAATCTTCTTCTTGATACCTTCTATGTTCTTGTGGCCCTTCTGGGCCTCCTTGATGTCGTCTTCTAGCGTTGGTTTGACTTCGAGATTATCTAGGAATCCTGGTTCTACCAGTTCCAATCCAAAGTTCTCCAATTCTTCGTATAAGGCGGGCTGCCTTTGAATTTTCTTGGACTAATTGCAATAAATATTATATAAAATGGGGTTTAAAATCTTATGTATGGAAAATATATGTCCTTCTGATCATCTCTAAATTTAATCAGATTTTTCCAAGGCAGAAAAGTACTTTTCCATGCTGGAATACCAATTCTGACCTTAGAAATGGACACGTTATTTAATTAGAAAAATACTCACAAAAATAATTATTTTTGTGGTTTTGAAATATAAAGATAGGTAAAAATCAGATTACCAAATGTGAGTAGTAGCATTGCTTGCTATCACAGACATGCAGTGCAACTCAAGGTGGTTTTACTTTGATTATCAAAGGGTTTTTGGAAATCTGTTATAATACGAAAAGGGATTTAGGGTTTTAAAACCTCACATGATCAAGCATACAAGCATACAATGTCAATCATGGCACTCACAACATTAGTTTTGAAAAAGTTTTAACAAGCTCAGAATTTTACAACACAGACAGGTGATAGCAAAAAGAGGGTGTGACATCTTTACCATGCTTCCTAGCAGCGAAGTCGTTCTTATCGTATCTCTTATTCTTAGGCTTTGGGTTATCAAGGTCAACTGGTTCAATCTCCACATCCTTATCATTGCTAGGTTGAGCATCTTCATGAACATCACTATTGATATTATCATTAGGCTCATGTTCATCACGAGATTGCGTTTCAGCATCAGAAACAGAGACATCGTTTGGACTCTCGGGTCTAACAGCAACAGGGTTGCTCGCATGCAAGTTCCTATCATCTTTCTTTTTCTTCCTAGGATGACTAGGTGCATCAGTGCTAACTCCTTGAGAATCTTGTTCAATTCTCTTAGGATGACCCTCAGGATACAAAGGTTCCTGGGTCATTCTACCACCTCTAGTGACGACTCTAACAGAATTGTCATTCAACTCATTGAGCAAGTCATTTTGAGCCTTAAGTACTTGTTATACTTGCATACTAACCATAGAGGCATGTTTACTCAAGATCTTAAGATCATTGACGTTTCTGTCCACACAAGCACTTAAATGACTAAGCATATGAGCATTTTGTTCCAATTGTTTGCTAACATAATCATTGAAACTTTGTTGTTTGGCAACAAAGTTATCAAATTCATCCAGGCATAAGCTAGTAGGTTTATCAAAAGGAATATCACTCTCATTGAATCTACAAAGAGAATTTACCTCTACTACTTGTATTGGGTTATGAAGACCATGGATCTCTTCGATAGGTGGTAGATTTTTGACATCCTCAGATTTAATGCCTTTCTCTTTCATATATTTCTTAGCTTCTTGCATATCTTCAGGACTGAGGAATAGACTACCTCTTTTCTTCGGAGTTGGCTTCGGAGGTGGTTCGGGAATAGTCCAAGCATTCTCATTGCACAAGATATTATTCAATAGGATCTCAGCTTGTTCCACAGTTCGTTCCCTAAAAACATAACTGACACAACTATCTAGGTGGTCCTTAGAAGCATTGGTTAGTCCATTATAGAAGATATCAAGTATTACATTATTTTCAAGAGGGTGATCACGCAAAGCATTCAGTAGCTGTACGAGCCTCCCACAAGCTTGTGGGAGACTTTGTTCTTCAACTTGCGCAAAGTTGTATATTTCTTGCAAGGCAACTTGCTTCTTATGGACAGGGAAATATTTTTTAGAGAAGTAGTAGATCATATCCTGGGACTACGCACACAACCAAGAGCAAGAGAAGTGAACCAAGTCTTAGCATCATCCTTTAGCGAGAAAGGAAACAGCTTAAGGATATAGTAGTGGCGGATCTTTTCCTCACTCGTGAATAGGGTGGCTATATCGTGCAGTTTGGTAAGATGCGCTACAACCGTTTCAGACTCATAACCGTGAAAAGGATCAGATTCGACCAGAGTGATTAACTCAGGGTCGATAGACAATTCATAATCCTTATCGGTCACAAAGATAGGCGAAGTAGCAAACTTCGGGTCGTATTTCATCCTAGCGTTCAAAGATTTTTCTTTCCACTTGCGCAGTAATTTCTCAAGATCATAGCTATCCTTACAAGCAAGAAATTCCTCAGCTATCTCTCCCACCATGACATAACCCTCAGGCATATCAGGCAATTCATATCTAGGAGAGCTAGTTCTAACATGTGAAATAGCAGGTTCTACTTCAATAATCTCAGCAGTTTCATAAGTATCATCACATCTAGCAGCAACTCTAGCAATTTGTGCATCAAAGAATGGACCTAGTGGCAAAGCAGTATGAAGCAAAGCATCATCACAAGTATCATGGATAGCAGAAGTAGCATCATCAAGCACAGGCGACACATCAAAACTTCTAGCAGGAGGTGGTGTCGCAAACTTACTCATAACTGAAGGTGAATCAAGTGCATAGCTAGATGGCAGTTCCTTACCTGTCGTCGTAGTTGAGGGCGAGCCTTTAGTTTTTGGATCTCTCGGATTCCTCATAGTGATCAGCAGACGTAAATCCCAAGTGACTCAAAGAATAGAGCTATGCCTCCCCGGCAACGGCGCCAAAAATAGTCTTGATAACCCACAAGTATAGGGGATCGCAACAATTTTTGAGGGTAGAGTATTCAACCCAAATTTGTTGATTCGACACAAGGGGAAGCCAAAGAATATTCTCGAGTATTAGCAGTTGAGTTGTCAATTCAACCACACCTAAAAGACTTAGTATCTGCAGCAAAGTATCAGTAGCAAAGTGGTGTGGTAGCAAGAATAGCAATGGTAACAGTAGCAGCAGTGACAGCACTAGCGGCAAAGTAACGATGGATAATTATGTCGGATGACATTCATCATGCAACAATTATAACATGGGGAGATATGTAACTAGCTCTAGTTCGTCAATGTAATGTAGGCATGTATTCCATATGTAGTCATACATGCTTAGGGAAAAGAACTTGCATGACATCTATTGTCCATCCCTCCCGTGGCAGCGGTGTCCTAATGGAAACTACGGGATATTAAGGTTCCCCTTTTAATAGAGAACCGGAATAACGCATTAGCACTTAGTGAATAGATGAACACCTCATACTATGGTCATCTCCGGGAGTGGTTCCGGCTATTGTCACTCTGGGGTTGCCGGGTCATAACACATAGTAGGTGACTACAACTTGGAAGATAGGATCAAGAACACACATATATTGACGAGAACATAATAGGTTCAGATCTGAAATCATGGCAAAGTAGTAGCAACATCAATCTCAGAACATAGTGGATACTAGGGATCAATCCCCATCAAAACTAACTCGATTACATGATAAATATCATCCAATCCATCACCGTCCAACAAGCCTACGATGAGATTACTCACGAACGGTCAAGAGCATCATGGAATTGGCGATGAAGGAAGGTTGGCGATGACGATGGCGACGATCTCCCCTCTTCGGAGCCCAGAACAGACTCCAGATCTGCCCTCCAGAGGAAGAACAGGTGGTGGCGGTGCCTCCGTATCGTAAAACGCGATGAACTCTTCTCCTTGATTTTTTTCTGGACGAAAGGGACTAAATAGAGCTGGAGTTGGAGGCGGCGGAGTTCTGAGGGCCCCATAAGCCTGCTAGGCGTGGCCAGGGGGGCGCCTGGTGGGCTTGTGGGATCCTCGCTCCACTCCTCTGGTTGATTCTTGCGCCAGTATTTTTTATATATTCCACAAAAAATCCTCGTAAATTTCCACGTCATTCCGAGAACTTTTATTTCTGCGCAAAAACAACACCATGGCAATTCTGCTGAAAACAGCGTTAGTCTGAGTTAGTTCCATTTCAAATCATGCAAATTAGAGTGCAAAACAAGGGCAAAAGAGTTTGGAAAAGTAGATACAACGGAGACGTATCAGACCGCCTCCATTGTAGCTACATCGAGACATGAAATGGAGTGGGCGAAGGCGTGCCGGTACTATGCGAGGCCGACAGGTTATAGCCGGCGCCTGTCAGCGGTACGACCGCCTCTACTGTAGCCATGCGTACATCAGCCCGTGGTACCCAAGGTGACACCCTTTTGCCTTTAGTCGTCAGCCCATGTCCCATCAAGGGTGTTGATGGGACAGGTGCTTACCGTCCGGCTGGCGATTAACCGTCGGGCCGGATGGCGACTAACGCGTCCCTAGCTCACGCAGACTGATCATTCGGCAAAGGAGGAGCCGACACGTGAGGCGGCTAATGCCCCGTATGGCGCCGTTCCGTGAAGGAGTAGTCTCGATGAGCCTACCCCGGGGTTATCCCCCCGTCAGTAGTCCCCGAAGCAGGGGAGGGCCGCCGGCTCAGCATGGCGGACCTCGCCGGCTTAAAAGTGATGCCTGCGAACCTTTGATTTTGCGGCCGGCTAGCCTGTCGGTCGAAGACGGCTGGGCCTGCGACCGGCTGGCACCCGTGAGACGCCTCAACTTCTTCGTTTGAAGACGTGGTGTGCCACGTGCCGCGCGTCGTGGGACATGCCCTGACAAGCCAGACGGGCAAAAATATGAGGCCTGCAGGAAGGGACCCGCCTGGCCGCGGCCTCGGCCCCTGCGCATGGATCTTTTGCGGATTTGGGGGGTGAGGTTGATGCCCCCGAAACACATTAATGCCCCCGCGCAACATGGTGGGAGTGGGATCGTGCGCAATGGATACCCTCCACCACTACCCCATGCGGGGCTTAAATGGGCAGGCCGAGTGAGCCATTCTCTCCTCGCCCCCGCCTCCTGCCATTCTGACGCCCTCCCCCCCCCCCCCCCCCCGTATGGGGCGAGAGAGAGGAAGACACTACCGGTATGCTTTCCACCGCTTTGTCGCCGCCGTCGAACATGCCCCAACGTCCTTTGCTGCCCTCAGCGCCATGTCCGGAGCCTCCGCCAACACGTCGAGGACACGGGGCGCCTGGAACGGGAGCGACGTCAACGCGGAACACATCGAGTTTCTCCACCACCATCGCAAGTTGCCGTCAAGGGAGATCGTTGCTGCACGCCTCCCATAGGCGGAGAACTCCCGGGCCCTGATGGCCGGCGAGGTGGTGGTGTTTGCCGAGCACTTTGCTCGCGGGTTCGGGTTGCCGGCGAGCAACTTCTTCTTCAACTTGTTGACGCTCTTCGGTCTATAGCCGCACCACCTCGCCGCCAACCCCGTGCTGCAGCTCGCCGCCTACGTTACCCTCTGTCAGGGCTTCTTGGGGATCAAGCCGTGCCTGGATCTCTAGCGCCGACACTTCAAGCAGCAGTCATTGACAGATGGGGTCACCGGCCACAAAAGGATGACCGCCTGTAGCGCTGTGCTCGTCCATCACCGAGCCGGATCCGGCATCCCGAAGCTCTCTCAGCAGGACTTGGTGAAGAAATGGAAGCGAGGATTCTTCTAGGTGAAGAACATTAACCCTCAGGATGACCATATCAATTTTCAGCCCTTCGTTAACGTGCTACCAACCGAGAAGGTAAACTAGCAATCAGACCTGCCACATTCGGCTGCCGAGCTGAAGCTAATTTGCACCCGGTTGGAGCTCCTCAAGGTGGAAGGCCTCACCATCGTAGATCTTCTTGCCACCATCGTGGCGCGCCAGATCCTGCCCTTGCAGCGCCGACCACATTTGATTTGTCACATGAGTGGCCGGCACGACCCGTGCCAGCTCTCGACGAAGGAACTGCGGGCCGGCAAGGTGGCGTTACGGGTGAATTGGATCTCCTCCAATTCGATGGACGAAGGTGGTGGATGGGAGTGGGGCGTGGCCCCTTACGACGGGACCATCCGGCCCCAATGGTAAGTTGTGCATTGGTCTTAGTTTTCCTTGTCAGCTATGCCGTGTTTTGGTTCCTCATGCCGATGTCGGCTATGCCACTAGTTGTTTGGCCGGCTACAGGTTTATCGCCAGCCGGCCGATGACAAATTCATGTCGGACTCTAAGGAGGTCGAAGATGTCGACGAGGTGGAGCCGTGGGATATAGCCGACACCGGGGAGCCGGAAACCGGCGACGAGGCAGTGGAGTCATATGGATCCGAGCCAGCGGGTGAGTTTTTTAAGTTCAGTTGCTCGAATGGGGTGATGATCATGTTACGTCACCCGAATTGCGTGGCGCAGCTACCTCGGGGGATCTGGAGGAGCCAGAAGATGCCTCCAGCATGCCGAGGAGACGGCTGCGCCAAACCGCCTGCGAGCCGACAGAAGACGGCGCAGTGGAGAAGAAGAAGGGCAAGCATCCAGTTACTCGTGTCCGGCCCCCAAGCACGCAGCTGGTGGACCTTCGGCTGGAGGTCGCGGAGACAGCGCAAAGAAGCAGTTGTTCTCCACAACAGGGCCCGCTAGACGGCCGGTTCCCATCATTCCCGGGTATGTCAGCTGAGCGCTCCATTCTCTTGGTTTATCTTTTTTTTTCCTTTGCGAGGCTCCTTTTTCACCGAGCAACCACGAACAGAGCAGCCGTGGCCCTGACGAAGTCCTCCCGTACTGTGAGGACGGAAGGCGAGGAGGGCTCCACGGTGGAGCGTGTCGCCTGGGCCAAGGCGGAGGCGGCACAAAAGGCGTTGCGGGAGCAGGAGCACTGTCCGTGGGAGGAGGCAGCTCGGAAGATGGGAGCCGACAAGACCATGGAGAGAAGCAGGCAGACATTTCCGTCTTGGAGCCGCCATCCAGGGAGAGGCGCTCCAAGACGAAACACGACCCGCGCGATAGAGGGAAGCAGACGTGCAAGTCGATGAGTGGTCCAGTGTGGACGCGGAAGCGGTGGATGCCGCGAAGGGGCCCGGGCCGGGGCTCGATAACGCATCGGAGGGGCCCGATGTAGAGCCCGACGCGCCCGAGGCCTAGCCGGACGTCACAACATATGCATCGAGGGGTGTGCCTGAGGCCGAGGTCCCGCCACCCAGGACTGAGGCCTCGAGAGGTGAAGCTGTTGCCAGAGGAGAGACAACAACGAGGGGCGGGGGCGGGGGGGGGGGGGGGGGGGGGACGAGGCCCCAAGGGTCGAGGTCCCCGCTGCGCAGGAGCATCGCTAGCCCAACGCACCGTAGGGGCTGACTTCGAGCCAGCCTTCGGGGGCCGGAACTATGGTCGAGTCGACACGCATTCCGGCTGCCCCCGGAGTCGTCTCAAGTTTCGGGAACCGACCGATGGAGACATGGGATATGGCCGACGTGACCCTTAAGAAAATAGCCCCTGGCACCACGTTGAGCGAGGTGCCCTCCCTGACTGCAAGGTTTTCCCAATGCAACAATCACGAGGTGCACGCGACCCAGGTAGCTCAACAGGAGCTGCTCCGCCTTGAGCGGTCGGTTGGGGTAAGCTTTCCATCCCCTTGCTTTTCCCTTGGGATTTCTTATTTTCTTCTCGCTTTGCTTCAACGGGGGCACGCCAGCGCACCTATTGGTTGTAGCTCCCGAGAGTCAGGTCGGCTGGAAATCAGCCCGGTCGAGTCTTACTCGTGGCTAGCCATTTCTTTTTTCTTCCAATGGGGGCGCGCGAGCGCGCCCACTCGATGTAGCCCCCGAGAATCGGGACGGCTGGAAATCAGTTGGGTCGAGTGTTACTCGTGGCTAACTCCTTTCTTCTTATGCTGCAGGACCATCACGACCGCCGAATGCTTGCCCACAACGCATTGTTGGGCCAGCTCCGGGAGGCGGAGGGCCAACTGGCCGATCTTCTGGGCCGGCTAGATCAATCCCGGGAGGCGGAGTTGGAGCAGCTGCGCGCTGCCCATCACGACGCCTTGACGCAGAAGGAGGCATCCCTCCACGACGCCTTGTCGCAGAAGGAAATGTCCCATACCACCGAGATGGAGTGGCTGGAGCGGGTCCATAGCAAGGTGTTGGCAAAACGGGAAGCGTCCTTGAATGAAAAATACGATTGGCGAGCGAAGGAGGTTGAGGCGGTGCAGGTCGCGCACGACGAACTCGCCAGTCGGATCCAAGCGCGGGCGAGCGGGGATCTCAAGCTGGACGAAGACACGGGAGAAGTCGACATCCTCCTCAACAGTAAGTCCTTCTTGACTTGAATTACCTTCCTGGTGTAGATTTGGATCCTCTTCCTTTCTTCTAACGCCGCGCGCTCGCGCACCCGTTTTTTGATCCCCAGATCTCATTCCGGGGACGTGGGAGGCGATGAATTCGGCCGTGACGGCCCACCGTTAAGTGCGGCAGGCCGTGGGCGTCAAGTGGCGGCGGATGCCGGCTGGACCATGGATGAGGTGGCGATTGCCGCCAAAGCTTGCCTGCGGGGGCTGGCGCGATCCGTGGCCCGGATCCAAGATGTCGGGCTGGCTATGGTTCATGCTCTCTGGCCGGACGCGGTGGGGACGGCGACGAAGAGCCGTCTGTCTTGATGGCTCGAAACGGGGAGTGCCCGGTTGAACGCCAGGCTTGCGTCGCCGGCGTGGGCCAGTGCGTATATGGAGCTTCGGGTCGCCAAGCTTTGTTACTTCAACCTTGACTTGGGCCTGCTTGCGGCGCAACACACCGTCACAGATCTGCAGTTGGCCCCTGTAGAGGATGAGGTGCACGTGCAGGCCGCCGACATTGTCTCATTCGGCGCATGGGACGAGTACGTTCTGGAGTGAACTGCCGATGGTAGTCCGGTTCCAGAGGACAATTACGGCTGGGTCTTGGTGATCCCGATGGCAGCACCGGCGAGGCAGCAATCGAGGATGCCGACTCCATCGATGAAGCCTATGCTGATTCTGCAAGGGGGGCTGATTCGGCTGCGAAGGCCGATGGGGGAGGCGCCCGAGCGAATGATGGAGCGTCCGCCTTGACCGTCGTGGGCTATGCCGGGGCCAAGGGTGGAGCCTCCACCGATTAAATTTTTATCCTTTTCCTGCATTTATAGTTAATTCGTAGTTCCACCCACTCGGGGTGTGGTGTAATAAACATCAACCATTGGCCTTTGCACTTTCGTGTAACATATGCTTGTTCCCAATATTTTTCTTTGGAAAAAGTTGTGCTTGCCGACTCGTTTTTCATCTTCGTTTCCGTTCGAGTTCCGGCTACCCATACTTTGTCATCTCCAGCTTCTGCCCCGCCAGTCCGACATCTGGGAGCCGGTCTGTGACTGGGACGGGGCTTCTGCCTTTGGGGGATCGGCCGCTGGCTTCCGGAAGCCGTGAGAGCAATTAGACTTTAGAACGAGTCGCCAGAGGCCGGCTAAAGAAGGAACCATGCACGGTTAGACTGTCACGAGCCGGCTACTCCTTGGTAGTCAAATTTTGCGAGCGGGGAGCCTTCCGTCCGAGGGACCCGCTAGGCGGAAACCCGGGAGCGAGACTGTTGCTAGGCAGGGTGGTAAGGGTTTTGGCTTAACACACTCCACGTATTCGACTATGAAAATAGAGAAAAGGCTCGGGCCGACCATCTAGCCCCCGAGTCCGAATTGTCAGACCCAGTGGTTTTACTCACAAGGTAACTTTTTTGTGGAATTGAAAAGGTATACCCCAAGCATCGGCTTAGGACACCTTCTGCGTTCATTTGAGCCCAAAAGGGTAGGGGATATATACGCACACTTGTTTCTCTCTTTCTCTTAGCACTAGAACGGGCGAAGGAGTGCCACGTTCCATGGACGCCCCGTCTCCTCGCCGGAGGCGTCTCTCTTGCGTTTCTGTGGCTTTCGGGCGTCTATTAGATAGTACGCGTTGTTGTGCAATGCCTTGCTGACAATGACGGGTCCATCCCATGGGGAGGACAACTAGTGCTGGCCGACCATTCACTGGATCCTTCTAAGCACAAGTCCCCTCGCAAAAAGAGAGGGGCCTGATTCTTTTGTTGTGGTAGTGCCTCAACTTCTGCTGGTAGATAGTCGTTCGGCTGGGGGCCATCTCGCGTCCCTCTTCGAGTAGGTCGATGTTGTCTTCTCTTTTTGTTCTTGCACCCGCCTCCGTGTACGGGGTGACACGCGGCGAGTCAAACTCGACATCCATGGGGATGACCACCTCGGTCCCGTACACGAGGAAGAATGGTCTGAAGCCAGTCGACCGGTTCAGTGTGGTGCAGAGGCTCCACAGTTCAGCTGGCAGCTCTACGATCCAGCACCCGGCCGACCTGATGAGTGGCGCCACAAGTCTTGGCTTGATGCCGGCCAGAATGAGGCCGGTTGCCCTCTCCGCATGTCTGTTTGACAGCGGGTGAGCGACCGATGTGAGGTCGAGCGGAAGAGCACCATTGCGCCTTTGGCGTAGTTGGTGTCGTTGTCAGTGATGATGCTGTGTGGAACGCCGTAGCGTACAGTGATGTCCTTGAGGAACCGAAGGGCTTGGAACCGTATAGCTTCTTGATGGGTGTGGCTTCGATCCACTTGGTGAACTTGTTGATGGCCACTAGAAGATGTGTCATGCTGCCTCGGGCCATCTTCAATGGCCCCACAATGTCGATCCCCCAAACGGCAAATGGCCACGAAAGGGGGGTTGTCTTAAGGGTTGTAGTCGACACATGGCTTTGTGTGCTGAAACGTAGAATCCATGATGGAACGCTTTGGTCACCAACGCCTCCGCCTTCACACTTGTCGACCAAAGCGATTGCCTCCTCTATAGCCGTGGGCCAGTAGAATCCATGACGGAACACCTTGGCCACCAGGTTTCTGGAGGCGGTGTCATGCCCGCACTCGCCTTGGTGGATGTCTCTGAGTATTTCCTGTCACTTTTCTGATTTGACGCAGCATTGAAACACGCCGGTTACACTGCACCGAACCAACTCGCGGTTGATGATGGCATAGGCGAGAGACGGGCGTTGGATCTGTCGGGCTTCAGCCTCGTCAGGCGAGAGCTCACCGTGAAGGAGGAAGGCATGGATGGGCTGGGCCCATGTTGGTGCCGAGACGGGAGCCGACTCCGACTCATGCTGAAGGCCAGGGGCCACCGGAGCCCCCAGGCTTGTCGTTCGAGTCCCCAAGACGGAGCCGCCAGTCCGCAGGACTAAGGCGGCAGCTGCTCGCCGTTGACCTCCATGACGGTTGCGTGTTCAGAGCTGGGCGGGCTAGACGTGGGGTTTGTCGCAGCCGGCGATGTTGGAGGAGCCAGAGATGCTGCAGGAGCTGGCGAGGTAGGCAGAGCCGGCGGAGCTAGTGGAGCCGGCGGAGTCTCTGAACCCAAGGATGTCGGGCCAGATGGAACCGCAGGTACGAAAATCGACGTCGACTCCGGGGACGATTTGATTGATGGCTTGTGCAGCTGCTCGAGGGGGACGTGAGTTGGGATTGCTTATTGGCTGGAGCCAATTTTTGTCAGTGCGTTCGCCGCCTCTTTGTCTGCCTCAGAGACATGGTGGAACTCGCAACCCTCGAAAGGACCGCTGAGCTGCTGGATGACGAGGTGGTAGCTGGCTATGTTGGTGTTCCCGGCGTCCCATTCGCCAGAGACCTGCTGCACCACGAGGTCGGACTCGACGAAACAAAGGATCCGCCGAATGCCGATTTCTGTGGCAAGGCGGAGGCCGTGTGCTAGTGCCTCATACTCGGCCACGTTGTTGGAGATGGCGAAGGCGTACTTGACCTGGTCCCCTTTCGGGGATGGTAGGATGATGCCGGCTCCCAAGCCGGTCCGCATCTTGGAGCCGTCGAAATGCATCCGCTAATGTGTAGAGTCGGGAGGCGGCGATAAGAACTGGGTCTCGGCCCAATCGATGAGGAAGTCAGCAACCACCTGGGACTTGATGGTGGTGCACGGCTCCTAGTAGATGTTGTGGTCGGCCATGGCGATGGCCCTTTTGGCGATCCGGCCGGTGGCGTTCCTGTTGCCCATAATCTCTGAAAGTGGAGCCGTGCTCGCCACCGTGATGGTGTGGACCTGGAAGTATTGCTTCAGCTTCTTGGCGGCAAAGTACACGTCATAGCACATCTTTTGGTAGTGGGGGTAGTTCTGCTTGGAAGCGGAAAGAACTTCGCTTAGATAATAGACAGGGCACTAAACCGACAGCACCCTCCCCTCCTCCAACCGCTCCACCACTAGAACGACACGGACCACATGCGTGGTGGCCACGATGTAAGAGATCATGAGTTCTAGCTCAGCCGGTGTGGCCAAGACGGGCGTGCTGGAGATAGCATGCTTGAGGTCGCAGAAGGCCTCGTCTGCCTGGTCATTCGACTCGAACTTGTTGGTTTTCTTCATCAGTTGGTAGAGGGGCAATGCCTTCTCACCCAGTCGGCTGACGAACCGACTGAGGGAGGCCAGGTAGCTGGCAAACTTGTGGACATCGTTGAGTCGAGACGTCCTGGCCATGCGCTCAATGGCTTTGATCTTCTTGGGGTTATCCTTGATGTCGCATGCCAACACGATGAAACCCAAGAGCCGACCGACTAGAACTCCGAAGATGCACTTCTCCGGATTGAGCCGGATCTTGTATTCGCGCATGTTGGAAAAGGTCTCGCGCAGATCGTCGAGGAGACTGAAGTGCTTCTTGATCTTGACGACGATGTCGTCGACGTAGACGTGTACGTTCCAACCGATCCATGGCAGGAGGCTTTGCTGCATGCAACGCTGGAAGGTTGCGCCTACATTCTTCAGGTTGAAGGTCATTGTTGTGTTGTAGTAGGCTCCAAAGGGGGTGATGAAGGAGGTTTTGACCTGGTCGGACGGGTCCATCTTGATCTGGTGGTAGCCAGAATAGGCGTCGAGGCAGGCCAGCAAATCACACGCGGCCGTGGAGTGGAACACTTCATCCATCTACGGCAGGGCAAAAGGATCCTTTGGACATGCCTTGTCCAAGCTTGTGTAATCGATGCACATGCACTAGGTTTTGTTTTTCTTTAGCACCAGGATTGGATAGGACAGCGAGTCCTGATGGAAAACTTCCATGATGAAGCCGACTGCGAGCAGCCGGGAGATTTCTTCTCCGATGGTGCGCCGCTTCCCCTTGGCGAAGCGGCGCAAGGGTTGTTTGACCGGCTTTGCGTCCGACTGCACATGGAGCTTGTTCTCAGCGTACTTCCTCGGGACACCCGGCATGTCCTTGGGGGACTATGCGAAGATATCCCGATTCTCACGGAATAAGTCGATGAGCTCGCCTTCCTATTTGGGGCTGAGGGTGGCCCCAATGGTGACGTATTGCCCAGGGTTAGCCGGGTCGAGTGGCACCTGCTTGGTGTCCTTGGACGGCTCGAGCGTGGCCTCGCTGGCCGACTTGGATGGGGGAGTCGGCATGGCCTGCCGCTCGATGGCCTGAGTCACAAGCCGGCCAAGCCGCCTCTTCTCCTCCGGGATCACCAGCGCTTCGCCCAGCCGATTGCCGTCACACGCGCACTCAATCTATTTCTTGTAGTCACCGGCGATGGCGATGACAACTTTGGGCCGAGGCATCTTCATCATGAGGTAGGCATAATGAGGGATCACCATGAACTTGTGAGAGCCGGCCTGCCCAACAGCGCGTGGTAGGGGCTGTCGAGGTTCACCACTTCTAACAAGACTAACTCGTGACATAAATGAGCCTTGTCGCCGAAGAGGACGTCCGGCTGGATCTTGCCGATGGGAGAGCAGGACTGCCCCGGCACGATGCCATGGATAACAGTCCGGGTCGGCTGCAGGTCCTTCTCCCTGAGCCCCAACTTGAGCAGGGTGTCGCGGTAGAGAATGTTGATGCTGCTACCACCATCGACCAACACCCGCGAGAACTGGCAGGTGACTCTCTTGGAGGCGATGGTGGGGTCGAGGACGAGCGCGTGGCTGCTGTGATTTGGCACCACTGCCGTATGGTCTGTCCAGCTCGAAGTGACCGGCTTTTCGGACTAGTGCATGTATTGGGGAACCGAGGGGACCGTGGCGTTCACCTCATTCCGGCTTTGGCGTTGGATGTGCTTGTCGTCGCCCTCACTAGTGAAGATGACATAGTGAAAGCACAATTGCTCCCTAGGGTGGTTTTGATAATTGATCACAACATATACATCATTGGACTAATGTGTTTTCCAAGTATATTTCAGAAAAGTTCAAAAGATGCTATGGCTTAAGGTTTATGTGGAGATGCCCGTGGATGCAAGAAAGGAATAATATTGGCTCAAGCTTCAAGCTAGAAGATTCTTCATTTTATATTTGTAAGACATCACTTTTGAGTCCATAGGAAAGCCAATACTATTAAAGGGGGTGAGGTAGTAAAATGAACTGATTGCTCATATGCTCAAAGTTAGCCACCAAAACACCGAGTCATTTTTCCCACATTTCTACTCTGTCAAGTTCCACATTCACAAATTTCGTGCCACCAACATTTCCACATTGGACCAACTGAGTTTGAACCTCAGACAAAACCCTATCCGTTCCCACCAAATCGGTGCAACCGAAACTGCGTCGGTACTATAGAGTTCAGTGTGACCAACATTCTGTTGCCCAAATACACAAAGTTGGAATTTCTGAGGTTGAGTATCGGTGCCACCGAGTTTGGAAATCTGACCATTAGTCACCTTTTCTGTGCCACCGAGTTGTGTATATCGGTCTCACCTAGATTCAAAAGTTCACACCTTTAGTGCCAGTCGGTACCACCGAGTTTCCAACTTCGGTGTCACCGAGTTTGCTCTTTTGTGTGTGACAGTTGGATTTTCGCTGCTGCATATATATACCCCTTCATCCGCCTCTCATTCATGGGAGAAGCACTCAAAACATACACTTCCTTTCCAGATCCTTTTTCTGAGAGAGGACCACCTACTCATGTGTTGAGACCAAGATATTCCAATCCAATCATTTGAAACTTGACCTCTACCCTCCCCAAACTGCTTTCCACCAAATAAACCTCTCCTACCCATGCATATTCTGTGAGAGAGTAATTTGTGTTGAGGACCCTATCTTTAGAAGCACAAGAGCAAGGAGTTCATTGATCTACCCATGTATTACCGTTTGGAGGGTAGTGCCTCCTAGATTGGGTAGGTGTCACTTGGGAGCCTCCTACTTCGTGTTGTGGAGTTGAACCAAGATGTTTGTAAGGGCAAGGAGAGCTCCTACTTCGTGAAGATCTACCGTGAGTAAGGCTAGTCCTCCATGGACGGAAGTCGTGGTGGGATAGACATGTACGGTTCTTTGTGGACCCTCCGTGGGTGGAGCCGTTCGTGGACTCCCGCAGTCGTTACCCTCCATGGGTTGAAGTCTCGACTAACATGGACGTATGATAGAGCCACCTATCGGAACCATGCCAAAAATTGCCGTGTCAACCTCATGCATTTGATCTCCCTACCTTACTCCTCTATTTACACTTGCATATTTACTTTTTGCTGCTATACTAGTAGAACTGCATGTGTAGGGTGTACTTGACTTGTTATAACTGCCGTAGCTGCCTCTCAAGTAAAATTGGGAAAAGGCAAAAATTTATCTTGTCAAGTAGTCTAATCACCCCCCCTCTAGACATACTTTTGATCCTACAAGTGGTATCAGAGCTTTGCTCTCCGTTTCATTGGTTTAGCAACCTATGATACTATGGCATCTAGTGAGGGAAATTATCATCGTAGAGGTCCTAACTTCGATGGCACTAATTTTGCTAGTTGGAAGCATAAAATGAAAGTGCATATACTTGGCTTTAATTCTCATGTTTGGGATGTTATTCATGTTGGTGTGCAAGGTAACTTCTTTGGAGAAGGGCATGAACTAGATTGTGATGCGACAACTGATGAACTGAAGATATTGGAACTTAACGCTCAAGCCTGCGATGTCATCTTCAACTGCCTTTTCCCCCAGAAATTCAACAAAATCAGTTGTCTTGAGAATGCAAAAGAAATTTGGGATACTTTGGTTGATATGCACGAAGGTACTGATTCTGTCATAGAATCTAAGTTTGATGTGCTTCAAAGTCAGCTTGACAAGTTCAAGATGAAGGATGGTGAAGGAGTCGCTGAAATGTACTCTAGGCTAGCTCTCATCACCAATGAGATTGCCGTCTTAGGAGGCAAAGATATGACCGACAAATTCATCATCAAGAAGATACTTAGAGGTCTTGATGGCAAGTATGACACAGTGTGCACATTGATCCAAATGATGCCAAATTACAAAGATCTCAAGCCAACTGAAGTCATTGGTAGGATTGTTGCTCATGAGATGTCACTCAAGGACAAAGATGAGCTGCACAACAAGTCAAGCGGTTCTTATAAAGCTCCATGTGATGCTTCCGCTACTTCAAAAGACAATCTTGTCACTGATGAAGAGATAAGCCTCACCGTCAGAAAAGTCAACAAGTTCTACAAGAGTAGAGGCAAAAATAGAAGCTCAAGTTCAAGACATGATGAGAAGCATTCGTCCAGTCGTGACCGAAACTTCTACAAGTGTGGGAAGCCCGGACACTAATCAAATGAGTGCTCGGCTCCCTACAAAAGAAGAGAAGAGTCAATTCGAAGATGAATCTCAAGAGATGAGTCACCTCGTACAGAAAGAAGGAGTAGAGAAGATCACTATGAACGAAGACACTCACGGAGAGGAAAGGAATCGGAGAAGAAGGAAAAATACACCAAGAGCAGATCAAGAAGAAGACATCAAGCTAATCTTGGTGAATGGGTATCTGGCTCCGAGTCTGATCACCACTCCGAGAGAAGCTATCACTCCAACTCCGACTATAGTCAAGATGAAGGTGTTTCCGGGATTGTGCTAGTTTCCACCAACTCCTAGGACTTATTTGATTCACCAAATGAGGGAGTCGGAAACTGCTTCATGGCTAAAGGCCCCAAGGTATCACATCCTGAGTATCTTGATTTCAATAGTGATGAGGATGACTTGTTAGGATAAGATGACTTGCTTCTAGATAAAACTAGTGAACGCACTAAAAATGAACTTGCTATTTATCATGCTAGTCAAGAGAAATTGAATGATGATGATAATAAAGAAATTGAATGACTAACTCAATAATTAAAAAATCTTAAGTTAGCTCATGAGACTACTCTAGAAGATCATAGAGAGCTTGCAAGAACCCATGAGAAGCTACGCTTCGAGAAGCTCAACTTGGAGCAAGAGCATGAGTTCTTAAAAGCAATCAATGATGATCTTCGGAAGAAGAGTTCTTCTTATCTAGCCAAACGATTACTCTTGTCTAACTTTGTTCGACAAGTTAAACCTAGGAACACTAGTAACAAAGTCAATAAGGTTTCTTCATCTAGTAACAACAATGCTAAAGCTAAATCCAATAATGTTGTTGCTAGTAACTCTATTGATTCCACTAACGATTCTCTTAGCCAAGTTACACTTGAGCAAGAAAATGATCTATTGAAAGGGATTGCAGAGAGAGGTGTATTCAAGAGTCTTGCCGGAAGTAAGCAATTTGAGGAAACTGTGCGCAAGCAAGGAGGACATCAGAAGAAACAAGGTGTTGGCTACTTCAACGTCAACAGAGATGTTTGGGAAGAGGGTCCATATCCCACTCCCAAGTTTGTTCCCCAAGAAGAGAAGTGTGATTCCACTCCTTCCGAAGGAACAAGCACACAAGATGGCCTTCTACCACAGGACCACAAAGGCAAGGGAAAGCTTCAAGATGACATTGACCTATTTGAAGAAGAATCCCAAGCCAAGGTCAAATGGATTCCCAAGGAGACTACTAGCTCTACCTCAACAAGTGTTACCACAACTCCAAGGATTCCTATCAATTTTGTGTGGATTCCCAAGAGGAAGAACGAAAAGTTCTTAAGGGGTGACTCTGCCAATGAAATTCACTGTTATTCATTTTGGCAAGAACTATATCCAATCAACCTCAACCATATGCATTAGTGTAAGGAGTCACACATTCCCTAAAAGGTAAGCAAGGAACAAGGTCATTAATGCATCTTTGGACACTATCCCATGTGTTTTTCACTCCATGTCCATGGATATTCTTGCATGTGTTCCTTTTTGCTTTGGGACTAACCCATGTAGGTGAAAGGAGTATGAAAACAACAAGGAGTGCTCCCAACTCAAGATGATCTTCATCAACATTGAGCATCCACCACTACTTCACCTACTTGAAGTCTTCTACGACAAAACCCAAGGTTAGTTGATCCCTCTTAGTGGGGATATCACATCAAGGGGGAGTTTTACTCTAAGACTTGAATATAAGCATCTCGTAAGGATATGAACACATTAATGCTTATGTAAAAGTGGTAACCCCACTTGTGCTTAACGATGAGTATGACCTATGATCAAGTATTCTTACTTGTCTCCTATGTCAATATACTCATATATAGATGACTTTGTCATCTCCCAAGTGCTTGATAGGTTCTAGGATGTTTGTGCATGTTCACCATGGTTTATTCATCATTCTTATTGTGTGAGCATGTTCGTGTGCATGTGTTTGATCATTCGAGGACATCCAACTGTTGTTATTTGGCTTTTGATTTATCTTTTGGCAATTCGACGAACAAGAATGCTTAGGACCCTTCTCTATCTATCTATGCTATCTCATTTCAAGTTCTATTCATGCTTCATCACAAAACTTGAACAAGCACTTGTCGATCCCTCTATTTGAAGGTGCACTTCGAGTTCCTATCATCAAAGCCCGCCTTCCAAAACTATTGGAAATATGCCCTAGAGGCAATAACAAAGTGGTTATTATTATATTTCCTAGTTCATGATAATGGGCTATTATTCATGCTATAATTGTATTAACTGGAAACTGTAATACATGTGTGATTATATAGATCACAATGTGTCTCTAGTGAGCCTCTAGTTGGCTAGCTCGTTGATCAATAGATGATCATTGTTTCCTGATCATGGACATTCGATGTCATTGATAACGGGATCACATCATTAGGAGAATGATGTGATGGACAAGACCCAACCCTTAGCATAGCAGTAGATCATATTGTTCGTCTCCTAAAGCTTTTTCTAATGTCAAGTATCATTCCTTAGACCATGAGATTGTGCAACTTCCGGATACCGTAGGAGTTCTTTGGGTGTATCAAACATCACAATGTAACTGGGTGATTATAAAGTTGCACTAGAGGTATCTCCAAAAGTGTTTGTTGGGTTGGTACAAATCAAGAATAGGATTTGTCACTCCGTGTGACGAAGAGGTATCTCTGGGCCCACTCGGTAATCCATCATCATAATGAGCTCAATGTGACTAAAGAGTTAGCCACGATATGATGTGTTGCAGAACGAGTAAAGAGACTTGCCGACAACGATATTGAACAAGCTATAGGGATACCGGTGATCGAATCTCGGGCAAGTGTCATACAGATAGACAAAGGGAATTGCATACGGGATTGATTGAATCCCCGACATCACGGTTCATCCGATGAGATCATTGTGGAACATGCGGGAACCAACATGTATATCCAAACCCCGCTGTTGGTTATTGAACGGAGAGGTGTATCGGTAATGTCTGCATGGTTCCTCAACCCATAGAGTCTACACACTTAAGGTTCGATGATGCTAGGGTTATTATGGGAATAGTATACATGGTTACCAAAGGTTGTTCGGAGTCCCAGATGAGATCCCAACGTCACGAAAAGTTCTAGAAGGTTCCGGAGGTAAAGATTTATATATAGGAAGTGGAGTTTTGATAACTGGAAGAGTTTCGGAGATCGTTGGTAATGTACGGGGACCATGGAAGGGTTCCGGGGGTCCACCGGGAAGAGCCACCAACCCTGAAAGGCTAAGTGGGCCAAGAGTGGACGGAACCAGCCCCTAGATAGGCTGGTGCGCCTCCCACCTTAGTCCTAGGTGCAATAGAGGGCCCAGGGGAAAAACCTTAGGTGTGGGGGCCGCCTTGGGCGCCAATCCCTCCCTAGGGCGCCGCCCCTCCTCCACTTGGCCGCCGGCCCTCCCCATCTAGGGTTGCCACACCACCTAGGGTGTAAACCCTAGGGGTGGAGCACCCTCCTCCCTCTCCTCCTATATAAACCCAAGGGGTTTTGGGGCTGCACACACAATTCATCTCTCTCTCTCGGCGCAGCCGTAACTTTCCTCCTCCTCGTCCCACTTAGCGCTTGGCGAAGCCCTGCCGGAGTACCACACAGCTCCACCATCACCGTGCCGCCGTGCTGCCGGAGCTCTCCCTCAACCTCTCCTCTCTCCTTGCTGGATCACGGTGAAGGAGATGTCACTGGGATGCACGTGTGTTGAACGCGGATGCGCCATTGCTCGACGCACTGATCGGAATCCACCGCGATCTGAATCGCTATGAGCACAACTCCATCAACCGCGTTCTAGTAACGCTTCCTCTTAGCGATCTTCAAAGGTATGAATATGCTCTACCCCATTTCTCATTGTTGGTTTCTCCTACATAGATCCTTGTGAAGCATAGTAATTTTTTTGAAATTACTAGGCTCCCCAAGAGTGGCATCCGAGCCAGGTTCTATGTGTAGATTCTATGCACGAGTAGAACACAAAAGTTGTGGGCGGTGATTTTTTCAATTGCTTGTCGTTACTAGTCTTATCTTGATTCAGCGGCATCGTGGGATGAAGGGACTCGGACCAACTTTGCACGTACTCTTACGTGACACTGGTTCCACCAACCGACATGCACTAGTTGCATAAGGTGGCTAGCGGGTGTCTGTCTCCCCCAGTTTAGTCCGATCGGATTCGATGAAGATGGTCCTTATCAAGGGTAAACAGCATTGCCATATCAACATTGTGGATGTCACGTAGTTAAGAAGCGTTCTTGCTAGAAACCCAAATCAGCCACATAAAACTTGCAACAACAATTAGAGGACGTCTAACTTGTTTTTGCAGGGTATGCTATGTGATGTGATATGGCCAAAAGGATGTGATGTATGAGATTGATCATGTTCTTGTAATAGGATTCACGACTTGCATGTTGATGAGTATGACAACCGGCAGGAGCCATGGAAGTTGTCTTAATTTATTGTCTGAGATGCAACACCATGTTATTACTTTACTTTATTGCTAACTGTTAGGTATAGTAGTAGAAGTAATAGTTGGCGATACGACTTCGCAGAGACACAATGGTGGAGATCATGGTGTCATGCAAGTGACAAGGATGATCATGGTGCCCCGAAGATGGAGATCAAAGGAGCAAGATGATATTGGCCATATCATGTCACTATATGATTGCATGTGATGTTTATCATGTTTTTCATATTATTTCTTAGAACGACGGTAGCAAAGATAAGATGATCCCTCATGAAATTTTGAGATAAGTATTCCCCTAAGTGTGCACCGTTGCGAAGGATCGTTGTCTCGAAGCACCACGTGATGATCGGGTGTGATAGATTCTAACGTTCGCATACAATGGGTGTAAGCCATATTTACACACGCAAAACACTTAGGTTGACTCGATGAGCCTAGCATGTAGAGACATGGCCTCAAATACGGGAGACCGAAAGGTCGAACATGAGTCGTATGGATGATACGATCAGCATGGAGATGCTCACCATTGATGACTAGTCCGTCTCACGTGATGATCGGACACGGGCTAGTCGACGTGGATCATGTATCACTTGGATGACTAGAGGGATGTCGAAGTGGGAGTTCATTAAATAATTTGATTAGATGAACTTAATTATCATGAACTTAGTCTAAAATTGTCTTTACAAATATTGTAGATCCAATGGCCAACGCAAATGTCCCATTCAACTTCAACGTGTTCCTAGAGAAAACCAAGCTGAAAGACGATGGGAGCAACTATGCGGACTGGACTCGTAACTTAAAGCTCATACTTATGGCTTCAAAGAAGGCATATATCCTTGATGCGCCGCTAGGTGATCCTCCCGTTCATGCGGCAACCCAGGACGTTCGGAACGCCTCGCAGTCGTGGAGTGATGACTACTCTCTCGTTCAGTGCGGCATGCTTTATAGTTTAGAACCGGGGCTCCAAAGGCGTTTTGAGCAACATGGAGCCTATGACATGTTCGTGGAGCTGAAACTAGTTTTCCAAGGTCAAGAGATATGAAGTCTCCGAGAAGTTCTTTTTGCTGTAAGATGGAGGAGAATATTTATGTGAGTGAGCACACACTGAGAATGTCTGGGTTGCACAACCGCTTGACTCAGCTAGGAGTTGAACTTCTGGATGACGCGATAATTGACAGAATTCTCCAGTCGCTTCCACCTAGCTATAAGGGCTTTGTGATGAATTACAACATGTAAGGGATGGGGAAGACCCTTCCCGAGTTGTATTCAATGCTGAAATCTGTAGAGGTAGAAATCAAGAAAGAACATCAAGTGTTGATGGTGAATAAGACCACCAGTTTCAACAAAGGCAATGGTAAAAATAAATTCAAGAAGGATGGCAAAGCAGTTGATGCGCCCGGTAAACCAGTTGCCGGGAAGAAACCAAAGAAAGGACCCAAGCCCGAGACTGAGTGCTATTACTGCAAGGGAACCGGTCACTCGAAGTGGAATTGCCCCAAGTACTTAGCCGACAAGAAGGCCGACAATGTCAAAGGTATATATGATATACATGTTATTGATGTGTACCTTACCAGCACTCGTAGTAGATCTTGGGTATTTGATACCGGTGCCGTTGCTCACATTTGCAACTCAAAACAAGAACCACACAACAAGCATAGGCTCGCAAAGGACAAGGTTGCGATGCGCGTCGGGAATGGTTCCAAGGTCGATGTGATCACCGTCGGCACACTACCTCTACATCTACCTTCGAGATTAGTTTTAAACCTTAATAATTGTTATTTAGTACCAGCTTTGAGCATTAAAATTGTATCAGGATCTCGCTTGATGCAAGATGGCTACTGATACGTCTCCGTCGTATCTACTTTTCCGAACTCTTTTGCCCTTGTTTTGGACTTTAATTTGCATGATTTGAATGGAACTAACCAGGACTAACGTTGTTTTTAGCAGAATTGCAATGGTGTTGTTTTTGTGCAGAAATAAAAGTTCTCGGAATGACCTGAAAATTTACGGAGAATTTTTCTGGAATTAATGAAAAATACCTATCCAAAGATCCACCAGAGGGGGTGCGCGAGTGGGCCACAAGCCCAGGGGGCATGGCCAACCCCCAGGCCGCACCAACCAGGCTTGTGGGACCCACGTGGCTCCACCGCCTCCAAACTCAGCTCTATTTATTCCGTTTCACCCGGAAAAAATCAAAGAGAAGGATTCATCGTGTTTTACGATACGGAGGCGCCACCACCTCCTATTCTTCATCTGGAGGGCAGATCTGGAGTCCGTTCTGGGCTCCGGAGAGGGGAAATCGTCGCCATCATCATCATCAACCTTCCTCCATCGCCAATTCCATGATGCTCTTCATCGTTCGTGAGTAATCTCATCGTAGGCTTGCTGGACGGTGATGAGTTGGATGAGATCTATCATGTAATCGACTTAGTTTTGATGGGGATTGATCCCTAGTATCCACTATGTTCTGAGATTGATGTTGCTACTACTTTGCCATGCTTAATGCTTGTCACTAGGTGTGACAGCCCGATGCCGACGTTCGAGAAGATTCCCCTCTCTTTCCGTTTTCGTTGTGTGTCTCTTTTCTCTTGTCGCATCATCATCGCATCATCTGCATTGCATCGGCATCTCCGTTGCCTCCCGTTTTCAAAACTTGCATCCGTTGTTAGTTGCCGGTTCGCTTCGTTGTCCGTTCTGAGCCCGACCACACACGCACGCGCCCGCGGCTTCGTTCGAACCCTGTTTTAAAAGTGTGTGTAAAACTTTCTCTGATCGGATTGAGATTTGATGTGCGGTCCTATTTTAATATAGCCAGGCCGCCCGCCACATTTCGTCGCGATCGGAGTCCGTCTGGTACCCGAACGGTCGACCGTAGCGGCACCGTATTTGGTCTACCGTCGGACGTCTGTCGGTGTTTTAAAAATTCGTTGCCGTGCCGCCCGTTCTCCCTCTCGTCTCCGGTAAACAACCCTACACGGCCTCGTATCCGTTTCCTCGTTCGGAATTAGTCGAATCCGACCCCGCGGTTGGATCCGGAACGCGATTCCGGCTAACCTAGCCCCCCCATTTGTTATAAATAGACCCCAGTTCCTTTTTTTAGATAGCCTACCCCCTACCTCGTTTTGTGCGCCACCTACCCGAAACCCTAGCCGCCACCTAGTCTCTCTCTCCTCTCCGGCGCCCCTCTCTCCCTCAGCCGTCGCTGAGGCCCGCTCGGGCCCGAGGCAGGTCCGCCGAGCCCATCTGGCCGGCCGCCGCCGAGCAGCAGCAGCCCGAGCCGCCTCCAGACGCCACGCCGCCGCCGGAGCCCTCTGCGCCGCCTCCTCGCCGACCCTCGGTCCCGCCTTCCCACCGGCTGTCGCCGGAGCGCCGCGCCCTTGCGGGAGCTCGCCGCCCTCGGCCTCCGTTGCGCCATCGCCGGTCGTGGCCTCCCGAGCCGAGCCCGCCGCGTCGGCTCCCGTCGCCGCCCAGATCCGGGTCGCCAGCCCCGGATCCGCTTCCCCTTCGTCGTTCCCTGCCACTGGCCTGCGGGCTCGCCGCCGGCAGCCGCACACCGGCAGGCCTCGCGCCGCCGTGGCCAGATCCTCCCGCTCGAGGCGAGGAGAACGAGTGCTCGCCTCGCTCGTTGACCGGTGGCCATGTGGGCCGGCCACCCTCGCGAGCGCCGCGGGCCACCAGCTCGCCCCGGCCCAGCAGCAGGCAGCGCCAGGCGTGCCCCCGGCCCATCTCCACAACCGGCCCAAGGAAAGGTGAGATTCCCCCCGCCTGTGCATCCTTTATCTAAGTTGCGCCCACCGTTGCCCAATAGGTTTATGAGGTATTTTAGGAATTAATAAATTCCAGTAAAAAAATAACGTATATTCGAATGCCCGTAGAATATTATTCGTAAGTCAGATCGCAAAGATTTAGATATGTATCTCGGGCAAAATTTCGCGTAGATTACAAATTTACAACTTGCATTTTTGTTTGATGTAGTTTAGCGTGCCGAATGCCTAGTTTAGCGTGCTGTCCTAATGTGTTTTGCCCGTAATTTATTTTTCGTGCATGTCCGGTTTGTCCGAATGCCTTAGTTAAAATGCCTATGTTTTAGGGACCATTATTCCATGTATTTTAGAGCGGGCATAGGTATTTTTGCATGTATGGATTGTCGGTAGTTTATTTTCCCGTGTATAGGTTATCCTTCCCGCATTTTCGTGTGGCATTATATTGTTGTGCAACCCCATATATTTTATATGTTTCCGGGGTAGAAAAATCCATGTGATTTTTCTCTGCAATTAGTTTTAGCTTTTGAGTAAGTTAGTTCGCGAGATATTTTGCCGTGATGCCCTTTTGTTTAATTCGTAGGATTTATTCCGTGCTCCGTTTGATTATGTTGTCAACTAGGGAGTTGTTTTTGGATGTTTTGTCTAGCCCCTGGTATTTTTGGTTGCAATAGAAATGCATGTTTAGGTGTGATTTGCTTGCTCTCAAGTTGCTAGAAATAGTGCTGATTTGGAGGTGCTGAAATATTTCTAAGTCTGAAATCTGTTATATTTTGTTGCTGTCTTGTCTTGCTTGTATCTTGTGATGTGTAGCTCTTTTGAGGTTGGTCGAATGGTGTTAGTTGTACCCCTCGTGTTTCTCTAGCATGTTGTAAATTTTCATGCCATGTGGAGACCTGTAGCTTAGGATTTTGCTGCTGTCAATATTGCTTCAGATCGAAAACTGCACTTTCATGAGGTGTAATTTTCACTAAGTCTGAAATAGTGTGTGAGATGCCATTTTGTGTCTTCTTTCCCTAGTGATCCATGATTCCATGCTAGTTGTTGTTGGTTGTTTGTAGTAGTGCTTCTTGCCCACTTTCGTGTCATGCTTTTTTTGAGTTTATCGGAGTAGTGTAGGTCGTAGTTGTGGGGTGTAGAAAATGCTATGTGGCTGATTTTGGCAGATTGTAGTGTTTTCTTGTTTTGCTTGTAGATGTTGAACCGTAGCTCCGATTTGATCGTGTCCTACATGAAACTTGCATAGAATCTCGTGTAGTTTCATTTTCTCTTGCTGTTTGTATGTTTTGAAGTGCTCGTGACCGTCGTTGCACACATATTGCATTCATGCCATCATATCTTGCGGTGCTTGTATCTTTTGAACCGTAGCTCCGTTGGAGATGATCTTTATGTGTAGATTCCTTGAAATGACGCGTAGAATCACCTGAACCTATTTGTTTTTCTGTTTAACAACTAATTAAATGTGTTAGTTCAGATCTGGACAGAATTGTAAATTAACATGTGAGGTCGTTTCGGAGGTGCTATATGTCATTTCCGACCTCATTTAAATTGCCTAGATAGGTAGTTTAATTTGTGCTTCACCTCTTGCCATGTTTAACAACATTTAATATTGTCGTGTAACTAATCGAGATAGAACTAAATAATCCGTATGTGGAGTTTTGTCAATATGTAACTCGTTGCATATTGAACTTCACTTAATGTGTAGTGTTTGATTGTGTGGATTGTCATGCCGTGACTTGCATGTTTCAGCTGCTCATGCGTCATTTGTGTTGTGCATCGTGTGGTGAATTCAGTGTATTGATTTGTGTTTCCAGTTTGCTTCGTCTCGATAGAGTTCCGCAGCGTGTCGGATTGTGAGGACCCGTTCGACTACATCGGTTCGTCTGCTTCACGGAGGCATTCTTCTTCCAAGCGGGATCTCACGCAAGATGACCATTTCCCCAGATACCATTACTATCATTGCCATGCTAGTTTCACCGTTGCTACCGTTTATGTCTCGTTGCCTACCACATGTTAAATATTAGCCTCTCAACAATGCCATGAAACCTTCAACCTGTTCAACCTAGCAAACCACTGATTGGCTATGTTACTGCTTGCTTAACCCTGTTCATAGCGTTGCTAGTTGCAGGTGCAGATGCTTCCATGTGAAAGCATGGGCTCCTTGTTATATCACCATATTAAATGCTATTTAATTTAATGCACCTATATACTTGGTAAAAGGTGGAAGGCTCGGTCTTTCTAGCCTGGTGTTTTGTTCCACCTTTGCCGCCTTAGTTTCCGGCTACCGGTGTTATGTTCCATAAATGAGCGCTCCTAACACGATCGGGGTTGTTATGGGGACCCCCTTGATAATTCGTTTTAGATTAAGACTGGTCTGGCACGGCCCAAATTTGGTACTACATTTGCCTAAACAACTAATAAAATTGCATAGGGACTTTCCGGACACCGAGGATAATTTAATCAACCCCCGGGCCAGTGCTCCTCATGAGTGTTGGTCCAAATTGGCAAACTACGGGGCCACCGCGGGGCAACCCGAGGTTTGGTTCTCCTAGTGTGACCCATCCGTCGTGTCCTGAGAACGAGGTACGCGACTCCTATCGGGATCGTCGACACGTCGGGCGGCCTTGCTGGGTTAGTTTTACCTTTGACGGAATATCTTGTGCATCGGGATTCCGGTGATGCTTTGGGTAATCTTAGAGTTGAGGTTTTCCACTAGGGAATCCGACGAGATCCCGAGCTTCGTGATTGAGGATTTCTATGTGCATACATAGACAAAACACTGTCCCCAGTAAGCCTCTAGTTGACTAGCTCGTTGATCAAAGATGGTCAAGGTTTCCTGGCCATAGGCAAGTGTTGTTACTTGATAACGGGATCACATCATTATGAGAATCATGTGATGGATTAGACCCAAACTAATAGACGTAGCATGTTGATCGTGTCATTTTGTTGCTACTTTTTTCTGCGTGTCAAGTATTTGTTCCTATGACCATGAGATCATATAACTCACTCACCCGGAGGAATGCTTTGTGTGTATCAAATGTCGCAACATAACTGGGTGACTATAAAGATGCTCTACAGGTATCTCCGAAGGTGTTCATTGAGTTAGTATGGATCAAGACTGGGATTTGTCACTCCGTATGACGGAGAGGTATCTCGGGGCCCACTCGGTAATACAACATCGCACACAAGCCTTGCAAGCATTGTGACTTAGTGTAAGTTGCGGGATCTTGTATTACGGAACGAGTAAAGAGACTTGCCGGTAAACGAGATTGAAATAGGTATGCGGATAGTGACGATTGAATCTCGGGCAAGTAACATACCGAAGGACAAAGGGAATGACATACGGGATTATATGAATCCTTGGCACTGAGGTTCAAACAATAAGATCTTCATAGAATATGTAGGATCCAATATGGGCATCCAGGTCCCGCTATTGGATATTGACCGAGGAGTCACTCGGGTCATGTCTACATAGTTCTCGAATCCGCAGGGTCTGCACACTTAAGGTTCGACGTTGTTTTATGCGTATTTGAGTTATATGGTTGGTTACCGAATGTTGTTCGGTGTCTCGGATGAGATCACGGACATCACGAGGGTTTCCGGAATGTTCCGGAAACGAAGATTGATATATAGGGTGACCACATTTGATTACCGGAAGGTTTTCGGAGTTACCGGGAATATACCGGGAATGACGAATGGGTTCCGGGTATTCACCGGGGGGGTGGGGGGGGGGGGGGCAGCCCAGCCCTGGGAAGCCCATAGACCTTGGGGGTGGCGCACCAGCCCTTGGTGGTCTGGTGGGACAGCCCAAGAAGGCCCTATGCGCCATAGATAGAAAATCAAAGAGAAGAAAAAAAGGAGGTGGGAAAGGAGAGAAGGACTCCACCTTCCAATCCTAGTTGGACTAGGATTGGAGGAGGACTCCTCCTCCCCTTGGTGGCGCAGCCCTTGGGGCTCCTTGAGCCTCAAGGCAAGCCTCCCCTCCCCTCCTATATATATATGGAGCTATTAGGGCTGATTTGAGACGACTTTTGCCACGGCAGCCCGACCACATACCTCCACGGTTTTACCTCTAGATCGCGTTTCTGCGGAGATCGGGTGGAGCCCTGCTGATATTAGATCACCACCAACCTCCGGAGCGCCGTCACGCTACCGGAGAACTCATCTACCTATCCGTCTCTCTTGCAGGATCAAGAAGGCCGAGATCATCGTCGAGCTGTACGTGTGCTGAACGCGGCGGTGCCGTCCGTTCGGCACTAGATCGGAGCGGATCATGGGACGGATCGCGGGACGGTTCGTGGGACGGTTCGCAGGGCGGATCGAGGGACGTGAGGACGTTCCACTACGTCAACCGTGTTTCTTAACGCTTCTGTTGTGCGATCTACAAGGGTACGTAGATCAGAAATCCCCTCTCGTAGATGGACATCACCATGATAGGTCTTCGTGCGCGTAGGAAATTTTTTGTTTCCCATGCGACGTTCCCCAACAGTGGCATCATGAGCTAGGTTCATGCGTAGATGTAATCTCGAGTAGAACACAAAAGTTTTTGTGGGCGGTGATGTGCGTCTTGCTGCCCTCCTTAGTCTTTTCTTGATTCCACGGTATTGTTGGATTGAAGCGGCTTGGACCGACATTACTCGTACGCTTACGAGAGACTGGTTTCATCGCTATGAGTAACTCCGTTGCTCAAAGATGACTGGCAAGTGTCGGTTTCTCCAACTTTAGTTGAATCGGATTTGACCGAGGAGGTCCTTGGATGAGGTTAAATAGCAATTCATACATCTCCGTTGTGGTGTTTGCGTAAGTAAGATGCGATCCTACTAGATACCCATGGTCACCACGTAAAACATGCAACAACAATTAGAGGACGTCTAACTTGTTTTTGCAGGGTATGCTTGTGATGTGATATGGCCAACGATGTGATGTGATATATTGGATGTATGATATGATCATGTTGTAATAGTTAATATCGACTTGCACGTCGATGGTACGGCAACCGACAGGAGCCATAGGGTTGTCTTTAAACTAACGTTTGTGCTTGCAGATGCGTTTACTATATTGCTAGGACGTAGCTTTAGTATTAATAGCATGAGTAGCACGACAACCCCGATGGCGACACGTTGATGGAGATCATGATGATGGAGATCATGGTGTGACGCCGGTGAAAAGAAGATCGTGCCGGTGCTTTGGTGATGGAGATCAAGAAGCACATGATGATGGCCATATCATGTCACTTATGAATTGCATGTGATGTTAATCCTTTATGCACCTTATCTTGCTTAGAACGACGGTAGCATTATGAGGTGATCTCTCACTAAAATTTCAAGACGAAATTGTGTTCTCCCCGACTATGCACCGTTGCGACAGTTCTTTGTTTCGAGACACCACGTGATGATCAGGTGTGATAGACTTAACGTTCACATACAACGGGTGCAAAACAGTTGCACACGCGGAACACTAGGGTTAAGCTTGACGAGCCTAGCATGTGCAGACATGGCCTGAGAACACATGAGACCGAAAGGTCGAGCATGAATCGTACAGTTGATATGATTAGCATAGAGATACTTACCGCTGAAACTATTCTCGACTCACGTGATGATCGGACTTGAGGTAGTGGATTTGGATCATGTACCACTCAAATGACTAGAGAGATGTACTTTTTGAGTGGGAGTTCTTAAGTAATATGATTAATTGAACTAATTGTCATGAACATAGTCTAATGGTCTTTGCGAATTACGATGTAGCTTGCGCTATAGCTCTACTATTTTTATATGTTCCTAGAGAAAATTTAGTTGAAAGTTGATAGTAGCAAACTTTGCAAACTGAGTCTGTAAAACCGAGGATTGTCCTCGTTGCTGCGCAGAAGGCTTATGTCCTTAATGCACCACTCGGTGTGCTGCACCTCGAGTGTCGTTTGTAGATGTTGTGAACATCCGACATACACGTTTCTGATGACTACACGATAGTTCAGTACAAAATACTTAATGGCTTAGAAGCAAGGCGCCGAAGACGTTTTGAAACGTCACGGAACATAAGAGATGTTCTAAAGAGATGAAATTGTGATTTCATGCTTGTGCCCTTGTTAAGAGGTATGAGACCTCCGACAAGATTATTTGTCCACGAAGTAAAGGAGAAAAGCTCAATCGTTGAGCGTGTGCTCAGATTATCTGAGTACGACAATCGCTTGAATCAAGTGGGAGTTGATCTTCCAGATAAGATAGTGATGGTTCTCCAAAGTCACTGCCACCAAGCTGTGAGAGCTTCGTGATGAACTATAACATATCAAGGATAGATACAATGATCCTTGAGCGATTCGCGATGTTTGACAGTGTGAAAGTAGAAATCAAGAAGGAGCATCAATAGTTGATAGTTAGTAAAACCACTAAGTTTCGAGAAAAGCAAGGGCTAGAAGGGATACTTCGTGAAACGGCAAAGCAGTTGCTGCACTAATGAAGAGACCCCAGATTAAACCCAAGCCCGGGACTAAGTGCTTCTGTTATGAGGGGAACAGTCACTGAGGCGGAGCAACTCTAGATACTTGGTAGATAAGAAGGCTGGCAAAAGTCGAAAGAAGTATATTTGATATACATGATGTTGATGTGTACTTTACTAGTACTCCTAGTAGCACGAGGGTATTGGATACCGGTTCGGTTGCTGAGTGATTAGTGACACGAAATGAAAGCTACGGCATAAACGGAGACTAGCTAAAGGCAAGGTGACGATACGTGTTGGAAGTGTTTCCAAGATTGATATGATCAAACATCGCACACTCCCTCTACCATCGGGATTGGTGTTAAACCTAAATAATTGTTATTTGGTGCTTGCGTTAAGCATGAACATGATTGGATCGTGTTTATTGCAATACGATTATTCATTTAAAGAGCATAATGGTTACTCTATTTGCTTGAATAATCACCTTCAATGGTTTATTGAATCTCGATCGTAGTGTTACACATGTTCATGATATTGGTGCCAAAAGATACGAGGTAGTGATGATAGTACCACTTACTTGTGGCACTGCCATTTGAGTCATGTTGGTATAAATTGCATGAAGAGGCTACATGCTGATGGATCTTTATACTCACTTGATTTTGAATCACTAGTGACATACAAATCATACCACATGAGCAAGGCCTTGTTTTCATTGAGATGAAACAAGATAGTAACTTGTTGGAAGTGATACATTTTGATGTATGCAGTCCAATGGGTGCTGAGGCACGCAGTGGATATCATTACGTTCTTACTTCAATGACGATTTGAGTAGATACAAGAGTATTTACTTAATGAATCACAAGTCTGAAATATTGAAAAGTTCAATTCCGTTTCGGAGTGAAGTTCTTCGTAGCAAGAGGATAAACTGTCTATGATATGATCATAGAAATGAATATCTGAGTTACGAGTTTTGGTACGCAGTTAAGACAATGTGGAAATTGTTTCGCAGTTCATGCCACCTGGAACATCATAGTGTGATGATGTGTCTGAACATCATAGCCACACACTATTTGGTATGGTGCATGCTATGATGTCTCTTATTGAATTACCACTATCGTTTATGAGTTATGCATTAGAGACAACCACATTCACTTTAAAATAGGACAGCGCGTATTTCCGTTGAGATGACAGAGTATAGACTGAGGTTTAGAGAAATCTAAACTGTCGTTTCTTGAAAGTTTGGGGCTTCGACACTTATGTGAAAAAGATTCAGTCTGATAAGCTCGAACCCAAAGCGGATAAATGCATCTTCATAGGATATCCAAAACAGTTGGGTACATCTCCTATCTCAGATCCGAAAGCAAAGTGTTTATTTCTAGAAACGGATCCTTTCTCGAGGAAAGATTTCTCTCGAAAGAATTGAGTGGGAGGGTGGTAGAACTTGATGAGGTTATTGAACCATCACTTCAACCAGTGTGTAGCAGGGCGCAGGAAGTTGTTCCTGTGGCGCCTACACCAATTGAAGTGAAAGCTGATGATGGTGATCATCCAGCATCGGATCAAGTTACTACAAGCCTCGTAGGTTGACAAGGTCGCGTACTACTGCAGAGTGGTACGGTAACCCTGTCTTGGAGGTCATGTTGTTGAGCAACAATGAACCTACGAGTTATGGAGAAAGCAATGGTGGGCCCGGATTCCAACAAATAGCTGGAAGCCATGAAATCCGAGAGAGGATCCATGTATGAAAACAAAGTGTGGACTTTGGAAGAACTACTTGATGGTCATAGGACTATTGTGTAAAGATGGATCTTTAAAAGGAAGACAGACGATGATGGTGATAAGTCACTATTAAGAAAAGTTCGACTTGTCGCAAAGATGTTTCCGACAAGATCAAACAGTTGACTATGATGAGACTTTCTCACTCGTAGCGATGCTAAAAGTCTATTAGAATTATGTTAGTAGTTGCTGCATTATTTATGAAATATTGCACATAGGATGTCAAAACATTGTTTCCTCGACGGTTTCCTTGAGCAAACATTGTATGTGATACAACCAGGAGGTTTTGTCGATCCTAAAGATACTAGCAAGTATGCAAGCTCCAGCGATCCTTCAATGGACTGGTGCAAGCATCTCGGAGTTGGAATATACACTTTGATGAGATGATCAAAGATTTTGGGTTTGTATAATGTTTATGAGAAACTTGTATTTCCAAAGAAGTGAGTGGGAGCACTATAGAATTTCTGATAAGTATATGTGGTTGACATATTGTGGATCAGAAGTAATGTAGAATTTCTGTAAAGCATACAAGGTTGTTTGAAAGGAGTTTTCAAAGGAATACCTGGATTGCGCTACTTGAACGTTGAGCATCAAAGATCTATGAAGATAGATCGAAAGCGCTTAATGGAAGTTTCAACAAGATGCATGCCTTGACAAATTTTTGAAGGAGTTCAAAATAGATCAGCAAAGAAGGAGTTCTTGGTTGCGTTGTGAGGTGTGAATTTGAGTAAGACTCAAAACCCGACCCCGGCAGAATAAAGAGAATAGACGAAGGTCATCTTCTATGCCTTGGTCGTAGAATCTGAAGTATGCCATGCTGGGTACCGCACCTGATGAGTGCCTTGACTCAAAGTCTGTTGAGAGGTGCAGAGAGTGATCCATGATTGAATCACTAGCAGCGGTCAAAATTTATCCTTAGTAACTGATGGACTAAGGAATTTTTCTCGATTATGGAGGTGGTTAAAGAGTTTTTTGTAAAGGGTTACGTCGATGCAAGCTTTGACACTAATCCGAATAACTCTGAGTAGTGAAACGGATTCGTATAGTAGAGTAGATATTTGGAGTATTTCCGAATAGCACATAGTAGCAGCATCTATAAGATGACATAAAGATTTGTAAAGAACACACGGATCTGAAAGTTTCAGAACCGTTGACTAAAACCTCTCTCACGAGCAAAACGTGATCAGACCCCATAACTATATGGGTGTTGGATTCGTTGGAATCACATAGTGATGTGAACTAGATTATTGACTCTAGTGCAAGTGGGAGACTGTTGGAAATATGCCCTAGAGGCAATAGTAAATTAGTTATTATTATATTTCTTAGTTCATGATAATCGTTTATTATCCATGCTATAATTGTATTGGTTGGAAACACAGTGCATGTGTGGATACATAGACAAAACACTATCCCTAGTAAGCCTCTAGTTGACTAGCTGGTTGATCAAAGATGGTCAAGGTTTCCTGGCCATAGGCAAGTGTTGTTACTTGATAACGGGATCACATCATTAGGAGAATCATGTGATGGACTAGACCCAAACTAATAGACGTAGCATGTTGATCGTGTCATTTTGTTGCTACTGTTTTCTGCGTGTCAAGTATTTGTTCCTATGACCATGAGATCATATAACTCACTGACACCGGAGGAATTCTTTGTGTGTATCAAACGTCGCAACGTAACTGGGTGACTATAAAGATGCTCTATAGGTATCTCCGAAGGTGTTCGTTGAGTTAGTATGGATCAAGACTGGGAGTTGTCACTCCGTATGACGGAGAGGTATCTCGGGGCCCACTCTGTAATACAACATCACACACAAGCCTTGAAAGCATTGTGACTTAGTGTAAGTTGCGGGATCTTGTATTACGGAACGAGTAAAGAGACTTGCCGGTAAACGAGATTGAAATAGGTATGCGGATACTGACGATCGAATCTCGGGCAAGTAACATACCGAAGGACAAAGGGAATGACATACGGAATTATATGAATCCTTGGCACTGAGGTTCAAACGATAAGGTCTTCGTAGAATATGTAGGATCCAATATGGGCATCCATGTCCCCCTATTGGATATTGACCGAGGAGTCACTCGGGTCATGTCTACATAGTTCTCGAACCCGCAGGGTCTGCACACTTAAGGTTCGACGTTGTTTTATGCGTATTTAAGTTATATGGTTGGTTACCAAATGTCGTTCGGAGTCCCGGATGAGATCATGGACGCCATGAGGGTTTCCGGAATGGTCTGGAAACGAAGATTGATATATAGGATGACCTCATTTGATTACCGGAAGGTTTTCGGAGTTACCGGGAATGTACCGGGAATGACGAATGGGTTCCGGGTGTTCACTGGGGGGGGGGGCAGCCCACCCCGGGGAAGCCCATAGGCCTTGGGGGTGGCGCACCAGCCCTTGGTGGGCTGGTGGGACAGCCCAAGAAGGCCCTATGCGCCATAGATAGAAAATCAAAGAGAAAAGAAAAAAAGGAGGTGGGAAAGGAGAGAAGGACTCCACCTTCCAATCCTAGTTGGACTAGGATTGGAGGAGGACTCCTCCTCCCCTTGGTGGCGCAGCCCTTGTGGCTCCTTGAGCCTCAAGGTAAGCCTCCCCTCCCCTCCTCCTATATATATGGAGCTATAAGGGCTGATTTGAGACGACTTTTGCCACGGCAGCCCGACCACATACCTCCACGGTTTTACCTCTAGATCGCGTTTCTGTGGAGCTTGGGCGGAGCCCTGCTGATATTAGATCACCACCAACCTCCGGAGCGCCGTCACGCTACCGGAGAACTCATCTACCTCTCCGTCTCTCTTGCTGCATCAAGAAGGCCGAGATCATCGTCGAGCTGTACGTGTGCTGAACGCGGAGGTGCCGTCCGTTCGGCACTAGATCGGAGCGGATCATGGGACGGATCGCGGGACGGTTCGTGGGACGGTTCGCGGGGCGGATCGAGGGACGTGAGGACATTCCACTACATCAACCGCGTTTCTTAACGCTTCTGCTGTGCGATCTACAAGGGTACGTAGATCAGAAATCCCCTCTCGTAAATGGACATCACCATGATAGGTCTTCGTGCGCGTAGGAAATTTTTTGTTTCCCATGCGACGTTCCCCAACATTGTCATGCCGTGACTTGCATGTTTTTAGCTGCTCATGCATCATTTGTGTTGTGCATCATGTGGTGAATTCCGTGTGTTGATTTGTGTTTCCGGTTTGCTTCGTCTCGATAGAGTTCCGCAGCGTGTCGGATTGTGAGGACCCGTTCGACTACATCGGTTCGTCTGCTTCACGGAGGCATTCTTCTTCCAAGCGGGATCTCAGGCAAGATGACCATTTCCCCAGATACCATTACTATCATTGCCATGCTAGTTTCACCGTTGCTACCGTTTATGTCTCGTTGCCTACCACATGTTAAATATTAGCCTCTCAACAATGCCATGAAATCTTCAACCTGTTCAACCTAGCAAACCACTGATTGGCTATGTTACTGCTTGCTTAACCCTGTTGATAGCGTTGCTAGTTGCAGGTGCAGATGCTTCCATGTGAAAGCATGGGTTCCTTGTTATATCACCATATTAAATGCTATTTAATTTAATGCACCTATATACTTGGTAAAAGGTGGAAGGCTCGGCCTTTCTAGCCTGGTGTTTTGTTCCACCTTTGCCCCCTTAGTTTCCGGCTACCGGTGTTATGTTCCATAAATGAGCGCTCCTAACATGATCGGGGTTGTTATGGGGACCCCCTTGATAATTCGTTTTAGATTAAGACTGGTCTGGCAAGGCCCAACTTTGGTACTACATTTGCCTAAACACCTAATAAAATTGCATAGGGACTTTCCGGACCCCGAGGATAATTTAATCAACCCCCGGGCCAGTGCTCCTCATGAGTGTTGGTCCAAATTGGCAGACTACGGGGCCACCGCGGGGCAACCCGAGGTTTGGTTCTCCTAGTGTGACCCATCCATCGTGTCCTGAGAACGAGGTACGCGACTCCTATCGGGATCGTCGACACGTCGGGCGGCCTTGCTGGGTTAGTTTTACCTTTGACGGAATATCTTGTGCATCGGGATTCCGGTGATGCTTTGGGTAATCTCAGAGTTGAGGTTTTCCACTAGGGAATCCGACGAGATCGCGAGCTTCGTGATTGAGGATTTCTATGCGGCTTGTGGTAATTTGTGATGGACTAGTTGGAGCACCCCTGCAGGGTTAAATCTTTTCCGAAAGCCGTGCCCGCGGTTATGTGGCAATGTGGAAACTTTGTTTAACACTGGTTCTAGATAACTTGAAGATAACTTAATTAAAACTTGCCAACAGTGTGCGTAACCGTGACTGTCGCCTTCGTGAGTTCTTACTCCAATCGAGGACACGGTGGGGTTATGCCTGACGTAGGTAGGTGTTCAGGATCATTCTTTTGATCATTAGTAGTTCACGTCCGTTATGCGTAGATCTTCCCTCTCTTACTTCTTGTACTCGTAAGTTAGCCACAATAAATATATGCTTAGCCGCTGCTGCAACCTCACCACTTAACCATGCCTCACCCATTAAGCTTTGCTAGTCTTGATACCTTTGGAAATGAGATTGCTGAGTCCCCTATGGCTCACAGATTACTATAACACCAGTTGCAGGTACAGGTAAAGGTTACTTGACGCGAGCGTGTTGATTGTTCATTTGGAGTTGCTTCTTCTTCTTCTTCTTCATCGATCTAGGATGGGTTCCTTGCCGGCAGCCTGGGATAGCAAGGATGGACGTCGTTCTTATTTTCTCGTTTGTTTTCGTCCGTAGTCGGACCCTGCTCTTACTCTTGATGATTATGTAACGTACTGATGTGACTCTGATGTAGCTTGTGGAGAGTGTAAGCAAACTCTGTATTTATCTCTTCTTTTCAGTACATTTACTTGTAACTATATCCATTCTTGCGACACGACGAGATGCGCTTCTATCCCCGACGAGGCCTTCGTGCCAAATTGAGGATAGGGTCGCATCTTGGGCCTGACACTAGGGGCCGAGTGCCATGATTTCAGATCTGAACCTATTATGTTGTCGCCAATATATGTGTGTTTTAGATCCTATCTTGCAAGTTGTAGTCACCTACTATGTGTTATGACCCGGCAACCCCGGAGTGACAATAGCCGGAACCACTCCCGGAGATGACCATAGTATGAGGAATTCATGTATTCACCAAGTGTTAATGCATTGATCCGGTTCTTTATTAAAAGGAGAACCTTAATATCCCATAGTTTCCATTACGATCCCGCTGCCACGGGAGGGATGGACAATAGATGTCATGCAAGTTCTTTTCCCTAAGCACGTATGACTACATACGGAATACATGGGTACATTAGATTGACGAACGGGAGCTAGTTACATATCTCTCCATGTTATAGCTGTTACATGATGAATCACATCCGACATAATCATCCATCACCGATCCAATGCCTACGAGTCTTTTACTACTGGTCCTTGCTACGTTACTTTGTCTCTACTGCTGTTCCTTCCTACTGGTGTCACTACTGTTATTCCCTGCTACTTCTGTCACTACTGTTGTTACTTGCTACTGCTGTCACTGCTGCTGTTACTTGCTAGTTTGCTGTTACCGGCTGCAAGACTTTTCTGGCACCATTGATACAACAAGTCAGGAATAGTCTGCCGTCAACAGACCCTTTTCTAGCACCTTTTCTATCATACCACTTTGCTACTGATACTTTGCTTGCACATACTAATCTTTCAGGTGTGGTTGAATTGACAAGTCAGCTGCTAATACTTGAGAATATTCTTTCGCTTCCCCTTGAGTCAAATCAATAAATTTGGGTTGAATACTCTACCCTCGAAAATTGTTGTGATCCCCTACACTTGTGGGTTATCAAGACTATTTTGTGGCGCCGTTGCCGGGAAGCATACCTATATTCTCTGAGTCACTTGGGATTTACGTCTGCTGATCACTACGAGGAATCCGATAGATCCAAGAACTAAGGTCTTGCCTTCCACTACGAGGATAGGTAAGGAATTGCCATCTAGCTCTGCACTTGATTCACGTTCAGTTATGAGTAAGTTTGCGACACCACCTCCTACTAGAAATCTTGATATGTCGCCTGCGCTTGATGATGGTACTTCTGCTGCCTATGATGCTTATGATGCTATGCTTGATACTACTATGCCTGATGATGCTATGATTGATACTATGTTTGATGATGCTATGCCGGATACTATGCCTCATGATGCTATGCTTGATACTGCTTTGCCTGATGATGCTATGCCTGATACTGCTTTGCCACTAGGTGCATTCCTTGATGCACAAATTGCTAGAGCTGCTGCTAGATGTGATGATACTTCTGAAACTGCTGATACTATTGAAGTAGAACCTGCTATTTTGCCTGCTAGAACTAGCTCTCCTATGCCTGAATTGCCGATATGTTATGGAGGGAGAGATAGCGCAGGATTTTCTTGCGTGTAAGGATAGCTATGATGTTGAGAAATTACTACGCAAGTGGAAACAAAAATCTCTGAATGCTAGGATATAATACGACCCGAAGTTTGCCACTTCGCCTATCTTTGTGACCGATAAGGATTATGAATTCTGTGTCGACCCCGAGTTAATCACTCTGGTCCAATCTGATCCTTTTCACGGTTATGAGTCTGAAACAGTTGTAGCCCATCTTACCAAACTCCACGATATAGCCACCCTATTCACTAGTGAGGAAAAGATCTGCCACTACTATATCCCTTAGCTGTTTCCTTTCTCACTAAAGGATGATGCTAAGACTTGGTTCACTTCTCTTGCTCCTGGTTATGTGCGTAGCCCCCAGGAGATGGTCTACTACTTCTTGGAAAAATATTTCCCTGCCCATAAGAATCAAGCTGCCTTGCAGGAAATATACAACTTTGCTCAAGCTGAAGAAGAGAGTCTCCCACAAGCTTGGGGGAGGCTCATCCAGCTACTGAATGCTTTGCCTGATCACCCACTTGAGAAGAGCGAAATACTTGATATCTTCTATAATGGACTTACTAATGCTTCCAAAGACCACCTATATAGTTGTGCCGGTTGTGTTTTTAGGGAACGAACTGTAGAACAAGCTAAGATTCTACTGAATAACATCTTGTGCAATGAGAATGCTTGGACTATTCCCGATCCACCTCCTAAGCCAACTCCAAAGAAAAGAGGTATTCTATTCCTCAGTCCCGAAGATATGCAAGAAGCTAAGAAATCTATGCGAGAGAAAGACATTAAATCTGAAGATGTCAAAAATCTACCACCTATCGAAGAGATCCATGGTCTTGATAACCCCATACAGGTAGTAGAAGTAAATTCTCTGTGTAGGTTTGATGAGAGTGATATTCCTTTTGATAAACCTGCTAGCTTATGCCTGGATGAATTTGATACCTTTGTTGCCAAACAACAGAGTTTCAATGATTATGTTAGCAGACAATTGGAACAGAATGCTCGTATGCTTAGTCATCTAAGTGCTTGTGTGGACAGAAATGTCAACGATCTTAAGCTTCTAAGTAAACATGCCTCTATGGTTACTACTCAGGTAGAACAAGTACTTAAAGCTGAGAATGACTTTCTCAATGAGTTGAATGACAATTCTGTTAGAGTCGTCACTAGAGGCGGTAGAATGACCCAGGAACCTTTGTATCCTGAGGGTCATCCGAAGAGAATTGAACAAGATTCTCAAGGAGTTAGCACTGATGCACCTAGTCATCCTAGAAAGAAGAAGAAAAATGATAGGAACCTGCGCGCTAGCAACCCAGTTGCTGCTACACCTGAGAGTCCAAATGATGTCTCTGTCTCTGATGCTGAAACACAATCTGGTGATGAACATGAGCCTAATGATAATATCAATAGTGATGTTCATGAAGATGCTCAACCTAGCAATGAAAAGGATGTGGAGATTGAACCTGTTGATCTTGATAATCCACAGCCTAAGAATAGAAGATACGATAAGAATGACTTCGCTGCTAGGAAGCACGGTAAAGAAAGGGAACCATGGGTTCAGAAACCCATGCCCTTTCCTCCCAAACAATCCAGGAAAAAGGATGATGAGGATTTTGAGCGCTTTGTTGAAATGATCAGACCTTTCTTTCTGCAAATGCGTTTGACAGATATGCTCAAAATGTCTTCGTATGCTAAGTACATGAAAGATATTGTGACTAATAAGAGGAGGATACATGAGGTTGAGATTTCCACCGCTCGCTAATTATACCTTCAAGGGTGGAACTCCTAAGAAACTAGGTGATCCTGGTGTACCCACTATACCTTGGTCCATTAAAGGTAACTACATTAGAACTGCTTTGTGCGACCTTGGAGCCAGTATTCGTGTTATGCGTCTCTCGCTTTATCGTAGACTTGAACTGGATAAGTTGACACCCACTTAAATCTCTTTGCAAATGGCCGACAAATCAACTGCTTTCCCTATTGGCATTTGCAAGGATGTGCGTGTTGTGGTTGCAAACATCACTATCTTAACAGACTTTGTTATCTTAGATATTCCCGAGGACGATGCCATGGCTGTCATCCTCGGAAGACCCTTTTTAAACACTGCAGGGGCTGTTATAGATTGCAACAAAGGCAATGTCACTTTCCATGTCAACGGTAATGAGCACACGCTGCACTTTCCAAGGAAACAATATCGAGTACATTGCATCAATGCTATCGAAAAGACTTCATCGATTCTTATTGGGAGCTTTGAATGCCCTATTCCTCGTGTCAAGATGAAGTATGATTTGCTTGTTGGGGAAATACACATCCCCATTGAGGTAACCTAGTAACTATTCAAAAATTCTCTGTCTTCTTTTGCGATTCGAAAAGGTTTGTCGAGGAGACTTGATCAACCTCATTAACGGATTTCTTTCGATGACCATGAGATGGATGAATCGAGGAGTCACAACCTGTGTTCCAAGCTTTCACCTTAGGTTGCTTAGAATAAAAATGATAGATTTAGTTTAGTTTTCCCTGTTTTCTGTTTTAGCGTCCGGTAGAAAAGTACCCCAAAAATGAAAGTTCTCCAATCATCTTGAAAATCAAGTATGATTTTTTCTGGATTTTTTGAAAAATACTGAGACGAAGAGCTTGTTTGGGGCTGCACCAGTGGGCCACAAGCCCAGGGGGCGCACGCACCCCCTGGCCGTGCCACCCAGGCTTGTGGGGCCCACAGGCATGCCCTCCACTCATTCTTACTCTCGTCTGGTTCTCCTACCTCCAGGAAAAATCGTTTCGCAGCTCAAACCCGTGTTCTTGCTCCTCTTGCTGGGATTTTCGATCTCTTTGCTCAAAGCACCATTCTCCGAACTATTTTGGGGAAATTACTCCTTGGTAAGTGACTCCTCCATTGGTCTAATTAGTTTTTGCTCTAGTGCCTCATACTCCGCGTATTTTTGCTGCCTTGGTGACCATGTTCTTGAGCTTTGCATGCTGATTTAGCTGGTCCCAAGTAGTTTTGATGCGTAATATGGCCTGTAGGCACTTGTGGGAGTAGTCGCTACGAGTTTTGTTGAGCCTTATTCACTTTTCCTTGGAATCACTAAAAATTTCAGAAAATTTCAGAGATAGGAAAAGGGAAAAGATGAGGAGGTTCTTAAGAGGCTCGTCAAGCCGTGACCCCAAGGATGATGGGAGTGAGAAGAAGCCCAAGTATCTGGTCCCTCGAGTCGCGGAAGTTCGAGCGTGCGAGTGGCCAAGCGACGTGTTCTTATGCGATGCTGGAATTTATGAGGACTTTTATCACTTGGTGAAGAACGCAGGCCTTACCGCCTTCGTTGAAGATAAGTGTCCGCAATACCTCCTCCTCACTAATATCTTCGTACAAAGCTTTAACTTCTATCCGAGGAAGAACCCTCCTATGGTTGAGTTTAAACTTTATGATATCCCCGAGCGCATGTCGCTCAGGATTTTTGCAATATTTACAAATTGCCTTTTTGTTGGGGGTATTCATGAACCTCGTCCACGGGACATGGAAGCTTTCATCGATACAATTGATGTAGGAGAGGAGAGAGGAGTGTCTTGCGCTAGAGCTGCTAGCATACATTTTCCCCTGCTTCGGTACTTCTCATTATTTGTGGGAAAATGTTTGATTGGTCATGGGAAAGCTGGGTCACTTAGTTCCCCAGATCTTGCGGTCTTGCGCGAAGCCCTTTATAACGATAAAACATATAGCTTGGGCGCTATAGTAGCTCAATGGTTGAACACGAACCATTCTAAGGGCATTGTCTATGGAGGTATCTATGCTACCCGTCTTGCCAGACACTTTGAGATACCTATTAGACTGGACGAGGAAGAAGAGATTCTTCTTCCCAAGAGATATCTAGATTACGATAGCATGGTTTGCCATGACTTTCTGGATAGAGATATAAATAGAAGGATGATTTATAACCTGGTATTTAGTCAGGGTACTCGTGAGACTATTACTTTGCCTGCTCCTTCTTTGTTCAATCTTCATGTAGGCAGGTACATTATTATGCCCTCGGACATCCACGCATATTGGGGCTTAGCCCAACCACAGGTGCCCGTGCCCAAGCCACCAGCCGAGTACCAGACGCCAGTTTATCAGTGGGAGCCAGAGGAGCTCACACAGCAGTGGCATCCTCAGTCCACTCCGGAGTACCCCGGAGCTGGTTATTTCCCTTCTTGTGAGTAGACCAACTTAGGCCAAAAGCCTAAGCTTGGGGGGTACGTGTTTCTCACCGACTTTACATTCTTGCTTATGCTTTCACTTTGTTCGTCGGTGTTCACACTTTGCCACTGTATCATCCATGTTAGTTTATTTTCTTTTTCTCGTTTTCTTTTCGTGTGTTTGTCTAGTTTGAGAAAACCCAAAAATATTTTCTTTTCTTCTTTTACTTGTTGGGATATTTCCAGTATAAATAGTTTTCTTTTTTTTTCTTTGGGTCAAGGTAGAAGACCATGGTTACAATGTTTAGTAGCTCTTGCATGCATACCTGTTTAGATTTCAAAGAGCCATATTACTTTGTCTTCTCCTTTGTGATTCCCTGCAGATTCCAGCTTTAGTCCAATGCAGGAGCACGCTTATTATTGTTCAAATCATTCGGTCGTGCAAGTGAAAGGCAATAATGACGATATATGATAAAGTGACTAGGCCTGGAAAAGTTGTTATGAACTCGATCTATTTTGTTTTTGTAAACATGACTAGCTCATCATGCCTGATTCAGCTTTGCTGTGAGAGAAACATGTTTGCAATGACAACTTAGAGATCATAGTTGCTTATTCCATGCTTACTTAGCTAGGAGCTTATAATGGTTTGTCTTGGTTGCCGACATGAATGTCGAGATAACTATGATGTAGTATGATAGGATGGTATCCTCCTTTGAATGTTTCAAGTGGCTTGACTTGGCGCATGTTCACGCATGTAGTTGAAACAAAATCAACATAGCCTCTATTATATTCATGTTCATGGTGATTTATGTCCTACTCATGCTTTAACTCAAAGTTGGTTAATCTCAATGCATTTTGATGACTGTTGTCGCTCTCTAGTTTGTCGCTTCCCAGTCTTTTGCTAGCCTTCACGTGTACTAAGCGGGAATACTGCTTGTGCATCCACTCCCATAAACCCAAAGTTGTTCCATATGAGTCCACCATACCTACCTATGTGCGGTATCTACCTGTCGTTCCAAGTAAATTTGCATGTGCCACTCTCTAAACCTTCAAGAAATAATCTGTTTTGCATGCACGAACCGCTCATGTAGTGACAGGGGGCTATTAGTATCTTCCATGCTAGGCGTGTTATCCTCGAGATGTGTTTATTCACTATCATTCACGAGAAAGGGGCCGGTAATTGGAATTCCCAGTTCCATGCTCAAATCGAAAAGATAATTGCAAAAAAAAATCCCCTAGGATTGATGTTGGTACGGACGGTAGCTGAGGATTCGGTTAGCCGTGGAGTGTGATTGATTGGTGGTGGGGGAGTCAAAACTTTACTTTTCTCTTTGGGAACCGCCTATAGCATGTGTGTAGTCATTCCGTTGACAATGAAAGCATGCCACCCAAAATTATTATCTATGTTTTCAAAGCTTAAGCTCTGGCACCTCTGCAAATCAATGCTTCCCTCTACGAAGGGCCTGTCTATTTATGTTCTGTTGAGTCATCCTCCTCTTATAAAAGCACCACTTAGAGAGAACCTCTGTCATTTTTATGCTTTGCTTTTAACTGTGTTGAGTATGACTGTGACTGGATCTTCTTTGCCATGAATTACAATGTTTAGTCATCCCTTGGTATTTGAAGGTGTTCTGCATTTATGTTTTGCGGTCTCAGGAAGAGCTAGCGAGATACCATCTATTCGTACTGCTTCATGTTGTTTTGATTGAAGTGTTTACGTTTGAGGCTTATTATTATTTGCTCGCTAGTTGATTATGCCATTGATATGAGTTTACCGTGAAACCTAGATGTCATTTGCTTATGTGGTTTGCTAGTGATCTTGCTAAAACTCTGGATATGAGTTAAACATAGTTGCAACAACAAGATCAAACAGAGTTCGTCAAAGTTTTTCTTTTGTCTCTTTCAGTTTGTCAACTGAATTTCTTGAGGACAAGCAAGACATTAAGCTTGGGGGAGTTGATACGTCTCCGTCTTATCTACTTTTTCGAACTCTTTTGCCCTTGTTTTGGACTCTAATTTGCATGATTTGAACGGAACTAACCCGGACTAACGTTGTTTTCAGCAGAATTGCCATGGTGTTGTTTTTGTGCAGAAATAAAAGTTCTCGGAATGACCTGAAAATTTGCGGAGAATTTTTTCTGGAATTAATGAAAAATACCTGCGCAAAGATCCACCAGAGGGGGTGAGCCAGTGGGCCACAAGCCTAGGGGGCGCGGCCACCCCCCCAGGGTGCACCAACCAGGCTTGTGGGGCCCACGTGGCTCCACGGCCTCCAAACTCAGCTCTATTTATTCCGTTTCGCCCGGAAAAAAATCAGACAGAAGGATTCATTGCGTTTTACGATACGAAGGCGCTGCCACCTCCTGTTCTTCATCTCGAGGGCAGATCTGGACTCCGTTTTGGGCTCGAGAGAGGAAAAATCGTTGCCATCGTCATCATCAACCTTCCTCCATCGCCAATTCCATGATGCTCTTCATCGTTCGTGAGTAATCTCATCGTAGGCTTGCTGGACGGTGATGAGTTGGATGAGATCTATCATGTAATCGAGTTAGTTTTGACGGGGATTGATCCCTAGTATCCACTATGTTCTGAGATTGATGTTGCTAATACTTTGCCATGCTTAATGCTTGTCACTTGGGCCCGAGTGCCGTGGTTTTATCATCTGAACCTATTATGTTGTCGCCAATATATGTGTGTTTTAGATCCTATCTTGCAAGTTGTAGTCACCTACTTTGTATTATGACCCGGCAACCCCGGAGTGACAATAACCGGAACCACTCCCGGAGATTACCATAGTATGAGGAGTTCATGTATTCACGAAGTGTTAATGCGTTGGTCCGGTTCTTTATTAAAAGGAGAACCTTAATATCCCGTAGTTTCCATGAGGACCCTGCTGCCACAGGAGGGATGGACAATAGATGTCATGCAAGTTCTTTTCCCTAAGCATGTATGACTACATACGGAATACATGCCTACATTAGATTGACGAACGAGAGCTAGTTACATATCTCTCTGTGTTATAGCTGTTACATGATGAATCACATCCGGCATAATCATCCATCACCGATCCAATGCCTACGAGTCTTTTACTACTGGTCCTTGCTACGTTACTTTTTCTCTACTACTGTTCCTTGCTACTTCTGCCACTACTGGTGTTCCTTGCTACTGCTGTCACTACTGCCGTTACTTGCTACTGCTGTCACCACTGTTGTTACTTGCTACTTTGCTGTTACCTGCTGCAAGACTTTTCTGGTACCATTGATACAACAAGTCAGGAATAGTGCGCCGTCAACAGACCCTTTTCTGGCACCGTTGCTATCATACCACTTTGCTACTGATACTTTGCTTGCAGATACTAATCTTTCAGGTGTGGTTGAATTGACAACTCAACTGCTAATACTTGAGAATATTCTTTCGCTTCCCCTTGAGTCGAATCAATAAATTTGGATTTAATACTCTACCTCGAAAACTGTTGCGATCCCCTACACTTGTGGGTTATCAGCTACTCATTTAAATGTGAGAATAATCGTTGTTCTATTTATATGAGTGGTATGTTTTATGGTCATGCCCCGCTGGTCAATGGTTTATTCTTAATGAGTCTCGAACATGATGTGACACATATTCATAGTGTGAGTACCAAAAGATGTAAAGTTGATAATGATAGTCCCACATATTTATGGCATTGCCACCTTGGTCATATCGGTGTCAATAGCATGAAGAAACTCCATACAGATGGACCTTTGGAGTCTCTTGATTTTGAATCATTTGACACATGTGAACCGTGCCTCATGGGAAAGATGACCAAGATTCCGTTCTCCGGAACAATGGAGCGAGCAACCAACTTGTTGGAAATAATACATACAGATGCATGTGGTCCAATGAGCGTTGAGGCTCGTGGTGGCTATCGTTTTGTTCTCACCCTGAATGATGATTTAAGTAGATATGGGTATGTCTACTTAATGAAGCACAAGTCTGAAACCTTTGAAAGGTTCAAGGAATTTCAGAGTGAGGTAGAGAATCAACATGACAAGAAAATTAAGTTTCTACGATCTGATCGAGGCGGAGAATATTTGAGTCACGAGTTTGGCACGCACCTAAGGAAATGTGGAATTGTTTCACAACTCACGCTGCCTGGCACAGCGCAGCGTAACAGTGTGTCTGAACGTCGTAATCGCACTTTATTGGATATGGTGTGATCTATGATGACGCTTACTGATTTACCGCTATCATTTTGGGGATATGCATTGGAAACTGCCGCATTCACTTTAAATCGGGCACCGTCTTAATCCGTTGATACGACACCGTACGAATTATGGTTTGACAAGAAACCTAAGCTGTCGTTTCTGAAAGTTTGGGGCTGCAATGCTTACGTGAAGAAACTTCAACCTGAGAAGCTCGAACCCAAAGCGGAAAAATGCGTCTTCATAGGATACCCTAAGGAAACTATTGGGTATACCTTCTATCTTAGATCCAAAGGCAAAATCTTTGTTGCCAAGAACGAATCCTTTCTAGAGAAAGGGTTTCTCCCAAAAGAAGTAAGTGGGAGGAAAGTAGAACTTGATGAGGTAATGGTACCCCCTCTTGAACCGGAGAGTAGCACAACACAAGAAAATGTTTGTGAGGTGTGTGGACCGGCTAGAGAAGAAGTTCATGATGATGATCATGAAACTTCAGATCAGGTTGCTACTAATCCTCGAAGGTCCAGAAGGACACGTTCCACACCAGAGTGGTACGACAAACCTGTCATGGAAATCATGTTGTTGGACAACAGTGAACCTTCAAACTATGAAAAAGCGATGGCGGGCCCGGATTCCAACAAATGGCTTGAAGCCATGAAATCTGAGATAGGATCCATGTACGAGAACAAAGTATGGACTTTGGTGGACTTGCCCGATGATCGGCGAGCCATAGAAAATAAATGGATCTTTACTAAGAAGACTGATGCAGATGGTAATGTGACCATCTATAAGGCTCGACTTGTCGCTAAGGGTTATCGACAAGTTCAAAGGATTGGCTACGATGAGACCTTCTCACTCGTAGTGATGCTAAAGTCGGTCTGGATCATGTTAGCAGTTGCCGCATTTTATGATTATGAAATCTGGCAAATGGACGTCAAAACAACATTCCTGAACGGCTTTCTTAAGGAAGAATTGTATATGATACAACCAGAAGGTTTTGTCGATCCTAATAATGCTGACAAGGTATGCAAGCTCCAGCGCTCCATCTATGGGCTGGTGCAAGCATCTCGGAGTTGGAACATTCGCTTTGATGAGGTGATCAAAGCGTTTGGGTTTGTACAGAGTTACGGAGAAGCATGTATTTACAAGAAAGTGAGTGGGAGGTGTGTAGCATTTCTCATATTATACGTGGATGACATATTGTTGATGGGAAATGATATAGAACTATTGGAAAGCATAAAGGCCTATTTGAATAAAAGTTTTTCAATGAAGGACCTTGGAGAAGCTGCTTACATATTAGACATCAAGATCTATAGAGATAGATCAAGATGTCTCATTGGTCTTTCACAAAGCACATACCTTGACAAGATATTGAATAAGTTCAATTTGATAAGGCTAAGAAGGGGTTCTGGCATGTATTACAAGGTGTGAAGTTGAGTACGACTCAACGCCCGACCATGGCAGAAGATAGAGAAAAGATGAGTACCGTCCCCTATGCTTCAGCCATAGGCCCTATTATGTATGCCATGCTGTGTACCAGACCTGATGTGAACCTTGCCATAAGTCTGGTAGGGAGGTACCAAAGTGATCCAGGAGTATATCACTGCACAACGGTCAAGAACATCCTTAAGTACCTGAAACGGACTAAAGATATGTTTCTCGTTTATGGAGGTGCCAAAGAGCTCATCGTAAAGGGTTACGTCGATGCTAGCTTCAACACAGATCTGGATGACTCCATGTCACAAACCGGATACGTGTATATTTTGAATGGTGGGGCAGTCAGCTTGTGCAGTTGCAAGCAAAGCGTTGTGGCGGCATCTACATAGCTGCTTCGGAAGGAGCACATGAAGGAGTTTGGATGAAAGAGTTCATCATCGACCTAGGAGTGATTCCTAGTGCGTCGGGCCCGATGACTCTCTTTTGTGACGACACTGGTGCTATTATCATTGCCAAGGAGCCTAGGTTTCACAAGAAGACCAAGCACATCAAGCGCCGCTTCAATTCCATTCATGGATACATCCAGGATGAATATATAGATATTTGTAAAGTACATACGGATCTAAATGTCGCAGATCCGTTGACTAAACCTCTTTCACGGGCAAAGCATGGTCAGCACCAGAACTCCATGGGTGTTCGATTCATCACAACTAGCAGAGTTACCCGCGCATTTGCGCAGCCAGATTTGATATGTACTACCATACGTCTCTTCATTTATACATGTTCTTGATGATATGGTTTTGACTAATACTTTACCTATGAGCATGCCTTTGCAATATAATACATGGTAGTTATATGAAGAACTCCGTGAAGAATAAAAAATATATTTATTTTAATTTTAAATTCTATTACATTTTGTGTTGATTGATAATATTTTTGTTGTTGTGCATATTGTTCATGCTATACGCTTTTTGATTCATGAACCATAGATAATTACATACCAATGAATACCAGTGCCGCAGTTCCGTGCGGGCATGTTGTTTCCATCTAGAGAATCAATATGTCTCCCTTTCCTTTCAACTCATAATTTATTTATTTTGTTTGATCTCATCTCATAATGACTTTGATTTGCGTACGTACGTATGTTGGAGCAAACCTATTTTAGAGCATCTCCTATAGCAGCAGCGCTAAAATGCAGCGCGCGCACGCCGCTCGAGCAGCGCGCGCAAAAATGCAAACATGTGAATTTGACACAAACAAGTTGATGCATAAAAGTTCATGCCCACAAGTTCATCCAACCAACTTGAAAATGCAAACAAGTTCAAGACATATGAATGAAAGACACATCAATCATCATCTTCCTCGTCTTCGTCCTCATCATCCGAAGACGATTCTTCCGCCTCCGTAGATGAATCTTCCTCCCTAACCTCATCACGCACCGCATCACGTGAAACTCTGACGGTGTTGGCAAGATCTTCAACGGCGGCTGGAGGTGCACCCATGCCTCCCATGGCGGCCGGAGGTGCACCCATGCCTCCCATGAGAGAAGCAAAACTCATGCCTCCCATGGTGGCCATAGCGTCGGAGGGTGCTCCAAACCCACCCATGCCTCCCATGGCGGCCGGAGGTGCACCCATGCATCCCATGGCTCCAAAGCCACCCATGCCTCCCATGGTGCCGAGACCACCGCCACCCATGGCGCCGAGGCCACCGCCACCCATGCCGCCAAGGCCACCGCCACCCATGCCGCGGATCAAGGCTCTTTTTTGGATCAAGACTTCCTCACGGGCAAGGTTGACATATTCCTTTTGCGCATCATTGAACAAAGGTGTGTCCAAGAAGAACAAGTGCTTCTCCCATTCCAACAACTTAGCTCGCTCCTCCATGCCCACCTTCCTCTCCTCCAATGCCACTTTCCTCTCCTCGGCGGCCACCCTCCTCTCCTCGGCCGCCAACCTCCTCTCCTCGGCCGCGACATCTTGGTTCCTTGCCATTTTCCTCACCTCGTTGGCTTCTTTTTTTGCCTTCACAATAGCTTCCATAGCATTTGTGAGCTCATCATGTCCTTTCCTCTTCTTCTTTTCGGTTTTGTCCTTCTTGCACCCATCCGGTCGTTTTGGTTTCGAGTATGAAACCGAGTTGGGTGTGGGGCTTATCTTGCCCTCATCACTAGATGCATCATCCTCCTCCTCATCATCATTCAACTCAATTGTTCGCTTGCGTTTGTTGCTCAAATGCAAATTATCCAAATCTTCACGCTTCTTCCATTTCTCATCATCCTTCAACACTTCATAGCAATGAGGCAAGGTAAAGATCTTTCCTTTCTTGATCTTCCCCTTCTTGGTTGTCCTCGTCTCTTCTTTGAACAAGTTTTGTGAAATGTTGTACTACAAGAAAAACAAAACAAGTTAGCACTTCGGACACCAAAAACAAGTATGATGCACATGTATGAGATGCCACTTACTCTATCATCCTCATTTGTGCCACTTGGGTTAAGCTTGTCAACTGCCTTTTGTGCGGCCGCCCACTTTTGACAATCCAAGTTGATGGTCGACCATCGGGACCGAAGTGATCTCTCCGAGCGGTCAATTCCACTCACGTTCTGAGCATCAAAGTATTCTTTCATTCGCCCCCAATAAGCATCTCTACTTTGATCACCTCCAATGGATGGATCCCTCGACACTTGCAACCAAGTATTGCATAGTAATTTGTCATCGTTGGTGGTGTAATTGCCCGCTCTTCCTTTCAGCGCCGCGACAATGCCCTCACCCTCCTCGTCCACCTCAAACTCATGGTCGTCCAAATGGATGTCATTGGTTTGAGACCAATGCGAATTGTTGGACCCAACACCCATAGTTGACACGTATGCATCATTGTTGAGACTACAAAGTTTTTGAACAATGCAAATATTAGCTATCTATATGATGATGCATTGAAAAAATAACAAGAAAATAAAAGTTGGAATTTTTTTCACCTGGGGGGCATTTCGTCGAACACGTGGTGCGCGTCGGCCACCGGCTCAACGAGTGAACTCGTCGGCGCTCCGGTAGACGCTGCGCCGGTCCGCCGCCCTGCAAGCTTCGTCTTCGTCTTCGAGCTCCCGGAACCGTCCGCCGCCTTCTTCTTGCTGGATGTTTTTCCTTTCTTCGACCCCACCGCGGCAGCACGGGACGGGACGACAGCGGCACGGGACGGCGCCGGCGCGACGCCACCCGTCGGCGTGGTCATCCGCGGCGGCAAGAAGAGGCTGCGCGTGAGGCCGGCGGTCGGCGGAGCTCCGGCGGTGGCGACGCCAACGCTCGCCGCGCTAGGGTTTTCGGCGTCGGTGGCGGCGGTGGCGGGGGGCTCGCGGTTGTACAGCGGGGTGAGCGGGGTGCCGGTCTGCGTGTCCATGGTGGCAGGGGCGCTGGCGCCGGCGCGCGGTGCGAAGGAGGAAGAAAGAGAGAAAGTTCGCGCGCGCGCTCGAGTCCGTCGCGCGCGGAAGTGTGCGCTCCAAATTACCAGCGCGGGATGAGGCTATGGACAGCGCACCCAACTTGTTTTAGCGCGCGCGCGGATTTTGCGCGCCCGCTGGAGCATCCCACCGCGTCGCGCGCGCTTAAGAGGGATATTTTTGGGCGGGGCGCTTGTTTTACGCTGCTTTTGGAGATGCTTAGGTCCGACTTACACGGCGAGACGGTCATGATGTTAAAAAAGAACTTGCTTTTCCTATAAAAACACGAATTGGCTGCTGCAATCAATAATATGATTAATATCAACGCATGCAATCTTCCTATCGTACTGGATTAGCCAGCGTGAGTTTTTTTAAAAGAGATTTTTTAAATATGGTTAGCCAGCCCATGTGACATATCTGACTTGTTGCCTCCTTTTTTTTCTTTGGTAATCCATGTACCACGTTTTGGCAGCATGAAATACTTTTTTCGCATCGAGCAGCATGAGAGATCTAATCAATAACGTTTGCATACTCCTTCCGCGTGAGTTTTTTAAAAAGATATTTTTAAAATATGATTAACCTGCCCGCGTGACATATTTGGCTTGTTGCCTCCTTTTTCTTTTGGTAATCCATGTACCTCGTTTTGGCAGCATGAAATACTTTTTTGCATGGAGTAGCGTGAGTCGCCTAATCAATAACGTTTGCATACTCCTTCCGCTCACGCATTATTCTTGGTGCCTCTATTTTTTTCTTTGGTAATCTATGTACCTCGTTTTGGCAGCATGAAATACCTTTTTTGCATCGAGCAGCGTGAGATTACCTAATCAATAACTTTTGCATATTCATTCCGCTCACGCATTATTCTTGTGTATTACGTTAAATCTATATGCCTTGTATGTGACACGTGACTTGTCAACCTATTTGTACATTATAATGTTTTTATGTAACGCTACACTTTTTAATCTAATGTGTCCTTGCCTAATCATAACCGTTGATATATCTTATTTTTCTTGTGTATTACGTTAAATCTATATGCCTCGTATGTGACACGTGACATATCAACTTATTTGTACATTATAATATTTTTATGTAACTCTACACTTTTTTAATCTAATGTGTCCTTGCCTGATCATAACCGTTCATATATCTTATTTTTAGAGTGTCAAATCATCACCGTTCGTTTTCTATCGTTTTAAGTATATAATAGAAGACAGATAGATAGATGTAACAATATTATTTACTCTAGTGCAAGTGGGAGATTGTTGAAAATATGCCCTAGAGTCAATAGTAAAGTGGTTATTATTATATTTCCTAGTTCATGATATTTATCTATTATTCATGCTATAATTTTAGTAACTAGAAACCGTAATACATGTGTGAATATATAGATCACAATGTGTCCCTGGTGAGCCTGTAGTTGGCTAGCTTGTTGATCAATAGATGATCATGGTTTCCTGATCATGGACATTGGATGTCACTGATAACGGGATCACATCACTAGCGGAATGATGTGATGGACAAGACCCAATCCTAAGCATAGCACTAGTTCGTATTGTTCGTCTGCTAAAGGTTTTTGTGATGTCAATTATCATTCCTTAGACCATGAGATTGTCCAACTCTCGGATACCGTATGAGTGCTTTGGGTGTATCAAACGTCACAACATAACTGGGTGATTATAAAGGTGCACTACAGGTATTTCCGAAAGTGTCTGTTGGGCTGGTACGAATCAAGACTGGGATTTGTCACTTCGTGTGACGGAGAGGTATCTCTGGGCCCACTCGGTGATCCATCGTCATAATGAGCTCATTGTGACTAAGGAGTCATGTGATAGCCCGAGACCGACGCTCCACAAGATTTCCCTTTTATTCCGTTCACGTCGTGTGGTTCGTTTGTTTGTCGCACTCGTCATCGCCTCATTCGCATCATCCGCATTGCATCGGCACTCCGTTGCCGCCAGTTTTCAAACTTGCATCCGTTATTAGTTCCCGGTTCTCTCCGCTTTCGTCGTTGACCATTTCGAGACCAACCACACACGCACGCACCTGCGGCATCGTTATAAAAATGTTTTTTAAAGAGCGCGCAAAAAAATTGCGTTGAAACTTGGCGTGCGGTCTTATTTTAATGTAGGTAGGCTGCGTGCCAAATTTTGTCGCAATCATAGTTCGTTTGATACCTGAATGGTCAACCATATCGGTACCGTCATCGGTTATCGTCAGACGTTTTTAGGTGTTTAAAACTCTGTCGCCGGGTGCCCGTTTTCCCTCTCATCTCCTCTTAGCCTATACTACACAACCCAGCTTAGCCCATCCCCGCGTTCGGGGCCGTTCGATCACGATCGCGTGGTTGGAATCGGTGCTAAAATCAGCTAACCCTAGCCCCTTACCCTATACATAATCAGGCCCCATGCGTAATTAAGTCAGCCACCTCCTCTCCTCAGGATCTACGCCAAAACCCTAGCCTCCCACTTCTCTCTACTCAGCCCAGCCGCCAAGGCCCGCAGAGCCCGAGGCAGGCCCGCCCAGGCCTGAGCCGCCACGAGTGCGAGGTAGCAGCCCCGGTGCTCGCTCCTCCCAGGCAGCAGCCCGAGCTCAGCCCCGAGTTGCGCTGCCATGCTGGATATTCACTGTCGGCCTCCTCCCCGACCGTTGGAGCCCCGAGTCATCCGTAGTCGCCATGTGTCGTGAGCTGGTTGCCGCCGCCGCGGGATCGCTAGATCGCCCCGCCTCCCATCACCCTACCTCCCCGCAGCCCTACCGATCCGGTCAGTGATCTGGATCCCGTTGCGGTGGGCCGTTGACCCTCTGGTGGGCCGCACTAGCCCCGCTCCGCATCGGCCGAGCCGGCCTCCTCCACGCCTCCCCAAGCCGGCCCATCTCCAGCCTCCAGCCCGACCGACCCTTCTCGGCCCAAGGTGAGCCACCCCCGGCATCCCTCTATTTCATGACTAGGCGTCTCGTAGCTATTCTGCGTCCATGCCATGTTAGGCCCAATAGGGAAGATTCGGCCCATAGTTGTTTTTATTATACTTGTGAACTGATTTAATTTCTAGTAGTTGCGTTGTTAAAACGCTCACAACTTCTAAACTGCGCATCGGATCGCGACAAGTTGTATATGTAACTTGTCTAGAATTTTGTGGAGATTAATATTTTACAACTTGCATGCATGTTTGAAGTTGTTTGATGTACCGTTTGTATATATTTATGTGCTGTCTTATTAGGTTAATTATTCAGTAGATATTTATGCGTGCATCTGATATGCTCAAAGCGCGTAGGTAAAATGTCCATGCTGTTGCAACCCCTTGCCATGTATTTTAGAAATAGTTCTTCCGCCATTTTCATGTAGGTGGCATCAATAGTTTGTTATGTCGTGTTTATGACATAATCTCGCATATATGTGTGGCATTAGTTTTTATTTTTCACCCCACATATCATATATGTTTTTGGGATAGAAAAATCCATAGAATTTATCGGTGCATTTAGTTTTGGCTTTTGAGTAAGTTAGCGTGCATGATATTTTGCCATGATGCCCTTTTGTTTATCTTGTGGGATTTATTCCGTGCGTGATATGATTTACTTGTGAACTAGAGATATGCCCTTGGACATGCATGTTAGTCCCTAGTAATTTTGGTTGCTATAGAAATCCATGATTAGGTGTTGTTTTCTTGTTGCCAACATGATAGAAAATAATGTTGTTTTGAGACGCTAAAATATTTCTAAGTCTGAGATCTGTTATATTTTCTTGCTGTCTTGCCATGAGTTTTGCTAGTGATCTACAACTCCTTTGGGGTTGGTACAAAGGAGTTATTTGTAGTGCTTAAGATTCTCCAGCATGCTGTAGAGTTTCATGCCATTCGGTGCCACATAGCATATAGTTTTAATGCTACCAATATGCCTTCTGGTTGAAAACTGCACTGTCAAAAGTGTTATTTTCACTAAGTCTGGAACTGTGTGCGAGATGCCATTTTGTGAGTTCTTTTCCAAGTGACCCATCCTTCCATGCTAGTTGTATTTAGTATGGTGTTGTTGTGCATCTTGACCACCTCTGTCTCATGTCTTGTTTGAACATTTTAGAATTATGTAGCTTGTTGTTGTAGGGTGTAGAAAATTCCATGTTGCTCTTTTGGGCAGATTGTAGCTATTTCTTGTTTAGCTTGTATTTGTTGAACCGTTGCTCCATTTTGATCGTGCCCTATAGGAAACTTCCTCAGATTCTTGCATAGGTTCATATTAGCTTGCTGCTTGTATGGTTTGGAATGCTTGTGACTGTCATTGCATACATATTGCATTCATGGCATCATATCTTGCGGTGATCATATCTTTTGAACCGTAGCTCCGTTTGCAACGATCTCTATGTGTAAACCGACTAGAATGACGTGTAGAATCACATGCTTCACCTCTTGCCATGTTCTACAACATTTAATTTTGCCCGCATAAATAAACGGGAGTGCACTAAATAATTAAATGTGGAGTTTCATCAATATGCAACTCGTTTCATATTGAGCTTCACTTAATGTGTAGTGTTTGCGTGATGTGAATTGTCGTGCCATGCCTTGCATATTTGAAAGCTGATCATGCATCATATGAGTAGTGCATCGTGTCATGCATGTGCCGTGGTGAATATCATGTGTTGATGTTGTTTCCGGTTTGCTTCGTCTCATTAGAGTTCCGAACCGCTTCCGAGTGTGAGGATCCATTCGACTACGTCGGTTCGTGTGCTTCACAGAGTTGTCGTTCTTCCAAGCGGGATTTCAGGCAAGATGATCATTTCCCTAGATACCATTACTATAAATGCCATGCTAGTTGTCTCGTTTCTTTCGTTATGTCTCGCTGCCTACCACCTGTTAAATATCAGCCTCCCAACATTGCCAATATCAAACTTCAACCTTTCTACAACCTAGCAAACCACTGATTGGCTATGTTACCGCTTGTTTAACCATTGGATAGAGTTGCTAGTTGCAGGTGCAATTGCTTCCATGTGCAAACATGGGTTCCTTGTTATATTACCATATTATTTCTAATTAATTTAATGGACCTATATAGTTGGTAAAAGGTGGAAGGCTTGACATTCTAGCCTGGTGTTTTGTTCCACCTTTGCCCCCTTAGTTTCGGCTACCGGTGTTATGTTCCATAAATGAGCGCTCCTAACATGCTTGGGGTTGTTATGGGGACCCCCTAGATTCTCGTTTTGGGATAAAGCTCGTCTGGCAAGGCCCAACATTGGTACTATTTTCTTAATAACAAACTAAAATATGCATAGGGTTTGATCACCCCATGGATAATTAATCAACCCCCTAGGCCAGTGCTCCGCATGAGTGTTGGTCCAACCTGTCAACCACTGGGGGCTACCAGGGGCAACTCTGTGATTGGCCTACGAGAAGTTTGGACAATCCATCATGTCCTGAGAACGAGATACGTGGCTCCTATTGAGATCGTCGACACAACGAGCGGCCTTGCTGGACTTGTTTTACCTTCCTCGAGCATCTTGTGCGAGGGATTCCGAGGATGCTTTGGGTTATCTCGAGGTTGAGGTTTTCCAATAGGAACCCAAGGAGATCACGGGTTTTCCGTAATCAAGGTTATTCCGTCGTAGTGTGTGGTAGTTTGTGATGGACTAGTTGGAGCACCCCTGCAGGGTTAAATCTTTCGGAAAGCTGTGCCAGCATTTATGTGGCAAACTTGGGAACTTTGTTTAACACCCGGTTCTAGATAACTTGAAGTTAACTTAAACTAAACATGCCAACTGAGCGTGTAACCGTGACTGTCTCTTCTATGAGCTCCTTCTCCAGCCGAGGACACGGTGGGATTATGTGTGACGTAGGTAGGTCTTCAAGATCATTCATTTGATCATCAGTAGTTCACGTCCGCTATGCATAGATCACCCCGCTCTTTTATTCTTGTACACGTAAGTTAGCCACCTCAGATAAATGCTTAGTCGCTTGCTGCAACCTCACCACTTAACCGTACCTCACCCATTAAGCTTTGCTAGTCTTGATATCTTTAGAAATGAGATTACCAAGTCCCTATGGCTCACAGATTACTACAACACCAGTTGCAACTCATGTAAATAGTTACTTTCACGTGAGCGCGTTTATTGTGCTATTTTGAGCTTCTTTTTACTCCTCTTCATCGATCTAGGGTGGGTTTCAGGCCGGCAGCCTGGGATAGCAAGGATGGACGTCGTTATTTTATCGTTTGTTTTCGTCCATAGTCGGACCCTGCTCTTCTCCATGATGAATGTATGTATTGTACTGCTGTGACTTTGATGTAGCTTGTGGCAAGTGTAAGCCAACTAATTTTACCCATCTTTTCAATACATGTACTTGTAACGATATCCATTCTTGCAAAACGACGAGATGTGTTTCTATCCCTGTCGAGGCCCTCGCGCCAAAATAAGGATAGGACCGCATCTTGGGCGTTACAGTTTAGCCACGGGATAATGTGTTGCGGAACGAGTAAAGAGACTTGCCGGTAACGAGATTGAACAAGGTATAGGGATACCGACGATCGAATCTCGAGAAAGTGTCATACCAGTAGACAAAGGGAATTGCATACGGGATTGATTGAATCCCCGACATCGTGGTTCATCCTATGAGATCATTGTGGAACATGCGGGAACCAACATGGATATCCAGACGCCGCTGTTGGTTATTGACCGGACAGGTGTTTCGGTCATGTCTGCATGGTTCCCGAACCCGTAGGGTTTACACACTTCAGGTTCGATGACTCTAGGGTTATTATGGGAATAGTATACGTGGTTACCGAAGGTTGTTCGGAGTCCCGGATGAGATCGCAGACGTCACGAGGAGTTTCAGAATAGTCCGGAGGTACATATTCATATATAGGAAGTTGAGTTTTGATCGGTGGAAGAGTTTCGGAGATTGTCGGTAATGTACCGGGACCACAGGAAGGGTTCCGGGGGTCCACCGGGAAGGGCCACCAGCCCCGAGAGGCTAAGTGGGCCAAGAGTGGAAGGGAACCAGCCCCTAGATGGGCTGGTGCGCCTCCCACCTCAGCCCAAGGCGCAAGATAGGTCCAAGGGGGGAAAGCCCTAGGCGTGGGGCTGCCTAGGGCGCCAAGCCCACCATAGGGCACCGCCCCTCCTCCAGTTGCCGTTGGCCCTACCCATCTAGGGCTGCCGCACCACCTAGGGTGGAAACCCTTGAGGTAGCGCACCCTCCTCCCTCTCCTCCTATATAAACCCAAGTGGTTTTGGGGTTGGACACACAATTCATCTCTCTCATTCGGCGCAGTGATACGTCTCCAACGTATCTATAATTTGTTATGGTTCCATGCTATTATCTTGTCAAACTTTGGATGTTTTGTATGCCTTTTATATCTTTTTGGGACTAACTTATTAAATCAGTGCCATGTGCCAGTTCCTGTTTTTCCGTGTTTTTGACCCTTTTCAGAGGAGAAAATTAAACGAAGTCCAAACGGAATAAAACCTCCGAAAAGATTTTTTTCCGGAACAGAAGATACGCACGGAGCGTGAGAACCAAGGCAGAGGGCACGAGGGGAGGCCACAAGCCCCCTCAGCGCGGCCATGGGGGTCGTGCCTAACAGGCTTGTGGGCCCCCCTGTGGCTCCTCTGCCCTACTTGTTCCGCCTATAAATCCCTGAAAAATCCAAAACCACGGGAGAGAGCCACGAAAATACTTTTCCGCCGCCGCAAGCTTCTGTCTCCGCAAGTTCCCATCTGGGGCACGTTCTGGTGCCCTGTCGGAGGGGGGATTCCGACACGGAGGGCTTCTTCATCAACACCATGACCTCTCCGATGATGCGTGAGTAGTTCACCATAGACCTACGAGTCCATAGCTAGTAACTAGATGACTTTTTCTCTATGTTGTATCTTCAATACAAAGTTCTCCATGATCTTCATGGAGATCTATCCGATGTAATCTTCTTTTGCGGTGTGTTTGTCGAGATCCGATGAATTGTGGATTTATGATCAGATTATCTATGAATCTTGTTTCAGTTTCTTCTAATCTCTTATATGCATGATTTCATATCCTTGTAATTTTCTTCAAGTTGTGGGTTTTGTTTGGCCAACTTGATCTATGATTCTTGCAATGGGAGAAGTGCATGGTTTTTTGGTTCATACCGTGCGGTGACCTCACCCAGTGACAGAAGGGGTAGAGAGGCACGCATCGTGTTGTTGCCATCAAGGGTAAAAAGATGGGGTTTATATCTATTGCATGAATCTATCCCTCTACATCATGTCATCTTGCTTAAGGCGTTACTTTGTTTGTCATGAACTCAATACACTAGATGCATGTTGGATAGCGGTCGATGTGTGGAGTAATAGTAGTAGATGCAGAAAGTATCGGTCTACTTGTCTCGGACGTGATGCCTATATGTATGATCATTGCCTTAGATAAGGTCATGACTTTGTGCGGTTCTATCAATTGCTCGACGGTAATTCGTTCACCCACCGTAATATTTGCTATTTTCAGAGAAGCCTCTAGTGAACACTATGGCCCCGGGTCTACTTCACATCATATTTTCAGTCCTACACTTTTACTTTGTTGCACTTTCTGCCTTCAGATCTCACCTTGCAATCAATCGTGAAGGGATTGACAACCCCTTTGTAGCATTGGGTGCAAGTTTGCTGTTTTTGCGCAGGTACATCGGTGATTCATCTTGATACTCCTAATGGATTGATACCTTGGTTCTCAAACTGAGGGAAATACTTACCGCTACTGTGTTGCATCACCCTTTCCTCTTAAAGGGAAAAAACCAACGCAAGCTCAAGAGGTAGCAAGAAGAATCTCTTGCGCCGTTGCCGGGGAGCATCAAGTGAAGCTTATCCAAGTAAGTTTCGCAAACTCATCTCTTGCATTTACTATTTTGCCTCTCGTTTTCCTCTCAACCACTTCTGAAAAACAAAAATTTACAAAAATATTTGCCTTTTTCGTTCGCCCTTTTCTTTCACTTGCTTTATGTTCGCTTGTGTGCTTGTCTGGTTGCTGAAGTCACCATGACTGAAAACACCAAACTTTGTGACTTCTCGAATACTAATAATAACGATTTTATTAGTACTTCGATTGCTCCCGCCACTAGTGCGGAATCATATGAAATAAATGCTGCTTTGCTGAATCTTGTTATGAAAGAGCAATTCTCCGGCCTTCCTAGTGAAGATGTCGCATCCCATATTAATACCTTCATTGAGTTATGCGATATGCAAAAGAAGAAAGATGTGGATAATGATGTGATTAAATTGAAGCTATTTCCGTTCTCATTACGAGATCGAGCAAAAATTTGGTTTTCATCTTTGCCCAAAAATAGTATTGATTCTTGGAACAAGTGCAAAGATGCTTATATATCCAAGTATTTTCCGCCGGCTAAGATTATCTCTCTCCGTAATGATATCATGAATTTTAAGCAACTTGATCATGAACATGTTGCACAATCTTGGGAGAGAATGAAATTGATGATTAGAAATTGTCTCGCTCATGGCTTGAGTCTTTGGATGATTATACAAATCTTCTACGCTGGTTTGAATTTTCCTTATAGAAATATCTTGGACTCCGCCTCTGGTGGAACTTTCATGGAAATCACATTAGGAGAAGCCACAAAACTTCTAGACAATATCCTGACAAACTATTCTCAGTGGCACACTGAAATGTCACCTACTAGTAAAAAGGTACACGCTATAGAAGAAATTAACTCGTTGAGTGCTAAGATGGATGAGTTAATGAAATTGTTTGCTAGTAAAGGTGCCCCTTTAGATCCAAATGATATGCCCTTGTCTTCCTTGATTGAGAGTAGCAATGAAAGCTTGGATGTTTATTTTGTTGGTAGGAATAATTTTGGCAACAACAATGCTTTTAGAGGAAACTATATTCCTAGGCCTCTAATAACTTTGGCAACTCCTACAACAATGCTCATGGAAATTACAATAAATTACCCTATCATCTAGAGAGTAATATTATAGACTTTATCAAATCGCAAAAGATTTTCAATGCGTCCATAGAAAAAAAACTACTCAAAATTGATGATTTCTCTAGGAGCATTGATAGAATGTCTCTTGATATTGATGCTTTGAACGTTAGATGTGCTCCTACCAAGATCAATATGGATGAAACTTTGAAAGTTATGCGTGTTTCCATGAATGAGAGTAAAGAAAGAACCGCCCAAATTCGTGCTATACGTGAATGGCTTAAAAAGGCGTGTTCTCGTGATGAGAATCACGAAGATCTTAAGGTGCTCGGCGTGACTCCCATTGAATCCTTGTATTCTAGTGTCAAACCTAATGATGATGTGTCTGTATATGAATCCACCTTGGTTGAAAAATGCCCCAATGATTCGGAGTCTATCTATCTTGATATCAAAACTTTGAGTTGTAATGAAACTAATACTTTGGATTTCAAGGAATTCAATTATGATAGTTGATCTTTGATTGAATGAATTTCCTTGATGCAATCCATGCTAAACTCTCCACACGCTTATAACCAAAACAAGGCCTTTACCGATCATATCGTCGATGCTATGATGAAACCTCTTGAAGAGAAACTTGAATTGGAAGTTCCTATTCCTAGAAAACTTCATGATGAGTGGGAACCTACTATCAAAATCAAGATCAAAAACTATGAATGCAATGCTTTGTGTGATTTGGGTGCTAGTGTTTCCACGATTCCAAAGTCTTTATGTGACGTTCTAGGCTTTAATGAGATTGATGAGTGCTCTCTTAATTTGCATCTCGTAGATTCTACTGTTAAGAAACCTATGGGAAGGATCAATGATTTTATTATTATTGCAAATAGGAACTATGTACCCGTAGATTTCATTGTGCTTGATATTGATTGCAATCCTACATGTCCTATCATTGTTGGCAGACCTTTCCTAAGGACTATTGGTGTTGTCATTGATATGAAGGAAGGGAATATTATATTTCAGTTTACTTTAAAGAAGGGCATGGAACATTTTCCTACAAATAAAATAAGATTGCCTTATGAATCCATGATGAGGGCTACTTATGGTTTGAGCACCAAAGACGACGATACGTGATTCTATCGCCTTATGCCTAGCTAAGGGCGTTAAACAATAGCGCTTGTTGGGAGGCAACCCAATGAATTTATCTTTGCTTTTTGCTTTCTGTTTTGTTGTTTCCACACCATCATAATTTTGTTATGATTGTGTCTTTTGTGTTTATTTTTGTGTTTGAGCCAAGTAAAACCTTTATGACTAGTTTGGTGATGGTTGTTTGATCATGCTGGAAAAAGACAGAAACTTTTCGCTCACGAAATTATTTTTCATTTTTATCCAGAAAGAGCTCTTGAGTTGATTCTTTTTGCTTCTGGTTTATATGACAATTGCCCAAACTGTAGTAATTATTTAGAATTGTTGAGATACCAGAAGTATAGGAAGTATACATATTGCTACGGACTGGTCTGTTTTTGACAGATTCTGTTTTTGTAGTGTTGATTGCTTATTTTGATGAAAATATGGATAGTTGCGGGGGGTACTAGTCATGGAAAAGTGAGAATACAGTAACCTAACACCAATATAAATAGAAATAAAGTTTTCTACAGTACCTAAAGAGGTGGTAGTTTGTTTCCTTGTGCTAATGATATCATGAGTTTCTGTTTAAGTTTTTTGTTGTGAAGTTTTGAAGTTTTGGGTGATGTTCTCATGGACAAAGGGATAAAGAGTGGAAAGAGCTCAAGCTTGGGGATGAACAAGGCATCCCAAGCCAAATTCAAGGACACCAAAGAGCCTAAGCTTGGGGATGCCCCGGGAAGGCATCCCCTCTTTCGTCTACAATCCATCGGTAACATTACTTGGAGCTATATTTTTATTCACCACATGATATGTGTTTTTCTTGGAGCGTCATGTATTATAGGAGTCTTTTCTTTTTGTTGTGTCACAATCATCCTTTCTGCACACCTTTTGATAGAGACATGCACTCATCGTGAATTTGCTAGAATACTCTTTGAGCTTCGCTTATATCTTTTGAGTTAGGCAATTTAGCTCACATGTGCTTCACTTAGATCTTTTAGAGCACGGTGGTATCATATTTTGGAGAAATAAGAACTCCTGATCTTCACTTATATATTTTTGAGAGTGCTCTCTCTTAGTAACTTGGTAGTTGGCTTGTGCTATGAAAGTAGTCCCAAAGGTGATAGGCACCCAAAGAGGATACAATAAAACTTCCATATTCATGTGCTTTGATTAGAAAGAGAAGTTTGATTCCTCTCAAATAGTTTTGAGACCTGTATTTGGTAATATTAAGAGTTATTTAGTAGGGTGTTGTGAATCTAGAAATACTTGTGTTGAAGTTAGTGATTCCCGTAACATGCACGTATGGTGAACCGCTATGTTAGGAAGTCGGAGCATAATTGATTTATTGATTGTCATCCTTTGTGTTGCAATCAGGATCGCGCGATGGTTAACACCTACCAACCCTTCCCCTAGGAGTATGTGTTTAGCACTTTGTTTTGATTACTAATGAAAACTTTCGCAATAAGTATGTGAGTTCTTCATGACTAATGTGAGTCCATGGTATAGATGCACTTTCACCTTCCACCATTGCTAGCCTCTCTAGTGCCGCGCAACTTTTGCCGGTACACAAAACTACCATATACCTTCCTCAAAACAGCCACCATACCTACCTATTATGGCATTTTCATAGCCATTCCGAGATATACTGCCATGCAACTCCCACCGTTCCGTCTCATTACATGTGCCTTCACTTTCATATTTCCATTGCATGATCGTAAGATAGCTAGCGAGATGTTTTAACGTCATACGCCAAGCTAGATCGTTGCACATCCCGGTACACTGCCGGAGGCATTTCCTATAGAGTCATCATCATTCTAAGCATTCAGCTTTGAGTAAACTAAAGTGTGATGATCATCATTATTAGAGCATTGTCCCATGTGAGGAAATAAAAAAAAGAGGCCAAAGTTACCCACACAAAAAAATAATATGGAAAGAGGCCAAAGAGCGCAAACAAAAAAATGAGAGAAAAAGAGAGAAGGGACAATGCTACTATCTTTTTCCACACTTGTGCTTCATAATAGCACCATGTTCTTCATGATTGAGAGTCTCTGGTTTTGTCACCTCCATATGCTAGTGGGAATCTTCATTATATAACTTGGCTTGTATATTCCAATGATGGGCTTCCTCAAAATTTCCCTAGGTCTTCGTGAGCAAGCAAGTTGGATGCACACCCACTAGTTCTCCTTTTGAGCTTTCACATACTTATAGCTCTAAGTGCATCCATTGCATGGTAATCCCTACTCATTCACATTGATGTGTATTGATGGGCATCTCCATAGCCCTTTGATATGCCGAGTCGATGTGACCATCTCCTCTTTTTTGTCTCACAACCTCCACCACACTCTATTCCACCTATAGTGCTATATCCATGGCTCACGCTCATGTATTGCGTGAGAGTTGAAAAAGGTTTGAGAAAGTAAGAGTGCGAAAACAATTACTTGGCCAATACCGGGGTTGTGCATGCTTTAAATTAGTTGTGTGGGGATGATGGAGCATAGCCAGACTATATGATTTTGTAGGGATAATTTTCTTTGGCCTTGTTATTTCGAATGTTCATGATTACCTTGCTAGTTTGCTTGAAGTATTATTGTTTTCATGTCAATAGAAAACTATTGTTTTGAATCTTACGGATCTGAATATTCATGTCAGATGAAAGAAGTTACAAAGCACAAATATGCTAGGTAGCATTCCACATCAAAAATTCAGTCTTTATCACTTCCCTACTCGAGGACGAGCAGGAGTTAAGCTTGGGGATGCTTGATACGTCTCCAACGTATCTATAATTTTTTATGGTTCCATGCTATTATCTTGTCAAACTTTGGATGTTTTGTATGCCTTTTATATCTTTTTTGTGAATAACTTATTAACTCAGTGCCACGTGCCACACTACAAGGAATATGCTAATACACCACGCTATTTTTTCATCACTACATCGTTACAGTTTTTAATTTATGACGATCTCACAACGAAAAACAAAGCGTCGAAAACGGAGCGTCACAAATGAACAGCAGGGACGTTTTGATCAAAATCTTCGTAACTTTTACGATGATTCCTGGATTGTCGTAACCTTTACGACGATCCTAAATCGTCGTTGACAATCTAACCCAGTCCTACGTGGCAAAATTACGACGAAATCAAAACGTCATTGTTGAAATCAGCTCAACCCATTTCAATTGATCACATGGGCTGCTTTTATTTTTTGGGCCTTTTTCTTGTTGGGCTTCTTTTTGGGCCTTAGCCTATTTACAACCACTTTAAAAAAATGGAATTTTTTTGTATCATTATAATTTGGGCCCTGGCCTTCTAGTGCCCAAATACATTTGATTTAGTTCAGTTTTGGCCTTTTTCATTTTTGAATCCAGCAACATTTTTTTATGCTATTACTCGATCTATAAATAACAGCTCATACTACTTTGAAGCCCATACACATAAATCTGAAGCATCTCTAAATGACACCCCACACCACAAAATTTGAAGCATATTCAAGATCTGATAATATAGCCAAAACCTGTAGCACAACCAAAATCTGCTACCAAACCTGTAGCAAAATCTGATACAAAATTACACAACCAAGCGCACAAAATTTGTTACCAAACCAAGTGCTATCACAAAATCTGCTACCAAACCAAGTGCTATCACAAAATCTGTTATCAAGTACACAAAAACTGCTACCAAAATCTGTTTTGCTTGATGGGCGATGCTTGGTCAGAACATCCGCAACAACTGAGAAAGAAGACTTTCGCTCTTCGCCTTCTTGTACAGGAGCAGTCATCTTCGCCTTCTTGTACAGGACCCTTTCACAGAAGCAGATCAGATGGGAGCATACTACCTGCACAAACCAGATGGTCGAATCATACCATGTGTGTTAGTTACACACATACACCACCAAGTACCCAGCAGACATATAAAGATGCATATTATGATCATTCTGTCCTATAAAACCTGGACTTAACATAGATATCAGTGTAACACTACTTCATGTGACAAAAAACTACATGACCTGCACATATACTACTATCAATAGGAGTCAAGTTACGAGGAACTGAATTATAGGAACTGCTAGTGGTTCTGCTACAACATAAATTGGCTAGGCATCATCACTTGCTAAAGCAAAAATTGGAAATGTTGTAATAATAACATACAAGACACATTTCCATAAGTCTGAATCCTTGTACAAACCTACTTCAAGTGATATTCCCATTGATCGGAGAGTTACTATGAAAGTTCACTCATCGTTTGTCCTATAATTATGTTAAGCCACCTCATGTCCTAGTAGGTTAAGTTTAGAATTCGAGTAGATTCCCTATTAGTGGAAGGTTTTGTTTGTGAATGACCTCTACTAGCACAGAATATAGAATTTCAAAAGTGGTCTAGGCGTCTAGTGACCAGTTACTCGTACAGTTACTAATTAGGTAAATGAACCCCGCTCTCAAAGTTGTAAAAAAGTTTCAGAGCACGGCATCTAATTAATGGTTTCAGTATGAAACAGGAGATATTCTGTGAGGTTTACACAAAGGAAAATGAATAAACATGACAGTAACAGTTAGCTAACCTGATTAATAGAGTTGCTGCTATGTGAGTTTAATCAGATGCAATCTTGTTTACATCATTGAAAATGATCAAGCCACATTTGCATAATGGTGTAAACATGATCTTGTGAGTATCAGCATCAGCACCAAATCTCGTTGTGTATGATAACATGATTAAATCTCAGAAGAACCACATGGTGAAAGTTTCAACAAGAGATGGTGCTTCCAGCGTGAGGAGGTCGACGAAACTGCGGAGGTGCTTACATTCATTATATTGGGATTCGCAAGATCTCTCTTGTTTAGAGAAAGGATACGCCTCTTGGCCGCAAGCACTGGCTGAAGTTCCTGGTTAGCTGAGGACAACGAAATCTGATCATAAGTCACATCAGTTGCGAGGAAGCGATCATCAAACAAACAGAGAAACACAAGAGTCAAACAAACACACTCGTGGAATAGGAGGGGAGACATGCTGACAGAAATGGTTCGAGTTGCACGCAGGAAAGACATGTTGACATATCTAAAAAAGGAAGAGAAGGAAGGTCAGTGTACATTGGGAGAATTGTTGAAGGAAGTGTGAAATCTTTGTAAACAATTAAGCAATATTAAGAGGCGTCTCTGTCAAAACAAAGTTCAGAGTAACAGAAACTATGTGAATATCCTAAAATAAATAACAGTAACATCACATCACATCTCAAAGATAGCTGGAATGCACAGAACATCTGTCTAAGCACTTGCACCAAAACCCTTAATTACCACTGACTATGCTAGTTAGCTAGCTAGTTCAAAGTGCATTCACATATCACTTTTCCTATCTTCAGTTCACTAGAGACCATTGCCTTTCTCTAAAAAGAAGGATCACTGTGAAAACATTAAACTTTCAGTATGTAAGGCCTTAATGACATAATCATAAGCAGGAACCCACTGTGAACTTTCAGTATGAAACATTGACTCAATAGTGTGCATCAGCGTGGAATGAATATCTATCAGAAGAGTAGAAGTGTCTATTATACACCGCAAATTATACATACTGTATCTATCAGCATTATTTAGTTCTGAATGTTCTGTCCAAGAAGAACTACACTGATGCAAATTTGAAATGCAGCAATTTCCTCTACTCATCAGGAGGGTTCACAATGTGGTAGTACTTGATGGTCTGGTACTCCGAGTCGGGGATGCCGAGGTGCTCGCTGCTGATGTCCATGAGCTTCATCTCGAAGTCGGCAATCTTATCCTGATCTGTCCATCCATCCATCCATCCAGATCGGGGTCACCGACGTAACCACGAGGAGCAAAGGCGAGAAAATAGATCGAGCGGGGGGGGGGGGGCGTCGCTTACTGGACGACTCGAACATGAAGGTGACGGTGTCGGAGCCGTCGCCGGCCTTGATGGTGATGATGTCGTCGCTACCGGCGCAGCGGAGCATCTTGGCCATGTTGCCGAGGTTCATGCCCATGGAGAGGTTGCGGTCGCAGCGGTAGTGCTCGAAGCCCTCGGAGCGGAGGAGGAGGGCGACGAGTGCGACGTGGGACGAGTCCATGGCCTGCAGTGAGAACCCGGTGCCCGAGCAGTCGAAGTTGGCGTCCGTCACCAGCTCCATATTCAAGCAAGTAGTAGTACCATAGTAGGCTGCACACACATTCAAACAACTAGAGAAGCACAACATGAAAAAGTAAACTGTTGAGATCAGTGACTACAACTACTGAAACGAAACAATTCAACCATCAGGAAAACGAAGCACAACTACTGCTTCCTTGCAAAACAGAAACAAAAACACAACCCATTTTGTCTCAAAACAAATCCAGCAACCGCGATGAGATTAAGATCCACCAAGCCCGATCGTGGAGCACGCACCGAGAATGGTCAGCATCCATGTTCAAAAAATGAAATCAGATGGTCATCGTCCATGTTCAAAAGCTAGCAAAACAAAAAATCAGCTGCTACCTGAACTTGTTTTGACTTGGTACTGATTAAACCACTTTTCAGTCTCTTCTTCACTTGGATTGCAGGATTGTAAATCTGCAGATAAATTCTCTGTGAGAAAGACAACTGAAGAGAATATGTCATTCAAATAGGAGGGGGAGTTGAAGGTTGTCTTAGTTGGATTCACCTCTGTAAGTGCATCTAGTGCCCCTTAGTGATTTTGGTGGTTTGAAGACTTATAGGTTAAGTATCTAATGTGTTTATAAGTGTACACAGGATCTATAAGTCATTGAGGAGTTTGAGATATTTGAAGAATATCGACCCCTAAAAATATATGTCTTCAGTTGAAGAAATTGGTCTGAAGCTGAAGAAATGAATCACGAGGAATCTGGGATGAAATTGATATTCCTCATGAAGATATTGATATCGAGAAGATTGGTGGTTCCAGAAGAAAATCATTTTGAAGAAATTTAAGCGTGAAGATTTACATTTTCTGTTTTACTTTCTTTGCATTTGATGAATAGGAACACCGTACTGTTAAAAGGGGTCAAAGTAACGCTATGGAATGAATTTCCTCATGATGCTCAACCCAAGCCAAATCCTACCAAAAGCCTCAAGTGAGGAATATGAGTGACATGAGGACTCTCACAGTTGAGGGTCCCGACCGTTTCGATAGCCATGCCAAGTCACTGGTCTTATCCACTCCAACGGTCATATTATTTAAGGGCATTAGTGTCAAATCATGTCGGGATGCTCCCAGGCTATAAATAGCCGCCCCTACAACCACTAATTGGTTGGCTGCTCCGTTTGAAACTGACACTTGTCATAAGAGCAACCCAATTCCTCAGAGCCTTCGAGAGTAAATCATCAGTGAGGAAATACACCACCCACCGAAACCACAAACCAAACCTAGTGATTGGGCATCACTGAAGAAGTTGTTCCTATGTGGGACTAAAGCCTTTTACCTTTGAGGACTGTGCATCCTCCAGACGGTTAGGCGTCATGGTCTATAGCAATCCAGCAGTCAATTGTGGATCCCCGGGTGACCGAGTTTGTGAGGGTTTGGAAGTCTGCCCTAAAGACTTACCACGAGCGTTGGGCGAGGACTGTGTGTCCTTAGCTCAAGAAGAATACGGTAGGGACTGTGTGTCCCGGGACTGGGTGTCCTTTGGTTTCAATACCAAGCCGCTCCAAACCAGATGTACAACTGTCACAACAGTAGGAACTTGGTCATCAACAACAGTCTTCACCAAGAATCGGGTTCTAATTCCTCAACTCTTTACATTCTTTGTACTATGTGTTGATGACCTTCACTGTGACTGTTTGAAGAATTTGCTGAAGACTTTCTCTGAATTTCCTCAACCCCAAATTCTTCACTTGAGTTAATCATCATCTGTATTCTGCGTGCCTGCTTATTGTGCAATCTGTTTTCACAATCTTCACTCTGCAATACTGTTGTTGTGAACGTTTGCACGACTGATCCTTAACTGTTTCCGCTGTAAGTTAGTCATCAGTGAGGAATTTCCTCAAAAGGAATTTCCTCAGTGATGAAATGCTAAAAATCTCCTATTCACCCCCCGCTAGTCGATATAACGCACTTTCAATTGGCATCAGAGCATGGTACTCCCTTGTTCTGTGTGATTTTGGTTTAACCACCTGGAGTTTTAGTTATGTCGACTGCAGGCATGTTTAAGGTGACTGCAGCATGTCCAACCTACGAGGGAAAGAACTTTCCCTTCTGGAAGAACAAAATGCAAATGCATCTACAAGCTATAGACAATGATCTCTGGTATATTGTGGAAAATGGTGTCCCCATCATTTCTGCCAGTGTCACTGCAGCTGATGTGAAGAAATTCAAGCAACTCGATTCTCAAGCGAAGAACATCATCTGTGGTCATCTGAGCCCTGGCCAGTTTGGAAGAGTAAGTGCCTTAGGCTCTGCAACACTGATCTGGAAAGACTGTGCAAGGTAAATGAAGGAGTATCAACCCAACGTGACTCTCGTGTTGATATTCTTCGCAATCTCTTCAATCGCTTCAAGAGACATGACAATGAAAGCTGCCAAGACACCTTTGATCGCCTCACTGACATATCAAATGAACTGCAAGCACTGGGAGCTCGAGACATCACTGATCACGAAGTTGTGAAGAAACTGCTGAGATCTTTGGATTCTTCATTTGACACTTTAGTTCTGATGATTCAAGAAAGACCACACTACAAGATGCTAGATCCTGCTGATATCCTCAAAAGGCTAAATACTCATGAATTCCAGCTAGAAGAAAAGAGAGATCTATATGGACAAAGCTATTCTAGACCACGTGCACTGAAGGCAAGAGCAATTTCCTCATCTGAAGAAGAAGACACAGATGACAGCAGTTGTGACCCTGAAGAATTTGGTCAGGAACTTGCAATGATTGTGAGGAAATTGCAGAGATTTACACGACGAGGCCAGTTCGGTAAATCATCAAGAAGAGACATGAGGAAATCGGAATCTGCATCTGAGGACTACAAGAAACGGACCTATCACAAGTGCAAGAAATCAGGTCATTACATTGCTGATTGTCCTCGCTGGGGAAAGGAATCAAAGAAGAAGAAATACAAGGATGACAGTTCTGATGACTCAAAGAAGAAGAAGAAATCTTCAAAATCCTCATCTTCAAAATCTTCCTCACACAAGAAGACTAGCTTCAGAAAGGCTCGGGCACTTATTGGCAAGGAAATGGATTCCGAGGCAGAATCAGAGGAATGTGATGAAGAAGAAGGTTCTGGAGAAGACTCAGAATCCGGACAGGCTAGTCTTGGACTGGCAACCAATTTCGTCAGCAAGTCAATCTTCAATCTTGAAGAAAATGATTGCACCATCCATACTGATGAATATGCTGATGACTTCGCTCCAACCTATTGCTTCATGGCGAAAGGTTCAAAGGTATCAAATAATGCCTCCTCCTCTGATTCAAGTGACTGTGAACATGATGATTACAAAAAACCCAGTTACAGTAAACTTGCCATCATTGCCACTAAACAACAAACTGCTCTGGAAAAGCTTCAAAAACTGCTAGACAAAAGTGATGATCTGTTGAATGATGAAATGAATCTTAAGCAAATCCTCGCTGATGACATGAAAAATCTTCAGTCTAGATTTGATATTCTTCAGGATCGTTATGATACACTCCTCACTGATCATGAGAAGCTTTCCTACGAATTTCTTCAAAGGAAGCTTGATCTTGAGAAGCTAAGGATGTCTTATGATGATCTTCGCATGGAAAATGATTCATTACTAGCTCAACAGATCAGTGCTAGTCAAGTTGAATTTATTCCTCCGTGTCTTAAATGCATTGAACTTGAAACTGCTAATTCTTCACCAGAATCATCAAATGCTACAAATTCTTCAACTGCACCTGCTGTGTCTATTTCCTCACTTGAGGAAAACACAAATGTTACTGATGAAAATGCAGGATTGAAGGAATTATATGTGACAGGCATGTACAAAAGCCTCAAAGGACACCAAATCATTTGTGATGTGCTCAAAAAGCAGATCTTGAACCAGAACCCGAGGAAAGAAGGAATTGCCTTTGAGAGAAAACTAAATGTTGATGGATCTTATTGGAAACCTGAGCAGTATCCCAAAACCTTATGGGTTGCTGCTACTGGGTCTCCTTTTGATCCATCTAATCTAACTGGCTTCTCATGTGAATTATCCTATTCCTCGGATGAGTCATTTGATTCCAACTATAAACTGTTCAAAAATCAATCTGGTGAAGTATTTGCTCGATATGTTCGAACTAACTGCAGGAATGGCCCTCCTCTGAGGGAAATCTGGGTTCCCAAAAGTTGTCTTGAAAATCTTCAAGTGAATGTCCTCATGACACCACCTCTGAAGAATTTGAACCCCAGATCCAATTCCTCAGGAGGACCAAAGTCTTCAAGAGGATCAAAATCCTCAACTGGTCAAAACTATGCTCGTACCCGTGCTTATGCGTCTAATATGCAGGGAAACTACAAGGAATATGATTATGAGCGCTACTCCTCAAATCATTATGTTCATAAATTCTCAAACCAGTTCTCTGCATACTCATATGAGTACTTTAACCCCCCTACTGTTAAGAGAAGTGCATTAGCTTCAATGTCACCTTTCTCATATGGTGCTCGCAGGATGATGAACGCTTTGCCACCCCTTCAGATGTGGGTGGTGAAGAAATCAAACTAATCACTTCTGCACGTCAGGTCTCGAGATGAAAATCATCATTTGAAGAATTTGCTGGAGACCTGAGGAAATGCTTGATAGGACGCAAGCTAATGATTGATGAAATAGAAATATTTCACACGTCCTTACATTTCTGTTATGATGAAATTACTGAACTGATGAAATTAGTATCATATTCTTCAAATCTGAAGCATATGAGATGGTAAGCTATACTAATTCATCTGCAGGAAGACAAACCCAAAAATACTGAGTGGGTTCTCGATAGTGGCTGCACACATCACATGACTGGTGATAAAAGCCTACTGATGAATATGCCACTAACTCCATCACCTCTGAAGCAAATCACATATGCTGATAAAGGTAAAAGGATGGTATTGGGACTTGGCAAAGTAGCTATTTCCAAGGATAGGCATATGGACAAAGTGATGCTTGTTGAATCCCTTGGTTTTAACCTCATGTCAGTCTCGATGCTTTGTGATCTTGATATGATTGTTATCTTTGGTAGATATAGATGTGTAGTCATCATGGAATCTGACATATCCAAAGTCTTCGAAGGTGTAAGAAGAGGGGATTTGTACATTGTTGACTTCTCTACAGGTCCTCAACCAGCCACTTGCTTACTAGCAAAAACCTCAGAAGGATGGTTGTGGCACCGAAGACTAGGTCATGCAGGCATGAGGAATTTGCACACGCTTGCAAAGAAGAAGCATGTGATCGACATCGAATCAGTCAAATTCCTCAAGAACCATCTCTGCGGTGCTTGTGAATCTGGGAAAATGACCAGATCCAAGCATCCCTCTAAAACCATCATGGCTACTACACGTCCATTCGAATTGCTTCATATGGATTTATTTGGACCTACTCACTATGCCACACTAACCAATGCAGCATCTTTATATGGCTTCGTCATAGTTGATGATTATTCCAGATACACTTGGGTGCATATCATAGTGTATAAAACTGAAGTGCAGGAAATCTTCAAACGATTTTCTTCAAGGGCCTCGACGAACTTTGGCATCAAGATCAAACATATCAGGAGTGATAATGGAACCGAGTTCAAAAACATTGGTCTTGATGATTATCTTGATGAACTTGGTATTACTCACGAATTGTCTGCTCCTTATACTCCTCAACAGAATGGTGTCGTCGAAAGGAAGAACGGGACTCTGGTTGAAATGGCAAGAACAATGCTTGAAGAATATCAGACTCCTCGTCGCTTCTGGCCTGAAGCAATCAATACTGCATGCCATATCATCAACAGGGTATATCTTCACAAATTCCTCAAGAAAACATCATATGAACTCCTCGCTGACAAGAAACCCAATGTAAGTTATTTCAAAGTCTTCGGTGCAAAATGCTGGATTAGAGATCCTCATCATAGCTCAAAATTTGCACCTAAGGCACATGAAGGTTTTATGCTCGGTTATGGAAAGGACTCGCACACCTACAGAGTCTTCAACAACTACCACAACAAAGTTGTTGAGACTGTAGATGTGCGGTTCGATGAAACTAATGGCTCGCAAAGAGAACAATTGCCTTCTGATTCAGATAAGCTGTCTCCTGAGGAAGCAATAAAGCTTAAGCCTACTGAAGACATTGTCCCCACTGAGGAAATTGGTGAAGAAACGATCCCCATCGCTGATGAAAACCAAGAAGATGCTCCTGAGGAAATTGCAACAGCACCACTTCCTCAGCCGAGACAAAATCCTCAACCATCTCATCCGAGGATTGCAAATGAAGTAGAACTTGACAAAATCCTCAACGACATCAACGCGCCAGGTCCTCTCACTCGCTCAAAAGCTTCACACTTAGTTAACTTTTGTGGGCATTTTTCCTTTGTATCCATCACAGAACCCTCAAAAGTAGCTGAGGCTTTTCTGGAACCGGAGTGGATCCAAGCCATGCAAGACGAACTTCTTCAATTCAAGCTAAATGACGTATGGGAGCTCGTCAAACGACCAGATCCTCGCAAGCATAACATCATCGGCACCAAGTGGATTTTCCGAAACAAGCAAGATGAGGAAGGTCAAGTGGTGAGGAACAAGGCACGACTTGTAGCCCAAGGCTACACCCAGGTTGAAGGAATTGATTTCGATGAAACTTTTGCACCTGTTGCTAGACTTGAAGCTATTTGAATTCTACTTGCTTATGCTAATCATCGTAACATCATCTTATATCAAATGGATGTGAAAAGTGCATTCCTAAATGGTAAGCTTGAGGAAGAAGTATATGTTGCTCAGCCCCCAGGTTTTGAGGATCCAAAGAATCCAGACAAAGTCTTCAGACTCAAAAAGGCTCTGTATGGCCTCAAGCAAGCCCCTCGGGCATGGTATGATACATTGAAGGAATTCCTCATGAAGAAAGGCTTCAAACCTGGTTCACTCTATCCAACCCTTTTCACAAAATCTTATGATAATGAGCTGTTTGTATGTCAAATATATGTTGATGACATCATATTTGGTTGTACTGACAAAAGATACAGTGATGAATTTGCCTATATGATGAGTGAAGAATATCAGATGTCCATGATGGGGGAGCTGAAATTCTTCTTAGGTCTTCAAATTCGTCAACAAAGCAATGGAATCTTCATATCACAGGAGAAATACCTCAAGGATGTTCTGAGGAAATTCGACATGCACGAATGCAAAGGTGCCAAGACACCAATGCCTACCAACGGTCACCTCGGCACTGATAAAAATGGTAAAGATTTCGATCAGCAGGTATACCGTTCTATGATTGACTCTTTATTGTATCTATGTGCATCTAGGCCAGATATAATGCTTAGTGTTTGCATGTGTGCACGTTTTCAAGCAAAACCGAAGGAATCACACCATAAGGCTGTGAAACATATTCTTCGATACTTAGCTCACACACCAACACTAGGATTATGGTTTCCCAAGGGCTCCAATCTTCATCTGGTAGGGTATTCTGATTCAGACTATGCTGGTGACCGTGTGGATCGCAAGTCAACTTCTGGCACATGCCATTTCCTCGGAAGATCACTAGTTTGCTGGTCCTCAAAGAAGTAGAACTGCGTATCACTCTCCACTGCCGAAGCTGACTACATTGCTGCTGGTTCTAGCTGTGCTCAATTACTATGGATGAAGCAAACCCTCAAGGACTACGGCATCAACATGAATAATGTCCCTCCCTACTGTGACAATGAGAGTGCTATCAAGATTGCATACAATCCAGTACAACACTCGAAGACCAAGCACATCCAGATTCGTCATCATTTTCTTCGGGACCATGTCCTCAAGGGCAATATCCCCATCGACCATGTGAAGACTGATGATCAACTGGCTGATATCTTCACTAAGCCCTTGGATGAGAAAAGGTTTTGCAAGTTGCGGTGTGAGCTAAATATCTTAGAGTCTTCAAATGTTTTGTAAAAACATGCACACATCCTAACACTTATGCAAAGTTGATGACTTAGATGTGCAACACATGATGAAACGATTTTCTTCAACTAATGAAGAAAGTCACTCTGAATGTGAAGAAATTAACGAAGAAATTGATTCTCAGGGCCCTACACAATTGTACGCGGCGTCTGTAATCAACATTCTTATATGGTGGGTAACGCCACCGCCCAATGTGAAATTCCTCAAGTTGATTTTCTTCAAATGATCAATTTCCTCACAATGCATTTTTCTTCAAAACAGTTGTTCTTCATTGTGATGATCTATTACAAAATCTTCAAAAATACTTGATGACTTTCATTTGCCTAGGTAGACTGTGAATTCTAGTCCTCAACAGCATTCACTTATTGCTATTTCTTCAAGTTGATGTTTCTGCTAAGTGAATGTGATCGGACCCTACTTTCCCTCTATGCTATACTTATCCAGTCTATTCAATTCTTCATATGCGTTCTACTTGAAACTTTGTTCAAAATCCTCACTGCATCCTTGTCAGCTGATGATTTTGTAACAAAAATCCTCAAATCTTCAAAAATTTGTTTTCTTCAAAGGAACAGTAACTGAACCCCCACTTCCCACGATCGGATAACCACGATCTCTACTATCTCCACCGCATCGTACGGGAGCTACACGTGTCCTGCGGAGACGTAGAGGCAAGGGCTATTCGGTCCGAAACTTTCGCGCCAAACAGTAACTTTCGGACTATAAATAAGTCCTTATCGCCCTTGGTATCTTCTTCTTCGCCTCATCGCTCTCCTGCCATCACACTCTCCATCGAACCCTAGCGCCACCGCTGGTTGTCTTGTCGCCGGCAAGGAAGAGCTTCACTGCCTCAACCTTTTCACCGCCAGGATCACGCTGGAGTCGGAACATCTACGTCCGCCGTCGCCGTAGACGTCCTCTGCTGCCAAGTTAGGGTGCATTGGACACTAGACCGAAGAGCCTCTCCAACGCCACCTTTTTGTGTTCTTCGTTCGCACCTTCCAGGGTAAATATATCCCATTTTTACAGCAGATTAGATCTGAAATTTTACCTCTCCCATGTGAAATCTGTTTTTCCTCAAGATACGATGCGCACATGATTCCTCAAACACTATCCATCACCACAATCATTGATGAACTAGCTAAGCATCTAAAATTTTCATGAGATTCCTCAATTGTGTGAATTTTCGGATCTGTACAACTTTGGAACCCAAGAACAGTATGCTTAAGCAAATTCCTCAACCACTGGTTATATTCCTCAAACTGTCAAACTTTTTTATTTTCTTCAAATCTGAGAACGCATATGACCTCTCCAAATTCCTCGCAACTATACTCTGTTCACAGGTACACACATGTCAGCTGATGAATCTCTCGGTTCTCATCACATTAACTCATTTGCAGCGTTTCTGGAAGAAACTCTTCGAGGCTCATCGGAATCCTCAAGAGTTCAAAATCATCAGTAAATTCCTCGTCTGAAGAAAATGGAGGAAGAAAGGAAACAGAAGGGAGGAAAGAAACTGGAGCAGAACAAAGCTGTTGATATTCCTGATGACATATACATGGACTATTGCACGCCTGATGAAGAACCTCAGACAATGGCCAAAAGAAAGATTAGGCTGCAGAAAATTGAGCGCAGATGGGCAAAGGAGCGGAAGGAGTACAAGTTTGTGACTCCAAAATATGCGAAGAAATTCTCCTTGAAGCCTCCTGGCAGAAGGGCTCCACTTGAGGATCATCAAGTAGCTCATCCCTCAAGTCTTATGACACTTGATGACTACCCAGATGAAAAAGAAAGGCATCTGGCCAAGCTCAAGAAGCAAGCCGAAACAGCAGTGAAGAAATTTAATGAATCCTCAGCTGCTGCCTCCGGTGCTGCTCATTCCTAAGCAGCAGAAACTTCAGGCTCAGAGATTCCTCAAAAGCAGTCTGCGCCCACAAAGCCAAAGGCTTCCAAGCCTCAAGAGAATTCTGCACCAGCTTCTGTCACAAAACCCTCAGCTCCAAAACCGTCAACACCAAAACCATCAGCGCCAAAACCCTCAGCACCCATCTCATCTACACCAAAGTCCTTAGCTCCACCTCCAAAACCAGTACAGAAGAAAGTCGTGAATCCTACGACTGCCAGCTCCAGCTCCTCACTCCCAGCTGCAACTAGCTCGGAGACAAAGTCTTCAACACCCCTTGTGAAGACTTTGGCAACTACTGAACCTGCACCTCTGCCCAGTCCCAGCAAAATCATCGCAGTCCCGTCTGCATCAGAGGGAAGTGATGATTATGATGATGAATCCCTGGAAGCCATCATCAGGAACAAGCAAGAAAGGGTAGCACAAGCATCAGGTAGTGCTATTCCTCTGGCCATGGGCCACAAGGTCCTCCTCGACTTCATCAATGTATCGTATGAAGACCCAAACACACCCATTGATGATTTGAAACTTCCTCCTGGCGTCAGCCACATGGTGGCCACCTTCATAAACGAAGCCAAGTGGAAGGAACAGAAGGCCAAGCAGGCAAAGATTGCAAAGGCCAAAAAGGAGAAATTCCTCAGGCAAAATCTCCTCAAGCTGACGCCTGAAGCATTGGTGTCAACCCAGGCAGAGCTGCAAGTCTTGACTGACAAGTGTGACAAATTGTCAGACCGCAAAAGCATCAAGCGCAATTTCATCGAACTAGCCACTAGTGCTGTTGATGACTACAACAAGAGACACCCACAACCAGCACCAACTCCTCAGCCCCTGGTTGAGCAGCCAGAAGATGCATCTCCTGATGAGGAGGAAATTCCTCAAGGTGAGGAACAACACCAAGAGCGCCGTGCTGATGAGCCGGCCATTGAAGAAATCATCACCGAGACCGCTCCTGATGAAACTGCAAGCCCTGATGCAACTGCTCCTGATCCAGCTGCTTCACCAAAGCAGGCTGATGACTCGTATCCAGCTGGTTCCTCAATTCCAGCTGAAGAATCTGTAGAGAAAAAACCTTCACCAAAAGCTTCAAAGGTGAAGAAGTTAATCCCGTCTGCATCAGACGCAAAAAAGACAAGAGCTGCTGAGAAGGAAGCGAAGAAGAGAAAAGCTTCCTCAGCAGAAGAAAAGATTGAGGCAAAACGCCTCAAGGAAACTGAAGAATCTGCCCCTCTGGACCCGGTGCCTCTAAATGTTGCACCTTCATATGAAATGGTCGTCATTGGTGACCAAACTACAAGGGCAGATGAGGAAATGAAGGATGCTGCCTCTGAGGAGCATACTGATGAGGAAATCCAGATTGATGACAGTCCTCAACCTCATATTCCTCAGAAAGAGACTACTCAAGCTTCAGCTGCATCAACCGATGAATCTGCTTCTGCCACAAAGTCAGCTGATGAAAAACAAGCTGAAGAAAATGTCCAGTCTAAGCAGGCTCCTCCCATTGAACAGGCTGACCAAACCCCTCAAGCTGAGAAGGAAGAAGAAATTCCTCAGCCTGAAGCTCAGCCAGAGCAAGAAATACCAGCTGACGAAATTCCTCAACCTGAGGAAACTGCTGAAGAAAATGTTCCCGCCCCTCACAATGACTTCATTGTGCTCAACCCAGAGACTGCCATGGTTGTTTCCCCGCCCATTCCTCAGCAAAATATCAAGCCAGTTCAGCTCCAGCCATTCTCCAAGCGTCCCAAGTTTCAGAAGGAAAATTTCTTTAAGGAACGCATGTACTTCATCGGAGAGAATCCTTATGACAAGCCTCAAATGAGGCATCTGAAGTTTTGGACAAGGACTCAGATGAACTACTATGCTTCTGTGCTCTGTGGACGCAACAAGATATTCCAGCACAGGCACATTCCTCATGATGAGCTTGAAGAAATTCCCTGCATGGAACCAGTCCTCAGTGTCCTTCATGATGCAGGTTTGCTTCCTATGTGCTCAGATATATCAGACTGGAATAGTGAATTCATTCTTCAGTTCTATGCAACTCTGCACATCTCGGGCAATGCTGATGACATCGCCACTTGGGTGTTCGACTGGATGACCCAAAACACTCACTACAAGGCTCCAGCGTCTGAACTCCTCAGAGAACTGCCCGTACCAATTCCTTCAGACGGGGCAGTGAAGCTTTATGGTGAGCGTGAGCTGTCCAATGGAATGATGGAAGTCCTCATGAAGCCTTTGGCTGCAGGAAAACCCTCAAGAACCACATTCTTCGTCCATGAGCTCAAGTACACACCTCGGTCTGTCTACCGCATTCTCTGCAGTGTGCTAGCGCCAATCAAAGGCCATGATGATGAAGAAGATGTCGTCGGCCTCATGAAGAATATCCTCTTCAACATCATTCACGGTATTCCCATGAATATCCATGATTTCTTCTTGAGGACTTTGGCTGACAATGCAATGTGCTATCACAAAATTTATGCCCCATGGATCATGAGATTCCTCAGGACAAGGACAGGCATCAACTTCCATCAGATTTCCAGAACCATGTTGGTTATATGCCTCCTATCCGGGTCAACAAGAAGACTTTCGAGCCCATTGAGGGAAAAGGAAAGTCTGTGATTGATGAAGGCAATAGGCCGCTTGATGGTCAGTTTAAAGAACCAGACGCTTATTCTTCATGGGACGATACTGAGACTCGTCCACCCAGCCCTGTTCCTCCTCGCGTGCTCAACACCAGAGAGCTTCTCCTCAGTCTTCATCAGAAGGTAGATCACAACCACAAATGGGTCAAACGCCAGTTTGGTGCCATTGTGAAAACCCTCACTGAGACACAGAACTCTATGAAACTTAATCATCACTATCTGCATGAGGTTTTCGATCGCACCTGGGCTACTCTTGCACATCTGAAGACCCAGACTGAGCTTGAAGAAATGAACTTTGAGCAAGACTTTGAGTGGTCGTGGCCTCCCAAGAAGAAGTTCAGGCCCGTTCCCGTGCCAGATCTTGAAGACAGCTCCTTCTCGTCATTCCGCACCGCCGAATCTGATGAGGAACAACTCGACACCGCCACAGGCCCAAGGAAGAAGACTACACCCAAGAAGCGTAAAGGATCTTCATCAACCGCTAAGAAATGAAATCTTCACGGGCGTTAGTCCTCAATTTGTCCCTTTTTGTCACTTGATGACAAAGGGGGAGAAACTTGAGAGTTAGTCTTCAAACGGGATTTATTTTTGGGGCTTATGAACTATATTTAAGTTACAAACTCTTGGCTCTTCTGAAGTTTCTATGTAATGAGTTGTAACTTAAGCCCGATGGTACTCTGACGTTCTTTTTGAACGTTTTTCTTCGCATGCTTATTCCCCAAGTTTTTAATGCACGCATGCTGGAATTCGTCAGATACCATTTGCCATCATGCATCTTCATTTTCTTCAAATGATATGTTAAATGTATGCATGACTTACAAGATTCAGTGGGAGATCTCCATGATATATATCATCAATGTGCATATGCTAGAAAAGCAAAATCCTCAAGGTATGCAATCTTCAGGGGGAGTCTCTGTGAATCTTGTTTTCAAATTCCTCAATTAAGTATTTACGCTTCATATTTTTGATCCCTGTTGAAGACTTAACCTAATTGTCATCAACCACCAAAAAGGGGGAGATTGTAAGTGCATCTAGTGCCCCTTAGTGATTTTGGTGGTTTGAAGACTTATAGGTTAAGTATTTAATGTGTTTATAAGTGTACACAGGATGTATAAGTCATTGAGGAGTTTGAGATATTTGAAGAATATCGACCCCTAAAAATATATGTCTTCAGTTGAAGAAATTGGTCTGAAGCTGAAGAAATGAATCACGAGGAATCTCCGATGAAATTGATATTCCTCATGAAGATATTGATATCGAGAAGATCGGTGGTTCCTGAAGAAAATCATTTTGAAGAAATTGAAGCGTGAAGATTTACATTTTCTGTTTTACTTTCTTCGCATTTGATGAATAGGAACACCGTACTGTTAAAGGGGGTCAAAGTAACGCTATGGAATGAATTTCCTCATGATGCTCAACCCAAGCCAAATCCTACCAAAAGCCTCAAGTGAGGAATATGAGTGACATGAGGACTCTCATAGTTGAGGGTCCCGACCGTTTCGATAGCCACGCCAAGTCACTGGTCTTATCCACTCCAACGGTCATATTATTTAAGGGCATTAGTGTCAAATCATGTCGGGATGCTCCCAGGCTATAAATAGCCACCCCCCACAACCACTAGCTAGTTGGCTGCTCCGTTAGAAACTGACACTTGTCATAAGAGCAACCCAATTCCTCAGAGCCTTCGAGAGTAAATCATCAGTGAGGAAATACAACACCCACCGAAACCACAAACCAAACCTAGTGATTGAGCATCACTGAAGAAGTTGTTCCTGTGTGGGACTGAAGCCTTTTACCTTTGAGGACTGTGCATCCTCCAGACGGTTAGGCGTCATGGTCTAGAGCAATCCAGCAGTCAATTGTGGATTGCCGGGTGACCGAGTTTGTGAGGGTTTGGAAGTCTGCCCTGAAGACTTACCATGAGTGTTGGGCAAGGACTGTGTGACCTTAGCTCAAGGAGAATACGGTAGGGACTGTGTGTCCCGGGACTGGGTGTCCTTTGGTTTCAATACCAAGCCGCTCCAAACCAGATGTACAACTGTCACAGCAGTTGGAACTGGGTCATCAACAACAGTCTTCACCAAGAATCGGGTTCTAATTCCTCAACTCTTTACATTATCTGTATTATGTGTTGATGACCTTCACTGTGACTGTTTGAAGAATTTGCTGAAGACTTTCTCTGAGTTTCCTCAACCCCAAATTCTTCACTTGAGTTAATCATCATCTATATTCTGCGTGCCTGCTTATTGTGCAATCTGTTTTCACAATCTTCACTCTGTAATACTGCTGTTGTGAACGTTTGCACGACTGATCCTTAACTGTTTCCGCTGTAAGTTAGTCATCAGTGAGGAATTTCCTCAAAAGGAATTTCCTCAGTTATGAAATTCTAAAAATCTCCTATTCACCCCCCTCTAGTCGATATAACGCACTTTCAACCTCACGTCTCACGGGCCCAAAATTTAACATGACTCTATGATTACAGTAATAAGGACTGAAACACGACGACAAGCGGCGCCATAAGAATTCACAACTAATAGCCAAATTCATTCTCGCAGGTTTTGGTATGCATAAATGCTCCGTGAGACGTCGAAATGGCATACCAAACCATGCTAGGCGCATATCCGAATGGATACTAAGAGCTCCTGGTAACAACAAGATTTTTTCTCATCTCCGCTCTCCTGTAACCACGCTGCATCAAAATGTCATCCTTAACTCCTTGCTGCACGGAAACCGGTTGATAAATGAGCTACGCTGAGTCAAAATAAATCTTATTTCATTTTTTGGTCATTTCTCGATGTATAGGAATCACTAATGAACATGCATATGCTACTATGCTTGAACACGAGGAAGCAAAATGGGCTCTAAAGTTTGTATTCCCAATTCCAAAACTACCACCACTCCCCAACGTATTGTACGCCTTGTCAAAGCCGAAGCAAAACGAAACTCGAATTCAGCCGGTTCGATCCCCCGAGGCGGCAATAAAGCAGACGCCGAAGATAAATCCTCGCAACGCCATCTTACTCCGACCTAAACCATGGCCAGATCCTCCTTTCTCCCCAGAAGTCAACACCCAATCCAAGCAAATGTAATCTAGCGCGTGCGGCATCCCCGGATGTCCATCCGTCCCCTCAGGAGCAACATCCCGGAGAGGAGAGAGACCCGTGCCGCTAAATCCATCCACACAAGAGCGTCGGGAGATCGCGGGCACGCACCTATTGTTCGTTCGCCACTGCTGCATCTCCACCCCATCCTGGACCCTAGACCCAAACATGGCATCCGCTGTTGCCGCCGCCGTCGCCGCTCCTCCATAGCGGGTCAGGGGAGCGGGGCCCAGAGAGCGCGGCGAAGCTGCTGCCGGCCGCGGATCGCCGGCATGCCAAGACGAGCTCACGCGCATGAGGCTGGTGATTCGGTGGAGAAAGGCTGCTCCCTTTGCACTTCGTTCCCTTTTTCCTTCCCGGGAGAAGAGAGGTTGGACCGCGCAGACCAGAACGATTCGGTGGAGAAAAGCTGCACGGCGGGTGCCGCCATGGAGGTGGTGCTCGTGGCCCGCTGCACCTTGGTGGGCACGTAGGAGGCGGTGGCGCTTCGAGGAGATGGGGACGAGGAAGGACTAGATCGGGAGGGAGGCGGGGACGAGGAGGAGGTGGCGGCGGCGAGGAGATGGGGAGGAGGGAGGGTTCTGAGCTAGGGTTTGGGCTGCGGGTGGGGTACTGAGGTTATCTTTTTTTCATTTTTTTAGATACATGGATGGATGGATGTGAGACGGTGAGATGGATGGATGGATGGATGGGCGCCATGTCATCGATCCATGGGAAGAGTTAGAACATGTTACGACATTTTTACAATCGTCGTAAAAGTTATGACGATCTCATCTTATGCGGTTACGACGTTTTTGACTCACATCGTCGTAATTTATATGTAGATTTGATCCCCTCAAACGGTTTACAATGATCTTAGATGAAATCGTCATATATTTATGACAAATTCATCAACGACATCTTAAAAAACGTCATGTATTAGCATATTTCTTGTAGTGCTAGTTCCTGTTTTTTCCGTGTTTCTGACCCTTTTCAGAGGAGAATATTAAACGGAGTCCAAACGGAATAAAACCTCCGAAAAGATTTTTTTCCGGAACAGAAGATACGCAGGGAGCGTGAGAACCAAGGCAGTGGGCACCAGGGGAGGCCACAAGCCCCCTAGGCGCGGCCAGGGGGGCCCGCGCCTAGCAAGCTTGTGGCCCCCTTGTGACTCCTCTGCCCTACTTCTTCCGCCTATAAATCCCCGAAAAAGCCAAAACCATGGGAGAGAGCCACGAAAATACTTTTCCGTCGCCGCAAGCTTCTGCCTCCTTAAGATCCCATCTGGGGCACGTTCTGGTGCCCTGCCGGAGGGGGATTCGGATACGGAGGGCTTCTTCATCAACACCATTGCCTCTCCGATGATGCGTGAGTAGTTCACCATAGACCTTCGGGTCCATAGCTAGTAGCTAGATGGCTTCTTCTCTCTCTTGGATCTTCAATACAAAGTTCTCCATGATCTTCATGGAGATCTATCCGATGTAATCTTCTTTTGCGGTGTGTTTGTCGAGATCCGATGAATTGTGGATTTATGATCAGATTATCTATGAATCTTATTTGAGTTTCTTCTGATCTCTTATATGCATGATTTCATATCCTTGTAATTCTCTTCGAGTTGTGGGTTTTGTTTGGCCAACTTGATCTATGATTCTTGCAATTGGAGAAGTGCTCGGTTTTGGGTTCATACCGTGCGGTGACCTCACCCAGTGACAGAAGGGGTAGCGAGGCACGCATCGTGTTGTTGCCATCAAGGGTAAAAAGATGGGGTCTATATCTATTGCATGAATTTATCCCTCTATATCATGTTATCTTGCTTAAGGCGTTACTCTGTTTGTCATAAACTCAATACACTAGAAGCATGTTGGATAGCGGTCGATGTCTGGAGTAATAGTTGTAGATGCAGAAAGTATCGGTCTACTTGTCTCGAACGTGATGCATATATGTATGATCATTGCCTTAGATATCGTCATGACTTTGCACGGTTCTATCAATTGCTCGACAGTAATTCGTTCACCCACCGTAATATTTGCTATTTTGAGAGAAGCCTCTTGTGAACACTATGGCCCCCGGGTCTACTTCACATCATATTTTCAGCCCTACACTTTTACTTTGTTGCACTTTCCGCCTTCAGATCTCACCTTGCAATCAATCGTGAAGGGATTGACAACCCCTTTGTAGCGTTGGGTGCAAGTTTGCTGTTTTTGCGCAGGTACATTGGTGCTTCATCTTGATACTCCTATTGGATTAATACCTTGGTTCTCAAACTGAGGGAAATCCTTACTGCTACTGTGCTGCATCACCCTTTCCTCTTCAAGGGAAAAAACGAACGCAAGCTCAAGAGGTAGCATGCAGCCCTACCTCTCCTCCTCCTTGTCCTCCGTAGTGCTTGGCAAAGCCCCATCGGAGTAGCATGCAGCTTCACCGTCACCACGCCGTCGTGTTCTACTACGTTTACAGACCTTCCATGGCAACGGCGCCAGGAATCCTTCTGCTACGGGCTACGCCTATAGGGACTTCCTTGGCAAATATGCAATGGATTTCCCCGCGGCCTTGGAGCCTTGCATTGGTGTTCCCTTGAAGAGGAAAGGGTGATGTAGCACAGCGGTGGTAAGTATTTCCCTCAGTTTGAGAACCAAGGTATCGATCCAGTAGGAGGATCGCGTCAAGTCACAAGTACGTGCACAAACACAAAGAGCTTGCACCCAACACTATGAAGGGGTTGTCAATCCCTTATAGATTGTTTGCAAAGTGAGAACTAAAAGCAAAGAGTAAACACAACAAACTAAAAGTGAAAGTGGAGACGATAGTTGTGAATAGACCCGGGGGGGGGGGGGGGCGTAGTGTTCACTAGTGGCTTCTCTCATGAAAGCAAGTAGACGGTGGGTGAACGAATTACAGTCCAGCAATCGATAGAACCGCGCAAAGTCGTGACGTTATCTGTGGCAATGATTATATCTATAGGCATCACGTCCAAAACAAGTAGACCAATACTTTCTACATCTACTACTATTACTCCACATGTCGACCGCTATCCAGCATGCATCTAGTGTATTAAGTTCAAAAGTATAGAGTAACGCCTTAAGCAATATGACATGATGTAGATGGAAAATCTCAAATCTATGATGAAAGCCCATCTTGTTACCCTTGATGGAAACAACACGATGCGTGCCTTGCTGCCCCTTCTGTCACTGGGAAAGGTCACCGCACGGAATGAACCCAAAACCAAGCACTTCTCCCATTGCAAGAATCATAGATCTAGTTGGCCAAACAAAACCCAAGACTCGGAGAGACTTACAAGGATATCAAATCATGCATATAAGAAATCAGCAAAGACTCAAATATAATTCATAGATAATCTGATCACAAATCCACAATTCATCGGATCTCGACAAACACACCGCCAAAGAGGATTACATCGGATAGATCTCCATGAAGATCATGGAGAACTTTGTATTGAAGATCCAAGAGAGAGAAGAAGCCATCTCGCTACTAACTACGGACCCGTAGGTCTGAAGTGGACTACTCACGAGTCATTGGAGAGGCGACGATTTTGATGTAGAATCCCTCCAACTCCAAAGTCCCCTCCGACAGGGCACCGGGAAGGATCTCGACATGAGATCTCGCGGAAACGGAAGCTTGCGAGGCGGAAAAGTGTTTTCGTAGATGCCCTGATTTTTTCTGCGATTTTAGGGAATTTATAGGCCAAAGAGCTAGGGCAGGGGAGCGCGAGGGAGGCCACAAGCCCGATAGCCGCGCCCCCCCCCGGCGGTGACTACAGGGCTTGTGGGCCCCCTGTGGCTCTCCTGCCTTGGCCCTCAAGTCCCCCGATCTTCTTCTGTTCTGGAAAAATTTATTTCGGGGATTTTATTCCGTTTGGACTCCGTTCCAAAATCAGATCTGAAAAGAGTCAAAAACATAGAAAAAACAGGAACTGGCACTTGGCACTGAATTAATAAGTTAGTCCCAAAAAAGATATAAAAGGTACGTAAAACATCCAAAGTTGACAGGATAACAGCGTGAAACCATAAAAAATTATAGATATGTTTGAGACGTATCAAGCATCCCCAAGATTAACTTCTGCTCGTCCTCGAGTAGGGAAGTGATAAAGAATGAATTTTTGATGCTTTCATGCTACCTAGCATAGATGTCCTTTGTAACTCCTCTTATGTGACGTGAATGTTCAGATCCATTAGATTCAAAACAATAGTTTGCTATTGATGTGGAGACAATAATACTTCAAGCAAACTAGCAAGGTAATCATGAACTTTCAAAATAACCAGGCCAAAAGAAAGTTATGCCTACAAAATCATATAGTCTGGCTATGCTCTAACATCCTTGCACAACGAATTCAAATCATGCACAACCTCGGTATTGGCAAAGTAATTGTTTTCACACCTTTACTTTCTCAAACTTTTTAAACTCTCACGCAATACATGAGCGTGAGCTATGGTTTTAGCACTATAAGTGGAATGGAGTGTGGTGGAGGTTGCAAGACAAACAAGGAGAAGATGGTCATATTAACTAGGCATATCAATGAGCTATGGAGATGCTCATCAATAGATATCAATGTGAATGAGTAGGGATTGCCATACAAATGATGCACTAGAGCTAAGAGTATGTGAAAGCTCTTAAAGAAAACTAGTGGGTGTGCATCCAACTTGCTTGCTCACGAAGACCTAAGGCAATTTTGAGGAAGCCTATCATTGGAATATACAAGCCAAGTTATATAATGAAAATTTCCCACTAGTTAGATGGTGGTGACAAAACAAGAGACCCTCAATCATGAAGATCATGGTGCTTAACAAGCACAACTGTGGAAAGGTAGTAGCATTGTCCCTTCTCTCTTTTTCTCTCATTTTGTGGTGGGCTCTTTGGCCTCTTTTTTTGTGTGGCCATCTTTGGCCTCTTTTTGTAAATGGGCTTCGCTGGCCTCTTTTGTTTCCTCACATGGGACAATGCTCCATCAATGATGATCATCACACTTACAACTCAAAACTTAGAGCAATGATGACTCTTTATGGAATGCCTTCGGTAGTGTACCGTGACAATGATCTCGCATGGCATACACATCAATGGAAATATCATGCTAGCTATCTTATGATCATGCAATGGAAATGTAGAAGTGGTGGCGCATATCATGGTGGTAGTTCCATGGCAATATATCTCGGAATGGCTTTGTAAAAGCCATAGTAGGTAGGTATGGTGGCTGTTTTGAGGGAGGCTAAGGGTGGGTTTTGTGCACCGACGAAAGTTGCACGACACTAAAGATGGTGGAAGGTGAAAGTGTATCTAATCCATGGACTCAACATTAGTCATGAAGAACTCATATACTTGTTTCAAAAGTTTTAGTAGTAATCGAAACAAAGCATTCAACGCATACTCCTAGGGGAAGGGTTGGTAGGTATAAACCATCGTGCGATCCCGACCGCCACACAAAGGATGACAATCAATAGACTAATCATGCTCAGACTTCAACACATAGCGGTTCACCATACGTGCATGCTACGGGAATCACTAACTTCAACACAAGTATTTCTAGATCCACAACACCTTACTAGTATAACTTCAATATTACCACAACCACAACTCAAAACTAATTGAGATGAATCAAACTTCTCCGACTACTCAATGCACATGAAGGTGGAAGTTTTCATGTCCCTTTGGATAACTACCCCTTTTGAGACTACTATCGTAGCACAGGTCAACTACCAAGCCACACGCTTTTGTGCTCTAAAAGATATAAGTGAAGCACATAGAGCAAAATCAACTAGCTCAAAAGATATAAGTGAAACACATGTGAGCTGAATTGTCTAACCAAAGGATATAAGTGAAGCTCGACAAAATCACTATGAGTGCATGTCTCTCTATCTAGGTGTGCAGCAAGGAAGATTGTGACACAAAAAAAATAAAAGACTCCTACGATACAAGACGCTCCAAGCAATACAATAAGAACATCATCGATCCTTCCCATGGGTTTCTTGACGGTAGAATCCACAAGATGCAAATTAATAGAACACTCTTCAATCTCATCAAAACCAAGAATATCACATAAAGACTTTGGAATCGCGAAAACACTAGCACCCAAATCACACAAAGCATTGCATTCATAGTTTTTGATTTTCATTTTGATAGTAGGTTCCCAATCATCATGAAGTGTTCTAGGTATAGAGACTTCTAGTTCGAGTTTCTCTTCAAGATATTTCATCATAGGATGTACGATATGTGCGGTAAAGGCTTTTCTTTGGCTATAAGCATGTGGAGAGTTTGCAATGGATTGCATCAAGGAAATGCATTCAAACAAGGAGCAACTATCGTAATTGAATTCCTTGAAATCCAAAGTGGGAGTTTCATTACTACCCAATATTTTGATTTCTTCTACTCCACTCTCCACAACTTTATCATCAAGATAGGTGGAATCCGAATCATTGGGGCGTTTTTCAACCCAAGTGGATTCATATCCAGCCCCTTCATCAATAGAGTTGACACGAGAAAACAAAGATTCAAGAGGAGTCACACCAAGAACTTTAAGATCTTCGTGATCTGCATCACAAATTTCAGGTTTAGCTGCCATCTTATTGACTAAGGTAGCCTGCTTGTCAGAAATTTGGCCCACCAATTTTTCAAGGTGAGCAAGCTGAGAATTTCGTGCAAGGAATTCTTTGGCCATATCATCAACTTCTTTATTCAAACAAGCCATAAAAGAATTTTGCTCTTTTAATTCCCTACGGAAGTAACTATTTTGGTCAAACTCAGAAGACATGAAACCTTTGACACTAGTTTCAATCTCTTCCAACTTTCTGAAATAGTTTGTTTGGCCATGAGGAAAGGTCTCTCACGAACAAGCCCAAGAGCAAGCGAGGAAAACGGGCGGAAAAGAAGGCAAAAGACAAAAGAAAACGACAAAGGAGAAAGGCAAAAAGGAAAATGAAAATGGCAAAGGAGAAAGGCAAATGAAAACGGAAAATGTGAAGTGGGGGAGAGGAAAACGAGAGGCAACTGGCAAAAAAGGTAAATGCAAGAGATGAGTTTGTGACACCTACTTGGATAGATCTTGACTTGATCTCTCTTCCCCGGCAACGATGCCAGAAATAGGCGTGCTGACGGGAGATTATTCTTGTCTTGACACTCCTCGGCAAGCGATCCTCCCCGGCAACGGTGCCAGAAATGCTTCTGCTACTGCGTCAACAGACCTTCCCTGGCAACGGTGCCAGGAATCCTTCTGCTACGGGCTACACCTATAGGGACTTCCTTGGAAAATATGCAAAGGATTGCCCCGCGGCCTTGGAGCCTTGCGTTGGTGTTCCCTTGAAGAGGAAAGGGTGATGTAGCACATTGGCGGAAAGTATTTCCCTCAGTTTGAGAACCAAGGTATCGATCCAGTAGGAGGATCGCATGAGGTCACAAGTACCTACACAAACACAAAGAGCTTGCACCCAACGGTATGAAGGGGTTGTCAATCCCTTATAGACTGTTTGCAAAGTGAGAACTAAAAGCAAAGAGTAAACAAAGCAAAGTAAAAGTGAAAGTGGAGACGGTAGTTGTGAATAGACCCGGGTGTCGTAGTGTTCACTAGTGGATTCTCTCATGAAAGCAAGTAGACGGTGGGTGAACGAATTACTGTCGAGCAACTGATAGGACCGCGCAAAGTCGTGAAGTTATCTATGGCAATGATTATATCTATAGGCATCACGTCCAAAACAAGTAGACCAATACTTTCTGCATCTAATACTATTACTCCACACATCGACCGCTATCCAGCATGCATCTAGTGTATTAAGTTCAAAAGAACAGAGTAACGCCTTAAGCAAGATGACATGATGTAGATGGACAATCTAAAATCTATGATGAAATCCCATCTTGTTACCCTTGATGGTAACAACACGATGCGTGTCTTGCTGCCCCTTCTGTCAAAGGGAAAGGTCACCGCATGGTATGGACCCAAAACCAAGCACTTCTCCCATTGCAAGAACGATAGATCTAGTTGGCCAAACAAAACCCAAGACTCGGAGAGACTTACAAGGATATCAAATCATGCATATAAGAAATCAGTGAAGACTCAAATATAATTCATAGATAATTTGATCACAAATCCACAATTCATCGAATCTCGACAAACACATCGCCAAAGAGGATTACATCGGATAGATCTGCATGAAGATCATGGAGAACTTTGTATTGAAGATCCAAGAGAGAGAAGAAGCCATCTAGCAACTAACTACGGACCCATAGGTCTGAAGTGGACTACTCACGAGTCATTGGAGAGGCGATGATGTTGATGTAGACGCCCTCCAACTCCAAAGTCCCCTCCGGCAGGGCACCGGGAAGGGTCTCTAGATGAGATCTCGCGGAAACGGAAGCTTGCGGCGGCGGAAAAGTGTTTTTGTGGATGCCCTGATTTTTTCTATGATTTTAGGGAATTTATAGGCCAAAGAGCTAGGGCAGGGGAGCGCCAGGGAGGCCACAAGCCTGGTAGCCGCGGGCCCCCCTGGCGGTGGCTACAGGGGTTGTGGGCCCCCTTTGGCTCTCCTGCCTTGGCCCTCAAGTCCCCCGATCTTCTTCTGTTTTGGAAAAAATTATTTCGGGGCTTTTATTCCCTTTGGACTCCGTTCCAAAATCTGACCTGAAAAGAGTCAAAAACACAGAAAAAACAGGAACTGGCACTTGGCACTGAATTAATAAGTTAGTCCCAAAAAAGATATAAAAGGTACATAAAACATCCAAAGTTGACAAGATAACAGCATGAAACCGTGAAAAATTATAGATACGTTTGAGACGTATCATCGTGCTGCCGGAGCTCTCCCTCAACCTCTCCTCTCTCCTTGCTGGATCAAGGTGAAGGAGACGTCACCGGGCTGCACGTGTGTTGAACACGGAGGCGCCGTTGTTCGGCGCATAGATCCACCGCGTTCTGAATCGCTACGAGTACAACTCCATCAACCACATTCTAGTAACGCTTCCGCTTAGCGATCTTCAAACGTATGAAGATGCTCTACCCCATTGCTCGTTGTTGGTTTCTCCTAAATAGATCCTTGTCAAGCGTAGGAATTTTTTTGAAATTACTATGATCCCCAACAAAAACCTCATTGAAAAACTCGGTGTGACCAACTGCACAAACTCGGCGCCACCGATTTTTCAAAGTTGATCAGGTTTTCCTATCTTTGTACCACCGAAATCGCCAACTCGGTTACACTGAGTTTCCCTGTCTACTGACAGTTGAGAAACTCGGTGACACCGATTTTTTCATCTCGGTGACACCGATAGCGCACGGGTATATATATCCGTGGACCAAATCTTTTGACTTCACTTCGTCAAAACCGTTCATTCGCCAAACCCTCGCTGACCTCGAGACCCCAGGTCATCGCCTTTGTCTCCCCGAGCACCGCCTCCTCCTGGATTCGCCGCCATCGACGCAATCATCACTGCCGTCGCCGCCGTAGCCAGACCGACACCAAGTTAGGGTACGGATCTGATTTCCTTTTGCGTTCCCCTATCCGATTCTTACACATTGGGAAAGATTTTCTTCGAGCCACCATGTCCAAACCCTTCTTTCCACCATATGAATGTCGTAGTGTAGAAGAAGGAGAAATTTTGGATCTGATTTGCCGCAGTATGCAACTCGGTTAGACCGAGTTTGTAAAATCGGTTCCATCGATTATTGGTTTAGGGTTCCTCAAGTGCAACTCGGTGAGACCAAGCACCTCTTTTCGGTGCCACCGAAAATGACTGCCAAGTTTCTGTTAAGCGGGTAAGCCTTCTTGGTGACTCCAAAAATGCTAACTCGGTGCCACCGATTTACATCCTGCAGAAGATCATACCCTAAGTTTCAGACTTCAAATTTTCAAAATTATTTGAATTTTGTGATGCTCATCCATTCCGTCTTTCCTATATCCACTTCATAGGTTCCGCTGTTTGCTGTTGGGCGTGTCTGTAAGTATGTCAGGTCCAGATGATAGTCCGAATGACTTCAGAGAGCAGAGTGTTGAGATGGACTCACGCACTAGTCCAGAGAAGTCTGCTACAGACTGAAGTTCTCCCACCTTTCATGGCTTGCCCAAGGTAGCCACCAGGTAAAGGAAGAAGCTATTTTCTGATGAAGAGGACTCAGATTTTATGCAAGACGAAACTTCAGCTTCTTCAAAGGCTCCAAGGAAAGCTGTCAGGAAAGTAACTGCTACCCCTGCTGATCTGAGAGCACCTGAGTATGCCAGGAAAAGCACAACACTTTCCAAGGCTGCACCTACCAAGAAGGCTAGTGTGAAGAGGCCTAGGAAGAGAACTGTTCATCTTGTTGGCAGAAAGACTTCGATGTTTGAAGATCCAGAAGATGCTGAGGAAGAAGCTCCTGAAGAGATCCCAGTTCCTCGCATGAAAAAGATGTTGATGGCAGATGCAAGGAAATATGCGCCTAAGCCTGCTGCTAAAGCAAAAAAGGCTCCAGTTTCCAGGAAGACCACCAAAGACATACCTGCAGCTGCCATGAGCAAAGGCCCTACATCCAGTGCCCATGGTGCAGAGGAGGAAGAAGATCAGAATGCTCCGATTCTCACGAAGCTCTGACCAACCCTTCCACTCCACAATGCTGCTCAACCAATAGCACAAGATATGAAGAAGAGGAAGGATGCCAGACTAAGAAAGTTGAGAGCTAATGATCCATATGCTGTCAAAAGAAGAACTGCTGTTGATCCAAGGTTTCACACCATGGAACAACAAGATTTTTATGAGACTGTCTTGTATGACAAGAGTCCTGCTGTCAGTGATATGAGGTATGTCGACTGGGCATATATCAAGGAAAATGAGAATTTCTTTCCACATGTTCATAAGAACTTCAGGCTAGTTGACATAGAAGAATTTGTTGGGAAAGAGATGACCGTGTGGAATGACGAGCTGATCAGGCAATTCTATGCAACTGTTCATTTCTATGACGACTCTTTAGTCTGGATGACTGATTGTCACAAGTATGAAGCCACAATTGATGAGTGGGCTTCTATCATTGGTGCCGCCAAGCAGGAAGAATCAGATGTAGATGTGTATGCACAAGCTAAGCAGAACCACAACACAGTAGACAATATGTACAAGACTGTCGGCGCACTTGAGATCGGGGTCCCTTGTGCCCTAGACTTGTGCACGGGCATCGGCAACGCCCCCGACAGCAGTGTACCGGGAGAACAGAGGGAGGCAATCCAAGACCCACCAAGGCCATGCCCTTCCCTCTCCAAGTGGGGCATGGGATACAAGGGCTCCAGACGCAAGGCCCTGGCAAACCCTCATTGTCGGGAAGATTCCCATGGCCCCGGCAAGATCAATTCGCTGGGAAGACTACCCGAAGATTAGCAAGGCCCCGGCAAGCTTCCCTTGCCGGGAATACTCGCATAGACTGGCAAGGCCCCCGGCAAACCCTCTTTACGGGGATAGTGTTCAAGGCCCACGGAAAGCCTTCCTTGCCAGGGAGGTGACCAAGTCACCCGAAGGAGGCTCGAGGCCGGCAAGCCCCTGTTCGCTCGCCAGGTGTCCCCCACTAGTTTCTACCACAATCCGACCGCTCGAGCACATCTCTCGTGTGCCAGCGCAAGGCCCATGTGTCGGTTTACGTGGGTATGTGTAGCTACTCCCTTGCGGCACGTCAGGGGTCAGACAAGGCATTTACTGCCCCTTACACCACCGAAGAAGTAAAGCGGTGAACACTGTTCACTGTACCTCCAGTGAGCACAGTGTTGGTGACCCCTTTGCGTATAAAAGGATGCCCAAAGCTCATTCTTAGGGGTTGGACTTTTTGGGGATCAGAGACTCCCTAATCACCTACTAAGTTATTGTAGGAAAATCAACCTACTGTAAGCCCACAATACAAACTAAGCAGGAATAGGATTTTACGCGCGAAGCGGCCCGAACCTGGGCAAAAGAACCTGGCCGATGTTGACCGCTAGTTCCGCTCTGGACGTCATACTTCTCTCTCCCCGCCAAACGATTAAGGGACTCCTCGAGTTTCCCATAGGTGGTGGTTTTTCCGGCTGACATCTTTGGCGCGCCAGGTAGGGGGATTGATGGTCGAGAGGTTCTTCGCGGATTCAAGCAAGTTCCGCGTTAGATCTTGGGAGGTGGAGCACACCACTGTGGACCATCCAAGCAGGGCGCAACTATGGTTGATCTACTTCACCACGGCCTCCTAACGCGTGCACGAGCGCCCCGCTGCGCGAATGCAGGCTAAGGAGGGCGGAGACCTCGAGCCTGAAGGCACCAAGCTGACGCCCCACTTCGGGACAGTGCGATGTTGTTGAGGGTGTGCCTCGGTGCTCCGGCGAGGCCTCCGGCGCATACTCCGGCAGACACACCTCCACGAAGAGGTGCATAACCGCCGAGAATGCGCCTACGGGCCCTGGAACCCAGGCGCGCACTCCAGCCGAATGCTTCCCCTCGGAAGCATCACGTCTTCGCCAAAGGTGCGCTCGGGGGCTCCGCCAGCACGACCAGGCAAAACAGGAAAATGAGTTATACTCCGGCAACCCCCCTTCTATACGATAGTCGAGAAACTGTCACCGAATAGCTTGCCAGAGGGGAAGTTGCCGGAAGAGTATAGTCTCATGCTTGTCGGGGATCTGAAGCCCCGACAAAATACCCAAGCGACGGGGGAGAAGTACCACGACATGACAGATAAGTGATAAATATTTCAGATTGAGATTTCAGAGTAGATTGGTTGTTCCCTTTCTGAAAGATCCTGAACCTTGTTTGAGAAACCTGCGCGTAGATGGAACCTTGTGAGGATCAGTGCGCCTTAGTTCTGTTTCGAACTAGTTCAATGACCTGAACGGCCACCGAGTGCCTTCTCACTGTGTCAAACCAGTTCAACAGCCTAAGTGGCTACGCAACACCTTATTTCGCCTCGAGCCGCACTCGACGATATAATGGTGGCATTGAGTGCATCAAGGATCCTTGCCGGTAACGACCCCTCAAGCAAACTGCTAAGGATTCGTTCCTCAAAGCACTAGCAGCAGGACCAGTCACGTCGACAAGCTTCCGAAAAACGCAAAAGGCGTATCATACAAGCGGAAGAATCAGACGCAAAGGAAACAACATTTCATTCATTTGTTTGAAACAAACTTAGACATATTACATGAATAATTTTTGCTAATCTAACCTAGTACACTGTCTTTTGGTGAGGGATATGTTCGCCGGACAGAAGTGCAAGAAGACAAAAAGCCGGAGCTTGCTGCATGGTCAAGGCTGGCTCCCCTAGGACCAACACTGTGCCAATGAGAATGGAACCAGCCCCCACAAGCATTGCCCGACCCTTTTTGGCTTGATACCAAAGGGTAGGTCACAGGAAGGGGCAAAGGATCCAGAGCCAGCGAGCACGCCTCCTCTCGGGGCTAGAGGGCCAGTCCCCACTCCGGTGAGGTGGCCCAAGCAAGGGGGCTGGTGAAGTTAGAGATGCGGAGGTACCTCCTCCTCGAACACGACGCACTGACATGAGCCCCAGCAAGATAAACCTGCGGGGCGTGGGAGAGGAGTGAGAGGGCCTCGGCGGCAGGGCCGGTGGTCAGTCGGAGCTCGGGGAGTCGTCCTCCAACTTGACCCCCGAGATCCTGACCTGCCAAGAGCGCCACTGTCGCCGCTGTCCTCCTCGTCGCTATCGCTCGAGGAGGGACATTCGGCGTCGCTCGAGCTCTCTTCACAACAGCCGAGACGCACACCTGAGCACCCGTAAAACTTGACCGATAGCATATTATCCTCCAATAGCTTGAAGCGGAGGATATGCCCATCCTTGAGGCTGTGGGCGCGGGCGAAGGCTTTCCAAACCCGCCTGAGCAACATGGAGCGGCGCTTCGGGTACTCCACATGCACTAACATAGCACCGTGGGAACAACCGTACGCCCGCAACCACAAGACAGTAGGCTTGGTGGCCTCCATCGCCCTGGCAAAGGGGCGAGGGAGATGCAAATGGCCCCGCGGGGCGCCCTGCAGTTCCACGAAGAACTCCAGCGCTGTCCCGTCCGAGTGCCCGCCGAGCACACAAGAAGGCGGAGATGCTGGAGTAGCACTCCGCCTACCTCGGACACGGCCTCCGTGGCTACCGCGACTTCTCGCCCCTCCGCTACCACGGGCGCTCGTGCCGCCCTTCGCAGCTGCACTCCCTGAAGTTGTGTCATGAGTCGAGTGGGATCCCCTTTCTGCCCTCGCAGCCGATGGTGGCCTCCCTCGTCCCCTAGCCATGGTTAGGGCCAAGTGCCACCTGAAGTTAGAAAAGATTCTACAGATCCCAAGCTAGGGGTGGTGATGTTCCAGGAGCTGATGGATGAGCAAAACCCGCTCGTAAACTCCCTAATTTTTAGGGCAAGGCGCATAGGGGGGGGGGATAACACCCCTCACTCCAGAAACCGCCAGCCCTTCCGCCCAGTCACCCATGATCACGGGAGAACAGGGAACCGCCCTGCTGCGCCAATGCATGCGGGGGTGGGTCCTGCCATGACTGCGGCCATTATGGCCATGAACGCCACTTGCCCAACCTTTACCACGCATGCTTCACGCATGGCAGTAACGCGTCACGAGGTGGGGAGGCTACTATGCGCGCACTTCTCCACCTCGCGCGTTTGATGCGCGACGTGGGGAAGGGTCGCCTGCAACGACTCCAAGACTATAGAGTACCCCGTTAGGGAAGCCCGTCCACTACTTTGGGCCTCGCCTAGCAACACCCCGCACGTGTGCGTGGCCCAGGCCTGGGGCTCCTATCGGTACACTAGAGACTGGGGTCCCTTGTGCCCCAGACTTGTGCACGGGCATCCACAATGCCCCCTGACAGCAGCATACCGGGAAGAACAGCACGGAAGCAATCCAAGACCCACCAAGGCCACACCCTTCCCTCTCCAAGTGGGGCGTGGGATACAAGGGCTCCAGACGCAAGGCCCCGGCAAGCCCTCCTTGCCAGGAAGATTCCCAAGGCCCCCGCAAGATCACTTCACCGGGAAGAATACGCGAAGATTAGAAAGGCCCCGGCAAGCTTCCCTTGCCGGGAAGACTCGCACACACTAGCGAGGCCCCCGACAAACCCTCCTTGTCGGGAAAGTGTTAAAGGCCCCCGGGAAGCCTTCCTTGCTAGGGAGCTGACCACGTCACCTGAAGGAGGCTCCAGGCCGCCAAGCCCTTGTTTGCTCGCCAGGTGTCCCCCACCAGTTTCTACCACAATCCAACCGCTCCAGCACATCTCTCGCGCGCCAGCGCAAGGCCTAGGTGTCGATTCACATGGGTACGTGTCGCTACTCCCTTGCGACAGGTCAGGGGTCAGACAAGGCATTTACTACCCCTGACACCACCGAAGAAGTAAAGCGGTGAACACTGTTCACTGTACCTCCTGTGAGCACACTGTTGGTGACCCCTTTGCCTATAAAAGGAGGCCCAAAGCTCATTCTTAGGGGTTGGACTTTTTGGGGATCAGAGAATCCCTAATCACCTCCTAAGTTATTGTAGCAAAATCAACCTACAGTAAGCCCACAATACAAACTAAGCAGGAGTAGGGTTTTATGCACCAAGCGGCGCGAACCTGGGTAAAAGAACCTTGCCGGTGTTGATCGCTAGTTCCGCTCTCGACGCCATACCTCCCTCTCCCCCACCAAACGATCAAGGGACTACTCGAGTTTCCCATAGGTGTTGGTTTTTCCCCGACAAAGACCATTCCACATCAGTACTTGACAAGTCAGAAATTTGGTTCTGTGTATTTTCTTCAAGCTGGCATTCCTACGACAAACACTATAGTGTGATACGCCTTCATGACTAAGTCAGGTGATGGGAAGATGGTTAGAGGATATTCTATCAACGTGCTGCACCTGCTACACACCCATACTAGATTCATAGTGATGGATTTGATAGTTGAGACTATCCGAAGAACTGCTGCGGATCAGAAGAGATCCTGTGGATATGCACCTTACATTCAGATGCTTATCAATGTCAACCTAGGCAAGCATGCATATCTACTTGATCGTCCCCATCCACAGGTTGTGATGGATGACAATGATCCCAACTCAGCTACAACAAGAATGGCAGCAAAGGCAGCAGAGGCTAAAGCTGCTAGAAATAGGCCACCTCCAGTTCCACAGCTCAGAACTCAAGCTGAGAAAATGGCATTTCTAGTGAGCACTGTCCAAGGCATGGAGAAGAACATCCAAGAGATCATGCAAAATCAGAAGAGTCTTGAGAGAGTTGGTGAGACAAAATTCCACAACATGGATGTGAAGGTAACGAAGTTGACCACCATTCTCAGACAGCTTCAACGTGAAGTTGACTCTGTGTAGATTCCATGCTCAGAGGACGAAGATGAAGATGAAATTGAAGATGATGACGAGGATGAGTCTCCTCCTCCCACTACTACTAGGTTCAAAACCAAGCCTCGGTCAGCTCCTATTCCCGCTCAGGAGACACGACAGACATCCTTAGCACAAGCTTCAACACCTTCAGCACCAGCTCCAGCTCAAGGTCCTTCAGTATCAACTCCTCCAGCTCCAGGACATTCAGCCGAAGCCTTCGCATACGTTGTTCTATCTTTGGGGAACATTGCATGGGAAACAAAAATTGCCTACGCACACAAAGACCTATCATGGTGATGATCATCTACAAGATGGAGATCGGATCTACATACCCTTGTACATCGCTAAGCCGGAAGCGTTAAGAAACGCGGTTTCTGTAATGGAACATCTTCGTGATCCAAATCACCGCCGTCCCACGATCCGTCCCGATCTAGCTCCGAACGGAAGGCACCTCTGCGTTCAGCACACGTACAACTCGATGACGATCTCTGCCTTCTTGATTGATCCAGCAAGAGAGACGAGGAAGTAGATGAGTTCTCCGGCAGCGTGAGGGTGCGCAGGTGATGGTTGTGATCTATTCCTGCAAGGCTTGGCCTAAGCACCGCCGAAATCAGATCTAGAGGAGGAACTACAAACTAGAGGAGAGGGTTGCACGTGGCTGAAATTATGTCTCAAAAACCCTAAAACCTCTAGTATATATAGGAGGAAGGAGGGGCTAGCCTTGAGCACCAAGGGAAACCCCCTTAGGCTCGGCCTAACCTAGAGAGGAGGAGTCCTCCTCCAATCCTATTTGGAGTCGGACTCCTCCCCTAGTTGTCTGCCTCTTTTGGTTTTTTCCACTTTTACCTCATGGGCTTTCTTTGGTTGACTAATCAGCCCACTAAGAGCTATTGTGCCAGCATCAAGTCCACGTGGCTCTCTTGGGGAGTGGTGGGCCCAACTGGTGGGCCCCGAGTACCCATTCGTCACTCCCGGTACACTACCGGTAATGCACGAAATTCTTCTCAAATCCAAATACCAACTTCCTATATATCAATCTTCGTTTCCGGACCATTCTAAAACTCCTAATGACGTGTGGGATCTCATCTGGGATTCCGAACAAAACTTCGGTCACCAGCACCTATAACTAAACTATACCGAAACGTCGCCGAACCTTAAGTGTGCAAACCCTGCGGGTACGAGAACTATGCAGACATGACCTGAGACACTCTCCGGTCAATATGCAATAGCGGGGCCTGGATGTCATAATTGGACCCTACATATTCTACGAAGATCTTATTGGTTCAACCTCTATGTCAAGGATTCATATAATCCCGTATACCATTCCCTTTGTCCTTCAGTATGTTACTTGCCCGAGATTCGATGGTTGGTATCTCCATACCTATTTCAATCTCGTTACCGGCAAGTCTGTTTACTCATTCCGTAATACAAGATTCCCTGACTAACTCTTTAGTCACATTGCTTGCAAGGCTTATATGTGATGTTGTATTACCGAGTGGGCCCCAAGATACCTCTCCGTCACACGGAGTGACAAATCCCAGTCTTGATCCATGCTAACTCAACGGACACCTTCGGAGATGCATGTAGAGTACCTTTATAGTCACCCAGTAACGTTGTGACGTTTGATACACACAAGGCATTCCTCCGATGTCAGTGAGTTACATGATCTCATGGTCACGGGAATGAATACTTGACATGCAGAAAACAATAGCAACAAAATGACACAATCATATGATACGTTCATAGTTTGGGTCTTTTCCATCACATCATTCTCCTAATGATGTGATCCCGTCATCAAGTGACAACACTTTTCTATGGCGAGGAAACCTTAACCATCCTTGATCAACAGGCTAGTCAACTAGAGATTCATTAGGGACACATTTTTGTATATATACCCACACATGCATTTATGTTTCCATTCAATATAGTTATAACATGGATAATAAACGATTATATTGAAACAGGAAATATAATATTAACTATTTCATTATTGCCTCTAGGGCATATTTCCAACAATCTCCCACTAGCATTAGAGTCAATAATCTAGTCTCACATCTTCATGTGATTTACAATGTAATGAATATAACACCCATACAATTCTGGTGTTGTTCATGGTTCGCTCGTGGTAGAGGTTTAGTCAACGGATCTGCAACATTTAGATCCGTTTGCACTTTGCAAATATTTATGTCTTTCTCCTTGATGTAATCGCGGATGGCGTTGAAGCGCCGCTTTATGTGTGTGATCCTCTTGTGAATCCTTGGTTCCTTGGCTAGAGCAATGGCACCAGTGTTGTCACAGAACAGATTGATTGGATCCAGTGCACTCGGCACTACTCCAATATCTGACATGAACTGCTTCATCCAAACACCCTCCTTGGCCGCCTCTAAGGAAGCTATGTACTCTACTTCGCTTGTAGAAGCAGCTGCGACACTTTGCTTGGAACTGCACCAGCTTACCGCACCCCCGTTAAGAACAAATACGTATCCGGTTTGCGACTTAGAGTCATCCGGATCGATGTCAAAGCTTGCGTCAGGTACTTCAGAATATTCTTCTTCACCCCCGTAAGCGAGAAACATTTCCATAGTCCTTTTGAGGTACTTTAGAATATTCTTGACCGCCACCCAGTGTTCCACTCCTAGATCACTTTGAAACCTGCCAGCCATACTTATGTCCATGCTGACATCCGGTCTTGTGCACAACATTTCATACATGATAGACCCTATGGTTGAAGCATAGGGGACGACACTCATCTTTTCTCTATCTTGTGCAGTTACTAGACATTGAGTCTTACTCAACTTTATACCTTGTAACACAGGCAAGAACCCCTTCTTGGATTGTTCCATTTTGAACTTCTTCAAAACTTTATCAAGGTATGTGCTTTGTGAAAGAGATATCATGTGCCTCGAACTATCTCTATAGATCTTTATGCCCAATATGTAAGCAGCTTCTCCTAGGTATTTCATTCAAAAACTTTTATTCAAGTAATCTTTTACGCTTTCCAAAAACTCCACATTGTTTCCAATCAGTAATATGTCATCCACATATAATATTAGAAACGCTATAGAGCTCCCACTCACTTTCTTGTAAATACAAGCTTGTCCAGAAACTTGTATAAACCTAAACGCCTTGATCACCTCATCAAAGCGCTGATTCCAACTCCGAGATGATTGCACCAGTCCATAAATGGATCGCTGGAGCTTGCACACCTTGTCAACATTCTCTGGATCGACAAAACATTCGGTTCGTATCATATACAACCCTTCCTTAAGAAACCTGTTAAGGAACGCCGTTTTGACATCCATCTGTCAAATTTCATAATCGAAAAATGCAGCTATTGCTAACATGATTCGTAAGGACTTAAGCATCGCTACAGGTGAGAATGTCTCATCATAGTCAACTCCTTGAACTTGTGAAAAACCCTTTGCCACAAGTCGAGCTTTATAAATGGTCACGTTATCGTCCGCGTCCGTCTTCTTCTTAAAGATCCATTTATTCTGAATAGCCTTGCGACCTTCAGGTAATACTTCCAAAGTCCACACTTTGTTTCCTTACATAGATCATATCTCGGATTTTATGGTTTCTAACCATTTGTTGGAATCTGGGCCCACCATTGCTTCTCCATAACTCGCGGGCTCATTGTTGTCTAACAACATGATAGACAAGACAACATTCCCATACCACTCGGGAGCAGTTCGTGCTCTTGTTGACCTGCGAGGTCCGACAGTAACCTGATCTGAAGCTTCATGATCATGATCATTAGCTTCCTCTTCAACTGGTGTTGCCTCGACAAAAAATTCTTTCTGCCCTACGCCACCATCTTGTTGAAGCAGAGGTTCTGTAACCTCATCAAGTTCTATCTTCCTCCCCCTGAATTCTTTCGACAGAAACTCTTCTCAAGAAAAGCTCCGTTCTTAGCGACAAACACTTTTGCCCTCGAATCTGAGATAGAAGGTATACCAAATTGTCTCTTTTGGGTAATCTATGAAGACGTACTTTTCCGGTTTGGGTTCCAGCTTTTCAGACTAAACCTTTTTGACATAAGCATCACATCCCCAAACATTAAGAAATGGCAACTTTGGCTTCTTGCCATACCATAGCTGAACAGATTTTCATGGTGCCCTATTTAAACTGAATACATCTGTCTCTAATGAGTAGCCCCAAAAAGATAATGGAAAATCGGTAAGAGACATCATAGATCGCACCATATCTAACAAAGTACGATTACGACGTTCGGACACACCATTACGTTGTGGTGTTCCAGGCGGTGTCAAATGTGAAACAATTCCACATTGTCTTATGTGAGCACCAAACTCGTATCTCAGATACTCTCCTCCTCGATCAGATCGTAGGAACTTGATCTTCTTGCTATGATGATTTTCAACTTCACTCTAAAATTGCTTAAACTTTTCAAACATTTCAGACTTGTGCTTCATCAAGTAGATATAGCCATACCTACTCAAATCGTGAGTGAAGGTGAGAAAATAATTATATCCACCGCACGCCTTGTTGACGTGCAACTATTCCTAACTTGATGCCTCCACAGAAAGGAGCCAGAAAAGAGCTTGTCCCAGTTGCTCAACAATTAGCAATTGTCTTGCAATGGCCCACCAGCGTGTGGGATCGCAACAGTTTTCGAGGGTAGAGTATTCAACCCAAATTTGTTGGTTCGACACGATGGGAGGGAAAGAATATTCTCCAGTATTAGCAGTTGAGGTGTCAGCCCAACCACACCTGAAAGATTAGTATCCGCAAGGAGGATATAACAGCAAAGGTAGTATGATAGCAATAGTGCCAGAAACGACATGTTGACAAGGCTGACTATTCCTAACTGTTGTATCAATGGCGCCAAAAAATTATTGTAGCAGGTAGCAGCAGTGTAACGAGTAACAGCAGTGGCAAGGAACAACAGTAGTGACAGCAGCAGCAAGTAGCAGCAGTAGCAAGTAGCAGCAGTAGCAAGTAGCAGCAGTAGCAAGTAGCATGAGTAGCAACAGTAGTGACATCAGCAGTGGGACAAACTCGTAGGCAATGGATCGGTGATTCGTTGGATGACATTCATCATGCAACAGTTATAACACGGAGATATATGTGACTAGCTCTCGTTCGTCGATGTGATGTAGGCATGCATTCCGTGTGTAGTCATACGTGCTTAGGGAAAATAACTTGCATGACATCTATTGTCCATCCCTCCCGTGGCAGCGGGGTCCAAATGGATACTACGGGATATTAAGGTTCTCCTTTTAATAAAGAACCGGACCAACGCATTAGCACTTGGTGAACACATGAACTCCTCAAACTATGGTCATCATCGGGAGTGGTTCCGGTTATTGTCACTCCGGGGTTGCCGAATCATAACACATAATAGGTAACTACAACTTGCAAGATCGAATCTAAAACACACATATATTGGTGACAACATAATAATTTCAGATCTGAAATCATGGCACTCGGGCCCTAGTGACAAGCATTAAGCATTGCAAAGTAGTAGCAACATCAATCTCAGAACATAGTGGATACTAGGGATCAATCCCCATCAAAACTAACTCGATTACATGATAGATCTCATCCTACTCATCACCGCCTAGCGAGCCTATGAATAGATTACTCACGAACAATGAAGAGCTTTATGGAATTGGAGAGGGAAGAAGGTTGATGATGACGATGGTGACGATCTCCTTGATCCGGAGCCCAAAACGGACTCCAGATCTGCCGTCCACATGAAGAATTGGATGTGGCAGGCCTCTGGATCGTGAAACCGCGATGAAATCTTCTCTCCTGATTTTTTCCGAGACGAAAGGGAATAAATAGCGCTGGAGTTGGGGGTGGTAGAGCCACGTGGGCCCCACAAGCTCTGACGCCGCGGCCTGAGGGTGGTCGCGGCCACAGGGCTTGTGGCGCACTGGCTCACCCCCTCCGGTGGATCTTTGCGCATGTATTTTTCATATTTTCCAGAAATATTCTCCGTAAATTTTCAGGACGTTCCGAGAACTTTCATTTGTGCACAAAAACAACACCATGGCAATTCTGCTGAAAACAGCGTCAGTCCGGGTTAGTTCCATTCAAATCATGCAAATTAGAGTCCAAAACAAGGGTAAAATAGTTTGGAAAAGTAGATACGATGGAGACGTATCAACTCCCCCAAGCTTAAAACCTTGCTTGTCCTCAAGCAACTCAGTTGACAAACTGAAAGAGAAAGAAAAACTTTGACAAACTTTGTTTGATCTTGTTGTTGCAACTATGTCTAACTCATAACCAGAATTTCAGCAATATCACAAGTTAACCACATAAGCAAGTGACACAAAGGTCTTATGGTAAACTAATATCAATGGCATAATCAGCTAGCGAGCAAATAATAATGAGTTTCAGATACCAACAATTCAATCAAAACAAGCATGAAGAAATATGAATAGGTGGTATCTCGCTAGCTCTTTCTGAGACCACAAAACATAAATGCAGAGCACTTTCAAAGATCAAGGGTTGACTAAACATTGTAATTCATAGCAATGAAGATCCAGTCATAGTCATACTCAATATCAATCAAAAGCAAAGCATAAAAATGACAGAGGTGCTCTCAAATTGGTGCTTATATAAGAAGAGGATGACTCAACAGGAAAATAAATAGACAGGCCCTTCGCAGAGGGAAGCATTGATTTGCACAGGTGCTAGAGCTCAAGCTTTGAAAATAGAGATAATAATTTTGGGTGTCATGCTTCCATTGTCAACGCAATGACCAAGAGTTCTCAATATCTTCCACGCTACTCATGCTATAGGCGGTCCCCAAACAGAAAAGTAAAGTTTTAACTCCCCGCCACCAATCGCACTCCAGGCTAGCCGAATCCTCGAGTACCTTCCATACTAACATCAATCCGTGGGGAGTTTTGTTTTACAGTTATGTTTTCGATTTAAGCGTGGAACTGGACATTCTAATTACCGGCCCCTTTCTCGTGAATGACAGTGAATAAACACATGTCGAGGTGTGAGGACCCCGATGGTAAGTCGAGATCGCCGTGCCCAGTGATCCCAAGGATCAATGCTCACTGAACACAGATACTGAATAATAGAGTCTTACATCCATACATATCATTTGATACAATAAATGACCACTTCAGTCGAGTCTTACATACATAGGGCCTTAAAGGCCAAAGCACCAAACTAGACCAATAGCGGAATTATTGGTTGAAAGCGTGAACCCATGCCATCAGCCTTAACCTACAGGCCTTCTAACTGGGAAGCGTCCTAGCTCGCAAGAACGTGACCGAGTTAATCATCACCATGTCCTGTCTTTCACACCTGGTCGATGAAATAACAAGTGGTAAGCCAATGAGTACTTTGAATGTACTCGCAAATAGCCCATGATACGAACAAAGAAAGTGAAGGATAACAGTATCATGCATCTATAGTGTAACTCATCTGGGTGGAATGATCATGTATATGCATCAAGCTAAAGAATTACTTTTGAAGAACAGGTTACAAATATCAACATATCTGCTAAGGTTTGAACCATCCGGGTTCACCCTATATGCCAAGTCATCGGACTTGGCATAACCTCAATGTATTAATGAGGGCTAAACCATCCGGGTTTACCCTATATTCCAAGTCACCGAACTTGGTCATATTATTACTCTCATAACAACACCTTTTTAACACCACACACACACACTTGGTTTATGCGGAAATATCAGGACGTAGTTTAAGCAGGATTACCCAACAGTCCTTGACCGTGGACATGGCTATTCGAATAGTTTACACTCTGCAGAGGTAGTACGCTGGACCCACGAGATCCGGGAAACTTCCGTGTCATCCACGGCTGGCGGTATATCACATATACCCGAGGTAAGTACCCGATCATCATCTTTCCCTTGATGATACTAGACAAGGAGGTCCACTCGATTGGTACCCAGCGCACATATTGTACGTCTTACGAGCACCGACTTTGGATAGTATCAACCATGCAGGGACCAACGGTGTGCCTGGAACTCATAATAATGGCATAGTCGTCCGACCTGGCACGACCCCATCACGAGAGTGACGACAATCACTCCCGCCACTAGTAATGTGGCTCTTTGCTAGTACCGACCAGAGTAATCAACAAAGCCCCGTCCCATAAAGGGGTATCGTGGTCGTACTGGTAAGGTTGGGACGGTCGACACATCATAAATCTAATCCCCTTTCCGAAACCATACTCACACAAAAACACCGGTGCATCACTTCACCAAAAGTAATCACCAACTCATCATCACCCTCGGGCAATAGTGGCACCCGACGGGGTTTTCATAAACTCTTGATTTTAACTCATCATCATGCTCATGATAATATTCTTCTATCGTTACTTGTCAACATGGTATTAACATGACCCTCAAGGGGTAGGGTCAAGCTCAATGCAATGATTCTACTCTACTAGTCAACATGACAGTAGCATGATCCTCATAGATGGTAGGGTCAAGCTCATCATGCTTGTGCTCCGAGGAGTCATATGTATAACATCACTATCAGGCAAGTGCTTCGATGAAGCCTTCGGTACCATCACACCAATGATGAACCGACACTGTGATCACATGCAACGGAAAAGTACTTGCTATTCTAGCATGCATCAATGTATGTGCTCAAGTCATGGTCAAAGGGCTGCTTGCCTTGCTCACGTAAGTCCTCGGGGTCTTCGAGGTCTTCCGCTCCAACTTCGAATACTCCGTCTACCATCAACTATCGTCGGGAACAAACATAGTAAGCCACACATCCAGCAGAATAAAAGTGTTCCAGAAATAGAAGTTTTATTTATTGTGGACCTCTCTGGTCATAAGAAAAATACCTGAAGCTTGATATAGGATATTTGGGTCATCAAGGATTTTTGAATGGATGGAAAGAGCAATAGGTTATCCTTGAAGAAGCCAACAGAAATCATTCTGTTTAAAATGAGTGGATGCACCCATTTAACAGAGACTGATTTTAGAAATTTTCAGAAAGTGGTTTCACCGGATTTGGAGTTGGAATGAATATGCTAGAGATTTTACAATGAGGATTAAATAGCAATAGGAGCTATTTATTTATTGCAACAGAAAGAAGTCACACAAGAATGTTGACCATGGTTTTGAAAATAGAGAAAGATTTTAGAAGGCTCTCGGAGTTTCAATCACTCCATTTGGAGTTGATTTGAATCTTCTAGGATTTTTGCAAGATGGAGTTTTCAATGTCCAGATTGAAATTTGAAAATAATACAACAGGAAAAGTGCTTGGAAAAATGTGCAAGGCACATATATGGATAGGCCTTAATTTTTGGTACCTGCAGAAATTTGAAGCAACATTTTTGGAGTTAGAATGAATTTGTAATGGATTTTATAAGTCAAGGAAAAGAAAATTAAAAAGAGAAGGGCTCAGCCTCTGGGGAAGGCTATCTTGCGCCACCAGTGCCAGATAAGCCTTTGGGCCGGCCCACTGGCTCGGGCCACCGGTGAGAGGCCACGCGGGAGGCACCTTGCCGGCATTACGCCTTCTGCGCGAGGAGGCGGCCTACGACCAGGGGCGCGACCACTAAACGGGGCGGGCCACCCGTCAGCTTCCCCACCCGGTCGATGACATGCGGGCCCCATCTCGGCCATCGTCTTCCACCTCCAGCTGCGCGGAGGCAGAGGGCCCGATGAGGCTCGCCGGCACTACAGGGCCCCTTTCCCGATGGCCTGGCCACCGGGGCGCTCGTCGGACCTAGCCGCACCTCCCTCTTTGTCTCACTCCCGCCGGAGGGCACCAGGTCGAGGGCTGCACTGGCCGTAGTGGCCCTAGCAATGGCGGCCGCGGAGGCGGCACCTCCGGCCACCTAGAGATGGGCAGGGAGAGCGGGGAGGCTATAGGAGAGATCTGCAAGGGCTTGGCATGCTCTGGGAAGAGCCAGAAGGGAGGGGAGAGCCGAGGGAGCTTGAGCTCAAGCTCGGCCGAAGAAGAGCCGAGGTGGCCATTGATGGGGGAGGAAAGCTCAATAGGGGAGAAGGGAGGGTCCAGGAGTCTCACACGTAGGAGGGGGTTTGATCTAGAGGACCCAGGGCGCTCGGGGAGGCCATATGGAGAGGGGGAGAGGAGAGAAATCCCGGATGTTCCCTGGTGCACCCAGGGCACGGCGGCCACGTGTGCCTGAGGACATTGGAAGCTAGCTAGCGTTGTGAAGAGAGTCAAAGGATGCTCTGCGGCACGCTGGGACATGCTGGGGCAACCTGCTTCGCCAAGAAACGGTCGGGAGGGGAGAAACTAGGTGCCGAGCACTCGGTTTGCAGGTCAGGATGGTGGTCACCACGCCCACTCACGTCCACAGGTTCCAAAAGACCAGTCAATCATGTCTGGGAGGTGGGGCATGCTATCTGGAAAGGGACTCTGGAGTTTGGTGACTAGTGGAGTCGGTTTGAACTAGTTTTGACTGCTGCCAAGTTTCTAACAACAAACTTAGAGCTGACAAAAATGGGTCTCAGGAGGGAACCCTTGGGGTGAAATTATGTCTGGCAGTGTTAGGCATGGAAGGACTTTAATACTGCAAAGTTTCAGCCCAAACAAGGGAGGATAGCTACTACTTGCGGTTCAAAGCCATGATTCAGCCAGAAATCCATTTGAAGAAGTGCTGCTCATTTTTCCCACATGAGAAGGCCATATCTTTGCTCTAAATGAAGCGTTGGCACACAAGGGAGGCTCTGGAAAGAATTGGGGGTCTTGGGTTAAGCAGAAGTGAAACAAGAGGGTAAAAACAGTGATTCCATGGGTGAAAATGAGAGAAGTTACAAAGGGTCCTTCCCAAATAATTGACCAGTGGTCATGGGAAAGTTACTGGAGGTGAAATGTAACTATGTGAGGCTGTGGTAGAAAGTTGAGCTCAAGGAATAAAGTGGAAGGGGCAAAATAAGTCAAATTAGTGAGTGCACACAAGGTGTTTGATCTGTGGTTAGGCTACCAGATGCATTCCAATGGCTATGAAACTTAACAGGATCAAATAATAGATGAAGATAGGCTTGCACACCAAATTTGGGATTTTCTGGAGAAGTTTTCCAATGTAGACTTGAAAAACCCTAGAAAGGGGCAGAAATGGGTTTCTGCTTAGAACCCTATTCAAATAAATTCCCACAAATCCAATATTTGGTGTAGGGGCATTATTTGAGCATTAAGGCATGCACAAAAAGTTTGAGGTCAACTGGACAAACTTTATAATGTAAAGTTTGTCAAAGTCAGAAATCAACAGAGAGGGTTTTGAGGATCTTAGGACAAGTCCTCTATTCTCCTTGGTGTACCACTTGGTGTGGATGCCTTATTGGAGTATTATAACATGTCCACCAAATTTGAGCACAATTGGAGACACTTCACAATGTAGAGTTACTCCAATTTGGTTCTGGACAGATAGGGTTTTAGGGTGAGTAGGGGAGCCAAATCAACTTGGATTGAAATGAAACTTGGCAAGATCATCAATAATATCATAGATGACATGATAGAATTTTACTGGAATTTATTTCGAATATTTCTTATAGAAATATTCCAAAAGTTTGAATTAGGCAGGAATGGTTTTGAAGGGATTTGCCCAATATTTTGAACATGACCATGTGTTGAAACTCATAAATATGGAGTAAATATATCCACTGAGTTTCCCTAAATTTTTCTTAAATATTTTGAAAGCAATAAAAATAACTTTCCTTCATAAGAGACCATTTCTGGCCTCAGAGAAAGGCTTTTAAATAAAATAATAAAATAACTTTTAAAATAATAATATGGTGGTTTTTGGAAGGTATTTTTATAATAGGTTTTAAATAAAATAATTGGTGCAAAAGAAATTACCTAATTTGAGGACTTGTAGTACAAACCTCATCTGAGGGGTTTGAAAGTTTAATTTAAAGAAATGCTTTTTGGGAAAAATAAATATTGGTGAAAATAGATATTTTATCCTAAACACATGGCATGATCATTAGGCAGGAGATCATGAAATAAGGAGGTGATTAGGAGAGTGACAGGATTTATTAGGTATCAAACACAATCATGCAAACAAGCAAGGCAAACAATAGTTACTTCAAGCATCACAAGTATTTCACAAAAAATTTAATTGGTCCTAAATTTTGAAATAAGTTAATTTGTTAGGGTAGCCAAAAACAGGGTGTGACAGACCTTACCCTCTTAATAAAATCTCGTTCCCGAGATTTCTAGGCTAGGTGTTGGTGAGATACAAAATCTTGAGTCGGAGGTAGTCTTCATGTCCCCATGTTGCTGTGATGGTCTTGAGGTGCTTGATGATACAAGTTCGATTGCCCGCACGTTCTTGCATGATCGTGAGCGGGATCTGGCAATAGGTTATGCTTGACCGAGGTCAAGGGCCTTGTGAGGTAAGTCTGTGCAAGGTTCTAGCTTGCGAGTGTATTCCAAAGTGAGAATATGTGGCAAGAGGGGGTGTATCTGGGATCTGGTCGTGGGGTTTCGCATGCCGATTAGTGACATCAAGATGTCTCACGTTAGAACGCATTGCCAAAGTCTTCGTGTAGCTTCCCGCTTACGAGGAAGTCCTTGACTTTCTTTCGGCAGTCAAGCTCTGGTCGCAAATAGTCTTCATTCTTAAGGGCGTTGCAGTGGTCTTCGAAGGCTTCTCGTGGAAGGGTCCGGGATGGGTCTCACTTATGAGTCTAAACTTGGAGGCTCAGGTCCAGAACAGGTCCTGCCATCTTGGGAGTTTGCGAGGGTTTCTGGATAAGCTGGCTACCCAAGAGTATAGACCAGTCATCCATTCCCAAGGTCTGCGACTCGGCAAGCGGAAATCACCTTTGGCAGGTTCTCACCACGATTTACTAGTACTTGCGTCCTTAATATGGTCCAAGGAGAGGTCGTGTGATTCTTTCACTTGTCCAAGGGCTTCATCATCTTGAATCGTCGAGGCTTCTTGACGTCGTTGATGTAGTCGGTGCGCGGTCGGTGATTGACTTGTGTTGCTTCATCGTCGTTGTCGTGGCTTCCTCGTCACAGTGGTTCTTCATCTTGACTTGAGTAGGATAGACTTCCGTCGTCTTGGGATTGCTTAGAGAAGTCCACCTTCTCGAGATATCACGGTACCCTCGAGAGGCATAACAATCGGCGTTCTTGGGGTTCGTCCAAACAGGACTTAGGTGTTCTTCCTCTTACTGGGTGAGTAAGGATGTCATCAGTGAGGATGACAACATACTTTCCCCGAACATAATATAAGCACAATGCTCATGAGTCCGGTGAGGAGAACGGGACTTGCTATGGGCGGGTACTGGCCACATTTTAACGACTTAGAGTCGTCTTCTATGGTCGTAATCCGTCCATCTTGTGGCTAAGCGAAGCTTTAGGGTCTCAAGGAACTTAGGATGTGGCGAACAGTTATAATCTTATCTCTAAGCACATTCAGTGGATGCCAGTAGTTCGACCTCAAATCTCGGGATGATATCACCTCATCTCATCAAGGATACCATCCTACAGGTCAAATCCACACCGCTCAAGCTAGTCAACTCCGGGTTGAGGGAAGAACTAAACCCAAACACTTACAAGTATGGTGTAGCTACGATGCACATGCATTACTATGCAAGAACCTCGAGGAGGTATATAAGCTGCTAAGGTTGCACTGGGATGCTACAAATCCAATGTCCCGCTAGATCATATAATGAACAAGGTACTGCATTACTATATTAAGGAAACACGTAGCACACCAATCCAATATTTTGTTTCCCTTCCTATCAATCCGATCAAGTGATCCATCAATCCGATCAATCATCACTGGACCTATCACTCCTACAAATCCAACATTGATGGGGTTCTACATAATCTCTTAGAGTCCTCATAATTCACAAATTACTGCAAGAATTACGTCATAGTATATCCACCAACTTCAATAATCATGGCCATCTAATCTCCAAGGCCAAACCACATAGGTTGTAAATCAATTTGACAACTCCAAGTATACGCACTCTATATCCACTGAGAAACATGGTATCATAATCGAGATTATCGAGCTAACTCCAATTTACTCCGAACCATGTGGTCTTTGTCATCCTCAATACTCTATTAAGATTACCTATTTAAATCCAAGACTCAATCCAATAAGAAGTCTACTTGATAATCCAAGTTATCTTGGCAAACGCATTAAATCATGCCAACTACTAGCTAAAGTGATGTATACAACCAAGAATAAGGTTCACGATCATAATCGTCCTACTAAATCCAATCTTACTCCAGATTATGTAGATTATACTACTGTATCAACTCGTTCCACCAAATCCACCTACCTTTATAAGGGGTCTCACGATCCACCAAAATAGTCTAGCTACATCCTCAAGACAACTGTCGTCATCACCACAATCTTAGTCGAATACTCTATATCTGAGAACGATCCTCCTATGGCATCAAGGTTACAGTGCTATCTTGAGATGGAAGGATACTTGTTCACGGTGATCACTTGTTCCACAAGGAACCCGATGCTTAGCATGGTTTATCGGGGACCTACACGTGTTCTGGCGAGTCCATGTACTAGACACGTGACCAGAAAATTTGACTCGGAAAGGCTTGTGGAGGTTAGTCTGGTCTAGTGTGGTTTTGCAACCCCGAGGGGAAAAGCACACTCCTACGGGTTGCGTGTGGTTAAGCTTAGCACAGTCAGTGTCTCCAGTGTCAGTCGTCCTTCGAAGTGGATCCTTGGTGTATCTTGTCTTGCTGTCTTCAGTTGTCGAGAGAGGTGAGAGAAGGAGATAGAGCACAGAGGGGAGTTTCTAAGGGTCCTACTGCAATCAAGCAAGCATTGGAAAGTCAGTTCAGACAAGTGCAACAATCGTATTGAACAACAGGATAAAACAACTGATATAACCGCAGGCTTGTTGCCTAAGAAAAAGTGCGACTTATATCAAAGGACAAACAACAAAAACAAACAACACCCAACATGGTCCATCCGAACTATTCCACGGACACAACTTCGCATAGGGAATTCACGACTCATCCTATCCTAGGTTCTGGGACTCGACAATCATGCTTGCTTCTTGCTCCGGTGAGGAGTCCGCTAAGTCTTCTCGACCTTCTCATGGTGTTGTCACGCCTCTTGTTGTCGCTTGCTGAAGCAATTCGCTTGAGTTGTAAAGAACTTTGGTTGTCTTCTCATCTGGGAAGTTGCTGACGAAGGTGGTTCTTCATAGCTGTCACTGACAGGGTCTTCTGTTGTCTTCATGATCTTGTCAGTGTCTTCTTGTCTTTTGAGGCTTCGAGAGTCTCAGGTGGACACCTTCATGCACCGATATTTGCATGACATGATAGAGTTCTGATCTGTCAATCATCCTAATTGCGATATCGACACCCAGAGCGGGGGATGAAGAGAACCGTTTTCCTGCTCACTAAGGTGATGCGGACCATATGGCGAGGTTCTCATCCACCCGTGGTGGTCGACACAATTCCTCATAACTGACACGGTCGCTCTATTAGTGATGCAGATCAAGGTTTGCATATATTATGTCCAGATTATCATAGGCGGAAGTGGCATCATCCTAGAGCAGTGCCCAGGGTTTCACCATCTTCTAAGCCCGGATAACCTTGTTCCTCATGGAGGTACTACTGTTGGTGTCGTCTGGTCGCAGTGTTGTCTTCTCTGTCCTTCAGCACAGGTGATTTCCTCGACAGGTTACTTCCTTCTGGACTACCCACGAGGATTTCAATTTATCCCGTGGTCAAAGGGCATAAGGTTCTAGTGACCATTAGCAAGTTTTGAAAAAGTAGACGAGGAGTGTCATGAAAATAAGAGTGGAAGGCTAGAGCATAACCTTCATTTTTATTTGAAACTTTGGAAGAGTCAAGAAAATATACATAGGTTTTGTAAGTGTTTTTGAAGGATCTAGAAAGCAGTTTTATTCCTAACTAACGTCCGTGCTAACTAAGGGCTTCCTACAGTGAGGATGGCTCTGATACGAGCTCTGTGGGGACCCCAACTGGTAAGCCGAGATCGCCGTGCCCAATGATCCCAAGGATCAATGCTCACTGAACACAGATATTGAATAATAGAGTCTTACATCCATACATACCGTTTGATACAATAAATGACCACTTCGGTCGAGTCTTACATACATAGGGCCTTAAAGGCCAAAGCACCAAACTAGACCAATAGCGGAATTATTGGTTGAAAGCGTGAACCTATGCCATCAGCCTTAACCTACAGGCATTCTGACTGGGAAGCGTCCTAGCTCGCAAGAACGTCACCGAGTTAATCTTCACCATATCCTGTCTTCCACACTTGGTCAATAAAATAACTAGTGGCAAGCCAATGAGTACTTTGAATGTACTCGCAAACAGCCCATGATACGAACGATGAAAGTGAAGGATAACAGTATCATGCATCTTTAGTGTAACTCATCTGGGTGGAATGATCATGTATATGCATCAAGCTAAAGAATTACTTTTGACGAACAGGTTACAGATATCAACATATCTGCTAAGGGTTGAACCATCCGGGTTCACCCTATATGCCAAGTCATCGGACTTGTCATAACCTCAATGTATTAATGAGGGCTAAACCATCCGGGTTTACCCTATATTCCAAGTCACCGAACTTGGTCATATTATTACTCTCATAACAACACCTTTTTAACACCACACACACACTTGGTTTATGCGGAAATATCAGGACGTAGTTTAAGCAGGATTACCCAACTGTACCGTGGACATGGCTATTCGAATAGTTTACACTCTGTAGAGGTAGTACATTGGACCCACGAGATCCGGGAAACTTCCGTGTCATCCACGACTCGCGGTATATCACATATACCCGAGGTAAGTACCCGATCATCATCTTTCGCCTGACGATACTAGACAAGGAGGTCCACTCGATTGGTACCCAGCCCACATGTTGTACGTCTTACGAGCACCGACTTTGGACCGTATCAACCATGCAGGGACCAACGGTGTGCTTGGAACTCATAATAATGTCATAGTCGTCTTACCTGGCATGACCCCATCACGAGAGTGACGACAATCACTCCCGCCACTAGTAATGTGGCTCTTTGCTAGTACCGATCAGAGTAATCAACAAAGCCACGTCCCATAAAGGGGTATCGTGGTCGTACTCGTAAGGTTGGGACGGTCGACACATCATAAATCTAATCCCCTTTCCGAAACCATACTCACACAAAAATATCGGTGCATCACTTCACCAAAAGTGATCACCAACTCATCATCACCCTCGGGCATTAGTGGCACCCGACGGGCTCTTGATTTTAACTCATCATCATGCTCATGATAATATGCTTCTATCGTTACTTGTCAACATGGTATTAACATGACCCTCAAGGGGTAGGGTCAAGCTCAATGCAATGATCCTACTCTACTAGTCAACATGATAGTAGCATGATCCTCATAGATGGTAGGGTCAAGCTCATCATGCTTGTGCTCCGAGGAGCCATAAGTATAACATCACTATCACACAAGTGCTTCGATGAAGCCTTCGGTACCATCACACCAATGATGAACCGGCACTGTGATCACATCCAACGGAAAAGTACTTGCTATTCTAGCATGCATCAATGCATGTTCTCAAGTCATGGTCAAAGGGCTGCTTGCCTTGCTCACGTAAGTCCTCGGGGTCTTCGAGGTCTTCCGCTCCAACTCCGAATACTTCGTCTACCGTCAACTATCGTCGGGAACAACCATAGTAAGCCACACGTCCAGCAGAATAAAAGTGTTCTATAAATAGAAGTTTTATTTATTTTGGACCTCTCTGGTCATAAGAAAAATACCTGAAGCTTGATATAGGATATTTGGGTCATCAAGGATTTTTGAATGGATGGAAAGAGCAGTAGGTTATCCTTGAAGAAGCCAACAAAAATAATTCTGCTAAAAATGAGTGGATGCACCCATTTAACAGAGAATGATTATAGAAATTTTTAGAAAGTGGTTTCACCGGATTTGGAGTTGAAATGAATATGCTAGAGATTTTACAATGAGGATTACATAGCAATAGGAGCTATTTATTTATTGCAACAGAAAGAAGTCACACAAAAATGTTGACCATGGTTCTGAAAATAGAGAAGGATTTTAGAAGGCTCTCGGAATTTCAATCACTCCATTTGGAGTTGATTAGAATCTTCTAGGATTTTTGCAAGATGGAGTTTTCAATGTCCAGATTGAAATTTGAAAATAATACCATAGAAAAAGTGCTTGGAAAAATGTGCAAGGCAGAGATATGGATAGGCCTTGATTTTTGGAACCTGCAGAAATTTGAATCAACATTTTTGGAGTTAGAATGAATTTGTAATGGATTTATAACTCAAGGAAAAGAAAATGAAAAAGAGAAGGGCTCAGCCTCTAGGGGAAGGCTATCTTGCGCCACCAGCGCCAGATAAGCCTTTGGGCCGGCCACTGGCTCGGGCCACCGGTGAGAGGCCACGCGGGAGGCGCCTTGCCGGCATTACGCCTTCTGCGCGAGGAGGCGGCCTACGACCAGGGGCGCGACCACTAAACGGGGCGGGCCACCCGTCAGCTTCCCCACCCAGTCGATGACACGCGGGCCCCATCTCGGCCATCGTCTTCCACCTCCAGCTGCGCGGAGGCAGAGGGCCCGATGAGGCTCGCCGGCGCTACTGGGCCCCGTTCCCGATGGCCTGGCCACCGGGGCGCTCGCCGGACCTAGACGCACCTCCCTGTTTGTCTCACTCCCGGCGAAGGGCACCAGGTCGAGGGCTGCACCGGCCGTAGTGGCCCTAGCAACGGCGGCCGCGGAGGCGGCATCTCCGGCCACCTAGAGATGGGCAGGGAGAGCGGGGAGGCTACAGGAGAGATCTGCAAGGGCTTGGCAGGCTCTAGGAAGAGCCAGAAGGGAGGGGAGATCCGAGGGAGCTTGAGCTCATGCTCGGCCAAAGCAGAGCCGAGGTGGCCATTGATGGGGGAGGAGAGCTCAAGAGGGGAGAAGGGAGGGTCCAGGAGGCTCATAGGTAGGAGGGGTTTGATCTAGAGGACCCAGGGCGCTCGGGGAGGCCATATGGAGAGGGGGAGAGGAGAGAAATCCCGGATGCTCCCTGGTGCACCCAGGGCACGGCGGCCACGTGTGCCTGAGGGCATTGGAAGCTAGCTAGCGTTGTGGAGAGAGTCAAAGGATGCTCTGCGGCGCGCTGGGACATGCTGGGGCAACCTGCTTCGCCAAGAAACGGTCGGGAGGGGAGAAACTAGGTGCAGAGCACCCGGTTTGCAGGTCAGGGTGGTGGTCACCACGCCCACTCACGCCCACAGGTTCCAAAAGACCAGTCAATCATGTCTGGGAGGTGGGGCATTCTATCTGGAAAGGGACTTTGGAGTTTGGTGACTAGTGGAGTCGGTTTGAACTAGTTTTGACTTCTTCCAAGTTTCTAACAGCAAACTTAGAGCTGACAAAAATGGGTCTCAGGAGGGAACCCTTGGGGAGAAATTATGTCTGGCAGTGTTAGGCATGGAAGGACTTTAATACTGCAATGTTTCAGCCCAAAAAAGGGAGGATAGCTACTACTTGCTGTTCAAAGCCATGATTCAGCCAGAAATCCATTTGAAGAAGTGCTGCTCATTTTCCCACACGAGAAGGCCATATCTTTGCTCTAAATGAAGCCTTGGAACACAAGCGAGGCTCTAGAAAGAATTGGGGGTCTTGGGTTAAGCAGAAGTGAAACAAGAGGGTAAAAACAATGATTCCATGGGTGAAAATGAGAGAAGTTACAAAGGGTCCTTCCCAAATAATTGACCAGTGGTCATGGGAAAGTTACTGGAGGTGAAATGTAACTATGTGAGGCTGTGGTAGAAAGTTGAGCTCAAGGAATAAAGTGGAAGGGGTAAAAGAAGCCAAATTAGTGAGTGCACACAAGGTGTTTGATGTGTGGTTAGGCTACCAGATGGATTCCAATGGCTATGCAACTTAACAGGATCAAATAATAGATGAAAATAGGCTTGCACACCAAATTTGGGATTTTCAGGAGAAGTTTTCCAATGTAGACTTTAAAAACCCTAGAAAGGGGCAGAAATGGGTTTCTGCTTAGAACCCTATTCAAATAAATTCCCACAAATCAAATATTTGGTGTAGGGGCATTATTTGAGCATTAAGGCATGCACAAAAAGTTTGAGGTCAATTGGACAAACTTTATTATGTAAAGTTTGTCAAAGTCAGAAATCAACAAAGAGGGTTTTGAGGATCTTAGGACAAGTTCCTCTATTCTCCTTGGTGTACCACTTGTTGTGGATGCCTTATTGGAGTATTTGAACATGTCCACTAAATTTGAGCACAATTGGAGACACTTCACAATGTAGAGTTACTCAAATTTGATTCTGGACAGATAGGGTTTTAGGGTGATTAGGGGAGCCAAATCAACTTGGATTGAAATGAAACTTGGCAAGATCCTCAATAATATCATAGATCACATGATAGAATTTACTGGAATTTATTGAGAATATTTCTTATAGAAATATTCCAAAAGCTTGAATTAGGCAAGAATGGTTTTGAAGGGATTTGCCCAATATTTTGAACATGACCATCTGTTGAAACTCATAAATATGGAGTAAATATATCCACTGAGTTTCCCTAATTTTTTCTTAAATATTTTGAAAGCAATAAAAATAACTTTCCTTCATCAGAGACCATTTCTGGCCTCACAGAAAGGCTTTTAAATAAAATAATAAAATAACTTTTAAAATAATAATATGGTGGTTTTTGGAAGGAATTTTTATAATAGGTTTTAAATAAAATAATTGTTGCAAAAGAAATTCCCTAATTTGAGGACTTGTAGTACAAACCTCATCTCAGGGGTTTGAAAGTTTAATTTAAAGAAATGCTTTTTGGGAAAAATAAATATTGGTGAAAATAGATATTTTATCCTAAACACATGGCATGATCATTAGGCAGGAGATCATGGAATAAGGAGGTGATTAGGAGAGTGACATGATTTATGAGGTATCAAAGACAATCATGCAAACAAGCAAGGCAAACAATAGTCACTTCAAGCATCACAAGTATTTAAAAAAAAATTGGTCCTAAATTTTGAAATAAGTTAATTAGTCTGGGAAGCCAAAAACAGGGTGTGACACGAGGATAACACGCCTAACATGGAAGATATCAATAGCCCCGTGTCACCACATGAGCGGTTCGGGCATGCAAAACAGATTATTTCTTGAAGGTTTAGAGAGTGGCACATGCAAATTTACTTGGAACGGCAGGTAGATACCGCAAATAGGTAGGTATGGTGGACTCTCATGGAAAAACTCTTGGGTTTATGGAAGTGGATGCACAAGCAGTATTCCGCTTAGTACAAGTGAAGCCTAGCAAAAGACTGGGAAGCGACCAACTAGAGAGCGACAACAGTCATCAAGGTGCAAAGAGTTTGACTAACATTGAGTGCAAGCATGAGCAGGATATAAATCACCATGAACACGAACATCATAGAGGCTATGTTGATTTTGTTTCAACTACATGCATGAACATGCACCAAGTCAAGCCACTTGAATCATTCAAAGGAGAATACCATCCTATCATACTACATCATAGTCATCTCAAAATCTATGTTGGCATTCAAGACAAACCATTATAAGCTCTAGCTAATTAAGCATGGCATCAGAAACTATGATCTCTAAGTTGTCATTGTAAACATGGTTCTCTCTCAACAAAGCTGAATCTGGAACGACAAGCTTGTCATATTTACAAAAACAAAATAGATAGAGTTCATACCAGCTTTTCCAGTCTCAGTCACTTCATCATATACCATCATTATTGCCTTTCACTTGCACGATCGAATGATGTGAACAATAATAAGAGTGCTCGTGCATTGGACTAAGCTGAATCTGCACGCAAACACAAAGGAGAAGACAAAGTAATATGGCTCTCCGATGATGCGTGAGTAGTTCACCATAGACCTATGGGTCCATAGCCAGTAGCTAGATGGCTTCTTCTCTCTCTTGGATCTTCAATACAAAGTTCTCCATGATCTTCATGGAGATCTATCCGATGTAATCTTCTTTTGCGGTGTGTTTGTCGAGATCCGATGACTTGTGGATTTATGATCAGATTATCTATGAATCTTATTTGAGTTTCTTCCGATCTCTCTTATGGATGATTTCATATCCTTGTAAGTCTCTTCGAGTTGTGGGTTTTGTTCGGCCAGCTTGATCTATGATTCTTGCAATGGTAGAAGTGCTTGGTTTTGGGTTCATACTGTGCGGTGACCTCACCCAGTGACAGAAGGGGTAGCGAGGCACGCATCATGTTGTTGCCATCAAGGGTAAAAAGATGGGGTTTTCATCATTGGTTTGAGTTTATCCCTCTACATCATGTCATCTTCCTTAAGGCGTGACTTTGTTCGTCATGAACTCAATACACTAGATGCATGTTGGATAGCGGTCGATGTGTGGAGTAATAGTAGTAGATGCAGAAAGTATCGGTCTACTTGTCTCGGACGTGATGCCTATATGTATGATCATTGCCTTAGATATCGTCATGACTTTGCGCGGTTCTATCAATTGCTCGACAGTAATTTGTTCACCCAACATAATATTTGCTATTTTGAGAGAAGTCTCTAGTGAACACTATGGCCCCGGGGTCTACTTCACACCATATTTTCAGCATTACACTTTTTCTTCGTTGCACTTTCCGCCTTCAGATCTCACTTTGCAATCAATCTTGAAGGGATTGACAACCCCTTTATAGCATTGGGTGCAAGCTCTTTTGTGTTTGTGCAGGTACTCTGGACTTGACGAGATTGTCCTACTGGATTGATACCTTGGTTCTCAAACTGAGGGAAATACTTACTGCTCCTGTGCTGCATCACCCTTTCCTCTTCAAGGGAAAAACCAATGCAAGCTCAAGAGACGACAGAAGATTTCTATCGCTGTAATAGGGGGAAGTGGAGAGACGCGTGGATCGAAGCAGGCTCAACACCGGCCCCATCGAAGTTTGGGTGTTGTGCCGCGCTCCCCGAAAACGGGGGTACCGCGGCGGGCGCCCTGTTCTGCTACGACTTCCCAAGGCCTGGGCGAGCGCGTTGCTACACGCGTGCGCGGGGCAGGGAGGCGGAGGCTCCAAGAGCAGCATCGTCAGGTCGATGTGTCGCTCAGGGGCCAACGCGCAGCTGTCGAGGGCATTCTTGGGCACTTCAGAGAATCCCGGTGCATACTCCGACGGACGCACCTCCGCGGAGCGATGCATAGTCATTGAGGATGCGCCACACGGTCCCGAAGCCCTGGCGCGCACTCCAGTGCATGTCTTGCACCCATGAGAGCGTCGCGTCGTCGCCCAAAGACTCACTCGGGGGCTCCGCCAGCAAGGCCTAGCAAGATAAAAGCAAAGGGGTTACACCCTGGCTCGCTCACGGACCGTCGACAAGAAGTCCTTGCCAGAGAAGAGGCCACAAGGAGCGGTGATTTCCTGCTTTCCGAGGGCTCCGACGAAAGATTCAAGGGCCTCACAACCACGGCGTGGACAGATAAGTTTTCAAGCTAAAGATTCAGATCTGAAGTAGATAGATCCTTTTCTTTTTCCCTTCGAAAGTTTCCAATCTTTGTGTGAGGAGTTTGCGTGTACTGGGACCTTACCAAAGTTCGATGCACCTTGTCTTTGTTTCGAACTCGTTCAAACGATCTGAATGGCCATAGAGCGCCTTCAAACAGTTGCGAACGTGATCAACAGAGCAAGCGGCTACGTAGCACCCGATTTCGTCTGAAGCTGCGCTTGGTGATTTCCATGGTTGCGCCAAATGCGGCAAGGAGCATTGCCGATAGTTGTCGGCAAGCTCCCATATTATGCAAAAATGAATCATACAAAGAACGGAATCGAAAAAGGGGAAAATAGTCTTTTTCATTCATATGAATAGATACATTTGGCTTCACTTACGAAGCGTGGTTATCCTAACCTAAGGATGTTGTCTTTTGACGAGGACTAACCTATGCGGAGGAATTGGAGTTCATGAAGACAGGACGCGGCAAGGCCCGCGGTACATCCACGCTGGCTCTCCTAGCACTGTACCGACGGAAGCGGGTTCGGCCTCGTCAAGCCGCGAGAACGGGGCGACGGATGCGGTTGAGATCCCCCCCTCCAAGGCGAGGGAGGGGCATAGCCGGGCCGCGTCACTGCAGGAAGCACTCAGTCCCAGCCGGGGGAATCGCCATCTGATTCAATTCCCCCGGGCTTGTGACTAGGTCCGACACCCTTACCGTCGTCGTCCCCCTCGTCACCGTCGCTCGAAGCGGAGCTCCCAATGCCGCTTGAGCGACCTTCGCAGCAGACGAGAAGCACATGTGGGGCCCCATAAAGCAACATGGAGGGCCGCCACGGAAGCAAGCCCCGGGAAGGCGGAGGCGTTGGAGTAGCGCTCTGCCTCCCCCGGCCTCGACCTCCACGGCGACCTCGACCTCTCGCCCTTCCTCCACCACGGGCGTTCGGGCCACCTTCTGCCGCGGCACCCTCAGAAGTTGTGGCATGATCCGAACGGGATCCTCTCACCGCCCTCACGGGCGACGGTGGCCGACCCCATCCCCTAACCATGGTTAGGGGCAAGCGCCACCAGCAGACAGAAGACGATTCAGAAGGCCGGGATCAAGGAGTTGGTAGATTCATAGGGAGTTGGGTGAGCAAAACCCCTCGCAAAACCCTCCCAGTATATAGGACGAGGCGCAGGGGCTTGCCTCCCTTACTCGAGAAGGCACCACCCTCTACGACCAATCGCTTGAGCTCACGGGCGAACAGAGAACCGCCCTGATGCGCCAATGCATGCACAGGTGGGCCCAGCCACTACTGCACCTTTCAAGGCCTCGTCTGCCACATGTCCATCAATGACTACGCATGCCATGCGCGTGGCATGGGCATTTTAGGAGTCGGAGAGGCCACTCCGCGCACGACCTCCCACTTCGCGCATCCGCTGCCCGACATGGGGAAAGGCAACCGCAAGCTGATCCAGCCATGAAGGCCCGTGCACCTCTATGGGCGTGGACCAACTACGCTCCACGCGCGTGTGTGGCCCAGGCCCAGGGGCTCCTGTCGGTGCACTAAAGACTGGGGTATCTAGTGGCCCAAACTTGTGCACGGGCGCAAAGAGTCCTTGATGGCAGGGTGTGGCAGAGTCCAGACAAAACAGACCCCCAAGACATCCAAGGACCGAGCAAGCCTGCCTTGCCGGGAAGACACCCAAGGCCACATCCATTTAATGCACGTGATGAACGCACCAAGCACAAGGCCCCGGTGAGCCTCCCTCACCGGGAAGACAGCCGAAGCCCCCGGCAAGCTTCTTTGCTGGGACGAAGCACCAAGGCCCCGACAAGCACCCTTGCTGGAATGATATGTCAAGGCACTAGAGGGCAGCCGCCCTTGCCACAGTGCCACTGCCCCCCGATTTTCAGCGCATTGCGCATGCGCCAGCGGGGCGTCCAGGTGTTGAAACACCTGGACACATGTCATCACCAATACTTAGCTGACAAGGACAAGACGTCCATTTAATGCACCTGACAGCGGTAGATGGATAAGCACCGTTCTAGGTTCACTGTAACATCTCGTGAACCTACCATCGAGCACTGTAAGTGACCCCTTTGCCTATAAAAGGAGGCCCTTAGCTCATTCACAAGGGGTTAGACGTTTTGGAGATTGGCCAAGAAGACGGTTATCATCACTGTAACGAACGACAAAAGAACGCTTAATACGAGCAAACGAGCGGGGCATAGGGTTTTACGCGTAAGCGGCCCGAACCTGGGTAAAAAGGCTTGGCGGGTGTTGATCATTAGGACTGCTCTTGACATTGTCTTTCCCCGCCCTACGATCACAAGGGTATCACGGTGTTCCCCATAGGTGTCGACCTAGCATCGCCGACACCTTGTGATGATCACTCACTTATCTTGTTGTTGTCATGTGCATTGCTATTATTTTTATGCACCACCAAGATGTACGTGACAAGGAAGAGTAACCCATGATCCTAATCGATTATGCATTTGCATTCAAACACAATTTCTAAATAATGCACAAATTTATGGGGAGCTCTTGCCTTTCACATACTTCTCAAAGCGTGGATGCTAATCTCGCTTTTCACATACTTCTCAAAGGTTTTCACATACCTCAGACAGAACCTAGCCATTCCAACCAAATCGGGGCAACCGAAACTGCATCGGTGCTACCGAGTTTAATGTGACCAACATTCTGTTGCCCAGATACACAAAATCGAAATTTCTGAGTTTGAGTATCGGTGCCACGGAGTTTGTCCACTTGATCGTTAGTCACATTTTCAGTGCCACCGAGTTGTGTATATCGGTCTCACCGAGAATCAAAAGTTCACACCTTTAGTGCTAGTCAGTACCACCGAGTTTCCAACTTCGGTGCCACCGAGTTTGCTCTTTTTTGTGTAACGGTTAGATTTTGGCTGCTGACTATATATACCCCTTCACCCACCTCTCATTCGTGGGAGAAGCACTCAGAACACACACTTCATTTCGAGATCCATTTTCTGAGAGAGAACCATCTTCTCATGTGTTGAGACTAAGATATTCCAATCCAATCATTTGAAACTTGATCTCTAGCCTCCCCAAATTGCTTTCCACCAAATCAACCTCTTCTACCCATGCATATTCTTTGAGAGAGTGATTTGTGTTGAGGAGACTATCTTTAGAAGCAGAAGAGCAAGGAGTTCATTGATCTACCCCATCTATTACCTTTTGGCGGGTGGTGCCTCCTAGATTAGTTAGGTGTCGCTTGGGAGCCTCCTACTTCGTGTTGTGGAGTTGAACCAAGATGTTTGTAAGGGCAAGGAGATCGCCTACTTCATAAAGATCTACCATCAGTAAGGCTAGTCCTCCGTGGACGGAAGTCGTCGTGGGATAGAAAAGCCGATTCTTTGTGTACCCTTCGTGGGTGGAGCCCTCCGTGGACTCTCACAGCCGTTACCCTCCATGGGTTGAAGTCTCCACTAACATGGACGTACGATAGCGCCACCTATCGGAACCATGCCAAAAATCGCCGTGTCAACTTCATGCACTTGATCTCCCTACCTTGCTCCTCTAGTTGCACTTGCATATTTATTTTCTACTACTATACTATTAGAACTGCATGTGTATGGTGTACTTGACTTGTTATAACTGTCGTAGCTGCCTCTCAAGTAAAATTGGGAACACAATTTTATCTTGTCAAGTAGTCTAATCACACGCCCCCCCCCCCCTCTAGACATACTTTCGATCCTACACATATGCGTCGTCTTGGTAGGGGAACTGGTCGCGGAGACGGCCATCATTGGCGGAGACGGAGCCGGAGCCGGATCCAGCAGAACAACATAAACTCGAGGAGCCGACGATGGAGGAGCCAGCACGCCCTCACCCTGGGCCACACACTGCGAGAATCTACACTACCCGAGCGTGTGGGTAGCCAGCTTCACCTCGGTGTGCATCTTGCAGGGCGCGTCGACCATCTGCTCGAAGGTGAGCTTGGGCTGCCACACGGCCTTGCCGGCATGGTTGCTGGCTGCCGGTGAGCAGTCGGCTGCTCCTCCTCGACGGTCGCAACCTGGTTGCTCCCATGTCGTGGGTCCAGCTGGTAGGACTTGCACATGTTGTTCTGTTAGCCGCGGTTGTCGCTAGCTAGCTGCGTCGTGGCGGGTGGCTGGATGGGCTTGTTTGTCGCGCCGGCCTTGATCCGCATAGCGGAGTCAGTCGTGGCGTATTTGTCCGCCTTGTCCATGAGCGCCGCCAGCATGGTGGACTCGGAGCACATGAGCTTGTGCTTGAGGAGGGTGCCATCTCGACAGCCCTCAATAAAGTACTGGATGTCCTGCACCTCATGCACTCCCTCACATGAGTTGCGCAGCTCAGTCAAGCGCATGATGTAGTCGCGGAGGGGCTCATCGGGCTTCTTGATGGACATGGCCAGCTCGCGGGGGCGGCCAGGGGGCTTGTAGGTCCCGGTGAAGTTGCGGACGAAGGCCTCCTCGAAATCTCCCCAAGTATTGACACTGTCGGCCGACAGGTTGTTAAGCCAGGTCTGAGCTAAGCCGGTCAGCATAAGTGGCATGTAGCAGACGGCTACACGCTTCTTTCCTTGGCGATGCCGACTGCACTCGTATAGTCGATTAGCCAGTCTACCGGCTTGGCGGATCCGCTGTACTTTCGGGTCTCGCGGGGAAGTGTGAAGCCGGATGGAAACGATTCCTCACGGATCTGGGGGTTGAAGCATGCTGGACCGATCGGACCCTCCTCCTCGAGGAAGGCCAACTACGCCAGCCGGTCGAGGCGAGTGCGAGCAACATTCTCACTGCAAGGGACGCGCGGTCTGAGACGGGACGCTAGCTCGGTCCGAACAGGAGGCGCGGGCGTGCGTGCCCACTCCTGCCGTGGAGGCGGAGGAACGATGTGGACCGATTGGCCGCCCTCGTCGGTCGGCTCGTTGAGCCAGATGGAGGCTGTCGGTTGCTCATTTCGGCACTGGGAGCGCGTGCTGCGACTTCCCTCGGCCCTCCGACCGAAGCCGTGCGGGGAGGAAGAGTGTTGGGCCGGTTGGTGGCCGCTAGGCGCACGGTGTCCCTCTTCATCGAAACGAGGGGGTACGGAGAAGGCGTGATCAGGATCGAGGCGACCCTGTTGCTCGTTGGCGGTAGCAAGGAGGTCCCGAACGTGTTTCTCCTACCTCTCATAATCCCCGCCCTTCATGGTGGCCATCTCTTCATGGGCCACCTGGGCAACCCTTATGTTGGCTGCGGGAGTGTCATAGACGGGCAACTTGCTGCCCAAGATGTCGACGACAACTCAACCACGGCTACGGACTTCACCCCACCGGCTAAGCCCGTGAGCAGCCGTCGTGAAGACATAGGCAGAGTTGTACTCGCGCTGCGCGGCCTCCATCCGGTGCTTGGTGGCTACAAGGGTGGTGCCCTCCGCAAACGGCTATATGCGAGCTTCCTCCGGCTCGGCCGTGGCAGAAACTGGATTGGTAGATGGCGCGATGGGGCTGCTCAACTCTTCAAGGGTGGCGCGCAGAAGGTCGGAGGGACCTGGACGAGTCGCGGGAGCGTCTGCCATGGCCCGGGCGCGGCTCGAACTAGTGTTGGAGCCGGTGACCATCACCTCCATGTGGGTGGAGGACACGGCAAACATCAGTGGATCGGTGCAGGTACTCGTCGGGCGCAAGGACGTCGTCAAGGTGGAGCCTGCCAAAAAGCGTGCAAAGAGCGTCGACGTCGTCTGCGACAGTGAGGAGACCAGGGTTGTAGTCAAGGTGCAGCTCACCGAAGAGGACCCAGAGGCTGCCAACATTGGTGGCGAGATCACCATGACATGGATCATCAATGGGATCAGTGCTAGAGCCTGTGGGGCATGCAAAGTCGGCGATCAACACCATAGAAGCCTCCGCGGGGGCCAGATCCATGGGCGTGCTGATCAGTCTGGATGCGAGGCGTCCGGTGGGGTTGTCGAGGGGTCCCGCCCGGAGCGTAACTCCGGTCGGTGCGGCGGACGGCCCCACGGTGGGCGCCAACTGTTGTCGTTTTCTCATGGCAGATGCCATCGGTAAGCTAATCGAGAGTGGTTGGGGCCGAAAGGACACAGGAGGGCTCCGGGAACGGGATTGGTAGCAAGCGATGTAAGACACACGATGTACCCAGGTTCAGGGCCCTCCGTGGGAGGTAGTACCCCTAGTCCTGGCGGAGTGGTTGATGAACCAAGAGAACTACAAAGTGCTCCTTGAGCTATTCGTCGGAGGAGGAAGAAAGAGCTAGCCGGCTCATGTTCTCCCTCTCCTAGGTTGTATTCGTGCGTAAGAATGGCCGACCCCCCTGTATGGAGGAGGGCCAGGGGGTTTTATAGATGAACCCCCGGGATACAAAATGGATATAAGGTACTATGGGGGACCCGATTGGCAGCCTCTCCGGCCAGCCAGAGGGCCCCCTAGCTGAGAAGTCTTGTCGCATGCGGGTCCCGCCGGCTGCCGGGTCCCATTGAGTGCTGGGACCCGCCGGCGTGCCGCTGGGATTGGTGTGTGCTCCCCACACACGGCAAGGGCCGCACTGTGGCCATCGTCTTGCAGATCCCGGTCGTGGTAAGCGGTAATACTGCATCCACTATAGCCACGCCGAGACATGTAATGGAGTGGGCGAAGGCGTGCCAGTACTGTGCGAGGCTGATAGGTCGTAGCTAGGCTGGTCAGCGATATGACCGCCTCTACTGTACATTAGTTTGGGGTACCCAAGCTCACGCCCTTTTGCCTTTAGTCATGAGCCCATGTCCCATCAGGGGTGTTGATAGGACACATGCTTACTGTCCGGCTGGGGATTATCCGTCGGGCCATATGGTGACTAAGGCGTCCCTAGCCGGCGCAAACTATGCATCCGGCACGCGAGGCAGCTTCTGCCCCGTATCGCGCCGGTCCGTGAGTAGGCCCGATGAACCTACCCCGGGGTTATCCCCTCTGATGAGGTGTGTAGATAATTGTAGATATCAAGATAAAATAAAAACAAGTAAATAACAACAAGGTAATGAAGGTTTTATCAATATGTTGTGCTCATACCCCGGGGCCATAGCTTTCCCTAATGGCATCTCTTGCCGGGACCCCGATCCTAAGCCATAGGAATCCAGCCTGTAACACATCGCATCCCTTTGCGGTCTCACGCACGGTTAACCCCACGGCTGCAGCCTTACCTGAGCCTGGACAGTTTGCGCCTTTTGACTCACGTATGCAATTGTGTCGCTAGCAGTCCAATGACAAAGAACCCGGATCGACATGTCTAGTCATAAACCAAAGTGGCAATTCCGCACAGGGACATGCATACATGACCCAGCAAGGCAGGTGTCGGTCACCGGTGAATGTAGACGAGTCGTAGCCAGCTACAAGGACTCCATTACATCGCGTGACATTTCCCCAAAGGGGACAGACATAGCAGCTATGAAGGACACACGCCGGTCAACCAATGTGTCCGGAGAAGTACCGAGCTACCATGGCTCGTTGGATCACAAAGGGGCATTTCCCTGTAAGGAGTGCTACTAAAGTTTACGGCTAGGTAATCGAACCCCATACATATCAAGTACGACACACGTACGCATGGCATACTGATATGTATACATACATCGATGGCATCACAACATAACCATAAACATACAAGCTTTATTTAAGTGGCTCGGAAGAGCCACACACATAATATTACACAGTAAGGGTCTCACGACCCATAATAGCAGTCATTCAGTTACAAGCCAGCAGAAGTGTTTAAAACTGTCTAAGTACAGACAGGTGAAACTAGAAGGCACATAGCCTGACTATACTACAGACCCAACCTAGGGCCAGATCGTAGCTGGGACACCAGCTACTCGTCGTCGTCGATGTCTATGAAGAACCCTCCATTAGGGTCATTAGCAACCTCTGCAACATTTATTAAGCAAACATGAGTACGGAGGTACTCAGCAAGACTTTAGGATAACTATCTACTCATGCAATGTATCAATAAGGTATTGTGGGGTTTCATGCGGAACGCCAGCATTTGACTCGTTGCTAGACAACTTGCATTTTTAAATAAATTTTGACAACTTGATTTCTCGCACACGAGTCCACTAACACCACAACAATACTCCATCGTGGAATCATTCCGTATCCATACGGAAATGCCGTCCACGACACTCACGCTTATCTTGACAATTTTATGAGTAGCCATTGAAGTTATCTATGAACAACATATGTCTCCAAGTAGTCCATATCCGCGGACGCGGCTATTCAAATAGATCATAACCCTGCAGGGGTGTACTTCGTCACACACGCTCTCGCCACTTATCGCCATGTGCACGTCATGCACCTCGGCAACCTTCAAGTGAAAGCCCAGCGCGGGAGTCGGCCACGACCGTTAACCACACTAGTACCTAGTCCAGGTTTATCGCCTATCTGAGAGTAACCCGTACGGAAGTCCGGCCGAGGTTTCCGCCACGGCCTCAAACGATGTGCGCAGGTTTCCCAAGCCCACCATCCGGGTGCCACTTGGTACACCGTGCCACTGCCTACCGCATCACAGCCCACCTCTCAGGTCAGCACCATGCACGGCCTCCAGCATGACTATAAACACCAGAAACTACTTGCAACTCCTGGACCGAATACTAAGCGATTAATAAGTCGAGAGGGTCAATTAAGTATCCCAACGTGTGGTAGTATCTAGTCTTGGATTACATACACGGAACTCAGTTCCTAAGGACGGTTCCAATGAAAAAACCCCGTTTACTCCTACACAGCCTTTCACTGGTACCTTTACCAATTCAGGTTCAACACGCAACCTTTGCTTTTCGAACACATTCTCTCAATTCTGTTCATCTCCCAGATGACAGACCATACACAACTCTAAGCATAGCATGCATAGCAGGATACGGCACATCATGGCTCAAGCAAACTACCAGGTATGCTAGGTTGCAAGGTTTAGCTATTTACTGTGACAAGGATAGGTCATGCAAAGGAAGTGGGTTCAACTAACGTGGCAAAAGCATTTGAAGCATTTGATCCTAATGCAATAAGTAAGTGCAGGAGCAAGAACATGGGATTTATCGGGATGATCAAAATGGTTGCTTGCCTTGTTGCTCAGAGGAGTGACAATATCCGTCAGACGGATATTCGGTGGAATCCGGGGGAGCAGAGCCTATCGAAAGGAATGACAACAATCAATATCAAACATATGCAATCAAGATGATGCATGAGCATGGCATGAGAATGCAAGATGTTAAACTATTATAGCTAACATGTATTAGGGTTGAAGTTGATTTGAATCAAATTCGGATACCACTTCAAACGAGGTATTCTCGGATACCATTTTAATTGATTCGACCTGATGCTCAGAACAACTTGCTTTTAACATGCATGGGATGACATGTCAGGTTGCTGGTTTGTAATTAGGACAGTGTTTGATCATGTCATTTATAGTGAAATTTAAATATTTTCCAAATTCCATCTAAAAAGTATTTATAAGAATTAACTTATTCATTAATCTACATGTTTGGGTTCTGTAACATTTTCAAACATGTTTGAAAATGACATATTCAAATTCCTTGAATTTTTTTGATACTTTTTCATATATAAATTATTTTCATTGGGGTTACAGATTAATTTCTATGAATTTTAGAAGTTTTAACATTTTTCTGGAATTCTTTTAAATCAGAAAACTCTTTATTGCATCAGCATGACATCAGCAGGTCCAACTGGCCGTTGAAAGTCAAACCTGACTAGTGGGACCCACTGGTCAGTGACTCTGGTCTGTTTTAGATTAGAATTAATCTTAATTAGCTAATTAATCTCACTGGACCCACATGTCAGTGACTTATTAAATTATTATTTTTTATTTGTATTATTCCAGATTATCCAGAGGCTGGCCCCACATGTCAGTGGCTCAGGCCAGCTGAGATCCACCGGCGGCGAGGTCGTCCTCGCCGGCGGGGAGCCTCCGGCGACCACCAGTACGGTGAAGGGCATCGGAAACTCGCCTCCGTTGACCAAACTCACGGCACAGACCACGGGGAGAATGGCCACTCGACGGTGTGCACGATGGGACAAACCCCAGGGGTTGGGGTGGCCGGAATCAACGCCGGCGACGAGCTTGGCAGCGACCAAGTTCGGTCATCATCAAAACGCGCGGGGCTGGGCTCCTAAAGCATCTACGTGATGTCCTGAGGCTGTTGGTGGCCTCACACGGACCAACCCTTCACCGGAGGGCTACCGGCGATGAGCTGCAGCGGCGGTCCTTGTCGGGCTCCGGTGGAACTGGCCCTAGAGGAGGGGATCGACGGGGAGATCTTAGGGGAAAGTTGCGCAAGCTCACAAGGAGTGCAGAGGAGGGCTTAGACGGCTCGGGGAAGCACTGAGGGCGACGAATCGAGCAGAGCTCGCTGGCGGCCGAAGGTTGAAGACGACGGTGCCGTAGGCGTTGCAGGGCTCGGGGAGGCTTCGGCTTCTGCAGGGAGGACCAGCTCGTCGAGGCGGAGCTAACGGCACACTCGGGAGGAAGTTCCTATGGCTAGGGACACGGGCAGCTCGAGCTCGAGCTCCTGTCAATGGCGGCAGAGGGGATCGGGAGAACCGAGAGGAGAGGGGGAAGAATGAGCACGGGAATGGATAGCTACGTGCTCGGGGAGGTTATCCCCGTGCTTGCCAGCGCGAAGCGGCGGCCAGGCAGGCAGGGAGCTGCGTGGAGGCGCGCGGCGACGTGGCGGCCACCTCCTGCTCCCACTAGCGAGGAGGAAGACGGCAACGCTACTGGGCCTGGGCTGAGGTGAGCGTGAGGTAGTTTCTTCCTCTATTTTTTTTTGTTTTGTTTATGTTCTGCTAACTAATTGATTTACTATTTATTTCATCTCCCAAATAGTTTGTAAAAATTATTTTGAACACACCAGAATATTTGTTGGAATATATCCAACCATTCCTGGAGTTCCCAATATTTTTGAAAACTTAAAGTTTCTGATTTCAAATTTTCAACTTGAAATGAGTAGCTTTTTGCATTTATTTAAAATTCTTAAAGTATCAAGAAAATGGTTTTCTTCATTGCTTATTTACTTCCAAGAATTATCAGAAAGATTGAACTTTTCTTGAGGCCATTTTGGGTTCATTGATTTTAACTAGTTTGAGATTTCCTTTAATTGGAGAAGTGGCTAGGGTTTTTTGAGTTTTCCTTCACCACTTACTTTGTTCTTGTTGAAAATTTCCTAGATGCAATGCAAAGAAAACATGAGCACAAAGCTAACTTGAGTAAGGTGTTAGAGATGTGACATCTCTCTTGGCAAAACTAACATACAATGGGCAAACAAATTATTGTTGGGCAATTGAAATAATAGCGTATAGTTATGCGATATTCACGACAATGAGCATGTGTATATATGCATCACATCTATAAACAAATACGTCGACTCCTGCCTGCGCCTATTACTATCACTCCACTCATCGATTGTTATCCAGCATGCATATAGAGTATTAAGTAAAATCGAGTAATGCATGGAGAATAATGACATGATGTAGACAAAGTAAGCTCAAGCGATATGAATAAACCCCATTGTTTTATACTTAGTGGAAGCAACAAAAAGACGCATCTTGTCCCCTTCTGTCATTGCGATATAGAAATTCGCCAAGTTGAACCAACCACAATGCACCCCTCTTACCGAAGAAATATCGATCGAGCTGGCCAAACTCTTTCAATAGATCAAAGAGAATTACAAACCTATCATAATCATGCGCATCAGAATCATATAAGTATTCAGAGGCGACTCAAATATTTATCACGAATAATCTAAACATAAACCCACAATTAATCGGATCCCAACAAATGCACCGCACAAAATAAATTACATCATATGTATCTAAGCGAAGATGCGATGATCATTGTATTGAACATCAAAGAGAGAGAGATTGCCATCTAGGTAATAGAACGGGAAAGAAAAACGGAAAAGAAGTGAGAAATATTTTTGGATTTTCTAAAGTTTTCCAAAGACACAAGAAGAAAGCGAATAAAATAAAGCTAACATGGATATACAATGAAAGAAGATGAACACCAACAATTTATATAAGGTGTGTGAATATGAATGTAATGTCGGTGGGAAATACGTACTCCCCCAAGCTTAGGCTTTTTACTAGCTTGGCAATCACCACTTGTAGTAACCATCAGGTCCAGGAAAGTGCTCCTGCGATGGCACGTGAGCATCCCAATCCTGGGCCTCAACCTCCGCATCAGCCAACTCGTTACGATATGCAATTATGTCCTCTCGCATGATGGTGTACCCATTCCTGGCATGAAAGTTAAACAAAGAGGGTGCTGGAAACACAATAATATCGCTAGTAATCTTGATGTATAATAAGTTATTGTGAATGCCCTGCGGTATATCAGTTTCATGAGTGAATTGATGTTCTATCATAGATTGGTCTCCGAGATAAACCTAGGGCAACATATAGTCAGTAGGGCGTATGGACACTTCAAGAATACTTAGCCAGACATGTGGCATAAATACCACCATGAAGCTTGCCTTTGCTTCAATTAAGATGCAAGCGGTGTGTGACAATAGCTCCTAAGTTGTAGGTGGTATCACCATAAAGTGTGCGGTGCAAAATATTGAGAGTTTGGGCATAGAGATCACCACCCTGCTCCATAGCAGTCATGGATTTTCCTATGAACAAAGAGAAATAATGCGCAAAAGGAAAATGCAAACTAGTGGCCCTAGCGTTTGATATGCCCCTAGTTTCCCCCATAGTTAAGGTGAGGAGGAAATCCACAAATTCTTAGGATTGGGATCATGCATTCCACCGTTAGAGAGAAGCACACATATTTCACAAAATCTATCCAGAGGCAATTCATAGTTTGTTCCATATAAGTCAAAACATACTATGGGAGCATCGGGCGTGTTTATGAAATAGAAATTATGAAGGAAGGAATTAGTAAGGAGGTAGTATTGATCACACTTATCTGCGAGGAAGTTCGTCAACCCCGCATTTGCAACAAATTGCATGAATTCTTCATCAAAACCAGCCTCGCTCATGATGGGTGTATGTGGCCATTCACAAGGCCTAACCTCCGTGTTGCGAAAGATCTTGATGTCGCTATCCTGAATCCTCCCGGCAACTCCCTTGGGGCTCCGACTCAAAGAACCCTTTCTTGAGGAACATCTGCTCAAGAAGTTCATTTTCCTAGACACAATTTCTGAAATTTTTGGACCACAAAAATATGTCAATAAAACTTTAAGAGAGTGATATCATCTACTCATATGGATACTTAGAGGCTATATCAAGCATTCATGCTACTTGGAACTTAAACAATTTAACATCCAAGCTCATTTTCTGTAGCACTCAGTCCAGCAATTTATACCAAATATACAACACTAAGGCAAAACGAGAGAGAGAGTTAGGAAAGTTTTTATGGGGGTAGAGGATGATGTCAGCTAAAGGGATAAGGCAGGGGGCCTATGGGTCCCAAAGCCATCATGGCACGGCCAGGGGGCGCGTCGTTCTGGCTTGTGGCCCACATGTGCATATCCCTACTGTTATTTTTATGCCAAAAATTCTTATTTATTCCGGAAATAATCATGTTAAAATTGTACAATAATCTGAGAATTTTTATTTTTGGGCTAGTTTTCTAAGGTACGAAAAATTCAGAATACACGAAAGTCATGGCATTTTATTTTTCTTCAAGTAAGAGAATATACATAAACTTGGGATATAGAGAGTTCTGAATGCTCAATTCATCAATCACATATCTTTAATAAGGTTGATCAAGTCTTATTAACAATCGTTTTCGATAAACATGAAACCGAAGAATTTTTGCATATAACTAGGTGATACGTCTCCAACGTATCTATAATTTTTTATTGTTCCATGCAGTTATATTATCATTCTTGGATGTTTTACAATCATTTTATAGCAAATTTATATCAGTTTTTGGGACTAACCTATTGACATAGTGCACAGTGCCAGTTGCTACTTTTTGCTTGTTTTTTTCCATCGGAGAAAATCAATACCAGTTGAAGTCCAAATGCCACGAAACTTTTTGGAGATTTTTTGGACCAGAAGGAAACGTGATATCATGATGGATGAAGTAATAAGGAGTGAAAAAAACCTAAGCTTGGAGATGTCCCATGGCACCCCAAGGTAATATCCAAAGAGTACCGAGCAACTAAGCTTGGGGATGCCCTCGAAGAGATCCCCTCTTTCTTCTAACGACCATCGGTAATTTTATTTGGAGCTATATTTTTATTTGTCACATATCATGAGTTTTTCTTGGAGCATCTTGTATTATAGGAGTTTTTTCTTGCTTTGCTTGTTATTTTGCCACAATAATCCTTGCTGGACACACCTATTTGAGAGAGCCAAATTATGCTATGATTTGTTAGAATCACTGTCTATGCTTCACTTAACTTTTTGAAATCCACGGAATTGCTCTAGTACTACACTTATATCTTTTTGAGAATGATGGTGCTGTTATTTTTAAGAAATAAGCTCTCATTTTTCACTTAAATTATTTTGAGAGTTAGTAGAAACTTTGATAAAGTCCTCTCTTGCTTCACTTATATTATTTTGAGAGTTGAAAATTTTAAAGAAACTTCTGCTCTCGTTCCTCACTTATATTTGGTTGAGAGCTTGTTATTAGCAATTGAAATTTTCTTTAAATGAAATTGGTCCCAAAGTGATAGATATCCAGGGGAGATATAATAACAACTTTCATGAAGATTATTGGATGCTAAACTTGATTCTTTACAATAGTTTTGCGATATGAAGATAGTGATATGTGAGTTGCGTTGATGAGTACTTATGCTTTAGTAAGAATATTGGTGTTAAGGTTTGTGCTTCCCTATGCATGCACATAAAGCCAATAATTATGCTATGAAATTACATCCTACTTGTGTTGCGTTATTCGGTGTTATTTATGTTTAATGTTTGCTTATGATGGGTTTTGTTCCTTGGTTGGGAACTTCTCAATCTATTTGCTAGACTTCACTTGTACTAAGTGAGAACTCTACTTGTGCATCCAAATATGAAACCCAAGGTTTGCCAAATGAGTCCACCATACCTACATATATGCGGTATTTCAATGTCGTTCTAAGTAAATTTGTATGGCCTTCTGGTTTGTGTGCCCATACTGCTCATGAAGCGGCAATGGGTGGCCATTATCTTACATGTTAAATAGATAATTCTCAAGATGAGTATTTATTCATTTGTCATTTCACGAGAGTATGGCGGTAATAGGTATGCCCAGTACCGAAATGCAAAGAAAACTTATTGTATGTTGTCAAGTAATACATTCCTTGGAAGGTGTTGGTATGGATGGTACCCGCGGATGCCGCTAGCCGTGGAGTGTGAAAGAATGGTGCAAAAAGGAATAAACTTTATTTCGAGTTTAGGAATCGCCAATGATTTGTTTCACATGGAAGATATTGGGAACTCTTAGTCCTTTTCGTTGACAGGAAAAGCATACCACCCAACATATTTTATCTCTTAATTCCTTCACTTTGAGCTCTCGCACCGCCACAAATTTTCGCTTCCCTCTGCGAAGGGCCTATCTATTTACTTTTATGCAATTTTTATTTTTTATTTGAGTCTGCATCTTCTCTTATAAAGCACCAACTACAGAACACTTTCGTCATACTTGAGCATTGGATGTAGCTAACATTTGGGTGTGTTGCATGAATGGATCAATGATTGAGCATGATGGGATAGGGATATCGTTCTTTAGCGTTGATGTTTTGAAGACTTGGTTGCTCGTTGATGTGCTTGAGTATTAAATTATTCATGTCAAATTATAGACTATGCTTTGAATTATGTACAAGTCCAGATAGCCATGCTAGAAAGAAAAGAATATGATGAAATTTTTAGGCAGTATTCCACATCAAAAATTATGTTTTCATCATTTACCTACTCGAGGACAAATAGGAATTAAGCTTTGGGATGCTGATACGTTTCCAGTGTATCTATAATTTTTGATTGTTCCATGCTGTTATATTATCATTCTTGTATGTTTTACAATCATTTTATAGCAACTTTATATCATTTTTTGGGAGTAACCTATTGACATAGCGCCCCAGTGCTTAGTGGGCCACCTGGGCCTCCCCTGGTGAGCTTCCTTGGTCCTCACATTTCCTTCTCGTCCACAAAAATCTCCAAAAAGTTTTGCGACATTTGGACTCCATCTCATATTGATTTTATGCGAAGGAAAAACAAGCAAGAAATAACAACTAGCACTCTGGTGGGTAGCGAGGGCCTCGGTGTTCGAGCATATTTCTCCATATGTCATTTTGGTAATTGAAGACAATCCCTATGGACTAATGGTTATCTGATGTTATATTTGTAGGATTTGTCCATAGGCATTTCTTGAAGTCCACTTGTTCATTTCAAGGAGTTTATATGATGACCAAGGTGGTATTCAAGGTTTTATCCAGAGTTTGGTCATAAAGACACAAGGTTGATCAATACTAAGTCAAAGAGTGAATCAAGTTGATAAACACACAAAGCGTACAAGATGTACCGAGAGGGATCAAGTGATCCTATGGTATGGTAAACATTGTCCATTACGCTTTCTGTACTAACCCATGGTCTTTATGATAGTTCTATCTTGGGTTAGGTGTGTTTTCATGGTCTTGAGTCAAGAGGAAGATCTCATCCAACCCGTGAAGGATGACGTCAAGTGGAGCATCACCATGGGACCGATTGTCATATTATCAAGGGGGGCTCTTAAGTGAGTAGCTTGATCGTATCATTTGGTGAGACTCAAACCATCTGCATCCTTGCATGATATTTCTTGGTTCTTGCTTGGTCTTTCTCTTAGTGAGTTTTAGATCTTATGGTCATCTCCGTGACAAGCTCGAGCTCATCGAAAACAGAGTTCATGTGCATATTCTATGATGTTTTGGATGTTGGAGTTTTTACCGATTCTTGAATCATAGAGGTCTCACATCTCTTTTAGATAGCTCTTGTCATCGTGAATCCAACAAGCTTGAGTTTGCTCAGTTTGGAGCTTGTATGCAAAAGATATGGTAGTTCTAGTTTTCGTCTGTTGCTTGTGGTCTTCATGGAATGATCCAAGCGGTAAGCCTCTTAGCGTTGGATGTACCGCCCGGGCCGATGGTAGTACCGCCCTAGGGCGGTAGTATCCCAACTTGTACCGTTGGCTAGTACCGTTGCCCATAAGTTCGACACCTTTTTTGGTCGGACTTTGCGGTAGTGCTAGGGTGTTACTACCGCTTGTTACTCCTAGTGCTACTATCAGCCCTGCCACTCTCAATTCGACCTCCGTCTGCCTGAGCGGTAGTACCGTTTTGGCTCGGGCTAAGGGGGTAATGGTTGGATTTTTCCCTTCCTATTTAAGGGGGACTTCTTCCCCAAAGGTCCCTATCCATTGAGCTCGTGTTTTCCCCCCATTGTTGACCTTCTTCGAGCTTGCTAACTGTCAATCCTTCCAATGATTCTTGCTAGTTCTTGAGGGAAAAGAGAGAGGAGATCTAGATCCGCATTTCCACCAATCACTTTATCCTCTATGTGAGGGGAACCCCTTGGATCTAGATCTTGGAGTTCTTCGTGTTATTCTTCGTTCTTCCTCTCATTTTCTTCCATAGCATTACTTTTTGTCAGGGGAGTTGGGAGAGAAGTACTTGGGCACACCGTGTGCCCTTGCCATTGCATTTGGTGCATAGATTTGAGTTCTCCATAGTGATACGTGGAAGTGAAGTTTGAAAAGTCTATTACTCTTGGGTTCTTGGTACCCTAATACTTGTTCTTCTTGGGTGCTTTGGCATCCTATAAGCTTGGTGGTGCCTTCGAGCTCAATCATTGTGGTGTAAAGCTCCGGGCAAGCGTCAGGGTCTCCAATTAGGTTGTGGAGATTTCCGCGAGCATTTGAGGTTACTTCGAAGCCATATTCCATTGTGGTGAAGCTTCATGGTGTTGTTGGGAGCCTCCAATTAAGTTGTGGAGATTTGTGGAACCTAGTTTGTATGGGTTCGGTGACCGCCCTAAAGGGTCCCTTAGTGGAATCACGCCATCTTGCATTGTGCGAGGGCATGAGGAGATTATGGTGGCCTTAGTAGCATCTTGGGGAGCATTGTGCCTCTACACCGCTCCAAATGGAGATTAGCATCAGCAAGGGTGTGAACTTTGGGATACATCGTCGTCTCCGTGTGCCTCAGTTATCTCTTACCCGAGCCCTTTACTTATGCACTTTACTTTGTGATAGCCATATAGTTTCTTGTTATATATCTTGCTATCAGTTAGTTGTTTATCTTTCTTAGCATAAGTTGTTGGTGCACATAGGTGAGCCTAGTTGTTTTAGGTTTTCTGCTTGACTAATTAAACATTAGTTTTATTCTGCATTTGTTCAAGCCTAAACCACACTTATTTTAAAGCGCCTATTCATCCACCCTCTAGGCGACATCCACGTAATTTCACTCGGGAACCTCCTGTGCAGCCTCTTGACTCCATAAATACCCGGATATTCCAGAAACAGTAGAGGAGACGACAAAAAATTGTGTCAACGGCCGCATCTTCCAGAAGACATGACATCCAATTTCGAGCCCTTTCTGGCACCCTGTCGAAGGGGAACACAATCATGGAGGGGTCCATCATGCTCATTGGTGCTCCTCCAATGATGCATGAGTAGTTGATATCAGACCCACGGGTCCGTAGGGAGCAGCTAGATGGCTTTCTCTATCGTTTTGCTTCTCAATACAATGGTCTCCTCGAGATCTATTTGATGTACCTATTTCTTTTGCGGTTTGTTTGGTGGGATGTGATGAACTATGTGTTTATGATCAGCTCTATGAAATTATATCCATTCTTGGTTATTATAGCCTCGTATTTCTTCTCTGGTATTTGTGTTTTGTTTGGCCAACTTGATCTTTTTATCTTGCAATGGGAACATGTACTTTTTGATGGATTCGATCTTGCGGTGCCCAATCTCAATGACAGAAGGAGACATGACACGCATGTAGTGTTGCTATTAAGGATAAAATGATGGGGTATATTCCTACATGAATAGATCATGTGTACATCATGTCATCGTTCCTAAAGCATTACTCCGTTTCTCCATGAACTTAATACACTAGATGCATGTTGAACATCAGTCAATTTGTGAAGTAATAGTACTAGATGCACGCACGAGTCGGTCTACTGGTCTTGGTCATGATGCCTATATACATGATCATTGTCTTGGATATCATCATAATTATTCTCTCTTCTATTAATTGCCCACCAGTAATTTGTTTACCACCGTATGCTATTTTCTTGAGAGAAGCCACTAGTGAAACATACGGCCCCCGACTCTATTTCTCCTCATCTATTTGCAATATCTATTTTTCTATTCGCGTTTCAAATTTATTTTCTCTTTTATTCTCAGATCCGTATTATCAAAAACCCAAAAATACCTTGCTACGATTTATTTGCCGTTACTTTATTTGCATCAATCAATCTATCTATTTACCATTTTATCTTACCCACGAGGGATTGACAACCCCTATACGCGTTGGGTCGTGAGGATTTGTTGTTTATGTGCAGGTACTGCTGACATAGTCTTGGGGATCTTCCTACCGGTTCGATACCTTTTTTATAAACTGAGGGAATTCTTGACGTCGCTATGCTACGTCACCCTTTACACTTTGATGGAAAAACCAACACATCAGCAACACCAAGCAAGATTTCTGGCGCCATTGCCACGGAAGATCAATTCAAGATCTATCAGGTTCCCACACATAAACTCTCCTCTCCTTGAAATTACATTATTTGCCATTTGCCTCTCGTTTTCCTCTCCCCCACTTCACAAAAATATTTGCCTTCTTTCTGTTCGCCATTTTCTTACCAGATCTCTTGTACGCTTGTGTTATTTCTTGCCTTATCACTACGTCAAATTCCTCCCTTGGTCTTAGCACCCCTGAGATTAAAGTCCTCAATTTTAAGCAAAGGGGAGGAGAAACTGTAAAAGATTCTTGGTATAGGATTTGCAATGCTCATAATATATCTATCCATAAGCAATCTACTACCATTCTTCTTCAAAAAAATATGTCGGAATCACTACTTGGTATAGAGTTGTTCTTGACACTATCACCGGGGAATTTTCTTAAGTTGTCCACCCTCTGATGCTCTTAATGCCATGGAAAGTTTATTGGGATCTCCACCTATCCTTATAAATGAAACAATTTTAACTCCCGAGCATGTTATGCAAAGGTTAGATGCTAATGAAAAGAAAAGTATTACCAAAGAACATGTTGAAAATTTGGATAAAAGGATGCAAGATCTTGTTAATTGAATCTGTTCAAAGATGGGAGAAGCTATTAAAATGCTGAAAGAGAAAGAACCATAATTTATGAAAGGGTAATAGAGGGTTCAGCTCGGACTGATAAGTTAGATGATTTTTTTATTAATTGAGCATGGCTTTTTCTTCTATTAAAACTATTGAGAAATCTCCTCCTAGTAATAAACCTACCCAAACTCCCAAGAACAAGGGTGACTCATCTAGTAACAACAACGTAGATCTTAAAATGATTAGAATTCACCTCGACTTGAAAAAAGTTTCTCATATATATGAATTCCTTCACGTTATTCCTAGAAGCATAATTTCTAAAAATATGCATGCTAGATCTCTAAGTAATTATGGTTGTATGATTGAGGAGATGGAAACTAAAGATGACAATACTTGAATCTATGCTTTATGCCTAGCTAGGGGCGTAAAATGATAGCGCTTGTTTGGTGGCAACCCAATGACTAAAATTTATTTTTCAATTTTTATTTATGTCCTTGTGTGTTTGCACAATTATGCTACTATTATGATTGTGTTTTTTATTTTTAATTAGTGTTTGTGCCAAGTAAAGCCTTTAGGATCATGTTGGGTGATAGTTGCTTTGAACTTGTTGGAAAACACAAACTTTTGCATCGAGTAGAAGAATTTTAAAAAATCACAAAAGCGAAAAAGTGTGAGATTTTTTTACACTAGATTGATATACAAATTTACTATGCTGCCGTAATTGTTTAGAATAGTTTGAGTTATAGAAATATGAGTAAAATGCAAGTCTTCACACACTCTTCTTTTTTGACATATTCTGTTTTCTTTGCATTGTGTGTTTATTTTGATGAATCTATGGATTGTATCGGGGGGTATAAGCCATGGTAAAGTTTGAATACATTAGTTATAATGCAAAAACAAAATTGGAATGGGTTTTTAATACTACTTAAAGCAAAGATTGGTTTTCTTATACTAGCAGATCTCAAGAAGGTTTTGTTGAGTTTAGTCTGATTGAAGTTTTCATGTTTTGGTTGAGATCACGATGGATGAAGGAATAAGGAGTGACAAAAGCCTGGGCTTGGGGATGCCCCAGAGCACCCCAAGGTAACATCCAAAGAGTACCAATTAACTAAGCTTGGGGATACCCCGGAAGGCATCACCTCTTTGTTCTAACGACCATCGGTACTTGGAGCTATATTTTTATTCGTAACATATCATGAGTTTTGCTTGGAGCGTATTATATTATATGAGACTTTGCTTGATTTGCTTCTTAGTTTCTCTCAATAATACTTGCTATACACACCTATTTTACAGAGCCAAATTACGCTATGATTTGTTAGAATCGCTCTCTATGCTTCACTTAAATTTTTTAGAACCATGGAATTGCTCTAGTACTTCACTTATATCTTTTTGAGCATGGTGGTGCTGTTATTTTGAAGAAATATACTCTGATGATTCACTTCAATTATTTTGTGAGTTGGTAGAAACTTTGAATAAATCCTCTATTGCTTCACTTATATTATTTTGAGAGTTGAAAATTTTAAAGAAACTTGTGCTCTTGTTCTTCACTTGTTTGTTTGACAGCTTGTTATTAGCAATGTCAATTTGCTTTAAAGGAAATTGGTTCCAAAGTGATAGATACTGAGGGGAGATATAATAAAAACTTTCATGAAGAACATTGGATGTTAAACTTGATCACTTGCAATAGTTTTGCCATATGAAGATAGTGATATGTGAGTTATGTTGATGAGTAATTATGCTTTAGTATGAATATTGGTGTTAAGGTTTGTGCTTCCCTATGCATGTACATGAAGTCAATAATTACGCTATGAAATTACATCATACTTGTGTTGCATTATTCAATTTTAGTTATGTTTAATGTTTGCTTATGATGGGTTTCGTTCCTTGGTTGGGCGCTTCTCAATCTATTTGCTAGACTTCACTTGTACTAAGCGAGAATGCTACTTGTGCATCCAAATCTTAAACCCAAAGTGATGCCAAATGAGTCCACCATACCTACCTATATGTGGTATTTCAGTGCCTTTCTAAGTAAATTTTTATGTGTCTACTCTGATATTCAAAATAAACTTCTGTTTTGTATGTTGTACCGCTCATGAAGCGGCAAGGGGTGGCTGGTATATTCCATGTTAAACAGGTTATTCTCAAGATGAGTGTTTATTCACTTGTCATTGCACGAGAGTATGGCGGTAATAGGGATGCCCAGTCTCGAAATGCAAAGAAAATTTATTTTATGTTGTCAAATAATAAATTCTTTAGAAGGTGTTAGTATGCACGGTACATGTGGATTAGGCTAGCCATGAAGTGTGAAAAAATGGTGGAAAAAGGAATAAACTTTATTTTCAGTTTGGGAACCGCCTATGATTTGTTTAGCATGGAAGATGTTGGGAACTCTTAGTAGTTTTCGTTCACACGAAAAGCATGCCACCTAATATGTTTTATCTCTCAATATTTGTGCTTTGAACTCTCGCACCACTACAAATCTCTACTTCCCTCTGTAAAGGGCATATCTATTTACTTTTATGCAATTTTCATTTTTTATTTGAGTCTCCATGTTGTCTTATAAAGCACCAACTATGGAACACTAGTATCATACTTGAGCATTGGAAGTACCTAATATTTGGGTGTGTTGCATGAATGGATCAATGATAGAGCTTGTTGGGCTAGGGATAGCATTCTTTAGTGTTGATATTTTGAAAGACTTCGTTACTTGTTGATATGCTTGAGTATTTAAGTTTTCATGTCAAATTATAGACTATTGCTTTGAATCATCTACAAGTCCATATGTCCATTCTATAAATAAAAGAATATGATGAACATGTTAGGCAACATTCCACATCAAATTTTTTGTATTTATCATTTACCTACTCGAGGACGAACGAGAATTGAGCTTGGGGATGTTGATACATCTCCAACGCATCTATAATTTTTGATTGTTCCATGTTGTTATATTATCATTCTTAGATATTTTAGAATCATTTTATAGAAACTTTACATCATTTTTTGGGACTAACATATTAACATAGTGTCGAGTGCCAGTTGTTAATTTTTGATTATTTTTTTCCTTCGTAGAAAATCAATGTCAGGTGAAGTCCAAATGGCACGAAACTTTTTGAATGCTTTTTTGGGCCAGAAGGAAATGTGAGAGCCAAGGAAGCTCACCAGGGGAAGCGAGGTGGCCCACTAGGCACCAGGGCACGCCCTAGTGGGTAGTGAGGGCCTCGGGAACCTCCTCCATAACCTCTTGACTCCATAAATACCAGGATATTCTAGAAATCCTATAGTAGAAAAAAATCGTTCCAACCGCCACATGTTCCAGAAGCCACGAGATCCAATCTAGAACCCTTTCCGACACCCTGTCGAAGGGGAACACAATCATGGAGGGGTTCATCATCCTCATTTGTGATCCTCTGATGATGCGTGGTTAGTTCATATCCGACCTACATGTCCATAGGCAGTAGCTAGATGGCTTTCTCTCTCGTTTTTCTTCTCAATACAATGGTCTCTTGGAGGTCTATTTGATGTAACTCTTTCTTTTGCGGTGTGTTCGTTGGGATCCGATGAACTATGAGTTTGTTATGAGATCTATGAAATTATATCCATTCTTGATTATTATAGCCTCGTATTTATTCTCCGATACTTGGGTTTTGTTTGGCCAACTTGATCTTTTTATCTTGCAATGGAAGAGGCGCTTTGTGATGGGTTTGATCTTGCGGTTCTCAATCTCAGTGATAGAAGGGGACGTGACACACATGTATTGTTGTTATTAAGGATAAAACGATGGGGTCTATTCCTACATGAATATATCTTGTATACATCATGTCATCATTCTTAAAGCATTACTCCGTTTCTCCATGAAATTAATACACTAGATGCATGTCGGATAGCGGTCAATGTGTGGAGTAATAGTAGTAGATGCAGGAAGGAGTTAGTCTACAAGTCTTGTACATGATGCCTATATACATGATCATTGTCGTGGATATCATCATAGTTATTTGCTGTTCTATCAGTTGACCAACAGTAATTTTTTACCCACCATATGGTATTTTCTCGAGAGAAGCCACTGGTGAAACCTACGGCCCATGTCTATTTCTCATCATCTATTTGCAAGATCTATTTTTCTATTCACGTTTCCAATTTATTTTATATTTTATTTTCAGATATATGTTATCAAAAACCCAAAAATACCTTGCTGCTTTTTATTTGTCGTTACTTAATTTGCATCTATCAATCTATCCATCTATCGTTTTATCTTACCCACGAGGGATTGACAACCCCTACACACGTTGGGTTGCGAGGATTGTTGTTTCTGTGCACGTACTGCTGACATAGTCTTGTGGATCTTCCTACTGGTTTGATACCTTGGTTCCAAATTGAGGGAATTCTTGTCGTCGTTGTGCTACATCACCCTTTTACTTGGAGGGAAAATCCAACGCATCAGCAACACCAAGCACTAGGTTACCTAAATGGGGCTTTGCATATCCCCCACAATAAGATTATAGTATTTCTTTTCTTGGCAGTAGGTAGAGGAATGGTAAAATCTCCAATGATGACAGTGGGCATAGGCTCAATGACATTAATATTGTTAACCAAAATTTGCTTCTTCGGAAAATGCACCGTATGTTGCTTGAAATTAACATGAAAAGTGACCTTGTTTTTGTTGCAATCAATAACATCCCCTACAGTATTTTGAAAGGGTCTACCGAGGATGACCGAGATATTTTTGTCCTCGGGGATATCAAGAATAACAAAGTCTGTTAAGATAGTAACATTTGCCACCACAACAGGGACTTCCTCGCAAATTCCAATAGGTAAAGCAGTAGATTTAGCAGCCATTTGGGAAGATATCTCAGTGAGTGTAAGCTTACCAATTCAAATCTTTTATAAGGGGAGAAAGGCATAACACTAACACAAGCTCCTAAATCACATAAAGAAGTTTTAACATAATTTATTTTAATAGAGCAAGGTATTGTGGGTATACCCGGATCTCCCAACTTCTTAGGTATTGCACCATCAAAAAGAGTAATTAGCAAGCATAACGGCAATTTCATTTCCAGGTATATTTATTTTATTCGTAATAATATCCTTCATGTACTTAGCATACAGAGGCATTTTCAATATATCAGTCAAGCGAGTGCGCAAAAGGATAGGTCTAATCATTTCAGAAAAGCGTTCAAAATCTTAATCATCTCTACTTTTAGAAGACTTTTGCGGGAATGGCATGGGTTTTTGAACCCAGGGATATCTTTCCCTTCCATGTTTTCTAGCGGCAAAGTCTCTCTTATCATAATGTTTATTTTTAGGAGGTGGGTTATCAAGACCCTCAGCAGGTTCTATATCAACATGATTATTAGGTTTCTTATTACTACCTGTTGGATCTTCTACATGAACAACATTATTATCATTATCCTTATCATTAAGTTCATGCTCACTACCATATTGTGTCTCAACATCAAAAATAGAAACATCATTATGATTCTTAGCAGGTTTCTCAATATCAGGTTCACTAGGGGCATGCAAAGTTGTATCATTTTTCTTTTTCTTTTTTTCTAAGTGGGACGAGGAGTATCATCATTAATTCTCCGAGAATCTTGTTCTATTATTTTAGGGTGACCTTCAGGATAAAGGGGTTCCTGAGTCATTCTACCTCCTATAGTTATTACTCTAATAGCTTGATCATTAATAGTATTCATCTCAGCAAGCAAATCAGTTTGTGACTTAGCTACTTGATCTAGTTGGGTGTGAACCATGAAGCATGTTTACCTAGACCTGTCACATCATTAGCAATTCTGAATATCAAGTCACTTAAGCAATCTATCATCATGGCATTATTATTCAATTGATCCTTAACATAGTTGTTGAAGTGTTCTAGTTTAACAATGTAATTATAAATTTCATCCATGCATTGATCATGACTCTTAGCATAAGTTATATCTTTTTTAGTAAAGGAACAAAGAGAGTTTACGTCTACTACATGTGTCGGGGTATCAAGTCCATGTATTTCTTCAACCGGTGGTAAATTATAATACCTTTATCCTTCATAGATCTTTTTTGCTTCTTGCATATCTTCATGGCTCGGGAATAGAATACCTCTCTTCTTTTGAATAGGTTCCGGTGGTTGTTAAGGGAGTGTCCAATCATCAGCATTTTGCAATATATTATTTAGTAACTCTTCTGCTTGTGCAACTGTTCTTTCCCTGAAAACACAACCATCACAACTATCTAGGAAATCCCTAGAAGCATCTGTTAGTCCGTTATAAAAGATATCAAGAAGTTCATTCTTATCAAGAGGAAATTAGGGAAAGCACTAAGTAGATGGTGAAGGTTCCCCAAAGCTTGACGGAGATTCTCTTCTTCAATTTAAACGAAGTTAAATATTTCCTGTAAAGGAGCTTATTTATTATGAGCAGGATTTTTTTCAAGCAAAAGAATAAAGCATATCCCAGGGACTACGCATACAACAAGCAGCAAGCTAAAGAAACCATTCCTTGGCCTCGCCTTTTAGCGAGAAAGGAAAAAGATTAAGGATATAATACTAGCGTATATTTTCATCATTGGTGAACAAAGCAACAATATTATTCAGTTTCATAAGGTGTTCGACCATAGTTTCATTTACATAACCATGAAAAGGACCAGACTCTACTATAGGAATTAATTCAGGGTCTACAACAAGTTCATAATCCTTATTAGTGACAAATATAGGAGAAGTAGCAAATTTAGGATCATGTTTCATTTTCCCGATCATAGATTTTTCTTTTAGTTTGCATAGTAACTTTTTCAAATAATCTAATCTTTTCAAGCAAGAATGTCCCCAACTACCTCACCATCCATAACATAACCTTCAGGTACATATGGTAATTCATATCTATTAGGAGGACGGGGTGTAACACGTGATTCAAAATCACAATCAGTTTCAGCATTTTCAAGTTTGCTAACTCTACCAATATGAGCATCAAGTAATTCACTCAGTCACACAGTTTCAGTTTCAACAAGTGTAGCAATAGTATCATGATTAAGTTCAGAAGTAGCATCATCAAATTCATGTGATATATCAGGATGATGAGGAGGTGGTGGTGTAACAAGCTGATTCAAAATAGTAGGTAAATCAAAAGCAGAGCTAGATGGCAGTTCCTTACCTCCTCTCGTGTGAGAGGGAATGATCTTCGTTCGATTATCTTTCAGATTCCTCATAGTGGCAATTGCATATCCTCAAGTCAACACAATAAATAAAGCTATGATCCCCGGCAACAGCGCCAGAAAAAGGTCTTGATAACTGATACGTCTCCAACGTATCTATAATTTGTGATGGTTTCATGTTATTATCTTGTCAAACTTTGGATGTTTTGTATGCCTTTTATATATTTTTTGGGACTAACTTATTCACTCAGTGCCAAGTGCCAGTTCTTGTTTTTCCATGTTTTTAACCCCTTTCAGAGGAGGATTTTGAACGGAGTCCAAACGGAATAAAACTTCTGAAAAGATTTTTTTCGGAACAGAAGAAGATCGGGAGACTTGAGAGCCAAGGCAGGGAGTCCTAAGGGACCCCACAAGCCCTCATGTCGCGGCCAGGGGGGCCCGCGCCGTCCAGTCTTGTGGGCTCCCTAGGCCTCCTTTGCCCTAGGTTTTGCGCCTATATATTCCCTAAAAATCCCTAAAAAAATCAAGAGATCATTGAAAGTACTTTTCTGCCGCCGCAAGCCTGTGTCTCCGCAAGATCCCATCTGGGGCACGTTCTGGTGCCCTGCCGGAGGGGGGATTCGGACACGGAGGGCTTCTTCATCAACACCATGACTTCTCTGATGATGCATGAGTAGTTCACCATAGACCTGGGGTCCATAGCTAGTAACTAGTGTTGGAATTATGCCCTAGAGGCAATAATAAATATAGTTATTATTATAATTCTTGTATCAAGATAACCGTTTATTATCCGTGCTATAATTGTATTGAATGAAGACTTATATACATGTGTGGATACATAGACAAAACACTGTCCCTAGCAAGCCTCTAGTTGGCTAGCCCGTTGATCAAAGATAGTCAGGGTCTTCTGACTATGTACAAGGTGTTGTCGCTTGATAACTGGATCACGTCATTAGGAGAATCACGTGATGGACTAGACCCAAACTAATAGACGTAGCATGTTGATCGTGTCATTTTGTTGTTGCTGTTTTCTGCGTGTCACGTATTTGTTCCTATGACCATGAGATCATATAACTCACTGACACCGGAGGAATGCTTTGTGTGTATGTTGATCGTGTCATTTTGTTGTTGCTGTTTTCTGCGTGTCACGTATTTGTTCCTATGACCATGAGATCTTATAACTCACTGACACCGGAGGAATGCTTTGTGTGTATCAAACGTCGCAACGTAACTGGGTGACTATAAAGATGCTCTACAGGTATCTCCGAAGGTGTTCGTTGAGTTAGTATGGATCGAGACTGGTATTTGTCACTCCGTGTGACGGAGAGGTATCTTGGGGCCCACTCGGTAATACAACAACACACACAAGCCTTGCAAGCAATGTAACTTAGTGTAAGTTGCGGGATCTTGTATTACGGAACGAGTAAAGAGACTTACCCGTAAACGAGATTGAAATAGGTATGCGGATACTGACGATCGAATCTCGGGCAAGTAACATACCAAAGGACAAAGGGAATGACATACGGAATTGTATGAATCCCTGGCACTGAGGTTCAAACGATAAGATCTTCGTAGAATATGTGGGATCCAATATGGGCATCCAGGTCCCGCTATTGGATATTGATCGAGGAGTCACTTGGGTCATGTCTACATAGTTCTCGAACCCGTAGGGTCAGCACACTTAAGGTTCGACGTTGTTTTATGCATATTTGAGTTATATGGTTGGTTACCAAATGTTGTTCGGAGTCCAGGATGAGATCACGGACGTCACGAGGGTTTCCAGAATGGTCCAGAAACGAAGATTGATATATAGGATGACCTCATTTGATTACCGGAAGGTTTTCGGAGTTACCGGGAATGTATCGGGAATGACGAATGGGTTCCGGGTGTTCACCAGGGGGGGGCAGCCCACCCCGGGGAAGCCCATAGGCCTTGGGGGTGGTGCACCAGCCCTTGGTGGGCTGGTGGGAGAGCCCAAGAAGGCCCTATGCGCCATAGATAGAAAACCAAAGAGAAAAGAAAAAAAAAAGAGGTGGGAAGGGAGAGAAGGACTCCACGTTCCAATCCTAGTTGGACTAGGATTGGAGGAGGACTCCTCCTCCCCTTGGTGCGCAGCCCTTGGGGCTCCTTGAGCCTCAAGGCAAGCCTCCCCTCCCTCCTCCTATATATATGGAGCTATTAGGGCTGATTTGAGACAACTTTTTCAAGGCAGCCCGACCACATACCTCCACGGTTTGACCTCTAGATCGCGTTTCTGCGGAGCTCAGGCGGAGCCCTACTGAGATTACATCACCACCAACCTCCGGAGCGCCGTCACGCTGCCGGAGGACTCATCTACCTCTCCGTCTCTCTTGCTGGATCAAGAAGGCCGAGATCATCGTCGAGCTGTACGTGTGCTGAACGGAGAGGTGCCGTCCGTTCGGCACTAGATCGTTGGACGGATCGCGGGACGGTTCGTGGGATGGTTCACAGGGCGGATCGAGGGACGTGAGGACGTTCCACTACATCAACTGTGTCCACTAACGCTTCTGCTATGCGATCTATAAGGGTACGTAGATCGGAAATCCCCTCTCGTAGATGGACATCACCATGATAGGTCTTCGTGCGCGTAGGAAATTTTTTGTTTCCCATGCGACGTTCCCCAACAACTAGATGGCTTCTCCTCTCTCTTGGATCTTCAATACAAAGTTCTCCTTGATCTTCATGGATATCTATCTGATGTAATCTTCTTTTGCGGTGTGTTTGTCGAGATCTGATGAATTGTGGATTTATGATCAGATTATCTATGAATCTTATTTGAGTTTCTTCAGATCTCTCTTATGCATGATTTCATATCCTTGTAATTCTCTTCGAGTTGTGGGTTTTGTTTGGCCAACTAGATCTATGATTCTTGCAATGGGAGAAGTGCTTGGTTTTGGGTTCATACCATGCGGTGACCTCACCTAGTGACAGAAGGGGTAGCAAGGCATGCATCATGTTGTTGCCATCAAGGGTAAAAAGATGGGGTTTTCATCATTTGTTCGAGATTATCCCTCTACATCATGTCATCTTGCTTAAGGCGTTACTCTGTTCGTCACTAACTCAATACTCTAGATGCATGCTGGATAGCGGTCGATGTGTGGAGTAATAGTAGTAGATGCAGAAACTACCGGTCTACTTGTCTCTGATGTGATGCCTATATGTATGATCATTGCCTCATATATCGTCATGACTTTGCGCGGTTCTATCAATTTCTCGACAGTAATTTGTTCACCCACCGTAATACTTGCTATTTTGAGAGAAGCCTCTAGTAAACACTATGGCCCCCACGGTCTACTCCAAACCATATTTTCAGCCTTACACTTTTTACTTCGTTGCACTTTCCGCCTTCAGATCTCACTTTGCAAACAATCATGAAGGCATTGACAACCCCTTTGTAGCGTTGGGTGCAAGCTCTTTTGTGTTTGTGTAGGTACTCTGGACTTGACGAGATTCTCCTACTGGATTGATACCTTGGTTCTCAAACTGAGGGAAATACTTACTGCTCCTGTGCTGCATCACCCTTTCCTCTTCAAGGGAAAAACCAACGCAAGCTCAAGAGACGACAGAAGGATCTCTGGCACCATTGTCAGGGAAGGACTTTTTTTGATGTAGCAGAAGGATTTCTGGCGCCGTTGCCGGGGAGGATTAAGTCAAGAACTCATCTAAGTAGGTGTCGCAAACTCATCTCTTGCATCTACTTTGTTTGCGAGTTGCCTCTCGTTTTCCTCTCCCCCACTTCACCAATTTGCCTTTTTCGTTTGCCTTTTTCGTTCGCCCTTTTCTCTCGCTTGCTTTCTGTTTGCTTGTGTTGCCATGTGCCTTCAAGATGCTTGCATCTTCGCTTGCTGAAAATCTATTGATATGGATCCTCATCCACTTGCTAATCTATTTAAGAGATCCAATTACTAGTGAGTTGAGTGCACTTGACTATCTTTATGGAGTTTTGCTTGAGATGCGTGAATCTGAAAATCGTGATGAAGAAATTTATGAAGTGATTCACGAGGGCTCCTTGAATGAAAAGCATGATTGCAATGGTTTCACTATAAATCCTATTAGTGTCAATCATGCTAAAAATATGCAAAACCCTAAGCTTGCGGATGCCGGTTTTTCTATGTCCTCTACTTGTTGCAATGATCATGAATGGGGTGATGATTTTTCTTATGATCTTGAAAAAAAATTAAACCTCATGATGAATATGATATTTGCAATATTATTGAAAGTGGGTTTGGAGAAGTCATGACTTTAGTTGAGGATAATCCCACTATTTTTGAAGAGCGTCAACTTTAAATGCATGTGGATCATGAAAACAATATCCTATGTGATAGTTACATTGTTGAATTCGAATATGATCCCACATGTAATTATTATGAGAGAGGAAAATGTGGTGGTAGAAACTTTCATATCACTAAATCACCTCTCGTTATGTTGAGATTGCTATTGTCTCTTTTTTCTTCCTTGCATATGGTAACTATTGGTTGTCTTGACAATCTGGTTTCCTATAAAATGCCTATGCATAGGAAGTATGTTAGACTTAGGTGTTATTTCCACATGCTTTATGATGCTCTCGTTGTGCTTCAATTCTTGTCTTTTGTGTGAGCATCATTGAATTATCAATGCCTGGCTAAGGGCGTTAAACAATAGCACTTGTTGGGAGGCACCCCAATGAATTTATCTTTTTCTTTCTGTTTTGTTGCGTCCACACCATCATAATTCTGTTATGATAGTGTCTTTTGTGTTTCTTTTTTTTTGAGCCAAGCAAAACCTTTATGACTAGTCTTGGTGATGGTTGTTTGATCCTGCTGGAAAAAGACAGAAACTTTTCGCTCACGAGATTATTTTTCATTTTTATTCAGAAAGAGATTTTCAGTTGATTCTTTTTGCTGCTGGTTGATATGACTTTTTACCAGGCAGTCGTAATGTTTCAGAATTTGTGAGGTACCAGAAGTATACGAAGTATACAGATTGCTACAGACTGGTCTGTTTTTGACAGATTCTGTTGTTGTTGAGTTTGTTGCTTGTTTTGATGAAACTATGGTCAGTATCGGGGGGTACTAGCCATGGAGAAGTGAGAATACGGTAGCCCAACACCAATATAGATAGAATTCAAGTTTGCTACAGTATCAAAAGAGGTGGTAGTTTGTTTTCTTGTGCTAATGTTATCACGAGTTTCTGTTTAAGTTTTGTGTTGTGAAGTTTTCAAGTTTTGGGTGATGTTCTCATGGACAAAGAGATAAAGAGTGGAAAGAGCTCAAGCTTGGGGATGCCCAAGGCATACCAAGCCAAATTCAAGGACACCAAAAGGCCTAAGCTTGGGGATGCCCTGGGAAGGCATCCCCTCTTTCGTCTTCAATCCATCGGTAACATTACTTGGAGCTATATTTTTATTCACCGCATGATATGTGTTTTCCTTGGAGTGTCTTGTATCGTAGTAGTCTTTTCTTTTTCTGTGTCACAATCATCCTTGCTGCACACCTTTTTGAGTGAAAGAGACATGCACTCATCGTGATTTTGCTAGAATGCTCATAGTGCTTCACTTATATCTTTTGAGATAGATAATTTTGCTGTATGTGCTTCACTTATATCTTTTAGAGCACGGCAGTGCGTGAGTTGGTAGTTGGCTTATGCTACGAAAGTAGTCCTGATGGTGATAGGTACCCAAAGAGGATACAAAAACCTCCATCTTCATGTGCATTGAGTAGAAAGAGAAGTCTTGATTCCTCTCAATTAGTTTTGAGACGTGGATTCGGTAATATTAAGAGTTATGTTAGTAGGGTGTTGTGAATCTAGAAATACTTGTGTTGAAGTTAGTGATTCCCGTAGCATGCACGTATGGTGAACCGCTATGTTAGGAAGTCAGAGCGTAATTGATCTATTGATTGTCATCCTTTGTGTTGAGGTCGGGATCGCGTGATGGTTAACACCTACCAACCCTTCCCCTCGGAGTATGCGTTTAGCACTTTGTTTCGATTACTAATAAAAACTTTCGCAACAAGTATGTGAGTTATTCATGACTAATGTGAGTCCATGGTATAGATGCACTTTCACCTTCCACCATTGCTAGCCTCCCTAGTGCCGCGCAATTCTCGCCAGTGCACAAACCCACCATATGCCTTCCTCAAAACAGCCACCATACCAACCTACTATGGCATTTTCATAGCCATTCTGAGATATATTGCCATGCAACTCCCACCGTTCCATCTCATGACTTGTGCCATCACTCTCATATTGCCATTGCATGATCGTAAGATAGCTAGCGAGATGTTTCAATGTCATACGCCATGCTAGATCATTGCACATCCCGATACACTGCCGGAGGCATTTCCTATAGAGTCATCATCATTTTGAGCTTTGAGATGTGAGTAAATAAAAGTGCAATGATCATCATTATTAGAGCATTGTCCCATGTGAGGAATTAAAAAAAGATGCCAAAGAGCCCAAATAAAAAAAGAGAGAAAAAAGAGGCCCAAGTGCCCAACTAAAAAAAGAGAAAATATTAAAAAAAAGAGAAAAAGAAAGAAGGGACAATGCTACTATCTTCTTCCACACTTCTGCTTCATAACAGCACCATGTTCTTCACGATTGAGAGCTTCTTGCTTTGTCACTACCATATGCTAGTGCGAATCTTCATTATATAACTTAGCTTGTATATTCCAATGATGGGCTTCCTCAAAATTGCCCTAGGTCTTCGTGAGCAAGCAAGTTGGATGCACACCCACTAGTTCTCCTTTTGAGCTTTCACATACTTATAGCTCTTGTGCATCCCTTGTATGGAAATCCCTACTCATTCACATTGATATCTATTAATGGGCATCTCCATAGCCCTTTGATACGCCGAGTCAATGTGACCATCTCCTCCTTTTTGTCTCACAACCACCACCACACTCTGTTCCACCTATAGTGCTATATCCATGGCTCACGCTCATGTATTGTGTGATAGTTATAAAAAGTTTGAGAAAATAAGAGTGCGAAAACAATTACTTGGCCAATACCGGGGTTGTGCATGATTTACATTAGTTGTGTGAGGATGATGGAGCATAGCCAGACTATATGATTTTGTAGGGATAACTTTATTTGGCCTTTGAAAGTTCATGATTACTTTCCTAGTTTCCTTGAAGTATTATTGTTTTCATGTCAATAGCAAACTATTGTTTTGAATCTTACGGATCTGAACATTCATGTCACGTGAAAGAAGTTGCAAAGGACAACTATGCTAGGTGGCATTCCACTTCAAAAATTCATTCTTTATCACTTCCCGACTCGAGGGCGAGCAGGAGTTAAGCTTGGGGATGCTTGATACGTCTCCAACATATGTATAATTTTTGATGGTTTCATGCTATTATCTTGTCAAACTTTGGATGTTTTGTATGCCTTTTATATATTTTTTGGGACTAACTTATTTACTCAGTGCCAAGTGCCAGTTCCTGTTTTTTCCATGTTTTTGACCCCTTTCAGAGGAGGATTTTGAACGGAGTCCAAACGGAATAAAACTTCCGAAAAGATTTTTTCTGGAACAGAAGAAGATCGGGAGACTTGAGAGCCAACGCAGGGGGTCCTCAGGGACCCCACAAGCCCTCGTGTCGCGGCCAGGGGGGCCCGCGTCGTCTAGGCTTGTGGGCTCCCTGGGCCTCCTTTGCCCTAGGGTTTGCGCCTATATATTACCTAAAAATCCCAAAAAAAATTAAGAGATCATCGAAAGTACTTTTCCGCCGCTGCAAGCCTCTGTCTCCGTAAGATCCCATCTGGGGCACGTTCTGGTGCGCTGCTGGAGGGGGTTTCGGACACGGAGGGCTTCTTCATCAACACCATGACCTCTCCAATGATGCGTGAGTAGTTCACCATAGACCTACGGGTCCATAGCTAGTAACTAGATGGCTTCTTCTCTCTCTTGGATCTTTAATACAAAGTTCTCCATGATCTTCATGGAGATCTATCCGATGTAATCTTCTTTTGCGGTGTGTTTGTCGAGATCCAATGAATTATGGATTTATGATCAGATTACCTATGAATCTTATTTGAGTTTCTTCAGATCTCTCTTATGCATGATTTCATATCCTTTTAATTCTCTTTGAGTTGTGGGTTTTGTTTTGCCAACTAGATCTATGATTCTTGCAATGGAAGAAGTGCTTGGTTTTGGGTTCATACCATGCGGTGACCTCACCCAGTGAAAGAATGGGTAGCGAGGCACGCATCATGTTGTTGCCATAAAGGGTAAAAAGATGGGGTTTTCATCATTGGTTTGAGATGATCCCTCTACATCATGTCATCTTGCTTAAGGCGTTAGTCTGTTCGTCATGAACTCAATACACTAGATGCATGCTGGATAGCGGTCGATGTGTGGAGTAATAGTAGTAGATGCAGAAAGTGCCGGTCTACTTGTCTCGGACGTGACGCCTATATGTATGATCATTGCCTTAGATATCGTCATGACTTTGCGCGCTTCTATCAATTGCTCGACAATAATTTGTTCACCCACCGTAATACTTGCTATTTTGAGAGAAGCCTCTAGTGAACACTATGGCCCCAGGGTCTACTCCAAACCATATTTTCAGCCTTTCACTTTTTACTTCGTTGCACTTTCCGCCTTCAGATCTCACTTTGCAAACAATCTTGAAGGGATTGAAAACCCCTTTATAGCGTTGGGTGCAAGCTCTTTTGTGTTTGTGCAGGTACTCTGGACTTGACGAGATTCTCCTACTCGATTGATACTTTGGTTCTCAAACTGAGGGAAATACTTACTGCTCCTGTGCTGCATCACCCTTTCCTCTTCAAGGGTAAAAACAACGCAAGATCAAGAGACGACAGAAGGTTCTCTCGCACCATTACCAGGGAAGGACTTTTGTTGACGTAGCAATAACCCATAAGTATAGGGAATCGCAATAGTCTTCATGGGTAGTATTTCACCCTAACTTATCGATTCGACACAAGGGGAGACAAAGAATATTTATTTGACATAGCAGTTGAGTCGACAATGCAACCGCACCTTGGATATCACTCTGCAGCAAGGATTTACTATCACATGAATGATAGTAGTAACAATAATAGTGATAGCAACAATTTTGGTAAGAGTAGTAATAGTAACAATTGAGTAGCAGGTGTGATAGCAACAACAACAATAGTAACTTAGCAATATTGAGTATATGTAAAGCGTAGGCACGTGGATCAGTGATGGATAATGATTTAGATGCATTGATCATGTAATAGTTAGACACTCGGGCGACTCAAAACTAGCTCCAATTCATCAATATAATGTCGGCATGCATTTCGTATATACTCATGCGTGCCCGCGATAAGAACTTGCATGGCATCTTTTGTCCTACCCTCCCATGGAAGCAGGATCCTATTGTAAACTAAGGTATATTAAGGTCTCCTTTATATAGAGAACCAGAACAAAGCATTAACACACGATGAATACGTGAACTCCTCAAACTACGACAATCACCGGGAAGAATCCCAATTATTGTCACCTTAGGGTATGCGGATCAAGACACGTAATAGGTAACTACAACTTGCAAGATATGACCCAAATAAATCTCATATTCATGAAAACATAATAGGTTTAGATCTAAAATTATGACACTTGGGCCCGAATGACAAGAATTAAGCATAGTAAAGTCATAGTAACATCAATCTAAGAACATAGTGGATACTAGGGATCAAGCCCTATCAAACTTAACTCAATTACACGATCTATCTCATCCAATCCCACCATCATCCAGCAAGCCTACAAAGGAATTACTCACTCCCGGTGGTGAGCATCTTAGCGGTGTTGATGAAGAAGGGTTGGTGATGAGGACAACGACGAAACCCCCTCTTCGGAGCCCCAAACGGACTCCAAATCAGCCCTCCGGAGGAAGAACATGAGGTGGTAGCGGCTCCATCTTGTGAAATGCGATGAAAACTTCTCTCTTATTTTTTTCTCCAAAGATGTGATTTTATAGGACTGGAATTCGAGTCGGAGGAGCCATGTGGGCCCCACAAGCCGTTAGGGTGCGGCCTGGGGGAGCCCAGTTGGTTTGTGACCCCCTCGCAGCGTTTCTCCGGCACGTCTTCGCTCCATCATTCCTTATAAATGCCAGAAATAATTCATAAAAAGTTTCGTCCCATTCTAAGAACTTTTATTTCTGCACAACAATAACACCAAGGTAGTTCTGTTGAAAACAGCGTCAGTCCGGGTTAGTATGATTCAAATCATGCAAATTACAGGTTAAGACTACATCAAAAGTGTTTGGAAAAGTAGATACATTGGAGACATATCATGATCATTATCATGGCCGCAATATATTATCATAAAACTTCTCATGAACAAGTTATTAGTTATTCACACGATAAAGTATGAACCACAAACCTTATCAAAACTAACAAGATATGTTCTTAGTGATTGAGACAATTGGAATTCATCATGTTTCATAATGGGTGTATGTTAGAGCTTTGTTTAGCAAGTTCACATACTCAACTATTATTTAGTCTTCTATGATTGCTGGCACTCACGTCATATTTGTGAAACAAAAGCATCAACCATACACATACGAAGATAGGGGTTTATTATGTTTAAGCACCCAGCTACTTATCTCGAGGATAATGTCAACAATAATGACTCATGATCACCTATATCTAACTAGATATATATGCCTGGATCTTTCCCGACCATATGGTGCTTGCCAAGTAGAGAGTTAATACAGATGGAATGGCGATGAACATTAATGAATCTTACATAAAAGTAAATACATGAAAGTGAAAAATATGCCCTTTGCAGAGGTAAGTAGAGGTTGTCATGCACTTTTTTATTATGATGTGCAAGCTCTTAATGTAAAGGAATGTCACTTTATATTGCCCCTTATGATGGCAACCTTTATTATGCAGTCAATCACTTTTATTTCTTGGGCACCACAAGATCGTACAAAGGTTATTTTTCCTTTACAATAAAAGATCATACATATTTAGGAGCAATTTTTATTGCTTTTGCACCAATGAAAACTTAGTTTAAGGATCTTGTTCAATCCATAGGTAGGCATGCTGGACTCCGATTGCATGAAACTAGGTTTAAGGGTTTATGGATGCACAAGTAGTATCTCTACTTGGTGCGAAGTTTTGGCTAGCATAGGTTATGAGCAAGCACCACATGTTGGAGGATCCATAAAGATATAACTTCTATGTGAATATAAGCAAAGCTGAATCATCATGTTGTCTTCCTTGTCCAACGTCAACTGGTTGATCATCCAAAGAATATTTAATGGGGGGCCACAATCATAAAATATGTCCAACATAGTATATTTATATGTAAGACTTCTCTTTCGTTATTACTTTCATGCAATTGCATAAATGACTAATACTATGTTTGCCAATTTCCAAAAAAATTTATCAATCATATGGTTTTTATGTGAGGTCACCACTCACCATGGGATTAGCATATGATATTTTATTCATTCTTTTCATCGCTAGGATTGATGCAAGAAAGTAAAGCAAACGAACTCAAACTACTCTTTGTTATATAACTTTCGAACTCGACTACATCGATAAATAGATCATGAAGCAAACACTCGAAACTAAATCATACAAAAAATATTCTTCTAAATCATAGGATAACTAAGGATCAAACAGAAATAGGCAATATTGGTAAAAGTGATGGTGATACGATACCAAGACTCCTCCCCCAATCTCGGAACAAGCTAAGGGTGGTTCCCATACCCGTGTACTCAAGTTTCCTTCTTAGGTGATGGTGGTGATGAAGTGGTAGGATTGTCCTTCGTCTTCCATGGTATAGGCTCCCCATATAAGAAGGAAGAATGATCTCTGGAATTCTAAATCTGTAGCTATGTTCATCCTCTTGAAACGAGATTCATACTCATAGTTTTGTTTTGTAGATCATAGATTTGAGCCTCAAGATCTTGAAGCTGGGTGTGGAGCTTTGACGTCAGCTGTGCTTCCCTCGCAATGGCTCCAGAAAATGGTTGATCCTGCAATCTCTTGCATTAGCTAGACAAATGCTTATGACAACAAACCAACCCCTGCAACGGCACCAGAAGAATGCTGAAAGCACTCCCCAGTAATGAGACTAGAAGAATGTTGTTGATGGCGCCACGAGCGTGTGGGTTCGCAACAGTTTTCGAGGGTAGAGTATTCGACCCAAATTTGTAGGTAAGCTCATCAGGAGGTGAGAGTATACTCTCAAGTATTAACAGCTAAATTTGTCGGATTCAACCACACCTGAAAGATTAGTATCTGCAAGCACAGTAGTAACAACAAAGTAGTATGATAACAGCGGTGTCAGAAACGATCTGTTGACGGCAGACTATTCCTAACAATTGTATCAATGGTGCTTCCATTGCCGCGTTGACGGAAGTTGTCAATTCCCGTCAACGGTCTGGTGAATCAATAGTGTAGCAGGTAGCAGTAGTGTAACGAGCAATAGCAGTGGCAAGGAACAGCAGTAGTGGCAGCAGCAGCAAGTAGCAACAGTAGTAGCAGCAGCAAAGCAGGATAAGTAATAGCAGTAGCAACAGTAGTAGCAGCAGAGCAAGACAAGTAACAGCAGTAGTAGGACAAACTCATAGGCAATGGGTCGGTGATTTGTTATGATGATATTCATCATGCAACAGTTATAACACGGAGAGATATGTGGCTAGCTCCCGTTCGTCAATGTGATGTAGGCATGCATTCCGTGTGTCGTCATACGTGCTTAGGGAAAAGAACTTCCATGACATCTATTGTCCATCCCTCCCGTGGTAGCGGGGTCCAAAAGGAAACTACGGGATATTAAGGTTCTCCTTTTAATAAAGAACCGGACCAACGCATTAGCACTTGGTGAACACATGAACTCCTCAAACTATGGTCATCACAGGGAGTGGTTCCGGTTATTGTCACTCCGGGGTTGCCGGATCATAACACATAGTAGGTAACAACAACTTGCAAGATCGGATCTAAAATACACATATATTGGTGACAACATAATAATTTCAGATCTGAAGTCATGGCACTCGGGCCCTAGTGACAAGCATTAAGCATGGCAAAGTAGTAGCAACATCAAATCTCAGAACATAGTGGACACTAGGGATCAATCCCCATCAAAACTAACTCGATTACATGATAGATCTCATCCTACTCATCACCGCCAAGCGAGCCTACGAATAGATTGCTCACGAACGACGAAGAGCTTCATGGAATTGGAGAGGGAAGAAGGTTGATGATGATGATGGCGACGATTTCCCCTCTCCGGAGCCCAAGACGGGCTCCAGATCTGCCCTCCAGATGAAGAACAGTGGTGGCGGCGCCTCCGTATCGAAAACGCGACAAAAACTTCTCTTTTTATTTTTTCCGGGACGAAAGACAACTTATAGAGCTGGATTTGGGGTGGCAGGTGCCTCTGGGCCCCACAAGCCTGCCCACCGCCACCAGGGGGGTGGTGGCGGAGCAGGGGCTTGTGGCCCACTGGCCCACCCCCTGAGGTGGAACTTGGCGCACATATTTTTGATATTTTCCAAAACTTCTCCCCGTAAATTTTCAGGACGTTTGGAGAACTTTGATTTCTGCACAAAAATAACACCAAGGCAATTCTGCTGAAAACATCGTCAGTCCAGGTTAGTTCCATTCAAATCATGCAAATTATAGTCCAAAACAAGAGCAAAAGAGTTTGGAAAAGTAGATACGTTGGAGACGTATCAACTCCCCCAAGCTTAAAACCTTGCTTGTCCTCAAGCAACTCAGTTGACAAACTGAGAGAGCAAGAAAAACTTTGACAAACTCTGTTTGATCTTGTTGTTGCAACTATGTCTAACTCATAACCAGAATTTCAGCAAGATCACAAGTTAACCACAGAAGCAAATGACACAAAGGTCTCACGGTAAACTAATATCAATGGCATAATCAGCTAACGAGCAAATAATAATGAGTTTCAAATACCAACACTTCAATCAAAACAAGCATGAAGCAATATGAATAGGTGGTATCTCGCTAGCTCTTTCTGAGACCGCAAAACATAAATGCAGAGCACTTTCAAAGATCAAGGGCTGACTAAACATTGTAATTCATAGCAACGAAGATCCAGTCATCGTCATACTCAATATCAATCAAAAGCAAAGCATAAAAATGACAGAGGTGCTCTCTAATTGGTGCTTATATAAGAGGAGGATGACTCAATAGGAAAATAAATAGACAGGCCTTTCGCAGAGGGAAGCATTGATTTGCAGAGGTGCGAGAGCTCAAGCTTTGAAAACAGAGATAATAATTTTGGGTGGCATGCTTTCATTGTCAACGCAATGACTAAGAGTTCTCAAAATCTTCCATGCTACTCATACTATAGGCGGTTCCCAAACAGAAAAGTAAAGTTTTAACTCCCCCACCACCAATCAATCACACTCCACGGCTAGCCGAATCCTCGGGTACCGTCCATAGTAACATCAATCCGGGGGGTCTTGTTTTACAGTTATGTTTTTGATTTAAGCATGGAAATGGGCATCCCAAATACCGACCCCTTTCTCGTGAATGATTGTGAATAAACACATGTCAAGGATAACACTCCTAGCATGGAAGATACCAATAGCCCTCTGTCACTACATGAGCGGTTCGGGCATGCAGAACAGATTTATTTCTTGAAGGTTTAGAGAATGGCACATGCAAATTTACTTGGAACGGCAGGTAGATACCGCAAATAGGTAGGTATGGTGGACTCTCATGGAAAAACTTTTGGGTTCATGGGAAAAGTAAAGCATTCCCGCTTAGTACAAGTGAAGGCTAGCAAAAGACTGGGAAGCGACCAACTAGAGAGCGACAACAATCATCAAGATGCAATGAGTTTGACTAATATTGAATGCAAGCATGAACAGGACATAAATCACCATGAATACGAACATCATAGAGGCTATGTTGATTTTGTTTCAACTACATGCATGAACATGCGCCAAGTCAAGCCACTTGAAACATTCAAAGGAGAATACCATCCTATCATACTACATCATAGTCATCTCAAAATCTATGTTGGCATTCAAGACGAACCATTAAGCATGGCATCAGAAACTATGATCTCTAAGTTGTCATTGCAAACATGGTTCTCTCACAACAAAGCTAAATCTGGGTCAACAAGCTAGTCATATTTACAAAAACAAAATAGATAGAGTTCATACCAGCTTTTCAGTCTCAGTCACTTCATCATGTACCATCATTGTTGCCTTTCATTTGCACGATCGAACGATGAAAACGATAATAAGCGCATTGGACTAAGCTGAATCTGCAGGCAAACACAAAGGAGAAGAAAAAATAATATGGCTCTTTGAAAGCTAAACAGGTAAGCATGCAAGAACCAATAAACATTGTAACCAATGTCTTCTACCTTGACACAAAGAAAAAGAAAACTATTTACACGGGAAAGCTCCCAACAAGCAAAAGAAGAAAGAAAAATCTTTTTGGGTTTTCTCAAAAGGACACAAAACAAGAAAACAAGAAAACGAAAAGAAACTAGCATAGATAATACAGTGGCAAAGTGTAAACACCGGCTAACAGAGTGAAAGCATAAGCATGAATGTAAAGTCGGTGTGAACACGTACTCCCCCAAGCTTAGGTTTTTGGCCAAGCTTGTTCTACTCCCAAGGTGGGAAATAACCAGCTCCAGGATACTCCGGAGCAGACTGTGGATGCCACTGCTGTGTGAGCTCCTCTGGCTCCCACTGATAAACTGGCGTCTGGTAATCGACTGGCGGCTCGGGCACGGGCGCATGTGGTTGGGCCAAGCCCCAATAAGCGTAGATGTCTGCGGGCATAATAGTGTACCTACCTGCATGAAGATCAAACAAAGAAGGAGCAGGCAAAGTAATAGTCTCTCGAGTACCCTGGCTAAACACCAGGTTATAAATCATCCGTCTACTAGCATCTCTATCCAGAAAATCATGGCGAACCATGCTGTCATAATCCAGATATCTCTCACGGAGAAGCATCTCTCCTTCCTCTCCCATTCTAATGGGTATCTCAAAGTGTCTGGCAAGACGAGTAGCATAGATACCTCCATAGACGACACCTTTACAATGGTTCAGGTTCAACCGTTGAGCGACTATAGCGCCCAAGCTATAAGTCTTAACGTTATAAAGGCCTTCGCGCAGAACCGCAAGATCTGGAGAACTAAGTGATCCAGCCTCCCCACGGCCAATCAAACATTTTCCCACAAATAGTGAGAAGTACCGAAGCACTGGAAAATGTATGCTAGCAATTCTAGCGCGAGACACTCCTCTCTCATCTCTAACAGCAATAGAACCAATGAAATCCTCCAAGTCTCGTGGACGAGGGTCATGGATACCCCCAACATAAGGTAATTTGCATGCATTGCAAAAGTCCTGCAGCGTCATGCACTGGGAAACATCGTATATCATGAACTCAACCATGGGAGGATTCTTCCTCGGATAAAAGTTGAAGCTTTGAACGAAAATATTGGTGAGGAGGAGATATTGTGGACACTTATCTTCAACGAACGCAGTAAGACCTGCTTTTTCCACCAAGTAATAAAAGTCTTCATAAAGTCCGGCGGCGCGCAAAAATTCATCACTTGGCCACTCGCACGCTCGAACTTCTGTGACTCGAGGGACTACGTACTTGGGGTGGTTCTTCTCATCCTCCTTGTGGTTACGGCTTGAAGAGCCTCTCAAAAACCCCTCATATTTTCCCTTATCTAGCTCTGAAAAATTCTGAAAAAAATTTAGAGACTTCGAAAGAAAAGTGAATAAGGATTAACCCAACTTGTAGCAACTACTCCTACTAGTGCCTAGAGACCGTATCATGCGCTAAAACTACTTGGCACCAGCTAAAATCAACTTTTCTAGCTCAAGAACAGGGTCACCAAGGTAGCAAGAATTCGCGAAGGATAAAGCACTAGAGCAAAAACTAATTGGACCAATGGAGGAGTCACTTACCAAGGAGTAATTTCCCCAAAAGAGTTTGGCGAATGGTGATTTGAGCAAGGAGATCGAAAATCACAGCCAAATGAGCAAGAACATGGGTTTGAGCTGCGAAACAATTTTTTCTGGAGGTGGAAGAAGAGGCTGAGAGCTCGAGTGAGTGGAGGGGGTTCCTGTGGGCCCCACAAGCTTGCACCCCGCCACCAGGGGGTAGGTGGCGGTGGGGGGGCTTGTCTCCCACTGGTCAGGCCCCCTGACCAGCTCTCAGGCCCAGAAATTTTTGAAAATTCCAGAAAAAATCATACTAAATTTTCAGGACCATTGGAGAACTTTCATTTTCGAGGTATTTTTCTCCGAGACGATAGAACAGAAAACAGGAAAAGCTAAACTAATTCTATCATTTTTCTTCTAAGCAACAGAAAAAGAAAACTCAAAACAGAGGTATGTGACTCTCTGATTCATCCGTTTCATGGTCATCGGAAGAAATTCGTCAATGGGGTTGATCAAGTCCTTATGACAAAACCTTCTCGAATCGCAACAGAGAACGGAGAATTTTCGAATGGCCACTAAGTCACCTCAATGGGGATATGTATCTCCCCAACAAGAAAATCATACTTCATCTTGACACGAGGAATAGGGCATTCAAAGCTCCCAATGAGAATCGATGAAGTCTTTTCGATAGCATTGATGCAATGTACTGGATATCGTTTCTTCGGAAAGTGCACTGTGTGCTCGTTACCGTTGAAATGGAAAGTGGCATTGCCTTTGTCGCAATCTATAACAGCCCCTGCAGTGTTTAAAAAGGGTCTTCCGAGGATGATAGCCATGGCATCATCTGCGGGAATATCCAAGATAACAAAGTCTGTTAAGATAGTGGTATTAGCTACCACAACAAGCACATCCTCGCAAATGCCGATAGGGAAAGCAGTTGATTTGTCGGCCATTTGCAGAGAAATTTCAGTGGGTGTCAATTTATCCAACTCAAGTCTACGATAAAGAGAGAGCGGCATAACACTAACACCAGCTCCAAGGTCACATAAGGCAGTTCCTACGTAGTTTCCTTTAATGGAGCAAGGTATAGTGGGCACTCCGGGATCACCAAGGTTCTTAGGAGTTCCACCTTTGAAAGTATAATTGGCAAGCATGGTTGAGATCTCAAGATCTGGTATCTTCTGTTTATTAGTCACGATATCTTTCATGTACTTGGCATACAGAGACATCTTGAGCATATCAGTTAACTGCATCTACAGAAAGACGGGTCTTATCATCTCAACGAAGCGCTCAAAATCCTCATCATCCTTTTTCTTGGATGGCTTAGGAGGAAAGGGCATAGGTCTCTGAACCCATGGCTCTCTTTCTTTACCATGCTTCCTAGCAGTGAAGTCATTCTTGTCGTATCTCTTAGGTTGTGGATTATCAGGATTAACCGTAGGTTCAATCTCCACATCCTCGTCATGGCTAGGTTGAGCATTATTATGAACATCACTGTCCATGTTGTCACCAGGTTCATGTTCATCACTAGATTGTGTTTCCGCATCAGACGCAGAAATATCATTAGGTTCCTCTGGTGTGATAGTATTTGGTGAACTGGCGTGCAGGTTTCAATCATCCTTCTTCTTCTCCGTAGGATGACTAGGTGTATCAGCATTGATTCCTTGAGAATCTTGATCAATTATCTTAGGGTGACCTTCAGGATACAAAGGTTCGTGAGTCATTTTGCCTCCTCTAGTAATGACTCTGACAGAGTTGTCATTTAATTCATTGAGAAGGTCATTCTGAGCTTTAAGTACTTGTTCTACCTGAGTAGTAATCATAGAGGCATGTTTACTCAGAAGCTTCAGAGCATTGACATTTCTGTCTATACAAGCACTTAAATGGCTAAGCATACGAGCACTTTGTTCCAAATGTCTGCTAACATAATCATTGAAACTTTGTTGTTTGGCAACAAATTTGTCAAGTTCATCAAAGCATAGGCTAGCAGGTTTGTCAGAAGGAATATCACTCTCATCAAACCTACGCAGAGAATTCACTTCTACTACCTGTATCGGGTTATCGAGACCGTGGATCTCTTCGATAGGTGGTAGATTTTTGACATCTTCAGATTTAATGCCTTTCTCTTGCATAGATTTCTTGGCTTCTTGCATATCTTCGGGACTGAGGAATAGAATGCCTCTTTTCTTAGGAGTTGGCTTAGGAGGTGGTTCGGGAATAGTCCAAGCATTATCGTTGATCAAGATGTGATTCAGTAGGGTCTCAGCTTGTTCTACAGTTTGTTCCCTAAAAACACAGCAGGCACAATTATCTAGGTAGTCTCTAGAGGCATCGGTAAGTCCGTTATAGAGGATATCAAGTATCTCGTTCTTCTTAAGAGGGTGATCAGGCAAAGCATTCTGTAGCTGGACGAGCCTCCCCCAAGATTGTGGAAGACTCTCTTCTTGGAGTTTAGCAAAGTTGTATATTTCCTGCAAGGAAGCTTGCTTCTTATGGGCAGGGAAATATTTCTCACAGAAGTAATAGACCATCTCCTGGGGACTACGCACACATCCAGGAGCAAGAGAGGTGAATCAGGCTTTAGCATCATCCTTTGGAGAGAAAGGAAACAGCTTAAGGATATAGTAGTGGCGGATCTTCTCCTCATTAGTGAAAAGGTTGGCTATTTCGGATAGTTTGGCAAGATAGGCTATGACCGTCTCAAACTCATAACCGTGAAAAGGATCAGATTCGACTAGAGAGATTATCTTAGGGTCGACAGAGAATCCATAATCCTTATCGGTGACAAAGATAGGCGAAGTGGCAAACTTTGGATCATTTTTCATCCTAACTTCCCGAGATTTTTCCTTCCACTTGAGAATTAATTTCTCGGCGTCATAGGAATCCTTACACGCAAGAAAATCCTCAGCTATCTCTCCCTCCATAACGTAACCCCCAGGTATATCAGGCAATTCATATCTAGGAGAGCTAGGTCTAACAGGAGCAAAAGCAGGTTCTATCTCAATAGCATCGGTAGTTTCAGAAGGATCACGAGCATTGGCAATAACTCTAGCAATATGAGCATCAAGGAACACTCCTAGTGGAACATGAGGAAAAGGAGTATCTCTAGCAGTATCAAGCATAGCATCATCAGGAAAAATAGCATCTCTAGCATCATCAGGCAAAGCAGTATCAAGCATAGCATCTCTAGCAGTATCAAGCATAGTATCATCAGGATAGTATCAAGCCTAGCATCTCTAGCAGTAGTATCACAAACATCATCAAGCACAGGCGACATATCAAGATTTCTAGCAGGAGGTGATGTCGCAAACTTACTCATAACTGAAGGTGAATCAAGTGCAGAGCTAGATGGCAATTCCTTACCTCCCCTCGTAGTTGAGGGCAAGACTTTGGTCTTCGGATCCTTCAGATTCTTCATAGTGATCAGCAGATATAAATCCCAAGTGACTCAGAGAATATAGCAATACCTCCCCGGCAACGGCGCCAGAAAAATGCTGACGTCAGCTGTGCTTCCCTCGCAATGGCTCCAGAAAAGGGCTGATCCTGCAATCTCTGGCGTTAGCTAGACGAATGCTTATGACAACAAACCTTCCCCTGCAAGGCACCAGAAGAATGCTGAAAGCACTCCCCAGTAATGAGACTAGAAGAATGTTGTTGATGGCCCACCAGCGCGTGGGTTCGCAGCAGTTTTCGAGGGTAGAGTATTCGACCCAAATTTGTAGGTAAGCCCGTCAGGAGGTGAGAGTATACTCTCAAGTATTAGCAGCTGAATTTGTCGGATTCAACCTCACCTGAAAGATTAGTATCTGCAAGCACGGTAGTAACAGCAAAGTAGTATGATAACAACGGTGTCAGAAACGATCTGTTGGCGGCAGACTATTCATAACAATTGTATCAATGGCGCTTCCATTGCCGCGTTGACGGAAGTTGTCAATTCATGTCAACGGTCTGGCGAATCAACAGTGTAGCAGGTAGCAGCAGTGTAACGAGCAAAAGCAGTGGCAAGGAACAGCAGTAGTGGCAGCAGTAGCAAGTAGCAACAGTAGTAGCAGCAGCACAGCACGACATGTAACAACAGTAGCAATAGTAGTAGCAGCAGAGCAAGAAAAGTAACAACAGTAGTAGGACAAACTCGTAGGCAATGGGTCGGTGATTTGGTTGGATGATATTCATCATGCAACAGTTATAACACGAAGAGATATGTGGCTAGCTCCCGTTTCTCCATGTGATGTAGGCATGCATTCCGTGTGTCTTCATACGTGCTTAGGGAAAAGAACTTGCATGACATCTATTGTCCATCCCTCCTGTGGCAGCGGGGTCCAAAATGAAACTACGGGATATTAAGGTTCTCCTTTTAATAAAGAACCGGACCAACGCACTAGCACTTGGTGAACACATGAACTCCTCAAACTATGGTCATCACCAGGAGTGGTTCCGGTTATTGTCACTCCGGGGTTGCCGGATCATAACACATAGTAAGTAACTACAACTTGCAAGATCGGATGTAAAACACACATATATTGGTGACAACATAATAATTTCAGATCTGAAATCATGGCACTCGGGCCCTAGTGACAAGCAATAAGCATGGAAAAGTAGTAGCAACATCAAATCTTAGAACATAGTGGATAATAGGGATCAATCCCCATCAAAACAAACTCAATTACATGATAGATCTCATCCTACTCATCACCGCCCAGTGAGCCTACGAATAGATTACTCACGAACGACGAAGAGCTTCATGGAATTGGAGAGGGAAGAAGGTTGATGATGACGATGACGATTATTTCCCCTCTCCGGAGCCCAAGTCGGACTCTAGATCTGCCCTCCAGATGAAGAACAGGTGCTGGCGGCGCCTCCGTATCGAAAACGCGATGAAAAATTCTCTTTTTCATTTTTTCTCGGACGAAAGACAACTTATAGAGCTGTAGTTGGGGGCGGTAGGTGCCTGTGGGCCCCACAAACCTGCCCACCGCCACCAGGGGGTGGTGGCGGAGCAGGGCCTTGTGGCCCACTGGCCCACACCCTGAGGTGGAACTTGGTGCAGTTATTTTTGATATTTTCCAAAACTGCTCCCCGTAAATTTTCAGGACGTTTGGATAACTTTGATTTCTGCACAAAAATAACACCAAGGCAATTCTGCTGAAAACAGCGTCAGTCGAGGTTAGTTCCATTCAAATCATGCAAATTATAGTCCAAAACAAGGGCAAAAGAGTTTGGAAAAGTAGATACGTTGGAGACGTATCAAGCTTAAAGATCGCCTCCGCTATCTCCTTTTTTCCATCTTATGTTCACGAATAAAATTCATGATCATGGAGTAGTTAGCGTCGAGTCCACGCTCCACCATCCCTTGAAACATAAAGATCTCATGTTCCACCGTAGGAAGCCTCGCCTTCTCGCTCCCCTCCTTCTTTGGTCGTTGAACGTCCCAGATGTGAAGCACACCCTTACACATCTCAAGGGCCTGAGGGTGGTTCATCACATCCTGAAGGTATGATTTGATGACCTTCTCGTAGAACTTGTCCTTGGAGGAGCTTGATGGCGACATGATGACCTAGATCTGGAAAACAACCCGAAATTAGTACACAAGAGAAACTCGTGTTGCACTGGTCAAAACATACATGAGTATATATAATGAATTTTTCTATGACGAAATATGTGTTTTGGAAGAAAATGGAGTCGGGAAGGCACATAAGGGGCTCACAAGGCAACCTGGTGCGCCAACGTGGTAGGGTACACCCTGTTACCTTGTGACCTCCTCGTGGGTCAGCTCGTCTCGTTCTTATTTTCATAATTTTTTTAATATTCCAAAATGGAAACAAATAAAATTTGTGGAATTGTTCTAGTTGGTTTATATACTGTATCACACACCTGATCCTTTTCAGGGTTTTGGAGTGTTCCAGAAGGTCTCTTCTATGTGTTCTTCCAGTGTCATCACTTGAATAATATTAGATTCGACTTAATGGGCTTACGTGAGATACAATGTTTAATTCTTTCTCAATTTACCACTCTCGGACTAGTGCGTTCAACATGGTTGATCTTAATAGCTCTGGAGCGATAAACTTCTTCAATGGTATTTGGTCCTTCCCATTTAGAGAAAAGCTTTCATGCAAAAAACAAGAGTTGTATAAATATCCTATTTTCACCGGCAAGTTTGAAATCATAATTAAGTTATTTAATTGCCCACTAAGATTAGTTATTACTCAAGAGGTAAATGACATGTTTTTCCCTAGACCATTGTATTTGGAGTAATACCCATATGATTTCTATAAGCACTTCTATAAGCCCATAATTCATCGTCAAGTTTTTTAGACCAATTATTTCTAGATCTAATGGCAATATTTTGCATGATCAGTTTTATTTCTCTATTAATCAATTCAAGTTGACCACTAGACTAAGGATGATAAGGTGATGCAATTCTATGCATAGCAACATATATAGCTAGAAGTTTACAGAAAACACCATAAATAAAATGTGAACCACCATCAATCATTAAATATCTAGGGACTCCAAACCTCGAAAAGGTAACTTTTTAAGCCTTTTAATATAAGTGTTTTGATCATCACTACTAATTGGAATAGCTTCTACCCACTTAGTAACGTAATCACCAACAATTAAAATATGATTGTACCCATTACAGGAAGGAAAATGGCCCATATAATGAAATCCCCAAACATCAAATGGTTTGATAACAAGAGAATAACTTATAGGCATTTCCTGACATCTATCAATATTACCAATTCTTTGACATTCATCACAAGAAAGGAGAAACTTACTTCTATCCTTGAAGAGAGTAGGCTAATAAAAACCAGACTGTAATACCTTATGTGCAGTTCTGCCTCTAGCGTGGTACCATTCGTATACCTCGGAATGATATTTCCATAGGATTTGTTCCTATTCATGCTTAGGTACACAATGTCTGATAACACCACTTACTCGTTCTTTATATAGATGTGGGTCATCCCAAAAGTAATGTCTTAAATCAAATAAGAACTTTTCTATTGTTGGTATGTGAAATTAGGTGCTATATATTTAGAAACAATGTAATTAACATAGTCTGCATACAAAGTAGTATTACGAGGTGCATTTATAACAGGTAGTTGCTCATCAGGAAAGCTATCATCAATAGGAAGTGGTTCATTGAGAACATTTTCCATCCTAGACAAATTATCTGCTACAATATTGTCAGCTCCCTTTGTGTCGATAATATGCAAGTCAAATTCTTGAAGTAGAAGAACCCATCTAATTAGTCTAGGTTTAGCATCTTTCTTTTCCATAAGGTATTTAATAACAGCTTAATCAGTGTCAATATTAACTTTAGACTCAACAATATAAGGTCTAAATTTATCACATGCAAACACAACTGCTAAAAAATATTTCTGAGTAGTAGCATAATTATTTTGAGCGTTGTCTAGAGTTTTACTAACATGATGAATAGCATTAAATTTCTTATCAACTCTTTGTCCTAGAGCAGCACCAGCAACATAATCACTAGCATCACACATACTTTTAAATGGTAAGTTCCAATCAGGTGGTTGAATAATAGGTGCAAAAATTAAGACTTTCTTAAGTATTTCAAAGGCTTCTATACAATCATCATAAAAAATGAATGTAACAACTTTTTGAAGAAGATTAGTTAGTGTCCTAGAAATATTTTAGAAATCTTTAATGAATCTTCTATAGAAACCAGCACGACCAAGAAAACTTCTTATGCCTTCAAAATCTTTAGGATATGGCATTTTCCCAATTGCATAAACTTTAGATTTATCTACCTCAATACCTCGTTCAGAAATTTATGCCCAAGTACTATACCTAAATTTACCATAAAGTGGCACTTCTCTCAATTCAAGACAAGATTAGTTTCTTCACATCTCAGCAAAACTCGATCAAGGTTGCTTAAGCAGTCATTAAAAGAAGTCCCTTAAACGGAATATTCGTCCATGACTAACTCAACAATCTTTTGAAAAAATCAGAGAATATAGCAGTCTATAAGCATAGGTTCCAAAAGGACAAGTAAAAGTAGCTTTCTCTTGATCTTCTTTTGACACAGGTATTTGAGAGAAACCAGAATATCGATCAAGAAAACAAAAATATGTATGCTTAGACAATCTTTCTAACATTTGATCAATAAAAGGCAAGGGGTAATGATCATTTCTAGTAGTTTTGTTTAATATTGTGAAGTCAATTACCATCCTATAACCAGTTACGATTCTTTGTGGGATAAGTACATTTTTATCGTTAGGAACAATGGTTATACCTCCTTTCTTAGGAACACAACGAACTTGACTTACCCATCTAATATAAGCAATAGGATAAATTATACCTGCCTAGAGAAGCTTTAATATTTCATTCCTTATCACTTCTTTAATTTTATGATTCAGACGACGTTCATGATAAATGACGGGTTTAGCATGGAGTTCCATATTAATATTGTGCTAACAAAGAGTGGGACTAATGCCCTTAAGATCATCATGAGTATATCCAATATCAGCTCAATGCTTCTTCAGAGTTTTGAATAATATCTTTTGTTCATGCTCTCAAAGATTAGCACTGATAATTAGATGATATATCTTTGTTTCATAAATATAAGTATATTTCAATGTATCAGGTAATTTTTTTAATTCAAACAAGGGATCACCCTTAGATGGGGGAGGATCTCCTAGAAGGCCAACAGGAAAATTGTGTTTAAGGATAGGTGACTGTTTAAAGAATATCTCATGATCCAGCAACTAGTTTCTAGCGGATCAGTAGGAGGCACGACAATAGAAGCAATACCAATAATTTCATCTTTACTAGATAATTCATTCTCACGTCATTCACAAAAGGAAGCTAATATCTCAGAGTCAAGTCCATATTTAGTACTAAACTTATGAAAATCATCGGTTTCCATAATAGATTTAACACAATCTTCAGATTTGCGTTTAATTCATTAAATAATATCCCATTTAAATTCAATAGTTTTTTTCATAAATGAACCAGTAGAAGAAGAATCAAGTATCGATTGATTATCAAAAAAAAGTCGGTCATAAAAGTTTGGTATCATTATTTCTCGTCAAAGCTCGTGATTGGGGCATGTGTGCATCATATACTTACTTTACCGTTCACATAATTACATATATAATTCCGATCACGATGAACCACACGCATAGGATAAAACTTTTGGTGAAATTCCAGTTTCAATCGATTCTAGTCCCATGTTCCTACATCATCCAATAGACTGTACCAAATCAATGCCTTTCCCTCCAAATATAAAGGGAATACATTCTTCTTAACTCTATCTCTGGATGAACCTGCAAGCTTAAATAATCCACAAATTTCATCTATATATATATCAAGTGCAAATCATGATGAGTTTTTCCATCTCCTGCATAAGGATTAGCTCGAAATTTCTCTAACATACCCAAATGAATTTCATAGTAAATACTTTCTGTAGGTGAGGAGCGGCCTTTTCCTTTTTTGGTTGAGGGGAAGATACCCCAAACAGGCCCCTCAAAGGATTATCCTCCATAGTAACAAGCAACAGTAAATTTCTGCATGTAACAAAAATGTTTCCTTACCAAATTCCACTTAGCAAAGGCGATTCCATCGCCTGTAACATCTCCAAAAAAGAGTTTTGATGACCCACAGGTATAGGAGACCTGTCGTAGTCCTTTAGATAAGTAAGAGTGTCAAACCCAATGAGGAGCAGAAGGAAATGACAATCGGTTTTTAGCAAGGTATATTGTGCAAGTACTATAAGGAACAATGATAGATAGTTTGGTAGCAAGATAATTCGTAACAAGTAACAACAATAGTAACAATGGTGCAGCAAGGTGGCACAATCCTTTTTATAGCAAAGGACAAGCCGAAAGGTTCTCTTATATAAAAGCAAAATGTTCTCTAGGACATATGGGAATTGCTTCCTAGTCCCGTTCATCATGTTTGGTTGGTTCACGTTCACTACTTTGATAAATTGACACGTGGGTGCATCCTTGGGTGTTGTTATTACTTGCAAAAATAACCCACTTATGATTACCCCCTCTCGCAAGCATCCACAACTATGAAATAAGAATTATGACAAATCTAACCATAGCATGAAACATATAGATCCAAATCCGCCCCTCACGAAATAACACATAAACTAGGGTTTAAGCTTCTATCACTCTAACAACTCGTAATCTACTTATTACTCCACAATGTATTCCCTTAGGCCCAGGTATCGTGAAGTGTCATGTAGTTGACATTATGATGACACCATTAAAGGAAGAGCAACATACATATCATCACAATATCGAACGAATACCAACATCACAAAATACACTTTTAACAAGACTTATCCCACGTCCTCAAGAACAAAAGTAACTACTCACAAAGCATGTTTATGTTCAATATCAGAGGAGTATTGAATATCATTAAGGATCTGAATATATAATCTTTCACCAAATAAACCAACTAGCATCAACTACAAGATGTAATTAACACTACTAGCACCCACGGGTACCAATGTGAGGTTTTAGGGCAAATATTGAATACAAGAGATGAATAAGGGTTTGAGATGAGATGATGCTGGTGGAGATGTTGATGAAGATTGGTCCTCCATGAAGGAGGAAGCGTTGGTGATGACGATGGCTTTGATTTCCCCCTCCCACAGGGAAGTTTCCCCGGCAGAATCGCTCTCGCGAAGAGCAAAAAGTGCCCCTGTCCAGGCTTCGCCTCAAGACGGCAGTGCTTCATTCCGAAAGTATTCTCTTATTTATGCTAGGTCAAAACCCTTCATATAGAAGAAGATGGGCACCACAGGTCGTCTATGGGACCCATAAGGCATGAGGGCGCGCCGAGGGGTGTGTGCATGTGAAGCCCCGGTAAATTAAGCTATAGTAAACCTATGCTAATGGTGTCACGTCACCGGGATTACTATTGGTAGTCTCGCGTAGTTTCAAACCGATACAAATTGAAGTTTAAAATAAAATCAAAACAAGAAAAGTTTTTGAATGCGAAAATAAAAATGTTGGGAAAGTTATAAAAGTTCCCTATTAAATTATAAAAGTAAATCGGGCATTCTTAAAATTATTTAAAACCCCTATGTATTTAAAAACATAAACTATATACGGATAATAATAGCTAAAAGAAAGTAATTAAAAACGAAAAAAAGAAGAAGAAAAAGGGAAAAAAACCAAAAGGCCGGCCCCACTCGGCCAAATGGCCCAGCCGGCCACAGCCCCATTCGCCCCACCCACCTGGGGTATAAGACCCCCACCGGGCGAACCCTAGCGCTGACCCTCACTCGCCACCCCCGCTCCCTACTGCCGCCGCGAGGAACGAGGGGATCCTCCTCGCTCACCAACTCCCACTCGGCCCCGCACCTACCGCCCACGTCGCCCACTCCCTCCCCATCCCTCGTGGCTCCCCCTCCGTGGAACGAACCCCACTCCCCTCGAGCGTCTCCCTCCCCAGAGAGCTCGCCCGTCCCTCCTCCAGTTCCCCTTGCCGCCTCCTCCCCATCCCCCCCGCGCCGCCACGGCCCCTCCCCCAGGCGCCGGCGCCCGCGCCTTGTGGCGCCCCCACCCGGCTCCCTCCCGTCACCCTCCCCTTTCCACCCCCCCCCCCCCGAGCGCCTTCGCCCCAAGTGCCGGCCCCGACCCTGGCCATCACGTGTCCCGCCGGGGCCGCACCAGAGCCGTCCCACCGCGCCTCCCCCCCCCCCCCCGCCGCGCTGAATCCACACCGAGGCCGGGGCATCTCTCCATCGGCATCTCCCCATCGGCATCACCGGGAGCTCCTCCTCGCCGGACTGCCCCGGCTTCCTCGTCATCCTCCACGCTGGCTCCATCGAGCCTCGACACCCCGATCCCCGGCAATGCGGTGAGCTTCGGGCCCCGGCCACCCTCTCCTGCTTTTCCCCTCGTTCCGGTTCTGTTTCGGCGTTCATCGCCTCGTCCCGACGCCGTTAATCTCCTGTATGAGGAGGTGGAGGTTGCCTCCTCTCTCTCTCTGTTGAGAGAGATGTCTGTGAGTTGAGAGATGGCACAGATGTTAGAAAGATAAAAAAAATGAAAGAAAAGGATAATGTATCATGTATGTATGTATGTACGTATATATGTATCATGTATGTATGTGTGTATGTATTGTGTATGCATGCATGTATGTAGAAAATATATACATAATATATATGTGTGTTTTGGTGTACACATCATGTGAATGATGTGTGTTGTGTATGTATGTGCGTTTAGGCCGTTGGGCCACTGCCATGTGGGGCCAACCCCCCCCCCCCCCCCACCACTCCCACTGAGAGAGAGGCCCCACACGATCCGCTGTTAAAACTAAAATAAATAATAAATAATAAATATATATATATGTGTGTGTGTGTGTGAGTGCGCGTGTTTTTTATTAATAAAATAAATAAGTAATTAATTAGTTAAGTTAAGTTAATTAATTAATTTGTGAATTAATTAATTAGATAATTAAGTATTAGTGTTAATGATTATGAGTAAATAGTTTAATTAGATAATCTGTTAATTAGGGTAATTAAATTATCTTTTTAGAGTATGACACGTGGGTCCCCACTAAATTAATCTGATTAATCAAATATTTAACCCTAATTAATAAATGTGTCTATGACACATGGGACCCACTCGTCACTTGACCAGTCAACTACTGATGTCAGCATAACATCATGCTGATGTCATAATAGCTTTTAATAATTAATTAAATCTGTTTTTTATTCCTAGATATTAATAAAACTTTAAAAATTAATATAAAACAAACCGTAAGTCAGATCAAAATATTTTCAACATGAAAGTTGATCAGCAGAACGCGACGAATCCGGATACGCCATCCGTTCGTGTGTCTCTCGTCCCTAGCATAGCAAACGTGGAACTTTTCCATCGTTTCCAGTCTGCCTCGTAGTAGCGAGAGACCCAGGAAATTTCATCTGATATTTTCCCGACCCGTCTATGACGGATGTTACTACGATAGCCCATACCTAGCCTGCATATTGCCATGTCATGCTTATTGTTTCACCTGTTGCTGTTATTTATTGTATCTCCCCCCTCTTCTTACCGGTAGACCCCGAGACTGACGCTGCTGCTGGGTACATCTACGACCCTGCTGCCGGGTACATCTATGACCCTGCCGATCAGCCCTTTGTCGCAGAGCAACATGGCAAGCAAACCCCCTTGATCATTCCTATATCGCCTATTCTTTCTCCCTTATGCTTGCATTAGTATTCTGCTACTGTTGTAGTTAGTTCCTATATCTGATGCATAGCCTAATTTTTGACGAACTGCTACTTTCAGTACCGCACTTTAAACTATTTAGTATAGGTCGAGCAGTCATCCCCTCTGACCCCGTAGTCGAGTTGCCCCGCTTTGTTTTCAAGTCTCGATCCCTGATCGACTAGCCAGACCCGTCACAGCACTTACACCCCCCTTAGTTGTGCGACGCTACGGAGATACTATCGGTACCGAGGGTGACACCTCGCGAAGTACTCTTGATGATATCTCTATAGTACAACTAGTCGGTCGTGGTTATCTAGGGTGATTCCTCTTTCACCATTCCCGACGATGCCTCTGTCGTGCAACCCCTCAAGTATGGGACCCTCGAGGGTGATTCCTCTAGGTCCACCTTGACGGATACATCGTTCGGAATCCAACGAGGGTGATACCTCGGATCCCCCTGATGTTTCTACCACACAGTTATTTGACCATGTTACTGGGATCTTTGATGAATAGATGTTAGGCGGGTGGATTCCCGCGTGTTTGTGTCGATGACATAATTAAAATGATAATGGATTTGGGTATTTGATCTGGGTTGGTCGGAGACTTTTTTGCACTAACCGGCTACGCGGGAAGAATTATGGGTACTCGACGTCGCGGTATCAGCCGAAGCTCTTCAGACGTCAGCGATGGAGCGGCGCGCGCCCTAGTGGTCCCAAGATGCATCGCTCTTGTATTAAGGGGTGCTAGGATTGACATCGGCCGCCCACACATCATGCAGGAGCGCGGAGGGTAGTGGGCCCATGAACCCTTTGTGCTTAGGAGTTAGACCGGTGGGCTGGCTTCTCTGTTGAGCGTAGGTGGGGCTGCGACGTGTTGATATTCCAAGGCCGGGCATGACCCAGAAAAGTGTGTTCGGTCAGAGTGTTATCGAGCGTGACGGGAAACTTGGTGCACCCCTGCATGGGATGAAAATTAACTATTCGGATAGCCGTGACCATGGTTATTGGACGACTTGGAGTTGTGCCCTAATCTTATACAATTACAATTGTTACTTAACTGGATTTGTTGCCACGGGATTACTTCCTCACAGGGAGTCGAGGGAGGATCTCTGGGCGTGACCTCGTATTAATATTGCTGCAACAATATGACTATAATTTTTGTGTTACCTGTTCTACCCTCATCTATTGCTGCAAGACCCTGAAGATGATAGTCTTCGATACGACTAGTCCTTCTCTCTATTCTCGCAATGCTGCAGTCACTCCACATAAAAACCCCCCTCCTTTGATAATGTTGCATAATTAGCATAGTTCTGATGTAAGTCTTGCGAGTACTTTGGATGAGTACTCACCATTGCTTTGCTCCCCCTTTGCCCCCCTTGATCCGTTGCTACGACCACATGATGGAACCCGGGAGATGGAGTATCCCGCTGACGACGACTGCTACCCCGACGGTGCCTACTACTACGTGGAGGCCGCTGAAGACCAGGAGTAGTTAGGAGGTTCCCAGGCAGGAGGCCTCTCCTCGTTCGATCGTTGTATCTTTTGTGCTAGCCTTCTCTAAGGCACCCCATGTTTATGTCTGTACTCAGATATTGTTGCTTCCGCTGACTCGTGTGTTTATTGAGCTTCTGTATTCTAGCCTTCGAGGCCCCTGGCTTGTAATATGAAGCTTCTATTGTTCTATTTGTGTCTAGAGTTGTGTTGAGATATCTTCCCATGAGTCCTTGAGTTTGATCGTACGCATTTGTGTGTATGATTAGCGTACGATTAAATCGAGGGCGTCACAAGTTGGTATCAGAGCCGACTGCCTGTAGGTACCCCCTTTCCAACTCCTTGGCCGAAGTTGAGTCTAGTGTTTGAAAAACTTTACTAACACTGATGTTCTAGCTTACGGGCCCACATCTCAATCGGGTGGTATTAGTATCTTTTACTCCTTCTCTATACTCTGGGTTCTATTCTCTCTTCTCTTTCGGGTTAAAGATTTGGGTTTTTTATTTCTGTGCCCTGGTTCGTTAGCTCTACTCATTCATCCCCACGCTCTTAACTTTTGCTCACTTTTCACCATTCCTTTGCCTGAAACCCTCAGAAATTGTCACAACGGATGTTGCCGTCGGGTCAATTCTTTTACCGTTAACTCTCACGAGTGGGGCCACGCTGGACTGTGTCGCCCGTTGGACCTGACAATTGGGGCCACATCGAACGATGCCGCTATTCGCTCGTTGGGCCATGGTTAGATTGTTGGGCCCTGCACGCATAACGACATTAGGCTACTATGCATGCACGTAGCTAGCCTGCCTCCATGCGCTGATGCCCACTGCCACGATGCGCTGACCTCCCCTATTTCTGCACACGAGCCGCCACGTTCAATGACTGACCTCTTTCTGCATGCTAGCTGCCACGGACGCAGGAACGGTCGCTGATGGGCCGTGCGCGCGCCGTAACGACATGAGCTTGCTATGCATGCACATAGCTAGCCTGCCTCCATGCGCTGATGCTCGCCGCCACGATGCGCTGACCTCCGCTCTTTCTGCACACGAGCTGCCACGTACGCTGACCGGCCTCTTTCTGCATGCTAGCCGCCACGGACGCAGGGACGGTTGCTACTGCCGGTTCGTCTCATGTCACACGCTTGTCTCCCCGATCCACTTGCATCTATTCAACGTGGCAATTAAAGTGGCGAGTGATACGTCTCCAACGTATCTACTTTTACGAACTCTTTTGCCCTTGTTTTGGACTCTAATTTGCATGATTTGAATGGAACTAACCCGGACTAACGCTGTTTTCAGCAGAATTGCCATGGTGTTGTTTTTGTGCAGAGATAAAAGTTCTCAGAATGTTCTGAAAATTTACGAAGAAATTTTCTGGAATAAAAGAAAAATACCTGCGCAAAGATCCACCGGTGGGGGCATGCCAGTGGGCCACAAGCCCACAGGCCGCGGCCACCCCCCTAGGCCACGCCATGAGGGCTTGTGGGGCCCACGTGAACCATGATGACCCACAAGTATAGGGTATCAATCGTAGTCCTTTCGATAAGTAAGAGTGTCGAACCCAATGAGGAGGAGAAGGCTGTGATAAACGGTTTTCAGCAAGGTAATAACTGCAAGCACTGAAAGTAGTGGTAACAAGTGATGGTGTAGTGAGGTGAAACGTAGCAAGCGGAAAGTAACAAGTAACAAGTAGTAGCAACGGTGCAGCAAAGTGGCCCAATCCCTTTTGTAGCAAGGGACAAGCCTGAACAAAGTCTTATAAGAGGAAAAACGCTCCCGAGGACACACGGGAATTTCAATCATGCTAGTTTCATCATGCTCATATGATTCGCGTTCGTTACTTTGATAGTTTGATATGCGGGTGGACCGGCGCTTGGGTACTTCCCTTACTTGGACAAGTATCCTACTTATGATTAATCCCCTCTCGCAAGCATCCGAAACTAGGAAAGAAGAATTAAGACAACGTCTAACCATAGCATTAAACTAGTGGATCCAAATCAGCCCCTTACGAAGCAACGCATAGACTGGGGTTTAAGCTTCTGTCACTCCAGCAACCCATCATCTACTGACTACTCCCCAATGCCTTCCTCTAGGCCCAAATGTGGTTAAGTGTTATGTAGTCGATGTTCACATAAAACCACTAGAGGAAAAACAACATACAACATATCAAAATACCGAACGAATATCAAATTCACATGACTATTATTAGCATGACTTATCCCATGTCCACAGGAACAAAAGTAACTACTCACAAAGCATAATCATAATCATGATCACAGGTGTAATGAATAGCATCAAGGATCTGAACAGAAACTCTTCCACCAAGTAATCCAACTAGCATCAACTACAAAGAGTAATCAACACTACTAGCAACCTTACAAATACCAATCGGAGTCGCGAGATGGAGATTGGTTACAAGAGATGAACTAGGGTTTGGAGAGGAGATGGTGATGATGAAGATGTTGATGGAAATGCCTCCCCTCCGAGGAGTGTTGGTGATGATGATGGCGACGATTTCCCCCTCCGGGAGGGAAGTTTCCCCGGCAGGATCGTCCTGCCGGAGCTCTAGATTGGATCTGCTCAAGTTCCGCCTCGTGGCGGCAGAGAATCCACGAAAAAGCTCCACCCTCATTTTTTTCCAAACGAAACCCTTCATATAGCAAAAGAGGGGGGCCAGTGGGCCGCCAGGGTGCCCAGAAGCCCTGTTGCCGTGGCCAGGGGCATAGGCCGCGGCAACCAGGCTTGTGGGCCCCTGGTTGCTCCCCTCTGAACACTTCTTTCGCCCAGTATTTTTTATAAAATCCAAAAAAATCCACGTTGATTTTCAGGGCATTTGGAGTTGCGCAGAATAGAGCACTCAGACTTGCTCCTTTTCCAGTCCAGAATTCCAGCTGTCGGTATTCTCCCTCTACAAATAAACCTTGCAAAATAAAAGAGAAAAGGCATAAGTAAGGTTCCACAAAGTATAATAACAGTCCATAAAGCGATAAATATCAACATGAAAGCATGATGCAAAATGGACGTATCAACTCCCCCAAGCTTAGACCTCGCTTGTCCTCAAGCTAAAACCAAGACCCAAAACATGTCCACATGTTTAGGGTTGAAGGTGTGGATAAAACAAAATACGGACATGAGGGCATCATGATCACACATAGAACAGCAATGCATCATAGAGATTCTTATGGGAAAGTAACAATTCCTTCACAAAGCAAAGTATGAAAGAAAAACCTTACAGAGAAGTGGCCAACAACCGTCCAAAGTCATTGAAGCAATTGCAATTTATCATATTATCAGAAAGAGTCCAATAAGAGCTTGTAAGGCAAATCCACATACTCAATCATCTCTTTTGTTTTCCACAATTGTTACAACTCACATGGTACTCATGGTATCAAAGTTTCAGTTGGACACAGAGAAAGATAGGGGCTTATAGTTTGCCTCCCAACCATTTACCTCAATGGTAAAGTCAACAATAATAAAGCATAAGTACTCAGCTCCAAGTTGATATATGAATATAGATCTTTCCCAAACATATGACGTTAGCCAAGATAAAGGCGAAATAGGGAATTGGTGAAGATCACCATGACTCTTTCAAGGGCAAAAAGTAAAGGTACAAGATAGGCCCTTCGCAGAGGGAAGCAGAGGTTGTCATGTGCTTTTGAGGTTTGGATGTGTGTCCTCTTAGTGCGGAGGAACGTCACTTTATATTGCCTCCTGTGATAAAGAACTTTATTATGCAGTCTGTCGCTTTTATGTCTTCCTCATCATAGGTTCGTACAAAGATTATTTTCCACACACTAATAGATCATACATATTAGAGAGCAATTTTTATTGCTTGCACCGATGACAACTTACTTGAGGAATCTTATTCAATCCATAGGTAGGTATGGTGGACACTCATGGCAAGACTGGTTTGAAGGTTTATGGATGCACAAGTAGTATCTCTACTTGGTGCGGGAGTTTTGGCTAATATGAGGTGGAAGCAATCGTCACATGATAAGGGATATCTAATCATATAACATTGTTTGGAACCAAGCAAACACAATTCATTATGTTGTCTTCCTTGTCCAACATCTACTTCTAAGCATGTAATAGTTTGGTGAGTGCTCACAATTATAGAAAGTGACTAAGATGATATATTTATATGTGAACCTCTCTTTCCTTATTACTTCTTATTATTTGCAACAATGACTGAGGTCTATGTTGGTCTACTCTCAACAAGTTTCAATAATCATACTTGTTATATGTGAAGCTATCACTTTCCATAAGATCATCTCATGATCTTCATGCTATCGTTCTTTTCATACTTTTGATCATGGCACAAAACAAATCCCTTGACTAAGATACTCTTTATTATATAGCTCGCAAGCTCGAATACATCGGGGGAGACACAAGGCAAAAGACTCAAACTAAAACACTAAAGACTTCTTCCACTAAGAGAAGAAATAAAAACTAAAAAGGAAAGAACTAAAACAAAGGTAAAAGCAAAATATATAAAGATGATACAACTCCAGGGAAACTCCCCCAAGCTTGGAAAAAGCCAAGGGGATTGCCAATACCAATGCTTAGTTGTCTTCCTTTGGTGGTGATGGTGGTGGTGTTGTTGAAGTAGTCTGATCCTCCGTCTTCCAAGGCATAGGTGCTCCATCATGGTAGGATAAACGAGTCACCGGAATCCTTAAATCTGCAGCCAACCGTATTGATTTAAATCTATACTCATACTCACAGTTTTGGTTCTGCAGGTCATAGATCTGGCCCTGGAGTTGATCAACCCTGTCATAGAGCCTGGAGAGGTGCTTCCCAATGTCAATGGCATCCATCTTGTGATTGCTGGTGAACTCCGTGATCATCATATGGTTGGCGTTGAGTCCACGCTCCACCATCCCTTGGCACTTGAAGACTTGTTGCTCCATTGCTTCGAGCCTCGTCTCCATGCTTCCGGTCTTCTTAGGCCCCTCAACATCACGGATGTGCAACATCCCCTCGCTCATCTTGATAGATTGGGGGTGCTGCAATACTTCTGTGAGGTAGGGATTCATGACCTTCTCGAAGATCTTGTCCTTAGGAACTTTTGGGGAAGTCATGGCGGTCTAGATCTACAGCAGAAACAGGCTCGAAACGAAAACAGAGGAAAACTGCACGATACGGAGATCAAAACCCTCGGGCGAATATATAATGATTTTTTCTGGACCAGAAGGAGTGCTCCGCAGGAAAACGGAGTCCGGGAGGCACACGAGCTGCCCACAAGCCCCAAGCTTGTGGCCGCCTCGTGCGCTCTCCGGACTGCTTTTTATTTTTCTAATTTTCCATAAATTCCAAAACGGAGAAAATTTCCTATTGGAAAAGTTTCAGAGTCCAATTACTTACCGAAACAGATACCTCTTGGTTTTTCAGGGTCTGAAACAGGCTTATGTACTCCTCTAGAGTTATGATATTGATGATATTGGTCTCAACATTTATGGGAGTACGAGAGATATAATGCTTGATTCTTTGCACATTTACCACTCTAGGAAAATTTCCTTCCGTGTTATTGATGATGGCACCGGAACGATATACTTCCTCGACAACGTAGGGACCTTCCCATTTAGAGAGAAGCTTTCCTGCGAAAAATCTTAAACGAGAATTGTATAGCAGGACATAATCACCTACATTGAACTCTCGTTTTTGTATTCTTTTATCGTGCCACATCTTAACCTTTTCCTTGAACAACTTGGCATTCTCATATGCATGGGCCCTCCATTCATCTAATGAGCTGATATCAAACAACCACTTCTCACTGGCAAGTTTGAAATCAAAGTTGAGCTCTTTGATTGCCCAATAAGCTTTCTGTTCCAGCTCAAGAAGTAAATGACAGGCCTTACCGTAAACCATTTTATACGGCGACATGCCCATGGGATTCTTATAAGCAGTCCTATAAGCCCATAGTGCATCGTCAAGTTTGCTAGACCAATTCATTCGAGATCTATTGATGGTCTTTTGTAAGATCAAATTGATCTCCCTATTACTCAACTCCACTTTACCACTAGACTGAGGATGATAAGGAGATGCAACTCTATGGTTGACATCATACTTAGCGAGCATCTTGCGGAAAATACCATGAATGAAGTGTGAACCGCCATGAGTCATCAGATATCTAGGGACTCCAAATCTTGGGAAAATGACTTCCTTAAGCATCTTAATAGAGGTGTGGGGATAGCCTCTACCCACTTAGTGACATAATCCACAGCAACTAAGATGTGAGTTTACCCATTGGAACTCGGGAAAGGTCCCATATAATCAAAGCCCCACACATCAAATGGTTCAATGACCAGTGAATAGTTCATAGGCATTTCCTGATGTTTGCTAATGTTCCCTATTCTTTGACATTCGTCACATGACAAGACAAACTTACGGGCATCCTTGAAGAGAGTGGGCCAATAGAAGTCTGATTGCAATACCTTATGGGCAGTTCTGTCTCCAGCATGGTGTCCTCCGTAGGCTTCGGAATGACACTTCTGCAGGATCTGTCCCTGTTCATGTTCAGGCACACAACGTCTAATAACACCATCTACTCCTTCTTTATAAAGGTGAGGATCATCCCAAAAGTAGTGTCTCAAATCAAAGAATAATTTCTTCTTTTGCTGGTAGGTGAAACTGGGTGGAATGTATTTGGCTACGATATAGTTTGCGTAGTCAACATACCACGGTGCACTATGTGAAGTGCGGATGACATTCAATTGCTCATCAGGAAAGTTGTCATCAATAGGTCGTGGGTCATCAAGGACATTCTCTAGCCTAGACAAGTTATCTGCTACAGGGTTATCAACACCCTTTCGGTCAACAACGCGCAAATCAAATTCCTGTAGCAGGAGAACCCAACTAATTAGCCTAGGCTTAGCGTCCTTCTTCTCCATGAGGTACTTAATAGCAGCATGATCAGAGTGAATAGTGACTTTGGAGTCAATTATATAAGATCTGAACTTTGCACATGCTAACACGACTGCTAAAAACTCCTTGTCCGTAGTGGTGTAGTTTCTTTGGGCACTGTCTAGAGTTTTACTAGCGTAGTGAATGACATTCAACTTCTTGTCAACTATTTGTCCTAGAACAGCACCAACAGCATAGTCACTAGCATCGCACGTGATTTCAAAGGGCAAGTTCCAATCAGGTGGTTGAACAATAGGTGCGGTTATTAAGGCCTTCTTAAGTATTTCGAAAGCTTCCTCACAATCCTCATCAAAAACAAAAGGAACATCCTTCTGCAAGAGGTTGGTAAGAGGCCTAGAAATCTTAGAGAAGTCTTTAATGAACCTCCTATAGAAACCAGCATGACCTAGGAAACTTCGTATACCTCTGATATCTGTGGGGCAAGGCATTTTCTCAAGTGCATCAACCTTAGCCTTATCAACTTCAATGCCTCACTCAGAGATTTTGTGTCCTAAGACGATGCCTTCATTAACCATGAAGTGGCACTTCTCCCAGTTCAAGACGAGGTTGGTATCTTTGCATCTCTGTAAGACTCGATCAAGGTTGCTGAGGCAATCGTCAAAGGAAGAACCGTAGACGGATAAATCATCCATGAAAACCTCAACAATCGTTTCACAAAAGTCAGAGAATATAGCCATCATACATCTTTGAAAGGTGGCAGGTGCATTGCACAACCAAAAGGCATGCGTCTATAAGCGAAGGTACCGAAGGGGCATGTGAAGGTGGTTTTCTCTTGATCAGATTGTGCAACAGGTATTTGCGAGAAACCTGAATAACCGTCTAGAAAGCAGAAGTGTGTGTGTTTAGATAGCCTTTCTAGCATCTGGTCGATGAACGGCAAAGGATAATGGTCCTTCCTAGTTGCCTTGTTTAGTTTCCGGAAGTCTATCACCATCCTATAGCCAGTAATAATCCTCTGTGGGATTAGTTCATTCTTATCATTAGGAACGACGGTGATACCTCCCTTCTTAGGTACGCAATGTACTGGACTTACCCAATCACTATGAGCAACAGGATAGATGATTCCTGCTTCCAGAAGCTTTAATATTTCTTTTCTCACGACCTCTTTCATCCTCGGATTTAATCTCTGTTGATGATCAGCAACTGGCTTAGAATCAGGATCGGTTTTAATCTTGTGCTGACATAGAGTGGGGCTAATACCTTTAAGATCATCAAGAGTATATCCAATAGCAGCACAGTGCTTCCTCAAAGTTTTTAATAACTTCTTCTCTTCGTGACTCGAGAGGTGAGCACTAATAATAACAGGATGTATCTCCTTCTCATCATGATAGGCATACTTAAGAGTATGTGGTAACTGTTTTAGCTCCAACACAGGATCACCCTTTGGTGGAGGAGGATCACCCAGCAGTTCAACACGCAGATTATTCTTGAGAATAGGATATTGTTCTAAGACAATTTTATCTATCTCATCTCTTTCCTCCATATGCATATCACTTTCATGCTCAAGCAGATATTGCTCTAAAGGATCTGTAGGAGGTACGGCAATACAGGCAAGAGCAATGATTTCATCCCTACCAGACGACTCATTTTCATGGGGTTGTCTTCCAAACTTGGAGAAGTTAAATTCATGAGACACACCCTCGAAACTAACAGTGACAATCGGTTTAATGCAATCAATGTGAGCATTGACAGTGTTGAGAAAGGGTCTGCCAAATATGATGGGACAAAAGCTATCTTGTGCAGTAGCAAGGACGAGGAAATCACTAGGATACTTCGTCTTACCACACAGGACTTCTACGTCTCTCACAATTCCCAGAGGGCCGATAGTGTCTCTATTAGCTAGAGTAATAGTGACATCAATGGGTTCTAACTCAGCAGGTGTAATATCATCTTTGATTTCATCATATAGGGAACGGGGTATTGCACTAACACTAGCACCCATAACATAAACCATGGTAACAATGATCCCCTATCTTGACACAGACAACGGGCAAGCCAACTACAGGTCCGTATTTGTCTTTCGCGTGAGGTTTAGCTATTCTAGCGGAGTCCTCACAGAATTTGATAACATGCCCATCTATGTCTTCGGCTAAGAGATCTTTGATAATAGCAACACTAGGTTCAACTCTAATTTCCTCAGGGGGTGCAACTGGTCTAATGTAACCCCTACGTATCACAGTTGGAGCTTTAGAATAATCTTTTTTCCTAGCAGGGTGTGGTGGTTTCTCAGCGTAAGCACAAGGAACAATAGGATCACTAAAGGCAATGACTTTCTCTTCAACTAGATTGGGTTTAACTATGTTGATTTCTACAGGAGGATGATACTTAAACCACTTCTCTTTGGGAAGATCAACATGAGCAGCAAAAGATTCACATAGAGAAGCTACTATCTCAGAGTCAAGTCCATACTTAGCGCTAAAATCTCTAGAAGTGTTTGTTTCAACAAAAGATTTAACGCAATCAAACTGGAAATTCATACCTGAAAGTGCATTATATCGACTAGAGGGGGGTGAATAGGAGATTTTTAGAATTTCATCACTGACGAAATTCCTTTTGAGGAAATTCCTCACTGATGACTAACTCACAACGGAAACAGTAAAGGATCAGGAGTGCAAAGTTTCACTACAGCAGTTTTTCAAGATGAAGAAAGTGAAAACAGATTGCACAGTAAGCAGGCACGTAGAAAACAGATGAGGATTAACTTGCGTGAAGAATTTGGGGTTGAGGAATTTCAGAGAAAGTCTTCAGCAAATTCTTCAAAGAGTGACAGTGCAAATCATCAACACATAATTCGAGGAATATAAAGAGTTGAGGAATTAGAACCTGTTTCATAGCGGAGACAATAGTTGATGACCCAGTTCCTACTGTTGTGACAGTTGTACATGTGGTTTGGAGCGGCTTGGTATTAAAACAAAGGGACACACAGTCCCGGGACACACAGTCCCTACCATATTCTCCTTGGGATAAGAACACACAGTCCTCGCCCAACACTCGTGGTAAGTCTTCAGGGCAGACTTCCAAACCCTCACAAACTTGGTCACCCGGCGATCCACAATTGACAGCTGGATTGCTCTAGACCATGACGCCTAACCGTCTGGAGGATGCAGTTCTCAAAGGTAAAAGTCTTCAGTCCCACACAGGAACAACTTCTTCAGTGATGCTCAATCACTTGGTTCTCTGTTTGTGGTTTGGTGTTTGGGGTATTTCCTCACTGATGAATTACTCTCGAAGACTCTGAGGAATTTGGGTTGCTCTTATGACAAGTGTCAGTTTCTAACGGAGCAGCCAACCAGCTATTGGTTGTGGGGGCGGCTATTTATAGCCTGGGAGCATCCCGACATGATTTGACACTAATGCGCTTAAATAATATGACCGTTGGTGTGGATAAGACCAATGATGTGGTGTGTCTATCGAAACGGTCGAGACCCTCAACTGTGAGAGTCCTCATGTCACTCATATTCCTCACTTGAGGCTTTTGGTAGGATTAGGCTTGGGTTGAGCATCATGAGGAAATTCATTCCAATGTGTTACCTCGACCCCCTTTAACAGTACGGTGTTCCTATTAATCAAGTGTGAAGAAAACAAAACAGAAAGAGTAAATCTTTATGCTTCAAAGTCTTCAGAATGATTTTCTTCAGGACACACTGAATTCCTCAATTTCAATATCTTCATGAGGAATATCAATTTCATCGCAGATTCTCCGCGATTCAAATCTTCAGCTTTAGACTAATTTCTTCAACCGAAGATGTACATTTTTAGGGGTCGATATTCATCGAATATTACAAACTCCTCAGCTACTTATAGATCCTGTGTACACTCATGAACACATTAGATACTTAACCTATAAGTCTTCAAACCACCAAAATCACTAAGGGGCACTAGATGCACTTACAATACCTAACTCCTTACCTTCATCCAGCTCCCAATCTTCAGAGTTATGTTTGATTCTTTCCAGTAAATTCCACTTGTGGTCAGTATCCTTCTTCATAAAAGAACCGGTACAAGAAGTGTCAAGCATGGTACGATCTCCATGGGAAAGCCGAGCATAAAAGTTTTGAGTGATAATTTCTCTCGAGAGCTCATGATTGGGGCATGAATATAGCATTGATTTAAGCCTCCCACAAGCTTGAGCTATGCTTTCCCTGTCACGAGGCCAAAAGTTATAAATATAATTCTGATCACGATGTACTAAATGCATAGGATAAAACTTTCGATGAAATTCCAATTTCAACCGATTGTAGTCCCATGATCCAGTATCATCACATAGCCCATAAATGTCAACGCCTTATCCTTCAAAGATAAAGGAAAGACTTTCTTATTTACCTCATCCTCGGGCAAACCTGCAAGCTTAAATAAACCACAAACTTCATCTACATAGATTAGATGCAAGTCTGGATGTGATGATCCATCTCTTGTAAAACGATTAGCCAGTAGTTTCTCAAGCATACCCGAAGGATTTTCATAAAAGATATTTTCAATAGGTACCTCAGGTTGAGGAATAACTCCTCGTGCTTCCGTTCGTGGTGAAGATACCCCGAACAAACTCCTCAAAGGAATAGTTTCCATAGTGAAAAGTGACAATAAATTTCAGCATAGTATATAAATGTTTCCTTACCAAATTCCACTTACCAAAGGCGCTTTCTTCCCCGGCAACGGCGCCAAAAAAGAGTCTTGATGACCCACAAGTATAGCCGATCAATCTAGTCCTTTTGATAAGTAAGAGTGTCGAACCCAACGAGGAGGAGACGGCTCTGATAAACGGTTTTCAGCAAGGTAATAACTGCAAGCATTGAAATTAGCGGTAACAAGTGATGGTGTAGTGAGGTGAAACGTAGCAAGCGAAAAGTAACAAGTAACAAGTAGTAGCAACGGTGCAGAAAAGTGGCCCAATCCCTTTTGTAGAAAGGGACAAGCCTGAACAAAGTCTTATAAGAGGAAAAACGCTCCCGAGGACACACGGGAATTTCTGTCATGCTAGTTTCATCATGCTCATATGATTCGCGTTCATTACTTTGATAGTTTGATATGTGGGTGGACCGGCGCTTGGGTACTGCCCTTACTTGGACAAGCATCCCACTTATGATTAACCCCTCTCGCAAGAATCCGCAACTAAGAAAGAAGAATTAAGACAACGTCTAACCATAGCATTAAACTAGTGGATCCAAATCAGCCCCTTACGAAGCAACGCATAGACTGGGGTTTAAGCTTCTGTCACTCCAGCAACCCATCATCTACTTACAAGTCCCCAATGCCTTCCTCTAGGCCCAAATATGGTGAAGTTTTATGTATTCGACGTTCACATAACACCACTAGAGGACAAACAACATACAACATATCAAAATACCGAACGAATATCAAATTGACATGACTATTATTAGCATGACTTATCCCATGTCCTCAGGAACAGAAGTAACTACTCACAAAGCATAATCATAATCATGATCAGAGGTGTAATGAATAGAATCAAGGATCTGAACATAAACTCTTCCACCAAGTAATCCAACTAGCATCAACTACAAAGAGTAATCAACACTACTAGCAACCTTACAAGTACCAATTGGAGTCGCGACACGGAGATTGGTTACAAGAGATGAACTAGGGTTTGGAGAGGAGATGGTGCTGATGAAAATGTTGATGGAGATGCCTCCCCTCTGACGAGAGGAGTGTTGGTGATGACGATGGCGACGAGTTCCCCCTCAGGGAGGGAAGTTTCCCCGGCAGGATCGTCCTGTCGGAGCTCTAGATTGGATCTGCTCAAGCTCCGCCTCGTGGCGGCGGAGAATCCACGAAAAAGATTTGCCCTGATTTTTTTTCTGGAGGAAACCCTTCATATAGCAAAATAGGGGGGCCAGTGGGCCACCAGGGTGCCCACAAGCCCTGTTGCCGCGGCCAGGGAGGTAGGTCGCGGCAACCATGCTTGTGGGCCCCTAGTTGCTCCCCTCTGACACTTCTTTCGCCTAGTATTTTTTTATAAAATCCAAAAAAAACCACGTTGATTTTCAGGGCATTTGGAGTTGCGCAGAATAGAGCACTCAGACTTGCTCCTTTTCCAGTCCAGAATTCCAGCTGCCGGTATTCTCCCTCTTCAAATAAACCTTGCAAAATAAGAGAGAAAAGGCATAAGTAAGGTTCCACAAAGTATAACAACAGTCCATAAAGCGATAAATATCAAGATGAAAGCATGATGCAAAATGGACGTATCACACCACCGCCCCCAAACTCAGCTCTACATCTTCCGTCTCGCCCGGAAAAAAATCAGAGAGAAGGTTTCATCGCGTTTTACGATACAGAGGTGCTGCCACCTCCTGTTCTTCATCTGGAGGGCAGATGTGGAGTCCGTTTTAGGCTCCGGAGAGAGGAAACCGTCGCCATCGTCATCATCAACCTTCCCCCATCGAGAATTCCATGACGCTCTTCAACGTTCGTGAGTAATCTCATCGTAGGCTTGCTGGACGGTGATGAGTTGGATGAGATCTATCATGTAATCGAGTTAGTTTTGACGGGAATTGATCCCTAGTATCCACTATGTTCTAGATTGATGTTGCTACTACTTTGCCATGCTTAATGCTTGTCACTAGGGCCCGAGTGCCATGATTTCAGATCTGAACCTATTATGTTGTCGCCAATATATGTGTGTTTTAGATCCATCTTGCAAGTTGTAGTCACCTACTATGTGTTATGACCCGGCAACCCCGGAGTGACAATAGCCGGAACCACTCCCGGAGATGACCATAGTATGAGGAGTTGATGTATTCACCAAGTGTTAATGCGTTGGTCTGGTTCTTTATTAAAAGGAGAACCTTAATATCCCGTAGTTTCCAATAGGACCCCGCTGCCACGGGAGGGATGGACAATAGATGTCATGCAAGTTCTTTTCCCTAAGCGCGTATGACTACATACGGAATACATGCCTACATTAGATTGACGAATAGTAGCTAGTTACATATCTCTCCGTGTTATAGTTGTTACATGATGAATCACATCCGTCATACTCATCCATCACCGATCCACTGCCTACGAGTCTTTTACTACTGGTCCTTGCTACGTTACTTTGTCCAGGCTTGTCCCTTGCTACGAAAGGGATTGGGCCACTTTGCTACTACTGTTGCTACTGTTGTTACTCTGCTGCTACTATTGTTCCTTGCTACTTCGTTGTTAATTGTTGCAAGACTTTTTGACACCGTTGCTGGGGAAGAATAGTTCCCCGTCCACGTGCAACTTACTGGCGCCATTGATACAACAGTTAGGAATAGTCTGCCGTCAACAGATCTGTTTCTGACACCGTTGCTATCATACTACTTTGCTACTGATACTTTACTTGCAGACACTAATCTTTCAGGTGTGGTTGAATCTGACAAACTCAGCTGCTAATACTTGAGAATATTCTTTCGCTTCCCCTTGTGGCGAATCAACAAATTTGGGTTGAATACTCTACCCTCGAAAACTGTTGCGATCCCCTACACTTGTGGCGCCGTTGCCGGGGAGGCACAACTATATTCTCTGAGTCACTTGGGATTTTCGTCTGCTGGTCACTATGAGGAATCCGAAAGATCCAAGAACTAAAATCTTGCCTTCCACTACGAGGAGAGGTAAGGAACTGCCATCTAGCTCTGCACTTGATTCACCTTCAGTTTTGAGTAAGTTTGCGACGTCGCCTTCTGCTAGAAATCTAGATATGTCGCCTGTGCTTGATGATGCTACTTCTGTTGCTTATGATGCTATGCTTGATAGTATGCCTTATGATCCTATGCTTGATACTATGCCTGATAATGCTATGCTTGATACTATGCCTGATGATGCTATGCTTGATACTATGCCTGATGATGCCATGCTTGATACTATGCCTGATGATGTGATGCTTCATACTGCTTTGCCACTAGGTGCATTCCTTGATGCACAAATTGCTAGGTTTGCTGCTAGATGTGATGATACTTCTGAAACTGCTGATACTATTGAAGTAGAACCTGCTATTATACCTGAATTGCCTGTTATGGCTGATACGCGCTATGTTATGGAGGGAGAGATAGTTGAGGACTTTCTTGCGTGTAAGGATAGCTATGATGTTGAGAAATTACTGCGCAAGTGGAAAGAAAAATCTCTGAACGCTAGGATGAAATACGACCCGAAGTTTGCCACTTCGCCTATCTTTGTGACCGATAAGGATTATGAATTCTCTGTCGACCCTGAGTTGATCACTCTGGTCGAATCTGATCCTTTTCACGATTATGAGTCTGAAACAGTTGTAGCCCATCTTACCAAACTGCACGATATAGCCACCCTATTCACTAGTGAGGAAAAGATCTGCCACTACTATATCCTCAAGTTGTTTCCTTTCTCGCTAAAGGATGATGCTAAGACTTGGTTCACTTCTCTTGCTCCTGGTTGTGTGCGTAGCCCCCAGGATATGGTCTACTACTTCTCTGGAAAACATTTCCCTGCCCATAAGAAGCAAGATGCCTTGCAGGAAATATACAACTTTGCTCAAGCTGAAGAAGAGAGTCTCCCACAAGCTTGGGGGAGGCTTATCCACCTACTGAATGCTTTGCCTGATCACCCTCTTGAGAAGAATGAAATACTTGATATCTTCTATAATGGACTTACCGATGCTTCCAAAGACCACCTAGATAGTTGTGCTGGTAGTGTTTTTACGGAACGAGCCATAGAAAAAGCTGAGATTCTGTTGAATAACATCTTGTGCAATGAGAATGCCTGGACTATTCCCGAACCACCTCCTAAGCCAACTCCGAAGAAAAGAGGTATTCTATTCCTCAGTCCTGAAGATATGCAAGAAGCCAAGAAATCTATGCGAGAGAAAGGCATTAAATCTGAAGATGTCAAAAATCTACCACCTATCGAAGAGATCCATGGTCTCGATAACCCGATACAGGTAGTAGAAGTAAATTCTCTGCGTAGGTTTGATGAGAGTGATATTCCTTTTGCTAAACCTGCTAGCCTATGCATGGATGAATTTGATAACTTTGTTGTCAAACAACAGAGTTTCAATGATTATGTTAGCAGACAATTGGAAAAGAATGCTCGTATGCTTAGTCATTTAAGTGCTTGTGTGGACACAAACGTCAATGATCTTAAGCTTTTGAGTGAACATGCCTCTATGGTTACTACTCAGGTAGAACAAGTACTTAAAGCTCAGAATGACTTGCTCAATGAGTCAAATGACAATTCTGTTAGAGTCATTACTAGAGGCAGTAGAATGACCCAGGAACCTTTGTATCTTGAGGGTCATCCGAAGAGAATTGAACAAGATTCTCAAGGAGTTAGCACTGATGCACCTAGTCATCCTAGAAAGAAGAAGAAAGATGATAGGGATTTGCACGCTAGCAACCCTGTCGCTGCTACCCCTGAGAGTCCAAATGATGCCTCTATTTCTGATGCTGAAACACAATCTGGTGATGAACATGAGCCTAATGCTAATATAAATAGTGATGTTCATGAAGATGCTCAACCTAGCAACAATAAGGATGTGGAGATTGAACCTGTTGATCTTGATAACCCACAGCCTAAGACTAAGAGATACGATAAGAATGACTTCACTACTAGGAAGCATGGTAAAGAAAGGGAACCATGGGTTCAGAAACCCATGCCCTTTCCTCCCAAACCATCCAAGAAAAAGGATGATGAGGATTTTGAGCGCTTCGTTGAAATGATCAGGCTTGTCTTTCTGCAAATGCGTTTGACAGATATGCTCAAGATGTCTCTGTATTCTAAGTACATGAAACCTATTGTGACTAATAAGAAGAGGATACCTGAGATTGAGATTTCCACCATGCTTGCTAATTATACCTTCAAGGGTGGAACTCCCAAGAAACTAGGTGATCCCGGTGTGCCCACTATACCTTGCTCCATTAAAGGCAACTACGTTAGAACTGTGTTATGCGACCTTGGAGCCGGTGTTAGTGTTATGCCTCTCTCTCTGTATCGTAGGCTTGAACTGGATAAGTTGACACCCACTGAAATCTCTCTGCAAATGGCCGACAAATCAACTGCTTTCTCGATAGGTATTTGCGAGGACGTGCCTGTTGTGGTTGCTAACGTCACCATCTTAATAGACTTTGTTATCTTGGATATTCCTGAGGACGATGCCATGGCGGTCATCCTCGGAAGACCCTTTTTAAACACCGCAAGGGCTGTTATAGATTGCAACAAAGGCAATGTCACTTTCCATGTCAACGGTAATGAGCATACGGTGCACTTTCTGAAGAAACAATATCGAGTACATTGCATCAACTCTATCGAAAAAACTTCATCGATTCTTATTGGGAGCTTTGAATGCCCTATTCCTCGTGTCAAGATGAAGTATGATTTGCTTGTTGGGGAGATACACATCCCCATTGAGGTGACCTAGTGACTATTCGGGAATTCTCCGTTCTCTTTAAGCGATTCGGAGAAGTTTGTCAAAGAGACTTGATCAACCTCACTGACGTATTACTTTCGATGACCATGAGATGGATGAATCGAGGAGTCACGAACCTCTGTTCCAAGCTTTCACTTTAGGTTTCTTAGAAGAAAAATGATAGGTTTAGTTTAGTTTTCCCTGTTTTCTGTTTTAGCGTCCAGTAGAAAAGTACCCCGAATATAAAAGTTCTCCGAACGCCGTGAAAATCAAGGATGATTTTTTTCTGGAATTTTTGAAAAATACTGGGACGAAGAGCTTGTCTGGGGGCTGCACCAGTGGGCCACAAGCCCTGACGGCGCGGCACCCCCCCGGGCGCGCCACCTAGGCTTGTGGGGCCCACAGGCACCCCCTCCACTCATTCTTGCTCTTATCTCCTTCTCCTACCTCCAGAAAAAATTGTTTCGCAGCTCAAACCCGTGTTCTTGCTCCTCTTGCTGGGATTTTCGATCTCTTTGCTCAAATCACCATTCTCCGAACTATTTTGGGGAAATTACTCCTTGGTAAGTGACTCCTCCATTGATCCAATTATTTTTTGCTCTAGTGCCTTATACTCCGCGTATTTTTGTTGCCTTGGTGACCATGTTCTTGAGCTTTGCATGCTAATTCTAGCTGGTCCCAAGTAGTTTTGATGCGTAATATGGCCTCTAGGCACTTGTTGGAGTAGTTGCTACGAGTTTAGTTGAGCCTTATTTACTTTTCCTTAGAATCACTAAAAAATTCAGAAAATTTCAGAGATAGGAAAAGGGAAAGATGAGGAGGTTCTTAAGACTCTCGTCAAGCCGTGACCCCAAGGATGATGGAAGTGAGAAGAAGCCCAAGTATTTGGTCCCTCGAGTCGCAGAAGTTCGAGCGTGTGAGTGGCCAAGCGACATGTTCTTACGCGCTGCTAGAATTTATGAGGACTTTTATCACTTGGTGGAAAATGCAGGCCTTACCGCCTTCGTTGAAGATAAGTGTCCGCAATACCTCCTCCTCACTAATATCTTTGTACAAAGCTTTAACTTCTATCCGAGGAAGAATCCTCCTACGGTTGAGTTCAAACTTTATGATATCCCCCAACGCATGTCACTCCAGGATTTTTGCAATGTCTGCAAATTACCTTATGTTGGGGATATTCATGAACCTCGTCCACGGGACTTGGAAGCTTTCATCGGTACTATTGTTCTAGGAGAGGAGAGAGGAGTGTCTTGTGCTAGAGATGCTAGCATTTATTTTCCCGTGCTTCGGTACTTCTCATTATTTGTGGGAAAATGTTTGATTGGCTGTGGGAAAGATGGGTCACTTAGTTCCCCGGATCTTGTGGTCTTGCACGAAGCCCTTTATAACGATAAAACTTATAGCTTGGGCGCTATAGTAGCTCAAAGGTTGAACCTGAACCGTTCTAAAGGTGTTGTCTATGGAGGTATCAATGCTACCCGTCTTGCCAGACACTTTGAGATACCCATTAGACTGGAGGAGGAAGAAGAGATTCTTCTTCCCGAGAGATATCTAGATTACAATAGCATGGTTCGCCATGACTTTCTTAATAGAGATATAAATAGAAGGATGATTTATAACCTGGTGTTTAGTCAGGGTACTCGTGAGACTATTACTTTGCCTGCTCCTTCTTTGTTCAATCTTCATGCAGGCAGGTACACTATTATGGCCTCGGACATTTATGCATATTGGGGCTTGGCCAAACCACACGTGCTCATGCCTGAGCCGCCAGTCGAGTACCAGACGCCAGTTTATCAGTGGGAGCCAGAGGAGCTCACACAGCAGTGGCATCCTCAGTCCACTCCGGAGTACCCCAGAGCTGGTTATTTCCCTCCTTGGGAGTAGACCAACTTAGGCCAAGAGCCTAAGCTTGGGGGAGTATGTGTTCTCACCGACTTTACATTCTTGCTTATGCTTTCACTTTGTTCGTCGGTGTTCACACTTTGCCACTGTATCATCCATGCTAGTTTATTTTCTTTTTCTCGTTTTCTTTTCGTGTGTGTGTCTAGTTTGAGAAAACCCGAAAAGATTTTCTTTTTCCTCTTTTGTTTGTTGGGAGCTTCCCCACGTAGATAGTTTTCTTTTTCTTTAGGTCAAGGTAGAAGATATTGGTTACAATGTTTAGTGGCTCTTGCATGCATACCTGTTTAGCTTTCAAAGAGCCATATTACTTTCTCTTCTCCTTTGTGTTTGCCTGCAGATTCCAGCGTAGTCCAATGCACGAGCACGCTTATTATTGTTCACATCGTTCGGTCGTGCAAGTGAAAGGAAATAATGACGACATACGATGAAGTGCCTGAGCCTGGAAAAGCTGGTATGAACTCGATCTATTTTGTTTTTCTAAATATGACTACCTCATCATGCCTGATTCAGCTTTGTTGTGAGGGAAACATTTTTGCAATGAAAACTTAGAGATCATAGTTGCTTATGCCATGCTTACTTAGCAAGGAGCTTATAATGGTTTGTCTTGGATGCCCACATGAATGTTGAGATGACTATGATGTAGTATGATAGGATGGTATCCTCCTTTGAATGTTTCACCTGGCTTGACTTGGCGCATGTTCACACATGTAGTTGAAATAAAATCAACATAGCCTCTATGATGTTCATGTTCATGGTGATTTATGTCCTACTCATTGCTTGCACTCAATGTTGGTTAATCTCAATGTATTTTGATGACTGTTGTCGCTCTCTAGTTGGTCGCTTCCCAGTCTTTTGCTGGCCTTCACTTGTACTAAGCGGGAATACTGCTTGTGCATCCACTCCCATAAACCCAAAGTTGTTCCATATGAGTCCACCATACCTACCTATGTGCGGTATCTACCTGCCGTTCCAAGTAAATTTGCATGTGCCACTCTCTAAACCTTCAAGAAATAATCTCTTTTGCATGCCCGAACAGCTCATGTGGTGACAGGGGGCTATTGGTATCTTCCATGCTAGGCGTGTTATCCTCGATATGTGTTTATTCACTATCATTCACGAGAAAGGGGCCGGTAATTGGAATTCCCAGTTCCATGCTCAAATCGAAAAGATAATTGCAAACAAAACTCACCCAGGATTGATGTTGGTATGGACGGTACCCGAGGAATCGGCTAGCCGTGGAGTGTGATTGATTGGTGGTGGGGGAGTCAAAACTTTACTTTTCTGTTCGGGAACCGCCTATAGCATGTGTAGCGTGGAAGATGTTCAGAACTCTTAGTCATTGCGTTGACAATGAATGCATGCCACCAAAAATTATTATCTCTGTTTTCAAAGCTTGGGCTCTGGCACCTCTGCAAATCAATGCTTCCCTCTGCGAAGGGCTTGTCTATTTATGTTCCTGTTGAGTCATCCTCCTCTTACAAAAGCACCATTTAGGGAGCACCTCTGTCGTTTTTACACTTTGCTTTTAACTGTGTTGAGTATGACTATGACTGCATCTTCTTTGCCATGAATTACAATGTTTAGTCAGCCCTTGGTCTTTGAAGGTGCTCTGCATTTATGTTTTGTACTCTCAGAAAGAGCTAGCGAGATACCAGCTATTCGTACTGCTTCGTGTTGTTTTGATTGAAGTGTTGATGTTTGAGGCTTATTATTATTTGCTCGCTAGTTGATTATGCCATTGATATGAGTTTATCGTGAGACCTAGATGTCATTTGCTTATGTGGTTTTCTTGTGTTCTTGTTGAAACTCTGAATATGAGTCAAACATAGTTGCAACAACAAGATCAAACAGAGTTCGTCAAAGTTTTTCTTTTGTCTCTTTCAGTTTGTCAACTCAATTGCTTGAGGACAAGCAAGGCTTTAAGCTTGGGGGAGTTGATACGTCTCCAACGTATCTACTTTTTCGACTCTAATTTGCATGATTTGAATGGAACTAACCCGGACTAACGCTGTTTTCAGCAGAATTGCCATGGTGTTGTTTTTGTGCAGAAATAAAAGTTCTCGGAATGTCCTGAAAATTTACGGAGAATTTTTCTGGAATAAAAGAAAAATACCTGCGCAAAGATCCACCGGAGGGGGCGTGCCAGTGGGTCACAAGCCCACAGGCCGCGCCAACCCCCTAGGCCGCGCCGTGAGGGCTTGTGGGGCCCACGTGGCACCACCGCCCCCAAACTCAGCTCTATATCTTCCGTCTCGCCCGGAAAAAAAAATCAGAGAGAAGGTTTCATCGCGTTTTACGATACGGAGGCGCCGCCACCTCCTGTTGTTCATCTGGAGGGCAGATCTGGAGTCCGTTTTGGGCTCCGGAGAGGGGAAATCGTTGCCATCGTCATCATCAACCTTCCTCGATCAACAATACCCCGATGCTCTTCACCGTTCGTGAGTAATCTCATCGTAGGCTTGTTGGACGGTGTTGAGTTGGATGAGGTCTATCATGTAATCGAGTTAGTTTTAACGGGGATTGATCCCTAGTATCCACTATGTTCTAGATTGATGTTGCTACTACTTTGCCATGCTTAATGCTTGTCACTAGGGCCCGAGTGCCATGATTACAGATCTGGACCTATTATATTCTCCCCAATATATGTGTGTTTTAGATCCTATCTTGCAAGTTGTAGTCACCTACTATGTGTTATGACCCGGCAACCCCGGAGTGACAATAGCCGGGTCCACTCCCTGAGATGACCATAGTATGAGGAGTTCATGTATTCCCCAAGTGTTACGGCGTTGGTCCAGTTCTTTATTAAAAGGAGAACCTTAATATCATGTAGTTTCCATTAGGACCCCGCTGCCATGGGAGGGATGGACAATAGATGTCATGCAAGTTCTTTTCCCTAAGCATGTATGACTACATACAGAATACATGCCTACATTAGATTGACGAACGGGAGCTAGTTACATATCTCTCCGTGTTATAGTTGTTACATGATGAATCACATCCGTCATACTCATCCATTACCGATCCACTGCCTACGAGTCTTTTACTACTGGTCCTTGCTACGTTACTTTCTCCAAGCTTGTCCCTTGCTACAAAAGGGATTGGGCCACTTTGCTACTACTGTTGCAACTGCTATTACTCTGCTGCTATTGTTGTTCCTTGCTACTTCGTTGTTACTTGTTGCAATACTTTTTTGACACCGTTGTCGGGGAAGAATAGTTCCCCGTCCACGTGAAACTTACTGGCGCCATTGATACAACAGTTAGGCATAGTCTGCCATCAATAGATCTGTTTCTGATACCGTTGCTATCATACTACTTTGCTACTGATACTTTACTTGCAGACACTAATCTTTCAGGTGTGGTTGAATTTGAAAAACTCAGTTGCTAAAACTTGAGAATATTCTTTCGCTTCCCCTTGTGGCGAATCAACAAATTTGGGTTGAATACTCTACCCTCAAAAAATGTTGCGATCCCCTACACTTGTGGGTTATCAGCGAGCCGCCATGATTTCTGCATGCTAGCCGCCATGATAAGCCTGCTATGCATGCGCGACATGAACTACCTGCCTACCTGCCAGCATGCGTCAATGCGCCCCACCACGGGTGCAGCCTTCCTATGAGCCGCCACGGGAGGCAGCGTCTGTCGCCTCCTCGATCGATTCACAGTTCACACTGTCTCAACCTTTGACCACCGCAGCATCAATTCAGCATGGCAATTAAACTCTAGGGCATACCGATCAACATGCGCTGCCATGATACTGAAGCCTGTTGTGCATGCCATGTGATCTAGCTAGGCTGCCTGCATACGCGTCGTCACAGACGTAGCGACAGTCGCTGCCACTGATTCCTCTCTTCTCGCACGCATCTCCACCTTCCAAGTGCCACAGACCAAGGCCAGGGTGCAGTTCTATGTTTAGGGTTAGTGTTTAGGTATTTTAGGGTTTAGGGCTTTGAAGCATCAACAAAAAGCATGTAATATATTTTTCGAAGCATCAGCATTTTGAAGCATCAACAAACATAGCTCAGAGAGCATAATAACGAAAGCATACATGTTGAAGCACCAACAAACATAGCTCAGAGAGCATAATAACGAAAGCATACAATATAGGAAGCCTATGATATATATCTTACGTACTGCCTAGTGCACTATGCATCTTTGTAGTCGGAGATGGCTTGATCCGCCTGCGCCGGAGCCTGGTCCTCCTGGGCCACCACCTGTGCCTCCTCATGCGCTGCCCGTGCTGCCTGCATCTGCTGCTGACGAAGACGTGGGCATGTGCAGCTCCTTCCGAGCGGATGGAGTTGAGGATCACCACTTGGTCGGGCCACAGATAGCAGACCGGCGGTGCTTCCATGTCCGGCTCCTGCGGCGGCGCCCCCACGTCCGGCTCTTGCAGCGGCGCCTCCACCTCCGGCTCCTGCGGTGGCGCCTCCACCTCCGACTCCTGCGGCGACGCCTCCTCCTCCGACGCCTCCTCCTCTGGCTCCTCAAAATCCTCCAGAGGTAGCCTCGCTTGCCTCCGGATTTGGACCCGCCGAAGGAGGTAGCGACGTTCTTCGATCGTGTAGTACTGGCGGCGTAGTGGCATGGCTGATGTGCTGGGAGAGGGCAGTGCTCGAGTACACGCGTAACCTAAACCCTAAATCGCCCCGTTTTCACACCCACCGCGGCATCAGGAGTGTACACGCGTGGGAAACTATGGTTGGTTTGATGAGTGGACTGTGATCGGGGTCAAATGTGAAAGAACCAGCACGTTCACACACGATGCAAAAAACAATGCAAAAAACGATGTAAAAAATGATGCAAAAAAACGTCGTGATTCGACCGCCCAACTAGAGCTTGGTTTCCTTTTGGGCCCAACACAACCGTTTTTTTTGCGGAGTCAGTGGTGGGCGAGCAGCCGAGCACAACCAACGGGATTGCCTCTCGCGGATCACCCCACGGTCCAATGATGTGGGGCCGTCCTTATGATCCAACGGCCCGGAGCATGCACGCAGCCTGCCCACCGAATTCCTTCTAGAAGACCACACCCGAGGGTTGTCGCTTGGCGCCAGGGTGTGATCAGACGGCTGACGTTGGGAACTAGGGTTAGGTGAAACCCCGCGAGGTTTAGAGGGGTTTTGAGCTAGTCAACGGGGTTACGGAAGCTTTGACTGAGCATAAGTAATTTAAAAAATTCAAAAAAATATGAAACCTTCACCGGTCGTTGTTTTATAAGACACACTAACGAGGAAAAATACTAAACTTGGTCTATGGTCATTTTCATGAAAAAAACCCTAGCTAGCACGATCGAGGTCAAATGAGCATCATTAATTTAAAAAAATCAAAAAAATATGAAACCTACGCACAATGTTATCTTATGTGACATGTAACCAACCAAAAATCATAAACTTGGTCTATGGTCATTTTCGTAAGAAAACCTTCACACATATGAGCTATCACCTACAAGATTTCATAGAGTTCAAGGAGATGAGGTAGGGTTACCCACTGTTTTTGAAAAATTAAAAAAATCAAAAAAATCACCAAAGCTTTATTTCAAAGTGAATAAGAAGCATCTGAACTTAGTTTTACATTTTCATATTTTAAACGTGTTTTTTAATAGTTTTTATATTAAAGCATATTTTTCAAAAGAAAATGTAAAAATATGAAGATTAATTCAAAAAATAGTGAGACTTCGAATGTACACTATATAGATTGAATAGGTGTTAATAAAAAATATTTGGCTCATTTAGAGTAGGTCCAGAAAAACTTGATTACAAATGGGGCTGAAGGAGATGAGGTAGGGTTACCTTCTGTTTTTATAAAATTTAAAAAAATCAAAAAAATCACCAAAGCTTTATTTCAAAGTGAATAAGAAGGATGTGAACTTAGTTTTAAATTTTCATATTTTAAACGTGTTTTTAATAGTTTTTATATTAAAGCATATTTTTCAAAAGAAAATGTAAAAATATGAAGATCAATTCAAAAAATAGTGAGACTTCGAATCTACACTATATAGATTGAATAGGTGTTAATAAAAAACATTTGGCTCATTTAGAGTAGGTCCAGAAAAACTTGATTACAAATGGGGGTGAAGGAGACGAGGTAGGGTTACCTTCTGTTTTTGAAAAAATTAAAAAAAATCAAAAAAATCACCGAACCTTTATTTCAAAGTGAATAAGAAGGATCTGAACTTAGTTTTACATTTTCATATTTTAAATGTGTTTTTAATAGTTTTAATATTAAAGCATATTTTTTAAAACAAAATGTAAAAATATGAAGATTAATTTAAAAAATACTGAGACTTCGAATCTACACTATATAGATTGAATAGGTGTTAATAAAAAACATTTGGCTCATTTAGAGTAGGTCCAGAAAAACTTGATTACAAATTAGGGGGAAGGAGATGAGGTAGGGTTACCTTCTGTTTTTGAATTTTTTTAAAAAAATCAAAAAAATCACCAAAGCTTTATTTCAAAGTGAATAAGAAGGATCGGAACTTAGTTTTACATTTTCATATTTTAAACATGTTTTTAATAGTTTTTATATTAAAGCATATTTTTCAAAAAAAATTGAAAAAATATGAAGATTAATTCAAAAAATAGTGAGACTTCGAATCTACACTATATAGATTGAATAGGTGTTAATAAAAAACATTTGGCTCATTTAGAGTAGGTCCAGGAAAACTTGATTACAAATGGGGTCGTTTACCCCAGCTTGGGAGCTCATTTGGAGCACATTTCTCAAATTGAAATTTCTTTGACATCCTCTAAATCACCTCAAATTGTGCACACATGATCTCCTATACAAACATAGATAGTTTGCCAAGGTTTTTTTTGCAGCATGTCTAATCAGTGAAGCAACACTCAAACAACATGTGTGATCATTGCAACACCTAAACTCATAGCTCACAACATCTAAACAGAAGTAACCATACACCACAGGCAAATTTAAGGACAAACAAATATAGATAGCATAATACATTGGGTACCCTAATACATTACTACCATAGATTCAGTTCATCACATCATAAACAACCACATTCAGTTTACCAAAAGTAACCCAAAAGATAAAGATAAAACATGTTGCCGCATTCAGTTCGTCACATCATCACATCACACCGGAGTCAGTGCCTTCGCGAGGGCAGCATGCTGCCCCCTGATCATGTAGTCCTCTCCACGAATCGGTACATCCTCTGCATGAGACACAAGGTGATCGAAGCGGCCATCCTTTGGCTTTGGCTTGGTAGTGCAGTAGGGGTAGCGCCACTTCTTGATCTTGCGGTTGTAGAAGGAAGCAAATCCCTTGGCCTTGATCTTCTCCACCTCCTTTGTTGTGAAGGACGCGAAGTTGCCCTTGTACACATCTTCTCCAGAATCATACTTCACACATGAATGAATTGCATTAATACATTATAGATTCATATACACCATGTCGAAGGAACTAAATGAACAATCTAAATTTCAAGTAGGCTTACCTTATATTCTTCGTCATCACTATACTCTGGATCGCACGGGTCGAACCCAGTAAACGCCAGCTTCCTCTTTTCCCCCCATCCATCATCCTCCTGAATATACAATTACATTCATCACTAGTAAATACAGAAGCCATTTGAAAATTTAGAGATGCACACATGACACATTGATCATAGGGCTAATATACTATGATCATATTTGCATTTTCCATTGTCATGCTCACACATTGAACAACAGAGCTAATATAACTACATATTGTGGACCAATTTATATACTAATAAATCAAATAACTTCTTAATCAATGGATTCCATTTGGGCATATGACATTCAAAACCCCAATCTGCGTAGCATTCAAAAACAAATCTATAGGGACCCAATCTAATAAGCATACATGTCTGTAGCATTAAAAAGCCAATTTGTGTAGCATTAAAAACAAATCTAATAAGCATACATATATGTAGCATTGAAGCACATAGATCCCTATCTCTCATACATATCTATCTAGCATTTTTGCAACGAAAAACCCCCATTCCCCCATATAAAAAACCCCGGCCCATCCGTCAAACCAACTACTCTAACCATCTATACTACCGTATGAATCACAATCTAACCAATGCAACTAACTCTACAAGATAATATCCTAAATATTGCAACTAACAAGAAAGTGCAAATACCTCCTGCTCCTCGCCAGGTTGCGCATCGGGGGTATCGGGATGGACTGCGCGACTCGACGCCGTCACCTTATGCTCCGGCAACACTGAGACGGAGACCGCCACCTCCTTCTCCACATCTGCAGTGGTTGCGAGTTTCCCCGCGCCGCCGTGGACGCCACCAACATCCTTCACTTCATCCACGGTCACCGCGCCCTGCAACTCCACTACATCTCCGGCCGCTGCGCCGGAGTCGCCATGAGCTTCCGCCATCGAATAGATGGAGGCGATGAAGGTGATGAAGAGGATACGGCGGGGGACAGCGAGACGGTGCGGTGGAGGAAGTGGAGGAAAGCAAGATGATGTTGGTGGGGGAGAGGAAGACGATGCGGCAGGGAGGGGATTTGGGGGAAATGGTAGGGGCGATGCGCTGGGAGGTGGTTCCCCCTCTTTATACGATGGGACGTTTCGGGCATGTCCCATGGACACGTGCTACCCCACGACCACGGTCAGTTGCATGCGCCCACGTATATGAATACCACTGTACGGTGAGCATACGAAACCACTATGCGGGTAAACGGTCAAAGGTATACTCCGTCCTATGCGGCCCCACTAGTCAGAGTTAACGGTCAAGCCATTGACCCGACGGCAACGTTCGTTGTAACATGTTCTGAGGGTTTCGGGCAAGGGAGTGGGGAAAAGTGAGCAAAAGTTAAGAGCGTGGGGATGAATGAGTAGAACTAATGAACGAGGGGTACAGAAATAAAAACCCTAAATATTTTACTAACTCTAACTCTAGATTTTCGTAACTAATTCCTCCGGTGAGCCCCTCAGTACAGACGATGGCTTGATTCCTCAAAAGACTCTGAACTTACTCTTCGATGTTCTCTTGAGAGCTGATGCTCATCGCTTCTGAGATTTCCTTTCCTCCATCAACCCCTATGGCCGACTACATACAAATGCCGTTCATACTTTCTTTTCCAATTGCTCTTGTTTTACGAGATGCAACGAATTATCTTATCGGGAATTCGTCCGTCGTTAGTTTTCATGGGTTTCGGAAGTTCTTCGAATTACTATTCGATCTTTTGGAATCCCCAGTAGCCTATTGCTTTTGACCTTTCTCACCTGCTTGTGTTATGGTTAAATCCATATGTCTAGCAGCATTCACTCAAATCCTTTGTGACTTTCCTGTGATCTTATTGATTCTACCTTTGTGTGAATGCACACAATCATCTGCAGATACTCATGAATTATCTTCTGGCTCAGACATCCTTCCACACAGAGCTGGTTCTCGACAAATCAGTTATGGTGGTTGTCCATCTGAGTCCATTCAACTTACTTGAATTTGATCGGAGCATCTGATTATGATACACCAACCTAGAAATCCTAATTCCTTTGGTAATTAAGTATCGATATTTTTCATATGTTCTATAACCCAATGCATTGCATCCTATCTCCCTCTGATTGAGTACCGATACCCATATCCGATACTTTGTGGACTGCCAGACCCATTGCTGGGTTATTATCCGACGACATCCTTTGCTTTCAAAAATTCTTGTGATTGCTTCCCCTGACACATGATGCCATTGGTAAATTGTGTCCTCTCCCTCTGATAAGTTGTACCCTCCGCTTTTGTCAGCCATGCCCTTCAAGCATGTGTTAATTACTCTTGAAGTTTGCGGTATATGTTCCTAAGATGCCCCGACGGGTTGAACCTATGCCTTCATAAAACAATATGATCCAAAGAGTTTTCATGAGTCTTACTCTTCTGGTGTTTTGCCAGATATTCTTTCAAAGCTACAACCTGATCAAAGGCGAGGACTAAATGGCAGGTGATGCATTGATGAAGTGGAGTCGACCTTGAACTTGTGTTCATGCCCATGGAGACGACGTTGATCCTATCATAGAAGCTTCTCTATCAATAATCATCCATTATATGATTTGATCTGGTATCTGTGGTTTGGTACTTTGCAATCGCGGTTCCGACCATGATTGTTTTCCTTTGATCTCATATGTAGACAAGTTTAAGTTCTTGTCTTCCACAGCTTAATACATTAGTCTAACCTCTATTCTGATCTACCTTCGAGTATTGTCCCTGGTATCTCGAAAATATCATGCAGCTATATAACATCTTATGAGCTCCTCATCGACTATGACATTTCACCGATTCCAGATTTCCTCCTGTTTTGAGTCGTTGGAGATGCAAGTACACCGATAACTGAATCGAGTATGCATTTTGATTCGACAACTCTTAGTACTATTCTTTGCTTATGAGTTTGTACTCGATCATGTCATTCCAAGTCGTTAAGCTACATCATCAGTGTCATGTTGGAACTCGACCATGCTATCTATACTCTTCATCCCTGGAACACAATCAATCTCAGCATTAATGGTATTCTATGAAACTTAGAAAATTAAATTCATGAAATATGTCACCAAAGCTTACTTTAACCTTTTCTTTAACACAATCAATCTCAGCATTAATGGTATTCAAGAAAGGTCTACCAAATATAATGGGACAAAATTAATCTTGTAGTGAGCCACATACTAAGAAATCAGTGGGGTATTTAACTTTTCCACACAAGACATCAACATCTCAAACAATCCCAAGTGGTGAAATAGTACCTCTATTTGCAAGTTTAATGGTAACATCAATATCTTCAATTTTCAGAAGGTGATGTATTATTCATAATTTCTTGGTACAAGGTAAAAGGAATATCACTCACACTATCACCCATATCATATAAACCATGATAATAATGATCTCCAATTTTAACAGAAATAGCAAGCATGCCAACCACTTGTTTATTTTTATCTAACAAATCATGCTAATTTCTAAAAGGTTTTGCAATCCTAGTAGCCTCATCATAGAAGTAAATAACATGCCCATCAATATTACCAACCAAGAGATACTTAATCATAGCAATATTAGGTTCTACATTTATTTGTTCAGAGGGTCTATGTGTTATAATATTGCTTTTATTAACCACAGTTGTCGATATAGCATGTTCCTTAATCCTGATAGGAAAAGGTGGTTTCTCAGTGTAAGTAGTGGGCACAACCGGATCAACATTATAAATAATTGTTTCATCCTTAACTATAATAGGTTCCTCTAACAACTCTTTAATAATTGGATGGAATTAAAATCACTTCTCCTTAGGGTGATCAACATGACTAGCAAATGATTCACAAAAGGAAGCTAATATCTGAGAGTCAAGTCCATATTTAGTACTAAACTTATGAAAATCATCGGTTTCCATAACAGATTTAACACAACCAAACTCAAGCTTTATACCTGACTCTTTACCTTTGTTGAGTTCCCAATCTTCAGATTTGCATTTAATTCGTTCAATAAGATCCCATTTAAATTCAATAGTTTTCTTCATAAATGAACGAGTGGAAGAAGAATCAAGTATTGATTGATTATCATAAGAAAGTCTGGCATAAAAGTTTTGTATCATTATTTCTTGTCAAAGCTCGTGATTGGGGGATGTGTGCATCATATACTTATGCCTCCCCCAAGCTTGAGAGGTACTTTACCGTTCACATAATTACATATATAATTCCGATCACGATGAACCACACGCATAGGATAAAACTTCTGGTGAAATTCCAGTTTCAATCGATTCTAGTCCCATGTTCCCGCATCATCCAATAGACTGTACCAAATCAATGTCTTTCCCTGTAAATATAAAGGGAATACATTCTTCTTAACTCTATCTTTGGATGAACCTGAAAGCTTAAATAATCCACAAATTTCATCTATATATATCAAGTGCAAATCATGATGAGTTTTTCCATCTCCTGCATAAGCATTAGCTCGCAGTTTCTCTAACATACCCGAATGAATTTCATAGTAAATACTTTCCGTGGGTGAGGAGCGGCCTTTTCCTTTTTTGGTTGAGGGGAAGATACCCCAAACAGGCCCCTCAAAGGATTATCCTCCATAGTAACAAGCAACAGTAAATTTCTGCATGTAGCAAAGGCGATTCCCTCGCCGGTAACAGCTCCAAAAAAGAGTCTTGATGACCCACAGGTATAGGAGACCAATCCTAGTCCTTTTGATAAGTAAGAGTGTCAAACCCAATGAGGAGCAGAAGGATATGACAAGCGGTTTTAGCAAGGTATTTTGTGCAAGTACTACAAGGAACAATGATAGATAGTTTCATAGCAAGATAATTCATAACAAGTAACAACAATAGTAACAAAGGTGCAGCAAGGTGGCACAATCCTTTTTATAGCAAAGGACAAGCCGAAAGGTTCTCTTATATAAAAGCAAAATGTTCTCTAGGACACATGGGAATTGCTTCCTAGTCCCGTTCATCATGTTTAGTTGGTTCACGTTCGCTACTTTGATAAATTGACACGTGGGTGGATCCTTGGGTGTTGTTATTACTTCAGAAAATAACCCACTTATGATTACCCCCCTCTCGCAAGCATCCACAACTATGAAATAAGAATTAAGACAAATCTAACCATAGCATGGAACATATAGATCCAAATCCGCCCCTCACGAAATAACACATAAACTAGGGTTTAAGCTTCTATCACTCTAACAACCCATAATCTACTTATTACTCCACAATGTATTCCCTTAGGCCTAGGTATCGTGAAGTGTCATGTAGTTGACGTTCTGATGACACCACTAAAGGGAGAGCAACATACATATCATCACAATATCGAACGAATACCAACATCACATACTTACTTGTAACAAGACTTAACCCACGTCCTCAAGAACAAAAGTAACTACTCACAAAGCATGTTTATGTTCAATATCAGAGGAGTATTGAATATCATTAAGGATCTGAATATATAATCTTTCACCAAATAAACCAACTAGCATCAACTACAAGATGTAATTAACACTACTAGCACCCACGGGTACCAATGTGAGGTTTTAGGGCAAATATTGAATACAAGAGATGAATAAGGGTTTGAGATGAGATGATGCTGGTGAAGATGTTGATGAAGATTGGTCCTCCCATGAAGGAGGAAGCGTTGGTGATGACGATGGCTTTGATTTCCCCCTCCCGCAGGGAAGTTTCCCCGGCAGAATCGCTCTGGCGAAGAGCAAAAAGTGCCCCTGTCCAGGCTTCGCCTCAAGACAGCAGTGCTTCGTCCCGAAAGTATTCCCTTGTTTCTGCTAGGTCAAAAACATTCATATAGAAGAAGATGGGCACCACAGGTCGTCTATGGGACCCATAAGGCACGAGTGCGCGCCGAGGGGGGTGTGCACGCCATGTTGCCTTGTGGGAAGGTGGTGGCCCCCCTCTGGTACTTCTTTGCTCCAATAATTCTTATATATTCCATATAAATTCTACGTGAAATTTCGGGTCATTTTGAAGCTAGAAAATTTCTAGCTTTTCCATGGCCTTTCACGTCCAGAATTATACTTTCTAATGAGTTTCCTCTTTGTGTAAACCTTGCCAAATAAGAGAGAAAAGGTATAAAGATTGCATCATAAAGTGAACTAATGCTTGAAGACATTATAAATATAAATAGGAAATCATGATGCAAAATGGATGTATCAGTCTTGTGGGGAAATACTCACACATCATCATGTAAGCAACACGGTTGATGAAGATGAGCTCCGTGATAGATTACCCCCTCCGGTGATACTCCGAAAAAGGGCTTCAGATGGGATCGTGACTGAGTAGAGGCTTGCGATGAAAATAAAATTGTTTCGGGTGTCGCTGTGGGGGTTTCAGAATATATGAGAATATATTGCGATGGAATTAGGTCCGAGAGGTGCTCGGGGGAGGATGGGATGAAGCTCACACGGCGTGCCCCCGGGGGCACCACCTTGAGCTTGGGGCTACCTCGCTTGCCTTCCAGTCTTCCCCTGAAGCTTCTACGGTCTTTTCTAGTCCATAAAAATCATCGTAAAATTTCTTCGTGTTTGGACTTTGTTTGATATGATTTTTCTCCAAAACAAAGAAATAAGCAAAAAAACTAAGACTAATACGAGGCACTTAGTTAATAGGTTAGTCCACAAAAGCAATATAAAATGACATATAAAGCATATAGGATTGGTAATTTAATAGCATGAAGCAATCAAAAATTATGGATACGATTGAGATGTGTCATTCGGCCAGAAAGACCCGCAACGAAACATCGAACAACAACCACCATGCCGCCCACACGACAATGGTAGCCTACCAGCACCCTACTCGCAAGCTCCGCCCACGGGCACAACGACTCTCTCCACTAGGGCCACCGTCCTGGATACGAACACCACTCTCTTGAAACAGGCTTTCGCCCTGCTTTATATATAAAACGAATATTCCAGCATCCAGACAACCACAGCCGAACAGAGTGAAAAAAACATAAAATAGCTGAGGCCACAGCACAGACACGTACAGATACGGACACCACTGATCCCATCCATGAGTATGAACTATCATCGATCAGCATACCTACATGGATGGCGCTGCTAGTAACCGGTTGACCATATCGCCGCCCATCTAGGACCAAGAGACATCAGGCCGAGGAAAAGGAGAGTAAAGGGTGGCCCGACCACATTCGAGCCACCCATCCCTTTCGATAGCCTCCGCACATGCCATCCCCTGTGCCCCCCCCCCCCCCCCCCACACGGCTCCCGACCAACATCCACACGAGGTAAGTGTCGCCCGTCCTCCCATCGGCGATGAGCACCGCACCAGCCGAAGTCTAACGCCAAAGATGGCACTTGGAAGCACCACGAAAGTTGCGTGCAAACCGAGCAGACGCTGAAACAATAACCAGTCGCCGCTGGTGTAGGGAGGGGGCGTACAGCTACATGGTGAGCACAAATCAAACTATTCTTTCGCCTTTGATGTTATGTTGGTTTAATTTAAATTTCCAAAACATCTTATACAAAATTTATTAGTATTTCGAAAAATCAGGAACGGAGGTAGTACCACAACTAGCTTTGAACGATGTCAACAAAGCTTTCTTTTACAGGGTAAAGAATTCATTTCTCAGATTTTAGCAATGTCATTTATAATCAAAGAAGAAATAAAATCAGGCGGGTCATCTTTCCAAACAGAAGAATTTTTCAGCATATATGCTTGTTTAGCCAAAGCTTTTACACCTAGGTTGGCAATCCGCGGGAGAAAAAGTGGTCCACAAACCACAGTGTAGGTCACTTCAACGGTCACCATTCACCACTCCCTAGCGCGGAGCTCCCCCGGTCGCTCTCGACCGCCAGTTCATAACAAAAGCAATTGCCGTTTGCCAGCTCACTTCGCGTCTCGCCTTTTTTTACCCGGTCATCTCCATCTGAGGCTTCGGCGAGGCTGCAACAACTTCTAACCACTTGTGTGTGTCGTCCGTCCGTGTACAAGGTGTTGTTCACTTTTTTTTTTTTTTGCTAGGAACACGCACGAAGTGTTCGTGACACCGGAGTACTATAGTCTAGCTCACCTGGACGGTTGGACGAATTGAGTCTGACCTAGTTTAGTGCCCCGTTAGTTTGAAATTTTAAAACCATAAGAACAGGATGTTCAACTGATTTCCCCTGAAACAGGAATGTTCAGCTGATCATATCTCATATCTCAGATGGTCAGGTTCTCTGTGATTGTCTCTTTTTCTGCATTTCTTTTTAGATTCTTCAGTGCTATTCTTTTAGTGATACAACATGTCTGACAATTAAGTGGTGTTTGCGACGACTTCATCAATTTTAAGATCTATCGATTCAATCTTTTGAAGATGTGTGCATATGGATTAGTGTGTGTGCACAGTGACGATTCTACTGGGTAGGCTTCAACATGCTTCAGTCTGTCGAAGTCTGCCCTCCAAAATTAAAACCCAGTCTATTCGAGCCCATCTCAGCCTAATTTCAGTCCATCTTAGTCCAGATTAATCCTTTGTACTAAAGGTGGGCCTGCCCTTCAAATTCGTTCTAGATTCGTCACTGTGTGTGCATGTATATAAAAATTTATTTTTGCACTTGGTCCTCAAAAAATCCTGTTATATTATTATATGTATTATGTTATACAAATAGCAGAAATTCATGAAAAAGTATTGCGCCATTTATCCGTGAGTGGTGATGAGAACGAGGCAAGGCTCCTTATCGTGTGAGAGATTGGCTACCTATGGTCACCTTAAAGAAAAGCTTCTTAGAGCATCTCTAGCAGATTTCATATATCACCGACTAGCAAAAGTCGTTCACAGTTTGTGGAAAAACGTTTTTGTAGACCAATGTAGGCGGCGGTCGAGCAGACCCCGCAAAACGGACCCGTTAAAAAAATACTATGTGAATATCTTTTTTTACAGATTAGTTTTGCAGGGTCTGCTCGGCCGTCACCCGATGCCGATCCGTATATCAGTTATTCGCATTTCAATTTCGAGCATGAAAACATATATTTTTTTTGTTTCTTTATTTTCTTCAAAGGTATTGGATACATGATAAATCACCAAATCTTTGCCAAAATAGCAAAATCAAAGAAAACAAGAATCACAATTAGGCATTTTGGAATATATCCAACTTCCATAACTGCTCCCACTAGTTGGATCAACATCTTCTCCATGCATTCATTGTTGATCTGCGTATTCTTCATCTTACATTCTTCATTCTTCGGCTTTGATTTGAAAGAATTAGACGTTGATTCCCCTCCGATTTCTTTTCTAATTGCACATGCAACCGCATCATTAGCCTCATTTATACTAAGGAGTGCACGAACATCTATTAAGTTTCTTTCTGTGAATAAATCGATGTATTCTTTTTCCCAATACCTAAATGAGCATCAACCTTCCTACAGACATGAACATCTCAATAAGTTACCAAAATTTAACCAAATAAGTTGACAAAGCCGAACGAAAGAAGAACATACCCCGTCGTTATTATATTTGAAGAATACCCATCCGAAGTGTTGCCGCGTGCTAGATGTGAGTCGCATCACTGTCTCTTGGAAGTCGTCGCATTGTATGAGAGGCACCGGCAAGCCGGCGAGCCACTGCGCGATCACCGGGCCCGGGCGGTGGCCAGCCGAGTCCTTGTCGGCAAACCGACGACGACGACTAGAGGACGAACCAGTACCTGCATGCGGCACTGGCGCTTTGCTGGGGCTGTTGGGGTGCTCCACGACCAATCCATGGCTTGGCGCAGCCGCTGGTGGCCGGAAATGCCAGATCCGACAGGCACGACAAACAATCGCCGATCTGCAACTTTTCGGACGGCCGAGGCAGCGGGAAGGGGTAGAGGTCAATCCCACACGTTTGCGGCCCGTCGGCGTGATCCCGGCAGCTGGTATTGCCGGAATAGTAGGCGGTAGCCCGATGGCGGTGGGCGGGGGAAAAGCACGGGCTGAAATGTCCCACCCGCCATCCGCTTCCGATATATACAGGGCACCGACAGGGCGAGGGGGAGAACCTGCATTTTCACGGGTTGGGGTGGACATTTTGCAGCGCCCCGCAAAAATATTTACGGGTCCGACGGCGTTTGTGGGGTCTGATCGGGCAATTTTTTTCCACGCGGATCTGTATTTTGACGGTTATTTTACGGGTCGAGGCATTATACAGGGTCTACTAGAGATGCTCTTATTTCCTATTCACGTTTGTGTGACCTATGGATTGAAATAGCAATTAGACTCTTTATTGTGTTTTGTTCATTAATAACAAGACTGTTAAACGGACTCTTTTTAAAGGAGACTAAAATCCCTCGGCTCTGCATCAATTGATGTATATAATCATTTTTATTAATTTTTTAATAAATGTTTGATAAGGACATACATTAAGCTATCTAAAGCCATCATTCATACCTATAATAGTTTGCATATTATTTATAGTTTATGTGATTTAATTTTAGTTATAAATTAGACTAATATATATTTACATGTATTTTTCAGCAACTTATATTAGTCTGTTTTGCTAAGTGAAAATGTCCATGATGCCCCGTACTTCTTGTCTTGCTGTCTCTCCAAACTTATTTTTTTATGTTTTTAGTCTTTAAGTGGATTCAGAATCCACATTGACTTTAAGGAGAACCATATTCTCTAGAGGGGCACATGCAAAATATAGTGATGAACTTCTTTTAATATCTTAAATAGAATCCCCAATATTTTAAAATTCGTTTATCTGTTTTTTAGCTTCCTCGGCACCTTCAAACATTCTGTCTAGTACTACTGCTACCTGCAGAAAATACCGAGGAGGAGTGTGTTTCCCCATATTCCTGTGTCACATCCATCATATTTTGCAATATTTGACCATATGAGTGGGGCTCAAGGGTCCCATGTTAGATCTACGGGTTCCACAATCTTGCTACCCTTCGTTTCCCTGAAACAAGCAACATGACTATCATAAACAGAGGTGCCCGTGGGTGATTGAAGCATGAGACCAAACGATGGGCAAGTGGTAACCGAGCAAAACTAGTACAAATGGGTATCCATCCCATGAGGAGAGGGGCATCTTAAGCTTCACCGAGATCTTTGAAAATCCTAACTTCAACCAATTAGAAAATCAGTAGATTCATCTAGACATCATGTCCAAATCGTCCACCCCTAACTCCACGATTTTACTTCCAACTAGTCGAGCACATCTTGTACACCACCATCGTAACCCATTTTGTGTTATAAGCCCATACAATCATGATAAGGGCTGTTGCTGGCATAGTGAGGGTTTGAATTTGGGTCAAATCAATGCTCGTGTCCATCTCGTAACTTGAGGGGACATCCCACTGTCATCCTTCCCTCTTCAAGATTCGCCTTCGGTATATTCTTTGCCCTTGTTGACTTTTCTGCCTTCATCATCACCATTGACTTTGTGTAACAACCACAGCAGTTCCACCAAGACTGATGCATTGACTAACTTATATGATTAGCCTCATGGGGTCAGCCCAATCTTTCCCATTTGGGCCATCGAGACCCTATCTGGTCGAACCCAGATCAAGGAAAACGAAAATACGTCTCCACCAAGGGCAATGCGCCCATGGTCAAATTTTTAGTGAGAAATGCTCCAACCAAAGCCATTGATGAGCAGCCTTCAGATGGAATAAATTGCTCACCAGAACCAAAGAGAAACGATCAGGGGAGTCTAAAAGAACATGGCATATAGACGACTTGAGTTCAAAACTATCCAATGACATACCAAGCCGATGGAGGGATACCAAGAGGCCAAAAAAGTCGAAGGGAGAAGGAAGCAATGATCCTCCAACTCATGGGATTTAGCGTAGCTATCACAAAAGCACTACTCATACTATAGTGAGTTGCTAGATACGGAGGTCCGCCATGAAACGGGACGAAGAGATCCTAGGGTATCGACTTGATACCAAAAATTAACTTCAATGAGAACAACTACACGTGGGCCCACCGAAAGTCCGAGAGAAAATCACTCCATGGTGAAGCCAAGATTGCCTCAACCGTTCCACGAGGCTTGGGGATAGGGAAGGAAAAAAACATTGGAGGCCCCCAAGCACAATGACGTTATACTGCGGAGACAAGTCAACTCATGTTGAGATCATATTCATGAGTCGTATCAAACTAAACCTTGTCTATTACTCCCTTCATTATATAATATCAGGGCGTTTTTGACATAACATTAGTGTAAAAAAACACTCTTATATTATGGGACACGCGGAGTAGATAGCATGGTTGGACCAAATCAAACTCCAACCTCTAATGCTATGAGGCGTTATCATGAGAAACCAAATACTCTTACGAACCAACTCGGCAACTCACACGCGCCTTCGAGGACGTCCCAAGATGTGTCATCGGCCATGAATCACTTACCAAGCGAAGACTGGTGTACTAGAATTACACCTTAAGAACTAACATTCCAACAAGGCAACCAAGGGACAGACTAATTATAATCTTGACAATGGCAAGGATGACCGCTACAAGACTCCATCGATGTACCAAGAGAACTAGGACAAGGCCAGGAGCAACTACAAATTTAAGTAACAAAATGAAATTTAGATTCCAGTTGAATCGGACATGAGGCAATTAAGATGTTTTCCTGGAAAATCGATGAGAAAAGTTAGCAAAACCAGAAGGGTGACGCTAGGTGGCGGTCAAAATCTGAGCTGCTATATCGGCCCACTTCCAAGACATCAAATCAAATGCGCTCAACATCCAGGATCACGAGATATGATCGTTTCTCTCATCCCTGCATCCCCCACGCCCGTATGAAAGAATAATCATGCTCATCGGCTACCCCCGTTTGCCCTTGTGCCATCACTTGTGGGAAAATCCACGTCACCCATTGTTAGAGCATATTTATCCATATGTGGTTTTGATAATTGATGACAATCCTTATGTACTAATGGTTTCCTTAAGTTATATTTGTCGGATTTATCCATAGGCACTTCTTGAAGTCTATCTATTGGTTTCAAGGAGTTTGTATGATGACCAAGGTGGTATTCAAGGTATTATCCAAAGAATGATCATAAAGACACAAGGTTGATCTAGACTAAGACAAAGAGTAAATCAAGTCGATCAACACACAAAGCATACAAGATGTACCGAGAGGGATCAAGTGATCCCATGGTATGGTAAGCATTGTCCATTAAGCTTTTATGTACTAACTCATGGTCTTCGTGACAGTTCTATGTGGGGTTAGGTGTGTTTCCATGGGCTTGCGTCAAGAGGAAGATCTCATTCAACCCATGAAGGATGACATCAAGTGGTGATAGTCATCAAGTTTGTGGTGTGCAAGTTCAAGTGGAGCATCACAAAGATATCATGTTTGAAGCTTGCCGTCCATTGTGGTGGCAATGGACTTGTGAAGATGTGTTGAAGAGTGGCTCATCCATTGTGAGTATGAGGGAGCAATCAACTAGTCTTCATCAAGGTGACACAATCAATAAAGGTGGTCCATCTTGAGGAAGTCAATATCATCATCATCTAGCTCAAGTGTTTTCGTTGTTGGAGTTTTGCCGGTTCTTTATTCATAGAGGTTTCACATCTCTATATCATTGGCATTTTCATTGGTTTCACATCTATATTGCTGTTGGATAGCTCTTGTCATCTTAAATCCAACAAGCTTGAGTTTTCTCAATTCGGAGCTCATTTACGGAAGTTATGGCAGTACTGGTCTTACTTGTTTTCTTGATGCGATCGTACGAGTAGCTTGTGTCATTCGGTCTAACCACCACTCCAAGGGTGATACCCTGTGGGTGCTGCCACTGAGTGGTCCCTAGCGGTTATATCACTGCCCCCAGGGCGGTTGTACTGCCCACAGCTGGGTGACCCAGGGTGGCAGCCCTCGGTGGTTGAGCTCCGGTTGTTGGGCGGATGTGGACCAGTTGTACCACTATTTTATATAGCCCGGTACTACCGGTGTTCCATGCGGTTATACCGCTTGGGACTTTGTCGCGTCCAACGCTCGAGTTGAGTGGAATCGCCGACCACGTTTGTGTTGTGGTCCGATAGTTGGGCGGTTGTACCGGTCATCCCTGTTGTACCGCCCGCTTCACCGGTTGTACCATATGTAATTCTGCACATAACGGGCAGATTTGTAGGGACCTATTTATGGGGGTCTTCTTCCCCAATGGTTCCCCGACTCTTGAGCTCGTATCCCCCCATTTTTGACCTTCTTAAAGCTTGCTAACTCTGAATCCCTCCAACGATTCTTGTTAGTTCTTCACGGAAAAGAGAGAGGAGATCTAGAACCGCATTTCCACCAATCACTTTCTCCTCTATGTGAGGGGAACCCATTGGATCTTTATCTTGGAGTTCTTTGTGAGCTCCTTGTTCTTCCTCTCGTATTCCTCCATAGCTTTTGTTGTTGTGGAGGGATTTAAGTGTGAGGGACTTGACCACTTTGTTTGTTCTTGCCATTGCATTAGTTGCATCAGTTTGACTTCTCCATGGTGATACATGGAAGTGAAAAGTTGAGAAGCTTATTCCCCTTGGGTGCTTGGTACCATAGAGATTGTTATTCGTGGATGCTTTGTCGTGCTAGAAGTTTGGTGGTGCCTCGGAGCTCAATCATTGTGGTGTAAAGCTCCGGGCAAGCGCCGGGGTCTCCAATTAGGTTGTGGAGATTGCCCCGAGCATTTGAGGTTACCTCGAAGCCATATTCCATTGTGTTGAAGCTTCGTGGTGTTGTTGGGAGCCTCCAAGTAAGTTGTGGAGATTGCCCCAACCTTTCTTGTACGAGTTCGGTGACCACCCTCAAGAGTCCCTTACTGGAATCATGGCATCTTGCATTGTGCGAGGGTGTGAGGAGATTACGGTGGCCCTAGTGGCTTCTTGGGGAGCATTGTGTCTCCACACCGCTCCAAACGGAGATTAGCATCCGCAAGGGTGTGAACTTCGGGATACAACGTCATCTCCACGTGCCTCGGTTATCTCTTACCTGAGCCCTTCACTTATGCACTTTACTTTGTGATAGCCATATTGTTTCCTGTTATATATCTTGCTATCACTTAGTTGTTTATCTTTCTTAGCATAAGTTGTTGGTGCACATAGGCGAGGCTAGTTGTTATGGGTTTTGTGCTTAACAAATTAAACGTTAGTTTTATTCCGCATTTGTTCAAGCCTACAACGTAATTATTTTAAAGCATCTATTCACCCCCCTAGGAGACATCCAAGTCCTTTCACCCATCCTCTCTCACGTCCTCCGGCACTCTCCATCTCCCGTCTTCACTAAGAATGATGCCTCACTGGTCGCAAACATCTGGTAATTGTCATCAAATAAAATCCTGTCACCAATCATAGCAAAGACGACGATCGTTATAAAAAAAGCATCATCGTCGTCGTTGGTTTTAGCTTCTCGTGTGCCATCTCGGCATCCCGTTGTGCCAGTCTCACAACATCGTGTCATGCCAGTCGTAGCATATTGCGTCACCGGTCCTAGCAAGCGTCGATGACAACTGCAACTTCTGCATGTTGACGGTTAGAACTTATGCCCCAAGGTTACATCTATGTTGCTAGCTGGTTCCAGCAGGCGGTCACCATGATCTCGACATCGCAGCCTACCGGTTCAACGTTTCCTCGGCTCCATTACTGGTGTGTTGTTGTTTCTAGCATGCTAGACTACTGTTTTGGCACCGGCAATTGCTAGTTGCAGCACGCCGCGTCTAGTGGTATGTCTCCTCGAGCACCGTACGAGAACTGTATGCAACACCCTTTTGCCGTTTCCAGCACCGGCCACTGCCATATCCAGCACCGACGGCCGGTGGTTGCAACATGTGAAGTCGCGATGGCGAATCTCGTCCAACATCGTGGGTGGCCGGTTCCAGTACTACTTCTCGAGCCTGTGTTGGTTTCCCTTGAAGAGGAAAGGATGATGCAGCGAAGTAGATAAGTATTTCTCTCAGTTTGTTGAGAACCAAGGTATCAATCCAGTAGGAGGAACAAGCAAGGCCCCAATCTTAGCACCTACACAAACAATCAAACACTTGCACCCAACGCTAAAAAGGGTTGTCAATCCCTTCATGGTTATTTGCAAGGATGAGATCTGATAGAGATAGAAATGAAAGATTGCTAGAACTATAAGTAAAAAAGTAAATAAATGGCAGAAATATATTTTTGGTATTTTTGGTTTATATATCTGAAAGTATAATATGGAAAATAGACCCGGAGCCATAGGTTTCACTAGAGGCTTCTCTCATGAAGGAAAATAATACGGTGGGTGAACAAATTACTATCGAGCAATTGATAGAAAAGCCAATAATTATGAAGATATCCAAGGCAATGATTATGCATATAGGCATCACGTCCGTGTCAAGTAGACCGAAACGATTTGGCATCTACTACTATTACTCCACACATCAACCAACTCGTGCCTGCATCTAGAATATTAAGTTCATGAAGAACAGAGTAACGCATTAGGTAAGATGACATGATGTAGAGGGATAAACTCAAGAAATATGATGAAAACCCCATCTTTTTTATCCTCGATGGCAACAATGCAATACATGCCTCGCTACCCCTAATTTGTCACTTGGTGAGGACACAACAAGATTGAACCCAAAACTAAGCACTTCTCCCATTAGAAGAATTACCAATCTAGTTGGCCAAACCAAATCAATAACTTGAAGAGACTTGCTAAGATATGAAATCATGCATATAAGAATTCAGAGAAGATTCAAATAATATTCATAGATAATCTGAATGTAAACCCACAATTCATTAGTTGTCGATAGACATAGCGCAAAAGAGTATTACATCGGATAGATCTCCATCAAGATCATGAAGAACATGGCATTGAAGAAAAAAGAGAGAGAATAAGCCATCTAGCTACTAGCTATGGACCCGTAGGTCTGTGGTGAACTACTCATGCATCATCGGAGGGGCAATGGAGTTGTTGTAGATGCCCTCCACGATCGATTCCCCCACTCACAGATTACCGAAAAAGGCTTCCAGATTGGATCTCACAGGAACACAGGCTCCCGGCGGCGGAAAAGTATTTTTTGGTCTCGTTCTGGTATTGGGCGAATATTTGGGAATTTATAGGACGAAGATTAGGGTTAGGAGGCCTGCAGGGGGGCCACAAGCCAGGGTGGCGTGCCCTGCAGGCTTGTCGTCTCCCGGTAGATCTCGTGCCCCCTTCTCCAAGTGTGGCAAGTTTCTTCTGGTCCAAGAAATATCATTCCGGAGATTTTATTCCGTTTAGACTCCGTTTAATATTCCTTATGTGCAATACTCAAAAACATGGAAAAAAACTCGCACTAGGCTCTAGGTTAATAGGTTAGTCCCAAAAATAATATAAAATAGCATATTAATGCATATAAAACATCCAAAACAGATAATATAATAGCATGGAACAATCAAGAATTATAGATACGTTGGAGACGTATCAAGCATCCCCAAGCTTAATTCCTGCTCGTCCACGAGTAGGTAAATGATAAAAACATAATTTTTGATGTGGAATGCTACCTAACATATTTATCCATGTAATATTCTTTATTGTGGCATGAATATTCAGATCCATAATATTCAAAACAAAAGCCTAATATTGACATAAAAACAATAATACTTCAATCATACTAACAACGCAATTGCGTCCTTTCGAAATAACATGGCCTTAGAAAGTTATCCCTACAAAATCATATGGTCTCGCTATGCTCCATCTTCCCCCACACGAAGTATCTAAATTATGCACAACCCCGATGAAAGTCAAACAATTGTTTCACACTTTTCATGTTCGCAAACCTTTTCAACTCTCATGCAATACATGAGCGTGAGCCATGGATATAGCACTATAGGTGAAATAGAATATGGTGGAGGTTGCAAAAAACACTACAAGAACTACTCCGTCATGCATATCGCGTCATAATTTCACATTGTACCTTCCATGATGGATTTTGGCCGTCATGGATCTGCCCCAAGCCCAAACCATTGTGACGAAACAATCCGTCATAGCCTTATGCCACGTTGGATTTTCAATTACTAGTTGGGATGATGTGGCTGCCTACGTGGATATTACTTTTCATCACAGAATTCGTCATGGATTTAGACACAATTCAAATTTGGTCCAATCCATTTCTTTCAGCCCAATTTTGACATAATGCATTCTTCAACCAATTTTGGCCCAAAGAGAAAGTATTTCTAACCAGTTCACACAATATGCAGCAATATGTATGTATATATTTTGCTAAAAAAGAATTCGCATGTATATGCAACATATCAATATATACATCATGTAGTGATAATTTACAACATAGATTCATTAAATATATCACACAACAAGGTTAAGAAGGAGTACAATCCAACTTATATAACAAAATAAAATAAACTTTCAAGGGTTTATTAAGGATCTTGTCGACGACTCTCCTGATGGCAACTATCATGTTGTCGTGGATTATGATGGGTAGCACCGAGTAGCCCGCTGCCCAATCATACCTAGCATATTTAAAAGAACATTAGATTTATGCACGTTCATAAATAGTAGAGACAAGAGAATTACAACAAAGGTAAAAAATGAATTACATGTCCAAAATTCTTAAAATCTTATTGTTCCTACAAATGAGAATAACATGGCATCTACAATTTAACAAGAGTAAACAAAAGGTTCCTTAATATTAATCCATGAAAAGTGTGTGACACGAAGGTCGAACCAAGTCAACCTATAAGTAACAAAGTAAGGAAACACAAATGAACATTTGACGAGCAGCGGCATGAAACTCAATGTTTATGTTGCTGGTACATCTCAAAGCGCTAACAAATATAGGGTCTTAACTGCAAATGGCATGGAAAATATCAACAAAGAATTTGATACAGTTTCCTAGAGAAATATAGGGTAATAACAGATTTATGTGGTTTTGATGTACCGTATATGTCCAAAATATCCAAAACATGCACAACTTTCACTAGCTGGAAAAGAGTTAGAGGAAAATATCACAAATCTTTCAATGACATGTAGTTCATCACAAATATTTATCATAGAAATGCATTACATATTTTGTTTGCAACCAGAGCATGAACGCAGAACAAAAAACATTGTGGAACAGAGGGATGGAGAGAAGCAAAGCCTCACCTGATCTTGAAGAGGAGCACGAGGAAAAGTCACAAGGAGCAGGAGAGTACGCAACGTTGTTACCCGTGTGTACACTTCTTATTTGGCAGCACCTACATTATTTTTGATATTCTAAACATTTTTTTATAAGATTACAATATTGCATCGTCACGTATCACAGGTAGAACATGGACGTTGAAAAAGACAGATACGTGCCCTTTTAGTTGCTTATTACTAGGCAATTTGGCGCTAGTTATTTAAAAAGAAGATGTGGAAACCCTATAGTAGCCCATGATGCGGCACCAATTTCATAATAACATTGAGTTATGAACACGAAGGAGCCAAAATTTATTGATGGTGACTTACCCTGTGTTAAGCTGAGTTAAAGATAAAAGGTGGAGGTGCTTTTGTTCCTCCTGATGAAGGTGCATCGGCGCATCCCTTGGTCCAGGCTGTGTGGAAAGTATAGAGGTCAATTAAATCATCATGTAGAACCCCTAAATAGAAGTAAAGATTCTATGTATCATTATACCCACAGTAGAAACAAGCAAGAATCAATTCCAATTGTCACAATAAGCAGCTTCCATATATGAACATACCAAACACCCTAATATGGTTTTACTAAGTTGGTCCTGCAATCTCACTGCCTTAGCTGGTCACCAAAAAGAAACATGTGAACTCATGGTGCAACCAAATGGAGAAAATAAAGAGGATAATGTCAACATGCTCCTGGCTTCTAGTAGTAAATCCTTGCATCAGAAGATATCACACATATAATCCCAAAAAGGAGCAACAAAGATTATTGACCCACTCGACGTGAATTGCTCAACGCATCTGGACTCGTATTTAAGACAAATTTCATAACTTTTTGAGAAAACACTCTGAACCTGCTGCAAATCATTCCCGCGATTGCATCTAGCATATCCACAGATACAACTATGGGCGAAGAGAAGGCCTGAAATGGATGAAATGAAACCACGAGACCATTTCCGCAATCAACAGTTGCAAATCTGAAGCGGGTTGACTCAACATAAGGACCAAACGTGCCAAATCATCAAGCCACGCACCAAGCAACGTGCAAATCAACCAGATCTTAGCAGCGGGAGGGTAGGGAAAGGCTAGAACGACATCGCGACGCGGGGGCGAGCGCTCGGCACCGGCGTCGACGCGGTGGACGATGCCGGTGAGCAGCTCCGGAAGCAGGCGGGACCACCTCTCCTTGTCGGCCTCCCCCTCCTCCTCCTCCTGGCAGCGGCCGGGGGCGTCCTCCAGGGCGACCTCGGGTGGAGCTGGATCCATGCCTGCCGTCGGATGGATCTGGGAGCTGCCGGAACTACAACGTGAGAGGAGGAGAGGGGGAGGGCCGACGACGAGCTATAGGAGGAGGAACGCACTGGAGATAGGAGGAACGACATGTCGGCTGCTCGGCAGAAGAGAAGCCGACGACGACAGGATAGACGGGGGAAAACAGATCGATAGGGATTTTGTGCTGCCCGTTGGATCTTAGAAAATCGAACGGTTTGGGAACTCGATTCGTGGCTAGGTTGACACGACCAATGGGAATGCATAGTTTTTCTCAGATAGGATGGCTCCCAGCCCCATCCACATGAGCACGAGCCATCCATGACGGACCAACTTCTAGATATGTTTCAGTTTTTATGATGGTACCTCAATGTCCGTCATGATAGGGCTACCATTTTGGGCCCAGCCTCACCATGTCAATTTGCGACGGTTTATGTAATGGATTTCATGAACGTCATGAGAAATCCGTCATGGATTAACAGATTTCTTGCAGTGAAAGAAAAGGAGAAGATAGTCTCACATCAACTAGGCGTATCAATGGGCTATGGAGACGCCCATCAGTAGATATCAATATGAGTGAGTAGGGATTGCCATGCAACAAATGAACTAGAGCTATAAGTGTACGAAAGATCTAAAAGAAAACTAAGTGGTTGCGCAGAAGATGAAATTCCACTAATATATGAAAGCGACAAAATAGGACACTCTCTATGAAGAAAATGGTGCTACTTTGAAGCACAACTATGAAAAAAGATAGTAGCATTGTCCCTTCTCTCTTTCTCTCATTTTTTCTTTTTTTAGTGGGCATCTTTAGCCTCTCTTTTCTCATGGCATTTGCTGGCCTCTTTTATTTTTTGTGAAGTCCGGAGACTCATCCCAACTTGTGAGGGAATCATAGCTTCCATCATCCTTTTCTCACATGGGACAATGCTCTAATAATGCAAATCATCACACTTTTATTTACTTACAACTCAAAGATTACAACAAGATATCTAGAACAAAATATGACTCTACAAGCAATATGGAAGTGATGGTGCGTGTCATAAAAAATTGGAACGATGGTGTTGCATGGAAATATTCTCGGAATGGCTATGAAAATGCCATAATAGGTAGATATGGTGGCTGTTTTGAGGAAACTATATGGTGGCTGTTTTGAGGAAGGTGGGTTTAATGTACCGGAGAAAGTTGCACGGTACTAGAGAGGCTAGCAAAGTTGGAAGGGTGAGAGTGCGTATAATCCATGAACTCAACATTAGTCATACGGAACTCACATACTTATTGCAAAAGCCTATTAGTTATCGAAGCAAAGTATTAGACGCATGCTCCTAGGGGAAGGGTTCGACATACGTGCATGCTACGGGAATCACAAACTTTAACTCAAGTATTTATTCTGATTCACAATTACTTACTAGCATGGCTCTCATATTACCATATTCATATCTCAAAACTATGTGCAAGGAATCAAACTTATCATCATATTCAATGCACTTAATATGAAAGTTTTTATTATATCCCTCCTGGATGCCCATTATATTAGGACTAAATTCATAACCTAAACCAATTACCATGCTGTTTAAAAGACTCTCAAAATAATATAATCTAGGTATGAGAGTTTAATAATTTCTATAAAATAAAACACCACCGTGCTCTACAAGATATAAGTGAAGCACTAGAGCAACATTGCCTAGCTCAAAATATATAAGTGAAGCACATAGAGTATTCTAATAAATTCACAATTCAGCGTGTATCTCTCAAAAGATGTGTCCAGCAAGGATGATTGTGGCAAACTAAAAAGTAAAGACTCATATCATACAACATGCTCCAAGAAAAACATATATCATGTGGTGAATAAAAATATAGCCTCAAGTAAATTTACCAATGGATTGAAGACGAAAGAGGGGATGCCTTCCGGGGCAACCCCAAGCTTAGGCTCTTTGGTATCCTTGAATATGGCTTGGGGTGCCTTAGGAATGCCTATGCTTAGGCTCTTGCCACTCCTTATTCCACAGTCCATCAAATATTTACCCAGAACTTGAAAACTTCACAACACAAAATTCAACAGAAAACTCATGAGATCCGTTAGTATAAGAAAAATAAATAACCACTTTAGGTACTGTTGTGAAATCATTGTTTATTTATATTGGTGTAATATTTACTGTATTCGAACTTATCCCTGGTTCATACCCCCCCCCCCCCGATACAACCCACAGATTCATCAAAATAAGCAAACAACACAAAGAAAACAGAATCTGTCAAAAACAAAACAGTCTGTAGCAATCTATAAACTTCAAATACTTCTGTTACTCCAATAATTCTGAAAAATTAGGACAATCAGGGCAATTTGTATATCAATATTGTGTAAACATTTAAAATCAAAAGCACTTTCCACTGAAGTTACAAATTTCCTGGACTGAGAGCGAAAGTTTCTGTTTTTCGGAAAAATCAACTTGCAAACACCGTAGACCGTCCCGAAGGTCTTACTTGGCTCAAACACTAATTAAAATAAGAAACCACAATTATTACAGAGGTAACAATGTGTGCAACACTCAAAAACAGAAGAAAAAACGAAAGCAAAAACAAAAGCATAAAAATAAAAATAAAATTGGGTTGCCTCCCAACAAGCGCTATTGTTTAACGCCCCTAGCTAGCCATAACGATTTCAATGATGCTCGCATAAAGGTAAAGAACTGAAACATAAGCAGAGCATCATGAATCACATGGCAAGCATATTTAAGTCTAACCCACTTCCTATGCATATATATTTTGTGAGCCAACAAATTATGGGAACAAGAATCAATTAGCATAGGAATGGAAAACAAGTATACTTTCAAAATTTCCAACACACAGAGAAGAAACTTGATATTATTGCAATATGTAAAAGCATATGTTCCTCTCTCATAGTAATTTTCAGTAGAATCATGAATAAATTCAACAATATAGCTATCACATAAAGCATAATTTTCATGATCCACATGCATAAAAGTCTTAGAATCTTCCAAGGTAGTGGGATTAACATTAACTAAAGTCATGACCTCTCCAAACCCACTTTTATCGAAAAAATCATAAGATTGAACACTCTCCAAATATGTGGGATTCTTTTTACCTAAAGTTCAAACTCTTCCAAACCCACTTTCGATATCATATTTATCAATAGTATTAAATAAATTATCAAGATCATAAGAAGCATTATCACCCCAATCATGATCATTGCAATAAATAGTGGTCATGGCAAACTCAACAAATATAGCATCCCCAAGCTTGTGGGTTTGCATATCATTAGCACAATTGATATTAATAGAATTTACAACAATATCATTGCAATCATGCTTCTCATTCAAGGAAACACTGTGAATCACTTCATCAAAATTTCAGATTCACGAATCTCAAGCAAAACTTCACGGAGATAATGAAGTATACTCATCTCACTAACAATTGGTTCATAATAGTTGGATATCTTGAAAAGATTAGAAAGTGGATGAGGTCCATATCAATAGAATTTTAGCAAGCAAATATGCAAGCAAATAGAAGTCACATGGTAACACAAGTAGACAAAAAGAGATCCGACAAGAAAAAGGCGAATTAAACAGAAATTTGGTAAAGTGGGGGAGAGGAAAATGAGAGGCAAATGGCAAATAAAGTAAATGCAAGAGATGAGTTTGTAATGGGTACTTGGTAGGCTTGATCTTCCTATGTATCCTCCCCGGCAACGGCGCCACAAATCCTTCTTGCTACTTCTTGAGCTTGCGTTGGTTTTTCCTTGAAGAGGAAAGTGTAATGCAGCGAAGTAGATAAGTACTTCCCTCAGTTTGTTGATAACCAAGGTATCAATCTAGTAGCAGGAAAAAGCAAGGCCCCAATCTTACCACATACACAAACAATCAAACACTTGCACCCAATGCTATAAAGGGGTTGTCAATCCCTTCACGGTTATTTGCATGGATGAGATCTGATAGAGATAGAAATAAAAGATTGCTAGAACTAAAAGTAAAACAAAAGTAAATAAATGGCAGCAAGATATTTTTGGTATTTTTGGTTTATAGATCTAAAAGTATAATATGGAAAATAGAATTGGGGGCCATAGGTTTCACTAGAGGCTTCTCTCATGAAGGAAAATAATACGGTGGGTGAACAAATTACTGTCGAGCAATTGATAGAAAAGCCAATAATTATGAAGATATCCAAGGCAATAATTATGCATATAGGCATCACGTCTGTATCAAGTAGACCGAAACTATTATGCATCTACTAATATTACTCCACATATCGACCGACTCATGCCTGCATCTAGAATATTAAATTCATGAAGAACAGAGTAACACGTTAGGTAAGATGACATGATGTAGAGGGATAAACTCAAGCAATATGATGAAAACCCCATCTTTGTATCATTGATGGCAAAAATGCAATACGTGCCTCGCTACTCCTAATTTGTCACTCAGTGAGGACACCGCAATATTGAACCCAAAACTAAGCACTTCACCCGTTGCAAGAATTACCAATCTAGTTGGTCAAACCAAACCAATAATCCGAAGAGACTTTCTAATATATAAAAACATGCATATAAGAATTCAGAGAAGATTCAAATAATATTCATAGATAATATGAACATAAACCCACAATTCATCGGATCTCGACAAACACACCGCAAAAGAGTATTACATTATATAGATCTCCATGAAGATCACGAAGAATATGGTATTGAAGAACAAAGAAAGTGAAGAAGCCATCTAGCTACTAGCAATGGACCCATAGGTTTGTGGTGAACTACTCACACATCATCGGAGGGGCAATGTGATTGATGTAGATACCCTCCATGATCAATTCCCCTCCGGAAGATTACCGGAAAAGGCTACTAGATTGGATCTCACGGGACCAGAGGCTCCCGGCGGGGAAAACTATTTTTTGGTCTAGTTCTGGTATTGGGGGGATATTTGGGAATTTATAGGACGAAGATTAGGGTTAGGAGGCTTATAGGGGGCCCACAAGCCAGGGGCACCCCCCTAGGGCGCGCCCTGCACGCTTATCATCTCCCAGCAGGTCTCCTGCCCCCTTCTCCATGTCTAGCAGGTTTCTTCTGGTCCAAGAAAAATCATTCTAGATATATTATTCTGTTTGGACTCCGTTTAATATTCCCTATCAGCAATACTCAAAAACATGGAGAACATAATCTCGCACTAGGCTCTAGGTTAATAGGTCAGTCCCAAAAGTAATATAAAATCGCATATTGATGCATATAAAACATCCAACACAGATAATATAATAGCATGGAAAAAAATATAGATACGTTGGAGACGTATCATCCATCACCCGCTCTAGTAGATCATAGCGCATGTAGTGGACGGTTCACACATATAGTCACAGCGCGTGCAACATCTCTAGCGTCATCATCGTGGTAACGCCCGACGCGAGTCATAGCATCCTTGGTGGCGGTTCCATCTCATGAAGGTGCCTATCATAGCACCCCCAGAGGTTGTCATCCCAGCACTAGACACCTTAGTCTTCATCATCGGCTCTTGCCATCTCCAACAGGAGCGGCCACCGCTCACAACATACCGGTTCTGGTGGTTGTGGCCGCAATATGTGTGGCTGACATCTCCAACGCGAGCAATAACATCTAACAATAGGCCAGCTTCCCACAGCGGGTCATCATTGTAGCGTGGATGATTGCTATCTCCAATGTCATCTGTTACATCTCGTGGCTCCCAACGATCACTGTCTCAAATGCCTCAATTTGGAGCAGGACACATGTGTGGGGAGAGAATGCGCTGAGAATCAGAGAGGGATAGAGTGCATGTGGGAGAAGATGCAAGGGGCACTCATGTGCGAAGGGATAAAGGTTAGGGGAAACAACTGTGGCATTGGAGGGAACATAGGTGACGTCGCATGCGTGTGATGGACATGACCAGTGACAGGGTTGTACATTAGGGGTAGGCCTACATACTTGCATCCCTAGGCGTACCTAAGACCCTATATGGACACCAGTGTCCCCAAAGCCACCGGTGGAGTCATGACCTCACTCGGACAAGCATGTCTTAACTCGACTTGCGCAAGTTCACTCGGATCATCTCGTGCCAGTCAGATGTGCCTCGACAATCGGACTACAACAAGGCATTGCTACGGAAACAAAAGTCCTTCCCCGGCAACGACACCAGAAATTCTTCTTGCTACTTCTCAAACAACAGCGCCAAAAATTGACGCGTTGACGGAGACTTGCTTGCGTCATTTTTCCCTTGAAGAGGAAAGGGTGATGCAGCACAGGAGCAGTAAGTATTTCCCTCAGTTTGAGAACCAAGGTATCAATCCTGTAGGAGAATCTCATCAAGTCCAGACTACCTGCACAAACACAAAGAGCTTGCACCCAATGCTTTAAAGGGGTTGTCAATCCCTTCGAGATTGATTGCAAAGTGAGATGTGAAGGCGGAAAGTGCAACGAAGAAAAAGTGTAAGGCTGAAAATATGGTGTGGAGTAGACCCGGGGGCCATAGTGTTCACTAGAGGCTTCCCTCAAAATAGCAAATATTACGGTGGGTGAACAAATTACTATCGAGCAATTGATAGAACCGCGCAAATTCATGACGATATCTAAGGCAATGATCATACATATAGGCATCACATCCGAGACAAGTAGACCGATACTTTCTGCATCTACTACTATTACTCCACACATCGACCGCTATCGAGCATGCATCTAGTGTATTGAGTTCATGACGAACAGAGTAACGCCTTAAGCAAGATGACATGATGTAGAGGGATAATCTCAAACCAATGATGAAAACCCCATCTTTTTACCCTTGATGGCAACAACACGATACATGCCTTGCTACCCCTTCTGTCACTGGGTGAGGTCACCGCACGGTATGAACCCAAAACCAAGCACTTCTCCCATTGCAAGAATCATAGATCTAGTTGGCCAGACAAAACCCACAACTCAAAGAGAATTACAAGGATATGAAATCATGCATAAGAGAGATCAAAAGAAACTGAAATAAGATTCATAGATAATCTGATCATAAATCCATAATTCATCAGATCTCGACAAACACACCGCAAAAGAAGATTACATCGGATAGATCTCCATGAAGGTCATGGAGAAGTTTGTATTGAAGATCCAAGAGAGAGAAGAAGCCATCCAGCTACCAGCGATGGACCCGTAGGTATATGGTGAACTACTCACGCATCATCGGACAGGTCATGGTGTTGATGAAGAAGCCCTCCGTGTCCGAATCCCCCTCCGTCAGGGCACCAGAACGTGCCCCAGATGGGATCTTGCGGAGACAGAAGCTTGCCGCGGCAGAGAAGTACTTTCGATGATCTCCTGATTTTTTCTGGGATTTTAGGGAATTTATAGGCGAAAGTCCTAGGGCAGAGGTGGCCCAGGGAGCCCACAAGCCAGGGAGGCGCGGCCCCCTGGCCACGGCTAGGGGGCTTGTGGGGTCCCTGCAGGCCCCATGCCCTGATTCTCAGGCTTCTCGATCTTTTTCTGTTTCGGAAAAAATCTTTTTGGCAATTTCATTTCGTTTGGACTCCGTTCAAAATCCTCCTCTGAAAGGGGTAAAAAACATGGAAAAAATAGGAACTGGCACTTGGCACTGAGTTAATAAGTTAGTCCTAAAAAATATATAAAATCCATGCAAAACATCCAAAGTTTGACAAGATTATAACATGTAACCATCAAAAATTATAGATACTTTGGAGACGTATCAAGCATCCCCAAGCTTAACTCCTGCTCGTCCTCGAGTAGAGAAGTGATAAAGACTGAATTTTTGATGTGGAATGCTACCTAGCATAGTTGTCCTTTGCAACTTATTTCATGTGACATGAATGTTAAGATCCGTAAGATTCAAAACAATAGTTTGCTATTGACATGAAAACAATAATACTTCAAGCAAACTAGCAAGGTAATCATGAACTTTCGAAATAACAATGCCAAGGAAAGTTATCCCTACAAAATCATATAGTCTAGCTATGCTCCATCATCCTCACACAACTAATGTAAATCATGCAAAACTCCGGTATTGGCCAAGTAATTGTTTTCGCACTCTTACTTTCTCAAACCTTTTATAACTATCACGCAATACATGAGCGCGAGCCATGGATATAGCACTATAGGTGGAATAGAGTGTGGTGTTGGTTGTGAGACAAAAAGGAGAAGATGGTCACATTGTCTCGGCGTATCAAAGGGCTATGGAGATGCCCATTAATAGATATCAATGTGAATGAGTAGGGATTGCCATACAAGGGATGCACTAGAGCTATAAGTATGTGAAAGCTCAAAAGGAGAACTAGTGGGTGTGCATCCAACTTGCTTGCTCACGAAGACCTAGGGCAATTTGAGGAAGCCCATCATTGGAATATACAAGCCAAGTTATATAATGAATATTCCCACTAGCATATGGTAGTGACAAAGCAAGAAGCTCTCAATCATGAAGAACGTGGTGTTATTATGAAGCACAAGTGTGGAAAACGGTAGTAGCATTGTCCCTTCTGCCTTTTTGTCTTTTTTTATTTGGGCACTTGGGCCTCTTTTTTTTCTTTTCCTTTCCACACATGGGACAATGCTCTAATAATGATGATCATCACACTTTTATTTACTCAGAGCTCAAAGCTCAAAATGATGATGACTCTATAGGAAATGCCTCCGGCACTGTACCGGGATGTGCAACGATCTAGCTTGGCCTATGACGTTGGAACATCTCGCTAGCTATCTTATGATCATGCAATGGCAATATGAGAGTGACGGCACAAGTCATAAGACGGAACGGTGGGAATTGCATGGCAATATATCTCGGAATGGCTATGAAATTGCCATAGTAGGTAGGTATGGTGGTTGTTTTGAGGAAGCCATATGGTGGGTTTGTGCACCGGCGAGAATTGCGCGGCACTAGAGAGTCTAGCAATGGTGGAAGGTGAAAGTGCATCTATCCCATGGACTCACATTATTCATGAAGAACTCACATACTTGTCGCGAAAGTTTTTATTAGTAATCGAAACAAAGTGCTAAACGCATACTCCTAGGGGAAGGGTTGGTAGGTCTCCATCGCGCGATCCTGATACGTCTCAATCGTATCTACTTTTCCAAACTCTTTTGCCCTTGTTTTGGACTCTAATTTGCATGATTTGAATGGAACTAACTTGGACTGACGCTGTTTTCAGCAGAATTGTCTCGGTGTTATTTTTGTGCAGAAATCAAAGTTCTCCAAACATCCTGAAAATTTACGGGGAGCATTTTTGGAAAATATGAAAAATACCTGCGCCAAGTTCCACCTGAGGGGGTGGGCCAGTGGGCCACAAGCCCTGCCTCCGCCACCCCCCTGGTGGCGGTGGGCAAGCTTGTGGGGCCTACACGGCTCTGCCGTCTATAAGTTCACTTTCGTCCCAGAAAAAATAAAAAGAGAAGATTTCGTCGCGTTTGCGATACGGAGGCGCCGCCACAACCTCTTCTTCATTTGGAGGGCAGATCTGGAGTCCGTCTTGGGCTCCAGAGAGCGGAAATCGTCGCCATCGTCATCATCAACCTTCTTCCCTCTCCAATTCCATGAAGGTCTTCATCGTTCGGGAGTAATCTATTCATAGGCTCGCTGGGCGGTGATGAGTAGGATGAGATCTATCATGTAATCGAGTTAGTTTTGATGGGGATTGATCCCTAGTATCCACTATGTTCTGAGATTGATGTTGCTACTACTTTGCCATGCTTAATGCTTGTCACCAAGGCCCGAGTGCCATGATTTCAGATCTGAAATTATTATGTTCTCACCAATATATGTATGTTTTAGATCCGATCTTGCAAGTTGTAGTTACCTACTATGTGTTATGATCCGGCAACCCCGGAGTGACAATAACCGGAACCACTCCTGGTGATGACCATAGTTTGAGGAGTTCATGTGTTCACCAAGTGCTAATGCGTTGGTCCGGTTCTTTATTAAAAGGAGAACCTTAATATCCTGTAGTTTCCTTTTGGACCCCGCTGCCACGGGAGGGATGGACAATAGATGTCATGCAAGTTCTTTTCCCTAAGCACGTATGACGACACACGGAATGCATGCCTACATCACATTGACGAACGGGAGCTAGCCGCATATCTCTCCATGTTATAACTGTTGCGTGATGAATATCATCCAAACAAATCACCGACCCATTGCCTACGAGTTTGTCCTACTGCTGCTGTTACTTGTCTTGCTCTTCTGCTGTTACTACTGTTGCTACTGCTGTTACTTGTCTTGCTCTTGTGCTACTATTGCTACTACTGTCGCTTGCTACTATTGCTACTTGCAACTGCTGTCACTACTGCTGTTCCTTGCCACTGTTGTTACTCGTTACACTGCTGCTACCTGCTACAATCTTGATTCGCTTGTCGTTGACGGGAACTGACAATTTCCGTCAACGAGGCAACTTGGCGCCATTGATACAATCGTTAGGAATAGTCTGCCATCAACAGATCATTTCTGACACCGTTGTTATCATACTACTTTGCTCTTACTATTTTGCTTGCAGATACTAATCTTTCAGGTGTGGTTGAATCTGACGCATTCAGCTGCTAATACTTGAGAGTATCCTCTCACCTCCTATAGGCGTATCAACAAATTTGGGTCGAATACTCTACCCTCGAAAACTGCTACGATCCCACACGCTGGTGGGCCGTCAACAACATTCTTCTAGTTTCGATTGACGGAGAGTGCTAGCAGCATTCTTCTAGTGCCGTTGCAAGGGAAGGTCTGCTGTTACGGAGTCAGCATTTTTCTGGCGCCGTTGCCGGGGAGGTATTGCTATATTCTCTGAGTCACTTGGGATTTATATCTGCTGATCACTATGAAGAATCTGAAGGATCCGAAGACCAAAGTCTTGCCCTCAACTACGAGGGGAGGTAAGGAATTGCCATCTAGCTCGGCACTTGATTCACCTTCAGTTATGAGTAAGTTTGCGATATCACCTCCTGCTAGAAATCTTGATATGTCGCCTGTGCTTGATGATGCTTATGATGCTACTGCTAGAGATGCTATGCTTGATACTATGCATGATGATAGTATGCTTGATAATATGCCTCATACTGCTAGAGATTTTATGCCTGATACTGCTTTGCTTGATGATGCTATGCTTGATATTGCTAGAGATGCTACTTTGCCTTATGTTCCACTAGGGTTATTCCTTGATGCTCATATTGCTAGAGTTACTGCCAATGCTCATGATGCTTCTGATACTGCCGATACTATTGAGATAGAACCTGCTTTTGCTCCTGCTAGATCTAGCTCTCCTAGATATGAATTGCCTGGTATACCTGAGGGCTACGTTATGGAGGGAGAGATAGCTGAGGATTTTCTTGCGTGTAAGGATGCCTATGACGCTGAGAAATTACTTGTCAAGTGGAAGGAAAAATCATTGAAAGCTAGGATGAAATACGACCCGAAGTTTGCCACTTCACCTATCTTTATCACCGATAAGGATTATGAATTCTCTGTCGATCCTGAGATAATCTCTCTAGTCGAATCTGATCGTTTTCACGGTTATGAGTCTGACACGGTCGTAGCCCATCTTGCCAAACTACACCATATAGCCACCCTTTTCACTAGTGAGGAGAAGATCCGCCGCTACTACATCCTTAAGTTGTTTCCTTTCTCTCTAAAGGATGACGCTAAAGCCTGGTTCACCTCTCTTGCTCCTGGATGTGTGAGTAGTCCCCAGCATATGGTCTATTACTTCTGTGAGAAATATTTCCCTGCCCATAAGAAGCAAGCTGCCTTGCAGGAAATATACAACTTTGCTCAACTCCAAGAAGAGAGTCTTCCACAAGCTTGGGGGAGGCTTGTCCAGCTACAAAATGCTTTGCCTCATCACCCTCTTAAAAAGAACGAGATACTTGATATCCTCTATAACGGACTTACCGATGCCTCTAGAGACCACCTAGATAGTTGTGTCGGTTGTGTTTTTAGGGAACGAACTATAGAACAAGCTGAGACCCTACTGAATAACATCTTGATCAACGATAATGCTTGGACTATTCCCGAACCACCTCCTAAGCCAACTCCGAAGAAAAGAGGTATTATATTCCTCAGTGCCGAAGATATGCAAGAAGCCAAGAAATCTATGCAAGAGAAAGGCATTAGATCGGAAGAAGACAAAAATCTACCACCTATCGAAGAGATCCATGGTCCCGATAACCCGATACAGGTAGTAGAAGTGAATTCTCTGTGTAGGTTTGATGAGAGTGATATTCCTTTTGAAAAACCTGCTAGCCTATGCTTTGATGAATTTGACAACTTTGTTGCCAAACAACAGAGTTTCAATGATTATGTTAGCAGGCATTTGGAACAAAGTACCCGTATGCTTAGCCATTTAAGTGCTTGTGTAGAGAGAAATGTCAATTATCTGAATCTTCTGAGTAAACATGCCTCTATGATTACTACTCGGGTAGGACAAGTACTTAAAGCTCAGAATGACCTGCTCAATGAATTAAATGACAACTCTATCAGAGTCATTACTAGAGGAGGCAAAATGACTCAGGAACCTTTGAATCCTGAAGGTCATCCTAAGAGAATTGATCAAGATTCTCAAGGAATCAATGCTGATACACCTAGTCATCCTAAGGAGAAGAAGAAGGAAGATATAAGCATGCATGCTAGTTCACCAAATACTATCACACCTGAAGAACCTAATGATATTTCTGCGTCTGATGTAGAAACACAATCTGGTGATGAACATGAACCTAGTGACAATATGGACAGTGATGTTCATAATAATGCTCAACCTAAAAATGATGAGGATGTGGAGATTGAACCTACGGTTAATCTTGAGAACCCACAACCTAAGAAATACGACAAGAATGACTTCACTGCTAGGAGGCATGGTAAAGAAAGGGAGCCATGGGTTCAGAGATCTATGCCCTTTCCTCCTAAGCCATCCAAGAAAAAGGATGATGAGTATTTTGAGCGCTTCGTTGAGATGATAAGACCCATCTTTCTGCAGATGCGGTTAACTGATATGCTCAAGATGTCTCCGTATGCCAAGTACATGAAAGATATCGTGACTAATAAACGGAAGATACTTGATCTTGAGATCTCCACCATGCTTGCCAACTACACCTTCAAGGGTGGAACTCCTAAGAAACTTGGTGATCCCGGAGTGCCCACTATACCTTGCTCCATTAAAGGAAATTACGTAAGAACTGCCTTATGTGACCTTGGAGCCGGTGTTAGTGTTATGCCGCTCTCTCTTATCGTAGATTTGAATTGGATAAGTTGACACCCACTGAAATTTCTCTACAAATGGCCGACAAATCAACTGCTTCCCCTATTGGCATTTGCGAGGATGTGCCTGTTATGGTTGCTAACACCACTATCTTAATACACTTTATTTTTTTGGATATTCCCGAGGACGATGCCATGGCTGTCATCCTTGGAAGACCCTTTTTAAACACTGCAGGGGCTGTTATAGATTGCAACAAAGGCAATGTCACTTTCCGTGTCAACGGTAATGAGCACACAGTGCACTTTCCAAAGAAACGATATCAAGTACATTGCATCAATGCTATCGAAAAGACTTCATCGATTCTCATTGGGAGCTTTGAATGCCCTATTCCTCGTGTCAAGATGAAGTATGATTTGCTTGTTGGGGAGATACATATCCCCATTGAGGTGACTTAGTGGCTATTCGAAAATTCGCCGTTCTCTCTTGCGATTCTTGAAGGTTTTGTCATAAGGATTTGATCAACCACATTGACGGGTTTCTTTCGATAACCATGAGACGGATGAATCAAAGAGTAACATACCTCTGTTTTAAGCTTTCATTTTTTGTTGCTTAGAAGAAAAATGATAGATTAGTTTAGTTTTTCCTCCTTTCTGTTTTAGCGTGCCAGAAAAAAATACCTCGAAAATAAAAGTTCTCCGATGGTCCTGAAAATTTAGTATCATTTTTTCTGGAATTTTTGAAAATTACTGGGCCTGAGAGCTTGCCTGGGGGCCATACCAGTGTGCCACAAGCCCTGCCACCGCCACCCCCTGGTGGCGGAGGGCAAGCTTGTGGGGCCTACAGGGGCCCCCTCCACTCATTCCAGCTCCCAGCCTCTTCTTCCACCTCCGGAAAAAATTGTTTCGCAGCTCAAACCCGTGTTCTTGCTCATTTGGTTGTGATTTTCGATCTCCTTGCTCAAAGCACCATTCTCCGAACCATTTTGGGGAAATTACTCCTTGGTAAGTGACTCCTCCATTGGTCCAATTAGTTTTTGATATAGTGCTTTATCATTCGCGAATTCTTGCTACCTTGGTGGCCCTGTCCTTGAGCTAGAAATGTTGATTTTAGCTGGTCCCAAGTAGTTTTAGCGTGTGATACGGTCTCTAGGCACTAGTAGGAGTAGTTGCTACAAGGTGTGGTCGGTCTTCATTCACTTTTCTCTTGAACTTCAAAAATTTGAGCAAAAGGAAATTATGTTTAGGAGGAAGTTTCATGGTGGTTCCTCAAGTAAGAAGGGTCCTCGTCTTTCTTTTCGGGAGCCCGAACCTTTTCAACTAAGGGACGCACCGGTACAACCATGTGAATGGCCTTCTGATGAGTTCATGATCGAAGCAGGTTTCAAGGATGAGTTTGATACACTTGTCCACAATGCCGGATTAGAAGAATTCCTCTCAGATAAATGTGAACAGTATGCTATGCTCACTGCCTCTTTCGTGCGTAGATTTAAATTTTCAGTTGGCCGTGACTCATCGATACTGTTTGATCTGTACGATAAATCCTATACCGTGGATTTGGAGGATTTCAATAGGATTTGCAAGATACCTGACGGGGGCAGTATTAATGATCCTTCTAAGTCTTCGGTCAGAGACTTTGTCTCCAGTATAACTGTTGGAGAAACCAGATATATCACGCAAGCCACCATAGGAAGCACCCATTTCCCTGCCTTGCCCTACCTTGCCCTCTTCATAGGTAGGTGCATTAACGGCAAGGGTGCACATTGTCACCTATGCTCTTCCGACCTTAGTATCCTTAAGAGCGCAGTAATAGGTGATAGGAGCTTCAATATGGGAGCTATAATAGCAAGGAGGCTGAATAAAAATGCCAGTGAGGGGGATTTCTTTGGTGGAGTTTATGCTACACGCTTAGCAAATTTTCTTGGAGTATCCGTCCGTCCAGAAGACCCTCCTCTCCGTACAGCCTACCTTGATCGTGTCGCTCTAACACGCTACGAGTTCCTTGAGAGAGATCATAGATCCCTCCTATACCGCTTGATATTTATCCGACAGCGTGTTTTCCATATTACCCTTCTTGCTCCTGCTTTCTTTGACTTTCAGGTAAAACGAAGATACTACATAACCATAGGAGAGGCAGAGGAGTATGAGAGGGAGGCGACGACTGCTCGACTTTGTGAGGCAGCTATTCAGGCTATGGCTGCAGCACTCCCGTATAACACCCATTATGATTTTGGGTTTCGCTAGGACCATCCATGGGAGTTGACCAAGCTAGGCCAAAAACCTAAACTTGGGGGAGTACGTGTTCTCACAGACTTTACATTCATGCTTATGCTTTCACTTTGTTTGCCGGTATTTACACTTTGCCACTGTATTATCCATGCTAGTTTATTTTCGTTTTCTTGTTTTCTTGTTTTGTGTCCTTTTGAGAAAACCCAAAAAGATTTTTCTTTCTTCTTTTGCTTGTTGGGAGCTTTCCCGTGTAAATAGTTTTGTTTTTCTTTGGGTCAAGGTAGAAGATATTGGTTACAATGTTTAGTGGTTCTTGCATGCTTACCTGTTTAGCTTTCAAAGAGCCATATTACTTTCTCTTCTCCTTTGTGTTTGCCTGCAGATTCAGCTTAGTCCAATGCGCTTATTATCGTACACATCGTTCGATCGTGCAAATGAAAGGCAATAATGGTGATATATGATGAAGTGACTGCGACGGGAAAAGCTGGTATGAACTCTATCTATTTTGTTTTTGTAAATATGACTAGCTTGTCGACCTAGATTCAACTTTGTTGTGAGAGAACCATGTTTGCGATGACAACTTAGAGATCATAGTTTCTGATGCCATGCTTATTTAGCTGAGAGCTTATAATGGTTTGTCTTGAATGCCAACATAGATTTTGAGATGACTATGATGTAGTATGATAGGATGGTATTCTCCTTTGAATGTTTCAAGTGGCTTGACTTGGCGCATGTTCATGCATGTAGTTGAAACAAAATCAACATAGCCTCTATGATGTTTGTGTTCATGGTGATTTATATCCTGTTCATGCTTGCAATCAATGTTAGTCAAACTCATTGCATCTCGATGACTGTTGTCGCTCTCTAGTTGGTCGCTTCCCAGTCTTTTGCTAGCCTTCACTTGTACTAAGCGGAATACTGCTTGTGCATCCACTTCCATAAACCCAAAAGTTTTTCCATGAGAGTCCACCATACCTACCTATTCGCGGTATCTACCTACCGTTCCAAGTAAATTTGCATGTGCCACTCTCTAAACCTTCAAGAAATAATCTGTTTTGCATGCCCGAACCGCTCATGTGGTGACAGAGGGCTATTGGTATCTTCCATGCTAGGAGTGTTATCCTCGACATGTGTTTATTCACTGTCATTCACGAGAAAGGGGCCGGTAATTGGAATGCCCAGTTCCACGCTTAAATCGAAAACATAACTGTAAAACAAGACTCCCCTCGGATTGATGTTAGTATGGACGGTACCCGAGGATTCGGCTAGCCATGGAGTATGATTGATTGGTGGTGGGGGAGTTAAAACTTTACTTTTCTGTTTGGGAATCGCCTATAGCATGAGTAGCATGGAAGATATTGAGAACTCTTGGTCACTGCGTTGACAATGAAAGCATGCCACCCAAAATTATTATCTCTGTTTTCAAAGCTTGAGCTCTGGCACCTCTGTAAATCAATGCTTCCCTCTGCGAAGGGCGTGTCTATTTATTTTCCTGACGAGTCATGCTCCTCTTATATAAGCACCAATTAGAGAGCACCCCTGTCATTTTTATGCTTTGCTTTTGATTGATATTGAGTATGACTATGACTGGATCTTCGTTGCTATGAATTACAATGTTTAGTCAGCCCTTGCTCTTTGAAAGTGCTCTGCATTTATATTTTGCGGTCTCAGAAAGAGCTAGCGAGATACCACCTATTCATATTGCTTCATGCTTGTTTTGATTGAAGTGTTGGTATTTGAAACTCATTATTATTTGCTCGTTAGCTGATTATGCCATTGATATTAGTTTACCGTGAGACCTTTGTGTCACTTGCTTATGTGGTTAACTTGTGATCTTGCTGAAATTCTGGTTATGAGTTAAACATAGTTGCAACAACAAGATCAAACAGAGTTTGTCAAAGTTTTTCTTTCTCTCTCAGTTTGTCAACTGAGTTTCTTAAGGACAAGCAAGGTTTTAAGCTTGGGGGAGTTGATACGTCTCCATCGTATCTACTTTTCCAAGCTCTTTTGCCCTTGTTTTGGACTCTAATTTGCATGATTTGAATGGAACTAACCTGGAGTGACGCTGTTTTCAGCAGAATTTCTTGGTGTTATTTTTGTGCAGAAATCAAACTTCTCCAAACGTCCTGAAAGTTTGCGGGGAGCATTTTCGGAAAATATGAAAAATCCTGCGCCAAGTTCCACCTCAGGGGGTGGGCTAGTGGGCCACTAGCCCTGCCTCCGCCACCCCCTGGTGGCAGTGGGCAAGCTTGTGGGGCCCACACGGCTCTGCCGCCCCCAATCTCAGGTCTATAAGTTCACATTCGTCCCAGAAAAAATAAAAAGAGAAGATTTCGTCGCGTTTGCGATATGGAGGCGCCGCCACAACCCGTTCTTCATCTCGAGGGCAGATCCGGAGTCCGTCTTGGGCTCCGGAGAGGGGAAATCGTCGCCATCGTTATCATCAACCTTCTTCACTCTCCAATTCCATGAAGCTCTTCGTCGTTCATGAGTAATCTATTCGTAGGCTCGCTGGGCGGTGATGAGTAGGATGAGATCTATCATGTAATCGAGTTAGTTGTGATGGGGATTGATCCCTAGTATCCACTATGTTCTGAGATTGATGTTGCTACTACTTTGCCATGCTTAATGCTTGTCACCAGGGCCCGAGTGCCATGATTTCAGATCCGAAACTATTATGGTGTCACCAATATATGTGTGTTTTAGATCTGATCTTGCAAGTTGCAGTTACCTACTATGCGTTATGATCCGGCAACCCCGGAGTGACAATAACCGGAACCACTCCCGGTGATGACCATAGTTTGAGGAGTTCATGTGTTCACCAAGTGCTAATCGTTGGTCCGGTTCTTTATTAAAAGGAGAACCTTAATATCCCGTAGTTTCCTTTTGGACCCCGCTGCCACGGGAGGGATGGACAATAGATGTCATGCAAGTTCTTTTCCCTAAGCACGTATGACGACACACGGAATGCATGCCTAAATCACATTGAAGAACGGGAGCTAGCCGCATATCTCTCCGTGTTATAACTGTTGCATGATGAATATCATCCAAACAAATCACCGACCCATTGCCTACGAGTTTGTCCTACTGCTGCTGTTACTTGTTTTGTTCTTCTGTTGTTGCTACTGTTGCTACTGCTGTTACTTGTCTTGCTCTGCTGCTACTATTGCTACTACTGTCGCTTGCTAGTGTTGCTACTTGCTACTGCTGTCACTACTGCTGTTCCTTGCAACTGCTGTTACTCGTTACACTGCTGCTACCTGCTACAATCTTGATTCGCTTGTCATTGACGGGAACTGACAATTTCCGTCAACGAGGCAACTTGGCGCCATTGATACAATCGTTAGGAATAGTCTGCCGTCAACAGATCGTTTCTGACACCGTTGTTATCATACTACTTTGCTGTTACTATTTTTCTTGCAGATACTAATCTTTCAGGTTTGGTTGAATCTGACGCATTCTGCTGCTAATACTTGAGAGTATCCTCTCACCTCCTATAGGCGTATCAACAAATTTGGGTCGAATATTCCACCCTCGAAAACTGCTACGATCCCACACACTGGTCGGCCGTCAACAACATTCTTCTAGTTGCAATTGCCGGAGAGTGCTAGCAGCATTCTTCTGGTGCCGTTGCAAGGGAAGGTCTGCTGTTACGGAGTCAGATCCCGACCTCAACACAAAGGATGACAATCAATAGATCAATTATGCTCCGACTTCCTAACATAGCGGTTCACCATACGTGCATGCTACGGGAATCACTAACTTCAACACAAGTATTTCTAGATTCACAACACCCTACTAACATAACCTTTAATATTACCAAATCCACGTCTCAAAACTAATTGAGAGGAATCAAGAATTCTCTTTCTACTCAATGCACATGAAGATGGAGGTTGTTGTATCCTCTTTGGGTACATATCACCTTTGGAACTACTTTCATAGCATAAGGCAACTACCAAGTCACGCACCGCCGTGCCCTAAAAGATCTAAGTCAAGCACATAGAGCAAAATTATCTAGCCCAAAAGATATAAGTGAAGCACTATGAGCATTCTAGCAAAATCATGATGAGTGCATGTCTCTCTCTAAAGGTGTGAAGCAAGGATGGTTGTGACACAATAAAAAGAAAAGACTCCAACGATACAAGACGCTCCAAGCAAAACGCATATCAAGTGGTAAATAAAAATATAGCTCCAAGTAATGTTACCGATGGATTGAAGACGAAAGAGGGGATGCCTTCCCGGGGCATCCCCAAGTTTAGGCTTTTTGGTGTCCTTGAATTTGGCTTGGGATTCCTTGGGCATCCCCAAGCTTGAGCTCTTTCCACTCCTTATCTCTTTGTCCATGAGAACATCACCCAAAACTTGAAAACTTCACAACACAAAACTTAAACAGAAACTCGTGATAACATTAGCACTAGAAAACAAACTACCACCTCTTTAGGTACTGTAGCAATCTTGATTTCTATTTGTATTGGTGTTGGGCTATGGTATTCTCACTTTTCCATGGCTAGTACCCCCCGATACTATCCATAGTTTCATCAAAACAAGCAACCAAATCAACAAAAACAGAATCTGTCAAAAACAGACCAGTCTGTAGGAATCTGTATACTTCGTATACTTCTGGTACCTCAAAAGATCTTTTTTAATAAAAATTACGACTGCTTGGGAAAATGGCATATTAACCAGCAGTAAAAATAATCAACTCAAAAGATCTTTTTTAATAAAAATGAAAAATCATCTCGTGAGCAAAATGTTTTCTGTCTTTTTCCAGCAGGATCAAACAACCATCACCAAGACTAGTCATAAAGGTTTTGCTTGGCTCAAACACAAAAAGAAACACAAAAAACACAATCACAACAGAATTATGATGGTGTGGATGCAACAAAACAAAAAGAAAAAGATAATTTCAATGGGTTGCCTCCCAACAAGCGCTATTGTTTAACGCCCTTAGCTAGGCATAAAAGCGATAGAATCACGTATCGTCGTCTTTGGTGCTCAAACCATAAGTGGCCCTCATCATGGATTCATAAGGAAATCTTATTTTTTTCTAGGAAAGTGCTCCTTGCCCTTCTTTAAAGGAAATTGAAATCTAACATTACCTTCCTTCATATCGATGATAGCACCGATAGTCCTTAGGAAAGGTCTACCAAGAATAATTGGGCATGTAGGATTGCAATCAATGTCAAGCACAATGAAATCCACGGGTACATAGTTCCTATTTTCAATAATAAGAACTTCATTGATCCTTCCCATGGGTTCCTTGATAGTAGAATCCGCAAGATTCAAATTAAGAGAACACTCTTCAATCTCATTAAAACCCAGAACATAACATAAAGACTTTGGAATCGCGGAAACACTAGCACCCAAATCACATAAAGCATTGCATTCATAGTTTTTGATTTTGATTTCTAGGGATAGAGACTTCCAATTCAAGTTTCTCTTCAAGAGTTTTTATCATGGCTTCGACGATATGATCGGTAAAGGCCTTGTTTTGGCTATAAGTGTGTGGAGAGTTAAACATGGATTGCATCAAGAACTGCATTCAATCAAGGAGAAACTATCATAATTGAATTCCTTGAAATCCAAGGTAGTAATTTCATTACTACTCAAAGCTTTAATATCTTCTACTCCACTTTCAATGCTTTTAGCATCAAGATAGATGGACTCCGAATCATTGGGGCACTTTTCAACCAAAGTGGATTCATATCCAGCCCCATCATCATTAGGTTTTACACAAGAAAACAAAGATTCAATGGGAGTCACACCAAGCACTTTAAGATCTTCGTGATTCTTATCACGAGAACACGCCTTTTTAAGCCATTCATGTCTAGCACGAATTTGGGCGGTTCTTTCTTTCCTCTCAATCATGGAAACACGCATAGCTTTCAAAGTTTCATCCATATTGATCTTGGGAGGAGCACATCTAACTTTCAAAGCATCAACATCACTAGACATTCTATCAACGCTCTTAGCCAAATCGTCAATTTTGAGTAGCTTTTCCTCTATGGACGCATTGAAAATCTTTTGTGAGTTGCTAAACTCTTTGATATTACACTCTAGATCAGAGGGTAATTTATTGTAATTTCCATGAGTATTGTTGTAGGAGTTGCCAAAGTTATTAGAGGAGTTGCTAGGAAAAGGCCTAGGAACATAGTTTCCTCTAAAAGCATTGTTGTTGCCAAAGTTATTCCTACCAACAAAATTAATGTCCAAGCTAGCGTTGCTACTCTCAATCAAGGAAGACAAGGGCATATCATTAGGATCAAAAGGATCACTTCTACTAGCAACCAAATTCATTAACTCATCCATCTTAGCACTCAACGAGTTAATTTCTTCTATAGCGTGTACCTTCTTACTAGTAGGTGACCTTTCAGTGTGCCACTGAGAGTAGTTCGTCATGATATTGTCTAAGAGCTTTGTGGCTTCCCCTAACGTGATTTCCATGAATGTTCCACCTGAGGCGGAGTCCAAGATATTTCTAGAAGCGAAATTCAAGCCAGCGTTGAAGATTTGTAGAATCATCCAAAGACTCAAGCCATGAGCGGAACAATTTCTAATCATCAATTTCATTCTCTCCCAAGATTGTGCAACATGTTCATGATCAAGTTGCTTAAAATTCATGATATCATTAAGGAGAGAGATAATCTTAGCCGGAGGAAAATACTTGGATATATAAGCATCTTTGCACTTATCCCAAGAATCGATACTATTTTTGGGCAAAGACGAAAACCAAGTTTTTGCTCGATCGCGCAACGAGAAAGGAAAAAGCTTCAATTTAATCACATCATTATCCACATCTTACTTCTTTTGCATATCACAAAGCTCAATGAAGGTATTGAGATGGGATGCGACATCTTCACTGGGAAGGCCGAAGAATTTCTCTTTCATAACAAGATTCAGCAAAGTGGCATTGATTTCGTATGACTCCGCACTAGTGGCAGGAGCAATCGCAGTACTAATAAAATCATTATTATTAGTATTCGAGAAGTCACAAAGTTAGGTGTTTTCAGTAATGGTGAGTTCGACAAGCAAGCAAGCACACAAGCGAACAAAGAGCAAGCGGGGAAAAAGGCGAACGAAAAGGCGAACGAAAAAGGCAAATTTGTGAAGTGGGGGAGAGGAAAACGAGAGGCAACTCACAAACAAAGTAAATGCAAGAGATGAGTTTGCGACACTTACTTGGATGAGTTCTTGACTTGATACTCCCCAGCAACGGCGCCAGATATTCTTCTGCTACGGCAACAAAAGTCCTTCCCCGGCAACGGCGCCAGAAATTCTTCTTGTTACTTCTCAAACAACAGCGCCGAAAATTGACACATTGACGGAGACTTGCTTGCATCGGTTTTTTCCCTTGAAGAGGAAAGGGTGATGCAGCACAGGAGCAGTATGTATTTCCCTCAGTTTGAGAACCAAGGTATCAATCCAGTAGGAGAATCTCGTCAAGTCCAGAGTACCTGCACAAACAGAAAGAGCTTGCACCCAACGCTTTAAAGGGGTTGTCAATCCTTTCAAGATTGATTCCAAAGTGAGATCTGAAGGCGGAAAGTGCAACGAAGAAAAAGTGTAAGGCTGAAAATATGGTGTGGAGTAGACCCGGGGGCCATAGTGTTCACTAGAGGCTTCTCTCAAAATAGCAAATATTATGGTGGGTGAACAACTTACTGTCGAGCAATTGATAGAAACGCTCAAAGTCATGACGATATCTAAGGCAATGATCATACATATAAGCATCACGTCCGAGACAAGTAGACCGATACTTTCTGCATCTTCTACTATTAGTCCACACATCGACCGCTATCCAGCATGCATCTAGTGTATTGAGTTCATGACGAACAGAGTAACGCCTTAAGCAAGATGACATGATGTAGAGGGATAATCTCAAACCAATGATGAAAACCCCATCTTTTTACCCTTGATGGCAACAACACGATACGTGCCTCACTACCCCTTCTGCCACTGGGTGAGGTCACCGCACGGTATGAACCCAAAACCAAGCACTTCTCCCATTGCAAGAATCATAGATCTAGTTGGCCAGACAAAACCCACAACTCGAAGAGAATTACAAGGATATGAAATCATGCATAAGAGAGATGAGAAGAAACTCAAATAAGATTCATAGATAATCTGATCATAAATCCACAATTCATCGGATCTCGACAAACACACCGGAAAAGAAGATTACATCGGATAGATCTCTATGAAGATCATGGAGAACTTTGTATTGAAGATCCAAGAGAGAGAAGAAGCCATCTAGCTACTAGCTATGTACCCGTAGGTCTATGGTGAACTACTTACGCATCATCGTAGAGGTCATGGTGTTGATGAAGAAGCCCTCGGTGTCCGAATCCCCCCTCCGGCAGGGCACCAGAATGTACCCCGGATGGGATCTTGCGGAGACAGAAGCTTGTGGCGGCGAAAAAGTACTTTCGATGATCTCCTGATTTTTTCTGGGATTTTAGGGAATTTATTGGAGAAAGTCCTTGGGCAAAGGTGGCCCAGGGAGCCCAAAAGCCAGGGGGTCCTTGTGGCCGCGGCTAGGGAGCTTGTGGGGTCCCTGCAGGGCCCTGCCCTGATTCTCATGCTTCTCGATCTTTTTCTGTTTCGGAAAAAATCTTTTTGGCAGTTTCATTCCGTTTGTACTCCGTTCAAAATCCTCCTCTGAAAGGGGTAAAAAGATGGAAAAAATAGGAACTGGCACATGGCACTGAGTTAATAAGTTAGTCCCAAAAAATATATAAAAGCCATGCAAAACATCCAAAGTTTGACAAGATAATAACATGAAACCATAAAAAATTATAGATACGTTGGAGACGTATCAGCCATGAGCAATGAAGATAGTGTAACGACTACAAACTTAAACTATCACATGAAGTGCAGTGAAGACATGTGTTACCAGCAACACTGGAGTTAGAGCTGACGTTACTAGTAACTTCCGTAGTTATTAGTATTAACTCGCCCTTGTAATGAGGTTCGGCCGGTCGTGGCGCACTCTATATAAGACACTCTCAAGCTCCTGACCAAGGGTTTAGCATCCTATATTATCACACACCCCATAAGCAAACATCAGCTCGAGGGCTCGAGACTTAGGGTTGTTACCACTCCCGAGTGGGGCCCGCACTCATACATCTGAGTGTATCCACTATGCCCTAGATAGGCTCCACCCCTCATTTGTATCCCTAGTATTATTGCCAGGATCATTCCCACGACAGTTCGCGCCCAGCGCCGGGCTACGCGTTTAGTAAGTTCGGCACAGTTGGAATTCTTACCTTTTTCGTCATCATGATGACACTCGACAAAGAGATCCTCTTCGGTTCCCTCAGCTTTGTCGTCGACGACTCAACATGGCTGCAAGACGCGCCGCTAGACACCGCCGCCCTTCCCGCCCGAAGGACGTCGCGTTTCAACGCGGTTGCGCACAGGGTCTTGATCCGACAGCAATCGGTGTCGTACCACTCAGTACCCCGATGTCCTGCTGCAGTCCTTTGCAAGCGCTCCGCGAGCTTGCGACTGTAGGGATGGATCGAGCATGCGATGACCCACCAGGCCACTTCAGGTCAGGTGGCTATACTCAATTTAGATGATCCCACAGTAAACCTCTTCCCATTGTCGAGCGGCGGGTTGTTTGGCGATTCCAACGGCAAAAGTAGCGGAGACGCCGCGGAGGTCTTGATGGCCGACACAACCAGGGGAGGAGCTCTTCGATTCTCCATGGAGAACTCTCTCGGTCGTGATGACAGGGAGCATCGTCACAACGATGGTAGTCATCATGTCGCGCAGCCACTCACGGAGCAACAGTGAGAGGAACTTCGGCAGAGGAGCGAACAAGCTCTCCGTACCCCCATAACCGGGAATGCCCCGGAGGAGTTAGCATTGGAAAATGCACGTTAGGCCACTCTGGCCGAGCGTGAACATCTCGAGCGGCTCCAATAGTTACTCGACACTCGAGCTGCGAGGGACCAGCCCAGTTCTAGTCATAATCGCCTGCAGTTGTTTCTAAACGACCGTCGGCGCCACATTGAGGTGATGCGAACACCTTTTTTTGAACCTGGCCGCCGCCACTCGGATCGTTGATTCCATTCAGTCGAGTGAGATCGTAGCCGGAGAAGGCATTCGACAGATCTAGGCTTTGTTGATGACTGTCTTGCAACAAAACTCCGCACTGTTGCAATCGGGGCACCGTATCCATAGCAGGTCCATCCAGGCGGACACGGTGCAGTCGGCTCATAGCCCGCATGCACGCGGAAGACGTCAAAGCTCTCCTCCTCTTCCGAGAGGCCCGCACGGGGATCGAAGACATGATTTTCAGGTTTGTAGCAAAACGCCTCCCCCGAGGAGTGGTTCAATCGGACACTGACCCCATGACCGCATGCCAAGCCCCAGTCAGCGCATGGATTATGGGGACGAAGGCTACCGGTCCCCTTAGTTCAATGCAAGGTCCATAATCATGCAGAATGTGGTTGACCAATCACGAGCAGGCCGTGGGGTATCTAGCCTCGAGTGCTTCGGTCGACACATCCGTGAAGCGGAGAACCCCTTCAATTACCGATTGCCCACGGGGATCGGCAATTTCAATGGTGAGTCCAAACCGAAGACCTGGATCGAAGATTACCGAGTGGCCGTCTAGATAGGCGGTGGCGATGACTTCATCACAATGAACCATCTGCCCCTCATGCTAGAGGGATCGGCAAGGTCATGGCTCAATCAGCTTCCCTCTAGTAGCATTCATAGCTAGGGGATCTGACATGAGTGTTTGTCAAAACATTCGAGGACACCTACAAGCACCCTGGTGGCATAACGAAGCTACATCACTATGTCCAGAAGAGCAACTATAATCTCCGAGAGTACATCCAACAATGGACCGTGTTGCACAACACGGTGGAGGATGTCATCGAGCATCATGCCATGTGCACTTTCAAAGCGGGCAGTCGGTACCGGGAGCTCATCTTAAGTTTGGCTGATCGGGGGATCTGCCCTCAGTTAGGCAAAGGAAATTGCCAATCGCTACACAAATGGAGAAGAAGAAGACCGCCTCCGGAGCGGCAAAGGCCGAGCCAGCGAAGCCCCGCAGCCATGCAACACCGGGAAGAAAACAAAAGCAAAAGGGCGACCCATCGGGCAAAGACAAAGTAGTTGTTGTCCTAGGGCAATGCCAAAGCAAGCCCACGCAGTAGAAGAAGAAAGATTGGACATGCAAAAAGAAGGTTGAGTCCAAGATCCACAGTTTGGACCAACCGTGTCCAATCCATGCCAGGAAGGTTGATGAGGGGGAGATCATCCCCGCCAAGCACATGGCTTGAGATTGTCGCGTGTTCTGGGACGAGATTGGCGGAGAACCCTCCGGCGATAAGAGCGACGAGGACGATCAGCATGCTACCCCTGGGTACCTGAACATCGAGAAAGTCTGCATGATTTTTGTCGACATCGAGAGTATGAGCCGATTGAAAGTCATCAATCAGGAGGTAAACATGGCAGCTCCGGCTGTCACGAAGTACCTCGATTGGGCAAAGACGCCGGTCACGTTCGATCAGTCGGACCACCCGAACAACATTGCCATCCCTGGGGGACACGCGTTGGTCGTCAATCCAATTGTCAATGGGGTTCGACTACGGAAGGTCCTTGTGGATGGTGGCACCGGCCTCAACATCATCTACGTCGACACGCTCAGGGCCATGCACATTCTGTTGTCCCAGTTGAGCAAGAGTAACATGCAGTTCCACGGGGTCATCCCCAGGAAGAAGGCCGAATCACTCGTTCAGATCACCCTGAATGTTGTATTCGGCGGTGTGAAGAATTACAGGAAGGAGAGACTGACCTTTGAGGTGGCCGACTTCTGAAGTGCCTATAACGCCATCATGGGTAGGCCTGCCTACACGTGTTTCATGGCCCGTCCATGCTACGTGTATCTTAAACTTAAGATGCTAGGGCCAAAAGGTGTGATTACGGTGACCGGCAATCGGAAGATCGCCGAAGAATGCCTCTAGCAGGGCTTTAGGATCGCCAACGAGCAAGTCCTTGCAGCCGATATCGAAGGGTACAAGAAGGCGGTGGACTCTGCTGACTTGCTCAGGTCCAAACGGCCAGTGACTGAGTCCACTTTCAATCGGTCGGCGAGACCAAGCAGGTTCACATCCACCCTACCGATCCGAGTGCCTCTGGGACAAACATTTTCACTTCACTCGATGACGAATAGGAAGCCGAGCTCATCCAGTTCCTCTATGAGAACTCGGACATCTTCGCATGGAAGCCATCTGACATGTTGGGTGTTCCCACAGAACTGGCTGAGCACCACCTCCGAGTGGACTCTAAAGTCAAGCCCGTCAAGGAACACTTGCACCGCTCCTCCATGGAGAAGGCAAAGCAATCGGAGAGGAGATTGCTCGGCTCCTAGCTGTTGAGTTCATCCGCGAGGTTTACCACTCCGAGTGGTTGGCAAACGTGGTCATTGTGCCTAAGAAGAACATTTCACTCCGAATGTGTATTGACTTCAAGCACCTTAACCGGGCCTGCCCGAAGGACCATTTCCCTTTACCTCGCATATATCAGGTTGTAGATTCAACTATTGGATGTGAACGCTTGTTGTTCCTGGATGCAAACTCCGGTTACTACCAGATCCGAATGTATGGACCTCATGAAATAAAAATGGCCTTCATCACCCCATTCGGGTATTTTGCTACATCACCATGCCATTCCGCCTAAAAAATGCTAGGTCTAATTTCCAGCGCATGATTCAGATATGTCTCCAGGAATAGATAATTCGAAATGTCGAAGCGTACATGGATGACATCATGGTCAAGTCCAGGAAAGGTTACAACCTCTTGTCCGACCTCGCCGAAACCTTCGCGAACCTCCGATGCTTCGAGATCAAGCTTAATCCGGCCAAGTGCACTTTTGGCATACCGGTCTATAAGCTACTCGGTTTCCTTGTTCCCGAGCAAGGCATTGATGCCAATCCCGATAAAATCGGCACCATAGTCCAAATGAGAGGACTAGAGCGCATCCATGATGTGCAGAGGCTTACTGGTTGCCTCGCGGCTCTGAGCCTCTTCATCTCAAGACTTGGTGAGAAGGCTCTGTGATGGGGTTATAGTCCCAGGGTAGGGTCATAGGCCTGCCCTATAGGTCCTACCCAAGGACTACCCTTCATAGAGGGCAAGGCCCTTAGATAGTTCTGACTGAACTAAGGACCCCCCATCATCCAGTCGGTGATGAGCATTCGGAGCATATTTATCGTACCGACCGAATTCCACTCTGTACATCGTAACCTCCCAGGAGGGCAACGGCCATACGTTTTCATACACCATTATTAGCATTTAAGGCATACATTACCTGTAATGTAGGCATTTATTCGGCACTACTCCACCCCTGTCCGTCGGGCCGTTGTGAAGGGCAGCGCACTCTATATAAGCCGCCCTTCCCCACTGGTGCAGGGGTTGGCATTTACTGTAATCCTATATTCCACTCGACACTAAGCTCCCAAGAGCACTGAGACGTAGGGCTTTTACCTCCACCGCAGAGGGGCCTGAACTCATACAACCTCGCCGTAGCTAAGGCTCTGCCCATCCTTTTGTACCCTACACATCTACTGTCAGACTTATACCCACGACAGTTGGCGCCCACCGTGGGGCAGGCGTCTAAGCGACTTCCGGCGAGTTTGCAGCTTCATCTTTTCATCATGTCGTCCGGCAGAGATTTATGCATGGGTCGGGAGATCCTCTTTGGCGCACTCTCCTTCATCGTCGACGATTCGACATGGCTTCGGGATGCGTCTCTCGATCTCGAGGCGCTCCCCAGTCGCAGGGCTACGCACTTCCGTGCCGGTGCCCGCGGCGTCCTTCTTCTCCAGTAGTCGGCCCCGGTGTCGACCCTCGCCCCCGTCACGCACCGCAACAAGCGGTCCCGCCGTCTGTGGCTCCAGCGTTGGGTGCGACACGCCCAGGCGCGCCAGAACGCGTCCTCTCAAGTGGCGGTCCTCGAGTCGGTTGTGGTCGCGCCGCCGTCCCAGTGCTTGGACTCAGTTCCAACTGAGTTACCATCCGAGTACTTGGGCCGCGGGCCTGCAGCCGAAGTTCTCATGGCAAATTCCCATGAAAGTCCCCACCGGACTGGCCGGAACGAGCACGAGGTCAGCGAATCGTCCGACGCTCGCCGTCAACACCACGGTTCTGCCAGTCGATGCACTCGTCAGAGAAACGTCGAGGTGTTCCGTACACCCGTCCTCAACCTGGCTGCCGCTGCCAAGATAGCCGATTCCCTCCAACCGACTGATTTGGAGGCTGGTAGAGGGATCGAGCAGATCCGTGCCCTGTTGCACACGGTGCAGCAGCAGAATTCGGCGGTATCCCAGTCACACAATAGGATCCACAACAGTTCTGTTCATGCGAACACGCATCGGTCGGTTTACAGCCCCCACTCTCATCAGCGACGCAGAGGGGGCAGCCGTTCCACGAATCCCGAAGATCGTCGCCGTTCACGCACCCCTCCGCGGGGTGGGCCTTATGGGCCCCGACATCATGATGGTCGGCGTTCAGTCAGTGACACGTATGATGCAAGGCCTAACACAAGAGGGTACATCGCCCAGAGGAAGGTCGATAGGAGTCGAGCCCACCATGATGGTCACGATAGAGACCGTCCGAGTGGAAGCAGGACCGTCGTCTTTGGCCCCGAGTGCTTCACTCGGGCCATCCGTTCAGCTGACATCCCTCCCAACTTCCGATTGGCGATGGGGATCAACAAGTTCACAGGAGAATCCAGGCCAGAAACGTGGCTGGACGACTACCGAGTGGCGGTCCAGATCGGTGGCGGAGATGACCAGGTCGCCATGAAACATCTCCCCCTGATGCTCGACGGCTCGACACGAGCGTGGTTGAATCAGTTGGCTCCATCAAGCATCTACAGCTGGGCAGATCTGTCCCGAGTGTTCATCAGGACCTTCGAGGGCACGTGCAAACGCCCTGCTGGTCTCGTGGAGCTCCATCACTGCATCCAGAAGCAGAATGAGCCCCTGCACGATTTCATCCAGCGCTGGACGACCCTCTACCACACGGTGGAGAACGTCACAGAGCATCAAGCAGTCTGCGCATTCAAGGCAGGCGTGCCGTACAGAGATCTGTACCTGAAGTTTGGTCGGACAGGCGACATCTCCATGAGCAAGATGATGGAGATAGTCGCACGCTATGAAAATGGCGAAGAAGAGGACCGCATACATAGCGGCAAGCACAAGGCAGTCGCCGACGGAGATGGGAACAGCAATCGGAAGCAAAAGCAGAAAGCTCCGTCCACTCCGCAGGCAGAGGCAGCTGCCGTTACAAATGCCAAGTTCAAGGGCAAGGGGAAAGCTCAGGACACCCCCAAGAAGAAGCAGTTCGGGAACTCCATCCTGGATCAGCCATGTCCAATCCACACGAAGATGGATGAAGAAGGCAACGCCATATTCCCGAAGCACACCACTCGGCAATGTCGCCTCCTGATCCAAGGGTTCGGCGAAGGACAGCCGAGTGAAAAGTACAACGAGCAAGATGATGAGGACAAGGAGGATCCGTTACCCCAAGTCCACGCAACATTGATGATTTTTTCTGACGTGGAAAGCAAGAGTCGACTGAAGCTGGTGAACAGGGAGGTGAACATGGCCACCCCGACCAACCCCACGTTCCTCAAATGGTCTCAGACTGCGATCACCTTTGATCAGTCGGATCATCCAGCACACGTGCCCACCCCGGGGAGGCAGGCTCTGGTAGTCGACCCGGTGGTGGAAGGAGTCCGACTGCGCAAAGTCCTCATGGATGGCGGCAGCGGCTTGAACATCATGTACGCTAACACTCTCAAGGGGATGGGCATTCCGATGTCCAAACTTAATTAGCGAGAGCAGCATGCAGTTCCACGGAGTCGTCCTAGGACGAAAGGCCAAATCACTCAGCCAGATCGCGTTGGACGTTGTTTTCGGCTCCGACAAGAACTTCCGCAAGGAAAAGCTGACATTCGAGGTGGTGGACTTCCAGAGTGTATACCATGCAATTCTGGGCCATCCGGCGTATGCACGTTTCATGGCCCGTCCATGTTACGTGTATTTGAAGCTGAAAATGCCGGGTCCCAAAGGTGTGATCACCATCACAGGCAATCGGCAGCGGGCCGAAGAGTGTCTGCAGCAGCGGTCGCAGATCGCCGATCAGCAGATGGCTATCCTCAAGCTGGATGTGTACAAGAAGACGGCCGACCCCGCTGACTTGATGCGTTCGAAGAAGCCAGCTTCGGAGTCCGCATTCCAGTCGGCGGGCGACACGAAGAAAGTCAGCATCCACCCGACGGACGACACCGCCGCCCCGACGAACATCTCCACCACCCTTGATCCAAAATAGGGAGCCGAGCTCATCCAATTCCTCCGTGAGAAGTGGGACATTTTCGCATGGAAACCCGCTGACATGACAGGTGTACCCAGGGAGTTGGCTGAGCACCGACTGCATGTGGATCCTACCGCTCGGCCCGTCCGAGAACGCCTGCATCGGTCCGCCGCGGACAAAAGGAAGGCAATCGGAGAGGAGGTGGCTAAACTTTTGGTAGCCAACTTCATTCGCGAGGTACACCACTCTGAGTGGCTCACCAATGTTGTCATGGTGCCCAAGAAGGACAAGTCCCTCCGTATGTGCATCGACTTCAAGCATCTCAATAAGGTCTACGCGAAAGATCATTTCCCGCTCCCCCGCATTGATCAAATTGTCGATTCGACCGCGGGTTGCGAGCGTTTATCATTCCTTGATGCCTATTCGGGCTATCATTAGATCCGTTTGTATGGTCCGGATGAATTAAAAACAGCCTTCATCACCCAATTCGGGTGTTTCTGCTACATCACTATGCCATTCGGTTTGAAGAATGCAGGAGCAAATTTTATGCGCATGATCCAGAAATGCCTCCTTGACCAGATCAGTCGAAATGTGGAGGCATATATGGACGATATCGTAGTCAAGTCACGCAAAGGTTCTGACCTGCTGACTGACTTGGCAGAAACATTCTCCAACCTTCGTAGGTACGATATCAAGCTCAACCCTGCCAAGTGTTCATTCGGTGTTCCCAGCGGAAAGTTACTCGGTTTCTTTGTTTCCGAACAAGGAATCGATGTCAATTCCGAAAAGATCGGGACCATCGTCCGAATGGAGCGGCCGGTTAGAATACATGATGTTCAAAGGCTCACAGGTTGCCTAGCGGCTTTGAGCAGGTTTATCGCTCGACTCGGCGAGAAGGCGTTACCTCTGTACCGACTCATGAAGAAATCAGATACTTTCGAGTGGACAGACGAAGCCCAGATTGCATTCGACGACCTCAAAGCCCTGCTTTCCACCCAGCCGGTTCTTACTGCCCCGCTCAGTAAAGAACCCCTTCTTCTGTACATCGCGGCTACAAATCAAGTCGTCAGCACTGTTCTCACAGTCGAACGTGAAGAAGAAGGCAAAGCGTACAAGGTTCAGCGGCCAGTATATTATGTCTCCGAAGTCCTGACTCCTTCCAAGCAGAGGTATCCCCATTATCAAAAGATTATTTATGGGATCTACATGACTGCATAGAAGGTGGCTCACTATTTCCAAGACCACTCGGTGTCTGTCATTTCTGATGCTCCGTTGTCGGAAATCCTCCACAATCGAGACGCATCAGGCCGAGTGGCGTAGTGGGCTATGGAGATGTTATACTGCGACATCAAGTTTGCAGCCAAGAAGGCTATAAAGTCTCAAGCTCTGGCTGACTTCATAGTAGAATGGGTTGAACAACAGCAACCGACTCACATCTACTCGGCTCATTGGACTATGTTCTTCGATGGTCCAAGATGCTGAATGGCTCCGGCGCTGGCGTAGTGATCATATCGCCAAAAGGTGATAAGCTTAAGTATGTGTTGCAGATACATTTCGATTCTTCCAACAATGAGGCAGAGTATGAAGCTCTCCTTTACGGATTGCGCATGGCCATCACACTCGGCGTCCGTCGCCTGATGGTCAATGGCGATTCAGATTTGGTGGTTAATCAAGTGATGAAGGAGTGGGATGTCAGGAACCCCACCATGACTGCATACTGCAACGCAGTAAGGAAGCTCGAGAAGAAGTTTGAAGGTCTGGAACTTCACCATGTTCCGCGACTGAAGAACCAAGCTGCTGATGAGTTGGCAAAACTCGGATCCACTCGGAGACCAGTCCCGAGTGATGTCTGCCTTGAGCACCTACATCTCCCTTCGGTGAAAGAAGATCCTTTTACAGAGGAACCGGTACAACCGAAGAGTTCAACAGATCCGACTGAAGTCGAGGTCCCCGCTGTGGTTGATTTGATCATGGAGATTCTTGCTATCATCCCCGATTGTACTGTGCTGTTCATTGCATACATCCTGAGTCAAGAATTACCAGAGGACGAAGTCCAAGCGAGGCAGATCGTCCGCAGGTCGAAGTCCTTCACCGTCATTGATGGCTAGTTGTACAAGGAAAGTGTTTCAGGAGTCCTTCAGCGATGCATCTCCCCTGAGGAGGGACAGTTAATCCTGGAAGAAATTCACTCGGGAACTTGCGGCCATCATGCCTCCTCAAGAGCAATCGTCGCCAAAGCATTCAGAGCTGGCTTCTTCTGGTTGCAGGCGAATGAAATGGCAAAGGATATGGTCGACCGATGCGAAGGCTGTCAGTTCTATTCGAACAAGTCCCACAAGCCAACGTCTGCGCTGAAGACAATCCCCTTGTTTGGCCGTTCGTAGTGTGGGGATTAGATATAGTCGGTCCATTCAGAACTGGCCAAGGGGGATTCACTCATCTGTTGGTGGCAGTCGACAAGTTCACCAAGTGGATTGAAGCCAAGCCCATCAAGAAGCTCGACACCCTTACGGCCATCAAATTTGTCAGATACATCATCTCCAGATTCGGAGTCCCGCACAGCATAATCACTGACAATGGCACAAACTTTGACTCAGACAGATTCAAAGGTTTTTGCACAGGCCAAGGTATCCGAGTGGATTTTGCATCTGTGGCGCACCCTCAAACCAACGGGCAAGCAAAGCAGGCGAACAGACTTATTCTTCAAGGGTTGAAGCCTCAACTCCTGCGAGAAGTTGGACATGCCGCCGGCGCATGGGTCACCGAGCTGCCTTCGGTGTTGTGGGGCCTCCGCACAACTCCGAATAGATCTACAGGGCGATCCCCGTTCTTCCTCGTTTATGGAGTAGAGGCAGTCCTTCCGAGTGACTTGCTTCACAACTCTCCACGAGTCGAACTCTTCTCCGAAGCCGAAGCGGAGCAGGCCAGGCAAGACGGAGTGGATCTACTAGAAGAAGAGCGCGAGATGGCACTGACTCGCTCAACAATTTATCAACAAGATCTGCGGTGTTTTCACGCGCGGCACGTCAGGAGTCGCACATTCCAAGAAGGTGACCTCGTGCTCCGAGTGGACCAGCAGAGGCCTCACAAGTTGGCTCCCGCCTGGGAAGGACCCTTCATCATCTCAAAGGTGCTGAACAACGGAGCAAATCGACTCTACAACCTCGACAGGGAAACGGAAGAGCCACGAGCATGGAACGGAGATCTCCTGAAGCGCTTCTACACGTGACCGCCGACGGAGGCAATGTAAAGAACAAGTATCATTGAAGTAATACAAAGCAGACTGATTTTTTGCACGTCCAAAATTCTTCCGCGTTTGCAGACTCCGGTCTAAAAAACTCTCTCCGAGTGTGCGCTAACAACCGCACTCGGGGACTTAGCTGCGACCCAGAGTCGCCTAAGTAAAAAAATCTCTCCGAGTGTGCACTAAAAGTCGCACTCGGGGACTTAGGTGCGATCCAGAATCGCCTAAGTACAAACTCTCTCCGAGTGTGCACTAAAAGTCGCACTCGGGGACTTAGCTGAGACCCAGAGTCGCCTAAGTAAAAAATTCTCTCCGAGTGTGCGCTAACAGCCGCACTCGGGGACTTAGCTGCGACCCAGAGTCACCTAAGTAAAAAAACTCTCTCCTAGTGTGCGCTAACAGCCGCACTCGGGGACTTAGCTGCGTCCCAGAGTCGCCTAAGTAAAAAATTCTCTCCGAGTGTGCGCTAACAGCCGCACTCGGGGACTTAGTTTTAACCCAGAGTCGCCTAAGTAAAAAACTCTCTCCGAGTGTGCGCTAACAGCCGCACTCGGGGACTTAGCTGCGACCTAGAGTCGCCTAAGTAAAAAACTCTCTCCGAGTGTGCACTAAAAGTCGCACTCGGGGACTTAGCTATGATCCAGAATCGCCTAAGTACAAACTCTCTCCGAGTGTGCACTAAAACTCGCACTCGGGGACTTAGCTGCGACCCAGAGTCGCCTAAGTAAAAAATTATCTCCGAGTGTGAGCTAACAGCCGCACTCGGGGACTTAGTTGCGACCTAGAGTCGCCTAAGTAAAAAACTCTCTCCGAGTGTGTGCTAACAACCGCACTCGGGGACTTAGCTGCAACCTAGAGTCGCCTAAGTAAAAAACTCTCTCCGAGTGTGTGCTAACAGCCGCACTTGGGGACTTAGCTGCGACCCAGAGTCGCCTAAGTAAAAAACTCTCTCCGAGTGTGCCCTAAAAGTCGCACTCTGGGACTTAGCTGCGATTCAGAATCGCCTAAGTACAAACCTCGCTCCGAGTGCGCACCAAAAGCCGCACTCGGGGACTTAGGTTCAATTCAGAATCGCCTAAGTACAAAACTCGCTCCGAGTGCGCACTAAAAGCCGCACTCGGAGACTTAGCTGCGATCCAGAATCGCCTAAGTAAAAAAGCTTCCTTCAAGTGTATCCTCCAGATCCACTCGGAGGCTTAGCAGACCCTCATTGAGGCTCATGTGGATGTGAAGACAACTGACAACTACATGAGTATCAACTCACTCCGAGTGCGCACGAGATGCCGCACTCGGGGACTTAGCTTCGATCCAGAATCGCCGAAGTAAAAAAGCTTCCTTCGAGTGTATCCTCGAGATCCACTCGGAGGCTTAGCAGACCCTCATTGAGGCTCATGTGGATGTGAAGACAACTAACAACTACATGAGTATCAACTCACTCCGAGTGCGCACGAGATGCCGCACTCGGGGACTTAGCTGCGATCTAGAATCACCTAAGTAAAAAGCTTCCTTCGAGTGTATCCTCGAGATCCACTCGGAGGCTTAGCAGACTCTCATTGAGGCTCATGTGGATGTGAAGACAACTGACAATTACATGTTGCGCATGTTTGCCATTGGCTTCACCAAGAAACGCAAAACAAAAACCACGAGCCAAAATCGTGTTAGAAAATAAACTTGGCGAAAGAAGAGCAAAATATTCGATTCAAATTCAAAGTTGGATGTACGATAGTCGGCTCGGTGTGGATCAAGCTTATCCACACCGAACCACGAATGTGACGGCCAACAGCAGTGGCCCAAGTTTGATACAGATAACACTCGGCATACCGAGGTAAAGTTTTTCAAGCGTCATCAGGACTGGCACCGGGACTGGCAGGCTCCACAAAGGTCTCAAGGTCGATCCCGTCCGCGATATGAGTGGCTGTCTGCAGGAAGGTCTCCATGAAATCTTTGAATCAAAACTACTTGGTGTTGGCGACATGCAACGCCTTCAGCTTTTCTTCGCGAGCTTCCTTGCAGTGCACTCGGACCAGCGATAGCGCCACGTCCGCACCACAACGAGCGGCAGACTTCTTCCATGCCTTCACTCTGTTCGGGACGTCCTCCAGCCGAGTCATCAACCCTTCTATTTCCTGCCGCGAATCGTCTTCGGGCCACAGCTCCTTGTAGATCCGGCCAATGACTTCTCTCAGACGGCCGATGAAAGGTCCCACTTGGCTTCGTCGCCGAGTGGAACGTTCGGAACAACCGACCGTTCAATGTCGGCTGCTTCAGCCTCAGCGTCCAGACAAAAATCTGCAAAGAAAAGAAGAGTAGAAAGTAAGCGCAGAATGAATTACAAAGTCAAGAAGCACTAGGCAAAAAGCTTACCACCGAGCAGTGCAATCATCTTCCTTGCCCAGTCGTTGACATACTTCTCCTGCGAAATGCATCGTCGGTTCATCACCTTCATCTGACCCATTAGTTCAGTTCTTTGCTTGCCCATTTTCTCAATTTTGGCCACCAATGCCTTGTTGGTATCCCGGGATTCCTCCAACGACTTCTCTCGGTCAGCAAGAGCCCCCTTCACACCAGCCAAGTCATTCACAGCCGCCTCCAATTCCGCAGCAAGCTGAACCTTTTCAGCCTTCAGAGTATTGTACGCGGATCCCATTTCGCAAGTCTTCTGCCAAATTAGTGCAAAGGGAAGCTCAGACACATTCAACAAGGAAAACAAACAAAGCTTAAAGTTCTTCAGACCCCTGCCGATGCAAGCACTCGACAGCGGTCTCGGGGACTACACCCAGTGGGTTCACTAAGAGTGACCCCAGTGGCATGAAGCTCGAACTGGCAGACCCTATTGAGCTACATGACAAACAGACAAATCTACGAGAATGCTATTACCCGACCTGAGTAACACTACTCTCGGGGACTACAACCACTGGACGCACTCCGAGTGGCCCCACTGGTAATATTCGGGTAGACTAGCTCTGATCTGCTCAGATAACTGAAAATGCATATAAAGACAACTGTCGGTGCAAGCACTCGACAGAAGTCTCGGGGACTACACCCACTGGGTTCACTCGGCGTGAACCCACTGCAAAATAATCCTACTGTATCCGAGTATATCACTTAAACCCCCATTGGGTTACAAGAGGAAAGTAAACACTGTCGGGGAACGTCGCAAGGGAAACAAAAAAATTCCTACGCGCACGAAGACCTATCATGGTGATGTCCATCTACGAGAGGGGATGTGTGATCTACGTACCCTTGTAGACCGTACAGCAGAAGCGTTAGTGAACGCGGTTGATGTAGTGGAACGTCCTCACGTCCCTCGATCCGACCTGCGAACCGTCCTGCGATCAGTCCCACGATCTAGTGCCGAACGGACGGCACCTCCGCGTTCAGCACACGTACAACTCGACGATGATCTCGGCCTTCTTGATCCAGCAAGAGAGACCGAGAGGTAGAAGAGTTCTCCAGCAGCGTGAAGGCACTCCGGAGGCTGGTGATGATCTCGTCTCAGCAGGGCTCCGCCCGAGCTCCGCAGAAACACGATCTAGAGGTAAAACCGTGGAGATATGTGGTCGGGCTGTCGTGGCAAAGTTGTCTCAAATCAGCCCTAAACCCCCACTATATATAGGAGGAGGAGGGGGGAGACTTGCCTTGGGGTCCAAGGACTCCCAAGGGGTCGGCCGAACCTAAGGGGGAAGGTCTCCCCCTCCCAAACCGAAATCTACTTGGTTTGGAAGGTGGAGTCCTTCCCTTTCCCACCTCCTTCTTTTTTTTTTCCTTTTCTCTTTGATTTTTCTTCCAATGGGCATAGGGCTCTTTTGGGCTATTCCACCAGCCCACTAAGGGCTGGTGCGCCACCCCCAAGGCCTATGGGCTTCCCCGGGGTGGGTTGCCCCCCCGGTGAACTCCCGGAACCCATTCGTCATTCCCGGTAACTCCGAAAAACCTTTAGGTAATCAAATGAGGTCATCCTATATATCAATCTTCGTTTCCGGACCATTCCGGAGATCCTCGTGACGTCCGTGATCTCATCCGGGACTCCGAACAACATTCGGTAACCAACCATATAACTCAAATACACATAAAACAACGTCGAACCTTAAGTGTGGAGACCCTGCGGGTTCGAGAACTATGTAGACATGACCCGAGAGACTCCTCGGTCAATATCCAATAGCGGGACCTGGATGCCCATATTGGATCCTACATATTCTATGAAGACCTTATCGTTTGAACCTCAGTGCCAAGGATTCATATAATCCCATATGTCATTCCCTTTGTCCTTCGGTATGTTACTTGCCCGAGATTCGATCGTCTGTATCCGCATACCTATTTCTATCTCGTTTACCGGCAAGTCTCTTTACTCGTTCTGTAATACAAGATCCTGCAACTTACACTAAGTCACATTGCTTGCAAGGCTTGTGTGTGATGTTGTATTACCGAGTGGGCCCTTAGATACCTCTCCGTCACACGGAGTGACAAATCCCAGTCTCGATCCATACTAACTCAATGAACACCTTCGGAGATGCCTGTAGAGCATCTTTATCGTCACCCAGTTACGTTGCGACGTTTGATACACACAAAGCATTCCTCCGGTGTCCGTGAGTTATATGATCTCATGGTCATAGGAACAAACACTTGACACGCAGAAAACAGTAGCAACAAAAATGACACGATCAACATGCTACGTCTATTAGTTTGGGTCTAGTCCATCACATGATTCTCCTACTGATGTGATCCCGTTATCAAGTGACAACACTTGCCTATGGCCAGGAAACCTTGACCATCTTTGATCAATGAGCTAGTCAACTAGAGGCTTACTAGGGACAATGTTTTGTCTATGTATCCACACAAGTATTGTGTTTCCAATCAATACAATTATAGCACGGATAATAAACGATTATCATGAACTAAGAAATATAATAATAACTAATTTATTATTTCCTCTAGGGCATATTTCCAACAGTCTCCCACTTGCACTAGAGTCAATAATCTAGTTCACATCACCATGTGATTCCAACAAATCCAACACCCATATAGTCATGGGGTCTGATCACGTCTTGCTCATGAGAGAGGTTTTAGTCAACGGTTCTGAAACTTTCAGGTCCGTGCGTTCTTTACAAATCTTTATGTCATCTTATAGATGCTGCTACTACGTGCTATTCAGAAATGCTCCAAATATCTACTCTACTATACGAATCCGTTTCACTACTCATAGTTATTCGGATTAGTGTCAAAGCTTGCATCGACGTAACCCTTTACGACGAACTCTTTAACCACCTCCATAATCGAGAAAAATTCCTTAGTCCATTAGTTACTAAGGATAAATTTTGACCGCTGCTAGTGATTCAATCATGGATCACTCTCTGTACCTCTCAACAGACTATGAGTCAAGGCACACATCAGGTGCGGTACACAACATGTCATACTTTAGATTTTACGGCTAAGGCATAGAAGACGACCTTCGTCTATTCTCTTTATTCTGCCGTGGTCGGGTTTTGAGTCTTACTCAAATTTACACCTTACAACGCAACCAAGAACTCCTTCTTTGCTGATTTATTTTGAACTCCTTCAAAAACTTGTCAAGGCATGCATCTTATTAAACCTTTCATCAAGCGCTTTTGATCCATCTCCATAGATCTTTGATGCTCAACGTTCAAGTAGCGCAATCCAGGTATTCCTTTGAAAACTCCTTTCAAACAACCTTGTATGCTTTACAGAAATTCTATATTACTTCTGATCCACAATATGTCAACCACATATACTTATCAGAAATTCTATAGTGCTCCCACTCACTTCTTTGGAAATACAAGTTTCTCATAAACCTTGTACAAACCCAAAATCTTTGATTATCTCATCAAAGTGTATATTCCAACTCCGAGATGCTTGCACCAGTCCATTGAAGGATCGCTGGAGCTTGCATACTTGCTAGTATCTTTAGGATCGACAAAACCTTCTGGTTGTATCACATACAATGTTTGCTCAAGGAAACCGTTGAGAAAACAATGTTTTGACATCGTATGTGCAATATTTCATAAATAATGCAGCAATAGCTAACATAATTCTAACAGACCTTTAGCATCGCTACGAGTGAGAAAGTCTCATCATAGTCAACTGTTTGATCTTGTCGAAAACATCGTTGCGACAAGTCGAGCTTTTCTTAATAGTGACTTATCACCATCATCGTCTGTCTTCTTTTATAGATCCATTTTACCTCAATAGTCCTATGACCATCAAGTAATTCTTCCAAAGTCTACACTTTGTTTTCATACATGGATCCTCTCTCGAATTTCATGGCTTCCAGCCATTTGTCGGAATCTGGGCCCAACATCGCTTTCTCCATAACTCGTAGGTTCACTCTTGCTCAACAACATGACCTCCAAGACAGGGTTACCGTACCACTCTGTAGTAGTACGCGACCTTGTCAACCTACGAGGCTTGTAGTAACTTGATCCGATGCTTGATGATGACCATCATCAGCTTCCACTTCAATTGGTGTAGGCGCCACAGGAACAACTTCCTGCGCCCTGCTATACACTAGTTGAAGTGATGGTTCAATAACCTCATCAAGTTCTACTACCCTCCCACTCAATTCTTTTGAGAGAAACCTTTCCTCGAGAAAGGATCCGTTTCTAGGAACAAATACTTTGCTTTCGGATCTGAGATAGGAGATGTACCCAACTATTTTGGATATCCTATGAAGATGCATTTATCCGCTTTGGGTTCGAGCTTATCACACTGAAACTTTTTCACATAAGTGTCGAAGCCCCAAATTTTCAAGAAACGACAGTTTAGATTTCTCTAAACCTCAGTCTATACTGTGTCATCTCAACGGAAATACGTGGTGCCCTATTTAAAGTGAATGCGGTTGTCTCCAATGCTTAACCCATAAACGATAGTGGTATTTCGATAAGAGACATCATAGCATGCACCATACCAAATAGTGTGTGGCTATGACGTTCAGACACATCATCACACTATGATGTTCCAGGTGGCATGAACTGCGAAACAATTTCCACATTGTCTTAACTGCGTACCAAAACTCGTAACTCAAATATTCATTTCTATGATCATATCGTAGACAGTTTATCCTCTTGTTACGAAGAACTTCACTCCGAAACAGAATTGAACTTTTCAATATTTCAGACTTGTGATTCATTAAGAAAATACTCTAGTATCTACTCAAATCGTCATTGAAGTAAGAACATAATGATATCCACTGCGTGCCTCAGCACCCATTGGACTGCATACATCAAAATGTATCACTTCCAACAAGTTACTATCTTATTTCATCTCAATGAAAACAAGGCCTTGCTCATGTGGTATGATTTGCATGTCACTAGTGATTCAAAATCAAGTGAGTATAAAGATCCATCAGCATGGAGCCTCTTCATGCAATTTATACCAACATGACTCAAGCGGCAGTGCCACAAGTAAGTGGTACTATCATCATTACCTCGTATCTTTTGGCACCAATATCATGAACATGTGTAACACTACGATCGAGATTCAATAAACCATTGAAGGTGATTATTCAAGAAAATAAAGTAACCATTATTCACTTTAAATGAATAATCGTATTGCAATAAACACGATCCAATCATGTTCATGCTTAACGCAAGCACCAAATAACAATTATTTAGGTTTAACACCAATCCCGATGGTAGAGGGAGCGTGCGACGTTTGATCATATCAACCTTGGAAACACTTCCAACATGTATCGTCACCTCGCCTTTAGCTAGTCTCCGTTTATGCCGTAGCTTTCATTTCGTGTTACTAATCACTTAGCAACCGAACCGGTATCCAATACCCTCATGCTACTAGGAGTACTAGTAAAGTACACATCAACATCATGTATATCAAATATACTTCTTTCGACTTTTGCCAGCCTTCTTATCTACCAAGTATCTAGAGTTGCTCCGCCTCAGTGACTGTTCCCCTCATTACAGAAGCACTTAGTCTCGGGTTTGGGTTTAATCTTGGGTCTCTTCATTAGTGCAGCAACTGTTTTGCCGTTTCACGAAGTATCCCTTCTAGCCCTTGCCTTTCTTGAAACTTAGTGGTTTTACAAACCATCAACTATTGATGTTTCTTCTTGATTTCTACTTTCGCAGTGTCAAACATCGCGAATCGCTCAAGGATCATTGTATCTATCCTTGATATGTTATAGTTCATCACGAAGCTCTCACAGCTTGGTGGCAGTGACTTTGGAGAACCATCACTATCTCATCTAGAAGATTAACTCCCACTTGATTCAAGTGATTGTTGTACTCAGACAATCTGAGCACACACTCAACGATTGAGCTTTTCTCCTTTACTTTGTGGACAAAGAATCTTGTCGGAGGTCTCATACCTCTTAACAAGGGCACAAGCTTGAAATCACAATTTCATCTCTTTAGAACATCTCTTATGTTCCGTGACGTTTCAAAACATTTTCGGCGCCTTGCTTCTAAGCCATTAAGTATTTTGTACTGAACTATCGTGTAGTCATCAGAAACGTGTATGTCGGATGTTCACAGCATCCACAGACGACGCTCGAGGTGCAGCACACCGAGTGGTGCATTAAGGACATAAGCCTTCTGCGTAGCAACGAGGACAATCCTCGGTTTTATAGACTTAGTCTGCAAAGTTTGCTACTATCATCTTTCAACTAAATTTTCTCTAGGAACATATAAAAACAGTTGAGCTATAGCACAAGCTACATAGTAATTCGCAAAGACCATTAGACTATGTTCATGACAATTAGTTCAATTAATCATATTACTTAAGAACTCCCACTCAAAAAGTACATCTCTCTAGTCATTTGAGTGGTACATGATCCAAATCCACTATCTCAAGTCCGATCATATCAACTATACGATTCATGCTCATCACTATGGTAAGCATCTCTATGCTAATCATATCAACTATACGATTCATGCTCGACCTTTCGGTCTCATGTGTTCTGAGGCCATGTCTGCACATGCTAGGCTCGTCAAGCTTAACCCGAGTGTTCCGCGTGTGCAACTGTTTTGCACCCGTTGTATGTGAACATTGAGTCTATCACACCCGATCATCACGTGGTGTCTCGAAACGAAGAACTGTCGCAACGGTGCATAGTCGGGGAGAACACAATTTCGTCTTGAAATTTTAGTGAGAGATCACCTCATAATGCTACCGTCGTTCTAAGAAAAATGAGGTGCATAAAAGGATTAACATCACATGGAATTCATAAGTGACATGATATGGCCATCATCATGTGCTTCTTGATCTCCATCACCAAAACACCGGCACGATCTTCTTGTCACCGGCGTCACACCATGATCTCCATCAACGTGTCGCCATCGGGGTTGTCGTGCTACTCATGCTATTAATACTAAAGCTACATCCTAGCAAAATAGTAAACGCATCTGCAAGCACAAACATTAGTTTAAAGACAACCCTATGGCTCCTGTCGGTTGCCGTACCATCGACGTGCAAGTCCATATTAACTATTACAACATGATCATCTCATACATCCAATATATCACATCACATCGTTGGCCATATCACATCACAAGCATACCCTGCAAAAACAAGTTAGACGTCCTCTAATTTTGTTGTTGCATGTTTTACGTGGTGACCATGGGTATCTAGTAGGATCGCATCTTACTTACGCAAACACCACAACGGAGATATATGAGTTGCTATTTAACCTCATCCAAGGACCTCCTCGGTCAATTCCGATTCAACTAATGTTGGAGAAACTAAAACCCGCCAGTCATCTTTGAGCAACGGAGTTACTCGTAGTGATGAAACCAGTCTCTCGTAAGTGTACGAGTAATGTCGGTCCGAGCCGCTTCGATCCAACAATACCGCGGAATCAAGAAAAGACTAAGGAGGGCAGCAAAACGCACATCACCGCCCACAAAAACTTTTGTGTTATACTCGAGAAGACATCTACGCATGAACCTAGCTCTCATACCACTGTCGGGGAACGTCGCAAGGGAAACAAAAATTTTCCTACGCGCACGAAGACCTATCATGGTGATGTCCATCTACGAGAGGGGATGTGTGATCTACGTACCCTTGTAGACCATACAGCAGAAGCGTTAGTGAACGCGGTTGATGTAGTGGAACGTCCTCACGTCCCTCGATCCGCCCCGCGAACCGTACCGCGATCAGTCCCACAATCTTGTGCCGAACGGACGGCACCTCCGCGTTCAGCACACGTACAGCTCGACGATGATCTCGGCCTTCTTGATCCAGCAAGAGATACGGAGAGGTAGAAGAGTTCTCCGGCAGCGTGACGGCGCTCCGGAGGTTGGTGATGATCTCATCTCAGCAGGGCTCCGCCCGAGCTCCGCAGAAACGCGATCTAGAGGTAAAACCATGGAGATATGTGGTCGGGCTGCCGTGGCAAAGTTGTCTCAAATCAGCCCTAAAACCCCAATATATATAGGAGGAGGAGGGGGAGACTTGCCTTGGGGTCCAAGGACTCCCAAGGGGTCGGCCGAACCTAAGGGGGAAGGTCTCCCCCTCCCAAACCGAAATCTACTTGGTTTGGAAGGTGGAGTCCTTATTCCCTTTCCCACCTCCTTTTTTTTCCTTTTATCTTTGATTTTTCTTCCAATGCGCATAGGGCTCTTTTGGGCTATCCCACCAGCCCACTAAGGGCTGGTGCACCACCCCCAAGGCCTATGGGCTTCCCCGGGGTGGGTTGCCCCCTCGGTGAACTCTCGGAACCCATTCGTCATTCCCGGTACATTCCCGGTAACTCCGAAAACCTTCTGGTAATCAAATGAGGTCATCCTATATATCAATCTTCGTTTCCGGACCATTCCGGAGACCCTCATGACGTCTGTGATCTCATCCGGGACTCCGAACAACATTCGGTAACCAACCATATAACTCAAATACACATAAAACAACGTCGAACCTTAAGTGTGCAGACCCTGCGGGTTCGAGAATTATGTAGACATGACCAGAGAGACTCCTCGATCAATATCCAATAGAGGGACCTGGATGCCCATATTGGATCCTACATATTCTACGAAGATCTTATCGTTTGAACCTCAGTGCCAAGTATTCAGATAATCCTGTATGTCATTCCCTTTGTCCTTCGGTATGTTACTTGCCCGAGATTCGATCGTCAGTATCCGCATATCTATTTCAATCTCGTTTACCGGCAAGTCTCTTTACTCGTTCTGTAATACAAGATCCCGCAACTTACACTAAGTCACATTGCTTGCAAGGCTTGTGTGTGATGTTGTATTACCGAGTGGGCCCCGAGATACCTCTCCGTCACACGGAGTGACAAATCCCAGTCTCGATCCATACTAACTCAACGAACACCTTCGGAGATACCTGTAGAGCATCTTTATAGTCACCCAGTTACATTGTGATGTTTGATACACACAAAGCATTCCTCCGGTGTCCGTGAGTTATAGGATCTCATGGTCATAGGAACAAATACTTGACACGCAGAAAACAGTAGCAACAAAAATGACACGATCAACATGCTACGTCTATTAGTTTGGGTCTAGTCCATCACATGATTCTCCTAATGATGTGATCCCGTTATCAAGTGACAACACTTGCCTATGGCCAGGAAACCTTGACCATCTTTGATCAACGAGCTAGTCAACTAGAGGCTTACTAGGGACAATGTTTTGTCTATGTATCCACACAAGTATTGTGTTTCCAATCAATACAATTATAGCATGGATAATAAACGATTATCATGAACTAAGAAATATAATAATAACTAATTTATTATTGCCTCTAGGGCATATTTCCAACAAACACTTACTAGCGCACTTACTCGGATATCGTCCCGGAGCTCCAAGCTTCTCTTGTACAAAGACGTGATGGAGTCGTACGCTCCCTTGGCATCACCCACCATCAACTCCACTTGCAGCATGGCCTCCTTGGCGGCTCCCGCTTGGTCTTCTGGGAGGTGTCGGGCGTCGTACTAGACGGTCAACGGACCTGGCACGGTAGAAGACTCCTTGGGCATCCCAAGTCCCGCTCCAGTCGGTTCCGCCGCGAGGGGCACCGCCTCAGTCGACGACATCGTCTCGGTCGGCGGCGCGTCCGTGGTGGGAGCAGCAGCAGTAGATGGAACAACCTCAAGGACAGGCGCCAAACTTAGCCCTGATCCCCTTTGGTCGTCCTCCTCTAGATGAATCACCTCCGAAGGAAGCCCGACTGAACAACATGAGGTTACAGAAAAAGGGCAAGATTAAAGGCAGCACTCGCGAAACAATAGTGCAAACTCTCGGACTCATCACAACGTACCTTGTTGGGATGTGGCAGCGTTATCCGTATCCATGGGATCACCGTCCTGGCGCGGCAGAGAGGTGGCAGAGGTAGCAGCTCTATCGAGTAAAATCCACTCGACCGATAAGCATGAGTTCAATCAAATACTCGAAGAAGATGGGAGAACAAGACACTTACGCTGAGGCAACTGGAACAGCGATCCTCATCCGAGGCAAAGCTTGGACCCACTCGGTTTGGCCACCTTGGACGGTTGGTCCGTGGGCTCGGCAGCAGGGTCCCTGGTCCTCTTCACGCTCCGAGCACTCGGAGCCACGAGAGGAGCTGGCGGAGCACTCGGCACCATGGGAGAAGCAGGCGGAGCACTCGGAGCTGCTGGAGGAACCGGCGGAGCCGCGGGTTCGTGACGGCGCTTAGTTCGAGGCTCTGATGGTGGAGGTGGCGAGCTCTGCTCCCCATCCTCGCCCTCCTCCTCTCCAGACTCCTCCTTCGTTTCCCCACTGTCGGAGACGTACTCGGCGCTATCCAGGCTGCCCTCCTGGCTGCCCTCCTCTTCCTCAGCGGGATTCCCGTTCGAGACGGGAGAGTGCCAGTTGGCCCACTCCTACACAAAATACAGTCGACAACGTCAGACACCAGGCGGCGACACAAGAAAAGCGATAGATCTATGAAGATTGAAGGCACTCGACAAGATGCACTCACCTCATTCGGAGGAAGATTGTCGGTGCAGAAGGGTCTCACTCATCGGGCTCCTTGGGGGTTGTCACATGCGCCTGTAATGCCGCGGACCCACGCTGTCACAGTCTCCCCGGTCACGCACTCTGGATGAGTCCGAGTGGAATCCTCGGGCCCCACGTAGTGCCACATGGCGTGGTGTCGGGCTTGCAGCGGCTGGATGCGCCGACCCAGAAAAGTCTCCAGCAAATCTGTGCCGGTGACTCCCTTGCGGACGACAGCTATCGGCGCGTCGACCAGAGGTTGGATCTGGATCTTTTCCAACTTTGAGAGTGCAAGCTGCCTGGGAGGGGCCGGACGGTCTAGGCTAAAGGGGGGAAACCCAGTCGTGGCATTCGGACAAGCTATGTCCTGGCAGTAGAACCAGGTCGACTGCCAGTTCCTAACTGACTCGGACAGCTGGAGAGGTGGGTAGCTACTCTTTGTTTTCTTTTGGAAACCTAAGCCCCCGCAGAGCTGGAGGAGATGGGTTTGATCGTCCGACTTGCTAAGCTTTGTGACAGTCTGAGACCTAGCAGAGAAGATGTACTTAAAGAGCCCCCAATGAGGGAACTTCCAATAAAGCACTCGCACAGAGTGACGGATGCGGCGAGATGGGCTATCGCGTTGGGAGGAAAATGATGGAGCTGCGCCCCGAAGTGATTCATAATACCTCTAAAGAAGGGGTGGGGAGGCAAGGAGAAGCCCCTGTACACATGGCTAAGCAGCAACACGCGCTCTCCCTCCTGCGGCGCCGGCTCCCTCTCGCCCTCCGCCAGCAGCCTCCACGACTTGTTGGAAATCATGCCTTGCTCCACCAGCTCCAGCAGGTCGTCCGCCGTCATCGTGGAGGGGAGGAAATCCCCCTGGATCCAACCCGCCGGTAGTGCTCGCTGTCGCCGTTGAGCAGGAGCCGCCTTCTTCTTCTTCTTCTGCGACTCGATCTTGTTCGTCTGCCCCTTCGTCATGGTGAAGGCAGTAGATCCGCAGAGGAGGAGAGGAAGGAGGAGGCTTGGAACGCGCAGGGAGCTATGGGAGAAGCGAGGCGAGCGCGAGTAACAAGGGCAGCGCAACAAGAAACCCCCGCCGGAGAGGCTTAAATAAGGTTCCGACTAGGTCACTAACAGGTGGCCCCGAAATCTTATCCCCCGACCGGCTGCTGCGATATTAGTGGAGGAGATAAAGGCGCGGTAATCGAGGCGGTAGAAACTACTCGATGACGATGTCGACATCCCCGCTGAGCGTGCGGCAACCGAAATTTGAAGGTCCCAGAAAATCCGCCGTTGTTAGTTTGACCGGTCACATCGAAAGATTCCGCGGAAGCACTCGGTCCCTAACGGTTCGTTTCACTGGTATATTCACTCGGATCACTGGTCGAAAGGATAAAATGGATCGAGGCAAACAACGCCAAAGTCACATCCATACTAGTCGGATCCGTACTCCAGGCACCACTTCGTCGTTCCAACACCGATCCATTCGGGGACTAATGATGGGGTTATAGTCCCAGGGTAGGGTCATAGGCCTGCCCTATAGGTCCTTCCCAAGGACTACCCTTCATAGAGGCAAGGCCCTTAGACAGTTCCGACTAAACTAAGGACCCCCCATCATCCAGTCAGTGACGAGCATTCAGAGCATATTTATCGTACCGACTGAATTCCACTCTGTACATCGTAACCTCCCAGGAGGTCAACGGTCATACGTTTTCATACACCATTATTAGCATTTAAGGCATACGTTACCTGTAACGTAGGCATTTATTCACCACTACTCCACCCCTGTCCACCGGGCCGTTGTGAAGGGCAGCGCACTCTATATAAGCCGCCCTTCCCCACTAGTGCAGGGGTTGGCATTTACTGTAATCCTATATTCCACTCGACACTAAGCTCCCAAGAGCACTGAGACGTAGGGCTTTTACCTCCACCGCAGAGGGGCCTGAACTCATACAACCTCGCCGTAGCTAAGGCTCTGCCCATCCTTACGTACCGTACACATCTACTGTCAGACTTATACCCACGACACTCTGCCTCCTTACCGATTAATGAAGAAATCTGACTGATTCGAGTGGACCAACAAAGCGGAAGTCGCATTCGACCAACTCTAGGCTTTGCCTGCCACCCAGCTAGTGTTAGCTGCTCCGAGGAGCCAGGAGCCCTTGCTCGTGTACACCACTGCCACTAGCCAAGTGGTTAGCACTGTCGTCACCGTGGATTGAGAGCAAGAGGACAAAGCATACAAGGTACAAAGGCCCAAATATTACATCTCAGAGGTATTGACTCCCTCCAAGCAAAGGTACCCGATTACCATGAGCTGGTTTACAATATCTATCTGTCCGTAAAGAAGGTAGTCCATTACTTCCAATATCACTTGGTCACTATCATCAGTGACGCTCCCTTGCCGAAAATCCTGCACAACACGGATGCCACTGGCCGAGTGGCTAAATGGGCGATTAAACTCCTTCCGTTGGAGATCAAGTTTGAAGCCAAAAAGGCGATCAAGCCCTAGGCCCTGGTGGACTTCCTAGCCAAATGGATAGAACAAGAGCAGCCAACTCCCGGCATTCCCGAGCATTGGACCATGTTCTTCGATTGGTCCAACATTCTTCATGGCTCAGGTGCTGGAGTAGTTCTCATTTCCCCCAGGGGAGATCGACTAAACTATGTGCGCCAAATCCACTTCAACTCATCTATCATTGAGGCCGAGTACGAAGCCCTCCTATACGAGCTCCGCATGGCCATCTCACTCGGCGTGCGGCGTTTGATGGTCTACGGCGACTCAGACCTCGTCGTAAATCAGGTGATGAAGGAATGGGACATTCGAAGCACGACCATGACAATCTGCTGCAAAAAAAGTAAAAAAATCTAGAGAAGAACTTCGAACGGTTGGAATTGCACCACTTGCCCCGTGCCAAGAATCAAGCGGCTGCTGACTAGGCAAAGACCGTCTCCACTCGGAAAGTCATTCCGAAAGGTGTATTCGTTGAACACTTGTGCGCCCCCTCGGTCAAAGAGGATCCTTTTACGGAAGATTCTCCACAGGCAGTCAGACCGTCAAATCCGACTAAAATCGATGTCCCGGCCTCGGTCGACCTCATCCACGAGATGTCGCTCATCAGGCCTGAAAGGACTCAGCCTTATCTCGCTTACTTGCTCCGGCATGAACTCCCGGAAGACAAAGAGGAAGCCCATCGAATTGTTCGACAGTTTAAAGCTTTCGAAGTCCTCAGGGACAAACTATACAAGAAAAGTGTTATAGAGTGAGTCAAAAGTGCATTTCCCCACAGGAAGGACTTTAGATCTTGCATGAGATTCACTCGGGAACCTATTGACATCATGCGTCCTCTCGGACGCTGGTGGACAAGGGCTTCCAAGCGGGGTTTTATCGGCCCCGTGTGAATGGGGCAGCAAGAGACGTGTTCGAACTATGCGTAGGATGCCAGTTCTATAAAAATCAGTCGCACAAACCTGCATCCGTGCTAAAAACGATTCCGCTCACCGGGTCGTTCGCCATGTGGGGTGTCGACATGGTTGGCCCTTTACGCACTGGGACGAGTGGATTCCCCCACCTGCTCGTAGTGGTGGATAAGTTCACCAATTGGGTTGAGGCAAAGCCCATCAAAAGCCTGGATTCAGTGACTGCCATCAGCTTCATTCGGTAGATTATCTTCAGAGTTCCTCACGATATCATTACCGACAACGGGTCCAATTTCGACTCGGACGAGTTCCGTGAGTTTTGTCACTCTCAGGGCATTCTGGTCTATTACGCCTCCATGGCTCATCCATAGTCAAATGGGCAGGTAGAATGAGCGAATGGCATGATACTGCAAGGGTTGAAGCCCCGAATGATGAGAGATCTCAAGTACACCGCGCGTGCATGGGTAGAAGAATTACCATCCTTCTTGTGGGGTATGCGGACGACTCCGAATTGTTCAACCAAGCGTACCCCTTTCTTCATGGTGTAAGGATTTAAATTGTTCTGCTGAGTGACTTACGTCACCCCCCAAGTGGAACAATACAGCGAAGCTGAAGTCGAAGTAGCACGACAAGACATCTTGGATCTCTTGGAAGAGGAAAGAGATCTAGCCCTCATTCGGTCCACACTATACCAGCAAGACCTAAGGCACTACAATGACAAGCAAGTCAAAGGCCGAGCTTTTCACGAGGGGACTTGGTCCTCCGATTAGACCAACAAAAACCTCATAAGCTAGCACCTCCGTGGCAAGGTCCCTATGCCATCTTCAAAGTCCTGCACAAAGAGCTTATCGATTATACAACCTCGACAATGGAGCGGAAGAGCCCAGAACCTGGAATTCGGACCTGCATCGCAAGTTCTATACTTAGAACATGTCTTTTCATTCTTGTAATGAATTCCACTGGTTAGAGGAATAAAGTACTTTCTTTCTTCAACTATGGTCAAACCTCTCACTCCGGTGAAATACACCCTAGTGCGTGAAAATCCTTAGCTGCGAACTTGCTTTCTTCTATGTTAAAACCCGCCCCGAGTGATGACATCCTCCACACTCGGGGACTTAGGTGCGAAGCAGCCTTCGCCTAAGTTAAAACGGTTCCGAGTGAGGACAAAATATCCATCCATACACCAAGATGGACCGGGCCATCATCAAGTTCGCAAGAACTACCTTCTCGTCTTGGTAGCGAACATGTTTTCTCCTAAGGGGGAAACCTGCCCCAAGCGAGGACAACTCCTCCCCCGTGGGCTTAGCCGCAAACCAGCTTTCGCCTAAGTTAAAATGGTTCCGAGTGGAAGCAAGATCTTCATTCGTCCGCCAAGATGAACAAAACAAGCATTTCTTAGCAGCGAACCCGTTTTCACCTAAGTTAAAACCTGCCATGAGTGAGGATAGCATCCACGCTCGGGGGCTTAGCTATGAACCTGCTTTCGCCTAAGTTAAAATCTGCCCCGAGCTAGGACAACCTCCATGCTCGGGGGCTTAGCCGTGAACCAGCTTTCGCCTAAGTTAAAATGGTTCCGAGTGGAAGAAAGATCTTCATTCGGCCGCCAATGAATAAAAAATTCATTCCTTAGCAATGAACATGTTTACGCCTAAGTTAAAACTTGCCCCGAGTGAGGGCACCCTCCATGCTAAGGGGCTTAGATGCGAACCTGCTTTAGCCTAAGTTAAAACCAGCCCCGAGTGAGGACAGTCTCCACGCTCAGGGGCTTAGGTGTGAACCTGCTTTAGCCTAAGTTAAAACCTGCCCCAAGTGAGGACAGCCTGCATGCTCGGGTCTTAGCTGTGAACCTGCTTTCACCTAAGTTAAAACCTGCCCCGATTGAGGACAACCTCCAAGCTCCGGGGCTTAGCTACGAACCTTATTTCACCTAACTTAAAACCTGCCCCGTGTGAGGACAACCTCCACCCTCGGGGGCTTAGCTGCGAACCTGCTTTCGCCTAAGTTAAAATCTACCCCGAGTGAGGACAACCTCCATGCTCGGGGCTTAACTACGAACTTGCTTTCGCCTAAGTTGAAACCTGCCCCCAGTGAGGACAACCTCCACGCTCGGCGGCTTAGCTGCGAACCTGCTTTCGCCTAAGTTAAAACCTTCCCCGAGTGAGGACAGCCTCCACGCTCGGAAGCTTAGTTGTGAATCTTCTTTTGCCTAAGTTAAAAACTTGTCCCGAGTAGGACATCCTCCACACGCGGGGACTCGGCTGCGAACCTGCTTTTGCCCGAGTAAAAATGACTCCGGATAAGGATAATCAAGCAAATAAAATCCAAGTTCAAATGGAGACGGACAAAATCGAGTTCTAGTTCAAGCAAAAGGTGCGCATAAAAGGAGCCTGAGGCTTATTCAAAGTTTGGAGTTCACGTTAACCACTCGGCATTCCAAGGCAAATTGAAACTTAATGTTTTTTTCCTCGGGCATCACTCGGAGACTGAAGACTTCACCGCTTCCACGAAGGTGTCGAGGTCGATCCCATTGGCGATCCGAGATGCAGTCTCCACGAATATCTCCATGAAGTCCTCAAACTTGGTGCTCTTCCTGTTTATGACCCGGAGGTTCTTCAGTTTCTCTTCATCCACTCCTTTACAATGGATGCAGATGAGTGAGAGGGTGATTTCGGCTTTGGCCCGCGCCGTCGACTTATTCCAAGATTGGAGTTCTCTGGGGATTGCCTTCACTCGGTTCAGGATGGTCTGGGAGTCCTTAGGAAGTTCATCATCATGAGTGGTCTCTTGATCTATCTCTCCAACGACCGATTGCAGCCACTTGGAGCAACCCAACACGTAGTCGACGCGAGCTTCCAGTCAAGGAAGACCTAAAGCGGCACTGTCCTTCAAGATCCGTGCCTTTGGGTCCATCTCCTTCTTGATCCATGTAGTCTCTTTGTCGACACCGATAGAGAAGGTTGGGTCCAGTCGGAAAAGAGAAGGATGAGAAATATCATTTGGAAATTATAAGGTGATAACGAGAGATCATTCGGATTCGCGACATACCTTTAAGTTTCCCATTGAGTTCCTTGCAGAAGTCTTCAATGAACAGCTCATGTTCAGCGTTCTTAGCGATGACCTCTCCGAACTTGGTCTCCCACTCAGGATAGTGCTTTTTCACGTCAGCAAGTTCCGCAGCAGATTTTTCCGCGCCAACCTTCAAAAGTCGGGTTTCTTCTTCAAGTGTCCCAACCGTCTTGAGCTTGGTTTCGGCCACCTTGATTTTATGATTGACCTCTCTCCATGCTGATGTCAGACCTTCATCCTTCTTCTTGAGGGCCTCCTTCCTGGTAACTAAATAAAAGGAATTCTTTAGCTTCTCAAAAAGGCGATCTAACAAGATAGCCTCGGTCGGATGGGGTAGAAAATCAAATTCAGAGATAGTCGGACAACAAAGGCTTACCTACAGCGACACACATCTCTTGTTCCAGATGCTTGCTCTTCCCTTTTCAGTATCAAGGCCGAGATGCAGGGCTTGCAACTCCCTCTCAACAGCATCATCATGGCTCCCAAGCCTGCAGGCAGTCTACCATCAACAGACGCAAATCAAGCAGAATACAAAAATCACAACTCTAAGACTACCGCCGACTTCTTCAATCGACGACAGCATTGGGGACTACACCCTGTAGGTGCGCTTGGTGTGCCCCACTGGAAAGAGGAGGGACAAAGAGCCCCGTACCCTATCAACCTCTCTCAAATCAACAGAGTAACTGAGACTACCGTCGAGTGCTCCAATCGATGGTAGCCTCGGGGACTACACCCAATGGGTGCGCTCATTGCGCCCTCACTGACAACTGACACCCAATGGGTGTGCCTAAAGCAAACCTACTCGGGATCGGGTTTATAAAGAAAAAATATGTGTGCATGCAAAGGACTCACCCGAATGTTCTTTGCCACGGCTTCACTAGCATCATACGCTTCCTTCAGTCACCCAAACATCACTTCTAGCTGGGGTAGGGCCTCCTTGCGTGCCCCCTCTTGGTCCTCCGGGATATGGTGCCGCTGGAAAATGTTACGGTCCACGGGAGGAAGCAATGGAGTGATAGTCGGACCAAGTATGAATGACGCTCTAGACAAGGTAGCCTCCCGAGCCTCACGAACCTGAACCTTGGCAGCCAAGGGCACAACCACTCGGTTGGGAGTAGCAGCTTGCTTAGATGCTTAATAAACTACTGGAGGACTGAGACGGTCGAGTTCGATCATGTTTGGTGAGCCTACACGCATCCACAAATATTAAAAATATCTTTCCACGGCCAAGTCTCAAGTCCCGAATGATGTATAAATGAGCCCAAAGGTTACCTTTAGAGGAAGAGAAGTTTTCATCAACATGCCCTTTATCACAGGACTTTGGCTCCAGAAAAGTAGTCGAGGTATCACGCCTGCAACAGAGACAACAAGAAAACCAACCATCACTCAGAATACCTTGATAAACAAATATAGAATCACTCGGAAAAGGTACTTACGCCGAAGCCACACGCATGTCAACCTTGATGCGCAGTAGAACAACCTTTCTCGGCTTGGAGGTCGTGGTCTTGGGCTGCTTGGCGGCCTTCTTTGGTGACACCACAGGCTCACTCCAGCCTTGTTTGGAACTGCGGGATGATACGTCTCCAACGTATCTATAATTTTTGATGGTTCCATGCTATTATCTTGTCAAACTTTGGGTGTTTTGTATGCCTTTTATATCTTTTTTGGGACTAACCTATTAACTCAGTGCCCAGTGCCAGTTCCTAGTTTTTCTGTGTTTTTGACCTTTTTCAGAGGAGAATTTTGAACGGAGTCCAAACGACATAAAACCTGCGGAATGATTTTTTCCATAACAGAAGACACGCAGGAGACTTGAGAACCAAGGCAGGGGACCTCGGAGGAGGTCACAAGCCCACCAGGCTCGGCCTAGGGGGGGCTAGTAGGCTTGTGAGCTCCCCGTGGCTCCCCTGCCCTACTTCTTCCGCCTATAAATTCCCTAAAAATCTGAAACCACGGGAGAGATCCACGAAAATACTTTTCCGTCGCTGCAAGCTTCTGTCTCCTCAAGATCCCATCTGGGGCACGTTTTGGTGCTCTTCCGGAGGGGGGATTCGGATACGGAGGGCTTCTAGATCGACACCATGACCTCTCCTATGATGTGTGAGTAGTTCACCATAGACCTACGGGTCCATAGCTAGTAGCTAGATGGCTTCTTCTCTCTCTTGGATCTTCAATACAAAGTTCTCCATGATCTTCATGGAGATCTATCCGATGTAATCTTCTTTTGTGGTGTGTTTGTCGAGATCCGATGAATTGTGGATTTATGATCAGATTATCTATCAATCTTATTTGAGTTTCTTCTGATCTCTTATATGCATGATTTCATATCCTTGTAATTCTCTTCGAGTTGTGGGTTTTGTTTGACCAACTTGATCTATGATTCTTGCACTGGGAGAAGTGCTTGGTTTTGGGTTCATACCGTGCGGTGACCTCACCCAGTGACATAAGGGGTAGCGAGGCACGCATCGTGTTATTTCCATCAAGGGTAAAAAGATGGGGTTTACATCGTTGGTTTGAGTTTATCCCTCTACATCATGTCATCTTTCTTAAGGCGTTACTCTGTTCGTCATGAACTCAATACACTAGATGCATGATGGATAGCGGTCGATGTGTGGAGTAATAGTAGTAGATGCAGAATGTATCGGTCTACTTGTCTCGGACGTGATGCCTATATGTATGATCATTGCCATAGATATCGCCGTGACTTTGCGCGGTTCTATCAATTGCTCGACAGTAATTTGTGCACCCACCGTAATATTTGCTATTTTGAGAGAAGCCTCTAGTGAACACTATGGCCCCCGGGTCTACTTCACTTCTTATTTTCAGCCTTACACTTTTACTTCGTTGCACTTTCCGCCTTCAGATCTCACTTCGCAATCAATCTTGAAGGGATTGACAACCCCTTTATAGCGTTGGGTGCAAGCTCGTTTGTGTTTGCACAGGTACTCTGGACACTTGGCTTGATTCTCCTACTGGATTGATACCTTGGTTCTCAACTAAGGGAAATACTTACTGCTCCTGTGCTGCATCACCCTTTCCTCTTCAAGGGAAAAACCAACGCAAGCTCAAGAGGCCGCCGGGGATTTTTGGTGTCGTTGCCGGGGAGTATCGAGTCAAGAATAGTCTCCCGTCAACGTGCCGATTTCTGGCGCCATAGGAGAAGGATTTCTGGCACCGTTGCCGGGGAGGATCAAGTTCTAGGTGAAGCTCATCCAAGTAAGTGTCGCAAACTCATCTCTTGCATTTACTTTTTTCCTCTCGTTTTCCTCTCCCCCACTTCTGAAAAAAAAATTACAAAAATATTTTCCTTTTTCGTTTGCCTTTTTCGTTCGCCCTTTTCTCTCGCTTGCTTTCTGTTCGCTCGTGTGGGATAGTCTACCTGTCCTCATGGCTAGACCCGCCGCTTTGAACGATACTCCCGAGAACGAAGTTCTCAATTTCAAACAAAATGAGGAAGAAAACTAAAAGGATGCTTGTTATAGGATATGCAATGCTCAGAGTAGATTTACTCGTAAGCAATCTACTACCGTCCTACTTTGCATCTTTTATATGGGTATTTCCCCTTGGAATAGGTACATTCTTGACACCATCGTACGTGGAAATTTCTTGGTTACCCATACCGTTGATTCTTATGGAGCTTTAATAAATATGGTAGGCTCACCCCCACTCATGGTTAATGGAACTACCTTAACTCTAGAACATGTGATGCGTAGACTGGATATCATTGAAAATAAAGTTGCTACGATCGAACTCATTGAGAATTTGGATAAAAAGATCCACAATCAAATCACTCAGTACGGATCCAAGGTGGGAATGGCTTTGAAAAACCTAAAGGAGAAGGAACCCACAGTTAACGAAAAACTAGGTCATGATTCCGCTAGGATTGGCAAACTAGAGGATGTTATAACCAACTTGGGTTCCGCTTTTGCCGCTGTGCAGAACACTCCAAATTTTGCCCACAATAAGGCCACCAAGTCTGTTTTTGTTCCTAAAAATAGTGGTGAACCATCTAGTAAGAGAGATGAAGACCTTAAGATGATGACTGATCACCCTACTTATGGTTTGAGCACCAAAGACGACGATACGTGATTCCATCACCTTATGCCTAGCTAAGGGCGTTAAACAATAGCGTTTGTTGGGAGGCAACCCAATGAATTTATCTTTTTATTTCTGTTTTGTTGCGTCCACACCATCGTAATTCTGTTATGATTGTTTTTTGTGTGTTTCTTTTTGTGTTTGAGCCAAGCAAAACCTTTATGACTAGTTTGGTGTTGGTTGTTTGATCCTGCTGGAAAAAGACAGAAACTTTTCGCTCACGAAATTATTTGTCATTTTTATTCAGAAAGAGATTTTGAGTTTATTCTTTTTGCTTCTGGTTGATATGCCTTTTTTCCAGGCTGTCGTAATGTTTCAGAATTTTTGAGGTACCAGAAGTATACGAAGTATACAGATTTCTACAGATTGGTCTATTTTTGACAGATTCTGTTTTTTTTTGTTGTGTTGGTTGCTCGTTTTGATGAAACTATGGATAGTATCGGGGGGTACTAGCCATGGAAAAGTGAGAATACAGTAACCTAACACCAATATAAATAGAAATCAAGATTGCTACAGTACCTAAAGAGGTGGTACTTTGTTTTCTTGTGCTAATGATATCACAAGTTTCTGTTTAAGTTTTGTGTTGTGAAGTTTTCAAGTTTTGGGTGATGTTCTCATGGACAAAGGGATAAAGAGTGGAAAGAGCTCAATCTTGGGGATTCCCAAGGCATCCCAAGCCAAATTCAAGGACTGCAAAAATCCTAAGCATGGGGATGCGCCGGGAAGGCATCCCCTCTTTCGTCTTCAATCCATCGGTAACATTACTTGAAGCTATATTTTTATTCACCACATGATATGTGTTTTGCTTGGAGCGTCTTGTATCGTAGGAGTATTTTATTTTTGTTGTGTCACAATCATCCTTGCTGCACACCTTTTGAGAGAGACACAAACTCATCGTGAATTTGCTAGAATACTCATTGTGCTTCACTTATATCTTTTGAGCTAGGCAATGTTGCTCTATGTGCTTCACTTAGATTTTTTAGAGCACGGCGGTGCGTAACTTGGTAGTTGTCTTGTGCTATGAAAGTAGTCCCAAAGGTGATAGGTACCCAAAGGGGATACAATAAAACTTCCATCTTCATGTGCATTGAGTAGAAGAGAAGTTTGATTCCTCTCAATTAGTTTTGAGACGTGGATTTGGTAATATTAGGAGTTATGTTAGTAGGGTGTTGTGAATCTAGAAATACTTGTGTTGAAGTTAGTGATTCCCGTAACATGCACATATGGTGAACCGCTATGTTAGGAAGTTGGAGCATAATTGATCTATTGATTGTCATCCTTTGTGTTGCGGTCGGGATCGCGTGATGGTTAACACCAACAAACCCTTCCCCTAGGAGTATGCGTTTAGCACTTTGTTTCGATTACTAATAAAAACTTTCGCAATACGTATGTCAGTTCTTCATGACTAATGTGAGTCGATGGTATAGATGCACTTTCACCTTCCACCATTGCTAGCCTCTCTAGTACCGCACAACTTTCGCCGGTGCACAAACCCACCATATGCCTTCCTCAAAACAGACACCATACCTACCTACTATGGCATTTTCATAGCCATTCCGAGATATATTGCCATCCAACTCCCACCGTTCCGTCTCATGACTTGTGCCGTCCCTCTCATATTGCCATTGCATGATCGTAAGATAGCTAGCGAGATGTTTCAACGCCATATGCCAAACTAGATCATTGCACATCCCGGTACACTGCCGGAGGCATTTCCTACAGAGTCATCATCGTTCTAAGCTTTGAGCTGTGAGTAAATAAAAGTGTGATGATCATCATTATTAGAGCATTGTCCCATGTGAGGAAATAAAAAAAAGAGGCCATGATTACCTCTGTAGTTTGCTTCAACAATTATTGTTTTCACGTCAATAGCAAACTATTGTTTTGAATCTTACGGATCTGAACATTCATGTCACATGAAAGAAGTTACAAAGGACAACTATGCTAAGTAGCATTCCACATCAAAAATTCAGTCTTTATCACTTCCCTACTCGAGGACGAGCAGGAGTTAAGCTTGGGGATGCTTGATACGTCTCCAACGTATCTATAATTTTTTATGGTTCCATGCTATTATCTTGTCAAACTTTGGATGTTTTTATGCCTTTTATATCTTTTCTGGGACTAACCTATTAACTCAGTGCCCAGTGTTAGTTCCTGTTTGTTCTGTGTTTTTGACCTTTTTCAGAGGAGAATTTTGAACGCAGTCCAAACGGAATAAAACCCGCGGAATGATTTTTTCCATAACACAAGACACGCAGGAGACTTGAGAACCAAGGCAGGGGATGTGAGAGGAGGTCACAAGCCCACCAGGACCGGCCTAGGGGGGCCGGGCCTAGCAGGCTTGTGAGCTCCCCGTGGCTCCCCTGCCCTACTTCTTCCGCCTATAAATTCCCTAAAAATCTAAAACCACGGGAGAGATCCACGAAAATACTTTTCCGCCGCCGCAAGCTTCTGTCTCCGCAAGATCCCATCTGGGGCACGTTCTGGTGCCCTGCCGGAGGTGGGATTCGGATACGGAGGGCTTCTTCATCAACACCATGACCTCTCCAATGATGCGTGAGTAGTTCACGATAGACCTACGGGTCCATAGCTAGTAGATAGATGGCTTCTTCTCTCTCTTGGATCTTCAATACAAAGTTCTCCATGATCTTCATGGAGATCTATCCGATGTAATCTTCTTTTGTGGCGTGTTTGTCGAGATCCGATGAATTGTGGATTTATGATCAGATTATCTATGAATCTTATTTGAGTTTCTTCTGATCTCTTATATGCATGATTTCATATCCTTGTAATTCTCTTCGAGTTGTGGGTTTTGTTTGTCCAACTTGATCTATGATTCTTGCAATGGGAGAAGTGCTTGGTTTTGGGTTGATACCGTGCGGTGACCTCACCCAGTGACAGAAGGGGTAGCAAGGCACGCATCATGTTGTTGCCATCAAGGGTAAAAAGATGGGGTTTACATCATTGGTTTGAGTTTATCCCTCTACATCATGTCATCTTGCTTAAGGCGTTACTCTGTTCGTCATGAACTCAATACACTAGATGCATGCTGGATAGCGGTCGATGTGTGGAGTAATAGTAGTAGATGCAGAAAGTATCGTCTACTTGTCTCGGATGTGATGCCTATATGTATGATCATTGCCTTAAATATCATCATGACTTTGCACGGTTCTAGCAATTGCTCGACAGTAATTTGTTCATTCACCGTAATATTTTCTATTTTGAGAGAAGCCTCAAGTGAACACTATGGCCCCCGGGTCTACTTCACTTCATATTTTCAGCCTTACACTTTTACTTTGTTGCACTTTCCGCCTTCAGATCTCACTTTGCAATCATTCTTAAAGGGATTGACAACCCCTTTATAGCGTTGGGTGCAAGCTCGTTTTTTTTGTGCTGGTACTCTGGACACTTGGCTTGATTCTCCTACTGGATTGATACCTTGGTTCTCAACTGAGGGAAATACTTACTCTCCTGTGCTACATCACCCTTTCCTCTTCAAGGGAAAAACCAACACAAGCTCAAGATGCCGCCGGGGATTTTTGGCGTCGTTGCCGGGGAGTATCGAGTCAAGAATAGTCTCCCGTCAACGTGCCGATTTCTGGCGCCGTAGCACGGGTCCGCATGGCGGACACGGTCAGCTTCACAACCTTCGGGGTCCTAGCGCCCCCAGTACGGACCCGAGGGTCCTGGCGTGCCTTAAAGCGAGCCTCTAGCGGGACTTCATCTGACGAAGAAGACTCCGCCTCGTCCCCATGTTCATCGTCACTCTCCTCCGTCTCCTCTTTGTTATCATCATCTTCATTATCTTCTGAGTCCCCTTAATGTTCGGTGTCACTTGCCACATTGATAGGCGCGCGGTCAATCACCGAAACGGAGCCAACCAGCCCTGTAAAAGCATGTCGAGTGGATGAATCAAAATTACAAACACAAACGACAAGCGACAAAGAAATTCACTCAGTCCAAACGCACGGTGGCTTACCCCATTCGGCGGCTGCTCCTCTGAGAAGGGATACACCAACCTCGTACCCTTGGGGTTGTCTCGCACAGGTGTTATGGCCTTGAGCTTGTCTTCGAGCTGCTCCGCCCCGATCTCCTCCGGGTGAACGCAGATTGGATTATTCGGCCCACTATACATCCACATGGGGTGGGCCCTGGCCTGATGAGGGAGCAAGCTGGATTCGCTCAGGCAAATAAGGTGGAAGGCCCGACTAACCCTCACCAACTGGAACATCCTAGCAATAGAACCAGGAGTCCTGCAGCTCTTCATAGAGTCAGGGAAGGACATCTGAGGGAAATTACTTTTGCCCCTGAGTTGTATTCCTAAACCCCCGCAGAGTTGCACTACATTCGTATTTCCCCTGACTGAGAAGACTTTTTCACTCTCATAACTTGGCACATGTACAAGTGCTTGAACAATACCCAATGCGGATAGCACCCGAGGAAGTTCTCACACAAGGATACAAAATCAGCTAAGTACAAGACAACATTGGGGGGAAGATGATGGAGCTGCGCGTCGAAAAAATCAAGGAATGTGTGGAAGAACAGATGCTGGGGCATAGAAAAACCTCTTTCCACGTGGGTGACGATGGGAACTCGCTCGTGACCTCTTGGCGCGGGCTCCAGATCACCCCCGTCCGGTAGCCGCCAGCTCCGTGGACCCACCAAACCTTCGCTCTGCATCTCCTACGGGCACCCCTTGGAGACTCAGGATGATAACCAGTCGCCCTGAATCCAACCTCGCGGGAGCGCCACGGCACTCGAGGAAGACCCACCCGGCTTTTGTTGTCGCGCCCTTAACCATGTCGCGCGGCGGAGTGGGCAAGGCGGGAGGACGTCAGACGCGGCGAGGAGCTTTTAGCCACAAAGGCAAGGTCCGGGAGAGGGGATGGAAACGAGTCATATCTGGCGGTGTGATTCCCTCCCCCCGCTACCTTGTCCCATTTATACGCTACGGGGAGATACCACATTGAGTACTTCGTCAGCATAAGGAAGATCATCAGGATCCCTAGGACAACACATGTGTAGCACGACAGTGATATCCCAGGTGCGGGAATCAAGGCGTCTCTCCACTACCTCCCGTACCAACGTCACTGTTGATTCCGCTACACCCATGCGTTGCTTCAATTCAAAAACCGCAGAGAAACTGCCTCCCTCATAACCCGAACGGATTCCGTATCCAAGGTGTGTAATGAGGTGAGCCAGATACCCTGCCACTCATCTTTTCATGGGAACCTAATCATTCGGACAACACAAGAAGGCGACCAGATCGCCCCTACCATAGCGCGAGTGGGATGTGTCCTATCTCGTCGATTAGACTTTCGGAGCTCTGATCTCGCGATCGTCGAGTTCATTGAATCCATCTTCCCAAAAGGATTTCAATTATTATAGATTGTAAGCATGCCGATGATACGTCTCCAACGTATCTATAATTTTTTATCGTTTCATGCTATTATCTTGTCAAACTTTGGATGTTTTGCATGCCTTTTATATTTTTTTTGGGACTAACTTATTAACTTAGTGCCAAGTGTCAGTTCCTATTTTTTCCATGCTTTTGACCGCTTTCAGAGGAGATTTTTGAAACGGAGTCCAAGCGGAAGAAAATCCACGAAAAGATTTTTTCTGGAACGGACGAAGATCGGGAAGCTTGGGAGCCAAGGCAGGGGAGCCTCAGGGGCCCCACAAGCCCCCACCCCGCGACCACGGGGAGGCCGTGCCATCCAGGCTTGTGGGCCCCCTAACCTAGGGGTTGCGCCTATAAATTCCCTAAAAATCCCAAAAAAATCAGGAGATCATCGAAAGTACTTTTTCGCCGCCGCAAGCTTCTGCCTCCGCAAGATCCCATCTGGGGCATGTCCTGGTGCCCTGCTGGACGGGGGATTCGGAGACGGAGGGCTTCTTCATCAGCACCATGACCTCTCCGATGATGCGTGAGTAGTTCACCATAGACCTACGGGTCCATAGCTAGTAACTAGATGGCTTCTACTCTCTCTTGGATCTTCAATACAAAGTTCTCCATGATCTTCATGGAGATCTATCCGATGTAATCTTCTTTTGCAGTGCGTTTGTCGAGATACGATGAATTGTGGAGTTATGATCATATTATCTATGAATCTTATTTGAGTTTCTTCTGATCTCTCTTATGCATGATTTCATATCCTTGTAATTCTCTTCGAGTTGTGGGTTTTGTCTGGCCAACTAGATCTATGATTATTGCAATGGTAGAGGTGCTTGGTTTTGGGTTCATACCATGCGGTGACCTCACCCAGTGACAGAAGGGCTAGCGAGGCACGTATCGTGTTGTTGCCATCAAGGGTAAAAAGATGGGGTTTTCATCATTGGTTTGAGATTATGCCTTGATGTCCCACAAGCGTATGGGATCGCAGCAGTTTTCGAGGGTAGAGTATTCAACCCAAATTTATTGATTCACTCACAAGGGGAAGCTAAAGAATATTCTCAAGTATTAGCAGTTGAGTTGTCAATTCAACCACACCTGAAAGATTAGTGTCTGTAAGCAAAGTATCAGTAGCAAGGTAGTATGATAGCAACGGTGTCAGGAAAAAACCTTGGTTGACGGGATTGTCAGTACCGCTTACCTAGCCTCGGCAACGACGCCAACAAAGTCTTGCAACAAGTAACAATAGGGTAGCAAGGAACAGTAATAGTAGCAGCATCAAAGTAACAAGTAACAGCAGTAGCAACAGTAGTAGCAGCAAAGTGACAACAGTAGTGATAGCAGCAGCAAAGTGGCCCAATCCCTCTTGTAGCAAGGGACAAGCCTAGGCAAAGTAACATAGCAAGTGGATCGGTGATGGATGAGTGTGATGGATGTGATTCATCATGTAACAGCTATAACACGGTGGCTAGCTCCCGTTCGTCAATCTAATGTAGGCATGTATTCCGTATATTGTCATACGTGCTTAGGGAAAAAACTTGCATGACATCTATTGTCCATCCCTCCCGTGGCAGCAGGGTCCTAATGGAAACTACGAGATATTAAGGTTCTCCTTTTAATAAAGAACCGGACCAACGCATTAACACACGGTGAATACATGAACTCCTCATACTATGGTCATCTCCGGGAGTGGTTCCGGCTATTGTCACTCCGGGGTTGCCGGGTCATAACACATAGTAGGTGACTACAACTTGCAAGATAGGAACTAAAACACACATATATTGGCGACAACATAATAGGTTCAGATCTGAAATCATGGCACTCGGGCCCTAGTGACAAGCATTAAGCATAGCCAAGTAGTAGCAACATCAATCTAGAACATAGTGGATACTAGGGATCAATCCCCGTCAAGAACTAACTCGATTACATGATAGATCTCATCCAACTCATCACCGTCCAGCAAGCCTACGATGAGATTACTCATGAACGATAAAAAGCATCATGGAATTGTCGATGGAGAAACGTTGATGATGACGATGGCGACGATTTCCCTCTCTGAAGCTCGAAACGGACTCCAGATCTGCCCTCCGGATGAAGAACAGGATGTGGTGGCGCCTCCGTATCGCAAAACGCGATGAAACCTTCTCTCTGATTTTTTTCCATGCGAAACGGAAGATATAGAACTGAGATTGGGGGCGGTGGTGCCACGTGGGCCGCACAAGCCCTCACGGCACGGCCATAGCGGGTGGCCGCGGCCCACGGGCTTGTGGCCCACTGACGCGCCCCCTCCGGTGGATCTTTGCGCAGGTATTTTTCTTTTTTTCCAGAAAAAATCTTCGTAAATTTTCAGGACGTTCAAAGAACTTTCATTTCTGCACAAAAACAACACCATGGCAATTCTGCTGAAAATAGCGTCAGTCCGGGTTAGTTCCATTCAAATCATGCAAATTAGAGTCCAAAACAAGGGCAAAAGAGTTCGGAAAAGTAGATATGACGGAGACATATCAACTCCCCCAAGCTTAATGCCTTGCTTGTCCTCAAGCAACTCAGTTGACAAACTGAGAGAGACAAAAGAAAAACTTTGATGAACACTGTTTGATCTTGTTGTTGCAACTCTGTCTAACTCACAACCAGAATTTTAGCAACATCACAAGAAAACCACTTAAGCAAATGACATCTAGGTCTCACGGTAAACTCATATCAATGGCACAATCCACTAGCGAGAAAATAATAATAAGTCTCAAATGTCAACACTTCAATCAAAACAACATGAAGCAGTACGAATAGATGGTATCTCGCTAGCTCTTTCTGAGACCGCAAAACATAAATGCATAGCACCTTCAAAGATCAAGGGCAGACTAAACATTGTAATTCAAGGCAATGAAGATCCAGTCATAGTCATACTCAACACAGTTAAAAACAAAGCATAAAAATGACAGAGGTGCTCTCTAATTGTTGCTTTTGTAAGAGGAGGATGACTCAACAGGAACATAAATAGACAGGCCCTTCGCAGAGGGAAGCATTCATTTGCAGAGGTGCCAGAGCTCAAGCTTTGAAAATAGAGAAAATAATTTTGGGTGTCATGATTTCATTGTTAATGCAATGACTAAGAGTTCTCAACATCTTCCACACTACACATGCTATAGGCGGTTCCCAAACAGAAAAGTAAAGTTTTGACTCCCCCACCACCAATCAATCACACTCCACGGCTAGCCGAATCCTCGGGTACCGTCCAAACCAACAACAATCCTGGGGGAGTTTTGTTTGCAATTATATTTTCGTTTGAGCATGTAAATGGGAATTCCAATTACCGGCCCCTTTCTCGTGAATGATAGTGAATAAACACATATAGAGGATAACACGCCTAGCATGGAAGATACCAATAGCCCCCTGTCACCACATGAGCGGTTCGGGCATGCAAAACAGATTATTTCTTGAAGGTTTAGAAAGTGGCACATGTAAATTTACTTGGAACGGCAGGTAGATACCGCACATAGGTAGGTATGGTGGACTCATATGGCACAACTTTGGGTTTAGGGAGGTGGATGCACAAGCAGTATTCCCGCTTAGTACAAGTGATGGCTAGCAAAATACTGGGAAGCGACCAACTAGAGAGCGACAACAGTCATCAAAATGCATTGAGAGTAACTAACATTGAGTGCAAGCATGAGTAGGACATAAATCACCATGAACATGAACATCATAGAGGCTATGTTGATTTTGTTACAATTACATGCGTGAACATGCGCCAAGTCAAGCCACTTGAAACATTCAAAAGAAGATACCATCCTATCATACTACGTCATAGTCATCTCAACATTCATGTGGGCATCCAAGACAAACCATTATAAGCTCCTAGCTAAGTATGCATGGCATAAGCAACTATGATCTCTAATTTGTCATTGCAAACATGTTTCTCCCACAACAAAGCTAAATCAAGCATGATGAGCTAGTCATATTTACAAAAACAAAATAGATCGAGTTCATACGAGCTTTTCCAGGCTCAGTCACTTCATCATATATCGTCATTATTGCCTTTCACTTGCACGACCGAACGATGTGAACAATAATAAGCATGCTCGTCCATTGGACTAAAGCTGGAATCTGCAGGCAAACACTAAGGAGAAGACAAAGTAATATGGCTCTTTGAAAGCTAAACAGGTATGCATGCAAGAGCCACTAAACAGTGTAACCAACATCTTCTACCTTGACCCAAAGAAAAAGAAAACTATCTACACGGAAAAGCTCCCAACAAGCAAAAGAAGAAAAAGAAAATATTTTTGGGTTTTTCTGAAGCTAGACAGACACACGAAAAGAAAACGAGAAAAAGAAAATAAACTAACATGGATGATATAGTGGCAAAGTGTGAACACCAGCTAACAAAGTGGAAGCATAAGGAAGAATGTAAAGTCGGTGAGAACACGTACTCCCCCAAGCTTAGGCTTTTGGCCTAACTTGGTCTACTCCCAAGGACGGTCCTGGCGAAACCCAAAATCATAATCGGGGTTATACGGGAGCGCTGCCGCCACTGCCTGAATAGCTGCCTCACGGAGACGAGCAGGCCTTTGACTCCCTCTCATACTCCTCTGCCTCTCCTCTGGTTATGTAATATCGCTGTTTTACCTGAAAGTCAAAGAGAGCAGGAGCAGGAAGGGTAATATGGAAAACACACTGCCGGTTAAATATCAATCGGTATAGGAGGGATTCATCATCCCTCTCAAGGAACTAGTAGCGTGTCATAGCGACGCGATCAAGGAAAGTTGTATGGAGCGGGGGATCTCCTTCGCGGATGGGTACTCCAAAAAAATTTGCTATGCGGGTGGCATAGATCCCACCAAAGAAATCACCATCAATAGCATTCTTATTCAGCCTCCTTGCTATAATAGCTCCCATGTTGAAGCTTTTGTCACCCGTCACTGCGCTCTTAATGATACTAAGGTCGGGTGCGCAGAGGTGACAATGCTCAATCTTTCCATTAATGCATCTGCCTATGAAGAGGGCAAAATAATGCAAGGCAGGGAAATGAATACTCCCCATGGTAGCTTGCGTAATGTCTCTAGTTTCTCCAATCGTAATACCAGCACAAAAATCTCTAACCGAGGATTTAGGAGGATCACTGAGGTTACCCCAAATAGGTATTTTGCAAATTCTACTGAAATCCACTAAATCCATGGTATACGATTTATCATAGAGATCAAACAGTACAGATGGCTCACGACCAGCTGAAATTTGAATCTACGAACAAAAGAGGCAGTGAGAGCAACATACTGTTCACATTTATCGGAGATGAATTCTTTGAGTCCGACGTTGCGAACAAATGCATCAAACTCATCTTTGAAGCCTGCCTCAATCATAAATTCATCAGAAGGCCATTCACATGGTTGTACCTGCGCGTCCCTAGGTAGGTAAGGATCAGGCTCCCGAATCGCAAGACGGGGACCTCTCTTGCTTGAGGAACCACCATCATAGTTTCTCTTGAACATCTTCCTTTTCTGAAATGTTCAGTGACCCAAAGGAAAGGTGAACAAGGTTCAACTAAACTTGTAGCAACTACTCCAACAAGTGCCTGATACGTCCATTTTGCATCATGCTTTCATGTTGATATTTATCGCTTTATGGGATGTTATATTACTTTGTGGTACCATATTTATGTCTTTTCTCTCTTATTTTGCAAGGTTTATTTGAAGAGGGAGAATTCAGGCCGCTGGAATTCTGGACTGGAAAAGGAGCAAATCTGAGTCCTCTATTCTACACAATTCCAAATGCCCTAAAACTTTACATGGAATTTTTTGGGAATATATAAAAATACTAGGCGAAAGAAGTACCAGAGGGGAGCTACCAGGGCGCCACAAGCCTGGCAGCCGCCACCCCCCTGGTGGCGGCTACAGGGCTTGTGGGCTCCCTGACGGCCCACTGGCCCCCCTCTTTTGCTATATGAAGGGTTTCGTTCTAGAAAAAATGAATATGGAGCTTTTTGTGGTTTCGCCGCCGCCACGAGGCGGAACTTGAGCAGATCCAATCTAGAGCTCCGGCAGGACGATCCTGCTGGGGAAACTTCCCTCCCGGAGGGGGAAATCATCGCCGTCGTCATCACCAACACTCCTCTCGTTGGATGGGAGGCATCTTCATCAACATCTTCATCAGCACCATCTCCTCTCCAATCCCTAGTTCATCTCTTGTAACCAATCTCCATCTCGGGACTCCGATTGGTACTTGTAAGGTTGCTAGTAGTGTTGATTACTCTTTGTAGTTGATGCTAGTTGGATTACTTGGTGGAAGAGTTTATGTTCAGATCCTTGATGCTATTCATTACACCTCTGATCATGATTATTATTATGCTTTGTGAGTAGTCACTTTTGTTCCTGAGGACATGGGAAAAGTCATGTTAATAATAGTCATGTGAATTTGGTATTCATTCGGTATTTTGATATGTTGTATGTTGTCTTTTCCTCTAGTGCTGTTATGTGAACGTCAACTACATAACACTTCACCATACTTGGGCCTAGAGGAAGGCACTGGGGAGTAGTAAGTAGATGATTGGTTGCTGGAGTGACAGAAGCTTAAACCCCAGTCTATGCGTTGCTTCGTAAGGGGCTGATTTGGATCCACTAGTTTAATGCTATGGTTAGACGTTGTCTTAATTCTTCTTTCGTAGTTGCGGATGCTTGCGAGAGGGGTTAATCATAAGTGGGATGCTTGTCCAAGTAAGGGAAGTACCTGATGACCCACAAGTATAGGGGATCAATCGTAGTCCTTTCGATAAGTAAGAGTGTCGAACCCAACGAGGAGCAGAAGGCTCTGATAAACGGATTTCAGCAAGGTAATAACTGCAAGCACTGAAAGTAGAGGTCAAAGTGATGGTGTAGCGACGTGAAACGTAGCAAGCAAAAAGTAACAAGTAAAAAGTAGTAGCAACTGTGCAGCAAGTGGCCCAATCCCTTTTGTTGCAAGGGACAAGCCTGAACAAAGTCTTATAGGAGGAAAAACGCTCCCGAGGACACACGGGAATTTCTGTCATGCTAGTTTCATCATGTTCATATCATTCGCGTTCGTTACTTTGATAGTTTGATATGTGGGTGGACCGACGCTTGGGTACTGCCCTTACTTGGACAAGCATCCCACTTATGATTAACCTCTCTCGCAAGCATCCGCAACTACAAAAGAAGAATTAAGACAAAGTCTAACCATAGCATTAAACTAGTGGATCCAAATCAGCCCCTCACGAAGCAACGCATAGACTGGGGTTTAAGCTTCTGTCACTCAAGCAACCATCATCTACTTACTACTTCCCAATGCCTTCCTCTAGGCCCAAATATGGTGAAGTGTTATGTAGTCGACGTTCACATAAGACCACTAGAGGGAAAGACAACATACAACATATGAAAATACCGAACGAATATCAAATTCACATGACTATTATCAGCATGACTTATCCCATGTCCTCAGGAACAAAAGTAACTACTCAAAAAGCATAATCATAATCATGATCAAAGGTCTAATGAATAGCATCAAGGATATGAACATAAAATCTTCCACCAAGTAATCCAACTAGCATCAACTACAAAGAGTAATCAACACTACTAGCAACCTTACAAGTACCAATCGGAGTCGTGAGACGGAGATTGATTACAACAGATGAACTAGGGATTGGACAGGAGATGGTGCTGATGAAGATGTTGATGAAGATGCCTCCCCTCCGACGAGAGGAGTGTTGGTGATGACGATGGCGACGATTTCCCCCTCCGGGAGGGAAGTTTCCCCGGCAGGATCGTCCTGCCGGAGCTCTAGATTGGATCTGCTCAAGTTCCGCCTCGTGGCGGCGGCGAAACCACGAAAAAGCTCCCGATTGATTTTTTCCAGACCAAAACCCTTCATATAGCAAAATGGGGGAGCTAGTGGGCCGCCAGGCAGCCCACAAACTTGCCCTGCGCCACCAGGGGGGTGGTGGCGGAGTGGGGGCTTGTGGAGCACTGGTGGCCCCCCTCTCGTAGTTCTTTCGCCCAGTATTTTTAATATATTCCAGAAAAAATCCACGTAAATTTTCAGGGCATTTGGAGACGTGCAGAATAGTGGACTAGGATTTGCTCCTTTTCCAGTCCAGAATTCCAACTGCCTGAATTCTCCCTCTTCAAATAATCCATGGAAAATAAGAGAGAAATGGCATAAATATGGTAACACAAGTAATATAACAGCCCAAAAAGCAATAAATATCAACATGAAAGCATGATGCAAAATGGACGTATCAACTCCCCCAAGCTTAGACCTCGCTTGTCCTCAAGCGAAAACCAAGTTCCATAAACATGTCCACATGTTGAGGGACGAAGGTGTCGATAAAACATAATACGGACATGAGGGCATCATGATCACACATAGAACAACAATACATCATAAATATTCTTATGGGAAAGTAACAATTCATTCACAAAGCAAAGCATGAAGCAAAAACCTTACCGAGAAGTAATCAACAATAGTCCATAGTCATTGAAGAAATTGCAATTTATCATCAGAAAGAGTCAAATAAGAGCTTGTAAGGCAAACCCACATACTCAATCATCTCTTTTGTTTTCCACAATTGTTACAACTCACGTGGTACTCATGGTGTCAAAGTTTCAGCTGGACACAGAGGAAGATAGGGGCTTATAGTTTTGCCTCCCAACGGTTTACCTCAAGGGTAAAGTCAACAACAATAAAGCATGAGTACTCAACTCCAAGTTGATATATGAATATAGATCTTTCCCAGGCATGTGACGGTAGGCAAGACAAAGGCAAAAAGGGGATTGGTGAAGATCACCATGACTCTTACAAGGGTAAAAAGTAAAGGTACAAGATAGGCCCTTCGCAGAGGGAAGCAGAGTTGTCATGCGCTTTTAGGTTTGAATGCGTGTCCTCTTAGTGCGGAGGAACGTCACTTTATATTGACTCCTGTGATAAAGAACTTTATTATGCAGTCTGTCTCTTTTATGTCTTCCTCATAACAGGTTCGTACAAATCTTATTTTCCACACACTAATATACATAATAGAGAGCAATTTTTATTGCTTGCACCGATGACAACTTACTTGAAGGATCTTATTCAATCCATAGGTAGGTATGGTGGACTCTCATGGCAAAACTGGTTGGAGGTTTATGGATGCACAAGTAGTATCTCTACTTGCTGCGGGAGTTTTGGCTAATATGAGGTGGAAGCAATCGTCACATGCTAAGGGATCTCTAATCATATAACATTATTTGGAACCAAGCAAACACAATTCATTATGTTGTCTTCCTTGTCCAACATCTACTCCTAGGCATTTAATAGTTTGGTGAGTGCTCACAATTGTAAAAAAGGTGTCTAAGATGATATATTTATATGTGAACCTCTCTTTCCTTATTACTTCTTATTAATTGCAACAATGACTAATGTCTATGTTGATTTATTCTCAACAAGTTTCAATCATCATGCGTGTCATAAGTGAAGTTATCACTTTCCATAAGATCGTCTCATGATCTTTCATGCTATCGTTCTTTTCATACTTTTTTTATCATGGCACAAAGCAAAGCCCTTAACTAAGACACTCTTTATTATATAGCTCGTAAGCTCGAATACATTGGGGGAGAGACAAAAGCAAAAGACTCGAACTAAACACTAAAGACTTATTCCACTAAGAGAAGAAATAAAAACTGAAAAGTAAAGAACTAAAACAAAGGTAAAAGCAAAAGATATAAAGGTGATACGATACCAGGGCAACTCCCCCAAGCTTGGCGGAAGCCAAGGGGATTGCCCATACCAATGCTTAGTTGTCTTCCTTTGGTGGTGATGGTGGTGTTGTTGGAGTAGTCTGATCCTCTGTCTTCCAAGGCATAGGTGCTCCATCATGGCAGGATGAACGAGTCGCCGGAATGCTCAAATCTACAGCCAACCTTATTGATTTAAATCTGTACTCATACTCAGAGTTTTGATTCTGCAGGTCATAGATCTGGCTCTGAAGTTGGTCAACCCTATCGTAGAGCCTGGAGATGTGTTTCCCAATATCAATGGCATCCATCTTGTGATTGCTAGTGAACTCCGTGATCATTGTGTGGTTGTCGTTGAGTCCACTCTCCACCATCCCTTGGCACTTGAAGACTTGTTGCTCCATTGCTTCGAGCCTCGTCGCCATGCTTCCAGTCTTCTTAGGACCCTCAACATCACGGATGTGCAACATCCCCTCTCTCATCTTGATAGATTGAGGGTGTTTCAGCACTTCCGTGAGGTAGGGATTCATGACCTTCTTGAAGATCTTGTCCTTAGGAGCGTTTGGGGAAGTCATGACGATCTAGATCTGCGGCAGAAACAAGCTCGAAACGAAAACAGAAGAAAACTATGAGATACGGAGATCAAAACCTTCGGGCGACAATATATTGATTTTTTTCTGGGCCAAAGGACTCCTCCGTAAGAAAACGGAGTCCGGGAGGCACACGAGGTGCCCACAAGCTTGCCCACCGCCACCAGGGGGTGGTGGAGGAGTGGGGGCTGGTGGCTGCCTCGTTCGCTCTCCGGACTGCTTTTTATTTTTCTAATTTTCTAAAAATTCCAAAACGGAGGAAATTTCCTATTGGAAAATCATCGGAGTCCAATTTCTTCCTGAAACAGATACATCTTCATTTTCAAGGTCTGAAACAGGCTAATAAACATCCCTTATGTACTCCTCTGGAGTGATGACATTGATGATATTGGTGTCAACATTTATGGGAGTACCAGAGATGTAATGCTTGATTCTTTGCCAATTTACCACTCTAGGAAAATTTCCTTCCGTGTTATTGATTTTGATGGCACCGGAACGATATACTTCCTCGACAACATAGGGACCTTCCCATTTGGAGAGAAGCTTCCTGCAAAGAATCTCAAACAATAATTGTATATCAAGACATAATCGCCTACATTGAACTCTCGTTTCTGTATTCGTTTGTCGTGTCATCTCTTAACCTTTTCCTTGAACAACCTGGCATTCTCATATGCCTGGGCTCTCCATTCATCTAACGAGCTGATAACAAACAACCGCTTCTCACCGGCAAGTTTGAAATCAAAGTTGAGCTCTTTGATTGCCCAATAAGCTTTGTGTTCCAGCCCAAGAGGTAAATGGCAGGCCTTACAGTAAACCATTTTATACGGTGACATGCCCATGGGATTCTTATAAGCAGTCCTATAAGCCCATAGTGCATCGTCAAGTTTGCTAGACCAGTTCTTTCGAGATCTATTGACGGTCTTTTGTAGGATCAACTTGATCTCCCTATTACTCAACTCCACTTGACCACTAGACTGAGGATGATAAGGAGATGCAACTCTATGGTTGACATCATACTTAGCTAGCATCTTGCGGAAAACAACATGAATGAAGTGTGAAACGCCATCAGTCATCAAGTATCTAGGGACTCCAAATATTGGGAATATGACTTCTTTAAGCATCTTAATAGAGGTGTGGTGATCAACATTTTTAGTGGGGATAGCTTCTACCCACTTAGTAACGTAATCCACAGCAACTAAGATGTGAGTGTACCCATTGGAACTCGGGAAGGGTCCCATATAATCAAAGCCCCAGACATCAAATGGTTCCATGACAAGTGAATAGTTCATAGGCATTTCCTGACGCTTACTGATGTTCCCTATACTTTGGCATTCGTCACAAGACAAGACAAACTTACGGGCATCCTTGAAGAGAGTGGGCCAATAGAAACCTGATTGCAATACCTTATGGGCAGTTCTATCTCCAGCATGGTGTCCTCTGTAGGCTTCGGAATGACACTTCTGAAGGATCTGTCCATGTTCATGTTCACGCACACAACGTCTAATAATACCATCTACTCCTTCCTTATAAAGGTGAGGATCATCCCAGAAGTAGTGTCTCAAATCAAAGAAGAATTTCTTCTTTTGCTGATAGGTGAAACTGGGTGGTATGTATTTGGCTACGATAAAGTTTAAATAATCAGCATACCACGGTGCACTATGTGAAGTGCGGATGACATTTAATTTCTCATCAGGAAAGCTGTCATCAATAGGTAGTGGGTCATCAAGGACATTCTCTAGCCTAGACAAGTTATCTGCTACAAGGTTATCAACACCCTTTCGGTCAACGATGTGTAAATCAAATTCCTGTAGTAGGAGAACCCATCTGATCAGCCTAGGCTTAGCGTCCTTCTTCTCCATAAGGTACTTAATAGCAGCATGATCAGAGTGAATAGTGACTTTGGAGTCAACTATGTAAGATTTGAACTTTTCACATGCAAACACTATTGCTAAAAATTCCTTCTCCGTAGTGGCATAATTTCTTGGGGCACTGTCTAGAGTTTTACTAGTGTAGTGAATGACATTCAACTTCTTGTCAACTCTTTGTCCTAGAACAGCACCAACAGCATAATCACTAGCGTCACACATGATTTCGAAGGGCAAGTTCCAGTCAGATGGTTGAACAATAGGTGCGGTTATCAAAGCCTTCTTAAGTATTTCAAAGGCTTCCTCACAATCCTCATCAAAAACAAAAGGAACATCCTTCTGCAAGAGGTTGCTAAGAGGCCTAGAAATCTAAGAGAAGTCTTTAATGAACCTTCTATAGAAACCAGCATGACCTAGGAAACTTCATATACCTCTGATATCTGTGGGGAAAGGCATTTTCTCAATTGCATCAACCTTATCCTTATCAACTTCAATGCCTCTTTCACAGATTTTGTGTCCTAAGACGATACCTTCATTAACCATAAAGTGGCACTTCGCCCAATTCAAGATGAGGTTGGTTTCTTCGCATCTCTGTAAGACTCTATCAAGGTTGCTGGGGCAATCATCAAAGGAAGACCCGTAAATGGAGAAGTCCTCCATCAAAACCTCGACGATCTTTTCACAAAAGTCACAGAATATAGCCATCATACATCTTTGGAAGGTGGCAGGTGCATTACATAAGCCAAAAGGCATACGTCTCTAGGCAAAGGTACCGAAATTTCAGGTGAAAGTGGTTTTCTCTTGATCATATTGTGCAACAGGTATCTGCGAGAAACCTGAATAACCGTCTAGAAAGTAGAAGTGTGTGTGCTTTGATAGCCTTTCTAGCAATCGGTTGATGAACGGCAAAGGATAATGATCTTTCCTGGTTGCCTTGTCCAGTTTCCGGAAGTCTATCACCATTCTATAGCCGGTAATAATCCTTTGTGGGATTAGTTCATCCTTATCATTAGGAACGATGGTGATACCTCCCTTCTTGGGTACGCAATGTACTGGACTTACCCAATCACTATGAGCAATAGGATAAATGATTCCTGCTTCCAGAAGCTTTAATATTTCTTTTCTAACGACCTCTTTCATCTTAGGATTTAATCTCCTTTGATGATCAGCAACTGGTTTGAAGTCAGGATCGGTTTTAATCTTGTGCTGACATAGAGTAGGACTAATACCCTTAAGATCATCAAGAGTATATCCAATAGCAGCGCGGTGCTTCCTCAGAGTTTTTAGTAACTTCTTCTCTTCGCGCTCTGAGAGGATAGCACTAATAATGACAGGATATATCTCCTTCTCATCAAGATAGGCATACTTAAGAGTATCAGGCAACTGTTTAAGCTCGAACACAGGATCACCCTTTGGTGGGGGAGGATCCCCAAGCAGTTCAACAGGCAGATTATTCTTGAGAATAGGATATTGTTCTAAGACAATTTTATCTATATCATCTCTCTCCTCCATATGCATATCATTTTCATGCTCAAGCAGATATTGGTCTAAAGGATCCGTAGGAGGTACGTCAATAGAGGCAAGAGCAATGATTTCATCTCTACCAGACGACTCTCTTTCATGGGTTTGTCTTCCAAACTTGGAGAAGTTAAATTCATGAGAAACACCCTCGAAACATACAGTGACGGTATACTTAATGCAATCAATGTGAGCATTGACAGTGTTGAGAAAGGGTTTACCAAATATGATGGGACAAAAGCTATCTTGTGCAGTACCAAGGACGAGGAAATCAGTAGGATACTTTGTCTTACGACACACGACTTCTACGTCTCTCATAATTCCTAGAGGGCAGATAGTGTCTCTATTAGCTAGCGTAATAGTGACATCAATGGGTTCTAACTCAGCAGGTGCAATCTAATATTTCATTTCATCATATAGAGAACGGGGTATTGCACTAACACTATCTCCCATATCACATAAACCATGGTAACAGTGATCTCCTATCTTAACAGAAACAACGGACATGCCAACTACAGGTCCGTGTTTGTCTTTCACGTGAGGTTTAGCAATTCTAGCGGAGTCCTCACAGAATTTGATAACATGCCCATCTATGTCTTCGGCTAAGAGATCTTTGATAATAGTAACACTAGGTTCAACTCTAATCTCCTCAGGGGGTGCAAGTGATCTAATGTAACCCCTACGTATCACAGTTGGAGCTATAGAATAATCCTTTATCCTAGCAGAGTATGGTGGTTTCTCAGTGTAAGCACAAGGAACAACAGGATCACTAAAAGCAATGACTTTCTCCTCAACTAGATTGGTTTTGGCTATGTTGCTTTCTATAGGAGGATGATATTTCAACCACTTCTCTTTGGGAAGATCAACATGACCAGCAAAAGATTCACATAGAGAAGCTACTATCTCAGAGTAAAGTCCATACTTAGCGCTAAAATCTCTAGAAGTGTTTGTCTCAACAAAAGATTTAACGCAATCAAACTGGAAATTCATACCCGACTCCTTACCTTCCTCCAGCTCCCAATCTTCAGAGTTGCATTTGATTCTCTCCAATAAATTCCACTTGTGATCAATATCCTTCTTCATAAAAGAACTCGCACAAGAAGTGTCAAGCATGGTACGATCTTCATGAGAAAGCCGAGCATAAAAGTTTTGAGTGATGATTTCTCTCGAGACCTCTGGATTGGGGCATGAATATAGCATCGATTTAAGCCTCCCCCAAGCTTGAGCTATGCTTTCCCTGTCACGAGGCCAAAAGTTATAAATAAAGTTCCGATCACGATGTACTAAATGCATAGGATAGAACTTTTGATGAAATTCCAATTTCAACCGATTGTAGCGCCATGATCCAGTATCATCACATAGCCTATACCATGTCAACGCCTTATCCTTCAAAGATAAAGGAAATACTTTCTTCTTTACCTCATCCTCGGGCAAACCCGCAAGCTTAAATAAACCACAAACTTCATCTACATAGATTAGATGCAAATCTGGATGTGAAGATCCATCTCGTGTGAAAGGATTAGCCAGCAGTTTCTCAAGCATACCCAAAGGAATTTCATAAAAGATATTTTCAGTAGGTACCGCAGGTTGAGGAGCAACTCCTCGTGCTTCCGTTCGTGGTGAAGATACCCCGAACAAACTCCTCAAAGGAAGAGTTTCCATAGTGACAAGTGACAATAAATTTCAGCATAGTATAGAAATGTTTCCTTACCAATTTCCACTTACCAAAGGCGCTTCACTCCCCGGCAACGGCGCCAGAAAAGAGTCTTGATGACCCACAAGTATAGGGGATCAATCGTAGTCCTTTCGATAAGTAAGAGTGTCGAACCCAACAAGGAGCAGAATGCTCTAATAAACAGATTTCAGCAAGGTAATAACTGCAAGCAGTGAAAGTAGCGATAACAAGTGATGGTGTAGCGAGGTGAAACGTAGCAAGCAAAAAGTAACAAGTAACAAGTAGTAGCAACGGTGCAGAAAGTGGCCCAATCCCTTTTGTAGCAAGGGACAAGCCTGAACAAAGTCTTATAGGAGGAAAAATGCTCCAGAGGACACATGGGAATTTCTGTCATGCTAGTTTCATCATGTTCATATGATTCACGTTCGTTACTTTGATAGTTTGATATGTGGGTGGACCGGCGCTTGGGTACTGCCCTTACTTGGACAAGCATCCCACTTATGATTAACCTCTCTCGCAAGTATCCGCAACTACAAAAGAAGAATTAAGACAAAGTCTAACCATAGCATTAAACTAGTGGATCCAAATCAGCCCCTCACGAAGCAACGCATAGACTGGGGTTTAAGCTTTTGTCACTCCAGCAACCCATCATCTACTTACTACTTCTCAATTCCTTCCTCTAGGCCCAAATATGGTGAAGTGTTATGTAGTCGACGTTCACATAACACCACTAGAGGAAAAGACAACATACAGCATATCAAAATACCGAACGAATATCAAATTCACATGACTATTATCAGCATGACTTATCCCATGTCCTCAGGAACAAAAGTAACTACTCACAAAGCATAATATAATCATGATCAGAGGTGTAATGAATAGCATCGAGGATCTGAACATAAACTCTTCCACCAAGTAATCCAACTAGCATCAACTACAAAGAGTAATCAACACTACTAGCAACCTTACATGTACCAATCGGAGTCGTGAGATGGAGATTGATTACAACAGATGAACTAGGGATTGGAGAGGAGATGGTGTTGATGAAGATGTTGATGAAGATGCCTCCCCTCCGATGAGAGGAGTGTTGGTGATGACGATGGCAACAATTTCCCCCTCCGGGAGGGAAGTTTCCCCGGCAGGATCGTCCTGCCGGAGCTCTAGATTGGATCTGCTCAAGTTCCGCCTCATGGCGGCGGCGAAACCACGAAAAAGCTCCCGATTGATTTTTTTTCCATACCAAAACCCTTCATATAGAAAAAGGGGGGAGCTAGTGGGCCGCCAGGCAGCCCACAAGCTTGCCCTGCGCCACTAGGGGGGTGGTGGCGGAGTGGGGGCTTGTGGAGCCCTGGTGGCCCCCCTCCGGTAGATCTTTCGCCCAATATTTTTAATATATTCCAGAAAAAATCCACGTAAATTTCCAGGGCATTTGGAGATGTGCAGAATAGTGGACTAGGATTTGCTCCTTTTCCAGTCCATAATTCCATCTGCCTGAATTCTCCCTCTTCAAATAACCCTGCAAAATAAGAGAGAAAAGGCATAAATATGGTACCACAAGTAATATAACATCCCAAAAAGCAATAATATCAACATGAAAGCATGATGCAAAATGGATGTATCAGTACCCAAGTGCGGTCCACCCACATATCAAACTATCAAAGTAACGAACGCGAATCGCATGAACATGATGAAACTAGCATGACAGAAGTTCCCGTGTGTCCTCGGGAGCGTTTTTCCTCCTATAAGACTTTGTTCAGGCTTGTCCCTTGCTACAAAAGGGATTGGCCACTTGCTGCACCATTGCTACTACTTGTTACTTGTTACTTTTTGCTAGCTACGTTTCACCTCGCTACACCATCACTTGTTACCGCTAATTTCAGTGCTTGCAGTTATTACCTTGCTGAACACTCCTCGTTGGGTTCGACACTCTTACTTATAGAAAGGACTACGATTGATCCCCTATACTTGTGCGTCGTCGGTGCCTAGAGACCATATTACGTATCAAAACTACTTGGGACCAGCTAGAATCAGCATACAAAGCTCAAGAACATGGTCACCAAGGCAACAAAAATACGCGGAGTATAAGGTACTAGAGCAAAAACTAATTTGACCAATGGAGGAGTCACTTACCAAGGAGTAATTTCCCCAAAACAGTTCGGAGACCGGTGATTTGAGCAAAGAGATCTAAAATCCCAGCAAGAGGAGCAAGAACACTAGTTTGAGCTGCGAAACGATTTTTTCTGGAGGTAGGAGAAGCAGATGGGAGCAAGAATGAGTGGAGGTGTGCCTGTGGGCCCCACAAGCCTGGGTGGCGCGGCCAGGGGGGTGCCCGTGCCCCTAGGGCTTGTGGCCCACTGGTGTGGCCCCTAGACAGACTCTTTGTCCCAGTATTTTTCAAATATTCCAGAAAAAATCATAGTAGATTTTCACAACGTTCGGAGAACTTTTATTTTCGGGGTATTTTTCTACCGGACGCTAAGACAGAAAACAGGGAAAACTAAACTAAACCTATCATTTTTCTTCTAAGCAACCAAAAGTTAAAGCTTGGAACAGAGGTTTGTGACTCCTCAATTCATCCATCTCATGATCATCGAAAGAAATCCGTCAATGGGGTTGATCAAGTCCCCTCGACAAAACTTTCTCGAATCGCAAAAGAAGATGAAGAATTTTCGAATAGTCACTAGGTCACCTCAATGGGGATGTGTATTTCCCCAACAAGAAAATCATACTTCGTCTTGACACGAGGAATAGGGCATTCAAAGCTCCCAATAAGAATCGATGAAGTTTTTTCGATAGCATTGATGCAATGTACTCGATATTGTTTCTTCGGAAAGTGCACCGTATGCTCATTACCGTTGACATGGAAAGTGACATTGCCTTTGTTGCAATCTATAACAACCCCTAGAGTGTTTAAAAAGGGTCTTCTGAGGATGACAACCATGGCATCGTCCTCGGGAATATCCAAGATAACAAAGTTTGTTAAGATAGTGGTGTTAGCAACCACAATAGGCAGATCCTCGCAAATGCCGATAGGGAAAGCAGTTGATTTGTCAGCCATTTGCAGAGAGATTCCAGTGGGTGTCAACTTATCCAGTTCAAGTCTACGATAAAGAGAGAGAGACATAACACTAACACCGGCTCCAAGGTCGCATAAAGCAGTTCTAACGCAGTTACCTTTAATGGAGCAAGGTATAGTGGGAACACCGGGATCACCTAGTTTCTTAGGAGTTCCACCCTTGAAAGTGTAATTGGCAAGCATGGCGGAGATCTCAAGATCAGGTATCCTCCTCTTATTAGTCACAATATCTTTCATGCACTTAGCATACGGAGACATTTTGAGCATATGTGTCAAACGCATCTGCAGAAAGACAGGTCTGATCATTTCAACGAAGCGCTCAAAATCCTCCTCATCCTTTTTCTTGGATGGTTTGGGAGGAAAGGGCATAGATTTCTGAACCCATGGTTCCCTTTCTTTACCATGCTTCCTAGCAGTGAAGTCATTCTTATCATATCTTCTATTCTTAGCCTGTGGGTTATCAAGATCAACACTAGGTTCAATCTCCACATCCTTTTCATTGCTAGGTTGAGCATCAAAATTAACATCACTATTGATATTATCATTAGGCTCATGTTCATCACCAGATTGTGTCTCAGCATCAGAAACACATGCATCGTTTGGACTCTCAGGTGTAGCAGCAGCAGGGTTGCTAGCGTGCAAGTCCCTATAATCTTTCTTCTTCTTTCTAGGATGACTAGGTGCATCAGTGCTAACTCCTTGAGACTCTTGTTCAACTCTCTTCGGATGACCCTCAGGATACAGAGGTTCCTGGGTCATTCTATCGCCTCTAGTAACGACTCTGACAAAATTGTCATTCAACTTGTTGAGCAAGTCATTCTGAGCTTTAAGTACTTGTTCTACCTGAGTAGTAACCATGGAAGCATGTTTACTCAAAATCTTGAGATCATTCACATTTCTGTCCACACAAGCACTTAAATGACTAAGCATACGAGCATTCTGTTCCAATTGTGTGCTAACATAATCATTGAAGCTTTGTTGTTTGGCAACAAAGTTATCAAATTCGTCCATGCATAAGCTAGCAGGTTTATCAAAAGGAATATCACTCTCATCAAACCTACGCAGAGAATTTACTTCTACTACCTGTATCGGGTTATCGAGACCATGGATCACTTAGATAGGTGATAGATTTTTGACATCTTCAGATTTAATGCCTTTCTCTCGCATAGATTTCTTGCCTTCTTACATATATTTAGGAATAAGGAATATAATACCTCTTTTCTTTGGAGTTGGCTTAGGAGGTGGTTCGGGAATAGTCCAAGCATTCTCATTGCACAAGATGTTATTCAGTAGAATCTCAGCTTGTTCTATGGTTCGTTCCCTAAAAACACTACCGACACAACTATCTAGATGGTCTTTGGAAGCATCGGTAAGTACATTATAGAAGATATCAAGTATCTCGTTCTTCTCAAGAGGGTGATCAGGCGAAGCATTCAGTAGCTGGATGAGCCTCCCCCAAGCTTGTGGGAGACTCTCTTTTTCAGCTTGAGCAAAGTTGTATATTTCCTGCAAGGTAGCTTGCTTCTTATGGGCATGGAAATATTTTTCAGAGAAGTAGTAGACCATATCCTGGGGGCTACGCACACAACCAGGAGCAAGAGAAGTGAACCAAGTCTTAGCATCATCCTTTAGCGAGAAAGGAAACAGCTTGAGCATGTAGTAGTGGCGGATCTTTTCCTCACTAGTGAATAGGGTAGCTATATCGTGCAGTTTGGTAAGATGGGCTACAACGGTTTCAGACTCGTAACCATGAAAAGGATCAGATTCGACAAGAGTGATTAACTCAGGGTCGACAAAGAATTCATAATCCTTATCGGTCACAAAGATAGGCAAAGTGTCAAACTTCGGGTCGTATTTCATCCTAGCGTTCAGAGATTTTTCTTTCCACTTGCGCATAAGTTTCTCAACATCATAGCTATCCTTACACACAAGAAAGTCCTCAGCTATCTCTCCCTCCATAACATAGCGCGTATCAGGCATAGCAGGCAATTCAGGCATAGTAGGAGGTTCTACTTCAATAGTATCAGCAGTTTCAGAAGTATCATCACATCTAGCAGCAACTCTAGCAATATGTGCATCAAGGGCATCAAGTGGCAAAGCAGTATCAGGCATAGCATCATCAGGCATAGTATCAAGCATAGCATCATCAGGCATAGTATCAAGCATAGCATCATCAGGCATAGTATCAAGCATAGCATCATAAGGCATAGTATCAAGCATAGCATCGTCATAAGCATCATGGGCAGCAGAAGTACCATCGTCAAGCACAGGCGACATATCAAGATTTCTAGCAGGAGGCGAAGTCGCAAACTTACTCAAAACTGAAGGTGAATCAAGTGCAGAGCTAGATGGCAGTTCCTCACCTCTCCTCGTAGTGGAAGGTAGGATTTTAGTTCTTGGATCTTTCGGATTCCTCATAGTGATCAGCACACGTCAATCCCAAGTGACTCAGAGAATATAGCTATGCTTCCCCGGCAACGGCGCCAGAAAAAGCCTTGATGTCCCACAAGCGTATGGGATAGCAGCAGTTTTCGAGGGTAGAGTATTCAACCCAAATTTATTGGTTCGCTCACAAGGGGAAGCTAAAGAATATTCTCAAGTATTAGCAGTTGAGTTGTCAATTCAACCACACCTGAAAGATTAGTGTCTGCAAGCAAAGTATCAGTAGCAAGTTAGTATGATAGCAACGGTGCCAGGAAAAAGCCTTGGTTGACGGGATTGTCAGTACCGCTTACCTAGCCTCGACAACGGCGCCAACAAAGTCTTGCAACAAGTAACAGCAGGGTAGCAAGGAACAGTAATAGCAGCAGCACCAAAGTAACAAGTAACGGTAGTAGCAACGGTAGTAGCAGCAAAGTGACAGCAGTAGTGACAGCAGCAGCAAAGTGGCCCAATCCCTCTTGTAGCAAAGGACAAGCCTAGGCAAAGTAACATAGCGAGGACCAGTAGTAAAAGACTCGTAGGCAGTGGATCGGTGATGGATGAGTGTGACGGATGTGATTCATCATATAACAGCTATAACACGGAGAGATATGTGGCTAGCTCCCGTTCATCAATCCAATGTAGGCATGTATTCCGTATATAGTCATACGTGCTTAGGGAAAAGAACTTGCATGACATCTATTGTCCATCCCTCCCGTGGCAGCGGGGTCCTAATGGAAACTACGGGATATTAAAGTTCTCCTTTTAATAAAGAACAGGACCAACGCATTAACACGCGGTGAATACATGAACTCCTCATACTATGGTCATCTCCGGGAGTGGTTCCGGCTATTGTCACTCCGGGATTGCCGGGTCATAACACATAGTAGGTGACTACAACTTGCAAGATAGGATCTGAAACACACATATATTGGCAACAACATAATAGGTTCAGATCTGAAATCATGGCACTCGGGCCCTAGTGACAAGCATTAAGCATAGCCAAGTAGTAGCAACATCAATCTAGAACATAGTGGATACTAGGGATCAACCCCGTCAAGAACTAACTCGATTACATGATAGATCTCATCCAACTCATCACCGTCCAGCAAGCCTACGATGAGATTACACACAAACGATGAAGAGCATCATGTAATTGTCGATGGAGAAAGGTTGATGATGATGATGGCGACGATTTCCCCTCTCTGGAGCCCGAAACGGACTCCAGATCTGCCCTCCAGATGAAGAACAGGATGTGGCGGCGCCTCCGTATCGCAAAACGCAATGAAACCATCTCTCTGAATTTTTTCCAGGCGAAATGGAAGATATAGAACTGAGATTGGGGGCAGTGGTGCCACGTGGGCCCCACAAGCCCTCACGGCGCGTCCAGAGGGGGTGGCCGCGGCCCAGGGGCTTGTGGCCCACTGGCGCGACCCCTCCGGTGGATCTTTACGCAGGTATTTTTATTTTATTCTAGAAAAAATCTCCGTAAATTTTCAGGACGTTCTGAGAACTTTCATTTCTGCACAAAAACAACACCATGGCAATTCTGCTGAAAACAGCGTCAGTCCGGGTTAGTTCCATTCAAATCATGCAAATTAGAGTCCAAAACAAGGGCAAAAGAGTTCGGAAAAGTAGATACGACGGAGACGTATCATCCCTCTACATCATGTCATCTTGCTTAAGGCGTTACTCTGTTCGTCATGAACTCAATACACTAGATGCATGCTGGATAGCGGTCGATGTGTGGACTAATAGTAGTAGATGCAGAAAGTATCGGTCTACTTGTCTCGGACGTGATACCTATATGTATGATCATTGCCTTAGATATCGTCATGACTTTGCGCGGTTCTATCAATTGCTCGACAATAATTTGTTCACCCACCGTGATATTTGCTATTATGAGACAAGCCTCTAGTGAACACTATGGCCCCCAGGGTCTACTCCACACCATATTTTATGCCTTACATTTTTACTTCGTTGCACTTTCCGCCTACAGATCTCACTTTGCAAACAATCTTGAAGGGATTGACAACCCCTTTGAAGCGTTGGGTGGAAGCTTGTTTGTGTTTGTGTAGGTACTCTGGACTTGACGAGGCCCTCGTTCTGGATCGATACCTTGGTTCTCAAACAGAGGGAAATACTTATTACTCCTGTGTTGCATTGCCCTTTCCTCTTCAAGGGAAAAACCGATGCAAACCAGAGAAGTCACAAGAAGAATTCCTAAGCGCCAAGGAAGGACTTTTGTTGCTGCAATAGAAGAATTTGTGGCGCCGTTGCCGGGGAGGAAGATCAAGTCAAGAACTCATCCTAGTAGGTGTGGAAAACTCATCTCTTGCATTTACTTTGTTTGCCAGTTGCCTCTCGTTTTCCTCTCCCCCACTTCACCAATTTGCGTTTTTCGTTTGCCTTTTTTGTTTGCCTTTTCGTTCGCCCTTTTCTCTTGCTTGCTTTCTGCTCGTCTGTGTGGGATAGTCTATCCTGATGGCTAGATCCACCACTTCAAATGATACTCCCGAGAGCGAAGTCCTCAATTTCAAACAAATTGAGGAAGAAAACTTAAAGGACGCTTGGTATAGGATTTGCAACGCTCAGAGTAGATCTATTCGTAAGCAATCCACTACCGTCTTGCTTCGCAGTTTTTATGTGGGTGTTTCTCCTTGGAATAGGTATATTCTTGAAACCATCGTAGGTGGAAATTTCTTGAGTAGCCATATCGTTGATTCTTACGGAGCTGTGATAAATTTGGTAGGCTCACCCCCACTCTTGGATAATGGAACTACCTTAACTCTGGAACATGTGATGCGTAGGCTGGACGTTATTGAAAATAAAGTTGCTACGATTGAACTCATTGAGAATTTGGATAAAAATATCCACAATCAAATCACTCAGTACGGATCCAAGGTGGGAATGGTTTTGAAAAATTTAAAGGAGAAGGAACCCACAGTTAACGAAAAGCTAGATCATGATTCCGCTAGGATTGACAAACTAGAGGATGTTATAACCAACTTGGGTTCCGCTTTTGCCGTTGTGCATAATACTCCAAATTTTGCCCACAATTAAATCACCAAGTCTGTCTTTGTTCGTAAAAGTAGTGGTGAATCATCCAGCAAGAAAGATGAAAACCTTAAGATGATAAGTGATCATGCCACTTATGGTTTGAGCACCAAAGACGACGATACGTGATTCTATCGCTTTTATGCCTAGCTAAGGGCGTTAAACAATAGCGCTTGTTGGAGGCAACCCAATGAATTTATCTTTTTCTTTCTATTTTGTTGCGTCCACACTTTCATAATTCTGTTATGATTGTGTTTTTTGTGATTCTTTTTGTGTTTGATCCAAGCAAAGCCTTTACGGCTAGTCTTGGTAATGGTTGTTTGATCCTGCTGGAAAAAGACAGAAACTTTTCGCTCACAAGATGTTTTTTAATTTTTATTCAGAAGAGCTTTTGAGTTGATTCTTTTTTCTACTGATTGATATGCTTTTTTTCCATGATGTCGTAATGTTTCAGATTTTTTGATGTACCAGAAGTATACGAAGTATACAGATTGCTACAGACTGGTCTGTTTTTGACAGATTCTGTTTTTGTTGAGTTGGTTGCTTGTTTTGATGAAACTATGGTTAGTATCGGGGGGTACTAGCCATGGAAAAGTCAGAATACAGTAGCCCATCATCAATATAGATAGAATTCAAGTTTGCTACAATACCAAAAGAAGTGGTAGTTTGTTTTCTTGTACTAATGTTATCACAAGTTTCTGTTTAAGTTTTGTGTTGAGAAGTTTTCAAGTTCTGGGTGATGTTCTCATGAACAAAGAGATAAGGAGTGGAAAGAGATCAAGCTTGGGGATGCCCAAGGCATCCCAAGCCAAATTCAAGGACACCAAAAAGCCTAAGCTTGGTGATGCCCCGGGAAGGCATCCCCTCTTTCGTCTTCAATTCATCGGTAACATTACTTGGAGCTATATTTTTATTCACCACATGATATGTGTTTTTGCTTGGAGTGTCTTGTATCGTAGGAGTCTTTTCATTTTGTTGTGTCACAATCATTCTTGCGGCACACCTTTTTGAGAGAGAGAGACATGCACTCATCGTGATTTTTGCTAGAATGCTCATAGTGCTTCACTTATATCTTTTGAGCTAGATACTTTTGATCTATGTGCTTCACTTATATCTTTTAGAGCACAGCGGTGCATGATTTGGTAGTTGGCTTATGCTATGAAAGTAGTCCCAAAAGTGATAGATACCCAAAGAGGATGCAAAAAATACTCCATCTTCATGTGCATTGAGTAGAAGGAGAAGTTTTGATTCCTCTGAATTAGTTTTGAGACATGGATTTGGTAATATTAAGAGTTATGTTAGTAGAGTGTTGTGAATCTAGAAATACTTGTGTTGAAGTTAGCGATTCCCGTAGCATGCATGTATGGTGAACCGCTATGTTAGGAAGTCGCAGCATGATTGATCTATTGATTGTCATCCTTTGTGTTGAGGTCGGGATCGCGCGATGGTTTACACCTACCAACCCTTCCCCTCGGAGTATGCATTTAGCACTTTGTTTCGATTACTGATAAAAACTTCCACAACAAGTATGTGAGTTCTTCATGACTAATGTGAGCCCATGGTATAGATGAACCTTCACCTTCCACCATTGCTAGCCTCTCAAGTGCCGCACAATTCTCGCCGGTGCACAAACCCACCAAATTCCTTCCTCAAATCAGCCACCATATCTACCTACTATGGCATGTTCATAGCCATTCCGAGATATATTGCCATGGAACTCCCACCGTTCCGTCTCATGACTTGTGCCGTGACTCTCATATTGCCATTGCATGATCGTAAGATAGCTAGCGAGATGTTTCAACGTCATACACCATGCTAGATCGTTGCACATCCCGGTACACTGCCAAAGGCATTTCCTATGGAGTCATCATCATTGTGATCTTTGATCTGTGAGTAAATAAAAGTGTGATGATCATCATTATTAGAGCATTGTCCGATGTGAGGGAAAAAAAGAGGCCAAAGAGCCCCCAAAAAAGAGAGGCCTAAGAGCTCAAATGAAAAAAGAGAGAAAAAGAGAGAAGGGACAATGCTACTATATGTTTCCACACTTGTGCTTCATGATAGCACCATGTTCTTCATGATTGAGAGCTTCTTGCTTTGTCACTACCATATGCTAGTGGGAATCTTCATTAAATAATTTGGCTTGTATATTCCAATGATGGGCTTCCTCAAAATTTCCCTAGGTCTTCGTGAGCAGGCAAGTTGGATGCACACCCACTAGTTTTCCTTTTGAGCTTTCACATACTTATAGCTCTAGTGCATCCTTTGTATGGCAATCACTACTCATTCAAATTGATATCTATTAATGGGCATCTCCATAACCTATTGATACGCCGAGTCAATGTGACCATCTCCTCCTTTTTGTCTCACAACCACCACCACACTCTATTCCACCTATAGTGCTATATCCATGGCTCGCACTCATGTATTGCGTGATAGTTATAAAATGTTTGAGAAAGTAAGAGTGCAAAAACAATTGCTTGGCCAATTCCGGGGTTGTGCATGATTTACATTAGTTGTGTGAGGATGATGGAGCATAGCCAGACTATATGATTTTGTAGGGATAACTTTCTTTGGCCTTGTTATTTTGAAAGTTCATGATTCATGTCAATAGCAAACTATTGTTTTGAATCTTACGGACCTGAAAATTCATGCCACGTGAAAGAAGTTGCAAAGGACAACTATGCTAGGAAGCATTCCACATCAAAATTTCATTCTTTATCACTTCCCTACTCGAGGACGAGCAGGAGTTAAGCTTGGGGCTGCTTGATACGTCTCCAACGTATCTATAATTTTTGATGGTTTCATGCTATTATCTTGTCAAACTTTGGATATTTTGCATGCCTTTTATATATTTTTTGGGACTAACTTATTAACTCAGTGCCAAGTCCAGTTCCTGTTTTTCCATTTTTTTGACCCCTTTCAGAGGATATTTTGAAACGGAGTCCAAACGGAAGAAAATCCCCGAAAAGATTTTTTCTGGAACGGAAGAAGATCGGGAAGCTTGGGAGCCAAGGCAGGGGAGCCTCAGGGGGCCCACAAGCCCCACCCCGCCGCCAGGGGGGAGGATGCGCCATCCAAGCTTGTGGGCCCCCTGAGCGCCCCCAAACCTAGGGGTTGCACCTATAAATTCCCTAAAAATCCCAAAAAATCAGGAGATCATCGAAAGTACTTTTCCGCCGCCGCAAGCTTCTCTCTCCGCAATATCCCATCTGGGGCATGTCCTGGTGCCCTGCCGGAGGGGGGATTGAGACACGGAGGGCTTCTTCATCAACACTATGACCTCTTCGATGATGCGTGAGTAGTTCACCATAGACCTACGGGTCCATAGCTAGTAACTAGATGGCTTCTTCTCTCTCTTGGATCTTCAATACAAAGTTCTCCATGATCTTCATGAAGATCTATCCGATGTAATCTTCTTTTGCGGTGTGTTTGTCGAGATGTGATGAATTGTGGATTTATGATCAGATTATCTATGAATCTTATTTGAGTTTCTTCTGATCTCTCTTATGCATGATTTCATATCCTTGTAATTCTCTTCAAGTTGTGGGTTTTGTCTGTCCAACTAGATCTATGATTCTTGCAATGGGAGAAGTGCTTGGTTTTGGGTTCATACCATGCGGTGACCTCACCCAGTGACAAAAGGGGTACCGAGGCATGTATCGTGTTGTTGCCATCAAGGGTAAAAAGATGGGGTTTTCATCATTGGTTTGAGATTATCCCTCTACATCATGTCATCTTTCTTAAGGCGTTACTATGTTCGTCATGAACTCAATACACTAGATGCACGCTGGATAGCGGTCGATGTGTGGAGTAATAATAGTAGATGCAGAAAGTATCGGTCTACTTGTCTCAGACGTGATGCCTGTATGTATGATCATTGCCATAGATATCATCATAACTTTGCGCGGTTCTATCAATTGTTCGACAGTAATTTGTTCACCCACCGTCATATTTGCTATTATGAGAGAAGCCTCTAGTGAACACTATGGCCCCCAGGGTCTACTCCACACCATATTCTCAGCCTTACACTTTTTACTTCGTTGCACTTTCCGCCTTCAGTTCTCACTTTGCAAACAATCTTGAAGGGATTGACAACCCCTTTGAAGCGTTGGGTGCAAGCTTGTTTATGTTTGCGCAGGTACTCTGGACTTGACGAGGCCCTCCTTCTGGATCGATACCTTGGTTCTCAAACTGAGGGAAATACTTACTGCTCCTGTGCTGCATCACCCTTTCCTCTTCAAGGGAAAAACCGACGCAAACCAGAGAAGTAACAAGAATAATTCCTAAGCGCCAAGGAAGGACTTTTGTTGCCGCAGCAGCCGACATGCTTCAACACTCGAAATCTTTCGCTCTTGAAGCCACAGTGGTTTATGTTGTAAATATGACCTAGAGGCAATAATAAATTGGTTATTATTATATTTCCTTGTTCATGATAATCATTTATTATCCATGCTAGAATTGTATTGATTGGAAACTCAAATACATGTGTGGATACATAGACAACACATTGTCCCTAGTAAGCCTGTAGTTGACTAGCTCGTTGATCAAAGATGGTCAAGGTTTCCTGGCCATAGGCAAGTGTTTTCACTAGATAACGGGATCAGATCATTAGGAGAAGGATGTGATGGACAAGACCCAAACTATAAACGTAGCATATGATCGTGTCAGATTATTGCTATTGTTTTCTACATGTCAATGTATCTGTTCCTATGACCATGAGATCATGCAACTCCCGGACACCGGAGGAATACCTTGTGTGTATCAAACATCGCAACATTACTGGGTGACTTTAAAGGTACTCTACAAGTATCTCAGGGCCCACTCGGTAATACAACAGCAGAACAAGTCTTGCAAGCAATGTGACTAAGGAGTTAGTTACGGGATCTTGTATTACGGAACGAGTAAAGAGACTTGTTGTTAACGAGATTGAACTAGGTATGGAGATACCGACGATCGAATCTCGGGCAAGTAACATACCGAAGGACAAAGCAAACAACATACAGGATTAAATATATCCTTGACATAGAGGTTCAACCGATATAGATCTTCGTAGAATATGTAGGATTCAATATGGACATCCAGGTCTCGCTATTGGTTATTAACCGGGGCGTGTCTCAGGTCATGTCTGCTTAGTTCTCGAACCTGCAGGGTCTGCACACTTAAGGTTCAGTGATGTTTTAGTATTATTGAGTTGTGTGTGTTTGGTAAACGAAAGTAGTTTGGAGTCCCGAATAAGATCCTGGACATCAAGAGGAGCTTTGGAATGGTCCGGAGGTAAAGATTGATTTATAGGAAAGTGAGTTTTGAACTCCGGAAAAGTTTTGGGCATTTTCCGGAGTGTACCGGGAGTGACGAATGGGTTTTAGGGGTCCACTAGGTGGGTCCACCCACCCCAAAGGGTCTCATGGGCTGTGGGAGGACGTGAACCAGCCTTAGGGGGTTGGTCGAAGCCTACACTAAACCCAAGGTGGATTGGAGTTGGGAAGGAAAGAAAACCAAAGGTGGAAAAGGTGGAAAGGGTTTCCAAGTGGAGAGGAGGAATCCTACTCCTAGTAGGATTGGAGTAGGACTCATCCACCTCCAATTTCGGCCAAACCTTCAGGGTTTGAGGCTGCCTCCTCCCCTCCCTCCCTCCTATATATACTATAGGTTTTAGAGGCGAGGGCTAACCCTAATTTCCATGTGCTCCCTCTACTTCTCTCTAGATATGTTTCTCCTCTAGTCTAGTTCGGCGGTTCTTAGGCGATGCCCTGCTGGATTAGTTCACCACCACCACCACCACGCCGACGTGCTGGAGAACTTATCTACCTCTCCGCCCCTGTTGCTAGATCAAGAAGGCGGGGATCGTCATCGAGCTGTACGTGTGTTGAACACGGAGGTGTCGTTGATGACCCACAAGTATAGGGGATCAATTGTAGTCCTTCCGATAATTAAGAGTGTCGAACCCAATGAGGAGGAGAAGGATCTGACAAGTCGTTTTCAGCAAGGTAATATTTGCAAGCACTGAAATTATCTGTAACAAGTGATTGTGTGGTGAGATGATTCGTAGCAAGCAGAAAGTAACAAAAGTAGCAACGGTGCAGTAAAGTGGCCCAATCCCTTTTGTAGCAAGGGACAAGCCTGGACAAAGTCTTATAGGAGGAAAAATGCTCCCGAGGACACACGGGAATTTCTGTCATGCTAGTTTTCATCATGTTCATATGATTCGCGTTCGTTACTTTGATAGTTTGATATGTGGGTGGACCGGCGCTTGGGTACTGCCCTTACCTGGACAAGCATCCCACTTATGATTAACCCCTCTCGCAAGCATCCGCAACTACGAAAGAAGAATTAAGACAAAGTCTAACCATAGCATTAAACTAATGGATCCAAATCAGCCCCTTACGAAGCAACGCATAAACTAGGGTTTAAGCGTCTGTCACTCTAGCAACCCATCATCTACGTACTACTTCCCAATGCCTTCCTCTAGGCCCAAATAAAGGTGAAGTGTTATGTAGTCGACGTTCACGTAACACCACTAGAGGAAAAACAACATACAACACATCAAAGTACCGAACGAATACAAAATTCACATGACTACTATTAGCATGACTTATCCCTTGTCCTGAGGAACAAAAGTAACTACTCACAAAGCATAATCATATTCATGACCAGAGAGGTAATGAGTAGCATCAAGGATCTGAACATAAACTCTTCCACCCACTAATCAAACTAGCATCAAGTACAAAGAGTAATTAACACTACTAGCAACATTACAAGTACCAATCGGAGGTGCGAGACGGAGATTGGTTACAAGAGATGAACTAGGGTTTGGAGATGAGATGGTGCCGATGAAGATGTTGATGGTGATGAGTCCCCTCCTATGAGAGGAGTGTTGGTGAAGACGATGGCAACGATTTCCCCCTCCGGGAGGGAAGTTTCCCCGGCAGGATCGTCCTGTCGGAGCTCTAGATTGGTTTTGCTCAAGTTCCGCCTCGTGGCGGCGGCGAATCCTCGAAAAAGCCTCCCCTTGACTTTTTTTCCGGACGAAACCCTTCATATTGCACAAGAGGGGGGCCAGAGGGCCAGCTGGGTGCCCACAAGCCCCCTAGGCGCAGACAGGGGGGTGGCCGCGCCTTGCATGCATGTGGCCACCTGGTGGCGCCCCTCTGCCGCTTCTTCGGCCTAGTATATTTTATAAATCCAGAAAAAAATCATCGTTGATATTTACGGCGTTTGGAGTTGCGCAGAATAGGTATCTCAAACTTGCTCCACTTTCAGACCAGAATTCCAGCTCCCGGCATTCTCCCTCTTCATATAAACCTTGCAAAATAAGAGAGAAAAGGCATAAATATTGTACCGTGAAGTGAAATAACAACCCAAGAAGTGATAAATATCAACATGAAAACATGATGCAAAATGTACGTATCAGTCGTTGCTCGGCTCTAGATCGGGATGGATCGTGATGGGATCGCTGGACGGATCATGATGGGATCGCGGGACGGATCGTGACGGGTTCGCGGGACGGATCGTGATGAGATCGCGGGACGGGCTGCGGTTTGGGTCGCGAAGATGTTCCACTACATCAATCGCGTTATATACTCTTCCGCTTAGCGATCTACAAGGGTATGTAGATTCACTCTCCCCTCTCGTAGATGATCATCACCATGGATAGGTATTGCGTGTGCGTAGCAAATTTTTTGTTTCCCATGCAACGTTCCCCAATATTGGCATCATGAGCTAGGTTCATGCATAGATGACATCTCGAGTAGAACACAAAAGAGTTTTTGGTCGTTGATGTTCAATTTGCTGCCCTCCTTAGTCTTTTCTTGATTCGGCGGTATTGTTGGATTGAAGTGGCCTGGGCCAACTTTACTCGTACGCTTACGAGAGACCGGTTTCATCGACTGACATGCAACATGTTGCATAAATATGACTAGCGGGTGTCTGTTTGTTCAACTTTAGTTGAATCGCATTTGACCAAGGCGGTCCTTGGAGAAGGTTAAATAGCAATTTGCATATCACCGTTGTGGCTTTGCGTAAGTAAGATGCGATCATACTAGATACCCATAAAAGCCACGTAAAACATGCAACAACAAATTACAGGACGTCTAACTTGTTTTTGCAGTGTATGCATGTGATGTGATGAGATGATCATGTTGTAATAGTTAATATCGACTTGTACGTCGATGCTACGGCAACCGGCAGGAGCCATAGGGTTGTATTTAAACTAACGTTTGTGCTTGCAGATTCTTTTACTATATCGCTAGGTTGTAGCTTTAGTAGTAATAGCATATATCTAGTGTGACAACCTCGATGGAGGCACGATGATGGAGATCATGATGATGGAGATCATGGTGCAGCGCTGGTCACGATGGATATCATGCCGGTGCTTTGGTGATGGAGATCAAGAGGCACAAGTTCATGGCCATATCATGTCACTTATGATTTGCATGTGATGTTAATCCTTTTATGCACTATATTTTTCTTAGAACGATGGTAGCATTATAAGGTGATCCTGCACTAAAATTTCAAGATAAAATTGTGTTCTCCCCAACTGTGCACCGTTGTGATAGTTCGTCATTTCGAGACACCACGTGATGATCGGGTGTGATAGACTCAACGTTCACATACAACGGGTGCAAAACAGTTGCACACCCGGAACACTTGGGTTAAACTTGATGAGCCTAGCATGTATAGACATGGCTTCGAAACACAAGAGACCGAAAGGTCGAGCATGAATCATATAGTTGATATGATCAACATGGAGATGTTCACCATTGAAACTAATCTCAACTCACGTGATGATCGGACTTGAGTTAGTGGATTTGGATCATGCGCCACTCGAATGACTAGAGGAATATCTATTTGAGTGGGAGTTCTTAAGTAATATGATTAATTGAACTCATTATCATGGACATAGTCAAAAGGTCTTTGCAAATTATGTTGTAGCTTGCGCAGTAGCTCTACTGTTTTTGATATGTTCCTAGAGAAAATTTAGTTGAAAGATGATAGTAGCAATTATGCGGACTGGGTCCGTAAACTGAGGATTGTCCTCATTGCTGCGCCGAAGGCTTATGTCCTTAATGCACCGCTCGGTGTGCTGAACCTCAAGCATCGTCTATGGATGTTGCCAACATCTGATATGGACGTTTTTGATGACTACTTGATAGTTTAGTGCGTAATTCTTTACGGTTTGGAACTGAGGCGCCGAAGACGTTTTTCACGTCACGGAACATATGACATGTTCCAAGAGATGAAATTGGGATTTCATGCTCATGCCCTTGTTGAGAGGCATGAGACCTCCGACAAGATTCTTTGTCTACAAAGTAAGGGAGAAAAGCTCAATCGTTAAGCATGTGCTCAAATTGTCTAAGTGCTACAATCGCTTGAATCAAGTGGGAGTTGATCTTCCAGATGAGATAGTGATGGTTCTCCAAAGTCACTGCCACCAAGCTACAAGAGATTCGTGATGAAGTATAACATATCAAGGATAGATATGATGATCCTTGAGCTATTCGCGATGTTTGACACTATGAAAGTACAAATCAAGTAGGAGCATCAATTGTTGACGTCTAGTAAAACCACTGGTTTCAAGAAGGGCAAGGGCAAGAAGGGATACTTCATGAAATGACAAACCAATTGCTGCTCTAGTGAAGAAACCCAAGGTTGAACCCAAACCCAAGACTAAGTGCTTCTGTAATGAGGGAAACGGTCAGTGAAGCTGAACTACCCTAGATACTTGGTAGATTAGAAGGCTGGTAAAGTCGACAGAAGTATATTTGATATACATTATATTGATGTGTACTTTACCAGTACTCCTAGTAGCATCGGGGTATTAGATACCGGTTCGGTTGCTAAGTGTTAGTAACTCGAAATAAAAGCTACGGAATAAACGGAGACGAGCTAAAGGCGAGGTGACGATATGTGTTGGAAGTGTTTCCAAGGTTGACGTGATCAAACATCGCACGCTCCCTCTACCATCGGGATTAGTGTTGAACCTAAATAATTGTTATTTGGTGTTTGCATTGAGCATGAACATGATTATATCATGTTTATTGCAATATGATTATTCATTTAAAGAGAATAATGGTTATTCTATTTGCTTGAATAAATATCTTCAATGGTTTATAAAGTAGTAATGATAGAACCACTTACTTTTGGCGCTGCCGCTTGAGTCATATTGGTGTAAAACGCAGGAAGAAGCTCCATACTGATGGATCTTTAGACTCACTCGTTTTTGAATCGTTTGAGACATGCGAACCATGCCTATTGGTGTAAGTGCATGAAGAAACTCCATGCAGATGGATTGTTTAGACTCGCTTGATTTTGAATCACTTGAGACATGCAAATCATACCACATGGGCAAGATGACTGAAGGCCTCGTTTTGCAGTGAGATGGAACAAGAAAGTAACTTATTGGAAGTAATACCTTTTGATGTATGCAGTCCAATGAGTGCTGAGGCACCCAGTGGATATCGTTATGTTCTTACTTCAGAGATGATTTGAGTAGATACTAGTGTAATTTCTTTATGAAACACACGTCTGAATTATTGAAAGGTTCAAGTAGTTTCAGAGTGAAGTTGAAGATCGTCATGAGAAGAGGATAATAGGTCTACGATATGATCATAGAGATGAATATATGAGGTTGTGAGTTTGGTACACGATTAAGACAATGTGCAAATTGTTTCACATCTCATGCCACCTAGAACACCATAGTGTGATGGTGTGTCTGAACGTCATAGCCGCGCCCTATTTTATATGGTGCATACTATGATGTCTCCTATTGAATTACCACTATCGTTTATTGATTAGGCATTAGAAACAACCGCATTCACTTTAAATAGGGCACCACGTAATTCCGTTGAGATGACACCGTATGAACTATGGTTTGCAGAAACCTAAGCTGTCGTTTCTTAAAAGTTTGGGGCTGCGACGCTTATGTGAAAAAGTTTGAGCCTGATAAGCTCGAACCCAAAGCAGATAAATGCATCTTCATAGGACACCCAAAATAGTTGGGTATACCTCCTATCTCAGGTCCGGAAGCAAAGTGTTCGTTTCTAGAAACGGGTCCTTTCTTGAGGGAATATTACTCTCGAAAGAACTGAGTTGGAGGATGGTGGAAACTTGATGAGATTATTGAACTGTCACTTCAACCAGTGTGTAGCAGGGCACAAGAAGTTTATCCTGTGGCGCCTACACCAATTCAAGTGGAAGCTAATGATAGTGATCATGAAACTTCGGACCAAGTTACTACAAACCTTGTAGGTCAACAAGGTCACGTACTGATCTAGAGTGGTACAATAACCCAGTCTTTGAGGTCATGTTGTTGGACAACAACGAACCTACGAGCTATGGAGAACCGATGGTCGGCCTGGATTTCGATGAATGGCTGGACGCCATGTAATCCGAGAGAGGATCCATGTATGAAAACAAAGTGTGCACTTTGGAAGACCTACTTGATGGTCGTAAGACTATTGGGTACAGATGGATCTTTAAAAGGAAGACAGACGATGATGGTGAAAAGTCACAGTTAAGAAAGCTCGACTTGTCGCAAAGATGTTTTCGACAAATTCAAGGAGTTGACTACGATGAGACTTTCTCACTCGTAGCGATGCTAAAAGTCTGTTAGAATTATGTTACCAGTTGCTGCATTATTTATGAGATCTTGCAGATAGGATGTCAAAACATTGCTCCTTGACGGTTTCCTTGAGGAAAGGTTGTATGTGATACAATGCTACTGTGACAACAGACCTTCCCCTGCAACGGCACCAGAAGAATGCTGCTAGCACTCCCCGGCAACGAAACTAGAAGAATGTTGTTGATGGCCCACCAGCGCGTGGGTTCGCGTCAGTTTTCAAGGGTAGAGTATTCGACCCAAATTTGTTGATTCGCCGGGCAGGAGATGAGAGGATACTCTCGAATATTAGTAGCTGAATGTACTAGATTCAACCGCACCTGAAAGATTAGTATCTGCAAGCAATGTAGTTGCAGCAGAGTAGGATGACAACAACGGTGTCAGAAACGATCTGTTGATGGCAGACTATTCCTAACTGTCGTATCAATGGCGCCAGAAGTTGCCCGTTGACGGAAATTCTTTTTTCCCATCAACGACGAGCGAACCAGAATTGTAGCTGGTAGCAGCAGTGTAACGAGTAACAACAGTGGCAAGGAAGAGCAGTAGCAAGTAGCAACAGTAGCAAGCGATAGTAGTAACAACAGTAGAAGCAGAGCAAGACAAGTAATAGCAGAAGTGGGACAAACTCGTAGGCAATGGGTCGGTGATTCGTTTGGATGATACACATCATGCAACAGTTATAACACGGAGAGATATGTGGCTAGCTCTCGTTCGTCAATGTGATGTAGGCATGCATTCCATGTGTAGTCATACGTGCTTAGGGAAAAGAACTTGCATGACATCTATTTTCCATCCCTCCCTGGCAGCGGGGTCCAAAAGGATACTATAGGATATTAAGGTTCTCCTTTTAATAAAGAACCGGAACAATGCATTAGCACTTGGTGAACACATGAACTCCTCAAACTACGGTCATCACCGGGAGTGGTTCCGGTTATTGTCACTCCGGGGTTGCCGGGTCATAACACATAGTAGGTAACTACAACTTGCAAGATCGGATCTAAAACACACATATATTGGTGACAACATAATAATTTCAGATCTGAAATCATCGCACTCGGGCCCTAGTGACAAGCATTAAGCATGGCAAAGTAGTAGCAACATCAATCTCAGAACATAGTGGATACTAGGGATCAATCCCCGTCAAAACTAACTCGATTACATGATAGATCTCATCCTTCTCATCACCGCCCAACGAGCCTACGAATAGATTACTCACGAACGATGAAGAGCTTCATGGAATTGGAGAGGGAAGAAGGTTGATGATGACGATGGCGACGATTTCCCCTCTCCGGAGCCCAAATCGGACTCCAGATCTGTCCTCCGGATGAAGAATAGGATGTGGCGACGCCTCCGTATCGCAAATGCGATGAAATCTTCTCTCCTGATTTTTTTCTAGGCAAAAGTGAATTTATAGAGCTGAGATTGGGGGCGGCAGAGCCACGTGGGCCGCACAAGCTTGGTTGCCGTGGCGAGGGGGTGGCCGCGGCAACAGCGCTTGTGGCCAACTGGCCCATCCCCTCCGGTGGATCTTTGCGCAGGTATTTTTCATATTTTCCAGAAAAAATTCTCCATAAATTTTCAGGACGTTCCGAGAACTTTTATTTCTGCACAAAAACAACACCATGGCAATTCTGCTGAAAACAGCGTCAGTCCGGGTTAGTTCCATTCAAATCATGCAAATTAGAGTCCAAAACAAGGGCAAAAGAGTTTGGAAAAGTAGATACGATAGAGATGTATCAAACTCCCCCAATCTTAAAACCTTGCTTGTCCTCAAGCAACTCAGTTGACAAACTGAAAGAGAAACAAAAACTTTGATAAACTCTCTTTAATCTTGTTCTTGCAACTATGTCTAACTCGTAACCAGAATTTCAGCAAGATCACAAGTTAACCACATAAGAAAGTGACACAAAGGTCTCACGGTAAACTAATATCAATGGCATAATCAGCTAGCGAGCAAATAATAATGAGTTTCAGATACCAACAATTCAATCAAAACAGGCATGAAGCAATATGAATAGGTGGTATCTTGCTAGCTCTTTCTAAGACCGCAAAACATAAATGCAGAGCACTTTCAAAGATCAAGGGCTGACTAAACATTGTAATTCATAGCAACGAAGATCCAGTCATAGTCATACTCAATATCAATCAAAAGCAAAGCATAAAAATGACAGAGGTGCTCTCTAATTGGTGCTAATAAGAAGAGGATGACTCAACAGGAAAATAAATAGACATGCCCTTCGCAGAGGGAAGCATTGATTTGCATAGGTGCCAGAGCTCAAGCTTTGAAAACAGAGATAAGAATTTTGGGTGGCATGCTTTCATTGTCAACGCAATGACCAAGAGTTCTCAATATCTTCCACACTATTCATGTTATAGGCGGTTCCCAGACAGAAAAGTAAAGTTTTAACTCCCCCACCACGAATCAATCACACTCCACGGCTAGTCGAATCCTCGGGTACCGTCCATACTAACATCAATCCGGGGGGAGTCTTGTTTTACAGTTATGTTTTCGATTTAAGCGTGGAACTGGGCATTCCAATTACCGGCCCTTTCTCGTGAATGACAGTGAATAAACACATGTCGAGGATAGCACGCTTAACATGGAAGATACCAATAGTCCCCCGTCACCACATGAGCGGTTCGGGCATGCAAAACAGATTATTTCTTGAAGGTTTAGAGAATGGCACAAGCAAATTTACTTGGAACGGCAGGTAAATACCGCAAATAGGTAGGTATGGTGGACTCTCATGGAAAAACTTTTGGGTTTATGGAAGTGGATGCACAAGCAGTATTCCGCTTAGTACAAGTGAAGGCTAGCAAAAGACTGGGAAGCGACCAACAAGAGAGCGACAACGGTCATCAAGATGCAATGAGTTTGACTAACATGGAGTGCAAGCATGAACATGATCTAAATCACCATGAACACAAACATCATAGAGGCTATGTTGATTTTGTTTCAACTACATGCATGAACATGCGCCAAGTCAAGCCACTTGAATCATTCAAAGGAGAATACCATCCTATCATACTACATCATAGTCATCTCAAAATCTATGTTCACTACAGGAATCAGCTTCTTTGCCGTCTGCCATCACAGACGGCAAAGACTAAATCCCGGACGGCAAAGACAAAACAACAGACGGCAAAGAATCTCACGGCCGGCAAAATTTTTGCGTCAGCCAACGATGGCTTAGGACCTTCTTTGCCGTATGTCCCCACAAAGCGGACGACAAAGCTCTTTGCCGTCAGCTTTCCTTAGGAGCAGTCGGCAAAGTGCTCGAGACGGCAGCCGACAGGCGTTGCCTCCGTTAGGGGTTAACGGAGGCTTTGCCGTCTGCCTCCCCCTTATTCTTTGCCGTCCGCCTCCATCTTATTCTTTGCCGTCTGCCTCCCGCTTATTCTTTGCCGTCTGCCTCCTCCTCCCCCCTCCCCCTCCACTCTTTGTCCTCTGCCTCCTCCTCCCCCCTCCTCTGTGCCCTCTTCTTTGCCGTCTGCCCGCCCTGGAGGCAGACGGCAAAGAGCCTATATAGACACCCCAGGATGCACAGCTGGGTGCCATGTGGCACCTTTGCCATCTGCCAGCTGATGGCACAGGTCTTTGCCATCAGCTGGCAGACGACAAAGAGCCCATATAGTACCTGTTTTTTTTTGTTTTATATTATTTCACATCACATATATATATATTTGACATCACATTTATATAAAAGCATACGGGAAAACGAACCCAATCTACACATACTCGGGCTGTCCATGGATAATGTTGGACAATTCGAAAGGATGGCGGTTATAAATATGCAAAGACATGCATATTTATAGATGTCGCTCTTTCGAACGGGAGACGCATACTGGTCACGCATACTGATAAATTAATTGAATTACCTAAATCTAGAAAGTTTCATCCGGAAACCGAGCCATAGTAAATGAAGGGGCGAGGAGGAGCTGAAATTTGTACTGACCCACGAATGCAGGGGCGGAGCTCGTACAACGCATGGGCAGGTCTTCGCACACCAGATCTCACAGCGACGAGACAACTATCACATGTAAATCCACCCGATCAACACAAATATTCTAATTATGTCACTTTAGAGGAAAACAAGTTAAGAATATAATATTCATGATCTAAACAAGGTTTTTATGCCATTTTGTAGCTAAATGGGCTAATTATCTCATTGTTGGGGAAAATAAGGTCAGGAGAATAAGATAGAGGAGAAGAAAGAGGAGGAGGAGAAGAAGAAGAAGAAATCAAGAAGAAGGAGGAGGAGGAGGAGGAGAAGAAGGAGGAGGAGAAGGTATTCTTCTTCTCTTCTTCTTCTCTTGTTCTTCTCTTCTTTTCTTCTTCTTTTCTGCTTCTCGTTCTTATTTTTGTCTTCTCCTCCTCCTATTCTTCTTCTTCTTCTTCTTCTTCTTCTCCTCCTCCTCCTCTTCTTCTTCTTCCTATTCTTTCTATTAAGCTAACTAACTAACTAACCTAAATAACCAAGCTAACTAAACCTATCGCTAAACCTAGATAGCACTAAACAGCAAAAAAATAACAAAAACAGAATCTACCACTATAACAAAAACAGAATCTACCACTAAGTAACTAAAAAAGAATCTAGCTACCACTAAATACCAAACAATAAAAATCAACTTCTTCTTCTTTTTTCTCTTCTTCTCCTTCTTATTTTTTTCTTATTCTCTTCTTCTCTTCTTCTTTACTTCTTCTCCTTCTTATTTTTTTCTTCTCTTCTTCTTCTTCTTCTTCTTCTCCTTCTTATTTTTTCTTCTCCTCCTCTTCTTCTTCTTCTTCTTTTTATTCTCCTCCTCCTCCTCCTCCTACTCCTCTTCTTCTTCTCCTCTTCTTGTCCTCCTCCTCCTCCTCTTCTCCTCTTCTCCTCCTCCACCTAACTAACCAAGCTAACTAACTAACCTAACTAAAACTACTAATCTAACTAAATCTACCACTAAAACTACTAACAATAACAACTACTAAAACTACTAAAACTACTAAAAATAATAAAACTACTAAAAAATAATGCGGGTGGGGGTGAGGGTGGGGTGTGGGGGATCACCGGGAGGGGCGGCTATGGAGGGGCCGGGGTGTTGGGGGTGGCGGAGCGGCGTCGGGGGCGCCAGGGGCGGCGGCGCGACAGTTGTGGAGCAGTGGCAGCGGGGGCGAGGTGGGGAGAGAGAGAGGGGCGGCGGCGGGGGCGACAGGAGCAACAGGGGCGGCAGTGGGGGCAACAGGGGCGGCGACGGGGGCGACAGGGGCGGCGGCGCGACGGGGGCGGCGGCGCGACGGGGGCGGCGGCGCGACGGTGGTGGCGGCGGCCGTTACAGAGAGAGGGGCGCGCGGGATGGAGAGAGAGAGAGAGAAGGGCGCGCGGGGTGACCGTTACAGAGAGAGAGAGGGGCGGGGTGGGGGGAAGGATCCGTTAACGGTGTTAGAGCATTGTCGTCTGCGGGCGGACGGCAAAGAGTCTAGACTCTTTGTCGTCTGCCTCCGGACTCTTTGTCGTCCGCTAGCAGACGGCAAAGGTCCGACTCCAGTTTTACCTAGCCACCCCGCGGTCAGGTGGTCCTATCTATATCTTTGTCGTCTGCCTCTGGACTCTTTGCCGTCCGCTAGCAGACGGCAAAGATGTGACAGATGGCAAAAAGACTTTATGCCATCAGCCTGTGCTTTGCCGTCTGTTTTGCTAAAGCTGACGGCAAAGACACTCTTTGCCATCAGCTAGCAGGCGGCAAAGACTAGGCAGATGGCAAAAAAACTGTTTTCCAGTAGTGGTTGGCATTCAAGACAAACCATTATAAGCTCCTAGCTAAATAAGCATGGCATCAGAAACTATGATCTCTAAGTTGTCATTGCAAACATGGTTCTCTCACAACAAAGTTGAATCTGGAACGACAAGCTAGTCATATTTACAAAAACAAAATAGATAGAGTTCATACCAGCTTTTCCAGTCTCAGTCACTTCATCATATATCATCATTATTGCCTTTCACTTGCACGATCGAACGATGTGAACAATAATAAGCGTGCTCGTGCAATGGACTAAGCTAAAAACTGCAGGAAACATAAAGGAGAAGACAAAGTAATATGGCTCTTTGAAAGCTAAATAGGTATGCAAGCAAGAGCCACTAAACATTGTAACCAATATCTTCTACCTTGACCCAAGGAAAAAAGAAAACTATTTACACAGGAAAGCTCCCAACAAGCAAAATAAGAAAGGAAAATCTTTTTGGGTTTTCTCAAAAGGACACAAAACAATAAAACAAGAAAACGAAAATAAACTAGCATGGATAATACAATGGCAAAGTGTAAACACCGACGAACAAAGTGAAAGCATAAGCATGAATGTAAGGTCGGTGAGAACACGTACTCCCCCAAGCTTAGGATTTTGGCCTAGCTTGGTCTACTCCCAAGGCGGGAAATAACCAGCTCCGGGATACTCCGGAGCGGACTGTGGATGCCACTGTTGTGTGAGCTCCTCCGGCTCCCACTGATAAACTGGCGTTTGGTACTCGACTGGTGGCTCGGGCACATGCACCTGTGGTTCGGCTAAGCCCCAATATGCGTAGATGTCCGAGGGCATAATAGTGTACCTGCCTGCATGAAGATCGAACAAAGAAGGAGCAGGCAAAGTAATAGTCTCTCGAGTACCCTGACTAAATACCACGTTATAAATCATCAGTCTACTAGCATCTCAATCCAGAAAATCATGGCGAACCATGCTGTCATAATCCAGATATTTCTCAGGAAGAAGCACCTCTTCTTCCTCGCGAAATCTAATGGGTATCTCAAAGTGTCTAGCGAGACGAGTAGCATATATACCTCCATAGACGACACCTTTGGAACGGTTTGTGTTCAACCGCTAAGCTACTATAGCACCTAGGCTATAAGCCTTAGTGCTATAAAGGCCTTCGCGCAAAACCGCGAGGTTTGGAGAACTAAGTGATCCAGCCTCCCCACGGCCAATCAAACATTTTCCCACAAATAATGAGAAGTACGGAAGCACAGGAAAATGTATGCTAGCAATTCTAGCGTGAGACACTCCTCTCTCCTCTCCAACAGCAATAGTACCTATCAAATCCTCCAAGTCCCGTGGACGAGGATCATGAATATCCCCAACATAAGGTAATTTGCATGCATTGCAAAAATCCTGTAGTGTCATGCACTGGGGGATATCGTACAACATGAACTCAACCATGGGAGGATTCTTCCTCAGATAAAAGTTGAAGCTTTGAACGAAAATATTGGTGAGGAGGAGGTATTGTGAACACTTATCTTCAACGAACGCGGTAAGACTTGCGTTCTCCACCAAGTGATAAAAGTCTTCATAAAGCCCGACTGAAAGTGCAGTCACGCCCTTAATCGAGTTTTGGTGTTAATGACAACACATACATAGGAAACTAATCTTATTTGTTGAGTGTATCTCAGGATGGCAAGTACTCTTAGTAGATTGAGAATTATGTGCCAAGGTGGTCTGAGAAGATCGGGCCTTATATGTCAAGAAGGCTCGGGATTGAGAAAAGATGATGTAGCCTATCCTTTAAATTTACTATTCTTGAGTATAGGGATCCCGCACTATTAAGAGAGGATCACAGGTTTTGCGATGAACTTGCTCATACTACATTTCTACTTTTCTGCTCATACCACATCTCCACTGCTCTGCTTTTATCTCAAAACAGAACCAATGCCTCGGACATCCGGCTTCCTCTGGACGTCCGAGGGCCGGACGCCCGACCACTTCGGAAATCCGGAACCTTATACCAGAGAAATTTGAGTCAAATAACTCGGACTTCTGGCCTCCTCCTGTCATCCGAGGGCCGGACGTCCGCCCCCCTTCAAAAATCCGGTGCCCTTGTACAGAGCCAATATCTCGGACATCCGGCTTCCTCCGGACGTCCGGTCCCTGTTGGACTACATAGTGGTTCCTGATATATATACTTCCCTCGGACGACCGATCCCTGTTGGACGGCCGACCCCTAGTGGGCGTCCGGACATCCGAGAATTGCCGGATGTCCGACCACTGTCAGACTTAAGTGACCCCAACGATTGTTTTAGTCTCCCCACTATATATACCCCCCTCCCACTTCGTGAGAGGGTGTTCAACACAGCAAGAACACTTACAAGAACACCTTTCTCCTCACTCACTCTTGGCTACACCCAAACTTAGATCCCAAGAGCATTTGTGTGCCCCTTTGAGTGTTGTTCCAATCAAAATATAGATCGTCTCCTTCTCCTCATCTCCACCAAAGTGATTTGTGATTTGAGCAAGTTTTGAGCAATCCTCGTGATCTTGTTACTCTTGGAGGTTGGAGACTCCTAGGCGGTAGGTGTCTTCGGAGAGGAATCAAACCTTTATGATTACCCTCGGAAAGTTTGTGAAGGTTTGGAAGCCACCTCAAGGCTTACCACTAGTGCTTGAGAAACGCCTTCGTGGAGTTGTCTCAAAGGAAGAATAGGGTGAGCCTTCGTGGCGTTGGTGTGCCTTCGTGGTAACATCCGCCCCTCTAACGATGACGTAGCTTCCGTCCAAAGAAGTGAACACCTGGATACATCCTCGTCTCTCTTGGAGTTTCGGTTATCCCTAACTCTAACTCTCTACATGTGTTGATCCTTATTACGTACATGCATTTGATTATTGTTTACCGGCTGCCTTACTTTACTCTAAATAGCTTACTCTTTGTCTTTGCAATTATTAGGCTCACGCTCATATTCCGCACCATTGCGTAAAATTGCTAAGTAACTATTAAAATTTGGAACTGTACCTATTCACCCCCCCCCTCTAGGTCCATCTCGATCCTTTTCACCGGCGGCGCGTAAAAATTCATCACTTGGCCACTCGCAAGCTCGAACTTCCGTGACTCGAGGAACCACGTACTTGGGGAGGTTCTTCTCATCCTCCTTAGGGTTTCGGCTTGAAGATCCTCTCAAGAACCTCCTCATCTTTTTCCTTTTCTAGCTCTAAAAAATTTTGAAATTTTTAGAGACTTCGAAAGAGAAGTGAGTAAAGATTAACCCAACTCGTAGCAACTACTCCTACTAGTGCCTAGAGACTGTATCACGCGCTAAAACTACTTGGGACCAGCTAAAATCAACATTTTAAGCTCAAGAACAGGGTTACCAAGGTAGCAGGAATACGCGAAGGATAAAGCACTAGAGCAGAAACTAATTGGACCAATGGAGGAGTCACTTACCAAGGAGCAATTTCCCCAAAACGGTTCGGAGAATGATGCTTTGAGCAAGGAGATCGAAAATCACAGCCAAATGAGCAAGAACACGGGTTTGAGATGGGAAACAATTTTTTCTGGAGGAAGAAGGAGAGGATCGAAGCAGGAATGTGTGGAGGGGGGCCCTGTGGGCCCCACAAGCTTGATTCCCGCGGCCAGGGGGTAGGCCGCGGTGACAGGGCTTGTGGCCCACTAGGGTGTCCCCCAGGCCAGCTCTCTGTCCCAGTATTTTTCAAATACTCCAGAAAAAATCATACTAGATTTTCAGGACCATCGGAGAACTTTTATTTTCGAGGTATTTTTCTCCGGGACGCTAAAACAGAAACCAGGAAAAACTAAACTAAACCTATCATTTTTCTTCTGAGCAAAAGAAAATGAAAGCTTAAAACAGAGGTAAGTGACTCTGTGATTCATCCATTTCATGGTCATCGAAAGAAATCCGTCAATGGGGTTGATCAAATCCTTATGACAAAACTTTCTCGAGTCGCAAGAGAGAACGGAGAATTTTTGAATAGCCACTAAGTCACCTCAATGGGGATATGAATCTCCCCAACAAGCAATTCATACTTCATCTTGACACGAGGAATAGGGCATTCAAAGCTCCCAATAAGAATCGATGAAGTTTTTTCGATAGCATTGATGCAATGTACTTGATATCGTTTCTACGGAAAGTGCACGGTATGCTCATTACCGTTGACATGGAAAGTGACATTGCCTTTATTGAAATCTATAACAGCCCCTGCAGTGTTTAAAAAGGGTCTTCCAAGGATGACCGCCATGGCATCGTCCTCGGGAATATCCAAGATAACAAAGTCTTTAAGATCGTGGTGTTAGCAACCACAACAGGCACATCCACGCAAATGCCGACAGGGAAAGCAGTTGATTTGTCGTCCATTTGCAGAGAGATTTCAGTGGGTGTCAACTTATCCAGTTCAAGTCTACGATAAAGAGAGAGCGGCATAACACTAACACCGGCTCCAAGCTCACATAAGGCAGTTCTTACGTAGTTTCCTTTAATGGAGCAAGGTATAGTGGGCACTCCGGGATCACCAAGTTTCTTAGGAGTTCCACCTTTGAAAGTGTAATTGGCAAGCATGGTGGAGATCTCAAGATCTGGTATCTTCCGTTTATTGGTCACGATATCTTTCATGTACTTGGCATATGAAGACATTTTGATCATATCAACTAACCGCATCTGCAGAAAGACGGGTCTTATCATTTCAATCAAGCGCTCAAAATCCTCATCATCCTTTTTCTTGGATGGCTTAGGAGGAAAGGGCATAGGTCTCTGAACCCATGGCTCTCTTTCTTTACCATGCTTCCTAGCGGTGACGTTATTCTTATCGTATCTCTTAGGTTGTGGATTATCAGGATTAACCGTAGGTTCAATCTCCACATCCTTATCATTGCTGGTTGAGCATCATTATGAACATCGCTGTCCATATTGTCACCAGGTTCATGTTCATCACCAGATTGGGTTTCTGCATCAGACGCAGAAATATCATTTGGTTCTTCAGGTGTGACTGTATTTGGTGAACCAACATGCAGGTTTCTATCATCCTTATTCTCCTCCTTAGGATGACTGGGTGTATCTTCATTAATTCCTTGAGAATCTTGATCAATTCTCTTAGGATACAAAGGTTCCTGAGTCATTTTGCCTCCTCTAGTAATGACTCTGACAGAGTTTTCATTTAATTTGTTGAGCAAGTCATTCTGAGCTTTAAGTACTTGTTCTACCTGAGTAGTAATCATAGAGGCATGTTTACTCAGAAGCTTCAGATCATTGACATTTCTGTCTACACAAGCACTTAAATGACTAAGCATATGAGTACTTTGTTCCAAATGTGTGCTAACATAATCATTGAAACTCTGTTGTTTGGTAACAAAGTTCTCAAATTCATCAAAGCATAGGCTAGCAGGTTTATCAAAAGGAATGTCACTCTCATCAAACCTACGCAGAGAATTTCCTGTATCGGGTTATCGAGACCATGGATCTCTTCGATAGGTGGTAGATTTTTGACATCTTCAGATCTAATGCTTTTCTCTTGCATAGATTTCTTGGCTTCTTGCATATCTTTGGGACTGAGGAATAGAATACCTCTTTTCTTCGGAGTTGGCTTAGGAGGTGGTTCGGGAATAGTCCAAGCATTATCGTTGATCAAGATGTTATTCAGTAGAATCTCAGCTTTTCCTACAGTTCGTTCCCTAAAAACACAACCGGCACAACTATCTAGGTGGTCTCTAGAAGCATCGGTAAGTCCGTTATAGAAGATATCAAGTATCTCGTTCTTCTTAAGAGGGTGATCAGGAAAAGCATTCTGTACTTGGACGAGCCTCCCCCAAGCTTGTGGGAGACTCTCTTCTTTGAGTTGAGAAAAGTTGTATATTTCCTGCAAGGTAGCTTGCTTCTTATGGGCAGGGAAATATTTCTCACAGAAGTAATAGACCATATCCTGCGGACTACTCACACATCGAGGAGCAAGAGAAGTGAACCAGGCTTTAGCGTCATCATTTAGAGAGAAAGGCAAGAGCTTAAGGATATAGTAGTGGCGGATCTTCTCCTCACTAGTGAAAAGGGTGGCTATATCGTGTAGTTTGGTAAGATGGGCTACGACCGTCTCAGACTCATAACCGTGGAAAGGATCAGATTCGACTAGAGAGATTATCTCAGGATCGACAGAGAATTCATAATCCTTATCGGTGATAAAGATAGGTGAAGTGGCAAACTTCGTGTCGTATTTCATCCTAGCTTTCAGAGATTTTTCCTTCCACTTGAGAAGTAATTTCTCAGCATCATAGGCATCCTTACACGCAAGAAAATCCTCAGCTATATCTCCCTCCATAACGTAACCCTGAGGTATATCAGGCAATTCATATCTAGGAGAGCTAGATCTAGCAGGAGCAAAAGCAGGTTCTATCGCAATAGTATCGATAGTTTCAGAAGCATCACGAGCATTGGCAGTAACTCTAGCAATATGAGCATCAAGGATCACCCCTAGTGGCACATCAGGCAAAGTAGTATCTCTAGCAGTATCAAGCATAGCATCATCACGCAAAATAGCATCTCTAGCATCATCAGGCAAAGCAGTATCAGGCATAGCATCTCTAGCAGTATCAAGCATAGTATCTCTAGCAGTATCAGGCATAGTAGCATCATAAGCATCATCAAGCACAGGCGACATATCAATATTTCTAGCAGGAGGTGATGTCGCAAGCTTACTCATAACAAAAGGTGAATCAAGTGCAGAGCTGGATGGCAGTTCCTTGCCTCCCCTCGTAGTTGAGGGTAAGACTTTGGTTTTTGGATCCTTCAGATTCTTCATAGTGATCAGCAGATATAAATCCCAAGTGACTCAGAGAATATACCTCCCCGGCAATGGCGCCAGAAAAAAGCTGCTACTGTGACAACAGACATTCCCCTGCAACGGCACCAGAAGAATGCTGCTAGCACTCCCCGGCAACAAAACTAGAAGAATGTTGTTGACGGTCCACCAGCGCGTGGGTTCGCCGCAGTTTTCGAGGGTAGAGTATTCGACCCAAATTTGTTGATTCACCAGGCAGGAGGTGTGATGGTACTCTCTAGTATTAGCAGCTGAATGTATCAGATTCAACCGCACCTGAAAGATTAGTATCTGCAAGCAAAGTAGTAGCAGCAAAGTAGGATGATAACAACGGTGTCAAAAACGATGTGTTGAAGCGAGATTATTCCTAACTGTCGTATCAATGGCGCCAGAAGTTGCCCGTTGACGAAAATTGTCTTTTACCGTCAACGGCGAGCGAACCAGAATTGTAGCACGTAGCAGCAGTGTAACGAGTAACAACAGTGGCGAGGAACAGCAGTCACAAGTAGCAATAGTAGCAAGCGACAGTAGTAACAGCAGTAGCAGCAGAGCAAGACAAGTAACAGCAGCAGTGGGACAAACTCGTAGGAAATGGGTCGGTGATTCGTTTGGATGATACACATCATGCGACAGTTATAACACGGAGAGATATGTGGCTAGCTCCCGTTCGTCAATGTGATGTAGGCATGCATTCCGTGTGTAGTCATACGTGCTTAGGGAAAAGAACTTGCATGACATCTATTGTCCATCCCTCCCGTGGCAGTGGGGTCCAAAAGGATACTACAGGATATTAAGGTTCTCCTTTTAATAAAGAACCGGAACAACGCATTAGCACTTGGTGAACACATGAACTCCTCAAACTATGGTCATAAACCGGGAGTGGTTCCGGTTATTGTCACTCCGGGGTTGCCGGGTCATAACACATAGTAGGTAACTACAACTTGCAAGATCGGATCTAAAACACACATATATTGGTGACAACATAATAATTTCATATCTGAAATCATGGCAGTCGGGCCCTAGTGACAAGCATTAAGCATGGAAAAGTAGTAGCAACATCAATCTCAGAACATAGTGGATACTAGGGATCAATCCCCGTCAAAACTAACTCGATTACATGATAGATCTCATCCTACTCATCACCGCCCAGCGAGCCTACGAATAGATTACTCACGAATGATGAAGAGCTTCTTGGAATTGGAGAGGGAAGAAGGTTGATGATTACGATGGCGACGATTTCCCCTCTCCGGAGCCCAAAACAGACTCCAGATCTGTCCTCCAAATGAAGAACAGGATGTGGCGGCGCCTCCGTATCGCAAACACAACGAAATCTTCTCTCCTAATTTTTTCTGGGCGAAAGTGAATTTATAGAGCTGAGATTGGGGGCGGCAGAGCCACGTGGGCCCCACAAGCTTGGTTGTCGCGGCCAGGAGGGGTGGCCGCGGCAACAGGGCTTGTGGCCCACTGGCCCATCCCTTCCGGTGGATCTTTGCGCAAGTATTTTTCATATTTTCCAGAAAAATTTCCGTAATTTTTCAGGACATTCCGAGAACTTTTATTTCTGCACAAAAACAACACCATGGCAATTCTGCTGAAAACAGCGTCAGTCCGGGTTAGTTCCATTCAAATTATGCAAATTAGAGTCCAAAACAAGGGCAAAAGAGTTTGGAAAAGTAGATACGATGGAGACGTATCATACAACCAGAAGGTTTTTTCAATCCTAAGGATGCTAACAAGTATGCAAACTCCAGCGATCCTTCTATGGAATGGAACAAGCATATCGGAGTCGGAATATACGCTTTGATGAGATGATCAAAGTTTTTCGGTTTATACAAGGTTTGTGAGAAACCTGTATTGCCAAAGAAGTGAGTGGGCGCACTATAGAATTTCTGATGAGTATATGTGGTTGACATATTGTTGATCGGAAATAATATAGAATTTTCGGAAAGCATAAAGGGTTGTTTGAAAGGAGTTTTTCAAAGGAAAACCTAGATTAAGCTACTTGAATATTGAGCATCAAGATCTATGGAGATAGATCAAAGCGCTTGATAGAACTTTCAACGAAATGCATGCCTTTACAAGTTTTTTTGAAGGAGTTCGAAATATATCATCAAAGAAGGAGATCTTGGTTGTGTTGTAAGGTGTGAATTTGAGTAAGACTCAAAACCCGACCATGGCAGAAGAAAGAGAAAGGACGAAGGTCGTCCCCTATGCCCTAGCCGTAGGCTCTAAAGTATGCCATGTTGTGTACCGCACGTGATGTGTGCCTTGCCACGAATCTGTCAAGGCGTACAAAAGTGATCCAGGAATGCATTACTGGACAACGGTCAAAAGTAATCCTTAGTAGTGGAATAAGGAATTTCTCTCAATTATGGAGGTGATAAAAGAGTTCGTCGTAAAGGGTTACGTCGATGCCAGCTTTAACACTAATCTGGACGACTCTGAGTAGTAAACCGGATACATATAGTGGAGCAGTCATTTGGAATAGTTTGAAATGGAGCGTAGTAGCAGCATCTGAGGATGACATAGAGATTTGTAAAGCACACACGGATCTGAAAGGTTCACATATGTTGACTAAAAACCTCTCTCACAAGCACGACATGATCTATGGGTGTTAGATTCATTACAATCACAAAGTGATGTGAACTAGATTATTGACTCTAGTGCAAGTGGGAGTCTATTGGAAATATGCCCTAGAGGCAATAATAAATTGGTTATTATTATATTTCCTTGTTCATGATAACCGTTTATTATCCATGCTAGAATTGTATTGATTGGAAACTCAAATACATTTGTGGATACATAGATGTTGCGGCAACAAAAGTCCTTCCCTGGCGCTTAGGAATTCTTCTTGTTACTTCTCTGATTTGCATTGGTTTTTCCCTTGAAGAGGAAAGGGTGATGCAGCACAGGAGCAATAAGTATTTCCCTCAGTTTGAGAACCAAGGTATCAATCCAGAAGGAGGGCCTCGTCATGTCCAAAGTACCTGCGCAAAAACAAACAAACTTGCACCCAACGCTTCAAAGGGGTTGTCAATCCCTTCAAGATTGTTTGGAAAAGTGAGATCTGAAGGCAGAAAGGGCAACGAAGTAAAAAAGTGTAAGGCTCAAAATATGGTGTGGAGTAGACCCTGGGGGCCATAGTGTTCACTAGAGGCTTCTCTCATAATAGCAAATATCACGGTGGGTGAACAAATTACTATCGAGCAATTGATAGAACCGCGCAAAGTCATGACGATATCTAAGGCAATGATCTAGCATATAGGCATCACGTCCGAGACAAGTAGACCGATACTTTCTCCATCTATTACTATTACTCCACACATCGACTGCTATCCAGCATGCATCTAGTGTATTGAGTTCATGACGAACAGAGTAACGCTTTAAGCAAGATGACATGATGTAGAGGGATAATCTCAAACCAATGATGAAAACCCCATCTTTTTACCCTTGATGACAACAACACGATACGTGCCTCGCTACCCCTTCTGTCACTAGGTGAGGTCCCACACAGTATGAACCCAAAACCAAGCACTTCTCCCATTGCAAGAATCATAGATCTAGTTGGCCAAACGAAACCCACAACTCAAAGAGAATTACAAGGATATGAAATCATGCATAAGAGAGATCAGAAGAAACTCAAATAAGATTCATAGATAATCTGATCATAAATCCACAACTCATCGGATCTCGACAAACACACCGCAAAAGAAGATGACATCGGATAGATCTCCATGAAGATCATGGAGAACTTTGTATTGAAGATCCAAGAGAGAGAAGAAGCCATCTAGTTACTAGCTATGGACCCATAGGTCTATGGTGAACTACTCACGCATCATCGGAGTGGTCATGGTGTTGATGGATAAGCCTTCCGTGTCCGAATCCCCCCCTCTGACAGGGCACCAGGACGTGCCCCAGATGGGATCTTGTGGAGACAGAAGCTTGCGGCGGCGGAAAAGTGATTACAATGCTCCCCTGATTTTTTGTGGAATTTTTGGGGATATATTGGCGCAAACCCTTGGGCAGACGTGGCCCAGGGAGCCCACAAGCGTGGACGGTGCGGGCCCCCTGGCCGCGCCATGAGGACTTGTGGGGTCACTGAGGACCCCCTGCCTTAGTTCTCAAGTCTCCCGATCTTCTTCCGTTCCGGAAAAAATCTTTTTGGAAGTTTTATTCTGTTTGGACTCCGTTCAAAATCCTCCTCTAAAAGGGGTCAAAAACATGGAAAAAAACAGGAACTGGCAATGGATTAATAAGTTAGTCCCAGAAAATAAATAAAAGGCATGCAAAACATCCAAAGTTTGACAAGATAATATCATGAAACCATCAAAAATTATAGATACATTGGAGACGTATCAAGCATCCCCAAGCTTAACTCCTGCTCGTCCTCGAGTAGGGAAGTGATAAAGAATGAATGTTTGATGTGGAATGCTACCTAGCATATTTTTCCTTTGCAACTTCTTTCACGTGGCATGAACGTTCAGATCCGTAAGATTCAAAACAATAGTTTGCTATTGACATGAAAACAATAATACTTCAAGCAAACTAGCAAAGTAGTCATGAACTTTCAAAATAACAAGGCCAAAGAAAGTTATCCCTACAAAATCATATAGTCTAGCAATGCTCCATCATCCTCACACAACTAATGTAAATCATGCACAACCCCGGAATTGGCCAAGTAATTGTTTTCGCACTCTTACTTTCTCAAACTTTTTATAACTATCACGCAATACATGAGCGCGAGCCATGGATATAGCACTATATGTGGAATAGAGTGTGGTGGTGCTTGTGAGAAAAAAAAGGAGGAGATGGTCACATTGACTCGGCGTATCAATTGGCTATGGAGATGCCCTTTAATAGATATCAACGTGAATGAGTAGGGATTGCCATACAAGAGATGCACTAGAGCTATAAGTATGTGAAAGCTCAAAAGGAAAACTAGTGGGTGTGCATCCAACTTGCTTGCTCATGAAGACCTAGGATAATTTTGAGGAAGCCCATCATTGGAATATACAAGCCAAGTTATATAAAAGGTTCCCACTAGCATATGGTAGTGACAAAGCAAGAAGCTCTCAATCATGAAGAACATGGTGCTAATTAATATGAAGCACAAGTGTGGAAAAAGATAGTAGCATTGTCCCTTCTCTCTTTTTCTCTCATTTTTTTATTTGGGCTCTTAGGCGTGTCTTTTTTTCTCTTTTCTCTTTTTTTGGGCTCTTTGGCCTCTTTTTTTATTTCCTCACCTGGAACAATGCTCTAATAATGATGATCATCACAGTTTTAGTTACTCAAAGCTCAAAAATCACAATGATGCTTACTCCATAGGAAATGCCTCCAGTAGTGTACCGGGATGGGCAACGATCTAGTATGATCATGCAATGGCAATATGAGAGTCACGGCACAAGTCATGAGACGGAACGGTGGTAGTTGCATGGCAATATATCTCGGAATGGCTGTGAAAATGCCATAGTAGGTAGGTATGGTGGATGTTTTGAGGAAGGAATTTGGTGGGTTTGTGCACCGGCGAGAATTGCACGGCACTAGAGAGGCTAGCAATGGTGGAAGGTGAAAGTGCATCTAATCCATGGACTCAACATTAGTCATAAAGAACTCACATACTTGTTGCGAAAGTTTTTATTAGTAATCGAAACAAAGTGCTAAACGCATACTCCGAGGGGAAGGGTTGGTAGGTGTAAACCATCGTGCGATCCCGACCTCAACACAAAGGATGACAATCAATAGATCAATTATGCTCCGACTTCCTAACATAGCGGTTCACCATACGTGCATGCTACGGGAATCACTAACTTCAACACAAGTATTTCTAGATTCACAACACCCTACTAACATAGCTTTTAATATTCCCGAATCCATGTCTCAAAACTAATTGAGAGGAATCAAAACTTTTCTTTCTACTCAATGCACATGAAGATGGAAGTTTTTGCATCCTCTTTGGGTACCTAGCACATGGGATTAGTTTCATAGCATAAGCCAACTACCAAATCACGCACCGTCGTGCTCTAAAGATATAAGTGAAGCACAAGAGCAAAAGGTATCTAGCTCAAAAGATATAAGTGAAGCACTAGAGCAAAAGTATCTAGCTCAAAAGATATAAGTGAAGCACTATGAGCAAAAGTATCTAGCTCAAAAGATATAAGTGAAGCACTAGAGCAAAAGTATCTAGCTCAAAAGATATAAGTGAAGCACTAGAGCAGAAGTATCTAGCTCAAAAGATATAAGTGAAGCACGATGAGAATTCTAGCAAAATCACGATGAGTGCGTGTCTCTCTGTTGGAAATATGCCCTAGAGGCAATAATAAAATGGTTATTATCATATTTCCTTGTTCATGATAATCGTCTATTGTTCATGCTATAATTGTATTAACAGGAAACAGTAATACATGTGTGAATAAATAGATCACAATGTGTCCCTAGCAAGCCTCTAGTTGGCTAGCTCGTTAGTCAATAGATGATCTTGGTTTCCTGGTCATGGGCATTAGATGTCATTGATAACTGGATCACATCATTGGGAGAATGATGTGATGGACAAGACCCAATCCTAAGCATATCACTAGATCGTATTGTTCATATGCTAAAGCTTTTCTATTGTCAAGTGTCTTTTCCTTCGACCGTGAGATTGTGCAACTCCCGGATACCGTAGGAGTGCTTTGGGTGTATCAAACGTCACAACATAACTGGATGACTATAAAGGTGCACTACGGGTACCTCTGAAAGTGTCTGTTGGGTTCGTACGAATCGAGATCAGGATTTGTCACTCCGCATGAAGGAGAGGTATCTCTGGACCCACTCGGTAGAACATCATCATGAGCTCAATGTGACTAAGGAGTTAGTCACATGATGACGTGCTACAGAACGAGTAAAGAGACTTACCGGTAACGAGATTGAACAAGGTATAGGTATACCGATGATCAAATCTCGGGCAAGTTCTATACCGACAGACAAAGGGAAGTGTATACGGGATTGATTGAATCCTTGACATCGTGGTTCATCCGATGAGATCATCGTGGAGCAAGTGGGACCCACCATGGGTATCCATACCCCACTAATGGTTATTGGCCGGAGAGGTGTCTCGGTCATGTCTGACTGTCTCCCGAACCCGTAGGGTTTACACACTTAAGGTTCGATGACGCTAGGGTTATAGGGAATTGTTATACGAGGTTACCGAAAGTTGTTCCGAGTCCTGGATGAGATCCCGGACGTCACGAGGAGCTCCAGAATGGTTCAGAGGTAAAGAATGATATATAGGATGGATGGTTTTTTACACCCGAAATGTTTTGGGCGTCACCGGTAATGTACCGGGACCATCGGAAATGGTCCCGGGGGTCCACCGGGAGGGGCCACCAGCCCCAAGAGGTAGCATGGGCTAAAAGAGGGAGGGCAACAAGCCCAAAGTGGGCTGGTGCGCCTCCCACAAGGAGGCCCAAGGCGCAGGAGGTGGAGAGGGGGGGGAAACCCTAGGCGCTGGTGGGCCTAAGGCCCACCTAGGGGTGCGCCACCCCCTCCCCTTGCCCTGGCCGCCGCCTCTCCCATCTGGGCTGCCACACCACCTAGGTTGGGAACCCTAGGGGTGGTGCACCCCCTCCCCTCCTCCTATAAACAGTGGGGGTTTTGGGGCTGTTGGACACACCATTTTCCCTCTCCCTCGGCGCAGCCCTGTCCCCCTTCTTCCTCCTCTCCCACGTTGCTTGGCGAAGCCCTGCTGGGAGACCTCGTCTCTCCATCGACACCACGCCGTCATGCTGCCGGGGATCTTCCCCAACCTCTCCCTCCGCCTTGCTGGATCAAGGCACGGGAGACGTCGCCGGGCTGCACGTGTGTTGAACGCGGAGGTGTCGTGGTTCGGCACTAGATCGGAATCACACCGCGATCTGAATCGCCGCGAGTACGACTCCATCAACCGCGTTCTAGCAACTCTTCCGCTTAGCGATATTCAAAGGTATGAAGATGCACTCACCCCTCTCTCGTTGCTGGTCTCTCCATAGGAAGATCTAAATATGCGTAGGAATTTTTTTGAATTTATGCTACGTTACCCAACAGTGGCATGTGAGCCTGGTTTTCGATGCGTAGATTCTATGCACGAGTAGAACACAAAAGGTTGTGGGCGATGATTTTTCAATTGCTTGCCGCTACTAGTCTTATTCTTTTCCGGCGGTATTGTGGGATGAAGCGACCCGGACCGACCTTACACGTACGCTTACGTGAGACTGGTTCCACCGATAGACATGCACACCGTGCATAAAGGTGGGTAGCGGGTGTCTGTCTCTCCCACTCTAGTCGGATTGGATTTGATGAAAAGGGTCCCTATGAAGGGTAAATAGCTTTGGCATATCATCGTTGTGGCTGTCACGTAGGTAAGAAAGCGTTCTTGCTAGAAACCCAAATCAGCCACGTAAAACTTGCAACAACAATTAGAGGACGTCTAACTTGTTTTTGCAGGGTTTGACATGTGATGTGATATGGCCAAAGTTGTGATGTTGCATGTATTATGTATGAGACGATAATGTTATTGTAATAGGTTTCACGACTTGCATGTCGATGAGTATGACAACCGGCAGGAGCCATAGGAGTTGTCTTAATTTATTGTATGAGATGCAACGCCATGTGCTTACTACTTTTACTTCATTGCTAACGGTTAGCTATAGTAGTAGTGATAGTAGTAGTTGGCGTGACGACTTCACGGAGACATGATGATGGAGATCATGGTGTCACGCCGGTGATGATGATGATCATGCGATGCCTGAAGATGGAGATCGAAAGAGCAAATATGATAATGGCCATATCATGTCACTATATGATTGCATTGTGATGTTCATCACGTTTTTCATCTTATTGCTTAGAACGACGGTAGCATAATAAGATGATCTCTCTTAAAATTTCGAGAACTTATTCCCCTAAGTATGCACCGTTGCGAAGGATCGTTGTCTCGAAGCACCACGTCATGATCGGGTGTGATAGATTCTAACGTTCGCATACAACGGGTGTAAGCCAGATTTACACACGCGAAACACCTAGGTTGACTCGACGATCTTAGCATGTACAGACATGACCTCGAATACAAGAGACCGAAAGGTCGACCATGAGTCGTATGGTTGAATACGATCAACATGAAGTTGCTCACCATGATGACTAGTCCGTCTCACGTGATGATCGGACACGGGTTAGTCAACATGGATCATGTATCACTTAGATGACTGGAGGGATGTATCACCATGATGAACTTAGTCTAAAAGTTGTCTTTATAAATATTGTAGATGGCCAACGTCAACCTCAATTTCAACGTATTCCTAGAGAAAAACAAGCTGAAAGATGATGGTAGCAACTATGCGGATTGGGTTCGCAACTTGAAGCTCATCCTTGAAGCAGCTAAAAAGGCTTATGTCCTTGATGCGCCGCTAGGTGACCCTCCCGCTCCCGCAGCAGCCCAGGACATTCTGAACGTCTGGCAAACGCGGAGTGATGACTACTCTCTGGTTAGGTGTCGCATGCTATACAGTTTGGAAACGGGGCTCCAAAGGCGTTTTGAGCAACACGGTGCATATGAGATGTTCCAAGAGCTGAAACTAGTTTTTCAAGCTCATGCCCGTGTCGAGAGATATGAAGTCTCCGAAAAGTTCTTTAGCTGTAAGATGGAGGAGAACAGTTCTGTCATGAGCACATACTCAAAATGTGTGGGTTACACGGTCGTCTGACTTCACTTGGAGTCGAACTTCCGGATGATTCTATAATTGACAGAATCCTCCAGTCTCTCCCACCAAGCTACAAAGGTTTTGTGCTGAACTACAACATGCAAGGGATGGAGAAGACCATTCCCGAGTTGTACTCGATGCTCAAGTCTGCAGAAGTAGAAATCAAGAAAGAGCATCAAGTGTTGATGTTCAACAAGACCACTAGTTTCAAGAAGGGCAAGGGTAAGAAGAACTTCAAGAAAGACGGCAAAGCCGTTGCCGCACCCGGTAAGCCAGATGCCGGGAAGAAGAAAAAGAATGGACCCAAGCCTGAGACTAAGTGCTTCTATTACAAGGGAAAAGGTCACTGGAAGCGGAACTGCCCCAAATACTTAGCGGACAAGAAGGCCGGCAACGTTAAAGGTATATGTGATATACATGTTATTGATGTGTACCTTACCAGCGCTCGTAGTAGCTCCTGGATATTTGATACTGGTGTTGTTGCTCACATTTGCAACTCAAAGCAGGAACTGAGGAGTAAGCGGAGACTGGCCAAGGACAAGGTGACGATGCGCGTCGGGAATGGCTCCAAGGTCGATGTGATCGCCGTCGGCACGCTACCTCTACATCTACCGTCGGGATTAGTTTTAAACCTTAATAATTGTTATTTAGTACCATCTTTGAGCATGAATATTGTATCAGGGTCTTGCTTAATGCGAGACGGCTACTCATTTAAGTCAGAGAATAATGGTTGTTCTATTTATATGAGTGATATGTTTTATGGTCATGCTCCGCCGGTGAATGGTTTATTCTTGATGAATCTCAATCGTGATGTTACGCATATTCATAGTGTGAGTACCAAAAGATGTAAAGTTGATAATGATAGTCCCACATACTTGTGGCACTGCCGCCTTGGTCATAGCGGTGTTAAGCGCATGAAGAAGCTCCATACTGATGGACTATTAGAGTCTCTTGACTTTGAATCATTTGACACATGCGAACCGTGCCTCATGGGCAAGATGACTAAGACTCCATTCTCAGGAATAATGGAGAGAGCAACCGACTTATTGGAAATAATACATACTGATGTGTGTGGTCCAATGAACGTTGAAGCTCGCGGTGGCTATAGTTGTGTTCTCACTCTCACCGATGATTTGAGTAGGTATGGGTATATCTACTTGATGAAGCACAAATCTGAGACGTTTGAAAAGTTCAAGGAATTTCAGAGTGAGGTCGAGAATCAACGTGACACAAAAATTAAGTGTCTACGATCTGATCGTGGAGGAGAATATTTGAGTCACGAGTTTGGCACACACCTAAGGAAGTGTGGAATTGTTTCACAACTAACGCCGCCTGGCACACCGCAATGCAACGGAGTGTCCGAACGTCGTAATCGCACTTTATTAGATATGGTACGATCTATGATGTCTCTTACCGACTTACTGCTATCATTTTGGGGATACGCATTAGAAACTGCAACATTCACTTTAAATAGGGCACCGTATAAATCCGTTGAGACGACACCGTATGAACTATGGTTTGGCAAGAAACCTAAGTTGTCGTTTCTTAAAGTTTGGAGATGCGATGCTTATGTGAAGAAACTTCGACCAGAAAAGCTCGAACCCAGAGCGGAGAAATGCGTATTCATAGGATACCCTAAGGAAACTATTGGGTATACCTTCTATCTTAGATCCGAAGGAAAAACCTTTGTTGCTAAGAACGGATCCTTTCTAGAGAAAGAGTTTCTCTCGAAAGAAGTAAGTGGGAGGAAGGTAGAACTTGATGAGGTAACTACACCCCCTCTCGAACAGGATAGTAGCGCAGCACGGGAAGTTGTTCGTGTGGCGCCTACACCAACTGAAGAGGAAGTTAATGATAATGATCATGAAGCTTCGGATCAAGTTACTACTGTGCCGCGAAGGTCCACAAGGGTACGCTCCACACCAGAGTGGTACGGCAACCCTGTAATGGAAATCATGTTGTTAGACAACGGTGAACCTTCGAACTATGAAGAATCAATGGCGGGCCCGTATTCCAACAAATGGCTTGAAGCTATGAAATCCGAGAGAGGATCCATGTATGAGAACAAAGTATGGACTTTGGTGGACTTGCCTGATGACCGGCGAGTCATAGAAAATAAATGGATCTTCAAGAAGAAGATTGATGCAAACGGTAATGTAACCGTTTATAAAGCTCGACTTGTCGCAAAGGGTTTTCGACCAATTCAAGGAATTGACTACGAAGATACTTTCTCTCCCGCAGCGAAGCTGAAATCAGTCCGAATCATGTTCGCAATTTCCGCCTTTTATGATTATGAAATTTGGCAAATGGACATCAAAACAGCGTTCCTTAACGGGAACCTTAAGGAAGAGTTGTATATGATGCAACCAGAAGGTTTTGTCGACCCTAAGGGTGCTAACAAAGTGTGCAAGCTCCAGCACTCCATCTATGGGCTGGTGCATGCATCTCGGAGTTGGAACATTCGCTTTAATGAGGTGATTAAAGCGTTTGGGTTCATACAGGTTTACGGAGAAGCCTGTCTGTACAAGAAAGTGAGTGGGAGCTCTGTAGCTTTCCTCATACTGTATGTGGATGACATATTATTGATGGGGAATAATATAGAGATGTTGGAGAGCATAAAGGCCTATCTGAACAAGAGTTTTTCAATGAAGGACCTTGGAGAAGCTACATACATATTAGGCATCAAGATCTATAGAGATAGATCGAGACGCCTCATAGGTCTTTCGCAAAGTACATACCTTGACAAGATATTGAAGAAGTTTAATATGGAAAACTCAAAGAAAGGGTTCTTGCCAATTTTGCAAGGTATGAGATTGAGTAAGACTCAGTCACCGACCACGGCAGCAGATAGAGAGAAGATGAGTACTGTCCCCTACGCTTCAGCCGTAGGCTCTCTAATGTATGCCATGCTGTGTACCAGACCTGATATAAACCTTGCCATAAGTTTGGTAGGGAGGGGTACCAAAGTGATCCCGGTATGTAACACGGGACAACGGTCAAGAATATCCTTAAGTACTTGAAGAGGACTAAGGAGATGTTTCTCATTTATGGAGGTGACGAAGAGCTCGTCGTAAAGGGTTACGTCGACGCTAGCTTCGACACAGATCCGGATGACTCTAAGTCACAGACCGGATACATATATGTTTTGAATGGTGGGGCAGTGAGCTGGTGCAGCAGCAAGCAAGAAGTCATGGCAGCATCTACATGTGAAGCGGAATACATAGCTACTTCAGAAGCATCTCATGAAGGAATTTGGATGAAGGAGCTCATCACCGACCTTGGAGTGGTTCCAAGCGCGTCGGGTCCAATGACACTCTTCTGTGATAACACTGGGGCCATTGCCATTGCCAAGGAGCCCAGGTTTCACCGGAAGACGAAGCACATCAAACGCCTCTACAACTCCATCCAGGACCATGTCCAGAGTGGAGTAATAGAGATTTGTAAAGTACATACGGATCTGAATGTTGCAGAACCGTTGACTAAACCTCTTCCACGAGCAAAACATGATCAACACCATAATGCTATGGGTGTTCGATACATCACAATGTAACTAGATTATTGACTCTATTGCAAGTGGGAGACTGTTGGAAATATGCCCTAGAGGCAATAATAAATTGGTTATTATCATATTTCCTTGTTCATGATAATCGTCTATTGTTCATGCTATAATTGTATTAACAGGAAACAGTAATACATGTGTGAATAAATAGATCACAATGTGTCCCTAGCAAGCCTCTAGTTGGCTAGCTCGTTAGTCAATAGATGATCATGGTTTCCTGGTCATGGGCATTAGATGTCATTGATAACGGGATCACATCATTGGGAGAGTGATGTGATGGACAAGACCCAATCCTAAGCATAGCACTAGATCGTATTGTTCGGATGCTAAAGATTTTCTAATGTCAAGTGTCTTTTCCTTCGACCGTGAGATTGTGCAACTCCCGGATACCGTAGGAGTGCTTTGGGTGTATCAAACGTCACAACGTAACTGGGTGACTATAAAGGTGCACTACGGGTACCTCTGAAAGTGTCTGTTGGGTTGGTACGAATTGAGATCGGGATTTGTCACTCCGCGTGAAGGAGAGGTATCTCTGGGCCCACTCGGTAGAACATCATCATGAGCTCAATGTGACTAAGGAGTTAGTCACACGATGATGTGCTACGGAACGAATAAAGAGACTTACCGGTAAAGAGATTGAACAAGGTATAGGTATACCGACGATCGAATCTCGGGCAAGTTCTATACCGACAGACAAAGGGAAGTGTATACGGGATTGATAGAATCCTTGACATCGTGGTTCTTCTGATGAGATCATCATGGAGCAATTGGGAGCCATGGTTATCCAGACCCCGCTGATGGTTATTGGCCGGAGAGGTGTCTCGGTCATGTCTACCTGTCTCCCGAACCCGTAGGGTCTACACACTTAAGGTTTGATGATGCTAGGGTTATATGGAATTGTTATACAAGGTTACTAAAAGTTGTTCGGAGTCCTGGATGAGATCCCGGACGTCACGAGGAGCTCCGAAATGGTCCGGAGGTAAAGAATGATATATAGGATGGATGGTTTTGGATACCAGAAATGTTTCGGGCGTCACCGGTAATGTACCGGGACCACCGGAAATGGTCCCGGGGGTCCACCGGGAGGGGCCACCAGCCCCAAGAGGTAGCATGGGCTAAAAGAGGGAGGGCAACCAGCCCAAAGTGGGCTGGTGCGCCTCCCACAAGGAGGCCCAAGGCGCAGGAGGTGGAGAGGGGGGGAAACCCTAGGCGCTGGTGGGCCTAAGGCCCACCTAGGGGTGCGCCACCCCCTCCCCTTGCCCTGGCCGCCGCCTCTCCCATCTGGGCTGCCGCACCACCTAGGGTGGGAAACCTAGGGGTGGCGCACCCCCCTCCCCTCCTCCTATAAATAGTGGGGGTTTTGGGGCTGTTGGACACACCGTTTTCCCTCTCCCTCGGCACAGCCCTGCCCCCTTCTTCCTCCTCTCCCATGGTGCTTGGCGAAGCCCTGCCGGGAGACCTCGTCTCTCTATCGACACCACGCCATCGTGCTGCCGGAGATCTTCCCCAACCTCTCCCTCCTCCTTGCTGGATCAAGGCGCGGGAGACGTCACCGGGCTGCACGTGTGTTGAACGCGGAGGTGCCGTGGTTCGACACTAGATCGGAATCACACCGCGATCTGAATCGCCGCGAGTATGACTCCATCAACCGCGTTCTAGCAATGCTTCCGCTTAGCGATCTTCAAAGGTATGAAGATGCACTCACCCCTCTCTCGTTGCTGGTCTCTCCATAGGAAGATCTGAATATGCGTAGGAAATTTTTTGAATTTATGCTACGTTACCCAACACTCTCTCTCAAAAATGTGTGCAGCAAGGATGATTGTGACACAACAAAAATAAAAGACTCCTATGATACAAGACGCTCCAAGCAAAACACATATCATGTGGTGAATAAAAATATAGCTCCAAGTAATGTTACCGATGGATTGAACACGTAAGAGGGGATGCCTTCCCGGGGCATCCCCAATCTTAGGCTTTTTGGTGTCCTTGAATTTGGCTTGGGGGGCCTTGGGCATCCCCAAGCTTGAGCTCTTTCCACTCTTATCTCTTTGTCCATGAGAACGTGACCCAAAACTTGAAAACTTCACAACACAAAACTTAAACAGAAACTTGTGATAACATTAGTACAAGAAAGCAAACTACCACTTCTTTTGGTACTGTAGCAAACTTGAATTCCATCTATATTGATGATGGGCTACCGTATTCTCACTTTTCCATGTCTAGTACCCCCGATACTAACCATAGTTTCATCAAAACAAGCAACCAACTCAACCAAAAAACAGAATCTGTCAAAAACAGACCAGTCTGTAGCAATCTGTATACTTCTGGTACCTCAAAAAATCTGAAACATTACGACGGCCTGGGGAAAAAGCATATCAATCAGAAGAAAAAAGAATCAACTCAAAATCTCTTTCTGAATAAAAACAAAAAATCATCTCGTGAGCAAAAAAAATCTGTCTTTTTCCAGCAGGATCAAACAACCATTACCAAGACTAATCATAAAGGTTTGGTTTGGCTCAAACACAAAAAGAAACACAAAAACACAATCACAACAAAATTATGAAAGTGTGGATGAAACAAACAGAAATAAAAAGATAAATTCATTGGGTTGCCTCCCAACAAGCGCTATTGTTTAACGCCCTTAGCTAGGCATTGAAAATTCAGTGATGCTCACATAAAAGACAAGATTTGAAGCACAACGAGAGCATCATAAAGCATGTGAAAATCACATCTAAGTCTAACATACTTCCTATGCATAGGCATTTTATAGGAAAACAGATTGTCAAGACAACCAATAGTTACCATATGCAAGGAAGAAGAAAGAGAAAATAGCAATCTCAACATAACGAGAGGTGATTTAGTGATATGAAAGTTTCTACCACCATATTTTCGTGTCTCATAATAATTACATGTGGCATCATATTCGAACTCAACAATGTAACTATCACATAGGATATTCTTTTCATGATCCACATGCATGCAAAGTTGACGCTCTTCAAAAATAGTGGGATTATCATCAACGAAAGTCATGACTTTTCCAAACCCACTTTCAATAATATTGCAAATATCATATTCATCATGAGGCTTAAACAATTTTTCAAGATCATAAGAAAAATCATCGCCCCACTCATGATCATTGCAATAAGTAGTGGTCATAGCAAAACTAGCATCCCCAATCTTAGGGTTTTGCATATTCTTAGCATGATTATCACTAATAGAATTTATAGTGAAACCATTGCAATCATGCTTTTCATCCAAGGAGACCTCATGAATCACTTCATAAATTTCTTCCTCGCAATTTTCAGATTCACGCATCTCAAGCAAAACTCCATAAAGATAGTCAAGTGCACTCAACTCACTAGCAATTGGATCAACATAATTCGATCTCTTAAAGAGATTAGCAAGTGGATAAGGATCCATATCACTAGGTTTTCAGCAAGCGAAGATGCAAGCATATTGAAGGCACATGGCACACAAGCAAACAGAAAGAAAGCGAGAGAAAGGGGCAAACGAAAAGGAGAACGAAAAAGGAAAATTGGTGAAGTGGGGGAGAGGAAAACGAGAGGCAACTGGCAAACAAAGTAAATGCAAGAGATGAGTTTGCGACACTTACTTGGATGAGTTCTTGACTTGATCTTCCTCCCTGGCAACAGCGCCAGAAATTCTTCTGCTGCGGCAACAAAAGTCCTTCCCTGGCGCTTAGGAATTCTTCTTGTTACTTCTCTGATTTGCGTTGGTTTTTCCCTTGAAGAGGAAAGGGTGATTCAGCACAGGAGCAGTAAGTATTTCCCTCAGTTTGAGAACCAAGGTATCAATCCAGAAGGAGGGCCTCGTCAAGTCCAAAGTACCTGTGCAAAAAACAAACAAACTTGCACCCAACGCTTCAAAGGGGTTGTCAATCCCTTCAAGATTGTTTGCAAAAGTGAGATCTGAAGGCGGAAAGTGCAACGAAGTAAAAAGTGTAAGGTTGAAAATATGGTGTGGAGTAGACCTTGGGGGCCATAGTGTTCACTAGAGGCTTCTCTCATAATAGCAAATATCACGATGGATGAACAAATTACTGTCGAGCAATTGATAGAACCGCACAAAGTCAAGACGATATCTAAGCCAATGATCTAGCATATAGGCATCACGTCCGATACAAGTAGACCGATACTTTCTGCATCTACTACTATTACTCCACACATCGACCGCTATCCAGCATGCATCTAGTGTATTGAGTTCATGACGAACAGAGTAATGCCTTATGCAAGATGACATGATGTAGACGGATAATCTCAAACCAATGATGAAAACCCTGTCTTTTTACCCTTGATCGCAACAACACGATGTGTGCCTCGCTACCCCTTCTGTCACTGGGTGAGGTCACCGCACGGTAGGAACCCAAAACCAAGCACTTCTCCCATTGCAAGAATCATAGATCTAGTTGGCAAAACAAAACCCACAACTCGAAGAGAATTACAAGGTTATGAAATCATGCATAAGAGAGATCAGAAGAAACTCAAATAAGATTCATAGATAATCTGATCATAAATCCACAATTCATCGGATCTCGACAAACACACCGCAAAAGAAGATTACATCGGATAGATCTCCATGAAGATCATGGAGAACTTTGTATTGAAGATCCAATAGAGAGAAGAAGGCATCTAGCTACTAGCTATGGACCCGTAGGTCTATGGTGAACTACTCATGCATAATCGGAGAGGTCATGGTGTTGATGAAGAAGCCCTCCGTATCCGAATCCCCCCTCTGACAGGGCACCAGAACGTGCCCCAGATGGGATCTTGCGGAGACAGAAGCTTGCGGCGACGGAAAAGTACTTTCGATGATCTCCTGATTTTTTCTAGGATTTTAGGGAATTTATAGGCGAAATACCTAGGGCAGAGGTGGCCCAGGAAGCCCACAAGCCTGGGAGGCTCGGGCACCCTGGGCTCAGCTAGGGGGCTTGTGGGGTCTTGGTAGCCCCCTGCCCTGATTCTCACGCTTCCTGATCTTTTTCTGTTTTGGAAAAAATCATTTTGGCAGTTTCGTTCCGTTTGGACTCCGTTTAAAATCCTCCTCTGAAAGGGGTCAAATACATGGAAAAACAGGAACCGGCACTTGGCACTGAGTTAATAAGTTAGTCCCAAAAAATATATAAAAGTCATACAAAACATCCAAAGGTTGACAAGATAATAGCATGAAACCATCAAAAATTATAGATACGTTGGAGACGTATCAATGGACAAGACCCAAACTATAAACGTAGCATATGATCGTATCAGATTATTGCTATTGTTTTCTGCATGTCAATGTATCTGTTCTTATGACCATGAGATCATGCGCCTCCCGGACACCGTAGGAATACCTTGTGTGTATCAAACGTCGCAACGTTACTGGGTGACTATAAAGGTGCACTACTCGTATCTCCAAAGGTCTTTGTTGGGTTGGCATGGATCAAGAGTGGGATTTGTCACTCCGTGTGATGGAGAGGTATCTTGGGGCCCACTCGATAATACAACATCACAACGAGCCTTGCAAGCAATGTGACTAATGAGTTAGTTACGTGATCTTGTATTACGGAACAAGTAAAGAGACTTGCCAGTAACGAGATTGAACTAGGTATGGAGATACCGATGATCGAATCTCGGGCAAGTAACATACCGAAGGACAAAGCGAACAACATACGGGATTAAATGTATCCTTGACATAGAGGTTCAACCGTTATATATATTTGTAGAATATGTAGGAGTCAATACGGACATCCAGCTCCTGCTATTGGTTATTGACCGGGGAGTGTCTCAGGTCATGTCAGCATAGTTCTCGAACCCGCAGGGTCTGGACACTTAAGGTTCGGTGACGTTTCGGTATTATTGAGTTATGTGTGTTTGGTAACCGAAAGTTGTTCAGAGTCCCGGATGAGATCTCGGACATCACGAGGAGCTCCGAAATGGTCCGGAGGTAAAGATTGATATAGAGGAAAGTTGGTTTTGAACTCCGGAAAAGTTTCGGGCATTTCCGTCAGTGTACCAGGAGTGACGAATGGGTTCCCGGGGTCCACCAGGTGGGCCCACCCACCCCAAAGGGTCTCATGGGCTGTGGGAGGACGTGGACCAGCACTTAGTGGGCTGGCCGAGGCCTCCACTAAAGCCCAAGGAGGATTGGAGGTGGGAAGGAAAGAAACCCAAAGGTGGAGAAGGTGGAAAGGGTTTCCAAATGGAGAGGAGGAATCCTACTCCTAGTAGGATTGGAGTAGGACTCCTCCACCTCCAATTTCGGCCAAACCTTGAGGGCTTGAGGCTGCCTCCTCCCATCCCTCCCTCCTATATATACTAGAGGTTTTAGAGATGAGGGCTAACCCTAATTGCCACGTGCTCCCTCTACTTCTCTCTAGATATGTTTCTCCTCTAGTCTAGTTCGGCGGTGCTTAGGCGAAGCCCTACTGTATTAGTTCACCACCACCACCACCACGCCACCGTGCTGGAGACCTTATCTACCTCTATGCCCCTCTTGCTGGATCAAGAAGGCGGGGAACGTCATCGAGCTATACGTGTGGTGAACGCAGATGTGTCGTCTTCGGCTCTAGATCGGGATGGATTGTGATGGGATCGCGGGACGGATCGTGATGAGATCGCGGGACGGGCTGCGATTTGGATCGCGAAGATGTTCTACTACATCAACCGTGTTATATACGCTTCCTCTTAGCGATCTACAAGGGTATGTAGATTCACTCTCCCCTCTCGTAGATGATCATCACCATGGATAGGTATTGCGTGTGCGTAGGAAATTTTTTGTTTCCCATGCAACGTTCCCCAACAGTCTACTGACAGCCCGAGTGATCTAGTCCCGAGCTACAACCTTAGTGTCCTTGAGACATTGAGGACACCAAAGAGTGTCATTCCCTCGGCCAGTAAAAGCTCAACTGATTCAGAGGCTACTGGCGGGGTTGTACATTAGGGTAGGCTTACAGACCTGCATCCCTAGGCCTACCTAAGACCGTACTGTTGGGGAACGTCGCATGGGAATCAAAAAATTTCCTACGCGCACGAAGACCTATCATGGTGATGTCCATCTACGAGAAGGGATGAGTGATCTACGTACCCTTGTAGACCGTACAGCAGAAGCGTTAGAGAACGCGGTTGATGTAGTGGAACGTCCTCACGTCCCTCGATCCGCCCCGCGAACAATCCCGCGATCAGTCCCACGATCTAGTACCGAACGGACGGCACCTCCGCGTTCAGCACACGTACAGCTCGACGATGATCTCGGCCTTCTTGATCCAGCAAGAGAGACGGAGAGGTAGAAGAGTTCTCCGGCAGCGTGACGGCGCTCCGGAGGTTGGCGATGACCTTGTCTCAGCAGGGCTCCGCCCGAGCTCCGCAGAAACGCGATCTAGAGGAAAAACCGTGGAGGTATGTGGTCGGGCTGCCGTGGAAAAATCGTCTCAAATCAGCCCTAAAACCTCCGTATATATAGGTGGGAGGGAGGGGACCTTGCCTTGGGGCTCAAGGAGCCCCAAGGGGGTCGACCGAGTCCAAGGGGGAGGACTCTCCCCCCCCCAAACCGAGTTGGACTAGGTTTGGTGGGAGGGAGTCCCCCTTCCTTCCCACCTCCTCCTTTTTGTTCTTTCTCTCTTGATTTTCTTCTCCTTGGCGCATAGGGCACTTGTGGGCTGTCCCACCAGCCCACTAAGGGCTGGTGTGTATCCCCCAAGGCCTATGGGCTTCCCCGGGGTGGGTTGCCCCCCCCCCCCCCGGTGAACTCCCGGAACCCATTCGTCATTCCCGGTACATTCCCGGTAACTCCAAAAACCCTCGTGACGTCCGTGATCTCATCCGGGACTCCGAACAACATTCGGTAACCAACCATATAACTCAAATACGCATAAAACAACGTCGAACCTTAAGTGTGCAGACCCTGCGGGTTCGAGAACTATGTAGACATGACCCGAGAGACTCCTCGGTCAATATCCAATAGCGGGACCTGGATGCCCATATTGGATCCTACATATTCTACGAAGATCTTATCGTTTGAACCTCAGTGCAAAGGATTCGTATAATCCCGTATGTCATTCCCTTTGTCCTTCGGTATGTTACTTGCCCGAGATTCGATCGTCAGTATCCGCATACCTATTTCAATCTCGTTTACCGGCAAGTCTCTTTACTCATTCCGTAATACAAGATCCCGCAACTTACACGAAGTTACATTGCTTGCAAGGCTTGTGTGTGATGTTGTATTACCGAGTGGGCCCCGAGATACCTCTCCGTCACACGGAGTGACAAATCCCAGTCTTGATCCATACTAACTCAACTAACACCTTCGGAGATACCTGTAGAGCATCTTTATAGTCACCCAGTTACGTTGCGACATTTGATACACACAAAGCATTCCTCCGGTGTCAGTGAGTTATATGATCTCATGGTCATAGGAATAAATACTTGACACGCAGAAAACAGTAGCAACAAAATGACACGATCAACATGCTACGTCTATTAGTTTGGGTCTAGTCCATCACGTGATTCTCCCAATGACGTGATCCAGTTATCAAGCAACAACACCTTGTTCATAATCAGAAGACACTGACTATCATCGATCAACTGGCTAGCCAACTAGAGGCATGCTAGGGACGGTGTTTTGTCTATGTATCCACACATGTAAATGAGTCTTCATTCAATACAATTATAGCATGGATAATAAACTATTATCTTGATACAGGAATTATAATAATAACTATATTTATTATTGCCTCTAGGGCATAATTCCAACACGTACATGGACATAAGTGTCCCAGAGCCGTCGGTGGAGTCGTGACCTCACTCGGGCAAGCGTGTCTTCACTCGGCTTGCGGAAGGTCACTCAGATCATATCGTGCCAGTCGGATGTGCCCCGGCAATCGGACTACAACAAGGTGTGAGCAACACAGAGACTGCGACAGCTACAGACTTAAACTATCACATGAAGTGTAGTGAAGACATGTGTTACCAATAACGCTAGAGTTAGAGTTGTCGTTACTAGTAACTTCCGTAGTTATTAGTATTAACTCGCCCTTGTAATGAGGCTCAACTAGTCATGGCGCACTCTATATAATCCACTCCTGAGATCCTGACCAAGGGTTCAGCATCCTGTATTATCACACACCCCATAAGCAAATGTCAGCCCCACGGCTTGAGACGTAGGATTGTTACCACTCCTGAGTAGGGCACGAACTCATACATTCGAGTGTATCCACTGCGCCCTAGCTAGGCTCCGCCCCTCATTCGTACCCTTGGTATTATTGTCAGGATCATTCCCACGACAACCAGCGCGATTCAATGTCGGTCGGCCGATATAGATCGTTTCCTAAACTAAAAGTAGATGTGGGCATGTGGCATGAGCAGGAAAGACGAACCTCGAAGTATGAATCCGTTATTTACCGAGACTCCTTACATTTTCAATGAGCCAAAAGAGTAACCACCAGACCCCCAAGACCCCTTTTTGCGAGGCGCCTTGGGTGCATGGCAGGAAACCTATTGATATTATACCTCTCGTCCACGAGGCTACCACAGGAGAAAAAATGGAAGGCGAGAGACGCTCTCAAGGAAGGAGCCTGGATTAACAAAATCAAGATGATTATCAACTTCTCTATGACACACATTCGTCAATTTGTTGAACTCTGGATTCTAATCTCGAATTTCCCGCTTGAGGAGCACGCGGACGATGAGATTACTTGGAAGCATGCTACGGATGGTCAATACTCGACAAGGACGGCTTAATTCGCGCAATTTCTAGGAATGGTACACTTCCCTATGGATCACATGGTTTGGAAGGCTTGGGCACCGTCCAAGGTGAATTTCTTCACTTGGCTGGCCATACAAGACGGAATCTGGACAGCTCATAGGTTGGCCCGTCATGGATGGACAAATTGTCATCTCTGCCCCTATGTAAAATAGAACAAGAATTTGGGCTACACCTTTTCGTCAAATGCCGATTCATCGAGTGCCTATGGAATATGGTCAATGAGTGACTACATTTAGAAGACCTTAACTCATCTAGTTGGCAGCTTGACGGCTCCATTAAAGCATGATAGGTAATAGATCAAGCAAGATCACACCCCACCGGAAGGTCATGGCCTCCCTCATCATGCTAATGATATAGGCCATTTGGAACGAACGGAACGCTCGGGTCTTTCGACGGAAGAGTGTGCCTCCAACAGCTTTGCTCAACAACATCAAGAATGAAGCCATCCTTTGGGTATCTGCCAGGGCGAAGAAATTGGGCAACAACATATCGGGAGAGTAACACTCTTTTGTTTTCAGTTGCGAGGTGTAATTCAAACTCTATTCTTTCTTAATTAATACGAGGCAAATCTTTTGTCTCGGATTCAAAAAGTAAGAAAGACACATGATCATGTAATACCTCTTGTGGAGAGAGCTGAGCCGGTTAATCTGAGTGAACTTCCCAATTAACAATAAAATGACAGATAAATCACGGTGACAACATCAAAATATTTGTTTCCCGTTTCAACATACTTGTAATAATTTATATACAGTTAATTATTCGCCCAGCAACAAGGACTCGATGATCTTCCTTTGTGTGATTTAGGCGTTTCACCAAGCATCCGAGATTTCTAGACCACCAAACTGGCACGATCATGCAGCGCCGGGGATGGAGATGGTGGCGTTCAAATAAGCAATGCACTCTGTTGGCAGGTTGAGGAAGGTGTTCATGAATACATCATCGATGGGGTCGAGGACGGCCACCCCGACCAGCTTGCATCTCCCTCCACCGTCCAATCTTTCGCCAGTTCCACGTCTTATGGCTCCACTGGACTCCTCAGACGTCAGTGTTGTGTCGACGAACAACGGCGGAGCTTCATAGATGCTCCCAACCGTGAAACAGAACCTCGACCTGAACTTCAGGTCGACCTGAAACGTGTATACGCATGCATAGGTCATGCCATGATCATGATCGTTTTCTGTGGCCATATAAATTCCAAGCAAGAACTTCTTCTAAATACCCTGGTCGCAGGCAAACTACTAAATCTCTTATCGTCGCTCCCAAAAAAGAAATCCGTTAGAGCATCTCCAAGATGCCGTGTTAAAAAACGTGTGCGGTAAAACTCTACTTTAATGCGTGAGGGACGATTTCACGCGCTCCAACAAAGACGGTAAAATCAGGCATGCGGAAAACAATTGCACGTGCGCGGAAAAGCGAGCGAGCTGATGCACGCCGTCCAACGCATCTATAAAATGCAGCCCCCGCCGCGCGCCGTTCCGATGAAACCGTCGCCCCCTTGCCTCGCCACGCACCCTCCCTCGTCTCGTCACGTGCCCTCCTTCGTCTCGCCACGCGCCCCTCTGCCTCTTTTTTCGCCTCGCCGCCGCGTCGCCGAGGAACTTCGGGCTACCGCGGCGTCCACGCGCCCCCCTCCGCCACCTTCTACGCCGATATCCGATCCGGCGACATACGCCTCGGACTCGGCACGTTTGAAACCGTCGAGGATGCCGCCCGCGCGTATGATGCGGCAACATGATGCCTCAACAAGCCTCGTAGGAAGATGAGTTTTCCCAAGGTGATGACGATGGAGTGGGCACAGAACCTCGTGCCTCGTCCACGGTTGTCATCGAAGAGGACCGTCGTCGAAACCGGAGGCAGCAGCGCCGCCTCAGCATTGCAGAGATGGACAAGCATGCCAAGGCGAAGTGGCGCCGACAGTTCTCGCATGACGTCCTCAAAGAACGTGAATTCTTCGTGCAACGGAGGGCGGAGTAAGCCGCCTACCGCGAAGATAGGCATAAGCGGAAGCAAGTCGCATTCTTTTAGATGGACCTGAAGGAATCGTCGATTTGATTCTTCGATGATGAACACTCGGTTGACACCTTCATCACGATGGAGGAATTGAACACCGACGCGTCGGAGTCCGAGGATGACGAGAAGTAGACTTCTATCTATCTAGACTATCTGTCTATGCTATGTATTTTTTTATCATTTTTCATCGTTTTCTATCTATCTAGGCTATCTATGATATGTATCGTTTAAAAACTATGCTTGTATTGTTTTAAAATTATGCTATGTATCGTCTGAATTGTCTATGTTTGATTAAAAATGCATGTTGCAAGAGTTAAGTTTTTGCGCGTCTGCTGTAATGCAACGCGCGTCAAATTTTACGGTTTTCGTTGAAGTTAGCGTTCACCGGGGCGTTAAAATTAAATATGTGTACGCTTTAGACTGATTTTTTGTACGGCCGCGCATTGGGCGCATGGTGAAGATGCTCTTATATGGACTGGTAACAAGTAACAACACATGGACGCAGTGCAAAGGTTACCTGACCAGTTTTCCGATCGATGCTCCCGCGCAGAGCCTCGGGCAAGATGTCGATCTTGAGGAACGGCGGCAGCGGCAGCCCTAGGAACCTGGTGGTGGCGCCGGACATCGCCGGGATGTACAGGCTCGACACGTCAAAATCGACGAGTATCGTGCCATCCGCCGCGCCGCTCGCGACACGCCCGGCGCCCACGCCGCGGCCGCCCTGTGCGTTGTAAGCGAAGTCCGGGTACCGGGAGATGCCGAGCCGGCAGCCTTCGCGCGTTAGGAACTCGACGCTGAACGTGTCGGCATCGGGCCGAGCCCGCGGCGCCGCGACGGTAGGGGCAGGTTGCTGCTCGCCTTGGCCGGTGGATGCCGCCGAGACCGCGTGTTTGCCGCTGGGTCGCGGATGTAAAGGTCTTGCCCGTGAACCGGAGGCGCATGGTTTCCTGGGGTTAGCGAGCTTTTGCAGGGCTGGGCCTGGAAGGCTCCACGAGGAGGTGCTGATACCGCCTGGCCTTGCCATTTGGAGTCTGCGCAGCTGCAGCGATGAAGAAGAGGGACCCGGACTTGTGGCTGTGCGATGGACCTACGGAAACCTTATCGCTTATTAGTCTTTTTTTTTAAACACAGTATAGATATGCACATTCAATTTTTTTATATGAACACACGCGTGCTATCATCCCATGAACATCCTTAACAGACTAATCTAGAATATCGTTTTAAGACTGAAGTCATTACACATACCACATAGTCGACGGAAACGTCTTCTCTCGCTGGACGGACATCGTTCAAAATACTGAAATGAAATTCAAAGAGAATGCAAGTATCGGGATTAGAACCCTGATGGGTTAGGGATATCACTGTCCTCATAACTATCCAACCACGGTATGATTCGCTATCCCTTGTTAGGTTCTGGTTGGATGCAAAGTACATGTAAAACTTCAGAGTTTTCTCTTTGCATGGTAACGTGTGTCATTTATATCAAAAGAATCATAGTATGGTGCATATGTTAGCTTAGAATTGTTCGGGCATTCATTGATAGTGATATTTGAAGTTTTAGGTTTACAAGTCATGTCATGTGTACACTGACTTGATAAAACTGAAAAGACACGAGAACGTTGACCTTTGCATAAAGGAACACTAGTGTAAGAAAGAAAATTATAAGCAAGACCAAAGAATCCCTTGAGCTTGACACCATCGCACATCACCTCCCTCTGACACCACCACAACAGCCATCAAAGTAAATAATGACGGATCACATCCTCACCCGAGTTCGATGCGGCTACATCGCTGATATGCAGCTTTGCGGACCTCCAAGATGGCAAAGCCCCAGACAAAGCCATTGTCGCTGATATGCAGTTCACCCAAGGCAAAGCCATTGTCGTTGAACGAATTAGACTTGGGCAACACCCCAGACAAGCCATCGGACTCCAGATTCGGCATCCATCCACGACTAAGACGTCGTCGAGGAAACCATCCCAGACAACCATGAACCACGAACCCAACACATGATCCACCATATTTCAGATGTCTCGATGCAGACCACAATCTACATCCTCTCCTAAACTAACTTCCAGACTTAGCGATGGTGCTTGCGCAAACATTATTGCAATGGCGGTAACATAGCCAATCAGTGGTTTGCTAGGTTGTGAACAGGTTGAAGGTTTTCATGGCAATGTTGAGATGCTGATATTTAACAGGTGGTAGGCAACGAGACATAGCGATAGAAACGAAACAACTAGCATGGCAATGATAGTAATGGTATCTAGGAAAATGGTCATCTTGCCTGAGATCCCGCTTGTAAGAAGAACCACTCCGTGAAGGAGACGAGCCGACGTAGTCAAACGGACCCTCACACTCCGAAGCGGTCGGAACTCTATCGAGACGAAGCAAGCCGGAAACAAGGATCAACACACGATATTCACCACGGCACATGCACGACATAATGCACAACACATATGATGCATGATCAGTCTAATGCAAGGCATGCCATGGCAATTCACAACAATCAAACACTACACATTAAGTGAAGCTCAATATGCAACGAGTTGCATATTGACGAAGCTCCACATACGAATTATTTAGTTCACTCTGGTTTACATACACGGCAATATTAAATGTTGTTAAACATGGAAAGAGGTGAAGCGTAATTAATCTACCAATCTAGGCTTTTTAAATAAGGTCGGAAACATTATATAGCATCTCCGAAATGACCCCATGTGTTACTTTCTAAATCTGTCCAGATTTTTCCTAATCACATTTTATGTTTGTTAAACGTCAAAACCAAGGGATTCATGTGAAACTACACGTCGTCCTAGTCCATTTACATATATGGAACATCTCCAACGGAGCTACGGTTCAAAAGGTACGAACACTGCAAGATATGATGTCATGAATGCAATATGTATGCTATGACAGTCACAAGCACTCCAAAACATGCAAGCAGCAAGAAAATAAGAACCTACACGAGATTCTAAGCAAGTTTCATATAAGACACGATCAAAACAGAGAAACGGTTCAACAAATACAAGCTAAACAAGAAATAGCTACAATCTACGCAATACAGCAACATGGCATATTCTACACCCTAAAATAGCAAGCTACTTAACTCTAAAATGCTCAAACAAGACATCAGACGATAGAGGACAAGATGCACTACAACATACTACTAATAACATCTAGCATGGCAGCATGGAACACCAGGAAAAGAACTCACAAAATGGCATCTCGCACACAGTTTCAGACTTAGTGAAAATAACACTATTGACAATGCAGTTTACGATCTGAAGGCATATTGACAGCAGCAAAACTATATGCTACAGGGCACCGAATGACATGAAAATTTACAGCATGCTATAGAATCTTATGCACTACAAATAACTCCATTGCACGAACCTCAAAGGAGCTGTAGATCACTAGCCAAACTCATAGCAACACATCAACAAAATATTACAGATCTCAGACTTAGAAATATTTCAGCATCTCCAAAACAACACTATTTTCTAGCATGTTGGCAACAAGCAAACAACACCTAAACATGGATTTCTATTGCAACCAAAATTACCAGGGGCTAGCATACATATCCAAGGGCATATCTCTAGTTCACAACTCATGCATATCACCCACGGGATAAATCTCACAAAATAAACAAGAGGGCAACATGGCAAAAATATCATGCACACAAACTTACTCGAAAGTCAAAACCAAATGCACAATTGAATTCTATGGATTTTTCTACTTCAAAAACATATATAATATGTGGGGTTGAAAAATAAAACTAACGCCACACAAATATGTGAGGATATGTCCTAAGCACGACATAACAAAGTATTGATGCCACCTACATGAAAATAGCGAGACAACTATTTCTAAAATACATGCAAGGGGCTACAAACAACATGAACATTTATCTATGGGATTTGAACAATCCGGACACGCGCAAAATTATCTACGGGATATTAACCCTAATAGGACAACACGTAAATCTAGGCAAACGACAGTTTAAACTACTCCAAACACGCATGCAAGTTGCAAAATATTGTACTACGCGCAAAACTACACAAGATACATATATAAATTGCCGCGATCCGACGCACGTTTAATACCTACGATCGTTTGAAAATTGGACCTAATTTTGAAAATACTAAGAACGTAGGAAAAAAATACTAAATGCTATGGGCCGAATCTAAATAGTGCATCGGGCGCAACATAGTAACACGTCGCACAAGGAGAGGAATAGGCTGAGGAGAGGCTCACCCATGGGCTTTAGCTCAGTTTGTGAAGGCTGGAGATGGGTCGGCCTGGACGCTGGCCCAGGGGAGGCTGCAGGCCTAGGTCGCGGCGGTGGTTGCTGGACCGGCCCACGCGCGGGGTCAACACGAGGCGAGCGCTCATCATGCTCCTCTGCTCCCGAGCGCAGGGAGGCGACGGAACCTGGCGATGAGGCGAAATTCAGCCGTCTCTATGCGGATCCTGCACGGACGGGGCAAGGGCGAGGCAGATCCGGCACAGACGGGGCAAGGGCGAGGCAGATCCAGCCGAGATGGATCCGTTCCCAACGGAGGCGGCTCGAGGCGGTACCGGGGCAAGGAGATCCACCAGCGGGGCGTAGAGGGCGGCGGCTGCATAGGGCGGCGGCACGGGATGGGATCCAGCGAGGCAGAGTGGCCCGGTGACCGGCGAGCTCCGATGCGGCGGCAGATGGGCGAGGCTCCAGTGGCCGGCTCGGGCATGCTGCGGCAGGAGGCGCGGGATGCGAGAGATCTGGCAACTCGGGCTCCTCCATGGGTGCTGGGAGTCTGCGGTCACCCGGACATGTCCGGTTTGACCGCGGACGTGTCTGGTTGGTGTAGTTTTTGGGCGATTTGAGCCCCAGATCTAAGATCTCAGGGCTGAAAATGGCTGGGGAGGCTAGGGTTGCGGGATCTGGAGGGTTTGAGCTTGCAGGTGGGGTCTTCTAGGGGGGTGGCTGCAAAAATGGCTAGAGGGAAACCCTAGTGGAGTGAGAGAGCTCCACCATGGAGTGGTTCTTATATATGGTTGGGCTATGGTGGGGTTGACCTCGTTTGTCCGATCGCTATCCGACGACCACGAATGGAGGAAGTGGCTAGTTGGCTCTAATGGCTGTGTAGATAGGCTATGTAGGGATGAGAGGGAAATGGGAAATCGACATGATATTTTTAGAACACCGAAAACCCGGCCGCCGATAAACCAATGACGGCGTCGCTACGGTTGACCGTTCGGGTACCAAACAGACTCCGATTGCGACGAAAGTTGGCAGGCGGCCTACCTATTTGTAAATAAAACTGCACAACAAGTTTCAACCGAATCAGAGAAAGTTTTATACAAAATTTTAAAAACAAGGTTTTTCCGATGCCGCAAGCGCGTGCGTGTGTGGTCGGTCTCAAAACGCACATCGACGAACACGGAGGGAACTGGCAACTAATAACAGATGCAGGTTTCGAAAACTGGCGGCAATGGAGTGCCCATGCAATGTTGATGATGCGAATGATCCGATGATCAATGCGACAAACAAAATAATAACACGACGACAACGGAAAAGAGGGGAATCTTCTGGAGCGTCGGTCTCGGGCTGTCACAACTCTCCTACACTAACAAGAGATCTACCCTCGAGATCTAAGAATGAAGAGGGGAAGAGGAAGTGAAAGAGCAAAAGGTAAAACTTAGTCGCTTCTTTGACAAACGAGTGAAACCAACGATCCTTGATGGTTACAAAGAGATGAAGAATGATATGAGAAACAAGCAAGAATTCACAGAAAACTTCGCCAGCACTTCGGTAGGAAAAGAGGACAAAATTTGATAAGATAGAAATAACTAGACAAGATTCACAACAAACAAACTAAATTGATAAGCAAGGAAACAATATAATCTTGAAAAGACGAAATGATAGGTTGAAGAGAGCAACATCACAAGGCCTCCGTTACAAATAATAGAAACTAGACCTTGGAAAGAAAGAACGAAGAAGAAAATGACAACTACTACCACAAGAATCTTGAAGAACACCTTGAGAATAAGAGATCTTGAGCCGCCTAACAGAAAACTTGAATGAGGCACCGGAATAATTGAGAGACGAACGAAGAGACAACAACTAATAAGAATTTGAGAACGAAAGCTGAAAGTTGAGAATGAAGAAGTCTTCTGAAATGATGGTCTTTGAAGGATCGAGAAATGAACACAACACTAAAATCCACCGGATAGATAAGGCAAGAATTTCTCATGATCGAAACCAATTGAAAGAGACACAAGCTTAGATGACAATCTTCAAAAGACTGGACAAGATTTAAGAGAAAGACTCCTTTTGTCTTCACACCGAGAATGATGGCAAGAAGCACCATCAAGAATTACTAAGACACTCCGGAATAATGAAGAATGAAAGGTTGAGCCCATGATGAGAAAAATAATAATTCAGATAGACCTTGAAGATGGAAATCATTCTTACATCATAACTGAAAAGAATTAAAGATCTCCGGAACAGGTTAGAAGAGCCAGGAAAGATCCTGGAAAGAACCTGTGGGTTATGGGCCCACTCAAAAGAACCCACCGTTGAAACAATTGATTAGAAGGATTGATTGCACAGGGATAAATGAAAAACATGATAAGGTTGATCACCTTGAAATAATTGAAAGGATTGAAAACAAGAAACTCTGAGATATTTTGAACACTCCGGATAGAATGGAGAGAGATGAAAAATAAGAAAGAGTTGAATAAGATTTTCCAACACATGAATTATTGGACAATTGAAAAGGATATGATGAACACCAGAAGCTTAAAGAAAATCCATCGGGTAAGAAAACAACATGAAGAAATGATGAACACGAACTCCTCAGAGTCTTCACAATGAATCACTGGATAGAATACAGAAGAGAAGATAGCGGGAGCAACACTGAAAAGAAAGGCAATTGGATGACAACTGAATCATAGGACAAAAGGGTGGGAGGGCGGGGAAAAACAAAGACAACTTGGGAAAGATGAGATGAACTCCGGAAAGAAATGATAGATTGATCTTACAAATCTTGAAAAGGATAGAATTGACTTGAAGAGAAGCACACTGGTTGAAAATGAATTGACATGATGACTCCGGTTGAAAAGAATTGATAAGACACTTTGATTGAGCAAAAGAATCAGCTTTTCCATAAAATATGAGAACACCTCTTGGAAAGAAATGAAATCACCATTTGACATCGAAGAAACTTGAATTACCATACTACAACAAAACAAAGGATGAGGCTTACGAAACAAGCCAGAACAAATTCATGACAGAGATTTCATCCGATATTTTCGTGGATAGGATCGCACGGGCTCGATCCTACAGTAACCATCATGTACAAGGCAGTTCACACGACATACGAAGCGTCCCCGAGTCATAGAAAGCTACAAGGACTCTTTAAGACACAACAAGAACAGCTGTAAGACGACCGTGAACAAACGAATCCACTAGATGTTGAACCCCAACCTCACATCATGCATATGTTGGAAGATTGTCCTATAAGTAACTACTTGAATTCGCACCTAAGGACTCTCGAAATTTTTGGTCATGCAATCTGGTCTACGAATACAAGGAGAAATTTCACTCAACTCCTATATTAACCCATCCAGTGTATCACATCCGTCAACACATAACCAGAGATCTCGGAAACTCATCTATCTCAGATCCTCGTAATCACAACGATACTAAGTATGCAATACATCCGTATCTATCTGCACCAGTACTGTGGAAGCCGGACTCCTCTCGCCACTACTAGTATAGAAGCAATTTCGAACATCCTTCGTCCTGAGATACTAAAAATCTGAATGATAACGATGTGCTCAAGAATCCCCTGGAGCTCAACTCCCCGGAAGAAATCAAGGCAGACAGGAGGCATCAAGACAGAATTCTGTCACATCGGCATCATATGGATTCCAAAAATATCCGCGTGATCCTAAAAATTTTGAGCGAGAAGAGGAGTAGAATTAAAATTCCTAAGTCGTAAACCTCACCAGAGCATAGAAGAGGAGAAAAAATAATCCTACTCTTCGATATATAATTAGACTCAAATCAGTTTTTCACTAGACTCGACTCTTCCAAGTTCGATCAATCAAGGGGGCTCCTAGGTCGGTACTGCTTGATACCAACTTGTCACGCCCAAGATGCGACCCTATCCTTATTTTGGCACGTGGGCCTCGACAGGGATAGAAGCGCATCTCGTCGTTTCGCAAGAATGGACATCGTTACAAGTACATGTACTAAAAAGAAGAGATATATGGAATTGGCTTACACTCGCCACAAGCTACATCAAAGTCACATCAGTACAATACATAAACATCATGAAGAAGAGCAGGGTCCGGCTACGAACGAAAACAAACGATAAAAGAACGACGTCCATCCTTGCTATCCCCGGCTGCCGGCCTGGAACCCATCCTAGATCGATGAAGAGGAAGAAGAAACTCCAAATGAACAATCAACGCGCTCGCGTCAAAGTAACCCTTTACCTGTACCTGCAACTGGTGTTGTAGTAATCTGCGAGCCACAGGGGACTCAGCAATCTCATTTCCAAAGGTATCAAGACTAGCAAAGCTTAATGGGTGAGGTATGGTTAAGTGGTGAGTCTGCCGCAAGCGACGAAGCAATATATGAGGTGGCTAACTGACGAGTACAAGAATAAGAGGGGGATGATCTACGTATAACGGACGTGACTAATGATGATCAACAGAATGATCCTGAACACCTATCTACGTCAGACATAACCCCATCGTGTCCTCGATCGGAGAAGGTGCTCGCGAAAGAGACAGTCACGGTTTCGCACTCAGTTGGCAAGTTTTTTAATTAAGTTAACTTCAAGTTATCTAGAACCGCATGTTAAACAAAGTTTCCACGTTGCCACATAACCGCGGGCATGACTTTCCGAAAGATTTAACCCTGCAGGGGTGCTCCAACTAGTCCATCACAAACTACCACACGCTGTGACGGAATGACCTTGATCAGGGATACCCGTGATCTCCTCGGGTTCCTATTGGAAAACCTCAACCTCGAGATAACCCAAAGCATCCTCGGAATCCCTCGCACAAGACGCTCGAGAAAGGTAAAAACAAGTCCAGCAAGGCCGCCCGGCGTGCCGACAATCCCGATAGGAGCCGCGTATCTCGTTCAGGACACGACGAATAAGCGAAGCGTACGGTGGCATGATAGACATCACCCGAGTTGCCCCGGGTTGGCCCCATACGGTGCTCTGTTTTGGACCAGCACCATCAGCACTGGCCCTCCCTGTACTATGTTGAATTACTCCTCGGGTAACGTTAACTCCCTATGTTTTTAGTATTATCCTAAAACGAGAATCTAGGGGTCCCCATAACAACCCCAAGCATGTTAGGAGCGCTCACCTATGGAACATAACACCGGTAGCCGACACTAAGGCGACAAAGGTGGAACAAAACACCACGCTAGAAAGGTCGAGCCTTCCACCTTTCACCAAGTATATAGGTGCATTAAATTAATTAGCACTAATATGGCGATATAACAATGAACCCATGTTATCACATGGAGACAACTGCACCTGCAACTAGCAACGCTAACACATGGTTAAACAAGCGGTAACATAGCCAATCAGTGGTTTGCTAGGTTGTGAACAGATTGAAGGTTTTCATGGCAATGTTGAGAGGCTGGTATTTAACAGTGGTAGGCAGCAAGACATAGCGATAGAAATGAAACAACTAGCATGGAAATGATAGTAATGGTATCTAGGGAAATGGTCATCTTGCCTAAGATCCTGCTTGGAAGAAGAACGACTTTGTGAAGCAGACGATACGACGTAGTCGAACGGACCCTCACACTCTGAAGCAGTTGGAACTCTATCGAGACGAAGCAAACCGAAAACAAGGATCAACACACGATATTCACCACGACACATGCACGACATAATGCACAACACATATGATGCAACTCTATGGAGACGAAGCAAACCGGAAACAAGAATCAACACACGATATTCACCACAACACATGCACGACATGATGCAATTCGTATATGATGCATGATCGGTTTTAAATATTCAAGGCAGGGCATGGGAATTCACAACAGTCAAATGTTACACATTAAGTGAAGCTCAATATGGAAAGATTTGCATATTGACGGAACTACACATTTAATTATAGTTCACTCTCGTTTATGTATACTGCAATATTAAATGATGTTAAACATTGCAAGGGGTGAAGTACGAATAAACTACCATCTAGGCATCTTAGATGAGGCCGGAAATGACATATAGCATCTCCGAAATGAACCCATGCGTTAACTTCGTAATTTGTCCAGATCTGTCCTAACCTCATTTTATGTTTGTTAAACGGTGAAACAATGTGGTTCACGTGATTCTACTTGTCGTTATAGTCCATTTAGATATATGGCTCATCTCCAACGGAGTACGGTTAAATAACTATGAACTAAACCATTTCTAACACATCGACACACAAACCAATGCAAACAGCATGGCTAACAGTTTTAAAAATGCATGAGAGTTGGAAAATATTATTCTACGCAAAATTCTACACGTTCTACATATATCATTTGTTGTGATCCGACGCACGGTTTAAAACTATGTGCGTTTTAAAATAATGCATGTTTCTGAAATTAATAAATTCGCCAAATTAATAAAAATCCTACGGGCTGAATCTGCCCTAATGAGCCTAGCATGGCAAGGGCACACATTAACTAAGAAGTGCTCGAGCACTAGATAGGAGCGGGTGTTCACCTCGGTCATGGGTCGGATCTGAAGCTGGAGGCTAGGCCGTCTGAGGCAGAGGGAGGAGAGCTGCGCTGAAGGCTGGCTCATGGGCCGAAGGGGTGGGGCGCTGCTGGGCCGCGACTATGACTCCACGCATGCGGTGCAGACGCCCATGCGAGCGGTTAACAGGGCGCTAGCGAGCGTGTGCTCGGCCGGGACTGGTTAACGGGGCGCTAGCGAGCGGGCGCTCGGCATCGATTTGATCTGGATCGGGCGCTCGGGCGGAGGGCTCGGCGGCGGAGAGGCGGACAGGGATGGGGAGACCGGTAGGCAAACTCCAGCAAGGACCCATGACTGGCGGCGGGGCGCTGCCGGTGAGCGCGATGCGGTTGGAGGCACGGAATCCGACGACTCGGGCAGGTCCGGCTGGTCGGAGGCGACGCAGCACGGCGGCGGGATGCAGGCGAGGCGGAGGCGCGGGGTTTAGCAGCTCGGGAGCAGAGGAGCTGCTGGAGCCGGCTAGCTCGGGGTGCGTGAGGTCGCCCGGACATGTCCGAGTTGGCCGTGGACATGTCCGGTAGGTGGGGTTTAGGGCGATTTTGGGCCATTGGAAGGGGATCCAATGGTCCAGATCTGACCTAGAGATGGATTTCAGGAGAGAGGGGGGGTGGAGCTAGAAGGTGGGGTTTTCTAGGGGGGTGGCTGCAAAATGGCTAGGGGAAACCCTAGTGGAGTGAGAGAGCTCCACCATGGGGTGGCTCTTATATAGGGTTTGGTCTATGGTGGGATGGTCCTCGTCCGTCGGATCGTGATCCGACGACCACGGACGGAGGAAGTGGCTAGATGACACTAATGGGCTATGTAGTTGGCTATGTAGGGGTGAGAGGGAAATGGTACACCCGTGACAGAGTTTTAAACACCGAAACGTCTGACAGTTAAACCGGCTATAATGACGCTATACAACAAAAGAGTACAAGCATCAAACGAGCTCCGATTGCGATGAAAATTGGCACACGGCCTACCTACATAAAAATAAGACCGCACGCCAAGTTTCAACCCAATCCGAGAATATTTTATACAAACTTTTAAAAATAATATTTTAACGATGGCGCGGGCGTGTGCGTGTGTGGTTGGTCTCAAAACGGTCAACGACAAACAAGGAGAGAACCGGCAACTAACAATAGATGCAAGTTTTGAAAACTGGCGGCAACGAAGTGTCGATGCAATGCAGATGATGCGCATGATGTGATGATGAATGCGACAACCAATCGAGTCGCACAACGACAATGAAATAAAAGGGGAATCTTCTCGAGCGTCGGTCTCGGGCTGTCACACTAAGGGAGGTGGAGTCCTGCTCCTAGTAGGATTCCCTCCCACTTTGTCATCCTCCCACCTCCTTTGGCGCAAGGGCTTTAGGGGCTGGCCGCCCAGCCCACTAAGGTCTAGTGTGCTACCTCTTAGGCCCCTTGGGTGGGTGGACTTCTACCGATGGACCCCCGGAACCCATTCGCCATTCCCTATACACTACCGTAAATACCCGAAACCATTCCGGAGCCCAAATACCCTCTTCCAATATATCAATGTTCATCTATGGACCATTCCAGAACTCCTCATGATGTCTGGGATCTCATCCGGGACTCCGAACAATCTTCGTTCACCAACATACATGACTCAACTATGCAGACATGATCGAGACACTCTCTGATGAATAACCAATAGCGGGACCTGGATTCCCATATCGGCTCCTACATATTCTACGAAGATCTTTGTCGATTGGTCCTCTAGGTCAAGGATTACGTTAATCCCATATACTATTCCCTTTTTCCATCGGTATGTTACTTGCCCGAGATTCGATCATCGATATCTCTATACCTAGTTCAATCTCGTTGCTGGCAAGTCTCTTTACTCGTTCCGTAAAACAAAATCATGTGACTAAATCTTTAGTCACATTGCTTGCAAGGCTTATTGTGATGTTGCATTACCGAGTGGGCCCCGAGATACCTCTCCGTCACACGGAGTTACAAATCCCAGTCTTGATCCATGCCAACCAAACACACACCTTCGAAGATACCTCTAGAGCACCTTTATAGTCACCTAGTTATGTTGTGACGTTTGATACACACAAGGTATTCCTCTGGTGTCCAGGAGTTGCATGACCTCATGGTCATAGGAACACATACTTTGACATGTAGAAAAGAGCAAAAATAAACTGACACGATCATATGGTACGTTCATAGTTTGGGTCTTGTCCATCACATCATTCTCCTAATTATGTGATCCCATTATCAAACTACATCTCATGTCTATGGCCAGGAAACCTTGACCATCTTTGATCAACAAGGTAGTCCTTTAGAGGCTCACTAGGGACAGTGTGTTGTCTATGTATCCACACATGTATTTGAGTTTCCAATCAATACAATTCTAGCATGGATAATAAACGATTATCATGAACAAGAAAATATAATAATAACCAATTTATTATTGCCTCTAGGGTATATTTCCAAGAGGCGCCGCCATGCAAAACCCGACTTGCATCGGTGGTGTTGGGGCCCCTTTTCCATCCCCCACTAGCGGTAGCACCACAAGACGTGATAGGTAAACGGGGAGCGCGGTGCTCCCACAGGGCGATGAGGCAACTAAGTGGCTACTGCTTGGCTGAGTGTTGGGGAACATTGCATGGTAAACAAAAAATTTCCTACGCACATACAGGATCTATCCATGGTGATGACCAACCACGAGAGGAGAGATCAGATCCACATACCTTGTAGACCGCTAAGCGGGAAGCGTTAAGAAACTCGGTTGATGTAGTCGAACGTCTTCGCGATCCAAATCGCAAGCCGTCCCGCGATCCAAGCACGATCTAACATCGAACGGACGACACCTCCATGTTCAACACATGTACAAATTGATGACGATCACCACCTTCTTGATCCAGAAATAGGGGGTGAAGAGGTAGATGAGTTCTCCGGCAGCACAACAGTGTGGCGGCGCTGGTGGTGAACTAATCTGGCAGGGTTTCGCCGAGCTCTACCGAACTAATCTAGATGAAGAAGACGATCTATGGAGGATAGGGAAACACGTGGCTTTTGACGTGGTGGTTGTCCTCCAAACCTCCACTATATATAGGAGGAAGGTGTAGGTGGGCTGCCTTGGCCCCTCCTCCAAGGAGGAGAGGTTCGGCCGAAGCAAGGGGTGAGAGTCCACCTCCCACAAGGGAGGTGGAAACCCTTGGGAGGACTCCTCTCGACCTCCTTCACCTAGGATTGGCGCATGGGCCTCTTGAGGCTGGCTTCCCAAGCCCCCCAGCGGCTGGTGCGCCACCTCCTAGGCCCATGTGCCCCCCCGAGGTGAATTGGCCCCTCCTGGTGGACCCCTGGAACCCTTTCAGCACTCCCGGTACAATACTTGAAATCCCCAAAGCTATTGCCGAGCCTGAATACCAATTTCCAATATATAAATCTTTACCTCCGGACCATTCAGGAGCTCCTCGTGATGTTCGGGATCTCATCGGAGACTCTGAACAACTTTTAGTCACCAAGACATATATATCAATAATACCGAAAGATCACCAAACCTTAAGTGTGCAGACCCTGCGGGTTCGAGAACTATGTAGGCATCACTGAGACACTCTACGGTTAATAACAAATAGAGGGACCTGGATGCCCATATTGGTTCCTACATATTCCACGAAGATCTTCGTCGATTGAACCTTTATGTCAAGGATTCATTTAATCCCGTATGTTGCTCCCTTTGTCCGTCGGCATGTTACTTGCATGAGATTCATCGTCGGTATCTCCATACCTAGTTCAATCTCGTTACCGGCAAGTCTCTTTAATCGTTTCGTAATACAAGATCCCACTACTAACTCCTTAGTCACATTGCTTGCAAGCTTCTTGTGTTGTTGTATTACCGAGTGGGCCCTAGAGATACCTCTCCATCATACGGAGTAACAAATCCTAGTCTCGATCCATGCCAACCTAACAGACACCCTCGGCGATACCTGTAGAGCACCTTTATCCGGGAGTTGCATGATCTCATGGTCATAGGATTAGATACTTGGCATGCAGAAAATAGTAGCAGTAAACTGACATGATCATATGCTACATTTATTGTTTGGGTCTTGTCCACCACATGATTCTCCTAATGATGTGATCCCATTATCAAATGACAAATCATGTCTATGGCCAGGAAACCTTGACCATCTTTGATCAATGAGCTAGTCCTATAGGGGCTCACTAGGGACAGTGTGTTGTCTATGTATCCACACATGTATTTGAGTTTCCAATAAATACAATTCTAGCATGGACAATAAACGATTATCATAAACAAGGAAATATAATAATAACCATTTTATTATTGCCTCTAGGGCATATTTCCAACAGTCTCCCACTTGCACTAGTGTCAATAATCTAGCTCACATCACTATGTGATTTACATTGTAATGAATCTAACACCCATACAGTTTTGGTGTTGATCAAGTTTTTCTCGTGGAAGAGGCTTAGTCAATGGGTCTACCACATTCAGATCTCTGTGCACTTTGGAAATACTTATGTACTCCTCCTTGATATAATCGCAGAAGGAGTTGAAGCGTCGCTTTATATGTCTGGCCCTCTTGTGAAACCTTGGTTACTTGGCTAGAGCAATGGCACTAGTGTTGTCACACAACAGTCATTGGATCTAGTGCACTGGGCACAACTCCAAGATCTTTCATGAACTCCTTCATCCAGACACCTTCTTTAGCCACCTCTCATGCAACTATGTACTCAGCTTCGCATGTAGAATCATCTACCACGCTTTTCTTGGAACTGCACCAGCTTACCACACCCCATGGAGAATAAATGTGTATCTGATTTGAGACTTAGAGTCATCTGAATCAATGTAAAAGCTTGCATCGACGTAACCCTTTACGACGAGCTCTTGATCACCTCCATACACGAGAAACATTTCTTTAGTCCTTTTCAGGTACATTAGAATATTCTTAACCGATGCCCAGTGTTCCATTCCTGGATCACTCTAAAACCTTCTCTCCATACTTACGACAAGGCTAACATAATAGAGCCTATGGCTGAAGCATAGGGGACGACACTCATCTTTTTCTATCTTCTGTAGTCATTGAGCATTGAGTCTTACTCAACTTCACACCTTGCAACACAGGAAAGAACCCTTTCTTGGACTGTTCCATTTTGAACTTCTTCAAAACTTTGTCAAGGTATGTGATGTGTGAAAGTCCTATTAAGCGTCTTGATCTATCTCTATAGATCTTGATGCCTAATGTGTAAGCAGCTTCTCCTAGGTCCTTCATTGAAAAATTCTTATTCAAATAATCCTTTACGCTTCCCAAAAGTTATATATTCTTTCCAATCAGCAATATGTCATCCACATATAACATTAGAAACGCTATAGAGCTCCCACTCACTTTCTTGTAAATACAAGCTTCTCCATAAACTTGTATAAATCCAAATGCCTTGATTACCTCATCGAAGCGATAATTCCAACTCCGAGATGCTTGCACTAGTCCATAATTCGATCGCTGGAGTTTGCATACTTTGTCAGCATTGGCTGGATCGACAAAGCCTTCCGGTTGCATCATATACAACCCTTCCTTAAGGAAACCGTTAAGGAACACTGTTTTGACATACATCTACCAAATTTCATAATCGAAAGATGCAGCTATTGCTAACATGATTCTTACGGACTTAAGCTTCGCTATGGGTGAGAAAGTCTCATCGTAGCCAACTCCTTAAACTTGTGAAAACCCCTTTTCCACAAGTCGAGCTTTATATACGGTGATATTACCGTCCGCGTCGGTCTTCTTCTTAAAGATCCATTTATTCTGAATGGCCTTTAGCCCTTCAGGTAATACTCCCAAAGTCCACACTTTGTTTTCATACATGGATCCTATCTCGGATTTCAGGGCCTCTAACCATTTGTTGGAATCTGGGCCCACCATTGCTTCTCCATAGCTCGTACATTCATCGTGGTCCAACAACAAGAATGATAAGACAGGGTTACCGTACCACTCAAGAGCACTATGTATCCTTGTCGACCTACGAGGTTCAATAGCAACTTGATCCGAAGCTTCATGACCATCAGCATTAGCTTCTCTTCAATTGATGTAAGCTCCAAAGAAACAACTTTCTGTGCTGCGCTACTCTCCGGTTGAAGTAAATGTTACGTAACCACATTAAGTTCTATTTTCCTCCCACTCAATTCTTTCGAGAGAAACTCTTTCTCAATAAATCTTCCATTTTTAGCGAAAAACACTTTGCCTTCGGATCTGAGATAGAAGGTGTACCCAACTGTCTCTTTTGGGTATCCTATGAAGACACATTTCGCCGCTTTGTGTTCGAGCTTTTCTGGCTAAAGCTTTTTGACATAAGCATCACATCCCCAAACTTTAAGAAGCGACAACTTTGATTTCTTGCCAAACCATAGTTCATACGGTGTCATCTCAATGGATTTTGATGGTGCCCTATTTAAAGTGAATGCAGTTGTCTCTAATGCATAATCCAAAATGATATCGGCAAATCGGCAAGAGACATCAAAGAACACACCATATCCAATAAAGTACGATTACGACGTTCGGACACACCATTACGTTGTGGTGTTCCAAGTGGTGTCAACTGTGAAACAATTCCACACTGTCTTAAGTGAGTGCCAAACTCATAATTTAGATATTCTCCTCCTCGATCAGATCATAGGAATTTGTTCTTCTTGTCATGATGATTCTCCACTTCACTTTGAAATTGCTTGAACTTTTCAAACGTTTCATACTTGTGTTTCATTAAGTAAATATAACCATATCAACTTAATTCATTGGTGAAGGTGAGAAAAATATGATATCCACCACGCGCCTCAATGCTCATCGGACCGCGCACATCAGTATGTATAATTTCTAACAAGTCACTTGCTCGCTCCATTGTTCCGGAGAACAGATTTTTTGTCATATTGCCCATGAGGCAGGGTTCACATGTGTCAAGTTATTCAAAATCAAGTGACTCCAAAAGTCCATCAGCATGGAGTATCTTCATGTGGTTTACACCAATATGACCTAAGTGGTAGTGCCACAAGAAAGTGGTACTATCATTATCAACTCTACAAGTTTTGGTATGAATGTCATGAACATGTGTGTCATTACTATCGAGATTCCATAAGAATAAACCCCTCACATTGGGTGCATGACCATAAAAGATATTACTCATATAAAAGAACATCCATTATTCTCTGATTTAAATGAGTAACCGTTTCGCAATAAACAATATCCAAATATAATGTTCATGCTTAACGCAGGCACTAAATAACAATTATTCAGGTTCATCACTATTACCGATGGTAATTGAAGTGAGAGTGTGCCGACGGCGATTGCATCAACCTTGGAACCATTTCCCATGCTCATCGTCACTTCGTCCTTCGCCAACTTCCTTCTATTCCGTAGTTCCTGCTTTGAGTTGCAAATGTGAGCAACCGAACCGGTATCAAATACCCACACACTACAACGAGAGTTGGTGAAGTACACATCAATAACATGTATATCATATATACCTTATTTGGCATTGGCCTCCTTCTTGTCGGCCAGATACTTGGGGCAGTTCCACTTCCAGTGACCAGTCCCCTTGCAATGATAGCACTCAGTTTCTGGCTTGGGTCCAGCCTTGGGTTTCTTCATGGGAGGGGCAACACCTTTGCCACTCCTTTTGAAGTTACCTTTCTTGCCCTTGCCATTTTTCTTGAAACTTCTGGCTTTATTGACCATTAACACTTGATGTTCCTTCTGAATTTCCGACTCATCGACTTTCAGCATAGCAAATAGCTTGTTGACTCATTTATTCATCCCTTGCATGTTGTAGTTCATCACAAAGCTTTTGTAGGTAGGTGGTAGTGATTGAAGAACTCTATCAGTGATTGCCTCTACGGGAGAATGATTCCCAACTCATCCAGACGGTTGGAATACCGAGACATTGTGAGTACATGCTCACTGACAGACCCGTTCTCCTCCATCTTGCAAGCATAGAACTTATCGGAGGTCTCATACCTCTCAATCCATGCATTCTTCTCAAAGATAAACTTCAATTCCAGGAACATCTAATATGCTACATGACATTCAAAATGTCTTTGAAGTCCCGGTTCTAAGCCATACAAAATTGCACACTGAACTACTGAGTAGTCATCCAGACGCGACTGTCAGACGTTCATAACGTCTCCAGTCGCCGGGAAGGGGGTGCTTCACCAAGCAGTGCATCAAGGAAATAACTCTTTTGGGAAACTGTGAGGACACGCCTCAGATTATGGGCCCAGTCTAGAAAGTTTCTCCCATCATCTTTCAGCTTGGCTTTCTCTAGGAACGCATTAAAATTCAGTGGTTCTACTGCCGAGCCATTGATCTACAATATAAATTCGAAAAGATTACTTAGACTATTGTTCAAGATAAAGAGTATTAGTTAATAATATTACTAAAAACTACCACCCAAATTGACATCTCTTTAGTCATTCGAGTGACACATGATTCAAATCCACTAACCCAAGTCCGATCATCACGTGAGATGAGCTGGTTTCAATGGTGAACATCTTCATGTTGATCATATCTACTATATGACTCATGTTTGACCTTTCGGTCTATTGTGTTCCGAGGCCATGTATGTACATGCTAGGCTCGTCAACTTTAACCCCAATGTTCCGCGTGTTCAAAACTATCTTGCACCCGTTGTATCTTAACATAGAGTCTATCACACCCGATCATCACATGGTGTCTCAAGACGATGAACTGTCTCAACGGTGCACACTCGGGGAGAACACAATTTTATCTTGAAATTTTAATGGGGGTCACCTTATAATGCTACCGTCGTCCTACGCAAAACAAGGTGCATAAAAAGGATTAACATTACATGCAAATCATAAGTGACATGATATGGCCATGATCTTGTGCTTTTGATCTCCATCCCTAACGCACCGACATGATCTCCATCGTCACCGGCACCACACCATGATCTCCATCATTGTGTTGCCATCGAGGTTGTCACGCCAACCATGCTTGTACTACTATTTCTACCGTTTAGCGATAGAATAAAGCATTACATACCGCTTAATGTGTGACATGTAGGTCATACAACAATTAAAGACAACCCTGTGGCTCCTGCCGGTTGTCGTAGCATCGGCATGCAAGTCGATATTAACTATTACAACATGATCATCTCATACATCAAATATATATTATCATGTCTTTGGCCATATCATATCACCACATAGACCGAAAAAACAAGTTAGACAACCTCTAATTTATTGCTGCATGTTTTACGTGGCTGCTATGGGTGTCTAGCAAGAACGCTTCTTACCTACACAAAAACAACAACAACGATACGCAAGTTCCTATTTAAACTTCTACAAGGACCGCCTCTGTCGAATATAATTCAACTAAAGTAGGAGAGACAGACACCCGCCAACCATCTTTATGCAACAAGTTGCATGTGAGTCGATGTAACCGGTCTCTCGTACGTGAACGAGTAAGGTTGGTCCGGGCTGCTTCATTCAACAATACCGCTGAATCAAGAAAAGACTAAGGAGGGAAGCAATCTTAATATCAACACCCACAAACTCCTTTGTGTTCTACTCTAGATGTCTTCAACTCATAGACCTAGCTTATGATGCCACTATTGGGGAACATTGCACGGGAAACAAAAAAAATCCTATGCACATACAAGATCTATCCATGGTGATGACCATCTACGAGAAGAGATCTTGGATCCACATACCCTTGTAGATCACTAAGCGGGAAGCGTTAGAAAACACGGTTGATGTAGTCGAATGCCTTTGCAATACAAATTGCAATCCGTCCCGCGATCCAATCACGATCTAGCATCGAACGGACGGCACCTCCGCATTCAACACACGTACAGCTCGATGACGATCTCCACCTTGTATATCCAGCAATAAGGGGTGGAGAGGTAGATGAGTTCTCCGGCAGCATGACGGCATGGTGGCGGCGGTGGTGAACTAATCCGGCACGGCTTTGCTACTTCTTGAGCTTGTGTTGGTTTTTCCCTTGAAGAGGAAAGGGTGATGCAGCAAAGTAGAGATAAGTATTTCCCTCAGTTTGAGAACCAAGGTATCAATCCAGTAGGAGTATCGAGATGAGGCACCAAGGCACCTGCGCAAAGAAAAACAAACTTGCACCCAACGCGATAAAGGGGTTGTCAATACCTTTACGATTACTTGCAAAGTGAGATCTAATAGTGATAATAGGTAAATATAAATAAATAAATAAAAGTAAAGCAAGGTATTTTTGGTATTTTTGTATGTAGATCTCAATATATAATGTGTAAAATATACCCGGGGGCCATAGTGTTCACTAGAGGCTTCTCTCATGATAGCAAGTATTACGGTGGGCGAACGAATTACTGTCGAGCAATTGATAGAATATCGCAAAGTCATGACGATATCTAAGGCAATGATCATACATATAGGCATCACGTACGAGACAAGTAGACTGATACTTTCTGCATCTACTACTATTACTCCACACATCGACCGCTATCTGGCATGCATCTAGTGTATTAAGTTCATAACAACAGAGTAACGCCTTAAGCAAGATGACATGATGTAGAGGAATAAATTCATGCAATATGATATAAACACCATCTTTTTACCCTTGATGGAAACAACATGGTGTGTGCCTCGCTACCCCTTCTGTCAGTAGGTGAGGACACCGCACGGTATGAACCCAAAACCAAGCACTTCTCCCATTGCAAGAATTATAGATCAAGTTGGCCAAACGAAACTCGTAACTCGAAGAGAATTACAAGGATATGAAATCATGCATATAAGAAATCAGAGGAGACTCAAATAATATTCTTAGATAATTTGATCATAAATCCACAATTCATCGGATCTCGACAAACACACCGCAAAACAAAGTTACATTGGATAGATCTCCATGAAGATCATGGAGAACTTTGTATTGAAGATCCAAGAGAGAGAAGAAGCCATCTAGATACTAGCTATGGACCCGAAGGTCTGTGGTGAACTACTCACGCATCATCGGAGAGGCAATGGTGTTGATGTAGAAGCCCTCCGTGTCTGAATCCCCTCCGGCAGGGCACCAGAACGGTCCCCAGATGGGATCTCGCGGAAAGAGAAGCTTGCGGCGGCGGAAAAGTATTTTCCTGGATCTCTCTGTTTGTTTGGGGATTTTAGGGAATTTATAGGCGAAAAAGGTAGGGCAAAGAAGGCACGGGGGGCCCATGAGCCTGCTAGGCGCCCCCGTGGGGCGCGCCTAGGGGGCTCGTGGCCTCCTCCGTGGCTCTCTGCCTTGGTTCTCAAGTCTTCTGGATCCCTTCTGTTATGGAAAAAATCAACCCGAAGTTTTTATTCCCTTTGGACTCCGTTTATTATTCTTATCTGAAAAAGGTCAAAAACACGGAAAAAACAGAAATTGGCACTGGGCACTGAGTTAATAGGTTAGTCCCAAAAATGATATAGAATAGCATATAAATGCATATAAAACATCCCAAGTTGATAATATAATAGCATGGAACAATCAAAAATTATAGATACGTTGGAGACGTATCAAGCATCCCCAAGCTTAACTCCTGCTCGTCCTCGAGTAGGGAAGTAATAAAGACCGAATTTTTTGATGTGGAATTGTACCTAACATATTTGTTCTTTGTAACTTCTTTATTGTGGCATGAATGTTCAGATCCATAAGATTCAAAACAATAGTTTAATATTGACATGAAAACAATAATACTTCAAGCATACTAGCAAAGTAATCATGAACTTTTGAAATAACAAGGCCAAAGAAAGTTATCCCTACAAAATCATATAGTCTGGCTATGCTCCATCATCCCCACACAACGAATTTAAATCATGCACAACCCCGGTATTGGCCAAGTAATTGTTTTCGCACTCTTACTTTCTCATACTTTTTCAACTCTCACGCAATACATGAGCGTGAGCCGTGGATATAGCACTATAGGTAGAATAGAGTGTGGTGGAGGTTGTGAGGCAAAAAGGAGGAGATGGTCACATCGACTCGGCGTATCAATGTGTTATGGAGATGCCCATCAATAGATATCAATGAAGTAGGGATTGCCAGGCAACGGATGCACTAGAGATATAAGTGTATGAAAGCTTAAAAATAAAAACTAGTGGGTGTGCACCCAACTTGCTTGCTCACGAAGACCTAAGTCAATTTTGAGGAAGCCCATCATTGGAATATACAAGCCAAGTTATATAATGAAAATTTCCACTAGTATATGAAAGTGACAAAACAAGAGACTTCTATCATGAAGAACATGGTCCTATTTTGAAACACAAGTGCGGAAAAAAGTAGCATTGTCCCTTCTCTGTTTTTCTCTTTTTTTTGTTTGGGCTCTTTGGGCTCTTTTTTCATTTTTTTTGTGGGCATCTTTGGCCTCTTTTTTTATTTGGGCTTCGCTGGCCTCTTTTATTATTTCCTCACATGGTACAATGCTCTAATAATGATGATCATCACACTTTTATTTACTTACAACTCGATACTTAGAACAATAATGACTCTATATGAAATGCCTACGGCAGTGTACCGGGATGTGCAACGATCTATCTTAGCGTATGATGTTGAAACATCTCGTGGGCTATCTTATGATCATGCAATGGCAATATGAAAGTTATGGCACATGTCATGGGACGGAACGGTGGAAGTTGCATGGCAATATATCTCGGAATGGCTATGAAAATGTCATAATAGGTAGGTATGGTGGCTGTTCTGAGGAAGGTATATGGTGGTTTTGTGCACCGCCGAAAGTTGCGCGGTACTAGATAGGCTAGCAATGGTGGAAGGGTGAGAGTGCATCTATACCAAGGACTCACATTAGTCATGAAGAACTCATATACTTATTGCAAAAGTTTTATTAGTAATCGAAGCAAAGTGCTAAACGCTTACTCCTAGGGGAAGGGTTGGTAGGAGTTAACCATTGCGCGATCCCGACCGCCACACAAAGGATGACAATCAATGAATCAATTATGGTCCGACTTCATAACATAGCGGTTCACCATATGTGCATGCTACAGGAATCACTAACCTCAACACAAGTATTTCTAGATTCACAACACCCTACTATCATAACTCTAATATTACCATATCCATATCTCAAAACAAATTGTGAGGAATCAAACTTCTCTTACTAATCAATGCACTTGAATATGAAAGTTCTTATTATATCCTCTTCGGATGCCTATCATAATTAGGACTAATTTCATAACACACGCCAATTACCAAGTTACTTAGAGAGAGCGCTCTCAAAATGATATAAGTGAAGATCGAGAGTTTTTATTTCTACAAAATTTGACATCGTCGTGCTCTACAGAGATTTAAGTGAAGCACTAGAGCAAAATTATCTAGCTCAAAAGATATAAGTGAAGCTCATGGGAGCAAAATTATCTAGCTGAAAAGATATAAGTGACGCACATGCGAGCTAAATTGCCTAACTCAAAAGATATAAGTGAAGCTCATTGAGGATTCTAACAAATTCATGATGAGTGCATGTCTCTCTCAAAAGGTGTGAAGCAAGGATGATTGTGATAAGACAAAAAGCAAAGACTCCTATAATACACGACGCTCCAAGCAAAACACATATCATGTGGTAAATAAAAATATAGCTCCAAGTAACGTTACCGATGGATTGAAGACGAAAGAGGGGATGCCTTCACGGGGCATCCCCAAGCTTACACTTTTTGGTGTCCTTGAATTTGGCTTGGGATGACTTGGGAATCCCCAAGCTTAGGCTCTTTACACTCTTTATTCCATTGTCCATAAGAACATCACCCAAAACTTGAAAACTTCACAACACAAAACTTAAACAGAAACTCGTGATATCATTAGCATAAGAAAACAAACCACCAACTTTTTAGCTACTCTAGTAAACTTAATTTCCATTTATCTTGATGTTATATTACTGTATTCTCACTTCTCCATGGCTCGTACCCCCCGATACTAACCATAGTTTCATCAATATAAGCAATTAACACAACAAAAACAGAATTTGTCAAAAACAGAACAGTCTGTAGCAATATTTATATTTCGTATACCTATGCTATCCCAAAAATTCTCAAACAATTATGAAAATTAGGGAAATTTGCATATCAATTGGCAGCAATAATAATCAACTCAAAAGCTCTTTCTCGATAGGAATTAAGAATAATTTCGTGAGCACAAAGTTTCTGTCTTTTTCAGCATGATTAAACAACTATCACCAAAACTAATCATAAAGGTTCTACTTGGCACAAACACTAATTAAAACATTAAAAACACAATCATAACAGAATCATGATGGTGTGGACTCAACAAAACAGAAAGTAAAAAGAAAAATTAAATTTATTCACTGGGTTGCCTCCCAACAAGCGCTATTGTTTAACGCCCTTAGCTAGGCGTAAGGCAATAGAATCAAGTATTGTCATCTTTAGTGCTCAAACCACTCATACCATCATCATTACTAGGGAGTTCTTTAATTTTATCAATAATTATACTCCTAGATAGTCAACAAAGATAATCATTAGTGATGATAGGTTTTTTTAAGATATCGAGATAGGTAGGGTGAACACTCAACACTTTAAGATGTTCATCTCTCTTAATAGATGGTTCACCATTGTTTTTAGGAACATAAACAAGCTTAGTTGCCTTTATGGGAAAAATTTGGAATGTTCTGAACAGCAGGAAAAGCGGAACCCAAGTTGGTTATAACATCCTCTAGTTTGCCAATTCTAGCGGAATCATGATCTAGTTTTTCGTTAACTATGCGTTCCTTCTCCTTTAAATTTTTGAAAGTCATTCCCACCTTGGATCCATATTGAGTGATTTGATTGTGGATCTTTTATCCAAATTTTCAATGAGTTATATTGTAGCAACTTTATTTCCAATAATATCCAGCCTACGCATCACATGTTCCAAAGTTAAAGTAGTTCCATTAACCATGAGTGGGGGTGAGCCTACCAAATTTATTAAAGCACCATAGGAATAAACGGTATGGCTACCCAAGAAATTTCCGCCTACGATGGTGTCAAGAACATACCTATTACAAGGGGAAATACCCACATAAAAATTGCGAAGTAGAACGGTAGTAGATTGCTTACGAGTAGATCTATTCTGAGCTTTGCAAATTCTATACCAAGCATCTTTTAAGTTTTCTCCCTCATTTTGTTTAAAGTTAAGAACCTCGCTCTCAGGAGTAATGATCATAGCGATAGGACTAGCCATAAGGATAAGTAGACTAACCCACACAAGCTAACAGAAAGTAAGCAAAAGAAAGGGGCGAACGAAAAAGGCAAAATAAAGAAAGGCAAATATTTTTGTGAATTTTGTTTTAGAAGTGGGGGAGAGGAAAACGAGAGGCAAATGGCAAATAATGTAAATGCAAGAGATGAGTTTGCGATAGGTACTTTGTAGATATACTTCACTTGAATACTCCCGGCAACGGCGCCAGAAATTCTTCCTGCTACTTCTTGAGCTTGCATTGGTTTTCCCTTGAAGAGGAAAGCGTGATGCAGCAAAGTAGAGATAAGTATTTCCCTGAGTTTGATAACCTAGGTATCAATCCCGGAGGAGTATCAAGATGAGGCACCAAGTCACCTGCGCAAAGACAAACAAACTTGCACCCAACGCGATAAAGGGGTTGTCAATCCCTTTACGATTACTTGCAAACTGAGATCTGATAGTGATAATAGTTAAATATAAATAAATAAATAAATAAAAGTGCAGCAAGGTATTTTTGTTATTTTTGTATGTAGATCTGAATATATAATGTGTTAAATAGACCCGGGGGTCATAGTGTTCACTAGAGGCTTCTCTCATGATAGCAAGTATTACGGTGGGTGAACGAATTACTGTCGAGCAATTAATAGAATTGCGCAAAGTCATGACGATATCTAAGGCAATGATCATACATATAGGCATCACGTCCGAGACAAGTAGACCGATACTTTCTGCATCTACTACTATTACTCCACACATCGACCGCTATCGACATGCATCTAGTGTATTAAGTTCATAACAACAGAGTAACGCCTTAAGAAAGATGACATCATGTAGAGGGATAAATTCATGCAATATGATATAACCCCCATCTTTTTACCCTTGATGGCAACAACATGATGTGTGCCTCGCTACCCCTTCTGTCACTAGGTGAGGACACCGCACGGTATGAACCTAAAACCAAGCACTTCTCCCATTGCAAGAATTATAGATCAAGTTGGCCAAACGAAACCCATAACTCAAAGAGAATTACAAGGATACAAAATCATGCATATAAGAAATCAGAGGAGACTCAAATAATATTCATAGATAATTTGATCATAAACCCACAATTAATCGGATCTCGACAAACACACCGCAAAAGAAAGTTACATCGAATAGATCTCCATGAAGATCATGGAGAACTTTGTATTGAAGATCCAAGAGAGAGAAGAAGCCATCTAGCTACTAGCTATGGACCCGAAGGTGTGTGGTGAACTACCCACGCATCATCGCAGAGGCAATGGTGTTGATGAAGAAGCCCTCCGTGTCCGAATCCCCCTCCGGCAGGGCACCAGAACGGTCCCCAGATGGGATCTCGCGGAAACAGAAGCTTCCGGCGGCGGAAAAGTATTTTTGTGGCTCTCTCTGTTGGTTTGGGGATTTTAGGGAATATATAGGGGAAAGAGGTAGGGCAAAGGAGGCACGGGGGCCCACGAGCCTGCTAGGCGCCTCCCCGGGGCGCGCCTAGGGGGCTCGTGACCTCCTCCATGGCCCTCTGGCTTGGTTCTCAACTCTTCTGGATCCCTTCTGTTATGGAAAAAATCATCCCGAAGGTTTTATTCTGTTTGGACTCTGTTTAATATTCTTATCTGAAAAAGGTCAAAAACACGAAGAAAACAGAAACTCGCACTATGCACTGAGTTAATAGGTTAGTCCCAAAATGATATAAAATAGCATATAAATGCATATAAAACATCCCAAGTTGCTAATATAATAGCATGGAACAATAAAAAATTATAGATACGTTGGAGACGTATCAGGCTTCACCAACCTCTACCGAACTAATCTAGACGAAGAAGACGATCTATGGAGGATAGGGCAACATTTGGCTTTTCACGTGGTGGCTGCCCCCAAAACCTCCACTATATATAGGAGGAAGGGGTAGGTGGGCTGCCTTGGCCCCTTCTCCAAGGAGGAGAGGTTCGGTCGAAATAAGGGGGGAGAGTCCACCTCCCACAAGGGAGGTGGAAACCCTTGGGAGGACTCCTCTCCACCTCCTCCACCTAGGCTTGGCGCATGTGCCTCTTGAGGCTGGCTGCCCAAGCCCACCAGGGGCTGGTGCGCCACCTCCTAAGCCCATCTGGCCCCCTGGGGTGAGTGGGCCCCTCCCGGTGGACCCCTGGAACCCTTTCGGCATTCACGGTACAATATCGGAAATCACCGAAACTATTCCGGAACCCAAATACCATTTTCCTATATATAAATCTTTACCTCCGGACCATTCCGGAGCTCCTCGTGACGTCTCAGATCTCATCCGGGACTCCGAACAACCTTCAGTCACTAACATACATAACTCAACTATACCGAAACGTCACCAAACCTTAAATGTGCAGACCCTGCGGGTTCAAGAACTATGTAGACATGACTGAGACACTCTCGAGCCAATAACAATTATGGGGACCTGGATGCCCATATTGGTTCCTACTTATTCTACGAAGATCTTCATTGGTTGAACCTCTATGTCAAGGCTTCAGTTAATACCGTATGTTGTTCCCTTTGTCCATCGGTATGTTACTTGGCCGAGATTCGACTGTCGGTATCTCTATACTGTCGGCGTTCTTGGAATGGGGGTACCCAGACCTGCCTACGTGCGGCCTAGGGTTGGCCCACTTCATCGACCAAAACCCAACAAGCCTGGCACCACTCAAGGCAAGGCCCTCGCGAGGGGCCAAGCCTCGCGAGGAGGAACAATATCAACACCCGCAGTGGGCCTCCTCAGGACCCCTCCGGAGTGGCGGATATCACGAGCCGAGACCCGGCCTCAGGAGTCAAGGATGACGAGGGAAAGGACAGGCGAGCAGCAGACAGCGGGACGGTGCAGTTAACTCTTTAGTGCAAAGGGGGCGAGAACACTCGCAGCTCTCGAAGGCATCTCCCAAAGGTTTCCGTTCTGGTGTAACAAGGCCTTCACCGCCCTCCAGTAGGACAAACGTCATCCCTATACCCGTCCCTGCAGCGCTGGCAGCCACTTTGCAGGCAAAGACTACTTTTGGACAGGGGAAGCATGTTCCTGTGTCCCCCTTTGGAAATTGGCTGTTGTGGGATCCGTTCCTGCCGAAACGATAAGGGAAGAGGACCGGGGCCTTCATTATATATATAGAGTAGGTTACTTCATAAGGGGGATTCGATCCATTCACATTCACCCACTGGCACCACACAAAGGCACCCAGCCTCCGAAGGATCTCGAGCACTGTACTAGTTCATCCGCCGACCTCCATGAGAGGCAATCCACCAAAGCATGAGTAGGGTATTATGCTTCTCAGTGGCCCGAACCTAGGTAAATTGTTGTGTTTTGTGTCTTCCTCGTCATCGAGTGAGTTCTTTGCCATCCCCAGCGAGTTGCGAGTTAGGTGAGGCGAGCCCACAAGAGATCTTCGTACACGCCCCTGAGTTCGAATCTTTAGGGTTTTGCGGAGCCCAAAATCCGACATTTGGCGTGTCAGGTAGGGGCGTGTCAAGATCTTCTCCGAACTTCATCTTCCCTAAGCCCCGCTGCTCCGATGGCCGGCGCCCAACAAGCTTCTTCAAGCTTCGTCGAGCTGGCTTCCAACCGTCATACCACAGCGGCCGAAAGCACATGTACCGGTGTTATGGTACCAGGCGGGTCGTACCAGATCGTCAACATCGTCTCCACCGTCGCAACCACCGGTGCCAACCAGGCGCGCGACGGCTGGGCGGTGCCCCCGACATCCACGAGACGTCGCATCAATTTGGGGGACCTCGGCACGCACGACGCGCTGTAGATGGCGAGCGAGATGCTCCGCCAGCGACCGACGCAAGGGGGCTTCGACGCCTGGGCGGACCACCTCACGAAGCTGATAGCCATCGCCCAGAAGGCCATCAGACCCCACTCTTCTTCAAGACCGCACGCGCGAGGCGTAAGGGGCTTGCACCTCATGCCGGTCCCCGAGCCTACAAGCGGCGGGGGCCCTCCTGCGCTAGCGAGGCCGAGAGAGACGTGTCACATGCTACCCTCCTCCTCCTCCAGATTCCGGTGGCCGCCCTCGAGCCGCAGCATGCCGACAACCACCAGTGGCGCAAAGAGAATGGCGGGACGTTCGATGCACACACCGGCGGACATCACCAAGACTAGGCCGGCCCCCGACAACCAGGGGCGGCCAGGCGGGAGCGCTCCCTTAGGCGCAGCCAGCGGGCGGCGGAGGCGTCAGCATGAGCGAAGTACGGCGATGGAGACACGCCAGGGTACCAAGGGGGGAGTCTGCACCGTGCAATTCCAGGACCACCCAATGGCGGCAACAGGAGCAAGCTGAAAAGGATCGATATGAACCTAGAGGGGGTGAATAGGTACAGTTCCAAATTTTAATAATTACTTAGCAATTTTAGGCAAAAGTGCGGAATATGAGTGTAGGCCTAATAATTGCTATGACAAGGAGTAAGCTGTTTAGAGTGAAGTAAGGCAAGTGGTAAACAATAATCAAATACAAGTACGTAATAAGGATTAACACAAGTAGAGAGTTAGGGTTAGGAATAACCAAAACTCCAAGAGAGACAAGGATGTATCCCGATGTTCACTTCCTTGGAGGGAAGCTACATCACCGTTAGAGGTGCGGATGTTACCACGAAGGCACACCAACGCCACGAAGGCTCACCCTATTCTCCCTTTGAGATAACTCCACGAAGGTGTTTCTCAACCACTAGTGGTAAGCCTTGAGGTGGCTCTCAAACCTTCACAAACTTTCCGGGGGAAATCACAATGGTTAGATTCCTCTCCGAAGACTCCTACCGCCTAGGAGTCTCCAACCTCCAAGAGTAACAAGATCACGGGGATTGCTCAAAACTTGCTCAAATCACAAATCACTTTGGTGGGAAGGAGGAGAAGGAGACGATCTATCTTTTGATTGGAACAACACTCAAAGGGACTCACAAATGCTCTTGGGATCTAAGATTTGGTGTAGACAAGAGTGAGTGAGAAGAAAGGTGTTCTTGGATGTGTTCTAGCTATGTTGGACACCCTCTCACGAAATGGTAGGGGGGTATATATAGTGGGGAGTGTAAAACAGCCGTTGGGGACACTTTAAGTCACACACGGCTCAGACGTCCGGCAGTTGACGGAAGTCCGGGCGTCCACAAGGGGTCGGATGTCCGACATGGGTCGGTCGTCCGAGAGCTGTAGATATGTCTGGAAACACTGTGGGTTGAACAGGGACCGGACGTCCGGAGAGGGCCGGAAATCCGAGTTATTCGACTCAACTACTTCTGGTGCAAGATTCCGGATTTCCGAAGGTGTCGGACGTCCGGCCCTCGGACGTCTAGAGGGAGCCGGAAATCCGAGCTATAGAGCTCACGTTCTTCTGGTGCAGGGCTCCAGATTTCCGAAGAGGTCGGACGTCCGGCCCTCGGACGTCCGGAGGGAGCCGGAAATCTGAGCTATAGAGCTCACATTCTTCTAGTGCAGGTCTCCGGATTTCCAAAGCATGTCGGTTGTCCGACCCTTGACCGGCCCTCGGACGTCCGGAGGGAGCCGGAAGTCCGAGACTTTAGACCTGTTTTGAGATAGGAGCAGAGTAGAGAAATGTGGTATTGAGCAGAATAGTGAAGATGTGGTATGAGCAAGTTCATCGCAAAACCTGTGATCCCCTCTTAATAGTGCGGGATCCCTATACTCAAGAATAGTAAACTCAAAAGGATAGTTTACATCATCTTTTCTCCATCCCGAGCCTTCTTGACATATAGATCCCGATCTTCTCAGACCACCTTTGGCACATAATTCTCAATCTACTAAAGTACTTGCCATCCTGAGATACACTCAACAAATAGGATTAGTTTCCTATGTATGTGTTTTCATTAACACCAAAATTTGATTAGGGGCATAGCATGCACTTTCAATCTCCCCCTTTTTGGTAGTTGATGACAACATATACATAGGTCTCAAGAAGATTTAACATAGATTATAGCCTTGGAGAGATTTAGTACGGAGCTCCCCCTTAGTATGTGCATGATAAAATATCGGAGCTCCCTTTTAATGTGTGTATCGAACATATAATGGATCATCATGTAAAGATAATATATCATCATAGAAAGACAATATATCATCATAGAAGTAGTGGGGCAAAAACATAATAGCCTATGATGATATCATAGCAATCCATAGCAATCACAACATTCATAAGTACCCATACATGAGTTTATCCATTACATTACTCAACCATGCAAATTTAGACTAAATCTCCAAATACTAAAAACTTCGATACATTACTCCCTCTTTGGCACCAAGTACCAAAAAGGGAGGCACCAACAGCATCAACCAAGCCCAGAGCTCATCAGCATCATCATCAGCATCATCCTCATCGTCAGGCAAGCCACTGCCACCAGCCTCATCAAGGAAATCAGCCCACTCACGACCAGATGGGAAGCCAAAGTTAGAAGGAGGAGCAGCAGGAAGGGCCTCATCATCACTCACATCAAGCGCGCCCGAGTCTCTCAGGCGAGCCTTGAGGGCATTCTTGGAGGAGACTAGGCGAGAAACCACATCATGGGTTTGACCACACTAGAAAGAGACGGCCTTCATCATAGCAGAATGTGCCTTGCCAATGAATTTGGCAAAGCGACCGAGAGGAGCGGAGCTAGATGAGGGGATTGCTAACCGAGCAGCAGTGCGGCGAGTGGATGTGGTGGATGGGGTTTTCTTGGGAGCATAGTTATCCGCCATGTGAGCGGGAATGACCCACATGCGATGTGTGTGAGTGACAGCAACAGAGAAATCAGCAACATGATTAATTAGAGCCTGGATGAAGGGGACATGAGGAAAAGCTCGCTTGTATTGAAAGCTAGCAAGCCAAATCTCATGCCAGAGAAAGTGAGGCACATTAATTTTGCTTTTGGGGTGCTCGTACAGGTGAGACATGATGTCGATGCAGTAGCCACTTCAAGATCCCTTATCACCCATCTTGGGATAGATCCTTCATGCTTTCATCCGCATGCGTTCATCCGCATCAAGCTCATGGAGTGGTTTGAGGAGATACCCACACGCCTCAATGGACTCAGGTGCATGGTTAGGATCATTCCTATGTATTTTGAAACCGGAGTTGGGGAAACCAAGTGCGGCAACAAAAATATCATAAGAAGCTGTGAAGCGAACGTCAGAGGTGATCCAGCTAACAGTGTGGTTTGGAGCAAAGAAGCATGTGGCATAGAACTGGTGAATGGCAGCAGCGTTAAAATCGCGATGGAAAGCAAACGGGGCGGCAAGCCCCGATGCCTCAATAAGCTCAATGGCACCCGGGTATTTCGCCGGGTGCATGCGAATATCCTCTAGATCTATGAAGTGATGAACAGAGAGACCCTTAGGAAGTATGACTGTAGAAAAAATTTCCGCCTGGACGTGTGTGCGGAAACGTGAGTCCGTAGAGTCACGTACGACAGAAAATTGATCAATGTCACGGCGGAAAGTGAGGTATGAATACTTCGCAAGTGTGGTGAAGTTCGTGACTTCACGACCTAAGGTAGCACGGGGTTCAAGTGAGATGCGACGAGCTTCACCTGCGGGCTGAGCAGGAGGAGGTGGTGGCATATAGGACGCCCTGCGATTCCCGGGCTTTGGCATGGACCTCCGGTCGACGGGCTGGTCCGCAAGGTCCTCGGCGGCAAGCTCATCCTCGAAGTCAGAGCCATCACCATCAGACGACGAGGGGGCTGTGGAGACGGAGGACGCCGGACAATCCGTTTGAAGGGACGACGTTGCCCTTCCGAGTCCGACCCCGTGCCAGTAGGGGCACGAGCGGATGAGCCAGCAACGTCCTTCCGGGCGGCGTGCTTAACCTTGGGCATGGTGCACAACAACCTACACGGATGGAAACCCCAAACGAGGACCGAACATGGTCAAACCATATGAACGAACACGTGGACTTGGGAGAGAGGGGAACCAAAAGCGAGGGGAACGGAGGAGATACCTGTAGACGGATCCCGCGGAGGAAGAAGAGGAAGAAGAGAAGGATCCGCGGAGGAGATCAGGCAGATCTCGGGAGTGGCGGCGCGGGCGAGCGCACTGGAGCTGGCGGCGGCGGCTGTAGGGGAAAAAGGGGGCGCGTGAGGGCTAGGGCAAAGCCCAGCCCCGCGCCCAGCTATTTATAGGCCCAGATGCGTCGGACGTCCGGAGAGGACTTTGCCGTCGGACGACCGACACTGGTCGGACGTCCGGAATGAGGTAAGCCGCCGGAAATCCGAGACACGTCGGACGACCGAGAGAGAGGAGGAGGCAGAGGCTGATTCTGGAATTTTTGGTGATGAGATGATGATTTTTCATGGTTTCTCACAAAGAGCACGAACGTAGTTGCCTACAAGCATTACATATACTACTTATGGACAGAAGTGGATTTATGCATACTTTGTAAGCTCAAAACACAAAATTATGACCCACTCCCCCTAAATGCATGCCCACATCAAGACACAAACATAATGTGAGTGTGTGTATGTGTGCAAGGTTTCAAGTTATGTTATCAAGCTCCAAGATACCAAGTTCACGCCTAAGTTGACAGAACCTAGGTACGCTAAGTGGCTTGGTGAAAATGTCGGCGAGCTGCATGTCGGTACCCACATGAGTAATATCAATGTCACCCTTTTGCACATGGTCTCTCAAGAAATGATACCTAATATCAATATGTTTTGTGCGAGGGTGATCAATGGGGTTCTCGGAGATCTTTATGGCACTTTCATTATCACAGAGAAGAGGAACATGTCGATACGTGATACCATAATCCTTTAGGGTTTGCCTCATCCATAGCAGTTGGGTTGCACAGCTTGCGGCCGCAATATATTCGGCCTCGGTCATGGAGAGAGAAACACAGTTCTGCTTTTTCGAGGACCAACTTACCTACGAGCGTCCAAGAAACTGACATGCACCAGAAGTGGATTTCCGTCCCACTTTGTCACCAGCCCAATCCGCATCGGAGTACCCAATAAGATCGAACTTTGCATCCTTATGGTACCATAAGCCTAACTTTGGGGTGTGAACAAGGTATCTAAGAATATGCTTAACCGCCGTATAATGGCTTTCCCTAGGGGAAGCTTGAAATCTAGCACATATGCCTACACTTAACATAATGCCCGGTCTGGATGCGCAAAGATAAAGTAGCGAACCAATCATGGAGCGGTAAGTAGATGGGTCAAAAGGAATACCGTTGGTGTCTTCATTTAGAACTACATATGTGGCCATGGGTGTCTTCATTGGTTTAGCATTTGTCATATCAAAATTTTCAAGAATGTCCTTGAGGTACTTAGTTTGAGACAAGAAAATCCCTTCTTGAAATTGTTGTATTTGAAACCCCAGAAAGAACTTCAAGTCCGTGTTGAGTGACATCTCAAAGGTTTTGGTCATGGAGGTTGCAAACTTCTTGCACAAATGGATGTTAGGAGAACCAAAAATGATGTCATCTACATAGATTTGGCATAAGATCAAGTCACCATTTTCCCTCTTAGTAAAAAGAGTGGGATCGATCACCCCCACCACAAAGCCATCATCGAATAGGAACTTCTTAAGATGATCGTACCAAGCACGGGGTGCTTGTTTGAGGCCATACTGAGCCTTGTGAAGTTTGTATATGTGGTCTTTGTGGTGAGGGTTAACAAACCCAGGTGGTTGTGATACATATACCTCTTCTTGTAGAGGACCGTTAAGAAAAGCACTTTTCACATCCATTTGATGCAAAGTAAAACCATTGAAAGCAGCATAGGCCAATAAAATGCGAATGGATTCAAGACGAGCAACAGGGGCGAAAGTTTCACCAAAGTCCAAACCTTCAACTTGGGAGTACCCCTGTGCTACTAACCTTGCCTTGTTGCGTAGGACAGTCCCATTCTCATCTTCCTTGTTCTTGAAAATCCGTTTAGTTCCAATGACATTATGTTCCTCAGTTGGTCGTTCTACCAATGACCATACTTCGTTGCGTGTAAAACTGTTTAACTCCTCTTGCATAGCAAGGAGCCAGTCATTGTCACACAATGCATCCTGAACCATGTGTGGCACGGTACTAGAGGCAAACGAAAAGTGAGCACAAAAGTTTGTTAATTGTTTACGAGTCACTGTACCTTCCGACACGCCGGTGAGGATTTGATCAATATCAACACGATCGGCCACACGTGCCATGATGGAGGTCAGGGTTTCACGAGGTTCGACTTTGTTTCCATCATCAACGTCCTCAACATATGGATCATTTATGTGCGGAGGAAGATATTCCTCTTGCCCTTGCACCTGTTGAGGTTCATCATCAAACATACCCATACTTTGGTCTAGCTCTTGAAGATCAACTTGTTCTTGAGTGTGATCAGAGTGAGAGACATGTTCTCCCACTTGATCCTCAACAACTGGCATGATATGTGTGCTAGTATCTTGTGGAGCTACGGGCAGTGAACTGTCTTGAGGATGAGGAATACTCTCCTCATCTTCGTCATCATCATGGGGTCTTTGTTCCATGGGAAGAAGTGCACCTACACCCATGTTTAAGATATCTTGTGAGGAGTCTTCTTCACCTGCATCATTTAGATCAACTTGCTCCTCATGGGAGCGGTTAAATTCATCAAACGTCACGTCACGGGTTTCTATAATACATCTAGTGGATTTGTTGTAGACTCTGTAGGCATGAGAGTTTGATCCATAGCCAACAAAAATCCCTTCGGTTGTTTTGGATTGAAATTTTCCTAACCGTTCCCGTTTGTTGAGGATGAAACACTTGCATCCAAACACACGAAAGTACTTAACATTGGGCTTGTTCCCAGTTAGGAGCTCATATGGAGTCTTCTCCAATATTGATCAAAGGAAGAGCCGGTTTGATGCATGACATGCTGTGTTGACGGCCTCAGCCCAAAAACTATGTGGTGACTTGTATTCGTCTAACATGGACCTTGCCATTTCCACAAGTGTCCGGTTCTTCCTCTCTGCCACACCATTTTGTTGAGGGGTGTAAGGTGCGGAGTACTGATGTTCAATTCCCTCATCACTAAGAAATTCTTCTAGGGTGTATTTCTTGAACTCAGAGCCATTATCACTTCTTATTGCCTTGATGTCCTTGTCAAACTTCCGCTGGGCTTGTTTGGCAAAATCAATGAAGGTGATCTTCGTCTCGTCCTTGGACTTGAGAAAGAACACCCATGTATATCTTGAGTAATCATCAACAATGACTAGCCCATACTTTTTCCCTCCAAGACTTGCCCATGAAGGAGGCCCAAACAGATCCACATGAAGGAGCTCTAACGACCTCGAAGTGGATACAATGTTCTTGGGTGGATGTTTTGATTGATGTTGTTTCCCAGCTATGCATGCACTGCACACACGATCTTTCTTAAAAGACACATTTGTTAGTCCAAGGATGTGATTGCCGTTTAAGAGATTTTGAAGATTTCTCATGCCAACATGGGCGAGCCGGCGATGCCACAACCATCCCATGTCGGCCTTGGCCATTAGACAAGTTGTATGGAAGGTGGTCTCTTTCGAGAAATCAACTGTGTAAAGGTTGCCATCCAACTCTCCAACAAAGGCCACTTCGAGAGTGTCTCTCTTAAAGACTTCCACATCCGTTAGTCCGAATAATGTGTCATAACCAACGGAAGCCAATTGGCAAACTGAAAGTAAATGATATTGAAGAGATTGGACAAGCAAGACATTTGCAATAGACATGTCATTAGTGATTGCCACCTTGCCCAGCCCAATTACCTGCCCTTTTGACCCTCCACCAAATACAATGCTCATGTATGGTCGAATGGCTTGCATGAATTCATAGAGCAAGTTACTATCTCCGGTCATATGAGTCGTGCATCCACTGTCGATCACCCATTTGGCTCCTCCGGAGAAAACAGCCTGTAACGAATTAAGACTTGGTTTGAGGTACCCATTTTGTCATGGGGCCTTTCACATTAGCTACAAGAGTCTTAGGGACCCAAATAGCATAAAATCTGAATGCATTACCGGGACCAACGAATTTAGCATAAACCTCTCCTTCCTTTGATTTGTGTAGTACATAGGATGGAGGCATGAATTCAGTTGTCTTGTTGTGAGTAGGCGAACCCCTAGTGGCCGACCCACTCACAACCTTACCTTTCTCCTTGTGTCCCTCTCGTACAAATATTTCTTTAAGCGGAGTGGTACACTTGAGAGAAGATGCACTTTTCTTGGCGGTGCTTGGGTTGAACCCAAGCCCTTCCTTGGCAATGCCTCCATTGTGTCGACTTAAGATCTCATTGAGAGTCTTTTGTCCTTGTGCACATGTCATGACACCTCTGTCTAGCTGTGCCTTTAGCGAACAGTTTTCCTCAAGGATAGATGTCAGTTCACTACTAGAGTTAGTAGTGCAGGTATCAACATTAATAATAGGTGAGGAGTAAGCCTTAGCTAAAGTGTCAAGATAAGTAACCTTGAGTGCCTCAAAGCTCTTTGTAAGAACAGTGAGTTTCTCTTCCTTGTCTTTGAGAGACAAGGATAGACGCTCACAATCCTTAGAAAGGGAAGCATGAGAGTTCACTGGTCGGTTTTTATCATTTAGTAACTCTTTGCACACAGATTCAGCCTTTTTTCAAGGAGGCAAGATCATTAGCATGTTTATCAAGGTTTTCACCTACTTTTGAGCATAATGCATCATTTTGTGCTTCCTCATACAAGACTTTCTGCTCAAGGATTTCATTTCTTTCCTTCTCCTCAGTGACGAGGGTTTCGAGTTCCTTGATGGTATTGGTGTGCTTACTCACCATTTCCATAAGTATGCGAAACATAGTGAGCTTCTTTCCTTTAAGAGAGCACATAAATTTGTTTATTTTAGCAAACATGGGATGATCTAAGTCATTATCCTCATAGTGATCTTCCGCATCAAGATAATCATCAGATGGGGTAGAAGCTAGACTGAAAGAGTTTAACCATGGAATTACCTTAACCTTATCATGGGAGCTTTGGTCTTCCTCATCTCCCATGGCAGTCTTTGCCATCAAACACTTGTGAGCGTTGCCCTTGTAGTCTTTCATATAGTTGTAGTGAACAACATCACCACTTTTGTTGACTAGCCTCAAGGTGTTTTGTGTATCCTGAGCTACTCCGGCTACCCCACCAACGTCTTCTGGATCTGATTCTTCTTGTGCAACCATTGCTCTTCCATATGTCCTCTTGAGCTTGGAGTTCATAGGGTTTGGCAACTTCTTCTTTACAAAGGTCTTTGGAAACCTTGGTTTGTCTTCTCTCTTCTCATAAGGGCAGTCATTGGAGAAGTGGTTGGTTTCCTCACAGTTGTAGCATTTCCTTACCTTCTTCTTGGGGAATCTTCCCTTGAATTTTCCTGCACTGAACTTCTTTACAAAGAGAGCAATGTCTTCATAAGATGGGCTTTCATCAGAGTCAACATCATCACCATCTTCGCAGTTATCATCACCCTCTTCTTCTTCACTTTCTTCTTTGTCACATTCATGATTGGATTTCAAAGCAAGATTGATCTTTGATGTTGAAGTTCCATGCATGGCAAGGTGCTTTGTTGCATTTGCCTTTGACTCTTGAAATAATTGGAAAGTGGATATGATGTCATCTGGAGTCATTTCTTTGAAACCATGGTGCTGCCTCATGTCCCATACCATTTGATGGTGATACGGAGCAAGAGCATGAAGTAACTTGTCCACGAGAAATCTCTTGGTCAGATTGAAGCCATCTTGCGTCTTGTCACAGTCACATGACTCAATGTCTGCGGCAAGAGTCATGAGCCGTTCTAGCAGTTGCTTGGGAGATTCACCCTTTTCCATACAAAAATTCTGTAATTGCCCCTTGGAAATTTCATATTGAGCAAGCCTAAGAGTGGAGGTACCGGTCTTGGTCCTTATAATGCTATCCCACAGTTCCTTGGCACTTGTGATGTGAATGTAAGGTCTCCGTTGCTTGTCATTCATTCCTTTTCTTATGCACATGATCGCAGTGTCATTGAGATGCTTGTCATAAGTTTCTCTGGGAGTGAGGCACCTTGGATCTACAGGATTGTACCCATGCGTACCTAAGATGATCATGCATACCAACTCTCCACAAAGCAAAATCGGAATTGTCATCAAGCAAGGGAGGTTTTCCTCTAGGATTGTACTTAGGTTTCTCAATTTGAGATCTAGCATAAAGCCATGGGACATTGGTTTGGTTCCTTTCCGGAGGTTGTTGGCCAAATGAAGAACCGTGCACATGTGGCCCTGAGGCCCTCGGGGACGTGGTTGTCCCCGTGGTTAATGATGCCAGTCTTATTTGGACCAAGGCCTCAAGAGAAACATCATCCTCCTCTTTTTGCTTGGCAAGGGCCCGTTCCAGGTCCTCAAAGGTGAAAGACTTGACTTCCGTGGAAGTCCCATCCCTCTCCACTGGAGCTACCGTAGCTGGAATCCCGTCCATCTCGCTCTAGGGAGGTTAAGCCACAAGAATAGAGCACGAGGCTCTGATACCAATTGAAAAGGATCGAGATGAACCTAGAGGGGGGGTGAATAGGTACAGTTCCAAATTTTAATCATTACTTAGCAATTTTAGGCAAAAGTGCGGAATATGAGTGTAGGCCTAATAATTGCTATGACAAGGAGTAAGCTATTTAGAGTGAAGTAAGGCAAGTGGTAAACAATAATCAAATACAAGTACGTAATAAGGATTAACACAAGTATAGAGTTTGGGTTAGGAATAACCGAAACTCCAAGATAGACAAGGATGTATCCCGATGTTCACTTCCGTGGAGGTAAGCTACGTCACCGTTAGAGGGGCCGATGTTACCACGAAGGCACACCAACGCCACGAAGTCTCACCCTATTCTCCCTTTGAGATAACTCCACGAAGGCGTTTCTCAACCACTAGTGGTAAGCCTTGAGGTGGCTTCCAAACCTTCACAAACTTTCCGGGGGAAATCACAATGGTTTGATTCCTCTCCGAAGACTCCTACCGCCTAGGAGTCTCCAACCTTCAAGAGTAACAAGATCACGAGGATTGCTCAAAACTTGCTCAAATCACAAATCACTTTGGTGGGAAGGAGGAGAAGGAGACGATCTATCTTTTGATTGGAACAACACTCAAAGGGACTCACAAATAATCTTGGGATCTAAGATTTGGTGTAGACAAGAGTGAGTGAGAAGAAAGGTGTTCTTGGATGTGTTCTAGCTGTGTCAGACACCCTCTCATGAAGTGGGAGGGGGGTATATATAGTGGGGAGTGTAAAACAGCCGTTGGGGACACTTTAAGTCACACAGGGCTCGGACGTCCGGCGGTTTACGGAAGTCCGGGCGTCCGCAAGGGGTCGGATGTCCGACAAGGGTCGGTCGTCCGAGAGCTGTAGATATGTCTGGAAACACAGTGGGTTGAACAGGGACCGGACGTCCGGAGAAGGCTGGAAATCCGAGTTATTCGACTCAACTACTTGTGGTGCAAGATTCCGGATTTCCGAAGGTGTCGGACGTCCGACCCTCGGACGTCCGGAGGGAGCCAGAAATCCGAGTTATAGAGCTCACGTTCTTCTGGTGCAGGGCTCCGGATTTCTGAAGAGGTCGGACGTCCATCCCTCGGACGTCCGGAGGGAGCCGGAAATCCGAGCTATAGAGCTCACATTCTTCTGGTGCAGGGCTCCGGATTTCCGAAGCCTGTCGGTCGTCCGACCCTTGACCGGCCCTCGGACGTCCGGAGGGAGCCGGAAGTCCGAGACTTTAGACCTGTTTTGAGATAGGAGCAGAGTAGAGAATATGTGGTATTGAGCAGAATAGTGAAGATGTGGTATGAACAAGTTAATCGCAAAACCTGTGATCCCCTCTTAATAGTGCGGGATCCCTATACTCAAGAATAGTAAACTCAAAAGGACAGTCTACATCATCTTTTCTCCATCCCGAGCCTTCTTGACATATAGATCCCGATCTTCTCAGACCACCTTTGGCACATAATTCTCAATCTACTAAAGTACTTGCCATCCTGAGATACACTCAACAAATAGGATTAGTTTCCTATGTATGTGTTGTCATTAACACCAAAAGTGGATTAGGGGCATAGCATGCACTTTCACAAGCGACTTCGTGCGGAGGCCCATCGCAAGAAGATCTTCGAGCAACGTCGCTGAGGGGACCTCCTCCGCCCCCCCCCCCCCCCCGCCATAGAGAGGGACCGCCACCGTCGCACTACTGAACGGCCTTGGAGGTCGATCGAACACCTACGTGGAGCCTTACGTACCATGTTATGTAATACCATGTGACCCTCCCGTCGAGGAAGATCCTGAAGTGTCCACCCCAGGCGCCAGTCCACCTCAAGAGTAAGGAACGCTCTGGGGGTCCCCCTTGCCGGACCCTATGGCTCCCACTGGCGGAGCACTAGGCCCAAGAGGCACGGGCAGGGAGGCTCCCCCAAGCCACGAGGCATGACGCCAGTCGCCGCCCCCACGAAGAAACTACGAAGAACCGGGTCCCCGGCCTCAGGAGGACGAGTCAGCTAAAGCAACGAGACACAAGTGGCCTGGGTCACCCGCAGCGACTACGGTGCTGGTGTGGGTGCCGAGGGCCAGGCCTCACGAGGCACCCCTCAGGAGCGAGGAAGCTATGCGAGGTAATTTTTTGGGTTCACTACTCTAGGGGGTGTGTGCTGGCCGCATGAACTTCAAGTGTTCAGGGCACACCCCTGCCCAGCATATCATTTACGCATGCTTCCACAACTTTTGCTGCATCCATCCGGCGATCTGACATCTTACCTTGCTTGCATCTTTGGGCGATCTACCCCCCCCCCCCCCCCGGCCATGCTCGGGGCTCCGGGCGGTGCGCATCGCCCCGTCGCGGGACCGGGGGAGGCCCCGCGGCTTCCAAGGTCACAGTCAACAAGATGAAATGGGGGTCGCTTGAGCATCAAAAGGTGGCTCTTGAGCATCGAGCCTCAGGGGCCTTACCGGTCATAAGGCCACCTGCCACCCTTGATGCCGTCCACGGACATTCGGTCGTTATCATGGGTGGTAGGGCTTGACCTCGTAGCTGCGTTCGTCCATTCGGTCGCAAGAAATGGCGGTTGGGAAATGTGCGGGACCGGGTCTTGGCGACGCAGAGCTGCTCGAACATCAAAGGGGGGTCCTGAGCATCGAGCCTCAGGAGCCTTACCGGTCATAAGGCCACCTGCCACCCTTGATGCCGTCCACAGACATTCGGTCGTTTTCATGGGTGGCAAAGCTTGACCCCGTAGGTACATCTGTCATTCGGCCGTATGCAATGGCGGTCTCGAAATGCGCGGGACTGGGACTTGTCGACGTAGAGCAGCAGAAAAGCCCTCAAACAGTCTCAGGCGAAGGAGCCAACCGCCACCAAGGAGGAAACATCGCGAGGCCGGAGCGCCCTCGCTTTCGCCCTACAGTCCTAGCCGGACCTGCATCAACCCATGGCACCTCTGCATCGTCCTTCAATCCTTCCGGAACCTACTTCATCCCGTGAAACTCTCACATAATAACGAGCTGCAACTGTATATGCCCGAGTCCCCCCGAGGACGCGGAGAGGTCCCTCCCATGCCTAGATGCAGTCCTACGCTCCGCGCTGGGGAGAAGATGGAAGCAATCAACGCAGTCCACCAATGACTATGCCCATAGCTGACCCAAAAGGAATCAGGCGCCTATGCCTCGGGGGTAGGGACACTCGCGAGGCCAAAGCGTCCTCGTGACCTCCCAGATACACCCTACTGTGACACTCTCACATAATAATGAGTTGCGGCTTCATACGCCCGGGGCCCCCGAGCACGCACAGGGGTCCCTCCCACACCTAGTGGACGCCCTATGCTCCGTGTTGGGGGGAGATGGCGGTGGAGATTAGCCTAGGTGTCGGACGCGGCGTTTACTTGCTTTTTCCTGGAGCTTGAATTATCATGTGTTGGACTTAAATTTGTCGATTTCAAAAGTTGATGTTTGAAAAACAAAAAGGGGGGAACTTTTTCTTGCGTTTTCTCGTTTCGCCGCCTTTGAAGCCTCCTTTTCTGGATGCCATTTTCTGAGGAGCTGAACGCTCCGCATCGCCCCTAGGAACCAAGGAGCATGAAAGCAAGGACTTGTCGTCCCAGGGACAAACATTTTAAGCGATCGACCCCCGCTCGGATGCCCGGATCGGAGCACGATACCACCACAAAGAGTCTTGGGAAGCATCAGGGCGCCCTGGGTGATGATGAAATGGACGGAATGGGGAATCGCTCAAGCGCCAAATGGAGATCTTGGGCACCGCTTCAGGAGCCTTACCGGTCATAATGCCACTCGCAACCCCTGGTGCCGTCTTGGAGCTCCGGTCGGTGTCGGGGGCGGTGGGGGCCTGCTACTTCTCAAACAACAGTGCCAAAAATTGACACGTTGACGGAGACTTGCTTGCATTGGTTTTTCCCTTGAAGAGGAAAGGGTGATGTAGCACATGAGCATTAAGTATTTCCCTCAGTTTGAGAACCAAGGTATCAATCCAGTAGGAGAATCTCGTCATGTCCAGAGTACCTGCACAAACACAAAAGAGCTTGCACCCAACGCTGTAAAGGGGTTGTCAATCCCTTCAAGATTGTTTGCAAATTGAGATATGAAGGCGGAAAGTGCAACGAAGTAAAAAGTGTAAGGCTGAAAATATGATGTGGAGTACAGTCTGGGGGCCATAGTGTTCACTAGAGGCTTCTCTCAAAATAGCAAGTATTACGGTGGGTGAACAAATTACTGTCGAGCAACTGATAGAACCGCGCAAAGTCATGACGATATCTAAGGCAATGATCATACATATAGGCATCACGTCCGAGACAAGTAGACCGATACTTTCTGCATCTACTACTATTACTCCACACATCGACCGCTATCCAGCATGCATCTAGTTTATTGAGTTCATGATGAACAGAGTAATGCCTTAAGCATAATGACATGATGTAGAGGGATAATCTCAAACCAATGATGAAAACACCATCTTTTTACCCTTGATGGCATGATGTAGTGTGCCTTGCTACCCCTTCTATCACTGGGTGAGGTCACCGCACGTTTTGAACCCAAAACCAAGCACTTCTCCCATTGCAAGAATCATAGATCTAGTTGGCCAGACAAAACCCACAACTCGAAGAGAATTACAAGGATATGAAATCATGCATAAGAGAGATCAGAAGAAACTCAAATAAGATTCATAGATAATCTGATCATAAATCCATAATTCATCAGATCTCGACAAACACACCGCAAAAGAAGATTACATCGGATAGAGCTCCATGAAGATCATGGAGAACTTTGTATTGAAGATCCAAGAGAGATAAGAAGCCATCTAGTTACTAGCTATGGACCCGGAGGTCTATGATGAACTACTCACGCATCATCGGAGAGGTCATGGTGTTGATGAAGAAGCCCTCCATGTCCGAATCCCCCCTCCGGCAGGGCACCACAACATGACCCACACGGTATCTTGCGGAGACAAAAGCTTGCGGTGGCGGAAAAGTACTTTCGATGATCTCCTGATTTTTTATGGAATTTTTGGGCATATATAGGCGCAAACCCTAGGGCAAAGGAGGTCCAGGGGGCCCACAATCCTGTGGGCTGCGGCCTCCCCCTCTGGCCGCGGGGTGAGGGCTTGTGGGGCCCCGAGGGCCCCCTGTCTTGGCTCTCAAGTCTCCTGATCTTCTTCCATTACGGAAAAATATTTTTGGGGATTTTATTCCGTTTGGACTCCATTTCAAAATCTCCTCTGAAAGGGGTAAAAAACATGGAAAAACAGGAACTGGCACTTGGCACTGAGTTAATAAGTTAGTCCCAATAAAATATATAAAAGGCATGCAAAACATCCAAAGTTTGACAAGATAATAGCATCAAACCATCAAAAATTATAGATACGTTGGAGACATATCAAGCATCCCCATGCTTAACTCCTGCTCGTTCTCGAGTAGGGAAGTGATAACGAATGAATTTTTGATGTGGAATGCTACCTAGCATGGTTGTCCTTTGCAACTTCTTTCACGTGACATGAATGTTCAGATCCGTAAGATTCAAAACAATAGTTTGCTATTGACATGAAAACAATAATACTTCAAGCAAACTAGCAAAGTAATCATGAACTTTCAAAATAACAAGGCCAAAGGAAGTTATCCCTACAAAATCATATAGTCTGGCTATGCTCCATCATCCTCACACAACTAATGTAAATCATGCACAACCCCGGTATTGCCCAAGTAATTGTTTTCGCACTCTTACTTTCTCAAACTTTTTATAACTATCACGCAATACATGAGTGCGAGCCATGGATATAGCACTATAGGTGGAATAGAGTGTGGTGGTGGTTGTGAGACAAAAAGGAGGAGATGGTCACATTCACTCGGCGTATCAAAAGGCTATGGAGATGCCCATTAATAGATATCAATGTGAATGAGTAGGGATTGCCATACAAGAGATGCACTAGAGCTATAAGTATGTGAAAGCTCAAAAGGGAAACTAGTGGGTGTGCATCCAACTTGCTTGCTCACGAAGACCTAGGGCAATTTTGAGGAAGCCCATCATTGGAATATACAAGCCAAGTTATATAATGAACATTCCCACTAGCATATGGTAGTGACAAAGCAAGAAGCTCTCAATCATGAAGAACATGGTGCTATTATGAAGCACAAGTGTGGAAAAAGATAGTAGCATTGTCCTTTCTCTCTTTTTCTCTCTTTTCTTTTTTTCATTTGGGCACTTAGGCCTCTCTTTTTTCTGTTTTTTTCTTTTTTTTTATTTGGGCACTTTGGCCTCTCTTTTTTATTTCCTCACATGGGACAATGCTCTAATAATGATGATCATCACGCTTTTATTTACTCACAGCTCAAAGCTTAGAACGATGATGACTCTATAGGAAATGGCTCCGGCAGTCACGCACCGGATGTGCAACGATCTAGCATGGCGTACGACATTGAAACATCTCCCTAGCTATCTTACGATCATGCAGTTGCAATATGAGAGTGACGGCACAATTCTTGAGACGGAACGGTGGGAGTTGCATGGCAATATATCTCGGAATGGCTATGAAAATGCCATAGTAGGTAGGTATGGTGGCTGTTTTGAGGAAGGCATATGGTGGGTTTGTGCACCGGCGAGAATTGCGCGGCACTAGAGAGGCTAGCAATGGTGGAAGATGAAAGTGCATCCATACCATGGGCTCACATTAGTCATGAAGAACTCACATACTTGTTGCGGAAGTTTTTATTAGTAATCGAAACAAAGTGCTAAACGCATACTCCTAGGGGAAGGGTTGGTAGGTGTTAACCATCGCGCGATCCCGACCTCAACACAAAGGATGACAATCAATAGATCAACTATGCTCTGACTTCCTAACATAGAGGTTCACCATACGTGCATGCTACGGGAATCACTAACTTCAACACAAGTATTTCTAGATTCACAACACCTTACTAACATTACTCTTAATATTACCGTATCCACATCTCAAAACTAATTGAGAGGAATCAAGACTTCTCTTTCTACTCAATGCACATGAAGATGGAGGTTTTTGTATACTCTTTGGGTACATATCACCTTTGGGGCTACTTTCATAGCATAAGCCAACTACCAAGTCACGCACCGCCGTGCTCTAAAAGATATAATGAAGCACATAGAGCAAAAGTATCTAGCTCAAAAGATATAAGTGAAGCGCTATGAGCATTCTAGCAAAAATCACGATGAGTGCATGTATCTCTCTCTCAAAAAGGTGTGCAGCAAGGATGATTCTGTCACAACAAAAATAAAAGACTCCTAAGATACAAGACACTCCAAGTAAAACACATATCATGTGGTGAATAAAAATATAGCTCCAAGTAATGTTACCGATGGATTGCAGACGAAAGAGGGGATGCCTTCCCGGGGCATCCCCAAGCTTAGGGTTTTTGGTGTCCTTGAATTTGGCTTGGGATGCCTTGGGCATCCCCAAGCTTGAGCTCTTTCCACTCCTTATCTCTTTGTCCATGAGAACATCACCCAAATCTTGAAAACTTCACAACACAAAACTTAAACAGAAACTCGTGATAACATTAGGACAAGAAAACAAACTACCACTTTCTTTTGGTACTGGAGCAAACTTGAATTATATCTATATTGGTGTTGGGCTAGTGTATTCTCACTTTTTCATTGCTAGTAACCCCCGATACTAACCATAGTTTCATCAAAACAAGCAACCAACTCAACAAAAACAGAATATGTCAAAAACAGACCAGTCTGTAGCAATCTGTATACTTCGTATACTTCTGGTACCTCAAAAAATCTGAAATATTACGACGGCCTGGGCAAAAGGCATATCAACCAGCAGCAAAAAGACTCAACTCAAAGATCTTTCTGAATAAAAATGAAAAATCATCTCGTGAGCGAAAAGTTTCTGTCTTTTTCCAGCATGATCAAACAACCATTACCAAGACTAGTCATAAAGGTTTTGCTTGGCTCAAACACAAAAAGAAACACAAAAAACACAATCACAACAGAATTGTGATGGTGTGGACGCAACAAAACAGAAATAAAAAGATAAATTCATTGGGCTGCCTCCCAACAAGCGCTATTGTTTAACGCCCTTAGCTAGGCATAAAAGCGATAGAATCACGTATCGTCGTCTTTGGTGCTCAAACCATAAGTGGCCCTCATCATGGATTCATAAGGCAATCTTATTTTCTTTCTAGGAAAGTGCTCCATGCCCTTCTTTAAAGTAAATTGAAATCTAATATTCCCTTTCTTCATATCAATTATAGCACCGATAGTCCTTAGGAAAGGTCTACCAAGAATAATAGGGCATGTAGGATTGCAATCAATTTCAAGCACAATGAAATCCACGGGTACATAGTTCCTATTTGCAATAATAAGAACATCATTGATCCTTCCCATGGGTTTCTTGACAGTAGAATCAGTAAGATGCAAATTAAGAGAACACTCTTCAATCTCATTAAAACCCAGAACATCACATAAAGACTTTGGAATCGCAGAAACACTAGCACCAAAAACAAACAAAGCATTGCGTTCATAGTTTTTGATTTGGATTTTGATGGTAGGTTCCCACTTATCATGAAGCTTTCTAGGGATATAGACTTCCAATTCTAGTTTCTCTTCAAGAGATTTTATCATAGCTTCGACGATATGATCGGTAAAGGCCTTGTTTTGGCTATAAGCGTGTGGAGAGTTTAACATGGATTGCATCAAAGAAATGAATTCAATCAAGGAGCAACTACCATAATTTAATTCCTTGAAATCCACGGTAGTAATTTCATTACTACTCAAAGTTTTAACATATTCTACTCCACTTTTTACCCTTTTAGCGTCAAGATAGATGGAATCCGAGTCATTGGGGCACTTTTCAACCAAAGTGGATTCAAATACAGCCCCATAATCATTAGGTTTGACACAAGAAAACAGAGATTCAATGGAAGTCACACCAAGCACTTTTAAGATCTTCGTGACTCTCATCACGAGAACACGCCTTTTAAGACATTCATGTCTAGCATGAATTTGGGCGGTTCTTTCTTGGCTCTCAATCATGGAAACACGCATAGCTTTCAAAGTTTCATCCATCTTGATTTTGGGAGGAGCACATCTAACTTTCAAAGCATCAACATCACTAGACATTCTATCACGCTCTTAGCCAAATCGTCAATTTTGAGTAGTTTTTCCTCTATGGATGCATTGAAAATCTTTTGAGAGTTGATGAACTCTTTGATATTACTCTCTAAATCAGAGGGTAATCTATTGTAATTTCCATGAGTATTGTTGTAGGAGTTGCCAAAGTTATTAGAGGAGTTACTAGTAAAAGGCCTAGGAACATAGTTTCCTCTAAAAGCATTGTTGTTGCCAAAGTTATTCCTACCAACAAAATTAACGTCCAAGCTAGCGTTGCTACTCTCAATCAAAGAAGACAAGGGCATATCATTAGGATCTAAAGGAGCACTTCTACTAGCAACTAAATTCATTAACTCATCCATCTTAGCACTCAACGAGTTAATTTCTTCTATAGCGTGTACCTTCTTACTAGTAGGTGACCTTTCAGTGTGCCGCTGCGAGTAGTTTGTCATGATATTGTCTAGGAGCTTTGTGGCCTCCCCTAACGTGATTTCCATGAACGTTTGACCTGACGCGGAGTCCAAGATATATCTAGAAGAGAAATTCAAGCCAGCGTAAAATATTTGTATAATCATCCAAAGACTCAAGCCATGAGCGGGACAATTTCTAATCATTAATTTCATTCTCTCCCAAGATTGTGCAACATGTTCATGATCAAGTTGCTTGAAATTCATGATATCATTACCGAGAGAGATAATCTTAGCCGGCGGAAAATACTTGGATATATAAGCATCTTTGTACTTATCCCAAGAATCGATACTATTTTTGGGCAAAGAAGAAAACCAAGTTTTTGCGCGATCTCGCAACGAGAAAGGAAAAAAGCTTCAATTTAATCACGTCATTATCCACATATATCTTCTTTTGCATATCGCAAAGCTCAATGTAGGTATTGAGATGGGATGCGGCACCTTCACTAGAAAGGCCAGAGAATTGCTCTTTCATTACAAGATTCAGCAAACTGGCATTGATTTCGTATGACTCCGCACTAGTGGCGGGGGCAATCGGAGTACTAATAAAATCATTATTATTAGTATTCGAGAAGTCACAAAGTTTGGTGTTTTCATTCATGGTGACTTCAGCAAGCTAGTGAGCACACAATCGAACAAAGAGCACGCGAGGAAAAACGGCGAACGAAAAGGCGAACGAAATGGCAAACGAAAAAGGCAAATTGGTGAAGTGGGGGAGAGGAAAACGAGAGGCAACTGGCAAACAAAGTAAATGCAAGAGATGAGTTTACGACACCTACTTAGATGAGTTCTTGACTTGATACTCCCCGGCAACGGTGCCAGAAATCCTTCTGCTACTTCTCAAACAACAGCGCCAGAAATTGACACGTTGACGGAGACTTGCTTGCATTGGTTTTTCCCTTGAAGAGGAAAGGGTGATGCAGCACAGGAGCAGTAAGTATTTCCAGTAGGAGAATCTCGTCAAGTCCAGAGTACCTACACAAACACAAAAGAGCTTGCACCCAACGCTGTAAAGGGGTTGTCAATCCCTTCAAGATTGTTTGCAAAGTGAGATCTGAAGGCGGAAAGTGCAACGAAGTAAAAAGTGTAAGGCTGAAAATATGGTGTGGAGTAGACCATGGGGGCCATAGTGTTCACTAGAGGCTTCTCTCAAAATAGCAAGTATTACGGTGGGTGAACAAATTACTGTCGAGCAATTGATAGAACCGCGCAAAGTCATGACAATTTTTAAGGCAATGATCATACATATAGGCATCAGGTCTGAGACAAGTAGACCAATACTTGCTGCATCTACTAATATTACTCCACACATCGACCGCTATCCAGCATGCATCTAGTGTATTGAGTTCATGACGAACAGAGTAACGCCTTAAGGAATATGACATGATGTAGAGGGATAATCTCAAACCAACGATGAAAACCCATCTTTTTACCCTTGATGGCAACAACACGATGCGTGCCTCACTACCCCTTCTGTCACTGGGTGAGGTCACCGCACGGTATGAACCCAAAACCAAGAACTTCTCCCATTGCAAGAATCATAGATCTAGTTGGCCAGACAAAACCCACAACTCGAAGAGAATTACAAGGATATGAAATCATGCATAAGAGAGATCAAAAGAAACTCAAAAGAATATTACATCGGATAGATCTCCATGAAGATCATGGAGAACTTTGTATTGAAGATCCAAGAGAGAGAAGAAGCCATCTAGTTACTAGCTATGGACCCACAGGTCGATGTTGAACTACTCACACATCATCGGAGAGGTCATGGTGTTGATGAAGAAGCCCTCCGTGTCCGAATCCCCCCTCCGACAGGGCACCAGAACGTGCCCCAGATGGGATCTTGCGGAGACAGAAGCTTGCAGCTGCGGAAAAGTACTTTTGATGATCTCCTGATTTTTTGTGGAATTTTTGGGGATATATAGGCGCAAACCCTAGGGCAAAGGAGGTCCAGGGGGCCCACAAGCCTGTGGGCCACGGCCTCCCCCTAGCCGCGGTTGGCTCTCAAGTCTCCTGATCTTCTTCCGTTACGGAAAAAATCTTTTTGGGGATTTTATTACGTTTGGACTCCGTTTCAAAATCTCCTCTAAAAGGGGTCAAAAACATGGAAAAAACAGGAACTTGCACTTGGCAATGAGTTAATAAGTTAGTCCCCAAAAAATATATAAAAGGCATGCAAAACATCCAAAGTTTGACAAGATAATAGCATGAAACCATCAAAAATTATAGATACGTTGGAGACGTATCAGGTCCCGCCCCGTGAAGTGCGTTGAACCTAACGGCGGTGGGGTAGTGAGCGGGACCGGGGACTGTCGACGTAGAGCGGCTTGAGTGTCAAGGGGGGCTCCTGAGCAACATGCCTCAAGGGCCTTACTAGTCGCAAAGCCACTCGGCCACCCAGGTGTCACCCATGTCGGCACCCAGGGCGCTGGGGCTTTGCCCCGTGTGGAACAACCTTCGTAATGGGTTGCACCTCACGGCGGCAAAGAAATGTCCGGGACCGAGACCCGCAGACATAGAGTGCCAAAAGGGTCTGCATCACGTCCCACCGACAAAGCAGGAGCTACTCACGAGGAGCTGCAGAAGGGACCGACGGAAACCCACGAGCTAAGTACCCTGCTATCTCAGACGGGGGCCATCTGGTTTCGCGTCGAACCAAGAATGAATTAAAATCACGCGTACTAACGAGAGGATGCAGGGCCTAAGGACTAAGTTGCGGCAAAGAATGAGGCCATCGGCCAAGCGTGCAACAACACAAATGATTCCTCGAGAGTATGGGATCTCTTGAGGGCCCTGGCCGCCGTTTCCCCGAGCAACAGTTGTGTCATCGACGGGCCCTATGCAAGGAAGCCAAGCCGCAATGACTACCATAGAGCAAGCCATTGATTCAAGAGCGAAAGGAAAAAGGGAGAAAAGCGAAGGTAACATACAAAATTCTAACGCCCGACAGGGCAGAGTTCATGGTCCAACATTACAGGGACATGGAAACAGAAGCTGGGGGACGCCTAGGGGGAGAGGCCGCCGACAACGCCCTTGGCGCCAGCAGGCTCGGCGTCGGAGCCCTCCTCCTCACTAGAGACGGGCACCCGGACGTACCGCTCCACCAGGGCGTACACGCACTGGCGCACTTCGTCCCGGAGAAGGCGTCGGAACTTAGCGGGCACCGGCTCGACTACTCGCTGGAGATCAAGCTGCAGGACGAGGCAGCGTAGGTTGGAGAAGACGAGCATCAAGGCAAGGCCCGGAAGCTCGCGCACGTTGGAGGCGTTGTCCTCCTCCACGCGGGAGACGCCGGCCTCCAGCGTCTCCACCACCTTCTAGAAGAAGGCGAGGTAGCCCCCGTCGCTGCTCACCCTTGGTAGCATCGGGGCATCCCCCACGAATTGACGCATCGCGCCTGCTTCCCGGCCGGCGATGCTCTCGAATTTCTTGGCATGCTGGGACTCCATCATCCGAGCATAAATCTCCTCGTCTTGGGGGCCTGAACGGCATCGGACGCCTCCTGGACCTGTCTCTGCAGCAACGCCAACTCCGCCTTGGCCTCTGCTTCGCCCTAGCGGGCGGCTTGGAGGGCGGCCTCACCACTCTAGAGCTGAGTCCACAGCCCCTCTGCCTCCTCCTGAAGCTCGCCGAGCTTGAGCTTCTTGGTTGTGGGCGCTCTGGAGAAAAGGGAAGATCAACCACCAAGCAGTGGACGGGACAACAAGGAAAGGGAGTGCAAACGAGGGACTTACTCATCAGACAGAGCCCAGTGGCGGCGGACATGCGACGACCCTAAGGGCCCTCCGCCGCTGCCCCCGGGGGCGGACGAGGGCGTGGACAGAGCCGCACGTTTGCCCCTACCTGGATCGCCTTCTGGGGACGCCATGGAAGACAAAGAAACGAAGGGGAGAACAGGTTTTTCTCGGCGGAGCAAAGGAAGCAAAGAGGAAGCTCAAGATCGCAGTGCCTCCCCCTTGCCACGGGCGGGGCAGATTTATAGGCGAACCGTGGCCACCAAGCATCGTGGGAGCGCGAGCCTTGCGTGCCCCTCGGGTGCCGCGAGGTCGGCCGACACGTGCATTGCCGCCCACTTCGCCTCACCTGACAACCGAGTAGTCACGTCAGTGAGGGCCGTTGGGTGTGGACAGGTCGCGCTGATGCCATTCAAGTAACAATGATGGTTGTCGTGCTTCTTGGAGATCGTGCCATTGTGGTCTGGTGCGCCCCGGACACCTCGAGGAGCGAGAGCGTCGCCGCATGGCTGATCGACACGTATGCCACATGGCCCGCAGGCAAATAGTGTTCATGATGCTTCGGGCCGCCATCAAGGCTTCACCAAGAAGACAGCTGAGGCGCGCCTTGGGCCCGGGGGCTACTGTCCGCATTCTCAGAATGGGGGTACCCAGACCTGCCTGCCTGCGGCCCAGGGTGGGCCCACTTCATCGACCGAAACCCAACAAGCCCGACACCATTCAAGGCAAGTCCCTCGCGAGGGGCGAAGCCTCGTGAGGAGGAACAACATCAAGACCCACAGGGGGGCCTCCTCAGGACCCCTCGGGAGTGGCAGATATTCCGAGGCGAGACCCGGCCTCAGGAATCAAGGATGATGCGGGGAAGGACAGTAGAGCAGCAGACAGCAGGACGGTGCAGTTCCCCCTTTAGTGCAAAGGGGGCGAGGACGCTCGCATGTCTCGAAGGCATCTCCCAAATGTTTCCATTCTGGTGCAACAAAGCCTTCGCCGCCCGCCAGCAGGACAAACATCATCCCTGGACCCATCCTTGCAGCGCTGGCAACCACTTTGCAGGTGAATACTACTTTTGGACACGGGAAGCATGTTCCCCTGTCCCCCTTTGGGAATTGGCCGTTGTCGGATCCCTTCCCGCCGAAAAAGATGAGGTAAGAGGACCGGGGCTGCCAATATATATAGAGAGTAGGTTATTTCATAGGGGGGATCCGATTCATTCACATTCACCCACTGGCACTAGACAAAGGCCACCCAGCCTCCGGAGACCCTCGAGCATTGTACTAGTTCATCCACCAACCTCCACGAGAGGCAATCCACCAAAGCAGGAGTAGGGTATTATGCTTCTCAGCGGCCCGTACCGGGGTAAACTACTCTGCTTTGTGTCTTCCTCACCATCGAGTGAGTTCTCTGCCATCCCCAGCGAGTAGCAAGTTAGGTGAGGCGAGCCCGCGAGAGATCTTCGTACATGCCCCTGAGTTTGAATCTTTAGGGTTTTGCGGAGCCCGAAATCTGACATATACCTAGTTCAATCTCGTTGCTGGCAAGTCTCTTTACTCATTCTGTAACACAAAATACCATGACTAACTCTTTAGCCACATTGCTTTCTAGGCTTGTTGTGATGTTACATTACCGGTGGGCCCCGAGATACCTCTCCATCACACTGGGTGAAAAATCCGAGTATTAATCCATGCTAACCCAACAGACACCTTCGGAGATACCTCTAGAGCACCTTTATAGTCACCCAATTACGTTGTGATGTTTTATACACACAAGGCATTCCTCTGGTGTCCGGAAGATGCATGATCTCATGGTCATAGGAATAGATACTTAACATGCAGAAAACAATAGCAGTAAACTGACACAATCATATTCTACGTTTATAGTTTGGGTCTTGTCCATCACATAATTCTCCTAATGATGTGATCCTATTATCAAATGACAACTCATGTCTATGGCTAGGAAACCTTGACCATCTTTGATCAACGAGCTAGTCCTATTGAGGCTCACTAGGGATAGTGTGTTGTCCATGTGTCCACACATGTATTTGAGTTTCCAATCAATACAATTCTAGCATGGACAATAAACGATTATCATGAACAACGAAATATAATAATAACCATTTTATTATTGCCTCTAGGGCATATTTCCAACACTAAGTTGGTGGGGCGGGCCTGCACGATGACTTGGCAGGGTGGACGGCTGGGCTTGGGCCGTCAGATTTGGCAGCAGGAGTCGTGGGCTGTGGTGGCATGGACTAGAGGCACCGACTAGCTTGGCTGGGCTAGCCTACAGTGGGATGGGCGTGGGCAGAGGGGGTGGCCTCGACCTCCCTTGTCTAGATGGAATTGGGGCTCTTTGGTATCCATCTCGGTCTTACTTTGGAGCGATTTCCTCCGGTTCTGGGCGGGATCCTCGTGGAGTTCATGTACCTCATCGGGATTAGGCTCGACCATCGCGCGATGGTGGCATTCTTTGGTGATGTGGGTGTTGTGGCTTGGGCGGTGGTGATTGGACATCAGTGCTAAGGTGCGGGGGTGGGCCTCCTCCTTTCTTCTAGGTTCGGGTAGGCGGCATGGACAGCTCACACCACAGATATTGCCAGGACTTAGGGCTCGTTCTCAAGCGGGTTAGTTTGGTGCCCGGTGTGGGTCACAGCTCTTGCTCTGTGTAGGCAATGGTGGGCACGGTCCAGGTGGTTCGTGCGAGCGGTGAGGTTCTTCCCCTAGTGGGTACAGTGGTCGTTGGTAGGGATTGGCACGTTTCTCTTCCGTCAGACAGATTGGGGACGAAGGCCATTGACTTGTCGTTGTTCGAGAGTGCTCAGTGGTGACCGTCGGTAACCACAAGGTTGTGCCCCCCCCCCCCCGACCATGATGAGTGATGTTTTTACACTCATTTCAACGGTGTTTAAAACAACATATTTCTTAAAAAGAGAGATATTCACTCCAATATTGCCAGTAATGACTAATGAATGAAAAGGATTCCACGAGTCCTCTATTTGATATTTTTTCCATAGAAAATAGGGAAAAGGGAAGAAATCATGTGGGAGAAAGGAAGGGAAGGAACATGGAGATGAAACAAGCCGCCTGGAGGGGCCAAAAGGACACCAAAGTCAAAGATGGTGTCCCATACGACCGCACACGCGTGTTTGAGCGGTCATTTAGCATGGAAACCGAGGCAGGTCATCCACCTCAAACACTTTTATAAAGGGGACCCTGTCGAAATGTCAATAGAGGAGCGTCGACATGGCCATAACCTCTTCATCATCATCTCCATCCACACACACCCTAGATGCCGCCACATTGATATTCATAGCCATCTCCACCACCATAGTGCTCTAATACTTGTGATCTGAGTTGGGTTTTCCATGAAGAGGAATGGGTAACTACAACACAATAGAGGTAAGTATTTCCCTCAGTAAAGAAACCAAGGTTTATTGAACCAATAGGAATATCAATCCTCAACCATCTTCATCAGCTGCATGCAAAAGAGCAAACAACTTGCACCCAGTGCGGGCAAGAGGGTTGTCAATCCCCTTGATCTCGTTATTTGCAAGCAAATGGGGTATGTAGATTATTGTAGATAATTGTAAATTGCAAAATAAAAAAAATACAAATAATGGAAGCAAGGTAAAGATAAGTTTTTTAAATATATAAGTGAATAGACCTAGGGGCCATAGTGTTACCTAGTGGCATCTCTCATAAAAGCAATATCCGGTGGGTAAACAAATTACTGTTGGGCAATTAACAAAAAAACGGATAGTTATGTGATGTTCACAGCAATGATCATGTGTATATAGGCATCGTGTTGATGACCCACAAGAATAGGGGATCAACTGTAGTCCTTTCAATAAGTAAGAGTGTCGAACCCAACGAGGAGCGGAAGGAAATGATAAGTAGTTTTCAGCAAGGAATTCTCTACAAGTGTTGTAAGTAACAGTCATAGATAGTTTTGTATAAAGATAATTCATAACAAATGACAAGTAACAATAGTAGAAAAGGTGCAACAAGGTAGCCCAATCCTTTTTATAGAAAAGTACACGCCTAAAAATTCTCTTATATAAAGCAAGCGCCCCCGAGGACACATGGGAATTTCTGACTAGTCATGTTCATTATATTAAGTTGATTCACGTTCACTGCTTTGATGATTTGATATGTGGGTGGACCGGTGCTAAGGTGTTGTTCTTACTTGAACTAACAACCTACTTATGATTACCCCCTCTCTAAAGCATCTGTAACTACAAAAGAAGAATTAACAATAATCTAACCATAGCATGAAACATGTGGATCCAAATTAGCCCCTTATGAAGCAACACATAAACTGGGGTTTAAGCTTCTGTCACTCTCGCAACCCATCATGTATTTGTTACTCCACAATGACTTCCCTTAGTCCCATAACATGGTGAAATGTCATGTAGTCGACGTTCACATTACACCACTAATAGAAGTAACAATATCCATATCATCAAATTATTAAACGAATACCAACCTTACATGATTACTTATAATAAGACTTCCCGCATGTCCTCAGGAACAACAATTACTACTCACACAACTTCAACATGCTCAAGATCATAGGTGTAATAATAATAATTAAGGATCTAAACATAATTTCTTCCAGCAAGTAATCCAACAAGCATCAACTACAAGATGTAATCAACACTACTAGCAACCCACATGTACCAATCTGAGGTTTTGACATAAAGATTGAATACACATGTCGAACTAGGGTTGGAGATGAGATGGTGTTGGTGAATATGTTGATGAATATTGGTCCTCCCACAAAGGCGGAAGCATTGGTGATGACGATGGCATTGATTTCCCCCTCCCGAGAGGGGAATTCCCTTGGCAAAACATCTCTATTGGAGAGCAAAAGGGCCCCTGCCCAGGTTTCTGTCTCGAGACAGTGGCGCTTTGTCCTGAAAGATAACTTATGATTTTTTTCTAGGGTAAAATACAACATATAGGAGAAGATGGTCGCTAGAGGGCCAGTAGGGGGCCCACAAGCTATCAGGGCGCGGCCAAGGGGGCGCCCTCTTGGCTTGTGCCCAACTGGTGGCCCCTCTCTGATATATTTTTGGCCCAGAAATTCTTAAATATTCCAGAAAACATCTGCGTAAAGTTTCAGGTCATTTGGAGCAAGTTGATCGTTCTGCCTTTTTCCAATTTCCAGATATTTCCCTCTCAATGATGTACCTTGCAAATTCAGAGAGAAAAGGCATAAGAATTGTATGATAACAATGGGTAATGGACATGATCAACAGAAATATCAATAGTAATTCGTGATGCAAAATGAGCCTGTCAACTCCCCAAAGGTTAGACCTTGCTTGTCCTCAAGCAAAATCCAGACTCGAAAATAATGACCACATGATTAAAGAGAGAGGTGTCAATAAAAAGAATACGAGCGTGAGAGAATCATGAATATTAGCATAGCAGCAAGTATTTTATCATATAACTTCTCATAAACAAGTAACAATACATTCACAACTATTGAAATATGAAGCATAAACTTTATTAAAAATCAACAAACTATGTTCTCAGTCATTGGGGTAACCATAATTTATCATAATCCACAAAGGAGTATATAAAAGAGCTTTATTCTTGGTATGTTCACATACTCAACTATCATTTAACCTTCTATGATTTCTCACAGAAAGGCATATTTTTGGATCTCATGTTTCTATAGGACACACAGGAACATAGGGGCTTAAATGATTTGCCATCTACCTTATTTATCTTGAGGATAATGTCAACAATAATAAATCATGATCATCTGCATACACTTGGATATATAAATCTGAATGTTTCCTCAACACATCGAATTAATATATTGAAAGAGGCACAAGATTTATTGACTCAAGCACAAAGAGTTAAACTCCTAAAAGTAAAAGATAGGCCCTTCGTAGAGGGAAGCAGAGGTTGTCATGCGCTTTTAATTTGTTGGATGTGCGAACTCTTAATGCAAAGGAACGTCACTTTATATTTCTCCTTATGACAGAAAACTTTATTATGCACTTTGTCACTTTTATTTCTTTGCCATCACAAGATCGTAAGAAACTTATTTTCCCTTGAAATAAAAGATCATACATATTTAGGAGCAATTTTTATTTCTTGATGCACCAATGACAACTTACTTGAAGGAACTTACTCAATCCATATGCATGTGATGTGGATGCACAAGTAGTATCTCTACTTGGTGCGGAATTGTGATGCCCCAGCTTAATCGTACGGTAATCATACCCGCAAATGCGTACGATCAAGATTAGGGACTCACAAGAAGATATCACAACACAACTCTAGACACACAAAAGAGTCATACAAGATTCATATTACAAGCTAGGGGCCTCGAGGGCTCGAATACATAAGCTCGGAAAAGCACGAGTCAATGGAACCAAATAATATCTGAGTACATACATAGAAACAAGTTTTGCCTTAGAGAAGGTGATACGTCCCAAGCGTATCTATAATTTCTGCTTGTTCCATGATCTTTTGGGTGACATTGTTATATGTTTTGCTACACTTTTATATCATTTTACACATATTTGGACTAACCTACTAACTCAGTGCACCCAGTGCCAGTTTCTGTCTGTTGATGTCTATTTTGTAGGGGCTTTTACCCAATTTCCCGAATCCAGAAAAAAAATCAGTGAAACAGAAGCTTCCGGATCACCGAGGGAGGGCCAGAGCGGGGCCAAGGGCCTCCCAGGCAGCCTCCTGGCGCGGCCAGGCCCTAGGCCACGCCAGGAGGTCGCCTGGGTGGGTCCCACCTCCTCCGGTGCCCTCCTTTGGCCTATATTTAGAGTCCCGAGAGGAAACCCTCGCAAACTTTCTAGAATCGCGAATTTCTCCATCTTTCCGCCGACGCAGCGCTTCCAAGATCGGGAGCATCAGGAGACCTCTTCTCGGCAGCCTGCTGGAGGGAGGATTGACCTCCGGGAGCTTCTCCACCTCCATGGACGCTTCCCAGACATGTCGTGAGTAGTCCTCCTTGGACCATGAGTCCCTGACCAGTAGCTATATGATGTCTTCTCTCCAATCTTATGCTTCAATTGTTAGTCCTTGTCAGCTGCCCTACATGATCAAGGCGTCTATGTAATACTCTTGCTATTGCTATGCTTGGTTTGTTGGGATCCAATGGATTATGAGATTATGTTTAGATTGTTATGAGTTACATATTTGATTATCCTTTTATATTATGTTCCTTAGTGGTTCATGCATGTTCTCCGTTGCTTTTTATTGCTTTGGCCAAGTAGTAGATCGTAACTCCAAGAGGGAGCGTTATGCATGTTTGTAGGTTCGGGCCCCTCGATGTCTAAATTGAGTGACAGAAACATGAGACTAAGGGATGTGCTTGTTGCCACTAGGGAGAAAACAACGGTGCTTGTGACCATGGTTGCAAGGATTGTTTACCTTACGCATAGTTTGTTAATGCACTTGTCCGTTGCTCTGAGTTTACACTTTCAGTGGGGCTCGCAACTTAATACTGGAGAGATGTTTTGGATAGATATCTCAAGTTGGATGATTAGTAAGTAGATGCTGATGAATAAACGGTCTACTCGTCTTGGCGTACTGCCCATTACTATTGAACCACTAACTATCAAGGAGCATAATTAGCATTGCGGTGCGATCATAATTCTGTCAATTGCCCAACTGTGATTTGTTTACCCAAGCATAGTTGTTTATCGTCTTTTGGGAGAGAGACATCACTAGTGAACATCATGTGACTCCGGTCCATATCACCATCATTGTTTACACCTCCATCATTTAACGCTTTCATTTACTTTTCCGTTGCAATCACTATTACCTTCCCGCTTGTGTTTTGGTCCTTTGCAAACTACAAGGCCGGAGAGATTGACAACCTCTCTATACTCGTTGGGAGCAAAGTTATTTGTTGTCTGTGCAGGTCCACGTCTTCTGCTGACCAGGACAGGAGACACCTACTTGTTGAGCCTAGGAGTCCTCGTGGTTCGACATACCTTACAGTCTCCGTGTAAGGGAAATTTGTTGCTGACTACATCTCCACCTTCCACTTGGGGTAACCAACGAGGGGCGAGAAGTATATCCATCAACTCGTCATCAAGAAAGTTTCTGGCGCCGTTGCCGGGGACTCCAGTCTTCAAGATAGGGGAGTTGCACGCTATCTTTTACCTTTGCTTTTTAGTCTTGTTAGTTTGCTTTTTAGTTTTTGCTTTAGCGTCTTATCCCAAAAACCACAAAAAAAATAGTTGCTTTGTTCCCGCTTGTTGCCGCTGCTATGGGTTCCACTGAAAACACCATGTTGGGTGACTCCACTAGTCACAGCAACAATGATTACACCTTCTCCTCTATTGCTCCAGTTACCACTAAGGATCTTTTTACAAGTAAACCATGTGACTATAATAGTCATTATGGAGAATTATGCCCTTGGCATGGTTGCATCGGGAATCCACAAGATCTTTTGTTTGAAGTTGCTCCCAAACGTCCCCAAACTTGGGAAGACATCCAAACTCTTATAATAGAGAGCAAATCAAACATAGAGGACGACACTACAATTTAACTTAATAGCAATATTATTGATTTTGACAATTGTAGTCTCTCCAAAGTCATCACCTTTTTGCAAAGAATGGCTAAAGACCCCCACACTAGTACACTCCATATTGCCTTCACCTAGCATATTACCAATGCTCTTATAAAAGCTAGGGAGGATAAGCTCAAGCTAGAGACTTCTAATCCTAGGAAGCTAGAAGATGGTTGGGATCCTATGGTGAAAATAAAATTGAATAATATCTCTTGCTTTGCATTGTGTGATGTTGGAGCTAGTGCCTCCGTTGTGCCCAAAAGAATGTATGATATGCTTGATTGGAAACCTTATGATCCATGTTCTTTTGGTGTTTGTCTTGTTAATTCTTCCATAAAGAAACCTTTAGGGAGAATTGATGGTGTGCTTATTATTATCAATGATAATTATGTGCCCGTTGATTTTCTTATTATGGACATTGAATGTGATCCTTCATGTCCAATTATTTTGGGACGTTCTTTTCTCCGCTCCATTGTTGCTATCATTGACATCAAAGAGGGAATTATTAAATTTCAATTTCCTCTTAAAAAGGGAATGGAACACTTCCCTAGAAAGAAGATTAAGTTACCTTATGAGTCTGTTACTCGGGCAAGTTATTCTTTTGGAGTTCATAACACTTGATCTTCTTGCATTGTGCCTAGCTCAAAGGCATAAAAGAAAGCGCTTGTTGAGAGGAAACCCAATTTGTTTTTACTTTCTATTTTAGTGGTCTTGATGCTTTTTACTACTGTATCAACATCATTGTATCTTTATTTTTAAGCTTTGTGCCAAGTTATAGCCTCCAATTGCAAGAAAGTTCAAAAGTTGTGACATGCTGTCCAAAAACATATTCTGTCTGCTTGACGGAAAAATTCGCCAAAAATCACCAGATAATCTTTTTGATCTGAATTTTTTTGACAGCATGCTCTATACAATTGTATTTCTGGCATCTGTTCTGAGGTTTTTTATTTGAGTTGCATAAGTTCCCCGAATAAATTATTTACTACCTGTTGTTCTATTTTTCATGGATTGTGCCATGTTTTGTGTTTTCATTGTTTTGTAAATCCTAAGCTTGCTTTTTATTTGCAAAAATATTTTGGCATTTATAAGAAGCAGTAGCTTTTCATCAAAATCTTTATTTCCAGCAGTTAATGAATTGTTTTATTAAGGGAACTAACCACTCTAATCAGCTTATGATGAGTTTCGTATGGAGGGAGTTTTCAAGTATGCGATGGGAGAGATGATGAAAGAAGATACAGGAGTCTCAAGCGCTCAAGCTTGGGGATGCCCCCATGCACCCCAGGAATTATTCAAGGAGACTCAAGCGTCAAATCTTGGGGATGCCCCCGTGCATCTCCTTCTCTATCAACAATCATCAGTTTGTCCATCTCTATCAACAATCATCAGTTTGTCCATCTCCATGCTCTATTAACAATCTTGTGCTTCAATGGTTAGTCCTTGTGAGCTGCCCTACATGATCAAGGCTTCTATGTAATTCTCTTTCTATTCCTATGCTCGGTTTGTTGGGATCCGATGGACTACGAGATTATGTTCAGATTGTTATGAGTTATATATTTGATTATCCTTTTATATTATGTTCCTTAGTGATTCATGCATGTTTTCCGTTGCTTTTTATTGCTTTGGCCAAGTAGTAGATCGTAACTCCAAGAGGGAGCGTGATGCATGATTGTGGGTTCAGGCCCCTCGATGTCTAGCTTGAGTGACAGAATCATGAGACTAGGGGATGTGCTTGTTGCCACGAGGGAGAAAAGAACGGTGCTTGTGACCACGGTTGCAAGGATTGTTTACCTTACGCATAGTTCATTAATGTAGTTGTCCGTTGCTTTGAGTTTAAACTTTGGGTGGGGCTCGCAACTTAATATCGGAGAGATGTTCTGGATAGATATATCAAGGTGGATGATTAGTAAGTAGATGAAGATGAATAAACGGTCTACTTGTCTTGGCATACTGCCCATTACTATTGAACCTCTAACTATCAAGGAGCATAATTAGCATTGCGGTGCGATCATAATTCTGTCAATTGCCCAACTATGATTTGTTTACCCAAATATAGTTGTTTATCATCTTTTGGGAGAGAGACATCACTAGTGAACATCATGTGACTCCGGTCCATATCACCATCATTGTCTACACCTCCATCATTTACCGCTTTCATTTACTTTTCCGTTGCAATCACTATTACCTTCCCGCTTGTGTTTTCATCCTTTGCAAACTACAAGGCCGGAGAGATTGAAAACCTCTCTATACTCGTTGGGAGCAAATTTATTTGTTGTGTGTGCAGGTCCACGTCTTCTGCTGACCAGGACAGGAGAGACCTACTTGTTGAGCCTAGGAGTCCTCCTGGTTCGGTAAACCTTACAGTCTTCGTGTAAGGGAAATTTGTTGCTAACTACATCTCCACCTTCCACTTGGGGTAACCAAAGAGGGGCGAGAAGTATATCCATCAACTCGTCATTAGAAGGCTAGCACAAAAGATACATAGATCAAAACAGGCAAGTCCTCCTACCTGGGAACCTCATGAACTACTCATGATCGTCAGCAGCCTCTACGTAGTAGTAGGCACCGTCGGGGTAGTAGTCGTCTTCGGTGGGAAATGCCATCTCATGGGCTCCATCATCTAATCACGGCAATCGAATCGAGAGGAAAACAGGGAGCAAAGCAACGGTGAGTACTCATCCAAAGTACTCGCAAGACTGACATCAGAACTATGCTAAGGTATGCATCAGTATCAAGGGAATGGGGGTTATTTCTGGACTGACTGCAGCAACACGAGAATAGAGAGAAAGGACTAGTACTATCGAAGACTAGCATCTTCAATGTCTTGCAGCATTAGAAGACTGTAGAGAAATAACACAAATATAGTCATATTGTTACAGCAAATTTAATTAAGTCACTCCCAGTGATTCTTCCTCGACTCGGTGCGAGACAGCAATCTCGGAGACAAAGATTTTAGTTAAGTCATTGTTCTAGTTGTATTTGATCAGGATACAATTCCAAATCGTCCCGTTACCGTGGACACGGCTATTTGAATAGTTCCATTCATCCCTGTAGGGGTGCACCACATTTCGCAATACGCTTGATCAACTCTCGCTAGACACACTTTCGTCGTTCATGCCCGGCCTCGGAAGATCAACACATCGCAGCCCTACCTAGGCTCAACAAAGAGTCCAACCCACCGGTCTACATCCTAAGTGTGCATGGGTCTTGGGCCATTCGCCCTTTGTGCTCTTGCGCGCTGCGAGGGCGGTCGAGATCAGTCCTGGCACCTCTAATACAACATCCTAAGGTTCTACTAAATGGAAGGATCTTATCAACGTCCATGAATGTGAAATCATAGATCGAACTGCCGAATTGGCAAAATTCGGTGTTATCGCTATCGTAGTATCCACTAAGTTCATGGACTGGAGATAAGCGGTCTCGAACCGCTGACATCCGCCATTTCTCTCTTCGAGACCATTGAAAAAGGCCATTGAACGAGAAAGAAATCGGAATTGTTAGAGCGGACGTTCCTTTTAGAAAAGCAGAATCCAAATATAGTGTTGAACAAGTAGGCGTAACGATGGAGTTCTACGGTGCCGAACTTAATGGAGTAAATTATTCTGATCCTGCTACTGTATAAAAATTTGCGAGGCGATCAATGCTTAGACAGACCACTTGGGCACACGCCGCTCGAATGGTGACATCCGAAGAGCTTTGGCTAATACAACGACGCTGAGTACCCATAACTTCTCCCACGTGAAAGTTAGTGCGAAAGAGGTCAACGACCAACTCATATCAAAAACACAAATCGCATTAGCATTTTAATTAACTTGCGGTGACGATCAGCAATCCATGATATGTGGTCACGTCGCCCCGTCTCAGATGTGTGACAAGGGCCAAGAATGCTCAGCCATGCCTCGTCAACACACCTTTCATCATGTTCCGAGTAATAAGGTTAACTAACCATGTGGCTGTAACCTCAGGGGGATCCAAGGTATCACCCTCGATGGATTCCAGTCATTGTAACCGTCAAGGTGACCAGGGAGGAATCACCCTCGATGGTCCGTGCTTGAGGGGTTACACGACAGAGTCGTTATTGGATGTGGTGAAGGTGGAATTGCCCTCCGTAAACCACTGTTGGTTAACTACACTATAGAGCTATCACGAGGAGTACATGACGAGGTGTCACCCTCGGTACTCGATAGTAGCCATGCAGAGTCGTACAACTGGGGGTGTGAAGTGATGTCACATGTGTTGGCTCGTTGATCAGTTGAACGAGTCTTCGATGATAAAGCAGGGGCAACTGGGACGAAGGAGTGAATGGGGATTGCTAAGCCACCTATACTAAGCATTGAATATGCAGTAGGGTGCATTAGCAGATTATCAAAACAGGCTATGCATCAGAATATGAGCTATCTATAACAGAAGCAAAATCTAATGCAAACATGAGGGAGAAAGAATGGGCTATATAGGTATGATAAAGTGGTGTTGCTTGCCTTGTTGCTCTGCTGCAAAAGGATAGTCATCGGGAAGGTAGTCGTACCCGGTAGTAGTGTCAACGTCAGCGTCTACTGAAGAGAAGAGGGGGAAGAAACAATAAATAAAGGTAGATAGATGCATCACGATGCATGACATGGCAATATGCAGTTCTAGGCATGAGCTAATGCAGTACTACACGTCATGGACGGATCGGGAAAATATCTAACGATATTTCCTAGGTCTATGGCTACTACGGGACACGTGATCCTAATGCCAAAATGTCCATGTTCCTTATGCTAGGCGCATGTAACAAACGAATGGACATCATATTCAGATTCGTGAGATTTTTCTGATCAACTTTCGTGTATAAAACTTTTTCATCTGACTTATAAATTATTTTATATGATTTTTCTAAGTTTTAATAATATACTTTCTTTTAATTCGAAAATAAAACACCAAATACTTTTTAAACCCACTGTGGGCTAACCACACTCAATGACAGGTGGGGTCAGTCAAAACTAACCTAGCAGCCAGCTCGACCAAGGTGACTCGTCAAAGCGGGGGCACTAGACCCACTTGTGAGCGAATGGGTTTAGCCCAGTCAGCAGGTTGACTGGTCAACTCAGTCTAGTGGGACCGAGTAGTCAGTGACTGCGATTATTAACTATTTTAATTTATTTAGGTGAGTTTAATTAGGAGGTTAATTAGAGGGTGGGGCGATGTCACTCAATGCTAGCCACTTAATTAGAGGGAGGGGCCTAGTTGTGTGCGAGTGATTATGGCTGAATTAAGAGCTAATGGCGGGGGGCACCTGTCGGTGACCCATCGCTATTTTGAATGCGACGATGCACCGGCGACGGTCCGATGAGGGCCAGAAACACCGGTGTGGCTCGGAAATGGTGCTCCGGCAACCATTTCGCGCGCCACCACCATCTATGAGACCCTGGTGCTCGTGCGTGTTGGTCTGCGGTACTCGCATGGGCTAGGACAACCGGTATTGACGTCGACGTCGAGCTCAGGTGGTGGCTGGTTCGGGCGAGTGTGGAACCGCGGTAGCACCACGCGGGTGACCTAACTAGGGCTTGGGATTGGCGTAGGAGAGGCTCTGGAGCATGCCAGTGGCCTGCATGTGTGTCCAGGGGCACGCACGGCTCATGCGTGACGTTAGTGGCTTCTGGCAAAGCTTGGCAGCAATTACAGCTACCTAGCTTGCTTTGGGGAGCGTAGAGAGGGAGGGGACTACGAGGGTGAGCTCACAACATTAGAGGGAAGGTGCGGGGAAGTTGGTGATGCAGTGGAGGCGACGAATCGAGGCGGCGATCACTGGAGCCTGAAGAGGAAGAAGTGGAAACTCGCACGGTGATGGAGCTCCCTGGCTTCGGTCCAGTGCACGAGGAGGAAGATGCAGCCATCGTGGAGCTCCAGGATAGTCTACGGAAGCGAGGGAACGGTTGTGGCCGCGGGCTTCACCATGACGCGGCCATGGTAGCACTCGACCGAGCTCGATTGCGAGGGCTAGAGTCACACAGGGGGCTATTAGGGTCCTAGGGTTTGCAGGGGTCATAGAGAGAGCCGGGGGTCGACCTTATCCCCGAGGAGGGCCACGGGATGCTCGCGAGCAAGGTAATCGCCGCTCGAACGGCCGTGCTCGCTCCATGGCCTCTCCTCTAGTGAGAGGTGGAAGGAAAGGCTGGCCTTACTGGGTCGGGCCAGCCTGTAGCAGCTGGGCCTAAGTGCCTAGTAGGTTTTTCTCTTTTTTTTATTTCTTTCCCCTTTTTGTTTGTTTATACTTTCTGTTTTTATTTATTTAGTGAGAAAATGCTTTTGTAAAAACATGCCACTAGGACTAATAATATTATTGCAATATTAGGGACTGCTACAAAAAGTTTAGGGCCTTGGGAATTTATTTGAAATTTACATAAGTCAAAAAGGGCATTTAATAATTGATTTGTCCTATATTTTAAATACTTTGAGGCACCAAAACATTTTATAAAATATATGTTACCATTTTATACTTTCTTATGGAATATTTCCAACCCATTCATGATTTTTATTTTTAGGTTTGCTGAACTTTTAAATCCACATTTCAAATGGATTTGAATTGCAAAGGAAAAATGAATTAGGATTTGATTTGTAAGGTGATCCCACATGGATTAGCACAATGGATTAACTTAATCCTCATGTTATTGTAACTTAATTACATTGATCACTGTAGCGTGATTCCAAGGGTGTGAGAGGAATTTTTTGGCTAGCAAAGGATCTAAGGCAAGCATCACATGTTGAAGGATCCAAGACCATATAACTTCTATGTGAATATAAACTACCCTAATCATTACGTTGTCTTCCATGTTCAACATCAACACTTTATCATTATATAATATTTGATGAAGGCTCATAATCATAAAATATGTCCAAGATAGTGTATTTACATGTGAGTCTCCTCTCCTCTATCATAATCTTGCTTAGATTGCAACAACGACTAATACTATGTTTGTTTACTATCAACAACTTTTATCACTTATACCCTTTTTGTGTGAAGTCATTACTTCTCATCAGATGAGCATATGATATTTATCTTTCTTTTTATTGACATGCTACGATGATAGGTGCCCACCGGTAAACGACAATAACTCAACTAATATTTATTATATATCTCGCATACTCGATTACGAGGATAGATGGAACTCAAAGAAAAAATCCTAAGAAATGCAAATCTGAAATTTATTTCTCTAAATCAAAAAATAACTAAAGATCGAACTAACATAGATAGTAATGATGGAAGTGATGGTGATATGATACCGTGGCACCTCCCCCAAGGTTGGACCAAGCCAAGGGTGGTGCTCATACCCATGTATTCAAGCGTCTTCCTCGGGTGATGGTGGTGGTGTAGTAGGAGTTTCCTTAGTACTCCAGGGTGTAGACTCCCCATCATAGAAAGAAAAGTTTGTCTCGGGAGTCCTAAAACAAGCAGCGAAGCTCATCTTTTGGAACCTAGATTCATACTCGCAGTTTTGACCTTGGAGTTCATAGATTTGATCCTGGAGGTGATCGATTCGATCTTGAAGCTTGAATAGAACCTCCCCCACGTTCTTGGTGTCCAGCTTGTTTTTCCAGATGAAATCTGTGACCATAGAGTGGTTAGAACTCAGACCATGCTCCACCATCCCTTGGCACTTGAAGATCTCATGTTCCACCCCTGCAAGCCTGGCCTTCTCGTGACCCTCCTTCTTGGTACCTTGAAAATCCCGGATGTGAAGCACCCCCTCATGCATCTCAATGGCTTGAGGGTGCTTCATCACCTTCGTTAGGAAGGGGTTGATGACCTTCTCAAATAACTCGTCCTTGGAAGGGCTTGGCGAAGTCATGGCGATCTAAATCTCTCAGAAAACAGCTCGAAACAAGGAGAGAGGAAAATCTCGCGATGCGGTGGTCAACACTCGGGAGTATATATAATGAATTTTTTTAGGTAAGAATACATGCTCACGAAGAATTCAGACTCAGGGAGGAGCACGAGGTCCCCACAAGCTATCAAGGCATGGCTACGGGTGTGCCATGTTGGCTTCTACCTCCCTCGTGGGTCCCCTAGACTCTGTTTTTTTATATATTTTTTATAAAATATCAAAACGAGTAAAAAACATTTTTTGGATTTTTTGGAGTCGGTTTACTTACTTTACCATGTACCTACCCCTTTTTTAGGTTTTTGGAGTGTTCCGGAAGACTTCCCTTATGTGCTCCTCCTGTGTTATGACTTGGATGACATTATTTTCCTCATTAATGGGTCTACCTGAAATAATACTGGATTCTTTGCCCACTCACCACTCCCGGGTTTTTACGTTCGAAGTTATTGATTCTTATAGCACCGGAGCGATAAACATCCTCGATGACATAAGGTCCTTCCCATTTAGAGAGGATTTTCCTTGCGAAAAAATCTAAAATGAGAATTTTACAAAAGCACTAAGTCTCCTACAATGAATTCTCACTTTTTAACTCTCTTGTCGTGCCATCCTTTAACCTTTTCCTTAAACAACTTAGCATTTTCATAAGCTTGTGTTATCCATTAATTAAGTGAGGTAATATCAAATAACCTCTTCCCATTGGCAAGTTTAAAAGCATAATTAAGTTTTTTGATTGCTCAATAAGCCTTATGTTCTAATTCAAGAGGTAAATGACAAGCTTTTTGCTACGTCAACAAAAGTACTTCCCTGGCAATGGTGCCAGAGATCCTTCTGTCGTATCTTGACCTTGCGTTGGTTTTTCCCTTGAAGAGGAAAGGGTGATGCAGCACACGAGCAGTAAGTATTTCCCTCAGTTTGAGAACCAACGTATCAATCCAGTAGGAGAATCTCGTCGAGTCCAGAGTACCTGCGCAAACACAAAAGAGCTTGCACCCATGCTATAAAGGGGTTGTCAATCCCTTCAAGATTGTTTGCAAAGTGAGATCTGAAAGCGGAAAGTGCAACAAAGTAAAAAGTGTAAGGCTGAAAATATGGTGTGGAGTAGACCCCGGGGCCATAGTGTTCACTAGAGGCTTCACACATCGGATAGATCTCCATGAAGATCATGGAGAACTTTTATTGAAGATCCAAGAGAGAGAAGAAGCCATCTAGCTACTAACTATGGACCCGTAGGTCTATGGTGAACTACTCACGCATAATCGGAGAGGTCATGGTGTTGATGAAGAAGCCCTCCGTGTCTGAATCCCCCCTCCAACAGGGCACCAGAACGTGTCCCAGATGGGATCTTGCGGAGACAGAAGCTTGCGGCGGTGGAAAAGTACTTTCAATGATCTCCTGACTTTTTATTGATTTTTTGGGAATATATAGGCGCAAAACCTAGGGCAAAGGAGCCTCAGGGAGCCCACAAGCCAGGGGGCCGCGGGCCCCCCTGGCCGCGCCATGAGGGCTTGTGGGGTCCCTGGTGGGCCCCTGCCCTGATTCTCTCGCTCTCCGATCTTTTTCTGTTCTGGAAAAAATCTTTTTGGCAGTTTCATTCCGTTTGGACTCCGTTGAAAATCCTCCTCTGAAAGGGGTCAAAAACATGGAAAAATCGGGAACTGGCACTTGGCACTGGGTTAATAAGTTAGTCCCAAAAAATATATAAAAGGCGTACAAAACATCCAAAGTTTGACAAGATAATAGCATGAAACCATAAAAAATTATAGATACGTTGGAGACGTATCAAGCATCCCCAAGCTTAACTCCTGCTCGTCCTCGAGTAGGGAAGTGATAAAGAATGAATTTTTGATGTGGAATGCTACCTAGCATAGTTGTACTTTGCAACTTCTTTCACGTGACATGAATGTTCAGATCCGTAAGATTCAAAACAATAGTTTGCTATTGACATGAAAACAATAATACTTCAAGCAAACTAGCAAGGTAATCATGAACTTTCAAAATAACAAGGCCAAAGAAAGTTATCCCTACAAAATCATATAGTCTGGCTATGCTCCATCATCCTCACACAACTAATGTAAATCATGCACAACCCCGGTATTGGCAAGTAATTGTTTTCGCACTCTTACTTTCTCAAACTTTTTATAACTATCACGCAATACATGAGCGTGAGCCATGGATATAGCACTATAGGTGGAATAGAGTGTGGTGGTGGTTGTGAGACAAAAAGGAGGAGATGGTCACCATTACTCGGCGTATCAAAGGGCTATGGAGATGCCCATTAATAGATATCAATGTGAATGAGTAGGGATTGCCATACAAGGGATGCACTAGAGCTATAAGTATGTGAAAGCTCAAAAGTGGAACTAGTGGGTGTGCATCCAACTTGCTTGCTCACGAAGACCTAGGGCAATTTTGAGGAAGCCCATGATTGGAATATACAAGCCAAGTCATATAATGAAGATTCCCACTAGCATATGGTAGTGACAAAGCAAAAAGCTCTCAATCATTAAGAACATGGTGCTATTATGAAGCACAAGTGTGGAAAAAGATAGTAGCATTGTCCCTTCTCTCTTTTTCTCTCTCTTTTTTTTATCTGGGCTCTTAGGCCTCTCTTTTTTCTTATCTCTTTTCTCCCTTTTTTTATTTTTGGGCTCTTTGGCCTCTTTTTTTTATTTCCTCACATGGGACAATGGTCTAATGATGATCATCACCCTTTTATTTACTCAAAGCTCAGAACGATGATGACTCTACAGGAAATGCCTCCGGAAGTGTGCCGGGATGTGCAACGATCTAGCTTGGCGTATGACGTTGAAACATCTCGCTAGCTATCTTACGATCATGCAATGGCAATACGAGAGTGACGACACAAGTCATGAGATGGAACGGTGGGAGTTGCATGGTAATATATCTCGGAATGGCTATGAAAATGCCATAGTAGGTAGGTATGGTGGCTGTATTGAGGGAGTCATTTGGTGGGTTTGTGTACCGGCGAGAATTGTGCGGCACTAGAGAGGCTAGCAATGCTGGAAGGTGAAAGTGCATCTATGCCATGGACTCACATTAGTCATGAAGAACTCACATACTTGTTGTGAAAGTTTTTATTAGTAATCGAAACAAAGTGCTAAACGCATACTCCTAGGGGAAGGGTTGGTAGGTGTTAACCATCACGCGATCCCGACCTCAACACAAAGGATGACAATCAATAGATCAATTATGCTCCGACTTCCTAACATAGTGGTTCACCATACGTGCATGCTAAGGGAATCACTAACTTCAACACAAGTATTTCTAGATTCACAACACCCTACTAACATAACTCTTAATATTACCAAATCCACATCTCAAAACTAATTGAGAGGATTCAAAACTTCTCTTTCTACTCAATGCACATGAAGATGGAGGTTTTTGTATCCTCTTTGGGTACCTATCACCTTTGGGACTACTTTCATAGCATAAGACAACTACCAAGTTACGCACCGCCGTGCTCTAAAAGATATAAGTGAAGCACATACAGCAAAATTATCTAGCTCAAAAGATATAAGTGAAGCACTATGAGCATTCTAGCAAAATCACGATGAGTGCATGTCTCTCTCTCTCAAAAAGGTGTGCAGAAAGGATGATTGTGACACAACAAAAAGAAAAGACTCCTATGATACAAGACGCTCCAAGCAAAACACATATCATGTGGTGAATAAAAATATAGCTCCAAGTAATGTTACCAATGGATTGAAGACGAAAGAGGGGATGCCTTCCCGGGGCATCCCCAAGCTTAGGCTTTTTGGTGTCCTTGAATTTGGCTTGGGATGCCTTGGGCATCCCCAAGCTTGAGCTCTTTCCACTCCTTATCTCTTTGTCCATGAGAACATCACCCAAAACTTGAAAACTTCACAACACAAAACTTAAACAGAAACTCGTGATAACATTAGCACAAGGAAACAAACTACCACCTCTTTTGGTACTATAGCAAACTTGAATTCTATCTATATTGGTTTTGGGCTACTGTATTCTCACTTGTTCATGGCTAGTATGCCCCGATACTAACCATAGTTTCATCAAAACAAGCAACCAACTCAACAAAAACAGAATCTGTGAAAAACATACCAGTCTGTAGCAATCTGTATAGTTCGTATACTTCTGTTACCTCAAAAATTCTGAAAACTTACGAATGTCTGGGAAAAAGGCATATAAACCAGCAGCAAAAATAATCAACTCAAAAGCTCTTTCTGAATAAAAATTAAAAATCATCTCGTGAGCGTAAAGTTTCTGTCTTTTTCCAGGAGGATCAAACAACCATTACCAAGACTAATCATAAAGGTTTTGCTTGGCTCAAACACAAAAAGAAACACAAAAAACACAATCACAACAGAATTATGGAAGTGTGGACGCAACAAAACAGAAAGAAAAAGATAAATTCATTGTGTTGCCTCCCAACAAGCGCTATTGTTTAACGCCCTTAGCTAGGCATAAAAGCGATAGAATCATGTATCGTCGTCTTTGGTGCTCAAATCGTAAGTAGCGTGATCACTTATGATCTTAAGGTTTTCATATTTCTTGCTGGATGATGCACCACTACTTTTAGGAACAAAAATAGACTTGGTGATTTTATTATCGCTAAAATTTGGAGTATTCTGCACAGCGGCAAAAGCGGAACCCAAGTTGGTTATAACATCCTCTAGTTTGCCAATCCTAGCGGAATCATGACCTAGTTTTTCGTTAACTGTGGGTTCCTTCTCCTTTAAATTTTTCAAAATCATTCCCCTTGGATCCGTACTGATTGATTTTATTGTGGATATTTTTATCCAAATTCTCAATGAATTCGATCGTAGCAACTTTATTTTCAGTGACGTCCAGCCTACGCATCACATGTTCCAGAGTTAAGGTAGTTCCATTGACCATGAGTGGGGGTAAGCCTACCAAATTTATTACAGCTCTGTAAGAATCAACGGTATGGCTACCCAAGAAATTTCCACCTATGATGGTGTCAAGAATATACCTATTCCAAGGAGAAACACCCACATAAAAACTACGAAGCAGGACGGTAGTGGATTGCTTATGAGTAGATCTACTGTGAGCATTGCAAATCCTGTACCAAGCGTCCTTTAAGTTTTCTTCCTCAATTTGTTTGAAATTGAGGACTTCCCTCTCGGAAGTATCGTTCGAAGTGGTGGATCTAGCCATGAGGACAGGTAGACTATACCACACAGACGAACAGAAAGCAAGCGAGAGAAAAGGGTGAACGAAAAAGGCAAACGAAAAAGGAAAATTGGTGAAGTGGGGGAGAGGAAAACGAGAGGCAACTGGCAAACAAAGTAAATGCAAGAGATGAGTTTGCGACACCTACTTGGATGAGTTCTTGACTTGATCCTCCCCGGCAACGGTGCCAGAAATCATTCTGCTACGTCAACAAAAGTACTTCCCTGGCAATGGTGCCAGAGATCCTTCTGTCGTCTCTTGAGCTTGCGTTGGTTTTTCCCATGAAGAGGAAAGGGTGATGCAGCACACGAGCAGTAAGTATTTCCCTCAGTTTGAGAACCAAGGTATCAATCCAATAGGAGAATCTTGTCAAGTCCAGAGTACCTGCACAAAGACAAAAGAGCTTGCACCCAATGCTATAAAGGGGTTGTCAATCCCTTCAAGATTGTTTGCAAAGTGAGATCTCAAGGCGGAAAGTGCAACGAAGTAAAAAAGTGTATGGCTGAAAATATGGTGTGGAGTAGACCCGGGGGCCATAGTGTTCACTAGAGGCTTGTCTCAAAATAGCAAGTATTATGGTGGGTGAACAAATTACCGTCGAGCAATTGATAGAACCGCGCAAAGTCATGACGATATATAAGGCAACGATCATACATATAGGCATCACGTCCGAGACAAGTAGACCAATACTTTCTGCATCTACTACTATTACTCCACACATCGACCGCTATCCAGAATGCATCTAGTGTATTAAGTTCATGACAAAGAGAGTAACACCTTAAGCAAGATGACATGATGTAGAGGGATAATCTCAAACCAATGATGAAAACCCCATATTTTTACCATTGATGGCAAAAACACGATGCGTGCCTCGCTACCCCTTCTGTCACTGGGTGAGGTCACCGCATGGTATGAACCAAAAACCAAGCACTTCTCCCATTACAAGAATCATAGATCTAGCTGGCGAAACAAAACCCACAACTCGAAGAGAATTACAAGGATATGAAATCATGCATAAGAGGGATCAGAAGAAACTCAAATAAGATTCATAGATAATCTGATCATAAATCCACAATTCATCGGATCTCGACAAACGCACCGCAAAAGAAGATTACATCGGATAGATCTCCATGAAGATCATGGAGAACTTTGTAATGAAGATCCAAGAGAGAGAAGAAGCCATCGAGCTACTAGCTATGGACCCGTAGGTCTATGGTGAACTACTCACGCATCATTGGAGAGGTCATGGTGTTGATGAAGAAGCCCTCCGTGTCTGAATCCCCCCTCCGGCAGGGCACCAGAACATGCCCCAGATGGGATCTTGCGGAGACAGAAGCTTGCGGCCGCGGAAAAGTACTTTCAATGATCTCCTGATTTTTTATGGAATTTTTGGGAATATATAGGCGCAAAACCTAGGGCAAAGGAGCCTCAGGGAGCCCACAAGCCAGGGGGTGTGCCCCCCCTGGTCGCGCATCAGGGTTTGTGGGGTCCCTGGTGGCCCCCTGCCCTGATTCTCCGGCTCTCCGATCTTTTTCTGTTCCGTAAAAAATCTTTTTGGGAGTTTCATTCCGTTTGGACTCCGTTCAAAATCATCCTCTGAAAGGGGTCAAAAACATGGAAAAACAGGAACTGGCACTTGGCACTGGGTTAATAAGTTAGTCCCAAAAAATATATAAAAGGCGTACAAAACATCCAAAGTTTGACAAGATAATAGCATGAAACCATCAAAAATTATAGATACGTTGGAGACGTATCACTTTTCGATAGACCATTTTATATGTGGACATCCCAATGGGATTCTTATAAGCAGTCCTATAAGCCCAGAGAGCATCATCAAGTTTATTAGACCACTTCTTTCTAGACCTACTGACAGTCTTCTTCAAGATTAAATTTATTTCACGATTGCTCAGTTCGACTTGACCACTTGACTCGGAATGATAAGGTGATGCAATTCTATGGTTAACATCATATTTAGCTAGTAGTTTACGGAAAGCACCATGAATAAAATGTGAACCACCATAAGTCATTAAATATCTAGGGACACCAAACCTCGAGAAGATAATGCATTTAATCATTTTAATAGAAGTGTTATGATCAACACTACTAGTTGGAATAGCTTCTACCCACTTAGTAACATAATGAATAGCAACTAGAATATGAGTATATCCATTCGAGGGAGGAGAAGGTCCCATAAAGTCAAAACCCCATAATTAAAATGGTTCAATAACAAGTGAATAGTTCATAAGCATTTCAACGTATACCAATATTACCAACTCTTTGGCATTCATCACAACAAAGGACGTACTTACGAGCATCTTTAAAAGGAGTAGGCCAGTAGAAACTAGATTGTAATACCTTGTGTGAAGTTCTGTCACCGACATGATGTCCTATGTAGGCCTCGGAATGACACTTCCTTAGAATTTGTTCCTGCTCATGCTCGGGTATACAACACCTAATATCACCATTTAATCCTTCTTTATAAAGATTTGGATCATCCCAAAAGTAGTGTCTTACGTCATTGAAGATTTTGTTTTCTTTTGTTGATAGGTGAAATTAGGTGTAATATATTTATCAACAATGTAATTAGCATAATCCGCATACCAAGGAGTACTATGTGAAGTGTTTATAACAGCAAGTTTCTCATCAGGAAAATTATCATCAATAGGCAGTGGGTCATCAAGAACATTTTCCATCCTAGACAAGTTATCTGCTACGGGGTTATTATCTCCTTTCCTATCAAAGATATGCAAATCAAATTCTTGGAGTAGTAACACCCATCTAATGAGTCTAGGTTTAGCATCTTTCTTTTCCATAAGGTACTTAATAGAAGCATGAACAATGTGAATAGTTACTTTAGAATCAACAACGTAAGGTCTAAACTTATTACATGCAAACACAACTACTAAAAAATCCTTTTTAGTAGTAGCATAATTTCTTTGAGCGGTGTTTATGGTCTTACTTGCATAATGAATAACATTCAAATTATTGTCTACTCTTTGCCCTTGAACAACACCAACAACATAATCACTAGCATCACACATAACTTCAAAGGGTAGGTTCCAATCATGTGGTTGAACAATAGGTGCGGAAATTAAGGCTTTCTTAAGTATTTCAAAGGCTTGTACACAATCATCATGAAAAACAAAAGTAACATCTTTTTGGAGAAGATTAGTTAATGGCCTAGAAATATTTGAGAAATCTTTAATGAAACGCCTATACAAACCATCATGACCAAGGAAACTTCTTATACAGTTGATATCTCTTGGGCAAGGCATTTTCTCTATTGCATCAACTTTGGCCTTATCCACCTCAGTACCATGTTCAGAAATTTTATGCCCAGGCACTATACCTTCATTCATTATAAAGTGGCACTTCTCCCAATTCCAGACAAGATTAGTTTCTTCACATCTCTATAAAATTCAATCAAGGTTGCTCAAGCAATCATCAAAGGAAGACCCATAAACGGAAAAATCATCCATGAAGACCTAAACAACGTTTTCACAAAAATCATAGAATGTAGTGGTGATACAACTTTGAAATGTAGCAGGTGCATTGCATAGTCCAAAAGGCATACACCTTTAAGCATAAGTTCCAGAGGGGCAAGTAAAGGTAGTTTTATCTTGGTCCTCTATGGACACACGTATTTGAGAGAATCCAGAGTAACCATCAAGAAAGCAAAAGTGTTTGTGCTTAGATAATCTTTGTAACATTTGATCAATAAAAGGCAAGGGGTAATGATCTTTTCTAGTAGCCTTATTCAATTTTCTGAAATCAATTACCATCCTATAACTAGTTACTATCCTTTGTGGAATAAGTTCATTTTTATCATTGGGAACAACAGTTATACCACCTTTCTTAGGAACAAAATAAACAGGACTAAAACATCTACTATTGACAATAGGATAGATTATACGTGCCTTTAGAAGTTTTACTGTTTCAGTTCTTACCACCCCTTTCATCGTAGGGTTGAGACGGTGTTGATGATCAACAACTCGTTTAGCATTAGGTTCCATATTAATCTTGTGCTAACAGAGAGTGGGGCTTCTTTAAAGTATATCGAATAGCAGCCCTATGCTTCTTTAAAGTTTTGAGTAATCTCTTTTCTTCATGTTCTGAAAGGTTAGCACTAATAATAATAGGATATATCTTCTTGTAATCAATATAAGCATATTTCAAAGTATCAGGTAAAGCCTTAAGCTCAAATAAGGGAACTCCCTTCGGTGGAGGAGGAAACACCAAAAAATTCAACAGGGAAATTGTTCTTAAGGATAGGTTGTTGATCAAGGAGTATTTTATCCATTTTATTCCTTTCATTCAAATCATGTCATTCTCATAGTGTAGCAAATATTGTTTTAAAGGATCGGTAGGAGGTACATCAATAGAAGCAAGACCCATTATTTCATCCTTACTAGATAGCTCTTTTTCATGTGGTTACTTTCTAAACTTCGAGAAGTTAAACTCATGATAAATATTACCAAAGCTCACTTTAACCTTCTTAGTAACACAATTTATTTTAGCATTAACCATATTAAAGAATGGCCTACCAAATATATTGGGGCAAAAGTTATCTTGTTCTGAACCAAGTACTAAGAAATCAGTGGGGTACTTGAATTTTCCGCAAAAGAATTCAACATCCATAACAATTCCAAGTGGCGAAATAGTATCACGGTTTGCAACATTAATAGTGACATCAATATCTTAAATTTCACAGGGTGCTATATCATCATAATTTCTTGATATAATGTAAAGGGTATAGCGCTAATACTAGCACCAATAGCACATAGGCCATGATAGCAATAATCTCCAATTTTGACTAAGATGACAGGTGCGCCTACCACCGGTTTATTTTTATCTAGTTCATCTTGTTTGTTTCTAACATGTTCTGCAATTCTAATAGCTTCATCACAAAGGTAAATAACTTGCCCATCAATATTATCAACTAGGAGATCTTTAACTATAGCTACATTAGGCCTAACATTTATTTGTTCGGAAGGTGTAGGTGTTCTAATATAACTCTTATTAACAATTGGTGTAGCTTTAACATGTTCTCTAATCCTAATAGGGAAAGGAGGTTTCTCAATGTAGGCAGTAGGAACAACTGGATCAACGTGGTTAAAAATTATTTCTTCCTTCTTAACTCTAACATGTTCCTCGGGTAATTTTTCAATGGGACGATGATATTTGAACCACTTTTCCTTAGGCAAGTCAACATAGGTAGTAGAAGTTTCGCAAAAATAAGCTACTATCTCAGTGTCAAGGCCATAATTGTAGCTAAACTCATGAAAAGGAGAAGTTTCCATAAAAGATCTAACACGACACAAATTAAGCTTTATACCTGATTCTTTACCTTCATCAAGTTCCCAATCTTCGGCGTTGCATTTAATCTTTTCCAGAAAATCCCATTTGAATTCCGTAGTCTTCTTCATATAGGAACCGACAGCACAAGCATCAAGTAATGTTTGATCATCATGAGAAATTCGAGCATAAAAATTCTATATAATCAATTCCTTTGAGATCTCATGGTTGGTTCCGGTGTGCATCATAGATTTAAGCCTCCCTCAATCTTGAGAGATGCTTTCTCCTTCACAAGGCGAGCAATTATAAATAAAATTCCAATCATGATGAATTAGATGCATATGATAAAACTTCTGATGATATTCCAGCCTCAAGCGATAACAAACCCATGATCCAATATCATCCAATAGCAGGTATCACATATGTTATTTTCCCTCCAAAGATAAAGGGAAAACTTTCTTCGTAACTTAGTCTTCGGGTAAACCTGAAAGCTTAAACAATCCACAAATTTCATCGGCATATATCAAATGTTTATCATGATGAGCTGAACCGTTATAAGGATTAGCTAGCAGTTTCTCTACCATACCCGAAGGAATCTCATCATAAATATTTTTGGTAGGTTTAATAGGTTGAGAAACAATTTCCTCAACTTCCATTCATGGTGAAGATACTAGGAACAAGCCACTAAAAGGGTGACCGTTCATAGTGGCAAGTAAAAGTAAATTTCAGCATGTACCTAAAATGTTTCCTTACTAATTTACACTTACCAAAGGCACTTCACTCCTCGGCAACGGTGCTAGAAAAGAGTCTTGATGACCCACAAGTATAGGGGGTCAATTGTAGTCCTTTCAAAAAGTAAGAGTTTTGAACCCAGCAAGGAGCAGAAGGAAATGATAAGTAGTTTTCAACAAGGAATTCTCTGCAAGTGTTGTAAGTAACAATGATAGATTGTTTTGTACCAAGATAATTCATAACAAGTGACAAGTAAGAATAGTATAAAAGGTGCAGCCAGGTAGACCAATCCTTTTTATATCAAAGGGAAGGCCTGAAAGTTCTCTTATATAAAGCAAGTGCTAACAAGGACACGTGAGATTTTTTCTCTAGTCATGTTCATCATATTAAGTTGATTCATGTTTGCTACTTTGATGATTTGTTATGTGGGTGGACTGGTGCTAAGGTGATGTTCATACTTGAAAGATGTAGGTTCGAAAGTATGTCTAGAGGGGGCGATTAGACTACTTGACAAGATATTTTTTTTACTTTTCCCAATTTTATTTGAGAGGCAGCTACGGTAGTTATAACAAGTCTAGTACACCCTACACATGCACTTCTAATACTATAGCAGCGGAAAGTAAAACATGCAAGTGTAAAGTAGAGCAGTAAGGTAGGGAGATCAAATGCATGAGGTTGACACGACGATTTTTGGCATGGTTCTAATAGGTGGCGCTATCGTACGTCCATGTTAGTGGAGACTCCAGCCCACGGAGGGTAACGACTGCGAGAGTCCACGGAGGCCTCCACCCATGGAGGGTCCAGAAAGAAGCGGCATTGTTTGTCCCACCACGGCTTCCATCCATGGAGGACTAGCCTTACTCACCATAGATCATCACAAAGTAGGCGATCTCCTTGCCCTTACAAACATCTTGGTTCAACTCCACAACATGAAGTAGGAGGATCCCAAGTGACACCTAACCAATCTAGGAGGCACCACCCTCCAAAAGGTAATAGATGGGGTAGACCAATGAAATCCTTGCTCTTGTGCTTCTAAAGATAGTCTCCTCAACACTAATCACTCTCTCACAAAATATGCATAGGTAGGAGAGGTTGATTTGGTGGAAAGAAGTTTCGGGAGGCTAGAGATCAAGTTTCAAATGATTGGATTGGAATATCTTGGTCTCAACACATGAGTAGGTGGTTCTCTCTTAAAAAATGGATCTGCAAATGCAGTGTGTGCTCTGAGTGCTTAATCCACGAATGAGACGTGGGTGAAGGGGTATATATAGGCAACAGCCAAAATCCATTAGTTAAACACAAAAGAGAAAACTCGGTGACACCGAAGTAGAAAACTCGATGGTACCGATTAGCACAAAGGTGTGAACTTATGAATCTCGGTGAGACCGATATATGCAACTCGGTGGCACCGAAAAGGTGACTAACGGTCAGATGGCCAAACTTGGTGGCACCGATACTCAAACTCGGAAATATTGATTTTGTGTATCTTGGCAATAGAATGTTGGTCATACTAAACTCGGTAGCACCGATGCAGTTTCGGTTGCACCGATTTGGTGGGAATGGCTAGGGTTCTGTATGAGATTCAAACTCGGTGGGTCCGATGTGGAAATGTTGGTGACATCGAATTTGTGAATGTGGAACTTGACAGAGTGGATATGTGGGAAAATGACTGAGTGTTTTGGTGGCTAACTCTGAGCATTTGAGCAATCAGTTCATTTTACTACCTCACCCCCTTTTAATAGTATTGGCTTTCCTATGGACTGGAAAGTGATTTCTCACAAATATAAAATGAAGAGTCTTCTAGCTCTAAGGTTGAGCCGATATTATTCCTTTCTTGCATCAAGGGGCATCTCCACAAAAACCTTAAGCCATAGCATCTTTTGAACTTTTCTGAAATATACTTGGAAAACACATTAGTCCAATGATACATATGTTGTGATCAATTATAAAAACCACCCTAGGGAGCAATTGTGCTTTCAATCTCCCCCTTTTTAGTAATTGATGACAACCTATAGATCAAAGCTTCGACAAAAGATATAATGAATGATTAGCATCGACGCTTTGATAAGTATGTGAAAAGCAAGAGCTCCCCCTAAATTTGTGCATTATTTAAAATTTGTGTTTGAATGCAAATGCACAATCGATTAGGATCATGGGTTACTCTTCCATGTCACATACATCTTGGTGGTGCGTAAAAAGTAATAGCAATGGACATGACACCAACAAGATAAGTGAGTGATCATCACAAGGATAGCTAAAAGATGATATTGTAGCATCTCACAAGATAAAGCGTATGATCAATCACACCTATAGGATTAAGTTATCCAACAAACCAAAGTTTTTAAAACCAAACGAGAGCAAATAAAGTCAAAAGCTCTGTCTTACATGAAGTCTATGATCTATACATTTCTCCCCCTTTGGCAACACGTTACCAAAAAGTTCAAAAGTATAGAACTACTCGTATATGTGGGCAACTGATGATGGAGTTGATAGAAGAACGTCTGCGAAGGCTTTCGCTGACATCCCTGAAGCTGGAGGAGTTGATACTGAAAGAGCTTGAGCTGGAGTTGGTGCTGAAGATGCATGTCTTGTCTCCTAAGAAGGAATAGCAACTGACCAAGGCCTGGTGGTGAACTTTGTAGTAGTGGGAGGAGGAGACTCTTCCTCATCGTCATCATATTCATCTTCATCTTCATCCTCTGAGCGTGGAATCTCCACATAGTCAACTTCATGTTGAAGTAGTCTGACAATGGTGGTCAACTCAGTTACCTTCACATCCATGTTGTGGAATTTTGTCTCCACAACTCTCTCAAGACTCTTCTAATTTTGCATGATCTCTTGGATGTTTTTCTCCATGCCTTGGACATTGCTCACTAGAAATGCCATTTTCTCAGCTTGAGTTCTAAGCTATGGAACTGGAGGTGGCCTATTTCTAGCAGCTTCAGCCTCTGCTGCCATTCTTGATGCAGCTGAGTTCGGATCATTGCCATCCATCACAACCTCATTATCTTCAAATTCAGGCTGAAGAGGTAGATGGGGACGATCAAGTAGATATGCATGCTTGCCTACCTTGGCATTGATGAGCATCTGATTGTATGGTGCATATCCACAAGATCTCGGATTCGCAGCAGTTCTTCAGATAGTCTCAACTATCAAATCCATCACTCTAAATCTAGTATGTGTGTCTATCAGGTGCAGCAAGGTTACAGAATGTCCTCTAGTCATCTTCTCATCTCCTGACTTAGGCATGAGGGTGTATCGTAGTATAGTGTTCTTCGTAGGAATGCCGGCTTGAAGAAAGTACACTGAACCAAACTTGTGACTGGCCAAGTACTGGTGTGGAATGGTATTGTACGTATTGTCCATGGAGTTGCGATTCTTCTTTGCTTCTGCATACACATCTACATCTGATTCTTCCTGCTTGGGGGCACCAATGATAGCAGCCCATTTAGCAATTGTACTGTCGTACCTATGTCCATCGGTCATCCAGACTAAAGAGTCATCATAGAAATGAACAGCTGCATAGAATTGCATGATCAGCTTGTCATTCCATGGAGTCATCTTCTTCCCAACAAATTTTGCAATGTCCACTGCCTTGAAATTCTCTCGGGCATGTGGAAAGTAATCTTCATTATCCTTAATGTATGCCCAGTCGACATACCTCATATCACTGATAGCAAGACTTTTGTCAAATAAGACAATCTCATAAAAATCTTGTTGTTCCTTCGTGTGAAACCTTGGATCAACAGCAGTTCTTCTTCTGACAGCATATGGATCATTTGCTCTCCAATTCCTTAGTCTGGCATCCTTCCTCTTCTTCATATCTTCTACTACTGGATGAGCAGCATTGTGGAGTGGAAGGAATGGTCTGAGATCCTGAGAACTGAAACATCCTCATATGATTCGTCCTCTGCAGCAGGGGCATTGGATGCAGGGCCTTTTTCTTTGGCAGCTGTAGGTATGTCTTTGGTGGTCTTCCTGGAAGGTGGAGCCTTCTTCGCTTTAGCGTCAGGCTTAGGAGCAGACTTCATGGCGCCAGCCATCAACTTCTTCTTCTTGGGAGGAACTACGATCTCCTCACGAGCTTCTTCGTCAGCACCTTCTGGGTCTTCAAACATGGAAGTTTTTCTGCCAACAAGAAGGATAGTTCTCTTACTAGGCCTCTTCACACCAGCCTTCTTTGCAGGTGCATCCTTGGAAAACTGAGTGATCTTCCTCGCATACTCAGGTGCTCACAGATCAGCTGAAGTAACAATTACTTTCCTGATAGTTTTCCTTGGAGGGGCCTTCGAAGGAACCGAAGTCTCTTCAAGCACAAAGTCTGAATCTTCCTCATCAGAATTTAGCTTCCTTCTCTGCCTGGTGGCTGCCTTGGGCAAGCCATGGGAGCTGGGAGAACTTGGGTCTGAAACACACTTTTTTGGACTAGTGCCTGAGTCCATCTCAACACTCTGCTCTCTGAAGTTATTCTGACTATCATCTGAACCTGACATACTGAAAGACACGCTCGGTAGCTAATAGCCTAACCTGTGAAGTGGATATAGGAAAGACTGATTGGATGAGCATCACAAAATTCAGATATTTTTGAAAGTTTGAAGTCTGAAACTTAGGGTATGATCTTCTGCAGGATATAAATCGGTGGCACCGAGTTGGCATTTTCGGAGTCATCGAGAAAGCTTACTCGCTTAACAAAAACTTGGCAGTCATTTTCGGTGGCACAGAAAAGAGTTCCTCCGTCTCTCCGAGTTGCTTCTCACGAACCCTAAAACAAGAATCGATGGAACCGATTTTATAAACTCAGTCTCACTGATATGTCTCCATCGTATCTAATTTCCAAACTCGTTTGCCCTTGTTTTGGACTCTAATTTGCATGATTTGAATGGAACTAACCCGGACTGGCGTTGTTTTCAGCAGAATTGCCATAGTGTTGTTTTTGAGCAGAAATAAAAGTTCTCGGAATAACCTGGAAACTTACGAGGATTTTTCGTGAAATATATAAAAAATACTGGCGCAAGAATTAGCTGAAGACACGAAGCCAGGAGCCCACAAGCCCAGGAGGCGCCCCACCCTAGGGCGCGCGTGGCAGGCTTGTGGGGCCCACGTAGCTCCGCAGTCTCCAATTCCAACTCTATAAAGTCTCTCTTGCCCAGAAAAAATTAGGAGAGAAGAGTTCATCGCGTTTCACAACACGGAGCCGCTGCCACCACCTGTTCTTCCTCAGGAGGGCAGATCTGGAGTCTGTTCTGGGCTCCTGAGAGGGTAAATCTACGTCGTCGTCATCACCAACCATCCTTCATCACCAATTCCATGATGCTCTTCACCGTCCGTGAGTAATCTCATCGTAGGCTTGCTGGACGGTGATGGGTTGGATGAGATCTATCATGTAATCGAGTTAGTTTTGATGGGTTTGATCCCTAGTATCCACTATGTTCTTAGATTGATGTTGCTACTACTTTGATATGCTTAATGCTTGTCACTAGGGCCCGAGTGCCATGATTTCAGATCTGAACCTATTATGTTTTCATCAATATATGTGTGTTATTGATCCTATCTTGCAAGTTGTAGTCACCTACTATGTGTTATGCCCCGGCAACCCCGGAGTGACAATAACTGGAACCACTACCGGAGATGACCATAGTATGAGGAGTTCATGTATTCACAATGTGCTAATGCTTTGTTTCGGTTCTCTATTAAAAGGAGACCTTAATATCCCTTAGTTTCCATTAGGACCCCGCTGCCACGGGAGGGATGGACAAAAGATGTCATCCAAGTTCTTTTCCATAAGCACGTATGACTAAATGCGAAATACATGCCTACGTTACATTGACGAACTGGAGCTAGTTACATATCACCCTATGTTATAAATGTTACATGATGAATGTCATCCGACATAATTATCCATCACCGATCCAATGCCTACGAGATTTTCCTACACTGGTCCTTGCTAAGTTACTTTACCGCTACTGTTGTCACTATTGCTACTGTTACCGCTCCTACCGTTACTATCACACTGCTTTGCTACTAAAACAATGCTGCAGACACTAAGTCTTTCAGGTGTGGTTGAATTGACAACTCAGCTGCTAATACTCGAGAATATTCTTTGGCTCCCCTTGTCTCGAATCAATAAATTTGGGTTGAATACTCTACCGTCGAAAATTGTTGCGATACCCTATACTTGTGGGTTATCAAGACCATTTCTGGCGCCATTGCCACGGAGCATAGCTCTATTCTCTGAGTCACTTGGGATTTACGTCTGTTGATCACTATGAGGAATCCGAGAGATCCAAAAACTAAAGTCTTGCCCTGAACTACGAGGACAGGTAAGGAACTGCCATCTAGCTCTGCACTTGATTCACCTTCAGTTATGAGTAAATTTGCGACACCACCACCTATTGGTAATTCTGATATGTCGCTTGTGCTTGATGATGCTACTTCTGCTATCCATGATGCTTATGATGATGCTTTGCTTGATAATGATATGCCACTAGGTGCATTTCTTGATGCACAAATTGCTAGAGTTACTGCTGAATGTGATGATACTTCTGAAACTGATGAAATTATTGAAGTGGAACCTGCTGTTACACATGTTAGACCTAGCTATCCTAGATATGAATTGCCTAATATACCTAAGGGTTATGTTATGGAGGGAGAGGTAGCTGAAGACTTTCTTGCTTGTAAGGATAGCTATGATCTTGAGAATTTATTACGCAAGTGGAAAGAAAAATCTTTGGATGCTAGAATGAAATATGATCCTAAGTTGTGTTCGTAGTCCCCAGGATATGATTTACTACTTCTCTGAGAAATATTTTTCTGCCCATAAGAAACAAGCTGCCTTGCAGGATATATATAACTTTGTGCAAGTTGAAGAAGAGAGTCTCCCACAAGCTTGGGGGAGGCTTGTCCAGTTACTGAATGCTTTGCCTGATCACCCTCTCGAGAAAAATGAAATACTTGATATCTTTTATAATGGACTAACCGATGCTTCTAGGGACCACCTAGATAGTTGTGTTGGTTGTGTTTTCAGGGAAAGAACTGCGGAACAAGCTCGAATTCTATTGAATAATATCTTGAGCAATGATAATGCTTGGACTATTCCCGAACCACCTCCGAAGCCAACTCCGACGAAAAGAGGTATTCTATTCCTCAGTCTTGAAGATATGGAAGAAGCCAAGAAATATATGCAAGAGAAAGGTATTAAATCTGAAGATGTTAAGAATCTACAACCTATTGAAGAAATACATGGTCTTGATAACCTGACACAGGTAGTAGAGGTAAATTCTCTTCGTAGATTCAATGGGAGTGATATTCCTTATGATAAACCTGCTAGCTTATGCTTAGATGAATTTGATAACTTCGTTGCCAAACAACAAAGTTTCAATGATTATGTTAGCAGACAATTGAGACAAAATTCTCGTATGATTAATCATATAACTGCTTGTGTGGATAGAAATGTCAATGATCTTAAGCTTTTGGGTAAACATGCTTCTATGGTCACTACTCAAGTAGAACAAGTACTTAAGGCTCAGAATGACTTGCTTAATGAGTTGAATGTGAATTCTGTTAGAGTTGTCACTAGAGGTGGTAGAATGACTCAGGAACCTTTGTATCTTGAGGGCCATCCTAAGAGAATTGAGCAAGATTCTCAAGGAGTTAACACTGATGCACCTAGTCATACTGGTATTAGGAAGAAAAAGAAAGATGATAGGAACTTGCATGCTAGCAAACATGTTGCTGTTACACCCGAGAATCCAAATGATGTATCTGTTTCTGATGCCGAAACACAACCTGGTGATGAACATGAGCCTAGTGATAATATTGATAGTGGTGTTCATGTTGATGCTCAACCTAGTAATGATAAGTATGTGGAGATTGAACCTGTTGTTGATCTTGATAACCCACAACCTAAGAACAGGAGATATGATGAGAATGATTTTATTGCTAGGAAGCATGGTAAAGAAAGAGAACCATGGGTTCAGAAACCCATGCCCTTTCCTCCCAAACCATCCAAGAAAAAGTACGATGAGGATTTTGAGCGCTTTGTTGAAATGATTAGACCTGTCTTTTTGCAAATGTGTTTGACTGATATGCTTAAAATGTCTCCTTATGCTAAGTACATGAAAGATATTGTGACTAATAAAAGGAGGATACCTGAGGTTGAGATTTCCACCATGCCGTCTAATTACACCTTCAAGGGTGGGACTCCTAAGAAACTAGGTGATCCCGGAGTGCCCACTATACCTTGCTCCATTAAAGGAAATTATGTTAGAACTACTTTATGTGATCTTGGAGCTGGTGTTAGTGTTATGCCTCTCTCTTTATATCGTAGACTTGAATTGGATAAGTTGACACATACTGAAATTTCTTTGCAAATGGCCGACAAATCAACTGCTTTTCCTATCGGCATTTGCAAGGATGTGCCTGTTGTGGTTGCAAATGTTACTATCTTAATGGACTTTGTTATTCTTGATATTCCCGAGGATGATGCCATGGCGGTCATCCTTGGAAGACCCTTTTTAAACACTGTAGGGGTTGTTATTGATTGCAACAAAGGCAATGTCACTTTCCATGTTAATGGTAATGAGCACACGGTGCACTTTCCAAAGAAACAATATCGAGTTCATTGCATCAATGCTATTGAAAAAACTTCATCAATTCTTATTGGAAGCTTTGAATGCCCTATACCTACTGTCAAGATGAAGTATGATTTACTTGTTGGGGATATGCACATCCCCGTTGAGGTAACCTAGTGATTATTCGAAAATTCTCCGGTTTTATGTGATTCAAAAAAAGTTTGTCAAGGAGACTTGATCAACCTCATTGACAGATTTCTTTTGATGACCATGAGATGGATGAATCTAGAAGTCACAACCTTGTGTTCCCAACTTTTACTTTCTGTTGTTTAGAAGAAAAATAATAAATTTAGCATTATTTTCCTGGTTTCTGTTTTTTCCGTTCCTTAGAAAAGTTACCCGAAAATAAAAGTTCTCCAAATGCCCTAAAATTAGAGTATGATTTTTTCTGGAATATTAGAAAATTTCTGAGATAGAAAGCTAGTCAGGGGGAAGCACCAGTGGGCCACAAGGCCAGGAGGCGCGGCCACCCCCCTGGCCGCGCCTGGCAGGCTTGTGGGCCCCACGTGGCCCCCCTCCACTTATTCTAGCTCCCATCTCCTTCGTCAACCTCCAGAAAAAATCATTCCACAGCTCAAACATGTGTTCTAGCTCTTTGTGCTGCATTTTTTGATCTCCTTGTGCAAAGCCCCATTCACCAAACTGTTTTGGGTAAATTGTTCCTTGGTATGTGACTCCTCCATTGGTCCAATTAGTTTTTGTTCTAGTGCTTTATTCGTTGCATATATTTGATGCCTTGGTGACCCTGTTCTTGAGCTTTGCATGTTAATTTTAGTTGGTCCCAAGTAGTTTTGATGCATGATATGGCCTTTAGGCACTTGCAGGAGTAGTTGCTATGAGTTTTGTTGAGCCTTGTTCACTTTTCTTTTGAGTCACTAAAAATTTCAGAAATTTTCAAAGAAAGAAAAAGGAAAAGATGAGGAGGTTCCTAAGACGCTCTTCAAGCAGTGACCCCAAGGAAGATGAAAATGAGAAGAAGAAACCCAAGTATCCGGTCCCCCGAGTTGCAGAAGTTCGAGCGTGCGAGTGGCCAAGCGATGTGTTCTTACACACCGCCGGTTGATACGTCTCCAACGTATCTATAATTTTTGATAGTTCCATGCTATTATCTTGTCAAACTTTGTATGTTTTGTATGCCTTTTATATCTTTTTTGGGACTAACTTATTAACTCAGTGCCAAGTGCCAGTTCCTGTTTTTTCGTGTTTTTTTACCTTTTTCAGAGGAGAATATCAAACGGAGTCCAAACGGAATAAAACCTCCGAAAAGATTTTTTTCCGGAACAAAAGATACGCAGGAAGCTTGAGAACCAAGGCACAGGGCACGAGGGGAGGCCACAAGCCCCATAGTTGCGGCCTGGGGGGCCGCGCCTAGCAGGCTTGTGGGCGCCCTGTGGCTCCTCTGCCCTACTTCTTCCTCCTATAAATCCCCTAAAAATCCAAAACCATGGGAGAGAGCCACGAAAATACTTTTCCGCCGCCGCAAGCTTCTGTCTCCGCAAGGTCCCATCTGGGGCACGTTCTGGTGCCCTGCCGGAGGGGGGATTCAGATACGGAGGGCTTCTTCATCAACACCATTGCCTCTCCGATGATGCGTGAGTAGTTCATCTTAGACCTTCGGGTCCATAGCTAGTAGCTAGATGGCTTCTTCTCTCTCTTGGATCTTAAATACAAAGTTCTCCATGATCTTCATGGAGATCTATCCGATGTAATCTTATTTTGCGGTGTGTTCATCGAGATTCGATGAATTGTGGATTTATGATCAGATTATCTATGAATCTTATTTGAGTTTCTACTGATCTCTTATATGCATGATTTCATGTCCTTGTAATTCTCTTCGAGTTGTGGGTTTTATTTGGCCAACTTGATCTATGATTCTTGCAATGGGGGAAGTGCTTGGTTTTGGGTTCATACCGTGTGGTGACCTCACCCAGTGACAGAAGGGGTAGCGAGGCACGCATCGTGTTGTTGCCATCAAGGGTAAAAAGATGGGATTTATATCTATTGCATGAATTTATCCCTCTACATCATGCCATCTTGCTTAAGGCGTTACTCTCTTTGTCATGAACTCAATACACTAGATGCATGCTGGATAGCGGTCGATGTGTGGAGTAATAGTAGTAGATGCAGAAAGTATCGGTCTACTTGTCTCGGACGTGATGCCTATATGTATGATCATTGCCTTAGACATCGTCATGAATTTGCGTGGTTCTATCAATTGCTCGACAGTAATTCGTTCACCCACCGTAATATTTTATATCATGAGAGAAGCCTCTAGTGAACACTATGGCCCCCGGGTCTACTTCACATTATATTTTCAGCCCTACACTTTTACTTTGTTGCACTTTTCGCCTTCAGATCTCACCTTGCAATCAATCGTGAAGGGATTGACAACCCCTTTGTAGCATTGGGTGCAAGTTTGCTGTTTTTGCGCAGGTACTTTAGAGACTTGGCTTGATACTCCTACTGGATTGATACCTTGGTTCTTTAAACTGAGGGAAATACTTACTGCTACTATGCTGCATCACCCTTTCCTCTTCAAGGGAAAAAAACAACGCAAGCTCAAGAGGTAGCAAGAAGAATTTCTGGCGCAGTTGCCGGGGAGCATCAAGTGAAGCTTATCCAAGTAAGTGTCGCAAACTCATCTCTTGCAATTACATTTTTTGCCTCTCCTTTTCCTCTCCCTCACTTCTGAAAAACAAAAATTTACAAAAATATTTGCCTTTTTCGTTCGCCCTTTTCTTTCGATTGCTTTCTGTTCGCTTGTGTGCTTGTCTGCTTGCTGAAGTCACCATGACTGAAAACACCAAACTTTGTGACTTCTCAAATACTAATAATAATGATTTTATTAGTACTCCGATTGCTCCCGCCACTAGTGCGGAATCATATGAAATCAATGCTGCTTTGCTGAATCTTGTTATGAAAGAGCAATTCTTCGGCCTTCCTAGTGAAGATGCCGCATCCCATCTTAATACCTCCATTGAGTTATGCGATATGCAAAAGCAGAAAGATCTGGATAATGATGTGATTAAATTGAAGCTATTTCCGTTCTCACTACGAGATCGAGCAAAAACTTGGTTTTCATTTTTGCCCAAAAATAGTATTGATTCTTGGAACAAGTGCAAAGATGCTTATATATCCAAGTATTTTCCACCGACTAAGATTATCTCTCTCCATAATGATATCATGAATTTTAAGCAACTAGATCATGAACATGTTGCACAATCTTGGGAGAGAATGAAATTGATGATTAGAAATTGTCCCGCTCATGGCTTGAGTCTTTGGATGATTATACAAATCTTCTATGCTGGTTTGAATTTTGCTTCTAGAAATATCTTGGACTCCGCCTCCGGTGGAAATTTCATGGAAATAACATTAGGATAAGCTACAAAACTCCTAGACAATATCATGACAAACTATTCTCAGTGGCACACTCAAAGGTCACCTACTAGTAAAAAAGTGCACGCTATAGAAGAAATTAACTCTTTGAGTGCTAAGATGGATGAGTTAATGAAATTGTTTGCTAGTAAAGGTGCTCCTTTAGATCCAAATGATATGCCCTTGTCTTCCTTGATTGAGAGTAGAAATGAAAGCTTGGATGCTAATTTTGTTGGTAGGAATAATTTTGGCAACAACAATGCTTTTAGAGGAAACTATATTCCTAGGCCTTTTCCTAGTAATCCCTCTAATAACTTTCGCAACTCCTACAACAATGCTCATGGAAATTACAATAAATTACCCTCTGATCTAGAGAGTAATATTAAAGAGTTTATCAACTCGCAAAAGATTTTCAATGCCTCCATAGAAGAAAAACTACTCAAAATTGATGATTTGGCTAGGAGCGTTGATAGAATGTCTCTTGATATTGATGCTTTGAAAGTTAGATGTGCTCCTCCCAATATCAATATGGATGAAACTTTGAAAGCTATGCGTGTTTCCATGAATGAGAGTAAAGAAAGAACCACCCAAATTCGTGCTAGACATGAATGGCTTAAAAAGGCGTGTTCTCGCGATGAGAATCACGAAGATCTTAAAGTGCTTGGTGTGACTCCCGTTGAATCCTTGTTTTATAGTGTCAAACCTAATGATGATGGGGCTGGATATGAATCCACTTTGGATAAAAACGCCCCAATGATTCGGAGTCCATCTATCTTGCTGCTAAAAGCATTGAAAGTGGAGTAGAGGATATGAAAACTTTGAGTAATAATGAAACTACTACTTTGGATTTCAAGGAATTCAATTATGATAGTTTCTCTTTGATTGAATGTATTTCCTTGATGCAATCCATGCTAAACTCTCCACACGTTTATAGCCAAAACAAGGCCTTTACCGATCATATGTCGATGCTATGATGAAATCTTTTGAAGAGAAACTTGAATTGGAAGTTTCTATTCCTAGAAAACTTCATGATGAGTGGGAACCTACTATCAAAATCAAGATCAAAAACTATGAATGCAATGCTTTGTGTGATTTGGGTGCTAGTGTTTCCGCGATTCCAAAGTCTTTATGTGATGTTCTAGGCTTCAGTGAGATTGATGAGTGCTTTCTTAATTTGCATCTTGCAGATTCTACTGTTAAGAAACCTATGGGAAGGATAAATGATGTTCTTATTATTGCAAATAGGAACTATGTACCCGTAGATTTCATTGTGCTTGATATTGATTGCAATCCTACATGTCCTATCATTCTTGGTTGACCTTTCCTAAGGACTATTGGTGTTGTCATCGATATGAAGGAAGGGAATATTAGATTTCAGTTTCCATTAAAGAAGGGCATGGGACATTTTCCTAGAAAGAAAATAAGATTGCCTTATGAATCCATGATTAGGGATACTTATGGTTTGAGCACCAAAGACGACGATACGTGATTCTATCGCCTTATGCCTAGCTAAGGGCGTTAAACAATAGCGCTTGTTGGGAGACAACCCAATGAATTTATCTTTGCTTTCTGTTTTCTATTTTGTTGCGTCCACACCATCATAATTCTGTTATGATTGTGTTTTTTGTGTTTCTTTTTGTGTTTGAGCCAAGTAAAACCTTTATGACTAGTTTTGGTGATGGTTGTTTGATCATGCTGGAAAAAGACAGAAACTTTTCGCTCACGAAAATATTTTTCTTTTTTATCCAGAAAGAGCTTTTGAGTTGATTCTTTATGCTGCTGGTTCATATGCCAATTTCCCAAATTGTCGTAATTTTTCAGAATTTTTGAGATAATATAAGTATACGAAGTATACAAATTGCTACAGACTGGTCTGTTTTTGACAGATTATGTTTTTGTTGTGTTGATTGCTTATTTTGATGAAACTATGGATAGTATCGCGGGGTACTAGCCATGGAGAAGTGAGAATACAGTAATCTAACACCAATATAAATAGAAATCGAGTTTTCTAGAGTACCTAAAGGGGTGGTAGTTTGTTTTCTTGTACTAATGATATCACGAGTTTCTGTTTAAGTTTTGTGTTGTGAAGTTTTTAAGTTTTGGGTGATGTTCTCATGGACAAAGGGATAAAGAGTGGAAAGAACTCAAGCTTGGGGATGCCCAAGTCCTCCCAATCCAAATCAAGGACACCAAAAAGCCTAAGCTTGGGGATGCCCCGGGAAGGCATCCCCTCTTTCGTCTTCAATCCATCGGTAACATTACTTGGAGCTATATTTTTATTCACCACATGATATATGTTTTGCTTGGAGCGTCGTGTATTATAGGATTCTTTTCTTTTTGTTGTGTCACAATCATCCTTGTTGCACACCTTTTGAGAGAGACATGCACTCATCATGAATTTGCTAGAACACTCATTGAGCTTCGCTTATATCTTTTGAGTTAGGCAATTTAGCTCACATGTGCTTCACTTTTATCTTTTGAGCTAGATAACTTTGCTCTAAGTGCTTCACTTAGATCTTTTAGAGCATGGCTGTGTCATATTTTGGAGAAATAAGAACTCTTGATCTTCACTTATATCTTTTTGAGAGTGCTCTCTCTGAGTAACTTGGTAGTTGGCTTGTGGTATGAAAGTAGTCCTAAAGATGATAGGCATCCAAAGAGGATACAATAAAACTTCCATATTCATGTGCATTGATTAGAAGGAGAAGTTTGATTCCTCTCAATTAGTTTTGAGACATGGATTTGGTAATATTAAGAGTCATGTTAGTAGGGTGTTGTGAATCTAGAAATACTTGTGTTGAAGTTAGTGATTCCCGTAACATGCACGTATGGTGAACCGCTATGTTAGGAAGTCGGAGCATAATTGATTTATTAATTGTCATCCTTTGTGTTGCGGTCGGGATCGCGCGATGGTTAACACCTACCAACCCTTCCCCTAGGAGTATGCGTTTAGCACTTTGTTTCGATTGCTAATAAAAACTTTCGCAATAAGTATGTGAGTTCTTCATGACTAATGTGAGTCCATGGTATAGATGCACTTTCACCTTCCACCATTGCTAGCCTCTCTGGTGCCGCGCAACTTTCGCCGGTACACAAAACCACCATAGACCTTCCTCAAAACAGCCACCATACCTACCTATCATGGCCTTTTCATAGCCATTCCGAGATATATTTCCATGCAACTCCCACCGTTCCGTCTCATGACTTGTGCCATCACTTACATATTGCCATTGCATGATCGTAAGATAGCTAGCGAGTCATACGCTAAGCTAGATCATTGCACATCCCGGTACACTACCGAAGGCATTTCTTATAAGAGTCATCATTGTTCTAAGCTTTGAGCTGTGAGTAAATAAAAGTGTGATGATCATCATTATTAGAGCATTGTCCCGTGTGAGGAAATAAAAAAAAGAGGCCAAAGTTGCCCACAAAAAAATATATATGGGAAGAGGTCAAAGAGCCCAAATAAAAAAAAGAGAAGGGACAATGCTACTATCTTTTTCCACACTTGTGCTTCATAATAGCACCATGTTCTTCATGATTGAGAGTCTCTTGTTTTGTCACCACCATATACTAGTGGGAATCTTCATTATTTAACGTGGCTTGTATATTCCAATGATGGGCTTGCTCAAAATTTCCCTAGGTGTTCGTGAGCAAGCAAGTTGGATGCACACCCACTAGTTCTCCTTTTGTGATTTCGCATACTTATAGCTCTAAGTGCATCCATTGCATGGTAATCCCTACTCTTTCACATTGATATCTATTGATGGGCATCTCCATAGCCCTTCGATACGCCGAATCAATGTGACCATCTCCTCCTTTTTGACCTTTTTCAGAGGAGAATATAAAACGGAGTCCAAACGGAATAAAACCTCCGAAAAGATTTTTTTTCCGGAATAGAAGATACGCAGGAAGCTTGAGAACCAAGGCAGAGGGCACCAGGGGAGGCCACAAGCCCCCTAGCCGTGGCCTAGGGGGGGCGCGCCTAGCAGCCTTGTGGGCCCCCTGTGGCTCCTCTGCCCTACTTCTTCCGCCTATAAATCCCCAAAAACTCCAAAACCACGGGAGAGAGCCACGAAAATACTTTTTCGCCGCCGCAAGCTTCTGTCTCCGCAAGATCCCATCTGGGGCACGTTCTGGTGCCCTGTCGGAGGGGGATTCGGATACGGAGGGCTTCTTCATCAACACCATTGCCTCTCCGATGATGCGTGAGTAGTTCACCATAGACCTTCGGGTCCATAGCTAGTATCTAGATGGCTTCTTCTCTCTCTTGGATCTTCAATACAAAGTTCTCCATGATCTTCATGGAGATCTATCCGATGTAATCTTCTTTTGCGGTGTGTTTGTCGAGATCCGATGAATTGTGGATTTATGATCATATTATCTATGAACCTTATTTGAGTTTCTTCTGATCTCTTATATGCATGATTTCATATCCTTGTAATTCTCTTCGAGATGTGGGTTTTGTTTGGCCAACTTGATCTATGATTCTTGCAATGGGAGAAGTGCTTGGTTTTGGGTTCATACCGTGCGGTGACCTCACCCAGTGACAGAAGGGGTAGCGAGGCACGCATCGTGTTGTTGCCATCAAGGGTAAAAAGATGGGTTTTATATCTATTGCATGAATTTATCCCTGTACATCATGTCATCTTGCTTAAGGCGTTACTCTGTTTGTCATGAACTCAATACACTAGATGCATGCGGGATAGCGATCGATGTGTGGAGTAATAGTAGTAGATGCAGAAAGTATCGGTCTACTTGTCTCGGACGTGATGCCTATATGCATGATCATTGCCTTAGATATCGTCATGACTTTGCGCGGTTCTATCAATTGCTCGACAGTAATTCGTTCACCCACCATAATATTTGCTATCATGAGAGAAGCCTCTAGTGAACACTATGGCCCCGGGGTCTACTTCACATCATATTTTCAGCCCTACACTTTTACTTTGTTGCACTTTCCGCCTTCAGATCTCACCTTGCAATCAATCGTGAAGGGATTGACAACCCCTTTGTAGCATTGGGTGCAAGTTTGCTGTTTTTTGCGCAGGTACTTTAGAGACTTGGCTTGATACTCCTACTGGATTGATACCTTGGTTCTCAAACTAAGGGAAATACTTACTGCTACTGTGCCGCATCACCCTTTCCTCTTCAAGGGGAAAAAACCAACGCAAGCTCAAGAGGTAGCACCGGTCTTTATGAGGATTTTTATTACTTGGTGGAGAACGCAGGCCTTACCGCATTTGTCAAAGATAAGTGTCCACAATACCTCCTCCTCACTAATATTTTCGTGCAAAGCTTTAATTTCTATCCAAGGAAGAGTCCTCTTATGGTTGATTTCAAGTTATATGATATCCCCCAGCGCATGTCACTTTAGGATTTCTGCAATGTTCGCAATTTACTTTATGTTGGGGATATTCATGAACCTCGTCCACGGGACTTGGAGGCTTTCATTGATACTATTGTTGTAGGAGAGGAGAGAGGAGTGTCTTGCGCTAGAGTTGCTAGCATACATTTTCCCGTGCTTCGATATCTCTCATTATTTGTGGGAAAATGTTTGATTGGCCGTGGGAAAGCTGGGGCTCTTAGCTCCCCGGGTCTTGCGGTTTTGTGCGAAGCTCTTTATAATGATAAAACTTATAGCTTGGGCGCTATAGTGGCTCAACGGTTGAACACGAACCATACTAAAGGCGATGTTTATGGAGGTATCTATGCTACCCGTCTTGCTAAACATTTTAAGATACCTATTAGATTGTACGAGGAAGAAGAGATGCTTCTTCCTGAGAGATATTTAGATTATGATAGCATGGTTCGCCATGATTTTATTGATAAAGATAATAATAAGAGGATGATTTATAACTTGTTATTTAGCCAGGGTACTCGTGAGACTATTACTTTGCCTGCTCCTTCTTTGTTCAATCTTCATCTAGGTAGGTACATTATTATGCCCTCGGACATCTACGCATATTGGGGCACACCGCCACCGCAGGTGCCCATGCCCGAGCTACCAGTCGAGTACCAAACGCCAGTTAATCAGTGGGAGCCACAGGAGCTCACCCAGCAGTGGCACCCTCAGTACACTCCAGAGTACCCCGGAGACGGTTACTTCCCTCCTTGGGAGTAGACCAACTTAGGCCAAAAGCCTAAGCTTGGGGGAGTACGTGTTTCTCACCGACTTTATATTCTTGCTCACACATTCACTTTGATAGTTGGTGTTCACACTTTGCCATTGTATCATCCATGCTAGTTTATTTCTTTTTCTCGCTTTCTTCTCGTGTGTTTGTTTAAATTGAGAAAAAAAATAGTTGTAAGTTTACGTTCCATCTTGCTTAGTGGTAATTAAAAAGAAAACCCAAAAAGATTTCACATTCTTCTTTTGCTTGTTGGGAGCTTTCCCGTGTAAATAGTTTTCTTTTTCTTTGGGTCAAGGTAGAAGACCATGATTAAAATGATTAGTGGCTCTCGTATGCATTATTGTTTATCCACCAAAGAGCCATATTACTTTGTCTTCTCCTCTGAGTTTGCTTGCAGATTCCATCTTAGTCCAATGCACGAACACTCTCATTATTATTCACATCATTCGGTCTTGCAAGTGAAAGGCAATAATGACGATATATGATGAAGTGACTGAGCCTGAAAAAGCTGGTATGAACTTGACCTATTTTGTTTTTGTAAATATGACTAGCTCATCATTCCTAATTCAGCATTGTTATGAGAGAAACATGTTTGCAATGACAATTTAGAGATCATAGTTTCTGATGCCATGCTTAATTAGCTAGGAGCTTATAATGGTTTGTCTTGGATGACAACATGAATTTCAAGATGATTATGATGTAGTATGATAGGATGGTATCCTCCTTTGAATGATTCAACTGGCTTGACTTGGCACATGTTCACGCATGTAGTTGAAACAAAATCAACATAGCCTCTATGATATTCATGTTTATGGTGATTTATATCCTACTCATGCTTGCACTCAACATTGGTTAATTTCAATGCATATTAATGACTGTTGTCGCTCTCTAGTTGGTCGCTTCCCAGTCTTTTGCTAGCCTTCACTTGTACTAAGCGGGAATACTGCTTGTGCATCCACCTCCATAAACCCAAAGTTGTTCCATATGCGTCCACCATACCTACCTATATGCGGTATCTCCTGTCGTTCCAAGTAAATTTGCATGTGCCACTCTCTAAACCTTCAAGTAATAATCTGTTTTGTATGCCCAAACCGCTCATGTGGTGACAAGGGGCGGTCAGTATCTTCCATGCTAGGTATGTTATCCTCGATATGTGTTTATTCACTATCACTCACGAGAAAGGGGTCGGTAATCGGAATGCCCAGTTCCATGCTGTGACTGGATCTTCTTTGCCATAAATTACAATGTTCAGTCAGCCCTTGGTCTTTGAAGGTGCTCTGCATTTATGTTTTGCGGTCTCAGAAAGGGCTAGCGAGATACCATATGTTCATATTGTATTATGATTGTTTTGATTGACGTGTTGACGTTTGAAACTTATTATTATTGCTCGCTAGTTGATTATGCCATTGATATGAGTACACCATGAGACCTAAATGTTATACCTTATGTGGTTAGCTTACGATCTTACTGAAAATCTGAATATGAGTTAGACATAATTACAACAACAAGATGAAACAGAGTTTGTAAAAGTTTTTCTTTTGTCTCTTTCAGTCTGTCAACTGAATTGCTTGAGGACAAGCAAGCTTTAAGCTTGGGGGAGTTGATACGTCTCCATCGTATCTACTTTTCCAAACTCTTTTGCCCTTGTTTTGGACTCTAATTTGCATGATTTGAATGGAACTAACCCGGACTGACGTTGTGTAGAAATAAAAGTTCTCGGAATGACCTGGAAACTTACGAGGATTTTTTGTGGAATATATAAAAAATACTGGCGCAAGAATTACCTGAAGACACGGAGCCAGGAGCCCACAAGCCGAGGAGCCCCGCCCCCTAGGGCGCGCCTGGCAGGCTTGTGGGGCCCACGTAGCTCCGCAACCTCCAATTCCAACTCTATAAAGTCTCTCTCGCCCAGAAAAAATTAGGTGAGAAGTGTTCATCGCGTTTCATGACACGGAGCCGCCGCCACCACCTGTTCTTCCATGGGAGGGCAGATCTGGAGTCCGTTCTGGGCTCCGGAGAGGGGAAATCGACGCCGTCGTCATCACCAACCATCCTTCATCGCCAATTCCATCAAAACTAACTCGATTACATGATATATCTCATTGTAAGCTTGTTGTACGGTGATGGGTTGGATGATATCTATCATGTAATCGAGTTAGTTTCGATGGGGTTTGATCCCTAGTATCCACTATGTTCTAAGATTGATGTTGCTACTACTTTGCTATGCTTAATGCTTGTCACTAGGGCCCGAGTGCCATGATTTCAGATCTGAACCTATTATGTTTTCATCAATATATGTGTGTTCTTGATCCTATCTTACAAGTTGTAATCACCTACTATGTGTTATGACCCGGCAACCTCGGACTGACAATAACCGGAACCACTCCCGGAGATGACCATAGTATGAGGAGTTCATGTATTCACTATGTGCTAATGCTTTGTTCTGGTTCTCTATTAAAAGGAGACCTTAATATCCCTTAGTTTCCATTAGGACCCCGCTGCCACGGGAGGGATGGACAAAAGATGGCATGCAAATTCTTTTCCATAAGCACGTATGACTAAATACGGAATACATGCCTACGTTACATTGACGAACTGGAGCTAGTTACATATCACCCTATGTTATAACTGTTACATGTTAAAATTTCATCTGACATAATTATCCATCACCGATCCAATGCCTACGATCTTTTCCTATACTGGTCCTTGCTAAGTTACTTTACAGCTACTGTTGTCACTATTGCTACTGTTACCGCTGCTACCGTCACTATCACACTACTTTGCTACTAAAACTTTGCTGCACACACTAAGTATTTCAGGTGTGGTTGAATTGACAACTCAACTGCTAATACTTGAGAATATTCTTTGGCTCCCCTTGTGTTGAATCAATAAATTTGGCTTGAATACTCTACCCTCAAAAACTGTTGCGATCCCCTATACTTGTGGGTTATCACTCACCAAGTTGCATACTACGGCAGATCAGATCCAAAATTTCTACTTCTTCTACACTACGAGACTTATCTAGTGGAAGGTAGGGTTTGCACACGGTGGCTCGAAGAAAATCTTTCCCAATGCGTGAGAATCAGATATGGGAACGCAAAAGGAAATCGGATCTGTACCCTAACTTGGTGGCGGTCCGGCGATGGCGACGTCAGCGGAGTTGATTGCATCGACGGCGGTGAATCCCAGAGGCAGCGGCACTCGGGGACACAAAGGCGATGACCTGGGGTCTCGGGGGAAGCGAGGGTTTGGGGAACGAACGGTTTTGATGAAGCGAAGTCAAAAGATTCGGTCCGTAGATATATATACCCATGCACTGTCGGTGTCACCGAGATGGAAAAATCGGTGTCACTGAGTTCATCAACTGTCAGTAGACAGGGAAACTCGGTGTAACCGAGTTAGCGATTTTGGTGGAACCGAGATAGGAAAACCTGATCAACTTTGAAAAAGCAGTGGCGCCGAGTTTGTGTAGTTGGACACACCGAGTTTTTCAAAGAGGTTTTAGAAGGCAACCTTTGACGATACGGAACTCCGAGTGCACCTTCACACAAAGGGATCGACAAGTGCTTGTTCAAGTTTTGTGATGAAGCATGAATAGAACTTGAGTTGAGATAGTATAGATAGCTAGATAAGGGTCCCAGGCATTCTTCTCCATCCAATTGGCAAAAGATAAATCAAAAGCCAATTAACAACAATTGGATGTCCTCGAATGATCAAACACATGCAGACCAACATGCTCACACAATAATAATGATGAATAAAACATGGTGAACATGCACAAACATCCTAGCAGCTATCAAGCACTTGGGCGATGACAAAGTCATCTATATACGAGTATATTGAGATAGGAGCCAAGTAAGATTACTTGATCATAGGTCATACTCATCGTTAAGCACAAGTGGGTTACCACTTTTACATAAGCATTAATGTGTTCATATCCTTAGGAGATGCTTATACTCAAGTCTTAGAGTAAAGCTCCCCTTTGATATGATATCCCCACTAAGAGGGATCAACTAACCTTGGGTTTTGTCGTATAAGACTTCAAGTAGATGAAGTAGTGGTGGATGCTCAATGTTGATGAAGATCATCTTGAGTTCGGAGCAATCCTTGTTGTTTTCATACTCCTTTCACCTATGTGGGTTAGTCCCAAAGCAAAAAAGAACATATGCAAGAATATCTATGGACATGGAGTGAAACACACATGGGATAATGTCCAAAGATGCATTAATTACCTTGTTCATTGCTTACCTTTGAGGGAATGTGTGACTCCTTGAACTAATGCATATGGTTGAGGTTGATTGCAAATAGTTCTTGCCAAAATGAATAAGAGTGAATTTCATTGGCAGAGTCACCCCTCAAGAACTTCTAGTTCTTCCTCTTGGGAATCCACACCAAATTGATGGGGATCCTTGGAGTTGTGGTAGCACTTGTTGAGGTAGAGCCAGTAGTATCCTTGGGAATCCACTTGACCTTGGCTTGGGGTTCTTCTTTAAATAGGTCAACGTCATCTTGAAACTTTCCATTGCCTTTGTGGTCTTGTGGTAGAAGGCCATCTTGTGAGCTTGTTCCTTTGGGAGGAATGGAATCACACTTCTCTTCTTGGGGGACAAACTTGGGAGAGGGATATGGACCTTTGTCCCAAACATCTTCGTTGACGTTGAAGTAGCCAACACCTTGTTTCTTCTGATCTCCTCCTTGCTTGCGCACAATTTCCTCAAATTGCTTACTTCTGACAAGACTCTTGAATACACCACTCTCTATAATCCCTTTCAATAGATCATTTTCTTGCTCAAGTGTAACTTGGCTAAGAGAATCGTTAGTGAAATCAATAGAGGTACTAGCAACAACATTATTGGATTTAGCTTTAGCGTTGTTGTTACTAGATGAAGAAACCTTCTTGCCTTTATTACTAGTGTTCCTATGTTTAACTTGTGGAACAAAGTTAGACAAGATTAATCATTTGTCTAGATAAGAAGAACTCTTCTTCCGAAGATCATCATTGATTTCTTTTAAGAACTCATGTTCTTGCTCCAAGTTGAGCTTCTCAAAGTGTAGCTTCTCATGGGTTCTTGCAAGCTCTCTATGATCTTCTAGAGTAGTCTCATGAGCTAACTTCAGAGTTTTTAATTCTTGAGTTAGTCGTTCAATTTTTTATTATCATCATCATTCGATTTCTCTTGACTAGCATGATACATAGCAAGTTCATTTTCAGTGCATTCACTAGCTTTATATAGAAGCAAGTCATCTTCTCCTAACAAGCCATCCTCATCACTACTGAAATCAAGATACTCAGGATGTGATACCTTGGGGCCTTTAGCCATGAAGCGGTTTCTGACTCCCTCAGTTGGTGAATCAAATAAGTCATAGGAGTTGGTGGAAACAAGTGCAATCCCGGCAACACCTTCATCTTGACTATAGTCAGAGTGGGAGTGACAGATACCCTCGGAGTGGTGATCAGACTCGGAGCGAGAGACCCATTCACCAACATGATCTTGATGTCTTCTGTTGAACTCCTCTTGGTGTATTTGTCCTTCTTCTCTGATTCCTTGCCTCTCCGTGTGTGTCTTAATTCATAGTGATCTTCTCTCCTCCTTCTCTCTCTACGAGGTGACTCATCTCTTGAGCTTCATCTTCGAGGTGACTCTTTCATTCTCTTTTAGGGAGCCGAGTACTCATTTGAGTAGTGTCCGGGCTTCCCAAAATTGTAGTAGTTTCGGACACGACTGGACGAACGCTTCTCATCATGTCTTGAACTTGAGATTCTATCTTTGCCTCAACTCTTGTAGAACTTGTTGAATTTTCTCACCATGAGGCTTATCTCTTCATCAGTGACAAGATTGTCTTTTGAAGTAGCGGGAGCATCACATGAACTTTATAAGCACTGCTTGACTTATTGTGCAGGTCATCTTTGTCCTTGAGTAACATCTCATGAGCAACAATCCTACCAATGACTTCAGTTGGCTTGAGATCTTTGTAATTTGGCATCATTTGGATCAATGTGCACATTGTGTCATACTTGCCATCAAGAGCTCTAAGTATCTTCTTGATGATGAATTTGTGTCATCTCTTCGCTTCCTAAGCTGACAATCTCATTGGTGATGAGAGCTAACCTAGAGTACATTTCAGTGACTCCTTCACAATCAGTCATCTTGAACTTGTCAAGTTGACTTTGAAGCACATGCAATGTCGATTCTCTGACAGAATCAGTACCTTCGTGCATATCAACCAAAGTATCCCAAATTTCTTTTGCATTCTCAAGACGACTGATTTTGTTGAATTCTTCAGGGCAAAGGCAGTTGAAGATGATATCGCAGGCTTGAGCATCAAGTTGCAACATCTTCAGTTCATCAGTTGTCGCATCACGATCTGGTTCATGCCCTTCTCCAAAGAAGTTACCTTGCACACCAACATGAGTAACATCCCAAACATGAGGATTAAAGCTAAGTATGTGCATTTTCATTTTATGCTTCCAACTAGCAAAATTAGTGCCATCGAAGTAAGGACCTCTACGATGATAATTTCCCTCACTAGATGCCATACTCTCCTAGGTTGCTAAACCAATGAAGTGGAGACCAAGGCTCTGATACCACTTGTAGGATCGAAAGTATGTCTAGAGGGGGGTGATTAGACTACTTGACAAGATAACTTTTTTGCATTTTTCCAATTTTACTAGAGAGGCAGCTACGGCAGTTATAACAAATCAAGTACACCCTACACATGCAGTTCTAATAGTATAGCACCGGAAAGTAAAACATGCAACTGTAAAGTAGAGGAGTAATGTAGGGAGATCAAATGCATGAGGTTGACACGGCAGTTTTTGGCATGGTTCCATAGGTGGCGCTATCGTACGTCCATGTTCGTGGAGACTTAAACCCACGGATGGTAACGGCTGCGAGAGTCCACGGAGGGCTCCACCCACAGAGGGTCCACAAAGAAGCGGCATTGTCTATCCCATCACGGCTTCCGTCCATGGAGGACTAGCCTTACTCACGGTAGATCTTCACGAAGTAGGTGATCTCCTTGCCCTTGCAAACATCTTGGTTCAACTCCACAACACGAAGTAGGAGGCTCCCAAGCGACACCTAACCAATCTAGGAGGCACCACCCTCCAAAAGGTAATAGATGGGGTAGATCAATGAACTCCTTGCTCTTTTGCTTCTAAAGATAGTCTCCTCAACACATGGAATATGCATGGGTAGGAGAGGTTGATTTGGTGGAAAGCAGTTTGAGGAGGCTGGAGATCAAGTTTCAAATGATTGGATTGGAATATCTTGGTCTCAACACATGAGTAGGTGGTTCAGTCTCAGAAAATGGATCTGCAAATGAAGTGTGTGTTATGGGTGCTTCTCCCATGATTGAGAGGTGGGTGAATGGGTATATATAAGGAGCAGCCAAATTCTAACTGTTACACACAAAAGAGCCAACTCGATGACACCGAAGTTGAAAACTCGGTGGTACCGATTAGCACAAAGGTGTGAACTTTTGAATCTCGGTGAGACCGATATATACAACTCGGTGGCACCGAAAAGGTGACTAACGGTCTGATAGAAAAATTCGGTGGCACCGATACTCAAACTCGAAAATTCCGATTTTGTGTATCTTGGGAACAGAATGTTGGTCCTATTGAACTCGGTAGCACCAATGCAGTTTCGGTTGCACCGATTTTGTGGGAATGGCTAGGGTTTTTTGTGAGGTTCAAACTCGGTGGGTCCAATGTGGAAATGTTGGTGACACCGAATTTCCGAATGTGGAACTTGACAGAGTGGATATGTGGAAAAATGACTGAGTGTTTTGGTGGCTAACTTCGAGCATTTGAGCAATCAGTTCATTTTACTACCTCACCCCCTTTTAATAGTATTGGCTTTCCTATGGACTCACAATTGATTTCTCACAAATATAAAATGAAGAGTCTTCTAGCTTGAAGCTTGAGCCAATATTATTCCTTTCTTGCATCAAGGGGCATCTCCACAAAAACCTTAAGCCATAGCATCTTTTGAACTTTTCTGAAATATACTTGGAAAACACATTATTCCAATGATGCATATGTTGTGATCAATTATCAAAACCATCCTAGGGAGCAATTATGCTTTCAAAATAAGAATGAAAAATAATCTAACCATAGCAGGAAACATGTGGATCCAAATCAGCCCCTTATGAAGCAACGCATAAACTGGGGTTTAAGCTTCTATCACTCTCACAATCCATCATCTATTTGTTACTCCATAAGGACTTCCCTTAGGCCCATAACACAGTGAAGTGCCATGTAGTCGACGTTCACCTGACACCACTAAGAGAAGTAACAACATCTGTATCATCAAAATATCAAATGAATACCAATGTTACATGATTACTTATAACAAGACTTCTCTCGTGTCCTCAGGAACAATAATTACTACTCACACAACATCATAATTTTCAAGATCAAAGATGTAATAATAATAATTAAGCATCTGAACATAATGTCTTCCACCAAGTAATCCAACAAACATCAACTACAAGATGTAATCAACACTACTAGCAATCCACAAGTACCAATTTGAGGTTTAGAGACAAAGATTGAATACAAGTGATGGACTAGGCTTGGATATGAGATGGTGATGGTGAAGATGTTGATGAATTTTGGTCCTCCCATGAAGGACGAAGCATTGGTGATGACGATGGCTCTTATTTCACCCTCTTGGAGGGGAATTCCCTCGACAGAATCTCTTTATCGGAGAGCAAAAGGGCCTATGGCCAGGTTTCCTCCTCGAGACAGCGGCTCTTCGTCCCAAAAGATAACTTATGATTTTTTCTAGGGTAAAACACACCATATAGGAGAAGATGGTCGCCAGAGGGCTAGTAGGGGCCCGCAAGCTATGAAGGGTCGGCTAGGGAGCGCCCTCTTGGCTTGTGCCCAGCTCGTGGCCCCTCTCTCATATATTTTTGGACCAGAAATTCTTAAATATTACAGAAATATTGTCCATAAAGTTTTAGGCCATTTGGAGCAAGTTGATTTTTCTACCTTTTTCTCTGTTTCCTGGTCCGGAACTCCAATTTCCAGATATTTCCCTCTCGGTGATGTACCTCGCATATTTGGAGAGAAAAGGCATAAGAATTGTATGATAATAATGGATAATGGAGAGGATCAACACAAATATCAATAGTAATTGATGATGCAAAATGAGTGTATCACATGTCCATAAGCCAATAGGTCGACTCCTACCGACACCTATTGATGGGGTTGCCATTAAGGGTAGCGCCACAGACCTGCTATCGAGGGCCAACCTAGGGCCCCGTACGATCACGAAACTCCCATGATATCGATGTAGTCTAAGTCTCACCTGGACATACAGAGTCAGTCGGACCATCTCCGGTTAGTCGGATGTTCCCCAACACTCGGACTATGAAAAGGCGTGGACAACAAAAGGACTGCAACGGCCAGGGACTTAATCTCTCACATAAAGTTCCATGAAGCCATATGCTACCACTAATGCTATAGTTCGAGCTGCAGTTTTGTGTAACTTTCGTAGTTATTATCATTAAATGCCCTTGAAGTGAAGGCCGCGGGTCCTGGCGCACTCTATATAAGCCTGTGTTGAGCTCCCACACAAAGGTTAGGCATTATGTGCATTCACACTCCCCATAGGCAACACTAAGCCTCCGGGCTCGAGACATTGGATCTTTCCCACTCTCGAGTGGGCCTGAACTTGTACATCCGAGTGTTGCAACCGAGTCGTAGCTAGGATCCGCCCTTCATTCGTACCCGTGGTACTATTGTCAGGTTCATCCCCTCGGCAGTTGGCGCCCACCGTGGGGCTGCGCGTCTAAAAAATTCAGACGCAGTTGGAGTTTCAACCCTTTTGTCATCATGATGACACTCGGTGGTGAGATCCTTTTTGGTTCCTTCAGCTTCATCGCCGATTATTTGGTGTGGCTGCAGGATGCGCCGCTGGATACTGATGCATTGCCCGCCCGTGGTGCATCGCACTTCAGCGCGGTGGCACACGGGGTCCTTATTCGATGGTCGTCGGTGTCGTATGTATCGACATGCCCATGTCCTACCGCGGTTTGTCGCAAGCGCTCCGGGTGCTCGCAGCTGCAGTGCTGGATCAAGCATGCGGTGGCCCTTCAAGCCACCTCTGGACAGGTGTCCATGCTCAACTCAGATGAGCCCACTCTTAGCCTTTTCCCTTCCTCGGGCGACGACTCATTGGACGAGTCTGATTGCGAGAGCAGCGAAGACGCTGTGGTGATCCTGATGGCCGACACGACTAGGGGAGGGGCTCCTGGTTTTTCCGTAGGTAACTCCTGCGAACGCAATGGAGGTGATCGCCGCAATGTCGATTCCGACCTCTATGTCCGCCGACCGCTCAATGAGCAGCAATGGGAGGAACTTAGGAAGATAAATGAGCACACCCTTCTCACCCGCATCATCGGGAACAACCCGAAAGAGATCGCCCTGGAGAATGCACGCCAAACCACTCTAGCTCAGCACGAGCGGCTCGAATAATCACTCCACGACTGCGCGGCAAGGGATCAACATAGTCCCCTTCGCAACCAAGGTTTGTTTGTATGGTGAACCTGTTGCGTGATGGAACCTCGTCGTCTCCCTGGTTGTGCCCCTGTTTTGTTTCGAGCCCGCTCAACAAAACCTGCGGCAGCATCAAAGACTGATGAGGGAAAACTCGTCTGCAACGTGTCTTTGCCTGTAGAATGCTCAGGATCCGTTCCTTGAAGCAATTGCGGCGGCACGTTGCTGGCGGGCAACCAGAGCACGCAAAAAGGGACAACCATACAAATACCAAAAGGAGATCAAGGAGGGGCAAAATGCAGTTATATACCGATATTAGTTCAACACAAAGCAAAATATTATGCATGGACTAATATGAGATACATATTGCGTCGTAAGCTGCAAAACAGCACGGCGATAAAAGGAGTGGTTCAGAACTAGCTTCGGCAGCCTCCCTAGACCCTTGAGACCATAAGGATCCTGTCGGCGAGAGGGCGCACCTTGTCCCCGGCGACAGAGGCATCCACGCCAAGCGACAGCTTCTTAAACCTGTCGGACAGGTCGAGCTCTGGGTGGAAGAAGGCGAGGTTCCTCAAGACCATGTAGAGGGCGTCGCGGGCCAGTTTCCGGGGTTCGTCGGCGAAGTAGATCGCCCTGTCATCCTCATATGTCTTCAGCCCCATGAGCAAGCCCTCTAAGAAGAGTGTTAGCTTGATGTTGGGGACCTCGTGTCGGCTGACGGAGTAGGCCAAGATCTTCATGTTCATGCTCACAAGCTCGGCGGTGAGACGCTTGGCAATGTCGACCATGCTTCTGATCGAGAGGTCGCGCTGCTCGATGTGGTAGCCAAGTTGGTACTCCGCTTCCTTCTGGAGGGCTTGGGCATTAGTCAGGTCCTTCTTCAACAACACTTCTCGGGCACCGGGAGATTCAATCTTTTGCTCCAACGAGGCGGGCATGGGCTTCAAATTAGAGATGGTGTTTTTGGCGGCGTCAAGGTCTTGGCTCTTGGAAGAAACATGCGAGCGCGCCTCCTCCTATGCGGCTTGCACTTTCCGCACCTCTTCTTTGAGAGCCTCGACGTCCCCACCACTCTTAGCAAGCTCCTCCGTCAGTGTGCATAGTCGGGCCTCTAGTTCAACCTTGGTAGCAGCTGGAACGGAAAGATGGTCAGATACCTCCTTCAGCCTGGTGGCAGAAGTCCAGCAGAGCGCGGCAAGAGTTGCTTTGTGACCATCCTCTAGCTCCTTGGTGTGTTGCACAAGACGGGCCTCAAATTCCTCTTCCTTGTTGCGAAGAGAGAGTTTGAGAGCCATCTCCTGGGAGGAGATTTCTGCCTCTTTGGCATCCAAAAGCGCATTGTGCTCCACCAACCTGGTCTCCCAGGCAACAACGTTCTCCTTGGCCATGGATAGCATCTCATGCTGCCTCTTGAGAGAGTGGACCTGCTGGTTATACCACTCCCGCAACTCATTTCCCTTGCGCACCAGCCGTTTGCCTGCAAAATTGGCCTGCTCGCATTGTTACTTGGTTGCCTGCTCCATGATATTATACCTGCTTTGCATGTCCTTGATCCCTGCAGCCACAAATTCCAAGAAGGCCAGGTCCTCGGCGCCCTATGGGATCGTCGATCCCTCCAACTCTCTGGCGCAGCAGCGCCAGCACCCACTCGATTCCTTCGGTGATGTCTACGCCCACTAGGAGAGACGGATCTGGGACGGAGGACACAGCGAAGCGGTGACCACCACCAGCTGGTCTGATGGAGGTCGCGGCAACGACGGCAAGGGGTACAGCAGAGGGAAGGGACCCAGGGCCTGAAGGGCCATCTTCCCCTCAACCACGAAGGCTGGGGCAGACTAGCTTCCGGGGCTCAATGATGTCAGTCCAAGGCACACTTGAAATTTCCCGGCAACCGGGCCATGGCCCTCCGCGATAACAATCTTCTCTACCTTCGTAGTGGTAGCCTTCCCAATGTCGGCCTCCTCTTCCAGCAGCTCTGGTTCTTCGAGTGGTGGCTCTGTGGTCAAGGACAATGGGCAACACATTAAGGATCAAGATATTGGTTAAAGGAAAGCAAAAAAGTGGAAGGAAAGAAATCTCAAGCACGTGGGATACCCAACGGGATCTGTCGCACAGGAATGTCTGTTCCCCCGGCAAGGTCAGCTGCCGGGGGACAATCCGCCTCTGCTCCATCAACAGCAGAGTCTACGCAGGCAGGCTCTTCGGCGGAGGCCCTTGTCAGAGAGTCCTTCCCCATGGCGGTGGTCTCACAGAGGTCCTATACGGATGACCCCTCTTGGCGGGTCTCTTCCTGATGAACCTCTCTCGCCTCCCTGATAGATATAGGAGGTTGCCTCTCGCCATCTCCGCCACGGGGCGAGGAGTGTGTCGGGGCCTCACGGTGGGGGTTGTCCTGGGTCCTGGGCGTGCGGTTCTCCCTTGCATCTCCCTCCAGTCCCATGTCTATCGCAGGATCCTCCCTTTTCAAGGACGTGGCCCGTTTGGCCCTATGCACGAGGGGCTCCTCACCCTGCTCCCTGCCAGGACGGCGATGGCGCCAAGTCAATCAAGGCGTCAAAAAACAGGGAGAAGAACTTTGATGATGTTGGTGGCCATAGTACTTACTCCGAATCTATGAGCATGGATCCTAGCTCATATGTTGCAAGCGGCGGAGTTGATCTGCCCCTCTTAAGAGTTGGGGGAGCGGGATTCAGTGACAGGATTGGGGCCTCGGCCTAAGGTGAGTCCGGCAAATAAGTTGGGCTAGACTGGGGGCTGGGTTCCTCCTCTATAACCTTCTAACGCCTCGCAGGAGAAACATTGGCTTGAGAAGGACAGGGGGACTGGCGGCTTGCTGCCACATGCCCCTTTCCCTTAGAAGTTGTCTTCTTCCTCCTCGGGGGTGCCCGCGGAGATGCGGGGGCTGCCGCTTCCCGACCGACGCGCTAGCGAAGGCGTCGCGCTGGTTCTTGAGCTTGAGTGCCCTCCTTGAACTCCTCTTCCTGTGTCGCCGGCTCTGTCGCCTTCTCCTTCTCACCCCAGTCAAGAGAGCTTCGGCCCCGACAAGCTCCAACTGGGTATCCTCTCTCGGTTAAAGGTCCTCCTCTTCCTCCCCGGAAGAGTCGCTTCCTCCGAACCTCTTCTCTCCTTCGGAGACCACATCCTTGGCGGCTCTGGCCTACCTGTCCTCCATGACCCGGGAAGCGATAAAAGCCCTCTCCGAGTCACTGGTGGGTGCGCCTAGGTTTTCGTCTTCCTTGTGGCCCTTTCCCCCAAGCTGGAGAGCCACGCCATCTCGTCCTCCAAAGAAGGCAAGGCCCAGTCTGGTTCAACCCCGGAGGTGTTGCAGTCAGGCATCCGTTGGAGAATTGGGTTATTGGCGGAGGTTATGTTCAAGGGGATGACCCCAGCCGGCAGATGGAACGGATGCATGACGGTAAACAACTGGTCACATGGCCAACCATGGTTGTAGACTGTCAAGTTGTTGGTAGGTCCTAGGTACAGCCGCATCCACACTACACCACAACACCTGATCAAGGGAAGTTAACTGTCGGGACAAATGTGTGAACAAGGGAAAAACAAGTGCTGGTACAAGTGGGTCGGGGCAATGTAACTGCCGGTAGAATAAAAGAAACACGAGCAAATGAACTACCGGCACATCTAAGGGCGCGCTATCTGCCAGCAATGCAGATTAAGGTTTACTGTGAGGCATATATGTAACTCCCATTGAATTGTATGGATAAGTTGTGTGATATGTCCTGATTGCCTGAAATATTGTGAATGAATATTAGACATTTTTTAATTTTTATTAAATTATAGATATATGCTGCCAAAATTTCTAGTGAAATCAATGTCACGGCAGAAAAATTGTCGGGTCCACAAGTTTGTGTCGGCTGTTCCACTGCCTGTAGTTGAAATTCCTTTTCCCTAATGAATATGCCGGGAAAAAACTAACTGTCGGCAATACGTAGGTCCTGGTAGGAAAACTGTCGGGAGAAATCTAACTGCCGAGAGAAGTAATCCCCGACAGCCATTCGTGTGGTGGTTCTATTTGCTGGGAGAACTACTGGCCCAGGAGTTTATCTGCCCTTTCAAAAGACTTCTCTCGGCAGTTTTATTGTCCTCACATCAGTGTTCTGGAGTAGTGTGAGTCGGCGGGACCGTTGTACTCCCATGCGAACCTATCCTTGTTCTGCAGTGGGGCGATGCTGCACCGAAGGAAGTCGGCTCCTACATGTTGGATGGTCAGCCCAGCAGCTTTAAGGCGGGTGATCATGTTCAGCGTCGGGCGGAGTTTCTCGTTGGAGAGACCCGAGCTACTCCAGTCTTCACCGTGCACAACACAAGTTGCCTGTACGGAGCAGAACTCGAGAGCTTTGGCATCCTTGATCCAACACCAGTCGCCTCTCCACTCCTCCCACTTCCCGTGGAGTTGGCCAGGGAGGTACCCTTAGTCATCCTTCTGGGCCCGGGGGATCCAGTTGACGTTCCCCGAGCGGTGATTCTTGTCATCTATCCGGGGGGTGAAGAAGTGTTGGAACAAGTCTACGTTGGGGAAAACTCTGATGGAGTTCTCACACAAGTGGGCAAAGATCGTCATGCACGACATTGCATTGGGCGTGAAGTCCAGGAGGTGGAATCCATATGTCACCATCATGGCGTAGAAGAAATCGGAAAATAGGGAGAGAGGCCATAGTAGAAGTACGCGCAAAAGAAGCGGCACGAATCTGATGGCGTCCTCTCCTTGGTAATTTCTGATAAAACTTTGGGCGTCCCATGCCCCTTTGTGTGTGTGTCCCACATGTAGGTATACTTTGCAATCAAGGTGTTGGGGTCTAGGTTCGATGGGGAGAAAACAACATCTGCCCGCTGTCGCTTCTCTGCCTCCTCTGTTTTTCTCCTCTTTTCATCGGCAACCCGCTGATATGTCTCCAACGTATCTATAAGTTTTTATTGTTCCATGCTGATATATCATCATTCTAGGATACTTTTTGGGCATTTATATACCAATTTATAATATTTTTTAGCACTAACCTATTGACCCAGTGTCGAGTGCCAGTTCCTGTTTTCTCTGTGTTTTTTGCTTTGCAGGTTTACCCTACCAAACAAAGTCCAAATGCCACGAAACTTTAATATGATTTTTTCTAGACTATATGAGGACCTGCAAGCATCGGAAGTGGACGCGAGGACGCACGAAGGAGGCACAAGCCAATAGGGCATGACCTAGGGCTTGGCTGTGCCCTAATGGCTTGTGGCCCCCGTGGATGCCTCCCGACGTCCCTCTCTAGCCTATAAATTCACAAATATTCAGAAAACCCTAAGAGCACTCCCAAAACACTTTTTCCTCTACCGCAAGTCTCTGTTCCGACGGGAGGCCATCTAAACCTCCATTTCGGCGAGATGTCGGACGGGATATCAATCACAGAGTGCTTCTACATCAACCTTGCTGCCCTCACCATCATGTGTGAGTAGTTCACCACATACCCATGGGTCCGTAGGCAGTACCTAGATGGCAATCTCTCTCTTATTATCTTCAATACCATGTTTATCGCATCTTCGCTTTAATCTATCCGAAGTAATCACTATGTATGGTGTGTTTGTTGGGATCAAATGAATTGAGGGTTTATGTTCAGATTATTCATGAAAAGTATTTGAGTCACCTCTGATTATTATGATTCTTAATTGCATGATCATCATAGCTTCCTAATGCTCTCCGATCTATTGAGATAGTTTGGCCAACTAGATTAATATTTTTTCTGTGGGAGTGGTGCGTTGTAGTAGGTTCAACCTGGCAAATTTTTATATCCCAATGACGGAAGGGGACAAGATGTGCCTTTTTTTTGCTGCTACTAAGGATAAAGCAATGGGGTTTATTCATATTAATTGAGTTTACTTTGTCTACATCATGTCATTGTTCTCCAAGCATTACTCTGTTTTTACTTATTTCGTAGAGAGGCAAGCATAGAAGCGCTCTTGTAGTGGAGTAATAGCAATAGGTGCACGCAGGAGTCGGCCTATTTTCTGATGGACATGATGTCTATATACACATGATCATTGACATGCAAATCGTATAATTATTCGTTGTTCTATCAATGTCCAACAATAATTTGTTTTCCCACCATATGCCTTTGCCATGAGAGATGCCACTAGGGAACACTACGGCCCCCGGGTCTATTCACTTATATATTTATAAACGCTACTACTACCTTGCTGCCATTATATGTTTTATTTTATTTTGCAATTTGCAATTATCAACAATTGTCTACACACCTGATTTGCTTGCAAATAACAAGATCAAGGGGATTGACAACCCTCTTGCCCGTGTTGGGTGCAAGTTGTTTGTTTCTTTGTGTGCAGTCACTGAAGACGGTTGAGGATTGGTATTCCTATTGGTTCAATAAAGCTTGCTCTCATAACTTAGGGAAATACTTATCCACGTTGTGTTGCGAATGCCCGTTCCTCTTCACGGAAAACCCAACGCGGATCACAGTCATTAGGAAGGATTTCTGGCACCGTTGCCGGGGAATACCATCACCAACTGTCAAGTAGCTTCTCACAAATTTTCATTCACTTGTTCTTCTTTTTATTTTCTGTTATATTTAGTTTGTCACATAAAAATTCAAAATACAAAAATATTTACATTTGCTTATTACTAGCTTACTTCGTCGCTTGCTAGTTTACTTATCTTGCTTGTTGCTTTGCTTGTTTGGTCACCATGTCTCAAGATACTACTAAATTGTGTGACTTTTCAAATACTAATAATAATGATTATATTAGTACTCCTATACCACCCACCACTAGTGTGGAGGCTTTTGGTATTAGTGCTTCATTGTTGAATCTTGTGACGATAGATCAAATTTCGGGAAGTCCTAATGAGGATCCCGCTGCTCATCTTAATACCTTTGTTGAATTATGTGATATGCAAAATAAAAGGATATGGATAGTGATATTGTGAAATTAAAATCATTTCCTTTTTCGCTAAGAGATAAAGATGAAGTAATAGATCTTGTCTACATCATGTCATCGGTCTTAATGCATTACTCCATTTCTCCATCAACTCAATACACTAGATGCATGTTGGATAGCGGTCGATGTGTGCAGTAATACAAGTAGATGCTGGCAGAAGTCGGTCTACTTGTCTTGGACGTGATGCCTATATACATGATCATTGTCTTGAATATCGTCATAATTATTTGCTCCTCTATCAATTGCCCGACAGTAATTTGTCTACCCACTGTTTGCTATTTTCTCGAGAGAAGGCACTAGCGAAACGTACGCCCCCAGGTCTACTTCACATCATCTAATTGCAATCTCTACTTTGCTATTCACGTTTCCATTTTATTTGCTCTTTTAATTTCAGATCTATATCATCAAAAAACCTAAAAATACCTTGTTGTGTTTTATTTGCTATCACCCTTATTTGCATTTATCAATCTATCTTTACTTTACCCACAAGGGATTGACAACCCCTAAACGTGTTGGGTTGCGAGGATTTGTTCTTCGTGTGCAGGTTCTTAGTCTTCTGGATCTCCCTACTGGGTTGATACCTTGGTTTCATAACTGAAGGAAATACTTGTAGTCGTTGTGCTACATCACCCTTTAAGCTTGCAGGGAAACCAACACAAATTAGCGAGGAGTCGGTGCCTCGCGAGGGTCAGATTCCTTGGCCTTGGCGGGGAGCGCTCCTAGGCCCACAACACGTGCCGCGCCCTAGGCCGCAGGCAGACATGCCTGGGTACCCCTAGTCCCAGAGTCCTGACACACAAGAACTCTTCTGATCTGCAATAGTCTTCCTCACAGTCTCAACTATGAGATCCATCACTGCGATCCTGGCGGGGTTGTCTAAATGGTGCAGGATGTTGATGGAATACCCTCTGATTATCTGGTCATCTCCTTATTTAGGCATCACGGTGCATCTCATAGTGGTGTTCGTAGTTGGTATTCCTACTTGCAGAAAATAGACACAACCAAATTTGTGTGTCTTTCGATACAGATGGGGCACTGGATTGTACATCTTTGCCATAGTGTTATGGTTCATCTTATACTTTGAGTACACATCCAAATCTCCCTCTTGGATTTTAGGGGCACCAATGATAGTGGCCCACTCATCTACAGTAGACTCATACTGGTGACCTTCCATCATCCAAACAATCCTTCCATCTGGATATAAATGAGCAGTTGAATAGAATTGCATGATCATCTCATCATTCCAAGTTGTCATCTTTCTACCAACAAAATCTTCAATGTTAATCAGCATGAAGTTCTCTATCACACGAGGGAAGTAGTCCTCATGTTCCTTGATGTAATCCCAGTAAACATATCTCATGTCATTGACTGCAGGACTCTTGTCCAACAGCATTGTCTCATAAAAGTCTTGTTGCTCCTTAGTGTGAAAACGAGGATCAATAGCAATTCTTATCCTAATAGCATATGGATCAACTGACCTCCAATGTCTCAGAACTTGATCCCTCCTCTTCTTCATATCTTCAGCAATAGGATAAGAAGCATTGTGCAATGGCAAGTGAGATCTCAATTTTCTCAGCGCAGATGGATCTTCTTCCTCCTCTGAAGCAGCCTCTCTAGATGCAAAGCTCTTGTTCTTCTCTACTGAGGTATGTCCCTAGTAGTCTTCTTGGGAGCTATTGTCTTCTTGGGCTTGGGTGCTGAAGGTTGAGGTGCATACCTGCTAGGCATAGGATCTGCCATGAGCTTCTTCTTCTTAGATGGAGGTGGACTAGCAGCAACCTCTTCTACCTTTTCCTCAACAGCTTATGTTGGATCTTCATACATGGATGTGTGCCTTTCAACAATGTGCACCACTCTCTTCCTGGCTCTTTTCTGCTTTGGCTTCTTAGCTTGCCTGGAAGATGGGTTCTCAAGTGTAACCTTCATCCCTCTCTGAGCAGCCTCTGGAACTCTCACCGAATCTGGTCTGGCATACTCTTTTCTCATAGTCTTCTTGACAGTGCCTCTCTCTCCTTTTTCTTCTGGGGGATGCTCTCCTCTCAGATAAAATCAACATCCTCCTCATCAGAATTGAGCTTCTTCCTCGATGTGGTAGCTGCCTTAGGCAAATCATGGGAACTAGGAGTACCTCATACGTCCATTTTGCATCATGTTTTCATGTTGATATTTATCGCTTCTTTGGCTGATATTTCACTTCACGGTACAATTCTTATGCCTTTTCTCTCTTATTTTGCAAGGTTTACATGAAGAGGGAGAATACCGGCAACTGGAATTCTGGCCTGAAAGAGGGTGACCACAAGCCTGCACGGCCCGGCCACCCCCCAGGCCGCGCCATGGGGGCTTGTGGGCACCCTGCTGGCCCACTTGCCCCCCTCTTTTTTTATATGGAGGGTTTCGTCCAGAAAAAAATTAGAGAGGATCTTTTTAGTGGTTTCGCCGCCGCCACGAGGCGGAACTTGAGCAGAACCAATCTAGAGCTCCGGCAGGATGATCCTGCCGGAGAAACTTCCCTCCCGGAGGGGGAAATCGTCGCCATCGTCATCACCAACACTCCTCTCATTAGAGGGGACTCGTCTCCATCAACATCTTCATCAGCATCATCTCATCTCCAAACCCTAGTTCATCACTTGTAACCAATCTCCGTATCGCGACTGCGATTGGTACTTGTAAGGTTGCTAGTAGTGTTGATTACCCTTTGTAGTTGATGCTAGTTGGATTATTTGGTGGAAGAGTTTATGTTCAGATCCTTGATGCTACTCATTACCTCTCTGATCATGAGTATGATTATGCTTTGTGAGTAGTTACTTTTGTTCCTGAGGACATGGGATAAGTCATGCTAATAATAGTCATGTGAATTTGGTATTCGTTCGGTATTTTGATATGTTGTATGTTGTTTTTCCTCTAGTGGTGTTATGTGAACGTCGACTACATAACACTTCACCATTATTTGGGCCTAGAGGAAGGCATTGGGAAGTAGTAAGTAGATGATGGGTTGCTAGAGTGACAGAAGCTTAAACCCTAGTTTATACGTTGCTTCGTAAGGGGCTGATTTGGATCCACTAGTTTAATGCTATGGTTAGACTTTGTCTCAATTCTTCTTTTGTAGTTGCGGATGCTTGCGAGAGAGGTTAATCATAAGTGGGATGCTTGTCCAAGTAAGGGCAGTACCCAAGCGCCGGTCCACCCACATATCAAACTATCAAAGTAACGAGCGCGGATCATATGAACATGATGAAACTAGCATGATAGAAATTCCCGTGTGTCCTCGGGAGCGTTTTTCCTTCTATAAGACTTCGTCCAGGCTTGTCCCTTGCTGCAAAAGGGATTGGGCCACTTTGCTGCACTCTTGCTACATTTGTTACTTGTTTCTTGCTACGAATCATCTCACCACACAATCACTTGTTACCGACAATTTCAGTGCGTGCAGATTTTACCTTGCTGAAAACCACTTGTCAGATCCTTCTGCTCCTCGTTGGGTTCGAAACTCTTACTTATCGAAAGGACTACGATTGATCCCCTATACTTGTGGGTCATCAGTACCTGGGTCAGAAGTAGTCCTCTCTGGACTAGTGCCTGGATCCATCTCAACACTGGGCTCTCTGAATTCATTCTGACTTTCCTCTGATCCTAACATGCTTACTATCTCCAAGCAAACAGACTGGCCCTATGAAAAGAATTAGAAGAGCTAGAGCGGATGAGCATCACAAAAATTAAGAAGTTTTTGCAAGTTTGAGCTCTAAAAATCTTAAGTTTAACTTTCTGCAAAAATGGATATCGGTTCTACCGGGACAAAAAAAATCGGAGCCACCGAGACTGACAATCTCATCAACACAAACTTGGCACACTTTACGGTTCCACCGAAAAGTGTAACTCGGTTTCACCGAGATTGTTCTCAGTAGCCCAAAACCAAAACCGCTAGGACCGATTTTTCTGACTCGGTGACACCAAGATTTGATTTTTCAGACTACTAACCCTAAAACTTTATTATTTCTCTAATTTACTTGAAGCTTCTTATAGATAGGAAGATTTCAGTCCGAGACTGAAGATGGCAGATCCTAATTACGCAAGATTTATACTTGGGAGCGCAAGAAGGGGACGAAACCTTACCCTATTGCGGTGAAGGTTTTGCTATGACGACAATGGCAACAATGATTCCCGTCGGCAGCAAAGATTCATGTGGCGAGGGCGCGCTGGAGACAAAGTAGATGTCCTGGGGACTAGGGCTATGCAACGAGGAGGTTTGGGGAGGCGAGGTTTGAAGGGTCGTTTCAAACGTCGGGTGCGCGAGGAATATATACCCCCTGGGTGTTGGTGACACCGAGTTGGATTTTTCGGTGCCACCGAGTTCCATAACTTTCAGGTGAAAGTGAAACTCGATGAGGCCGAAAACATCCTATCGGTGGTACCGAGATTGAAAAACTAGATCAACCCTAGGCTTCGGTTGGACCGAGTTCTTGTTGTTGGTCACACCGAGATGCACTTGGGAGGTTTTCGAAGTCAGCCCTTGTCGAGACGGTTCTCCGAGTGCTCCTCACATACAGTGTCCTTAAAGTGCTTGCTCAAATTTTGTGATCTAGCATGAATAGAATTTGAGACGAGAAAGCATAGATAGCTAGAGGGAGGTACTTAGGAATTCTGGTATATCCAATTGGCCAAATAAAATTGAAAGCCTAATAACAACAATTGGATATCCTCGAATGAGCAAGAATATGCATACCAACATGCTCACACAATAAGATGTCAAATAAAACATGGTGAAACATGCACAAACACTCTAGCATCTACCAAGCACTTTAGTGATGACGAAGTCATCTATATATGATTTCATTGACATAGGATACAAGTAAGAATACTTGATCATAGGTCATACTCGTCGTTTAAGCACAAGTGGGGTTACCACTCTTACATAAAGCTTTCAATGTGTTCACATCGTAAGAGATGCTTATACTAAAGTCTTAGAATAAATGTCCCCCTTGATGTGACATCCCCCCTAAGAGGGACAAAATAACCTTGGGTTTTGTCAAAGAAGACTTCATGTAGGGGGAGATTTAAAGCACATATGCTCCCTTCGTGGTTTTGATAATTCATGACAACAAACATTGTCTGTTGGACTAATACTTTTACCTAGTATATTTCAGGTATAGTCCACAGAGAGCTTTGGCTATAGGATTGAGTGGAGAAGCCCCCTAATGAAGGAAGGAATAGGATTGGCTCAAGCTTCAAGCAAGAAGACTCTTTATTTTACACTTTTTGAGAAATCACATTTGAGTCCATAGGAATGCCAATACTATTAAAAGGGGGTGAGGTATTATGATGAATTGGTTGCTCAAGTGCTTAGAGTTAGCCACCAAAAATACTCAGCCACTCTTCCACAAAATATCTCTGTCCAAACCCAAATGTCCAAAATCGGTGCCACCAACAATTCCTACTTGGCCCTACCAGACTTAGACAGATCCTAGCCAAACCCTACCACTTCGGTGCAACCAAAACAGCATCGGTTCAACCGAGTTCACGTGACCAACTTTCTGTTGCCTCGGTACACAAAATTGGAATTTTCGAGTTTGAGTATCGGTGTCACTGAGTTGTATCATCTGACCATTAGTCACCTTTTCGGTGCCACCAAGTTGTGTATATCGGTTCTACTGAGATTCAAAGTTACTTCCTTTTGAGCAAGTTGGTACCACCGAGGTGGTAAATCATGCTCCACCTACCTCTCATTCGCACAAGAAGCACTCAGAACACACACTTCGTTGCCAGATTCATTTTTTCTCAGAGAGATCCACCTACTCATGTGTTGAGATCAAGAGATTCCATTCCAACCATTTGAACCTTGATTTCTAGCCTCCCCAAGTTGCTTTCCACAATATCAATCTCTCATACCCCTGCCAAATCTATGAGAGAGCAATTGAGTGTTGAGGAGACTATCTTTAGAAGCACAAGAGCAAGGAGTTCATCGTTCTACCGCATCTATTACCTTTTGGAGGATGGTGCCTCCTAGATTGGTTAGGTGTCGCTTGGGAGCCTCTTACTTCATGTTGTGGAGTTGAACCAAGATGTTTGTAAGGGCAAGGAGATCGCCTACTTCCTGAAGATCTACCGTGTGTGAGGCTAGTCCTATGTGGACGAAAGCCGTGGTGGAATAGACAAGGTCGCTTCTTCATGGACCCCTTGTGGGTGGAGCCCCCGTGGACTCTCACAGTCCTTACCCTCCATGAGTTCAAGTCTCCACTAACATGGATGTACGATAGCACCACCTATCGAAACCATGCCAAAAATCTCCGTGTCAACTTCTTCGTGTTTGATCTTCCTAAACTCTACTCCTTACTACATGTGAAAATTCTTTACTTTTCCGCTGCCATACTTGTTGACTAGCATGTGTAGGGTTCACTAGACTTGTTAGAATCGCTAAAATCTGCTAACCATTAAATTGGGAAAAGGCTGGGATTTTAATTTATGCAAGTAGTATATTCACCCCCCCCCCTCTAGACACCTCTTCTATCGATCCCTCAGTAGTAGTGGTGGATGATCATTGTCGATGAAGATCATCTTGAGTTGGGAGCAATCCTTGTTGTTTATTACTCTTCTAACCTACATGGGTTAGTCCCAAAGCACAAGGAACACATACAAGGATATATATGTACATGTGTGAAGTGCATGTGAGATGATGTCCAAAGATACATTAATTACCTTGACCCTTTCTTACCATTGAGGGAATATGTCACTCCTTGAACTAATGCATATGGTTGGAGTTCATTCCATATAGTTCTTGCCAAAATGAACAAGAGTGAATTTCATTGGCGGAGTAACCCCTCAAGAACTTCTCTAGTTCTTCTTCTTGGGTACGCAGATCAACTTGATGGGGATCCTTGGAGTTGTGGTAGCACTAGATGAACTAGAGCTAGTAGTGTCCTTGGGAATCCACTTGACCCTTGTTTGGGGTTCCTCCTCAAATGAGTCAACCTCCTATTGAAGCTTGCCCTTGCCCTTGTAGTATTGTGGTACAAGGTCATCTTGAGATCTTGTTCCCTTGGGGAGAGCAGGATCATACTGCTCCTTTTGGGGAACAAATTTCGGGATAGGATATTGACCTTCTTACCATTCAACTCCGTTAGCATTGAAGTAGCCAACACCTTGCTTCTTTCGATATCCTCCTTGCTTAAGCACAATTTCCTTGAATTGCTTACTTCCTGCAAGACTCTTGAAGACACCTCTCTATATGGTTCATTTTAACAAATCGTTTTCTTGCTCAAGTGTAACTTGGCTAAGAGAATCATTAGTGGAATCAAAAGAGCTACTAGCAATAACATCATTTGGTTTAACTTTAGAATTGTTGTTACTAGATGAATAAACTTTCTTGCCTTTGTTACTAGTGTTCTTAGATTTAACTTATGGAACAAAAGTAGACAAGAGTAATCATTTGGCTAGATAAGAAGAACTCTTCTTTCGAAGTTCATCATTGATCGCTTTTAGAAACTCATGCTCTTGCTCTAAATTTAGCTTCTCGAACTGTAGCTTCTCATGAGTTCTTGCAATCTCTCTATGATCTTCTAGAGTAGTTTCATGAGCTAAATTAAGAGTGTTTAATTCTTTAGTTATTCGTTCAATCTCTTTCTTATCATCATCATTCGACTTTTCTTGACTAGCATGATTATTATCAAGTTCATTTTGATCATTGTCACTAGTTTTATCAAAGAGCAAGTCATCTTCTCCTAACAAGTCATCATCATCACTATCAAAGTCAAAGTACTCGGGGTGTGATACCTCGGGTCCTTTTTCCATGAAGAAGTTTCCAATCCCTTCGTTTGGTGAAACAAATATGTGAGAGTTGGAGGAAACGAGTGCAATACCGGCAACACCTTCATCTTGACTATAGTCGGAGTTGGAGTGGTAGCTTCTCTCGGATTGGTTGTCGGACTCGAAGTCGGATACCCATTCACCAACGTGATATTGATGTCTTCTTATTGAGTAGCTCTTGGTGTACTTGTCCTTCTTCTCTAATTCCTTACTTCTTCGGGAGTGTCTTCGTTCATAACGATCTTCTCTACTCCTTCTCTCTGCGAGGTGACTCTTCCCTTGAGCTTTGTCTTCTAGGTGACTCTTCTCTTCGTTTGTGGGGATCCAAGAACTCATTGGAATAGTGTCTGGGGTTTCTAAAATTGTAGCCATTTTTGTCAGGACTAGATGAACGCTTCTCTTCATGTCTTGAGATAAAGCTTCTCTCTTTTTCTCTACTCTTGTAGAACTTGTTGAATTTCCTGACCATGAGGGTTATCTCTTTGTTGGTAACAAGCTTGTCATTTGAAGTAGCGGGAGTATCACTTGAAGCTTTGAATCCTTCCAATGACTTCCGTTGGCTTGAGATCCTTGTAGTTTGGCATCATTTGGATCAATGTGCACATGGTGTCATATCTTCCATCCACGGCTCTAAGTATCTTCTTGGTGATGAATTTGTCGGTCATCTCTTTGCTTCCTAAGTCGACAATCTCATTTGTGATTAGAGCTAGTCTAGAGTACATCTTAGCAAATCCTTCACCATCCTTCATCTTGAACTTGTCAAGATGACTTTGTAGCATATCCAACTTAGATTCCCTGATAGATTTTGTACCTTGGTGCATATCAACCAAAGTAACCCAAATTTCCTTTGCATTCTCAAGGCGGTTGATTTTGTTGAATTCTTCGGGACACAAGCAGTTGAATAGAATGTTGTAGGCTTGAGCATTGTATTGCAACATATTCAATTATTCCGCTACCGCATCACGGTCCGGTTCCCTTCCATTACCGAAGAAATCACCTTGCACACCAACACGAACAACAGCCCAAGCGGCAGGGTTATGATCAAGAATATGCATTTTCATCTTATGCTTCCAACTAGAAAAGTTTGTACCATCAAAATATGGACCTCTACGATGGTAATTTACCTCACTAGATGCCATACTATCCTAGGTTGTGAAACCAGTGCAATGGAGACCAAAGCTCTCATACCACTTGTAGGATCCGAAGTATGTCTAGAGGGAGGGTGATTAGACTACTTGACCAAATAAAAACTTAGCATTTCCCCATTTTAGTTGTGGGCCAGTTTTAGCAATTATGACTAGTCAAGTTCATCCTGCACAGGCATATCTAAGATTATAGCAGCGGAAAGTAAAGACATGCAAATGTAAGTAGAGGGTAGGAAAGGAAGATCAAACGCAATGGTTGACACAATGATTTTTGGCGTGGTTCTCATAGGTGGTGCTATCGTACGTTGATATGTCTCCAAAGTATCTACTTTTCCAAATTCTTTTGCCCTTGTTTTGGACTCTAATTTGCATGGTTTGAATGGAACTAACCCGGCTGACATTGTTTTCAGCAAAATTGCCTTGGTGTTATTTTTGTGCAGAAATAAAAGTTCTCAGATTGACCTGAAAATTTACGGAGAATATTTCTGGAATTAATAAAAAATATTGGCGAAAGAATAAACCGGAGAGGGTCCACCACCTGGCCACAAGCCTGCAGGGCGCCCCCCGCCCCCCTAGGGCGCGGCCCCTCGCTTATGGGGACCTCTGGGTCCACCGACCTCGTTTCCGCTCCTATATATTCCTATTCCGGGAGAAAAAAAATCAAAGAGAAGATTTCATCGCGTTTTACGACACGGAGACGCCGCCACCTCCTGTTCTTCCTCGGGAGGGCAGATCTGGAGTCTGATTTGGGCTCCGGAGAGGGGAAATCGACGTCATCGTCATCACCAACCATCCTTCACCACCAATTTCATGATGCTCTCCGCCGTTCGTGAGTAATCCCATCTTAGGCTTGCTGGACGGTGATGGGTTCGATGATATCTATCATGTAATCGAGTTAGTTTTCTTAGGTTTGATCCCTAGTATCCATTATGTTCTAAGATTGATGTTGCTATGACTTTGCTATGCTCAATGCTTGTTACTAGGGCCCGAGTGCCATGATTTCAGATCTGAACCTATTATGCTTTCATGAATATATATGTGTTATTGATCCTATCTTGCAAGTTGTAGACACCTATTACGAGTTATGATCCGCATCCCCAAGGGTGACAATAACTGGGATTCTTTCCGATGATAACCGTAGTTTGAGGAGTTCATGTATTCGCTAAGTGCTAATGCTTTGGTCCGGTTCTCTATTAAAAGGAGGCCTTAATATCCCTTAGTTTCCATTAGGACACCGTTTCCACGGGAGGGTAGGACAAAAGATGTCATGCAAGTTCTTTTCCATAAGCACGTATGACTATATATGGAATACGTGCCTACATTACATTGATGAATTGGAGCTAGTTATGTACCACCCTATGTTATGACTGTTGCATGATGGATGCCATCCGACATAATTATCCATCACTGATCCATTGCCTACGAGCTTTCCGCATATTAATATTTGCTAAGTTACTTTTCTGTTGCTATTGTTACAATCACTGCAAAACTGCTACTGTCACGTTTGCCACCGTTACCGTTACTTTCATACTACTTTGCTACTAAATACTTGGTTGTCGATATTAAGTCTTTTAGGTGTGGTTGAATTGACAACTCACCTGCTAATACTCGAGAATATTCTTTGGCTCCCCTTGAGTCGAATCAATAAATTTGGGTTGAATACTCTACCCTCGAAAACTGTTGTGATCCCCTGTACTTGTGGGTTATCAAGACCTTTTTCTACCACCGTTGCCAAGGAGCATAGCTGTATTCTCTGAGGGTTATCAAGACCTTTTTCTACACTTGGAATTTATATTTGTTGATCACTATGAAGAATTTGAAAGAAGCTAAAACCAAAATATACCCCTCAACTACGAGGGCGGGTAAGGAACTGCCATCTAGCTCTGCACTTGATTCACCGTCTGTTATGAGTAAATTTGCGACACCACCACCAGCTACGGAATCTAATATATCGCAAGTAATTGATGATGCTACTTCTGCTATGCAGATGCTTATGATGAGACTTTGCTTGATACTATTGTGCCACTTGGTGAATTTCTTGATGAACAAATTGCTAGAGTGAATGCTGAAACTGATGATATTTCTGAATCTGATGAAATTATTGAAACTGAACACTATGATGCAACTGCTAGACCTAGTCCTCCTAGATATGAATTGCCTAATATACCTAAGGGTTATGTTATGAAAGAGAAGTAGCTAGGGACTTTCTTGCTTGTAAGGATAGAGATGATCTTAAGAAATTGCTATCCAAGTGGAAGGAAAAAATCTTTAAATGCTAAAATGCAATATGATCCCAAGTTTGCTACTTCACCTATCTGTGTTACCGATAAGGATTATAAGTTCTCTATCGATCCGGAGTTAATTACTTTGGTAGAATATGATTATTTCCATGGTTATGAATCTGAAACTATTGTGGCACACCTTACTAAATTGAATGTTATAGCCACCCTATTTACTCATGAGGAAAAAAATTGTTATTACTACATTCTTAAGATGTTTTCGTTCTCATTAACGGGTGATACTAAGATATGGTTTAATTCTCTTGCTCATGGTTGTGTGCGTAGTCCCCAGGATATGATTTACTACTTCTCTCAAAAATATTTTCCTACCCATAAGAAACAAGCTGCCTTGCAGGAAATATTTAACTTTATCCAGATTGAAGAAGAGAGTCTCCCACAAGCTTGGGGGAGGCTTCTCAAGTTAGTTAATGCTTTGCCCGATCACCCTCTAAAGAAAAATGAAATACTTGATATCTTTTATAATGGACTAACCGATGCTTCTAGGGACCACCAAAATAGTTGTGTTGGTTGTGTTTTCAGGGAAAGAACTATTGAATAAGCTAAACTACTATTGAATAATATATTGAGCAATGATAATGATTGGACTATTCCCGGACCACCTCCAAAACCAACTCTGAAGAAAAGAGGTATTATATTCCTCGGTCTTGAAGATATGCAGGAGGCAAAGAAATCTATAAAAGAAAAAGGTATTAAAGCTGAAGAAGTTAAGAATATACAACCTATTGAAGAAATACATGGTCTTGATAACCCGACACATGTAGTATAGGTAAATTCTCTCTGTAGATTTGATGAAGGCGATATTCCTTATAATAAGTCTGCTAGCCAATGCTTTGATGAATTTGATAACTTTGTTGTTAAACAAGAAAATTTCAATGCTTATGTTAGTAGACAATTGAATCATAATGCTTACATGCTTGATCACTTGGGTGATTGTATGAGTAGAACTTTTAATGACCTTAGGATTATTAGTAAACATGCTTCCATGCTAACTACTCAGGTAGAACAGGTACTTAAGGCACAAAATGATTTGCTCAAGGAGATGATTAGTACTAACAATGATCATCTATTAGAGTTGTGACTAGAGGTGGTAGAATAACTCTAGAACCTTTGTATCCTGAGGGCCATCCTAAGAGAATTGAGCAAGATTCTCAGAGAGTTAATATCGATGTACCTGGTCCTTCTAATAAAAGGAAAAAAGAATGACGATAGGACTTTGCATGCTGCTAGTGAAACTGTTATAGAGTCACATGAAAACCCAAATGATATCTCTATTTCTGATGCTGAGACACAATCTCGTAATGAACATGAACCTAGTTATAATATTCATGATGATGTTCATGTCGATGCTCAACCTAGTAGTGACAATGATGTGGAGATTGAACCTGTTGTTGATCTTGATAACCCACAACCTAGAAATAAGAGATGTGATAAAATAGATTTTATTGCTAGGAAGCATGGTAGAGAAAGAGAACCATGGGTTCAGAAACCCATGCCCTTTCCTCCTAAATCATCCAAGAAGAAGGATGATGAGGATTTTGAGCGCCTTGCTGAAATGCTAAGACCTGTCTTTTTACGTATGCGCTTAACTGATATTCTGAAAATGTCTCCTTATGCTAAGTACATGAAAGATATTGTTACGAATAAAAGAAAGATACCGGAAGCTGAGATTTCCACCATGCTTGCTAATTATACTTTTAAGGGTGGAATACCAAAGAAACTAGGAGATCCCGGGGTACCCACTATACCATGCTCGATTAAAGGAAATTATGTTAGAACTGCTTTATGTAACTTTGGAGCTGGTGTTAGTGCTATGACGTTCTCTTTATATCGTAGACTTGATTTGGATAAGTTGACACCTACTAAAATCTCTCTGCAAATGGCTGATAAATCAACTGCTTTACCCATCGGTATTTGTGAGGATGTGCTTGTTGTGATTGCAAACGTTACTATCCTAACGGACTTTGTTATTCTTGATATTCCCGAGGATGACAGTTTGTTGATCATCCTTGGTAGACACTTTCTGAATACTGTAGGGGCTGTTATTGACTGAACAAAGGCAATGTCACTTTTCATGTTAATGGTAATGAGCATACGGTACACTTTCTGAAGAAACAATCTCAAGCTCGTAGTATCAACTCCATTGAAAAAATTCCAACGTTCACTATCAGAGACTTTTAGTTCCCTCTTCCTACAGTCAAAAATAAATATGATATACTTATTGTTGGGGACATGCTTATCCCCATTGAGGTAACCTAGTGTTATTCGAAAGTTCTCTGGTTCCATGTCATTCGAAAAAAGTTTGTCAATAAGACTTGATAAACCTTATTGATGGATTATTTTTTACGGGCATGAGATGGATGGATTTAGAAAGCACAACCTTGTGTACCCAACTTCTATTTTCTGTTCCTTAGTTTCAATTTAGTAAAAATGCTATTATTTCTGTATTTTCTGTTTTGTCCATGCAATAGAAAATTGACCTCGAAAACAAAAGTTCTCAGAACGCCCTGAAAATTTAGTATTATTTTTTCTAGAATATTTAAGAATTTTTGGCACTAAGGACACATCGGGGGGCTGCACCAGTGGGCCACAAGCCTAGGGGCACGACCAACCCCCCTGGGGGGCCCTTGGCTTGTGGGTCCCACGTGAGGCCCCTTCACTTATTCCAGTACCCATCCACTCCTTCCTCCAGAAAAAATCCCACCATTGCTCAAACCCGTGTTTTAGCTCATCTTACTGCCATTTTCGATCTCCATGCTCAAAGCCCCCATTTGCAAAACTATTTTAGGGGATTGATCATCGGTATGTAACTCCTTCAACGGTCCAATTAATTTTTGTTCTATTGTTTTATATGTTGCAAATTTTTGTTGCTGTGGTGACCTTGTTCTTGAGCTTGCATGTCAAATTTGTAGGGTCCCAAGTAGTTTTGATGCATGATATAGCTTTTAGGAACTTGTGGGAGTAGTTGCTACAAGTTTTGATTGATCTTTGTTCACCCTTATGTGGAGTCACTAAAAATTTCAGATTTATTTTCCAGAGAAAGAAAAGATGAGGAGATTGTTGAGAGGATCTTCATGCCGGGGTTTTAAAGAAAATGAGAAATGAGAAGCCTAGATACAATATTCCTTGCACCGCGGAAGTACGACCATGTGAATGGCCAAGTGAGGCATTCTTGAGGGCGGCCGGAATTTATGAAGATTTTTACTATCTAGCAGAAAATGCAGGCATCACCAACTTCCTCAATGATAAGTGTGACCAGTATCTCCTACTTATTAGTACTTTCGTGCAAAAAGTTCACTTTTATCCTAGGAAGAATCCTCCCATGGTAGAATTTCATTTATATGATGTGCCTAAGGAAATGTCACTTCATGATTTTTGCAATCTTTGCAAAATACCTTTTGGGGGCAGCATCAGTGAACCACGTCCTAGAGACATGGAGGATTTTATTCCCGCAATCACTGTAGGGGGGAGAGAGGGGTATCAAAGGCAAGAGGGGCCAACGTACATTTTCCTGTTTTACGTTATTATTCCTTATTTGCAGGGAGATGTTTAGTTGGTCGTGGCGAGAGTGGAAGCCTAAGTGCTCCCAACCTCACTATTTTGTGCCATGCTTTACTTGCTGATAGAACCTTTAGTCTGGGCGCTATAGTGGCCCAACGGTTGAACTTAAACCATTCAAAGGGCCCTATATTCGGAGGTATCTATGCATCTCATTTAGCTAAACACTTTGAGATACCTAATAGGCTTGACGAGGAAGAGGAAATGCTACTTCCTATGAGATATTTAGATTATGATAGGATGGTAGCACATAATTTTATTAAGAAAGATAACGATAAGAGGTTGCTTTACAACTTAGTATTTAGTCAGGGTACTTGTGAGATTACTGCTTTGTCTGCTTCTTCTTTGTTCGATATCCATTAAGACAGGTACACTATTATGCCCTAGGACATTTACAAATATTGGGGCATGTCGAAACCCCCAACACGTGAGCCTGCACCAACCCTCGATTCGCATGAGGCGCCAGTTTTTCAGTGGGAACCGCAGGAGCTCGCAAATCAGTGGAACCCTCAGTATCCTCCGGAGTATCCAGGAGATTGTTATTTCCAGCCATGGCCTCAGACCAACTTAGGCCAAAAGCCTAAGCTTGGGGGAGTACGTATTTCTCACCGACATTACATTCATGTTCACACACTCATTCGAGTTGTCGGTGTTCATAATTTTTCATTGTACCATCCATAGTAGTTTATTTCTTCTTTTTGTTTTCTTCTTGTGTGTTTCATTAACCTTGAGAAATCCAAAAAAAATAGTTCTAGCTTTATATTTTGGTTTGTTTAGTTGTAGTGTTAAAATAAACCCCAAAAAAGATTTCTCGTTCTTCTTTTGCTTGTTGGGTGATTTCCCATGTAAATAGTTTTGCTTTCTTGTTTGGGTCGGAGGGAGAAGACCACGATGGCATGTTGAGTGGATCTCATATTCATTATCGTTTATCTATCACAGAGCCCATATTACCTTGTCTTCTCCTTTGAGTTATTGCTTGCAGATTCATCTTAGTCCAATGCACATGCACTCTTATTATTATTATTCACACCGTTCGGTCGTTCAAGTGAAAGGCAACAATGATGATATATGATGAAGTGATGGAGATGGAGAAAATCTGGTATGAACTCGGCCTATTTTGTTTTTTGTAAATATGATTAGCTCATCATTTTGGATTCAGCTCGTTATGGATTGAACATGTTTGCAATGACAATTAGAGATTATAGTTACTTATGCCATGTTTAATTAGTTAGGAGTGAATAATGGTTTGTCTTGAGTGCCAACATGCATATTAAAATAGTTGTGATGTAGTATGATAGAATGGTATCCTCCACCAAATGATTCGAGTGGCTTGACTTGGCACATGTTCACTCATGTAGTTGAAACAAAACCAACATAGCCTCCACGATGTTTATATTCATGGTGATTTATATCCTTCTCATGCTTGCATTCAATGTTGGTTAATCTGAAAGCATGTTTATGACTGTTGTCGCTCTCTAGTTGGTTGCTTCCCAATCTCTTGCTAGGCTCCGCTTGTACTAAGAGGGAATACTGCTTGTGCATCCATTTCCATTAACCCAAAGTTGTTCCATATGAGTCCACCACACCTACCTATATGCGGTATTTACCTGTCGTCCCAAGTAAACTTTCATGTGCCATACTCTACACCTTCAAATAAATATTCTGTTTTGTATGCCCGAATCGCTCATGTAGTGATTAGGGGTTGTCAATATCTTCCATGCGAGGTGGTTATTCTCAAGATATGTGTTGATTCACTATCATTCATGAGAAAGTGGCTGGTAATCGAGATGCCCAGTTCTATGCTCAAAAGTCAAATCAAAGTATAATGAAACAAAACTCCCCCAGGATTGTTGTTTGTATGGACGCTACCCGTGAATTCGGCCCGCCATGGAGTGTGATCGATTAGTGGAGGGGGAGTAAAAACTTTACTATTCTGTTTGGGAACCGCTTATAATGTATCTAGCATGGATGATATTGAGATCTCTTAGTTGTTATGTTGACAATGAAAGCATACCGTCCAAAATCTTGATTCATCCCTGTTTTAAAAGCTCGAGCTTTCGCACCTCTGCAAATCAATGCTTCCCTCTACGAAGAGCCTATCTATTTTACTTTACTATTGAGTCATCCTCTTATTATAAAAAGGCACCAGTTAGAGAGCACTTCGGTCATTTGTATGCTTTGTTATTAATTTATATTGAGTATGAGTATGACTGGATCTCTCTTACCATGAATTACAATGTCTAGTCAGTCCTTATTCTTCGGAGGTGCTCTGCATTTATGTTTTGCGGTGTCAGAATGGGCTAGCAAGATACCGGTTTATCATATTGTATTATGATTGTTTTGATAAAATTATTGTAATCTGAGACTTACTATCATTGCTCGCTAGTTGATTATGCTATTGATATAAGTAAATATGAGACCTAAATGTTATTGTGATTGTGGTTAGTCTATAATCTAAGTTGAAGATCTGAACATCAGTTAGACATATTTACAACAACAAGATCAAACAGAGTTTGTAAAAGTTTTTCTTTATCACTTCCAGTTTATAAACTGAATTGCTTGAGGACGAGCAAAGGTTTAAGCTTGGGGAGTTGATATGTCTCCAACAAATCTACTTTTCCAAACTCTTTTGCCCTTGTTTTGGACTCTAATTTGCATGGTTTGAATGGAACTAACCTGGACTGACGTTGTTTTCACTAGAATCGCCTTGGTGTTATTTTTGTGCAGAAATAAAAATTCTCGAATTGACCTGAAAACTTACAGAGAATGCATCTGGAATTAATAAAAGATATTGGCGAAATAATCAACCGGAGAGGGGCCACCACCTGGCCAGAAGCCTGTAGGGCGCTGATATGTCTCCAACGTATCTATAATTTTTGATGGTTCCATGCTATTATCTTGTCAAACTTTGGATGTTTTGTATGCCTTTTATATCTTTTTGGGACTAACTTATTAACTCAGTGCCAAGTGCCAGTTCCTATTTTTTCGTGTTTTTGACCTTTTTCAGAGGAGAATATCAAACGGAGTCCAAACGGAATAAAACCTCCGAAAAGATTTTTTTTCCGGAACAGAAGATACGCAGGAAGCTTGTGAACCAAGGCAGAGGGCACCAGGGGAGGCCACAAGCTCCCTAGCCGCGGCCTGGGGGCGCGCCTAGCAGGCTTGTGGGCCCCCTGTGGCTCCTCTGCCCTACTTCTTCAGCCTATAAATCCCCGAAAAATCCAAAACCACGGGAGACAGCCACGAAAATACTTTTCCGCCGCCGCAAGCTTCTGTCTCCGCAAGATCCCATTTGGGGCACGTTCTGGTGCCCTGCCGGAGGCGGGATTCAGATACGGAGGGCTTCTTCATCAACACCATTGCCTCTCCGATGATGCGTGAGTAGTTCACCATAGACCTTCGGGTCCATAGCTAGTAGCTAGATGGCTTCTTCTCTCTCTTGGATCTTCAATACAAAGTTATCCATGATCTTCATGGAGATCTATCTGATGTAATCTTCTTTTGCGGTGTGTTTGTTGAGATCCGATGAATTGTGGATTTATGATCAGATTATCTATGAATCTTATTTGAGTTTCTTCTGACCTCTTATATGCATGATTTCATATCCTTGTAATTCTCTTCGAGTTGTGGGTTTTGTTTGGCCAACTTGATCTATGATTCTTGCAATGGGAGAAGTGCTTGGTTCTGGGTTCATACCGTGCGGTGACCTCACCCAGTGACAGAAGGGGTAGTGAGGCACGCATTGTGTTGTTGCCATCAAGGGTAAAAAGATGGGGTTTATATTTATTGCATGAATTTATCCCTCTACATCATGTCATCTTGCTTAAGGCGTTACTCTGTTTGTCATGAACTCAATACACTAGATGCATGCTGGATAGCGGTCGATGTGTGGAGTAATAGTAGTAGATGCAGAAAGTATCAGTCTACTTGTCTCGGATGTGATGCCTATATGTATGATCATTGCCTTAGATATCGTCATGACTTTGCGCGGTTCTATCAATTGCCCAAGAATAATTCGTTCACCCGCCGTAATATTTGCTATCATGAGAGAAGCCTCTAGTGAACACTATGGCCCCCAGGTCTACTTCACATCATATTTTCAGCCCTACACTTTTACTTTGTTGCACTTTCCGCCTTCATATCTCACCTTACAATCAATCGTGAAGGGATTGACAACTCCTTTGTAGCGTTGGGTGCAAGTTTGTTGTTTTTGCGCAGGTACTTTAGAGACTTGGCTTGATACTTCTACTGGATTGATACCTTGGTTCTCAAACTGAGGGAAATACTTACTGTTACTGTGCTGCGTCACCCTTTCCTCTTCAAGGGAAAAAACCAATGCAAGCTCAAGAGGTAGCAGGCGCGCCCCCTGGCTTGTGGAGTCTCTATGGCTCCACTGACCTCGTTTCCACTCCTATATATTCCTATTCGGGGAGAAAAAATCAAAGAGAAGAGTTCATCGCGTTTTACGATACGGAGCCGCCACCACCTCCAGTTATCCCTCGGGAGGGCACATGTGGAGTCTAATTTGGGCTCCGGAGAGGGGGAATCGACATCGTCGTCAGCACCAACCATCCCTCATCACCAATTTCATGATGCTCTCCACCGTTCGTGAGTAATCCCATCATAGCCTTGCTGGACGATAATGGGTTGGATGAGGTCTATTATGTAATCGAGTTAGTTTTGTTAGGGTTTGATCCCTAGTATCCATTATGTTCGGAGATTGATGTTGCTATGACTTTGCTATGCTTAATGCTTGTCACTAGGGCCCGAGTGCCATGATTTCAGATCTGAACCTATAATGTTTTCATTAATATATATGTGTTCTTGATCCTATCTTGCAAGTTGTAGACACCTATTACGAGTTATGATCCGCATCCCCAGGGTGACAATAACTGGGATTCTTTCCGGTGATTACCGTAGTTTGAGGAATTCATGTATTCACTAAGTGCTAATGCTTTGATTCGGTTCTCTATTAAAAGGAGGACTTAATATACCTTAGTTTCCATTAGGACCCCGCTGCCATGGGAGGGTAGGACAAAAGATGTCATGCAAGTTCTTTTCCATAAGCACGTATGACTATATATGGAATAATGCCTACATTACACTGATGAATTGGAGCTAGTTCTGTATCACCCTATGTTATGACTATTGCATGATGAATGCCATCCGACATAATTATCCATCACTGATCCATTGCCTACCATCTTTCCACATATTTATCTTTGCTAAGTTACTTTTCCATTGCTATTGTTACAACCACTACAAAACTGCTACTCTCACGTTTGCCACCGTTACCATTACTTCCATACTAACTTGCTACTAAATACTTTGCTACAGATATTAAGTCTTTCAGGTGTGGTTGAATTGACAACTCGACTACTAATACTCGAGAATATTCTTTGGCTCCCCTTGAGTCGAATCAATAAATTTGGGTTGAATACTCTACCCTCGAGAACTGTTGTGATCCCCTATACTTGTGGGTTATCATATGTCCACGTTTGTGGAGACTTCAACCCATGGAGGGTAACGGCTGTGAGAGTCCACGGAAGGATCCACCCACAAGTGGTCCACGAAGAAGCGGCCTTGTCTATTCCACCATGGCTTACGTCCACACACGACTAGCCTCACTCGGGGTATATCTTCACGAAGTAGGCGATCTCCTTGCCCGTACAAACTTCTTGGTTCAACTCCACAACACAAAGTAGAAGGCTTCCAAGCAACACGTAACCAATCTAGGAGGCACGACCCTCAAAAAGGTAATAGATGCAATAGAACGATGAACTCCTTACTCTTGTGCTTCAAAAGATAGTGTCATCAACACTCAATCACTCTCTCACAGATTTGGCATGGGTTGGAGAGATTGATTTGGTGGAAAGCAACTTTGGGAGTCTAGAGATAAAGTTTCAAACGAATGGATTGGAATCTATTGATCTCAACACATGAGTAGGCGGCTCTCTCTCAGAAAAATGGATATGGAAAGTGCATGTGTTCTGAGTGCTTTCTGTGCGAATGAGAAGTGGTGGAGGGGTATATATAGGCATCTCCCAAAAACCAACCATTGCAACATTATTGCCCAACTCTGTGACACCGAAACAAATCTCGGTGGTACCTAGTTGCACTAAATGTGACAACTTTTGAATTCTCGGTGGTACCGAGTTGCACTAAATGTGACAACTTTTGAATTCTCGGTGAGACCGATATATAAATCTCGGTGGTACCGATTCAATGACCTAGGGTAGTTTCCAAATCTCGATGGTACCAATTTCAAACTCGGAAATTCTGATTCTTGAAATAGAGATATGATAGAGTTGGTCACTGACTTTCCGTGGCACGGATATGAAAGTTGGTGGTACCGAAAGATTATGGTTCGGCAAAGGTTTTGTCACTGGGAAAATTGCTAGGGCCAAAATGGAATTCTTGGTGGCACCGATTTTGATGTGTATGCTTCGGCCAGAGATTTTTGTGAGATAAATGTTGAGTCTTTTTGTGGCTATCCCTAAGCACTTGAGCAACCAATTCATCATAAATACCTCACCCCCTTTTAATAATACTGGCTTTCCTGTGGACTCAAAGGTGATTTATCACAAATATAGAATGTAGAGTACTCTTGGTTGAAGCTTGTCCAATCCTATTCCTTTCCTTGCATCAAGGGGTTTCTCCTCACAAACCTTTAGCTAATGCATCCTTGAACTTTTCTGAAATATACTTGGGTAGAATCATTAGTTCAATGATACATATGTCGTTATTAATTACCAAAACCACCTTAGGGAATAATTGTGCTTTCAGCGGCAGAAGTGTGTTTGGATAGAACACTATTTTAATATAAAATTGATAACTTATGAAAGAAGGAAACTCGAGCTAGCATGACACGTGCACATTGTGCTTACACACGCATGGGCTCTAGGCGGGTCTATAGAACTGCTTTAAATTATTCATGATTCGTTTGGCCTTTTTATGTACTACACTAATTAAGTCTTTTAGCCATTTAATGTGAATAATTCGAATTTGAACTAAAAGCACATGCTCCATGTCACCAAAATGGGTTGAAAAAACATATTTGTGTCCTTGGGTTCCATGTTTAGGTCCCATACAATGAACATGAATGGATTACAAACATCTCAGCGTCGTGACTAGGCCACAAACGTTGACAAACCTGGCTTTTTAAATCCCCATAAATCCAAAACCCGTATGAAATTCTTGAAACTTACCCCAGTGTCATGACACAACATTTATACAACATGGTAAATTTTTGACCAATTTTGGACAAGTCTTGGGACAAGTTTCTTGCGCACCGTAACTTCTCTCAAAAAGAATCATGGTTTCGATACGGAACATGTCACCTACATGGACGTAACGGCATTCCATTCCTCTTTATTGCCTTGATTTTTTTTTCTACATGCAACATAGAGGAATACAAGTGCAGTGCTAAAATGTGGAATTATTCAGGGCTCGTCCGGCAACCTTTATACATTAATTGAGTTTTTTAGCCATTTAATGTGCATGATTTAAATTTGAACTACAACAAACACATGCTCCAAGACACCAAAATGGGTTAGAAAATCACTTTTAAGTCCTTGGGTCCCTGTTTAGGTCACATGCAATGATTAGAAACATCTCGGCGCCGTGACTAGGCCGCAAACATTGACAAACTATGCTTTTAAATCCCCATAAAACTGAAACTCATCTGAAATTCTCGAAACTTACACCTGGTGTCTTGACACAAATCTTATACGACATGGTATTTTTTTGATCAATTTGGAACAAGTTTTGGGACAAACCTCTTATAAATCGGAGCTTCCCATGAGAAGCCTTGTGGTTTCGATAGGGAACATGTCACCTTTGTGGTCGAAACGACATTGATTTTTCTAGTCATGCACTTAATGTGAAGAACACAAATTTGAACTGCAACAACCACGTGCCCCAGGGCACCAAAATGGATTAAAAAACATTTTGTGGTCCGTGTTTAGATCCCATGCACCGAAAGTCAATGAATTACAAACATCTTGACAACGTGACTAGGTCGTAAACATTGAGAATATTGGTTTTTAAATCCTCAAGAAGCCAACGTTCCTCTGAAATTCATGAAATTTACCCAGCATCATGCCATGACACATATATAACATGCTATTTTTTACGAATTTAGGATAAATATTGGGACATGCATCTTACAAACCAAAGCTTATGAAAAAAGCCTCGTGATTTTGATAGGGAACATGTCACCTTTAGTAGCGAAAATACATTCAATGCAGCCCCCTAGTGCAGTATTTTGGCCCTTTTATACATTAAATGAGTTTTTAGGGATTTAATACGCATAATTCAAATTTTGAACTAGAAGCACATGCTCTAGTGCACGAAAATTCATTGGAAAATCATTTTTGTATCCCTAGGTGTTTACTTATATCCAATGCAAAAAAGGGAATGAATTAGAAACATTTAGGCATGATCGCTCGTGGAACCGCAATCATTGATAATCTTGGTTTTTCAATTCCCGTAAATACAGTACTGACAATGTAGAGGTTCACACAATAACACACAACATAGACATTTTGGAATAAATAGTTTCCACATTATTATCACAAACGGTTGCATTACGTGAATCATGTGTGTTCCGATAACAATTTATTTGGTGCCACGTGTCCAACTTTTTTTACTTGATATGGGGGTGTTGTGCGAGCATCTGCTTGATGACAGGACACATGCGAGCTTTCCGACATGCAGGCTCGATGGGTGTGTGAGAGCTATCCGTCACGCAGGATCGACGGGGCGCATGAGAGTTGTCCGCTGGACAGGCTCGACGGGGCGCATGAGAGTAGTCTACTATGTAGGCTCATCGGGAAGCGATACTTTGACCTCCACCACCCCACTTGCCTTGCTCCCAACTTCTGAATTAATGGGGTCTTACCCGTTGTTTATCATGTGGTTAATGTGCGTGGACAAAGGGACTAGTTTTCTTGTGATCCCATTGCCCCGCTCAACATAACCATTGTTTTGTTCATGCCTCGCTGAGAACTGGACTTTTTGTTTGTTTTTGACTCGTATACATGTACATATGAACGAAATAATATAATGAAAAATTTGCACCGACAAAGGATAATAATTCTCTTACATATTCAGTATAATAAAAAATGCCACATGCGGCAACTCCCCAAAGACACAGGGGCAAAACAAGAAGGCAGAGGCTGAAGAAGGAAGACACAAACAATGATCTGGGTCGATGCTATCTAATCCTTGATGGATTGCTAGGCGCGGAGTTCCTCAATCTCCTTCTTCATCACCTCCACGACCTCCATCTCCTCTCGCCTCTCCTCTTCCATCTTCCGCATTGCATCCATGGCGTAAGATTTTTGCTCGAGAGCGTCGATGCTCTTCATCACGTACGCATGAAGTTCCTTGACACGCGCCACGAATTCCTTCACCAGCCCCTCGCGCTCGACGTGGAGCTTCTCCAAGTCTTCCAAAAGTTCCTCGGTGAGTTCTTTCAGCCTCCCCTCCGAGGCACTTTTCTTCTCAAACAGTTTCTCCCAGGCGGCGGTCTGCTCCATAAGTTTCACCATGAGGCCGGTCGCCTTGCCAACCGAGACGTCACTCTTATCTGGAAGCTTCACCAAGGCATCGATCACCGCCTACTTCTTATCGAGCTCAACACACATGTCATCGCTGGATGAGGAATCCAACGCTGTCAGCTCATCTAGTTTGCCTCCAAGGCGAATGCGCTTGTGATTGTGAGAGTTGTCGCCTCTCCGCAAAAGATCCCATGAGGCGTCTGTGGTGCCGCCAGACATCTCTGTTTCAGCAAACGCGGCATGGCTGGAGCTCTCTGGTGCTTCCCTCGCGCGGCGGCTGGACCTCTCTATTGCTTCCGCAGGCTTAATCTTCCTTCCCTTGTTATATCTCGATCCAAAAACCCTTCCTATCGGCCATGGCAGACGAAATAAACGACTAATAAGAAAGGCCTGTTTTTTTGGTGATGGAGAGAAGAATGTGCGGTAATTTTTTAGTAGGTGTTTTTATAGCCTACTAATAAACAATTGCTAAGTGGGAACACGTTTAGTTTGGTAGGTTTGAACTAATGTTTAATAAATTAAAGCGTGGTAATTTGGAATGTGATGGGAAACAAGCTCAAAATTTATTGATGGTTTTGGTTCCCAAGCCCAAAATGATTTATAGTTTTTAGAAACCAAGTGGGATGGCGCACGTGGGCCCATGTTCTTGGATGTGTGTACGTGTGTGCCCACTATCACACATGGTCCACCCCATCCTCAGTGCCCGATGGATGGGCCAGAGCGCCTCCCATGGGTTCCAGATGATGGTTGACAAGAAGTGACACCCTTCCGAGTGATCCATGGTATACAAAAGCTAAGCATGCCACATATAAGTAAAAAAAATTGACATGGCACAACAATAAAGGAGGAGAGGTGCGCTTTGGGCACCGACATAGCATGGATTTGCGTTAATTAACCTAACTAAATAATTCCTACCAAAAGGTCGATATGCAACATTTCCATATAGTTATAATAGAACATGGTAACTGAAATCGTGTGTACTCTTATCAGTGTTCGCATACAATTCACGTAACTCACCTGTTTGCCCGATATCACACACATCTTGTTACGCGGAATCGTTTTCTGTTATTTTGGCTAATCGCACACACTTCATCCGAGTGACCTGTATGTTGTTTTGACTCGTCGCAAAAAGTTCATCTGGACAAGTGTTTGCCGTATATCACACACATCTTGATTTGGGTGATTGTTTGTGTTACTTTATGTCATCGCAAACAGTTTATCCGGGTGAACTGTATGCCGTACATCCCACACACTTGTATTATGTTTACCATTTGTGTTATTTTATGTCATCGCCAACAGTTTATCTGGGTGACCTGTATGTCGTACATTGCATACAATTATATTATGTTAATCGTTTGTGCTACTTTATGTCATCGCAAACAGTTTATCCAGGTGAATGTTGTGGAACGTTGCATGGGAAACAAAAAATTTCCTACGCACACGCAAGACCTATCCATGGTGATGAGCATCTACGATAGGGGAGATCGGATCCACATACCCTTGTAGATCGCTAAGCGGGAAGCGTTAAGAAACACGGTTAATGTAGTCGAACGTCTTTGCGATCCAAATCGCAAGCCGTCCTGCGAACTCCGTCCTCATCTAGCATCGAACGGACGACACCTCCGCATTCAGCACACGTATAGCTCGATGATGATCTCCGCCTTCTTGATCCAGCAAGAGGGGCAGAGAGGTAGATGAGTTCTTAGGCAGCACGACAGCGTGGTGGTGGTGGTGATGAACTAATCCAGCAGGGCTTCACCAAGCTATGTCGGACTACTCTAGACGAGGGAGACGATCTATGGAGGAGAGGGCAGCACGTGGCTTTTCTGGTGTCTTTTGCCCACAAAACTTCCACTATATATAGGAGGAATGGGAGGGAGGGCTACCTTGCCTCCTACTCCAAGGAGGAGGGTTCGTCCGATCCAAGGGAGGAGAGTCCTCCTCCAATTCGGTTTGGTGGAGGACTCCCTTCCTACTTGGCCACCTCCTTCCCTTTTTTTCTTTTCCTTTTGTTTTTGCACTTTGGCCGAAAATAGGTTTATTGGGCTGGCCACACCAGTCCACTAGGGGCTGGTGCGCCACCTCTAGGCCTATTAGGTCCTCTCCCGGGTGTGTGGCCCTTCCCGGTAAAACCCCGGAACCCATTCGTAACTCCCGGTACTTTACCGGTAATGCCCAAAATCTTTCCGGAAGCCAAATGTAACTTTCCTATATATCAATCTTTACCTCTGGACCATTCTGGAGCTCCTCGTGATGTGCGGGATCTCGTTTGGGACTCCGAACAACTTTCGGTCACCAACATACATAACTCAATAATACCAAAACATAAACGAACCTTAAGTGTGCACACCCTGCGGGTTCGAGAACTATGCAGACATGACCTGAGACACTCTCCTATCAATAACCAATAGTGGGACCTTGATGTCCATATTGGCCCCTACATATTCTACGAAGATCTTTATCGGTTGAACCTCTGTGTCAAGGATTCAGTTAATCCCGTATAACATTCCCTTTGTCCTTCGATATGTTACTTGCCCAAGATTCGATCGTCGGTATCTCTATACCTATTTCAATCTCGTTACCAGCAAGTCTCTTTACTCATTCCGTAATACCAAATCACATGGCTAACTCTTTAGTCACATTGCTTGCAAGGCTTGTTTGTGATGTTGTATTACCGAGTGGACCCCGAGATACCTCTCCGTCGTACGAAGTGACAAATCCCAGTCTTGATCCATGCTAACTCAACGGGCACCTTCGGAAATACCCGTAGAACACATTTATAGTCATCTAGTTACATTGCGACGTTTGATACACACAAGGCATTCCTCCTGTGTCAGTGAATTACATGATCTCATGGTCATAGGAATGTATACTTGACATGCAGAAAACAGTAGCAATAAAATAACACGATCACATGCTACATTCATATTTTGGGTCTTGTCCATCACATCATTCTCATAATGATGTGATCCCGTTATCAAGTGACAACACTTGTCTATGGCTAGGAAACCTTAACCATCTTTGATCAACGAGCTAGTCAACTAGAGGCTTACTAGGGACAGTGTTTCGTCTATGCATCAACACATGCATTTGTGTTTCCATTCAATACAATTCTAGCATGGATAATAAATGATTATCTTGAAACACGAAATATAATAATAACTATTTTCTTATTGCTTCTAGGGCATATTTCCAACAGTGAACTCTATGTCATACATCACACACACTTGTATTAAGTTAAACGTTTGTGTTATTTTCTCCCATCACAAACAGTTTAGGTGGGTCAACTATGTTATAGATCACACGCACAACTACTTTCTGAATCGTATTTGATGGATCCGCCATCACACACAGTTCACATTCTTTTAGACGGAGCTTGAACTATACCATTTGCAATTCATGCATTGCACACCGTTTCGTCAAAGGTTCTGTGATTGATGTGTCATCTTTGGACCATTCTGCAGTAGTGATACCTTGGTATGTAGCCACTAAGATCGCCAAACCCCAATGATCTGATTCGGCATCTCATCTATCACGATCTTCGATGCAATAGGGATGTATGAAAACTACAAATGGAGGAGAAAACAATTTAGGAAGAGAGAGGTGCGCCAAGGGCTTCGTGTCTGCTCTTGGGGCACGCCCTCCTCTCTATATATAGGTGGAGGGGCATGGGAACAGACCCACCAAGCCCTGGGGCACAGCCAAGGGGGGAGGAGGTGGAATCCTAGTCCCCTTCCTTTCCTTCCATACAAAGGTGGACTTTCCACTTTTCCCAACTTCATGGGCCTTGAGGGACTTCTGCGCTTGGCCCAATAAGGTCACGAAATCTCCCTCAACCCATGCAAACTAGTGGGACGTGGTGGAACCCTTGGTGGACTTTCGGACTCCTCCAGAAGTTTTCGGAACCTTCTAGAAGCTTCTGGGTACAATACCGGAAAAAAATGAAAAAAATTCGGTAGCCAAAATATGACTTCCCATATATAAATCTTTACCTCCGGAACTCCTCGTGATGTCCGGGGTATCATCCGGGACTCCAAACAACTTTCGGTTACTACCACACATAACACATTAATACCAAATCGTCACAAAACCTTAAGTGTTGAGACCGTGTGGGTTCGAGAACTATGCAGACGTGACCGAGACACTCCCCGTCCAATAACCAATAGCGGGACCTGGATGTCCATATGGGCACCTACATATTCTATGAAGATCTTTATCGGTCGAACCTCTACGTCAACGATTCAGTTAATCCTGTATACTATTCCCTTTGTCCATCGGTATGCTACTTGCGCGAGATTGGATCGTCGGTATCTCTATACCTAGTTCAATCTCGTTACCGGCAAGTCTCTTTACTCGTTCTGTAATACAAGATCACGTGACTAACTCCTTAGTCACATTTCTTGCAAGGCTTATTGTGATGTTGTATTCATGAGTGGGCATCGAGATACCTCTCCGTCACACGGAGTGACAAATCCCAGTCTTGATCCATGCCAACCCAAAAGACACCTTCGGAAACACCTGTAGAGCACCTATATAGTCACACGATTGTGTTGTGATGTTTGATACACACAAGGTATTCCTCCGGTGTCCAGGAGTTGCATGATCTCATGGTCATAGGAACAAATACATTGACATGCAGAAAGCAGTAGCAATAAACCGACACGATCATATGTTGAGTTCATAGTTTGGGTATTGTCCATCACATCATTCTCCTAATGATGTGATCCCATCATCAAACAACATCTCATGTCTATGGCGAGGAAACCTTGACCATCTTTGATCAACGAGCTAGTCCTTCAGAGGCTCACTAGGGATAGTGTGTTGTCTATGTATCCACACATGTATTTGAGTTTCCAATCAATACAGTTCTAGCATGGATAATAAATGACTATCATGAGCAAGGAAATATAATAATAACCAATTTATTATTGCCCCTAGGGCATATTTCCTATAGTCTCCCACTTGCACTAGAGTCAATAATCTAGTTCACATCACTATGTGATTGTAATGAATCTAACACCCATAGAGTTCTGGTGTTTGATCATGTCTTGCTTATGAGAGAGGTTTTTAGTCAACGGTTCTGAAACATTCAGATCCGTGTGTACTTTTCAAATCTCTATGTCATATTATAGATGCTTCTACCACGCTTCACTTGGAACAATTCCAAACGACTGCTTCGATTTATTACTCAGAGTTATCTGGATTAGTGTTAAAGCTTGCATCGACGTAACCCTTTATGACGAACTCTTTTATCACCTCCATAATTGAGAATAATGCCTTAGTCCACTATTTACTAAGGATAAATTTGACCATTGTTCAGTGATTCAATCCTAGATCACTCTTTGTACCCCTTGACACACTCATGGCAAGGCACACATCAGGTGCGGTACACAGCATGTCATACTATAGAGCCTACGACTAAGGCATAGGGGATGACCTTCGTCCTTTCTCTTTCTTCTGTCATGGTCGGGTTTTGAGTCTTACTCAAATTCACACCTTATAATCCAGTCAAGAACTCCTTCTTTGATTGATCCATTTCGAACTCCTTCAAAATCTTGTCAAGGTATGTATTCACTAAAAGTTATATCAAGCGTCTTGATTTATCTCTATAGATCTTGATGCTCAATGTTCAAGTAGCTCAATCCAGGTTTTCCTTTGCAAAACTACTTTCAAAAAACCCTTTATGCTTTCCAGAAATTGTACATTATTTTCGATCAGCAATATGTCAACCACATATACTTATCAGAAATTCTATAGTGCCCTCACTCACTTTCTTGGAAATACAAGTTTCTCATAAACCTTGTATAAACCCCAAAACTTTGATCATCTTTTCAAAGTGTATATTCCAACTCAGAGATTCTTGTTCTAGTCCATAGAAGGATTGCTGGAACCTGCATACTTGTCAGCATCCTTAGGATCGACAAAATCATCTGGTTGTATCACATACAATATTTCCTCAAGGAAACCGTCGAGGAAACAATGTTTTGACATCCATCTGCAAGATTTCATAATTGAGAAATGCAGCAACTATTAACATAATTCCAACAGACTTTAGCATCACTACGGGTGAGAAAGTCTCATCGTAGTCAACCCCTTGAACTTGTCGGAAACATCTTTGCAACAAGTCGATCTTTCGAATGGTGACATTCACCATCATCGTCTGCCTTCCTTCTAAGGATCTACTTCTACTTAATAGCCTTACGACCATCAAGTAGTTCTTCCAAAGTCTACACTTTGGTTTCATACATGGATCCTATGTCAGATTTCATGGCCTTGAGCCATTCGTCGGAATCCGGGCCCATCATTGCTTCCCCATAGCTCGTAGGTTCATTGTTGTCCAGCAACATGAGCTCCAAGATATGATTACCGTACTACTCTCGAGCAGTACATTTCCTTGTCGACCTATGATGTTTGGTAGTAACTTGATCCGAAGCTTCATGATCACCATCATCAACTTTCCACTTCAACTAGTGTAGGTGCCATAGGAATATCTTCCTGCGCCTTGCTACTCATGTTGGGGAACTTTGCATGGGAAACAAAAAATGTCCTATGCACACGCAATACCTATCCATGGTGTTGATCATCTACGAGAAGGGAGAGTGAATCTGCATACCCTTGTAGATCTCTACGTAGAAGCGTATATAACGCGGTTGATGTAGTGGAACATCATCGCGATCCAAATCGCACCCCGTCCCGCGATCTCATCACAACCCGTCTCGTGATCCCATCTCGATCTAGTGGCGAACGGACGGCACCTCTGTGTTCAGCACACATACAAATCGATGACAACCATTGTCTTCTTGATCCAGCAAGAGGGGCAGAGAGGTAGATGGGTTCTCTAGCATTGTGGCATTATGGTGGTGGTGGTGAATTAATCCAGCACGGCTTCGCCAAGCTTATGCGGAACTAATATAGAGGAGTAAACGATCTAGAGGGAGAGAGGGTTGCGCCTTTGCTTGAGGTACAAAAAGCATCTCTACCCTCTAGTATATATAGGAGGGGCGGAGGGGAGGAGGCATTCCAAAGGCTCCTCCTTGGCTCGGCCGAATAGGTGGAGGTGGAAGAGTCCACCTCTAATCCTACTCCAGGTAGGACTCCTTCTACTTGGAAACCTCCTCTCCTTTGGGATTTTTCCCTTCTTTTGCTCCTTGGCCGAAATAGCCTTCTTGGGCTAGCCGCACCAGCCCACTAAGATCTGGTGCACAACCTTTAGGCCTATTAGGTTCTCTCCTGGGTGGGTGGCCCCTCCAGGTAAAACCCCAGAACCCATTCGTCACTCCCGGTACTTCACCGGTAATACCTGAAAACTTTCCGGAAGCCAAATGCAACTTTCCTATATATCAATCTTCACCTTTGGACCATTTCGGAGCTCCTCGTGACGTCCGGGATCTCATCCGGGACTCCGAAAAACTTTCAGTTACCAAACACACATAACTCAATAATACCGAAACGTCACCGAACCTTAAGTGTGCAGGCCTTACAGGTTCGAGAACTATGCAGACGTGACCTCAGACACTCTCCGGTCAATAACCAATAACGAGACCTGGAAGCCCATATTGGCTCCTACATATTCTACGAAGATCTCTATCAGTTGAACCTCTATGTCAAGGATTCAGTTAATCCCGTATGTTGTTCCCTTTGTCCTTCGGTATGTTACTTGGCCGAGATTCGATCGTCGGTATCTCTATACCTAGTTCAACCTCGTTACCGGCAAGTCTCTTTACTCATTTCATAACAAAAGATCCCATCGCTAAATCCTTAGTCACATTGCTTGCAAGGCTTATTGTGATGTTGTATTACCGAGTGGGCCTTGAGATACCGCTCCGTCACATGGAGGGACAAATCCCAGTCTTGATATACGCCAACCCAACAGACACCTTCAGAGATACCTCTAGAGCACCTTTATAGTCACCCAGTTACGTTGCGGCATTTGATACACACAAGGTATTCCTGCGGTGTCCGGGAATTGCATCATCATATATTGAAACAAGGAACACATACATTGACATGCAGAAAATAGTAGCAACAAACTCACACGATCACATGCTATGTTCATAGTTTGGCTCCTCTCCATCACATCATTCTCCTAATGATGTGATTCCGTTATCAAGTGACAACACTTGTCTATGGTTAGGAAAACTTGACCATCTTTGATCAACGAGCTAGTCAACTAGAGGCTCACTAGGGATAGTGTGTTGTCTATGTATCCACACAAGTTTTTGAGTTTCCAATCAATACAATTCTAGCATGGATAATAAACGATTATCATGAACAAGGAAATATAATAATAACCAATTTATTATTGCCTCTCGAGCATGTTTCCAACAGTCTCCCACTTGCACTAGAGTCAATAATCTAGTTCACATCACTATGTGATTGGAATGAATCTAACACCCATACAGTTCGGGGGTTTAATCATGTCTTGCTCGTAAGAGAGGTTTTTAGTCAACCGGTCCAAACCTTTCAGATCCGTGTGTGCTTTACAAATCTCTATGTAATCCTATAGATGCTACTACCACGTGCCATTTCGAACTATTCCAAATGACTGCTCAACTATATGAATCCGGTTTACTACTCAAAGTCATCTGGATTAGTGTCAAAGCTTGCATCGATGTAACCCTTTACGACGAACTCTTTTATCACCTCCATAATCGAGAAAAAAATCCTTAGTCCACTAGTTACTAAGGATAACTTTGACCGTTGTCTAGTGATCCATTCCTCGATCACTCTTGTACCCCTTGACAAACTCATGGCAAGGCACTCATTAGGTGCGGTACACAGCATGGCATACTATAGAGCCTATGACTAAGGCATAGGGGACGACCTTCGTCCTTTCTCTTTATTCTGCCGTGGTTGGGATTTGAGTCTTACTCAAACTTCACACCTTTAAAACACATCCACGAACTTCTTCTTTCACTGATCTATTTTGAACTCCTTCAAAATCTTGTCACGGTATGTATTCATTTCAAAGTTCTATTAAGCATTTTTTATCTATCTGTATAGATCTTGATGCTCAATGTTCAAGTAGCACAATCCAGGTTTTCCTTTGAAAAACACTTTTCAAACAACCCCATAAGCTTTCCGAAAATTCTACATCATTTCTGAAAAATATGTCAATCACATATACTAATGAGAAATTCTATAGTGCTTCCACTCACTTGTTTGGAAATACAAGTTTCTCTTAAACCTTGTATAAACCCAAAAGCCTTGATCATCTCATCAAAGTGTATATTCCAACTCTGAGATGCTTGCTCCAGTCCATAGAAGGATCGTTGGATCTTGCATACTTGTTAGCATTCTTAGGATTGACAAAACCTTCTGGTTGTATCACATACAACCTTTCCTCAAGGAAACCGTCTGGAAACAATGTTTTGACATCCTATCTGCAAGATTTCATAAATAATGCAGAAACTGCTAACAAAATTCTAACAGACTTTTAGCATTGTTACGAGTGAGGAAGTCTCATCATAGTCAACTCTTTGAACTTGTCGGAAACATCTTTGCGACAAGTTGAGCTTTCTTAATGGTGACTTTTCACCATCATCGTATGTCTTCCTTTTAAATATCTATGTGTACTTAACAGTCTTATGACCATCAAGTAGTTCTTCCAAAGTCCACACTTTATTTTCATACATGGATCCTCTCTCGGATTTTATGGCCTCTAGCCATCTGTAGGAATCCGGGCCCACCATCGCTTCTCCATAGCTCGTAGGTTCATTGTTGTCCAACAACATGACCTCCAAGATAGGTTACCATACCACTCTGGAGCATTACGTGACCATGTTGACCTACGAGGTTCGTAGTAACTTGATCTGAAGCTTCATGATCACTATCATCAGCTTCCACTTCAATTGGTGTAGGCGCCACACGAACAACTTCTTGCGCCCTGCTACACACCGGTTGAAGTGATGGTTCAACAACCTCATCAAGTTCCACCGTCCTCCCACTCAATTCTTTCGATAGAAACTTTTCCTCGAGAAAGGACCCATTTCTATAAACAAACACTTTGCTTCCGGATCTGAGATAGGAGATATACCTAACTATTTTGGGTATCCCATGAAGATGCATTTATCCGATTTGGGTTCGAGCTTATTAGACTCAAACTTTTTCACATAAGCGTCGCAGCCCCAAACTTTTAAGAAACGACACTTTAGGTTTTTCCAAACCATAGTTCATACAGTGTCATCTCAACGGAACTACGTGGTGCCCTATTTAAAGTGAATGCGGTTGTCTCTAATGCCTAACCCAAAAACAATAGTGGTAATTCGATAAGAGACACCATAGTATGCACCGTATCCAATAGGGCGCGGCTATGACATTCGAACACACCATCACACCATGGTGTTCCAAGTGGCATTCGTTGTGAAACAATTTCCACGTTGTCTTAAATGTGTACCAAACTCGCAACTCAGATATTCATCTCTATTATCATATCGTAGACATTTTATCCTCTTGTCACGACGATCTTCAACTTCACTCTGAAATTACTTGAACCTTTCAATAATTCAACCGTGTGTTTCATCAAGTAAATATACTAGTATCTACTCAAATCATCTGTGAAGTAAGAACATAACGATATCCACTGTGTGCCTCAACACTCATTGGACTGCATACATAAAAAATGTATTACTTCCAATAAGTTACTTTCTTGTTCCATCTCACTGGAAAATGAGGCCTTTAGTCATCTTGCCCATGTGGCATGGTTTGCATGTCTCAAGTGATTCAAAATCAAGTGAGTCCAAACAATCCATCTGCATGGAGTTTCTTCATGTGTTTACACCAATAGGCATGGTTCGCATGTCTCAAACGATTCAAAAACGAGTGAGTCCAAAGATCCATCAGTATGGATCTTCTTCATACATTTTACACCAATATGACTCAAGAGACAGTGCCACAAGTAAGTGGTACTATCATTACTACTCTGTATCTTTTGGCATCAATATCATGAACATGTGTATCACTACGATCGAGATTCAATAAACCATTGAAGGTATTTATTCAAGCAAATAGAATAACCATTATTCCTTTTAAATGAATAATCGTATTGCAATAAACACGATCTAATCATGTTCATGATCAACGCAAACACCAAATAACATTTATTTAGGTTCAACACTAATCCCGATGGTAGAGAGAGCGTGTGATGTTTTATCACATCAACCTTGAAATTTCTTCCAACACACATCATCACCTCACCCTTGCTAGTATTCGTTTATTCCGTAGCTTTTATTTCGAGTTAAAAACACTTAGAAACCGAACCGGTATCTAATACCCTGGTGCTACTAGGAGTACTAGTAAAGTACACATCAATATCATGTATATCCAATATACTATTGTCGACTTTGCTAGCCTTCTCATCTACCAAGTAACTAAGGTAGTTCCGCTCCAGTGACCGTTCCCCTCATAATAAAAGCACGTAGTCTTGGGTTTGGGTTTAACCTTGGGTTTCTTCACTAGAGCGGCATTTGGTTTGCCTTTCATGAAGTATCCCTTCTTGCCCTTGCCCTTCTCGAAACTATAGGTTTCACTAACCATAAAAAATTGATGCTCCTACTTGATTTCTACTTTCGCAATGTCAAACATCGCGGACACCTCAGGGATCATCATCTCTATCCGTGACATGTTATAGTTCATCACGAAGCTCAATAGCTTAGTGGCAGTGACTTTGGAGAACTATGTCAATCACTATCTTATCTGGAAGATTAACTCCCACTTGATTCAAGCAATTGTAGTACTCAGATAATCTAAGCACATACTCAACGATTGAGTTTTTCTCCCTTACTTTGCAGGCCAAGAAACTTGTGAGAGTTCTCATACCTCTTAACGTGGGATTTCAGCTCTTGGAACATCTCATATGTTCCGCGATGTTCAAAACGTCTTCGGCGCCTCAATTCTAAGCCGTTAATTATTACGCACTGAACTATCACGTAGTCATTAAAACGTGTATGTCAGATGTTCGCAACATCCATAGACGACGCTCGGGGTTCAGCACACCGAGCGATGCATTAAGGACATAAGCCTTCTGCGCAGTAATGAGGACAATCCTGAATTTACTGACCCAGTCCACATAATTGCTACTATCATCTTTGAATGAAATTTTCTCTAGGAACATATCAAAAACAGTAGAGCTACAGCGCAAGCTACAAATAATTTGCAAAGACCTTTTGACTATGTTCATGATAATGAGTTCAATTAATCATATTACTTAAGAACTCCCACTCAACTTCACATCCCTCCAGTCATTCGAGTGGTACATGATCCAAATTCACTCACTCAAGTCCGATCATCATGTGTGTTGAGTTTAGCTTCAATGGTGAACATCTCCATGTTGACCATATCCACTATATGACTCATGCTCGACCTTTCGATTCTCCTGTGTTCTGAGGCCTTGTCTGTACATGCTAGGCTCGTCAAGTTTAACCCGAGTGTTCCGCGTGTGCAACTGTTTTGCACCCGTTGTATGTGAACGTAGAGTCTATCACACCTGACCATCACGTGGTGCCTCGAAACAACAAACTGTCGCAACGGTGCACAGTCAGGGAGAACAGAATTTTATCTTGAAATTTTAGTGAGGGGTCACCTTATAATGCTACCATCGTCCTAAGCAAAATAAGGTGCATAAAAGGATTACCATCACATGCAAATCATAAGTGACATGATATGGTCATGAACTTGTGCTTCTTGATCTCCATCACCAAAGCACCGGCATGATCTCCATCGTCACCGGCACCACACCATGATCTCCATCATAGTGCTGCCATCGAGGTTGTCGCGCTAACTATGATGTTACTACTAAAGCTACTACTAGCGATAAAGCAAAGCATCTCCAAGCGCAAAATAATTAAAGACAACCATATGGCTCATGTTGGTTGCCGTAGCATTGACATGCAAGTCAATATTTAACTATTACAAAATGATCATCTCATACATCCAATATATCATATAATGTCTTTGTCCATATCACATCACATGCATACCCTGCAAAAACAAGTTAGACGTCCTGTAATTTGTTGTTGCAAATTTTGCGTGGGTACTATGGGTATCTAGTATGATCGCATCTTACTTACGCAAAACCACAACGGTAATATGCAAGTTGCTATTTAACCTTCTCCAAGGATCGCTTCGGTCAAATATGATTCAACTAAAGTTGAAGAAATAGACACCTGCTGGTCATCTTTATGCAACAAGTTGCATGTTAGTCGATGAAACCGGTATCTCGTAAGCATACGAGTAATGTTGGTTTGGGTCGCTTGAATCCAACAATACCGCTGGAATCAAGAAAAGACTAAGGAGGGCAGCAAATTGAACATCAACGCCCACAAACTCTTTTGTGTTCTACTCGAGATATCGCCTACGCATCAACGTGGCTCATGATGCCACTCATGGGGAACATTGCATGGGAAACAAAAAAATTCCTACGCACACACAATACCTATCCATGGTGATGATCATCTATGAGAGGGGAGAGTGAATCTACATACCCTTGTAGATCGCTAAGCGGAAGCGTATATAACGGGATTGATGTAGTGGAACATGTTTGTGATCCAAATTGCTACCCGTCCCGCGATCCCATCACGATCCATCCCAATCTAGTGCCAAACGGATGACACCTCCGCATTCAGCACATGTACATCTCGATGACGATCACCGTTTTCTTGATCCATCAAGAGGGGCGGAGAGGTAGATGAGTTTTCCAGCATGGCAGCGTGGTGGTGGTGGTGGTGAATTAATCCAGCAGGGCTTTGATACGTCTCCAACGTATCTATAATTTCTTATGGTTTCATGCTATTATCTTGTCAAACTTTGGATGTTTTATATGCCTTTTATATCTTTTTTGGGACTAACTTATTAACTCGGTGCAAGTGCCAGTTCCTGTTTTTCCGTGTTTTTGACCCTTTTCAGAGGAAGATTTGAAACGGAGTACAAACGGAATAAAATCCCTGAAAAGATTTTTTTTCTGAAATAGAAGAAGATCGGGAGACTTGAGAACCAAGGCAAGGGGTCCCGAGGGACCCCACAAGCCCCCCAGCCCCGGCCAAGGGGGAGGCCAGGCTTCACGGGCTTGTGGGCCCCCTAGACCTCCTCTGCCCTAGGTTTTGCGTCTATATATTCCCTAAACTCCCAGAAAAAATCAGGAGATCATCAAAAGTACTTTTCCGCTGCCGCAAGCTTCTGTCTTCGCAACATCCCATCTGGGGCACGTTCTGGTGCCCTGCCGGAGGAGGGATTCGGACACGTAGGGCTTCTTCATCAACACCATGACCTCTCCAATGATGCATGAGTAGTTCACCATAGACCTATGGGTCCATAGCTAGTAGCTAGATGGCTTCTTCTCTCTCTTGGATCTTCAATACAAAGTTCTCCATGATCTTCATGGAGATCTATCCGATGTAATCTTCTTTCGCGGTGTGTTTGTCGAGATCCGACGAATTGTGAATTTATGATCAGACTATCTATGAATCTTATTTGAGTTTCTTTTGATCTCTCTTATGCATGATTTCATATCCTTGTAATTCTCTTCGAGTTGTGGGTTTTGTTTGGCCAACTAGATCTATGATTCTTGCAATGGGAGAAGTGCTTGGTTTTGGGTTCATACTGTGTGGTGACCTCACCCAGTGACAGAAGGGGTAGCGAGGCACGCATCGTGTTGTTGCCATCAAGGGTAAAAAGATGGGGTTTTCATCATTGGTTTGAGATTATCCCTCTACATCATGTCATCTTGCTTAAGGCGTTACTCTGTTCGTCATGAACTCAATACACTAGATGCATGTTGGATAGCGGTCGATGTGTGGAGTAATAGTAGTAGATGCAGAAACTATCGGTCTACTTGTCTCGGACGTGATGCCTATATGTATGATCATTGCCTTAGATATCGTCATGACTTTGCGCGGTTCTATCAATTGCTCGACAGTAATTTGTTCACCCACCGTAATACTTGCTATTTTGAGAAAAGCCTCTAGTGAACACTATGGCCCCCGGGTCTACTCCACACCATATTTTCAGCCTTACACTTTTACTTTGTTGCACTTTCCGCCTTCAGATCTCACTCTACAATCAATCTTGAAGGGATTGACAACCCCTTTATAGCGTTGGGTGCAAGCTCTTTTGTGTTTGCGCAGGTACTCTGGACTTGACGAGATTCTCCTACTGGATTGATACCTTGGTTCTCAAACTAAGGGAAATACTTACTGCTCTTGTGCTGCATCGCCCTTTCCTCTTAAAGGGAAAAACCAACGCAAGCTCAAGAGACGACACAAGGTTTCTGTTGCCGTAGCCAAAGGATTTCTGGCACCGCTGCCAGGGATAGCAGAAGAATTTCTGGCACCATTGCTGGGGATAGCAGAAGAATTTCTGGCGTCGTTGCCGGGGAGGATCAAGTCAAGAACTCATCCAAGTAAGTGTCGCAAACTCATCTCTTGCATTTACTTTTTTGCCTCTCGTTTTCCTCTCCCCCACTTCTGAAAAACAAAAAATTTACAAAAAATATTTGCCTTTTTCGTTTGCCTTTCCTTTGATTGTGTGCTTTGTGCCTTCAATATGCTTGCATCTTCGCTTGCTAGAAATCTAGTGATATGGATCCTCATCCACTTTCTAATCTCTTTAAGAGATCCAATTATGTTGATCCAATTGCTAGTGAGTTGAGCGCACTTGACTTTCTCTGTGGAGTTTTGCTTGAGATGCGTGAATCTGAAAATCGTGATGAAGAAATTTATGAAGTGATTCACGAGGGCTCCTTGAATGAAAAGCATGATTGCAATGGTTTCACTATAAATTCTATTAGTGACAATCATGCTAAGAATATGCAAAACCCTAAGCTTGGGGATGCTAGTTTTGCTATGTCCTCTACTTGTTGCAATGATCATGAATGGGGTGATGATTTTTCTTATGATCTTGAATTTTTTTTAAAACCTCATGATGAATATGATATTTGTAATAATTTTGAAAGTGGGTTTGGAGAAGTCATGACTTTAGTTGATGATAATCCCACTATTTTTGAAGAGTGTCAACTTTGCATGCATGTGGATCATGAAAAGAATATCCTATGGGATAGCTATATTATTGAATTTGATTATGATCCCACATGTAATTGCTATGAGAGAGGAAAATATTGTGGTAGAAACTTTCATGTTACCAAATCACCTCTCGTTATGTTGAGATTGATATTGTCTCTTTCTTCTTCCTTGCATATGGTAACTATTAGTTGTCTTGACAATCTGTTTTCCTATAAAATGCCTATGCATAGGAAATATGTTAGACTTAGATGTGATTTTCACATGCTTTATGATGCTCTCGTTGTGCTTCAATTCTTGTCTTTTGTGTGAGCATCATTGAATTATCAATGCCTAACTAAGGGCATTAAACAATAGCGCTTGTTGGGAGGCAACCCAATGAATTTTATCTTTTTCCTTCTGTTTTGTTGCATCCAAACCATCATAATTCTGTTGTGATTGTGTTTTTTGTGTTTCGTTTTGTGTTTGAGCCAAGCAAAACTTTTATGACTAGTCTTTGTGAGGGTTGTTTGATCCTGCTGGAAAAAGATAGAAACTTTTCGCTCACGAGATGATTTTTCATTTTTACTCAGAAAGAGCTTTTGAGTTGATTCCTTTTGCTGCTGGTTGATATGCCTTTTGCCCAGGCAGTCGTAACTTTTCAGAATTTTGGAGGTACCAGAAGTATACAGATTGCTACAGACTGGTCTGTTTTTGACAGGTTTTGTTTTTGTTGAGTTGGTTGCTTGTTTTGATGAAACTATGGAGAGTATCGGGGGGTACTAGCCATGGAAAAGTGAGAATACAGTAGCCCAACACCAATATAAATAGAATTCAAGTTTTCTACAGTACCTAAAGAGGTGGTAGTTTGTTTTCTTGTGCTAATGTTATCACGAGTTTCTGTTTAAGTTTTGTGTTGTGAAGTTTTCAAGTTTTGGGTGATGTTCTCATGGACAAAGAGATAAGGAGTGGAAAGAGATCAAGCTTGGGGATGCCCAAGGCATCCCTAGCCAAATTCAAGGACACCAAAAAGCCTAAGCTTGGGGATGCCCCGGGAAGGTATCCCCTCCTTCAATCCATCGGTAACATTACTTGGAGCTATATTTTTATTCACCACATGATATGTGTTTTTCTTGGAGCGTCTTGTATCTTAGGAGTCTTTTCTTTTTGTTGTGTCACAATAATCCTTGCTGCACATCTTTAGAGAGAGACATGCACTCATCATGATTTTTCTAGAATGCTCATCGTGCTTCACTTATATCTTTTGAGCTAGATAATTTTGCTCTATGTGCTTCACTTAGATCTTTTAGAGCACGGCGGTACGTGACTTGGTAGTTGTCTTATGCTATGAAAGTAGTCCCAAAGGTGATAGGTACCCAAAGAGGATACAAAAACCTCCATCTTCAAGTGCATTGAGTAGAAAGGTAAGTCTTGATTCCTCTCAATTAGTTTTGAGACGTGGATTTGGTAATATTAAGAGTTATGTTAGTTGGGTGTTGTGAATCTAGAAATACTTGTGTTGAAGTTAGTGATTCCCGTAGCATGCACGTATGGTGAACCGCTATGTTAGGAAGTCGGAGCATAATTGATCTATTGATTGTCATCCTTTGTGTTGAGGTCGGGATCGCGCGATGGTTAACACCTACCAACCCTTCCCCTAGGAGTATGCGTTTAGCACTTTGTTTCGATTACTAATAAAAACTTTCACAACAAGTATGTGAGTTCTTCATGACTAATGTGAGTCCATGGTATAGATGCACTTTCACCTTCCACTATTGCTAGCCTCTCTAGTGCCGCGCAATTCTCGCCCGTACACAAACCCGCCATATGCCTTCCTCAAAACAGCCACCATACCTACCTACTATGGCATTTTCACAGTCATTCCGAGATATATTGCCATGCAACTCCCACCGTTCCGTCTCAGGACTTGTGCTATCACTCTCATATTGCCATTGCATGATCGTAAGATAGCTAGCGTGATGTTCCAACGTCATACGCCAAGCTAGATCGTTGCACATCCCGGTACACTGCCGGAGGCATTTCCTATAGAGTCGTAATAATTTTGAGCTTTGAGCTGTGAGTAAATAAAAGTGTGATGATCATCATTATTAGAGCATTGTCCCATGTGAGGAAAAAAATAAAAAAAGGCCAAAGAGCCCAAAAAAAGAGAGGCCAAGATCCCAAATAAAAAAAGAGAAAAAGAGAGAAGGGACAATGCTACTATCTTTTTCCACACTTGTGCTTCATAATAGCACCAAGTTCTTCAGGATTGAGAGCTTCATGCTTTGTCACTACCATATGCTAGTGGCAATCTTCATTATATAACTTGGCTTGGATATTCCAATGATGGGCTTCCTCAAATTGCCCTAGGTCTTCGTGAGCAAGCAAGTTGGATGCACACCCACTAGTTCTCCTTTTGAGCTTTCACATACTTATAGCTCTAGTGCATCCCTTGTATGGCAATCCCTACTCATTCACATTGATATCTATTAATGGGCATCTCCATAGCCTTCTGATACGCCGAGTCAATGTGACCATCTCCTCCTTTTTGTCTCACAACCACCGCCACACTCTATTCCACCTATAGTGCTATATCCATGGCTCACGCTCATGTATTGCGTGATAGTTACAAAAAGTTTGAGAAAGTAAGAGTGCGAAAACAATTACTTGGGCAATACCGGGGTTGTGCATGATTTACATTAGTTGTGTGAGGATGATGGAGCATAGCCAGACTATATGATTTTGTAGGGATAACTTTCTTTGGCCCCGTTATTTTGAAAGTTCATGATTACCTTGCTAGTTTGCTTGAAGTATTATCGTTTTCATGTCAATAGCAAACTATTGTTTTGAATCTTACGGATCTGAACATTCATGTCACATGAAAGAAGTTACAAAGGACAACTATGCTAGGTAGCATTCCACATCAAAAATTCAGTCTTTATCACTTCCCTACTCGAGGACGAGCAGGAGTTAAGCTTGGGGATGCTTGATACGTCTCCAACGTATCTATAATTTTTGATGGTTTCATGTTATTATCTTGTCAAACTTTGAATGTTTTATATGCCTTTTATATCTTTTTTGGGACTAACTTATTAACTCGGTGCCAAGTGCCAGTTCCTATTTTTTTCCTGTTTTTGACCCTTTTCAGAGGAAGATTTGAAACGGAGCCCAAACGGAATAAAATCCCCGACAAGATTTTTTTCCGAAACATAAGAAGATCGGGAGACTTGAGAACCAAGGCAGGGGGTCCCCAGGGACGCCACAAGCCCCCAGCCCCGGCCAGGGGGGAGGCCGGGCCTCACGGGCTTGTGGGCCCCCTGGACCTCCTGTGCCCTAGGTTTTGCGCTTATATATTCCCTAAAATCCCAGAAAAAATCAGGAGATCATCGAAAGTACTTTTCCGCCGCCGCAAGCTTTTGTCTCCGCAAGATCCCATTTGGGCACGTTCTGGTGCCCTGCCGGAGGGGGGATCCGGACACGGAGGGCTTCTTCATCAACACCATGACCTCTCCGATGATGCGTGAGTAGTTCACCATAGACCTACGGGTCCATAGCTAGTATCTAGATGGCTTCTTCTCTCTCTTAGATCTTCAATACAAAGTTCTCCATGATCTTCATGGAGATCTATCCAATGTAATCTTCTTTTGCGGTGTGTTTGTCGAGATCCGATGAATTATGGATTTATGATCAGATTATAAATTAATCTTATTTGAGTTTCTTCTGATCTCTCTTATGCATGATTCCATATCCTTGTAATTCTCTTCGAGTTGTGGGTTTTGTTTGGCCAACTAGATCTATGATTCTTGCAATGGGAGAAGTGCTTGGTTTCGGGTTCATACCGTGTGGTGACCTCACCTAGTGACAGAAGGGGTAGCGAGGCACGCATCATGTTGTTGCCATCATGGGTAAAAAGATGGGGTTTTCATCATTGGTTTGAGATTATCCCTCTACATCATGTCATCTTGCTTAAGGCGTTACTCTGTTCGTCATGAACTCAATACACTAGATGCATGATGGATAGCGGTCGATGTGTGGAGTAATAGTAGTAGATGCAGAAACTATCGGTCTACTTGTCTCGGACGTGATGCCTATATGTATGATCATTGCCTTAGATATCGTCATGACTTTGCGTGGTTCTATCAATTGCTCGACAGTAATTTGTTCACCCACCGTAATACTTGATATTTTGAGAGAAGCCTCTAGTGAACACTATGGCCCCCGGGTCTACTCCACACAATATTTTCAGCCTTGCACTTTTACTTCGTTGCACTTTCCGCCTTTAGATCTCACTCTGCAATCAATCTTGAAGGGATTGACCACCCCTTTATAGCGTTAGGTGCAAGCTCTTTTGTGTTTGCGCTGGTACTCTCGACTTGACGAGATTCCCCTACTGGATTGATACCTTGGTTCTCAAACTGAGGGAAATACTTATTACTCATGTGCTGCATCGCCCTTTCCTCTTCAAGGGAAAATACAACGCAAGCTCAAGAGACGACACAAGGTTTCTGTCGCAGTAGCCAAAGGACTTCTGGCGCCGCTGCTAGGGATAGCAGGCTTCACCAAGCTTCTGCGGAACTAATCTAGAGGAGTAAACGATATAGAGGGAGAGAGGGTTGCGCCTTTGCTTGAGGTGCAAAAAGCCTCTCTACCCTCTAGTTATATAGGAGGGAGAGAGGGGAGGAGGCAGCCCAAAGGCTCCTCCTTGGCTCGGTCGAATAGGTGGAGGTAGAAGAGTCCACCTCCAATCCTACTCCAAGTAGGACTCCTACTTGGAAACCTCGTCTCCTTTGGTTTTCCCTTCTTTTGCTCCTTGGCCGAAATAGCCTTATTGGGCTGGCCGCACCAGCCCACTAAGGGCTGGTGCACCACCTTTAGGACTATTCGGTTATCTCCCGGGTGGATGGACCCTCCCGGTAAAACCCCGGAACCCATTCGTCACTCCCACTACTTTACCGGTAATGCCTGAAAACTTTTCAGAAGCCAAATGCAACTTTCCTATATATCAATCTTTACCTCCGGACCATTCCGGAGCTCCTCGTGACGCCCGGGATCTCATCCGGGACTCCGGATACCTTTCGGTTACCAAACACACATAACTGAATAATACCGAAATGTCAACGAACCTTAAGTGTGCAGACCCTGCGGGTTCGAGAACTATGCAGACATGACCCGAGACACTCTCCGATCAATAACCAATAGCGGTACCTGGATGCCCATGTTGGCTCCTACATATTCTACGAAGATCTCTATCAGTTGAACCTCCATGTCAAGGATTCAGTTAATCCAATATGATGTTCCCTTTGTCCTTAGGTATGTTACTTGCCCGAGATTCGATCGTCGGTATCTCTATACCTAGTTCAACCTCGTTACCGGCAAGTCTCTTTACTCGTTCCATAATACAAGATCTCATGGCTAACTCCTTAGTCACATTGCTTGCAAGGCTTATTGTGATGTTGTATTACCGAGTGGGCCCTTAGATACCTCTCGGTCACACGGAGTGACAAATCCTAGTCTTGATTCATGCCAGCCCAACAAACACCTTCAGAGATACCTGTAGAGCACCTTTATAGTCACCCAGTTACGTTGCAACGTTTGATACACACAAGGTATTCCTCCGGTGTTCGGGAGTTGCATGATCTCATGGTCATAGGAACACATACATTGACATGCACAAAACAGTAGCAATAAACTCACACAATCATATGTTACGTTCATAGTTTGGGTCTTGTCCATCACATCATTCTCCTAATGATGTGATCCTGTTATCAAGTGACAACACTTGTCTATGGCCAGGAAACCTTGACCATCTTTGATCAACGATCTAGTCAACTAGAGGCTCACTAGGGAGAGTGTTGTCTATGTATCCACACATGTATTTGAGTTTCCAATCAATAAAATTCTAGCATGGATAATAAACGATTATCATGAACAAGGAAATATAATAATAACCAATTTATTATTGCCTCTAGGACATATTTCCAACAACTCATTGGTTGAAGTGACGGTTCAATAACCTCATCAAATTTCCACCATCCACCCACTCAATTCTTTTGAGAGAAACTGTTTCTTGAGAAAGGACCCGTTTCTTGAAACAAACACTTTGATTTCAGATCTGAGAGAGGAGATATACCCAACTGTTTTGGGTATCCTATGAAGATGCATTTATCCGCTTTGGGTTCAAGCTTATCAGGCTGAAGCCTTTTGACATAAACCTCGTAGCCCCAAACTTTTAAGAAATGACATCTTAGGTTTCTCCAAACCATAGTTCATACGGTATTATCTCAACGGAATTACGTGGTGCCCTATTTAAGTGAATGTGGTTGTCTACAATGTCTAACCCCAGAACGATAGTGGTAATTTGATGAGAGACATCATAGTATGCACCATATCCAATAGGGCGCGGCTATGACATTCGGACACACCATCACACTATGGTGTTCCAGGTGGCATGAGTTGTGAAACAATTTTCACATTGTCTTAAATGTATAAAAACTCGGAACTCATATATATATTTACCTCCATGATCACATCATAGACATATTATCGTCTTGTCACGACGATCTTCAACTTCACTCTGAAATTGCTTGAACTTTTCAATATTTCAGACTTGTGATTCATCAAGAAAATACACCTCTATCTACTCAAATCATCAGTGAAGTAATAACGTAACGATGTCCACTGCGTGCCTCGGCACTCATTGGACTGCATACGAAATGTATTATTTCCAACAAGTCACTTGCTCATTCCATCTCACTGGAAAAATGAGGCCTTCAGTCATCTTGCCCATGTGGCATGATTTGCATGTCTCAAGTGATTCAAAATCAAGTGAGTCCAAACGATCCATCTACATGGAGTTTATTCATGTGTTTACACCAATAGGCACGGTTCGCATGTCTCAAACGATTCAAAAACGAGTGAGTGATACGTGCTAAACGTATCTATAATTTCTGCTTGTTCCATGATCTTTTGGGTGACATTGTCATATGTTTTGCTACACTTTCATAACTTTTTACACATATTTGGACTAACCTACTAACTCAGTGCACCCAGTGCCAGTTTCTGTCTGCTGATGTCTTTTTTGCAGGAACTTTTACCCCAATTTCCAGAATCCCAAAAATCCCGAGAAAAATATATAAAAATCAGCATGATGGAATCTTCACGAAGCACTAAGATGGGCCAGAGGGGAGCCAAGGGCTGCCCAAGCGGCCTCCCTGCGTGGCCTGGCCCCCAGTGCGCCCACAGGTCGCCTAGGTGGGTCCCATGCCCTCTGGTGCCCTCCTTCGGCCTATATTTACCCCTTCGATCAAAAACCCTTCCATCATATCCAAAATCGCGAATTTCTCCATCGTTCCGCCGTCGTAGCGCTCCCGAGATCGGGAGCGTCAGGAGACCTCTTCCCGGCACCCTACCGTTAAGAGGATTGACCTCCGGGAGCTTCTCCACCGCCATGGACGCTTCTCGGACGTGCCGTGAGTAGTCCTCCTTGGACCATGAGTCCATGACCAGTAGCTATGTGATGTCTTCTCTCCAATCATGTGCTTCAATGATTAGCCCTTGTGAGATGCCCTACATGATCAAGGCATCTATGTAATTTTCCTGCTATTGCTATGCTCGGTTTGCTGGGATCCAATGGATTATGAGATTATGTTCAGATTCTGATGAGTTATATATTTTATTATCCTTTTATATTATGTTCTTTAATGATTCATGCATGTTCTCCGTTGCTTTTTATTGCTTTGGCCGAGTAGTAGATTGTAACTCCAAGAGGGAGCGTTATGCATGATTGTGGGTTCATGCCCCCTGATGTCTAGCTTGAGTGACAGAAACATGAGACTAGGGGATGTGTTGTTGCCACCAGGGAGAAAACAACGGTGCTTGTGACCGCGGTTGCAAGGATTGTTTACCTTACGCAAAGTTCGTTAATGCACTTGTCTGTTGCTTTGAGTTTACACTTTGGATGGAGCTCGCAACTTAATACCAGCGAGATGTTCTGGATAGATATCTCAAGGTGGATGATTGGTAAGTAGATGTTGATGAATAAACGGTCTACTTGTCTTGGCGTACTGCCCATTACTATTGAGCCTCTAACTTTGAAGTAGCATAATTAGCATTGCAGTGCGTTTATAATTCTGTCAATTTCCCAACTGTAATTTGTTTACCCATGCGTGGTTGTTTATCGTCTTTTGGGAGAGAGACATCACTAGTGAACATCATGTGACTCAGGTCCATATTACCACCATTGCTTACACCTCCATCATTTAGTGATTTCATTTACTTTTCCGTTGCAATCACTATCACTATTCTCACTTGTGTTTTGATCCTTTGTAAACTACAAGGGTGGAGAGATTGACAACCTCTCTGTACTCGTTGGGAGCAAATTTATTTGTTGTGTGTGCAGGTCCACTTGTTTTGCTAGCGCCAGAGTAGCGGACACCTACTTGTTGATCCTTGGAGTCCTCCTGGTTCGATAAACCTTACCGTCCCCGTGTAAGGGAAATATGTTGTTGACTACATCTCCACCTTCCACTTGGGGTAACCAACGAGGGGCAAGAAGTATATTCATCAACTCGTCATGAAGACAATTTCTGACGCCGTTTCCGGGGACTCCAGTCTTCAAGATAGGGGAGTTTCATGCTATCCTTTACCTTTAATTTTAGTCTTGTTAGTTTGCTTTCTAGTTTTTGCTTTAGAGTCTTATACCAAAAACCACAAAAAAATAGTTGCTTTGTTCTTGCTTGTTGCTGCTGCTATGGGTTCCACTGAGAACACCAAGTTGTGTGACTTCACTAGTCACGACAACAATGACTTTATCTGCACTCCTATTGCTTCTCCCGCCACTGAGGCTACCTCCTATGAGATTAAACCCGCTTTACTGAACGTGGTTATGAAAGATCAATTCTCCGGTGCTGGAGATGATGCTGCTTTGCACTTGAATAATTTTGTTGAGCTTTGTGATATGCAAAAATATAAAGAAGTAGATGGTGATACTATTAAACTTAAGCTTTTTCCTTTCTCTTTGAGAGGAGGAGCTAAAGTGTGGCTTTAATCTTTGCCTAGGAATAGCATAGATTCTTGGGATAAGTGCAAAGATGCTTTTATTGGGAAGTATTACCAATCTGCTAAGATTATCCAGTTAAGAAGTAGCATTATGAATTTTAGGCAACTGGATAATGAACACGTTGCCCAAGCTTGGGAACGCATGAAATCTCTTGTTAAGAATTGCCCTACACATGGTTTGACTACTTGGATGGTTATCCAAACTTTCTATGCAGGATAGAACTTTAGGCCACGGGAGGAACCTTTATGTAAACTACACTTGGTGTTGCCACGAAACTATTGGATGAGATGATGACAAATTATTCTCAATGGCACACCGAGAGAGCTCCAACAGGTAGGAAGGTAAACTCTGTTGAGGAGATCTCCTCCCTTAATGATAAGGTTGACATGATCATGACTTTACTCACTAAGCAAGCTCCTATTGATCCTCATGATGTTCCTTTAAATTCTTTGGTTGCTCAAGAAAGAGAGCAAGTTGATGTTAATTTTATCTCTAGAAACAACTTTAATAATAATGCTTATAGGAGTAATTTTGGTAGCAATCCTAGACCGTTCCCATCCAACAACTATGGGAACAACAACACTTATCCGAGCACCAAAAACTCCACTTCTGAAGTAGAGAGCATGCTTAAAGACTTTATCACTTCTCAAAAAGCCTCCAACAAGAGTGTAGAAGAGAAATTAGAAAAAATTAGATAGTCTCTCGTTGAAGGTGGACAACATAGCTCATGATGTAGAGATGCTTAAAATTAGAACCTCCCCCCTTGAGGAAAGGAATCCACACCCATGAATGCTATCCAAGTCCAAATTAATGAGAACATAAGAATGCTAGCCAAACTTAAAGATAGATGGGCTAGAGAAAAAGAAGAGGAAGATAGGATTAATAGCCTTCCTACACACACTACCCTTGCTACTATACTAGTTGTTGAGGATCTCAAAAAATTTAGCGCCCATCACACCCCTAGTCCCAATTGACCCATTAATGGTGATGCTAATACCTCAACTATAGGACAAGAAGGTCCTTTGAATTTAGAGATTACCCAAAGAATATTACCAATGCTCTTATCAAAGCCACGGAGGAATAGCTCAAGCTAGAGACTTCTATTCCTAGAAAACTATAAGATGGTTGAGATCCTATGGCCAATATTAAATTGAATAATATCTCTTGCTTTGCTTTATGTGATGTTGGAGGTAGTGCCTCCGTTATGCCCAAAAGAATGTATGATATGCTTGATTTGAAACCTTATGATCAATGTTCTTTTGGTGTTCGTCTTGTTGATTCTTCCATAAAGAAACCTTTAGGGAGAATTGATGATGTTCTTATTGTTGTCAATGATAATTATGTGCATGTTGATTTTCTTATTATGGACATTGAGTGTGATCCCTCATGCAATTATTTTGGGACGTCATTTTCTCCGCACCGTTGGTGCTATCATTGACATGAAAGAAGGGACCATTAGATTCCAATTTCCTCTTAAAAAAGTAACGGAACACTTCCCTCGAAAGAAGATTAAGTTACCTTATGAGTCCATTATTCGGGCAAGTTATTCTTATGGAGTTGATAATACTTCATCTTTTTGCATCATGCCTAGCTCAAAGGCATAAAAGAAAGTGCTTGTTGGGAGGCAACCCAATTTGTTTTTACTTTCAGTTTTAGTGGTCTTGATGCTTGTTACTACTGTAGCAACATCATTGTATCTTTGTTTTCAAGCTTTGTGCCAAGTTTTAGCCTCCGATTGCAAGAAAGTTCAAAAGTTGTGACATGATGTCGAGAAACAAATTTTGTTGCTTGACGGACAAATTCACAAAAAATCACCAGATCATCTTTTTTATATGAATTGTTTTGATAGTATGCTCTATATAATTGTATTTATGGCGTCTGTTCTGAGTTTTTTGATTTGAGTTACAGAAGTGCCCCGAAAAAATTATTTACTACCTGTTGTTCTGTTTTTCACATATTCTGCCACGTTTTGCGTTTTCATCGTTTTGCAAATATTAAGCTTGATTTTCCTTTGCAAAAAACTTTTGGCAATCATGAGAAACAGTAGATATTCACGAAAATCTTTATTTTCAGTAGGGAATAAATTATTTTATCATGGGTACTAACCACTCTAATCAGCTTATGATGAGTTTCGTATGAAGGGAGTTTTCATGTATGCGATGAAAGATGATGAAAGAAGATCCAGAAGTGTCAAGAGCTCAAGCTTGGGGATGCCCCCATGCACCCACAAAAAATATTCAAGACGACTCAAGCGTCTAAGCTTGGGGATGCCCCCGTGCATCCCCTTCTCCATCAACAATCATCAGTTCGTCCATCTCCATGCTATATTTATATCACTTCATATGTTATGTGCTATGCTTGGATCATCCCGCTTTTTACTTTTTAGTTTGTTTTCATTTTGCTTGTTGTTCATAACAAGTTGGAACCTAGCCTTCCTTGTTTGGGAGAGGAACACGCTCCACTCCACCCTAGAACACAACATAGGTTTTCATGCTTATCTTTTTTGTGTGTTCTCTATCTTTTCATAGCTGCTGTCATGCTTAGCTCTTATTTTTCATGATTTATCTTTTTAAGAGCTTTTATTTAGGTTGATTTTGGAAATCTCTTGAGTTATCATGCTTATCTTGTTTAGAGAGTTGGCTTGCTGCTCTAAGTTGTGTGTCTTGCATGAGTAGGTAACTCAGGTTGCTATTTAAGTATAGTAGTAACTTGCAATAGTTATCAAGTATTGATTTGAGTAATGTTTGGACTATTGGTGCCAAGAGCTTGAGCCTATTAGTGATATGTGTCATGTTTTGGGAAATTCGTGTGTTTTTCAAAAACTAAAAATTAGTTGATAACTCTAGCTACTAGATTGATCGCTAACCTCTGGAGGGTTGGAATATATAGAGTACCCCCACGTTACCATGGGTCGAGGATGCACAAGGATAACCAAACCCCCAAACACTCCTCTCGGGGTACTTGTCTCTTTGTGAATTTCCTGACTAGACGGAGAGTTACCGATAATAAGTGTATGTGTTCTTCAGACTAATGCGAGTATTCAATTGTTGGCGCTTCCACCATCCATATTTTGCTAGCCTCTTCGGTACCGTGCATTGCCATTTCTCATCTTGAGAGTTTGTGCAAACTTCGCCGGTGCATCCCAACCCTTGGCATGATACGCTCTGTCATCATAAGCCCCATTATATCTTTCCTCAAAACAGCCACCATACCTACCTATTAAGGCATTTTCATAGCCTTTCCGAGATACATTGACATGCAACATCCACCATCTCATGACTTGATATTCATGTCATACATGCTTTTGCTTGATCGAGGAGCCGCATGCTAGTTGGGCCTTGCCCTTATTATTGCTACATGACGTGCTAGTTTCATTGCATATCCTGCTACACTGGCAGAGGCATACATTTGCATACATCATGATAGTTTTCATTCGTCTTTATGTTGAGTACTTCTTATAAAGTGTGAAGATATTATTTTTATTCTTCTAAAATATAGAGTGTTGCCCTTAAGTGAGGAAAAGATCCCAAAGAGGACAAATTAAAAGATTCCAAAGAGGACAAATTAAAAGATCCCAAAGATGACAAATGAGAGATAAATAGAAAGAGCCAAAAAGGCCACAAAAAAATTAAAAAAATAAAGAAAAAGAAAAAGGAAACAAAATAAAAAGAGAGAAGGGGGCAACACCACTATTCCTTTTGAAAGATACACATTCGTACTCCATTGTTATATTTGTACTCCATAGAGATTATCATTCATGCATAACTATGTGGGGACCCTTACACTATAGAACTTGGCTTGTACTCCCTCTGTCCCATAATATTTGTTGTTGGAGAGAACTAAACTAGTTCTCCCCAACAACAAATATTGTGGTACAGAGGGAGTATATTCCAATGATGAGCCTCCTCAAATGATCTCTAGGTATTCATGAGCAAGCAAGTTGGATGCACCCCACTTGTTCCATTGGAAAGCTTACCTTAGCTCATATGTGCACCCGTTGCATGGCAATCCCTACTCCTCACATCATATCTATCATTTGGCTTTCTCTCGCCTATGGTTGTACTCGTTGATGTGAGCCTTTCACACCCTTTTATGTCTTCCTTCCCCATCATTATTCTATTTGCCATCGTAAGTGCCAACATATCTTGCTTGCGCTCATCCATTGCATGAGTGCTCAAAGTCGAAAGGGAGAGGATCATTTTGACTTTTGCCTGACTAGTAATCTCGGGATGAGTCAAAATAAGATTCCAAAGGAGACCAAGTGTGAAGTTTTAGTAGATTGAGTTCTCAATTAAAAAAATAGTTTTATGTTCTAAACCCATCTCTCACTTCTTGCACGCAAACACCGTTTGGAGACATTCGAGTCACGGACAGCGAGAGCTCCTGCACCTTTATGTTCTTACTTTACAAATTTCAATACTAGATATAGACTCTTGATAGTTATTGTCTTGAATTGAATTGCATATCTTACTTGCTTTACTTTGAAGTTCTTATATGTGTGTTAGCATGTCACCACAGAAATTATTTGTGTTATCATTTAACTAAGGACGAGCAGGAATTAAGCTTGGGGAAGTTGATACGTCCCAAACGTATCTATAATTTCTCCTTGTTCCATGATCTTTTGGGTGACATTGTTATATGTTTTGCTACACTTTCATACATTTTACACATATTTGGACTAACCTACTAACTCAGTGCACCCAGTGCCAGTTTCTGTGTGCTGATGTCTTTTTTGCAGGGACTTTTACCCCAATTTCCAGAGTCCCAAAAATCCCGAGAATAAAATATAAAAATCAGCATGATGGAAGCTTCACGAAGCACGAAGATGGGCCAGAGGGGAGCCAGGGGCTGCCCAGGCGGCCTCCTTGCTCGGCCTGGCCCCTTGCGCGCCCACAGGTCGCCTGGGTGGGTCCCACACCCTCTAGTGCCCTCCTTCGGCCTATATTTACCCCTACGATCGGAAACCCTTCCATCATATCCAGAATCGTGAAATTCTCCATCGTTCCACCGTCGTAGCGCTCCCGAGATCGGGAGCGTGAGGAGACCTCTTGCCGACACCCTGCCGGAGGGAGGATTGACCTCTGGGAGCTTCTCCACCGCCATGGACGCTTCCCGGACGTGTCGTGAGTAGTCCTCCTTGGACCATGAGTCCATGACCAGTAGCTATGTGATGTCTTCTCTCCTATCTTATGCTTCAATGATTAGCCCTTGTGAGCTGCCCTACATGATCAAGGCATCTATGTAATTTTCTTGCTATTGCTATGCTCGGTTTGCTGGGACCCGATGGATTATGAGATTATGTTCAGATTGTGATGATTTATATATTTGATTATCCTTTTATATTATGTTCTTTAGTGATTCATGCATGTTCTCCGTTGTTGTTTATTGCTTTGGTCGAGTAGTAGATTGTAACTCCAAGAGGGAGCATTATGCATGATTGTGGGTTCATGCCCCCTGATGTCTAGCTTGAGTGACAGAAACATGAGACTAGGGGATGTGTTGTTGCCACGAGGGAGAAAACAACGGTGCTTGTGACCGCGGTTGCAAGGATTGTTTACCTTACCCAAAGTTTGTTAATGCAGTTGTCCATTGCTTTGAGTTTACACTTTGGGTGGGGCTCGCAACTTAATACCGGCGAGATGTTCTGGATAGATATCTCAAGGTGGATGATTAGTAAGTAGATGTTGATGAATACACGGTCTACTTGTCTTGGCATACTGCCCATTACTATTGAGCCTCTAACTTTCAAGTAGCATAATTAGCATTGTGGTGCGTTTATAATTCTGTCAATTACCCAGTTGTAATTTGTTTACCCATGCATAGTTGTTTATCGTCTTTTTGGAGAGAGACATCACTAGTGAACATCATGTGACTCAAGTCCATATTACCACCATTGCTTACACCTCCATCATATACTCCTTTCATTTACTTTTTTGTTGCAATCACTATCACTATTCTCGCTTGTGTTTTGATCCTTTGTAAACTACAAGGGTGGAGAGATTGACAACCTCTCTGTACTCGTTGGGAGCAAATTTATTTGTTGTGTGTGCAGGTCCACTTGTTCTGCTAGCGCTAGAGTAGCGGACACCTACTTGTTGATCCTTGGAGTACTCCTGGTTCGATAACCTTACCGTCCCCGTGTAAGGGAAAACTGCTACTGACTACATCTCCACCTTCCACTTGGGGTAACCAACGAGGGGCGAGAAGTATATTCATCAACTCGTCATCAGTGAGTCCAAAGATCCATCATCATGGAGCTTATTCATGTGTTTTATACCAATATGACTCAAGCGGTAGTGCCACAAGTAAGTGGTACTATCACTACTACTTTGTATCTTTTGGCATCAATACTATGAACATGTGTATCACTATGATCGAGATTCAATAAACCATTCATTTTAGGTGCATGTCCATTGAATGTATTATTCGAGTAAGCATAGTAACCACTATTATCTTTAAATGAATAATGGTATTGCAATAAACACGATCTAATCATGTCTATGCTCTACGCAAACATCAAATAACAATTATTTAGGTTCAACACTAATTCCGATGGTAGAGGGAGCGCGTGATGTTTGATCACATCAACCTTTGGAATTACTTCCAACACACATCGTCACCTCACCCTTGCTAGTATCTGTTTATTCCGTAGCTATAATTTCGAGTTACTAACACTTAGCAACTGAACCGGTATGTAATACCCCGATGCTACTAGGATTACTAGCAAGGTACGCATAAATATCACATGTATATCCAATATACTTTTGTCGACTTTGCCAGCCTTATTATCTACCAAGTAGCTAGGTTAGTTCCGCTTCAGTGACTGTTCCCCTCATAACAGAAGCACTTAGTCTCATGTTTGGGTTAAACCTTGGGTTTCTTCACTAGAGCAACAACTGGTTTGCCATTCATGAAGTATCCCTTCTTGCCCTTGCCCTTCTTGAAACTAATGGTTTTACTAACCATCAACAATTGATGCTCCTACTTGATTTCTACTTTCGCGGTGTCAAACATCGCGAATAACTCAGGGATCATCTTGTGCATCCAGGGTCGGCCCTGGTGTATGGCCGGCGGGGCGACGGCCCAGGGGCCAGGCGAGCTGGGGCCCATGATTTAGTTAGATATAAAATATTACAAAAGAAAAGAATTGAACCCATAAGGAGCTTTGCTAAGCGATTGAAGCGTCCCGCTTGGTCGCTAACATTGATGCTCCCATCAAAATAAAAGAGCATTGGTGCCTGATGCGACGGTTGAATCAACGAAGGGTCACGCTGACTCGCTGGTTTTCCTTCGTCTAATCGTCGAGTCGTGCCCTCGTCGGTTCGTCGGAATCATCGGCAGCCCTGCCTGTCGCTCGACGCCTAGTCACCTCAGCTGCCGCTGATTTATCGCCGATGCGAGCGTTGCCCGGCGGTCCGGCCAAAGCAGCAGCAGTAATCAGCAGCAGAACGAATGCACGTACGTCTGTATGAGCCAACGAGGCCATCCGGCAAGATCCATGTTCCATCCATCCATCGGAAGCAGTAATAACCAGCAGTAATCAACATCAGTACGTATCCTTGACCCTGATTCATCCATTCATCATTAGCAGTACTACGTATAAATAGATTCATGATCCATCCATGTTCCTGATCCATGCCACCAAACCTCAATTAGACGATTTCACTAGTACTCCCTCCGTTCCTAAATATAAGACCTTTTAGAGATTCCACTATGAACTACATACGGATGTATGTAGTCATATTTTCGGATGTAGATTCACTCATTTTGCTATGTATCTAGTCTATATTAAAATCTCTATAAGGTCTTATATTAAGGAACGTTGGGAGTATATTTTATCCTTTATTTAGTATGTATTTATTAAACTATTTATTCATGTATACCTAGGGTTTCAATCATCAATGTATAAATTCCTAATTCTTTCCTCTGCAAGAAAAGTAAAATGAATTCCTAATTCTTTGTATCCCTTTTCCTACATAATTTTTTGACATTAGCCTGCCATGTTGCCTAAGAAACGGCCAATATTTTTTTAAGCACTTATTATTGTCGTCGATGGAGTCATTTGAATTATTATACTTAAATCTGAAACTAAAAAGTATGGTTTTGGGACAGAGGGGCCCATATCGTTGAGTTTGCCTAGGGCCTCCCGAAACACACGGTCGGCCCTGTGTGCATCCCTGATATGCTATAGTTCATCACGAAGTTCCAGTAGCTTGGTGGCACTGAGTTTGGAGTACTATGTCAATCACTATCTTATCTAGAAGATCAACTCCCACTCGATTCAAGCGATTGTAGTACCCAGACAATCCGAGCACATGCTCAACGATTGACCTTTTCTCCCTTACTTTGCAGGCCAAGAATCTTGTCGGAGGTCTTATACCTCTCAACATGGGCACGAGCCTGAAATCCTAATTTCACCTCTTGGAACATCTCATATGCTCCGCGACGTTCAAAACATCATGGGCGGCTCAATTCTAAGCTGCAAAGCATGACGCACTAAACTATCACGTAGTCATAAAAACGTGCATGTCATATGTTCGCAACATCCATAGACGACACTCATGGGGGGTAGCACACCGAGCGGTGCATTAAGGACATAAGCCTTCTCGGCAGCAATGAGGACAATCCTCAGTTTACGGACCCAGTCCACATAATTGCTACTATCATCTTTCAACTTAGTTTTCTCTAGGAATATATAAAAAACAAGGGAGCTACAACGCAAGCTAATAATCTACAACATAATTTGCAAAGATATTTTGACTATGTTCATGATAATGAGTTTAATTAATCATATTACTTAAGGACTCCCACTCAAATTGACATCCCTCTAGTCATTTGAATGACACATGATCCAAATTCACCAACTCAAGTTCGATCATCACGTGAGTTGAGTTGGCTTCAATGGTGAACATCTCTATGTTGATCATATCTACTATATGACTCATGTTCGACCTTTCGTTCTCTTGTGATCCGAGGCCATGTCTGTACATGCTAGGCTCGTCAAGTTTAACCCGAGTGTTCCGCGTGTACAAAATTGTCTTGCACCCGTTGTATGTGAATGTAGAGTCTATCACACCCGATCATCACGTGGTGTCTCGAAACGATGAATTATTGCAACGGTGCACACTCAGGGAGAACACAATTTTATCTTGAAATTTTAGTGAGGGATCACCTTATAATGCTATTGTCGTCCTAAGCAAAATAAGGTTCATAAAAGGATTAACATCACATGCAAATCATAAGTGACATGATATGGCCATGAACTTGTGCTTCTTGATCTCCATCACCAAAGCACGGGCATGATCTCCATCATCAATGATGCCACACCATGATATCCATCATCATGACCTCCATCATTGTGCTGCCATCGAGGTTGCCATGCCACCTATGCTTTTACTACTAAAGCTACTGAACTAGCAATAACGTAAAGCATCACCGGGCACAAAAATAATTAAAGACAACCCTATGGTTCCTGCCGGTTGTCGTAGCATCGACGTGCAAGTCGATATTTAACTATTACAACATGACTATCTCGTACATCAAATATATCATATCATGTCTTTGGCCATATCATATCAAGTCTTTGGCCATGTCATATCACAACATACCCTGCAAAAACAAGTTAGACGTCCTCTAATTTGTTGTTGCATGTTTTACGTGGGTGCTATGGGTATCTAGCATGATGGCATCTTACTTACGCAAAACCACAATGGTGATACACAAGTTGCTATTTAACCTTCTCCAAGGACCGCCTCTGTCAAATCCGATTCAACTAAAGTAGGAGAAACAGACACCTGCCAACCATCTTTATGCAACAAGTTGCATGTTAGTCGATGGAATCGGTCTCTCGTAAGCGTACGAGTAATGTTGGTCCGGGTCGCTTCATCCAACAATACCATCGAATCAAGAAAAGACTAAGGCGGGAAGAAATCTGAATATCAATGCCCACAAACTCCTTTGTGTTCTACTCGAGATGTCATCTACGCCTAGACCTAGCTCACGATGCCACTGTTGGGGAACGTTGCATGGGGAAAAAGAATTCCTACGCGCATACAAGATCTATCCATGGCGATGAGCATCTAAGAGATGAGAGATCGGATCCACATACCCTTTTATATCGCTAAGAGGAAGCGTTAAAGAACGCGGTTGATGTAGTGGTACGTCTTCGTGATCCAATCATGATCCGTGCCATGAACTCTCGATCAAGTGTCGAACGGACATCACCTCCGCGTTCAGCACACGTATAGCTCGATGACGTCTCTGCCTCCTCGATCCAGCGAGCGAGGGTGGAGTAGTAGATGATTTCTCCGGCAACACGATGGCGTGGTGGCGCTTGTGGTGGTGCTATCGCGGCAAGGCTACGCCTAGCGCTACCAAAACTGCAAACGCAGGAGAAAATGATCTAGGGAGATAGAGGAGCGCCAAGGGCTTCGTGTGTGCTCTTGGGGCACCCCCTCCTCTCTATATATAGGTGGAGGGGCATGGGGAACATCCCCTCCAAGCCCTAGGGCGCAGCCAAGGGGGAGGAGGTGGAATCCTAGTCCCCTTCCTTCCCTTCCATACAAAGGTGGACTTTCCACCTTTCCTAACTGCATGGGCCTTGAGGGACTTGTGCGCTTGGCCCAATAAGGCCATGACGTATCCCATCAGACCATGCAAACCCTTGGGACGTGGAGGAAACCTTGGTGGACTTTCGTACTCCTCCGGAAGTTTCCGTAACCTTCTAGAAGCTTCTCGATACAATACCGGAAAAACCCAAAACTTTTCCGGTAGCCAAAATATGACTTCCCCTATATAAATCTTTACCTCCGGACCATTTCGTAGGTCCTCGTGAAGTCCGAGAAATCATCCGAGACTCCGAACAACTTTCGGTTACTACCACACATAACTCACTAATACCAAATCGTCACCAAACCTTAAGTGTGCAGACCCCGCGGGTTCAAGAACTATGCAAACATGACCGAGACACTCTCTGACCAATGACCAATAGCGGGACCTGGATGTCCATATGGGCTCCTACATATTCTACGAGGATCTTTATTAGTCGAACCTCTACGCCAACGATTTAGTTAATCCTGTATACTATTCCCTTTGTCCATCAGTATGTTACTTGCCCGAGATTCGATCGTCGGTATCTCTATGCCTAGTTCAATCTTGTTACCGGCAAGTCTATTTACTCATTCTGTAATACAAGATCCCGTGACTAAGTCCTTAGTCACATTGCTTGCAAGGCTTATTGTGATGTTGTATTACCGAGTGGGCCCCAAGATACCTCTCCATCACACGGAGTGGCAAATCCCAGTCTTGATCCATGCCAACCCAATAGACACCTTCCGAGACACCTGTAGAGCACCTTTATAGTCACTCAGTTACATTGTGATATTCGATACACACAAGGTATTCCTCCAGTGTCAGGGAGTTGCATGATCTCATGGTCATAGGAACAAATACATTGACATGCATAAAACAGTAGTAATGAACTGACACGATAATATGCTATGTTCATAGTTTGGGTCTTGTCCATCACATTATTCTCCTAATGATGTGATCCCATTATCAAACGACATCTCATGTCTATGGCCAGGAAACCTTGACCATATTTGATCAATGAGCTAGTCTTCAGAGGCTCACTAGGGATAGTGTGTTGTCTATGTATCCACACATGTATTTGAGTTTCCAATCAATACAATTCTAGCATGGATAATAAACGACTATCATGAACAAGGAAATATAATAATAACCAATTTATTATTGCCTCTAGGGCATATTTCCAACAAGGTTAGCACGGTCTTAAGGGATATAGGAAATAACCCAAGTGTGATGAACTAATTCACTAATCACCCATGTTGTGCCATACTTAGGGAGGTAGCCATACACCCTCGCGAGACAATCCGGGTTCTTGCATATCATTGTAAAGTATTTCTGACTTGACACGTTCGCTACAAAAACCCTTTGCATGGACATTGCACAATAAATGGTTGCATCCTTGAGAGCTTGCTTGTTTTGATACATGGCACCTATTGCGATGTTGTTCTGGTGATATTGCCAAGCAGAATCACGAGCATCGTTCACAATCATTGTAGGATGAGAAGTCCTGATTCCATGATGTAGGAGTAGGCACCTCCTGTGCGTTATCTTCTTCGTCTAACTCGTCGGAATCACTCGCAATATCACCATCTCTATCTTGATATTCCATCTGGTTTTGCATGTGCCCATATATCTTGTGAGCATCCGCCTCGCCACTCGCATAATCATCGTCATTTCCTCCTTCTACCCGACTACTCTGCCCTGATTCATAAACATCATTTCTAGCATGGGACGCATAATTTGACAGTGAATCATGCATCCCTTCACTGCTCTGGCCATAATTGTAACCACCCTCGGCCTCAGGTGCACTAACATGTTGCAAGACGAGAAGCACTAAGGCAACATGATTACATCCCCTGCTCTCACAAGCTTGTAACCAGCGCAACCACTGAGAGTTCCGCTCTATTGTCCTCAAATAAAAGTAAATACTTGAATTTGAACGGGTCCATAATGCATGAACATCGATGGTGTGTGTTTCATCATTAAATCCTAAACACTCGGCCAACCATTCTATCAACTAACTAACATACCATGTTTCAAGGGCAGTCACTGGCACCTCAATGTACTGAAATTCACTCAGATTAGCTCCCATCTCATTTGTTTGGATAATACCAGGGCCATAGTAAAAACCTAACTTCACTACATCACACATCTCTGTTGATCGATTTTTTTCAACATGGACAAACATTAAGCAGCATGACAAACTAAACATATTACTGAAACAACTAAAAATTTGCAAACCTCAATATTAAACATCTGATTATATTAGGAATATTACCGGACCAACTAAAAATATATACACACCTCAATATTTGTCATCTAAATATATTATGCAAGCAACTACAAATATTCACACAACTAAATACTACGAGAACGGATGTTGAATCTTACCCTTGAAGCATGAGAAGAAACGACGAACGACACGGAAAGACTGACGAACATCAAGGGAAGAACGACAAACATAGGAGCCTCCTCCACCACCACCACCTCCCCCTCCCCCTCCACCTCCACCACCTTCACCTCCACCTCCACCACCACCACCTCAACCACCTCCACTCCACCACCAAAATGGTCACCACCACCACCACGAGCTACCCCATCACGAGATCGAGGTTTCCCTTGCCTCCCCTAACCCTCTAGAATCCAACTACGATGGAAAACGGGGAAGAAATTGGCTCAAATTTCATAGAAAACTTCGAGCAATTTTTGGGTGGAGAGAGAAGGGAAGAAGGAAACAAGAGGAAGAGAGGAGGACGAAAGGGGCATGGTGCGGCCTGTGTCTATATCTGCCTTCTATCAGCTTCGCCGGGGACGACTATCCCAATTGGCTTCACCGTAGCCGATTGGACCCCGTGCAGATCTTGTGACGTGTTCTGGCGAGTAGTCACCTTCCACGTGGCCGAGGGTCACTTATCGGCCTCTACGCGACTGAGTATGTCCTGTCAGCTTCGGTATAGCCAACTAAATCCAACCGGCTTCCCTGTGCCCGAAGTGTATCATTTTTGAAAATAATTAAACCAGCATAATATTTGACTAATTTAATAAAAAAAATGAGATTATTTTCAGTACAATTGAAAAGCAATGACCAACCTTCTGGTATCGAGATATTTGATTTTGGAATTTTTGAGTTTTACATATCGGTCCCACCAAAGTGCGGATATGTTCAAGGCCAAACGAATCGGTCTTACCGAGTTGTTATCATTTATCTCATTGAGAAGCCAAAAGTTAGTAGATTTTGCACTAATCGGTAGAATCGTGTTTTTTTATTTTGGTCTCATCGAGTTGGGCAGCAATGTTGTAACAGTTGGATTTTCGGAGATGGCTATAAATACCACCCACCCCCTATCTTTTGAGGAGAGAGCGCTCAGAAAATGTTCACACTTCCATCATTCATTTTCTGAGAGAGAACCACCTACTCATGTGTTGCGATCAAGATATTCCATTTTAATAATATGAATGTTGATTTCTAGCCTCCCCAAGTTGCTTACCACCCAATCATCCTCTTCTACCAATCCAAATTCTACGAGAGAGTGAATGAGTGTTGAGTAGACTATTTTTAAAGCATAAGAGCAATGAGTTCATCATTCCTACACCATGTATTACCTTTTGGAGAGTGTTGTCTTCTAGATTGGTTAGGTGTCGCTTGGGTGCCTCCAAATCATGTGGAGTTGAACCAAGAAGTTTGTAAGGACAAGGAGATCATCTACCTTGTGAATATCTACCCCGAGTGAGGCTAGTCCTTCACGGACGTAAGCCATGATGGCATAGACAAAGTTGCTTCTTCGTGGACCGTTTGTAGCTGGAGCCTTCCGTGGACTCGTAGAGCCGTTACCCTTAATGGGTTGAAGGCTTCATCAACGTGGACGTACGATAGCACTATCTATCGGAACCATGTCAAAAATCTATGTGTCTTCATTCGCTTGATCTTCCTTACCCTCATTTACTTACACTTGCAATGTCATTACTTTCCGCTGCTATATTCATAGTCTTGCATGTGTAGGGTGTGCTAGACTTAGTAGAATCGCTAAAACTTGTCACCTGGTAAATTTAGGAAAATGTTAAGTTTTAGTTTGGTCAAGTAGTCTAACTATCCTCCTAGACATACTTTTGATCCTATAGGAGCGGCGTGCTCTACATCAACACGAATGCGGGCAACTGGCACCAAACATAACGCACGAGGCGAGGAGGAGGGGATTTGGGTGGGCCAGAGCGGTCAGAAGCGGGAGTGGGTGTTGTCCGGACCCCCGCAAAGCCCCCCACGTATGTCTTTTGTTTGCGGGAGAAAGTGCGTCTGGACTGCCGTGCAGACCGATAGAAGCCTGTGTTGGATGACACAACATGTCTGGACCGCACGACGAATGTGAACGGTTTGCGGGTCGTCATTGGAGATGTCATTAGGGCTTTGTGTGGCGTTGTATTCAGTTCTTCACGCGCTCTCTTTTAGTAGTGTAGTCGTGTGTGTTCTGCATGGTTTGATTTCTGAAATCGGCTTGTATAAGGGTTCTTCATGTGGAAAATTGCTTTTGGAGCTCAACCTCCATGATGACCTTTAAATATGAAATCCAAAATTCAAAAAAATTCATATTTTTATATTTTAAAAAAATCTGAATAAATACAGAGATAAGTGACGGCGTAACACATATGTGTGTAAATTTACAGAAAACATACGTTAAAATAAGGCCTGTACAAAAAGACAAATTTGATTTTTTTAACACATGATACTATTCATCGTCTCAGACCATGAATTTGTCTTTTTTGTGCAGATTGTATTTTAAGGTATTTCATCCTAAAAATTTACACACATATACATAATATTCTTCTTTACTTGCATATTTTTTTAGATTTTTTTGAAATAAAAAATTGATTTTTTTTAATTTCGATTTCCATGGAGCTCGGCCTGGAAACGTCCGTTCTCTTCTTCACCACCTTATATTGTTCGGTTATATGCACTGTCTGCCATGGTTGCTTTATAAGTATATATAACAGGAGGAAAACGTGTCTATCAAAACCGAAAATTTTCTTTTTCATCTCTCCCTAATAATAAAGCAGCTACTACTTCTGCCGTACGTCGTCAAGGTAGTTTTGCAAAAAGGCACTTGAGATTTTAGGTGTTTAACCCACAGTCCTTGTTTAAGTGGTATCTGAGAAAACATTTCCGTTTTGCAAATTAACCCATGCATCTTGTGAGAATTCCACCCGCACTCCTTTGTTCTATCTTCTCTAGTGGCAGAGAAGGTGGAAAGGGGAATAACTTCTGCTCGGCTCGTCGGCGAGCGTGTTGCATGAGGCTTCACGACTAGGAGGCCAGTGGGCGTTGTGCGCTTACAGGGGGGCGGGTAGGCCGAAGGCAGAGCGCCTAGAGGGGGCTCGTGCAGGAGAGACCGAGAGGGCCGGAGGTGGAGGGGATGGCCGAAGGCTCACGGCAGGGGAGAGAGGGCCGAGAGAGTCGGCCCGATGAAGGGGGGACTGAGAGAGAGAGAGAGAGAGTGTGCGTGTGAGCCGGAGAGGGGCGGTCGCCGGAGCCGGACCTCCAGAACAACGACGCGACAATCTGGATGGCACAACGGCTTTGACCCCGGAGAACGACGATAGATGGCTGCCAACAGACGGATCCGGGCGAAGGAGGCTCTGAGAGGCGCATGGAAGGCTGTCAAGGTTGGGGGCGCCGGATCCAGAGTTCGCGATGGTGAGAGATGGGGAGAGGGTAGAATCTTGCCAGGATGAGACGAGTCAGAGAAGCGGCAACGCGTGCGAAACAGAGCATGAAGGTCGCTCCTTTTTAGGAGGCGACGACGGACGACAGAGCTCGCGGCCGCGACCTTCTCGGCTCCTGCTAGCGTGGTCGCTCAATTCGCTCCGCGACGCGATGTCCCATTGATGGCAAGGCGTTCTGCAACGCACCAGTCCGCAATGGAGGCGACATTCATGGTGCAGCCGTGGCTTTCAGCGCGCACCGCGGGGGAAGTGCTACCGAAGACCGGCTTGGCCCCGAGCCGTGGCCTTCAGCGCGCACCGCGGGGGAAGTGCTACCGGACACCGGCTTGGCCCCGATGCTGCTACTCCCAGATGGTGGCACCCATGACCAGGCTCCCAGCAGAGGCGCACATCGATGACGGCTTTGAACAGGCCGCCCCGCCATGGTTGTGCAGTGGGTGATTTGCCGGCGTGCTGGTGTGGGGATGCACGGAGGGACGGATCCCGGCAGTGGCTGCCACCGCGGTCGGGCACTAAGTACTGGAGTGCTTCTTGGGTGCAGCACGAGCGGCTGTTGTGAGGAGCACGACCAGGCATCAACGCTTGTCTCCTCTTCTATGTAGCAGCACGAGGAATGGTGATGTTTTGGATAAGGGTCATGCAGTGCGCAGCTCGGTGGAGATTTAGTGCCTATTGCTATTTTTTGATCAATAGTTGTTGGTAGATGTACACAGACTCGAAGCTGTTGGATACTTCGGTGCTCATCCCCGTTGGATTTATATGCGGTTGTTCGTGACGTTCCAACAAACTATTATTTGCTAGATGTTCCTTTTCACATTAGTTCATTATAATTATTTGATTGTACCGCCTCATAGAGCATCTATAACCGGACTTAACAAATCTGACCTCTTTAACTTTCATGGAAACGTCTGGACGCATCTGCGGACGTTGATCAGTTAAGCCTCAAATAACGAGTTCTATAACCGGATACTTTAAATTAGAAACCTTAAATCTATATTATTACATGCAACATAAATCTAATATTAAGCGGGGTTCGTTCGGGTCCGTCGTGTCCATGCCCGACGGCTAGATATGCCCTTCGTAGTGTCCGTCCGGCCGTCAGCGAGGTAGAATAGGACATGGGACACTAGGCGGCTCATAAAAGTCGAGCTCCCGCCGTCTCCCATGTCCAACTCTTTCTTAAATTTATCACTTAGTGTTACTACAGAACAATCCAACCGTCAACTTCAAAGTTAGTATAGGGAACTACAAGATCATTTTTAAGGAGCATGAGTTAGTATAGGGAACTACAAGATCATTTTTAAGGAGCATGTCTACGTGCTCCAACACTAGCGCATTCATGAATATTTGTTTATAATTTATACAAAAAATTATCCGGACTTATTTAAAATTATAATCATTCTGATGATCCTATTTTATAATGTTTGTATAAGTAAAATCGAATTTCATGGCTAAAAGAAATACTCAATGTAACCTTACTTTTAATGCTTGCAAAAATTAGATTAAAATAATATTGCATAATAACATATAAAGAAAATTATATTTAATATTTCGCCCAATGCAACGCACGGACATTTGTATTACTTTATACTTTCTTTGTAAATTAATATAAAAATGTTTAGATCACTAAAATAGTGTTTTAAATACTTTTATAGTTTACCGAGGGAGTACATAACGAAATGGTGTATGTACTTCCATCAGGCGGTTCGCTTCGTCGGCGTCTGCCAGCCTGCGGGGCACCGGCCACGTTGTATTAACCGGAGCCGGCCCAACCTTCCGCCCGCGAGCTAAACCCGACCAAGGGGAAAGCAGGGCCACCGTAAGCGCCTCCTCTCCCCGCTCCGATCCGGATCTCCCCATCCATTCCGGCGAGCCCTCGCCGCGTCGCTTCCACGCGACCCTACCTCCTAAATAAATTCAACATCCCCGCCGCTGCTCCCGTCAAACCCCGAATACCATCTGACTACTTCCTCCTCTGCCCGCGCCGCCTCCCGAGCCCAACAAACCCTAGGCGACGCCCATGGACTTCGAGGCCGACGGCCGCTTCGGCAACAAGCGCGTGCACAACCGCCTCGGACCGGCGCCCGGCGCCGCCTCTTCGTCTTCCTCTACCAAGGTCTGCATCCATTGGCGCGCTGGGCGATGCAATCGCTTCCCCTGCCCCTTCCTCCACAGCGAGCTCCCTGAGGCGGCCACCACCAAGCGCCCGAACCAAAGGGATGGCCCTGGTGGGCACGTCTGGCGTAACCCCAACTCAGGAGGAGGGGGGCGCGGCGGCGGCGGTGGCTACAACAAATGGGGGAGGGGCCCCGGAGGTGCAGACGGTGGCGTGAGGCACAAGGTGCCCGACCGGCCCTGCAAGTTCTTCCTCGCCGGAGACTGCACCTACGGCGAGAAGTGCCGCTACCCCCACACATATTGCATGAGCAATAGCATCACGCTGCTCACCCCTCTCCAGGGCCACGAGAAGGTACTTCATCTACAGATAAGACCGTCTAGTAAAATTCGAAACGTCGCTGATCAAATGCTGTGCGTTCCTTCAGGTTGTGACAGGGATCGCACTGCCTGCTGGGTCAGACAAGCTGTATTCTGGGAGTAAGGATGGAACGGTGCGCCTTTGGGATTGTCAAACTGGACAGGTAGCCGAGGCATCATTGAATTGTATCCTTGGAAGGATTGTGTGTTCTGTATGACAATTTTCAGTACCTTTGTTTTCTATATGGTGTGTGATAGTGTGCTGGTGTCCTCCCCGTGGGGGGTGAGGTTGGGTGCATGATCAGCGAGGGGCCATGGGTGTTTGTTGGAATACCTGATGCTGTGAAGGTAGGAAATGGTGCTTGAGATTTGGGATTTTAACCCAATGCTATTGCTGTCCCACATGTGTGTCTGACTGTATGAACTGTCGCTGCAGGTTTGGAATATGCAAACTCAAGCAGAAATGAACCTTACCGGGCCGACTGGACAAGTCTATGCACTTGCAGTTGGCAATGAGCTACTCTTTGCGGCAACACAGGTAAACTTCCTTCCTTTTGTCTTGTCGTTGGATCTAACATTTGTCTTGGCAAATATATTTTTTGTTAATGATGTATTCTCTCGTATTACACTTGGTGTAGGATGGAAGGATTTTGGCATGGAGATTTAGCGCCGTGACAAATTGTTTTGAGCCAGCTGCTTCTCTTACCGGGCACCAGCTTGCTGTTGTTTCGTTAATAGTAGGAGGCATGAGACTTTACTCTGGCTCAATGGATAAAACCATTAGAGTAAGGATTGAGAATTTGTGCACTGTTGTTCACACATTCTTAGATACACTTGATGTAGTAGGATTTGATGCATGCATCAGATCATGAATTTCTGTTAGCTTGTAGTAACACTTCCATCACTTTAGGTCAACATCTGTTTTATACTCTCTGTTTCTTCTAATGGTGGATCATGGAAGTTTACAATGCACAAGCAAAGTAGGCCCATGTATTGTACATAGTTATACACTTCTGACTTTTGTCATCAATTTAAGAGGTAGGCATATTGGTAATTAGTTCATCTGGAGATACGAGTCAGCTGTAAAACAGATGATGCCTTAGAATTGTGCTACTGTGTAGTCAAAATAAATGCAACTATACAAGCAAAGCTGGCACCTAATGGTTGTGCAGATCTGCATCAGGTTAGGCACTGTTACTATGGGTGTTGCAGGCCTGCATCACATATAACTTTAGATTTTAGAGTGGGTGCTAACTTCAATAACTTACTGTGAGTTTACATGTACATTTTATGGTGATATCTCAACCAACATGTGGAACATTTATAACAGGTATTTTGAAAAATAAATATATCATCTACCGTAGTGGAAAGCCTCCAATCCCAACAAATAAAATAAAATACCTCACTGCTGTAACACTTACAAATGGTGTATGAATTCTGATGCTATGGAAACTCTGTTATTTCACTGTTGCTGTTGAAGTTCTCATAGTAATTTTGGTATCCCCAATCTTGTTTCAACATGAAGTATCTCTTGTTTGTTAATGTGCATAATTTTCAGTCACCTGGACTTATTTTGCTTCACGCGACAGATGGTACTTTAGCATTACATTGTTCAATTAAGATCAGACATGTTGTCGTTTTGGTATACTCCCATTCTACAAATATTATTAAGAAAATGACAAATATTTCAGGTATGGGATCTAGCAACGTTGCAGTGCATACAGACTCTTTCTGATCATACGAATGTAGTTATGTCTCTACTATGCTGGGATCAGTTTCTGTTATCTTGTTCTTTGGATCAAACAATAAAAGTTAGTCTCAATCCTTGTCTCCTTGTTATCGAATGATTTGTTCTTACATTCCAATTACATATTTATCCTTTTCAATCAATTCATACTTCTAAGTTCTATTTTTCTTAGGTCTGGGCAGCTACAGAAAGTGGAAACTTAGAAGTAACATATACACACAAAGAGGAGAATGTATGTGCTCCGACACTCTTATACAGTTGTCATGTTGTGTGATTGCAGTTTGGTTTTGTCACAACCTTTCCTGTTAACTTCCGATTCGTCCTTTCTTGACCCTTTTTTATGTGTAGCGCTGTTCTTACTTATTTATGTCCTGCCTCATCAGCAATATACAGTACAATTAATAATCTTATAAGATCTTGTTTACGCTCCTTTGAACTTACCATTAGGACTTCCTCGTCATATGCTAGCTAAACATCTTCAGAATTTCGCACATGCAAGCTCAACGTCTACATGGTGTCAGGAATCTACATACGTCAATGCATGCCAACTTGTCTACCATTGAACTTGGATATTTAAACCAGACCAGTGAGTGAACTGGTCAAATGACTGTTAAGTTCAATAATGTTTTTTTAATGCTGCATTCACTATTATTTGGTTGATATACAAGCTATCGCGTTTACATACCTAAGGTCCTCGAAGCAAGGGTTAATTTGATAAATACTATTACAATTCAGCGTATTTGAAAAATGACACTACAAAAATTAATGCCAACTTCTAATAAGCACCTGGATGCCATTAATTAGCATGAACACACTAAAATGCCAATTTATGTTTCTTCTGTTTCAGTTAAGCTGCCACTCCCTCCTTCCTCTTACATCCTATCTTCCCCACCACCAGTGGCAGTGCTCTAGCAAGCTCGCCCTCCTTCCTACTCTCCTTCTTGTATCTTCTCCATCTTCCCTCCTGTCCTTTATGTCCAGACCCAACTGTAGAAGCCGACATGCTGGGCTGTGAAGCGTGAACAGATCTGGAGCACGGAGAAATTCATATTTCCTTTTTCCATGAAAAAAAAGGGGCAGGGAGCAAGTGTGGCTGGGTAAAGTGGGATAGCAACTACCCATGGAGAAACGAGAATAATAGGCGATGGGTAAAACACTGGATTGTTGCGAACTTCGTGACTGCATGGTCGGTGGTGATGGGCTTCGCCATCACAGAGGTGGCAACCATGAGCCCATGAGAGTGAACCGATGAGGTGAGGGTTGGAGAAAGGGAAGAAAGGAGCAGGCGGGGACATTTTGGTCTGGGAATTATCAGAATGACATATCTAAGTGTTTTTTTGTTGTGGCCTTTCTCAATTATGCATAGTTAGTTGTGTCATTTATCGAATTAACCCAAACAGGTTCATACCTGGCACGTGATCTGGTTTCAATAATTATGGTCTAAAAAACAACACCCCAGGTAGAAATAAACTACCTTGACAAAGAGATAACTGCTGAAAGAACTATAACCAAGGAAATGTGGGCAGCTCTCGGGTTGGATGGCCTGATTGATCATGCATGTGATGTTGACCTTGCTGGAGAAGCAGTGCTGGAATTCTTGCTTAAACAGGAGAATCTCGTTCCACTCACCAGTTCTTGGTCTCAGAAAACTTGATCTAATTGTTGCTGTTGGGTCATGGGATTTATGGTGGGAGCGTAGGAAACTGGTACATGGGGAGGCCACTCAGACGCCGGCTCAGATAGCTATGGCGGTCAGATCATTGGTTGCAAATTATGCAGCGGCCTACTCACCGAAAGCAGCTGTTAAACGGGGTGGTTGGACACCTCTGAGAAATTTCGTTAAACCAAATGTGGATGTGGCATTTGACGCAGGTACACTGCAAGGAGCTGTTGGTGCTGTTGTTCGTGATGGCTCGGGGAAATTTATAGCTGCTGCTAACAGCCGTATGGAATGGTGCTCTGATGTGCTAACAGCCGAGGTCACAGCAATGAAGCATGGGCTGAACCTAGCACAATCCTTAGGATGAAATCGATTGCTTGTCAACTTGGATTGCTTGGATGTAATCTCGGCGCTGAAGGATTTGCTGGAGTAGGCGCGGCGATCTTTGATGACTGCTATCACATTGCTTATGAATTCCTACAAATTCAGTTCGAGCATTGCTATAGATAAGCAAATTTTGCTGCTCATGAACTTGCTAGGCTAGCTAGGTTCTCACTGACTACTAGTGTATGGATGGACAATCATTGGCATCTAGTGTTCCTTTGCTTGTAAGTGATGTAACACTTACTACCAATGAATGAGAAGGAATGATGATTTCAGAAAACCACCTTGACAAAGAGATTGCTGCTCCTGAAAAGGAAGAACTACGTAAAACAAGAAGCTTCAGTAAGCCAACCGACATCTTCATAGAGGCTTACCTTTCTTCATAGCCACCAGCATTGAAATATACCTAAGAGTCTTCATCAAGAGTATGTTTGAGAACAGTAGGATACCTTTCTCCGATTCTTAACAGTTTGATCCTTTACTGGACTGAGTGAAGTGCCCTATAGAAGAGTTGCAGATTGCATGCAGTTCAAGTTGTATTCACTGACCATATTGTTTCTTGTAACCTTCCACCTAGCCACCACCTTAAAGAAAATGAGAAAAAGGTATCATGTGATTTGAGGATTTGAAAGCATGATATTTGGGCTGCACTTGCCCTGCGCACACAGTTTATAGTTGATATCACCCTGCCAGCTTTTCCGTTCCAGTAGGCCTCCTGAGGGGTTTCTGTTTTGGAAAAGCTACCAGAGAAATTCTTTTCAAAGGTATCCCCCCCCCCCCCCCCCCCCACACACACAACAACAACAACAACAACAAGATTTTTGAGCCACCATTTAATATAATCTTCCCCCTTTTGTAGTTATCATTGTCATTCAGCAGAACATTTCCCTCCAAAACATCTCTCCAGTTAGAAGATCGGTTTGACTCTTGCTAATGCCCTTGTTTGATACTTCTTCCAGCCTAGCCTCTGAGCGACGATCAGCGATGTTTTTTGAGCATCTCTGAGCTTCCCTCAAAAACATCTCTGCAATGATTTTGTATCTCATGTTCAACGATCAATGACCAGATGGGTCTCAAACTCTCAATTGTTTGGCTTGCTTGATGTTTTGAATCAGTACTCAATTTTAGTCTTTGAAGTTCAAGCATTTGCTCCTTCTTGAGTTCATCAAATAAGTCTTGCAAGTCATGCTTTGTGATCCTCACAAAATTTTGTAGAAGGTAATTAAAAATCCGTTAGGTATCAAGAATTACTAACATTTTCACATGCAAAATTTCCTCTTAACGAAATATTTTTGTCGTTACGAAGTAAAATTTATATTATCAATCAAGTTATAACATAGAAATGTAGTGATAAGCTGAGGTTTGTTTTACTTCTATGAACCGGGTCATATTTTGGCCATGATTGTAACTAACAAAATATAAGTTATACTACATAGCAAAAATAACATTATTACTACTTTCAAATATGAATTCAACAATATAATTTTTGGTGACATGCATTCATATTTTAGTAGTCAAATATGTGGTCAAACTTTGACACAAAATATGTTAAAAAAGGCGTAGTAACTAGTAAGGCCCTCGTCTACATGCACTAAAGTGCTCGGCAGCAACCAAATACGCTGCTTTGGCCGCTTGACTATAGGCAGCCAATGAGTTCCTGTGGCGAGAAAACGACCTCTGACAAGAAATATACTCAGCATCGCTGGCAGGATTTGATGTGGTCATTTCCGGCAGGATGTCGTTGTCGCTGGTACCAACATTACTGCTGGTGCTTGCTGCCTCAACGGCTTCTGCTTATATGTGTGGTAGCTTGCACTGAGTGGCAGAGGAAACCCTACACTAATAATGCAGCAGCTGTGGGCTTGGCCATAGTGCATCGATGGTGTTCTCTCCTGCCTGCACTATTCTTACTCTGATCTCATTCACGCCTGCTAGTGGGGCAAATGGGGTGTCACCATGGCAAATGCCGCCACTTAAAGCAACAAAGGTGCTGGCAAAATGCTTCTTAGCACTATTTTCACTCTGAAGTGGGTCAAATGGGATGTCGCCATGGCAAACGCCCGAGGTGCCCAGGTGCTACTCAAGTGACCAAGCGCTGCAAATTGCCTGCTGTGCCTAGCACCTTTTAATCCCTTCCAGTAGGCAGCTATGGTGGCTTGTTATCTGATTCACAACGTGTAGGTTGCTATACAATAGCTTCTGTCTTCTCTTCAAATTATTCTCCTTTTCTTTCATCATCTACCTTACAGAAGTTCGGGAATTATGTTCTGCTGTATCTACGATCTAATTGCTTTGTTCTGTTTGTAGGGTGCACTTGCTCTTATCTAATTGCTTTGTTCCGTTTGTAGGGTGCACTTGCTCTTATCTAATTGCTTTGTTTCGTTTGTAGGGTGCACTTGCTCTTATCTAATTGCTTTGTTCCGTTTGTAGGATGCACTTGCTCTTATCTAATTGCTTTGTTCCGTTTGTAGGGTGCACTTGCTCTTACTGGCATGCCTGATGCACAATCAAAACCTGTGCTAGTATGTTCATTAAATGACAACACTGTCCGACTCTATGACCTGCCATCGTAAGAAAGTTACCATACTAAGATCATTTCTGTTTTCCTTCCTTCTGACATTTTTCTGAAGTGACTTGTTTGTTTTATAGGTTCAGTGATAGGGGAAGAATATTCTCCAAGCAGGAAATTAGGGCAATACAAACTGGTCCTGGTGGTTTATTTTTCACTGGGGATGGAACCGGTGAGCTGAAGGTTTGGCAATGGATTATTGATGCCTCCCAAACCTGATGGATATAGTGTACTCTAGATTAGTTTCCCAATGTATGTGATGCGGGATTTCTCAAGGATACACATAATGAGTTGAGGTGTGGTTGGTGATCAGTTCATTTTTCGGTTATATCCTACATTTATTCCCCTGGATCGGCTTGCAGTTAGAATACATGCAGAGGGCCCATGTAGTATCAGTATGAACGCTAGTGTATTTCTGGAATGGGTTCGATGTCGGGAGAATAATTCCTTGTAATTTGTAAAGCATCGGAACATGGGAATGTCTCATAGCTTTTCTCCGATGTGCTGATAGCTTCAGAAGGATGTATTAATATAAAGATTTGATTTTTGTTCGGCCACACCTGTGTTGGCGAAACTTGAGATTTTCTTGTGGCAGTCTCAAGGGCTATCTTTTTAGAACAATTATGTTGAATTCGTTCGCTCACGCATGCCTCTTCTTGTTCTTCTCATTGTAATCGGGTGTTCAACTTCATATAGAAGTATTTCTTCCTGAAGCGCTGTAGACTCACGCATGCCTCTTCTTGTTCTTCTCATTGTAACCGGGTGTTCAACTCCGTATAGAAGTATTTCTTCCTGAAGCGCTGTAGAGTGAAGACTTCGTCCTATATTGCCCTGTTATATGCACATTCCTACAAGTCAATCCGTTGCAAATTCAAATGCCTAGTTGTTTAGGGTATGTATAATGATGCTATCTTAAAAGTGCTATGTAGGATAAATGAGGCGGAGGAGAAAGAACTCATAAAAAAAGTTTGTCTTCTCTTATGTAAGAGAGAACAAGAGGTGTGTATCTCATTATGTTTTTAAAAATAGCTAATTATTGAAAATAAGATTAAAAGATGATCCATTGTAAGACATTTTTTATCATCTTTAAATCACATGTAAGATTTAAGATAAGATCATCTTATTAACCATTGTACATGTCCTTATGATTTCAGTGAAAATCCAAGTCTGCTCTCGGGTTCATCTACTCCCGGTCAGAAAACAAATACTAAAAAATTCAAAAAACTCAATTTTCTTGTGTGGTAGATATTTTGATGGGTGAGGTCCACTTCAAATTTCAACTTATTTAAACATTTGAGAAGCTCTCAGCAAAAAAAGACAAATCAGGCCAGAACAGTTCGTGAACAACTAATTTTTACAGACCTTGATTTGTCTTTTTTCTGAGAGCCGTTCAGATATTTAAATAAGTTAAAATTTAAAACGGATCTCACACATCAAATTATTTATCACACATTTTTTTGGAATATTTTAATTTTTTTCGTTGACGCGAGTGCAGCTTTCGGACCTTTTTATGGCACGTTGAGAGTTAGGTCAATATTTGAGTTTCCAGAAAGGAAAAAACCCGCCTTATACTTGGTTCTAATTTTGTACAGGGTTTCGGGCGTGACTATGTATCGTTTGACGGGAAACAGTGGCTCGTCTCGCCTCAAGCAGCCCCAGAATGGGCCCGCCTAGTATGTACCGCAGTCCACAGGCCTTCTGAGCTCTTCTTTTCATCCTTTCTGTTTTCATATTTTTCCTTTCATGTTTTGCTGTATTTTTTACTTTTGCTTATATTTCAAAATAATAATAATCGCACATTCGGAAAATGGTGAACATGTATAGAAAAATATTTTCTGTATATACAAAAATTATACAATTTGTATGAAAAAAGTAGGGTGCAAAATAAGTTATTTTGCATCTGAGGTATATTATGACCGTTTCATAAAACTATTCTGTTTGGTATACAATAGTTACATCCATATTTATTCACTACACAAACTTGGGCATAAAAAGGTAAGATATGAGTCATAAGATCACAAAATTTAAATTTATAGGTATATTTTGTACTGTCTTTTTACGTTCATAATTTTATGTCAGGTAAAATAGTTTTGTTGACCTAATAAATTTCATTACCTTCTTTTTTCTCTTCCAACATAGGACAAAATTTACGGGATGAAAAAATATGGTGTAGTGACAAAACAAGAGGGGCGAAAAATAACTATTCTTCACCATGGTTATTTGGTTAGGGCCGTACGATATTTTCTTCTTCCATTGCAACGCATGAGCTCTTTTACTAATGTGTCTCTCGTGAGTGGTAGGAAACATTTATCTTGTACCGGAGAATAAAATACCACATGGTCATAAGCCAATAACCATGACTAAGACCCCGGTAGCAGGAAACATTTGCACGGGAGAAGAAAATAACGCACGCCGTAATCCAATAGCAACGACTAAGACCTCGGTAGGTTTTGCCGATCCGTCTCTCTTTCAACATAAGATGACATATCTACTTCTTTTTCATGTAAGATTTTATCGATGCATACATGTACGGTTATCAATGGTTTTTTGTCTCTAATTTGGCGATGATGAGGTGTTCATTGCAATCCCTATCGGCGTCGATGCGAAATAAAGATGGATAATCCATTATTAATTAAGGTTGCAGCTTAAGTACCATTTTTTAAATTTAACATCATATTCATATTCTACACATTTTTCTAATCAAATTTCATATATAACATGTTGAAATGGAAGCTAGGGTTTAAAAGATATTGATACTTTGAAAAAGTACTCCCTCTCTAAACTAATATAAGAGTGTTTAGATAACTAAAACAGTGATATAAACACTCTTATATTAGTTTACGAAGGGAGTACTATTTATTATAGATGGACTGTGGGTTAATTTTTGAAATAACAGGGGATTTTCTGCTAAAACGCAAAAAGATACGTTTTCTACCACTTGTGGTGGAGTGCGGGTTATTTACCAGAAAAGGGAGTTCTCTTTTTGTAAAAGAGTAAAAATGTTTTTTTTTTACTTAAACATGGATGACGGGTTAATTACCAGAAAACAGAGGAGATTTTCTATAAAAATGCTGAAGGTGAACGGACAAAAACAATCCATAATTTATTAGTGTGTTTTATCTATTACTTGAGTTTTGTATGTTATATATACTATCCATCAAATCGACGAGTATGTACGCATAGTATGTAATATATAAAAATATTTAGGTAGTATATGTATTACTTTTTAGGTAATATGCATCGTATTTTGATTATGCTTATGTTTATGTATAAATATATACATATTTCAAAAATATAATAAAAATTATGGACTAACTTGCAATTTTTTCATGTAACTCACTTTGAAGTATCTTATATATAGTATACCAACATACTTATAATGATAATGTTGTATATATATACTATCACATGATAGTATGTGGGGTAACTACCCCCATACGAGACGTGTGGGGTAACTACCCCGAGATGATAGTATATGTACAAATATATAGGACTACTTTTTTGTACTCCTAGGAGTATGTATATATGAAAAATGTTAATTATGCATTTAGAAATGCTAAATTGTGTATATAAAAATGTTACTGATGTATAAAAAATGTAAAAAATATATAGAAAGAGTAGAAAAAAAACATATGTGTAGATAAGAATGATAAACAAGTATTTAGAACAATGTTAAACATGTATAAAAAATGTAGAAAGTGTAAGAAAAAAAGTGGACCTAAGAAAAATCTAAGTTTTCAAAAAATTTATTCATGTATTTAAAAAAATACTAAACATGTATAAGATCTTCCTCGTATATACGTAAAATGGTGAATGTGTATGGAGTTTTTTTTTGACATCAAACGTATGTTCGAATAAATGTTAGTCACGTAGTTTATAAACAATCGTTCAAAGTGTACACAAAAAATGTTTATACAATGTTAAAAATTTACTTCAAATATTTTTTATTGCATAGGCTAAAGAATAAGTGTATATATATTACAAAAATCAATTTACACATGTTTAGATGAAATGTTCACCATGCATTTGAAAAGTGTCAACATGTATAGAACTTATTTCTCGATGTATACAAATAATGCACATCATGTATGAAAAAGGTAGATATGAAAATTATCAATCATGTATTCAGAAAATGTTAAACATGTGTAAACAAATGTTTGTAATGTATACGAAAAATTGACGATCAGCCGATCAGGTACAACTCCTTCAGGCAAGAGATCCTTCATTTTGAAGGATAAACATGGGCAAAAAAATATAATTGACTAAAAAATGTCGTGATTAAAAATATAAATATAGATATGTATTAATAATAATAATTGACAATCATGTATTTATAAAATGTAAAGATGTGTAAAAATAAGTTCGTGATTGGCTACTGATTTAATTAACTAAAAAGTGTTTTGGTTAGTTACCTGACCTAGTAGCTACACTGGTAAAAAAAATCCTTCAAGAGAGAGCTCTTTCTATGTTGCTATAAGCGATATATAGCTCTCGCGCACTAATTCAGCCTTCCTCTGAAGCGCTAGTTTGCCCATGTGGTAAAAGGTCATCATGGGCTTCAGTTTCAATTTCTGAACTAGGTCCAAACTAACTAGAAACACTTTGAGCTACCTCCCTCCAATCCAAAATTAAATGAAATTCTAGTTTTGTGCTAAGTTGAATTTTTGAATTTTGACTAAGATAAACACATTAACATGTGTGGGCTTATGTGTGTGGTGAATGTACTATCCGCAACATGTGATGTGCTCGCATATCTGCTGGTTTTCTGTCTTCTGTTTTTTCTCTTCTCCTTCTCTTTCTTCTTCTTCTTCTTCTTCTTCTTCTTCCCCTCCTCCTCTTCTTCTCCTGCTCCTCCGAACGCGACCATGGAGAACACGAATCTGGAGTAGTGGGAATAGGACGATGCAAGCGGACCGGGTGCCTTCGACTGTGGGCTTCGTCATGGACGACGCGATGGCGGAGTTCAGGTCGCCCAAGGGAAGGAGGTGACAGAGCGAAAGGCCATTCTCGACTCCATTTGTTCGGAGGAGGAGATGAAGGCAAACCGCCGCTTCCTCTATGAGGCACGAGCGGCGAGCGGTGTCTTCTTCGTGGACATGGAGTCCGACGAGGAGCTGGAACGGGAACGGTGACCATGAACCAGGAGCCTGGTTTATCCGCAGTGCCCACACGGAGGTCGTCCACATCTCCAACAACGAGTAGTATATGATAGTTTTAGGTTGTCTATGTAGTACGCGGATTTTTTGCTCGTAGCATGAGTTTGAGGCATGTGATAGCACCGAATGTAAAATAATGAGGGCCCACCAGCTCCATGGATCTGTAGAGGACCTATTTTCAGGCCCTGTTTGGGACCGCTCTGCTTCATCAGAAGCAGTTTCGCTCCACCAAATCCACTTTGGAGCAGTTTCATACAGGAGTTGTAGCTCTTTCAAAGAGAATGTTTGGCTGTTACCCATCTCCAGCTTCACGAATGGAAAATTTGATGAAAATGATCTATTTGATTGGATGAGAGGGGAGAAAGAAGGGGTATCCACTTACTGGCGGCAGTGGCGGGTAATTTTGCTCCAACTTCAACTTCTACAATTTTATGAAGCACCTCCTAGAGATCTTCCTAAAAACAAGAAGTTGGATCCCAGATTCTAGTTTTTTCTGGAGTTGTATATCATGGAGCTACCCCGTTTGGTTTATGTTTTCTAGATCGGAGCTGAATTTTCTGGAGTAGAGCAGTCCCAAACAAACCCTCGGCTCCACTATTTTAGCCTGCAACTCCACCAGCTCCCGGAACTGATTCTAGAGCGAAGGGAGTCCGAACATCCCCCGAGTGGTCGGATCCTCTCACAAACACACCGACATTGGACAATGAGGGGACATTTTTACCATATGCAGCTGTAGATGCTCTTAGGGCGCGTTTGGTTCCCCGCATGTAGCCCAACCAGGCCCGCGCGAGATGTGCGTGGCCTATTTGGTTGGCTGGGATGCATGCGGTTCGTGGCCCGCACGAAACTTAAAGCACGCTTCAGCCTGGCCCGGCGAAAACTGCCGAATCGACAGTTTCTCGCAAGCCTGGCTAGGTGCAGCCACGCGTGCGAGGAGGTTGGACGCCTCGGGCAGTGCGGGAGACGGAGGGGACGTCTCATAACTCCCCTTCCACTCTCTTGTCACCGTCCCTGCACTATTCCCACCTCTCTGCCTCATCGCCCCTCCCTCTCCTCTCCTCCGATGGCTCCTCCTCATCGACCGTCGCGCCGTCCTCTGACCCCCGTCGACAAGCGCATCGCCACAATCCAGAACCGCGAGGTGGCCGGGGTCCAGAACTTGGGAAGGGACCTGGCGTCGGCGCTGCGAGCGCCGTCCCCCATCTGTTGCCGGCCACCACGAGGGCCAACCAATGCGATGCCGGCCGTTCCTGCTCCGCTGCCAGTTCCGGACCTCGTGGTCCTAGGCTCGGGCCGGCGTCGTCCACGGATGTAACGACTAAGATGCGACCCTTTCCTTATTTGGGGGCGAGGCCTCAAAAGGGGAAAGAGGCGCATTTACGCGTTTCGCAAATGGGATAATCATCACAATACATAATTAAAGATTAACAAGTAGGGCATACACTGGCCATCTGTTAAGAATATATCATATAGCTTACAAACACACATTATTCAGAGTAGCAGCAGGTCCAACTACGGACTTAAATAGAAAACAGATGATCTAACACATCCCGTATGCTAGCCCACGATCACGACCAAGGCCTCAGTCCTCCGGATAGTTCACATACAGACGGCCAGAGTCCTCATCGAACTTCCACTTCACCTAGTTGTCATCAGGATCTCCTGCGTCGGGCGCACCTGTACCTCTTGGGGTTTGTAGTAATCTGTGAGCCACGGGGACTTAGCAATCTAATGACCTTGGTACTGAATCTAGTCAAGTTATTAGGTGAGGAGGGTTTAGTGTATGGGTTTGCAGCAACCTAAGCATATATGGTGGATAACTTATGATGATCAGGGTAATCATATGGTGGTCTACGCGAGAGATCGAAGAATAGATTGATCACTAAATGATCCTGAACACCTACCTACGTCAAACATAACCCCACCATGTTCTCGATCGAAGAGGGATCTCCGAAGGAGACAATCACGGTTACGCACTCAGTTGGCAGTTTTATTAGAGTTACTTCAAGTTGTCTAGAACCGGATGCTAACAAAATATCCACATTTGCCACATAACCGCGGGCACGGTTTCCGAAAGATTTAACCCTGCAGGGGTGCTCCAATTAGTCCATCACAAACTGCCACGGGCCGCAAAGTAATCCTCTATCACGAAACTCGTGATCCCGTCGGATTCCTTAGAGGAAAACCTCAACTTTGAGGAGACCCAAAGTTTCACCGGAATCCCTATACGCAAGACATATCGCTAAGGTAAGACAACTCTAGCAGGACCTCCTGACGTGTCGACGACCCTGATAAGAGCCGCGTATCTCAGTCTCAGAACACGCCGGATAAGCGAAGCGTACGGTGTCCTGATAGAAATCACCTGAGTTGCCCCAGATTGGCCCCACACGGTGCTCTAGATTGGACCAACACTCATGAGGAGCACTGGCCCGGGTTGTTGATTAAATCCTCGGGGTAGCTATTCCCTATGCAAATTATTATTAGGTGATTAGCAGATTAAAACCAATGTTGGGTCCTGCCGGACAAGCCTTAACACTACACGATTTATCAAGGGGGTCCCCATAACAACCCCGAACGTGTTAGGAGCGATCAGCTATGGAATCAAACACCGGTAACCGAAACTAAGGCGGCAACAACAGAACAAATCACCCGGCAAAAGGCTAGGCCTTCCGTTATTTACCAAGTATATAGGTGCATTAATTAAATAGCAGTTTAAACATAAAGATATCAAAATTACTCATGTTATCACATGAGACAACTGGCACCTGCAACTAGCAAAGCTACTCATTAGAGGTTTAGCAAGCCTACTTAGTGTAATGCCCCACAGTGTAACTTGCCATATTTGGAACCTTCATGTGTGGGTCCATGATGTCATTGCCTTGTGAGATATATGCATGTGTTATTTCATGTGATCATACCTTGTCTCCCCTTTGCATTCATGCATCCATATCATTCATGCCTTCATTGTGTTTGTTGTTGTTGTGGATCCTTGGATGTGGTATGTGATGTGATGTGCTATGTGATGATGAAGTGGGGTTTGAAAGTTGGGTTGCAACTATGCTAGTTTCAACTAGGTTTCAAACCCCCCTTCTCTATTTCTCAAGCTCAAGATTTACTTGCTCTAACCCTGGTTCAAAAATGTATATCTTTTAGGATATTTTCTGGTGGATGTGCTGCTAGGTCTAATGTGTTTTAAACTATGTTTGATAGGGGTGTTTATTCACAAAACAGACTATTTAATTCTGTTTTGTAAATATTTAAGTGCTCCAAAAATCCTCTTTGCATTTTATTTATTTGGGGCATAATGCCCTTATGCCCAGGGTCATGTTGTTTTATTTTTTAGGTTCATAGGTTTTCCTAGGATCATTTATTTTTGCTGTGGTTGTTTTAATTGGAAAAACCCGAGTGGGTTTTCCCTTCCTTACCTGGCGCCTCTGAGTGGGCCTCCTCCTCCTCGCTGGCCCAACTACCTCCTCGCGCGGCAGCCCACCTCCTCTTCCCTCTCCTGTGACACCGTCTCCCTCCTCCCGCACCTTTCCGTCAGTCCTTCAAAGAGAGGCGAGACAGAGAGGCGACGCCGTGGCTCATGGACGTCGAGGCGGCCTCCCCCGCCCCCTATTTATTCCTTGGCGTTCGGGCCATGATCTAGGGTTCCTCCAAGCGCCGCCACCTCCTTTCCCATCTTCCTCCTCCCTCTCCCTCGTCGACAGAAAGTAGGCGAGCTCCTCCTCCGCCATGGCCGATCCTTGATGAGCTCGTCGCCGTCGTTGCCGTACGCCTTCGTCCTCTCCAAGCAGTCCAAGAGCACGCGAGACCTCAGGGAAGTCCGTTCCCGTAGCTAATCGACGCCGATCAACCCTGCTTCCACTACTTCGACGACGACCCCTTCCACTCCGACGACCACCTCCGCAACGGCTTCTTCCTCGACGCCCCCTTCTTCCTCTCCGACAGGCGTGACCTCCTCGACCAGTGGGTGAGCAGCAGCACTCCTCCCCGTTCCCGTGTCGGCAGATCTTGCGTAGGGCCGTAGCAGCGCCGCCGTGTTCTGCTCTGTCGCCGGCGCCGCCATGCACGTTGCTGTGTAGTTGTAGGGCTTCTCTCGCCGAGCTTAGTGGTGAAATGGAACCATGGGAGATCCCTCTCCCTTCCAGCAACGATCCCGTGTCCAATTTGTAGAGAATCGCCGGCGGTGACCCTCCCCTGTTCCGGCCACCGTCGGGCTGTAGCAGATCCAGAGGGGGTTGCTCAAAAGAGCAAAGCCCCCCTCTGTGTTAACAATCGAACGCGCAGCGCAGTGGTAGTAGGGTGTTTTGTCTTGCGCAGGTCGTGGGTTCGAGCCCCCGCAGCGCACCCCTTTTTGTGGAATTGTTTTCTGGCACAGTAGCAGCAGAGTGAAGCATATCCTGTTTACTTCCTCTGTTCTGTCGAGCCAGAGGTGATAGCGCAGTGGTTGTGCTTGTGTGTGGTGTGCAGTAGGTCTTGGGTTCGACCCCCAAGCCTCCCCTTTATTTTTTTGCTTTCCTTCTTGCCGTTGCTTGCTTGAGAAGCAATATTTGTTGCCTAAGATGTCACAACCAGTAGGTTTTCTCCTAGTTTAGCCTTGTGTGCATGTGTATGTGTGCTTGTGGTGATGTGCACTATTGTAAGAGGTGTAGGGGTAGTGTGTATGTGGTTGCAAGCACACCATGTGTGAGGGTATGTGCATGTGTTTGTGTGTGTGTGATACACACATGCCCAAGGCATGGTTTTGCTTTAGTGAGCACTTGTGTGCAAGCATGTATGTGTGTGTGTTAGTGATAGTTGGTGTGAGTGTAAGTATGTGTGTGTTTTGGAAACTAGCATGTGTAGGTGTGTGTGCATGAGCTCTTGTGATGCTAGCATGTATGTGTGTCTGTGGTGGTGTGCTAAGGCAAATGAACATGAGGACTACCTCTCATGTGCACCATTGGAGTTGTGGGTGTGTGCAAGTGCATGTGTAGGTGATGGACTGGTGAGTATCACATATGATATGGCACTATTTGAGCTATATGATTCTATGTTGTTTTTTCCTTTCAAATTTGTGCCTACATGTTGTATGCAAGTACCTAGGTATTATATGTGTTTTTGGGGTAGAATATTCCCAGGAATCCATTGGTGGAATCATATTTCTCTTTGGAACACTTTCTGGAAAAATCATTTTTCTGTTTTGATGCTTTGTTTAGAGCTTGGTGCCATGTTGTGTGATGAGCCTAAGAGGACGATTCCTTGATGTGGCAGTAGTGGGTGAACCCCTCTACAACATGGTGGTTTTGTTTTATACTTAGGAGTTTGTATGTGCAAGTTGTGCCTTGTCAAAGTAGGAATGTGGCTGAAATTGTCAGCTTAGTGAAATTCTGTGATTTTCACTAAGTCTGAGAAACTGCTGTTATTTTCTTCCCTTGTAGTCGTGGTTGCAAAAGTTCATGTGTTGGTAATCAGCCCTTGCAATCAACTAGAGAGTTGGAGCTTTTGTGTTTGTCTAGTTCTCTGTCAATTTTCATGCACTTTCACTTCCTGTAGATTTTGTTTTGGGGGCTGTCAAAATGCTTCAGAGCATAAACAGCTGGTGAGAATCTGAGATTTTCACTAAGTCCCTGAAATCTGTTATTTTTGTCCAAGTTAGCATCTGTAGATGTTTCTGTGTGTAACTCCTTTGAATTATCTTCTTGCTCATGCTTGTAGAGCTTTTGAATAGCCTTTTCCACATATCTTGTTTGGCACATTTGGGTGGCTGTAGGTGCTTTGCATGTTGCTCTCAAACTGCTATGATGCTGTTTAGGACATAATGCATAGTTTTGTTGTTTTGAAGCTTGTGAGTGCATAGTTGGTGGTGTGGTGAGTTTCTTTGCACCACCCCACCTATATTTGTTTGTTTGATCATGTGGCAACCTGGGAATACCAGAAGTGTGCCATTGGAGTGTGCTTGTGGTGGATTTGATCCGTAGGACTCCATTTCTTGTTTCGTAGTTTCCGGTTGATACGTAGCTTCGTTCTCAACGTTCTTTATATGCTTTTGCATCGTTTTCTCGTGATGCACCTGTTCATGTCATCTTCATGCATGTCAAAATAGCTTAGTGTGAAGTTCTGTCCAGAAGTTTATCTTCTCTTCTCATGCATATGCAAGTGACTAGAATAGAGATGCATGTTCATTCTCATGTCATGCATCATGTGTTTGTTGCATCATGTTGTGTTGTTATTCATTAGCTGTTTTTTTTAATCTTGGGTAGCACCGGGATCGGAGAGGGAGTACGTGGATTCGGGAGAGTACGTGCACGACGAACAAGAGCAGTTCCAAGCTGAAGACATCACATGCAAGATGACCGTGACCTTGATACCGTCTCTAGCTTTGTTATGCTTAGATTCACATTTCCTTCGATATAAGATCACTGCCTACCACTGATATTAGTGCCTCCTGATATTGCCATGAAACCCAAACACCTTCCCCTCCTAGCTAATATTGAATGGCTAAGTAGGCTTGCTCAGCTTCTAATGTTAGCATTGCTAGTTGCACGTGCCAGCTGTCTCATGTGTTAACATGAGAATTTGATATCATTATGTTTTAATCTGCTATTTAATTAATGCACCTATTGTAACGACCAAGATGCGGTCCTTTCCGATCTGGGGGTCGAGGCCCCGAATAGGAAAGAAGCGCATCTAAGTGTTTCGCAAGCAAGTAAACATAGCACATAATAATAATTACAGTAGACAATCTGGGATTCAACTGTCTTCTTATTAATAATACAGAGTACAACGCAGATACAAACAAGGTAGTTCCGGTACGGACTACAAAACAAGGAAAATGCTATGCTACCCGCTGCAGGCCCACGATCACGACCACGGCTCAGTCCTCTGGATAGTTCACGTAAAGGCGATCTGTCTCCTCGTCGTACTGCCACGCCAGCTGGGTGCCGTCGGAATCATCTGTCTCTGGGGTACCTGTACCTGCTGGGAGTTTCGGAGGAATCCGTGAGCCACGGGGACTCAGCAATCTAAGACCTTGGTGCCAAAACTAGTCATGTTATTGGGTAAGGAAGGGGGTGAAGTGTTTCAGGCTGCTGCAACCTATGATTGAATAAGTGGCTAGCTTACGCGAGAAGGAAGTGAAAATGGTCTACGCTAACGATCGGGAATACTTGATCAGAAAGTGATCCTGAGCACCTACCTACGGCAATCATAACCCCACCATGTTCCCGACCAAAGAGAGGTCTTCGAAGGGACAGTCACGGTTACGCACGCAGTTGGCATATTTTATTAGTTTATGTTTAAGTTCTCTAATACCGGATGTTAACAAAATATTCCAAGTTGCCACATAACCGCGGGCACGGCTTTCGGAAAGATTAAACCCTGCAGGGGTGCTCCAACTAGTCCATCACAAACGAACACAGGCCGCAAAGGCATCCTCTATCACGAATCTCGTGATCTCGTCGGATTCCTTAGAGGAAAACCTCGACTCTGGGGAAAACCAAAGCTTCACTGGGATTCCTATACGCAAGATATACCGCTAAGGCAAGACGAGACTAGCAGGACCTCCCGACGTGTCGACGACCCCGATAAGAGCCGCGTATCTCAGTCTCAGGACACGCCAGATGGGACTAGCTACAGGTGCCAAACCTCAAGTTTCCTTGTGGTGGCCCCGCAGCCAGACCAGTTTGGACCAACACTCATGAGGAGCACTGGCCCGGGTTGTTGATTAAGAAACCTCGGGGTAGCTACTCCCTATGCAGATTATTATTAAGTGATTAGCAAATTAACACCAATGTTGGGTCCTGTCGGACAAGCCTTAACACTACGCGATTTATCAAGGGGGTCCCCATAACAACCCCGAACGTGTTAGGAGCGATCATTATGGAATCAAACACCGGTAACCGGTAACTAAGGCGGCAATAACGGAACAAGACACCCGGCAAAAGGCTAGGCCTCCCGTCATTTACCAAGTATATAGACACAATAATTAAATAACAGAAATTAATATAATGATATCAAGCTCATGTCATCACATGGGTTTAAAACACCTGCAACTAACAATGCTAACATTAGCAGCTGAGCAAGCCTACCTAGCCATGCAAGTTTGCTAGGAAAGAGTAAGGTGTTTAGGCTCATGGCATATGAAGAGGCAATATATTTTCAGTGGTAGGCAGCGAGCAATTTTACATGGAATCGAAACTAACATAACAAGTCTAGAGATGGGATCAAGGTCATATCATCTTGCCTGTAATATCCTCAGCTTGGAATGGTTCTGGATCGTCCTGCACGTACTCTCCTGACTCCACGTATTCGTTCTCCGCTCCCGGTGCTACCCAACATCATAAAAACAGACAATGAACAGCATCACCACAAAATGCAACAATCACATGATGCATGAGATGAAAGTTGAGCATGCACCACTATTTCTAACACTAGCACAAGCAAAATAAACTACAACAAGTTTCTGGACAGAACTTTGCACTAAACTATTTGTACATGCATGGGAATGATATGAGAAGATGCAGCTCATAAAAACGGTGCAAAACCATATCAAGAACTTTGCAAACTGAGCTACGGATCAACGGGAATCAACGAAACACAATATGAAGCTCTACGTGAAAGATTCAACACCACACACACAATTGGCACAAATCTGGTGTTCCCAGGTTGCCAAGACATATATTAACCCAACATGAATGAAATTGAGCAAGGTAGAACACCACAACAACAATTAAGCACAAACTTTGAACAAAATGGCAAAACTACGCAATCTGCCAGTTTCTGCATCTTAGCTGTTTGTGAGCAACATGCAACATAGCTACAGGTCTTCAAATATGACAAATAATGTATGTGGCTGTTGCCAACCAAGAACACTACAAGACCCAGCAGGAATCACAGCAAAAGGAATTAAACTCTAGAAGATACAAGGCCACAAACTTTCCCAAAACCATCAGATCTCAGGGACTTAGTGAAAATTCCTGCACCTGAGTTTCTGTTTCTGTTCTGAAGCTTTTTGACAGCAATCAAAACACAAGCTACTGGACTACAAAAGACTTGAAAATTGACAGGAAGATTCACAAACATACCAGGTTCAAAATACTAGCACTGAACTAAGTCCAGTTCTCAACAGAGTGACCAGCACATCCTCATCTACAGGGGAAGAAAATGTTTCCAGCATCCCAGACTTGGTGAAATTTTCAGAGTTCAAAAATCTAGAATTTTCCAGCCACATGCCCACTTTGTCTAGGCATAGTTTGCACACACATGTCACCAAGAGGTGATTGACACCACTATGGTGTTGAGTACAAACCCCTACTACTAACACACAAGGATCCATGCCCTTGGGCTCCATCTATAACATGGAAACAAAGCCCAAACTTTCAACAAAGTGCAAATGCAATTCCATAAGGTATGCTTTTACGATGACAAATACATAGGTGAATCTTATGTGCACAAAGTGACATGGGGGTTTGAACCCCATGTTTGTGTCATGCACATCAACAACACCCACACCCATATCATAAAATTACTAGTATCAAGCACATCACAATGGAACTCTAAGCTAACAAGAGAGTATGCACACCCCCACATATGGGCATGTGATGGTGCACACTCTCACATATATTCCACTTCATTCACAACAACATCATGCTCTTAAACCTAAGAACAACAAGAGGGGGAATAAAACTAAGCAAGTAACTTGGTAGCATCACCTCTCAAACACTTTTAGTAGGTACCACAAGTGGTGTGCACTCACAACAACATCATCTCCATACCTACACCATCAACTCCACTTACAACCTCTATGCACAAATGCCTATTTGCAAACACACCAACAACATGAACTACAAGACCACATACACATTTATGCCCTACATACATGCTCTCTCTCACCCTCCATCAAACAACAGGGAAGAAAAGATATATAAGAACATCTGCAACCCATTGATCTAGGCTTAGAGTAGCAACAAAGGAAGGGAGGAACAAAACAAAAAAACAGCAAGAAATAAAAGGAAAAATATATATGGGGTTTCTCTGGGATTTGAACCCCAGATCCCCTGATACAACACCCCACAACACATCCACTACGCTGCTGCTACTGATGTTAACAGGAGAAGAGAAAATGGCCAGGTAAGTTACCTGCAGGCCACTGATACGAATAAATCAAAACAAAAGAACAAAAGGCGCCGAGGGGGGGACTCGAACCCACGCCCTCCTACAGGCGCAAGCATATGTTAGCACAACACTACCATCAGGCTACGGATCGATGACTCGCTATGACAGGAAGGAAAAATAGAAAGGCACTCTCCACTGCAGAGGAGAGCTCCGCCGGCGGCCGGACCAGAGAGAGCTGGCGGCGCCACTCCCGGCTACCACCGACAGGGGAAGCTATCGGCGGGGGACGCGGGAACCTCAGGGGTTCCATTCCCGCCCTGAGCACGGGAAAAGGCTTCCCCTTGGCTGCCCGGAACTGCACCCGTGTTCTCTGCTGCTGCTGCTGCTAAGCCTAACGCTGGCACCGGCGTGCTGCCGCTGCTACTGCGCATGCTGCACCGGCGTGCTGCTGCTACTACTGCTAACGCTGCACCGAGAGGGGGAGCAAAGGAGGGGCACCGCAGCTCACCTAGCTCTCCGACGGGGACGACCGGAGAGGAAGGAGGGGAAAGCGAAGGCGATGTAGAGGAGGAGGTCGGCCGGGGAAGACGCGGTCGATGAGGTCGTCGAGGAAGAAGCCCCGGCTCCGGCTCCGCGCGAAAATGGGACCCCTCCTGGGTCCTCTTGCCTGCGCAGCGGCGGGGAGGCGACGGGGTGGCCGCTACGCCGGCGACGAGCTCGACCCGGAGCTGGCCATGGCTTGGGGACGACCTCGAGGTCTCTGGCGGCGCAGGAGGAAGAAGAGGAGGGAGAGGAGGAACCCTACCTCTTGGGGGAGGGAGAGGAGCGCTTTTATGAGCCTCGGGGGACGAGCTCGAACCGCAGGATCAAGGAGAAAGCGATCGAGAGGTGGAGTTTTGGTCGTACTGCATGACGTCGCCAAGAGGAAGAAGGACTTGTCGAGCGGGCTGCTGGAGCGAATGCACTTGGGCCAGGGAAGAGGGTTATGGCCCAAGTTGGCTCTAGGTAGAGAGAAAGAATTCCTGGGATTGATTTCTAATAAAAGTAGGGCCTGAAAGAAAAGAAATATACACAGCCACCTAGTAGGGAAAAAAATAAAAGAAAAATCCCCCTGGTCTTGGAAAAATATGACCTAAAAAAATAAAATAGGAACACAATATTTGGAGCCTTTTGAAATAAATGCAAAACAGTAATTAATCTACTGTTTTGGGTTTATTTGCACCTTTAAAATTCAAAGATCAAATCAGCAAAATTGCACCTCCTCGTAATCACAATTAACTCTAATCACAAGACATTTTAGAATAGCTTTTGGGAAGACAGAATTTTGACATGGAATAATAGGAGGGAAAAGGAGTTTAAATAGTAAGAGCTTAAAATGACTAGCACTCACTCCTACATTACACACACCATTATCACATGGGCATCAACCAAAATATTACTAAACCACACCCTCACACCTATCAATATCACATGCATTAACTCACCACAATACTAACTCCTAGTAAGAGCATATGCCACCATGATCATGACATGCAATCATAAAATATGGCAAAGATACATTCATGCAAAGAAAACTAAAAATAAGAGTCACATGAAATAACAAGATCAAGGAGATGACATGTTATGTTATGCTAAGCATGCATGCAAGAAAGATATGCAAGGGACACAGGAAATCATAGACACAAGTGACATCAACATATATCTGACAGGGTGGACCCACATGCAACAGGTTCCAAAAAGGGAAAGTCCTACACTTGGGGCATTACACCTATATACTTGGTAAATGACGGAAGGCCTAGCCTTTTGCCGGGTGATTTGTTCCGTTATTGCCGCCTTAGTTTCCGGCTAACGGTGTTTGATTCCATAACTGATCGCTCCTAACACGTTCGGGGTTGTTATGGGGACCCCCTTGATAAATCGTGTAGTGTTAAGACTTGTCCGGCATGACCCAACATTGGTTTTAATTTGCTAATCACCTAATAATAATTTGCATAGGGAATAGCTACCCCAAGGATTTAATCAACAACCCGGGCCAGTTCTCCTCATGAGTGTTGGTCCAACCCAGAGCAGCTTATTACGCTCCCCGGGGCAACTCAGTGTTTTGGCGTGGTAACCATCGTTCATCCATCGTGTCCTGAGACTGAGATACGCGACTCTTATCAGGGTCGTCGACACGACAGGAGGTCCTACTAGTCTTGTCTTACCTTAGCGATATATCTTGCGTATAAGAATCCCGATATATCTTAGCTTTGGTTGTCCCGAGAGTTGAGGTTTTCCTCTAAGGAATTCGACGAGATCATGAGATTCGTGATAGAGGATTACTTTGCGGCCCGTGACCGTTTGTGATGGACTAGTTGGAGCACCCCTGCAGGGTTTAATCTTTCGTAAAGCCGTGCCCGCGGTTATGTGGCAACATGGATTATTTGTTAACATCCGGTTATAGATACTTGAATTAACTCTAATAAAACTGCCAATCGTGTGAGTAACCGTGACTGTCCCCTTCGAAGACCTCTCTTCGATCGGGAACACGGTGGGGTTATGTTTGATGTTAGTAGGTGTTCAGGATCACTTAGTGATCATCTAGTCGAAGCTCGCGTAGACCACCACATTTATAACTATGTTCTATGTAAGTTAGCCACCATAAATGCTTAGGATGCTGCAACCTAAACACTAAACCTTCCTCACCTAATAACTTGACTAGCTTCGGTACCAAGGTCATAGATTGCTGAGTCCCCGTGGCTCACAGATTACTTCAACACCCCAACAGGTAGACATACGCCCGACACAGGTGATCCAGATGGCACGCAGCTGGCGTGGCAGTACGATGAGGAGAACGACCGCCTGTACGTGAACTATCTAGAAGACTAAGGCATGGTCGTGATCGTGGGCAAGCATGCGAGATAGCATAGCCTTTTTCTCATGTTATGTAGTCTGTAGCGGAACTACCTTGTCTGAATAAATGTGTGGATGTAAACTCTGATATTATCTATGTGAGATGGAAAATAATTCCCTATTTGTCATTCTTTAATTATGTATGTGCTATGTTTATCTTGCTTACGATACACATAGATGCGCTTCTTTCCATTTTGGGGCATCACCCCCTAAATAGGAAATGACCGCATCTTAGTCGTTACACTTAGCCAAATAACATTTGCTAGGAGGGGGAGGTGTTTTGGTTCATGGCAAAGACAGGTGGCATTAATATATCAGGTGGTAGGCAGTGAGCATGTATCAAAAGGTACGTGATTCTAAGCATAACAAAGCTAGATACGGTATCAAGGTCACGATCATCTTGCATGTGATGTCTTTAGCTTGGAACTGCTCTTGATCTTCCTGCACGTACTCTCCCAAATCCACGTACTCGCCCTCCGATCCTGATGCTACCCAAGATAAGATAACAACCAATGAACACCAACACAACATGATGCAACAAGCAATATGATGCATGTGTGAAGAAGGAAGCATGCATCACTATTCTAGTCACTTTCATATGCATTAGTTGAGTAAATTGAATTCTTGATAGAACCTCATATTAAGTTATCTTTACGTGCATGAATATGGCATGAACATGTGCATCACGAGAAAATGATGCAAAAACATATAAGATTGTAGAGAACGGAGTTACGGATCAACCGGAAACTACGAAACAAGTTGTGGAGACCTACGGTTCAAATAAGCCACAGACACACTCCAATGGCACTCCCCTGGTGTTACCAGGTTTCCACATGATCAAGCAACAAAATATAAGTGGGGTGGTGCATGGGAACACACCACACCATCAACAATGCCCACACAAGCTTCCAATCAACAAAAACATGCAATCTATTTTCAACAGCATCAAAGCAGTTTGTCTACAATATTTAAAGTAGCTACAGTCCTCTAAATGATTCAAACAAGACATGAGGCAAAAGCCATCCAAAAGCTCTACAACCCTGTGCAAGAAGCTAATGCAAAGGAATCACCCATGAGCAGATCTATAGGCACTAACTTAGACAAAATATCACAGATTCTGGGACTTAGTGAAAATCACAGATTTTCATCAGCTGCTTATGCTCTGAAGCATTTTGGCAGCCTCCAAAATGATATCTAAAGGAAGTGAATAAGCATGAAATTTAACAGGGAGCTAGACAAACATAAAAGCTCACAAACTTTAGTTTGTTGCATGGTCTGATTCCCAACACAGGAGCTAATTCATCCAAGACAACAGGGGAAGAAAATAACAACAGATTCCCAGACTTAGTGAAAATCACAAGGTTTCACAAATCTGTCAGTTTCAGCCAAGTGTCAACTTTGACACGACACAATAGGTGCATACAAATTCCTAAGAACAAAACAAAGACCCCATGTTGTAGAGGGGTTCACCCACCACCACTACATCAAGGATTCATCCTCAAAGGGTCAAGGCACCACCTAATACAAATCACTAAACATGGCATCATGACAGAAAATAACAATTTTATGAAGTTGCTATAAAGTGAAATTTGATTGCACCAATGGATTCCTAGGATGATTCTACCCCAAAATCATATATAATACATGGGTACTTGCATGTAACATCAAGGCACAAATCTAACTTGAAAAATATCACCTAGAATCCAATAAGCTAAAAATGAATAACATCACATGTAAAGTTAGCAGATATTGCAACATCTACACCTACACATGCACACACACAAGCACTATACACAACTACACCACTCAATAGTGGCAAACATGAGGGGTTAGGCCCTCATGCACAAGTGCATATGCACACATACTCACACCCACACATGCATGAGCACACACACACATACATGTGCCCCCCCCCACACACACACTACGAGAATAGGTGCAACATGAGGGTTAGGCCTCTTGCACATGTGTATGTGCATCCATGCACACACATACATCTACATGTGCACACACACACTACATACATGTGTGCACACACACATACAAGTGCATACACACGCACACACTACATACATGCAAGTGCATACACACACACATATGTGCACACACCACACTCATGTGCACACACACAAGGCCTAAATTTAACAGGGAGCTAGACAAACATAAAAGCTCACAAACTTTAGTTTGTTGGATGGTCTGATTTCCAACACAGGAGCTAATTCATCCAAGACAACAGGGGAAGAAAATAACATCAGATTCCCAGACTTAGTGAAAATCACAAGGTTTCACAAATCTGTCAGTTTCAGCCAAGTGTCAACTTTGACAGGGCACAATAGGTGCATACAAATTCCTAAGAACAAAACAAAGACCCCATGTTGTAGAGGGGTTCACCCACCACCACGACATCAAGGATTCATCCTCAAAGGGTCAAGGCACCACCTAATACAAAGCACTAAACATGGCATCATGACAGAAAATAACAATTTTATGAAGTTGCTATAAAGTGGAATCTGATTGCACCAATGGATTCTTGGGATGATTCTACCCCAAAATCATATATAATACATGGGTACTTGCATGTAACATCAAGGCACAAATCTAGCTTGAAAAATATCACCTAGAATCCAATAAGCTAAAAATGAATAACATCACATGTAAAGTTAGCAGATATTGCAACATCTACACCTACACATGCACACACACAAGCACTATACACAACTACACCACTTCATAGTGGCAAACATGAGGGGTTAGGCCCTCGTGCACAAGTGCATATGCACACATACTCACACCCACACATGCATGAGCACACACACACACATACATGTGCCCACACACACACACACACACACACACACACACTACGAGAATAGGTGCAGCATGAGGGTTAGACCTCTTGCACATGTGTATGTGCACCCCTGCACACACATACACCTACATGTGCACACACACACACACTACATACATGTGTGCACACATACATACAAGTGCATACACACACACATATGTGCACACACCACACTCATGTGCACACACACACAAGGCCTAAAAAGAAATAAACACCCCCTGGTTTTTTAAAAGAGACAATACAACAATATGCAGCAAAAGAAAGGAAAAGAAAAAAAAATAACATAGATGGAAAAAATAAATGGGAGCCCCTGGGTATCGAACCCACACCCCTTGCACCACTGCTCCACACATGCACCACTGGGCTACCGTGGTGTAGCTGCACTATGAGAGGGTTAGACCTCTTGCACATGTGTATGTGCACCCATGCACACACATACACCTACATGTGCACACACACACAGACACTACATACATGTGTGCACACATACATACAAGTGCATACACACACACACATATGTGCACACACCACACTCATGTGCACACACACACAAGGCCTAAAAACAAATAAACACCCCCTGGTTTTTTAAAAGAGACAATACAACAATATGCAGCAAAAGAAAGGAAAAGAAAAAAATAACATAGACGGAAAAAATAAATGGGAGCCCGTGGGTATCGAACCCACACCCCTTGCACCACTGCTCCGCACATGCACCACTGGGCTACCGCGGTGTAGCTGCACTATCAGAGGGTTAGACCTCTTGCACATGTGTATGTGCACCCATGCACACACATACATGCAAGTGCATACACACACACACTACATACATGTGTGCACACATACATGCAAGTGCATACACACACACATATGTGCACACACCACACTCATGTGCACACACACACAAGGCCTAAAAAGAAATAAACACCCCCTGGTTTTTTAAAAGAGACAATACAACAATATGCAGCAAAAGAAAGGAAAACAAATAGCATAGATGGAAAAAATAAATGGGAGCCCTTGGGTATCAAACCCACACCCCTTGCACCACTACTCCACACATGCACCACTGGGCTACCGCGGTGTAGATGCATTATCAGAGGGGTGAACCCTCTTATGCAGACTCTGCCAAGCAAACGACAGCAAAGGGAAAAATCCCAGATTAAAAAGGGGGGAGCTGGGTCTCGAACCCCAGACCTGCCCGATGCGCGCGTGGAAACAAAGCCAGCTGAGCTGGTGCGATGCTACTGTCCCAGAGGGGGGAACTATTCTAGGTAGACACGTAAAAGAGGGCGCTTGCTCTGCTTTTGCAGAGAGGCGCCCGTGACGAGGCTCACCGGTGCGCAGGCACGCCGGCAACACGGCTACACGGGGGTCTATCCTAGCTACGCCATGAAGCAACGCAGGGGCCACGACCACGATGCAGAGGGGCTATGCCCATGCATGTGCAAACAACAGCAGCAACTGCTGTTGCTACGACCACCTGCCGGTGCAACTCCGACATGCGTTGAGCTCCCGGTCTGACGCGACGCAGGAGAGGGGAAGCGAAGGGGAGCGGGGTTGCGCCTCACCTAGGGTGCAGAGGAGAGGGGCTCGCGCGTGGAGTTGAAGAGGAGCCCGACGACGAGGTGCTGCGGAAGCTCGCCAGAGTGGAGGAAGAAGAGGTCGTCGGTGCCGTCGACGTGGTGGTCTTGGCGCCGATCCCTTCGCGAAAATGGAGCCCCCACGATCACCGCGTGCTCCTGGTCCGGTCGGGGGAGAAGAGAGGGCGTCGATCCATCGACAACGAGCTCAACAGGAGCCGTCCATGGCGGTGGAGCTGCTCAGGAGCGCCCCCGACGACGCTAGAGAGGAGAGGAGGGGGGAAAACGGAAACCCTAGGGGCAGGGGAAGACGCCGGCTGCTTATATGGCATCGGGGGTCGATCTTCAAGCCGCAAGATCGAGGGAAGGAGGAGATCGGCGGCTACGCTTCGGTCGTACATCGTGACGTAGCGAGGAGGAAGACGGTCGCGCCACGGGCCGACGCTGGCGACATAAGAGACGAGACCCAGGTAGGGAAGAGGGAGCCAGCCCACGTGGGCGTCTGATAAAACAGAGAAGAGACAAAAAGGTTTTCCCTATTTTCCAATAAACCAAACAAAGCAAAAATACCCAGAGTATCACAGGGTATTAAAAATAAAAATAAGAACACCTGGGGCATGAGGGAATTATGCCTATTTAAATAAAATAGAAAACTGATTTTTGGAGCAACTAAATTATATCTAAAAACAGTAATTAACAAGGCTGTTTTATTAAAACCCCCAATGAATAAAGCTTTAAAAACAACAAGTCCATTACCCCCTCATTCATAAGTTGATACTCTCAAAATATAACATTTTTAAAACAGGTTCACACAAAGCTTGACACACAAGTTGTTAAAATGCAAAAAGGGGGGGGGGGGGGGGGAGAAGGTTGTTAACATGGATTGGAAGCAATGTTGTTTGAAATCATAGTTTGGTAACCCCCACATCATCACACACCACCGCAAGCATAGCTAGCAACACCGACAAGAATGAAAATGCAAGAGAAAAGAATGATGCCATGATGGAAAGATGATGACAAGAGATGATCCACATGAAATGATGGCTCATAACAACCACAACATGGTTTTCCAAAATAGGAAGGTTCAAATATGGCAAGGATTACATCTGGGGCATTACAACGGAGCCGGCACTTCTTGGGACCCCATTGGACAGGGGTATTTTCTTGACCCCCGTCCAAGGTTTTTCTCCTGTCGACGGGCCGTCCTCCTCGACCTCCGGCATGGCCATGAGCACGGGGCCGATGTTGCCGGCCGTCGCTGGGCCGGCTCCTCCTCTACTCCTCCACCTCTCTCCTTCCCGCCGGGGTTTTCACGCCGGCCTCGGTTCGTTGCGATTGCACAAGCTCCGGTGAGTCAAAAAAAATCCCCAATGCTTGCTCGTAGATGTATATTAGGGGTTTCTTTCTTAGGCATGTGCTACTACTTTTGTAGGATTTGAGTATATCTGCTTCGATTCGATCCCAACCGAATCGAATCCGACCGACCTGTTCTTGTTTTGCTACACTGTGTGTTCTTGGATAATGTTCTTCTGCTAGTGCTAGGGTCTTGCTAGGATCTTGCTAGGATCAGTGTTCATGCAAATGGCATGTTCATGTTAAAGCTAGGATCTGTGTTCATGTTGCTACATACATGTTCAAGCTAGGGTTTGTGTTGCATGCTCTAGATTGTTATACGTGCATGTAGTAGGACCATTTTAGGATGCTGCCAAATGTGCATGGGTGCTATTTTTAGATGTTTCCATGCTTAATATAGTGCACTGATGAGTGGCATTTGCTCAAGAGCAAGAACAGATGCCACTCATCAGTGGCATTTGCTCAAGAGCAAGACCAAATGCCACTAATCAGTGGCATTTGCTCAAGAGCAAGTGCCATTGATAAGTGGCATTTGAAAAGAGTTTGTGCACTGATGAGTGGCATTTGCTCAAGAACAAGACCAGATGCCACTCATTAGTGGCATTTGCTCAAGAGCAAGATCAAATGCCACTGATCAGTGGCATTTTATCAAGAGCAAGTGTCATTGATAAGTGGCATTTGGCAAAGAGTTTGTGCACTGATGAGTGGCATTTGTTCAAGAGCAAGAACATATGCCACTGATCAGTGGCATTTTCTCAAGAGAAAGACCAGATGCCACTGATCAGTGGCATTTGCTCAAGAGCAAGTGCCATTGATAAGTGGCATTTGGCAAAGAGTTTGTGCACTAACTAGTGGCATTTGCTCTTGGGCAAATGTCTCTGATCAATGCCATTTGTTGTAGTGCTAGTGCAACTGATCAACGACATTTGCAGAAGAGCTAATACCACTGATCAGTGGTTCTTCATTTTGCAGGCACCTCTAATACTTGTCATCTTACCTAATAAGGTATTGAAGAGTGACTGGGACGTGGCGGGTGGAGGAGCTCAGGCGGTGGCCGGAGCCGAGGGCGCCGAGGATCTCATCCCGATGAACAGGTGGCTCAAGAGGGTGGACCTGCCTGGCAGGGCCGCCTTCATGAGCCTGCCTCATTCAAGGGGACAATCTACGAGGACCAGCCACGAGGAGGGGCCTGGGAGCTGCCGCGGTTCTACCAACAGATCAAAGACGCCAAAGACCTCGCCATGCTCGTCATCCCTCGCAAGTTCATGCAGGTGATGAACGAGTGGCTGGTCATTAGGCGGCTCCCGCACGTGGTGAGGCTCTCGGCGAGCAAGTGGTGCCAGTTTTGGGTGTAGGTCCAGACCTTGTTAATATTTTGGCCAGGAGCGGCACCTTGGCATGGAGCAGGGAAGGAGGATGCCCTGCTGTTAATATAAGTTTGCTGCTGTTGTCATTTCCGTTGCTTGCTTTGTTTAATCTAAGTTGTTTGCTGTTAATGTAAGTAGTTTGCTGTGATTCCCGTTGCTTGCTTTGTGTTGATCATGTGGTGGTAAGGACACCACATTTGAATGGGGGTGAGCAGAACACAAACGTTGTTTGCAGCCAAACAACTGAAGTTTGCATCTGCTCACACCCTAAGCACAAAAACGAAAACCAAACAGCAAGGGGTAAGTGCCCCTTCATGCGATGCAGACAACCAAACAGGTTGCATCTGCTGCATATGAGGCTGCATATGAAGAACCATGCTGGTTGAAGATGGGTATCCAACGCAGATACACCGAAAGCAATCAAACACGCCCTTAGATTATCATACCATGACTCTATGGTAGATTCTAGAGAAGCATGCTTCTCGCCGGTTCGCGTGCACATGTTCATAACTCACTAGGTGGAAAGGGTGTGGCTGAAAAGCTTAGAAAGAGACTGCACAAGGACGACGACAAAAAGGCAGACTTGATCATTGTGTAATGATACCACCACTGGCGCGAGTGTGTGTATTTCGTTGTTAGGTGGTGTCACATCGCGAGTGTGCTCACAATCCCTTGCGTCAAAAACAAGTGACAGAATCTCCACAGAGAACTACCACTAGCTCCCAAACTGCTATGCCATTAGCTTTGCAGTTAGGCGTGCCGCGCTGGCGTTTTTGCAATAGTAACATGAAATGACACCAAATGGTGTGTCATATGTGACTCTGAGGTGAATGCGTCAGCGTACTGCTTCCTCAATTTTTTCTGTTTCCATTTCTCAAGAAAATACTACTGTGTATGATGCGCAGTGCTAGCGATTTGATACCCAATGCATAGATTCCTGTCAACTTTCGTTTTCAGAGAAATATACTTTGGGCTAGTGGGTGCTGAATGGTTCCCGCGTCCAACTTTTGTGCTGATCCTTCCTGCGGTGGTTTTCCTGCCCACGAGGACGATCTCTGGAAAGAGATGGTAAAAACAAGAGAATATCCTTTGGTACATTCCCAACACGAGCGCAGTAGCCGCAGGCTAGCAGCTATCACTTTTATCGAGGGTTGCACAGCGACCCATGTGCAACATAGCACCACAACGCTTTCGTGGCACCTCACCCCATCAGCCACCTCCAACGATTCGCTGCTGAGCTAACGTTAAAACTGGAAACTGACTGGTCTAGAGGGAGTAGCTACAAGGTTTTTCTTTCTTTCTTTCTTTCTTTCCTTCCTTCTTGGGGAGGTTGTCGTTTGGCGTCATGATGGTGTCAATGGCGGAGGCACCTGCGAAGGCTGGTGCCTCAATCTGATCTGAAGATGGACCAGTGAAAGATGGCGGCGACGACACATGTGACTGTGTCGGATCGGTTTGTGCCCCGGACCCGGTATGTGGCTCGGTCAGGGTCTCCAGCTTTAGATGTTAGGCTTAGGTGAGAGGTCTGGGTATTTGGTCCAGCTTGCACCCCTTCATCATATGAATAGGAGTAGCGACAGATGTTACCAAGATGGCGGACAGACATATTGTTGTACTGCTTTGTAAGGTCCTCGAGAATAATCAATAAAATGGCCGCATGCATCTTCCAGATGTAGAGGCCGGGGGTCATCCTCCTTTTCTAAAAAAAAAACTGTCGAGTGGTTGGACAAGCTTTGTCCTTGAAAAGTGTTACGCTGAGTGGTTCAGTGTGTTCCTTCACTAACATATGCTGCAATATAATCTAAGCTAAGTTTGTAACTATACAATTTATCTTCAATGACGAGGCATAGGTATCAAGTTGCTGGAAGACAAAAATAAACAAGCCCGAGTAGTCAAACTTGGCACACAAGTGGACATAATGCTTCTCAAGGACCAAATACAAGACAAGCGAGACAAGCTTGTCTTTTGGTGGGTGGGTGAGATATATGGAGCCACATAGTTGGAAACAACAAATACATTAATACAACACGAACACATATAATCATACTATATGTCAACGACGCTATAATGAGCATGGATTTGTATGACACTGGGCCGTGAAGTTACTAGACGGATAAGGGGCATATATTTTTACCCAGATTTGGATCCTTGCGACCAAGTAGCAACTCTAATCTTGCTTATGGTGGTTGGACAGGCTTTGCCCTTTAAAGATATTATGATGTATGGTTTAGTGTGTTCCTTCACAAACATATGCTGCAATATCATCTAAACTAAGCTCTTAACTATACAATTATCTTCAATGACCTGGCATAGGTATCAAGTTGTTGGAATACAAAAAAGTTTTAAGAAAGCCGAGTCGTCCAATTTGGCACGCAAGTGGGCATAGTGCTTCTCAAGGACCAAAATCAAGACAAGTGAGACAAGGTCGTCTGTCTCGTATGTTGTCTTATCAGTTTAAGCAATAAAGTTAGGAGCTGTGTGCTCCTTTCATGGGAAATAAAAGTTTGTCTGATTATTTTCTTTAAAATAGAGGTAAAGAAATTTCTTCATCGATTTACTAAAAAATAAGAATTACTACCTTAATTTATAAGAAAACGGGGCAAAACCGATACAAACAATCCCAAAGTGGAGTACTCACAAAGCACGAAACACCATACCATATAAGCGGCCCGTCCAATGCTCTCAACACACAACAACGAGAGCCCTCGACACTTATACAACACAACAAGACCCACAACACCAACTCAGAAGACCAAAGCCACGACGACGACACGAGAATCATAGCACTATACATCATGAAATCACGAAACGCTTCCCTTCAGCGTTACACTTCTTTCTTTCGCTCCTCTTTGATTTCCCTTCACGAGACGACCATCAATCTTGCCAGATGCAGTGTGAGTCATTTGTCAAACAAATCATAAAACTTTTTGTAGTTGTGGGTGTAGTTCTCGTCGACCAAGTGGCTCCCAGAAGTAGGCGCCAACACACCACCCACATCAATATCGTGAACCATCGGAATCTCTACTCTGAAGGACTCATATGCCTCTATATGCACACATGACAAAGGTGAACCATGTCCCTCACACGACCATACATGGAGGTTGTTACTATACTTTTAGAAATACAACACATAGGCACACCACCATACATGTACAATCAACAATGTCTACCAAAGAAAAAAGTTGTGCATTGCTGCTGATGAACATCACCCGTCACAGGGAGAATGATTGATTTTAGTGAGACAAATAGGATGTTAAGCTTGGGGCTCGACCCTTAATGGTTGGAGGTACAACCACCTAATAGCCATCTATTCAATGGTTGGTTCTCATGCATATTGATTTTAGTGCACATGGGTGAATCAATGCATATCGACCTAAATAGCAATGAAAATTATAATAATGTGTTTGCTCTTAGCAACCCGTCTAAGGATAAGACAAATGATGGAAGAAAAATGTCCAAGAGGATTTTGTGGTTCTTGCTTGCGTCTTTATTTGAAAATAATAATAAAAGTATTCAAGGTTTTCTAAAATCTTGTAAAAGATGTTAGTGAATACATGGTTGGACGACACATACTTGCGCATTTCCAATACAAATTACGCCAGTTTATGATCTTCACAAGAAAATGACAGAATGTGTCACCGGATTTCTCTTCCCACATGGAGAAAGGATATATGTTTCTCAACCAAATGTTGCAAGGTCATAAACGGTTGTTACATGTATTTGTGTGGTTTTTTCTCAAGAATTTTAAAAATATTATCATTATTTTTAATTTTAATATTGAAACACAGTGTTCTCAAGAAGACATGCCAATTGGATGTTGAAAAATGCTCGCTGATGTTTGGGATGAACTGTCCTAGTGATATCCAAGAGGAGATCAAAGTTGTGCTAGAGATTACATAGGTAGAGTTTGAGTCTAAATATTTGGGGCTTCCAACCCCCGACACAGGTAGAGTTCGAGTCTTAATATTTCTTGCTCCCAACATCCAAGGGTTGTATGTCGCGAGGAAAGTTTCAAACCATCCAAGCAAAGCTCCTGAAAAGAATGGTGCGATGGACGAATTTTTCTAATGGTGATAAAGTAATACTCATCAAGGCAATCATTCAAGCACTACCGACCTATGTGGCGGGTGTGTTTAAACTCTGTATCATAGGCGTTTTCTCCACCATCGTTGCGAAGCTAACGTAACTTTTATTCATTGGATGGTCCGAATTTGAAATTTATGCTCTACACAAGACTTCAAAGATCTCGGGTTCTTCTTTACACAGAGTTGGTCCAGCTAGATCTTAACATGGCGTCTTTCGGCTGCATAATACAATGCCAGGTGGGTTCCGGTGATGGAGAGGCACTGGCGGCATGCCTTCGGCTCATGTCGTAGATTGAGTTTGTATGGATCTCTCAAGACCTGGTTTCTTGTTTTCTAAGATGTTTTGTATTATCGAAAGTCTTTTAGCATAAATAAAATTCATATCCTTATTTACAAAAGACTTTCTCTCCATGTAAGAAAAATGACTTCTTGTTGTATGTAGGGTCGGATCCACCCTTTAGGAGAGTAGGCTAGCTGTCATAGGTTTCCAATGGCGATGCAAGGTACCTCCACTGCCTATTTACCGTTGGGCGCACTGCAATCGGGGTCTATCATTGCGCCAACAAACCTTAATCGGTGAGTCTACCACCACTTTGCTCAAAAAAGTTTTTTTCTTTCAACTAACAACATGAGGAGGAGTCTGTTAAGATATGTATGAAACAAAGTTGGCCTTCAATGTGCCAACGCAATTAGTTAATGGAAGTTTGGAAACAGTGTATGCAAGAGATGAAATTTGGCATGATATGGTAAATTGGGTTATTCAACGGTGATACGACTTTTATACCTAACATCGCGTGTGCCTCTTGGCCCCCCATACTACTTTTTACACATGCGTACACCTCGATGTGCAAACATTTGTACATAAATTCTTGTCCCATATGAATTTATTACTCCTCACAACAATATGTGCCCTCCTTTATATATAAGGCTGGCCATAGTGGGAGTAACTTAAGTAGTATCATGCTCTTGGGATTAGCAAACATGTTGATGTGACAGACAATTAAAGAAGAGAGAGAGGGTTAGAGTAACATAGGTAGATACCATAACATGTTAAATGTAATGCTACAATGTGTCTTGCATGTCAATAAATGAGGTCGTCTATGTTACTACTTTATAATACTATGCATTATAGAGGTAGTATCATACAATAGTATCATATGCATGATAGTACTATATGATACTCCCCACTATGACCAGCCTAAAGCCAGAAACGCTTAACCGATGCATAGTGGTGAGAAAACTGTCATACACACAAGTCAAAATAAACATCAAAAGGCACCGGGCGAGTAGCACAAGTGTCACTAATCCAATACCAAACATGAAAAGTAGGAGAGGCCACCCCTAACACACTACAACCAAGACTGCTGAAGAGGAGCACAACCGTGCTGCTGCCAAGAAAATACACCGTACCCTTAGGATCGGAACTCACTGAGCCATTTCCAAAGAGGCTTGACTCGCCGTTGAGACGACCCCCTCGCTCCAGGCCATGGAGTGATGCTTGTGCTAAGAGATGGCAATGACCGAGAGCGGAGGCCACGAGGACACATCTACAAGATAAGCGATCATCGGAACTACCCTCACCCGAGGCAAGGATGCACTACACCGACGAGAAGGAAAAACCGACACCATAAACCATTTGCAACCGAGAGGTAACAAGGGTTCAAAAACATGTCGTCGGGAGGGTGATGACACGAGGTGTCACCATCGTCAACTCCGAGATACACATTTGGATTTTCACCCCGGACCCCTGATACCATGAGGGGAACGATAGCAACGCCCCTAGAGGGAAGCGACACCTGTAGGTTGCATCGTTGTCGGTGTCACACGAAAATATTTTGATCAGACCCACATAACTACCACGTATACACTCAAAGTTGCCGACCCAACCCACAATAGGGGGGGGGAACTAAAACTCCAGATCAGGGGATTGCCATTGTTGGAGCCATGAGGACACCATCGCCATATACCACTCCTCCCCTTGCTATCCACGTGGAGAAGAGTAGGCCCAACCACCACTACCCCGTTGCCCACTGCAGAGCCACTTGTGCAACCTCATCATCCAAGGCCACCGCCCCGTTATCCAAGGTGGACTCACCACCACCATAGAAGCAACATGACGACCGAGAACCAAGAGGCTATACATCAATAACGTCACAACATGACCGTTGTTGGTTAGGACTGTACATTGCCCATGCCGATCCACACGCAAGGAACCCACCTCGACCGAGACACTAGTCATTGGGGTCATACAACACCATCATCGGGACATCCCAATTAGACGGGTAGTCGGAGCGGCGAGCCTCCATGGGCCGGATCTGGTCTAGCCCTCGAGGCCCTCCGCAACCTAACCCTAGATCCACCACACCATCGGACACCATAAACCATGCGCGCCACTATAAACGGCACCAACAATGGCTTGACCCGAGCCCCCCAGCCGCAGACCACTAAGGAGGGTGACTAGCATCGCGCGAAGAAGCCTACACGCTGGAGCGGCGGAGCCTCTTAGCCGAGGACTTCGTGGCGCGACACGATACAACCTCCATAAGCTCTGTCATGGAGCCCGTCGTCACCAACCACGCTTAGCCCCGCCCCTGCACATGTGCCTGCACGCATGTCGGGGCGCCACCGCTCACCATTAAGTGCCGCCTGCACCAGATCCATGGCACACGCTCACGCAGCCGCCGTACCACGATCCCTTCCCACCGCCTCGGGCCCGCCACCATGGTTGTGTATCGCTGGGATTCATGTCGGCACTCATGACCCCAAGCCCCGCGCCCCTGCATGAGCTAATCATCCCAATTTGGCCAATCAGTGTGAGGGAGAGAAGATTCCCCACCGACCAGAGCTTTGCACTGCCGGCTTCGGCAGACACGCAGGGAGGGGGGGGGTCTCGAGGTGAAAGAGCACCGACGCCAACTGTGTTTCCCACGAGACGACACCGCATGTGCTAGGGACGAGGGGGGGGGGTTAATTGTTAGAATGATTATTTTATGCCCTTTGGTGGATTCTACTCGTTTGATTTGCACCTAGTTTCAAAGACCCTCAATTCAGCCTAAGCGCATTTGCTCCTCTTATACCTTTTCCATTTTGACCATTATTTTGAAAATTTAACACACACACACACACACACACACACACACACACACACACACACACACACACACACACACACACACACACACATATATATATATATACACTCAGGAACATGCAAACAAGACTTCAGAATCTTCGAAAAACATCACCTATATATGCATGTCATTTACATTCACAACAAAAGTGTTGTTCACACCTTTTTAGGTTTTAAAACATTAATAGTATTAATAACCTTGTGTCGCTTAAACATCATTTTTATGACGAATGCAAATGACATGCACATATGGATGATGTTTTTTGAATATTTTGGTATCTTATTTGCATGACTGTGAATAAATATAAATTTGTTATGAAGTTTGTAAAGTGATGTTCAAACAGTCAAATGGCAAACACATAAGAAGAGCAAACACCCTCACGTAAAATTGAGGGTTTTCCGAAACCTAAATGCTAACGCCCAAACTTGTGGCACGAGGTGACATAGTACACACGTCTTCATAACCATCTGTCTTACCACATCAAACATATGACATTAGCAGAATGTTTTTGATTTTTTGGACTTAAAATATCTCTTAAATAAAAAATCCAATTAAAAATTCGTTTTCACCATTAAATCCGGCTCGACGAGATCTTCAAAACGAAATCTCATATTGATATGTTTCGATGACCTTTTTAGGTCAAAAGTTGCCATGATGATGTTTACATTGAAGTTGCCATAGTGTTTACAATAAAGTTGTCATGACATCTTTCATCTAGTTTTTCTTCTAAATTTAAAGCTATCATTGTATTTCAACTACTTTTCATGGTTATTTTTATTAATTGACCATGATTTTTTAGTAATTAATCACAGCAAATTTAATTCATGGATTATGACAATTTTTAGTAATTCATCATGGCAAATTAAATTTAGAGATTATGGCAATTTTAGTATTTTGACAATGGCAATTTTAGTATTTTGAACATGGAAATATATTGTGCATGAACCATGGCAAATTTTAGTGCATGTATCATGCTAAATTTAACTAATTCACCATGTCAATTTTAGTTTATGGTTCAATGCAAATTTGAGCCATTGACCATGCATTGTTGAAGTAATTGATGATATATTTCTTTTTTTACTTATGAACCATATCAACATTATTTTATAGATCATGGAAAGTTTTAGTAATTCATCATGTCAAGTTTAGTTTCTTAATTCCTTTTTTATAATATTTTGAAATTTACTTTTAACGTAGAAGAAAAAGTAGTTAAAATATATCATGACAACCTGAGTGTAATCATGGTAATTTATGTGCAATAGACATGACAACTTTTAACCTAAAAAATTCGTCGAAACAAATCGATATGAGAATAATTTTGAAGATTTCGTCGCGACGGATTTAATGGTGAAAACAAATTTTCAACCTAATTTTTTGTTTAAGAGATAAAACATTTTAAAAACTAAAAAAACAAAAGATTTCTGCTGACATCATCAATTTCGGCACTCGTACATGCATTTGATAATATGGCCCAATATATGATCATGGGATGTGTGGCTGGATGTCGCTTCCATCATACATGTGGTGGTTATCGACGTCCTTCCAAAATTAGGGCAAATCATACGAGTGCGCCCTAACTAGGGACTCAAATATAATTATTCCATTATTGTTTGCTCTGTTTGTCAAACATGCAATTTTAGTGGATATTGATTATTTCTATGCTGGTGACACAAGGCTTATGGTCGATTCCCTGTCCTCAGATCGCATATATGATTAATCTATCAATAGTCAATTGCAACTTTAAAAAAACATATTAGGTATTTATATATATTCATATACGGAAAGAGTAGAACTATAACCGTACTTGATGCATATTCAGTGAGAAAAGATGTTTTTGTCTACGACGAGGTGCCTACGGTAATTTCGTAAATTTAAAGATGATATATCAGTTCAATCTTTCAAAGTTGCTCATAAAAATAACGTACGCGTTCGTAGAGATCAGTGTATACATGTGTATATGAACATTTTCATCTATACTGTTTAAGAATAAACTATGACCGTACTAGTACTAGGAGTACTTTATAGCAGTACATATAGTCCATGGCAATCCTAAGTGTCCTTGAGATATTTGTGGAATGGTGGGACATCGCGAACCAATAGCTTACTAGCACGTTCACCACAACTTTGTAAATGCTCGGGACGAAAAGCCATCCACAACTTTTGGCAGTGACTACGATACAAAACAAGAAGGGTTTCGCGTCTTACCGGTCGTTTGCATTCTCTATAGCCGAAAGCCGACGAGACACGATGGAACCTTGGATATTCCCTGGTTTATTCCGTAACAATACTGACGGAGAACGCTCGGGTTCCATCTGAAAGTACGGGGCGTGAAAAGGCTTCAACGCAATTGGAGTTGGAAGAAGGCGTGAAGATTTTCAGGAAATGGTGAAAACAATAATGGCAATGACGACGCCATATACCTCACACAATTCGTGAAGGTAAACACTTAGTATCCATAGTCTGGAACGATTTCAATCGTCAGACCCATCTACTCCCGTCGATCCAGAAGAATCCCGACGCTCCAGATTCATCTGCGATTTAGAAACTAAAACCGTATCCCCTAAATCCCGCGCGTAATCCACTCCAATTAACGCCCCACAACCGTCCATGTCTGCCCCCTCCCCTGTTTCCCCACCTCGCCATTGCCGACTCGAGTGCCATCCCGTCCACCGCCACCAACCAAGCCGCTGACCCCGTTGCCCCCACCGGCCACGAACGCCACCCTCACCTTCCACCGGACCGTCCGCCGGAGCGTCCTCGCAGGCACAACCTCGCGCCCGTGCTCTGCCCCCTCCTCTGTTTGCCACCCCACCTTCGTCGCATGCAGCGGCATCTCCTCCACTGCCACCAGCCACCGCCGTTGCCCCTACAGCCCACCGACCCCGCTGCCCCCACCGGCCATCGACGCGACCCTCACAGTCCACCGAAGCCTACTGTCACATCCAGCCCACCCCCCGTGCTCGACCCGCCACGCACCACCAGCTCGCCCCACATCGGATCTAACACCCCGCCGGCGGCGAGCGGATCAGTCATCCCATCCGCAACATCGCCAAGGCGTACATCCCGTCGATTTGAATCTGTCGCATTACATCGGCCGCCACTTGCTGGAGCTCCCCATCCCAGTTCGTAGGTAAACTGTATTGTTGTGTCTTGTCCCAGATTTGGGATTTTTTTCTCATATTTTCCAATGAAATCTGATGTCTAATTCATCCAGTAGACTAAATGTTTCATATGTTCATTCGTGGACTAGCATTTGTTTTTGAATATTTTCATATGTGGCACCCGTGCTTCCTATCTATGCAAATGTTCTCAAATACATCCCAATAAGCTTCCTGTGTCACATGTACACGAACACTTGGCGGCAAATTTGTTATCTATTCCCTTTTTAAAAATTCCTTGCTTCCATTATAGAGAAAAATTGAACCATGTTGCATCTTAAAATGCATCAAACATAGATGCTTCTGGAGTGGCCACTTTCTGATTCGATCGTATTAAAAACTGCTTCCAAAACAATGCCACCAGGGAAAACATCCACTCAATGGATCAACAGTGACAATCAACAGTGACTAAAAAAGATAAAGATAAAGACCAAATATCAACAGTGACAATCAACAGTGACAATCAATGGATCAACATCCACTCAAGGGAAAATATACACTCTTTTTCTCATGTGACAATCAACAGTGACTAAAAAAGATAAAGAGTCGCTCATGCTCCAGAGTCGATATGCAGCTGGCCGGTTACATGATATCGTGTTAGGTCTCGCCCCAGCAAGGAAAAACCTCATCGTACCAAAAAATGGGGCAATCTCCTGGATGTTAGCAAATTCTCAGCCCCCGAGGGACTCCTAGAATGGATCATTGACAGGATTGACCCGAAGCTTGGTGAATTTCGGAACCCACGAAACAATACCAACATTCTATTCACTCCAGAAATGGTTGAAAAGGTCCTCGGACTTCCTCATGGGACTAGGCCTGTTGTTGTCATAAGCAAGCATGAAGAATCCCCTCACCGAGAATTCTACAAGACAGATTATGATCATGGTAGACGGGCGCCCATTCACTATGCTGCAACTATTCTAGAAAAAGAAGCTGATCTAGATGACGAGACCTTTTTTAGGACCTTCTTCCTAGTAGCATTGGCTACTCATTTGACACCAGGAACTGGAAACATGGTGCCTTTGGAGTATTTAGGCAGCCTTGAAGTTGCATCCGAGGTTTGCGAGTACGCATGGGGAGATCAAATTCTCAAAGATGTCATGACTGAGATCGATACATTCCAAAAGAAGAAGAAGAAAGCACTATTAGATGGAGCTTTCAATTTTTTTTGGGTTGGCAGCTGCCTACCCTTGGTTGCGGTATACACATAGCCTACACACTTTTTATGCCTCATCTTTTATGTAGTTATCATTTATTTCATTCACATTTTTTGATCCTATTCATTTTATTTTTAGATTATATACATGGACCATCTGGACTTTCCTGAATCATCTATTTCGACGCATCACATAAATTACTCACTCCCCAGAGCATCCCACGTAACAGATGAGGACTTTAAATTTGTCATGCTACATGATAAAAGCAGATTGACCCTCAACGCACATATTTATGGTGCGCGACCGGTAAGGCCATACAAAATTTCTTGCCTTATATTCCAATGCGATACTAATTCATTAAGATATATGCCAATCTTTTCCAATATGACACTCCCCGTTTCTGCATGTACATCTCCATATAAGAATTTGTAATCTTCAAGTGTGCTAAAATGCTGCATTTTTTTGTAGTTCCGTGCACCCAAAAGCACACCATATGCCATCCAACGGTCAAACTACGATGACCAACCTGCTACACAGCCATATATACAACAAACAGAAAACAATTGTACCAACCATCCACCACATGTACCCACTGCTATTGTGCTTATTTGTAACAGAGCTTTTATGTACATCTTTTACTCATCTGGTATTCTAAATTTTTATATAGACTGAAGAAAATGAGGACATGCATCACGAGGCCCCTAAATTTCCTATCAAGCATCCGGAGGTACAACGATATCAAATTAGTTTATGAAAACCTACTAGTTCTATACTCCAATGCATGTTTCTACCATCTTTTCTTAAGGTTTCCATTGTGTAACTTACATGCTTCCCTCTAACTTGAAGAAACATGAACATGATTTTTTTTCTATACATCAAACCCATGCTTCCGCCATAATAAAAAAATGTCTTCATGTTGTAATATACATGCTTTCAGAGCAAATGTCTTCAAGCTGTAATATACTTGCTTCCAGAGTAAATTCTATACATCAAACCCATGCTTCCACTATAATAAAATAATGTCTCCATGATGTAATATGCATGCTTCCAGAGTAAATGTCTTCCTGTTGTAATATACTTGCTTCCAAAGTAAATTCTATACATCAAATCCATGCTTCCACCATAATAAAAAATGTATTCATGCTGTCATATAAATGCTTCCAGAGTAATATCTTCCAGAGTAAATTTCTTCATGCTGTAATACACATTCTTCCAGAGTAATTTCTATACATCAAACCCATGCTTCCACCTTAATAAAAAATGTCTTCCTGCTGTACTATACATGCTTCCAGAATTATTTTACATGCACAATCATGTTCTCCAATCATTCACCATTTCACATGCTCCATGCTTTCGTGCAGGAACTACCGGCCTTCTTACTACAAATTATTGAAAGACACAAAGCAAAATGGGCACAGGATATATCAAAAGCTACATCGAGACTTTCTAAATTGCACGCCAAGCGCATGGAAGAGTTTGCACAAGATGTTTTAGCGGCCACAAAAGATAATGCTCCAGATCCAACAAATTATTCTTCACCTCATTGGGTACTCCAGGACACACATACCGAACAACCACAGCCACCTGGTCCAAAAGAAACTCCCGACACTAGGTTTTGGAAGGAAGCAACTGCATATGCCGATGAGGTGGAGAAAAGTGTTACAAAAAATTCTCAGAATAACCAGGATGTAGCTTCAACAACCGCTCCTGGTGCGAACCAAGTTTGCACCGAACCACGTCCCTCATCACATCAAGACCAACCTGCCGACGCTGTTACAACGCCTCCTGTCACGAAGCATTCCACCAGCGATGAAGAAACATTGCGGAGGGTCCTTGATTCTTACGAAGATCCGACTTTCAGTCTTCTATCCCCCGGTCAGACTTGGACCCAAGCTTTCGCCGAACCACCTCCATCAACACATGGAGGTGAAATTATGGACGCTTCTACAGCTATTGTACAAACCACAGCTGTAGGTACGTGCATCACATACCATATTACAATCTCATTTCGGTTTCACTTATTTTTTCAATAAAATTAATTGCACGTATATCTGCTCGTGCAGGACCTACAACCATGGCAACAGTGGAAGCAAACCTGGCACACATTAGTCACGAATCATCCCCAATACATGCACCAACACCAACATCCCCCACACAACTCACACAGGTGCACCTTCTTACACTTTCTCAAAAATGCATCCGCTAACCCCTTTTCGCAGCTTCCATTTAAACGCGAAGACACGTGTCCAACACTTTACATGCGTCTACTTAGGATAACACATCCGAAGGACCAAACATGAGCCATAATGTCAATGAGGTACGGTTCCACCCTTTTCCAACTCACTCACACTCCTACTACAAAATTCAGTCTACACCATTAACGATAAAATATTTGTACAACCTATCATCCATCCAGGGAGGTCAACCCACCACCGGAGATGTCCTTCACACCATTGGCACACAAACTTAGGAGAAGAAGAATAGGAAGAAGAGAGCTTGTCTTCGGAAAACTGAGGACACAAGGCTGAAGAAAATCAAGGTTACAAGCTCTTCGATAGAACTGTACAACAAGTACATCACCGCTAGATGTTTAAGGCCTCCCAAAAAACTGATAAAAGGTTACATCTCACAACTTTTTAATTCTATCACATCCGTGCACTCGCACCTTTTATTAAGTTTATGATTCACCTGCAAGCAACTCATGTGTAGCGACCCGACTCAAAAATGAGTCAAGCCTCTGTGTTTCTGTGCCATCCCTGGATCAGTATGCTGGCACACACAGTACATCAATGTATATATCAAAGTGCAATCACATGTAAATAGCGTAAAACTGATATATACCTTAATTATTTCAGCGGAAGCAGTCAAGGGAGTGGAGTCCCAATAAACACCAACGGCAAGTTGAGTGTAGACCGTAACCCTGAATCGTACTCTTACTCGTCGAAGAAAAATATCTGCAACATAAGACGTTGCAGCCATGTAGGTCAGCATATTGAATATGCCGGCAAGTCACATAAGAGAGGGGTGAAAAGTAATCATCTATACTATATGCTTATATTGCAGGTGGGGCTATAAGTTTTTAGCAAAAAGCAAGTTTTCTCCTACATCAAGAGAGGGCTAAAAGCAAAATGTTACTACGTTGTTTGTTGTTAACGAGATGGTTCCGCCAACCAATTCTCGTACCCGAGTTGTCAATAATTACCCTCATCAAAATATATTTAATGGTGTTGAGAAATCCAGATAACTTCAGTTCCTTTGGCTCAAGTTGTCCATGACCGTGGACACGGCTAATCGATTATGTTTGAGTACTCTGCAGAGTTTTGCACACGTTCCCCACAAGATTTGATCGCCTCCGAGTATGTCCTCGCACTTCAGGGTGTTTGAAGACCGGATGATCAAAACATGGTCTTTCAACGGGTCCCTCTGAATCCCTGTCGGTGCCCATCCATTCCTACCGTTCTTCTACATCTGCTAGCACCGTCTGTCCAGAGTCGCCGCGTTGTCCAACCAAGCCAGAGCCCATAATGACTTGTGGCTGTGCAGGTAAGCCTTGGGTCTTGAAAATATCCGTCCGTCTCTTTGAGCCTGGGTGAAGCTTTCCGCAGGATGTCATGGCCTCTCCAGCATCCCGGGTCATCCACTGGGTTCTCCAGGGAGCCGATCAACCGTCCTTCACCCAGAGTTGCATTGCGTCCGAGGTCTTGAAAATCTTGTCTTAACCGGTCTTGATTATTTAATCAACCTCGCATCACTCATGTTATGCACTCAACCGAAATCCCGTCTACTCAAGTATAGCAATATGAAATTTGTCGTCCCGGGGCCAAGTATCGGGGTCGTTGTGTGCCTACCACATGATACTACAATCTATACTAAAATTTCCAAGTACCTACTCAGCGTGCAATTGGGCATAGGATGGTAGAATTACGATGCATAAAACATAGGTGATAGTATGATCAAAGTGACTTGCCTGGTGATGTTGCCGAAGAAGAATTTTCGTTCTCGGGAAATACGTGATAGAACTATTCGTCACTCTCCCATGAAATCTATATAATCAAACATAATATTCACATAAGCACTCACACTAGCAATCATTCTAGCAATCAATTAACAAACAGCAATAAAAGTTGATGCAATCAAAAATCAATAAGAGAGAGCGGATAAAAATCCAAAGGAAACTTCAAAGAAGCTAGGAAGCCTTCTACTACATCAAACACTATATAGTTTTTGTTCCAACTGAAAATAAAACACTAAAATAGAAAAAATAACAGAAAACAAAATATAAAATAACTAAGATAACAGAAGTAAAATTTACAAAACAATATTATTTTATAAGTATTTTCAAAATAGGAAATCAAACTAGCAATGCAATCAATTCGCAAGTTAGTACAGAACTAGAATTGATTCGATGCAAACAAATAAGAATAAATAAAATAAAATTTTGTTGTTGTTCAAAAGTTACTGGTAAATATCAGAAAACAAAATATAAATTGTCACAATTAAAAAACAAATTAAGAACAATTAATACAAAAAAAATAGCAAGAAAACAAAAAAGGCCAAAACAGAATCTATTTTGCTTAAAACCCTAAGTAAAAATATTAAAAAAAATTGAAACTTAAACTACGGAATGATAAGATCAACACGAAGCAGCAGCAAAAAGAATCAAATTAAAAGCTATTTTTAAACTCCCGGAATAAGCAAAACAAGCTTTAATTCAAATCTGATCTAACTCAATTTTTATAAATCCAAACATAGACAAATTATATATCTACATAAACTACATAAAATTTGTGATCCAACGCAAAAATAATCATCTAATTTGGAGTTACACACTAATAGATATGAATTTTCTAAGATTGCAATTTTCTGAAAAAACTGCAATACGGGATTTCGTGGATCTCACCGGAGTTAGTCGCCGGAGTTGGAGAAGACGACGGGAAGGTTGCTCCGGTGGCCGGCCGAGGCGGTGGAGGGGGTCCAGGTGATGGAGGAGGGCTCGGGCAGAAGGTTGGTGGCGTCGGCGGGGCGTGGGGGCGACGGGAGGGAGCAGCAGGAGCTCCGGCGAGTTCCTGTTGGAGGCGAACTCCGGCGAGGTGGGGGCTGCGTTCCGACGAGGGGAGGGGCTGGGCTATGGGGAAAATGGGGAGAGGAGGTTGAGAGGAGTATTTATAGGGGCTCGGGGTGCTCGGAGAAGGAAGGAGCAAGGAGATCGGGAAGGTGGAGATTCCTCTCACCATGGCTATGGAAGTTTCGTGTGCACGTGAGGAAGGAGATAGAGGAAGAAGAAGATCCTGTTGGGCCAGTTTTTGGAAAGGTCTTAATGGGCCACCGTTTATTTCCATTTAAACACGATTTCTTTCCTTTTTCAAAACTAGGAAACTAAAACGATAAAAGGGAAATCAAATCAATTCGGAATAAAGAGTTTCTATATACTAAAATTATCAGAAAAATAAAATATAGATGATGGGCATTTTTCCACGGCAAAAATAAAAACTTCAGAAAAAATTATTTTCACAAAATTGCCTAAAAGGTTTTTTTTCTTTTGCAAATAATTTTCAAATGACCCTCTAAGTTTTAGGGTTCAAATAACTTTCAAAATGCCCGTGGGTTTTGTGGGTCATGTTCCTCCTCTCTAGAATGTATTTCCCGGCATTTCTTGCACGAAGAAAACAAATGGAAATGCAAAAGAATTCAAATGCAAATATCTCCGTTCAAATTATTTATAGTTGAAGAAGTCATGTCATCTTCTCTCTTTGCTTTTAAAAGATTGAATTTGAATTTACCGGAGATGGGGAAAGTCATTTTATTCCCTCTCATTCAAAAGTTTCGAAAAGTTTCAAATTTTACACAAGTTTCAATCATTCAGGCAACCAACAAACAAACTAATAATTATTATATTAACATTCCAAAATTTATAATTTTGGGATGTTACATCATGCTTCCTTGGTTGCCTAGTAATGTGTTTATACTTACAAAAAATGCTTCATTTGATTATGTTTGTTCGCAATCACCCTTGTATTAGGCTACCTTTCATCAATTACGGTGGGTACCATATATCATATGAACACTTCCGTGACGCACTCAAGCCACGCGGATGGGTTGACACCCATACAATGGAGCTCTACATTCGCCATTTCAACCTTCAACAAACAATGGAAGCATGCACCTCTGCCCTTCCTACCAAATACGCCTTCTCACAGTCCTTGACGGTAACAACCTTCGCAACACATCTCTTCGGTTTTCCATCTTCACTTATTTTAATATTCTTTACATTGTATTTCATAACTTTCATCAGGCAAAACTAAGCGTGCCCGAGGATAAATTCGTTGCAACCAACTGCCTTCGTGAATTCAACAACGCCTACCAAGATGGCTCGCTCAAGTCAAAGGATATGGTACACTTCTCACACCATAAAACACTGTGCTCATCACTTTATATCAATTTTTCCAAACTTCCAATTTGCAACGTATCATGTACTGACGCACAAGACATCGTTTAAATTTATAATCTATGACCACCTGGAAACAAATTCATACCCTTCATACCCATAATATTTTGCAGCTTTACTTCGCCATTCCCCACAAACAACATTGGATACTATGTTGCATCAACCTTCTTTACAAACAGATCAACATATTCGATTCAGACAAGAAGCTGAAAAATGATGAAGTGTACGAGTTGTCAAACAATCTGGTGAGCACTCTCCTAAACTAACAGTAACTAATTATTGTGTGATGTTTTTCTGGTGATGCGTTGATTACATTTTGCATCCCTTTATTTTTAGGTTACCAACTTTACGACACTGGCCGCGCATGCCAAAGCATTCACAAAGTTGGATTTCATGAAGTTCATGTGCTTCAACCCCTGTGATTGCCCCCAACAGAAAAAGCAGTAAGTTTATAGAATCTTTTTCACCTCAAGTCGGTGATGAAGAAAATTCACACTACGTGTGATGCTCTCTTCTATATTTTTGCCAGCTACGATTGTGGAATATTCACAATGCTCTTCATGAAGCAATGGGATGGGAAGAACATGGCCAACTTTTCCAAGGTATTACCCTCCTAAAGCAAGCAGCTACTCATGTGTTAATTCAATGCTTCTATCATCACTGCTATAAGTTTCCATCAATCATATTTGTTTTTGGCATGCAACCAATTCTGCCTTTTTTCAGTGCACCCATCTACAAAAGTGCATTCTTCATTGTTCTAACCACTCACCCGACTTCTACCGCAAGATACATACGACCATCGGGCGATTATCACCGAACTAATCATAACTTCGCAGCTCAACAACCAAGATCCAACCTGGGTACTGAAGACCAACTGAGGAACCGTCTTAGTCGCGATCAAACAAATAATATTCCTCGTAGAGAATCACGCCGACGAGCATTCAACAGAATAAACGATCGCGCTTGTGCAAACTATGTGCTTCCAAGTTTCTTTTTTACTTCCAGCTAGTTGTTTTATTACACAATTCAACTTCGTTACCAACTGGTGCTCATATTTTTGTGTCCTTTATCTGGTACTATTTTGTACTCAATCATGAGTTTTCAAGCTGGAAGTAACAGAGCATTGTTTTTTCGCTTCATGATGCTGTTTGTCGTCTACGTACTACCAACATTGAAAAAAAAGTATTCGTTACTTTTCACTACGAACGAATAATACACTGTTTGTTTCCACTACAATCTGTGCTTGCTTCTTGCAAACATTACTCACCTGAAACATACATTCTTGCATGAATTACCAGAACAATCTTCACAAAATTTGTGAAGCGGAATGCTACATATTACTTTGCATTGTCAAACAAAAATTCACATTGATCATAGTTTCCACCAAAACAAAACCTTGATTTATCCTCAATCAAAATCCCAGTAGATAAACATGACTATGCTTGCTTCTTGCAAACTTCACTCACCTGAAACATATATATTTACATGAATTCTGCAGCCACCCTACATGAAGTCTGCTTCATGAAATCGGTGTGCTTCCAGCGTGTCGTTAACATACTTTCACGACTTCAAATATCAGAACTATATTCACAAAAATTGTGAAGCAGAAGTCTACATATTATTTTGCATTGCCAAAGTAAATTCAAGTTCATCATAGTTTCCACCAAACAAAACTTAGACTTAACCACAATCAAATCCTTATCGCTTCCAGCCCATAAATGTCTAAATTATTTTACTCAATCTCAGCAACTTATGACACCACATCACAGTACGCGGTAACCTTCGGAAAAAATTATTTACAGTGTGAACTCCGTATCTTGCCTAAGTTTTTCAGCTTCAACCTTCTGTCTCTGTCTCTCAAGCGCGAGATACGGGCAATTCCTCTTGTCGTGCCAATCCTCCTTACAATAAGAACACACACCCTTCTTCTTTGCTTTTTGTTGTGCCTTCTCCTGCCTCAGCTCCACCAGTGGTTTCCTCCTTTTCTCTTTATCTTTTGGTCTACCTTTTTTGGCAGATTTTGGCGGCTTCTTCACATTTCTGCTTCCTACTACTTCAACATCAACACGTGCTGGTGGGTCTGGGTCTAGCAAACCACCTGACAACCTCCACTTCCAGACCAGCTTGCTTAGCTCAACCACTCCACCAACAACAATCTTGTACGTCTCCGGACCAAAACATGCATCCGAAGCAAGTGTACACATCTGGCTGCACAGGTCATTGTACCTGAGAGTATTTGTTTCCAGAACCTGTGAACCAACATTTCTGCTTCTTGCAGGTCTAATTGTTGCTTCCTCAGACCATCTATACATCATGTATTGCTCAGGTATTTCTTGCACATTAGTATGCACCATTACCTTTAGAATGTGATGACACAAGATCCCATTCATGTGGAATCTGTCGCATGAGCACTCTTACGACCTGTCAACTGGGTCGATAACAACCACACGTATTTTACTTGAATCAGAATCGCAACATCGTAGCTCAAACTTAAACCGATTACCTTCAACCGGATTAATCATCAATGTCGTTGTCTCCTCCATCATTTCCTTAAACTTTCCAAAGGCAGTCCTGGTATAAAACTTTGATGTTTGCTCCTCTATCTTGTACCTTGCGGAAAAAAATACATCCTTTCTCAACAGGAATAGAGAAGCATGATAACATCATATAAGAAGCAAACTTTTCCTCCACATGTTGCAGATTATATCAACATTTTTTCCACATTTAGTATAAGTGTACGTTTCATACCTTGACCACAACGGAGCAACTGTAGCCTCGCCAAGGAAACCAGCATTGCCCTCCCAGTCAAGCCTAGTTTCCTGTATGTACTTGTACTGCCTCACAAACTGCCACACCGAGTCATGAGGGTGCACAAGCTTCTTGAAGAACGAGTTCAAGCCTTGTGACCTGCCAGTCGTGCCTGTGAAGGGAAAGAAGTTTCTTTTGAAGTACGCCGGTGCCCAGGTGTGCCTGCGCTCCCACATGTTAATCAGATGTGGGTGCTCACCAAGCTCATGCTTCAACACCATCCGCTGCCATGCTTCCTCAAATTCTACTACACCGTCGGTCCCATTCACACAGTAATAGAATTCTTCCTCAAAATCTGCTCTTGTCCTGAACAACATACCTAGTTTTTCCTTCGCTATCTCCAGCACGTGCCACTTACAGCATCTGTGTACTATTCTAGGAAAAACCATGCTAATAGCTTTTGACATGGCTTGGTCTTGATCTGTCATTATACACCCTGGGGGGTCATGCCCCGTTGCATCCATCCACTTCTCAAAAACCCACTTGAATGTCTCAATTTTTTCATCTGGAATCAACGCACATCCAAACATTATGGTTTGCATGTGGTTGTTTATTCCAACGATCGGTGCAAACGGCATATCATACCTGTTCGTACAAAACGTAGTGTCAAAGAACACACAATCTTTGAATTTTTTGTATGCCTCCCGGGTCCTTCCATCAACCCAGAATAGTGCCCTCACTGCTTTATTCTCATCTTCCAGCTTCCAATAAAAGAAACGTGGACTCTCTGCATGAAGCTTCTCAAAATACTCCATCGTTTTCGCCATATCATTCAAAGACACCTCATTTCTCAACTTAGTTCTAATGTTTGCAACATCTCTGGCAGTGTACGGAAGGTTGCCAAGTTCCCCATGCAAGTCTCCAAGCGTTGCCATGATCAACGCTGTTGGTATGTTCCGATTATGCAATGTCTTCATAAACATGTAGTCCTCATACGGTACCTTCCTATGAGATCTGTAAAACCTTGTCCATTCCCCCCTACTTATCATTGGGTGTGTATGTTGCTCCTCAAAAACAGTTACTTCCCATTTTCCATCCCTCAACACCACTGCCATCCGTGCTCTGCATCCATGCCTATTCACCTTGTTTCTCTTCCGCTGTGCTACAAGTTTTTTATTGCCAAAATCTGGTTCCTTCCTTGATGCAGTGACATTTTCTTCTACTGCTTCATACCACTCAGGATCACACACAGCTTGCTTTCCTCCATCTTGGGTGTTTTCCCCTCCTGCATGAACACACTCGAACTCTCTCCTGATTATGTGGTTACACCCCTTCTTCTGAGTCCTCTTAGTGTAACATATCCTAGTGCCAAAACCCAACTTCTTAGCATAGCTATTATACACCATTTGTGCTTCCTCGATGGTGTCGAAGACGAATCCAACATATGGCGCATCTGGTCGAGTAGTTGTTGCATCATCAGCAAATGGAATATATGTTCCCCCTTCATTGTCCTCCATGGTTTCATCCTACAATGAAGCATATTTTTTAGCACCATCATTGCAAATATGAAATCGTAGAGCCAAATCATTGGGCAAAATTTGAATATATCTGAACACAGACCAAATCTGAATGCATCTGGACATATACGGTGCTAAACATATCACGACATAGTCTGAACATAGCCCATGACATTAAAATCTAAGATTCCAGCAGCAAATTATAATGTATCGAATGGCAACAAACAGTGCTTCTAACTACGTTCTCTCACATTTATCCTACAGATTCATCAGCAACCCCCCATGGTGTGTAAAAGACCAACCAAATGATGCATCATACTACCAGTACACATCAAAACTACAACCAACATCAGAAAAAAGAAAGCTAAATACTGCGAACATGTATCAAGGTGTTCATTTTACCTCATAATCTCCAATATTCACGGCAGGAGGATTCATGTTCGTCTGATTACTCGAAGCAGCAGCACCCCAAACGCCTCCCGAACCTGTCGTACTACCCGATCCATGCCACCAGAATGCATCCGAAATCCCTCCATACTCAATATCTCGTCTTAGGTGCGCCATTTTTGCAGCCACTTGTCTCTCGATGGAAGCACTTGCGCCACAAATCTAACTGAAGAAGACACAGGGGAGAGGAACTATTCTCCCGCGGGAGGAAGCGTGTGTCCAGGGCGTGCGTTCAGGGCCACTTATTACGTACACCCAACCGCTTAATTACAGGTATTAAAAGCCTCAGGAAGCAGGACATCTAATCTAATCTGAGGGATCCCATCACCCGCATCCAACGGCGCATAGGTAGTCTGATGGATGCTAAACGCCTGTAGACTGATGCCTAGCGCTTACCCATTGGTGAAGGCAGCAAGAGAGAAGACTTATCTAATGGTGATATTTATCGTTCACACACACTAGTCAGAACTAAAACCAATTTCGTGGTCCAGTCAAAACCTCACGACGCAGCACACAAGAACTCGACTGCGAGACATCATGTGCACATACGTCAAAATACTGTGCGTGCAGTGGCAACACATGCAACACATCAAACTCAACGGCTTTAAGTCAACTCCAACGGAGACCTCAAACAAACACTCGTTTGATCCGGATTTGATCCAATTAGGATAGGAAAACGGACGCCCATGTTTAATTTGGGCCGGCCTTCTGTCAAGGCACCTAACGCGCGGCTGCCTCTTGTTCATGATGGATGAAATAAAAAACAACAAAAAATTCATGAAAAAAAATAAAAAAACATGGTAGAGTCTCTCTAATAATAAAGCGACAATCGCTTCTGTCGTCCGTCGTGGAAATTTTACAAAAAAACCCTACGGTCTTGGGTAATCAACCCGCACTCCAGAAGTCCCTCCCTGCTCCTCGAGCCCGGCTGCGCCGCCTTCTCGTTCGCCCTCTTCCACACCCCCGAACGCCGCCTCCTCCGCTTCCGCGCCCGCCTCCCTTTCTCCAGGGCCGTCTGCGTCCTCACCTCCGACGGCGCCCGCGTCGCCGCCGTCGACGACGCCACCGGTGAGATCCTCGTCAATGACATCTTCTCCGGCGCGCAGGCCCGCCTACCCAAGCCCCCGCTGCGCTCGCCTCCCCAAGCCACCGCTGCGCCCGCCTCCCCTTCTCCAGGGCCGTCGGCATCCTCACCTCCGACGGTGCCTGCGTCGCCGTTGTCGACGGCGCCACCGACGAGATCCTCGTCAACGACATATTCTCCGGCACGCAGGCCCGCCTCCCCAAGCCCCCGCTGGCCTACAGCCGCTTCATCCTCAACGGCGGCTACGTCTTCGCCCCGGCCACGGACCGCACGGAGATCCAGTATTGCATCCTCTGGCACGCCCACTCGTTCACAGGATCCGGCCGGCCGCAACACTCCCATCGCCCCCAACGCACCGTGGCTGCCACCTGATAGAAAACAGAGGTGGTGATCTCCGGTGGCCGGCATCCAGACCCCCGGCAACCGCGAGGCTGGCCGGCATCCACACCCCCAGCGACTGCGAGGTGGTCGACGCGGGTCCACTCCCGGTGGCCTTCCTCTTCACTGTTGTCCGCACCTCCCCTGCCCAGGACCTCCTCTGCCTCTTTGTCGCCGCGCCCGTGAAGCTGATCTAGGCCAAGTCTTGAGCCGCTGGATCCAGAGGCTCCCATTCGATGAGAAGAGGCAGGAGCTGCTCTCTGGTGCAATGGAGGAGGGAACAAGGAGCTAGAAACGGCACCGTTAGGTGTTGATGCTCTATCGTGCTAATGGAGGGGGCATCAACATCAACAGGTGGTATTCAAGAAGTAGATGAAGGGGACATGCATGGCGCAGTTGGTCGCGCCTGAACGAGTCGCTGGCCTCCTCGCGGTCAACGTGAGCCACGAGACGGGGAAGCTGTCAGGATGAGCGGCACATGATCGGCCAGACCTGGTGGGGGCACCATGGCACGCAAGTTGTGGAGGTTGTGTCCTGTGGGTGTCCAAATTGGGTCGAAGGCGAGGCAGGTGACGGTCGGAGGCGAAGCTGCTGGCCTGATCCAGAGCACTCGACGAGCAGGCGGCCAGATCGTGGGACGATATTGGAGCTCCAAGGCACCATCTATGTTGTTCTCGGTTCATCACCAACAAGGGAGGGGAGGATCATGCATCGATTATAAAAAAATCAGGATGAGCACGTACTTGGTGTTGATTGTTTTTTAGTTTAATATAAATATTCATGCCTATCAGGAGGAGAGACTGAGGTTGGTGCTACTGGTACTACTGGTTGTGCTTGGTGCTGGTTGTTGTTGGCTGAGCTGAAGTGAGTGATCTGGTGGTTATGTGGTTGTTGTTGTGTGGGTGCTGATTGCAGAGGAAGGAGGAGAGAAGACTAGGGGAGGCATGGGGTCTGAACTTACTGCTGATATAGAGAAACTTGCGCAGCTCATGATTGGGAAAGCTGCCTAGGGGTTACATCCTGCCTAGGGTGTCCCGGCGTTCTACAGGTGGCTGGTGGACCGGTACCCACAGACGGTGTCGGACGCAGAGGAGGAGGGGCCCGTGGAGCTCGAGCCCGGGGCCTTCATTCCCGTCGACCCCCAGGGGGTTCCATGTTGTGACCTTCACCCTCCCCATGTCTGACATCGTCAGCTATAATGTGAAAGGGAAGGCCGAGAAGAATGTGGAGTTGCTCTCGGAACACCTTGCGGATTGGGTCAGGGAGGAGGATGGGAAGAAGATTGTTTTCCATACTTTCAGTAACACCGACTGGCTTTGGTATGTGCAGTTTCTTTGGATTTTCCGCATTCAAGAGTTAACTGAAACCCTTTTGGGATTTTTCAAGCTTACTTTTTGTTTCTACTGTAGCTATGGTGTGATACTGGAGAACTTGCAGCGGCAGGATCCTTCGGCGGTGGAGAAAATCAAGGGTTCCGTAATCGATTCAGCGCCTGTTGCTGTCCCGGACTCTCAGGTAAAAACTCTAACTGGCCTTATTTGAACAGAATTGGGTGGTTATTGAAATGTGACAGAAAGATCCTCTTCGCATACTCTGCATATCTGACAAATATGTTGTCAGTTGTGTTTTATCCTCAATCATTTTTAACCCCATAGAGAACAAAGGTTTGTTGGAACATAAACAGAGTTTTTAACTGTTTTTTTTTTCTGATCTTAGGTGTGGGCACTAGGTTTCTCGGCTGCTATCATGAAGAAAAATAGCGTGGCAATGAAAGGAGATGTATCAAATGATACAAGGTCTGACGTCATAGTTGTGGAGTCTCAAAATGATATCAGACCAGCAGCTACTAAGGCTGTTCTACTATCTGCATTGGAGAAGTTCTTCGATATTGTTCTGAACTATCCGGCCATAAATAGGTATGCAGCTGATCCACATATGCAGGTGTCTTGTGCATTTTCAGCCTTGTGGACAATATCCAAATTCTCTAAGCATTTTCAGTATATCTGTTTTTAAATGTGATGCATGACATCTGACTCATAGAAGAGTTCATTGTTTATTTGACGAGTCATCGGTATTCCTGTCGTCATCGATTATATCTTGCCAAATGCCATGGCTCATGTTGTAACAGAGCTTTGACAATAAAGTACCTGTTACTGAGAGTGTACGAATGCCATTAGAATCTGTTGTACATTCAGTAAAAACCATGCATTTGATTGCACCAGTACTTCTGTACCAAAAATGGCATGCCTCATGGTATACCTGAGATCAGATCACAAATAATAAGGAATTATCTATTCATGATTTTCAAAAATATATTTAGCAAATATAAAACATTGATAATTCGGAAAATGATCATGCATTAAAAACATATTCATGAGTTCGAAGAAAATGTCTATGAAATTTTAAAAAAAATGTTCACATAAACTAAAAAAATCATTAATTTCAAGATTTGTTCTCTAATTTCAAAAAAGTTCATCAATTCAAAACATGTTTGCTAAGTAAAAAACTGTCCATGCATTTCATACAAAAAATAAGTAAAAATAGCTAAAATTTGTATTCCCCGTTGCAACGCACGGGTCCTTGTGCTAGTAGCTTAAAACATAAATAACTTAATTAAACAGTCAACCGTTCTCACGGTCCAAGTATAATACTTAACATGAAATTAAAAAAACATAAAAAAATAATGCGGCCGCCCCGCGCCGTAGAAGCCGTCATCATCGCCGTCGATGCCGTCGCAGCCGTCGTCTTCGGGAGCCACCATTCTCGTCGATGCTCGTTAGGTCCATATAGGGTGGGGACGTCCAAAGGTGGGGCTTCTGAATGGGTTGGGCGCGTGTTGTGGAGGCGGCGGGGCGGCGGTGCTTGCCACGGCGCCCATGCACGCTCCTCCGTGGGCTCCTCTTTGACCTCCTCCTTCACTTCTTGCTTGATGTCGAGCTTCGGCACGTACATGTCTTTGGAGGCCGAGTGCTCCAACATTTCCTCAGGCCCTCCCACTCCTCTTCCTGTTGGCGCCTGTACTTCCGTTCGGAGTCCCTCTGACGGCTTGCAGAAGCCGCTCCTCCTTGTCCTCGGCCATCATGGCGGGAGGTTGCGGGGGTGGCGGCGATGGGGTGGTGACGGCGTCGGTGTCATGTGATACGTTTCCAATGTATTGATAGTTTAAGATAACTCACTCCCACATCATGTATGTTGACTACGTCGAACATAAAAATGAAAATACACAAGAGAGATTTGTGGGTCAACCTTGGAGATGCCCTCAGGGATACTGCGCATAGAATTGTCCTTTGTTTGGATGTGAAAATGTTAAATCTAGCCATTTTCTAAAACTTTAACCTAGAATGAACGTGGTCTATTTCCTTTTCATAAAGTGACCCACTTTGCATGATGCCACTGGCTAGGGCAAAGAACACATTCACCTAAAGCGCCATGCTAGATAGCACGACGCCCTGACCCGGGGAGTCATGCTAAGCGAGGACATTGTGTTATCTAGCATGGTGCCCCTGGCCCAAGCGTCATGCAAATGGACCATTTTATGAAGAAGAAAAATCTGAATTGGGCCACTGCGTATTAAAGTCTAAGAAAAGGGCCATATCTTTCAAGTTTCATTGTTTAGAAATCACATACTTGTCCAAAAGAGACCTCACTACTCTCTTTATTCCATAATTAGGGATGGCAATGGGTATGGTGTGGGTGAGTATAACCCCATTTTGCCTAAATTCATACCCCCAAAATCTTCTATACCCACCCACTTCATTACCCATGGGCATAAACTCACATCCATGCCCATACCAGTCGGGTATCCTACCCAACGGGTATCCTGTGGATACAATATTTAGAATATTCATTATCAAAATTTAGATAAATGAGTCTACAATTCAAGTGATGATGGGCGAGTAGTCTAGCATCAACACGGCCTCCTCTGTTGGGTGACCACTTGAAGGCGGAAATGGAGTGTGAGCAACGGTTGCTGGAAGCCCAACAAAGTGGCAGTCGACGTGTAAACTGGGGATCACTGGATCGAGAGGTGGACAAGTGTCCGGTGTCAAGCTTGTGGATATGGGCATGTAAGCTATCACCGGTTCATGGAATGGGGGATTTGGGTTTGAGCCATAAAAGTTGGATGTTAGCCTCACATCTGATAGGAATTATTTTCATTTATTACCTTTTTATGGGTATGCACGCATGCTATTTCATACCCATATATTTTGCGGGTATGGATACCCATTACCCGTTGGTACAAAATCTCACCAAGTCTTGCCCATGACCATAGATGTCGAGTAGGGTACCGACGGGTACTGTCGCTGCTAAAACTGGCGGATATCTCGTAGGGGATCCCTAGGTGGTGGTTTCGGCTAGATGATAACATGAAGTAGAGAGAGACATAATGTTTACCCAGGTGAGGACCCTCTCGAAGAGTAAAACCCTACGTCCCTACTCTTGTTATATTGGTTGTGATGGGGTACAAAGTACATGGTGATCTACCTCGAGATCGTATGAATGAATTCTCTTGCTTCCTACGGTCTAAACCCCTCGGCTTATAGAGGCACCAAGGGTATCTAGGGTTATAACTATGTTGGCTACATCTAGCGTAAAACATGCCGATCATTCAAACGTGTCTTGGAGTACGCACTAAGTCTTGAGAGGATTCCATCTTGAGTACACTAGGAACCATGGTTACATGGCCCATTCTTCGGTTATGTGTGTCCTCGGCCCAACCCATGAGTGATAGTTCGACGTGGTGAGAAACCCTAATCCAGAACACCGTCACTAGCCTATGAACCAGTCTTCAAGCCAAGAACACTAATCATTTCGTCAAGATAGTTTTATCTTCTCGTCTTCGGCTTCGTAGGAGAGTTCTATCCTTCAAGTTTGGCTCTAAGACCCGAGGACCTGTTGGGGTCCGAAGTCTTTTATGCTTTAACACTAGCTTCTCCTTCGATCGTAGCCATGCATGAGCCTGTGCAATGATGCATTCTAGACATAAGGGGTATCTTTTAACAAGACCCTTTTATGAACAATTTTATTCTTTATTGGATCTAAAATCTCTGGTAGATTAACCATGAAGGCTTGCAACATGAGGGTAATTGTTCGGTTGGGTCATGCCTTGTTAACTTTCGACCAAAAACCAAACTACAACGTTTACCGCGGAACTGAGCCGTTTCAATAACCATTACACTATGTGTATCATGGGCCAGGGCCGTTTCTATTTACACGTCCCATCGATAAAGGGATCGTGCTCTAGAGTGACATCATTACCGAAATTCCTTAATCCTCGCACGCATATATTGCACATCACATTAGGAACCGGTGGATTTTTCCGCATGATGTGGTGCCGCTTAGTCTGTTACTGAGCTACAAAAGGGAATGACGAACCTAATTCAACCCACACTTCCATTCCCGCTCTAACGCCAAGAACTCTCCGAAGCTCGAGCTTCAAGATATTTACCACATGCCTACCTCCAAACCTTTCACCTTTATCCTTTTCCATCACAAAGGGATGGCCGCCAAGGGGAAGGGCACCACCGCTCAGGCGTCCAACAGAAGGCCACTAGCAAGATAGGGCAATGGATTCCCTCCATCGTCACTAATAGTACCATCGCCGAGGTCCAAGATGATGGTTACCTTCCTTCCCATGGGATGATAAAATGTTGATCCGCCATGAGCAAGGACAAGGTGTACTTGGCCTCCGCTAGTCCCGCACCTCTAAAGGGAAAGCGGGTGATGTTTATCTCTCACCTCATCCGAGGTCTTGGATTTCCTTTCCACCCCTTTCTTCGGGGTCCTATGGCTCCAGTTCCATTACATGGCCCCAAACTCCATTCTCCACATCGCCACCTGCATTATCTTTTGTGAGGTATCACTAGTAGGAGAAATGCTAGCAGTAGCGCTGGTGTTTCCCTTACCAGTAGCGCTTGTGTCAGTGCTACTGTAATCGCGCTACAACTAATCTATTAGTAGTAGCGCTAAAAATAAAAGCGCTACTCGTATATACATTAGTAGTAGCGCTGGAATAAATAAAGCGCTACTGCTAAGCCAGCGCTACTGCTAATATTCTTGTTTTTAATATTTAATTCGCGTCGTATTTATGTCCCCCTACATATTTGTGCATGCTCTATACAATGGTTTCATCATACCATAATAAACATGCATAATTTTCATCACATCATACACATAAAGTAGTCTCTTCATTTATACCATCATCATCATCATCATTATCTAACACAAATATCATCAAATCTCGAAAATAACAATACACACAAGTCATGGCACACCCACAAGTTTCATCATCCCTATATAAACCATCACGTAGAAGAGAAGGGCGATCAACATGAGCAAGACCGCGACTATGTAGTACTTCTTGAGGCATCGGTTTTGCTCCGTCTCTTGCCATAGCATCCATCTCAAGTAACTCATTTCCACTTCGGCTCTGCTATCGAACCCTCTATGGATAGCACCCGGGTACTTGTCCACCTGGGCCTGAGCGTCTGGTCAGTGGTTGTACACTCCTAGAACCCTCCCAATGAATATGACGTAGCAGTCCTTCACCATCTTTGATCTATGTACGTGCATTGTAAGTTGATTAGTTAAACAATATATAATATGCAACATAATGTACTTGAGAAACACAAGCAGTAAACATATATAAATAATGAAGTTCCTCATACACAAACTAATTAACTAGAGCGATGTACGGTAGTTCATATAAAGACTAGTAGTATTGATTATAATTGAACACACACATTGTCATCGTCAATCACTATTCCATGTCGAAGTTCCAATCTTCATATTCAGGAATGAAGCTCCCGAGCTTCTTGAAAGGATTCATGTGCATACCCTGAGCGACTAGCACATCTCGGACAGTCTCCCGCCTCATTGGCCCATGGTAGAACATCCCTCCTTCTTCGACGACCTGCTTCATGATCACCTGGGTAAGTTCACACTAGACGTGATAAAACTCAGCTCGAATTCGATGATCCGGTGTGCTTCCTATGCTTGTGGCCCAGCTGAGAATCTCGGCATCACCGGAATTAGATGACATGCAAAGGCATTGTCTATCCCTTCTGAACTCAATCATGTGATGCATGAGGTAGAATCCATCAGCCCTACTACCGTTTGGTTGCTGGATGCACCAGAAGATGGTCTTATGGTCGAAAGCCGACGCTTTATTCTAGTACTTTTTCACGTGGATATATCCACCAGTAAGGCTATAGGTGAAAATGGAACGATCAATGACATTCTTTATGTGCGTGTAATCCTTCTTATTGATGTTCATCGATGAGTCCAAGTACAGAGCATAGGAATATTGTGGGTACAGACAGATGAGGACGTCGCCCCCCCCCCCCCCGCTGCGCAAAATAAGAAGAGCTCAAATTAGCCTCCATGCTTGCAAAGGAATGATCAAAACTTACGAAAGGATATCCGCGGATAACTTACGTGGATGATAAGGCAGGATAATCATTTCCTTGTCCTTATTAGCGATCATGAAGTCACCGATGTACTTGCTCACGGAGTCCTGATGCTCTTTGCAGTGTGCCAAGAAGCTCTCGTGCATATAGTATGGGTCCGCGACGCACATATATTCTATGTTCCCGCGCCTGATGATGTAGTTGAGATGCAACGCTGATACGTCTCCAACGTATCTATAATTTTTGATGGTTCCATGCTATTATCTTGTCAACTTTGGATGTTTTATATGCATGAATATGCTATTTTATATCTTTTTTGGGACTAATCTATTAACTCAGTGCCAAGTGCTAGTTTATGTTTTTTTTCCGTGTTTTTGACCTTTTCCAGAGAAGAATATTAAACGGAGTCCAAACGAAATAAAACCTGCGGAATGATTTTTTTCCATAACAGAATATACGCAGGGGACTTGAGAACCAAGGCATAAGACCCCGGGGGAGGTCACAAGCCCCATAGCCGCGGCCTGGGGGTGCGCCTAGCAGGCTTGTGGGCCCCATGTGGCTCCTTTGCCCTACTTATTTCGCCTATAAATTCTCTAAAAATCCAGAACCACCAGAGAGAGCCACGAAAATACTTTTCCGCTGCCGCAAGATTCTGTCTCCACAAGATCCCATCTGGGGACCGTTCTGGTGCCCTGCCGGAGGGGGATTCGGACACGGAGGGCTTCTTCATCAACACCATTGCCTCTCCGATGATGCGTGAGTAGTTCACCACAGACCTTCGGGTCCATAGCTAGTAGTTAGATGGCTTCTTCTCTCTCTTGGATTTTCAATACAAAGTTCTCCATGATCTTCATGGAGATCTATCCGATGTAACCTTCTTTTGCGGTGTGTTTGTCGAGATCCGATGAATGGTGGATTTATGATCAGATTATCAATGAATATTATTTGAGTCTCCTCTGATCTATTATATGCATGATTTCGTATCCTTTTAATTCTCTTCGAGTTGTGGGTTTCGTTTGGCCAACTTGATCTATAATTCTTGCAATGGGAGAAGTGTTTGGTTTTGGGTTCATACTGTTGGAATTATGCCCTAGAGGCAATAATAAATATAGTTATTATTATAATTCCTGTATCAAGATAATCGTTTATTATCCATGCTATAATTGTATTGAATGAAGACTTATATACATGTGTGGATACATAGACAAAACACTGTCCCTAGCAAGCCTCTAGTTGGCTAGCCAGTTGATCAAAGATAGTCAGGGTCTTCTGATTATGTACAAGGTGTTGTTGCTTGATAACTGGATCACGTCATTAGGAGAATCACGTGATGGACTAGACCCAAACTAATAGACGTAGCATGTTGATCGTGTCATTTTGTTGCTACTGTTTTCTGCGTGTCAAGTATTTGTTCCTATGACCATGAGATCATATAACTCACTGACACCGGAGGAATGCTTTGTGTGTATCAAACGTCGCAACTTAACTGGGTGACTATAAAGATGCTCTACAGGTATATCCGAAGGTGTTCGTTGAGTTAGTATGGATCGAGACTGGGATTTGTCACTCCGTGTGACGGAGAGGTATCTCGGGGCCCACTCGGTAATACAACATCACACACAAGCCTTGCAAGCAAAGTGACTTAGTGTAAGTTGCGGGATCTTGTATTACGGAACGAGTAAAGAGACTTTCCGGTAAACGAGATTGAAATAGGTATGCAGATACTGACGATCGAATCTCGGGCAAGTAACATACCGAAGGACAAAGGGAATGACATACGGGATTATATGAATCCTTGGCACTGAGGTTCAAACGATAAGATCTTCGTAGAATATGTGGGATCCAATATGGGCATCCAGGTCCCGCTATTGGATATTGACCGAGGAGTCACTCGGGTCATGTCTGCATAGTTCTCGAACCCGCAAGGTCTCCACACTTAAGGTTCGACGTTGTTTTATGCGTATTTGAGTTATATGGTTGGTTACCGAATGTTGTTCGGAGTCCCGGATGAGATCACGGACGTCACGAGGGTTTCCGGAATGGTCCGGAAACGAAGATTGATATATAGGATGACCTCATTTGATTGCCGGAAGGTTTTCGGAGTTACCGGGAATGACGAACCGGTTCCGGGTGTTCACCGGGGGGGGGGGGGGGCAACCCACCCCGGGGAAGCCCATAGGCCTTGGGGATGGCGCACCAGCCCTTGGTGGGCTGGTGGGACAGCCCAAGAAGGCCCTATGCGCCAAAGGATAAGAAATCAAAGAGAAAGAAAAAAAGGGAGGTGGGAAAGGAGAGAAGGACTCCACCTTCCAAACCTAGTTGGATTCGGTTTGGAAGGGGAGGACTTCCCCCCTTGGCTCGGCCGACCCCCTTGGGGCTCCTTGAGCCTCAAGGCAAGGCCCCTCCCCTCCCACCTATATATACAGAGGTATTAGGGCTGATTGAGACAACTTTTTGCCACTGCAGCCCGACCACATACCTCCACGGTTTTTCCTCTAGATCGCGTTTCTGCGGAGCTCGGGCGGAGCCCTGCCGAGATCAGATCAACACCAACCTCTGGAGCGCCGTCACGCTGCCGGAGAACTCATCTACCTCTCCGTCTCTCTTGCTGGATCAAGAAGGCCGAGATCATCGTCCAGTTGTACGTGTGCTGAACGCGGAGGTGCCGTCCGTTCGGCACTAGATCGTGGGACGGATCGTGGGACGGTTTGTGGGGCGGATCGAGGGACGTGAGGACGTTCCACTACATCAACCGCGTTCACTAACGCTTATGTTGTGCGATCTACAAGGGTACGTAGATCGGAAATCCCCTCTCGTAGATGGACATCACCATGATAGTTCTTCGTGCGCGTAGAAATTTTTTTGTTTCCCATGCGACGTTCCCCAACAATGGTATCAGAGCTAGGTTCATGCGTAGATGTCTTCTCGAGTAGAACACAAAGGTTTTTGTGGGCGGTGATGTGTGTTTTGCTGCCCTCATTAGTCTTTTCTTGATTCCGCGGTATTGTTGGATTGAAGCGGCTTGGACCGACATTACTCGTATGCTTACGAGAGACTGGTTTCATCGCTACGAGTAACCCCGTTGCTCAAAGATGACTGGCAAGTGTCGGTTTCTCCAACTTTAGTTGAATCGTATTTGACCGAGGAGGTCCTTGTATAATGTTAAATAGCAATTCATATATCTCCATTGTGGTGTTTGCGTAAGTAAGATGCGATCCTACTAGATACCCATGGTCACCACGTAAAACATGCAACAACAAAATTAGAGGACGTCTAACTTGTTTTTGCAGGGTATGCTTGTGATGTGATATGGCCAACGATGTGATGTGATATATTGGATGTATGAGATGATCATGTTGTAATAGATAATATCTACTTGCACGTCGATGGTACGGCAACCGGCAGGAGCCATAGGGTTGTCTTTAAACTAACGTTTGTGCTTGCAGATGCGTTTACTATTTTGCTAGGATGTAGCTTTAGTAGTAATAGCATGAGTAGCACGACAACCCCGATGGCGACACGTTGATGGAGATCATGGTGTGGCGCCGGTGACAAGAATATCGCGCCGGTGCTTTGGTGATGGAGATCAAGGAGCACGTGATGATGGCTATATCATGTCACTTATGAATTGCATGTGATGTTAATCCTTTTATGCACCTTATTTTGCTTAGAACGATGGTAGCATTATGAGGTGATTTCTCACTAAAATTTCAAGACGAAATTGTGTTCTCCCCGACTGTGCACCGTTGCTACAGTTCGTCGTTTCGAGACACCACGTGATGATCGGGTGTGATAGACTCAACGTTCACATACAACGGGTGCAAAACAGTTGCACACGCGGAACACTCAGGTTAAGCTTGACGAGCCTAGCATGTGCAGACATGGCCTCGGAACACATGAGACCAAAAGGTCGATCATGAATCATATAGATGATATGATTAGCATAGGGATGCTTACCACTGAAACTATACTCAACTCACGTGATGATCGGACTTGAGCTAGTGTAAGTGGGTCATGAACCACTCAAATGACTAGAGAAATGTACTTTTTGAGTGGGCGTTTAGCAAGTAATTTGATTAAGTTAAACTCTAATTATCTTGAACATAGTCTAAGTCCACTTTGAATATATTTGTGTTGTAGATCATGGCTTACGCGACAGTCACCCTGAATTTTAATACGTTCCTAGAGAAAGCTAAGTTGAAAGATGATGGAAGAAACTTTGTAGACTGGGCTCGTAATCTTAAGTTGATCCTACAAGCTGGGAAGAAGGATTATGTCCTTAATGCTGCGCTAGGAGATGAACCACCCGCTACGGCTGACTAGGATGTTAAGAACGCTTGGTTAACACGTAAGGAGGATTACTCAGTAGTTCAATGTGCAGTCTTGTATGGCTTAGAACCGGGACTTCAACGTCGCTTTGAGCGTCATGGAGCATATGAGATGTTCCAGGAGTTGAAGTTCATCTTTCAGAAGAACGCCCGGATCGAGAGGTATGAGACCTCCGATAAATTCTATGCTTGCAAGATGGAGGAGAATTCGTCTGTCAGTGAACATGTGCTCAAAATGTCTGGGTACTCAAACCGTCTAGCTGAGCTGGGGATTGAACTCCCGCAAGAGGCTATCACTCACAGAATCCTTCTATCACTACCGCCAAGCTATAAGGGCTTTGTGTTGAACTACAACATGTAAGGGATGAACAAGTCACCCGACGAGTTGTTTGCGATGCTGAAAGTCGCAGAGTCTGAACTCCATAAAGAGCATCAAGTGTTGATGGTGAATAAGACCACTAGTTTCAAGAGAAACGGCAAAGGCAAGAAGGGTAATTCAAAGAAGAGCGGCAAGCCTGTTGCCAATCCGACGAAGAAACCCAAAGCTGGACCTAAGCCTGAAACAGAGTGCTACTATTGCAAGGGTATGGGTCACTGGAAGCGCAACTGCCCCAAGTATCTGGCTGATAAGAAGGCGGCCAAAGAAAGATCAGGTATATTTGATATACATGTTATTGATGTGTACTTAACCGGCTCTCGTAGTAGTGCCTGGGTATTTGATACCGGTTCTGTTGCTCATATTTGCAACTCGAAACAGGAACTGCGGAATAGGCGAAGGCTGGCGAAAGATGAAGTGACGATGCACGTAGGAAATGGTTCCAAGGTTGATGCAATCGCCGTCGGCACAGTTTCACTTCAGTTACCATCGGGATTAGTTATGAACTTAAATAATTGTTATTTAGTGCCTACGTTGAGCATGAACATTATATCTGGGTCTTGTTTATTGCGAGAAGGTTACTATTTTAAGTCAGAGAATAATGGTTGTTCTATTTCTATGAGTAACATCTTTTATGGTCATGCACCCAATGTGAGAGGATTGTTCATATTGAATCTTGATAGTGATACACATATACATAACATTGAGACCAAAAGAGTTAGAGTTAACAATGATAGCGCCATATTTTTGTGGCATTGCCGCTTAGGTCATATTGGTGTAAAGCGCATGAAGAAACTCCATGCCGATGGACTTTTGGAGTCACTTGACTTTGATTCACTTGACACGTGCGAACCATGCCTCATGGGCAAGATGACTAAAACTCCGTTCTCCGGAACAATGGAGCGTGCCAGTGACTTGTTGGAAATCATACATACCAATGTGTGCGGTCCGATGAGCGTAGAGGAACGCGGCGGATATCGTTATTTTCTCACCTTCACCGACGATTTGAGTAGATATGGTTATGTCTACTTAATGAAGCACAAGTCTGAAACATTTGAAAAGTTCAAGCAATTTTAGAGTGAAGTTGAAAATCATCGTAACAAGAAGATCAAGTTCCTATGGTCTGATCGTGGGGGTGAATATCTGAGTTTCGAGTTTGGTGCTCACTTAAGATAATGTGGAATTGTTTCATAATTGACGCTGCGTGGAACACCACAGCGTAATGGTGTGTCCGAACGTCGTAATCGTACTTTATTAGAGATGGTGCGATCTATGATGTCTCTTACCGATTTGCCGTTATCGTTTTGGGGTTATGCATTAGACACGGCTGCATTCACTTTAAATAGGGCACCATCAAAATCCGTTCTGACGACACCATACGAACTGTGGTATGGCAAAAGGCCAAAGTTGTCGTTTCTTAAAGTTTGGGGATGTGATGCTTATGTCAAAAAGCTTCAGCCTGAAAAGCTGGAACCCAAAGCGGAAAAGTGCATCTTCATAGGTTACCCAAAAGAGACAGTTGGGTACACCTTCTATCTCAAATCCGAGGGCAAAGTGTTTGTTGCTAAAAACAGAGCTTTTCTCGAGAAGGAGTTTCTCTCGAGAGAATTGAGTGGGAGGAAGATAGAACTTGATGAGGTTGTCGAACCTCTCATCCCTCTAGATGGTGGCGCATGGCAAGGGGAAACCCCTGTCGTTGCGACGCCGGTTGAGGAGGAAGTTAATGATGATGATCATGAAACTCCGGTTCAAGTTCCTGTCGAACCACGCAGGTCGACAAGACCACGTGCTGCTCCAGAGTGGTACGGTAATCCCGTTTTGTCAATCATGTTGTTAGACAACAATGAACCTGCAAATTATGAAGAAGCAACGGTGGGCCCAGATTCCAACAAATGGCTAGAGGCCATGAAGTCCCAGATAGGATCCATGTATGAAAACAAAGTGTGGACTTTGGAAGTACTACCTGAGGGCCCCAAGGCTATTCAGAACAAATGGATCTTTAAGAAGAAGACGGACGCTGACGGCAATGTGACCGTTTATAAAGCTCAACTTGTGGCAAAGGGTTTTTCACAAGTTCAAGGAGTTGACTACGATGAGACATTCTCACCCGTAGCGATGCTTAAGTCCGTCAGAATCATGTTAGCAATAGCTGCATTTTTCGATTATGAAATTTGGCAGATGGATGTCAAAACGGCGTTCCTTAACGGTTTCCTTAAGGAAGAGTTGTATATGATGCAACCCGAAGGTTTTGTCGATCCTAAGAATGCTAACAAGGTGTGCAAGCTCCAGCGATCCATTTATGGACTGGTGCAAGCATCTCGGAGTTGGAACAAACGCTTTGATGAGGTGATCAAAGCATTTGGGTTTTTACAAGTGGTTGGAGAATCTTGTATTTACAAGAAAGTGAGTGGGAGCTCTGTGTCGTTTCTAATATTATATGTGGATGACATATTGCTGATTGGAAACAACGTAGAGTTTTTGGAGAGCATAAAGGATTACTTGAATAAAAGTTTCTCTATGAAGTACCTAGGAGAAGCTGCTTACATTCTAGGCATTAAGATCTACAGGGATAGATCGAAACGCCTGATAGGACTTTCACAAAGCACATGCCTTGATAAAGTTTTGAAGAGGTTCGAAATGGAACAGTACAAGAAAGGGTTCTTGCCAGTTTTACAAGGTACGAGATTGAGTAAGACTCAGTGCCCAGCAACTGATAAAGATAGAGAGCATATGAGCACCGTCCCCTATGCTTCAGCCATAGGATCTATCATGTATGCAATGTTGTGCACTAGACCGGACGTTAGCCTGGCCATAAGTATGGCAGACAGGTTCCAGAGTAATCCAGGAGTGGATCACTGGACGGCGGTCAAGAATATCCTGAAGTACCTGAAAAGGACTAAGGAGATGTTTCTCGTGTATGGAGGTGACGAAGAGCTCGCCATAAAGGGTTACGTCGATGCAAGCTTTGCCACAGATCCGGACGACTCTAAGTCGCAAACCGGATACGTATTTATTCTTAATGGGGGTGCGGTAAGCTGGTGCAGTTCCAAGCAAATCGTCGTAGCAGATTCTACATGTGAAGCGGAGTACATGGCTGCCTCGGAGGCGGCTAAGGAGGGTGTCTGGATGAAGCAATTCATGACGGATGTTCGAGTGGTGCCAAGCGCACTGAATCCAATAACCTTGTTGTGTGACAACACGGGTGCCATTGCCTTAGCAAAGGAACCACGGTTTCACAAGAAGATCAGACACATCAAACGACGCTTCAACCTCATCCGCGACTACGTCGAAGGGGAGGATGTAAATATATGCAAAGTGCACATGGATCTGAATGTAGCAGACTCGCTGACTAAACCTCTTCCACGGGCAAAGCATGATCAACACCAGAACTGTATGGGTGTTAGATTTATTACAATGTAATTCGCATGATGATGTGAGGGCTAGATTATTGACTCTAGTGCAAGTGGGAGACTTTTGGAATTATGCCCTAGAGGCAATAATAAATATAGTTATTATTATAATTCCTGTATCAATATAATCGTTTATTATCCATGCTATAATTGTATTGAATGAAGACTTATATACATGTGTGGATACATAGACAAAACACTGTCCCTAGCAAGCCTCTAGTTGGCTAGCCAGTTGATCAAAGATAGTCAGGGTCTTCTGATTATGTACAAGGTGTTGTTGCTTGATAACTAGATCACGTCATTAGGAGAATCACGTGATGGACTAGACCCAAACTAATAGACGTAGCATGTTGATCGTGTCATTTTGTTGCTACTGTTTTCTGCGTGTCAAGTATTTGTTCCTATGACCATGAGATCATATAACTCACTAACACCGGAGGAATGCTTTGTGTGTATCAAACGTCGCAACATAACTGGGTGACTATAAAGATGCTCTACAGGTATATCCGAAGGTGTTCGTTGAGTTAGTATGGATCGAGACTGGGATTTGTTACTCCGTGTGACGGAGAGGTATCTCGGGGCCCACTCGGTAATACAACATCACACACAAGCCTTGCAAGCAAAGTGACTTGGTGTAAGTTGTGGGATCTTGTATTACGGAACGAGTAAAGAGACTTTCCAGTAAACGAGATTGAAATAGGTATGCGGATACTGACGATCGAATCTCGGGCAAGTAACATACCGAAGGACAAAGGGAATGACATACGAGATTATATGAATCCTTGGCACTGAGGTTCAAACGATAAGATCTTCGTAGAATATGTGGGATCCAATATGGGCATCTAGTTCCCGCTATTGGATATTGACCGAGGAGTCACTCGGGTCATGTCTGCATAGTTCTCGAACCCGCAAGGTGTGCACACTTAAGGTTCGACGTTGTTTTATGCGTATTTGAGTTATATGGTTGGTTACCGAATGTTGTTCGGAGTCCCGGATGAGATCACGGACATCACGAAGGTTTCCGGAATGGTCCGGAAACGAAGATTGATATATAGGATGACCTCATTTGATTGCCGGAAGGTTTTCGGAGTTACCGGGAATGTACCGGGAATGACGAACGGGTTCCGGGTGTTCACCGGGGGGGGGGGGGGGAGGGCAACCCACCCCGGGGAAGCCCATAGGCCTTGGGGGTGGCGCACCAGCCCTTGGTGGGCTGGTGGGACAGCCCAAGAAGGCCCTATGCGCCAAAGGATAAGAAATCAAAGAGAAAGAAAAAAAGGGAGGTGGGAAAGGAGAGAAGGACTCCACCTTCCAAACCTAGTTGGATTCGGTTTGGAAGGGGAGGACTTCCCCCCTTGGCTCGGCCGACCCCCTTGGGGATCCTTGAGCCTCAAGGCAAGGCCCATCCCCTCCCACCTATATATATAGAGGTATTAGGGCTGATTGAGACAACTTTTTGCCACTGCAGCCCGACCACATACCTCCATGGTTTTTCCTCTAGATCGCGTTTCTGCGGAGCTCGGGCGGAGCCCTGCCGAGATCAGATCACCACCAACCTCCGGAGCGCCGTCACGCTGCCGGAGAACTCATCTACCTCTCCGTCTCTCTTCCTGGATCAAGAAGGCCGAGATCATCGTCGAGCTGTACGTGTGATGAACGCGGAGGTGCCGTCCGTTCGGCACTAGATCGTGGGACGGATCGCGGGACGGTTCGCGGGGCAGATCGAGGGACGTGAGGACATTCCACTACATCAACCGCATTCACTAACGCTTCTGCTCTGCGATCTACAAGGGTACGTAGATCGGAAATCCCCTCTCGTAGATGGACATCACCATGATAGGTCTTCGTGCGCGTAGGAAAATTTTTGTTTCCCATGCAACGTTCCCCAACACATACCGTGCGGTTTCCTCACCTAGTGATAGAAGGGGTAGCGAGGCACGCACCGTGTTGTTGCCATCAAGGGTAAAAAGATGGGGATTATATCTATTGCATGAATCTATCCCTCTACATCATGTCATCTTGCTTAAGGCGTTACTCTGTTTGTTATGAACTCAATACACTAGATGCATGCTCGATAGCGGTTGATGTGTGGAGTAATAGTAGTAGATGAAGAAAATATCTGTCTACTTGTCTCGGACGTGATGCCTATATGTATGATCATTGCCTTAGATATCATCATGACTTTGCGCGATTCTATCAATTGCTCGACAGTAATTCGTTCACCCACCGCAATAGTTGCTATCATGAGACAATCCTCTAGTGAACACTATCGCCCCCGGGTCTACTTCCCCTGATATTTTCAGATCCACAAAATTACTTTGTTGCACTTTTCACCTTTCAGATCTCACCTTGCAAATAATCGTGAAGGGATTGACAACCCCTTTATAGCGTTGGGTGCAAGTTTGTTTGTTTTTGTGCAGGTACATTGGTGCCTAATCTTGATACTCCTACTGGATTGATACCTTGGTTCTCAAACTGAGGGAAATACTTATTGCTATTGTGCTGCATCACCCTTTCCTCTTCAAGGGAAAAACCAACGCAAGCTCAAGAGGTAGCAAGAAGAATTTCTGGCACCGTTGCCGGGGAGTATTCAAAGTGAAGCTTATCCAAGTAACTATCGCAAACTCATCTCTTGCATTTACATTATTTTCCTTTTGCCTCTCGTTTTCCTCTCCCCCACTTCCGAAAAAACAAAATTTACAAAAATATTTGCCTTTTTCGTTCGCCCTTTTCTTTCGCTTGCCTTCTGTTTGCTTGTCTGCTTGTCTCCTTGCTAAGTCACCATGACCGAAAACACCAAATTGTGTGACTTCTCGAATACTAATAATAATGATTTTATTAGTACTCCGATTGTTCCCGCCACTAGTGCGGAATCATATGAAATCAATGCTGCCTTGCTGAATCTTGTTATGGAAGAACAATTTTCCGGCCTTCCTAGTGAAGATGCCGCATCCCATCTTAATACCTTCATTGAGTTATGCGATATGAAAAAGAAGAAAGATGTGGATAATGATATGATTAAATTGAGGCTATTTCCGATCTCATTACGAGATCGAGCAAAAACTTGGTTTTCATCTTTACCTAAAAATAGTATTGATTCTTGGAACAAGTGTAAAGATGCTTCTATTTCCAAGTATTTTCCACCGGCTAAGATTATCTCTCTCCGTAATGATATCATGAATTTTAAGCAACTAGATCATGAACATGTTGCACAATCTTGGGAGAGAATGAAATTGATGATTAGAAATTGTCCCGCTCATGGCCTGAATCTTTGGATGATTATACAAATATTCTATGCTGGTTTGAATTTTGCTTTTAGAAATATCTTGGATTCCGCCTCCGGTGGCACTTTCATGGAAATCACACTAGGATAAGCCACAAAACTCCTAGATAATATCATGACAAACTATTCTCAATGACACACTGAAAGGTCACGTACTAGTAAAAAAGTGCATGCTATAGCAGAAATTAACTCTTTGAGTGCTAAGATGGATGAGTTAATGAAATTGTTTGGTAGTAAAAGTGCTCCTTTAGATCTAAATGATATGCCTTTGTCTTCCTTGATTGAGAATAGCAATGAGAGCTTGGATGTTAATTTTGTTGGTAGGAATAATTTTGGCAACAACAATGCTTATAGAGGTAACTTTAATCCTAGGACTTTTCCTAGTAATCCCTCTAATAACTTTGGCAATTCCTACAACAATGCTCATGGAAATTACAATAAATTACCCTCTGATCTTGAGAGTAATATTAAAGAGTTTATCAACTCGCAAAAGATTTTCAATGCGTCCATAGAAGAAAAACTGCTCAAAATTGATGACTTGGCTAGGACCGTTGATAGAATGTCTCTTGATATTGATGCTTTGAAATTGAGATGTGCTCCTCCCAAGATTAATATGGATGAAACTTTGAAAGCTATGCGTGTTTCCATGAATGAGAGTCAAGAAAGAACCGCCCAAATTCGTGCTAGACATGAATGGCTTAAAAAGGCGTGTTCTCGTGATGAGAATCACGAAGATCTTAAAGTGCTTGGTGTGACTCCTACTGAATCCTTGTTTTCTAATGTCAATCCTAATGATGATGGGGCTGGATATGAATCCACTTTGGTTGAAAAACACCCCAATGATTCGGAGTCTATCTACCTTGATGCTAAAAGCACTGAAAGTAGAGTAGAGGATATCAAAACTTTGAGTAGTGACGAAATTACTAATTTGGATTTCAAGGAATTCAATTATGATAGTTGCTCTTTTATTGAATGTATTTCCATGATGCAATCCATGCTAAACTCTCCACATGCTTATAGCCAAAATAAGGCCTTTACCGATCATATCATTGATGCTATGATGAAATCTCTTGAAAGGAAACTTGAGTTGGAGATATCTATTCCTAGAAAACTTCATGATGAGTGGGAACCTACTATCAAAATCAAGATTAAAAACTATGAATGCAATGCTTTGTGTGATTTGGGTGCTAGTGTTTCTGCTATTCCAAAGTCTTTATGTGATGTTCTAGGCTTCAATGAGATTGATGAGTGCTCTCTTAATTTGCATCTTGCGGATTCTACTATTAAGAAACCTATGGGAAGGATCAATGATGTTCTTATTATTGCAAATACGAACTATGTGCCCGTAGATTTCATTGTGCTTGATATTGATTACAATCCGACATGTCCCATCATTCTTGGTGGACCTTTCCTTAGGACTATTGGTGCTATCAATCGATATGAAGGAAGGGAATATTAGATTTCAATTTCCATTGAATAAGGGCATGGATTCCTAGAAAGAAAATAAGATTGCCTTATGAATCCATGATGAGGGCTACTTATGGTTTGAGGACCAAAGATGACGACACTTGATTCTATCGCCTTATGCCTAGCTAAGGGCGTTAAACAATAGCGCTTGTTGGGAGGCAAACCAATGAATTTATCTTTGCTTTTTTATTTATGTTTTGTTGTGTTCACACCATCATTATTCTGTTATGATTGTGTTTATTTTTGTGTTTGTGCCAAGTAGAACCTTTATGACTAGTTTTGGTGATGGTTGTTTGATCGTGCTGAAAAAGACAGAAACTTTGCGCTCACGAAATTATTTTTAATTCCTATCGAGAAAAAGCTTTAGAGTTGATTCTTTTTGCTTCTGGTTGATATGCAAATTGCCCTAATTTTCATAATTTTTCAGAATTTTTGGGATACCATACGTATACGAAGTATACAGATTGCTACAGACTGGTCTGTTTTTCACAGATTCTGTTTTTGTTGTATTGATTGCTTATTTTGATGAAACTATGGATAGTATGGGGGGGGGGGGTACTAGCCATGGAAAAGTGAGAATACAGTAATATAACATCAATCTAAATATAAATCAAGTTTACTACAGTACCTAAAGAGTTGGTGGTTTGTTTTCTTATGCTAATGATATCATGAGTTTCTGTTTAAGTTTTGTGTTGTGAAGTTTTCAAGTCTCGGGTGATGTTCTCATGGACAAAGGGATAAAGAGTGGAAAGAGCTTAAGCTTGGGAATGCCCAAGGCATCCCAAGACGAATTCAAGGACACCAAAAAGCCTAAGCTTGGGAATGCCCCGGGAAGGCATCCCCTCTTTCGTCTTCAATCGATCGGTAACGTTACTTGGAGCTATATTTTTATTCACCACATGATATGTGTTTTGCTTGGAGCGACGTGTATTATAGGAGTCTTTTCTTTTTTGTTTTGTCACAATTATCCTTGCTGCACACCTTTTTGAGAGGGACATGCACTCATCGTGAATTTTCTAGAATACTCATTGAGCTTCACTTATATCTTTTGAGTTAGGCAATTCAGCTCGCATGTGCTTCACTTATATCTTTTGAGCTAGATAACTTTGCTCTAGTGCTTCACTTAGATCTGTCTAGAGCACGGTGGTGTCATATTTTGAAGAAATAAGAACTCTCGATCTTCACTTATATCTTTTTGAGAGTGCTCTCTCTAAGTAACTTGGTAATTGGCGTGTGCTATGAAAGTAGTCCTAAAGATGATAGACATCCAAAGAGGATATAATAAAAACTTCCATATTCAAGTGCATTGATTAGTAAAGAGAAGTTTGATTCCTCTAAATTATTTTTGAGATATGGATATGGTAATATTAGAGTTATGTTAGTAGGGTGTTGTGAATCTAGAAATACTTGTGTTGAAGTTAGTGATTCTCGTAGCATGCACGTATGGTGAACCGCTATGTTAGAAAGTCGGAGCATAATTGATTTATTGATTGTCATCCTTTCTGTGGCGGTCGGAATCGCGCGATGGTTAACACCTACTAACCCTTCCCCTAGGAGTATGCGTTTAGCACTTTGTTTCGATTACTAATAAAACTTTTGCAGTAAGTATATGAGTTCTTCATGACTAATGTGAGTCCATGGTATAGATGCACTTTCACCTTCCACCATTGCTAGCCTCTCTAGTGCCGCGCAACTTTCGCCGGTGCACAAACCCACCATATACCTTCCTCAAAACAGCCACCATACCTACCTATTATGGCATTTTCATAGCCATTCCGAGATATATTGCCATGCAACTCCCATCGTTCCGTCTCATGATATGTGTTGTCACTTTCATATTTCCATTGCATGATCGTAAGATAGCTAGCAAGATGTTTCAACGTCATACGCTAAGCTAGATCATTTCACATCCCGGTACACTACCGGAGGCATTTCATATAGATTCATCATTGTTCTAAGTATTGAGTTGTAAGTAAATAGAAGTGTGATGATCATCATTATTAGAGCATTGTCCCATGTGAGGAAATAAATAAAAAAAGAGGCCAAAGATGCCCACCAAAAAAATGAAAAAAAGAGGCCACAGAGCCCAAATTAATAAAAAAATAAAAAAATGAGAGAAAAGGAGAGAAGGGACAATGCTACTATATTTTTCCACACTTGTGCTTCAAAATAGCACCATATTCTTCATGATAGAGAGTCTCTCATTTTTTCACCTCCATATGCTAGTGGGAATTTTCATTATATAACTTGGCTTGTATATTCCAATGATGGGCTTCCTCAAAATTGCCCTAGGTCTTCGTGAGCAAGCAAGTTGGGTGCACACCCACTAGTTTTCCTTTTGAGCTTTCACACACTTATAGCTCTAGTGCATCCGTTGCATGGTAATCCCTACTCATTCACATTGATATCTATTGATGGGCATGTCCATAGCCCGTTGATATGCCGAGTCAATGTGACCATCTCCTCCTTTTTGCCTCACAAACTCCACCACACTCTATTCCACCTATAGTGCTATATCCATGGCTCACGCTCATGTATTTCGTGAGAGTTGAAAAAGTTTGAGAAAGTAAGAGTGCGAAAACCATTACTTGGCCGATACCGGGGTTGTGCATGATTTAAATTCATTGTGTGGGGATGATGGAGCATAGCCAGACTATATGATTTTGTAGGGATAACTTTCTTTGGCCTTGTTATTTCAAAAGTTCATGATCACTTTGCTAGTATGCTTGAAGTATTATTGTTTTCATGTCAATAGTAAACTATTGTTTTGAATCTTACGGATCTGAACAATCATGCCACAAGAAATAAGTTACAAAGGACAAATATGTTAGGTAGCATTCCACATCAAAAATTCGGTCTTTATCACTTCCCTACTCGAGGACGAGCAGGAGTTAAGCTTGGGGATGCTTGATACGTCTCCAACATATCTCTATTTTTTGATGGTTCCATGCTATTATCTTGTCAACTTTGGATATTTTATATGCATGAATATGCTATTTTATATCTTTTTTGGGACTAACCTATTAACTCGGTGCCAAGTGCCACTTTCTGTTTTTTCCGTGTTTTTGACCTTTTCCAGAGAAGAATATAAAACGGAGTCCAAACGAAATAAAACTCGCGGGATGATTTTTTCCATAACAGAAGATACGCTCGGGACTTGAGAACCAAGGCAGAAGACCCCGGGGGAGGTCACAAGCCCCCTAGCCGCGGCCTGGGGGGCGCCAAGCAGGCTTGTGGGCCCCACGTGGCTCCTTTGCCCTACTTCTTTCGCCTATAAATTCTCTAAAAATCCAGAACCACTAGAGAGAGCCACGAAAATACTTTTCTGCCGCCGCAAGCTTCTGTCTCCGCAAGATCCCATCTCGGGACCGTTCTGGTGCCCTGCCGGAGGGGGATTCGGACACGGAGGGCATCTTCATCAACACCATTGCCTCTCCGATTATGCGTGAGTAGTTCACCACAGACCTTCGGGTCCATAGCTAGTAGCTAGATGGCTTCTTCTATCTCTTGGATCTTCAATACAAAGTTCTCCATGATCTTCTTGGAGATCTACCCGATGTAATCTTCTTTTGCGGTGTGTTTGCTGAGATCCGATGAATTGTGGATTTATGATCAGATTATCTATGAATATTATTTGAGTCTCCTCTGATCTCTTATATGCATGATTTCGTATCCTTGTAATGCTCTTCGAGTTGTGGGTTTTGTTTGGCCAACTTGATCTATAATTCTTGCAATGGGAGAAGTGCTTGGTTTTGGGTTCATACCGTGCGGTGTCCTCACCTAGTGATAGAAGGGGTAGTGAGGCACGCATCTGTTGTTGCCATCAAGGGTAAAAAGATGGGGTTTATATCTATTGCATGAATCTATCCCTCTACATCATGTCATCTTGCTTAATGAATTACTCTGTTTGTTATGAACTCAATACACTAGATGCATGCTGGATAGCGGTCGATGTGTGTAGTAACAGTAGTAGATGCAGAAACTATCGGTCTACTTGTCTCGGACTGATGCCTATATGTATGATCATTGCCTTAGATATCATCATGACTTTGCGCGATTCTATCAATTGCTCGACAGTAATTCGTTCACCCACCACAATACTTGCTATCATGAGAGAAGCCTCTAGTGAACACTATGGCCCCCGGGTCTACTTCACCTCATATTTTCAGATCCACAAAATTACTTTGTTGCGCTTTTCACCTTTCAGATCTCACCTTGCAAATAATCGTGAAGGGATTGATAACCCCTTTATAGCGTTGGGTGCAAGTTTATTTGTTTTTGCGCAGGTACATTGGTGCCTAATCTTGATACTCCTACTGGATTGATACCTTGGTTCTCAAACTGAGGGAAATATTTATTGCTACTGTGCTGCATCACCCTTTCCTCTTCAAGGGAAAAACTAACGCAAGCTCAAGAGGTAGCAAACGCATACATGCGGATGAACTGAAAATCCAACTTGGTCATGTGGAACATGTCGTAGATGTAGTCAAATCACAGGATGAAGTTGTCCGTGGGCCATGTGTTGACGTGTCCACTCGCACCCAGAACCTGAACCGGGTAAAGCTGGTATCCTAGTTTGTTCGAGCTGAGAAGTCTCTTCTCTGTGGCGAGCACATCATCATGAAGTCTCCTTAGATCATTGTTCATTATTTTCTCTACCGCTTTTTGAGGTAGGATCGGGTGGCCGGCGACATGGAAACGCTCCGCACCTTCGACAGGTATCCTGTCTACCTCCCGGGGCTGCGGCTGGCTGCTTGAAGCAGCTTTGGCGCCTTTACAACCTTTCTTTTCCGGTCTCCTCCTTTGCTTCTTGGTGGGTGGCGGTAGTGAGCCCGCCATACCTTCCCTAACCACATCCCCCAGTGTTGTCGGGCTAATTATCAGCGGACAGCCCCTGTGTTGTTCTTGTTGGGTAGAGGCGGCATTTGGAGGCGTCTCCTACGAGAATTGCATGAAGAGAGACTTTTTGCAATCAATTGCAGGACGTTCCGGCTCCGGTAAATCATGCATCATCAAGTCATCTGCATGCTCATAGTATAAGTCATATTGCTGAGCATCATCACAGCCGGTACTGATATACTAGTTAGGGTCGTCATCATCCTCCTCCTCCATGACATCATCAACATTTGCTTCTACGACGGGGGCGACGTCATCTCGCACTAATGGAGGCTCTCCCTCACCATCGTCCGCTATCTCCCCCCACGCCAGGTGTAGGTAATTGGGTAGGTGGGGTGGTGTTCATACCTTGTTGATGAGTTGCCATTGGTGTGCTACCAGGCGCCTCGACACGAAGGTGAGACTTTAGCCAAGGCAAGAACCAGTTCTTGCACGCGCCAATGAGTTGAGGGGTCTCGTCATCACCGGCTGGTGCCGGAAGAGCCAAATCCTCGAAGCCCTCTTTGACACTGGCCACACAAACTTTGAAGATGCCATGGGGCATCTTTTTGTTGTGGAGCATGCGGTCCTTCGGCTTGATTATTGTTGCCTTTCCCATGTCCACCTTTTGGCCGTTGATATCGTACAGTAGGGTGCACGGGGTTTCGTCGGCCTGCGAAGACATGACTACGACGTCAGATATCCAAAAGGCAACTGAAACAGAAGACTATATAGATATACTTGTGACTAGTGTAGGACACGTAATTACCGTGATGGCGTCGAGCTCAGCCAAAGACGAAGCCCTGCCGAGCACGATAGAGATGGAGGACGGGCTGCTATGAACCGGAGCGAGACCAGGTACGGGAGCATTTGCGGTTCCGTGAGCAGGTGCTGGTGGTGCGATGTTCGCCAAATTGCTCCCGACAAAGCCGAGTAGTGGAAAGTCCTCTGCCCATGCTTCTGGATTCCTCCCCACATACTCAAAAACTGCCGGAACCAATTGGCCCAAGGAAGCTGTGACAGCTGCATTGACCTTATCGTCGACTACCTTGGTCAACTCTTCTTTGGTCTGATCGACCGCCCGCGCGACCTTCTCGTCGATGGTCGGTTGAGTATGCTCCCGTCTCTTCTTTCTTTCCTCTGGCCTCTCGTTGTAGCATTTATTCCACGAGGCGCCATCTCCGACGCTGTGCACACATCCACCTGACGGAGTTTTGTCCACCGAGACATTTTTCAGTATGTTCAGGGCCCGATTGAACGGGTTGTCCCACTTGGGCCTCACCAATGACTTAGACCACTCATCGCTTTCGGCTGCCTTTTGGTGTTGCTCTTTGTGCAGAAGGAAAATTGATGGTTTACAAATGTGACAAAACTTATTCTCGGATTAATTAGAAGCTAATTAATATAAGGTGGTAATACAACAATTACCAGTAGTCTCATGAATTCTCTCGTGTTCGGGTCCGTGTAAAAGATCTTCTTGAGGGGGTCCCACTTGTGCCTGGCCCTGCTCCAGTTACGCTCCAGCGGGTTGGTGAACTCCGCCAAGGGGTCTGGAATTTCGTGACTTTCACGTTCGGCGTCCTCCTTGGCCCATGTGCTCCTCTTTCCCTCGTAACCACGGCTTCCGAGGCGGTGGGCAGGCGTGTTCCTGGCTTGGAGCCCCTGCATTTTCTCTGACTTTTGCTGCACTTCTTCTATAGCGCATGTCTCTTTGAATTTTTCAAAGTCCTCTTCTGTTATTGACGGATTGTCAACATGAATCTTGGACCATGGTTCATTCTTCATAATGGATTTTTTCACCCGTACTTTCCAGGCGTACAAGGCGTTGCTCAACGTCACCATTGCCTTGCTCTTTATGTTGGTCATGTTTTCATCATTCCATGGATGTTCTACCTCTTCATTCCGACCGGGGAAGAGGAACCTGTTGTGCAACTTTGTTAGGAGTGTTTTCTCCATATGTGGTATCTTCTTCAACTTTTCGTCGTTGATGTTGGCGGTTTCTGTGAGGATGCATCCTAGTTGATTGCCATAGCACTTGCACTTTTTCTCCGGCTCCGTTGGCTCTAATTTGGTGGGGTGCATCGCCGTGACCATGATTTTTCCGGTGCCGAGCTCATTTGATTTTCTTGCCCTCTTCGTCTTCGGTCCTTCACCGACTAAGTCAACATCGTCGCCGGACTTGGGGCGGTGTCAGTGCTGGTGCCAGTGCCACTGTCGGTGGCAGTGCGAGCGTCGGTGTCGGGGTTGGTATCACTGGCACCTTGCGTCCCCGATTTGCATTGGTCCAGGTAATTGAAATATTTATCTGCTTCCTGAAATTGCTCATCTCCGGCATGACGAGAACCCCGGGCTTCGTGTGGCTAGACATATTAATTTCCTACGAGTATTTAAATATAATAGTTTAATTCTAGGTTGAATAACATGAATAATAAAAAGGGACCTATTATAATAGTTCATGTCCTTTATAAACAGAATTAACCTAAATAATTCTGAAACGAAATTAACCTAAATAATTCTAAAAACAGAATTAACCTAAAACAACACTATGAATCTCTTCTTCTTGTGTTCCTCCTCTTCTTCGTCTCCTCCTCTTCCTCTAATAGTTCTAAAACAGAATTAACCTAAATAGTTCTAAAACAGAATTAACCTAAATAATTCTAAAAACAGAATTAACCTAAAAAATATAATTCCCTCTCCTTCCTCCTCTTCTTCCTCTCCTTCCTCTTCTACTTCTCCTCTTTTTCTTCTACTTCTCCTCTTCTTCTATTTTTCCTCTACTTCTCCTCTTCATTCACATTTCTGGCAATTCCAGGGCACTCCATATGTCCTAGTTTGTATGAACAGTAAATTAACTCCTCTATTTCACGATACCTATATTACCAATGATCATGCACTCATGCTTTTTCACATTACCATATTAATACCATTAACGATGATTTCTCTTTTATGTGCTACATGTGGTTCCGATTATGCACTCATTTAATACCTATTATTTTTGAAATAATCTTATAACCCATGAAAATTATCATCGTTGTTTGTTAACTCTCAAAAAATATAAGTAAAGAACGAGAGTGCAATTATTTCTTTAATCTATATGCCAGCATGCTCTAAAAGATATAAGTGAAGCACTAGAGCAAGTGCTAAGCTCAAAAGATATGAGTGAAGCACATAGATTATTCTAATAAATCATGGTGATCTTGTGTCCGTCTCAAGTGGGTGTATTCAAAAAACAATGATTGTGTAAAACTAAAACAAAAATCAAATAAAGCAAACGGCGCTCCAAGCCAAACACATATCATGTGACGAATAAAAATATGTCTCCAAGTAAGATATATCGATAGTGTTGAAGACGAAAGAGAGGATGCCTTCTATGGCATCCCCAAGCTTAGACACTTGAGTCTTCCTTAGAATATTACCTTGGGGTGCCTTGGGAATCCCCAAGGTTAGTCTCTTGCCGCTCCTTATTCCTTCATCTATCGTGATAACACCCAAAACTTGAAAACTTCAACACACAAAACTCAACAGAAACTTCGTGAGATACGTTAGTATAATAAACATATCAAATAATTTAGGTACTGTTATAAATTGATTCATATTTTATTATTGCACAAGTACCATATTCTAACTTCTCCATGACTTATACCCACCGATACAATCCATGGCATCATCAAAACAAGCAAACTATGCAATCAAAATTAGAATCTGTTTAAAATAAAACATTGTGTAATTATATAGTTAATTACCATACTTTGTAACTACAAAATTATGAAAAATTAGTTAGACCTGAGGAGTCTGTATAAAAATACCGTGTAAATAATTCAGATCAAAAATACGTTCGAGTAAAGTCAAATAAATTCTAGACTGGGCGCTAAAGTTTCTGTTTTTGCACCGCAATAATTCTACTTTCATTCAAATCATCCCAAAGGCTTTACTTAGCACAAGCAATAATTTAAACAAAAAACACAATCATTACAAAGGAAACAATCATGTTATCACACATAAACATAAAGTAAATGCAAAAATAAAAAGATAACTATTGGGTTGCCTCCCAACTAGTTATACTGTTTTACGCCCCTAGTTAGGCATAATGCATATGGTTCAAGTGGTCTCATCTTTGAAACTCCACCCATAAGTATCCCTCATGATAGATTCATAAGGTGGTTTGATTCTCTTTCTAGGTAAGTGTTCAGTTCATTTCCTTAATGCGAATTTGAACCATATGTTTCCCTCTTTCATATCTATTAGTGCACCTATAGTTCATAGAAAAGTGTTGGGGAACATTGCATGGGAAACAAAAAATTTCCTACGCACACGAAGACCTATCATGGTGATGTCCATCTACGAGACGAGATTTGGATCTACGTACCCTTGTAGATCGCACAACAGGAAGCGGTTAAGAAACGCGGTTGATGTAGTGGAACGTCTTCACGTCCCTCGATCAACCCCACGAACCGTCCCGCGATCCGTCCCACGAACCGTCCCGCGATCGGTCCCATGAACCTTCTCGCGATCCGTCACACGAACCGTCTTGCGATCCGTCTCACGATCCGTTCCGATCTAGTGCCGAATGGACGACACCTCCACGTTCAGCACACGTACAACTCGATGACGATCTCCACCTTCTTGATCCAGCAAGAGGGGCGGAGAGGTAGAAGAGTTCTCCGGCAGCGTGACGGCGCGCCGGTGGTGGTGATGATCTACTCCGGCAGGGCTTCGCCTAAGCTCCGCAGAAATACAATCTAGAGGAAAAACTTCGTGGTATAGGGTCGAGCAGCACGTGGCAAAGTTGTGTCCCAAAAACCCTCAATACCTCTAGTATATATAGGAGGGATGGAGGGGAGGAGGCAGCCTCAAACCCTCAAGGTTTGGCCAAAATTGGAGGTGGAGGAGTCCTACTCCAATCCTACTTGGAGTAGGATTCCACCTTCCCACTTGGAAACTCTTTCCACCTTGTGTTTTTTCCTTCTCAAACCTTATGGGCCTTAGTGGGAACTTATTCCAGCCCACTAGGGGCTAGTTTATCTCTTCCCATAGCCCATGAGACCCCTTGGGGCGTGACACCCCTCCTGATGGTCCCCGACACCCCTCCCGGCACTCCCGGTACACTACCGATGAGCCTGAAACTTTTCCGATGACCAAAACAGGACTTCCTATATATCAATCTTTACCTCCAGACCATTCCGGAGCTCCTCGTGACATAGTGGATCTCATCTAGGACTTCGAACAACTTTCGGTTACCAACACCTATACCTCAACTATACCGAAACGTCACTGAACCTTAATGTTGCAGACCCTGCGGGTTCGAGAACTATGTAGACATGACCCGAGACACTCCTCGGTCAATATACAATATTGGGACCTGGATGCCCATATTCGATGCTACATATTCTCCGAAGATCTTATCGGTTGAACCTCAGTGTCTAGGATTCATATAATCCCGTATGTCATTCCCTTTGTCGTTCGGTATGTTACTTGCCCGAGATTTGATCATCGGTATCCGCATACCTATTTCAATCTCGTTACCGGCAAGTCTCTTTACTCGTTCCTTAATACAAGATTCCATGACTTACACTTAGTCACATGGCTTGCAAGGCTTGTGTGTGATGTTGTATTACCGAGTGGGCCCCGAGATACCTCTCCGTCACACGGAGTGACAAATCCCAGTCTTCCTCCATACTAACTCAACGGACACCTTCAGAGATACCTGTAGAGCACCTTTATAGTCACCCAGTTACGTTGCGACGTTTGATGCGCATAAGGTATTCCTCCGGTGCCAGTGAGTTATATGATCTCATGGTCATAGGAACAAATACTTGACACACAGAAAACAATATCAATAAAACGACACGATCAATATGCTACGTTCATAGTTTGGGTCTTGTCCATCACATGATTCTCCTAATGATGTGATCCCGTTATCAAGTGACAACACTTGCCTGTGGCTAGGAAACCTTGACCATCTTTGATCAACGAACTAGTCAACTAGAGGCTCACTAGGGACAGTGTGTTGTCTATGTATCCACACATGTATTTGAGTTTCCAATCAATACAATTCTAGCATGGATAATAGGCAATTATTATGAACAAGGAAATATAATAATAACTAATTTATTATTGCCTCTAGGGCATATTTCCAAGAGTCTCCCACTTGCACTAGAGTCAATAATCTAGTTCACATCACCATGTGGTTTCAACAAATCCAACACCCATATAGTTCTGGGGTCTGATCACGTCTTGCTCGTGAGAGAGGTTTTAGTCAACGGTTCTGAAACTTTCAGATCCGTGTGTTCTTTACAAATATTTATGTCATCTTATAGATGTTGCTACTACATGCTATTCGGAAATACTCCAAATATCTACTCTACTATACAAATCCGTTTTACTACTCATAGTTATTCGGATTAGTGTCAAAGCTTGCATCGACGTAACCCTTTACGACGAACTCTTCAACCACCTCCATAATCGAGAAAAATTCCTTAGTCCATTAGTTACTAAGGATACCTTTGACCGCTGTTCAGTGATTCAATCCTAGATCACTCTCTGTACCTCTTAATAGACTTGTTGCAAGGCACACATTAGGTGCGGTACACAGCATGACATACTGTAGATTCTACGACTAAGGCATAGGGGACGACCTTCGTCCTTTCTCTTTCTTCTGCCGTGGTCTGGCTTTCGAGTCTTACTCATATGCACACCTTATAACACAGCCAAGAACTCCTTCTTTGCTGATCTATTTTGAACTCCTTCAAAAACTTGTCAAGGCATGCATTTCATTTGAAAGTTCTGCTTACCATTTTGATATATCTCCATAGATCTTGATGCTCAATGTTCAAGTAGCTCTATCCAGGTCTTTCCTTTGAAAAAACCCCTTTCAAACAACCTTTATGCTTTATAGAAATTCTACATTACTTTCGATCAACAATATGTCAACCACATATACTTTATCAGAAATACTATAGTGCTCCCACTCACTTCTTTGGAAATACAAGTTTCTCATAAACCTTGTACAAACCCAAAAGCTTTGATCATCTCATCAAAGCGTATATTCCTACTCCGAGATGCTTGCACCAATCCATGAAATGATCGCTGGAGCTTGCATACTTGTTAGTATCCTTAGGATTGACAAAACCTTATGGTTGTATCACATACAATCTTTCCTCAAGGAAACCGTCGAGGAAACAATGTTTTGATTTCCTATGTGCAATATTTCATAAATAATGCAACAACTACTAACATAATTCCAACAGACTTTTAGCATCGCTACGAGTGAGAAGTCTCATCATAGTCAACTCTTTGATCTTGTCAGAAACATCTCTGCGACAAGTCGAGCTTTCCCCAATGGTGAACAGTCACCATCATCGTGTGTCTTCCTTCTAAAGATCCATCTTTACTCAATAGTCCTACGACCATCAAGTAGTTCTTCCAAAGTCTACATGGATCCTCTCTCAGATTTCATGGCTTCTAGCCATTTGTCGGAATCCGGGCCCACCATCGCTTCTCCATAGCTCGTAGGTTCATTGTTGTTCAACAACATGACCTCCAAAACAGGGTTACCGTACCACTCTATAGTAGTACGCGACCTTGTCGACCTATGAGGTTTGTAGTAACTTGATCCGAAGCTCAATGATCACCATCATCAACTTCCACTTCAATTGGTGTAGGCGCCACAAGAACATCTTCCTGCACCCTGCTACACACTGGTTGAAGTGACGGTTCACTAACCTCATCAAGTTCCACCACCCTCCCACTCAATTCTTTCGAGAGAAACCTTTCCTCGAGAAAGGATCCGTTTCTAGAAACAAATACTTTGCTTTCGGATCTAAGATAGGAGATGTATCCAATTGTTTTGGATATCCTATGAAGATGCATTTATCCGCTTTGGGTTCGAGCTTATCAGAATGAAACTTTTTCACATAAGCGTCGCAGCCCCAAACTTTTAAGAAATGACAGCTCAGGTTTCTCCAAACCATAGTCTATACCATTTCATCTCAACGGAAATACGCGGTGCCCTATTTAAAGTGAATGCGGTTGTCTCTAATGCATAACCCATAAACGATAGTGGTAATTCGATAAGAGACATCATAGTATGTACCATATCAAAATAGGGTGTAGCTATGACGTTCAGACACACAACCACACTATGGTGTTCTAGGTGGCATGAATTGCAAAACAAATTCCACATTGTCTTAACTGCGTACAAAAACTCGTAACTCAGATATTCATCTCTATGATCATATCGTAGACAGTTTATCCTCTTGTCACGATGATCTTCACTCTGAAATAGCTTTGAACTTTTCAATATTTCAGACTTGTGATTCATCAAGTAAATACTCCCGTATCTACTCAAATCGTCAGTGAAGTAAGAACATAACGACATCCACTACGTGCCTCAGCACTCATTGGACTGCACACATAAAAAATGTATTGCTCCCAACAAGTTACTCCCTTGTTTCATGTGGCATGATTTGCATGTCTCAAGTGATTCAAAATCAAGTGAGTCCAAATGATCCATTTCTATGGAGCTTCTTCATGCATTTATACCAACAGGTATGGTTTGCATGTCTCAAACGTTTCAAAAATGAGTGAGTATACAGATCCATCAGAATGGAGCTTCTTCATGCATTTTATACCAACATGACTCAAGTAGCAGTGTCACAACTAAGTGGTACTATCATTATTACTTTGTATCTTTTGGCACCAATTATGAACATGTGTAACACTACGATCGAGATTCAATAAACCATTGAGGGTAATTATTCAAGCAAATAGAATAACTTTATTCTCTTTAAATGAATAATCGTATTGCAATAACCACGATCCAATCATGTTCATGCTCAACGCAAAAACCAAATAATTATTATTTAGGTTTTACCACCAATCCCGATGATAGAGGGAGCGTGCGATGTTTGATCACATCAACCTTGGAAACACTTCCAACACTTATCGTCACCTCGCCTTTAGCTAGTCTCCGTTTATACCGTAGCTATTATTTCGAGTTACTAATCACTTAGCAACCGAACCAGTATCCAATACCCTCGTGCTACTGGGAGTACTAGTAAAGTACACATCAATATCATGTATATTAAATATACATCTGTCGACTTTGCCAGCCTTCTTATGTACCAAGTATCTAGGGTAGCTCCGCCTCAGTGACCGTTCCCCTCATAATAGAAGCACTTAGTCTCAGGTTTGGGTTCAATCTTGGGTTTCTTCATTAGAGTAGCAACTGGTTTGCCGTTTCATGAAGTATCCCTTCTAACCCTTGCTCTTTTAGAAACTAGTGGTTTTACTAACCATCAACAATTGATGCTCCTTCTTGATTTCTACTTTCGCAGTGTCAAACATTGCGAATCAATCAAGGATCATCATATCTATCCTTGATATGTTGTAATTCATCACGAAGCTTTAGCTGCTTAGTGGCAGTGACTTTGGAGAACCATCACTATCTCATCTGGAAGATCAACTCCCACTTGATTCAAGCGATTGTTGTTCTCAGACAATCCGAGAACATGCTCAGCGATTGAGTTTTTCTCCTTTACTTTGTAGACAAAGAATCTTGTCGGAGGTCTCACACCTCTCAACAAGCGCACGAGCATGACATCTCAATTTCATCTCCTAGAACATCTCTTATGTTCCCCGACATTTCAAAACGTTTTCGCCGCCTTGCTTCTAAGCCATTAAGTATTATGTACTGAACTATCACGTAGTCATCAAAACGTGTATGTCAGATGTTCGCAACATCCACAGACGACGCTCGAGGTGCAGCACACCGAGTGGCGCATTAAGGACATAAGCCTTCTGCGTAGCAATGAGGACACCTCGGTTTTATGGACTTAGTCCGCAAAGTTGCTACTATCAACTTTCAACTAAATTTTCTCTAGGAACATATAAAAATAGTAGAGCTATAGCGCAAGCTACATCATAATTCGCAAAGACCATTATACCATGTTCATGATAATTAGTTCAATTAATCATATTACTTAAGAACTCCCACTCAAAAAGTACATCTCTCTGTTCATTTGAGTGGTACATAATCTAAATCCACTAACTCAAGTCCGATCATCACGTGAGTTGAGAATAGTTTCAGCGGTAAGCATCTCTATGCTAATCATATCAACTATACGATTCATGCTCGAACTTTCGGTCTCTTGTGTTCCGAGGCCATTTCTGTACATGCTAGGCTCGTCAAGTTTAACCCGAGTGTTCCGCGTGTGCAACTGTTTTGCACCCATTGTATGTGAACGTTGAGTCTATCACACCCGATCATCACGTGGTGTCTCGAAACGACGAATTGTCACAACGGTGCACAGTCGGGGAGAACACAATTTCATCTTGAAATTTTAGTGAGAGATCACCTCATAATGCTACAGTCATTCTAAGCAAAATAAGGTGCATAAAAGGATTAACATCACATGCAATTCATAAGTGACACGATATGGCCATTATCATGTGCTTCTTGATCTCCATCACAAAAGCACCAACACGACCTTCTTGTCACCGGCGCCACACCATGATCTCCATCATCATGATCTCCATCAACGTGTCGCCATCGGGGTTGTCGTGCTACTTATGCTATTACTACTAAAGCTACGTCCTAGCAATATAGTAAACGCATCTGCAAACACAAACGTTAGTTTAAAGACAACCCTATGGCTCCTGCCGGTTGTCGTATCATCGACGTGCAAGTCGATATTAACTATTACAACATGATCATCTCACACATCCAATATATCACATCACATCATTGGCTAAAACATATATTTAGTCGCATGACCTTCGATTTGGTGGCAAGTTAATAGCCTCGGTATAAGTTGAGTCTTCACAAGGTCCGAGGTCGACATACAAACACTTTTACTTTTTGAAAGAAATACCTTCATTTTACTCGGTGTAGCCACTCTCAACTGTCGAGTTTAACAGTTCTTATGGTACACCGATCAATTTACGCGTGTTGTGACACTCAACTTTTGACTTTCTACACCTGAGCTACTTGAACGGTTAAACCAGAAGTAACAATCGCAATGGTTCTCCATTTACACCCTTAGCCGGACAATGTGTAAGTGTAAAAGTAAGCACATCAATTGGGCAACCCAACTATTAAGCAAAGACACTAGTCAAAAATACTGCATATATATGCAAAATACTAAGGATGTTCGGCCGAGGACTTGTCGAGGGTACCTGGTCCTTTTATTGGGTTCGGCTCATATCGGATCCTCCCATTAATATGACAGATGTATTAAAGGGGTACATCATTGTATATATATATATATATATATATATATATATATATATATATATATATCAGATTGTTAGGTTCTCTACAATCGTAGTGGTTCTCTATAATTTTCTATTGTTTCATGCTATCATATAAGCAATCTTGTATGCTCTATGTGCTATTTTATATTATTTTTATGGACTAACCTATTAATTTAGTGCCCAATGCATGTTTCTGTTTATTTGCTTATTTCTGTTCGTTTCAGGAAAACTATACCCAACGAAGTCCAAACATGATGAAATTTTATTCTTTCCAGACCATAAGAGACCCTAGAAGCTTCTTCCTCTCTCAAAAACGAGACGACTTTGAGAGAGGAACATGCTTACACGCCGCACCCCAAGGGGGCACACGATGGGTGAGCTTTTGGGCCCCTTGTGGCTTTGGCTAACCTAATTCCACCTCTATATGTTCCCAAAATTCTAGAAACCACCACAGCAAGACCCGAAACAATTTTATCTCTCCCGCAAGCCTATGTTCTTTCACAATCCCATTTGGAGTTCATTTCCGGAGTTTGTCGGATGGGGAATACTTTATGGAGGCCATATTTGTCAACCTTGCTGCCTCCATGATGATGTGTGCGTAGTCCCCGAGAGGACCTACGTGTACATAGCTGTATCTAGATCTCCGTCTCTCTCTCTCTACGACCTTCAATACAATGATCTCTTTGGAGACCTATTCAATGTAATTCTTGCGGTGCGTTTGTTGGAATCTGATTAATTGTGGGTTTATTTCCGGATTATTCACTAAAGGTATTGCATATTTTCAGATATATTATGTGTAATTTGATAGCTATGTTTGCTTCCCGATCTATGAGTTTTCTTTGGCCAAGTAAGCGAGTAGATCATTAGAGGGAGCGGTGCATAGTAGTGGGTTCAATATTTTAGTGTCCTTACTCTGTGATAGGAGGAGTGGCAAGGCATGTATTTGTATTGTTGCCACTAAATGATAAAATGACGGGATTTGAACATATTATTTGGTCTTATCTTTATAAATCATGTCATCATGCTCCAAGCATTACTTTTTTGTTATGAACTTAATACTTCAAGATGCATGTTGGATAACGGTCGAGGGTGGTGCAATAGTAGTATATAGTAAGATTAACGGTCTACTTGTCACAACTGTAATGCCTATATATGTATTATGCCATGAATAATCACATAACTATGCACTTTTCTATCAATTGCCCAACAGTAATTTGTTTACCCACCGTATCATGCTTATGAGAGAGATGCCTCTAGTGAACGCTTTGGCCCCCGGGTCCACTTTTCCTAATAAATACCAAAAACACAATTACCTTGTTTTTTCATTTAATTTTCATTTTGTTCTATTATATACCTATCACTATCCAATTTAATCCTTGCAATTGGTGGGAACAAGGTTGACAACCGTCTTGCCTTCGTTGGGTGTGAGCATTCACTTTGTGTGTGTCATCTATTTGTTTGATAGACCTTGGTTCTTAATTGAGGAAAATATTGTCTGCTACTATACCACTTCATCCCTTCCTCTTCAGGGAAGACCCAATATCTATGACAAGTAGTACACCTCCACGATGTTCACCAGATGTTCTTCCTCGAGTCCGAGGATAATAGTCTCTACTTGCTATGGCACCATTTTTGGCCCGAGGGCACTTTAATGGCGATCGAATACTTTTAAAAGCAAATATAGGCGAAGGTTGTTGTTGTCACCTGAAGTTGTTAACCATCCCCGGGTCATCTTATGTTTGAAAACCTGACATGACTTGATTGTGAGGGATCTTGAGACACGTATATATTTATCCGAATAGTGTTTTGTAGTGTGTTGGAATCTTCTACACGAAGTAATGTTGCTACTTTGCACATGCGATGGCTTTTCCCTTGAAAAGGAAGGGGTTGATGTAGTAGAGTAATAACAAGTATTTTCCTCAGTGAGATCCAAGGCTCATCGAACCAATAGGAGAAGCACACAATCAACCGTCGACAATTACTTGACAAACAAGAACAAATACTTGCACCCATCGCGGGCAATGGGGTTGTTAATTCAGTTGTATTCATTAATTGGAAGGAGTAAATATAGTAGTGATAGATATATAAAATACAAAATAAATAAAAGGTAAATAAATTGCAGCGAGCAAATGGAGCTTAGGTAAATATGCGAAATAGGTCTGGGACGTAGTTTTCGCTAGAGGCATCTCTCTCAAGAACCTAGCACGCGACGGCTAAACAAACTACTGTTGGGCGATTGATAGAAAAGCGCATAGTTATGATGTTATTCATGACAATGATCATATACATAGGCATCATGTCCATGACAAGTAGACCGAAACAATTCTACATCTAATACTATTACTTCACTTCAAGATCGCTTCTATGCTTGCCTCTCTAGGTATTAAGTTCATAACAAACACAGTAACACATTAAGTAAGATGACATGATATAGATAAAGTATGAGAAGAAATATATTCGCACCCTTCTTTTTATCCTTAGTAGCAACAATACAAATATGTGACTCGCTACCCTTTCTGTCACTTGGTGAGGACATCACAAGATTGAACCTACTACTATGCACCACTCCCCGTGAAGATCTACTCATCCAATTGGCCAAAGAAGACTCATAGATTGGAAAGCTTATATAGCTATAATAATGATGCATACAAAAGTTTAGAAAAGACGCAAATATTTGCAATGAATAACCTGATCATTAACTTGCAACTCATCGGATCCCAACAAACACACCAAAAAATAGGATTACATCGGATAGATCTCCAAGAGGATCGAGGAGGACATGGTATACAAGATCAAAGAGAGAGCCATCTAGATACTAGGTATGGACCCGTAGGTCTTTGGTGAGCTACTCACACATCATCATGGAGGTAGCAAAGTTGATGTAGATGGACTCATTGATCGATTCCCCCTCCGACATAGTACCGGAAAGGGCCTCTAGATGGGATCAGTACAAAATAGAAACTTGTGATGACAGAAAAGGTGTTTAGGGGCTCCCTATGATGTTTTGGAAATATTTAAGAATATATATAGGTGGAATTAGGTCAAACACGTTACGGGGGAGTCACGAGCTCAAGGGCGTGCCCTACCCCTAGGGCGCACTATGTGAGCTCATCGCTCTCCCATAGGTCTTATCGTCTCCTACCAAACCTTCTTTGGTCCCTTCTGGTCCACAAATATTCATCGTAAAGTTTCATCATGTTTGGACTTTGTTTGATATTGAATTTTTGGAAAGTGAAAAAACAAGGACAAACATGAACTCGCACTAGGCACTAGGTTAATAGGTTAGTTCCCAAAAATGAAATAAAATGACCTTTCAAGTATATAAGATTGATACACAAGTAGCATGAAAAAATAAAAAATAATAGAAACGTTGGAGACGTATCAATCATCCCCAAGATTAATTCCTACTCGTCCTCGAGTAGGTTAATGATAAAACAAAATTTTTGGTGTTGAATGCTACACATCATGTTTATCATGTAATCACTTTACGGTATAATTATTTGAGAAATGATGAATTAATAGATATCAAAACAATAATAGAGATGAATGATAGGAAATAAGAATTGCTTTTCAAAATAACAACACCAAAGAATGTTATCCCTAATTCATTTAATCATGTAAGCAATGTCATAACTCTGGCTTCCTAACATCAATTAAAATCATGATTGGCATGAGCATGACCAAGCATTTGACTTGTACTTTCTCACACGCTTCAGCTTTTTCAACTTCACTCAATACTTGAGCATGAGCCATGGACTTTCAGCACTTGGGTGCAATAGAATGATGATAGGGATAAACAAGGGAAGACACGAGATTGTACATTCTCACGCTAACTAGGCGGATCGTTAGGCTATGGAGATGCCTTCCAATCGACATCGACGCGAGGAATAGGGATTGCCATGTAACTTTTGATCCTAGAGTTGTAAGTTTATGAAAGCTCTCCATTGAAACTTTGGGATGTGCATCTAACTCGCTTTATCAAAATCTCGGGAAATTGAGGAAGCCCATCATCGGAATATACAATCCAATTCTATAAGGTAAAATTCCCACTAGTATAAGAAAGTGAAAAAACATGGAGACTCCCTATATGAATAACATGGTGCTACTTTGAAGCAAAAAATGTAACAAAGGATAGTGGCATGCCCCTTCTCTCTTTTTCTCTCTTTCTTTTTTTCCTTTTTTCCGATTCTGGAACTAGGGATGGGAACTGGTCCCCATTTAATCCCATTTAAACCCACTTATTATCTAGTAGTTTAAAATTTTGTTTTTTCAAGGAAAATGAACTATGAAGCTAGAAAAAAGAGAAATAAATGGGACTTGTGGCTGCCACTTATTTGCCATTTACATCCCTATCTGGAACCTCATCCCCATTCCTTTGGAGGAATCATTAGTTTGCATCATCCTTTTTTATCATTGGAGTAATGCTCTACAAATGATGATAATACATTTCTATTCATTTTACAACTCGATAAAACTAAATAGACCCTATGACTACATATGAATGCCTATGGCACTATACGTGGATGTGCAATGATACTACTATAACATGTATACAATGATGAATGGTGGATGTGCCACATATATAATGTCGGCTATATGATCATGCAAAGCAAAATGACTATGGATGTCGAAGTCATAAGAATGATGGAAGTTGCATGTCAATATATCTTGGAATGACTATGGAAATGCCGTGATAGCTAGGTATGGTGTCTGTTTTGAGGAACATATAACAAATATTATAGTGACAGAGCATATCATATCATGGGGTTTGTATGAACCAGTGAAGTATGCGGCAATTTCAAGGTGAACGACCAATGTGTGATACCGAAGAGGCTAGCAAATTATGGAAGGATAGAAGTGATTACGGTCCAAAACCTCACATTAAACACAAGGAACTCAAGTACATGTTTTGTCCTATATTAGATCTCTCAAAGCAAAGAACTCATCGCATGCTCCTAGGGAGGACATTGGGAGGATTTAACAATCGCGCGCCACCGGCTAGATAACACACAAAGTTTTCAACCAAGGATACAAGACACTCCAACTTCTCGGTCATGCCATGGATGACACTTCAATGAATATTGGAACACAAACCTTAATATTATTATTACTAATCAATTTCCACAAGCTATTAAGCCTCCCTATTAGAACTCAAATATTGTTGATCATATGTTTCACATTTAGTGATCTACATGCAAGTTTTTATTATATCCTTCTTGTATACCTATAATTTTCTAACTAAACATATAACTAGTGCAAATTACCACTTCCTATTTCAAAGACTCTCAAAAATATTTAAGCATCAGAGTGCTAGGGATTTGTACAAAATATAATTTCCTTCGTTCTCTAACGATATAAGTTACACACATGATCCTAATTACCTTAGCTCGAAAGTTATAAGTGAAGCATAAAGAGCACCCTAATAAATTATGATGTGTGTGTGCCTCTCTAGAAAGATGTGTCTAGCATGAAATGATTATGGCAAGCTAAAAATTAATCAAACTAAAATACATGACACTCCAAGAAAAACTCATATCATGTGATGAATAAAGATATAGCTCCAAGTAACATACCAATGGATTGTAGACAAAAGAGGGGATGCCATCTGGGGCATCCCCAAGATTAGACGCTTGGGTTTTCCTTAATATTACCTTGGGGTTCCGTGGGCATCCCCAATATCAGGGTCTTGCAACTCCTTATCCCCTTATGCATTGTGATCTCACCCAAAGCTTGAAAACTTCAGCACACGAAACTCAATAGAGACCTCGTGAGATCTGTTAGTATAATAGGCAAATCATAAACTTTAGGTACTGTTGTAAGTAAGTTCATATTTATTATTGCATAATACATACTTAATTATAAATTTCCCATGACTTATACCCCTTGATACAAACCACAGAATCATTAAAACAAGAGCACTATCCAAGAAAAAACAGAATATGTCTAAAATAGAACAATATGTAATGACTATCTTAAAACCATACTTATGTAACTCCTAAAATTCTGAAAAATAGTCAAACCCGAGAAATATGTATAGAAAACTGTGTAAAAAATTCAGATCAAAAATACATTCCAGTAAAATCAGAGAAATTATATACTTGACATAAAAGTTTATGTTTTTGCACCATATCAATTCTTCTACCATCCAAATCATCCCAAAGCTTTACTTTGCAAAAACACTAATTAAAACATAGAAACACAATCATTATAGCTGAAAAAATCATGTCAACTCAAAAAAGTAAGTAAAAGCAAAAAATTAAAGGTGGAACACAGACTTGCTACAACATAAAAAGTGTTTCACGGCTCCGTGTGATGTTTTGGGAATATTTCAGAATATATAGAGGTGGAATTAGGTCAAAACACATTACACGAGAGTCGTCTCACGGGGCGTGCCCTACCCCCCCCCCCCAGGTGCACCTTGTGAGCTCATTGCTCTCCCGAAGGTATGCGAACCTTCTAGGGCCTCTTCTGGTCTAGAAAAAAATACTGTAAAGTTTCATCGTGCTTGTACTTCGTTTGATATTGATTTTGTGTAAAGTGAAAAATAAAGAAAAAACAAGAACTGACACTAGGCACTAGGTTAATAGGTTTGTTCCAAAATGATATAAAATGACGTCTAAAGTACATAATATTGATACAAAAGTAGCATGAAATATTAAAAAATTATAGATACGTTGGAGACATATTAAATGTACCCAACGAGCATAGGCCTCGGCCATTTAACACGGGTAGTGGAGCTTGTACCCCTATTTAGGGCCACCAACAATTTTTCTCGATGATATGTCCATTCTATTCTGACGCTTCAACTGTCGTTGTCTGTTTAATGCAGCTCGGACCTTGGTGCTTCCTAGGTTGCTTTTACCTCGGCAACAAATGTCGTCGTGTGCTCCTGTGTTCTAAGGGAGCGTTCAATTTTTACATTGATAGCAATGACATTGTTCGACCCTAGCATCTTAATCTTTCAGTAATTGTAGTGAAGGACTAAGTGAAATCGAGTGAAGGCAGTTCGCTCGAGGAGTGCATGATAACCACTTCAAAAGGGAACTATGTGGAATATTAACTCCTCGCTTCAAAAAATTTCAGGTCTTTTGAAGGCTACGTCTAAGGTCACACCTCTCGAACATTGCTCCTCAATTTCCGGTATGATACCCTTCAAGGTGGTACTAATGGGCTTGATTCTTTCCGGATCAATATGCATTTTCTTGATTGTATCGACGTATATCAAGTCGAGGATGCTCCTTTCGTCCATATATAAGGACTCGGTTCATATGAAAACTATCCACTATGGGATCGAGTATCATCGTCATTGTGCCACCATGATGGTTTCTTAGTCGAATATGAACAAGATTTCTGACCATGGATTATACTTTGGCGCTCCTCGCTCCACTAAATAAACCTCGCAGAGCGCACACTTCCTCTCCTTCTTGGTGACGTGAGTTGCATATATCATGTCGGCGTCCTTGAATTCACGAGGGGATAGTTTCTGGCCACCATTATTTGGACTAGGCTAGTCACTGTGTGCGTTACGAGGATGGACCTTTCCCAAGCTCTCAGACGCAATTTTGCCGATTTGCTTGACCACCCAACAATTCTGGTAAGAATGTGTAGCGGATTTGTCGGGGGTGTCATGGATGTCACATGGCTTGCTAGTATTTTGTCCAATGTTAATGGTCCATCTCTATTCCCTTGAAAGGGGTTCCTATTGTTGCCACCATGTTCGTTTAGAATCCAGCATTAACTGGCACCTCCTCGGCATCACTGTTATTTCCTCTATTGCGGCACTTGTTATTATTCTTGTGTCGAGTCTCTTCATTTCCATAACACACTTTGGAGGTGCTTGGGTCACTGTGAGAGTCGCTCTTTCGAGCCAGCCAGTTGTCTCACGTACATAGAAATGAGTCATTATGTATGTGAGGGATGCCATCGACCGAGGATTTTCCTATATGAGCTCTCTACTGAGCCATTCATCATGGATATTGTGCTTAAAGGCAGCTATCGCCTCCGCGTCCCGACAATCTACTGTCTGATTTTTCTTAGTCAAGTAGAATTTTTTGGTTGATTCCCCTGGTGTATGATATGAACGAGGTCATCGACATCTAGGAGTGAGACATAGATGTCCTGTAAGTTTTCTCGAAAGGCATCCTCAAGGTCCTCCCAATTACCGATGGAGTCCTCAGGCAGGCTCTTGAGCCAATGTCCGGCAGATCCTTTGAGCTTTAACAGTGGGTTTTTGATGGCATGTAGATTATCGCCTCGGGCCATGTGAATATGCATGAGCAAGTCCTCAATCCATATGGTAGGGTGTGTAGTTTCGTAATATTGCTTGATGTTGACGGGCTTAAACACATCTGAGAACAGGTGTTGCATGACCTCATGTGTAAAGCCGGATAAAACTATACAAGATGACTAGGCTGACATGTAAAGCCGGATAAAGCTATACATCCGACATTTAAAGCATATGGGCCGAATAGAGTATGGTGGTAGAGATCAAAAGGAGTCAAAGTGTAAAGAATGCCTCGCCTCAACTTGGCGGACCAACGGGCTATGGAGATGCCCATCAATCGATATCAATGCAAGGAGTGGGGCTTTCCATGCAACAGATGTAGTAAGAGCTATAAGTGTATGAAAGGTCAAATGAAACTAAGTGGGTGTGCATCCAACTTGCTTGCTCCTGAATAACTTGGGCATTTGAGTAAGCCCATCATCGGAATATACACACCAAGTTCTATAATGAAATTTTCCCGCTAGTATATGAAAGTGACAACTCAGGAGACTCTCTATATGAAGAACATGGTGCTACTTTGAAGCACACATGTAATAAAACAATAGTAACATTTCCTCTTCTCTATTTTTCTCTTATTAATTTTTCGTTTTTTTCGTTCTCTTTTTTCCTTTTTTTCTTTTTTCCCTGGGGGGGGGGGGCTCATTTGGCCTCCCCCATTTTTCATTTTTTTGATCCACAGTATCCACCTACTTGTGGGGGACTCATAGTCTCCATCATCATTTCCTTACTGAGACAATGCTATAATAATGATGATAATCACACTTTTATTTACTTACAACTCATTATAATTATAAAGCTATACAAGAGGACTGTATATGAATGTCTTTGGCAGTGTACCAAGATGTGCAATGATCTAGCATAGCAAAGATATCGAAAAATGGACAAGCCATGAAAATATCATGCTAGATATATTGCAATCATGCAAAGCAATATGACAATGAATGATTTAGTGATGTATATGATGATGATGGAAGTTCATGGCAATATATCTCATAATGGCTACGGGAAGTCCATGATAGGTAGGTATGGTGGCTGTGTTCAGGAAGATATAGGTTTGCTTATGTGTGATAGAGTGTGTCATATCATGGGGTTTGGATGCACCGGAGAAGGCTCCACTGATCCTCAAGGTGGGCAATGCATGGTACCGAAGAGGCTAACAATTATTGAAAGGTGTGAGTGCGTATATCCATGGATTCACATTAGTCATAAAGAACTGACATACTTATTGCAAAGCTTATTAGAGCTCTCATAGCAACGTACTACTTGCATGCCCCTAGGGAGGAGGTTCGTAGGAATTAACCATCCCGCGCCCCGGTTATAAAAACACAAAGGAATTCAATAAAGGATAAATTATGCTCCAACTTCATCGTACAACTAGAGACTATACGTGCACGCTTCAGGAATCACAAACCTTAACACTAATATTCTTACTAAACCACAATCATTAACTAATACCCCCACATATTACCATCTTAATATCAAAAACTATTGCAAGGAATAAAACATATCATATTCGGTGATCTACAAGTTTTATGTAGGATTTTATAACTAACCGTGTGAACAACCAATTCATGTTGAAACTCTAAATAGGTATACATGAAGCATGAGAGTTTAATTATTTCTAAAAATACCATGCTCTAATAAATATAAGTGAATAAAAATAGCATTCTATAAATAACGGTTTTCTATATGTATATAATCACGCATCCAAACTTCAAAAAATATAAGTGAAGCACACAAAGCATTCTATGAAGTCATACTCAAAAGACATAAGTGAAGTGCATGAAGCATTCTATAAATCAACTAAGGACTATCCCATACCAGCATGGTGCATTTATAAAATAAAAACAAAAAGCACACAATGCTCCAAGAATTTATGCACATCATGTGAATGAAACAAAAATTGAGACATACCAATAATTGTTGAGGAAGAAAGACAACAATTATTGGTATGTCTCAATTTTTGGTATAAACAGTTTCTTGCAAATTTCTTGAGTACTCATCTTTCTTGAGGAAGAAATATGGAAAAAGCACACAAAGTAAAGGCCAATACATAGTATAAACAGTTTCTTGCAAATTTATCGTATTGGAAACACAAAGAGGTGAAGATTTGTTCCTCTCTCATAATAATTGCAAGTAGGATAAGCAAGCACATGCATATTATATTCATCAAAATCATCATGTGTAGTGGTAAAACGCAACCCATCAATATAATCCCTAATAAGTGCAAACTTCTGTGATATAGTGTAGTTGGGAGAATTCAAAAAGATAATGTTATCATGTGTAGGTGCAAGAGAAACAATTTCATGTTTAACATAATTAACTATAGCAAGTCCATCTCCGTAAGCATCATTCATATTCGCATCATCGCCACAAGCATAGAAAACATCAAGTTCATCAAAAGGGATATTCAAACGAATCCAAGGAATCATAGCAATAGCATTCATCCTCCGGTAAGCACGAAGGCAGATTAAAAATGTATGAGTTGAAGAGTTACTCTCATTAAAAGGTGGGCACAGGTGATTGATCTCTACCATGCAACTTTATTTTTGTAGACGTTGTTGGGCCTCCAAGTGCAGAGTTTTCTAGGATAACAGCAAATTTCCCTCAAGTGGATGACCTAAGGTTTATCAATTCGTGGGAGGTGTAGGATGAAGATGGTCTCTCTCAAACAACCCTACAATCAAATACAAGAAATCTCTTGTGTCTCCAACACACCCAATACAATGGCAAATTGTATAGATGCACTAGTTCGACAAAGCGATGGTGATACAAGTGCAATATGGATAGTAGATATAACTTTTTGTAATATGAAAATATAAAAAAGCAAGGTAGCAAGTAGAAAATAGCGAGAAAAACACTGTGTAAATTCTTGGAAATAAGGCCTAGGGTTCATGTTTTCACTAGTGCAATCTCTCAACAATACTAACATAGTAGAATCATATGATCATCCCTCAACATGCGACAAAGAATCACTCCAAAGTTCATAAGTATTGGAGAACATAATATGAAATTGTTGTAGGTAGCAAACCACCTTAAAGTTATTCTTTCCGATCAATCTTTTGAGCTATTCCTATATGTGTCACAAACAAACCTAGAGTTTGTACTAAAATAACACCCATGATACATATCAATCAACCCTAATGTCACCTAGATACTCCAATGTCACGTCAAGTATCCGTGAGTTAATTACACGACATGTATCAAACAATTTCAGATTAATCATATTTAATTCAACACAAAGAACTTCAAAGGTTACCCCAGGAATTCTATCGGAAAACGTAGTATCAAAATGTGCAATCAACCCCTATGCATAGATCCCCAAGGACACCGGAGTCCGTAAGTTGATGCCATAACATATATCAAGTGAATCAATAGAATACCCCAATGTCACTACGGTTATCCGTATGCAAGACATACATCAAGTGTTCTCAAATCCAATATTCAGTCCAACATAACGATATCTCAAAGGGAAATATTTAATTCATAACAACAAGATGGCAAGGGAAAACACCATATGATCCAACTATAGTAACAAAGCCCACGATACATCAAGCCCCCAAACTGCAAAAGTCCATGAGATTGGGATCATGCACCACTCCTGAGCCGACACATGTACTTGACGTCCAAACTTCTGACACCCATCACACCGACGCACTATATCCTCTGCATCGGCGTGAGCCATCAACCAGTAGAAACCATGGCGAAAAGCTTTTGACACCAAAGATCATGACCTGGCGTGATGTCCACAATCACCTGCATGTATCTCATTGAGAATATCTCGCCCTTCTTCTCGCAACACATAACGCTGAAGAACCCCACATGTACTCCATTTATGTAACTCGCCTTTATGTATAACCATGGACTTGCACCGCCGCAAGATTTGTCTAGCAAATATTTCATCAGTCGGCAACTCGCCTCTGGCTAGATAAGCCATGTAAGGTACTGTCTAGTCTGGAGTTGCCCGGAGAGCCTCCACCAACTATGATTCCGGGTTAGGAATTGTTATGTCTTGCTAAGAAAGCAGCTTCACACAAGGGTTATGTAAGACATCTAAGAACACATTGGGGGGAACAGGCTTACGTTGTGATCCAAGTCGTGATAAAGCGTCACCGTCTCGTTCTGTCGACGATCAATATGATCAACCTGGTAGCCATGAAAATGACCCGCCACTTCGGTTACCGCACGCTGATAAGCTGGCATCAACGGGTCTTTCGAATCCCAGGTTCCTGATACTTGCTGAGCCACCAAAACTGATTCGCCTAATCATCTGACCAGGCTAAGGTTCATCTCCTTAGCTATCTTGAGCCCATGGAGCAAAGCCTCATACTCAGCCGCATTGTTGGTACAAGGAAACATAAGTCGCAAAACAAAGAAAAACTTGTCGCCTCGTGGGGAAGACAACACCGCTCCAGCTCCCGAGCCCTCCAACTGCCTAGAACCATCAAAATGAATAGTCCGGTGTGTGTTATCAGGCCTATCTTCCGGAATCCGCAACTCGGTCCAATCGTTGATAAAGTCCACCAGAGCTTGAGACTTGATGGATGTGCGAGGCATATAATTCACATGGTGAGGACCAAGATATATTACCCATTTAACAATCCGCCCAGTGGCTTCACAGTTCTGTATAATGTCCCCAATTGGCACAGGACTAACCATAGTGATCGGATCCTCGAGGAAGTAATGTTTCAATTTCCGGCTTGCCATAAAAATCCCAAAGACCAACTTCTGCCAATGTGGATATTGTTGTTTGGTCAAAGTCAATACCTCACTAACAAAATATACTGGCCGCTGAGTTGGATACTCCTTGCCTTCTTCCTTGCGTTCAACAACCACCACTACACTCACTGCTTTAGAGTTAGCAAGAAAGTACAAGATCATTGGTTCCTTGTCAGTTGGGGAAGCCAACGCGGGCAACTCAGCAAGTTGCTTTTTAAGGGCCTCGAAAGCCTCATTAGGCCCATCAGTCCAAACGAAGTGATCTGTTTTTCTGAGCAACTAGTAAAGAGGGATGGCCTTCTCACCAAGGCGACTTATGAAACGACTCAGTGCCGCAATATGACCCGCCATACGCTAGACCTGATTAATGTTAGCTACTACTGCAACAAAAGACCTTCCAACGGCGCCAGAAATAGGAGTGTTGCTTGATACTCCTCAGCAACGGCACCAGGAATCCTTCAGCTGTGGCTACGCCTTAAGGGACTTCCTAGGAAAGTATGCAAAGGATTTCCCCCGTGGCCTTGGAGCCTTGCGTTGGTGTTCCCTCAAAGCAGAAAGGGTGATGTAGCGAGCGGTGGTAAGTACTTCCCTCAGTTTGATAACCAAGGTATTAATGCAGTGGAGGAGTATCTCAAGATCCTGCACAAACACAAAAACTTACTCCCAACGCTATGAAGGGGTTGTCAATCCCTTATAGATTGTTTGCCAAGTGAGAACTGAAAGCAACAAAGTAACAAAGCAAAGTAAAAGCGGAGGTGTAAACGATGGATGTGAATAAACCTGGGGGCCGTAGTGTTTACTAGTGGCTTCTCTCATGAAAGCAAGTAGACGGTGCGTGAACAGATTACTGTCGAGCAATTGATAGAACCGCGCAAAGTCGTGACGATATCTATGCAATGATTATTTCTATAGGCATCACGTCCGAAACAACTAGACCGATACTTTCTGCATCTACTACTATTACTCCACACGTCGACCGCTATCCAGCATGCATCTAGTGTATTAAGTCCATAAGAACAGAGTAACGCCTTAAGCAAGATGACATGATGTAGAGGGATAATCTCAAACCAATGATGAAAACCCCATCTTTTTACCCTTGATGGCAACTACTTGATGTGTGCCTTGCTGCCCCTACTGTCACTGGGAAAGGTGACCACATGGTAGAACCCAAAACCAAGCACTTCTCCCATTGCAAGAATCATAGATCTAGTTGGCCAAACAAAACCCAAGACTCGGAGAGACTTACAAGGATATCAAATCATGCATATAAGAAATCAGCAAAGACTCAAATATATATCATAGATAATCTGATCGCAAATCCACAATTCATCGGATCTCGACAAACACACCGCCAAAGAAGATTACATCGTATAGATCTCCATGAAGATCATGGAGAACTTTGTATTGAAGATCCAAGAGAGAGAAGAAGCCATCTAGTTACTAACTACGGACCCGTAGGTCTGAAGTGAACTACTCACGAGTCATTGGAGGGGCGATGATGATGAGGAGGAAGCCCTCCAACTCCAAAGTCTCCTCCGTCAGGGTGCCGGGAAGGGTCTCTAGATGAGATCTCGCGGAAACGGAAGCTCCCCTGATTTTTTGCGGAATATTTGGGAATTTATAGGCCAAAAACCTAGGTTAGGGGGCGGCCAGGGTGGCCACAAGCCTGTCCACCGCCGCCTCCGCCTGGTGGCGGAGTGGGGGCTTGTGGGCTCCCTGGAGCCCACCTGGCTTGGCCCAAAAGCCCCCTGGTCTTCTTCCGTTCAGGAAAAAAATCATTTCAGGGTTTTTATTCCATTTGGACTCCGTTCCAAAAATCAGATTTGAAAAGAGTAAAAAACACAGAAAAAATAGGAACTCGCACTTGGCACTGAATCAATAAGTTAGTCCCAAAAAAAGATATAAAAGGTGCATAAAACATCCAAAGAAGACAAGATAATAACGTGAAACCATAAAAAATTATAGATACGTTTGAGACGTATCAAGCATCCCCAAGATTAACTCCTTCTCATCCTTGAGTAGGGAAGTGATAAGAATGAATTTTTGATGCTTTCATGCTACCTAACATAGGTGTCATTTGTAATTTCTCTTATGTGACGTGAATGTTCAGATCCATTAGATTCAAAACAATAGTTTGCTATTGACGTGGAAACAATAATAATTCAAGCAAACTAGCAAAGTAATCATGAACTTTCAAAATAACAAGGCCAAAAGAAAGTTATCCCTACAAAAGCATATAGTCTGGCTATGCTCTATCATCATTGCACAATGAATTTAAATCATGCACAACCCCGATATTGGCCAAGTAATCGTTTCACACCTTTACTTTCTCAAAAAATTTCAACTCCCACGCAATACATGAGCGTGAGCCATGGTTATAGCACTATAGATGGTGTGGAATGTAGTGGAGGTTGCAAGACAAAAAGGAGAAGATAGTCACATTAACTAGGCATATCAATGAGCTGTGGAGATGCTCATCAATAAATATCAACGTGAATGAGTAGGGATTGCCATACAAATGATGCACTAGAGCTACGAGTATGTGAAAGCTCTTAAAGAAAACTAGTGGGTGTGCATCCAACTTGCTTGCTCACGAAGACCTAAGGCAATTTTGAGGAAGCCTATCATTGGAATATACAAGACAAGTTATATAATGAAAATTTCCCACTAGCTATATGGTGGTGACAAAACGAGAAACTATCAATCATGAAGATCATGGTGCTTAATATGCACAAGTGTGGAAAAAGTGGTAGCATTGTCCCTTCTCTCTTTTTCTCTCATTTTTTTCTTTATTTTGGTGGGCTCTTTGGCCTCTTTTTTTGGTGGGCTTCTTTGGCCTCTTTTATTTCCTCACATGGGACAATGCTCCATTAATGATGATCATCACACTTTCAACTCAAAACTTAGAGTAACAATGACTCTATATGGAATGCCTTCGGTAGTGTACCGTGGCAATGATCTAGCATGGCATAGACATCAATGGAAACATCATGCTAGCTATCTTACGATCTTGCAAAGGCAAAGTAGACGTGGTGGCACATGTCATGGTGGTAGTTGCATGGCAATATATCTCGGAATGACTTTGAAAAAGCCATAGTAGGTAGGTATGGTGGCTGTTTTGAGGGAGGCTAATGGTGGGTTTTGTGCACCGGCGAAAGTTGCACGGCACTAAGAAGATAGAGATGGTGGAAGGTGAAAGTGCATCTAAACCATGGACTCAACATTAGTCATGAAGAACTCATATACTTGTTGCAAAAGTTTTATTAGTAATCGAAACAAAGCATTCAACGCATACTCCTAGGGGAAGGGTTGGTAGGTATAAACCATCGCGCGATCCTGACCACCACGCAAAGGATGACAATCAATATACTAATCATGCTCAGATTTCATCACATAGCGGTTCACCATACGTGCATGCTACGGGAATCACTAACTTCAACACAAGTATTTCTAGATTCACAACACCTTAGTAGCATGACTTCAATATTACCATAACCATAACTCAAAACTAATTGAGATGAATCAAACTTCTCTAACTATTAATGCACATGAGGGTGGATGTTTTCGTATCCCTTTGGATAACTACCCCTTTTGAGACTACTTTCAAAGCATAGATCAATTACCAAGCCACGCACCGCTGTGCTCTAAAATATATAAGTGAAGCACACAGAGCAAAAGTATCTAGCTCAAAGATATAAGTGAAGCACATGTGAGCTGAATTGTCTACCAAAAGATATAAGTGAAGCTCGACAAAATCATGGTGTGTGCATGTCTCTCTCTCTAGGTGTGCAGCAAGGATGATTGTGACACAACAAAAATAAAAGACTCCTATGATACAAGACGCTCCAAGCAAAACACATAACATGTGGTGAATAAAAATATAGCCCCAAGTAACGTTACCGATGGATTGAAGACGAGAGAGGGGATGCCTTCCCGGGGCATCCCCAAGCTTAGGCTTTTACGGCATCCTTGAATCGCTTCGGGTGCCTTGGGAATACCCAAGCTTGAGATCTTGCCACTCTTTATCTCTTTGTCCATAAGAACTCCACCCAAAACTTGAAAACTTCACAACACGAAACATAAACAGAAACTCGTGATAACATTAGTACAAGAAAGCAAACCACCACTTCCTTAGGTACTGTAGCAATCTTAAATTCTACTTGTGCTGATGTTGGGTTACTGTACTTTCAATCTTCCATGGCTAATACCCCCCGATACTATCCATAGTTTCATCAAAATAAGCAACCAACACAACAACATAATGTGTTAACGACAGACCAGTCTGTAGCAATCTGTATGTTTCGTATACCTCTGGTACTTCAAAAATTATGAAAAATTAGGAAAGTCTGGAGAATTTGCGTAGCAATCATAAGCAAAAATAATCGACTCAAAAGCTCTTACATAAAAAAATTTATATTCTTTTCGTGAGCAGAAAGTTTTTGTCTTTTCCAGCATGACCAAACGATCATCCCCAAGACTAATCATAACGGTTTTTCTTGGCACAGACGCAAAAAGAAACACAAAAAACACAATCATAACAGAATTATGAAAGTGTGGAAAAAAAATAAAAAGGATAGATTCATTGGGTTGCCTCCCAACAAGCGCTTTTGTTTAATGCCCTTAGCTAGGCGAAAGTGATGGAATCACGTATAGTCATCTTTGGTGCTCAAACCATAGGTAGCCCTCATCATAGATTCATAAGCCAATCTTATTTTCTTTCTAGGAAAGTGCTCCATACCCTTCTTTAAAGGAAATTTAAATCTAATATTCCCTTCCTTCATATCAATGATAGCACCAATAGTCCTTAGGAAAGGTCTACCAAGAATAATGGGACATGAAGGATTGCAATCTATGTCAAGTACAATGAAATCCACGGGCACATAGTTCTTATTTGCAACAATAAGAACATCATCGATACTCCCCATGGGTTTCTTGACAGTAGAATCTGCAAGATGCAAATTAAGAGAACACTCTTCAATCTCATGAAAACCAAGAATATCACATAAAGACTTTGGAATCGCGGAAACACTAGCACCAAAATCACACAAAGCATTGCACTCATAGTTTTTGATCTTGATTTTGGTAGTAGGTTCCCACTCATCATGAAGTTTTCTAGGTATAGAGACTTCTAGTTCAAGCTTCTCTTCAAGAGATTTCATCATAGCATCTACGATATGCGCGGTAAAGGCTATGCTTTGGCTATAAGCATGTGGATAGTTTGCAATAGATTGCATCAAAGAAATGCATTCAAACAAGGAGCAATTATCATAATTGAATTCCTTGAAATCCAAAGTGGGAGTCTCATTACTACCCAAAAATTTGACTTCTTCTACTCCACTCTCCACACCTTTATCATCAAGATAGGTGGACTCTGAATCATTGGGGCGTTTTTCAACCAAAGTGGATTCATATCCAGCCCCTTCATCAGTAGGTTTGACACGCGAAAACAAAGATTCAATAGGAGACACACCAAGCACTTTAAGATCTTTGTGATTTGCATCACTAGAACGCACCCTTTTAAACCATTCATGTCTAGCGCGAATTTGGGCGGTTCTTTCTTTGCTCTCATTCATGGAGATACGCATAGCTTTCAAAGTTTCATACAAGTTGATCTTGGGAGGAGCGCATCTAAGTTTCAAAGCATCAATATCACAAGACATCCTATCAACTCTCTTAGCCAAATCGTCTATTTTGAGTAGTTTTTCCTCTATGGACGCATTGAAAATCTTTTGAGAGTTGATGAACTCCTTGATATTACTCTCTAGATCAGAGGGTAATTTGTTGTGATTTCCATAAGTGTTGTTGTAGGAATTGCCATAATTGTTAGAGGAGTTACTAGGAAAAGGCGTAGGAACATAGTTTCCTCTAAAAGCATTGTTGTTGCCAAAATTGTTCCTACCAACAAAATTCACGTCCAAACTAGCGTTACTACTCTCAATCAAAGAAGATAGTGGCATGTCATTAGGATCTACGGTAGCGTTTCTACTAGCAACCAAATTCATCAACTCGTCCATCTTAGCACTAAGCGAGTTAATCACTTCTATAGCATGCACCTTTTTGCTAGCAGGCGACCTTTCAGTGTGCCACTGAGAGTAGTTGGTCATGATATTGTCTAGGAGTTTTGTAGCGTCTCCTAACGTGATTTCCATGAACGTTCCACCTGAGGCGGAGTCCAAGATATTGCGAGAGGCGAAATTCAAACCAGCGTAAAAGATTTGTATAATCATCCAAAAACTCAAGCCATGAGCGGGACAATTTCTAATCATGAGCTTCATCCTCTCCCAAGATTGTGCAACGTGTTCATGATCAAGTTGCTTGAAATTCATGATATTGTTACGTAAGGAGATGATCTTAGCCGGCGGAAAATACTTGGATACGTAAGCATCTTTGCATCTATCCCAAGAATCGATACTATTTTTAGGCAAAGAAGAAAACCAAGTTTTTGCGCGATCTCGCAACGAGAAAGGAAAAAGTTTCAACTTAATCACGTCATTATCCACATCTCTTTTCTTTTGCATATCGCAAAGCTCAATGAAGGTATTGAGAAGGGATGCGACATCTTCACTAGGTAGGCCAGAGAATTGCTCTTTCATAACAAGATTCAGCAAAGCTGTGTTGATTTCATACGATCCGCACAAGTGGCGGGAGCAATCAGAGTACTAATAAAATCATTATTATTAGTGCTCGAGAAGTCGCAAAGTTTGGTGTTTTCAGACATGATGTCTTCAACAAACAAACAAGCACACAAGCAAGCAAGAAAACCAGCAAAGGAAAACGAGAAAGGCAAAAGAAAACGACAAAGGAGAAAGGCGAATGAAAACGGCAAATGTGAAGTGGGGAGAGGAAAACGAGAGGCAACTGGCAACAAAAGTAAATGCAAGAGAAGAGTTTGTGAGACCTACTTGGATAGATCTTGATCTCTTCTCCCCGGCAACGGCGCCAGGAATACTTCTGCTACTGCAACAAAAGACCTTCCAACGGCGCCAGAAATAGGAGTGTTGCTTGATACTCCTCAGCAACGGCACGAGGAATCCTTCAGCTGCGGCTACGCCTTAAGGGACTTCCTAGGCAAGTATGCAAGGGATTTCCCCCGTGGCCTTGGAGCCTTGCATTGGTGTTCCCTCGAAGCGGAAAGGGTGATGTAGCGTAGCGGTGGTAAGTACTTCCCTCTGTTTGAGAACCAAGGTATCAATCCAGTGGAGGAGTATCTCAAGATCCTGCACAAACACAAAAACTTTCTCCCAACGCTATGAAGGGGTTGTCAATCCCTTATAGATTGTTTGCCAAGTGAGAACTAAAAGCAACAAAGTAACAAAACAAAGTAAAAGAGGAGGTGTAAACGATGGATGTGAATAGACCCGGGGGCCGTAGTGTTCACTAGTGGCTTCTCTCATGAAAGCAAGTAGACGGTGGGTGAACAAATTACTGTCGAGCAATTGATAGAACTGCGCAAAGTCGTGACGATATCTATGCAATGGTTATTTCTATAGGCATGACGTCTGAAACAGATAGACCGATACTTTCTGCATCTACTACTATTACTCCACACGTCGACCGCTATCCAGCATGCATCTAGTGTATTAAGTCCATAAGAACAAAGTAACGCCTTAAGCAAGATGACATGATGTAGAGGGATAATCTCAAACCAATGATGAAAACCCCATCTTTTTACCCTTGATGGCAACTACTTGATGTGTGCCTTTCTACCCCTACTGTCACTGGGAAAGGTCACCACATGGTAGAACCCAAAACCAAGCACTTCTCTCATTACAAGAATCATAGATCTAGTTGGCCAAACAAAACCCAAGACTCGAAGAGACTTACAAGGATATCAAATCATGCATATAAGAAATAAGCAAAGACTCAAATATATATCATAGATAATCTGATCACAAATGCACAATTCATCGGATCTCGACAAACACACCGCCAAACAAGATTACATCGGATAGATCTCCATGAAGATCATGGAGAACTTTGTATTGAAGATCCAAGAGAGAGAAGAAGCCATCTAGCTACTAACTACGGACCCATAGGTCTGAAGTGAACTACTCACGAGTCATTGGAGGGGCGATGATGATGATGATGAAGCCCTCCAACTCCAAAGTCCCCTCCGGCAGGGTGCCGGGAAGGGTCTCCAGATGAGATCTCGCGAAAACGGAAGCTTGCGGCGGCGGAAAAGTATTTTCGAGGCTCCCCTGATTTTTTGCGGAATATTTGGGAATTTATAGGCCAAAGACCTAGGTCAGGGGGCGGCCAGGGAGGCCACAAGCCTGCCCACCGCCGCCTCCCCCTGGTGGCGGAGTGGGGGCTTGTGGGCTTCCTGGTGCCCACCTGGCTTGGCCCAAAACCCCCTGGTCTTCTTCCGTTCGGGAAAAAATCATTTCGGGGTTTTTATTCCGTTTGGACTCCGTTCCAAAACCAGATTTGAAAAGAGTCAAAAACACGGAAAAAACAGGAACTCGCACTTGGCACTGAATCAATAAGTTAGTCCCAAAAAAGATATAAAAGGTACATAAAACATCTAAAGAAGACAAGATAATAGCGTGAAACCATCAAAAGTTATAGATACGTTTGAGACGTATCATGAGCCGGCTTCCCAAGCGAAGTTATCGCCTTGATTTTTTTCGGTGAGGTTCAATGCCACGCTTGGACACCAGGAATCCCAGTAATTTTCCTACAGGAACCCCAAACACGCACTTCGTCGTGTTAAGCTTCATCTGATACATCCGTACGTTGTCAAATGTCTCATTGAGATCGCCTAGAAGTGTCTCCTTCTTGTGTGACTTCACCATGATGTCATCGACATAAGCATGAATGTTACGTCCAATCTGACTGTGCAAACAATTCTGAATGCAACGTTGATAACTCGCCCCCATGCTCTTGAGCCCAAAAGGCATTGAGACATAGCAAAAAGCACCAAAAGGAGTTATAAAGGCCGTTTTATCTTGGTCCTCCTTCGCCATCTTGATCTGGTGATAACCAGAGTATGCATCCAGAAAGCACAAAAAGCTCACAACCCGCCGTAGAGTCCATGATTTGATCAATTCGGGGGAGGGCGAAAGGATCCTTGAGACATACTTTGTTGAGGTCTGTATAGTCGATGCACATGCGAAAGGTGTCGTTCTTCTTGAGAACTAAGACCGGGTTAGCCAACCACTCAGGATGAAAAACTTCGACGATGAACCCGACAGACAGGAGCCGGGCGACTTCTTCCCCAATTTCTTTACGCCTCTCCTCATTGAAACGACAAAGGTACTGACGAACCGGTTTCATCTTGGGATCTATATTGAGATGGTGCTCGGCGAATTCTCTCGGTACTCCCGGCATGTCAAAAGGTTTCCATGCGAAGATGTCCCGATTCTCACGAATGAATTGAATGAGCCGCTTTCCTATTTGGGATCCAAACCGGTCCCAATAGTAAACTGCTTAGAAGAGTCGCTTCGTGTGAAATCAACTTGTTTATCATCTGTCAGCTTGAACTTAAGGGGTGGCTCAGAATTAACAGTTGGTTTTTTGAGCGGGCTCATGTCAGCTGGGTCGACATTGGCCTTGTGGAACTTCAACTCTTCAGCAACGCACACCAACTCAGCATATGCAGCTTCTCCTTCTTCGCACTCCTGTGCTATCTTTTGATCTCCATTGACTCTAATGGTGCCCTTAAGACCAGGCATCTTAAGCTTAAGGTATACATAACAAGGCCGGGCCATGAAACGGGCATAAGCCGGCCGCCCGAACAAAGCATGGTAAGGACTCTTAATTTTGACCACCTCAAACATCAACGCCTCACTCCCGTAATTGGACTCATCACCAAATGCCACATTCAACTTGATCCGCCCAACATGATACGTCGACTAGCCCGACACAATGCCATGAAAAATCGTGGTTTAAGGCATCGAGTCCTTCTCGGCGAAGTTCATCCTTCAAAGGTGTCAAAGTGTGTATCCTTCAACCCGAGGCGCCACCACCAACGCCAAGTCGCCATGGTTGTCAATCTGGGCAGGGTGATCAGCTCTACTCCACGTGGCAGGCTGTTCAGACCAGTGTAGGTATCTAGGAACCGCCGGCTCAGCCATGTTGATTGCCCTCTGCTTTACTTTCTTATCCCTTTTACAGGTGCCAGTGGTGAAGACATGATATTGACCGCCATTCAACTGCTTAGGATTGCTCTGGAAACCTCCCTGGTTGTTTTGATGCTGAAACCCGCCCTGGTCATTATACTGCTTACTACCTTGGCCAGACGACAGTTCGCCATTGTTATGTGAGCCGCCTCGCCCGTGTGGACCCGGGTTAGGAAAATCGTCAAACGAGCCACCTCGTGACCCGCCCGGGCCAAATTGACCCTACTGGGTGCCATCGTTACCTCCTTGGTGGTCTGTGGACGCTTGAAGACGGAATTCCTGCATTACAAAAAAGTTTTCCCAAGAGTGAGCAGACGGAGCACCTCGGGTACTATGTTTAGGGAAAGGTCCCTTAAGCAGCTCTTCGTAATTGCGAGGTTTTCTTCCACCGAAACCCCGATCCCGACCGAGGTTCCGACGCTGGTTTATGGGTCCGGCACTAGCGTTAGCAACAAAATCAGATACATCATCTTGCTGCCTCCTTTTTCCTTGACCTCCCTCGTTATTGTTGCACCCTTGAGTCTGGAAGTGACCCTTAGCTCCATCTCCCCTTTTAAATTCACTAGCCTTATCATCATCAGAGCCGACATCCTTCGTGTCGTCTGACTCGGCGTACCTGGTGAGGGTGTCCATCAACTCGCCCATATCCTGCACCTTTCAATTAAGAAGGCCGAGCTTCAATACCAGAGGCTGAAAATGACAGTTCTTTTCCAAGACCAGCATGGCCTGAGCCGCCGAGATGTCGTCCGAAGAATGGATAATCTCCGCGACTCGCCTCGTCCAGTGATGAGCCGACTCATCCGCTCGTTGAACACAATGTTGAAGGTCTATGATCGTCATTGGACGCTTGCAAGTCCCTCGAAAGTTCTTTACGAAACACTCCTTGAGTTCTGCCAAGTGTTGATGGAATTGGGTGGTAAATTCTTCAACCATGTGCGAGACGGCCCTTCTAACATCATGGTGAAATACTTGGCGCAGACCGCGTCAGTAGCGTCAAGCATGTCCATAGCCAGCTCGTAGCTCTCAACCCATACCCTCGACTCAATATGAGGTGTATAATTGGGCACCTTACAAGGGCTCTTGAAGTATCTAGGCATGCGCTCGCTGCGCGGAGCAAATGATAGACAGGGGACCCCTACATTCCTCCCTCCCGATCCACTATACCCACGAGCCAACTGGGCATACGGTGGAACTCCATGGCCCGCCAATGTCGCCGCCGCCTCTGCTTCTACCTGTCGGGCGGCTCGTGCGGCATTGACAAGCGCCCGAGCATTTGATGCCGGTGGTTCGGGCGGGTTGATTTGAGGTTGGTGTCGATGGCCTCCGTGGGAAACCGCAGGGGAATCATCTGGGCGACTCTTAGTATCGCTTGCCTGTGGCGCGGAGTGCAGTTGATCATGAGTATATGAAAACTGCGTCTGCTGGACCACCGCCGTTTTTAACATCTGGATGGCGTTCCTAGCTTCCACCTCAAGGGCGGTGTTCCCACGAATAGGGAGAGACTCCAAGTGACGGGTCGCAGCCAGCATGTTGTCCACCGGGTTGGAGAAGTGACCTTGAGTTGTTTGGAAGTGTTGAGCCGCCCGCGGGGTCGGTGGGGGTTGCATTGGCTGCTGGATGATCTCGACATGCGGGTCATTCCGACGAGGCGGGTTATGCTCCGGGCTAGGCGTATGTGGGCTGCTAAACATGCGGGTAGGGTCAAGGTTGGCCGGGACATGACTCTGATGCCTCATCTTGACCCGGCCTCTCAGCGCGGGTCTCATGGTGGCTCAAACATTTCCTGTTCAAGATGGGCCATGACTTATCAAGCAGAAGGCGTAAGGTGAAGTCGGAAGAGCCAACCGTGGCCCAAGACAGAAAGATGGCGACTTGTGGCCCATATAGGAGAGGGGCTTCGAGAAGTTTCCTTGCGATAAAGGTAAGGCGAGTTAGAGATATTTCACGTCAAGAATAATACATGACCCGGACTCTTGTAACCCTCGGGCCTCGACTTGTATATAAAGGTGAGTCTCTAGGGCTGATAGACTTAAGTTACCAGCAATTGAGAGCTAGGTCAGACGAATCCGCACCCCTGTAATCAATTTCCATAGCAATATACACAGAACATGACATAGGCTTTTACGTCGATTCGAGGGGCCGGACGTGGGTAAAATCGTCTCTTTCTTCCTGCTAACCCCTTTGAGTCGCCACATGGTTGCGATGCCCTCATCTCTAAGTCCTCTCAGGAGGACATCTACCATGACAAAACCACTCGGGGATCATAATTTTCACTAGAGGCTTCTCTCTCGAACACCTATCATATGATGGGTAGACAAATTACTATTGGGCAATAGACATAAAAGCGAATAGTTATGATGTTCTTTACGGCAATGATCAGGTATATAGGCATCATGTCCGTCAACTAGTAGACCGAAATGATTTTTCATCTACTGCTATTACTCCACTTCGAGAGTGTTTCTATGCTTGCCTCTCTAGGTATTAAGTTAATGACAAATAGAATAGTGCTTAAAGAAAGGCGACATGATGTACACAAACTAAACCCAATCAATATGAATAAACCCCATCATTTTGTTCTTAATGGAAACAATACAAATATGTGTCTTATCCCATTCTGTCACTGGGATATAGAGCACCACAAGACTGAACCCATTACAACGCACCACTCCCACTGAAGATAAATCAATATAGCTGGCCAAAACAAACAAATAGACCGAAGAGAAATCTGAAGCTATAATGATCATGCATGAAAAACTTCAGAAAAGACACAATTATTTTCAGTGTATAATCTGATCATCAACCCACAATTCATCGGATACCAACAAACACACTGCAAAAGAAGTTTACATCAGATATAACTCCAAGGAGATCAGGAGAACATTGTATTGAAGATTAAAGATAGATAAGAAGCCATATAGCTACTAACTATGGACCTGTAGGTGTGTGGTTAAATAGTCACACATCATCATGGAGGCAACAAGGTTGATGTAGAAGGCCTCTAGATGGGTTTGATACATCTTCAACGTATCTATAATTTTTTATTGTTCCATGTTGTTATATTATCATTCTAGGATACTTTTTGAGTACTAATTTAACAATTTCTAATATTTTTTAGCACTAACCTATTGACCGAGTGCCCAGTGTCAGTTGTTGTTTTTCGTGCGCTTTTTCTTTTCAAATATACAGTACCAAACGAAGTCCAATTGTCCCGAAGCTTTTTTTTGGACCAAAAGAAGACCTCGAAGCCTCGGGAGAAGACCAGAGTCCATACAAGGGAGGCACAAGCCAACAGGGCGCGGTCAGGGGGTTGGCACCCTGATGGCTTGTCCCTCCCGGGTGGCCCCTCTACCTCCATTATCTGGCCTATAAATTCACATATATTCCAAAAACCCAAAGGACGATCACGAAACACTTTCCACCACCGCAAGCCATTGTTCCACGGTGATCCCATGCGGGCTCCGTTTCAGCACCCTGCCAAAGGGGGGATCGATCACAGAGGGCCTCTTCATTAACCTTGTTGCCCTCAAGATGTAGCGACCCGACTCAAAACGAGTCAAGCCTCTGTGTATCTGTGCCATCCCTGGATCAGTATGCTGGCACACACAGTACATCAATGTATATATCAAAGTGCAATCACATGTAAATAGCGTAAAACTGATATATACCTTAAAAATCTCAGCGGAAACAGTCAAAGGGAGTGGAGTCCCAATAAACACCAACGGCAAGTTGAGTGCGGACCGTAACCCTGAATCGTACTCTTACTCGTCGAAGAAAATATCTGCAACATAAGACGTTGCAACCGTGTAGGTCAGCATATTGAATATGCCGGCAAGTCATCAAAGAGAGGGGGTGAAATAATAATCATCTATTCTACATGCATATATGGCACGTGGGGCTATAAGTTTTTAGCGAAAAGCAAGTTTTCTCCTACATCAAGAGAGGGTTAAAAGCAAAATATTACTACATTGTTTGTTGTTAACGAGATGGTTCCGCCAACCAATTCTCGTACCCGAGTTGTCAATAATTCCCACATCATTATTAAATTGTGTTGAGAGTTCACGAAAATTTCAATGCCTTCGGCTCAAGTTGTCCATGACCGTGGACACGGCTAATCGATTAGGTTTGAGTACTCTGCAGAGTTTTGCACACGTTCCCCACAAGATTTGATCGCCCCCGAGTATGTCCTCGCACTTCAGGGTGTTTGAAGACCAGATGATCAAAACATGGTCTTTCAACGGGGCCCTCTGATCCCCTGTCGGTGCCCATCCAATCCTACCGTTCTTCTACATCTGCTAGCACCGCCTGTCCAGAGTCGCCACATTATCCAACCAAGCCAGAGTCCATAATGACTTGTGGCTGTGCAGGTAAGCCTTGGGTCTTGATGCCTCCGTCCATCTCTTCGAGCCTGGGTGAAGCTTTCCGCAAGATGTCATGGCACGTCTCCATGCATCCCGGGTCGTCCACTGGTTTCTCCAGGGAGCCCATCTAAACTGTCCTTCACCCAGAGTTGCATTGCATCATGAGGTCTTGAAAAGTCTTGACTTAACCGGTCTTGTTTATTAAGTAAATCTCGCGTCACTCGTGATAGGCTCTCAACCAGAACCCCGTCTACACAAGCATAGCATAATAGAATTCGTCGTCCCGGGCCAAGTAACAGGGTTGTTGGGGTGCCTACCACATGATACTACATCAAGTAACCATATTTTTCCAAGTACCTAGTCAGCATGCAAATGGGTATAGGAAGGTAGAACGACAATGCATGAAAACATAGGTGATACATGATCAAATGACTTGCCTTGCTGATAGTTGTCGTTATCAAGCACTTCTAAGTAGCACGCTTCGCACTCCGGGTGATCTATCGATACAAAGAAATACACACCATAAGCACTACAATCATTAACAAGCAAAATAACATCGCTAGCATAAAACTACTATTGCATAAAGTGAAGAAATTCACTTCACCTAATCAAAACAGAATCTGTTTTTGATAAAACCCCACGTAAAAATATTTAAAAAAATTGAAACTTAAACTACAGAAAGATATGATCACTAGGAAGAAGCAGCAAAAATAATCAAATTAAAAGATATTTTTAAACTCCCGGAATAAGCAAAACAAGCTTTAATTCAAATCTGATCTAACTCAATTTTTATAAATCCAAACATAGACAAAATATATAATTTTGGAAACTACAAGAAAATTGTGATCTAACGCAAAAAGAATCAGCATCATTGGACTTCTAGATCAAAATTTATAAAGAAAAAAAAGGGGACTAAATCTGTTACAGAATTAATCTGAAAACAAAAACGGCGACGTGGCAAGATCTGATTGGCTAATATGTGTGCACGTTTTTGGCTATCTAGCAAACGTCCGTAAACTAACCAATCCACGTCGGCTAACAAGAAAAACCACCGGTTCTTTTACAAGAACCGAAGGGGTATGTTTCTTTTGATGTGATCTGCTGGATCTAGATCTAACGGTAGACTAACAAAACAAAAAAAACAACACAAACAAAAAGAAAAAAGAGGAAGGAGGGGTTACCTCTCGTGGCTGAACGCAGCAGGGGCTGCCCTTGGCGATGGTGAGCTGCGCCGGCGAGGGGGCGAGGGCACTCCGACGAGGGAGGGGCCGGTGGGGGAGGGGGGAGTCCCTGGGGGGGCGAGGTGCAGGGGGTCGCTGTAGGGCGATGGGAAGGAGCAGGGGATGTTCCTAGCGAGGGGTGCAGGGGAGAGCTCTTGGTCGATGGGGGGGTGGGGCGACGGGGAAGGGTGGTAGTGGTGGTGCAGCGGGGTAGGGTGGCTTGCTAGGGAGGGGAGGGACCTACAGGGGGCGAGGTGGTTAAGCTCGTGCCGAGCTCCTATCGACAGAGAAGATGGCGATGGTGGCGCTGAGGCTACGGGCGGGGAGAAGAGGAGTTAGCTAGGGGAATGGAACGAGGAGGGCGAGGGGGTTCTTATAGGGGCGAGCGGAGGCGAGGGGAGGCAACTAATCCCACGAATCGGGGGAGGGAAGCTTCCATGGAGCTTCTGCCATTGCGTGGGAAGGAAAGGAACGAGAGGAGGAAGAAGAAGTGTCGGTTGGGCCAATTTTGGGAAGTGCATTAATGGGCCTGCTCTAGTTTCCAAATAATGGGGATTCCTTTCCTATTTTTAAAACCGAAAAGTAAACAATTAAAAGGGAAACTAAATAAATTCGGAATATAGAGTTTCTATATACTAACATTATCAGAAAAATAAAATCTAAATGATGGGCATTTTTCCACGGCAAAAATAAAAACTTTAAAAAAAATGTTTTTCACAAAATCCCCTAAATGCTTTATTTCTTTTTGCAAATAATTTTCAAATAAACCCTGCGGTTTTATGGTTCAAATACTTCAAATAAATGCCCCTGGTTTGGAGGGTCATGTTCCTCCACTCTTTCTTGCTTGGCAAGATAATAATCCCGGCACTCCGTGAGTGAAAAAGAAAATGAATTTGCAAAACAACGATTGGAAAAAAATTCAAATGCCACCTTCATTCAAAATCTTTATAATTTGAAGAAGTCATGCCATCTTCTCTCATTGATTCTAAATTGATGAATTTGAATTCACTGGAGAAGGGGAAAGTCATTTTATTCCCTCTCATTCAAAAGTTTTTGAAAAGTTTCAAACTTGACTCAATTTTCAATCACTCAATCAAACAAACAAGCAATCTAATAATTATATTAACATTCCAAAACTTGGGATGTTACAAACCTACCACACTTAAAATGAATCTCGTCCTCGAGATTCGAAGAGGCTAGAAAGAAAGGTTAGGGTTTGGGGGTCTTCTAACAAATCCAACCTCCAGCAAAGTGGGATGCTACCACACTTAAAATGGAGATTGCTGGTCACTTAAAACTTTAACAATCCCCTGGGGTTTTGGCATCTAACTCCTCACAGTCTTCATATCTTCCGTTATATTCATAACGTCTCCATCAGAACTAGGGTTCTTCTGTTGATATAAGCTTCTTCCGTTACTGGGTCTTCTTAACTGACAGTCTCATGGTCAATTCTAAATAACCTATCGATGATTCTCATGGTGGTCTACCATTTGTGGTTATCCTACAAAGAGAGGGGTCTTGGTTTCAACCTGACCATAATATTTCTTACGCGTGACAACAAGTGCCATGTACATGGGCTTTCATCATACCATTCTAAGGCTTAAACACAAGCTTCAAAGAACGTCGTCTCTCACTATGGGTAAGTCTCTCAGATTTACCATTCCGAATAGCAAGATAAATGATAAGAGTAAGTCGTCATGGTGATCAATCCATTCCGCACCCAAATCATTTCTCTGTATAAGGTTTAGCGAATCTCGCATTCTAACACTTGGGAATCCTCACAAGCATTGCAGAATTTTTCTTGCCCACGAACGAAGTTCGGATAATCCATTGTTTCTGCAAGCTGAACAAAACATCTATCGTATCTTCACAACTCTCGGGTTTTTGTATGCTCCTAAGAAAACGTTTGCTGATCCATCTTAGCTTTTTCCAAGTTTCCTTCTCCAAATAGGTAGTACTTGATCCTTATTAGTCCCGAGGTCTGTGGGTTGCACGCATACTTGGAATCGCTACGCCTTAAATCCTATAGTGTTTCATTCCATCATACTCTTGGGTAACCATCATATAAAAAAAATCCTCAGACTTATTTTTGGTTCGTACGCCATTCCGTGGGATACTTTTCTTTTTTTCCATGGGTGTGTTTACCATAAAAGGTATTGCTTCATCCATAAATCATATTCATTTCATATTCAATCCTTTATTACATCCTTAATTTCTTCTCAAAACTCCAAATTCAAAAATAACTTTATTACAAATGTTGCCATCCACATTGTTCGGTATGGTCAAGCATTCCTGCCAACTTTATTCATTTGTCTCCCTTGGAGATACCTTAGTTCCACAGGAACTTTCCAAGGTGCTCCTTGAAATCATCCATCTTTTGCTTCCTCATGGTGGCCATGAGCTTCATTTCCATCATCTCCGCATGCACTTCACTCAGGTATTCGTGGGTATGATGGAGTCTTGCTTCAAGTATTTCTCCAATCTGACGTATGGCTTCCATGGCAGCTTCACGAACAGCATCAAAGAAAATTGCTCGTGGTACACGTGAAATGAAAAAGTATTGCCCCATAGTCTTTGGACAAACTCCTTTCACATGGTGGAGGTGTACTTCCACATACCAAAGTTCCACTCCATTTTCCATGAACGGGTAGCCTTTGTAGACTGCATCTCCTTCAAGATGAATGTGCTTCATCATGTCCTTCAGGATTTTTGGGTAATCATGATCACTAGTCAGGGTCATGATCGTTTCTGGGCCCTTAAGGAATGACTCATAGAGGGTTGTCATCTGCAGGTGTCACAGAATAGGTACTCAGAGGAATGTATGTGTATCCTTGGTAATCATGGTACATTCCTACTCAGTGGATCCTGTGGGTTTACCGATTACTACCACACTTAAAATGAATTATACTCATGCCTGCATAGACCATATTTTCTCATATCCTCATAAATGTTTAGAGATCTTTGCTCGTAGAGAAAACAACGCATACAGTTTCAACATAGGAGATCATGACACAACAATTTTATTGATTCATGAGTTATTACAACCTCAGAGACTTCTGTTACAAAAATTTCAACTCCATGATCTCATGAAAAACAAGAGTGCTTCAGATTACACTTATTGCTATGGTCAAAACTTAACTACTCCATTCTAGCTTTCTTCCTATGTGGACAATCATTAGCATAATGTCCTGCTTCCTTGCAACGAAAGCAAATGAGTTCTGACAAGTCTCGAGGTTCTTAGTGTTTGCTTTTTCTCCTTGGGTTTCTGGCTTCCTTCCTGAACACATGTATTTGTAGTGGCCAAATTCCATACACCTGAAACATCTGACATGACTCAGGTCTTTATCTGCAGAGATTTGGCCCTTCCGAGGGTACTTTTTCTTCTTTCCGGACTCCTTCATTTTGGCCAGCTCTTCTATTTCAAGTGGATCAAACTCCACTTTTTTCCGTCGGGAAGTTTCCCAGATACTCATGGCTTCCCTTCGTGCAATCCTTTGAATAATGTCCTTCTTCTCCACATGAGTAACACGCATTGGAGAAAAATCTGGTCAGAGCTTGTTCAGCAGGGTCTTCTATATTTTCGTTCATCACAGGTTCTTCTAGAATCTTCTTCTTGAGGGTTTCCTTCATTGCATCTTTCTGCTGCTTGACAACTTGTTGCACCTTGGGGTAAATGTGACACTGAGCTAGGTAGTGGGTGATTCCTTCACACAAGAAACAAGTCACCTGACTAGTTGGGCATTCCTCCGCTGGGTGATTCTCTTCACAATGAGAGCATCCATCCTGGTGTTCTTCTTGGGTGTGTCCTATTTCTCCACAGATCTTGCATGCACAAGGCTTCTTCATCGGATTATCATAGCACTTCTGAATAAGTCGGGATCTTAACACAGTGTCCTTGAATTCGTCCCAAGTTTCTGCTCCACTAAATCCTTGCATACCATGGTGCATTTTCCACCAGATAGCAGCACTTTGGGTAAAGTACTGGAGAGCGTGTTCCACTTCATACTTCCTTGAGATCAAGTTGCTCAGGAAGTGGTTTTCCATGTTCTGAATCCATATTTCAGCCTCCAACTGGGTCATTGGTCCAGAGACTACAAGTCCAGCTTCATATTCCATCTGGTAGGGTTGAGGTTTTGAGGATGAGACGGGTAAGAGAGGGAGGGAGATACACACAATACAAACAATATTTTTGAGAATAGGTTTTATTTGTGGTCGTCGGAAAACACACACCAATGATGGCTCACAAATCACCGTATCTAACATGGGTATATAAAAGGGGTTTGGACTTCTAATGGTCATATAATTATTAGAACACTTCAGGGTCTTCGAGTTCTTCGGGTCTTGAGAGTCTTCTGTTGGTGTAGCTTCAATTCTTCAAATGTGTGGTGAAATCCTCTTTACTTTGAAGTAGAACTCCGTTGATTCTTCATGAGGTCAAAGGGGTAAGGGGATTGTATAACTATTTGAGGTGAGAGAGAACATTTGATGAAATCATAAGAGATGAGAAGTGAAAGGTGTTCTCGAAAATTAGATTTTTGTGAGCTCCTATCCTAAGAAGTTTCCAGTTTCTAGGGTCACGTCCTATAGTCAACATGTGCTCTGATACAATATCTGTAGCGACCCGACTCAAAACGAGTCAAGCCTTTGTGTATCTGTGACATCCCTGGATTAGTATGCTGGCACACACAGTACATCAATGTATATATCAAAGTGCAATCACATGTAAATAGCGTAAAACTGATATATACCTTAAAAATCTCAGCGGAAACAGTCGAAGGGAGTGGAGTCCCAATAAACACCAACGGCAGGTTGAGTGCAGACCGTAACCCTGAATCGTACTCTTACTCATCGAAGAAAATATTTGCAACATAAGACGTTGCAGCCGTGTAGGTCAGCATATTGAATATGCCGGCAAGTCATCAAAGAGAGGGGGTGAAATAATAATCATCTATTCTACATGCATATATGGCAGGTGGGGCTATAAGTTTTTAGCGAAAAGCAAGTTTTCTCCTACATCAAGAGAGGGTTAAAAGCAAAATATTACTACGTTGTTTGTTGTTAACGAGATGGTTCCGCCAACCAATTCTCGTACCCGAGTTGTCAATAATTCCCACATCATTATTAAATTGTGTTGAGAGTTCACGAAAATTTGAGTGCCTTCGGCTCAAGTTGTCCATGACCGTGGACACGGCTAATAGATTAGGTTTGAGTACTCTGCAGAGTTTTGCACACGTTCCCCACAAGATTTGATCGCCTCCGAGTATGTCCTCGCACTTCAGGGTGTTTGAAGACCGGATGATCAAAACATGGTCTTTCAACGGGTCCCTCTGATCCCTTGTCGGTGCCCATCCAATCCTACCGTTCTTCTACATTTGCTAGCACCGCCTGTCCAGAGTCGCCACATTGTCCAACCAAGCCAGAGCCCATAATGACTTGTGGTTGTGCAGGTAAGCCTTGGGTCTTGAAGCCTCCATCCATCTCTTTGAGCCTGGGTGAAGCTTTCTGCAAGATGTCATGGCATGTCTCCATGCATCCCGGGTCATCCATTGGTTTCTCCAGGGAGCCCATCTAAACTGCCCTTCACCCAGAGTTGCATTGCATCACGATGTCTTGAAAAGTATTGACTTAACCGGTCTTGGTTATTAAGTAAATCTCACGTCACTTGTGATAGGCTCTCAACCAGAACCCCATCTACACAAGCATAGCATAATAGAGTTCGTCGTCCCGGGCCAAGTAACAGGGTTGTTGGGGTGCCTACCACATGATACTACATCAAGTAACCATATTTTTCCAAGTACCTAGTCAGCATGAAAATGGGTATAGGAAGGTAGAACTACGATGCATGAAAACATAAGTGATACATGATCAAATGACTTGCCTTGCTGATAGTTGTCGTTATCAAGCACTTCTAAGTAGCACGCTTCGCACTCCGGGTGATCTATCGATACAAACAAATACACACCGTAAGCACTACAATCATTAACAAGCAAAATAACATCACTAGCATAAAACTACTATTGTATAAAGTGAACAAATTCACTTCACCTAATCAAAACAGAATATGTTTTTGATAAAACCCCACATACAAATATTTTAAAAACATTGAAACTTAAACTACAGAAATATATGATCACTAGGAAGCAGCAGCAAAAAGAATCAAATTAAAAGCTGTTTTTAAACTCCCGTAATAAGCAAAACAAGCTTTACTTCAAATCTGATCTAACTCAACTTTTATGAACCCAAACATAGGCAAAATATATATTTTCGGAAACTACAAGAAAATTTTGATCTAACGCAAAACGAATCAGCATCATTGGACTTCTAGATCAAAAGTTATAAAGAAAACAAAAACGGGACTAAATCTATTACAGAATTAATCTGAAAACGAAAACGGCGACGTGGCAAGATCTGATTGGATAATATGTGTGCACGTTTTTGGCTATCTAGCGAACGTCCGTAAACTAACCAATCCACGTCGGCTAACAAGAAAAACCACCGGTTCTTTTACAAGAACCGAAGGGGTAAGTTTCTTTTAATGTGATCTGTTGGATCTAGATCTAACGGTAGACTAACAAAACAATACAAACAATACAAACAAAAACAAAAAAGAGGAAGGAGGGGTTACCTCCCGTGGCTGAACGCAGTAGGGGCTGCCCCTGGCGATGGTGATCTGTGTCGGCGAGGGGGAGAGGGCACTCCGGCGAGGGAGGGGCCGGTGGAGGAGGGGGGAGTCCGTGGGGGGCGAGCTGCAGGGGGTCGCTGCAGGGCGATGGGGAGGAGCAGGGGATGTTCCTAGCGAGGGGTGCAGGGGACAACTCCTGGTCGATGGAGGGGTGGGGCGACGGGGAAGGGTGGCGGTGGTGGTGCAGCGGGGTAGGGTGGCTTTCTAGGGAGGGGAGGGACCTGCACGGGGGCGAGGTGGTTAAGCTCGTGCCGAGCTCCTGTCGACCGAGAAGATGGCGATGGTGGCGCCGAGGCTACGGGCGGGGAGAAGAGGAGTTAGCTAGGGGAATGGAACGAAGAGGGCGAGGGGGTTCTTATAGGGGCGACGGGAGGCAACTAATCCCGTGAATCGGGGGAGGGAAGCTTCCATGGAGCTTGTGCCATTGCTTGGGAAGGAAAGGAACGAGAGGAGGAAGAAGAAGTGTCGGTTGGGCCAATTTTGGGGAAGTGCCTTAATGGGCCTGCTCTAGTTTCCAAATAATGGGGAATTCTTTCCTATTTTTAAAACCGGAAAGTAAACAATTAAAAGGGAAACTAAATAAATTCGGAATATAGAGTTTCTATATACTAACATTATCAGAAAAATAAAATCTAAATGATGGGCATTTTTCCACGGCAAAAATAAAAACTTAAAAAAAATGTTTTTCAGAAAATCCCATAAATGCTTTATTTATTTTTGCAAATAATTTTCAAATAAACCCTTGGGTTTTATGGTTCAAATACTTCAAATAAATGCCCCTGGTTTGGAGGGTCATGTTCCTCCACTCTTTCTTGCTTGGCAAGATAATAATCCCGGCACTCCGTGAGTGAAAAAGAAAATGAATTTGCAAAACAACAATTGGAAAAAATTCAAATGCCACCTTCATTCAAAATCTTTATAATTTGAAGAAGTCATGCCATCTTCTCTCATTGATTCTAAATGGATGAATTTGAATTCACTGGAGAAGGGGAAAGTCATTTTATTCCCTCTCATTCAAAAGTTTTTGAAAAGTTTTAAACTTCACTCAAGTTTCAATCACTCAATCAAACAAACAAGCAATCTAATAATTATATTAACATTCCAAAATTTGGGATGTTACACATGATGATGTGTAAGTAGTTCACCATAGACCTACTGGTCCGTAGTTAGTACATAGATGGCTATATCTCTCTCTCTCTCTTAAACTTCAATACAAAGGTCATCGCATCTTCGCCTTGATCCATCCGATGTAATTCTTCTGTATGGTGCATTTGTTTGGATCTGATGAATTGTGATATTTTTTTCAGATTATTCATGAAAAGTATTTCAGTCTTCTCTGAAAATATTTCGATTCTTCATTACATGATCGTCGTAGCTTTGTAAATCTCTACGATCTATTGAATTTCTTTGGCCAAGTAGTTTGATATTCTTTAGTGAGAGGGGTGCATTGTAGTGGGTTCAACCTAAATGGTTTGTATATCCTAGTGATAGAATGGGAAAAGATATGACTTTGTGTTGCTGCTACTAACGATAAAAATACGGGGTTTATTCATATCGAATGAGTTTAGTTTGTCTACATCATGTCATCGTTCTCCAAGAATAGCTCTGTTTGTCATGAACTTAATACATAGAGAGGCAAGCATATAAGCGCATAGAAAGTTGTTGAGAATAAACAAACATAGTATTAGCCATTATTACGATCTAAGCAATATTATGATAGTGGAGAGGAGATTGTCATACAAATACACTATCTTGGACATCTTTTATGATTGTGAGCCCTCACGAAATATTATATAATGATTAGGTATTGATGCGAGACATTGAAGTCAACATAATGATCATGGTAGTTTATATCCACAAAGAATTTATAGGGTCTATAGTGGAAAGCATCATGTGTTGATGAAATATTTAGACTTGTATATCCAAGTGGATGTAGACGGTCATGATTTATTATTGTTGGCATTATCCTTGAGGTAAATGAGTTGGGTTGCAAATCATTTAAGCCCCTATCTTCATATGTGTCCCATAGAAACATGAGCTCCAAAAATATGTCTTCAGTATGAGCAATCATAGAAGATTAAATGGTAGTTGAGTATGTGAACTTGTCAATAAGAAAGCTCTTACATAGTCTCTCCTCTAAAATATGATGAATTATGATTGTCCCAATGACTAAGAACATAGTTTCTTGATTGTCAATAAGGTTTATGCTTCATACTCCGATAATTGTGAATGGATTGTTCTTGTTTATGAGGAGATATATGATAAAATACTTGTTGCTATGCAATTATTCATGATGCTCTCATGTCCATATTTTGTTTTTACTAACTTATCCCTCTGAAATCATGTGGCCATTATTTTCAAGCTCGGCCTTCGCTTGAGGACAAGTGGGGTCTAAGCTTGGGGGAGTTGATACATCCATTTTGCATCATGGTTCCTCATTAATAGTTGTGTTATTCATGTCCCTTACTCCCTATTATCATACAATTCTTATGCCCTTTCTCTCTATATATGCAAGGTACATCACAAAGAGGAGAATATCTGGAAACTGGAATTCTCGACCGGGAAACCAAGAAAAAGGCACAAAAATCATAGAACTCTAAATGACCTGAAGCTTCACAAAGGATTTTTGTGGAATATTTAAGAATTATTGGGACAATAATATACCAGAGGGGGGACACTTGTTGTCCACAAGCCAATAGGGCGCGCCCACCCCCCTTGACCCTTTTGCTCTCCAACAGAGAGATTCTGCCGGGGGAATTCCCCTCCGTGAGGGTGAAACCAAAGCCATCGTCATCACAAACGCTTCCTTCTTCGTGGGAGGACCAATCTTCATCAAAGTCTTCACTAGCACCATGTCATCTCCAACCCTAGTTCATCTCTTATATTCAATCTTTGTCTCAAAACCTCAGATTGGTACCCGTGGATTACTAGTTGTGTTGATTACATCTTGTAGTTGATGCTTGTTGGATTACTTGGTGTAAGATATTATGTTCAGATCCTTAATCATTCTTATTATACCTCTGATCTTGAACATGTTGATGGGGTGTGAATAGTTACTATTGTTCCTAAGGACATGGGAGAAGTCTTGTTATAAGTAATCATGTAAAGTTGGTATTCGTTCGATATTTTGATGATATGTATGTTGTTACTTTTCTTAGTGGTGTCATGTGAACGTCAAATACATCACAATTCACCATATTATGGGCCTAAGGGAAGTCATTTTGGATTAACAAGGAGATGATGGGTTGAGAGTGATGAAGCTTAAACCCTAGTTTATGTGTTGCTTCATGAGGGACTGATTTGGATCCACATGTTTAAGCCTATGGTTAGATTTATCTTAATTCTTCTTTCGTAGTTGCGGATGCTTGAAAGATAGGATAATCATAAGTTATTTTTTTGTTGAGGTAAGAACTGCGCCTTAGCACCGGTCCACCCACATATCAAATTATCAATGTAGCAAACATGAATCAACTCAACATAATGAACATGACTAGACAGAAATTCACATGTGTCCCCGGGAGCGCTTGCTTAATATAGGGGTACTTTTAGGCATGTCCTTTGCTACAAAAAGTGTTGTGATACCTTGCTTCACCTTTGTTACTATTGTTACTTGTTAGTTGTTACGAATTATGTAGCTAGAAAACTATATATCACTATTACTTACAACAATTCCAGAGAATACCTTGCTGAAAACCGATTGTCTTTTCCTTTTGCTCCTCATTGGGTTCAACACTACCAGAGGCATTGATGACCTTGCTGATTACCCTCTCCCGCAAGCATCCGAGTGAGGAAAGTATTTGAGTCTTCTCTGAAATTAGTATGATTCTTAATTGCGGACGCTAGATCATTGCACATCCTGGTACACTGCAAGAGGCATTCATATTGAGTCATAGTTCTTCATATCGAGCTTTCATGAGTTGTAAGTAAATAAAAGGGTGATGACCATCATTATTACAGCATTATCCCAGTGAGGAAAGCATGATGGAGACTATGATTCCCCCACAAGTCGGGAAGAGACTCCGGCCGAAAAATAAAAATGGGGGAGGCCAAATGAGCCCACCATATAAAAAGTGAAAAAATGAATGAGAGAAAAAGAGAGACAAGACTTTGCTACTAGTCTTTGCCACACTTGTGCCTCCAAGTGGCACCATGTTCCTCATATAGAGATTCTCATCATATGTCATTTTCATATGCTAGTGGGAATCATATTATCATTATTATAAACTTGGCTTGCATATTCCGGTGACGGGCTTGTGATGATGTGTGAGTAGTTCACCACAGACCTACGGGTCCGTAGTTATTATCTAGATGGCTATCTCTCTCTATCTCTCTCTCTCTCTCTTGATCTTCAATACAATGATCATCACATCTTCACTTTGATCTATTCAATGTAGTTCTTTTGTATGCTGTGTTTGTTGGGATCAGATGAATTATGGGTTAATGTTCATACTATTCATGAAAATTATTTGAGTCGCCTCTGATTATTATGATTCTTATTTGCATGATCATCATGGCTTCACAAATCTCTGTGATCTATTGAACTGCTTCGGCCAAGTAGATTGATAGTTCTTCAGTGTGAGGGGTGCGTTGTAGTGGGTTCAACCTCACGGGTTTCTATATTCCAGTGGCAGAAGGGGACAAGATATGTCTTTCTGTTGTTGCTACTAAGGATAAAATGATGGGGTTTATTCATATTGATTGAGTTTACTTTGTCTACATCATGTCATCGTTCTCCGAGCATTGCTTTGTTTGTCTTGAACTTAATACGTAGAGAGACAAGCATGGAAATGCTCTTGAATTGGAGTAATAGTAGTAGGTGCAGGCATGAGTCGGCCTATTTGCTTATGGACGTGATGCCTATATACACATGATCATTGCCGAAAAAACTGCATAACTAACCGCTTTTCTATCAATTGCCCAACAATATTATTTACCCACCGGATGTTGCTTTCATGAGAGATGCCACTAGAGAACACTATAGCCACCTTGTTGTTTTTATTTTTATTTTATTTTATTTTGCAAGTTACAATTGTCTACAATTATCTACACCTCATCCACTTGCAGATAACGAGATCAAGGGGATTGACAACCCACTTGCTCGCATTGGGTGCAAGTTGTTTGCTCTTTTTGTGCAGTTGCTAAAGATGGTTGAGGATTAATATTCCTGTTGGTTCGATAAACCTTGGTTTCTCAACTGAGGGAAATACTTAGCCGTATTGTGTTGCAATTACCCGTTCCTCTTCATGGAAAACCCAACGCAGATCACAAGTATCATGAATCACGATGGAACAGAGTCTTGTAGCGGGGGAAAATTTATTTAGGGTGTATCTCTATTGGTTTTGGGGTATTTGGGAATATATATACAGAAGTGGAATTAGATTAGGAGGGCTCGCGAGGGAGTCATTAGCCTACACGACGCACCCTACCCCCAGGGTGTGTCATGCGAGCTCGGCGCTCCCTCGTGGCACGTCTGCTCGCCCCCCGAAGCTTCTAGGTTCTCTTTATGTGAAAAATAACCCCCATAAAGTTTCATCATGTCCAGTCTTCGTTTGGTATTGTTTCTCTGAAAAGGCCAAAAACACGCAAAGAACAAGAATTGGCATTGGGCATTGGCTTAATTCGTTAGTCCCGTAGAGGATAAAGAATAGCATATTATTGCATATAAAGTATCCAAGATTGATAATATAATAGCATGAAACAATTAAAATTATAGATATGTTGAAGACGTATCAGGTCCCGAGCTAGTGGTCTCAGCTAGATGGTAACATGACATAGAGAGAGACTCGGTTATTACCCAGGTTCGGACCCTCTCGAAGAGGTAAAACCCTACGTCATGCTCTTGTTATATTGATTGTGATGGGTTACAACGTACATGATGATCTACCTCGAGATCATATGAATGAATTCTCCGCCTTCCTATGTCCTAAACCCCTCAGCTTATATAGGCACAGGGGGTATCTAGGGTTACAAATATGTCGGCTACATCTAGGGATAAACATGTCGATCGTTCAAATGTGCCTTGGAGTATGCACAAGTCTTCGAAGAATTCGATCTTGAGTACACCAAGGACCATGGTTACATGGCCAATTCTCGAGTTATCGGTGGGTCCTTGACTCGAACCATGAATGGCACGCCGATGTGGTGAGCACCCCCTAATCCAGGACACTACCAGGTACCCATATGCATGGGCAAAACTATCACCCCTATCCATAATGTAGTGGATATAGTTTTTTTCTCAAAAGTCAAACATTACATACATTGACCATATTTATAATAAAAAGCATGTACATTTCAAATACCAAATGCATATTATTGGATACATCATCAGTTATATTTTCATTTTGTATATGTTTGGAATTGTGTGTGTGTGTGCGTGTGTGTGTGTGTGTATATATATATATATAAGTTTTCTGTGTAAAATGAGTCAAAGTTTGCTTATTTGACTTTAAAAAAATACATAGTACATTATGAAACGGAGGGTGTATTTGCTCGCCACCCACAAGAAATTTGACTTTGGAGATCCAGACCCCGTGTATTATTAGTCGAGGACAAGGACACTAGTCTCTTTGGACTTAAACAAAGAAGGCATATAAATTTTGTTTAAAGTTAAATGCTGCAAAGTTTGATTAAATCTATAGGATTTTTTTGTAAATGCAATATGAAATATGACATATAATTTAATTTTTCATTTGGTATTTAGTTATATTTGGTACTGAAAGTGTCGATAGTTTTTCATAACTTGATTAAATTTTACACCATTTAACTTGAGGCAACTCCTTACAGAGAATAGTTCATGCAAATGATGTGTGGTGTTGGTTAGATCATGTTGACTACTCGGCAAACAGTTAGTACACCTTCATGCATTCTCGTCTTCCCATGATCATGCCATGCAAATTAATTAGGAAGAGTAAATGCACATTGAAAATTAAAGTTTTTGAATGGTTGCTTTTCTTTGATAGACTGAATACCAAAGATCTTTTGGTCAGAAAAAATGGAGGACACCCCATGAGGATATATTTGTGTCATGTGTTCTACTACGACATATAAAGGCACACTCCATGTATTCTTATTTTGTAATTTTAGCTAGAGTGTTTGGAGTTACTTGCAGATTGACTCGACTCATGTGGGTGATATTGCAGACTGCATTGTACATACTAAATATTGTTTTGGGCACCCCTTCCTCTTTGAAGTAATGTTCTCTATTGCATGGTGCATTTGGTTAGTAAAAAATGGGAAGACCTTCCGGGGCATTTGACCAACATTTTGGTCCTAGAGATGTATGTTTGTACATGACGTCTCTTTACTAGCTCGCACGGTGAAGGATTGTATCACGCTTAAACTTCTAGTTTGGATTGATAGCCTTCCTTAGATGTAAATAGTGTAGGAAAGTTTGTATATACCCCCCTCCATGTATTGTAACTCTTTATATTTTCACTTGGATTATTTTGTGTTTTAAATAAAGGACTGTGGGGCTTATGCTCCATAGTAAATAGTCAAAAGAACAGGAGTTCCTTTTACAGCCGGAGAGAGTTATGGATGTTGCAAGGGCTATGATCATTAAAGAAATATAAAAAATGTTGAACCATTTCAAAACAATGGCCACTCACCAGTACCATGCACCCTGACGAAGCAAAAATTTGCGTCTGGATGGTTATTGAGCTGTATCCAAGTGAAAATGGTTCAAATGAAAAAATAAACTAACACCCTTTTCCTTCAAATAAAAACGAGCATTAGTCACTACAAATAACAGCTACATCGTTTATGAGCAAGGAAACAATTTCACTAACATGATCTTCGAACCAATCAAAAGTCGGGGAAACTTTAGCTAACTTAGCAAGTTCATGAGCAACTTTATTTCCTTCTCTCTAACAATGTTCAAACATAGAAATAGTAAATCATGTGCAAGAAGATAACAATCATCAAACACTATTGTGGTCGCTTGCTACGGCAACAAAAGTTCTTCCCCGACAGTGGTGCCAGAGATCCTTCTGTCGTCTCTTGGGCTTGCGTTGGTTCTTCCCTTGAAGAGGAAAGGGTGATGCAGCACATGAGCAGTAAGTATTTCCCTCAGTTTGAGAACCAAGCTATCAATCCAGTAGGAGAATCTCGTCAAGTCCAGAGTACCTGCGCAAACACAAAAGAGCTTGCACCCAACGCTATAAAGGGGTTGTCAATCCCTTCAAGATTGTTTGCAAATTGAGATCTCAAGGCGGAAAGTGCAACGAAGTAAAAAGTGTAAGACTGAAAATATGTTGTGGAGTAGACCCTAGGGGCCATAGTGTTCACTAGAGGCTTCTCTCAAAATAGCAAGTATTACGGTGGGTGAACAAATTACTGTCGAGCAATTGATAGAACCGCGCAAAGTCATGATGATATCTAAGGCAATGATCATACATATAGGCATCACGTCCGAGACAAGTAGACCGATACTTTCTGCATCTACCACTATTACTCCACACATCGACCGCTATCCCGCATGCATCTAGTGTATTGAGTTCATGACGAACAGAGTAACGCCTTAAGAAAGATGACATGATGTAGAGGGATAATTTTAAACCAATGATGAAAACCCCATCTTTTTACCCTTGATGGCAACAACACGATGCGTGCCTCGCTACCCCTTCTGTCACTCGGTGAGGTCACCGCACGGTATGAACCCAAAACCAAACACTTCTCCCATTGCAAGAATCATAGATCTAGTTGGCCAGACAAAACCCACAACTCGAAGAGAATTACAAGGATATGAAATCATGCATAAGAGAGATCAGAAGAAACTCAAATAAGATTCATAGATAATCTGATCATAAATCCACAATTCATCAGATCTCGACAAACACACCGCAAAAGAAGATTACATCGGATAGTTCTCCATGAATATCATGGAGAACTTTGTATTGAAGATCCAAGAGAGAGAAGAAGCCATCGAGCTACTAGCTATGGACCCTTAGGTCTATGGTGAACTACTCACGCATCATCGGAGAGGTCATGGTATTGATGAAGAAGCCCTCCGTGTCCGAATCCCCCCTCCGACAGGGCACCAAAACGTGCCCCGGATGGGATCTTGCGGAGACAGAAGCTTGCGGCGGTGGAAAAGTACTTTCGATGATCTCCTGATTTTTTTATGGATTTTAGGGAATATATAGGCGAAAAACCTAGGGCAGAGGTGGCCCAGGGAGCCCACAAGCCTGGACGGCGCGGGCTCCCCTTGGTCGCGCCATGAGGGCTTGTGGGGTCCCTGAGGACCCCCTGCCTTGGCTCTCAAGTCTCCCGATCTTCTTCTGTTTCGGAAAAAATCTTTTCAAAAGTTTTATTCCGTTTGGACTCCGTTCAAAATCCTCCTCTGAAAGGGGTCAAAAACATGAAAAAAATAGGAACTGGCACTTGGCACTGAGTTAATAAGTTAGTCCCAAAAAAGATATAAAAGGCATACAAAACATCCAAAGTTTGACAAGATAATATCATGAAACCATCAAAAATTATAGATACGTTGGAGATGTATCATCGCTCCAGCTGACTGCCCTCCGTTTCTCATAATGTCGATGATCTCCAAATTGTTAGAACTTACCATGAGGCGGTTGCACCTCATCCATTGTGCAAGCGTAAGGCCAAATATGAGTGACAATGGTTCAGCCGTCACACATCCACTCATCGGTTGATTCTCCCGTTCACCCTAGTGATAAAGGTGCCTTTATCATCCCTAAAGACCGCCCAGCCGTGCCTTGCAGCAAGTCTTGGTCAAAATATATGTCAACATTAAGCTTAACAAATCTCATGGGAGGCCTTGTACATCCACCTCTTTTTATAGTAGGAGAGTACATAATCGAATAGCTGGAAATAATAGCATCAATCCCCATAGAAATATGACAAGAATCTTGGATTATCTCCTTATGAACCAATTTACGTCCGGCCCACCACAAATGCCAATAAGTTATGACGATTATCTCTGTCGTGGGTATAAGTCTGACAGTAGAAGTGTAGGGTACGAAAGGATGGGCAGAGCCTTAGCTACAGCGAGGATGTATGAGTTCAGGCCCCTCTACGGTGAGGTAAAAGCCCTACGTCTCAGTGCTCTTGGGAGCTTAGTGTCGAGTGGATTATAGGATTATAGCAAGTGCCAACCCCTGCACCAGTGGGGAAGGGCGGCTTATATAGAGTGCGCTGCCCTTCATAATGGCCCGGTGGACAGGGGTGGAATAGTGGCGAATAAATGCCTACGTTACAGGTAACGTAAGCCTTAAATTTAATAATGGTGTATGAAAACGTATGACCGTTGCCCTCCTGGGAGGTTACGATGTACAGAGTGGATTCCAGTCGGTACGTTAAATATGCTCCGAGTGCTCATCGCCGACTGGATGATGGAGGCATCCTTAGTTCAGTCGGAACTGTCTAAGGTCCTTGTCCTCTATGAAGGGTAGTCCTTGGGTAGGACCTATAGGATAGGCCTATGACCCTACCCTAGGACTATAACCCCATCATTAGTCCCCGAATGGATCGGGGTTGGAACGATGAAGTGATGTCTGGAGTATGGAACCGACTGGTATGGAGGTGACTTTAGCGTTGTTTGCCTCGATCCATTTTATCCTTTCAACCAGTGATCCGAGTGGATATACCAGTGAAACGAACCGTCAGGGACCGAGTGCTTCCGCGGAATCTTTCGACATGACTGGTCAAACTGACAGCGCCGGATTTTCCGGGATCCTCAAATTTCGGTTGCCGCGCGCTCAGCGGGGATGACGACATCGCCATCGAGTAGGTTTTGCCTCCTCTATTATCGCGCCTTTATCTTCTCCACTAACATCGCAGCGGCCGGTTGGGGAGATAAGATTTCGGGTCCACCTATTAGTGACCTAGTCGGAAGCTTATTTAAGCCTCTCCGACGGGATTTCCTGTCGCGCTGCTCATCTTCCTCGCATTAATCCCGCTCCTCCCGCAGCTCTCTGCATGCCTCAAGCCTCCTCCTTCCCCTCCTCCTCTGCGGATCCGTCGCCTTCGCCATGACGAAGGGGCAGACTAGCAAACTCGAGTCGCAGAAGAAGAAGAAGAAGGGGGCGGCCCCTACTCAGCGGCGGCAGCGGGCACTGCCTGCGGGTTGGATCTAGGGGGATTTCCTCCCCTCCTCGGTGACGGAGGACGACTTGCTGGAGCTGGTGGAGCATGGCATGATCGTCAACAAGTCCTGGAGGCTGCCGGAAGGCGAGACGGAGCCGGCGCCAAAGGAGGGGGAGCGCGTTCTGCTGCTCAGCCATGTGTTCAGGGGCTTCTCCTTGCCTCCCCACCCCTTCTTCCGAGGTATCATGACTTACTTCGGGGCGCAACTCCATCATTTTCCTCCGAACGCAATAGCCCACCTTGCTGCATTCGTCACCCTTTGCGAGTGCTTTATTGGATGTCCCACCCACTGGGGGCTCTTTAAGTACGTCTTCTCCGCTAGATCCCAAACCGTCAAAAAGCTTAGCCAGTCAGACGATAAGACCCATCTCCTCCAGCTCTGCGGGGGTTTAGGCTTCCAGAACAAAACAAAGAGTAGCTACCCCCCCCCTCCAGTTGGCCGAGTCAGTTAGGAAATGGCAATCGACCTGGTTCTATTGCCAGGACATTGCTTGTCAGAATGCTTAGAGTGGGTTGCCACCTTTTAGCCAAGACCGTCCAGGCCCTCCCATGAAGCTTGCGCTCTCTAAGGGGGGAAGGATCCAGATCCAGCCTTTGGTCGACGCGCTGATAGCCGTCGTCCGCAAGGGAGTCACCGGCACGGACCTGCTGGAGACTTTTCTGGGTCGGCGCATCCAGCCGCTGCAGGCCCGACACCACGCCATGTGGCACTACGCGGGGCCTTCGGATTCCACTCAGTCTCATCCAGAGTGCGTGACCGGGGAGACTGTGAGAGCGTGGGTCCGCGGCATCACAGGCGCATGTGACAACCCAGAAGGAGCCCGGCGGGTGAAGCCCTTCCGCGCCGAGAATCCTCCTTCGAATGAGGTGAGCACATCTTGTCGAGTGCTTTTAATCTTCTTAGATTTATTTCTTTTCTTGTCCCGCCGACTGACGTTGTCAACTGTGTTTTGTGCAGGAGTGGACCAACTGGTAATCTGCCATCTCGAACGGGAATCCAGACGAGGAAGAGGAGGGCAGCCATGAGGGCAGCGTGGATAGCGTCGAGTACGTCTCCGACAGTGGGGAGACGAAGGAGGAGACGGAAGAGGAGGAGGAGGAGGATGGGGAGCAGAGCTGGCCACCTTCACCACCAGAGCACCGAACTGAGCGTCGTCACGATCCCGCTGCTCCGCCGGCTCCTCCAGCGGCCCCGAGTGCTCCGCCAGCCCCTCCCGTGGCTCCGAGTGCTCGGAGTGTGAAGAGGACCAGGGACGCTGCTGCCGAGCCCATGGACCAGCCGTCCAAGGTGGCCAAACCTAGTGGGCCTAAGCCTCGGAAAGCTTTGCCTCGGATGAGGATCGCTGTTCCAGTCGCCTCAGCGTAAGTGTCTTGTTCTTCCATCTTCCTTCAGTATCTGATTGAACTCATGCTTATCCGTCGAGTGGATTTCACTCAACAGAGCTGCTACCTCCGCCACCTCTCTGCCGCACCAGGACGATGATCCCATTGACACAGATAACGCCGCCACATTCCAGCAAGGTACGTTGTCACGACTCCGAGAGTTTGTATTATTGTTTCGCGAGTGCTGTCTTTGATCTTGCCCTTTCTCTGTAATTTCATGTTGTTCAGTTGGGCTTCCTTCGGAGGTGATCCATCTGGAGGACGATGACCAAAGGGGGTCGGAGCCAGCTTTGGCGCCTATCCTTGAGGTTGTCCCATCTACTGCTGCTCCCACCATGAACGTGCCGCCGACTGAGACGGTGGCGCCGACTGAGACGGTGCCCCTCACGGCGGAACCGACTGGAGCGGAGCTCGGGATGCCCAAGGAGTCTTCTGTCGCGCCGGGTCCGTCAACCGTTCAATATGACGCCCGATGCCTCCCGGAAGACCAGGTGGGGGCCGCCAAGGACGCCATGGTGCAGGTGGAGCTGATGGTGGGTGACGCCAAGGGAGTGTATGACTCCATCGCGTCTTTGTACAAGAAAAGCTTGGAACTCCGGGACGATATCCGAGTAAGTGCGCTAGTAAGTGTTTACTTTCCTCTTGTTACCCACTGGGGGTTTCAGCGATATACTCGGATACAGTAGGATGATTTTGCAGTGGGTTCACTCCGAGTGAACCCAGTGGGTGTAGTCCCCGAGACTTCTGCCGAGTGCTTGCACCGGCAGTTGTCTTTATATGTATTTTCCGTAATCTGAACAGATCATAGCTGATATGCTCGAATGGTACCAGTGGGGGCACTCCAAGTGCACCCACTGGGTGTAGTCCCCGAGAGTAGTGTTACTCAGGTCGGGTAATAGTAGTCTCATAGTGTTGTTTGTTCGCTATGGAGCTCGATAGGGCCGACCTGTTCGAGCTGCATACCAGTGGGGTCACTCTTAGTGAACCCACTTGGTGTAGTCCCTGAGACCGCTGTCGATTGCTTGCATCGGCAGGGGTCTGAAGAATTTTGGACTTTGATTGTTTTGTCATATGTGTCGATACTTTTTCCTTGTTGAATGTGTCTGATCCTCCCTTTGTGCCTATTTGGCAGAAGACTTGCGAAATGGGATCTGCGTACAATGCTCTGAAGGCTGAGAAGATTCAGCTTGCTGCGGACTTGGAGGCGGCTGCGAATGACCTGGCTGGTGTGAAGGAGGCTCTTGCTGACCGAGAGAAGTCTTTGGAGAAGTCTCGGGAGACCAACAAGGCATTGCTAGCCGAAGTTGAAAAATTGAAGAGTCAGAGATCCGAATGGATGGGCCAGCTGACGGTGATGAACACTCGGTGCATGGCATAGGAGAAGTACGTCAGCGACTGGGCAAGGAAGATGGTTGCACTGCTTGGTGGTAAGTTGTTGCCGAGTGCTTGTTGACTTTGGAGTTCACTCTGTGCTTACTTTCTGCTTGTCTTTTCTTTGCAGACTTCTGTCGGGACGTTGAGGCTGAAGCAGCCGACATTGAACGGTTGCTTGTTCCGAACATTCCACTCGGCGATGAAGCCAACCGGGACTTGCTCCGAGCACATATTCTCCTTAGCAGGGTGGGACCTTTCATTGGCCGCCTGAGAAAAGTCATCGGCTGGATCGACAAGGAGCTGTGGCCTGAAGACGATTCTCGGCAAGAAATAGATGGGTTGATGACTCGGCTGGAGGACGTCCCAAGCAGAGTGCAGGCATGGAAGAAGTCTGCCGCTCGTTGTGGTGCGGACGTGGCGCTATCTCTGGTCCGAGTGCACTGCAAGGAAGCTCTCAAAGAAAAGCTGAAGACGTTGCAGGTCGCCAACACCAAGAAGCTTCGATTCGAAGATTTCATGGAGACCTTCCTCGACACAGCCACTCGCATTGAAGACGGGATCGACCTTGACACCTTTGTGGAGCCTGCCAGTCCCGGTGATGCTTGAAAAAACTTTATCGTGAACGCACATTTACCTCGGTATGCCGAGTGGTATCTGAATTAAACTTTGGCCACTGCTGTTGGCCGGCACATTCGTGGTTCGGTGTGGATAAGCTTGATTCACACCGATCCGACTGATCGTAGATCCAACTTTGAATTCGAATCGGATCTTTTTCTCTTCTTTCGCTAAGTTTTTTTTACACGACTTTGGCTCGTGGTTTTTGTTTGGCGTCTCTTGGTGAAGCCAATGGCAAACATGCGGAGCATGTAGTTGCCAGTTGTCTTCACATCCACATGAGCCTCAATGAGGGTCTGCCAAGCCTCCGAGTGCGCACTCGGAGCGAGCTTTTATTTAGGCGAATCTGGGTCGCGGCTAAGTCTCCGAGTGTGACTGTTAGTGCGCACTCGGAGCGAGTTGTTACTTAGGCGACTCTGGGTCGCGGCTAAGTCCCCGAGTGTGACTGTTAGTGCGCACTCGAAGCGAGTTGTTACTCATGTAGTTGTCAGTTGTCTTCACATCCACATAAGCCTCAATGAGGGTCTGCTAAGCCTCCGAGTGTATCTCGAGTATACACTCGGAGGAAGCTTTTACTTAGGCGACTCTGAGTCGCAGCTAAGTCCCCGAGTGTGACTTTTCGTGCACACTCGGAGTGAGTTGTTTACGTAGGCGATTCTGGGTCGCAGCTAAGTCTCCGAGTGTGGCTGATTGTGCGCACTCGGAAAGAGTTGTTACTCATGTAGTTGTCCGTTGTCTTCACATCAACATGAGCCTCAATGAGGGTCTGCTAAGCCTCCGAGTGTATCTCAAGTATACACTAGGAGGAAGCTTTTTTACTTAGGCGACTCTGAGTCGCAGCTAAGTCCCCGAGTGCGACTTTTAGTGTGCACTCGGAGTTAGTTTTTACTTAGGCGACTCTGGGTCGCAGCTAAGTCCGCGAGTGCGACTTTTAGTGTGCACTCGGAGTTACTTTTTACTTAGGCGACTCTGGGTCGCAGCTAAGTCCCCGAGTGCGACTTTTAGTGCGCACTCGGAGCGAGTTTGTACTTAGGCGATTCTGGGTCGCAACTAAGTTCCCGAGTGCGACTTTTAGTGCGCACTCGGAGCGAGTTTGTACTTAGGCGATTCTGGGTCGCAGCTAAGAACCCGAGTGCGACTTTTAGTGCGCACTCGGATCGAGTTTGTACTTAGGCGATTCTGGGGCGCAGCTAAGTCCTCGAGTGCGACTTTTAGTGCGCACTCGGAGCGAGTTTGTACTTAGGCGATTCTGGGTCGCAGCTAAGTCCCCGAGTGCGACTTTTAGTGCGCACTCGGAGCGATTTTGTACTTAGGCGACTCTGGGTCGCAGCTAAGTCCCCGAGTGCGACTTTTAGTGCGCACTCGGAGCGAGTTTTTTACTTAGGCGACTCTGGGTCGCAGCTAAGTCCCCGAATGCGACTTTTAGTGCGCACTCGGAGCGAGTTTTTTAGACCGGAGTCTGCAAACGCGGAAGAATTTCGAATCGGCAAGAAGTCAATCTGCTTTGTATTACTTCAATGATACTTGTTCTTTACATTGTCCCCGTCGGCGGTTATGTGTAGAAGCGCTTCAGGAGATCTCAATTCCATGCTCGCGGCTCGTCCGTTTCCCTGTCGAGGTTGTAGAGTCAATATGCTCCATTGTTCAGCACCTTAGAGATGATGAAGGGTCCTTCCCAGGCGGGAGCCAACTTGTGTGGTCTCTGCTGATCCACTCGGAGCACCAGGTCGTCTGCTTGGAATGTGCGACTCCTGACGTGCCGCGCGTGAAATTGCCGCATATCTTGTTGATAAATTGTTGAGCGAGTCTGTGCCATCTCGCGTTCTTCTTCTAGAAGATCTACTCCGTCTTGCCTGGCTTGCTCTGCCTCGGCTTCGGAGAAGTGTTCGACTCGCGGAGAGTTGTGAAGCAAGTCACTCGAAAGGACTGCCTCTGCTCCATAAACGAGGAAGAACGGGGATTGCCCTGTAGATCTATTCGGAGTTGTGCGGAGGCCCCACAGCACCGAAGGCAGCTCGGTGACCCATGCGCCGGCGGCATGTCCAACTTCTCGCAGGAGTCGAGGCTTCAACCCTTGAAGAATAAGTCCATTCGCCCGCTCTGCTTGCCCGTTTGTTTGGGGGTGCGCCACGGATGCAAAATCCACTCGGATACCTTGGCCTGTGCAAAAACCTTTGAATCTGTCCGAGTCAAAGTTTGTGCCATTGTCGGTGATTATGCTGTGCGGAAACCCGAATCTGGCGATGATGTCTCTGATAAATTTGATGGCCGTAAGGGCGTCGAGCTTCTTGATGGGCTTGGCTTCAATCCACTTGGTAAACTTGTCGACTGCTACCAGCAGATGAGTGAATCCCCCTTGGCCTGTTCTCAATGGTTCGACTGTATCTAATCCCCACACGGCGAACGGCCAAACAAGAGGAATTGTCTTCAGCGCAGACGTTGGCTTGTGGGACTTGTTCGAATAGAACTGACAGCCTTCGCATCGGTCGACCATATCTTTTGCCATTTCATTCGCGTGCAACCAGAAGAAACCAGCTCTGAATGCTTTGGCGACGATTGCTCTTGAGGAGGCATGATGACCGCAGGTTCCCGAGTGAATTTCTTCCAAGATTAACTGTCCCTCCTCAGGGGAGATGCACCGCTGAAGGACGCCTGAAACACTTTCCCTGTACCACTAGCCATCAATGACGGTGAAGGACTTCGACCTGCGGACGATCTGCCTAGCTTGGACTTCGTCTTCTAGTAACTCTTGCCTCATAATGTACGCAATGAACGGCACAGTCCACTCGGGGATGACAGCAAGAATCTCCATGATCAAATCAACCACAGTGGGGACCTCGACTTCAGTCGGATCTATTGAGCTCTTTGGTTGTACTGCTCCTCTGTAAAAGGATCTTCATTCACCGAGGGGAGGTGTAGGTGCTCGAGGTAGACATCACTCGGGACTGGTCTCCGAGTGGATCCAAGTTTTGCCAATTCATCTGCTGCTTGGTTTTTTAGTCAGGGAACATGGTGAAGTTCCAGACCTTCAAACTTCTTCTCGAGCTTCCTTACTGCGTTGCAGTATGCAGTCATGGTGGGGTTCCTTACATCCCACTCCTTCATTACTTGATTAACCACCAGATCTGAGTCGCCATAGACCATCAGGCGACGGACGCCGAGTGTGATGGCCATGTGCAACCCATAAAGGAGAGCTTCGTACTCTGCTTCGTTGTTGGAAGAATCAAAATGTATCTGCAACACATACTTGAGTTTATCACCTTTTGGGGATATGATCACTACACCGGCGCCGGAGCCATTCAACATCTTGGACCCATCGAAGAACATGGTCCAATGGGCCGAGTAGATGTGAGTCGGTTGCTGTTGTTCTACCCATTCTGCTATGAAGTCAGCCAGAGCTTGAGACTTTATAGCTTTATTGGCTTCGAACTTGATGTCGCAGTATAGCATCTCCATTGCCCACTTTGCCACTCGGCCTGATGCATCCCGATTGTGGAGAATTTCCGACAACGGAGCATCAGATATGACAGACATCGAGTGGTCTTGGAAATAATGAGCCACCTTCTTTGCAGTCATGTAGATCCCATAAATAAGCTTCTGATAATGGGGATACCTCTGCTTGGAAGGAGTCAGGACTTTGGAGACATAATATACTGGCAGCTGAACCTTGTACGCTTTGCCTTCTTCTTCGCGTTCGTCTGGGTTCTTGATTTGTAGCCGCGATGTACAGAAGAAGGGGTTCTTTACTGAGCGGGGCAGTAAGAACCGGCTGGGTGGAAAGCAGGGCTTTGAGGTCGTCGAATGCAATTTGGGCGTCGTCTGTCCACTCAAAGGTATCTGACTTCTTCATGAGTCAGTACAGAGGTAACGCCTTCTCGCCGAGTCGAGCGATAAACCTGCTCAAAGCCGCTGGCAACCTATGAGCCTTTGAACATCATGTATCCTTACGGGCCGCTCCATTCAGACAATGGTCCCGTTCTTTTCGAGGTTGACATCGATCCCTCGTTCGGAAACGAAGAAACCAAGTAACTTCCCGCTGGGAACGCCGAATGAACACTTGGCTGGGTTGAGCTTGATATCGTACCTACGTAGGTTGGCGAATGTTTCTGCCAAGTCAGTCAGCAGGTCGGAACCTTTGCATGACTTGACTACGATATCGTCCATATATGCCTCCACATTTCGATCGATCTGGTCTAGGAGGCATTTTTGGATCATGCGCATAAAAGTTGCTCCTGCATTCTTCAAACTGAATGGCATAGTGATGTAACAGAAACACCCGAATGGGGTGATGAAGGTTGTTTTTAATTCATCCGGACCATACAGACGGATCTGATGATAGCCTGAATAGGCATCAAGGAATGATAAACGCTCGCAACCCGCAGTCGAATCAACAATTTGATCAATGCGGGGGAGCGGGAAGTGCTCTTTCGGACATACCTTATTGAGATGCTTGAAATCGATGCACATACGGAGAGACTTGTCCTTCTTGGGCACCATGACAACATTAGCGAGCCACTCGGAGTGGTGTACCTCGCGAATGAAGTTGGCTGCCAAAAGTGTAGCCACCTCCTCTCTGATTGCCTTCCTCTTGTGCGCGGCGGACCGACGAAGGCGTTCTCGGACGGGCCGAGCAGCAGGATCCACATGCAGTCGGTGCTCAGCCAACTCCCTGGGTACACCTGGCATGTCAGCGGGCTTCCATGCAAAAATGTCCCAGTTCTCACGGAGGAATTGGATGAGCTCGGCTTCCTATTTTGGATCAAGGGTGGTGGAGATGTTTGTGGGAGCAGCGGCGTCGTCCGTCGGGTGGATGCTGACTTTCTTCATGTCTCCCGCCGACTGGAATGCGGACTCGGAAGCTGGCTTCTTCGAACGCATCAGGTCAGCGGGGTCGGCTGTCTTCTTGTACTCATCCAGCTCGAGAATAGCCATCTGCTGATCGGCAATCCTCGACCCCTGCTGCACACACTCCTCGGCCCGCTGCCGATTGCCTGTGACCGTAATCACGCCCTTGGGACCTGGCATCTTCAGCTTCAAGTAGAAGTAACATGGACGGGCCATGAAACGCGCATATGCCGGACGACCCAGAATCGCATGGTATGCACTCTAGAAGTCCACCACCTCGAATGTCAGCTTCTCCTTGCGGAAGTTCTTGTCAGAGCCGAAGACGACATCCAACGCGATCTGGCCGAGTGACTTGGCCTTTCGTCCTGGGACGACTCCGTGGAACTGCATACTGCTCTCGCTAAGTTTGGACATCGGAATGCCCATCCCCTTGAGAGTGTCGGCGTACATGATGTTCAAGCCGCTGCCGCCGTCCATGAGGACTTTGCGCAGCCTGACTCCTTCCACCACTGGGTCGACGACCAGAGCTTAACTCCCTGGGGTGGGCACGTGTGCTGGATGGTCTGACTGATCAAAGGTGATCGCAGTCTGTGACCATTTGAGGAACGTGGGGGTGGTTGGGGTTGCCATGTTCACCTCCCTGTTAACCAGCTTCAGTCGACTCTTGCTTTCCACATCAGCAAAAGTCATCAGCATTGCATGGACTTGCGGGAACGGATCCTCCTTGTCCTCATCATCCTGCTCGGTGTCCTTTTCACTCGGCTGACCTTCACCGAATCCCTGGATCAGAAGGCGACATTACCGAGTGGTATGCTTCGGGAATATGGCATTGCCTTCTTCGTCCATCTTCGTGTGGATTGGACACGGTTGATCCAGGATGGAATTTCCTGACTGCCTCTTCTTGGGGGTGTACTGAGCTTTCCCCTTGCCCTTGAACTTGGCATTTGTAACAACAGCTGCCTCTGCCTGCGGAGTGGATTGAGCCTTCTGCTTCTGCTTCCGACTGTTGTTTCCATCTCCATCAGCGACTGACTTATGCTTGCCGCTACGTATGCGGTCCTCCTCTTCGCCATTTGCATAGCGCGCGGCTATCTCCATCATCTTGCTCATGGAGATGTCGCCTGTCCGGTCGAACTTCAGGTACAGATCTCTGTACCGCACGCCTGCCTTGAAGGCGCAGAGTGCTTGGTGTTCTGTGACGTTCTCCACTGTGTGGTAGAGGGTCGTCCAGCGTTGTATGAAATCGCGCAAGGGCTCGTTCTGCTTCTGGACACAGTGCTGGAGCTCCACGAGACCAGCAGGGCGCTTGCACGTACCCTCGAAGGTCTTGATGAAGACTCGGGACAGATCTGCCCAGCTGTAGATGCTTGACGGAGCTAACTAATTCAGCCAAGCTCGCGCCGAGCCGTCGAGCATCAGGGGGAGATGTTTCATGGCGACCTGGTCATCTCCGCCACCGATCTGGAACGCCACTCTGTAGTCGTCCAACCAAGTTTCTGGCTTGGATTCTCCTATGAACTTGCTGATTCCCGTCGCCAATCGGAAGTTGGGAGGGATGTCAGCTGAGCGGATGGCCCGACTGAAGCACTCGGGACCAGAGACGACGGACCTGCTTCCACTCGGACGGTCTCTATCGTGACCATCACGGTGGGCTCGACTTCTGTCGACCTTCTTCTGGGCGATGTACCCTCTTGCGTCGGGCCTTGGATCATGTGCGTCACCGACTGAACGCTGATCATCGTGATGCCGGGGCCCGTAAGGCCCACCCCGCGGAGGGGTGCGTGAACGGCGATGATCTTCGGGATTCCTGGAACGGCTGCCCCCTCTGCGTCGCTGATGAGAGTCAGGGCTGAAAACCGACCGATGCGTGTTCGCGTGAACAGAACTGTTGTGGATCCTGTTGTGCGACTGGGAGACCGCCGAATTTTGCTGCTGCGCCGTATGCAACAAGGCACGGATTTGCTCGATCCCTCTACCAGCCTCTGAATCAGTCGGCTGGAGAGAATCGGCTATCCTGGCAGCCGCAGCCAGGTTGAGGATGGGTGTGCGGAACACCTCGACGTTGCTCTGGCGAGTGCGTCGACTGGCAGAACGATGGTGTTGACGACGAGCACCGGATAATTCTCCGACCTCATGCTCGTTCTGACCGGTCCGGAGGCGACTTTCATGGGAATCGGCCATGAGAACTTCGGCTGCAGGCCCGCGACCCAGGTACTCGGAAGGTAGCTCAGTAGGAACTGAGTCCAAGCACTCGGATGGCGGCGCGACCACAACCGATTCGAGGACCGCCACTTGAGAGGACGCGTTCTGCCACGCCTAGGCGTGCCGCACCCAACGCTGGAGCCGCAGACGACGAGATCGCTTGTTGCGGCGTGCGACGGGGGCGAAGATCGACACCGGGGCCGATGGCTGGAGAAGAAGAACACCGCAGGAACTGGCACGGAAGTGCGTAGCCCCGTGACTGGGAAGCGCCTCGACGTCGAGGGGTGCATCCCGAAGCCATGCCGATTCATCGGCGATGAAGGAGAGTGCGCCGAAGAGGATCTCATGGCCCATGCACAGATCTCCGCCAGACGACATGATGAAAAGATGAAATTGCAAACTCGCCGGAAGTCGCTTAGACGCCTGCCCCACGGTGGGCGCCAACTGTCGTGGGTATAAGTCTGACAGTAGAAGTGTAGGGTACGAAAGGATGGGCAGAGCCTTAGCTACGGCGAGGATGTATGAGTTCAGGCCCCTCTACGGTGGAGGTAAAAGCCCTACGTCTCAGTGCTCTTGGGAGCTTAGTGTCGAGTGGATTATAGGATTACAACAAGTGCCAACCCCTGCACCAGTGGGGAAGGGCGGCTTATATAGAGTGCGCTGCCCTTCATAATGGCCCGGTGGACAGGGGTGGAATAGTGGCGAATAAATGCCTACATTACAGGTAACGTAAGCCTTAAATGTTAATAATGGTGTATGAAAACGTATAACCGTTGCCCTCCTGGGAGGTTACGATGTACAGAGTGGATTCCAGTCGGTACGTTAAATATGCTCCGAGTGCTCGTCGCCGACTGGATGATGGAGGCGTCCTTAGTTCAGTCGGAACTGTCTAAGGGCCTTGTCCTCTATGAAGGGTAGTCCTTGGGTAGGACCTATAGGACAGGCCTATGACCCTACCCTGGGACTATAACCCCATCAATCTCATAAGTGTTTTGAATCCACAAAATAGATAAATCCTGGTCCGACAACATAAGTAAGAACTCCATAACCGCCTCACCGACACTATCAACCTCACAGGCTCTTCGGATATTTTCATCTAAACCTCTCGTTGTTGGGATGTACATACCATACACACGGGAGTCGGAGGACTTCATCAATAATGTTAACATCTCTGTTGTGTTGACGGATTATCAATGGTATGATATCATTACTAGCACCTCGATAGTTATATTGGTTGGTCCATGTGCATTATTTGTTTTGTTTTGCATAGCACTTCCCCCTACATCGCGGGGTGATAGGTTGGTACAATGGAAGGTATTGCTCAGCTTTGCAAGCCGCACTCATGCTTGTGAGTAATATTTTTCTCAATGGAGACTTTGTTGTGGAACCTCGCACCCCTTCACTAGCATGGTTTTATTCTTTGTGTGAAAATCATGATTGGACCAGCCTGTCTAAACGACAATAGTGTTCATGAACATCTCTACTGGTTTGGTAGTGTCACTTTTGGAGGCCTTGATTATGTTGGGTGTGACCGATAGTGGTGTGGATTGTTGGTAGGGTGCCTAGGTAGAGGACTATACTCTACGGTATACCTTAGCCGAGCATAGGAATTTTACTCATCCAAGGGATTGAACCTGGGTACGACCACCATCCACCTTCATTGTCGCTTATAACCCCTCACACATCACCCCTCTCTCTAGTCTATCCCACAACCATGAGTAGATCGTAAGATCAGTTGTACATTAATTGTCGACACAACTATCATGACTTTGGCTAGGAATGCATATAGATGGGAGAGTGGAATAGAGTAGTGGTGACATAGGTCGTGAGTGGTGATGGCTTACGACATGGTTTTCGTCTTTGGCTTGCTACCGTGTTTGTATAGTCTTCTATCCACAATTTTTGTTATGTTGCGATGAAGTTGGAATTACGCATCGTGGTGGACATCAGGAAATTGACAATGACACATGGAGGATGGATTCAATAAGTGATTGTGGCGGACTTAGTTTGTGCTAGTCTTGCAAGTTCAAAGGGTGAGCCGCATGAATCAATGTCGCCTTGTAGTTTGCAAGTGTCAGCATGTGGTTGCTCTGTCGTGGACCCTTCATGGGTGTGTTCTTCATGTATTCCTTCATAGGATTTCGCAATCGTAGTCCTTGTGTTCTTATATCCTTTATGGTTCAAAGCCTCCATTAACGTGGCTGTAGGATAGCGCTAACTATCCAAACCATGTAGAAAATATTCACTGAGCCAACTATCTTCACGATTCTCTCAACTCTACCTCCTTTAATTTTCACTTGTATGCATTTATTTTTCGCTTCCTATACTCTAGACTTGCATATGTGGGGTGCTCAGTAATACTACTCTAGAAAAGTATATAATCAGCCAAGAAAATTAAAATTTGGTAGAAGTGTCCCTTTTATGCTAAGTAGTCAATGCACACACACCCTCTAGACATACTTATCGATTCTACATTCCCACATATCATCAAAGATCTTTATCAAGAGAACCTTTTGTTATCGCATACAATTCCCTTTTGCCTCACGATAGTTACAAAACTTGAGGTGATACTTTTGTGATACCCCTCGATCAACACCTTAATCACTATACATAGTTATTCTTTTTACCGGTTTATACTCTTTTCTATTTTGCATATTCTGACCCCGTGACTAACACCTTAGATACCATGTTTGGGCAGACGATGCTAGCTAGCGTAATTTTGAGTAGGCCCAGAGTGTATCTCTCCATCACTGGAGGGGCAGATCCCAGTCTTCACATATCGAGCGCCACAACATACTTTTTCGGTGTACCTGGAAGTCACCTTTTATAATTACCATGTTATGTAGTAATGTTTGGCAACCCAAAATAACCATCCGATATTCGGGTCTATGGTATTCTCATGGTCTAAATATGCAATAAACGTTATCACTTTATATGAAAATACAAACACTGATAATGTAATCTTGCGGTAGTTCATAAGTTGGGTGTATCCAACACCATTGTTATCCCCAACTATTTGTTCTCATTATTACCGACATCCCTTTTTTACATTAAAAATGCCCATGATCAGGAAAACAAGATCATCTACATTATGTGAGCTAGTCCACGGGCTTGACTAGGGATCGTTTTGGTGTTTTATCTTTCTACACATGCAATTGGAGTTTCCTATCAATATCATATTCAAGAACCATTGCAATTATAACATAGAAATGCAACATTGATTATGGACATCAAAATAAAATAATAACATATTTATTATTGCATATAAGGTATATTTCCAACAAGTCATGTGTGTGTTATACATACGACACATCCCACTCTCACTGAAACTAAGTGCCATGTACGAGTCATAGGAGATGTGGGGCATGGAGCACCCCAACATGCCGTGATGCCCTTCTTAGTTGGAAGCAAACAAGCATCATGCAAACATCTATTCCTTAGTTAAAACTAGAAAAAAAAACGCCTTGATCCAAGCCGAAGTGACTACTATCATATTCAAATGTTTTGATGATATGGAAATAAGTCATATAGAGTTAATGCCATTAATATTTTCCTATGCCAATTTTTTTTAACTATAATATGGCTAGCAACTAAAGAACTGCATGTGACATTATTTCTCATGAATATTTGGTATTTTTTAATACTACCACTACGATATATGTGATATGGTAACGTTAGCATAACTTTCATGGTTTCCCTCTATCTCATCGTCAAGCTAGACACAATGTATCACTTTTAGTCATATATGGGTCTGAATCTGGGTAAAACCATCGCCCACCTTTGTCGTCGATGAGATTACTTGAGACATAACAGTCTCTACTATCTTCCACAACTCTTGGGAGATTGTAATGTCGAGTTTACATTAACCATCGACACATTTGTCATGTGGCTCGCTAGCAATACATGTGTATGGGTGAGGGGAATAGAATGACAATGATGGTGGTGGCGAGTGGTGTCAGGTCACAGCATGGGTTTCATCTTTAGTTTGATAGCGTGTTTCTAGAGTATTCTATGCACCACTTTTGTTGTGTTGCGATGAAGTTGGAATCACGTCGTAGTGGACGAGAAGATGTTGACAATGACACTTGGAAGAAAGCTTCATTGAGTTGTTATGGTGGACTTAGTCTGTGCTAATCTTGCAACTTTCTCGATTGAGGCTCATGAAATCAAAGTTGCATTTTGTTCACACAGTTACCTACCATTTGTTGCTTGCATGTGTGGCTTTGATGATGCACTTTGTTGATCACTTACTTGGTGGTTCCTTGTACTAAAACTAGAGTCGTGAGATAACTCGAGATGGATAGCTTTGACGACTAAAGTTTTCACGTCTATCGAATTTTGTGTTGCCATGGCACACATCGGCATGTGGTGCCCCGAGAGACGTTCACCAGGTTTGGGCATGTTTTAAGTTTAATTTTCATCTCGTTGTTCAATTAGCTAGAAATTTTCTTAGATTTTTACACCCTGTTTCTCGTAGGTGTCGTGGCTGATGTGCCTCGCCTCCTGTGGCCTTAGGGCCATGGAGCACGATGGATCCTCGCGAAAGGGCTCCGCTTTTAGACAGTTTCTTTTTAGTTTGGTTAGGGTTTGTGTCGTGCTCAGAAAGAAAAGACGACGCGGCTCCATGAAGATCGTATAATGGTCTCTTCGCCTAACTCCCGTCTTGGTGGTGCGTCTACCGTCGTGGCCTCGTGGGAGGACGTGTGGAGGTATGTATCCGATGGATCCGCTTGGATATGATCTTCATTCGTGTGTCCATAGGTTCGATCATTTCGATTTACGGTTCTCTTCATCGATGATGACGGTTGTTATTTTGATGTGTTGGTCCTACAACAAGGTGCTCTTGTAAGGCAAGGATGATGACGGTGGTGCGCCTTCAGCTTGTTTTAGTGGTTGTAGTCGTTGCCAGGTGCTCTACGACTTGATTGGATTCTTTTGATTTTGTCCCATAAAACTCGTTTTTATATTTTGATCAAACATCGATTTAGAAAGAAAATAAAACAGCAGAGCTAAAGATTAGTGGCCGAGTAACCTCACGCAGAAAACCAGGGGTAGTGAGGCGAGGGGCGTTTTCGTCCACAGCCCACGGCGCCATCCTATGCCAAAACGGGGCCGCGAGCCGTCCCGTCCCGGTCGAATCCGCCACGTCGGCATCGGCGACACGAGGGCGACGTACCGGCCGCAGCCCACCCCGGCCCCGGCCACATCCCCGGCGACGCCCCCCACCTCCATCTCCATGTACTCCTCCGTCCTCCCCCCCCCCCCCCCACCGTCGCCGCTATAAATACCTCCCTCTTCCTCTCTCCCTCGCACCTCCGGAGCCGACCACACAAGATACAGCCGAACCCAGCCATTGCATTCGCGCATACTGGTACGCATACGCGCGCCATTACCATTGCGCCGCGCTCTTCCGAAATCCCGGCCTCCTCATCCCCTTTCCGGTGCCTCCCGTTCGCAAGGGATCACTGTAGGTACGTGCGCATCTGTTCTCCTGTGTCTTCTGATTTTGGCCTGTGCAGGCCCTGTGCTGAATCTTGTTCCAAAACAATGGCACTGTTCTAAATGCGCCATCAATTTGTCGGTGTTGCAGGCGCGATCGGTTCGTTGATGGTCATCTAAATTCAGGAGATTGCTTCGCCGAACAAGGGAAGGGAGGAGCCGCCGAAGAACACGCGGCCGCGGTAAACAATCTGTTCCAATTTCTAGCACCTTGTCCGAAACAGGAATAACAATACTCATTTCTATTCATAGGAATCAGAGACTCGTTTCCCTCGGCGTGTCTCTATCGGCTTTGATTCTGGATTCGCCTCAAGTTCTTTTAATAAAATAGGAATACATTTCCCGTTTCCCGATTGAGACGATGCCAGAATCCCCTCTCGCTGTCTCGCCGGGCCAGTGATGCGATGCGAGCGCCGAAGAAGAACCATCTGCATTTGGGCAATCGCCCCCAATATCGCCGGAGTAGCACGGCGGTGATAGGCCATCCTCCTGAGTAGCTGAGCGGCGTTTTCCTAGGTTTATTTTAAGCGGGATGCTGACAAGAGAAGTAGAACACCACGGTCGCCGCTAGCGTACATATATGTTTCCTGACGTGTGACCCTCGGCCCTCTGGATCGTTTGCTCCGCATCATCTGGCCTGATGGTTCACTTTCCTGCACCACACTGGCTATGTGGCAAACTCCACGAGAAAAACAACGAGAAAAACTTCACCTGCACCTTTCTGGTACAGTGCTGCTACTGTAGTCTGAAGGTGATCTATTGCACGTTGTTTTCAAGGCCAGTTCAGAAAAGGAATTGTGTGAGCGCTATAATAGAGATGCTTAGCTCTTGGGAAACCTTGGAGCCATTTATTACGTGCCCTTTCCAGGGTTTTGTCTCACTATGTCACTAGTCGATTCTGTGCCATCTTGCTACGTGCCCTGCCCCTTTTGGAGCGGTCCCGAATACCTCAAGCTTTTGCCAGACATGTTAACATTATCTTAGGTTCTCCACTTATTAAAGGCTATTATGTCTTTTGTCCATGTACGCACTGACATGTCTGGCTTTGGCGCTTACTGTGCGCATTAGTTTTCTGTCTCAAGCTCGTTAAGATCTTCTGCTGAAAGCTACTCCCTTTGACATCTGAACCAATTATATGGCTGCAATTCTAAAGTGTTAACTAAATCAAAATAGTGTGCTTGAGTTGATTGGCTCTAGCCTCTATCGCCATGCTAACGATTTTGTTATTTTTTAGTTTCAGGTAGGTAGCGAAACGCCAAGATGGTTAATTTTGGGAAGGTACTGGTGTCGGATCAATTGGAGGAGTGGAAAGAGTATGTTGCCTTGCTGCTCCAAAATTCAGTTCCATGGCATTTTACTGTTATTTTTTACGATCATTTTACTGTTGTGACTGAATTGGTTAGATATGCATAAATTACGTGTCGCTGTTTTATCTTCGCAGATATAAGCTGATGAAAAATATCAATTTGTAAGCCCGTGCAATGGTCATTTGGAATCTTATGAATCATTTGCTCACTTTTTGCAGATACTATATTAATTACAAAATGATGAAGAAAAAGGTAAAACAGTATGTTCAGCAGACTCAAAGTGGTGGAAGAAATCATGAACAGGTTCTTAAAGAGTTCTCGAGGATGCTTGATGAGCAGGTAAAATATAGCAGAGTTGCTGATAGATTCATATTTTCATATAGAGGCTTTATTATTGATATATTCGTTCAACCAGCAATGTTTATTCTTTTTTGCCTCACACCATCTGTGTTCATGTAAGTTTCTTCATTGCAGATTGAAAAGGTTGTGCTCTTTCTACTGAAACAGCAAGGTCATCTTGCTAGCAGGATCGAGAAATTGGGACAACAGCGTGCCATACTTACAGAACATTGCGATATATCACAAGTTTCTCAAGTGCGAGAGGCTTATAGGCAAGTTGGACTTGATCTTGTGAAGCTCCTTAGATTTGTTGATATGAATGCTACTGGCATCCGGAAGATTCTTAAGAAGTTCGATAAGCGCTTCGGCTATCGATTTACAGATTATTATGTCTCAACTCGTGCAAATCATCCTTATTCTCAGCTTCAACCGATCTTCAAGCAAGTGGTAATTTCACTCTATTGGATTATCAGTTCATAAGTGGGGCTTCAGTGCATTTGCTTTTAGGGTGTCTGCCCTTGATTCCTTGTATTCTTCATCATTTTTTGCACTTATGATGCAGTTTTGAATGCAGGGTATCGTAGCTGTTGCTGGTGCTTTGACGCGTAACCTTGCATCTCTGCAAGATCACCAGGGAAGCTTTATATCCATCTATGATCATCCATCAATCACCCTGAAGGTCTCTTCTCAGCTGCTTCCGTAACCAGATAATGCAATTCTCATATATGCTCTCTAAATGAACATCTATACTCCTTTTCTATGTGCAGGACCCTGTCATCGAACAAATAAATAATTCAGTACAGAAACTCACGAACAGCACAACCTTCCTGAAATTCCTAGGACAGCACGCACTGATTGTTCCAGAAGACGTGCAAACTAGCTCAGAGGATCTTGTCGATGACCAGAGCTACCATTTCATGTCGCTGATGCTCAACCTAGTGAACACATTCCTCTACATGGTGAACACATATATCATTGTGCCTACTGCAGATGACTATTCGGTGAGCCTTGGTGCTGCGGCGACTGTTTGCGGTGTGATTATCGGGTCGATGGCAGTTGCCCAAGTGTTCTCTTCAGTTTATTTTAGTGCCTGGTCCAACAAGTCGTACTTTAGACCCCTCGTATTCAGCAGCATCATGCTGTTTTCCGGGAATCTGCTGTACGCGTTGGCGTATGATCTGAATTCCTTAACTGTTCTCATAGTTGGCCGGCTGCTCTGCGGGTATTGATTCTCTTTCTGTTCTCTAATTTACTGGTGTCTTGTTTAAAATGTTTGTCTGATCGATCACAGCGGCAACATGTGTATGCAGGTTGGGTTCTGCCAGAGCCGTGAACCGTCGGTATATCAGCGACTGTGTGCCTCTCAAAATCCGGCTGAAAGCCTCCGCAGGATTCGTCAGTGCTAGTGCACTTGGAATGGCATGCGGTCCTGCGCTGGCTGGCTTGCTGCAGACTGAATTCAAGATCTATGAAGTAACTTTTAATCAGAACACCTTGCCAGGGTGGATCATGTGCTTTGCTTGGGTTGCGAATTTGGTTTGGCTATGGATTTCATTCAAAGAGCCAGATCACTTTGCTCAAGAGAATGCTCTCAGCACACAGTCATCTGAATCTGGTAATCCTCATCGTTTGCATAGTTCAAAAGCAACTCTTGTCATGATCATGGAACCTAGGCTCCGGTTACATTTATTGACTTCAATTCTTTACCGTAATAGGCCATGGACGAAGTGATAATTTGGAGAGCGGTTTAGCACAGCCTTTGCTCACAGAGGCAAAGGAGAGGCGGAATGAAAACGCAGAGGATAACGGCGACAATGAAGAAGGCCGTAAAGAGAGTCATAAACCAGCAACATCGATTGCTGCAGCATACAGATTGCTCACGCCATCCGTGAAGGTTTCCTCCTAACCCCTTCAAAATTGACCCATTTTTTCTGCTAAATGTACTGGCTTCATCTGCGTTGGCTGACATATGATGCTCTTTACAAATATATCAGGTTCAGTTATTGATCTACTTCATGCTCAAGTTTGCAATGGAGATTCTACTCTCCGAATCTAGTGTCGTCACTACGTTCTATTTTAACTGGTCCACGAGCACCGTGGCCATCTTTCTAGCTGTTCTCGGGCTGACGGTTCTTCCGGTTAATGTCATTGTTGGAAGCTATATCACCAACCTGTTTCAGGACAGGTAACTTGTGTGCTTCATCACACTGCACGCTATAGAGCAGTTCTCTTCTCTTGCCCACTGCAGTTCTCTGACCGTTTCATATCCATTTTATTTCTCCATCTGAAGGCAAATCTTGGTGGCGTCTGAGATCATGGTCCTGATCGGCATCGCCTCGAGCTTCCACTTCAGCTCCAGCTACTGCGTCGCACAGTACGTCGTGTCGGCCCTCATCACGTTTGTATTCGCCGAGGTTCTTGAAGGTAAAGAACCTAAACAGCCCACCACCACCAACGCAAAGCCTGAAGCAGGCGTGAAGTGTTTTCTTTTCTGAAACTGGCATCGCAAGCATTTCTTTTCTGAAACTTGCATTGGGTTTCTCACCTCTTCTGAACGTCGCAGGGGTCAACCTGTCCCTCCTCTCCCGGGTGATGTCGTCGAGGCTCTCCCGGGGCACCTACAACGGCGGGCTCCTCTCGACGGAGGCCGGGACGCTGGCCCGCGTCGCCGCGGACATGACGATCACCGCCGCGGGGTACCTGGGGCAGAGCCAGCTCCTGAACGCCACCCTGCTCCCGTCCCTGGTCATCTGCGTAGCCTCCATCGCCGCGACGTTCGGCACTTACAACACCCTGTACTGACAAACGGCGCCCCACGATGCACTTGAAGCTAAGCATGGACCAATATGCGCGGCGAGGCCAAGCTGCTAGTCGAAGCTTTGTGGCGTCGCTGTAAATGTTAGGCCCTCGCTGCCAGTGCGAGGTGCTGCGTTTGTGGTGTACCGTGTATGGAAGCTTGTGGTATCAAACTAGCAAATGTTGTAGCAGACACACGGTTCTAATAAAGCCGTACTGATCCATCCAATGCTTTTTTAGAACACACTACAGAAGCAGACGTTCGTATATTTATGAACACACACGAAGACTCTACCTCTATGAATATGAAAGGCTGACTTGTTATATTATCTTAAGATTGATGAAACCATCACAGACGCGTCGTAATTGATGAGAATGTCTACTCCTATTAAACACGCATCGGAATTAATCTTGAACTCACACAAAGAGCTAAAAGTACACAAAGATTTTGATACTTGAACAAGGAGCAACTAGTTAGCGAGCACTCCTTCGGGAGCCTCCTAGCGATCACTCTCGCATGTCGTCACTCGGCGTGTTTTTAGCCGTCGCCACGTGTCGCGTTTTAAACGTTCCCTTCATATTTTTATTTTTTTCGTACGTGTCTTCGGCTTTTTAAAGTGGTTTTTTCGGATTTTTTTGGTGTTCCGGTTTTTCACCGGTCTTTCGTAACTTTTTTCTTTTTTTTGAAAAAACCGTGTTTTCTGTTTTTCTTTTCGTGAGGCACGGTTTGGCTTTCGCGAGAGGCACGGTTTTGCCTTCACGAGAGGCACGGCCGTGCCTCTCGAAAAGAGAAAAAAATGTGTTCACTGTTTTTTTTTGGAAGAGGCACGGTTTTGCTTCCTCGAAAGACACGGTTTTGCATTCGCGAGAGGCACGCCTGTGCCTTTCGAAAAGGAAAAAAACGCGTTTTCTATTTTTTTGTGAGAGGCATGGTTTCGCTTCCGAGAAAGGCATGGTTTTGCCTTCGAGAGAGGCACACCCGTGTCTCTCCCGAAAGGGAAAAAACGTGTTTTTTTTTGCAAGAAGTACGATTTTGCTTCCGCGAAAGACACGGTTTTGCCTTCGTGAGAGGCACGTCCGTGCTCCTCCCGAAAGGGAAAAACGTGTTTTTTGCTCTCTTTTTTCCGCGACAGACACAATTTTGCCTTCGCGAAAGGCACAACCTGTGCTTCTCGAAAAGGGAAAAACACATTTTCTGTTTTTGTTCTATCGCTTGAGGCACGGTTTTTTTCTTCCGTTTTTTTCTTGAGGCACGAGGATCTAGTTTTGCCTCGAAGCGTTTTTTATCGCTTCAGGCATGGTTTTTTTTCTTCCGTTTTCTTCATTTTCTTTCTTTGTGCCTCTTGAAAAAAAATGTGTTTTTTCTTCCATGAGAAGGATAGATTTACTTTTCGTGAAGGTCTGGATTTGTTTCTGCGAGAGACAAGATTGTTTTTCCTTCCATTAGAGACACTGATTTACTTCTCGTCGTGGAAGGATTTGCTTCCGCGTGGACACAGTCGTGCCTCTTCAAAATGAAAAAAAATGTCTTCGTTTTTTATTCCGCGAAAGGCACATATTTACTTCTCGTGGAGGCATAGATTTGCTTTCGCGAGAGTCATGCCTCTTAGAAAGAAGGAAAAAATAAGCACAAATTTTCTTCTCATGGAGTCACATATTTACTTCGTTGGAGGCCGAGTTGGCAGTTGTGTCCCTTCGAAAGAAAAAAAAAAGGTGCTTCCGATTTGGTTTTTTCATCCAGTTTTTTCGTGAAGAAAAAGGTTCGTCTAAATCTATCAGCATGGGATATAGTTTTAAAGATTTCGATGCGAGAAATCCAACGACGAAAACGATTCAAGATTTGAATGCATGATTTAAGAGATACATCATTTTGAATAAAGGAATCTAAAAGTAAAGAAAAAACTTCCATATTATGACATTAGACGTACATTCAGTGTGCCACTTTAATTAGTGATTTCGCCCACCTTTCCGTTAGTCGCAACACGTATTTGGGCAGGCCCAACCGCCCAAGTGTCGAAGGCTCTTGGGAACGAACCTGCTTAGACCGGTTTTTTCTTTCTTTCGTTTTTTTCTTTTTTTCATGTTCAGTTTTCCTTTTATTTTTCTTTTATTTTTGTAATTTTCCTTTTCATGAATATTTTTTGATAGCGTGAACATTTTTTGAATCCAATTATTTAACAAATTGTGATTATTTCTGAAATCCTGAACATGTAATGAAAGCACGGACATTTCTTAAAATTTGTAATTAGTTTTAGAAAAATTAATTAAATTTGAAACATTTTAATATCTGCGAATATATTTCTAAATTTGGGTACACATTTTTCACAAACACTTTTCTTTATTTGACGATCGTTTTTTGAAATGAATGCACATTTTCTATATATATGATTTACTTTTTTAATTTGTTTTTTAACTCTCATTTTTTTCAAAAAATTATGAAATTCATGAATTCATGAATGTTTTTGGATTCAAGAAAAAATTATGAAATCCCAAACTTTTTCAAGTTTGTGAACAATTTTTGAAATTAAGAACTTCTTTTGGAACACCTCTCATGTTGTTTTGAATTTTAGGTTCATGAAAAATTCTCAAAGTAAAAACATAAAAAAAATAAAAAGAAACGAAAAAAACATGAAAGAAGAAAAACGAGAAAAACAAACATGAGTGCCAAGCGCCCACATGGGTTGCCCAAAATGCGCGGGTGCAAGGACTACGCCATTGGTGGTTATTTCCCCGCCTACGCGCAAAATAGGGGCTCCTATTCTTGGCATGCTCACCGTGGTAATAAAGCAGGCAATTGCTATTGGCAATCTCTACAGGGCAAATTATCTTAGAGATAAGCAAAATCACTAATTGAAAATTACTCCTTTGAAAGATCATTCCTACCTTTTTAGGTTGCGATAAATACGCATCTGTGCCACTTGTCACAACTTAGAATTTTTTTCTATTTCGTAGATTCATTATTTTCAAAATGTTTTATCTTTTAAACCGTGCATCCAAATCTCGAACCGTTTTCTTCATTGGATTTCTCGCATCGAGATCTTCAGAACTAGACTTCATGTTGATAGATTTTGATGAACATTTTTAAAAAAAATCCAGACAAAAAAACTAGACCAAAAAACCTTACCTCTCGCAGAAGGAAAAAAAATGTGTTTTCTTTCATTTTTGAGAGTAAACATGTGCCTCTTCGGAAACAAAACCATGCCTTTCGTGGAAAAAAAATACATAAATTACTTTTTTCGTTTTCTAGAGGCACGTGCCTCTCGCGAAAGCAAATACGTGTCTCTCGTGGATGCAACAACGTGCCTCTCATAATTTTTTTACAGAAAACATGATTTTTTTATGTTTTCAAGAAGCACGGGCGTTACTCTCGAAAAGCAAAATTGTGCCTCTCGAGAAAAAAAAAACGTATTTTTTTCATTTTCGAGAGGCACCGTGGAAGCAAAATCCATGCCTCTCATAGAAGAAAAACCGTGCTTATCGAAGAATGTAAAAAACGTGTTTTTCACACAAAAAATACATTCTTTATTTTTTCGTCCAAAATCTAAGAAAGACCAGTGAAAAAACAAAACACCCAAAAATCCGAAAAAACATCTAAAAATGAAAAACACATGGGAAAAATAAATAAGAAAACCGAAGAAAATGTTGAGAACGCAAACTGCAACGCCTAAGAATGATCGTTGGAAGGTTTCCGAAGGAGCGATCACCAACGAATTGCTCGTATGTGTGAAGAGCTCGTATTGGGCACCTTAGAGCGTCTCTAGCAGATCCTGTAAAAACGCAAACTGTAAAACTAGGATACGGGTCAAAAAAAGGCGCTTTAATGGTTCATTTTTGCTACACCCGAACAAAAACTGTAAAAGAAATTGTAAAACTGCGGTAATGAGCTCCTTCCTCTCGTTCGACAACCGCCGCCCCTTCCTCTAGCCGGCCGTGCCAGCCACGCCAGCCGCGTCCAACCCCGTCAGACGCGCCCCGTCGCCAGTCGACCATGCCCCATCGCCCGTCGGTCGCGCCCCATCACCACACCGGTCGCGTCCAGCCTCGCCGGCCACGCCTTGTCGCCCGCCGAGCATGCCCCGTTGCCTCTGTCGTCAGTGACTTGCTCTGTTGCCAGTCGCGCCGGCCGAGCCGTGCCCCTTTGCGTGTCGCGCTGGGAGTATTCCGGCGGCCACGCTGAGCTCATGGGAGGCAATGGCGAGCTCGAGCTCGTCCAATTCAAATCGTCGACGGTCGATTGAGGCGTCCAACGGCCTTTTCCGGCGTGCAGTGATGAATTCCGGCAAGTTTACGCTGGATTCACGCAAACTCCGCGGCAACGTGTTTGCTCCGACGAGGTTTGACCGGTATACAGGCCCCCTAGAATCGGCCTTCTAACCTTCAAAAATAAGGGTTTCGGGTGTGGCCTTATCGTGTCCCTTCAAAAATTTACGGGTTGGACCACTTTTACGGTTTCTGTTCTGCACTTTTTTACGACCAAAAATGTAAAACGCAAAACTTTTACGGGTCTGCTAGAGATGCTCTTATGCGCGAGTGAGTGGAACTGCCCCATTATGGAGGCCAACGCGCTCGATGGGTTGACCGTTCGCGATGGAGTTGACTGCTCGAGGCAGGGCAAAATGTTTTCCTAGTTCTTTGGTCGCGGTTGTCCGATCGAGGCAGGACAGTGTGATGCGCTTGGAAGACGACGAGTGGCTCGTCCTTCACGTCGCATTAGCGCAACCGTGGGTGGTTAGAGCGGGAGCTCGAGCTGTGTGTCGTCCCGTGTCACTCGGCGTTGCAATGTGGATGACGTCGTTAGGTCCTCGTGCTCCTTCGTGCGCTTCACATACTCTTTCTGCTTCACGCTGAAGTGTATCCGCCGCCCCTCTCACAACCCTTCGACCGTTGCTTGATATGTCTTCAACATATGTATAATTTTTTATTGTTCCATGTTGTTATATTATCATCATAGGATACTTTTTGGGTCATAATTCACCAATTTATATTATTTTGAAGCACTAACCTATTAACCGAGTGTCAGTTACTGTTTTCTGCGTGTCTTTTACTTTTCATAGTTGCAGTACCAAACGTAGTCCAATTGCCATGAAACTTTTTAATGACTTTTTCAGGACCAAAATAAGACTTGGAAACCTTAGGAGGAGTCGCGGAGACACATGAGGGAGGCACAAGGAAACAGAGCGCGGCCAGTGGGAGGGGTGGCCACACCCTCATGCCTTGTCCCTCCCTGGTGGCCCCTCTTGCTCCGTTCTATGGCCTATAAAGTTATAAATATTTCAGAAACCCTAACGACAATCGCCAAACACTTTTTACACCATCGCAAGTCTCTATTCCACGGCGACCCCATCTGGAGCTCCGTTCCGGCACCCTGCCGGAGGGGGAGTCGATCACGAAGGGCCTCTTCATCAACTTTGGTGCCCTTGTAATGATGTAAGAGTAGTTCACCACAGAGCTACGGGTGCGTAGTTAGTATCTAGATCTCTCTCTCTCTTTCTCTCTCTCTCTCTCTCTCTCTCTCTCGATCTTCAATACAATGATCATCACGTCTTCGCTTTGATCCATCCGATGTAATTCTTTTGTATGGTGTGTTTGTTGGGATCCGATGAATTGTGGGTTTATTTTTATATTATTCATGAAAAATACTTGAGTCTTCTCTGAGTTTTATGATTCTTATTTGCATGATCATCATAGCTTCGTAATTCTGTCCAATCTATTGAATTTCTTCGGCCAAGTTGTTTGGTATTTCTTCAGTGAGAGGAGTGCGTTGTAGTGGGTTCAACCTCGCGAGTTTCTATATCCCAGTGACACAAGAGGACAAGTTGCGTCTTTGTGTTGCTTCCACTAAGGATAAAACGATGGGTTTTATTCATATTTGTTGAGTTTACCCTGTCTACATCATGTCATCGTTCTCCAATCATTACTCTATTTCACTTAATACTCTAGATGCATGCTGGACAGTGGTCGATGGGTGGAGTAACAGTAGTAGGTGCAGGCAGGAGTTGACCTATTTGCTTACGGGCATGATGCCTATATACACATGATCATTGCCGTCAAATTTGCGTAACTATCTACTCTTTTGTCAATTGCCCAACAGTAATTTGTTTACCCATCTTATGTTGCTTTCATGAGAGATTTCACTAGAGAACACTATGCCCCCGGGACTATTTTCATATATTTCCAGAAAACTTATAATTTCCTCGATGTTATTATTTGTATTCTATTTTATTTTGCAAGTTACTACTATCTACAATTATCCTCGCACCTCACTCGCTTGCAAATAACGAGATCAAGGGGATTGACAACCCTCTTGCCCACGTTGGGTGCAAGTTGTTTGCTCTTTTGTGTGCATCTGTTGAAGACGGTTGATGATTGATGTTCCTATTTGTTCAATAAACCTGGTTTCTTGATCGAGGGAAATACTTACCCGCATTGTGCTGCGATTACCTGTTCCTCTTCACGGAAAACCTAACACAGATCACAAGTATCAATACCATCTACCCATTAGGTTTTCATCCACACATCTCCTTAAAATAAGATCAAGATGCACCCCCCAAACTTGAGCTAGGGTGGCATCATATGGTTGTTAAATGAAGAATAAATCCTAGAAGGGAGTTCTCAAAGAGCAATTACCTCACCAGGTATCATGCCAAAAGGCAATATTTTTTCCATTACTAGGGGACCACCTCACAAAATTCCTAGCAGCCCCAAAAGCCCAGGTCACACTCTTCCAAAAGGGAGAGCCTACACCAGGTTTAGCCCAAAGATGTTTGGTTTATAAATCCCATATTTGTAACTATTTTTTTTCTTCCAATCTTTATCAATACCATCATAGAACCTTTTCCCCCACGAGGCCACCAAGGCCATGTTGAAATCCCTAAGATTTTGGACGCCCATACCCGACCTCTTTCCTCCTGGAGATCATTCCCCAATTGGCAAAATGATACTTCTGAGCCTCCCCATGATCCCCCAAAAAAATGGGACATTTGAGAGGTGATATCATCAATAGCCCACTTACGTAATTTCATGATGGACATAAGGTATGTAGGGATGAGAGGCGATTTCCTATGCATGGTGGTAGCTACACACCCTTTGGTATAAGTGTCCTTTTTGATATACGAGGTGTCGGGTTTCAATGGCATTGACACAAGTGCATTTTTATTGTATACGAATGACCTTTTTGACTTTTATTTGTCTTTTTTGTTACCTTTTTGACACAAATGTCTTTTCATTCTGTAGAAAGGGCGTTTCTCACTTCTCTCAGTCTTTTTTATTTGCCTTGTGGCAAAATTGCATGTTTGCTTGCGTGGCTGGTCCAAAATCACGATATTTTTGTTATAGAGTTATTTTTATATTTCAAAATAATTTATCAAATTAAGTAGAGATAAAAATTGGGGCCATGTGTAGCTACCACCATGGATAGCAAATTATTTCTTAAGTAGGGATACTAGCAATACAAGTTGTAAGAATAATTAATTTGCCCTTGTAGGATAAGTTCCTACCCAATCATCCAACAATATTCTTAATAATCCTATCAATGATAGGTTGAATATCCCCCCTCCTGAGTTTCTTAAAGTGGAGGGGGACTCCCACGTACTTAAAGGGGAAATCCCCAAATTGACCATAGAAGATTTGGGTAAATTCCATAGACAAATCATCACCCACATTAAAAGTATGGAAGTCACTCGTATGGAAGTTAATTTTCAAGACATAAAGCTTCTGAAAACAAGTAAGGATCCATTTAAGTTCTTTGCATAATGTAGAGAATATTTAAGAAAGAGAATAGTATCATGAGCATATTGCAAGCTCATGACACTCCAGGTACCCCTTGTGGAAGCAACCTAGCAATCAAACCATGGTTTGAAGCTTTAGAAAGCATCTTAGTGAACACATCAACTACTAAGTTAAAAAGGAGAGGAGAGTGAGGGTCATCTTATTTTAGATCCACAAAATGGGGTCCATTGGTATCATTAAGTCAGACTTAAAAAGTCCCTTGGTGTATGGTACTATAGATCCATCCTACCCACTTCTCACCAAAACCCCTAGAAAGGAGCATCTCCCTAAGAAAATCTCAGCTAAGTCTATCATATGCTTTCTCATAGTCCGATTTGAAAATGAGCCCACCAGCACCAGATCTATGAACCTCATGAATGACTTCATGAGCCATCACCACACTTTCCAAGATGAACCTCCCTTTAATGAAAGCGGTTTGGTTTAATGAAATGAGTTTATCCAAAAGAGGGGAGACTCAGGTTGTCATGGCTTTGAAAACATCCTTAACAACACAGTTACTAAGGCTGATAGGACTAAAGTTTTTCATCTCTGTAGCTTGAGAAACTTTAGGAATGAAGGGAATAATAGCAAAATTAGGTCTATGGACATCTAAGGATCCATTTTCAAAGTCTCTAACCATCAACATAAAGTCACTTTTGATGAGATCCCGGAATTTCTGGTAAAAAAAGAAAGGACAACCCATCAGGACCAGGGGCTCCACAAGCATAGGAGATCATGGTGGCCTGCTTAATCCCCTCCTCGTAAAAGGGTCTTTCTAAATTACATCATTCTGATTCAGAGACCAACTCTTCATGAGACTAGAAATTAGCATCGAGATGAATATCATGCTTAGGTTCAAAAGCAAAAAAGATTTTTGTAGAAATCAGTAGCAACACTCACCATACCCTGGGTATTTGTGAGCACACCCTCACGCCCAACCAACTTAGAGGGGTGATTTTTCCTGTGTCTCTGCTTGGCTAAAGCATGAAAGTAGGCATTGTTGCGATATCCTTATAAAAAATTCCCATCTCTAGATCTCTGCGAGAGAGCAGTCCCTTCTTACTTCTAGATTTCATCTAATTCCTTTTGAATGTCTTTCATCCTGTCAAAGTCAGCAACAAAAAACCGTCGAGATTCAGATAAAACATCCATAATGTCAAATTCCATAAGGAGGGCCTTCTTCCTTTTTTTCATGGCAACATCTAGGTTAACACTCCAACCTTTGAGATTTTTCCTAAGGACTCTGGTCTTGACCATCCAATTATCAACAGAGTTAGAAGATGTAGAAACAGAGTTCCAAGCCTCATTAACAACTTCCTCAAAACCAGGTTGGAATAGCCACCACTTCTCAAATCTAAACATCTTAGGACTGGAGCTTTTCCTAAACCAGTGTAAAAAACTAAAGGGGTGTGATCACTGTCAATCCTGGGCAGAGCGGTGAGGGAGGATAGAGGGAAGTGTGCATCCTAGTCCATAGAAGTGAACACTCTATCTAGTAAGGCAAAGATTAGGAACCCTTGATTATTGGACCAAGTGTACTTCCTGTTAGAGATAGAAATCTCAATGAGTCCCCACCTATTTGTCCAATCATTGAATAGGGTATTACTCCGCTGGTTAACTAAACCACTACTTTTATCATGATCACCTCTAACTAGGTTAAAGTCACCACAACATAAAACAGGATAAGAAGCAGACTCAAAGATATCATGCAATTCTACAATGAACTCTAGTTTAAACTCAGGATAAGCACACCCATACACCACAACTAAATGCCAAACAAAACCACCATTTTTGTTCCTAATAGTCGCTTTAATGGAAAATCTGTTATTAATAAAACCAATGACCTGAAACAGATCCTTCCTAACTCCCAAGAAGTATAACCCAAGCAGTGTTAGCAACAAGAAAAAATTGCCAAGTAAATTCACCCGTTCTGTCTAAGGCCTTGAAGAAACCCTCCGAAGTGTTCTCTCTCTCTTATTTTCTTGAAATCTAATGAAGTCTAGATTTTTTTTGGCGATCACATCACATAGGCACTAAACTTTACCAGGTTGACCCAATCCCCTAATATTCCAAATCAATCCTATCATAATTAAGAAAATTTTAAAGGGTGAGACTAGCCGCAAGGCTTCCCTTTAGTTGGGACAGTAGGAGTCACTCTAACAACATCAGCAGTGCCAACTAGCATGTGAAGAGTAATCTCGCTTGGTGTCCCAACAAAATCCTCAAGACTAACATCAATGTTTGCACGTAAAAAAATTTCAGGGTGGTCATTAGCAAAAGCTAAACATTTTTCCTGCTCCCCAATCACCAAGTCCTGAATAATGGCAAGTTTTGTTAGCTTATGCCCACCAAACACAAAACCAACCTTAGTATTTTGATCATATAGAGAAGAGGAGTTAGTAGAGGGGAAAGATTTACCTTTGTAGGTTTTTGGGATTTCCACGTTCTTCTTCATCTTGTATGCAAGAGCTTTCTCCATAATGTTCGCATTATCATGCCCTCTAGTCCCATGTTTTGATGCCATAGCAAGTCCCCATTTAGCATTCTTGGCAGGGATGTGAACATCAAATTGAGTTTCATTCGGAGACTCCATAAGGGGTATGTTGAGACTATTTGATTGCAGCACCTAGAATGCCTCAGGGGGGATCCCCAACTCTTCATCATCTTCCTTATCCATTCAATCTTTAGATACACCTAGATGAACAGATTTCAACAGGTTCGCATAGTATTCCAAGCTTCCAGATTTCTAAATATCCAACAGACAACTCAAATCACACACCTTAGGAGTAGACAACACATTGCCAACATTGAATTCAGTGGGATCACAGACGACATTGATGACCCACAAGTATAGGGGATCTATCATAGTCCTTTTGATAAGTAAGAGTGTCGAAACCAACGAGGAGCAGAAGGAAATGACAAGCGGTTTTATATAAGGTATTCTCTGCAAGCACTGAAATTATCGGTAACAGATAGTTTTGTGATAAGGTAACTCGTAACGGGTAGCAAGTAACAAATGTAACAAAGGTGCGGCAAGGTGGCCCAATACTTTTTGCAGCAAAGGACAAACCTGGACAAACTCTTATATAAAAGCAAAGCGCTCCCGAGGACACATGGGAATTTCTCTCAAGCTAGTTTTCATCATGCTCATATGATTCACGTTCGTTACTTTGATAATTTAGTATGTGGGTGGACCGGTGCTTGGACAAACATCCCACTTATGATTAAGCTCTCTCGCAAGCATCCACAACTATGAAAGAAGAATTAAGATAAATGATAAATCTAACCATAGCATGAAAAATGTGGATACAAATCAGCCCCTTACGAAGCAACGCATAAACTAGGGTTTAAGCTTTTGTCACTCTAGCAACCTATCATCTAATTATTACTTCCCAATGCCTTCCCCTAGGCCCAAATAATGGTGAAGTGTCATGTAGTTGACGTTCACATGACACCACTAGAGGAGAGACAACATACATCTCATCAAAATAACAACATACATCTCATCAAAATATCGAACGAATACCAAATTCATATGATTACTTATAGCAAGACTCATCCATGTCCTCAGGAACAAACATAATTACTCACAAATCATATTCATTTTCATAATCATAGGACTATTAATAATCATTAAGGATCTGAACATATGATCTTCCACCAAGTAAACCAACTAGCATCAACTACAAGGAGCAATCAACACTACTAGCAACCCCCAAGTACCAATCTGATGTTTGAGACAAAGATCGGATACAAGAGATGAACTAGGGTTTGGAGAGGAGATGGTGTTGATGAAGATGTTGATGGATATTGACCCCCTATCGATGAGAGGATCGTTGGTGATGACGATGGCTTCCATTTCCCCCTTCGGGAGGGAAGTTTCCCCGACAGAATAGCTCCGTCGGAGCTCTAGATTGGTTCTGCCAAAGTTCCGCCTCGAGACGGCGGCGCTTTGCCCCGAAAGTTCTGATGTGATCTTTTTCAGGTCAAAACCCTTCATATAGCAGAAGATGGGACCGGAGGCCTGCCAGGGGCCCCACAAGCCTACAGGGCGCACCCACGGGGTAGGGCGCACCCCCTGGCTTGTGGCCACCTGGTGGATCCCCTGATGTATTTCTTTCTCCCAATATTTTTTATATATTTAAAAATAATTCTCCGTAAGTTTTCAGGACTTTTGAGTTGTGCAGAATAGGTCTCTCAGATTTGCTCCTTTTTCGGTCCAGAATTCCAGTTGTCGGCATTCTCCCTCTTCATGTAAACCTTGTAAAATAAGAGAGAAAAGGCCTAATTATAGTACCATAATGTGTATTCACAGCTAATAATGCAATAAATATGGATATAAAAGCAAGATGCAAAATGGACGTATCAGGCATTCTCACCAACACCTCGATGAGTGATGCTTGTGATATGTGTTGGGTTTTCCGTGAAGAGGAACAGGCTATCGTAGCACAATGCAGGTAAGTATTTTCCTCGATTATGAAACAAAGGTTTATCGAACCAATAGGAATATCAATCCTCAACCGTCTCCAGCGACTGTTCACAAAAAAACAAACAACTTGCACCCAGCGAAGGGAAGAGGGTTGTCAATCCCCTTGTTCTTGTTATTTGCAAGCAAGTAAGTTGCATAGATAATTGTTGAGAATAGTAAATAAAATAAAATAAAAGATAAAAGAAGGCAGTGAGAAAATATAAGTTTTTTGAATATATAAGTGAATAGACACGGGGACCATAACACTACTAGGAAAAGGCTTGCTAATGGCGCACCTATTTTTGCTACTAATGGCGCACTATAGGTGCGCCACTAGCATCACGCCATTAGATTTTTTTACTAATGGCGCACCACAAGTGCGCCATTATTATCTGGTATACTAATGGCGCACCAGGTAGTGCGCCATTAGTATTGCTCACGGTGCGCCATTAGTATCTGGTATACTAATGGCGCACCAAGTAGTGCGCCATTAGTATAGATCCTGGTGCGCCATTAGTATAGATCCCGGTGCGCCATTAGTATAGATCGTGGTGCGCCATTAGTATAGCTTATGGTGCGCCATTAGTATGCCTCCCAGGGCCATATTTACCCATATGCTCTGGCTTACTAATGGCGCACTAGTGTGCTGAGTGATGCGCCACTAGTGTGCTGAGTGATGCGCCACTAGTATGAATATTAGGTATTTTTTTATTTTTTTATATTTGCACAGATTACAAAATATATTATTGCATAGAATATAGATAGCACAACATATAAACAACAGATTTATCGAATACAATAGAAGATTAGTCTCCGAATACAATTCATCATATTAGTCTCCGAATTTAAAATACCGAACAAAGTTAGAACATTACAAGTCTCGAGACCGCGAGTAGCGAGTTTGTCTTCACATTACAAGTCGATATCGACCATCTAAACTACCATCACATAGAAGAGAGCTGCGGTCATCACGATGAGCATAATCGCAATGAAACTGGTCTTCATCCGGTTCCTCCAATGCTCCCTCCTCTCTCCCGCTAGATAGCGCGCGTATCTAACTTCCGCCTCCGCCCTTGTGGTGTACCCTTTGTAACTGTTACCGCTGAATCGGTGAACTTGTCTCCGACACTCCTCCCAGTCGTCGTAGACTCCGGGAACCTTACCCTTGTACACGACATACGACGGCATCTCTATGCACTAGCCAAACAAAACGTTAGTAGCAATTCATAGAGACATACAAGTTCATTAAAGTTTAATATTACAACTATAACAACATGATTCATGGTCCTACTAATAAATAGCATCGATTATATATAGGTTGAACGACTGTCCAAACCAAAGAGACATACCAGTTCATTAAAGTTTAATATTGCAACATGAATTAGTAGAGATTCACGGGAACGTGGATGAAGACGCCGTCTTTCGTGATGGTCATGAAATTGCGGTCGTTGTCAGCCTGCATTTGTAGCATTGTATCTATCTCACTATTGGACAGCGGAGATCTGAGGTAGAACTGCGCCGAGGTACGAAGTACATCTTGATGGATGATTTCCGCAAACTCCGACTGGATGCGAAAGAATTCTTGTCTGATGTCCGCATCCTGGATTGCCGACAAGTGTGCGGCCCAATCTTTGAGATTATTTGGTAGCCGAAGGTGATTACTGTCCCGTATGATCGCCCGCATGTGATGGAGGGCGTAGTAGGCATCCTTCTGACTGCCAGGCGGCTGCTTGACGCAGGCGAACGTCGTATTGTGGGTGAACACGTGCTTGCCGTGCGTGAGACTTGTCCTGCTGAAGGTGCCTCCAGATATGGCGTATCCGGGAAGAGCTTCATCAAGAACTTTCTTGATATTTGTGTAGTCTTTTTTTGACTGACGGTCCGAGTCGAAATACGTGGTCGTGGAATATTTCAGGCATAAGAGGATGAGTGTGCAACGTGTGTCACTGCACAAAACACGGAATGTTAGAAAAAAAGGACGATCAAAATCTAAGAAATCATATGTTACGTGGCGATGAGGGGATAACTTACCAGGGAAAGTAAGGCACGAGGAAGTTATCCTTTTCTGAGTTTGCCAGAATGACGCCTTCGAGGTATGAACTCGCGACTTGCCGGTCCCCAGCGCTGCGCAAGATCTTGGCACGCATATAGAAGGGGTCGACTATCACTAGGTCCGGGGTCTTGTCTCTAATGATCCGCATCTCCATACTCAGCGAAAATAGCCGAACGAAGGTGTAGTGCAGCGGATGAAGGTTAAACATAGCGAAGATGTCAGCAAACCGCAGGACGATCATACCCCCGATGGCGCAATCGACAAAGCCCTTGCCCTCTGGCACCTTGGCCACGATAACCGGGTATGCCACATTTTTCTCGGAGAGACGTCGCTTCTCCAAACAAAGAATACTGTCATGCAGACTCCGCATAGCACCGGTTGCAGCATTGAGCAGATTAGTCGGTAGCATCGGCCTACCCGCCACATGCACCCTCCTCGAGATATCCTTAAGTGAAGGTGGCCCGTCCAGAGCACGTATCGTACTCAGTGCCGGCTGGCTCGCACCCTTGTTAGTCTTTCTTTTCCGTCCCTTCTTCTGCTGATGTAATGGGATCGAGTTCATCTGCTCAGAGACCACCTTCTTGAGTGTGTTGGGGCTGATAATATTTCGCACCTCGGCTATCTAAGGCTCGGTGAAGGCGGCAGCTGGAGGCGTCTCCTCAAAACTAAACGCCAGACAACGCCTGTTGCAATTGGGTTTCTCCGTGTTACCAGATAGATCGCGGTCGTCTTTTGCAGGGTTGGGTTCTTGAGAAGGAGGCCCCAAGAATTCCTCACCGTACCCATGTTCGGCAAAGTACTTATCGACCTTGGTAAATGTACCATCGTCGTCATCGTCATCATCCGGATCCTGTGCCATATGCATGTCCGGTAGCGTTGCGGCGGTCTTGCCATGGCTTGGCGCCGGCACGACTGGCGGTGTTGTCTGTGGGGTGGTGTCCCCCGCCCCCAAACGAATCTGGCTCTTCGGCCAAAGCAAGGGCCAACTTAAGCAGGCGCTGAGGGTCATCACATCATCTTTGTCGGCCCCAGCGGGGTGGAACGGAGGTAACAAGTCGTCGCAGCCTGGCAGCACCCGAACCAGTTGAACCCTATACGTGGTGGGTGGCATCGGTTTACCATGGAACATGGGGTTGCCCGGTTGAACGATTCTTCCCTTGGCGATATCGATCAACTCGCCGCCCATGAAGTGCAGGAGAGTACATGGAACGTCGGCGCCGGCGCCCTGCGAAAACATGTAGGGCGTCAGGGGATGCCCAGTCAAAGGCACGGAGATGAAGTCATCGGCCGAGAGAGGCTTAGTTACCGTGATGGCGTCGAGCTTGGCTAATGTCGAGGCACCACCAACGGTGGGCGTGCAAGTGACGGAGGGGCCGCTTGCTGCCGAGGTGTCGGCCGGCGCCGGAGACACCAATGGCGCCGACGCCGGAGACACCAATGGCGTCGCATGCGCGTTGTGCGAGTTGCTGGCCGTGAAGCTGGGAATCGGGGGCGGCCCCTGTTGGCCGCCCGCAATCCACGCCTGCAGCCCCTCAATCAAGGTAGGCACAATGGCTGTGATCACCCCTCCCACTTGGTGTTGCACTAGCTCTTGGACCATCTCCGGAATCCGCGCCACTTTTGCCTTGAGTTCTTCAACCTCGCGCGACTGGCTTTCCAAGTTGGTATTTCTCTCCTTTCACCCACCAGCGTTATAGTATGACGACCATTTCGTGGACAAGCATTTGCCGGCCACACGACCAGCTGACGACGGCTTACTGGACTTATCCTTGTTTTTCATTATTATGAACGCCCTATTTAAATTGGTGTCCCAATGGGAGCTCTGAGACGACCCCGCGCTACTGCTTTCAGTGTCGTGCGGAAGGAATGAACCATTTAGAAATTTGGCTTCATTAATTAGAATGCAACCATATGGAGCTAATTACGTGGGGTGTATTCCTTACCAGAACACGGTCAAGCGCCCTGGTCTTCGCATCCGTGGTAAGCTCCTTTGTTACTGGGTCCACCTTGTACCGGGCCCTGACATAGTTCCTGGTCTGCTTGTCACCGTATTTCAAGCGCCCTGGTCTTCGCATCCGTGGTAAGCTCCTTTGTTACTGGGTCCACCTTGTACCGGGCCCTGACATAGTTCCTGGTCTGCTTGTCACCGTATTTCTCGAAGCAGGGTGGTAGGCCTTGCTCGGCACGCTCCGCGTCCTCCTTGTCCCATATAGGTTCCGCCACTCTGTAACCGCCGGGACCGAGTTGGTGGACCCCTAAGTTCAACTCCCGCATTTCTTTCCCCCATTGACTTGATTCCGTGGTTGCCTTGCTCTCGCACTTGATCTTGAACTCCTTGTAGTCATCTCCGCTGATCGAAGGATTTTTCGCCTTGATCTTCTCATGACTATCACCTTTGTCAATCATTCTCTTCACCACGCTTCTCCAAGTAGACAGGGCCTTGCTCATCTTCGTGAGGGCGGCACCGTTCACTTTATTCCTTGAGAGGCGTGTGTTTGCGACGTCACCAGGGAACTTGTATCATTCGTGCAGCTTCGTGAAGAGGAGGTTGCGCAAATTCCCTCGGTCCTTATGCCTTAGGTTCTCGGTGTTGATCGAGACAGTGCTCCGGAGAATGCACCCGGGCTAAACCGCGTACCCCTTGACTATTTCTTTGGGCGCCGTTGGATACCCGTCGGAGTTCACTTCAGTAAATTCCTCCTTTACGGTGTTGAGCACGTTCGGGCGCCGGTCCTTCCGTTGCCTCTTCGATTGGCTGCCATCTGTGCGTGCGCTGCCATCATCGGTGGTGGCATCCTCGGCGGCACCATCAGTGGTGTCATCCCGGACGCCACTAGGGGTTGTGTACTCGGGATCGGTGTCTTGCGCGGCGTCCTCATAGCGGTGAGGTTCTTCCTCCATCTCCTGGGATAGCTCCCATAATGGCTTGCCCGAACCGCCGGCCTCATCGTTGTGGGCCATGTTTCGCTCTAAATAGGAAAAAAGTTTGGTCAAAAAGTTGGTTATTGTCAAGGAACAAGATCATGGTCTCATCATTTAGGGTTTGTCGACACCGAGGCATCCTAAAGGCTAAGCTTTTATCATTTAGGGTTTGTCGACGCCGAGGAACCCTAAAAGCCTAAGCTTTCATCATTTAGGTTTTCATCGACACCGAGGCACCCTAAAAGCCAAGGTTTTATAATTTAGGGTTTGTCGACGCTAAGGCACCCTAAATGCTAAGTTCAGTTTTCATCATTTAGGGTTTATTGATGCCGAGGCACCCTAGGTTGACTGATATATATGGGTATCTTCTAATAATATACCCTATCAAGAAAAGGGAAGGAGAATTCTAAGTTGGGCCTAATCACTTGGCTCTATTGCCACCTATGGTTTAATGCAGCAAGAATAAATGGGCAGTTGATCCTACTTAATTAAGTACTAAGATACCCCGACCCATGCATTAGTCGCAAGTACCCCATATGTCCTATTTTTAGCAAAGTCATGCTAAAATTCACGGAAAATTTCAGCATGACCTTTGCTGAAAATAGGACATATGGAGTACCCGAATTTGCCGGAACGGAAGTTAATCGACATTCCGGCAAACTCAAGGGCCTCTCGGGGTACCTGCAAAATCATCACGACACGATGGTCGGAGAGCTCGGAGAAGGGTGAGCCCGGGCTCAGAAACGAATATCCCAAACTACTAATACTACTACCAACTTTCTTGCGTGTGCACAACTTTCTTCAACCACCTTTATTATGTTGGAGAGTCATATAAGGATGAAACTAATAAGAAAAAAAGGTGAGATCCACATGAGGTTTTGATTTATCATTTTTCTACAAATTTGACCTTTTTATTTGTTCGTGTCTTAACGACCTTTTCAAAACTTGGGTTGTCACTGGTCAGTGACATAAAAAGTGAATTTGAATGTGATTTTCTCAAAGCTAGTTATCAACAGTATATCGTTCACGTAAAGGTAGTGTTAAAGCTTGGAAATATGCAAGAAATCTTGGCAGGCTAGTGAAATATAACATGTTAAATATGCACCTTTTGAAAACATTTTTATTTGTTACTTATATATTAGCTGCTGATACAGGTAAAAAACTGCATCAAAGTACTAGCTGATGTTGGTCTCACACCAACATTACTATGAAAAAAATCAGCTTGAGAGGACATGAAAAATCATTTCAAGAGTTATTAGTTGGTCTGAGAATGCAACCTTCCTAGATTTGAATCTGTCTAGAAGATGAAAGAATCACCATCTTAAAAGTTAGCAAAACATCAACATCTTCTTGACCATACATATCATAAATACAGATGCTGATTGTGTAGTGGAAGAAAGCAATACTGTATATGGTCAGTCAAATAGAGTTCAACAAGTCATCAGTATCCTTCCCTTTTCTCTTAATAAGATGACTACAAGTTCATACATTTGTACTCTTCAGTTAGGCAACAACAAGAGCAGGCAGACTAACAAGTTAAAACAGATAGCTTAATTTGTCAAAGAAAGATAGATTTGCAGGAGTCGCCGTGACATGCACATGAGCAGATATATGCAAAAAAAAGTTTCAGTTTTCTTGTCAGACCACACCACGGCTAATGTGGTCGCGTGGTAAGCGAATTGGATGGCACCCAGGGCAGAGCATGAAGAGAGGGAGATAGAGCAGAGAGAAACCTCCAGGAGTCAGCAGGCACTAGGGTCAGAGCAGCAATGGCCCGGGAAATCTGAGGCACAACCGAAGGAAAGCAACAGATTCGCATTATCACTTACACACGCACCTACCTAGATCTGAGGCACGCATTTTCAAATCTGAGGCACAATCTGAGGCACAACCGAAGGAAAACAAAATGATTGTGAAATCTGCTCGAAAAGGGGTGGGGCAAAGGAGCTTACGCATGCACCTACCTAGAACCAGAGGCGGCGGCGCAAGCCGGATTGCTGGGGAAAGAACCGATCCCCCACGCCTCCGGCGCGGCCGCTGGGCTGGGCTGGGCGGCGGCCCTCTGGATCGAGCCGGGCGGCGCCGGAACCCGGGCCGAATCCCATGAACCAAGAAAGAAAGCAAGCAGGTCCGGCGGCGATCGGCGAGCAGGGAGACGGCGGGCGCTGCTGTTTGGTGGAAAGGGGGTAGGGGGAGGCAACGGGAGAAGAGAGGAGGGCGCGAGGGCAGCCGGCTTAGGAATGGCGCACCCTGAGCGGTGCGCCATTAGAATGTTTTTTTATATAGTAATGGCGCATGTATATGAGGTGCACCTTCTCTATGTTGTTAACCTCCGAAGTAGCAGCGCAGTGGTGCGTGGGTTTTGCCTCCTAGCAGGAGGTTGCGGGTTCGAATCCTCTTCCCCCCTCCTTTTTTCCTTTTTTTTCTATGCATTGTTTTCTTGTGCTGGTTGCACCTTGGTTTGAGAAGTGCCTAGTATTTTTTTTGATGTTTGCAAGTAGATGCCTAGTATTTTTTTTGATGTTTGCAATTAGATGCCTATGAATATCTAGTGCCTCACAACAACATCTAGTGCCTAGTATTTTTTTATGTTTGCAAGTACATGCCTATGAATAGGAGTTGAATCTTGTGAATATGTGTTTTAGTGGTAAGTATGCTGATGGCGGCGGCGGTGGAGCGGGGGAGGGTGCGGGGGGTGCTCGGCGGCGAGGGGGATCTTGCGAGGGGTGATAGCGATCGAGATGGAGGGGATCGAGATCGAGTGTCCTCATGAATATTCAATATTTTTTCATATTGAATATGAAAAAATATCATCAAATTTGAAAATGTCGAAATACAATCGAGAAATGAAGGCTACAATTTAAATACAATCGATCTTAGCTAGCTATTTGTTCACAATCTTCTTGCCCTTATTTTTCGTAAATGGAGTTCTTCTCTTGAACGGACGTCCTTTAGGTAGGGTGGTCCTGCTTCTTCTTGTGGTGTATGCTGGTACTTCATCATCGTCATCGTGTTCCATCTTCGGGTCGCCGTACTTGTCGAAGTCTTGCTCATTGGCGACTCCATCCATTCCAATGATCTTCCTTTTGCCTCTCCTCACGACAACACGACTGGGCTTTGGCGGGTCGGTAATGAAGAAGCATTGGTCCACTCGGGAAGCCAGTACCCATGGCTCATTTTTGCGGTGACGTTTGCGCCCGTGGTCTTGGATTTGGCTTCGGGTAGAACCATGGTGGTGAAATACCGGTCTTCTTTTATGATGCTCTTGTCCCATCTGACACGGAACATTGGGACCTTCTCTCCAGCGTAGCTCAGCTCCCACATCTCCTCGATCCTTCCGTAGTATCTGTCCTTGTCGTTACCGGTGTAGGATTCCATCGTTACCCCGGAGTTCTAATAACCATCGCTCTTCATGTCCTTTCCCTCGGTGTAGAATGTGTAGCCGTTGGTATCGTACGCCTCATACGTCATCAGGTTGTGCTCGGCGCCCTTTGACAAGGCGAATATGAGTTGTTCTTCCGTGGAAGAATCCTCATGTAAAGGGTACGACAGAAGCTTCTACTTGAACCAACGCGTGAAACATGAGTTGTGCTCTTTGATTATATCTCCATCCGTCCTTTGTTGGCCTCGGCCATTGTACGTCTTTTCAATAAAGGTTTTGTGCTCTACGACCCAAGGATCGACCACGTCTATGTGTTGTAGCACGACTAGGTTTGCTCTTTCAAAGTCGGCGAGTCAACCCTCGAAGTCGACATGCATTTCGCGGCGACCCTCACGGTGACCCCATCCTGCGAGCCTGCCGAGGTGCGTGTTGACGGGCAGACCAACGGGGTTCTCGATGCCTAGATAATTTGTGCAGTAGGAGATGCACTCTTCGGTCAGAAAGCCCCTGGCTATGCTTTCCTCTAGACGTGACATGTTGCGAACGTATCCTTTGATGACACCATTCGTCCTTTCGAACGACATCATGCTGTGCAGGAACGTCGGCCCGAGTTGGATGATATCATCCACGATATGGACCAGTAGATGCACCATAACATCGAAGAATGCGGGCGGGAAGTACATCTCAAGCTCGCATAGTATCACCACGATCTCTTCCTCTAGCCTTCTGAGTTGCCTCACGCCAACCGACTTCCGAGAGATGACGTCGAAAAAGTTGCATAGGCCAAATAGCGTTTCACGGACGTGCGCGTCCATGATCCCACGGATTGCAACTGGAAGTATCTGCATCATCAGCATGTGACAGTCGTGAGACTTCATCCCGCTAAACTTCTGCTTCGCTGAGTCTAGGTATCTGCTTATCTTCCCCGCGTAACCGTAAGGAAGTTTTACTCCTATGAGGCAGGTGAAAAACTGATCGATCTCCTCCTGACTTAGAGTGAAGCACGCGGGAGGGAAGTCATTTCCGGTCTTCTTGGACTTTTAGCCTTTGCGACGACTTTCCGTGTCCTGCTTCGCCTCATCATCATCATCATCATCATCATCATCATCATCATCATTATTAGCGTGAAGCTCCTCCCTGATGCCCATTGATTTCAAGTCTGCCCTTGCTTTCGGTCCATCTTTGGTCCTCTCTGGCATGTTGAGCAGGGTACCAAGCAGACTCTCGCACACATTCTTCGTGATATGCATGACATTAAGGCTGTGAGGCACACGGATGATCTTCCAGTACGACAAGTCCCAGAAAACAGACCTCGTTTTCCATACCTTCAGCAACAGCTCTGGCACCTTTCGCTTCTTTCCTGGCTCTGGCGCCTTTCCCGGCGGTGGGCACTCTTTCCAATTTTTCAACAGCTCGTATATTTCCTCGCCACTCCTCATTAGGGGGCGTCTTCGGGGTTCGGTTTCACCATCGAACAGATCCTTGCGTTTTCTCCATGTGTCATCGTCGCGAAGCCACCTTCGATGTCCCATGAACACGGTTTTTGAAGACCCGGGATCTCTATCTAGCTGGCGATACATTGTGTCATCCATGCACCTGACGCATCCAGAAAATCCGTGGACCACCTGCCCCACGACATATCCGTAACCGAGATAGTCGTGCACCGTCGTGAGCAGTGCGGCTCTCATAGGGAAATATTCTTTCTCTGCGGCGTCCCACGTATTGGCTGGCGTTTTCCACAGCGTGTCTAGCTCCTCTTTCAGCAGCCCCAGATATAGATTGATGTCGTTCCCTGGTTGTTTCGGCCCTTCAATTAGCATACTCATTTGAATGTACTTCCTCTTCATGCACAACCAGGGGGGAAGGTTGTACATCCACACAAACACAGGCCAGGTGCTATGTGTGCTTCTCTGGCTGCCAAACGGATTGACTCCATCGGTGCTCGTGCCCAGCATGATGTTCCTTGGATCGTTCCCAAATTCTGGGTATTCGTAGTTCAACGCTTGCCACTGGCTCGCATCCTTAGGGTGACTCAGCATCTTGTCTTTTTTATTTATCTCCGGATCATTTCCGTCATCTTCTCGCTTTTTCTCCTCCCTATCCGCGTGCCAACGTAGGAGCTTTGCTACCTTAGGGTCCGCGAAATACCGTTGCAGACGAGGAGTGATCGGAAAGTACCACACCACTTTTCGAGGAGCTTTCTTCCTCTTCTTGGATCGAATGACGCCGCACACCGGACATATGGTAGACTCCGCGTGCTCGTCCCAATAAATGATGCAATTGTTCATGCACACATGGTATTTCACATGCGGTAAATCCAAAGGACACACGATTTTCTTCGCCTCCTCGAAACTGGTCGGGCACTTGTTCCCCTTGGGAAGACGTTCATGCCAGAATGACATGTTCTCGTCGAAGCATGCATCGGTCATTTTGTGTTTTACCTTCATCTCCAGAGCCATGAGCGTTACTTTCAGGCAGGTATCCTCGGGCCTGCATCCTTCATACAATGGAGTAACCGCGTCTATCTCCAGTTGATCCAGCTTGGCTTTCTCTCGGGCGGCAGCTCTTGCGTTATCCGTCTGCTTGAGAAGCAGCTCTTGAATATGATGGTCATGCACCCAGGCCATCGATGGTCCATCGTCGTCTGCTCCGGCATATTCATCTTCATGATCATGCCCTTCGTCTGCTCCGGCTTCTTCCTCATCATCTTGTCCGACATCTTCTACATGATGACTGTGTCCTGGAGATTCCTCGTCTTCTCGCCCGCCCTCGCCGCGGTTGTCTTGCTCATGCCCTTCCTCATTTCTTTCCCAGCCCCCATGGACGACTTCATAATCATGTTCATCACCTTGCCACCGATAGCCATCCATGAAACCACGCAAGAGCAGGTGGTCCCGCACCTTTACGGAATCCGGGTCCATAAGGCTCTTCAGCTTGCATCTTCGACACGGACATCTTATCTCTGTCTCGTTCTTTTGAAGCATCTCGGCCTTCGCGGAGCTCAAAAACCTATTCACGATGCCTTCGGTCATCGTGCGGACCATGGTCGCATGCGGGGTAGAGCAAAACGATATTTTAGAACCAAAAAAAAATTGGCATGACTTTGCCTAAAAATAGGACAAAAAAGAATGCGTAGTGCCAAATTCTCGCCAAAACGGAAATGAATCAACATTCCGGGAAAATATTGGCAATTATCGCATTTCAAATACCGGTACCTGCAAACACAAACATATATGCAACACCACAAACATATGCAACACAACAAACACACGTAGATCTAGCTAGGCCATAAAAAGTGCATGTGCACGTTGTTGGAGGGAGAAAAAAGTAGATCTACAACATAAAAGCTTTCCCCTTACTTACCTATCAAAAAAAGGTAATTTAACCACTTAATTTGGGTGAATTATGATGCAAATGAGGTGAGGAGGAGGAGGCACCCGAGACAAGCTTGGAGGAGGAGGTGGAGAGAATGAAAGTGGGGAAAGTGAGTGTGGTAGGTGGCTGTCCAAAATATCTAGCTGGTCCGAGGTTACTAATGGCGCACCACCTACATAGTCGCCATTAGTAACCCTGGTTACTAATGGCGCACCTCCTCTGGTGCGCCATTAGTAGTTCTGCAAAAAAAAAGTAGTGGCGCACCACCAACAGATGCGCCATTAGTAACACTGGTTACTAATGGCGCACTAGCTTTGGTGTGCCATTAGTAGTTTGCAAAAAAAAAACCCAAAAAATTATAGTAGTTGCGCACTACTAACAGATGCGCCATTAGTAACCCTGCTTACTAATGGCGCACCAGCTGCTGGTGCGCCATTAGTAGTTTTGCAAAAAAAAAATACGACACTAATGGCACACCACACACTCGGTGCGCCACTACTATATAGTAGTGGCGCACCGAGTGTGTGGTGCGCCATTAGTGTCCACCACACTAATGGCACACCTCACATGGTGCGCCACTACTATATAGTAGTGGCGCACTGCTTGTGTGGTGCGCCATTAGTATCTATATCATCTATAGCCCTTTTCCTAGTAGTGTAATGTTCTTTAGTGGCATCTCTCATGAAAGCAACATATGGTGGGTAAACAAATTATTATTGGGCAATTGATAGAACAGCGGATAGTTATGTGATTTTCACGGCAATGATAATGTGTATATAGGCATCATGTCCATAAGAAAATAGGCTAACTCCTGCCTCCACCTATTACTATTACTCCACTCATAGACCACTATCCAGCATGCATCTAGAGTATTAAGTAAACCTGAGTAATGCTTGGGGAACGATGACATGATGTAGACAAAGTAAACTCAGTCATTATGAATAAACACCATCATTTTATCCTTAGTGGTAGCAACACAAATACACAACTTGTCCCCTTCTATCAATGGGATATAGATACTCGTCAGGTCGAACCCACTACAACGCACATCTACCACTGAAGAAAGATCAAACTACTTGGCCAAAGCAATTCAAGATATCAGATAGATTAACGAAGCTACGATGATCATGCAAATAAGAGTAATTATAATTCAGAGAAGACTCAAATAACTTTCATGAATAATCTGAACATAAACCCACGATTCATCAGATCCCAACAAATGCACCATACAAAAGAATTACATCGGACACATCAAAGCCAAGATGTGATGATCATTCTATTGAACATCAAGAGGGAGAGAGAGAGATTGCCATCTAGGTACTAACTACTGACACGTAGGTCTGAGGTGAACTACTCACACATCATCACGAGGGCACCGAGGTTGATGAAGAGGCCCTCCGTGATCGATCCCCCTCCGACGGAGTGGTGGAGCGGAGCTCCAAATGGGATCGCCGTGGAACAGAGACTTGCGACAGCGTAAAAAGTGTTTCGTCGATGCCTCTAGGGTTTTTGGAATATTAGATAATCTATAGGCCATAGAACGGGGCAAGAGGGGCCTCAGGGAGTCGACAAGGCATCAGGGCGCGCCGACCCCCTAGGCGCACCCTGTTACCTTGTGGGATATCCTCGTGTAGCTCTAGGTCTCCTCCCAAAGCTTCGAGGTCTTATTTTGGTCCAGAAAAAATCACCAAAAAGTTTCATCGCAATTGGACTTTATTTGGTACTAAAAACATGAAAAACAAAAAACACTCAGAAAACAACAACTGGCAATGGGCACTGGGTTAATAGGTTAGTTCTAAAAAATAATATAAATTGGTGCATTATGACCCAAAAAGTATCTTAAGATGACAATGTAACATCATGGAACAATCAGAAATTATAGATACGTTGGAGACGTATTAATGAGTTATATCACTAGGTCCAAGTACCACATGAGATGCACCCATATCATCATCACAAGGATAATCATGGGAGGTATACCCCCGAGTAGCAACACATTCCATAATAAAATCCGCCTGGTCGGAGTATGAATGAGGCATGTAGGAAAAGGCAGAAGCCTTAGACTTACCAGCATAACCACCAAACTTGCCTTGAGAAAAGTTAGACTTGTCTAGCTCATCAATGGCTAGGTCCTCATCACTCAGTCCATTTTTATCCTTTTTGTAGGGTTATATTCCTCAATTCTACCTTGTCTTTCTTTTGTGCCATCCTCATCTTCTCCTTATTCATCCGTTTCAATGTTGAACACAGAATCAACACCACCTACGTGTTCAAAACCTTCCACAGTAAAACCAAGTAGGAATAGCTTATTTTTCATTTCAATCAACCTTTCAAAAGGAATTTTGGTAGTGTCCGTGGGGACCCTGACTTACGAGTCGAGATCACCGAATGAACATGCTCAATGATCCCAGAGATCAATGTTCACCGAACACACATATGTTGAATAATAAGAGTCTTACATACAAGTACCGAATTATTACATCACGTGTCCTAATGGTCAAGTCCACAAGGTAGGGCCTAGAAGGCCAAATCACAGTGATACAACTAACGACAGAAATTTTGGGGCTAAGCGGGTGCCCATGCCATCAACCTACACCGACGGGCATTCTTACTGGGAAGCATCCTAGTTCGCACAGCCGTCTCCGAAGACGTACTCTTCTCCAAACCCCGATCCTTCCATGTATGGTTAATAATATAACAAGTGGCAAGCCAATGAGTACTTTTAAATGTACTCGCAAATAGCCCATGGTATGAACAATGCAATTGAAAGGATAACAAGTAATAATGCATCTTTGGTGGATAACATCCTCTATGAATAAACTTGATCATGGATATGCATCATAACTAGATGTTGATTTGAAGAATAGGTTACAGATATCAACATATCTGTGAAGGGCTGAATAATCCGGATTCACCCTATATGCCAAGTCACCAAAGTTGGTCATGTAAACTCTTTCATAATAACACCACACTCACACACACTTGGTTTATGCAAAAATGACTGGACATAGTTTAAGCAGGATTACCAAACTGTCCTTGACTGTGGACACGACTATTCGAGTAGTTTTTACACTCTACAGAGGTAGTACGCTAGAACCATGAGATCCGAGAAACTTCCGTGTCATCCATGACTCGCGGTATATAACATACCCGAGGTAAGTATGCGATCAATGCCTTTCCCCGGACGATACTACACAAAGAGGTCCACTCGATTGGTACCCAGCCCACATGATGTATGTCTTACGAGCACCAACTCTGGACAGTATCATCCATGCGGGGACCAACGGTGTGCCTGGAACACGTAAAAAACAGCATAGTCGCCCTACCTGGGATGACCCCATCACGAGTGACCACACATCACTCCTGCTACTAGTAATGTGGCTCTTTGCTAGAACCGACCAGAGTAATCAACAAAGCCCCGTACCGTAAAGGGGTAACGTGGTCATACATGTAAGGTTGGGACGGTCGACACATCATAAAACTATTCCCATTTCCGAAACCATACTCGCACAAATACCCGGTGCACCACGTCACCAAAAGTGGCCACCTAACTCATCATCACCCTCGGGCATTAGTGGCACCCGTCGGGTTTTTTTATAAACCTTTGATTTATATCAACAACGCTCATGCTACTATGCTTACCTCTACTTGTTAACGTGATATTAGTGTGACCCTCATAGGTGGTAGGATCATGCTCAAAATGCAAGTGCTCCGGAGGAGCCATCGGTCAAATCACTTCAATGACTTACCGATACTTATGATCACATGCAACGGAAATATTTGTGCTACTTAGCATGTAATATAACATATGCTCAAACATGGTCAAAGGGCTGCTTGCCTTGGTCAGCTAGCTATCTGGGGTCTTCGAGGTCTTCAAGTCCAACTCCTTCGTCACACGGGTTTTCTATCGTCGTAATAAATAAAAACAATAAGTGGCTCACTCCAAAACATATCACAAAGCCGCTTTAAAAAATGTTGTTTATTTCTCGTAAATCCATATTGTTATTTTTAAAAAAATTGCCTCTGGTTTTAGTGAAAGAATATTTTTAAAATCAATATAACAGAAGCAAAACTATTCCAAATTAACTCTTTTTATTATTATAAAACAGAATAGTTGTTATAAAAATTCATCCAAGGGTTCTGTTAAATACTAAATATTTTTAGAAAAATATCAGTGGAAGAATCATAATTTTCCACTGGTTAAATATTTTTACAAAAATAATTAAAATAAAGTTTTAAATAAAAATAAAAAGGGCTACAGCCCCTGGCCTGGCTTTGCCTCGGACTGGGTCGGCCCATTGGGCAGCCAACCAGCCTGCCGAGGCGCGCGCGCCATCAGGTTTGAACCTGACTCGCGGGCCCCTGCAGTCAGTGGCTACGGGAAGCGAGGAGAGATGGGCCACCGACAGGTGGGGCACACCTGTCGGGGTCGTCTCCTACCTCTCGCCAGAGAGGAGGCGGAGTACGCCGGCGTGGCTACCGACGTCCTCGGGCCCTAACGATGACAGGAATGGGTCCGGCTCGTCGTCGGCTACCTGCTGCTGGTCGAGTCGACGACGGAGGGGCTTTGGTTCACTGGCGACGAGGTAGCCGCGGCGGAGGAGTTTCGATTGAAGGTGGAGGTGGCAGCTACGGGCACGGATTCGCTCGGGGAAGAGGGGGGAAGCTTCCTGGGGTCACGGGGAGTGTTTTTGTGGGCAGAGGGACGCGAGAGCTGACATGTAGCCGGAGATCGATCGGAGCTCCGAGGCGGAGGGGCCTCGGTCGATCTCGAGCACCGGGGCTCTGCTTGCTCAATGGGGTGGCTAGGGAGGTGATTCAGGTATCAGAGAGGTGGATTGAGGGGTTGTGGAGCGAGGGGAGGGGCTATTTATAGGCCCGCGACAGTGAACCAACTCGGTAGCGCCGGTGATCCACCGTGGCATGCATGGGGTGCTGAGAGAGGCTGGGGTCGAAACCACGGTCTCAGGACGTGGTTTTGGAACTCCAGGACTCACCGCGAGAGATAGGGGGAGAGGAGATGCGAGCTATCATGGCCGCGCTCCTTTGGCGCTTCTGGTGCACGCGGGCACGCGTCGCACCGACTCTTAGCGCAGAAAAGGAGGGGCTTTGAGGGTTTCCTGATGCAGAGGGGCTATCGGGGGAGAGGAGAGACACCGCGGGGAAGCTGGAACTGGCCGAGAGAGTCGCCCCCATCTCGGTTGCTCTCTGTAGCGCGCCAAGAGCGCAGATTTGGCATGCCACAACATGCTGGCGCGCTCTGGGGTGCCTTGGACGTGTCTAGCGTGTCCTGGGCACTGGCTTGGAGATGCCTAGCCGTTGGACTCCCGTGGGAGCCTCGGCTGGTCAAAGAAAGACAAGGAAACAGGTGTTGTCAGCCTTGGGCTGAAGCTTAAATTGGAGATTTTAATTTATCTACTTTGAACCAGAGAGGGGCCACTTGACTGGAGTTAGGCATTGATGTCAGCCACCTAATCTATGAGTTTGGGAGAAAGGGATTGGGTTTAGCTATTGTTTGGAGGGGTTTTACCCAACAGTCAGACGGTGCTCGATACTGGTTTGGTGTGGTTGCACCCCACCACTGGCTTTGCAACTTAACATAATTGAGTTTGGTGCTAAAACATGGGGCTTCACCAAGTTTGAGCTCCATAGGGCAAGTTTAGCTTTGTAAACTTGAAAATATCCCTAACTGACCAGATTTGTTCCTTCCAAAGGGAGTGTGGGCAAATCAAGTCCCACAAATCCCATCTTTGGCATGGAGTCCTCATCTGAGGTATTAGGCACTCCTGCAAAGTTTCAGCTCCATTGGATAAACTTTGCTATGTAGAGTTTCTCTAACTTCATACTAGACAAAATAAAATAGGGGTTGAAAATCTTATGTATGGAAAATTATTTCCTTCTGAGTATCTCCAAATTTTCTCGATTTTCCTAAGGAAGAAAAGTATTTTTCCTTATAGGAATATCATTTCCGGCCTTAGAAATGGACATGCAAATAAAATATGAAAATAATTCATAAAATAATTATTTTATCGTTTTGGTGAACTAAAATGGTGCTAGAACCAGATCACCAACTTTGGGTAAGAGCACTCCTTGCCATCAAGGACTTGTAGTGCAACCCCGGAGTGACAATAACCGGAACCACTCCCGGTGATGACCATAGTTTGAGGAGTTCATGTGTTCACCAAGTGCTAATGCGTTGGTCTGGTTCTTTATTAAAAGGAGAACCTTAATATCCCGTAGTTTCCTTATGGACCCCACTGCCACTCGAGGGATGGACAATAGATGTCATGCAAGTTCTTTTCCCTAAGCACGTATGACGACACACGGAATGCATGCCTACATCACATTGATGAATGGGAGCTAGCCACATATCTCTCCGTGTTATAACGGTTGCATGATGAATGCCATCCAAACAAATCATCGACCCATTGCCTACAAGTTTGTCCCACTACTGTCGTTACTTGTTTTGCTCTGCTGCTGTTACTACTGTTGCTGCTACTGTTACTTGCTCTGCTCCACTGCTCTTACTACTGTTGCTGCTGCTGTTACTTGCTTTGTCCTGCTGCTGCTGCCACTATTGCTACTTGCTACTGTTGCTACTTGTTACTGTTGTCACTACTGCTGTTCCTTGTCACTGCTGTTACTCGTTACACTGCTGCTACCTGCTACAATACTTTTCTGGCGCCATTGATACGACAGTTAGGAATAGTCTGCCGTCAACAGATCGTTTCTGACACCGTTGTTATCATACTACTTTGCTGCTGATACTTTGCTTGCAGATACTAATCTTTCAGGTGTGGTTAAATCTGACACATTCAGCTGCTAATACTTGAAAATATACTTTCACTTCCCGTCGTGCGAACGAACAAATTTGGGTTGAATACTCTACCCTCGAAAACTGCCTCGATCCCACGCGCTGGTGGGCTATTGCAAGACAATTTCTAATTGTTGAGCAATCGAGAACAACATTTCTCTAGCTATTGCCAGGGATCTGCTAACAGCATTTTTCTGGTGCCGTTGTCGGGTAGGCGATTGCTATATTCTTTGAGTCACTTGGGATTTATATCTGCTGATCCCCATGAAGAATCTTAAAGATCCAAAAACTGCAAAGATGTCGCATGTGCCTGATACTGCAAAGATGTTATGCCTGATACTGCTAGAGATGCTATGCCTGATGATGCTATGCTTGATATTGCTTTGCCTGATACTGCTAGAGATGCTATGCCTGATGATGCTATGCTTTATACTGCTAGAGATACTACTTTGCCTGATATGCCACTAGGGGTATTCCTTGATGCTCATATTGCTAGAGTTACTTCCAATGCTCGTGATGCTTCTGAAACTGCCGATACTATTGAGATAGAACCTGCTTTTGCTCCTGCTAGATCTAGCTCTCCTAGATATGAATTGCCTGATATACCTGAGGGTTACATTATGGAGGGAGAGATAGCTGAGAATTTTCTTGCGTGTAAGGATGCCTATGACGCTAAGAAATTACTTCTCAAGTGGAAGGAAAAATCTCTGAAAGCTAGGATGAAATACGACCCGAAGTTTGCCACTTCACCTATCTTTATCACCGATAAGGACTATGAATTCTCTGCCGACCCTGAGATAATCTCTCTAGTCGAATATGATCCTTTCCACAGTTATGAGTCTGAGACGGTCGTAGCCCATCTTACCAAACTACACGATATAGCCACCCTTTTCACTAGTGAGGAGAAGATCCGCTACTATTATATCCTTAAGTTGTTTCCTTTCTCTCTAAAGGATGACGCTAAAGCCTGGTTCACTTCTCTTGCTCCTGGATGTGTGAGTAGTCTCCAGGATATGGTCTATTACTTCTGTGAGAAATATTTCCCTGCCCATAAGAAGCAAGCTGCCTTGCAGGAAATATACAACTTTGCTCAACTCAAAGAAGAGAGTCTCCCGCAAGCTTGGGGGAGGCTCATCTAGCTACAGAATGCTTTGCCTGATCACCCTCTTAAGAAGAACGACATACTTGATATCTTCTATAACGGACTTACCTATGCCTCTAGAGACCACCTAGATAGTTGTGCCGGTTGTGTTTTTAGGGAACGAACTATCAAACAAGCTGAGATCCTTCTAAATAACATCTTGATCAACGATAATGCTTGGACTACTCCCGAACCACCTCCTAAGCCAACTCCTAAGAAAAGGGGTATTCTATTCCCCAGTCCCGAAGATATGCAAGAAGCCAAGAAATCTATGCAAGAGAAAGGCATTAGATCTGAAGATGTCAAAAATCTACCACCTATCGAAGAGATCCATGGTCTCGATAACCCGATACAAGTAGGACAAGTGAATTCTCTGTGTAGGTTTGATGAGAGTGATATTCCTTTTGACAAACCTGCTAGCCTATGCTTTGATGAATTTGACAACTTTGTTGCCAAACAACAGAGTTTCAATGATTATGTTAGCAGACATTTGGAACAAAGTACTCGTATTCTTAGCCATTTAAGTGCTTGTGTAGACAGAAATGTCAATGATCTGAAGCTTCTGAGTAAACATGCCTCTATAATTACTACTGAGGTAGAACAAGTACTTAAAGCTCAGAATGACTTGCTCAATGAATTAAATGACAACTCTGTTAGAGTCATTACTAGAGGAGGCAAAATGACTCAGGAACCTTTGTATCCTGAAGGCCATCCTAAGAGAATTGATCAAGATTCTCAAGGAATTAATGCTGATACACCCGATCATCCTAAGGAGAAGAAGAAGGATGATAGAAACCTACATGTCAATTCACCAAATACTGTCACACCTGAAGAACCAAATGATATTTCTGCATCTGATGCAGAAACACAATCTGGTGATGAACATGAACCTGGTCACAATATGGACATCGATGTTCATAATAATGCTCAACCTAGCAATGATGAGGATGTGGAGGTTGAACCTACGGTTAATCCTGATAACCCACAACCTAAGAGATATGATAAGAACGACTTCACTGCTAGGAAGCATGGTAAAGAAAGGGAGCCATGGGTTCAGAGACCTATGCCCTTTCCTCCTAAGCCATCCAAGAAAAAGGATGATGAGGATTTTGAGCGCTTCGTTGAGATGATAAGACCCGTCTTTCAGCAGATGCGGTTAACTGATATGCTCAAAATGTCTCCATATGCCAAGTACATGAAAGATATCGTGACTAATAAATGGAAGATACCAGATCTTGAGATCTCCACCATGATTGCCAATTACACTTTCAAAGGTGGAACTCCTAAAAAACTTGGTGATCCCGGAGTGCCCACTATACCTTGCTCCATTAAAGGAAACTACGTAAGAACTGCCTTATGTGACCTTGGAGCCGGTGTTAGTGTTATGCCGCTCTCTCTTTATCGTAGACTTGAACTGGATAAGTTGACACCCACTGAAATTTCTCTGCAAATGGCCGACAAATCAACTACTTTTCCTATCGGCATTTGCGAGGATGTGCCTGTTGTGGTTGCTAACACCACTATCTTAACAGACTTTGTTATTTTGGATATTCCCGAGGACGATGCCATGGCTGTCATCCTCGGAAGACCCTTTTTAAACACTGCAGGGGCTGTTATAGATTGCCACAAAGGCAATGTCACTTTCCATGTCAACGGTAATGAGCATATAGTGCACTTTCCAAAGAAACGATATCAAGTACATTGCATCAATGCTTTCGAAAATCCCCATTGAGGTGACTTAGTGGCTATTCGAAAATCCTTCGTTCTCTTTTGCGATTCGCAAAGGTTTTGTCATGAGGATTTGATCAACCCCATTGACGGATTTCTTTTGATGGCCATGAAATGGATGAATCAAGGAGTCACATACCTTTGTTTTAAGCTTTCACTTTCTGTTGCTTAGAAGAAAAAAATGATAGATTTAGTTTAGTTTTTCCTGTTTTATGTTTTAGCGTCCCGGAGAAAAATACCTCGAAAATAAAAGTTCTCTGATGGTCCTGAAAATCTAGTATGATTTTTTCTGGAATATTTGAAAAATAGTGGGACTCAGAGCTGGCGTGGGGGCCACACCAGTGGGCCACAAGCCCTGTAGCCGCCGCCCCTGGTGGCGGCTACCAAGCTTGTGTTGGAAATATGCCCTAGAGGCAATAATAAATTAGTTATTATTATATTTCTTTGTTCATGATAATCGTTTATTATCCATGCTATAATTGTATTGATTGGAAACACAGTGCATGTGTGGATACATAGACAAAACACTGTCCCTAGTAAGCCTCTAGTTGACTAGCTCGTTGATCAAAGATGGTCAAGGTTTCCTGACCATAGGCAAGTGTTGTCACTTGATAACAGGATCACATCATTAGGAGAATCATGTGATGGACTAGACCCAAACTAATAGACGTAGCATGTTGATCGTGTCATTTTGTTGCTACTGTTTTCTGCGTGTCAAGTATTTGTTCCTATGACCATGAGATCATATAACTCACTGACACCGGAGGAACGCTTTGTGTGTATCAAACGTCACAACGTAACTGGGTGAACTATAAAGATGCTCTACAGGTATCTCCGAAGGTGTTCGTTGAGTTAGTATGGATCGAGACTGGGATTTGTCACTCCGTTTGACGGAGAGGTATCTCAGGGCCCACTCGGTAATACAACATCACACACAAGCCTTGCAAGCAATGTGACTTAGTGTAAGTTGCGGGATCTTGTATTACGGAACGAGTAAAGAGACTTGCCGGTAAACAAGATTGAAATAGGTATGCGGATACTGACGATCGAATCTCGGGCAAGTAACATACCGAAGGACAAAGGGAATGACATACGGGATTATATGAATCCTTGGCACTGAGGTTCAAACGATAAGATCTTCGTAGAATATGTAGGATCCAATATGGGCATCCAGGTCCCGCTATTGGATATTGACCGAGGAGTCACTCGGGTCATGTCTACATAGTTCTCGAACCCGCAGGGTCTGCACACTTAAGGTTCAACGTTGTTTTATGCGTATTTGAGTTATATGGTTGGTTACCGAATGTTGTTCGGAGTCCCGGATGAGATCACAGACGTCACGAGGGTTTCCGGAATGGTCCGGAAACGAAGATTGATATATAGGATGACCTCATTTGATTACCTGAAGGTTTTCGGAGTTACCGGGAATGTACTGGGAATGACGAATGGGTTCCGGATGTTCACCAGGGGGGCAGCCCACCCCGGGGAAGCCCATAGGCCTTGGGGGTGGCGCACCAGCCCACCAACAGCCCAAGAAGGCCCTATGCACCATAGATAGAAAATCAAAGAGAAAAGAAAAAAGGAGGTGGGAACAAAGAGAAGGACTCCACCTTCCAATCCTAGTTGGACTAGGATTGGAGGAGGACTCCTCCTCCCCTTGGTGGCGCAGCCCTTGGGGCTCCTTGAGCCTCAAGGCAAGCCTCCCCTCCCCTCCTCCTATATATATGGAGCTATTAGGGCTGATTTGAGACAACGTTTGCCACGGCAGCCCGACCACATACCTCCACGGTTTTTCCTCTAGATCGCGTTTCTGCGGAGCTTGGGCGGAGCCATGCTGAGATTAGATCACCACCAACCTCCGGAGCGCCGCCACGCTGCCGGAGAACTCATCTACCTCTTCGTCTCTCTTGCTGGATCAAGAAGGCCGAGATCATCGTCGAGCTGTACGTGTGGTGAATGCGGAGGTGCCGTCCGTTCGGCACTAGATCGAAGCGGATCATGGGACGGATCGTCGGACGGTTCGTGGGACGGTTCGCGGGGCGGATCGAGGGACGTGAGGATGTTCCACTACATCAACCGCGTTTCTTAATGCTTCTACTGTGCGATCTACAAGGGTACGTAGATCAGAAATCCCCTCTCGTAGATGCACATCACCATGATAGGACTTCGTGCGCGTAGGAAATTTTTTGTTTCCCATGCGACATTCTACAACAGTGGCATCTTGAGCCAGGTTCATGCGTAGATGTCTTCTCGAGTAGAACACAAAAGTTTTTGTGGGCGGTGATGTGCGTTTGGCTGCCCTCCTTAGTCTTTTCTTGATTCCGCGGTATTGTTGGATCGAAGCGGCTCGGACCGACATTACTCGTACGCTTACGAGAGACTGGTTTCATCGCTACGAGTAACTCTGTTGCTCAAAGATGACCGGCGAGTGTCGGTTTCTCCAACTTTAGTTGAATCGTATTTGACCGAGGAGGTCCTTGGATGAGGTTAAATAGAAATTCATATATCTCCGTTGTGGTGTTTGCGTAAGTAAGATGCGATCCTACTAGATACCCATGGTCACCACGTAAAACATGCAACAACAATTAGAGGACGTCTAACTTGTTTTTGCAGGGTATGCTTGTGATGTGATATGGCCAACGATGTGATGTGATATATTGGATGTATAAGATGATCATGTTGTAATAGTTAATATCGACTTGCACGTCGATGGTACGGCAACCGGCAGGAGCCATAGGGTTGTCTTTAAACTAACGTTTGTGCTTGCAGATGCGTTTACTATATTGCTAGGACGTAGCTTTAGTAGTAATAGCATGAGTAGCACGACAACCCCCGATGGCGACACGTTGATGGAGATCATGGTGTGACGCCGGTGACAAGAAGATCGTGCCGGTGCTTTGGTGATGGAGATCAAGAAGCACATGATGATGGCCATATCATGTCACTTAGGAATTGCATGTGATGTTAATCCTTTATGCACCTTATCTTGCATAGAACGACGGTAGCATTATGAGGTGATCTCTCACTAAAATTTCAAGACGAAATTGTGTCCTCCCCGACTGTGCACCGTTGCGACAGTTCTTCGTTTCGAGACACCACGTGATGATCGGGTGTGATAGACTCAACGTTCACATACAACGGGTGCAAAACAGTTGCACACGCGGAACACTCGAGTTAAGCTTGACGAGCCTAGCATGTGCAGACATGGCCTCGGAACACATGAGACCGAAAGGTCGAGCATGAATTGTATAGTTGATATGATTAGCATAGAGATGCTTACCACTGAAACTATTCTCGACTCACGTGATGATCGGACTTGAGATAGTGGATTTGGATCATGTACCACTCAAATGACTAGAGAGATGTACTTTTTGAGTGGGGGTTCTTAAGTAATATGATTAATTTGAACTAATTGTCATGAACATAGTCTAATGGTCTTTGCGAATTACGATGTAGCTTGCGCTATAGCTCTACTATTTTTATATGTTCCTAGAGAAAATTTAGTTGAAGTTGATAGTAGCAAACTTTGCAGAGTATTGTCCTCGTTGCTGCGCAGAAGGCTTATGTCCTTAATGCACCACTCGGTGTGCTGCACCTCGAGCGTCATCTGTGGATGCTGTGAACATTCGACATACACGTTTCTGATGACTACACGATAGTTCAGTGCAAAATACTTAATGGCTTACAAGCAAGGCGCCGAAGACGTTTTGAAACGTCACGGAACATAAGTGATGTTCTAAAGAGATGAAATTGTGATTTCATGCTTGTGCCCTTGTTAAGAGGTACGAGACCTCTGACAAGATTCTTTGTCCACAAAGTAAAGGAGAAAAGCTCAACCGTTGAGCGTGTGCTCAGATTGTCTGAGTACGACAATCGCTTGAATCAAGTGGGAGTTAATCTTCCAGATGAGATAGTGATGGTTCTCCAAAGTCACTGCCACCAAGCTGTGAGAGCTTCGTGATGAACTATAACATATCAAGGATAGATACAATGATCCTTGAGCGATTCGCGATGTTTGACACTGCGAAAGTAGAAATCAAGAAGGAGCATCAATAGTTGATGGTTAGTAAAACCACTAAGTTTCAAGAAAGGCAAGGGCTAGAAGGGATACTTCGTGAAACGGCAAAACAATTGCTGCACTAATGAAGAGACCCAAGATTAAACCCAAACCCGAGACTAAGTGCTTCTGTAATGAGGGGAACAGTCACTGAGGCGGAGCAACTCTAGATACTTGGTAGATAAGAAGGCTGGCAAAAGTCGAAAGAAGTATATTTGATATACATGATGTTGATGTGTACTTTACTAGTACTCCTAGTAGCACGAGGGTATTGGATACCGGTTCGGTTGCTAAGTGATTAGTAACACGAAATGATAGCTACGACATAAACGGAGACTAGCTAAAGGCGAGGTGACGATACGTGTTGGAAGTGTTTCCAAGGTTGATATGATCAAAATGTCGCACGCTCCCTCTACCATCGGGATTGGTGTTAAACCGAAATAATTGTTATTTGGTGCTTGCGTTAAGCATGAACATGATTGGATCGTGTTTATTGCAATACGATTATTCATTTAAAAGAATAATGGTTACTCTATTTGCTTGAAAAATCACCTTCAATGGTTTATTGAATCTCGATCGTAGTGTTACACATGTTCATGATATTGGTGCCAAAAGATACGAGGTAATGATGATAGTACCACTTACTTGTGGCACTGCCGCTTGAGTCATGTTGGTATAAATTGCATGAAGAGGCTCCATGATGATGGATCTTTATACTCACCTGATTTTGAATCACTAGTGACATGAAAATCATACCACATGAGCAAGGCCTTGTTTTCATTGAGATGAAACAAGATAGTAACTTGTTGGAAGTGATACATTTTGATGTATGCAGTCCAATGGGTGCTAAGGCACGCAGTGGATATCATTATGTTCTTATTTCAATGACGATTTGAGTGGATACAAGAGTATTTACTTAATGAATCACAAGTCTAAAATATTGAAAAGTTCAATTCTGTTTCGGAGTGAAGTTCGTCGTAACAAGAGGATAAACTGTCTATGATATGATCATAGAAATGAATATCTGAGTTACGAGTTTTGGTACGCAGTTAAGACAATGTGGAAATTGTTTCGCAGTTCATGCCACCTGGAACATCATAGTGTGATGATGTGTCTGAATGTCATAGCCACGCACTATTCGGTACGGTGCATGCTATGATGTCTCATATCGAATTACCACTATCGTTTATGGGTTATGCATTAGAGACAACCGCATTCACTTTAAATAGGGCACCGCGTATTTCTGTTGAGATGACACAGTATAGACTGAGGTTTAGAGAAATCTAAACTGTCGTTTCTTGAAACTTTGGGGCTTCGACACTTATGTGAAAAAGTTTCACTCTGATAAGCTCGAACCCAAAGCGGATAAATGCATCTTCATAGGATATCCAAAACAGTTGGGTATATCTCCCATCTCAGATCCGAAAGCAAAGTGTTTGTTTCTAGAAACGGATCCTTTCTCGAGGAAAGGTTTCTCTAAAAAGAATTGAGTGGGAGGGTGGTAGAACTTGATAAGGTTATTGAACCATCACTTCAACCAGTGTGTAGCAGGGCGCAGGGAGTTGTTCCTGTGGCGCCTACACCAATTGAAGTGAAATCTTATGATGGTGATCACCGAGCATCGAATCAAGTTACTACAAATCTCGTAGGTTGACAAGGTCACGTACTACTGCAGAGTGGTACGGTAACCCTGTCTTGGAGGTCATGTTGTTGAGCAACAATGAACCTACGAGTTATGGAGAAAGCAATGGTGGGCCCGGATTCCGACAAATGGCTGGAGGCCATGAAATCCGAGAGAGGATCCATGTATGAAAACAAAGTGTAGACTTTGGAAGAACTACTTGATGGTCATAGGACTATTGAGTAAAGATGGATCTTTAAAAGGAAGACAGACAATGATGGTGATAACTCACTATTAAGAAAAGCTCGACTTGTCGCGAAATGTTTCCGACAAGATCAAACAGTTGACTATGATGAGACTTTCTCACTCGTAGCGATGCTGAAAGTCTGTTAGAATTATGTTAGTAGTTGCTGCATTATTTATGAAATATTACACATAGGATGTCAAAACATTGTTTCCTCGACGGTTTCCTTGAGCAAACATTGTATGTGATACAACGAGGAGGTTTTGTCGATCCTAAAGATACTAGCAAGTATGCAAGCTCCAGCGATCCTTCAATGGACTGGTGCAAGCATCTCGGAGTTGGATATACACTTTGATGAGATGATCAAAGATTTTGGGTTTGTACAAGGTTTATGAGAAACTTGTATTTCCAAAGAAGTGAGTGGGAGCACTATAGAATTTCTTATAAGTATATGTGGTTGACATATTGTGGATCATAAGTAATGTAGAATTTCTGTAAAGCATACAAGGTTGTTTGAAAGGAGTTTTCAAAGGAGTACCTGGATTGCGCTACTTGAACGTTGAGCATCAAAGATCTATGGAGATAGATCGAAAGCGCTTAATAGAAGTTTCAACAAGATGCATGCCTTGACAAGTTTTTGAAGGAGTTCAAAATAGATCAGCAAAGAAGGAGTTCTTGGTTGCATTGTAAGGTGTGAATTTGAGTAAGACTCAAAACCCGACCCTGGCAGAATAAAGAGAATAGACGAAGGTCGTCTTCTATGCCTTGGCCGTAGAATCTGAAGTATGCCATGCTGGGTACCGCACCTGATGTGTGCCTTGACTCAAAGTCTGTTGAGAGGTACAGAGAGTGATCCATGATTGAATCACTAGAAGCGGTCAAAATTTATCCTTAGTAACTGATGAACTAAGGAATTTTTCTCGATTATGGAGGTGGTTAAAGAGTTCGTTGTAAAGGGTTACGTCGATGCAAGCTTTGACACTAATCCGAATAACTATGAGTAGTGAAACATATTCATATAGTAGAGTAGATATTTGGAGTATTTCCGAATAGCACATAGTAGCAGCATCTATAAGATGACATAAAGATTTGTAAAGAACACACGGATCTGAAAGTTTCAGAACCATTGACTAAAACCTCTCTCACGAGTAAGACGTGATCAGACCCCATAACTATATGGGTGTTGGATTCGTTGGAATCACATGGTGATGTGAACTAGATTATTGACTCTAGTGCAAGTGGGAGACTGTTGGAAATATGCCCTAGAGGCAATAATAAATTAGTTATTATTATATTTCTTTGTTCATGATAATCGTTTATTATCCATGCTATAATTGTATTGATTGGAAACACAGTGCATGTGTGGATACATAGACAAAACACTGTCCCTAGTAAGCCTCTAGTTGACTAGCTCGATGATTAAAGATGGTCAAGGTTTCCTGACCATAGGCAAGTGTTGTCACTTGATAACGGGATCACATCATTAGGAGAATCATGTGATGGACTAGACCCAAACTAATAGACGTAGCATGTTGATCGTGTCATTTTGTTGCTACTGTTTTCTGCGTGTCAAGTATTTGGTCCTATGACCATGAGATCATATAACTCACTGACACCGGAGGAACGCTTTGTGTGTATCAAACGTCACAACGTAACTGGGTGAACTATAAAGATGCTCTACAGGTATCTCCGAAGGTGTTCGTTGAGTTAGTATGGATCGAGACTGGGATTTGTCACTCCATTTGACGGAGAGGTATCTCAGGGCCCACTCGGTAATACAACATCACACACAAGCCTTGCAAGCAATGTGACTTAGTGTAAGTTGCGGGATCTTGTATTACGGAACGAGTAAAGAGACTTGCCGGTAAACGAGATTGAAATAGGTATGCGGATACTGACGATCGAATCTCGGGCAAGTAACATACCGAAGGACAAAGGGAATGACATACGAGATTATATGAATCCTTGGCACTGAGGTTCAAAGGATAAGATCTTCGTAGAATATGTAGGATCCAATATGAGCATCCAGGTCCCGCTATTGGATATTGACCGAGGAGTCACTCGGGTCATGTCTACATAGTTCTCGAACCCGCAGGGTCTGCACACTTAAGGTTCGACGTTGTTTTATGCGTATTTGAGTTATATGGTTGGTTACCGAATGTTGTTCGGAGTCCCGGATGAGATCACGAACGTCACGAGGGTTTCCGGAATGGTCCGGAAATGAAGATTGATATATAGGATGACCTCATTTGATTACCGGAAGGTTTTCGGAGTTACCGGGAATGTACCGGGAATGACGAATGGGTTCCGGATGTTCACCGGGGGGGCAGCCCACCCCGGGGAAGCCCATAGGACTTGGGGGTGGCGCACCAGCCCTTGGTGGGCTGGTGGGACAGCCCAAGAAGGCCCTATGTGCCATAGATAGAAAATCAAAGAGAAAAGAAAAAAAAGGAGGTGGGAAGGAAGAGAAGGACTCCACCTTCCAATCCTAGTTGGACTAGGATTGGAGGAGGACTCCTCCCCCCCTTGGTGGCGCCGCCCTTGGGGCTCCTTGAGCCTCAAGGCAAGCCTCCCCTCCCCTCCTCCTATATATATGGAGCTATTAGGGCTGATTTGAGACAACTTTTGCCACGGTAGCCCGACCACATACCTCCACGGTTTTTCCTCTAGATCGCGTTTCTGCGGAGCTCGGGCGGAGCCCTGCTGAGATTAGATCACCACCAACCTCCGGTGCGCCGTCACGCTGCCGGAGAACTCATCTACCTCTCCGTTTCTCTTGCTGGATCAAGAAGGCCGAGATCATCGTCGAGCTGTACGTGTGCTGAACGCGGAGGTGCCGTCCGTTCGGCACTAGACCGAAGCGGATCGTGGGACGGATCGCGGGACGGTTCGTGGGACGGTTCGCGGGGCGGATCGAGGGACGTGAGGATTTTCCACTACATCAACCGCATTTCTTAACGCTTCTGCTGTGCGATCTACAAGGGCACGTAGATCAGAAATTCCCTCTCGTAGATGGACATCACCATGATAGGACTTCATGCGCGTAGGAAATTTTTTGTTTCCCATGCGACGTTCTACAACATCTTGTGGGGCCCACACGGCCCCCCTCCACTCATTCCATCTCCCATCCTCTTCTTCCACCCCCAGAAAAAATCGTTTCGCAGCTCAAACCCGTGTTCTTGCTCATTTGGCTGTGATTTTCGATATCCTTGCTCAAAGCACCATTCTCCGAACCGTTTTGGGGAAATTACTCCTTGGTAAGTGACTCCTCCATTGGTCCAATTAGTTTTTGCTCTAGTGCTTTATCCTTCGTGTATTCTTGCTACCTTGGTGACCCTGTTCTTGAGCTTGAAATGTTGATTTTAGCTGGTCCCAAGTAGTTTTAGCGCGTGATACGGTCTCTAGGCACTAGTAGGAGTAGTTGCTAAGAGTTGGGTTAATCCTTACTCACTTTTCTTTCAAAGTCTCTAAAAAATTCAGAATTTTTCAGAGCTAGAAAAGGAAAAAGATGAGGAGGTTCTTTAGAGGTTCTTCAAGCCGTACCCCCAAGGAGGATGAGAAGAACCACCCCAAGTACGTGGTTCCTCGAGTCACAGAAGTTCGAGCGAGCGAGTGGCCAAGTATGAATTTTTGCGCACCGCTGGGCTTTATGAATAATTTTATTACTTGGTGGAGAATGCAGGTCTTACCACGTTCGTTGAAGATAAGTGCTCACAATACCTCCTCCTCACCAATATTTTCGTTCAAAGCTTCAACTTTTATCCGAGGAAGAATCCTCCCATGGTTGAGTTCATGTTATACAATATCCCCCAGTGCATGACACTACAAGATTTTTGCAATGTATGCAAATTACCTTATGTTGGGGATATTCGTGATCCTCGTCCACGAGACTTGGAGGATTTCATAGGTACTATTGTTGTTGGAGAGGAGAGAGGAGTGTCTCGCGCTAGAATTGCTAGCATACATTTTCCTGTGCTTCGGTACATCTCATTATTTGTGGGAAAATGTTTGATTGGCCGTGGGGAGGCTGGATCACTTAGCTCTTTAGACCTTGCGGTTTTGCGCAAAGGCCTTTATAACGATAAGACTTATAGCCTAGGTGCTATAGTAGCTCAGCGGTTGAACACCAACCATTCCAAGGGTGTCGTCTATGGAGGTATCTATGCTACCCGTCTTGCTAGACACTTTGAGATACCCGTTAGACTAGGGGAGGAAGGAGAGATGCTTCTTCCTGAGAAATATTTGGATTATGACAGCATGGTCCGCCATGATTTTCTGGATAGAGATGCTAGTAGACGGATGATTTATAACCTGGTATTTAGTCAGGGTACTCGAGAGACTATTACTTTGCCTGCTCCTTCTTTGTTCGATCTTCATGCAGGCAGGTACACTATTATGCCCTCGGACTTCTACGCATATTGGGGCTTGGCCCAACCACACGTGCCTGTGGCCGAGCCGCCAGTCGAGTACCAGACGCCAGTTTATCAGTGGGAGCTAGAGGAGCTCACACAGCAGTGGCATCCACAGTCTGCTCCGGAGTATCCCGGAGCTGGTTACTTCCTGCCCTGGGAGTAGACCAAGCTATGCCAAAAGCCTAAGCTTGGGGGAGTACGTGTTCTCACCGACCTTACATTCATGCTTATGCTTTAACTTTGTTCGTCGGTGTTTACACTTTGCCACTGTATTATCCATGCTAGTTTATTTTCATTTTCTTGTCTTGTGTCCTTTTGAGAAAACCCAAAAAGATTTTTCTTTCTTCTTTTGCTTGTTGGGAGTTTTCCCATGTAAATAGTTTTCTTTTTCTTTGGGTCAAGGTAGAAGATATTGGTTACAATGTTTAGTGGCTCTTGCATGCATACCTGTTTAGCTTTCAAAGAGCCATATTACTTTGTCTTCTCCTTTGTGTTTGCCAGCAGATTCAGCTTAGTCCAATGCACGAGCACTCATATTATTGTTCACATCGTTCGATCGTGCAAATGAAAGGCAATAATGATGATATATGATGAAGTGACTGAGACTGGAAAAGCTGGTATGAACTCTATCTATTTTGTTTTTGTAAATATGACTAGCTTGTCGTCCCAGATTCAACTTTGTTGTGAGAGAACCATGTTTGCAATGACAACTTAGAGACCATAGTTTCTGATGCCATGCTTAATTAGCTAAGATCTTATAATGGTTTGTCTTGAATGCCAACATAGATTTTTAGATAACTATGATGTTCATGTTCATGATGATTTATATCCTGTTCATGCTTGCACTCAATGATAGTCAAACTCATTGCATCTTGATGACTGTTGTCGCTCTCTAGTTGGTCGCTTCCCAGTCTTTTGCTAGCCTTCACTTGTACTAAGCGGAATACTACTTGTGCATCCACTTCCATAAACCCAAAAGTTTTTCCATGAGAGTCCACCATACCTACCTATTTGCGGTATCTACCTGCCGTTCCAAGAAAATTTGCATGTGCCATTCTCTAAACCTTTAAGAAATAATCTGTTTTGCATGCCCGAACCGCTCATGTGGTGACAGGGGGCTATTGGTATTCACTGTCATTCACGAGAAAGGGGCCGGTAATTGGAATGCCCAGTTCCAAGCTTAAATCGAAAACATAACTATAAAACAAGACTCCCCCCCGGATTGATGTTAGTATGGACGGTACTCGAGGATTAGGCTAGCCGTGGAGTGTGATTGATTGGTGGTGGGGGAGTTAAAACTTTACTTCTCTATTTGGGAACCGCCTATAGCATGAGTAGCATGGAAGATATTGAGAACTCTTGGTCATTGCGTTGACAATGAAAGCATGCCACCCAAAATTATTATCTCTGTTTTCAAAGCTTGAGCTCTGGCACCTCTGCAAATCAATGCTTCCCTCTGCGAAGGTCCTGTCTATTTATTTTCCTGTTGAGTCATCCTCCTCTTGTATAAGCACCAATTAGAGAGCACCTCTGTCATTTTTATGCTTTTCTTTTGATTGATATTGAGTATGACTATGACTGGATCTTCGTTGCTATGAATTACAATGTTTAGTCAGCCCTTGATCTTTGAAAGTGCTCTGCATTTATGTTTTGCGGTCTTAGAAAGAGCTAGCGAGATACCACCTATTCATATTGCTTCATGCTTGTTTTGATTGAATTGTTGGTATCTGAAATCCATTATTATTTGCTCGTTAGCTGATTATGCCATTGATATTAATTTACCATGAGACCTTTGTGTCACTTGCTTATGTGGTTAACCTGTGATCTTGCTGAAATTCTGGTTATGAGTTAGACATAGTTGCAACAACAAGATCAAATAGAGTTTTTCAAAGTCTTTCTTTCTCTTTCAGTTTGTTAACTGAGTTGCTTGAGGACAAGCAAGGTTTTAAGCTTGGGGGAGTTGATACCTCTCCATCGTATCTACTTTTCCAAACTCTTTTGCCCTTGTTTTGGACTCTAATTTGCATGATTTGAATGGAACTAACCTGGACTGACGCTGTTTTCGGCAGAATTGCCATGGTGTTGTTTTTGTGCAGAAATGAAAGTTCTCGGAACGTCATGAAAATTTACGGAGAATATTTCTGGAAAATATGAAAAATACCTGCGCAAAGATCCACCGGAGGGGATGGGCCAGTGGGCCACAATCCCTGTAGCCGCCCCCTGGTGGCGGCTACCAAGCTTGTGGGGCCCACATGGCTCTGCCGCCCCCAATTCCAACGCTATTTATTCCCTTTCGTCCCAGAAAAAATGAAGAGAGAAGATTTCGTCACGTTTGCGACAAGGAGGCGCCGCCACATCGCGTTCTTCACCTGGAGGGCAGATCTGGAGTCTGTTTTGGGCTCTGGAGAGGGGAAATCGTCGCCATCTTCATCATAAACCTTCTTCCCTCTCCAATTCCATGAAGCTCTTCATCGTTCGTGAGTAATCTATTCGTAGGCTCGCTGGGCGGTGCTGGGTAGGATGAGATCTATCATGTAATCGAGTTAGTTTTGTCGGGGATTGATCCCTAGTATCCACTATGTTTTGAGATTGATGTTGCTACTACTTTGCCATGCTTAATGCTTGTCACTAGGGCCCGAGTGCCATGATTTCAGATCTGAAATTATTATGTTGTCACCAATATATGTGTCTTTTAGATCCGATCTTGCAAGTTGTAGTTACTTACTATGTGTTATGACCCGGCAACCCCGGAGTGACAATAACCGGAACCACTCCCGGTGATGACCATAGTTTGAGGAGTTCATGTGTTCACCAAGTGCTAATGCATTGGTTCGGTTCTTTATTAAAAGGAGAACCTTAATATTCCGTAGTTTCCTTATGGACCCCGCTGCCACTCGAGGGATGGACAATAGATGTCATGCAAGTTCTTTTCCCTAAGCACGTATGACGACACACGGAATGCATGCCTACATCACATTGACGAACGGGAGCTAGCCACATATCTCTCCGTGTTATAACTGTTGCATGATGAATGTCATCCAAACAAATCACTCACCCATTGCCTACGAGTTTGTCCCACTGCTGCCGTTACTTGTTTTGCTCTACTGCTATTACTATTTTTGCTGCTACTGTTACTTGCTCTGCTCTGCTGCTGTTACTACTGTTGCCGCTGCTGTTACTTGCTTTGTCCTGCTGCTGCCACTACTGCTACTTGCTACTGTTGCTACTTGCTACTGCTGTCACTACTGTTGTTCCTTGCCACTGTTGTTACTCGTTACACTGCTGCTACCTGCTACAATACTTTTCTGGCACCATTGATATGACAGTTAGGAATAGTCTGCCATCAACAGATTGTTTCTGACACCGTTGTTATCATACTACTTTGTTGCTCATACTTTGCTTGAAGATACTAATCTTTCAGGTGTGGTTGAATCTGACACATTCAACTGCTAATACTTGAGAATATACTTTCACTTCTCATCGTGCGAACCAACAAATTTGGGTTGAATACTCTACCCTCGAAAACTGCCTCGATCCCACGCGCTGGTGGCCTATTGCAAGACAATTTCTAATTGTTGAGCAATCGAGAAAACCATTTCTCTAGCTATTGCCAGGGATGTTCTAACAGTGCCTCGCTACCCCTTCTATCACGGGGTGAGGACACCTTACGATATGAACCCAAAACCAAGCACCTCTCCCATTGCAAGAATTATAGATCAAGTTGGCCAAACGGAACCCACAACTCGAAGAGAATTACAAGGATACAAAATCATGCATACAAGAGATCAGAGGAGACTCAAATAATATTCATAGATAATCTGGTCATAAATCCACAATTCATCGGATCTCGACAAACACACCGCAAAAGAAGATTACATCGAATAGATCTCCATGAAGATCATGGATAACTTTGTATTGAAGATCCAAGAGAGAGAAGAAGCCATCTAGCTACTAGATATGGACCTGAAGGTCTGTGGTGAACTACTCACGCATCATCGGAGAGGCAATGGTGTTGATGAAGAAGCCCTCCGTGTCCGAATCCCCCTCCGGCAGGGCACCAAAACAGTCCCCAAATGGGATCTTGCGGAGACAAAAGCTTGTGGCGACGGAAAAGTATTTTCGTGGCTCTCTCTCGTGGTTTCATATTTTTAGGGAATTTATAGGCTGAAGAAGTAGGGAAAAGGAGCCACGGGGGGCCCACAAGTCTGCTAGGCGCGGCCCCCAGGCCGCGCCTAGGGGTTTGTGACCTCCCCCGGGGTCCTTTGCCTTGGTTCCCAAGTTCCCTGCGTATCTTCTGTTACGAAAAAAATCATTCCGAAGATTTTATAACGTTTGGACTCCTTTTAATATTCTCCTCTGAAAAGGGTCAAAAACACGGAAAAAACAGGAACTCGCACTTGGCACTGAGTTAATAGGTTAGTCCCAAAAAAGATATAAAATAGCATATTCATGCATACAAAACATCCAAAGTTGAGAAGATAATAGCATGGAACCATCAAAAATTATAGATACGTTGGAGACGTATCAAGCATCCCCAAGCTTAACTCCTGCTCGTCCTCGAGAAGGGAAGTGATAAAGACTGAATTTTTGATGTGGAATGCTACCTAACATATTTGTACTTTGTAACTTCTTTCTTGTGACATGAATGTTCAGATCCGTAAGATTCAAAACAATAGTTTGCTATTGACATGAAAACAATAATACTTCAAGCAAACTAGCAAGGTAATCATGAACTTTTGAAATAACAAGGCCAAAGAAAGTTATCCCTATAAAATCATATAGTCTCGCTATGCTCCATCATCCCCACACAACGAATTTAAATCATCCACAACCCCGGTATTGGCCAAGTAATTGTTTTCGCACTCTTACTTTCTCAAACCTTTTCAACTCTCACGCAATACATGAGCGTGAGCCATGGATATAGCACAATAGGTGAAATAGAGAGTGGTGGAGGTTGTGAGGCGAAAAGGAGGAGATGGTCACATTGACTCGGCGTATCAAAGGGCTATGGAGATGCCCATCAATAGATATCAATGTGAATTAGTAGGGATTACCATGCAACGGATGCACTTAGAGCTATAAGTGTGTGAAATCTCAAAAGGAAAACTAGTGGGTGTGCACCCAACTTGCTTGCTCACGAAGACCTAGGGAAATTTTGAGGAAGCCCATCATTGGAACATACAAGCCAAGTTATATAATGAAGATTCCCACTAGTATACGGAAGTGTCAAAATGAGAGACTCTCTATAATGAAGAACATGGTGCTATTGTGAAGCACAAGTGTGGAAAAAGATAGTAGCATTGTCCCTTCTCTCTTTTTCTCTCTTTTTTTTGTTTGCGCTCTTTGGCCTCTTTTCATTTTTTTTGGTGGGCATCTTTGGCCTCTTTTTTTATTTCCTCACATGGGACAATGCTCTAATAATGATGATCATCACACTTTTATTTACTAACAACTCAATACTTATAGCAATGATGACTCGAAAGGAAATGCCTCCGGCAGTGTACCGGGATGTGCAACGATCTAGCTTGGCGTATGACATTGAAACATCTCGCTAGCTGTCTTACGATCATGCAATGGCAATTTGAAAGTGACAGCACAAGTCATGAGACAGAACGGTGGGAGTTGCATGGCAATATATCTCGGAATGGCTATGAAAATGCCATAATAGGTAGGTATGGTGGCTGTTTTGAGGAAGGTATATGGTGGGTTTATGCACCGGTGAAAGTTGCGCAGCACTAGAGAGGCTAGAAACGGTGGAAGATGAAAGTGCATCTATACCATGGACTCACATTAGTCATGAAGAACTCATATACTTAATGCGGAAGTTTTATTAGTAATCGAAATAAAGTGCTTAACGCATACTCCTAAGGGAAGGGTTGGTAGGTGTTAACCATCGCGCGATCCCGACCGCCACACAAAGAATGACAATCAATAAATCAATTATGCTCCGACTTCCTAACATAGCGGTCCACCATACGTGCATGCTACGAGAATCACTAACTTTAACACAAGTATTTCTAGATTCACAACACCCTACTAACATAACTCTAATATTACCATATCCATGTCTCAAAACTAATTGAGAGGAATCAAACTTCTCTTTACTAATCGATGCACATGAATATGGAAGTTTTTATTATATCCTCTTTGGATGCCTATCATCTATAGGACTACTTTCATAGCACAAGCCAATTACCAAGTTACTCAGAGAGAGCACTCTCAAAAAGATATAAGTGAAGATCGAGAGTTCTTATTTCTCCAAAATATGACACCGCCATACTCTAAAAATATCTAAGTGAAGCACTAGAGCAAAGTTATCTAGCTCAAAAGATATAAGTGAAGCACATCCGAGCTAAATTGCCCAACTCAAAAGATATAAGCGAAGCTCAATGAGTATTCTAGCAAAATCACGATGAGTGCATGTCTCTCTCAAAAAGGTGTGCAGCAAGGATGATTGTGACACAACAAAAAGAAAAGAATCCTATAATACACGATGCTCCAAGAAAAACACATATCATGTGGTGAATAAAAATATAGCTCCGAGTAACGTTACCGATGGATTGAAGACGAAAGAGGGGATGCCTTCCCGGGGCATCCCCAAGCTTAGGCTTTTTGGTGTCCTTGAATTGTCTTGGGATGCCTTGGGAATCCCCAAGCTTAAGCTCTTTCCACTCTTTTATCCCATTGTCCATGAGAACATCACCCAAAACTTGAAAACTGCACAACACAAAACTTAAATAGAAACTCGTGATATCATTAGCATAAGAAAACAAACCACCACCTCTTTAGGTACTGTCAAAAACTTGATTTCTATTTGTATTGATGTTAGATTATTGTATTCTCACTTTTCCATGGCTATTAACCCCCGATACTATCCATAGTTTCATCAAAATAAGCAATCGACACAACAAAAACAAACCAGTCTATAGAAATTTGTATACTTCGTATACTTCTGGTATCTCAACAATTCTGAACAATTATGACAATTGGAGCAATTGGCATATCCACCAGCAGGAAATATAATCAACTCAAAAGCTGTTTCTGGATAGGAATGAAAAATGATTTCATGAGTGCAAAGTTTCTGTCTTTTTCAGAAAGATCAAATAACCATCACCAAAACTAGTCATAAAGGTTTTACTTGGCACAAACACAAAAAGAAACACAAAGAACACAATCATAAAAAATTATGATGGTGTGGAAATAACAAAACAAAAAGCAAAAAAGCAAAGATAAATTCATTGGGTTGCCTCCCAACAAGCGCTATTGTTTAACGCCCTTAGTTAGGCATAAGGCGATTGAATCAAGTATCGTCGTCTTTGGTCCTCAAACCATAAGTAGCCCTCATCATGGATTCATAATGCAATCTTATTTTCTTTCTAGGAAATGTTCCATGCCCTTCTTTAATGAAATTGAAATCTAATATTCCCTTCCTTCATATCGATGACAGCACCAATAGTCCTTAGGAAAGGTCTACCAAGAATGATAGGACATGTCGGATTGCAATCAATATCAAGCACAATGAAATCTACGGGCACATAGTTCCTATTTGCAATAATAATAACATCATTGATCCTTCCCATAGGTTTCTTCACAGTAGAATTCGCAAGATGCAAATTAATAGAGCACTCATCAATCTCATTGAAGCCTAGAACATCACATAAAGACTTTGGGATAGCGGAAACACTAGCACCCAAATCACACAAAGCATTGCATTCATAGTTATTAATCTTGATTTTGATAGTAGGTTCCCACTCATCATGAAGTTTTCTAGGAATAGAAACTTCCAACTCAAGTTTCTCTTCAAGAGATATCATCATAACATCAACGATATGATCGGTAAAGGCCTTGTTTTGGCTATAAGCGTGTGGAGAGTTTAGCATGGATTGCATCAAGGAAATACATTCAATCAAAGAGCAACTATCATAATTGAATTCCTTGAAATCCAAATTAGTAATTTCATTACTACTCAAAGTTTTGATATCCTCTACTCCACTTTCAATGCTTTTAGTATCAAGATAGATAGACTCCGAATCATTGTGGCGTTTCTCAACCAAAGTGGATTCATATCCAGCCCCATCATCATTAGGTTTGACATTAGAAAACAAGGATTCAATGGGAGTCACACCAAGCACTTTAAGATCTTCGTGATTTTCATCACGAGAACACGCCTTTTTAAGCCATTCATGTCTAGCACGAATTTGGGCGGTTCTTTCTTTACTCTCATTCATGGAAACATGCATAGCTTTTAAAGTTTCATCCATATTGATCTTGGGAAGAGCACATCTCAATTTCAAAGCATCAATATCAAGAGACATTCTATCAACGGTCCTAGCCAAGTCATCAATTTTGAGCAGTTTTTCTTCTATGGACGCATTGAGAATCTTTTGCGAGTTGATAAACTCTTTAATATTACTCTCTAGATCAGAGGGTAATTTATTGTAATTTCCATGAGCATTGTTGTAGGAATTGCCAAAGTTATTAGAGGGATTACTAGGAAAAGGCCTAGGAATAAAGTTTCCTCTATAAGCATTGTTGTTGCCAAAATTATTCCTACCAACAAAATTAACATCCAAGCTCTCATTTCTACTCTCAATCAAGGAAGACAAGGGCATATCATTTGGATCTAAAGGAGAACCTTTACTAGCAAACAATTTCATTAACTCAACCATCTTAGCACTCAAAGAGTTAATTTCTTCTATAGCATGCACTTTTTTACTAGTAGGTGACCTTTCAGTGTGCCCTTGAAAATAGTTTGTCATGATATTGTCTAGGAGTTTTGTGTCTTCTCCTAATGTGATTTCCATGAAAGTTACACCAGATGTAGAATCCAAGATATTTCTAGAAGCAAAATTCAAACCAGCATAGAAGATTTGTATAATCATCCAAAGACTCAAGCCATGAGCGGGACAATTTCTAATCATCAATTTCATTCTCTCCCAAGATTGTGAAACATGTTCATGATCTAGTTGCTTAAAATTCATGATATCATTCCGAAGAGAGATAACCTTAGCCGGTGGAAAATACTTGGATATATAAGTATCTTTACACTTGTTCCAAGAATCAATGCTACTTTTGGGTAAAGATGTAAACAAAGTTTTTGCTCGATCTCGCAATGAGAACGGAAATAGCTTCAATTTAATCACATCATTATGCAAATCTTTCTTCTTTTGCATATTGCATAACTCAATGAAGGTATTAAGATGGGATGCGGCATCTTCACTAGGAAGGCCGGAAAATTGCTCTTTCATAACAAGATTCAGCAAAGCAGCATTGATTTCATATGATTCTGCACTAGTGGCGGGAGCAATCGGAGTACTAGTAAAATCATTATTATTAGTATTTGAGAAGTCACAAAGTTTGGTGTTTTCAGTCATGGTGACTTCAACAAGCACACAAGAACACAAGCGAACAGAAAGCAAGCGAAAGAAAAGGGCGAACGAAAAAGGGAAACATTTTTGTAAATTTTTGTTTTTCAGAAGTGGGGGAGAGGAAAACGAGACGCAAAAAAGTAAATGCAAGAGATGAGTTTGCGACAGTTACTTGGATAGGCTTCACTTAGAATAGTCCCCGATGCCAGAAATTGACACGTTGAAGGAAGACTATTCTTGACTTGATACACCCCGGCAACGGTGCCAGAAATTCTTCTTGCTACCTCTTGAGCTTGCGTTTGTTTTTACCTTGAAGAGGAAAGGGTGATGTAGCACAGTAGCAGTAAGTATTTCCCTCAGTTTGAGAACCAAGGTATCAATCCAGTAGGAGTATCAAGGCAAGTATCGAAAGTACCTGCACAAAAACAAACAAACTTGCACCCAATGCTATAAAGGGGTTGTCAATCCCTTCACGATTGATTGCAAGGTGAGATCTGAAGGCGGAAAGTGCAACAAAGTGAAAGTGTAGAGCCGAAAATATGAAGTGAAGTAGACCCGGGGGCCATAGTGTTCACTAGAGGCTTCTCTCATGATAGCAAATATTACGGTGGGTGAACGAATTACTGCCGAGCAATTGATAGAATCGCGCAAAGTCATGATGATATCTAAGGCAATGATCATACATATAGGCATCACGTCTAAGACAAGTAGACCGATACTGTCTGCATCTACTACTGTTACTCCACACATCGACCGCTATCCAGCATGCATCTAGTGTATTGAGTTCATAACAAAGAGAGTAACGCCTTAAACAAGAAGACATGATGTAGAGGGATAAATTCATGCAATAGATATAAACCCCATCTTTTTACCCTTGATGGCAACAACATGATGCGTGCCTCGCTACCCCTTCTGTCACTGGGTGAGGACACCGCACGGTATGAACCCAAAACCAAGCACTTCTCCCATTGCAAGAATTATAGATCAAGTTGGCCAAACGAAACCCACAACTCGAAGAGAATTACAAGGATACGAAATCATGCATATAAGAGATCAGAGGAGACTCAAATAATATTCATAGATAATCTGGTCATAAATCCACAATTCATCAGATCTCGACAAACACACCGCAAAAGAAGATTACATCGGACAGATCTCCATGAAGATGATGGAGAACTTTGTCTTGAAGATCCAAGAGAGAGAAGAAGCCATCTAGCTACTAGCTATGGACCCGAAGGTCTATGGTGAACTAGTCACGCATCATCGGAGAGGTGATGGTGTTGATGAAGAAGCCCTCCGTGTCCGAATCCCCCCTCCGGCAGGGCACCAGAATGGTCCCTAGATGGGATCTTGCGGAGACAGAAGCTTGCGGCGGCAGAAAAGTATTTTCGTGGCTCTCTCTCGTGGTTTGAGATTTTTAGGGAATTTATAGGCGGAAGAAGTAGGGCAAAGGGGCCACGGGGGGCCCACAAGCCTGCTAGGCGTGCCCCCAAGGCTGCGCCTAGGGGGCTTGTGACCTCCCCCGGTGTCCTTTGCCTTGGTTCCCAAGTTCCCTGCGTATCTTCTGTTACGGAAAAATCATTCCGAAGATTTTATTCCGTTTGGACTTCGTTTAATATTCTCCTCTGAAAAGGGTCAAAAACACGGAAAAAAAGGAACTGGCACTTGGCACTTAGTTAATAGGTTAGTCCAAAAAAATATATAAAATAGCATATTCATGCATACAAACCATCCAAAGTTGACAAGATAATAGCATGGAACCATCAAAAACTATAGATACGTTGGAGACGTATCAAGCATCCCCAAGCTTAACTCCTTCTCGTCCTCGAGTAGGCAAGTGATAAAGACTGAATTTTCGATGTGGAATGCTACCTAACATATTTGTCCTTTGTAACTTGTTTCTTGTGACATGAATGTTCAGATCCGTAAGATTCAAAACAATAGTTTGCTATTGACATGAAAACAATAATACTTCAAGCGAACTAGCAAGGTAATCATGAACTTTTGAAATAAAAAGGCCAAAAAAAGTTATCCCTACAAAATCATATAGTCTCGCTATGCTCCATCATCCCCACACAATGAATTTAAAGCATGCACAACCCCGGTATTGGCCAAGTAATTGTTTTCGCACTCTTACTTTCTCAAACCTTTTCAACTCTCACACAATACATGAGCGTGAGCCATGGATATAGTACTATGGGTGAAATAGAGTGTGGTGGAGGTTGTGAGGCGAAAAGGAGGAGATGGTCACATCGACTCGGCGTATCAAAGGGCTATGGAGATTCCCATCAATAGATATCAATGTGAATGAGTAGGGATTACCATGCAACGGATGCACTTAGAGCTATAAGTGTGTGAAAGCTCAAAAGGAAAACTAGTGGGTGTGCACCCAACTTGCTTGCTCACGAACACCTAGGGCAATTTTGAGGAAGCCATCATTGGAATATACAAGCCAAGTTATATAATCAAGATTCCCACTAGTATATGGAAGTGTGAAAACGAGAGACTCTCTATCATGAAGAACATGGTGCTATTGTTAAGCACAAGTGTGGAAAAAGATAGTAGCATTGTCCCTTCTCTCTTTTTCTCTCTTTTTTTTGTTTGGGCTCTTTGGCCTCTTTTCATTTTTTTGGTGGGCATCTTTGGCCTTTTTTTTATTTCCTCACATGGGACAATGATCTAATAATGATGATCATCACACTTTTATTTACTCACAACTCAATACTTAGAGCAATGATGACTCTAAAGGAAATGCCTCCGGTAGTGTACCAGGATGTGCAACGATCTAGCTTGGCGTATGACATTGAAACATCTCGCTAGCTATCTTACGATCATGTAATGGCAATATGAAACTGACGGCACAAGTCATGAGACGGAACGGTGGGAGTTGCATGGCAATATATCTCGGAATGGCTATGAAAATGCCATAATAGGTAGGTCTGGTGGCAATTTTGAGGAAGGTATATGGTGGGTTTGTGCACCGGCGAAAGTTGCGCAGCACTAGAGAGGCTATCAACGGTGGAAGGTGAAAGTGCATCTATACCATGGACTCACATTAGTCATGTAGAACTCATATACTTATTGCGAAAGTTTTATTAGTAATCGAAACAAAGTGCTAAATGCATACTCCTAAGGGAAGGGTTGGTAGGTGTTAACCATCGCGTGATCTCGACCGCCGCACAAAGGATGAAAATCAATAAATCAATTATGCTCCGACTTCCTAACATAGCGGTCCACCATAGGTTCATGATACGGGAATCACTAACTTCAACACAAGTATTTCTAGATTCACAACACCCTACTAACATAACTCTAATATTACCATATCCATGTCTCAAAACTAACTGAGAGGAATCAAACTTCTCTTTACTAATCGATGCACATGAATATGGAAGTTTTTATTATATCCTCTTTGGATGCCTATCATCTTTAGGACTACTTTCATAGCACAAGCCAATTACCAAGTTACTCAGAGAGAGCACTCTCAAAAAGATATAAGTGAAGTTCGAGAGTTCTTATTTCTCCAAAATATGACACCGCCGTGCTCTAAAAAGATCTAAGTGAAGCACTAGAGCAAAGTTATCTAGCTCAAAAGATATAAGTGAAGCACATCTGAGCTAAATTGCCTAACTCAAAAGATGTAAGCGAAGCTCAATGAGTATTCTAGCAAAATCACGACGAGTGCATGTCTCTCTCAAAAAGGTGCGCAACAAGGATTATTGTGACACAACAAAAAAGAAAAGACTCCTATAATACACGACGCTCCAAGAAAAACACATATCATGTGGTGAATAAGAATATAGCTCCGAGTAACGTTACTGATGGATTGAAGACGAAAGAGGGGATGCCTTCCCGGGGCATCCCCAAGCTTAGGCTTTTTGGTGTCCTTGAATTGGCTTGGGTTGCCTTGGGCATACCCAAGCTTGAGTTCTTTCCACTCTTTTATCCCATTGTCCATGAGAACATCACCCAAAACTTGAAAACTTCACAACACAAAACTTAAACAGAAACTCGTGATAGCCAGTTTGTCGCCCCCATAGGTGGTACTGGCCGGGATGAAGTGAGACACCTTGGTCAGATGGTCGACAATGACCCATATAGAGTCATGGCCTCTGCTGGACCTGGGTAAGCCGGTGACGAAGTCCATGCCTACTTTGTCCCACTTCCATTCACGCACTTGGAGAGGTTGTAGTAGTCCTATAGGTCACTAATGTTCAACCTTGACTCGCTGACTCATACGTCTCCATCGTATCTACTTTTCCAAACTCTTTTGCCCTTGTTTTGGACTCTAATTTTCATGATTTGAATGGAACTAACCTGGAGTGACGCTGTTTTCAGGAGAATTGCCTTGGTGTTATTTTTGTGCAGAAATCAAAGTTCTCCAAACGTCCTGAAAATTTACGGGGAGCATTTTTGGAAAATATGAAAAATATCTGCGCCAAGTTCCACCTGAGGGGGTGGGCCAGTGGGCCACAAGCCCTGGCTCCGCCATCACCCCCCTGGTGGCGGTGGGCAGGCTTGTGGGGCCCACACAGCTCTACCGCCCCAACCTGAGGTCTATAAGTTCCCTTTCGTCCTAGAAAAATAAAAAGAGAAGTTTTCGTCGCATTTGCGATACGGAGCCGCCGCCACCACTTGTTCTTCATCTGGAGGGCACATCTGAAGTCCGTCTTGGGCTCCGGAGAGGGGAAATTGTCACCGTCGTCATCATCAACCTTCTTCCCTCTCCAATTCCATGAAGCTCTTCGTCGTTCGTGAGTAATCTATTTGTAGGCTCGCAGGGCGGTGATGAGCAGGATGAGATCTATCATGTAATCGAGTTAGTTTTGATGGGGATTGATCCCTAGTATCCACTATGTTCTGAGATTGATGTTGCTACTACTTTGCCATGCTTAATGCTTGTCACTAGGGCCCGAGTGCCATTATTTCAGATCTGAAATTATTATATTGTCACCAATATATGTGTGTTTTAGATCCGATCTTGCAAGTTGTAGTTACCTACTATGTGTTATGATCCGGCAACCCCGGAGTGACAATAACCAGAACCACTCCCGGTGATGACCATAGTTTGAGGAGTTCATGTGTTCACCAAGTGCTAATGCGTTGGTCCGGTTCTTTATTAAAAGGAGAACCTTAATATCCCGTAGTTTCCTTTTGGACCCCGCTGCCACGGGAGGGATGGACAATAGATGTCATGCAAGTTCTTTTCCCTAAGCACGTATGACGACACACGGAATGCATGCCTACATCACATTGACGAACGGGAGCTAGCCACATATCTCTCCATGTTATAACTGTTGCATGATGAATATCATCCAAACAAATCACCGACCCATTGCCTATGAGTTTCTCCTACTGCTGTTGTTACTTGTCTTGCTGTGCTGCTACTGTTGCTACTACTGTCGCTTGCCACTGTTGCTACTTGCTACTGTTGTCACTACTGCTTTTCCTTGCTGCTACTATTGCTCGTTACATTGCTGCTACCTGCTACAATTTTGGTTCGCTGGTCGTAGACGGGAACTGACAATTTCCTTCAACGAGGCAACTTGGCGCCATTGATACAATCGTTAGAAATAGTCTGCCGTGTCAACAGATCGTTTCTGACACCGTTGCTATCATATTACTTTGCTGTTACTACTTTGCTTGCAGATACTAATCTTTCAGGTGTGGTTGAATCTGACAAATTCAGCTGCTAATACTCGAGAGTATTCTCTCACCTCCTGTTTGGCGATCAACAAATTTGGGTCGAATACTCTACCCTCGAAAACTGCTACGATCCCACGCGCTGGTGGGCCGTCAACAACATTCTTCTAGTTTCGATTGCCGGAGAGCGCTAGCAGCATTCTTCTGGTGCCGTTACAAGGGGAAGAACAGCTGACATCACTGACATACATCACATTTGGCAACATAAGACGCTATTTCCCTCTTCGTGACATGCCACCAGAATATTTCTCGGAGATCTTGATACATCTTGGTACCACCGGGGTGAATAGAGTAGGGAGTGTCATGTGCTTCCTTCAGGATCAAGTCCTTGAGTTCTGCCTTGTTGGGTACGCATTAACGTTTCCCAAACCACATTACTCCTTATTCATCCACTGAGAATTATGGGGCCTTGCCTTCCTGGATCTTCTTCTTGATGCCTTCAATGCTCTTGTGTCCCTTCTGGGCCTCCTTGATGTCATCAGCCAGCGTTGGTTTGACTTCGAGGTTAGACATGAATCCTGGTTCCATGAGTTCCAACCCGAAGCTTTCCATTTCTTCATATAAGGCGGGTAGCCTTTCCTTGAGCATAACATTCAAGGTGTTGGCCTTCCTGCTTAAGGCATCAACCACTACATTGGCCTTACGGGGTGGTATTGAATGCTGAGGTTGTAGTCCTTGATTAACTCCAACCATCTTCGTTGCCTCATATTCAATTCCCTTTGAGTAAAGGTATACTTCAGACTTTTGTGGTCAGTGTATATTTCACATCGCTTCCCCAGAAGGTAATGTCGCCATGTCTTCACGGCATGCACCACTAAAGCCAACTTGAGATCATGGGTGTCTCCTCATGCGAGCGCAGTTGTCGTGACAGATACGCCACGACCCTGCCGTCTTGCATTAGGACTCCACCAAACTCGGTTCTCGAGGCATCACAATATATCACAAACCCCTTGCTGATATCTGGAGTACCCAATACCGGGGCGGTAGTCAGTCTCTTCTTCAATTCCTGGAAGCTTGCTTCACACTCCGGCGTCCATTCAAACTTCTTGCCTTTCTTCAAGAGCTGAGTCATGGGTCGAGCGATGCGGGAGAATCCTTCTACAAACTTGCGGTAATATCCCGCGAGTCTGAGGAAGATCCTGACTTCCTTTACATCGATTGGCGACTCCCAGTTGGTTACCGTAGTAATCTTGGAAGGATCAACCGCCAATCCACTTGCCGTCATGGTATGACCCAAGAATCCAAGTTCGTTCAGCCAGAATTGGCATTTGCTGAATTTGGAATAAAGTTGGTGCTCTCGAAGCTTCTCCAACACTAACCTCAAGTGTTGCTCATGCTCTTCTTCAGACTTGGAGAAGATTAATATGTCATCAATAAATACGATGACAAACTTATCCACATATTCCATGAAGACCTTCTTCATGAGGTACATGAAGTAAGCTGGGGAATTTGTCAACCCGAAAGACATAACAATGCACTCGTATAGACCGTACCGGGTCACGAACGCAGTCTTGGGTATATCTTCAGGTTGGCTCTTCAGTTGGTAATATCCAGACCGGAGAGCGATCTTGGAAAATACCTTGGCTCCATTTAACTGGTCAAACAAGTCTTCAATCTTAGGTAGTGGGTACTTGTTATTGATCGTGACCTCATTGAGAGAATGGTAATCGATGTAGAGTCTGATAGTCCCATCCCTCTTGGACACAAACAGAACAGGTGATCCCCAAGGCGATGCACTCGGACAAATGAATCCCTTCCTGAGTTGCTCATCCAGTTGCTTCTTCAGCTCTACTAGTTCTTCGGATCCCATCCTATAAGGCTTCTTATAGATAGGCCTCGATCCGGGCATGAGCTCAATGATGAACTCGATGTCTCGGTCGAGAGGCATCCCTGGTAGCTCGTCAGGAAAGACGTCCGGGTACTCACAGACTATCGGCACTCGGTCTAGCTCTTCTCCCGACAGGCTATTAACCTGCGGTACTCGAGTGGATACTGGCTCACACACATACTTAACTTTGACCCCTCAGTCGCTTGTCATGGTAATAGTCATGTTGGTACAGTCCAATATGCTCTGGTGTTTGGCCAACCAATCCATACCAAGAATTACTTCTAGGCCTTGCAACTTAATAACGATGAGATCTGCTGAGAAGCTTATCCCATTGATATCAATCCCGACTCCTCTACACCCTAGGTTGGTCCTTAACACTTCTCCCAGGGTATGTACTGCCATTTGCCCGTTAAGCAAGGTAGGTTTCAAACCACACTTTTCCGCAAACTTCTGAGTAAAAAAAGAATGTGAAGCACCACAATCAAACAATATTGTTGCTGGGGTGGAGTTGACGAGGAACGTACCCAGAATGCAGTCCGGGTCTTCCTGTGCCTCTTCTATGGAGATGTGATTAATACGTCCCCTGCTGTGATACTACTGATTGCGGGGAGCTTGGTTCCTGCCTGGTGCTCCTTGACCTTTATTTGGCGCATTGGGGCGCGGTGCGTCGGGCTTCTTGTTGGGACACTGCCTGGAATAGTGCCCAGTCTGTCCACATACAAAACAGGTAACTTGTCCTGGAAGGTTGGTCTTGACTCCACTGTTGTTCGGTGGGTTGAATGCTGGCTTGGTGTTGACTTGCTGCTGAGGCTGGTAGTTCTCGCGAAATGTTGGAGCCTTATACTATTCCTGCTGATAACTGGGTCTTGCTGGAGCTCACTGCCATGGGCGTGGCTTCGGGTTACTAGGTCCTCCACTACCCATCAGCTTGCGCTTACGTGTGTCGTCCATTGCATGACGCTTATCTTCCAACATAAGGACCTTATTAACCAGATCGTAGAAGGTTCTGTTGGAAATATGCCCTAGAGGCAATAATAAATTAGTTATTATTATATTTCCTTGTTCGTGATAATCGTTTATTATCCATGCTATAATTGTATTGATTGGAAATTCAAATACATGTGTGGATACATAGACAAAACACTGTCCCTAGTAAGCCTCTAGTTGACTAGCTCGTTGATCAAAGATGGTCAAGGTTTCCTAACCATAGACAAGTGTTGTCACTTGATAATGGGATCACATCATTGGGAGAATCATGTGATGGACAAGACACAAACAATGAACGTAGCATATTGATCATGTCGTTTTATTGCTATTGTTTTCTGCATGTCAAGTATTTGTTCCTATGACCATTAGATCATATAACTCACTCGCACCGGAGGAATACCTTGTGTGCATCAAACGTCGCAACATTACTGCGTGACTATAAAGGTGCTCTACAGGTATCTCCGAAGGTGTCCGTTGAGTTAGTATGGATCAAGACTGGGATTTGTCACTCCGTGTGACGGAAAGGTATCTCGGGGCCCACTCGGTAAAACAACATAACACACAAGCCTTGCAAGCAATATGACTAAGTGTAAGTCACGTGATTTTGTATTACGGAATGAGTAAAGAGACTTGTCGGTAACGAGATTGAAATAGGTATGCGGATACCGACGATCAAATCTCGGGCAAGTAAACATACCGAAGGACAAAGGGAATGACATACAGGATTATATGAATCCTTGACACTGAGGTTCAACCGATAAGATCTTCGGAGAATATGTAGGATCCAATATGGGCATCCAGGTCCCGCTATTGGATATTGATCGAGGAGTGCCTCGGGGCATGTCTACATAGTTATCGAACCCGCAGGGTCTGCACACTTAAGCTTCGATGATGTTTTAGTATAGTTGTGTTATATGTGTGGTTACCGAATGTTGTTCGGACTCCCGGATGACATCACAGACGTCACGAGGGTTTCCGAAATGGTCCGGAAACGAATATTGATATATAGGATGGTTTCATTTGGTCACCGGAAAGTTTCGGGCAATTCCAACAGTGTACCGGGAATGAAGAATGGGTTACGGGAGTTCACCTGGAGGGGCCCACCCACCCGGGAGTGAGCCCAAGGCACTAGGGTGGCGCCACAAGTCCTTAGTGGGCTGGTGGAGTCAGCCCAATGGGCCCATGGCGCCACATAAGAAAATACCAAAGGAAAATAAAAGAAAAAGGGAAAGAGGGAGGTGGGAAGGAAGAGGAGGACTCCTCCTTCCCAAACCGAATTGGAGGTGGAGTCCTCCTCCTCCCCTTGGCCGATGCACTTTGAGGGCTTGTCCCTCAAGGCTAGCCATGCCCCTTCCTCCTATATATAGTGGTGTTTTATGGCTGATTTGAGACAACTTTTGCCACGTGCAACTCAACCCTAGACCACATAGTTCTACCTCTAGATCGGATTTCTGTGGAGCTCGGGCGGAGCCCTGCAGGAGTAGATCATCACCACCACCGGAGCTCCATCACGCTGCTGGAGAACTCACCTACTTCTCCGTCTTGCTTGCTGGAGCAAGAAGGCCGAGATCATCGTCGAGCTGTACGTGTGCTGAACGCGGAGGTGTCGTCCGTTCAGCACTAGATCAGAACGAATCGTGGGATGGATCACGGGACGGTTCGTGGGGCGGATCGAGGGACGTGAAGACGCTCCATTTCATCAACCGCGTTTCTTAACGCTTCCTGCTGTGCAATCTACAAGGGTATGTAGATCAAATCTCCTCTCGTAGATGGACATCACCATGATAGGTCTTCGTGTGCGTAGGAAATTTTTGTTTCCCATGCAACGTTCCCCAACAATGGCATCATGAGCTAGGTTCATGCGTAGATGTTATCTCGAATAGAACACAAAAGGTTTTGTGGACGGTGATGTTCGATTTGCTGCCCTCCTTAGTCTTTTCTCGATTCGGCGGTATTGTTGGATTGAAGCGGCTCGGACCGACATAACTCGTACGCTTACGAGAGACTGGTTTCATCGACTGACATGCAACATCGTTGCATAAAGATGACTGGCGGGTGTCGGTTTCTTCAACTTTAGTTGAATTGGTTTTGACTGAGGCGGTCCTTGTAGAGAGGTTAAAAAGCAATTTGCACATCTCCGTTGTGGTTTTTGTGTAAGTAAGATGCGATGATACTAGATACCCATAGCAGCCATGTAAAACATACAACAACAAATTAGAGGACGTCTAACTTGTTTTAGCAGGGTACGCTTGTGATATGATATGGCCTATGACATGATGTCATATATTGGATGTATGAGATGATCATGTTGTAATAGTTAATATCGACTTGCACTTCGATGCTACGACAACCGGCAGGAGCCATAGGGTTGTCTTTAAACTAACGTTTGTGTTTGTAGATGCGTTTACTATATTGCTAGGTCATAGCTTTAGTAGTAATAGCATGGATAACACGACAACCTCGATGGCGACACATTGATGGATATCATGATGATGGAGATCATGGTGTGGCGTCGGTGACAAGAAGACCGTGTTGGTGCTTTGGTGATGGAGATCAAGAAGCACAAGATGATGGCCATATCATGTCACTTTTGAATTCCATGTGATGTTAGTCCTTTCATGCACCTTATTTTGCTTAGAACGACGATAGCATTATAAGGTGGTCTCTCGCTAAAATTTCAAGATGAAATTGTGTTCTCCCCGACTGTGCACCGTTGCGATAGTTCGTTGTTTCGAGACACCACGTGATGATCGGGTGTGATAGACTCAACGTTCACATGCAACGGGTGTAAAACAGTTGCACACGCGGAACACTCGGGTTAAACTTGACGAACCTAGCATGTGCAGACATGGCCTCGGGACACATAAGACCGAAAGGTCGAGCATGAATCGTATAGTTGATATGATTAGCATAGGGATGCTTACCACTGAAACTATTCTCAACTCACGTGATGATCGGACTTGAGTTAGTGACTTTGGATCATGTACCACTCAAATGACTAGAGAGATGTACTTTTTGAGTGGGAGTTCTTAAGTAATATGATTAATTGAACTAATTATCATGAACATAGTCAAAAGGTCTTTGCGAATTATGATGTAGCTTGTGATATAGCTCTATTGTTTTATATGTTCCTAGAGAAAATTTAGTTGAAAGATGATAGTAGCAACTTTGCGGACTGAGTCCGTAAAACTGAGGATTGTCCTCATTTCTGCGCACAAGGCTTATGTCCTTAATGCACCACTCGGTGTGCTGCACCTCGAGCGTCATGTGTGGATGTTGCGAACATCTGACATACACGTTTTTGATGACTACGTGATAGTTCAGTGCGTAATAATTAATGGCTTATAAGCAAGGCGCTGAAGACATTTTGAAATGTCGCGGAACATAAGAGATGTTCTAAGAGATGAAATTGATATTTCATGCTCGTGCCCTTGTTGAGAGGTATGTGACCTCCGACAAGATTCTTTGTCTACAAAGTAAAGGAGAAAAGCTCAATCGTTGAGCATGTTCTCAGATTGTGTCAGTACAAAAATCGCTTGAATCAAGTGGGACTTAATCTTCCAGATGAGATAGTGATGGTTCTCCAAAGTCACTGCCACTAAGCTACTAGAGCTTTGTGATGAACTATAAACAGATCAAGGATAGATATGGTGATCCTTGAACGATTCGCAATGTTTGACACTACGAAAGTAGAAATCAAGAAGGATCATCAATTGTTGATGGTTAGTAAAACCACTAGTTTTAAGAAGGGCAAGGGCTGGAAGGGATACTTCATGAAACGGCAAACCAGTTATTGCTCTAATGAAGAAACCCAAGATTGAAACCAAACCCGAGACTAAGTGCTTCTGTAATGAGGGGAACGGTCACTGAGGAGGAGCTACCCTAGCTACTTGGTAGATGAGAAGGCTAGCGAAGTCAAAAGAAGTATATTTGATATACATAATATTGATGTGTACTTTACTAGTACTCCTAAGTAGAACAAGGGTATTAGATACCGGTTCGATTACTAAGTGATTAGTAACTCGAAATAAAAGCTACGGATAAATGGAGACTAGCTAAAGGCGAGGTGACGATAAGTGTTGGAAGTGTTTCCAAGGTTGATGTGATCAAACATCGCACGCTCCCTGTGCCATCGGGATTAGTGTTAAACCTAAATAATTGTTATTTGTTGTTTGCGTTGAGCATGAACATGATTGGATCATGTTTATTGCAATACATTATTCATTTAAAGATAATAATGGTTATTCTATTTGCTTGAATAATTACCTTCAATGGTTTACTGAATCTCGATCGTAGTGTAACACATATTCATAATATTGGTGCCAAAAGATACAAAGTAATAATGATAGTACCACTTACTTGTGCCACTGTCGCTTGAGTCATGTCGGTATAAAGTGCATGAAGAAGCTCCATAGTGATGGATCTTTGTACTCACTCATTTCTGAAATGTTTGAGACATGCAAACCATACATATTGGTATAAACGCATGAAGAAACTCCATGCATATGGATCGTTTAGACTCACTTGATTTTGAATCACTTGAGACATGCAAATCATACCACATGAAACAAGAAAGTAACTTGTTGGAAGTAATACATTTTTGATGTGTGCAGTCCAATGAGTGTTGAGACACGTAGTGGATATCGTTATGTTCTTACTTCACTAACGATTTGATTAGATACATGAGTATTTACTTGATGAATCACAAGTCTGAAATGTTGAAAAGTTCAAAGCTATTTCAGAGTGAAGATCGTCGTGACAAGAGGATAAACTGTCTACGATATGATCATAGAGTTGAATATCTGAGTTGCGAGTTTTTGGTACAAAGTTAAGACAATGTGGAAATTGTTTCACAATTCACGCCACCTAGAACACCATAATGTGATGATGTGTCTAAACTTCATAGCCGCACCCTATTTTATATGGTGCATACTATGATGTCTCTTATCGAATTGCCACTATCGTTTATGGGTTACGCATTAGAGACAACCGCATTCACTTTAAATAGGGCACCGCGTATTTCCGTTGAGATGACACAATATAGAGTATGGTTTGGAGAAACCTAAGCTGTCGTTTCTAAAAAGTTTGGGGCTGCTACGCTGATACGTCTCCAACATATCTATAATTTTTTATGGTTTCATGCTATTATCTTGTCAAACTTTGGATGTTTTGTATGCCTTTTATATCTTTTTTGGGACTAACTTATTAACTCAGTGCCAAGTGCCAGTTCCTATTTTTTCCATGTTTTTGACCCTTTTCATAGGAGAATTTTAAACGGAGTCCAAACGGAACAAAACTTCCAAAAAGATTTTTTCCGAAACAGAAGAAGATCGGGGAACTTGAGAACCAAGGAGGGGGCCACCAGGGACCCCACAAGCCCCCTAGCCACGGCCAGGGGGGCCCGCGCCTCCCAGGATTCTGGGCTCCCTTGCCACCTCTGCCCTAGGTCTTTCGCCTATATATTCCCAAAAATTCCATAAAAAATCAGGAGATCATCGAAAGTACTTTTCTACCGCCGCAAGCTTCTATCTCCATAAGATCCCATCTAGGGCACGTTCTGGTGCCCTGCCGGAGGGAGGATTCGGATACGGAGGGCTTCTTCATCAACACCATGACCTCTCCGATGATGCGTGAGTAGTTCACCATAGACCTACGGGTCGATAGCTAGTAGCTATATGGCTTCTTCTCTCTCTTGGATCTTCAATACAAAGTTCTCCATGATCTTCATGGAGATCTATTCGATGTAATCTTCTTTTGCGGTCTGTTTGTCGAGATCCGATGAATTGTGGATTTATGATCAAATTATCTATGAATCTTATTTGAGTTTCTTCTGATCTCTCTTATGCATGATTTCATATCCTTGTAATTCTCTTCAAGTTGTGGGTTTTGTTTGGCCAGCTTGATCTATGATTCTTGCAATTGGAGAAGTGCTTGGTTTTGGGTTCATACCGTGCGGTGACCTCACCCAGTGACAGAAGGGGTAGCAAGGCACGCATCGTGTTGTTTCCATCAACGGTAAAAATATGGGGTTTTCATCATTGGTTTGAGTTTACCCCTCTACATCATGTCATCTTGCTTAAAGCGTTACTCTGTTCGTCATGAACTCAATATACTAGATGCATGCTGGATAGCGGTCGATGTGTAGAGTAATAGTAGTAGATGCAGAAAGTATCGGTCTAGTTGTCTCGGACGTGATGCCTATATGTATGATCATTGCCTTAGATATCGTCATGACTTTGCGCGGTTCTATCAATTGCTCGACAGTAATTTGTTCACCCACCATAATATTTGCTATTTTGAGAGAAGCCTCTAGTGAACACTATGGCTCCCGGGTCTACTTCACACCATATTTTCAGCCTTACACTTTTACTTCGTTGCACTTTCCGCCTTCATATCTCACTTTGCAATCAATCTTGACGAGATTGACAACCCCTTTATAGCGTTGGGTGCAAGCTCGTTTGTGTTTGCGCACGTACTCTGGACTTGACGCGATTCTCCTACTGGATTGATACCTTGGTTCTCAAACTTAGGGAAATACTTACTTCTCCTGTGCTGCATCGCCCTTTCCTCTTCAAGGGAAAAACCAACGCAAGCTCAAGGGGTGACAGAAAGGTTTCTGTCGCGGTACCAGAAGGATTTCTGGCGCCGTTGTCGGGGAGGATCAAGTCAAGAACTCATCCAAGTAATTGTCGCGAACTCATCTCTTGCATTTACTTTTTTGCCTCTCGTTTTCCTCTCCCCCACTTCTGAAAAACAAAAATTTACAAAAAGATTTGCCTTTTTCGTTCGCCCTTTTCTCTCGCTTGCTTTCTGTTCGCTTGTGTGCTTGCTTGCTTGCTGAAGTCACCATGTCTGAAAACACCAAACTTTGTGACTTCTCAAATACAAATAATAATGATTTTATTAGTACTCCGATTGCTCCCGCCACTAGTGCGGAGTCGTACGGAATCAATGCCGCTTTGCTGAATCTTGTTACGAAAGAGCAATTCTCCGGCCTTCCTAGTGAAGATGCCGCATCCCATCTTAATACCTTCATTGAACTTTGTGATATGCAAAATAAGAAAGATGTGGATAATGATGTGATTAAATTTATGCCTTTTCCTTTCTCGTTGCGAGATCGAGCAAAAACTTGGTTTCGTCTTTGCCCAAAAATAGTATTGATTCTTGGAATAAGTGCAAAGATGCTTACATATCCAAGTATTTTCCGCCGGCTAAGATTATCTCTCTCCCTAATGATATCATGAATTTTAAGCAACTTGATCATGAACATGTTGCACAATCTTGGGAGAGAATGAAATTGATGATTAGAAATTGTCCCGTTCATGGCTTGGGTCTTTGGATGATTATACAAATCTTCTACACCGTCTTGAATTTCACTTCAAGAAATATCTTGGACTCCGCCTCAGGTGGAACGTTCATGGAAATCACGTTAGGAGAATCCACAAAACTCCTAGACAATATCATGACGAACTACTCTCAATGTCACACTGAAAGTTCACCTACTAGTAAGAAGGTACACGCTATAGAAGAAATTAACTCGTTAAGTGCTAAGATGGATGAGTTAATGAATTTGGTTGCTAGTAGAAGTGCTCCTTTAGATCCTAATGATATGCCCTTGTCTTCCTTGATAGAGAGTTGCAACGCTAGCTCGGACGTTAATTTTGTTGGTAGGAATAATTTTGGCAACAACAATGCTTTTAGAGGAAACTATGTTCCTAGGCCTTTTCCTAGTAACTCCTCTAATAACTTTGGCAACTCCTACAACAATACTCATGGAAATCTCAATAGATTACCCTCTTATCTAGAGAGTAATATCAAAGAGTTTATCAACTCAAAAAAGATTTTCAATGCGTCCATAGAGGAAAAACTACTCAAAATTGATGATTTGGCTAGGAGAGTTGATAGAATGTCTAGTGATATTGATGCTTTGAAAGTTAGATGTGCTCCTCCCAAGATCAATATGGATGAAACTTTGAAATCTATGTGTGTTTCCATGAGTGAGAGCACAGAAAGAACTGCCCAAATTCGTGCTAGACATGAATGGCTTAAAAAGGCGTGTTCTCGTGATAAGAATCACGAAGATCTTAAAGTTCTTGGTGTGACTCCCATTGAATCTTTGTTTCCTTGTGTCAAACCTAATGATGATGGGGCTGTATATGAATCCACTTTGGTTGAAAAACGCCCCAATGATTTGGAGTCCATCTATGTTGATGCTAAAAGCATTGAAAGTGGAGTAGAAGATATTAAAACTTTGGGTAGTAATGAAATTACTACTTTGGATTTCAAGGAATTCAATTATGATAGTTGCTCCTTGATTGAATGCATTTCCTTGATGCAATCCATGCTAAACTCCCCACACGCTTATAGCCAAAACAAGGCCTTTACCGATCATATCGTCGAAGCTATGATAAAATCTCTTGAACAGAAACTTGAATTGGAAGTCTCTATCCCTAGAAAGCTTCATGATGAGTGGGAACCTACTATCAAAATCAAAATCAAAAACTATGAGTGCAATGCTTTGTGTGATTTGGGTGCTAGTGTTTCCGCGATTCCAAAGTCTTTATGTAATGTTCTGGGTTTTAATGAGATTGAAGAGTGTTATCTTAATTTGCATCTTGCGGATTCTACTGTCAAAAAACCTATGGGAAGGATCAATGATGTTCTTATTATTGCAAATAGGAACTATGTACCCGTGGATTTCATTGTGCTTGACATTGGTTGCAATCCTACATGCCCTATTATTCTTGGTAGACCTTTCCTAAGGACTATCGGTGCTATCATCGATATGAAGGAAGGGAATATTAGATTTCAATTTACCTTAAAGAAGGGCATGGAGCATTTTCCTAGAAAGAAAATAAGATTGCCTTATGAATCCATGATGAGGGCTACTTTTGGTTTGAGCACCAAAGACGACGATACATGATTCCATCACCTTATGCCTAGCTAGGGGCGTTAAACAATAGCGCTTGTTGGGAGGCAACCCAATAAATTTATCTTTTTCTTTATATTTTTGTTGCGTCCACACCATGATAATTCTGTTATGATAGTGTCTTTTGTGTTTCTTTTTGTATTTGAGCCAAGTAAAACCTTTATGACTAGTCTTGGTGATGGTTGTTTGATCCTGCTGGAAAAAGACAGAAACTTTTCGCTCACGAGATTATTTTTCATTTTTATTCAGAAAGAGATTTTGAGTTGATTCTTTTTTATGCTGGTTGATATGCCTTTTTCCAGGCAGTCGTATATTTTTAGAATTTTTCAGGTACCAGAAGTATACGAAGTATACAAATTGCTACAGAGTGATCTATTTTTGACAGATTCTGTTTTTGTTGAGTTGGTTGCTTGTTTTGATGAAACTATGGATAGTATCGGGGGGTACTAGCCATGGAAAAGTGAGAATACAGTAATCTAACACCAATATAAATAGAAATCAAGATTGCTACAGTACCTCAAGAAGTGGTAGTTTGTTTTCTTGTGCTAATGATATCACGAGTTTGTGTTTAAGTTTTGTGTTGTGAAGTTTTCAAGTTTTGGGTGATGATTCTTATGGACAAAGAGATAAGGAGTGGAAAGAGCTCAAGCTTGGGGATTCCCAAGGCATCCCAAGACAAATTCAAGGACACCAAAAAGCCTAAGCTTGGGGATGTCCCGGGAAGGCATCCCCTCTTTCGTCTTCAATCCATCGGTAACATTACTTGGAGCTATATTTTTATTCACCACATGATATGTGTTTTGCTTGGAGAGTCTTGTATCATAGGAGTCTTTTCTTTTTGTTTTGTCACAATCATCCTTGCTGCACACCTTTTTAGAGAGACATGCACTGATCGAGATTTTGCTAGAATGCTCATCGTGCTTCACTTATATCTTTTGAGCTAGATAGTTTTACTCTATGTGCTTCACTTAGATCTTTTAGAGCATGGCGGTGCGTGACTTGGTAGTTGGCTTGTGCTATGAAAGTAGTCCCAAAGGTGATAGGTACCCAAAGAGGATACAAAAACCTCCATCTTCATGTGCATTGAGTAGAAAGAGAAGTTTTGATTCCTCTCAATGAGTTTTGAGACGTGGATTTGGTAATATTAAGAGTTATGTTAGTAGGGTGTTGTGAATCTAGAAATACTTGTGTGGAAGTTAGTGATTCCCATAACATGCACGTATGGTGAACCGCTATGTTAGGAAGTCGGGGCATAATTGATCTATTGATTGTCGTCCTTTGTATTGCGGTTGGGATCGCGCGATGGTTAACACCTACCAACCCTTCCCCTAGGAGTATGCGTTTAGCACTTTGTTTCGATTACTAATAAAAAGTTTCGTAACAAGTATGTGAGTTCTTCATGACTAATGTGAGTCCATGGTATAGATGCACTTTCACCTTCCACCATTGCTAGCCTCTCTAGTGCCGCGCAATTTTCGCTGGTACACAAACCCACCATATGCCTTCCTCAAAACATCCACCATACCTACCTACTATGGCATTTTCATAGCCATTCCGAGATATATTGCCATGCAACTCCCACCGTTCGATCTCATGACTTGTGTCATCACTCTCATATTGCCATTGCATGATCGTAAGATAGCTAGCGAGATGTTTCAACGTCATACGCCAAGCTAGATCGTTGCACATCCCGGTACACTGTCGGAGGCATTTTCTAAAGAGTCATCATCGTTCTGAGATTTGAGCTGTGAGTAAATAAAAGTGTGATGATCATAATTATTAGAGAATTGTCCCATGTGAGGAAATAAAAAAAAGAGGCCAAATAGCCCATATAAAAAAAGGCCAAGAGCCTAAAAAGAAGAGAGAAAAAGAGAGAAGGGACAATGCTACTATCTTTTTCCACACTTGTGCTTCATAATAGCACCATGTTCTTCATGATTGATAGCCTCTCGTTTCGTCACCACCATATGCTAGTGGGAATATTCATTATATAGCTTGGCTTGTATATTCCAATGACGGGCTTCCTCAAATTGCCCTAGGTCTTCATAAGAAAGCAAGTTGGATGCACACCCACTAGTTCTCCTTTTGAGCTTTCACATACTTATAGCTCTAGTGCATCCTTTGTATGGCAATCCCTACTCATTCACATTGATATATATTAATGGGCATCTCCATAACCCTTTGAAACACCGAGTCAATGTGACCATCTCCTCCTTTTTGTCTCACAACCACCACCACACTCTATTCCACCTATAGTGTTATATCCATGGCTCATGCTCATGTATTGTGTGATAGTTATAATTTTTTTGAGAAAGTAAGAGTGCAAAAACAATTACTTGGCCAATACTGGGGTTGTGCATGATTTAAATTAGTTGTGTGGGGATGATGGAGCATAGCTAGACTATATAATTTTGTAGGGATAACTTTCTTTGGCCTTGTTATTTCTAAAGTTCATGATTACCTTGCTAGTTTGCTTGAGGTATTATTGTTTTCATGTCAATAGCAAACTATTGTTTTGAATCTTATGGATCTGAACATTCATGTCACATGAAAGAAGTTACAAAGGACAACTATGCTAGGTAGCATTCCACATCAAAAATTCAGTCTTTATCACTTCCCTACTCGAGGACGAGCATGAGTTAAGCTTGGGGATGCTTGATACGTCTCCAACGTATCTATAATTTTTGATGGTTTCATGCTATTATCTTGTCAAACTTTGGATGTTTTGTATGCGTTTTATATCTTTTTTGGGACTGACTTATTAACTCAGTGCCAAGTGCCAGTTCCTGTTGTTTCCGTGTTTTCTTTACCCTTTTCAGAGGAGAATTTTAAACGGAGTCCAAACAGAACGAAACTTCCAAAAAGATTTTTTCCGAAACAGAAGAAGATCGGGGAACTTGAGAACTAAGGCAGGGGGCCACGTGGGATCCCACAAGCCCCCTAGCCGCGGCCACGGGCCCGCGCCTCCCAGGCTTGTGGTCTCCCTGGGCCACCTCTGCCCTAGGTATTTCGCCTATATATTCCCAAAAATTCTAGAAAAAATCAAGAGATCATCGAAAGTACTTTTCCGCCGCCGCAAGCTTCTGTCTCCGCAAGATCCCATCTGGGGCACGTTCTGGTGCCCTGCTGGAGAGGGGATTCGGATACGAAGGGCTTCTTCATCAACACCATGACCTCTCCGATGATGCGTGAGTAGTTCACCATAGACCTACGGGTCCATAGCTAGTAGCTAGATGTCTTCTTCTCTCTCTTGGATCTTCAATACAAAGTTCTCTATGATCTTCATGGAGATCTATCCGTTGTAATCTTCTTTAGTGGTGTGTTTGTCGAGATCCGATGAATTGTGGATTTATGATCAGATTATCTATGAATCTTATTTGAGTTTCTTCTGATCTCTTTTATACATGATCTCATATCCTTGTAATTCTCTTCGAGTTGTGGGTTTTGTTTGGCCAGCTTGATCTATGATTCTTGCAATGGGAGAAGTGCTTGGTTTTGGGTTCATACCATACGGTGACCTCACCCAGTGACAGAAGGGGTAGCGAGGCACGCATCGTGTTGTTGCCATCAAGGGTAAAAAGATGGGGTTTTCATCATTGGTCTGAGTTTATCCCTCTACATCATGTCATCTTGCTTAAGGCGTTACTCTGTTCGTCATGAACTCAATAAACTAGATGCATGCTGGATAGCGGTCGATGTGTGGAGTAATAGTAGTAGATGCAGAAAGTATCGGTCTACTCGTCTCCGACGTGATGCCTATATGTATGATCATTGCCTTAGATATCGTCATGACTTTGCGCGGTTCTATCAATTGGTCGATAGTAATTTGTTCACCCACCGTAATATTTTCTATTTTGAGAGAAGCCTCTAGTGAACACTATGGCCCCCGGGTGTACTTCACGCCATATTTTCAGCCTTACACTTTTACTTCATTGCACTTTCCGCCTTCAGATCTCACTGTGCAATCAATCTTGAAGGGATTGACAACCCCTTTATAGCGTTGGGTGCAAGCTCTTTTGTGTTTGCGCACGTACTCTGGACTTGACGCGATTCTCCTACTGGATTGATACCTTGGTTCTCAAACTTAGGGAAATACTTACTGCTCCTATGCTGCATCGCCCTTTCCTCTTCAAGGGAAAAACCAACGCAAGCTCAAGGGGTGAAAGAAAGGTTTCTGTCGCTGTAGCAGACGCTTATGTGAAAAAGTTTTAGTCTGATAAGCTCGAACCCAAAGCGGATAAATGCATCTTCATGGATATCCAAAACAGTTGGATACATCTCCTATCTCAGATCCTGAAGCAAAGTGTTTGTTTCTAGAAACGGGTCCTTTCTCGAGGAAAGGTTTCTCTCAAAAGAATTGAGTGGGAGGGTGGTGGAACTTGATGAGATTATAGAACCGTCACTTCAACCAGTGTGTAGCAGGGCGCAGGAAGTAGTTTCTGTGGCGCCTACACCAATTGAAGTGGAAACTGATGATGGTGATCATTAAGCTTTGGATCAAGTTACTACAAACCTCGTAGGTCGACAAGGTCGCATACTACTACAGAGTGGTACGGTAACCCTGTCTTGGAGGTCATGTTGTTGAACAACAATGAACCTACGAGCTATGGAGAAGCGATGGTGGGCCCGGATTCCGACAAATGGCTAGAGGCCATGAAATCCAAGAGAGGATCCATGTATGAAAACAAAGTGTAGACTTTGGAAGAACTACTTGATGGTCAAAGGACTATTAAGTAAAGATGGATCTTTAAAAGGAAGACAGACAATGATGGTGACTATTCACCATTTATAAAAGCTTGACTTATCGCAAAGATGTTTTCGACAAGTTCAAAGAGTTGACTATGATGAGACTTTCTCATTCGTAGCGATGCTAAAAGGTCTGTTGGAATTAAGCTAGTAGTTTCTGCATTACTTATGAAATATTGCACATAGATGACAAAACATTGTTTCCTCGACGGTTTCCTTGAGGAAAGGTTGTATGTGATACAACCAGAAGGTTTTGTCGATCCTAAGGATGCTAACTAGTATGCAAGCTCCAGCGATCCTTCAAAGGACTGGTGTAAGCATCTCGGAGTTGGAATATACGCTTTGATGAGATGATACAAGCTTTTGGGTTTGTACAAGGTTTATGAGAAACTTGTATTTCCAAAGAAGTGAGTAGGAGCATTGTAGAATTTCTAATAAGTATATGTGGTTGACATATCGTTGATCACAAGTAATGTAGAATTTCTCTCAAGCATAAAGGTTGTTTGAAAGGGGTTTTTCAAAGGAAGACCTGGATAGAGCTACTTGAACATTGAGCGTCAAGATCTATGGAGATAGATCAAAATGCTAAATAGAACTTTCAAATGAAATGCATGCCTTGACAAGTTTTTGAAGGAGTTCAAAATAGATCAGCAAAGAAAGAGTTCTTGGCTATGTTGTAAGGTGTGAATTTGAGTAAGACTCAAGACCCGACCACGGCAGAATAAAGAGAAAGGACGAGGGTCGTCCCCTATGTCATAGCCATAGACTCTTAAGTATGCCATGTTGTGTACCGCACCTAGTGTGTGCCTTGCCACAAGTCTGTTAAGAGGTACAAAGAGTGATCCAGGATTGAATCAATAAAACAGCGGTCAAAGTTATCCTTAGTAAATTAATGAACTAAGGATTTTTTTTCTCGATTATGGAGGTGATTAAAGAGTTCGTCATAAAGGGTTACGTCGATGCAAGCTTTGACACTAATCTGAATAACTTTGAGTAGTAAAACGGATTCGTATAGTAGAGTAGATATTTGGAGTATTTCCGAATAGCACGTAGTAGCAGCATCTATAAGATGATATAAAGATTTGTAAAGCACACACGGATACGAAAGATTCAGAATCTTGACTAAAACATTTCTCACGAGCAAGACGTGATCAAACCCCACAACTATGTGGGTGTTGGATTCGTTAAAATCACATGGTGATGTGAACTAGATTATTGACTCTAGTGCAAGTGGGAGATGATACGTCTCCATCGTATCTACTTTTCCAAACTCTTTTGCCCTTGTTTTGGACTCTAATTTGCATGATTTGAATGGAACTAACCTGGACTATCGTTGTTTTCAGCAGAATTGCCTTGGTGTTATTTTTGTGGAGAAATCAAAGTTCTCCAAACGTCCTGAAAATTTACGGAGATCATTTTTGGAAAATATGAAAAATACATGCGTGAAGATCCACCTGAGAGGTGGGCCAGTGGGCCACAAGCCCTGCCTCCGCCACCCCCTGGTGGCGGTGGGCAAGCTTGTGGGGTCCACATGGCTCTGCAGCCCCCAATCTCAGCTCTATAAGTTCCCTTTCGTCCCAGAAAAACAAAAAAAGAAGATTTCGTCGCGTTTGCGATACGGAGGCGCCGCTACAGCCTGTTCTTCATCTGGAGGGCAGATCTGGAGTCCGTTTTGGGCTCCGGAGAGGGGAAATCGTCGCCATCGTCATCATAAACCTTCTTCCCTCTCCAATTCCATGAAGCTCTTCGTCGTTTGCGAGTAATCTATTCGTAGGCTCGCTGGGCGATGATGAGTAGGATGAGATCTATCATGTAATCGAGTTAGTTTTGATGGGGATTGATCCCTAGTATCCACTATGTTCTGAGATTGGTGTTGCTACTACTTTGCCATGCTTAATGCTTGTCACTAGGGCCCGAGTGCCATGATTTCACATCTGAAATTATTATGTTGTCACCAATATATGTGTGTTTTAGATCCGATCTTGCAAGTTGTAGTTACCTACTATGTGTTATGATCCGGCAACCCCGGCGTGACAATAACCGAAACCACTCCCGGTGATGACCATAGTTTGAGGAGTTCATGTGTTCACCAAGTGCTAATGCGTTGGTCCGATTCTTTATTAAAAGGAGAACCTTAATATCCCGTAGTTTCCTTTTGGACCCCGCTGCCACGGGAGGGATGGACAATTGTCATGCAAGTTCTTTTCCCTAAGCACGTATGACGACACACAGAATGCATGCCTACATCACATTGACGAACGGGAGCTAGCCACATATCTCTCCGTGTTATAACTGTTGCATGAAGAATATCATCCAAACAAATCACCGACCCATTGCCTACGAGTTTGTCCTATTGCTGATGTTACTACTGTTGCTACTGTTGTTACTTGTCTTGCTCTCCTGCTGTTACTACTGTAGCTACTGATGTTACTTGTCTTGCTCTGTTGCTACTGTTGCTACTACTGTCGCTTGCTACTGTTGCTACTTGCTACTGTTGTCACTACTGTTGTTCCTTGCCGCTGCTATTGCTCGTTACACTGTTGCTACCTGCTACAATCTTGATTCGCTTGTCGTTGACGGGAATTGACAATTTCCGTCAACGAGGCAACTTGGCGCCATTGTTACGACAGTTAGGAATAGTGTGCCGTCAACAAATCGTTTCTAACACCGTTGCTATCATACTACTTTGCTACTGATACTTTGCTTGCAGATACTAATCTTTCAGGTGTGGTTGAATCTGACATATTCAGCTGCTAATACTTGAGAGTATCCTCTCACCTCCTATAGGCGTACCAACAAATTTGGGTTGAATACTCTACCCTCGAAAACTGCTACGATCCCATGCGTTGGTGGGCCGTCAACAACATTCTTCTAGTTTCGATTACCGGAGAGTGCTGGCAGCATTCTTCTGGTGCCGTTGCAAGGGAAGGTCTGCTGTTATGGAGTCATCATTTTTCTGGCGCCGTTGCCGGGGAGGTATTGCTATATTCTCTGAGTTACTTGGGATTTATATCTGCTGATCACTATGAAGAATCTGAAGGATCCGAAAACCTAAGTCTTGCCCTCAACTACGAGGGGAGGTAAGGAATTGCCATCTAGCTCTGCACTTGATTCACCTTCAGTTATGAGTAAGTTTGCCACATCACCTCCTGCTAGAAATCTTGATATGTCACATGTGCTTGATGATGCTTATGATGCTACTGCTAGAGATGCTATGCTTGATACTATGCCTGATGATACTATGCTTGATGCTATGCCTGATATTGCTAGAGATGCTATGCTTGATACTGCTAGAGATGCTATCTTGCCTGATGATGCTATGCTTGATACTGCTAGAGACGCTATGCTTGATATGGCTAGAGATGCTACTTTGCCTGATGTTCCACTAGGGGTGTTCCTTGATGCTCATATTGCTAGAGTTACTGCCAATGCTTGTGATGCTTCTGAAACTACCGATACTATTGAGATAGAACCTGCTTTTGCTCCTGCTAGATCTAGATCTCCTAGATATGAATTGCCTGATATACCTGAGGGTTATGTTATGGACGGAGAGATAGCTGAGGATTTTCTTGCATGTAAGGAAGCCTATGACGCTGATAAATTTCTTGTCAAGTGGAAGGAAAAATCTTTGAAAGCTAGGATGAAATACGACCCGAAATTTGCCACTTCACCTATCTTTATCACCGATAAGGATGATGAATTCTCTGTCAACCCTGAGATAATCTCTCTAGTCGAATCTGATCATTTTCACGGTTATGAGTCTGAGACGGTCGTAGCCCATCTTGCCGAACTACAGGATATAGCCACCCTTTTCACTAATGAGGAGAAGATCCGTCACTACTATATCCTTAAGTTGTTTCCTTTCTCTCTAAAGGACGACGCTAAAGACTAGTTCACCTCTCTTGCTCCTGGATGTGTGAGTAGTCCCTAGGAGATGGTCTATTACTTCTGTGAGAAATATTTCCCTGCCCATAAGAAGCAAGCTACCTTGCAGGAAATATACAACTTTGCTCAAGTCCAAGAAGAGAGTCTACCACAAGCTTGGGGGAGGCTCGTCCAGCTACAAAATGCTTTGCCTGATCACCCTCTTAAGAAGAACGAGATACTTCATATCCTCTATAACGGACTTACCGATGCCTCTAGAGACCACCTAGATAGTTGTGCCGGTTGTGTTTTTAGGGAACGAACTGTAGAACAAGCTGAGACCCTACTGAATAACATCTTGATTAACGATAATACTTGGACTATTCCCGAACGACCTCCTAAGCCAACTCTGAAGAAAAGAGGTATTCTATTCCTCAGTCCCGAAGATATGAAAGAAACCAAGAAATCTATGCAAGAGAAAGGCATTAGATCTGAAGATGTCAAAAATCTACCACCTATCGAAGAGATCCATGGTCTCGATAACCCGATACAGGTAGTAGAAGTGAATTCTCTGCATAGGTTTGATGAGAGTGATATTCCTTTTGATAAACCTGCTAGCCTATGCTTTGATGAATTTGACAACTTTGTTGCCAAACAACAGAGTTTCAATGATTATGTTAGCAGACATTTGGAACAAAGTACGCGTACGCTTAGCCATTTAAGTGCTTGTGTAGACACAAATGTCAATGATCTGAATCTTCTGAGTAAACATGCCTCTATGATTACTACTCACGTAGAACAAGTACTTAAAGCTTAGAATGACTTTCTCAATGAATTAAATGACAACTCTGTCAGAGTCATTACTAGAGGAGGCAAAATGACTCACGAACCTTTGTATCCTGAAGGTCATCCTAAGAGAATTGATCAAGATTCTCAAGGAATCAATGCTGATACACCCAGTCATCCTAAGGAGAAGAAGAAGGATGATAGAAACCTACATGCCAGTTCACCAAATACTATCACACCAGAAGAACCTAATGATATTTCTGCGTCTGATGCAGAAACACAATCTGGTGATGAACATGAACCTGGTGACAATATGGACAGTGATGTTCATAATAATGCTCAACCTAGCAATGATGAGGATGTGGAGATTGAACCTTCGGTTAATCCTGATAACCCAGAACCTAAGAAGTACGACAAAAATGACTTCACTGCTACGAAGCATGGTAAAGAAAGGGAGCCATGGGTTCAGAGATCTATGCCCTTTCCTCCTAAGCCATCCAAGAAAAAGGATGATGAGGATTTTGAGCACTTCGTTGAGATGATAAGACCCATCTTTCTGCAGATGCGGTTAACTGATATGCTCAAGATGTCTCCATATGCCAAGTACATGAAAGATATCGTGACTAATAAACGGAAGATACCAGATCTTGAGATCTCCACCATGCTTGCCAATTACACTTTCAAGGGTGGAACTCCTAAGAAATTTGGTGATCCCGGAGTGCCCACTATACCTTGCTCCACTAAAGGAAACTACGTACGAACTGCCTTATGTGACCTTGGAGCCGGTGTTAGTGTTATGTCGCTCTCTCTTTATCGTAGACTTGAATTGGATAAGTTGACACCCACTCAAATTTCTCTGCAAATGGCCGACAAATCAACTGCTTTCCCTATCGGCATTTGCGAGGATGTGCCTGTTGTGGTTGCTAACACCACTATCTTAACAGACTTTGTTATCTTGGATATTCCCGAGGACGATGCCATGGCTATCATCCTCGGAAGACCCTTTTTAAACACTGCAGGGGCTGTTATAGATTGCAACAAAGGCAATGTCACTTTCCATGTCAACGGTAATGAGCACATTGTGCACTTTCCGAAGAAATGATATCAAGTACATTGCATCAATGCTATTGAAAAGACTTCATCGATTCTTATTGGGAGCTTTGAATGCCCTATTCCTCGTCTCAAGATGAAGTATGATTTGCTTGTTGGGGCGATACATATCCCCATTGAGGTGACTTGGCTATTTGAAAATTCTTCGTTCTCTCTTGCGATTCGAGAAGGTTTTGTCATGAGGACTTGATCAACCCCATTGACGGATTTCTTTCGATGACCATGAAATGGATGAATCAAAGAGTCACATACCTCTGTTTTGAGCTTTCATTTTCTATTGCTTAGAAGAAAAGTGATAGATTAGTTTAGTTTTTCCTGTTTTCTGTTTTAGCGTCCCGGAGAAAAGATACCTCAAATATAAAAGTTCTCCGATGGTCCTAAAAATTTAGTATGATTTTTTCTGGAATTTTTGAAAATTACTGGGCCTCAGAGCTGGCCTGGCGGCCAGACCAGTGGGCCACAAGCCCTGCCACCGCCACCCCCTGGTGGCGGAGGGCAAGCTTGTGGGGCCCACATGGACCCCCTCCACTCATTCCAGCTCCCAGCCTCTTCTTCCACCTCCAGAAAAAAAAATCGCAGCTCAAACCCGTGTTCTTGCTCATTTGGCTGTGATTTTCGATCTCCTTGCTCAACGTACCATTCTCCGAACCATTTTGGGGAAATTACTCCTTGGTAAGTGACTCCTCCATTGGTCCAATTAGTTTTTGCTCTAGTGCTTTATCTTTCGCGTATTTTTGCTACCTTGGTGACCCTGTTCTTGAGCTTGAAAGGTTGATTTTAGCTGGTCCCAAGTAGTTTTAGCACGTGATACGGTCTCTAGGCACTAGTAGGAGTAGTTACTACAAGTTGGGTTAATCTTTATTCACTTTTATTTCGAAAGAATTTTTCAGAGCTAGAAAAAGGAAAAGATGAGGAGGTTCTTGAGAGGCTCCTCAAGCCGTAATCCCAAGGAGGATGAGAAGAACCACCCCAAGTACGTAGTCCTCGAGTCACAGAAGTTCGAGCGTGCGAGTGGCCAAGTGAAGAATTTTTGCGCGCGCCGGACTTTATGAAGACTTTTATTACTTGGTGGAGAACGCAGGTCTTACTGCGTTCGTTGAAGATAAGTGCTCACAATACCTCCTCCTCACCAATATTTTCGTTCAGAGCTTCAACTTTTATCCGAGGAAGAATCCTCCCATGGTTGAGTTCATGACATAGGATATCCCCCAGTGCATGACATTGCAGGATTTTTGCAATGTATGCAAATTACCTTATGTTGGGGATATCCGTGACCCTTGTCCACGGGACTTGGAGGATTTCATTGGTTCTATTGCTGTTGGAGAGGAGAGAGGAGTGTCTCGCGCTAGAATTGCTAGCATACATTTTCCCGTGCTTCGGTACTTCTCACTATTTGTGGGAAAATGTTTGATTGTCCGTGGGAAGGCTGGATCACTTAGTTCTCCAGAACTTGCGGTTTTGCACGAAGGCCTTTATAACGATAAGACTTATAGCCTAGGTGCTATAGTAGCCCAGCGGTTGAACACCAACCGTTCCAAGGGTGTCGTCTATGGAGGTATCTATGCTACCCGTCTTGCCAGACACTTTGAGATACCCATTAGACTGGGAGAGGAAGGAGAGATGCTTCTCCCTGAGAAATATCTGGATTATGACACCATGGTTCGCCATGATTTTCTGGATAGCGATGCTAGTAGACGGATGATTTATAACCTGGTATTTAGTCAGGGTACTCGAGAGACTATTACTTTGCCTGCTCCTTCTTTGTTCGATCTTCATGCAGGCAGGTACACTATTATGCCCTCGGACATCTACGCATATTGGGTCTTGGCCCAACCACAGGCGCCCGTGCCCGAGCCGCCAGTCGAGTACCAGACGCCAGTTTATCAGTGGGAGCCAGAGGAGCTCACACAGCAGTGGCATCCACAATCTGCTCTGGAGTATCCCGGAGCTGGTTATTTTCCACCTTGGGAGTAGACCAAGCTAGGCCAAAAGCCTAAGCTTGGGGGAGTACGTGTTCTCACCGACCTTACATTCATGCTTATGCTTTCGCTTTGTTAGCCGGTGTTTACACTTTGCCACTGTATTATCCATGCTAGTTTATTTTCGTTTTCTCGTTTTCTTGTTTTCTGTCCTTTTGAGAAAACCCAAAAAGATTTTTCTTTCTTCTTTTGCTTGTTGGGAGCTTTCCCGAGTAAATAATTTTGTTTTTCTTTGGGTCAAGGTAGAAGATATTGGTTACAATGTTTAGTGGTTCTTCCATGCTTACCTGTTTAGCTTTCGAAGAGCCATATTACTTTGTCTTCTCCTTTGTGTTTGCCTACAGATTCAGCTTAGTCCAATGCGCTTATTATCATTCACATTGTTCGATCGTGCAAATGAAAGGCAACAATGATGATATATGATGAAGTGACTGAGACTGGAAAAGCTGGTATGTACTCTATCTATTTTGTTTTTGTAAATATGACTAGCTTATCGACCCAGATTCAGCTTAGTTGTGAGAGAACCATGTTTGCGATGACAACTTAGAGATCATAGTTTCTGATGCCATGCTTAATTAGCTGAGAGCTTATGATGGTTTGTCTTGAATGCCAACATAGATTTTGAGATGACTATGATGTAGTATGATAGCATGGTATTCTCCTTTGAATGTTTCAAGTGGCTTGACTTGGCGCATGTTCATGCATGTAGTTGAAACAAAATCAACATAGCCTCTATGATGTTCGTGTTCATGGTGATTTATATCATGTTCATGCTTGCATTCAATGTTAGTCAAACTCATTGCATCTTGATGATTGTTGTCGCTCTCTAGTTGGTCGCTTCCCAGTCTTTTGCTAGCCTTCACTTGTACTAAGTGGAATACTGCTTGTGCATCCACTTCCATAAACCCAAAAGTTTTTCCATGAGAGTCCACCATACCTACCTATTTGCGGTATCTACCTGCCGTTCCAAGTAAATTTGCATGTGCCACTCTCTAAACCTTCAAGAAATAATCTGTTTTGCATGCCAGAACCGCTCATGTGGTGACAGGGGGTTATTGGTATCTTCCATGCTAGGAGTGTTATCCTTGACATGTGTTTATTCACTGCCATTCACGAGAAAGGGGCCGGTAATTGGAATGCCCAGTTCCACGCTTAAATCAAAAACATAACTGTAAAACAAGACTCCCCCCGGATTGATGTTAGTATGGCCGGTACCCGAGGATTCGGCTAGCCGTGGAGTGTGATTGATTGGTGGTGGGGGAGTTAAAACTTTACTTTTTTGTTTGGGAACCGCCTATAGCATGAGTAGCATGGAAGATATTGAGAACTCTTGGTCATTGCGTTGACAATGAAAGCATGCCACCCAAAATTATTATCTCTGTTTTCAAAGCTTGAGCTCTGGCACCTCTGCAAATCAATGCTTCCCTCTGCGAAGGGCCTGTCTATTTATTTTCCTGTCGAGTCATCCTCCTCTTATATAAGGACCAATTAGAGAGAACCTCTGTCATTTTTATGCTTTGCTTTTGATTGATATTGAGTATGACTATGACTGGATCTTCGTTGCTATGAATTACAATGTTTAGTTAGCCCTTGATCTTTGAAAGTGCTCTGCATTTATGTTTTGCGGTCTCAGAAAGAGCTAGCGAGATACCACCTATTCATATTGCTTCATGCTTGTTTTGGTCGAAGTGTTGGTATTTGAAACTCATCATTATTTGCTCGTTAGCTGATTATGCCATTGATATTAGTTTACTGTGAGACCTTTGTGTCAGTTTCTTATGTGGTTAACTTGTGATCTTGCTGAAATTCTGGTTATGAGTTAGACATAGTTGCAACAACAAGATCAAACAGAGTTTGTCAAAGTTTTTCTTTCTCTCTCAGTTTGTCAACTGAGTTGCTTGAGGACAAGCAAGGTTTTAAGCTTGGGGGAGTTGAGACGTCTCCATTGTATCTACTTTTCCAAACTCTTTTGCCCTTGTTTTGGACTCTAATTTGCATGATTTGAATGGAACTAACCTGGACTTACGCTATTTTCAGCAGAATTGCCTTGGTGTTATTCTTGTGCAGAAATCAAAGTTCTCCAAACGTCCTGAAAATTTACGGAGATCATATTTGGAAAATATGAAAAATACTTGCGCGAAGATCCACCTGAGGGGGTGGGACAGTGGGCCACAATCCCTGCCTCCGCCACCCCCCCCCCCATGGTGGCGGTGGGCAAGCTTGTGTGGCCCACACGGCTCTGCCGCCCCCAATCTCAGCTCTATAAGTTCCCTTTCGTCCCAGAAAAAATAAAAAGAGAAGATTTCGTCGCGTTTGTGATACGGAGGTGCCGACACAACCAGTTCTTCATCTGGAGGGCAGATCTGGAGTCCGTTTTGGGCTCCGGAGAGGGGAAATCGTTGCCATCGTCATCATCAACCTTCTTCCCTCTCCAATTCCATGAAGATCTTCGTCGTTCGTGAGTAATCTATTCATAGGCTCGCTGGGCGGTGATGAGTAGGATGAGATCTATCATGTAATTGAGTTAGTTTTGATGGGGATTGATCCCTTGTATCCACTATGTTCTGAGATTGATGTTGCTACTACTTTTCCATGCTTAATGCTTGTCACTAGGGCCCGAGTGCCATGATTTCAGATCTGAAATTATTATGTTGTCACCAATATATGTGTGTTTTAGATCCGATCTTGCAAGTTGTAGTTACCTACTATGTGTTATGATCCGGCAACTCCGGAGTGACAATAACCGGAACCACTCCCGGTGATGACCATAGTTTGCGGAGTTCATGTGTTCACCAAGTGCTAATGCGTTGGTCCGGTTCTTTATTAAAAGGAGAACCTTAATATCCCGTAGTTTCCTTTTGGACCCCGCTGTCACGGAAGGGATGGACAATAGATGTCATGCAAGTTCTTTTCCCTAAGCATGTATGACGACACACGGAATGCATGCCTACATCACATTGACGAACGGGAGCTAGCCACATATCTCTCCGTGTTATAACTGTTGCATGATGAATATCATCCAAACAAATCACCGACCCATTGCCTACGAGTTTGTCCTACTGCTGATGTTACTACTATTGCTACTGCTGTTACTTGTCTTGCTCTCCTGCTGTTACTACTGTACCTACTGCTGTTACTTGTCTTGCTCTGCTGCTACTGTTGCTACTACTGTCGCTTGCTACTGTTGCTACTTGCTACTGCTGTCACTACTGTTGTTCCTTGCCGCTGCTATTGCTCGTTACACTGCTGCTACCTGCTACAATCTTGATTCGCTTGTCGTTGACGGGAACTGACAATTTCCGTCAACGAGGCAACTTGGCGCCATTGATACGACAGTTAGGAATAGTCTGTCGTCAACAGATCGTTTCTAACACTGTTTCTATCATACTACTTTGATACTGATACTTTGCTTGCAGATACTAATCTTTCAGGTGTGGTTGAATCTGACATATTCAGCTGCTAATACTTGAGAGTATCCTCTCACCTCCAATAGGCGTACCAAAAAATTTGGGTTGAATACTCTACCCTCAAAAACTGCTACGATCCCACGCGCTCGTGGGCCGTCAACAACATTCTTCTAATTTCGATTGCCGGAGAGTGCTGGCAGCATTCTTCTGGTGCCGTTGCAAGGGAAGGTCTACTGCTACGGAGTCAGGAGACTATTGAAAATATGCCCTAGAGGCAATAATAAATTAGTTATTATTATTTTTATTTTTTCATGATAATCGATTATTATCCATGCTATAATTCTATTGATTGGAAACTCAAATACATGTGTGGATACATAGACAAAACACTGTCCCTAGTAAGCCTCTAGTTGACTAGTTCGTTGAGCAAAGATGGTCAAGGTTTCCTAACGGTAGACAAGTATTGTCACTTGATAACGGGATCACATCATTAGGAGAATCATGTGATTGACAAGATCCAAACTATAAACGTAGCATATTGATCGTGTCGTTTTATTGCTATTGTTTTCTGCGTGTCAAGTATTTGTCCCTGTGACCATGAGATCATATAACTCACTGGCACCAGAGGAATACCTTGTGTGCATCAAACGTCGCAACGTTACTGGGTGACTATAAAGGTGCTCTACAAGTATCTCTGAACGTGTTCGTTGAGCTAGTATGGATCAAGACTGGGATTTGTCACTCCGTGTGATGGAGAGGTATCTCGGGGCCCACTCGGTAATACAACATCACACACAAGCCTTGCAAGCAATGTGACTAAGTGTAAGTCACGGGGTCTTGTATTATGGAACGAGTAAAGAGACTTGCCGGTAACGAGATTGAAATAGGTATGCGGATACCGACGATCAAATCTCGGGCAAGTAAACATACTAAAAGGACAAAGGGAATGACATACGGGATTATAAGAATCCTTGACACTGAGGTTCAACCGATAAGATCTTCGGAGAATATGTAGGATACAATATGGGCATCCAGGTCCCGCTATTGGATACTTATCGAGGAGTGCCTCGGGGCATGTCTACATAGTCCTCGAACCCGCAGGGTCTGCACACTTAAGGTTTGATGATGTTTTAGTATAGTTGAGTTATATGTGTGGTTACCGAATGTTGCTCAGAGTCCCGGATGAGATCACGGACGTCACGAGGGTTTCCGGAATGGTCCGAAAACGAAGATTGATATATAGGATGGTTTCATTTGGTCACCGGAAAGTTTCGGGCAATTCCGGTAGTGTACCGGGAATGACGAATGGGTTCCGGGAGTTCACCGGGAGGGGCCCGCCCACCCGGGAGTGAGCCCAAGGCACTAGGGTGGCGCCACAAGTCATTAATGGGCTGGTAGAGTCATCCCAAGGGGCCCATGGCGCAACATAAGAAAATACCAAAGGAAAATAAAAGAAAAAGGGAAAGAGGGAGGTGAGAAGGAAGAGGAGGACTCCTCCTTCCCAAACCGAATTGGAGGAGGAGTCCTCCGCCTCCCCTTGGCCGGTATACTTTGAGGTCTTGTCCCTCAAGGCTAGCCCTCCCCCTTCCTCCTATATATAGGTGTGTTTTAGGGCTGATTTGAGACAGCTTTTGCCACGTGCAACACAACCCTAGACCACATAGTGCTACCTCTAGATCAGATTTCTACGGAACTCGGGCGGAGCCCTGCAGGAGTAGATCATCACCACCACCGGAGCGCCGTCACGCTGCCGGAGAACTTATCTTCTTCTCCGTCTTGCTTGCTGGATCAAGAAGGCCGAGATCATCGTCGAGTTGTACGTGTGCTGAACGTGGAGGTGTCGTCCGTTCGGCACTAGATCGGAACGGATCGTCGGACGGATCGCGGGACGGTTCGTGGGACGGTTCGTGGGGCGGATCGAGGGACGTGAAGACGTTCCACTACATCAACCGCGTTTCTTAACGCTTCCTGCTGTGCGATCTACAAGGGTACGTAGATCCAAATATCCTCTCGTAGATGGACATCACCATGATAGGTCTTCGTGTGCGTAGGATTTTTTTCCCATGCAACATTCCCCAACAGATTCGGCATTCACAAACAACCAGTTGATACTAGAGTGACTGCTGCAGTCCTTCCATAAAGCGCTCCACTTTTGCGGCCTTAGTGTTGACGTCCTCTGGTGCATATCTTGAGAGGAGGTTGAACTTCTACAAATACTCCTTGACGGTTCCACTCCCTTGCTTTAAGGCTGGAATTCTCGCTTCTTAATGGTCATCATTCTGGGAGGAATGTGAGTAGCGCGGAATCCTTCCTTGAGTATTGCCCAAGTGATGACTTGTCCTGCTCGCATGATCTGAAACCCATCCCACCAAGCTCTGGTCGTGCCTCCGAGACAATGAGAAGTATAAAGGACTTTCTCATGATCATCAGTGCATTTGACCAGCGCGAGGAGGTCTTCGATAGTACGTATCCAGTCATCGACATCCAATGGTTCAGTCGTCTACGTGAATATGGGTGGCGTAGTCCGCATAAACTCACATGGAGTTGAGCGACCGTTGCCATTCCCGTTCTGCGGCGGGTTGTTCACCAAGACTTGAGCCAGCTGCTGGATAGCGGGATTACTGGCTTGACGTTCCTCGTGGAGAGCTTGAAGGAACTGAGCCATAGTCATGCTTTCTGGAGGAGGCGATGCCGGTGGAATATCGCCTTGCTGCTGCTCGTGGTGATCTCCAGCTTGAGCGTCCCCTCCGGTTCCCTGCTGCTGACCTGAGGAGGCAGAGTCTGTAACATCCCAATTTTCCTAATTGGGAATGTTTACATTGTAGCTAAGCATCTATGCATAAGTGATTGAAATAAATTTAGCTCGTGATTTTTCCTTCGTTTTTGTTTTGCATTTCTATCGCACGAGTAATGCCCGGAGAAAACTCTCTTGCACGCAAGAGAGAGAGCGGAGGAAAATGACACTCCAAAAGTGCGGGCAAATCTCTGAAATATTTGAGCAAAGAAAACCCAAAATTCTTTTGCAAAAATAATTGCAAAAAGAAATAAAGCAAATTGGGAATTTCTGGAAAAAAACATTTTTTAAAAGTTTTTATTTTGGCTTTAATAAAATGTTATTCGGGTAGAGATTCTTTTTCTGTTTTTTTTATATATATAATATCATATATAAATATATTGATTTATTTTCTTTTTTGGCTTTTATATTTTTTGTTTGGAAAGGTTTAACAAAAGGAAAGCTTTTTTTTTATTCTAACCTAACCGCCGCCCCTCGGCAAGCCCAGCCCGAGATCCCCACTTCTCCCTGGGATCAAATCCCAGATCCCCCTGCCCGAGCCACTCCCCACCGCCTCCCTCTCTTTGCCCGCGGGCCCTGCCCGAGCCCCCTCTCTCCCCCACGTCACCTTCTTCTTCCTCCTCCCTCTCTTTCCTTTCCTTTGCAGACCAAACCGAGCCGGACCACCACGCCGCGATTCCCTTCCCAGTACTCCCTCTCCTCCTTCCTTATCCCACCCCCCACCTAGCCTATATATACCCCCGCCCTAGCCGACCCCGTTCCCAACCCTAGCCGCCGCTGCCGCCCGAAGCCGCCGCCGCCACGAGCTGCTCGCCCGAGCCCGAGGCTGCCACCCCTCGGCCTCGACCTGGGAGCCACCCCCCGGAGCCCCCTCTCCCCCGAGCGCCTCCCCCCACGGAGGAGCACCGTCGCCGCCTTTCCCGAAGTCCCCCACCGCCCCGGAGCTTCCCCATCCTCGCCGGCCAGCCACCCCTCGCCGGAGCTGCTGCCACCAGCAAGGTAGCCCCCTCCTCTCCTCTATTATTTCATGTCCTCCTTTGTTAGCCGTTAGATCATAAGTGGATGGTGTAGATTAGATCATCTATACCTCTTTGGCCTATCTCAGAAAACCAGTGGGTTATTTGTCACTTAAGTTTTAACCGGCGACTTTGCTAACCTTCGGCCATTTGCCCGAAGCCATTCATCAAACACCCTACACAGCCAATAGAAACTTGCCACGTATACCCTCGGTTAGCTACTAGTAGTTTTATGTTTTTCTGTCTATATTACAAAAACAGAAACTTTCAATTTTGTTTTGGCCACAACTTTTTATCCCTAAGTCCATTCACATTGATTCTTTTACCAGTAGCTCAAAAATTTCCAGTAGTTTTTAAAAACATATAATTTGTCTATGTTTGAAATTTTTAAATATAAGTTAGAGCAGATTTAGTTTAAACCTTGTTTTGCCTATTCCAGGAGTTTGAAAAATGATTTTGAGTTGATTCTTTTTGCTACTGTTTTCTAGTGATAAAATATTACTGTGGTATAAGCTTCAAAATTTTTAAAGTATTTGTACTGGTGTTTTCAACAGAAACAAGTTTCTGCCATACCGGCGCGCGATAAATTCTTTTGCGTAGTCTTTAGCAAATCATTGCATGTGATGTTATTTTTACTTGTGGCATGATTGAATTGCTTATGGTGTGCTTTGTGTTTGTATCGGTTGATCATCCGGAGTGCGAAGCGTGTTACTTAGAGACGCTCGAGCAAGATAACTATCATCAAGGCAAGTCATTTTGATCATGTTATTTTACCTATGTTTTCGATGCATGGTAGATCACCTCCTATGCCCAATTGCATGCTGCCTAGGTACTTGGAAACTTTAGTGTAAGAGTAGTATCATGTGGTAGGAACACAACATCCCCGATACTTGGCCCCGGGACGACAATTTCTTAATGATATGCTTGAGTAGACGGGTTATCGGTTGAGTGTATACCACGAGTGATGCGAGGTTGATATAATAATCAAGACCGGACTAAGACAAGATTTTCAAGACCTCGGACGCAATGCAACTCTGGGTGAAGGACGGTTGATCGGCTCCCTGGAAAACCCAGTGGATGCCCGGGATGCTGGAGAGGCCATGTCATCCTGCGGAAAGCTTCACCCAGGCTCGAAGAGACGGACGGAGACTTCAAGACTCAAGGCTTACCTGCACAGCCACAAGTCATTATGGGCTCTGGCTTGGTTGGACAACGCGGCGACTCTGGACAGGCGGTGCTAGCAGATGTAGACGAACGGTAGGAATGGATGGGCACCGACAAGGATTCAGAAGGACCCGTTGAAAGACCATGTTTTGATCATCCGGTCTTCAAACACCCTGAAGTGCGAGGACAAACCCGGAGGCGATCAAATCTTGTGGGGAACGTGTGCAAAACTCTGCAGAGTGCCCAACCTAATCGATTAGCCGTGTCCACGGTCATGGACAAGTTGAGCCGAAGGCATTGAATTTCCCCTGAACTCTCGACACAACTTAATAATGATGTGGGTGTTAACAACTATTCGGGTACGAGAACTGGTTGGCGGAACCATCTCGTTAACAACAAACATTATAGTAAATTTTGCTTTCAACCCCTTTTGTTGTAGGATAAAACTGGCTTTACGCAGAACTTAGCTCCACCGGCCAAATATGCATGTAGAGATAGTTGATTATTATTTTACTCCCTCTCTTTGATGATTTGCTGGCATATTCAATATGCTGACCTACACGGCTGCAACGTATCATGTTGCAGAGTACTTTTCCGACCAGGAGTGAGGCTACGATCTACGCTCAGCGACATGCCCTTGGAGTCGGATGGACTCGTCTACCTGATGCTTCCGCTTAGTCTTCGTTAGATAATCTCATGAGTTGGCCTTCAGCCACTTTATTGTACAACTTTATTGTAATAAAGTACTCTTTATGAGATTTCGATTAATAAAGCTGTGTGATTGCACTCTTGAATATATACACTATGTACTGTGTGTGTGCCAGCATGATCTTGGGATGGTACAGAAACACCAGAGGCTTGACTCGTCTTGAGTCGGGTCGCTACAGAAATGGTATTCAGAGCACACGCTGACCTTAGGACGTAACCTCTAGGAATGGAAAAGCCTTAGGAAGAAAACTATTTTTCTCTTATGTCTATAAATCTTCTATTTCCTCTTCTGATAATTTCTGACTTCTCTCCGATTTTCCAATGTTTAGACGGCCACCTTCATCCCTGTTAAGTTCACGGAGTTTTGCCAGCCCAACACCACTATGCCGTTCGGAAAGGAGCTGGTGCAGATCACCAAGGATTTGAGGATTGCTCTGCCGACAATCACAGGGAAGCCAACATCGTCTTACCCGGAGGATTCACGCTACAGGATCGAGGTGCATATTCCCGGAAGGACATTTCAGCCACGCACTGAGCCGATGGATTTCAAGTTCATCGCACCCAACTGGATTCTCGGAAGGGACATGGCGATCCATTGTGCACTCGGACGTATCAAGGATGAATACAAAGGCTGCCCTATTTCTCCAGACCTATTCGCCGTATCCCGGAGAAACGAAGACGGAGAAATCATCTCAAGCAAGACCAAGGACGCTCTATTGTCTTATGCCCAGACCTTGGAGAAGCACAACAGGACTCTGGAGTATCACGTGATCAAGGGCGCCAGGAAGATCAAGCAACTGTCACTCCGCGAGCTTGAACTTGAAGATGCAGCCCGGGAAGCCCACTATGAGCATGAACTAGAGGTGAAGGACTTTCTGGAGCGGATCGAGAAGCTGAAGACTCGAGTTGCCTACCTGGAGGAGGAACTGGACATGGGCGGGAACCTTCATCCCGAAGGAGACGTAGCCCCCGTGATCAGCAACGAAGAGGACTATGAAGAAAGCTCCATCGAAGGACCTGACACCATGCTATTCTGAGGAGGACATTTAGACTAGACCACCAAATTTACTTTATCGTTTTACGTTTTAGGCCGATGTTTAGGATTATCGAATTTTGTATCCCCGTGTGAACCTTGTGATGATATTGAATGAAATGTGTGGTGTGATACTTGTGTGTTGCATTCATATGGGTAGTGTAATTCCTCTTAGACCATTGTTCTATGCTAATCTCACCCCTCTACAAACATCAGATGCCTCCGAGACGTGCCCCTGAGTCCAACTTTCCGCCGGAACTCACCCAGTTGATCCAGCAACAAAACACCCTGATGCAGCTGATCATCCAGAACCAGAACAATAACAACAACCGTCCCCCACCCCAGGCCGACAACCTTACCCGTTTCTTGAGGTTGAACCCTCCAACTTTCTCCAGCAGCATTGAACCCATTGTGGCAGATGATTGGCTCTGCAAGATGGAGCGTGAACTCGTCACTGCTGGTTGTACTGAAGCTGAGAAGGTGCGTTTTGCCGCGCATCAACTTGAAGGCCCTGCAGCTGCTTGGTGGGAGAACTACACCACCACTTATCCCATTGCTGGAGTCACTTGGGAGCAATTCAAGCAAGCCTTCCGCACCGCGCGTGTCTCAGCTGGTGCAATGAGTCTGAAGAAGCGTGAGTTTCGCAACTTACGCCAGGGGAATCGCTCTGTGGCCCAGTACGTTGATGAATTCAGCATGCTCGCCCGTTATGCACCTGGAGATGTGGCCGATGATGCGGCCAAGCAGGAAAAGTTCTTGGAAGGACTGAATGATGAGCTGAGCATTCAGTTGACGGTAGTCACCTTCAACAACTACCAGGAGCTGGTTGATAAGGCCCTCATCTTGGAGGGGAAACACCAACAGATGGAGAACCGCAAGCGAAAGTATGGGGTTGGAAAGTTCAACTCCGGCACTCAGCAGAAGCCTCGCTACACCTCTTATCCAGGGAATACCGGGACTGGATCCGGTAAGTTTGGAGGACACGTTCAGCATAACCACCCAGTGCACAACCATGGAGGCCACAACCATGGAGGAAATGGGAACCACCGCAACAACATCAACTTCAAGAATGGCGGTACTGGCACTCAGCAGCATTCAGCTCCAGCTCAGAAGGATCTGACTCACATCACCTGCTTCAAGTGTCAGAAGACGGGACACTATGCCACTGATTGTCCCCAGAACAAGCAGGGAAATGGAAACGGCAACGGCAACTCTGCAGCTAAGAAGCCCAATCCTTTTCCTCGAGCTCAGGTGAACCACATTGATGTTGAAGAGGTCTATGATCACCCCGATACTGTGGTTGGTAAGTTTTTGCTAAATTCACGTCCAGTATTGGTACTTTTTGATTCTGGTGCAACGCATTCATTCATATCAAGGGTAGTTGTGGAAAAGTATAGTTTGCCAACTAGAACCCTCAGCCAACCTATTAAGGTCAGTTCCCCAGGAGGCGTGATGACAGCCGGGATAGGATGCCATGCTTTGAGTCTCAACATCGGGAACCATAATTTTCCCACCGACCTCATCGTATTAGAGTCCCAGGGATTGGATGTAATCCTAGGCATGGATTGGTTGGCCAAGTATGAAGGGAATATTGATTGTGCCCTTAAGTCTATTTTGCTCACCACCCCCGAGCAGAAGCGAATTAAGTACGTGTCACAGCGCCCGACACGGAGTAAGCGAGTAAACTCTCTCACGGGAGTAGTCCAGGAGGAAGTACCGATTGTTCAGGAGTACCGAGATGTATTTCCGGAGGAATTACCGGGCATGCCACCCGATAGAGAGATTGAGTTCTTGATTGAGCTATTACCCGGAACAGCCCCGATATCCAAGAGACCTTATTGGATGCCCGCAAATGACTTGATAGAAATCAAGAAGAAAATTAAGGAGTTATTGGACAAAGGGTATATTCGCCCAAGTTCTTCACCTTGGGGAGCCCCAGTGCTCTTGGTTGAAAAGAAGGACAAGTCCTAGAGAATGGTTGTCGATTATCGTGCATTGAACGATGTGACCATCAAGAACAAGTACCCCTTGCCGATGATCAATGATCTGTTCGATCAGTTAGTTGGAGCTCGCATATTCTCAAAGATCGATCTTGGATCCGGGTATCATCAGTTGAAAATTCGTGAACAGGATATACCCAAGACAGCCTTCACCACTCGGTACGGCTTGTATGAGTACACGGTCATGTCATTTGGACTGACTAATGCTCCGTCATACTTTATGAATCTGATGAACAAGGTATTTATGGAATACTTGGACAAGTTTGTCGTGGTGTTCATCGATGACATACTGATATTCTCCAAGAACGAAGAGGAACACAAGGAACATCTGCGTCTAGTTCTGGAGAAGCTTCGAGAGCATAAGCTATATGCAAAGTTTAGCAAATGTGAGTTTTGGTTGAAGGAAGTCGGATTTCTCGGACACGTCATCTCAGGAGAAGGCATAGCAGTGGACCCTACCAAGGTCGCAGCAGTCACCGAACGGGTAGCACCCACTTCAGTCAAGGAGATCCGCAGTTTCCTCGGACTTGCCGGATATTACCGGAGGTTCATTGAAAATTTCTCAAAGATTGCCAAGCCCATGACAGAGTTGTTGAAGAAGGAATCCAAGTATATTTGGACTGAGGAATGTGAAACCAGTTTTCAAGAGCTGAAGAAACGTCTTGTTACAGCCCCAGTGCTGATATTGCCGAACATTCGGAAGGATTTCCAGGTTTACTGTGACGCTTCTCGTCAAGGACTCGGAGGAGTACTCATGCAGGAAGGCAAAGTTGTAGCCTATGCATCCAGACAACTCAGACCTCATGAGTTGAATTATGCCACACATGACTTGGAACTAGCAGCCGTAGTGCACGCTCCCAAGACCTGGAGACATTTCTTGATCGGAAATAGTTGTGATGTTTACACTGATCACAAGAGCCTGAAATATATTTTCACGCAGAAGGAGTTGAACCTCAGACAGAGGCGATGGCTAGAGTTGATCAAGGACTATGACATGAGATTGCATTATCACCCAGGCAAGGCAAATGTTGTAGTCGATGCGTTGAGCCGCAAGAGTTATGTGAACACGCTCACAGCTGGAGGATTACCCCAGGAGTTAGTCGATGATCTCCGAGAGCTCAAAATGGAGATAGTTCCAAGAGGATTTGTTGCCACTCTGGAAATTCAGTCTACTTTGACGGAAAAGATCCGTGAAGCACAGAAAGCTGACAAGGAGATAGCTGAGATTAAGCAGAAAATGGAAGACGAGAAGGCTAAAGGTTTTCGTGAGGATGAACACGGAACTTTATGGTTTGAGGATCGCATCTATGTGCCCAATGATCCCAAACTCAGGAAGTTGATACTTCAGGAGGCTCATGATTCCCCGTACTCGATACACCCCGGTAACACCAAGATGTATCTGGATCTGAAAGAAAGTTTCTGGTGGACAGGATTGAAGAAAGACATCGCCGAGTATGTAGCTATATGCGATGTTTGTCAGCGAGTAAAAGCCGAGCATCAGAAGCCAGCAGGTTTGCTCCAACCTCTGCCGATACCCGAATGGAAATGGGAAAAGCTTGGTATGGACTTCATCACAGGATTACCTCGGACCCGTTCTGGCTATGATTCTATTTGGGTTGTGGTCGATCGTTTGACCAAGGTAGCTCATTTCATTCCGGTGAAGACTACCTACACGAGTGCCAAGCTGGCCAAGATATATATGACGAGGATCGTATGTCTGCACGGAGTACCGAAGAGCATTGTGTCCGATAGAGGGACTCAGTTCACTTCAAAATTTTGGCACCAACTGCATGAAACCTTGGGAACGAGATTGGAGTTCAGCACAGCATTTCACCCGCAGACAGATGAACAGACCGAGAGAGTTAATCAAATTCTGGAGGACATGTTGAGAGCTTGCACACTAGACTATGGGTCTAGTTGGGATGACAATTTACCGTATGCCGAGTTCTCATACAACAACACCTACCAGACCAGTCTGAAGATGGCCCCTTTCGAAGCTCTATACGGAAGGAGGTGCAGAACACCGTTGATGTGGGATGGAGTTGGAGACCGACAACTTTTTGGTCCCGACCTTATCCGAGATTCTAAAGAGAAGGTCAAGCTTATTCGTGACCGACTCAAGATAGCTCAGTCCAGGCATAAGAGTTATGTCGATAGCAAACGCAAGGAAGTAACGTACGAAGTGGGAGACCGAGCATATCTTCGGGTGTCTCCACTTCGAGGAATCAAGAGATTCGGTGTGAAAGGAAAATTAGCACCACGTTTCATTGGCCCCTACAAAATTCTTGAACATAGAGGTGAAGTTGCATAGAAACTGGAACTGCCGGAAGGATTGTCCGGAGTTCATGATGTCTTCCATGTTTCTCAGTTGAAGAAATGCCACGCCGAGATGGCCGATGTTCCGTTAAGAGATACAGTGCCCCTAGAGGCCATACAGCTTGACAGTGATCTAACGTATGAGGAGAAACCCGTCAAGATTCTCGAGACTGCCAACAGAGTTACCCGCAGCAAGATCATCAAGTTCTGCAAGGTGTTGTGGAGCCACCACACCGAGGAAGAAGCCACCTGGGAACGAGAAGAGGACCTTCGTCGAGACCACCCGCACCTCTTTTCTAGCCAACCCGAATCTCGAGGGCGAGATTCATCTTAAGGTGGGTAGGTTTGTAACATCTCAATTTTCCTAATTGGGAATGTTTACATTGTAGCTAAGCATCTATGCATAAGTGATTGAAATAAATTTAGCTCGTGATTTTTCCTTCGTTTTTGTTTTGCATTTCTATCGCACGAGTAATGCCCGGAGAAAACTCTCTTGCACGCAAGAGAGAGAGCGGAGGAAAATGACACTCCAAAAGTGCGGGCAAATCTCTGAAATATTTGAGCAAAGAAAACCCAAAATTCTTTTGCAAAAATAATTGCAAAAAGAAATAAAGCAAATTGGGAATTTCTGGAAAAAAACATTTTTTAAAAGTTTTTATTTTGGCTTTAATAAAATGTTATTCGGGTAGAGATTCTTTTTCTGTTTTTTTTATATATATAATATCATATATAAATATATTGATTTATTTTCTTTTTTGGCTTTTATATTTTTTGTTTGGAAAGGTTTAACAAAAGGAAAGCTTTTTTTTTATTCTAACCTAACCGCCGCCCCTCGGCAAGCCCAGCCCGAGATCCCCACTTCTCCCTGGGATCAAATCCCAGATCCCCCTGCCCGAGCCACTCCCCACCGCCTCCCTCTCTCTGCCCGCGGGCCCTGCCCGAGCCCCCTCTCTCCCCCACGTCACCTTCTTCTTCCTCCTCCCTCTCTTTCCTTTCCTTTGCAGACCAAACCGAGCCGGACCACCACGCCGCGATTCCCTTCCCAGTACTCCCTCTCCTCCTTCCTTATCCCACCCCCCACCTAGCCTATATATACCCCCGCCCTAGCCGACCCCGTTCCCAACCCTAGCCGCCGCTGCCGCCCGAAGCCGCCGCCGCCACGAGCTGCTCGCCCGAGCCCGAGGCTGCCACCCCTCGGCCTCGCCCTGGGAGCCACCCCCCGGAGCCCCCTCTCCCCCGAGCGCCTCCCCCCACGGAGGAGCACCGTCGCCGCCTTTCCCGAAGTCCCCCACCGCCCCGGAGCTTCCCCATCCTCGCCGGCCAGCCACCCCTCGCCGGAGCTGCTGCCACCAGCAAGGTAGCCCCCTCCTCTCCTCTATTATTTCATGTCCTCCTTTGTTAGCCGTTAGATCATAAGTGGATGGTGTAGATTAGATCATCTATACCTCTTTGGCCTATCTCAGAAAACCAGTGGGTTATTTGTCACTTAAGTTTTAACCGGCGACTTTGCTAACCTTCGGCCATTTGCCCGAAGCCATTCATCAAACACCCTACACAGCCAATAGAAACTTGCCACGTATACCCTCGGTTAGCTACTAGTAGTTTTATGTTTTTCTGTCTATATTACAAAAACAGAAACTTTCAATTTTGTTTTGGCCACAACTTTTTATCCCTAAGTCCATTCACATTGATTCTTTTACCAGTAGCTCAAAAATTTCCAGTAGTTTTTAAAAACATATAATTTGTCTATGTTTGAAATTTTTAAATATAAGTTAGAGCAGATTTAGTTTAAACCTTGTTTTGCCTATTCCAGGAGTTTGAAAAATGATTTTGAGTTGATTCTTTTTGCTACTGTTTTCTAGTGATAAAATATTACTGTGGTATAAGCTTCAAAATTTTTAAAGTATTTGTACTGGTGTTTTCAACAGAAACAAGTTTCTGCCATACCGGCGCGCGATAAATTCTTTTGCGTAGTCTTTAGCAAATCATTGCATGTGATGTTATTTTTACTTGTGGCATGATTGAATTGCTTATGGTGTGCTTTGTGTTTGTATCGGTTGATCATCCGGAGTGCGAAGCGTGTTACTTAGAGACGCTCGAGCAAGATAACTATCATCAAGGCAAGTCATTTTGATCATGTTATTTTACCTATGTTTTCGATGCATGGTAGATCACCTCCTATGCCCAATTGCATGCTGCCTAGGTACTTGGAAACTTTAGTGTAAGAGTAGTATCATGTGGTAGGAACACAACATCCCCGATACTTGGCCCCGGGACGACAATTTCTTAATGATATGCTTGAGTAGACGGGTTATCGGTTGAGTGTATACCACGAGTGATGCGAGGTTGATATAATAATCAAGACCGGACTAAGACAAGATTTTCAAGACCTCGGACGCAATGCAACTCTGGGTGAAGGACGGTTGATCGGCTCCCTGGAAAACCCAGTGGATGCCCGGGATGCTGGAGAGGCCATGTCATCCTGCGGAAAGCTTCACCCAGGCTCGAAGAGACGGACGGAGACTTCAAGACTCAAGGCTTACCTGCACAGCCACAAGTCATTATGGGCTCTGGCTTGGTTGGACAACGCGGCGACTCTGGACAGGCGGTGCTAGCAGATGTAGACGAACGGTAGGAATGGATGGGCACCGACAAGGATTCAGAAGGACCCGTTGAAAGACCATGTTTTGATCATCCGGTCTTCAAACACCCTGAAGTGCGAGGACAAACCCGGAGGCGATCAAATCTTGTGGGGAACGTGTGCAAAACTCTGCAGAGTGCCCAACCTAATCAATTAGCCGTGTCCACGGTCATGGACAAGTTGAGCCGAAGGCATTGAATTTCCCCTGAACTCTCGACACAACTTAATAATGATGTGGGTGTTAACAACTATTCGGGTATGAGAACTGGTTGGCGGAACCATCTCGTTAACAACAAACATTGTAGTAAATTTTGCTTTCAACCCCTTTTGTTGTAGGATAAAACTGGCTTTACGCAGAACTTAGCTCCACCGGCCAAATATGCATGTAGAGATAGTTGATTATTATTTTACTCCCTCTCTTTGATGATTTGCCGGCATATTCAATATGCTGACCTAAACGGCTGCAACGTATTATGTTGCAGAGTACTTTTCCGACAAGGACTGAGGCTACGATCTACGCTCAGCGACATGCCCTTGGAGTCGGATGGACTCGTCTACCTGATGCTTCCGCTTAGTCTTCGTTAGATAATCTCATGAGTTGGCCTTCAACCACTTTATTGTACTCCTTTATTGTAATAAAGTACTCTTTATGAGATTTCGATTAATAAAGCTGTGTGATTGCACTCTTGAATATATACACTATGTACTGTGTGTGTACCAGCATGATCTTGGGATGGTACAGAAACACCAGAGGCTTGACTCGTCTTGAGTCGGGTCGCTACAGAGTCGGAGTTGCCGAAGGTGCTGGCGCGAGTTGAAATCACCATCCTGTCAAGGGAGTAGACAGGTCAATATGCCAAACTGGCCGGAATCATAAGGGATGATGCTCTATTAAAGGGGGTTTGGTGTTGTGCTAGTGTGAGATTTTTAAACCAATGATTTTTGGGAAAAGCTAATGCATTAGATTAAAAACAAGTGATGTAGTCGCTTACAAGCTGCCTAAGGCAGAAATGCGACTTGCATCAAACATGCTTACACAACACTCATCGTTCGCATGAACCGATACTTGGTCTCACTATGCTTGGGGAGACTTCTAATTGCCTAAGACGTAACCCTAAGCGGCAGACTGCTCGATCTCGTAGGCGGGTTCTGCAGGGTCTTCGTCTTCATGCTTGTTGGTACTTTCCTCCTTCAGAGGAGTAGGAGAAGTAAGTGGTCCATCACGGCGTCTCTTAGTTGGTGAGGCGGTGAGCAGCTCAGTGTACTCTTCCGCGGTCAGGCGATGACTTTGAATAGGAGAATGGCTTGAAGCAGTGGTACTCCTCCTCGGAAGGCAATGGATGATCGCCCTCTGGGTGCTCCTTCCTTCTTAACCTTGCGGGTCTTCATCTTCTCCAGGCGAAGTAGGTCCTTGACTTGGTGTAGTTCTTGGCGAATCTTTGTTCACTCCTTGATCAGAAGGTGCGTCAAAGTGTCGGAGGAGAGACTGAAGTAGGTTTGAAACCTTAGTGGCGTCCCATCCTCTGAAGATGGGTTGAGTGTCCAACTCCCATCTATCCCATCCTTAATAAAAGGTAGGTGATGAGTAGCTGGCTCATTAGCCATCTCAGGAAGGATGTCGCGGAGACGCACGAGCGCCTCTCGTGCGGCTGTCTCCACTGCCAACATCAGATCCTCCATCTGTGGTCCTTCAAAGAACCAACTGGTTGGGGAGTCATTAGCCTTCACTATCACGTCCACGTGATATTCCTTGGTGTCGGCATTGACCCAGTGCTCGTGGTAGAGGAATATTGGCATACGGCGTACTTGACACTTCTCGAGGCTATCTCCCAAAAGTAGGGGAAATCCCTTCTCCAGAAGCATCTCAGGTACGGTGGCCATCTACAAAGATGTAGGGGAGAGGGTTAGAAAGTTTTAGTGGGTGCAGAAAATCTCAGGGTAAAGACTAGGTGCACTAATCATCTCGGCTATCGTCCATGCTACCTAAGGCTTCCTATAGTCAGGATGGCTGTGATACCAGATCTGTGGGGACCCTGACTTACGAGTCGAGATCATCGAATGAACGTGCTCAGTGATCCCAGAGATCAATGCTCACCGAACACACATATGATGAATAATAAGAGTCTTACATCCAAGTACCAAATTATTACATCACGTGACCTAATGGTCAAGTCCACAAGGTAGGGCCTAGAAGGCCAAATCACACTGATACAACTAACGGCGGAAATCTTGGGGCTAAGCGGGTGCCCATGCCATCAACCTACACTGACAGGAATTCTCACTCGGAAGCGTCCTAGTTCGCAGGGCCATCTCCGAAAACTTACTCTTCTCCAAACTCCGGTCGTTCCATGTCTGGTCAATAATATAACAAGTGGCAAGCCAATGAGTACTTTTGAATGTACTCGCAAACAGCCCATGATATGAACAATGCAATTGAAAGGATAACAAGTAATAATGCATCTTTGGTGGATAGCATCCTATCTATGAATAAACTTGATCATGGATATGCATCATAACTAGATGTTGATTTGAAGAACAGGTTACAGATATCAACATATCTGTCAAGGGTTGAATACTCCGGATTCACCCTATATGCCAAGTCACCAAACTTTGTCATGTCAACTCTATCATAATAACACCACACTCACACACACTTGGTTTATGCAGAAACGACTGGACGTAGTTTAAGCAGGTTACCCAACTGTCCTTGACCGTGGACACGACTATTTGAATAGTTTTTACACTCTGTAGAGGTAGTATGCTAGACCCACGAGATCCGGGAAACTTCCGTGTCATCCACGACTCGTGGTATATAACATACCCAGGTAAGTACCGATCAATGCCTTTCCCCTAACGATACTACACAAAGAGGTCCACTCGATTGGTACCCAGCCCACATGATGTACGTCTTACGAGCGCCGACTCTGGACAGTATCATCCATGCGGGGTGCAACGGTGTGCCTGGAACACGTAAAAATGGCATAGTCGCCCTACCTGGCACGACCCCATCACGAGAGTGACCACACATCACTCCCTCCGCTAGTAATGTGGCTCTTTGCTAGCACCGACGAGAGTAATCAACAAAGCCCCGCCCATAAAGGGGTAACATGGTCGTACGTGTAAGGTTGGGATGGTCGGCACATCATAAATCTATTCCCATTTCCGAAACCATACTCACACAAATACCCGGTGCACCATGATAACCCCACAAGTATAGGGGATTGCAACAATTTTCGAGGGTAGAGTATTCAACCCAAATTTATTGATTCGACTCAAGGGGAAGCGAAAGAATATTCTCAAGTATTAGCAGTTGAGTTGTCAATTCAACCACACCGGAAAGATTTAGTGTCTGCAGCAAAGTATCAGTAGCAAGGTAGTATGATAGCAGCAGTACCAACAGTAACCAGTAGCAGCAAAGTAACAACAGTAGCAACAGAGTAACAGTAGCAGCAGTAACAGCAGTAGCGGCAAAGTAACGTAGCAAGGACCAGTAGGAAAAGGCTCATACGCATTGGATCGGTGATGGATGATTATGCCGGATGCTATTCATCAAGTAACAGCTATAACACGGAGAGATATGTAACTAGCTCCCGTTTGTCAATCTAATGTAGGCATGTATTCCGCATGTAGTCATACGTGCTTAGGGAAAAGAACTTGCATGACATCTATTGTCCATCCCTGTCGTGGCAGCGGGGTCCTAATAGAAACTACGGGATATTAAGGTTCTCCTTTTAATAAAGAACCGGACCAACGCATTAACACTTGGTGAATACATGAACTCCTCATACTATGGTGATCTCCGGGAGTGGTTCCGGCTATTGTCACTCCGGGATTGCCGGGTCATAACACATAGTAGGTGACTACAACTTGCAAGATAGGATCTAAAACACACATATATTGGCGACAACATAATAGGTTCAGATCTGAAATCATGGCACTCGGGCACTAGTGACAAGCATTAAGCATGGCAAAGTAGTAGCAACATCAATCTCAGAACATAGTGGATACTAGGGATCAATCCCCGTCAAAACTAACTCGATTACATGTTAGATCTCATCCAACCCATCACCATCCAGCAATCCTACGATGAGATTACTCACGAACGGTGAAGAGCATCATGGAATTGGCGATGGAGGAAGGTTGATGATGACGATGGCGATGATCTCCCCTCTCCAGAGCCCAAAACGGACTCCAGATCTGTCCTCCAGAGGAAGAACAGGACGTGGCGGCGCCTCCGTATCGTAAAATGCGATGAATCCTTCTCCCCATTTTTTCCCGGACGAAAGAGGCTAAATAGAGCTGGATTGAGAGGCGGTGGAGCTTTGTGGGCCCCACAAGCCTGCCAGGCGCGGCCAGGGGGGGCGCCTGGTGGGCTCACGGCTCCACTCCCTCCGCTGATTCTTGCGCCAGTATTTTTCATTAATTCCAAAAAAAATCTCCATAAATTTTCACGTCATTCCGAGAACTTCTATTTCTCCGCAAAAACAACACCGTGGCAATTTTGCTGAAAACAACGTTAGTACGGGTTAGTTCCATTCAAATCATGCAAATTAGAGTCCAAAACAAGGGCAAAAGAGTTCGGAAAAGTAGATACGATGGAGACGTATCAATTCCCCCAAGCTTAAAGCCTTGTTTGTCCTCAAGCAATTCAGTTGACAAACTGAAAGAGACAAAAGAAAAACTTTGACAAACTCTGTTTGATCTTGTTGTTGCAACTATGTCTAACTCGTAACCAGAATTTCAGCAAGATCACAAGCTAACCACATAAGCAAATGACATCAAGGTCTCACGGTAAACTCATATCAATGGCATAATCAACTAGCGAGCAAATAATAATAAGTCTCAAACGTCAACACTTCAATCAAAACAATCATGAAGCAGTACGAATAGATGGTATCTCGCTAGCTCTTTCTGAGACTGCAAAACATAAATGCAGAGCACCTTCAAAGACCAAGGGTTGACTAAACATTGTAATTCATGGCAATGAAGATCCAGTCACAGTCATACTCAAAACAGTTAAAAGCAAAGCATAAAAATGACAGAGGTGCTCTCTAATTGGTGCTTTTATAAGAAGAGGATGACTCAACAGAAACATAAATAGACAAGCCCTTCGCAGACGGAAGCATTGATTTGCAGAGGTGCCAGAGCTCAAGCTTTGAAAACAGAGATAATAATTTTGGGTGGCATGCTTTCATTGTCAACGCAATGACTAAGAGTTCTAACCATCTTCCACACTACACATGCTATAGGCGGTTCCCAAACAGAAAAGTAAAGTTTTGACTCCCCCACCACCAATCAATCACACTCCACGACTAGCCGAATACTCGGGTGCCGTCCATACCAACAACAATCCAAGGGGAGTTTTGTTTGCAATTATCTTTTCGATTTGAGCATGGAACTAGGCATTCCAATTGTCGGCCCCTTTCTCGTGAATGATGGTGAATAAACACATATCGAGGAAAACACGCCTAGCATGGAAGATACTGATAGCCCCCTGTCACCACATGAGTAGTTCGGGCATGCAAAACAGATTATTTCTTGAAGGTTTAGAGAGTGGCACATGCAAATTTACTTGGAACGGCAAGTAGATACCGCATATAGGTAGGTATGGTGGACTCATATGGAACAACTTTGGGTTTATGGAAGTGGATGCACAAGCAGTATTCCCGCTTAGTACAAGTGAAGGCTAGCAAAAGACTAGGAAGCGACCAACTAGAGAGCGACAACGGTCATCAAAATGCATTGAGATTAACTAACATTGAGTGCAAGCATGAGTAGGACATAAATCACCATGAACATGAATATCATAGAGGCTATGTTGATTATTTTTCAACTACATGCGTGAACATGCGTCAAGTCAAGCCACTTGAATCATTCAAAGGAGGATACCATCCTATCATACTACATCACAGTCATCTCAAAATTCATGTGGGCATCCAAGACAAACCATTATAAGCTCCTAGCTAAGTAAGCATGGCATAAGCAACTGTGATCTCTAAGTTGTCATTGCAAACATGTTTCTCTCACAACAAAGCTGAATCAGGCACAATGAGCTGGTCATATTTACAAAAACAAAATAGATTGAGTTCATACCAGCTTTGCCAGGCTCAGTCACTTCATCATATATCGTCATTATTGCCTTTCACTTACACGACCGAATGATGTGAACAATAATAAGCGTGCTCGTGCATTGGACTAAGCTGAAATGTACAAGCAAACACAAAGGAGAAGACAAAGTAATATGGCTCTTTAACAGATAAAGAGATATGCATGTGAGAGCCACTAAACATTGTAACCATGGTAGAACTCTTCTACCTTGACCCAAAGAAAAAGAAAACTATTTACACGGGAAAGCTCCCAACAAGCAAAAGAAGAAAAGAAAATATTTTGGGGTTTTCTCAAACTAGACGGACACATGAAAAGAAAACGAGAAAAAGAAAATAAACTAGCATGGATGATACAGTGGCAAAGTGTGAACACCGACGAACAAAGTGAAAGCATAAGCAGGAATGTAAAGTCAGTGAGAAACACGTACTCCCCCAAGCTTAGGCTTTTGGCCTAAGTTGGTCTACTCCCAAGGATGGTCCTGGCGACACCCAAAATCATAATGGGGGCTATACGGGAGCGCTGCAGCCACTGCCTGAATAGCTGCCTCACGGAGACGAGCAGCCTTTGCCTCCCTCTCATACTCTTCTTCCTCTCCTCTAGTTATGTAATATCTCCGTTTTACCTGAAATTCAAAGAAGGCACGAGCAGGAAGGGTACTATGGAAAACACGCTGCCGGTTAAATATTAAACGGTATAGGAGGGATTCATCATCCCTCTCAAGGAACTGGTAGCGTGTCAAAGCGACGCGGTCAAGGAAAGTTGTATGGAGCGGGGGATCTCCTTCGCGGATGGGTACTTGATACGTCTCCAACGTATCTATAATTTTTTATGGTTTCATGCTATTATCTTGTCAAACTTTGGATGTTTTGCATGCCTTTTATTTATTTTTTGGGACTAACTTATTAACTCAGTGCCAAGTGCCAGTTCCTGTTTTTTCCATGTTTTTGACCCCTTTCAGAGGAGATTTTGAAACGGAGTCCAAACGGAAGAGAATCCCCGAAAAGATTTTTTCTGGAACGGAAGAAGATCGGGGAGCTTGGGAGCCAAGGCAGGGGAGCCCTAGGGGCCCCACAAGCCCCCACCCCGCGGCCAGGGGGGAGGCCGCGCCATCCAGGCTTGTGGGCCCCCTGAGCGTCCCCTGACCTAGGGGTTGCGCCTATATATTCCCTAAAAATCCCAAAAAAAAATCAGGAGATCATCGAAAGTAATTTTCCGCCGCTGGAAGCTTCTGTCTCCGCAAGATCCCATCTGGGGCACGTTCTGGTGCCCTGTCGGAGGGAGGATTTGGACATGGAGGGCTTCTTCATCAACACCATGACCTCTCCGACGATGCGTGAGTAGTTCACCATAGACCTATGGGTCCATAGTTAGTAACTAGATGGCTTCTTCTCTCTCCTGGATCTTCAATACAAAGTTCTCCATGATCTTCATGGAGATCTATCCGATGTAATCTTCTTTTGCGGTGTGTTTGTCGAGATCTGATGAATTGTGGATTTATGATCAGATTATCTATGAATCTTATTTGAGTTTCTTCTGATCTCTCTTATGCATGATTTCATATCCTTGTAATTCTCTTCGAGTTCTGGGTTTTGTCTGGCCAACTAGATCTATGATTCTTGCAATGGGAGAAGTGCTTGGTTTTGGGTTCATACCGTGTGGTGACCTCACCCAGTGATAGAAGGGGTAGTGAGGCACGCATCATGTTGTTGCCATCAAGGGTAAAAAGATGGGGTTTTCATCATTGGTTTGAGATTATCCCTCTACATCATGTCATCTTGCTTAAGGCGTTACTCTGTTCGTCATGAACTCAATACACTAGATGCATGCTGGATAGCGGTCGATGTGTGGATTAATAGTAGTAGATGTAGAAAGTATAGGTCTACTTGTCTCGGACGTGATGCCTACATGTATGATAATTGCCTTAGATATCGTCATGACTTTGCGCGGTTCTATCAATTGCTCGACAGTAATTTGTTCACCCACCATAATACTTGCTATTTTGAGAGAAGCCTCTAGTGAACACTATGGCCCCCAGGGTCTACTCCACACCATATTTTCAGCCTTACACTTTTCTATTTCGTTGCACTTTCCGCCTTCAAATCTCACTTTGCAAACAATCTTGAAGGGATTGACAACCCCTTTGCAGCGTTGGGTGCAAGCTTGTTTGTGTTTGCGCAGGTACTCTGGACTTGACGAGACCCTCCTTCTGGATCGATACCTTGGTTCTCAAACTGAGGGAAATACTTACTGCTCTTGTGCTGCATCACCCTTTCCTCTTCAAGGGAAAAACCAACGCAAGCCCAGCCTCTGTCAACGTGTCAATTTCTGGCGCTGTTGTGTGTGGGATAGCAGAAGAATTTCTGGCGCCGTTGCCGGGAAGGAAGATCAATTCAAGAACTCATCCAAGTAGGTGTTGCAAACTAATCTCTTGCATTTACTTTGTTTGCCAGTTGCCTCTCGTTTTCCTCTCCCCCACTTCACCAATTTGCCTTTTTCGTTTGCCTTTTCGTTCGCCTTTTCATTCGCCCTTTTCTCTCGCTTGCTTTCTGCTCGTCTGTGTGGGATAGTCTATCCCGATGGCTAGATCCACCACTTCAAACGATACTCCCGAAAGCGAAGTCCTCAATTTCAAACAAATTGAGGAAGAAAACTTAAAGGACACTTGGTATAGGATTTGTAATGCTCAGAGTAGATCTACTCATAAGCAATCCACTACCGTCTTGCTTCGCAGTTTTTATGTGGATGTTTCTCCTTGGAATAGGTATATTCTTGACACCATCGTAGGTGGAAATTTCTTGGGTAGCCATACCATTGATTCTTACGGAGTTGTGATAAATTTGGTAGGCTCACCCCCACTCTTGGTTAATGGAACTACCTTAACTCTGGAACATGTGATGCGTAGACTCGACGTTAGTGAAAAAAAGTTGCTACGATTGAACTCATTGAGAATTTGGATAAAAATATCCACAATCAAATCACTCAGTACGGATCCAAGGTGGGAATGGTTTTGAAAAGTTTAAAGGAGAAGGAACCCACAGTTAACGAAAAGCTAGGTCATGATTCCGCTAGAATTGGCAAACTAGAGGATGTTATAACCAACTTGGGTTCCGCTTTTGCCGCTGTGCAGAATACTCCAAATTTTGTCCACAATAAAATCACCAAGTCTGTCTTTGTCCCTAAAAATAGTGGTGAATCATCCAGCAAGAAAGACGAAAACCTTAAGATGCTTAGTGATCACGCCACTTATGGTTTGAGCACAAAAGACGGCGATACGTGATTCTATCGCTTTTATGCCTAGCTAAGGGCGTTAAACAATAGCGCTTGTTGGGAGGCAACCCAATGAATTTATCTTTTTCTTTCTGTTTTGTTGCATCAACACTTTCATAATTATGTTGTGATCGTGTTTTTTGTGTTTCTTTTTGTGTTTGAGCCAAGCAAAGCCTTTATGACTAGTCTTGGTAATGGTTGTTTGATCCTGCTGGAAAAAGAGAGAAACTTTTCGCTCACGAGATGATTATTCATTTTTATTCAGAAAGAGCTTTTGATTTGATTCTTTTTGCTTCTGATTGGGCCGTCGTAATTTTTCAGATTTTTTGAGGTACCAGAAGTATACGAAGTACACAAATTGCTACAGACTGGTCTGTTTTTTGATAGATTCTGTTTTTGTTGAGTTGGTTGCTTGTTTTGATGAAACTATGGTTAGTATCGGGGGATACTAGCCATGGGAAAGAGAGAATACAGTAGCCCATTGATTGTGCAATCTCTGGTGTTAACTAGACGAATGCTTATGACAACAAACCTTCTCCTGCAACGGCACCAGAAGAATGTTGTAAGCACTCCCCAGTAATGAGACTAGAAGAATGTTGTTGATAGCCCACCAGCGCGTGGGTTCGCAGCAGTTTTCGAGGGTAGATTATTCGGCCCAATTTGTTGATAAGCCAGTCAGGAGGTGAGAGTATACTCTCAAGTATTAGGAGCTGAATTTATCAGATTCAACCACACCTGCAAGATTAGTATCTGCAAGCGCAGTAGTAACAGCAAAGTAGTATGATAACAACGGTGTAAGAAACGATCTGTTGACGGCAGACTATTCCTAACAATTGTATCAATGCCGCCTTCGTTGCCGCGTCGACGGAAGTTGTCAATTCCCGTCAACGACCAGCGATCAAGATTGTAGCAGGTAGCAGCAGTGTAACGAGCAATAGCATTGGCAAGGAACATGTCGGGACCCCGATCCTAAGCCATAGGAATCCAGCCTGTAACACATAGCATCCCTTTGCGGTCTCACGCACGGTTAACTCCACGGCTGCAGCCTTACCTTAGCCGGGACCGTTTGCGTCTTTTGACTCACGTATGCAATAGTGTCGCTAGCATTCCAATGTCAAAGAACCCGGATCGACATGTCTAGTCATAAACCAAAGTGGCAGTACCGCACAAGGACAGGCATACATGACCCAACAAAGCAGGTGTCGGTCATCAGCGAATGTAGACGAGTCGTACCAAGCTACAAGGACTCCATTACATCACGTGACATTTCCCCAAAGGGGACAGACACAGCAGCTAAGAAGGACACATGCCGGTCAACCAATGTGTCCGGAGCAGTAGCGAACTACCAAGGCTCGTTGGATCACAAAGGGGCATTTCCTTGTAAGGAGTGCTACTAAAGTTCACGACTAGGTAATCGAACCCCATACATATCAGGTACGACACACGTACGCATGGCATACCGATATGTATAGATACATCGATGGCATCACAACATAACCATAAACATACAAGCTTTATTTAGGAGGCTCAGAAGAGCCACACACATAATATTACACATTAAGGGTCTCACGACCCATAATAGCAGTCATTCAGTTACAAGCCAGCGGAAGAGTTTAAACTGTCTGAGTACAGACAGGGCAACTAGAAGGCACATGGCCTGACTATACTACAGATCCAACGTAGGGCCAGATCGTAGCTGGGACACCAGCTACTCGTCGTCGTCGATGTCTACGAAGAACCCTCCATTAGGGTCATTAGCAACCTCTGCAACATTTATTAAGCAAACATGAGTACGAAGGTACTCGGCAAGACTTCAGGATATCTAACTACTCATGCAAGGTATCAAAAGAGTATTGTGGGGTTTCATGCGGAAAGCCAGCATCTGACTCGTGGCTAAACAACTTGCATTTTTAAATAATTTTGACAACTTGATTTCTCGCACACGAGTCCACTAACACCACAACAATACACTATCGTGAAATCATTCTGTTTCCATACGGAAATGCCGTCCACGACACTCACGCTTATCTTGACAATTTTATGAGTAGCCATTGAAGTTATCTATGAACAACATATGTCTCCAAGTAGTCCATATCCGCGGACGCGGCTATTTGAATAGATCATAACCCTGCAGGGGTGTACCTCATCACACACGCTCTCGCCACTTATCGCCATGTGCACGTCATGCACCTCGGCAACCTTCAAGCGGAAGCCCAGCGAGGGAGTCGGCCACGACCGTTAACCACACTAGTACCTAGTCCAGGTTTATCGCCTATCTGAGAGTAACCCGTACGGAAGTCCGGCCGAGGTTTCCGCCACGGCCTCAAACGATGTGCGCAGGGTTCCCAAGCCCACCATCCGGGTGCCACTTGGTACACCGTGCCACTGCCTACCGCATCACGGCCCACCTCTCAGGTCAGCACCATGCACGGCCTCCAGCATTACTATAAACACCAGAAACTACTTGCAACTCCTGGTCCGAGTACTAAGCGATTAATAAGTCGAGAGGGTCAATTAAGTATCCCAACGTGTGGTAGTATCTAGTCTTGGATTACATACACGGAACTCAGTTCCTAAGGACGGTTCCAATGAAACAACCCGCCATGTACTCCTACACAGCCTTTCACCGGTACCTTTACTAAATCAGGTTCAACACACAACCGTTGCTTACCGAACACATTCTCACAATTCTGTTCATCTCCCAGATGACAGACCATACACAACTCTAAGCATAGCATGCATAGCAGGATAAGGCACAACATAGCACAAGCAACTACCAGGTATGCTAGGTTGCAAGGTTCGGCTATTTACTGTGACAAGGATAGGTCATGCAAAGGAAGTGGGTTCAACTAATGTGGCAAAAGCAGTTGAAGCATTTGATCCTAATGCAATAAATAAGTGCGGGAGCAAGAACATGGGATTTATCGGGATGATCAAAATGGTTTCTTGCCTTGTTGCTCAGAGGAGTGACAATATCCGTCAGACGGATATTCGGTGGAATCCGGGGGAGCGGAGCCTACCGAAAGGAATGGCGGTAATCAATAACAAACATATGCAATCAAGATGATGCATGAGCATGGCATGAGAATGCAAGGTGACAAACTAATATAGTTAGCATATATTAAGTTTGAAGTTGATTTGAATCAAATTCAAATATCACTTCAAACGAGGTATTCTCGGATACCGTTTTAATTGATTTGACTTGATGCTCAGATCAACTTGATGTTAGCATGCATGAGATTTCATGTTAAGGTACTGGTTTGTTATTAGAACATTGTTTGATCATGTCATTCATAATGAAATTTGAATATTTTCCAAATTCCATTTATAAGGTAATTATAATAATTGACTTATTCATTAATCTACATGTTTGGGTTCTGTAACTTTTTCAAACATGATTGAAAGTAGCATATTCAGATTCCTTGAATTTTTCTGATACTTTTTCATATATAAATTATTTTCATTGGAGTTACAGATTAATTTCCATGAATTTTTGAAGTTTTAAACATTTCTGGAATTATTCTTATACTAAAAAATCTCTTTATTGCGTCAGCCTGACATCAGCAGGTCAGCCGACCTGTTCAGGTCAAACCTGATAGGGGGGGCCCACTGGTCAGCCTCTCTGGGGTTAATCCCGCGCTGACCAGCCCCTTAACTAAGTTGACTTGGCCTTGGGCCCACTGTCAGCGAGAGTTTAAGCCTCTAAACTACCGGATTAACTTGGCCACGTCGGCCCCCACCGGAGTATGGCTGGCGGCGACCACGGGCGCGGCGGAGGGCTCGCCGGAGAGAGCCAGACAGCGCTACGGCCGTCGGTTTTGGGCGCAGAAGAGAGCTACAGGCAGCTGGTGAAAGGCCGCATCTATCTGGGGTGGAGCTGGACCCGGTGGTCACCGGAATCCTTGCCGGCGATGAGGCCAGCGGCGGCTGCGGCTCGGGCGTCGACGAAAGTGCCGATGCAGGGGGCTAGCGAGCTGGGAGAGAGACCCTACGCCATCTACAGAGCTCGAGGAGCTCATTCCTGAGCTCGGCCTCGCGAGCCGAGTACCACAACGACGGCAATGACATGGCCGGCGACGAGGTCCTTCGGGCTCCGGCGGCTAACGTGGTTAGAGGAGGGGGAAGGCCTCGGGAAGAGGGGGAACAGGAAGAGGAGCTCACGGCGGATCTTGTGAGGCTGCCGGCAGGGTCGGGGAGGACCGGGAGACGACAGATCAACGGCGACCGGAGCTTCGGGGAGAGAGAGATCCGAGAGGGAAAGGGGATCGAGAGGCCTAGGGGAGAGGATAGAGCCGCGGGGAGGAGGATAAGAAGATGTGGGCGTCGCGCTGGCGCTCCTGGAGGCCTCCAGCAGCGAGCAGGCAGGCAGGAGGTGGCCGGCTCGGCCGCCGTGCTCATCTTCTCCCCTGCCTTCTGGCAGGAGGAGGAAGATGACCGGGGAGCCCCTGGTGGGCTGGGCTGGCGACATGTAGGGGTTTTCCTTTCTTTCTCTTTTTTTTTAATTTGACTCTATTTTGCTATTTCAATAACTTGCTATTTATTTCAGCTCCAAAATGGGTTGTAAAAACTATTTTAAACACACGTGAATATTTGTTGGAATATTCCCAACCATTTCCAAAGTTTTCAACATTTTTGAAAATTTAAAGTTTCTGATTTCAAATTTAAAACTTGAAACCAGTAGCTTTTTGCATTTATTTAAAATGCTTAAAGTGTCAAGAAAATGGTGTTCTTCATTGCTCATTTACTTTCATGATTTATCAGAAAGTTTGAACTTTTCTTGAGGCCATTTTGGGTTCATTGATTTTAACTAGTTTTGAGATTTCCTTTATTTGAAGAAGTGGCTAGGGTTTGAGTTTTTTCCTTCACCTCTTTCTTTGTTCTTGTTGAAGATTTCTTAAATGCAATGCAAAGAATACATGAGCACAAGACTAACTTGCTTAAGGGGTTAGGGATGTGACAACTCACCCCCACTCAAAGGAATCTCGTCCCGAGATTTAGAAGTCGTCGGGAATAATGCAGGATACTCAAGTCGGAGACGATCCTCTCTTTCCCAGGTTGCCTCCTTTTCAGAATGATTTGACCATTGAACTTTAAGAAACTTGAGGTTTCGACGTCGAGTGGTACGCTCAGCTTGATCAAGAATACGCACGGGGTATTCTCGGTATGAAAGGTTATCTTGGAGATCAAGTGTTTCGTGGTCCACTTCACGGATAGGATCCGAAAAGCAACGCCTGAGTTGCGAGACGTGGAAGACATCATGAACCTTGGAAAGATGCGGAGGAAGTTCCAACTGGTAGGCAACTTCTCCTCGTTTGGCAAGAATGTGAAAAGGACCAATGTAATGAGGAGCCAACTTGCCCTTGATACCGAATCGCTGGGTACCCTTCAAAGGTGTAACCCGAAGGTAAGCCTTCTCGTCAACTTCAAAGGTCACAGCCTTATGATGACGATCATATTGGCTCTTTTGACGAGACTGGGCTGTTTTCAACTTTTCATGAATGATGCAAACCTGCTCTTCTACATCCTGGATCATATCCGGGCCAAAGAGTTTCCTCTCTCCGGTTTCTGACCAATTAAGAGGTGTTCGACATCTTCGTCCATAGAGAACTTCAAAAGGGGCTTTGCCCAAGCTTGATTGATAACTATTGTTATAAGCGAATTCGGCGAATGGAAGGCACTTCTCCCAATTCATACCGAACGATATAACACAAGCTCGGAGCATATCTTCTAAGATTTGATTCGCTCTTTCTACTTGACCACTTGATTGGGGATGGAAAGCAGTGCTAAAAGATAAGTGAGTCCCCATGGCATTCTGAAAACTTTCCCAGAAGCGAGAAGTAAAGATACTCTCACGGTCCGAGTTAATCTCCACGGGAACACCATGAAGAGACACTATTCGGGAGATATATAACTCTGCTAGCTGGCTAGCTGTTATACTCTCACGAACGGGAAGAAAATGAGCCACTTTGGAAAGACGGTCAATGACCACAAAGATAGCATTATTTCCTTTCTTGGTCTTGGGAAATCCGGTAATGAAATCCATACTAACTTTACCCCATTTCCATTCAGGACGCTAGAGGTTGAAGGGTGCCAGCAGGCCTTTGATGTTCTGCCTTAACTCGACGACAAACGTCGCAGTTAGCAACGAACTCAGCAATTTCTCTCTTCATCCTAGTCCACCAGAACCTCTGGCGTAGGTCCTGATACATCTTAGTACTACCGGGATGAATGGTGAGAGGAGAATCATGAGCCTCCTTAAGGATCAATTGCCGCAGACATTTGCTCTTGGGAACCACTAAACGGTTCTGAAAGAACACAACACCTTTCTCATTGATGGAGAAATCCCTAGCGTTGTCGCTAGCAATATTCTCCTTGATCCGGGATATACCCTTATGATAGGCCTGCACGGCTATGATTTGATCCCTAAGAGTAGGCTTCGCCACTAGGGTAGAAAGTAATCCTTGAGGAACAATATGAAGATTCAACTTCCGAAAGTCCTCATAGAGATGTGGTTGACCTTGTTGTAGCATCAAATTGTTACAATAAGATTTACGACTTAGTGCATCGGCCATAACATTGGCCTTCCCCGGGGTGTAAGTTATCCCTAAGTCGTAATCCGAGATCAACTCAACCCACCGTCTTTGCCTGAGATTCAAATCCGGCTGAGTGAAGATATATTTCAGACTTTGGTGATCAGTGAATATTTCGCAACGATTACCCAGAAGGTAATGTCGCCAGGTTTTCAGTGCATGGACCACAGCTGCAAGCTCAAGGTCATGTGTGGGATAATTATCCTCATGTGGACGCAACTGTCGAGATGCGTATGCGATCACATGACGATCTTGCATGAGAATGCAACATAATCCTTGTCGCGAGGCGTCGCAATAAATAACAAAGTCCTTAGAAAAATCTGGTGGTAGCAACACAGGTGCGGAAGTCAGGCGTCTTTTCAGTTCCTGAAAACTATGCTCACACTATGGTGTCCACTCGAACTTTTTATCCTTCTTGACGAGTTCAGTTAGAGGCTTTGCAACCTTGGAGAAATTCTCGACAAAGCGGCGACAATAGCTCGCTAGACCAAGAAAACTCCTAACTTGCTTAACCGATTCAGGTTGAGTCCAGTCAAGGACAGCTTGAACTCTCTCGGGATTGACAGCAATACCCTTACCAGAGATTACGTGTCCTAGATAGGTCACTTCTAGTAACCAGAATTCAAATTTTGAAAATTTGGCATAAAGGCGATGGTATCGTAGTTTCATCAATACCAGCCTTAGATGCTCGGCATGTTCTTGTTCGTTCTTCGAGTAAATGAGAATATCATCGAGGTATACCACGACGAATTTATCCAAATACTCCATGAAGATTGAATTCATCAGTCGAGAGAAGGTGGCTCGGGCATTGGTTAAACCAAAGGACATGACGGTGTACTCGTATTGGCCATAACGAGTAACAAAAGCCGTTTTTGGAATGTCCCCGTTCTTGATCTTGATTTGATGGTATCCCAACCTCAAATCCATTTTGGAGAAGACTGAGGATCCAGCGAGCTGATCGTACAGATCGTTGATCCTGGGGAGCGGATGCTTGTTCTTTATGGTGACCAGATTAACTGGTCGGTAATCTACAACCATCCGATCCGTTCCATCTTTCTTCTTGACGAAGAGGACGGGACAAGCCCAAGGAGAAGAGCTAGGACGAATGAAACCTTTATTCAAGGCCTCATCTAGTTGTTTCTTAAGTTAGGCTAGCTCCAGGGGTGCCATCTTATAAGGTCTTCTGGCTATTAGGACAGTTCCCGGAACAAGATCTATCACGAACTCTACATCTCTGTCAGGTGGAATTCCTGGCAGTTCCTCTGGAAAAACATCCGGGAAGTCACGGACTACCGGAATGTCTTCAAGTTCCGGAAGGGGGTTGGCATTTAGGGAATAGAGTTGGCATTTGGCAACTCGAGTAGAGACATTTACTATCTCCCCCGAGGGATGGGTAAGCTGGACATTTCTAGAATGGGTATCAATATTGGCATAGTGAGCTGACATCCAGTCCATGCCCAAGATGATATTAATATCCGAAGATTTCAATGCTATCAATGAGGCTAGAAAAACTAGCCTGTCTACTAGAATTTCATTGTCATAGGTTATCCTAGAGGTTTGCCATTTACTACCAGGAGTTTGGACAACCAATGGAATTGGCATATCACAAAAAGACATGTTATGCAACTGTGCATAACTTTCTGAAATGAAGGAATGAGAAGACCCAGTGTCAAAGAGAACGAACGTTGGGTGATGATTAACAAGAAGCGTACCCAGCATGACGTCGGGATCCTCTGCAGCTTCTTCTGTTGACACATAGTTCACACGGCCACGTGCAGGAGTTGGCTTCACATAGTAAGCTTTGCCCGACTTGGCTTGCCCGACAGACTTTCCGGGTTGCTTGGCACCCATATTTTGAGGACACTCACGGGAATAGTGCCCTGGTTCTCCACACTTGTAGCATATCACTTGGTTGGCATGTGGTGCAGCATTGCTAGCTGGACCACCGTAAGTTTTTGCTGGAGGGTTGGTCTGATTCGTCTGAGGCGCCACGTAGGATGGCCTCGGAGTATATCTTGGCGGCAGAGAACTGTTCGGAACCCACAGCCTGCGTTTGGGAAACACGGAACCAGAAGAAGAGCCAAAGTCACGGAGTGCTTCCTTGTGGCTTCGCAGTCAGTATGACCAGTCTCGGCACTGATCGCCTTGTTGACCAGAGCTTGAAAGCTTGCACACTTGTGGAGGCACAGATCACGACGAAGCTCAGGGCTCAGACCCTTGCGGAACCTTGCTTGCTTCTTGGCGTCAATAGACACCTCCTCTGTTGCATAGCAGGCGAGGTTACCGAACTCGCGGCTATAGGCATCCACAGACAACTTGCCCTGAGTGAAGGCACAGAACTCCTCTCTCTTTCTGTCCATCAGGCCCTCTGGAATATGGTGCAGACGAAAAGCTGCACTGAAGTCTGCCCATGTGGCTACTGGTTCAGCGGGACGCATAGCTTCAAAGTTCTCCCACCACAGATTGGCGGGTCCCTCCAGGAAATATGCCGCAAAGGTTACCTTGTCGGCCTCAGACACATTCGCATAGCGAATCTTGCGTGAGATATTGCACAGCCAGTCATCAGCGTCGAGGGGATCGATGGAATGATGAAACTTTGGAGGATTCAACTTCACAAAGTCGTTGAGGGACACTGCAGCATTCCTGGGCTGACGAGCCGTATTCTGCTCAATACGCTCTAACAGTCGGTTGGTCTCCCTTTTATTTCTCTCTGCCTCAAGCATCACTTCCGCCAGAGACGGCGGGTGAGGCAGGTCTTCCTGCGACGCTTGACTACCCTCGCCTTGCTCATGACCAGGGGCACGGTTCAACCTGGTGAACACCATCCTGACAAACAAACTCACAGCTTAGACCAATATCATATCAATACTAGCTATGGATTAAGAATGTACTGAACACACGGAATGCGGAAATGAATATCCGAACAGCATGGTAACAAGCAACTGGTATATATACACCATGGTTCATACACACCCTTACATAGTTCAGTACAACCTTAACCGAAGAGCAACTACTGAAATTATGAAACTACTCATCACAGGCTTACAAGCTTCCTATACATTATTTATCTAGGCCTCCGGAATTCATTTCACATTACAGGCATACTTCACAAGTCACGCAGGACTGTGAACGTACGGCTACTACCATACTATCCTTCCGCTCACAGCTCAGGCATCAGCATAGAACATCTCATAGAGATTACCTCCATGACCTGGAAGCTCAACCTGCGGATCAGGAAACATTCTAGCCTAAGATCCCTGGGATCCATAAGGACACGGATGTGGCCTTGGTCCCCTGACTGGTGGTAAGAGGGGTCCCTGAAGAGGTGTGACTCCTCCTATAGCTGGCCAGTCAACGTGAGCCGGAAGATGGGTCCTAACAGGGTTCAGCATCTCCATCTCTCCATACCCTGTCTGGACTACTGGTGCCAGCTGCGTCAAAGCCGTCCACAGACGGGCACGGGTAGCATAAAGCTCCATGCGGAGAGCACGAGCATCCCTGTCTCTGTTCTTTAGCATCTCAACAGTGGACTGCAGTAGTGGATCCTCCATAGAAGAATCAAAATAGACTCCACTGAGGTATCCCTCTTAACCAGGCTGAGAGGCCAGAACATAGCAGAACTCTGAATTCTGCAGCAGTGCATGTCTTGCACTCATAATGGTCAGCATTGAATAGGCAGCATCTTGTACTGCCATGTCAACAGTGACTCCCAACCCATAGGACCAATGGATTGGCTTCTCAGCTCCAGGGTAGTCTGGAAATACCCTAACAGTGCAGATGTACTGGCTCTGGTTGAAGTCTCGGTACTGTTCCTCCACTGTGTACTCGGGGTACCAACGGTAACCGCACACCGACATCACCCTGACCAGCATGGCCGTATGACCCGGTACATCAATGCACCTGGTCAGACGTATCACCTGACGAGAAGGACGGCCAGGCATCTGTAAATAGAGAGTAATGCAAAAGCATTAGAGCTCCGAATGCAAAATTGGGCAGCATAACGGCTGTAAATGCTCAAAAACAAATTTTGAGACAACCCAAAATGGAATGGCGTAACCACTCAACTATCAAGTTCAACTCTCTGGTTATCAAACTTACTTCCTTTTCCCTAGGAATGAAAGAAACCCAAATATCTCTTGACCCGTAGTCCTATAATCTACCGATCAGAAACACAAGCCTAGAAGAAGATGAGTAGCCTAGTCCTTAATTCCCGCAGAAAGACGAGGATGACCAGAATAGAGTAACTTGAGAAGAGAACAAGAGTCTTACGTTCCCTTCCACAAACAATTCCCTTATATATAACTAGAGCAATTCTAGACTCAACTTCGACCAGTTTGGCTTAGTAATCCTACAGTCAGTCAGGCTCTGATACCAACGCTGTCGGGACCCCGATCCTAAGCCATAGGAATCCAGCCTGTAACACATAGCATCCCTTTGCGGTCTCACGCACGGTTAACTCCACGGCTGCAGCCTTACCTTAGCCGGGACCGTTTGCGTCTTTTGACTCACGTATGCAATAGTGTCGCTAGCATTCCAATGTCAAAGAACCCGGATCGACATGTCTAGTCATAAACCAAAGTGGCAGTACCGCACAAGGACAGGCATACATGACCCAACAAAGCAGGTGTCGGTCATCAGCGAATGTAGACGAGTTGTACCAAGCTACAAGGACTCCATTACATCACGTGACATTTCCCCAAAGGGGACAGACACAGCAGCTAAGAAGGACACATGCCGGTCAACCAATGTGTCCGGAGCAGTAGCGAACTACCAAGGCTCGTTGGATCACAAAGGGGCATTTCCTTGTAAGGAGTGCTACTAAAGTTCATGACTAGGTAATCGAACCCCATACATATCAGGTACGACACACGTACGCATGGCATACCGATATGTATAGATACATCGATGGCATCACAACATAACCATAAACATACAAGCTTTATTTAGGAGGCTCAGAAGAGCCACACACATAATATTACACATTAAGGGTCTCACGACCCATACTAGCAGTCATTCAGTTACAAGCCAGCGGAAGATTTTAAACTGTCTGAGTACAGACAGGGCAACTAGAAGGTACATGGCCTGACTATACTACAAATCCAACGTAGCTGGGACACCAGCTACTCGTCGTCGTCGATGTCTACGAAGAACCCTCCATTAGGGTCATTAGCAACCACTGCAACATTTATTAAGCAAACATGAGTACGAAGGTACTCACCAAGACTTCAGGATATCTAACTACTCATGCAAGGTATCAAAAGAGTATTGTGGGGTTTCATGCGGAAAGCCAGCATCTGACTCGTGGCTAAACAACTTGCATTTTTAAATAATTTTGACAACTTGATTTCTCGCACACGAGTCCACTAACACCACAACAATACACTATCGTGAAATCATTCTGTTTCCATACGGAAATGCCGTCCACGACACTCACGCTTATCTTGACAATTTTATGAGTAGCCATTGAAGTTATCTATGAACAACATATGTCTCCAAGTAGTCCATATCCGCGGACGCGGCTATTCGAATAGATCATAACCCTGCAATAAATGTGGCAAAAGCAGTTGAAGCATTTGATCCTAATGCAATAAATAAGTGCGGGAGCAAGAACATGGGATTTATCGGGATGATCAAAATGGTTTCTTGCCTTGTTTCTCAGAGGAGTGACAATATCCGTCAGACGGATATTCGGTGGAATCCGGGGGAGCGGAGCCTACCGAAAGGAATGGCGGTAATCAATAACAAACATATGCAATCAAGATGATGCATGAGCATGGCATGAGAATGCAAGGTGACAAACTAATATAGTTAGCATATATTAAGTTTGAAGTTGATTTGAATCAAATTCAAATATCACTTCAAACGAGGTATTCTTGGATACCGTTTTAATTGATTTGACTTGATGCTCAGATCAACTTGATGTTAGCATGCATGAGATTTCATGTTAAGGTACTGGTTTGTTATTAGAACATTGTTTGATCATGTCATTCATAATGAAATTTGAATATTTTCCAAATTCCATTTATAAGGTAATTATAATAATTGACTTATTCATTAATCTACATGTTTGGGTTCTGTAACTTTTTCAAACATGATTGAAAGTAGCATATTCAGATTCCTTGAATTTTTCTGATACTTTTTCATATATAAATTATTTTCATTGGAGTTACAGATTAATTTCCATGAATTTTTGAAGTTTTAAACATTTCTGGAATTATTCTTATACTAAAAAATCTCTTTATTGCGTCAGCCTGACATCAGCAGGTCAGCCGACCTGTTCAGGTCAAACCTGATAGGGGGGGCCCACTGGTCAGCCTCTCTGGGGTTAATCCCGCGCTGACCAGCCCCTTAACTAAGTTGACTTGGCCTTGGGCCCACTGTCAGCGAGAGTTTAAGCCTCTAAACTACCGGATTAACTTGGCCACGTCGGCCCCCACCGGAGTATGGCTGGCGGCGACCACGGGCGCGGCGGAGGGCTCGCCGGAGCGAGCCAGATAGCGCTACGGCCGTCGGTTTTGGGCGCAGAAGAGAGCTACAGGCAGCTGGTGAAAGGCCGCATCTATCTGGGGTGGAGCTGGACCCGGTGGTCACCGGAATCCTTGCCGGCGATGAGGCCAGCGGCGGCTGCGGCTCGGGCGTCGACGAAAGTGCCGATGCAGGGGGCTAGCGAGCTGGGAGAGAGACCCTACGCCATCTACAGAGCTCGAGGAGCTCATTCCTGAGCTCGGCCTCGCGAGCCGAGTACCACAACGACGGCAATGTCATGGCCGGCGACGAGGTCCTTCGGGCTCCGGCGGCTAACGTGGTTATAGGAGGGGAAGGCCTCGGGAAGAGGGGGAACAGGAAGAGGAGCTCACGGCGGATCTTGTGAGGCTGCCGGCAGGGTCGGGGAGGACCGGGAGACGACAGATCGACGGCGACCGGAGCTTCGGGGAGAGAGAGATCCGAGAGGGAAAGGGGATCGAGAGGCCTAGGGGAGAGGATAGAGCCGCGGGGAGGAGGATAAGAAGATGCCGGCGTCGTGCTGGCGCTCCTGGAGGCCTCTAGCACAGAGCAGGCAGGCAGGAGGTGGCCGGCTCGGCCGCCGTGCTCATCTTCTCCCCTGCCTTCTGGCAGGAGGAGGAGGATGACCGGGGAGCCCCTGGTGGGCTGGGCCGGCGACATGTAGGGGTTTTCCTTTCTTTCTCTTTTGTTTTTTTAATTTGACTCTATTTTGCTATTTCAATAACTTGCTATTTATTTTAGCTCCAAAATGGGTTGTAAAAACTATTTTTAAACACACCTGAATATTTCTTGGAATATTCCCAACCATTTCCAAAGTTTTCAACATTTTTGAAAATTTAAAGTTTCTGATTTCAAATTTAAAACTTGAAACCAGTAGCTTTTTGCATTTATTTAAAATGCTTAAAGTGTCAAGAAAATGGTGTTCTTCATTGCTCATTTACTTTCATGATTTATCAGAAAGTTTGAACTTTTCTTGGGGCCATTTTGGGTTCATTGATTTTAACTAGTTTTGAGATTTCCTTCATTTGAAGAAGTGGCTAGGGTTTGAGTTTTTCCTTCACCTCTTTCTTTGTTCTTGTTGAAGATTTCTTAAATGCAATGCAAAGAAGACATGAGCACAAGACTAACTTGCTTAAGGGGTTAGGGATGTGACAGAACAGCAGTAGTGACAGCAGTAGCAAGTAGCAACAGTAGCAAGCGACAGTAGTAGCAGCAGCTGAGAAAGACAAGTAACAGCAGTAGCAACAGTAGTAGCAGAAGCAGAGCAAGACAAGTAACAGCAGCAGAAACAGTAGGACAAACTCGTAGGCAATGGGTCGGTGATTTGTTTGGATGATATTCATCATGCAACAGCTATAACACGAAGAGATATGTGGCTAGCTCCCGTTCGTCAATGTGATGTAGGCATGCATTCTGTGTGTCGTCATACGTGCTTAGGGAAAAGAACTTGCATGACATCTATTGTCCATCCCTCCCGTGGCAGAGGGGCCCAAAAGGAAACTACGGGATATTAAGGTTCTCCTTTTAATAAAGAACCGGACCAACGCATTAGCACTTGGTGAACACATGAACTCCTCAAACTATGGTCATCACTGGGAGTGGTTCCGCTTATTGTCACTCTGGGGTTGCCGGATCATAACACATAGTAGGTAACTACAACTTGCAAGATCGGATCTAAAACACACATATATTGGTGACAACATAATAATTTCATATCTGAAATCATGGCACTCGGGCCCTAGTGACAAGCATTAAGCATGGCAAAGTAGTAGCAACATCAATCTCAGAACATAGTGGATACTAAGGATCAATCCCCATCAAAACTAACTCGATTACATGATAGGTTTCATCCTACTCATCACCGCCCAGCGAGCCTACGAATAGATTACTCACGAACGACGAAGAGCTTCATGGAATTGGAGAGGGAAGAAGGTTGATGATGACGATGGCGACGATTTCCCCTCTCCGGAGCCCAAGACGGACTCCAGATCTGCCCTCCAGATGAAGAACAGGTGGTGGCGGCGCCTCCGTATCGGAAACGCGATGAAAACTTCTCTTTTTATTTTTTCTGGGACGAAAGACAACTTATAGAGCTGGAATTGGGGGCGGCAGGTTCCTGTGGGCCCCACAAGCCTTCCCACAGCCACCGGGGGGTGGTGGCGGAGCACGGGCTTGTGGACCACTGGCCCACCCCCTGAGGTGGAACTTGGCGCAAATATTTTTGATATTTTCCAAAACTGCTCCCCATAAATTTTCAGGACGTTTGGAGAACTTTGATTTCTGCACAAAAATAACACCAAGGCAATTCTGCTGAAAACAGCGTCAGTCCAGGTTAGTTCCATTCAAATCATGAAAATTATAGTCCAAAACAAGGGCAAAAGAGTTTGGAAAAGTAGATACGTTGGATACGTATCACCCATCATCAATATAGATGGAATTCAAGTTTGCTACAGTACCAAAAGAAGTGGTAGTTTGTTTTCTTGTACTAATGTTATCACAAGTTTCTGTTTAAGTTTTGTGTTGTGAAGTTTTCAAGTTTTGGGTGATGTTCTCATGGACAAAGAGACAAGGAGTGGAAAGAGCTCAAGCTTGGGGATGCCCAAGGCACCCCAAGCCAAATTCAAGGACACCAAGAAGCCTAAGCTTGGGGATGCCCCGGGAAGGCATCCCCTCTTTCGTCTTCAATCCATCGGTAACATTACTTGGAGCTGTATTTTTATTCACCACATGATATGTGTTTTGCTTGGAGCGTCTTGTATCTTAGGAGTCTTTTCTTTTTGTTGTGTCACAATCATCCTTGTTGCACACCTTTTTGAGAGAGAGAGAGACATGCACTCATCGTGATTTTGCTAGAATGCTCATAGTGCTTCACTTATATCTTTTTAGCTAGATACTTTTGCTCTAGTGCTTCACTTATATCTTTTGAGCTAGATACTTTTGCTCTTGTGCTTCACTTATATCTTTTAGAGCACGGCGGTGCGTGATTTGGTAGTTGTCTTATGCTATGAAAGTAGTCCCAAATGTGCTAGCTACCCAAAGAGGATGCAAAAACCTCCATCTTCATGTGCATTGAGTAGAAAGAGAAGTTTCGATTCCTCTCAATTAGTTTTGAGACATGGATTCGGTAATATTAAGAGTTATGTTAGTAGGGTGTTGTGAATCTAGAAATACTTGTGTTGGAGTTAGTGATTCCCGTAGCATGCACGTATGGTGAACCACTATGTTAGGAAGTCGGAGCATAATTGATCTATTGATTGTCATCCTTTGTGTTGAGGTCGGGATCGCGCGATGGCTTACACCTACCAACCCTTCCCCTCGGAGTATGCGTTTAGCACTTTGTTTCGATTACTAATAAAAACTTTCGCAATAAGTACGTGAGATCTTCATGACTAATGTGATCCCATGGTATAGATGCACTTTCACCTTCCACCATTTCTAGCGTCTCTAGTGTCGCGCAATTCTCGCCGGTGCACAAACCCACCAAATTCCTTCCTCAAAACAGCCACCATATCTACCTACTATGGCGTTTTCATAGCCATTCCGAGATATATTGCCATGCAACTACCACCGTTCCGTCTCATGACTTGTGCCTTCACTCTCATATTGCCATTGCATGATCGTAAGATAGCTAGCGAGATGTTTCAACGTCATACGCCATGCTAGATTGTTGCACATCCCGGTACACTGCGAGAGGCATTTCCTATGGAGTCATCATCATTGTGATCTTTGAGCTGTGAGTAAATAAAAGTGTGATGATCGTCATTATTAGAGCATTATCCCATGTGAGGAAATAAAAAAAGAGAGGCCAAAGAGCCCAAAAAAAGGGGAGAGAAAATACAAAAGAAAAAAAGAGGCCTAAGATCCCAAATGAAAAAAGAGAGAAAAAGTGAGAAGGGACAATGCTACTATCTTTTTCCACACTTGTGCTTCATGTTAGCACCATGTTCTTCATGATTGAGAGCTTCTTGCTTTGTCACTACCATATGCTAGTGGGAATCTTCATTGTATAACTTGGCTTGTATATTCCAATGATGGGCTTCCTCAAAATTGCCTTAGGTCTTCGTGAGCAAGCAAGTTGGATGCACAACCACTAGTTTTCCTTTTGAGCTTTCACATACTTATAGCTCTAGTGCATCTCTTGTATGGCAATCCCTACTCATTCACATTGATATCTATTAATGGGCATCTCCATAGCCTACTGATACGCCGAGTCAGTGTGACCATCTCCTCCTTTTTTGTCTCACAACCACCACCACACTCTATTCCACCTATAGTGATATATCCATGGCTCGCGCTCATGTATTGCGTGATAGTTATAAAAAGTTTGAGAAAGTAAGAGTGCAAAAACAATTACTTGGCCAATTCTGGGGTTGTGCATGATTTACATTAGTTGTGTGAGGATGATGGAGCATAGCCAGACTATATGATTTTGTAGGGATAACTTTCTTTGGCCTTGTTATTTTGAAAGTTCATGATTACCTTGCTAGTTTGCTTGAAGTATTATTGTTTTCATGTCAATAGCAAACTATTGTTTTGAATCTTACGGATCAGAACATTCATGTCACGTGAAAGAAGTTGCAAAGGACAGCTATGCTAGGTAGCATTCCACATCAAAAATTCATTCTTTATCACTTCCCTACTCAAGGACGAGCAGGAGTTAAGCTTGGGGATGCTTGATACGTCTCCAATGTATCCATATTTTTTGATGGTTTCATGCTATTATCTTGTCAAACTTTGGATGTTTTGCATGCCTTTTATTTATTTTTTGGGACTAACTTATTAACTCAGTGCCAAGTGCTAGTTCCTGTTTTTTCCATGTTTTTGACCCCTTTCAGAGGAGATTTTGAAACGGAGTCCAAACGGAAGAAAATCCCCGAAAAGATTTTTTCTGGAACGGAACAAGATCGGGGAGCTTGGGAGCCAAGGCAAGGGAGCCCTAGGGGCCCCAAAAGCCCCCACCCCGCGGCCAGGGGTAGGTCGCGCCATCCAGGCTTGTGGGCCCCCTGAGCGTCCCCTGACCTAGGGGTTGCGCCTATATATTCCCTAAAAATCCCAAACAAATCAGGAGATCATTGAAAGTACTTTTCCGCCGCCGCAAGCTTCTGTCTCCGCAAGATCCCATGTGGGGCACGTTCTGGTGCCCTGCCGGAGGGGGGATTCGGACACGGAGGGCTTCTTCATCAACACCATGACCTCTCCGATGATGCGTGAGTAGTTCACCATAGACCTACGGGTCCATAGTTAGTAACTAGATGGCTTCTTCTCTCTCTTGGATCTTCAATACAAAGTTCTCCATGATCTTCATGGAGATCTATCCGATGTAATCTTATTTTGCGGTGTGTTTGTCGAGATCCGATGAATTGTGGATTTATGATCAGATTATCTATGAATCTTATTTGAGTTTCTTCTGATCTCTCTTATGCATGATTTCATATCCTTGTAATTCTCTTCGAGTTGTGGGTTTTGTCTGGCCAACTAGATCTATGATTATTGCAATGGGAGAAGTGCTTGGTTTTGGGTTCATACCGTGCAGTGACCTCACCCAGTGACAGAAGGGGTAGCGAGGCACACATCGTGTTGTTGCCATCAAGGGTAAAAAGATGGGGTTTTCATCATTGGTTTGAGATTATCCCTCTACATCATGTCATCTTGCTTAAGGCGTTACTCTGTTCGTCATGAACTCAATACACTAGATGCATGCTGGATAGCGGTCGATGTGTGGAGTAATAGTAGTAGATGTAGAAAGTACCGGTCTACTTGTCTCGGATGTGATGCCTATATGTATGATCATTGCCTTAGATATCGTCATGACTTTGCGCGGTTCTATCAATTGCTCGACAGTAATTTGTTCACCCACCATAATACTTGCTATTTTGAGAGAAGCCTCTAGTGAACACTATGGCCCCCAGGGTCTACTCCACACCATATTTTCAGCCTTACACTTTTTACTTCGTTGCACTTTCCGCCTTCAGATCTCACTTTGCAAACAATCTTGAAGGGATTGACTACCCCTTTGAAGCGTTGGGTGCAAGCTTGTTTGTGTTTTCGCGGGTACTCTGAACTTGACGAGACCCTCCTTCTGGATCGATACCTTGGTTCTTAAACTGAGGGAAATACTTACTGCTCCTGTGCTGCCTCACCCTTTCCTCTTCAAGGGAAAAACCAACGCAAGCCCAGCCTCTGTCAACGTGTCAATTTCTAGCGCTGTTGCATGTGGGATAGCAATACTCCAAGAAAATTTGCTATGCGGGTGGCATAGATCCCACCAAAGAAATCCCCTTCATTAGCGTTATTATTTAGCCTCCTTGCCATTATAGCTCCCATTTTGAAACTTTTATCACCCGTTACTGCGCTCTTAAGAATACTAAGGTCTGGTGCGCATAGGTGACAATGCTCAATCTTGCCATTAATGCATCTGCCTATGAAGAGGGCAAAATAATGCAAGGCGGGAAAATGAATGCTCCCCATGCTAGCCTGCGTAATATCTCTAGTTTCTCCAACAGTTATACCAGAGAAAAAATCTCTAACCGAAGATTTAGGAGGATCATTGAGGCTACCCCAAATAGGTATCTTGAAAATTCTATTGAAATGCTCTAAATCCATGGTATACGATTTGTCATAGAGATCAAACAGTATTGATGTGTCACGGCCAGCTGAAAATTTGAATCTACGAACAAAAGAGGCAGTGAGAGCAACATACTGTTCACATTTATCGGAGATGAATTCTTTGAGTCCGACGTTGTGAACAAGTGCATCAAACTCGTATTTGAAACCTGCCTCAATCATGAATTCATCAGAAGGCCATTCACATGGTTGTACCTGTGCGTCCCTTGGTTGGTAAGGATCGGGCTCCCGAATCGCAAGACGGGGACCTCTCTTGCTTGAGGAACCACCATGATAGTTTCTCTTGAACATCTTCCTTTTCTGAAATTTTCAGTGAACCAAAGGAAAAGTGAACAAGGCTCAACGAAACTCGTAGCAACTACTCCAACAAGTGCCTAGAGGCCATATTACGCATCAAAACCACTTGGGACCAGCTAGAATTAGCATGCAAAGCTCATGAACATGGTCACCAAGGCGGAAAAAATACGCGAAGTATAAGGCACTAGAGCAAAAACTAATTGGACCAATGGAGGAGTCACATACCAAGGAGTAATTTCCCCAAAACAGTTGGGAGAATGGTGCTTGGAGCAAAGAGATCGAAAATCCGAGCGAGAGGAGCAAGAACACGGGTTTGAGCTGCGAAACGATTTTTTTCTAGAGGTAGGAGCACCAGATGAGAGCAAGAATGAGTGGAGGGGGTGCATGTGGGCCCCACAAGGCAGGTAGGCGAGACCAGGGGGTGCCCGCGCCTCAAGGTCTTGTGGCCCACTCGTGCAGCCCCCTGACTAGCTCTCCGTCTCAGTATTTTTCAAAAAATCCAAAAAAAATCATACTTGATTTTCACGACGTTTGGAGAACTTTTATTTTCGGGGTACTTTTCTCTGGGACGCTAAAACAGAAAATAGGGAAAACTAAACTAAACCTATCATTTTTCTTCTAAGCAACCAAAGGTGAGAGCTTGGAACAGGGGTTTGTGACTCCTCGATTCATCCATCTCATGGTCATCGAAAGAAATCCGTCGATGAGGTTGATCAAGTTTCCTTGACAAACTTTTTCGAATCGCAAAAGAGAACGGAGAATTTTCAAATAGTCACTAGGTCACCTCAATGGGGATATGTATCTCCCCAACAAGCAAATCATACTTCATCTTGACACGAGGTATAGGGCATTCAAAGCTCCCAATAAGAATCGATGAAGTTTTTTCGATAGCATTGATGCAATGTACTCGATATTGTTTCTTCGGAAAGTGCACCGTATGATCATTACCGTTGACATGGAAAGTGACATTGCCTTTGTTACAATCTATAACAGCCCCTGCAGTGTTTAAAAAGGGTCTTCCAAGGATGACCGCCATGACATCGTCCTCGGGAATATCCAAGATAACAAAGTCTGTTAACATAGTGACATTGGCAACCACAACAGGCACATCCTCGCAAATGCCAATAGGGAAAGCAGTTGATTTGTCAACCATTTGCAGAGAGATTTCAGTGGGAGTCAACTTATCCAATTCAAGTCTACGATAAAGAGAGAGAGGCATAACACTAACATCGGCTCCAAGGTTGCATAAAGCAGTTCTAACGTAATTACCTTTAATGGAGCAAGGTATAGTGGGCACACCGGGATCACCTAGTTTCTTAGGAGTTCCACCCTTGAAAGTGTAATTAGCAAGCATGGTGGAAATCTCAACCTAAGGTATCCTCCTCTTATTAGTCACAATATCCTTCATGTACTTAGCATACGGAGACATATTGAGCATATCTGTCAAACGCATTTGCAGAAAGACAGGTCTGATCATTTAAACAAAGCGCTCAAAATCCTCATCATCCTTTTTCTTGGATGGTTTGGGAGGAAAGGGCATGGGTTTCTGAACCCATGGTTCCCTTTCTTTACCATGCTTCCTAGCAGTGAAGTCATTCTTATCATATCTTCTATTCTTAGGCTGTGGGTTATCAAGACCAACAGGTTCAATCTCCACATCCTTTTCATTGCTAGGTTGATCATCTTCATGAACATCACTATTTATATTATCATTAGGCTCATGTTCATCACCAGATTGTGTTTCAGCATCAGAAACAGAGGCATCGTTTGGACTCTCGGGTGTATCAGCATCTGGGTTGCTAGCGTGCAAGTTCCTATCATCTCTCTTCTTCTTTCTAGGATGACTAGGTGCATCAGTGCTAACTCCTTGAGAATCTTGTTCAGTTCTCTTAGGATGACCCTTAGGATACAAAGGTTCATGGGTCATTCTACCGCCTTTAGTAACGACTCTGACAGAATTTTCATTCAACTCATTGAGCAAGTCATTTTGAGTTTTAAGTACTTGTTCTACTTTAGTAGTAACCATAGAGGCATGTTTACTCAAAAGCTTAAGATCATTGACATTTCTGTCCACACAAGCACTTAAATGACTAAGCATGTGAGCATTTTGTTCCAATTGTCTGCTAACATAATCATTGAAACTCTGTTGTTTGGCAACAAAGTTATCAAATTCATCGAGGCATAAGCTAGCAGGTTTATCAAAAGGAATATCACTCTCATCAAACCTACGCAGAGAATTTACTTCTACTACCTGTATCGGGTTATCAAGACCATGGATCTCTTCGATAGGTGGTAGATTTTTTACATCTTCAGATTTAATGCCTTTCTCTCGCATAGATTTCTTAGCTTCTTGCATATCTTCAGGGCTGAGGAATAGAATACCTGTTTTCTTCGGAGTTGGCTTAGGAGGTGGTTCGGGAATAGTCCAAGCATTCTCATTGCACAAGATGTTATTCAATAGGATCTCAGCTTGTTCTATAGTTCGTTCCCTAAAAACGGAACCAGCACAATTATCTAGGTGGTCTCTAGAAGCATCGGTAAGTCCATTATAGAAGATATCAAGTATTTCATTCTTCTCAAGAGGGTTATCGGGCAAAGCATTCAGTAGCTGGACGAGCCTCCCCCAAGCTTGTGGGAGACTCTCTTCCTCAGCTTGAGCAAAGTTGTATATTTCCTGCAAGGCAGCTTGCTTCTTATAGGCAGTGAAATATTTTTCAGAGAAGTAGTAGACCATATCCTGGGGGCTACGCACACAACCAGGAGCAAGAGAAGTGAACCAAGTCTTAGCATCATCCTTTAGCGAGAAAGGAAACAGCTTGAGGATATAGTAGTGGCGGATCTTTTCCTCACTAGTGAATAGGGTGGCTATATCGTGCAGTTTGGTAAGATGGGCTACAACCATTTCAGACTCATAACCGTGAAAAGGATCAGATTCGACCAGAGTGATTAACACAGGGTCGACAGAGAATTCATATTCCTTATCGGTCAAAAAGATAGGCGAAGTAGCAAACTTCGGGTCGTATTTCATCCTAGCGTTCAGAGATTTTTCTTTCTACTTGAGCAGTAGTTTCTCAACATCATAGCTATCCTTACACGCAAGAAAGTCCTCAGCTATCTCTCCCTCCATAACATAACGCTCAGGCATACCAGGAAATTCAGGTCTAGGAGAGCTAGTTCTAGCACGCAAAATAGGAGGTTCTACTTCAATAGTATCAGCAGTTTCAGAAGTATCATCACATCTAGCAGCAACTCTAGCAATTTGTGCATCAAGGAATGCACCTAGTGGCAAAGCAGTATCAATCATAGCATCATCAGGCAAAGCAGTATCAAGCATGGCATCATCAGGAAAAGCAGTATCAAGCATAGCATCATCATAAGCATCATGGGCAGCAGAAGTAGCATCATCAAGCACAGGCAACATATCAAGATTTCTAGCAGGAGGTGATGTCGCAAACTTACTCATTACTGAAGGTGAATCAAGTGCAGAGCTAGATGGCAGTTCCTTACCAATCCTCGTAGTTGAGGGCAAGATTTCAGTTCTTGGATCTTTCGGATTCCTCATAGTGACCAGCAAACGTCAATCCCAAGTGACTTAGAGAATATAGCTGTGCTTCCCCGGCAACGGCGCCAGAAAAAGGCACGTTGACGGAAGACTATTCTTGACTTGATCCTCCCCGGCAACGGCGCCAGAAAAATGTCTTGATAACCCACAAGTATAGGGGATCGCAATAGTTTTCGAGGGTAGAGTATTCAACCCAAATTTATTGGTTTGACTCAAGGGGAAGCGAAAGAATATTCTCAAGTATTAGCAGTTGAGTTGTCAATTCTACCACACCTGAAAGATTTAGTGTCTGCAGCAAAATATCAGTAGCAAGGTAGTATGATAGCAGCAGTAGCAACAGTAACCAGTAGCAGCAAAGTAACAGCAGTAGCAACAGAGTAACGGTAGCAGCAGTAACAGCAGTAGCGGCAAGGTAACGTAGCAAGGACCAGTAGGAAAATACTCGTACGCATTGGATCGGTGATGGATGATTATGCCGGATGCTATTCATCAAGTAACAGCTATAACACGGAGAGATATGTAACTAACTCCCGTTCGTCAATCTAATGTAGGCATGTATTCCGTATGTAGTCATACGTGCTTAGGGAAAAGAACTTGCATGACATCTATTGTCCATCCCTGTCGTGGCAGCGGGGTCCTAATGGAAACTACGGGATATTACGGTTCTCCTTTTAATAAAGAACCGGACCAACGCATTAACACTTGGTGAATACATGAACTTCTCATACTATGGTCATCTCCGGGAGTGGTTCCGGCTATTGTCACTCCGGGGTTGCCGGGTCATAACACATAGTAGGTGACTACAACTTGCAAGATAGGATCTAAAACACACATATATTGGCGACAACATAATAGGTTCAGATCTGAAATCATGGCACTCGGGCCCTAGTGACAAGCATTAAGCATGGCAAAGTAGTAGCAACATCAATCTCAGAACATAGTGGATACTAGGGATCAATCCCCATCAAAACTAACTCGATTACATGATAGATCTCATCCAACCCATCACCGTCCAGCAAGCCTACGATGAGATTACTCACGAACGGTGAAGAGCATCATGGAATTGGCGATGGAGTAAGGTTGATGATGACGATGGCGACGATCTCCCCTCTCCGGAGCCCAAAACGGACTCCGGATCTGTCCTCGAGAGGAAGAATAGGAGGTGGCGGCGCCTCCGTATCGTAAAACGCGATGAATCCTTCTCCCTGATTTTTTTCCGGACGAAAGAGGCTAAATAGAGCTGGATTGAGAGGCGGTGGAGCTTTGTGGGCCCCACAAGCCTGCCAGGCGCGGCCAGGGGGGCCGCGCCTGGTGGGCTTGTTGGCTCACGGCTCCACTCCCTCCGTTGATTCTTGCGCCAGTATTTTTCATTAATTCTAGAAAAATTCTCCGTAATTTTCAGGTCATTCCGAAAACTTTTATTTCTGTGCAAAAGCAACACCATGGCAATTCTGCTGAAAACAGTGTTAGTCTGGGTTAGTTCCATTCAAATCATGCAAATTAGAGTCCAAAACAAGGGCAAAAGAGTTTGGAAAAGTAGATAAGATGGAGACGTATCACACCATTTCACCAAAAGTGGCCACCTAACTCATCATCATCCTCGGGCATTAGTGGCACCCGACGGGTTTTTTATAAACCTTTGATTTATACCAACAATGCTCATGCTACTATGCTCAGCTCTACTTATCAAAATGATATTAGCATGACCCACATAGGTGGTAGGATCATGCTCAAAATGCAAGTGCTCCGGAGGAGCCATCGGTAACATCACTTCAATGATTTACCGATACTTATGATCACATGCAACGGAAATATTTGTGCTACTTAGCATGCAATATAACATATGCTCAAACATGGTCAAAGGGATGCTTGCCTTGGTGAGCTAGGTATCCGGGGTCCTCGAGGTCTTCAAGTCCAACTCCTTCGTCACACGGGTTTTCTATCATTGTAATAAATAAAAACAATCAGTGGCTCACTCCAAAACAGATCACAAAGTCACTTTAAAAATGTTGTTTATTTTTGGTAAACCATATTGTTATTTTAAAAATATTTGCCTCTGGTTTTAGTGAAAGAATATTTTTAAAATCAATATAACAGAAGCAAAACTATTCCAAATTAACTCTTTTTATTATTATAAAATAGAATAGTACTTACAAAAATTCATCCAAGGGTTCTGTTAAATACTACATATTTTTAGAAAAATATCAGTGGAAGAATCATAATTTTTCACTGGTTAAATCCTTTTACAAAAATCATTTAAAATCAAGTTTTAAATAAAAAGAAAAAGGGCTACAGCCCCTGGCCTGGCTTGGTCTGGGACTGGGCCGGCCCACTGGCCAGCCAAGCAGCCTGCCCAGGCGCGTCGTCACGTTTGAACCTGACGCGCGGGCCCCTGTGGTCAGTGGCTGCGGGCAGCGAGGGAGTGAGAGATGGGCCACCGATAGGTGGGGTACACGTGTCGGGGTCGTCTCCTACCTCTCGCTAGAGTGGAGGAGGAGCACGCCAGCATGGCTACCGACGTCCTCGGGCCCTAACGATGACATGAATGGGTCCGTCTCGTCGTCGCCTACCTGCTGGTGGTCGAGTCAACGATTGAGGGGTTCTGGTTCATCGGCGACGAGGTAGCCGCGGTGGAGGGGTTTCGGGTGAAGGTGGAGGTGGCAGCTAGGGGCACGGATTCACTCGGGGAAGAGGGGGGAAAGCCTCCTGGGGTCATGGGGAGTGTTTTGGTGGGCAGAGGGACGCGAGAGCCGACGTGTAGCCGGAGATTGACTGGAGCTCCGAGGCGGAGGAGCCTCAGTCGATCTCGAGCACTAGGGCTCTGCTTGCTCAATGGGGTGGCTAGGGAGGTGATTGAGGTCTCGGAGAGGTGAAGTGAGGGGTTTTGGAGCGAGGGGAGGGGCTATTTATAGGCCCGCGACGGTGAGCCGACTCGGGAGCGCCGGTGATCCACCGTGGCGTGCATGGGGGTGCAGAGCGAGGCTTGGGTCGAAACCACGGTCTCAAGACGTGGTTTTGGACCTCGAGGGCTCACCGCGAGAGAGAGGGGGAGAGGAGATGCGAGCTATCATGGCCGCGCTCCTCTGGCGCTTCTCGTGCGTGCGGGCACGCGTCGCACCGGCTCTTAGCGCGGGAAAGGAGGGGCCCTGAGGGCTGCCTGATGCAGAGGGGCTGTCGGGGGAGAGGAGAGACACCGCGGGGAGGCTGGAACTGGCCGAGGGAGTCGCCCCCACCTCGGTTACTCTCTGTAGCGTGCCCAGAGCGCAGCTTTGGCATGCCACGGCATGCTGGCGCGCTCTAGGGTGCCTTGGACGTGTCTAGCGTGTCCTGGGCACTCGCTTGGAGATGCCTAGCCGTTGGAGTCCCGTGGGAACCTCGGCTGGTCAAAGAAAGACATGAAAACACGTGTTGTCAGCCTTGGCTTGAAGCTTAAATTAGAGATTTTGGTTTATCTACTTTGAACCATAGAGGGGCCACTTGACTGGAGTTAGGCATTGATGTCAGCCACCTAATCTATGAGTTTGGGAGAAAGGGATTGGGTTTATCTATTGTTTGGAGGGGTTTTACCCAACTGTCAAAAGGTGCTCGACGGTGGTTTGGGGTGGTTGCAGCCCACCACTGGCTTTGCAACTTAACAGGATTGGGTTTGGTGCTAAAACATGGGGCTTCACCAAGCTTGAGCTCCATAGGGCAAGTTTAGCTTTGTAAACTTGAAAACATCCCTAAATGACCAGATTTGTTCCTTCCAAAGGGAGTGTGGGCAAATCAAGTCTGAGAAATCCCATATTTGGCATGGGGTCCTTATTTGAGGTATTAGGCACTCATGCAAAGTTTCAGCTCCATTGGATAAACTTTGCTATGTATAGTTGCTCTAATTTCATACTAGGCAGAAGGGGTTTTGCAATTATTTGGTGACCTTAACCACCTTGGATCAAGGTGAAATTATATGTGGCCCCAAATATGGCTTAGGGATACCACTGGAATTTTCTAAGAATTTATTGAGAATATTTCCTTTGGAAATATTTCAAAAGGTCAAAACAGACAGAAAGGGTTTTCAGGGTTTTACTCAAATAATTATAATATAAATAGGGGTTGAAAATCTTATGTATGGAAAATATATGTCCTTGTGAGTATCTCCAAATTTTCTCAGATTTTCCTAAGGCAGAAAAGTATTTTTCCTTATAGGAATATTATTTCTGGCCTCAGAAATGGACATGCAAATAAAATAGGAAAATAATTCATAAAATAATTGTTTTATGGTTCTGGTGAACTAAAATGGTGCTAGAACCAGATCACCAACTTTGTGTAAGAGCGCTCCTTGCCATCAAGGACTTGTAGTGCAACCCAAAGAGGGTTTTGAATTAACCAGAAATAAGAAAAAGGGTTTTGAAAATAATTAGGTTATGAGAAATGTGGTTTTTGATATCACATAATCAAGCATACAAGCATACAATGACAATCATGGCACACACAACATTAGTTTTGAAAAAGTTTTAATAAACTCAGATTTTTGAATTACGGAAAAAGTGATAGTGAAAACAGGGTGTGACAATGTCTCTACAAGCAATCTTAACTCTAGCATTCTCAAAGAAGGTCCTAAACATCTCATTCGAGTCCACATCAGTGGGGACACCAAACATTCAAGCCACCCAAGCAAACACCTTCCATGTACAACACTTAGGACGAAACCCCTCAATCAGCACCCAAGCTTAAGTTAACTCACCAAAAGGGTCACAAGCACCGTTCCATTCATTCATCTTAACAGATACATCTTGAGGCAGGAAAAAACCAGGTAGCTCAATCAGGTCCTCTACTTTCTTCCATGGTGGGAACCTAACAAGAAAAGTATTGCTTGACAGATCTCTAATCTGACAGGGCCATTGTTTTGATTTGGAGAATATTAGTCAGAAGACTCATTTGGAGTGGCTTATCCACCTCACCTTTCAAAATGTTCACCACAACACAGTATTGAAAGTTAAGCCAGTTAGATTCATTAGCAACAAGAACATACACATGGTAAAAACCAAGCCCTCTATCACCACTACCAATAAAGGAAATTGTAGGTTGAACCTTGGACCAAGCAGCATGATTATTAACATTGTGATTTTGCTGACAGATGAAACAAGACTTGGGTTTCACACAGTTACCCACATAGTGCCTACCTCCACAATTAAAGCATCATCTCTTTATACCTGGGATCCAACACCTGTTCCACCTCAACCTTAGCAGCACTAGAGGATTGAACTTGGGATGATGTCGTAGTAGATGCAGTGGATTTGGTAGGTCTTGGAGTAGGAACAGAGTCTTTGGGGGTCGGGGCAGGAGCCTGCTTCCTAGTCCCACGTGAATTGGTCTTTTGGACGATGACCTTAGATTGGCCAGCCATGCTCGCATTAGAGTTGCCACCCATGTGATGTGACATCACCCTCCCCTGATTCACAACCTCAACAAAAAGAACGGGAGCCTGGACCCAAACCTTCCACCACCAAATCGATCGATCTTGGCGTAGGGTCAAATGGTCGGCGGGTGGCAAGATGGCAGTTAGCAGCTGTGAAGGAACCGGACTTGAGGAGGTCTCGACGGATCCAAAAGAAGCAACCAGGAGGGTTTGTGGGCCGTTGTGGGTGGGGAAGGTAGGGAGGCTGGTGGCGGGGGGGGGGGGGGGGGTTGAGCTAATGCTAGGAAAAGTGTTCCTCTACTTCTAGGTTACCTGATATGCGAGAACACTTATTTTCCTTGTCCATTTCCTGCCCATGAAACGGGCCCTAAGGGTGGGACACACCGGCAGAGAAGGAGAAGGTAAGGAATGCTCACACCTCTCAATGGCGAGATCACCGCCGGCCACAAGGTCAGTCGATGGGGATCGCAAGCCCAAAACATGACCGTTACTAGTTCTCAATGTTGTACAAACGACACCTTCCTTGCCCATTTCATCAATCTCAAGAGGAAAACCACCAAAGCCTCCATCAGACATATGGTATTGAGCTTTCAAATTCGAACTCAAGACCTCTAAGCACGAAAAGCAACTAACCTCAAATGAAAAGAGGTAGGGAGGCGAATCGAAGACGTACCTCCGTCGCCAGGCCACGGAGGGGGTTCAATGGCTCGAAGCAGCACCAGGACCGCGGAAGGGGACGATGACCTCAAACGTTGCGGCGAGGAGGGAGCACCCCCTAGCAGCACTCCCGGAGGGAAACTGACTAGTGCGTCCATCTGCGGTGGTCGGATGTTGAGGGGGGCGGATTCGTCGTGCGGTAGAACGCCCACCTCGTTGCTTGCGTCACATATGTTCATTCGGCCTCCTGAATCGCTCAAAATATGAGCTCCACATCCAAACATCCGTCATCTCCCATGAATCGGATGTTGCGTAGCGGATGATTCCGATGTGGATGTCCAGCCACTAGTTCCGGTTGGGAAACCGATCCAACATCACCCTCCGCATCTCTCTGCGGGCCTCCGCCGAATCGGACTCGATCACACACAGTGGGGCTGCAGGAGATGGCAACGCCATCGGCTCTGCCACTTGCGTCACCGGTGCCAGCCGGCAGATCCGAAGCCGACTACGATGCGGACCCACCATGCGAGTGGAGCGGTGGAGAGACTTGGGTGGGAGAGACTGGAATGGTGGGTGAGTGGATAGGGAGGTGAGCGCATGAGGAATTTTTTGTCGGCCGCGGTGTGGTTCGAGAGAGAGAGGGGGGGAAGGGGGTGGGGTGGGGGGGGGGGGGGGGAGGGGGAGGCCATCCGCATCAGCTACAAATTCTCCACAAACAACTGGCGTTTGTTTGCCGGTAGCAGAAATAGCAGACAAGTACGGAACAGAGCCGATTATATATCATAGCCGAACCCGTCGAACAAATTTAGCCGACGCAAAGGCTGCGGAGCACCAAGAGCGGATGCTTGTCGCAATAGCATGCGCATAGTGCCACGCCGTGGAACTACCATGCACAACGGTTTCTTTTGAAAACTTGGACGGCATGGCAGTATATAAAGGACACCTGCCGCTGCAAGTCAGCCGCATCAGAAAACATAAGTCGTCAGCGCAGGCAGGCACGAGCCATGGCATTCTTCATCGTCACCATCTTGCTTGGACTCCTTTCCGTCTCTCAACCAGGTGCTCAATCTTCTTCTTCCGTCACCCATTTCATCTGCGTTCTTGACCATCTGCGTATGTGTGGCGTTGCTGATTCTTGCGACTGTGCATGGCAGCGCGAGGTGTAAACTACACGTTCATGAGGGAGGCGCTGCACGCGCCGCCGGTGGCCTACTACGACTACATCGTCATCGGGGGCGGCACGGCGGGCTGCCCGCTGGCGGCGACGCTGTCCAGGCGCTACCGCGTGCTGCTGCTGGAGCGCGGCGGGTCGCCGTACGACGACGACCGCGTGCTCAACATGGCGCACTTCTCCGACGTGCTCTCGGACACGTCCGCGTCGTCCCCGTCGCAGCGGTTCGTGTCGGAGGACGGCGTGATCAACGCGCGGCCGCGGGTGCTGGGCGGCGGCAGCTGCATCAACGCCGGCTTCTTCACGCGCGCCGGCGCCGCCTACGCGAGGGCCGTCGGCTGGGACGCCAGGGAGGTGCTCAGCGCGTACAGGTGGGTGGAAGACGTGGTGGCGTTCCAGCCGGAGCTGGGGCCGTGGCAGGCGGCGGTGCGGCGCGGGCTGCTGGAGACCGGAGTGGTGCCGGACAACGGGTTCACGTACGACCACATCCCCGGCACCAAGGTCGGCGGGTCCATCTTCGACCCCGACGGCCGGCGCCACACGGCGGCCGACCTGCTGCAGTACGCGCGCCCCGAAGGGATCGACGTGCTCCTCCGGGCTCGAGTGGCCAGGATCTTGTTCAGTTACAAAGGTATAGTCTTGTTTAAAGATTGCACTGCCAACTGACCTTTAAGTTCGTTAACGGTAACAAAGTCACGCAATAATATTGCCGTGGCGAGAATGATATGGTCGACGACGAGTTCGGGCGCCAACGAGTTTTTTTTTTTTTGTATTGCAGGGACCAAGCCCGTGGCGCGCGGCGTGGTGTTCCGCGACTCGCTGGGCATGGTTCACGTGGCGTACCTCAACCAGGGCGACGCCAACGAGATCATCCTGTCGGCGGGGGCGCTGGGCAGCCCGCAGCTGCTGATGCTCAGCGGTGTCGGCCCGGCCGATCATCTCAGGTCGTTTGGCCTCGACGTCGTCGTCGACAACCCCGGGGTAGGACAGGGCATGTCCGACAACCCCATGAATGCCATCTACGTGCCGTCGCCGTCGCCCGTCGAGGTGTCGCTCATCCAGGTCGTCGGCATCACCAGGTTCGGCAGCTACATCGAGGGCGCCAGCGGGTCCGACTGGACAACCCGCACCGCCTCCTCCAGCGGCGACGGCGCGGGACAGGCCCGCGTCTTCGGCATGTTCTCCCCGCAGACGGGGCAGCTCCCGACGGTGCCCCCGAAGCAGCGCACGCCGGAGGCCATCGCGCGCGCCGTGGAGGCCATGAGCCGGGTGCCGGACGCGGCGCTCCGCGGCGGGTTCATCCTGGAGAAGGTCCTCGGCCCGCAGTCCACGGGCAGCCTCGCGCTCCGCAACCTGGACCCGGACGACAACCCCATCGTCCAGTTCAACTACTTCGCCCACCCGGACGACCTCCGGCGCTGCGTCGCCGGCATCGAGGCCATCGAGCGAGTCATCCGCTCCAGGTCCTTCTCGCGGTTCGCGTACCCAAACTTCGCGTTCCCGGCGATGCTCAACGTCACGGCGGAGTTCCCGGTGAACCTGATGCGCGTGCGCGGCGGCAGCGACCCCGCGGCGCTCGAGCGGTTCTGCAGGGACACCGTGATGACCATCTGGCATTACCACGGCGGGTGCCAGGTCGGCAGAGTCGTCGACCGCGACTACCGGGTCATCGGCATTGACGCGCTGCGCGTCATCGACGGCTCCACGTTCAATGCCTCGCCGGGGACCAACCCGCAGGCCACCGTGATGATGCTCGGCAGGTAGCGTTCTTCTCCTTTTTATTTTTCTTGTTATATTGAGCAATGTTCTAGCCTGGATGGATCAACTGAAATGTGCGCCCGCCGTCTGTAACCTGACTGACAGGTACATGGGAGTCAAAATCGAAAAGGAGAGGATGCTGATCGAAGGACCAGCGAGAAGACTGTAGTGGTGTAGAACAACTAGCCTGTTATCTGCGTGCATGCGTATTGCAGCAGCTATTTGCTTTCAGGATTCTTTTAGGAGCCTCCATACAGAGTGGAATGCTAATTGTAATTGATGAAGTTTCATTATCAGTTATTCTGCACTAATTGTGTAAGCCCATGCTGCACCTTATTAGGATATTTGTCCATCGTTAACTGAATCCGTGTACTCCTTTCTATTTATATTATTTGTCGCTGCTTTAGTACAATTTTACACTTATTAGATTTACAGCAAAAATATGCCTAATTTATTGTCAAAATGACGATATTATGCAAGGGAATGAGATGTCACATGCTAGAAAGCAGCGAGAAAGCAAACACGCATATGAAAATTTGAAAGATCATAATCACTAGAAATTTTCTTTAACGTGGTTATCGTTTTATAGAATCAAATTGGAAACTGCTTAATTTTTAGGATGTAGCGCTAGCTCGACGGCCGCTTCGTCCACACGACACGCGTTCTATTGGGACCCACGACCGCTTCTCTCTCCGTGTGAAAAGATCAAGTCTTATCCTTCCCCAATTCCCACCACTCATGATAGAAGTGAGGGTCTCGATCTTTCAATTTGATGAAGAACGATGACGATCTGATTACAAATTTACATGATGTTGTGTCTTAGCAATCACTAAACCAACTTTAAAAGGTTATTGATCATGATGGAGTACGATCAACCTGATCACGAATGTCTATTCTGACAAGTAATAAAAGAACAAGCAAAAATATGATAAAGCAATCAGAATATTGCGAATGCATATGAAGTATTGATAGAGTGGGAATGTGAAAGCGGTCTTGGTGTGATTGTTGGACAAAAATAAAGTACACGAAGTTACAGTGGTTAACTTTTATCTAAATAAATCCCTAGAAAAAAGTAGGGGATTGATCTACTTATACAAGACTAAGGTTTGGTGGCCAAGGAGGTGGGAGGCCGTCCAAGGCAGCCTAAACCTAAATCGAGGTCGTACAAGTCCCATGGACTCAAATGGAGGTGATGCATCACCTTTTGATTTGGATTTTGACTTGGATTCTATAGTACCGCCGCACCATTTTGGCTCTATCTCCGTGCTCATAAATAATTTTAAAGTGAATCCAATTGCGTTGGAAAGTATGCAAAAAAAAATACGTTTCAATAAAAAAATAATCACCTTATCCAGAGTCCGGATGCAAAAAATTGTTAGCATTTCGAGTCAGATATGCCTATGTAGTCCGAATCTGAGTTTAGAACGTGGGGGGCTTGGTCTCTATCTTCTCTTTTGGCCAAAAATGACGTGAGAGGACTACTTAAACAACACCTAATCATTTCCTTTGACCCAAGATGACTTCTTGAACAACAGATAGTCATTTCCTTTTCCTTCATCTTCACGCATGTTACATACAAGTGTTCAATAATTTTGCATTTAGCCATGAAATAAAAATAGGTGAAGTATTTTTGTTCCGGATAGCATAAATAAATTATTGGATAATTCTTATAAGAAATCACCTGACAAATATGCATGCATGCAATATTTTTGGTTGTATCCAAGTGAACGGACGTGGATGTAGCCTAGAGGGCGGGGGGTGAATAGGTGCTTTAAAATAATTATGGTTTAGGCTTGACCAAATGTGGAATAAAACTAATGTTTAATTTATCAAGCACAAAACCTAAAACAATTAGGCTCACCTATGTGCACCAACAACTTATGCTAAGTAAGATAAACAACTAAGTGATAGCAAGAAATATAACAAGAAACAATATGGCTATCACAAAGTAAAGTGCATAAGTAAAGGGCTCAGGTAAGAGATAACCGGGGCACGTGGAGACGGTGATGTATCCCGAAGTTCACACCCTTGTTGTTGCTAATCTCCGTTTGGAATGGTGTGGAGGCACAATGCTCCCCAAGATGCCACTAAGGCCACCGTAATCTCCCCACGCCCTTGCACAATGCAAGATGCCGTAATTCCACTAAGGGACCCTTGAGGGTGGTCACCAAACCCGTACAAACAAGGTTGGGTCAATCTCCACAACTTAATTGGAGGCTCCCAACGACACCACGAAGCTTCACCACAATGGACTGTGGCTCCGTGATTACCTCAAATGTTCGGGGCATTCTCCACAACTTAAATGGAGACCCCGACGCATGCCCAGAGCTTTACACCATAATGATTGAGCTTCGACGCACCTTGAAGCTTCTAGGACGGCAAAGCATCCACGAAGAACAGTTTCTAGGGTACCAAGTACCCAAGGGTAACAAGCTTCTCAAACTTCACTTCCACGTATCACCGTGGAAAACTCAAACCGATGCAACTAATGCAATGACAAGAACACATGAAGTGGTCAAGGCCCTCACACTCAAATCCCTCCACAACAACGAAAGCTACGGAGGAATAAGAGAGGAAGAACAAGGAGCTTACAAAGAACTTCAAGATCAAGATCCAAGGGGTTCCCCTCACATAGAGGAGAAAGTGATTGGTGGAAATATGAATCTAGATCTCCTCTCCCTTCTCCCTCAAGAACTAGCAAGAATCATTGGAGGGATTCAGAGTTAGCAAGCTCTAAGAAGGTCAACAATGGGGGGCAAATACGAGCTCAACGGATAGGGACCATTGGGGAAGAAGACCCCCTTAAATAAGTCCCTCGAAATCCAACCTTTATGCACTCAGCCTGTGCACAAGCGATAGTACTGCTCAGGTGAGCGGTACTTCCGCGGGAGCGGAAGTTTCAAGGAAAAACGTGCAAATGACAAAGATCTTAGGGCGTAGCGCCGCCGGAGCGGTACTACCATTTGCTCGAGCGGTATTACCGCTCCCCCCAAGCGGTACTACCGATCAAAAAGGAAAAGACCCCGAAGATGCGAGAAGAAAAATATAAGCGGAAGAGAGGCCGGCACGGGAGGGCAGCAGTACCGCCAGAGTGGTACTACCTCTCTGCCCCAACAATACTTCCACTTGAGAAAGAAAACCTGTCCTGAAAGACTGCCATAACTTTCACATACGAGCTCCGAATTGAGCAAACTCAAGTTTGTTGGATTCCGGACGACAAGATCTATCCAACATCGACAAATGCAGTTATGAAAAATTCCAATGATATAGAGATGTGAAACCTCTATGAATGAAGAACTGGCAAAAACTCCAACATTGAAAACATCATAGAAGATGCACATGAACTCCATTTTCAATGAACTCAAGCTTGTCATAAAGATGACCATAAGCTCTAAAAATCACATAGAGAAACACCAAACAAGAACCAAGAAATATGATGCAAGGATGCAAATGGTTTGAGATCTCAAAAAAATGATACGATCAAGCTACTCAATTGAGAGCCACCTTGAAAGTACGATAATCTATCCTAAAATAGAAAAACCTATCAAGGGCAAACCTATACCTTGCACATAGTCCACTTCAGCTAGATGATGATGATCTTTACTTCCTCAAGATGGATCACCTCTCTTGATTGAGTTGTCTTGATGAATACTAGTTGATTTCTCCCCCATACTCACTATGGGTGAGCCACTCTTCAGCGCATCTTCACAAGTCCATTGCCACCATAATGGATGGCAAGCTTCAAGCATGATATCTTTGTGACACTTCACTTGAACTTGCACACCGCAATCTTCATGAAAATCACCACTTGATGTCATCCTTCATGGGTTGAATGAGATCTTCCTCTTGACGCAAGCCCATGGAAACACACCTAACCCCACATATTAACTCTCACGAAGACCATGGGTTATTACACAAAAGCGTAATGGACAATGCTTTTCATACCATGGGATCACTTGATCCCTCTCGGTACATCTTGTATACTTTGTGTGTTGATCAACTTTATTTAATCTTTGTCTTAGTATTGATCAACCTTGTATCTTTATGAACATTATTTGGACAGTACCTTTAATACCACCTTGGTCATCGTATAAACTCCTTAGAACCAACAGATGGACTTCAAGAAGTGCCTATGGAAAAACCCTTCGAATATAACTTAAGGCAACCGTTATTCCATAGGGGTTGTCATCAATTACCAAAACCACATATGGAGAAATATGCTCTGACACCAAGGTAGCTACGTCCTCATCATCCTTCCCTTCTTGAAAACAAATTCGTCCTCGGCCTTGATTAGTCTAAAATGTGGCTAACAAAAAAGACAAGGTGCGCATGTTTTATATGTATATGTCATCCATTTTCGTTTTCCTTCGTTTTTGTACATGTGACGTATTCATACGTGAGTAACTTCCATATGTCGTGACTATAAATTCAAACTATTATCACAAGAAGTAGTAGGCATGAAAATATTGCAATTTAAATTTGCACATATAAGTGAAGCTCTTATTCATATCAAAATATTTATAATTCTAATCATTAAACCATCCCAACATTGGTTAATAAAATTTAATAATTTCATATTTACATACTACATTATTCTTAAATAAGAAAACATGCAACAAGTCATTCAACACTAAATCGTCACAAAAATTAAGGGTTGTATCAAAATGATTATGCATTGGCACAGTTATTTTCATTTCTTTCAAGCTAGCATGATCATCACTCATGATGCAAATCTTATTCACACAAAATTCATTGTCTACGCCATAATCTCCAAGCAATTTATAAGTAAAATTATGGTTGTAAACACTTTGTAATGATTTCAAACATGTGATTTCAATTATTTTGTTTTTCGCGTGTGACAAAGGCATGGGTGCAATCAAAACCACATAATTCAAACAATTGACATGCAAAATTGGAGATAACACGTGCTCATGGTTAATCAGTTGTACTTTATCCAAATCAAATCTAGTCACCGAGGCACATGGATTTTTCTCATCAACAATTAGTTAAATGGGTGCACTCAAAATTGTTGGTATTTTAGTTGTTTGATCACATGACACATTCATAACAGTAACACGATTCTATAAAATAGGTGGTGCTCAAATCAATAGATAACTCAACAAATTATGTATTCAAGTCAACTAGGCATTCATCATACTCATGTGAAGTTATGTCGTCAATACCATTAGTGTTACCTTGTCTCAGTGACTCGGATGATGTAGGTATGGACAATGGTAATATACCATAGACTTGGGGCGATGTCGCGCTCACAATCTTAGGTGTGGCCGCTCTAGGAGGTGCATCGGTGGAGGATACAACCAGTGGTTGTGAGCATGAACTAGAATAGTAGTTGTCATAGTCTCCTAGGGCATCTTCGTGCATTTTTCTCTCAAAGATACAAGCACAAACACACATAACAGTAATGACATTCGGTACAATGAAATCTTGCATGAATCATGGTTCCAACCACAAAAAAAATTATTATTTTTATCATCCTGAGATTCATCCATGTCACAATGATGCATGTAAGATTTGAACTCTTGGTAGTAAGTATTAACAATGTTAGTGGCTTGTTTTAGTTCTTCCAATTTGTGAAGCAATTCACGATGATAGTATGGAGGAATAAATTGGTGTCTCATTATAGCTTTCAAATCTTTCCAAGTTATGGGTTGGTTATCAATGTTTTTCTTACGATACATACTCCATTAAACGGAAGCAAAACCAGTAAATTGTCGAGTGGCATCTCGTACTTTCTCAAGTTTAGGAAAATCATGGCTAGTAAAAATGTGTTCTACCTCAAGCTCCCAAGAAATATAAATAGTAAGATAGAATCTACCCTAAAATTGCGGTAGATAGAAAACTTGACCATATGCTTGTGTGTGTTGTCGCACCTCTTTTATTGGTGAAGATGTACTCATTGGCCAAGAACTTCTAAGTCCGAACCCTGTCATGATTAGTACAAATAAGAAACAAAATTCAAGAATGAAGTTCCTATAAACCACTAGGATGTGGTGGTCAAGAGCTCACAATAAAGAAAATATCAATATCTTACAGGTTCTTATCATGCAGCACGTGGTGGCCGGCAACCAACGGTGTCAAATAACTCCCGGGATTGAGTAAAATGATTACGTGGTGAACATTGATACGTCTCAAACGTATCGATAATTTATGAAGTATGCATGCCATGTTTGCCTATGTTTACAATACTTTTATATGGTTTTGCGACACTTTATATGATTTATTTAGAACTAACCCACACTGATGTTGTTTTCAGCACAATCGTGGTGTTGTTTTTTGTGCAAAAATAGAAGTTCTTGGAATTGGACGAAACTTTTTGACGATTTTCTGGAGGAAAAGAGAAATATTGAAGCAAGGAACCACCAGAGGGGGCCCCCTGGTGCCCACTAGACACCAGGGCGCGACAGCCCCCCAAGCGTGGCGTGGTGTCTAGCAGGCCACTCGTGGCCCATCTTGGCGTGATTCCAACACCCAGAAATCCTATAAATATAAAAAACTCCAGAAATAACCCTAGACAAGAAGTTCTACCGCTTCAGGCCTTTGTAGCCACGAAAAACCAATCTTAAGACGTTCCAGTACCCTGCTGGAGAAGGCAAATCATCTCCGGTTGCCATCTTCATCATCCCGACGGCCACCATGATGAGGAGGGGGTAGTCCACCCTCAGGGTTGAGGGTTTGTACCAGTAGCTATGTGTTTAATATCTCTCTTGTGTTCTTGAGATGTCATGATCTTGATATATCATGGGCCTTGTTAATATAGTTGGATCATATGGTGTTTGTCCCGAGCTATTATTGTGATGAATTGTGTCTTTCACTTTAAGATCTCGTTATGTTGGATTGAACATTCAGAATTGAGAGCACATGATATATGTGTTGCATTTGGATACCCTTAGTGACATTGGGGTATTCAAGTGATTCACTTGATATATGGTGTGGCATCAACTCGCGGATTCCTGAGGTGACATTGCGGTAATCTAGCCACAGTGGTTGTTTGCACGTTTTCATACTATGTTCTCTCGTAGAAATCTTGGTGTGCTCCTTGAAGTTCTTTATGTTGGATTGAGTATTATGATTCTGAATTTTTTATGGTGTTATTTTAGTACCAACCCTTGATAGATCGATCAGAAAGGATAAGTTGTTATCTTAGTACGAACTCTTGGAAAGATTGATCGAAAAGAATAACTTTGAGGTGGTTTCATACCCTACAAACAATTTCTTCTTATGTTATCCACTAGATAGGAACTTTGGAGTGATTCTTCATCACACGTTGAGGGATTGTTATGTGATCTAATTATATTAGCATTGTTGACAGATTGAACTAACGAAAGTACAGATCCTAGGCCTCATTTTCAAGCATTGCAATAGCGTTTGTGTCCACTTATGTTTCTTGCTACCTTGCTGTCTTTATATTTTCATATAAAAAAATCAATATCTACCATCATTACTACACTTGTATCACCATCTCTTCGCCGAACTAGTGTACCTATACAAATTACCATTGTATTTGGTGTGTTGGGGACACGAGAGACTTTTTATTATTTGGTTGCAGGGTTGTTTGAGAGAGACCATATTCATCCTATGCCTCCCACGGATTGATAAACCTTAGGTCATCCACTTGAGTGAATTTTTTTATTGTCCTATAAAACTCTTCGCTTGGAGCCCCAACATGAGTCTACAAGAACAAGTTGTGTATTTGACATCAAGCTCTTTTCTAGCGTCGTTGCCCGGGAGGTGAGTGCTTGAAGGTATATCTTTAGATCTTGCAATTGAATCTTTTATTTTCTTGTTTTACCACTAGTTTGGTTTATAAAAACAAAATTACAAAAAAATGGAATTGAGGTGGTCTCATATTGTTCATCTTTATCATGTCTTCCGTGAAAATGATGGTTGGGAAAATTGTGCTCAATCGCTAGAGGAAGAATTTATGAAAAATTCTTAACGTGAGTTTCTTGAATGATGAGATGATATAAACATTGCTGGTATGAATTGTCTGAATATCTATGATGCTAATGATATTCAAATCTACAAGCTTGGCGATGCTATGTTTGACAAAGATGAGATTTTTAGTCCCCCAAGTTTTGATGAGTAAATTTATTATGATGAAAGCATGCCTCCTAGTTCTGATGATTATAATGATGAAAGTGGGTTTGGAAGGGTGTTAACTCTAGGTACTAATGATCCCACTACTTTGGAGGTGTCAAATCTTTTCATAATGATAAAAGTGGATGTGGAGTGGTCATGACTTTATTTAGTGATGAATCCACTATTTTGGAAGAGGTTTCAATTGACTATGACAATAAAGTTGCTAGCTATGATGATTATGGTGAGGGCATGTATGTTACAAAGAGTAATAAAAAGCATGAAACTTGTAATCATTCTAATTTTCAATTGGATATATCAATCAAGTATCTCATGATTGTTATTTTGTTGATTTTTCTCCCACTGCTATGAATGAGAAGAATTTTGCTTGTGCGGGTAGTAATAAAAATTCTATGCTTGTGCATTATGAAAATAATGTTGTATGTGATAGTTATATTGTTGAATTCATTCACGATGCTATTGGAAATTATTATGAGGGAGGAACATATGCTTGTAGGAATTGCAATAATATCAAGTTTCCTCCCCATGTGTTCAAAGTTTTGAAGTCATGCTTGTTTTGCCTTCCTACGAAAATTGATTCTTGCTCCCATAAATTGTTTGCTTGCAGAATCCCTATGCATAGTAAGTGGTTTAGACTTAAATGTGCTTTTCATGTGACTCATGATGCTCTTTTTGCATGTTTCAATTACTATTCCTATGTGAGCATCATTGAAATCATCATGCCTAGCTAAAAGGCATTAAAGAAAAGCGCTTGTTGGGAGACAAAAAATATTTATCCTTTATGTTTTTGTGTATTAACATGATTAAGTTACTGTATTAATCATGCTTTATAGCTTTTATTTCAATAAAGTGCCAAGTAAAGCCTTTGGGATAGTGTGGATACTTGCTTGTTTGATTCTGTGCAAAAACATAAACTTTTACATCTAGTGTGTAATTTCTATGATTTTACTGGAGCGTCAAAAAATTCTGAAATTTTTGCATAGTTTTTGCATGCAAGTTATCTACGTTGTCCTAATTGTTCAGAATTTTTAGAGTCAGGGAAGTATGGTTTTAATGCAGATCTAACAGACTGTTCTGTTTTTGACAAATTCTGTTTTGCATGCATAGTTTGCTTGTTTTAGTGTTTCCATAACTTATATTGAGTGATATAAATTATGACAATGATATAATACAGTAGGTATTATGTGAGAACCATTATGAATCTTGTCTTGACAATACCTGAGTGAATGATCTATATTTGTCATACTAACCCATCTCATGAAGTTCCGTTAAGTTTTGTGTGATTGAAGTTTTCAAGCTTTGGGTTGGATGCCAATATGAGGATAATAAGGAGCAGAAATAACCTAAGATTGAGGATTCCCAAGGCACCCCAAGGTAATATCTAAGGAAGACTCAAGTGTCTAAGCTTGCGGATGCCCCGGAAGGCATCCCCTCTTTCATCTCCAACATTATCAGTATATCTTACTTGGAGCTATATTTTTATTCATCACATGTTATGTGTTTTGCATGGAGCATAATTTCATTTTGTTGTTCTCTGTTAGATGTTATTTGTAATCTTGTTTGTTAATAAAAAGTTCCAAGAATTGCCATTAGGATGCTTTAATTGCATGTGTGATGTGTGCTGTACAAAAACAGAAACTTTTCCTGTAGTGTTTGAATTATCGTATTTTAATGGAACGCAGAAAGTTTCTAAAAGAATTACAATGTATTGTAATACAGATTATTTATGATTTACTAAAAAATTAAGAATTTTTCGAGATACAGAAGTACACTTTTTAAATAAATTGTATAGACTGTTCTGCTTGGACAGATTGTTGTCATAGTTTTGTTATCTACTTATCCTATAGTTTCCCTGGCTTATATTGGTAGATATAAATGGTGGAAATGATAGTAGACAGTACGTAATGTTTTAAAATTATTATTCAACTTGTCTGGGTAGTACATAAAGAGTTGATTTACTTTTATGTGTACTAACCTATCTCACGAGTTCTTTTCAAGTTTTGCATGGATGAAGTTTTCGAGACTTAGGTGAAACCATGATATAAGAGGAATTAAGGAGACAGAAAAGCTCAAGCTTGGTGATTCCCAAGGCACCCCAAGTAAATATTTCAAGAAGTCTCAGGCATCTAAGCTTGGGGATGCTATGCATCCCACCTCTCTTCATCAAACAAATATCGGTTAGCCTATGTTGAGCCTAAATTTTTATTTCTCCACATGATATGTGCTATTATTGGAGTGTCTTTTGTATTATTTGCTGTTTTAAATAAAATATCAGCTCTGAAAATATTTATTTAGAGAGAGTCCTCACATAGGTACTTAATTGTTTGACTACTCATTGATCTTCACTTATATCTTTTGAGAGTAGTTTGATTGAATTGCTCTAGTACTTCACTTATATATATTTTTAGCATAGTGGTGCTGTTATTTTGAAGAAATATGCCCTCATGATTCACTTAGATTATTTTGAGAGTTAGTATAAACTTTGAAGAAATCCTCTCTTGCTTCACTTATATTATTTTTAGAGTTGAAAATTTTAAAGAAACTTGTGCTCTAGTTCTTCACTTATATTTTTTGGAGAGCTTGTTATTAGCAATGGAAATTTACTTTAAATGAAATTGGTCCCAAAGTGATAGATATCCAGGGGATATATAATAAAAACTTTCACGAAGATCATTGGATATGATAATTTTGATTCCTTGCAATAGTTTTGCGATATGAAAATAGTGATATGTGTGTTATGTTGACGAGTAATTATGCTTTAGTAAGAATATTGGTTTTAAGGTTTGTGATTCCTTATGCATGCACATGAAGTCAATAATTATGCTATGAAATTACATCCTACTTGTGTTGCATTATTTGGTGTTAGTTATGTTTAATGTTCGCTTATGATGGTTTTCGTTCCTTGGTTGGGCGCTTCTTAATCTATTTGCTAGCCTTCACGTGTACTAAGCAAGAATGCTGCTTGTGCATCCTAATCCTAAACCCAAATTTGTGCCAAATGAGTCCACCATACCTACCTATATGAGGTATTTCAGTGTCATTCCAAGTAACTTTGTACGTGCCAACTCTAATGTTCAAAATAAACTTATATTTTTGTGTGCATGTACCGCTCATGGAGCGGCGAGGGGTGGCCGGTATCTTCCATGTTAAATAGGCTATTCTCAAGCTAAGTGTTTATTCACTTGTCATTGCATGAGATTATGACAGTAATAGGGATGCCCAGTCCCAAAATGCAAAGAAAATTTATTTTTGGTTGTCAAATAATAGATTCCTTGTAAACTATTGGTATGGACGGTACCTGTGGATGCAGCTAGCCGTGGAGTGTGAAAGAATGGTGAAAAAGGAGTAAACTTTCTTTTTAGTTTGGGAACTGCCTATGATTTGTTTAGCATGGAAGATATTGCAAACTCTTAGTCGTTTTCGTTGACAAGAAAAGCATGCCACCCAAAGTAATTTTATCTCTCAATTTAAGCTTTGAGCTCTAGCTCCTCTACAAATATATGTTTCCCTCTACGAAGGGCCTATCTATTTACTCTATGCCATTTTTATTTTGAATTCGAGTCTCCATCTTCTCTTATAAAGCACCAACTAAGGAACACTATTATCATACTTGACCATTGGATGTAGCTAATATTTGGGTGTGTTGCATGAATGGATCAATGATTGAGCATGATGGGCCAGGGATAGCGTTCTTTAGCATTGATATTTTGAAAGACTTGGTTGCTTGTTGATATGCTTGAATATCAAAATTTTCATGTCAAATTATACACTATTGCTTTGAATCATATACAAGTCCACATGTCCATGCTATAAAGAAAAGAATATGATGAATATGATAGTTTTCAATTGCCACTCTATCATGATAAGATTTATAAGAAAGAGTTGTTGTTATAACGCTAGGAGAAGTGATTAAAATTATCATTGATCAAACTTATGCACTATGCTTGCATTCACACTTCATAAATTATTTATTTTAAGATTTATCTACTCGAGGACGACTAGGAATTAAGCTTGGTGATGCTGATACGTCTCCAACATATCGATAATTTATGGAGTATTCATGCCATGTTTGCATATGTTTACAGTACTTTTATATGGTTTTGCTGCACTTTATATGATTTATTTATAACCAACCCGGACTGACACTATTTTTAGCAGAACTACCATGGTGTTGTTTTTTATGCAGAAATAAAAGTTCTCAGAATTGGATGAAACTTTTTGACAATTTCTTTTGGAGGAAAAGAGAAATATTGGAGCAAAGAACCACCAGAGTGGACCCCTGGTGCCCACTAGACACTAGGGCACGCCAGCCCCCCAAGGCGTGGTGTCGTGTCTAGTGGGCCACTCGTGGCCCATCTTGGCATGATTCCAGCGCCCAAAAATCTTATAAATATAGAAACCTCCAGAAATAACCCTAGACGAGAAGTTCCGCCTCCGCAGGCCTCTCTAGCTATGAAAAACCAATATGGAGACGTTCCAGTACCCTGTCGGAGAAGGGAAATCATCTCCGGTGGCCATCTTCATCATCCCGACGTACACCATAATGAGGAGGGAGTAGTCCCCTCGGGGCTGAGGGTTTGTACTAGTAGCTACGTGTTCAATATCGCTCTCATGTTCTTGAGATGTCATGATGTTGATATATCATGGGCCTTCTTAATATTGTTGGATCATATGGTGTTTGTCCCATGCTATTATTGTGATGAATTGAATCTTTCACTTTAAGGTCTCTCTATATTGGATTGAACATTCAGGTTTGAGAGCAGATGATATATTTCTTGCATGCAGATACCCGTAGTTACATTGGGGTATTCAAGTGATTAACTTGATATATGTTGTGGCATCAACTCACAGATTCCTGTGGTGACATTGGGGTAATCTAGGCATAGGGGTTGTTTGCACATTTTCATACTATGTTCTCCGATAGAAATCTTGGTGTGCTCCTTGAAGTTATCTGTGTTGGATTGAGTATTATGAATCTGAATTTGTTATGGTGTTATTTTAGTATAAACTATTGATAGATCGATCTTAAAGGATAACTTGTTATCCTAGTATGAACACTTGGAAAGATTGATCGGAAAGAATAACTTTGAGGTGGTTTTATACCGTACAAACAATTTCTTCTTATGTTCTCCACTAGATAGGAACTTTGGAGTGATTCTTTATCACACGTTGAGGGATTGTTATGTGATCCAATTATATTAGCATTGTTTATAGATTGCACTAGCGAAAGTACGGACCCTAGGCCTCATTTTTAAGAATTGCAATACCGTTTATGCCCACTTTTGTTACTTGCTATCTTGCTGGTTTTACATTTTAGATTACAAAAATCAGTATCAACTATCATTACTACACTTGTATCACCATCTCTTCACCGAACTAGTGCACCTATACAAATTACCATTGTATTTGGTGTGCTGGGGACACAATAAACTTTTTATTATTTGGTTGCAGGGTTGTTTGAAAGAGACCAGCCTCATCCTACGCCTCCCATGAATTGATAAACCTTAGGTCATCCACTTGAGTGAAATTTGCTACTGTCCTACAAAACTCTGCGCTTGGAGGCCCAACACGAGTCTACAAGAACAAGTTGTGTAGTAGACATCAAACGGATGTATACATGGTGTAGAAACATGTGAAGCTTGGAAGGCTTAAATATATAGTAGCAAAAGATAACAATAATCAATTCAGAGATGCAATGTTGAATAAACACTCAACGATGGTAATGTGTCGGTCCTAGGATAGTTCGTATTAGAGATGCGAGACTATAACACTAATAGAGTTATGTCCTAGCACAAATAGCAGCAATGGATTGTATGAAGTAGCTCTCAACAACAAGATATAAGTGAAGACCACAATGGCACTAAAGATAATGATGATAAATAACCACGAAGTAGAATATACCAAACTCTCTCTAAAACTTTCCTCTCGAAATAATATATGATATTTATTTTAAATTTTAATAATGCTAGTGATTCAAGCTTTCTAATGCAAAAAGAATCACTCAATTTCGAGTTCATATGAGGAGTCAAAAAAATCAGGAACTGACCTTTAAAACAAAGACAAGCAGTGTTCGCAAATTTCGGAGGGCAAAAAGTCCTATTTAGAAGCTAAATTGGAAGTAACAATAATAAACAAATTTCATGCACTATTCACATGCGGCTCGTCGATAGCTTGAATTTGAGTACTCGTGGAGCCAAAATGAACTTCGTATGAGGGAGATATACCTATTTTCCTAAACACTTCGCAAAACAGATTCCAATACGAATTCAGATATGAGATTGAATCTAAATAGATACAAAATTTGTTTGTTTTTTCAACTTTTTTGACTCTCTATTTTCTTTATTTTTTATTCTATTCTATCTCTTTTTTCTATTTTTTTATTCAAAATAAACCATATAAGATGCATATTGGATCATATCGATTTGGTGGAGAACGACTTTGACAATTTGAGTACAAACATCCATGACATTATGCATTAGCAATTGCTAATTAAAATCCCAGAGGTTATTGACCACGCCGGAGCATGATCAACCTGACCATGAAGGTCTATTCCTGCAAGCAATCAAAGAACACACAAGAATATGATAAATCGATCTGAATATTACGAATATATATGAAGTATTGATACAGTGGGGATGTGAAAGTGGTCTTGGTCTGATCGTTGGACACAAACAAAGAACACGAAGTTGCAATGGCTAACTTTTAACTAAACAAATCCCAATGAAAAAGGTAATGGATTGATATGTTTATATAGGACTAAGGGGTGATGGCTAAGGAGGTGGGAGGATATCCCAAGGCATCCTAAACCTAACCCTAGGTTATACAAGGCCCATGGGCCCAAGTGGAGGTGATGCAACACCTTTTGATTTGGACTTTGACTCGGATTCTGCACCATTGTCGTATCATTTTGGCTCTATCTCCACACTCATAAGGAATTTTAAGGTGAATCCAATTGCGTTGGATAATACACAAAAATATACTTTCCAACAAAAAAGGAATCACCCACTTTGTAGTCGAGATGCAAAAGTTGTTAGCGTTTTGAGTCAGGTATATATGTGTGTACAGTCCGAATCTGAGTGCAGAACATGGGGGACTTGGTCTCTATTTTCTTTTGGGCCAAAAGCGACATGAGAGGACTTCTTTAACAGAACCTCATCATTTTTTATGCGAGAGGACTTCTTGAACAACACATAATCATTCACTTTTCCTTTGTCTTCACACATGGTCCGTACAAGTGTTCAACAATTATGCATTTAGGCATGAAATAAAAATAGATAAAGTATTTTTGTTCAGGATAACATAGATAAATTATTGCATAATTCTTATAAGAAATCACCTCGCAAATATGCATGTATGCAATATTTTTGGTCGTATCCAAGGTAGCCATGTCCCCATCGACTCATCTCTCTCCGTGTTGGTGGTCGTGTGCCCTCCATGTTTTCCACGCACCCCGAGCAATCCAAGATGTTGTCATCGGTGGATCTTGCCGCTGCAACACCATAGGGGACCAGGCGCTGCTGCGATCTCTACTCCCTCCCTCTTTGTCAGGGGCGGAGCTAGAGCAAATATTACCCGATGCACCACTTTAACAAGGTTTAAAAAAATTAATCAACAAATGTATTAAATAAAGGTGTATTTCATAACTTCTAGCACACATTATTGGTTATAACATAAGACGGTTTCTAAAACCAAAATATAGAAACCAAAATATAGCCAAGTACGTACTTGTGTCACAAAAGAGGCTGACCAGAATGCTTATTATAATAATAAAACAAGGATCAAAATTACTTGAAAAAGATCGAGTTGCAGTTCCAAATTCCGAAATACATCATCGGACAACAAGTTCAATAACCTACAAGACACAAATAGAATTGAACTTACTAGTAGAATATAATAAAATGCGCAAATGAAAGTACTTAAATGGCTAAAATTTGAAAGTTACCTTTAGTATGTTCTGTTCCTCCGAGCCATGAAATACTCAACCACTTGAGCATTGGTGACCTTTTTCATTTCTTCTTTCTCCACATAACAAATAACATCATCACTCAAACTATCATCATTAAGACGATTACGCAAGCAAGTTTTGACAAGTTTCATAGCTGAAAAGCATCTCTCAACTGTAGCAGTGGCAATAGGCAAGACAATTACTAGTTTCAAGAAGAGATAAAACAATGGATACATAATGTGCCTCCTGGTCTGCACCATTTTTTTTAAAGCTCGGTGATTGTTGCTATGTTGGAAAAACTATCATGTGTGCGTACATCAGCAATATAGAGGCGTATATCCTTATCAAGATCCCTTAGTTCCCCAGAATCAAAATCTTGAGGGTATAGTTTAGCCAAACTCATGAGATTCTCCAAACTGAAATCATGAAATGAATCTCTTGGACTCAAAGCCGCCGACCAAACAAGTAAATTAGCGGATGTCTCACTGAACCTATTGTCAAGCTCTTGAACTAGCCAATCAAAAGCATCATTGAAATAATCAACTTGATAGTAATGTATGTTTGTAATTCCAGTTACCTTCCTTCTCTTTTTAGGATTAACATATGCTTCTTCCATGTCCAACTCTACAATATCATGTTTCTCACAAAACACATGAACTTCAGCTAGCATAGATTCCCATCCATTTTCTCTAAGGTCATTCAGAACAACTCTAGTTGACCTCACACATTTCATGGCATTTACTATGTCTTGATCCTTCCGTTGCAATGCCAATGATAATGTGTTTGTAGTTGTGAGGATTGTCAACATGAGATGCAAATAGAATACAAAGTCAAAAGATTGAAAATACACTAGAAGACCAAGAGCTTGGTCTCTATTTGTTCTATCAGTGTCTTCTTCTTCAACAAATTCTAGAACTTTAACAACTGACCTGAACATGTCAATCAAACTCTTGAGTGTTTTAGCATGGGAACCCCAACGAGTGTCTCCGGGTCTTTGAAGGCATTGCTCTTGATTTAATCATGTTCCTGTTGTAAGTTGTCCACACCCTAAGGCCTTTCTCATTTCTTCAAGATTAATATCTCTAATCATGTCCCTTCGCTTGGAAGATCCACCCACAACATTTAGCAAGGTAGAAATCATGCTGAAGAAATTACTAACTCCTTTATGCTTTATTACCACAACCACAACAACTAATTGAAGCTGGTGAGCAAAGCAATGAACATAATAAGCTGTGCTACTTTCTCTCATGATCAATGATTTGAGGCCATTAAACTCACCTCTCATATTGCTAGCACCATCATACCCTTGTCCTCTAACTTGATTGTAACTCAATTTATATTTTGCAAAAAGAGAATCAATTGAACTCCTGAGGTATGAAGAAGTTGTTTCTTTCACATGGACAAGACCAACAAAACTTTCTTTAGAATCTCCAAAACTATCAACATACCTCAAGGCCACAACCATTTGTTCTTTGCCAGAGATATCTCTAGACTCGCCAACAAGCAAACAAAACACATTATTGCGAACTTCTTTGAGAATAGATTGCACTATCACATGCGCAAAACCTTCAGCGACATCTTTCTAGACTTGAGGAGCACACATAAGAGAATTTTTGCAGCATCTTTTCCCGCAGCCCTGCGTACAACTGGATCATGCTCAGCTAAGAAGTCACGAACTTCCAAGAAGTTTCCTCTGTTGTGCGATTCCTCTGACTCATCATGTCCCCGGAAAGGCAATCCTTGTTTCAGCAATAGTCTAGCTCTGTCAATAGCGGCATTCAATCGAGCAAAATATGCAACCTTCAAAGCTTCACTTTGAACCTGAATAGCAACATCAATGTGTTGATCTTTTTTCTTAAAATCAAGTAACTTTTTCATTGCTTGACTATGGACACTTCCCACCTCACCAACATGTTCTCTTAACCTTGATTTCATGTTCCAGCTCTTCCAACCATTCACAACGAATGCCTCATATCCAGCTTCTTTCTTGTGATTACGGTCCCTAAATAAGAAGCAAGAAAAACAATATGCCCTTTTCTTCTCTTTGCTGTATTCAAGCCAGCTCTCAAATTCATCAAACCATTCAGGATTGAACTTTCTTTGTTTACCCCCCAAAATCTGTGGATTCAAAATCAATCTCTCTTGGCTAACAAGGTCCATTCAACAAATATTTTCTTCTTACCAGATCTTTCAAATTAGGATGATAATGCTCTATCAATTTTCTCTTGCCCGGATCATATTGAATCTCCACTTCCCAATTTATGCCTTCCTGAACATCCTGTGATGGTGCTTTTCTTTTGAGAAGAAACCTGTCCATAGATACCTATCTGTATTTGACAAATAACAAGTGAGACATTTAGACTTGTATAGACAGATGACGGCGTACGGTGTCGCAAAATTACCGAGCTCCAGATCGGCTGACGGCGTGCGGCTTGCCGGCGTCGCTCGCGTGCGTCCTGTCGCGTCTCGCGTGGTCTGCGCTCTGCGACGTCCGATGCCTTGACGACTGTGTACGCGACGGCCGGCGGTACCGGCGACGGCCGACGGCGAAACTGGCAACGTACGCGGCGGCCGGCGGTATTGGCGATGGCCGGCGGCGAAACTGACGACGTACGCGATGGCCGGCGGCACTGGCGATGGCAGGCGGCAAAACTGGCACGTACGCGACGGGCGGTTAGGTTTTTGATTCCTTAATCAATAGATCGAGCCATCCAGTCCCGATTCCTTAATCAATCGATGGCATGGTTAGGTACGCGACGTGAATACGTGAAAGTGTGATGTAGCTTTTCCTGAATCACCACTCTTGGGCTTCCCTGATGCACCACTCTTGGGCTTCCCTGATGCACTGGGCTTTTTTATTTAATAAGTAATACTAGCTAATTTTTGGACCCGTATTCCAATGCATACGGGTAGGCCCAATGGGCTCCGCCCCTGCTCTTTGTTCCATTCATTCATGCTTCATGGATGCCAACACCACGGCGGGGCTGCAGGACGGTTGCTGCATGCCGGTGTTGTGAGGTCGCCTCGTCCGCGGGCCAGTGCCGCGACAATGCTACTTCTCGAGCTTGCGTTGGTTTTTCCCTTGAAGAGGAAAGGGTGATGCAACAAAGTAGCGATAAGTATATCCCTCAGTTTGAGAACCAAGGTATAAATCCAGTAGGAGTATCAAGATGAGGCACCAATGCACCTGCGCAAAAACAAACAAACTTGCACCCAATGCGATAAAAGGGGTTATCAATCCCTTCACGATTACTTGCAAGGTGAGATCTGATGGTGATGAAAGGTAAAAGGAATAAAAGTGCAGCAAGGTATTTTTGGTAGATCTGAATATATGATGTGTAAAATAGACCCGGGGGCCACAGTGTTCACTAGAGGCTTCTCTCATGATAGCAAGTATTACGGTGGGTGAATGAATTACTGTCGAGCAATTGATAGAATCGTGCAAAGTCATGGCGATATATAAGGCAATGATCATACATATAGGCATCACATCCGAGACAAGTAGACCGATACTGTCTGCATCTACTACTATTACTCCACACATCGACCGCTATCCAACATGCATCTAGTGTATTAAGTTCATAACAAACGGAGTAACGCCTTAAGCAAGATGACATGATGTAGAGGGATAAATTCATACAAAATGATATAAACCCCATCTTTTTACCCTTGATGGCAACAACATGATGCGTGCCTCGCTACCCTTTCTGTCATTGGGTGAGGACACCGCACGATATGAACCCAAAACCAAGCACTTCTCCCATTGCAAGAATTATAGATCAAGTAGGCCAAATGAAACCCATAACTCGAAGAGAATTACAAGGATACGAAATCATGCATATAAGAAATCAGAGGAGACTCAAATAATATTCATAGATAATCTGATCATAAATCCACAATTCATCGGATCTCGACAAACACACCGCAAAAGAAAGTTACATCGGATAGATCTCCGTGAAGATCATGGAGGACTTTGTATTGAAGATCCAAGAGAGAGAAGAAGCCATCTAGCTACTAGCTATGGACCCGAAGGTGTGTGGTGAACTACTCATGCATCATCAGAGAGGCAATATTGTTGATGAAGAAGCCCTCCGTGTCTCAATCCCCCTCCGACAGGGCACCAGAACGGTCCCCAGATGGGATCTCGCGGAGACAGAAGCTTGCGGCGGCGAAAAAGTATTTTGTGGCTCTCTCTGGAGGTTTCAGAATTTTTGGGAATTTATAGGCGAAAGAGGTAGGGCAAAGGAGCCACGGGGGGCCCACGAGCCTGCTAGGCGCACCCCCCTAGGGCGCGCCTAGGGGGCTCGTGTCCTCCCCCGAGACCTCCTTCCTTGGTTCTCAAGTCCTGTGCGTATCTTCTGTTATGGAAAAAATCATTTCGCGGGTTTTATTCCGTTTGGACTCCGTTTAATATTCTTTTCTGAAAAAGGTCAAAAACACGGAAAAACAGAAACTAGCACTAGGCACTGAGTTAATAGGTTAGTCCCAAAAATGATATAAAATGGCATATAAATGCATATAAGACATCCCAAGTTGATAGTATAATAGCATGGAACAATAAAAAATTATAGATACGTTGGAGACGTATCAGACAACATCTCAGATTTGATGACGGCTCAACTGCTGCGACGTTTGCACTCATGTTGCTCCGACGATGTTGTGACCGATATTGCGACGACACCCCATACCGTGGAGATAACTGATATGTCTCCAACGCGTATATAGTTTTTTATTGGTCCATGCTATTATATTATAATTCTAGGATGCTTTTTAGGCATTTACTTGTTGTTTAATGTTATTTTTGAGCACTAATCTATTAACCCAGTGCCAAGTGCTAGTTGTTTTTTATGCATGTTTTTGGCTTTTCATATTTACAGTGTGAAACGGAGTATAAATACCCCGAAACTTTTTAATGATTTTTTATGGACCAAAAGAAGACCTGGAAGCTTCGGGAGAACACCGGAGGCCGCACAAGGGCCCCACAAGCCAACAGGGCATGCCGAGGGGGGTGGTCGTGCCGTGTTGGCTTGTGGCCGCTTCCCTTGGCCTCGGATGCCCCTCTCTGTCCTATAAATTCTAATAAATCCCAAAACCCTAGAGAGCCTCCTGAAACATTTTTTCCGCCGCCGCAAGTCTCTGTTTCGCCGTATGCCCATCTGGAGCCCTGTTCGAGTGCCTTGTCGGAGGGGGGATGGATCATGGTGGGCCTCTACATCAACCTTGCTGCTTCCATGGTGATGTGTGAGTAGTTCACCATAGACCTACGGGTTCATAGCTAGTACCTAGATAGCTCTTTGTTTATGTTCTTCCTTACCAAGAACACCGCGATTCCCACGGTGATCTATCTTATGTAATCACTTTGTTCGGTGTGTTTGTTGGGATCTGACAAATTTTGGTTTTATATTCAGATTATTCACAAAAAAAGATTTGAGTTTCCTCTGAATTATTATTTGATACTAATTTGCATGATCATTATAGCTTCGTAATTCTCTCCGATCTATCGGTTTAGTTTTGCCAACTAGATTGGTTTATCTTTAGTGAGAGAGGTGTGTTGTAGTGGATTCAATCTTGCGGTGCTCTATATCCCAGTGACAAAGCAGAGGACAAGATACATATTTGTATTGCTCCCACTAAGGATAAAACGATGGGGTCATATTAATTCGATTTACTTTGTCTGCATCATGTTATCATTCTTCAAACATTACTCTGTTTTACTTAATACTCTAGATGCATGTCGGATATCGATCGATGTGTGGAGTAATAGTAGTAGATGCATACATGAGTCGATCTACTTGTTTATGGACGTGATGCTTATATACATATGATCATTGCCGTGAATAAATATTGCATAACTATCCGCTTTTCTATCAATTGCCCAATAGTAATTTGTTTACCCACCGTATGCCTTCGAGAGAGAAGCCTCTAGCGAACATTATGGCCCCCAAATCTATCCACATATATTTACAAACACTCTCAATACCTTGCTACCATTTTTTATTTTTATTTATTTTCTATTTTATATCTATCCAACTATCATCTACACTACTCATTTTCTTGCAAGTAACGAGTTTAAGGAGATCGACAATCCTCTTTCCCTCGTTGGGTGCAAGTATGTGCTATTTTGTGTCTAGGTGATGAAAACGGGAAGTTGTGTGATCCTCTCATTGGTTCGATAATCTTGGTTCTCATTGATGGAAATATTTATCTATAATTTCCTGCATCACCCCCTCCTCTCCGGGGACAAATCCCAACGTAGACCACAAGTATCAATAACACAAATAGTTGCACATATTTGGGAGAGCCATACATAATATTTGTCTCTTGCGCTAAAGTTAGAATTTCAAATTCATGCTTTAAAAAAAATCAAGGTTAGGCAAGCAAATACGTATCCAAAATTTTAAATACTCCGGGTATGCCATAGTTGCATTGTTAACCATAGAAAATTATGTTGTGAAAAGGCTGATCATCTTAAAATTTCCCTACAAGATTCTAATTAAGTATTCATGTCATTGGCAATTATGTTTGTAGCTTAATGTTAATTGCAATTATATGATGTTCAATATAATATGTGCTTCCACCCAGTTAGAGAATTATGTATATTTTCGTCACTTAGGGTCTAACTATTTGCTAATGATTGAACGATGGAGAAGTAATTGTGTTGTAGAGAACAGGAAGCAAAAACGAAGGTTTGGATAATGAAGATGAACATATGCTTACAACAAAGAACTGGGTAGCACAGAATGAAAGAAAAGATTGTTAGATGAATGTATTTTGAAAAGGCCATACTTCATGTGCAAGGGCGGGCGCTGCCATGAACGTGCATTAGGTGTGTGTTTTGATGGCTACACCTTGAAGGTTGTCAATGGTTGTAGACCACTATGTATCAAATTTTTCATCTTGAGTTTGATAAGAAGAGGACAAGCGATAAAACAGATGAGTCGGGGTTGTCGTGTTGAAGTAGATAATGTGAAAATATCTATGTCTAAGGACTAGGATGATGGTGTTGGATGGTCTTGAGCCATGCTTACTGGGTTGAGACTTTTTAATATTATTTTTTACCCGTTACAACTCATGATCATGTTTGATACTTCTTTCGTTTTTAATATAAATGTTTAAATAAAATATTAGATAACTATATATAAAGTAAAATGAATAAATCTATAATCTATATATATATATATATATATATATATATATATATATATATATGTAGTTTATAATAAAAACTATTAAAAAAATTATAATTAGAAACGGAGGGGTAGTAATTCCCGAAATGCTTGAGCCCCGCTTAGGCCTCCTCTCCCACCACAAAATCACGTGGGCAATATAAAAACGGAAGAAGCTCAATTAGTAAGTTTATTAACTCACTGAAACAGCCTGTCGTCGTCGGTGGATGGCCTTGCCCATGCCCATGCGAGGCGAATGCATAAACCGATCCGGATCACGGTGCACCGGACAGCGCTGCAGCGTCACCGTCGGTGCTCCACCACCCTCCTCCTCACCCAGGATCACCCGGCCGCGGGGGACAGAGAATATTATCATCCCGCCTCCCTATTATAATCCCGGCCCCTTCCCGTCTCCATCTCGATCTCGCCACCACTCCCCCGTTCCCACTCCCCTCCCGGATCTCCCCATTCCGCCATGGCGATCTCCACCAACGGCTCCTCGCCGCCGGCGCTCAAGTTCCTCATCTACGGCCGCACCGGCTGGATCGGGGGTCTCCTCGGCAAGCTCTGCACCGCGCAGGGCATCCCCTTCGCCTACGGCGCCGGCCGCCTCGAGAACCGCGCCCAGCTCGAGGCCGACATCGACGAGGTCGCGCCCACGCACGTCTTCAACGCCGCGGGCGTCACCGGCCGCCCCAACGTCGACTGGTGCGAGACCCACCGCGTCGAGACCATCCGCGCCAACGTCTGCGGCACGCTCACGCTCGCCGACGTCTGCCGCGCCCGGGGCCTCGTGCTCATCAACTACGCCACGGGCTGCATCTTCGAGTACGACGCGGCCCACCCGCTCGGCTCGGGGGTCGGGTTCAAGGAGGAGGACACCCCTAACTTCGTTGGATCCTTCTACTCCAAAACAAAGGCCATGGTATGCCCTGTACCCATTCTCCCTTGCTTTAAGCTCTGATTGTCCCAAAAATTCTCTCTAGAATGCCAAAAGTGGAAATAGACCGGAACCCCTTTGCTCGATTTACAATGTCAATGCCTCATTGCGCGCTTAAATTTTGAAATGAGCGGCTTGATCATGGAGGGAAATGTGTCTTGCCGGTGGTTGAGATTCCATTGATCTGTAGAGTAGTTGGGAAGGCCTTAAGAGAGATTTGCTAATTTGCTTGTCAGCACCACTGCTATTTCATTGACTATCATTTGGTTAGATCTGCGGTAGTTTGTTGAATACCCCTAATTTCCTGGTCATCCTAATGTTAAAGATTCTGATCACGTGTTAGCTTGGGTTGACTTGATTTAAATTAAGTCAATGAAATCATGCTTACTTATGGGATCAAGTTATGGGGTCTCATTGAATTGCTGGAGTACTCTAACTGGTTTCCCCATCCATGCACACTAGTTTGCTGTTTTGATAATTGCATGCTTCTTCGAATTTGTGCTGCCCACTACGCAGAGCTTTACCAATTTTGACTATGCAAAGTAATTAGCAACTCCGGTTGTATAAACGTCCTGCCTCGATTATGTCTGTTACTAGATCTTAGTCATATTTTGTGCTTAGGTGATTGTTACCACTTGCCAAAGTCATTTCATCTTATTTTAGAATGTTTGCTTTATTGGTGTTGTAAAATTGTCGTTTAAATTCTTGAATCGCATTATAAGCGCATTACACTCAAAACCAGTATAATCTGATATGACTTAACACATTATGCAAAAGGGTCCGTTGTGCTACTGCTAACCTGGTTGGATAAGAAAGGACAAAGTTTGACAACTATAGATATAAAAATTGCAATACAAAATGAACCAACTGAATTTCTAGGCTTGGGTGAAAATTGTACGTGATAGTAACAATAATAGTGATGTTCACCCCAAGCAACAAAAAGACTGATGTTTGTGATGTGCTTTTAGCCTTTAGGTAACTAAAGTTAAGACACTTAGGCTTGCAGTACGGAAGTGTGTTTATTTTCCCAGGAATTTGTTGACAATTATGACTTCTGCCAACTGCCTGAATGCCATGAACTCCTATCCTGGAAAGCAGATGTTTATTTTGAAAGCAAAAGATGCCCTTGTTAGCAGGACCCTTGTCAATTTGAATTCCTTATATTTTTACTTGACACTGAGACACAGAATATAAGCAGTACATGTATTTGCACTTGAATGTACATCGTTTGGTTGGGCTGATTCTGTGATCTGTATGCTCTGTGCACTATTAGAAGATACTGTGATGCTCGTGGAACTTAAGAAAAGAACTGAACAGCACTGTAGGTATGCAATTGTAGATATTACTCAAGAAACTCTGTTTCCCTCATGTTGCTTTCTTTTGAATGTTTTTTTGTGCTACATGCCTACATCATCATAGGGACGAGTGGATTGTTCATTTTGTTTTGATAGAGTGGCTAATACTTAATGTAGTGATATATATATTTAACGTCCTACGACTCTACAGGTAACAGTCTCCTAGGACAATTATTAAGGTACCTTTTTGATATTAAAGGAACTAACTGATGTTTTAGAAAAAGAGGGGGGGGGGGGGGGTCATATGATAAACGGACAGTGTGTTCTTCAGAGATGATGTCTTTTGGTGTCACATGGGTGCATAACAAAAACAACAACAACGACAAGAACAACAAAGCCTTTACTCCCAAACAAGTTGGGGTAGGCTAGAGGTGAAACCCATCAGATCTCGCGACCAACTCATGGTTCTGGCACATGGATAGCAAGCTTCCACGCACCCCTGTCTGTGGCTAGTTCTTTGGTGCATAACAATTAGTTCAAAACAATTAAATTGCACCAGTTAGACTTAGTAGCTTAAAATCGGAGTTTTATCTTTTGCTGATGCACGAATCCTGAAGTCTACCCGAATGTACCTTATTTCTCAATCTTCATACAAATAACAAAACCCTTAAAAAACGTATTTAAAATTTGACAAAATTGTAATGACATATAGTAGATGCAGATTTTCAAAGAGTGATAACTGTCCAATATATGACTATAGCATTAGCCAGCCATCCTACTTTTCTTATTTGGCATCAACTGTAACATGAAAAGCCTGTTCATATTCTACATTTCTACATAACCAAATTCATCCTTAATTAATGATCATGATTGAGAAATAAGCCTGTCCAATAGGTCTTACTTCCAAAGAAGTTAGCATTGGACTTTAAAATGCTCAACTTACTATCCATTGAATACTGAAATGATCATAGGTATTTATTTTAACGAAAAGTTTCTACATAGGCAAAAGCTCAAATAGGCAGATCTATGACTCAAAAGAATACCTGGTTTAATCTCAGAGAGCAGATTTTGGTGAAAATAATACCCGGTTAATTGTGCCATTGTCCGTATCCGTATCTGTGCTCATTACCATTATTTTCATGATAGTTTGCTACTTTTAATTAATCCCTCTGTAAACTTTTATAAGACGTTTTAGGTGAGGGATTATGTTATTAGAAGAAGTATTTCAGGGTGAAGCTAACATTTACCTTCAATAGGTTGAGGAACTGCTGAAGAATTACGAAAACGTGTGCACCCTTCGTGTAAGGATGCCTATTTCATCTGATTTGTCCAATCCTCGCAATTTCATCACAAAGATCACCCGGTATGATAAGGTTGTGGATATCCCAAATTCAATGACAATATTGGATGAACTTCTTCCCATCTCAATTGAGATGGCGAAGAGAAACCTCACCGGAATCTGGAACTTCACTAATCCTGGTGTGGTGAGCCACAATGAGATACTGGAGATGTACAGGGATTACATCGATCCAAACTTCTCCTGGAAGAACTTCAACTTGGAGGAGCAAGCCAAGGTCATAGTAGCACCGAGGAGCAACAATGAACTTGACACTGTTAAATTGAAAACGGAGTTCCCAGAACTTCTGTCAATCAAGGAGTCGCTGATCAAAAACGTTTTCAAACCAAATCAGAAGACATCCAAGGCTTGACCAAATGGAGCAGTGTGCACAGAGCCTTATGTTGATGTTACTTGTTCGACATACATTTACATCGCTCTCCGGTGCTAATCCAATAAGCATGCGTAGTGTTTTATTCCGTCCCGGTCGTGTGCACGCATTGTTGTTGCAGGAGATAGTTTCTTATAGGAAGTCACCATCCCTTGTCATTACCAGATTATTACACAGAACACCACATGGTGTTGCTATTGTATCCTATGAATACGGTGGGAAATGGACCGAGTGAGGAACAGGGTCCTCTGTTGTATTGTACTATCACATAACTGGAGTGCATCATTTTTTATAAAGTTTGGTAGGAGATTGCTTTGGACCCATTGCTTTGGACCCTGCAATATGTTGCTGCCTGTCGGTTCGTTCATGATAAAAAGAAATATTTGCCCACATGGGATGGTATTGACTGTGGACATTTGTGCCGTGAAAGTGTAAACGCCACCCTCCATTTCTTTTCTATTTTCGGAAACAGGCTTCGAGGCCTGATTTATTTAAAAGCCACGAAGCTTAAACACTCCAAAAAACACCCTCCAAACATGACCTCAGTCCCGGGGAAGATCAGGAGGCTGACATCCGAAGCAATAGTTTGACCTCGCCATTTAGTAGGTTGACCAAAATCTCCTGTTCTATTCAGCAACTAGGTGTAATATAAATTGTTTTTATATCCGAAAAATGGTTATTGTAATTGAAAAAGCCATTTTTCATGTGTTTCAGGCCGGGCCGACCCGGGCTTGGGCTTTTCATATCAGCCTTTGTCAAGCCAGAGCGAAAACTCATCATTTAATATATGTTCTATGAAAATATATCCACAATGAATATAATTGTATTGATTTGGTATTTTAGATGAAAAAGATTCTATAAGCTTGACCAATGTTTATACAATTCGACTTTGATATTTTCAATATACTTCTTATTTTGGAATGGAGCAGTAAAGGTATCTCTAAAGGCGTGACTGCAGCGTTTCAGTGCCCATGCTCATCTGCATCCGGTTAGATTTTTTTTTCAAAACAAGTACTAATTTCTTTTAAAAACTTTTATTTTTTCCCATGGTAGATAAGTTCTTGCATGAGGTCCACTTCAATTTTCAGATCATTTGACATCTGAGCAGCTCTCAGCAAAAAATATAAATCAGGTCAAAATTGTGGATAAACATTAAACTATTTTAAAAAAATCGTCATCGAGCTGTACGTGTGCTGAACGCGGAGGCGCCGTTCGTTCGACACTTGATCGGGATGGATCGTGATGGGATCGTGAGACGGATCGTGATGAGATCGCGGGACGGACTGCGACTTGGATCGCGAAGATGTTCGACTACATCAACCGCGTTATATACACTCCCGCTTAGCGATCTACAAGGGTATGTGGTTCCGATCTCTCCTCTCGTAGATTGTCATCACCATAGATAGATCTTATGTGTTCGTAGGAATTTTTTGTTTACCATGCAACGTTCCCCAACAGTTTATACTTGGGCATGTACCGCCCCAACCAAAACCCAGGGGTTATTCCTCTCAGGTTGGGGCACGGTACTTGCTACTTGTGAGTTGCGTTTGGTTTTTCCACGAATAGGAAGGGTGAAGCAATATAGTAGCTGATAAGTATTTCCCTCAGTAGGAACGAAGGTTATCGAACCAATAGGAGAACCACATAAATTCCCGTCTTCAGCAACTACACACACAAAAGCAAACACTTGCACCCAACGCGGGCAGGAGGGTTGTCAATCCCCTTGAACTCGTTACTTCCAAGAATTAATTATGACAGTGATAGATATAATAAAAGAAAAGTAAAAAACAAATTAATAAAATTACAACAATGTATTTTTGTTTTTAGCAATACTATTAAGTAGACTTGGGGGCCATAGTTTTCACTACAGGATTCTCTCGAACACATAGCATACGATGGTAGACAAATTACTGTTGGGTAATTGACACAAAGCGCATAGTTATGATGTTATTCACGACAATGATCATGTATATATGCATCAGTTCCAAAACAAGTAGGCCAAAACGATTCTGCATCTACTACTATTACTTCACTTCGAGAGCGCTTCTATGCTTGCCTCTCTAGGTATCAAGTTCATGAAAAATAGAGTAATATTTTAGGCAAGATGAAATGATGTAGACAAAGTACACCCAATCAATATGAATAAACCCCATTGTTTATCCTTAATGTTAACAATACAAATACATGTCTTGTCCCCTTCATTCACTCGGATATGGAGCACCTCAAGATCGAACCCATTACAACGCACCACCCCACTGAAGATAAATCAATCTAGTTGGCCAAACCAAAGGGACATATCAGAGAGAAATACAAATCTATAACAATCATCCATAATAAAGTTTAGAAAAGATTCAATTACTTTCAATGAATAATTTGACTACAAACCCACAATTCATCGGATCCCAACAAACACACTACAAAAAAAGATTACAGTGTATAGAACTCCAAGGAGATCGAGGAGAACATGGCATTGAAGATCAAAGAGATAGAAAAAGCTATATAGCTACTAACTATGGACGTGTAGGTGTGTGGTCAACTACTCACACATCATCATGGAGCCATCGAGGTTGATGTAGACAACCTCAATGATCGATTACCTCTGGAAGATTACCAGAAATCGGTGGACTCCAAAAGACCCGAAACTTCACGAAGAATTCTGATGGAATATACAAGAATTATTGGGCCAAAAAATATACCAAAGGGGGCCACAAGCCAATATGGCGCGCTGTAAGTGCATCGAGTGCCCCTTAGTGATTTTGGTGGTTTGAAGACTTATAGGTTAAGTATCTAATGTGTTTATGAGTGTACACATGATCTAGAAGTCGCTGAGGAGTTTGAAATATTCAATGAATATCGACCCCTAAAAATGTATATCTTCGGCTGAAGAAATTGGTCTGAAGCTGAAGAATTGAATCGCGAACAAATTGCGATGAAATTGATATTCCTCATGAAGATATTGAAGATGAGGGATTCGGTGTGTCCTGAAGAAAATCAATCTGAAGACTTTGAAGCATGAAGATTTATTCTTTCTGTTTTATTTTCTTCACTCTTGAGTCATAGGAACACCGTACTGTTAAAGGGGGTCGAGGTAACACTTCGGAATGAATTTCCTCATGATGCTCAATCCAAGACTAATCCTACCAAAAGCCTCAAGTGAGAAATATGAGAGACATGAGGACTCTCTCAGTTGAGGGTCCCGACCATTAACGTAATTCGCGCCACATCACGGATCTTATCCACACCAACGGTCACATTATTTAAGGGCAATAATGTCAAATCTTGTTGGGATGCTCCCAGGCTATAAATAGCCGCCCCACAACCATTAGCTGGTTGGCTGCTCCATGAGAAACTGACACTTGTCATTTAGAGCAACCCAAATTCCTCAGTGTCTTCGAGAGTAAATCATCAGTGAGGAAATACCCCAAACACCAAACCACAAACCAAAAACCAAGTGATTGAGCATCACTGAAGAATTTGTTCCTGTGTGGGACTGAAGCCTTTTACCTTTGAGGACTGTGCATCCTCCAGACGGTTAGGTGTCATGGTCTAGAGAAATCCAGCAGTCAATTGTGGATCACCGGGTGGCCAAGTTTGTGAGGGTTTGGAAGTCTGCCCTGAAGACTTAACACGAGTGTTGGGCGAGGACTGTGTGTCCTTAGCTTAAGGAGAATACGGTAGGGACTGTGTGTTTCGGGACTGTGTGTCCTTTGGTTTCAATACCAAGCCGCTCCTAACCAGACGTACAACTGTCACAGCAGTTGGAACTGGGTCATCAACCAATGTCTTCACTGTGATACGGGTTCTATTTCTTCAACTCTTTCAATTCCTCAATATTGTATGTTGAAGATTTTCATTGTCACTGTTTGAAGAATTTGCTGAAGACTTTCTCTGAAATTCCTCAACCTCAAATTCTTCACGTGAGTTAATCCTCACCTGTTTTCTCTGTGCCTACGTACCGTGCAAACTGTTTTTATTTCTCATCTTGAAAACTGCTGTAGTGATACTTTGCACCGCTGATCCTTTGCTGTTTCCGCTGCAAGTTAGTCATCAGTGAGGAATTTCCTCAAAAGGAATTTCCTCAGTGATGAAATTCTAAAAATCTCCTATTCACCCCCTCTAGTCGATATAACGCACTTTCAGTTGGTATCAGAGCGAGGTACTCCCTTGTTCTGTGTGATTTTGGTTTAACCACCTGGAGTTTTAGTTATGTCAACTGCATGCATGATCAAGGTTACTGCAGGATGTCCTACTTTCGAAGGAAAGGACTTTCCCTTCTGGAAGACCAAGATGCAGATGCATCTACAAGCTATTGACAATGATCTCTGGTATATTGTGGAACATGGTGTTCCTCTCATCACTGCTACTGTCTCTGCCGCTGATGTGAAGAAATTCAAGCAACTTGATTCTCAAGCGAAGAATATCATCTGTGGCCATCCGAGCAAAGGTCAGTATGGCAGAGTGAGTGCTTTGGGCTCAGCAAAACTAACCTGGGAAAGGCTGTCCAAAGTAAATGAAGGAGTATCAACCGAGCGTGATTCTCGTGTTGATGTTCTCCGCAATCTCTTCAATCGCTTCAAGAGGCTTGACAATGAAAGCTGCCAAGATACCTTTGATCGCCTCACTGACATATCAAATGAACTGCAAGCACTGGGAGCTCGAGACATTACTGACCATGAAGTTGTGAAGAAACTGCTAAGATCTCTGGATTCATCATTTGATATTTTGGTTCTGATGATTCAAGAAAGACCAGACTACAAGATGCTTGATCTTGCTGATATACTTGAAAGACTTAATACCCTTGAATTCCAACAGGAAGAAAAGAGAGATCTATATATACCAAGCTACTCTAGACCTCGTGCACTGAAGGCCAAAGCAATTTCCTCATCTGAAGAAGAAGACTTGGATTGCAGCATTGGTGATCCTGAAGAACTTGGACAGGAGCTAGCAATGCTCGTGAGGAAATTCCAGAAGTTTACAAGACGTGGCTAGTTTGGTAAATCTTCAAGAAGAGATATGAGGAAAGCAGAATCTTCATCTGAGGACTACAAGAAAAGAACATGCCACAAATGCAAGAAATCAGGTCACTACATTGCTGATTGTCCTCGTTGGGTGAAGGAATCAAAGAAGAAGAAATACAAGGATGAAAGTTCTGATGACTTGAAGAAAAATATTTACGGAGAAATAAAAGTTCTCGGAATGACCTGGACATTTACGGAGAATTTTTGTGGAATATATAAAAAATACTCGCGGAAGAATCAACGGAGGAAGTGGAGCGTGGAGCCTACAAGCCCACCAGACGCGGGCCCCCCTGGCCGCGCCTGGCAGGCTTGTGGGGCCCACAACGCTCCACCGCCTCCAATCTCAAGTCTATTTAGTCCGTTTCATCCGGAAAAAAAATCAAGGAGAAGAGTTCATCGCGTTTTACGATACAGAGGCGCCGCCACCTCCTATTCTTCCTCTGGAGGGCAGATCTGGAGTCCATTATGGGCTCCGGAGAGGGGAAATCATCGCCATCATCATCATCAATCTTCCTTCATCGCCAATTCCATGATGCTCTTCACCGTTCGTGAGTAATCTCATCGTAGGCTTGCTGGACGGTGATGGGTTGGATGAGATCTATCATGTAATCGAGTTAGTTTTGACGGGGATTGATCCCTAGTATCCACTATGTTCTGAGATTGATGTTGCTACTACTTTGCCATGCTTAATGCTTGTCACTAGGGCCCGAGTGCCATGATTTCAGATCTTAACCTATTATGTTGTCGCCAATATATGTGTGTTCTTGATCCTATCTTGCAAGTTGTAGTCACCTACTATGTGTTATGACCCGGCAACCCCGGCGTGACAATAATCGGAACCACTCCCGGAGATGACCATAGTATGAGGAGTTCATGTATTCACTAAGTGTTAATGCGTTGGTCCGGTTCTTTATTAAAAGGAGAACCTTAATATCCCGTAGTTTCCATTAGGATCCCGCTGCCACGGGAGGGATGGACAATAGATGTCATGCAAGTTCTTTTCCCTAAGCACGTATGACTACATACAGAATACATGCCTACATTACATTGACGAACTGGAGCTAGTTACATATCTCTCCGTGTTATAACTTTTGCATGATGAATAACATCCGACATAATCATCCATTACCGATCCAATGCCTACGAGTCTTTTCCTACTGGTCCTTGCTACGTTACTTTGCCGCTACTGCTGTCACTGTTGCTACTGTTACTCTGTGGCTACTGCTGTTACTTTGCTGCTACTGCTGTCACTTTGCTGCTACAGGTTACTGTTGCTACTGCTGCTATCACACTACTCTGCTACTGATACTTTGCTGCAGATACTAAATCTTTCAGGTGTGGTTGAATTGAAAACTCAACTGCTAATACTTGAGAATATTCTTTGGCTTCCCCTTGAGTCGAATCAATAAATTTGGATTGAATACTCTAGCCTCGAAAACTGTTGCGATCCCCTATACTTGTGGGTTATCAAGACTATTTTCTGGCGCCGTTGCCGGGGAAGCCAAAGTCAAGAATAGTCTCCCGTCAACGTGCTATTTTTTGGCGCCGTTGCCGGGGAAGCACAACTATATTCTCTGAGTCACTTGGGATTTACGTCTGCTGATCACTATGGGGAATCCAAAAGATCCAAGAACTGAAGTCTTGCCTTCAACTAGGAGGACAGGTAAGGAACTGCCATCTAGCTCTGCACTTGATTCACCTTCAGTTATGAGTAAGCTTCCGACACCACCTCCTGCTAGAAATCTTGATATGTCGCCTGTGCTTGATGATGCTACTTCTGCTGCCCATGATGCTTATGATGATGCTATGCTTGATACTGCTTTGCCACTTGGTGCATTCCTTGATGCACAAATTGCTAGAGTTACTGCTGATGCTTATGATGCTTCTGAAACAGCTGATACTATTGAAGTAGAACCTGCTATTATGCTTGATATGCCTGAGTGTTATGTTATGGAGGGAGAGATAGCTGAGGATTTTCTTGCGTGTAAGGATAGCTATGATGTTGAGAATTTACTGCGCAAGTGGAAAGAAAATCTCTAAACGCTAGGATGAAATACGACTCGAAGTTTGCTACTTCGCCTATCTTTGTGACCGATAAGGATTATGAATTCTCTGTCGACCCTGAGTTAATCACTCTGGTCGAATATGATCCTTTTCACGGTTATGAGTCTGAAACGGTTGTAGCCCATCTTACCAAACTACATGATATATCCACCCTATTCACGAGGGAGGAAAAGATCCGCCACTACTATATCCTCAAGCTGTTTCCTTTCTCGCTAAAGGATGATGCTAAGACTTGGTTCACTTCTCTTGCTCCTGGTTGTGTGCGTAGCCCCCAGGATATGATCTACTACTTCTCTGAAAAATATTTCCCTGCCCATAAGAAGCAAGCTGCCTTGCAGGAAATATACAACTTTGCGCAAGTTGAAGAAGAGAGTCTCCCACAAGCTTGGGGGAAGCTCGTCCATCTACTGAATGCTTTGCCTGATCACCCTCTTGAGAAGAATGAAATACTTGATATCTTTTATAATGGACTTACCGATGCTTCTAAAGACCACCTAGATAGTTTTGCTGGTTGTGTTTTTAGGGAACGAACTGTAGAACAAGCTGAGATCCCATTGAATAACATCTTCTGCAATCAGAATGCTTGGACTATTCCCGAACCACCTCCTAAGCCAACTCCTAAGAAAAGAGGTATCCTATTCCTCAGTCCTGAAGATATGCAAGAAGCTAAGAAATCTATGAAAGAGAAAGGCACTAAATCTGAAGATGTCAAAAATCTACCCCCGTCGAAGAGATCTATGGTCTTGATAACCCGATACAGGTAGTAGAAGTAAATTCTCTTCGTAGATTCGATGAGAGTGATATTCCTTTTGATAAACCTGCTAGCTTATGCCTGGATGAATTCGACAACTTTGTTGCCAAACAACAAAGTTTCAATAATTATGTTAGGAGACAATTGGAACAAAATGCTCGTATGCTTAGTCATTTAAGTGCTTGTGTGGACAGAAACGTCAATGATCTTAAGCTTCTGAGTAAACATGCCTCTATGGTTACTACTCAAGTAGAACAAGTACTTAAAGCTCAAAATGACTTGCTCAATGAGTTGAATGACAATTATGTCAGAGTCGTCACTAGAGGCGGTAGAATGACTCAGGAACCTTTGTATCCTGAGGGTCATCCTAAGAGAATTGAACAGTATTCTCAAGAAGTTAGCACTGATGCACCTAGTCATCCTAGAAAGAAGAAGAAAGATGATAGGAACTTGCACGCTAGCAACCCTGTTGCTGCTACACCTGAGAGTCCAAATGATGTCTCTGTCTCTAATGCTGAAACACAATCTCGTGATGAACATGAGCCTGATGATAATATCAATAGTGATGTTCATGATTATGCTCAACCTAGCAATGATAAGGATGTGGAGATTGAACCTGATCTTGATAACCCACAGCCTAAGAATAAGAGAGACGATAAGAACGACTTCACTGCTAGGAAGCATGGTAAATAAAGGAACCATGGGTTCATAAACCCATGCCCTTTCCTCCCAAACCATCCAAGAAAAAGGATGATGAGGATTTTGAGCGATTTGTTGAAATGATTAGACCCGTCTTTCTGCAAATGCGTTTGACATATATGCTCAAAATGTCTCCGTATGCTAAGTACATGAAGGATATTGTTACTAATAAGAGGAGGATACCTGAGGTTGAGATTTCCATCATGCTTGCTAACTATACTTTCAAGGGTGGAACTCCTAAGAAACTAGGTGATCCCGGTGTGCCCACTATACCTTGCTCCATTAAAGGCAACTACGTTAGAACTGCTTTATGCGACCTTGGAGCCGGTGTTAGTGTTATGCCTCTCTCTCTTTATCGTAGACTTGAACTGGATAAGTTGACACCCACTGAAATCTCCCTGCAAATGGCCGACAAATCAACCGCTTTCCCTATCGGCATTTGCGAGGATGTGCCTGTTGTGGTTGCTAACGTTACTATCTTAACGGACTTTGTTATTCTGGATATTCCCGAGGATGATGCCATGGCGGTCATCCTTGGAAGACCCTTTCTAAATAGTGCAGGGGCTGTTATTGATTGCAACAAAGGCAATGTCACTTTCCATGTCAACGGTAATGAGCATACGGTGCACTTTCCGAAGAAACAATATCGAGTACATTGCATCAATGCTATAAAAAAAACTTCATCGATTCTTATTGGGAGCTTTGAATGCCCTATACCTAGTGTCAAGATGAAGTATGTTTTGCTTGTTGGGGATATTCACATCCTCATTGAGGTAACTTAGTGACTATTCAAAATTCTCCGTTTCCTTTTGCGATTCAAAAAAGTTTGTCAAGGAGACTTGATCAACCTCATTGATGGATTTCTTTCGATGACCATGAGATGGATGAATCGAGGAATCACAAACCTCTGTTCCAAGCTTTCACCTTTGGTTTCTTAGAAGAAAAATGATAGATTTAATTTAGTTTTCCCTGTTTTCTGCTTTTAGCGTCCCGTAGAAAAGTACCCCGAAAATAAAAGTTCTCCGAATGTCGTGAAAATCAAGTATGATTTTTTTGGAATTTTTGAAAAATACTGAGACGAAGAGCTAGTGAGGGGGATGCACCAGTGGGCCACAAGCCGTGGAGGCACGGGCACCCCCTGGCCACGCCTACCAGGCTTGTGGGGCCCACGTGCACCCCCTCCACTCATTCTAGCTCCCATCTGCTTCCCCTACCTCCAGAAAAAATCATTTCGTAGCTCAGACCCGTGTTCTTGCTCTTCTTGCTGCGATTTTCGATCTCCTTGTGCAAATCACCATTCACCAAGCTGTTTTGGGGAGATTGCTCCTTGGTATGTGACTCCTCCATTGGTCCAATTAGTTTTTGCTCTAGTGCCTCATACTTCGCGTATTTTTGCTGCCTTGGTGACCCTGTTCTTGAGCTTTACATTCTAATTTTAGCTGGTCCCAAGTAGTTTTGATGCGTAATATGGCCTCTAGGCACTTGTGGGAGTAGTTTCTACAAGTTTAGTTGAGCCTTGTTCACTTTTCCTTTGGGTCACTGAAAATTTCAGAAAAGGAAGATGTTTAGGAGAAACTTTCATGGTGGTTCCTCAAGCAAGAGAGGTCCTCGTCTTGCGATTCAGGAGCCCGATCCTTACCAACCGAGGAACGCACAGATACAACCATGTGAATGGCCTTCTGATGAATTCATGATTGAGGCAGGTTTCAAAGACGAGTTTGATACACTTGTTCACAACATCGGACTTGATGAATTCATCTCCGATAAATGTGAACAATATGTTGCTCTCACTGCCTATTTTGTTCGTAGATTCAAATTTTCAGTTGGCCATGATACATCTTACTGTTTGATCTCTATGACAAATCGTATACCATGGATTTAGAGGATTTCAATAGAATTTGCAAGATACTTATTTGGGGTAGTCTCAATGATCCTCCTAAATCTCTGGTTAGAGATTTTTTTCTGGTATAACTGTCGGAGAAACTAGAGATATTACACAGGCTACCATGGGGAGCATTCATTTTCCTGCCTTGCATTATTTTGCCCTCTTCATAGGCAGATGCATTAATGGCAAGATTGAGCATTGTCACCTCTGCGCACCCGACCTTAGTGTTCTTAAGAGCGCAGTTACGGGTGATAAAAGTTTCAACATGAGAGCTATAATAGCAAGGATGCTGAATAATAATGCTAATGAAGGAGATTTCTTTGGTGGGATCTATGCCACTCGCATAGCAAATTTTGTTGGAGTACCCATCCGCGAAGGAGATCCCCGCTCCATACAGCTTACCTTGACCGCACTGCTTTGACACGCTATCAGTTCCTTAAGAGGGATGATGAATCCCTCCTATACCGTTTAATATTTAACCGGCAACGTGTTTTCCATATTACCCTTCCTGCTCCTGCATTCTTTGAATTTCAGGTCAAACGGAGATATTACATAACTAGAGGAGAGGCACAGGAGTATGAGAGGGAGGCAAAGGCTGCTCGTCTCCGTGAGGTAGCTATTCAGGCAGTGGCTGCAGCGCTCCCGTACAACCCCCATTATGATTTTGGGTATCGCCCGGACAATCCTTGGGAGTAGACCAACTTAGGCCAAAAGCCTAAGCTCGCGGGAGTACGTGTTTCTCACCGACTTTATATTCTTGTTTACGCTTTCACTTTGTTAGTCGGTGTTCATACTTTGCCACTGTACATCCATGCTAGTTTATTTCTTTTTCTCGTTTTCTTTTCGTTTGTTTGTCTAGTTTGAGAAAACCCCAAAAAGATTTTCTTGTTCTTCTTTTGCTTGTTGGGAGCTTTCTCGTGTAAATAGTTTTCTTTTTCTTTGGGTCAAGGTAGAAGACCATGGTTACAATGTTTAGTGGCTCTCACATACTTATGTGTTTATCTGTTAAAGAGCCATATTACTTTGTCTTGTCCTTTGTGTTTGCTTGCAGATTCCAGCTTAGTCCAATGCACGAGCACGCTTATTATTGTTCACATCATTCGGTCGTGCAAGTGAAAGGCAATAATGACGATATATGATGATGTGACTGAGCCTGGAAAAGATGGTATGAACTCGATCTATTTTGTTTTTGTAAATATGACTAGCTCATCGTTCCAAATTCAGCTTTGTTGTGAGAGAAACATGTTTGCAATGACAACTTAGAGATCATAGTTTCTGATGCCATGCTTAATTAGCTAGGAGCTTATAATGGTTTGTCTTGGATGCCAACATGAATCTTGAGATGATTATGATGTAGTATGATAGGATGGTATCCTCCTTTGAATGATTCAAGTGGCTTGACTTGGCGCATGTTTACGCATGTAGTTGAAACAAAATCAACATAGCCTCTATGATATTCATGTTCATGGTGATTTATGTTCTACTCATGCTTGCACTCAATGTTGGTTAATCTCAATGCATCTTGATGACTGTTGTCGCTCTCTAGTTGGTCGCTTCCCAGTCTTCTGCTAGCTTTCACTTGTACTAAGCGGGAATACTGCTTGTGCATCCACTTCCATAAACCCAAAGTTGTTCCATATGAGTCCACCATACCTACCTATATGCAGTATCTACCTGCCGTTCCAAGTAAATTTGCATGTGCCACTCTCTAAATCTTCAAGAAATAATCTGTTTTGCATGCCCAAACCGCTCATGTGGTGACAGGAGGCTATCAGTATCTTCCATGCTAGGCGTGTTATCCTCGATATGTGTTTATTCACTATCATTCACGAGAAAGGGGCCGGTAATTGGAATGCCCGGTTCCATGCTCAAATCGAAAAGATAATTGCAAACAAAACCCCCCTGGATTGATGTTGGTATGGACGACACCCGAGTATTCGGCTAGTCGTGGAGTGTGATTGATCGGTGGTGGGGGAGTCAAAACTTTACTTTTCTGTTTGGGAACCGCCTATAGCATGTGTAGTGTGGAAGATGGTGAGAACTCTTGGTCATTGCGTTGACAATGAAAGCATGCCACCCAAAATTATTATCTCTGTTTTAAAATCTTGAGCTCTGGCACCTCTACAAATCGATGCTTCCCTCTGCGAAGGGCCTGTCTATTTAAGTTCCTGTTGAGTCATCCTCTTCTTATAAAAGCACCAATTAGAGAGCACCTCTGTCATTTTTATGATTTTCTTTTAACTGTGATTGAGTATGACTGTGACTGGATCTTCTTTGCCATGAATTACAATGTTTAGTCAGCCTTTGGTCTTTGAAGGTGCTCTGCATTTATGTTTTGCGGTTTCAGAAAGAGCTAGCGAGATACCATCTATTTACACTGCTTCATGCTTGTTTTGATTGAAGTGTTGACGTTTGAAACTTATTATTATTTGCCCGCTAGTTGATTATGCCATTGATATGAGTTTACCGTGAGACCTAGATGTCATTTGCTTATTTGGTTAGCTTGTGATCTTGCTGAAATTCTGGATATGAGTTAGACATAGTTGCAACAACAAGATCAAACAGAGTTCGTAAAAGTTTTTCTTTTGTCTCTTTCAGTTTGTCAACTGAATTGCTTGAGGACAAGCAAGGTTTTAAGCTTAGGGGAGTTGATACATCTCCATCGTATCTACTTTTCCAAACTCTTTTGCCCTTGTTTTGGACTCTAATTTCATGAATTGAATGGAACTAAGCTGGACAAATGCTGTTTTCAGCAGAATTGCCATGGTGTTGTTCTTGCGCAGAAATAAAAGTTCTCGGAATGACCTGGAAATTTATGGAGAATTTTTGTGGAATATATAAAAAATACTGGCGCAAGAATCAACAGAGGAAGTGGAGCGTGGAGCCCACAAGCCCACCAGGCGCCCCCCCTGGCCGCGCCTGGCAGGTTTGTGGGGCCCACAACGCTCCACCGCCTCCAATCTCGGATCTATTTAGTCCGTTTCGCCCGGAAAAAAATCAAGGAGAAGAGTTCATCGCGTTTTACGATACGGAGGCGCCGTCACCTCCCGTTCTTCCTCTGGAGGGCAGATCTGGAGTCCGTTCTGGGCTCCGGGGAGGGGAAATCGTCGCCATCGTCATCATCAACCTTCCTTCACCACCAATTCCATGATGCTCTTCACCGTTCGTGAGTAATCTCATCGTAGGCTTGCTGGACGGTGATGGGTTGGATGAGATCTATCATGTAATCGAGTTAGTTTTGACGGGGATTGATCCCTTGTATCCACTATGTTGTGAGATTGATGTTGCTAGTACTTTGCCATGCTTAATGCTTGTCACTAGGGCCCGAGTGCCATGATTTCAGATCTGAACCTATTATGTTGTCGCCAATATATGTGTGTTCTTGATCCTATCTTGCAAGTTGTAGTCACCTACTATGTGTTATGACCCGGCAACCCCGGAGTGGCAATAGTCGAAACCACTCCCGGAGATGACCATACTACGAGGAGTTCATGTATTCACTAAGTGTTAATGCATTGATCCGGTTCTTTATTAAAAGGAGAACCTTAATATCCCGTAGTTTCCATTAGGACCCCACTGCCACGGGAGGGATGGACAATAGATGTCATGCAAGTTCTTTTCCCTAAGCACGTATGACTACATACAGAATACATGCCTACATTACATTGACGAACTGGAGCTAGTTACATATCTCTCCGTGTTATAACTGTTGCATGATGAATAACACCCGGCATAATCATCCATCACCGATCCAATGCCCACGAGTCTTTTCCTACTCGTCCTTGCTATGTTACTTTGCCGCTAGTGCTGTCACTACTGCTACTGTTACTCTGTTGCTACTGCTGTTACTTTGCTGCTACCGCTTTCACTTTGCTGCTACTGGTTACTGTTGCTACTGCTGCTATCACACTACTCTGCTACTGATACTTCGCTGCAGATACTAAATCTTTCAGGTGTGGTTGAATTGACAACTCAACTGCTAATACTTGAGAATATTCTTTGGCTTCCCCTTGATTCGAATCAACAAATTTGGGTTGAATACTCTACCCTCGAAAACTGTTGCGATCCCCTATACTTGTGGGTTATCAATCCATCCAATCTAACAGGCTTTGCATGTGAATTATCCTATTCCTCAGATGAGTCATTTGACTCCAACTATAAACTGTTCAAAAATCAATCTGGTGAAGTATTTGCTCGATATGTTCGAACTAACTGCAGGAATGGACCACCCCTGAGGAAAATCTGGGTCCCCAAAAGTTGCCTTGAAAATCTTCAGGTGAATGTCTTCATGACACCACCTATGAAGAATCTGAACCCCATATCAAATTCCTCAGGAGGACCAAAGTCTTCAAGAGGATCAAAATCCTCAACTGGTCAAAACTATGCTCGTACCCGTGCTAATGCTTCTAATATGCAGGAAAATTACAAGGGACATGAATATGAGTATTACTCTTCAAATCATTATGTTCATAAATCCTCAAAGAATTTCTCTGCCTATTCATTTGAGTACTCTAACCCCCTTACTGTGAAGAGAAGTGCATTAGCTTCAATGCCCCCTTTCTCATATGGCGCTCGCAGGATGCTGAATTCTTTACCACCCCTTCAGATGTGGGTGGTGAAGAAGTTGAACTAATCACTTCTGTAGGACAGGTCTCCAGATGAAAATCATCATCTGAAGAATTTGCTGGAGACCTGAGGAAAATGCTTGATAGGATGCAAGCTAATATTGATGAAATGAAAATATTTCACACATCCTCAAAATCAATGTTTATGATGAAATTCCTATCTGATGAAATTGATATCATATTTTTCAAGTCTGAAGCATATGAGATGGTAAGCTGTACTAATTCATCCACAGAATGACAAACCCAAGAGCACTGAGTAGGTTCTTGATAGTGGCTGCACACACCACATGACTGGTGACAAAATCTTGCTGATGAATATGCCACTGACTCCATCACCCCTGAAGCAAATCACTTATGCTGAGAAAGGTAAAAGCAAGGTATTGGGACTTGGCAAAGTGGCTATTTCCAAGGACAGGCATATGGACAAAGTGATGCTTGTTGAATCCCTTGGGTTTAACCTCATGCCGGTCTCAATACTTTGTGATCTTGATATGGTCGTTATCTTTGGAAAATATAGATGTGTTTTCATCATGGAATCTGACAGATCCAAAGTCTTCGAAGGTGTTAGAAGCGTCAGGTTTTGCAAATTGCGGTGTGAGCTAAATATCTTAGAATCTTCAAATGTTTTGTAAAAACATGCACACATCCTAACACTTATGCAAAATTGACGACTTAGATGTGCAACACACGAAGAATCGATTTTCTTCAACCAATGAAGAATACCACTCTTAGTGTGAGGAAATTAATGAAGAATTTGGTTCTTAGGGCCCTACGACAATTGTACGCGGCGCCCGAAATCATCATTCTTATACGGTGGGTCACGCCACCACCCAACTTTGAAATTCCTCAAAGTTGATTTTCTTCAAAGTTGTTGTTCTTCAAAGATGTTTTTCCTCAAAGTTGATTTTCTTCCAAACTGAAATTCATCAACCTGACGCTTTGTCACAAAATCCTCAAGTTAGTCAAAATATTCAAAACACTTGATGATTTACATTTGCCTATATATATATATATATATATATATATATATATATATATATATATATATATATATATATATATATATATATATATATATATATATATATCGTGATTTCAAAGTCCTCAACAACATTCACTTATAGCTATTTCTTCAATTTGATTTTTCCTCTAAGTGAATCTGATCGGACCCTACTCCCCCTTATGCTTTACTCACCCGGTCTATTCAATTCTTCATATGCGTTCTACTTGAAACTTTGTTCAAAATCCTCAATGCATCCTTGTCAGCTGATGATTTTGCAACAAAATACTCAAATCCTCAAAAATGATTTTTTATCTTGTTACACAATAACCGAACCCCAGTTCCCACGATCAGATAAGCATGATCTCCACCACTTTAAACTCTGGCTACACGTGTCATGCGGAGACGAATAGGCAAGGGCAGTTTGGTCCGAAAGAATCGGCCGGACAGTTTTCACCTGAGCTATAAATACGTCCTTACCCCCTTCGGTCAAAACTCTTCGTTCCTTCTCGATCTTCTCTCCGCTACAGAAAAGACCTAGCACCACCGCTAGAAGTTTCGTCGCCGGCGAGGAACAGCTTCACTGCCTCGACCTCCCCATCGCCAAAATCACGCCGGAGCCAGAACATCTTCGTATGCCGCCACCGTAGGCGTGTTCTGCCGCCAAGTTAGGGCGCAGTGGACTCGCACCGAAGAGCATCTATTGTTGCTTCTTCTGTTCTTCGTGTTGCTATATAGGGTAAATAAAATCTTATTTTTACTGTCCCTCTCGATCTACTATTTTACCTTAGATTCGTGAAATCTGTTTTTCCTCAGTGTCTATCAGTCTCTATTCCTCAAACACTTGATGAATTTCACTAAGCAACTTTCACGTGATTCCTCAATTGTGCAAATTTCGAATCTGTACAACTCTGGAACCCAAGATCAGAGTGCTTAGACAAATTCCTCAACCCACTGGTCAAATTTCTCAACTTTAAAGTTTTTCAATTTCTTCAAATCTGAGAACACATATGACCTCTCCAAATTCCTCGCACATATACTCTATTCACAGGTACAAAAATGTCAGCTGATGAATCTCTAGGTTCTCATCAACTTAACTCATTTGCAGCATTTCTTGAAGAAAATCTGCCAGTGTCATCAGAATCCTCAAGAGTTCAAATTCCTCAGCAAAAGCCTCAGCTGAAGAAAATGGAAGATGACAGGAAGCAAAAGGGTGGCAAGAAACTGGAACAAAACATTTCAATCGATATCCCTGACGATATATACCTGGACTATTGCACGCCAGATGATCAAGAACCAATGCCTAAGAGGAAAATCAGGCTCCAAAAGATAGAACGCAGGTGGGCTAAGGAGTGGAAGGAATACCGCTTCGTTACTCCTAAGTACGCGAAGAAATTCGCCCTTAAGCCACCTGGCAAAAGGCCTCCTCTCGAGGATCATCAGGTTGCACATCCTTCAAGCCTCAAGACTATTGATGATTATCCCGAGGAAAAAGACAAACATTTGTCAAAGCTTCAGAAGAAAGCAGAAGCTGCGGTGAGGAAATTCAATGAAGAATCTGCTGCTGCCACTGCAACCACCTCCTCTGCTGCTGAAGCTTCCGGCACGACTATTCCTCAAGTGAAGCCTGTGCCACAGAAACCAAAGGCTTCAAAGCCTAAAGAGCAATTGCTTCAGAAGGCTGCGCCTGCGCCAAAACCCTCAATGGTCACATAGGCATCAAAGCCTGCTCCCAAGCAGATTGTCAAGCATCAACCAGCACACTCCAGTTCCTCAGTGCCTTCTGCCACAAGTTCAGAGACAAAATCTTCACCTACCCCTCTGAAGACTAAAATGACTACTGGAAGAGGCATCAGACCCAACCCAAGCAAAGTCATCAAAGTCCCTTCTGCATCAGAAGGAAGTGATGAATATGATGATGAAACACTTCAGGCCATCATCAGAAACAAACAGGAACGTGTCGCACAAGCTTCAGGCACCGCCATTCCTCTTGCAATGGACCCAAAGATCCTGTTGGACTTCATCAATTTCTGGTATGATGACCCTAACACACCCATTGATGACTTAAAGCTTCCCCCGGGTATCAGCCATATGGTGGCCGCATTCATCAATGAGGCCAAGTGGAAGGAGACGCAAGCCAAGCAAAGGCTGCAAAGCTGAAGAAGGAGAAATTCCTCAGACAAAATCTCCTCAACCTGACGCCTGATGCTCTTGTGTCAACGAAGGCAAAACTGAAGACTTTGACAGACAGGTATACGAAACTATCTGATCGTCAAAGTCTCAAGACCAATTTCATCAAGTTTGCTACCAATGTAGTTGATGAATACAACAAGAAAGCTGCACCTCCAGCAAAACCACACCAGCCAGAGCAGTCTGAGCCCAGCTATTCTGTTCAGCTCACAAAGGACGATGAAGAAGAAGCAACCCCTGCTGAGGAAATACCTCAAGAAAGCCGTGCTGATGCACCGATTATTGAGGAAATAGCCAAGGACATTCGAGGTGATGAATCTGTGCCAGCTGATGAATCTGCTCCAGCTGAAGAAAATGCTTCAGTTGATGAAACTGCCAGGACTGATAATGCACCAGCTCGTGAAGAGAAAATTTCTTCACCTAAATCCTCAAAGGTGAATAAAATGGTTCCGTCTGCATTAGACGTGAAGAAAACCAAGGCTGCCGAGAAAGAAGCAAAGAAGAGAAAAGCTTCTTTAACTCCAGAATCATCAGAGGCCAAGCGTCAAAAGACTCTTGATGAAAATGCTCCTTTGGATGCTGTGCCTATGAACATAGCTCCATCATATACTATGGTTCCCTTCGGAATTGACTATGTCATTCCTGAAGAAGATGAGGAGATCCCTGTTGATGAGGAAATGAAGGACGCTGATTCTGACGAAACCATAGATGAGGAAATTCAAATTGATGACATTCCTCTGTCATTTGTTCCTCACAAGACGCCTGACGAACCATCTCAAGGATCAGTTGCAACAGCTGAAGAATTTGGCTCCTCCTCCAAGCAAATTCCTCAAGCTGAGGAAAACCAAGAAGAAGATCCTCAGCCCGAGGAAAATCCTAATCCCGAGCAAGACCCTCAACCTGAGGTTCAGGCTGAAGAAAATCCTCACCCTGAGCAAAACCCTCAACCTGAGGCACAAGCTGATGAAATTCCTCAACCTGAGGAACATGCTGAAGAAAATGCTCCCGCACCCAACATAGAAACTACCATTGTGGTTGTCAACACTGAGACTGCAATGATTGTATCTCCTCAAGAGAAGCAGAAAAATCTTCAGCCAATGCAAAATAAGCCTTTTTCAAAGAGGCGAAAGTTTCAGAAGGAGGCGTTCTATGAAAAGCGCATGTAATTCATCACCGACAATCCTTAGGACAAGCTTCGCATCAGGCATAGGAAGTTTTGGACAGGGACTCAGCTCAACTATTATGCATCTGTGCTCTGTGGAAGCAACAAAATATTTCAGAACATGCATATTCCTCATGTTGAGTTGGAAGAAATTTCTTGCTTTGCCCCAGTCCTCAACGTTCTTCATGAAGCCGGACTGCTGCCACTTTGCACTGATATCTGTGATCGGAATAGCGACATCATTCTTCAATTCTATGCAACTTTGCACATCTCTGGAGATCCAATAGATATCAACACTTGGGTGTTGGACTAGATGACGCAACACACACACTACAAGGCCCGTGCGAATGAGCTGATGCGAGTACTTCCGGTTTCAATTTCCTCAGAACATGCTGTGAAGATATATGATGAACGGGAGTTGCCCAATAAGCTGATGGAAGTCCTCATGAAGCCTCTGGCCAAGGATCAACCACCGAGAACGAATTTTCTGGTTCAAGACTTGAAGTATGAACCGAGGACTGTCTACATGATTCTGTGCACTGTCATTGCTCCAATCAAGGGCCATGATGATGAAGAAGATGTTGTAGGCATCATGAAGAATATCCTCTTCAACATCATCCATGGCATTCCCATAAACCTTCACGACTTCTTCCTGAGGACTCTGGCTGACAATGCTATGTCACCCTTCGACCTGAAGATTTACGCTTCATGGATCAAGAGATTAATCAGACGCAGGTCAGGCATCAACTATCATGCTTATTTCAACAATCACATTGGATATATGCCTCTGATCAGAGTCAACAAGAAGACTTTTGAGCCTGTTGATGGAAAAGGAAAGTCTGTTATCGATGAAGGAAGTCAGCCCCTTGATGTGCAGTTTCGTGAACCAGATGCATATTCTTCATGGGATGATATTGAAACTCAAGAGCCACCAAGTCTAGTTGCACCAAGGGTGATGACTAACAGAAAACTACTCCTCAGTCTTCATCAGAAGGTCGATCGAAATCACAAAAGGGTCAAACGTCAATTCGGTGCCATTGTGAAAACCCTCAATGAGACTCAGAATGCAGTGAAGAAAAATCACCACTATCTTCATGAGGTTTTTGATCGCACCTGGGCCACACTGGCTCATGTGAAGACTCCAGAAGAACTTGATGAATTGGAGTTACTCGGGACTTCGACTGGTCGTGGCCTCCCAAGAGGAAATTGAAGCCAATCCCAGTTCCAGATCTTGAGGACAACTCCTTTTCTTTATTCCACACTTCAAAGTCTGTTGAAGATCAAGCAGATACTGCCACCGGCCCAAGGAAGAAGCCCGCCAAGAATCCTCATGCGTATTCTTCATCAGGCAAGAAGTGGAAGTCTTCAAGGGGCGTTAGTCCTCACTTTTGTCCCTTTTCGTCACTTGATGACAAAGGGGGAGAAATCTGAGAGTTAGTCTTCACGCGGGATATATTTTGGGGCTTATGAACTTTATTAAGTTACAAACTCTTGGTTCTTCTAAAGTGTTTTATGTAATGAGTTGTAACTTAAGCCCGATGGTACACTGACGCTTTTGAACGTTTTTCTTCGCATGCTTATTCCTCAAAATATTAATGCACACATGCTGGAATTCGTCAGATACCATTTCTCATCATGCATTCTCAAATTCTTCGTATTATATGTCATATGTATGCATGATTTACAAGACTCAGGGGGAGATCTCCATGATATAAATCATCAATGTGCATTTGCTGTGAAAAGCAAAATCCTCAAGATATGCACATCTTCAGGGGGAGTCTCTCTGTATCTTGATTTCAAATTCCTCAAATTAGTATTTACAATTCATATTTGTATCCCCGTTGAAGACTTAACCTAATTGTCATCAACCACCAAAAAGGGGGAGATTGTAAGTGCATCTAGAGCCCCTTAGTGATTTTGGTGGTTTGAAGACTTATAGGTTAAGTATCTAATGTGTTCATGAGTGTACACAAGATTTAGAAGTCGCTGAGGAGTTTGAAATATTCGATGAATATCGACCCCTAAAAATGTATATCTTCGGCTGAAGAAATTGGTCTGAAGCTGAAGAATTGAATCGCGAACAAATTGCGATGAAATTGATATTCCTCATGAAGATATTGAAGATGAGGAATTCGGTGTGTCCTGAAGAAAATCAATCTGAAGACTTTGAAGCATGAAGATTTATTCTTTCTGTTTTATTTTCTTCACTCTTGAGTCATAGGAACATCATACTGTTAAAGGGGGTCGAGGTAACACTTTGGAATGAATTTCCTCATGATGCTCAACCCAAGCCTAATCCTACCTAAAGCCTCAAGTGAGGAATATGATAGACATGAGGACTCACACAGTTGAGGGTCCCGCCCGTTACCGCAATTCGCGCCACATCACTGATCTTATCCACACCAACGGTCATATTATTTAAGGGCATTAATGTCAAATCATGTTGGGATGCTCCGAGGCTATAAATAGCCGCCCCCACAACCATTAGCTGGTTGGCTGCTCCATGGGAAACTGACACTTGTCATTTATAGCAACCCAAATTCCTTAGTGTCTTTGAGAGTAAATCATCAGTGAGGAAATACCCCAAACACCAAGCCACAAACCAAAAACCAAGTGATTGAGCATCACTGAAGAATTTGTTCCTGTGTGGGACTGAAGCCTTTTACCTTTGAGGAATGTGCATCCTCCAGACGGTTAGATGTCATGGTCTAGAGCAATCCAGCAGCCAATTGTGGATCGCCGGGTGACCAAGTTTGTGAGGGTTTGGAAGTCTGCCCTGAAGACTTACCACGAGTGTTGGGCGAGAACTGTGTGCCCTTAGCTAAAGGAGAAGACGGTAGGGACTATGTGTCTCGGGACTGTGTGTCCTTTGGTTTCAATACCAAGCCGCTCCAAACCAGACGTACAACTATCACAGCAGTTGGAACTGGGTTATCAACCAATGTCTTCACTGTGATACATGTTCTACTTCTTCAACTCTTTCAATTCCTCAATATTGTATGTTGAAGATTTTCATTGTCACTATTTGAAGAATTTGCTGAAGACTTTCTCTGAAATTCCTCAACCTCAAATTCTTCATGCGAGTTAATCCTCACCTGTTTTCTCTGTTCCTGCGTACCTTGCAAACTGTTTTTCATTCCTCATCTTGAAAACTATTGTAGTGATACTTTGCACCCCTGATCCTTTGCTGTTTTTGCTGCAAGTTAGTCATCAACAAGGAATTTCCTCAAAAGGAGTTTCCTCAGTGATGAAATTCTAAAAATCTCCTATTCACCCCCCTCTAGTCGATATAACGCACTTTCATGCACCCACCCCTTGGATGAACCTTGATGGCTTGTGGGGCCTTAGCAGGTCTCTCGACCCCCCCTCTTCTCCTATATGGTGTTTTTCACCCTACAAAAAAACATAAAGATACTTTCGAGACGAAGCTCCGCTGTCTCGAGGCGGAAACTTGGGTAGAGGACCTTTTGCTCTCCGGTAGAGAGATTTTGGCGGGAAAACTTCTCTCCGGGAGGGAAAGATCGAAACCATCATCATTACCAATGCTTCCTCCTTCGTGGGAGGAAATATCTTTATCAACATCTTCACGAGAACCATCTCATCTCAAACCCTAGTTCATCTCTTGTATTCAATCTTTTGTCTCAAAAGCTCAGATTGGTACATGTGGGTTACTAGTATTGTTGATTACATCTCGTAGTTGATGCTTGTTGGTCTACTTGGTGGAAGATATTATGTTCAGATCCTTAATCACCATTATTATACCTTTGATATTGAACATGTTTATGAGGTGCAAGTACTTACTTTTGTTCCTGAGGACATGGGATATGCCCTATTATAAGTAATCATGTGAAGTTGGTATTCATTCGATATTTTGATGATGTCTGTGTTGTTGCTGCTTTTAGTGGTGTCGTGTGAACGTCGACTACACGACAGTTCACCATGTTATGGGCCTAAGGGAAGGCATTGTGGATTAACAAGTAGATGATGGGTTGCAAGAGTGACGGAAGCTTAAACCCCAATTTATGTGTTCCTTCATAAGGGGCTGACTTGGATCCACACGTTTCATGCTATGGTTAGGTTTATCTTAATTTTTAATTCGTAGTTGTGGATGCTTGCGAGAGAGTGTAATCATAAGCGGGTTGCTTGTCAAGTAAGAACAACACCTTAACACTGATCCACCCACATATCAAATTAAAAGTAACAAACACAGATCAATTCAAACATGATGAACATAACTGGACAGAAATTCCCATGTGTCCTCTGGAGCGCTTGCTTCATATAAGAGTACTTTAAGGCTTGTCCTTTTATATAAAAAGGATTGGCCTATCTTTCTGCACACTTGATAATATTGTTACTTGACACTTGTTATGAATTATCCTGCTACGAAACTACCTATCACTATTACTTACAGCACTTGCGAAGACTACCTTGCTGAAACTCCTTATTATTTCCTTCTGCTCCTCGGTGGGTTCGACACACTTATATATCAAAAGGACTACGATTGATCCCCTATACTTGTGGCCATCAGCACCATGGAGCCCAAGTCAAGAGAGATGAACACATACTCGGGACAAAGCTTTGACGCGGAGCGGATCATGAGTTTGTTGTCATCTCCTTTGTCCATGCTAGTCAATCCGCCCCACTCGTCTAGTGATTGGAGATGGTCACCAATTACCAACGAGGATCTGGGTCGCCTGTTTCTGCAGGGGTGTTTGCTGAAGCGTAAGCTACTATATTGGCTCGCTCCTCATCAAGACGATGCCCCCAAGCACATTGATAAGAATCTCTTATTTCATACTACTTTTATCTGTCGTGAGTTGTGGCTCCCTATGAATACCTTCACCATGAGAATTATGACTCATTATAGACTGCAGCTACACCACGTAATCCCAAATGGGGTGCTATACCAAGCTTGTTTTGTAACCTCTGTGAAAGCTTCCTTGGAGTCATTCCTCACTTTGTCTTATGGAAGCATTTCTTCAAAGTTGTGTTCTCTTTCAAGGGGACAAGATTTTGGCCTGCGGGGAGATCAGTCATTCGGACTCGTCCAAACTCTAGGTACGTTGAGCTCGCAGTGTCACCGAAGATGGAGGAGTGGAGGAAGGATTGGTGAAAGAGCATGGCTCTCCCATATTTGGTTTTGGTAATTAATGACAATCCATATGGACTAATGGCTGCTTTGACCTATACTTTAAGGGTTTGTCCATAGGAATGCTTCAAGATCATATTTTGGCAAAGGAAGTAGATCATACAACATTATATGATGACCAAAATGTTATTCAAGGAGTTATCCAAAGATTGACCATGTGAGAGTTGAGAATATTGCAAGCACGTGTTGAATAGGAAGATTGTGTGAGCATTCAGGTTTTGATTCAAGGCATAATCTTTATAAAGAGAGAAGAAAAGATACAAGGTTGGCCAAGACTAAATACAAAGAGTGGGTTGAAGTTGATCAGCACACAAAGTGTAGAAGATGTACCAACGGGGATGAAGTAATCCAATGGTATGGTAATCATCGTCCATTAAGCTTTGTGTACTAACCCATGATCTATGTGAGGTTTCTTCGTGGGGGTAGGTATCTTTCCATGGGCTTGCACCCAAAGGTCTCATATAACCCATGCAAGATGACATCAAATGGTGATCATCGTCAAGGTTGCATTGCAAGTTCAAGTGGAGCATCATGAGGAGATCACATGCTTGAAGTTTGTCGTCCATTTTGGTCACAATGGACATGTGAATATGTGTCTATGAGAGGTTCACCCATAGTGGAGTATGGGGGAGAAATTTACTATTCTTCATCAAGCCAGCACAATCACGAAAGGTGGTCCAACTTGAGGAGGTTAAGATCGTCATCATCTAGCTCAAGTGTACTATGTGCATGGAAAAGGTATAACCTTGATAGGTTTTCTATCTTTCTAGTCTTGCGGTGTTAGTTGAGACCAGGTTATAGGACCGACAACCATACTATCAAAGGGAGATCACGAGTGGGTGGCCTGATTGTATCGTTCATAGAGAGATCACACCTTTGCAGACTATCATATTTCTTGGCTCTTCTTTGGATTTTCTGTGTATGAGTTATAGAGCTTGTGGTTATCTTCAAGACTAGCTCATGTTCATCAAAATGGATTTCATATGCATCTTGTTTTACATTTTCAGTGTTGCTGATTTTTCTGGTCCTTTTTTGAGAAAGAGTTCTCATCCTTCTATTATTGGTATTCTGTCGTAGTTGGATAGTTCTTGTTGTCTTCTATCCAACAAGATTGAGTTCGTTGATTTCTGATTTCATTTGCTGGTTGTACCGCATGTGATAGGTGTTGTACCACTCATTCCTTGGGCGTTACTACCGGCCTTTGTACTGCTTCATCTACCACTCGGAGGGTGATTCCTCTTGGGTTTAGGTAGCGGTACACGACGGTGGTTGGACGGTTATACCGGTTATTTTCATAATAGTTGGTGCAATTGGTATCCCTAGCAGTTGTACTGCATGGTTCTTTTTTTTTGACCGGCTACTGTAGGGAAAACCCCCCACAGCCATTTTCCTTTATTCCCATAAATGAGAGCAGTATGTACAAGAGGAGATTTAGAATGTACAAGGGGAAGAAGAGCAAAGGATTACAAACCTCAAGGAGGCAAAAAGGAAATCCATTTAAGGAGATCATCCCTGAAACTAGCCTTAATTCTGTGAGCTAACAGAGAAATGTCATGAATGAATCCAGATCTCCATTTTCTGAACTTTGGCTGCTCCTGGTTGAAGACCTTTGCATTTCTGATAATCCAGATGTTCCAACATGCAGTGAAAACCACCTCAGCAAAGAAAGGGTTATGAAAGTCTTTTCTAGCCGCAACAGCAGCACTCCACATAGATGAACCCTACCATGTGATCTGCAGGTAATTCCAGACCCTGGTACTGAAAAGACAGTTGAAGAATAAATGATCTCTGTCCTCCTTGACTCGAGCGTGGCATAGAACACAAAGGTTGGTATCAGAGACCTTCCAGTGACGCCGTTCTAGCATATCTTGAGTGTTTAGCCTGTCCATGATGAGCATCCAGGCAAGCATCTTAATCTTCATAGTACAACAGCTTCTCCAGATCCAGTTAAGTAAAGGGTTTGGTACAATGCTGCTGTGAATATGAGCATAGTATCTCTTGGCTGTGTAGACCTTAGCATCCTTTCCCCATACCCATCTGTCAGAGGCCTGATGATTAAGATCGAGGTCCTGAAGCAAAGATTGGACCGAAAGCAGTTCCTGATAAGCTTGAGCAGACAGTGGTAAGTGAAACATGGAGAGCATGCTATCATCATAAAAGGCAGTAAAGACCTCTTGAGCTGTGTAGAAAGGGTCAGCCACAAAAGAGAACAGTCTTTGGAATCTGGCCGCCAGTGGCATAATGGAGTTTCCAATCAACCAGGAGTCAGACCAAAACAGAAAGGAATCACCCTTGTTTGGCAGAACATATGTAACTGATCTGAATTTGTCAAGCCGTTTACAGATATCCTTCCACCAAAAGGAACCACAAAGTGCAGTTCCCTGAGGTACAGTGTTATGATAATAAGTGTTCCAAATCAGATGAACCCAAGGGATATCAGCATGATTGAGGAACTTACCAGCATGTTTGAGCAGGAGTGCTTCATTCTGGACTGCTAGGTTCATAATCCCTAGCCCCCTTTATTTTTAGGCCAGCACACCAGAGGCCAAGCAGCAAGAGAGGGTGCATGATCATTCCCATTTCTTCTCCATAGACATTGCCTTTGAATCCTCTCCAACTGCTTCAGTATACCTGGTGGGATATCCAGACTGCATAGAAAGAAGATAGGTACAGAAGACAGGGCTGAGTTTAAATACTGCAGCCTTCCCCCCTGAGAGAGAAAAGATGAACTAGCACTGAGTCTTCTTTCCATGTTATCAACCAGAGGCATGAGATCAATGATTCTTGGGTTAGTTGTCCCAACAGGAAGGCCACGATATGTGAAGGGTAAAGATCCCACTCTACAACCAATGGAGCCTGCCAGATCCTGTAGATGCTGAGGAGAAGTGTTAACAAGTAGAAGTGCAGATTTGTGGTAATTCACCCGTAATCCACTGGACTAGGAGAAAAGCAAGAGCATTTTCTTGAACTGCAATAACTGGGATTTATCAGCAGGTAAGATGATAAGAGTATCATCAGCATATTGCACTATAGGGTAATCCTTATCATGACAAGGTATAGGCAGCTGTATCAGCCTCTCCACCAGCAGTTGGTTAACCAGAGTTTGTAAAAAATCAGCAGCAATAGCAAAAAGCAGTGGAGACATAGGATCTCCCTGCCCGACACCTTTCTTGCACATGAACTTCTTTCCAGGCACACCATTGATCAGAACTGAAGATGATCCAGAAGTTAGGAGCTGCCTAACCCAAAGTATCCATTTGTCATTGAAGCCCTTGTGCTTAAGAATCTGGAAGATGAACTCATGTTCCACAGAATCAAATGCCTTTTCAAAATCCAGCTTAAGAATAACTATAGGCTTCTTGGATTGATGACATTGGTGCAGGTACTCTAGAGTCCATCCCACACAATCTTGAATGGTTCTAGATTTGATAAAACCATACTGGTTCTTGTGAAGACACTTCACAATCTGCAACTGAAGCCTGTTAGCAAGCATTTTGGACATAAATTTGAGACCCATTCGAGTAAGTGATATTGGTCTGTAATCTCCCACATGTTCAGGTGATCTCTTCTTTGGAATCAGTGTAATATAGGATGAATTCATGTTCACAAGCTGGGCCTGTCCAGCATGGAAATCGGCAGTAAGCTGGTAAAACTCAGGGGAGATAATGTGCCAGCATTTCTTGAAGAAAAGACCATTGAAACCACCAGGCCCTGGGGCTTTGTCAATGGGCATATCCTGAACAGTCTTGTCCATTTCAGACTTGGAAAAAGGTTCTGTGAGAATGTATAGACCCTCCACCTCAGTCAGCATGGATTGTAAATCAAATGCCATGTTAATGCCAAGAGAAGTTCCCATTCTATCCTTGAAAGATGCCCAAAAACATGCAGCAATTTGATCATGATCAGAGATGGTAGAACCATCATTTAACTTGAGAGATGCAATGGAATTCCTCCTATATCTCTCAGTGGCCATAGCATGGAAGAATTTAGTGTTTTCCTCACCAACCTTAACAAATCTGATAGTGTCTCTCTTCTTCCAGTACAAGCACTGAAGATGCAGAAGATGTTGCAAATGTAATTTGACAATTTTCCTGAAATTAGCTTCTGGTCTGAAAAGTGACCTCAACTCCTCAAGATCATCCAAACATAGCACCACTTGATTACATCTGGAAATAAAAAAATTTAACTGTGACAGAGACGTCTGCTATTTCTTCAAAGCCTGCCGAAGATGCTTCATCTTATCCACAATAACATCAGTAATGTGTGTCTTCCTTGAAGGAATGAGCCAGGACTGCTGTACACATTCCATGAATCCTTCCATTTCAACCTAGTAGTTTTCAAAGCGAAATAGGTTGCATTTAGGGATGGAAGTGTTAACAGTGACCACACAGGGAACATGATCAGAAGCAGTCTTTGCCAGGGGTAGCACTTGAGTAAGAGGATATGAGGAGATCCAGTTGACTGATGTAAAAAACCAGTCAAGCTGCTCCAGAAGAGGGGAATCTTGCATATTGGACCAAGTGTAAGATCTTCCTTTAATGGGTAGTTCCAGCAATCCCAGATGCCCAATAATTTCATTGAAGATGAACATGTCATTCACATCAGCCCCAGGAAGGTTTCTGTTGTCAGGAGATCTAATGAAATTAAAATCTCCAAGAAGCAACCAATTAGCCCCAGTGGGAATATTAAGATTGTAAAGCCAGCTAACAAAAAGATCTCGGGCCTCTCCTTGACATGGCCCATAGACATTAACTAAAGTCCATGATTCACCCGTGTGATTTGAGGTAAAGGAGATGATCAATCCATAGGGTGTGCATTCCACTAATTGACCAGTAAGAATGGAAGAGTTCCAAAGGGTGATAAGCCCTCCTGATGCACCCCTGGAAGGAGAGTAAGCAAACTGATCAAAGCGTTTGGGGCAGAAACCTTTGACTGCACGAAACTCTATTGACTGCATTTTTGTTTCCTATAAGCAGACCACAGCAGCTAGGCTCTCATCAGTCTTGTTACGGACCGCCCGCTGCCTATGATCCGAATTTAGGCCACGCACATTCCAACACAACACACGCCAACTTCTCGTAGAACGACTATCCATTGCAGATCATATATATAGCAAAAGCAAGGCTATGTAATAGCGAGTGCAACCAAGGTTCCGAAAACCAAAAGACAGCGCAAGCAGAAGTTTGACATTACATAGAGCGAGTACAGTAACAGATAAACATAGATGGATTAAACATCAGAAGACGATGGCGCAGAATCAGCAAGATCTTCCATAAGTCGATCCACCGTGAGCTTCTCAGGAGCTATGCCGAGTGACTGTCCCACCTCCTGAATCACTGGGATAGGAGTGGCAGGAGGTATTTGAACATCCTCAGTCTCCTGCGATGTAGAGGGCATTGGCTTGGCCTTGGGCTTCCTCTTCTTGGGGACATGCGCCGGCAGCTCCTGCAGAATTGGCTTGAACCCGTCTCGCTTGATGGACCCGCGAGTACACCGACGGACCGAGGAGTCAACCACTGGAGTGGCCTTCTTGCGGGTCCCCTTCTTGGATGGAGCAGGAGAACGAAAAGATAAGTCCTCTGTAGATGAAGAAGGACTAAGAGGGATTACCTCGTGCATTGAGATAGAGGTACTAGCAGGCTCCGATAGAGAAGGTTCTGGAGCATCAGTGTCGAATGTCACTGCCCAGGATCGCTTGGGGATCATAATGGGCTCCAGAATTGGCATCTGTAGTTGACGAGGTACGTGCATAGCAGTAGGAGCCCCCATAAGAGCATCAAAGGTGCGTGCCCAGGACATCACAGGTGGCAGAGGAGGCCCATACACAACCCTAGCAGCCCCATCAAAGATGTTGTCAGTCTAAATGAGGGGGGGGGGGGTTTGTAGAGAACAATTGCCAGAGGATTGTCATCATGCGCCTCTTCCATCACAGGCACATCTTCCTCTGGCTTAGCATCATTGTCCGGGGCAGCCATTGGCATGTCAGCATCAGGGGCATCATGATTAGCCAGCGGTGGTTCTTGAGCAGCAGGTTCCCCCTCCATGTCACCCTGCGGCTGAGGGTCAAGGTCCACGAGCTCATGAACCGAATCCGAGGAAGAAGGACTCGGTTGATCAATCACCATAGACTCTTGATCCTGAACAGGATCAGCAACAGGTGCTTCCGGGGCCGCTTCAGGTTCCCATCCTCCTCCAGCAGTGGCAGCAGGCGGCTGACCCCAACCTCCGTCATCAGCAGCAGCAGGCGGCTGACCCCAGCCTCCGTCATCAGCAGCACCAGCAGCAGGCCCTGGGTCTTCAGGCGCTAGCGGTACCGCATTCCAACCCAGCGCAGGATATGGGGGCAGAGCAAATTGTAGATTATCATGAACAAGATGTCCAGGGAGCGGATGAGGGTTGCCATTGAGGGGCATGGGATCCTCATCATTAGGCAGAATCTCAGCAGTCGCCGCACCCAGGATGTATACCGGAGCAGACCAGGAAACCTTGGCGCCACCCCAAGCAACATATTCAGAGAAGTTGATACTGCGAGGGACCAGCCGGTCATCTGGGAACGCAGCAAACACAATAGAGCGAACCAGGTAAGGATCATCACTGACCCAATGGTGAAACTCCCCAAAGGTATTGACAGCGGCCCGGAGATCTTTAGTATTACGGAAGTCGAGCGGGACCCCCAAAAGCATGAGACAGCCCTGACGAAAACCCTCTTGGCCACGGAAACCAAGACCCTGATCGTGACGCAGGAAACGCACGACAGAGTTATGAGCAACTTCCTCCGGAACCATATGGACCGCAGCATAGCTTTCTGCCGCATCTCGGAGCTCAAACAATCCAACACCCTCAATCCAAGGTTGGGCGGACCGAACATGCAACCCTTGGTGAATAAGAAGAGCAACAACTTCTTGCCGTACCTGAATCACGTTGTCAGCCGGTGGTGCTGGGTGGACGTCAGCGATGACAAAGTGCTCATGACGTCTGGTGATGGGGACCGCAGGCGTGGTGTAGGTCCGAGGCAGCCGGTCGGGACCTCCATCGATGATATTGTGGACAGGTGGGAGGAAGAACTCGGGATCAAGCTCAAAGTTCGCCATTGCGGGAGGCGGTGGCGGAGTGACCGGTGGCGTCTCAGAGGGAGTTCGAGGAGGCGACGGCGATGAGACAGGATGGAACTGTGTCGCAGGGGTTGCTGTTTCGCCGAGAGTATCAACAGTTCCCGAGATATCAGCGACAGGGGAGGTGGTGGGTCTCTTACAGTTCCAAGTAAGACAATTATTACGCATAAAAGAGGCCCCTCTAGATCATGCGTGGCCCACCGTGTTGTCAGTGCATCTAGGCGAAGCCGGGCAGTTCGCAGCTAGATGGCCCCGAGCGTTGCAAATTGAGCGAGAAAAGATATCCTCAACCATGCTATTAATGAGTTCGTCAAAGGCCAGATGGGCCTCCTGAGAGGAGGGAATATCCATCGAGTGATTAGGGTCGGGCCCAGAGAGAGAGGTAACCTCAGCAAACTCATTAATGAGAGTGGAAATAGGCCCAGAATCCAAACTTGCCACCGAAAATTGATTCTCATCATTCAAAATACCATGAATCTCGGCGGGATCAGATGTAGCTCCTTGTTGCACGGGAGAAGTTCCGATTAATTTGGCAATTTGAAAATCATCGCCGGGAGATCCGGGAGATGAAACTTGGCGAGAAACTGTCCCAAACGTAATATGCGGCGTGGCTGTCGTCCACCGGAGTTCCGCCGGTGGTGGTGCTGAGATGATGACACGTTCAGGAGAAGGCACCGAATAACTAGCCTGTTCAAGCGTGACGAGCTCATCATGGGAAACATGATATCTGTATCCCTTGCAAACCTCATATTGCCGAAGGGATGCAAAAGTCAGCTTCTTACGAACAGAAGATCCAGATTTAAGTGAAGACTTGAGGGGTCTCGAATGCATGGCCATCAGACCTAAAGAGGCTCTCCTCTTAGAAGGACTCACAATAATCCATTCAGCATGACATTGCTTCTTCCACAGAGCAAATTCGCGATGCCAATTAGGACCTCCATGTCCCCATAGATGGAAGAAGCACTTAAAACTTGAACACTTGAAAGAACGTAAATCCAAAATATGAAAACCAACTTGCATGCAGGAGACTTTGAATGAGAAAACCGAATCTGTGACTTGAGAGACACGAAACTCAATAGCCGATCCTCCAATCACCGATTCCAGAGCTGCGGCAACTGTGTCAGTCGAAAGACGGAACACATGACGACCAAAGGAAATCACCATGATGAAAGGGCGGCGGTGCTTCATAGGGTGCACCGTAATACCAGAGTGGCGATAAACCTCATCAGAGAAAGCCAAACCGTGCGAAAAATCCAGATCCAACGTAGAACCACCCATGCAAGCCATGCACGACCACGAGAGGAGGGTTGGGAAGGTTCACCTGAGCATAGGAGAGGCGAGGATGGAGGATACGCCGGCTAGAGTTCGAGATCGCCATTGGGTCGCCGCGGTGGGGGGTGGGAGGTGGGAGACGCCATCTCGTTTCTCGGCGCTTTACTGCATGGTTCTTATCATGCTAGTGGGTGTTTATGTTGGAAATATGCCCTAGAGGCAATAATAAGTTAGTTATTATTATATTTCTTTGTTCATGATAATTGTTTATTATCCATGCTAGAATTGTATTGATTGGAAACTCAAATACACGTGGGGGTACATAGACAACACACTGTCCCTAGTGAGCCTCTAATGGACTAGCTCGTTGATCAAAGATGGTCAAGGTTTCGTGGCCATAGACATGAGTTTTCGTTTTATAATGAGATCACATCATTAGAAGAATGATGTGATAGACAAGACCCAAACTATGAACGTAGCATGTGATCGTGTCAGTTTATTGCTACTGTTTTCTGCATGTCAAGTATGTGTTTCTATGACCATGAGATCATGCAACTTCCGGGCACCGGAGGAATGCCTTGGGTGTATCAAACGTCACAACGTAACCATGTGACTATAAAGGTGCTCTACACGCATCTCCAAAGGTGTATGTTGGGTTGGCATGGATCAAGGCTGGGATTTGTCACTCCATATGACGAAGAGGTATCTCTAGGGCCCACTCGGTAATACAACATGACAACAAGCCTTGCAAGCAATGTGACTAAGGAGTTAGTCACATGATTTTGTATTACAAAACGAGTAAAGAGACTTGCCAGTAACGAGATTCAACTAGGTATGGAGATATCGACGATCGAATCTCGGGCAAGTAACATACCGATGGACAAAGGGAATAGTATACGGGATTAACCGAATCCTTGACATAGAGGTTTGACCGATATAGATCTTTGTAGAATATGTAGGAACCAATATGGGCATCCAAGTACTACTATTGGTTATTGACCGAAGAGTGTCTCGGTCATGTCTGCATAGTTCTCGAACCCGTAGGGTTTGCTCACTTAAGGTTCAGTCACATTTTAGTATAGTTGAGTTATGTATGTTGGTGACCGAAGGTTGTTTGGAGTGCCGGATGAGATCCCCGACGTCATGAGGAGTTTCGGAATGGTCCAAAGACGAATATTGATATATTGGAAGGGGTATTTGGGCTCCAAAATTGTTTCGGGCATTTCCGGTAGTGTACCGGGAATGGCACATGGGTTCCGGGGGTCCATCGGGAGAAGTCCACCCACCCCAGGGCCACATGGGCCTAAGAGGTGGCGCACCAACCCATAGTGGGCTAGGCAACCAACCCCTAAAGGCCCTTGCGCCAAGGAGGTGGGGTGAGGCCAAAGTGTGAGGGGATCCTACTAGGAGTAGGACTCCACCTCCCTTAGTGGAGGAGGATTCCTCCTCTTTGGGTTGGCCGACCAATCCTAGGGAAACCCTAGGGCGCCACCCCTCCCCTCCCTCGTATATATACTAGAGGGGAGAGAGGGCAGCCAACACACAATTGAAGGCGCAACCCCTCTCCCTCCCTCTAGTCCGTCCTTCCTCTAGAATAGGTTCGGCAGTGCACAGCGAAGCCGTGCTGGATCAGCTCCACCATCATCGCCGCCACACTGTTAGGCTGTCGGAGAACTCAGCTACCTCTTCGCCCCCTCTTGCTGGATCAAGAAGGCGTATATCATCATCGAGGTGTACGTGTGCTGAACACGGAGGTGCCGTCCGTTCAGCACTAGATCGGGATGGATCGTGATGGGATCGAGGATGGATCATTATGAGATCGCGGGACGGACTGCGATTTGGATCACGAAGATGTTCGACTACATCAATCGCGTTATATACGCTTTCGCTTAGCGATCTACATGAGTATGTAGATAAAATCTCTCCTCTCGTAGATGGCCATCACCATGGACCGATCTTGTGTGTGCGTAGGAATTTTTTTGTTTCCCATGCAACGTTCCCCAACAGTGGTATCAAAGCTAGGTCTATGCGTAGATGACATCTCAAGTAGAGCACAGAGGAATTTGTGGGCGTTGAAATTCAGATTGCTTCCCTCCTTAGTCTTTTCTTGATTCGACAGTATTGTTGGATGAAGCGGCCCGGACCAACCTTACTCGTACGCTTACAAGAGACGAGTTCGATCGACTCACATGCAATTTGTTGCATAAAGATGGCTGGCGGGTGTCTGTTTCTCCTACTCCAGTTGAATTGGATTTGACACAGGCGGTCCTTGGACAAGGTTAAATAGCAACTTGTATATCACCATTGTGGTTTTGCATAGGTAAGAACCATTCTTGCTAGATACCCATAGCATCCACGTAAAACATGCAACGACAAATTAGAGGATGTCTAACTTGTTTTTACAGGGTATGATGTTAGATGATATGGACAAACACATGATATTATATATTGGGTGTATGAGATGATCATGTTGTAATAGTTAAATATCGAGTTGCATGTCAATGCTCCAGCAACCGGCAGGAACCATAGGGTTGTCTTTAATTTATATTAGCGCTCGATGATGCTTTGCTTAATTGCTAGTTCAGTAGATTTAGTGCACTAGGATAGTTGGCATGAAAACCTCGATGGCCGCACAATGATGGAGATCATGGTGTGGCGCCGGTGACGATGGAGATCATGCCGGTGCTTTGAAGATGGAGATCAAAAAGCACAAGTTCATGGCCATATCATGTCACTTATGATTTTCATGTGATGTTAATCCTTTTTATGCACTTTGTTTTGCTTAGGATGACGGTAGCATTATAAGGTGACCCCTCACTAAAATTTCAAGATAAAATTGTGTTCTTCCTGAGTGTGCATCGTTGCAAAAGTTCATCCTTTCTAGACACCATGTGATGATCAGGTGTGATAGACTCTATGTTCACATACAACGGGTGCAAGACAGTTGCACACATGGAACACTCAGGTTAAACTTGACGATCCTAGCATGTACAGACATGGCCTCGGAACACAAGAGACAGAAATATCGAACATGAGTCATATAGTAGATATGATCAACATAGAGATGTTGACCATTCAAGCCAACTCAACTCACGTGATGATCGGACTTGAGTTGGTGGATTTGGATCATGTACCACTCGAATGACCAGCGTGATGTCAATTTGTATGGGAGTTCTTAAGTAATATGATTAACTGAACTCATTATCATGAACACCGTCAAAATATCTTTGCAAATTATGTTGTAGATGATTATCCTGCATTGTAGCTCCCTTTTTTTTGATATGTTCCTAGATAAAACTAAGTTAAAAGATGATAGTAGCAATTATGCGGACTCGGTTCATGAACCGAGGATTGTCCTCATTGCTGCACAGAAGGCTTATGTCCTTAATGCACCGCTCGGTGTGCTAGCCCCTAGCATCGTCCGTGGATGTTGCAAACATCTGGCATACACGTTTTTTGATGACTACGTGATAGTTCAGTGTGTAATGCTTTATGGCTTATAATTGTGGCACCCAAGACGTTTTGAACGTCATGGAACATATGAGATGTTGCAAGAGTTGAAATTAAGATTTCAGGCTCGTGTCGTGTTGAGAGGTATAAGACCTCCGACAAGATTCTTTACCTGCAAAGTAAGGGAGAAAAGCTCAATCGGTGAGCATGTACTCAGATTGTCCGGGTGCTAAAATATCTTGAATCGAGTGGGAGTTGATCTTCCAGGTAAGATAGTGATCGACATAGTTCTCGAAAGTCATTTCCACCAAGCTATTGAGCTTCGTGATGAACTATAACATATCAGGGACATAGATGATGATCCCTGAGCTATTTGTGATGTTTGACACCATGAAGGTAGAAATTAGTAGGAGCATCAAGTGTTGATGGTTAGTAAAAAGCACTGGTTTAAAGAAGGACAAAGGGAATGAAGGGAACTTTGAGAATGACAAGTCAGTTGTCACTCAATGAAGAAACCCGAGGTTGAACCTAAAACCCGAGACTCAGGGCTTCTATGATGAGGGGAATGATCACTCAGGCAGAACTACCCTAGACACTTGGTAGATAAGAAGGATGTTGATAACCCACAAGTATAGGGGATCGCAACAGTTTTCGAGGGTAGAGTATTCAACCCAAATTTATTGATTGGACTCAAGGGGAAGCCAAAGAATATTCTCAAGTATTAGCAGTTGAGTTGTCAATTCAACCACACATGAAAGATTTAGTATCTGCAGCAAAGTATCAGTAGCAAGGTAGTATGATACAAGCAGTAGCAACAGTAACCAGTAGCAGCAAAGTGACAGCAGTAGCAGCAAAGTAACAGTAGTAGCAACAGAGTAACAGTAGCAGCGGTGAGAGCACTAGAAGCAAAGTAACGTAGCAAGGACCAGTAGTAAAAGACTTGTAGGCATTGGACCGGTGATGGATGATTATGCCGGATGCTATTCATCATGCAACAATTATAACACGGAGAGATATGTAACTAGCTCTAGTTCGTCAATCTAATGTATGCATGTATTCCGTATGTAGTCATACGTGCTTAGGGAAAAGAACTTGCATGGCATGTATTGTCCATCCCTCCCGTGGCAGCGGGGTCTTAATGGAAACTACGGGATATCAAGGTTCTCCTTTTAATAAAGAACCGGACCAACGCATTAACACTTGGTGAATACATGAACTCCTCATACTATGGTCATCTCCGGGAGTGGTTCCGGCTATTGTCACTCCGGGGTTGCCGGGTCATAACACATAGTAGGTGACTACAACTTGCAAGATAGGATCAATAACACACATATATTGGTGACGACATAATAGGTTAAGATCTGAAATCATGGCACTCGGGCCCTAGTGACAAGCATTAAGCATGGCAAAGTAGTAGCAACATCAATCTCAGAACATAGTGGATACTAGGGATCAATCCCCGTAAAAACTAACTCGATTACATGATAGATCTCATCCAACCCATCACCGTCCAGCAAGCCTACGATGAGATTACTAACGAACGATGAAGAGCATCATGGAATTGGCGATGAAGGAAGGTTGGTGATGACGATGGTGACGATCTCCCCTCTTCGGAGCCCAAAACGGACTTCAGATCTGCCCTCCAAAGGAAGAACAGGAGGTGGCGGCACCTCCGTATCATAAAACGCGATGAACTCTTCACCTTGATTTTTTTCCGAGCGAGACGGACTAAATAGAACTGAGATTGGAGGCGGTGGAGCGTTGTGGCCCCAAAAGCCTGCCAGGCGCGGCCAGGGGGGCCTGCGCCTGGTGGGCTTGTGGGCTCACAGCTCCACCCCTTCGGTTGATTCTTGCGCGAGTATTTTTTATATATTCCACAAAAATTCTCCATAAATTTTCAGGTCATTCCGAGAACTTCTATTTCTGCGCAAAAACAACACCATGGCAATTCTGCTGAAAACAGCGTTAGTCCGGGTTAGTTCCATTCAAATCATGCAAATTAGAGTCCAAAACAAGGGCAAAAGAGTTCGGAAAAGTAGATACGATGGAGACGTATCAACTCCCCCAAGCTTAAAGCCTTACTTGTCCTCAAGCAATTTAGTTGACAAACTAAAAGAGACAAAAGAAAAACTTTTACGAACTCTGTTTGATCTTGTTGTTGCAACTATGTCTAACTCATAACCAGAATTTCAGCAAGATCACAAGCAAACCACATAAGCAAATGACATCTAGGTCTCACGGGAAACTCATATCAATGGCATAATCAACTAGCGAGCAAATAATAATAAGTCTCAAACATCAACACTTCAATCAAAACAATCATGAAGTAGTACGAACAGATGGTATCTCGCTAGCTCTTTCTGAGACCGCAAAACATAAACGCACATCACCTTCAAAGACCAAGGGCTGACTAAACATTGTAATTCATGGCAAAGAAGATCCAGTCACAGTCATACTCAATACAGTTAGAAGAAAAGCATAAAAATGACAGAGGTGCTCTCTAATTGGTGCTTTTATAAGAAGAGGATGACTCAACAGGAACATAAATAGACAGACCCTTCGCAGAGGGAAGCATTGATTTGCAGAGGTGCCAGATCTCAAGCTTTGAAAACAGAGATAATAATTTTGGGTGGCATGCTTTCATTGTCAACGCATTGACTAAGAGTTTTCACCATCTTCCACGCTACACATGCTATAGGCGGTTCCCAAACAGAAAAGTAAAGTTTTTACTCCCCCACCACTGATCAATCACACTCCACGACTAGCCGAATCCTTGGGTGCCGTCCATACCAACATCAATCCAGGGGGAGTTTTGTTTGCAATTATCTTTTCGATTTGAGGATGGAACTGGGAATTCCAATTACCGGCCCCTTTTCGTGAATGATAGTGAATAAACACATATCGAGGATAACACGCCTAGCATGGAAGATACTGATAGCCCCCTGTCACCACATGAGCGGTTCGGGCATGCAAAACAGATTATTTCTTGAAGGTTTAGAGAGTGGCATATGCAAATTTACTTGGAACGACAGGTAGATACCGCATATAGGTAGGTATGGTGGACTCATATGGAACAACTTTGGGTTTATGGAAGTGGATGCACAAGCAGTATTCCCGCTTAGTACAAGTGAAGGCTAGCAAAATACTAGGAAGCGACCAACTAGAGAGTGACAAGATTCATCAAAATGCATTGAAATTAACTAACATTGAATGCAAGCATGAGTAGGACATAAATCACCATGAATATGAATATCATAGAGGCTATGTTGATTTTGTTTCAACTACATGCGTGAACATGCGCCAAGTCAAGCCACTTGTATCATTCAAAGGAGGATACCATCCTATCATAGTACATCACAGTCATCTCAAAATTCATGTTGGCAACCAAGACAAACCATTATAAGCTCCTAGCTAATTAAGCATGGCATCAGAAACTATGATCTGTAAGTTGTCATTGCAAACATGTTTCTCTCACAACAAAGCTGAATCAGGAATGATGAGCTAGTCATATTTACAAAAACAAAATAGATCGAGTTCATACCAGCTTTTCCAGGCTCAGTCACTTCATCATATATCGTCATTATTGCCTTTCACTTGCACGACCGAACGATGTGAACAATAATAAGAGTGCTCGTGCATTGGACTAAGCTGGAATCTGCAGGGAAACACAAAGGAGAAGACAAAGTAATATGGCTCTTTAACAGATAAATAGGTATGCATGCGAGAGCCACTAAACATTGTAACCATGGTCCTCTAAATTGACCCAAAGAAAAAGAAAACTATTTACACGGGAAAGCTCCCAACAAGCAAAAGAAGAAAAATGAAATCTTTTTCAGTTTTCTCAAACTAGACAGACACACGAAAAGAAAACGAGAAAAGGAAAATAAACTAGAATGGATGATACAGTGGCAAAGTGTGAACACCGACGAACAAAGTGAAAATATAAGCGAGAATGTAAAGTCGGTGAGAAACACGCACTCCCCCAAGCTTAGGCTTTTGGCCTAAGTTGGTCTACTCCCAAGGATGGTCCGTGCGATACGCAAAATCATAATGGGAGTTATACGGGAGCGCTGCAGCCACTGCCTAAATAGCTGCCTCACGGACAAGAGCAGCCATTGCCTCCCCGTCATACTCTTCTGCCTCTCCTCTAGTTATCTAATATCTTCATTTTACCTGAAAGTCAAAGAAGGCAGGAGCAGGAAGGAAATATGGAAAACACGCTGCCGGTTAAATACTAACCGATATAGGAGGGATTCATCATCCCTCTCAAGGAACTGATAGCGTGTCAAAGCGATGCAATCAAGGTAAGCTGTACGGAGCGGGGGATCTCCTTCGCGGATGGGTACTCCAAAAAATTTGCTATGCGAGTGGCATAGATCCCACCAAAGAAATCCCCTTCATTAGCATTATTATTCAGCCTCCTTGCTATAATAGCTCCCATGTTGAAACTTTTATCACCCGTTACTGCACTCTTAAGAATACTAAGGTCGGATGCGAGAGGTGACAATGATCAATCTTTCCATTAATACATCTGCCTATGAAGAGGGAAAAATAATGCAAGGCAGGAAAATGAATGCTCCCCATGGTAGCATGTGTAATATCTCTAGTTTCTCCAACAGTTATACCACAGAAAAAATCTCTAACCGAATATTTAGGAGGATCATTGAGACTACCCCAAATAGGTATCTTGCAAATTCTATTGAAATCCTCTAAATCCATGGTATACGATTTGTCATAGAGATCAAACAGTACAGATGTATCACGACCAACTGAAAATTTGAATCTACAAACAAAAGAGGTAGTGAGAGCAACACACTGTTCACATTTATCGGAGATGAATTCTTCGAGTCCGACGTTGTGAAAAAGTGTATCAAACTCGTCTTTGAAACCTGCCTCAATCATGAATTCATCAGAAGGCCATTCACATGGTTGTACCTTTGTGTTCCTCGGTTGGTAAGGATCGGGCTCCCGAATCGCAAGACGGGGACCTCTCTTGCTTGAGGAACCACCATGATAGTTTCTCCTGAACATCTTCCTTTTCTGAAATTTTCAGTGACCCAAAGGAAAAGTGAACAAGGCTGAACTAAACTCGTAGCAACTACTCCGACAAGTGCCTAGAGGCCATATTACGCATCAAAACTACTTGGGACCAGCTAAAATTAGCATGCAAAGCTCAAGAACAAGGTCACCAAGGTAGCAAAAATACGCGAAGTATAAGGCACTAGAGCAAAAACTAATTGGACCAATGGAGGAGTCACTTACCAAGGAGTAATTTCCCCAAAACAGTTCGGAGAATGGTGCTTTGAGCAAGGAGATCGAAAATCCCAGCAAGAAGAGCAAGAACACGGGTTTGAGCTGCGAAACGATTTTTTCTAGATGTAGGAGAAGCAGATGGGAGCTAGAATGAGTGGAGGGGGTGCACGTGGCCCCCACAAGCCAGGTAGGCGCGACTAGGGGGGTGCCCACGCCTCCAGGGCTTGTGGCCCACTGGTGCAGCCCCCAGACTAGCTGTTCGTCTCTGTATTTTTCATAAATTCCAGAAAAAATCATACTTCATTTTCACGATGTTCGGAGAACTTTTATTTTCGGGGTACTTTTCTACGGGATGCTAAAAGCAGAAAACAGAGAAAACTAAACTTAATCTATCATTTTTCTTCTAAGCAACCGAAGGTGAAAGCTTGGAACAAAGGTTTGTGACTCCTCGATTCATCCATCTCATGGTCATCGAAAGAAATCCGTCATTGAGGTTGATCAAGTCTTCTTGACAAACTTCTCGAATTGCAAAAGAATACGGAGAATTTTCGAATAGTCACTAGGTTACCTCAATGGGGATATGTATCTCCCCAACAAGCAAATCATACTGCATCTTAAGAGGAGGAATAGGGCATTCAAAGCTCCCAATAAGAATCGGTGAAGTTTTTTGATAGCATTGATGCAATGTACTCGATATTTTTTCTTTGGAAAGTGCACCGTATGATCATTACCGTTGACATGGAAAGTGACATTGCCTTTGTTGCAATCTATAACAGCCCCTGCAGTGTTTAAAAAGGGTCTTCTGAGGATGACCGCCATGGCATCATCCTCGAGAATATGCAGAATAACAAAGTCTGTTAAGATACTGACGTTGGCAACCAAAACAGGCACATCCTCGCAAATGCCGATAGGGAAAGCAGTTGATTTGTCGGCCATTTGTAGAGAGATTTTAGTGGGTGTCAACTTATCCAGTTCAAGTCTACGATAAAGGGAGAGAGGCATAACACTAGCACCGGCTCCAAGGTCGCATAAAGCAGTTCTAACATAGTTGCTTTTAATGGAGCAAGGTATAGTGGGCACTCCATGATCACCTAGTTTCTTAGGAGTTCCACCCTTGAAGGTATAATTAGCGAGCATGTTGGAAATCTCAACCTCATGTATCCTCCTCTTATTAGTCACAATATCCTTCATGTACTTAGCATACAGAGACATTTTGAGCATATCTGTCAAACGCATTTGCAGAAAGACATGTCTAATCATTTCAACAAAGCGCTCAAAATCCTCATCATCCTTTTTCTTGGATGGTTTGGGAGGAAAGGGCATGGGTTTTTGAACTCATGGTTCCCTTTCTTTACCATGCTTCCTAGCAGCAAAGTCTTTCTTATCGTATCTCTTATTCTTACGTTGTGGGTTATCAAGATCAACACTAGGTTCAATCTCCACATCCTTATCATTGCTAGGTTGAGCATCTTCATGAACATCACTATTGATATTATCATTAGGCTCGTGTTCATCACCAGATTGTGTTTTGGCATCGGAGACAGAGACATCGTTTGGACTCTCAGGTATAGCAGCAACAGGGTTGCTAGTGCTAACTCCTTGAGAATCTTGTTCAATTCTCTTAGGATGACCCTCAGGATACAAAGGTTCCTGGGTCATTCTACCGCCTCTAGTGAAGACTCTGACAGAATTGTCATTCAACTCATTGAGCAAGTCATTCTGAGCCTTAAGTACTTGTTCTACTTGAGTAGTAACCATAGAGGCATGTTTACTCAGAAGTTTAAGGTCATTGACATTTCTGTCCACACAAGCACTTAAATGACTAAGCATACGAGCATTCTGTTCCAATTGTCTCCTAACATAATCATTGAAACTTTTTCGTTTGGCAACAAAGTTATCAAATTCATCCAGGCATAAGTTAGCAGGTTTATCAAAAGGAATATCACTCTCATTGAATCTACGCAGAGAATTTACTTCTACTGCCTGTATCGGGTTATCAAGACCATGGATCTCTTCGATAGGCGGTAGATTTTTGACATCTTCAGATTTAATGCCTTTCTCTTTCATAGATTTCTTAGCTTTGCATATCTTCAGGACTGAGGAATAGAATACCTCTTTTCTTCGGAGTTGGCTTAGGAGGTGGTTTGGGAATAGTCCAAGCATTCTCATTGCACAAGATATTATTCAGTAGGATCTCAGCTTGTTCTCCGTTTCGTTCCCTAAAAACACAACCAGCACAACTATCTAGGTGGTCTCTAGAAGCATCGGTAAGTCCATTATAGAAGATATCAAGTATGTCATTCTTCTTAAGAGGGTGATCAGGAAAAGCATTCAGCAGCTGGACGAGCCTCCCCCAAGCTTGTGGGAGACTCTCTTCTTCAACTTGCGCAAAGTTGTATATTTCCTGCAAGGCAGCTTGCTTCTTATGGGCAGGGAAATATTTTTCAGAGAAGTAGTAGACCATATCCTGGGGGCTACGCACACAACCAGGAGCAAGAGAAGTGAACCAGGTCTTAGCATTATCCTTTAGCGAGAAAGGAAATAGCTTGAGGATATAGTAGTGGCGGATCTTTTCCTCACTAGTGAATAGGGTGGCTATATCGTGCAGTTTGGTAAGATGGGCTACAACTGTTTCAGACTCATAACCGTGAAAAGGATCAGATTCGACCAGAGTGATTAACTGAGGGTCGACAGAGAATTCATAATCCTTATCGGTCACAAAGATAGGCTAAGTAGCAAACTTTGGGTCGTATTTCATCCTAGCGTTCAGAGAGTTTTCCTTCCACTTGCGCAGTAAATTCTCAACATCATAGCTATCCTTACACGCAAGAAAATCCTCAGCTATCTCTCCCTCCATAACATAACACTCAGGCATATCAAGCAATTCATATCTTGGAGAGGTAGCTCTAGCAGGCAAAATAGAAGGTTCTACTTCAATAGTATCAGCAGTTTCAGAAGTATCATCACATCTAGCAGCAACTCTAGCAATTTGTGCATCAAGGAATGCACCTAGTGGCAAAGCAGTATCAAGCATAGCATCATCAGGCATAGCAGTATCAAGCATAGCATCATCATAAGCATCATGGGCAACAGAAGTAGCATCATTGAGCACAGGCGACATATCAAGATTTCTAGCAGGAGGTGGTGTTGCAAACTTACTCATAACTGAAGGTGAATCAAGTGCAGAGCTAGATGGCAGTTCCTTACTTGTCCTCGTAGTTGTGGGCAATACATTAGTTTTTGGATCTCTCAGATTCTTCATAGTGACTAGCAGACGTAAATCCCAAGTGACTCAAAGAATATAGCTATGCCTCCTCGGCAACGGCGCCAGAAAATAGCACGTTGATGGGAGAATATTCTTGACTTGGCTTCCCCGGCAACGGCGCCAGAAAATAGTCTTGATAACCCACAAGTATAGGGGATGGCAACAGTTTTTGAGGGTAGAGTATTCAACCCCAATTTATTGAGTCGACTCAAGGGGAAGCCAAAGAATATTCTCAAGTATTAGCAGTTGAGTTGTCAATTCAACCACAGCTGAAAGATTTAGTATCTGCAGCAAAGTATCAGTAGCAGAGTAGTGTGATAGCAGTAGTAGCAACAGTAACCAGTAACAGCAAAGTGACAGCAGTAGCAGCAAAGTAACAGCAGTAGCAACAGAGTAACAGTAGCAGCGGTGAGAGCAGTAGCAGCAAAATAACGTAGCAAGGACCAGTAGTAAAAGACTCGTAGGCATTGGATCGGTGATGGATGATTATGCCAGATGCTATTCATCATGCAACAGTTATAACACGGAGAGATATGTAACTAGCTCCAGTTCGTCAATGTAATGTAGGCATGTATTCCGTATGTAGTAATACGTGCTTAGGGAAAAGAACTTGCATGACATCTATTGTCCATCCCTCCCATGGCAGCGGGGTCCTAATGGAAACTACGGGATATTAAGGTTCTCCTTTTAATAAAGAACCGGACCAACACATTAACACTTGGTGAATACATAAACTCCTCATACTATGGTCATCTTCGGGAGTGGTACCGACTATTGTCACTCCGGGGTTGCCGGGTCATAACATATAGTAGGTGACTACAACTTGCAAGATAGGATCAAGAACACACATATATTGGTGACAACATAATAGGTTCAGATCTGAAATCATGGCACTCGGGCCCTAGTGACAAGCATTAAGCATGGCAAAGTAGTAGCAACATCAATCTCAGAACATAGTGGATACTAGGGATCAATCCCCGTCAAAACTAACTTGATTACATGATAGATCTCATCCAAACCATCACCGTCCAGCAAGCCTACGATGAGATTACTCACAAACGGTGAAGAGCATCATGGAATTGGAAATGAAGGAAGGTTGGTGATGACGATGGCGACGATCTCCCCTCTCCGGAGCCCAGAACGGACTCCAGATCTGCCCTCGAGAGGAAGAACACGAGGTGGCGGCGCCTCCGTATTGTAAAACGCGATGAACTCTCTCCTTGATTTTTTTCCGGGCGAGACGGACTAAATAGAGCTGAGATTGGAGGCGGTGGAGCGTTGTGGGCCCCACAAGCCTGCCAGGCACGGCCAGGGGGCCCCGCGCCTGGTGGGCTTATGGGCTCACAGCTCCACCCATCCGGTTGATTCTTGCGCTAGTATTTTTTATATATTCCACAAAAATTCTCCGTAAATTTTTAGGTCATTCCGAGAACTATTATTTCTGCGCAAAAACAACACCATGGCAATTCTGCTGAAAGAAGTGTTAGTCCGGGTTATTGATGTGTACTTTACTATTACTCCAAGTAGCACATGGGTATTAGATACCTGTTCAGTTGTTAAATGTTAGTAACTCGAAATAATAGCTATGAATAAACGGAGACTAGCTAAAGGCGACGTGACGATGTGTGTGTTTCCAAGGTTGATGTGATCACCATCGCATGCTCCCTCTACCTTGAGAATTAGTGTTAAACCTAAATAATGATTGGTGTTTGCGTTGAGCATGAACATGAATGGATCGTGTTTATTGCAATAAGTTTATTCATTTAAAGAGAATAATGGTTACTCCGTTTACTTGAATAAACCTTCAATGGCCATGCACCTAATATGAATGGTTTATTGAATCTCGATCGTAGTGATACATGATGACCCATATGTATAGGGGATTGCTACCTCTTGAGCTTGCTTTGGTTTTTCCCTTGAAGAGGAAAGGGTGATGCAGCGAACTAGATAAGTATTTCCCTCAGTTTGTTGTGAACCAAGGTATCAATCTAGTAGGAGGAAGAAGCAAAGCTCCAATATTAGTACCTACACAAAGAATCAAACACTTGCACCCAATGGTATAAAGTGGTTGTCAATCCCTTTGGTGTTATTTGCAAGGATGAGATCTAATAGAGATAGATATAAAATATTGATAGATCTAAAAGTTAAACTAAAGTAAATAAATTGCAGCAAAGTATTTTTGGTTTATAGATCTGAAAATATAATAAGGCAAATAGACCCGGGGGCCATAGGTTTCACTAGAGGCTTCTCTCATAAAGGAAAATAATACGGTGGGTGAACAAATTACTGTCGAGCAATTGATAGAAAAGCAAATAATTATGAAGATATCCAAGGCAATGATTATGCATATAGGCACCGCGTCTGTGTCAAGTAGACCGAAACGATTCTGCATCTACTACTATTATTCGACACACCGACCGACTCCTGCCCGCATCTGTTCATGAAGAACAGAGTAACGCATTAAGTAAGATTACATGATATAGAGGGACAAACTCAAGCAATATGATGAAAACCCCATCTTTTTACCCTTGATGGCAACAATACAATACATGCCTTGCTACCCCTACTGTCACTCGGTGAGGACACCGCAAGATTGAACCCAAAACTAAGCACTTCGCCCATTGCAAGAATTAACAGTCTAGTTGGCCAAACCAAACAAATAATTTGAAGAGACTTGCAAATATATGAAATCATGCATATAAGAATCCATAAGAGACTCAAATAATATTCATGGATAATCTGAACATAAAATCACAATTCATCGGATCTCGACAAACACATCGCAAAAGAGTATTACATCGCATAGATCTTCGTGAAGATCATGAAGAACATGGTATTGAAGATCAAAGAGAGAGAACAAGCCATCTAGCTACTAGCTATGGACCTGTAGGTCTGTACTTACACATCATCGGAGGGGCAATGGAGTTGATGTAGATGCACTCCATGATCGATTCCCTCTCCTACAGATTACCGGAAAAGGCTCCCAGATTGGATCTCTCGGGAACAGAAGCTCCCGTTGGCGTAAAAGTATTTTTGTTGTTCCTTTTGGCGATACGGGAATATTTGGGAATTTATAGGCCAATAATTAGGGTTAGGTGTTGGAAATATGCCCTAGAGGCAATAATAAATTAGTTATTATTATATTTCTTTGTTCATGATAATCGTTTATTATCCATGCTGTAATTGTATTGATTGGAAACACAGTGCATGTGTGGATACATAGACAAAACACTGTCCCTAGTAAGCCTCTAGTTGACTAGCTCGTTGATCAAAGATGGTCAAGGTTTCCTGACCATAGGCAAGTGTTGTCACTTGATAACGGGATCACATCATTAGGAGAATCATGTGATGGACTAGACCCAAACTAATAGACGTAGCATGTTCATCGTGTCATTTTGTTGCTACTGTTTTCCGCGTGTCAAGTATTTGTTCCTATGACCATGAGCTCATATAACTCACTGACACCGGAGGAATGCTTTGTGTGTATCAAACGTCGCAACGTAACTGGGTGACTATAAATATGCTCTACAGGTATCTCCGAAGGTGTTCGTTGAGTTAGTATGGATCGAGACTCGGATTTGTCACTCTGTATGACGGAGAGGTATCTCGGGGCCCACTCGGTAATACAACATCAGACACAAGCCTTGCAAGCAATGTTACTTAGTGTAAGTTGCGGGATCTTGTATTACGGAACGAGTACAGAGACTTGCCGGTAAACGAGATTGAAATAGGTATGCGGATACTGACGATCGAATCTCGGGCAAGTAACATACCGAAGGACAAAGGGAATGACATACGGGATTATATGAATCCTTGGCACTGAGGTTCAAACGATAAGATCTTCGTAGAATATGTAGGATACAATATGGGCATCCAGGTCCCGCTATTGTATATTGACCGAGGAGTCACTCGGGTCATGTCTACATAGTTATCGAGCCCGCAGGGTCTACACACTTAAGGTTCGACGTTGTTTTATGCGTATTTGAGTTATATGGTTGGTTACCAAATATTGTTTGGAGTCCCGGATGAGATCACGAACGTCATGAGGGTTTCCGGAATGGTCCGGAAATGAAGATTGGTATATAGGATGACCTCATTTGATTACCGGAAGGTTTTCGGAGTTACCGGGAATGTACCGGGAATGACGAATGGGTTCTGGATGTTCACCGCGGGGCGCAGCCCACCCCGGGGAAGCCCATAGGCCTTGGGGGTGGCGCACCAGCCCTTGGTGGGATGGTGGGACAGCCCAAGAAGTCCCTATGTGCCATAGATAGAAAATCAAAGAGAAAAGAAAAAAAAAGGAGGTGGGAAGGAGGAGAAGGACTCCACCTTCCAATCCTAGTTGGACTAGGATTGGAGGAGGACTCCTCCTCCCCTTGGTGGCGCAGCCCTTGGGGCTCCTTGAGCCTCAAGGCAAGCCTCCCCTCCCATCCTCCTATATATATGGAGCTATTAGGGCTGATTTGAGACAACTTTTGCCATGGCAGCCCGACCACATACCTCCACGGTTTTTCCTCTAGATCGCGTTTCTGCGGAGCTCGGGCGGAGCCCTGCTGAGATTAGATCACCACCAACCTCCGGAGCGCCGTCACGCTGCCGGAGAACTCATCTACCTCTCCGTCTCTCTTGCTGGATCAAGAAGGCCGAGATCATCGTCGAGCTGTACGTGTGCTGAACGCGGAGGTGCCGTCCGTTCGACACTAGATCGGAGCAGATCGTGGGACGGATCGCGGGACGGTTCATGGGACGGTTCGCGGGGCGGATCGAGGGAAGTGAGGACGTTCCACTACATCAACCGCGTTCACTAATGCTTATGCTGTGCGATCTACAAGGGTACGTAGATCGGAAATCCCCTCTCGTAGATGGACATCACCATGATAGGTCTTCGTGCGCGTAGGAAATTTTTTGTTTCCTATGCGACGTTCCCCATCAGTGGCATCATTGTCTAGGTTCATGCGTAGATGTCTTCTCGAGTAGAACACAAAAGTTTTTGTGGGCGGTGATGTGTATTTTCCTGCCCTCCTTAGTCTTTTCTTGATTCCGCGGTATTGTTGGATCGAAGCGGCTCGGACCGACATTACTCGTACGCTTACGAGAGACTGGTTTCATCGCTACGAGTAACTCCGTTGCTCAAAGATGACTGGCGAGTGTCGGTTTCTCCAACTTTAGTTGAATCGGATTTCACTGAGGAGGTCCTTGGATGAGGTTAAATAGCAATTCATATATCTCCGTTGTGGTGCTTGCATAAGTAAGATGCGATCCTACTAAATACCCATGGTCACCACGTAAAATATGCAACAACAATTAGAGGACATCTAACTTGTTTTTGCTGGGTATGCTTCTGATGTGATATGGCCAACGATGTGATGTGATATATTGGATGTATGAGATGATCATGTTGTAATAGTTAATATCGATTTGCACGTCGATGGCACGGCAACCGGCAGGAGCCATAGGGTTGTCTTTAAACTAACGTTTGTGCTTGCAGATGTGTTTACTATATTGCTAGGACATAGCTTTAGTAGTAATAGCATGAGTAGCATGACAACCCCGATGGTGACACGTTGATGGAGATCATGATGATGGAGATCATGGTGTGACGCCGGTGACAAGAAGATCGTGTCGGTGCTTTGGTGATGGAGATCAAGAAGCACATGATGATGGCCATATCATCTCACTTATGAATTGCATGTGATGTTAATCCTTTATGCACCTTATCTTGCTTAGAACGACGGTAGCATTATGAGGTGATCTCTCACTAAAATTTCAAGACGAAATTGTGTTCTCCCCGACTGTGCACCGTTGCGACAGTTCTTCGTTTCGAGACACCATGTGATGATCGGGTCTGATAGACTCAACGTTCACATACAGCGGGTGCAAAACAGTTGGACACGCGGAACACTCGGGTTAAGCTTGACGAGCCTAGCATGTGCAGACATGGCCTCGGAACACATGAGACCAAAAGGTCGAGCATGAATCGTATAGTTGATATGATTAGCATAGAGATGCTTACCACTGAAACTATTCTCGACTCACGTGATGATCGGACTTGAGATAGTGGATTTGGATCATGTACCACTCAAATGACTAGAGAGATGTACTTTTTGAGTGGGAGTTCTTAAGTAATATGATTAATTGAACTAATTGTCATGAACATAGTCTAATGGTCTTTGCAAATTACGATGTAGCTTGGGCTATAGCTCTACTATTTTTATATGTTCCTAGAGAAAATTTAGTTGAAAGTTGATAGTAGCAAACTTTGCAGACTGAGTCTGTAAAACCGAGGATTGTCCTCATTGCTGCGTAGAAGGCTTATGTCCTTAATGCACCACTCGGTGTGCTGCACCTCGAGCGTCGTCTGTAGATGTTGTGAACATCCGACATACACGTTTCTGATGACTACACGATAGTTCAGTACAAAATACTTAATGGCTTAGAAGCAAGGTGCCGAAGACGTTTTGAAACGTCACGGAACATAAGAGATGTTCTAAAGAGATTTAATTGTGATTTCATGCTTGAGCCCTTGTTAAGAGGTATGAGACCTCCGACAAGATTCTTTGTCCACGAAGCAAATGAAAAAAGCTCAATCGTTGAGCGTGTGCTCAGATTATCTGAGTACGACAATCGCTTGAATCAAGTGGGAGTTGATCTTCCAGATAAGATAGTGATGGTTCTCCAAAGTCACTGCCACCAAGCTGTGAGAGCTTCATGATGAACTATAACATATCAAGGATAGATACAATGATCCTTGAGCCATTCGGGATGTTTGACACTGCGAAAGTAGAAATCAAGAAGGAGCATCAATAGTTGATGGTTAGTAAAACCACTAAGTTTCGAGAAAGGCAAGGGCTAGAAGTGATACTTCATGAAACGACAAAGCAGTTGCTGCACTAATGAAGAGACCCCAGATTAAACCCAAGCTCGAGACTAAGTGCTTCTGTTGTGAGGGGAACGGTCACTGAGGCGGAGCAACTCTAGATACTTGGTAGATAAAGAAGGCTGGCAAAAGTCGAAAGAAGTATATTTGATATACATGATGTTGATGTGTACTTTACTAGTACTCCTAGTAGCACGAGGGTATTGGATACCGTTTCGGTTGCTAAGTGACTAGTAACACAAAATGAAAGCTACGACATAAACGAAGACTAGCTAAAGGCGAGGTGACGATACGTGTTGGAAGTGTTTCCAAGGTTGATATGATCAAACGTCGCACACTCCCTCTGCCATCGGGATTGGTGTTAAACCTAAATAATTGTTATTTGGTGCTTGCGTTAAGCATGAACATGATTGGATTGTGTTTATTGCAATACGATTATTCATTTAAAGAGAATAATGGTTACTCTATTTGCTTGAATAATCACCTTCAATGGTTTATTGAATCTCGATCGTAGTGTTACACATGTCCATGATATTGGTGCCAAAAGATACGAGGTAATGATGATAGTACCACTTACTTGTGGCACTGCCGCTTGAGTCATGCTGGTATAAATTGCATGAAGAGGCTCCATGCTGATGGATCGATATACTCACTTGATTTTGAATCACTAGTGACATGCAAATCATACCACATGAGCAAGGCCTTGTTTTCATTGAGATGAAACAAGATAGTAACTTGTTGGAAGTGATACATTTTGATGTATGCAGTCCAATGGGTGCTGATGCACGTAGTGGATATCATTATGTTCTTACTTCAATGACGATTTAAGTAGATACAAGAGTACTTACTTAATCAATCACAAGTCTGAAATATTGAAAAGTTCAATTCTATTTCGGAGTGAAGTTCGTCGTAACAAGAGGATAAACTGTCTACGATATGATAGAAATGAATATCTGAGTTATGAGTTTTGGTACGCAGTTAAGACAATGTGGAAATTGTTTCGCAGTTCATGCCACCTGGAACATCATAGTGTGATGATGTGTCTGAACGTCATAGCCACGCATTATTCGGTATGGTGCATGCTATGATGTCTCTTATCGAACTACCACTATCGTTTATGGGTTATGCATTAGAGACAACCGCATTCACTTTAAATAGGGCACCGCGTATTTCCGTTGAGATGACACAGTATAGACTAATGTTTAGAGAAATCTAAACTGTCGTTTCTTGAAAGTTTGGGGCTTCGACACTTATGTGAAAAAGTTTCAGTCTGATAAGCTCGAACCCAAAGCGGATAAATGCATCTTCATAGGATATCCAAAACAGTTGGGCACATCTCCTATCTTAGATCCGAAAGCAAAGTGTTTGTTTCTAGAAACGGATCCTTTCTCGAGGAAAGGTTTCTCTCGAAAGAATTGAGTGGGAGGGTGGTAGAACTTGATGATGTTATTGAACCATCACTTCAACCAGTGTTTAGCAGGGCGTAGGAAGTTGTTCCTGTGGCGCCTACACCAATTGAAGTGAAAGCTGATGATGGTGATCATCGAGCATCGGATCAAGTTACTACAAGCCTCGTAGGTTGACAAGGTCGCGTACTACTGCAGAGTGGTACGGTAACCCTGTCTTGGAGGTCATGTTGTTGAGCAACAGTGAACCTACGAGTTATGGAGAAAGCAACGGTGGGCCCGGATTTCAACAAATGGCTGGAAGCCATGAAATCCAAGAGAGGATCCATGTATGAAAACAAAGTGTAGATTTTGGAAGAACTACTTGATGGTCATAGGACTATTGAGTAAAGATGGATCTTTAAAAGGAAGACAGACGATGATGGTGATAAGTCACTATTAAGAAAAGCTCGACTTGTCGCAAAGATGTTTCCGACAAGATCAAACAGTTGACTATGATGAGAATTTCTCACTCGTAGCGATGCTAAGAGTGTGTTGGAATTATGTTAGTAGTTGCTGCATTATTTATGAAATATTGCACATAGGATGTCAAAACATTGTTTCCTCGACGGTTTCCTTGAGCAAACATTGTATGTGATACAACCAGGAGGTTTTGTCGATCCTAAAGATACCAGCAAGTATGCAAGCTCCAGCGGTCCTTCAATGGACTGGTGCAAGCATCTCGGAGTTGGAATATACACTTTTATGAGATGATCAAAGATTTTGGGTTTGTACAAGGTTTATGAGAAACTTGTATTTCCAAAGAAGTGAGTGGGAGCACTATAGAATTTCTGATAAGTATATGTGGTTGACATATTGTGGATCAGAAGTAATGTAGAATTTCTGTAAAGCATACAAGGTTGTTTAAAAGGAGTTTTCAAAGGAATACCTGGATTGCGCTACTTGAACATTGAGCATCAAATATCTATGGAGATAGATCGAAAGCGCTTAATAGAAGTTTCAACAAGATGCATGCCTTGATAAATTTTTGAAGGAGTTCAAAATAGATCAGCAAAGAAGGAGTTCTTGGTTGCGTTGTGAGGTGTGAATTTGAGTAAGACTCAAAACCCGACCCCGACAGAATAAAGAGAATAGGCGAAGGTCGTCTTCTATGCCTTGGCCGTAGAATCTGAAGTATGCCATGCTGGGTACCGCACCTGATGTGTGCCTTGACTCAAAGTCTATTGAGAGGTACAGAGAGTGATCCATGATTGAATCACTAGCAGCGGTCAAAATTTATCCTTAGTAACTCATGGACTAAGGAATTTTTCTCGATTATGGAGGTGGTTAAAAAGTTTGTCGTAAAGGGTTACGTCGATGCAAGCTTTGACACTAATCCGAATAACTATGTGTAGTGAAACGGATTCTTATAGTAGAGTAGATATTTGGAGTATTTCCGAATAGCACATAGTAGCAGCATCTATAAGATGACATAAAGATTTGTAAAGAACATACGGATCTGAAAGTTTCAGAACCGTTGACTAAAACCTCTCTCACGAGCAAGACGTGATCAGACCCCATAACTATATAGGTGTTGGATTTGGTGGAATCACATGGTGATGTGAACTAGATTATTGACTCTAGTGCAAGTGGGAGACTGTTGGAAATATGCCCTAGAGGCAATAATAAATTAGTTATTATAATATTTCTTTGTTCATGATAATTGTTTATTATCCATGCTATAATTGTATTGACTGGAAACACAGTGCATGTGTGGATACATAGACAAAACACTGTCCCTAGTAAGCCTCTAGTTGACTAGCTCGTTGATCAAAGATGGTCAAGGTTTCCTGACCATAGGCAAGTGTTGTCACTTGATAACGGGATCACATCATTAGGAGAATCATGTGATGGACTAGACCCAAACTAATAGACGTAGCATGTTGATCTTGTCATTTTGTTGCTACTGTTTTCTGCGTGTCAAGTATTTGTTCCTATGAACATGAGATCATATAACTCACTGACACCGGAGGAATGCTTTGTGTGTATCAAACGTCGCAACGTAATTGGGTGACTATAAAGATGCTCTACAGGTATCTCCGAAGGTGTTCGTTGAGTTAGTATGGATCGAGACTCGGATTTGTCACTCCGTATGACGGAGAGGTATCTCGGGGCCCACTCGGTAATACAACATCACACACAAGACTTGCAAGCAATGTGACTTAGTGTAATTTGCGGGATCTTGTATTATGGAACGAGTAAAGAGACTTGCCAGTAAACGAGATTGAAATAGGTATGCGGATACTGACGATCGAATCTCGGGCAAGTAACATACCGAAGGACAAAGGGAATGACATACGGGATTATATGAATCCTTGGCACTGAGGTTCAAACGATAAGATCTTCGTAGAATATGTAGGATCCAATATGGGCATCCAGGTCCCGCTATTGGATATTGACCGAGGAGTCACTCGGGTCATGTCTACATAGTTCTCGAGCCCGCAGGGTCTGCACACTTAAGGTTCGACGTTGTTTTATGCGTATTTGAGTTATATGGTTGGTTACCGAATGTTGTTTGGAGTCCCAGATGAGATCACGGATGTCACGAGGGTTTCTGGAATGGTACGGAAACGAAGATTGATATATAGGATGACCTCATTTGATTACTGGAAGGTTTTCGGAGTTACCGGGAATGTACCGGGAATGACGAATGGGTTCCAGATGTTCACCGCGGGGCGCATCCCACCCCGGGGAAGCCCATAGGCCTTGGGGGTGGCGCACCAGCCCTTGGTGGGCTGGTGGGATAGCCCAAGAAGGCCCTATGCGCCATAGATAGAAAATCAAGGAGAACAGAAAAAAAGGAGGTGGGAAGGAAGAGAAGGACTCCACCTTCCAATCCTAGTTGGACTAGGATTGCATGACTCCTCCTCCCCTTGGTGGCGCAGCCCTTGGGGCTCCTTGAGCCTCAAGGCAAGCCTCCCCTCCCCTCATCCTATATATATGGAGCTATTAGGGCTGATTTGAGACAACTTTTGCCACGGCAGCCCGACCACATACCTCCACGTTTTTTTCTCTAGATCGCGTTTCTGCGGAGCTCGGGCGGAGCCTTGCTGAGATTAGATCACCACCAACCTCCGGAGCACCGTCACGCTGCCGGAGAACTCATCTACCTCTTCGTCTCTCTTGCTGGATCAAGAAGGCCGAGATCATCGTCGAGCTGTACGTGTGCTGAACGCGGAGGTGCCGTCCGTTCGGCACTAGATCGGAGCGGATCGTGGGACGGATCGCGGGACGGTTTGTGGGACGGTTCGCGAGGCGGATCGAGGGACGTGAGGACGTTGCACTGCATCAACCGCGTTCACTAACGCTTCTGCTGTGCGATCTACAAGGGTAAATAGATCGGAAATCCCCTCTCGTAGATGGACATCACCATGATAGGTCTTCGTGCGCGTAGGAAATTTTTTGTTTCCCATGCGACGTTCCCCATCATTAGGAGACCTGCAGCGGGTCACAAGCCAAGGTGCGCGACCACCCCCCTAGGGCGCACCCTGTAAGCTTGTGGCCTCCCGGCAAGTGCCCTTGCCCCCTACTCCAAGTATGTTGCGTGTCTTGTGGTCCAAGAAAAATCTTTCCGGAGATTTTATTCTGTTTGGACTCCGTTTAATATTCCTTATCTACAATATTCAAAAACGTGGGAAAAACAGAAACTGACACTAGGGTCTAGAATAATAGGTTAGTCCCAAAAATAATATAAAACAACATATAAATGCATATAAAACATCCAAAACATATAATATAATAGCATGGAACAATCAAAAATTATAGATACGTTGGAGACGTATCAAGCATCCCCAAGCTTAATTCCTGCTCGTCCTCGAGTAGGTAAATGATAAAAATAGAATTTTTGATGTGGAATGCTACCTAACATATTTATCCATGCAATATTCTCTAATGTGTCATGAATATTCAGATCCATAAGAATCAAAACACAAGTCTATATTGACACAAAAACAATAATACTTCAAGCATACTAATATGGTAATTGCTTCCTTTCGAAATAGCATGGTCTTAGAAAGTTATCCCTACAAAATCATATGGTCTCTATATGCTCCATCTTAACCACACAAAGTATCTAAATCATGCACAACCCCGGTGAAAATCAAGAACTTGTTTCACACTTTTTATGTTCTCAAACCTTTTCAACTCTCACGCAATACATGAGCGTGAGCCATGAATATAGCACTATAGGTGGAATGGAATGTGGTGGAGGTTGCAAAAAGAAAGGAAGGAGATAGTCTCACATCAACTAGGCATCTCAACGAGCTATGGAGATACCCATCAATAGATATTAATGTGAGTGAGTAGGGATTGCCATGCAACAAATTCACTAGAGCTATAAGTGGGTGAAAGCTCAAAAAGGAAAACTAAGTGGTTGTGCAAAGACGTAATTCCACTAGTTATATGAAAGTGGCAAAATAGGAGACTCTCTATGAAGAATGTGGTGCTACTTTGAAGCACAAGTGTGGAAAATATAGTAGCATTGTCCCTTCTCTCTATCTCTCATTTTTTCGTATTTTTTCTTTTTTTGAATGGGCTTCTATGGCCTCTTTTTTATGGGCTTCGCTGGCTCTTTTTTTTTTTTCTAAAGTCCGGAGACTCATCCGAACTTGTGAGGGAATCATAGCTTCCATCATCCTTTTCTCACACGGGACAATGCTCTTATAATGCAAATCATCACACTTTTATTTACTTACAACTCAAAAGATTACAACTCAATATCTAGAACAAAGTATGACTCTACAAGCAATATGGAAGTGATGGTGCGTGTCATAAAAACGAGGCGGTGGTGTTGCATGGCAATATATCTCGGAATGGCTATGAAAATGCCATAATAGGTAGGTATGGTGGCTGCTTTGAGGAAAATATATGGTGTCTGTTTTCAGGAAGGTGGGTTTAATGTACCAGCTAAAGTTGCGCGGTACTAGAGAGGCTAGCAAAGGTGGAAGGGTGAGAGTGTGTATAATCCATGAATTCAACATTAGTCATAAATAACTCACATACTTATTGCAAAAGCCTATTAGTTATCGAAGCAAAGTATTAGACACATGCTCCTAGGGGAAGGGTTGGTAGGAGTTAACCATCGCGCGATCCTGACCTCCACACAAAGGTTGACAATCATTAAACAAGTCATGCTCCGACTTCATCACATAACGGTTCACCATACGTGCATGCTACGGGAATCACAAGCTTTAACACAGGTATTTTTTCTAATTCACAATTACTTACTAGCATGACTCTCATATTATTCACATCTCAAAACTATATGCAAGGAATCAAACTTCTCATCATATTCAATGCACTTAATATGAAAGTTTTTATTATATCCCTCTTGGATGCCTATTATATTAGGTCTAAATTCATAACCTAAACTAAATACCATGTTGTTTAAAGAACTCTCAAAATAATATAAGTGTAGTATGAGAGTTTAATAATTTCTATAAAACACAACACCACCGTGCTCTAAAATATATAAGTGAAGTACTAGAGCAACATTGCCTTGCTCAAAAGATATAAGTGAAGCATAAAGCGTATTCTAATGAATTCACGATCCAGTCTGTGTGTCTCTCTCAAAATATGTGTGCAGAAAGTATGATTTGGAAAACTAAAAAGTAAAGACTCATATCATACAAGACGCTCCAAGCAAAACACATACCATGTGGTGAATAAAAATATAGCCTCAAGTAAATTTACCGATGGATTGAAGACGAAAGAGGGGATGCCTTCCGGGGCATCCCCAAGCTTAGGCTCTTCCGTATCCTTGAATATAACTTGGGGTGACTTGTTCATCCCCAATCTTAGGCTCTTACCACTCCTTATTCGATGGTCCATCCAATGTTTACCCAAAACTTGAAAATTTCAGAACACAAAACTCAACAGAAAACTCATGAGATTTGTTAGTATAAGAAAGATAAATCACCACTTAGGTACTGTTGTGAACTCATTCTTTATTTATATTGATGTAATATTTACTTTATTCCAACTTCTCCATGGTTCATACCCCCAATACAACCCATAGATTCATCAAAATAAGCAAACAACACAAAGAAAAAACATAATCTGTCAAAAATAGAACAATCTTTAGTAATTTGTTTACTTCAAATACTTATGTAACTCCAAATATTCTTAGCAATTAGGAAAATCTGGAAAATTTGTAAACCAACTCTATGTAATAAATTCACATTAAAAGCACGTTCCAGCGAATTTATAAAATTCCTGGACTGAGAGCGAAACTTTCTGTTTTTCAGCAAAATCAACATGCAAACACCGTAGACCATCCCAAAGGTCTCACTTGGCTCAAACACTAATTAAAACAAGAAAACACAATTATTATAGAGATAATAATATGTGCAACACTCAAAAACAGAAACAAAAACAAAAGCAAAACAAATAAAATTGGGTTGCCTCCCAACAAGCACTAGTGTTTGACGCCCCTAGCTAGGCATAATGCAATAGATCTAGGTATTATCATCTTTGGTATGCAATCCATAGGTAGCTCTCATTATAGATTCATAAGGTAGTATTATTTTATTTATAGGAATGTGTTCCATGCCTTTACTTAATGGGAATTGGAATCTAATATTACCTTCCTTCATATCAATAATTGCACCAATTGTTCTAAGGAAGGGTCTACCAAGAATAATAGGACATGTAGAATTGCATTGTATATCAAGAACAATGAAATCTACAGGCACATAATTCCTATTAGCAACAATAAGAACATCATTAATCTTTCCCATAGGTTTCTTAATTGTTGAATCTGCTAGATGCAAATTTAGAGAACAATCATCAAATTCATGGAATCCTAACACATCACATAAAGTTTTTGGAATTGTGGAAACACTAGCACCCAAATCACACAAAGCATGGCACTCATAATATTTGATTTTAATCTTAATGGTAGGCTCCCACTCATCATAAAGTTTTCTAGGTATAGAGACCTCGAACTCAAGTTTCTCTTCAAAAGATTTCATCATGGCATCCACAATATGTTTAGTAAAAGATTTATTTTGACTATAAGCATGTGAAGAATTTAACATGGATTGCAAAAAGGAAACACAATCAATTAAAGACAAACTATCAAAATTAAAATCCTTGAAATCTGAAAGAGTGGGCTGATTGCTATTTAAAGTTTTGACCTCTTCCATCCCACTTTTATCAATCTTATCACTAAGATATATGAACTCAGAATCATTGGGACGCCTCTTAGATAAAGTTGACTCATCTCTAGTCCCATATTTTTCAAGAATTATGCTAGAAAACAAAGATTCAATAGGTGTCACACCAATCACTTTTAGATCTTCATCAATATTATCATGAGAAAACACTTTTTCAAGCCATTTACGCTTAGCACGTATTCTAGCGGTTTGTTCCTTACACTCATTAATAGAAATTCTGACATATTTTAAAGACTCATTAATGTCATGCTTTGGTGGAATAGATCTATTTTTCAAAGAATCAATCTCAAGAGAAATTCTAGCAACGTTCCTAGCCAAATCATCAATCTTGAGCAACTTTTCTTCAATCACAGCATTGAAACCTTTTTGGGAGCTAATGTATTCTTTAATATTATTCTCAAGATCAGAGGACATCTTATTATAATTTTCATAATAATTGTTGTAGGAATTACCATAATTATTAGAGGAATTACTAGGAAATGGCCTAGGATTGAAATTACATCTATACACGTTATTGCCAAAATTGTTCCTACCAACAAAATTCACATCCATAGATTCATTATTATTTCCAATCAAAGAAGACAAAGGAATATCATTGGGATCAATAGGGGCACTCTTACTAGCAAACAATTTCATTAATTTATTCATTTTTCCACTCAAAGTACTTATTTCTTCCATAGCGTGCACTTTTTTACTAGTAGGAGATCTTTCCGTATGCCATTGAGAGTAATTTGCCATAATATTATCTAGGAGTTTAGTCGCTTCTCCTAATGTGATTTCCATAAAAGTAGCACCCGCGGCTGAATCTAAAATATTTCTAGAAGGAAAATTCAACCCCGCATAAAGAAATTGTATAATCATCCATAAGCTCAAACCATGCGCGGGACAATTCCTAATCATTAAGTTCATCCTCTCCAAAATTGTGCAACATGCTCATGATCAAGTTTCTTAAAATTTATTATATCGTTCCTAAGGGAGATAATCTTAGCGGGTGGAAAATACTTGGAAATATAAGCATCTTTACACTTATTCCATGAATCAACACTATTTTTAGGTAAAGACCAAAACCAAGTTTTGGCACGATCTCGTAATGAGAAAGGAAATAGCTTTAATTTAACAATTTCATTATCCACATCTTTATTATTTTGGATATCACACAACTCAACGAAAGTATTTAGATGGGATGCGGCATCTTCAATAGGAAAGCCAGAAAAATGTTTTTTCATAACAAGATTGAGCAAAACGACATTAATTTCACAAGATTCCGCACTAGTGGCGGGAGAAATCGGAGTACTAATAAAATCATTATTGTTAGTAGTGGAAAAATCACATAACTTGGTATTCTCTTAAGTCATCGTAACAAAGCAAGCAATCTAGCACACAAGCAAGCTAACAAAAAAGGCGAACGGAAAAAAGGGCGAATAAAAAGGCAAATCTTTTTGGTATTTTCTGAAAATCTTTTTTAGAAGTGGGGAGAGGAAAACGAGAGGCAAATGGCAAAGAAAGTAAATGCAAGATATGAGTTTGTGATGGGTACTTGGTAATATTGCTATGTATCCTCCCCGAAAACGATGCCAGAAATCCGTCTTGCTACCTACCTGATACATAGCAAGAAGGATTTCTATCGTCGTTGCCCGGGAGGATACATAGCAAGCTCTTTAGGGTTTGTTCCTTTTGAGCTTGTGTTGGTTTTCTCTTGAAGAGGAAAGGGTGATGCAGCGAAGTAGATAAGTATTTTCCTCAGTTTGTTGAGAACCAAGGTATCAATCCAGTAGAAGGAACAAGCAAAGCTCCAATAGTAGTACCTACAAAAAGAATCAAACACTTGCACCCAACGCTATAAAGGGGTTGTCAATCCCTTCATAGTTATTTTCAAGGATGAGATCTGATAGAGATAGATATAAAATATTAATAGATCTGAAAGTAAAATTAAAGTAAATAAACTGCAACAAAGTATTTTTGGTATTTTTGGTTTATAGATATGAAAATATAATAAGGAAAATAGACCCCGGGGTCATAGGTTTCACTAGAGGCTTCTCTCATAAAGGATAATAATACGGTGGGCTAACAAATTACTATCAAGCAACTGATAGAAAAACAAATAATTATGAAGATATCCAAGGCAATGATTATGCATATAGGCATCACGTCTGTGTCAAGTAGACCGAAACGATTCTGCATCTACTACTATTACTCCACACATCGACCGACTCCTGCCTTCATCTAGAGTATTAAGTTCATGAAGAACAGAGTAACACATTAAGTAAGATGACATGATGTAGAGGGGTAAACTCAAGCATTATTATGAAAACCCCATCTTTTTACCCTTGATGGCAACAATACAATACGTGCCTCGCCACCCCTATTGTCACTAGGTGAGGACACCGCAAGATTGAACCCAAAACTAAGCACTTCTCCCATTGCAAGAATTACCAATCTAGTTGGACAAACCAAACAAGTAATTCGAGGAGACTTGCAAAGATATGAAATCATGCATATAAGAATTCATAAGAGACTCAAATAATATTCATGGATAATCTCACATAAACTCACAATTCATCGGATCTCGACAAACACACCGCAAAAGAGTATTACATCAGATAGATCTCCATGAAGATCATGAAAAACATGGTATTGAAGATCAAAGAGAGAGAAGAAGACATCTAGCTACTAGCTATGGAACCGTAGGTCTGTGGTGAACTACTCACACATCATCGGAGGGGCAATTAATGGAGTTGATGTAGATGTTGGGGAACCTTGCATGGGAAACAAAATATTTCCTACGCACACGAAGATCTATCATGGTGATGATCATCTATGAGAGGGATATCAGATCTACATACCCTTGTAGATCGATACGCATGAAGCATTAAGAAACATGGTTGACGTAGTGCAACATCTTCGCGATCCAAATCGCTGCCGTCCCATGATCCGTCCCAATCTAGTACCGAACGGACGACACCTCCGTGTTCAGCACACGTACTGCTCGATGATGATCTCCGCCTTCTTGATCCAGCAAGAGAGATGGTGAAGTAGATGAGTTCTCCGGCAGCGTGATGGCATGCTGGTGGTGGTGATTTATTCCCGCAGGGCTTCACCTAAGCACCGCAGAAATCTGATCTAGAGGAAGAACTACAAACTAGAGGAGAGGGTTGCACGTGGCTGAAATTGTGTCTCAAAAACCCTAAAACCTCTAGTATATATAGGAGGAAGGAGGGGCTAGCCTTGAGCACCAAGGGGAACCCCCTTGGGCTCGGCCGAAGCTAGAGAGGAGGAGTCCTCCTTCAATCTTACTTGGAGTAGGACTCCTCCCCAAGTTGTCCACCTCTTTTGGTTTTCTCCACTTTTACCTTGAATAGTCATCCCACTAAGAGCTATTGAACCACCATCAAGTCCACGTGACCCTCTTGGGGAGTGGTGGGCCCACCTGGTGGGCCCTCGGTACACATTCGTCATTCCCGGTACACTGCCGGCAATGCCGGAAATTCTTCCGGAATCAAAATACCAACTTCCTATATATCAATCTTCGTTTTCACACCATTCCGGAAACCCTCTAACATCCGGTATTTCATCTGGGACTCCGAACAAAACTTCGGTCACCAGCAGCTATAACTCAATCATACCGAAACGTCACCGAACCTTAAGTGTGCAGACCCTACGGGTTCGAGTACTTAGGAGACATGACCTGAGACCCTCCCCGGTCAATATCCAATAGCGGGACTTGGATGTCCCTATTGGATCCTACATATTCTACGAAGATCTTATCGGTTGAACCTCTATGCCAAGGATTCATATAATCCCGTATACCATTCCCTTTGTCCTTCAGTATGTTACTTGCCCGAGATTTGATCGTTGGTATCTGTATACCTATTTTAATCTCGTTACCGGCAAGTCTCTATACTAGTTCCGTAATACACGATTCTGTGACTAACTCTTTAGTCACATTGCTTGCAAGGCTTATATGTGATGTTGTATTACCGAGTGGGCCTCGAGATACCTCTCCTTCACACGGAGTGACAAATCCCAGTCTTGATCCATGCTTAGTGAAAGGACACCTTTGGGGAATCCTGTAGAGTACCTTTATAGTCACCCAGTAATGTTGCGACGTTTGATACACACAAGGCATTCCTCCGGTGTCAGTGAGTTACATGATCTCATGGTCATATGAATGAATACTTGACATGGAGAAAACAATAGCAACAAAATGACACGATCATATGCTATGTTGATAGTTTGGGTCTTGTCCATCACATCGTTCTCCTAATGATGTGATCCCGTCATCTAGTGACAACACTTGTCTATGGCTAGGAAACCTTAACCATCCTTGATCAACATGCTAGTCAACTAGAGACTCACTAGGGACACAGTTTTGTGTAGATATCCACACATGCATTTATGTTTCCATTCAATACAGTTATACATGGATAATAAACGATTATCTTGAAACAGGAAATATAATATTAAATATTTTATTATTGCCTCTAGGGCATATTTCCAACAGTCTCCCACTTGCACTAGAGTCAATAATATAGTCTCACATCTTCATGTGATTTACAATGTAATGAATCTAACACCCATACAGTTCTGGTGTTGTTCATGCTTCACTCGTGGTAGAGGTTTATACAGCGGATCTGCAACATTTAGATCCGTGTGCACTTTGCAAATATTTATGTCCTCTCCTTCGACATAGTCGTGGATGACGTTGAAACGTCGTTTGATGTGTCTGGTCCTTTTGTGAATCCTTGGTTCCTTGGCTAGAGTAATGTCACTAGTATTGTCACAAAACAGAGTTATTGGATTTAGTTCGCTTGGCACAACTCCAAGATCTGTCATGAACTACTTCATCCAGACACCCTCCTTAGCCGCCTCTAAGGATGCTATGTACTCCGCTTCACATGTAGAATCAGCTACGACACTTTGCTTGGAACTGCACCAGCTTACCGCACCCCCATTAAGAACATATACATATCCGGTTTGTGACTTAGAGTCATCCGGATCAGTGTAAAAGCTTGCATCAACGTAACCCTTTACGACGAGCTCTTCATCACCCCCATAAATGAGAAACATTTCCTTAGTCCTTTTCAGGTACTTCAGAATATTCTTGACCGCCGCCCAGTGTTCCACTCGTGGATCACTTTGAAACCTGTCTGCCATACTTATGGCCAGACTGACATCCGGTCTTGTGCACAACATTACATACATGATAGACCCTATGGCTGAAGCATAGGGGATGACACTCATCTTTTCTCTATCTTCTGCAGTTACTAGACACTGAGCCTTACTCAACTTTATACCTTGTAACACAAGTAAGAACCCCTTCTTGGATTGTTCCATTTTGAACTTCTTCAAAACTTTATCAAGGTATGTGCTTTGTGAAAGTCCTATTAGGCGCCTCGATCTATCTCTATAGATCTTAATGCCTAATATGTAAGCAGGTTCTCCTAGGTCTTTCATTGAAAAACTTTTGTTCAAGTAATCCTTTATGCTCTCCAAAAAAACCACATTGTTTCTAATCAGCAATATGTCATCCACATATAATATTAGAAATGCTATAGGGCTCCCACTCACTTTCTTGTAAATACAAGCTTCTCCTACAACTTGTATAAACCTAAACGCATTGATCACCTCATCAAAACGTTTATTCCAACTCTGAGATGCTTGCACTAGTCCATAAATGGATCGCTGGAGCTTGCATACTTTGTCAGCATTCTTTGGATCGACAAAACCTTCGGGTTGTATCATATACAACTCTTCCTTAAGAAACCCGTTAAGGAACAATGTTTTGACATCCATCTGCCAGATTTCATAATTGAAAAATGTAGCTATTGCTAACATGATTCGGACGGACTTAAGCATCGCTACGGGTGAGAATGTCTCATCATAGTCAACTCCTTGAACTTGTGAAAAACCCTTTGCCACAAGTCGAGCTTTATAAATGGTCACATTACCATCTGCGTCCGTCTTCTTCTTAAAGATCAATTTGTTCTGAATAGCCTTGCGACCTTCAGGTAATACTTCCAAAGTCCACACTTTGTTTTCATACATAGATCCTATCTCGGATTTCATGGCCTCTAACCATTTGTTGGAATCTGGGCCCACCATTGCTTCTCCATAACTCACAAGCTCATTGTTGTCTAACAACATGATAGACAAGACAGGATTCCCGTAACACTCGGGAGCAATACGTGCTCTTCTCGACCTATGAGGTCTAACAGTAGCTTGATATGAAGCTTCATGATCATCATCATTAGCTTCCTCTCCAACCAGTGTTGCCTCGACAGAAATTTCTTTCTGCCCTGCGCCACCATCTTGTTGAAGCAGAGGTTCTGTAACATCATCAAGTTCTATCTTCCTCCCACTCAATTCTTTTGAGAGAAACTCTTTCTCAAGAAAATCTCTGTTCTTAGCGACAAACACTTTGCCCTCGGATCGGAGATAGAAGGTATACCCAAGTGTCTCTTTTGGGTAACCTATGAATATGCACTTTTCCGCTTTGGGTTCCAGCTTTTCAGGCTGAAGCTTCTTGACATAAGCATCGCATCCCCAAACTTTAAGAAACGATAACTTTGGCTTCTTGCCATACCATAACTCATATGGTGTCGTCTCAACGGATTTGGATGGTGCCCTATTTAAAGTGAATGCAACAGTCTCTAATGCATAGCCCCAAAACGATAATGGAAAATCGGTAAGAGACATCATAGATCGTACCGTATCTAACAAAATACGATTACGACGTTCAGACACACCATTACGCTGTGGTGTTCTAGGCGGTGTCAACTGTGAAACAATTCCACATTGTCATAAGTGAGCACCAAACTCGTAACTCAGATACCCTCCTCCTCGATCAGATCGTAGGAACTTGATCTTCTTGCTACGATGATTTTCAGCTTTACTCTGAAATTGCTTAAACTTTTCAAATGTTTCAGACTTGTGCTTCATCAAGTAGATATAGCCATACCTACTCAAATCGTCAGTCAACGTGAGAAAATAACGATATTCGCCGCGTGCCTCTATGCTCATTGGACCGCACACATCAGTATGTATAATGTCCAATAAGTCACTTGCACGCTCCATTGTTCCAGAGAACGGAGTCTCAGTCACCTTGCCCATGAGACATGGTTTGCACGTGTCAAGTGATTCAAAATCAAGTGACTCCAAAAGTCCATCAGCATGGAGTTTCTTCATGCGCTTACAAATATGACCTAAGCGGTAGTGCCACAAGAAAGTGGCGTTATCTTTGTTAACTCTACATCTTTTGGTCTCAATGTTATGGATATGATTGTCATCACAATCTAGATTCAATATGAACAAACCCCTCACATTGGGTGCATGACCATAAAAGACATTACTCATATAAATAGAACAACCATTATTCTCAGGCTTACATGAGTAACCGTCTCGCGATAAACAATATCCAGATATAATGTTCATGCTCAACGCAGGCACTAAATAACAATTATTTAATTTCATAAGTAATCCCGATGGTAACTAAAGTGAGACCGTGCCGACGGTGATCGCATCGACCTTGGAACCATTTCCCACGCGCATCGTCACTTCATCCTTCGCCAGCCTTCATTTATTTCGTAGTTCCTGTTTCGAGTTGTAAATGTGAGCAACAGAGCCAGTATCAAATACCGAGGCACTACTACGAGAGTTGATGAGGTACACAACAATAACATGTATATCAAATATACCTTGTTTGGCATTGGCCGCCTTCTTATCGGCCAGATACTTGGGGCAGTTGCGCTTCCAGTGACCAGTCCCCTTGCAATAATAGCACCCAGTTTCCGGCTTAGGCCCAACCTTGGGTTTCTTCATCGGAGGGGCAACAGTTTTGCCACTCTTCTTGGAGTTACCCTTCATGCATTTGTCGTTCTTCTTTAAACTAGTGGTCTTATTGACCATCAACACTTGATGTTCTTTTTGGATTTCTGACTCAGTGACTTTCAGCATCGCAGATAACTCGCCGGGTGACTTATTCATCCCTTGCATGCTATAGTTCAACACTAAGCTCTTGTAGCTAGGTGCTAGTGATTGAAGAATTCTGTCAGTGATAGCTTCTTGCGGGAGAGCGATCCCCACATCAACTAGACGGTTTGAGTACCCACACATTTTGAGCACATGTTCACTGATAGACGAATTCTCCTCCATTTTGCAAGCATAGAATTTATCGGAGGTCTCATACCTCTCGATCCGGGCATTCTTCTCAAAGATAAACTTCAACTCCTCGAACATCTCATATGCTCCATGACATTCAAAACGTCGTTTAAGTCCAGGTTCTAAGCCATAGAAAACTGCACATTGAACTAGTGAGTAGTCATCCTTACGAGCTTGCCAAGCGTTCAAAACATCTTGGTCAGTCGTAGCGGGTGGTTTATCTCCTAGCGCTGCATCAAGAACATAATTCTTTTGCCCAACTTGAAGGATAAGCGTGAGATTTCGAGCCCAATCTACAAAGTTGCTACCATCATCTTTCAGCTTAGCTTTCTCTAGGAACATATTGAAATTCAGGGTTGCTAGTGCGCGAGCCATTGATCTACTACATAAAATTTTGCAAAGATTACTTAGGCTATGTTCAAGACAATTGAGTTTAGCTAATCATATTACTAATAAACTCCCACTAAAATAGACACCCCTCTAGTTATTCGAGTGTCGCATGATCCAAATTCACAAACTCAAGTCCGATCATCACATGAGTTGAGTATAGTTTCAGTGGTGAACATCTCCATGTTGATCATATCTACTATATGATTCATGCTCGACCTTTCGGTCTCTTGTGTTCCGAGACCATATCAGTACATGCTAGGCTCGTAAAGTTTAACCCGAGTGTTCCGCGTGTGCAACTGCTTTGCACCCGTTGTATGTGAACGTTGAGTCTATCACACCTGATCATCACGTGGTGTCTCGAAACAACGAACTGTTGCAACATGCACAGTCGAGGAGAACACAATTTTATCTTGAAATTTTAGCGAGGGATCACCCTATAATGCTACCGTCGTTCTAAGCAAAATAAGGTGCACAAAAGGATTAACATCACATGCAATTCTTAAGTGACATGATATGGCCATGATCTTGTGCTTCTTGATCTCCATCACCAAAGCACCGGCATGATCTTCATCGTCACCGGTGCCACACCATGATCTCCATCATTGTGCCGCCATCGAGGTTGTTGTGCTACCTATGATATTACTATTAAAGCTACTACCTAGCGATATAGTAAACGCATCTGCAAGCACAAACGTTAGTTTAAAGACAACCCTATGGCTCCTGCCAGTTGCCGCGGCATCGACGTGCAAGTCGATATTTAGCTATTACAACATGATCACCTCATACATCCAATATATCACATCATGTCTTTGACCATATCACATCACATGCATACCCTGCAAAAACAAGTTAGACCTCCTTTAATTTGTTGCTGCATGTTTTACGTGGCTGCTATGGGTATCTAGTATGATCGCATCTTACTTACGCAATGCCACAACGGTGATATGCAAATTGCTATTTAACCTTCTCCAAGGTCCGCCTAGGTCAAATCCGATTCAACTAAAGTTGAAGAAACACACACCCGCCAGTCATCTTTATGCAACAAGTTGCATGTTAGTCGATGAAACCGGTTTCTCGTAAGCATACGAGTAAGGTTGGTCCAGGCCTCTTCAATCCAACAATACCGCCGAATCGAGAAAAGACTAAGGAGGGCAGCAAATCAAATATCAACACCCACAAAAAAATTTGTGTTCTACTCGAGATTTCATCTACACATGAACCTCGCTCTGATATCACTGCTGGGGAATGTTGCATGGGAAACAAAAAAAATTCCTACGCACACAAAGACCTATCATGGGGATGATCATCTATGAGAGGGAGATCGGATCTACATACCCTTGTAGATCGCTAAGCAGGAAGTGTTAAGAAACACGATTGATGTAGTGGAACGTCTTCGTGATCCAAATCACCACTGTCCCACGATCTGTCCCGATCTAGTTCCGAACGTACAACTCAATGACGATCTCCGCCTTCTTGATCCAGCAAGAGAGACGGGGAAGTAAATGAGTTCTCCGGCAGCGTGACGGTGCGCCGGTGGTGGTGGTGATCTATTCCTGCAGGGCTTCGCCGAAGCACCACAGAAATCCGATCTAGAGGAAGAACTACAAACCAGAGGAGAGGGTTGCACGTGGCTGAAATTGTGTCGCAAAAACACGAAAACCTCTAGTATATATAGGAGGAAGGAGGGGCTAGCCTTGAGAACCAAGGGAAACCCCCTTGGGCTCGGCCGAAGCTAGAGAGGAGGAGTCCTCCTCCAATCCTACTTGGAGTAGGAATCCTCCCCAAGTTGTCCACCTCTTTTGGTTTTTTCCACTTTTACCTTATGGGCTTTCTTTGGTTGAGTAGTCAAACCACTAAGAGCTATTGCGCCACCATCAAGTCCACATGGACCTCTTGGGGAGTGGTTGGCTCACCTGGTTGGCCCCTGGTACCCATTCGTCACTCCCGGTACAGTGCCCGCAATGCCCGAAATTCTTCCGGAATCCAAATACCAACTTCCTATATATCAATCTTCGTTTCCGGACCATTCCGGAAACCCTCGTGACGTCCGGGATCTCATCCGGGACTCCGAACAAAACTTCGGTCACCAGCACCTATAACTCAACTATACCAAAATGTCACCGAACCTTAAGTGTGCAGACCCTGCGGGTTCGAGAACTATGGAGACATGACCTGAGAGACTCCCTGGTAAATATCCAATAGCGGGACATGGATGTCCATATTGGATCCTACATATTCTATGAAGATCTTATCTGTTGAACCTCTATTCCAAGGATTCATATAATCCCGCATACCATTCCCTTTGTCCTTCGGTATGTTACTTGCCCGAGATTTGATCGTCGGTATCTCTATACCTATTTCAATCTCATTACTGGCAAGTCTCTTTACTCGTTCCGTAATACACGATCCTGTGACTAACTCTTTAGTCACATTGCTTGCAAGGCTTATATGTGATGTTGTATTACCGAGTGGGCCTCGAGATACCTCTCCCTCACACGGAGTGACAAATCCCAGTGTTTATCCATGCTTAGTCAAAGGACAACTTTGGAGATGCCTATAGAGTACCGTTATAGTCACCAAGTAATGTTGCGATGTTTCCTACACACAAGGCATTCTTCCGGTGTCAGTGAGTTACATGATCTCATGGTCATATGAAAGAATACTTGACATGCAGAAAACAATAGCAACAAAATGATACGATCATATGCTACGTTCATAGTTTGGGTCTTGTCCATCACATCATTCTCCTAATGATGTGATCCCGTCATCAAGTGACAACACTTGTCTATGGCTAGGAAACCTTAACCATCCTTGATCAACAGGCTAGTCTACTAGAGACTAACTAGGGACACAATTTTGTTTATATATCCACACATGCATTTATGTTTCCATTCAATACAATTATAGCATGGATAATAAATGATTATCTTGAAACAGGAAATATAATATTAACCATTTTATTATTACCTCTAGGGCATATTTCCAAAAGTAGATGCCCTCCGTGATCAATTCCCTCTCCGGCAGATTATCGGAAAAGGCTCCCAGATTGGATCTCTCGGGAACAGAGGCTCCCGACGGCGTAAAAGTATTTTTGTTGCTCCTTTTGGCGATACAGGAATATTTGAGAATTTATAGACCAAGAATTATAGATACGTTGAGGACGCCCCCCTAGGGGGCGCGACCAACCTCCTAGGGCGCACCCTGCAGGCTTGTGGCCTCCCAGCAAGTGCCTTGCCCCCCTACTCAAAGTCTGTTGGACGTCTTCTCGTCCAAGAAAAATCCTTCTCAAGATTTTATTCCGTTTGGACACCATTTAATATTCCTTATATGCAATATTCAAAAACATGGAAAAATAGAAACTGACACTTGGCTCTAGATTAATAGGTTAGTCCCAAAAATAATATAAAACATCATATAAATGCATATACAACATCCAAAACATATAATATAATAACATGGAACAATCAAAAATTATAGATACGTTGAGAATGTATCATGGATCTATCGTAGCACTTCCGATAAGTAAGAGTGTTGAACCCAACGAGGAGCAAAAGGAAATGAAAAGCGGTTTTCAGTAAGGTATTCTTTGCAAGCACGAAAATTATCGGTAACAAATAGTTTTGTGATAAGGTAATTCGTAACGGGTAGCAAGTAACAAATGTAACAAAGGTGCAGCAAGGTAGCCCAATCCTTTTTGTAGCAAAGGACAAGCGTGTACAAACTCTTATATAAAGCAAAGCGCCCCCGAGGACACATGTGAATTTTTGTCAAGCTAGTTTTCATCATGCTCATATGATTCACGTTCTTTACTTTGATAATTTGGTATGTGGGTGGACCGGTGCTTGGGTGCTGCCCTTACTTGGACAAACATCCCACTTATGATTAACCTCTCTCACAAGCATCTGCAACTACGAAAGAAGAGTTAAGATAAATCTAACGATAGCATGAAATATATGGATCCAAATCAGCCCCTTACGAAGCAACACATAAACTAGGGTTTAAGCTTCTGTCACTCTAGCAACCCATCATCTACTTATTACTTCCCAATGCCTTTCCATAGGCCCAAATAATGGTGAAGTGCCATGTATTCGATGTTGACATGACACAACTAGAGGAGAGATAACATACATCTCATCAAAATATCGAATGAATACCCAATTCACATGATTACTCATAGCAAGACTTATCCCATGTTGTCTGGAACAAACGTAATTACTCACAAAGCATATTCATGTTTATAATCAGAGGATTATTAATAATCATTAAGGATCTTAACATATGATCTTCAACCAAGTAAACCAACTAGCATCAACTACAAGGAGTAATCAACACTACTGGCAACCCCCAAGTACCAATATGAGGTTTCAGACAAAGATATAATACAAGACATGAACTAGGGTTTGGAGAGGACATGGTGCTGATGAAGATGTTGATGCAGATTGATCCCCTCTCGATGATAGGATCGTTGGTGATGACGATGGCTTTGATTTCCCCCTCCGGGAGGGAAGTTTCCCCAACAGAATAGCTCTGCCCGAGCTCTAGATTGTTTCTGCCGAAGTGCCGCCTCGAGACGGCGGTGCTTCGCCCCAAAAGTCCTGATATGATTTTTGGCAGGTCAAAACCCTTCGTATAGCAGAAGATGGGCACCGGAGGCCTGCTAGGGGGCCCACAAGCCTGCAAAGCGCGCCTAGGGGGGTAGGGCGCCCCCCTGGCTTGTGGCCACCAGGTGGGTCCCCTGATGTATTTCTTTCGCCCAATATTATTATATATTCCAAAATAATTCTCCATAAGTTTTCAGGACTTTTGTTGTGCAGAATAGGTCTCTTAGATTTGCTGCTTTTTCGGTCCAGAATTCCAGCTGCCGGCATTCTCCCTCTTCATGTAAACCTTGTAAAATAAGAGAGAAAAGGCATAAGTATTGTAGCATAATGTGTATTAACAACCCATACTGCAATAAATATCGATATAAAAGCATGATGCAAAATGGACGTATCAACTCCCCCAAGCTTAGACCTCGCTTGTCCTCAAGCGAAAGCCGAGATCTATAAATATGCCCACATGTTTAGAGATAGAGGTGTTGATAAAATAAAATACGGAGATGAAGGCATGATGGTTATCTTTAGAATAGCAACACATATTGACATATAATATCTTATGCTAGAGTAAAAATTCATTCACAAGGTAAAGTGTGAATCAAGAACTCTATTGAGAAGTAAAAAACTATGATTTCAGTCACTGAAGCAATTCCAATTTAGCGCAACGTAGGAAAGAGTCAATATAAGAGCTTGTAAAGAAAATTCACATACTCAATCATCTTATGGTCTTTCATAATTGCTAACACTCACGCGGTACCTATGAGGTCAAAGCTTCAATCGCACACAGAGAAAGATAGGGGCTTATAGTTTTGCCTCCCAGCTATTTACCTCAAGGGTAATGTCAGCAATAATAACTCATGCTCACCCACATCCGAGTGGATATATTTGTCTAGATCATTCCCCAACACATGACGCTTGCCAAAATATAAAGGCGAAATAAAGGAAATGGTGAAGATCACCACGACTCTTACATAAAGGTAAGTACTAGAAAGTAAAGGTAACAGATAGGCCCTTTGCAGAGGGAAACAGAGGTTGTCATGCGCTTTTATAATTGGATGCGCAATACCTTAAGGCAAAAGAACGTCACTTTATATTGCCCCTTGTGATAAAGAACTTTATTATGCAGTCTGTCGCTTTTATTTTTTCCATATCACAAGTTTGTATAAAGTTTATTTTTGTCACACTAATATATCACACATATTTAGAGAGAATTTTTTATTGCTTGCACCGATGACAACTTACTTGAAGGATCTTACTTAGTCCATAGGTAGGTATGGTGGACTCTCAACGCAAAACTGGGTTAAAGGTGTTTGGATGCAAAAGTAGTATCTCTACTTGGTGCAGAAGTTTTTGGCTAATATGGGGTGGAAGCAAGCAACACATGTTGAAGGATCTATAACCATATAACTTATATTCGGAAATAAGAAAACAAAACTCATTATGTTGTCTTCCTTGTCCAATATCAACTTGTTAACATATAACATTTTAATGAGTGTGCACAATCACAAAAGATGTCCAAGATAATATATTTATACGTGGACTTCTCTTTCCGTATTACTTCCTTTTAATTGGAGCAATGACCAATAGCTTTGTTTGTCAACTCACAACAAATTTCGATCAACATACTTTTTATATGTGAAGTCATCACTACCCATAAGCTCATTATATATAATCTTTTTTCTTTTATTCTATACTTCTTTCAATTTCTATTTCCCAAGATCATAGCAAGCAAGCAAAGCCCTCAACTCAAAACTACTCTTTATTGTATAACTGTCGGACTTCCTTACATAGGGGGAACATAAAGCGAAACTCAAAACTAGACCACATTAAAACTTTATTCTACTAGATCAAGGTATTATGATCGAACGGAGAAAAACGAAGAAAGTAAAAGATGTGTTGGTGATATGATACCGGGGCAACTCCCCAAGCTTGGCACAAGCCAAGGGAAGTGCCCTATACCCATGTGTTTATTTGTCTTTCTTCGAAGGTGGTGGTTTTATTTTCTTGGCGGTGATGCCCCTCAGAATGTGATTCTCCTCCTCAAGCTTATTATTTTGCTATCAGAGATCCATTATTTCCTTGCGAAGTTTTCCAGTGATGGTTAGAGCTCCCATAACCCATGGATGTTCCATTGTTGTGGGGGGAAAAGAAACTCTCTTTTTCATATTTTCATAAGTAAGAAATTTAGCATTGGGAGGGATAACCGAATTTGGAATCGGGAGCTCTGAAGTTCTTCCAACACGGCTCCAGGTTGTAGACAAGAGGCAACTTCTTGGTATTTCTCCATAGCATCTATCCTTTTCAAGTCAGCCTCCATCTCTTCCTCCATTGCCTGCCCAACTGGTTGGCTTTGCTGAATGCTCCGCCCCCCGGTGTCAGGTGAAACGCATGGCTCTCTCCGACCGACTCTTGCAAAGGCATCTTGCTCTAAATATGCCGTAGAAAGAACTCAAGACGAAAGCATAAGCTATTGTCGTGATACGAAGGTCAAAACTTTTGGGATATTATATAATGATTTTTTACCATCCCGAAGGAGTATTCCACAAGAACACGGGGTCCGGAGGGTACACGGGGTGGCCACAAGCCTGCAGGGTGCACCCAGGGGATAGGGCGCGCCCCGTGTCTTGTCGCCTCCTCGTGCACTTTTCGGGCTGCTTTTAGTTTTCCTAATTTTTTAAATATTCCAAAACTGATAAAAATTGCCATTTGAAAAGTTTTGGAGTCGATTTTGTTACCGTAACACATACCTATTACTTTTCAGCATCGAAAATGTTCTTATTAGCCTCCCTAATGTACTCTTCCGGAGTTGGTATTGACAATATTGGTTTCAACATTTATGGTAGTACCTGAGATATAATGTTTGACTCTTTGCCCATTCACCACCTTCGGATTGGTGCCTTCGGCGTTGTTGATCTTAATGGCACCGGAACGATATACTTACTCGATAATGTAAGGCTCTTCCCATTTAGAGGGAAGTTTTCCTGCAAAAAATCTTAAACGAGAGTTGTATAGCAAGACATGATCACCTACATTGAATTCACGCTTTTGTATCCTTCCATCATGCCATCTCTCAACCTTTTCTGTAAACAACTTAGCATTCTCATAGGCATGGGTTCTCCATTCATCAAGCGAGCTAATGTCAAATAACCTCTTCTCACCCGCAAGTGTGAAATCATAGTTAAGCTCTTTAATTGCCCAATAAGCTTTATTTTCTAGCTCTAGAGGTAAGTGACATGCTTTACCATAAACCATTTTATACGGAGACATACCCATAAGGTTTTTGTGAGCGGTTCTATAAACCCATAATGCATCGTCAAGTTTCTTAGACCAGTTATTTCTAGATTTGTTAATGGTCTTTTGCATGATCAAATTAATTTCTCTATTGCTCAATTCTACTTGAGCACTAGACCGAGGATGATGAGAAGATGCAATTCTATGATTAACATCATACCTAGCAAGCAATTTACGGAAAGCACCATGAATAAAGTGTGAACCATCATCAGTCATTAAATATCTAGAGACTCCAAATCTGGGGAAAATAACTTCTTTCAACATTTTAATAGAAGTGTTATGATCAACACTAACAGTTGGAATAGCTTCTACCGAGTTAGTAACATAATGAGCAGCAACTAGAATATGAGTATACCCATTGGACTTTGGAAAAGGTCCTATATAATCAAAACCCCAAACATCAAACGGTTCAATAACAAGAAAGTAATTCGTAGGCATTTCCTGACGTCTACTAATATTACACATTCTTTGACATTCATCACAAGACAAGATAAACTTATGAGCATCCTTGAAGAGAATAGGCCAATAAAAACCAGATTATAATACGTTGTGTGCAGTTCTATCTCGAGCGTGGTGTCCTCCGTAGGCCTCGGAGTGACACTTGTGTAGGATCTGTCCCTGTTCATGTCAGGTACACAAGGTCTAGTAATACCATCTACTCCTTTATAAAGGTGTGGATCGCCCCAAAAGTAATGTCTTAAATCATAGAAGAACTTTTTATTTTGTTGGTATGTGATACTAGGCGGTATAAATTTAGCAACAATGAAGTTAGCATAATCAGCATACCAAGGAGCACTGCACGAAGCATTTATGACATCTAATTGTTCATCAGGAAAGCTATCATCAATAGGTAGTGGGTCATCAAGAACATTCTCTAGTCTAGACAAGTTATCTGCTACAGGGTTATAAGCACCCTTTCTATCAATAATATGCAGATCAAATTCTTGTAGCAGAAGAACCCATCTAATAAGTCTAGGTTTAGCATATTTATTTTCCAAAAGATATTCAATAGCAGCGTGATCAGTTACTTTCGAATCAACAATATAAGGTCTAAACTTATCACAAGCAAACACGACAGCTTAAAATTCCTTTTCAGTGGTATCATAGTTTCTTTGAGCACTGTCTAGAGTTTTACTTGCGTATTGGATGACATTTAATTTCTTCTCAACTCTTTGCCCTAGAACTGATGAGGACATCAACATCATTCTTACACCCACAGCCCCAACTGCTATACATACTCGACCAGTTCCTAGAGCTCGTGCACGCCAATTGAAATACCAGGTACTTTTGTTTCTTGAGAATACTTCTAGCATTCATGAACATATGATGTTGTCTAAGTTATATACTTTTGTTGTGATCATGAATGAAGGACCTAGCATGGACAAGAAGGATATCCGTTGGAGCGGGATTAGGCATGGAGAAGAAGGTGCACGCGCGGGAGAGAATAATGGAGCTTCCACTGGTGATTTTCACACTCGAAAGCCACCATAAGAAGAGCATGAAGGCTTTGGACGAAATATTCAAGACGCCACTTTATAAATTTCGTCCATAGGCTATTATAGGTGTTGCGCCACCTTATTTTTGGACCAGTCCCATGTAATTTCGAAATTCCATAATATAGGCTATTTTTAGAGACCGTATGTGTGGGAAAACCGAGTTTAGGGCTGTTTTCGGACCCCTCCTGCAAGGGTCAAAAAATTGCCTCTCTATTCTCTAATATATACAACCCTTAGGGTACCGTTTAGACTTGGGTTTTGTTTAGATTACAAGTTCGTGATAGCTGCAACTTTGCATTCTTTGTTTGTGTTCTACGACCAGACAAAGGCGTCAGAGAACGCCACCTTCATCAATAAAGCTTTCCTCTTATATTCACAATATCTTGATTGCAATCTTGGTTTCTTGCTTGTTCTTCGTTTGCGTGCAGGAAACAGACCTTCGTGGTTAGGTTGGTCGTGCTCCGGCATGATCAATAAGTTCTCGGAGTTGGTTTAGCGATTGCTAAGGCGCGACGTCCTCACACGTTCGTAGTCCAATCGTTAAAGTCTACTCCATCAAAACGATACCCACGATCTCATCAAAAGACAGGGACAACTTCGCCTCTATCAAGTGGTTAGAACATCATCTATCTTCATACCTATTGTCCATGAAAAAGCCATAAAAAATTAGGGTTAGATCATCATATCTGAACCAATCTAAGCCTTTGCATAGTCTTTTCAGTAGTTTGCTTTGTTGAAATTGCGGTCACATCATCGTGTCGAGTTGCTGGTCTTAGTATCATGTTCTTTAGAGTTTCGAGTTCTGTTCATAGGTTGTCACGCGGCCACAGCACCATCTTTCATCGCTGCCATATACCACCTCCACGCTACCATCATTGCTCCTGCCATATACCACCACCACGCCACCATTATCCTTGCTCCCATATACCACCACCATATATCCACCACAATCCTTTCCGCCTTAGGTTAATTTCGAGATCCTTTTTCTTTCGGTTTCGCGTTTCCTTACCTGACTAGGTTTCAGACAAAAAAATCGAGGCCAAAATTTTGAGGGGTGAAAAAATTTCGTTTACTTACGTGAGTTTGGCACGCTTTCTAGAGCACTTTTTGGCCAAAATTTTGAGGGGTGAATTTTTTTCCTATCGTTTTGTTAGGCTTTTTAGAGAGTTTTGAGACACTCACCATCATAGTGATTTTTGTCGCAATTTTTGGTCGTCGCAGCCCCTAATTGCTCCAGAAATTAAAAAAAAATTGCCAATTTTTTTCCGTGCCTATCCTGTTTTTGGTCCTTGGGAAGAGTTTTGAGACACTCGCCATTATAGTGATTTTCTGAAGAAAAAACACAGAAAAAAGAGCGCAAAAAAAGAGAAAAAAATCAGTGTGGCTCTTCCCTTGATTAGTATGTGTCGTCGTGACTTCGTTGGTGTTCTAGGCTCGCGTCTCTAGTACGGTCTAGCCTAGGACCAACGTGGTACCGTCGTTGAGCGTCGTTTCAATTTTGCATCTCTGAACTGATTATTGCTGACCCTTCTTGCTACCATATTATAAGCCTTCTCACCTCCACATACATCTACATCGTGTGTTTGACACCACCTGGCAATCGCTCTATCCAAGCTTTGAGAGTTTTGACTACACCCGTTGCCGATCGCCACCTGTTGCTGGGTAAGAATTGGTAAGAAATTGGGATTTGCTTGACGGATTTGTGACACACACCACCACCACCACCACTTCCTAGTAGTCTATAGGTTCATATTTTTCTGTGTTCCTATTGCTGCTAACCATGCCAGGATCACACGACGAGGAGATCGACTGGGAGAACCTGACCAACCGGGAGCTCCATGATAAATTTCAGCAAATGATGTCTGACCAGGTACAAGATTTCATGACCACCTTTGGAGAGGCCATGGACAAGCTCGAAGGTATGGAGAAAAAATTCGACACCAAGATGAACGCCAGGTTCAATGAGGTGCTTGCCCGTCTACCAGCACCAGTTGCAACTTCTGTCCCTCTTCAACCACAACCACTATGGCTACGAGCGCGACGTGCGCGTGCCGGCCAAGTGCAGAATTTTGGTGTTGTTGCTACTACTACTGCTGCTGCTCCTCCTGCTGCTACTGCCGAGGTTTCTATGGCTGAGAAGAATGAGGATAATGATGATGATTATGATGGTGATTATGATGATGAGGGAGAGGTTGCTCCAGTTCAGCACCAGGAACAACAACCACCATGACAAGCCGCCGGTCGTCCACATAGATACAATCACAATGGTAGGGAGGCACCACACCCTCATATACGGGATCATGACCATCTCCCTAAACTTAAATTGAACATTCCTACTTTTTATGGTCGATATGTTCCTTATATCTTACTTGGGAGTTAGAAACAGAGCAACGTTTTACATGCTTGCAATTTCCTGAAGATAGATGTGTTTCTGCTGTTGTTTGTTCTTTCACTAGTTTTTCTTGTGTTTGGTGGTATGAATATTGTCGAATACATCATGCTAATATTCCAACTACTTGGGTTGCTTCGAAAACTGCTATGCGTACTCGTTGGGTACCACCATATTATCAACGTGAATTACTTCAAAACTTACAGCGTTTAAGACAAGGAAAAAAGTCTGTAGAAGAATATTGTCAGGAATTACAAACTGGAATGATTAGATGTGGTATTGTTGAGGACAATGAAGCTATGCTTGCACGTTTTATGGGTGGATTAAATAGATATATTCAAACTATTCTAGAATATAAGGATTATAACACTATCACTTGTTTATTCCATCTTGCTTGCAAAGCTGAACGTCAAGTGCAGGATCGACAAGCATTGACGAGAACTAATTTTTCTGTAGGTCGCACTTCCTCATGGACACCACGAACCACATCTACTTCCACATGCCCTTCTACATCAGCATCGCCTACTTCAGCCGCCAATTCCACCAGAGATACCAGGAAACAGGCCCCTGCCAACCCTTCGCCAATATCACACCTTCCTGGCCCGCACAGAGCTCTTCTTCATCCATGGCATCCACAGGGCAAACACATAAGGTTATTTGTCATTGTTGCAACGGTGGAGGTCATTATGCGAGAGAGTGCCCATCCAAGCGCGTGATGATCATTACCGGGGATGGTGGATTTGACTCGGCTAGTGATTATGACAAGGAGACTCTGGCTCTTATTGCAAGTGAAGAACGGGGTGTCGATGATACTGAACAAGAGACACACTACATGGCTACTGACTATGCTGACATGTATGAAAGCTTAGTTGCTCAACGTGTATTAAGTGTGCAGGTAACACAGGCTGAGCAAAATCAGAGGCACAACTTGTTCCATAAAAAGGGAGTTGTAAAGGAACGTTCTGTTCGCGTCATCATCGATGGAGGGAGTTGCAACAACTTAGCTAGCATGGAGATGGTGGAGAAGTTGTCTCTCACCACCAGACCACATCCTCATCCTTATTATATCTAGTGGTTCAATAATAGTGGCAAGGTTAAGGTAACACGTACTATTTGTGTGCATTTTAGCATTGCTACATATTCTGATTATGTTGATTGTGATGTGGTACCCATGCAAGCATGCTCCATTTTACTTGGTAGACCATGGCAATTTGATAAAAATTATGTACACCATGGTAGAACTAATCAGTACACTCTTATTCATAAGGATCCAAATATAACTTTGCTTCCTATGTCTCCTGAACATATTATGAAATATGATATTGCTAGAGCTAGTAAAGCCAAACAGGACCTACATAAGAGTGAAAATCAGATTGTAGCGAAGGAATTTGAACAACACAATAAGCCTACTAAATCATCATCTAGTGTTGCATCTGAAATCAAACCCAAGAGTGGTTGTTTACTTGCCACTAAATCTGATATTACTGATTTGGATATTACTACATCTGTTTGCTATGCTTTCGTATGCAAAGATGTATTATTTTCATTTGAGGACATGCCACCCTCTTTGCCTCCTACTGTCATTAACATTTTGCAGGAGTTCACTGACATCTTTCCACAAGACGTGCCACTGGGATTACCACATATTATAGGGATTGAGCCTCAGATTGACTTAATTCCCAGTGCATCGCTACCCAACCGTGCACCATACCGTACCAATCCAGAGGAGACGAAGGAGATTATGCGTCAAGTACAGGAGCTGCTCGACAAAGATTATATACGTGAATCTCTTAGTCCTTGTTCTATTCATATTATTCTAGTGCCGAAAAAGGATGGTACATCACGTATGTGTGTTGATTGTAGAGGCATTAATAATATTACTATTCGTTATCGTCATCCTATTCCTAGGCTAGATGATATGCTTGATGAATTCATTGGCTCTACAATTTTCTCCAAAGTTGATTTGCGTAGTGGATACTATCAAATTCGCATGAAATTGTGAGATGAATGGAAAACGGCATTTAAAACTAAGTTTGGCTTATATGAGTGGTTAGTTATGCCTTTTGGATTGACTAATGCACCTAGCACTTTCATGAGATCAGTGAATGAGGTTTTACATGCTTTCATTGGAAGATTCGTGGTAGTCTACTTTGATGATATACTGATTTATAGTAGATCTTTGGAGGAACATTTGGATCATTTGCGTGCAATTTTTCTTGCTCTACGTGATGCACGTTTGTTTGGTAACCTTGGGAAGTGCACCTTTTGCACAGACCGAGTATCTTTTCTTGGCTATCTTGTTACTCCAATGGGAATTGAAGTTGACAAAGCCAAGATTGAAGCTATTGAGAGTTGGCCGCAGCCCAAAACGGTCACACAAGTGAGGAGTTTCCTTGGACTCGTCGGGTTTTATAGGCGTTATGTGAGAGATTTCAGCACCATTGCTGCACCTCTCAATGAGCATACAAAGAAGAATGTGCCTTATTGTTGGGGTACGACACGGGAAGAAGCCTTCACGGTTTTGAAAGATAAGTTAACACATGCTCCTTTACTCCAACTTCCTGATTTTAATAAGACTTTCGAGCTTGAATGTGATGTTAGTGGAATTGGATTAGGAGGTGTGTTAATACAAGATGGTAAACCTGTTGCATACTTTTCTGAAAAATTAAGTGGGCCTAGTCTGAATTATTCTACTTATGATAAGGAATTATATGCTCTTGTTCGGACTTTGGAAACATGGCAACATTATTTATGGCCCAAAGAATTTTCATACATTCTGATCATGAATCTTTGAAACATATTAAAAGTCAATCAAAACTGAACCGTAGACATGCTAAATGGGTTGAATTCATTGAGACTTTCCCGTACGTCATTAAACACGAGAAGGGTAAAGAAAATGTTATTGCTGATGCTTTGTCTCGTCGTTATAATATGCTTCGACAACTTAACTTTAAAATATTTGGTTTGGAGACCATCAAAGATCAACACGTGCATGATGCTGATTTCAAAGATGTGTTGGAGAATTGTAAAGAAGGGAGAACATGGAACAAGTTCATCATTAATAATGGATTTGTGTTTCGTGCTAACAAGCTATGCATTCCAGCTAGCTCTGTTCATCTTTTTTTGTTACAGGAGGCGCATGGAAGAGGATTGATGGGACACTTTGGAGTAAAAAAGACGGAGGACGTACTTGCTACACATTTCTTTTGGCCAAAGATGAGACGGGATGTTGAGCGTTTTGTTGCTCGCTGCACGACATGTCAAAAAGCTAAGTCACGACTCAATCCTCATGGTTTATATATGCCTTTGCCTGTACCTAGTGTTCCTTGGTAGGATATATCTATGGACTTTGTTTTAGGTTTAGCTCGAACAAAGAAGGGGAGGGATAGCATATTTGTTGTCTTGGACATATTTTCAAAAATGGCACACTTTATACCATGTCATAAAAGTGATGATGCCGCTAATGTGGCTGATTTGTTCTTTCGTGAAATTATTCGCTTGCATGGTGTGCCAAATACGATTGTATTAGATCGTGATGCTAAATTTCTTAGCCACTTTTGGCGATGTTTATGGGCTAATTGGGGATAAAATTGCTTTCTAGTACTACATGTCACCCCCAAACTGATGGACAAACTGAAGTAGTCAATAGATCTTTGTCTACTATGCTTAGGGTTGTTTTGAAGAACAATCTAAAACTGTGGGAGGAATGCTTGCTTCATATTAAATTTTCTTATAATCGTTCGCTGCATTCTACTACAAAGATGTGTCCTTTTGAAGTTGTGTATGGTTTCCTACCTCATGCACCTATTGATTTGTTACCTCTTCCATCTTCGGAGAAGGTTAATTTTGATGCTAAAGAACGTGCTGATTTGATATTAAAGATGCATGAGTTAACTAAGGAAAACATTGAGCGCATGAATGCTAAATATAAACTTGCTGGAGATAAGGGTAGAAAACATGTTGTCTTTGCACCTGGAGATCTTGTTTGGTTGCATTTGCGTAAGGATAGGTTTCCTGATTTGCGCAAGCCAAAGCTAATGTCGCGTGCTGATTGTCCTTTCAAAGTGTTAGAGAAAATAAATGATAATGCATATACACTTGAGCTGCCTGCAGATTTTGGGGTTAGTCCCACTTTTAACATTGCAGATTTGAAGTCATATTTGGGTGAGGAAGATGAGCTTCCGTCGAGGACGACTTCAGTTCAAGAAGGGGAGGATGATGAGGAGATCAACACCATTGTTACACCCACATCCCCAGTTGCTATACATACTGGACGAGTTAGTAGAGCTCGTGCACGCCAATTGAATTACCAGGTACTTTCGTTTCTTGTGAATATTTCTAATATTCATGAACATATGATGCTGCATAAGTTAGATACTTTTGTTGTGCTCATGAATGAAGGACTTAGCATGGACTAGAAGGATATCCGTTGGAGCGGGATCAAGCATGGAGAAGAAGGTGCACGCGCGGGAGAGAACAACGGAGCTTCCACTCGTGATTTTCTCACTCGAAAGCCACCATAAGGAGAGCATGAAGGCTTTGGACGAAATATTCAAGACGCCACTTTACAAATTTCGTCCATAGGATATTATAGGTGTTGCGCCACCTTATTTTTGGGCCAGGCCCATGTAATTTCGAAATACCATAATATAGGCTATTTTTAGAGTCCGTATGTGTGGGAAAACTGAGTTTAGGGCTGTTTTCGGACCCCTCCTCCAAGGGTCACGAAATTGCCTCTTTGTTCCCTCATATATACAGCCCTTAAGGCACCGTTTAGACTTGGGTTTTGTTTAGATTACAAGTTCGCCATATCTGCAGCTTCACATTCTTCGTATGTGTTCTACGACCAGACAAAGGCGTCACAGAAGCCCACCTTCATCAATAAAGCTTTCCTCTTATATTCGCAATATCTTGATTGCAATCTTGGTTTCTTGCTTGTTCTTTGTTTGCGTGCAGGAAGCAGACCTTTCTGGTCAGGTTGATCGTGCTCCGACGTGATCAATAACCTCTCGGAGTTGGTTTAGCGATTACTAAGGTGCGACGTCCTCACACGTTCGTAGTCGGATCGTCAAAGTCTACTCCACCAAAATGATACCCACAGTCTCATCGAAAGACAGGGACAACTTCACCTCTATCAAGAACAACACCAACAACATAATCACTGGCATCACACATAATTTCAAAGGGTAGGTTCCAATCAGGTGGTTGAACAACAAGTGCAGTGATCAAGGCTCTGTTAAGAATTTCAAATACTTCTACACAATCATCCTAAAAAACGAATGGAACATCATTTTGCAAAAGATTAGCGAGAGTCTTAGAAATCTTAGAGAAGTCTTTAATAAACCTCCTATATAAAACAACATGACCAAGGAAACTTCTTATACCTTTGGTATCTGTTGGACACGACATTTTTTCAATAGCATCAACTTTAGCTTTATCAACTTCAATACCTCTTTCAGAGATTTTGTGTCCGAAGACAATGCCTTCATTAACCATAAAGTGACACTTCTCTCAATTCAAGACAATATTAGTTTCTTCACATCTTTGCAAAACTCGATCAAGGTTGCTCAAACAATCATCAAAAGAAGTTCCGTAAATGGAAAAATCATCAATGAAAACCTCAACAATCTTTTCACAAAAGTTAGAGAATATAGCCATCATACATATTTGAAAGATAGCAGATGCATTGCATAAACCAAAAGGCATACGTCTATAATCAAAGGTACCGAAAGGGCAAGTTAAAGTGGTCTTCTCTTGATCCTCTTTTGACGTAGGTATTTGAGGGAAACCAGAATAACCGCCTAGAAAGCAAAAAATGTGTATGTTTGGATAGTCTTTCTAGCAGTTGATCAATAAAAGGTAGCGGGTAATGATATTTCCTAGTAGCTTTGTTTAATTTCCCAAAATCAATTACCATTCTATATCCTGTAACAATTCTTTGCGAGATCAATTCATTTTTATCATTAGGAACAACGGTAACACCTCCCTTTTTAGGGACACAATGAACGGGACTAACCCATCTACTATCAGCAATAGGATAAATAATACATGCCTCCGGAAGCTTTAGTATTTCATTTCTTACCATTTCCTTCATTTTAGGATTTAACCGTCATTGGTGATCAACAACTGGTTTAGCATCATGCTCGATATTAATTTTGTGCTGACATAGAGTGGGACTAATGCCCTTAAGATCATCAAGAGTATATCCAATAGCGGCACGGTGCTTCCTCAAAGTTTTCAATAATCTCTTTTCTTCATGCTCTGAAAGGTTAGCACTAATAATAACATGATCTATCTCATTTTCATCAAGATAAGCATACTTCAGAGTATCGGTAATTATTTAAGCTCAAATACGGGATCACCCTTGGGTAGAGAAGGATCCCCAAGTATTTTAACAGATAGGTTGTGTTTCAAAATAGGCTTTTGATCAAACAAAATCTCATCTATTTCATTCCTTTCATTCATATGCATATCATTTTCATGGTCTAGCAAATATTGTTCTAAGGGATTAGTAGGAGGCACATCTATAGAAGCGAGACCAATAATTTCATCTTTACTAGGCAATTCTTTGTCACAGAGTTGTCTACGAAATTAGAGAATTTGAACTCATGAGACACATCCCCAAAACTTACAGTAACCGTTTCTTTCTCATAATCAATCTTAGCATTAACAGTATTCAAGAAGGGTCTACCGAATATAATGGGACAAAAATCATCTTCTGGGGAACCAAGAACAAGAAAATCAGTAGGATACTTTATTTTCCAACACAATACTTCAACATCTCTAACAATCCCTATTGGTGCAATAGTATCTGTATTAGCAAGCTTGATGGTAACATCAATTTCTTCTAATTCAGCTAGTGCAACATCATTCATAATTTCTTGGTATAAGGTATAGGGAATTGCACTCACACTAGCACACAGATCTCCTATTTTACCAGAAATAACAGGTACGCCAACAATAGGTGTATGTTTACTGTTAGTATCTGGTCTAGCAATTCTAGCAGCTTCATCACAGAAATGAATGACATGGCCATCAATATTATCAACCAAGAGATCTTTAACCATAGCAATATTAGGTTCAACTTTAATTTTTTTAGGAGGTATAGGTGTTCTAGTACAACTCTTATGAACCACAATTGAAGCTTTAGCACGTTCCTTTATTCTAACAGGAAAGGGTGGTTTCTTAACATAAGCAGTAGGAATAACATGATCAACATTATAACTAATAGTTTCTTCTTCAACTTTAATAGGTTCAACTACTTTAACTTCAATGGTAGGATGATATTTAAACCACTTCTCCTTGGGGAGATCAACATGAGTAGCAAAAGATTCACATAATGAAGCTACTACCTCTGAGTCAAGTCCATATTTAGTGCTAAAATCATGAAAAGCATGAGTGTCTATAAAGTATTTAACACAATCAAACGTAAGGCTTATACCTGACTCATTACCTTCATCGAGTTCCCAATCTTCAGAGTTGTGTTTAATGCTTTCCAATAAGTCTCATTTGAATTCAATATCTTTCTTCATAAAGGAACCAACACAAGAGGTATCGAGCATGTATTGATCATGACGAGAGAAGCGAGCATAAAAATTCTGAATAATAATTTCTCTTGGGAGCTCATGACTGTGGCATGAATATAACATTGACTTAAGCCTCCCCAAGCTTGAGTGATTCTTTCTCCTTCACGAGGCCAAAAATTATAAATATAATTCCGATCACGATGAACAAGATGCATATGATAAAACTTCTGACGAAATTCCAATTTCAGTCGGTTGTAGTTCCATGATCCAGTATCTTCACATAGCCTATACCACGTCAAAGCCTTTTCCTTCAAAGATAAAGGAAATACATTCTTCTTGACATCATCCTCGGGCAGACCTGCAAGCTTAAATAAACTTAATCCACATAGATTAGATGCAAATCAGGATGTACTGTTCCATCTCGTGCATAAGGATTAGCTAGTAGTTTTTCTATCATACCTGAAGGAATGTCATCATAAATATTTTCAGTAGATGCAGCAGGTTTAGGAGCATCTCTTTGTGCTTTCGGTTGGGGTGAAGATACCCCGAACAAGCCCCTTAAAGGATCATTTTCCATAGTGACAAGTGATAGTAAACTTCAACACAGTATATAAAATTTTCCTTACCAAGTTCCCCTCACCAAAGGCGCTTCACTCCCGGGCAACGGCGCCAGAAAATAGTTTGATGACCCACAAGTATAGGGGATCTATCATAGTCCTTTCGATAAGTAAGAGTGTAGAACCCAACGAGGAGCAGAAAGAAATGACAAGCGGTTTTTAGTAAGGTATTCTGTCCAAGCACTGAAATAATCGGTAATAGATAGTTTTGTGATAAGGTAATTCGTAACGGGTAGCAAGTAACAAATGTAAAAAAGCTGCAGCAAGGTGGCCCAATCCTTTTTGTAGAAAAGGACAAGCCTGGACAAACTCTTATATAAATCAAAGCGCTCTCGAGGACAAATGGGAATTTCTGTCAAGCTAGTTCTCATCATGCTCATATGATTCGCGTTCGCTACTTTGATAATTTGGTATGTATGTGGACCGGTGCTTGGGTGCTGCCCTTACTTGGACAAACATACCACTTATGATTAACCTTTCTCGCAAGCATCCGCAGCTACGAAAGAAGAATTAAGATAAATCTAACCATAACATGAAACATATGGATCCAAGTAAGCCCCTTAAGAAGCAACACATAAACTAGGGTCTAAGCTTCTGTCAGTCTAGCAACCCATCATCTATTTATTATTTCCCAATGCCTTCCCCTAGGCCCAAATAATGGTGAAGTGTCATGTAGTCTACATTCACATGACACCACTAGAGGAGAGACAACATACATCTCATCAAAATATCGAACGAATACCAAATTCACATGATTACTTATAGCAAGACTTATACCATGTCCTCAGGAACAAACGTAATTACTCACAAAGCATATTCATGTTCATAATCAGAGTAGTATTAATAATAATTAAGGATCTGAACATATGATCTTACACCAAGTAAACCAACTAGCATCAACTACAAGGAGTAATCAACACTACTAGCAACCCCGAGGTACCAATCTGAGGTTTGAGACAAAGATTGGATACCCGAGATGAACTAGGGTTTGGAGAGGAGATGGTGCTGATGAAGATGTTGATAGAGATTGACCCCCTCTCAATGAGAGGATCGTTGGTGATGACGATGGCTTCGATTTCCCCCTCCGGGAGGGAAGTTTCCCCGACAAAATAGCTCCGCTGGAGCTCTAGATTGGTTCTGCCAAAATTCCGCCTCAAGACGGCGGCGCTTCACCCTGAAAGTTATGATATGATTTATTCCACGTCAAAACCCTTCATATAGCAGAAGATGGGCACTGGCGGCCTGCCAGGGGGCCCACAAGCCTGTACAGCGCGCCTAGGGGGTAGGGCGCGCCCCCTCGCTTGTGGCCACCTGGTGGGTCCCCTAATGTATTTATTTCGCCCAATATTTTATATATATTCTAAAATAATTCTCCGTAAGTTTTTAGGACTTTTGGAGTTGTGTAGAACAGGTCTCTCAGATTCACTCCTTTTCTCGTCTAGAATTATAGCTGTTGGCATTCTCCCTCTTCTTGTACACCTTGTAAAATAAGAGAGAAAAGGCATAAATATTGTACCATAATGTGTATTAACAGCCCATAATGCAATAAATATCGATATAAAAACATGATGTAAAATGGACGTATCAATGAACATGTTAATAATATTAATGTCAAAAGATACAAAGTAGTAATGATAGTATCACTTACTTGTGGCACTGCCGCTTGAGTCATATTGATATTAAACGCATGATGCTGATGGATCTTTGGACTCACTCTCTTTTGAATCGTTTGAAACATGCAAACCATGCCTATTGGTGTAAACGGATGAAGAAACTCCATGCAAATGGATCATCTGGACTCACTTGATTTGGAATCACTTGAGACATGCAAATCATGCCACATGGGCAAGATGATTGAAGACCTCGTTTTTTGTGATGAAAAAGCAAGTAACTTATTGGAAATAATACATTTTGATGTATGGAGTCCAACGTGTGCTGAGACCCACACTAGATATCGTTATGATCTTACTTCACAGATAATTTTAGTAGATACAAGTATATTTACTTGGCGAATCACGAGTCTGAATTATTGAAAATTTCAAGTAATTTTAGAGTGAAGTTGAAGATCGTCGTAACAAAGAGGATGAAATATCTACGATGTGATCTTTGAGATGAATATCCGAGTTGCGAGTTTGGTATACATTTAAGACAATGCGGAAATTGTTTGACAACTCATGCCACCTGGAACACCATAGTCTGATGGCGTGTCCGAATATCATAGACGTGCCCTATTATATATGGTGCATACTATGATGTCTATTATCAAATTACCACTATCGTTTTGGGGTTATGCACTAGGGACAACCACATTTACTTTAAATAGGGCACCGTTTAATTCCGTTGAAATGATACCGTATGAACTATGGTTCGGAGAATCCTAAGTTGTCGTTTCTTAAAAGTTTGGGGTATGATGCTTATGTCAAAATGATTTAGCCTGATAAGCTCGAACCCAAAGTGGATAAATACATCTTCATAGATTGATCAAAATAGTTGGTATACCTCCTATCTCAGATCCGAAAGCAAAGTGTTTGTTTCCGGAAACGGGTCCTTTCTCGAGAAAGAGTTTCTCTCAAAAAAATTAGTGGGAGGATGGTGGAACTTTATGAGGTTATTGAACCGTCACTTCAAACAGAGTGTAGTAGGGTGCGTGAAGTTGTTCCTATGGCGCCTACACCAAATTGAAGGGGAAGCCAATGATGATGAGCATGAAGCTTCAGATCAAGTTACTTCCAAACCTAGTAGGTCGACAAGGGCACACACTACTCGAGAGTGGTTGGTAATCATGTCTTGGAGGTCGTGTTGTTGGACAACAATGAACCTATGAGCTATGGAGAAGCGATGGTGGGCCTGGATTCCAACGAATGGTTGGACGCCATGAAATCCGAGATAGGATCCATGTATGGAAACAAAGTGTAGACTTTGGAAGAACTACTTGATGGTCGTAAGGCTATTAAGTACAAGTGGATCTTTAGAAGGAATATAGATGATGAAGGTGAATGTCACCATTTAGAAAGCTCGACTTGTCACAAAGAGGTTTCTGACAAGTTCAAGGAGTTGACTACGATGAGACTTTCTCAGCCGTAGCAATGCTAAATCTGTTGGAATTATGTTAGCAGTTGCTACATTTTTCATTTATGAAATCTTGCAGATGGATGTCAAAACATTGTTTCCTTGACGTTTTGTTTGAGGAAAGGTTGTATGTGATACAACCACAAGGTTTTGTCGATCCTAAGGATGTTGAGAAACGATCCTTCTATGGACTGGATCAAGCATCTCGGATTTGGATTATACGCTTTGACGAGATCATCAAAGTTTTTAGGTTTATACAAAGTTTATGAGAAACTTGTATTTGCAAGAAAATGAGTGGGAGCACCATATAATTTCTGATAAGTATATGTGGTTGACATATTGTTGATCGGAAATGATGTAGAATTTCTGGAAAGCATATAGGGTTGTTTGAAAGGAGTTTTTCAAAGGAAAACCTGAATTAAGCTACTTGAATATTGAGCATCAGGATTTATGGAGATAGATCAAGACGGTTGATAAAACTTTGAATGAATACATACCTTGACAAGTTTATGAAGAAGTTCAAAATAGATCGGTCAATAAGGGAGTTCTGGGCTGTGTTGTGAGGTGTGAATTTGAGTAAGACTCAAAACTCGACCACAACAGAAGAAATAGAAAGTACAAAGGTCGTCCCCTATGCCTTTGACGTAGGCTCTATAGTATGCTATACTGGGTACCGCACCTGGTGTGTGCCTTGCCATGAATCTTTCAAGGGGTACAAGAATGATCCAGGAATGGATCATTGGACAACGGTCAAAATTATCCTTACTGACTTGAAGACAAAGTAAATTGTTCTCGATTATGGAGGTGATAACAGAGTTCGTCGTAAAGTGTTACGTAGATGCAAGCTTTCATACCAAACCGGATGACTCCGAGTAGCAGACCGGATTCGTATAGTGGAGCAGTCATTTAAAATGGTTCCAAATGGCGCGTGGTAGAAGCATCTACAGGATGCCATAGAGATTTGTAATGAACACACATATCTGAAAGGTTCAGACCCATTGACTAAAAACCTCTCTCACAAGAAAACATGATTAAACCCCAGAACTTATTGGGTGTGAATCACATAGTTATTGGGTGTGAATAACAAGTGGGACACTGTTGGAAATATGCCCTAGAGGCAATAAGAAATTGGTTATTATATATTTCCTTCTTCATGATAATCGTTTATTATCCATGCTAGAATTATATTGATTAGGAACTCAAATACATGTGTGGATACATAGACAACACTCTGTCCCTAGTGAGCCTCTAATGGACTAGCTCGTTGATCAAAGATGGTCTAGGTTTCTTGGCCATAGACATAAGTTGTCATTTGATAACGGAATCACATCATTAGTAGAATGATGTGATGGACAAGACCCAAACTATGAACATAGCATGTGATCGTGTCAGTTTATTGCTACTATTTTCTGCATGTCAAGTATCTCTTTCTATGACCATGAGATTATGCAACTCCCGGGCACAAGAGGAATGCCTTGTGTGTATCAAACGTCACAACATAACCGGGTGACTATAAAGGTGCTCTACAGGTATCTTCGAAGGTGTTTGTTGGGTTGGCATGGATCAAGACTAGGATTTGTCGCTCCGTATGACGGAGAGGTATCTCTAGGGCCCACTCGGTATTACAACATCACAAAAAGCCTTCCAAGCAATGTGACTAAGGACTTAGTCACAAGTTTTTGTATTACAAAGTGAGTAAAGAGACTTGCCGGTAACGAGATTGAACTAGGTATGGAGATACCGATGATTGCATCTCGGGCAAGTAATATACCGATGGACAAAGGGAATAGTGTACGGGATTAACTGAATCCTTGACATAGAGGTTCGACTGATAAAGATCTTCGAAGAATATGTAGGAACCAATATGGACATCCATGTCCCGCTATTGTTTATTGACCAGAGAGTGTCTTAGTCATGTGTGCATAGTTCTCGAACCCGCATGGTCTACATACTTAAGGTTCGGTGACATTTGAGTATAGTTGATTTATGTATGTTGCTGACCTAAGGTTGTTTGGAGTCCCACGTGCAATCCCGGATGTCACGAGGAGTTCCAGAATGGTCAAGAAACGAAGATTCAAATACATGAAGGGGCTATTTGGGCTTCGGAATGGTTTCGGGCATTTCTGGTAGTCTACCGGGAATGGCGAATGGGTTCCAGGGGTCCACCGGGAGAAGTCCACCCACCCCAGGGGCCACATGGGCCTAAGAGGTGTGCACCATGCCTTATTGGGCGGGGCAGCCAGCCCCTAAAGGCCCTTGCACCAAGGAGGTGGGAGGAGGCCAAAGTGGGAGGGAATCCTACTAGGAGTAGGACTCCACCTCCCTTAGTGGAGGAGGATTCCTCCTCTTTGGGTCAGCCGGCCAACCCTAGGGGAAACCCTAAGGCACCACCCCTTCCCCCTCCCTCCTATATATACTAGAGGGGAGATAGGGCAGCCAAAACACAATTGAAGGCGCATCCCCTCTCCCTCCCTCTAGTTCGTCGTTCCTCTATAATAGGTTCGACAGTGCACGGTGAAGCCCTGCCGGATCAGCTCCACCACCATCGCTGCCAGACCATTAGGGATAACTCATCTACCTCTTCGCCCCTTCTTGCTGGATCAAGAAGGCACAGATCGTCATCAAGCTGTATGTGTGCTGAACACGGAGGTGTCGTCCGTTCGGCACTAGATCGGGATGGATCGTGATGGGATCGCATGACGGATCGTGATGAGATCGCGGGACGGACTGCGATTTGGATCGCGAAGATGTTCGATTACCTCAACCGCGTTATATACGCTTCCGCTTAGCGATCTACAAGGGTATGTAGATACAATCTCTTCTCTCGTAGATGGTCAGCACCATGGATAGATACTGTGTGTGCGTAGGAATTTTTTGTTTCCCATGCAACATTCCCGAACAGGCCCGTAAGCCACACAACAAAGTTAGTACAAGTTTTTCAAAGACTAGACTCAACTTCGGCCAAGGAGTTGGAAAGGGGGCTACCTACAGGCAGTCGGCTCAAATACCAACTTGTGATGCCCTAGATTTTATAACAGACTAATCATACACGCAAACGTGTACGATCAAGCTCAAGGACTCACTAATCAATATCAGAACACAACTCCAGACACTAATTCAAATATAAAGGTATATATTACAAGTCAGGCCATGAGGGTTTGAATACAACAGTCAGCGGAAGTAACAATATTTGAGTACATACATTAAGTAAACAAATTTTGCCTTAAGAAGGCTAGCACAAAAGAAACATCGATCGAAAAGGCAAGGCCTCTTGCCTGGGTGCCTCCTAACTACTCCTGGTTGTTAGCGGCCTCCACGTAATAGTAGGCTCCGTCGGGGTAGTAGCAGTCGACGGTAACATCTGGCTCCTCGGATCCTCCATCTGATCATGGTAATCGAGTAGAAGAACATAGGGGGGAAAGGTAGCAAAGCGAACGAGAGTACTCATCCAAAGTACTCGCGAGACTTGCATCAAGTCTAAAATAAATATACATTGGTATCAAATGAAAGGGTAGTATCTATGGACTAAACTATAGAATGCCAGAATAAGGGGAAGCTAGTCATGTCGAAGACTACACTTCTCGCAACGATCATCTTGCAGCATGAGAAGAGAACATATTGTATAGTAACAAGTATCAACATATAGCAATAATCCTAATCCGGAGATCCTCTCCTCGTCTCCGTGAGAGAGAGAGAGTGATACGTCCCAAACATATCTATAATTTCTGCTTGTTCCATGATCTTTTGGGTGCCATTGTTATATGTTTTGCTACACTTTCATACCATTTTACACATATTTGGACTAACCTACTAACTCAGTGCACCGAGTGCCAGTTTCTGTCTGCTAATGTATTTTTTGCAGGGACTTTTACCCCAATTTACCGAGTCCCGAAAATCCCGAGAAAAATATATAAAAATCAGCGTGACGGAAGCTTCCCGAGCACCAAAGGTGGGCCACAGGGGAGCCAGGGCCTGCCCAGGCGGCCTCCCTGCGTGGCCTACCCCCTGGCCGCGCCCACAGGTTGCCTGGGTGGGGCCCACCTCCTCTGGTGCCCTACCTTGGCTCCTATTTTTACCCCCGTGGAGATCATGCTGATTCCGGAACCCTTTCATCCATAAATAATTCCGATCTCTGCCGCCATCGCCAACAAGTTTTGGGCGACCAGAATTCCTGTGTCGATACCCTGCCGGGACGGGGAAGTGCCCCCGGATTCATCTCCATCGACGTTGCTTCCTCCCTCCATGAAGCGGGAGTAGTTCCTCCTCGGGGCTGAGGTCTTCTACAGTAGCTATGTGGTTAATTATCTCCCCCATGATGTGATCTTGATTGTAATTGTAGGCTATGTTAACCTAGGGTGACCCATGATGTTTCCCGTGCTTCTATGTATTGGATTGATGTACTCACTTTATTCTATCTAGTATAATCCCCGAGACCATGGTGACTGCGGTCTATTGGACATGGATTAGAAGAATATTTTCATGAGCGGTTTCCTCTTTTGTGAATTGATTGAAGATTGAGAGTCTGTTGGTGCTTTTCTTTGACTATCCTTGAGATACGTTGTGATGATTGTGGTACTCTCTTTGGATGGTCGCGGTGACATTGGGAAATCCATAGATAAGAACTACGAACTCTCAGATGTGCTTTTGTAGCCCTACATAATTCTCGTCCTCTCTTGATCACAAAGGAATGACCTCTGAGTACGTCACCATTGCATGTTTTAGTGGAAATATCATGTGATTAGACTATGTTAATGTTGCTCGGAGTTGCCACTAGTGAAAGTATGAAGCCTAGGCATTATTTCTCACCATTGTTACACCGTTTTTGCTCACTTTTGTCAATTGCTACCTTGCTGCCATTTTTATTTCAGATTTACAATACCTTATTTTACCATCCATATCACTTGGCTTTTAACATCTCTTCGCCAAACTAGTGCACCTATACAACTGAAAATTGTATTAGGTGTGTTGGGGACACAAGAGACTTCTTGTATCTTAATTGAAGAGTTGCTTGAGAGAGACCATCTTCAACCTCTACTCCCCTGAGTTTGATAAACCTTAGGTCATCCACTTGAGGGAAAATGCTGCTGTCCTACAAACCTGTGCGCTTGGAGGCCCAACATAGTTTACAAGAATAGAAGCGTGCGTAGACATCAAGCTATTTCTGGCGCCGTTGCCGGGGAGGTGAGTGCTTGAAGGCATATCTTTTGATCTTGCAATTAAATCTTTCCGTTTCTTGTTTTTATTTTCACTAGTTAGGCTTATGGAAAACTGCACTCTTAGTTCGCTCCTTGGGGAAGGCTGCTTTACCACACCCCTAGTAGAGAAGTCTCCTACACCTAGTGAATGTATCCCATTCGAAATACCACTTGGGATAATTGAAATAACTAGGAAAGATTGGTATGCAGGAGATGGAACAGTCGATCCTAGTATTCATTTGTTGAAACTTACAAAACTTTGTGAGTTGTTTAAGATTTCAGGTTTGACAAGAGATGGAGTCATAATGAAATTATTTGCCTTGTCACTGAAAGGAAAAGCATTGGAATGGTATAGGCTACTAGATGATTCTCACCTACGGGATTGGGAAGACATCCAGTCTCTCTTTTGCTCCAAGTTTTATCCTCTTCATGAAGTCCATGAGAATAGGAATTACGTTTATAATTTCTATCCTCATGACAGAGAAAGCATAGCTCAAGCTTGGGGGAGACTGAAAACGTTAATGCTAAAATGTACTAACCATGGGCTCCCGAAAGATATGATTATTACTAATTTCTATGTGAGGCTCTCTCGACAGGATAAAGACTTGCTCGATGCTTCCTCTATGGGTTTTTTCACAAATGAAAGGATTGATGCTGAATGGGAACTCCTTGAAAGTATTCAACGCAATACTAAAGATTGGGAGATCGACAAAGGTAAAGAGTCAGGTATAAATTATGAGTATGATTGCATTCAGGCCTTTGTTGAAACTGCAAGTTTTAATAAGTTTAGTGCAAAGATTGGGCTTGATTCTCAACTCCTTGATGATTTCCTCAAATATTTTGCTTGACATCTTAATATGTCTGAGGAGAATTGGATCAAGCATCATGAAACTTTTAAAGAGATTTGCAAAGAAAATGAATTTTTTTAATGATAATTGCAACATGCATGATCCAATTCCTGAAAATGAAGATTTATATAAGCATGCTAATTTTTATGGAGTGGATACACCTTGTGAAAGGCCTATGATTTAAGAAGAGGAGTATTGTAAGCAAAATAAGCATGAAAGAACAATCACTTGGGTTAGAGATTTAAATGAAATTGGTAGAGAATTGTGTGACCTTTATCCTTTTACTTGTGACCTTTGTGGTATAGAGGGTCACTTCAATTTTCAATGCATGTACTTTCGAAACATAATTGTTAACCAGTTGTGTGATAACATGATCACTTCTGATATTTATGATGAACTTATGTTATTTTTGACGTGTGAAGAGTTATCAGAAAAAACTTTTTGGCTAGATGATAATGCCTTAGGAATAAACAACACTTTGCAAAAATGCCATCTCTGTTATGTTGTTAATTGCCATGAAAATGATTACATAAGTAAGATTAGAAAGGAGTGAACTTTACCAAAGCATAAAAATGTCTCTTATGTTTCCACTGATAAAAGGAGAGTTTCTCCCAAGTTTCCCCTATTGTTTCTCATGATAAACCAGAATATTTGAAGAAGCTTCCTCTCCAACCAGTCCCTCCTAAGGTGAAGAAGAAGAAAAAGAAGAAGAGGAAGAGGAACAAGAAGGAAGAAGAATGTGTATCAACCTGGACTAAGCATATTCCTCGCATCAACTTTTATCCTAACAGACATAAATTTATGGAGGATGGTGAGCTTGATTGTTATTATCTTGATGATAAGTCCGTAGGTACTATTGAAGATGATTTTGATTATGATGTGCATGTTTCTTCTTGTGATTGGGAAGATGATGATAATGCTACTTATGATCTTGAAAATAGTTTTGGTACCAACTTTGAAAATGATGAGATGGAAAGCTCTAAGCTTGGGGATGATAGGATTGCAAGTCCTTTACCCATTAGTGATGTGATAATTGATAATTCTTTTGCTAGTAAGAATAAAGGCAACGTGTTTACCAATATAGTTGCTAGCAATAATAATGCTCTTCTCTACCATGATGATGTTTAAACTCCTATCTATAGTGATTGTAAAGATACCTATGACATAAGGAGAAATTATCCATATGAAACTTGTCATAATCATGGAGAGAATTACTCCCTTGTTGAACACCATCTCCCCAATACACAATTAATCTATAGTGTTCATGTTGTTTATGATAGTCCTACTCCCACTATTACCAACGAGAAAGATTATGCTTATGTGGAGAGTAAGAGTACCTTTTTGCATGTGGATCATGGTAACAATGCTTTATGTGATACTTATATCGTTGAGTTTATTCATGATCCCACTGAAAATTATTATGAGAAGGGAACATATGCTTATAGATATTTCAATAATATCAAGTTCCCTCTCTTTATGTTGGAGGTTTTGAAGCTGCACTTGTTTTGCCTTCCTATGATTATTGCTTTGTGCTTCAATGAATTATTCTATTGCAATATTCCTATGCATAGGAAGCATGTCAGACTTAATGTGTTTGGTATTTTCTTCTTGATGTGCTCTTTTGTTCTACAACTCTTGTCCCTACGAGAGCATCATTAAAATATTACGCCTATCTTTATGGCTATAAAGAAAGAGATCTAGGGAGACAACCCTTGTTATCTTTACTTTGAGTTTTTACTTTCAACTTTAGTGGTATTGATGTGTGTTACTACTGTAGCAACATCATTGTATCTTTATTTTTAAGCTTTGTGCGAAGTTTTAGCCTTCTATTGCAAGAAAGTTCAAAAGTTGTGACATGTTGTCCAGAAACACATTATGTTTGCTTGACGGAAAAATTCACCAATAATCACCAGATCATATTTTTGATCTTAATTTGTTTGAAAATATGCTTTATACAATTGGATTTCTAGCGTATGTTCTGTGAATTTTGATTTGAGTTGCAGAAGGGACCTGAAAAAATTATTTACTACGTGCTGGTCTGTTTTTCACACATTCTGCCACGTTTTGCGTTTTCATCGTTTTCAAATCTTAAGCTTGCTTTTTCTTTGCAAAATCGTTTTGGCAATCTTGAGAAACAGTATCTCTTCATGAAAATCTTTATTTCCAGTCGAGAAAATATATATTTTATTATGGGTACTAACCACTCTAATCAGCTTATGATGAGTTCCGTATGAAGGGAGTTTTCAAGTATGTGATGGAAGATGATGAAAGAAGATCCATGAGTGTTGAATGCTCAAGCTTGGGGATGCCCTCATGCACCCCCAAGAAATGTCCAAGGAGACTCAAGTATCTAAGATTGGGTATGCCCCCGTGCATCCCCTTCTCCATCAACAATCATCACTGCGTCCTTCTCCATGCTATATTTTATCACTTCATATGTTATGTGCTATCCTTGGAGCGTCCCACTCTTTACTTTTTAGTTTGTTTTAGTTTTGCTTTCTGTTCATAACAAGTTGGACCCTAGCCTTCTTTTTTTGGGAGAGAAACACGCTCCACTCCACTCTAGAACACAACATAGGTTTTCATGCTTATATTTTTGTGTGTCCTTTATCTTTTCATAGCCGATGTCATGCATAGCTCTTAATTTTCATGCTTTATCTTTTTAAGAGATTTTATTTAGATGCTTTTGGAACTCTCTTGAGTTATCATGTTTATCTTGTTTAGAGAGTTGACTTGTTGCACTGAGTTGTGTGTCTTGCATGAGTAGGTAATTGAGGTTGCTATTTAAGTATAGTAGTAACTTGCGATAGTTTTGAGGTATTGATTTGAGTAATTTTTGGACTATTGATGTAAATAGCTTGAGCCTATTAGTGATAGGTGTCGTATTTTGCGAAATCCGTGTGTTTCTCGAAAACAAAAAAATAATAGTTGAGAACTCTAGCTACTAGACAAATCACTAACCTTTGGAGGGGTTGGAATATATAGAGTACCCACACGTTCCCATGGGTCGAGGATGCGCAAGGATAACCAAACCCCCAAACACTCCTCCTCGGGGTACTTGTCTCTTTGTGAATCTCCTGACTAGATAGAGAGTTACCGATAATAAGTGCATGAGTTCTTTGGACTAATGTGAGTATTCGATTGTTGGCACTTCCACCATCCATATTTTGCTAGCCTATTCAGTACCGTGCATTTCCCTTTCTCATCTTGAGAGTTGGTGCAACCTTCACCGGTGCATCCAAACCCTTGGCATGATACGCTCTTTCATCATAAGCCTCATTATATCCCTCCTCAAAACAGCCACCATAACTACCTATTACGGCATTTCCATAGCCTTTTCGAGATACATTGCCATGCAACATACACCATCTCATGACTTGATCTTCATGTCATACATGCTTTTGCTTGATCGAGGAGCCGCATGCTAGTTGGGCCTTGCCCTTATTATTGCTACATGACGCGCTAGTATCATTGCATATCCTGCTACACTGGAAGAGGCATACATTTGCATACATCATGATAGTTTTCATTTGTCTTTATGTGAGTACTTCTTATAAAGTGTGAAGATCTTCTTTTTATTCTTGTAAAACAAGAGTGTTGCCCTTAAGTGAGGAAAAGATCCCAAAGAGGACAAATTAAAAGATCCCAAAGAGGACAAATGAAAAGATCCCAAAGATGACAAATGAAAAGATCCCAAAGAGGAAAAATGAGAGATAAATAAAAAGAGCCAAAGAGGCCACAAAAAAATAAAAAAATAAAAAGAAATAAAAAGAGAGAAGGGGGCAACACTACTATTAATTTTGAAAGATCCACACTCCTACTCCATTGTTTTTTTTGTACTCCATAGAGATTATTATTCATGCATAACTATGTGGGGACCCTTACACTATAGAACTTCGCTTGTATATTCCAATGATGAGCCTCCTCAAATGAGCTATAGGTCTTCATGAGAAAGCAAGTTGGATGCACCCCCATTAGTTCCATTGGAGAGCTTACCTTAGCTCATATGAGTATCCGCTGCATGGCAATCGCTACTCCTCACATCATATCTATCATTTGGTTTTCTCTCGCCTATGGTTGTCCTCATTGATGTGAGCCTTTCACACCTTTTTGTCTTCCTTCCCCATCATTATTCTCTTTGCCATCCTAAGTGCCAACATATCTTTCTTGCGTTCATCCATTGCATGAGCGCTCAAAGTTGAAAGGGAGAGGATCATTTTGTCTTGTGCCTGACTAGTGGTCTCGGGATGAGTCAAAATAAGATTCAAAAGGAGACCAAGTGTGAAGTTTTAGTAGATTGAGTTCTCAATTAAACTACAAACTATTTTTTATGCTCTAAACCCATCCCCCACTTCTTGCATGCAAACACCATTTGGAGAGATTCGAGTCACGGACAACGAGAGCTCTTGCACCTTTATGTTCTTGCTTTGCTAATTTCAATACTAAATATAGACTCTTGCTTGTTATTGTCTTGACTTGAATTGCATATCTTACTTGCTTTACTTTGAAGTTATTATATGTGTGTTAGCATGTCACCACATAAATTATTTGTGCTATCATTTACCTACTCGAGAACGAACAGGAATTAAGCTTGGGGATGTTGATACGTCCCAAACGTATCTATAATTTATGCTTGTTCCATGATCTTTTGGGTGAAATGTTATATGTTTTGCTACACTTTCATACCTTTTTACACATATTTGGACTAACCTACTAACTCAGTGCACCCGCTGCTAGTTTCTGTCTTCTGATGTCTTTTTTGCAGGGACTTTTACCCCAATTTACCGAGTCCCAAAAATCCCGAGAAAAATATATAAAAACCAGCGAGATAGAAACTTCCCGAGCACCAAATGTGGGCCAGAGGGGAGCCGGGGCCTGCCCAGGCGGCCTCCCTGCGGGGCCTACCCCCTGGCCGCGCCCATAGGTCGCCTGGGTGCGACCCACCTCCTGACGTGCCCTACCTTGGCTCCTATTTTTACCCCCGTGGAGGAAACGCTGATTGCGAAACCCTTTTATCGAGAAACAATTCTGATCACTGCCGCCATCGCCAACAAGTTTCGGGCGACCAGAATCCTATGCCGGTACCCTGCCGGGACGGGGAAGTGCCCCCGGATTCATCTCCATCGAAGATGCTTCCTCCCTCCATGAAGCGGGAGTAATTCCTCCTCGGGGCTGAGGTCTTCTATAGTAGCTATGTGGTTAATTATCTCTCCCATGATGTGATATTGATTGTGATCATAGGCTATGTTAATCTAGGGTGATCTCATGATGTTTCCCCTTCTTCTATGTATTGGATTGATGTACTCACTTGATCTTATGTAGTATAATCCCCAAGACACTGGTGACAGCGGTCTATTGGACATGGATTAGAAGAATATTTTCATGAGTGATTTCCTCTTTTGTGAATTGATTGAAGATTGATAGTCTCTTGGTGCTTGTCTTTGACTATCCTTGAGATACGTTGTGGTGATTGCGGTACTCTCTTTGGATAGCCGCAGTGACATTGGGAATTCCATAGATGATAACTACGAACTCTGAGGTGTGCTTTTGTAGCCCTACATAATTCTCGTCCTCTCTTGATCACAAAGGAATGACCTCTGAGTACGTCACCATTGCATGTTTTAGTGGAAATATCATGTGATTAGACTATGTTAATGTTGTTGGGAGTTGCCACTAGTGAAAGTATGAAGCCTAGGCCTTGTTTCGCACCATTGTTACACCATTTTTGCTCACTTTTGTCACTTGCTACCTTGCTGCCATATTTATTTCAGCTTTACAATACCTTGTTTTACCATCCATATCACTTCCTTTTTAACATCTCTTCGCCGAACTAGTGCACCTATACAACTGCTAATTGTATTAGGTGTGTTGGGGACACAAGAGACTTCTTGTATCTTAACTACGGGGTTGCTTGAGGGGGACCATCTTCAACCTCTACTTCCCTGAATTCGATAAACCTTAGGTCATCCACTTGAGGGGAATTGTTGTTGTCCTACAAACCACTACGCTTGGAGGCACAACATAGTCTACAAGAATAGAAGCGTGCTTAGACGTCAGACAGCGATATCCAAGTTGTATGTGTCACTTATTCGGGTGTATTTCATTAAGTATTCGGTTTTAGTTGTAAGAGGTCAGAATACAACTCTAATTATTGTATGATTGATAATCCCTAAGTGCAAGGAATCATAGTAGCACTTTCCAAAGATGGAAGTGGTAAGTATGCAGTGTCGAACCCACAAGGACTAAAGGTAAGATCAATATTCTCTCAAGTCCTATTTGCCACCGATACGATTCTACATACACCGAATGTTTCCTTCTATCTAGTAATGAGAAATGAAACTGTGTTGTGGGTATAAACATGATAGCTTTGCATGATATTGGAGAACTAAAATATGAAAATAGTTGTTGCACTAAATAGAGTTAGAATATATTACAAATAGTGAGTGTGGAATAATGATGGTATGCTGTGCGGAATCATCCTAGACAATTAATAATAAGATCGGTAATCATTCTTGCAATTTTATATGAGGGAGAGGCATGGGATAACATACTTTTCGTACTTGGATCATATGAACTTATGATTGGATCTCTAGCAAGCATCCGAAACTACTAGAAATCATTAAGGTCAACCCAACCATAGCATTAAACATCAAGTCCCCTTTACTCCCATATGTAAACAACCCTTTTACTCGGGTGTAAGCTTATGTCACTCTAGCCACCCACTATAAGAGAACCATGAACATATTGCAACACCCTCCAATATGAGTCCTTGACATGTGTGCCTCATGGAAGGCACCTTAGGACAACACCAAAATAAAACATATACTCAAATCAATCAAGATCATCAATCAACCCAAAGGACAAAATATATCTACTCAAACAACATAGGATGGAAACACATCATTGATTAATAATATGTGGCATGAAACACCATGTTTAAGTAGGGGATTACAACGGGGTGCGGGAGAGTGGGCCGCTGAAAAGAGGTGAGGAAGTATATGAAGACTGTGATGTTGATGAAGACAATCACCGCGACGATGGCTCGCTCGGCGGCACTTCGGCGCCGCCGGAAGAGAGGGGGGAGAGTCTCCCCCTTAGGCATCCTCATCCATGGCCTCTTCCCATCTAAGTCGGGAAGGAATACCCATCCCAAAGGCCAGTCTATTATGTCAGCGAAGTTCTGACCATGTCCAAGCAACGATATACACACTGGCAGAAACTGGTATTTGATGTTTTCATGACTAGCCGCAAATTGAAGCACTACTTTCAGGAACACCAAATCGTCATGGTTAGTTCATCTCCTCAAGGAGATATCATCCAAAATCGGGAGGCAACTGGCCGGGTTGCTAAGTGGGCAATTGAGCTTGGACCACACCATGTCAAGTATGTACCCGGGACATCTATGAAATCTTAGGCATTGGTGGACTTCATTAATGATTGGACTGAATTACAAGTCCTTGAGGAGAAGCCGTATAACACATACTAGACTATCCATTTTGATGGTTCTAAGCACTTGGAAGGCTCGGGGGATGAAGTTATTCTCTCTTCTCCACGAGGTGACAAATTTTGCGTTGTTTTATGGCTCATGTTCCCTTGTACTAACAATGCAGCTCAATATGAGGCCCTCCTCCATGAGCTCCGCATGGCTAGATGTTTGGGTGACTCAGAGTTGGTTGCTAAGCAAGTATGCTCGACTTCGGATTCAAAGGACCCACTCATGGCGGCTTATCGGCGAGCTGTAACCCTCATTGCATGTCATTTTCAGGGCTACCAAGTTAATCATATTGCTCGCCGGCTCAACGAGATTGCAAACGTTCTCTCCCACTTAGGATCTCAACGGAAACTGCTTCCTCCCAATGTACTCCTAGCTGTCCTTCATAGTCCCTCTATCAAATTTCCATGAGAGGAAGTTATCACTATCCCTGACCCGGAGGCATGTCTAGTAGCAGTTCTTCATGCTATTCCTGATTGGACAACCCCCTATTAGGCTTATCTGACTCGTGGCAAGCTCCCAGATGTGGAAATCATCACCCGACAAATTATCACATGTTCCAAATACACACTTCCTATCACTGGCAAGTTACACTGGCGGAGTACTATGCGTGTGTTTCCCCAGAGGAAGGCCTTGAGATTCTTAATGAAATCCATGTAGGGGATTGCAGTCATCATGTCGGCTCAATATCCCTAGTCGCAAAGTTTTTTCAGCAAGGTTTTTATTGGCTTGCACATCACGCAGATAGCGAGGACATTGTGTGGAAGTGTGATGGTTGTCAGAAATTTACATGATAGGCTCATGTGTTGGCTCAAGAATTACGGATGATTCCAATCACTTTGTCGTTTGCAGTCTAGGGGCCAGACATGCTCGACCCGTTCAAACCATCGTGAGAAAATAAGACCCACCTTCTGATGACGGTAGATAAGTTCACAAACTGGATTGAAGAAGAGCCAGTCAGTAATTGTGATACTGAGACAACGGTGAAGTTCTTGAAAAGGCTGATTTTTCGTTTTGACTATCCACATAGCATCATCACAGATAATGGCACCAACTTATCCAAAGGAGCAATCGAACAGTTGTGTCAACGTGACCATATCTGGCTTAACTTAGTCGAAGTTACACGTCCATAGTCTAATGGACAAGCCGAGCGAGTTAATCAGGAGATACAACATGTAATCAAACCTAGGATTATCGTTCCTCTCGAATGAAGCCGTGGCTACTAGCTCGAGGAACTCTGTGAAGTCCTTTGGAGCATACAGACTACTCCCAACAGATCCAATGGATATACGCGTTTTTGCTAGTTTATGGAGCAGAAGTTGTTTTGCCAAGTGATATCCGTCATAATTCCCCTGGGTTGCCGCTTATGTCGAAGGTAATAACGAACAAGCTCATCAGGAGTCAGTCGACGCATTGGAGGAGGAATGCGATCTTGCAGCAGCACAATCAACTATCTATTAGCAAGACCTGGGTCAATGTCTTAGTCGTAGAGTTCGCAGTCAGACTTTCCATGAAGGTGACTTAGTGCTCTGTTTGATTCAAGGCCAAACATACATGCATAAGCTTTCACCACCTTGGGAAGGGCGCTTTTTCATCAGCAAGAATATCAACAATTGGTCATATTATCTTGTCGTCATACGTGAACATAAGAAGCACACATCTCTAAAGAGGAGTCCAACAGGCCTTGGAATATTGCTCATCTTCGGCCTTATTATACTTAGAGCCACTCTCTCTAGCTCATTGTACATACCTATGTATATATCTTTATGATCAATACAATAAAGTTGGCACCCCAAAAACTCGGGGTCTTTGTCGTTTCATCTCAAAAGTTGTGGATGAGTCCTTATTCTTTGATCATAGGTCACTTGGGGGCTTCCAACTCATTGACTTAGGATATTAACATCTCTTTTGACCCGGCTAATGCCATTGTAGAAAAATTGGTTAAACCTAGATGTCTGCTTGATGCTACTCCGAAAAGGTGACCCGGTGTACTCTTCATAAGTCAATCCACATGGATCCTGAACTTGTCAAAGTTAAAACACCGACTTAAGTAACTTGAGAGCTGGCTTACAAAAGGCGAGGAAAAACCATGGGCTATCAGCTAGTTTCATTTAAGAAAGACCCGAGCCTCAAAAGTTGGTCTTATGTCGAGGCTCAAAAGACGGCATAAAATTATGCAACTTATTTATTTATGTATATATATATATATATATACAACTTATGTATTACTTGAACAACTCTATTATCATCATTTCCTGGTCAACAATACTCCGGGTTATTATTTTTAGCCTCTCAAAAAATCTCATACTCGATCACATGACGACTAGTTGTTAAAGCTTATAATGCCAGCTTATGGCAACCTGCCAAAGCCGGCTCATTTATGGAGAACAAATGAATGAGAAACATATGCCAATTAGTCTTTCTATTCAAAAGAGTCGGGTCATGGCCTACAAAGGATAGAAATTCAAAGTATTAAGTGCACGATGGCATAGCAGATGACCAAGTGTTTTGACTACTCCTATTACAAGCCCAACTTGGGTCACAAAATCATCAAAGTTTTTGAGGAGACGGATTACTCCTGCATGCCGGCTCTTGAAACTTCGGGGTCGACTTCTCTCTCTTGGTCTTCCGTGCTAGAAGCTTTTGGGTCAGCTTGTGCCAGCTGATACGTCTCCAATGTATCGATAATTTATGAAGTATTCATGCCATACTTGCCTATTTTTACAATACTTTATATAGTTTTGATGCACTTTATATGATTTATTTTTAACTAACCTAGGCTGACATTGTTTCAGAGAATTAATCTCGTGTTGTTTTTGTGCAGAAAATAAAAGTTCTCAAAATTGCCCAATTTTTTTATGTTTTTTCTCGGGAAAATAAGAAATACTCGAGCGAAGAACCACCAAATAGGAGCTGCCTATGGGCCACAAGCCAACAAGGCACGCTCACCCCCACTGGGCGGGCCCTCATGGCTTATGGGACCCATGTGGCTACGTTTAGTGAGATTACAATGCCAAAAATATCCTATATATACAGAAACCTATATCTACTATCCATACTTCAATTGTATCACCATCTCTTCGCCGAACTAGTGCATTGATACGTCTCCAACATATCTATAATTTTTTATTGTTCCATGCTGTTATATTGTCATCTTAAGATACTTTTTGGGTCATAATGCACCAATTTATATTATTTTGAGTACTAACCTATTAACCTAGTACCCATTGCCAGTTGTTGTTTTCTGCGTGTTTTTTGTTTTTCAGGTTTACAGTACCCAACGAAGTCCAATTGCCACAAACTTTTTGATGATTTTTTTGGACCAAAATAATACTTGGAAGCTACGGGAGGAGACTCGAAGCCACACGAGAAGCCCACAAGACAACAGAGTGGGGCCAGTGGGGTCGCCGCACCCTGATGCCTTCTCACCTCCATGTGGCCTTCTTGCCTCGTTCTATGGCCTATAGATTCCCAAATATTCTGAAAACCCTAAATATATCGACAAAACACTTTTGACGCCACTGCGAGTCTCTGTTCTACGACCACCCCATCTGGAGCTCCATTTCGACACTCCGTTGGAGGGGGGTCGATCATGGAGGGCCTCTTGATCAACCTTGGTGCCCTCGCGAGGACATATGAGTAGTTCACCATATACCTACAACAGCGTTGTTAGTATCTAGATGGCCCTCTCTCTCTCTCTTCATCTACAATACAATGATCATCACATCTTCGCTTTGATCTATCCGATGTAATTCTTTTGTGCAGTGTGTTTGTTGGGATCCTATGAATTGTGGGTTTATGATAAAATTATTCATGAAAAGTATTTGAATATTATTTGAGTTTTACGATTCTTATTTTCATGATCATTGTAGCTTCATAAATCTATCTGATCTACTGAATTTCTTTGGCCAAGTAGTTTGATCTTTCTTCAGTGGAAGATGTGTGTTAGAGTGGGTTCAACCTGCCACATTTCTATATCTCAATGACAGAAAGTGGACAATATACATCTTTATATTTCTTCCACTAAGGATATAACGATGGGGTTTATTCATATTGATTGTGTTTACTTTGTCTACATCATGTTATCGTTCCCGAAGCATTACTCTGTTTTACTTAATACCCTAGATGCATGTTGGATAACTGTCGATGGGTGCGGTGATAGTAGTAGGTGTAGACATGAGTTGGCCTATTTTATTACTATGTACACATGATCATTTTTGCGAAAATCGCATAGCTATCCGTTGTTCTATCAATTGCCCAACAGTAATTTGTTTACCCACTGTATGTTGCTTTCATGAGAGATGCCACTAGAGAACACTATGCTCCGGGGTCTATTCACTTACATATTCAGAAAACTTATAATTTCCTCACTATTATTATTTGTCTTTTATTTTATTTTGCAAGGCAAAACTAACTACAATTATGTACACACCTCAGTCGCTTGCAACTAACGAGATCAAGGGGATGGATAACCCTCTTACCCGCGTTGGGTGCAAGTTGTTTTCTCTTTTGTGTACAGCCGCTGAAGATGGGTGAGGATTGATATTCCTATTGGTTCGGTAAACTTTGGTTTCTTAATCGAGGGAACTACTTACCCGCATTGTGCTGCGGTAACCCGTTTCTCTTCACGGAAAACCCAATGGATATCACAAGCATGAGGAAGGATGTGAGAACCCGGAATTTACTTCCAGACCCTCCTGTGTATATTTGTCAACCCCAGGATCATTGTTGACAACACAGCGAAATGGTATCATTGCACAATACGTAAAATCTTTTTATTACATATTGCCCCAAGGCATACATTGAAAAATGTCTCATGACATTTATTACAATCAGAAAACAACAAAAAAATACAATGCGTAGCGACTCCATCTCAGCCACAGGCAGTCGATGTAGTCCACGTAACCTCACTCCTACGGATCGCCATAGTAGTCGTAGTCGTCATCTTCATCTTCATGTAACTCTGTTGTCAACAAAAGTATTTCCATGAGTACATTCCGTACTCAACATGCCTCCCTCGTAGAAGGTCCTAATAGCTACATGTGGCTTCAAAGAAAGGCTCTATGGCTCATTTGCATAAAAGCTAATTTTATTTGAAAACAAATAGCATTTGGATAAAGGCAGTTCCTGATGAAAACATGTTTATATCCAGAGTAACTTTCATCAAAGTGAGGACCCTCAATCAACTCACACTCATCATAGGTTCCAATACTTTGGGCAAAGAGGGAATAAGCAAGAGAGGTCCCATATATCAAGAAAGATTCATGTGTCGTCCATGACCGTGGACATGGCTATTCGAATAGTTTTACACTCTGCAGAGGTTATACACGTTACCCACACGACACAATCTCGTCTTGATGCCACCAGTGGCTGCTGGTCTAGTACACCATTTGGTATACCGGCAGGGAGATTGTGACGAGGTCTTTGGACTAGATCCCGCAAAGATGTGACATTCCCACCGCGTCTGGCGCACGGAACTAAGAGTACGTCCTCAAACCGGTCCCCCATCTGTGCTGAGGATACTCCTCTCAAGGCACCTATCCCATCTGCGGTACGGCGACATTGACACCTAAGGCTGACTAGCTTACTTGACCAAGCCAGTGCCCATATAGCATGTGGTTGTACTGTTTACACAATCTTCAAATCCAAGACTTATTAGGCCTCATGCGGCACGGATGACTGATTGCTCCCTTCACCTTGGGCAGTCAATCGCTCCTTCAATCCTTGATTCAGCTGTCGCCCGTGCCAGTATACAGATGGTAAGTTTCACCCAGAGTAGAAGAGGATAGAGAAGGTCAACAAGGCCAACTGGCCAGCTCATCGATAAGTTTCAAGTGTCAATGACTCAAGAGTCATTCAACAAAGCACCTATATGTAATAAGCATGGCTAAGCATTTCTACTCTACGTGAATACTATATACTTCTACTCGGGTGTCAAATGGATAGGCGACAAGCAGATCAAGGTAATGTATCAATCGACACGCTAGCTACAATATTAAAAACATGCATATTGTAACCATAAAACTCAACGCGATTTATAAAACATAGGATAAGTATGATCAAAGAAGGAGGCATGCCTTCGTTGTTGAGTCCTTCTTCAGTAACCTGTGTATCTCCATGTCCAACATCGTCACTCCCTACTCGTCGTAACGATAGTACGTAAGATACAAACAACTAAATACCAAAGCAATGGAAATTCCAAATAACATCCAAAACAAAATAAGGTGGATGGGTAAAAAGATATTGATCAAGATGGAGCTTCCGAAATGGGATAGCACGATAGGGATGTAAGAGAGATGATTCAATGAGGTGACATGGTTTAGGTTGACGATGACTAAGGAATGCTTGGTGATCAAGACTAGCGTTCTAATGGGAACTACGATACTGACGATTAGTACTGTCCACAACACAACTCACTTAACTATATAGGACTACTACATGATGAAGCCGATGAAGTTCAGCACACATGGAATGGAATCAACATACGTATTTTTACTACACAATCTCAACATAACATAGTAGATGTAAAGTTTAACCACAAATAAATATTTAGATATAATATAAATATTTACAATGGTAACCACAAGCAAAGTAAAACATCAACCATAACAAACAATGTTTTCTAGAACAAAAGATAAACCAATAATAACGACCACTAGCAATTATATTATCACCACATGATCAAAATAATAAAGCATGATGTGCACACTAACTGTATGATCAAAGCACAATTCTATTAACATGACATATGACTCATCCTAAGCATGGGATGAACTATTGCATCAAGTATAAAACACTAACATGTGACAAGGGCAATCACCTATAAGAAGCACACAGACTAAGTACGCTACTATAACACATGGAGCATAATAAGACATGAAAGATCACTATCATGACAAGATATAAAGGCTTGAGCATACAATAATGCAATAGATAGATAAGTAAATATACTTACTAATCATGGTGGATCATCACATGAGATACCAAACTAGGCTACCAATAGAATACAACTCGTAACTATGAGATAACTTAGTTGATATCAACTATCATGAAGATCAAGCATGGCACTAGCATGCAATCTCACATTCTAGTCATGACATGTAAGAACACGAAATCATGGAATAAGCACACAACCCTATCATGTTAGTTAATACAGGTAAGCACGTTCATAAAGAGTAATAAGAATGTAGGTAAGTAACCAACTAGCTCATGTATCATACAACGCGAATAATATGAGGGCATGCATTTCTATCTAGTATGACCTACCCTTAATAAAAATACATGAGACCGCAAAATATCGTCAGGTATATCTACCATGCAAAGGCTAACCATATTTATGAATATACAATATAATTAGTAATCATATAACATGTGATAGACATACAACCAAAACATGCATTCTACTTTGAGTAACGACAAACATGACATAGCAGTCCACTAAGCATGCATAGCTACTGCCCTAGGTAAATAAAACACTTAAGGATAAATAACAAGAAGTAATAACTTTCTATGCCGCAAGATTAAACTATGTACAGGAATACATATTTAAAACATGGCATAAGGGAACCAACCATGCAATCTTTTCCAAAAATCAATCTCCAAATAAGGTACAAGCACTCAAACATTATTAGAAAAATATCACAGAATACAATGACGTGTCACACAACTTAGGAAATTATGAAAGTGGCATTAACCGAGCTGCGACACATAATCTAAATGCTAATGATAGTCCTACAACAAGCAACTCATGTCAAGCATGACCATGTTCTAAGTTAAAATGTCATTTCATTACACCAATCATACAACAAAAATTATATGCCTCACAATTAAAATAAACATCAACCTAGAACATGGCATCACATCAAAACTTTCAACATGCATGTGATAGACATTCTTGACAAACATATATATAACACATCTAGGTATCTTCATGATAAACAATATAATCAAACATGAAATATTGCACAAATAAATCAAGCAATACCTAAAACAAACCTGAGGAATTATAAGCATGGCAAACATTTACTAAAAATTGTACGCACACATACAACAAGTATCAAGCATTACCAAAATAGTAATAATAAGATTATTATAACGATCATCCAAATTAATTAAAATAATAACACCCATCAAGCATGTATGAACATTGATAATCCATTACACTGAATCAACATCTACACATGAAAATATTTCACAAGAACTAGTACACGGACATATAATACTACTACATGATGCACACAATTATCTAGATGAAAAACTAAAAGACTAATCTTAATAATTTGAATGTACACTCAAATCAATCGATCAAACCACATGATATTTCTAAAATTCTAAGGTAAAAACCATGCACTCCTAGGCATAATACGAACACATGAAATAACATACTAACATAAAAATTAACCAACTAGAAAGACTCTTGAATTAAAAAAAACGACTGTGCTCATATCTATCCTACTGTTCACAATATAAAACCAATAATCTAACTCCACCACGGGCTTGCTACATCCACACAAGGCGCTTCATCTACTGGGATCAAAACCAAACGATAAACAAAACAACAACAAAAATGATGACCATGACCTACGGTTCATGGGATGGATAGCATCGGCGCGGCCAACAACAAAATTAGTTGGAATAGGGATGTCTAGGAGATAATATGAGTGATGCCTAGGAGGTATGCAAAATGAATTGGATAGAGACTCACCGAGCATGAAGATACAAAGTGATGAACTCGACGAACAGTGTATACGGACATGCAGAATTCTTCGTGTATGGTGGACGGATCGCGTTCTTTCTTCTCTGAGTGGAGCTGCAACAAGGAGAAGAAGATTCTGGCGCAAGGATACCGATGGAGATGGTGTGCATCCACGAGATGGAGCAAGGGCGTCCATGGAGCAGGAACATTTTCAAAGAGAAGAAACTGAGAGAGGAGAAAGAAAACTTTGAGAGTTCCTACGGGATGGAAGAGGAGGTTGGAGCGCACGCTTATATACTGAAGGATTTTGAAACGGTCGAGAGTTAAGAGGATCAGAGGAGGAGGAGATTCATGGATGTACGTTTCTTGGCTGAACGTTTCCCTCTTAACGTGAATGATACACATGAAGGAGAAGAGCCGAGCGCTGGCTCGTCCGTTCGGCTGGTTGACTCTGTTGGGAGAGATGGGCTGATTAGTCAGGCCCATGTGAAAAATAAGAGAGAGGGAAAAAGAAAAGAAAAGCAAACAAATATGTAGCCCATTCAGTTGTAGGAAAAGATTGAGTCGGTTGCGCCTAGAAAATAGATAGCAAAAGAGTTGACCTTTTACGTGGATGAAACAAAGTAATATACACACATAAAAGAAATATGATTGAGGCGGGGGAAATTCTGTCCGGAGTTTAATTGACGAAAAGAATTGATTTTCCTTCGAGGAAAATATAGAGAATTAGCAGAAGCTCGAACAGATATCAAACGAAATCTAGAAAACCCAAGAAAAAAATTAGATGCACATAACTAAATATGCTCACAACAAAATCCAAGTAAAAACAGAGAACAAAACATCAATTTAAATTTAAGTTGGTATTTAATCTAATTAAAATCTCCAAACCAGAAAACTTAATTCCCGCTTTTATTAAAATATAAAACAAACGAAATTTTCTTCCCCTGATTTTTTTAAGAACTTTTCTCAAACATTCCGAGAATCGGGATGTTACAAAGGATTTCTAGCGCTGTTGCGGGGGAAAATCATCACCAACTATCAAGTAACTTCACTAAATTATCACTCACTTCTTCCCTTTTTATTTGTTTTTATATCTTGCTTGCTTAAAAAAATACAAAAATATTTACCTTTGCTTGCCTAGATTATCACTAGTTTGAACGAAAGTTGCTACCATGTCTGAATTTGAGAAAGTTATTGTGAGAAACATAAATTTATTTATTCCACTCATGATCCTCCTATTGATCAAATCCCTACTACTAACACTGAGACGACTCTAAATTCTAAAATTTATCATGTGGATAGTGCGAACATTATTGGAAAGCATGTTATCCAGGAATCCTTTGAATATTTGTTAGCTCCCCCTCTCATTAAGGGATCTATACTTGATGAAATGAATTGTTATGTGGATTCCATCACCATGCTTATATTGAAAATGGAAAGAAAATTTGTGCATCTCCATCATATGCTTCAAAAGATATTTTTGGGACTCCCTAGCTTGCATGATCCCGAGATTAAGAAGTTTTCTATGACTATCCTTATGCTTGAATTTGACTATATTTTGCATGAAGCAACAATTTTTTTGTCTTCTATGGAATAAAATCTGAATATCCTCCCATAGAAGCAATCCTCCATAATAAAGATGATATGCATAAGTTGGAATCTAATAACTATCACATATTTGATATGAATATGAGGAGGAATGTTCGTCCCGAAGAATTAACACAATCATTGTTTCTCCAAACTTGTGATAATTTTGGATGGATTGTTAAATGAATTAATGAAGGGTTTAATGAAGATTGGCAATAAAACACTATTAGGGACCTATTAGTGATGAAATGCATGTCTTATATGAGGAACCCCTAGATGATAGTGATATGAGTAATGATTTTATAAATCCCTTTGAACATTCGAGTGCTTCAAATGGGTTTGACAAAGGTGATTTATTAAGTAAATTTTGGAGGAATTAATTCGGAAATACATGAAGGGGTCCAACACTTGAGCATATATGTTATGCCTAGCTAGGGGTAGAAAACAATAGCGCTTGTTGGGAGGCAACCTAGTAGTTATCTTAATTTTTTCTTTTTTATTTCATCTTAGGTGTGACGAAACGATTATTGCCTATTTAATTATTTTGTTTTTATGTTTAAATTAGTGTTTGTTCCAAGTTAAACCTTTGGGATGACTTGTATAATTAGTGTAATTCATACGGTGCAAAAACACAAACTTTGACGTACAAAGCGGAATTTCTCTGATTTTTCTCGCACTTATTTTTAAGCTAGAATTTTAACACAATATTTATATACAAATTCCTAAGAGTTTCCTAAAGTTCCAGAGTTTTTGGAGTTACAAAAGTACACGTTCATTACAAATTACTATGGATTGTTCTGTTTTAGACAGATTTTCTTTTTTGCTTGCACAGCTTGCTTGTTTTCAAGATCCCATGGATTGTATTGGGGTGTATAAGCCATTTACAAGTTGGAATACAATACTCATTATGAAATAATGAAATATGAATCAATTTACAACAATAACTAAGTATTTGATATGTTGCTTATACTTGCGAATCTCACGAAGTTTTGTTGAGTTTTGTGTGATCAAAGTTTTCAAGTTTTGGGTGTTATCGTGATGGACGATGGAATAAGGAGCAGCAAGGGCCTAAGCTTAGAGATGCCCAAGTCACCCCAAGGTAATATTCTAGGAATACTCAAGTGTCTAAGCTTGGGGATGCCCCGTAAGGCATCCCATCTTTCGTCTCAATCCATCGGTATGTCACTTGAACCTACATTTTTATTCATCATATGTTATGAGTTTTGCTTGGAGCATCATTTGCTTTAGTTTGTTTTTTATTTTTAGTTCGCCACAATAATATTTTGCTGGACACACCAACCTGACAGATATACACATCTATGATGATTTGTTAGAATACTCTTTGTGCTTCACTTAAATCTTTTTTAGCACACTGGCATGTAGATTTATAAAAATATTTGAACTCTCATTCTTCACTTATATTTGTTTGAGAGTTAATAAATAGTAGCGGTAATTTGCATGGGTCGTAAAGCTAGTCCAAAAATAATAAGTATCCAATGGATGATAATCAAAGCCATCGTGTAGTATATAAAGAGAAACTATGGGTGAATGATATTGATGTGGTAATATGAAAAAGGTGAGAGTGCATCACTGTTGGTTCATAGAAGTAGAAGTATTAAGAGGTGTTAATTCCTTGTTTATATGAATATTAAAAAGGCACGACAGGGATGTGTGAGCATTTCTATTCTTCGTTGAAATCCTGGTGTTGTTTCGAGTTGGAGTTGCGTGATGGTTAACTCCTCCCAAATCTCTCCCTCGGGGCATGCAACTAGTGTTTGATTTGTAATGAAACTAATAGAACTTTGCAATAAGTATATGTGAAACCATGGACATACGCAATCTCACCTCCTCATATTTTGCTAACCTCTTCGGTAGCGTGCATTTCCCCTTCTCACCTCGAGGATCTGTGCGAACTTCGCTCGTGCATCGTAACCCCGTGGCATGATATGCTCAGTCACACATAAAACCTTTATTTATCTTCCTCAAAAGAGCCACCATACATACCTATCATGGCATTTCCATAGCCATTCCGAGATATATTGTCATGCAAATTTCACCTTTACATCATATGACTAGTTCATTCATCATCATATTGCTTTGCATGATCATAGAGAGCTAACGTAGCATTTGTGGCAAAGCCACCATTCATTACATTTCTTAATACATGTCATGCTAGATCATTGCATATCCTGGTACACTGCCAGAGGCATTCATAGTGAGTCATATCGAGCTTTTATGAGTTGTAAGTAAATAAAAGTGTGATGATCATCATTATTAGAGCATTGTCCCACTGAAGAAATGATGATGGAGACTATCATTCCCCCACAAGTCGGGAAGAGAATCCAAACGAAGAAAGAAAAAAATGAGGGAGGCCAAATGAGCCCACCATAAAAATATGAATGAAAAAATGAATGAGAGAAAACGAGAGAAGAGACTTTGCTACTATCCTTTACCCCACTTGTGCCTCAAAGTGGCACCATGTTCCTCATGTAGAAAGTCTCCTGATATGTCATTTTCATATTCTAGTGGGAATCGTATTATCATTACTATAAACTTGGTTTGCATATTCCATTGAAGGGCTTCCTCAATTGCCCAAGGTCTTCAAGAGCAAGAAAGTTGGATGCACACCCCGCTTAGCTTCATTTGAGATTTCATACACTTATAGCTCTAGTGCATCATTTGCATGGTAATCCCTACTCCTTATAGTGACATCTACCGACGGGCATCTCCATAGCCCGTTGGTACGCCTAGTTGATGTGAGACTATATTCTCCACTTTTACCCCTTCGATATCTACCACCATATTCTATTCCGCCATATGGTTTGTACATGGCTCACGCTCATGTATTGCGTGAATAACAAAAAGTTGATTCACTTTGAATAAGTATAATAAAATTGCATGACTTGGACACCATGGTGCTTAACATTTGTATTAATGTGGTGAAAACGGAGCCATGCTTTGCTAATATGAAAGATTAATTGGGGTAGACATTCTTTTAAGATCGTATACTTTGAAAGAATGATGATTTAATGGCTTGTGCTTATAATTACTACTGTGTTGATGTTTATTAATTCATACTTTCTTAATAAGCATACATGGAAAAGTTTACATATTGGATAGCATGTCACATCAAAAATTCTATTTTATCACTTACCTACTCGAGGACGAGCAGGAATTAAGCTTGGGGATGCTTGATAGTTCTCCAATGTATCTATATTTTTTATATTTCCATGTTGTTATATTATCATCTTAAGATACTTTTTGGTTCATAATGTACCAATTTATTTTATTTTTGAGCACTAACCTATTAACACAGTGCCCAGTGCTAGTTGTTGTTTTCTGCGTGTTTTTTGTTCTTCAGGTTTTAGTACCAAACATTTTTATTTTTATTTTTATTTTTATTTTTTTATCACAGCATTTTTATTTTTATTTTTTGGACCAAAAGAAGACCTCGAAGATTTTTACTCTACCACAAGTCTCTGTTCCAGACGAGAAGCCCACACGGCAATAGGGCATGGCCAGGGAGGTGGCTGCTGCCGCCCTATGGCTCCTCTTCCCTCGTTCTCCGTCCTATAAATTCCCAATGTTTAGAAACCCTAAATATATCGACAATACACCTTTACGTTGGCGAAGTCTGTGTTCCAAGGCGACCCCGTCTGGAGTTCCGTTCCAACACTCTGCGGGAGGGGGGTCGATCATGGAGGGCCTATTCATAAACCTTGTTGCCCTCACAATAATGTGTGAGTAGTTCACCATAGACCTACGGGTCCATATTTAGTATCTAGATGGCTATCTCCCTCTCCTGATCTTGATCTTCAATACAGTGATCATCGCATCTTTGCTTTGACCTATTTGATGTAATTCTGTTGTGCAATGTTTGTCGGGATCCGATGAGTTGTGGGTTTATGTTCAGTTTATTCATGAAAATTATTTGAATCTTCTCTGAGTTTTATAATTCTTATTTGCATGATCATCATAGTTTCGTAAATCTATCCGATCTATTGAATTGCTTTGGCCAAGTAGTTTGGTCTTTCTTCAGTGGTACATGTGCGTTATAGTGGGTTCAACCTCGCGAATTTCTATATCCGACTGACAGAAAGGGGACAAGATGCATCTTTGTGTTGCTACCACTAAGGATAAAACTATGGGGTTTCTTAATATATTATTGAGTTTACTTTGTATACATCATGTCATCGTTCCCAAAGTATAATCTGTTTTACTTAATACTCTAGATGCAAGATGGATATCGGCCTATATATGGGTGGTGTAATAGTAGTAGGTGCGCGCACGAGCCGGTCTATTTGCTTATGGACGTTATGCCTATATACACATGATCATTGCCGTGAAAATCGCATAACCATTCGATGTTCTATCAATTTCGCTACAACAATTTGTTTACCCATCGTATGTTGCTTTCATGAGATATGCCACTAGAGAACACTATGACCTCCAGGTCTATTCACTTATATATTTCGAAAACTTGTAATTTCCTTGTTGTTATTATTTGTCTTTTATTTTATTTTGCAAGTCACAACTATCTACAATTATATAAACACCTCATTTGCTTGCAAATATCGAGATCAAGGGGATTGACAACCCTCTTGCCCACGTTGGGTGCAAGTTCTTGGCTCTTTTGTGTGGAGCCACTGAAGACGGTTGAGGATTGATAGTCCTACTAGCACCATGTCGAATCTGGAAGGATTGATGAGTTTAGGGCGAGGAGTCGTGTATCCATCTCAAGCATCCATTAGAAAATCCCACTGTCGACCACCCCTCCATATTTCATCTTGATCCGACCATTCACACTCTTGCAAACGTCTGATCAGTGTATCAATTTTTGGATCTGTTTTCTATGTGAAAACGAATCCGACCCGAGTTCATCTTTCTTCATGAAACGGGTATTGGACATCCTTTATGAAGGAATTTTTGTTAGGGTATTGTGTGTTATTCTCAAACACATCTCCATAAATTGTAAAGTCTTTTCCAAGGTAATCTCATTGTCGCGTTGGTCTCAAACCAGCTCGATGATGTTGCTGCACGGCTTCCGACCTATGCTAGACAAATCATGCTTCGTTGACCCAAGGTCAACCACGTAGGAAAATCACCTCAGCAAGCCTACTAAGAGCTCGGTCGTGCGAGGTCCAAATAATAATCAACAGAACCTCGTCGCCCCACAAGTTTCATGGGTCGAGCGCGTCGTTGCTTCATCAAGCCAGCATTGCCTGCATCATAAATTCTGACCTGCGTCGGTATCGTCGTGTCGTCGCTTCTTCAAGCCGATGTCTACCACGCCAACATGCTTTGACAAGTCAGTTGTTGATACGTCCATTTTGCATCATGTTTTGTTCCTTTCATTTATAGTGTTTTATGCATTTTGCCACTTGGTGGAGTAATTCTAATACAGTTTCTCTCATAATATGCAAGGTTTAAATCAAGTGGGAGAATGCACACAGATGGAATTCTCGATTTGAAAAAGCTACGTCAGAGACATCAATATCTTCATCGGCACCAACTCCTCTCAAAACTCTAGTTCATCTCTTGTGCTCAATCTTGTACCGAAACCTCAGATTGGTACCTGGGGTTTGCCTAGTAGTGTTGATTACATCTTGTAGTTGATGCTTTATGGTTTATTTGGTGGACGTTCATATGTTCAGATTCATTATGCTACAAATACCTCTCTGATAATGAACATGTTTATGAGTAGTTAATTTTGTTCTTGAGGCCATGGGAGAAATCATGTTGCAAGTAGTCACGTGAAGTTGAAATTCATTCGATATTTTGATGATATGAATGTTTTGATTACCTTGGTGGTGTTATGTGAATGTCGACTACATAACACTCCACCATATTTTGGGCCTAAGGGAATGCATTGTGGACTAGTAATTAGAGGGTGGGTTGCCAGAATGACAAAACTTAAACTCCAGTCCATGCACTACTTTGTAAGGGGCTCATTTAGATCCATATGTTTAATGTTATGGTTAGATTTTATTCTTAATACTTTTCTTGTAGTTGTGGATGCTTGCGGGAGGGTTAATCATAAGTGGGAGGTTTCTACAAGTAAGAATAGCACCCAAGCACCGGTCCACCCACATATCAAATTATCAAAATATCAAACGTGAATTAACCCAACATGACGAAAGTGACTAGATGAAATTCCCGTGTGCCCTCAAGAATGCTTTGCCTATTATAAGAAATTGTTCTCGCCTGTCCTTTGCCACAAAAGGATTGGGATACCCTGCTGCACCTATTGTTACTATTGCTACTTGTCACTTGTTACAAAAACCTTGCTATCAAACAACTTGTTACCGCTATTTCAGTCTTGCAGAAATTACCTTGCTGAAAACCGCTTGTCATTTCCTTCCGCTCCTCGTTGGGTTCGACACTCTTACTTATCTAAAGGACTAGAATTGACCCCCTATACTTGTGGGTCATCAAGACTCATTTTTGGCACTGTTGCCAGGGAGTGAAGCGCCTTTGGTAAGCGGAATTTGGTAAGGAAAAAATTATATTACGTGCTGAAATTTACTGTTACTTGTCACTATGGAAAGTAATCCTTTGAGGGTTTGTTGGGGGTATCTTCACCTCGACCAAAAACACCAAGAGTTGTCCCTCAACCTGCTGAACCTACTGAAAATGTTTACTATGAAATTCTTTCGGGTATGATAGAGAAACTGCTAGCTAATCCTTATGCAGGAGATGGAACAAAACATCCCAATATGCACCTAATCTATGTGGATGAAGTTTGTAGATTATTTAAGCTTGAAGGTTTATCCGGAGATGAAGTTAAGAAGAAGGTTTTCCCTTTATCTTTTTGGGGGAGCATTGACATGGGCTATGTGATGATACAGTATCTTGGAATAGGAACCGATTGCAATTGGAGTTTCACCAAAAAAAATATCCTATGCATCTTGTTCATCGTGATTGAAATTTTATCTATAATTTTTGTCCACGTGAAGTTGAAAGTTTTTCTCTAGATTGGGGGAGGCTGAAGTCAATGTTATATTCATGCCCCAACCATGAGCTCTCGAGAGAAATTATTGTTCAGACTTTTTATGCTTGACTTTCTAGTAATGATCAAACCATGCTCGATACTTCTTGCTTTGGTTCTTTTATGAAGAAGACTAGTGAATTCATGTGGATATTTGAGAAATAATTAAACGCAACTCATAAGATTGGGAGCTCAACAAAGGTAAGGAGTGAGGTATACAACCTTAGTTTGATTGTGTTAAATATTTTATGAATTCCGATGCTTTCAACGATTTTAGCACTAAGTATGGACTTGACTCTGAGATAGTAGCCTCATTCTGTGAAACCTTTGCTGCTCATGTTGATCTCCCTAAAGATAAATGGTTTAAATATCATCCACCTATTAAATAAAAAGTTGAATAACCAATTAAAGTTGAGGCTGAAACTATTATTTACAATGTTGACACAGTTGTGCCTACTACTTATATTGAGAAACCACCTTTCCCTCTTAGGATAAAGGAACATGCTAAAGCTTCAAATGTGGTTAACAAAAGTTATGTTAGAACAACCAAACCCTCTCAGCCAATCAAGGTAGAACCTAAGACTGCTATGGTTGAAGAGATCTTGGTAGAGAAATATTGATGGGCATGTTATTTATTTGTGTAATGAAGCTGCTAGAATTGCTAAACCTAACACTAAAGATAAGAATAGACCTATTGTTGGCATGCCCATCGTTTCAGTCAAAATACGAGATCATTTCTATCATGGTTTATGTGATATGGGTGCTAGTGTTAGTGCTATCACTTTTACCTTATATCTAGAAACAATGCATGAGATGGCACCCGCTGTGATAGAAGACATAGATGCTACTATTAAACTTGCTAATAGATACACCATCGCACCACTTGGGATTGCTAGAGATGTTGAAGTATTTCGTGGAAGAGTAAAATAACCTATTCATTTTCTAGTATTTGGTTCACCACAAGATAATTTTGTCCCATAATATTTGGTGGAACCTTCTTGAACACTATCAATGCTCAAATAGATTGCAAAAAGGAAACTGTCAGTGTTAATTTTGGTGGTATGTCTCATGAGTTTCATTTCTCCAAGTTTAGTAAGCAACCCCATGACAAATAATTGCCCGGTAAAGATGAAGTAGTTGGTCTTGCTTATATTTCCATTCCTCCTACAGATCCATTAGAACAATAATTGCTAGACCATGAAAATGATATGCATATGCATGAAAGAAATGAAATAGACAATATGTTCTTTGAGAAAAAACCTATCGTTAAACAAAAATTGTGTGTTGAAACTCTAGGAGGCCCCCCTCCACCCAAGGGTGATCCATGTTTGAATTAAAGCAATTACCTGACACTTTGAAATATGCTTATCTTGATGAAAACAAGATATATATCAAGTTATTATGAGTGCTAACCTTATAGAGCATGAAGAAGAAAGATTGTTAAAAACTTTAAGGAAGCACCGAGCTATGATTGGGTATACTCTTGATGGTATTAAGGGCATATTAAAGATTGTCCCACTCTTTGTTAGCACGAGATTAATATGGAATCAGATGTTAAACCCATTGTTCATCACCAACGAAGACTGAATCCCAAAATGAAAGAAGTGGTAAGAAATGAAATATTACACTTTCTAGAAGCGGGTATAATTTATCCCATAGCTTATAGTAGATGGGTAAGTCCCGTTCATTGTATGCCTAAGAAAGGAGGTATTACTGTTTTTCCGAATGACAAAAATGAACTCATTCCACAAAGAATTGTGACTAGCTATAGAATGGTAATTGATTTTAGAAATTCGAACAAAGCTACTAGAAAAGGTCTTTATCCTTTACCTTTCATAGACCAAATGCTAGAAATATTATCGAAGCACACACATTTTTGCTTTCTAGATGGTTATTTTGGTTTCTCTCAACTACGTGTGTCACAACTTGATAAAGACAAAACCACCTTCAATTGTCCTTTTCGAACGTATGCTTATAGACGTATGCCTTTTGGATTATGCAATGCACCAGCTACCTTTCAAAGATGTATTACTGCTATATTCTCTGATTTTTGTGAAAACATTGTTGAGCTCTTCATGGATGATTTTTTCCGTTTACGGAACTTCTTTTGATGATTGCTTAAGAAACTTTGATCATGTTTTTTAGATATGTGAGCAAACTAATCTTGTCTTGAATTGGGAGAAGTACCACTTTATGGTAAATGAAGGTATTGTCTTGGGTCATAAAATTTCCAAACGAGGTATTTTGGTGGATAAGGCAAAAGTTGATGCAATTGAGAAGATGTCATGTCCTAAAGATGTTGAAGGTATTCATAGTTTCCTTGGCCATGCTGGTTTCTATAGGAGGTTTATTAATGACTTCTCTAAAATTTCTAGGCCTCTTACTAATTTATTACAAAAGTATGTTCCTTCCGTTTTTATGGTGAATGTGTAGAAGCCTTTGAAACACTTAAGAAAGCCTTAACTTCAGCATCTATTGTTCAACCACCTGATTGGAACTTGCCTTTTGAAATTTTGTGTGGTGCTAGTGATTATATTGTTGGTGTTGTTCTAGGACAAAGAGTTGATAAGAAATTAAATGTTATCCATTATGCTAGTAAAACTCTAGATTGTGTCAAGAGAAATTATGCTACCACTCAAAAAGAATTCTTTGCACTTGTATTTGCTTTTCATAAATTCAGATCTTGCATTGTTGATTCTAAAGTAATTGTTCACACTGATCATGCTGCTATTAAATATCTTATGGAAAATAAAGATGCTAAGCCTATACTTATTAGGTGGGTTCTCTTGCTACAAGAATTTGATTTGCATATCATTGATCGAAAAGGAGCTCAGAACCCTGTATTGATAACTTGTCTAGGTTAGAAAATGTTCTTGATGACCCACTACCTATCGATGATTGCTTTCGTGATGAACAACTAGTTGTGGCCACGATTTCTCATAACACACCATGGTTTGATGATTATTCTAATTACATTGTTCCTAAATACATACCACCTAGTTTCACGTATCAACAAAAGAAAAAATCATATTTGATTTAAGACATTAATTTTGGGGTGACCCACACCTTTATAAAGAGGGAGTAGATGGTATTATTAGATGGTGTATACCTGAGCATGAACAGGAACAAATCCTATGGAAGAGTCACTCTGAGTCTTATGGAAGACAGCATGCGGGAGATAGAACTACACACAAGGTATTACAGTCTGGATTTTATTGGCCTACTCTTTTCAAAGATTCTCGTAAGTTTGTCCTATCTTGCGATGAATGTCAAAGAACTGGTAACATTAGTATACGTCGGGAAATGCCTATGAATTATTCACTTGTTATTGAACCATTTGATGTTTGGGGATTTGACTATATGGGACCTTTTCCTTCCTCTAATGGGTACACACATATTTTGGTTGCGGCTGATTATGTCACTAAATGGGTAGAAGCTATTCCAACCAATAGTGCTAATCACAACACCTCTATTAAAATGCTTAAGGAAGTTATTTTCCCACATTTTCGAGTTCTAGAAATTTAATGACTAATGGTGGTTCACATTTTTTTCATGGTGCTTTTCGTAAGATGCTTGCTAGATATGATGTTAACCATACAATTGCGTCTCCCTATCATCCTCAATCTAGCGGTCAAGTAGAATTAACCAATAGAGAAATAAAATTACTATTGCAAAAGACTGTCAATAGGTCCCAAAAGAATTGGTCTAAGAAATTGGATGATGCATTGTGGGCCTACAGAACAACTTATAAAAATCCTATGGATATGTCTCCTTACAAAATGTTTTATGGGAAAGCATGTCATTTACCTCTTGAGTTAGAACATAAAGCTTATTCGGCAATTAAAGAACTCAATTATGATTTCAAACTTGCTGGTGAAAAGAGCTTATTTGGTATTAGCTCATTAGATGAATGGAGAACCCAGGCTTATGAAAATGCCAAATTATTTAAAGAAAAGTTTAAAAGATGGCATGAAAAAAGAATCCAAAAGCGAGAATTCAAAGTTGGTGAATATGTTCTATTGTACAATTCTCGTGTTAAATTTTTTGCACGAAAAATTCTCACCAAATGGGAAGGACGATATATCATGGAACTAGTTTATCGGCCTGGAGCTATTAAGATCAATAACCCCGAAGGCACTAATCCAAAGGTGGTCAATGGAAAAAGAATAAAGCACTATATTTCAGGTACACCAATTAATGTTGAAAGAATTATTATCCAAACCATGACACCGGAGGAGCACTGTAGGGGGACCTTCCAGAATAATCGAGAACCCTTAAAAGGAAGAGGTATGTGATACGGTAAATAAACAGGCTGAGAAAAATATGCAAAAATATTTTTTGAAAGATTTGGAATATTAGAAAAAATTGGAAATTGAGAAACACACAGGAAGGCAAACCAGGTATCCACTAGACACGAGGGTGCACCAGGACCCCCTAGCACGGCCTGATGTCTAGTGGGCCCCTCGGGCACCTTCATGGCTCCATTTCCTTGTGGAACACGTATTTCCTTGTATAAAAATTGTCTCTATATATCTCCCTATGATTTGACCACAGTACCACAGAGAAATCTTTTGTTCTTGTTTCGTGCTGTTTTCTCACAGATCTAGATTACCATCGCCTCATCAAGCTCCTCCAAGGACAAGTTCTTAGAGAAGGTCATCAATCCCTACTTACTGGAGTTGATGAAGCACCCTCAAACCATTGAGATGCGTGACGGGGTGCTTCACATCCGGGATGTTCAAGGGCCAAAGAAGGTGGGAACCGTGGAAGCTAGGGTTGAGGCGGTGGAGCAGGAGATCTTTAGGTGCCAAGGCATTATGAAGCATGGACTCAGTGCCAACCACACCATGATCATGAAATTCACCCGTGATATAAAGGTGGATGGCAAGCCCTTGGAGGATATTGTCTTCACCCTCAATGATCAAATCAATTTTTTGCAAGGCCAAGTCTTTGATCTTCAAAACCAAATCTTTGAGTATGAAGCAAGGTTTAAAAGTACGAGTTTAGTTGCTAGTTGTAGGACTCTGGAGACTCGTGTCTCTTCTTATCATGGTGAGCCACTGCCATGGAAGTCAGAGGACAAGTTTGAAGCTACCTCATCGTCATCCCCACCACCTCAATCTTCACCACCGAAGAAAAATACTTGATTACACGGGTATGGACACTCCCCTTGGAGTGTGCCAAGCTTGGGGGAGGTGCCCAAGTATTGAATCACTATCACTCTTATTTATCTTTATCTATCTTAGTTTGATCCTTACTTATTTCTTGATTCAGCCAAATAAAAGTTTAGTTCAATCTTTTTCTTTCGAGTGCTAGTTGCATGATCTATCTATCTATCTATGTAATCGAGTGAAAATTATATAATAAAGTTTAGTTTGATATTTTCTTCTCTACTTTCTTGATGCAATCAAAATAAAGGAAAATAATGAAAAAGATCAGATGCTGACCTTATAGTAAGTAGTGACACCACATAAGGAAAAGTATAAGGGGTAAAATTTGTTGAAGGTTGGCAAACATAGCATTGGTCGGTGATGCAACACATGAAAGAATTAATAAGGCAATAGAAGATTTACATGCAAATATACTATCCTTGACATCTTTTGTGATTGTGAGCCCCCATTAATTATAATATGCTAAAACTTTTGACATTGGACAAGGAAGACAGCGTAATGATTTATGCTTGTTCACATTCACTCAGAAGTTATATTGTTATAGATCCTCTAACATGTGTTGCTTGCCCAATACCATTGTTAGCAAAAAAAACTCCGCACTAAGTAGAAATACTACTTGTGCATCCAAAACCTTACACACATATCCATGTTTCAAGATTCCACCATACCAACCTATGGATCGAGTAAGATCCATCAAGTAAGTTGTCATAGGTGCACAAAGCAATAAAAATTGCTTCTAAATATGTTTGATCAGTTCGAGTAAGGGAAATTAAGCGTCGTACAAACTTGTGCTGGCGCTAATAAAAGCGGCAGATTGCATAAGAAAGGTTGCCATCACAAGGGGCAATATAACATAATATTCCTCTGCACTAACATATTTAGCATACAACCAAAAATCGCATGACAACCTGTGTTTCCCTCTACAGAGGGCCTATCTTTTACCTCTATGTATTTACTTTTGTGCAAGAGTCAAAGTATTTTCCTCTACTCCCATTATCTTCTCTGTGGCAAGCATCGTGTGGTGGGGAAAGATCTAAACATATATATCTAGTTGAATGTGGGTGGCCATGAATTATTATTGTTGACATAACCCTTGAGGTGAATACGTTGGGAGGCAACACTATAAGCCCCTATATTTCTAGGTGTCCGATTGAAACCTTTTGCTCATGTGTATGCGATGAGTGTTTGCAATCATAGAAGACTAAACCATGGTTGAGCATGTAGACTTGCTTAAAAGCTCCGACATGTGACCCTTCCTGAAAATATGAAGAATTGTGTTGCAAAGTTGAGTGAGAACATAGTTTGTTACTTTTCAATAGAGTTTATGCTTCACACTTAAATTTTGTGATGAATTTCTACTCGTGTATAAGAAGCTTTTATGAAAAAAGTTATATGATGAAAATGTTGGATGAAGTATTTTATAAGGTTTTATTTTCTGTTATAATAATGATAATGATGGTGTCATGTCCGTATTTTGTTTTTATCGAGACCTCTCTCTCAAAGCGTGTGCTCATGATTTTTGTTATCGGCTTTCGCTTGAGGACAACTGAGGTCTAATCTTGGGGGAGTTGATACGTACATTTTGCATCATGTTTTTTACTGTTATTTATAATTTTCATGCATTTTTCCACTTGGTGGAGTAATTCTAATACCTTTTCTCACACAATATGCAAAGTTTACATAGAGTGGGAGAATGCCAGCAGATGGAATTGTGGACCTGAAAAAGCTACGTCAGAAATACCTATTCTACACATCTCCAATTGGGCTGAAAATTTACGGAGATTTATTTTACAATAAATAAAAAAATAATAGAGCAAAGAAGTCCCGGAGGGGGCTACCAGGCGGCCTCTCGACACCAGGGCGCGCCAGGCCGCCATGGCATGGCCTGATGTCTAGTGGGCCACCTCGCCCAACTATGGCGATCATATTTGGGTATAAATTATCCTTCACCCTAATAAAATTGAAGATAGGACTTTTTGGAAGAAGCGTCGCCGTCTGGAGGTGGAACCTGGGCAGGAGCACTTTTGCCCTCCGGCGGAGCGATTCCGCGCGAGGAACTTCCCTCCCAGAGGGGGAAATTGAGGCCACAATCATCACAAACAACACTCTCATCTTGGGGAGGCCAATATTCATCAACATCTTCATCAGCACAAACTCCACTCAAGACCCCAGTTCGTCTCTTGTGATCAATCTTGTACCTGAACCTCGGATTGGTACCCGGGGTGTGTCTAGTAGTGTTGATTACATATTGTAGTTGATGCTTTAAGGTTTATTTGGTAGAAGATGAGATGTTTAGTTTCATTGTGATCTATAATACCTCTATGGTCATCAACATGTTTATCACTTGTGAGTAGTTACTTTTGTTCTTGAGGCCACGGGCGAAATCATGTTGCAAGTAGTCATGTGAACTTGATATTCATTCGGTATTTTGGTGATATGAATGTTGTGATTCCCTTAGTGGTGTTATGTGAATGTCGACTACATAACACTTCTCCATACTTTGGGCCTAAGGGAATGCATTGTGGAGTAGTAATTAGAGGGTGGGTTGCGGGAGTGACAAAACTTAAACCCTAATATATGCATTACTTCATAAGGGGGTGATTTGGATCCCTATGTTTAATGCTATGATTAGAATTTATTCTTAATACTTTTCTCATAGTTGCGGATGCTTGCAGGAGGGTTAATCATAAGTGGGAGGTTTTTTAAAGTAAGAACATCAGCCATGCACCGGTCCACTCACATATCAAATGATGAAAATACCGAACGCGAATTAACCCAACATGGTGAAAGTGACTAGATGAAATTCCCGTGTGCCCTCAAGAACGCTTTGCCTATTATAAGAAATTGTTCTGGCATGTCCTTCACCACAAAAGGATTGGGCTATCTTGCTACACCTATTTTTACTATTTCTGTTTGTCACTTGTTACCGTTAGCTTGCTATCAAACAACTTGTTACCGCTATTTTAGTGCTTGCGAAAATTACCTTGCTGAAAACCGCTTGTCATTTCCTTCCACTCCCGTTTGGTTCGACACTCTTACTTATCAGAAGGACTATGATTGACCCCCTATACTTGTGGGTCATTAGCTATCATGAGATCTCTAGCGACACCTTATCGACCCGCTCCGTCACCTTAGATAGACTAGGGATGGTACCTGTCGGGTTTGGGTATGGGTGGAGCCACCCCAAACCCTTACCCGTCGTCCCAAACCTTACCCATCACCCATACCCATACCCATCGACGGGTATAATATTTTCCCATACCCATCACCCATCAGGGTAAATGGGTACCCACGTGTAAAATTACCCATATTTGCAACACATCAAGTAGAGTATTACATAGTCATAAACAACAACTTATAGTAATAATGTGTAAACAACAATACTTCTTGACAACAATACATACTCGTAAACAACAACACATTCTGGACGTGGGCTAGCTGCGGGATTTTTTGTACATATAGTACATTTAATATGTTTATAAATAATATTTTAGGTCTATTTTTTAAATTATATACGGGTACATGGGTACACGAGTATGAGTTATATTAAACCATACTCGTACCCACTATACCCGATGGGTTTCAAATTTTCCCATTTATGTACCCATGGGTATTTGTTTGACATATACCCTTACCCTAATAGGGTTTTTACCCACACGGTATGTGGGTAATGGGTACCCATTGTCATCCCTAGGGTAGACCAGGGGCTTCACCATATCTTCATCAACATGCTCCGGGGACTTCGGAGTCACAAGCAAACCTGCTTCATCACCTCGGTTGAACCAGGAGATTCGCCTCGCAATGTCGACCGTGCTATATCGCCACTTCATCAAGCCGAGCTCTTCGCTCGGGCACCTCGGGACCGGCTTGGGGTGGTATCTCGACCCGCCGCAAGGTCTACCCTCATCATCAACACCGAGCATGTTAACCAACTAAGTCGCTTTCATGATCAAGTTTTTTCAATTTTTTATTTAGGTACGGTTCAACCAAGCATTATATTTGTGTTAGACAAAAAAGTTATTTGTTAAAAACTTAGCTTGTTAATAGCGTTGTTTGTTAAAACACTTCCTTTTCCCATATTAACTGGGGCTATTAAATATACATGAGCCGTTTTATAATAAATGTGTTCTATTCTTGGTCATTGCAAATCTTTTTCTACCACTCCTTTCTCGACCTGAGTGTGTGTTCAATAGCCGGATAGCCAAGTTTCTCTCTAAATCTGCTCGAGTTTTGTTTGCTAAACTAGCTTGAGAAGCACTCCACCTTCAGGATAGGAGGTTGAAGGTGAAGGCTGGCACGCTTGAAGTCTTGAGATCGGATGTGTCATCTAAAAGAACGACAGAAGCATAAACTAAGTTTAAGAACAATTTTTGGACTGGCACCATGAAACTTGATTTAGTTCGGGCGTAAAGTTTTTAATAATGTTTTTGGTATTACCGAGTGTCATGGGAATGACCCTGACAATGGTACCTAGGGGTACGAATAAGGGGGGAAAGTCTAATTAGGCGTAGTGAATACACTCGGATGTACGAGTTCAAGCCTCACTCGGAGGTTGTAACAACGCTATGTCTCGAGCCCTAAGGCTGATGTTTGGTTATAGAGTAGGAAAGATTACAAGCTGCTGAACCCTTGAGCTAGAGCCTGGGAGTGTCTTATATAGTTGTTGCCATGACCGGTCGAGCTTCATTACACTACTGGAATCAGAGAATTTGCCATATGCTGCTTCTTTGCCGTCTGCTGCCTGATGGCAAAGACACTCTTTGCCATCAGCTACCCAGAACCTGACGGTAAAGAGCGGGCTGATGGCAAAGAGTGTCTTTGCCATCTGCTGCCTCTTTGCCGTATGCCAGCTGACGGTAAAGCACATGCAGGCACACGACAAAGAACCCACCCCACACCGCCCTCTAACCCATAACGGTCCACCTCTTTGCCGTCAGCTTGTTACCCCTTTGCCGTCGGGGGCAGACGACAAAGCGCCCACTAGACCTAACGTCGTCAACCCCCACCCCACCACCTCTCCCCCCCCTGTAACGGCTCACCACAGCCCGTGACTCTCTCCCTGCACCATCGTCGGAGCTCTTCCTCCCTCCTCCCTCCTCCTCGCGACCCGCCGCCGGAGCTAGCCCCTCCTCCTCCCTGCGAACCCCTCCTCCACCATCGTGCCCCTGCTCCACCACCGCCCCCTTCTCTCCGTTCCCCTGCTCCACCACCGCCCCCGACTCTCTCCCTGCATAGCCGCCGAAGCTCGTCCTCCCTCCTCCCTCCTCCACACGACCCGCCGCCGGAGCTTGCCCCTCCTCCTCCCTGCGATCCCCTCCTCCACCATCGTGCCCCTGCTCCACCACCGCCCCCTCCTCTCCGTTCCCCTGCTCCACCAGCGCCCCCTCTTCCCTGCGACCCCCTGCTCCACCGCCGCCCCCTCCTCTCCGTTCCCTTGGTCCACCTTGTCGCCGGCATTTCCCCCGAGCTCCACCTCGTCGCTGACGTCTCCCCTAGCCACTTGTAAGTCCTCCGGCCCTCCTTTCCTCTCTTTGCCTCTTTGCTAAGGGTAATTTAGTTAAGTTTAGTGACTTAGGTTAATTTAGTTAGGTTATTGTTATTAGGTTCTTGTTGCTATGAGGTTCTTACTTTAAGTTGTTTAGGTTAATTTAGTTAAGTTACTTAAGTTAATTTACTTAGGTTAATTTTTATTAGGTTCTTAGGTTAAGTTACTTAGGTTAATTCTTGTAAGGATGCAAATTTTTCTTCAAGTTTCATATAGGCTATTTAAAGAAAAAAAACAGAATTGATTACCACTAGTTCCAAATATTGCGAATAAAAAAGACTCTTGTATTTTGCTTCAAGTTCTATATTGTTCTTCCTATTATATGAGAATTTGAAGTGGACATGTCATTTGTGGACATGTGATTTGGACAAGTGATATTTCGAATTGGGACATATCATGCCGAAATTTCCCGTGAAAGAAGAAGAAGAGGAGAGGAGGAGGAGAAAAGGAGAGGAGGAGGAGGAGGAGAAGAGGAGAGGAGGAGGAGGAGGATGAGAAGAAGAAGAAGAGGAGAGGAGGAGGAGGAGGAGAAAAGGAGATGAGGAGGAGGACGAGAAGAGGATACGAGGAGGAGAAGGAGGAGGAGGAGGAGGAGGAGGAGAAGGCCAAGGACATTCTAGTCCTTCTCCTCCTCCTCCTTCTCCTCCTTCTCCTCCTTCTTCTTGATTTCTTCTTCTTCTCCTCCTCCTCCTCTTTCTTCTCCTCTTTCATACTATAATTGCTTTAATTTCCCCAACAATGACATAATTAGCCCATTTAGCTCCAAAATACCATAATAAGCTCAAAATGGCATAAGAACCTTGGTTAGCTCATGAATATTATATACTTAGCTTGTTTTCCTCTAAAATGGGATAATTAGCCCATTTAGCTCCAAAAATACATAATTAGGTAATTTAGCTCCAACAAGAGGAGAAGAGGAGAAGAAATAGGCAAAATGAAAAGAGAGAAGAAGAAGAAGAAGAAGAAGAGGAAGAGAAGAAGGAGAAGGAGGAGGAGGAGGAGGAGAAGGCCAAGGAGCTTCTAGTCCTTCTCCTCCTCCTCCTTCTCCTCCTTCTCCTCCTTCTTCTTGATTTCTTCTTCTTCTCCTCCTCCTCCTCTTTCTTCTCCTCTTTCATAGTATCCTTGCTTTAATTAACCCAACAATGACATAATTAGCCCATTTAGCTCCAAAATACCATAATAAGCTCAAAATGGCATAAGAACCTTGGTTAGCTCATGAATATTATATACTTAGATTGTTTTCCTCTAAAATGGGATAATTAGCCATTTAGCTCCAAAAAGACATAATTAGGTAATTTAGCTCCAACAAGAGGCGAAGAGGAGAATAAATAGGCAAAATGAAAAGAAAGAAGAAGAAGAAGAAGAAGAAGAGAAGAAGGAGAAGGAGGAGGAGGAGGAGGAGAAGGCCAAGGACCCTCTAGTACTTCTCCTCCTCCTCCTTCTCCTCCTTCTCCTCCTTTTGTTGATTTCTTCTTCTTCTCCTCCTCCTCCTCTTTATTCTCCTCTTTCATATTATCCTTGCTTTGATTACCCCAACAATGACATAATTAGCCCATTTAGCTCCAAAATACCATAATAAGCTCAAAATGGCATAAGAACCTTGGTTAGCTCATGAATATTATATACTTAGCTTGTTTTCCTCTAAAATGGGATAATTAGCCCATTTCGCTCCAAAAAGACATAATTAGGTAATTTAGCTCCAACAAGAGGAGAAGAGGAGAAGAAATAGGCAAAATGAAAAGAAAGAAGAAGAAGAGAAGAAGGAGAAGGAGGACGAGGTGGAGGAGAAGAAGGCCAAGGACCTTCTAGTCCTTCTCCTCCTCCTCCTTCTCCTCCTTCTCGTCCTTCTTCTTGATTTCTTCTTCTCCTCCTCCTCCTCCTCTTTCTTCTCCTCTTTCATATTATCCTTGCTTTAATTAACCCAAAAATGACATAATTAGCCCATTTAGCTCCAAAATACCATAATAAGCTAAAAATGCATAAGAACCTTGGTTAGCTCATGAATATTGTATACTTAGCTTGTTTTCCTCTAAAATGGGATAATTAGCCCATTTAGCTCCAAAAAGACATAATTAGGTAATTTAGCTCCAACAAGAGGAGAAGAGGAGAAGAAATAGGCAAAATGAAAAGAAAGAAAGAAAGAAAGAAGAAGAAGAAGAAGAAGAAGAAGAAGAAGGTGAAGTCCAAGGACCTTCTAGTCCTTCTCCTCCTCCTCCTTCTCCTCTTTCTCCTCCTTCTTGATTTCTTCTTCTTCTCCTCCTCCTCCTCTTTCTTCTCCTCTTTCATATTATCCTTGCTTTAATTTCCCCAACAATGACATAATTAGCCCATTTAGCTACAAAATACCATAATAAGCTCAAAATGGCATAAGAACCTTGGTTAGCTCATGAATTTTATATACTTAGCTTGTTTTCCTCGAAAATGGGATAATTAACCCATTTAGCTCCAAAAAGACATAATTAGCTAATTTAGCTCCAACAAGAGGAGAAGAGGAGAAGAAATAGGAAAAATGAAAAGAAAGAAGAAGAAGAAGAAGAAGAAGAAGAAGAGAAGAAGGAGAAGGAGGAGGAGAAGGCCAAGGACCTTCTAGTCCTTCTCCTCCTCCTCCTTCTCCTCCTTCTCCTCCTTCTTCTTGATTTCTTCTTCTTCTCCTCCTCCTCCTCTTTCTTGTCCTCTTTCATATTATCCTTGATTTAATTAACCCAACAATGACATAATTAGCCCATTTAGCTCCAAAATGCCATAATAAGCTCAAAATGGCATAAGAACCTTGGTTAGCTCATGAATATTATATTCTTAGCTTGTTTTCCTCTAAAATCGGATAATTAGCCCATATAGCTCCAAAAAGACATAATTAGATAATTTAGCTCCAACAAGAGGAGAAGAGGAGAATAAATAGGAAAAATGAAAAGAAAGAAAGAAGAAGAAGAAGAAGAGAAAAAGAGAAGAAAAATACCTTCTCCTCCTTCTCCTTCTTCTCCTCCTCCTCCTTCTCCTCCTTCTCCTCCTTTTTGATTTCTTCTTCTTCTCCTCCTCCTCCTCTATCTTCTCCTATTTCATATTATCCTTGCTTTAATTTCCCCAACAATGACATAATTAGCCCATTTAGCTCCAAAATACCATAATAACCTCAAAATGGCATAAGAACCTTGGTTAGCTCATGAATATTATATACTTAGCTTGTTTTCCTCTAAAATGACATAATTGGAATATTTGTGTTGATCGGGTGGATTTACATGCGATAGTTGTCTCGTCGCTGTGAGGTCTGTTGTGCGAAGACCTGCCCGTGCGTTGTACGAGCTCCGCCCCTGCATTCGTGGGTCAGTACAAATTTGATCTCCTCCCCGCCCCTTCATTTACTGTGGCTCGGTTTCCGGATGAAACTTTCTAGATTTAGGTAATTCAATTAATTTATCAGTATGCGTGACCAGTATGCGTCTCTCGTTCGAAAGGGCAACATCTATAAATATGCATATCTTTGCATATTTATAATCGCCATCCTTACAAATTGTCCAACATTATCCATGGACAGCCCGAGTATGTGTAGATTGGGTTCGTTTTCCCGTATGTTGTGCTCTGGATCCGATGCGGAATTTCTTCGGTGCCTCCCCCATTGTTCTCCGGATGCACATCCTCTCTGTTTATTGCGGAGACGTGTATCAGGAGAACAACGGGGAGGTGCTACCAAAATTTTGCGTTGGATCCGGAGCAGAGCATGGGAAAACGAACCCAATCTACACATACTCGGGTGGGATTAGGACCTATCTTTAACTATTAGCGTGTATGTTGCCTGGACGTAATAAAAATGGCGAACCTGATTAACCGATGAATATAAATGCTAAATTATATATAAATATATTTCTTTTGTCTTTAGTAGCTACGCAAGATGAGTGATCGTGCGTGGATGTATACCGGTCACCCTAGTCAGAAAGAGATGACGAAAGAATGGTTTGTAAAAACAAAGGAATTTGTGAAAGCCGCATTCGCAAATGGCCAGGAAAGAAACTATTGCTCCTGTCCTGGATGCGACAACTATAAAAAGACGACAGAGGTTGTAACGATTAAACACCTGCAGAGGAGGGGTTTTAAGCCTAATTATATGGTGTGGACATTTCATGGTGAGTCTATACAACGCACAAGAGCTGAGGTGGTCCGTCGTCGCATGGACGAGCATGGTACCGGGATCGAAGACATGGTGCAAGACTTTGATGATGCTCGGGATTCGGAAGATGAGATGGACGAATCTGCAAAGGCCTTTTATGAAATGTTGGAGTCTTCAAAACTTCCTCTCCATGAGCACACTGAGCTCTGTCAGCTGGATGCAATTGCACAAGTAATGGCTCTGAAGGCTCAATTCAACTTGGGAAGAGAATGCTACGACGCGATAATGACACTATTTGGACATTTCCTACCCAAAGGCCATGTCATGCGTGCAAACCTGTACCAGTCGGACAAAATACTTCGTGTACTTAAGATGCCCTATGAGAAGATAGATGCATGTGAGAAAGGATGTGTCTTATTTAGGAAGGAGTATGCACACTTGGACTATTGTCCCAATTGCGAGTCTTGCAGGTATCTTGTGGTACACAACGGTATGGGTGAGAAGAGGCAGACCAAAATCGCAGTTAGTGTTCTTCGGTATATGCCAATCGTACCAAGACTTCAACATCTTTTCATGGTCGAAGAGACAGCCAGACAGATGACATGGCACAAATTGGGCAAAAGAACCGAACTAGATGTGGATGGGAATAAGATGATGGTACACACATCGGATGGGGAAGCGTGGAAACATTTCGATGGATTGCATCAGGATAAAGCGGCAGATCCAAGGAATCCTCAAGTCTGCGCCGCCACGGATGGTTTTAATCCTTTCGGCATGACGGCAACCCAATACAGTTGTTGGCCTGTATTTGTCATTCCACTCAATCTCCCCCCCCCCCCCCGGGGCAGATTATGCAAAGGAAGAACATATTTCTGACGTTGATAAATCCAGGGCCCAATTATCCGGGGAAGAATATGAATGTGTACCTGCAACCGCTTAAGGATGAAGGATGAATTGGAAGAAGCTTGGGAAAATGGGGTCAAGACATACGATGCCGCTAGAAAAGAAAACTTCAAAATGCATGTGTGGTACATGTACTCTATGCATGACTTGTCATCGTATGTGCCATTCTCTGGATGGTGTGTGCATGGAAGGTTCCCGTGCCCCCAATGCAAGGCAGCTCTTCAGTTTCATTGGTTGCAGGAGGGTCGGAAGTATTCTTGCTTTGACTTGCATAGACTGTTCCTGGATCCTGACCATCAGTTCAGAAAAGACAAGAAGAACTTTACCAAAGGTGAAGTTGTCAAAAACTTGGCACCACCTGCGTTCACAGGCCAACAGATCCTAGATCAATTAAACGCCCTCGAGCCTGATCCAGAGCGTCCAAGGTATTTCAAGGGGTATAATTCAAAACACGCCTGGACTCACAAGCCATGCTTTTGGGATCTGCCTTACTTCAAAGACCTCCTTCTTCCACACAATATCGACATGATGCACATTGAAAAGAATATCGGAGAGGCTATTTTTGGTACATTGTTCGACATAGATGGGAAGAGAAAGGATAATATTAAGGCTAGAGTCGATCAAGAGACACTATGTCATAGACCGTTACAAAACATGCGAGAAGGCAAAGGAAAGCAGAAGTGGTCGAAGCCAAAGGCCTGGTTCAATCTTGGAAGGCCAGCTATGAGGGAAATTATCTTGTGGGTCAAAATGCACTTGATGTTCCCCGATGGATATGCAGCGAATCTAAAGAGGGGAGCAAGTCTGGAAAAATTAAAAATCTTTGGTCTCAAGAGTCATGATTGGCACATATGGCTAGAGCGGGTAATGTCGGTGATGTTACGTGGCTTTATTCCAGAGGATGCATGGCTAGTACTGGCGGAGCTGAGCTATTTCTTCCGTGTTCTTTGTGCGAAAGAATTGTCGCCTGGCGTGGTAGAAGACATGGAGGAGTTTGCACCGGAGTTGTTGTGCAAGTTAGAGAAGATCTTTCCATCGGGCTTCTTTAATCCATTGCAGCATTTGATTTTACATCTACCGACCGAGGCAAGATTGGCTGGGCCCGTGCAAGATCGTTTGTGCCATGCAACTGAGAGGATGCAGAAGACCCTTCGAGCTAAATGTAAAAATAAGCGTAGAATTGAAGCATCGATGGCTGAGGCATTCATTACTTAGGAGGTGGCAAACTTTCTGACAGCATACTACGAAGCCAAAAATCATCATTTGCATAATCCGAAGCCTCGGCACAATGATGCAGACCCTAAAAAAGGTGGGTCCAACCTCAGCCTATTCAAAGGGAAGCTCGCACCAGCCGGTGCTTCGAAACCAATAACGTTGGAGGTCGAAGAATGGCGGAACATTTCGTTGTATATCTTCAACAACCTAACAGAAGTGCGGCCGTACATCGAGTGAGTTCTCGGCACATTTTCCCGTAACTTCTAATTCATTTGAACTGCTCTTATTCCCGGATATTTCAAACAGCTATTACGTCATCAAATTCTCGGATGGAGCGGTGATCAAAAATGATTCCGTCGAAGAGTATGAGCTTATGTCAAAGACAGGAGGCGGCTATCCCGGTTTCATCTCTTGGTTCAAACAAACGGTAATTATCAATAATGGACCATTTCATTCTTGGTCTAACTTGCGGCTAATGCAACAACCGTTTCGTATTAAACTTGTAGGCTAATTCAGAGTCTATGGACGCTGAATTGAGACAAGTCACTAATGGTTTTGACTATAAGGTCCGTTCATTTGAGAAATACAACATCAACGGGTATGTCTTTCGTACCTTTGGCAAAGAGCTATCTATGCCCGACCGGAAATCTACAAATTGTGGTGTCTCTGCTATCGGCGAAGGTGTTATCGAGTATTATGGAAGAGTTGAAGCAATTTATGAACTTCAATTCTATGGTGAAAACCCACCGAACGTCGTAGTCTTCAAATGTTATTGGTTCCAGCCGAAAAAGACTAGAAGGACTCGTGAACATATAGGACTAGTAGAAATCAATCCAAACACCCATTTAGATGTTCCCATGTCTATATTACTGCTCAACAGGCAACCCAAGTTTTCTATCTACCGTGGGCATGCCAAACGGATAAGAATATGGAAGGTTGGTATGTTGTATATGAAGTGCCGCCACATGTCAGACCACCTCTCCCAAATGAACAGGATTATGAACCTCACATTAACCCAGACACATATGATGGAGAATTCTTCCAATAAACACGTCTTTCCAAGAAACGTTTCAAGAACCGCCGTGCTTCACCCAAGAACATGGAAGTAGACAACGACAATGAATCCGACTCCAGCCCTGAGCCGGAACCAGAAGACCTGGAACTCGTAGAGGTTACTGATGCGGATGACCGTCAATGCTTCAACGATTAAAGGAAGGCCTTTCACAACTTCACGCCGTTGAACCCGATGAGCACGTCATTCATGAAGACATGCGTGATAGTGATGATGATGATGCATTTATTGATGATAATTATTAGTTTGTAAGATTCACAACTTAAATTATATATATTTTAATCTTTATTATTCATGTACATATTATTATTCATGTCAGTTATTCAATTTTTTTGTGTTGTACTAATTTCTTTTAATCTTTATCATGGCAGGTCACCAGGTGTGGAAAGATGGTGGGCGCTGGTCGAGAGCGCTCGACGGGTTCTTCCCAGGCGCCCCGCACGAGGGGTGGTACTTCCCTTCCACCCCTATCTCTCCGTAGAGCCTTGGCAGACAGTCTGTCGACACCACCCGTGGGTTCTTCTTCGTCGGCGGCATTGCCCACTCGGAGAGGTGCTGGTCGGGTAGGGAAGAAGGGGAAGGGTACAGGGAGAGGTGGTGGCCGCGGAAGATCCAGGAGGACTGTTGAGCCGTCCTTGCCACCACCACCAGCTCATTCACCCGAGCATAGGACTAGTATGGTCGACCCGTTTGCGGAGGAGGCTACGGGGACTCCGTTCCAGGAGCCTGTTGTTGACGGGCATTCGTCCCATGAGACTCCGGTCCAGGAGCAGCCTCGGGTCGAGGTGCATTCGGCTGAGGAGCAGCCGGAGGAGACTGCGGTTCCAGAGGCTTCACCCGACATGGAGAGGCCCGGATGGGAGACCTGGCCGGATCGTACCGAGTTGCCGGATTGGACCGAGGGTCCGGGTGGCTCAGGGGGCGGGGATGGTGGGGATGAGCTTACGGATAGTGAGGGCGATGTGCAGGTGGACGTGGCCACCGTGTACAAGCGTGGTAGTACACGTCTCCCGGTCGCCCCGGCTACCCGCGAGCAGAGGCCGGTGATTAAACCTGAAGGAGATAGGTAAGTACATCTACCCTTTTTTTAGCTTTTGCCTTCAAGTTTGTTCAAATATCTAATGCGTTGACCTTATCAAACTGGAGGGGATGGGTACACCCTCTTGGAGTCCGCAGGCTGAACTCCGTCCTTGGTGTGCTTTGCCGCACAAATTTCCCAGGGTTTGTCACGTTGCCTGGTGAGGGCAGGTTCCTACACTAGGATTTACCTGGCAGCACTACCAGGCTGCGCAGGCCCTGCCGGAGGAGATTATAGATGGTGTCTTGTGCCACACGAGGGCCGAGATGCTGATCAAGAGCTTTTGGGTAAATTATCCTTGTACAGAATCTAAAATTAACAATATAGCTAATTATTGTACTAATCGGTGTTTTCACGTTTGATTGCAGACCTTCTATAGGTGTGAGGATGGATATGAGGAGGAGGCGGCCAGGGTTCTCGAGGCCGAGTGTAGGCGGTTACTACAGAACTTGCGCCACGAGGCTCGGCCGCAGGCTATTCGAGATTACTAGGCCACGCGTGGTATTAAGAAGCAGAAGAAGGATTGCCGCGGAAATTTTCTGAAGAAGGAGCAATACATGAAGGTAATTACCTATTCTTAAGTCCTTCTACGTAGTTTTCTTGATTTCATTCATAGGCGTAGCACTGAAAATTCTTTCTAATAACTTACAGGTGCCCCGAGATGGTGTGCGGATAAGATGGATTGTTGGGAGGCGTTGGTTGATGAGTGGTGCACAGGCAGCTGGCAAGCCGTCCACGAGAATGCGAAGGATCGACGTAGCCAAATGGTTGGTGTGCCACACCATCAAGGCAGCGCCAACTTACTTCAGTTTGGACGAAACTGGGTATGTGATTTGCTTCATGATTCATGCAATTCATTCTTGATGCTAATATTTTGTTCCTCTCTTTTAGGCGCATCACAATAAGACTGAGATGCCACACTTGTACAACCTTTATGGCATGGCCCATACTGCCTCGTACAAGAAGGTGAAGGCATTCTCTGAGTCTGGCCTGGATGATCCCAATACCTTCACCAACATATCATCCCACCAGAAGCTCGTGGCATACAGGGACGCGGGGAAGGCTACGAAAGGGGATGACTTTAACCCTAGCTAGGAACCTTTGGATCCAGAGCTGGTGATGATATCTGGTGGCGGGAGGACCCATGGCTCGATAGCCATTGGAGATGGGATAATACGTTGTCCACTCACTCTTCCGGAGATCAAGGCGCGCCAGTCGAGCAGCTGTCCTGAGATAACGCGTCATCCACGGCCAGTCGAACTTGTCATCGAGGTTAGTTGTACGGACTAAGAACACTTTCATCCATTTCATTATCTGTGTCACCATAGATCATTATTGTGGTAATGAGATGGTGTTTCAGGCTGCTCTTCAGAAAGAGAGAGCGGCAAACCAGGCTGCTCTTCAGAAAGAGAGATTGGCAAGTCAGGCTGCTCTTCAGGCTGCTCTTGATGAGAGGGACCAGACCACGGCACGATTGCTTGAGGAGGAGAGGGCCCGGAATGAGGCGGGTCAACAGGCCCTGTACGAGCTTTTTGTGGTATATTTTTTTCACATTAGCCAAATCATGTGTGTAATGTCTGTTTCATTACTAACTAATTCGACCCACTCTTCAGGGTTTGTGCGAGTAGAGCGGTCAAGTCCCTCCGCCGATGCCCGTCTTCTCTTCGATTGGCACGGTGAGTTTCATTATAAACTAGTATTAATAATTCAGTGTCATCATGCTAACTGAGACATTTCAAAATACCTTTTCTGCAGAATAACTCCCGAGCGGCATCGCACGACCCTTCTCGAGGGCAACCGTCTCCAAACGAAGCCGCCGCGAGCAACCGTGGTGTTTTTGCTCCTTGATGACCACTACGGTAAGTTTCTCCTCCAAACTTAGCTTGTTTTCCTCTAAAATGAGATAATTAGCCCAATTAGCTCCAAGAAGACATAATTAGGTAATTTAGCTCCAACAAGAGGAGAAGAAATACGAAAGATGAAAAGAAAGAAGAAGCAGAAGAAGAAGATAAGAAGGAGAAGGAGGAGAAGGAGGAGGAGGAGGAGGAGGAGGAGAAGGAGAAGGCCAAGGACCTTCTAGTCCTCCTCCTCCTTCTCCTCCTTCTCCTCCTCCTTCTTGATTTCTTCTTCTTCTCCTCCTCCTCCTCTTTCTTCTCCTCTTTCATATTATCCTTGCTTTAATTTCCCCAACAATGACATAATTAGCCCATTTAGCTCCAAAGTACCATAATAAGCTCAAAATGGCATAAGAACCTTGGTTACCTCAAGAATATTATATACTTAGCTTGTTTTCATCTAAAATGGGATAATTAACCCATTTAGCTCCAAAAAGACATAATTAGGTAATTTAGATCCAACAAGAGGAGAAGAGGAGAAGAAATAGGAAAAATGAAAAGAAAGAAGAAGAAGAAGAAGAAGAAGAAGAAGAAGAGAAGCAGGAGAAGGAGGAGGAGGAGGAGGAGGAGGAGAAGCCAAGGACCTTCTAGTCCTTCTCCTCCTCCTCCTTCTCCTCCTTCTCCTCCTTCTTCTTGATTTCTTCTTCTCCTCCCCCTCCTCCTCTTTCTTCTCCTCTTTCATATTATCCTTGCTTTAATTAACCCAACAATGACATAATTAGCCCATTTAGCTCCAAAATACCATCATAAGCTCAAAATGGCATAAGAACCTTGGTTAGCTCATGAATATTATATACTTAGCTTGTTTTCCTCTAAAATGGGATAATTAGCCCCTTTAGCTCCAAAAAGACATAATTAGGTAATTTAGCTCCAACAAGAGGAGAATAGGAGAAGAAAAAGGCAAAATGAAAAGAAAGAAGAAGAAGAAGAAGAAGAAGAAGAAGAGAAGAAGGAGAAGGAGGAGGAGGAGGAGGAGAAGGCCAAGGACCTTCTAGTCCTTCTCCTCCTCCTCCTCCTCCTTCTCCTCCTTCTTCTTAATTTCTTCTTCTTCTCCTCCTCCTCCTCTTTCTTCTCCTCTTTCGTATTATCCTTGCTTTAATTAACCCAACAATGACATAATTACCCATTTAGCTCCAAAATACCATAATAAGCTCAAAATGGCATAAGAACCTTGGTTAGCTCATGAATATTATATAATTAGCTTGTTTTCCTCTAAAATGGGATAATTAGCCCATTTAGCTACAAAAAGACATAATTAGGTAATTTAACTCCAACAAGACGAGAAGAGGAGAAGAAATAGGCAAAATGAAAAGAAAGAAGAACAACAAGAAGAGAAGAAGGAGAAGGAGGAGAAGGAGGAGGAGGAGAAGGCCAAGGACCTTCTAGCCCTTCTCCTCCTTGATTTCTTCTTCTTCTCCTCCTCCTCCTCTTTCTTCTCCTGTTTCATATTATCCTTGCTTTAATTAACCCAACAATGACATAATTAGCCCATTTAGCTCCAAAATACCATAATAAGCTCAAAATGGCATAAGAACCTTGGTTAGCTCATGAATATTATATACTTAGCTTGTTTTCCTCTAAAATGGGATAATTAGCCCATTTAGCTCCAAAAAGACATAATTAGGTAATTTAGCTCCAACAAGAGGAGAAGAGGAGAAGAAATAGGCAAAATGAAAAGAAATAAGAAGAAGAAGAAGAGAAGAAGGAGAAGGAGGAGAAGGACGAGGAGGAGGAGGAGGAGAAGAAGGCCAAGGACCTTCTAGTCCTTCTCCTCCTCCTCCTTCTCCTCCTTCTCCTCCTTCTTCTTGATTTCTTCTTATTCTCCTCCTCCTCCTCTTTCTTCTCCTCTTTCATAATATCCTTGCTTTAATTAACCCAACAATGACATAATTAGCCCATTTAGCTCCAAAATACCATAATAAGCTCAAAATGGCATAAGAACCTTGGTTAGCTCATGAATATTATATACTTAGCTTGTTTTCCTCTAAAATGGGATAATTAGCCCATTTAGCTCCAAAAAGACATAATTAGGTAATTTAGCTCCAACAAGAGGAGAAGAGGAGAAGAAATAGGCAAAATGGAAAGAAAGAAGAAGAAGAAGAAGAAGAAGAAGAGAAGAAGGAGAAGGAGGAGAAGGCCAAGGACCTTCTAGTCCTTCTCCTCCTCCTCATTCTCCTCCTCCTTCTTGATTTCTTCTTCTTCTCCTCCTCCTCCTCTTTCTTCTGCTCATTCATATTATCCTTGCTTTAATTAAACTAACAATGACATAATTAGCCCATTTAGCTCCAAAATACCATAATAACCTCAAAATGGCATAATAACCTTGGTTAGCTCATGGATATTATATACTTAGCTTGTTTTCCTCTAAAATGGGATAATTAGCCCATTTAGCTCCAAAAAGACATAATTAGGTAATTTAGCTCCAACAAGTGGAGAATAGGAGAAGGAATAGGCAAAATGAAAAGAAAGAAGAATAAGAAGAAGAGAAGAAGGAGAAGGAGGAGAAGGAGGAGGAGGAGGAAGAGGAGGAGAACAAGTCCAAGGACCTTCTAGTCCTTCTCCTCCTCCTCCTTCTCCTCCTTCTTCTTGATTTCTTCTTCTTCTCCTCCTCCTCCTCTTTCTTCTCCTCTTTCATATTATCCTTGCTTTAATTAACCCAACAATGACATAATTAGCCCATTTAGCTCCAAAATACCGTAATAAGCTCAAAATGGCATAAGAACCTTGGTTAGCTCATGAATATTATATACTTAGCTTGTTTTCCTCTAAAATGGGATAATTAGCCCATTTAGCTCCAAAAAGACATAATTAGGTAATTTAGCTCCAACAAGAGGAGAAGAGGAGAAGAAATAGGCAAAATGAAATGAAAGAAGAAGAAGAAGAAGAAGAAGAGAAGGAGAAGGAGGAGGAGGAGGAGAAGGCCAAGGACCTTCTAGTCCTTCTCCTCCTCCTCCTTCTCCTCCTTCTCCTCCTTCTTCTTGATTTCTTATTCTTGTCCTCCTCCTCCTCTTTCTTCTCCTCTTTCATATTATCCTTGCTTTAATTAACCCAACAATGACATAATTATCCCATTTAGCTCCAAAATACCATAATAAGCTCAAAATAGCATAAGAACCTTGGTTAGCTCATGAATATTATATACTTAGCTTGTTTTCTTCTAAAATGGAATAATTAGACCATTTGGCTCCAAAAAGACATAATTAGGTTATTTAGCTCCAACAAGAGGAGAAGAGGAGAATAAATAGGCAAAATGAAAAGAAAGAAGAAGAAGAAGAAGAGAAGAAGGAGAAGGAGGAGAAGGACGATAGGAGGAGGAGGAGGAGGAGAAGGCCAAGGACCTTCTAGTCCTTCTCCTCCTCCTCCTTCTCCTCCTTCTTCTTGATTTCTTCTTCTTCTCCTCCTCCTCCTCTTTCTTCTCCTCTTTCATATTATTCTTGCTTTAATTAACCCAACAATGACATAATTAGCCCATTTAGCTCCAAAATACCATAATAAGCTCAAAATGGTATAAGAACCTTGGTTAGCTCATGAAAGTTATATACTTAGCTTGTCTTCCTCTAAAATGGGATAATTAGCCCATTTAGCTCGAAAAAGACATAATTAGGTAATTTAGCTCCAACAAGAGGAGAAGAGGAGAAGAAATATGCAAAATGGAAAGAAAGAAGAAGAAGAAGAAGAAGAAGAAGAAGAGAAGAAGGAGAAGGAGGAGAAGGCCAAGGACCTTCTAGTCCTTCTCCTCCTCCTCATTCTCCTCCTTCTCCTCCTTCTTCTTGATTTCTTCTTCTTCTCCTCCTCCTCCTCTTTCATCTCCTCTTTCATATTATCCTTGCTTTAATTGACCCAACAATGACATAATTAGCCCATTTAGCTCCAAAATACCTTAATAAGCTCAAAATAGCATAAGAAGCTTGGTTAGCTTATGAATATTATATACTTAGCTTGGTTTCCTCTAAAATGGGATAATTAGCCCATTTAGCTCCAAAAAGACATAATTAGGTAATTTAGCTCCAACAAGAGGAGAAGAGGAGAACAAATATGAAAAATGAAAAGAAAGAAGAAGAAGAAGAAGAAGAAGAAGAGAAGAAGGAGAAGGAGGAGGAGGAGGAGAAGGCCAAGGACCTTCTAGTCCTTCTCCTCCTCCTCCTTCTCCTCCTTCTCCTCCTCCTTCTTGATTTCTTCTTCTTCTCCTCCTCCTCCTCTTTCTTCTCCTCTTTCGTAATATCCTTGCTTTAATTAACCTAACAATGACATAATTAGCCCATTTAGCTCCAAAATACCATAATAACCTCAAAATGGCATAAGAACCTTGGTTAGCTCATGGATATTATATACTTAGCTTGTTTTCCTCTAAAATGGGATAATTAGCCCATTTAGCTCCAAAAAGACATAATTAGATAATTTAGCTCCAACAAGTGGAGAATAGGAGAAGGAATAGGCAAAATGAAAAGAAAGAAGAAGAAGAAGAAGAGAAGAAGGAGAAGGAGGAGAAGGAGGAGGAGGAGGAAGAGGAGGAGAACAAGGCCAAGGACCTTTTAGTCCTTCTCCTCCTCCTCATTCTCCTCCTTCTCCTCCTTCTTCTTGATTTCTTCTTCTTCTCCTCCTCCTCCTCTTTCTTCTCCTCTTTCATATTATCCTTGCTTTAATTGACCCAACAATGACATAATTAGCCAATTTAGCTCCAAAATACCATAAGAAGCTCAAAATAGCATAAGAAGCTTGGTTAGCTCATGAATATTATATACTTAGCTTGTTTTCCTGTAAAATGGGATAATTAGCCATTTAGCTCCAAAAAGACATAATTACGTAATTTAGCTCCAACAAGAGGAGAAGAGGAGAATAAATAGGCAAAATAAAAAGAAAGAAGAACAAGAAGAAGAAGAAGAAGAAGAAGAAGAGAAGAAGGAGAAGGAGAAGGAGGAGGAGAAGGCCAATGACCTTCTAGTCCTTCTCCTCCTCCTCCTTCTCCTCCTACTTCTTGATTTCTTCTTCTTCTCCTCCTGCTCCGCTTTCTTCTCCTCTTTCATATTATCCTTGCTTTAATTTCCCCAACAATGACATAATTATCCCATTTAGCTGCAAAATACCGTAATAGGATCAAAATGGCATAAGAACCTTGGTTAGCTCATGAATATTATATACTTAGCTTGTTTTCCTCTAAAATGGGATAATTACCCATTTAGCTCCAAAAAGACATAATTTGGTAATTTAGCTCCAACAAGAGGAGAAGAGAAGAAGAAATAGGCAAAATGAAAAGAAAGAAGAAGAAGAAGAAGAAGAGAAGAAGGAGAAGGAGGAGAAGGAGAAGGCCAAGGACCTTCTAGTCCTTCTCCTCCTCCTCCTTCTCCTCCTTCTCCTCCTTCTTCTTGATTTCTTCTTCTTCTCCTCCTCCTCCTCTTTCTTCTCCTCTTTCATATTCTCCTTGCTTTCATTAACCCAACAATGACATAATTAGCCCATTTAGCTCCAAAATACCATAATAAGCTCAAAATGGCATAACAACCTTGGTTAGCTCATGAATATTATATACTTAGCTTGTTTTCCTCTAAAATGGGATAATTAGCCCATTTAGCTCCAAAAAGACATAATTAGGTAATTTAGCTCCAACAAGAGGAGAAGAGGAGAAGAAATAGGCAAAATGAAAAGAAAGAAGAAGAAGAAGAAGAAGAAGAGAAGAAGGAGAAGGAGGAGGAGGAGGAGGAGGAGGAGAAGGCCAAGGACCTTCTAGTCCTTCTCCTCCTCCTCCTTCTCCTCCTTCTCCTCCTTCTTCTTGATTTCTTCTTCTTCTCCTCCTCCTCCTCTTTCTTCTCCTCTTTCACATTATTCTTGCTTTAATTAACCCAACAATGACATAATTATCCCATTTAGCTCCAAACTACCATAATAAGCTCAAAATAGCATAAGAACCTTGGTTAGCTCATGAATATTATATACTTAGCTTGTTTTCTTCTAAAATGGGATAATTAGACCATTTAGCTCCAAAAAGACATAATTAGGTAATTTAGCTCCAACAAGAGGAGAAGAGGAGAATAAATAGGCAAAATAAAAAGAAAGAAGAAGAAGAAGAAGAGAAGAAGGAGAAGGAGGAGAAGGAGGAGGAGGAGAAGAAGGCCAAGGACCTTCTAGTCCTTCTCCTCCTCCTCCTCCTCCTCCTTCTCCTCCTTCTTCTTGATTTCTTCTTCTTCTCCTCCTCCTCCTCTTTCTTCTCCTCTTTCATATTATCCTTGCTTTAATTAACCCAACAATGACATAATTAGCCCATTTAGCTCCAAAATACCATAATAAGCTCAAAATGGGATAAGAACCTTGGTTAGCTCATGAATATTATATACTTAGCTTGTTTTCCTCTAAAATGGGATAATTAGCCCATTTAGCTCCAAAAAGACATAATTACGTAATTTACCTCCAACAAGAGGAGAAGAGGAGAAGAAATAGGAAAAATGAAAAGAAAGAAGAAGAAGAAGAAGAAGAAGAAGAAGAAGAAGAGAAGAAGGAGAAGGAGGAGGAGGAGGAGAAGGCCAAGGACCTTCTAGTCCTTCTCCAACTCCTCCTTCTCCTCCTTCTCCTCCTCCTTCTTGATTTCTTCTTCTTCTCCTCCTCCTCCTCTTTCTTCTGCTCTTTCATATTATCCTTGCTTTAATTAACCCAACAATGACATAATTAGCCCATTTAGCTCCAAAATACCATAATAACCTCAAAATGGCATAAGAACCTTGGTTAGCTCAAGAATATTATATACTTAGCTTGTTTTCCTCTAAAATGGGATAATTAGCCCATTTAGCTCCAAAAAGACATAATTAGTTAATTTAGCTCCAACAAGTGGAGAATAGGAGAAGGAATAGGAAAAATGAAAAGAAAGAAGAAGAAGAAGAAGAGAAGAAGGAGAAGGAGGAGAAGGAGGAGGAGGAGGAAGAGGAGGAGAACAAGGCCAAGCACCTTCTAGTCCTTCTCCTCCTCCTTCTCCTCCTTCTCCTCCTTCTTCTTGATTTCTTCTTCTTCTCCTCCTCCTCCTCTTTCTTCTCCTCTTTCATATTATCCTTGCTTTAGTTAACCCAAGAATGACATAATTAGCCCATTTAGCTCCAAAATACCATAATAATCTCAAAATGGCATAAGAACCTTGGTTAGCTCATGAATATTATATACTTAGCTTGTTTTCCTCTAAAATGGGATAATTAGCCCATTTAGCTCCAAAAAGACATAATTAGGTAATTTAGCTCCAACAAGAGGAGAGGAGGAGAATAAATAGGCAAAATGAAAAGAAAGAAGAAGAAGAAGAAGAAGAAGAGAAGAAGGAGAATGAGGAGGAGGAGGAGGAGGAGGAGAAGGCCAAGGACCTTCTAGTCCTTCTCCTCCTCCTCGTTCTCCTCCTTCTTCTTGATTTCTTCTTCTTCTCCTCCTCCTACTCTTTCTTCTCCTCTTTCATGTTATCCTTGCTTTAATTAACCCAACAATGACATAATTATCCCATTTAGCTCCAAAATACCATAATAAGCTCAAAATGGCATAAGAACCTTGGTTAGCTCGTGAATATTATATACTTAGCTTGTTTTCCTCTAAAATGGGATAATTAGCCCATTTAGCTCCAAAAAGACATAATTAGCTAATTTAGCTCCAACAAGAGGAGAAGAGGAGAAGAAATAGGCAAAATGAAAAGAAAGAAGAAGAAGAAGAAGAGAAGAAGGAGAAGGAGGAGGAGGAGGAGGAGGAGGAGGAGAAGGCCAAGGACCTTCTAGTCCTTCTCCTCCTCCTCCTTCTCCTCCTTCTCCTCCTTCTTGATTTCTTATTCTTCTCCTCCTCCTCCTCTTTCTTCTCCTATTTCATATTATCCTTGCTTTAATTAACCCAACAATGACATAATTAGCCCATTTAGCTCCAAAATACTATAATAACCTCAAAATGGCATAAGAACCTTGCTTAGCTCATGGATATTATATATTTAGCTTGTTTTCCTCTAAAATGGGATAATTACGTAATTTAGCTCCAAAAAGATATAATTAGGTAATTTAGCTCCAACAAGAGGAGAAGAAATAGGCAAAATGAAAAGAAAGAAGAAGAAGAAGAAGCGAAGAAGGAGAAGGAGGAGAAGGAGGAGGAGGAGAAGAAGGCCAAGGACCTTCTTGTCCTTCTCCTCCTCCTCCTTCTCCTCCTTCTTGATTTCTTCTTCTTCTCCTCCTCCTCCTCTTTCTTCTCCTATTTCATATTATCCTTGCTTTAATTAACCCAACAATGACATAATTAGCCCATTTAGCTCCAAAATACCATAATAAGCTCAAAATGGCACAAGAACCTTGGTTAGCTCATGAATATTATATACTTAGCTTGTTTCCCTCTAAAATGGGATAATTAGCCCATTTAGCTCCAAAAAGACATAATTAGGTAATTTAGCTCCAACAAGAGCAGAAGAAATAGGCAAAATGAAAATAAACAAGAAGAAGAAGAAGAAGAAGAAGAAGAAGAAGAAGGAGAGGGAGGAGGAGGAGAAGGCCAAGGACCTTCTAGTCCTTCTCCTCCTCCTCCTTCTCCTCCTTCTCCTCCTTCTTCTTGATTTCTTGTTCTTCTCCTCCTCCTCCTATTTGTTCTCCTCTTTCATATTATACTTGCTTTAATTGACCCAACAATGACATAATTAGCCCATTTAGCTCCAAAATACCATAATAAGCTCAAAATAGCATAAGAAGCTTGGTTAGCTCATGAATATTATATACTTAGCTTGTTTTCCTATAAAATGGGATAATTAGCCCATTTAGCTCCAAAAGACATAATTAGGTAATTTAGCTCCAACAAGAGGAGAAGAGGAGAATCAATAGGCAAAATGAAAATAAAGAAGAAGAAGAAGAAGAAGAGAAGAAGGAGAAGGAGGAGGAGGAGGAGAAGGCCAAGGACCTTCAAGTCCTTCTCCTCCTCCTCCTTCTCCTCCTTCTTCTTGATTTCTTCTTCTTCTCCTCCTCCTCCTCTTTCTTCTCCTATTTAATATTATCCTTGCTTTAATTTCCCCAACAATGACATAATTAGCCCATTTAGCTCCAAAATACCATAATAAGATCAAAATGGCATAAGAACCTTGGTTAGCTCATGAATATTATATACTTAGCTTGTTTTCCTCTGAAATGGGATAATTACCCATTTAGCTCCAAAAATACATAATTTGGTAATTTAGCTCCAACAAGAGGAGAAGAGAAGAAGAAATAGGCAAAATTAAAAGAAAGAAGAAGAAGAAGAAGAAGAGAAGAAGGAGAAGGAGTGGAAGGATGAGGAGGAGGAGGAGGAGAAGGCCAAGGACCTTCTAGTCCTTCTCGTCCTCCTCCTCCTCCTTCTCCTCCTTCTTCTTGATTTCTTCTTCTTCTCCTCCTCCTCCTCTTTCTTCTCCTCTTTCATATTATCCTTGCTTTAATTAACCCAACAATGACATAATTAGCCCATTCAGCTCCAAAATACCATAATAAGCTCAAAATGGCATAAGAACCTTGGTTAGCACATGAATATTATTTACTTAGCTTGTTTTCCACTAAAATGGGAAAATTAGCCCATTTAGCTCCAAAAAGACATAATTAGGTAATTTAGCTCCAACAAGAAGAGAAGCGGAGAAGAAATAGGCAAAATGAAAAGAAAAAAGAAGAAGAAGAAGAAGAAGAAGAAGAAGAGAAGAAGGAGAAGGAGGAGGAGGAGGAGGAGAAGGCCAAGGACCTTCTAGTCCTTCTCCTCCTCCTCCTTCTCCTCCTTCTTCTTGATTTCTTGTTCTTCTCCTCCTCTTCCTCTTTCTTCTCCTCTTTCATATTATCCTTGCCTTAATTAACCCAACAATGATATAATTAGCCCATTTAGCTCCAAAATACCATAATAAGCTCAAAATGGCATAAGAACCTTGGTTAGCTCATGAATATTATATACTTCGCTTGTTTTCCTCTAAAATTGGATAATTAACCCATTTAGCTCCAAAAAGACATAATTAGGTAATTTAGCTCCAACAAGAGGAGAAGAGGAGAAGAAATAGGCAAAATGAAAAGAAATAAGAAGAAGAAGAAGAGAAGAAGGAGAAGGAGGAGAAGGACGAGGAGGAGGAGGAGGAGAAGAAGGCCAAGGACCTTCTAGTCCTTCTCCTCCTCCTCCTTCTCCTCCTTCTCCTCCTTCTTCTTGATTTCTTCTTATTCTCCTCCTCCTCCTCTTTCTTCTCCTCTTTCATAATATCCTTGCTTTAATTAACCCAACAATGACATAATTAGCCCATTTAGCTCCAAAATACCATAATAAGCTCAAAATGGCATAAGAACCTTGGTTAGCTCATGAATATTATATACTTAGCTTGTTTTCCTCTAAAATGGGATAATTAGCCCATTTAGCTCCAAAAAGACATAATTAGGTAATTTAGCTCCAACAAGAGGAGAAGAGGAGAAGAAATAGGCAAAATGAAAAGAAAGAATAAGAAGAAGAAGAAGAAGAAGAAGAAGAGAAGAAGGAGAAGGAGGAGGAGGAGAAGGCCAAGGAACTTCTAGTCCTTCTCCTCCTTCTCCTTCTCCTCCTTCTCCTCCTTCTTCTTGATTTCTTCTTCTTCTTCTCCTCCTCCTCTTTCTTCTCCTCTTTCATATTATCCTTGCTTTAATTAACCCAACAATGACATAATTAGCCCATTTAGCTCCAAAATGCCATAATAAGCTCAAAATGGCATAAGAACCTTGGTTAGCTCATGAATATTATATACTTAGCTTGTTTTCCTCTAAAATGGGATAATTAGCCCATTTAGCTCCAAAAAGACATAATTAGGTAATTTAGCTCCAACAAGAGGAGAAGAGGATAAGAAATAGGCAAAATTAAAAGAAAGAAGAAGAAGAAGAAGAAGAGAAGAAGGAGAAGGAGGAGGAGGAGGAGGAGGAGAAGGCCAAGGACCTTATAGTCCTTCTCCTCCTTCTCCTCCTTCTTCTTGATTTCTTCTTCTTCTCCTCCTCCTCCTCTTTCTTCTCCTCTTTCATATTATCCTTGGTTTTAATTAACCCAACAATGACATAATTAGCCCATTTAGCTCCAAAATACCATAATAAGCTCAAAATGGCATAAGAACCTCGGTTAGCTCATGAATATTATATACTTAGCTTGTTTTCCTCTAAAATGGGATAATTAGCCCATTTAGATCCAAAAAGACATAATTAGGTAATTTAGCTCCAACAAGAGGAGAAGAGGAGAAGAAATAGGCAAAATGAAAAGAAAGAAGAAGAAGAAGAAGAAGAGAACAAGGAGAAGGAAGAGGAGGAGGAGGAGGAGGAGAAGGCCAAGGACCTTCTAGTCCTGCTCCTCCTCCTCCTTCTCCTCCTTCTCCTCCTTCTTCTTGATTTCTTCTTCTTCTCCTCCTCCTCCTCTTTCTTCTCCTCTTCCATATTATCCTTGGTTTTAATTAACCCAACAATGACATAATTAGCCCATTTAGCTCCAAAATACCATAATAAGCTCAAAATGGCATAAGAACCTCGGTTGGCTCATGAATATTATATACTTAGCTTGTTTTCCTCTAAACTGGGATAATTAGCCCATTTAGCTCCAAAAAGACATAATTAGGTAATTTAGCTCCAACAAGAGGAGAAGAGGAGAAGAAATAGGCAAAATGAAAAGAAAGAAGAAGAAGAAGAAGAAGAAGAAGAAGAAGAGAAGAAGGAGAAGGAGGAGGAGGAGGAGGAGAAGGAGAAGGCCAAGTACCTTCTAGTCCTTCTCCTCCTCCTCCTTCTCCTCCTTCTCCTCCTTCTTCTTGATTTCTTCTTCTCCTCCTCCTCCTCCTCTTTCTTCTCCTCTTTCATATTATCCTTGCTTTAATTTCCCCAAAAATGACATAATTAGCCCATTTAGCTCCAAAATACCATAATAAGATCAAAATGGCATAAGACCTTGTTTAGCTCATGAATATTATATACTTAGCTTGTTTTCCTCTAAAATGGGATAATTAACCCATTTATCTCCAAAAAGACATAATTTCGTAATTTAGCTCCAACAAGAGGAGAAGAGGAGAAGAAATAGGCAAAATGAAAAGAAAGAAGAAGAAGAAGAAGAAGAAGAAGAGAAGAAGGAGAAGGAGGAGGAGGAGGAGGAGAAGGCCAAGGACCTTCTAGACCTTCTCCTCCTCCTTCTCCTCCTTCTCCTCCTTCTTCTTGATTTCTTCTTCTTCTCCTCCTCCTCCTCTTTCTTCTCCTCTTTATATTATCCTTGCTTTAATTAACCCATTTAGCTCCAAAATGCCATAATAAGCTAAAAATGCCATAAGAACCTTGGTTAGCTCATGAATATTGTATTCTTAGCTTGTTTTCCGCTAAAAATGACATAATTAGCTGAAAAACATCATATTTTGTTCTTCTCCTGACTTTCTTATTCACATTTTTGCAGATTGGATATACTACATGCATGGAAGCTGGCATTCATGGAGTTGAACAATGTCGATGGATGAACTTTATATGTATATCATCTAGTTTTCATTTGAGTTGATGAAAAATGTCGAACTATATGTATATGTATATATGGTTAAACAGTGCAATACTTTGTATGTTGGTTCTTTCGATATATGGGGATGTACATTGATTTATATGTATATCATATATGTGTGGTGAATTATATATATATGTGTTGGCAAGTATATGTGTGGTGAACTATATATCATATATGTGTGGTGAATTATATAAATGTGCTGTCAAATATATATATATATATATATATATATATATATATGTGTGTGTGTGTGTGTGTGTGCTGTGAAATAATATAATACATAAAAAACAGGTACTATATGGGCTCTTTGCCGTCTGCCAGCTGATGGCAAAGACCTGTGCCATTAGCTGGCAGATGGCAAAGGTGCCACATGGCACCCAGCTGTGCATCCTGGGGTGTCTATATAGGCTCTTTGCCGTGAGCCTCCAGGGTGGGCGGACGGCAAAGAAGAGGGCACAGAGGAGGGGGGGAGGAGGCAGACGGCAAAGAGTGGAGGGGGGGAGGGGAGGAGTAGGCATACGGCAAAGATGGAGGGGGAGGCAGACGGCACAGAGTGGAGTGGGGGAGGGGAGGAGTAGGCAGACGGCAAAGATGGAGGGGGAGGCAGAGGACAAAGAGTGGAGGGGGGAGGAGGAGGAGGCAGATGACAAAGATAAAGGGGGAGGCAGACGGCAAATATAAAGGGAGAGGCAGACGGCAAAGCCTCCGTTAACCCCTAACGGAGGCAACGCTTGTCGGCTGCCGTCTCGAGCACTTTGCCGACTGCTCCTAAGGAAAGCTGACGGCAAAGAGCTTTGCCGTCCGCTTTGGGGGGGGGGGGCAGACGGCAAAGAAGGTCCTATGCCTTCGTAGGCTGACGCAGAAATTTTGTCGGCCGTGAGAATCTTTGCCGTCTGCTGTTTTTTCTTTGCCGTCCGGGATTTTGTCTTTGCTGTCTGTGATGGCAGACGGCAAAGAAGCTGATTCTTGTAGTGTTACAAGGTAATTAATGCTAATAAATAGGGAAGTTACTAGAAACGGCAACTATAACTCTCAGCATTACTAGTAACGCGGGCCTTCACTTCATTTCATGTGATGTATTAAGTCCTTAGCCGTTGCAGCCTCTTCAGTGCTTCACCTTGCTGTGGTCCGAGTGCCAGGATGCATCCGATTGACACAAGGTGATCCGAGTGACTCGAGGCAGGTCGAGTGACTGTTGCTGAACCGAGTGAGGTCGAGGCTACAATGTGTGACTTTAAGGACACTGATGTCCATAAGGGGTCCTAGGTGGGCCTAGGGAAGAGGGTTCATAGGCCTACCCCTAATGTACAACCCCATCAGTAGCCCCCGAATCGGTTGAGGTTTTGCACACCGAGTGAATGTCTTCCTTCGATGTCTCCGGTGTTTTGGAAATTCTTGGTATGTAGCTCGGGGTTGTGTCATCCCAACTCTCGGCAAACCTCCACAGATTCAAGATTGACGAATTCTGGCTGCCTGATCATACGGGTATGCCCGCAGTCGGTAGCAATCGACTATCTTTCCGGAAGTAGATTCCACGAGTTGGGCGAATGAGAGCTTTGAACTCTGCTTGCTCAATCGACGAATTCAGACAGATCCCCACTCGCATTCAGGCAAGGACGATCAGGTCGTCCTCACTAAGTTCCCGAATGATCGGAGTTCTGCGGGGGGACGAGCGAAAAGAACATTCGGCTCACCTCGTCGCACGCCATGGATACAGAATCCATTTAGGGAATTTGGTGGGACAGTTTTTTTCCGCAGCTTTTGAATTGAGGGAGCGTGCGCTGCTACTTCTTGAGCTTGTTGGTTTTTTCCTTGAAGAGGAAAGGGTGATGCAGCAAAGTCGAGATAAGTATTTCCCTCAGTTTGAGAACCAAGGTATCAATCCAGTAGGAGTATCAAGATGAGGCACCAAGGCACCTGCGCAAAAACAAACAAACTTGCACCCAACGCGATAAAGGGGTTGTCAATCCCTTTACGATTACTTGCAAGGCGAGATCGGATAGTGATAATAGGTAAATATAAATAAATAAATAAAAGTGCAGCAAGGTATTTTTGGTATTTTTGTATGCAGATCTGAATATATAATGTGTAAAATAGACCAGGGGGCCATAGTGTTCACTAGAGGCTTCTCTCATGATAGCAAGTATTACGGTGCGTGAACGAATTACTGTCGAGCAATTGATAGAATCGCGCAAAGTCATGACGATATCTAAGTCAATGATCATACATATAGGCATAACGTCTGAGACAAGTAGACCGATACTTTCTGCATCTACTACTATTACTCCATACATCGACCGCTATCCAGCATGCATCTAGTGTATTAAGTTCGGAAAAAATAGAGTAACGCCTTAAGCAAGATAACATGATGTAGAGGGATAAATTCATGCAATATGATGTAAACCCCATCTTTTTAACCTTGATGGCAACAACACGATGCGTGCCTCGCTACCCCTTCTGTCAATAGGTGAGGACACCGCACGGTATGAACCCAAAACCAAGCACTTCTCCCATTGCAAGAATTATAGATCAAGTTGGTCAAACGAAACCCATAACTCGAAGACAATTACAAGGATACGAAATCATGCATATAAGAAATCAGAGGAGACACGAATAATATTCATAGATAATCTGATCATAAGTCCACAATTCATCAGATAGATAAAGTTATATCGGATAGATCTCCATGAAGATCATGGAGAACTTTGTATTGAAGATCCAAGAGAGAGAAGAAGCCATCTAGCTACTAGCTATGGACCCGAAGGTCTGTGGTGAACTACTCACGCATCATCGGAGAGGCAATGGTGTTGATGAAGAAGCCCTCCGTGTCTGAATCTCCCTCCGGGAGGGCACAAGAACGGTCCCCAGATGGGATCTCGCGGAAACAGAAGCTTGCAGCGGCGAAAAAGTATTTTCGTGGCTCTCTCTGTTGGTTTGGGGATTTTAGGGAATTTATAGGCAAAAGAGGTAGGGCAAAGGAGGCACGGGGGGCCCACGAGCCTGCTAGGCGCCCCCCTCGGGCGCGCCTAGGGGACTCGTGGCCTCCTCCGTGGCCCTCTGTCTTGGTTCTCAAGTCTTCTGGATCCCTTCTGTTATGAAAAAAGTCATCCTGAAGGTTTTATTCCGTTTGGACTCCGTTTAATATTCTTATCTGAAAAAGGTCAAAAACACGGAAAAAACAGAAACTGAAAGTGGGCACTGAGTTAATAGGTTAGTCCAAAAAATGATATAAAATAGCATGTAAATGCATATAAAACATCCCAAGTTGATAATATAATAGCATGGAAGAATAAAAAATTATGGATCCTTGGAGACGTATCAAGCATCCCCAAGCTTAACTCATGCTCGTCCTCGAGTAGGGAAGTGATAAAGATCGAATTTTTGATGTGGAATGCTACCTAACATATTTGTTCTTTGTAACTTCTTTATTGTGGCATGAATGTTTAGATCCATAATGTTCAACACAATTGTTTAATATTGACATGAAAACAATAATACTTCAAGCATACTATCAAAGTAATCATGAACTTTTGAAATAACAAGGCCAAAGAAAGTTAACCCTACAAAATCATATAGTCTGGCTATGCTCCATCATCCCCACACAACGAATTTAAATCATGCATGACCCCGGTATTGCCCAAGTAATTGTTTTCCCACTCTTACTTTCTCAAACTGTTTCAACTCTCACGCAATACATGAGCGTGAGCCATGGATATAGCACTATAGGTGGAATAGAGTGTGGTGGAGGTTGTGAGGCAAAAAGGAGGAGATGGTCACATCGACTCGGCGTATCAATGGGTTATGGATATGACCATCAATAGATATCAACGTGAATGAGTAGGGATTGCCATGCAACGGATGCACTAGAGCTATAAGTGTATGAAAGCTCAAAAATAAAAGGTAGTGGGTGTGCACCCAACTTGCTTGCTCACGAAGACCTAGGGCAATTTTGAGGAAGCCCATCATTGGAATATACAAGCCAAGTTATATAATGAAAATTCCCACTAGTATATGAAAGTGACAAAACAAGAGACTCCCTATCATGAAGAACATGGTGCTATTTTGAAGCACAAGTGTGGAAAAAGATAGTAGCATTGTCCCTTCTCTCTTTTTCTCTCATTTTTTTGTATGGGCTCTTTGGCCTCTCTTTTTTTCATTTCATTTTTTCGGTGGGCATCTCGGGCCTCTTTCTTTTTATTTGGGCTTCGCTGGCCTCTTCTATTATTTCCTCACATGGGGCAATGCTCTAATAATTATGATCATCACACTTTATTTACTTACAACTCGATACTTAGAACAATAATGACTCTATATGAAATGCCTCCGGCAGTGTACCGGGATGTGCAACGATCTAGCTTAGCATATGACGTTGAAACATCTCGCTAGCTATGTTACGATCATGCAATGGCAATATGAAAGTTATGGCACATGTCATGAGACGGAACGGTGGAAGTTGCATGGCAATATATCTCGGAATGGCTATGAAAATGCCATAATAGGTAGGTATGGTGGCTTTTTGAGGAAGGTATATGGTGGTTTTGTGCACCAGTGAAAGTTGCGCGGCACTAGAGAGGCTAGCAATGGTGGAAGGGTAAGAGTGCATCTATACCATGGACTCACATTAGTCATGAAGAACTCATATACTTATTGCGAAGGTCTTATTAGTAATCGAAACAAAGTGCTAAACGCATACTCCTAGGGGAAGGGTTGGTAGGAGTTAACCATCACGCGATCCCAACCGCCACACAAAGGATGACAATAAATAAATCAATTATGCTCCAACTTCATAACATAGCAGTTGACCATACGTGCATGCTACGGGAATCACTAACCTCAACATAAGTAATTCTAGATTCACAACACCCTACTATCATAACTCTAATATTATCATATCTATATCTCAAAACTAATTGTGAGGAATCAAACTTCTCTTACTAATCAATGCACTTGAATATGAAAGTTTTTATTATATCCTCTTTGGATGCTTATCATATTTAGGACTAATTTCGTAACACATGCCAATTACCAAGTTACTTAGAGAGAGCGCTCTCAAAATGATATAAGTGAAGATCGAGAGTTATTATTTCTACAAAATATGACACCGTCGTGCTCTACAAAGATTTAAGTGAAGCACTAGAGCAAAATTATCTAGCTCAAAAGATATAAGTGAAGCTCATGGGAGCAAAATTATCTAGCTCAAAAGATATAAGTGAAGCACATGCGAGCTAAATTGCCTAACTTAAAAGATATAAGTGAAGCTCATTGAGTATTCTAACAAATTCACGATGAGTGCATGTCCCTCTCAAAAGGTGTGCAGCAAGGATGATTGTGATAAAACAAAAAGCAAAGACTCCTATAATACACGACGCTCCAAGCAAAACACATATCATGTGGTAAATAAAAATATAGCTCCAAGTAATGTTACCGATGGATAGAAGACAAATTAGGGGATGCCGTCCCGGGACATCCCCAAGCTTAGGCTTTTTGGTGTCCTTGAATTTGGCTTGGGATGACTTGGGCATCCCCAAGCTTAGGCTCTTTCCACTCTTTATTCCATTGTCCATAAGAACATCACCCAAAACTTGAAAACTTCACAACACAAAACTTTAAACAGAAACTCGTGATATTATTAGCATAAGAAAACAAACCACCAACTTTTCAGGTACTGTAGTAAATTTAATTTCCATTTATATTGATGTTATATTACTGTATTCTAACTTATACATGGCTCGTACCCCCCGATACTAACCATAGTTTCATCAAAATAAGCAATCAACACAACAAAAACAGAATTTGTCAAAAACAGAACAATCTGTAGCAATCTGTATATTTCGTATACCTCTGCTATCCCAAAAATTCTGGAACAATTGTGACAATTAGGGAAATTTGCATATCAATCAGTAGAAAAAGAATCAACTCAAAATATCTTTCAGGATAGGAAATAAAAATAATTCTGTGAGCATAAAGTTTATGTCTTTTTTCAGCATGATTAAACAACTATCACCAAAACTAATCATAAAGGTTCTACTTGGCACAAACACTAATTAAAACATAAAAAACACAATCATAACAGAATCATGATGGTGTGGAATCCACAAAGCAGAAAGTAAAAAAGCAGAAATAAATTTATTCATTGGGTTGCCTCCCAACAAGCGCTATTATTTAACGCCCCTAGCTAGGCGTAAGGCAATAGATTCAAGTGTTGTCATCTTTAGTGCTCAAACCATAAGTAGCTTTCATAATGGATTCATAAGGCAATTTATTTTATTTCTAGGAAAGTGTTCCATGCCCTTCTTTCATGGAAATTGAAATTTAATATTCCCTTCCTTCATATCAATAACAACACCAATAGTCCTAAGGAAAGGTCTACCAAGAATAATGGGACATGTTGGATTGCAATCAATATAAAGCACAATAAAATATACGGGCACATAGTTCCTATTTGCAATAATAAGAACATGATTGATCATTCCCATAGGTTTCTTAATAGTAGAATCCTCAAGATGCAAATTAAGAGAGCACTCATCAATCTCATTGAAACAAAGAACATCACAAAAAGATTTTGGAATTGTCAAAACACTAGCACCCAAATCACACAAAGCATGGCATTCATAATTTTTAATCTTAATTTTTATAGTGGGTTCCCACTCATCTTCCAACTTTTTGTAGTAAGCATCATAATAATTTGGTTGGGCCATGAGGATAAATAAGATAGCACATACGAGCAAACCGAAAGCAAGCAAAAGAAAGGGGCGAACGAAAAGGCAAATAAAGAAAGGAAAATATTTTTGTAAATTTTGTTTTAGAAGTGGGGGAGAGGAAAACGAGAGGCAAATGACAAATAATGTAAACGAAAGTGACGAGTTTGCGATAGGTACTTGGTAGATATGCTTCACTTGAATACTCCTCGGCAACGGCGCTAGAAATTCTTCCTCCTACTTCTTGAGCTTGCGTTGGTTTTTCCCTTGAAGAGGAAAGGGTGATGCAGCAAAGTAGAGGGTTTTTCCCCGATGCCAGAAATTGACACGTTGAAGGAAGACTATTCTTGACTTGATACACCCCGGCAACGGTGCCAGAAATTCTTCTTGCTACCTCTTGAGCTTGTGTTGGTATTTCCCTTGAAGAGGAAAGGGTGATGCAGCACAGTAGCAGTAAGTATTTCCCTCAGTTTGAAAACCAAGGTATCAATCCAATAGGAGTATCAAGATGAGGCACCAAGGCACCTGCGCAAAAGCAAACAAACTTGCACCCAACGCGATAAAGGGGTTGTCAATCCCTTTACGATTACTTGCAATGTGAGATCTGATAGTGATAATAGGTAAATATAAATAAATAAATAAAAGTGCAGCAAGGTATTTTTTGTATTTTTTATGTAGATCTGAATATATAATATATAAAATAGACCCGGGGCCAGAGTGTTAACTAGAGGCTTCTCTCATGATAGCAAGTAGTACGGTGGGTGCACGAATTACTGTCGAGCAATTGATAGAATCGCGCAAAGTCATGACGATATCTAAGGCAATGATCATACATATAGGCATCACGTCCGAGACAATTAGACCAATACTTTCTACATCTACTACTATTACTCCACACGTCTACCGCTATCCAGCATGCATCTACTGTATTAAGTCCGTAACAGACAGAGTAACGCCTTAAGCAAGATGACATGATGTAGATGGATAAATTCATGCAATATCATATAAACACCATCTTTTTAACCTTGATGGAAACAACACGATGCGTGCCTCGCTACCCCTTCTGTCACTAGGTGAGGACACCGCACGGTATGAACCCAAAACCAAGCACTTCTCCCATTGCAAGAATTATAGATCAAGTTGGCCAAACGAAACCCATAACTTGAAGAGAATTACAAGAATACGAAATCATGCATATAAGAAATCAGATGAGACTCAAATAATATTCATAGATAATCTAATCATAAATCCACAATTCATAGGATCTCGACAAACACACCGCAAAATAAAGTTACATCGGATAGATCTCCATGAAGATCTTGGAGAACTTTGTATTGAAGATCCAAGAGAGAGAAGAAGCCATCTAGCTACTAGCTATGGACCTGAAGGTCTGTGGTGAACTACTCACACATCATCAGAGAGGCAATGGTGTTGATGAAGAAGCCCTCCGTGTCCGAATCCCCCTCCGGCAGGGCACCAGAACGGTCCCTAGATGGGATCTCGCGGAAACAGAAGCTTGCAGCGGCGGAAAAGTATTTTCGTGGCTCTCTCTGTTGGTTTGGGGATTTTAGGGAATTTATAGGCGAAAGAGGTAGGGCAAAGGATGCACGGGGGGGCCACGAGCCTGCTAGGCGCCCCCCTGGGGCGCGCCTAGGGGGCTCGTGGCCGCCTCCGTGGCCCTCTGCCTTGGTTCTCAAGTCTTCTAGATCCCTTATGTTATGAAAAAAATCATCCCGAAGGTTTTATTCTGTTTGGACTCCGTTTAATATTCTTATCTGAAAAAGGTCGAAAACACAGAAAAAACAGAAACTGGCACTGGGCACTGAGTTAATAGGTTAGTCCCAAAAATGATATAAAATAGCATATAAATGCATATAAAACATCCCAAGTTGATAATATAATAGCATGGAACAATAAAAAATTATAGATACGTTGGAGACGTATCACGCGCGGGGGCGGCGGTTTCGACGGAGACGCAGGTGGTGGTAGTAGTGGGGTGTCGCCCAGATTTCCGTGCATGTGATGTCGCTGTCATGCTACAGTGTGTGCCATCCTGAGGATACTATAGATCTTTCGCGACGGTGATGTACTTGATGGGGACTCTTCCCGTCGAGTATTTAAGACGCAAGGTGGAAGGGAGAGGAGACCGCGCCTCAGAATCAGGTCCATTCCATCTCCGCTTCCTCCTCTTGCCACCAATAACAAGAATTTCCAGATGCCCCCATTGATTCCCGGCCCCGACCTCTCCGCCGCCCAGCATGGTGAAGGGAGCAACGTCGAAGACCGAGCGGGCCAAGAAAGAGTCGCGTGGATCTTCCTCGAGCGCTGGTGTGCTCCCGCGAGGGTGGATCCAAGCCGACTGAATGCCGTCCCGACTCTCTAAGGGGCGGTTGCTCGAGCTGGACGGCGAACGTCTGATTGCTTAGGGGAGCCAGCGACTGTCTGGGGACGGCGAGATAGAGCCAGCGCCCCTGAACGACAAGCGAGTGCTCTTGGTCACCCACGTCGAGAGAGGTTTTTCTCTGCCTCTACACCCCTTTTTCTGAGCATTTCTTGCTTTCTTCGGAGCTCAGTTCTATCACATGCCTCCCAATTCTGCCTCGTATGTAGCCACGTTCGTTTCTTTGTGTGAGAACTTCGTCGGGTGTCACGTGCATTGGGGTTTGTTCAAGCACGTGTTCACGTGTTAAGTGATGACCGTGAAGAAGTATTCCCCTCGGGGGAAGAACCAATGTAGCACAGCTTTGTGGTGGCTTAGGCATTCAGCTTAGGGGCAAGAGTAGCTTCCCCCAGATGAGTTTCCCGGAATCGATGAAGGACTGACAGGACTCTTGGTTTTATTGTTGAGACGTCCCAGTCGGCAAGGGTCACTCGGGCCTCCCGCCATATAGTGTTGATAAGATCCACCCGGCTCCACCTTGACCTTGACCAAGGAGGAGAAGACCGATGTGGATATCTTGATGATAGCGGTGGTTTCCTTGATCCGGAAGGGCGTGAACGGGATGGACCTCCTGGAGGTCTTCTTCCAGCGTAGGATCCAGCCCTTTAGGCGAGAGTCCACCCGATGTGGAAATATGAAGGGTTGTATGATCCGAGTCGAGTCCATCGTGAGGAGCTCGGGGAAGAGGCGGTGGAGCATAAAATCAAGGCCATTACCCCAGTGAGAGATAACCCAAGGGGCTCCAGGCAGGTGCTTCCTTTCGCGGTGGATAATCAGCCGAATGAGGTGAGTCGTTGAACATCTGTACTGGGTGAATTTCTTCGTTGTTTCAACTCCCATTTGTGATTTTGCTTCCTTCATTCAGCACGCTTTCACAGGGTTGGGCAGTTCCATACCAGTGATCGATCACTCGCCCATTAACATGGAGAGTGACACTGAAAACAAAGAAACCGAGCTCTCGGAGGGCACGGAGGACGATGAATATGATGAAGGCGATGAGGAGGAGATGGAGGAGAGCAAGGAGGAGCATGGAGACGAGGCGGAATCATCTCGGTCCGATGAAGTCCAGGTCAAGAAACACGTCGAGACACGTTCCAAGGCGCGCTAGGACCCTAGAGTCTGTACAGGTTCCCCAAAGACTCCGTTGACGGTGAAGTCGAGTGTATCAGCCATGCCAACTCGCATCTCCAAGCGGGGTTGGAGCGAACCCGAGGCGCTGCCGGAGCAGGCCGCCAATCAAGCCAAGATATCGAGCTCCAAACCTTGTAAGGTCGTTTTGCCATGCATCAAGGTCGACGTGCGTATGGCTTCAACATAAGTATCTTTACCAAGTGATTTGTCTCAATTTGAACAATGTCTTCCGATTGATGATAAGGCTTTGTTGTTTCTATAATAGGCCTGATACTTCGACTGCTTCACTAGATCCCAAGACATGTGACAAAGGTAGAGCTGGCGTTGATGTCGCTTCATCGAAAGGTAACCCTTGGGCTTTTCGAGCAATTCATTCGGAATTCGGGCTTTGGATATTGAGTGGCCTTTGGACTGTCTTGTGGACATGTGCAGTGTCGCGGTACGTGATTGAACTCGACGCGAATGTCCCTTCTACAGCCGGAGAAGTGCTGAAGCAAGCTCCGACTCCCAGTCGAGTGAACATCAAGGCCAAGACTCCTGTGGTGCAGGAGGTCGCTTCGGTTGTGGTGTCGCTCGGACAATACCCGCTGACCACTTCATCGTCTGACCCCAAAGATCGCAACATCTTCCAGCTCTACCTTACCCCGAAGGACCAGGAGGGGGCGTGCAAGGAGGCCTTGGCTCAGCTGGACGTGATGGTTGGGCGATTGAAGCAGGCATACAACGCGAGTGTAGCCATGGCAAAGAACGTTGAGGTAACTCCTTTACACACATATTTATTTTTGAATATGATCCTTAATAGGAATCCAGAGTGGGCATGCCTAGGGGCACACCCACTGGGTGTTCGTGGGGGCGCGCTGAGCACACCCACTGGGTGTAGTCCCCGAGGCTACCGTCGACTATGGCACTAGGCGGTAGTCTTTTTACTTTGTATGTTTGACAGAGTCCAGTAGGGTGCAGAGCCCTTTTCTTTCTTCCATCTTTCCAGTGGGGCGTGATGAGTGCACCCACTGGGTGTAGTCCCCGAGGCTACTGTCTACTGGAGTAGTCGGCAGTAGTTTCAGTTTCTTTGTTTTGATTGATAGAGGCCGGTCAAGTACGGATCACGTATCCTCTATCATTCCAGTGGGGGCGTGCTAAGCGTACCCACTTGTTATAGTCCCCGAGGCTACCATCGACTGTGGCAACCGGCGGTAGTCTTAGAGTCGCGACATAATATTATGCCTTTCTTGTATTTGTTGAATGCTGACTGCTTGTGGGCCCGTGGGCCATGATGACGCCATGGAAGAAGAGTTGCGAGAACTCCAACTAAGCCTTGATGCAGATAAAGCCAAGAGCAAGCGACTAGAGTAGCAAAAGCGTACGGCTGAAGGTATGTTCTCTTCATCCGACTAACGCTCCATTAGGTAGTCTTTTGTATGACTAAGGCTATCTTGTCAGATCGCCTTTCCGAGAGACTAAAGAATTCCATTTCTCTAGTGACCATGAAGAAAGTGCTCGAAAAGAGGGACAAAGAATTGGCTTCCGCTTGGAAGGATATCAAGAAGAAAACCCAGGCAGCTGAGGCCAAACTCAAGATGGTTGGCACTTTGGAGGAAGAGAATCGGCTTCTGAAAGCCGGTGCGGAGAAGACCACGATGGAGCTTGCCGAGTTGTAGAAGCATTACACCGAGTGAGAAAACAAGCTCCAGAAAGCCACTGCTAAAAAAGCTGAGCTGGAGAAGTTCATCGAGGACTTCAGCGTGGAGCTATGTGAGAAGCTCAAAGGTATGTCAAGCATCTGAATACTTCCCCATGATCATTCTGAAATTTCTGACTAACGTTTCTCATCCTCCATTTTTCGTTGAGTGTAGCCTTTGCTACCAATGTTGAAGAAGATACGATGCGAATAGAGAAGGAGCTCGATCCCAAGAGAGGGCTTCTGAAGGACAGTGCTGCCTTGTCTCTCCTCGGGCTGGAGGATCGTGTCGATTATTTAAGGGCTTGCTTCAAGCTGCTTTAGTTGGCTGTTGGAGAGATTGACCATGAGAAGGTGCCTGAAGATGCTACCGTGAAGGATGCCCAGTCCATTGTGAACCATGTGAAGGCCATTCCCAATGAACTTAAGTCATGGAAGAAGTCATTAGCAAGGGCAGGAGATGACATTGCACTTTCGCTCGTCCGCGTCCATTCCAAAGGGGTGGATGAAGAGAAGCTAAAGAATCTTCGGGTCGTCAACCGCAAAAGCCCTAAGTTTTAAGACTTCATGGAGATGTTTATGGCAGTGGCCACACGAATCGCAGAGGGAATAGATCTTGACACCTTCGTCGAAGCGGTGGAATCTTCGGCCTCCGAGTGATGCTCAAAGGAAAAATACTTAAGCTTGAATTTGCCTCGGTATGCCGAGTGATTTTATGTAACCTCAAACTTCGAGTGGGCTCTGGACCCTCTCTTTTGTGTACCATTAGCTGAACTCGATCCCGTTTATCCGCAATTGATTTCGGATCTTATTTTCTTGGTCGTCTTTAGTTGGGGTTCTTTATACTCGGCCGAAAGCTGGTTCGCGTCCGAGCCCCTGAGTGTGGAAGTCGTCCTCACTCGGGATTGTTTGTGACTTCGGCAAACGCTGGTTCGCGGCTAAGCCCTCGAGCGTGGAGGTTATCCTCACTCGGTGTCGTTTGTGACGTAGGCGAAAGCTGGTTCGTGGCTAAGCCCCCGAGTGTGGAGGATGTCCTCACTCGGGATTGTTTGTGACTTAGGCGAAAGTTGGTTCATGGCCAAGCCCCCGAGTGTGGAGGTTGTCCTCACCCGAGATCATTTGTGACTTAGGCGAAAGCTGGTTCGCGGCTAAGCCCCCGAGTGTGTAAGTGTCCTCACTCAGAATCGTTTCTCCCTACGTGAAAGAGGAATCACGGCTTGGGATGATTGTCTAGTTCATCTTGGCGTCTGAATGAAGATCTTGCCTACATTTGGAACCACTTTAACTTACGCAAAGGCTGGTTCGCAGCTAAGACTCCGAGTGAGGAGGTTGTCCTCACTCGAGGAAGGGTTTACCTTAGGTGAAGCATGTTCGCTACCAAGAAATGTTTGTTTTGTTCATCTTGGCATACGAATGAAGATCTTACCTTCATTCGGAACCACTTTAACATAAGTGAAGGTTGGTTCGCAGCTAAGCCCCCGAGTGTGGAGGTTTCCATGATCAATCGGGGAAGGGTTTACCTCAGGAGAAACATGTTCGCTACCAAGAAATGTTTGTTTTGTTCATCTTGGCGTGCGAATGAAGATCTTGCCTTCATTTGGAACCACTTTAACTTAGGCGAATGATGGTTCGCAGCTAAGCCCCCGAATGTGGAGGTTTCCACGATCACTCGGGGAACGGTTTACCTTAGGCGAAACAGGTTTGCTACCAAGAAATGTTTCTTTTGTTCATCTTGACGTCCGAATGAAGATATTGCCTTCATTCGGACCACTTTAACTTAGGCGAAGGCTGGTTCTTAGCTAAGCCCCCGAGTGTGGAGGTTTCCACGATCACCCGGGGAACGGTTTACCTTAGGAGAAACAGGTTCGCTACCAAGAAATGTTTGTTTTGTTCCTCTTGGCATCCGAATGAAGATCTTGCCTTCATTCGGAACCACTTTAACTTAGGCGAAGGCTAGTTCGCAGCTAAGACCCGAGTGTGGAGGTTTCCATGATCACTCGGGTAAACGTTTACCATAGGCGAAACAGGTTCGCTACCAAGATGGTTTTGTTCTCGCGAACATGTATTAGGCGAAAACCGGTTCGCAGCTAAGCCCTCGAGTCAGGAGATTGTCCGCACTCGAGGCAGGTTTTACCTTAAGCGAAAATAGGTTCACACTTAAGGATTTTCCACCCACTCCGGGTGTGTTTCGTCGGAGTGAAGTGTGTGAAGATAGTTGAAGAAACTAAGCACTTTATTCTTCTATTCATTCAGATTCATTACGGGAATGAAAAAAATGAAAGTTCTATGTGTATAACTTGCGAAGCAGGCCCGCGTTCCAGGTTCTGGGTTCCTCCGCATTGTTATCGATGTTGTACTGTCGATAAGCTCCATTGTGCAGGACATTGGAGATGGCCAATGTGTTGGAAATAAGCCCTAGAGGCAATAATAAAATGGTTATTATCATATTTCCTTGTTCATGATAATAGTCTATTGTTCATGCTATAATTGTATTAACAGGAAACAGTAATACATGTGTGAATAAATAGATCACAATGTGTCCCGAGCAAGCCTCTAGTTGGCTAGCTCGTTAGTCAATAGATGATCATGGTTTCCTGATCATGGGCATTAGATGTCATTGATAACGGGATCACGTCATTGGGAGAATGATGTGATGGACAAGACCCAATCCTAAGCATAGCACTAGATCGTATTGTTCGTATGCTAAAGCTTCTCTAATGTCAAGTGTCTTTTCCTTTGACCGTGAGATTGTGCAACTCCTGGATACAGTAGGAGTGCTTTGGATGTGTCAAACGTCACAACGTAACTGGGTGACTATAAAGGTGCACTACGGGTATCTCTGAAAGTGTCTGTTGGGTTGGTATGAATCGAGATCGGGATTTGTCACTCCGTGTGACGGAGTGGTATCTCTGGGCCCACTCGGTAGAACATCATCATGAGCTCAATTTGACTAAGGAGTTAGTCACACGATGACGTGCTACGGAACGAGTAAAGAGACTTACCAGTAACGAGATTGAACAAGGTATAGGTATACCGACGATCGAATCTCGGGCAAGTTCTATACCGTTAGACAAAGGGAATTGTATACGGGATTGATTGAATCCTTGACATAGTGGTTCATCCGATGAGATCATCGTGGAGCAAGTGGGAGCCACCATGGGTATCCACACCCCGCTGATGGTTATTGGCCGGAGAGGTGTCTCGGTCATGTCTGCCTGTCTCCCGAACCCGTAGGGTCTACACACTTAAGGTTCGATGATGCCAGGGTTATAGGGAATTGTTATACGAGGTTACTGAAAGTTGTTCGGAGTCCCGGATGAGATCCCGGACGTCGCGAGGAGCTCCGGAATGGTCCGGCGGTAAAGATTGATATATAGGACGGATGGTTTTGGACACCGGAAGTGTTTCGGACATCACCGGAAATGTATCGGGACCACCGGGACCACCGGAGGTGGCCCCGGGGGTCCACCGAAGGGGGGAAACGACCCCGGGAGGTAAGATGGGCCAAGTGGGGGAGGGAACCAGCCCCTAGGTGGGCTGGTGCGCCTCCCCACTCATCCCAATGCGCAGGGGAGAGGGAAGGGGGGCAAACCCTAAGCCAGGTGGGCCTAAGGCCCACCAGGGGTGCGCACCACCCTTCCTCCCTTCCCTGGCTGCCGCCCCCTCTCCAATCTGGGGCTACCGCACCCCTTGGGGGTTGGGAACCCTAAGGTCTGCGCCCCCTCCCCCTATATATAGTTGAGGTTTCGGGGCTGTTTGGCACACGGTTTTCTCTCTCTCTCTCGGCGCAGCCCTGCCCTTCTTCCTCCTCCTCTCTGCCGGTGCTTGGTGAAGCCCTACCCAGATACCTCGTCCCTTCATCGACACCACGCCGTCGTGTTGCTGGATTTCTTCCCCAACCTCTCACTCCTCCTTGCTGGATCAAGGTGCGGGAGACGTCACTGGGTTGCACGTGTGTTGAACGCGGAGGTGCCATAGTTCGGCACTAGATTGGAATCACACCGCGATGTGAATCGCTGCGAGTATGACTCCATCAACCGTGTTCTAGCAACGCTTCCGCTTAGCGATCTTCAAAGGTATGAAGATGCACTCACCGTCTCTCGTTGCTGGTCTCTCCATAGGAAGATCTGAATATGCGTAGGAAATTTTTTTGAATTTATGCTACGTTACCCAACAGTGGCATCCGAGCCAGGTTTTCTATGCGTAGATTCTATGCACGAGTAGAACACAAAAGTTGTGGGCAATGATTTGTCAATTTGCTTGCCGCTACTAGTATTATTCTTTTCCGACGGTATTGTGGGATGAAGCGGCCCGGACCTACTTTACACGTACGCTTACGTGAGACTGGTTCCACCGACAGACATGCACACCGTGCATAAAGGTGGCTAGCGGGTGCCTGTCTCTCCTACTCTAGTCGGATTGGATTTGATGAAAAGGGTCCTTATGAAGGGTAAATAGCTTTGGCATATCATCGTTGTGGCTGTCACGTAGGTAAGAAGGCGTTCTTGCTAGAAACCCAAATTAGCCACGTAAAACTTGCAACAACAATTAGAGGACGTCTAACTTGTTTTTGCAGGGTTTGACATGTCATGTGATATGGCCAAAGTTGTGATGTTGCATGTATGATGTATGAGATGATCATGTTATTGTAATAGGTTTCACGACTTGCATGTCGATGAGTATGACAACCGGCAGCAGCCATAGGAGTTGTCTCAATTTATTGTATGAGATGCAACGCCATGTGCTTACTACTTTTACTTCATTGCTAACGGTTAGCTATAGTAGTAGTGATAATAGTAGTTGGCATGACGACTTCACGGAGACACGATGATGGAGATCATGATTATGGAGATCATGGTGTCACGCCGGTGACGATGATGATCATGCGATGCCTGAAGATGGAGATCGAAAGGGCAAAGATGATAATGGCCATATCATGTCACTATACGATTGCATTGTGATGTTTATCATGTTTTTCATCTTATTGCTTAGAACGACGGTAGCATAATAAGATGTTCCCTCTTAAAATTTCTAGAATGTATTCCCCTAAGTGTGCACCGTTGCGAAGGTTCGTTGTCTCGAAGCACCACGTGATGATCGGGTGTGATAGATTCTAACGTTCGCATACAACGGGTGTAAGCCAGATTTACACACGCGAAACACCTAGGTTGACTCGACGAGCTTAGCATGTACATACATGACCTCGAATACAAGAGACTGAAAGGTCGAACATGAGTCGTATGGTTGAATACGATCAGCATGAAGTTGCTCACCATGGTGACTAGTCCATCTCACGTGATGATCGGACACGGGTTAGTCAACATGGATCATGTATCACTTAGATGACTAGAGGGATGTCGATTTAAGTGGGAGTTCATACTTAATTTCATACTTAATTTGATTAAATGAAATTAATTGTCATGAACTTAGTCTAAAAGTTGTCATTATAAATATTGTAGATGGCCAACGTCAACCTCAATTTCAACGCAATCCTAGAGAAAAACAAGCTGAAAGATGATGGTAGCAACTATGCGGACTGGGTTCGCAACTTGAAGCTCATCCTTGAAACAGCTAAAAAGGCTTATGTCCTTGATGCGCCGCTAGGTGACCCTCCCGCTCCCGCAGCAGCCCAGGACATTCTGAACGTCTGGCAAATGATGAGTGATGACTACTCTCTGGTTTGGTGTGGCATGTTATACAATTTAGAAACGGGGCTCCAAAGGCGTTTTGAGCAACACAGAGCATATGAGATGTTCCAAGAGCTGAAGCTAGTTTTTCAAGCTCATGCCCTTGTCGAGAGATATGAAGTCTCCAACAAGTTCTTTAGCTGTAAGATGGAGGAGAACAGTTCTGTCAGTGACCACATACTCAAAATGTCTGGGTTACACGGTCGTCTGACTTCACTTGGAGTCGAACTTCCGGATGATGCTATAATTGACAGAATCCTCCAGTCTCTCCCACCAAGATACAAAGGCTTTGTGCTTAACTACAACGTGAAAGGGATGGAGAAGACCATTCCCGAGTTGTACTCGATGCTCAAGTCTGCAGAAGTAGAAATCAAGAAAGAGCATCAAGTGTTGATGGTCAACAAGACCACTAGTTTCAAGAAGGGCAAGGGTAAGAAGAACTTCAAGAAAGACGGCAAAGCTGTTGTAGCGCCCAGTAAGCCAGATGCTGGGAAGAAGAAAAAGAATGGACCCAAGCCTCAGACTGAGTGCTTATATTGCAAGGGAAAGGGTCACTGGAAGCGGAACTGCCCCAAATACTTAGCGGACAAGAAGGCCGGCAACATTAAAGGTATATGTGATATACATGTTATTGATGTGTACCTTACCAGCGCTCGTAGTAGCTCCTGGGTATTTGATACCGGTGTTGTTGCTCACATTTGCAACTCAAAGCAGGAACTGCGGAATAAGCGGAGACTGGCCAAGGACGAGGTGACGATGCGCGTCGGGAATGGTTCAAAGGTCGATGTGATCGCCGTCGGCACGCTACCTCTACATCTACCGTCGGGATTAGTCTTAAACCTTAATAATTGTTATTTAGTACCAGCTTTAAGCATGAACATTGTGTCAGGGTCTTGCTTAATGCGAGACGGCTACTCATTTAGGTCAGAGAATAATGGTTGTTCTATTTATATGAGTGATATGTTTTATGGTCATGCTCCGCTGGTGAATGGTTTATTCTTGATGAATCTCGATCGTGATGTTACACATATTCATAGTGTGAGTACCAAAAGAAGTAAAGTTGATAATGATAGTCCCACATACTTGTGGCACTGCCGCCTTGGTCATATCAGCGTTAAGCGCATGAAGAAGCTCCATACTGATGGACTATTAGAGTCTCTTGACTTTGAATCATTTGACACATGCGAACCGTGCCTCATGGGCAAGATGACTAAGACTCCATTCTCAGGAATAATGGAGAGAGCAACCGACTTTTTGGAAATAATACATACTGATGTGTGTGGTCCAATGAACGTTGAAGCTCGCGGTGGCTATCGTTATGTTCTCACTCTCACCGATGATTTGAGTAGGTATGGGTATATCTAATTGATGAAGCACAAATCTGAGACTTTGAAAAGTTCAAGGAATTTCAGAGTGAAGTCGAGAATCAACGTGACAGAAAAATTAAGTGTCTACGATCTGATCGTGGAGGAGAATATTTGAGTCACGAGTTTGGCACACACCAAAGCAAGTGTGAAATCGTTTCACAACTGATGCCGCCTGGCACACCGCAACGCAACGGAGTGTCTGAACATCGTAATCACACTTTATTAGATATGGTACGATCTATGATGTCTCTTACCGACCTACCGCTATCATTTTGGGGATACGCATTAGAAACTGCAGCATTCACTTTAAATAGGGCACCGTCTAAATCCGTTGAGACGACATCGTATGAACTATGGTTTGGCAAGAAACCTAAGTTGTCGTTTCTTAAAGTTTGGGGCTGCGATGCTTACGTGAAGAAACTTCAACCAGAAAAGCTCGAACCCAAAGCGGAGAAATGTGTATTCATAGGATACCCTAAGGAAATATTAGGTATACCTTCTATCCTAGATCCGAAGGTAAAACCTTTGTTGCCAAGAACGGATCCTTTCTAGAGAAAGGGTTTCTCTCGAAAGAAGTAAGTGGGAGGAAGGTAGAACTTGATGAGGTAATTACACCCCCTCTCGAACAGGATAGTAGCGCAGCGCGGGAAGTTGTTCCTGTGGCGCCTACACCAACTGAAGAGGAAGTTAATGATGATGATCATGAAGCTTCGGATCAAGTTACTACTGAACCGTGAAGGTCCACAAGGGCACGCTCCGCACCAGACTGGTACGGCAACCCTGTGATGGAAATCATGTTGTTAGACAATGGTGAACCTTCGAACTATGAAGAAGCGATGGCAGGCCCAGATTCCAACAAATGGCTTGAAGCTATGAAATCCGAGATAGGATCCATGTATGAGAACAAAGTATGGACTTTGGTGTACTTGCCCGATGACCGGCGAGCTATAGAAAATAAATGGATCTTCAAGAAGAAGACTGATGCAAACGGTAATGTAACCGTTTATAAAGCTCGACTTGTCGCAAAGGGTTTTCGACAAATTCAAGGAGTTGACTACAAAGAGACTTTCTCTCCCGTAGCGAAGATGAAATCAGCACGAATCATGTTAGCAATTGCCGCCTTTTATGATTATGAAATTTGGCAAATGGACGTCAAAACAGCGTTCCTTAACGGGAACCTTAAGGAAGAGTTGTATATGATGCAACCAGAAGGTTTTGTCGACCCTAAGGGTGCTAACAAAGTGTGCAAGCTCCAGCGCTCCATCTATGGGCTGGTGCAAGCATCTCGGAGTTGGAACATTCGCTTTAATGAGGTGATTAAAGCGTTTGGGTTCATACAGGTTTACGGAGAAGCCTGTCTGTACAAGAAAGTGAGTGGGAGCTCTGTAGCTTTCCTCATACTGTATGTGGGTGACATATTATTGATGGGGAATAATATAGAGATGTTGGCGAACTTAAAGGCCTATTTGAACAAGAGTTTTTCAATGAAGGACCTTGGAGAAGCTGCATACATATTATGCATCAAGATCTATAGAGATAGATCGAGACGCCTCATAGGTTTTTCGCAAAGCACATACCTTGACAAGATATTGAAGAAGTTCAATATGGAAAACTCAAAGAAAGGGTTCTTGCCAGTTTTGCAAGGTATGAGATTGAGTAAGACTCAGTCGCCGACCACGGCAGCAGATAGAGAGAAGATGAGTTATGTCCCCTACGCTTCAGCCGTAGGCTCTCTTATGTATGCCATGTTGTGTACCAGACCTGATATAAACCTTGCCATAAGTTTGGTAGGGAGGTACCAAAGGGATTCCGGTATGGAACACTAGACAGCGGTCAAGAATATCCTTAAGTACCTGAAAAGGACTAAAGAAATGTTTCTCGTTTATGGAGGTGAGGAAGAGCTTGTCGTAAAGGGTTACGCCGACGCTAGCTTCGACACAGATCCGAATGACTCTAAGTCACAGACTGGATATGTATATGTTTTGAATGGTGGGGCAGTGAGCTGGTGCAGCAGCAAGCAAGAAGTTGTGGCAGCATCTACATGTGATGCGGAGTACATAGCTGCTTCAGAAGCGGCTCATCAAGAAATTTGGATGAAGGAGCTCATCACCGACCTTGGAGTGGTTCCAAGCGCGTCGGGTCCAATGACACTCTTCTGTGATAACACTGGGGCCATTGCCATAGCCAAGGAGCCCAGGTTTCACCGGAAGACGAAGCACATCAAACGCCGCTACAACTCCATCCAGGACCATGTCCAGAGTGGAGTAATAGATATTTGTAAAGTACACACGGATCTGAATATTGCAGACCCGTTGACTAAACCTCTTCCACGAGCAAAACATGATCAACACCATAATGCTATGGGTGTTTGATACATCACAATGTAACTAGATTATTGACTCTAGTGCAAGTGGGAGACTATTGGAAATATGCCCTAGAGGCAATAATAAAATGGTTACTATCATATTTCATTGTTCATGATAATAGTCTATTGTTCATGCTATAATTGTATTAACAGGAAACAGTAATACATGTGTGAATAAATAGATCACAATGTGTCCCGAGCAAGCCTCTAGTTGGCTAGCTCGTTATTCAATAGATGATCATGGTTTCCTGATCATGGGCATTAGATTTCATTGATAACGGGATCACATGATTGGGAGAATGATGTGATGGACAAGACCCAATCCTAAGCATAACACTAGATCCTATTGTTCGTATGCTAAAGCTTTTCTAATGTCAAGTGTCTTTTCCTTCGACCGTGAGATTGTGCAACTCCCGGATACCGTAGGAGGGCTTTGGATGTATCAAACGTCACAACATAACTGGGTGACTATAAAGGTGCACTACGGGTACCTCTGAAAGTGTCTGTTGGGTTGGCACGAATTGAGATCAGGATTTGTCACTCTGTGTGACGGAGTGGTATCTCTGGGCCCACTCGGTAGAACATCATCATGAGCTCAATGTGACTAAGGAATTAGTCACACGATGACGTGCTACGGAACGAGTAAAGAGACTTACCGGTAACGAGATTGAACAAGGTATAGGTATACCGATGATCGAATCTCGGGCAAGTTCTATACCGATAGACAAAGGGAATTGTATACGGGATTGATTGAATCCTTGACATCGTGGTTCACCCGATGAGATCATCGAGGAGAAAGTGGGAGCCACCATGGGTATCCAGACCCTGCTGATGGTTATTGGCCGGAGAGGTGTCTCGGTCATGTCTGCCTGTCTCCCGAACCCGTAGGGTCTACACACTTAAGGTTCGATGACGCTAGGGTTATTGGGAATTGTTATACGAGGTTAGCCAAAGTTGTTCGGAGTCCCGGATGAGATCCCGGACGTCGCGAGGAGCTCCCGAATGGTCCGGCGGTAAAGATTGATATATAGGACGGATGGTTTCGGACATCGGAAGAGTTTCGGGCATCATCGGTAATGTATCGGGACCACCGGGACCACCGGAGGTAGCCCCGGGGATCCACCGAAGGGGGGAAACGACCCCGAGAGGTAAGATGGGCCAAGTGGGGGAGGAACCAGCCCCTAGGTGGGCTGGTGCGCCTCCCCACCCAGCCCAATGCACAGGGGAGAGGGAAGGGGGGCAAACCCTAAGCCAGGTGGGCCTAAGGCCCACCAGGGGTGCGCACCACCCCTCCTCCCTGCCCTGGCCGCCGCCCCCTCTCCCATCTGGGGCTGCCGCACCCCTTGGGGGTGGGAACCCTAAGGGGTGCGCCCCCTCCCCCTCCCCCTATATATATTCGATGTTTCGAGGCTGTTTGGCACACGGTTTTCTCTCTCTCTCGGCGCAGCCCTGCCTTTCTTCCTCCTCCTCTCTGCCGGTGCTTGGCAAAGCCTTGCCGGGAGACCTCGTCTCTTCGTCGACACCACGCCGTCGTGCTGCTGGAGTTCTTCCCCAACCTCTCCCTCCTCCTTGCTGGATCAAGGTGCGGGAGACGTCATCGGGCTGCACGTGTGTTGAACACGGCGGTGTCGTAGTTCGGCACTAGATTGGAATCACACCGTGATCTGAATCGCTGCGAGTATGACTCCATCAACCGCGTTCTAGCAACGCTTCCGCTTAGTGATCTTCAAATGTATGAAGATGCACTCACCCCTCTCTCGTTGCTGGTCTCTCCATAGGAAGATCTGAATATGCGTAGGAAAAAATTTGAATTTATGCTACGTTACCCAACACAATGGTCCTTGCCACGGGGGTGCCAGCTTGTGGGGTTTCTACTGGTCCAGTCGGAGGACCAAATATCCCTCTTGAAGCGCTCGGGCCATGGCTTGTTTGTTATGGTAGCGTCGAAGGTCTTGTCGGTACGCCTTGGACGGAATGAGGGCCAGCTCCCTCTCTTCCTCTAGAAGATCCAAATTGTCTTGGCGTGCTGCTTGAGCTTTGGCTTTGTCGTACTACTCCACTCGGGGAGAATTTGACGTAAGTCACTCGGCAGGACGGCTTCCGACCCATACACCATGAAAAATGGAGTACGCCTAGTCGGACTGTTCAGAGTCATTCGCATACCCCAAAGGACGGATGGTAACTCTTCGACCCAAGCGCCAACGGTATATTTGGCGTCTCTCATCAGCGGGGCATCAGTCCCTGAAGTATCATGACATTCGCCCGTTCCGCCTGCCCATTCGACTTCGGTTGTGCCATGGAGGCGTAGTTAACCCAAGTTCCCTAGGAGTGGAAGAACTTGCGGAACTCATCTGAGTCGAAGTTGGTTCCGTTGTCGGTGATGATGTCGTGACGGACTCCGAATCTGAAGATAATCTGTCGAATGAAGCCCACGGTAGTCGCCGCGTCCAAGTTTTTGATGGGTTTAGCTTTGACCCACTTGGTGAACTTATCCACCACGACTAGCAGGTGGGTGAATCCGCTCGACCAGGTGTGCAAAGGGCCGACTATGTCGAGGCCCCATACAACGAATGGACAAGTGAGAGGAATCGTCTTCAGTGCGTATGCAGGCTTGTGCAACTGATTCTTGTAGAACTGGCACCCGACACACAAGTCCACCAAGTCCCTTGCTGCCTCATTGGCTCAGGGCCAATAAAAACCTGCTCAAAAGGCCTGGGCCACGAGGATCCGAGAGGATGCATGGTGTCCACAGGTTCCCGAGTGGATCTCGTGCAGGATTTGTAGTCCTTCCTCCGGAGAGATGTACTTTTGGCTGAATCGTGTAACGCTCTTCTTGTACAGTTTGTCTCCGAGTACTTCGAAAGCTTTTGACCGCCGAACGATCTGCCAGGCTTCCTCTTCGTTCTCGGGAAGCTCTTGTCGGAGCAAGTAAGCTAGATAAGGTTGTGTGCATTCGGGAGTAATGGCCAGCATCTCGTGGACGAGGTCAACCACGGCCGGGACGTCGATCTCAGTCGGATTAGACTGACCGATTGCTTGTGGGGGCTCTTTAATGAAGGGACCCTCCTTGATCAAGGGGCGCATAGGTGTTCGAGGAACACGCCCTTTGGAACGATCTTTGGAATGGACCCAATCTTTGCCAAGTCGTCAATCGCTTGGTTCTTGGCTTGGAACACATGGTGTAGTTCCAACCCTTCGAAGTTTTTCTCCAGCTCTCTGACTGCGTTGCGGTAGACTGTCATTGATGGGCTTCGGATGTCCCATTCCTTCATGACTTGGTTGACAACGAGATCCGAGTCGCCATAAACCATCAATCGACTGATGTCGAGTGAGATGGCCATGCGGAGCCCGTACAGGAGGGCCTCGTACTCGGCCTCGTTGTTGGATGAATCAAAGTGGATTTGGAGCACGTAGCTCAGTCAATATCCCCTGCGGGAGACTAGGACCACTCCACACCCCGAGCCATGGAGCATCGTGGATCCATCGAAGAATATGGTCCAATGCTCGGGGACAACTGGAGCCGGCTACTCTTGCTCTACTCACTCGGCAAGAAAATTTGTGGGGGCCTGAGACTTGATTGCTTTCTTGGCTTCAAACTTGATCTCAAGTGGTAGGAGCTCAATCGCCCGTTTGGCCACTTGGCCGGTTGCATCCAGGTTGTGCAGAATTTCCGCCAGGGTAGCATCATCGATGACAACGATTGAGTGATCTTGAAACTAGTCGACCAGCTTCTTCACAGTCAAGTAGATCCCATAGACCAGCTTCTGGTAGTGTGGGTACCTTTGTTTTGAAGGAGTCAGCACCTCGGAAATGTAGTAGATAGGCCTTTGTACCTTGTACGCTTTGCCCGCTTCTTCATGCTCTACAGTGAGTAAAGTGCTAACCACTTGGCTAGGGGCAGCGATGTATAGGAGCTAGGGCTCCCGGCTCCTCGGAGAAGCCAACACTGGCTGGGTGGAAAGCAGAGCTTTGAGTTGGTCGAATATGACCTGCGCTTCATCGGTCCACTCGAATCTGTCGGATTTCTTCATCAATCGCTAAAGAGGGAGGGCCTTCTCACCTAGTCTTGAGATGAAGCGACTCAGGGTTGCAAGGTAGCCCGTAAGCCTCTTCAGATTGATGATGCGCTCCGGCCGTCTCATTTGGACGATGGCTCCGATCTTGTCGGGATTGGCATCGATACCTCGTTCGGAAACAAGGAAACCGAGTAGCTTACCAGCCCGTACACCGAAGGTGCATTTGACCGGATTGAGCTTGACCCCGAAGTGTCGAAGGTTTGTGAAGGTTTCGGCAAGGTCGGCCAGGAGGTCGGAACCTTTTCCTGGACTTGACCATGATGTCATCCATGTACGCTTCAACATTCTTAGTGATCTGTTCCTACAGACATTTTTGAATCATATGCTGGAAGGTAGGTCCAACATTTTGAGACCGAATGGCACTGTGATATAACAAAAACATCTGAATGGGGGTGATGAAGGTTGTCTTTATTTCGTCAGGTCCATACATTCGGATCTGGTGGTAACTGGAGCACGCATCCAGGAACTACAGGCGTTCACATCCGGCAATGGAATCTACGATTTGATCTATGCGGGGCAGAGGGAAGTGGTCCTTCGGGCAGGCCCGATTGAAGGGGCTTGAAGTCAATACACATTTGGAGTGAATTGTTCTTCTTTGGCACCAGGACCATGTTCGCCAACCACTCGGAGTGGTAGACCTCGCGGATGAACTCGGTAGCTAGGAGCTGAGTGATCTCTTAGTCGATTGCCCTACGCTTCTCTACAGAGGAGTGGCGCATGTGTTCCTTGACGGGCTTGACCTTCGAGTCCACTCAGACGTGATGCTCAGCCAGCTCCCTCGAAACCCCCGTCATGTTAGACGGCTTCCATGCAAAGATATCCCAGTTCTCACGGAGGAACTGGATGAGCTCGGCTTCCTATTTCTCTCTGAGTGAGGTCTAGATGTTGGTCGAGAAGCACTCAGATCGGTGGGGTGGAAGTGGACCTGCTTTGTCTCACCAACCGACTGAAAGGTGGATTCAGTAGCTAGCCGCTTCGACTTGAGCACATCTGCGGTGTCCACTGCCTTCTTGTACCCATCAAGCTCGGCTGCAAGGACACATCAAGCTTGTCCATTTCCTTTTTGTACCCATTAAGCTTAATATACACGTAACATGGGCGGGCCACGAAACGTGTGTAGGCGGGCCTACCCAGGATGGCGTGATAGGCACTGCGAAAGTCAACCACTTCGAATGTTAACCTCTCCTTGCGAAATTTTTCTCGCTGCCGAATACGACGCTCAAAGTGATATGGCCGAGTGATTCGGCCTTCTTCCCGGGGATGACCCTGTGGAACTGCATGTTACTCTTGCTCAATCAGGACAACGAGATGTCCATGGCTTTGATAGTGTCCATGTAGTTGATGTTGAGGCTGCTGCCTCCGTCCATGAGGACTTTCCGCAGTCGGAACCCATTGATCGCATGATCGACCACTAGTGCCTGCCTCCTGGGGGTGGCTATGTTGGCGGGGTGGTCCGACTAGTCGAATGTGATGTGTGTCTTCGCCCAGTCGAGGTTCTTTGTGAAAGTCGGGGCTGCCATGTTCACCTCCCGATTAATAACCTTCAATCGGCTCTTGCTGTCGACGTCAGCGAAGATCATGAGGGTCTCCTCAATGTTCGGATACCCGAAGGCGTCCGCTGGGTCATCCTCATTTTCCTTGTCCCCGAAGGGCTCTCCGCCCATCTCCTTCTGGAGCAGGCGGCAATCGTGAGTTGTGTGCTTGGCGGGGATGGTCTCCCCCTCCTCGTCCTTGCGAGAATGAATCAGACACAGCTGCTCCAAAATGCTGCACTTGGACTCGGCCTTCTTTTTGCCAGCCCAGTCATTCTTCTTCTTTTTGGATTTATTTTGGCTCTGCCCTGGGACGGCAGCTACTTCTGCTTTGCCCGATTGGTCGCCTTTTCTCTTTTGCTTCTTCCCAACGTTGCCCGTCTGAGGGGTTTCACTAGCTCGACCTTTGCCGCTGCAGAGGCAGTCTTCTACTTCGCCATTCGCGTGCCGATTGGCGATCTCCATGGCCTGACTGAGGGACAGGTCCCTTGATCGGCCAAACTTGAGAATTATTTCTCGATACCGAGTGCTCGATGACATTATCAACGGTGTTGTGAAGTGTGGTCCACCACTGGATGTACTCCCTAAGAGTCTCGTTGCTCTTATGGACACAATGTTGCAGCTCCTTTAATCTGCATGGGCGCTTGTATGTGTCCTTGAAGGTCTTGACGAATACTCAAGTGAGATCGACCCAGCTGTGTATGATGCTAGAGGGCAACCGGTTGAGCCACACCCTTGCGGACCCCTCCAACATTAGGGGCAGATGCTTCATAGCGATGTAATCGTCGCTGCTGCTGATCTGGACAGCTACTCGGTATTATTCCAGCTAGATCTTTGGCTTTGACTCACCATTGAACTTTCCAATCCCCGTGCCAACCGTAAGTTGGAGAGGATTTCAGCCTCGCAGATGTGTCGGCCAAAGCACTCGAGGCCGGACACTACCTGGCCAGCTCGCAATCGATCAACCATGTGTTGCATGATTATAGACCGAGCATTGAACTCGGGGGTCCGGTAGTAGTCACCCTCATTACCCCGGCGCCGATTAGTGCTTGGCCTACGGTCATGAGGATGGCGGTCGAGTGAGACACTTCCCTGGGGAGGTGACCTGCTTCGGTCTCGGTGACCTTGCCTCCGGTCTTCATGGGAGCCTCTCGGAAGAGGAGGAGACCTTTGGAGTCGTATATGCATATGCGGGCTATGAGTCGACTGCACGGTGTCCGCCTAGACGGACTTGATGTGAATGCGATGTCGCGACTGCGACACTGCGGAATTCTGTTGCATGGCAGTCTTTAACAGAGCTTTGATATGTCACTCGGCTGAATTGAATCAGCAATCCAAGTGGCCACGTCCAGGTTCAGCAGAGGTATCTGCATTACCTCGATGTGACGTTGGCGGTCATTCGGAAACAACTGCTTGTGATTGCGGCTGAGCTCGGCTACTGCCACATGGCCCGAGCATCGAGCGACCACTGGACTCGCCCGAGGCTCTCATGCTCGGCCAGATTGGCCAGACGCACGTTCTCTAGCGTGATATCCTCCGGGGTGTTCCAGGTGATGCGAGTGCGGAGAGCTTCATCACTCCTCCGCCGAAGTTCTTTCAATTCTACTCGACGAGTGGCTGCCAAACGTTGTGGTTGTCACCGTCGTGGCGACGTTCCCCGCCGTCATGCACGGGAGAGTTCTCCGTGGCGTAACCTGTGTTGCCTCCCTCAGCCATCACAATCTCGGCGGCTACCCAGCTGCTTTCGCAGTTAGAGTCGCCGAGTGACTCCTCACTTGATGATGGGAAGAGGCTGACGGTGGGCTCATTAGAGCTGAGCATGGGCACCTGCCCGGAAATGGCCTGATTGGCCATGGTGTGCTTGATCCACTGTTGCATCGGCAAGTGCCTGATGACCCACAAGTGTAGGGGATCTATCGTAGTCCTTTCGATAAGTAAGAGTGTCGAAACCAACGAGGAACAGAAAGAAATGACAAGCGGTTTTCAGTAAGGTATTCTCTTCAAGCACTGAAATTATCGATAACAAATAGTTTTGTGATAAGGTAATTTGTAACGGGTAACAAGTAAAAATTGTAACTAAGGTGCAGCAAGGTGGCCCAATCCTTTCTGTAGCAAAGGACAAGCATGTACAAACTCTTATATAAAGAAAAGCGCTCCCGAGGACACATGGGAATTTATTTCAAGCTAGTTTTCATCATGCTCATATGATTCGCGTTCGTTACTTTGATAATTTGATATGTGGTTGGACCAGTTCTTGGGTGCTGCCCTTACTTGGACAAACCTCCCAGTTATGATTAAACTCTCTCGCAAGCATCCGCAACTACGAAATAGGAATTAAGATCAATCTAACCATAGCATTAAACATATGGATCCAAATCAGCCCATTACGAAGCAACGCATAAACTAGGGTTTAAGCTGTTGTCACTCTAGAAACCCATCATCTACTTATTACTTCCCAATGAAATCCTCTAGGCCCGAACGATGGTGAAGTGTCATGTAGTCGACGTTCACATGACACCACTAGAGGAGAGACAACATATAACTTATCAAAATATCAAACGAATACCAAATTCACATGATTACTTATAATAAGACTTATCCCATGTCCACAGGAACAAACGTAACTACTCACAAAGCATATTCATATTCATGATCAGAGGAGTATTAATAATCATTAAGGATCTGAACATATAATCTTCCAGCAAATAAACCAACTAGCATCAACTACAAGGAGTAATCAACACTACCAACAACCCACATGTACCAATGTGAGGTTTTGAGACAAAGACCTGATACAAGAGATGAATTAGGGTTTGGAGAGGAGATGGTGCTGATGAAGATGTTGATGGAGATTGACCCCCTCTCGATGAGAGGATCGTTGGTGATGACAATGCTTTGATTTCCCCCTCCGGGAGGGAAGTTTCCCCGACGGAATAGCACCGCCGGAGCTCTAGATTTGTTCTGTCAAAGTTCCGCCTCAAGACGGCAGCGTCGCATCCCGAAAGGTCTGATTTGATTTTTTCCATGTCAAAACCCTTCATATAGGAGAAGATGGGCACCTAAGGCCTGCCAGAGGGCCCAGAAGCCTGCATGGCGCGGCCAGGGGGTAGGTCGCGCCCCTAGCTTGTGGCCACCTGGTGGGTCTCCTCCGGTACTTCTTTTGCCCATTATTTTTATATATTCCAAAACAATTCTCCATAACTTTTCTAGACTTTTCGAGCTGTGCCGAATAGGTCTCTTAGCTTTACTCCTTTTGCTTTCCAGCTGCAGGCGTTCTCCCTCTTCATGTAAATCTTGTAAAATAAGAGAGAAAAGGCATAAGTATTGTACCATAATGTGTAATAACAGCCCATAATGCAATAAATAATGCTATAAAGGCATGGTGCAAAATGGACGTATCAACTCCCCCAAGCTTAGACCTCGCTTGTTCTCAAGCGAAAACCGAGATCAATAAATATGCCCACATGTTTAGAGATAGAGGTGTCAATAAAATAAAATACGGACATGATGGCATCATGATTATCTTTAGAACAACAATACATATTTACATAGAATATCTTATACTGAAGTAACAATTCATTCACAAGGTAAAGTATGAATCAAGAACTCTATTGAGAACTGACAAACTATGACTTCAGTCATTGAGGCCATTCCAATTTATCGCAACGTAGTAAAGAGTCAATATAAGAGCTTGTAAAGCAAATCCACATACTCAATCATCTTATAGTCTTTCATAATTGCTAACACTCATGCGGTACCTATCAGGTCAAAGCTTCAATCGGACACAAAGAAAGATAGGGGCTTATAGTTTTGCCTCCCAACTATTTACCTCAAGGGTAATGTCAACAATAATAACTCATGATCACCCACATCCGAGTGGATATATTCGTCTAGATCATTCCCCAACACAGGACGCTTGCCAAAAGATAAAGGCGAAATAAAGGAAATGGTGAAAATCACCACCACTCTTACATAAAGGTAAGTACTAGAAAGTAAAAGTAACAGATAGGCCCTTCGCAGAGGAAAGCAGAGGTTGTCATGCACTTTTATAGTTGGATGCATAATCTCTTAATGCAAAATAACATCACTTTATATTGCCCCTTGTGATAAAGAACTTTATTATGCAGTCCGTCGCTTTTATTACTTCTATATCACAAGTTCGTATAAAGTTTAATTTCCTCGCACTAATAAACTACACATATTTAAGGAGCATTTATTTATTGCTTTCACCGATGACAACTTACTTGAAGGATCTTACTCAATCCATAGGTAGCTATGGTGGACTCTCAAGGCAAAACTGGGTTAAATGTTTTTGGACGCACAAGTAGTATCTCTACTTGGTGTAGGAGTTTATTTTGGCTAATATGAGGTGGAATCCTGCAACACATGTTGAAGTATCTACAACCATATAACTTCTATTCGGAAATAAGCAAACATAACTCATTATGTTGTCTTCCTTGTCCAACATCAACCTTTTGGCATATTTTAATGAGTGCTCACAATCACAAGAGATGTCTAAGATAATATATTTATATGTGAACCTCTCTTTCTTTATTACTTCCTTTTAATTGCAACAATGACCAATAGATTTGTTTGCCAACTCACAAAAAATTTCAAACAACATACTTTTTATATGTGAAATTATCACTCCCCATAAGATCATTAAGTATGCTCTATTGCTTTTATTCTATACTTCTTTCTATTTATTTTTCTTAAGATCATAGCAAACAAGCAAAGCCCTCAATTCAAAACTATTCTTTATTATATAACTATCGAACTTGCTTACATATGGGGAACAAAAAGAAAAACTTAAAACTAGATCACACTAAAACTTTATTCTATTAGATCAAGATATCACTAAAAGGATCAAACGAAAAGAAAAACAAAAAATAAAAAAGGTGTGATGATGATATGATGCCGTGGCACCTCCCCCAAATTTGGCACAAGCCAAGGGGAGTGCCCATACCCATGTGTTCAGTTGTCTTCCTTCGGTGGTGGTGATGTTTGAGTTGGTGAGGTTGAAGGTTTGTCCTCCGTCTTCCAAGGCATGGGCGCACCATTGTGAAAAGATGAACTAGTCTCCGGGATCCTCAAGCCTGCAGCCAAACTTATTTTCTTAAATTTGTATTCATACTCACAGTTTTTGTTTTGCAGGTCATAGATCTGGGCTTGGAGGTGCTCGATTTCCTCGTAAATCTTGAAGATGTGTTCTCAGAGGTCCTTGGCATCTAGCTAGTGCTTATGGGTAAACTCCGTGATCATCAGGTGATTGGCATTAAGTCCTCGTTCCACCATCCCTCGGCACTTGAAGACTTGTTGCTCCATCACTTCGAGCCTTATCTCCATGCTTCTGGTCTTCTTTGGCCCCTTAACATCACGGATGTGCAGCACCCCCTCATGCATCTCAATGTTTTGAGGGTGTTGCAACACCTCCAAAAGGTAGGGGTTGATGACCCTCTCAAAGAACTTGTCCTTTAGGGAACTTGAAGACGTCATGTTGGTCTAAATCTGTTACAGAAACGGCTCGAAACGAAAACAGGAGATATTGTCGAGATACACAGGTCAAAACCTTCGGGATATTATATAATGAATTTTTGCCGACCCAAAGGAGTATTCCACAAGGAAATGGAGTTTGGACGGTGCACGGGATGGCCACAAGCCCGCAGTGCGCGACCAGGGGGTAGCCCTCGCCCCCTCGCTTGTCGCCTCCTCGTGCACGCTTCAGACTGCTTTAAATTTTCCTAATTTTTTAAATATTCCAAAACAGGTAAAAATTGCCATTGAAAACGTTTTGGAGTCGGTTTGCTTACCGTATCACATACCTATTCCTTTTTGGAGTCTGAGACGTTCTCATAGGTCTCCCTAATGTACTCTTCCGGAGTTATGGTATTGATAATGTTAGTTTCAACATTTATGGGTGTACCTGAGATATAATGTTTGATCCTTTGCCCATTTACCACCTTGGGATTTGTGCCTTCGGCATTGATAATCTTTATGGCACCGGAACGATAAACTTCCTCGATAATGTAAGGCCCTTCCCATTTAGAGAGAAGTTTTCCTGCAAAAAATCTTAAACGAGAGTTGTATAGCAAGACATGATCACCTACATTGAATTCACGCTTTTGTATCCTTCTATCATGTCATCTCTTAACTTTTTCTTTAAACAACTTAGCATTCTCATAGGCGTGGGCTCTCCATTCATCAAATGAGCTAATGTCAAATAACATCTTCTCATCGGCAAGTTTAAAATCATAATTAAGCTCTTTAATTGCCCAATAAGCTTTATGTTCTAGCTCTAAAGGTAAGTGACATGCCTTACCATAGACCATTTTATAAGGAGACATACCCATAGGGTTTTTGTATGCGGTTCTATAAGCCCATAATGCATCATCAAGTTTATTAGACCAATTTTTTCTAGATCTATTAACTGTCTTTTGCAAGAACAACTTAATATCTCTATTGCTCAATTCTACTTGCCCACTAGACTGGGGATGATAAGGAGATGCAACTCTATGATTAACATCATACCTATTAAGAAATTTACGGAAAGCACCATGAATAAAGTGTGAACCACCATCAGTCATTAAATATCTAGGGACTCCAAATCTATGGAAAATAAGTTCTTTCAACATTTTAATAGAAGTGTTATGGTCAGCACTACTAGTTGGAATAATTTCTACCCACTTAGTAACATAATCAACAACAACTAGAATATGAGTATACCCGTAGGATTTTGGAAAAGGTCCCATATAATCAAAACCCCAAACATCACATGGTTCTATAAGAAGAGATTAATTCATAGGCATTTCGTGACGTCTACTAATATTACCTATTCTTTGACATTCATCACAAGACAAGACAAACTTACGGGCATCCTTGAAGAGAGTAGGCCAATAAAAACCAGACTGTAGTACCTTGTGTGCAGTTCTATCTCCAATGTGATGTCTTCCGTAGGCCTCGGAGTGACACTTATATAGGATATGTCCCTGTTCATGCTCAGGTACACAACATCTAATAATACCTTCTACTCCTTCTTTATAAAAGTGTGGATCGTCCCAAAAGTAATGTCTTAAATCATAGAAGAACTTTTTCTTTTGTTGGTATATGAAACTAGGCGGTATAAATTTAGCAACAATGTAATTAGCATAATCATCATACCAAGGAGCATTGCGTGAAGCATTTATAACATCTTGTTGTTCATCAGGAAAGCTATCATCAATAGGTAGTGGGTCATCAAGAACATTTTCTAATCTAGACAAGTTATCTGCTATGGGGTTATCAGTGCCCTTTCTATCAATAATATGCAAATCAAATTCTTGTAGCGGAACGACCCATCTAATAAGTCTTGGTTTACCATCTTTCTTTTTCATAAGGTACTTAATAGCAGCATGATTTGTGTGAACAGTTACCTTGGAATCAACAATATAAGGTCTAAACTTATCGCAAGCAAACACAACTGCTAAAAATTCCTTTTCAGTGGCTGTGTAGTTTCTTTGAGCACTATCTAGAGTTTTACTAGCATAATGGATAACATTTAATTTCTTATCAACTCTTTTTCCTAGAACAGCACCAACAGCATAATCACTAGCATCAAACATAATTTCAAAGGGTAGGTTCCAGTCAGGTGGTTGAACAACAGGTGTAGTTATCAAGGCTTTCTTAAGAATTTCAAATGCTTCTACGCAATCATCATCAAAAATGAATGGAATATCCTTCTGCAAAAGATTAGTGAGAGGCATAGAAATTTTAGAGAAGTCTTTAATAAATCTCCTATAGAAACCAACATGACCAAGGAAACTTCTTATACCTTTAATATCTGTTGGACACGTAATTTTTTCAATAGCATCAACTTTAGCTTTAGCAACTTCAATGCCTCTTTCAAAGATTTTATGTCCCAAGACAATGCCTTCATTAACCATAAAGTGGCCCTTCTTCCAATTCAAGACAAGATTAGTTTCTTCACATCTGTGTAAAACTCGATAAAGTTTGCTCAAGCAATCATCAAAAGAAGTTCCGTAAACGGAAAAAACATCCATGAAAACCTCAACAATCTTTTCACAAAATTTAGAGAATATATCCATCATACATCTTTGAAAGGTAGCAGGTGCATTGCATAAACGAAAAGGCATACATCTATAAGCAAAGGTATCGAAAGGGCAAGTAAAAGTGGTTTTATGTTGATCCTCTTTTGATACAGGTATTTGAGAGAAACCAGAGTAACCATCTAGAAAGCAAAAATGTGTATGTTTGGATAATCTTTCTAGCATTTGATCAATAAAAGGTAGCGGATAATGATCTTTCCTAGTTGCCTTATTTAATTTCCTGAAATCAATTACCATTCTATATCCTATAACAATTCTTTGTGGGATTAATTCATCTTTGTCATTAGGAACAACGGTAATACCTCCCTTTTTAGGGACACAATGAACGGGACTAACCCATCTACTATCAACAATAGGATAAATTATACCTGCCTCTAGAAGCTTCAGTATTTCATTTCTTACCACTTCCTTCATTTTATGATTTAATCGTCGTTGGTGATCAACAACTGGTTTAGCATCAGGCTCCATATTGATTTTGTTGTGACATAGAGTGGTACTAATGCCCTTAAGATCATCAAGAGTATATCCATTAGCGGCACGGTGCTTCCTCGGAGTTCTCAATAATCTCTTTTCTTCATGCTCTGAAAGGTTAGCACTAATAATAACAAGATATATCTCTTTTTCATCAAGATAAGCATATTTCACAGTATCAGGTAATTCTTTAAGCTCAAACACGGGATCACCCTTGGGTGGAGGAGGATCCCCGAGTATTTCGACAAACAAGTTGTGTTTCAGGATAGGCTGGTGATCAAAGAAAGTCTCATCTATTTCACTCCTTTCATTCATATACATATGATTTTCATGGTCTAGCAAATATTATTCTAAGGGATCGGTAGGAGGCACAACAATAGAAGAGAGACCAATAATTTCATCTTTACTAGGCAATTCTTTGTCATGGGGTTGTCTATGAAATTTAGAGAAATTAAACTCATGAGATGCATCCCCAAAACTTACAATAATCGTTTCTTTTTCAAAATCAATCTTAGCATTAACAGTATTAAATAAGGGTCTACCGAATATAATGGGACAAAAATCATCTTGTGGGAACCAAGAATAAGAAAATCAGTAGGATACTTTATTTTCCCACACAAGACATCAACATCTCTAACAATCCCAATTGGTGAAATAGTATCTCTATTAGCAGGCTTGATGGTAACATCAATTTCCTCTAATTCGGTGGTGCAATATCATTCATAATTTCTTGGTATAAGGTAAACGTAATTGCACTCGCACTAGCACCCACATCACATAAGCCATGATAACAATGCTCTCCTATTTTAACAGAAATGACAGGCATGCCAACAACAGATCTATGTTTACCCTTAGTATCAGGTCTAGCAATTCTAGCGGCTTGATCACAGAAGTGAATGACATTCCCATCAATATTGTCAACCAAGAGATCTTTAACCATAGCAATATTAGGTTCAACTTTAATTTTTTTTTAGGAGGTATAGGTGTGCTAGTACAACTCTTATGAACCACACTTGAAGCTTTAGCATGTTCCTTTATCCTAACAGGAAATGGTGGTTTCTCAATATAATCTTTAGGAATAACAGGATCAACATTATAAATAGTAGTTTATTCTTCAACATTAATAGGTTCTACCACTTGAACTTCAATGGGAAGATGATATTTAAACAACTTATACTTGGGGAGATCAACATGAGTAGCAAAAGATTCATAAAATGAAGCTACTACCTCAGAGTCAAGTCCATATTTAGTGCTAAAATCACGAAAAACATCGGCGTCTATAAAGGATTTACCACAGTCAAATTTAAGGCTTATACCTGGCTCATTACCTTTGTTGAGTTCCCAATATTTAGAGTTGCATTTTCCCAATAAGTCCCATTTGTATTCAATATCTTTCTTCATAAAGGAACCAGCACAAGAAGTGTCGAGCATGGATTGATCATTACGAGAGAGCCGAGTATAAAAATTCTGAATAATAATTTCTCTCGGGAGCTCATGATTGGGGCATGAATATAACATTGACTTAAGCCTCCCCCAAGATTGGGCGATTCTTTCTCCTTCACGAGGCCAAAAATTATAGATATAATTTTGATCACGATGAACAAGATGCATAGGATAAAACTTCTGATGAAATTCCAATTTCAATCGGTTTGTAGTTCCATGATCCAATATCATCACATGGACTATACCATGTCAAAGATTTTCCTTCAAAGATAAAGGAAAGACCTTCTTCTTGACATCATCCTCGGGCTGACCTGCAAGCTTAAATAATCCACAAACTTCATCCACATAGATTAGGTGCAAATCAGGATGTAGTGTTTCATCTCCTACATAAGGATTAGCTAGCAGTTTTTGTATCATACCTGAAGGAATTTCATAATAAATATATTCTGTAGGTGCAGTAGGTTGAGGAGAATATTTTTGTGCTACCGGTCAGCATGAAGATACCCTGAACAAGGTCCTCAAAGGATTATTTTCCATAGTGACAAGTGACAGTAAATTTCAGCATAGTATATAAATTTTTCCTAACCAAGTTCCACTTACCAAAGGTGCTTCACTCCCCGGCAACGGCGCCAGAAAAGAGTCTTGATGACCCACAAGTGTAGGGGATCTATCATAGTCCTTTCGATAAGTAAGAGTGTCGAAGCCAACGAGGAGCGGAAGGAAACGAAAAGCGGTTTTCAGTAAGGTATATCTGCAAGCACTGAAATTATCAATAACAAATAGTGTTGTGATAAGGTAATTTGTAACGGGTAACAAGTAACAATTGAAACTAAGGTGCAGCAAGGTGTCCCAATCCTTTTTGTAGCAAAGGACAAGCCTGGATAAACTCTTATATAAACAAAAGCGCTCCCGAGGACACATGGGAATTTATGTCAAGCTACTTTTCATCATGCTCATATGATTCACGTTCGTTACTTTCATAATTTGATATGTGGGTGGATCGGTGCTTGAGTGCTGCCCTTACTTGAAAAACCTCCCACTTCTGATTAACCTCTCTCACAAGCATCCGCGACTACGAAATAGGAATTAAGATAAATCTAACCATAGCATTAAACATACGGATCCAAATCAGGCCCTTACGAAGCAACGCATAAACTAGGGTTTAAGCTTCTGTCACTCTAGCAACCCATCATCTACTTATTACTTCGCAATGCCTTCCTCCAGGCCCATATAATGGTGAAGTGTCATTTAGTCGACGTTCACATGACACCACTAGAGGAGAGACAACATATAACTTATCAAAATATCGAACGAATACCAAATTCACATGATTACTTATAACAAGACTTATCCCATTGCCTCGGGAACAAACGTAACTACTCACAAAGCATATTCATATTCATGATCAGAGGAGCATTAATGATCATTAAGGATCTGAACATATAATCTTCCACCAAATAAACCAACTAGCATCAACTACAAGGAGTAATCAACACTACTAGCAACCCACAGGTACCAATCTCAGGTTTTGAGACAAAGATCGGATACAAGAGATGAACTATGGTTTGGAGAGGAGATGGTGTTGATGAAGATGTTGATGGAGATTAACCCCCTCCCGGTGAGAGGATCATTAGTGATGATGATGGTTTCACTTTCCCCCTTCGGGAGGGAAGTTTCCCCGACGAAATAGCTCCACCGAAGCTCTAGATTGGTTATGTAGAAGTTATGCCTCGAGAGGGCGGCATCGCGTCCCGAAAGGTCTGATATGATTTTTCCACGTCAAAACGCTTCATATAGGAGAAGATGGGCATCGGAGGCCTGCCAGGGGGCCCAGAAGCCTGCAGGGCGCGACCAGGGGGGAGGTTGCGCCCCCTGGCTTGTGACCACCTGGTGGGTCTCCTCCAGTACTTCGTTCGCCATTATTTTTTATATATTCCAAAACAATTCTCCATAACTTTTCAAGACTTTTGGAGCTATGCAGAATAGGTCACTCAACTTTGCTCCTTTTCCAGTCCAGAATTCCAGCTGCCGACATTCTCCCTCTTCATGTAGATCTTGTAAAATAAGAAATAAAAGGCATAAGTATTGTACTGTAATGTGTAATAACAACCCATGATGCAATAAATAATGATATAAAAGCATGATGCAAAATGGACGTATCAGCATGCGGAGCGCTTTGCGATGAACAGCAATGGAGCGTGAGGGTGCCGAGTGATACAACACCGATGGCTGCCGGATGAGGACTCCATGGGCGACTGCGCTGACATCTGACATACCTTGTCCAGGGAGCGCAGACACACCGAGTCGTCGATGATGAAGCTGAGGAACCGAAGAGGATCTCTATCCCGAGTGTCATCATGTTGAAGAATAATGCATAAATCTCTAATGTGTTGGATTTGCTAGACGCGCAACCCAATGGTGTGCGCCAACTCACGTGGGAATGATCGTGACAATAGGACCTAGGGGTGCAAACAAGGGGGTAAAGTCTAGCTAGGCGCAGTGGATACACTCGGATGTACGAGGTCACGCCTCACTCGGAGGTGGTAATAACCCTACGTCTCGAGCCCTGAGGCTGATGTTTGCTTATTGAGTATGAAGGATTACAAGCTGCTGAACCCTTGAGCTAGAGCCCGGGAGTGGCTTATATAGTTGTTGCCACAACCGAACGAGCTTCATTACAAGGTAATTAATGCTAATAAACAGGGAAGTTACTAGAAATGGTAGCTATAACTCTCGACGTTACTGGTAACGCGGGCCTTCACTTCACTTCATGTGATGTATTAAGTCTTTAGCCTCTTCGGTGCCTTCACCTTGCTGTGGTCCGAGTGCCAGGATGCGTCCGACTGACACAAGGTGATCCGAGTGACTGCGGGCAGTCCGAGTGACGGTTGCTGAACCGAGTGAGGTCGAGGCTGCAATCGGTAACTTTAGAGACACTGATGTCCATAAGGGGTCCTAGGTGGGCCTAGGGAAGCAGGTTTGTAGGCCTACCCCTAATGTACAACCCCATCACTGAGCTTATGGAAACTTTAACCTATTTTGATGTTTTTTTCTTTCACGAGGCGGGACATCCTATTGTACGAGGTGTTCTATGTGGTGGTTCCACTCGGGAAATCTCCAATCCGCAGTTCGGCATCTTTCCCACCGAGCGGCACCTTGGTGTTGTCAAAAAAACTCAATGGATGAACTTGTTCACAAGGAGATACAATCCTTGGGTCGTCCACGTTGCCCAACCCAAGTCTTGGGGGCTACTGGTTATACATCTCGTCGAAGAATAATTTGCACCAATCGAAAAAATCCACAAAAATCAACACACGGCCGAGGTGGTGCACCACCTCGAAAGCAGTCTAGCATAAAGCTCGGATGCAAGTAGCTAGCTCCATAGAGGGCAAATCGGGCGTTGGATCTCGGCTACAAAAAGACACTTCGGATGCAGTCCTGTGTTGGAGCTTGGATTCAAGAAGACACCACCGCATGGGACACACTTTAAACCCGAGGTGTGGCCCAAAAGTAATGAAGCATTAATAAAGGTTGATAACCTAAAGGGGCTCCTCGGATGGATGATGTGTGAAATCTTCGGATTCACCTCGATGATCCTCAAGATCGGTGATGGGAAGATTTGTTGAACCAGTTTTCAAGACCGACGACCAAAGACGAAGAACTATTCGGAATAACCGAGGATTGTCCCCTACTTGAAGACCGGTTTAGGAGGCAACTGACCGTGTCCTGGACTAGGGGGTACTCACCACGTCGTCTCCCGACCAGTGGGTCGGGCCGAGGACCCCCATGGCGGTTCACTAATGGGCCACTTCGGGCAACCCATGACATATACGAGGAAGATTCCATAAAACATGCAGATCAAGACAAGGACTCCTCTCTACCGAGATGGTCGACTAGGACTCTTGTTATCCTAGGCTCCTCGTGTATTATATAAGATGAGGCCAAGCTAGTCAATAAATCATTAGACACATCAAAAGAATCATTATAATACTCATCTATGGTTTAGTCATCTGATCTCGTCGTAGATCGACTCTGTAATCATCGTACACACATCAATATAATCAAGCATGACGTAGGGTTTTACCTCTTTGAGAGGGCCCGAACGTGGGTAAATAATGTCCCCGTGTTTCCTATTCCCCATTGATCCGAGATCCACAGCTCAGGCCCCCTACTCGAGATCCGCCGGTTTTGACACCGACACCGTCCGAGCATATGCTCTGGTTCCTCAAGAGCTAGGGAAATGGTACACCGGATGTCCGGTTATACTTTATGGGGGTGGGTAGTTGCCAATGAGGGAGGTAACCCTATCCCGCCAGTGGTTCCTATCCACTCGCCGAGTCACAGCATGGCCCAGGATCAATAGGGTCGTTATCATGTTGATGTCCCCTAGGGTCATCGTCATCTCACCACACGGGATATGGAAAGTGTGCGTCTCAGGCCACCACTAGACTAACAAAGTTGTGAGGGCTGAGTGGACGAGCATCAGTGGCAAACGCTTGAACTGCGGCACGAAACCCAATAGTCGGGCTCTCTTGAAGTACGACACATAGCGCTCGTCGTACTGCATCTCAACGGCCTTCGTGTGACCCCTCATTCGTAATGGCGGGATCATCTATCAAAATGTAGACATAAATAATTAGTAACTTATTTCAGCAAATCAAAATCTTTGCTTCAAGAACTGGATCATAGTAATTACCATTCCATTCTCTATGAAATGGGTGTGATGACCATTGTCGAACGCAAGGTCAAGCAAGGTGTACTTAGTGCCAATGTTATCCGCGAGTGGAGGCCTCCTAAAACAATTGCAAATGAACATGTCATATTCAACGAACATGCTCATATCATTTTCATGATTTATCATATATTCAACAAACATCCATATCACATTTAACCAATATAAAGGATCAATACAAATGAGGCATATTCAACTCACATCACTCATTCACCATGCGTGATTTTTTAACATCATTCATTCATTTATTCATCATTTGTACAAAAATGAAATACACATATCCATAATTCACCAAAATCCATCATATTCAAACAATGCAATATATGCATATTATTCGTTCATTCAACAATATCTATCATATGTAGCCAACTAGTTAGAATCCCCCAACATACATCATATGACATCCATTCATGAAAAAAAAATGAACTAGGGTTCATCTAGAAACTACATAGAATCCCACCAACTATTTACTAGAGTTCGTATTTAACCCTATACATCATATATTAATACACTAAGCTCCCCAATTTTATAGGCCTCACAATCAACTAAGGTATCCAAATTGACATTGGGTCACTCGATTTTGACGGGGTCAACAATTTCTCAAGAGCTCTCACATTCTATTCTTTTACCCTCCCTAATTTTAGAGGCCTCACAATAAATTTAGGACTTCAATTTGAAATTGGGTCACTCAATTTTAGAGGCCTCACAATCGATTGAGATCTTCAAATTGAGACTGGTCACTCGATTTTGACCAGGCCAACAATTTCACAAGGAGCTCCCTCATTCTATTATTTTAAGCTCCCTAAGTTTAGAGGCCTCATAATAAATTGAGGACTCCAATTTCAAATTGGGTCACTGAATTTTAGAGGCCTCACAATCAATTGAGGTCTCCGAATTGAAATTCGGTCACTTGATTTTGACCGGGTAACCAACTTCTCAGGGAGCTCTCTCATTCTGTTATTTTAAGCTCCTAAATTTCAAGGCCTCACAATAAATTGAGGACTCCAATTTAAAATCGGGTCATAGAATTTTTACCGAGTCAATAATTTCTTAAGGAACTCTCTCATTCTATTCTTTTAATTCACGATGCTCCTTAACTATGAGCTCTCCTATTTGATTGAGGTATTTAATTTATTTGGTTGATACTTTGACAGAGTAAATCTCATCAACCAACTTATAAAAACATATCCATATCACGCTCTCCGTACCATATAGAAAAAAGAAGTTAAAGCATGCAACCATTGATGTAGACAATTTTGCCTCATAAGTAAGGATTATTTAGTAGATAAACCAGAATCACACCGCAAAAGGCCCCATAACAGTGCATTATAAATAAATATAAAACATGCACCGTTATCTCTTGAACTGGCCAAACCAAATAGTCCATCAGTTTGAAATATAAGTTGTATTAGTTTTTGAAAAGATAATTGTTTAACTTTGACTAAATTCATTTCATGATAAAGCTAATGACAATGATTTGATATACTTGTTTGCAAATTTGGTGAAAATTAGAGGTTTATTTAAAAAAACAAATGCACATACTATTTTGAAATAGAGAGAGTAGTTTTCTTATGAAAATTCAATAACACTAACGACGCAGTAAAGCGCGCCCAACCCTTCTAGTATAGAATATAGCTAAACAAACCTAGGATCAACCAAATTGAAAATCTAATAGAAAAATAGGGTTCTTTCGTACCAAATAATGCATCGAACCAAAAACTATTTTACTAAAACTAATTGGAGGGGTTGAAAGAGCTTACTTTTCTCGTTTCGGATCCATCTCGATCGGCAAAAAATCGTGAAAAAACAAAGTAGATCCGAAGGGGATGGTGGAGGGGATGAGAAAAAAGAGGCAAGAAAAGAACCCTTTGTTCATGCAGAGGAATGGGAGGAAGAACATGGGGTGGGCGAACCGGCATCACAGCTTCTAACTGTCGAGATCCCCCTATGAATCGCCTACCGCGAGAAGCCTCGACGGTAGGTTATATAAGAGAAACTCCAACTGGCCGACCAAAATGGACGTGTACTATTTTCACATTTTGTCAGTTTGGGTCGTCTCGAAGGACATTCGCGTTCGCTTTTGTAATTGGGTCGGCGCTTGTGCCCAGCACGACCAGTGACCCATTTTTAGGCGGTGCAAAAAAAACATAAGTAAACATATTAAAAATATAGGAACCATTAGTTAAACATTTAATGCCGCCCTCGAAGGCTAGTGATAGTCCACATTACATTAAACAAAAAATTAAATAAACTAAAAACAAGGAGGCGCGCTTCCCTTTGCGTCTGATACGTCTCCAACGTATCTATAATTTTTGATGGTTTCATGCTATTATCTTGTCAGACTTTGGATGTTTTGCATGCCTTTTATATATTTTTTGGAACTAACTTATTAACTCACTGCCAAGTGTCAGTTCTTGTTTTTTCATGTTTTTGACCCCTTTCGGAGGAGATTTTGAAACGGAGTCCAAACGGAATAAAATCCCCAAAAAGAATTTTTCTGTAACGGAAGAAAATCAGGAGACTTGAGAGCCAAGGCAGGGGGCCCGAGGGGCTCCACAAGCCACCACCCCGCGGCCAGGGGGGAGGTCGTGGCCCACAGGCTTGTGGGCCCCCTGGTCACCCTTTGCCCTAGGGGTAGCGCCTATATATTCCCTAAAAATCACAAAAAAATCAGGAGATCATCGAAAGTACTTTTCCGCCGCCGCAAGCTTCTCTCTCCGCAAGATCCCATCTGGGGCACGTTCTGGTGCCCTGCCGGAGGGGGGATTCGGATACGAAGGGCTTCTTCATCAACACCATGACCTCTCCGATGATGCGTGAGTAGTTCACCATAGACCTACGGGTCCATAGCTAGTAACTAGATGGCTTCTTCTCTCTCTTGGATCTTCAATACAAAGTTCTCCATGATCTTCATGGATATCTCTCCGATGTAATCTTCTTTTTGGTGTGTTTGTCGAGATCCGATGAATTATGGATTTATGATCAGATTATCTATGTATCTTATTTGAGTTTCTGTTGATCTCTCTTATGCATGATTTCATATCCTTGTAATTCTCTTCGAGTTGTGGGTTCTGTCTGGCCAACTAGATCTATGATTCTTGCAATGGGAGAAGTGCTTGGTTTTGGGTTCATACCGTGCGGTGACCTCACCCAGTGATAGAAGGGGTAGTGAGGCACGCATCGTGTTGTTGCCATCAAGGGTAAAAAGATGGGGTTTTCATCAATGGTTTGAGATTATCCCTCTACATCATGTCATCTTGCTTAAGGCGTTACTCTGTTCGTTATGAACTCAATACACTAGATGCATGCTAGGTAGCGGTCGATGTGTGGAGTAATAGTAGTAGATGCACAAAGTATTGGTCTACTTGTCTCGGACGTGATGCCTATATGTATGATCATTGCCTTAGATATCGTCATGACTTTGCGCGGTTCTATCAATTGCTCGACAGTAATTTGTTCACCCACCATAATATTTGCTATTTTGAGAGAATCCTCTAGTGAACACTATGGCCCCCGGGTCTACTCTACACCATATTTTCAGCCTTACACTTTTTACTTCGTTGCACTTTCCGCCTTCAGATCTCACTTTGCAAACAATCTTGAAGGGATTGACAACCCCTTTGAAGCGTGGGGTGCAAGCTTGTTTGTGTTTGCGCAGGTACTCTCGACTTGACGAGACCCTCCTTCTGGATCGATACCTTGGTTCTCAAAATGAGGGAAATACTTACTGCTCCTGTGTTGCATCACCCTTTCCTCTTCAAGGGAAAAATTAACGCAAGCCCAGTCTCCGTCAACGTGTCAATTTCTGGCGCTATTGTTTGTTGCCGTAGCAGCGTTCTCCTCGTCGTCGTTGTTGGGGCCAGTTAGGTCGACGAGTGTCATCATCGGGCCAGCTTAGGGGAAGGCCATCTCCCACGTGGCGGCAACATCGTCCGTCGGTGGTTGCACTGGCGCTCGCTGGGGAGCACCTCGCTCCTCCTCCTCAGCTTAGGCCTCGTGCTCCATCATCTCGATCCATCGGGCCTCTCCGTCCTTCTCCGACACCGCCGCTGCCACCGGTGCTCCAGGTATGTCGCCTCGTGCTCCGGCGTCGCACCCAACGAGACGGGAGGTGTGATGACCCACTCACGCACCATCCGTTCCCAGGCGTACAACTCGGGCCTGAGGACACCCTTGCTCGGTGGGGGGTGGGGGCAGCGGTAGCACGACACAGTCGCCGGCAGCGGAGAGCGCAATCGCCTCCGACAGCTGCTTCTAGTAGGCCTCCCCCTCCTCCTCCTCCTCCTTGAGGCGGGCCTCATCCTCGCTCGCATGCAGGACTGTCGACAACACGTTCTCGTACGCTGCCTCCGCCTCGTGGTCTTCTTTGTGCACGACGAGGGGCCGCGTCGGTCCAGCCACCACGTCGTGGACGCCACACACACGCTTCTCCTCGTGCTCCCTGATACGTCTCCAACGTATCTATAATTTTTTATGGTTCCATGCTTTTATCTTGTCAACTTTGGATGTTTTGTATGCATGAATATGCTATTTTATATCTTTTTTGGGACTAACCTATTAACTCAGTGCCAAGTGCCAGTTTCTGTTTTTTCCTTGTTTTTGACCTTTTTCATAGGAGAATATTAAACGGACTCCAAACGAAATAAAACCTGCGGAATGATTTTTTCCATAACAGAAGATACGCAGGGAACTTGAGAACCAAGGCAAAGGACCCCGGGGGAGGTCACAAGCCCCCTAGGCGCAGCCTCGGGGGGCCGCGCCTAGCAAGCTTGTGGCCCCCCGTGGCTCCTTTGCCCTACTTCTTCCGCCTATAAATTCTCGAAAAATCTGAAACTCCCAGAGAGAGCCACGAAAATACTTTTCCGCCGCCGCAAGCTTCTGTCTTCGCAAGATCCCATCTAGGGCACGTTCTGGTGCCCTGCCGGAGGGGGGATTCGGATACGGATGGCTTCTTCATCAACACCATTGCCTCTCCTATGATGCGTGAGTAGATCACCACAGACCTTCGGGTCCATAGCTAGTACCTAGATGGCTTCTTCTCTCTCTTGGATCTTCAATACAAAGTTCTCCATGGTCTTCATGGAGATCAATCCGATGTAATCTTCTTTTGTGGTGTGTTTATCGAGATCCGATGAATTGTGGATTTATGATCAGATTATCTAAGAATATTATTTGAGTCTCCTCTGATCTCTTATATGCATGATTTCATATCCTTGTAATTCTCTTCGAGTTGTGGGTTTCGTTTGGCCAACTTGATCTATAATTCTTTCAATGGGAGAAGTGCTTGGTTTTGGGTTCATACCGTGCGGTGTCCTCACCCAGTGATAGAAGGGGTAGCGAGGCACGCATCGTATTGTTGCCATCAAGGGTAAAAAGATGGGGTTTATATTTATTGGATGAATTTATCCCTCTACATCATGTCATCTTGCTTAAGGCGTTACTCCGTTTGTTATGAACTTAATACACTAGATGCATGCTGGATAGTGATACGTCTCAAATGTATCTATAATTTTTTATGGTTTCATGTTGTTATCTTGTCAGCTTTGGGTGTTTTATGTACCTTTTATATCTTTTTTGGGACTAACTTATTTATTCAGTGCCAAGTGCCAGTTCCTGTTTTTTTTGTGTTTTTGGCTCTTTTCAGATCTGATTTTGGAACGGAGTCCAAACGGAATAAAACCCCTGAAATGATTTTTTCCCGAACGAAAGAAGATCAGGGGGCTTGTGGGCTAAGCCAGGAGGGCTACAGGGAGCCCACAAGCCCCCACTCCGCCACCAGGGGGCGGTGGTGGGCAGGCTTGTGGCCTCCCTGGTGCCCCCTGACCTAGATCTTTCACCTATATATTATCTAAAATACAGCAAAAAATCAGGGGATCCACGAAAATACTTTTCCGCCGCCGCAAGCTTCCGTTTCCGTGAGATCTCATCTGGAGACCCGTCCCGGTGCCCTGCCGGAGGGGACTTTCGAGTTGGAGGGCTTCTTCATCATCATCATCGCCCCTCCAATGGCTCGTGAGTAGTTCACTTCACACCTACGGGTCTGTAGTTAGTAGCTAGATGGCTTCTTCTCTCTTCGATCTTCAATACAAAGTTCTCCATGATCTTCATGGAGATCTATCTGATGTAATCTTCTTTCAAGATCCGATGAATTGTGGATTTGTGATCAGATTATCTATGATATATATTTGAGTCTTTGCTGATTTCTTATATGCATGATTTGATATCCTTGTAAGTCTCTCCGAGTCTTGGGTTTTGCTTGGCCAACTAGATCTATGATTCTTGCAATGGGAGAAGTGCTTGGTTTTGGGTTCTTACCGTGTGGTAACCTTTCCCAGTGACAGTAGGGGCAGCAAGGCACACATTGTGTAGTTTCCATCAAGGGTAACAAGGTGGGATCTGTCGTAGATATGAGATTGTCCATCTACATCATGTCATCTTGCTCAAGGCGTTACTCTGTTCTTTGGACTTAATACACTAGATGCATGCTGGATAGCGGTCGACGTGTGGAGTAATAGTAGTAGATGCAGAAAGTATCGGTCTACTTGTTTTGTACGTGATGCCTATAGATATAATCATTTCCATAGATATCGTCACGACTTTGCGCGGTTCTATCAATTGCTCGACACTAATTCGCTCACCCACCGTCTACTTGCTTTCATGAGAGAAGCCACTAGTAAACACTACGGCCCCCGGGTCTATTCACACCTATCGTTTCCACTCTCGCTTTTACTTTGCTTTGTTACTTTGTTGCTTTCAGTTCTCACTTGGCAAACAATCTATAAGGGATTGACAACCCCTTCACAGCGTTGGGAGCAAGATTTTTGTGTTTGTGCAGGCTCTTGTGATACTCCTTCACTGGATCGATACCTTGGTTCTCAAAACTGAGGGAAATACTTACCACCGCTGCGCTACATCACCCTTTCCGCTTCGAGGGAACACCAACGCAAGGCTCCAAGGCCACAGGGGAAATCATTTGCATATTTTCCTAGGAAGTCCCTTAAGGCGTAGCCATAGCAGAAGGATTCCTGGTGCCGTCGACACACCTATTTCTGGCGCCGTTGGAAGGTCTTTTGTTGCAGTAGCAGATAGCGGTCGATGTGTGGAGTAATAGTAGTAGATGCACAAAGTATCGGTCTACTTGTCACGGACGTGATGCCTATATGTACGATCATTGCCTTAGATATCATCATGAGTTTGCACGGTTCTATCAATTGCTCGACAGTAATTCGTTCACCCACCGTAATACGTGCTATCATGAGAGAAGCCTCTAGTGAACACTATGGCCCCCGGGTCTACTTCACATCATATTTTCAGCTCTACACTTTTACTTTGTTGCACTTTACACCTTCAGATCTCACCTTGCAATTAATCGTGAAGGGATTGACAACCCCTTTATAGCGTTAGGTGCAAGTTTGTTTGTTTTTGCGCAGGTACTTTGGATACTTGTCTTGATACTCCTACTGGATTGATACCTTCGTTCTCAAACTGAGGGAAATACTTACTGCTACCGTGCTGCATCACTCTTTCCTCTTCAAGGGAAAAACCAACGCAATCTCAAGAGGTAGCAAGAAGAATTTCTGGTGCCGTTGCCAGGGAGGATCAAGTCAAGAATTGTCTCCCGTCAACGTGCCAATTTCTGGCGCCGTTGTCGGGGAGTATCAAGTCAAGAATAGTCTACCTTCAACGTGTCAATTTCTGGCACCGGGGACTACTCTAAGTGAAGCTTATCCAAGTAACTATCGCAAACTCATCTCTTGCATTTACTTTTTTTTTTGCCTTTTGCCTCTCGTTTTCCTCTCCCCCACTTCTGAAAAACAAAAATTTACAATTTTTTCCCTTTTTCGTTTGCCTTTCCTTTGCTTCTGGGCTATGTGCCTTAAATATGCTTGCATCTTCGCTTGCTGAAAATCTATTGTTATGGATCCTTATCCACTTGCTAATCTCTTTAAGAGATCCAATTATGTTGAACCATTTGCTAGTGAGTTGAGTGCACTTGACTTCCTCTATGGAGTTTTGCTTGAGATGCGTGAATCTGAAAATCGTGATGAAGAAATTTATGAAGTGATTCACGAGGGCTCCTTGAATGAAAAGCATGATTGCAATGATTTCATTATAAATTCTATTAATGACAATCATGCTAAAAATATGCAAACCCCTAAGCTTGGGGATGCTAGTTTTGCTATGTCCACTACTTATTGCAATGATCGTGATTGGGGTGATAATTTTTCTTATGATCTTGAAAATTTGTTTAAGCCTCATGATGAATATGATATTTGCAATAATATTAAAAGTGGGATTGGAGAAGTCATGGCTTTACTTGATGATAATCCCACTATTTTTGAAGAGCGTCAACTTTGCATGCATGTGGATCATGGAAAAAATATCCTATGTGATAGTTACATTGTTGAATTTGAATATGACCCCACATGTAATTATTATGAGAGAGGAAAATATTGTGGTAGAAACTTTCATGTTACTAAATTACCTCTCGTTTTGTTGAGATTGATATTGTCTCTTTCTTCTTCCTTGCATATGGTAACTATTGGTTGTCTTGACAATCTGTTTTCCTATAAAATGCCTATGCATAGGAAGTATGTTAGACTTAGATGTGATTTTCACATGATTTATGATGCTCTCGTTATGCTTCAATTGCTATCTTTTATGTGAGCATCATTGAATTATCAATGCCTAGCTAATGGCGTTAAACAATAGCGCTTGTTGGGAGGCAACCCAATGAATTTATCTTTGCTTTTTGCTTTCTGTTTTGTTGTGTCAACACCATCATAATTCTTTTATGATTGTGTTTTTTGTGTTTCTTTTTGTGTTTGTGCCAAGTAAAACCTTTATGATTAGTTTTGGTAATGGTTGTTTGATCTTGCTGAAAAAGACAGAAACTTTGCGCTCACGAAATTATTTTTAATTCCTATCCAGAAAGAGCTTTTGAGTTGACTCTTTTTGGTGCTGGTTGATATGCCAATTTCCCTAATTGTAATAATGTTTAAGAATTTTTGAGATACCAGAAGTATACGAAGTATACAGATTTCTACAGACTGATCTGTTTTTGATAGATTCTGTTTTTGTTCTGTTGATTGCTTATTTTGATGAAACTATGGATAGTATCGGGGGGTACTAGCCATGGAAAAGTGAGAATACAGTAATCTAACATCAATATAAATAGAAATCAAGTTTGCTACAATACCTAATGAGTTGGTAGTTTGTTTTCTTATGCTAATGATGTCACGAGTTTTTGTTTAAGTTTTGTGTTGTGAAGTTTTCAAGTTTTGGGTGATGTTCTCATGGAAAATGGGATAAAGAGTGGAAAGAGCTCAAACTTGGGGATGGCCAAGGCATCCCAAGCGAATTCAAGGACACCAAAAAGGCTAACCTTGGGGATGCCCCGGGAAGGCATGCCCTCTTTCGTCTTCAATCCATCGGTAACGTTACTTGGAGCTATATTTTTATTCACCACATGATATGTGTTTTGCTTGGAGCGTCGCGTATTATAGGAGTCTTTTCTTTTTGTTGTGTCACAATCATCCTTGCTGCACACCTTTTTGAGAGAGACATGCACTCATCGTGAATTTGCTAGAATACTCATTGAGCTTCACTTATATCTTTTGAGTTAGGCAATTTAGCTCGCATGTGCTTCACTTATATCTTTTGAGCTAGATAACTTTGCTCTAGTGCTTCACTTAGATCTTTTTCGAGCACGGCGGTGTCATATTTTGAAGAAATAAAAAAACTCTCGATCTTCACTTATATCTTGTTGAGAGTGCTCTTTCTAAGTAACTTGGTAGTTGGCGTGTGCCATGAAAGAGTCCTAAAGATGATAAGCATCCAAGGGGATATAATAAAAACTTCCATATTCAAGTGCATTGATTAGTAAAAGAAGTTTCATTCCTCACAACTAGTTTTGAGACATGGATTTGGTAATATTAGAGTTATGTTAGTAGGGTGTTGTGAATCTAGAAATACTTCTGTTGAAGTTAGTGATTCCCGTAGCATGCACGTATGGTGAACCTCTATGTTAGAAAGTTGGAGCATAATTGATTTATTGATTGTCATCCTTTGTGTGGCGGTCGGGATCGCGCGATGGTTAACACCTACCAACCCTTCCCCTAGGAATATGCGTTTAGCACTTTGTTTCGATTACTAATAAAACTTTCGCAATAAATATATGAGTTCTTCATGACTAATGTGAGTCCATGGTATAGATGCACTTTCACCTTCCACCATTGCTAGCCTCTCTAGTGTCGCGCAACTTTCGCCGGTGCACAAACCCACCATATTCCTTCCTCAAAACAGCCACCATACCTATCTATTATGGCATTTTCATAGCCATTCCGAGATATATTGACATGGAACTCCCACCGTTCCGTCTCATGACTTGTGCCGTCACTTTCATATTGCCATTGCATGATCTCAAGATAGCTAGCGAGATGTTTCAACGTCATACGCCAAGCTAGATCATTGCACATCCCGGTACACTGCCGGAGGCATTTCCTATAGAGTCATCATTGTTCTAAGCATTGAGTTGTGAGTAAATAAAAGTGTGATGATCATCATTATTAGAGCATTGTCCCATGTGAGGAAATAAAATAAAAAAAGAGGCCAAAGATGCCCACCAAAAAGAAATGAAAAGAGGCCAAAGAGCCCAAAAAAAGAGAGAGAAAAAGAGAGAAGCGACAATGCTACTATATTTTTCCACACTTGTGCTTCAAAATAGCACCATGATCTTCATCATAGAGAGTCTCTTGTTTTGACACTTCCATATACTAGTGGGAATTTTCATTATATAACTTGTCTTGTATATTCCAATGATGGGCTTCCTCAAAATTGCCCTAGGTCTTCGTGAGCAAGCAAGTGGGGTGCACACCCACTAATTCTCCTTTTGAGCTTTCACACACTTATAGCTCTAAGTGCATCCGTTGCATGGTAATCCCTACTCATTCACATTGATATCTATTGATGGGCATCTCCATAGCCCATTGATACGCCGAGTCGATGTGACCATCTCCTTCTTTTTGCCTCACAACCTCCACCACACTCTATTCCACCTATAGTGTTATATCCATGGTTCACGCTCATGTATTGCATGAGAGTTGAAAAGGTTTGAGAAAGTAAGAGTGCGAAAACAATTACTTGGCCAATACCAGGGTTGTGCATGATTTAAGTTCGTTGTGTGGGGATGATGGAGCATAGCCAGACTATATGATTTTGTAGGGATAACTTTGTTTGGCCTTGTTATTTCAAAAGTTCATGATTGCCTTGCCGGTTTGCTTGAAGTATTATTGTTTACATGTCAATAGTAAACTATTGTTTTGAATCTTAGGGATCTGAACATTCATGTCACAAGAAAGAAGTTACAGATGACAAATATATTAGGTAGCATTCCACATCAAAAATTCAGTCTTTATCACTTCCCTACTCGAGGACTAGCAGGAGTTAAGCTTGGGGATGCTTGATACGTCTCCAATGTATCTATAATTTTTGATGGCTCCATGCTATTATCTTGTCAACTTTGGATGTTTTGCATCCATGAATATGCTATTTTATATCTTTTTTGGGACTAACCTATTAACTCAGTGCCAAGTGTGAGTTTCTGTTTTTCTGTGTTTTTGACCTTTTTCAGAGGAGAATATTAAACGGAGTCCAAACGGAATAAAACCTGCAGAATGATTTTTTCCATAACAGAAGATACACAGGGAACTTGAGAACCAAGGCAAAGGACCCCGGGGGAGGTCACAAGCCCCCTAGGCGCGGCCTAGGGGGCGCGCCTAGCTGGCTTGTGGGCCCCCCATGGCTCCTTTGCCCTACTTCTTCCGCCTATAAATTCTCCAAAAATCTGAAACTGCCAGAGAGAGCCACGAAAATACTTTTCCGCCGCAAGCTTCTGTCTCCGCAAGATCCCATATGGGGCACGTTCTGGTGCCCTGCCGGAGGGGGATTCGAATATGGAGGGCTTCTTCATCAACACCATTGCCTCTCCTATGATGCCTGAGTAGTTCACCACAGACCTTCGGGTCCATAGCTAGCAGCTAGATGGCTTATTCTCCCTCTTGGATCTTCAATACAAAGTTTTCCATGATCTTCATGAAGATCTATCCGATGTAATCTTCTTTTGCGGTGTGTTTGTCGAGGTCCGATGAATTGTGGATTTATGATCAGATTATCTATGAATATTATTCGAGTCTCCTCTGATCTCTTATATGCATGATTTTGTATCCTTGTAATTCTCTTTGAGTTGCGGGTTTCGTTTGGCCAACTTGATCTATAATTCTTGCAATGGGAGAAGTGCTTGGTTTTGGGTTCATAACGTGCGGTGTCCTCACCCAGTGACAGAAGGGGTAGCGAGGCATGCATCATGTTGTTGCCATCAAGGGTAAAAAGATGGGTTTTATATCTATTGCATGAATTTATCCCTCTATATCATGTCATCTTGCTTAAGGCGTTACTCTGTTTCTTATGAACTTAATACACTAGATGCATGCTGGATAGTAGTTGATGTGTGGAGTAATAGTAGTAGATGCAGAAAGTATTGGTCTACCTGTCTCGGACGTGATGCCTATTTGTATGATCATTGCCTTAGATATCATCATGACTTTGGGCGGTTCTATCAATTGCTCGACAGTAATTCGTTCACCCACCGTAATATTTTCTATCATGAGAGAAGCCTCTAGTGAACACTATGGCCCCCGGGTGTACTTCACATCATATTTTCAGCTCTACACTTTTACCCCGTTGCACTTTCCACCTTCAGATCTCACCTTGCAATTAATCGTGAAGGGATTGACAACCCCTTTATAGCATTGGGTGCAAGTTTGTTTGTTTTTGTTCAGGTACATTGGAGACTTATCTTGATACTCCTACTGGATTGATACCTTGGTTCTCAAACTGAGGGAAATACTTACTGCTACTGTCCTGCATCACCCTTTCCTCTTCAAGGGAAAAACCAACGCAAGCTCAAGAGGTAACACTCCCATGCGAACCATGCCTCCTAGTCGGGAGAGTCTGCAGCGTAGATGGGGTTGCGCCACCGCTCTGGCATCTGCTGCTCCCTCTCACGCCTCATGTGACATCCTCGACTTTTGCTACAGTAATGATTATAATTAAGCGGCAGTGATCCCGCGCTAATGATGCCACGTCGTCGTTAATGATATCAACGATCTCGTGTTGGTTGAAACCGAATCAAAATTCGATGCTTTAAGATGAATCAAACGAGGAAAGAATTCAGTTGATGAAAAGAAAATGTCAAGGGAGTTATAAAGATTGCCTAGCGAAGTATTAAAATGAATCAGGCACTTTTGGAATTATTGGTGATCCCAATATATTTAAAAATGAAGCTTTAAATAAAATAGAGAAAATAAAATATAGTAAATGTAAGAGAAATTAATAAAAGAAAGAAGTAAAAGTATATATAATAAATTATAAATGATAGTAAATAAAATTAGGTATTAAGAATAATTAGAAATAATAGAAAAAGAAAAACAAAACAAAACAAAAAAAGGGAAAAAGAAACCCCCCCCCCACCCCCTCGCCCAACTCGGCCTAGAGGCCGAGCCGGCCAGGCCACACTCACCGCAGCGAGCAAACCCTAGCGAACCCCCCTGGTTCCCCCCATCGATCCCAGCCGCGGCTAGGGGCTCTCGCCTCGTCGCCCACACCACCCCTCGTGGGGGGGCACCTCCCACCGACATCTCTCCCTCTCGCTACCCCCACGTGGCCCCCTCCCACCGATCCCTCCGCTTTCCCTCGGTCACGAGACCCCGAGAACCCCCCCCCCATGCGAGACATCTCTTCTCTCTCTCTCGGTAGCCTACCCCCACCCCCACCGACAGTCCCCCCCCAGCCTCCTCCTCACGTTCCCTTCTCCTCTCTGGAGGCCGAACACCCCCCAGATCCACCCTCGCCCTCCCCCCCTCCCCCACCGGCCTCCCTCTCCTCTCCCTCACCGCCGGCCGAGGCCACCTCCCTCTCGGCCTCTTCCCCCGTTGGCCGACCACCCCCTTCCTCCCGCTCAGTCCAGGAGGGACCGGGCAGGGAGACCCCCCTTCTCCTCACCACGCCAGCCATCCGGCCGGCCCCGACCTCCGGGAGGTTTTCTCCGGCGACCCACCTCGTCGGATCCGTCATCACCGCCTCCGGGAACGCCTCCACGCCGTCTCCTCCACCCCTTCCCGCGAACTCCGGCTTCACCGGGCCATCTCGTCAACGTCGGTGAGCCCCTCCTCGGGCTCCTACCACCATCCCGTTCCCCTCGCCGTCCCGGTTCCGTTCCGACGAACGGCGCTCCATTCCGACAACGTGATGTTCGCGTAGGAGAGATTGAAGTTAGTGTTTCTTCTCTGTTGAGAAGAGGAGAAGCAGAGAAGAGGACTATGTGTTAACACAGAGAGGGAGATGAGAGTTTTTGAAAGAAATAAAAATAAACGTTGTATTTGTGTATGTATTTTTGTATGTATGAGATGCACGTATGTATGTATGTATATATGTATTTCGGTATTATGGCGGTATACGTTAAATGTTTGGTTATGTATCTGTGAGTAAAAATGCGTATTTGGCGTGAAGCCACTTACCGGTGGGGCCAACGCGCCCCGCTCTCTATGACAGGGAGGCCCCACACCCCTTTTAAAGAAAAGTAAAAATTAAAATATAAAAATAAAAATAATGTTTTTATTAAATAAATAAATAGATATATTAGTTAATTATTTAATTAGAATAATTAGAATATGACACGTGGTTCCCCCACTAAATTAATCTGATTAATTAATATTTAATCTTAATTAAAATTTGTGCCTATGACGTTCGGGACCCGCTGGTCAGTTGACGAGTCAACTGTTGATGTGAGCATGACATCATGCTGATGTCATAATAACATTTTATTAAATTAATTAAATCTGTTTTTAATTCCTAATTATTGAATAAAACTTTAAAAGTTAATATTAAATAATCCGTAAGTCAGATCAAAATATTTTCAACATGAAAGTTGATGAGCAGAACGAGACGAACCCGAATACACGGTCCATTCGTTTGTCACGCGTCCCTAGCATAGCAAACATGGAACATTTCCATCGTTTCCAATATGACCGATAGTAGCCCGAGACCCGGAAAATATCGTGAGATATTTTTCCGACCCGTATATGACGGATGATGCTGTGTTAGCTCATGTCTAGCCTACATCTTGCCATGTCAAGCTTTGTGCTGCACCGTTGCTATTATTTATTGTTTCTTCCCCCTCTTCTTACCGGTAGACCCCGAGACTGACGCTGCTGCCGGGTACATCTACGACCCTGTCGATCAGTCCTTTGCCGCAGAGCAGCAAGGCAAGCAAACCACCCTTGATCATTCCTATATCGCCTATGTCTTTCTTCCTACTTCTTGCATTAGTATTTTACTACTGTTGTAGTTAGCTCCTATATCTGATGCATAGCCTATTTTTGATGAACTGCTACTTTCAGTATTGTACCTTTAATCTGCTTAGTATAGGTGGAGAAGTCATCCCCTCTGACCCCATAGTTCTGTTGCCCAGCTTGTTTTCAAAACTCGATCCCTGATCGACGAGCCAGACCCGACACATCACATACACCCCCCTTAATTGTACGACGCTACAGAGATACTATCGGGTACCGAGGGTGACACCTCGCTAAGTACTCCTGATGATATCTCTGTAGTATAGCTACTCGGTCGTGGTTATCGAGGGTGATTCCTCTTTCACCATTCCCGATGATGGCCCTGTCGTGCAATCCCTCAAGTGTGGGACCCCCGAGGGTGATTCCTCTAAGCCCACCTTGACGGATACATCGTTCGGAATCCAATGAGGGTGATACCTCGGATTCCCCCCGATGTTATACCCACACAGTTACTCGACCATGTTACTGGGATCATTGGTGATTAGTTGTAAGACGGGTGGATTCCCGTGAGACTGTGTTGATGGCCTAATTAAAATGTTAATGGATTTGGGTATTTGATCTGGGTTGGTTGGAGACCTTTTCGCACTAACCGGCTACGCGGGAAGAATTATGGGTACTCGGCATCGCGGTATCAGTCGAAGCTTTTCAGATGTCAGCAAATGTAGCGGCGCGCGCCCGAGTGGTCCCGAGATGCATCGCTCTTGTGATTAAGGGATGCTAGGACTGACGCCGGCCGCCCACGCCACGTGCAGGAGCGCGAAGGGGAACTGGGCCCACGAACCCTTTGTGCTTAGGAGTTAGACCGGCGGGCTGGCCTCTCTGATTAGTCTTAGTGGGGCTACGACGTGTCGATATTCCGAGGCCGGGCAGGACCCAGAAAAGTATGTCCGGCCAGAGTGTTATCGAGCGTGACGGGACATGTGGTGCACCCCTGCAGGGATGAAAATTAACTATTCGGATAGCCGTGTCCATGGTTACAGGACGACTTGGAGTTGTGCCCCGATCTTATACAACTACAATTGTTACTTAACTGGATCATTAGTTTGCCTCGGGATTGCTTCCTCGCACGGAGTCGAGGGAGGATCTTTAGGCGTGACCTCACTTTAATATTGCTGCAACAACATGACTATTATTGTTTTACCCCTGTTCTACTCCCGTCTATTGCTGCAAGACCCTGAAGATGCTAGTCTCCGATAGGACTAGGCCTTCTCTCTCTATTCTCGCATTGCTGCGGTCAGTCCACATATAACACCCCCCCTTCTTTGATAATGATGCATAATTAGAATAGTTCTGATGTAAGACTTGTGAGTACTTTGGATGAGTACTCACCGCTGCTTTGCTCCCCCCTTGTCCCTTTAATCCGTTTGCTGCGACCAGATGATGGAGCCCAGGAGATGGAGGTCCCCGCCGACGACGATTTCTACCCCGACGGTGCCTACTACTATGTGGAGGCCGCTGATGACCAGGAGTAGTTAGGAGGTTCCCAGGCAGGAGGCCTTGCCTCGTTCAGTCGTTGTATCTTTTGTGCTAGCCTTATCTAAGGCACACTATGTTTTATGTCTCTACTCAGATATTATTGCTTCCGCTGACTCGTGTGTTTATCGAGCTTCCGTATTCTAGCCCTCGAGGCCCCTGGCTTGTAATATGAAGCTGATGTTATTTTATTTGTGTCTAGAGTTGTGTTGTGATATCTTCCCGTGAGTCCTTGGGTTTGATCGTACGCATTTGCGTGTGATGATTAGCGTACGATTAAACCGAGGGCGTCACACCTCACCTCCTTCGCATGCACCCGCGACGACCGTGGCACAGCTAGCATTGGGATCGTCTATGGATCCAAACGCCACTCGTGCGGCAACATAACATTGGGATAGAGGAGGGGGACGTGGTGCTCCGAGTTCCACCTTGCCTGGTGCACTGGTACGCTAATCCGCTGGCAAGGTGAACGGGAAGATGACTTGCCATTGTATTTTCCGGAGAAGAACCCCATTGTGGTGGCTAGATTTTGCCGCCGACGAAGGAGGAGCGGGTGGCTTGATGGGGATGGGGGTGACTTTTGGAAGAGGATGAGGCCGGTCCTCCCACACACTCGGATTAAAAAATAATGTGTGTGGATCGCTGACGCGTGGGACCGTGTTAGGCGGACATTGTTAGTAAAGACGACAATGGCTTTGACCGGGTACCACGTGTGGACGGGAGTGGACATGAAAAGGTGTGCGCCCACACATTTCCGGCGCAATTTTGGTTGGAAATGGATCCGTGTAGACACAAAGCGGACGCGTTTTGTCTTTGGATCGGCGCGTTAGGCCTTCACTTTTGTCTGCATTGAATCAAACAAACACTGGCAGACAATTTGGATGTGTGGGTAAGAGCAAGTCCAACGGGGCGACCCATTTCGTCCGCCGCCGTCCGTTTGGATCCACGCGAACAAAAGTGATGGCCCAACGCGCACACCCATTGCCAAAACGCGTCCGTGCCGACCCATTTCCAGCCGAAATTTGGGACTGAAATGCGTCTGTGACATCCTCGACTTTTGCTACAGTAGTAATCGTAATTAAGCTACAGTGATCAACCGTTGATGATGCCACGTCATCGGATTCCCATCTCAGACCCGCGTTGATTCGAGTTTGTCCGGATTTCAGATTTGAAAACAAAAGTAGAGTACGTTATGAGTTCATTGCAAATATTACAAGAATATATATGTAAAAACGAGGAAAGTATTAAAGAAACAATAATGATAAAAGAAAGAAAGAAAACTGAAAGAAAGAAATAATAAAAAGAAAAGGAAAAAGAGAAAATAAAACAAAACAAATCAAAAAAAAAAAAAAAAGGAACAACCCCCCTCCCCCAACCGGCCCAGCTGGGCCAAAAAGGGCCCAGCCGGCCACCTCCCGCGCCCCACCCCGCAAACCCTAATCCCCCCCTCGCGACCAGACCCCTTCCCTCGCTACTCCCTCCTTTTCCCCACGCCGCCGCCGCCAGCCCCCCCCTCGTGGGGGCCCCACCCCACCTCCACCACGAGAGGACCCCCACCTCCCTCTCGTGACCCTCTCCTCCCCACGATCCCTCTCCTCCCCACGACCTCCTCCCAGTCCCGTAACTCCCTCCCCTCCTGTCGCCCCTCTCCCCCATCTCGCCTCCCCCCACCTCGCCCCTCTCCCTCCCCAACCGGCGGCCGCCCTTCCCCCCCACCGGCAGCCCCCTCCCCCGCCGGCCTCCTCCCTCCACCGCCTCCTCCTACCCCGGCGGCCTCCTCTCCCCACGGCCGCCTCCCTCATCCCCCTCACCCCCCGGCGGCTCCTCCCCTCTCTCCGCGGCGAGCCCCCTCTCGGCCTCCACCCCGCCGGCAGGGGTGCCGGCCACCTCGGCCCCCCCCATCTCGGCGGCTGGCCCCTCCCGGGAGGTCCCTCTCCGGCGGCCCTCTCTACGGTGGCCGCCCCTCCCCGTCGGCGGCTCCACCTCCGGGGGCCTCTCCTCACCGGGGCCCTCCTCACCGGCTCCTCCTCGCCGGCACGTCACCACCACCGTCACCGTCACCGCCTCCACGTCCGTCTCCATCGTCAACTACGTGCGAACTCCGGCTTCACCGGGCCGTCACGTCACCGTCGGTGAGCCCCTCCTCGGGCTCCTCCCACCTTACCGTTCTCCTCGACGTCACGGTTCCGTTCCGGCAAACGGGGCCTCGATCCGTCGACGGTGGACTCCGGTAGAAGGATTCGAAGTTGGTGTTCTTCTAGGTGGAGTAGCAAAAGAACTTCTCTCTCTCTGTTAACAGAGAGATGAGAGATGAGAGTTTTTGAGAAAAAAGAAATAAAAACAAAGGTTGTATTCCGTATGTATGTATGAGATGTGATGTATGTATTTGTGTATTTGGATATTTAGAGAAATACGGTATTTGAGCGGTTAGGTATCTAATAAAAATAAATGAGAAAATAACCTTAAGCCACTTACCGGTGGGGCCAATGCACCGCTGTCAATGACAGGGAGGCCCCGCGCGATAATTAAAAATAATGTTTTTCTTAAATAAATAAATAAATAGATATATTAGTTAAAATAATTAATTAACATAATTAGAGTATGACACGTGGGTCCCTCGTTGAATTAATCTGATTAATAAATATTTAATCTTAAATAAAACTTGTGCCATGACGTTCGGGACCCGCTGGTCAGTTGACCGGTCAAATGCGATGTCAGCCTGACATCGCGATGATGTCATAATAGGATTTTACTAAATCTTTTAAATCTGTTTTTAATTCTTAAATAATTAATAAAACTTTAAAAATTAATATTAAATAATCCGTAAGTCAGATCAAAATTATTTCAACATGAAAGTTGATCAGCAAAGCGAGACGAACCCGGATACACGGCCCGTTCGTCTGTCACGCGTCCCTAGCATAGCAAACATGGAACTTTTCCATCGTTTTCAGTGTAACCGGTAGTATCCCGAGACCCGGAAAATATCGTCAGATATTCTTCCGACCCGTCTATGACGGATGTTCCTGCGTTAGCTCATGCCTAGCCTGCATATTTCCATGTCATGCTTTGTGTTGCATCGGTGCTATTATTTATTGTTTCTTCCCCCTCTTCTTACCGGTAGACCCCGAGACTGACGCTGCTGCCGGGTACATCTACGACCCTGCCGATCAGTCCTTTGCCGCAGAGCAGCAAGGCAAGCAAACTCCCCTTGATCATTCCTATATCGTCTATGTCTTTCTTCCTACTGCTTGCATTAGTATTTTTGCTACTGTTGTAGTTAGCTCCTATATCTGATGCATAGCCTGTTTTTGATGAACTGCTACTTTCAGTCCTGTACCTTTAACCTGTTTAGTATAGGTGGAGCAGTCATCCCCTCTGACCCCGTAGATCAGTTGCCCCGCTTGTTTCCAAATCTCGATCTCTGATCGACGAGCCAGACCCGACACAGCACGTTCACCCCCCTTCGTTGTACGACGCTACAGGGATACTATCGGGTACCGAGGGTGACACCTCGTTAAGTACTCCTGATGATACCTCTGTAGTATAGCTAGTCGGTCGTGGTTATCGAGGGTGATTCCTCTTTCACCATTCCCGATGACGCCCCTGTCGTGCAACCCCGCGAGTGTGGGACCCCCGAGGGTGATTCCTCTAAGCCCACCTTGACGGGTACATCGTTCGGGATCCAACGAGGGTGATTCCTAGGATTCCCCTGATGTTACAACCACACAGTTACTCGACCATGTTACTGGGTTCATTGGTGATTAGTTGTAAGCCGGGTGGTTTCCCGCGAGACTGTGTTGTTGGCCTAAATAAAATGCTAATGGATTTGGGTATTTGATCTGGGTTGGTCGGAGACCTTTTCGCACTAACCGGCTACGCGGGAAGAATTATGGGTACTCGGCGTCGCGGTATCAGCCGAAGCTTTTCAGATGCCAGCAGTGTAGCGGCGCGCGCCCGAGTGGTCCCGAGATGCATCGCGCTTGTGATTAAGGGATGCTAGGACTGACGTCGGCCGCCCACGCCACGTGCAGGAGCGTGAAGGGGAACCGGGCCCGTGAACCCTTTGTGCTTAGGATTTAGACTGGCGGGCTGGCCTCTCTGATTAGTCTTAGGTGGGGCTGCGACGTGTCGATATTCCGAGGCCGGGCAGGACCCAGAAAAGTATGTCCGGCCAGAGTGTTATCGAGCGTGACGGGACATGTGGTGCACCCCTACAGGGATGAAAATTAACTATTCGGATAGCCGTGTCCACGGTTACAGGACGACTTGGAGTTGTGCCCCGATCTTATACAACTACAATTGTTACTTAACTGGAATTAGTTTGTCTCGGGATTGCTTCCTCGCAGGGAGTCGAGGGAGGATCTTTAGGCGTGACCTCACTTTAATATGGCTGCAACAATATGACTATTAATGTTTTACTCGTGTGCTACTCTCGTCTATTGCTGCAAGACCCTGAAGATGCTAGTCTTCGATAGGACTAGGCCTCCTCTCTCTATTCTCGCATTTCTGCAGTCAGTCCACATATAACCCCCTTCTTTGATACTGATGCATAATTAGACTAGTGCTGATGTAAGACTTGCGAGTACTTTGGATGAGTACTCACCGCTGCTTTGCTCCCCCCTTGTTCCCTTGATCCGTTTGCTGCGACCAGATGATGAAGCCCAGGAGATGGAGGTCCCCGCCACCGACGACTGCTACCCCGACGGTGCCTACTACTACGTGGAGGCCGCTGATGATCAGGAGTAGTTAGGAGGTTCCCAGGTAGGAGGCCTCGCCTCGTTCGATCGTTGTATCTTTTGTGCTAGCCTTCTCTAAGGCACCCCATGTTTTATGTCTGTACTCAGATATTTGTTGCTTCCGCTGACTCGTGTGTTATCGAGCTTTCGTATTCTAGCCCTCGAGGCCCCTGGCTTGTAATATGAAGCTGATGTTATTTTATTTGTGTCTAGAGTTGTGTTGTGATATCTCCCCGTGAGTCCTTGGGTTTGATCGTACGCATTTGCGTGTATGATTAGCGTACGATTAAGCCGAGGGCGTCACAAGTTGGTATCAGAGCCAACTGCCTGTAGGTAGCCCCCTTTCCAACTCCTTGGCCGAAGTTGAGTCTAGTGTTTGAAAAACTTACTAACACTGATGTTGTGGCTTACGGGCCCACATCTCAATTGGGTGGTATTAGTATCTTTTACTCCTTTTCTATACTTTGGGCTCTACTTTCTCTTCTCTTTCGGGTCAAAGATTTTACTAACTCTAACATTAGGTTCTCGAATCACATCAATCCGGAGCGCTGGACTATCTACTCTTTTTCTCCTGAATATGTATTACACACACTGTCATTGACATTCGTCAATCTTATTTTCAGATGCGTCCCGCAAGACAGCACGTGCGCCTGACACAGGCCACCGAGACGACTGGGTTCCCGGCCATTTTGGTCGATCTCCTGACCAGGCTGGGATATCGCTGGTACCCCGAGTACACTGTGTTCGAGGATTTCCGCGAGTACAACCAGTACCAGTACCAGGCTGAGGTTCGCATCTTCGACCAGAGGGGCGGTGAGACCCTCGAGCGCCACGTATTCTGTGGTATTGGAGTGTCGGTCGAGATGGCCGTCCATGATGCGGCCTACATCGCCATCACCCGTCTCCGTGGAGCGTACCCTCACCTGGAGGAGAGCCCTTTCAGATACATCCCGCATGCTCCTGCTGGGGATGAGACTGGATCTGATCTCACTGCCTACGCTTCTGACGTTCGGGAGCGCAGCGACCGTTCCTACGTCGCTGTCTGCGCCCCCTACGTGACGCGTCGGTACGACGCGCGGATTCTGGTGCAGTACACTGAGGCAATGGATCGTGCTTTCCGAGCTCTGACTGTGGAGTTGTATGCTACGCGCGCTCGTCTTTACGACGCGTTGACAGAGCTACAGCCATCACACTGTCCGAGGGTTCCACCTATGCGCCTCCGCGAGCCGAGCAGGACAGAGCTACCATCAGCTCTCGAGTGGACAGATGTTGGGGGTAGAACCCCTGCACTTGGACCTCAGCTCCTCGACTGGATGCGGCACCGTCATCAGAGTCACAACGGGACACAGGGTCCTGTCCCTACCTTCTATCACCGCCAGCTACCAGGATTCGATCGTCCTCTCCGACGTTGATGTAGACTTATCGCTACATCTCGTTGTGGTACTCTTCCACCGCGTGCCTGCGCGCCGCCTAGTGAGTCCAGGGTATCGTCAAATGCGTCCGGGCTATCGCCAAATTTCGAGTTTTTAATCGTTAGTCTGTAATCGAACTTATGTATGGGTCTGTATGTCGAACTCAACTACTATGGAGTATCTATCGCATTTCCCTTTCATTATGCTTGATTACTTCATGAACGCGTGCGATGCCTTTCGATTACTTTAAGCTAAACTACCCCTGCTAAATATTTAACAGGATGGTTAGACCAGCTGGCCGCCCGCGTGGCCGTGCCAACGATGCACCACCCCCGCCTCCTGAGTATATGGCGGGGATGATCCAACAGTTTGAGCTGAACCGTCAGTTTATGCAAGGACTCATGGATCAGTTCCAAAGGCCGAACATGAACCAACCACAAGGCGTGACACTGCAAGACTTCTGCCGTCTCAACCCTGCGATCTACCGCAGCTCAACTCAGCCTCTTGATGCTGATGACTGGCTCCGTGACATTTCTTATGAGCTAGAGTCTGCCAATGTGCCCCTGGCGAGCTATGTCAACTTTGCCGCCTACTTTCTGAAGGGTCCCGCTGCTCAATGGTGGGACAGCCACAGGCGCTCTCAGCCCGTTGGAGCTATCATCACTTGGGCAGAGTTCAAGGCAGCTTTCCGTGCTCGATACATTCCCCAGGGAATCATGGACCAGAAGAAGCGTGAGTTCCGCAACTTGGTCCAGGGCAACAAGACTGTGGATGCTTATCAGCGGGAATTTCTGGAATTATCTCGCTATGCTGAAGAAGACATTGCGACTGATGCACGCAGGCAGGAGAAGTTCCGTGAAGGCCTCCACCCTGATATCAAGCTGACACTCCTCGTTCAGGACTATGCTGATTTCGCCACCCTCGTGAACAAGGCTATTCAGGTTGAGACTGGTCTGCAGGAATATAAAGATAGCAGCAAGCGTAACCGTGACATGGGCTCATCTTCGGGCTCATCTGCACAGAAGCGGAAGATCTGGATCCCCAACAACATGTACCATGCACCTGCTCCTACTCCGAGGCCGTCCTATGCTGCACCTCGCCTGCCTCCTCCACCACCTAGGCAGCCGAGGCTTCCAGCTCCACCGCCTCGAGTTCCTCCTTCCCGTCCCGAGGACGGGCTGTGCTTCAAGTGTGGCCGTCCAGGTCACCGTGCTAGAGACTGCAGGCAGAATCAGAATCAGCTGGCACTTCCCGCAACTGGCCGTGGCAACAACCAGAACCGCAACTTCAACACTAAGCCTGCTTATGTTCGTGGTCAGGCCAACAACATTGATATGGGTCAAGCTCAAGACCAGCCTGCTACCGTGATGGGTACACTTCTCGTTAACTCAGTACCTGCTTCTGTATTGTTTGATACAGGAGCATCGCATTCCTTTATGTCGGAAAATTTTGCATACATGCATGACATTAGGAGCGAAGAGATGAACATCCCGATAGTGGTAAACACCCCTGGGGGCGAAGGCCGAACCTCTGTGGTTTGTCCCCATGTTCCAGTTGAAATTGAAGGATTAGAATTCCTTGCCAACCCCATCCTACTAAAGTCATCCAACATTGATCTCATATTGGGGATGGACTGGTTGAAGGCTCATACGGCATCGATCGTTTGTGCCACCAAAACCGTCCACCTCCTACACCCTTCAGATGAACTAGTAAGCTACCATGCTCATCTCGTCCGTAATGCTGAGGCACGGCTGTATGCCTTGAATGCATTAAATGCGTCGCCTCTTGAAGGGATTGAAAACATACCAGTGGTCCGAGAATTCCAAGATGTCTTTCCAGAAGAACTTCCGGGGATTCCCCCTGCTCGAGCTGTCGAGTTTGTCATTGACTTGGTACCCGGTACCACTCCTATTGCCAAGCGTCCTTATAAAATGCCACCACATGAACTCCTTGAACTTAAGCAAGAAATTGACAACTCGCTCCGTCTGGGTTTCATCCGTCCGAGTTCCTCTGCTTGGGGAGCACCTTCTCTCTTTGTTAAGAAGAAGGATGGGACAAATCGATTGGTTCAAGACTATCGTCCTATCAACCAGGCCACTATTCAAAACAAATATCCTCTCCCGCGGATAAATGATTTGTATGATCAACTTGCTGGTTCCACCGTTTTCTCTAAGCTCGACTTGAGATTGGGATACCACCAGATCCGTGTTCGCAAGGAGGATATTCCAAAGACCGCCTTTGTTACTCGATATGGATCATACGAGTACACCGTCATGTCCTTCGGCTTAACCAATGCACCGGCAACTTTCTCTCGATTGATGAATTATATATTCATGGACTACCTCGACAAATTTGTCGTGGTATATCTGGATGATATTCTGGTGTTTTCGAAGAACAAAGAAGAGCATGCTGAACATCTTCGTCTTGTACTGGATAAGCTTCGGGAGCATAAACTCTATGCGAAGTATTCCAAATGTGAGTTCTGGCTAGACGAAGTGACTTACCTTGGTCATGTGATTTCCAAGGATGGTATTGCGGTCAACCCCGAACGAATTCAAGCTATTCTTGACTGGACTCCCCCAAAGAATGTCAAGCAAGTCAGAAGTTTTCTCGGACTCGCCAGCTATTGCCGTCGATTCGTCGAGAACTTCTCCAAGATTGCGAAGCCCTTAACCAACCTGCTTCACAAAGGTGTTAAGTATGAATGGACTGATAAATGTCAGGAAAGTTTCCAGGCACTCAAGGACAAACTGACGTCCGCCCCAGTACTTGCTCCTCCAGATACGAAAAGGGATTTCGTCATATACTGTGATGCTTCTCGTCAAGGAATAGGTTGTGTCCTAATGCAGGATCGCAAGGTGATCGCTTATGCTTCACGTCAACTGCGTGCTCATGAAGAGAACTACCCAGTTCATGACCTCGAGCTTGCCGCAGTCATTCATGCATTGAAGGAATGGCGACAATACCTTGTCGGTAATCGCTGTGAAATCTACACCGACCATCAAAGTTTGAAGTACTTGTTCACTCAACCGGAGCTGAACCTGCGTCAACAAAGATGGATGGAGCGTATAGCAGATTTTGACTGTAGTATATCATATACCCCTGGCAAGGCTAATGTAATGGCTGATGCCTTAAGTCGCAAGTCATACTGCAACCACCTCCAGGTTCATCAGGTTCACGATCGTCTGCAAGAGGAATTCCGTAAGCTGAACCTCCACATTGTTCCTCAGGGTTACCTTGTTCCCCCTCCTGAAGAGTATCAAAAGATGAACCTCCGTGTCGTTAATCAGGGTTCCCTCAGTAACCTAGTGGTTGAACCAGATCTTGTGAGCTCCATAAAGAATATACAAAACTTTGACGATGATGTCGACAGGATTAAGAGCTATATTGCAAAGGGTAAACCCTCCTTTTTCACTGTTGATGAAGGTGGCGCCTTGTATTTCAAGGGTCGCCTATTCGTCCCAAATAAGAAGGAAAATCTCAGGATGACTGGGAAGGTGATGGAAGAAGCTCATGACACACCATTGTCTATTCACCCGGGTAGTACCAAGATGTACCAAGACATCCGGCAAAGATTCTGGTGGCCCAATATGAAACAAGACATTGCACGCTATGTGGCAGAATGTGATATATGCCGGCGTATCAAGGCAGAACACCAAAAGCCTGCGGGAACTCTGCAACCTATCTCTATTCCCGAGTGGAAATGGGATCACGTTGAAATGGACTTTGTCACTGGTTTTCCCGGGTCTCAGAAAGGTAATGATGCTATTCTTGTCGTCATTGATCGACTGTCCAAAGTTGCACATTTCCTGGCCGTCAAAGAAACGATTAATGCTAGTCAGCTGGCAGATCTTTATATGTCAAGAGTTGTTTCCCTTCACGGTATTCCGTTGGTAATCAGTTCGGACCGTGGCAGCTTGTTTACTTCAAAATTCTGGGAAAGTTTTCAAAAGGCTATGGGGACTCATCTGTCCTTCAGCACTGCATTTCATCCTCAATCCCAGGGACAAGTTGAACGAGTCAACCAAATTCTCGAGGACATGCTTCGAGCTTGTGTCATTTCTTTCGGTAAGAAATGGGAGGAATCTCTCCCGTATGCCGAGTTCTCGTACAACAATAGCTATCAAGCTAGTCTGAAGATGGCCCCTTTCGAAGTATTGTATGGGCGAAGGTGTCGAACTCCTCTGAATTGGTCAGAAACTGGGGAAAGATCACTCTTCGGTCCGGATATTATTCAACATGCCGAAGATCAAGTCTGCATTATTCATGAGAATCTGAAGGCTGCTCAGTCTCGTCAGAAAAGTCAGTATGACCGTCATCATCAAGATATGGTCTATCACCCTGGCGAAAAGGCTTATCTTCGTGTCACACCAATGAGAGGTGCACACCGTTTCGGAATCAAGGGCAAGTTAGCTCCTCGTTATATTGGTCCTTTCACTGTTCTCGAAAGGCGTGGAAGAGTGGCTTATCAATTGGAACTGCCGGCGAACCTTTCTCAGGTTCACGATGTCTTCCATGTTTCTCAACTCCGTCGCTGCTTCAAGGACCCTATTCGAGCAGTGGATCACGATACGCTTGAGCTACAACAAGACCTCTCTTATAAAGAGCATCCGGTCCGCGTTCTCGACCAAGCTGAACGTAAGACTCGTCGCAAGGTCACCAAGTTCCTTAAGGTGCAGTGGTCAAATCACTCTGAAGATGAAGCCACTTGGGAACGCGAGGATCATCTTCGTGATGAATACCCCGGGCTCTTTCCATCTACCTCTTAATTCTCGGGACGAGAATTCTTGTTAGTAGGGGAGAATTGTGACATCCTCGACTTTTGCTACAGTAGTAATCGTAATTAAGCTACAGTGATCAACCGTTGATGATGCCACGTCATCGGATTCCCATCTCAGACCCGCGTTGATTCGAGTTTGTCCGGATTTCAGATTTGAAAACAAAAGTAGAGTACATTATGAGTTCATTGCAAATATTACAAGAATATATATGTAAAAACGAGGAAAGTATTAAAGAAACAATAATGATAAAAGAAAGAAAGAAAACTGAAAGAAAGAAATAATAAAAAGAAAAGGAAAAAGAGAAAATAAAACAAAACAAATCAAAAAAAAAGGAACAACCCCCCTCACCCAACCGGCCCAGCTGGGCCAAAAAGGGCCCAGCCGGCCACCTCCCGCGCCCCACCCCGCAAACCCTAATCCCCCCCTGGCGACCAGACCCCTTCCCTCGCTACTCCCTCCTTTTCCCCACGCCGCCGCCGCCAGCCCCCCCCTCGTGGGGGCCCCACCCCACCTCCACCACGAGAGGACCCCCACCTCCCTCTCGTGACCCTCTCCTCCCCACGATCCCTCTCCTCCCCACGACCTCCTCCCAGTCCCGTAACTCCCCCCCTCCTGTCGCCCCTCTCCCCCATCTCGCCTCCCCCCACCTCGCCCCTCTCCCTCCCCAACCGGCGGCCGCCCTTCCCCCCCGCCGGCAGCCCCCTCCCCCGCCGGCCTCCTCCCTCCACCGCCTCCTCCTACCCCGGCGGCCTCCTCTCCCCACGGCCGCCTCCCTCATCCCCCTCACCCCCCGGCGGCTCCTCCCCTCTCTCCGCGGCGAGCCCCCTCTCGGCCTCCACCCCGCCGGCAGGGGTGCCGGCCACCTCGGCCCCCCCATCTCGGCGGCCGGCCCCTCCCGGGAGGTCCCTCTCCGGCGGCCCTCTCTACGGTGGCCGCCCCTCCCCGTCGGCGGCTCCACCTCCGGGGGCCTCTCCTCACCGGGGCCCTCCTCACCGGCTCCTCCTCGCCGGCACGTCACCACCACCGTCACCGTCACCGCCTCCACGTCCGTCTCCACCGTCAACTACGTGCGAACTCCGGCTTCACCGGGCCGTCACGTCACCGTCGGTGAGCCCCTCCTCGGGCTCCTCCCACCTTACCGTTCTCCTCGACGTCACGGTTCCGTTCCGGCAAACGGGGCCTCGATCCGTCGACGGTGGACTCCGGTAGAAGGATTCGAAGTTGGTGTTCTTCTAGGTGGAGTAGCAAAAGAACTTCTCTCTCTCTGTTAACAGAGAGATGAGAGATGAGAGTTTTTGAGAAAAAAGAAATAAAAACAAAGGTTGTATTCCGTATGTATGTATGAGATGTGATGTATGTATTTGTGTATTTGGATATTTAGAGAAATACGGTATTTGAGCGGTTAGGTATCTAATAAAAATAAATGAGAAAATAACCTTAAGCCACTTACCGGTGGGGCCAATGCACCGCTGTCAATGACAGGGAGGCCCCGCGCGATAATTAAAAATAATGTTTTTCTTAAATAAATAAATAAATAGATATATTAGTTAAAATAATTAATTAACATAATTAGAGTATGACATGTGGGTCCCTCGTTGAATTAATCTGATTAATAAATATTTAATCTTAAATAAAACTTGTGCCATGACGTTCGGGACCCGCTGGTCAGTTGACCGGTCAAATGTGATGTCAGCCTGACATCGTGATGATGTCATAATAGGATTTTACTAAATCTTTTAAATCTGTTTTTAATTCTTAAATAATTAATAAAACTTTAAAAATTAATATTAAATAATCCGTAAGTCAGATCAAAATTATTTCAACATGAAAGTTGATCAGCAAAGCGAGACGAACCCGGATACACGGCCCGTTCGTCTGTCACGCGTCCCTAGCATAGCAAACATGGAACTTTTCCATCGTTTTCAGTGTAACCGGTAGTATCCCGAGACCCGGAAAATATCGTCAGATATTCTTCCGACCCGTCTATGACGGATGTTCCTGCGTTAGCTCATGCCTAGCCTGCATATTTCCATGTCATGCTTTGTGTTGCATCGGTGCTATTATTTATTGTTTCTTCCCCCTCTTCTTACCGGTAGACCCCGAGACTGACGCTGCTGCCGGGTACATCTACGACCCTGCCGATCAGTCCTTTGCCGCAGAGCAGCAAGGCAAGCAAACTCCCCTTGATCATTCCTATATCGTCTATGTCTTTCTTCCTACTGCTTGCATTAGTATTTTTGCTACTGTTGTAGTTAGCTCCTATATCTGATGCATAGCCTGTTTTTGATGAACTGCTACTTTCAGTCCTGTACCTTTAACCTGTTTAGTATAGGTGGAGCAGTCATCCCCTCTGACCCCGTAGATCAGTTGCCCCGCTTGTTTCCAAATCTCGATCTCTGATCGACGAGCCAGACCTGACACAGCACGTTCACCCCCCTTCGTTGTACGACGCTACAGGGATACTATCGGGTACCGAGGGTGACACCTCGTTAAGTACTCCTGATGATACCTCTGTAGTATAGCTAGTCGGTCGTGGTTATCGAGGGTGATTCCTCTTTCACCATTCCCGATGACGCCCCTGTCGTGCAACCCCGCGAGTGTGGGACCCCCGAGGGTGATTCCTCTAAGCCCACCTTGACGGGTACATCGTTCGGGATCCAACGAGGGTGATTCCTAGGATTCCCCTGATGTTACAACCACACAGTTACTCGACCATGTTACTGGGTTCATTGGTGATTAGTTGTAAGCCGGGTGGTTTCCCGCGAGACTGTGTTGTTGGCCTAAATAAAATGCTAATGGATTTGGGTATTTGATCTGGGTTGGTCGGAGACCTTTTCGCACTAACCGGCTACGCGGGAAGAATTATGGGTACTCGGCGTCGCGGTATCAGCCGAAGCTTTTCAGATGCCAGCAGTGTAGCGGCGCGCGCCCGAGTGGTCCCGAGATGCATCGCGCTTGTGATTAAGGGATGCTAGGACTGACGTCGGCCGCCCACGCCACGTGCAGGAGCGTGAAGGGGAACTGGGCCCATGAACCCTTTGTGCTTAGGATTTAGACCGGCGGGCTGGCCTCTCTGATTAGTCTTAGGTGGGGCTGCGACGTGTCGATATTCCGAGGCCGGGCAGGACCCAGAAAAGTATGTCCGGCCAGAGTGTTATCGAGCGTGACGGGACATGTGGTGCACCCCTGCAGGGATGAAAATTAACTATTCGGATAGCCGTGTCCACGGTTACAGGACGACTTGGAGTTGTGCCCCGATCTTATACAACTACAATTGTTACTTAACTGGAATTAGTTTGTCTCGGGATTGCTTCCTCGCAGGGAGTCGAGGGAGGATCTTTAGGCGTGACCTCACTTTAATATTGCTGCAACAATATGACTATTAATGTTTTACTCGTGTGCTACTCTCGTCTATTGCTGCAAGACCCTGAAGATGCTAGTCTTCGATAGGACTAGGCCTCCTCTCTCTATTCTCGCATTTCTGCAGTCAGTCCACATATAACCCCCTTCTTTGATACTGATGCATAATTAGACTAGTGCTGATGTAAGACTTGCGAGTACTTTGGATGAGTACTCACCGCTGCTTTGCTCCCCCCTTGTTCCCTTGATCCGTTTGCTGCGACCAGATGATGAAGCCCAGGAGATGGAGGTCCCCGCCACCGACGACTGCTACCCCGACGGTGCCTACTACTACGTGGAGGCCGCTGATGATCAGGAGTAGTTAGGAGGTTCCCAGGCAGGAGGCCTCGCCTCGTTCGATCGTTGTATCTTTTGTGCTAGCCTTCTCTAAGGCACCCCATGTTTTATGTCTGTACTCAGATATTTGTTGCTTCCGCTGACTCGTGTGTTATCGAGCTTTCGTATTCTAGCCCTCGAGGCCCCTGGCTTGTAATATGAAGCTGATGTTATTTTATTTGTGTCTAGAGTTGTGTTGTGATATCTCCCCGTGAGTCCTTGGGTTTGATCGTACGCATTTGCGTGTATGATTAGCGTACGATTAAGCCGAGGGCGTCACAAGTTGGTATCAGAGCCAACTGCCTGTAGGTAGCCCCCTTTCCAACTCCTTGGCCGAAGTTGAGTCTAGTGTTTGAAAAACTTACTAACACTGATGTTGTGGCTTACGGGCCCACATCTCAATTGGGTGGTATTAGTATCTTTTACTCCTTTTCTATACTTTGGGCTCTACTTTCTCTTCTCTTTCGGGTCAAAGATTTTACTAACTCTAACATTAGGTTCTCGAATCACATCAATCCGGAGCGCTGGACTATCTACTCTTTTTCTCCTGAATATGTATTACACACACTGTCATTGACATTCGTCAATCTTATTTTCAGATGCGTCCCGCAAGACAGCACGTGCGCCTGACACAGGCCACCGAGACGACTGGGTTCCCGGCCATTTTGGTCGATCTCCTGACCAGGCTGGGATATCGCTGGTACCCCGAGTACACTGTGTTCGAGGATTTCCGCGAGTACAACCAGTACCAGTACCAGGCTGAGGTTCGCATCTTCGACCAGAGGGGCGGTGAGACCCTCGAGCGCCACGTATTCTGTGGTATTGGAGTGTCGGTCGAGATGGCCGTCCATGATGCGGCCTACATCGCCATCACCCGTCTCCGTGGAGCGTACCCTCACCTGGAGGAGAGCCCTTTCAGATACATCCCGCATGCTCCTGCTGGGGATGAGACTGGATCTGATCTCACTGCCTACGCTTCTGACGTTCGGGAGCGCAGCGACCGTTCCTACGTCGCTGTCTGCGCCCCCTACGTGACGCGTCGGTACGACGCGCGGATTCTGGTGCAGTACACTGAGGCAATGGATCGTGCTTTCCGAGCTCTGACTGTGGAGTTGTATGCTACGCGCGCTCGTCTTTACGACGCGTTGACAGAGCTACAGCCATCACACTGTCCGAGGGTTCCACCTATGCGCCTCCGCGAGCCGAGCAGGACAGAGCTACCATCAGCTCTCGAGTGGACAGATGTTGGGGGTAGAACCCCTGCACTTGGACCTCAGCTCCTCGACTGGATGCGGCACCGTCATCAGAGTCACAACGGGACACAGGGTCCTGTCCCTACCTTCTATCACCGCCAGCTACCAGGATTCGATCGTCCTCTCCGACGTTGATGTAGCCTTATCGCTACATCTCGTTGTGGTACTCTTCCACCGCGTGCCTGCGCGCCGCCTAGTGAGTCCAGGGTATCGTCAAATGCGTTCGGGCTATCGCCAAATTTCGAGTTTTTAATCGTTAGTCTGTAATCGAACTTATGTATGGGTCTGTATGTCGAACTCAACTACTATGGAGTATCTATCGCATTTCCCTTTCATTATGCTTGATTACTTCATGAACGCGTGCGATGCCTTTCGATTACTTTAAGCTAAACTACCCCTGCTAAATATTTAACAGGATGGTTAGACCAGCTGGCCGCCCGCGTGGCCGTGCCAACGATGCACCACCCCCGCCTCCTGAGTATATGGCGGGGATGATCCAACAGTTTGAGCTGAACCGTCAGTTTATGCAAGGACTCATGGATCAGTTCCAAAGGCCGAACATGAACCAACCACAAGGCGTGACACTGCAAGACTTCGGAGCACCACATTCCGCTGTTGTACCCGAACGTGACACTGCGAGCGGATCAGCGTCCCGGTGCACCAAGTGTAGTGGCACTCGGAGCACCACATTCCGCTGTTGTACCCGAACGTGACCCTCCCGCACGACTAGCATCTCGATCCGGAGAGGACCCCGGTGTCGGTCGTGCCGCGGTCGGCGCGGGCGCACGCGGAGGAGGTGAGTCACCGGCGGCGGCAACTGACGCCGGAGCAGCGGCTCAACCCCATCTAGATGGTCGACTCTCCCCACTCGGAGGTCTGGTTCGTGCTCGAGCAGGAGGAACAGCGCCGACGCGGGATGCGCGACGTGCAACCAGGCCCTCCGCCGCCCCGCCAGTCGTTCACGACGAGGACCAGGAGGCGGAGGCCGCCTACCAGGCGGCGCTCGCAGCCGCGCTTCGCGAGAGCGAGGAGGAAGAGTGACGCACGGCTGAGGAGGAGGATGCGGCGTACGAGGCGCAGCTCGCGTAGGCTATCATGTTGTAAGCCGCGGGCGACTGCATCGTGCCCCCTCCGTTGAAGAGTGAGTCGCAACCGAAGGTCTACGAGTGGACCGGCTGCCTCCGCGAGTGGGTCAACGCGCCACCCATCTGGTTGGGTGCGACACTGCAGTACGAGGCCGCCTACCTCGAGCACTAGAGGGTGTTGCACCTGGCGGAGGAGCACGCTGACAGGGCGCAACAGATGGAGCTCGAGCGGGAGGCGGAGGAGGAACGACTAGACATGGAGGAGGAGGAGCGCGCCCGTGCTGAGCTGTCACCGTCACCAGCACAGCCCGCGCGGGCGGGACAGACGACGGAGTCGCACGCAGTGGCGCTGTGGAACACGACGTTTTCCTGGACCGGCCGTACGCCGACGCTGGTTGACCTCACCGACCCCAAGTCGACGATGAGGACGCCTAGGGCAGCCTTCTAGTGTAAGTTTTTAATATTCAATTAATGTAATGGAGACGTGTGGACTTTCGTCGGCCTTTGTGACTGGCTTTAATGTTTAATTAATGTTTGTTTTTATTTTTAAAAATATTTGAATTTTTTCTTTACGTGTCGTCAAAATAGGACGGGACAGCGTTGGATCTATGGATCGACCCAAACGTAAAAATAGACGAACAAAATCATTGTTTATTTAGATGGATCGGTTAAAGTTATTTTAATTATTTTAAACCGGGGTACAGCTTACACCGCATTTTCACGAAGTCACGCGGCGGTGTCCGTCCGACGTTGAAATGAATGCCAAACACGAGCATGTAAGGTCTAAAAAACATGCGTGTCGTCTCCCTGCACCGCGGCACCAGGGCCCTCTCCATGCCGTGCCAGCTTCGCTCTACACCCTCTGCATCCCGTCAGTTTGACAGTTACCGTTGCCTGAGCACAGAACTTACCGAGCGTCCAGAGAGAGACCCAGACGATGGGGGAGTCCAGCCATCATCACGCTCACGCATAAATATATCCACACTGCATCACACTTCCTCTGACAAAAGCACTGACCCCCGTCTCAAGAGTCAAGAACCCTCTCCCTCCATAGACTTCGAAACCAACAACGCGCACGCCGGAATCTCCTCATGGCCGACGAGAAAGAAGGCGACTCGCTGCAGCCGCCGTCCAAGCTGCCCCGCCTCTCCTCCGCCGACGAGAACGCCGGTACGTGCAGGCACACCAGGAAAGCCGTAAGCTTGTGTTCACCTGAAGATGTTGAGTTGTTCGATGTGTTGTTGTTGCATGGTAGGGGCGGTGACGATGGCGGTCTCGTCGCCGCTGGGTCTTGGCCTCGGCCTGGGGCTCGGCGGCGATAGCCGTGGCGAGCAGCACGCCTTGGAAGCACGGGCGGTGGCGGCGGCGGCGAAGTCGGTGCTGACGTTCATGCAGCAGCAGGAGCTGGAGCACCAGGTGCTCATCTACCGCTACTTCGCGGCGGGGGCGCCCGTGCCGGTGCACCTCGTGCTTCCCATCTGGAAGAGCGTCGCCGCCTCCTCCTTCGGCCCGCACCGCTTCCCCTCGCGTACGTGCCACGACACAAAACGAAAAGAAATAGATATCTGTGTTTCCTATGCCATCCCGTGCAGTGTCGGCGGATTGTTGGATGAGCCGTTGGTCGTCTTTGAATGGCAGTGATTGGGCTGGGGAGCATGTGCTTCGACTACCGGAGCAGCATGGAGCCGGAGCCCGGGCGGTGCCGCCGCACGGACGGCAAGAAGTGGCGGTGCTCCCGCGACGTGGTGCAGGGGCACAAGTACTGCGAGCGGCACGTCCACCGGGGCCGCGGCCGTTCAAGAAAGCCTGTGGAAGGAGCCCCCGCCGCACCGGCGCACAACGGCAGCAGCACCGCCGCCACCGCCGCCCCGTCCCGCGGCATCGGCTTCTCCCCCGCCGGCATCCTCCACGCCACCCACAGCGCCGCCGCGCACGCCACCTGAGGCCGAGGGCCTCATCCCGTTCCCACCGCGTCCGTCATGGCGCGTGGGCGTGGGGCAAAATCGTGCAAGAAGGAAATCCGCAGGGATTTTGTCGCGTCATGTAACTTTTTCTTGGGCAGCTTTTGAAACTACTAGTATAAATCTGCTGGGTTCGATGGCATGCGTCCCTGCTCGTTGCTGTGCGTGCGCCTGTGATATGTGTGTGGCAGGCAGGCGATTATTTTTCTCGTCGTGTTGGGCTGTGGGGGGTCGTGCCGCGGTGGCGGGGGAGTGGATTCTTCTGCGGCTCCGCTCGGCACGGCTCGGGAGCAGTCCGCAGGCCTGTAGCTTTGCATGCACTGACCTGTGTCAGAAGGCGGTGGCTCGGGCAGAGCGAGGCATTGGATGCTGCTGCACTCTGGCCTTGGCGTGGCGCAGTGGCCCCGCGCCGCACCGTCTTGCTCCTTTGCCGCATGGGAACGGCCATCGGTGAATCCTGTTCGGAAACGGGATAAGAGCAACGGGCCATCCATTTCGTTACGTTTGGGTCGGGGTGAACATAAAAATCGGGCTCGTCGATTCAAACAAACTGGCATCCGTTTGGTGTCCGTCTGTCGACGCGATTCATTTTTATGTCGAATTTACGTTGGCACGCACACGAGACCGACATGCACGTCTTCTCCTTCCCTCGGCCCCGTTGGTCGGTGGCAGGTTTCACCATTTTCCTTCATTTCTCGGGCAGCTTTCACCATTTTCCTTCATTTCTCCCAAAATCCTCTCGCCCGCGTGCGCTCCCGTCCCATCCCCGTCATGGACGACGACCTCGACGCCACCGCCGGCCTCGCCTCCCTCGCCTCGTCCATCATGACGTCCGTCCCCTCCGACAAAGGCAAGCCTCGCACCCCCCGCAAGACCGCCGCCGCGCCCAAACCAAAGAAGACGCTGACGCCCGAACATCACGCAAGGGTGTCGCCCAAGAGGAAGGACTGCAGGCGCGCGGCGGACGCGAGGGATGAAGCCATCGCGGCGGCCGCCGTCGCCGCCGCCGCACAGCAGGAGGTCACCAACGCACGCGTCGCGGTGGCAACGAGGGAGGCGCTCTATGTGCTAGGATTAAACCCTAGCCAGCACGGCCTTGTCAACGCCGTCGTGGTCGCGGCCAGCACCGGCTCGTCCGCGTTCCCTCGGATGGTGCTGCCCGACTCGTCCCGCGCGTCGCCTTGCACCCCGATGCCTGACTTCCACGTCTACCTGCAGGCCTCTCGCCTCTCTAGGGAGTGCTCGCCCGAGGTGAGCGTGGTGGCACCTTCCACACCCATCAACCTCAACGCCACACCGGTGGCCGGTGGCTCGTCATCCGGAGGCGCGACGAAACGCGCGCGGGAGATGCCAGCTGAGATGTTGCCAGGGGCACACAACCTGTTCGACGGAATGCCGGCCGCTAACAACGAGGACTACATGTAGAACTTGATCTTCGAGGGTGGTGCGCCGGCTGCTAGCTACGATCCCGACGAGATATAAAGCCCGAACCGCCGAGGTCAAAATCAGACGACCTTCATGGGTGATTAGGTCGGCATGGACCTGGACGGCTTCCCACTCGACCACGAGTTTCCGGAGGACTACGGGCAAGAGCAAGATGACGAGTGCGACATCGAAGGGGAGCCTTTGTTCGAGGACGAGGTCGCCAACCAAGCCGCATGGGCGAAGCCGAAGCGCAAGAGCAAGCGGACCAAGGCATACATAGCGGCCGAGGACAAGTTTCTTTACGAATGTTGGAGAGACATTGGGCAAGACCCCAAGATGGGCGCCGAACAACATTCAACTTTTTGGATTCGTATCCACTGTGAGTTCCATGAGCGCAAAAAGTTTTCGTCGTACCAAATAGTAAGAACGCGTGGGTGGGTGTCCATTTCAGAGTGATGGAGGATGATCCAATAAGAGGATGATCCAATAAGAGTGCAACAAGTTTTGTGCCACTGTTGAGAGCGTCAAGGCCCGCCCTGTGAGCGACATCGGCATGCAAGACATGGTATGCTAGCAAGCCGCCCTCTTTTGTCTCATCAAGTTTATGCTTGCGTGTTCATTTGCATACCATTTGCCAATATGCTTGCATGAAATACATTTGTTGGCATTTCAAGCTTTGGAGGCATTCAAGGTCCAACACAATGGCAAGTGCTTCAACCTCTCCCATTGCTTTAGGGTTATCAAAGACAAGAAGTTCAAGGCGCAATATGCCGCCCTCAAGTCGCGTGGGTGGAAGCAAGCCATGGAGGAGGTTGGGGACGACGAGAAGGCACAACCGCGGGGGAAGACCAACTCCAAGGAGGACAAGCGGGATGCGGCGTCGAACACCTTGATTGCAAGCATGGAGGGCATGATGAGCAAGAAGGACTCAAGGGAGGAGGAGCGCCAGCGTTACAAAGAAGAGCAAATGAATGCCTTCATGGAGATCCAAAGGAGGAGGCTTGAGATGGACGTGGAGAAGCAAGCCAGGATGCTTGAGATGGAGGCGGAGAAACAAGCCAAGATGCTAGATATCGAGGCCGCCAACGCCAAGACAAAGGCGAAAGAAGTGGCTCTTGCGAGCATGATGACCGGTGTGGAGATCATGAAGGTGGATCTCAACATAGTGTCGCCAAGGAAGAGGCTGTGGTTCGAGATGATGAAGGCCGACATGCTCAAGTTGGACAACGAGTGATCTATGGCGGCGAGCGCCATCCTTTGTTTGTATGCCGGCAGGTGTGCTGGCATGACCACGGGGACGCGATGGCATGGTAGAACTCAAGCCCCACCCCTTTTTTTGTGTGTTGTCATGTGTGCCCGCCGCCGGCGAGTGCGCCAGCATGAACTGTGTGGTGATATTTTTTGAAGCTGGCATTGTATGTGGGCGGTGGCATGGTGCCGGCATGAGACATGGCCACTGGCATGATCTATGGCCGCGGGCCTTTTAAAAAAAATTGTGTGCGAACATGAAATGGGTCGGAGCATTAGGCGCATTGCCGACCCAAATCTAAAACAGGGCGGACGCCGGGCGGGCGACTGATACGTCTCCATCGTATCTACTTTTCCAAACTCTTTTGCCCTTGTTTTGGACTCTAATTTGCATGATTTGAATGGAACTAACCCGGACTGACGTTGTTTTCAGCAGATTTGCCATGGTGTTGTTTTTGTGCAGAAATGAAAGTTCTCGGAACATCCTGAAAATTTACGGAGAATATTTCTGGAAAATATGAAAAATACCTGCGCAAAGATCCACCAGAGGGGACGGGCCAGTGGGCCACAAGCCCTGTTGCCGCGCCCCCGTGGCCGCGACAACCAAGCTTTTGGGGCCCACGTGGCTCTGCCGCCCCCAACTCCAGCTCTATAAATTCCCTTTCGTCCCGAAAAAAATCAAAAGAGAAGATTTCATCGCGTTTGAGACATGGAGGCGCCGCCACATCCTGTTCTTCATCTGGAGGGCAGATTTGGAGTCCGTTTTGGGCTCCGGATCAAGGAGATCGTCGCCATCGTCATCATCAACCTTCTTCCCTCTCCAATTCCATGAAGCTCTTCATCGTTCGTGAGTAATCTATTCGTAGGCTCCCTGGGCGGTGATGAGTAGGATGAGATCTATCATGTAATCAAGTTAGTTTTGACGGGGATTGATCCCTAGTATCCACTATGTTCTGAGATTGATGTTGCTACTACTTTGCCATGCTTAATGCTTGTCACTAGGGCCCGAGTGCCATGATTTCAGATCTGAAATTATTATGTTGTCACCAATATATGTGTGTTTTAGATCCGATCTTGCAAGTTGTAGTTACCTACTATGTGTTATGACCCGGCAACCCCGGAGTGACAATAATCGAAACCACTCCCGGTGATGACCATAGTTTGAGGAGTTCATGTGTTCACCAAGTGCTAATGCGTTGGTCCGGTTCTTTATTAAAAGGAGAACCTTAATATCCAGTAGTATCCTTTTGGACCCCGCTGCCACGGGAGGGATGGACAATAGATGTCATGCAAATTCTTTTCCCTAAGCACGTATGACGACACACGGAATGCATGCCTACATCACATTGACGAACGGGAGCTAGCCACATATCTCTCCGTGTTATAACTGTTGCATGATGAATATCATCCGATAAATCACCGATCCATTGCCTACGAGTTTGTCCCACTGCTGGTGTTACTTGTTTTGCTCTGCTGCTGTTACTACTGTTGCTGCTACTGTTACTTGTTTTGCTCTGCTGCTGCTGTCACCACTGTTGCTACTACTGTTACTTGCTACTGTTGTTACTTGCTACTGCTGCTACTTGCTACTGTTGTCACTACTGCTGTTCCTTGCCACTGTTGTTCCTCGTTACACTGCTGCTACCTGCTACAATACTTTTTCTCGCACCGTTGCCGGGAAAGAATATTTCCCGTCCACGGGCAACTTCTGGCGCCATTGATACAACCGTTAGGAATAGTCTGCCTTGTCACCAGATCGTTTCTAGCACCGTTGTTATCATACTACTTTGCTGTTGACACCTTTCTTGCAGATACTAATCTTTCAGGTGTGCCTGAATCTGACACATTCAGCTGCTAATACTTGAGAATATTCTTTCACTTCCCGTCGCGCGAACCAACAAATTTGGGTTGAATACTCTACCCTCGAAAACTGTCGCGATCCCACGCGCTGGTGGGCCATTGCAAGAGAATTGCTAATTGTTGAGCAACTGGTACAAGCTCTTTTCTGACTCCGTTGCCGTGGAGGCATCAAGTCAGGAATAGTTGCACGTCAGCAGCGACTGACCCAAACGGACAAAAATTGACAAAAGCGCCATCCGTTTGGGTCAGCCCGTTGGAGTTGCTCTAAGGGCAACAGCCGCACAATCACCTCTCGCGCTAAAAACAGTTTGTCGCATCGAAATAGCGACTTTTAGCGCATCGGAGAGCGCTGGCTCCAACGACCGTCGCAAAAAATAGCACACGCGAGTCATTCCAATAGGCACGCTAAACTACAGCGCGCGCGAGCAGCCGATGTTTGCAATATGTTCATTTTTAGAATATGATAATATTTCAAACATCAAAACAAGACATAGCATAGTTTAAAATCACCTAATAAAGTTCATCATGACATAAAAGTTTGAAATCATGCCACATCACATCATCATCCAACCAAGTTCAAAATCACCCAACCAAGTTCATGACATGAAAGTTCACACAAACAAATGGCACATCAACAATCATGCCGCATCCTCATCTTCTTCCTCCTCTTACTCCGATTCTTCTTTCTCACCCGAAGACGTTTCTTCCTCTTCTTCTTCATTGTCGCGCGCCCCATCATCATGGGGAGCTCGAAAAGTGTTGGCAAGATCTTCAACGGCATCATGCGAAAGTATGCGAGGCACACCGGAAGACATGCGTTCACCCATGTCCATCGGAGGTGCTCCCATGCCTCCCGTGAGAAACGCAAAAATCATGCCTCTCATGCCCCCCATGGTAGCTTCGAAGCCACCCATGCCTCTCATGCCCCCCATTGTAGCTCCGAAGTCACCCATACCTCGCATGGTAGCCATGCCGCCCATGCCATCCATGGTCATGGCTCCCATGCCTCCCATGATCATGGCTCTTTTTTGGACCAAGACTTCTTCACGGGCAAGATTGACATACTCCTTTTGCTTCTCCTCGAAGGTAGATGTGTTCATGAAGATCAAGTACTTCTCCCATTTCAACAATCTAGTTCGCTCCTCCATGGCCTATTTATTCTCCTACAATGCCACCTTCCTTTCCTTGACCGCCACCCTCCTCTCCTCGGTCGCCAACCTCCTCTCCTCGGCCGCCGCATCTTGGTTCCTTGCCATCTTCCTCACCTTGTTCGCTTCCTTCCTTGCGTTCACAATAGCTTCCATGGCAATTTTTAGCTCATCATCTCCTTTCCTCTTCTTCTTTTCTTTTGCATCGTTCTTACCTCAATTTGGTCTTCTTGGCTTGGAGTAGGCAACCGAGTTTGGTGTAAGGCTTCTCTTGTCGTCATCACTTGATGCATGCTTCTCATCATCAGCCAAATCAATAGTTTGCTTGTGTTTGTTGCTCTCCTCATTGACACCTTCACAGGGCTTCCATTTCTCAATCCTTCAACGCATCATAGCAATGGGGCAAGGTAAATGTCATCCCGTTCTTGATCTTCCCTTTGTTGGTCTTCTTCTCCTCTCCTTGAAATAAGTTTTATGCAATAGTGAGCTACAAACAAAAGAACAAGTTAGCACTTGAAACACCGAAGAAGAAGCATGAACAAAGAAGAAGCATGAATATGGAAGAATCATGAAAGAAATGGCACTTACCCTATCTCTATCATTATTACCACTTGGATTTAACTTGTCAACCGCCTTAAGTGCGGTCGCCCACCTTTGACAATCTTTGTTGATTGTCGACCACCGGGAGCGAAGAGATCTTTTCGAGCGGTCAATTCCACTTTTTTTGCGCAAATCAAAGTGCTCCTTCATTCGGATCCAATATGCATCTCTACTTTGGTCCCATCTAACGGTGGCACCCCTAGACACTTGCAACCATGTATTGCATTGCAAGACGTCTTCGTCCATGGTGTAGTTGTGTGCTCTTCCTTCCGGTGCATCCACGATACCCTCACCATCCTCGTCCAAATCAAACTCATGATCATCGAAATGCACCTCATTGGTTTGAGACCAATGAGAATTGTTGGAGCCAACACCTATAGTTGACATATAAATCTCATCATTAAAACTACAAAGTATGTACAACAAAACAGATAAGCTATCCATATGTATCCATTCAAAAAACAACAACGAAAAAAGTGGGCAAAATTTTACCTTGTGGGCATTTCATCGACCACCTTGTGCACATCGCCCGTCGACACCGCAAGCGAGCTCGCCGGCGCTTCGGTCGCCACCGCATCCTTCGAATGCCCTGCAAGTCTCTTCTTCGGCCCTAGAGGAGTCGTTTGCCGCCTTGTTCTTCTTCCCGGACACCTTGCCCATCTTCACCACCGCCTTATTTGGGAGCTTTGAGAGGGGGGCACTTGGCTTCACGGCGGCCACCGGCGTGATGCCACCCGCTGCCGAGGTCGTCCGTGGCGCCATGAAAAGGCCGCGCGCGAGACCGGTGGTTGGAGGAGCACCGATAGAGGTGAAGCCAAAGCTCCCCGTGCTAGGGTTTGCTCCGGCGGCGGCGAGACGGGGTCGCGAGTGTAGGAAGGGGTGAGGGGGATGTCGGCACGGCCGTTGATACGTATCAAACGTATCTATAATTTTTGATGGTTTCACGCTGTTATCTTGCCTTCTTTGTATGTTTTATGTACCTTTTTATATCTTTTTTGAACTAACTTATTAATTCAGTGCCAAGTGCCAACTCCTGTTTTTCCGTGTTTTTGACTCTTTTCAGATCTGATTTTGGAACGGAGTCCAAATGGAATAAAAACCCCGAAATGATTTTTTCCCGAACGAAGGAAGACCAGGGAGCCTTTGGGACAAGCCAGGTGGGCCCCAGGGAGCCCACAAGCTCCCACCACGCCACCAGGGGGTGGCGGCGGTGGGCAAGCTTGTGGCCACCCTGGCCGCCCCCTGACCTAGATCTTGCGCCTATATATTGCCAAATATTCCGCAAAAAATCAGGGGAGCCTCGAAAATACTTTTCCGCCGTCGCAAGCTTCCGTTTTCGCGAGATCTCATCTGGAGACCCTTCCCGGCACCCTGCCGGAGGGGACTTTGGAGGTGGAGGGCTTCTTCATCATCATCATCGCCCCTCCAATGACTCGTGAGTAGTTCACTTCAGACCTACGGGTCCGTAGTTAGTAGCTAGATGGCTTCTTCTCTCTCTTGGATCTTCAATACAAAGTTCTCCATGATCTTCATGGAGATCTATCCGATGTAATCTTATTTGGCGGTGTGTTTGTCGAGATCCGATGAATTGTGGACTTGTGATCAGATTATCTATGATATATATTTGAGTCTTTGCTAATTTCTTATATGCATGATTTGATATCCTTGTAAGTCTCTCCGAGTCTTGGGTTTTGTTTGGCCAACTAGATCTATGATTCTTGCAATGGGAGAAGTGCTTGGTTTTGGGTTCTGCCATGTGGTGACCTTTCCAAGTGACAGTAGGGGCAGCAAGGCACACATCAAGCAGTTGCCATCAAGGGTAAAAATATGGGGTTTTTATCATTGGTTTGAGATTATCCCTCTACATCATGTCATCTTGCTTAAGGCGTTACTCTGTTCTTATGGACTTAATACATTAGATGCATGCTGGATAGCGGTCGACGTGTGGAGTAATAGTAGTAGATGTAGAAAGTATCGGTCTACTTGTTTCGGACGTGATGCCTATAGAAATAATCATTGCATAGATATCATCACGACTCTGCATAGTTCTATTGATTGCTCGACAGTAATTTGTTCGCCCACCGTCTACTTGCTTTCATGAGAGAAGCCACTAGTAAACACTATGGCCCGAGGGTCTATTCACATCCATCGTTTACAACTCCGCTTTTACTTTGCTTTGTTACTTTGTTGCTTTTAGTTCTCATTTGGCAAACAATCTATAAGGGATTGACAACCCCTTCATAGCGTTGGGTGCAAGCTTTTTGTGTTTGTGCAGGATCTTGAGATACTCTTCCGCCGGATTGATACCTTGGTTCTCAAACTGAGGGAAATACTTACCGTCGCTGTGCTACATCACCCTTTCCACTTCGAGTGAACACCAACGCAAGTCTCCAAGGCCACGGGGGAAATCCTTTGCATACTTGTCTAGGAAGTCCCTTAAGGCGTAGCCGCAGCTGAAGGATTCCTGGTGCCGTCGACATAACTATTTCTGGCGCCGTTGCAAGGCATACACAGCAGCCATCAGCCGTCCATCGGGCGAATTTGCTAGTGGGTGCGCGGGCGAGGCAAAAGCGCCACGGTCAGAGAGGGTGTGGAGCGGCTGAGCACGTGCAAAAACACATTTTTTCTAGCATGGCGCTTATATTGCGCGGCTGTTGGAGATGCTCTAAGGCCAACTCCAACACCTCAAGCGGACGCTCTTTTTTTTGTCCGTTTGGATGTTATAAACGGCGGTGCGTTCAACCGGTCCGGCTTGTTCTTAAGTGTTCCTTTTCACTTTATTTTTGTAACACCCCGTGTTTAGCTTTCCTGACTAATTAACTTATTTCAAAAATTAGTACCAATTAAATTTTTGTGAATGCTTGTGATGCTTGAAGTGACCGTTGTTTGCTTGCTTGCTTGTATGCTTGTGTTGGATTCTCAATAATTCTTGTTACACTCGAGACTCACCTCCTTAGCCCAAAACTCCTGCCTAATGATCATTCCGTGTGTTTAGGACCAGAAACCATTACAAAATATTATTTTCACCAAAAAGCATTTCTTTGAATTAAGCTTTCAAAACCCGTGAGATGGGATTTGTACTACAAGTCCTCAAATTAGGGAATTTATTTCGCACCAATTATTTTATTTAAAACCCATTATCAAAATGACTTCCCAAAACCACAATATTATTATTTTAAAGGCTATTTTACTATTTTATTTAAACGCCTTCGTGTGAGGCCAGAAATGGTCACTTATGAAGGAAAGTTCTTTTTAGTGCTTTAAAAATATTTAAGAAAATTTAGGAAAACTCAGTGGATATATATATTTCATATATATGAGTTTCAACACATGGTCATGTTCAAAATATTGGGCAAACCCCTTCAAAACCCTTCCTGCCTATATCAAGCTTTTAGAATATTTCTATAAGAAATATTCTCAATAAATTCCAGTAAAATTCTAGCATGTCACATATGAAATATGTGATGATCTTGCCAAGTTTTATCTCAATCCAAGTTGATTTGATTCCCCTAATTATTCTAAAATCCTATCTGACCTGATCCAAATTTGAGAAACTCTACATTGTCAAGTGTTTCCAATTGTGCACAAATTGTTAGACATGTCCTGATACTCCAATAATGCATCCACACCGAGTGGTGCATCAAGGAGAATAGAAGAACTTGTCCCAAGCCCCTCAAAACCCTCTCTGTTGATATGTGACTTTGGGAAACTTTACATTATAAAGTTTCTCCAATTGACCCCAAACTTTTTGGGCATGCCTTAATGCTCAAGTAAAGCCCCCACACCAAATATTGGATTTGTGGTAGTTGATTGAATAGTTTTGTAAGAAAAAAGCAATTTCTGCCCATTTCATGGGTTTTCCAAGTCTACATTGGAAACCTTGTCCACCAAATCCCAAATTTGGTTTCCAAGTCTATTTTCATATATTATTTGATCCTGTTAAGTTTCAAATCCATTGAAGTCCATCTGGTTGCCTTGTCACTCATCAAACACCTTGTGTGCACTCACTTTAATGGGTACTTTGGCCCCTTCCGCTTTTACCCTTGAGCTCAACTTTCTACCACAGCTTCATATAGTTACATTTTACCTCTAGTAATATTTCCATGGCCAGTGGTCAATTATTCGAGAGAGGCTCCATGTAACTACTTCTCATTTTCACCCTTGGATCACCATTTTTACCCCTCTTGCCCCACTTCTTCTTAAGCCAAAGCCCCCACCTCTTTCCAGAGGAAATGAGCAGCACATCTACAACTAGTTTTCTGGATGAAATATAGCTTTGTACAACAAGTACTAGCTACCCTCCCTTGCTTGAGCTGAAACTTTGCAGTGGTGTAGTCCTTCCATACCAGAGGCTGGTAGACAAGGTTTCACCCCAAGTTTCCCCCTTTAAAAACCACCTTTGTCAGTGCCAAGTTTCCTGCTGGAATGTATACTGGACCCAAAACCAATTCAAACCAGCCCCAGATGCAACCAAACTCCAGAGTCTCCTTCCTGCATGTGTGCCCCACATGTTGGACATGTTTGACTGGTCAAATTATCACTCTAGGCATAGGTGGCCGTGGTGACCACCACCCAGGCTTGCAGTATGAGTGCTTGCAACAAGTATATGAGTTCTTCATGACTAAAGTTGAGTCCATGGTTTATATGCACTTTCACCTTCCACCATCACTATCTTCTTTAGTGTCGTGCAACTTTCCCCGGTGCACAAAACCACCCATATAGCCTCCCTCAAAACAGCCACCATACCTACCTACTATGGCTTTTCCAAAGCTATTCCGAGATATATTGCCATACGATTACCACCATGACATGTGCCACCACTTCTACATTGCCATTGCATGATTGTAAGATAGCTAGCTTGATGTTTCCATTGATGTCTATGCCATGCTAGATCATTGTCATGGTACACCACCGAAGGCATTCCATATAGAGTCATCATTGCTCTAAGTTTTGAGTTGTAAGTGTGATGATCATCATTGATGGAGCATTGTCCCATGTGAGGAAATAAAAGAGGCCAAAGATGCCCACCAAAAAAAAGAGGCCAAAGAGCCCACCAAAAAAATGAGAGAAAAAGAGAGAAGGGACAATGCTACCACCTTTCCACACTTGTGCATATTAAGCATCATGATCTTCATGATTGAGAGTCTCTCGTTTTGTCACCACCTTATAGCTAGTGGGAAATTCTCATTATATAACTTGGTTTGTATATTCCAATGATAGGTTTCCTCAAAATTGCCTTAGGTCTTCGTGAGCAAGCAAGTTGGATGCACACCCACTAGTTTTCTTCAAGAGCTTTCACATACTCTTAGCTCTAGTGCATCATTTGTATGGAAATCCCTACTCATTCACGTTGATATCTATTGATGAGCGTCTCCATAGCTCATTGATATGCCTATTCAATGTGACCATCTTCTCCTTGCTTTCCTTGTAACCTCCACCACACTCCACACCACTTATAGTTATAAAACCATGGCTCACGCTCATGTATTGCGTGAGAGTCGAAAAAGTTTGAGAAAGTAAAGGTGTGAGAACAATTACTTGGCCAATACCGGGGTTGTGCATGATTTAAATTCATTGTGCAATGATGGTAGAGCATAGCCAGACTATATGATTTTGTAGGGATAACTTTCTTTTGGCCTTGTTATTTTGGAAGTTCGTGATTACCTCGCTAGTTTGCTTGAATTATTATTGTCTCCACGTCAATTGCAAACTATTGTTTTGAATCTAATGGATCTGAACATTCACGTCACATAAGAAGAGTTACAAAGGACATATATGCTAGGTAGCATGAAAGAATCAAAAAATCATTCTTTATCACTTCCCTACTCGAGGACGAGCATGAGTTAAGCTTGGGGATGCTTGATACGTCTCAAACGTATCTATAATTTTTGATGGTTTCATGCTGTTATCTTGTCAACTTTGAATGTTTTGTTTACCTTTTATATCTTTTTTGGGACTAACTTATTAATCCAGTGCCAAGTGCGAGTTCCTGTTTTTTCTAGGTTTTTGACTCTTTTCAGATCTAATTTTGCAACGAAGTCCAAACGGAATAAAATCCCAGAAATAATTTTTTCCAGAATGGAAGAAGATCGGGAGGCTTGAGGGTCAAGGCAGTGGGCCCACAGGGAGCCCACAAGCCCTGTTGCCGCGGCCAGGGCGGAGGTCGCGGCAACCAAGCTTGTGGCCTCCCTGGCGCTCCCCTGTCCTAGGTCTTTGGCCTATAAATTCCCTAAAAATCCAGAAAAAATTAGGGCATCCACGAAAACACTTTTCCGCCACTACAAGCTTCCGTTTCCGCGAGATCTCATCTGGAGACCCTTCCTGGTGCCCTGCCGGAGGGGACTTTGGAGTTGGAGGGCTTCTACATCAACATCATCGCCTCTCCAATGACTCGTGAGTAGTCTACTTCAGACCTACAGGTCTGTAGTTAGTATCTAGATGGCTTCTTCTCTCTCTTGGATCTTCAATACAAAGTTCTCCATGATCTTGATGGAGATCTATCCGATGTAATCCTCTCTGGCGGTGTGTTTTTCGAGATCCGATGAATTGTGGATTTGTGATCAGATTATCTATGAATTATATTTGAGTCTTTGCTGATTTCTTATATGCATGATTTGATATCCTTGTAAGTCTCTCCGAGTCTTCGGTTTTGTTTGGCCAACTAGATCTATGATTCTTGCAATGGGAGAAGTGCTTGGTTTTGGGTTCATACCGTGTGGTGACCTTTCCCAGTGACAGAAGGGGCAGCAAGGCACGCATCGTGTTGTTTCCATCAAGGGTAACAAGATGGGCTTTTATCGTAGATATGAGATTGTCCATCTACATCATGTCATCTTGCTTAAGGCGTTACTCTGTTCTTTTGGACTTAATACACTAGATGCATGCTGGATAGCGGTCGACGTGTGGAGTAATAGTAGTAGATGCAGAAAGTACCGGTCTACTTGTTTTGGATGTGCTGCCTATAGATATAATCATTGCCTTAGATAACGTCACGACTTTGCACGGTTCTATCAATTGCTCGAAAGTAATTCGTTCACCCATCCTCTACTTGCTTTCATGAGAGAAGCCACTAGTGAACACTACGACCCCCGGGTCTATTCACAACTATCGTTTCCACTTTCACTTTTACTTTGCTCTGTTTACTTTTTGCTTTCAGTTCTCACTTTGCAGACAATCTATAAGGGATTGACAACCCCTTCATAGCATTGGGTGCAAGCTCTTTGTGTTTGTGCAGGTACTTGTGACTTGACGAGATCTTCCACTGGTTCGATACCTTGGTTCTCAAAACTGAGGGAAATACTTACCGCCGCTGTGCTACATCACCCTTTCCTCTTCAAGGGAACACCAATGCAAGGATCCAAGGCCGCGGGGAAATCCTTTGCATATTTGCCAAGGAAGTCCCTAAAGGCGTAGCCGTAGCAACAGGATTCCTGGCACCGTACAAGGGAAGGTCTATTGTCGCAGTAGCAGAAGGATCTCTAGCACCGTCGCCGGGGAGCATCAAGTCAAGAATAGTCTCTCGTCAACATGCTGATTTCTGGCGCGGGGAGGGGATTTGTCCAAGTAGGTGTCACAAACTCATCTCTTGCATTTACCTTTTTTCCAGTTGCCTCTCGTTTTCCTCTCCCCCACTTCACATTTGCCGTTTTCATTTGCCTTTCCCTTTTTGCCGTTTCCTTTTGCTTTTTTGCCGTCTTCCTTTTTGCCTTTTTTGCCCGTTTTCCTTGCTTGCTCTTGGGCTTGTTCGTGAGAGACCTTTCCTCATGGCCAAACCAAACTATTTCAGAAGGTTGGAAGAGATTGAACTAGTGTCAAAGGTTTCATGTCTTCTCAGTTTGACCAAAATAGTTACTTCCGTAGGTAATTAAAAGAGCAAAATTCTTTTGTGGCCTGTTTGAATAAAGAAGTTGATGATATGGCCAAAGAATTCCTTGCACTAAATTCTTAGCTTGCTCACCTTGAAAAATTGGTGGGCCAAATTTCTGACAAGCAGGCTACCTTAGTCAATAGGATGGCAGCTAAACCTGAAATTTGTGATGCAAATCACCAAGATCTTAAAGTGTTTGGTGTGACTCCTCTTGAATCTTTGTTTTTGCGTGTCAAACCTATTGATGAAGGGGCTGGATATGAATCCACTTTGGTTGAAAAACATCCCAATGATTCGGACTCCACCTATCTTGATGATAAAGGTGTGGAGAGTGGAGTAGAAGAAATCAAAATTTTGGGTAGTAATGAAACTCCCACTTTGGATTTCAAGGAATTCAATTATGATAGTTGCTCCTTGTTTGAATGCATCTCTTTGATGCAATCCATTGCAAACTCTCCGCATGCTTATAGCCAAAGCAAAGCCTTTACCGCACATATCATAGATGCTATGATGAAATCTCTTGAAGAGAAACTCGAATTAGAAGTCTCTATACCTAGAAAACTTCATGATGAGTGGGAACCTACTATCAAAATCAAGATCAAAAACTATGAATGCAATGCTTTGTGTGATTTGGGTGCTAGTGTTTCCGCGATTACAAAGTCTTTATGTGATATTCTTGGTTTTCATGAGATTGAAGAGTGTTCTCTTAATTTGCATCTTGCGGATTCTACTGTCAAGAAACCCATGGGAAGAATCGATGATGTTCTTATTGTTGCAAATAAGAACTATGTACCCGTGGATTTCATTGTACTTGACATAGATTGCAATCCTTCATGTCCCATTATTCTTGGTAGACCTTTCCTAAGGACTATTGGTGCTATCATCGATACGAAGGAAGGGAATATTAGATTTCAATTTCCCCTAAAGAAGGGCATGGAGCATTTCCCTAGAAATAAAATAAGATTGCCTTATGAATCTATGATGAGGGCTACTTATGGTTTGAGCACCAAAGATGACTATACGTGATTCCATCACCTTTTGCCTAGCTAAGGGCGTTAAACAATAACACTTGTTGGGAGGCAACCCAACGAATCTATCATTTTTCTTTCTGTTTTGTATTTTCCACACTTTCATAATTCTGTTATGATTGTGTTTTTTGTGTTTCTTTTTGCGTTTGTGCCAAGCAAAACCGTTATGATTAGTCTTGGGGATGATCGTTTGGTCATGCTGGAAAAGATAGAAACTTTCTGCTCACGAAAAGAATTTTCATTTTTTTCTTCTGTAAGAGCTTTTGAGTTGATTCTTTTTGCTGCTGATTGCTACGCAAATTATTCAGACTGTCGTAATTTTTCAGAAATTTTGAAGTACTAGAAGTATACGAAGTATACAGATTGCTACAGACTGGTCTGCTGTTAACAGATTCTGTTTTTGTTGAGTTGGTTGCTTATTTTGATGAAACTATGGATAGTATCGGGGGGTATTAGCCATGGAAGATTGAAAATACAGTAACCAACATCAACATAAGTAGAATTTAAATTTTCTACAGTACCTAAGGAAGTGGTGGTTTGCTTTCTTATACTAATGTTATCACGAGTTTCTGTTTAAGTTTCGTGTTGTGAAGTTTTCAAGTTTTGGGTGAAGTTCTTATGGACAAAAAGATAAAGAGTGGGAGGATCTCAAGCTTGGGGATGCCCAAGGCACCCCAAGTTGATTCAAGGATGCCGTAAAAGCCTAAGCTTGGGGATGCCCCGGGAAGGCATCCCCTCTTTCGTCTTCAATCCATCGGTAACGTTACTTGGGGCTATATTTTTATTCACCACATGTTATGTGTTTTGCTTGGAGCGTCTTGTATCTTAGGAGTCTTTTATTTTTGTTGTGTCACAATCATCCTTGCTGCACACCTAGAGATAGAGACATGCACTCACCGTGATTTTGTCGAGCTTCACTTATATCCTTTGGTTAGACAATTCAGCTCATATGTGCTTCACTTATATGTTTTGAGCTAGTTGCTTTTGCTCTATGTGCTTCACTTATATATTTTAGAGCACGGCGGTGCGTGGCTTGGTAGTTGATCTATGCTATGAAAGTAGTCTCAAAAGGGGTAGTTACTCAAAGGGATATGAAAACTTCCACCTTCATGTGCATTGAATAGTTAGAGAAGTTTAATTCATCTCAATTAGTTTTGAGTTGTGGTTGTGGTAATATTGAACTTATATTAGTAAGGTGTTGTGGATCTAGAAATACTTGTGTTGAAGTTAGTGATTCCCGTAGCATGCATGTATGGTGAACCGCCATGTGATGAAGTCTGAGCATGATTAGTCTATTGATTGTCATCCTTTGTGTGGCGGTCGGGATCGCACGATAGTTTATACCGACCAACCCTTCCCCTAGGAGTATGCGTTGAATGCTTTGTTTCGATTACTACTAAAACTTTTGCAACAAGTATATGAGTTCTTCATGACTAATGTTGAGTCCATGGTTTAGATGCACTTTCACCTTCCACCATCACTATCTTCTTTAGTGCCGTGCAACTTTCGCCGGTGCACAAAACCACCCATATAGCCTCCCTCAAAACAGACACCATACCTACCTACTATGGATTTTTCAAAGCTATTCCGAGATATATTGCCATACGATTATCACCATGACATGTGCCACCACTTCTACATTGCCATTGCATGACCGTAAGATAGCTAGCTTGATGTTTCCATTGATGTCTATGCCATGCTAGATCATTGTCACGGTACACTACCGAAGGCATTCCATATAGAGTCATCATTGCTCTAAGTTTTGAGTTGTAAGTGTGATGATCATCATTGATGGAGCATTGTCCCATGTGAGGAAATAAAAGAGGCCAAAGATGCCCACCAAAAAAAAGAGGCCAAAGAGCCCACAAAAAATATTAGAGAAAAAGAGAGAAGGGACAATGTTACCACCTTTCCACACTTGTGCATATGAAGCACCATGATCTTCATGATTGAGAGTCTCTCGTTTTGTCACCACCTTATAGCTAGTGGGAAATTCTCATTATATAACTTGGCTTGTATATTCCAATGATAGGCTTCCTCAAAATTGCCTTAGGTCTTCGTGAGCAAGCAAGTTGGATGCACACCCACTAGTTTTCTTTAAGAGCTTTCACATACTCTTAGCTCTAGTGCATCATTTGCATGGCAATCCCTACTCATTCACGTTGATATCTATTGATGAGCATATCCATAGCTCATTGATATGCCTACTCAATGTGACCATCTTATCCTTGTTTGCCTTGCAACCTCCACCACACTCCACACCACTTATAGTGCTAAAAACATGGCTCACGCTCATGTATTGCGTGAGAGTCGAAAAAGTTTGAGAAAGTAAAGGTGTGAAAACAATTACTTGGCCAATACCGGGGTTGTGCATGATTTAAATTCGTTGTGCAATGATGATAGAGCATAGCCAGACCATATGATTTTGTAGGGATAACTTTTTTTTGGCCTTGTTATTTTGAAAGTTCATGATTACCTCGCTAGTTTGCTTGAATTATTATTGTCTCCACGTCAATAGCAAACTATTGTTTTGAATCTAATGGATCTGAACATTCACGTCACATAAGAGGAGTTACAAAGGACATCTATGCTAGATAGCATGAAAGAATCAAAAATTCATTCTTTATCACTTCCCTACTCGAGGACGAGCAGGAGTTAAGCTTGGGCATGCTTGATACGTCCCAAACGTATCTATAATTTTTGATGGTTTCATGTTGTTATCTTGTCAACTTTGGATGTTTTGTTTACCTTCTATATCTTTTTTGGGACTAACTTATTAATCGAGTGCCAAGTGCGAGTTCCTGTTTTCTGTGTTTTTGACTCCTTTCAGATGTGATTTAGGAACAGAGTCCAAACGGAATAAAATCCCCGAACTAAATTTTTCTAGAATAGAAGAAGATCGGGAGGCTTGAGGGCCAAGGCAGTGGGCCCACAGGGAGCCCACAAGCCCTATTGCCGCGGCCCGGGGGAGGCCGCGACAACCAAGCTTGTGGCCTCCCTGGCGCTCCCCTGCCCTAGGTCATTGACCTATAAATTCCCTAAAAATCCAGAAAAAACCAGGGCATTGACGAAAACACTTTTCCGCCGCCGCAAGCTTCCGTCTCCGCGAGATCTCATCTGGAGACCCTTCCCGGTGCCCTGTCGGAGGGGACTTTGGATTTGGAGGGCTTCTACATCAACATCATCGCCTCTCCAATGACTCGTGAGTAGTCTACTTCAGACCTACGGGTCCGTAGTTAGTATCTAGATGGCTTCTTCTCTCTCTTGGATCTTCAATACAAAGTTCTCCATGATCTTCATGGAGATCTATCCGATGTAATCCTCTTTGGCGGTGTGTTTGTCAAGATCCGCTGAATTGTGGATTTGTGATTAGATTATCTATGAATTATATTTGAGTCTTTGCTGATTTCTTATATGCATGATTTGATATCCTTGTAAGTCTCTCCGAGTCTTGGGTTTTGTTTGGCCAACTAGATCTATGATTCTTGCAATGGGAGAAGTGCTTGGTTTTGGGTTCATACCGTGTGGTGACCTTTCCCAGTGACAGAAGGGGCAGCAAGGCACGCATCATGTTGTTGCCATCAAGGGTAACAAGATGGGCTTTTATCGTAGATATGAGATTGTCCATCTACATCATGTTATCTTGCTTAAGGCGTTACTCTGTTCTTTTAGACTTAAGACACTAGATGCATGCTGGATAGCGGTCGACGTGTGGAGTAATAGTAGTAGATGCAGAAAGTATCGGTCTACTTGTTTTGGACGTGATGCCTATAGATACAATCATTGCCCTAGATAACGTCACGACTTTGCGCGGTTCTATCAATTGCTCGACAGTAATTCATTCACCCACCGTCTACTTGCTTTCATGAGAGAAGCCACTAGTGTACACTACGGCCCCCGGTTCTATTCAGAACTATCGTTTCCACTTTCACTTTTACTTTGCTCTGTTTACTTTTTGCTTTCAGTTCTCACTTTTCAAATAATCTATAAGGGATTGACAACCCCTTCATAGCGTTGGGTGCAAGCTCTTTGTGTTTGTGCATGTACTTGTGACTTGACGAGATCTTCCACTGGTTCAATACCTTGGTTCTCAAAACTGAGGGAAATACTTACCGCCGCTGTGCTACATCACCCTTTCCTCTTCAAGGGAACACCAACGCAAGGCTCCGAGGCCGCGGGGAAATCCTTTGCATATTTGCCAAGGAAGTCCCTAAAGGCGTAGCCGTAGCAGCAGGATTCCTGGCGCCGTACAGGGAAGGTCTGTTGTCGCAGTAGCACCAGCCATGTCGGCCTCCTCTAGTCCTCCCTAGCCGAACGGGAGGAAGAAGAAGGGCCTTACAGGCAGGGCCCCCTATCAGCCTCCCAATGGTCGGTCCCGCGTGAGGTAAGTGGAGGCGGGTTCCCTTCTGGGCGCTTGCCCGCGCAAGAGGCGTGATGGGTAGTGTACGCCTTCGGCGTGGCCTCCTCCCTGGCCAGACCGAGCCTCTAGGACAACCCAAGGCTTATCTAACGCCCGGTGCACCCTTAAGGCCCTCCCTCGTAAATCTTTTTACCTCCTTTCTTTTATGAGTAAACTTCAAAATTCCATATTAAATTCATTCTTGCTCCTAATCTGATGATTCAAATTTCTACAGGTAACTAAAATCAAGACCTATCCAAAGATGTGATTTGCACATTTTTCCAAGCAACTTTTCTGTTATGTCATTATTCAAAAACAGATTTGAATATATTTAGCCCCACCTTTCAAAATTCCTATAGCATCCAAATCAACTCCAAGTGGAAGGATTCCAATTTCTACAGCCTTCTTATATCACATCCTATTTTTGAAGCCTTGGTCAACATTTTTGTATGACATATTTTTGTTGCAATAAATAAATAGCTCCCTTTTTTCTATTTATTCCATGTTATAAAATCTCTAGAATATTCACCTCAATTCCAAATCCAATAAAACAACTTCCTAAATGTTTCTAAAATTGTTTTCCGTTAAATGACTGCCTCCACTCATTTTTATCATAATACTCTGTGTGGGCTCCGTAAAGGATCCCCTATTCCTCCTTTCATCCATTCAAAAATCCCTGATGGTCCAAACTTCCTATTGCAAGCCTCAAATATTTTACTTATGACCAGAGAGGTCCAAGAAAAATATAACTTCTATTTATATAGCACCTTTTGTTTTGCTTGCTGTGTGGCTGACTGTGATTGTTCCGCTGATAGTTGACGGAGTAGATGGAGTACTCGGAGTTGGACCGAAAGACCTCGAAGACCCCGTGGACTTATGTGAGCAAAGGCAAGCAACCCTTTGACCATGTGTGAGCATATGTTATATTGCATGCTAGTAAAGCAAATATTTCCGTTACATAAGATCATAAGTATCAGTAAATCATTGAAGTGATGTTACCGATGGCTCCTCCGGAGCACTTGCATTTTAAGCTTGATCCTACCACCTATGAGGGTCACGCTAATATCATGTTGACAAGTAGAGCTAAGCATATTAGCATGAGCATGTTGATGGTATAAATCAAAGGTTTATGAAAACCCCGTCGGGTGCCACTAATGCCCGAGGGTGATGATGAGTTAGGTGGCCACTTTTGGAGAAGTGGTGCACCGGGTATTTTTGTGTGAGTGGTTTTGGAAATGGGATAAGATTTATGATGTGTCGACCGTCCCAATCTTACATGTACGACCACGTTACCCCTTTATGGGATGGGCTTTGTTGATTACTTTGGTCGGTGCTAGCAAAGAGCCACATTACTAGTGGCGGGAGTGATGTGTGGTCACTCTCGTGATGGGGTCGTGCCAGGTAGGACGACTATGCCGTTTTTACGTGTTCCAGGCACACCGTTGGTCCCCGCATGGATCATACTGTCTAGAGTTGGTGCTCGTAAGACGTACATCATGTGGGCTGGGTACCAATCGAGTGGACCTCTATGTCTAGTATCGTCAGGGGAAAGGCATTGATCGGGTACTTACCTCGGGTATGTTATATACCACGAGTCGTGGATGACACGGAAGTTTCCCCGATCTCGTGGGTCCAGCGTACTACCTGTGCAGAGTGTAAAACTATTCGACTAGCCGTGTCCACGATCAAGGACAGTTGGGTGGTGCTGCTTAAACTACGTACAGTCATTTTAAACCAAGTGTGTGTGAGTGTGTGGTAAATGGTGTTAATATGAAAGAGTTGATATGACCAAGTTTGGTGACTTGGCATATCAGCTGAACCGGAGTGTTCAGCCCTTGACAGATATATTGATGTCTGTAACCTGTTCTTCTAAATACCATCTAGCTTATGTTGCACATCCATCTATGATTATGTTTATTTACAGTTAAGCCGCTATCCACCAATACTGCATATTACTTGTTACCGTACCAGCTGCATTATCCATATCATGGGTTGTTTGCAAGTACATTCAAAGTACTCATTGGCTTGCCATTGGTTATTTCATTGACTAGGTATGAGAGGACATGATATGGTGAAGAGTAACTTAGTGACTTTCTTGCAAGCTAGGACGCTTCCCAGTCAGAATGCATGTAGGTTAAGGCTCATGGCATGGGTTCACGCTTTCGACCAATAAATTCGCTATTGGTCCAGTTTGGTGTGCTGGCCTTCAAGACCTTATATATGTAAAGACTTGACCGCAACGGTCATTTATTGTATGAAACGGTATGTAAGGATGTAAGGCTCTTGTTATTCAGCTTCTGTGTGTTCGATGAGCATTGATCTCTGGGATCACTGAGCACGTTCATTCGGTGATCTCGACCTGTAAGTCGGGGTCCCCACAATTTTTGACCTTACAATAACCCAACTAAATGTGGCAAATTATAATTAAAACACAAATATAAACATTAAAACCTTCCCCCGTCAACACTAGTCAAGTTCAACAAAGTTTTTAATTAAACATAAGAGTTCAGACATAAAATAAAGTAGAAGGCCCCTCGTTGGTGACGCTGGTGTCGTCGGTGAGGTTGACGTATGGAGGTGGCTGTCAAAGGTGGGCTGGTGGCCCCTGCCATACCGGAGGCGCTTGCGGCTCTTGCATCACCTCCTCCCGTGGCTCCTGCTCGTGCATCAGCGATTGCGGTGGCGTGGGCAGTCATGGGCCGACACCCAGCGAGTGTGCCATCTCCGGCACCATGGACGACCAGTTCCACTGCTGGCCCACCAGCTTCAGGTTTCACGCGGTAAGGGGTGGCTCCTCCACCACCTCCTCCTGCACCCCCTACTTGACCACGACGGCCATCTCCAGCTCTGGGATGGCCACATCATCGGCCGCAGAGAGGGCCAACTGGGTCTCGAGGCCCTCCCATTGGCGCTCACCGTGGTGTTCATGGAGTCCTCCAAGACACGCCTCATGAGCTCGGCCTCCTCCTCCTTGGTTATGGGAGGTGCGGGGCGCGGGGACGGTGACGTAGATGGCGTCACATGAGGCCGCGCACATGTGTGCGTCTGCGCATTTGGGACGGGCTCTCTGGACGAGCATGACGCGGACGGTGCGAACTAGGAGGATGACCGGCAAAAAATGATTACCGTCATAGCTCGTGCTCATCGCGGAGCCATGTATCCTACAACAGCGAATCGATGGTGTACCTATGGACATGAATGAGATCCGGTGGCAGGACAGCGTGGCATCACTCGATCTCCTCACGACGGGCGTGGCCACTCGTCGGCACCTGTAGGATTGGCACCCGATCCGCGGGGAGATACCAATAGTTGGGGTGGTGGACATCTCCGCATGGAAGTGGCATCGCCGTAGCCTAATACCGACGACATATGTCCGTGGATATGTATGGATGAACGCGCTGTGGAGCCATAGGCGGCGCGATGGCAAACCCCGACGAAGCAGGTGGTGTGGGACTGCTAGAGTGGCTGCAGTAACGACTACGAGAGGAGGAGCCGACCTCATGGTTGTGCTTCCCCTTGCTCATCCAATGCTAACCCATGGCGCCAATGAGGAGGTGGATGCGACGGGTACTCGCTAGGGTTTTCTAGCCCGTGACGACGGTGGAGGAGACATGAGGGTTTGGAAGTGGAAGGTGTGGAGTGGTCAGTCCACGGCTTTCACATTAAGAAGGACGACGACCCGCTAGTTAGGTAGCTCACAGTCAGGGCCCGTAGCGCGTGTGCCTTTAATTTGGGCGGTGGAGGTAGTGGGGAGGCCACCACACGTCCTCGAGGCGGACGAGGAGTAACTCTGTGCATGTCTGTTCTGTCATAGCCCTGAATAATTGCTTGCAATTATTTGCATCATCATCTTGCGTCATGTTAAATTCAATTTAAACTAGTAGGGCAACCCGCGCATTCGCACGGCTAGATGATTACATTATTACTTTTGGTATTATTGTATCTTACTTTTTTGGAGAACTATTAAAAATGTAGGCTATTGTATCTTTAGTAAAAACTTGGTTGCAGTTATGGAGAAGTACTTGCATTGAAATACTTGCCAAGGAGAAATAAGAAAAGACAGCTAGCATTCAGCCATACACGTTTACTATGTAAACCAATGGATACTTTTTAGATTGGTGGCTTGTTAGCCATCTATTCATTCTAATCAATCATGTCTATTTTTTCATTTTAATACCTTCTTGTTTATCACCATATTATACTGGTGTGGTATATTTTTGTTAATTGTTTCCATCGTAGCTTATCTCTTTTGTATGTTTATTGTTTGTTGATTTACTTCAATGCAATTGTTTTTTTTCTAAAGGTTGGACCCAACCTCTTATCCCTCAATCATTTTTCTTCTTAGGACCATCTTAAGTTGGCGTTTTTATTGAATAAATATCATTAATGTTGTCCTTTTATATTCTCTCATACATTTGCTCAGATTGACAATTGCCACCTAGGTGCCACATAGGGTTTATGGATATCGAATAGGTAGATAAGTTTGTACTCAATTTCGAAGTGATCCAGGTATAGAAGTAATCTAGGTGTATCTGATGAATTTTTATTATGATTTGTCTATAACATTGTTGTCTTTACCAAATGGCATACCATTATATTACATGAACTTATTTATGCTAAATTGGAGTTCCACAATCAAACTACACAAAACTCGGTAAATAACTAAAAGTTCATATCTAAGACAAAACAAAAGGATCTAACAAACTACCATCGTCGATCAAGTAGTTGGTTTTCTTTTATTCACCGGCATACAAATTGTGTGTTTCTCACACTTAATCGTGATATACACAATTTTCTAGTCGGATATGCGAGTGGCCTAGCTAGTAATTTCCTTTTGAATAGCCTTACTAGGAGCTGATTATTCATACCCCGTATAAAACACATTCAACGTTGTTACTTTGAATGCTCACTTTTCTCCTTTCCACAAAACTATTTGCTAAGACATGTCAATATAGGATGGCCTTTTGGTTTCTCTCGTCGGTGAAACCATCTAGGTAGAATGAGAAAAATCATGTATATAGTTGCAAACCCTGCGCTCATTTGCCGCGGAAACTCCATGTAACCAAGAATTTTTAAAAGGGGAAACATAATCACACTAATATGTTTCAGGACATTTTTTTAGTCACACCTATAATATATGGTAAACAATATGACGTGTATAGGTAGATATTCTCTCTATATATGTACAAATTCATTGTTCAATATTTTCATTTGTAGCCTATAATAAAAGCAATAACATGTGGATATATAATATTAAATAGTAAATCCGTTATAGATGCAAATACATATTGCTTTTCTGCCGTACACAAATTAATAAATTTCTGCATGGATTTGTAAAGGAATGCAGTAAGCATTTGTATGTACTTATGAAATAATAATTCAGATATTTAATTTTGAGTTGTACCATTCTATTTATAAAGTACTTTATAAATCACTCAATCCATTTGTAACTAAAAAGAATGAACTTTATATAGCCGTAGGTCCATTCGTGATAGTACACCACAAAGATAGCTAATGTTCCATCTTTTATTTGACGTTGGTATACATGCATGCACTATATCTTCATATACCATTAGTAAATAGTATTAGACGTTACTTGCACGTGAAAACATATATTCCATCAGTTCTTAAATATAGGTTTTTTTAAAGATATCAAAATAAACTACTTTTGAAATAAAATGAGGAAAAATCTATATCTAAAGTACGTCTATATATATTCGTTTGTTGTCCATATAAAAATCTCTAAAAAACATATATTTAGAAATGAAAGAACTACTTCCTCCGTTCCTAAATATAAGTCTTTTTAGAGATTTCACTAGTGGACTACATACGGCTGTATATAGACATACTTTAGAATGTAGATTCATTCATTTTGCTTCGTATGTAGACCCCTAATGAAATCTCTTAAAAAACTTATATTTAGGAACGGAGGGAGTATATATTACTTTTTATATTTGGACATGCATGGCTGCATACGTATATATTGGCAAAGAACAATGCATATATACTACTCCCTCCGTTCCTAAATACAAGTCTTTGTAGAGATTTCACTAGTGAACTACATACGGATGTATATAGACATATTTTAGAGTGTAGATTCAATCATTTTGCTTCGTATGTAGACATCTAGTGAAATTGCTTAAAAGACTTATATTTAAGAACGGAGGGAGTACTTTGATTCTAAAACGGATTCCTAAACGGACGTCCGATCGTGTGCCTGAAATGTAAGAGATGGACCTGAAACGCATATACATGATATATATATTGATATTAAATATCAACATTTCAAATATGTTGTCAACAGTTTAGATAGTTTTAGTCTATGTCAAAGAACACAATGGATTTTTTATCTTTTGCTTTAATAATAGTATTATAAATTAGTTTTTATTGTGCGTAATCTCTTTTCTTATCCCACTCAATTCTTCTCGTAGGTTTCTCTGGGTATAACCCCTCTACTTTGTTGGTCCCTTCTCTCACACCAAATAACTGATATGCAATTCCTTTTCTTAGCTTTCAATCTCCACAGGCTTTTAAATTTGATGAAAGTGTGTTGAAACTGGACTGGTATTCTTGATAAAAATAAATTGGGCTAATACTCTTGAGATAAAAAAAGTGAAGGCCGGTTGGCCTACCGAACATGGCTTTCCTGGTCTTAGAACTCCAATCGGAATCAACTGCATGTCCCTTCCTTCAAAAAACTGCACGTCCCTATATATATATATATATATATATATATATATATATATATATATATATATATATATATATATATATATATATATATATATATAGATATACATATATATAAAGAAGGATCTGTCGTTTGTGGTGATGGTTCGACCTCCTTCGATCTCCCTTCCCAACGCTAACCTTGGCTATCCTCCCACCCACGTTCCACAACCGATTTTTATTCAACCCTTCAAAAATCAGTCGGTTTAATTAAAAAAATCTCGTTCTCCCCCTACGACTGGAAAATCCGCTGGCACCTCCCCCCGCACGACTGAAAATCGGGATAACCATGCCACAGATCTGCCGTCTGTGGTGATGGTTCTACCTCCTTCGATCTCCCCTCTCAACGCTAACGTTGGCTACCCTCCCACCCACGTTTCACCAACGATTTTTATTCAACCCTTCAAAAATCAGTCGGTTTAATTAAAAAAAATTCTCTTTCTCCCCGTGTGACTGGAAAATCCGCTCGCACCTCCCCCCGCACGACTAAAAATCGGGATAACCACGCGCATCCATTACCGATAACCCCACGAACACACGTCCAACTCCCACGCCCCAACTTCCCCACTCCGTCGCACCTGCCGCTCCCCTCCTCGCCGACCCTCATCTCAGCATGGCCAATCCATGCCTCTCGCCGCCCTTCTCGTCCGCCTCATGGCCACGGTGGCCACGGTCCTTGCCGCGAACGGCGCTTTCCCGCCCTTTATCCTCCACGAGCAACCTCATCAGCTCAGCCATGTCGGGCCGCGGCAAGAGAGGCAAGGGGCTGGGCAAGGGTGGAGCGAAGCGCCACCGCAAGGTGTTGCACGACAACATCCAGGGCATCACCAAGCCGGCCATCCAGCGGCTGGCGCACAGGGGTGGCGCGAAGCGCATCTCCAGGCTCATCTACGAGGAGACCCGCGGCGTGCTCAATATCTTCCTCGAGAACGTTATCCGCGACGCCGTCACCTACACCGAGCACGCCCGCCGCAAGACCGTCACCGCCATGGACATCGTCTATGCGCTCAAGCGGCAGGGACGCACCCTCTACGGATTCGGCGGCTAGGCAGCATTCTCATCTGTTTCTGTTAGTCTGGTGCCGGTGTTGGCCATTGTTAGGGGTTACCGGTGTCTGGTGCTGTGGAGCTCGATTTCGATGTGATGCATATGTATTCAGATGTGATGCATATGGGTTCAGATTAAGTAGTGGACTCGCTGCTGTTGTTCAATATCTTTTGTGTGTTCGATCCGTGAGTTCGGTTTCATTCTGCCTACCATTAATCCGTCCATAGCCAAGGCCTCGGCGCCGCCGACTTCACGGGGGTCGTCACTGATGACCTCGTGCTAGCTGCTTCGCGTCTCCCTGCACCTCCCCTTGCGCACATCCTCCCGAGTCCGGACGACAGCCTCCTACGCTGCGGCGGCGACGACCGATGGGCACACCATCGCCGCCATCAGGAAGATGTCCCGCAGGATGCCCCTCAGGGACGACAGCACGCTCAAAGGAGACAGTTGTGTTCACGCTCTGCCTGTATCGCTCCTCCGAGGCCGCCGAGAGGTGGCGCTCCAGAATGGTGCAGGTGGCGGATCCGCGGAGGGACAGGGTGTGCCCGGTGGCGGCGACGGGTCACCAAGACGATCAAGCTTGGAGGCCCCCGTGGCATGGTCGGATGGGCCGTCCTCTGGCGCGGCATCCTCGTCTGCAACGTGTTCGACAAAAATCCCGCGCTCCATGACGTGCCTGCTACCGGCGGCCAGGGGCAACTGCGCATCTTACGCCTACCACAAGCGCTGCTCCTCCCCGATCCGGGACATCACCGTCAGCCCGAGCAAAGACTACATAAGTACATCGAGATGGAAACTGACCTGCAGAGAAGGCCGGAGGCGGTGACCGCCGAGGAGGAATGCTTCCACCAGAAGCCACACCCTCAAACCAGCTTCGATGGCTGGAGGGCCACCACATGGAGCATGCCGATCCCGATTCTGTCATGGAAGGGATGGAGCCCCGGCTGCACTATCGATGCCGATGAAACCATCGTCCAACCAATGCACCACAAGCTGCTGCCTGGGACGTCAGGAAGTATCAGTGACAATGAGCCCACTCAGGTGACGTCGCTGCCAGTCCTCGCCACGGGTTTCCCCGCAATGAGCATGGATGATGATGTAGTGTGCCTGCTCCGTGCAAGTCATGCTCCACTAACAAGATGGAAGTGGTGATTTCTATTGATTTGAGGAAGAAGACGCTCCGAGGAGTGGGCAAGCTTGTTGCCGGCAAAGATTTCGCTGACATGCGCAACCGCATCACCTAGATCTCCAAGTATCTCGGTCCCAAATTCCCAATACGACCGCAGTTAACCTCGCTTTACTCCTACTGCTTCTTGCATATTTTACCACCTGAAACAAGTGTCTTTTTATACGCCCGTACTTGCTTGGCAGTCTGATTTCATATCTTTTCCAGGCGGAGCATGATGTTCGTTAACATAATGATGTTTGTGAGGGCTAAAGCTAGGTATGCTAGCTCCTGTAAATTGGACATGTCTCCTTATTAATTTGGAAACGGATAAGACCTAGGGTCTTATCACTTATGGTAGTATTATTTTGATCAGTATGGTCTGAAACTCTGAAGAACCAACTTCAGATGTTAAGAGACTTAATTCAAGAGTGTCAGGTGATGGTGTGCAATGGGAGGGTAGCAATTATGGTTGTTATATTATGTACTTTGATGTGTAACTCGCATATCAGCTGATAAAACAGTTCTTGTGAGGCCGTACTTCCATGGTAAGAAAAATAAACAGTGAATTATGTAGCATTTACGCAATATGGCAGCAGGTGTTCTTCTAACAGAATAGACGAACTGCTGACGGTTGGATGTTGTCAGAAAAACCCTGACACCATATTTCGAATCGACACTTGTTAGATGGTGGAATTCGAATGAACACTGTAAAGGCAAATGATATGCATCCAAGTAATGGTGTTTAGACCTGTTCGTAGCCAAATCAAGCAGGTACTATGCTTGGAAAGAAAAAAAATGATATACATGTCATTCCTAAAAGCAGTACTGAATTTCGTGACAACTATTTTCATGGATGCAGGGGAAGCAAAAAAATTCAGAGCATGGTCCAGTTTGAACTTAGTGGTGCACATGTCGAAACATTACATCAAACTTGTGCGGAGGTTAATTCATAACTTTATCAATTTCTATAAATTATCAAACTACTGCATGCACAAGTATTTACTTTCTATAGAAATCTATGAAATGTAAATGTGTTGGACTTTTCACTTGTGGCATCATAATATCATATTTAGTTCCCAGTTCCCAATAGAAAAAACTTTCGAATCAGATCATCCTATCCCAAATATAGTTGAAAGTAACACTGATCGGACCTCCAATAGCCACGCGTAAAAGATGTCTGAGAGAGGATCCTCGTGACCTCCGCTACATATGTTGTGATGTGCTTCATTGATGACTGCACGATGGAATCTTGTCTGTCATTTGAGACATAGTACAACAACATAGTATTAAGCATTTTTGTTTGTTCCTCTTATTAGCTGACCATTTTAGACATGAGGAAAAAGGAACATGGAGAAGTTCGTGATGCACAAGCATGTATTCATGGTACAGACCCTAAACGATGGAATCTTTTTGGTCAAGCAAATGCAGCCGCACTGCTCCACCATGGAATCGACCGAGTGAGGTATTTTTCCTTTTACAGATTCTAAAATCTTCCAACTTCTGTATATGAACTTCCTACTTGGCGTAGATATTGGGCCAATCGCTACCATGCAAATCATTTGCGTGGGCAGGCGCGGGGCGGCACTCCCGGCACATCCGCTCGATCTCGACATCCCTATAGGACTTGCCGCCTGTCCCCAAATCCAGGAAATACATCGGGCGTGGTCCAAGATCGGTGAGGGCAACGAGCGACTTGGTGTGCGACTATGGACGATAGCGATCCGAGATCCACGGGTTACGAGCATAAGCCATGTATGCCATGAAGATGCTACACCAAGTGGGCAAGACAGTTCACTCGATTTGAAGCAACGCCGTACTGGAGCAGTGGTGGAGGTGGACTGGTGCCTGGTGGTGGTCTAGTGGAGCCGTGGAGGCGGTCAGCAGGGGTTGGCCGACCGGCAGGCCAGCGACAGCACGGGGCGGCCGGGCAGGGGTTGCCGGGAGGTGGTCAGGCAAAGGCCGGAGGCCGGAGGGGCGGGAAGGGAGAGACAGAGAAGGCCGGGCGTCGGGCGGCCGACCGGATTGGAGTAGAGGGAGAGGGAGAGGGCCGACGGGTAGGTGTTGAAATAAAGTCTCAAGGATTGAAATAAAGGAGTGTGTGGAGTTGTTTTTTGTATAGAATACATTTATATCCTGTGTTCTTTTAGCTTCGGTTTTACCATTATTTGGTCTCCTACATAATGCATGTGGTCCCCGGAAAAATTTCAGTTTCATTACTGCCATATTCACTATTTCACAGTAGCATGTCATTGGTGAAAGCCTACATGAAAGATCAATTAACCTATATTGTTTTCTTAACTTTTAGTATTATTTCATTTTGATGTAAAGGGACAAAAAGGACCAACGGATATTATGTTGAATCATAGATTTTGTACAAATTTTTGTGTGTGTGTGTGAGGGGGGGGGGGGGTATTTCAGAGAGCAATCTTGGTTGGTTATTATTAATTTCTTGCATATGAGTAATTGATATTTATAGTGCTAACATGATCTTAAAGTTTAGTTGGTTATTTCCTCAAAAGACAAGTTTAGTTGTTTAAATTACATTCATAGTACTTATCTTTGGATTCATTTTATAGGATTGAAGATGTGCAACGAGGGGGCATAGTGGGATTTACCAACAATGTGTAATAGGTAAATTTTCTTAAGGAGAAGTTTGAAACGTAGGGCAAAAGGGACATTTCAGTTAATCAAGTCTTTGTATAAATTCAGAGTATCTTGTTGTGGTAAAAAAATAAAGTGGAGCAAACATTTGTTTGCACCGAATACATGCTTCATTGTTCACAAATGAGAGATATAAAATAAATATTCTTTTGAATCAATAAATATAGTATATTTGTAGAAGTACAAGATGGAAAATGGCAGTAAGAAAGGACTGGAAGTCAAGACATTACTTTGTCTTCTCACAAGTAGACTATGATTGCGAAGAAAATGATAATTGCCGTGGGACAAGAAGCGGGAGAAAATCAGTTTATCAATGGCAATCACATACCATCATGTCAACAAATTTGTAAACTCGGCCAATTATTCAACCGCTATGTTCTTTTGCTCCCGTGGCAACGCACGAGCATTAAACTAGTACCTACTAATAAAGAAAATATTGCTTCTGCCGTACGTCATTCAAATTGCACTTAAAGTTGGCTAAAATTATCCACCAATGCCACGTGTAAGTCATGGAAAACGTTTCAAACAGGAAAATCTCCAGACTGGGCCGACCCATGTAGGCACCTCCTGTATTACGCTCTGGGCGCTGGGAAATGATGCAGGACACTTGTTTGGGCCGGCCCATGCATGGGCGCTGTTTTTTTAGTTTATTTTTTTCTTTTTCTTTTCAGGTCCATTTTGTTTTTCTACTTTAAATAATTTAGAAATTCAAATAACTTTTCTCAGTTTTAAGAAACTGTGAATTTCGAAATAAAATATTCAAAAAACATAAATTTCTGAGAATTAAAAAACTACTCAGGAGCTTTGAAAAATGTTTACATATACAAAAAAATGTTTCAATTTTGAGAAAATGTCCATAAAATAAAAAAGTCAATGATTTTAAACTAAAGCCCGTGTAAAAATATTAAAAACTGTTCGTGCCTCTGTTTTTAGTCTCGTTTTTTATTTTCATTTTTCTGTTACATTTTTAATTTAAGTAATTTAGAACTTTGAAAAACTTTTGCAATTTATAAAACTAAGAATTTTTAAATAAAATTTGAAGAAAACATAAAATGTTTGTGAATTCCAAAAATGCTCGGATATTTGTAAAAATATTAGCATATTCAGAAGAATGTTCATAATTTTGAGAACAATGTTGTTGAAAACAATAAAAGTCCATGATTTCGAAAAAAAAGTTTGTGTATTATTTTTTGAGTCCAATTGAAAAAAAGTTTGCTAATTCAAAAAATGTTCATGCATTTTAAGAAATGTCCTAAAACTTTAAAGACGTAATATGATCAGCATTATTGAAGATTATAATTGTTTTTGTTCCGTTGCAACGTAGTGGCGCTTTTGCGAGTCCCTTTCAAGAAAACAAACTGCACGTCCCTTATCCCCTTTAAGAAAAAAAAACTACACGTGATGTGGTCTTAGATTTTACAAATTGAAGGTGGCATTGCAAATTTGCACGTGTCCTTCTCCTATACGTAGACCTGATTGCACTTTTTACCTTATAGAAAGATACGCGGCAGACTTGCATGTCTAAAACAACTGCGCGGCCAGCTAATAGGAAGTTGTGGCTGATGCAAACTCTTCTGTGGCCCGCCTGACACATGTATGTTGTACTACAAGTTTAATGAATCTATACCGTTAAAATATCTGTGTTTTACACTGATTAATCTTCACCGTTCCTTTACTATCGTCTTAATAATAAAATAGATTGAAATGGGGATTGATAAACCCTAACACAAAAAAGATACTAGGTCGAGGAAGGTCGTGGTTTGAGAAACCCTAACCCTCTCGCGCCGCAGGCCGCTCCGGCCTCGGCGGCCACCTTCCTCCTCGCGCCGCGTGCCGCTCCGGCCGCGGCGACCACCAACCGGCCTTGATGGCGCGTCGGACGCCGCCTGGATCCCCGGGGCTTTCGCCCCCCCACTCAGCCAGCCCGCGTCCCCAGATCCAGCCGCCCCGCCGCTGGCATGTTGGACCGTCCGAGGGTCGGGTCGCTGTCGCATCCCCAGATCCAGCTGCCCCGCCGCGAATCCTGCTGAGGGGCGAGTGCTCCACTCCGGCGACGACGGGGGCACCCCTGCTCCCCTCTGGTCTGTCCGCTGCTCCAGCACAGGGGCACCCGACGGACCAGGTACGGCCGCACCATCCGCGGCTGGAGGAGCCACGCGCTGACGGGCCTCCTGCCGATCTGGCGCACACTGCGAAGCTGCGTGAGTCCCGTCGCATTAAATCAGTGGTCATCGTTCCCTCTTCATTACCGCCGCTTGCCAATTCGGGTTTAGATGGGGATTGGACTGAGGTTAGTCACCGGAAGAAGAAAGGCGCCTCCCCTGATCTGCTGGTCTCGCGGCCGCGCCCGGTGGAGAAGCGGACGGACCGCTTCCGAGCTTTCAATGCAAGATCGCCGCCCTCCTCCTTCACTGCCCTCTTCCGTGGATGCTGCTTCCGCTGCTTAAGTAGAAGGCACTGTCTGGCCGGCTGCCGAGACTCTGTACACTGCATCCTCTGCAGGAGAGCGGGATACATAGCTAAGCTCTGCCCGCAGCGCCACCTCCTGCCGGGTACCTCCAGCTCGGCTAGGAGCCGGCTAGGCCCTGCTCCTCCCGTTCAGTCGCTCCACGCCCGCGTCTGCTTCCCTCCATCGCCGGCCTCCACCGCCATGTCGTCGCTGCTCCGACCATGCTCCACCACGTCGCCCCGTCGCGCCGTCCCAGGGAAAGCCGTTCGGTGGCCATCCCGTCACCTGCGGTGGATCAGGCGATCTTCTTCCCGAGGAGCCACGTGGTCACCCTCACTGCCGCCGATGGGGTCAACGCCTCGTCCCCCATGGCGGTGGGAAGGGCCCTGGAGACGCAACTTGCCGTTCCAGTGCACTCTCTGCGCGTCACGGCGCACCACCCGGAGCACTTCTTCGTGATCTTCATGCAGCCCGTTCACCAGGTCAATGCGGTGCGCCGAGGCTCCATCCGCATCGACAGAGCAGTCTTCAACATCGCCTCCTGGCACGAGCATGACCATGCTTCCTTCGGCTCCCTCCTGCTCCATATCTGGGTGGTAGTCGAGGATGTCCCGAGGCACTTTTGGTCGGTGGAGGGGGCACAGGAGATTCTGGGCAAGCGGGCCAGGGTGGACCGTCTCGACAGTAGGACGCTGGAGAGAGGCCACACCAAGACGTTCGCCTGCTGGGTCTGGACCGATGATGTCGCATGCATCCCCACCACGCACACCCTAGGGGTCCTGCCGCGAGGGGCGGGTCGCGTCAACGAGATGGAGGGCTTCTCCCCTCCGGACAGGCGGGTCGCGCCGCCACCGGCCACGGCGCAATACTCGATGCTCATCCCCGTAGATAGGGTCGAGGACTGGACACCTCTGTCCCCTCGGTCCTCCCACTCCGGCCAGAGTGGCCTCCCATCTTCCGGCTCCGACGAAGATGACAGGCCCTTCCCGGCAGTCGCGCCGGCCTCCTGGACGATGGGGGTCGAGGACGGACAGCGTGATGGGAGGCATAGAGCGCATGCCTGCGCACCAGTGACGAGCCTCGGATGCCGTGGCATGCCGCACGGTGGTCGCGGGCGTGACAGTGATGGGGACGACGGCTCGCGAGGTGGGGGGCAGCGCTCCTGGAAGGATGTGCTCCTCCGACGCGGTCGTGCTTCGGCCCTGCCTGCACAGCCACAGGCCCCGCGTCAGCGCAGCCGGTCCCCCTACCGAAACGTAGATCAAGGGACAACTCCGGTCGACGCCGGGGTGACAAGAGGACGCCGGTGGGGGCTCAGCACCACACCCAACGAGGGAGGTCTCGGCCCCTGCCGCCACCACCGCCCCCCTGCCACGAGGACACATGCAGAGGGCAACGCCGACGACATCAAGGGCAAGGACCCGGTAGATGATTTCTTCAAGACGACGACGAAGCCGATGCTGGCCTCCCTCATCGTTGATGGCATGGCAGCTGAAGTCCAGGCGGCCGCAGATGCTGTCGTCGCTGCGCCACTGCAGTTCGACGAGAACTCCGTGCCCGTTCCAGAGGGAGAGGCGCTCCAGCTCGACGCTTTCAGCCCAACGCTGTCGGCTTCATCATTTGACTTCGGGCATTCAACCGCGCTACACCAACATCGGTGCGCACCATGGAAGTCCAGCTGGGGGCTGTCACAAGACAAGTGAGCCAGCTTGAGCTCGTAGGGGCAGACGAACACACACTTAGCCTGTTCAGAGGATGCAGGCCGCCTCTGGTTTCTGCACCTCCGGCCCGACGCTCCGTGCCTCCACCGAACAGCAGGGCCTCAGCTGCACCAACTAGGCACATCGCGCGGGAGGCGGCAAACACGTCCACGGTCCCGATGGCACAACTCCCCTCCCTTTGCATAGTAAAAGAGTTGGGGCTTCTCGGACCGTGGGAGAGGATGACAGAAGACGTAGCGAAGGCGCTGCTGCACCGGTTTGAGGAACCGCTCACGGACGGCGACATAGCAGTCATTGCCAAGCTCACCCGGCTAGACGGCAAGGCCTTGAGGGTCATGGCGCGCATGGCCGGCCCTGATGGAGTTGCCGAGAAGGCCATAGTTTAGTTATGTTAGACGCCAGTACCTTTCTACTTCGGTGGCGGCCGGTAGTGTGCCGGTTCGAGCTAGGTTTCTTCCATTTGTGTTGTGTTTGTGAGGCTGTAGTCTATCGCCGTCGCGAGTTGGGGCCTATTGGAGGGCGACGGCGACCCCCTGTTAAGATGGATGTGTGTGCTTTGGGCCTAAGGCCAATTAAAGGTAGTCACCAAAGTCATGATAGTCTTCCCCATGAGTAATAGGCTACACCCGATTATGTGCTGGAACGTACGAGGGCTAAACCAGCCAGCCAAGCGTGCAGCCGTCTGCGAGATGGCAGCCTCGCACCGTGCCGCCATCCTGTGCCTCCAAGAAACAAATATCGACATTTGGTCTCCCCAGCTAGTAAGAGAGATAGGAGGAGCTCACCTTACTGAATGCATCGTCCTCCCGGCAATCGACACTAGCGGCGGGGCTGCAATTTTCTAGAACAAGGAGTTAGCCACAATAATATCTCATGCTGTTGGGATCTTTGCGATTACGGCTAGGGTCTCTATACTTGGACAGAACCAACCCTTCTGGCTGTCCTCTGTATACGGGCCGGCAGACGACGCCAGAAAAGAGATGTTCCACCACGAACTCTCCTTTAGTGCGCCCCCGGCTACGGAACCATGGCTTATTAACGACGACTTCAACCGTGAGGCAAGGGACAAAAACAACCTGAATCTAAATCGTAGGCTGATGGGCAAGTTTAGGACAGCCATCGACGCCACAGGTTTGAAAGAGATTAGATGTAGGAACCGTCGCTACACGTTGAGCAACGAGCGCCAAAACCCCACACTCGTTAGCTTAGACAAATTCTTTTGCAACCTTGCATGGGATTGTAACTTCCCCTCGGCATCCCTGGATGCGGCATCGACGGCCACCTCCGACCACTGCCCGTTGGTCCTCACCGACACCTCCGCCACTCCCCGCCCCGCAACTTTCAAATTTGAAAGTTTCTGGCCCAAGCTCCCGCGGTTCCACGACACGGTTGAAAGGGCTTGGAGCAGGCCGTTACAGTCTACATGCGCCTTCAGTAGGCTAAACACGAAGATAAGGCGCACTGCACGGGACCTCAAGATTTGGAGCAAGGCTTTTCTCAGCGATGCAAAGCTACAATTCCATATAGCGGCTGAGTTGGTCTTATGGCTAGACGTAGCACAGGAGAACCGCCGCCTCTCCGACGCGGAGCACAACCTTAGAAAGCTCCTCAAGCTACGCCTGTTAGGCCTCACCGCGGTCGAGAGCGCGCGCACGCGTCAGGCATCAAGACTCACATGGATGCGCCTTGGCGACGCAGGAACAAGATTCTTCCACGCCAAAATGAGAGCAAGGAGAAGAAAGAACTTCATCCACACCTTAGATATAGGGACCGGCATAGCCACCACGCACGAGCACAAGGAGGAGATCATCTACCAGCACTTCCACGATAGCTTAGGAAAGAAGGCTCACCGCACCATTGCCATCAACTGGGACACACTAGACATGCCATCGGTTGAGGGAAGAGGCCTGGATAACCCCTTCACATAGGAAGAAGTGTGGGAAGCGATCAGGGCATCACCTTTAGAAAAGGCGCCGGGACCGGACGGATTCACGGGGTCCTTTTTCAAAGCATGATGGCCCCTGGTCAAGGCGGATGTCATGGGGGTTTTCAATCAATTCTACCATCTGACGGGAGGAGATTCGCCAAGTTAAACACTACCAACGTAGTTCTCCTGCCAAAAAAGTAGGCGCCTCACAAGTGCAGGACTTCAGGACGATTAGCTTGATCCACTCGATTGCCAAACTTATAGCGAAGGTCCTCTCCACACGGCTAGCTACGGTCATTGACACCATCATCTCACCGGCACAGTCTGCCTTCTTGTGCTCCAAATCCATGCAAGATAGCTACCTATACGTTCAAAACGTAGTTAGATCTCTCCAGCGAAAGAAGACCCCGGCGCTGCTGCTCAAGTTAGATATCGACAAAGCTTTCGACAACGTCTCCTGGGAGTACCTTCTTGAGCTTCTGCAACAGCTAGGCTTCCCGGCGCGATGGCGGGACTGGATTGCGCTACTCCTAAGCACTATGTCATCCTCGGTCATGTTGAATGGAACAATGGGTCGGCCGATCGCTCACATGCGGGGGCTACGGCAAGGAGACCCGTTGTCCCCCCTCCTATTCATCATCGCCATCGACACCATGCATAGGCTACTCCTAAGAGCTACTAAGATGAGTTTACTACAACCACTGCCGGGTAGAGATATCTCGCTTCGACTTAGCCTCTATGCGGATGAAGCTGTCATTTTTGCAAACCCAAACCGGGACGAAATGGACACGCTGCTCCACATTCTTAGGGACTTCAGACATACCATAGGGCTGCATATAAACCCAGCGAAGTCAACCGTATCCGCTATACGTTGTGGCGCCATAGACTTGGATGACGTGCTCACAAGCTTCGGAGGGGAGAGAGTAGGTTTCCCGGTAAAATACCTAGGCCTACCGCTCACCTTAGCTAGGATCCGCTTTGTCCACCTTCAGTTCATCCTCTATAGGGATTAGGGACAGATTAGCAGGCTGGAAGGGGCGGCTTCTAAACATGGCAGGACGGCGGGTGCTGGTTCACATCGTCCTAATAGCGCTCCCAACCTTTGCCCTCTCCGTTTTAAGAGCGCCAAAGAAATTCCTAGACGAAATAGACAAGGTTCAACGCCGTTTCCTATCGGCGCAAGATGAAGAGTTGAGCGGAGGAAAATGCAAAGTTAGCTGGCCAGTAGTATGCCCACCCATCGATAATGGTGGATTAGGAATACCGGACATGAACCGCTACTGCAGAGCTCTTCGGCTACGATGGCTATGGCTGTCCTGGACGTGCCTGGATAGGCCATGGAACGGCATGCAACTACCATGTGATGAGAGCGACAAAGCACTTTTTAGCGCCTCCACCTCAGTTAACTTAGGCGACGGGGCAATAGCCTCCTTCTGGCATTGCTCCTGGACTGGATCCGGGACTTTGAAAACAGCATACCCACACATTTTCAAACACTCCAGAAGAAAGAATAGGTCAGTAAAAGAGGCGCTTGAGAACACCACCTGGATAGCGGACCTTGCACACGGAGATACAACACACATCTGGCACGATGTGATTAGCTTGCACAGGTGGCTGCAAGCTATGCATGTGCAACTGCTCGAACACACTCCAGACACCATCAAATGGAGACATGAAGCATCAGGGTATTATTCGGCAAGCTCAGCATATGAAGCCCAATTCCTAGGCAATACAAGATCGGAAATTAGGAAGACCATATGGGGTACTTGGGCACCGCCTCGCCTCAAAATCTTCGCTTGGTTGGTAGTTAAGAACAGGCTGTGGTGCAACAACATATTACAAATGAGAGGATGGCCAAATGGGTACTTCTGTCAGTTATGTCTTAGAAGCCTAGAATCAACGATACACCTGTTGTGGGAATGCCCAATGGCGATAGCAACATGGACGCAAGTGGCGTCTCGCACCGGATGTGCCTCGCTGAGCCCAAACATATGGAGCAGCAACACCACGCCACAAGAATTTTTTTCACATATGATAACCAAGTCAAGACCGAAGCAAAAAAAGGGGTGAGGACAATGACCATCCTCTTCTCTCAGAAATTTGGAAAGAAAGAAATGATTGCACATTCAGAAACAAAACATCACGGCTTGCAAACATCACCACCCCCATCACAAGGTCCGTCGAGCTATGGAGGCAGGCAGGGGCAGTTTTCTTAGAGCACCCATTTGGGGATCCACCGTGAGGAGTTTCTTTTTCTCACCTAGGGGGCCGGCCTTGGTCCATGTTTTCTGTTTTTTCTTTTTATCCTTGATCCCAGGATCACCCATCATACGATGTATTTTCCCGCCTTGCTACCTGCTTCGAAATATATGCCAGCCATTAGGTGGGTCTTTAAAAAAACCCTAACACCAAATGAAATTCAATTAGCTTCAATTAAAATATTTTCAATGATTCCAAAATGGCCTTAGAGAATGTCCATTATTTTTGGAAATTGTTGGGAACATCAACCAAAGATGATGCGCATTTTTCGTTGTCAGATGGGTTTTTGAGTGAACACATACTATATTTGATTTTGGTCCTTTAAAATGCTAGAAATAACTTGATGGCTCCAATAATTTTAATACTTGTCGAGGGCCTTGTGAATAATCCTTTTAGTTTACAGAAAAAGTCTAAGAATTTTATAAAATGTTTTGGTTAGCAAACAAAATTCAAGAACAATTGCAGAAAATAGAAAACATAAACAAATAGAGAGAGAGATAGAGATAGATAGATAGATAGATAGATAGATAGAGAGAGAGAAAGGGAGAGAGAGAGAGTGGACTTACCTAGCAACCCACCAGATCCGACCCAGCCCACCGCAGCCCCACTGGTCATCGTCTTCCTCATGCAGCCGCGTGGCAGCAGTGCAGTGACCGCGAACACCTCCTGCTTCGCGCTGGAGGCCGCCCTCTCACTTATCCTTGCGCCCGTGGATCGCCGCAGCTCCCTGTGCAATTCCCCTCCTCGTCTGACCCTCTCCTCTCCTCCATAGCTCGATCTCAAGCCACCCGAGATGAGCGAGTGGACGCCGACGAGCACAACTATGGTCAGCGACGCGTAGGAGCACAACCAACATGTCTAGATGCCCCGCTGAGCCTCCCTCGTCATCCCCTCACCCCAAGCCGAGCAAGCCGGGACGCGTCGTATTGTCGCCCTCAACCTTGCCTTCATCCTCAGATACGGTGACCACCATCTTCAAATTCGACGCCACCAGGACCTCCCCGAGCTCTTCGTCGACTTCATTCATCGCACCGTGAGCTTCCCCGTCGATCCCCTCCTTTCCTCACATGGATTAACTGTCGTAGTCTTTGTTTCCCCACCTGTCCAGCTCGCCGTTTGTACGGCCTCATTGCCACCGTGTCCTGACCTCGAGCCGGTCTCGCCCTTGCACCATGTCATGCTCCTGGTGCCTCCAGGAGGCCAACTCAGCCGCTTGATTGCCCCCTCGATGCATCGCCACCCCGTGCCCGCATGCTCCCGAGCGTCACCATCGTTAGAACTCACCGCCATTGCTGTTGCAAGCCGTCCTTTGTAGCCCCAAGACCTTCATCCGAAGCGACACACCCCGAGGATCCCATTCCACTCATCCGCATGTTGAATGGACACCGGTGCTGCCATTCCCGCGTGCCTCCATCACTCTGTTGGTCGCCCGCGTCAACGTTGCTAGCGTGAGCCACTCCCATGTGGGCCCTGCCGGTTAGGAATTAGAATAAGGTTTGATGACACTATTAACTTAACCCCTTTGCAACTGACATGTGGGTCCGTCCACTCATATAATTAGTTTAGTGTTAAACTAATGCTAATTAATCCTATTAACTAGATGGGTCACTAACTAGTGGGCCCTACCGGTCAGGTTTGACCGTGGGTAATGTGTTGACCTCGTGACGTCACCATGACATAATGCTGACGGTGTAAAGTTTTTCTGGTATTTAAAATATTCAGGAAATTCTAGAAAATACATAAATCTTATAAAAATCATATAAATTCAACCATAAGTCCAATAAAAATGATTTATATATGCAAAATTATAGAAAAATCCAAGGAATCTGTTTATGGCATTTTAATACACGTTAGAATAAACTTTATCCTCTGTTTAGGACAATTCTTTTAAATGACATTTAAACAATCACATATGGAGTTTGAATTTGAACCTTTGGTTCAAACAAACTTCATTTAATCTTGTTGTTAGACGCATTAGCTCAAACAACGTCATATTGCCATGTCATGATCACGCATCATAGTGTTGCATTTCCGTGAAGTAAATGTTGTTATTTTTCTATTCGCTGGTGTTGTTCCCTCTTGATAGACGTGGTTCCAACGATGAGATCGATGTCACTAACGAAGAATCACTGTTATCTTCAGAAGTGTCAGGAAAGGAACCCCCTTGAGCATTCTGATACAAACCCACTCTCTCGCTGTTGGTCTCTTTTAAATGCATTAGGATAACAACGATTCAATTGTTACTTGTTCTCGATGGTTGAACCCATTCCTTTACATGACCTGTCCTTGTCATAGTAAATAGTTGAAACCACTTAGCATGAGTAGCAACTACTTGGTCTTTGTTGTGCTTACTCATCCATGCTTTCTTACTGTGCCTGCTATGCTTAGAGTCGTGTTGGCTTTAATCCAGCTCGGTGATGAATCAGAATGGTTGTGTTCATGTCCTGGTGTGTGAGAGCTAAATGTGTGAATCCGATTTGGTATAGGTAGCGATGAGAGGCCATGTAGGAGTACATTGTGGGTTGTCTCATTGGGACCATCCTTAAGAACTGAGTTCAGTTTATATTATCCAAGACAAGAGACTACCGCACAATAGGATCCTTAATTGACTCTCTCGACATATTAATCGCCTTGATCCCTCTCCAGAAGTTGCAACTAGTTTCTGTTGTTTGTAGGATGTGCTGGCGGCCGTGCATTGCACTGACCAGAGGGGTAGGCTATGGCACGATAGATGCACCTGTTGTTGGGTGTACCAAGCATAGAACCATCCATCAAGGTGAGCCTGGGAACCCCGTACATATCGTTTGGGGCCGTACTGGGAACTTTGGCCGTACTTCCTTGCGGGTTCAGTCTCAAATAGGAGATAAACTTGGACTAGAGTCTTGTGTGGTTAGTCAGGTCATGGCCAATGCCCACGCCAGTGCTTCCGCTTGAAGGTTGCCAAGATGCATGACGTGCGTATGGTGATAAGTGGAGAGAGCGTGTGTGAAGGTGTATACCCGTGCAGGGTGAATTAATCTGTTCGAATAGCCTCGTCCTCAGATATGGACTACTTGGAAACTTATGTGCTACATAGAAAATTGAAATGGATATTCTAAAATGTGCAAGATAAGTGTGGTGCTATGGATGTCCTTCTCGTAGGGAGACGGGAGTGGATCCATAGTGGTGTATTGATTTGGTGAATACGTGGACTCGTGTGCGCTATCCCACCTGAAAGATAATACTTGTAGTTGTAGTACAGTTTAGCCAAGAGTCAAAGCTGGCTTGCCTCAATAAACTATACAACCCCCCTCTGTTGACAATGATGCATATGTAAATAGTTCTGATGTAAGTCTTCTTGAGTACCTTTGTACTCACAATTGCTTAATTTATGTTTCGCAAAGGAGACTTTAGTCTCACTATTGGTTTCAATAATGCGTTCGATGTTGACCAGATTAGCTTGGGAATTCCAGACAGAGGTCTGGCTCTTTTGTTCTGGTCATTGTAGCTTTTCAAGCTCCTCCAACCACTTTAGTAGATGTGTGTCCCACACATGTTTTGCTTCCGGTCGATGGTTGTATGCTCTTAATATTGGTTCATGTGACCCCTGCTTGTAACATTATACCATGTTCTCTCTTCGGAGCCTTCTAAATAATTGTTTTATTGTAGAGTTATGTTGTGATGCCATGTTCTATCTACACATATCGTGCATATTGCGTGTATGTCTAAAATGCATTGGTACATGTGGGATTCGACACCTAGTTGTATGCCTTTAGTAGCCTTCTTTACGGCAAATGCCTCTTTGTGCTTCCACTGAGCCTTGGTAGCTTGCTACTTCTTCGGACACATCGATGAACCGGCATCTATCCTTCTTTGTTGTTGTTTCTGTCCCTACGGGGAAATATAACGCGGTGTAATGGAGTCCTTGTAGTTTGCTACGACTCGTCTACAAACGCTGATGACCAGCACCTGCATTGGTGGGTTATGTATGCATGTCCTTGTACGGTTGTGCCACTTGGGTCTATAACTAGTCATGTCGACCCAAATTCTTTGACATATGGATGCGAGCGACATAATCATATAAATGAGCCAAAAGGCGCAAACGGTCCGGCCAAGGTAAGCTGACATCATTTGTGTACCGTGCGTGAGGCCGCAAAGCTTTATGAGGTGTTGCATACTAGATCTGTATGGCTTAGGATCGGGGTACCGACAACGTTGGTATCAGAGCTTGACTATGTGTAGGATTGCCTAGCCAAACTGGTCGATGTTGAGTCTAGAACTGCTTTAGTTATATAAAGGAATTGATTGTGGAAGGGAACACAAGATTCTTTTTACTCCTTTCCTTGTGTCATTCTAATTTTGAGTCACCCTCTTATTTATTCTACGAGGATTAAGAAACTAGGCTTTCTCATCTATCTATCAGGATGACGAGTTACTATGCCTGGGACTTATAGAAATTTTGTTGTCTTCTTGGACCAGTTTCTCTGTAAGAATCCCATTGTTATGTTGTCAGTTGTCTTGCAGGTTGCCTCATATTTCATGCCCGTACAACCCTTATGCTATCCGAGTTATCCAAGGTTTCTAAATAATCTGATGCAATTGCAAATTCCTTCCTTCTGTTCCGTTGTCTTTTATGCCAGACAAAGCACACTAATTTTTGTGTTGAGGTATTCTATTACCTCGATGTATTTGTTGTAGGTGTTATGAAACCATGTTATCTCAGAGAACCACCCAATAGTCTAGTTGTGTTTTGTGTTCCCAGAGTGATAATTCTGGCCCACATTATCGAAAGTATCCCGTGATGATATATAGTAGTAGGTATTCTATTTCAGGGTTCTTGAACCCGAGGATCATTCTCCTCAATCCTACTGATAGTATTTGCTCGTGCATTTAGGATAGTAGTAACTTTGTTCTAGTCCTCGAGCTCCATGGTATATCACTCTTCCAATACCATGAACTATCATGGCAGAAGTTCTTTGTGAACCAAATGATCACAATAAGAGTGCTTGATGAGTTCTCCATTCTAATTGTGACTCTTCCAATCCTACCTTTCTGCATGGGTTATCCGGAAGAATTATGTTGAACTCGTTAGACATGCTAACCTATGCGTCTACAACTCAGGAAAATTATGTGCTCTTTGATTTGTCCCTCCTCAGTTGAATTCTGACCTTCAGCTATGAGTGGATAGTCAAGAGTATTGTGCATCCGTATTCATTGATGCATATTGTTCTTGTGGTCCCCCAAGTCATTCTATTTCAGAATGTCCAGGAGAAACAAACTCCAATGCTTCATCCATTTGTAGGATTGGGTCAAAGCAGTGGTATTCCGTAGATCAATATGCCAATCTAGCTTTTGCTCTGTTCTATCTTGAAGTATTACCCTGTTCATCTCTGTATTGTCAATAGAATTACACCCTCTCTTATGAACACTTGATGCAGTGATACTCCTCGCCATCATTATTCATTCCTCAGTATCCATGTTGGTTGTAACCGAAATACCGACAAGTGAAACATGATGTGTGAAATCAATACTCCTAGCAACCCTGTTGCTTGGAAGTTAATGGACAATAAATTCATTCTTAGTGTGTTGGTTATTGGATCACCATTCTAAAGATTGATCGTGCTACCTAGTACATATTTCATGGTGCACTCTTCGATCAATGAGTTAGGATTGTGTCAATCCCTTACTCTTTGATAACATCGTCTTGCCCTGGAAAGCAAGATTGTTCTCGAGATTAATAACATACGGGTCATTAGTGATTTTTTGAATATCTTCTTGGAAGTATTACTGGGTCGTTCCCTAACCGTTATGTTGAGATCGTGATCAAGTTGGTTTTCCTATAAACCACCCCTTCTCCAAGAATGTGTGTTGGATACCCCTGAGCTCGTTGGTTAAGTTAAACAACAACAAGGAGAGTTGGAAGATAATTTTTTTTCCTGAGTTAGGTCATTCCAAAGGGATATCTTTGTGTATGTGTGTGTGTGTGTGTGTGTGTGTGCGCGTGCGTGCATGTCTGTGTGTGAGTGTTGAAGAAAGATGATATTCTCATCGGTTGATTCGTGTGATCAATTGTTGCATATATTATCTTGTCCAAATTTTGATTTGATTATGGGCTATCGTCAAATAAAACTCAGAACCAAAGATTTTCACAATGGTGTGTTACTTGTGGATTTCCTTGAGCATACATGATTATATTCTTTAACTTGACCAATGTTATCACCTTGCTCACATGATATGTGGAATTCCATCGATATGGATATTTTGATGAATTGTTGTTGATCCCATTAGGAACTCCTTTTTCTTCGCCATAACTTATGTTGGACATTAAGCTAGTGTTGGGAACTTTGTAGACATTGTCTTCGTGTTCTGTACATGAGGTATGTGTTGGTTTAGGAAGTGACTTCCTCAAAATTCATGTGCATTTGGTGCAAGTTTCCGTCGTGAATTTGATGAAGTTTGTTTTGCTTCCTCTTGAATCATCGCAAGTCAGTCATGCACGTGCGAAGAATTCTATGGTTTCGTAGATTTGCAACCTCCATGCCATATGTATATCCTAGCACACCAAACCAATGATTGATTTGTATAAGGAAAATAGGTTCCTTCATAAGACCTAATCCGGACTTATGTAAGGACTTCGACATCCTCAATGATGGTTTCCACCTAGAACTCGGTTGTGTTTAGTTGCAAGACTTTCCATGTGATCATCATTGTTTTGGACAGTGTGTTCACGTGTGTCTTGCAATCCAGCTCATGTTTTGGAGCTGGATTCCGTGGTTCATTTACCGAGAATCTCATAACATTATCTCGTCAAATTGTGCTTCACGCCTTTCACTTTCACACATGCTGAGTCTGGAATATCCTGACACCAAGAAGATCTGAATCTCAGGCATTTATAATGCTTTGAACATCTCCAAATAATTATAATATTGGTCTCTTTGTAACCCAGTAAAGTGATGTCGTGGCTAACATACCTAGTCGGAAAACATAGTTTTATAGTAACTTGTATCAGCAACATTAGCCACTTCCCATGAGGGTTTCATATAACTTATTCGAGAAGTTATTCCTCATGGGCTCCCTTTGAGCCCCTGAAGTTCGACCTTTACTTGATGTTCTACATAGAAAACATTACCTATAATTTGGTTATGCTAGTACATCAAGGAGAACGTTAGAAGTGGAGTGCTAAATGTCTCTCGATCAATGATCCATATTTTGATCCCTTGGCATAGCCAAGGTGAAATCTGAGAAAGTGTTGTGTTCCTTTGCATCTACATCCTCCATCATTATTCATCATGGTAGTATGAGGTATTGCCAGGATCCCTGGCATGGATGTTGGTAAAACCGTGATGAATATGGAATTGCTCAAGGTCTTGAGAGCACGCTCAGACACTAGTTTATATCCTCAGTATCTTTTGGAATGTGCGTGCCGTTTGCCGAGTTGCCCTATAACTCTAGTTCCATTTCAAATTGGGTATGCCATTTCTTTGAATTCCTTCAAACAATCGTTTGTGAATGGCCTTAGTCTGGTATGAAGAGCTTCAATGATCTCTATATCAAAAGTAATTCTTTTTACCACTTAAGGTGATAATTCTGCTAGTCACTCTTCTAAGGTACCTCGTTATGGCATGAAGGGAAACTTAACTCCTCGCTACTTTGAAAACCTCGTTACCATCTGTTCTAGCATGGTATTGTTGACTACCAAGTTGAACCTCCGCCATCTACCACATTCCTTCGATCTCGATGTGTGTATTGTGTCTAAGCTCAAGAGACATTCTCACGTCCCATTCTATGAGCAATCAACCTCAACCATATGCAATATTTCAAAGAGTCACACATTCCCTCAAAGGTGAGAAAGGGACAAGGTAATTAATGCATCTTTGGACACCACCTCCCATGTATTTCACTCCATGTCCATAGATATCTTTGCATTTGTTCCTTTTTCTTTGGGACTAACCCACGTAGGTGATAATAGTATGAAACAACAAGGATTGCTCCCAACTCAAGATGACCTTCATCAACAATGAGCATCCACCACTACTTCACCTACTTGAAGTCTTCTACAACAAAACCCAAGGTTAGTTGATCCCTCTTAGGGGGGATGTCACATCTAGGGGGAGCTTCACTCTAAATCTTGAGTGTAAGCGTCTCCTAAATGATGTGAATACATTAATGCATTATGTAAAAGTGGTAACCCGACCTGTGCTTAATCAATGAATATGACCTAAGATCAAGTACTCTTACTTGGCTCCTAAGTCTATATAGATGACTTCGTCGTCGCCAAAGTGCTTGATAGATGCTAGAATGTTTGTGCATGTTCACCATGTTTTATTTGACATATTATTGTGTGAGCATGTTGGTATGCATATTTTGCTCATTCGAGGATATCCAATTGTTGTTATTTGTCTTTCTATTTTATTTGGTTAATTGGATATGCAAGAATGACTAAGTACCCTCCTCTAGCTATCTATGCTTTCTCGTCTCAAATTCTATTCATGCTACATTACAAAATTTGAGAAAGCACTTTAGGGACACTTTGTGTGAGGAGCACTCGGTGATCCTATCGACAAGGGCAGAATTCGAAAACCTCCCAAAGTGCATCTTTGTGTGACCAACCTCAAAATCTTGATCCCACCGAAGCCTAAGGTTGATCAGTTTTGTTCATCTAGGTGTAACCGAGTTCGGCTTTTCGGCCTCACCGAGTTACTCTCTGAGTTGACAGTTATGGAACTCGGTGCCACAGAAAATCTCAACTCGGTGTCACCAACAGTGAGGGGATATAAATACCAGCGGACCCGACTGTTGAAAAATTTCTTTCAAACGTCGCCTCGCCGCACCCCTTGCTGTCGTGCCCTAGTCCCGTGGACATCAATCTTGATCCTCCTATACACCCTCTCCATTGGAGTCCTCACCGCCAACGAAATATTCACCGCCGTCGCCGCCGTAGCGGATCCACAACAAGTTAGGGTATGGGTTCAACCGCTTTTTGAGCTCCCATTCTAATTCTTGTGCAAATTAAGTATTGCCTATTTCAATCCATGATTGCAAGTATTCTATCTAGAAGGAAATCCTTAAGAATAGCGAGAGATGAAGATTTTCGGTTTAACAATCCGCCAGATTGAATCTCGGTGTCACCGAGTTGAAAAAGTCGGTAGTACCAATTTGATTTTCGGGTTGTTGAGAATGGTCTTTATGGAACCGAGTTCTTCTTTTCGGTGTGCCAACTTTTTTGTAAAAGAGATCATGTGTCTCGGTGGCTCTAATTTTTTTAATCGGTGGAACCGAAATCCAATTTTGTTGAAAGTTAAAACTAAATTCTTCCGAGCTCAGATTTGATAAAATATCTGCAATTTTGTGATGCTTATCTTTTCTAGCTCTTCTACATCTTTTCACAGGGTTTGCTTGTGTGTTGATCTTACAAGATGTCAGGTTTCAATGACAGTCAGAACAACTTCAGTGAGACACATGCTGAATGTGATTCATGCACTAGTCCGAGAGGACCCCCAGCTCCCATGGTATGCCCAAGGCATCTATCAGGTCCAGGAAGAATATCAATTGTGATGAAGATTATTCTGATTTTGTTCGTGAAGTTCCCGCTCCCAGAAGCAGAAGAAGAAGTCTGTTGTCAGGAAGGTAGTAAGGAAAGAGTATACCAAACCTTCTGATGCAAGGCTTACCAAGAAGCCACGTGTAAAGATACCCAGGAAGAGGATTGTCCGTGTCATTGGTAGACAAACCTCCATGTATCAAGATCTAGCAGAAACTGTTGATGCTACTGATGAGGAGGAAGAGATACCAGCGGAGGTCCCTCCTCCAAAGAAGAAGAAGCTTATGGTTGATGCCATGTCCAAGAAATCTGCTCCAAAGCCTTCAGCTCCTAAGAAGCATGTAGCTCCCAAGAGGACTATAAAGGACATACATACAGCTGTCAAAGAGAAAGGCACTGCTTACAAAGCCTTTGTTATAGAGGAAGAAGAGGATGCACCTATCCTTATGAAGCTAAGACCACATCTGCTTCACAATGAGGCTCATCCAATTGCCGAGGACATGAAGAAGAGGAGAGATGCATGGTTGAGAAACTGGAGAGCCATTGATCCCTATTCTGTGAGGAGAAGAACTATTGTTGATCCCTCGTTTCATACAAAGGAACAACATGATTTCTATGAGACAATTCTGTTTGACTAGAGTCCATCAGTCAGCGACATGAGATATGTCGACTCGGAATACATCAAAGCCAATGAAGATTTCTTTCCCCATGTGAGAGAAAACTTCAATCTTGTTGACATTGAAGAGTTTGTTGGCACAGGGATGACTGCATGGAATGATGAGATGATTATGCAATTCTACTCAATAGTTCTTTTGTATGCAGATGTCACAATTGTCTGGATGACTGGAGGTCATAGATATGAAGCCACAATTGAAGAATGGTCCACTATCATTGGTGCTCCAAAAGCAAGTGAAGAGGACTTGGATGTGTATTCAAATCCTAAAATGAATCAGAACTCCATGTCTAATATGTACAAGCGAGTGCCTCATGAGTATCTGCCGTGTCACAAGCTTGCCGTGTCTATTTCTTGCAAGCAATGATAACCACTACCAACACTATCTTGAGACATACCGTGATGCCCAAGTCAGGTGATGACAAAATAATTATAGGCTATTCCATCAACATGCTACATCATCTAGACACCCACACTCGCTTCAAAGTGATGGACTTGATTGTTGAGACTGTCAGGAGGACTGCTGCAAATCAGAAGAGATCATGCAGATACTCTGCATACATTCACATGCTCATGAATGCCAAAATTGGCAAGCATGCTTATTAGTCTGATCGTCCTTATTTTCCACTTCAGCCAGAGTTTGAGGATAATGTAGTTGTGATGGATGACACTCATCTCAGTTTAGCTATATCCACAGAGGCAGCAGAGGAAACATGTGCAGAAACTGCTAGAGATTCTCCAGCTCAACCACCACAACTCAAAACCAGTGATGAACACATGTCTTTCTTGGTCAGCACCATCCAAGGGATGGAGAAGAATATTTCAGAGATTTTGCTGAACCAAAAGAGCCTAGAGAGGATTGTGGAGACAAAATTCCATGACCTGGATGTGAAGGTGACGGAGTTGACCACCACTGTTGAGCAACTTCAACATGAAGTTGACTGAGTGAAGATTCCACGCTCTAGTGATGATGATGACGACGATGATGATGATTCGCCTCTTTGTATTACCACTCGGTTCACGACCCACACTAGGTCAGCAGCTGTGCTAGTACCAGAAGCAATGTCATCTTCATCAACTCAAGCTTTAGCTCCTGCTGCAACACCTCCAGTCTCTACGTCTCCAGCTCCAGCGACATATATCGAAGCCTTCGTCGATGCTATCTTATCTACTCCAACTTCGGCTACCGGAGGAGATCGTGCCTAGAGAGACGGTTAGACTAGAATTTTGAACTTTTTGGTACTTGTTGCCAAAGGGAGAGAAGTGTATAGATCAATAGGGCTCTGAGAGAGAGAGAGAGAGAGAGAGAGCTTTTGACCTTTGAACTTGTTTGGTTTTTCAAAAAAATTGGTCTTTTGGATGCAAAAACGGATAAAGTCATAGCATTTCGAGATGTGTTTAATCATACGTTTTGATTGTTTGATACTACCACATTATTACCTTTGAACCATCTACATGATGATCATTCACTTGCTTGTTGGTTCTATGTGCATTGCTATTCATTTATATCATTTATGCGCACCACCTAGTTGTATGTGACATGAAAGAGTAACCCATGATCCTAACCGATTGTGCATTTGCATTCAAACGAAAATTTAAAATAATGCACAAATTTAGGGGAGCTCTTGCTTTTCACATACCTCTCAAAGCGTCGATGCTAATGTTTGATTATCTTTCGTCAAAGCTTTGATCTATATGTTGTCATCAAATACCAAAAAGGGGGAGATTGAAAGCACAATTGGTCCCTAAGGTGGTTTTGGTAATTAGTCACAACATATGCATCATTGGACTAATGAGTTTATTCAAGTACATTTTAGAAAAGTTCAAAGATGCTTTGGCTATAGGATTGTGTGGAGATGCCCCTTTGATGAAAGGATGGAATAGGATTAGCTAAAGCTTCAAGCAAGAAGACACTTCATTTTATACTTCTGAGAAATCACTTTGAATCTATAGGAAAGCCAATACTATTAAAAGGGGGTGAGGTATTATGATGAATTGGTTTCTCAAGTGCTTAGAGATAGCCACCGAAAATACACAACCATTCTCCCATAAAATATATCCGTCCAAGGCACATATGCAAAATCGGTGCCACCAACATTTCCAGCTCGTCCCTACCGATTTTACACTTATACAAATCCTATGCCAAACCCAACATCTCGGTACAACCAACATTCCTATCGATGCCACCGAGATTGGGTGACCAACTTACTATTGAGATGATTTCAAGTTTCGTAATTTTTGAGTTTGAAATCAGCCTCACCGAGATTTGGAAACCAGTCTAGGTCATCATATCGGTACCACCGAGATTCCTATATCGGTCTCACCGAGAATTCAAAAGTTGCCACATTTAGTGCAACTCGGTACCACCAAGATTCTTGTTGGTGTAACCGAGTTGGGAAATAATGTTGTAATGGTTGGATTTTTGGGGATGCCTATGTATACCCCTCCACCTATCTATCATTCATAGAGAAAGCACTCAGAACACACTTACACTTGCCACATCCATTTTTTGAGAGAGAGCCACCTACTCTTGTGTTGAGATCAAGAGATTCCATTCCTACCATTTGAAACTTGATCTCTAGCATCCCTAAGTTGCTTTCCACAAAATCAGTCTCTCCTACCCATGCCAAATCTGAGAGAGAGTGATTGAGTGTCGAGGAGACTATATTTTGAAGCACAAGAGCAAGGAGTTCATCGTTCTACCACATCTATTACCTTTTGGAGGGTGGTGCCTACTAGATTGGTTTGGTGTCGCTTGGGAGCCTCCTACTTCCTATTGTGGAGTTGAACCAAGATGTTTCTAAAGTCAAGGATATTGCCTACTTCGTGAAGATCTACCGTGACTCAAGCTAATCGTGAGTGGACGGAAGCCATGGTGGAATAGAGAAGGCCGCTTCTTCGTGGACCCCTTGTGGGTGGAGCCCTCCGTGGACTCTCGTTGTCGTTGCCCTCCGTGGGTTGAAGTCTTCACTAAAAAGGACGTACGCTAGCGCCACCTATCGGAACCCAGAAATCGTCGTGTCAACCTTTGTGTTTGATCTCCCTACCTTACCCTGTACATACACTTGCATGTTTTACTTTCCGCTCCAATACTCTTAGATGTGCATGTGTAGGGTGTACTTGTCTAGTCATAGTTGCTAAAACCGGCACACACTGAAAATTGGTAAACTGCTAAGTTTTTACCTTGTCAAGTAGTCTAGTGACCCTCCTCTAGACATACTTTCGATCCTACAGTTGTCCCCCAAGCCGAGCAAGCGGAGACGCGTCGTATCGTCGCCCTCGACCTCACCTTCATCCTCGGATCCGGTGGCCGCCATCTTGAAATTCGTCGCCGCCAAGACCTCCCCGAGCTCTCCATTGGCTTCATTCATCATGCCGCGAGCTTCCGCGTCAATCCCTCCTTTCCTTGCTTGGATTAACTGTCGTAGTCATCGTTTCCCCACTTCCCGAGCTCGCCGCTGTACAACCTCATCACCATTGTGGCCTAAGGTCGAGCCGGTCTCACCCTTGCACCATGTCATGCTCCTCGTGCCACTACAAGAAATATCCTAACTTGCGACCTTCAATATTGGTCACCGAATGGTCGTTGATTTCCATTTGCGACCTTTTTACGACAAAAAACAGACGGTCAAAAGCTGAGGGTCTCTAATGAACTATAACGACCTTTTTGCTGGAATGATCGTAGGATTTTACGACAAAAAAGGTCGTAGGTTTAATGACCAACTGTTTTGGTCACTAGAAATCTGCCCACACCACATCAGATCCAGTGTGGCAGGTTGACATGGCAGAATTATGACCAAATGAAAAGGTCGTAAATTAGATTCAACCCGGTCCATTCGAGTCGTGTACATGGACCGGGCCCAATAATCTGGCCTTTAATTTTCTGGTATGGAACATTTTACTAAGCAATTTTTTTATTAGTCAACTCTTGTTTTGGGCCACAATCTTTTTAGTCCAGTTCTTGTTTGGGCCTTGGCCTTTTATTTTAAGAGATGCAGCCTTTTAACTATATTTTTTATAGTCAACTCTTTTTTTAGGCCCAAGCCTTTTTAATCTAATTCTTGTTTGGGCCTCGGACTTTTTGCAGTCCAACTAAGTTTAGAGCCCAAACAAAATGGTCCAAAAAACTCAAATAATTCACAACTTCACAGGTGCACAGATTCACAAAATACTTCAGACGTTCAGAAACTGCATAACTTCACAGTTTAACAGGTTCAACATCACCAGAATGAGCCATCGCATAGAGGAATACAGGTTCTATGACAGGTTCAACTTCACAGGTTCAAAGAGAGCAAGACAAACCAAAATGAGCCATCGCATAAAGCTTCTACGATGCTTTAGCTCCAAAGAGAGCCATCAAGTGGGATAACTTCTCTTCTTGTTCTTGAGACTTCTTGCGTAGCAGCTCAAGTTCCTTGTCGCGTGGAGCTTCATATTCTTCCGCCTTCATCTTGATTGCTTCCATTTCTTCTTGCATCACTTCAGCTTGAAGCTCCTACCTCTCCAGCTTCTGCTCAACATCACGAACATGAGCAGCCACAACAATAGTTGCTTTGCCAGAGTTGTACCTAGATGACTAGAGCACAACATTCCTGAGGAATGTGCTTTGCTTGACTTCGGTCTTGAGCACTTCTTCAACAATTTCAGCATCAGACTTTGGCTCTTCACCTTCTGGTACCGGCGCATCCTTCCTTTTTTCCATCTCAAGCTACCATATGGAGGAAAATTATAGACATTAGTGACAGATCTATTTCACATTTTGCAAGAGAAACCAAACCAGAATGCCACCAAACCAGACCACAAAATGGATTTTTTGAAGTAACCAAACCAGCACACAAAATCTATACGTAGATATTTTACCCAAACTCAAACAGAAGAAGATGATGACTAGTAACGTGAAAGCATTATTTGAATCTGGCTACAACAAGTGTACACACTTATGTGATCTAGAGACATGCAACTGGAACAATATGGTGGTTCTATATAATATGGCTTCCCGAGTGAGCCGATCATCAAACTAACATTTAGATCAATTTTCATCATATCATAAAAAATGCAACAAATAACTACAACAAATTCTGATATCTTTGTTGAGAACTATACAATAAATGCTCTAGCAAACAACATCAAAGCATGGAACATAGTGTGTGTTCTTGCTGGCTGTGAATCAAACACGGCTGAGGTCTCCAGACAAAAGTTTGAACTGGTTAGACAAAAGCATGGAGTGACTTACTATAGCAATCTTGGCTGGCTCCGAAAACCCGTGCTTCTTGCTGTTGTGGGTGGCCTTGAACAAGTCAATCGCAGACAACTCCTCACCCTTACAGTCTTCTTTCTGAAATGTTTTTCAACAAAAATCAAAATGTTATTTAGCAAGAATCAGAAATGTTATTCAACGATGATCAAACGGTAAGGTCTCTAAACAAAAGTACTCATAGTGGCAAAAATGTGTGTTGTGTAGTTCCTGGAACCAGTTCTGTGTTGGTACACGACGTTTTCTCGATTCATCTTGTTCGATACACAGGTTTCCTACAAAAAAGCATAATGTCAGCATGATCTAGCATTAGCATACTGTTTTGGTTCTTGGCACATGCTTGGTGTTGGTTCTACAGTATTTTCAGTTCTGCAATAGTTCTTTCATTCCAACACAAGATCAAAAGTTTAAGATTACAGATGTATGTTCATGAATGATTCGTTATAGTAGTTCTTTTTGCAGTAATTTAAGTGTTTCACAACTGTATGTTCATGAATGATGAGTAGTTTCAGTTATTTGCCAAGTTGAAAGAAAGGGGAATAAGCAATAGTATAGTAGGACAATACGAGTCTGAGCATATTTGATTTGGAAATATTTCAGTTATTCTGCACTAGCACAAGTACATGAACAACTATTACTATATAAGAGTCAGTGTATTACATATGGTCTTGATTTTGAAAGTTGATGCTCTCTATTGTTCCTACTCTTATCAGAAACATGGAAGAGGAAGAAGGGAATGATACGTATCCATCGTATCTACATTTCCAAACTCTTCTGCCCTTGTTTTGGACTCTAATTTGCATGATTTGAATGGAACTAACCCGGACTAATGCTGTTTTCAGCAGAATTGCCATGGTGTTGTTTTTGCGCAGAAATAAAAGTTCTTGGGATGACCTGGAAATTTACGAGAATTTTTTGTGGAATATATAAAAAATACTGGCGCAAGAATCAACTGGAGGCGTGGAGCGAGGAGCCCACAAGCCCAGGAGGCGCGCCCCCTGGCCACGCCTAGCAGGCTTGTGGGGCCCTCAGGGCTCCGCCGCCTCCAACTCCAGCTCTATTTATTCCCTTCCGTCCGGAAAAAATAAAGGAGAAGAGTTCATCGCGTTTTACGATACGGAGGCGCCGCCACCACATGTTCTTCCTCTGGAGGGCAGATCCGGAGTCCGTTCTGGGCTCCGAAGAGGGGAGATCGTCGCCATCGTCATCACCAACCTTCCTTCATCGCCAATTCCATGATGCTCTTCACCGTTCGTGAGTAATCTCATCGTAGGCTTGCTGGACGGTGATGGGTTGGATGAGATCTATCATGTAATCGAGTTAGTTTTGATGGGGATTGATCCCTAGTATCCGCTATGTTCTGAGATTGATGTTGCTACTACTTTGCCATGCTTAATGCTTGTCACTAGGGACCGAGTGCCATGATTTGAGATCTGAACCTATTATGTTCTCGTCAATATATGTGTGTTCTTGATCCTATCTTGCAAGTTGTAGTCACCTACTATGTGTTATGACCCGGCAACCCCGGAGTGACAATAGCCGGAACCACTCCCGGAGATGACCATAGTATGAGGAGTTCATGTATTCACTGAGTGCTAATGCTTTGTTCCGTTTCTCTATTAAAAGGAGAACCTTAATATCCCGTAGTTTCCATTAGGACCCCGCTGCCACGGGAGGGATGGACAATAGATGTCATGCAAGTTCTTTTCCCTAAGCACGTATGACTATATACGGAATGCATGCCTACATTACATTGACTAACTGGAGCTAGTTACATATCTCCCGATGTTATAATTGTTGCATGATGAATGTCATCTGGCATAATTATCCATCACCGATCCAATGCCTACGAGTTTTCCTACTGGTCCTTGCTATTGTTACCGCTACTGCTGTCACTGTAGCTATTGTTACCGCTATTGCTGTCACTGCTGCTAGTGTTACCGTTGCTACTATTGCTATCACACCATTTTGCTACTGATACTTTGCTGGAGGTACTAAGTCTTTCAGGTGTGTTTGAATGGACAACTCAACTGCTAATACTTGAGAATATTTTTTGGCTTGCCCTTATGTCGAATCAACAAATTTGGGTTGAATACTCTACCCTCGAAAACTGTTGCGATCCCTATACTTGTGGGTTATCAAGACTATTTTCTGGCGCCGTTGCCAGGGAGGCCTACCACTATTCTCTGAGTCACTTGGGATTTACGTCTGTTGATCACTATGAGGAATCCGAGAGATCCAAAAACTAAAGTCTTGCCCTCAACTACGAGGACAGGTAAGGAACTGCCATCTAGCTCTGCACATGATTCACCTTCAGTTATGAGTAAGTTTGCGACACCACCTCCTGCTAGAAATTCTGATATGTCGCCTGTGCTTGATGATGCTACTTCTTCTATCCATGATACTTGTGATGATGCTTTGCTTGATACTGCTTTGCCACTAGGTGCATTCCTTGATGCACAAATTGCTAGAGTTGCTGCTGAATGTGATGATACTTCTGAAACTGCTGAGATTATTGAAGTAGAACCTGCTATTTCACCTGTTAGAACTAGCTCTCCTAGATACGAATTGCCTGATATACCTGAGGGTTATGTTATGGAGGGAGAGATAGCTGAGGACTTTCTCGCTTGTAAGGATAGCTACGATCTTAAGAAATTACTGCGCAAGTGGAAAGAAAAATCTCTAAACGCTAGGGTGAAATACGACCCGAAGTTTGCTACTTCGGCTATCTTTGTGACCGATAAGGATTATGAATTCTCTGTCGACCCTCAGTTAATCACTCTGGTCGAATCTGATCCTTTTCATGGTTATGAGTCTGAAACGGTTGTAGCACATCTTACTAAGCTGCACGATATAGCCACCCTATTCACGAGTGAGGAAAAGATCCGCCACTACTATATCCTTAAGCCATTTCCTTTCTCGCTAAATGGTGATGCCAAGACTTGGTTCCCTTCTCTTGCTCCTGGTTGTGTGCGTAGCTCCCAGGATATGATCTACTACTTCTCTGAGAAATATTTTCCTGCCCGTAAGAAGCAAGCTGCCTTGCAGGATATATATAACTTTGTGCAAGCTGAAGAGGAGTATCTCCCACAAGGTTGGGGGAGGCTTGTCCAGCTGTTGAATGCTTTGCCTGATCACCCTCTTGAGAAGAATGAAATACTTGATATCTTCTATAATGGACTAACCGATGCTTCTAGGGACCACCTAGATAGTTGTGTTGGTTGTGTTTTCAGGGAACGAACTGTGGAACAAGCTGAGATTCTATTGAATAACATCTTGTGCAATGAGAATGCTTGGACTATTACCGAACCACCTCCGAAGCCAACTCCAAAGAAAATAGGTATTCTATTCCTCAGTCCTGAAGATATGCAAGAAGCTAAGAAATCTATGAAAGAGAAAGGCATTAAATCTGAAGATGTCAAAAATCTACCACCTATCGAAGAGATCCATGGTCTTGATAACCCGACATAGGTAGTAGAGGTAAATTCTATTCGTAGATTCAATGAGAGTGATATTCCTTTTGATAAACCTACTAGCTTATGCTTAGATGAATTTGATAACTTTGTTGCCAAACAACAAAGTTTCAATGATTATGTTAGCAGACATTTGGAAAAGAATGCTCGTATGCTTAGTCATTTAAGTGCTTGTGTGGATAGAAATGTCAATGACCTTAAGCTTTTGAGTAAACATGCCTCTATGGTCACTACTCAAGTAGAACAAGTACATAAGGCTCAAAATGACTCTCTCAATGAGTTGAATGAAAATTCTGTCAGAGTCGTCACTAGAGGCGGCAGAATGACCCAGGAACCTATGTATCCTGAGGGCCATCCTAAGAGAATTGAACAAGATTCTCAAGGCGTTAGCACTGATGCACCTAGTCATCCTAGGAAGAAAAGGAAAGATGATAGGAACTTGCATGCCAGCAAACCTGCTGTTGTTACACCTGAGAATCCAAACGGTATCTCTATTTCTCATGCCGAAACACAATCTGGTGATGAACATGAGCCTAATTATAATATCGATAGTGATGTTCATGTTGATGCTCAACCTAGCAATGATAAGTATGTGGTGATTGAACCAGATGATCTTGATAACCCACAACCTAAGAATAGGAGATACGATAAGAACGACTTCACTGCTAGGAAGCATGGTAAAGAAAGGGAACCATGGGTTCAAAAACCCATGCCCTTTCCTCCCAAACCATCCAAGAAAAAGGATGATGAGGATTTTGAGCGATTTGTTGAAATGATTAGACCTGTCTTTCTGCAAATGCGTTTGACAGATATGCTCAAAATGTCTCCTTATGCTAAGTACATGAATGATATTGTGACTAATAAGAGGAGGATACCTGAGGTTGAGATTTCCACCATGCTTGCCAATTACACCTTCAAGGGTGGAACTCCTAAGAAACTAGGTGATCCTGGAGTGCCCATTATACCTTGCTCCATTAAAGGCAACTACGTTAGAACTGCTTTATGCGATCTTGGAGCCGGTGTTAGTGTTATGCCTCTCTCTCTTTATCATAGACTTGAATTGGATAAGTTGACACCCACCGAAATCTCCCTGCAAATGGCCGACAAATCAGCTGCTTTCCCTATCGGCATTTGAGAGGATGTGCCTGTTGTAGTTACTAACGTTACTATCTTAACAGACTTTGTTATCCTGGATATTCCTGAGGATGATGCCATGGCGGTCATCCTTGGAAGACCCTTTTTAAACACTGCAGGGGCTGTTATTGATTGCAACAAAGGCAATGTCACTTTCCATGTCAATGGTAATGAGCATATGGTGCACTTTCCGAAGAAACAATATCGAGTACATTGCATCAATGCTATCAAAAAAACTTCATCGATTCTTATTGGGAGCTTCGAATGCCCTATACCTACTGTTAATATGAAGTATGATTTGCTTGTCGGGGATATGCACATCCCCATTGAGGTAACCTAGTGACTATTCGAAAATTCTCCGTTTTTTATGCGATTCGAAAAAGTTTGTCAAGGAGACTTGATCAACCTCATTGACGGATTTCTTTTGATGACCATGAGATGGATGAATCTGAGAGTCACAACTCTGTGTTCCAAACCTTTACCTTCGGTTGTTTAGAAGAAAAATGATAGATTTAGCTTTAGTTTCTCCTATTTTCTGCCTTTTCCGTCTCGTAGAAAAGTGTCCCGAAAATAAAAGTTCTTCAAATGCCCTAAAAATCAAGTATTATTTTTTCCGGAATTTTTGAAAAAATCTGAGACGGAGAGCTAGTCAGGGGGATGCACCAGTGGGCCACAAGCCCAGGAGGCGCGGGCACCCCCCTGACCGCGCCTACCACGCTTGTGGGGCCCACGTGTCCCCCCTCCACTTATTCCAGCTCCCATCTCCTTCTTCTACCTCCAGAAAAATTCATTCTACAACTCAAACACGTGTTCTTGCTCTTCTTGCTACGATTTTCGATCTCCTTGTGCAAAGCCCCATTCACCAAACTGTGTTGGGGAAATTGTTCCTTGGTATGTGACTCCTCCATTGGTCCAATTAGTTTTTGCTCTAGTGCCTTATTCGTTGTGTTATATTGCTGCCTTGGTGACCCTGTTCTTGAGCTTTGCATGCTAATTTTAGCTGGTCCCAAGTAGTTTTGATGCATGGTATGGCCTCTAAGCACTTGTAGGAGTAGTTGCTATGAGTTTCGGTGAGCCTTGTTCACTTTTCCTTTGAGTCACTAAAAATTTCAGAAATTTTTAGAGAAAGAAAAAGGAAAAGATGAGGAGGTTCCTAAGAGGCTCTTCAAGCCGTGACCCTAAGGATGATGAAAATGAGAAGAAGAAACCCAAGTATCCGGTCCCCCGAGTTGCAGAAGTTCGAGCGTGTGAGTGGCCAAGCGATGTGTTCTTACGTGTCGTCGGTCTTTATGAGGATTTTTATTACTTGGCGGAGAACGCAAGCCTTACCGCATTTGTTGAACATAAGTGTCCACAATACCTCCTCCTCACTAATATTTTCGTGCAAAGCTTTAACTTCTATACAAGGAAAAGTCCTCCTATGGTTGAGTTCAAGCTATATGATATTCCCCAGCGCATGTCACTTCAGGATTTTTGCAATGTCCGCAAATTACCTTATGTTGGGGATATTCATGAACCTCGTCCACGGGACTTGGAGGCTTTCATTGATACTATTGTTGTAGGAGAGGAGAGAGGAGTATCTTGCACTAGAGTTGCTAGCATTCATTTTCCTGTGCTTCGGTTCTTCTCATTATTTGTGGGAAAATGTTTGATTAGCCATGGGAAAGCTGGGGCTCTTAGCTCCCCAAATCTTGCGGTTCTGCGCGAGGCCCTTTATAATGATAAAACTTATAGCTTGGGCACTATAGTGGCTCAACGATTGAACACGAACCGTTCTAAAGGCGTTGTTTATGGAGGTATCTATGCTACCCGTCTTGCTAGACATTTTGAGATACCTATTAGACTGCACGAGGAAGAAGAGATTCTTCTTCCTGAGAGATATCTAGATTATGATAGCATGGTTCGCCATGACTTTCTCGATAAAGATATAAATAAGAGGATGATTTATAACCTGGTGTTTAGTCAGGGTACTCGTGAGACTATTACTTTGCCTGCTCCTTGTTTGTTGAATCTTCATCTAGGCACGTACATTATTATGCCCTCAGACATCTATGCATATTGGGGCATAGCACCACCACATGCGCCCGTGCCCGAGCTACCAGTTGAGTACCAGACGCCAGTTTATCAGTGGGAGCCAGAGGAGCTCACACAGCAGTGGCATCCTCAGTACACTCCGGAGTACCCCGGAGATGGTTACTTCCAGCCATGGGAGTAGACCAACTTAGGCCAAAAGCCTAAGCTTGGGGGAGTACGTGTTTCTCACCGACTTTATATTCTTGCTCACGCTTTCACTTTGTTAGTCGGTGTTCACACTTTGCCACTGTATCATTCATGCTAGTTTATTTCTTTTTCTCGCTTTCTTCTCGTGTGTTTGTCTAGTTTGAGAAAACCCAAAAAGATTTCTCGTTCTTCTTTTGCTTGTTGGGAGCTTTCCCATGTAAATAGTTTTATTTTTCTTTGGGTCAAGGTAGAAGACCATGGTTACAATGTTTAGTGGCTCTTGCATGCATATCTGTTTATCTGTCAAAGAGCCATATTACTTTGTCTTCTCCTTTGTGTTTGCTTGCAGATTCCAGCTTAGTACAATGCACGAACACTCTTACTATTGCTCACATCATTCCGTCGTGCAAGTGAAAGGCAATAATGACGATATATGATGAAGTGACTGAGTCTGGAAAAGCTGGTATGAACTCGATCTATTTTTTTTTTGTAAATATGACTAGATCATAGTTCCTAATTCAACTTTGTTGTGAGAGAAACATGTTTGCAATGACAACTTAGAGATCATAGTTTCTGATGCCATGCTTAATTAGCTAGGAGCTTATAATGGTTTGTCTTGGATGCCAACATGAATTTCGAGATGCTTATGATGTAGTATGGTAGGATGGTATCCTCCTTTGAATGATTCAAGTGGCTTGACTTGGCACATGTTCACGCATGTAGTTGAAACAAAATCAACATAGCCTCTATGATATTCATGTTTATGGTGATTTATGTCCTACTCATGCTTGCAGTCAATGTTGGATAATCTCAATGGATATTGATAACTGTTGTCGCTCTCTAGTTGGTCACTTCCCAGTCTTTTGCTAGCCTTCACTTGTACTAAGCGGGAATACTGCTTGTGCATCCACTTCCATAAACCCAAAGTTGTTCCATATGAGTCCACCATACCTACCTATATGCGGTATCTACCTGCCGTTCCAAGTAAATTTACATGTGCCACCCTCTAAACCTTCAAGAAATAATCTGTTTTGCATGCCCAAACCGCTCATGTGGCGAGAAGGGGCGGTCAGTATCTTCCATGCTAGGCGTGTTATCCTCGATATGTGTTTATTCACTATCATTCACGAGAAAGGGGTTGGTAATTGGAATGACCAGTTCCATGCTCAAATCGAAAAGATAATTGCAAACAAAACTCCCTCTGGATTGTTGTTGGTATGGACGACACCCGAGTATTCGGCTAGTTGTGGAGTGTGACTGATCGGTGGAGGGGAAGTCAAAACTTTACTTTTCTGTTTGGGAACCGCCTATAATATGTATAGCACGGAAGATGGTGAAAACTCTTGGTCATCGCATTGACAATGAAAGCATGCCACCCAAAATTATTTATCTCTGTCTTCAAAGCTTGAGCTGTGGCACCTATCCAAATCAATGCTTCCCTCTGCGAAGGGCCTATCTATTTATGTTCCTGTTGAGTCATCCTCTTCTTATAAAAGCACCAATTAGAGAGCACCTCCGTCATTTCTATGCTTTGCTTTTAATTGTTATTGAGTATGACTGTGACTGGATCTTCTTTGCCATGAATTACAATGTTCAGTCAGCCCTTGGTATTTGAAGGTGCTCTGCATTTATGTTTTGCGGTCTCAGAAAGAGCTATCGAGATACCATCTGTTCATATTGCTTCATGATTGTTTTGATTGAAGTGTTGATGTTTGAAACTTATTATTATTGCTCGCTAGTTGATTATGCCATTGATATGAGTTTGCCATGAGACCTAAATGTCATTGCTTATGTGGTTAGCTTATGATCTTGCTGCAAATCTGAATATGAGTTAGACATAATTACAACAACAAGATCAAACAGAGTTCGTAAAAGTTTTTCTTTTGTCTCTTTCAGTTTGTCAACTGAATTGCTTGAGGACAAGCAAGGTTTTAAGCTTGGGGGAGTTGATACGTCTCCATCCTATCTACTTTTCCAAACTCTTTTGCCCTTGTTTTGGACTCTAATTTGCATGATTTGAATGGAACTAACCCGGACTAACGCTGTTTTCAGCAGAATTGCCATGGTGTTGTTTTTGCGCAGAAATAAAGTTCTCGGAATGACCTGGAAATTTATGAGGATTTTTTGTGGAATATATAAAAAATACTGGCACAAGAATCAACCGGAGGAGTGGAGCGAGGAGCCCACAAGCCCAGGAGGCGCGGCCCCCTGGCCGCGCCTAGTAGGCTTGTGGGGCCTTCAGGGCTCTGCCGCCTCCAACACCAGCTCTATTTATTCCCTTCCATCCGGAAAGAAATAAAGGAGAAGAGTTCATCGCGTTTTACGATACGGAGGCGCCGCCACCACCTGTTCTTCCTCTGGAGGGCAGATCTGGAGTCCATTCTGGGCTCCGTAGAGGGGAGATCGTCGCCATCGTCATCACCAACCTTCCTTCATAGCCAATTCCTTGATGCTCTTCACCATTCATGAGTAATCTCATCGTAGGCTTGCTGGACGGTGATGGGTTCGATGAGATCTATCATGTAATCGAGTTCGTTTTGATGGGGATTGATCCCAAGTATCCACTATGTTCTGAGATTGATGTTGCTACTACTTTGCCATGCTTAATGCTTGTCACTAGGGCCCGAGTGCCATGATTTCAGATCTGAACCTATTTTGTTCTCGTCAATATATATGTGTTCTTGATCCTATCTTGCAAGTTGTAGTCACCTACTATGTGTTATGGACCGACAACCCCGGAGTGACAATAGCCGGAACCACTCCCGGAGATGACCATAGTATGAGGAGTTCATGTATTCACCGAGTGCTAATGCTTTGTTCCTGTTCTCTATTAAAAGGAGAACCTTAAGATCCTGTAGTTTCCATTAGGACCCCGCTGCCATGAGAGGGATGGACAATATATGTCATGCAAGTTCTTTTCCCTAAGCACGTATGACTATATACGGAATGCATGCCTACATTACATTGACGAACTGGAGCTAGTTACATATCTCCCCATGTTATAATTGTTGCATGATGAATGTCATCTGGCATAATTATCCATCATCAATCCAATGCCTACGAGTTTTCCTACTGGTCCTTGCTATTGTTACCGCTACTGCTGTCACTGCTGCTATTGTTACAGCTACTGCTGTCACTGCTGCTACTGTTACCTTTGCTACTGTTGCTATCACACTACTTTGCTACTGATACTTTGCTGTAGATACTAAGTCTTTCAGGCGTGGTTGAATTGACAATTCAACTGCTAATACTCGAGAATATTCTTTGGCTTCCCCTTGTATCGAATCAACAAATTTGGGTTGAATACTCTACCCTCGAAAACTGTTGCGATCCCCTATACTTGTGGGTTATCACGGGACCATGAGGCATATGAAAGTGGTCATTCATTTGGGACTAAGTACTTTTGACGAGGCCACAAATATTGAAATGTGCAAATATTTGCTGAAGAAATCTGCAATCTTTTGCACTTTGTAAACATTTGCTAAATTTTGGGTAGGCCTCATATACCCAATGGTTCAGTGAGGTCACAAAATTCTGTTGAAATGGGCCAACCCATGACCTCACATATTGAGTTTTGAGGCCACAGGGCTAAGGCCAGGGCCGGCTGATTCCTACTCTGATGTGCAGAACATAAATCAGCAAACATAGCAGAGACAAACCTTGTGGCTTGGGGCAGACTACATCTCTGATGACCCACAAGTGTAGGGGATCTAGCGTAGTCCTTTCTATAAGTAAGAGTGTCAAACCCAACGAGGAGCAGAAGGATCTGACAAGTGGTTTTCAGCAAGGTATTCTCTGCAAGCACTGAAATTATCGATAACAGATAGTTGTGTGATAAGATGATTCGTAGCAAGTATCAAGTAACAAGTAGCAATAGTAAGAAACGAGCAAGAAAGTGGCCCAATCCCTTTTGTAGCAAGGGACAAGCCTGGACGAACTCTTATAGGAGGTAAAGCACTCCCGAGGACACATGGGAATTTCTGTCAAGCTAGTTTTCATCATGTTCATATGATTCGCGTTAGCTACTTTGATAGTTTGATATGTGGGTGGACCGGTGCTTGGGTGCTGCCATTACTTGGACAAACCTCCCACTTATGATTAATCCCTCTCGCAAGCATCCGTAACTACGAAAGAAGAATTAAGACAAATTATAACCATAGCATTAAACTAGTGGATCGAAATCAGCCCCTTACGAAGCAACGCATAAACTAGGGTTTAAGCTTCTGTCACTCTAGCAACCCATCATCTACTTATTACTTCCCAATGCCTTCCTCTAGGCCCAAATAATGGTGAAGTGTTATGTAGTCGACGTTCACATATCACCACTAGAGGAAAAAAACATACAACACATCAAAATATGGAACGAATACCAAATTCACATGACTACTTATAGATTGGTTGTGCTCAAGTTCCGCCTCGTGGCGGCGGCGAATCCTCCCGAAAGCCTCCTCTTGATTTTTTCTGGAACGAAACCCTCCTTATAGCAAAAGAGGGGAGCTAGAGGGCCAACAGGGAGCCCACAAGCCCCCTAGGCGCGAGAAGGGGGGTAGGCCGCGCCTAGCAGGCTTGTGACCTCCTGGTGGCTCCCCTCTACTTCTTCCGCCCAGTATTTTTTATAAATTCCAAAATAATTCCTCGTTGATTTTCACAGATTGTGGAGTTGCGCAGAATAGGTATCTCAAACTTGCTCCTTTTTCAGGCGAGAATTCCAACTGCCGGCATTTTCCCTCTTCATGTAAACCTTGCAAAATAAGAGAGAAAAGGCATAAGTATTGTACCGTAAAGTGTAATAACAGCCCATAAAGCGATAAATATCAACATAAAAGCATAATGCAAAATGAACGTATCAACTCCCCCAAGCTTAGACTTCACTTGTCCTCAAGCGGAAACCGAGATCAATAAATATGCCCTCATGTTTGGAGAGAGAAGTGTCAACAAAACAAGATACGGACATGCAGGCATCATGATCATAATCAGAACAACAATATCATCATATAATCTCTTATGCTAAAGTGATAATTCCTTCACAAAGTAAACTATGGATCAAGAACCTTATTGAGAATTAACAACCAATAGCCTTTAGTCATTGAAGCAATTGCAATTTATCATAACATCGGAAAGAGTCAAATAAGAGCTTGTAAAGCAAATCCACATACTCAATCATCCTTTCGTCTCCTACAATTGCTACAACTCACGTGGTACTCATGAGATCAAAGTTTCAGTCGGACACAGAGAAAGATAGGGGCTTATAGTTTCGCCTCCCAACTATTTACCTCAAGGGTAATGTCAACAATAATAATTCATGAATACTTACTTCCAAGTTGACATATGAATATAGATCTTTGCCTAGCATATGACGTTAGCGAAGATAAGGGCGAAACATGACTCTTTCAAGGGAAAAAAGTAAAGGTACAAGATTGGCCGTTCGCAGAGGGAAGCAGAGGTTGTCATGCGCTTTTGAAGTTTGGATGTGTGACCTCTTAGTGTGAAGGAACGTCACTTTATATTGCCTCCTGTGATAAATAACTTTATTATGCAGTCCGTCGCTTTTATGTCTTCCTCATCACAGGTTCGTACAAAGCTTATTTTCCACACACTAATAGATCATACATATTTAGGGAGCAATTTTTATTGCTTGTACCGATGACAACTTACTTGAGGGATCTTATTCAATCCATAGGTAGGTATGGTGGACTCTCATGGCAAAACTGGGTTGAAGGTTTATGGATGCACAAGTAGTATCTCTACTTAGTGCGGAAGTTTTGGCTGATAAGAGGTGGAAGCAAGCGTCACGTGCTAAGGGATCTGTAGTCATATAACATTGTTCGGAACCAAGCAAACATAATTCATTATGTTGTCTTCCTTGTCCAACATCTACTTCTAAGCATGTAATAGTTTAATGAGTGTTCACAATCATAGACGGTGTCAAAGATGATATATTTATATGTGAACCTCTCTTTCTTTATTACTTCCTATTAATTGCAGCAATGACCAAGGTCTACGTTTGTCCACCCACAACAAGTTTCAATCAACATTCTTTTTATATGTGGAGCCATCACTTCCCATAAGATCATTACATGATCTTTCATGCTTTTGTTCTTTTATCATTCTTTTCTTTGATCATGGCATGAAGCAAGGCCCTTAACTAAAACACTCTTCATTATATGACTCACGAACTCGAATACATTGGGGGTGACACAAAGCAAAACTCAAACCTAAAACACTAAGAACTTTATTCTACTAGAGAAAGATAAAACAAAAAAGGATCGAACTAAGAAATGGTAAAGGAAAAATACGTGATGATGATACGATACCGGGGCAACTCCCCGAAGCTTGGCACAAGCCAAGGGGATTGCCCATACCCGTGCTTAGTTGTCTTCCTTCGGAGGTGATGGTGGTGGAGTTGTTGCGACCTGGGTTTGATCCTCCGTCTTCCAAGGCATAGGTGCTCCATCATGGAAAGATGATCGAGCCTCCGAAATCCTCAAATCTGCAGCCAACCGTATTGATTTAAATCTATACTCATACTCATAGTTTTGGTTCTGCAAGTCATAGATCTGGGCTTGGAGGTGATCAATTCTGTCATAGAGCCTGGAGAGGTGTTTCCGATGTCATTGGCATCGATCTTGTGCTTGTTGGTGAACTCCGTGATCATCATGTGGTTGGACTTTAGTCCGCGGTCCACCATCCCTTGGCACTTGAAGACTTGCTGCTCCATTGCTTCGAGCCTTGCCTCCATGCTTCCGGTCTTCTTGGGCCCCTCAACATCACGGATGTTCAGCACCCCCTCACGCATCTCGATAGATTGAGGGTGTTTCAGCACTCCTGCGAGGTAGGGATTGATGACCTTCTTGAAGAACTTGTCCCTAGGAGCTTTTGGGGACGCCATAGCGATCTAGATCTGTCTGCACAACAGCTCGAAACGAAAACAGAGGAAATTTGCACGATACGAGGGTCAGACCTTTCGGGAGAATATATAATGTTTTTTTCAGACCAGAAGGAGTACTCTGCAAGAAAATGGAGTCCGGGAGGCACACGAGGTGGCCACAAGTCCCGTAGGCGCGGCCAGGGAGGTAGGCCGCGCCTAGCAGGCTTGTCGCCTCCTCGTGCTCTTTCCGAACTACTTTAAAATTTTCTATTTTTCTAAAAATTCCAAAACGGAGAAAAATTCCTACTGGATTTTTTTTGGAGTCAGTTTACTTACCGAATCACATACCTCTTCGTTTTCAGAGTCTAAAACAGGGTGATAAATATCCCTTATGTACTCTTCCGGAGTTATGGTATTGATAGTATTGCTTTCAACATTTATGGGAGTACGTGAGATATAATGCTTGATTCTTTGCCCATTTACCACTCTCGGAAAATTAACTTCCGTGTTGTTGATCTTGATGGCACCGGAACGATATACTTCCTCAACAATGTAAGGACCTTCCCATTTAGAGAGAAGCTTGCCTGCAAAAAATCTTAAACGAGAATTATATAGCAAGACATAATCACCTACATTGAACTCACGTTTTTGTATCCTTTTATCATGCCACCTCTTAACCTTTTCTTTGAACAACTTGGCATTTTCATATGCCTGAGCTCTCCATTCATCAAGTGAGCTAATATCAAATAACCTCTTCTCACCAGCAAGTTTGAAATCAATGTTGAGCTCTTTGATTGCCCAATAAGCCTTATGCTCTAGCACAAGAGGTAAATGACATGCTTTACCATAAACCATTTTGTACGGAGACTTTCCCATGGGATTCTTATAAGCAGTTCTATAAGCCCACAGTGCATCATCAAGCTTCTTAGACCAATTCTTTCTAGACCTATTAACAGTCTTCTGCAGAATTAGTTTAATCTCTCTATTACTTAGCTCTACTTGACCACTGGACCGAGGGTGATAGGGAGACACAACTCTATGGTTGACATCATACTTAGCAAGCATTTTACGGAAAGCACCATGAATGAAATGTGAACCACCATCGGTCATTAGATATCTAGGGACTCCAAATCTAGGGAAAATAACTTCTTTAAGCATCCTGATAGAGGTGTTGTGATCAGCACTACTAGTTGTGATAGCTTCTACCCACATAGTAACGTAATCAACGACAACTAGGACATGAGTATACCCGTTGGATTTTGGAAAAGGTCCCATATAATCAAAACCCCAAACATCAAATGGTTCAATAACAAGTGAATAACGCATAGGCATTTCCTGACGTTTACTGATATTACCTATTATTTGACATTCATCGCAAGACAAGACAAACTTACGGGCATCCTTGAAGAGCGTAGGCCAATAGAAACCTGATTGCAATACCTTGTGTGAAGTTCTATATCCCGCATGGTGTCCTCCGTAAGCCTCGGAGTGACACTTCTGTAGTATCTGTCCCTGTTCATGCTCAGGTACACAGCGTCTAATAACACCATCTGCTGGGGATATTATCTGCGGTGTGACCCGCCCTAGTTGGGCCGGGTCACCAAGTGGGCGACTCATCTTTTGACGACTTAAGCTTTGGCCCAATAGGCCCGGGAGCTGGATGGCGGTTCAAGATCCTCGTGGAGAACCAATTATCGGGGAGTACTCCAGTCTTGGAAAGCTCGACGACTTAGAGATAGAAAGGATCATGACTTGTGTGATGGTAAGGACTCTTGTAAACCCTAAGGGCTCGACCTATATATAAAGGACAGTCCCAGGGAAGGAGAGGTAGGTTAGAAATCATCGAGTGCTAGGTCAGGCGAGTTACGCCCTCCTTGTAATCAAAACACCATCAATACAACCCAAAGTAGGACGTAGGCTTTTACCTCCTCACGAGGGGCCGAACCTGGGTAAATCTCTGTCTCGTTCCAATTCAACCCCTTTGAGTCGCCACCAAGGTGCGATGGCTCCAACACTAAGTCCTTTCACGAGGACATCTGCCGTGACAAAACCACGACAGTTGGCGCCCACCGTGGGGCCTGCGCACGGTGGAGTTGAGTTCTCAAAGGGAGCCCTACCAGGGTCAGGGAGCTACGCAGCGGGGCTCATGACTCGGAGCCGCCGTGGGAAGTACTACATCAATAACTCGCTGTGGGGGCCCGAGGCCAATTCAATCGAATCCGGCTACAGAACCCCCATCTGCAAGACCAACATCTTTGTTGGCATGGTTGGATCGCCTATGCCCGAGCCGGACATCTTCATCGACATCGTCGAGCCGGCCAGGTATGTCCGCCCTGTCGCAACGCCAAACCTAACCCGCCTAGTATTTGTTGGTTTCACACAGGGATATGAGGAACGAGAACAATCGGCGACTCAGGAGATCATGCCGGTCAACACTGATGATGAATCATCCATGGGCGACTCAGATTCAATTCAGTCTCTACATGGGGGCTGCCTCGGGGGCCTGTCAATGGCAATAGACCCCGAGGTTCTCGACCTGACCCGCCGTCAGATCACCGTCTACATGGCAGGGGCGACTCAGCCCCCGCAGAATCCGGCAGGCAACGACGGGACTGGCGAAACATCCAGAAGCCCAGCTGCGATCTTGGTGGATTTGGCGACAGAGATAACAAGGCTCATGGCGACCCCTGTAACAGCAGAAAAGTAGGGCACGATAAATGCCGAGTTGACGCTGAGATAGAAGCCGCCAGGATCAAGATCCGGCAAGCTCAAATCACCGCTGAGACAGCCCGCTTGAACACCGAAAACTGGCGGCTCGAGAGGCATCAGCGCGCATCTGACGGTGTCCATCAGCGGAGGCACCAGGGGCATCTACCCCCTGATCTCAACCCTACCCGCCTATTTGACACTCCACGCACTCCCGGGGCAGGAGACATTCCGGGAGGAGGGCTGGGCCAGCCGCCAAACCCGCCGCTTCAGGCAGCGGTTGATCGCGTCCCTCGATTCCAGACACCTCGGGGTCACTTTTCCAACCCGGTGGACAACGTGCACGCCGCGACTCGCCATTTAGAATCCCTTCCAATTCATGGCAACACCCCGGCCAAAATAGAAGCAAGGAACGCCATTGATATGTTGAAGACGGCGGTGGTTCAAAACGCCCAGTTCTCGCACAGCCTCGATCGGCTGCACTCCACCCCCAGGCAAGCTGCACCAGGAGCCGGCCAGAGGACCAACCCGCCATAACCAGCGGACCGCGGTCCCCTCCCCAGGTTAACCCGCTTGACCATCGGGACCCGCCGGGTCGGGTTCACCCGGACATCTGAACCGGTCCAGCACCGCTTGTTGGAGGCGGCAAGCAGGTAGGGGTGCCATGCTTGGACCCCGCCCTTCACAATGAGTGAATGCCGAAGGATTTTAAGGGACCAAGAAAGGTGCCTAACTACACCCCGGACCTTGAGCCGGCGACATGGGTTGAGAGTTACGAAATCGGCATGGACATGCTCGATGTAAATGAAGCAATCTGCGCCAGGTACTTCACAATGATGCTCGAGGGAACGGCGGGTACTTGGTTGAAAAACCTGCCCCCCAACTCCATCCAAACTTGGGCTGAATTTAAAGAGCGTTTCATCAAAAACTTCTAGGGAACTTGCAAGCGCCCAATGACAATAGTCGATTTACAGCACTGCGTTCAGTGCCCTGATGGGTCGGCTCACCACTGGATGCGGCGGGTCGCGGAAATCATTCACTCGTCGGACGGCATCACGGCGGCTCCGACTGTGCTGATCTTAGAGCAAAACTGCCACTATGAGCCCTTGGTATAGAAGTTGGGACGACTGAAGCGAAAGGTCCAGGATATGGGGGAACTAATGGACACCCTCACTAGGTACGCCGAGGCGGACGATACCAAAGATCCAGGAGAGGATGGCGGCAAGGCCAACTCGCCGAGGAAAGGCGAGTCATCCAAAAATCATACCCGGCTTCAGGGACGCGCCCGCCATAATCAGGGAGGGAACGGAAAGAGAAGGCAGCAGGAAGATTCCACGGACTTCGTCACCAACACCAATGCCAACAACGACAACCAGCGCCAGAAGAAGAGGGGTTACAGTGGCAAGAAGCCGCGCAATTATAACGAGATACTCAAGGGCCCCTGCCAGCACCACGCCATGGCGGACGGACCGGCGACTCACACCTGGGAGGACTGTTACGTGATGCGGGAATTTCGGGCGGAGGCGATCAAAAAAGGGCAATACGGTGACCCGGACCAACGGCAGGAACAGTTCGGTGCACCTAATCAACGCCCGAACCCGTTCGGCGGCTTCCCCAAACCGGGGGCTTAGGGCGGCTCGCAGCCAAGCAGCGGCCAGTATACAGTGCATAACCAACGGCGGCATAACCCGCCCGGGGTTTTTCAACAGCCACCCCCACAGGGGCTCCATAGGGGCAAGATGATCATGGCGGGTTCCGCAACAATCCCAAACAATTAAGCAACGGGTAATACCACGTCTTCACCACCAGTGCCTGCAGGCGTGATAAAAAGGAGAATGACTGAGCGTACAGTGTATCTGAGCCGGCACTCCCTAGGTACCTCCACTGGTCCGAGCAGATTATATTGTGGAGTAGGGAAGATCACCCGCCCAGAGTTGACAACCCTGGCGACTTAGCGTTGGTCGTGGCTCCTCAAGTCGGGGGATATAACTTATCGAAGGTACCGATGGATGGTGGTAGCATCATCAACATACTATACTTCATCACTTTTCGAAGGATGAACCTGCTGGAGAAACATTTAATGGCGTCAACCACGGTATTCCACGGAATTGTCCCAGGTAAATCGGCATACCCCATAGGCCGGGTTAAACTCACAGTTGCGTTTGGAACAACATCCAATTACAGGAGTGAGTCGCTTATGTTTGAGGTGGTCAAGTTAAAGAGCCCCTATCATGCGTTGTTTGGGCGACCGGCTTACACCCGTTTCATGGCTCTCCCTTGATATGTTTACCTTAAACTCAAGATGCCCGGTCCTAAGGGGCCCATCACGGTTGATGGTGATAGGAGGATAGCAAGAGAGTGTGAGTAAGGGGATGCGACTTACACAGAAGTCGCCTGCGCTGCAGAAGAGCTCAAATATCACGAGGCCAATGTTGATCCAGCAGATATGTCACCTCTAAAGAAGCCAACAATAGACGCTGAGCCGCCCCTCAAGTTTAAACCAACGGATGACACTAAGATAGTGGATTTCGTCTGTGGCAACTCAACCAAGCAGTTCACTAGCGGGGCGGGTCTGGACCCAAATAGGAAAACACGCTCATCGAATTCATCCGTGAGAATCGGGACATCTTCGCATGGAAACCTTCTGACATGCCTGGTGTACCAAGGGAATTGGCTGAGCACCATCTTAATGTTGACCCTAAAGCAAAGCCGATTCAGCAATATCTTCGCAGCTTCAATGAGGAACGACGCAAGGCAATCGAGGAAGAAGTCGCCCGTCTTTTGGCTGCCGGATTCATCGTAGAGGTCTTCCACCCTAAATGGTTGGCTAACCCGGCCCTGGTGCTCAAGAAGAACGACACCTTCCGCATGTGCATTGATTACACAGATCTTAACAGAGCCTGTCCAAAGGACCCTTTCGCCCTTCCACGCATCGATCAAATCATTGATTCAGTGGCGAGCTGCGAGCGTTTGTGTTTCCTGGACGCTTATTCCGGATATTACCAAATCAAGATGACTGTGGAAGATCATGAGAATACAGCTTTTATAACCCCCTTCGGGGCTTTTTGCTATGTGTCCATGCCGTTTGGGCTCAAAAGCACTGGGGCGACTTACCAGCGCTGCATCCAAAATTGTCTCCATTGCCAAATCGGACGCAACGTCCACGCTTACGTTGATGACATTGTGGTTAAAACTCATAGGAAGGAGACGCTCTTGGAAGATTTAAGGGAAACTTTTGACAATCTGCGGGTATACCAGATGAAGCTTAATCCCACCAAGTGTGTCTTTGGCGTTCCCGCAGGAAAGTTGTTGGGTTTCCTGGTGTGTGAGCGCGGCATTGAAGCCAACCCAGACAAAATCAAGGCGATTACTTCGCTTGGGAAACCAGCGAATATCAATCAAGTTCAACGGATGGCGGGTCGTATCGCGGCTTTAAGTCGCTTCATAAGCTGCCTGGGAGAAAAGGCTATTCCCCTTTATCAGTTGCTTAAGAAATCTGACCGTTTTGTTTGGACAGACGAGGCCAATGAAGCTTTTGAAGCCTTGGAGCAGCAGCTGGTCAACCCGCCGGTTTTGGCCGCCCCGACTGAAAAAGAGCCTATGCTTCTATACATTGCGGCAAACTCCAAGGCAGTGAGCGTGGCAGTGGCCTTCGAAAGGAAGGAAGAAGGGAAGGAATATCCGGTGCAACGCCCGGAGTATTTCATTAGTGAGGTGCTAACTCTCTCCAAGCAACGATACCCGCACTCGCAGAAGCTGGTCTATGGGGTCTTTATGGCGAGTCGAAAGCTCAAACACTATTTCCAAGAGCATCCCATCACGATGGTTAGCTCCACTCCTCTCGGGGACATCATCCAAAACTGAGAAGCGACAGGGCGAATCGCCAAGTGGGCGATCGAACTTGGGCCGCACCACGTGCGATACACCCCTCACACGGCTATCAAGTCTCAGGCCTTGGTTGACTTCGTCAATGATTGGACCAAATTACAGATTCCGGAAGACAGGCCCGACCTCACGTACTGGACTATTTACTTTGACGGGTCTAGGCAATTGGAAGGCTCGGGGGCAGGCGTGGTGTTGATTTCGCCCCAGGGAGACAAATTCTGTTATGTTCTCCGACTCATGTTTCCATGCACCAACAACACTGCAGAGTACGAAGCCTTGATTCATGGTTTGCGACTCGCCAAGGACATGAACCTCACGCGGGTCAGATGTCTCGGCGATTCTGATCTGGAGGCTCAGCAAGTTTCAGGTACTTGGGATTCTCGGGACCCCCTGATGGTGGCTTACAGAAGGGCTGTGTCTGATGTGGCGGGTCATTTCCATGGCTATCAAGTTGATCATATCGACTGGCGCCTTAACGAAGCAGCTGATGCCCTTTCGCGTCTCGGCTCACAACGTAAGCCGGTTCCTCCCAATGTCTTTCTGGATATTTTGCATAATCCTTCCATAAGGCTATCCTCAGAAGAGGAGTTGGCAATACCAGACCCTGAGTCCCAGTTTGTGGCGGCTCTCCATGTTACGCCGGATTGGGTTCTTCCGTATTTGGCATATCTCGCACGAGGCGAGTTACCTTCGAATGAGGTGTTGGTCACCAAATTGTCCGTCGGAGCAAATCTATGGTCATCATGAATGGCGAATTGTATAAGCGAAGCACTTCTGGGGTATTCCAACGATGCGTTTCTTCCGAAGAAGGATGCGTGATTCTGAACGACATCCATGCTGGAGATTGTGGGCATCATGCCGGGTCATGCTCCCTGGTTTCAAAGGCGTTCCGTCACGGTTTCTTTTGGTTGACAGCTCATGCAGACGCAGAAGAGATAGTTCGTCGATGTGATGGTTGCCAACGTTACGGACGACAGGCTCATGTGCCGGCTCAAGAACTAAGGATGATACCTATTACTTGGCCTTTCGCGGTCTGGGGGCTAGACATGGTTGGCCCCTTTAAGATGTCGTCCAACGAAAAAACTCATCTGCTGGTGGCGGTTGATAAATTTACCAAGTGGGTCGAAGCAGAACCTGTTGGGGCTTGTGATGCGGAGACAGCGGTCAAGTTCTTGAAAAAACTGATCTTCCGGTTCGGATATCGACACAGCATTATTACTGATAATGGTACTAATCTATCACAAGGAGCGATGCACGAGTTTTCCATCATGAGCACATCCGGCTTGATGTCTCTGCAGTGGCTCATCCACAATCTAATGGGCAGGCGGAACGAGCGAATCAGGAAGTATTGCAAGGAATCAAACCCCGACTTATGATTCCCCTGGAACGCACCCCAGGGTGTTGGGTTGAGGAGTTGCCTTCAGTACTATGGAGCATCCGGACCACCCCAAACCGTTCTACGGGGTTTACTCCCTTTTTCCTGGTATACGGAGCAGAAGCTGTTCTTCCCACTGACATTAGGCATGATTCGCCTAGAGTTGCTGCTTATGTGGAACAGTACAACGAGTTGGCGCGTCAAGATTCTTTGGACGCTTTGGAGGAAGCACGCGACTTGGCTGCCGCCCGATCGACTATTTATCAGCAGGACTTGCGGCGTTACCACAACCGCCGGGTCAAGAGCCGAACCTTTTAGGAGGGCGACTTAGTGCTTCGATTGATCCAAGATTGCACTGGCATGCATAAGTTATCACCACCATGGGAAGGACCGTTGTCGTCAGCAAAAGCCTTCGCAACGGGTCATACTATCCGGTGGATCTTCGGCCTGATCGGCCAACCACAGAGGCCGAGTCAACTCGCCCCTGGAACATAGCCCACTTGCGGCCTTATTACACTTGAGCTATTAGCTCTCATTTTTGTAAGTTTTTCATTTTTATGAAGCAATAAAATTGATGCCCACAAGCTCGGGGGCTTTCATGCTATTTCATCTTATTGAAAGTATGGATCTTTTATTTTGCTCCTTAACAAGTCGCCCAAGCATGGACGCTATCCATACCAGAGAGCATAAGTCGCCATGATGCACTTATTACAACACTGGGTATCGATAAGCCAAAGAGGATCAAGTCGCTACAAGCGTGTGATTCAAACATAGGCGCCTTATATGATTCTGTGGATTAGGCCGGCTTACTTGGGGGCTATTTGTTCCCAAGTTGTTTTTTGGTAATAGCGTATACGCTTCTATAATCCTATTACCGGTCTTGCCCCTATTCATAGTGACTTGGGGGCTTCCTCTCACTGAGATCAGCCTTACTACCCATTTGGCCTGCGAAAAATTACTGCATTACAAATGGTTATACTGGACTGTGTGTTGGCCGAATCGCCATATGGACCCATGAACTCTTGGCGAGTTACTCCGCTTTATGGACCCTGAACTCGCCTTGGTTAAAACATGTCTGGTACCGGCTAGCGCCCTACATGGAAAATAGAGAAAACATTGGTTCACTGAACCTCCTTCATTGAAGCTTGACTCGTGCCTGATCAGCCGGTCTAAATACTTGAGCTTTTTTATACAAAAAGTCTCCCTCGGGTAGCACTTGAGTTTATATAACTCGTCCTATCCTGTCGCGACTTGAATGAGCCGACTAAATTCTTATTTTTCACCTTCCTGGCACTGCCACAAGGTTTTTGAAAATTTTCCGACTCACCCTAACATCTTGAGTCGGTTATTATTTATTATCATCCATTACTCACTGAGGTGGTTTGATGTATGTTTTTAAGCCTAACAGGTTGATGATCAAAATCATTATTGCCATGGCGGTTCAAGCATCATAAGACGCCCTCAGGATGACACAAGGGTTTTAAAGAAATCACAGAACAAGGTTGTTTTCTATGAATGACTTATTACATTGCTCTGATGGCCAAATCCATGAAGAACTACTCTACTGATGTCCCCGGGTCAGCCTGCTTTGAGCTCTGATCGACTTCAATTTGCAAGTCGCCCAATACCCAATTACACTTGGATAAGGTGGCAAATTCATCTTCATCGTTCAGAAATGATGAGAGATCCGCCTCCAAATCAAAAGGGTTCTTGGGTCGACGCAGAGTCAAGCTGGTTGTCACAAAGGTTGGCGGATTTACTTTCTTATTCTTGTCATCATAAGTAGCTTGATACTTTGATAAATCCAAGCTTGCTGCAAGCTGAGTCGCTGCCAAGCAGCATTCTTTGACAACGCGCTGGTAATCCTCTTGAGAAAATTCTGACCCGTTGTCCTTGAGCTGGGGAAAGCCTGCTGCTACTTCTTCGGGTTTTATCTTTGGAGCGTACGCTAAGCACCGACTCAACATAGTCAGTACCCCTTTTCGGGGAGTTGACCGGGTTAGCTGACCGATCTGAGGCGGAAGGGTAGATAAGTAGCCAAGCATCTTTTTGATTGATGTTATGGGTTCCTTGGCACCCATCACTGCCTTCACGGTCAGCACGCTTCCGGTATACAGTTGCTCTGTTAATGTGTAAATCGCCTTCAGCATTAGGACACAATCATTCTGAAGGTTGGTGGCTCTCAGACCTATATAAGGGATAATGATGGTCAGTAATTTCTTCATACTAAGTTATTTATTTACAAAGTGCAAGATCAGGGTTTTGCTTCTTACCAAAGATAGCCTGTGCCATGTTGGAGATATGTTGCTTTAAGTCGTCCAGCTCGTGTTGCGCGGCTTCCAATTTGGCTTCAGCTTTTTCCGCTCGCTTTACCGCGGCGTCTTGATCAGCTTGAGCCTTCTTGTGGGCGACCTTCATCTTTTCCATCTCAGATAAGATTATTTGATATTTTTCTTCTGATTTTGCCTGTGCATCTTGCTGATCGGCTAAACTTTTCTGTAAGTCGCCAAATGCCGACTCAGCTTGGGCAAGAGATTCCTGTCAAAATATATTATCAAGGGGCAAGTCTCAGAATTATTGCAAGCAACATCTCTGACACTTGGGGGCTAATGTATAATTTTTTAGACAAAATTATACAGTATAAAGACCCGACTCATCTTTCAACAGATGACCTGGCCCTTGGGGGTTACAGGTTGAAACATTTTTTCTAAATGACAAGACCCGGATCATCTTTCAACAAGATGACCCGGCCCTTGGGGGTTACAGGTCAAAAGATTTTTTCTAATGACAAGACCCGGCTCATCTTTCAAAAAGATGACCCAACCCTTGGGTGTTACAGGTCGAAATATTTTTCTAATATCAAGACCCGGCTCAACTTTTAACAGATGACCCGTCCCTTGGGGGTTATAGGTCGAAAGATTTTTCTACTATCAAGACCCGACTCATCTTTTAACAGATGAACCGACCCTTGGGGGTTTATGAGGATGGTATGCATTAAGTCGTACCTCACTTCTGTTCTTCATCATAAGGAGCAGACTCTTTTCATTTCATAACTCGCCTCCAGGCGACTTGCAAAGCCGGAGCAGAGCTCTTTAAATTCAAGATTTTCATATTGAGATAGCTTGGCCTTGAAATTTCATGTTCAATAGAAGGCTGGGCTGATGTTGATACATGCTTCAACAAGATTGCTGAAGCTGGCTTAGAGAAGCGAGTACTAGTGATGATTACAGCATCTAGATCCTCTGTCGTTTTCAACGGATTTGGTAGATTGGGCATTTCCATGCCTTCCTTGGGAGAATTCGGGAGATCCGCTTGATCATCAGATTTATCCTTGGCCGGGTTATTCTGAGTCGGCGCCGGTTTTTCAATAGGCTCCGGAGCTGTAGTGGAAGTTGACCCGCCAGGTTTCCTCTTGTTCGCTTGTTCCCTAAAAGAGAAGGGGGTGCGCTTAAAAACATACGTCATCATCATCATCAGGACAATGTAAGTACTATAAGAACTTACCCTGGAACGCGAATCATCGGCGGAAGGGCTGACATCACTGAGTCGCCTGACAAAGTGGAGAATTCTGCAAAAGTAATACCTCAAGATATGAGCAAGTTATAAGTATGATCCAAAAGGAAACAAAAGTGTACGTTGTTAAAAGGATACCTCAATCTGCCTCTTCTTGGTAGGAGTTTTCGTTGGTAACCCGGACACCAAGTCTCCAGAAAGACTCCGAGTTTTCCGACTCGAAGCATATTGCATTTTCTTCGAAATGAAATTTGGATCCAAACAAGCATTTGGGTGAGACATGGGAACATTCCCACAAATCCGCCTGGCCGACTTAGGCGGAGGAGAAGATGAGTCGGAGGAAACAGAAATTACCTCTACGGAGTCTTCTTGGCTTTCATTGTCCTCATTCTACATAAGAGAGACAGAGGTGTAAACACAAAACTATAGCAATGAATGGCAAGACAAAGAAGATAAGAATTTTTACCTCTTAAAGTACATCGCTGACTTGGGATTCGTCCGCATCAGACGATTCCGTAACGACGGCTTTACCTTTGCTCTTGGATTTCTTCTTTGGGGGCGGCCTGGCTTGCTTCTGGGCCATCTTTTTCGGCCTCTTGGACTAGAATTTGTCACCTTTCTGAAATGACATTTTTATTATGAGAATCATAATTCAAGTAAGTCGGAAGGAATAAAGTAAAGGTAGGTTAAGTTATTTACCTTGGGAGCCGGGTTAATCTTGCAGAATGGATTAAGACCTACTTGGCCACACTTGGCCAAGGGCTCGTCGGTCAGCTTCTTGATGATGGACACAATGTCATTTTCTGTCAGTGCTGTACGGAAGTAGCACTGAGGATGGTTCAAAGTGCCATCAAATTCACACATTAAGCCGTCTCGGTGACTTAAAGGGAGGATGCACCGTTGTTTGTCAGAGATCGTAACTCGGATAGCACCAGGATGAAATCTGACTCCTCTTCTTCAGTAAGCTTGTCTAGAAGTTTAAAGTTTGTAGGAAGGCGTTCCTCCCTATAGCCAAGGAGCTTGTTTTCACCTTTAGGAGAAGTTTCTTGGCAATAAAACCAAGACTCGCCCCAGCCTTTGGGATGGCTTGGCATGGCGAGTGATGGGAATGGGCTGTCCCTGCGGCGTTGAACGTTGACGCCTCCAAGTTCCAAGCCAGGACCATTGGAAAATTCTATTTGGCGATTCAAATGAAAGAAATACCAGAACAAAGGAACGGAAGGTTCCATCCACAAGTAGGTTTCGCAGAACACTTGGAACTGACATAAGTTACTAATCGAGTTAGGTCCTAAGTCTTGAAGGCGGACATTCATGAAAGTCATGGCATCTCTGAGGAATTTTGACCCTGGCGGCTTAAACCCCCGTTCGAGGTGCTCAGCAAAGACAACTATTTCCCCTTCCTTCGGGTTGGGAATTTCTTCTCCAAACCCGGATTGCCATCCGATAACCTCTTTCGGGTCAAGATTTCCCGTCTTCACACAGTCGTTGAGAAAAGCTTCATCAACTTTGGTCGGGAGCCAATCGGCTTTGAAAACGGTACCCATGGCTACAAAGGAGAAGATTACGGGTAAATTAACTCGCGGAGCGCTTGCTGAGTGGTTAAAAGATCAATTAACTCGCCAAAACATTTGTCAGGTGACTAAGGGAGTCTGTTGACTCGCCAACAAGGGGCCGGGTCAGAATACAAGGGCGATTTAGGAATTTCCTACTGCTTAAGAGAGACGACTCAGAGCTTCAGAGATGTTCGTTAAAATGGTGAAGTACGGATCTACAAACAAGTTTTGTACAACAGGCAGTAACATGTAGATCTACAGAGCAGGCAAAAATGATTGAAAAAGCCTGGATAAAGAAGAACAGCCTATGGCTAGGGTAAGAATAGTAAAGCTGATTTGACACGAGCCTTTTTGGATCTTCAAAGAGGAGTTAATCAACTGAGGATATGGTCGAAGCTATCGTACCTATTATTATCGTTGTGATCCAATCAACGTTCATGGGGGCATTCGAGGTGTTCTAAGAAACCTACAAGCGATGAACCTTGAGGGGCTAAGATCTACCTCTAATGGCGGAATACTAACCTGGTGATGGCGACCGAAGGCGACCAAGGAAGATCCGCGACGAGTGCTGCGCGCTTAGCTGGCGTGGAGATGCGTCGGACGCGGCGGCCGGAGACGGAGGTCTTCGGGCGGCGACGGAGCTCTCGGTACAGTCGCAAGGAAGAAGGGGTCGACGAAATGGGTAGGTGGGAAAGTTCCCTGCCCCCTTCCCCCCGCCTATTTATTCGGTCGGGCGCTAGAATCAAGGCGCCTCGCACGGGAACTGACGACGGGATAAAGATTCGCTATAATGGCGCCCAAAATTTTCGGGATATCTGTGCCGAAGGATCCGTTGGGGATTGCATCATCATCTCTTCCGAGATTAAAGGGATAAGATGATGCCAACAAGAAGTGGTTCGGCGACTTGGGTATCTCCACAACAGATGGCGGTTTAAGCGTATGATGCGTAAAAGGAGCAGAATGAGTCGCCCCTGACTAGGTAAGAGTATTGGCGTAAATAGGTTCAAGTCAATCTGGGGCCTAATGTTGGGGATATTATCTGCGATGTGACCCGCCCTAGTTGGGCCGGGTCAGCAAGTGGGCGACTCATCTTTTGACGACTTAAGCTTTGGCCCAATAGGCCCGGGAGCTGGATGGCGGTTCAGGATCCTCGTGGAGAACCAATTATTGGGGAGTACTCCAGTCTTGGAAAGCACGACGACTTAGAGATAGAAAGAATCATGACTTGTGTGATGGCAAGGACTCTTGTAAACCCTAAGGGCTCGACCTATATATAAAGGCGAGTTCCAGGGAAGGAGAGGTAGGTTAGAAATCATTGAGTGCTAGGTCAGGCGAGTTACGCCCTCCTTGTAATCGAAACACCATCAATAGAACACAAAGCAGGACGTAGGCTTTTACCTCCTCACGAGGGGCCGAACCTGGGTAAATCTCTGTCCCGCTCCTGTTCAACCCCTTTGAGTCACCACCAAGGTGCGATGGCTCCAACACTAAGTCCTTTCACGAGGACATCTGCCGTGACAAAACCACGACACCATCTACTCCTTCTTTATAAAGGTGAGGATCATCCCAAAAGTAATGTCTCAAATCAAAGAAGAATTTCTTATTTTGCTGGTATGTGAAACTAGTTGGTATATATTTGGCAACAATATAATTTGCATAATCAGCATACCACGGTGTACTACGTGAAGCACTGATGACATTCAATTGCTCATCAGGAAAGCTATCATCAATAGGTTGTGGGTCATCAAGAACATTCTCCAACCTAGACAAGTTATCTGCCACGGGGTTCTCAGCACCCTTCCTATCAACAACATGCAAATCAAATTCTTGTAGCAAGAGAACCCATCTGATAAGTCTAGGTTTAGCATCTTTCTTTTCCATAAGATACTTAATAGCAACATGATCAATGTGAATAGTCACCTTGGAATCAACAATGTAAGACCTGAACTTTTCACACGCAAACACGACAACTAAAAATTCCTTTTCAGTAGTAGCATAGTTTCTTTGGGCACTGTCTAGAGTTCTACTAGCATAATGAATAACATTCAACTTCTTATCAACTCTTTGCCCTAGAACAGCACCAACAACATAATCACTAGCATCACACATGATTTCAAAAGGTAAGTTCCAATCAGGTGGTTGAATGATATGCGCAGTTATCGAGGCCTTTTTAAGTATTTCGAAGGCTTCCTCACAATCATCGTCAAAAACAAAAGGAATATCCTTTTGCAAGAGATTGGTAAGTGGCCTAGAAATCTTCGAAAAGTCCTTAATGAACCTTCTATAGAAACCAACATGACCAAGGAAACTTCTTATACCTTTGATATCTGTAGGGCATGGCATTTTCTCGATCGCATCAACCTTAGCCTTATCGACTTCAATACCTCTTTCAGAAATTTTATATCCTAAGACGATGCCTTCATTAACCATAAAGTGGCACTTCTCCCAATTCAAGACAAGATTGGTATCTTTACATCTCTGCAAAACTCGATCAAGGTTGCTGAGGCAATCCTCAAAAGAAGACCCATAAACGGAGAAGTCATCCATGAAAACCTCAACAATCTTTTCACAAAAGTCAGAGAATATAGCCATCATACCTCTTTGAAAGGTAACAGGTGCATTACATAAGCCAAAAGGCATACATCTGTAAGAAAAGGTAACGAAAGGGCAGGTGAAAGTGGTTTTCTCCTGATCAGATTGTGCAACACGTATTTGGGAGAAACCAGAATAACCATCTAGAAACAAAAGTGTGTGTGTTTAGACAATCTTTCTAGCATTTGGTCGATAAAAGGAAAAGGGTAATGATCTTTCCTAGTGGCTTTATTCAATTTCCTAAAATCAATCACCGTCCTATAGCCAGTAATAATCCTCTGTGGGATCAATTCATCTTTGTCATTAGGGACAATGGTAATACCTCCCTTCTTAGGGACGCAATGCACCGGGCTCACCCAATCACTACGAGCAACATGATAGATAATACTTGCTTCTAGGAGCTTTAGTATTTCTTTTCTTACTACCTCTTTCATCTTAGGATTTAATCTCCTTTGATGATCAGCAACTGGCTTGGAATCAGGATCGGGTTTAATCTTGTGCTGGCATAGAGTGGGACTAATGCCCTTAAGATCGTCAAGAGTATATCCAATAGCAGCACAGTGCTTCCTCAGAATTTTTAATAACTTCTTTTCTTCATGCTCTGAAAGGATAGCACTAATTATAACAGGATATATCTCTTTTTCATCAAGATAAGCATATTAAGAATATCATGCAACTGTTTAAGCTCGAACACAGGATCACCCTTTGGTGGGGGTGGATCTCCAAGTAGTTCAACAGGAAAATTATTCTTAAGGATAGGATGTTTTTCAAAGATAACTCTATCTATCTCATTCCTTTCATCCATATGCATATCATTTTCATGCTCAAGCAAGTATTGATCTAAAGGATCAGTAGGAGGCACGCCAATAGAAGCTAGGCCAATAATTTCATCTTTACTAGACAACTCTTTTTCATGATGTTGTCTACCAAACTTGGAGAAATTGAATTCATGCGACACTCCTTCAAAGCCAACAGTGACAATTTTCTTCTCACAGTCAATATGAGCATTGACAGTATTGAGGAAAGGTCTGCCAAATATGATGGGAAAAAAGCTATCTTGTGTGGTAGCAAGAACGAGAAACTATGCTACTGAATAGTGACATCAACATCCCTAACAATTCCCAAAGGGCAGATAGTATCTCTATTGGCAAGCTGAATAGTGGCATAAATAGGTTCCATCTCGATAGGTGCAATCTCGTCTTTAATTTTATCATATAGAGATTGAGGTATTGCACTAACACTAGAACCAACGTCAGATAAACCATGATAACAATGATCTCCTATCTTAACAGAAACAACAGGCGTGGCAACAACATGCCTATGCTTGTCTCTAGCATGACGTTTAGCAATTCTAGCAGCATCTTCATAGAAGTGAATATCATGGCCCTCAACATCGTCGGACTGGAGATCTTTGATAATAGCAATGGTAGGTTCAACTCTAATTTTGTCAGGGGGTGTAGGTGTTCTAATGTAGCCCCTACGTATCACACTTGAAGCTTTATAACGATCCTTTATTCTAACAGGGAAAGGTGGTTTCTCAATGTAAGCACTAGGAACAATAGGATCATTATAAGCGATGAATTTCTCTTCAAATCGATTGGGTTTAACTACATTGACTTCTAAGGGAGGATGATATTTAAACCACTTCTCTTTAGGGAGATCAATATGAGCAGAAAATGATTCACAGAATGAAGCTACTATCTCAGAGTCAAGTCCATATTTAGCGCTAAAATCACAAAAAGTATTTGTTTTGACAAAGGATTTAATGCAATCGAACTTAAGATTCATACCTGGATCCTTACCTTCATCAGACTCCCAATCTTCAGAGTTGCGTTTAATTATTTCCAATAATTTCCATTTGAAGTCAATATCTCTCTTCATAAAAGAACCGGTACAAGAAGTGTCAAGCATGGTGCGATTATCACGAGAAAGCCGATCATAGAAGTTCTGAATGATAATTTCTCTCGAGAGCTCATGGTTGGGGCATGAATATAACATTGATTTAAGCCTCCCCCAAGCTTGAGAGATACTTTCCCTGTCACGAGGCCAAAAATTATAAATATAATTCCGATCGCGATGTACCAAATGCATAGGATAAAACTTTTGATGAAATTCCAATTTCAATCGGTTGTAGTTCTATGATCCAGTATCATCGCATAGCCTATACCATGTCAATTCTTTATACCCCAAAGATAAGGGAAATACCTTCTTCTTGACCTCATCCTCGGGCAAACCTGCAAGCTTAAATAAACCACAAACTTCATCTACATAGATTATATGCAAGTCTGGATGTGATGTTCCATCTCGGGTAAAAGGATTAGCCAACAGTTTCTCTAGCATACCCGAAGGAATTTCATAACAAGTATTTTCAGTAGGTGCAGCAGGTTGAGGAGAAACTCCTTGTGCTTCCGTTCGAGGTGAAGATACCCAGAACAAGCTCCTCAAAGGATTAGTTTCCATAGTGACAAGTGACAATAAATTTCAGCACAGTATATAAATGTTTCCATACCAAATTCCCAAAGGCGCTTCAATCCCCGGCAACGGCACCAGAAAAGAGTCTTGATGACCCACAAGTGTAGGGGATCTATCATAGTCCTTTTGATAAGTAAGAGTGTCGAACCCAACGAGGAGCAGAAGGATCTGACAAGTGGTTTTCTGCAAGTTATTCTCTGCAAGCACTGAAATTATCGATAACAGATAGTTGTGTGATAAGATGATTCGTAGCAAGTAGCAAGTAACAAGTAGCAATAGTAACAAAGGTGCAGAAAAGTGGCCCAATCCATTTTGTAGCAAGGGACAACCTTGGACGAACTCTTATAGGAGGTAAAGCGCTCCCGAGGACACATGGGAATTTCTGTCAAGCTAGTTTTCATCATGTTCATATGATTCGCGTTCGCTACTTTGATAGTTTGATATATGGGTGGACCGGTGCTTGGGTGCTGCCCTTACTTGGACAAACCTCCCACTTATGATTAACCCCTCTCGCAAGCATCCGCAACTATGAAAGAAGAATTAAGATAAAGTCTAACCATGGCATTAAACTAGTGGATCCAAATCAGCCCCTTCCGAAGCAACGCATAAACTAGGTTTAAGCTTCTGTCACTCTAGCAACTTGTTGGGGCATAGTTTATGCCTAAGTAATTTTGGTGATTGATGACAGTACCGTAAAGGACTAACCGTGTGTGTTAAGGTTTCAGATAACACACGTCAACGGCACAAGACGACTCGCCTCCTCATTCATGGAACGGAAGCACGGCGCTCTCTACGATTCTCTTTATTTGAGTCATAGGAAAGCCGTACTATTAAGAGGGGAACCGTAGTGGAAAGGTTTGGGCGGAATCTATCTTTGCACACGCACACTTCACATATTTTCCCTTACCTTCATCTTTGGAGCGGCCCCCGCCACTGTGTTTCTTTCCTCCTTGCAAAATAGTCCCCAGCGGTAGTACCGCTGGCCCTAGCGGTAGTACCGCTGGAATGCTAGCGGTAGTACCGCTCCAGCCAGCGCTAGTACCGCTGGCTGGCGGTAGTACCACCCCGGGTCAGCGGTAGTACCGCTCCAGGAGCTTAGTACCGCCTGCCTAGCGGTTGTTCGTGGACGGATCTTTTTGCGAAGACTTTCTTGGCGGTGGTAGTGTCTTTGCACTAACAGGGGCCCAGCGGTAGTACCGCTGGAGGGCCAGCGGTAGTACCGCTGCAACCAGCGGTAGTACCGCTAGTCGGCGGTAGTTCCGCCCCTGGTCAGCGGTAGTACCGTTGGAGTGCCAGCGGTAGTACCGCTGCAGCCAGGGGTAGTACCGCTGGAGCTCGGGCAGAGAGTGGGAAAACGGTTGGATTCCCCCCCCCACTATATAAAGGGTTCTTCTAGCTGTGGAACATCATCTCTTACCTCCCCAAGCTCCATTGTTGCTCCCTAAGCTCAAAAGTGCCCGATCTTTCTCCCTAGCCAATCAAACTTGTTGATTCTTTAGGGATTGGTTGAGAAGGCCTAGATCCATACTTCCACCAAGAGAAAAGTTGATCCCCCCACCAATCCCTAGCGGATCTTGTTACTCTTGGGTGTTTGAGCATCCTAGATGATTGAGGTCACCTCGAAGCCATATTCCATTGTGGTGAAGCTTTGTGGTCTAGTTGGGAGCCTCCAAGCTTTGTGTGGAGTTCCCCCCAACCTTGTTTGTAAAGGTCCGGTTGCCGCCTTCAAGGGCACCTATAGTGGAATCACGGTACCTTGAATCGTGCGAGGGCGTGAGGAGAATACGGTGGCCTTAGTGGCTTATTGGGGAGCATTGTGCCTCCACACCGCTCGAACGGAGACGTACTTCCTGTCAAAGGGAAGGAACTTCGGTAACACATCCTCTTCTCCATCGGTTCCACTTGTGGTTATCTCTATCCTTTACTTTGTGTATGCTTATGTTGCTGACTATATCTTACTTGTCTTAATAACTCTCATTGTTAGCTTCATTAGGGTTCACCTCATTGTCGTAATATTTGTGAACCCATATGTTGTTTACCTTAACTTGCTAAGATTATTTAAAAAGTGGTCGTTGTCTATTCACCCCCCTCTAGTCAACCATATCGATCCTTTCAATTGGTATCAGAGGCACGTCTCTTTATTAAGGGTTTAACCACCCGAAGAGTATGGAAGGCGAAGAGGGAATTAACCATGGGCAACCCGAGGCCATGGATTTGACTTCGGTTACAAGGGACGACTAGAATACGGCTATGGCCGCTCTCAAGAAGTCCTTGACGAACGAAGTCAAGACCATGCTTAAAGAGTTAATTGAGGGATTTAAAAGTTCACCCGAACCGGCTATAGTGGTTAAACCCAACGTCATCGATTCGGGGGCCAACTCCTCTAAGGAAGCGCCTAAAGGTATGCGACCTTCCTCATCTCACGAAAAGGATGGGACTGGAACATATGCCTCAGTTCCACCCCCCATGGTCTATGGAGGTTCCGTTCCCGCACCACGTCTTAATCCTGTTGGTCCTCCTCCTAAGCTTGTGAAAGGTGACTTTGTTAACTGGGTATTTTCTATTAAGTCTCATTTGAATCACAGCTCAACAAACTTGTGGAGAATCATCGAGCAAGGATATTATCCCCATGATCCAAGCAACCTCACTCCAAGAGAAGATGCAGACAATCAATACAATCACTCCGCTTTGTTTATCCTCCAGTTTGCAGTGCCACCTGAAGATCTTCCTCACTTGCATCCCTTCACTTTGGCCAAGGATTGTTGGGAGCATATTATGGTGTTGTACAAGGGAAGCTCAAGAATTCAACGATCCAACTATGACGTGATACTTGATAAGGCCGATGAGTTTGTGATGAAGGAAGACGAGGACCCTCGTGATCTCTATCGGAGGGTGACTGCTATTGCTGTGGCACTCAAGGATCATGGGAGCAAGGATGTGGATGATACATGGGTCAAGCGCAAGTTCCCTAAAGCCATCATGTCTTTCAACAAAGCCATGTCATCTGTCATTCGTCAGTGGCCAGACTTCCACTCCTTGTCTTCCAGTGAGGTGTTGGATGAATTCATTGCAATGTCAATCATGAACGAAACAGCCGACAATGCACTTGCTCGTGTTCGATCAAAGACAACTTCACCCGACCTTGCGTTGAAAGCAAAAGAAATGCTTGAAGAAGAAGAAGAAGAAGATGATGAGGAAGAGGAGGGCTGCCCTAAAGACACAAAGTATGCCTATCATGAGCACATGGCTCTTGCATCAAGGCAATTCTGGGGCAACAAGAGGAACTCAAGACCCTCCTTCACCAAGAATAACTCGAGTGGATTCAAACCCAAACAACGAGTAAGGACATGTTATAACTGTGGTAACGTGAGTCACTTCATGGCCGAATGTCCCTATGAGAAAAGGGAAGACAACAGAGGCAAGCTCATTCGCAAAGACAAAACCAAATCATTTCCAATCAAGAACAACTTTGTGAAGAAACCTCACCCAAAAGGGATGGTGGCCCTTGAAGAGTACCCTTCCGATGATGATGATACAGTGGCAACGACAACTGTTGCTATTGCCACTACACCTCCCCAGAAGGTGTCTCTCTTCAACGCCCCCAACGAGAACCACATCACCAAGTGCCTCATGGCAAAAGGTATCAATCAGGTAACTCCCATCATTAAGACCAACATTACTTCTGCCCCTTCATTGTTAAATTGTGTTGAAGATAGTGATGTTGGGGAACTTAATGAGCATGATCTTGACAAGTTTCTGTGCACTATTAAGGGAGAACCCAAGAAGCACTTTGTTGCTCTCTTGGAACAACTGGGTGAGGCCACTGACCTCATTGAGTCTCATGAGGAGACCATCTCCGAGATTCAGGGACACAGTCGTGACTATGCCGATGAAATTGCCGAATTATCTAATGCTCTAGAAAAGGAGCGCACTCTTCGTTTGGCTCTTGAGGAGTCATATAACGATGACAGTGCTAAAATGCAAAAGAAACTAGATCATGATGTTGTTCTTACTCGTATGCTTAAGTCCGAAAAGTATGCTCTTGAGGTTGGCCATGACAGACTCAAAGAGGAGTTTGACACACTTGACAAGGCCCACAAGGTCTTGAAAGGTGCTCATTTCTCTCTAAAAGAGTCTCATGATCAACTCCAAGCAAAGCTTACCAAGGAGATCTCTACTTGCCCTCCCTTTGTGTTAATTGATAATGCTTGTGCAACTAACCCCTGTTGTGAGCATGTACATCTTGTGGAGGAAAATGCCAAGTTAAAGGAGAAACTTGAGAAGGGCCTTGTGGCATGCATACAAGGTGAGAAGAGTCTAAACGACCTCTTGAGCACTCAATAGGGTGTTGTAGGAAAGGAGGGACTTGGACTTACCTCCAAGTCAAAAGGTAAAAGGAGGAACAGGAACAAACGATCTCCCACCCTCATGGACATCTTTGTCAAAGAGGGTGAGGGGACTCAGAAGGCGAACAGGAACAAGGTGGACTATGGAAACCTCAAGAAGGGCAAAACCATTCCTACTAACACAGCCGGCAAACTCAATTCTTCTTATGTCTTATGTTGTGCTAGTGATGGGCATGTTTATGCCAGATTTGTTGGTTCCTACGATGAGGATATTGAATGGGCTATCTGGGTTCCTAAGACCCTTGTCTCTAACATGAAAGGACCCATTAAAAATGGGTACCTAAAACCAAGCCTTGATCTATTGCAGGAGTTTGCTTCCGGTGGGGTGTCATGGTTGCTCGATAGTGGAGCAACAAATCATATGACCGGAAGCAAGGACTTAGTGGTGGATGTGCATCCTTCTCCATCTATGCCCACCCATGTCCAATTCGCCGATGCATCCTCTTCAAAGGTATTGGGATTTGGTAAGGTGGTCGTCTCTCAAGATTTATCTATTGAGAAGGTCATGCTTGTTGAGTCACTTGCCTACAATTTACTTTCGGTTCGTCAACTCGCAATTATGGGTTTTTCCACTTTCTTTAATCTTGATACTGTGGTCCTCCTGAGGAGCAAGACTCTTAAAGTAGCCTATGTTGGATATGTCGAAAATGGTCTTTATGTGGTGAACTTCTCAAAGTGACCCACTAAGACTGCGACATGTTTAATGGCTAAAGTTGATGTGGGCTGGCTTTGGCATCGCCGTTTAGCTCATGTCAATATGAGATCATTGCAAAGCCTTCTGACAGGGGACCATATTCATGGACTAACAAATGTGAGTTTTGCTAAAGATCGTGTTTGCAGTGCCTGCATTGAAGGAAAGATTCATGAAACTGCTCATCGTCCAATGACTCTTATCTACACTAAGAGGCCATTGGAACTTCTCCCTATGGATCTGTTTGGTCCTCCATCATTTGATAGTCTTGGAGGCAGAAAGTATTGCTTAGTGATTGTTGACGACTACTCAAGATATACCTGGGTATATTTCTTTAAAAAGAAGAGTGAGACTCAACAAACGGTCATCAACTTTGCTAATGAAGCGCAACGTCAACATGAAGCAAAGATCTTGATGATTAGAAGTGACAACGGCACCGAGTTCAAGAAATACACCTTGGATGAGTTTCTAGGTGATGAGGGAATAAAACAACAATACTCTGCACCATATACCCCGCAACAAAACGGCGTGGCAGAAAGGAAGAACCGGACCTTGATAGACGCTGCAAGGACAATGATGGCAGAATTCAAATCTCCATATAACTTCTGGGCAGAGGCCATCAACACAGCATGTCATGCATCCAATCGTCTCTATATCCGCAGTGGCTTGAAGGCTTGAACAAGACTCCGTATGAGATTCTAACTGGAAACAAACCCAATCTCAAGTACTTCCAGGTATTCGGTTGTAAGTGTTTCATTCTCAAGAAAGGTGCACGGTTAGCTAAATTTGATTCTAGAGCACATGAGGGTATCTTTGTTGGTTATGCTACAAACTCTCATGCTTACCGTGTCCTCAACAAGTCCACTAGACTAATTGAGGAGACGTGTAACGTAGAGTTTGATGAAAATAATGGCTCCCAAGTGGAGCAAAGTGGTCTTTGTGATGTAGGTGATGAAATTCCTCCCCAAGCCATAAGAAGAATGGGGATTGGTCAAATACTCCCCATTGAGGAACCCCTTGTGGCCGAAGGAGAAGGACAATGCTCTACTCAAGTGGAGCCATCACCTCCACAAGTCCCACACGCTTCCGATGAACAAAGAGAAGACTCTCAACAAAATAAACAAGCTCAAGGTCAAGATAAATTGCCCAACAATGATGATGAGTCTCACGATATTCAAGCACTACCCCAAGACTCCGAACCTACTCATGATCAAGATCAAGTGCAACCCCGAGATCCAGACCAAGTAGAAACACAAGATCAAGATCAAGAGCAACCACAAATACAAGAACAAACTAGTGAACCTGCTCAAGTCGAAGGACAAGATGATCAGGAGACTGTCTCACAATTCCCTACTGCAGCACCAACAGCCGGCTCAAGACGCAAGGACAAGCAAAGTAAACAAGTCGATGCTCCCCCGTTATCTAATAAATAATTCTTGGAGCGTCGAGCAGCCAAGATTGGGAACAAGCTGAGAGTCAAGTCACATCTTATGAAGAATGTACTTGGCAGTTTAAAAAGGGGAGTATCCACCAGTCAACAGATTTGGAATTATTGTGAGCATCACGCGTTTGTTTCGTATTGTGAACCTCAACAGGTACAGGAAGCGCTCGATGATGAGGATTGGCTTATGGCCATGCACGAAGAACTTAACAACTTCGAGCGCAACCAAGTGTGGGATTTAGTGCCTAGGCCAATGGAGGAACATAATGTCATCGGGACCAAATGGATATTCAAGAACAAGCAAGATGCCAATGGGATTGTGATTCGAAACAAGGCAAGATTGGTGGCTCAAGGCTACTGCCAAGTCGAGGGTATCGACTACGGTGAAACCTTTGCCCCGGTTGCTCGTCTAGAATCTATTCACATGTTGCTTGCATTTGCTTCTCATCATAACTTCAAATTACAACAAATGGATGTGAAAAGTGCCTTTCTTAATGGTCCTTTAAATGAGTTGGTCTATGTCAAACAACCCCCGGGATTCGAACATCCCAAGCTCCCCAATCATGTGTACAAACTTAATAAGGCACTCTATGGCCTTAAACAAGCCCCACGCGCGTGGTATGAGTATCTTATTGAGTTGTTACAAGATCGTGGGTTTGAAATTGGGAAGATAGATCCCACTCTTTTTACTAAGAGGGTTAAAGGGGATTTGTTCATATGCCAACTATATGTTAATGATATTATCTTTGGCTCTCCTAACATTTCCTTCAATGAAGAATTTGCTGCACTAATGACTGAGAAGTTTGAGATGTCCATGATGGGAGAGTTGAAGTTCTTCCTCGGGTTCGAGATTAAACAAGGTCTAGAAGGGACATTCATCAAACAAGCCAAGTACACTCAAGACATGCTCAAACGGTTCGAGCTCGAAGATGTCAAACCGGTCAAGTTCCCCATGCCAACAAGATGCAAGCTTGACAGTGATCCCAATGGTAAAGCAGTGGATCAAAAGGTATATCGCTCCATGATTGGATCCCTCCTTTACCTTTGTGCATCTAGACCGGATATTATGTTGAGTGTAGGGATATGTGCACGGTTTCAATCCGCACCAAAAGAAAGTCACTACATGGCTGTTAAGCGAATCTTTCGATATTTGGCTCATACCCCAAACTTTGGCCTTTGGTATCCCAAAGTAGCAAACTTAAATCTAGTTGTCTATTCTGACTCAGATTGGGCACGAGATTGTGTGGAGAGGAAGTCAACGTCTGGAGGATGCCAATTCCTTGGTCGATCATTGGTAAGTTGGTCGTCAAAGAAGCAGAATAGCGTCTCTTTATCATCCACCGAAGCTGAGTATGTGGCAGCTGCAAGTTGTTGTGCACAATTGCTATGGATGAGGCAAACTTTAAAGGATTATGGTGTCACGTGTGACAAAGTGCCTCTTCTATGTGACAATCAAAGTGCTATCAAGATTTCCCTCAACCCGGTGAAACATAGCAAAACCAAACATATTGATATTCGCCATCACTTCATTCGTGAACATATCAAGCTAGGTGATATTGAGGTTCACTTCATCCACACTGAAGAGCAACTTGCAGATATATTCACTAAGCCTCTAGATGAAGCAAGGTTCCGGGAGTTAAGGCATGAGCTAAATATCATTGACTCAAGTAATGTGGATTGAAACTAGGCATGTTGCACCTCACTTTGCATTCCATCTTGGTCTAGATGTGGGCATGGACATAGGGAGAGTGTTGTTCTCTCAATGAACTTTCCCGCCCCCCATTATGCATAAATCAATCTAGTCTTTCACTTTAGCCATTGTCAAATGGCACTTGTGCTTCAAAGACGAGCATTGGTCATGAACCCAAGGATAATTCTTCGCGGTGTCATACCATTGTCTCAAACATAGGTGGCCTCGGCCACCGCCCCCCCACACCTTTCTTTCGTATAGAAGAAAGGATATAAAATGACAAGTCAGTACATATTTCTGGTGCTATCTCCCTTTTTCACTTGCTTGTCATTTGCCCAAGTTCTTCTCTTATCCTAGGCCGCGTTGTGACATTTGCAGCGGTACTACCTGTTGGGGAACGTCGCATGGGAAACGAAAATTTTCCTACGCGCACGAAGACCTATCATGGTGATGTCCATCTACGAGAGGGGATGAGTGATCTACGTACCCTTGTAGACCGTACAGCAGAAGCGTTAGTGAACGCGGTTGATGTAGTGGAACGTCCTCACGTCCCTCGATCCGCCCCGCGAACTATCCCGCGAACCGTCCCGCGATCCGTCCCACGATCTAGTGCCGAACGGACGGCACCTCCGCGTTCAGCACACGTACAGCTCGACGATGATCTCGGCCTTCTTGATCCAGCAAGAGAGACGGAGAGGTAGATGAGTTCTCCGGCAGCGTGATGGCGCTCCGGAGGTTGGTGGTGATCTAATCTCAGCAGGGCTCCGCCCGAGCTCCGCAGAAACGCGATCTAGAGGAAAAACCGTGGAGGTATGTGGTCGGACTGCCGTGGCAAAAGTTGTCTCAAATCAGCCCTAATACCTCAGTATATATAGGAGGGAGGGGGAGGGAAGAGGCAGCCTCAAACCCTCAAGGGTTGGCCGAAATTGGAGGTGGAGGAGTCCTACTCCAATCCTACTTGGAGTAGGATTCCACCTTCCCACTTGGAAACTCTTTCCACCTTGTGTTTTTTTCCTTCTCAAACCTTATGGGCCTTAGTGGGAACTTATTCCAGCCCACTAGGGGCTGGTTTATCTCTTCCATAGCCCATGAGACCCCTTGGGGCGTGATACCCCTCCCGATGGTCCCCGGCACCCCTCCCGGCACTCCCGGTACACTACCGATGAGCCCGAAACTTTTCCGGTGACCAAAACAGGACTTCCTATATATCAATCTTTTCCTCCGGACCATTCCGGAGCTCCTCGTGACATCCTGGATCTCATCCAGGACTCCGAACAACATTCGGTAACCAACCATATAACTCAAATACGCATAAAACAACGTCGAACCTTAAGTGTGCAGACCCTGCGGGTTCGAGAACTATGTAGACATGACCCGAGAGACGCCTCGGTCAATATCCAATAGCGGGACCTGGATGCCCATATTGGATCCTACACATTCTACGAAGATCTTATCGTTTGAACCTCAGTGCTAAGGATTCATATAATCCCGTATGTCATTCCCTTTGTCCTTCGGTATGTTACTTGCCCGAGATTCGATCGTCAGTATCCGCATACCTATTTCAATCTAGTTTACCGGCAAGTCTCTTTACTCGTTCCGTAATACAAGATCCCGCAACTTACGCTAAGTCACATTGCTTGCAAGGCTTGTGTGTGATGTTGTATTACCGAGTGGGCCCCGAGATACCTCTCCGATACACGGAGTGACAAATCCCAGTCTTGATCCATACTAACTCAACTAACACCTTCGGAGATACCTGTAGAGCATCTTTATAGTCACCCAGTTACGTTGCGACGTTTGATACACACAAAGCATTCCTCCGGTGTTAGTGAATTATATGATCTCATGGTCATAGGAATAAATACTTGACACGCAGAAAACAGTAGCAACAAAATGACACGATCAACATGCTACGTCTATTAGTTTGGGTCTAGTCCATCACATGATTCTCCTAATGATGTGATCCCGTTATCAAGTGACAACACTTGCCTATGGCCAGGAAACCTTGACCATCTTTGATCAACGAGCTAGTCAACTAGAGGCTTACTAGGGACAGTGTTTTGTCTATGTATCCACACAAGTATTGTGTTTCCAATCAATACAATTATAGCATGGATAATAAACGATTATCATGAACTAAGAAATATAATAATAACTAATTTATTATTGCCTCTAGGGCATATTTCCAACACTACCACCAGGGGTAGCGGTACTACCGCCAGGACCCCAGCGGTACTACCGCCAGGGGTAGTGGTACTACCGCCAGGACCCCAGCGGTACTACCGCTAGGGATAGCGGTACTACCGCCAGGATCCCCATCTCACACGACCTGCTAGGAAATTTTTAGGGCTGTCTCAAGGGGGAGAGGTACTACCGCCAGGATCCCAGCGGTACTACCGCTGCATTCAGTGGTACTACCGCCAGGTAGCGGTACTACCGCCCGGTCCACAGCGGTACTACCACTGGCCCGTACCCCTTGGGCTATATAAAGGAGGGGTAGCCCGTTTTTCCCTGGCTCTTTCTTCTTCCTCGCGGATCCTCCCTCCCCAACCCTGAAATCCCCCTGTTTTGATCTCTATTCGTGGAGCTCCTTCTCTCCGTTGGATTGGAGGGTTTGCTCCACTTCTCCTTCCTCCTCCAAGGGCCATGAATCCCGGTAATGCTCCTCCCCTTCTTCTCTTCGTTGATGTTCTCGTTCTAGGGTTAGGAGCATTGGTGGTTTGGATCCATGTCTTTGATTTTGTGCCTTGTTCTTGGATGGCATGAAGGAGATATTTGAGGGGAGTGTAGGTCCTGTGAATCTTTGCTGTTTGTTTTGCCATGCCCTAGGATTTACATGTTTTAGATCAAGCACTTAAAACTATGTTTGGATTAGATCTAAAACGTGCTCTCTCTTGCCTAGGCATGTACTTATTTCGGTGGTACTTGTGATCCTCATGTGTGTAGGGCTGTGGTGGAGTTCCTAGTGTTCATACACAGTCCATGCCCCTCATAAAAATTCGTGTAGCCATATCTATGGGGTCTCTTTATCTGTCAGATCTGAAAATCAAACCCCAGCGGTACTACCGCCAGGGTAGCGGTACTACCGCTAGGACCCCAGCGGTACTACCGCCAAGGGTAGCGGTACTACCGCTAGGACCCCCATCGGTACTACCGCCAGGGGTAGCGATACTACCGCTATGACCCCAGAGGTACTACCGCCAGGGGTAGCGGTACTACCGCCAGGAGGAATCACTGTGCGTTCTTTTCATGTGCTTGGCAATGAGTGTTCATTTTTCTGCCATTTTCTAGTTCATTGCCTTGACTCCTTTTCTGTCGCTTCTTTTCGGTGTGTGTTTTGTGTTACTGGTGGTGCTCGCCGTTCGAACCCCTCACCGGACACGCAGTCTAAGCACTATCGCAACCCAGAGGTTCCAGAGGGTTCCGCCACTTCAGGTCTGCAACCCAAAAAGCAGGCTTTCAAGAAGACCGCACAAAAGGACAAGGGGATCAATGTCCGCACAATGCCCCCCAAGGACTTTCTGCGGTTCCGCACTCAGAACCATTATCTCCAAGAGCGGGCTGTGATCAAGAATGTTGAACTTGTTTGGACAAGGGATCACTGCAGGATCTACCGTGACATTGCCATGTAGTTCAAGAAGAACTTTGTCCCCGTACAGTGGATTGACCTCGCTCATCTTCAGCGGAACCTGGACTATTTTGGTGACGCCCTTTCTCTGATTGACAAACTGGGCATCAAGGACATCATCACCTTCAAGATAGATTTTGACCCCAATGTTGTTGCCCAGTTCTATATCACGGTCCACATCTCTCCTGATGACGAGCGCTCTATGGTGTGGATGACCGGGACTCAGAAGATGACTGGTACCTGGTGTGAATTCATGGCATTCCTCAAGGTTGGGTTCCAGGGAGCTGACACTCCACTTGGGTCGCGTCCTCATGCTGCAGCTCCCACTGATAGGGCCCCCGCCAAGGACAGATTGCAGCAACTATATGTGAAGAAGGGTGTGCTCCCCAAGCATCTGGACATCATGCATCGGATCTTCTGCAACACCCTCTTTCCTCGCATTGGTAACTTCGACGAGGTTCATGGCTCTCTAGCTGAGATGCTGCTGCTCTGTGAGGAGGCTATGACTAAGGAGTCTGCCCCTCTTGATATTTCTGATGTGATGTTCACGGAGCTCTGGAACTGCATCATGATGCGCAAGGTTCCCATCTACGGGCCCTATCTGTTTGCTTATATCCGTCAGAAGTGGCAAGATACCTATCCGGAGGAGGAGCTATACATTCAGGCTGACTACATTGTGCACGAGCGTGTCAAGCTTCGCGTCAAGGATAAATGGGCCAACCCATCAACTTCCTCTCAGCACATGGATACTGACACAGAGACTGCTGCTGACAGAGGAAACGACTCTCAGTCCCGCCCTTCTGCCATGCCATCTTGGGCCATCAAACTACAGGATAAGATGAAGAACCTATTCCGTATGCAGGCTAAGGGTCAGTACCAGACGCACGTGGCTCAGAAGGAGAGCCGCCAGAGGCACAAGCGTGTCTTAAGGACTCATGATGTTGACATCTCCAGCGGATCAGAGGACGACATCACTCCAGAGGCTACTTGGATGCAGGCTCAAGGGTACGAGTGGTCTGGCGATGAGGCGGAACTGGAGGAGCAGGACGATCCGGAGGGTACCGACGAGTCTGGCGATGCTGAGGATGAGGAGTAACCACCTGTGGCGTTAGGTGTGCCCCTTTTTGGTGTCTTGTGCCAAAGGGGGAGAGAGTCTAGGAGCTGGATTTGCTTTCAGAGTCGAACTTTGCTTTGCTTTGCTTTCTTTCGTATTTTGCTTCGAACTTGGTTTGCTTCTAGTTTGCTATCGTTTGTGAGACATGAACTTATGTGAGATTTATTTCCATCATATGTTGTGAGTCATATGCCCCGTATTGTCATATATCTCTATCTTTTTTTTGTTCTCATATTTCTTACTGTGCAAATCCGGTATTGTCATCAATCCACCAAAAAGGGGGAGATTGTTGGGGCATAGTTTATGCCTAAGTAATTTTGGTGATTGATGACAGTACCGTAAAGGACTAACCGTGTGTGTTAAGGTTTCAGATAACACGCGTCAACGGCACAAGACGACTCGCCTCCTCATTCATGGAACGGAATCACGACGCTCTCTATGATTCTCTTTATTTGAGTCATAGGAAAGCCGTACTATTAAGAGGGGAATCCTAGTGGAAAGGTTTGGGTGGAATCTATCTTTGCAGGCGCACACTTCACATATTTTCCCTTACCTTCATCTTTGGAGCGGCCCCCGCCACTGTGTTTCTTTCCTCCTTGCAAAATAGTCCCCAATGGTAGTACCGCTGGCCCTAGCGGTAGTACCGCTGGAATGCTACCGGTAGTACCGCTGGCTGGCGGTAGTACCGCCCCTGGTCAGCGGTAGTACCGCTCGAGGAGCTTAGTACCGCCTGCCTAGCGGTTGTTCGTGGACGGACCTTTTTGCGAAGACTTTCTTGGCGGTGGTAGTGTCTTTGCACTACCAGGGGCCCAGCGGTAGTACCGCTAGAGTGCCAGCTGTAGTACCGCTGCAACCAGTGGTAGTACCGCTAGTCGGCGGTAGTACCGCCCCTGGTCAGCGGTAGTACCGCTGGAGTGCCAGCCGTAGTACCGCTGCAGCCAACGGTAGTACCGCTGGAGCTCGGGCACAGAGTGGGAAAACGGTTGGATTCCCCCCACTATATAAAGGGTTCTTCTAGCTGTGGAACATCATCTCTTACCTCCCCAAGCTCCATTGTTGCTCCCTAAGCTCAAAAGTGCCCGATCTCTCTCCCTAGCCAATCAAACTTGTTGATTCTTTAGGGATTGGTTGAGAAGGCCTAGATCCACACTTCCACCAAGAGAAAAGTTGATTCCCCCACCAATCCCTTGCGGATCTTGTTACTCTTGGATGTTTGAGCATCCTAGACGGTTGAGGTCACCTCGAAGCCTTATTCCATTGTGGTGAAGCTTCGTGGTCTAGTTGGGAGCCTCCAAGCTTTGTGTGGAGTTTTCCCCAACCTTGTTTGTAAAGGTTCGGTTGCCGCCTTCAAGGGCACCTATAGTGGAATCACGGTACCTTGCATCGTGCGAGGGCGTGAGGAGAATACAGTGACCTTAGTGGCTTATTGGGGAGCATTGTGCCTCCACACCGCTCCAACAGAGACGTACTTCCTGTCAAAGGGAAGGAACTTCAGTAACACATCCTCGTCTCCATCGGTTCCACTTGTGGTTATCTCTATCCTTTACTTTTTCTATGCTTATGTTGCTGACTATATCTTACTTGTCTTAATAACTCTCGTTGTTAGCTTCATTAGGGTTCACCTCATTGTCGTAATATTTGTGAACCCATATGTTGTTTACCTTAACTTGCTAAGATTATTTAAAAAGTGGTCGTTGTCTATTCACCCCCCCTCTAGTCAACCATATCGATCCTTTCACAACCCATCATCTACTTATTACTTTCCAATGCCTTCCTCTAGGCCCAAATAATGGTGAATTGTTATGTAGTCGACGTTCACATAACACCACTAGAGGAAAAACCAACATACAACGCATCAAAATATCAAACGAATACCAAATTCACATGACTACTTATAGCATGACTTATCCCATGTCCTTAGGAACAAAAGTGACTACTCACAAAGCATAATTATGTTCATGAACAGAGATGTATTGAATAGCATCAAGGATCTGAACATATAATCTTCCACCGACTAATCCAACTAGCATCAACTACAAAGAGTAATTAACACTACTAGCAACCTTACAAGTACCAATCTGAGTCGCGAGACCGAGATTGGTTACAAGAGATGAACTAGGGTTTGGAGATGAGATGGTGCTGATGAAGATGTTGATGGTGATGAGTCCCTTTCGATGAGAGGAGTGTTGGTAATGATGATGGCGACGATTTCCCCCTCCGGGAGGGAAGTTTCCCCGGCAGGACGTCCCTCCCGGAGCTCTAGATTGGTTCTGCTCAAGTTCCGCCTCGTGGAAGCGGCGAATCCTCCCGAAAGCGTCCTCTTGATTTTTTTTGGAACGAGATCCTCCTTATAGAAAAAGAGGGGAGCCAGAGGGCCAACATGGAGCCCACAAGCCCCCTAGGCGCTGCCAGGGGGTAGGCCGCGCCTAGGAGGCTTGTGGCCTCTTGGTGGCTCCCCTCTAGTACTTCTTCCACCCAGTATTTTTTATAAATTCCAAAATAATTCCTCGTTGATTTTCACGGCTTTTGGAGTTGTGCAGAATAGGTATCTCGAACTTGCTCCTTTTTCATGCCAGAATTCCAATTGCCGACATTTTCCCTCTTCATGTAAACCTTGCAAAATAAGAGAGAAAAGGCATAAGTATTGTACCGTGAAGTGTAATAACAGCCCATAAAGCGATAAAAATCAACATAAAAGCATGATGCAAAATGGACGTATCAATATCCACCAGAGCTTGCCATTCACCGTCCGTCAGATGTGGCACCGGAGACTTGGTGCTGACTTTCTTTGCTGCTACAGTATCAAAATACTTCTTCGTGATCTTATGGCATCTTTTATTTGAATTTTTCTACAGAATATCTTTCCACACGGTCTTGATGGTCTCAAAGTCCGTGTTTATCTCAAAATTTGCCTACCAAGACAGTAAACAAGGTAGGAACAACATAGTGATCATAAGTAGGTGCAACAGAAAATAGATAGCACATTAACTACAAAACAAGTAGCTTACAACAACTTCCCCAACATAGTTGTCACATCCCTCGATTCCCTGTTAGGGTTTAGTAACTTGTGCACATATCTTCTTTCATTGCATTCAAGAAATGGAAACAACTCAAAAGAAGTGATGAAATCCAAAGCAAAACCCTAGCCACCTTTTATTCAAAAGATTTCCAACAAGTGCCAAATCAATGAACCCAAAATGGCCATTAAAAAAGTTCACCTTTTCTGATAAATGTTGAAAACAAAATATCAAAGATGAAACTTATTTTCAAATTATCTTTGGCATTTTAAATTTAATTTAAAAGCTACAGAAATCAATTATATAGTTGATTTCAAATATTTCAAAGTTTCCAAAAATGTTGAAAACTTTATGAGTGGTTGGAAATATTCCAACCAACACTCTAGTATTTTTCAAACTATTTCGGGAATAGTTTGGAGCCAAAAATAAAACAAAACAAATAACAAAAAGAATAAACAGAAAACAAAAAAGAAGAAAAATGGGAACATGCTTACCTGTCGCCCACCTGAGGCCCATCCCACATTTCCCTCCCGTCTTCCTCCTGCTAGTCGGAGCAGGAGGTGGCCGCCGCGTTCCCCGGCGCCCCACGCAGCTGTGTGCCTGCCTGGCCACCGTATCGTGCTGGCACGAACGGGGATAAGCTCCCCGAGGTCTCCCCGTGCTCATCCCCTTGCCATTCGCCCCCTGTTCCCTCTCTCTCTCTCGGCTGCGATGACCGAAGCTTGAGCTTGAGCTCGCCGTCGCTTCTGTCCCTCTCCGTCTCCCCTGAGCCGCGCAACAGCTCCGCCGTGATCCCCTGAAGCTCTCCAGCTAGTCGCACGACGCCAATAATCCCAGAGACGTCGTGACGCTGTCATCTTCCTCCTCGGGTCACCGGAGCTCGCCGCCGTCGTTCTCCCTCCTCAGGCCATCCCCGAGCCCACTCTCGACGCCTCTGCACTCCTCGTGAGCTCAGGAACCTTTCCCCCAAGTTTTCCACCTCGGTCCATTCTTCTAGGCCCCGATTCCACTGAAGCCCGACGAGATCCGCCGCGGGACCTCGTCGCCGGTAGCTCTCTGGTGATCGGCTGGTCATTCTGAGGCCACCAATGGCTTTAGTGCGTCGCGTAGATGCTCTAGGAGCCCAGCCCCGCGCGTGATGCCCTCTGTTTTGATGACCCCGATGATGCCCGAGCTTCGGCCGCCGCCAAGCTCGTTGCCGGCGTCATCTCCGGCCATTTCATCCCTTGCTGCGTGCAAAAATGGAGCTGCGGGTGAAGTGTCGTTCGTCTGGTGCCCTCCGCATGAAGTTTGGTCATCGGAGATGCATTTCTGAGCCCCTCTGCCGTTTTGGTGGTCGCCGGAGGCTCACCGTCGGCGAGATCGACCTCACCGCCGGTGGATCTGACTCCCCTGAGTCACTAGCATGTGGGACCAGCCCCCTGGCTAATTAGTATTAGTCTAATAACAATCATTAATTAAATTAAATCGCCCGATGGCTGTCTGAATGGCCGGGGGTAGTTATGAGGCTCGGAAACACATGAGTTTTTGCGACTGTCCGTCAAATATGGTCTACTTAGAGATAGCCATGGAATGGCGCTGTTTAGGATGACTCGCCTTGTAGCCGCTTCACGAGAAACACGGGTTTTTGGCATTCAGAAAATGAAAAATGGTTTTTTTTTGTGAAACAAGTTGGAATCTCTCTTTTGCAACATTGTTTCCCATGGCAAGATGGAGGCATGTGCCAAATTTGGGCATATTATCACAAACTAGTCAACGAATGTGGCCATATCGTTGCTCGTTTGGCTTGAAAGCCATGGATATTCGTCCGTGGTAGCTCGTTTTTGAGAACAATTTTTCAAGAAAACGTCGGTACTCCAAGTTATATATTTTTGCCAGTTGGTAGGTCACATGTGATGATGCGACACGAAGGTTTCCATCGATTTTTTTTGAATTTTTTACGGTCTTTTCAAAATCTAGCCGAATTCGTCGCGACGGCCGTCCGTGGCCAGGGGTTGAATCATGCAAATGTGTTGATGATTCTATGATGAAATGCCTACCCGTAAAGCTAATTTTTTTAGTAAAATAACGGGAAAGCTACGGAGCAGACGCAGTTCAAATTATAGCCGGTTCCAACTGAATCGGCCGATGGCTGTCTGAATGGTCGGGGGTAGCTACGAGGCTCGGAAAGGCATGAGTTTTGGTGACTGACCGTCAAATACGGTCTACTTTGAGATAGCCATGGAACGTCGCCGTTTGGGATGACTCTCCTTGTAGCCGCTTCACGAAAAACACGGGGTTTTGGCATTCAGAAAATGGAAAATGTTTTTTGTGAAACAAGTTGGAACCTCTCTTTGGCAACATTGTTTCGCATCACAAGATGGAGGCATGTGCCAAATTTGGGAATATTAACACAAACTATATAATGAATGAGCATCCATGAGCAAGCACAAAAACACATAATTTTATCTTTCATCCATGAGCATCCATGAGCATGCACAAAATTTCATTAGGCACCACCATCATACTTAAAAGTGCAGTAGCAGTTCAACACACAAAATTTCATCACGCACCACCAACACACTAACAAGATTAAAGCTCGAGCGGGTTCAACACTATGGTACTTAAAAGTTCTTAAGATCTTCACTCCTCCTTGTTATCCTTCTCCTTCATCATCCTGATGCGCTTAGAGCGGCGAAGCCCTAGAATTGGCATGCGGCCAGGCTATGGGATGTACTCCTCTACCACAATAGCCATGGTCATGTCGCCCAGCTCTGGATTACCATCGTGAGGCCATCGTCTTGCACCACCACCATCGCGAGGTCATCGTCAGCCACCACCATCGCGTTGCGATCTTCAGGCACCACCATCGCGTGGCCATCTTCAGGCACCACCATCGCTAGGGCATCGTCTGCCACCACCATCGCGAGTCCACCTTCAGCCACCACCATTGCGAGGCCATTGTCAACCACCACCTCATCATCCCCGCTCTACTCCTCTTCTTCCACACTCCATTCCTCCTCATCCTCGTTTCTGCTTTTGCTGTAGCCAGAATCGTTGCTGCTGCTTTTGCTGTAGCCAGAGTTACTGATGCTTTTGCTATAGCCAGAGTCGCTGCTGCTTCTCCCATTGCCTGACCAAATGCTAAAAGTTTTTTTTAACAATGGGTGTGAGACATAGCCTAATGGAGAGGAAGAAGAGACATCGCTTACTGGCATCGTCGTCGTCCTGGTAGCGCGTGCAGCACATAGTCGTGTTGAACACCTTCACGGTGAACATGGCTTGCCGTCGTACCTGAAGACAAGAAAGTACCCGTGTCGCAGGTCGTAGGCACGGACGAACTTCTTCCAGCCATGATCTAGGTACATGCGGTCGTCGGTGTCGAACACCACCTCCATGTCCCACAGCCTACGAAGCCCGCTGCAGGCGTGCCGCAGCTTCATGTTCTGTGGCTAACGATTGTCCAGTATCTTCATAAAATTGCCAGGTAGCACATGACCGCTAGAGGATTTCTCAAGTATAATCGTGAAGAACTCGAAACCTTTCAAGTCAGCCATCTGACTTGTCGTGGCACAGCGTAGCCGGCGGTGCCGGCCTCCCCTAATCTCTGAAAAGCAGCAAAAGAGACCAATTACTAACCTTTACAACATTATCATACAACATTACAACAACAGATACTTTGAGCAGAAGAGTAATGCATAGCTCGAGTAGTACACAATTTAAACAATTGATCACTGTTTATAAAACCTTAGGAAGATATTTATATCTAGTGGAAGGAAACAAAATAGCAAATATAATAAGAGAGTACTTGCCCTTTTGATAATTTCAATCGATCATATGAAAAGGAAGGGTTCAATTGGAGTGAAGATGAAACAAGTGCATGTTTTAAGAGCACCCTTGTGGCAAAACTGAGAATGGACAAAGTTGGAACAGAGCCAAGTTTATGTTGGCAAAACTAGCCAAAAAAGCAATGCACTTGTGGACAGTTATGATGCCTCAATTTGGAATACTACTATAAATGGCAATGACCTCAATTTTCTACACCTCTATCTTGGCAAAGGGGCAATGAGTAGAAGAAGAACATTAAAATCAACATCAACAACACCCTTGAACAGTAATAAGAAAACAAGGACATTTTTCTGATGGCAAAAACATCAATGACACTCTGTTTTATTCTTCTACTCATTCTATATTTTTCTACTACCAAATCTATCTACATCAACATGGCCTCAACAGTAGATAAGAAACCTAATCTATCTACATTACCAAAGCTAACACTAATTTCCAAATAGCGTTGGGAAGAACCCTAACCTAATCTAATGTAATCCAATCCTAATCTATCTACATCACCAAACCTAATCTATCTACATCACCAATCCTAATAAAACACTAACCTAATCTAATCTAATCCAATCTAGGCGGCGGCAAGAACCCTAATCTAAACAGTAGCAAAAAACTAAGTTGTAGGAAGGTGTAGCCGGATTCATACCTCGGGAGAGAGGAAGAAGTCACCATCGGAGAGAGAGGAAGGAGTCGGCGGCGGTGAGAGAGAAAGGAGCCAGCGGCGAAGAGGAGGAGCGGGTCGAGTGGAGAGGAGGAGCGGGTCGAGTGGAGAGGTGGAGTGGGGAAAAGAGTGGGTCCACTTGTCAGCGAGTTATGTGTTTGATACGTGACTTGTTTGATATATTGAAAAGGGTGTGCATAGAGTAGGAAACCAACAACCTCTTCCTAGCCTATTCGTAGAAACCAAATGAAATAAGCGCTAGGTCGTGGGTTCGAGCCCCAGCTCGTGCATTATTTTTTGGCCCGTGTCTGACCATAAGTGTAAGACCATATGTCTCAATTCAGTCCAAAAAACAGAGTTTTATCACTACACCCATCAAGATCATTTTATGATCAAATGTATTTAATGCTCACGTCAAACACTACAACCATGAGGATCACATCCATCAGGATCACAATGGTTGTTTATAAAAGGACAAAATACTACAACCATTAGGATCACATCAAATGTTTACAAAATGAAATCAAAAGTTTTGCCACAACATTTGTCGGATTTCAGGCTCTGCAAAACCCTAAGGATTCGAACACAGGGGTGAGTACGAGGATCTCTCCCTACCTAGCTTTGCCTAGCTCGCTACTCGATGGAAACGACGAAGGACTCGCTTGATGGTGAGGGAAACACAAAACACAATAGTTTACCCCGGTTCGGGCTGCCGCGAAGTATAAAACCCCACTCCTGCTTTTGGTGGCTTGCCTCTCGCGGAAGTTGGTGGATGAACTAGTACACTGCTCTCGAGCCTCCGGAGGCTAAGTGGCTTGGTGTGTTGCTCTAGGGCCAGAATGAACCGATCCCCCTACCAAGTGTTCTACCCTTTCTATTTATAGCGGATGCCTGGGTCCTCTTCCCTCATAGCTTCGGTGGGAAGGGATCCCACAGTAGCCAATTTTGAAGGGGGACACGGGAAAATGCACCCCTCCCAAAGGTGGTCTTCGCCTACAAAGTAACTGCCCGCGCTGCAGGGACGACCCGGGGATGACGTTTGCCCTACTGGCGGGCGGCGGCGACTTCGTTGCACCAGAAGGCAAACCTTTGGAAGATGCCTTTGGAACCCCGGTACGCTCCCGCCTCCTTTGCACTAAAGGGGAAACTGTTCCGTCCTGCCATCTGCTGCTCGCCTGTCCTTCCCTAGCATCACCCTTGACTCCTGAGGCACGGCCTTGCCTCAGAATATCCGCCGCTCCGAAGGGGTCCTGAGGAGCCCCCTTGCGGGTCTTGACGCTGCTCCTCCTCGTGAGGCTTGGCCCCTCACGAGGGCCTTGCCTTGAACGGTGCCGGCCTGTTGGTTTGTTTCGATGAGGTGAGCCTTCCCTGGGCCACAGGGAGGCAGGTCTGGGTACCCCCATTCCCAGAAAGCATACAGTAGCCCCCGGGTCCGCGGCATGCTTGGGTTGGCTTCTCGGTGGAGCCTCAGGGGCAGCCTATGGCGTCGTGGTCCCCCAAATTCCTTTGGGCCAGGTCGGTGCGCGTCACGCGGCTGGTGTCGGGTCCTCCTTGTCTTCAGTCTCTGCCCAAATTATTAGGTGCCCTGATTGTTGCGTCGGTGCCTTATCGCTTTCATTCTTCCCCACTCACTCTTCCTCCTTGATCTCCAACTCCAACCGGCGTCCCACAGATCCAGCCGCGTTCCCTGCCAGTTCTGCGATGGTGCCCACCGGCAAGCACAAGATAGAGGTGCAAGGTCTGGCCCCGAATTCCCCGCTTCTGGAGTGCACCCTTTCCAAGGATGCGGATCTCGTCCCCTTGCTTCCATGGACAGCGGCCGAGTCCAGCGAGCACGAGTGAACCCTGATCTGGCCTGGCGCCATAGAGGAACGGCCCGCATCGGAGGCGGTATACCCCTTCTTCCTTCATAGTATTTATACCATGCTGGTGCCGCCTTTCTCCTAGTTTTTCACCACCGTCTTGGACCACTATGGGATCCAAGCCCTTCATCTCCAGCCCAACTCCATCTTGCTTCTGTTCGTCTTTCCTTTCTATTGTGAGGCATTCGTTGGGGTGCAACCTTCGGTTGCCCTCCTCCGTCATTTCTTGAGCCTACGCCTACACGACGACGCTCATTTGTCGGCGTATGTCTCCTTCGTGGTGGCTCAAAGCGGCAATGTGCTCTTGAAGGCCGGGAAGAGGGTGGAGAACATCAGGCGCCGTTGGGTCCTCATGAGCTTCAATGACGCCAACCCTCGGCAGGAGGAGCCGAAGGAGTTGTCGGAGAAGACTTCCGCATGGAGCTCGGCAAAGCTCTACGACCCTCGGGCTGCGCCCGTGCTGGTGCATTTTTCCTATGACATCAGCGCCAGGAGGCTGACCGGGGGCATGATAGTGAAGGAATTCCTGGCACAACGTTTGGCGCCTCTCCAGGCGCATTCTTGGCCCCTGTGGGAGTACCGGCCTGGTGACGACGGGATTCAGCTCCGGTCCCGGGACCTCCCCACAGAGGACCTGAGTAGGGCCGTGGTGATCTTGCTAGGTGGCGACCGGGGGGACCTGGTCGCTGTGATGCGTGTCTTCAACAAGCTGGGGATCCTCCCGGCAGAGGGCTCCGGTCCGGTGGAGGTGTCATCCGGCAACACCTCCGGTGAAGGGGACTCGGAGAAGACTGTCGACGACCGTCCGGAGAGCGTGCCTCTCCTATCGCAATTCGTCCTTCTGCACAAGCTTGAAGAAGATGATGCCACCGGCGTTACCCCCGCTCGGACCTCCTCGCACCTGGCCAGGGTCTCAAGGGGGCCCGTGTCGACTCTGCGCATCATGCGGTCTGCGTGTGTGCTCGCCTCCCAGAAGCTCGGGGTTGAGCCGTCCCCAACGTATCCCGCTTCTGCCGACAATAGGTCCAAGGCGCCGAGCTCGCCCCCCTCCGTGGACGGCCGTGTCACCCCTGCTATCGCCGAGGCGGAGAGGAGGAAGAGATGGCGCAATGTCGAAGAGTAAGTTACTTCCTTGGGCACACCTTGCGCGTCTATTGTCCATGCTTGGCTGTTCCCCCCTTTTAGTTGGCATCCAGGGATGTTGTCTCGTCGGGGGCGAAAAGGAAGAAGATGGTCATCAAGCCAAAGGCGACTCCCGATGCCGCGCCTACCCTCGTCGGCGCTTCATCGCGTATTGGTGGGGAAGTGGAGGCTCGTGGAGCGGCCTCCCTAGCCTTGGTCGTCAAGCCCCCCGAGCTCCCGAAGCATCCTGAATCGATCGTGGAGACACTGTCGCCCGGGGGCAGGCCCGCGAGGGCCCTCAGGATCCTGTGGCATTAATGCTCGCGATCGTTGAGCAGTCTTCGAGCCCCTTGTTCTTCATGGCACTGCCCTTCTAGCGGCACAACCCACGCGTGCGCTGAAGGCTCTTCAGGAGGAGGTCCACAAGACCTCGGTGTTCACCCAAGGTGTCTTGAATGTGGCCTTCACCGCCTTGAGTAATGTCAAATTCGAGATGGGGAAGGACGAGAGGGAGGCCGAGGCCTCCCGTTCCGCGCGGGAGAAGGCGCTGAAGGAAGCCAAGGCAGCTGTCGAATGTTGTGAAGAGGTGGAAGCCCGCCTGAATGTCCTGCAACGGGAACAAGCCAAGCTGGCCGAGCAGCATCGCCTGCAGGGGGAGGAACTTAAGACCCGCGAGACCAAGCTCTCTGCCCAGGAGGGAGAGCTATCCCAGGAGGCGAGTCGCCTGGGCACGAAGCAGGCGCGCTTGGAAGAGTAGGAGTAGGATGTCGCCTCGAGGAAGGCCCTCCTTGATGCCCAGTAGAAAGCCCTCGCCGCGGCCTAGGGGAAGAAGGCCTCAGAATTGGCCTGCTTCCCTGAGGTTGAGCTCGAGGTTCACACGGCGCTCAGGTCCCTCCACCGGGATGGGTTCGACGAGCCTCTCGCCACCCCGGATGACGGCTTTGCCGTGCTCGCGAAGAGGCTCGTCGTGGTGCTGGAGGGTGTTGTCGTGTTGGTGGACAAGATCTTGGACAACGAGTGCCGCGACTTCTTCTTCGCGGCTGCGACTCGCGTCTTCAGCCACCTTCATCTTCATGAGTCGGGATTTGATCTCAGCTCTATGATCCTACCGGTCCCTGCCGAGGCCCGCGGCCGTGCCGCGGAGGCGTTGGTGAGGAGGTTCGCCCGTGTCATAGCTCCTTCGTCTCCAGGTGCCGCTGAAGCCGACGATGGGGAAGACGATACTTCTGATGTCGATGACCAGCCCCGTGTGGAGGGGGTGTCCGGTGGTGGCTCCTCCTAATTTCTTGTCCCTATTTTCTTCCTACAATGCACATTGTGCCTCATGGAGGCACTAAACTTATTTGCGTTTTTATGAACTTGGTCATGATTTCTAATAACTAAATGTGTGAATGTTTTCTTTGCCTTGCTCCTGTCATGTTTGCTGTGCTTTTCTACGTCAGCAGGGCCCACCCCGCGCGTACTTTCCCGCGATTAACCGACCAGACACCAAGGACGACCCAAAAGGGGAAGGGGCTATGAGCGCAGTTAGGCTCCTGAGTCGCGATGCTCAGGAGCCCCCCTTGACGCGCGAGCTGCCCTCATGAGGACAACGCGACGAAGATTTCAAAATTAGGAGCACCTTCAGCACTCCTCTTCAGCCGGGCCTGCCCCACACGTATCTCCCCGCGATTGAACCGACTGGAAACCAAGGACGACCCAAAGGGGGAAGGGGCAACGAGCACAGTTAGGCCCCTGAGTCGCGATGCTCAGGAGTCCCCCTTGACGTGCGAGCGACTCCAATGCTCCTTCTAAGAAGCCGATAATTTGAGACTCTCGAAATCCTTTAGCACTCCGCGTTGGCAGGGCCCGCCCCGCGCATACCTCCCCTCGGTTGAACCGACCGGAAACCAAGGACGACCCAAAAGGGGAAGGGGCTACGGGCGCAGTTCAGGCTCCTGAGTCGTGATGCTCAGGAGTCCCCCTTGACGTATGAGTGATTCCAGCATTCTTCCTAAGCGATCCGAAGTGGTTTGTCGAGCGCACGAGGCTCTGCGTCGGCAGGGCCCGCCTCATGCATACCTCCCCGCGATTGAACCGACCGGAAACCAAGGACGACCCAAAGGGGGAAGGGGCTACGGGCACAGTTAGGCCCCTGAGTCGCGATAGTCAGGGGTCCCCCTTGATGTGCGAGCGGCTCCGTACCTCCTGTTGTGGGTCCCCCGGACATGGCGAGGTTGTAGTTCCAAGCGAGCTGTGTTGGTTTCCTTGCCAGCTGAGGGCTCAGCCATTATCGGGTTGTGTTCGTGCCGGCTGCGGGATAGTCATTGGCGGACTACGTTGGTGCAAGCTACAGGTGCAGTCATTGGCGGACTGTGTTGATTGTCGCCATCTTCTCCCCAGCGCGGAGCATAGGGCTGCCACTAGGCGTGGGATGGACCCCTCCACGTCCTCGGGAGCCCCTGGGCGTATACAACCTCAGCTCGTTATTACGTGAGAGTGTCACGATGGGGGTGTATGTGGGAGGTCGCGAGGATGCTTTGGCTCGCGAGTGTCCCTTCCCCCGAGTCACTGATGGACTGAGCTTCTCCCCAGCGCAAAGCATAGAGCTTCCACTAGGCCTGTGATGGACCCCTCCGCGTCCTTGGGGGCCCTGGGCGTATACAGCCTCGGCTCGTTATTACGTGAGAGTTTCACGGTGGGGGTGTATATGGGAGGTCGCGAGGATGCTATGGCCTCGCGAGTGTCCCTACCCCTAAGTCATTGGTGGAGTGAGTTGATTTTGTTTGGGTAATTGGAAAACCCAACTGACTTCTTCTTTGGGAGTGAGGCTGTGTATCTGCTGCCTCCGGAGGCCTTCATGGATAACCTCCGACCGGAGCTCCCAAGCGAGGGGCCGACCGCCCAACAATATAAGCAAGGTGGAATGTTAGGATTCTAAATGCGTGAGACTGAAACAACCAAAAGATGCATAAATGAAAGTAGAAGCTGGGGGAGTGTCCTGAGCTCGAGGAGGCGACATGGCTCTTGGGGCGCCCTCGGACTGGGTGAGACAAAAAGTTACCTGGCAGCAGCCAACAAAAAGTTACATGGCGGTCGTGCCGCTGAAGTACTGAAGGCGTCATCGTCATTTGATCTCTTGTCTCCACGGTCGTGACCCTCATGGGTGTGCCGCCTCCTGAGGCTCGGGGCCTTCGCTTGGCCCGAGGATCTCCTCCTCTTCCTCGCGGCGCCCCAGCAGGCGGGGTATGAGCATGGCCCACTGGAGCCTCTGGTAGGTGGTAGCCGCATTCCTCAGCCCGAAGGGCATGAAGGCATTGGTGTCCGGGTACACCCACCGATAGTCAGCCAGCGTAGGCCAGAAGGGGTCGTAAGCCGCGGCTATGTTGGTTGCGAGTGCGTTGATGCAGATGTGAGGCCGGTCAACCGTGCAGACGACGGCGACTCCGATTGTTGGTGCAGGGTAGTCACCACGTCGCAAGGCTTGGGCCTCTCGAAGTTCTTGGATTTCTCTGATGCCGGACTCATGGGAGCTGGGTGGATGCACTCTGGAGTGCAACCTCGGGATGTGCTCGAACGCCACCCCCGCCTCACTGGTCAGGCCAGGGACCTCCCCGGTGGGTGCCCCCAGTCCTGACCCAAGGGGGGTGTGAGATGGGGGGCATGGCCCCGTCCCCCGGTATGGGGCCCGAAGCCCCGAGGCACTCTGTTGGGAGGAGTTCCTTCTTCTTCTTGCATGGGTCCTCGTGAGGCAACTCGTCTTCTTCGTCGTCCGAGCGCTCTGTCGCCACCGTGCGGTAGGCGCGCTACAGTTTACAGACGACATCCTTCTCGTCACAGGGGATGGTCATGACGCCGCCGCTCGGTGGCATCTTGAGGACATTGTAACCATGGTGGATCACTGCCATGAACTTGGTGAGTGCCGGGTATCTGAGGATTGCGTTGTATGGCAAGTGAATGTGCGGGACGTCGAAGACGATGATCTAAGTGTGGTAGTTCTTGCGCTCACCGAAGGTGACGGACAGATGCACTTGCCCAATGGGCACGCCGGACCCTTCCGTGACTCCTGAGAAGTTCTTCGTTGGCATGAGATGTTCGTACGGCAACTGGAGTTTCTCGAAGGTCTCGACCGAGAGGACGTTGAGCCCTGCTCCACTTTCGATGATGGTCTTGGTGACGAGGACGTTGCTGATGGTCGGGGTGCACATCATTGGGAGTTTGCCGGCCATGAACGAGCACCTGAGTTGGACATTTAGGTCGAAGGCGATGGTGGTATGGGACCAGTTGAGGGGGTGCATTGCTTCAGGCCTCGGGAGGGCGGCATTCACCTCCCGGGCAAACTCCTTGAAGGCGCGGTTGGAGGCTGGGGTCTGCGCACCGCACAGGATGGAGGCCACCGCCCTAACCTCTTGGAAGCCCCCAGCCCCATCGTCCTGCCTGTCCTCATCCCTCCTCCTGGGTGGCCGAGGCAACGGGGCAAGCCTAGCCTCATGAGGCTAACCACATCGTTGCCCCTCCTGAGGGTTTCGCGCCAGCGGTCCTCCTGAGGCTGTTCACGCCACCCTGACGCAGCTCACAGTCATGCGAGCGGCCCCACTGCGACCTCCTCCGTGCGCGGGGCCCCTGTCAAACCGTCCGGGGCGCCTGCTGAAGTGTTTGGCACAGACCAGGCGGAGTTCTTGACACTCGGAGGTATCATGGCCGCTGGTTCCATGGAATATGCACGTTGGCCCTCCTCCGGACGGGCGCTCTCCCCCTCGGACATGTTTCAGCTCGGGATCGGGGGCGAGCACCATCGGGGCCTTGCGTTTCACCTCCTTGGCCTTGGCCTTCTTCTCATCTGGGTCTGCTCCCTGGGGCTCGAGGAGTGACAGGCGCCCTTCTTCAGCCTTGGCGCATTTTCTTGCTAAGTTGAACATCTCCAGTGCAGTGCTCATTGCATCGTTCATGGCAAGCTCCTCCTTCATCTTGAGGTCGGTGACTCCGTCGGAGAAAGCGGAGATGACGGCTTCGTTCGACGCCTTGGGGATCTTGAGGCGCATGACCATGAAGCGTTGTATGAACTTGTGCAGGGTCTCTCCTTCCTGCTGCTTGACACGCCACAGGTCGTTCACGGTAGTAGCACGATCGCGGGTGCCCTGGAAGTTGGCGATGAAGCGCTCGCGCAGGTCATCCCAGGAGGTGATGGACACCTTCGGGATGTTGAGGAGCCACGAGAGTATGCCGCCCTTGAGCGCCATGGGGAACCAACACGCCTTGACCTTTCCTCCTCCTCCCGCCGCCCTGATGCTCAGCATGTAAAGTTGCAGGAACTCAGTCGGGTCTTGGGTGCCATCGTATTGCGGAGGCAGGTCGGGCTTGAACTTGCACGACCATGCAGCAGGGTACCCCACCGGTGGCGAGGCACCCCAGCGGTCCGATAGGTACTGTGCGCGCGGGAGCCGCCTGGTCTTGTTGCTCCACGGGGTCTGCTTCAAGCGGGGCACGCTCATGATGCGGAATTTGCAGTGCCGGGGGCGTGCACACATCGGCTTAGGGTCGGGGAACCACCTGACAGCTTGCTTCATCTCCAGGTCCCGCCCTCGGTTCACGAGGCTGGTCGCGGGGTCGTGCTTCCTGTCTGGGCTCGGGGTCCGTGCCTCGCCGTGGAGGTGGGGTCGGCGCGTCTTGCTCCTCATCGTTTCCCTAGGACGGTTGGGGTCGGAGCGAGCAGGAGACCGCCGCGGAGTCACCGGAAGCGGCGATGTTCTCCTCGATGCACTGGAGCCAATCGTCGTGGCGGTTAGGAGCAGGCCGGTAGCGCAGCAGCTCGGCGGCCATGGCAAGCGTGCGCCGGCCGTGGGGCATCTCTGGCCGGGCGCGCGATACTGACCGTGAAGGCCGGACGAGTGACAGAGTGGCGGTGAGACCATCGGCCTGCTCAGTCGCCGGTTGGGAGGAACCTTGTTGCTCTTGAACTTCGGGGTCGGTGGGAGTGTTCACCATGGGTGATGGCGACCGGCGCGCGCCCACGACATCGACGGGCGCTGTCTGGGCAACGCGGGTGGCGCGACACTCTGCGCGAGCCCGGCGAGTGTCAGCCATCTGAGCGGAGGATCTTCGTGAAGACGGAGCTTGGAGGAAACCTCGACATGCCCCCAACCCGGCCCGCCAAATGTCGGATTTCGGGCTCCACAAAACCCTAAGAATTCGAACACATGGGCGGTTAAAGGATTTCTCTCTACTTCGCTTCGCCCAGCTTGCTACTTGATGGAAACGAAGAAGGACTTGCTCGATGGTGAGAGAAACACAGAACACAACAGTTTACCCAGGTTCGGGCCGCCACGAAGCATAAAACCCTACTCCTGCTTTTGGTGGATTGCCTCTCGCGAAAGTTGGTGGATGAACTAGTAGAGTTCTCTTGAGCCTCTCGAGGCTAAGTGGCTTGGTGTGTTGCTCTAGGGTAAGAATGAACCGACCCCCCTACCAAGTGTTGCCCTTTCTATTTATAGCGGAGGCCCGGGTCCTCTTCCCTCATAGCTTTGGCGAGAAGGGATCCCACAACAGCCAATTTTGAAGCGGAACAGGGGAACATGCTCCCCTGGCAAAGGTGGTCTTCACCTGCAAAGTAACTACCCGCGCTGTAGGGACGGGCCCGGGGATGATGTTTCCCCTACTGGCGGGCGGCGGCGGCTTCGTTGCACCAGAAGGGAAACCTTTGGAAGATGCCTTTGGAACCCCGGTACACTCCCGCCCCTTTGCACTAAAGGGGAAACTGTTCCGTCCTGCCATCTGTTGCTCGCCTGTCCTTCCCTGGTGTCACCCTTGACTCCTTAGGCTGACCTTGCCTCGGAATATCTGCCGCTCCGAGGGGTCCTGAGGAGGCCCCGTGCGGGTCTTGACGCTGCTCCTTCTCGTGAGGCTTGGCCCCTCACGAGGGCCTTGCCTTGAACGGTGTCGGGCCCGTCGGTTTGTTTCGATGAGGTGAGCCTGCCCTGGGCCACAGGCAGGCAGGTCTGGGTACCCCCATTCCCAGAACACCAACAACAGCCATGAGGATCATTTTATCACTACAACCATGAGGATCATTTAATCACTAGAGCCATGACATCACTACAGCCATCAGGATCTTCAAGCATTTTGCTACCTGGAGAGAATTGTAGTACATCAGGATCTCCATGCATATGCACAAGAAGAAATACTACAGAGAATTGCAAGGAAAACTATAGAGAGTTAGAAGGATCATCAAGGAGACAAAATTTACCTTCATGTCCATTCGCTACTCATCGTCGTCGATACCAATACAAGGAACTCTATGCGCACTCCTGTTTTCCTCGTCGCCACTACAATATTGCAGCATAGTGTGATCAATCTTGTTTTCCTCATCCTCGCTCTCATGTCCATCCGCTACCACCTTTGTTCTTTTCTTAATGCCTTCAACTGTTGCAGCATCAACAAGCACACATTCCCGGTCCCTTCGCACTCCGCTTTGCACCAGAAATTCCGTAGAGTCATCATCAGCTTGGACCGGACCTTCCGTAGAGTCATCGTCAGCTTGCACCGGAACTTCCGTAGAGTCATCATCCTGATATGTTAGGCCACTACTACGGGGGCCCTATTCCACTTCAGTTTCAGTTTCAGTCGCACTCCACAAGTGTCTGTGCTCAAAGTTTTGCACAACTCGCCATTTTTCGTGCAAAAGAGTGTCTGGGAGGTAAAACACCATTGTTGCTTGTGCTTTGAGAATAAATGGATCACTCTTATACCAGCACCTTGAAGTGTTGATGCTTTTGAAGTGGCCATCATCTTCTTCTTGCTACCAAGATCAAACCAGTCACAGCGAAATGAGACAACCAAGCGATGGATGCCTCAACTAGAGTTGTGCTACAACTCTACAATGCTTCTCAGCTGACCATAGAAGTCAATGTTCTCACCATCATGTGACCCCTTCGTGACGATTTCACTATTCTGTGTCTTCCTTTTTTCCTCGCGGTCAACGGTGTGGTACTGGACACCGTCAGCAATGCATGCTGAATACACTCTCACTGGCTTATCCGGTAAGCATGCCAAGGCAAATAGATCATCACTCACCTTCTTCTCCTCATGCAACTTTCCAATATGCACAAATAAACCATTTAGCAACAACGGCATTTAATAGTTGGTGAGTAACATAGAAAACATATAACATATGGCTAAAGATCTCACATGATTCTTAAACCATTTAGCAAATCCCTTAACAATCCTTATATCAACATTGATCTGGCTTTCTTCCTCATTTAACTCTTCCTTGCATTTCCTGCAATGCCAACAAAACATCTGAATTAAAACATTAGGCCGGTGCCAACCCAAGCAAAAAAGATATAATGAGTGCACAAGATATAACGCACTCGATATATGGTAGAACCTCGGCACAATTGCTGAGCACATACCAAACCATCTTGTCATACTCATCACCAGCCTCCTAGTATTGTGAGGCTCCAAGAGAGTTCACACCATGGTTGTAAACCGAGACATCACCACTCTGTGAATCAGACCACTCTCTATTACTTCCCGGCCGGTTCCATCTTGTTTCCACATCGCCAAAGTATCTAGAGCAAAAGTCAAACACTCGTCAACGACATATGCTTCAGCAATCAAACCTTCAGGTCTTGCCGTGTTTCGCACATAACGCTTACAAGTGAGCAACCTTCTTTCGATTGGGTACATCCAACTGTATTGCACAAGGCCTCTAAGCATTGCCTCTTTTGGTAAGTGCACCGCCAAATGGACCATCACGGTGAAGAAACCTGGAGGGAAAATCTTCTCGGGCTTGCAAAGAATAATTGGGATGTCTTTTTCAAGTCTTTCCAAAACAGTTAACTTGAGTGTTTTGCAGCACAATTCTCTAAAGGAATTTCCCACCTCAGCAACCGCTTCATATATATCTTTGTCCATGATTCCACGGAGGCCAGCGGGTAAAATCCTTTGGAGGAGGATGTGACAATCATGGGGTTTCAGTACTGAAAGCTTGAATCTATCAGAAGAAACACACTTTGCTAGGTTAGCAGCATAACCATCTGGAAATCTCACCGCTCTTAAGAATTCACAGAATGCAAGCTTTTGTTCTTTACTCATCGTATACCATGCTCGTGGCATTTCAAATGAATTTTCATCTTCATTATGTTGTAGATGCAAATCTTCTCTTATGTCCATGTCCTCCATATCAAGCCTAGAACTAACCATGTCCTTTGTCTTCCCTTCAATGTTCAGAAACGTCCCTAGAAGATTCTCGCATATGTTTTTGTCAATGTGCATTACATCGAGATTATGCCTTAATTTCAGATCAGCCCAGTATGGCAGGTCCCACAAACAAGACCTCCGGTCCCAACATTGACCTTTCTCATGCTTTGTTTTCTTTGCAAGCTTTCCTGGTCTCACATCCTTCACCTTTTCAAGTTGCTGCTCCAGCTCTTCCTTAGTGAATTCAGCTGGCTTGTCACAGGTTTCATTCTCACCATTAAAATCTTTGCTTCTTCGCCAGCGATAGTTTCGGAGAAGAAAGCGACGGTGCCCAATATAGCAGATCTTGCTCCTTAATATCTGTGAGCAAGGGTCTTTGTCACAATGGACAGATGCCTGATAACCCGCTGTGATCCTCCCAAACAGTGTGTGCAGCGCCGGGAAATCATGGATGGACCAAATGATTGCAGCATGCAGATTGAAATTTTCTTCCGGACTTGAGGCATCGTATGTAGGTACACTAGTCCAGACCTGGAGTAGTTCTTCTACGAGGGGCTCCATAAAGACATCAAAATCCCTTCATGGAGACTCTGGACCCGGGATAAGCAATGACATCATGAAGTTGGATTGATCCATGCATGGCCATGGTGGCACGTTATAGGGCACCACAAAAATGGGCCACATGCTATAAGATGTCCTCATGTTCCCAAATGGATTAAAAGCATTTGTGTCAATGCCGAGTTTTATATTCCTTGGATGTGCAGCAAAATCTCCATGCTCACTGTCAAATTCTTTCCATCCCTCTCGGTCCGCTGGATGGCTCAGCTCATTGTCCACAGGTTGCCGCTGAAGCTTGTGCCATTGTACCTCCAGTGATGATTTCTTCGAGATAAACATTCCCTACAGCCTTGATATCAATGGAAAGTGCCGTAGTACCTTCTTTGGTATTAACTTCTTCCCATCAACATCTTTCCACCTAGAGGCATTGCATTTTGGACAGTTGTCATGCTTTGCTAAATCCTTCCGAAATAAGACACAATTATTTGGGCACACATGTATTGAAACATAACCTAGCCCGAGCCTGCGGATTATGCTCAATGCTTCATCATAAGACGTGGGAACACAACTATCAGGGAATTGCAAGGTCAAAAGAGGGAGTATTGCGTTGAATGCAACACTACTAATCCGGTATAAAGACTCGATGTGGAGTAACTTCACGGTGAAGGTAAATCTTGAAAATTTACCCCCTTCGTGAGCTGCACGCTTCGCCTCCTCTAACACCTTAGCAAACATTGACTTCTGTCCATCAATAGGTCAGGAATTCTATCATCTTCATGCCCATCCTCTTCCTCCAAACCAACATTCTCTCACAAAATCTTTTCCATAAAATCAATGCCAGCATCACCACCACCCATCATATGAGGGCCTTGTGTACCAGCTTCAATATGTTGAGGTTGTCCGTCTAAAGGTTCTCCATGATATATCCATTTATCATAAGTGTTGGCCATCCCATTAAGAAGCAGATGATCTTCCACTACTCCTTGAGTTTTTCTCGAACGGTTGAGGCAATTACGGTATGGGAAAACAATGACAACATCCTTGGAAAAATTTGCCCGAACAAATTGCATGAATTCATCGACTCCTTTCATATGTTCTTTCGAAAACCATCTAGCTCCTTTTCTAATCCAGCTTCTGTCCATCTACAAAAGATAACAAACTGTTGCAACTTAGAAAATCTATCTAAGTGCATCAACATTAATTAATGGAAATGGATGGCAGTAATGGCACTGAAAATTCCAAAAAATAAGGTAGTTACCCAATTTTATATGCTAACTGCCTAACCACAACATTCAACTATTTCCAATTTCTCACTACTATCTTTAGTCCACTTCATATGGTTTACTTATTTCACATGGGAGCAATAAAAGGTAGTTCGAATGGAAATACAGATTTCACATGGGAGAAAATAAAAGCTAACAAAAACATGCCACTTCACAAAAAAACAGAGGTGGTTTACAAACAACTACTATGGTTAAACCACAAACAAGAACAACACCACAAATTTACATGAATGACATTTCCAAGAGTGCATCTAATCTACATCAATGAGATTTTTCCTAGTTTACATGAAATCTTCATCAATATTGATGTTCTTTACCATATTTGCGGCTGGAATTTCATACAACCACACACACACACACACACACACACACACGACATCCACAAAAATTGTTCCATTGCCCAATGCTCTCAAATTCAGATTAGACAAATTCAGTTTATGAGCGAAGTTCAAAGTTCTCTACATTCTAATTAAGCCTTATCAGTTCTCCACACAAACATTTCCTAGAAGCAAGATCTGACAATAGACCTAGAAGCCACATGAGCAGGACGTGCACTAGAGGCAACCGGGGAAAATCAGCACGAGAGGGGAGGGGGAAGAAGAGAGGGGTGCATACCGGGACGTGTGCTTGCGGCGGCGGCGAGTCCCCCATGCTCGATGAGGTTGTTGTTCCTGTCGTGGGAGAGGTCGCCGTTCCTACCCCCGCTTGCACCACCGCTGTCCGCGCACGCCCCTGCTGGGGGCTTCCGCTGCCGGCCCCGCCCCTGCCCCTGCTCGGGGCTTCCGTTGTCGGCCCTACCCCCGCCCCCACCCCCGTCGGTCGCCATCCCTATCGGAAGACCTAGATTTTCCCCTGTCAGAAATTTCCTAAGTGTTGGCTCGCCCCTGTCGGGAATTTGCTAAGTGTTGGCTCGCCCGAGTCGGGAATTTGTTAAGTGTTGGCTCACCGGTGTCGTTTGATGCGAGAGAACCGCGATTTAATATTAGACGCGAGCGAATACTGTTACGTGAGCAACAGTCCCTCTCTATCCCAACGGTAGCAAACAAGGGAGGAAAGCGCTCGGTCGTGGGTTCGAGTCCCTGCTCCCGCATGTTTTTTGAGGGAATAAAGCGCTCGGCCCCGCTTGTCAAATGACCCCGCCTATAAGTGTGTGTTCACCTTATGTCAAATGGGTCCTGCCTCAATGACACATAAGCGAGGTTGCTGAGGTGGCTTTCTAATCGTCCTAATGCATACGAACTAATTAGTAATGTCCATTTATATTGGTCATTATCAGCTAGAAATAAGGAAGTGCCCTGTGTTGTCCGCTTTACGACCATTTCCAATAAGGAAGTTATGACCTTTTTGATGAAAATGGTCGTTAGTTTTTAGAGCTAGGACGCCTCCGGGCATTTTACGACCAATTGGTCTGAAATGGTCGTAGATTTACGACCAATTCTAAGAGTGTCACTGCCATAAGGTCGTTAGTTGACATATTTCTTGTAGTGTGCCTCCAAGAGGCCAACTCAGCTGCTAGATTGCCCCTTGATGCATCGCAACCCCGTGCCCGCATGCTCCCGAGCACCCCTGCTGCTAGAGCTTGCTGTCGTTGCCGCTGCAAGCTGTCCCGGGTAGCCTCGAGACCTCCATCCGAAGCGCCACACCCCCACGAACTCATTCCACCCAACCGCTCGTCGAATGGACGCCGGTGCTGCGATTCCATCGTGCCTCCGTCGCTCTGTTGGTCGTCGGCGTCGACCTTGCTAGCCTGAGCCACTCCCATGTGGGCCCTCCTGGTCAGGGATTAGATTAAGGTCTATGGACCGTGTTCACTTAACCCCTTTGCAACTCAGATGTGGGCCCGTCCACTAATATTATTAGTTTAGTGTTAAACTAATGCTAATGAACCTTGTTAACTAGATGGTTCACTCACGAGTGGGCCCCACCGGTCAGGTTTGACCCTGGGCAGTACACTACTAGAAAAAAGGTTGTTAGTGGCACACCTATTTTGGCTATTAATGGCGCACTATAGGTGCGCCACTATTATCACACCACTACTAATAAATAGTAATGGCGCACGCCTGGTGCGCCACTGTTAATCTACATAACAGTGGTGCACCACATGGTGCGCCATTACTAGGCCCAGAAGTGCGCGCACTGCTGTTACTCCAAGGGGCCATGTGTACCTTGTGCCCTGGGTTACTAACGGCGCACTTTTAGATAATGCGCCACTGGGGTGTTTATTTATGTGCGCCACTAAAGTGCAATATGGTGCGCCACTACTATGAATATAAGGATTTTTTTTTGCTTTTCTGATATTTGTACAGGTTACAAAATACATTACAACACAAAATATAAATAGCACAACATATGAACAACAGATTTACCGAATACAATAGAAGAATAGTCTCCGAATTCAAAATACTGAAGAAAGTTAGAACATTACAAGTCTCGAGACCACGAGTAGCGAGTTCGTCTTCACATTACAAGTCGATATCTAAAGTACCATTACAGAGAAGAGGGTTGTGGTCATGATGAGCATCATCGCGGTGAAACTAATCTTCATCCGGTTCCTGCTGCGCTCCCTCCTCTCTCTCACTAGATAGCACGAATATATAACTTCCGCCTCCGCCCTAATGGTGTACCCTTTGTAACTGTTACCGCTGAAATGGTGAACCTGTCTCCGACACTCTTCCCAGTCGTCGTAGACTCCGGGAACCTCACCCTTGTACACGACATACGACGTCATCTCTATGCACTAGACAAACAAAACGTTAGTAGCAATTCGCAGATAATATATAAGCAATATATAAGTATGGAACAAAAGGATCGGAAGAGAAAAGCAACACATTAATAGCACGATTCATGGTCCTACTAATAAATAGCATGGATTACATATAAGTTGAACGACTGTCCAAACTAAACAGACATACAAGTTCATTAAAGTTTAATTACAACATGAGCTAATCGATATTTCAGAACAACATAGCATCGATATTTTCGACTCGACTCAGGGACCGGAGCGTGGATGAAGCCGCCGTCTATCGTGATGGTCATGAATGTGCGGTCGTTGTCAGCCTGCATTTGTAGCGTTGTTTCTATTTCACCGTTGGACGGTTGATAGTTGAGGTAGAACAGCCCCGAGGTACGAAGGACATCTAGATGGATGATTTTCACAAACTCCAACTGGGTGCGAAAAAATTCTTGTCTGATGTCCTCGTCCTGGATTGCCGACAAGCGTGAGGCCCATTCTTTGAGATTATTTGGTAGCATAAGGTGATGATGGTCCCGTATGATCGCCCGCATGTGATGGAGGGCGTAGTAGGTATCCTTCTGACTGCCAGGCGGCTGCTTGACGCAGGGGAACATCGTTACGTGGGTGAACGCGTGCTTGCCGTACCTACAAATTGGTGTCCTGAAGGTGCCTCCAGATTTGGCGTAGCCGGGGAGAGCATCATCAAGAACTTTCTTGATATTTGTGTAGTCTTTATTCGACTGACGGTCCGAGTCGAAATACGTGGCCATGGAGTATTTCGGGCTTAAGAGGATGAGTGTGCAATGTTTGTCACTCCACAAAACACAGAATGTTAGAAAAAAAAGAACGATCGAAATCTAAGAAATCATATGTTATGGGGCGGTGAGGGCATGACTTACTCGGAAAATTAAGGCACGAGGAAGTTATCCTTATCTGGGTTTGCCAGAATGACGGCTTCGAGGTATGAACTCGCAACTTGCCGGTCCCCAGCGCTGCGCAAGATCTTGGCACGCATGTAGAAGGGGTCGACTATCACGATGTCCGGGGTCTTGTCTCTAATGATCCGCATCTCCATACTTAGCGAAAATAGCCGAATGAAGGTGTGGTGCAACGAATAAAGGTTAAACATAGTGAAGATGTCATCAAACCGCAGGACGATCATATGCCCGATGGTCTCGACAAAGACCTTGCCCCCTGGCACCTTGATACGTCTCCAACTTATCTATAATTTTTGATGGTTTCATGCTATTATCTTGTCAAACTTTGGATGTTTTGTATGCCTTTTATATCCTTTTGGGGACTAACTTATTAACTCAGTGCCAAGTGCCAGTTCCTATTTTTTCCATGTTTTTCACCCTTTTTCAGAGGAGGATTTTAAACGGAGTCCAAACGGAATGAAACTTCCAAAAATATTTTATCCGAAACAGAAGACGAACGGGGGACTTGAGAACCAAGGAAGAGGGTCACCAGGGACCCCACAAGCCCCCTAGCCGCGGCCAGGGGGGCCGCGCCTCCCAGCATTGTGGGCTCCCTGGGCCTCGTCTGCCCTATCTATTTCGCCTATATATTCCCTAAAATCCCAGAAAAAATCAGGAGAGCCACAAAAATACTTTTCCGTCGCCGCAAGCTTCTGTCTAAGCAAGATCCCATCTGGGGCATGTTCTAGTGCCCTGCCGGAGGGGGGATTCGGATATGAAGGGCTTCTTCATCAACACCATGACCTCTCCGATAATGCGTGAGTAGTTCACCATAGACCTACGGGTCCGTAGCTAGTAGCTAGATAGCTTCTTCTCTCTCTTGGATCTTCAATACATAGTTCTCCATGATCTTCATGGAGATCTATCCGATGTAATCTTCTTTGCGGTGTGTTTGTTGAGATCCGATGAATTGTGGATTTAGGATTAAATTATCTACGAATCTTATTTGAGTTTATTTTGATCTCTTACATGCATGATTTCATATCCTTGTAATTCTCTTCGTGTTGTGGGTTTTGTTTGGCCAGCCTTATCTATGATTCTTGCAATGGGAGAAGTGCTTGGTTTTGGGTTCATGCCGTGCGGTGACCTCACCCAGTGACAGAAGGGGTAGCGAGGCACGTATCGTGTTGTTGCCATCAAGGGTAAAAAGATGGGGTTTTCATTATTGGTTTGAGTATATCCATAAACATCATGTCATCTTGCTTAAGGCGTTACTCTGTTCGTCATGAACTCAATACACTAGATGCATGCTGGATAGCGGTCGACGTGTGGAGTAATAGTAGTAGATGCAGAAAGTATTGGTCTACTTGTCTCGAACGTGATGCCTATATGTATGATCACTGCCTTAGATATTGTCATGACTTTGCGCGGTTCTATCAATTGCTCGAAAATAATTTGTTCACCCACCGTACTATTTGCTATTTTGAGAGAAGCCTCTAGTGAACACTATGACCGCCGGGTCTACTCCACATCATATTTTCAGCCTTACTCTTTTACTTCGTTGCACTTTCCGCCTTCAGATCTCACTTTGGAATCAATCTTGAAGGGATTGACAACCCCTTTATAGCGTTGGGTGTAAGCTCTTTTGTGTTTGCTCAGGTACTCTTGACTTGACGAGATTCTCCTACGGGATTGATACCTTGGTTCTCAAACTAAGGGAAATATTTACTGCTCCAGTGCTGCATCATCCTTTCCTCTTCAAGGGAAAAACCAACGCAAGCAAGTCTCCGTCAACGTGTCAATTTTTGGCACTGTTGTTTGTGAAGTAGCAGAAGGATTTCTGGCGCTGTTGCCGGGGACGATCAAGTCAAGAACTCATCCATGTAAGTGTAGCAAACTCATCTCTTGCATTTACTTTTTTTTGCCACTCATTTTCCTCTCCCCCACTTCTGAAAAACAAAAATTTACATGTTTTTTGCCTTTTTCATTTTCCTTTTTCATTTGCCTTTTTCATTCACCCTTTTCTCTCGCTTGCTTTCTGTCCGCCTGTCTACCTGCTAAGTCCTGTATGGCCCAACCAAAGGATTTTGACGCTTACTATGCGAGGTTGGAAGAGATTGAAACTAGTGTTAAAGGCTTCATGTCTACACAGTTTGATTACAACAGTTACTTTCGTAGGGAACTGAAGGAGCAAATTTATTTTTTGGATTTTATGAATAAAGAAGTTGATGATATGGCCAAATAATTCCTTGCGCTAAATTCTCAGTTTGCTCGTTTTGAAAAATTGGTAGGCCAGATTTCTGATAAGCAGGCTAGTTTAGTCAATAAAATTGCTGCTAAACCTGAAATTTGTGATGAGAATCACGAAGATCTTAAAGTGCTTGGTGTGACTCCCATTGAATCTTTGTTTTCTTGTGTCAAACCTAATGTTGATGGGGCTGGATATGAATCCACCTTGGTTGAAAAACGCCCCAATGATTTGAAGTCCATCTATCTTGATGCTAAAAGCATTGAAAGTGGAGTAGAAGATATTAAAACTTTAAATAGTAATGAAATTACTACTTTGAATTTCAAGGAATTCAATTATGATAGTTGCTCCTTGACTGAATGCATTTCTTTGATGCAATCCATGCTAAACTCTCCACACGCTTATAGCCAAAACAAGGCCTTTACCGATCATATCTCGAAGCTATGATAAAATCTCTTGAAGGAAAACTTGATTGGAAGTTTCTATCCCTAGAAAGCTTCATGATGATTGGGAACCTACTATAAAAATCAAAATCAAAAACTATGAATGCAATGCGTTGTATGATTTCGGTGCTAGTGTTTCCGCGATTCCAAAGTCTTTATGTGATGTTCTGGGTTTTAATGAGATTGAGGAGTGTTCTCTTAATTTACATCTTGCTGATTCTAGTGTCAAAAAACCCATGGAAAGGATCAATGATGTTCTTATTATTGCAAATAGGAACTATGTACCAGTGGATTTCATTGTACTTGACATTGATTGCAATCCTAGATGCCCTATCATTCTTGGTAGACCTTTCCTATATGTATGATCATTGCCTTAGATATCGTCATGACTTTGCGCGGTTCTATCAATTGCTCGACAGTAATTTGTTCACCCACCGTACTATTTGCTATTTTGAGAGAAGCCTCTAGTGAACACTATGGCCCCCGGGTCTACTCCACATCATATTTTCAGCCTTACTCTTTTACTTCGTTGCACTTTCTGCCTTCAGATCTCACTTTGCAATCAATCTTGAAGGGATTGACAACCCCTTTATAGCATTGGGTGCAAGCTCTTTCGTGTTTGCGCAGGTACTCTGGACTTGACAAGATTCTCCTACGGGATTGATACCTTGGTTCTCAAACTGAGGGAAATACTTACTGCTCCTGTGCTGCATCACCCTTTCCTCTTCAAGGGAAAAATCAATGCAAGCAAGTCTCCGTAAATGTGTCAATTTTTGGCGCTGTTGTTTGAGAAGTAGCACACGTTGGCCATGAAAACCGCGTATGCCACATAATTCTCGGAGAGACGCCGCTTCTCCATAGAAAGAACATCGTCATGCAGACTCCGCATAGCACCGGTTGCAGCATTGACCAGATTAGTCGGTAGCTTCGTCCTACCCGCCACATGCACCCTCCTCGAGATATTCTTAGATATTGGTGGCCCGTCCTAAGCACGGATAGTACTCGGTGCCGGCTGGCTCGCACCCTTGTTATTTTTTCTATTCAGCCCCTTCTGCTTCTTTTGCTGTAATGGGATCGAGTTCTGCTCAGAGACCACCTTCTTGAGTGTGTTGGGGCTGATAATATTTCGCACCTCGGCTATTTGAGTCTCGGTGAAGGCGGCAGCTGGAGGCGTCTCCTGAAAACTGAACAGACGACGCCTGTTGCAATTGGGTTTCTCCCCGGTACCAGCTAGATCACGATCGTCTTTTGCAGGTTTTGGTTCTTGGGAAGCACGCCCCAAGAATTCATCACCGTACCCATGTTCGTTGATGAACTTATCGACATTGGAAAATGTACCGCCGTCGTCGTCTGGATCCTGTGCCATATGCATGTCCGGATTAGCTGACGGTGGTAGCGTTGCGGCGGTCTTGCCATGGCTTGGCGTCGGCACGACTGGCGATGTTGTCTGTGGGGTGGTGTCCCCCGCCCCCAAACAAATCTGGCTCTTCAGCCAAAGCATGGACCAGTTTAAGAAGGTGCTGAGGGTCATCACATCATCTTCGTCGGCCCCAGGGGGTCGATATGGAGGTAACAAGTCGTCGTAGCTCCGCAGCACCCGAACCAGTTGAACCCTATACACGGTGGGTGGCATCGGATTACCATGTACACGCGGTTGCCTGGTTCAAACATTTTGGCCTTGGAGACATCGATCAACTCGCCATCCACGAAGTGCAGGAGAGTGCATGGAACGTTGGCAGCAACCTGCGAAAACATGTAGGGCGTCAGGGATGCCTAGTCAAAGGCAAGGAGATGAAGTGATTGGCCGAGGCTTAGTTACCGTGATGGTGTCGAGCTCGGCTAATGTCGAGGCACCGCCAACGACGGGCGTGCAAGTGACGGAGGGGCCGCTTGCTGCCGTGGTGCCGGCCGGTGTATTCTTCCCACACCCGGGTGCATTAAGCTCCAATACCAGCGCTGATGCCGGAGACACCAATGCCGCCTCCGCCGGAGACACCAATGTCGGCGCGTTGTGCGAGTTGCTGCCCGTGAAGCTGGGAATCGGGGGCGGCCCGTGTTGGCCGCCCACAATCCACCCCCGCAGCCCCTCAAGCAAGGAAGGCATAATGGCAGTGATCGTTGCTCCCAGTTGGTCTCGCACTTGCTCTTGGACTATCTCCGGAGTCCGCGCCACTTGTGCCTTGAGTTCTTTAACCTCGCGCTCCTGGCATTCCGAGCTGGTCTTTCTCTCCTTTCGCCCAGCCTTATAGTATTCCGACCATCTCGTGGACAAGCCTTCGCCGGCCACACGACCAGCTGACGACGGCTTACTGAACTTATGCTTGTGTTTCATTACGTTCAACACCCTATTTAAAGTGGTGTCCCAAGGGGCAGACGGGGAGCTCTGAGACCCCGTGCTACTGCTTTCAGTTTCCTACGGAAGGAACGTGAACCATTTAGAAATTTGGCTTCATTAATTAGAATGCAACCATATGGAGCTAATTACACGGGGGTGTATTCCTTACCAGAACACGCTCAAGCTCCTTCACCTTCGGATCCGTGGTAAGCTCCTTTGTTACCGGGTCCATCTTGTACCGGGCCCTGACATAGTTCCTGGTATGCTTTTCATGGTATTTATCGAAGAGGGGTGGTAGGCCTTCCTCGACATGCTCCGCATCGTCCTTGTCCCATTTAGGTTCCGCCACTCTATAACCGCCAGGACCGAGTTTGTGGACCCCTAGTTCAAGTCCCGCATATCTTTCCCCCACTGACTTGATTCTGCGGATGCGTTGCTCTCGCACTTGATCTTGAACTCCAGGTAGTCAGCTTCGCTGATCGAAGCATTTGTCTCCTTGATCTTCTCATAACTATCACCTCTTAGAATCCTTCTCTTCACCGCGGCTCTCCAAGTAGCAAGGGCCGTTCTCATCTTCGTGAGGGCCGCATTGTTGACTTTATTACCTCAGATGCGTGTGTTTGCGAAGTCACCGGGGAACTTGTATCATTCGTGCAACTTCATGAAGAGGAGGTTGCTCAAATTCCCTCGGTCACGATGCCTTAGGTTCTCGGTGTTGATCGAGACGGTGCTTCGAAGAATGCACCGGAGTTGTCCCGCGTACCCACCGACTAAATCTTTGGGCACCGTTGGATGCCCACTGGAGGACACTTCAGTAAATTCCTCCTTGACGGTGCCCAACACGTTCGGGCGGCGGTCCTTCCGTTGCCTCTTCAGTTGGCTGCCATCTGTGCTTGGTCATCAGTGGTGGCATCCCCGGCGGCAACATCAGTGATGTCATCCCCGACGCCACTAGGGGTTGTGTAGTCGGGATCGGTGTCTTCCGCGGCATCCTCATAGCAGTGAGGTTCTTCCTCCATCTCCCGGGACAGCTCCCAAAATGGCTTTCCTGAACTGCTAGCCTCATCGTTTCCGGGCATGTTCGCTCTAAATAGGAAAAAAGGCTACTAGAGTTATTGGATGAGATCAGGGTAGTATCTATTCTTCTCAGATTTAGAGGGAAACTAAGAATAAAACATGCAAATTGATGCACACCCATAGGTAAGATCTCCTTTTTTGGGTTTATTTTACTTTGCATGTGATTCAGACAAGTCCTTAGAAACACTTGCTATCCTGCATTCTGATTACCAAGCATACAAACAAAGAATTTTTCATGATAAGCAACCAAGGCAACCAATATATATATCAGACAAATAAACAAATAAAAATGAGTTATTGCTAGAGCCTGATGGTTGAGCTTTCGTTAGCATGGCATATGTATGGAAGAAAAAATAGTTTGCATTTTAACTTAAGGGAAAACTATAACAGCTTTGTAGAAATAACATTGTCTCTAAATGTTGATTAATTTTTGTTTCGGTTGAGAATCGGGCACCTTCTAGGTCAAGAAAATTGGGCATGACCTTTTCTATTTTTCTTGACCTAGGAGTTCCCCATTCTCAATCGAAACGGAAATTAATCAACGTTTCAGGAGAAAGGGGTAACTATCATGACGAACCGCAAGATTAATTGCCGGGATTTTCTTGACAATGATGTTTGTAAGTGTTTTATCAATCTGCAGCCGCATGCAAAGGGAAAGAGCCATATGAACATATATAGACGGTTCAGATTTGGCAGTTTATTCACAAAAGAGTTAACATGTCAAAAGATACCATGGCTGTTAACCCAGAGAAAGTTTCTCACAGGAAACACAGAAATGAACCATGTCAAAAGATACCTTGGATGTTAAAGGCCTCAAAAAGTAGCAATCAGTAAGAGATATTGTATCTACTTGAAATACATTGCAACATCCAGTTTGTTGGTGCACATGTTTGTAAGTGTGTTCCTAATGCACATGCTTCTGCCAGGGAAGCCTGCTCTATAACATAACTACATGTTCTTGCGATTCACACGGAAATTAATCAACATCAGTAGATTTAACTTTGTAGGTATTATTAACTTACTGGACCCTGTATATCCTGTTACAGAATCTCATAGTACCTTATTTTAAAGTAAAATCAACGATGCATACCTGTCGACGTGTAAAATTGACCTTCACTCCGAAATCTTGGGACACACAGAACAGGCACAAATAGAACTTAACCTATCATACACCACATATATTTGCATCGACATTGTTTTATCGATCTGTAGCATATGAAATGAGTACATAGCAGTAGCACACCCCTGGACCTTGGTTGCGAGAGCATTAATACAGGCATTGTTGCAGGCCCCTGACGTGTTCAGTTTGGGGCCATCCACCAGCTATATGAACTGTGCCACAAGCCAGTTCATAGCAATACATCAATGCACAAAGTTGCGACCACAAGGGAGTGGACCAAGCATACCATCTCAAGTACCTAACGGATGCCGGGCACCGGATTGGCAATGAATTGCAGACAAGTTCAACGCCTATAGAATCTAGATCGGGAAAACTACTCATGTGCGCACATAATAGTGGTATCTAACAGTGCAACAGAACAATGATTGCAAGCAAAATCATCAAAGGGAACCCAGTATGGCCGATGCGAAATGGGACATGGATCACAACTGGTGCGGCTGATTCACAGCGAGCGAGTGAAGAAGACATGCCTGGCCCCTTTTGTAGTTGAAGTAGGTCTCCCACAGGCCGACGCACTTGCTGGTGATGTTGGGCGCCTTCTCCCCCAGCACTCCTTGTACGACCTCTTCTGCACCTGCGCTCGAAAAGAAGCCGCATCAGGGGAAGATGAGCGGAATCGGTCGGCGGTGCTGGCATCTTGCACGGGGTGCCGAAGTGTAGAACAACGGCGCGAAATCCATGCACTAAGCTACACTAAATCAGATCGAGCCAAGGGGCGGCAGCACGGGGAGGCGCGGGGAGGAGAAAGGAGGGCGATAGAGGGGGAGGGGGATAGGGGACCGCGGCTGACCTTGACGCAGTCGGTCTTTGTGATGGGGACAGCCGAGTCGATCTGGAGACGGACACGGAGGTGGACGCGGTTGAGCTCATCGACGGAGTTCGATCTGGGTGGCGGCAAGGTGGAGGCGGTGAGGTGGGTGGGGGCGAGGCAGAACGAGCCGGATGGCGGCGGTGGGTGGCAAAGGAGAGACGGGTGTGGGGAGGGAATGAAAGAAGGGGAAGGAGTAGGATAATGCCGTAGTGGGGGAGGGTTAGCAATGGCGCACCTTTTAGGGGTGCCCTATAAAAATTGGTATATCAATGGCGCACCTTTTAGGGATGCGCCATAAACACCGTGATAGCAATGGTGCACCTTCTCTTGGTGCGCCATTACTAACTTTTTTATTATTTTTTTGGAATTATAGTTGCATGTAATAATTTAAGATTTGAGATAAAAGAAAGGGAAAATGCAAATGGAGTGATAAAACCATTGTGCAAAGATTTAGAATTAGATGACATGGTTGAAATCAAGTGGCATGAAATAACAGTCATCAAAGATTGAGCTTGCCACTGACACACACACGCGGCCGACAAGTCGTGATTCGATCTTAGCTATCTTTTCACAATCTTCTTGCCCTTCTTTCTCGCGGTTGAAAAATTTAGCCCCGGAACCCCTTGAATTCGTCTCTTGAACGGACGTCCTTTAGGTAGGGTGGTCCTGCTTCTTCTTGTGGTGTATAGTACTTCATCGTCGTCGTCATCTTCCATCTTCGGGTCGCCGTACTTGTCGGAGTATTGCTCATTGGCGACTCCATCCATTCCGATGATGTTCCTTTTGCCTCTCCTCACGACAACACGGCTGGGCTTTGACGGGTCGGTAATGAAGAAGCATTGGTCCACTTGGCAAGCCCGTACCCATGGCTCATTTTTCGAGGTGACGTTTGCGCCCGCGGTCTTGGATATGGCATCGGGTATAACCATGGTGGTGAAATACCGGTCTTCTTTTAGGACGCTCTTGGCCCATCTGACACGGAACATCGGGACCTTCTCTCCAGCGTAGCTCAGCTCCCACATCTCCTCGATCCTTCCGTAGTATCTGTTCTTGTTGTTACCGGTGTAGGAGTCCATCGTTACCCCGGAGTTCTAATAATCGCTCTTCATGTCCTTTTCCTCGGCGTAGAATGTGTAGCCGTTGATATCGGACGCCTCATAGGTCATCAGGTTTTGCTCTGCGCCCCGTGACAAGGCGAATATGAGTTTTTCTTCCGTGGAAGAATCCTCATGTAAAGGGTACGATAGAAGCTTGTCCTTGAACCAATGCGTGAAACATGAGTTGTGCTCTTTGATTATATCTCCGTCCATCCTCGGTTGGCCCCGTTCATTGTACGTCTTCTCAATAAAGGTTTTGTGCTCTACCACCCAAGGATCGATCACGTCTATATGTAGTAGCGCGACTAGGTTTGCTCTTTCAAAGTCGGCGAGTCGACCCTGGAAGTCGACATGCATTTCACGGCGACCCTCGCAGTGACCCCATCCAGTGAGGCTGCCGAGGTGCTTGTTGACGGGCAGACCAACGGGGTTCTCGATGCCTAGATAAATCGTGCAGAAGGAGATGCACTCTTCGGTGAGAAAGCCCTTGGCTATGCTTCCATCTGGACGTGCCCTGTTGCGAACGTATCCTTTGATGACACCATTCATCCTTTCGAATGCCCGAGTTGGATGATATCTTCCACGATATGGACGAGCAGATGCACCTTAACATCGAAGAATGCGGGCGGGAAGTACATCTCAAGCTCGCATAGTATCACCACGATCTCTTCCTGTAGCCTTCTGAGTTGCCTCATGCCAACCGACTTCCAAGAGATGGCGTCGAAAACGTTGCATAGGCCAAATAGCATTTCACGAACATGCGCGTCCGTGATCCCATGGATTGCAACTGGACATATCTACGTCATCAGCACGTGACAGTCGTGAGACTTCATCCCGCTGAACTTCTGCTTCCCTGAGTCTAGGTATCTACTTATCTTCCCCGCGTAACCGTAAGGAAGTTTTACTCCTACGAGGCCGGTGAAAAACTGCTGGATCTCCTTCTGACTTAGAGTGAAGCACGCGGGAGGGCAGTCATATACGATCTTCTTGGCCTTTTTGCCTTTGCGACGACTTTCCGTGTCCTTCGCCTCATTATCATCATCATTATCATTAGGGCGTTTGCGTGAAGTTCCTCCCTGATACCCATTGACTGCAAGTCTGCCCTTGCTTTCGTCACATCTTTGGTCCTCTCTGGCATGTTGAGCAGGGTACCAAGCAGACTCTCGCACACGTTCTTCGTGATATGCATGAGATCAAGGTTGTGAGGCACACGGAGGATCTTCCAGTATGGCAAATCCCAGAAAACAGACCTCGTTTTCCATACCTTCAGCAGTGGCTCTGTCTCCTTTCGCTTCTTTCCCGGCGGTGGGCACTCTTTCCAATTTTTCAATAGCTCGTCTATTTCCTCGCCGCTCCTCGTACGTGGGGGTCTTCGGGGTTCGGTTTCACCGTCGAACAGATCCTTGTGTTTTCTCCATGCGTCATCGTCGCGAAGCCACCTTTGATGTCCCATGAACACGGTTCTCGAAGACCCGGGATCTCTATCTAGCTGGCGATACATTGTGTCATCCATGCACCTAACGCATGCACAAAATCCGTGGACCACCTGCCCCATGACATATCCGTAATCAAGATAGTCGTGCACCGTCATGAGCAGTGCGACTGTCATAGGGAAATGTTGTTTCACTGTGGCGTCCCACGTATTGGCTGGCGTTTTCCACAGCGTGTCTAGCTCCTCTTTCAGCAGCCCCAGATACAGATTGATATCATTCCCTGGTTGTTTCGGCCCTTCAATTAGCATACTCATGTGAATGTACTTCCTCTTCATGCACCTCCAGGGGGAAGGTTTTACATCCACACAAACACATGCCAGGTGCTATGTGTGCTTCACTGGCTGCCAAACGAATTGACTCCATCGGTGCTTGCACCCAGCATGATGTTCCTTGGATCTTCCCCAAATTCTGGGTGTTCGAAGTTCAACTTTTTCCACTTGCTCGCATCCTTAGGGTGACTCAACATGTTGTCTTTTTTATTTATCTCTGGATCATTTCCGTCATCTTCTCGCTTCTTCTCCTCCCTATCCGCGTGCCAACGTAGGAGCTGTGCTTGCTTAGGGTCCACGAAATACCGTTGTAGACGAGGAGTGATCGGAAAGTACCACACCACTTTTCGAGGAGCTTTGTTCCTCTTCTTGTATCGAGTGACACCGCACAGCGAACATATGGTAGACTCCGCGTGCTCATCCCGATAAATGATGCAATCGTTCATGCACACATGGTATTTCACGTGCGATAAATCTAGAGGACACACGATTCTCTTCGCCTCCTTGAAACTGGTCGGGCACTTGTTCCCCTTGGGAAGACGTTTATGCCAGAATGACATGTTCTCGTCGAAGCATGCGCCGGTCATTTTGTGTTTTACCTTCATCTCTAGAGCCATGGGCGTTACTTTCAGGCGGGTATCCTCGGGCCTGCATGCTTCATACAATGGAGTAACCACGTCTATCTCCAGTTGATCCAGCTTGGCTTGCTCTCGGGCGGCAGCTCTTGCGTTACCCGTCTGCTTGAGAAGCAGCTCTTGAATATGAGGGTCCTACACCCAGCCCATCGATGGTCCATCATCGTCTGCTCCGGCATCTTCATCTTCATGATCATGCCCTTCGTCTTCATCTTCCTCATCATCATGTCCGACATCTTCTATATGATGACTGTGTCCTGCATCTACTTCGTGATCATGTCTTGGAGATTCTTCGTCTTCTCGCCCGCCCTCGCCGCTACTATCTTGTTGCCCTTCCTTATTGCTTCCCCGGCCCCCATGGACGACTTCATAATCATCCTCATCACCTTGCCACTGATAGCCATACATGAAACCACGCACAAGCAGGTGGTCCCGCACCTGTCTTGAATCCGGGTCCATAAGGCTCTACAGCTTGAATCTTCAACACGTACATCTTATCTCCATCTCGGTCTTTTGAAGCATCTCGGCCTTCGCGGAGCTCAAAAACCTATTCACGATGCCTTCGATCATCGTGCGGACCATGGTCGCGTGCGGGGTAGAGCAAAACGATATTTTAGAACCAATTTTTTGGCACGACTTTGCCTAAAAATAGGACAAAAAAGAATGCATAGTGCCAAATTCTCACCGAAACGGAAATGAATCAACATTCCGGCAAAATATTGGCAACTATCGCATTTCAAATACCGGTACCTGCAAACACAAACATATGCAACACCACAAACATACGTGGATGTAGGCCATAAAAAGTGTGTACGTTGGAGGGAGAAAAAAGTATATCTAGAACATAAAGAAAACTTTCCCCTTACTTACCTATCAAAAAAAAGAAATTTAACCACTTAATTTGGGTGAATCTATGGTGCAAATGAGGTGAGGAGGAGGAGGCAGCCGAGACCAAGCTTGGTAGAGGTGGAGAGAATGAAGTGGGGAAAGTGAGTGTGGTAAGTGGCTGTCAAAAATATCTAGCTACTCTCAGGTTACCAATGGCGCACCTCCTAAGAACGCGCCATTGGTAACCAGGGTAACTAATGGCGCACCTGGTGTGTGGTGCGCCATTACTAGTTTTGAAAAAAAATGTTAGTAGCGGCGCACCGTGGGTGTGGTGCGCCATTACTAGTTAAAACTAGTAATGGCGCACTTTCCCCTGGTGCTCCACTGCTAACTCTGGGAAGGGTGTGGGGCCAGTACGAAACTAGTAGTGGTGCACCACACACAAGGTGCACCATTAGTAATATGGCCATTAATGGCGCACCTATATCTGGTGCGCCACTGCTATATAGCAGTGGGGCACCACATACATGGTGCACCATTGTTGTCCGTATAGCTATAGCCGTTTTTCTAGTAGTGGTGTGTTGACCTGCTCACGTCACCATGACATAATGGTGACACTGTAAGTTTTTTTGGTATTTAAATATTCAGGAAATTCGAGAAAATACCTAAATCTTCTAAAAATCATAGAAATTCAACCATAAGTCCAATGAAAATAAATTATATATGAAAAACTATGACAAAAATCCAAGGAATCTATTTGTTGCGTTTTCATGCATGTTCGAACAACCTATGTCCTCTATTTAGGAAAATTAATTTAAATGACATTTAAATAACCACATATGGAGTTTCAATTTGAACCTTTGGTTGAAACCAACTTCATTTATTCTTGTTGTTAGATGCATTAGCTCAAACAACGTCATATTTCCATGTCATGAAAAGGCATCATAGTGTTGCATTTCCATGAAGTAAATGTTCTTCTTTTCCTATTTGCCGGTATTGTTCCCTCTTGGAATACACGGTTCCAATGATGACATTGATGTCAGTGATGAAGACTCAGTGTTATCTTCATAAGTGCGACGCAAGGAACCGCCTTGAGCATTCTGATAGAATCTTACTCTCTCCCTCCTGCTCTCTTTCAAATGCATTAGGACAACAATGATTCAATTGTTACTTGTTCTCGGTAGTTGAACCCATTCCTTTGCATCACTTGTCGTTGTCATCATAAATAGTTGAAACCACTTAGCATGAGTAGCAACTGCTTGAGCCTTGTTGTGCTTACTCATCCATGCTTGCTTACTGTTTCTGCTATGCTTAGAGTCATGTCAGGTCTGATCCATGTGGGCGATGAATCGCAATGGTTGTGTTCATGTCCTGCTGTGTGAGAGCTAAGTGTGCAAATCCGATTTGGTAAAGGTAGCGATGAGAGGCCATCTAGGAGTACATGGTGGGTTGTCTCATTGGGATCATCCTTAAGAACTGATTTTTGTGTATGTTATCCAAGACAAGATAGTACCGCACATTGGGATCTTTAATTGACTCTCTCCACTTATTAATCACCTTGATCTGTGTCTAGGACTTGCAACCTGTTTCTGGTGTTTGTAGGATGTGCTGGCGGCCGTGCATATCGCTCACCGGAGGGGTAGGCTATGTCACAGTAGATGCACCCATGGCCGGATGTACCAAGCATAGAACCATCCATCGAGGTGGGCTTGGGAACCCTATACACATAGTTTGGGGCTGTAATGGAAACTACGACCAGACTTCCTTGCGAGTTCAGTATCAAATAGGCGATAAACCTCGACTAGAGTCTTGTGTGGTTAGTAAGGTCGTGGTCGACGCCCACGCTATTGCTTTCGCTGGAAGGTCACCGAGATGCATGACGTGCACATGGTGATAAGTGGTGAGAGCGTGTGTGAAGTATACCCCTTTAGGGTGAATTAATCTATTCGAATAGCCGCGTCCTCGGATATGGACTACTTGGAAACTTATGTGGTACATAGACAATTGAAATGGATACTCTAAAATGCGCAAGATAAGTGTGAGTGCTATGGATGGCCTTCTTGCAGGGACATGAGAGTGGATCCATAGTGGTGTATTGAATTAATGAACATGTGGACTTGTGTGCGCTATCCCACCTCAAAGATAATACTTGTAGTCAAAGTACAGGTTAGCCAAGAGTCAAAGCTGGCTTGCTGGAATAAACTCCACAGCCCCCTTTGTTGACAATGATGCTTATGTATATAGTTGTGATGTAAGTCTTGCTGAGTACCTTTGTAATCACTGTTGCTTAGTTTAGGTTTTGCAAAGGAGACCTTAGTCTCACTACTGGTTTCGATAATGTGTTCGATGTTGATCAGATTAGCTTGGGAATCTGAGAGAGAGAGGTCTGGCTCTTTTGGTAGGGTCGTTGTAGCTTTTTAGGCTCCTCCAGCCACTTTAGAAGATGTCTCTCCCAAACATGTTTTTCTTCCACTCTATGGTTGTTTGTTATGAATATAGGGTAATGTGCCCCCTCCTTGTAACATTATACCATGTTGGATCTTCGGATCCTTCTAAATAATTGTTATATTGTAGAGTTATGTTGTGATGCCATGTTGTATCTACACATATCGTGCATATTGCGTGTATGTCTGCACTGCACTCGTATGTGTGGGATTTGACACCTAGTTGTATGCCTTTAGTAGCCGTCTTTACGGGGAAATGCCTATTTGTGCTTCCACTGAGCCCTGGTAGCTTGCTACTGCTCCGGACACATTGATTGACCGACATGTATCTTTCTTTGCTGCTGTGTGTCCCTGCGGGGAAATGTAACGTGGTGTAATGGACTCCTTGTAGCTTGGTTCGACTCGTCGACAGACATTGATGGCCAACACCTGCATTGTTGGGTTATGTATGCCTGTCCCTGTACGGTTGTGCCACTTGGGTCTATAACTTGTCACGTTGACACGAATTTTTTGACATATGGATGCTATCGACATAATCATATACGTGAGCCAAAAGGCGCAAACAGTCCGACCAAGGTAAGGTGGCAGCCGTTGTGTACCATGTGTGAGGCTGCAAAGCTATATGACGTGTTACATGCTAGATCTGTATGGATTAGGATCGAGTTCCCGACACATTCGCCTTCCATGCGGATGCAAATTGGACGTAGGTTTGCGCTGGAAATAGGACGGACTGGACATAAAAAAAATATAATCTGAGTTATGGTCGTGCGTTGGGTGGGGTCGTCTATTTGTTTGGTCCCAAACGGACAAACCAGGACATGATGGGATCGTGCATTGGAGTTGACCTAAGAGTAACTCCAACCTACGACTCAACCGGGTGAGGATTTTGTCCGCTTTTTGTCCATTTGGATCGGCCGAGCGGACGCTGGTGTCCGATTTTGCAGATGGGTCCGCTAGTCCACTCAACGAGGACTTAACAAGATTTCCCAAACTTCGATAATCGAACATAATTAAACAACAAAATAGCTGTCAAAAACTGACCCAAATTCACATAAACATGAATAAATATTAAAATATGTCTCCGTCGCATGGCGTGCCCTAGGCGTCGTCATCCTCATCGTCATCACGGGCGGTCAGGTCGATGAGCTGCGGTGCCGGCCCAGCCTAGGGGGACCTCGCTTCCCAAGCGTGAGCAGCGTCCAGCTGCGGCAGCGCCAACGGCTAGGGTGCAAACTATCGGGCTCGCTCCTCCGCATCGCTCTCCCGATGCTCCTCCTCCTCCTCCTACGTCTGGGTGTGCTCCTCTGCTAGCGCACGAATCTTTGAGTGCAGGAGATACGCCATCTCGTGCTCCGGCGTCGCGTCAAGCGAGATGGGAGGCACGGACACCCACTCCCGGAGCTGGCCTTTCCACTTGTAGCATTTTGGTTGGTGCTCCTTCGCCTCGACCTTAGACTCAGGAAGCGTCGGAGGCACTGATGGAGGAGGAGGCAGGACGAAGTCGCCCGCCATGGACATCACGAGGGCTTCCTCGAGGCCCTCCTAGTGCGCGTCCTCGTGACACATGCTCTCCTTGATGGCGTAGACCGGTGCCTCCTCGAGGGCGGCTGGTAGCGAGTATTCTCCTCCTACTCCTCTGGCTTTACCTAAGGGTTGCGATGGTGGGACGACTTGAGTGAGCTCGACGCCATGGCGGTGCTCCTGCTCGTGGTCCATGACGAACCAAACCTCCTAGTTTGGGGAGTCGACCGCGTACACTGGACGCCGCCGCTGCCCGACGGTGAGTAGCTCGCGTCGCTAGCGCACCTCCTCCGTGTGCGCGCGCTGACCGGGGCACCACTGGACCCAGGATGCGGTAGTGGTCCAGTTGCCAACCATGAGGGCGGTTGACATTTGTGTAGGCGAGGTATTTCCTGTACTGCTAGTGCCATCGAGGTTGGTGGACTGGGATGTACAGGCGCTCGCACTCCCGCGGTGGTGCATCGCGGTAAGGTGGCGCCGGCGTCCGGGACAAGCTAGCGCCTGGGGTGAGCTTGCCCTTGCCCTTGCTGAAGAATCCCATGGCAGACAGTGGTGCTCGCTGGCTAGGGTTAGGGTTTCTTGTCGCCGGCGAGGGAGAAAGTTTGGCCAGATGGGTACGGGAAGGAGAAGTGGTTGAGGTCGGCCCTGCCACACGTTTGGATTAAAAAAGACGAGACAAGCAGTTTCCAGCCAGTGCTAGGTGGGCCCGAGGTTGGTGGTCTCGTTTAACACAACCTGGGGTGGTGGTTGTGCGGCCGACGGGTGGACCCGAGGCAGAAATGGTGAGGACGCGGGGCGTGTCTAATTCGTGTCCGCTAGGACGCAAATCCAGCCCAAATTTGAACCTGAAATGCATCAGCGTGAACCTATGATTAACACGATTTGGATTTGTGTCGATGCCTTGTAATATTTATTTTTTTCGCAACGACCCAAATTGAAACGCATGAACGATATGGGTCGCGCAGTTGAAGTTACTCTAAGAGAAACCCCAACGCAACATCCCATTTAGTCCGTCCGTGTCGGTCTAGGAAAAAATGAGTAAGCAACGCAGTGATTCATTCTTAGAGCATCTCCAACCGCGCCCCCAGAACGCCCTCCCAAGCGTCTTTTTAATCGCTGACCCTAAAAAATCCTCCTGCCGCGCCCCGATGACGTCATTTTGCGTCGGATCCCAGGCTAAACGCAGCCCCCCGGGGAGGCGCTTGGGGGCACCGGCGCTATTTTTGCATGCACAAACCCCACCAGTCAGCCTCTCTCCTCTCTCTCCTATATTTTTGTGCTAGGCCTATTATGTGCATGCAAAAAGGAAATCTTTCCGCTTTCTCTATCCTCTCCTCATGTGACTGGATGGATGAGGCCACGGCTAGGAACCCAAGCCACCCAAGACGTTTTTTACTCGTTAGCCCCTAGGTGGCGCTGTTTCGGCCCCCGAGGGCGACTAACGGCTGTAGATGCTCTTGTTTTGTGTTTGCTTGGATCCATTTATGTCCCAAAGCGGACTTTTATGTGTCTTTATGTCTGCTACACGCGAGTTTGCTTCACTAGTCACACACCCACTGTCACCATCTCTCTTTCTCCTCCTCTTTGACATGCATCAATGATCGACCTAGCTTCGCCTCCCCCGCACTCGGCTGCTATTGCTGCCGGAGCAGGAACGCTCCCGCGAAATAGGGTGGTGCAAGAGCTGCCAGTTGGGCTCCATTCACATGCTTATTGATCCTCCTCTTTTTTAGCTTCTTCGCTCCATGGATGTTGAGGAGCAAGAACATGATCAGCGATGATGCCGGGGCGAGCACCTACCCGGGCAGGGCAAGGGCAGCGGCCACCACCTTCGGTTGACGAGCACGACCGATGTGAGGCTCTTGGCCACCGACACGAAAAACATGGCCGCCACCACCGTCGCCTTCACCAGCTCCTCCTCCATCTATTGCGCCTTATCCTCCTTCCTCTCCACCTCCGTTGCCCGAGCGACCTACCACGACCGGAGTGAGCAGCCATGCCAGGACAGTCGCAGAGCACGGCTGGGCATGAGCGCGGGGTGGCAGGTGCACGATGCTGGGCACGGATCACTTTGCGAGCGCGGGAGGCGGGGTGGAGCATGGGCGGTCGCGCGACACGGGCCGCGGAGCACGGGGACGAGCGCGCGACACCAGGGGGAGCTTAGCGTGGGCATTCGGGTAATTTGGTTATTTCGGTTTGGGTAGTTTTGGTTATGCTTAATTTGGTTACTCAAAATGAGAACGAAAGTTTTTTCTATCAAAAATATACCCGAACCCAAATTACCTGGAATTTTGGTTCGGGTTATTCAGGTACCCAAAAAACCCAAAATATTCGTTGCACACATCAAATTTTGGTATGAATAATTCAGATGGTGTGAGTATTTTCGATAGTATAGGTATTTTAGTTAGTACGGGTTACATGGAAGTGTAATAATAGCATGAATAATTTGGCTAGTATGAATAATTCAGGTAGTATGGGTATTTCGGATTTTTCAAATTAGAACCCAAACCCTAACCTGAAAACCGAATAGCGAGAAAATGAGAATCGAACCCTAACACAATACCCGGGTTACCTAACAATTCAGGTAATGCGGTTCCGTTTGGATACGTGTAGCGGGTTAGGGTACCCAAGCGCCCAGGGTGAGGGGGAGCACGGGCGGTTGTGCGCTGCGGGACACAGTACTGGTGGGCAAGCACGGGCGGGGCGGAGCACGGGCAAGCGCGAGTGCGCGACACAGAGCTCAAGGCAGTTCAACGATGAACTCGCTCACCATTTGTTTGACGGAATTTCGGGCCAAATATGTCAAAAAATGCATCTATTCCCATAGGGCGCACATGCCGACCCCATCGAGTAGGCAGATACAGACAAGCAATCCAAACGGATACGGACGAGCGATCCAAACGAAGAGAAAATAGTGTTGGAGTCGCTCTAAGAGCAACTCCAACCACTCGACCCAAATGGATGCATGCTTTGTTCGCGTTTTGTATGTTTGGATTGTCTTGTCTGCCTTTTTGTATATGGGTCGGCCGTGCGCTGAACGCGCCGACCCATTTTTCATCCACACGGCAGGCTGGCGGTAAATTTTTGATCACTTTGATAAATATTACATAAAATAAAATTTATTTATAGATTAATAAATGTTCAATACGAAACATTTCATAGTTTAAAAATTACAAAAATATCTCATAGTTGATATATTTAAAAGAAAAGGTTGCCGATATATCTACTCGTTGCAGACATGAATCAACATATGCTCAACCAAATCATTTTACAGCTGCATGTGAGTATCCTAATCACGCATCATGATCAAACTCGATGAACTGTGCGAACATTGCCTCTCCTCCATGCTCACACACAACATTGTCTCCCTGAAATTCAAACCATTGATCTCAGATACAGTCTGAGCGCTCATCCTCTCCGATCATATTGTGCATGATCACACAAGTTATCATCACCTCCCATAATTTTTTCATGCTCCATGTTCTACCAAGATATAAAATGATGCCCCATTGAGATTCAAGAACATCAAAGTCACGCGCTACATCTTTTCTAACACTCTCTTGCTCTTGGGAATATATATTTATCTTCTGTCCTACAAGATTGGAGATTGTCTTCACAAGAGTACACTACTCTGGATAGATATCGTCAGCTGTATAGTATCGATTGTTGTGTTGGTGTCCATTGATGTCAACACCTCTGTGCAATTGCCTTCTACTATTCTAGCAAACATTGGAGAGCGCTAGAGCACATTGATATCGTTGTGAGATCTAGCCATGCCAAAGAAAGCGTGCCAAATACAGGGATCTTGGGAAACGACGACCTCAAGTATGATAGTGCAAGCTTCGACAGGGCCCTTATACTACCCTTGCCAAGCACAAGGGCAGTTCTTCCACTTCTAGTGCATACAATCTATGCTACCAAGCATCACCGAGAACCCCCTACTAGCATTCATCGACAATAACCGTGTTGTATCGGAGCTGTTGGCTCTTTGAAGTACTTCTGCAGAAACACAGGTATGAAAGACCTGCAGAATCTATACATGGACTCAAGGCACGTGGACTCACTCATCCGAGCATACTCATCAATGAGATCGCTGGGGACTCTATATGCAAGCATAGGAATGGTTGTAATGCATTTCTGATAAGAGGAGAAGCCAATCTTTCCAAGGGCATCCGTCTTACTATCGAAGTAGTTATCGTACTAAACCACCTCCTCTCGAATATGTTTGAAAACATGTCTAGCCAACCGAAAACGGCAACAAAACAAGTGATGTTCGAAGAGCGTATTTGAGGTCTCAAAATAGTCTTTCTAGAGCACGAAATGGCCACTCTGCCATCTACGATTCAGTGCCGGCGTGTGCCCCGACATGGAACCCTTAAACTGTGGCCTCTCCATACTTATGTGGTCATGGACGACCAACACAACCGCCACCATCTCCTCATCATCAGATGAATAATCATCTGAGTCCAAAAGAACATTGTAGAGAAAATACTCATCATCGGTGTCCAATTGTACCTTGGTCAAAGCATTGATCACCTTGCGGGCATTATGGAAGACTCTGGCCGGAGAGTAGCCTCCCAGCGAGAGGAAGTGGCAAAGCTTGGCGGCGCCACGGGAGACAATGTTGGAAATATGCCCTAGAGGCAATGATAAAATAGTTATTATTATATTTCCCGTTTCAAGATAATCGTTTATTATCCATGCTATAATTGTATTGAATGAAAGCATAGATACATGTGTGGATATATAGACAAAACAATGTCCCTAGTAAGCCTCTAGTTGGCTAGCCAGTTGATCAAGGATGGTTAAGGTTTTCTGACCATATGCAAGTGTTGTCACTTGATAACTGGATCACATCATTAGGAGAATGATGTGATGGACAAGACCCAAATTATAAACGTAGCATGTGATCGTGTCATTTTGTTGCTATTGTTTTCTCCGTGTCAAGTATTCATTCCTATGACCATGAGATCATATAACTCACTGACACCGGAGGAATACCTTGTCTGTATAAAACGTCACAATGTTACTGGGTGACTATAAACGTGCTCTACAGGTATCTCCGAAGGTGTCCATTGAGTTAGCATGGATCAAGACTGGGATTTGTCACTCCATGAGACGGAGAGGTATCTCGGGGCCCACTCGGTAATACAATATCACATATAAGCCTTGCAAGAAATGTGACTCAAGTGTATGTCACGGGATCTTCTATTATGGAACGAGTAAAGAGACTTGCCGGTAACGATATTGAAATAGGTATAGAGATACCGACGATCAATTCTCACGCAAGTAACATATCGAATGACAAAGGGAATGTTATACGGGATTATATGAATCCTTGGCACAGAGGTTCAACCGATAAGATCTTCGTAGAATATGTAGGATTCAATATGGACATTCAGGTCCCGCTATTGGATATTGACCGAGGAGTGTCTCGGGTCATGTCTGCATAGTTCTCGAACCCGTAGGGTCTGCACACTTAAAGTTCGGTGACATTTTAGTATAGTTGAGTTATAGGTGGTGGTGACCGAAGATTGTTCGGAGTCCCGTATGAGATCACGGACGTCACGAGGGTTTCCGGAATGGTCTGGAAATGAAGATTGATATATAGGATGGTTTCATTTGGTCACCGGAAAGATTTCGGGCATTACCGGGAGTGTACTGGGAGTGACGAATGGGTTCCGGGTTTTCACCGGTAGGGGCCCACCCACCCGGGAGTGAGCCCAATAGACCTAGGGTGGCACACCAGCCCTTAGTCGGTTGGTGAGGCCATTCTAAGTGTGCTATGGTGCCACAAGGAGAAAAACCAAAGAAAAAAAAAAGAGGGAGTGGGAAGGAAGGAGTGGATTCCTCCTTCCCCAAACCGAATTAGGGTGGGAGTCCACCTCCTCCTCTCTCGGTCGGCACCCTTGAGGTTACCTTGAGCCCCAAGGCTAGCTCCTCCCCTCCTCCTATATATACTGGTGGGTTTAGGGTTTTTGATACACAACTTTGCCACGTGCAACTTAAACCTATACCTCGTAGTTCTTCCTCTAGATCGGATTTCCGCGGAGCTCGGGCGGAGCCCTGCAGGAATAGATCATCACCATCATCGGTGCGCCGTCACGCTGCCGGAGAACTCATCTACTTCCCCGTCTCTCTTTCTGGATCAAGAAGGCAGGGATCGTCATTGAGTTGTAGTAGATGTAATCTCGAGTAGAACACAAAAGTTTTTGTGGGCGTTGATGTTCGATTTTCTGCCCTCCTTAGTCTTTTCTCGATTCGGCGGTATTGTTGGATTGAAGCGGCCCGGAACAACATTACTCGTATGCTTACGAGAGACCGGTTTCATCGACTAACAAGCAACTTGTTGCATAAAGATGACTGGCGGGTGCCTGTTTCTTCAACTTTAGTTGAATTGGAGTTGACCGAGGCGGTCCATGGAGAGAGGTTAAATAGCAATTTGCACATCTCCATTGTGGTTTTTGCGTAAGTAAGATGCGATCATACTAGATACCCATAGTAGCCACGTAAAACATGCAACTACAAATTAGAGGACGTCTAACTTGTTTTTGCAGGGTATGCTTGTGATGTGATATGGCCAAAGACATGATGTGATATATTGGATGTATGAGATGATCATGTTGTAATAGTTAATATTGACTTGCACGTCGATGCTACGGCAACCGGCAGGAGCCATAGGGTTGTCTTTAAACTAACGTTTGTGTTTGCGGATGCGTTTACTATATTGCTAGGTTGTAGCTTTAGTAGTAATAGCATAGATAGCACGACAACCTCGATGGCGGCATGAAGATGGAGATCATGGTGTGGCGCCGGTGATAAGAAGATCATGCCGGTGCTTTGGTGATGGAGATCAAGAAGCATAAGATCATGGCCGTATCATGTCACTTATGAATTGCATGTGATGTTAATCCTTTTATGCACCTTATCTTGCTTAGAACTACGGTGGCATTATAAGGTGATCCCTCACTAAAATTTCAAGATAAAATTGTGTTCTCCTCGACTGTGCACCGTTGCGACGGTTCTCTGTTTCGAGACACCATGTGATGATCGGGTGTGATAGACTCAACGTTCACATACAACGGGTGCAAAACAGCTGCACACGCGGAACACTCGGATTAAACTTGACGAGCCTAGCATGTGCAGACATGGCCTTGGAACACAAGATACCGAATGGTCGAGCATGAAGCGTATAGTTGATATGATTAGCATAGAGATGTTTACCACTGAAACTATACTCAACTCACGTGATGATCGGACTTGAGTTAGTGAATTTGGATCATGCCACACTCAAGTAACTAGAGGGATGTCTATTTGAGTGGGAGCTTATTAGTAAACTGATTAGTTAAACTTTATTTGTCTTGAACATAGTCTAAATCCACTTTGCAATATTTTATGTTGTAGATCAATGGCTCACGCAGTAGCAACCATGAATTTCAATACATTCCCAGAAAAAAGCTAAGTTGAAAGATGATGGAAGCAACTTTGTAGACTGGGCATGTAATCTTAGGCTCATCCTACAAGCTGAGGAAAAGAATTATGTCCTTGATGTTGCGCTAGGAGATGAACCACCCGCTACGTCTGACCAAGATGTTTGAACGCTTGGCAATCACGTAAGGAGGACTACTTAGTAGTTCAATGTGCAGTCTTGTATGGCTTAGAACCGATACTTCAACGATGTTTTGAGCGTCATGGAGCATATGAGATATTCTAGGAGTTGAAGTTTATCCTTCATAAGAACGCTCGGATCGAGAGGTCTGAGACCTCCGATAAATTCTATGCTTGCAAGATGGAGGAGAATTCATCTGTCAGTGAACATGTGCTCAAAATGTCTGGGTACTCAAACCGTCTAGCTGAGCCGAGGATTGAACTCCCGCAGGAGGCTATCACTGACATAATTCTTCAATCACTGCCACCTAGCTATAAGAGCTTTGAGTTGAACTATAACATGCAAGGGATGAACAAGTCACCCGGCGAGTTATTCGCAATGCTGAAAGTCGCAGTGCCAGAACTCCGGAAAGAGCATCAAGTGCTGATGGCCAATAAGACCACTGGTTTCAATAAAAACGGGAAAGGCAAGAAGGGTAACTCCAAGAAGAGCGACAAAACTGTTGCCAATCCGACGAAGAAACCCAAGGCTGGACCTAAGCCAGAAACAGAGTGCTATTATTGCAAGGGGATGGGTCACTAGAAGCGCAACTGCCCCAAGTATTTGGCCGATAAGAAGGCGGCCAAGGAAAAATCAGGTATATGTGATATACATGTTATTGATGTTTACTTAACCAACTGTCATAGTAGTGCCTGGGTATTTGATACCGGTTCTTTTGCTCATATTTGCAACTCGAAGCAGGAACTGCGGAATAAACAAAGGCTCGCGAAGGATGTAGTGACGATGCGCGTGGGAAATGGTTCGAAGGTTGATGCAATCGCCGTCGGCACAGTCTCACTTCAATTACCATCAGGATTAGTTATGAACTTAAATAATTGTTATTTAGTGCGTGCGTTAAGCATCAACATTATATCTGGATCTTGTTTACTGCGAGACGGTTACTCATTTAAGTCAGAGAATAATGTTTGTTCTATTTTTATGAGTAATATCTTTTATGCTCATGCACCCAATCTGAGGGGTTTGTTCATATTGAATCTTGATTGTGATGACACACATATACATAACACTGAGACCAAAAGATGTAGAGTTAACAATGATAGTGCCACGTTTTTGTGGCACTGCCGCTTAGGTCATATTGGTGTAAACCGCATGAAGAAACTCCATAGCGATGGGCTTTTGGAGTCACTTGATTTTGAATCAGTTGACACGTGCGAACCATGCCTCATGGGCAAGATGACTAAGACTCCATTCTCCGGAACAATGGAGCGTGCAAGTGACTTGTTGGAGATCATACATACTGATGTGTGCGGTCCAATGAGTGCGGTGGCGCGCGGCGGATATCGTTATTTTCTTACCTTCACTGATGATTTGAGTAGGTATGGATATATCTACTTGATGAAGCACAAGTCTGAAACGTTTGAGAAGTTCAATATATTTTAAAGTGAAGTTGAAATCATCGTAATAAGAAGATCAAGTTCCTACGTTCTGATAGAGGGGGCGAATATTTGAGTTTCGAGTTCAGTACTCACTTAAGACAATGTGGAATCATTTCACAGTTGACTCCGTCTGGAAGACCACAACGTAACGGTGTGTCTGAACATCGTAATCATACTTTGTTAGATATGATGCGATCTATGATGTATCTTTCCGATTTGCCGTTATCGTTTTGGGGTTATGCATTAGAGACAGCTGCATTTACTTTAAATAGGGCACCGTCAAAATCCGTTGAGACAACACCATATGAGCTATGGTATGGCAAGAGGCCAAAGTTGTCATTTCTTAAAGTTTGGGGATGCGATGCTTATTTCGAAAAGCTTCAGCCTGAAAAGCTGGAACCCAAAGTGGAAAAAGGCTTCTTGATAGGTTACCCAAAGGAGACTGTTGGGTACACCTTCTATCTCAGATCCGAGGGCAAAGTGTTTGTTGCTAAGAACGGAGCTTTTCTTGAGAAGGAGTTTCTCTCGAAAGAATTGAGTGGGAGGAAGATAGAACTTGATGAGGTTGTAGAACCTCTACTCCTTGTAGATGGTGGCGCAGGGCAGGGGGAAACCTCTGTTGAGGCAACGCCGGTTGAGGAGGAAGTTAATGATGATGATCATGAAACTTTGGATCAAGTTACTCTCAGACCTCGCAGGTCGACAAGATCATGTACTGCTCCTGAGTGCTATGGTAATCCTGTCTTATCTATCATGTTGTTAGACAACAATGAACTTCTGAATTTTGAAGAAGCAATGGTGGGCCCGGATTCCAACAAATGGCTGGAGGCCATGAAGTCCGATATAGGATCTATGTATGAAAACAAAGGACTGCCTGAAGGTCGCAATGCTATTCAGAACAAATGGATCTTTAAGAAGAAGACGGACGCGGACGGTAATGTGACTGTTTATAAATCTTGACTTGTGGCATAGGGTTTTTCACAAGTTCAAGGAGTCGACTATGATGAGACATTCTCACCGGTGGCGATGCTTAAGTCCATCTGAATCATGTTAGCAATAGCTGTATTTTTCGATTATGAAATGTGGCAGATGGATGTCAAAACGGTGTTCCTTCACGGTTTTCATAAGGAAGAGTTGTATATGATGCAACCCGAAGGTTTTGTCGATCCAAAGAATGCTAACAAAGTGTGCAAGCTACAGCGATCCATTTATGGACTGGTGCAAGAATCTCGGAGTTGGAATAAGCGCTTTGCTGATGTGATCAAAGCATTTGGGTTTATACAAGTTGTTGGAGAATCTTGTATTTACAAGAAAGTGAGTGGCAGCTCTGTAGCATTTCTAATAATATATGTGGATGACATATTGCTGATTGGAGACAATGTGGAGTTTTTAGAGAGCATAAAAGATTACTTGAACAAATGTTTTCAATGAAAGACCTAGGATAAGTTGCTTACATATTAGGCATTAAGATTTATAGGGATAAATCGAGGCGCCTAATAGGAATTTCACAAAGCACATACCTTGATAAAGTTTTGAAGAAGTTCAAAATGGAGCAGTCCAAGAAGGGGTTCTTGCCAGTATTACAAGGTATAAAGTTGAGTAAGACTCAGTGTCTAGTAACTGCGGAAGATAGAGAAAAGATTAGTACTGTCCCCTATGCTTCAGCCATAGGGTGTATCATGTATGCAATGTTGTGCACTAGACCAGACGTCAGCCTGTCCATAAGTATGGGAGGCAGGTTTCAAAGTAATCCAGGAGTGGATCACTTGACAGTGGTCAAGAATATTCTGAAGTACCTGAAAATGACTAAGGGAATGTTTCTCGTTTATGGAGGTGATGAAGAGCTCGTCTTAAAGGGTTTAGTCGATGCAAGCTTTGACACTGATCCGGATGACTCTAAGTCTCAAACCGGATACATATTTATTCATAATGAGGGTGCGGTAAGCTGGTGCAGTTCCAAGTAAAGCATCGTAGAAGATTCTACATGTGAAGCGGAGTACATGGCTGCCTCGGAGGCAGCTAAGGAGGGTGTCTGGAAGAAGTAGTTCATGACATATCTTGGAGTTGTGCCGAGCGCACTAAATCCAATAACTCTGTTATGTGACAACACTCGTGCCATTGCTCTAGTGAAGGAACCAAGGTTTCACAAAAGACCAGACACATCAAATGACGCTTCAACCTCATCCGCGACTACGTCAAAGGAGAGGACGTAAATATTTGCCAAGTGCACATGGATCTGAATGTAGTAGATCCGCTGACTAAACCTCTTCCATGAGCGAAGCATGATACACACTAGAACTGTATGGGTGTTAGATTCATTCCAATGTAAATCACATAGGAATGTGAGACTAGATTATTGACTCTAGTGCAAGTGGGAGACTGTTGGAAATATGCCCTAGAGGCAATGATAAAATAGTTATTATTATATTTCCTATTTCAAGATAATCGTTTATTATCCCGGCTATAATTGTATTGAATGAAAGCATAGATACATGTGTGGATATGTAGACAAAACAATGTCCATAGTAAGACTCTAGTTGGCTAGCCAGTTGATCAAGGATGGTTAAGGTTCTCTGACCACCTGTAAGTGTTGTCACTTGATAACTAGATCACATCATTAGGAGAATGATGTGATGGACAAGACCCAAATTATAAATGTAGCATGTGATCGTGTCATTTTGTTTCTATTGTTTTTTGCGTGTCAAGTATTCATTCCTATGATCATGAGATCATGTAACTCACTGACACCGGAGGAATACCTTGTGTGTATCAAACGTTACAACGTTACCGGTTGACTATAAAGGTGCTCTACAGGTATCTCCGAAGGTGTCCGTTGAGTTAGCATGGATCAAGACTGGGATTTGTCACTCCGTGTGACGAAGAGGTATCTCGGGGCCCTCTCGGTAATATAACATCACATATAATCCTTGCAAGCAATGTGACTCAAGTATCTCGGGATCTTCTATTATGAAACGAGTAAATAGACTTGCCGGTAACGAGATTGAAATAGGTATAGAGATACCGACGATAAAATCTCGGGTAAGTAACATACCGAAGGACAAAGGCAATGTTATACGGGATTATATGAATCCTTCGCACAGAGGTTCAACCTATAGGATCTTCATAGAATATGTAGGATCCAATATGTACATCGAGGTCCCGCTATTGGATATTGACCGAGGAGTGTCCCGGGTCATGTCTGCATAGTTCTCGAACCCGCAGGGTCTGCACACTCAAGGTTCGGTGACGTTTTAGTATAGTTGAGTTATAGGTGTTGGTGACCGAAGGTTGTTCGGAGTCCTGGATGAGATCACAGACATCATGAGGGTTTCCGGAATGGTCCAGAAACAAAGATTGATATATAGGATGGTTTCATTTGGTCACCGGAAAGATTTCGGGCATTACCGGGAGTGTACCGGGAGTGATGAATGGGTTCCGGGTTTTCACCGGGAGGGGCCCACCCACCCGGGAGTGATCCCAATAGCCCTACGGTGGCGCACCAGCCCTTTGTGGGATGGCAAGGCCAGCACAAGTGGGCTATGGCGCCACAAGGAGAAAAAAAGAAAAAAATAGGGAGGTGGGAAGGAAGGAGTGGACTCCTCCTTCCCCAAACCGAATTGGGGTGGGAGTCCACCTCCTCCTCTCTCCGCCGGTGCTCTTGGGGCTCCCTTGAGCCCCAAGGTTAGCCCCTCCCCTCCTCCTATATATACTGGTGGTTTTAGGGTTTTTGAGATACAACTTTGCAACGTGCAACTCAAACCTATACCTCGTAGTTCTTCCTCTAGATCGGATTTCTGTAGAGCTCGGGCGGAGCCCTGCAGAAATAGATCATCACTATCACTAGCGCGCCGTTACGCTGCCGGAGAACTCATCTACTTCCCCGTCTCTCTTGCTGGATTAAGAAGGCGGAGATCGTCATCGAGCTGTACGTGTGCTGAACGCGGAGGTGTCGTCCGTTCGGTGCTAGACCGGGACGAATCGTGGGACGACGGTGATTTGAATCACGAAGTTGTACCACTACATCAACCGCATTTATTAACGCTTCCCGCTTAGCGATCTACAAGGGTATGTGGATCCTATCTCCCTCTCGTAGATGGACATCACCATGATAAGTCTTCGTGTGCGTAGGAATTGTTTTGTTTCCCATGCAACGTTCCCCAACAGACAAGGCTGCCGAAAGGTGAGTCTATGGGAGATGGCTTGCGGCGATGGTGGAACGAGCGACAAGGGTGGGAGGTGGGCCGGGCGGGGGGGGGGGGGGGGGGGCGGGTGGGTGATTTGGATGCGAAGGAGGAAGAGGAGACCAACGTACGTGCTACCGACTGGCGGGCCAGGGGAAGAGAAGGATGCACGATACACGTGTCTGCTTCCTGTCTGCAGCGACACATATGCCGCCCGAATTTGGGCCTGGAATGTGTCGCGTGCGGACGAGAAACGTATGCACGTCCATTTGGATCGGCGCATTGGGCCAACTTTTGTGTCCACCCTGACCCAAACGGGCACGGGCTGGCAGAATGGGCCGCCCGATTGCAGATGCTCTAACACGCCCACGCAAACACTGGACGTGCATGTTCGCTTTTCTTATTTGGGCCGGTCTGTGCGTCCAACGGTAACAATGCATTGTTCCTCGTGGACTAAAAAAATATAAGTTCAAAACATGCACATAAATGGAACATAAATAAAAAATAAAACGATTAGGTAACCACTGGCCAAAGTCCACGTAAACATAAATTAAGAACACATGTGCCTCCGAGCCGCCCTACACATTGTGGTAGGCACCGCCATCGTCCGTGGTGGTGAGGTTGACAAAGTCCGGTGGCGGACACACCTGAGGGAAGGCCTGATGCCACATCGCATGTGTCGTCTGTGACGTGTGCTGCGCTAGCGGATCTAATGCGCGTCGCATGCGTTCATCCTCCCGTTGTGCCAAGCGCTTCCGACAGTCCTCCCCCTTGCACTCTATGTGCATGCGCTGCTTACCATCTTCCCGCTCCTTTGCTAGAGCACGGACTCTATAGTGCTGGGGGTACGACCACTACTAGGAAAAGGGCTATAGATGATATAGACACTAATGGCGCACCAGACAAGTAGTGTGCCACTACTATATAGTAGTGGCGCACCATGTGCATGTGTGCCATTAGTGTGATGGATACTAATGGCGCACCACACACTCGGTGCGCCACTACTATTTTTGTTGTTGCAAAACTACTAATGGCGCACCACCAGCTGGTGCGCCATTAGTAACCAGGGTTACTAATGGCGCATCTGTAGGTGGTGCGCCACTACTATAACTTTTTTTCTTCTGTAAAACTACTAATGGCGCACCATCAGATGGTGCGCCATTAGTAACCAGGGTTACTAATGGCGCATATGTAGGTGGTGCGCCATTAGTAACCTGGGACCACCTAGATATTTTGGACGGCCACCTGCGACACTCACTTTACGCACTTTCATTCTCTCCACCTCCTCCTCCAAGCTTGTCTCGGGTGCCTCCTCCTCCTCACCTCATTTGCATCATAGATTCACCCAAATTAAGTGGTTAAATTACCTTTTTCTGATAGGTAAGTAAGGGGAAAGCTTTTATGTTATAGATCTACTTTTTTATCCCTCCAACAACGTGCACATGCACTTTTTATGGCCTAGCTAGATCTACGTATGTTTGTGGTGTTGCATATATGTTTGTGTTTGCAGGTACCGGTATTTGAAATGCGATAGTTGCCAATATTTTGCCGGAATGTTGGTTCATTCCCGTTTCGGCGAGAATTTGGCACTATGCAATCTTTTTTGTCCTATTTTTAGGCAAAGTCATGCCAAATTTTTTTTTGGTTCTAAAATATCGTTTTGCTCTACTCCGCAGGCGACCATGGTCCGCACGATGACCGAAGGCATTGTGAATAGGTTTTTGAGCTCCGCGAAGGCCGAGATGCTTCAAAAGAACGAGACGGAGATAAGATGCCCGTGTCGAAGATGCAAGCTGAAGAGCCTTATGGACCTGGATTCCGTAAAGGTGTGGGACCACCTGCTCTTGCTTGGTTTCATGGATGGCTATCAGTGACAAGGTGATGAAGATGATTATGAAGTCGTCCATGGGGGTCGGGCAAGAAATGAGGAAGGGCATGAGCAAGACAACCGCGGCGAGGGCGAGCGGGAAGACGAAGAATCTCCAGGACACGGTCATCATGTAGAAGATGCCGGACATGATGATGAGGAAGATGCCGGAGCAGACGAAGGGCATGATCATGAAGATGAAGATGCTGGAGCAGACGACGATGGACCATCGATGGCCTGGGTGCAGGACCCTCATATTCAAGAGCTGCTTCTCAAGCAGACGGGTAACGCAAGAGCTGCCGCCCGAGAGAAAGCCAAGCTGGAGAAACTGGAGATAGACGCGGTTACTCCATTGTATGAAGGATGCAGGCTCGAGGATACCCGCCTGAAAGTAATGCTCATGGCTCTACAGATGAAGGTAAAACACAAAATGACCGACGCATGCTTCGACGAGAACATGTCATTCTGGCACGAACGTCTTCCCAAGGGGAACAAGTGCCCGACCAGTTTCGAGGAGGCAAAGAAAATCGTGTGTCCTCTAGATTTACCGCACGTGAAATACCATGTGTGCATGAAGAATTGCATCATTTATCGGGACGAGCACGTGGAGTCTACCACATGTCCGGTGTGCGGTGTCAATCGATACAAGAAGAGGAAGAAAGCTCCTCGAAAAGTGGTGTGGTACTTTCCGATCATTCCTCGTCTGCAGCGGTGTTTCGCGGACCCTAAGGTAGCAAAGCTCCTACGTTGGCACGCGGATAGGCAGGAGAAAAAGCGAGAAGATGACGGAAATGATCCGTAGATAAATAAAAAAGACAAGATGCTGAGTCACCCTAAGGATGCGAGCCAATGGCAAGCGTTGAACTTCAAATACCCAGAATTTGGGGACGACCCAAGGAACATCATGCTGGGCGCGAGCACCGATGGAGTCAATCCGTTTGGCAGCCAGAGAAGCACACATAGCACCTGGCATGTGTTTGTGTGGATGTACAACCTTCCCCCCTGGTTGTGCATGAAGAGGAAGTACATTCACATGAGTATGCTAATTGAAGGGCCGAAACAACGAGGGAATCACATCAATCTGTATCTAGGGCTGCTGAAAGAGGAGCTAGACACGCTGTGGAAAACGCCAGCCAATACGTGGGACGCCGCAGAGAAAGAATATTTCCCTATGAGAGTCGCACTGCTCACGACGGTGCACGACTTTCTCAGTTACGGATATGTCGCGGGGCAGGTGGTCCACGGATTTTCTGGATGCGTTAGGTGCATGGACGAAACAATGTATCGCCAGCTAGATAAAGATCCCGGGTCTTTGAAAACCGTGTTCATGGGACATCGAAGGTGGCTTCGCGATGATGACTCATGGAGAAAACGCAAGGATCTGTTCGATGGTGAAACCGAACCTCGAAGACGCCCCCTTATGAGGAGCCGTGAGGAAATATACGAGTTGTTAAGAAATTGGAAAGAGTGCCCACCACCGGGAAAGGCGCCACAGCCGGGAAAGAAGCAAAAGGCGCCAGAGCCGCTGCTGAAGGTATGGAAAACGAGGTCTGTTTTCTCGGACTTGCCGTATTTGAAGATCCTTCGTGTGCCTCACAGCCTTGATGTCATGCATATCACGAAGAACGTGTGCGAGAGACTCCTTGGTACCCTGCTCAACATGCCAGAGAGGACCAAAGATGGGCCGGAAGCAAGGGCAGACTTGAAATCAATGGGCATCAGGGAGGAGCTTCACGCTAATAATGATGATGATGAGGCGAAGCAGGACACGGGAAGTCGTCGCAAAGGCAAAAAGGCCAAGAAGACCGGCAATGACTTCCCTCCCGCGTGCTTCACTCTAAGTCAGGAGGAGATCGATCGGTTTTTCACCTGCCTCGTAGGAGTAAAGCGTCTTTATGGTTACGCGGGGAAGATAAGCAGATACCTAGACTCAGCGAAGCAAAAGTTCAGCGGGATGAAATCTCACGACTGTCACGTGCTGATGACGCAGATACTTCCAGTTGCAATCTGTGGGATCATGGACGCGCACGTCCATGAAACGCTATTTGGCCTATGCAAGTTTTTCGACGTCATCTCTCGAAAGTCAGTTGGCGTGAGGCAACTCAGAAGGCTATAGGAAGAGATCGTGGTGATACTATGCGAGCTTGAGATGTACTTCCGGCCCGCATTCTTCGACGTTATGGTGCATCTGCTGGTCCATATCGTGGGGGATATCATACAACTCGGGGCGACGTTCCTGCACAGCATGATACCGTTCGAAAGGATGAATGTTGTCATCAAAGGATACGTTCGCAACATGTCACTTCCAGAGGGAAGCATAGCCAGGGGCTTTCTGACCGAAGAGTGCATCTCCTACTGCACGAATTATCTAGGCATCGAGAACCCCGTTGGTCTGCCCATCAACAGGCACTTCGGCAGGCTCCTTGGATGGGGTCACCGTGAGGGTCGCCGCGAAATGCATGTCGACTTCGAGGGTCGACTCGCCGACTTTGAAAGAGCAAACCTAGTCGCGCTACAACACATAGACGTGGTCGATCCTTGGGTGGTAGAGAACACAACCTTTATTGAGAAGACATACAATGACCGAGGCCAACAGAGGACAGACGGAGATATAATCAAAGAGCACAACTCATGTTTCATGCATTGGTTCAAGAAGAAGCTTCTATCGTACCCTTTACATGAGGATTCTTCTGTGGAAGAACAACTCATATTCGCCTTGTCACAGGGCGCCGAGCACAACCTGATGACGTATGAGGTGTACGATATCAACTGCTACACATTCTACACCGAGGGAAAGGACATGAAGAGCGATGGTTATCAGAACTCCGGGGTAACGATGGAATCCTACACCGGTAACGACAAGGACAGATACTACGGAAGGATCGAGGAGATCTGGGAGCTCAGCTACGCTGGAGAGAAGGTCCCGATGTTCCGTGTAAGATGGGCCAAGAGCGTCATAAAAGAAGACCGGTATTTCACCACCATGGTTATACCCGAAGCCAAATCCAAGACCGCGGGCGCAAACGTCACCCCGAAAAATGAGCCATGGGTACTGGCTTCCCAAGTGGACCAATGCTTCTTCATTACCGACCCGCCAAAGCCCGTTCGTGTTGTCGTGAGGAGAGGCAAAAGGAAGATCATCGGAATGGATGGAGTCGCCAATGAGCAAGACTTCGACAAGTACGGCGAGCAGAAGATGGAACATGACGACGACGATGAAGTACCAGTATACACTACAAGAAGAAGCAGGACCACCCTACCTAAAGGACATCCGTTCAAGAGAAGAACTCCATTTACGAAAAATAAGGACAAGAAGAGTGTGAACAGATAGCTAGCTAAGATCGATTGTATTTAAATTGTAGCCTTCATTTCTCGATTGTATTTTGACATTTTCAAATTTGATGATATTTTTTCATATTCAATATGAAAAAATATTGAATATTCATGAGGACACTCGATCTCGATCCCCCTCCATCTCGATCGCTATCCCCCCTCCCAAGACCCCCCTCGCCGCCGAGCACCCCCCGCACCCTCCCCCGCTCCACCGCCGCCGACGAACCCCCCGCACCCTCGCCCGCTCCATCGCCGCCGCGCACCCACCGCACCCTCCCCTACTCCACCACCGTCGACGACCCCCCACACCCTCCCCAGCTCACCCCCTGTTATTGAATATCTGATCGACATGATCGTGAGCGAGCAGTGGCCGTACGTACGTGACCCATGCATCAACACTGGACGTACGTCACACTGGGTGGATAAGCGCCGTTGGTTTTAGAGTAGACCATGCTTATCTATCTCTACACATGTGCTTCCAATCAAATTAAGTGGCAAAGATGTATTTGGTCAGCCATTAACATTTCTATGCTAAAAAAACATTTATATGCTAAAAGCACCACCGACCTTACACTTGATTTCAGGCAGGAATCAACTGTTGACAGGTAATTTACATTTGTAAGTTAAATGCAGGTGTAAAATTTTACACCCATTTCAAACAGGGCCTAAAATGGATATGTGGCTTTTGTTGAAATCTTTACTCAACAACTTTCACTTCTATACAGGCTCGAATATAGATATGCATGGGTGTATCATGCCTAAATAGGCAAATTTATTTCTTTATTTCTGACATGGACTGGCAAATATTATGATCTACAATATATACTAGCTAGCTAGTGTCATTGTTTACGTACAAAATGAAGAAAATGCCTTCCACTTCAATAAAAATTGATGGCGTATATTTGGGGCATCTCGTGTGCTCCGGTGAAAAGTATCACCTTTTCTGTTATGATTTATGAACCTGTCAAACAATTATTGGAGAAGCGCGGTGAAGAGAATGATTGACAAAGGTGATTGTTATGAGAAGATCAAGGCGAAAAATCCTTGGATCTGCGATGATGACTACAAGGAGTTCAAGATCAAGTGCGAGAGCAAGGAAATCGCGGAATGAAGTCAGTGGGGAAAGAAATGCGGGAGTTGAACTTAGGGGTCCACCAACTCGGTGCCGGCGGTTATAGAGTGGCGGAACCTATATGGGACAAGGAGGACGCGGAGCATGCCGAGCAAGGCCTACCACCGCGCTTCAAGAAATACGGTGACAAGCAGACCAGGAACTATGTCAGGGCCCGGTACAAGGTGGACCTGGTAACAAAGGAGCTTACCACGGATGCGAAGACCAGGGCGCTTGAGCTTGTCCTGGTAAGGAATACACCCCTGTGTAATTAGCTCCGTATGGTTGCATTCTAATTAATGAAGCCAAATTTCTAAATGGTTCACATTCCTTCTGCAGGACACTGAAAGCAGTAGCGCGGGGTCGTCTCAGAGCTCCCATTGGGACACCAATTTTAAATAGGGCGTTCAACGTAATGAAAAACAAGGATAAGTCCAGTAAGCCGTCGTCAGCTGGTCGTGTGGCCGGTAAAGGCTTGTCCACGAAATGGTCGTCATACTATAACGCTGGTGGGCGAAAGGAGAGAAATACCAACTTGGAAAGCCAGTCGCGCGAGGTTCAAGAACTCAAGGCACAAGGGGCGCGGATTCCGGAGATGGTCCAAGAGCTAGTGCAACACCAAGTGGGAGGGGTGATCACCGCCATTGTGCCTACCTTGATTGAGGGGCTGCAAGCGTGGATTGCGGGCGGCCAACAGGGGCCGCCCCCGATTCCCAGCTTCACGGCCAGCAACTCGCACAACGCGCAGGCGGCACCAATGGTGTCTCCGGCGCCGGTGCCATTTGTGTCTTCGGCGCCGGCACGGGCATTGGAGCTTATTAATGCACCGGGGTGTGCGAAGAATACGCCGGCCGGCACCTCGGCAGCAAGCGGCCCCTCCGTAACTTGCACGCCCGCTGTTGGCGGTGCCTCGACATTAGCCGAGCTCGACGCCATCACGGTAACTAAGCCTCTCTCGGCCGATGACTTCATCTCCTTGCCTTTGACTAGGCATCCCTAGACGCCCTACATGTTTTCACAGGGCGTCGGCGCCGACGTTCCATGAACTCTCCTGCACTTCGTGGGCGGCGAGTTGATCGATGTCGCCAAGGGCATAATTGTTCAACCGGGCAACCCCGTGTTCCACGGCAAACCGATGCCACCCACCATGTATAGGGTTCAACTGGTTCGGGTGCTACCAGGCTGCGATGACTTGTTACCTCCGTTCCACCCCGCTGGGGCCAACAAAGATGATGTGATGACCCTTAGCGCTTGCTTATGCTGGCCCTTGCTTTGGCCGAAGAGCCAGATTCGTTTGGGGGCGGGGGACACCACCCCACAGACAATACCGCCAGTCGTGCCGGCGCCAAGCCATGGCAAGACCGCCGCAATGCTACCGGACATGCATATGGCACAGGATCTGAACATGCATATGGCACAGGATCCGGACGACGACGACGACGATGGTACATTTACCAAGGTCAATAAGTACATTGCCGAACATGGGTACGGTGAGGAATTCTTGGGGCCTCCTTCTCAAGAACCCAACCCTGCAAAAGACGACCGCGATCTAGCTGGTACCGCGGAGAAACCCAATTACAATAGGCGTTGTGTGGCGTTCAGTTTTGAGGAGACGCCTCGAGCTGCCGCCTTCACCGAGCCTCAGATAGCCGAGGTGCGAAATATTATCAGCCCCAGCACACTCAAGAAGGTGGTCTCTGAGCAGAACTCGATCCCATTACATCAGTAGAAGAAGGGACGAAAAAGAATGACTAACAAGGGTGCGAGCCAGCCGGCACCGAGTACGATCCGTGCTCTGGACGGGCCACCTTCACCTAAGGATATCTTGAGGAGGGTGCATGTGGCGGGTAGGGCGATGCTACCGACTAATCTGCTCAATGCTGCAACCGGTGCTATGCGGAGTCTGCATGACAGTGTTCTTTGTTTGGATAAGCGGCGTCTCTCCGACAATAATGTGGCATACCCGGTTTTCGTGGCCAAGGTGCCAGAGGGCAAGGGCTTTGTTGATAGCGCCATCGGGGGTATGATCGTCCTGCGGTTTGCTGACATCTTCGCTATATTTAACCTTCATCCGTTGCACTACACCTTCGTTCGGCTATTTTCGCTGAGTATGGAGATGCGGATCATTAGAGACAAGACCCCGGACCTAGTGATAGTTGACCCCTTCTATATGCGTGCCAAGATCTTGGGCAGCGCCGGGGACCGGCAAGTCGCGAGTTCATACCTCGAAGGCGTCATTCTGGCAAACCCAGATAAGGATAACTTGCTCGTGCCTTACTTTCTCGGGTAAGTTATCCCCTCATCCCCCCGTAACATATGATTTCTTAGATTTTGATCGTTTTTTTAACATTCCTTGTTTTGTGCAGTGACACACGTTGCACACTCATCCTCTTAAGCCCGAAATATTCCACGGCCACGTATTTCGACTCGGACCTTCACTAGAAAAAAGACTACACAAATATCTACAAAGTTCTTGATGAAGCTCTTCCCGGCTACGTCAGATCTGGAGGCACCTTCAGCAGGACAAGTCTTAGGTACGGCAAGAACGTGTTCACCCACAATACGATGTTCCCCTGCGTCAAGCAGCCGCCTGGCAGTCAGAAGGATGCCTACTACGCCCTCCATCACATGCGGGCGATCATACGGGACAGTAATCACCTTCGGCTACCAAATAATCTCAAAGATTGGGCCACACACTTGTCAACAATCCAGGATGCGGACATCACACAAGAATTCTTTCCCATCCAGTCGGAGTTTGCGGAAATCATCCATCAAGATGTCCTTCGTACCTCGGGGTAGTTCTACCTCAGATTTCAATAGTCCAATAGTGAGATAGATACAATGCTACAAATGCAGGTTGACAACGACCGCGATTTCATGACCATCACGAAAGACAGCGGCTTCATCAACGTTCCCGTGAATTGCTACTAATTCATGTTGTAATATTAAACTTTAATGGACTTGTATGTCTCTTTGGTTTGGACAGTCGTTCAACTTATATGTAATCGATGCTATTTATTAGTAGGACCATGAATCGTGGTGTTATAGTTGTAATATTAAACTTTAATGAACTTGTATGTCTCTGTGAATTGCTACTAATGTTTTGTTTGGCTAGTGCATAGAGATGCCATCGTATGTCATGTACAAGGGTAAGGTTCCCGGAGTCTACGACGACTGGGAGGAGTGTCGGAGATAGGTTCACCGATTCAGCAGTAGCAGTTACAAAGAGTACACCACAAGGGCGGATGCGGAAGTTAGATACGCGTGCTATCTAGCGGGAGAGAGGAGGGAGCGTTGGAGGAACCGGATGAAGACCAGTTTCATCGCGATTATGCTCATCGTGATGACCGCAACTCTCTTTTATGTGATGGTAGTTTACATGATCGATATCGACTTGTAGTGTGAAGACAAACTCGCTACTCGCCGTCTCGAGACTTCTAATGTTCTAACTTTGTTCGGTATTTTAAATTCGGAGACTAATATGATGAATTGTATTCGGAGACTAATCTTCTATTGTATTCGATAAATCTGTTGTTTATATGTTGTGCTCTCTATATTCTGTGCAATAATATGTTTTGTAATCTGTGCAAGTATCAGAAAAAATACCTAATATTCATACTAGTGGTGCACCACTCAGCACTTTAGTGGCGCACTGCAAAAGCACACTAGTGGCGCATCGTCAACTAGTGCACCATTAGTAAGCCAGAGCACATGGGTAAATATGGCCCTGGGAGGCATACTAATGGCGCACCGTGAGCTATACTAATGGAGCACTTCCTGGTGCGCCATTAGTATACCAGATACTAATGGCTCACCATGAGCTATACTAATGGCGCACTTCTTGGTGCGCCATTAGTATACCAGATACTAATGGCGCACCATTAGCTATAATAATGGCGCACTGCAATTAGTAAAAAATTCTAATGGCATGATGCTAGTGGCGCACCTGTAGTGCGCCATTAGTAGCCAAAACAGGTGCGCCACTAGCAGGCCTTTTCCTAGTAGTGGACGCCTCCTGCTCCGTGGTCGCGCCCAGCCACATGGGCGACTCGCTAACCCACTCACGAATGCACCCATGCCAGTGGTATCGCTCGTCGTAAGGAGGGGGTGGTGGAGTCGGTGTGGGATCGGGGAGAGGCGGTGGTGGCAGGAGTAGGCACAGTCCTCCATGGCGGATAGCTAGAGGGCCTCATCCATGGCAGACCCACGTGTGTCCTCCTCACGTTGGGTTTTAGTGCTTAAACCGGTGGATCTCGAGTAGGGGGTCGTGACTTGGTAATCTTGGCACGATTGTAATAGCATGTAAATGGGACACGTTATTTACCCAGGTTCGGGCTTTCTCAAAGAGGTAAAACCCTATGTCCTTCTTATATTATATTGATTATGGATGTGGTACAAAGTACATGATGTTCTACCTCGAGATCATACGAATGAATTGTCTCTACCTCTATGGTCTAAACCCCTTGGCTTATATAGTCATCGAGGGTATATAGGGTTACAAGTATGTCGGATACATCTAGAGATAACATGCCAATCATTCAATTATTCCTTGGAGTATGAGAAAGTCTTCGGAGGTTCCCATCTTGATCGCACTATGGTCTATGAGCACATGGACCATTCTTCAAATGTCGGTGGGTCCTCGGCCCGGCCCATGAGGGGAAGGTTGTTGTGGTGAATACCCCAAATCGAGGACACTGTTAGTAGCCACATAACTTGTCTTCAAGTCGAGGACGTTAACTAGCTCCTAGTGACAATTTTTATCTTCTAGTCTTCGGCTTCATAGGCAAGTTCTATCCTCCAACCTTGGCTCTTGTGACCGAGGATATATTACGATCCGAAGTCTTCTAGTATTTATCATTGGCTTCTTTTGTAATGACGTATTTTGGTATAGTAAAGGGCATATTTTAATAAGACCCTCCTCCAAATAGTTTTAATGGATCCAAAAACCATTTTGAACTTAAAATCCAAATCTTGCCACATGGGGGGGGGGCAAAAACCCATTGAGTAATGCCCTGGAATTTTTCAGCCAAAAACCAAAATATTGTCGCTTGCCCTGACACCGAACTGTCTCAGCAATAGCCACCACTTGAGAATAGGTTGTTTTTATTGGCATGTCTCATTGATAAACGAATCATGCCACGGACTTCCAAGGTTATTATTAACAAAAACCCTTAACTTATTTGCGCATATATTGCACAAAACTTGGGGAACCGGCAATTTTTACCGCAAGGCATGGTGACACTTAGTATTTTACTGATCTATAAAAGGGAAGTGATAGATGTAATGCACCCCACACATTCATTCTCGCTCGGCCGCTAAGAACTCTCACCAGCCAAAGCACCCCGAGATATGTTTCATGCACTACTTACCCACTTCCCCCTTCATCCACCTCGAGAACATGACTGACAAGGGGAAATGTGTTGCCACTCCGGTATCCGAGGAGAAGAATGCCATCAAGAGAGGACAGTGGATGCCTTCCAACATCACGGTCAGCACCATCATTGACTTCCAGGCTGACGAATACCTTCCACCCCATGGGGCTGCTAAATGCCACTCTCCCGTGGGCGCACGCGAGATCTGCTCGGCCTCCTCCTTCCCTACTCCTTGATACTCGTGATCTGCGTTGGGTTTTCCATGAAGTGGAACGGGTTATCGCATCACAAAATGGGTAAGTATTTCCCTTAATTATGAAACCAAGGTTTATTGAATCAATAGGAATATCAACCACAACCATCTTCAGTGACTGCACACAAAAGAACAAACAACTTGCGCCCCACGCGGGCAAGAGGGTTGTCAATGCTCTTGTCTTATCATTTGCAAGAAAGTGAGGTGTGTGGATAATTTTAGATAGCAAGATAAAATAAAAATAAGTAAATGATAGCAAGGTAATGGTTTTATCAGTATGTTGTGCATAGACCGAGGGGTCGTAGCTTTCCCTAGTGTCATATCTCATGGAAAAATAGCATACACCGGGTAAACAAATTAGTGTTGGGCAATTGGCAGAAAAGCGTATAGTTATGTGATATTCACGACAACGATCATGTGTATATATACATCATGTCCATAAACAAATAGGCCGACTCTTTCCTGCACCTATTACTATTGCTTCACTTCAAGAGAGCTTCTATATTTGCCTCTCTATGTATTAAGTTCATGACGACTGAAGTAATGCATGGAGTAAGATAACATGATGTAGAGAAAGTAAACTCAAGCAATATGAATAAACCCCATCTTTTATCCTTAGTAGCAGCAACACAAAGATGCATCTTGTATTCTTTTGTCACCGGGATATAAAAATTCACCAAGTTGAACCTACTACAATCCACCTCTCTCACCAAAGAAATATCCATCTAGTTGGCCAAACTATTTCAATAGATCGAAGAGAATTATGAATCAATCATAATCATGCACATAAGAATCGTATAAGCATTCAGAGGTGACTCAAAGATTTATCAAAATAATCTGAACATAAACCCTCAATTTATCGGATCGCAAGAAACGCACCTCACAAAAGTGAATTACATCATGTGTATCAAAGCGAAGATGCGTTGATCATTGTATTGAGATCCAAAATAGAGAGATTGCCATCTAGGTACTGCTATGGACCCGTAGGTCTATGGTGAACTACTCACACATCATCGTGAGGGGAACAAGGTTGATGAAGAGGCCCTCCATGGTAGATCCCCCTGCACAGGGTGCTGAAACGGAGCTCTAGATGGCCTCCCACCGGAATAGTGACTTGCGGCGGCGTAAAAAGTGTTTCGGGACTTGCTTTGGTGTTTTTAGGGTAGATGTGAATTTATAAGCCAAAGAATAGAGTCGGGAGGGCCACGAGGGAGGCATAAGCTATCAGGGCCCCCCGAGGCCGCCCTGTTAGCTTGTTGGACTCTCGTGAGGCCTCGAGCCTTCATCCTATGCTCGTTGGTCTTCTTTTGGTCCACTCAAAATCACGAAAAACTATCAGGGTAATTGGACCTCGTTTGGTATGGAAAATCTGCAAACTGAAAAAAAACGTAGAAAACAAGAATAGACACTGGGAACTCAGTCAATAGGTTAGTGCTCAAAAATAATATAAAAATGTAAATAAATACCCCAAAAGCATACTATAATGATAATATATCAACATGGAACAATGAAAAATTATAGATACATTGGGGACGTAACAAGCATCCACAAGCTTAGTTCCTTCTCGTCCTCGAGTAGGTAAAGGATAAAAATTGAATTTCGGATGTGACATGCTATCCATGATGTAACCTTATGCATGTATGCTTATTGAGAAATGATGAATTAACATACATTAACATAGCAATATTTATAGGTATAACCAGCAAATCATTAATCTTTCAAAATACACAATCCTCAAAGATTGTTTAACCTCCCATCCATCTTTATTATATTAGCAAGGCATGGCTTATCTTCACCACATTAATACAAATTTCATGCAACACAATGTTGAAGTCAAGCAACCGGATCATACTTTTTCAATATGCATCAACTTTTTATTCTTTACACAATAAATCAGCGTGAACCAATGGACATAGCATATAGGTGGAATAGAATATGGTGGTAGGTTCAAAGGGGTAAAAGTGTAGAAGATAGTCCCACATCAACTAGGCATACCAACAAGCTATGGAGATGCCCGTCGATAGATATTGATATGAGGAGTAGGGTTTTCCATGCAAACGATGCACAAGAGCTATAAGTGTATGAAAGCTCCACTGAAGATGAGTGGGGTGTGCATACAACTTGCATGCTCATGAATACCTCGGGCATTTGAGGAAGCCTGACATAGGAATATACCAGCCAAGTTTATGAAAAATTAATTCCCACTAGCATATGAATGATGTAACATGAGACTCTCTACATGAAGAACAAGGTGCCACTTTGAGGCACAAGTGTGGTAAAGGATAGTAGCAAAGTCCCTTCTCTCTTTTTATCTCATTTTTTTTTATATTATGGTGCGGCTTATTTGGCCTCCCTCATTTTTAATTCCTCACTGGTACAATGCTCTAATAATGATGACCATCACACTTTTATTTACTTACAACTCATTGACAACTCGATATGAAGAACTATGAAGCGACATGACTCTAATATAAATGCCTCTGGTAGTGTACCAGGATGTGCAATGATCTAGCATGACATGTATGAAAAATATGATGAATGGTGGCTTTGCCATAAATAGTATGTCATCTCTATATGATCATGTAGAGGAATATGATGATGAACGAACTAGTCATGTGAAGTGACAATGGCATTTGCATGGCAATATATCTCGGAATGGCTATAGTAATACCATGATAGGTAGGTATGGTTGCTGTTTTGAGGAGCATATTAAAAAGGTTTATGTGCAACAGAGCATGTCGTGTCACGGGGTTTGGATGCACCGGTGAAAGTTGCACCATTCCTCAAGGTGAGAACTTGCGATACACGACACTGAATAGGCTAGCAAATATGAGGAGGTGAGAGTGCGTAGGTCCATGGTGTCACATTAGTCATGAAGAACACTTATACTTATTGCAGTTTTTCATTAGTTTTATCACAACTCAAAGTACTACTTGCATGCCCCGAGGGATAGGGTTGGTAGGAATTAACCATGACGCGACTCCGACTCAAAACAACACAGGGGTTTCAACGGGTAATAGAAATGCTCACACATCATCACCATGCCTTTCTAATTTTTTTAGATGAACAAGGAGTTTTGTATCTCTTAATATCAACACCTACCTGTATTAATAATAGTGCACTCACACCTTTTTCAAATCACCACATCTATATCATTAACTCAGAATGTCTCTATATGTGCTTCATGATCGTTTTTATCATCACTCATTGTATACTCATTATTTTTGATCTAGCCTGATGACCCATGCAAACTATCATCACTATTTGTCCATCTCTCAAACAAATATAAGTGAATACTGAGAGCGTAATATTTCAATAAAATCTACACACCACTGTGCTAAAAAGATATAAGTGAAGTACTAGAGCAACTTCTAAGCTCAAAAGATATAAGTGAAGCACACAGAGTATTCTAACAAATTTTGATGATGTGGTATATATCTAAAATAGGTGTGTGTAGAAAAAACTTATTGTGGCATACTAAAATTAAAATCAAACAAAAGCAAATGACGCTCCAAGCAAAACTCATATCATGTGACGATTAAAAATATAGCTCGATGTAACATACCGATGGATTGAGACGAAAAGAGGGGATGCCTTCCGGAGCATCCCCAAGCTTAAACACTTAGACTTCCTAGAATATTACCTTGGGTTGCCTTGGTAATTCCCAAGCTTAGGCTTTTTCTTCTCCTCAATCTTTTGTCCATCGTGACAATACCCAAAACTTGAAAACGTCAATCACATAAAACTCAGCAAAACTTCGTGAGATCCGTTATTACATATTGGTTCTTATTTTATTTTAGCATAGTATATTGTATCTTAACTCCTCCAAAGCTTATACCTCCTGATACAATCCATAACATCATCAAAACAAGCAAACTGCAAACGCAAAAAGAGAATACGACTAAAACAAAATAGTTTGTAGTAATCTGTAATGAAGCTATACTTCTGTAACTCCACAAATTCTGAAACATTATGAGAACCTTAGGAATTTGTATAGCAATATTGTGAAAGACATTCAGCGTAAAAAGACGTTCCCGTAAAATGAGAGAAATTCTTCACTAGATGTCAAAGTTTCTGTTTTTTTGCATCGTATCAAATCTACTCATGATGCAAATCATCACAAAGTATTTACTTGGGACAAACACTAATTAAAACATAAAAAATAATAATTATAGAGGCACTAATCATGTTCTCACACACTAACAAAAATCAAAAATCAAAAATAAATTTTACTATATGGGTTGCCTCCCAACAAGCGTTATTGTTTTACGCCCCTAGATAGGCAAATTGCATAGTTTCAGGTGTTGTCATCTTTGACGCTCAACCCATAAGTGTATCTCATGATTGATTCATATGGAGGCCTAACTCTATTCCTAGAGAATTGTTCCAGTCCTTTCTTCAATGGAAATTGGAACCTTATATTTCCCTCTTTCGTGTCAATGATTGCACCTATAGTTCATAGAAAGGGTCTTCCAAGTATAATTGGACAAGTAGGGTTGCAATCAATATCAAGCACAATGAAATCTATAGAAAAATAATTTTTATTTGAAATTATAAGCACATCATTTATTCTATCTAATGGTTTCTTGATGTTAGAATCCGCAAGATGCGAGTTTAGGGAACATTCTTCAATATTAGTCGGACCAAGCACATCTCATAAAGTTTTAGGTAGAGTTGAAACAGTAGCACCAAGGTGACACAGAGCATTGCATTCATATTTATTTATGTTTATTATTAGTAGGTTCCCACTCATCATGCAATTTTCCACGAATAGAAACTTCAAGCTTAAGTTTCTAATCATAAGCTTTAACCATAGCGTCTACTATATGTTGAGTAAACGCTTTGTTTCGTTCATAAGAATTGGGTGAGATAATAGTGAATTACAGAAAGGAAATACATTCTACTAAATAGCAATTATCATAATTAAAGGCCTTGTAATCCAAAATAGTGGGCACATTAAGTTTTGACCTCTCCAAACCCACTTTTTTTAGTTTTAGCATTAAAATCATCACCCTCCAAGCAAACGAGATGGTCCTTTACTAGAGTTGACTCAGATCCAGTACCTTTATCATTAATATTCAAAGAAGTAAACAAAGATTCAATAGGTAAGTACCAATCATTTTAAGATCTTCATCATGGTTCTAGTAAAACCGGGTGGAAGGGCTTTTCCTAGGAATTCCTGCTTAGCTTTCAACTTAGCGGTCCTCTACTTACTTTCATTAATAGAAAATTGGATAAATTTAGTAGTATAATTAAAATCATGCTTACGAGGCAAAGCTTTTTTCAGAGTTTCTACTTCAAGAACAATCCTATCCATGTTTTTCGCCAAAGTATCGACAACATGCAATTTTTCATCTGCCATAGTATTGAAAACTTTTTGATAATTAATGAATTCCTTTATTGTGTTCTAGATATCAGAGGGTATGGTATTATAATTTTTAGAGGAATTTCCATAATCATTAGGATTATTATCGGGATACAACCTTGCATTGAAATTACCACTACAAGCATTGTTGTTGAAATTATTTTGCGGGACAAAGTTCACATGAATAGCATCATTATTTTGTTAAATCAAGGTAGAAAAGGGAATATCATTAGGATAAACATGAGTATTTTTATTAGCAACCAAGTTCATAAGAGCGTCCACTCTCTCACTCAAGGTAGCGATTTCCTCAACAAAATTTACCTTCTCACCAGTTGGAGCTCTCTCGGTATGCCATTGAGAATAGTTGTATATGATGTTGTCCAGAAGTTTGGTGTCCTATCCTAAGTTCACCTCCATGAAGGTACCACCTGCGATAGAATCTAGACGATTTCTAGACACAGAGTTTAGTCAAGCATAGAACTTTTGGATAATAATCCACAAGTTTAAACCTTGAGTTGGACAATTTCTTATCATCAATTTGATCCTCCCCCAAGATTGTGCAACATGTTCATGATCTTCTTGTTTACAATTCATTATTTTATTTCTAAGGGAGATGATCTTAGCAGGAGGAAAGTACTTGGTAATAAAAGCATCTTTACACTCATCCCATGTTCCAATACTATTACGTGGTAAAGATGAAAACCAAGCTTTAGATTTTTCTCTTGACAAAAAAGGAAACAATTTTAATTTCACAATATAATTATACATGTCCTTTTTCTTTTGCATCTCACAAAGTTCAACAAAGATATTGATATGTGAACCGAGATTCTCATTAGGACTTCCCGAAAATTGCTCTTTCATGACAACATTCAGTAATGCAGCATAAATATCAAAGGCATCCGCATTCGTGGCGGGTGATACAGGAGTACTAAAAAAATCATTTATTATTATTTGAGAAGTCACACAACTTAGTTGTGTCTTGAGACATGGTGACCGAATAAACAAAGTAACAAGCAAGACGAGCAAACTTGAGAGAGAAGATGCAATCTAGTGACAAGGTGAGCAAGGAAAGATAAATATTTTTGTATTTTTAATTTTTTATGAGACAAACTAAATGTACCAGAAAATAAAAAGGGGAATAAGTGAATGAAATTTTGTATGGATTTACTTGGTAGTTGGTAATGAGATTCCCCGGCAACGGCACCAAAAATCCTTCCCGATGCTCATGATTTGTGTAGGGTTTTCCGCAAAGAGGAAAGGGTTATCGCAGCACAAAGTGGGTAAGTATTTCCCTCAGTTATGAAACCGAGGTTTATCGTACCAATAGGCATTGCAACTACATTCGTCTTCAGCGGCTGCACACAAAGGAACAAACACCTTTCACCCAACGCGAGCAAGAGGGTTGTCAATCCTCTTGTCTTGTTATTGCAAGCAAGTGAGGTGTGTAGATAATTCTAGATAAAAAGATAAATTAAAACAAATAAATGGTAGTAAGCTAACGAACGTTTTATCAATATGTTGTGAATAGACACGGGGACACATCTTTCCCTCGTGGCATCTCTCATGGAAAAATAGCATAGTGTGGGTAAACAAATTACTGTTGGACAATTGATAGAAAAGTAGATAGTTACGCGATATTCACGACAATGATCATGTGTATATAGGCATCACGTCCATAAACAAATAGGCTGACTCCTGCGTGCACCTATACTATTCCTTAACTTTAAGAGCACTTATATGCTTTCCTCTCTACGCATTAAGTTCATGACGAACAAAGTAATGCATGGAGTAAGATGACATGATGTAGACAATGTAAACTCAAGAAATATGAATAAACCCCATCATTTTATCCTTAGTAGCAGCAACACAAAGATGCATCTTGTCCTCTTATGTCACTAGGATATAGAAATTTGCCAGGTTGAACCTACTACAACGCACCTCTATCACCGAAGAAATATCGATCTAGTTGACCAAACTATTTCAATAGATCGAAAAGAATTATGAAGCTATCATAACCATGCACATAATAATAATATAAGTATTTAGAGGTGACTCAAATATTCATCATAAATAATCTGAACACAAACCCACAATTTATCGGATCCCAATAAATGCACCACACAAAAGTTAATTACATCATGTGGATCAAAGAGAATATGCGATGTTTATTGTATTGAATATCGAAAAGAGAGAGATTGCCATCTAGGTACTGTCGTGGACTCGTAGGTATACGATGAACATCTCACACATTATCATGAGGGCACCAAGGATGATGAAGAGGCCCTCTTTGATTGATCCCCCCTTCGACAGGGTGCCGGAACGGAGTTCAAGATGGCCTCCCGTCGGAACAAAGACTTGCGGCGGCATAAAAAGTGTTTCGGGACTCCCTTTGGTGTTTTTATGGTAGGTGATAAGTTATAGTCCAAAGAATAGAGTTGGAAGGGCCACGAGGGAGGCACAAGCTATCAAGGCGCCCCCCAGGCGGCTCCATGTTAGCTTGCGAGCCCCTCGTGAGGCCTCCAGCCTTCTTCCGATAATCGTTGGTCTTCTTTTGGTCCAGAAAAAATCATCAAAAAGTTTCAGGGAAATTTGACCTCTTTTGGTATGGAAAACCTACAAAGTGAGAAACACCCAGAAAACAACAACAAGCACTACGTATAAGATAATATAAAAATGTAAATAAATGCCTTAAAATCATACTAGAAAGATAATATATCAGCATGGAACAATCAAAAATTATAGATACGTTGGAGACGTATCACTCCTCTAAAGGGGGAGCGGGTAGTTTTCATTTCTCACGTCATCCATGGTCCAGGCTTCCCTCTCCATCCCTTTCTCGAGGGTCTTATGTTTTTCGATTGGGGAATGTTGCATGGTAAACAAAAAAATCCTACGCACACGCAAGATCTATCCATGGAGATGCATTGCCACGAGATGGAGAGTGTGTCTACGTGATACGTCTTCAACATATCTATAATTTTTGGTTGGTACATGGTGATATATTATCATTCTAGGATACTTTTTGGGTATTTATTCACCATTTTATATTACATTTCAGCACTAACCTACTGACCGAGTGCCCAGTGCGACTTCATGCTTTCTGCATGTTTTTCACTTTTCAGGTTTTCAAAACCAAATAGAGTACAATTGACCTCAACCTTTTTGGAGATTTTTTCTTGACCGAAAGAAGAACATCTAGCATAGAAATAAGTCTAGACACCATCTAAAGGGCCCCTCATGCCAACACGGCGTGGCATGGGGGGCACCCTGATGGCTTGTGGGCCCCTCAAGGCCCTCCCTACTCCGTTCTCTAGCGTATAAATTCTCATATATCCTAAAAACCCCAGAAGGATTCCTGAAACACTTTTTACGCTGCTGCAAGTCTGTGTTCCAACGAGAGGCCATCTAGAGCTCCGTTTGGGCACCCTATCGGAGCGAGGATCGATCACGGAGGACCTCTTCATCAACTTGTTGCCCGCATGATGATGTGTGAGTAGTAAACCACAAAGCTATGGGTCCATAGCTAGTACCTAGATGACAATCTCTCTCTCTTGATCTTCAATACAATGATCGTCGCATCTTCGCTTTGATACATATGATGTAATTCTTTTCTGCGGTGCGTTTGTTGGGATTCATGAATTGTGGGTTTATGTTCACATTATTCATGATAAATATTTGAGTCTTATTTGAATACTAATATGATTATTATGTGCATGATTATGATAGCTTTATAATTATCTCTAATCTATTGAAATAGTTTGGCCAACTAGATTGATATTTCTTCGGTGAGAGAGGTGCGTTGTACTAGGTTCAACCTGTCAAATTTCAATATCCCAATGACAGAAGAGGACAAGATGCGTCTTTGTGTTGGTGCAACTAAGGATAACACGATGGGGTTTATGCATATTGCTTCAGTTTACTTTTTCTACACCATGTCATCGTTCTCCATGCATTACTGTGTTTACTTAATACTGTAGATGCATGTTGGATAGAGGTCGATGAGTGCAGTAATATTAATAGGTGCATGCAGGAGTCGGACTATTTGTTTATGGATATGATGCCTATATACACATGATCATTTCCTTGAATATAGCATCACTATCCGCTTTTCTATCAATTGCCTAACAGTAATTTGTTTACCCACCCTATGTTGTTTTTCATGAGAGATGCCATTAGGGAAAACTATCCCCCCGGGTCTATTCACCATATATTTGCAAAACCCTCAATACCTTTCTACCATTTACTTGCTTAAATTTTATTTTTCAATTTACAATTATTTACAATTATCTAAACATATTACTTGCTTGCAAATAACGTGACCAAGGGGATTGACAGCCCTCTTGCATGCGTTGGGTGCAAGTTGTTTGTTCTTTTGTGTGTAGCCGTTGAAGACGGTTGTGGTTGATATTCCTATTGGTTCGATAAACCTTGGTTTCATAACTGAGGGAAATACTTACCAACATTGTGCTTCGATAACCCGTTCCTCTTTATGAAAAACCCAACAGAGATCACAAATATGAGGACGGATTTCTCGCGTCGTTTCCAGGGAATATCTAACCAACTGACTAGGAACTTCACACAAATTTTCATTCCCTTGTTCCTATTTTTATTTGCTGGTATATTTAGTTTGTCTCATTAAAAATTAAAAATATTTATCTTTTCCACTTACTAGTTTTCTTATTTGAAGTCATGGCTAGTTCTTCCTTTATTCGTGTTACTCCCAGTAATGATTTTGTAAATTTTGAAAAAGGGAAGGAGAAAGTTTGAAATATGCAATGTACATGATTTCCTACACTCAAAATAAATCCACTAATAAGATATCCACCACTACCTTGCTTCTTAATTTTTATGTTGGTGTAACAACTTGGTATAGTTTTGTCCATGACACCATCACTGGTGGGAACTTCTTAATGTGTCACACTTTGGATGCCTTTAATGTCATTAAAAATCTTGTTAGAACACCACCCATTATAATTAATGAAACAACTTAAACTTGGAACATGTTATGCAAAGGCTTGATGCTATTGAAATAAAAATGATTACTAATGAACCAATTAAGGAGTTAGATAAAAAAACTGCATAACCATATCACTCAACAAGGGTCACGTGTAGGAATGACTTTGAAAACATTAAAGGAAACTGATACTATCATTGATGAGAGGGTAGAACAAGGTTTGAGTAGAATTCATAAAATGGAGGAGGTGTTTGACAAAGTAGGTTCCGCCTTTTCACCATCTAAAACTAATGCTAGCACCTCGCGAACCAAAAGTCCCAAGTTTATATACATTCCTAAGAGCATTAGTACACCTCCTACAAAAAGAAACGAAGATCTAAAACAATTAGTGTTCACCCCAACTTTATAAACCTGATATTCTCAAGACCCCTATTGTTCCTATTATCCATGTTTGTGTTATTAAGGAGCTTGATGTCAAAGATGACAACACTTGAAACTATGCAATATGCCTAGCTAGGTGCGTAAAACAATAACGCTTGTTGGGAGGCAAACCAATAGTTATCTTTACTTTTTTTACTTTGTATTTGTTTGTGATAACATGATTATTGCCTTTGTAATGATTGTGTTTTTATGTCTTAATTATTGTTTGTGGCAAGTAAAGCCTTTGGGATGATTTGCATGATGAGTAGAATTGATACGGTGCAAAAACAAAAACTTTGACGTCTTGCATAGAATTTCTATGATTTTACTGGAACATAATTTTAATATGATTTTCTTATATAGTAACTAATTTTTAATAATTTTTGGAGTTCCAGAAGTATAGGTTTATTACATATTACTACAGACTATCTGTTTTAGACATATTCTGTTTTTGCTTGAATAGTTTGCTTGTTTTGATGATGCTATAGATTGTATCGGGGGGTATAAGCCATGAAGAAGTTAGAATACAGTATCTTATCCTAAAATAATCAACTTATTACAATACCTAAAGTATTTTATATGTTGCTTATCCTAACGGATCTCACGAAGTTTTGTTGTGTTTTATGTGATTGAAGTTTTCAAGTTTCGGTATTATCCCGATGGACAAAGGAATGAAGAGTAGAAAAAGCCTAAGATTGGGGATTCCCAAGGCACCCCAAGGTAATATTCCATGAAGAATCGATCCTCTAAGCTTGGGGATTCCCCGGAAGGCATCCCCTCTCTCGTGTCAATCCATCGGTATGTCACTTAGAGCTACATTTTTATTCATCACATGATATGAGTTTTTCTTGGAGCGTTATTTTCTTTTGTTTACTTCTACTTCCAGTTTACCACCATCATAATTTGCTATACACACCTATTTGAGAGAGATACACCATCATCATAATTGGTTAGAATACTCTATATGTGATTCACTTATATCTGTTGAGCGTAGTCGTTGCTCTAGTACTTCACTTATATCTTTTTGAGCATGGTGGCGTGTAGATTTTACAGAAATATTATGCACTTGTTCTTCGCTTATATTTGTTTGAGAGTTAAATAAATAGTGAAGACAATTTGCATGGGTCATAAGACTAGACGAAAAATAATAGGTGTTCAATGAGTGATAATTAATGCCATCATGTAGCACATATAGAGAAATTATGGGTTAATGATATTGATGTGGTGATATGAAACAGGTGTGGGTGCATTATTATTACTAAAAGATGTTAAACTTCTCGTTCGTCTAAAAATTAAAAATGCATGGTGATGATGTGTGAGCATTTCTATTCCTCTTATAAATGCTAGTGTTGTTTCAAGTCGGAGTCGCGCGATGGTTAATTCCTTCCAACCCCGTCCCTCGGGGCATGCGAGTAGTACTTTTATTTGTGATAAAACTAACAAAACTTTGCAACAAAAACTGAGTTATTTACGACTATTGTCACACCATGGACATACGCAATCTCACCTCCTCATATTTGCTAGGCTCTTCCGTATCGTGCATTGCCCATTCTCTCCTCAGGGATCAGTGCAACTTTCGCTGATGAATCCAAACCCCATGACATGACATCTCTGTTGCACATAAGCCTTCTTATATCTTCCTCGAAACATCCATCATACCTACCTATCATGGTATTTCCATAGCCTTCCGAGATATATTGCCATGCAAATTCCATCGTCACTTCACATGACTAGTTTGTTCATCATCATAATGCTTGCATGATCATATAGAGCTGACATAGTATTTGTGGCAAAGCCACCGCTCATCATATTTTTGATACATGTCATGCTAGATCTTTGCACATCCTCGTACACTGCCACATGCATTGATATAAAGTCATATCGTCCTACCAGTTTTCATATTGAGTTGGAAGAAAATAAAAGTGTGATGATCATCATTATTAGAGCATTGTCCGAGTGAGGAAATAAAAATGGGGGAGCCCAAATGATCCCACCATAATTAAAAAAATGATGAATGAGAGAAAAAGAGAGCACGAACTTTGCTACTATCCTTTACCACACTTGTGCCTCAAAGTGGCACATTGGGCTTCATATAGAGTGTCTCATGTTATACCATTCGTATCCTAGTGGGAATCACTTTTTCATAAAGTTTGCTTGTATATTCTGATGACGGGCTTCCCCATATGCCCGAGGTCTTCATGATCAAGCAAGTTGGATGCACACCCCACTTAGCTTCAGTTGATATTTCATACACTTACTGCTCTAATGCATCATTTGCATAACAATCCCTACTTCTTGCATCGATATCTACCGACGGGTATCTCCTTAGCCCGTTGGTATGCCTAGTTGATGTGAGACTATCTTCTTCACTATTTACCCCTTTGATACCTACCAACATATTCTATTCTACCTATATGCTATGGCCAATGTTTCATGCTCATGTATTGTGTGAAGAATAAAAAGTTGATACATATTGAAAAAGTACGATCCAATTGCCTGACTTGGGCACCGTGGTGCTTAACATTTGTATTAATGTAGTGAAGATAAATCCATGCCTTGCTAATATAATAAGATGAATGTGGGTAAAACAATCTTTGAGGATCATATACTTTGAAAGATTAATGATTTTGTTGCTTGTACTTATAAGTATTTCTATGTTAATGTATGTTAATTCATCATTTCTCAGTGAGCATAAATGTATTAGGTCATATTACGGGTAACATGTCACATCAAAAATTCTGTTTTTATCATTTACCTACTCGAGGACGAGTAGGAATTAAGCTTGGAGATCCTTGATACGTCTCCAACGTTTCTATAATTTTTGATTGTTGCATGCTGATATATTATCATTCTACGATACTTTTTGACTATTTATTTACCATTTCATATTATTTTTTAGCACTAACCTATTGACCTAGAGCCTAGTGCTAGTTTCTGTTTTGTGCATGTTTGTCACTTTTCACGTTTTGAATACCAAATGAAGTCCAATTAACCTGAAACTTTTTGGAGATTTTTTCTGGACCAGAAAAAGACCAACGAGCATATGAAGAAGGCTGGAGGCCACCCGAGGGCCCCATAAGACAACGGGGCACGGCTTGGGGGTCGCGCCCTCATGGCTTATGGGGCCCTCAAGGCTCTCCTGACTCCATTATCTAGCTTATAAATTCTCATATATGATAAATAGCAGTCCCGAAACACTTTTTACACAACCACAAATCTCTGATCCGACGGGAGGCCATCTAGAGCTTTGTTCCGGCACCCTACCGGAGGGGGATCGATCACGAAGCGCCTCTTTATCAACCTTGATGCCGTCATGATGATGTGTGAGTAGTTCAGCACACACCTACGGTTCGATAGCTAATACCTAGATGGCAATCTCTCTCTCTCTTGACCCTTAATACAATGATCATCACATCTTTGCTTTGATCCACATAATGTAATTCTTTTGTGCAGTGCATTGTTCGAATCCGATAATTGTGTGTTTATGTTCAGATTATTCACGATTAATATTTGAGTCTTCTTTGAATACTAATATGATTATTATGTGCATGATTATGATAGCTTCGTAATTCTCTATGATCTATTTAAATAGATTGGCCAACTAGATTGATATTTCTTTGATGAGAGAGGTGCGTTGTAGTAGGTTCAAGCTGGCGAATTTATATATCCCAGTGTAAGAAGGCGACTAGATGTGTCATTGTATTGCTGCTACTAAGGATAACACGATGGGGTTTATTCATATTGCTTGAGTTTACTTTCTCTACATCATGTCATCCTTCTCCATGCATTACTCTCTTTTACTTAATACTCTAGATGCTTGCTGGATACCAGTCGATGAGTGGAGTAATAGTAATAGATTCATGCAAGAGCTGGCCTATTTGCTTATGGACGTGATTCCTATATACACCTGATCATTGCCATGAAGCAAAACTATCCAATTTTCTATCACTTGGCGAACAATAATTTGTGTACCCATCGTATGTTGTTTTTCATGAGAGATGCCATTGGGCAAAACTATGCCTCTAGTGTGTATTCACCATGTATTTAGAAAACCCTCAATACCTTGCATGCGTTTACTTGTTTTCATCTTATTTTGCAATTTACAATCATCTAAAATTATCTACACATCTCACTTGCTTGCAAATGACGAGACCAAGGGGATTGACAACCCTGTTGCCCGTGTTGGGTGCAAGTCGTTTGTTGTTTTGTGTGTAGACGCTGAAGACGGTTGTGGTAGGTATTCCTATTGGTTCGTTAAACCTTAGTTTCATAACTGAGGGAAATACTTACCCACATTGTGCTGCGATAACTCGTTCCTCTCTACAGAAATCCCAGTGCAGATCACAAGTATCACTAAGTACCCTTATAGACCGTTAAGTAGAAGTGTTAAAAACGCGGTTGATGTACTCGTACGTCTTCACAATCCTATCATGATACATCCCGATCAAAGGCCAAACGAACAACACCTCTGCATCCAGCACGCGTGCATCTTGATGTCATCTTCGCCTCCTCGATCCAACGAGCGAAGGTGGAGTAGTAGATGGGATCTCCGGCAGCATGACGACGTGACAACGACGGTGGTGGTTCAGTCTCGACAAGGCTTAGCTCAGCGCAAGCGGGAACACACATGAAGGAGAAAACAGAGTTGGGAGAGAGGGACGGTTGTGCCAAGGCTTGTGGTGCGGCTGCCCTCCCTCTCCCTACGTTTATATAGGGGGAACATGGGAGGTGCGCCAGCCCTAGGGCCTCCTCCAAGGGAGGGGCGGTGGCCTAGGGGGATGCTTGGACCCCAAGGAAAGAGGGTGCCCTCCTTAGGGTTTCTTCCAAACCCGAGACACATGGTCTGTTTGGAGGGGGAGCCGCCCAGCGCACCAGAGACTGCTGCGCCTCCTCACTCACCCCATTAGTCCCTCCGGGGCAGGTGGACCCTCGGAACACCTTCTCACATCCCCATCAAAAATCGGTAAAACTGGGATCTATTCCGGAACCCGAATACCAACTTCCCATACATAAATCCATATCCCCTAACCATTCTAGAGGTCATCGTCATGTCCGGGATCTCACCCGAGAGTCCGAACAACATGTGTTTACCAACATACATATCTGAGTAATACTATATTATCATCGAATGTTAAGTGTGGAGACCCTACGGGTCGAGAATCATGTAGACATGTCCGAGACACTACAAGGAATATGCTAATACACGACGCCATTTTTTTGTCGCTACATCGTCACGGTTTTCAATTTACGACGAACTCACGACGAAATACCAAGCGTCGAAAACGGAGCGTCAGAAATGAACAGCAGCGACGTTTTGATCAAAATCGTCGTAACTTTTACGACGATTCATGGGCTGTCGTAACCTTTACGACGATCCTAAATCGTCGTTGGCAATCAAACCCAGTCCTACGTGGCAGTCCTACGTGGCAAAATTACGACGAAATCAAAACGTCAGGGTTGAAATCAGCCTAACCCATTTCAACTGATCACATGGGCTGGTTTTATTTTTTTGTCCTTTTCTTATTGGGCTTCTTTTTGGGCCTTGGCCTATTTACAGCCATTTTAGTATATATTTTTTTCAAATTTTTTTTTGGGGCCCTAACCTTTTAGTGCCCAAATATATTTGGTCCAATTTCAGTTTTGGCCTTTTTTCATTTTTGAATTCAGATTTTTTTTTCCAAAACTTGGTTTCATTTCTATTTATTGGGCCTTTTCAACCAATTATTTGTCCAATATTAAATGCAGCACTATTTCATATTCAAATCAAGAAAACTCCAAGTCGAATTAAAATCATCCATCATATAACATCACATAATACATCTCCCAGGTTTACATGACACAATAACTCATCTCATGGATACATTTCCTTACACAGGAATATAACAAAAGCGGACAGAATATAGCAAATACATTTCCTCCAACTTTCCATTCACCCGTACTTCTCTTCAAAACAGATCCATAGCAATGGCGTTCAGCATGATCAACAATGTGGAGGAAACAATTCAACCGCTGTAAAGATAAGCATGATAATTAATAATCAATTTCTTCCAAGTAGGAGAAGATATTAGTATTAGTATCACATTATGCAAGTTCAACCACTGAGGTATACCAATTTCCAGGTCTATACAGAGATATATTTATTTAAATTCTGCAAATATTGCCAAAGATAACTCGGGTTAAATGTTGTTTTATCAGCAGGCATATGTTTAACAGTCTTGAAAGATGTGATAATACAGGGGACAAACCATTTAAATTCTGTAAAAGGGTACACCACTGAACAATGGAGTAACAACCTATTTATTTAAGCAAAAGGAGGCATCAATTGAGGACATAGTAAATAAGTCCAGTTATCCAAATAGTAAATGTACTGTGATTGTGAGGTCTCAGTTTCTGTGTTGCCAGAGTAAGGTCTTTGTTCCGTGCGTTAGATATGATGAAATCATATATAAATGCATGACAAATAGTGCAAACTACAGTAGTCACCATATATTTATATGGCAATATATCTCACTGTGGGTTCTTGCAGCTCTGCCTGATATTATTCTCCTAACAATGTCCGGATTTGAATTGAACAAGAGAGTTCTTGTGCTCGTCCTCACGATGTACTAGCTAGAGGGCTGAACCATGAGAAGAGTGTATCAACTTAGGAGATGTAAACTATTGCCTGTTTCAGTGAATCTATGCTCAATTTCATGTTCGTTGGCTGCACTAGGAATGGTGAACATGGGACTGCAGAAGAACAGGGGACAGGGCCAGCATTACCAGGTCATGTGGATGCACGTGAGAATGCTTCCAAGGAGAATGTTAGCCCCACCAAGGAATCTGATGAGGTTCAAGACAAGGGGTAAGTAATTGAATGGACATCTTTTATGTACTAGCATTTTTAGTGGCTTCTGTATTTTAAAAGTATCTTCTGTGTACAATCATTGGCTGAGTCCCTTTATGTATTTAAGTTAAATCTCCATTTGCACCTGAGTGAAAATCTGAATTCGTTCTAGCTGTTACGTTCCATTAGCCTTGTCATTCTTGTAAAAGCTTGATTTATTTTATTTACAGCCTTGTCATGTATAAAGATAAGCATGATAAATCCATTTCTTTTTGAGGATGCAAAAGTTTAAAAAGAGTGTTACCATTGAGAGACACAGTCCTCGCAGAAAATATGTTTACAGCGAAGGAGGACATGAACATACATCTTTTCCTGACAGATGGCACACATATCACCACCAACGATTGCCTGCAGCGATTGCCTGCAGTGAGTTCGACCAACACACAGATACATTAGCAATCAGAAAATTCTTAGCTCCTGACTGAAATAGCAAAACAGACAGAAGAACTAATCTGTTATCCATATTCACTAGATTGTGGACTACTGAGAGCTTATATACTGGAGTAGAAGGTAAATAACAAAACAATAATGCGGTGTAGTCATATTTATATAATATAAGAAGAGCAACACATAATTAGAAACTTCCTCAGGTTTTGTGTTGCAATTAAAAATAAGAGTTAAGTGACACTGAAACTTCCAATGCGGTAACCCGATATTTCGAGCGGTAACCAAATCGCTGATTTGAACACAAACAATGAATAGTACTACAAATGCATTATGCCAGCATACATTTATGATACTGACTTGGTAGATAATGGAAAGTAATTCTTATTCAGGAATTTTAAATATGAAAGCAAACAGATGCTCGATCTTCATAACAACTTAAATTTCCAAGTTCAGGAATGAGAAGCTGAATTGTACATAGTTGTGATAGAATTTAGCAACTCTAGCACTATTACTGGGCATCTACACCATCAGAACTAATATGTGAAGTGAAATCAAGGGTATTTAGTAATTGTTATGCTCACCTAAGAGAATAAGAGGTTGCCTCATAGGCAAAAGTACCAAACCAAATATGGAATACCTTAACTGTAAATTGCCTAACAATAGGGGCATCCCTTTTTTATGAAAAAAGAGTAAACGGAACAATGAGCGGTACATCAGCACGCCATAGTTTCATAAATTGGATGACTTGTATCCTTACTGATCTCATGAAAAAAGGCAGAGCTAATCCACACTAAACTTCACATCCCTACCAATCACACAGGAGGAAAGTGCACAGACCTCATCACCATCTTTTATACCAAATGCACGCAACGTTGCCTTATCATCCGTCATTTTCTCATCCTTGAAGCATAAGCAGAAGTGGCTCCACATGTGCTGCCTAAAACAAGCAAAGCAATAACCTTAAATGTTAAGTTCCCACCACCAAATTTTAATTCAAACAAACAATGACAGTAAATTCCACTCTAAATTGCCCATTATTCATTACATGCCAGAGAGAAATAAACCTCTCTTCAATTATTTCAATTATCCACATGGCATCCAAGCGCAATTAAAAGAAAACAACTTGCTAAATAACAGACCCCTTGTATACGTGGCATACCAAGTGACAACATTCTCCATGTCGTGGTATAGAGCGACGAACACACCTTGTATGGCTGCCTTGAGCTCCCACAGCGGCGGACTGGGCGATTCGCACATCTGCATTAACCAGAAGCAACACACGCAACGTCACATACTTGCGATCCCCACACCTCGGCAGGAATCAATCTAGGGCAAAACCAAACCACCCACATAGTTCGGGGGGGAATTAAACGGAAGGGGGCGGGATTTGGTACCGAACTAGGAATCGTCGAGCTTGCGGACGGTGAGGCGTAGGGGCGGCTCGGGGAGGCGATGGTAGGAGAACCTTGCGTGGCCGCATGCGAGCACGCCGACGCGGTCCACCTTGGCTGCACGGGCGGCGATGTCCTCGAGGTCGAGGGCGAACTCAATGTTGGAAGAGCCCATGGACGACGAGCGGGTGGCGGCCGACGGCATCGCGAAGCATCGACAGAGGGGGAGGGGTTTGCCAGGGTTGGTGGTGGTGGCGCCCTTATCTCGGCGAGGCTATTGCGGAGTGGCTGGCCTCCAGGTCCATGTAGCTCGCGGGAGGCTCGACCCAGGAGTCGTAGAGCGACGACACGGTGGGGAGGTCGGGGTAGGGGCTAGGGTTAGGTGTGCACTGTGGGAGAGGGCGCCGGTGAGGTAGGTGTGTGCTGTGGAAGAGGGAGACGGCAGCGAGGTAGGTGTGCGCTGTGGGAGAGGGAGGAGGTGGCGGCGGCGAGGAGATGGGGAGTAGAGAGGGGTCTGAGCTAGGGTTTGGGATGCGGGTGGGGTTTTCTTTTTTTCATTTTTTTCTATAGATACATGGATGGATTGATGTAAGATGGTGAGATAGATGGATGGATGGATGGGCGCCATGTCATCGATCCGTGGGAAGAGATTTGATTGGTTCGAAAAATCAGTGATTTACAATAGTTTTCGAGTACTAAAAATAGAGGTATTTTGTGAAGGCGTGTGCTGTGCGCCGACGCGCCGGCCCAATAGTTGGGCCGGTCACGTCCCAGTCGCCCGATGCAGTGAACCGCTCCCGTACGATCTATACGTGACCCCATGATCACAACGTTCGTCATTAACACACAATCGCGTAACTTCCCGTGGGTCCAAAATCAGCGGCCGGCCTTTGCTCATCCTCCAACTGCCTCCAAACACATGGTCATGCTACTACTCACAAGCACGCCTTCCTAGAAAAAAGAGAGACCATGCAGCATCACGTGAACGCCTGAAGGCACCGTCGGCCGGCCACCCTTAGAGTAGCCGCTGGGCACAGCCGCCGCAACGGCTCACATCAATTCATCTAGGGTGATGCAGTTTTTATGAAAACAAGAGCCTCCTCAAAGATTTTCGTCGTGGGTCTTTTGTTGAAGCTTTTTAAATCTATGGTCGAAGCTTTTTTTACAACGGTTGCAACTTTTTCCATCATGCTTGAAGCTATTTGAATCTATGATCGAAGCTTTTTTTTTTACAACGGTTGCGACTTCTTCTGTTATGCTTGAAGCTTTTTTAATCTCCGGTTGAAGCTTCTTGAATCTATGGTTGAAGCTTTTTTTACACTGGTTGCAACATTTTTTCTTACATAGTGCCCGCTTGAAGCTTTTTTAATCTCCGGCTGAAGCTTCTTGAATCTATGGTTCAAGCTTTTTTTACACTAGTTGCAACATTTTTTCTTATATAGTGCCCGCTTGAAGCTTTTTTAATCTCCGGTTGAAGCTTTTTTATGGTCGGTTGTATCTTCCTCAGAGGACGGTAGTAGCTTTGCAGTTGCACATAACTAGTTGTAGCACCCCCACTGAGAATTGGTTGTCGCACCTCGCCGAGAACTATTTTAGCGAACCGTGGTTGTAGCATTTACCGGCAGTGCCAGCGTCAACCCAACTGATGCGACGATTGCAGATCCAGCGGTGTCTGTCGTAGCTCCAACAAAATCTGTCGCTGGGGAAGGAGATCCTTGCCAGCGGCAGGGAAGGAGCTGCTCGTAGAAGCAGTAGGAGGTCGCGCCGTTGACGACGACGAACACACCATGCAGTGCATAAGGCGATAGAAAAAGCGGGCGAGAGGTCTCGTAGTTTGCTAGAAATAGGTCAAATTTGAACTACAGCTGCCTCATAGTTTGCTATTTATTTATTTTCAAAAAACATTTCTAGGTACAAAATTATCTATTTCTTTATAGATACTCCAAAATATTTGCAAAAATCTAGCCCTAGCTGCAAACAGTCACACCTGTCGTTTGGACCGCATTTTGAAATGGGCATGAATTTTTTTAAAAAAATCAAAAAAATGGAAAACCTTTGCATTGTGTCATCATATGTGATAAAGTTACCACGTAAAATAATAAACTTATAATATGGCAATTATTTTGAAAAAGTGTTCTTAGAAATGGGCTATAATGTGTGAAGATTCATGGCTTTCAAGCCAAATGATCAATCTTATGGCCACATTCATGGCATAGTTTGTTCAAATGATCTAATATTCTGCACAAGGGTGTGTATTGGAATGGCAAACAATGTTGCTTAAGGAAGTTTTCATTTTCCTTTTATGAAAAATTCATTTTCCATTTTTCAAGTGTCCAAAATGAGTTTTTTTGTGAAGGACCTACCATATATTTGTAGCAAAATTTGACCAAATCATTTATCTAACATACTAGGACATATTTAATGTACAATTGACAAAATGGTTGGGTGTTAAAGGATTTTATCGACCTCTCGTAAAAAGACAAATTTTCGTTGAATCAGCTAAAAGCAGGTCAAATTTGAACTTCAGCTGCATTATAGTTTGCTCTATATTTTTCCTAAAAACAATTTATAGGTACACAAGTATCTATTGAATCATAGAAACATCAAAACATTTCCAAGATTCAACCACTAGGTATGAACGGTCATACCCGCTGTTTTGACCGCGTTTTGAAATGACCATGAAAAATTCAAAACAAATACAAAAAAATGGAAAACCATTGTATTGTGTCATTATATGTGACAAAGTTACCAGGAAAATTAATAAACTAGTAATACGACAATTATTCTAAATAAGTGTTCTTAGAAATGGGTTATCATGTGTGAAGATTCATGTCTTTCAAGCCAAATGATCAATCTTATGGCCACATTCATGACATAGTTTGTTGAAATGATATAATATTATGCACAAGGGTGCATATTGGAATGACAAACAATTTTGATTAAGGAAGTTTTCATTTTCCTTGTATGAAAAATTCATTTTCCATTTTTCAAGTGACCAAAATGAGTTTTTTTGTGAAGGATCTACGATATATTTGTTTCAAAATTGGATCAAATCATTTTTATAAAATACTAGTCCATATTTAATGTACAATTGACAAAATGGTTGGGTGTTAAAAGATTTTATCCCCCTCTCATGAAAAAAGACAAATTTATGTCGATTCAGTGGGAAGCGGGTAAAACTTGAACTGCAGCTGCATTATAGTTTGCTATTTATTTTTCCCAAAAATCATTTATAGGTATATACGTATCTATTTAATCAGAAATACATGGTGTGGTGCCTTGACGTCGACGTTTGGATGGTGGTCAAGGGCCCCAACTCCAGAGCGCGTGAACATGCATGCCAGTCGCATGGTCACCGCCTAACCGTTGCATTGCCACGCGTTCTAGGTGGAATAGTCATGTCTGGTGGGTTGGACAATCCCTCGATAGGTGTTAGCCAGAATAATACAATAGAATAATCTCATGAGGAGACTGAACTAAGCACAAACATGAATTAGCAGCCAAGTGTTCGATTAGCGGTGCGGGTAATTCACATAGACAATGGGCCTAAATTTTGGCTGAGGATGATCATCTACTAAGGAGACTCTCTTGGCAAATTTTTATCTCAAATGGATGAATCTAGGTGGCACTTGCTTTGCAAAGTAACACATTCTGCAGAAATATGGATGTTGAAGCTAGGATCAAATAAATGAATGGATTGAGCTGAAATTTGGTGTATGATGTTAGTTTGGGCATATGAAGGCACTGTATAAAAATTATACCATTTGGACATGCCAAAGTGACACTTCCTTCACAATGTGCCAATCTGGACAGAAAATGGTAATTAAAACTGGGCTCACATAGATGATTGGATTGAGCTTAAATTTGGAGGAGCATGATAATTTGGGCACATTAAGGTACTGTGAAAAATTCATAAAATTTGGATAAACAAAAGTTGTACTTCCTTCACAATGCTCTCTACTGAACACAATATTGGGAAAAATATTGAGAGAAACTGGCTGAATTAAATGAACTAAAATTTGGTGCAATGAGGTTATATGGTCAGTATCATACCGTGGTAAATTTTTCATCAACTATAAAGCAATATAAAACATAGTTGCTTCACAAAATGAAAATATTACCAAAAACAAAGATTGGATGATGAGCTCACATGAATTGTTAGATGTGGCTAAAATTTTATGGAGAGCTACGTTTTGGGCACATAGATGATGTGGAAAAAATTGAACTCATCAGGATATTCCTATCTAGTACTTCCTTCACAAAGTTGTTAGCTGAACACAAACTTTGGAAATTTGGTGAGAAAGATTTACTAGGAAAATCGTTACGAAAGTTTTCATGAGGCAATGATTTGGATAGGAAAGAGTGCCCAAACAATATGAGGTTAATCAAAGAAATAGAAATAGCACTTCCTTCAGAAAGTGCTATTCTGAACAGAATAGGAAAATGAATATTTTTGAATTATTTTTGAACTATGGAAGGGAGGGTTTTCACATATTTGAGAAATATATAGTCCAAAGTATTTATGAGAATTTTTCGAGAATTTTCGGAATGATAGAATAGTAGGTTGCTTCACAAAATAGGATCAGGTGGGATAGAATGGACCCACGAGTGACATGTCAACATAGTTAGAACATGTTACGACATTTTTACGATCGTCGTAAAAGTTATGACGATCTCATCTTATGCGGTTACGACGTTTTGACTCACATCGTCGTAATTTATATGTAGATTTGATCCCCTCAAACGATTTACGACGATCTCGGATGAAATCGTCATAGATTTATGACGAATTCATCAACGACATTTTAAAAAACATCACATATGAGCATATTTCTTGTAGTGACACCTCTTTGGCCAACAACCAATAGCAGGATTTGGATGTCCATATTGGTTCCTACATATTCTACAAGGATGTTTATCGGCCGAACCACGATGTCAAGGATTAAGTAAATCTCGTATGCAATTCTATTTGTCCATCAGTATGCTACTTTCCCGAGATTTGATCATTGGTATCTCCATACCTAGTTCAAGCTCGTTACCCGCAAGTCTCTTCATTCCGTAATACAGGATTGTGTGACTAACTCCTTAGTCAGATTGCTTGCAAGCTTGTTTTCATGTTGTATTAACAAGAGGACCCAGAGATACCTCTCTGTCATACGGAGTAACAAATCCCACTCTCAATCCATGCCAACCCAGCAACCACCCTCAGAGATACCTGTAGTGTACCTTTATGATCTACCAGTTATGAAGTGACGTTTGATACACATAAGGCATTGCTCTGGTGTCATGGTGTTGCATGATCTCGTGGTCTTGGGAACACATAGTTGACATGAAGAAAGTGGTAGTAATAAACTACGTGATACAATCAAATGCTATGCTTACAATTGGCTCTTGTCCATCACATTATTCTCCTAAAGATGTGATCCCGTTATCAAATGACAATTCATGTCTATGGTTACGAAACCTTGACCATCTTTAATCAATGAACTAGTCTAGTAGAGGCTCACTGGGGACACGGTATTGTTTATATATCCACTCATGTATTTAAGTTTCCTGTCAATAAAATTCTAGCATGGATAATAAAGGATTATCATGAACAAGGAAATATGATAATAACAACTTTTTTATTGCCTCTAAGTCATATTTCCAACATTATCTTACTTGCACTAGAGTCAATAACGTAGCTTTACATTGTAATGAATCTAACACCCATAGAGTTCTCATGCTGACCATGTTTTTCTCGTGAGAGACATTTAGTCAACGGGCTTGCAACATTCAGATCCGTATGTACTTTTCAAATTTCTATGTCCTCCTCCTTGATGTAATTGTTAATGGAATTGAAGCGACTCTTTATATCCTTGGTCTTCTTGTGAAACTTGGGTCTCTTGTCCAGAGCAATGGCATTACTGTTGTCACAGAAGAGCATCAGAGCTAGTGCACTAGACACAACTCCAAGATCTATCATGAACTGCTTCATCCAAACCCCTTCATGCACTGCTTCCCAAGAAGCTATATATTCTGCCTCACATGTAGATCCTGCTACCATGCTTTGCTTCGAGCTACACCAGTTGATTGCTCCACCATTCAGAATAAATATGTATCCGGTTTGAGACTTATATTCATGCAGATCAATGGCAAAGCTAGCATCAACGTAATCCTTTACGACGAGCTCAGAATCACCTCCATAAACGAGAAACATCTCCTTAGTCCTCTTCAGGTACTTAAGGATAGTTTTGATTGCCGTCGATTGTTCCACTCCTGGAACAATTTGAAACCTTCCGTCCATACTTATGGGAAGGCTCACATCTTTTCTTGTGCACATCATTGCATACATGATAGAGCCTATGGTTGAGGCCTAGGGGACGACTCTAATCTTTTCTAAATCTTCTGCAGTTGTTGGGAATTGAGTCTTACTCAACTTCACACCTTGTAAGATAGGGAAGAACTGTGAGATCCTCAGCTTTTGCTACACTAATGTATGTAATTAAGCTACCATGATCCCACGCTAATGATGCCACGTCACCGTGATTTCTATCATTGATCTCGTGTTGATCGAGACCGAGTCAAATTCAAAATAAGTCGGACGAGAAAAGTTTTCAAATGTTAAAATAAAAATGTCGGATGAGTTAAAAATATTCCTTAATTATTTATAAAATTGAATCAGGCATTTTTTAAATTATTTAAAACCCCTATATATTTAAAACAGAAACTATAAAGAAATAAGTAATTATATAATAAGAAGAAAAAGAAAAAAAACCCAAAAAGTCACCGGCCCAACTGGGCCGAGTGGCCCAACCGGCCACCCTACAGCCCACCAACCCACCTGGGGGTATAAGACTCCCAGGGGAAACCCTAGCGTCCCCCATCACCCCACTCTCCGTCGCCACTTCCTCCTAGTCACGAGGCAATCGGGTGGATCCCTCCCTCTCGCCATCCCCTGGCCTCGCCCCACCAACCCCCGTCGCTCCCTCCCCACTACCCACGAGCGCCAAGAGCTCCTCTCGCCTCGTCGCCCTTACCCCATGCCCCACATCCCGTCGCCACCCACCCTCCCCAGATTGCGCCAGCCACATCTCGGGGCCTCCTCATCCCTCCCCACTTCGTCGGCTCCAGCAGCTCACCGGCCGGTCGAGCCCCGACCCCGGTCCCATCGCCCCGCTCTCTCCCCTCACTGCCTCGCCGGGGTCCTCTCCGGGCACCACCACCGGTGCCATCCCTACCGCACCGGCTGGCCCCTCCGCTCCTCCTTCAACGCGCGGCCGTCGCCAGTGCCTGCTTCCCCACCGCCGGATCGGCCACACCGCCGTCGCCCCTCGTTGGCCTGGCCTCCTCGACGTCCACCATCGCCGACCGCTACCACCTGCATCACCGTCCGTGCCTCCTCCGACGTCCACACCGCCAACCCCTCCGTCGCCGCGCCATTGAGCCTCCCTCGAGCCCATTTTTGCACACCTACAAGGCTCGGTGAGCCACCCCCCTTCATTCCTTCCCCCGTTCCGGTTCCGTTCTAACGCCCCGCACCGCGGCCTCCAGCGATCTCCATCGCGCCCCTTTGGTCCCTTCCTGTTGGTATAGGAGGAGTTGCCTCCTGTGAACTGTTAGGAGAAAGATCAAAAAATAAAATAAAAATGAAATAAGAACAAACAGTGTATGTATGCAAGTCTTATGTATGTATGTATGTAAAATTTTATGTATGTATGTATGTATTTGAGTATGTATGCATGTACGTAGAAAGAGGTAAATATGTATATGTGTGTGTATGTTGTGTGTGTGGCGAGGCCGATGGGCCATTGCCATGTGGGGCCAACCCCCCACTCTCACTCACAGGGAGGCCCCACACAACCCTCTGTTAAAAAAATAAAAAATATATATTTAATAAATAGTTTAATTAAATAATTAATTCATTAGTGAATTAATTAATTAGGTAATTATAATGATTATGAGTAATTAAAATAATTAAGTAAATCTGTTAATATAGATAAGTATTTATCCTAACAAAATATGACACGTGGGTCCCCCGACTAAATTAATCTGATTAGCTAACAATTAACCCTAATTAAAAAATTGTGTCTATGACACATGGGACCGACTGGTCGGTTGACCAGTGAACTGCTGATGTCAGCATGACATCAGCAGCATGTCATAATAGCATTTAATTGAATTAATTAAATCTGTTTTTAAGTCCTAAATATTAATAAAACTTTAAAAATTAATATAAAATAAACCGTCGCTCAGATGAAAATATTTTCAACATGAAAGTTGATTAGCAGAACGAGATGAACCCGGATACGCGGTCCATTCGTGTGTCACGCGTCCCTAGCATAGCCAACATGGAAGTTTTCCATCATTTTTCATCTGACCGGTACTAGCCAAAGACTTGGAAAATATCGTCAGATATTCTTTCGACCCGTCTGCGACAGTTGTTGCTGCGTTAGCTCATGCCTAGCCAGCATATTGCCATGTCATTCTTAGTGTTGCACCTATTGCTGTTATTTATTGTTTCTCCCCCTCTTCTTACCGGTAGACCCCGAGGACGACGCTACTGCCGGGTACATCTACGCCCATCCCGCCGACCAGCCCTTTGTCGCAGAGCAACAAGGCAATCAAACCCCCTTGATCATTCCTATATGACCTGTTCTTTCTTCCTCCTGCTTGCATTAGAATTTTTCTACTCTTGTAGTTAGCTCCTATATCTGATGCATAGCCTAATTTTTGTTGAAATGTTACTTTCAGTAATGCACTTTAAAACTATTTAGTATAGGTGGAGCAGTCTTCCCCTCTGACCCCCTTAGTCCAGTTGCCCTCCTTTGTCATCAAGTCTCGATCCCTGATCGATGAGCCAGATCCGACACAGCACTCACAACCCCCCCCCCCCCCTTAGTTGGCCGACGCTACGGAGCTACTCCTGGGTACCGAGGGTGACACCTCGTGAAGTACTCATGATGATATCTCTGCAGTACAGCTAGTCGGTCGTGGTTATCGATGGTGATTCCTCTTTCACCATTCCCGACGATGTCTCTATCGTGCAACCCCTGAAGTGTGGGACACTCGAGGGTGATTCCTCTAGGTCCACCCTGACGGTTACATCGTTCGGAATCTAACGAGGGTGATACCTCGGATCCCCCTGATGTTACAACCACACAGATACTTGACCATGTTACTGGGATCATTGATGAATAGATGTTGGGCGGGTGGATTCCCGAGTGGATGTGTCAATGACTTAATTAAAATGATAATGGATTTGGGTATTTGATGTGGGATGGTCGGAAGGCCTTTTTACGCACTAACCGTCTGCATGGGAAGAATTATGGGTACTCGACATCGCGGTACCAACCGAAGCTCTTCAGACGTCAGCAATGGAGCGGCGCGCGCCCGAGTGGTCCCGAGATGCATCGCGCTTGTGATTAAGGGGTGTTAGGACTGACATCGGCCGCCCTTGCATCATGCAGGAGCGCAGAGGGCAAGTAGGCCCACGAACCCTTTGTGCTTAGGAGTTAGACCGGCGCGTTGGCCTCTCTGTTGAGCTTAGGTGGGGCTGCGACATGTCGATATTCTCAGGCCGGGCATGACCCAGAGAAGTGTGTCCGGCCAGAGTGTTATCGAGCGCGACGGGGAATATGGTGGACACCCGTGCAGGGAAGAACTTATCTATTCGAACTCCGGGATGCTTGCACTAGTCCATAAATGGGTCACTCGAGCTTGCACACTTTGTTAGCATTTTAGGATCGACAAAATCTTCCCATTGCATCATATACCACTCTTCCTTAAGGAACCCATTAAAGAATGTTGTTTTGACATCCATCTTCCTGATTTCACAACTGAAAAATGCAGCTATTTCTAACATAATCGTGACACACTTAAACATCGCTACGGTTGAGAAAGTATCATCGTAGTCAATTCCTTGAACTTGCAAAAACCATTTTCGAAAAGTCATGGTTTATAGATGGTGATATTATTGTCTACGCCTGTCTTTTTTATTAAAGATCAATTTGTTTTGAATGGCCTTACGAACATCACGTAATTCCTCGAAAGTCCACACTTTGTTTTCATACATGGGTCCTATCTCGGATTTCATGGCCTCCAGCCATTTGTAAGAATCCAGGCCCATCATTGCTTCTTCATAGCTCGTAGGTTCACCATTGTGTAACAACATGGCCTCCAAGACAGGATTATCGTACCACTCAGGGGTGGTTTGTGTCCTGGCGGACCTACGAGGTTCGGTAGTGACTTGATCTGGAGCTTCCTGATCATCATCATTAGCTTCCTCTTCAATTGGCGTAGGCGTCACAGAAACATCTTTGTGCATAGTTCTACTCTCTAATTAAAGCGGCGATTCAATAACCACATCAAGTTCTACCTTCCTCCCACTCAATTCTATCGAGAGAAACTCTTTCTCTTGAAAGGATCCATTCTTGGCAACAAAGACCTTGCCTTTGGATTCGATATAGAAGGTGTACCCAATAGGTTACTTAGTGTATCCTATGAAGACACACTTCTCTGCTTTGGGTTCGAGCTTATCAGGATGAAGCCTTTTGACATAAGAGTCCGATCCTCAAACTTTGAGAAGCAACAACTTAGGTTTCTTTCCAAACCATAATTCATATGGCGTTCTCTCAACGGACTTAGATGGTGCCCTATTTAAAGTGAATGCAGTTGTATCTAATGCATAACCCCAAAATGATAGTGCCAAATCAGTAAGAGACATCATAGATCGCACCATATCCAATAGAGTATGATCAGGACGCTCATGCACACCATTACGCTGTGGTGTTCTAGGTGGGGTGAGTTGTGAAACGTTTCCACACTGTCTCAAGTGTGTGCCAAACTCATAACTGAGATATTCACCACCACAATTAGATCATAGAAATTATATCTTCTTGTTATGATGATTTTGAAATTTATTCTGAAATTGTTTGTAACTTCTCAATAGTTTCAGCCTTGTGTTTCATTAATAAATATACCCATATCTACTTAATTCATCAGTGAAGGTAAGAACATAACGATATCCACCGTGCACCTCAATACCCATTGGACCACATACATCAATATGTATTATTTCCAATAAGTCACGAACCCGCTCCATTGTTTCGGAAAACTGGGTTTAGTCCTCTTGCCCATGAGGCATGGTTCCCACGTATCAAGCGATTCAAAATCAAGTGTTTCAAAAAGTCCATCAGCATGGAGTTTCTTCATGTGTTTTACACCAACATGACCTAAGTGACAGTGCCACAAGTAAGTGTTACTATCATCATTAACTTTGCATCTTTTGTCATCAATTTTTTGACATGTGTATCACTACGATCGAGATCCAACAAGAATACACCATTCACATTGGGTGCATGACCATAAAAGATATTACTCATATAAATAGAACAACCATCATTCTTTGATTTAAATGAACAACCATCTCTCAATAAACAAGATCTAGATATAATGTTCATGCTTAATGCAGGCACCAAATAACAATTATTTTGGTTTAAAACTAATCCCAATGGCAATCGAAGAGTGAGCGTGCCGATGGCGATCACATGAACCTTGGAACCATTTCTGACGCGCATCGTCACCTCTTCCTTTGGGAGCCTCCATTTATTCCGTTGTTCCTGTTTCGAGTTATAGATATTAGCAATTGAACCGGTATCAAATACCCATGCACTACTAGGAGAGCTAGTAAGGTACACATCCATAACATGTTGGGTAACGTAGCATAAATTCAAAAATTTCCTACGCATATTCAGATCTTCCTATGGAGAGACCAACAACGAGAGAGGGGTGAGTGCATCTTCATACCTTTGAAGATTTCTAAGCGGAAGCGTTGCTACAACGCGGTTGATGGAGTCATACTCGCGGCGATTCAGATCATGGTGTGATTCCGATCTAGTGCCGAACCACGGCACCTCCTCGTTCAACACACGTGCAGGCCGGTGACGTCTCCCGCACCTTGATCCAGCAAGGAGGAAGGATAGGTTGGGGAAGATCTCTAGCAGCGCGACGGCGTTGTGTCGATGGATAGGCGAGGTCTCCCGGCAGGGCTTCGCCAAGCACCGGCAGAGAGGAGGAGAAGGAAGAGCAGGGCTACGCCGAGCGAGAGGAAGATTGGTGTCTCCAACAGCCCAAAGTGCCCACTATATATAGGCGGAGGGAGGGGCTGCACCCTCCTGAGGGTTTCCCTCTCCTGGGAGAGGCGGCAGCCCTAGATGGGAGGAGGTGCGGCGGCCAGGAGGGGAGGAGGGGTGGCGCACCCTTCTGGTGGGCCTTAGGCCCACCTGCGCTAGGGTTTCCCCCCTCTCCCCTCTTCTTGCGCCATGGGCTGAGTGTGGGGGGTGCACCAGCCCACCTAGGGGCTGGTTCCCTCCCGCACTTGGCCCATCTAGCCTCCTGGGGTGGTGGCCCCCTTCCGATGGACCCCGGAGCCACTTCCGGTGTCCAGAACCATCCGTCCTATATATCAATCTTTACCTCTGGACCATTCTGGAGCTTCTCGTTACGTCCGAGATCTCATCCGGGACTCCGAACAACTTTCTATAACCTCGTATAACAATTCCTTATAACCCTAGTGTCATCGAACCTGAAGTGTGTAGACCCTACGGGTTCGGGAGACAGGCAGACATGACCGAAACACCTCTCCGGCCAATAACCATCAGCGGGGTCTGGATACCCATGGTGGATCCCACTTGCTCCATGATGATCTCATCAGATGAACCACGATGTCAAGGATTCAATCAATCCCGTATACAATTCCCTTTGTCTGTCGGTATAGTACTTGCCCGAGATTCGATCGTCGGTATACCTGTACCTTGTTCAATCTCGTTACCGGTAAGTCTCTTTACTCGTTCCGTAGCACGTCATCGTGTGACTAACTCCTTAGTCACATTGAGCTCATGATGATGTTCTACCGAGTGGGCCCAGAGATACCTCTCCGTCACGCGGAGTGACAAATCCCGATCTCGATTCGTACCAACCCAACAGACACTTTCAAAGGTACCCGTAGTGCACCTTTATAGTCACCCAGGCACGTTGTGACATTTGATACACCCAAAGCACTTCTACGGTATCCGGGAGTTGCACAATCTCACGGTCGAAGGAAAAGACCCTTGACATTAGAAAAGCTTTAGCATACGAACAATACGATCTAGTGCTATGCTTAGGATTGGGTCTTGTCCAGCACATCATTCTCCCAGTGATGTGATCCCGTTATCAATGACATCTAATGCCCATGACCAGGAAACCATGATCATCTATTGACTAATGAGCTAGCCAACTAGAGGCTTGCTAGGGACACATTGTGATCTATTTATTCACACATGTATTACTGTTTCCTGTTAATACAATTATAGCATGAACAATAGACGATTATCATGAACAAGGAAATATGATAATAACTATTTTATTATTGCCTCTCGGGCATATTTCCAACAGTCTCCCACTTGCACTGGAGTAAAATAATATAGTTACATTGTGATGTATCGAACACCCATAGCATTATGGTGTTGATCAAGTTTTGCTCGTGGAAGAGGTTTAGTCAACGGGTCTGCAACATTCAGATCCGTGTGTACTTTACAAATCTCTATTACTCCACTCTGGGCATGGTCCTGAATGGAGTTGTAGTGGCATTTGATGTGCTTCGTCTTCCGGTGAAACCTGGGCTCCTTGGCTATGGCAATGGCCCCAGTGTTATCAGAGAAGAGTGTCATTGGACCCGACGCGCTTGGAACCACTCCAAGGTTGGTGATGAGCTCCTTCATCCAAATTCCTTCATGAGCTGCTTCTGAAGCAGCTATGTACTCCGCTTCACATGTAGATGCTGCCACGACTTCTTGCTTGCTTCTGCACAAGCTCACTGCCCCACCATTCAAAACATATACGTATCCGGCCTGTGACTTAGAGTCATCCGGATTTGTGTCGAAGCTAGCGTCGACACAACCCTTTACGACGAGCTCTTCGTCACCTCCATAAATGAGTAACATCTCCTTAGTCCTCTTCAGGTACTTAAGGATATTCTTGACCGCTGTCCGGTGTTCCATACCGGGATCACTTTGGTACCTCCCTACCAAACTTATGGCAAGGTTTATATCAGGTCTGGTATACAGCATGGCATACATTAGACAGCCTATGGCTGAAGCGTAGGGGGACAATACTCATCTTCTCTCTATCTGTTGTCGTGGTCGGTGACTGAGTCTTACTCAATCTCATACCTTGCAAAACTGGCAAGAACCCTTTCTTTGAGTTTTCCATATTGAACTTCTTCAATATCTTGTCAAGGTATGTACTTTGCGAAAGACCTATGAGGCGTCTCGATCTATCTCTATAGATCTTGATGCCTAATATGTATGTAGCTTCTCCAACTTTGGGTTCTTGGCAACAAAGGTTTTACCTTCGGATCTAAAATAGAAGGTATACCCAATAGTTTCCTTAGGGTATCCTATGAATACGCATCTCTCCACTTTGGGTTCGAGCTTTTCTGGTTGATGTTTCTTCACATAAGCATCGCAGCCCCAAAATTTAAGAAATGACTGCTTAGGTTTCTTGCCAAACCATAGTTCATACGGTGTCGTCTCAACGGATTTAGACGGTGCCCTATTTAAAGTGAATGCTGCATTTTCTAATGCGTATCCCCAAAATGATAGCGGTAAGTCGGTAAGAGACATCATAGATCGTACCATATCTAATAAAGTGCGATTACGATGTTCAGACACTCCATTGCGTTGCGGTGTGCCAGGCGGCGTCAGTTGTGAAACGATTCCACACTTCCTTAGGTGTGTGCCAAACTCGTGACTTAAATATTCTCCTCCATGATCAGATCCTAGACACTTAATTTTTCTGTCACGTTGATTCTCAACCTCACTCTGAAATTCCTTGAACTTTTAAAATGTCTCAGATTTGTGCTTCATCAAGTAGATATACCCATACCTACTCAAATCATCGGTGAGAGTGAGAACATAACGATAGCCACCGCGAGCTTCAACGTTCATTGGACCACACACATCAGTATGTATTATTTCCAATAAGTCGGTTGCTCTCTCCATTATTCCTGAGAATGGAGTCTTAGTCATCTTTCCCATGAGGCACGGTTCACATGTGTCAACAGATTCAAAGTCAAGAGACTCTAATAGTCCATCAGTATGGAGCTTCTTCATGCGCTTAACACCGATATGACCAAGGCGCCAGTGCCACAAGTATGTGGGACTATCATTATCAACTTTACATCTTTTGGTACTCACACTATGAATATGTGTAACATCACAATCGAGATTCATCAAGAATAAACCATATACCAGCGGAGCATGACCATAAAACATATCACTCATATAAATAGAACAACCATTATTCTCTGACTTGAATGAGTAGCCGTCACGTATTAAGAAAGACCCTGGTACAATATTCATGCTCAAAGCTGGTACTAAATAAAAATTATTAAGGTTTAAAACTAATCCCGACGGTAGATGTAGAGGTAGCGTGCCAACGGCGATCACATCGACCTTGGAGCCATTCCCGACACGCATCGTCACCTCGTCCTTGGCTAGTCTCCGCTTATTCCGCAGTTCCTGCTTTGAGTTGCAAATGTGAGCAACAACACCGGTATCAAATACCCAGGAGCTACTATGAGCGCTGGTAAGGTACACATCAATAACATGTATATCACATATACCTTTAACGTTGCCGGCCTTCTTGTCCGCTAAGTATTTGGGGCAGTTCCGCTTCCAGTGACCTTTTCCCTTGCAATAGAAGAACTCAGTCTCAGACTTGGGTCTATTCTTTTTCTTCTTCCCGGCATCTGGCTTACCGGGCGCGGCAATGGCTTTGCCGTCTTTCTTGAAGTTCTTCTTACCCTTGCCCTTCTTGAAACTAGTGGTCTTGTTGACCATCAACACTTGATGCACTTTCTTGATTTCTACTTCTGCAGACTTGAGCATCGAGTACAACTCGGGAATGGTCTTCTCCATCCCTTGCATGTTGTAGTTCAGCACAAAACCTTTGTAGCTTGGTGGGAGAGACTGGAGGATTCTGTCAATTATAGCATCATCCGGAAGTTCGACTCCAAGTGAAGTCACACGACCGTGTAGCCCAGACATTTTGAGTATGTGCTCACTGACAGAACTGTTCTCCTCCATCTTACAACTAAAGAACTTGTCAGAGACTTCATATCTCTCGACACGGGCATGAGCTTGAAAAACTAGTTTCAGCTCTTGGAACATCTCATATGCACCGTGTTGCTCAAAACGCCTTTGGAGCCCCGTTTCCAAACTGTATAACATGCCACACCTAACCAGAGAGTAGTCATCACTCCGCGTTTGCCAGATGTTCAGAATGTCCTGGGCTGCTACGGGAGCGGGAGGGTCACCTAGCGGCGCATCAAGGACATAAGCATTTTTCGCTGCTTCAAGGATGAGCTTCAAGTTGCGAACCCAGTCCGCATAGTTGCTACCATCATCTTTCAGCTTGTTTTTCTCTAGGAATGCGTTGAAATTGAGGTTGATGTTGGCCATCTACAATATTTATAAAGAAAACTTTTAGACTAAGTTCATGACAATTAATTCATTTAATAAAATTAAGTACGAACTCCCACTTAAATCGACATCCCTCTAGTCATCTAAGTGATACATGATCCATGTTGACTAACCCGTGTCCAATCATCACGTGAGACGGACTAGTCACCATGGTGAGCAACTTCATGCTGATCGTATTCAACCATACGACTCATGTTTGACCTTTCGGTCTCTTGTATTCGAGGTCATGTCTGTACATGCTAAGCTCGTCGAGTCAACCTAGGTGTTTCGCGTGTGTAAATCTGGCTTACACCCGTTGTATGCGAACGTTAGAATCTATCACACCCGATCATCACGTGGTGCTTCAAGACAACGATCCTTCGCAACGGTGCACACTTAGGGGAATACATTCTTGAAATTTTAAGAGGGATCATCTTATTATGCTACCGTCGTTCTAAGCAATCAGATGAAAAATATGATAAACATCACAATGCAATCATATAGTGACATGATATGGCCATTATCATCTTTGCTCTTTCGATCTCCATCTTCAGGCATCGCATGATCATCATTGTCACGGGCGTGACACCATGATCTCCATCATCATTATCTCCATCATCGTGTCTCCGTGAAGTCGTCAGGCCAACTACCACTATCACTACTACTATAGCTAAACGTTAGCAATGAAGTAGAAGTATTAATCACATGGCGTTGCATCTCATACAATAAATTAAGACAACTCCTATGGCTCCGGCCGGTTGTCATACTCATCGACATGCAAGTCGTGAAACCTATTACAATAACATAATCATCTCATACATCATACATGCAACATCACAACTTTGGCCATATCACATCACATGTCAAACCCTGCAAAAACAAGTTAGACGTCGTCTAATTGTTGTTGCATGTTTTACGTGGCCGATTTGGGTTTCTAGCAAGAACGCTTTCTTACCTACGTGACAGCCACAACGATGATATGCCAAAGCTATTTACCTTCATAAGGACCCTTTTCATCAAATCCAATCCGACTAGAGTAGGAGAGATAGACACCCGCTAGCCACCTTTATGCACGGTGTGCATGTCTGTCGGTGGAACCAGTCTCACATAAGCGTACGTGTAATGTCGGTCTGGGCCGCTTCATCCCACAATACCGCCAAAAAATAATAAGACTAGTAGTGGCAAGAAATTGACAAATCATCACCCACAACCTTTTGTGTTCTACTCGTGCCTAGAATCTACGCATAGAAAACCTGGCTCTGATACCACTGTGGGTAACGTAGCATAAATTCAAAAATTTCCTACGCATATTCAGATCTTCCTATGGAGAGACCAGCAATGAGAGAGGGGTGAGTGCATCTTCATACCTTTGAAGATCGCTAAGCGGAAGCGTTGCTAGAACGTGGTTGATGGAGTCGTACTCGCGACGATTCAGATCGCGGTGTGATTCCGATCTAGTGCCGAACCACGGCACCTCCACGTTCAACACACGTGCAGCCTGGTGACGTCTCACGCACCTTGATCCAGCAAGGAGGAGGGAGAGGTTCGGGAAGATCTCCGGCAGCACGACGGCATGGTGTCGATGGAGAGACGAGGTCTCCCGGCAGGGCTTCGCCAAGCACCGGCAGAGAGGAGGAGAAGGAAGAGCAGGGCTGCGCCGAGGGAGAGGAAGATTTGTGTCTCCAACAGCCCAAAGTGCCCACTATATATAGGGGGAGGGAGGGGCTGCGCCCTCCTGAGGGTTTCCCTCTCCTGGGAGGGGCGGAAGCCCTAGATGGGAGGAGGTGCGGCGGCCAGGAGGGGAGGAGGGGTGGCGCACCCTTCTGGTGGGCCTTAGGCCCACCTGCGCTAGGGTTTCCCCCCTCTATCATCTTCTTGCACCATGGGCTGAGTGTGGGGGCGCACCAGCCCACCTAGGGGCTGGTTCCCTCCTGCACTTGGCCTATCTAGCCTCCCGGGGTGGTGGCCCCCTTCCGGTGGACCCCCGGGGCCACTTCCGGTGGTCCCGGTGGTCCTGGTACGTTACCGGCGACGCCCGAAACACTTCCGTGTCCAAAAAAAATCCGTCCTATATATCAATCTTTACCTCCGGACCATTCCGGATCTCCTCGTGACGTCCGGGATCTCATCCGGGACTCCGAACAACTTTTTATAACCTCGTATAACAATTCCCTATAATCCTAGCGTCATCGAACATTAAGTGTGTAGACCCTACGGGTTCGGGAGACAGGCAAACATGACCGAGACACCTCTCCGGCCAATAACCATCAGTAGGGTCTGGATACCCATGGTGGATCCCATTTGCTCCACGATGATCTCATCGGATGAACCACGATGGCAAGGATTCAATCAATCCCGTATACAATTCTCTTTGTCTGTCAGTATAGAACTTGCCCGAGATTCGATCGTCGGTATACCTATACCTTGTTCAATCTCGTTACCTGTAAGTCTCTTTACTCGTTCCGTAGCACGTCATCGTTCTATCGAGTGGGCCCAGAGATACCTCTCCGTCTCGCGGAGTGACAAATCCGATCTCGATTCGTACCAACCCAAGAGACACTTTCCGAGGTACCCGTAGTGCACCTTTATAGTCACCCAGTTATGTTGTGACGTTTGATACACCCAAAGCACTCCTACAGTATCCGGGAGTTGCACAATCTCACGGTCGAAGGAAAAGAAACTTGACATTAGAAAAGCTTTAGCATACAAACAATACGATCTAGTGCTATGCTTAGGATTGGGTCTTGTCCATCACATCATTCTCCCAATGATGTGATCCCGTTATCAATGACATGTAATGCCCATGACCAGGAAACCATGATCATCTATTGACTAACGAGCTAGCCAACTAGAGGCTTGCTAGGGACACATTGTGATCTATTTATTCACACATGTATTACCGTTTCCTGTTAATACAATTATAGCATGAACAATAGACGATTATCATGAACAAGGAAATATGATAATAACTATTTCATTATTTCCTCTAGGGCATATTTCCAACATAACATGCATATCGAAGATACCTTCGTTGACATTGCGAGCCTTCTTAGCATCTAGGTACTTGGGGTAGTTCCGCTTCGAGTGGCTAGTCCCCTTGCATAAGAAGCACTTAGTCTCACGCTTGGGTCCAACCTTGTGTTTCTTCATGGGAGGCAAACTAGCTTGTCGTCCTTATTGAAGCTTCCCTTCTTGCCTTTGCCTTTCTTGAAACTAGTGGTCTTGTTCACCATCAACACTTGATGCTCCTTTTTAATTTCTACTTCCACGGATTTAAGCATCGTGAATAAAATCAGGGATCATCTTCTCCATCCCTTGCATGTTATAGTTCACCAAGAAGTACTTTTAGCTAGCTGGCAGTGACCGGAGAACTCTGTTAGCCACTACCTCATCTCGAAAATTAACTCCCAATTGGCTCAAGTGGTTATAGTACCCACACCTTTTGACTACATGCTCACTGACACAGTCGTTCTTCTCCATCTTGCAGCTAAATACTTGTTGGAGGGTTCATCCCTCTCGACCTAGCCATGAGCCTTAAACCAAGTTTGAGCTCTTGGAACATCTCATCTGCTCCATGGTCCTCATAGCGTCTTTGGAGCCCCGGTTCTAAGTCGTACAACATGGCGCACTGAGTTATATAGTAGTAATAAGCATGTGCCTGCCAGACATGCACAACATCCACACATGACGCTGGAGGGGGCGGCGTACCAAGCATTGCATCAAGGACATAAGCCTTTTGTGCTACCGTGAGGATAATCCTCAGATTACGGACCTAGCCAATATACTTACTTCCATCATCTTGCAACTTAAGTTTCTCTAGGAACACAATAAAATTCACGGGAGCTAATGCGTGAGCCATTGATCTACAACATAGTTTGCAAATATAATTTTAGACTAAGTTCATGATAATAAGTTCAGTTAATTATATTACTAGTGAACTCCCACTCAAATCAACATCCCTCGGGATGTCTAAGTGTAACATGATCCAAATCCACCAACCCAAGTACGATCATCACGTGAGATGAGGCCGTTTCAATGGTGAAAATATCCATGTTGATCATATGTACTATATGACTCATGTTTGACCTTTCGGTCTCCTGTGTTTCAAGGCCATGTTTGTACTAGTTACACCCGGTGTATGCGAACAAAGAGTCTATCATACGCGATCATCACAAGGTTCTTCGAAATGACAAATTTTTGCAATGGTGTATACTTGGGGAGAACACAGTTTTATCTTGAAATTAAGTGAGGGATCATCCTACAATGCTATTGTCGTCCCAAGAAAAATAGATGCTAAAAGATAAACATCACATGCAAATCAAATAAGTGACATGATATGGCCATCATCATCTTGTGCCTTTGATCTGTATCTCCAAACCACCGGTGTGATCTCCATCATCACTGGCATGACACCATGATCTCCATCATTGTGTCGTCATGTGGTTGTCACGCCAACTATTTCTTCTACAACTATTGCTAAGTCATAGCGATAAAGTAAATCAAATGGCACAAAAAATGTAAACACGACCCTATGAATCCTTTCGGTTTCCATACTCATCGACATGCAAGTCATGATAACTATTACAAAATATGATCATCTCATACATCACATATATCATATCACGTCTTGGCCATATCACATCACAACATAGCCTGCAAAAAGACAAGCTCTACTTTATCGTTGCAAGTTTTACATGGTTGTGTAGGATCCCGAAGAGTATGTCTAGAGGGGGGCATGAATAGACTATTTGACCAAATAAAACCTAACACTTTCCCTATTTTATTGGTTGGCAAGTTTTAGAAATTATATCAAGTCTAGCACACCCTACACATGCAAGTCTATGAGTATGGCGGCGAAAAGTAAAGACATGCACATGTAAGTAAGGAGTAGAGATAGGAATATCAAATGCAATGAAGACACAATGATTTTTGGCGTTGTTTTGATAGGTGATGCTATTATACATCCACAATGATGGAGAATTCAAACCTCGGAGGGTAACAGTTGCACGAGTCCATGAAAGGCTCCACCCATTAAGGATCGACGAAGAAGCAACCTTGTTTATTCCACCATAGCTTTTGTCCATGAAGGACTAGCCTCACTCGGGGTAGACCTTCACGAAGTAGGCGATCTCCCTGCCATTACAAACATCTTGGTTCAACTCCACACGATTTGGAGGCTCCCAAGAAACACCTAACCAATCGAGGAGACACCACTCTCCAAAAGGTAATGGGTGTGGTATGTATGATGAAATCCTTGCTCTTGTGCTTCAAAAGATAGTATCCTCAACACTCAATCACACTCTCACAAAATTTGGCCTGGCAGAAGAGATTGAGTAGGTGGGAAGAAATTTGAAAAGGCTAGGAATCAAGATTCATATGGTTGGAGTGGAAGATCTTGATCTCAACACATGGGTAGGTGGTTCTCTCTCAAAAACGAATGGTGGATGTGTTTGCTTGTTCCAAGCGCTCTCTCTAAGAATGTGAGGGAGGTGGAGGGGTATATATAGCCATCTACAAAATCTAGCCGTTACAACATTATTGCCCAACTCGCTGGAACCGAAGTAAAACCTCGGTTGCACCGACTAGTGAAAAATGCTCAGAGAACGATATACAACATCTTGGTGAGTCCAATTCGGTTGGCCTAGGAAGATCTAGTGACTCAGTGGCTAGGATATCCAAAACTAAGAAACTCCAAAGTTGAATACCTCGTATCCAGAGAGTTTGTTACTATTTTTGGGCTGGATCAAAACAAAACTCGGTTACATAGAGTTGCTAGGGTTTGTGTTGGAATTTGTCTAAGGAAAACTCGGTCGGGCGAAAGTAGGAATTCTTGGTGGCAACGGATTTCACATTAGGGGTTTTGATAGAGTATTTTTTGGGAGAATTGTTGAGGCTTCTGGTGGCTAATCTCTAAGCACATTGAGCAACCAAATCATCATAGATACATCATCCTTTTTAATAGTATTAGCTTTCCTATGGACTCTAATGTTATTACTCACATAAATATAAAACGTAGAGTTAGTAAGCTTGAAGCTTAGCCATTCGTATCCTTTCCTTCCCTGGGGATCCTCCACACAGTCTCGAGACACAACAATGTTTTTGGACTCGATATGAAATAAACTAGGTAGAACTATTAGTCGAAGAGATAATATATGTTGTCATGAATTATTCAAACCTCCAAGGGAGCATATGTGTTGTCAGGATGCTATGGGCAACTAGCAAGAACCGTTCTTACCTATGCAAAGCCACAATGGTGATAATCAATTTCCCTTTTAACCTTCTACAAGGATCCCTTTTGTCAAATCCAATTCAACTAAAGTGGGAGAAACACACACCCGCGAGCCACTTTTATACAAAACATGTTGCATGTCAAACGGTGGAACCGGTCTCTTCTGCGAGGACAAGTAAGGTTGATCCAATCCACTTCATCCCACAATATCGCCGAATCAAGATAAGACATGGGAGGTGATACGTCTCCAATGTCTCTATAATTATTTATTGTTCCATGTTCTTATATTACCATTCTTGGATGTTTTATGATCGTTTTATACCAACTTTATATCAATTTTTGGGACTAACCTATTGACATAGTGCGTAGTGCTAGTTGCTATTTTTTTCTCTTTTTTCCTTTGTAGAAAATCCATATCAGATGAGGTCCAATTTCCATGAAACTTTACGAGGATTTTTCGGACCAGAAGGAAACTTGGGAACCAAGAATGAGCAGCAGACTAGGCCCGGTGGGCCTAGTAGACATCAGGGTGCGCCAGAGGCCCTTGTCACGCCCTGGTGTCTGGTGGGGCCCTCGGGCAACTGCTCCACTGGCTCTGAGCTCTATAAATACTGCAATTCAGAAAACCCTAGAGGAGTCAACGATAAATCATTGCAGCCGCCGCAAGTTCCTGAGCCACGGAATCCAATCTAGAGCATGTTCCATAGAGGAACACGATCGCGGAGGGGTCCACCATCCTCATTGGTGCTCCTCCGATGATGCGTGAGTAGTTCATATCATACCTACGGGTCCGTAGGCAGTAGCTAGATGGCTTTCTCTATCATTTTGTTTCCCAATACAATAGTCTCTTGGAGATCCATATGATGTAACTCATTCTTTTGGAGTGCGTTTGTTGGGATCCATTTAATTGGGAGTTTATGATCAGATCTAATAAAAATAATATTCATGCTTGATTATTATAGCCTCGTATTTCTTCTCCGATATTTGTTCTTTGTCTGGCCATCTTGATCTTTTATGTTGCAATGGGAAGAGGTGCTTTTAGATGGGTTCGATCTTGCGGTGCTCAATCTTAGTGATAGAAAGAGACATGACAAGCATGTATCGTTGCTATAAAGGATAAAACGATGGGGTTTATTTCTACATGAATAGATCTTATCTACATCATGTCATCGTTCTTAAGGCATTACTCAGTTTCTTCATGTACTCAATAAACTATATGCATACAGGATAGCGGTCGATGTGTGCAGTAATAGAAGTTGATGCAGACACAAGTCGGTCTACTTATGTTGGACGTGATGCCTATATACATGATTATTGTCTTGAATATCGCCATAATAATTTTCTTTTCTATCAATTTCCCAACAGTAATTTTTTTACCCACCATTTGCTATTTATCGATAGAAGCCACACGTGAAACCTACGGCCCATGGGTCTACTTCATCATCTATTTTCAATCTCTACTTTGCTATTTGTGTTTCTACTTTATTTTATCTTTTGTTTTCAGATCTATATTATCAAAAAAACCAATAATACCTTGATGCATTCTAATTTCCATCACTCTTATTTGCATCTACAAATATATCCTTACTTTACCCACGAGGGATGGACAACCCTCCACACATTGGGTTGTGAGGATTTCCTATTTGTGTGAAGGTGTTGCTTACATAGTCTTGTGGATCTTCCTACTAGATTGATACCTTGGTTTCTTAACTAAGGGAAATACTTGTCGTTGTTGTGCTACATCACCCTTTAAGCTTGGAGGGAAACCAATGCATCAACGAGATTAAGCATGAGGTAAGAAATTTGAACTTCAACGCCCACAACTTCTTTGTGTTCTAATCGTGGATATCATCTATGCATAGGCCTAGCTCATGATGCACTGTTGGGGAATGTTGCATGGGAAACACAAAATGTCCTACACACACAAGATATATCCATGGAGATGCATAGGTATGAATGGAATAGTGTGTCTACATAGCCTTGTAGGCTGTTAAGAGGAAGCGTTAAAAACGCGATTGATGTAGTCGTATGTTTTCACGATCCAATCGTGATCCATCTCGATCAAGTGCCGAACGAACTGCATCTCCGTGTTCAGCACATGTGCAGCTTGATGACTTCTCTTCCTGCTCGATCTAGTGAGAAATGGCGGACTAGTAGATGGGATCCCTGATAGCACAACGACGTGGTGCCGATGGTGGTGGTGCTGTCCCGGCAGGGCTTCGCCGAGCACAACCGGGAATAAGGATAGAGGAAAAAATGGAGTTAGGAGAGAGGGAGGGTTGTGCCAAGGCTTATGGTGTGTATGTGCCCCCCACATATATTTTTATTTGATATTGGATTTTCTGTCAAATCTCTTGCACTTGTCACTTGGGATTAGCTTTGATTTTCTTCCAAGTGAACTTGAGCACCTTGGTAATTCTCCAAAACCTCATCTCTCTCCCAAATCTTGCAATGGTTTAATTTTTCATAATAGGAAAATATTCATATTTTCTTTGGAAATGAGCATTTTCTCTTTATGCTATGAAGCAACCTTCATTTTTCTTGCTCAGAAAATTCCCTATAAGTTCCCTAATATTCTTTGGATCATGACTCACCTCCCCATGCAAAATTATCCCATGGTCATTTGGAAAATTTCAGCTAAGGAAATTATTTTTGCTTCTGGTCAGAAATGGTACTTTGAGAAACAAGTATATTTTTCCTTGCTCTGCCTGGGATGAAATTTCTACCACATGACTACATTCGTGGGAGATTCCGAGCCACCAAATTTCACACCGTAACTCTGAGTAAATTTTCCGCAGCTTGCTCCCCAAGTTTCTGTCCAGAAACTTTCAAGCATGCTCTTGTCTTGTTCATTGAGCTAAGTGTCAAGCTGAGGGCATCCTGTAGTCGTGTGTTGGAGGGCCAACATGCCAGACATAGTTTGGCATCGCCAAAAGTACCACTTATGCGAGTGCACACGGTGACCATGCGAATGCAAGGTGTTCGACATGCAACTGGCGTGCTCTAGATGCCGGGACCTTGTATCGCCGCCCGTTCGCCCTCCTCACACCACCGCACCTTGTCTGTGCCACTCATCACCCTCCCTTGCATCCACATAACACATACCTGACCTTCCTCAACACTGGCAGGCCGCACACCGGATGTGGCAGAAGCGCTACCGGGTGGAAGAGTGGGCGTGCACGCATCGTCTGCCTCCGCTAGTGCGGTGCAGCTTTGCCCGCGTGCTGGAACGATGCTTGGAATCACCCTCGTCGTCTACAACAATGCCCGAGCACCCTCTCCCCCTCCTCCGTCCTAAGGCTTGACTCCGGTGGAACTCGATCTTGGTCACTTTGTTCCATATAAATAGATATGCTCCCGAGTTGTTCTAGTCATCCACAACTCCTCACGTGGCCACAAATCTACCACCATAGCTTGGGGTAAGGCGAGGAGGGCCTTCAGCCTCGATACCTCAGCGGATTGGCCATGGATCCCTCACGATCGTCCTCCTGCTCGGGTGCTCTCCTTCGACGCTATTCTTCTCAAACGAGCTCCTGGTGATCTCCTGAGCATGATAGAGCCACCAGCTCGACATATTAACACTTTATTATTCAAATCCGGTGAGCTATCCCACCCAACGTCTCTCGGAAGCTCCATTCCGGAGCCGTCCGTCCACCTCAGCCGGCCTTTCAGGTACGTGCGTGACCACCGTGACGTGTGATAACCCACAAGTATACGGGATTGCGATAGTTTTCAAGGGTAGAGTATTCAATCCAAATTTATAGATTCGACACAAGGGGAGCCCAAGAATATTTACAAGTATTAGCAGTTGAGTTTTCAATTCAACCACACTTGGGGATTTAGTATCTACAGCACACTGATCAGTAACACAATAATATGATAGTTCTGATAGTAGTGGTAAGAGTAGCAGTAGTAACGATAAGAGTGGCAACAGTAACGTAACAGTGATAGCAGTTTTATAGTAGTAGTAACAATAGTAGAAACAATAGTAACTTAGCAAGCACAATATGTCGAAAACTCATAGGCACTAGTGTTGGAATTATGCCCTAGAGGCAATGATAAATAAGTTATTATTATAATTCCTGTATCAAGATAATCGTTTATTATCCATACTACAATTGTATTGAATGAAGACTTAGATACATGTGTAGATACATAGAGAAAACACTGTCCCTAGCAAGCCTCTAGTTGGCTAGCCAGTTGATCAAGGATAGTCAAGGTCTTCTGACTATGTACAAGGTGTTGTTCCTTGATAACTGGATCACATCATTGGGTGAATCATGTGATGGACTAGACCCAAACTAATAGACGTAGCATGTTGATCGTGTGATTTTGTTGCTACTGTTTTCTGCGTGTCAAGTATTTATTCCTACGACCATGAGATCATATAACTCACTGACACCGGAGGAATGCTTTGTGTGTATCAAACGTCGCAACGTAACTGGGTGACTATAAAGATGCTCTACAAGTATCTCCGAAGGTGTCCGTTGAGTTAGTATGGATCAAGACTGGGATTTGTCACTATGTGTGACGGAGAGGTATCTCGGGGCCCACTCGGTAATACAACATCACACACAAGCCTTGCAAGCAATGTGACTTAGTGTAAGTCACGGGATCTTGTATTACGGAACGAGTAAAGAGACTTGCCGGTAAACGAGATTGAAATAGGTATGCGGATACTGACGATCGAATCTCGGGCAAGTAACATACCGATGGACAAAGGGAATGACATACGTTATTATACGAATCCTTCGCACCGAGGTTCAAACAATAAGATCTTCATAGAATATGTAGGATCCAGTATGGGCATCCAGGTCCCGCTATTGGATATTGACCGAGGAGTCCCTCGGGTCATGTCTACATAGTTCTCGAACCGGCAAGGTCTGCACACTTAAGGTTCGGCGTTGTTTTATGCGTATTTGAGTTCTATGGCTGGTTACCGAATGTTGTTCGGATTCCTAGATGAGATCATAGACGTCACGAGGGTTTCCGGAGTGGTCCGGAGATGAAGATTGATATATAGGTTGACCTCATTTGATTACCGGAAAGTTTTCGGAATTACCGGGAATGTACCGGGAGTGACGAATGGGTTCCGGGTGTTCACCGGGGGGGCAGCCCACCCCGGGGAAGCCCATAGGACATAGGGGTGCCTCACCAGCCCCTATTGGGCTACTAGGCAAGCCCAGGAAGGCCCCTGCGCAGGATAAAAGAAAATCAAAGAGAAAATAAAAAAAGGGGAAGTGGGAAGGAAGGGAAGGACTCCACCTTCCAATCCTAGTTGGACTAGGATTGGAGGAGGATTCCTCCTCCCCCTCCTTCGGCCGACCCCCTTGGGGCTCCTTGAGCCTCAAGGCAAGGCCCCTCCCCTCCCACCTATATATACGGAGGTATGAGGGCTGATTTGAGACCACTTTGCCACGGCAGCCCGACCGCATACCTCCACGGTTTTTCTTCTAGATCGTATTTCTACGGAGCTCGGGCGGAGCCCTGCTGAGATTAGATCACCACCAACCTCCGGAGCACCGTCACGCTACCGGAGAACTCATCTACCTCTCCGTCTCTCTTGCTGGATCAAGAAGGCCGAGATAATTGTCGAGCTGTACGTGTGCTGAACGCGGAGGTGCCATCCGTTCGGCACTAGATCGGAGCGGATCGTGGGACGGATCGCGGGACCGTTCGTGGGACGGTTCGCGGGGCGGATCGAGGGACATGAGGACATTACACTACATCAACCACATTTATTAACGCTTCTACTGTGCGATCTACAAGGGTACGTAGATCTGAAACCCCCCTCGTAGATGGACATCACCATGATAGGTCTTCGTGCGCATAGGAAAATTTTTGTTTCCCATGCGACGTTCCCCAACAGTGGCATCATGAACTAGGTTCATGCGTAGATGTCTTCTCGAGTAGAACACAAAAGTTTTTGTGGGCGGTGATGTGCGATTTGCTGCCCTCCTTAGTCTTTTCTTGATTCCGCGGTATTGTTGGATCGAAGCGGCTCAGACCGACAGTAATCGTACGCTTACGAGAGACTGGTTTCATCGCTACGAGCAACTCCATTGCTCAAACATGAGTGGCGAGTGTCGGTTTCTCCAACTTTAGTTGAATCGGATTTGACCGAGGAGGTCCTTGGATAAGGTTAAATAGCAATTCATATATCTCCGTTGTGGTGTTTGTGTAAGTAAGATGCGATCCTACTAGATACCCATGGTCGCCACGTAAAACATGCAACAACAATTAGAGGACGTCTAACTTGTTTTTGCAGGGTATGCATGTGATGTGATATGGCCGACGATGTGATGTGATATATTGGATGTATGAGATGATCATGTTGTAATAGATAATATCGACTTGCACGTCGATGGTACAGCAACCGGCAGGAGCCATAGGGTTGTCTTTAAACTAATGTTTGTTCTTGCAGATGCGTTTACTATATTGCTAGGATGTAGCTTTAGTAGTAATAGCATGAGTAGCACGACAACCCCGATGGCGACACGTTGATGGAGATCATGGTGTGGCGCTGGTGACAAGAAGATCGTGCCGGTGCTTTGGTGATGGAGATCAAGAAGCACGTGATGATGGCCATATCATGTCACGTATGAATTGCATGTGATGTTAATCCTTTTATGCACCTTATTCTGTTTAGAACGATGGCAGCATTATGAGGTGATCTCTCACTAAAATTTCAAGATGAAATTGTGTTCTCCCCGACTGTGCACCGTTCCTACAGTTCGTCGTTTCGAGACACCACGTGATGATCGAGTGTGATAGACTCAACGTTCACATACAACGGGTGAAAAATTGTTGTACACGCGGAACACTCGGGTTAAGCTTGACGATCCTAGCATGTGCAGACATGGACTCGGAACACATGAGACCGAAAGTTCAATCATTAATCATATAGTTGATATGATTAGCATAGGGATGCTTACCACTGAAACTATCCTCAACTCACGTGATGATCGGACTTGAGTTAGTGGAATTGGATCATGAACCACTCAAATGACTAGAGAGATGTACTTTTTGAGTGGGAGTTTAGCAAGCAATTAGATTAAGTTAAACTCTAATTATCTTGAATATATTTGTGTTGTAGATCATGGCTCACGCGACAGTCACCCTGAATTTTAATACGTTCCTAGAGAAATCTAAGTTGAAAGATGATGGAAGCAACTTTGTAGACTGGGCTCGTAATCTTAAGTTGCTCCTGCAAGCTGGGAAGAAGGATTATGTCCTTAATGCTGTGCTAGGAGATGAACCACCCGCTATGGTTGACCAAGATGTTATGAACGCTTGGTTAACACGTAAGGAGGACTACTCAGTAGTTCAATGTGCAGTCTTGTATGTCTTAGAGCCGGGACTTCAACGTCACTTTGAGCGTCATGGAGCATATGAGATGTTCCTGGAGTTGAAGTTTATCTTTCAGAAGAACGCTCGGATCGAGAGGTATGAGACCTCCGATAAATTCTATGCTTGCAAGATGGAGGAGAATTCGTCTGTCAGTGAACATGTGCTCAAAATGTCTGGGTACTCAAACCGTCTAGCTGAGTTGGGGATTGAACTACCGCGAGAGGCTATCACTGACAGAATTCTTCAATCACTGCCGCCAAGCTATAAGGGATTTGTGTTGAACTACAACATGCAAGGGATGAACAAGTCACCCGGCGAGTTGTTCGCGGTGCTGAAAGTCGTAGAGTCAGAACTTCGTAAAGAGCATCAAGTGTTGATGGTGAATAAGACCACTAGTTTCAAGAGAAACGACAAAGGAAAGAAGGGTAGTTCGAAGAAGAGCGGCAAGCCTGTTGCCAATCCGACGAAGAAACCCAAAGCTGGACCTAAGCCTGAAACGGAGTGCTATTATTGCAAGGGTATGGGTCACTGGAAGCGCAACTGCCCCAAGTATGTGGCTGATAAGAAGGCGGCCAAAGAAAAATCAGGTATAGTTGATATACATGTTATTGATGTGTACTTAACCAGCTCTCGTAGTAGCGCCTGGGTATTCGATACCGGTTCTGTTGCTCATATTTGCAACTCGAAACAAGAATTGCGGAATAAGCGAAGGCTGGCGAAGGATGAAGTGACGATTCGCGTGGGAAATGGTTCCAAGGTTGATGCAATCGCCGTCGGCACTGTTTCACTTCAATTACCATCAGGATTAGTTATGAACTTAAATAATTGTTATTTAGTGTCTGCGTTAAGCATGAAAATTATATCTGGATCTTGTTTATTGTGAGACGGTTACTCGTTTAAGTCAGAGAGTAATGGTTGTTCTATTTCTATGAGTAATATATTTTATGGTCATGCACCCAATGTGAGAGGATTGTTCATATTGAATCTTGATAGTGATAATACATGTATACATAACATTGAGACCAAAAGAGTTAGAGTTAACAATGATAGCGCCATGTTTTTATGGCACTGCCGCTGAGGTCATATTGGTGTAAAGCACATGAAGAAACTCCATTCCGATGGACTTTTGGAGTCACTTGACTTTGATTCACTTGACACGTGCGAACCATGCCTCATGGGCAAGATGACTAAAACTCCGTTCTCCGGAACAATGGAGCGTGCAAGTGACTTGTTGGAAATCATACATACCGATGTGTGTGGTCCGATGACTGTGGAGGCACGCGGCGGATATCGATATTTTCTCACCTTCACTGACGATTTGAGTAGATATGGTTATGTCTACTTAATGAAGCACAAGTCTGAAACATTTGAAAAGTTCAAGCAATTTTAGTGTGAAGTTGAAAATCATCATAACAAGAAGATCAAGTTCCTACGGTCTGATCGTGGGGGTGAATATCTGAGTTTCGAGTTTGGGGCTCACTTAAGACAATGTGGAACTGTTTCACAGTTGACACCGCCTAGAACACCACAGCGTAATGGTGTGTCCGAACATCGTAATCTTACTTTATTAGAGATGGTGCGATCTATGATGTCTCTTACCGATTTGCCGTAATCGTTTTGGGGTTATGCATTAGAAACAGCTGCATTCACTTTAAATAGGGCACCATCAAAATCTGTTGAGACGACACCATATGAACTGTGGTATGGCAAAATACCAAAGTTGTCGTTTCTTAAAGTTTGGGGATGTGATGCTTATGTCAAAAAGCTTCAGCGTGAAAAGCTGGAACCCAAAGCGGAAAGGTGCGTCTTCATAGGTTATCCAAATGAGACAGTTGGGTACACCTTCTATCTCAGATCCGAGGACAAAGTGTTTGTTGCTAAGAACGAAGCTTTTCTTGAGAAGGAGTTTCACTCGAAAGAATTGAGTGGGAGGAAAATAGAACTTGATGAGGTTGTCGAACCTCTCATCCCTCTAGATGGTGGCGCAGAGTAGGGGGAAACCTGTGTCGAAACGTCGCCGGTTGAGGAGGAAGTTAATGATGATGATCATGAAACTTTGGATCAACTTCCTATCGGACCTCGCATGTCGACATGATCATGTACTGCTCCTGAGTGGTACGGCACTCCCGTCTTATCAATTATGTTGTTAGACAACAATGAGCCTGCGAATTATGAAGAAGCAATGGTGGTCCCGGATTCCAACAAATGGCTGGAGGCCATGAAGTCCGAGATAGGATCCATGTATGAAAACAAAGTGTTGACTTTGGAAGTATTACCTGAAGGCCGCAAGGCTATTCAGAACAAATGGATCTTTAAGAATTAGACAGACGCTGACGGTAATGTGACCATTTATAAAGCTCAACTTGTGGCAAAGGGTTTTTCACAAGTTCAAGGGATTGACTAGATGAGACATTCTCACCCGTAGCGATGCTTAAGTCCGTCTGAATCATGTTAGCAATAGCTGCATTTTTCGATTATGAAATCTGGCAGATGGATGTCAAAACGGCGTTCCTTAACGGTTTCCTTTAGGAAGAGTTGTATATGATGCAGCCCGAAGGTTTTCTCGATCCTAAAAATGCTAACAAAGTGTGCAAGCTCCAGCAATCCATTTATGGACTGGTGCAAGCATCTCGGAGTTGGAATAAACGTTTTGATGAGGTGATCAATGCATTTGGGTTTATACAAGTGGTTGGAGAATCTTGTATTTACAAGAAAGTGAGTGGAAGCTCTGTGGCGTTTCTAATATTATATGTCGATGACATATTGCTGATTGGAAACAACGTGGAGTTTTTGGAGAGCATAAAGGATTACTTGAATAAAAGTTTCTCTATGAAGGACCTAGGAGAAGCTGCTTACATTCTAGGCATTAAGATCTATAGGGATAAATCGAAATGCCTGATAGGACTTTCACAAAGTACATACCTTGATAAAGTTTTGAAGAGGTTCCAAATGGAACAGTCCAAGAAGGGGTTCTTGCCAGTTTTACAAGGTACGAGATTGAGTAAGACTCAGTGTCGAGCAACTGATAAAGATAGAGAGCATATGAGCACCGTCACCTATGCTTCAACCATACGTTCTATCATGTATGCAATGATGTGCACTAGACCGGACGTTAGCGTGGCCATAAGTATGGCAGGAAGGTTCCAGAGTAATCCAGGAGTGGATCACTGGACGGCGGTCAACAATATCCTGAAGTACCTGAAAAGGACTAAGGAGATGTTTCTAATGTATGGAGGTGACGAAGAGCTCGTCGTAAAAGGTTACGTCGATGCAAGCTTTGACACAGATCCGGACGACTCTAAGTCACAAACTAGATACGTATTTATTCTTAATGGGGGTGCGGTAAGCTGGCGCAGTTCCAAGCAAAGCGTCGTAGCTGATTCTACATGTGAAGCGGAGTACATGGCTGCCTCGGAGGTGGCTAAGGAGGGTGTCTAGATGAAGCAGCTCATGACGGATCTTGGAGTGGTGCCAAGTGCACTGAATCCAATAACCCTGTTTTGTGCTAACACAGGTACCATTGACTTAGCATAGGAACCACGGTTTCACAAGAAGACCAGACACATCAAACGACGCTTCAACCTCATCCGCGACTACGTCGAAGGGGAGGACGTAAATATATGCAAAGTGCACACGGATCTGAATGTGGCAGACCCGCTGGCTAAACCTCTTCCACGGGCAACGCATGATCAACACCAGAACTATATGGGTGTTAGATTTATTACAATGTAATTCGCATGGTGATGTGAGGGCTAGATTATAGACTCTAGTGCAAGTGGGAGACTGTTGGAATTATGCCCTAGAGGCAATGATAAATAAGTTATTATTATAATTCCTGTATCAAGAAAATCATTTATTATCCATGCTATAATTGTATTGAATGAAGACTTAGATACATGTGTGGATACATAGAAAAACACTGTCCCTAGCAAGCCTCCAGTTGGCTAGCTAGTTGATCAAGGATAGTTAGGGTCTTCTGACTATGTACAAGGTGTTGTTGCTTGATAACTGGATCACATCATTGGGTGAATCATGTGATGGACTAGACCCAAACTAATAGACGTAGCATGTTGATCGTGTCATTTTGTTGCTACTGTTTTCTACGTGTCAAGTATTTATTCCTAGGACCATGAGATCATATAACTCATTGACACCGGAGGAATGCTTTGTGTGTATCAAACGTCGCAACGTAACTGGGTGACTATAAAGATGCTCTACAAGTATCTCTGAAGGTGTCCGTTGAGTTAGTATGGATCAAGACCGTGTCACTCCGTGTGACGGAGAGGTATCTCGGGGCCCACTCGGTAATACAACATCACACACAAGCCTTGCAAGCAATATGACTTAGTGTAACTTACGAGATCTTGTATTACGGAACGAGTCAAGAGACATGCCGGTAAACGAGATTGAAATAGGTATGCGGATACTGACGACCGAATCTCGGGCAAGTAACATACCGAAGGACAAAGGGAATGACATACGGGATTATATGAATACTTGGCACTGAGGTTCAAACGATAAGATCTTCGTAGAATATACAGGATCCAATATGGGCATCGACGTCCCGCTATTGGATATTGACTGAGGAGTCCCTCGGGTCATGTCTACATAGTTCTCGAACCCGCAGGGTCTGCACACTTAAGGTTCGGCGTTGTTTTATGCGTATTTGAGTTATATGGTTGGTTACCGAATGTTGTTCGGAGTCCCGGATGAGATCACAGACGTCACGAGGGTTTCCGGAATGGTCCGAACACGAAGATTGATATATAGGTTCACCCCATTTGATTACCGGAAAGTTTTCGGAATTACCGGGAATGTACCGGAGTGACGAATGTGTTCCGGATGTTCACCGGGGGCAGCCCACCCCGGGGAAGCCCATAGGCCTTAGGGGTGCCTCACCAGCCCTTAGTGGGCTGGAAGGGCAAGCCCAAGAAGGACCCTGGGCAGGATAAAAGAAAATCAAAGAGAAAAGAAAAAAAGGGGAAGTGGGAAGGAAGGGAAGGAGTCCACGTTCCAATCCTAGTTGGACTAGGATTGGAGGAGGATTCCTCCTCCCACCTTCGGCCGACACCTTGGGGCTCCTTGAGCCTCAAGGCAAGGCCCCTCCCCTCCCACCAATATATATGAAGGTATTAGGGCTGATTTGAGACAACTTTGCCACGGCAGCTCGACCACATACCTCCACGGTTTTTCCTCTAGATCGCGTTTCTGCGGAGCTCGGGCGGAGCCCTGCTGAGATTAGATCACCACCAACCTCCGAAGCACCGTCACACTGCTGGAGAACTCATCTACTTCCCCGTCTCTCTTGCTGGATCAAGAAGGTCGAGATCATTGTCGAGCTGTACGTGTGTTGAACGCGGAGGTGCTGTCCGTTCGGCACTAGATCGGAGCGGATCGTGGGACGGATCGCGGGACGGTTCGTGGGCGGTTCGCGGGGCGGATCGAGGGACGTGAGGACGTTCCACTACATCAACCTCGTTTATTAAAGCTTCTGCTGTGCGATCTACAAGGGTACGTAGATCTGAAATCCCCCTCGTAGATTGACATCACCATGATAGGTCTTCATGCGCGTAGGAAATTTTTTGTTTCCCATGCGACGTTCCCCAACAACTGGATCGATGATATTGCTGGATAATAATCATAATATAACAGTCACAACATAGGGAGACACAAAACTAGCTCCCATTCATCGATATAATGTAGGCATGAATTCCGTAAATTGTCATATGTGCTTATGGAAAAGAACTTGCATGGCATCTTTTGTCCTACCGTCCCGTGGCAGCGCGGTCCATAAGGAAACTAAGGGATATTAAGGCCTCCTTTTAATAGAGAACCGGAACAAAGCACAAACACATAGTGAATACACGAACCCCTCAAACTACGGTAATCACCGGAAAGAATCCCAATTATTGTCACTTTGGGGTATGTGGATCCTAAAACGTAGTATGTGCATATAACTTGCAAGATCGGATCAAGTACATATATATAATGGTGAAAACATAAACGTTCGAATCTGAAATCATGGAACTTGGGCCCTAGTGACAAGCATTAAGCATAGCAAAGTCATAGGAACATCTATCTCCGACAATAGTGGATGCTAGGGATCAAGGACTAACAAAACTAACTCGATTACAAAATGACTCTCATGCAGTTCTTCACCGACCAACAAGACTATGAAGGGATTACTCACTCCCCATGGAGAACATCATGGAATGGGAGATGGAGGAGTGTTGGTGATGACGAAGTACAACCATTCCCTTCTCCGTAGCCCAAAACAAACTCCAGATTAGGCCTCCCGCTGAAGAACAAGAGGTGGAGGCGTCTCCGTATCATGAAACGTGATGAAACTTCCTCTCCGATATTTTCTCCGAAAATAAGAATTTATAGCGTTGCAATTAGGGTCAACGGAGCCACGTGGGCCTCGCTAAACTGTGACGCCCTTGATTTAATCGTACGCTAATCATACACACAAATGTGTATCAAACTCAAGGACTCACGGGAAGATATCACAACACAACTCTAGACACAAATAAAACATACAAGCTTCATGTTACAAGCCAGGGGCCTCGAGGGCTAGAATACACGAGCTCGATAAACACACGAGTCAGCGGAAGCAACAAATATCTGAGTACAAACATTAAACATGGGCTGCCTTAGAGAAGCCTAGCACAAAAGAAACAACGATCGAATGAGGCGAGGCCTCCTGCGTGGGAACCTCCTAACTACTCCTGGTCTTCAGCTACCCCACGTAGTAGTAGGCACCGTCGGGGTAGCAGTCGTCGTCGGCGGGATACTCCATCTCCTGGGCTCCATCATCTGGTCACAGCAATGGATCAAGGGGGCAAAGGGGGAGCAAAGCAACTGTGAGTACTCATCAAAAGTATTCACAAGACTTATATCAGAACTATACTAAGTATGCATTAGTATCAAAGAAGGGGTTTATGTGGACTGAATGCAGCAATGCAAGAATAGAGAGAGAAGGCCAAGTCCTATCGAAGGCTAGCATCTTCAAGGGTCTTGCAGCAATAGACGAGAGTACAGCAAGGTAACACAATTAATAGTCATATTGTTGCAGCAATATTAACTAAGGTCACGCCCAGATATACTCCCTCGACTCCCTGCGAGGAAGCACTCCCGGGGCAACTAATTCGAGTTATGTAACAATAGTAGTTGTATAAGATCAAGGCACAACTCCAAGTCGTCCTGTAACCATGGACACAGCTATTCGAATAGATAAGTTCTTCCCTGTAGGGGTGCACAACAAATTCCCCGTCACGCTCGATAACACTCTGGCCGGACACACTTTTCTGGGTCATGCCCAGCCTCGGAATATCGACACGTCGCAGCCCCACCTAAGCTCAACACAAAGGCCAACCCGCCGGTCTAACTCCTAAGAACAAAGGGGTCGTGGGACCACTTGCCCTCTGCGCTCATGCACGATGCAAGTGCGGCCGGTGTCAGTCCGAGCACCCCTTAAGCACTAGGGCGATGCATCTCGGGACCACTCGGGCGCGCGCAGCTCCATTGTTGACATCTGAAAATCTTCGGTTGATACGGCGACATCGAGTACCCATAATTCATCGACGTTGAGTACCCATAATTCTTCCCACGCAGAGGGTTAGCGCATAATAAGGCCTTCCGACCAACCCAGATCAAATACCCAAATCCATTATCATTTTAATTAAGCCAACGACACATCCACGCGGGAATCCACCCGCCTAACATCTATTGATCAAAGATCCGAGTAACATGGTCGAGTAACTGTGTGGTTTTAACATCAGGGGGATCTGAGGTATCACCCTCGTTGGATCCCGAATGATGTAACCGTCAAGGTGGACTTAGAGGAATCATCCTCGAGGGTCTCACACTTGAGGGGTTGTACGATAGAGACTTCGTCGGGAGTGGTGAAGGAGGAATCACCCTCGATAACCACGACCGACTAGCTACACTACAGAGGTATCATCCTGAGTACTTCGCAAGGTGTCACCCTCGGTACCCGGCAGTAGATCTGTAGCGCCGCACAACTAAGGAGGTGTGAGTGTTGTGTCGGATCTGGCTCGTCGATCAGGGATCGAGACTTGATGACAAAGCAGGTTAACTGGACTAAGGGGGTCATAGGGGATAACTGCTCCACCTATATTAAGCAAATTAAAAGTACAGTACTGAAAGTAAGAGTTCATCAAAATTAGGCTATGCATCAGATATAGGAGCTAACTACCACAATAGCAAAATTCTAATGCAAGCAGGAGGAAGAAAGACATATGCGATATAGGGATGATCAAGCGGGTTTGCTTGCCTTGTTGCTCTGCGACAAAGGGCTGGTCATCGAGAGGGTAGATGTACCCGGCAGCAGCGTCAGTCTCGGGGTCTACCGGTAGGAGTAGGGGGAGAAACAATAAATAACAACAATAGGTGCAACACTAAGCATGACATGGCAATATGCAGGCTAGGCATGAGCTAACGCAGCAACACATGTCGCAAACGGGTCGGAAGAATATCGGACGATATTTTTCGGGTCTCCCGCTAGAACCGCACACATGAAAACGGTGGAAAATTTCCATGTTTGCTATGCTAGGGACGCGTGACAGACGAACACATAGTGCATCTAGGTTCGTCTCATTCTGCTGATAAACTTTCATGTTGAAAATATTTTCATCTGAGCTACGGTTTATTTCATATTATTTTCAAAGTTTTATTAATATTTACGAATTAAAAACAGAATTAATTAATTCAATTGAATACTAATATGACATCAGCATGATGTCATGCTGACATCACCAGTTGACTGGTCAAACTGACCAGTGGGTCCTACGTGTCATAGACACAATTTTTCAATTAGGGTTAATTGTTAGCTAATCAGATTAATTTAGTGGGGGGACCCACGTGTCATATTCTGTTAGGATAAATACGTATCTATATTAACAGATTTACTTAATTATGCTAATTACTCATAATCATTATAATTACCTAATTAATTCATTAATTAATTAATTCACTAATTAATTATTTGATTAACTAAACTATTTATTATATATATATATATATATATATATATATTCAACAAGGGGTTGTGTGGGACTCCCTATCAATGGGAGTGGGGGGTTAGCCCTAAGTGGGAGTGGCCCACCGGCCACACACACACACACTTTGTACAAAATATCTCACATATACTTATACACATTTTTACACACATCCACAATACACATCATACATACATACATATACATATACTTGCATACATTCACATATACATATATCCATTTATTTTCTTTTCTTTTCCAAACATCTCTTTTCTTTCTTTTTGTTGGATCTCTCTATTCATCTCTCTCTCTCAACACACAGACAGGAGGCAAAACTCCATCTCCTCCTCTTATAGGAGATTAACAGCGCCGGGACGAGGCGATGAACACCGGAACGCTACCGGAGGGTGGAAGGAGAGGGCGAGGGGCGTTCTCACCCACGTTGTAGGAGGCGGGGTCGGCGAGGCTGGATGAAGCCGTCGGGGACGAGATGAGGAGGTCGGCGAGGAGGAGGGGGTGCGGTTCCGGCGAGGAGGAAGCGTCGGAGGGAGCTCGGCCGGCGGTGGCCGAGGTGGTGGTCAACGAGGGGAGGTCCTGGAGGGAGCGGCTCGGTCTCGGGGTGGAGGCAGTGGCGGACCGTGAGGAGGCGCGACGTGGTGGACGTCGAGGTGGATCCGGGTGGGCTGCTGGCGCCGCTGTGGGGCTCCGGGACGTCAGAGGAGGTCGGTGGCTGCCGGTGCTGGAGGAGGGGCCTCCCGTGGAGGGGAGGAGGCTCACGTGCGACTGAGGGGGAGAGCAGGGGCAACGGGAGGGGGGCTCGATCCAGGGAGGATCGAGGGGACGAACGGTGGGGCTTCGGTCTCTGGGGGAGAAAGTGACGAGGGGAGGGTGGTGGAGCGCCATGGGGGGCTCGATCTTGGGGATTGAGGGGAGGGCTGGCGCTCGAGGGGGTTCGGTCGTGAGCCCGGGGAGGGAGCGACGAGGGGAGGGAACCACCCTGGTTCCCTCGAGGCTAGTAGGAGCGGCGGCGGGGGTGTGACATTCTCAAGTTTTGCTACAGTGATGATTGTAATTAAGCTACAGTGATCACACCCTAATGATGCCACGTCACGGTGATTGTTATCGTTGCTCTCGCGATTGTTAGTTGAAGCCGAATTAAAATTTGAAACTTAAACTTAAAGTCGAACGAGAAAGGTTTTATGTTGTTGAAATAAAAACGTCGGGGAGTTATAAAAATTCTCTAACGAGTTATATACGTGAATCGGGCATTTTTGAAATTATTAGGTAATTCTTATATATTTAAAAGAGAAGCTTTGTGTAAAATAAATAAAGGAAAGAAAGTAATTAAAGATAATAGTAAAATAATATTTAAAAAAACCTAGCCCAACTAGGCCAAAATTGGCCCAGCCGCCCCCCCTATTCGGCCCACCCACCACGGGTATATAACCTCACGGGGCAACCCTAATCCCCCCGTCACCCCACACCTCCCCTGGCCGCCGCCACCCCCCCCCCCCCCCGCTCGCTCGCCAGAGAGCCCCCCACCTACCGCTCTCCTCATGAGAGCCTCCCCTCTCGGCTCTCTCCCCAGCAACCGCACGACCAGCCCCGCTCCCTCCGCTCGATCACTCCCCCTCCTCCAAGTGCTTCGCCCAGCGCTGGTCCGATCCCCACCAACCGCACCACCACCCTCCCGCTGGCGATCCCCCCACCTCGAACACCGGACCCTCTCCCGGAGGCTGAGACCAACCTCTCCCTCCTCTACCTCCGACGGCCGGAACCCCCCTCTCTCGGCGGCGCCCCTCCCTCAACCAACGCCGATGGCGCCCCTCACCCCACCCGGCCGGAGCTTCCCATGGCGGCCCCATCCCCGGGGCCCCTCCCCAACGGGGCTCCTCACGGCGGCCCTCCGGCCGGCCCTCCTCGTCACCAACGTCACCGGAACCGCGCCGCTACCACCACCTTGTCCTCCTCCACGCTGTATCCTCCGCCCCTCCCCGAGAACTCCGGCTACACCGGGCCCTCTCGTCAACGCCGGTGAGCCTCGGGCCCTGGCCATTCTCTTCTCCTTCCTCTCCCGGTTCCATTCCGGCAATCGGCACTCCGTCCCGGCGTCGTTGCGATTTTCTTTTTATTAAATCAATAAATAGATATATTATTTAATTATTTAGTTAATTAATTAAATAGGTAATTAGAATAATTAGAGTATGCCACGTGGGTCCCCCACTAAATTAATCTGGTTAATTAATTATTAACCGAATTAAAAATGTGTGTCTATGACGCACGGGACCCACTATGGGTAAGTTGACCAAACAACTGCTGATGTGAGCGTGACATCATGCTGATGTCATAATTGCATTAAATCAATTTAATTAAATCTGTTTTTAATTCCTAAATATTGACTAAAACTTTCAAAATTAATATAAAATAATCCGTAAGTCATATCAAAATATTTTCAACATGAAAGTTGATCAGCAGAACGAGACGAACCCGGATACACGGTCCATTCGTGTGTCACGCGTCCCTAGCATAGCAAACATGGATCTTTCCATTGTTTTCCGTCCGAGCAGTACTAGCCCGAGACCCGGAAAATATCGTCAGATATTCTTCCGACCCGTCTGTGACGGATGTTGCTGCGTTAGGTCATGTCTAGCCTGCATCTTGCCATGTCATGCATTGTGTTGCACCTTTACTATTATTTATTGTTTCTTCCCCCTCTTCTTACTAGTAGACACCGAGACTGACGCTGCTGTCGGGTACATCTACAACCCTATCGATCAGTCCTTTGCCGCAGAGCAGCAAGGCAAACAAACCCCCCTTGATCATTCCTATATCACCTATTCTTTATACCTCATGCTTGCATTAGTATTTTGCTACTGTTGTAGTTAGCTCCAATATCTCATGCATAGCCTATTTTTGATGAACTGCTACTTTCAGTATTGTACCTTTCAATCTCCTTAGTGTAGGTGGAGCAGCCATCCCCTCTGACCCCGTAGTCCAGTTGCCCCGCTTTGCTTTTAAATCTCGATCCCTGATCGACGAGCCAGACCCGACACAGCACATACACCCCCTTAGTTGTACGACGCTACAGAGATACTATCGGGTACCGAGGGTGACACCTCGCTAAGTACTCGTGATGATATCTCTGTAGTATAGCTAGTCGGTTGTGGTTATCGAGGGTGATTCCTCTTTCACCATTCCTGATGATGCCTCTGTCGTGCAACCCCTCAAGTGTGGGACCCCCGAGGGTGATTCCTCTAAGCCCACCTTGACGGATATATTGTTCGGAATCCAACGACGGTGATACCTCGGATTCCCCCCGATGTTACAACCACACAATTACTCGACCATGTTACTCGGATCATTGGTGATTAGTTGTTAGACGGGTGGATTCCCGCGAGATTGTGTCGATGGACTAATTAAAATGATAATGGATTTGGGTATTTGATGTGGGTTGGTCGGAAGGCCTTATTACGCACTAACTGTCTGCGTGGGAAGAATTATGCGTACTCGACGTCGCGGTATCAGCCGAAGCTCTTCAGACGTCAGCGATGTAGCGGCGCGCGCCCGAGTGGTCCCGAGATGCATCGCTCTTGTATTAAGGGGCGCTAGGACGGATGTCGACCGCCCTTGCATCGTGCAGGAGCGCGGAGGGGAAGTGGGCCCATGAACCCTCTATGCTTAGGAGTTAGACCGGCGGGCTGGCCTCTTTGCTGAGCTTAGGTGGGGCTGCGACGTGTCGATATTCCGAGGCCGGGCAGGACTCTGAAAAGTGTGTCCGGCCAGAGTGTTATCGAGCGCGTTGGGGAATATGTTGTGCAACCCTGCAAGGAAGAACTTATCTATTCGAATAGTCGTTTCCATGGTTACATGACGACTTGGAGTTGTGCCCTGATCTTATACAACTACAATTGTTACGTATCTGGATATTAGTTGCCTCGGGATTGCTTCCTCGCACGGAGTCGAGGGAGGATCTCTCGGCGTGACCTCACTTTAATATTGCTGCAACAATATGACTATTAATTGTGTTACACCTGTTCTACTCTCGTCTATTGCTGCAAGACCCTGAAGATGCTAGTCTTCGATAGGACTAGGCCTTCTCTCTCAATTTCTCGCATTGCTGAAGTCAGTCCACATATAAACCCCCTTCTTTAATACTGATGCATACTTACCATAGTTCTGATGTAAGACTTGCAAGTACTTTGGATGAGTACTCACCGTTGCTTTGCTCCCCCTTTGTCCCCTTGATCCGTTGATGTGACCAGATGATGGATCCTAGGAGATGGAGGTCCCCGCCGACGACGACTGCTACCCCGACGGTGCCTACTACTACGTGGAGGCCGCTGAAGACCAGAAGTAGTTAGGAGGTTCCCAGGCAGGAGGCCTCGCCTCATTCCATCATTGTATCTTTTGTGCTAGCCTTCTCTAAGGCACCCCATGTTTTATGTATGTACTCAGATAATGTTGCTTCCGCTGACTCGTGTGTTTATCGAGCTTGTGTATTCTAGCCCTCGAGCCCCTGACTTGTAATATGAAGCTGATATTGTTTTATTTGTGTCTAGAGTTGTGTTGTAATATCTTCCCATGAGTCCTTGAGTTTGATCGTACGAATTTGCGTGTATGATTAGCGTACGATTAAACGGAGGGCGCCACAAGTTGGTATTAGAGCCGATTACCCGTAGGTAGCCCCCTTTCCAACTCCTTGGCCAAAGTTTAGTGCAGTGTTTGAAATACTTTACTAACACAGATGTTGTGGCTTACGGGCCCACATCTCAATTGGGTGGTATTTGTATCTTTTACTCCTTTCCTATACTCTGGCCTTGTGACAGCCCGATGCCGACGTTCCAGAACATTCCCCTTCTATTCCGTTTTTGCTGTGTGTCTATTTTCTTTTGTCGCATCATCATCGCATCATGTGCATCATCTGCATTGCATCGGTATCTCCGTTGCCGCCAATTTTCAAACTTGCATCCGTGGGTAGCTGCCGGTTCTCATCGTTGTCCGTTCTGAGCCCGACCACACACACACGCACCCGCGGCATTGTTTAAATCTTGTTTTTAAAAGTGTGCGTAAAACTTTCTATGATTGGGTTGAGATTTGACGTGCGGTCTTATTTTAATATAGGTAGGCGCCTATCGAATTTCGTCGCAATCGGAGTCCGTCTGGTACCCGAACGGTCTATCGTCGGATGTTTTATCGGTGTTTTAAAATATCATTGTCGAGTCGCCCATGTCCCTCTCATCCCTACATAGCCCAACTACCACCTAGCCACTTCCTCCGTTTGTGGTCGTCGGATCGCGATCGGACGGACGAGGTCCACCCCACCAGAGACCAACCCTATACAAGTATCACCCCCTAGAGAGACCCCTCTCACTTCACTAGGGTTCCCCCTAGTCGTTTTTGCAGCCACCCCCTAGAAATACCCACCTGCTAGCCCACAACCTTCAAATCCCGCAGCCCCAAGCTCCATAGCCTTTCTCAGCCTTCGGATCTGAGATATGGGGCTCAGATTTGCCCAAATCCCCACCTACTAGACATGTCCGTGGTCAAATCGGACATGTCCGGGCGACCACAGGAGCTCCTCCCATGCCCGTAGATCCTCGCCTGCCCGAGGTGGCCAAACCCCGAAGCATCCCCTGCCCTCACCGGAGCCCCCCAAGGACCTCGCCCGCGTCGGTGCCCCGCCCTGCCTACCCCACCGCCGGCCTCTGCCAGGAAGCGAGCCGCCGCCATGTGCTCCGCCGTCCCGCCCGCCAGGAACGGATCCCCGAGGTCCGGATCCGCCCTTAGGCCGTCGGGATCCGGCCTCCCCTTGCCCCCGCCGCCGGGATCTGGCCTCCCCTTGCCCGTCGCCGGTACCTATTGCTGCGCCGCCATAGGCGCCTGCCCGCGAGGAGGACGACGAGCAGTTCCCCGCTCGGGCTGCCACTTTGCCCTGCGTGGGCCTCCTCCCGCCTGGGCCCCGAGCCGGACCAGGGTCGTCGGCCTCTCCCGCTGGCCCAGTGCCGAGCCAGGCCAGCTCGGTCTCCTCCCCCGTTCGGTCCAGGCAGACCAACTCCCTCCAGGCAGGGCCTCACGTGAGCTTATCCCCCGCCCAATGCAGTTTTTGCTATATTGCGCCACTGTTAGGCCCGTTAGGTATTTAGTTTTTTTTCGGAATTTATTTAATTCCAGAAAATTAGACAGCTATTAAAACATCCGTAGCTTTTAATCCGTAAGTCGGATCCGAACGTGTAGTATATGGTTTTGGTGTAGAATTTCGCGTAGAATCTGAATTTATAACTTGCATATTTGTTTGACGTTGTTTGACGTGTCGAATGCATAGATTTACGTGCTATTCCAATAGGATCCGTTCCGTAGTTATTTCTTGTGCGTGTCCGGGTTGCTCGAATGCCGTAGATGAAATGTTCATGTTTTAGGAACCCCTTTGCCATGTATTTTAGAGTAGCTGGTGGTATTTTTGCAAGTAGGGATTTGTTGCTAGTTCATTTTCCATGTTTAGGACATATTCTCGCATTTGCGTGTGGCAATATTTTTGTGTTGCAACCCCACATGTTTTATATGTTTTCGGGGTAGAAAAATCCATAGGATTTTTCTGTGTATTTAGTTTTAGCTTTTGAGCAAGTTAGTTCACGTGATACTTTGCCATGTTGCCCTCTTGTCTATTTCGTAGGATTTATTCTGTGCTTCGTTTGAAGGAGTTGTCAACTAGTGAGTTGTTCTTGGATGTTTAGTCTAGGCCGTAGTATTTTTTGTTGCAATAGAAATCCATGTCTAGGTGTGCTTTGGTTGTTCTTTACTTGCTAGGAAATAGTGTTGTTTTAGGGATGCTGAAATATTTCGAAGTGTGAAATCTGTTATATTTTGTTGATGTCTTGTCTTGCTTCTATCTTGTGATCTGTAGCTCTTTTGAGGTTGGTGCAAGGGAGTTAGTTGTAGACTTTGGGATTCTCTAGCATGCTGTGAGTTTTCATGCCATTTGGAGTCCTGTATCTTATGGTTTTTTTGCTCTCAATATGACTTCAGATCGAAAACTGCAGCTTCATAAACTGCTATTTTTATTAAGTCTAAAACTGTGTGTGAGAAGCCATTTTGTGACTTCTTCTCCTAGTGTTCCATGCTCCCATGATAGGTGTTATTAGTTGTATGATGTAGTGCTTCTTGCCCTCTATCGTGTCATGCCTTGGTTGAGTTTATCGGAGTTGTGTAGCTCGTAGTTGTGGGGTGTATTAAATGCTATGTGGCATATTTTCGCAGATTGTAGTGATTTCTTGTTTAGCTCGTAGTTTTTGATCCGTAGCTCTGTTTTGGTCGTATCCTATATGAAACTTGCTTAGAATCTCGTGTAGTTTCATTTTCTCTTGCTGGTTGTGTGTTTTCAAGTGCTCGTGACCGTCGTTGCACACATATTGCATCCATGCCATCATATATTGCGATGCTTGTATCTTTTGAACCGTAGCTCCGTTAGAGATGTTCTCGATGTGTAAATTGCTTGTAAAGACGCGTAGAATCACGCGAACCTATTTGTTTTGCTGTTTAACAACTAATTAGATGTGTTAGTTCAGATCTGGACAGAATTGTAAATTAACATGTGAGGTCATTTCGGAGATGCTATATGTCATTTCCGACCTCATTTAAAATGCCTAGATAGGCAGATTAATTGCGCTTCACCTATTGCCTTGTTTAACCACATTTAATATTGCCGTGTATCTAATCAGGATAGAACTATATAAATAAACGTGGAGTTTCGTCAATGTGCAACTCGTTGCATATTGAACTTCACTTAATGTGATATGTTTGAGTGTTGTGAATTCCCATGTCGTGTCTTGCATGTGTTCAGCTGCTCATGCATCATATGTGTTGTGCATCATATGGTGAATATCGTGTGTTTATTCTTGTTTCTGGTTTGCTTCATCTCGATAGAGTTTCGCAAGCGTGTCAGAATGTGAGGACCCGTTTGATTATATCGGTTCGTCTGCTTCACGGAGACATTCTTCTTCCCAGGGGGAACTCAGGCAAGATGACCATTTCCCCAGATACCATTACTATCATTACCATGCTATTTTTACCGTTTCTATCGGTTATATCTCGTTGCCTACCACATGTTAAATATCAGCCTCTCAACAATGCCATGAAAACCTTCAACCTGTTCAACCTAGCAAACCATTGATTGGCTATGTTACCGCTTGCTTAACCCTGTGTTAGCATTGCTAGTTGCAGGTGCATGGCTTCCATGTGAATACATGCGTTCCTTGTTGTATCACCATATTAATGCTATTTAACTTAATGCACCTATATACTTGGTAAAAGGTGGAAGGCTCGACCTTTCTAGCCTGGTGTTTAGTTCCATTGGTTTCGGCTACTAGTATGTTATGTTGCATAATTGAGCGCTCCTAACACGATCGGGGTTGTTATGGGGACCCCCATGATAATTCGTTTTAGATTAAAGCTGGTATGGAAAGGCCCAACATTGGTACTACATTTGCCCAACATAATAATTTTTTCAACACTGAAATGCATAGTGAGTTAGCGCTACCCGAGGAGTAATTCTACATAATAAAGGGAGGGCCAGTGCTGATGGTGCTGGTCCAAAACAGAGCACTGTGTGGTGCCAACCCAGGAAAACTTGGGTGATTTCTATCAGGAAACCGTACGCGTGGCTCATCCGTCGTGTCCTGAGAATGAGATACGCGGCTCCTATCGGGATCGTCGACACGCCGGGCGGCCTTGTTGGATTAGTTTTTACCTTTGACGGAATATCTTGTGCATCGAGATTCCGGTGATGCTTTGGGTATTCTCAGAGTTGAGGTTTTCCACTAAGGAATCTGACGAGATCGCAAGTATAGTGATCGAGGATTTCTATGCGGCTTGTGGTAATTTGTGATGGACAAGTTGGAGCACCGCTGCATGGTTAAATCTTTTTGGAAAGTCGTGCCCGCGGTTATGTGGCAACGTGGAAGCTTTGTTTAGCACTGGTTCTAGATAAATTGAAGTAATTTAATTAAAATGTGCCAACTGTGTGCGTAACCATGACTGTCTCTTTCGTGAGTTCCTTCTCCGATCGAGGACACGGTGGGGTTATGTCTGACATAGGTAGGTGTTCAGGATCATCCTTTGGATCATCAGTAGCTCACGTCCGTTATGCGTAGATCTTCCCCCTCTTATTTCTTGTACTCGTAAGTTTAGCCACCAAATATATGCTTAGCCGCTGCTGCAACCTCACCACTTAACCTTACCTCACCTATTAAGCTTTGCTAGTCTTGATACCTTTGGAAATGAGATTGTTGAGTCCCGTGTGGCTCACAGATTACTATAACACCAGTTGCAGGTACAGGTAAAGGTTACTTGACGCGAGCGGGTTGATTGTTCATTTGGAGTTGCTTCTTCTTCTTCTTCATCGATCTAGGATGGGTTCGAGGCCGGCAGCCTGGGATAGCAAGGATGGACGTCGTTCTTCTTTTTCATTTGTTTTCGTCCATAGTCGGACCCTGCTCTTCTTCATGATGATTATGTATTGTACTGCTGTGACTCTGATGTAGCTTGTGGCGAGTGTAAGCCAATTCTATATATATATCTATTCTTTTCAGTACATGTACTTGTAACGATATCCATTCTTGCGACACGAAGTGATGCGCTTCTATCCCCGACGAGGCCCTCGTGCCTAATTGATGATATGGTCGCATCTTGGGCGTGACAAGTTGGTATCACAGCAGTACCGACCTAGGAGCCCCCTTGATTGATCGAACTTGGCCGAGTCGAGTCTAGTGAAAAACTATTTGTGTCTAGTTATATATCGGAGTGTAGGATTCTTTATTCCCCTCTTCTATGCTCTCGTGAGGAATCTTGACGTAATAATTTATTCTACTCCTCTTCTCACTCAAAAAAAAATTTAGGATCACGCAGATATTTTTGGAATCTATATGATGCCGATGTGATGGAGTTCTGTCTTGGTGCCTCCTGTCTGACTTGATTTCCTCTGAGGAGTTGAGCTCAAGGGGATTCTCGAGCACATCATTATCATTCAGATTTGTTAGTATCTCAGAACTAAGGATGTTCGTAATTGCTTCAATACTAGTAGTGGCGAGATAATCCCGATGTCCCCAATACTGGTGCAGATTGTTCGGGAGTACTTCCATACTTTGTATCGTTGTGATGATGAGGGTCTGTAGTAGATGAAGGTCCGAGATTCTGGTCGTGTGCTAACGGATGTGATACAGGTTACGGGTTAGTATAAGAGTTGTCTGATATTACTCCTTGTATCCGTGTACCAGATTGCATGACCAGAAATTTTGGTAATTCTTAGGTGGGAATTCAAGTAGTTACTTATAGGACAATCTTCCAACAAATGCATGATGTTAGGCTGGGGTTCGACATTAAGTGGATTCGTTTGTTGATGGTCATCTTACTGCGGTTCTAGTTGTGTCTTAAAGAGTCCTTGTAGCTTGCTACGACTCGGGGACGCTTCGTATGTCGGGTGCACTGCGTTGCACTTGATGGCTACTGTAAGATCGAGCCCGTGCGATCCTGTCCACGAAAATATTGGACGAAATCTTTCTCATGAGTTTCTTCTGGCTTGTTTATTAAGCCTCACCCTTTGTTTTGTTGGAATGTGGTAATTCAAGTTGCTTCGATGTCAAGTGGTGATTTCAGATCTTTTCTAAGCAGTGTTCTCATATTCATATGAGAGTGCTAATCCTTTTTCTCAATCAATTGTCTTATCAATTTTGTCAACCGGAGTTGTTATGTCAAGTCTTTTCAACCGGTGTGTCTCTCTTCAAGTAATTCTATACTCTCCGATTTTGCAGGTTCAATCTCTCATTCCTTTCCGGAGTTCATCTCATCTGTACCAAGCTGTCTTTGTTTTTCCCGCCCTCCCGTCCCTTTCTTCAATGTTTTAGTCATCATCCTAGTGCCTTTATATTCAGTGATGCTTCCGCTATCTCTTCTCCCTTTTGTAGCCGGTGATTCATTGTGAAGATTCTCAGGAGCTTCGTGTTCATATTTATTCATTCTTGTCATCTTTTCCGGTGAATTCAATTCAGTTGTCCGTGTTCATCATATCCTTTTCGTTCTTGTAATTCTTTCCAATGTTGGAGATTCGTATCAGCCTATCTTGTTATTCATTTCTCTCTAGTCTATCCGGAGTGCTGAAGTTATCTCAGCAATTCTTGTTTTCAATTCTTTCATTTATTTCGGGGTGCTAACCTCATCTAGTTTTCATTTGTACCGGTGCATTCAATGTTTCTTTCAATATTTTCAACGGTGGTTTCTTTAAGTGGGCCCATAACCCACAGGTTCTTTCCCAGGATCTTATCTGACTCTTGTAATCCTTCCAGAGTTATCTTGTTCTTTTCAACTATGACGTAAATATGAATTTCATCAGTCTTATTCCTTCTTCAAGATCGCTTCAAATTTATTTGTCGTCATTGGTTAAATTTTTCCTTGTTCTTATTCCGGAGTGTCTCAGCTATTCTTGGTGTTGTTCCTCGTCATCTTTCTTAGCTTGCAAATTCGAAGGAGTGTTTCTCTCAAATCTTGGTCTATTCTCTTAGATATTTGATATTTCAGCTTCGCGTTATCATCTTGAATTTGTTTTCAATCATGAGTGATTCATTTCTTGCTATCCGGTGCTTTTTTGAATTGTTTTCATTCTCGATCCTCCGAAGACCATCATTTTAGAAGATTCTTCATTCTCAGCTTTCAGCTTTCATCCTCAATTCTTCTCAATTGTTGTCTCTTCGTACGTCTCTCAATTATTCCAGTGCCTTGTTCCAATTTTCTCTCAGGTGGCTCATGATCTCTTCTTTCTCATGTATCTCCATTCGTTCATGGTTGCCTCGTTCATTTCAATTCTCACCGGTGTTTCTTGCAACAATTCTTCTAGTTTGTGCTCACATCGCTCCTCAATCTTTTCAGAAGAATAAGTTGTATGCTAGATCCGTTGCTTGACATCAATTTAATTTGATGAAGGATAAGCATAACATAATTCTTATTCTTGTTCATAGTAATCTGAATTCTTCTTCCGGAGTGGCTCATGATATCAATTCTTTTTCCATGTGCTTATCTTCCTTTTTCAGAGTTCCAAGTTCTTTTAAGTATCTCTTTGGGAGGCTTCATCTAAATCTTGGCAAGGTCATAATCTTATTCTTTTTTACCTTCATATATTTGCATCATTCATTTGTATACAGAGGTCCTTCATGGTGGTTCATCAAGGTTTCAATCCATTCTCAGGTGTTCCTCAAGATTCTGGTGATAGTAATTGTCATTCTTTTCTTCATTCTCTTCTTCCCTATGAGCTAGTTCATATTCTCTTGTTCTGGAGGCATTGTGATGTTGCTCTTTTGGGTCAATCATGTTGTTCTATCAAGATAATGGTGTTCCCTTGTTCTATTTAGTTGTTTGTTATGAATATTGTCTAATTCTCCCACCTTGTCAAAAAAAATTTGTCCCTTTTTCCTACCGAAGTGTTGCCAAAATTTTCCGTGAATTCTTGCTCCTTTCTCATATCAATCCTCATCTCTTTGCAACCTTCAAGGATCGTTGGTTTCACTCGTTTGTCAAAGAAGCGACTAAGTTTTTACCTCTTGTTCTTTCTCATCCACTCCCCCTTTCATTCTTGGATCTCGGGGCGAGATCCTCTTGTAGTGTAGGAGAGTTGTGATAGCCCGATGCCGACGTTCCAGAAGATTCCCCTTCTATTCCGTTTCCGCCATGTGTCTATTTTCTTTTTTCGCATCATCACATCATGCGCATCATCTGCATTGCATCGGCATATCCGTTTCCGCCAGTTTTCAAACTTGCATCCGTGGGTACTTGTCGGTTCTCGTCGTTGTCCGTTCTGAGCCCGACCACACGCACACGCGCCCGCAGCATCATTCAAATCTTGCTTTTAAAAGTGTGTGTAAAAATTTCTCTGATTGGGTTGAGATTTGACGTGCGGTCTTATTTTAATATAGGTAGGCCGCCTGTTGAATTTCGTCGCAATCGGAGTCCGTCTGGTACCCGAACGGTCGACCGTAGCGGTACCGTATTCGGTCTATCGTCAGATGTTTTATCGATGTTTTAAAATATCGTTGTCGGGTCGCCCTTTTCCCTCTCATCTCTATGTAGCCCAACTACATAGCCCACTAGTCCAACCTAGCCACTTCCTCCGTTCGTGGTCGTCGGATCGCGATCGGACGGACGAGATCCACCCCACCACAGACCAACCCTATATAAGTATCACCCCCCTAGAGAGACCCCTCTCACTTCACTAGGGTTCCCCCTAGTCGTTTTTGCAGCCACCCCCTAGAAATCCCCACCTGCTAGCCCACACCCTTCAAATCCCGCAGCCCCAAGCTCCATAGCCTTTCTCAGCCTTCGGATCTAAGATATGGGGCTCAGATTTGCCCAAATCCCCACCTACCGAACATGTCCGTGGTCAAATCGAACATCTCCGGGCAACCACAGGATCTCCTCCCATGCCCGCAGAACCTCCCCTGCCCGAGGTGGCCAGCCCCCGCAGCAGCCCCTGCCCTCGCTGGAACTCACCACCGGGCGGAGCCGTGCGAGGACCTCGCCCGCATCACCGCGCCGCCCTGCCTACCCCGCCGCCGGCCTCTGCCAGGAAGTGAGCCGCCGCCATGTGCTCCGCCGTCCCTCCCACCGGGAACGGATCCCCGAGGTCCGGATCCGCCCTAGGCCGCCGGGATCCGGCCTCCCCTTGCCCCCGCCGTCGGGATCTGGCCTCCCCTTGCCCTGCCGCCGGTACCTGTTGCTGCGTCGCCATAGGCGCCTGCCCGCGAGGAGGACGACGAGCAATTCCCCGCTCGGGCTGCCACTTTGCCCCGCCTGGGCCTCCTCCCGCCTGGGCCCCGAGCCGGCCCAGGGTCGTCGACCTCTCCCGCTGGCCCAGTGCCGAGCCAGGCCAGCTAAGTCTCCTCCCCCGTTCGGTCCAGGCCGTCCCAGCTCCCTCCACGCAGGCCCTCAGGTGAGCTTATCCCCCGCCCAGCGCAGATTTTCCTATATTACACCACTGTTAGGCCCGTTAGGTATTTAGGGTTTTTTCGGAATTTATTTAATTCCAGAAAAATAGACGGATATTAAAACATCCGTAGCTTTTAATCAGTAAGTCGGATCGAAATGTGTAGTATATGGTTTTGGTGTAGAATTTCACGTAGAATCCAAATTTATAACTTGCATACTTGTTTGACGTTGTTTGACATGTCGAATGCATAGGTATACGTGATGTTCCAATAGGATATGTTCCGTAGTTACTTCTCGTGCGTGTCCGGGTTGCTCGAATGTCATAGATTAAATTTTCATGTTTTAGGAACCCCTTTGCCATGTATTTTAGAGTAGTCGGTGGTATTTTTGCGAGTAGGGATTTGCCGCTAGTCCATTTTCCGTGTTTAGGACATATTCTCGCATTTACGTGTGGCAATATTTTTGTGTGGCAAGCCCACATGTTTTATATGTTTTCGGGGTAGATTTTTCTGTGTATTTAGTTTTAGCTTTTGAGCAACTTAGTTCGCGCGATATTTTACCATGTTGCCCTCTTGTCTATTTCGTAGGATTTATTCCGTGCTTCGTTTGAAGGAGTTGTCAACTAGTGAGTTGTTCTTGGATGTTTAGTCTAGGCCCTGGTATTTTTGGTTGCAATAGAAATCCATGTTTAGGTGTGCTTTGGTTGTTCCTTACTTGCTAGGAAATAGTGTTGTTCTAGGGATGCTGAAATATTTCTAAATCTGAAATCTGTTATATTTTGTTGCTGTCTTGTCTTGCTTCTATCTTGTGATATGTAGCTCTTTTGAGGTTGGTGCAATGGAGTTAGTTGTAGACTTTGGGATTCTCTAGCATACTATGAATTTTCATGCCATTCTGAGTCCTTTAGCTTATGGTTTTGCTGCTGTGAATATGCCTTCAGATCGAAAACTTCAGCTTCATAAACTGCTATTTTCACTAAGTCTGAAACTATGTGTGAGAAGTCATTTTCTCCTAGTGTTCCATGCTCCCATGATAGGTGTTATTAGTTGTATGTTGTAGTGCTTCTTTCCCTCTATCGTGTCATGCCTTGGTTGAGTTTATCGGAGTTGTGTAGCTCGTAGTTGTGGGGTGTAGTAAATGCTATCGGGTTGATTTTGGCAGATTGTAGTGATTTCTTGTTTAGCTCGTAGTTTTTGATCCGTAGCTCCGTTTTGGTCGTGTCCTATATGAAACTTGCTTAGAATCTCGTGTAGTTTCATTTTATCTTGCTAGTTGTGTGTTTTGAAGTGATCGTGGCCATCATTGCACACATATTGCATCCATGCCATCATATCTTGCGGTGCTTGTATCTTTTGAACCGTAGCTCCATTGGAGATATTCTCTATGTGTAAATTGATTGTAACAACGCATAGAATCACGTGAACCTATTTGTTTTGCTGTTTAACAACTAATTAAATGTGTTAGTTCAGATCTGGACAGAATTGTAAATTAACATGTGAGGTCGTTTCGGAGATGCTATATGTCATTTTCGACCTCATTTAAAATGCCTAGATAGGTAGATTAATTGCGCTTCACCTCTTGCCATGTTTCACCACATTTAATATTGCCGTGTATCAAATCAGGACAGAACTAAATAAATTAACGTGGAGTTTCGTCAATGTGCAAATCGTTGCATATTGAACTTCACTTAATGTGTAGTGTTTGAGTGTTGTGAATTCCCATGCCGTGTCTTGCATGTGTTCAGCTGCTCATGCATCATATGTGTTGTGCATCGTGTGGTGAATATTGTGTGTTGATTCTTGTTTCCGGTTTGCTTCTTCTTGATAGAGTTCCGCAAGCGTGTCAGAATGTGAGGACCCATTCGACTACATTGGTTCGTCTGCTTCACGGAGACATTCTTCTTCCAAGCAGGATCTCAAGCAAGATGACCATTTCCCCAGATACCATTACTATCATTTCCATGCTAGTATTACTGTTTCTATCGATTATGTCTCGTTGCCTACCACATGTTAAATATCAGCCTCTCAACAATGCCATGAAAACCTTCAACCTGTTCAACCTAGCAAACCACTGATTGGCTATGTTACCGCTTGCTTAACCCTGTGTTAGCGTTGCTAGTTGCAAGTGCATTGCTTCCATGTGAATACATGGGTTCCTTGTTATATCACCATATTAATACTATGTAACTTAATGCACCTATATACTTGGTAAAAGGTGGAAGGCTCGGCCTTTCTAGCCTGGTGTTTTGTTCCACCTTTGCCCCCCTTAGTTTCGGCTACCGGTGTTATGTTCCATAATTGAGCGCTCCTAACACGATCGGGGTTGTTATGGGGACCCCCTTGATAATTGTTTTAGATTAAAGCTGGTCTGGCAAGGCCCAACATCTGTACTACATTTGCCCAACATAATAATTTTGTTAACACTCAAATGCATAGGGAGTTAGCGCTACCCGAGGAGTAATTCTACATAATACAGGGAAGGCCAGTGCTGGTCCAAAACAGAGCATTTTGCGGGGCCAGCCGAGGGAAACTTGGGTGATTTCTATCAGGCCACCGTACGCGTCGCTCATCCGTCGTGTCCTGAGAACAAGATACGTGGCTCCTATCGGGATCGTCGACACGCCGGGCGGCCTTGCTGGATTAGTTTTACCTTTGACGGAATATCTTGTGCATCGGGATTCCGGTGATGCTTTGGGTATTCTGAGAGTTGAGGTTTTCCACTAAGGAATCCGACGAGATCGCGAGTATCATGATCGAGGATTTCTATGCGGCTTGTGGTAATTTGTGATGGACTAGTTGGAGCACCCCTACAGGGTTAAATCTTTTCGGAAAGCCGTGCCCGCGGTTATGTGGCAACGTGGAAGCTTTGTTTTACACTGGTTCTAGATAACTTGAAGTCATTTAATTAAAATGTGCCAACTGTGTGCGTAACCGTGACTGTCTCTTTCCTGAGTTCCTTCTCCGATCGAAGACACGGTGGGGTTATGTCTGATGTAGGTAGGTGTTCAGGATCATCCTTTGCATCATCAGTAGCTCACGTCCGTTATGCGTTTATCTTCCCCCTCTTATTTCTTGTACTCGTAAGTTTATCCACCAAATATATGCTTAGCCGCTGCTGCAACCTCACCACTTAACCTTACCTCACCTATTAAGCTTTGCTAGTCTTGATACCTTTGGAAATGAGATGGCAGAGTCCCCTGTGGCTCACAGATTACTACAACACCAGTTGCAGGTACATGTAAAGGTTACTTGACGCGAGCATGTTGATTGTTCATTTGGAGTTGCTTCTTCTTCTTCATCATCATCGATTTAGGATGGGTTCCAGGCCGGTAGCCTGGGATAGCAAGGATGGACGTCGTTCTTCTTTTCTCTTTTGTTTTCGTCCGTAGTCGGACCCTGCTCTTCTTCATGATGATTATGTATTGTATTGTTGTGACTCTGATGTAGCCTGTGGCAAGTGTAAACCAATTCTATATATATATCTCTTCTTTTCAGTACATGTACTTGTAACGATATCCATTCTTGTGACACGTCGAGATGCGCTTCTATCCGTGACGAGGCCCTCATGCCAAATTGAGGATAGGGTCGCATCTTGGGCGTGACAGGGCTCTGCTCTTTCTTCTCTTTCGGGTTAACGATTTTACTAACTCTAACATTAGGTTCTCGTAATCACATCGACCCGGAGCGCTGGACTATCTACTATGTTCTTCTGAATATATATTACACACACTGTCCTTGACATCCGTCAATCTTATTTTCAGATGCGTCCCGCAAGACAGCACGTGCGCCTGACACAGGCCACTGAGACGACTGGGTTCCCGACCATTTTGGTCAACCTCCTGACCAGGCTGGGATATCGCTGATAGCCCGAGTACACTGTGTACGAGGACTTCCGCGAGTACAACCAGTACCAGTACCAGGCTGAGGTTTGCATCTTCGACCATATGGGCGGCGACACCTCGAGGGCCACGTCTTCTATGGTATTGGAGTGTCGGTCGAGATGGTCGTCCATGATGCGGCCTACATCGCTATCACCCATCTCCGTGGAGCTTATCCTCACCTAGAGGAGAGTGCTTTCAGATACATCCCGGATGCTCCTGCTGGGGATGAGACTCGGTCTTATCTAACTGCCTACACTTCTAGCGTTCGGGAGTTCCCCCTATGCACATCCGTGAGCCGAGCACACCACCCGGGGGTTCCCCCTATGCACATCCGTGAGCCGAGCAGGACAGAGCTACCATCAGGTCTCGAGTAGACTGATGTTGCAGGTAGAACCCCTGCACTTGGACCTCAGCTCCTCGAGTCGATGCGGTACCCTCACCAGAGTCACAACGGGACACAGGGTCCTGTTCCTACCTTCTATCACCGCCAGCTACCAGGATTCGTTCGTCCTCTCCGACGTTGATGTAGCCTTATCGCTATATCTCGTTGTGGTACTCTTCCACCACGTGCGTGCGCGGCACCTAGTGAGTCCAGGGTATCGTCTAATGCGTCCAGGCTATCGCCAAATTTTGAATTTGTAATTGTTGGTCTGTAATCGAACTTATGTATGGGTTTGTATGTCAAACTCAACTACTATAAAGTATCTATCGCATTTCCCTTTCATCATGCTTGATTACTTCATGAATGCATACGATGCCGTTGCAATTACTTTAAGCTAAACTACCCCTGTTAAATATTTAACAGGATGGTTAGACTAGCTGGCCGCCCGCGTGGACCTGCCAACAATGCACCACCCCCGCCTCCTGAGTATATGGCGGGGATGATCCAACAGTTTGAACTGAACCACCAGTTTATGCAAGGGCAAATGGATTAGTTCCAAAGGCCGAACATGAATCAACAGCAAGGCGTGACACTTCAAGACTTCTACCGCCTCAACCCTGCGATCTACCGTAGCTCAACTCAACCTCTTGATGCTGATGAATGGCTCTATGACATTGCTTACGAGCTGGAGTCTGCCAATGTGCCCCTGGCGAGCTATGTCAACTTTGCCGCCTACTTCCTGAAGGGTCCCGCCGCTCAATGGTGGGACAACCACAGGCGCTCTCAGTCCGATGGAACTGTCATCACTTGGACAGAGTTCAAGGCTGCCTTCCGTGCTCACTACATTCCTCAAGGAATCATGGACCAGAAGAAGCGTGAGTTTCGTAACCTGGTCCAGGGCAACAAGACTGTGGATGCTTATCAGCGGGAATTTCTGGACTTATCACGCTATGCTGAAGAATACATTGCAACTGATGCACGCAGACAGGAGAAGTTCCGTGAAGGCCTTCAACCTGATATCAAGCTGACACTCCTCGTTCAGGACTATGCTGATTTCGCCACCCTGGTGAACAAGGCTATTCAGGTTGAGACCGGTCTGCAGGAATACAAGGATAGCAGCAAGCACAACCGTGACATGGGCTCATCTTCGGGCTCATCTGCACAGAAGCGGAAGATCTGTATTCCCAACAACATGTACCATGCACCTGCTCCTGCTCCGAGGCCGTCCTATGCTGCACCTCGCCTGCCTCCTCCACCACCTAGGCAGCTGAGGCTTCCAGCTCCACCGCCTCGAGTTCCTCCTTCCCGTCCTGAGGACGGGCTGTGCTTCAAGTGTGGTCGTGTAGGTCACCGTGCTAGGGACTGCAGGCAGAATCCGAATCAGCTGACACTTCCCTCAACTCGCAGTGGCAACAACCAGAACCGCAACTTCAACGCTAAGCCTGCTTATGTTCGTTGTCAGGCCAACAACATTGATATGGGTCAAGCTCAAGACCAGCCTGCTACCGTGATGGGTACACTTCTCGTTAACTCAGTACGTGCTTCTGTATTGTTTGATACAGGAGCATCACATTCCCTTATGTCGGAAAGTTTTGCATTCATGCATGGCATTAAGTACGAAGAGATCAACATCCCAATAGTGGTAAACACCCCGTCGGACCAATGCCAACCCTCCATGGTCTGCCCTAATGTACCCGTTGAAATTGAGGGATTTGAATTCCTTGCCGCTCCCATGTTATTGAGTTCTTCCAATCATCTCATACTGGGGATGGACTGGTTGACGGCTCATACGGCATCGATCGTTTGTGCCACCAAGACCGTCCACCTCCTACACCCTTCAGATGAATTAATAAGCTACCATGCTCATCTCGTTTGAGATGCTGAGGCACGGCTATATGCCTTGAATGCATTAAAAGCGTCGCCTCTTGAAGGGATTGAAAACATTCGAGTGGTCCGAGAATTCCAAGATGTCTTTCCAGAAGAAATTCCGGGGATTCCCCCTGCTCGAGCTGTCGAGTTTGTCATTGACTTGGTACCCAGTACCACTCCTATTGCTAAGCGTCCTTATAAAATGCCACCACATGAACTCCTTGAACTTAAGCAAGATATTGACAACTCGCTTCGTCTGGGTTTCATTCGTCCGAGTTCCTCTCCTTGGGGAGCACCTTCTCTCTTTGTTAAGAAGAAGGACGGGACAAATCGATTGGTTCAAGACTATCGTCCTATCAACCAGGCCACTATTCAAAACAAATATCCTCTCCCTCGGATAAATGATCTGTATGATCAACTTGCTAGTTCCACCGTCTTCTCTAAGCTCGACTTGAGGTTGGGGTACCACCAGATCCGTGTTCGCAAAGAGGATATTCCAAAGACCGCCTTTGTTACTCGTTATGGATCATACGAGTACACCGTCATGTCCTTCGGCTTAACCAATGCACCGGCAACCTTATCTCGATTGATGAATTATATATTCATGGACTACCTCGACAAATTGGTCGTGGTATATGTGGATGATATTCTGGTATTTTTGAAGAATAAAGAAGAGCATGCTGAACGTCTTCGTCTTGTACTGTATAAGGTTCGGGAGCATAAACTCTATGCGAAGTATTCCAAATGTGAATTCTGGCTAGACGGAGTGACTTACCTTGGTCATGTTATTTCCAAGGATGGTATTGCAGTCAACCCCGAACGAATTCAAGCTATTCTTGACTGGTCTCCCCCGAAGAATGTCAAGCAAGTCAGAAGTTTTGTCGGACTCACCAGCTATTGCCGTCGATTCGTCGAGAACTTCTCCAAGATTGCGAAGCCCTTAACCAACCTGCTTCACAAAGGTGTTAAGTATGAGTGGACTTATAAATGTCAGGAAAGTTTCCAGGCAATCAAGGACAAACTGACGTCCGCTCCAGTACTTGCTCCTCCGGATATGAAAAGGGATTTCGTCATATATTGTGACACTTCTCGTCGAGGAATAGGTTGTGTCCTGATGCATGATAGCCAGGTGATTGCTTATGCTTCACGTCAGCTGCGTACTCATGAACAGAACTACCCAGTTCATGATCTCGAGATTGCCGAAATTATTCATGCACTGAAAGAATGGCGACAATACCTTGTCGGTAATCGTTGTGAAATCTACACTGACCATCAAAGTCTGAAGTACTTGTTGACTCAACCGGAGCTGAATCTACATCAATAAAGGTGGATGGAGCGTATAGCAGATTTTGACTGTAGTATATCATATACCCCCGGCAAGGCTAACGTAATGGCTGATGCCTTGAGTCGCAAGTCATACTGCAACCACCTCCAGGTTCATAAGGTTCACGATCGGCTGCAAGAGGAATTTCGCAAGCTGAACCTCCATATTGTTCCTCAGGGTTACCTTGTTCCCCCTCCTGAAGAGTGTCAAAAGATGAACCTTCGAGTTGTTAATCAGGGTTCCCTCAGTAACCTAGTTGTTGAACCTGATCTTGTGGGCACCATAAAGAACCTACAAGGCTTTGACGATGATGTCGACAGGATTAAGAGCTATATTGCGAAGGGTAAACCCTCCATTTTCACTGTTGCTGAAGATGGTGCCTTGTACTTCAAGGGTCGCCTATTCGTCCCAAATAAGAAGGAAAATCTCAGGATGACCGGAGAGGTGATGAAAGAAGCTCACGACACACCACTGTCTGTTCACCCGGGTAGTACCAAGATGTACCAAGACATCCTGCAAAGATTTTGGTGGCCGAATATGAAACAAGACATTGCACGCTATGTGGCAGAATGTGATATTTGCCGGCGGATCAAAGAAGAACATCAAAAGCCTGCTGGAACTCTACAAGCTATCTCTATTCCTGAGTGGAAATGGGACCATGTTGAAATGGACTTTGTCACTGGTTTTCCCAAATCCCAGAAGGGTAATGATGCTATACTTGTCGTCATTGATCGACCGTACAAAGTTGCACATTTCCTGGCCGTCAAAGAAACAATTAATGCTAGTCAACTGGCAGATCTTTATATGTCAAGGGTTGTTTCACTTCATGGTATTCCATTGGTAATCAGCTCGGACCGTGGCAGCTTGTTCACTTCAAAATTCTAGGAAAGTTTTCAGAAGGCTATGGGGACTCATCTGTCCTTCAGCACTGCATTCCATCCTCAATCCCAGGGACAAGTTGAATGAGTGAACCAAATTCTCGAGGACATGCTTCGAGCTTGTGTCATTTCTTTCGGTAAGAAATGGTAGGAATCTCTCCCGTATGCCTAGTTCTCTTACAACAATAGCTATCAAGCTAGTCTGAAGATGGCCCCTTTTGAAGTATTGTATGGACGAAGGTGTCGAACTCCTCTGAATTGGTCAGAAACAGGGGAACGATCACTCTTCGGTCCGGATATTATTCAACATGCCAAAGATTAAGTCCGCATTATTCCTGAGAATCTGAAGGCAACTGAGTCTCGTCAGAAGAGTCAGTATGACCGTCATCATCAAGATATGGTCTATCAACCTGGCGAAAAGGCTTATCTTCATGTCACACCAATGAGAGGTGCACATCGTTTTGGAATCAAGGGCAAGTTAGCTCCTCGCTATATTGGTCCTTTCACTATTCTCGAAAGGCGTGGAAGAGTGGCTTATCAATTGGAACTACCGGTGAACCTTTCTCAGGTTCACGATGTCTTCCATGTTTCTCAGCTCCGCCGCTGCTTCAAGGATCCTATTTGAGCAGTGGATCATGATATGCTTGAGATGCAATAAGACCTCTCTTATAAGGAGCATTCGGTCCGCATTCTCGACCAAGCTGAACGTAAGACTCGTCGCAAAGTCACCAAGTTCCTTAAAGTGCAGTGGTCAAATCATTCTGAAGCTGAAGCCACTTGGGAACGCAAGGATCATCTTCGTGATGAATACCCCGAGCTCTTTCCTTCTACCTCTTAATTCTCGAGACGAGAATTCTTTTTAGTAGGGGACAGTTGTGACATCCTCAACTTTTGCTACAGTGATAATTGTAATTAAGCTACAGTGATCACACGCTAATGATGCCACGTCACGGTGATTGTTATCGTTGTTCTCGCAATTGTTAGTTGAAACCGAATTAAAATTCGAAACTTAAACTTAAAGTCGAGCGAGAAAGGTTTTATGTTGTTGAAATAAAAACGTCGGGGAGTTATAAAATTCTCTAACGAATTATAAATGTGAATCGGGCATTTTTGAAATTATTAGGTAATTCTTATATATTTAAAAGAGAAGCTTTGTGTAAAATAAATAAAGGAAAGAAAGTAATTAAAGATAATAGTAAAAGAATATTAAAAAAAACAGGAAACCCCCTGGCCCAACTGGGCCAAAATTGGCCCAGCCGGCCCCCCTATTCGGCCCACCCACCCGGGTATATAACCCCACGGGGCAACCCTAATCCCCCCCGTCACCCCACACCTCCCATGGCCGCCGCCACCTCCCCCACCCCCCGCTCGCTCGCCAGACCCCCCTCTCCTCTCAAGAGCCCCCACCTACCGAGAGCCCCCCACCTACCGCTCTCCTCACAAGAGCCTCCCCTCTCGGCTCTCTCCCCACCAACCGCACGACCAGCCCCGCTCCCTCCCCTCGATCTATCCCCCTCCTCCCAACGCTTCCCCCAGCGATGGCCCGATCCCCACCAACCGCACCAACACCCCCCGCCGGCGACCCCCCACCTCCAACACCGGACCCTCTCCCGGTGGCTGAGACCAACCTCTCCCTCCTCTACCTCCGGCGGCCTGAACCCCCCTCTCTCAACGGCGCCCCTCCCTCAACCAACGCCGGCGGCGCCCCTCACCACCACCGGCCGGAGCTCCCCATGGCGGCCCCATCCCCGGGGCCCCTCCCCACCGGGGCTCCTCACGGCGGCCCTCCGGCCGGCCCTCCTCGTCACCAACGTCACTGGAACCGCGCCACTGTCACCGCCTCGTGCTCCTCCACGCTGTCTCATGCGCCCTCCCCGAGAACTCCGGCTACACCGGGCCCTCTCGTCAACGCCGGTGAGCCTCGGGCCCCGGCCATTCTCTTCTCCTTCCTCTCCCTGTTCCATTTCGGCAATCGGCATTCCGTTCCGGCATCGTTGAGATCATGTAGGTGTTGGTGTAGGTAGCCCCTCTCTCTGTGTTGAGATGAGAGATATGAGCCCACAGATGCGAGAGCAATTGGAGTTGGGTGTGAGAAAAATAGAAATAAAAAGGTGTATATGTGTATGTATGTGTGTATGAGATGCATGTATGTATTTTGTATGTATTGCGTGTATATGCATGTATAAGAGAAACGAAAATATGTTATGTTTAATATGTGTGTGTAAATTGTATGTGGCCTATGTCACTTACAGGTGGGGCCAACCCACCCCGTTGTCTATGATAGGGAGGCCCCACACCCGCTTTTAAGAAAAATGAAAATGAAAATATAAAAATGAAAATATGTTTTTATAAAATGAATAAATAGATATTTATTTAATTATTTAGTTAATTAATTAAATAGGTAATTAGAATAATTAGAGTATGCCACATGGGTCCCCCACTAAATTAATCTGGTTAATTAATAATTAAACCTAATTAAAAATGTGTGTCTATGACGCACGGGACCCAGTGGTGAGTTGACTAGTCAACTGCTGATGTCAGCATGACATCATGCTGATTTCATAATTGCATTAAATCAATTTAATTAAATCTGTTTTTAATTCCTATATATTGAATAAAACTTTAAAAAATTAATATAAAATACTCCGTAAGTTAGATCAAAATATTTTCAGCATGAAAGTTGATCAGCACAACGAGACGAATCCGGATAGACGGTTCATTCGTGTGTCACGCCTCCCTAGCACAGCAAACGTGGAACTTTCCATTGTTTTTCGTCCGACCGGTAGTAGCCCGAGACCCAGAAAATATCGTCAGATATTCTTCCGACCCGTCTATGACGGATGTTGCTGTGTGTTGACGTGCAACTATTCGTGACTTGATGCCTCCCCGGCAACGGCGCCAGAAAAGAGCTGCTAACAGTCCCTAGCAATGACGCCAGAAGAAAGCTGCTTCGAGTTGCTCAACAATTAGCAATTGTCTTGCAATGGCCCACCAGTGTGTGGGATCGCGGCAGTTTTCGAGGGTAGAGTATTCAACCCAAATTTGTTGGTTCGACACGATGGGAGTGAAAGGATATTCTCCAGTATTAGCAGTTGAGGTGTCGGCTCAACTACACCTGAAAGATTAGCATCTCCAAGCAGGATATAAGCAGCAAAAGTAGTATGATAGCAGCGGTGCCAGAAATGATCTGTTGACAAGGCAGACTATTCCTAACAATTGTATCAATGGCGCCACAAAAGTATTGTAGCAGGTAGCAGCAGTGTAACGAGTAACAACAGTGGCAAGGAACATTAGTAGTGACAGCAGTAGAAAGTAGCTACAGTAGTGGCAGCAGCAGCAGGACAAAGCAAGTAACAGCAGCAGAAAGTAACTTTAGCAGAGCAAAGCAAGTAACAGCAGCAGCAAGTGACAGTAGCAGCAACAGTAGTAACAACAGTAGTGGGACAAACTCGTAGGCAATGGATCGGTGATTTGTTGGTTGACATTCATGATGCAACATTTATAACATGGAGAGATATGTGGCTAGGTCCCGTTCGTCAATGTGATGTAGGCATGCATTCCGTGTGTAGTCATATGTGCTTAGGGAAAAGAACTTGCATGACATCTATTGTCCATCCCTCTTGTGGCAGCGGGGTCCAAATGGATACTACGGGATATTAAGGTTCTCCTTTGAATAAAGATCCGGACCAACGCATTAGAACTTGGTGAACACGTGAACTCCTCAAACTATGGTCATCACGGGGAGTGGTTCCGGTTATTGTCACTCCGGGGTTGCCGAATCATAACACATAGTAGGTAACTACAACTTGCAAGATCGGATCTAAAACACACAAATATTGGTGACAACATAATAATTTCATATCTGAAATCATGGCACTCGGGCCCTAGTGACAAGCATTAAGCATGGCAAAGTAGTAGCAACATCAATCTCAGAACATAGTGGATACTAGGGATCAATCCCCGTCAAAACTACCTCGATTACATGATAGATCTCATCCTACTCATCACCGCTCAGCGAGCCTACGAATAGATTAATCACGAACGATGAAGAGATTCATGGAATTGGAGAGGGAAGAAGGTTGATGATGACGACAGCGACGATCTCCTTGATCGAGAGCCCAAAACGAAATCCAGATTTGCCCTCCGGGGCAATATCGGGATGTGGCGGCGCCTTTGGATTGTGAAACGCGATGAAATCTTATCTCTTGGTTTTTTATGGGACGAAAGGGAATAAATAGCGTTGGAATTGGGGGCGGCAGATCCACGTGGGCCCCACAAGCTTGGTGGCCGCAGCCAGTGGGGAGGCCGCGGTAACAAGGCTTGTGGCCCACTGGCCCGTCCCCTCTGGTGGATCTTTGCGCACGTATTTTTCATATTTTCCAGAAATATTCTCCGTAAATATTCAGGACGTTCCGAGAACTTTCATTTCTGCACAAAAACAACACCATGGCAATTCTGTTGAAAACAACGTCAGTTCGGGTTAGTTCCATTCAAATCATGCAAATTAGAGTCCAAAACAAGGGCAAAAGAGTTTGGAAAAGTAGATACGATGGAGACATATCAACTCCCCCAAGCTTAAAACCTTGCTTGTCCTCAAGCAACTCAGTTGACAAACTAAAAGAGAAAGAAGAACTTTGACAAACTTTGTTTGATCTTGTTGTTGCAACTATGTCTAACTCATAACTAGAATTTCAGCAAGATCACAAGTTAACCACATCAGCAAGTAACACATAGGTCTCACGGTAAACTAATATCAATGGCATAAACAACAAGCGAGCAAATAATAATGAGTTTCAGATGCCAACAATTCAATGAAAACAAGCATGAAGCAATATGAATAGGTGGTATCTCGCTAGCTCTTTCTGAGACCGCAAAACATAAATGCAGAGCACTTTCAACGATCAAGGGCTGACTAAACATTGTAATTCATAGCAACGAAGATCCAGTCATAGTCATACTCAATATCAATCAAAAGCAAAGCATAAAAATGACAGAGGTGCTCTCTAATTGGAGCTTATATAAGAAGAGGATGACTTAACAGGAACATAAATAGATAGGCCCTTCGCAGAGGGAAGCATTGATTTGCAGAGGTGCCAGAGCTCAAGCTTTGAAAACAGAGATAATAATTTAAGGTGGCATGCTTTCATTGTCAACGCAATGACCAAGAGTTCTCAATATCTTCCATGCTACTCATGCTATAGGTGGTTCCCAAACAGAAAAGTAAAGTTCTAACTCCCCCACCACCAATCAATCACACTCCATGGCTAGCCGAATCCTCGGGTACCGTCCATACTAACATCAATCCGGGGGGAGTCTTGGTTTATAGTTATGTTTTTGATTTAAGCGTGGAACTGGGCATTCCAATTACCGGCCCCTTTCTCGTGAATGACAGTGAATAAACACATGTCGAGGATAACACGCCTAACATGGAAGAGACCAATAGCCCCCTGTGACCACATGAGCGGTTCGGGCATGCAAAACAGATTATTTCTTGAAGGTTTAAAGAATCACACATGCAAATTTACTTGGAACGGCAGGTAGATACCGCAAATAGGTAGGTATGGTGGACTCTCATGGAAAAACTCTTGGGTTTATGGAAGTGGATGCACAAGCATTATTCCGCTTAGTACAAGTGAAGGCTAGCAAAAGACTGGGAAGCGACAAACTAGAGAGCGACAACAGTCATGAAGATGCAATGAGTTTGACTAACATTGAGTGCAAGCATGAGCAGGATATAAATCACCATGAACACGAACATCATAGAGGCTATGTTGATTTTGTTTCAACTACATGCATGAACATGCACCAACTCAAACCACTTAAATCATTCAAAGGAGAATACCATCCTATCATACTACATCATAGGCATCTCAAAATCTATGTTGGCATTCAAGACAAACCATTATAAGCTCCTAGCTAATTAAGCATGGCATCAGAAACTATGATATCTAAGTTGTCATTGCAAACATGGTTCTCTCTCAATAAAGTTGAATCTGTGACGACAAGCTAGTCATATTTACAAAAACAAAATAGATAGAGTTCATACCAGCTTTTCCAGTCTCAGTCACTTCATCATATATCATCATTATTGCCTTTCACTTGCACGATCGAACGATGTGAACAATAATAAGAGTGCTCGTGCATTGGACTAAGCTGAATCTGCAGGCAAACACAAAGGAGAAGACAAAGTAATATGGCTCTTTAAGAAATGAATGGGTATGCATGCAAGAGCCAGTAAACATTGTAACCATGGTCTTCTACCTCGACTCAATGAAAAATAAAACTATTTACAGGGGAAAGCTCCCCACAAGCAAAACAAGAAAGGAAAATCTTTTTGGGTTTTCTCAAAAGGACACAAAACAAGAAAACAAGAAAACAAAAATAAACTAGCATGGATAATACAGTGGCAAATTGTAAACACCGACTAACAAAGTTAAAGCATAAGCATGAATGTAAAGTTGGTGCAAACACGTACTCCCCCAAACTTAGGCTTTTGGCCTAGCTTGCTCTACTCCCAAGGAGGGAAATAACCAGCTCCGGGATACTCCGGAGCGGACTGTGGATGCCACTGTTGTGTGAGCTCCTCTGGCTCCCACTGATAAACTGGCGTCTGGTACTCGACTGGCGGCTCGGGCACGGGCACCTCTGGTTGGGCCAAGCCCCAATATGCGTAGATGTCCGAGGGCATAATAGTGTACCTGCCTGCATGAAGATTGAACAAAGAAGGAGCAGGAAAAGTAATAGTCTCACGAGTACCCTGACTAAATACCAGGTTATAAATCATCCGTCTACTAGCATCTCTATCCAGAAAATCATGGCGAACCATGCTGTCATAATCCAGATATTTCTCAGGAAGAAGCATTTCTTCTTCCTCCAGTCTAATGCGTATCTCAAAGTGTCTGGCAAGACAGGTAGCATAGATACCTCCATAGGCGACACCTTCAGAACAGTTTGTGTTCAACCGCTGAGCTACTATAGCACCTAGGCTATATAAGTTTGATTGTTATAACGGCCTTCACGCAAAACCGCAAGGTCTGGAGAGCTAAGTGATCTGGCCTCCCCACGGCCAATCAAACATTTTCCCACAAATAATGAGAAGTACCGAAGCACAGGAAAATATATGCTAGCAATTCTAGCGCGAGACGCTCCTCTCCCCTCTCCAGCAACAATAGTAGCTATGAAAGCATCCAAGTCCCGTGGACGAGGATCATGAATATCCCCAACGTAAGGTAATTTGCACACATTGCAAAAATCCTGGAATGTCATGCACTGGGACATATCGTATAACATGAACTCAACCATAGGAGGATTCTTCCTCCGATAAAAGTTGAAGCTTTGAACGAAAATATTTGTGAGGAGGAGGTATTGTGGGCACTTATCTTCAACGAACGCAGTAAGACCTGCGTTCTCCACCAAATAATAAAAGTCTTCATAAAGCCCAACAGCACGCCAAAATTCATCACTTGGCCACTCGCACGCTCGAACTTCTGTGACTCGAGGAACCACGTACTTGGGGTGGTTCTTCTCATCATCCTTGGGGTTACAGCTTGAGGAGCCTCTCAAGAACCTCCTCATCTTTCCCCTTTTCTAACTCTGAAAAATTCTGAAATTTTTAGAGACTTCGAAAGAAAAGTGAGTAAGGATTAACCCAACTCGTAGCAACTACTCCTACTAGTGCCTAGAGACCGTATCACGCGCTAAAACTACTTGGGACCACCTAACATCAACATTTCAAGCTCAAGAACAGCGTCACCAAGGTAGCATGAATACGCGAAGGATAAAGCACTAGAGTAGAAACTAATTGGACCAATGAAGGAGTCACTTACCAAGGAGCAATTTCCCCAAAACGGTTCGTAGAATGGTGCTTTGAGCAAGGAGATCAAAAATCACAGCCAAATGAGCAAGAACACGTGTTTGAGCTGCGAAACGATTTTTTCTAGAGGTAGAAGAAGAGGATGGGAGCTGGAATGAGTGGAGGGGGTGCCTGTGGGCCCCACAAGCTTGGTGGCCGCGGCCAGGGGGGAGGCCGCGGCTACAGGGACTGTGGCCCACTGGTGTGGCCCCCAGGCCAACTCTCAGTCCCAGTATTTTTCAAAAAATCCAAAAAAAATCATATTTGATTTTCAGGACCATCGAAGAACTTATTTTTGAGGTACTTTTCTCCGGGACGCTAAAACAGAAAACAGGAAAAACTAAACTAAATATATCATTTTCCTTCTAAGCAACAGAAAGTGAAAGCTTAAAACAGAGGTGTGTGACTCCTTGATTCATCCATTTCATGGTCATTGAAAGAAATCCGTCAATGGGGTTGATCAAATCCTCATGACAAAACTTTTTCGAATCGCAGAAGGAAACGGAGAATTGTCGAATAGCCACTAAGTCACCTCAATGGGATATAAATCTCCCCAACAAGCAAATCGTACTTCATCTTAACACGAGAAATAGGGCATTCAAAGCTGCCAATAAGAATCGATGAAGTTTTTTCGATAGCATTGATGCAATGTACTTGATATCGTTTCTTCGGAAAGTGCACTGAATGCTCATTACCGTTGACATGGAAGGTGACATTGCCTTTGCTGCAATCTATGACAGCCCTTGCGGTGTTTAAGAACGGTCTTCCAAGAATGATCGCCATGGAATCATCCTCAGGAATATCCAGGATAACAAACTCCGTCAAGATAGTAACATTAGCAACCACAACAGGCACATCCTCGCAAATGCCGGCAGGGAAAGCAGTTGATTTGTCGGCCATTTGCAGAGAAATTTCAGTGGGTGTCAACTTATCCAGTTCAAGTCTACGATAAAGAGAGAGAGGCATAACACTAACACCAGCTCCAAGGTCACATAAAGCAGTTCTTACGTAGTTTCCTTTAATGGAGCAAGGTATAGTGGGTACTCGGGGATCACCAAGTTTCTTAGGAGTTCCACCTTTGAAAGTGTAATTGGCGAGCATGGTGGAGATCTCAAGATCTGGTATCTTCCATTTATTAGTCACGATATCTTTCATGTACTTGGCATATGGAGACATTTTGAGCATATCAATTAACCGCATCTGCAGAAAGACGGGTCTCAACATTTCAATAAAGCGCTCAAAATCCTCATCATCCTTTTTCTTGGATGGCTTAGGAGGAAAGGGCTTGGGTCTCTGAACCCATGGCTCCCTTTCTTTACCATGCTTCGTAGAAGTGAAGTCATTCTTATCGTATCTCTTAGGTTGTGGGTTATCAAGATTAACCGTAGGTTCAATCTCCACATCCTCATCATTGCTAGGTTGAGCATTATTATGAACATCGTTGTCCATATTGTCACCAGGCTCATGTTCATCACCAGATTGTGTTTCTACCTTAGACGCAGAAATATCATTTGGTTCTTCAGGTGTGACAGTATTTGGTGAACTGACATGTAGGTTTCTATCATCCTTCTTCTTCTTAGGATGACTGGGTGTATCAGCATTAATTCCTTGAGAATCTTGATCAATTCTCTTAGGATGGCCTTCAGGATACAAAGGTTCCTGATTCATTTTGCCTCCTCTAGTAATGACTTTGACAGAGTTGTCATTTAATTCATTGAGCAAGTGATTCTGAGCTTTAAGTACTTGTTCTACCTGAGTAGTAATCATAGAGGCATGTTTACTCAGAAGCTTTAGATCATTGACATTTCTGTCTACACAAGCACTTAAATGACTAAGCATACGAGTACTTTGTTCCAATTGTCTGCTGACATAATCATTGAAACTCTGTTCTTTGCCAACAAGGTTGTCAAATTCATCAAAGCATAGGCTAGCAGGTTTGTCAAAAGGAATATCACTCTCATTGAATCTACGCAGAGAATTCACCTCTACTACTTGTATTGGGTTATCGAGACCATGGATCTCTTCGATAGGCGGTAGATTTTTGACTTCTTCAGATCTAATGCCTTTCTCTTGCATAGATTTCTTGGCTTCTTGCATATCTTCGGGACTGAGGAATAGAATACCTCTTTTCTTAGGAGTTGGCTTAGGAGGTGGTTCGGGGATAGTCCAAGCATTATCGTTGATCAAGATGTTATTCAGCAGGATCTCAGCTTGTTCTCCAGTTTGTTCCCTAAAAACACAACCGGCACAACTATCTAGGTGGTCTCTAGAAGCATCGGTAAGTCCGTTATACAAGATATCAAGTATCTCGTTCTTCTTAAGAGGGTGATCAGGCAAAGCATTTTGTAGCTGGATGAGCCTCCCCCAAGGTTGTGGGAGACTCTCTTCTTTGTGTTGAGCAAAGTTGTATATTTCCTGCAAGGCAGCTTGATTCTTATGGGCAGGGAAATATTTCTCACAGAAGTAATAGACCATATCCTGGGGACTACTCACACATCCAGGAGAAAGAGAAGTGAACCAGGCTTTAGCGTCATCCTTTAGAGAGAAAGGAAACAACTTAAGGATATAGTTGTAGCGGATCTTCTCCTCACTAGTGAAAAGGGTGGCTATATCGTGTAGTTTGGTAAGATGGGCTACGACCGTCTCAGACTCATAACCGTGGAAAGGATCAGATTCAACTAGAGAGATTATCTCAGGGTCGACAGAGAATTCATAATCCTCATAGGTGTTAAAGATAGGTGAAGTGGCGAACTTCGTGTCGTATTTCATCCTAGCTTTCAGAGATTTTTCCTTCCACTTGAGAAGTAATTTCTCAATGTCACAGGCATCCTTACACGCAAGAAAATCCTCAGCTATCTATCCCTCCATAACATAACCCTCAGGTATATCAGGCAATTCGTATCTAGGAGAGCTAGATCTAGCAGGAGCAAAAGCAGGTTCTATCTCAATAGTATCGGCAGTTTTAGAAGCATCACGAGCATTGGCAGTAACTCTAGCAATATGAGCATCAAGGAATACCCCTAGTGGCATATCAGGCAAAGCAGTATCAAGCATAGCGTCATCAGGCAAAATAGCATCTCTAGCATCATCAGGCATAGCATCTCTAGCAGTATCAGGCATAGCATCTCTAGCAGTATCACGCATAGTAGCATCATAAGCATCATCAAGCACATGCGACATATCAAGATTTCTAGCAGGAGGTGTTGTCGCAAACTTACTCATAACTGAAGGTGAATCAAGTGCAGAGCTAGATGGCAGTTCCTTACCTCCCCTCGTAGTTGAGGGCAAGACTTTGGTTCTTGGATCTTTCAGATTCTTCATAGTGATCAGCAGATATAAATCCCAAGTGACTCAGAGAATATAGCTATTCCCTCCCCGGCAACGGCGCCACAAAAATGTTGTTGACGTGCAACTATTCCTGACTTGATGCCTCCCCGGCAACGGCGCCGGAAAAGAGCTGCTAGGAGTCCCTGGCAATGATGCTAGAAGAGAGCTGCTTCTAGTTGCTCAACAATTAGCAATTGTCTTGCAATGGCCCACCAGCGTGTGGGATCGCGACAGTTTTCGAGGGTACAATATTCAACCCAAATTTGTTGGTTCGACACGATGGGAGTGAAAGGATATTCTCTAGTATTAGCAGTTGAGGTGTCGGCTCAACCACACCTAAAAGATTAGTATCTGCAAGTAGGATATAAGCAGCAAAAGTAGTATGATAGCAACGGTGCGAGAAACGATCTGTTGACAAAGCAGACTATTCCTAACAATTGTATCAATGGCGCCAGAAAAATATTGTAGCAGGTAGCAGCAGTGTAACGAGTAACAGCAGTGGCAAGGAACAGCAGTAGTGACAGCAGTAGCAAGTAGCAACAGTAGTGGCAGCAGCAGCAGGACAAAGCAAGTAACAGTAGGAGAGCAAAGCAAGTAACAACAACAGCAAGTGACAGTAGCAGCAACAGTAGTAACAGCAGTAGTGGGACCAACTCGTATGCAATGGATCAGTGATTTGTTGGATGACATTCATCATGCAACAGTTATAACACGGAGAGATATGTGGCTAGCTCCCGTTCGTCAATGTGATGTAGGCATGCATTCCGTGTGTAGTCATACGTGCTTAGGGAAAAGAACTTGCATGACATCTATTGTCCATCCCTCCCGTGGCAGCGGGGTCCAAATGGATACTAGGGGATATTAAGGTTCTCCTTCTAATAAAGAACCGGACCAACGCATTAGCTCTTGGTGAAGACATGAACTCCTCAAACTATGGTCATCACCGGGAGTGGTTCCGGTTATTGTCACTCCGGGGTTGCCGGATCATAACACATAGTAGGTAACTACAAATTGCAAGATCGGATCTAAAACACACATATATTGGTGACAACATAATAATTTCAGATCTGAAATCATGGCACTCGGGCCCTAGTGACAAGCATTAAGCATGGCAAAGTACTAGCAACATCAATCTCAGAACATAGTGGATACTAGGGATCAATCCCCGTCAAAACTAACTCGATTACACGATAGCTCTCATCCTACTCATCACTGCCCAACGAGCCTACGAATAGATTACTCACGAACGATGAAGGGCTTCATGGAATTGGAGAGGGAAGAAGGTTGATGATGACGATGGCGACGATCTCCTTGATCCGGATCCCAAAACGGACTCCAGATCTGCCCTCCAGGGCAAGAACGGGATGTGGCGGCGCCTCTGGATCGTGAAACGCGATGAAATCTTCTCTCTTGATTTTTTTCCGGGACGAAAGGGAATAAATAGCGCTGGAATTGGGGGCGGCAGAGCCACGTGGGCCCCACAAGCTTGGTGGCCGCGGCAAGGGGGGGGGAGGCCGCAGCCACATGGCTTGTGGCCCACTGGCCCGTCCCCTCCGGTGGATCTTTGCGCAGGTATTTTTCATATTTTCCAAAAATATTCTCCGTAAATTTCCAGGACGTTCCGAGAACTTTCATTTCTGCACAAAAACAACACCATGGCAATTCTGCTGAAAACAGCGTCAGTCCGGGTTAGTTCCATTCAAATCATGCAAATTAGAGTCCAAAACAAGGGCAAAAGAGTTCGGAAAAGTGTTAGGTCATGTCTAGCCTGCATCTTGCCATGTCATGCATTGTGTTCCACCGTTACTATTATTTATTGTTTCTTCCCCCTCTTCTTACCGGTAGACCCCGAGACTAACGATGCTGCCGGGTACATCTACGACCCTGCCGACCAGTCCTTTGCCGCAAAGCAGGAAGGCAAGCAAACCCCCCTTGATCATTCCTATATCGCCTATTCTTTCTTCCTCATGCTTGCATTAGTATTTTGCTACTGTTGTAGTTAGATCCTATATCTGATGCATAGCCTATTTTTGATGAACTGCTACTTTCAGTATTGTACCTTTAAATCTGCTCAGTATAGGTGGAGCAGTCATCCCCTTTGAGCCCGTAGTCCACTTGCCCCGCTTTGCTTTTAAATCTCGATCCCTGATCGACGAGCCAGACCCGACACAACACATACACCCCTTAGTTGTATGACGCTACAGAGATACTATCGGGTACCGAGGGTGACACCTCTCTAAGTACTCCTGATGATATCTCTGTAGTATAGCTAGTCGGTTGTGGTTATCGAGGGTGATTCCTATTTCACCATTCCCGACGATGCCTCTGTCGTGCAACCCCTCAAGTGTGGGACCCCTGAGGGTGATTCCTCTAAGCCCACCTTGATGGATACATCGTTCGGAATCCAACGAGGGTGATACCTCGGATTCCCCCTGATATTACAACCACACAGTTACTCGACCATGTTACTGGGATCATTGATGATTAGTTGTTAGACAGGTGGATTCCCGCAAGATTGTGTCGATGACCTAATTAAAATGATTATGGATTTGGGTATTTGATCTGGGTTGGTTGGAAGGCCTTATTATGCACTAACCGTCTGCGTGGGAAGAATTATGGGTACTCGACGTTGTGGTATCAACCGAAGCTCTTCAGACGTCAGCGATGTAGCGGTGCGCGCCCGAGTGGTCCCGAGATGCATCACTCTTGTATTAAGGGGTGCTAGGACTGACATCGGCCGCCCTCGCATCGTGGATGAGTGCGTAGGGGAAGTGGGCCCATGAACCCTCTGAGCTTAGGAGTTAGACCGACGGGCTGGCCTCTCTGCTGGGCTTAGGTCGGGCTGCGACGTGTCGATATTCCGAGGCCGGGCAGGACACAATAAAGTGTGTCCGGCCAGAATGTTATCGAGCGTGTCGGGGAATATGTTGTGCACCCCTGCAGGGAAGAACTTATCTATTCGAATAGCCGTGTCCATGGTTACAGGACGACTTGGAGTTGTGCCCTGATCTTATACAACTACAATTGTTACTTAACTGGATATTAGTTGCCTCGGGATTGCTTCCTCGCAGGGAGTTGAGGGAGGATCTCTGGGCGTTACGTCACTTTAATATTGCTGCAACAATATGACTATTAATTGTGTTACACATGTTCTACTCTCGTCTATTGCTGCAAGACCCTGAAGATGCTAGTCTTCGGTAGGACTAGGCCTTCTCTCTCTATTTCTCGCATTGCAACAGTCAGTCCACATATAAACCCCCTTCTTTGATACTGATGCATACTTAGCATAGTTCTGATGTAAGACTTGCGAGTACTTTGGATGAGTACTCGCCGTTGCTTTGCTCCCCCTTTGTCCCCTTGATCCATTGCTGCGACCAGATGATGGAGCCCAGGAGATGGAGGTTCCCGCCGACGACGATTGCTACCTCGACGGTGCCTACTACTACGTGGAGGCCGCTGAAGACTAGGAGTAGTTAGGAGGTTCCCAGGTAGGAGGCCTCGCCTCGTTCGATCGTTGTATCTTTTGTGCTAGCCTTCTCTAAGGCACCCCATGTTTTATGTCTGTATTCAGATATTGTTGCTTCCGCTGACACGTGTGTTTATCGAGCTTCCGTATTCTAGCCCTCGAGGCCCCTGGTTTGTAATATGAAGCTGATATTGTTTTAATTGTGTCTAGTGTTGTGTTGTGATATCTTCCCGTGAGTCCTTGAGTTTGATCGTACGCATTTGCGTGTATGATTACCGTATGATTAAACGGAGAGCGTCACAGGGGGTGGGAACTGGGACTGAGGGGAGGCTCGGCTCGGTACGGTTTCCCACGGGGTTAAATACCCCCTGGTGAGTTCGGCTCGGGTGTGGCCGGCTTCACCACTAGGCCTAGTTGGGCCGGGGCATGTTGGGTTTTTTCAATTTTTTTTTACATTTTCTGTTTTTATTATTTAGGGGTTTAATTAATTACAAAAATTCCGATTCAATCCTATAAATTATTAAGGAATATTTGTAACTCATCTGACATTGTTATTTTAACATTCGAAAACTTTTCTCGTTCGACTTGTTTTTTTTTAAATTTGAATTTGACTCGACTTCGACTAACACGAGATCAACGATAGAAATCATGGTGATGTGGCATCATTAGCGTGGGATCACTGTAGCTTAATAACATACGTTACTGTAGCAAAAGCTGAGGATGTCACAACTCTCCCCTACTAATAAGAGTTGTCGGCCCCAGAATTAAGAGGCAGAAGGAAAGAGCTCGGGGTATTGATCATGAAGATGATCCTTGCGTTCCCTGGTGGCTTCATCTTCAGAATGATTTGACCACTGCACTTTAAGGAACTTGGTGACTTTGCGACGAGTCTGACGTTCAGCCTGGTCGAGGATGCGAACCGGATGCTCTTTATAAGAGAGGTCTTGTTGCAGCTCAAGCATATCATGATCCACTGCTCGAATAGGATCCTTGAAGCAGCGGCGGGGCTGAGACACATGGAAGACATCGTGAACGTGAGAAAGATTCGCCGGTAGTTCCAATTGATAAGCTCATTTTCCACGCCGCTCGAGAAAAGTGAAAGGACCAATATAGTGAGGAGCTAACTTGCCCTTGATCCCAAAACGGTGTGCACCTCTCATTGGTGTGACACGAAGATAAGCCTCTTCGCCAGGTTGATAGACCATATCTTGATGATGACGGTCATACTGACTTTTCTCACGAGACTAAGCAACCTTCAGATTCTCAAGTATAATGCGGATTTGATCTTCAACATGTTGGATAAATATCCGGACCGAACATTGATCGTTCCATTGGACGGTGGTTCTGGAATCTCATACGAAGCGAAGTGTAAAGGATACCTTGGAGTCAAAGATGTACAGGAGAGTCAGGTTTCACTCCTGTGGAACTTTGGGTTATGGGTCCACCATGTGGTCCAAGAATAGGCAGAGCGACGACATCTTATATGGTCTTGGTAACAAGACATGTCAGAGGATAACTTGTCTGTTATGTTGGTAGCAACGTCAGTACCAAGGGCGGGGGACGAATAGAACCATTTTCTTGCTCGTTACAACGAGGGGGGCCAATAGGCAAGGCGCTCTTCCCCCGGCGGCTACCGGAGTGTTATCGACAATAGTAACGGGGTCTTATTGACAGAGTTGTATACCAAGGTGGTTACCTAAGCAGGGAATTAACACTGCTTAGATAAGTTATCCCACAAGAAAGGTCAAGCAGATCAATGGGAAGGAAAATGTGTTCACACACATAGTATTAAAGTATACCATTCCCGAGGAAAAATAGGGTATGGTATACGTGATAGGTCATCAAGTACATAACAATTTAGATAAAGAGGCAAGAAGAATCATGATGTTTACCCATACCATGCGGTTTGGATAATTGATCGGGAACAATTTGGCATTGCGCTTCCAGTGTTCCCGTTGACAATTGAAGTACCACATTCATGCATTCGGGGTAGCATCGACATGGTCGTCAGGTGAAGGCCGGACCAATCGGTATACAATGAGGATCCATGAGGAACAACTTATGAAATAAGTCATATAGTTTCCGCATGGTAGAATGGTTAACCTTACACATGGAACAAATTATAACAATAGGTCCTTCGGCTAGGTGTACCAGCCAAGACATCACCGTAACAGGTTAAAGAAAGACCAACGTTATAATTATTGGAAAATGTTCCAACTATTATATCTGCCCGAGATTCAAATCTGATTGGTGTTAGGATACCATAGTCTCAGGGTGCGTGAGAAGAAAAAAGGGGACCACCAAAAACAGACGAGATGATAATGCAAGATTCTTGGGATATGAACTATGGAAGCAGTTTTGGATCATGAGTTGGATTGTAAGACACATAAACACAATGTCAAGACATTCGTGCCCATGTGGAATTCTTACAACACATGCAACCGAGTTCTGATTTGCGAACCATAATCGAGGATATCAAGGTCCTTGTGTAAGCCTCGATTAGCTCTTATGAAGGGACTTCGTATCCCTTGATCAAACCAGTCAGTGGCTTGGGGTGTTAAGAGAAATTATATGAAGTGAAGATAGCAAATCTTCAAAACATATGACATCTTACACATGTGTGAATGATTTGGGATAACCCAAGAGAAAGCGAAACAAAAGCTTTCTCATATTCACGACGACAAGAATGCACGTGAACCTTGGGAAAAACATTTCTTCTATCAAACATATTCTTCATGAGCTAGGCACAAGGATAATGCTTTCAAGAGCTTCATTGTGGAACATGAAGAAGTTGAGGGTGTGGCTGAAGGGCTCAACAACAACCCCTCAAGATTTTGATAGGGATGAATTTCCAAAATTTATAATATCAATGAGATAGCTTTTGTCAAGTCAAATTGTATAGTGTCGTATGATCGAGAGAACAACAACAATTAGACACTAGTCGAATGCTGCACTCGGAAATACGGACGGAGTAGCACAACCAATGCTAAAATGATGAGTCAACACCCAACACTCCAAGAATGAAACAACTAGTTGTTTACCTCAAGGCAATAGGGTTGCCAGAAGTATTGGGATCACACATTAGAGTTCACTTGTTGGTATTCCGGTTTGAAATCACACGGGACCAAGAAATGACTAGTGATGGCGAGAAGTATTACTATATCAACAATTCTTAAGACGTGTGCAATACTCACGACATTCTCGACATAAAAGATAGTAATACTCCAAGGTAGAAGATAACATAAGCTGAACTAGCAAGGAACTCACAGGACAGCTCAAAGCACGAACATGTTTGTGTTGGAGGGAAGGCAACAAGGATGTCGATGATAATACAATTCATCGAGGGGAAGGGATGGTATTCCTCAACATGCATTCGATGGATACCCTGCAAGAGCTCAAAATGCAAAGGATGATCACAACACATTTATCGAGAATCTTCATGAAGATGTGATCGATCAGCGACGACATCAAGCAAAGGAATGGTGAAGCTAAAGTTGTCAGAAACACAGTTAAGACTGCTAGCTCAAAAACAACATTTCTTATCAAGACAACCAACATAATGTTGAAATCTCGATGTAAGCGTATTGCACAGCTAGATATGTGTTTCGAGAATGTGGGACAGAGATAGCATGGTCAAGCTCTAGCGTGACGATGATGATGTGCTTAACAGCTTGGAATGACATGATCAAGTACAAACTCATAAGCAAAGAAGATTACTAAGAGTTGTTGGATTTCCATGCGTACTCGATTCAGCTATCGGTATCCTTGAGTGTCCAATAACTCAAAGCATGAGTAACTGGAATTAATGGAATTATCATAGTCGAGGAAGAGCTCACAAGAAGTTATGTAGCTTCGTGATATCCTCGAGCTACAAGGGATATTGCTCAGAGATAGATCAACATTAAGGCTTGGACCCATGTATTGATCTGAAGAAGACACGTACTTTAACTTGTTTGAGAATGGAATCAGGGTGGGACAACACGGTCGGAACCACGATTGCAAAGGACAAGATCACAGATACCAGGTTAAACCACAGAATGAATGATTATTGATACAAGAAGCATCTGTGATATGATCATTGTCTTTTCCATGGGTATGAGCACAAAGTTCAAGGTCGACTCCCACTTCATCAATGCATCACCTGCCATTTACCCCTTGCCTTTGATCAGGTTGTAGCTTTGAAAGAATATCCGACAAAACACCAGAAGAGAAAGACTCCTGAAAACTCTTCGGGTCATATTGATTTAGGAAGGTGTCGGGACCCCGATCCTAAGCCATAGGAATCCAGCTTGTAACACATTGCATCCCTTTGTGGTCTCACGCACGGTTAACTCCACGGCTGCAGCCTTACCTTAGCCGGGACCGTTTGCGTCTTTTGACTCACGTATGCGATAGTGTCGCTAGCAATCCAATGTCAAAGAACCCGGATCGACATGTCTAGTCATAAACCAAAGTGGCAGTTCCGCACAAGGACAGGCATACATGACCCAACAAAGCAGGTGTCGGTCATCAACGAACGTAGACGAGTCGTAGCAAGCTACAAGGACTCCATTACGTCGCGTGACATTTCCCCAAAGGGGACAGACACAGCAGCTAAGAAGGACACATGCCGGTCAACCAATGTGTCCGGAGCAGTAGCGAACTACCAAGGCTCGTTGGATCACAAAGGGGCATTTCCTTGTAAGGAGTACTACTAAAGTTCACGACTAGGTATTCGAACCCCGTACATATCAAGTAAGACACACGTACGCATGGCATACCGATATGTATAGATACATCGATGGCATCACAACATAACCATAAACATACAAGCTTTATTTAAGAGGCTCGGAAGAGCCACACACATAATATTACACATTAAGGGTCTCTCGACCCATAATAGCAGTCATACAATTACAAGCCAGCGGAAGAGTTATAAACTGTCTGGGTACAGACAGGGCAACTAGTAGGCACGTGGCCTGACTATACTACAGAGCCGACGTAGGGCCAGATCGTAGCTGGGACACCAGCTACTCGTCGTCGTCGATGTCTACGAAGAACCCTCCATTAGGGTCATTAGCAACCTCTGCAACATTTATTAAGCAAACATGAGTACGAAGGTACTCAGCGAGACTATAGGAGATCTAACTCCTCATGCAAGGTATCAAAGAGTATTGTGGGGTTTCATGCGGAAAGCCAGCATTTGACTTGTGGCTAGACAACTTGCATTTTGAAATTAGTTTTGACAACTTGATTTCTCGCACACGAGTCCACTAACACCACAACAATACACTATCGTGGAGTCATTCCGTCTCCATACGGAAATGTTGTCCACGACACTCACGCTTATCTTGACATTTTTATGAGTAGCCATTGAAGTTATCTATGAACAACATATGTCTCCAAGTAGTCCATATCCGCGGACGCGGCTATTCGAATAGATCATAACCCTGCAGGGGTGTACTTCGTCACACACGCTCTCGCCACTTATCGCCATGTGCACGTCATGCACCTCGGCAACCTTCAAGCGGAAGCCCAGCGAGGGAGTCGGCCACGACCGTTAACCACACTAGTACCTAGTCCAGGTTTATCGCCTATCTGAGAGTAACCCATACGGAACTCCGGCCGAGGTTTCCGCCACGGCCTCAAACGATGTGCGCAGGGTTCCCAAGCCCACCATCCGGGTGCCACTTGGTACACCGTGCCACTTCCTACCGCATCACGGTCCACCTCTCAGGTCAGCACCATGCACGGCCTCCAGCATTACTATAAACACCAGAAACTACTTGCAACTCCTGGACCGAGTACTACGCGATTAATAGGCCGAGCGGGGTCATCTTTCAGGGCCCAGCATGTGGTAGTATCTAGTCTTGGATTACATACACGGAACTCAGTTCCTAAGGACGGTTCCAATGAAACAACCCGCCATGTACTCCTACATAGCCTTTCACCGGTACCTTTACCAAATCAAGTTCAACACACAACCTTTGCCCACCGAACACATTCCACATTTCTGTTCATCTCCCAGATGACAGACCATACACAACTCTAAGCATAGCATGCATAGCAGGATAGGGCACATCATAGCTCAAGCAACTACCAGGTATGCTAGGTTGCAAGGTTCGGCTATTTACTGTGACAAGGTTAAGTCATGCAAAGGAAGTGGGTCCAACTATCGTGGCAAAAGCAGTTGAAGCATTTGATCCTAATGCAATAAATAAGTGCAGGAGCAAGAACATGGGATTTATCGGGATGATCAAAAGGGTTGCTTGCCTTGTTGCTCAGAGGAGGAACGATATCCGTCAGACGGATATTCGGTGGAATCCGGGGGTGCGGAGCCTACCGAAATGAATGGCAACATTCAATAACAATCATATGCACTCAAAATGATGCATGAGCATGGCATGAGAATGCAAGTGATAAGTTATTATTTTCAAAAAGTAATAGGTTTAGAGTTGATTTGAATCACATTCGAATAGCAATTCAAACGGGGTATTCTCGGATACCGGTTTAATTGATTCGACCTGATGCTCAGATCAACCTAATGTTAACATGCATGAATGTCATGTTATGATACTGATTTGTAATTAGGGCAGTGTGTGATCATTGCATTTATAATGAAATTTGAAGATTTTTGCAAATTCCATTTCTAAAGTGATTAAAAGAATTGAATCATTCCTTATTTCACAATTTAGGGTTCTGTAACTTTTTCAAACATAGTTGAAAATAGCATAATCAGAATCCTTGAATTTTCTGATACTTTTTCATATATAAATTATTTTCATTGGAGTTACAGATTAATTTCTATGATTTTTACAATTTTTAGCAATTTCCTGAATTAGTTTTAAACTGGAAATTCTATTTATTGCATCAGGCTGACGTCAGCAAGTCAGCCGACCTGTGCAGGTCAAACCTGACAGGGGGGCCCCACTGGTCAGCCTCTCTGGGACTAATCCCGCGCTGACCAGCCCCTAATTGGGGTTTGACCAGGCGTGGGGCCCTCTGGCAGCGACTGATGGGAGGGCGATTACGCCCTAATGGTCGGCCACGTCGACGGCCACCGGAGGGTGGTCGCCGGCGACCAGACCCGCGGCGGAGGGCTCGCCGGAGGCGACCTAGACGGCGCTGCACAGCACGAAAACGCACGCGGTTGGTAGCTACAGCAAGCTCGCGAAGTGGCCGATCTGGCAGGACCAACTGGGGAGGCTAGGGTCGCCGGAAGAGGCATCGGCGATGAGCCGGAGCGGCGGCTGAAGCTCGGGCGTCCTCGGGGTCTTTGAACCAGGGGGATCTACGCTCGGTTCTTAGCTGCTACGGCATCTACACGTCGTCCTGGAGCTGTTGGTGCCCTCGGAAGGACGGGCTGATCATCGGAGGGCTACCGGCGACGAGCGGCAGCGGCGGTCCTCGTCGGGCTCCGGTGAAACTAGGGCTAGAGGAGGGGATCGACGGGGAAAACTTAGGGAAAACGACCGCATGCTCACGGGGAGTGCAGAGCAGAGCTTAGACGGCTCGGGGAAGGCTTGGGCCGACGAATCGACGGGAGAGGTCCGGCGGCCGGAGGTGGAAGACGACGGCGTTGCGGGCGTTGCAGGGCTCGAGGAAGCTTCGGCTTCTGCAGAGACGACCAGGGCGACGAGGCGGAGCTAATGGCGTGCTCTGGGAGGGGATCCTATGGCCAGGGGCACGGGCAGCTCGAGCTCGAGCTCAGCTCTAATGGCGACAGCAAGGAGGGGGAGGAGATCCGGGCGGAGGAGGAGAACCGAGGCGGGAAATGGATAGGGGAGGCTCTGGGGAGCTTATCCCCGTCGTCGCCAGCGCGAACCGGTGGCCAGGCAGGCACGCAGGTGCGTGGCCGCGCCGGAGGAGGCGGCGGCCACCTCCTGCTGCCTACTGGCGCGAGGGAGGGGACGAGCGGGGAGATGGGCCGGGCCAGGCTTGGGCGACAGGTAAGTCTTTTTCCATTTCCTCTGTTTTTGTTTTTCTGTTTTGCTATTTATTGTTTTGCTAATTATTTCAGCTCCAAAACAAAAAGTAAAAACTATTTTAGACCTCCTAAAATATTTGTTATAATATCGCCACTTATTTCCAAGGTTTTCAACATTTTTGGAAAATTATAGTTTCTGATTTCAATTTTTTTAAATTTGAAACCAGTAGCTTTTGCATTTATTAAAATGCTTAAAGTGTCTAGAAAATAGTTTTCTCCAATGCTCATTTACTTTCATGATTTATCAGAAAGTTTGAACATTTCTTGAGGCCATTTTGGGTTCATTGATTTTGAACTAGTTGAAATTTCCTTTAATTGAAATGGTGGCTAGGGTTTTGAGTTTTTTCCTTTGCCACTTTGTTGTTTTTGTTGAAACTTCTTAGATGCAAATGCAAAGAAGACATGAGCACAATGCTATCTTGCTTAAGGGTTAGGGATGTGACAACCCACCCCCACTCAAAAGAATCTCGTCCCGAGATTTAGAAGTCGTCGGGAATAACGCAGGATATTCAAGTCAGAGACGATCCTCTCTTTCCCAAGTTGCCTCCTTTTCAGAAAGATTTGACCATTGAACTTTCAGAAACTTGAGGTTTCGACATCGAGTGGTACACTCAGCTTGATCAAGAATACGCACGGGGTATTCTCGGTAGGAAAGGTTATCTTGTAGATCAAGCGTTTCATGGTCCACTTCACGGATAGGATCCGAAAAGCAACGCCTGAGTTGCGAGACGTGGAAAACATCATGAACCTTGGAAAGATGCGGAGGAAGTTCCAACTGGTAGGCAACTTCTCCTCGTTTGGCAAGAATGCGAAAAGGACCAATGTAACGAGGAGCCAACTTGCCCTTGATACCAAAACGATGGGTACCCTTCAAAGGTGTAAGCCGAAGCTAAGCCTTCTCGTCAATTTCAAAGGTCACAGCCTTATGATGACGATCATATTGGCTCTTTTGACGAGACTGGGCTGTTTTCAACTTTTCACGAATAATGCGAACCTGCTCTTCTGCATCCTGGATCATGTCCGGGCCAAAGAGTTGCCTCTCTCCGGTTTCTGACCAATTAAGAGGGGTTCGACATCTTCGTCCATAGAGAACTTCAAAAGAGGCTTTGCCCAAGCTTGATTGATAACTATTGTTATAAGCGAATTCGGCGAATGGAAGGCACTTCTCCCAATTCATACCGAACGATATAACACAAGCTCGGAGCATATCTTCTAGAATTTGATTCACTCTTTCTACTTGACCACTTGATTGGGGATGGAAAGCAGTGCTAAAAGATAAGTGAGTCCCCATGGCATTCTGAAAACTTTCCCAGAAGCGAGAAGTAAAGATACTCCCACGATCCGAGTTAATTTCCAGGGGAACACCATGAAGAGACATTATTCGAGAGATATATAACTCTGCTAGCTGGCTAGCTGTTATACTCTCACGAACAGGAAGAAAATGAGCCACTTTGGAAAGATGGTCAATGACCACAAAGATAGCATTATTTCCTTTCTTGGTCTTGGGAAATCCGGTAATGAAATCCATGCTAACCTTATCCCATTTCCATTCAGGAATAGCTAAAGGTTGAAGGGTGCCAGCAGGCCTTTGATGTTCTGCCTTAACTTGACGACAATTGTCGCAGTTAGCAACGAACTCAGCAATTTCTCTCTTCATCCTAGTCCACCAGAACCTCTGGCGTAGGTCCTGATACATCTTAGTACTACCGGGATGAATGGTGAGAGGAGAATCATGAGCCTCTTTAAGGATTAACTGCCTTAGATGTGGGTTCTTAGGAACCACTAAACGATTCTGGAAGAACACAACACCTTGATCATTCATGGAAAATTCTTTAGCGTTTCCGCTAAAAATATTCTCCTTGATCCGTGATATACCCTTGTCACGCTTTTGGCCAGTTATAATTTGATCCTTAAGAGTAGGCTTCGCCACCTGGGTAGAAAGGAAACCTTGAGGAACAATATGAAGATTCAACTTCCGAAAGTCCTCATGGAGATGTGGTTGACCTTGTTGTAGCATCAAATTGTTACAATAAGATTTACGACTTAGTGCATCGGCCATAACATTGGCCTTCCCCGGGGTGTAAATTATCCCTAAGTCGTAATCCGAGATCAACTCAACCCACCATCTTTGCCTGAGATTCAAATCTGGCTGGGTGAAGATATATTTCAGACTTTGGTGATCAGTGAAAATTTCGCAACGATTACCCAAAAGGTAATGTCGCCAGGTTTTTAGTGCATGGACCACAGCTGCAAGCTCAAGGTCATGTGTGGGATAATTATCCTCATGTGGACGCAACTGTCGAGATGCGTATGCGATCACATGACGATCTTGCATGAGAATGCAACCTAATCCTTGTCGCGAGGCGTCGCAATAGATAACAAAGTCTTTAGAAAAATCTGGTGGTAGCAACACAGGTGCGGAAGTCAGGCGTCTTTTTAGTTCTTGAAAACTATGCTCACACTGTGGTGTCCACTCGAACTTTTTATCCTTCTTGAGGAGTTCAGTCAGAGGCTTTGCAACCTTGGAGAAATTCTCGACGAAGCGGCAACAATAGCTCGCTAGACCAAGAAAACTCCTAACTTGCTTAACCGATTCACCTTGAGTCCAATCAAGGACAGCTTGAACTCTCTCGGGATTAACAGCAATACCCTTACCAGAGATTACGTGGCCTAGATAGGTCACTTCTGGTAACCAGAATTCACATTTTGAAAATTTGGCATAAAGGCGATGCTCTCGAAGTTTCATCAATACCAGCCTTAGATGCTCGGCATGTTCTTGTTCATTCTTTGAGTAGATGAGAATATCATCGAGGTATACTATGACGAATTTATCCAAATACTCCATAAAGATTGAATTCATCAGCCGAGAGAAAGTGGCTGGGGCATTGGTTAAACCGAAGGACATAACGGTGTACTCATATTGGCCATAACGAGTAACAAAAGCCGTTTTTGGAATGTCCCCGTTCTTAATCTTGATTTGATGGTATCCCAACCTCAAATCCATTTTGGAGAAGACTGAGGATCCAGCGAGCTGATCGTACAGGTCGTTAATCCTGGGGAGCGGATACTTGTTCTTAATGGTGACCAGGTTAACTGGTCGGTAATCTACAACCATCCGATCCGTTCCGTCTTTCTTCTTGACGAAGAGGACGGGACAAGCCCAAGGAGAAGAGCTATGACGAATGAAACCCTTGCTCAAGGCCTCATCTAATTGTTTCTTAAGTTCGGCTAGCTCTAGGGGTGCCATCTTATAAGGTCTTCTGGCTATTGGGACAGTTCCCGGAACAAGATCTATCACAAACTCTACATCTCTGTCAGGTGGAATTCCTGGCAGTTCCTCTGGAAAAACATCCGGGAAGTCACGGACTACCGGAATGTCTTCAAGTTCCGGAAGAGGGTTGGCATTTAAGGAATAGAGCTGGCATTTGGCAACTCGAGTAGAGACATTTACTATCTCACCCGAGGAATGGGTAAGCTGGACATTTCTAGATTGAGTATCAATCTTGGCATAGTGAGCTGACATCCAGTCCATGCCCAAGATGATATTAATATCCGAAGATTTCAATGCTATCAATGAGGCTAGAAAAACTAGCATGTCTACCAGAATTTCATTGTCATAGGTTATCCTAGAGGTTTGCCATTTACTACCAGGGGTTTGGACAACCAATGGGATTGGCATATCACAAAATGACATGTTATGCAACTGTGCATAACTTTCTAAAATGAAGGAATGAGAAGCCCCAGTGTCAAAGAGAACGGACGCTGGGTGATGATTAACAAGAAGCATACCTAGCATGACGTCGGGATCCTCTGCAGCTTCTTATGCTGACACATAGTTCACACGGCCACGTGCAGGAGTTGGCTTCACATAGTAAGCTTTGCCCGACTTGGCCTGCCCGGCGGACTTTCCGGGTTGCTTGGCACCCACATTCTGAGGACACTCACGGAAATAATGCCCTGGTTCTCCACACTTGTAGCATATCACCTGGTTGGCACGTGGTGCAGCATTGCTAGCTGGACCACCATAAGCTTTTGCTGGAGGGTTGGCCTGATTTGTCTGAGGCGCCACGTAGGATGGCCTCGGAGTGTATCTTGGCGGTAGAGAACTGTTTGGAACCCACAGCCTGTGTTTTGGAAACGCGGAACCAGAAGACGAGCCGAAGTCACGGGAGTGCTTCCTTGTGGCTTTGAAGTCAGTATGACCAGTCTCCGCACTGATCGCTTTGTTGACTAGGGCTTGAAAACTTGCACACTCATGAAGGCGCAGGTCACGACGGAGCTCAGGGCTCAGACCCTTACGGAATCTTGCTTGCTTCTTGGCGTCAGTAGACACCTCCTCTGTTGCATAGCGGGCGAGGTTACCGAACTCGCGGCTATAGGCATCCACAGAGAACTTGCCCTGAGTGAAGGCACAGAACTCCTCTCTCTTTTTGTCCATCAGGCCCTCTGGAATATGGTGCAGACAAAAAGCTGCACTGAAGTCTACCCATGTGGCCACTGGTTCAGCGGGACGCATGGCTTCAAAATTCTCCCACCACAGATTGGCGGGTCCCTCCAGGAAATACGCCGCAAAGGTCACCTTGTCGGCCTCAGACACATTCGCCGAGCGAATCTTGCGTGAGATGCTGCACAGCCAGTCATCAACGTCGAGGGGATCGACGGAATGATGAAACTTTGGAGGATTCAGCTTCACAAAGTCATTGAGGGACACTGCAGCATTCCTAGGCTATCGAGCCGTATTCTGCTCAATACGCTCTAGCAGTCGGTTGGTCTCCCTTTTGTTTCTTTTTGCCTCAAGCATCACTTCTGCCAGAGAAGGTGGGTGAGGCAGGTCTTCCTGCGACGCTTCACTACCCTCACCTTGCTCATGAGCAGGGGCACGGTTCAACCTGGTGAACACCATCCTGACAAACAAACTCATAGCTTAGACCAAAATCATATCAATACTAGCTATGGATTAAGAATGTACTGAACACACGGAATGCGGAAATGAATATCCGAACAACATGGTAACAAGCCACTGCTATATATACACCATGGTTCATACACACCCTTACATAGTTTAGTACAAACTTAACCGAAGAGCAACTACTGAAATGGTGGAACTACTTATCAGAGGCTTACAAGCTTCCTATACATTATTTATCCAGGCCTCCGGAATTCATTTCACATTACTACCATACTTCACAAGTCACGCAGGACTGTGAACGTACGGCTACTACCATACTATCCTTCCGCTCACAGCTCAGGCATCCGCATAGAACATCTCATAGAGATTACCTCCATGACCTGGAAGCTCAACCTGCGGATCAGGAAACAGTCTAGCCTGAGATCCCTGGGATCCATAAGGACACGCATGTGGCCTTGGTCCCCTGACTGGTGGTAAGAGGGGTCCCCGAAGAGGTGTGACTCCTCCTATAGCTGGCCAGTCAACGTGGGCCGGAAGATGGGTCCTAACAGGGTTCAGCATCTCCATCTCTCCATACCCTGTCAGGACTACCGGTGCCAGCTGCGTCAAAGTTGTCCACAGACGGGCACGGGTAGCATAAAGCTCCATGCGGAGAGCACGAGCATCCTTGTCTCTGTTCTCTAGCATCTCAACAGTGGACTGCAGAAGTGGATCCTCCATAGAAGAATCAAAATAGACTCCACTGAGGTATCCCTCTTCACCAGACTGAGAGGCCGGAACATAGCAGAACTCTGAATTCTGCAGCAGTGCATGTCTCGCTGTCATAATAGTCAGCATTGAATAGGCAGCATCCTGTACTGCCATGTCAACGGTGACCCCCAACCCATAGGACCAATGGATTGGCTTCTCCGCTCCAGGGTAGTCTGGAAATACCCTAACAGTGCAGATGTACTGGCTCTGGTTGAAGTCTCGGTACTGTTCCTCTACCGTGTACTCGGGGTACCAGCGGTAACCGCACACCGACATCACCCTGACCAGCATGGCCGTATGACCCGGTACATCAATGCACCTGGTCAGACGTACCACCTGACGAGAAGGACGGTCAGGCATCTGTAAATAGAGAGTAATGCAAAAGCATTAGAGCTCTGAATGCAAAATTGGGCAGCATAACGGCTGTAAATGCTCAAAACAAATTTGAGACAACCCAAAATGGAATAGCATAACCACTCAACTATCAAGTTCAACTCTCTGGTCACCAAACTTACTTCCTGCTTCCTAGGAATAAAAGAAACCCAATTTCTCTCGATCCATAGTCCTATAAGCTACCGATCGGAAACACGAGCCTAGGAGAAGATGAGTACCCTAGTCCTTAACTCCCGCAGAAGAGACGAGGATGACCAGAATAAAATAACTTGAGAAGAGAACAAGAGTATTACGTTCCCTTCCACAAACAATTCCCTTATATATAACTAAAGCAATTCTAGACTCAACTTCGACCAGTTTGGCTTAGTAATCCTACAGTCAGTCAGGCTCTGATACCAACGCTGTCGGGACCCCGATCCTAAGCCATAGGAATCCAGCCTGTAACACATCGCATCCCTTTGTGGTCTCACGCACGGTTAACTCCACGGCTGCAGCCTTACCTTAGCCGGGACCGTTTGCGTCTTTTGACTCACGTATGCGATAGTGTCGCTAGCAATCCAATGTCAAAGAACCCGGATCGACATGTCTAGTCATAAACCAAAGTGGCAGTTCCGCACAAGGACAGGCATACATGACCCAACAAAGCAGGTGTCGGTCATCAACGAACGTAGACGAGTCGTAGCAAGCTACAAGGACTCCATTACGTCGCGTGACATTTCCCCAAAGGGGACAGACACAGCAGCTAAGAAGGACACATGCCGGTCAACCAATGTGTCCGGAGCAGTAGCGAACTACCAAGGCTCGTTGGATCACAAAGGGGCATTTCCTTGTAAGGAGTACTACTAAAGTTCACGACTAGGTATTCGAACCCCGTACATATCAAGTAAGACACACGTACGCATGGCATACCGATATGTATAGATACATCGATGGCATCACAACATAACCATAAACATACAAGCTTTATTTAAGAGGCTCGGAAGAGCCACACACATAATATTACACATTAAGGGTCTCTCGACCCATAATAGCAGTCATACAATTACAAGCCAGCGGAAGAGTTATAAACTGTCTGGGTACAGACAGGGCAACTAGTAGGCACGTGGCCTGACTATACTATAGAGCCGACGTAGGGCCAGATCGTAGCTGGGACACCAGCTACTCGTCGTCGTCGATGTCTACGAAGAACCCTCCATTAGGGTCATTAGCAACCTCTGCAACATTTATTAAGCAAACATGAGTACGAAGGTACTCAGCAAGACTATAGGAGATCTAACTACTCATGCAAGGTATCAAAGAGTATTGTGGGGTTTCATGCGGAAAGTCAGCATTTGACTTGTGGCTAGACAACTTGCATTTTGAAATTAGTTTTGACAACTTGATTTCTCGCACACGAGTCCACTAACACCACAACAATACACTATCGTGGAGTCATTCCGTCTCCATACGGAAATGTCGTCCACGACACTCACGCTTATCTTGACATTTTTATGAGTAGCCATTGAAGTTATCTATGAACAACATATGTCTCCAAGTAGTCCATATCCGCGGACGCGGCTATTCGAATAGATCATAACCCTGCAGGGGTGTACTTCGTCACACACGCTCTCGCCACTTATCGCCATGTGCACGTCATGCACCTCGTCAACCTTCAAGCGGAAGCCCAGCGAGGGAGTCGGCCACGACCGTTAACCACACTAGTACCTAGTCCAGGTTTATCGCCTATCTGAGAGTAACCCGTACGGAAGTCCGGCCGAGGTTTCCGCCACGGCCTCAAACGATGTGCGCGGGGTTCCCAAGCCCACCATCCGGGTGCCACTTGGTACACCGTGCCACTGCCTACCGCATCACGGTCCACCTCTCAGGTCAGCACCATGCACGGCCTCCAGCATTACTATAAACACCAGAAACTACTTGCAACTCCTGGACCGAGTACTATGCGATTAATAGGCCGAGTGGGGTCATATTTCAGAGCCCAGCATGTGGTAGTATCTAGTCTTGGATTACATACACGGAACTCAGTTCCTAAGGACGGTTCCAATGAAACAACCCGCCATGTACTCCTACATAGCCTTTCACCGGTACCTTTACCAAATCAAGTTCAACACACAACCTTTGCCCACCGAACACATTCCACATTTCTGTTCATCTCCCAGATGACAGACCATACACAACTCTAAGCATAGCATGCATAGCAGGATAGGGCACATCATAGCTCAAGCAACTACCAGGTATGCTAGGTTGCAAGGTTCGGCTATTTACTGTGACAAGGTTAAGTCATGCAAAGGAAGTGGGTCCAACTATCGTGGAAAAAGCAGTTGAAGCATTTGATCCTAATGCAATAAATAAGTGCAGGAGCAAGAACATGGGATTTATCGGGATGATCAAAAGGGTTGCTTGCCTTGTTGCTCAGAGGAGGAACGATATCCGTCAGACGGATATTCGGTGGAATCCGGGGGTGCGGAGCCTACCGAAATGAATGGCAACATTCAATAACAATCATATGCACTCAAAATGATGCATGAGCATGGCATGAGAATGCAAGTGATAAGTTATTATTTTCAACAAGTAATACGTTTAGAGTTGATTTGAATCACATTCGAATAGCAATTCAAACGGGGTATTCTCGGATACCGGTTTAATTGATTCGACCTGATGCTCAGATCAACCTAATGTTAACATGCATGAATGTCATGTTATGATACTAATTTGTAATTAGGGCAGTGTGTGATCATTGCATTTATAATGAAATTTGAATATTTTTGCAAATTCCATTTATAAAGTGATTAAAAGAATTGAATCATTCCTTATTTCACAATTTAGGGTTCTGTAACTTTTTCAAACATAGTTGAAAATAGCATAATCAGAATCCTTGAATTTTTCTGATACTTTTTCATATATAAATTATTTTCATTGGAGTTACAGATTAATTTCTATGATTTTTACAATTTTTAGCAATTTCCTGAATTAGTTTTAAACTGGAAATTCTATTTATTGCATCAGGCTGACGTCAGCAGGTCAGCCGACCTGTGCAGGTCAAACCTGACAGGGGGGCCCCACTGGTCAGCCTCTCTGGGACTAATCCCGCGCTGACCAGCCCCTAATTGGGGTTTGACCAGGCGTGGGGCCCTCTGGCAGCGACTGATGGGAGGGCGATTACGCCCTAATGGTCGGCCACGTCGACGACCACCGGAGGGTGGTCGCCGGCGACCAGACCCGCGGCGGAGGGCTCGCCGGAGGCGACCTAGACGGCGCTGCACAACACGAAAACGCATGCGGTTGGCAGCTACAGCAAGCTCGCGAAGTGGCCGATCTGGCAGGACCAACTGGGAGGCTAGGGTCGCCGGAAGAGGCATCGGCGACGAGCCGGAGCGGCGGCCGAAGCTCGGGCATCCTCGGCTTTGAACCAGGGGGATCTACGCTCGGTTCTTAGCTGCTACGGCATCTACACGTCGTCCTGGAGCTGCTGGTGCCCTCGGAAGGACGGGCTGATCATCGGAGGGCTACCGGCGACGAGCGGCAGCGGCGGTCCTCGTCGGGCTCCGGTGAAACTAGGGCTAGAGGAGGGGATCGACGGGGAAAACTTAGGGAAAACAACCGCATGCTCACGGGGAGTGCAGAGCAGAGCTTAGACGGCTCGGGGAAGGCTTGGGGCGACGAATCGACGGGAGAGGTCCGGCGGCCGGAGGTGGAAGACGACGACGTTGCGGGCGTTGCAGGGATCGAGGAAGCTTCGGCTTCTGCAGAGACGACCAGGGCGACGAGGCGGAGCTAATGGCGTGCTCTGGGAGGGGATCCTATGGCCAGGGGCACGGGCAGCTCGAGCTCGAGCTCGGCTCTAATGGCGGCAGCAAGGAGGGGGAGGAGATCCGGGCGGAGGAGGAGAACCGAGGCGGGGAATGGATAGGGGAGGCTCTGGGGAGCTTATCCCCGTCGTCGCCAGCGCGAACCGGCGGCCAGGCAGGCACGCAGGTGCGTGGCCGCGCCGGAGGAGGCGGCGGCCACCTCCTGCTGCCTACTGGCGCGAGGGAGGGGACGAGCGGGGAGATGGGCCGGGCCAGGCTTGGGCGACAGGTAAGTCTTTTTCCATTTCCTCTGTTTTTGTTGTTCTGTTTTGCTATTTATTGTTTTGCTAATTATTTCAGCTCCAAAACAAAAAGTAAAAACTATTTAGACCTCCTAAAGTATTTGTTATAATATCCCCACTTATTTCCAAGGTTTTCAACATTTTTGGAAAATTATAGTTTCTGATTTCAATTTTTTTAAATTTGAAACCAGTAGCTTTTGCATTTATTAAAATGCTTAAAGTGTCAAGAAAATAGTTTTCTCCAATGCTCATTTACTTTCATGATTTATCAGAAAGTTTGAACATTTCTTGAGGCCATTTTGGGTTCATTGATTTTGAACTAGCTGAAATTTCCTTTAATTGAAATGGTGGCTAGGGTTTTGAGTTTTTTCCTTTGCCACTTTGTTGTTTTTGTTGAAACTTCTTAGATGCAAATGCAAAGAAGACATGAGCACAATGCTATCTTGCTTAAGGGTTAGGGATGTGACAGAAGGCATAGGTTCAACCCATCGGGGCATCTTAGGAACATATACTGAAAACTTCAAGAGTAATTAACACATGCTTGACAACAAAGCATGGCCGACAAAAGCATAGGATACAGTTTATCAGAGGGGAAAACACAATTTACCAACGACATCGGATATCAGCAGAAGAATATCACAAGAATTTTTGAAAGCAAAGGATGCCATCGGATAATAACCCAGCAAAGGACCTAATGTGAGTATCGGTACTCAAATAGAGGAAGATAGAATGCAAGGCATCGGATTTTAGAACTTCTGAAAAATATCGATACTTAATTACCAAAGGAATTTACGATTTCCCGGTTGCGTATCAGAATTAGATGCTCCGATAAAAAACAATCAAGTTGAATGGACTTAGATGGACAGCCGACCAAAGGTGATTTGTCGAGAACCAACTCCTGTGTGAAAGGACGTCTGAGCCAGAAGATAATTCATGAGTCACAATAGATGATTGTGTGAATTCACAGCAAGGTAGAATCAATAAGATCATATGAAAATCACAATGGATTTTTACGAATGCGGCTAGACATATGGATTTAACCATAATGCAAGCAGGTGAGAAGGTCAAAAGCAATAGGCTACTGAGGATTCCGGAAGATCGAATAGCAGTTCGAAGAACTTTCGAAACCCATGACAACTGATGATGGACGAATCCCCGATATTATAAATCATTGCATCTCGTAAAACAAGAGCAATTGGAGAAGAAAGTATGAATGACATTTGTATGTAGTCATCCATAATGGTTGACGGAGGAAGGGAAATCGCAATTGCGATGGGCACAAGTTATCGAGAGAAACATCGGAGAGTATCATCGGAGTCTTTTTACGGATCAAGTCATCGTGTGGAATTGCGGGGTTCTCCGGGTGGAAGTATTTATGAGAACCTAAAGTTAGAGTTAGCAAAATATTTAACCTGAAAGAGAAGAGAGATCAGAACCCAAAGTATAGAAAAGGAGTAAAAGATACTAATACCACCGGATTGAGATGTGGGCCCGTAAGCCACAACATCAAAGTTAGTAAGTTTTTCAAGCACTAGACTCAACTTCGGACAAGGAGTTGGAAAGGGAGCGGCCTAGAGGTAGTCAGCTCTGAAACCAACTTGTTATGCCCGCGATTTAATCATACGCTAATCATACACGCAAATGTGTACGATCAAACTCAAGGACTCACGGGAAGATATCACCACACAACTCTAGACACAAATAAAACATACAAGCTTCATATTACAAGCGAGGGGCCTCGAGGGCTAGAATACAGAAGCTCGATAAACACACGAGTCAGCGGAAGCAACAAATATCTAAGTATAGAGATTAAACATGGCGTGCCTTAGAGAAGGCTAGCACAAAAGAAACAACGATCGAACGAGGCGAGGCCTCCTGCCTAGGAACCTCCTAACTACTCCTGGTCTTCAACAGCCTCCACATAGTAGTAGGCACCATTGGGGTAGCAGTCGTCCTCGGCGGGATACTCCATCTCCTGGGCTCCATCATCTGGTCACAGCAACGGATCAAGGGGGCAAAGGGGGAACAAAGCAACGGTGAGTACTCATCCAAAGTACTCGCAAGACTTATATCGGAACTATACTAAGTATGCATCAGTATCAAAGAAGGGGTTTATGTGGACTGACTGCAGCAATGCAAGAATAGAGAGAGAAGGCCTAGTCCTATGGAAGACTAGCATCTTCAAGGGTCTTGCAGCAATAGACGAGAGTAGAGCAAGGTAACACAATTAATAGTCATATTGTTGCAGCAATATTAAATGAGGTCACGCCCACAGATCCTCCCTGGACTCCCTGCGAGGAAGCAATTCTAGTTATGTAACAATTGTAGTTGTATAAGATCAGGGCACAACTCCAAGTCGTCCTGTAACCGTGGGCATGGCTATTCGAATAGATAAGTTCTTCCTTGCACGGGTGCACAACATATTCCCCGTCACGCTCGATAACACTCTGGCCGGACACACTTTTCTGGGTCATGCCCGGACTCGGAATATCGACACGTCGCAGCCCGACCTAAGCTCAACACAGAGGCCAGCCCGCCGGTCTAACTCCTAAGCACAAAGGGCTCATGGGCCACCTTGCCCTCTGCGCTCCTGCACGATGCAAGGGCGGTCGATGTCAGTCCTAGCACCGCTTAATCACAAGTGCGATGCATCTCGGGACCACTCGGCCGCGCGCCGCTCCATTGCTGACGTCTGAAAAGCTTCGGCTAATACCGCGACGTCGAGTACCCATAATTCTTCCCACGCAGACAGTTAGTGCGTAATAAGGCCTTTCGACCAACCCATATCAAATACCCAAATCCATTATCATTTTAATTAAGCCAATGACACATCCACACGGGAATCCACCCGCCTAACATCTATTCATCAAAGATCCGAGTAACATGGTCGGGTAACTGTGTGGTTGTAACATCAGGGGGATCCGAGGTATCACCCTCATTGGATCGCGAATGATGTAACCATAAAGGTGGACTTAGAGGAATCACCCTCGAGGATCTCACACTTGAGGGGTTGCACGAGAGAGACATCGTCGGGAGTGGTGAAGGAGGAATCACCCTCGATAACCATGACCGACTAGCTACACTACAGAGGTATCATCCTGAGTACTTCGCGAGGTGTCACCCTCGGTACTTGATAGTAGCTCTGTAGCGCCGCAGAACTAAGGGGGTGTGAGTGATGTGTTGGATCTGGCTCGTCGATCAGGGATCGATACTTGATGACAAAGCAGGGCAACTGGACTAAAGGGGTCAGAGAGGATGACTGCTCATCCTATACTAAGCAGATTCAAAATACAGTACTGAAAGTAACAGTTCATCAAAATTAGGCCATGCATCAGATATAGGAGCTAACTACAACAATAGCAAAATTCTAATGCAAGCAGGAGGAAGAAATACATAGGCGATATAGGGATGATCAATGGGGTTTTCTTGCCTTGTTGCTCTATGGCAAACGGCTGGTCCTCGGGAGGGTAGATGTACCTGGCAGCAGCGTGAGTCTCGGGGTCTACCAGTAAGAAGAGGGGGGAGAAACAATAAATAACAACAACATATGCAACACTAAGCGTGACATGGCAATATGCAGGCTAGGCATGAGCTAACGCAACAACACATGTCGCAGACGGGTCGGAAGAATATCTGACGCTATTTTCTGGGTCTCTGGCTACTACCGGACAGATGAAAACGGTTGAAAAGTTCCACGTTTGTTATGCTAGGAACGCGTGACACACGAACATATAGTGCATCCGGGTTCGTCTCATTTTGCTGATCAACTTTCATGTTGAATATATTTTCATTTGAGCTACGGTTTATTTTATATTAATTTTGAAAGTTGTATTAATATTTACGAATTAAAAGCAGATTTAATTAATTCAATTAAATGCTAAGATGACATCAGCATGATGTCATGCTGACATCAGTAGTTGACTGGTCAAACTGACCAGTGGGTCCTACTTGTCATAGACACAATTTTTTAATTAGGGTTAATTGTTAGCTAATGAGATAAATTTAGTGGGGGGACCCACGTGTCATATTCTCTTAGGATAGATACTTATCTATATTAACAGATTTACTTATTTATTCTAACTACTCATAATCATTGTAATTACCTAATTAATTAATTCACTAGTTAATTAATTATTTAATTAAACTATTTGTTAAATATATTATTTTTATATTTATTTTTCCAAGAGAGGGTTGTGTGGGGCCTACCTGTCAGTGGGAGTGGGCGGATTGGCCCCACATGGCAGTGGCCCACCGGCCACACACAACACAAAACACACACACACTTTGTACAAAATATCTCACATATACTTATACACATTTTTTACACACATCCACAATACACATCATACATACGTACATATACATATATTTGCATACATTCACATATGCATATATCGATATATTTTCTTTTCTTTTCCTAACATCTCTTTTCTTTCTTTCTGTTGTATCTCTCTGTTCACCTCTCTCTCTCTCTCAACAGAGAGACACAAGGCAAACCTCCATCTCCTCCTCTTATAGGAGATTAACGGCGCCGGGACGAGGCGATGAACGCCAGAATGGCACCGGAGAGTGGAAGGAGAGGGAGAAGGGTCTTTGTCACCCACGTTGTAGGTGGCGTGATCGGCGAGGCTCGATAGAGCCGTCGGGGACGAGATGAGGAGGCTGGCGAGGAAGAGGGGGTGCGGTTCCGGCAAGGAGGAGGCACCGGAGGGAGCTCGGCCGGCGGTGGCCGAGGTGGTGGCCGACGAGGGAAGCTCGTGGAGGCAGTGGCGGACAGTGAGGAGGCGCGACGTGGTGGAGGTCGAGGTGGATCCGGCGTGGGCTGGTGGCATCGCTGTGGGGCTCCGGGACGGCGGATGAGGTCGGTGGCTGCCGGTGCTGGAGGAGGGGCATCCCGTGAAGGGGAGGAGGCTGACGTGCGACTGAGAGAGAGAGAGCAGGGGCAACGGGGGGGCCTCAATCCAGGGAGGATCGAGGGGAGGAATGGCGGGGCTTCGTTCTCTAGGGGAGAAAGTGACAAGGGGAGGGTGAGGGAGCGCCATGGGGGGCTCGATCTGGGGGATCGAGGGGAGGGCTGGCGCTTAAGGGGGTTCGGTCGTGAGCGCGGGGAGGGAACGACGAGGGGAGGGAATGTGACAGCCCGAGACCGACGTTCCAGAAGATTCCATTTGTATTCCGTTTTCGTCGTGTGATTATTTCTATTTGTCGCATCATCATCGCATCATGCGCATCATCCGCATTGCATCGGCACTCCGTTGCTTCCGGTTTTCAGAAGTTGCATCCATTATTAGTTGCTGGTTCTCGTCGTTGCCCGTTCTGAGCCCGACCACACTCGCACGCGCCCGCGGCATCGTCAAAACCTATTTGTAAAAGTGTGTATAGAACTTTCTCTGACTGGGTTGAAACTTGGTGTCCGGTCTTATTTTAATATAGGTAGGTCGCCTTCCAAATTTCGTCACAATCGGAGTCTGTGTGGTACCCGAACGGTCGACCGTAGCGGCACCGTATCTGGTCTATCGTCGGACGTTTTCGATAATTTAAATCGCATTGCCAGGTGCGTGTTTTCCCTCAAATCTCCGGCTAGCCTACTCTACATGGCCACTTAGCCCGTCCCCGCTTCGAGATCATTCGATTCCGATCGCGCGGTTGAAACCGGGGCGAAAAACTGCTAAACCTTGCCCCGCTTTTGTTATAAACAAACCCTCATACCATTTCAGGCAGCATCTCCCCCCCCCCCCCCCCGTGCCTCAAAAATCGTGCCCTCACCAAACCCTAGCGTAGTCTCTCTCCTCCCTCCCACCTCTGCGCTGCCGCCGGGCCTGCGAGCCCAAGGCAGGCCCGCCCGAGCCCATCTGGGCCCGAGGCAACCGCCGCCGCCTGCCCCTGGCCAGTGCGCCACCGCAGGCCAAGCCGCCCCTTGCCCTAGCGCGCAGCCTCGCCCCCCCCCCCCCCCCGTACCCGCGCCATCCCCGGCCGCCTCCAGCCGCCGGCTGTACCAGCTGCCGCCGGAGGTCCCCGTCGCATCGCGCCGCTAGAGCCCTCGAGCTGCCACACCTCTGTTGGAAATATGCCCTAGAGGCAATGATAAATAGTTATTATTATATTTCTTGTTTAAAGACAATCGTTTATTATCCATGCTATAATTGTATTGAATGAAAACATAGATACATGTGTGGATACATAGACACAACAATGTCCCTTGCAAGCCTCTAGTTGGCTAGCTAGTTGATCAAGGATAGTCAAGGTGTTCTGGCTATGTGCAAAGTGTTGTTGCTTGATAAGTGGATCACATCACTAGGAGAATCATGTGGTGGACTAGACCCAAACTATGAACGTAGCATATTGATCGTGTCATTTTATTGATATAGTTTTCTGCGTGTCAAGTATTTGTTCCTATGACCATGAGATCATATAACTCACTCGCACCGGAGGAATGCCTTGTGTGTATCAAATGTCACAACGTAACCGGGTGACTATAAAGGTGCTCTACAGGTATCTCTGAAGGTGTCCGTTGAGTTAGTATGGATCAAGACTGGGATTTGTCACTCCGTGTGACGGAGAGGTATCTCGGCTCGGTAATACAACATCACACACAAGCCTTGCAAGCAATGTGACTAAGTGTAAGTCATGAGATCTTGTATTACGGAAGAGACTTGCCGGTAATGATATTGAAATAGGTATGCGGATACCGACGATCGAATCTCGGGCAAGTTACAACCGAAGGACAAAGGGAATGACATATGAGATTATATGAATCCTTGACACTGAGGTTCAACCGATAAGTTATTCGGATAATATGTAGGATCCAATATGGGCATCCAGGTCCCGTTATTGGATATTGACCGAGGAGTACCTCGAGGCATGTCTACATAGTTCTCGAACCCGCAAGGTCTGCACACTTAAGGTTCGACGATGTTTTAGTATAGTTGAGTTATATATGTGGTTACCAAATGTTGTTTGGAGTCCCGGATGAGATCACGGACGTCACGAGGGTTTCCGGAATGGTCCGGAGACCAAGATTGATATATAGGATGACCTCATTTGATTACCGGAAGGTTTTTGGGCATTAGCGGGAATGTACCGGGAGTGACGAATGGGTTCCGGATGTTCACCGGGAGGGGGCCAGCCCACCCAGGGAAGCCCACAGGCCCTAGGGTGGCGCACCAGCCCAAGGGGGCCCTATGCGCCATGGATAAGAAATCAAAGAGAAAAGAAAAAAAAGAGGTGGGAAGGAGGAGAAGGACTCCACCTTCCAATCCTAGTTGGACTAGGATTGGAGGAGGACTCCTCCTATCCCTAGCCGGTGCACCAAGGGGGCCTTGGCCCTCAAGGCAAGCCTCCCCTCCCCTCCTCCTATATATAGTGGAGTTTTAGGGCTGATTTGAGACAACTTTTGCCACGGCAGCCCGACCAGAAACACCACGGTTTTTCCTCTAGATCGTATTTCTGCGGAGCTCGGGCGGAGCCCTGCAGGAGTAGATCCTTCACCACCACCGGAGCGCCGTCACGCGGCCAGAGAACTCATCTACTTCTCCATCTTGCTTCCTGGATCAAGAAGGCAGAGATCATCATCGAGCTGTACGTGTGCTGAACGCGGAGGTGCCGTCCGTTCGGCACTTGATTGGAGCGGACCGTGGGACGGATCACGGGACGATTCGTGGGACGGTTCGCGTGGCGGATCGAGGGACGTGAGGATGTTCCACTACATCAACCGCGTTTCTTAACGCTTCCTGCTGTGCGATCTACAAGGGTGCGTAGATCCAAATCTCCTCTCGTAGATGGACATCACCATGATAGGTCTTCGTGCGCGTAGGAAATTTTTTGTTTCCCATGCGACATTCCCCATCAGTGGCATCATGAGCTAGGTTCATGCGTAGATGTAATCTCGAGTAGAACACAAAGGGTTTTGTGGACGGTGATGTTCGATTTGCTACCCTCCTTAGTCTTTTCTCGATTCAGCGGTCTTGTTGGACTGAAGCGGCCCAGACCAACATTATTTGTACGCTTACGAAAGACTGGTTTCATCGCTCAACATGCAACCTCGTTGGATAAAGATGACTGGTGGGTGTCGGTTTCTTCAACTTTAGTTGAATTGGTTTTGACCGAGGCGGTCCTTGGAGAGGTTAAATAGCAATTTGCACATGTTTGTTGTGGTTTTTGCGTAAGTAAGATGCGATCTACTAGACACCCATAGCAGCCACATAAAACATGCAACAACAATTAGAGGACGTCTAACTTGTTTTTGCAGGGTATGCTTGTGATATGATATGGCCAATGACGTGATCTGATATATTGGATGTATGAGATGATCATGTTGTAATAGTTAATATGGACTTGCATGTGGATGGTGCGGCAACCGGCAGGAGCCATAGGGTGGTCTTTAAACTAACGTTTGTACTTGCAGATCCGTTTACAATATTGCTAGGACGTAGGTCTAGTAGTAATAGCATGAGTAGCACGACAACCCCGATGGCGACACGTTGATGGAGATCATGATGATAGAGATCATGGTGTGGCGCCGGTGACAAGAAGATCGTGTCGGTGCTTTGGTGATGGAGATCAAGAAGCACATGATGATGACCATATCATGTCACTTATGAATTGCATGTGATGTTAATCCTTTCATGCACCGTATTCTCCTTAGAACGAGGGTAGCATTATGAGGTGATCTCTCACTTAAATTTCAAGACGAAATTGTGTTCTCCCTGATTGTGCACCGTCGCTACGGTTCGTCGTCTCGAGACACCATGTGATGATCGGGTGTGATAGACTCAACGTTCACATACAACGGGTGCAAAATAGTTGCACACACGGAACACTCGGGTTAAGCTTGACGAGCCTAGCATGTGCAGACATGGCCTCGGAACACATGAGACCGAAAGGTCGAGCATGAATCATATAGTTGATATGATTAGCATAGGGATGCTTACCACTGAAACTATCCTCAACTCACGTGATGATCGGACTTGAGCTAGTGAAATTGGATCATGTACCACTCAAATGACTAGAGAGATGTACTTTTTGAGTGGGAGTTTAGCAAGTATTTTGATTAGTTAAACTCACGCGACAGTCACCCTGAATTTTAATACGTTCTTAGAGAAAGCTAAGTTGAAAGATGATGGAAGCAACTTTGTAGACTCGGCTCGTAATCTTAAGTTGCTCCTGCAAGCTCGGAAGAAGGATTATGTCCTTAATGCTGCGCCAGGAGATGAACCACCCGCCGCGGCTGAATAAGATGCTAAATACGCTTGGTTAGCACGCAAAGAGGACTACTCAGGAGTTCAATGTGCAGTATTGTATGGCTTAGAGTTGGGACTTCAACGTCGCTTTGAGCGTCATGGAGCATATGAGATGTTCTAGGAGTTGATGTTTATCTTTCAGAAGAACGCCCGGATCGAGAGGTATGAGACCTCCGATAAATTCTATGCTTGCAAGATGGAGAAGAATTCATCTGTCGGTGAACATGTGCTCAAAATGTCAGGGTACTCAAACCGTCTAGCTGAGCTGGGGATTGAACTCCCGCAAGAGGCTATCACTGACAGAATTCTTCAATCAATGCCACCAAGCTATAGGAGCTTTGTGTTGAACTATAACATGCAAGGGATGAACAAGTCACCGGCGAGTTATTCGTGATGCTGAAAGTCGCAGAGTCAGAACTCCGTAAAGAGCATCAAGTGTCGATGGTGAATAAGACCACTAGTTTCAAGAGAAACGGTGAAGGAAAGAAGGGTAATTCAAAGAAGAGCGGCAAGCCTATTGCCAATCCGATGAAGAAACCCAAAGCTGGACCTAAGCCTGAAACGAAGTGCTATTATTGCAAGGGTATGGGTCACTGGAAGCGCAACTGCCCCAAGTATCTCGCTTATAAGAAGGCGGCCAAGGAAAAATCAGGTATATTCGTTATACATGTTATTGATGTGTACTTAACCATCTCTCGTAGTAGTGCGTGGGTATTCGGTACCAGTTCTGTTGCTCATATTTGCAACTCGAAACAGGAACTGCGGAATAAGCGAAGGCTGGCGAAGGATGAAGTGGTGATGCGCGTGGGAAATGGTTCCAAGGTTGATGCAATCGCCGTCGGCACAGTTTCACTTCAGTTACCATCAGGATTAGTTATGAACTTAAATAAATGTTATTTAGTGCCTGTGTTAAGCATGAACATTATATTTGGATCTTGTTTATTGCGAGACGGTTACTCTTTTAAGTTAGAGAATAATGGCTGTTCTATTTCTATGAGTAATATCTTTTATGGTCATGCACCCAATGTGAGAGGATTATTCATATTGAATCTTGATAGTGATAATACACATATACATAACTTTGAGACCAAAAGAGTTAGATTTAACAATGATAGCGCCATGTTTTTATGGCACAGCCGTTTAGGTCATATTGGTTTAAAGCGCATGAAGAAACTCCATACCGATGGACTTTTGGAGTCACTTGACTTTGATTCACTTGACACTTGTGAACCATGCCTCATGGGGAAGATGACTAAGACTCCGTTCTCCGGAACAACGGAGCTTGCAAGTGACTTGATGGAAATCATACATATGGATGTGTGTGGTCCGATGTGTGGAGGCGCGCGGCGGATATCTTTATTTTCTCACCTTCACTGACGATTTGAGTAGATATGGTTATGTCTACTTAATGAAGCACAAGTCTAAGACATTTGAAAAGTTCAAGCAATTTCAGAGTGAAGTAGAAAATAATCGTAACAAGAAGATCAAGTTCCTACGGTCTGATCATGGGGGTGAATATCCGAGTTTCGAGTTTGGTGCTCACTTAAGACAATGCGGAATTGTTTCACAGTTGACACCGCCTGGAACACCACAACGTAATGGTGTGTCTGAATGTCGTAATCATACTTTATTAGAGATGATGCGATCTATGATGTCTCTTACCGATTTGCCGTTATCATTTTGTGGTTATGCATTACAGACAACTACATTCACTTTAAATAGGGCACCATCAAAATCCGTTGAGACGACACCATACAAACTGTGGTATGGCTAAAGACCAAAGTTGTCGTTTCTTAAAGTTTGGGGATGTGATGCTTATGTCAAAAAGCTTCACCCTGAAAAGCTGGAACCCAAAGTGGAAAAGTGCGTCTTCATAGGTTACCCAAAAGAGATAGTTGGGTATACCTTCTATCTCAAATCCGAGGGCAAAGTGTTTGTTGCTAAAAATGGAGCTTTTCTTGAGAAGGAGTTTCTCTCGAAAGAATTGAGTCGGAGGAAGATAGAACTTGATGAGGTTGGCGAACCTCTAATTCCTCTTGATGGTGGCGCAGGGCAAGGGGAAACCCATGTTGCTACGGCGTCGGTTAAGGAACAAGTTGATGATGATGATCATGAAACTTCGGATCAAGTTACTGTCGGACCTCGCATGTTGACAAGATCACGTATTGCTCCTGAGTGGTACGGTAATCGTGTCTTAATGATTATGTTGTTGGACAACAATGAACCTGCAAATTATGAAGAAGCAATGGTGGGCCCAGATTCCAACAAATGGCTGGAGGCCAAGAAGTCCGAGATAGGATCCATGTACGAGAACAAAGTGTGGACTTTAGAAGTACTGCCTGAAGGCTGCAAGGCTATTCAGAACAAATGGATCTATAAGAAGAAGACAGACGCAGACGGTAATGTGAAGGTTTATAAAGCTCGACTTGTGGCAAAGGGTTTTTCACAAGTTCAAGGAATTGACTACGATGAGACTTTCTCACCGGTAGCTATGCTTAAGTCTGTCCAAATCATGTTAGCAATAGCTGCCTTTTACAACAGACTTTCTCACCGGTAGCTATGCTTAAGTCTGTCCAAATCATGTTAGCAATAGCTGCCTTTTACGATTATGAAATCTGGCAGATGGATGTCAAAACGGCGTTCCTTAACGGTTTTCTTAAGGAAGAGTTGTATATGATGCAACCCGAAGGTTTTGTCGATCCTAAAAATGCTAACAAAGTGTGCAAGCTCCAGCGATCCATTTGTGGACTGGTACAAGCATCTCGGAGTTGGAATAAGCGTTTTGACCTGGTGATAAAAGCATTTGGGTTTATACAAGTGGTTGGAGAATCTTTGTATTTACAAGAAACTGAGTGGGAGCTCTGTGGCGTTTCTAATATTATATGTGGATGACATATTGCTGATTGGAAACAACGTGGAGCTTTTGGAGAGCATAAAAGTTTCTCTATGAAGGACCTAGGAGAAGCTGCTTACATTCTAGGCATTAAGATCTATAGGGATAGATCAAAACGCTTGATAGGACTTTCACAAAGCACATACCTTGATAAAGTTTTGAAGAAGTTCAAAATGGATCAGTCCAAGAAAGGGTTCTTGCCAGTGTTACAAGGTATAAAATTGAGTAAGAATCAGTGCCCAGCAACTGCGGAAGATAAAAAGACAATGAGTTCCGTCCCCTACGCTTCAGCCGTAGGTTCTATCATGTATGCAATGTTGTGCACTAGACCAGACGTGAGCTTGGCCAAAAGTACGGCAGGTAGGTTTTAGAGTAATCCAGGAGTGGATCACTAGACGGCAGTCAAGAATATTCTGAAGTACCTGAAAAGGACTAAGGAAATGTTTCTCGTGTATGGAGGTGAGAAAGAGCTCGCCGTAAAAGGGTACGTCGACGCAAGTTTTGACACCGATCCGGATGACTCTAAGTCTCAAACCGGATACATATTTATTCTTAATGGGGGTGCGGTAAGCTGGTGCAGTTCCAAGGAGAGTGTCGTAGCAGATTCTACATGTGAAGCGGAGTACATGGCTGTCTCGGAGGCCGCAAAAGAGGGTGTTTGGATGAAGCAGTTCATGACAGATCTTGGAGTTGTGCCAAGTGCACTGGATCCATTGACTCTGTTATGTGACAACACTGGTGCCATTGCCTTAGGAAAGGAACCAAGGTTTCACAAGAAGACCAGACACATCAAACGACGCTTCAACCTCATCCGCGACTATGTCGAAGGAGAGGACGTGAATATTTGCAAAGTGCACACATATCTGAATGTAGCAGACCCGCTGACTAAACCTCTTCCACAGGCAAAACATGATCAACACCAGAACTGTATGGGTGTTTGATTTATTACAATGTAAATGGCATGGCGATGTGAGGACTAGATTATTGACTCTAGTGCAAGTGGGAGACTGTTGGAAATATGCCCTAGAGGCAATGATAAATAGTTATTATTATATTTCCTGTTTAAGGATAATCTTTTATTATCCATGCTATAATTGTATTCAATGAAAACATAGATACATGTGTGGATACATAGACACAACAATGTCCGTAGCAAGCCTCTAGTTGGCTAGCCAGTTGATCAAGGATAGTCAAGGTTTTCTGGCTATGTGCAAAGTGTAGTTGCTTGATAACTGGATCACATAATTAGGAGAATCATGTGATGGACTAGACCCAAACTATGAACGTAGCATATTGATCGTGTCGTTTTATTGCTATAGTTTTCTGCATGTCAAGTATTTGTTCCTCTGCCTTGTTTGTATCAAACATCACAACGTAACTGGGTGACTATAAAGGTGCTCTACAGGTATCTTCGAAGGTGTCTGTTGAGTTAGTATGGATCAAGACTGGGATTTGTCACTCCGTGTGACGGAGAGGTATCTCGGGGCCCACTCGGTAATACAACATCACACACAAGCCTTGCAACCAATGTGACTAAGTGTAAGTCACGGGATCTTGTATTACGGAACGAGTTAAGAGACTTGCCGGTAACAATATTGAAATAGGTATGCGGATACCGACGATCGAATCATGGGCAAGTAACATACCGAAGGACAAAGGGAATAACATACGGGATTATATGAATCCTTGACACTAAGGTTCAACCAATAAGTTATTCGGAGAATATGTAGGATCCAATATGGGCATCCAGGTCCCGCTATTGGATATTAACCACGGAGTACCTAGGGGCATGTCTACATAGTTGTCGAACCCGCAGGGTCTGCACACTTAAGGTTCGACGATGTTTTAGTATAGTTGAGTTATATGTGTGGTTACCGAATGTTGTTCGGAGTCCCGGAAGAGATCACGGACGTGACGAGGGTTTCCGGAATGGTCCGGAGACGAATATTGATATATAGGATGACCTCATTTGATTACCGGAAGGTTTTTGGGCATTACCGGGAATGTACCAAGAGTGATGAATGGGTTCCGGATGTTCACCAGGAGGGGGCCAGCCCACCCGTGGAAGCCCATAGGCCCTAGGGGTGGCGCACCAGCCCTTGGTGGGCTGGTGGGACAGCCCAAGGGGGCTCTATGCGCCAAGGATAAGAAATCAAAGAGAAAAGAAAAAAAAGGAGGTGGGAAGGAGGAGAAGGAGTCCACCTTCCAATCCTAGTTGGACTAGGATTGGAGGAGGACTCCTCCTATCCCTAGCCGGCGCACCAAGGGGGGCTTGGCCCTCAAGGCAAGCCTCCCTTCCCCTCCTCCTATACATAGTGGAGTTTTAGGGCTAATTTGAGACAACTTTTGCCACGGCAGCCCGACCACAAACACCACGGTTTTTCCTCTAGATCGTATTTCTGCGGAGCTCGGGCGGAGCCCTGAAGGAGTAGATCCTTCACCACCATCGGAGCACCGTCATGCTGCCGGAGAACTCATCTACTTCTCTGTCTTGCTTACTGGATCAAGAAGGTCGAGATCATCGTCGAGCTGTACGTGTGCTGAATGCGGAGGTGCCGTCCGTTCGGCACTTGATCGGAGCGGATCGTGGGACGGATCACGGGACAGTTCGTGGGACGGTTCACCGGACGGATCGAGGGACATGAGGACATTCCACTACATCAACCGTGTTTCTTAACGCTTCCAGCTCTGTGATCTACAAGGGTATGTAGATCTAAATCTCCTCTCGTAGATGGACATCACAATGGTAGGTCTTCGTGCGCATAGGAATTTTTTTCCCATGCGACGTTCCCCATCAGCCTCTTGCACACGTCGGTCGCCCCTAACCAGATCCGGTGGCCGCAGGCTGGATCCAGCTCGCCTCGCCGTTCCTTGTCGCCGGAGCCTGCAAGCTCGCCATCGGCAGCCGCGCGCCGGAAGTCCTCGCGTCGCCACGGCTAGGTCATCCTGTTCGTGATCGAGGAGAGCAGGTAGCCAGCCCCATTCACCGCACCGCCCCGTGGGCCGCGTCGACCGGCCCCCGCGCAAGCCCAGCCGCGCCATCGCCCGAGGCCCAGCGGCCAGACCTGGCCCAGCTGCCGACAGCCCGCCCTCCCTCTCCATTCCAGGTCGGCCCAAGAGCTCCTAAGGTGAGCTAGCCCCACCCGTAGCGCTATTTAATTATGTTGCACCCATGACCCTGTTCAACCCAATTTCCGGATTCGGACCGTTAGTGATTTTTTTTAGGTTTTAGGATTTAATTCTTTTTCAGGAAATATAGATATTTTAAAATGCCCATAATTATTTAACTGTGCATCGGATCGAAACGTTTTATATATGTAACTTGTGTAGATTTTCGCGTAGAACATTAATTTGCAACTTTCTTGCACGTTTGAAATAGTTCGACCTGCCGAATGCCTAGTTTTGCATGTTGTCCTAATATGTTAATTACCCCGTATTTATTTTTGTGCGTGTCCGGATTGCTCGAACCCCATAGATGAAATACTCATGTTTTTAGGGACCTTTTGCCATGTATTTTAGAGTAGTTTTTTGTATTTTTGCATGTAGGATTCCGTCGCTAGATTGCTATATCATGCTTAGGACATAATTAATCTCGCATATTCGTGTGGCGTTATTTTTATTTTGCAACCCCACATGTTACATATGTTTTCGGGGTAGAAAAATCCATAGAATTTAACTGTGTATTTAGTTTTAGCTTTTGAGCAAGTTAGTGTGTGTGATATTTTGCCATGTTGCCCTTTTGTTTACTTTGTGGGGTTTAATCCGTGCATGATATGAAGGAGTTGTCAACTAGAGATATGGCCTTGGAGGTGTAGACTAGCCCCTGGTAATTTTGGTTGCAATAGAAATCCATGTTTAGGTGTTGGCTGCTTGTCTCAACTTGCTAGAAAATAATTTTGTTTTAGAGATGCTGAAATATTTCTATGTCTGAAATCTGTTATATTTTGATGTTGTCTTGTCATGAGTTTATCTGGTGATCTATAGCTCTTTTGATGTTGGTGTAATGGAGTTAGTTGTAGCCCTTAAGTTTCTCTAGCATGCTGTGAATTTTCATGTCATTTGGAGCCCTGTAACTTATAGCTTTTCTGCTATCAATATGCCTTCAGATCGAAAACTGCACTGTCAAAACTGATATTTTCAGTAAGTCTGAAACTGCGTGTGAGCAACCATTTTGTGAGTTCTTTCCCTAGTGTTCCATGCTTCCATGCTAGATGTTGTTAGTACTATGTTGTAGTTCATCTTGCCCTCTATTTCCTCATGCCTTGTTTGAGCATTTTGGATTTGTCTAGCTAGTTGTTCAAGGGTGTATAAAATGCTATGTGGCTGATTTTTGCAGATTGTAGTGATTTCTTGTTTAGCTCGTAGTTGTTGAACCGTTGCTCCCTTTTGATCGTGTCCTATATGAAACTTGCTTAGAATATCGTGTAGCTTCATATTATCTTGCTGGTTGTGTGTTTTGAAATGCTTGTGATTGTCGTTGCACACATATTGCATTCATGCCATCATATCTTGCGGTGTTCGTATCTTTTGAACCGTAGCTCCGTTGGAGATGTTCTCTAGGTGTAAATTGTTTGAAATGACACGTAGAATCACGTGAAACTATTTATTTTGATGTTTAACTACTATTTAAACGTGTTAATTTAGATCTGGATAGAAATATAAATTAACGTGTGGGGTCATCTCGGAGATGCTATATGTCATTTCCGACCTCATTTCAAATGCCTAGATAGATAGTTTAATTACGCTTCACCTCTTGCCATGTTTAACCAGCCTTTAATATTGCCGTGTACCTAATCGGAATGGATCTAAATAATTCGTATGTGGAGTTTTGTCAATACGCAAATCATTGCATATTGAACTTCACTTAACGTGTAGTAGTTGATTGTTGTGAATTGACATGTCATGTCTTGCATATATTCAACCGTTCATGCATCATATGTGTTGTGCATCATGTGGTAATACCGTGTGTTGATGCTTGTTTCCGGTTTGCTTCGTCTCGATAGAGTTCCACAGGCGTTTCGGAATGTGAGGACCCGTTCGTCTACATCGGTTCGTCTACTTCATGGAGTCGTTCTTCTTCTAAGCGGGATCTCAGGCAAGATGAACATTTCCCCAAATATCATTACTATCATTGCCATGCTATATGTTCATTTCTGTCAATATGTCTCGTTGCCTACCACATGTTAAGTATCAGCCTCTCAACATTGCCATTAAAACCTTCAACCTGTTCACAACCTAGCAAACCTCTGATTGGCTATGTTACTGCTTGCTCAACCATGTGTTAACGTTGCTAGTTGCAGGTGCAGTTGCTTCCATTTGGACTCCAGAAATTTACACATCCTTGTTATATCACCCTATTGCTACATCTCAAACAACAACGCCAGAAATTTACACGTTGATGGAGACAGGGCTTGCGTTGGTTTTTCCCTTGAAGAGGAAAGGGTGATGCAGCACAGGAGCAGTAAGTATTTCCCTCAGTTTGAGAACCAAGGTATCGATCTAGAAGGAGGGTCTCGTCAAGTCCAGAGTACCTGCGCAACGAAGTAAAAAGTGTAAGGCTGAAAATATGGTGTGGAGTAGACCCTGGGGGCCATAGTGTTCACTAGAGGCTTCTCTCGAAATAGCAAATATCACGGTGGGTGAACAAATTACTGTCGAGCAATTGATAGAACCGCGCAAAGTCATGACGATATCTAAGGCAATGATCATACATATAGGAATCACGTCCGAGACAAGTAGGCCGATACTTTCTGCATCTACTACTATTACTCCACACATCGACCGCTATCCATCATGCATCTAGTGTATTGAGTTCATGACAAACAGAGTAACGCCTTAAGCAAGATGACATGATGTACAGGTGTAATCTCAAACCAATGATGAAAACCCCATCTTTTTACCCTTGATGGCAACAACACGATGTGTGCCTTGCTACCCCTTCTGTCACTGGGTGAGGTCACCGCATGGTATGAACCCAAAACCAAGCACTTCTCCCATTGCAAGAATCATAGATCTAGTTGGCCAGACAAAACCCACAACTCGAAGTGAATTACAAGGATATGAAATCATGCATAAGAGAGATCAGAAGAAACTCAAATAAGATCAATAGATAATCTGATCATCAATCCACAATTCATCGGATCTCGACAAACACACTGCAAAAGAAGATTACATCAGATAGATCTCCATGAAGATCATGGAGAACTTTGTATTGAAGATCCAAGAGAGAGAAGAAGCCATCTAGTTACTAACTATGGACCCGTAGGTCTATGGTGAACTACTCATGCATCATCGGAGAGGTCATGGTGTTGATGAAGAAGCCGTCCATGTCCGAATCCCCCCTCCGGCAGGGCACCAGGACATGCTCCAGACGGGATCTTGCGGAGACAGAAGCTTGCGGCGGCGGAAAAGTACTTTCGATGATCTCCTGATTTTTTCTGGAATTTATGGGAAGATATAGACGTAAGACCTAGGGCAAAGGGCGTCCAGGGGGCCCACAAGCCTAGATGGCGCGGCCTCCCCCTGGCCGCGGGGTGGGGCTTGTGGGGCCCCTAAGGCTCCCATGCCTTGGCTCTCAAGCTTCCCGATCTTCTTCCGTTCCGGAAAAAATCTTTTCAGGGATTTGCTTCCGTTTGGACTCCATTTCAATATCTCCTCTGAAAGGGGTCAAAAACATGGAAAAACAGGAACTGGCACTTGGCACTGAGTTAATAAGTTAGTCCCAAAAAATATATAAAAGGCATGCATAACATCCAAAGTTTGACAAGATAATAGCATGAAACCATCAAAAATTATAAATACGCTGGAGACGTATCAAGCATCCCCAAGCTTAACTCCTGCTCGTCCTCGAGTAGGGAAGTGATAAAGAATGAATTTTTAATGTGGAATGCTACCTAGCATAGTTGTCCTTTGCAACTTCTTTCACGTGCATAAATGTTCAGATAAGTAAGATTCAAAACAATAGTTTTCTATTGACATGAAAACAATAATACTTCAAGCAATCTAGCAAGGTAATCATGAACTTTCAAAATAACAAGGCCAAGGAAAGTTATCCCTACAAAATCATATAGTCTGGCTATGCTCCATCATCCTCACACAACTAATGTAAATCATGCACATCCCCGGTATTGGCCAAGTAATTGTTTTCGCACTCTTGCTTTCTCAAACTTTTTCTAACTATCACGCAATACATGAGCGCGAGCCACTGATATAGCTAGAGTGTGGTGGTGGTTGTGAGACAAAAAGGAGGAGATGGTCACATTGACTCGGCGTATCAATAGACTATGGAGATGCCCATTAATAGATATCAATGTGAATGACTAGGGATTGCCTTACAAGAGATGCACTAGAGTTATAAGTATGTGAAAGCTCAAAAGGAAAACTAGTGGGTGTGCATCCAACTTGCTTGCTCACGAAGACCTAGGGCAATTTTGAGGAAGCCCGTCACTGGAATATACAAGCCAAGTTATATAATGAAGATTCCCACTAGCATATGGTAGTGACAAAGCAAGAATCTCTCAATCATGAAGAACATGGTGCTATCATGAAGCACAAGTGTGGAAAAAGATAGTAGCATTGTCTCTTCTCTCTTTTTCTCTCTTTTTTTCATTTGGGCTCTTAGGCCTCTTTTTTTTCTTTTCTTTTCTTTTCTCCCCTTCTTTTTGTTTTTGTTTTTGGGATCTTTGGCCTTTTTTATTTCCTCACATGGGACAATGCTCTAATAATGATGATCATCACACTTTTATTTACTCACAGCTCAAAGATCACAATGATGATGACTCCATAGGAAATGCCTCCGGCAGTGTACCGGGATGTGCAACGATCTAGCCTGGCGTATGACATTGAAGCATCTCGCTAGCTATCTTCCGATCATGCAATGGCAATATGAGAGTGACGACACAAGTCAAGAGATGGAACGGTGGGAGTTGCATAGCAATATATCTCGGAATGGCTATGAAAATGCCATAGTAGGTAGATATGGTGTCTGTTTTGAGGAAGGATTTTGGTGGGTTTGTGCACCGGCGAGAATGGCGCGACACTAGAGAGGCTAGCAATGGTGGAAGGTGAAAGTGCATCTATACCATGGACTCACATTAGTCATGAAGAACTCACATACTTGTTGCGAAAGTTTTTTTAGTAATCGAAACAAAGTGCTAAACGCACACTCCGAGGGGAAGGGTTGGTAGGTGTTAACCATCACACGATCCCGACCTCAACACAAAGGATGACAATCAATAGATCAATTATGCTCCGACTTCCTAACATAGCGGTTCACCATACGTGCATGCTACGGGAATCAGTAACTTCAACACAAGTATTTCTAGATTCACAACACCCTACTAACATAACTCTTAATATTGCCAAATCCATGTATCAAAACTATTTGAGAGGAATCAAAACTTCTCTTTCTATTCAATGTACATGAAGATGGAGGCTTTTGTATCATCTTTGGGTACCTATCACATGTGGGACTACTTTCATAGCATAAGCCAACTACCAAATCATGCACCGCCGTGCTCTAAAGATATAAGTGAAGCACAAGAGCAAAAGTATCTAGCTCAAAAGATATAAGTGAAGCACAAGAGCAAAAGTATCTAGCTCAAAAGATATAAGTGAAACACTATGAGCATTCTAGCAAAATCACAATGAGTGCATGTGTCTCTCTCTCAAAAAGGTGTGCAGCAAGGATGATTGTGACCAAACAAAAAGAACAGACTCCTATGATACAAGACGCTCCAAGCAAAACACATATCATGTGGTGAATAAAAATATAGCTCCAAGTAATGTTACCGATGGATTGAAGACGAAAGAGGGGGTACCTTCCCGGGGCATCCCCAAGCTTAGGCTTTTTGGTGTCATTGAATTTTTCTTGGGATGCCTTGGGCATCCCCAAGCTTGAGCTCTTTCCACTCCTTATCTCTTTGTCCATGAGAACATCACCCAAAACTTGAAAACTTCACAACACAAAACTTAAACAGAAACTTGTGATAACATTAGTACAAGAAAACAAACTACCACTTCTTTTGGTACTGTAGCAAACTTGAATTATATATATATTGATGATGGGCTACTGTATTCTCACTTTTCCATGGCTAGTACCCCCCGATACTAACCATAGTTTCATCAAAACAAGCAACCAACTCAACAAAAACAGAATCTGTCAAAAACAATCCAGTCTATAGCAATATGTATACTTCGTATACTTCTGGTACCTCAAAAAAATCTGAAAACTTACGACGGCATGGGCAAAAAGCATATCAATCAGCAGCAAAAAGAATAAACTCAAACGCTCTTTCTGAATAAAAATGAAAAATCATCTCGTGATTGAAAAGTTTCTGTCCTTTTCCAGCAGGATCAAACAACCATTACCAAGACTAGTCATAAAGGCTTTGCTTGGCTCAAACACAAAAGAAACACAAAAAACACAATCACAACAGAATTATGAAAGTGTGGACGCAACAAAACAGAAAGAAAAAGATAAATTCATTGGGTTGCCTACCAACAAGCACTATTGTTTAACGCCCTTACCTAGTCATAGAAGCGATAGAATCACGTATCGTCGTCTTTGGTGCTCAACCCATAAGTGGCGTGATCACTTATCATCTTAAGGTTTTTATCTTTCTTGCTGGATGATTCACCACTACTTGTAGGTACAAAGACAGACTTGGTGATTTTATTGTGGGAAAAATTGGGAGTATTCTGCACAGCGGCAAAAGCGGAACCCAAGTTGGTTATAACATCCTCTAGTTTGCCAATCCTAGCGGAATCACGACCTAGCTTTTCATTAACTGTGGGTTCCTTCTCCTTTAAATTTTTGAAAACCATTCCCACCTTGGATCCATACTGAGTGATTTGATTGTGGATCTTTTTATCCAAATTCTCAATGAGTTCAATTGTAGCAACTTTATTTTCAATAAGGTCCAGCCTACGCATCACATGTTCTAGAGTTAAGGTAGTTCCATTAACCAAGAGTGGGGGTGAGCCTACCAAATTTATCAAAGCTCCATAAGAATCAACGGTATGTCTACCCAAGAATCAACGGTATGGCTACCCAAGACGATAGTGGATTGCTTATGAGTAGATCTACTCTGAGTGTTGCAAATCCTATACCAAGCGTCCTTTTAGTTTTCTTCCTCAATTTGTTAGAAACTGAGGACTTCGCTCTTGGGAGTATCGTTCGAAGTGGTGGATATAGCCATCAGGATATACTATCCCACACAGATGAGCAGAAAGCAAGCGAGAGGAAAGGGCGAACGAAAAGGCGAACGAAAAAGGCAAATTGGTGAAGTGGGGGAGAGGAAATCGAGAGGCAACTGGCAAACAAAGTAAATGCAAGAAATGAGTTTGCGACACCTAGTTGGATGAGTTCTTGACTTGATCTTCCTCCCCGGCAACGGCACGAGAAATTCTTCTGCTATCCCACAGACAACAACGCCAGAAATTGACACGTTGACAAAGGCTGGGCTTGTGTTGTTTTTTCCCTTGAAGAGGAAAGGGTGATGCAGCACAGGAGCAGTAAGTATTTCCCTCAGTTTGAGAACCAAGGAATCGATCCAGAAGGAGGGTCTCATCAAGTCCAGAGTACCTGGACAAACACAAACAAGCTTGCACCCAACGCTTCAAAGGGGTTGACAATCCCTTCAAGATTGTTTGCAAAGTGAGATCTGAAGGCGGAAAGTGCAACGAAGTAAAAAGCGTAAGGCTAAAAATATGTTGTGGAGTAGACCCTAGGGGCCATAGTGTTCACTAGAGGCTTCTCTCAAAATAGCAAGTATTACGGTGGGTGAAAAAATTACTGTCGAGCAATTGATAGAACCGTGCAAAGTCATGACGATATCTAAGGCAATGATCATACATATAGGCATCACGTCCGAGACAAGTAGACCGATACTTTCTACATCTACTACTATTACTCCACACATCAATCGCTATCCAGCATGCATCTAGTGTATTGAGTTCATGACGAACATAGTAACGCTTTAAGCAAGATGACATGATGTAGAGGGATAATCTCAAACCAATGATGAAAACCCCATCTGTTTACCCTTGATGGCAACAACATGATGCGTGCCTCGCTACCCCTTCTGTCACTGGGTGAGGTCACCGCACGGTATGAACCCAAAACCAAGCACTTCTCCCATTGCAAGAATCATAGATCTAGTTGGCCAGACAAAACCCACAACTCGAAGAGAATTACAAAGATATGAAATCATGCATAAGAGAGATCAGAAGAAACTCAAATAAGATTCAGAGATAATCTGATCATAAATCCAAAATTCATCGGATCTCGACAAACACACCACAAAAGAAGATTACATCGGATAGATCCCCATGAAGATCATGGAGAACTTTGTATTGAAGATCCAAGAGAGAGAAGAAGCCACCTAGTTACTAACTATGGACCCGTAGGTCTATGGTGAACTACTCACGCATCATAGGAGAGGTCATGGTGTTGATGAAGAAGCCCTCCGTGTCCAAATCACCCCTCCGTTAGGGCACCAGGATGTGCCCCAGATGGGATCTTGCGGAGACAGAAGCTTGCAGTGGCGGAAAAGTACTTTCAATGATCTCCTGATTTTTTCTGGAATTTATGCGAATATATGGGGGAAAGACCTAGGGCAAAGGGCGTCCATGGGGCCCACAAGCCTGGATGGCACGGCCTCCCCCCTCGCCGCGGGGTGGGGGCTTGTGGGGCCCCTGAGGCTCCCTTGCCTGGGCTCCAATGCTTCGTGATCTTCTTCCGTTCCAGAAAAAATATTTTCGGGGATTTTCTTCCGTTTGGACTCCGTTTCAAAATTTCCTCTGAAAGGGGTCAAAAACATGGAAAAACAGGAACTAGCACTTGGCACTGAGTTAATAAGTTAGTCCCAAATAATATATAAAAGGCATACAAAACATCCAAAGTTTGACAAGATAATAGCATGAAACCATAAAAAATTATAGATATGTTGGAGACGTATCAGCCGCCGGCAGCCGCGCGCAAGAAGGCCTCGTGCCGCCGCGGCCATGTCGTCCTGTTCGTGATCGAGGAGAGCGGGGAGCCAGCCCCATTGACCGCGCCGCCCCGTGGGCCGCGTCGATCGGCCCCCGCGCAGGCCAAGACGCGCCATCGCCCGAGGCCCAACGGCCACACCTGGCCCAGCTGCCGACAGGCCCCGGCCTCCCTCTCCAGACCAGGCCGGCCCAAGAGCTGCTAAGGTGAGCTAGACCCGCCCGTGGCGCTATTTAAATATGTTGTGCCCATGCTCCTGTTCAGCCCAATTTTCGGATTCGGCCCGTTAGTGATTTTTTTAGGTTTTAGGATTTAATTGTTTTTCAGGAAATATAGATATTTTAAAACGCCCGTAATTATTTAACCGTGCATCAGACCGGAATGTTTTATATATGTAACTTGGGTAGATTTTCGCGTAGAACATTAATTTGCAACTTGCATGCATGTTTGAAATAGTTTTACCCGCCGAATGCACAGTTTTGCATGCTGTCCTGATATGTTAATGACCTCGTATTTATTTTCATGCGTGTCCGGATTGCTCGAACCCCATAGATGAAATGCTCATGTTTTTAGGGACATCTTGCCTTGTATTTTAGAGTAGTTTTTTGTATTTTTGCATGTAGGATTGCGTTGCTAGATTACTATATCATGCTTAGGACATAATATCGCATATTCGTGTGGCGTTATTTTTATTTTGCAACCCACATGTTATAGATGTTTTCGGGGTAGAAAAATCCATAGAATTTAACTGTGTATTTAGTTTTAGCTTTTGAGCAAGTTAGTGCGTGTGATATTTTGCCATGTTGCCCTTTTGTTTATTTTCTGGGATTTAATCCGTGCATGATATGAAGGAGTTGTCAACTAGAGATATGGCCTTGGAGGTGTAGACTAGCCCCTGGTAATTTTGGTTGCAATAGAAATCCATGTTTCGGTGTTGGTTGCTTGTCTCAACTTGCTAGAAAATAATGTTGTTTTAGAGATGCTAAAATATTTCTAAGTCTAAAATCTGTTATATTTTGTTGTTGTCTTGTCATGAGTTTATCTGGTGATCTATAGCTCTTGTGAGGTTGGTTCAATGGAGTTAGTTGTAGCCCTTAAGTTTCTCTAGAAGGCTATGGGTTTTCATGTCATTTGGAGACCTGTAGCTTATAGCTTTTCTACTGTCAATATGCCTTCAGATCGAAAACTGCATTGTCAAAACTGATATTTTCACTAAGTGTGAAACTGCGTGTGAGCAACCATTTTGTGAGTTCTTTTCCTAGTGATCCATGCTTCCATGCTAGATGTTGTTAGTAGTATGTTGTAGTGCATCTTGCCCTCTATTTCCTCATGATTTGTTTGAGCATTTTGGATTTGTCTAGCTAGTTGTTCGAGGGTGTATCAAATGCTATGTGTCTGATTTTGGCAGATTGTAATGATTTCTTGTTTAGCTCGTAGTTGTTGAACCGTTGCTCCGTTTTGATCGTGTCCTATATGAAACTTGCTTAGAATCTCATGTAGCTTCATATTATCTTGCTGGTTGTGTGTTTTGAAATACTTGTGACTCTCGTTGCACACATATTGCATTCATGCCATCATATCTTGCGGTGTTCGTATCTTTTGAACCGTAGCTCCGTTGGAGATGTTCTCTATGTGTAAATTATTTGAAATGACGCATAGAATCACGTGAACCTATTTGTTTTGCTGTTTGACTACTATATAACGTGTTAATTCAGATCTGGACAGAATTATAAACGAACGTGTGGGGTCATCTCGGTGATGCTATATGTCATTTCCAACCTCATTTAAAATGCCTAGATAGATAGTTTAATTACGCTTCACCTCTTGCCATGTTTAACCAACCTTTAATATTGTCGTGTACCTAATCGGGATGGATCTAAATAATTCGTATGTGGAGTTTCGTCAATATGCAACTTCACTTAACGTGTAGTAGTTGATTGTTGTGAATTGAAATGTCATGTCTTGCATATATTCAACCGTTCATGCATCATATGTGTTGTGCATCGTGTGGTGAATACCGTGTGTTGATGCTTGTTTCTGGTTTGCTTCGTCTCGATAGAGTTCCGCAAGCGTGTCGGAATGTCAGGACCCATTCGACTACATCGGTTCGTCTTCTTCATGGAATCGTTCTTCTTCCAATCGGGATCACACGCAAGATGACCATTTCCCCAGATATCATTACTATCATTGCCATGCTAGTTGTTCATTTCTGTCGCTATATCTTGTTGCCTACCACATGTTAAATATCAGCCTCTCAACATTGCCATGAAAACCTTCAACCTGTTCACAACCTAGCAAACCTCTGCTTGGCTATGTTACTGCTTGCTCAACCATGTGTTAGTGTTGCTAGTTGCATGTGCAGTTGCTTCCATGTGATAACATGGGTTCCTTGTTATATCACCCTATTAAGTGCTATTTAATTTAAGGCACCTATATACTTGGTAAAAGGTGGAAGACTCGGCCTTTCTAGCCTGGTGCTTTGTTCCACCTTTGCCCCCTTAGTTTCGGCTACCCGTGTTATGTTCCATAATTGGGCGCTCCTAACACGATCAGGGTTGTTATGGGGACCCCCTTGATAATTCCTTTTAGATTAAGACTGGTCTGGCAAGGCCTAACTTTGGTTTTACATTTGCCTAATAACTCATAATGCATAGGGACCCGCCGGCACCCGTAGATAATTAATCAACCCCCCCCCCCCCCCGGGCCAGTGCTCCGCATGAGTGTTGGTCCAAAATGGTCTACCTGCAGGGCCACCGCGAGGAAACTTGAGGTTTGATTCTCGTAGCTAGTACCATCCGGTCGTGTCCTGAGAACGAGATACGTGGCTCCTATCGGGTTCATGGACACGTCGGGCGGCCTTGCTGGATTAGTGTTACCTTTGACGAAATATCATGTGCATCGGGATTCCGGTGATTCTTTGGGTAATCTCAGAGTTGAAGTTTTCCACTAAGGAGTCCAACGAGATCGCGAGCTTCGTGATCGAGGATTTCTATGCGGCTTGTGGTAATTTGTGATGGACTAGTTGGAGCACCCCTGCAGGGTTAAATCTTTTGGAAAGCCGTGCCTGTGGTTATGTGGCAACGTGGAAACTTTGGTAACACTGGTTCTAGACAACTGGAAGTTAATTTAATTATAACTTGCCAACTTAGTGCGTAACCGTGAATGTCTCTTTCGTGAGTTCCTTCTCCGATCGAGGACATGGTGGGGTTATGTTTGACGTAAGTAGGTGTTCAGGATCATTCATTTGATCATCAGTAGATCACGTCCGCTATGTGTAGATCATCCCCCTCTTTATTCTTGTACTCGTAAGTTAGCCACCAAATATATGCTTAGTCGCTTGCTGCAGCCTCACCACTTAACCATACCTCACCTATTAATTAAGTTTTGCTAGTCTTGATACCTTTGGAAATGAGATTGTTGAGTCCCCTATGGCTCACAGATTACTACAACACCAGTTGCAGGTACAGGTAAAGCTTACTTGACGCGATCTTGTTGATTGTTCATTTGGAGTTGCTTCTTCTTCTTCATCATCGATCTAGGATGGGTTCCAGGCCGACAGCCTGGGATAGCAAGGATGGACGTCGTTCTCTTTTCTTGTTTGTTTTTCTTCCATAGTCGGACCCTGCACTTCTTCATGATGTTTATGTATTGTATTGATGTGACTCTGATGTAGCTTGTGGCGAGTGTAAGCCAATTCCATATACTCTTCTATTTAGTACATGTACTTGTAACGATATCCATTCTTGCGAAACGACGAGATGCGCTTCTATCCCTGTCGAGGCCCTCGCGCCTAAATAAGGATAGGATCACATCTTGGGCATTACAGGGAACCACCCTGGCTCCCTCGTGGCGAGTAGGAGCGGCGGCGGGGGTGGGAACTCGGAGTGAGGGGAGGCTCGGTAGGATTTCCCACGGGGTTAAATACCCCCTCGTGAGTTGGCCTCGGGTGTGGCCGGCTGGGCCACTAGGCCCAGTTGGGCCGGGGCCTGTTGGATTTTTTCTTAATTAATTATTGCTTTTTCACAATTGTTTATTTATTTATTTAGGTGTTTTAATTAATTTCAAAAATACCCGATTCAATCCTATAAATTATTAAGGAATATTTGTAACTCATCACACATTTTTATTTTAACATTCGAAAACTTTTCTCGGTCGACTTTTTTTAAATTTGAATTTGACTCGACTTCGACTAACACGAGATCAACGATAGAAATCAAGGTGGCGTGGCATCATTAGCATGGGATCACTATAGCTTAATTACATACATTACGGTAGCAAAGGCTGAGGATGTCACATAGACACCAGGCCGTGCGAGGGGGCCTGGCCCGCCCTGATGTCTAGTGGACTGCTGTAGCACCCACTCCGGTGGATCTTGGTTGTAATATTTTTTATATATTCGAGACAAAAATCTCCAAAAATATCGTTCCATTCAGAGAACTTTTATTTCTCCCAAAAACAACACCATGGTAGTGGTGGTGATAATAGTGTCAGTCCGGGTTAGTTTCATTCAAATCTTGCAAATTAGAGTCCAAAACAAGAGCAAAAGCATTAGGAAAAGTAGATACGATGGGGACGTATCAACTCCCCCAAGCTTAACACATTGTTTGTACTCAAGCAATTCAGCTGACAAACTGAAAGTGATAAAGAAAAACTTTTACGAACTCTGTTGTTCTTTTTTACATAGACATGCTTAGAGAGCACTCAAGTTCGAGCATAAATCATGTCTAATCAAATCTACAATAACCCTTAGAAACTACATTAGCTCATATCAATGTCATAATAAACTAGCTAGCAATAATAAAATATCTCAAACATCAACAGTTTTGTCAAAATGATCATGATATAATATGACAATAATTTATATCGCTAGCCCTTACTGAGACCACAAAACATAAATGCAGAGGACCTCTAAAGTTGGAGCAGTGACTAGACATTGTAATTTATGGTGAAAGAGAACCAGTCGTGGTGTAAATAATGATTAACTAGACACAAAGCATAACGATGATAACACTGCTCTAAGTTCTGGCGCTTATTTGAGAAGGTGATGACTCAGAGTAAAAATAAAATAACATGAAAGTAAATATAAATTCCCGTCACAGAAGGAAGTAGGGATTTGTAGCAGTGCCAGAACTCATAGAAAAAATAAGAGATAAATTATTTTGTTAGGTGCACCCTTCTTGTCAACGTTATGACCAAGAGTTACCGATATCTTCCATGCTAAACAAATTAGCGGCGGTTCCCAAGCATAAAATTAAAGATTTACTCCCCCTCCGCCAATAAAACACACTCCACGGTTAGCCGAATTCACGGGTGATGTCCATACCAACAACAATCCTGGGGGAGTTTTGTTTAATTATTTGCAATTTATGATTCGGGATTGGGAGTCCCTATTACGAGCCCCTCTCGTGCAAGGATGGGTGAATAAACACTCATCATGAGAATAACCGCTTAGCATGGAAGATACTAACCGCCCTCTACTGCTCCATGAGCGCTCCAGGCACACAAAACATAAATTCATTCGAAATATTATAGGTGGAACATGCACATTTACTTGGAACGGCACGGTAATACCACATATAGGTAGGCATGATGGACTCATGTGTAATAACTTTTTTTCAAGGATTTTGATGCACAAGCAGTATTCTCGCTTAGTACACGCGAAGGTTAGCAAATAGGTTGGGACGCGACCAGCTAGAGAGCGAAGATGGTCATGAACATGCTTTATGAATAATCATTGTTGCATATTAGCATGAGTAGGATATACACACCATGAACATAAATATCGTGGAGGCTATGTTGGTTTTGATTCAACTACATGCGTGAACATGTGCCAAGTCAAGCCACTCGAACATACATAGGAGGATACCATATCATCATACTACATCACATCCATTTTAATGCATGTTGACATCCAAGATAACTCATTATCCACTCCTAGCTACATAAGGATGGCATGAACAACCATAATATCTAATTGTTATTGCAGACATGTTTGATCGTGGTACGTTGAATCATGGATACAAGTCTAAACATATTACAAAAGCAAAAACAAGTTGAGTTCATACCCGCTTCTCTTTGCCACAGTCACTTCATCAAATATCGTCATCATTGCCTTTGACTTGCACGACCGCACGATATATATGAAAATAATAATACTGCAAGAGTGCCATGGACTAAGTTGGAATCTGCAACATTTCATTTAAGAGGAGAAGATATAGAATATCAGACAAAGTAATATGGGCTCTTCATTAGTTCAATAAGAATGCATATGAGAGCCACTCAATATTTTCATCGTGGTCTTCCCCTTGGATCTAACTCAAAGAAGGGAAAAGTAATTCATAGAAACACACTACAATATTTTTGGAGTTTTTTGAAGTTTTCAAGAAGAAGGCAAATTAAAGAAGTAAAATTAAAACGGGAAAACTATTTACACGAGAAAACTCCCAACAAGTAAAATAAGAATATAGAAATATTTTTGGATTTTCTTTTAATACTACAACTAAATTACTCTAGAAAGAAAAACCAAAAACAAGTGAGAAATATTTTTAGATTTTTTGCAAGTTTTTCAAACACACAAGAAGAAGGAAAGCAAATAAATCTAAGAAGGATAACACCATGCAAGAGTGTGAACACCGACAACTATAATATGCAAGCAAGAATGTAAAGTCGGCTAAAACACGTACTCCCCCAAGCTTAGGCCTTTAGCCTAGCTTGGTAATCCCCACCAGTAGTAGCCTGGGTAAGAGTAACTATGGTAATTCATGGAAGCCCTTGGTGCAGCCTTTGTAGACTCACGGGTAGTTTCCACTACCACGTTGTACTCGTGCGCCTCCCTCTCGTAGACATGATATCTTCCTTTTTCCTGATAATCAAAGAGGTAAGGTGCATGCAAAATAACATGCACAATAGATTTCTTATTAAACATAAGGTTGTAGTTATAATCAGTAGCAGTGGCCTTTATGAACTTATGGCGCTTCATGGCCTCAAAGTCTGAATAATGAGTAGGGAGAATAGGGCCACTAGACCGCGGTGGCATTCTACACTTCTTAGCTAAACAAGAGGCACAAACCCCACCATAAAAATAACCACTGTTAGAATTGAGTTGCAATCTGCATGATACAATTGCTCCTAGATTCTAGAATTTAATACCTGTTAACGCAGTATGCAGGAGACTCAGGTCCGGGGCACAAAAAGTACTACAATCTTGCTTTCCCACTATGCAGTTTCCATTAAAAAGTGCTAGATAACGAATTACAGGAAAATGTGCACTATTTATTCTACCCTGAGTTACTCCCCTATCATCACCAAAGCAAAGACTAGTTAAAAATGTCTCATATTCATATTTTAGTTGTTCATCTAGAGAACCCCAACGTAGAATTTTACACACATCATCTAGAGACATAGTGAAGGAATTTTCGTAGAGATTAAAGGAGACTCTAAATTCTCGAGGATAAAAATTACATCCTTTAGTGAAAGTTTCAGTAAGATGATAGCGTGCACTTATCTGCAACGAAGGGTGCGAGCTCAGTATTATGAATGTGTTGCTCAAATTCTTCCTTAATGATCGCGCCCAACATGAAGTCATCACTTGGCCAAAGGCACGGTTTTGGTTGGGCTTCTCGCATAGAACTTTCACTTGGCTCAACATAAGACTGTCGTATCATATTCTCACTAGATGAATCCCCCGAGGACTTCCTCCTCGAAGAACTCCTTTTGAACCAACGCATTATTCCTACATATAATTTCTGAATATTTTTGTGTCGCAACCTAAAGGTAACGAATCTTCAAAAGAATTGTAGCAACTACTCATAAGGATGCCTAGAGCCTAAAACAAGCATTCAAACTACTTGTAAATTCAAGAATTCAACATGCAAGCTCATCTACAATAGCACCTAGAGTAGCTAATTACTCTTAAGATAAACCACTACAGTAAAAAACTAATTGGATGATTGGGGGAGTTACTTACCAAGAGCAATCCCCCAAAACAGTTTTGCAAACGGAGTTTCAAGCAAAGAGATCGAAATCCATGGGTTTGAGAGAAAGAACATGAGAAAGAGAGCTATAGGGAATTTTTTCTGGAGGAGAGTGATGAAGTGGGACGAAGGGATAAGTGAGGGGACCCTCGAGGGGCCCACTAGACATCTGGCCGCGCTAGGGGGACTGGCACGCCCTGGTGTCTAGTGGCCACCTCGGACACCCCCATATAGTGTTTTTAGTGCTAGAAATTCTCAAATATTCAAAAATAAATCTTGTAAAAATTCGAGATCATTTGGAGAACTTTTCTTTTTGGGCACTTTTTTATTGCACGAGAAAATGAGAAAAGAGGATAATCATTACTTTTATTATAACTAATTAAAAATAACAGGGAAAATAAAGTGGGTACACAGAGTTGTGCCTAGTGAATTCATCAACCTGATGCTTCTCGAAAATGATTCATTACTAAGGTTGATCAAGTCTTATTATCATGATCCCGAAGAATTTTCATGAAACACTAAGTTACCTCCATGGGGATGTCCATATCCCCAACAATAAGTATCCCATATTTATTTTTGGCTATAGGTAGACGTAGTTGAAAACTTTCATTGATGTTAGTCAGAGAATTTTCAATAACATTAACATCATTTACTTGAAATTGTTTCCTCGGAAAATGCACCGTATGTTCTTTACCATTGGCATGAAAAGTGAACTTGCTTTTTTTGCAATTAATAACAGTCCCTGCAGTATTCAAGAAAGGTCAACCGAGGGTAATTAACATATTGTCATCCTTATGCATATCAAGTATAACAAAGTATGTCAAGATAGTAACGTTCGCGACAACAACGGGTACATCCTCACAAATACCGATAGGTATGGATGTTGATTTGTGGGCCATTTGCAATGAAATTCAGTAGGTGTGTGTTTATTCAAGTCAAGTATTTTGTATAAATAGAAAGGCATAACACTAACACCTACTCCTAGATCACATAAAGCAGTTTTCACATAGTTATTTTTTATGGAACATGGTATAGTTGGTATTCCTCAATCTCCTAGTCTTTAAGGTACTCCATCCTTAAAGGTATAATTAGCAAGAATGTTAGAGATTTCTGCTTCAGGTATTTTTCTTTTATTAGTGATGATGTCTTTCATTACTTGGCATAAGGGGCCATCTTTAAAAGATCACTTAAACGAGTAGGCAAAAAGACTGGCCTAAGCATTTGAGCAAAGCGTTCAAATCCCTCGTCATCCTTTTTCTTAGTTGGTTTAGGTGGGTAAGGCATGGGTTTTTGAACCCATGGCTCTCTTTCTTTGCCATGCTTTCTAGCAACAAAATATATTTTATCATAATGTTTGTTCTTAGGTTGTGGGTTATCAGGATCAATAACAGATTCTGTCTCAACATCATTATCCAGTTCTTTATCATTGTTAGGTTGATCATCTACATGGGCATCATCATTATCATTTTCATTATCACTGGGTGAATGCTCACTACTGGATTGAGTTTCACTATCATAGATAGAGATATCATTAGCATTAGCAGAAGGTTTTTATAATTTGGGTTCACTAGAAGTATGCATGGTCCTATCATTTTTCTTTTTCTTTTTCTTCCTATAAGGACTAGGTGCATCAATATTAATTCTTTGTGAATCTTGTTCCTTTCTTTTAGGATGACCTTCTGGATATACTAGATCTTGAGTCATTGTGCCTCCTCTAGTCATTACTCTAACAGTATGATCATTCATATTAATAGTCATTTCCTGAAGTAACTCACTCTAAAATTTCGCAACTTGTTCTAATTGGTTTTGAACCAAAGAAGCATGTTTTCCTACACCTCTTACATAATTGGTGACTAAATAACAAGTCACTTAAACGAGCAATCATATGAGAGTTTTGTTACAATTGTTTCATGACATAGGAGCTGAAATGATCTTGCTTCATAATATAATTACCAAACTCATATAAGCATTGACTAGGATGTTTATTATAAGAGATGTCACCTTCATCAAACTTTAAAAGAGAATTTACCTCTACCACCTCGTGTGGTGTTTGGAGACCATGTATTCCTTCGATAGGTGGTAAATTCTTAACATCTTCAGTTTCAATGCCCTTTTCATTCATACATTTCTTTGCCTCTTAAATAGATTCAGGATTAAGGAATAAGATAGCTCACTTCTTTGGAGTAGGCTTAGGTGGTGGCTCAGTAAGTGCCCATTCATCATAATTCTTCAATATATTAGTCAAAAATACATCAGCTTGTTCGATAGTTCATTCCCTGAAAACACAACTGTCGTGGGTATAAGTCTGACAGTAGATGTGTAGGGTACGAAAGGATGGGCAGAGCCTTAGCTACGGCGAGGTTGTATGAGTTCAGGCCCCTCTGCGGTGGAGGTAAAAGCCCTACGTCTCAGTGCTCTTGGGAGCTTAGTGTCGAGTGGAATATAGGATTATAGTAAATGCCAACCCCTGCACCAGTGGGGAAGGGCGGCTTATATAGAGTGTGCTGCCCTTCACAACGGCCCGGTGGACAGGGGTGGAGTAGTGGCGAATAAATGCCTACATTACAGGTAATGTATGCCTTAAATGCTAATAATGGTGTATGAAAACGTATGACCGTTGTCCTCCTCGGAGGTTACGATGTACATAGTGGAATTCAGTCGGTACGATAAATATGCTCTGAATGCTCGTCACCGACTGGATGATGGGGGGTCCTTAGTTCAGTCGGAACTGTCTAAGGGCCTTGCCCTCTATGAAGGGTAGTCCTTGGGTAGGACCTATAGGGCAGGCCTATGACCCTACCCTGGGACTATAACCCCATCATTTGTCCCCGAATGGATCGGGGTTGGAACGACGAAGTGGTGCCTGGAGTACGGATCCGACTGGTATGGATGTGACTTTGGCGTTGTTTGCCTCGATCCATTTTATCCTTTCGACCAGTGATCTCAGTGAATATGCCAGTGAAACGAACCGTCAGGGACCGAGCGCTTCCGCGAAATCTTTCGATGTGATCGGTCAAACTGACAGCGGCGGATTTTCTGGGATCTTCAAACTTCGGTTGCCGCGCGCTCAGCGGGGATGTCGACATCGTCATCGAGTAGTTTCTGCCGCCTCGATTACCGGGCCTTTATCTTCTCCACTAATATCGCAGCAGCCGATCGGGGGATAAGATTTCGGGGCCACCTGTTAGTGACCCAGTCCGAACCTTATTTAAGCCTCTCCGGTGGGGGTTTCTTGTTGCGCTGCCTTTGTTACTCGCACTCGCCTCGCATCTCCCGTAGCTCACTGCGCGTTCCAAATCTCCTCCTTCCTCTCCTCCTCTGCGGATCTGCTGCCTTCACCATGACGAAGGGGCAGACGAGCAAGCTCGAGTCGCAGAAGAAGAAGAAGAAGAAGGTGGCGGCTCCTGCTCAGCAGTGACAGCGAGCACTACCGGCGGGTTGGATCTAGGGGGATTTCCTCCCCTCCACGGTGACGGCGGACGACCTGCTGGAGCTGGTGGAGCAAGGCATGATTGCCAACAAGTCGTGGAGGCTGCCGGTGGAGGGCGAGACGGAGCCGGCACCGCAGGAGGGAGAGCTCGTCTTGCTGCTCAGCCACGTGTACAGGGGCTTCTCCTTGCCTCCCCACCCCTTCTTTAGAGGTATTATGAATCACTTCGGGGCGCAGCTCCATCATTTTCCTCCCAACGTGATAGCCCATCTTGCCGCATTCGTCACTCTGTGCGAGTGCTTTATTGGATGTCCCCCCCACCCCAATTGGGGCTTTTTAAGTACATCTTCTCCCCTAGGTCTCAGACTGTCAAAAAGCATAGCCAGTCGGACGATAAAACCCATCTCCTCCAGCTCTGCGGGGGCTTAGGCTTCCAAAAGAAAACGAAGAGTAGCTACCCCCTCTCCAGTTGTCCGAGTCAGTTAGGAACTGGCAGTTGACCTGGTTCTACTGCCAGGACATAGCTTGTCTAAATGCTGCGACTGGGTTGCCGCCCTTTAGCCTAGACCGTCCGGCTCCTCCCAGGCAACTTGCGCTCTCTAAGTTGGAAAAGATCCAGATCCAGCCTCTAGTCGATGCGCTGATAGCCGTCGTCCGCAAGGGAGTCACCGGCACGGACTTGCTGGAGACCTTTCTGGGTCAGCGTATCTAGCCGCTGCAAGCCCTACCCAGAGTGCGTGACCGGGGAGACGGTGACAGCGTGGGTCCGCGGCATCACAGGCGCATGTGACAACCCCCAAGGAGCCCGGCGAGTGAGGCCCTTCCACGTCGACAACCCTCCTCCGAACAAGGTGAGCGCATCTTGTCGAGTGCTTTCAATCTTCTTAGATTTATCGCTTTTCTTGTGTCGCCGCTTGGTGCCTGACGTTGTCGACTGTATTTTGTGCAGGAGTGGACCAACTGGCATTCTCCCGTCTCGAATGGGAATCCCGCTGAGGAAGAGGAGGGCAGCCAGGAGGGCAGCATGGATAGCGCCGAGTACGTCTCCGACAGTGGGGAGACGGAGGAGGAGTCTAAGGAGGAGGAGGGGGAGGCTGGGGAGCCGAGCTCGCCACCTCCACCATCAGAGCCTCGAACTAAGCACCGTCACGAACCCGCGGCTCCGCCGGCTCCTCCAGCAATTCCGAGTGCTCCGCCTGCTTCTCCCGTGGCTCCGACTGCTCCGCCAGCTCCTCCCGTGGCTCCGAGTGCTTGGAGCGTGAAGAGGACCAGGGATGCTGCTGCCGAGCCTACGGACCAACCGGCCAAGGTGGCCAAACCGAGTGGACCCAAGCCTCGGAAAGCTTTGCCTCGGATGAGGATCGCTGTTCCAGTTGCCTCAGCGTAAGTGTCTTGTTCTCCCATCTTCTTTCAATATTTGATTGAACTCATGCTTATCGGACGAGTGGATTTTACTCGACAGAGTTGCCACCTCCGCCACCTCTCTGCCGCGCCAGGATGATGATCCTATGGATACGGATAACGCTGCCACATCTCAGCAAGGTACGTTTTGACGACTCCGAGAGTTTGCATTATTGTTTCGCGAGTGCTGTCTTTAATCTTGCCCTTTTTCTGCAACCTCATGTTGTTCAGTCGGGCTTCCTTCGGAGGTGATTCATCTGGAGGAGGACGACCAACGGGGATCAGGGCCAACTTTGGCGCCTGTCCTTGAGGTTGTTCCATCTGCCGTTGCTCCCACCGTGGACGCGCTGCCGACCGAGCCGATGCCGTCGACTGAGGCGGTGTCCCTCGCGGCGGAACCGGCTGGAGCAGGACTTGGGATGCCCAAGGAGTCTTCTGTCATGCCAGGTCCATCGACCGTCCAGTACGACGTCCGACACCTCCCGGAAGACCAAGTGGGAGCCGCCAAGGAGGCCATGGTGCAGGTGGAGTTGATGGTGGGTGATGCCAAGGGAGCGTACGACTCCATCGCGTCTTTATACAAGAGAAGCTTGGAGCTCCGAGATGATATCTGAGTAAGTGCGCTAGTAAGTGTTTACTTCCCTCTTGTAACCCACTGGGTGTCCAAGTGATATACTCGGATACAGTAGGATTATTTTGCAGTGGGTTCACTCAGAGTGAACCCAGTGGGTGTAGTCCCCGAGACTTCTGTCGAGTGCTTGCACCGGCAGTTGTCTTTATATGTATCTCCCGTTATCTGAGCAGATCCGAGCTGGTCTGCCCGAATATTACCAGTGGGGGCACTCGGAGTGCATCCACTAGATGTAGTCCCCGAGAGTAGTGTTACTCAGGTCGGGTAATAGCATTCTCGTAGATTTGTTTGTTCGTCATGTAGCTCAATAGGGCCGGCCTGTTCGAGCTTCATGCCAGTGGGCTCACTCTTAGTGAACCCACTGGGTGTAGTCCCCGAGATCATTGTCGAGTGCTTGCATCGGCAGGGGTCTGAAGAACTTTGAGCTTTGTTTGTTTTCCTTGTTGAATGTGTCTGAGCTTCCCTTTGGGCTGATTTGGCAAAAGACTTGCGAAATGGGATCCGCGTACAATACTCTGAAGGCTGAAAAGGTTCAGCTTGCTACGGAATTGGAGGCGGCTGTGAATGACTTGGCTGGTGTGAAGGGGGCTCTTGCTGACCAAGAGAAGTCTTTGGAGGAGTCCCGGGAGACCGACAAGGCACTGGTGGCCGAAATTGATAAAATGGGCAAACAAAGAAGTGAACTGATGGGTCAGATGAAGGTGATGAATCGTCAATGCATTTCGCAGGAGAAGTATGTGAACGACTGGGCAAGGAAGATGATTGCACTGCTCGGTGGTAAGAATTTTGCCGAGTGCTTCTTGGCTTTGTAATTCATTCTGCGCTTACTTTCTGCTCTTCTTTTCTTTGCAGATTTTTGTCTGGACGCTGAGGCTGAAGCAGCCGACATTGAACGGTCGGTTGTTCCGAATGTTCCACTCGGCGACGAAGCCAATCGGGACATGCTCCAAGCACATATTCGCCTTGGCAGAGTGGGACCTTTCATCGGCCGTCTGAGAGAAGTCATCGGCTGGATCGACAAGGAGCTGTGGCCCGAAGACGATTCCCGGCAGGAAATAGAAGGGTTGATGACTCGGATGGAGGACGTACCGAACCGAGTGCAGGCATGGAAGAAGTCTGCTGCTCGTTGCGGTGCGGACGTGGCGCTATCTGTTGTCCGAGTGCACTGCAAGGAAGCTCGCGAAGAAAAGCTGAAGGCGTTGCAGGTCGCTAACACCAAGAAGCTTCGATTCGAACATTTCATGGAGACCTTCCTGGAGACAGCCACTCGTATCGCGGACGGGATCGACCTTGACACCTTTGTGGAGCTTGCCAGTCCCGGTGCCAGTCCTGGTGACGCTTGAAAAACTTTACCTCGGTATGCCGAGTGGTATCTGTATCAAACTTGGGCCACTCCTGTTGGCCGTCACATTCATGGTTCGGTGTGGATAAGCTTGATCCACACCGAGCCGACTATCGTAGATCCAACTTTGAATTCGAATCGAATATTTTGCTCTTCTTTCGCCAAGTTTTTTTTGACACGATTTTGGCTCGTGGTTTTTGTTTGGCGTTTCTTGGTGAAGCCAATGGCAAACATGCGGAGCATGTAATTGTCAGTTGTCTTCACATCCACATGAGCCTCAATGAGGGTCTGCTAAGCCTCCGAGTGGATCTCGAGGATACACTCGAAGGAAGCTTTATACTTAGGCGATTCGGGATCGCAGCTAAGTCCCCAAGTGCGGCATCTCGTGCGCACTCGGAGTGAGTTGATAATCATGTAGTTGTCAGTTGTCTTCACATCCACATGAGCCTCAATGAGGGTCTGCTAAGCCTCCGAGTGGATCTCGAGGATACACTCGAAGGAAGCTTTTTACTTAGGCGATTCTGGATCGCAGCTAAGTCCCCGAGTGACGCATCTTGTGCGCACTCGGAGTGAGTTGATACTCATGTAGTTGTCACTTGTCTTCACATCCACATGACCCTCAATGAGGGTCTACTAAGCCTTCGAGTGGATCTCGAGGATACACTCGAAGGAAGCTTTATACTTAGGCGATTCTGGATCGCAGCTAAGTCCCCGAGTGTGGCATCTCGTGCGCACTCGGAGTGAGTTGATACTCATGTAGTTGTCAGTTGTCTTCACATCCAGATGAGCCTCAATGAGGGTCTGCTAAGCCTCCGAGTGGATCTCGAGGATACACTCGAAGGAAGCTTTTTACTTAGGTGATTCTGGACCGCAGCTAAGTCCCCGAGTGCGGCATCTCGTGCGCACTCGGAGTGAGTTGATACTCATGTAGTTGTCAGTTGTCTTCACATCCACATGAGCTTCAATGAGGGTTTGCTAAGCCTCCGAGTGGATCTCCAGGATATACTCGAAGGAAGCTTCTTACTTAGGCGATTCTGGATCGCACCTAATACCTGAATGCGGCTGTTAGTGCACACTCGGAGAGAGTTTTTTACTTAGGCGACTCTGGTTCGCAGCTAAGTCCCCGAGTGCGGCTGTTAGCGCACACTCGGAGAGAGTTTTTTACTTAGGCGACTCTGGGTCGCAGCTAAGTTCCCGAGTGCTGTTGTTAGCGCACACTCGGAGAGAGTTTTTTACTTAGGCGACTCTGGGTCGCAGCTAAGTCCCCGAGTGCGGTTGTTAGCGCACACTCGGAGAGAGTTTTTTACTTAGGCGACTCTGGGTCGCAGCTAAGTCCCCGAGTGCGGCTGTTAGCGCACACTCGGAGAGAGTTTTTACTTAGGCGACTCTGGGTCGTAGCTAAGTCCCCGAGTGCGGCTGTTAGCGCACACTCGGAGAGAGTTTTGTACTTAGGCGACTCTGGGTCGCAGCTAAGTCCCCGAGTGCTGGTGTTAGCGCACACTCGGAGAGAGTTTTTTAGTTAGGTGACTCTGGGTCGCAGCTAAGTCCCCGAGTGCGGCTGTTTGCGCCCACTCGGAGAGAGAATTTTACTTAGGCGACTCTGGGTCGCAGCTAAGTCCCCGAGTGCGGCTGTTAGCGCACACTCGGAGAGAGTTTTTTACTTAGGCGACTCTGGGTCGCAGCTACGTCCCCGAGTGCGGCTGTTAGCGCACACTCGGAGAGAGTTTTTACTTAGGCGATTCTGGATCGCAACTAAGTCCCCGAGTGCGGCTGTTAGCGCACACTCGGAGAGAGTTTTTTTAGACCGGAGTCTGCAAACGCAGAAGAATTTTGGACCTGCAAAAAATCAGTCTGCTTTGTATTACTTCAATGATACTTGTTCTTTACATTGCCTCCGTCGGCGGTCACGTGTAGAAGCGCTTCGGGAGATCTCCGTTCCATGCTCGCGGCTCGTCTGTTTCCCTGCCGAGGTTGTAGAGTCGATATGCTCCGTTGTTTACCACCTTAGAGATGATGAAGGGTCCTTCCCAGGCGGGAGCCAACTTGTGAGGCCTCTGCTGGTCCACTCGGAGCACCAGGTCACCTGCTTGGAACGTGCGACTCCTGACGTGCCACGCGTGAAAACGCCGCAGATCTTATTGATAAATTGTTGACCGAGTTAGTGCCATCTCGCGCTCTTCTTCTAGTACATCCACTCCGTCTTGCCTGGCCTGCTCCGCTTCGGCTTCGGAGAAGAGTTCGACTCGTGGAGAGTTGTGAAGCAAGTCACTCGGAAGGACTGCCTCTGCTCCATAAACGAGGAAGAACGGGGATCGCCCTGTAGATCTATTTGAAGTTGTGCGGAGGCCCCACAACATCGAAGGCAGCTCAGTGACCCATGCGCCGGCGGCATGTCCAACTTCTCGCAGGAGTCGAGGCTTCAACCCTTGAAGAATAAGTCCGTTCGCCCGCTCTGCTTGCTCGTTGCTTTGAGGGTGCGCCACAGATGCAAAATCCACTCGGATACCTTGGCCTGTGCAAAAACCTTTGAATCTGTCCGAGTCAAAGTTTGTGCCATTGTATGTGATTATGATGTGCGGGACTCCGAATCTGGAGATGATGTCTCTGACAAATTTGATGGCCGTAAGGGCGTCGAGCTTCTTGATGGGCTTGGCTTCAATCCACTTGGTGAACTTGTCGACTGCCACCAACAGATGAGTGAATCCCCCTTGGCCAGTTCTGAATGGACCGACTGTATCTAATCCCCACACTGCGAATGGCCACACAAGAGGGATTGTCTTCAGCGTAGACGTTGGCTTGTGGGACTTGTTCGAATAGAACTGACAGCCTTCGCATCGGTCGACCATATCCTTTGCCATTTCGTTCGCCTGCAACCAGAAGAAGCCAGCTCTGAATGCTTTGGCGACGATTGCTCTTGAGGAGGCATGATGGCCGCAAGTTCCCGAGTGAATCTCTTCCAGGATTAACTGTCCCTCCTCAGGGGAGATGCATCGCTGAAGGACTCCTGAAACACTTTCCTTGTACAACTGGCCATCAATGACGGTGAAGGACTTCGACCTGCGGACGATCTGCCTCGCTTGGACTTCGTCTTCTGGTAATTCTTGCCTCATGATGTATGCAATGAACGGCACAGTCCAATCGGGAATGATAGCAAGAATCTCCATGATCAAATCAACCACAGCGGGGACCTCGACTTTAGTCGGGTCTGTTGAACTCTTCGGTTGTACCGGTTCCTCTGTAAAAGGATCTTCTTTCACTGAAGGGAGATGTAGGTGCTCGAGACAGACATCACTCGGGACCGGTCTCCGACTGGATCCGAGTTTTGCCAACTCATCAGCTGCTTGGTTCTTCAGTCGTGGAACATGGTGAAGTTCCAGACCTTCAAACTTCTTCTCGAGCTTCCTTACTGCGTTGCAATATGCAGTCATGGTGGGGTTCCTGACATCCCACTCCTTCATCACTTGATTAACCACCAAATCTGAATCGCCATAGACCATCAGGAGACGGACGCCGAGTGTGATGGCCATGCGCAATCCGTAAAGGAGAGCTTCATACTCTGCCTCATTGTTGGAAGAATCGAAATGTATCTGCAACACATACTTAAGCTTATCACCTTTTGGTGATATGATCACTACGCCAGCGTCGGAGCGATTCAGCATCTTGGACCCATCGAAGAACATAGTCCAATGAGCCGAGCAGATGTGAGTCGGTTGCTGTTGTTCTACCCATTCTGCTATGAAGTCAGCCAAAGCTTGAGACTTTATAGCCTTCTTGGCTTCAAACTTGATGTCGTAGTATAACATCTCCATAGCCCACTTCGCCACTCGGCCTGATGCGTCTCGATTGTGGAGGATTTCCGACAACGGAGCATCAGAAACGACAAACACCGAGTGGTCTTGGAAATAGTGAGCCACCTTCTTTGCAGTCATGTAGATCCTATAAATAAGCTTTTGATAATGGGGATACCTCTGCTTGGAAGGAGTCAGGACTTCGGAGACATAATATACTGGCCGCTGAACCTTCTACGCTTTGCCTTCTTCTTCACGTTCGACTATGAGAACAGTGCTGACGACTTGATTTGTAGCCGCGATGTATAGAAGAAGGGGTTCTTTACTGAGCGGGGCAGTAAGAACCGGCTGGGTGGAAATCAGGGCTTTGAGGTCGTCGAATGCAATCTGGGCTTCGTCTGTCCACTCGAAAGTATCTGATTTCTTCATGAGTCGGTACAAAGGTAATGCCTTCACGCCGAGTAGAGCGATAAACCTGCTCAAAGCCGCTAGGCAACCTGTGAGCCTTTGAACATCATGTATTCTAACCAGCCGGTCCATTCGGACGATGGTCCCGATCTTTTCGGGGTTGACATCGATTCCTCGTTCGGAAACGAAGAAACCGAGTAACTTTCCGCTGGGAACACCGAATGAACACTTGGCAGGGTTGAGCTTGATATCGTACCTACGAAGGTTGGCGAATGTTTCTCCCAAGTCAGTCAGCAGGTCGGAACCTTTGCGTGACTTGACTACAATATCATCCATATATGCCTCCACATTTCGACCGATCTGGTCAAGGATGCATTTCTGGATCATGCGCATAAAAGTTGCTCCTGCATTCTTCAAACCGAATGGCATAGTGATGTAGCAGAAACACCCGAATGGGGTGATGAAGGCTGTTTTTAATTCATCCGGATCATACAGACGGATCTGATGATGGCCCGAATAGGCATCAAGGAATGATAAACGCTCGCAACCCGCAGTCGAATCGACAATTTGATCAATGCGGGGGAGCGGGAAATGATCTTTCGGGCAGACCTTATTGAGATGCTTGAAGTCGATGCACATACGGAGGGACTTGTCCTTCTTGGGCACCATGACAACATTGGCGAGCCACTCGGAGTGGTGTACCTCGAGAGTGAAGTTAGGTGCCAAAAGCTTAGCCACCACCTCTCCGATTGCCTTCCTTTTGTGCGCGGCGGACCGACGCAGGCGTTCTCGGACGGGCCGAGCGGTAGGATCCACATGTAGTCGGTGCTCAGCCAACTCCCTGGGTACACCTTGCATGTCAGCGGGCTGCCATGCGAAAATGTCCCAGTTCTCACGGAGGAATTGGATGAGCTTGGCTTCCTATTTTGGATCAAGGGTGGTGGAGATGTTCGTCGGGGCGGCGGAGTCGTCCGTCGGGTGGATGCAGACTTTCTTCGTGTCGCCCGCCGACTGGAATCCGGACACCGAAGCTGGCTTCTTTGAACGCATCAAGTCAGCGGGGTCGGCCGTCTTCTTGTACTCATCCAGCTCGAGGATAGCCATCTGCTGATCGGCAATCCGCGACCCCTGCTGCAGACACTCGTCGGCCCGCTGCCGATTGCCTGTGATGGTGATCACACCTTTGGGACCCGGCATCTTCAGCTTCAAATACACGTAACATGGATGGGCCATGAAACGTGCATATGCCGGATGACCTAGAATTGCATGGTATGCACTTTAGAAGTCCACCACCTCGAATGTCAGCTTTTCCTTGCGGAAGTTCTTGTCGGAGCCGAAAACGACGTCCAACGCGATCTGGCCGAGTGTCTTGGCCTTTCGTCCTGGGACGACTCCGTGGAACTGCATGCTGCTCTCGCTAAGTTTGGACATCGGAATGCCCATCCCCTTGAGAGTGTCAGCGTACATGATGTTCAAGCCGCTGCCGCCATCCATGAGGACTTTGCTCAGTCGGACTCCTTCCACCATCGGGTCGACTACCAGAGCCTGCCTCCCCGGGGTGGGCACGAGTGCTGGATGATCCAACTGATGAAAGGTGATCGCAGTCTGAGACCATTTGAGGAACGTGGGGTTGGTCGGGGTGGCCATGTTCACCTCCTGTTCACCAGCTTCAGTCGACTCTTGCTTTCCACGTCAGCAAAAATCATTAGTGTTGCATGGACTTGGGGGAATGGATCCTCCTTCTCCTCATGATCCTTTTCGTTGTCCTTTTCACTCGGCTGCCCTTCGCCGAACCCTTGGATCAGGAGGCGACATTACCGAGTGGTGTGCTTCGGGAATATGGAGTTTCCTTCTTCATCCATCTTCATGTGGATTGGACATGGCTGATACAGGATGGAGTTCCCGAACTGCTTCTTCTTAGGGGTGAACTGATCTTTCCCCTTGCCCTGGAACTTGGTATTTGTAACGGCAGCTGCCTCTGCCTGCGGAGTGGACGGAGCTTTCTGCTTTTGCTTCGAATTGTTGTTCCCATCTCCGTCGGCCATTGCCTTGTGCTTGCCGCTACGTATGCGGTCCTCTTCTTCGCCATTTGCATAGCATGCGGCTATCTCCATCATCTTGCTCATGGAGATGTCGCCAGTCCGACCGAACTTCAGGTACAGATATCTGTACCGCACGCCTGCCTTTAATGCGCAGACTGCTTGATGCTCTGTGACGTTCTCCACCGTGTGGTAGAGGGTCGTCCAGCGCTGGATGAAATCGCGCAGGGGCTCATTCTGCTTCTGGACGCAGTGCTGGTGCTCCACGAGACCAGCAGGGCGTTTGCACGTGCCCTCGAAGGTCCTGATGAACACTCGGGACAGATCTGCCCAGCTATAGATGCTTGATGGAGCCAACTGATTCAGCCACGCTCGTGCTGAGCCGTCGAGCATCAGGGGGAGATGATGGTCCTGCTTCCACTCGGACGGTCTCTATCATGACCATCACGGTGGGCTCGACTACTGTCGACCTTCCTCTGGGCGATGTGCCCTCTTGCGTCGGGCCTTGGATCATACGTGTCACTGACTAACGCCGATCATCATGATGTCGTGGCCCGTAAGGCCCACCCCTCGGAGGGGTGCGTGAACGACGACGATCTTCGGGATTCGTGGAACAGCTGCCCCCTCTGCGTCGCTGATGAGAGTGGGGGATGTAAACCGACCGATGCGTGTTCGCGTGAACAGAACTATTGTGGATCCTATTGTGCGACTGGGAGACCGCCGAATACTGCTGCTGCGCCGTATGCAACAGGGCACGGATCTGCTCGATCCCTCTACCAGCCTCCGAATCAGTCGGTTGGAGGGAATCATCTATCTTGGCCGAGGCAGCCAGGTTGAGGACGGGTGTACGGAACACCTCGATGTTGCTCTGACGAGTGCGTCGACTGGCAGAACGGTGGTGTTGACGGCGAGCGCCGGACGATTCACCAACCTCGTGCTCGTTCCGGCCAGTCCGGTGGGGACTTTCATGGTAATTTTCCATGAGAACTTCGGCTGCAGGCCCGCGACCCAAGTACTCGGAAGGTAACTCAGTCGGAACTGAGTCCAAGCACTGGGACGGCGGCGCGACCACAACCGACTCGAGGACCGCCACTTGAGAGGACGCGTTCTGGCGTGCCTGGGCGTGTCCCACCCAACGCTGGAGCCGGGGACAGCGGGACCGCTTGTTGCGGCGCGTGACGGGGGCCGACTGCTGGAGAAGAAGGACGCCGCGGGCACCGGCACGGAAGTGCGTAGCCCCGCGACTGGGGAGCGCCTTGACGTTGAGAGACGCATCCCGAAGCCATGCCAAATCGTTGACGATGAAGGAGAGTGCGCCGAAGAGGATCTCCCGACCCATGCATAAATCTCCACCGGACGACATGATGAAAAGATGAAGCTGCAAACTTGCCGGAAGTCGCTTAGACGCCTGCCCCAGGTGGGCGCCAACTGTCGTGGGTATAAGTCTGACAGTAGATGTGTAGGGTATGAAAGGATGGGCAGAGCCTTAGCTACGGTGAGGTTGTATGAGATCAGGCCCCTCTACGGTGGAGGTAAAAGCCCTACGTCTCAGTGCTCTTGGGAGCTTAGTGTCGAGTGGAATATAGGATTACAGTAAATGCCAACCCCTGCACCAGTCGGGAAGGGCGGCTTATATAGAGTGCGCTGCCCTTCACAACGGCCCGGTGGACAGGGGTGGAGTAGTGGCGAATAAATGCCTACGTTACAGGTAACGTATGCCTTAAATGCTAATAATGGTGTATGAAAACATATGACCGTTTTCCTCCTCGGAGGTTACAATGTACAGAGTGGAATTCAGTCGGTACGATAAATATGCTCCGAATGCTCGTCGCCGACTGGATGATGGGGGTCCTTAGTTCAGTCGGAACTATCTAAGGGCCTTGCCCTCTATGAAGGGTAGTCCTTGGGTAGGACCTATAGGGCAGGCCTATGACCCTACCCTAGGACTATAACCCCATCAACAACCAACACAATTATCTAGGTGGTCCCTAGAAGCATCGGTTAGTCCATTATAAAATATATCAAGTATTTCATTTTTCTTAAGAGGATGATCAAGCAAAGCATTCAGTAATTGGAGAAGCCTCCTCAAGCTTGTGGGAGACTCACTTCTTCAATTTTCACAAAGTTCAATATTTCTTATAAGGCAGCTTATTTCTTTTGAACAGGAAAATATTTTTCTGAGAAGTAGTAAATCATATCCTGGGGACTGCGCACACAACCAGGAGTAAGAGCATTGTAGCAAATCTTAGCATAACCCTATAATGAGAATGAAATAATTTGAGGATATAGTAGTAGCGAATTTTCTCATCATTGGTGAATAGGGGGCTATGTCATTTATCTTAGTGAGATGTGCCAACAAACTTTCATTTTCATAGACATCAAAAGGATCACATTCAACCAGAGTGATTACCTCGGGGTCGACAAAGAATTCGTAATCATTATCATAACAAAGATAGGTGAAGTAGCAAACTTAGGATCATATTTCATTCTAGCATTCAAGGTTTTTTCCTTCAACTTGCATAGTAGTTTTTTTACGATCTTCTATATCTTTACAAGCAAGAAAGTCTCTAGCAATTTCTTCATCCATAATATAACCTTCAGGTATTTCAGGTATTTCTGTTCTAGGATATTCGTGGCTAAAAGGTATTTCAATATTTGAGTACCAAAGACTTCATGAGTATCAATAGTGTCATCAATTTAAGTATGCTCAATTTCCATAGCTCTAGCAAGTTGTTCATCAAGAAATTCACCTAGTGGCGCAGTTTCATCAAGCAAGGTACTAGCATCGTCATAAGCATCATTCATAGCAGATGTAGCATCATCAATTACTTGCGACATATCAGGATTAATAGCATGTGGTGGTGGTGTTGCAAGTCTATTCAAAACAAAGGATGAATCAAGTGCAGTGCTAGATGGCAGTTCCAAGTGACTCATAGATATTTCAGATTCTTCATAGTGATTAATAAATAGATATCCCAAGTGACTTAGTAAATAGAGCTATGATCCCCGACAACGTTGCGAGAAAACGTTCTTGATAACCCACAAGTATATGGGATCGCGATAGTTTTCGAGGGTAGATTATTCAACCCAAATTTATAGATTTGACACAAGGGGAGCCAAAGAATAATTGCAGGTATTAGCAGCTGAGTTTTCAATTCATCATACATGCGGATTTAGTATCTGCAGCACAGTGATCAGTAACACAGTAATATGATAGTTTTGATAGTAGTGGTAACAATAGCAGTAGTAAAGGTAACCGTGTGGCAGTTTTGTAGCAGTTGTATCAACAGTAGCAACAATAGTAAGTTAGCAAGCACAATATGTGGAAAACTCGTTGGCACTGGATCGGTGGTTTGGCTAGATAATATTCATCATATATTAGTCACAACATAGGGCGACACAGAACTAGCTCCCGTTCATCGATATATTGTACGCATGTATTCCGTAAATAGTCATACGTCCTTATGGAAAAGAACTTGCATGCCATATTTTATCCTACCCTCCCATGGAAGCGGGTTCCGTAAGGAAACTAAGGGATATTAAGGCCTCCTTTTAATAGAGAACCGGAAGAAAGCATTAACACATAGTGAATAGATGAACTCCGCAAACTACGTTAATCACCGGAAAGAATCCCAATTATTGTCACTCTGGGGTATGTGAATCCTAACACGTAGTAGGTGCTTATAAGTTGCAAGATCGGATCATGAACATAGATATAATGGTGAAAACATAAATGGTTCATATATGAAATCATGGCACTCGGGCCCTAGTGACAAGCATTAAGCATAACAAAGTCATAGGAACATCTATCTCTGAACATAGTGGATACTAGGGATCAAGCCCTAATAAAACTAATTTGATTACATGATGAATCACATCCAACTCTTCAGCGACCAGCAAGCCTACGAAGTACTCACTCCCGATGGTGATCATCATGGAATTGGTGATGGAGGAGGGTTGCTAATGACGAAGACTGAAGATTTCCCTCTCTGGAGCCCCAAATGACTGCAGATTAGGCCTCCCAATGAAGAACAGGAGGTGGCAGCGGCTCCGCATCGTGAAATGCGATGAACCTTCCTCTTTGATTTTTTCTCTGAAAATAGGAGCTTATGTGGGACCCACTCCACACCAGGTCGCGCCAGGGGGCCTCACGCGTCGTGATGTCTAGTGCGCTGCTGTGGCAACCCCTCCGGTGGATCTTGGTTCCAATATTTGTCATATATTCCAAAAAATAACTCCAAAAAGTTTCGTTCCATTATGAGAACTTTTATTTCTGCAGAAAAACAACACCATGGTAGTTCTGCTGAAAACAACACTAGTCCGGGTTAGTTTCATTCAAATCATGCAAATTAGATTCCAAAACAAGAGCAAAAGCATTAGGAAAAGTACATTCGATGGAGACATATCAACGTGATGGATCCATTCCCCCTCTATTCGGTGATTGTTGTGGCCTCCTCTCTAGAAAACCACCGGCGACACAACCATCACGCTCTCATCTCCCTCTTTCTCTCTCTCTCTTTAACCCTCATAGTGGGTCCCCATTGTTAGCATCTCTCTCTCTCTCGCCCGAACCGATATAAGTGGAGGCAACCGGTGAAAATATACCTTCGACGTAGCCTCCTCTAGAATTTCTTATATTCTATTTAAATTCAAATATTTTGACCAAACTTTGACTAGCTCTAAATTTTAAACCATAAGTCCAATTGAGTTAATTCTTTTTTTCATTAGTTTTGTTTTGAGCTAACCTTTCTGCCTATAATTTTTTGAATTTTCCTTTATGTGTAGAAAATCAAGTGTAATAAAATGCTTTATGTGACATTTTAATTTTTTATTTAAATTAGTTCTAGAAGAAAATAATTACCTTCCAGAGGACCAGGAGTATTGTGACACTCTTGTGAACTAAGGCAAGCAACAACATTCATTTGCAAGGATGGCATTGCAATGGCAATTGTTTAGTTGAATTAAAAGATCATTTCATATGCATAATTAATTAATAAACTATTATATTATGCTGAAAATGATCCACTCATTTCATGTCATTCTAGTATGCTAGTCATGTAGAACTCATGATCCTTGCCATGGTGACATTGATGCAATAGCTTCTTATGCTCATATTGTTGTACTGCATATGGCTGAATTTTCATTATGATTCGTGCACAAGTTATGGCTCGAATCATTTTATGGCTCAAATCATTTTATTTACAAGTTAAATCAGATGGTAATTCAACTTGAACAATCTGTTGATCGAGTCATGGTTCCATTGAATCAAGGTCACTAGTGCGAGGACACATGCGTGGATGGGAGGCCCTACTGTCGTCTATTGTCAAGCCTCTTGTCGGTGCCTCCAATGAGGGAAGGTTGTGTGCTTGTGCTACCCTGGCCCGGTGGGTAGGCTTAACCTTGTGTAACCATAGTTGTATGGTACCGATGTCCCCTTTTGGGACAACTTTGTTGTGGAACGACGATAGCAGCCACAAAGGTGGTGGATGTCACGAGTTGACATCAGGGTCACCCATGACATAGCCCAATGGGGAGTTTGTCGGATTGACCGGGAGAGTATCATGCAAGAGGTTGGTTTTTCGAAATGTAGTTGGTCTGCCCGAATGGCAGTATGAGGACAAGAGTTCTGTGGCATGGGTACAGTGTAATAACCTCTGTAGAGTGTATAATCTATTGATAGTCTCGCCCTCGGTCATGAACATAGTTCGTAGTAGGTCACACTATAGGTTGGCACTAAAAAATAACCGTCACACTTAAACTATTTTGGTATGGCACAAGGCGGTCATTGAGAATCACGATGGTAACACTACTGCAAGAAAGTCCAAATACGACACATCAATGAGAGACCCTTCAACCAAACTATGTCCGATCGAGCCATCACAAATGGTATAGTTATAGCTCCGCCACCAATAAAGAAAACTATGTGCAATGACTCGTCCATCGGGCATGTTCGAGATGAGACTAGCGTGTGTGATGCAGGCAATATAGTTGGTTCTTATGAATTATTTGGGATTATACAAAATAACACAAACGATTCACAAAATACATATGTGTACAAAGTACGAAATACAGTTCACTCGGACAAACATTTTGCGTTGATCTAGCTAGAATACAAACGAGTTAGCATAACAACGTGTGTGTGATACCGGACAAATTGTACATACATCAAATTTTTGTGGGAAGACCAATAATAACCCAACGATTCATCTAGACAAGTTGTGTGTGTTCTGGGCACAGGGTTGCTACCAGACATTTGTCAGCGATTGATCAAATCATTACCGACGCTACATTTGAAAGTGTCGTTTGCGTGTATTTATATGACATACGTTTTATTATTATGACCCGTTTGCCTGGGCATCATCCTGTTCTCCTCTCTCATGTCTTGTCACCGCCACTACAAGAAAAATGTCCACTAACGACCTTCTGCCAGTGAGACTCCAAGAATTGGTCGTAAATCTACGACCATTTGAGACCAATTGGTCGTAAGCTGTCCGGAGGGGTCCTAACCCAAAAACTAACGTCCATTTTCATCAGAAAGGTCGTAACTTCCTTACTGGAAATGGTCGTAAAGCGGATAGCCCTGTTCCTATGCCTAATTTGTACCTAATTACGACCAATATAGATGGTCATAGCTACGACTAGTTGCTACATCATCAGTTTTGCCTACGTGTCATGTCCATGTGTGAATTTTTGCCTAGTTTGTGAAGCAACCTACTATTCCGACATTCCAAAAATTCTCGAAAAATTCTGATAAATACTTTGGATCATATATTCCTCAAATATGTGAAAGCCCTTCCTTCCATAGTTCAAAAATAATTCAGTAATATTCATTTTCCTATTGTGTTCAGAATAGCACTTTATGAAGGAAGTGCTATTTCTGTTTCTTTGATTACCCTCAAATTTTTTGGGAAATCTTTCCTATCCAAATCATTGTCTCATGAAAACGTTTGTAACCATTAGCCTATTAAATATTTCTCAGCAAATTTCCAAAGTTTGTGTTCAGCTAACAGCTTTGTGAAGGAAGTACTAGATAGGAATATCCTGATGAGTTGAATTTTTTCCACATCTTCTATGTGCCCAAAACATAGCTCTCCACAAAATTTTAGCCCCATCTAACAATCCATGTGAGCTCATCATCCAATCTCTGTTTCTGGTAATATTTCCAGTTTGTGAAGCAACTACATTTTATATTGCTTTATAGTTGATGAAAATTTACCATGTAATATGTCACATCCCTGATCCCCATTAGGGTTTAGCAAGTTTGAGCTCATGTTTTCTTCCATTGCATCTTAAGAATTTCAATTGCACTCAAGGAAGGAAATGAAATCAAAGCAAAACCTCAACAAACTCTATATTCAAAAGAAAACCAAAGGAGTGCCAAATCAATGAACCCAAAATGGCCTTCATAAAAGTTCAATATTTTAGATAAATGTTGAAAACAAGATATCAGAGGTGAAACATATTTTCAAAATACTTTTGGCATTTTAAATTTAAGTTAAAAGCTACTGAAATCAATTATATATTTGATTTCAAATATTTCAAAGTTTCCAAACATGTTGAAAACTTTATATGTGGTTGGACATATTCCAACTAACACTCTAGTATTCTTCAAACTATTTTAGAATTAGTTTGGAGCCAAAAATAAAATGAAACAAATGTCAGAAAGAATAAAACAGAAACAGATAAGAAAAGAAATAAGAAAACCCTATCTAACGCTTACCTGAGGCCCAGCCCACCCCGACGCGTGCGTCTTCCTCATGCCAGCGAGCAGCAGGAGGTGGTCGCCGCTCGTTCCGGCGCGGCCACACACCTGTGCGTCTGCCTGGACCTCCCTCATGCGCTGGAGAGGAGCGATAAGGCCTCCGGGATCCATTCCCGACCTCATCCTCTCCCCATTCAATCTCTCTCCTCTCTTTCCACCTCGGCCGCCATGACCGCGAGCTCAAGCTCGAACTAGCCATCGCTCCGGCCGTCCTTCACCGCCCCTGAGAGTGTTGTTCGCTCCACCTCATCGAGTTGGTCGTCTCTGCCAAAGGAAAGAAGCCCCCGAGCCCTGCATCGCTGGATCTCCATCGTCTTCTTCCTCGGCTCACCGACGTTCACCACCGCCGTTCTCCGTCCTCAGGCCGTCCCCGAGCCCGCTTTCGATGCTGCTGCACTCCCTCTGAGCTCAGGGTGCCTTCCCCCTTGTTTCCCCTCTCGATTTCAAGCTCTAGGCTTAGTTTCACCAGAGCCCGACGAGGACCGCCGCGGTAGCTCGTCGCCGGTGGCCCTACGGTGACCGGTTGGTCCATCCGAGGCCTGCAATGGCTCCAGCTCGTCGCGTAGATGCTCTAGGAGCCCAGCCCCATGCGAAATGCCCTCTGTTTCGATGACCTCGACGACGGCCGAGCTTCGGCCGCCGCCAAGCTCGTCCCCGGCGTCGATTCCGGCCACCCCAGCCCCTGGGGTTTGCTCCATCGTGCGCGCCGTCGAGTGGCCCTTCTTCCTGTCGTGCTTTTGGTCGTCGGAGATGCGTTTCCGAGCCCCTCCGCCGTCTCTGGTGCTGCCGGAGGCTCACCGCCGGCGAGATCGACCTCGTCGCCGGTGGGTTCTTCCCCCCTGAGTCTATGAGAGGTGGGGCCAGCCCCTGTCTAATTAAGTTTAATAAAAAAATATAATTTGTTTAATTAACTTAAACAGACACTGACACGTGGGTCGTACTCAGTTAATTAGCTAATTAAGTTAAATTTAAACTAAAAACTGGCCAAAGTCACTGACTAGTGGGTCCCACTGGTCAGGTTTGACTTTCAACGGCCAGTTGGACCTGCTGATGTCATGCTGATGCAATAAAGCCTTTTCCGTTTAAAAATAATTCCAGAATAAGTTCAAAACTTTGGAAATTCATAGAAAATTGAATATAACTCCAAATTTGACAAATAATATATGTAGAAGGATCAGAAAAATTCAAGGAATCCAATGGTGCTATTTTCATGCATGAAAAACAAAATTATGAAACAGGATCAGGTCAAATCAATTAAAAGAATTTGCTAAATTATAATTCAAATGATATTTGAATTATGATTTCAAATTAAGATCACCCAAAAGGTTCTGTTAGTCATCTCAAACCATGCTACATTGCATTTCATGCATCATTTTGTTGCATATGTTTGATATTGATTGATTGTTGTTACTCCGGTAGACTCCACCCCTCCGGATACGACTGATTATCCGAGTGACGGATATCACCCCTCTGCTGAGCAACAAGGCAAGCAACCATTTTGATCATCCCGATAAATCCCATGTTCTCGCTCCTGCTCTTACTTATTGCATTAGGTTAAAAATGATTTCAATACTTTTACCACGTTAGTTGAACCCACTTCCTTTGCATGACCTGTCCTTGTCACAGTAAATAGCTGAACCTTGAACCTAGCATACCTGATAGATGCTTGAGCCCTGATATGCCTTATCCTGGTATGCATGCTATGCTTAGAGTTGTGTATGGTATGTCGTCTGGATGATGAACAGGATCGTGAGAATGTGTTCACTTAGTAAAGGTTGTGCGTTGAGCATGATTTGGTAAAAGTACCGGTGAAAGGCTATGTAGGAGTACATGGCGGGTTGTTTCATTGGAACCGTCCTTAGGAACTAAGTTCCGTGTATGTAATCCAAGTCAAGATACTACCACATGCTGGGCCCTGAAATATGACCCCGCTCGACTTATTATTCGCCTAGTACTCGGTCCAGGAGTTGCAAGTAGTTTCTGGTGTTTATAGTCATGCTGGAGGCCGTGCGTAGCACTGACCTTAGAGGTGGGCTATGATGCGGTAGGCAGTGGCACGGTGTACCAACATTACTGGAAATCAGTATTTTGCCATCTGCCTAGTCTTTGCCGTCTACTAGCTGATGGCAAAGATTGTATTTGCCGTTAGCTTCAGCAAAACAGACGGCACAGTACTGGCTGATGGCATACAGTCTTTTTGCCATCTGTCACCTCTTTGTCGTCTGCTAGCGGATGACAAATAGTCCAGAGGCAGACGGCAAAGATGTAGATAGGCCCACCTGACCGCAGGGTGGCTAGGTCAAACAGGAGTCGGACCTTTGCAGTCTGCTAGCGGACGGCAAAGAGTCCGGAGGCAGACGGCAAAGAGTCTAGACTCTTTGCCGTCCGTCGGCAGACGGCAAAGCGCTAACTCCATTAACGGCTCCTTCCCGCCCACCCCGCCCCTCTCTCTCTGTGTAACGGCTCATCCCCGCGCGCCCCTCGCTCTCTCTCCCCACCCCGCGCGCTCCTCTCTCGGTAACGGCCGCCAGGACCACCATCGCACCGCCGCCCCCGTCGCGTCGCCGCCCCTGCCGCCGCCCCTGTCGGCCCTGTTGCCCCCGCCGCCGCCCCTCTCTCTCTCCCCACCTCGCCCCTGCTGCAACTGCCGCTGCCCCACCACCGTCGCGCCGCCTCACATGGCGCCCCCGGCGCCGCCCCGCCACCCCCGCCACCCCGACCCCTCCACAGCCGCCCCTCTCGGTGAGCCCCCACACCCCCACCCCCACCCCCCACTCGCATTATTTTCTACTAGTTTTATTATTTTTTAGTAGTTTTAGTAGTTGTTATTGTTAGTAGTTTTAGTGGTAGATTTAGTTAGGTTAGTAGTTTTAGTTAGGTTAGTAGTTTTAGTTAGGTTAGTAGATTTAGTTAGGAGGAGAAGAGGAGAAGAGGAGGAGGAGGAGGACAAGAAGAGGAGAATAAGAAGAGGAGTAGGAGGAGTAGGAGGAGGAGAAGAAAAAGAAGAAGAGGAGGAGAAGAAAAAAATAAGAAGGAGAAGAAGAAGAAAAAGAAGAAGAAGAGAAGAAAAAAATAAGAAGGAGAAGAAGTAAAGAAGAAGAGAAGAAGAAGAGAATAAGAAAAAAATAAGAAGGAGAAGAAGAGAAAAAAGAACCTTGGTTAGCTCATGAATATTATATACTTAGCTTGTTTTCCTCTAAAATGACATAATTGGAATATTTGTGTTGATCGGGTGGATTTACATGTGATAGTTGTCTCGTCACTGTGAGGTCTGCTGTGAGAAGACCTGCCCGTGCGTTGTACGAGCTCCGCCCCTGCATTCGTGGGTCAATACAAATTTCATCTCCTCCCCGCCCCTTCATTTACTATGGCTCGGTTTCCGGATGAAACTTTCTAGATTTAGGTAATTCAATTAATTTATCAGTATGCGTGACCAGTATGCGTCTCCCGTTCGAAAGGGCGACATCTATAAATATGCATGTCTTTGCATATTTATAACCGCCATCCTTTCGAATTGTCCAACATTATCCATGGACAGCCCGAGTATGTGTAGATTGGGTTCGTTTTCCCGTATGCTTTGCTCTGGATCCGATGCGGAATTTCGTCAGTGCCTCCCTGTTGTTCTCCGGTTGCACATCCTCTCTGTTTATTGCGGAGACGTGTATCAGGAGAACAGCGGGGAGGTGCTTCCGAAATTTTGCGTTGGATCCGGAGCAGAGCATGGGAAAACGAACCCAATCTACACATACTCGGGTGGGATTAGGACCTATCTTTACCTATTAGCGTGTAGGTTGCCTGGACATAATAAAAATGGCGAACCTGATTAACTGTTGAATATAAATGCTAAATTATATATAAATATATTTCTTCTATCTTTAGTAGCTATGCAAGATGAGTGATCGTCCATGGATGTATACCGGTCACCCTAGTCAGAAAGAGATGACGAAAGAATGGTTTTTAAAAACAAAGGAATTTGTGAAAGCCGCATTCGCAAATGGCCAGGAAAGAAACTATTGCCCCTGTCCTGGATGCGACAACTATAAAAAGACGACAGAGGCTGTAATGATTAAACACCTGCAGAAGAGGGGTTTTAATCCTAATTATACGGTGTGGACATTCCATGGTGAGTCTATACAACGCACAAGAGCTGAGGTGGTCCGTCGTCGCACGGACGAGCATGGTACTGGGATCGAAGACATGGTGCAAGACTTTGATGATGCTCGGGATTCGGAAGATGAGATGGAGGAATGTGCAAAGGCCTTTATGAAATGTTGGACTCTTCAAAACGTCCTCTCCATGAGCACATTGAGCTCTGTCAGCTGGATGCAATTGCACAAGTAATGGCTCTGAAGGCTCAGTTCAACTTGGGAAGAGAATGCTACGACGCAATGATGACACTATTTGGACGTTTCCTACCCAAAGGCCATGTCATGCCTGCAAACCTGTACCAGTCGGACAAAATACTTCGTGTACTTATGAGAAGATAGATGCATGTGAGAAAGGATGTGTCTTATTTAGGAAGGTGTATGCACACTTGGACTATTGTCCCAATTGCGAGTCTTGCAGGTATCTTGTGGTATACAACAGTATGGGTGAGAAGAGGCAGACCAAAATCCCAGTTAGTGTTCTTCGGTATATGCCAATCGTACCAAGACTTCAAAGTCTTTTCATGGTCGAAGAGACAGCAAGACAGATGACATGGCACAAATTGGGCAAAAGAACCGAACTAGATGCGGATGGGAATAAGATGATGGCACACACATCGGATGGGTAAGCGTGGAAACATTTCGATGGATTGCATCAGGATAAAGCGGCAGATCCAAGGAATCCTCGAGTCTGCGCTGCCACGGATGGTTTTAATCCCTTCGGCATGACGGCAACCCAATACAGTTTTTGTCCTGTATTTGTCATTCCACTCAATCTCCCCCCCCCCCCCCCGGGCAGATTATGCAAAGAAAGAACATATTTCTGACGTTGATAATTCCAGGGCCCAATTGTCCGGGGAAGAATATGAATGTGTACCTGCAACCGCTTAAGGATGAATTGGAAGAAGCTTGGGAAAATGGGGTCAAGACATACGATGCCGCTAGAAAAGAAAACTTCAAAATGCATGTGTGGTACATGTACTCTATGCATGACTTGCCAGCGTATGTGCTATTCTCTGGATGGTGTGTGCATGGAAGGTTCCCATGCCCCCAATGCAAGGCAGCTCTTCAGTTTCATTGGTTGCAGGAGGGTCGGAAGTATTCTTGCTTTGACTTGCATAGACAGTTCCTGGATCCTGACCATCAATTCAGAAAAGACAAGAAGAACTTTACCAAAGGGAAAGTTGTCAAAAACTTGGCACCACCTGCGTTCACAGGCCAACAGATCCTGGATCAGTTAAACGCCCTCGAGCCTGATCCAGAGCGTCCAGGGTATTTCAAGGGGTATAATTCAAAACATGCCTGGACTCACAAGCCATGCTTCCGGGATCTGCCTTACTTCAAAGACCTCCTTCTTCCACACAATATCGACATGATGCACACTGAAAAGAATATCGGAGAGGCTATTTTTGGTACATTGTTCGACATAGATGGGAAGACAAAGGATAATATTAAGGCTAGAGTCGATCAAGAGACACTATGTCATAGACCGTTACAAAACATGCGAGAAGGCAAAGGAAAGCAGAAGTGGTCGAAGCCAAAGGCCTGGTTCAATCTTGGAAGGCCAGCTATGAGGGAAATTATCTTGTGGGTCAAAATGCACTTGATGTTCCCCGATGGGTATGCAACGAATCTAAAGAGGGGAGCGAGTCTTGAAAAATTAAAAATCTTTGGTCTCAAGAGTCATGATTGACACATATGGCTAGAGCGGGTAATGCGGGTGATGTTACGTGGCTTTATTCCGGAGGATGAATGGCTAGTACTGGCGGAGCTGAGCTATTTCTTCCGTGTTCTTTGTGCGAAAGAATTGTCGCCTGGCGTGGTAGAAGACATGGAGGAGTTTGCACCGGAGTTGTTGTGCAAGTTAGAGAAGATCTTTCCATCGGGCTTCTTTAATCCAATGCAGCATTTGATTTTACATCTACCGACCGAGGCAAGATTGGTTGGGCCCGTGCAAGATCGTTGGTGCTATGCAACTGAGAGGATGCAGAAGACCCTTCGAGTTAAATGTAAAGATAGGCGTAGAATTGAAGCATCGATGGCTGAGGCATTCATTACTGAGGAGGTGGCAAACTTTGTAACAGCACAGTACGAAGCCAAAAATCATCATTTGCATAATCCGAAGCCTCGGCACAATGATGGAGACCCTAAAAAAGGTGGGTCCAACCTCATCCTATTCAAAGGGAAGCTCGCACCAGTCGGTGCTTCGAAACCAATAAGGCTGGATATCGAAGAATGGCGGAACATTTCGTTGTATATCTTCAACAACCTAACAGAAGTGCGGCCGTACATCGAGTGAGTTCTCGGCACATTTTCCCGTAACTTCTAATTCATTTGAACTGCTCTTATTCCCGGATATTTCAAACAGTCGTTACGTCGTCAAATTCTCGGATGGAGCGGTGATTGAAAATGATTCCGTCGAAGAGTATGAGCTTCTGTCAAAGACAGGAGGCGGCTATCCCGGTTTCATCTCTTGGTTCAAACAAACGGTAATTATCAATAATGGACCATTTCATTCTTGGTCTAACTTGCGGCTAATGCAACAACCGTTTCGTATTAAAGTTGTAGGCTAATTCAGAGTCTATGGACGCCGAATTGAGACAAGTCGCTAATGGTTTTGACTATAAGGTCCGTTCATTTGAGAAATACAACATCAACGGGTATCTCTTTCGTACCTTTGGCAAAGAGCTATCTATGCCTGACCGGAAATCTACAAATTGTGGTGTCTCTGCTATCGGCGAAGGTGTTATCGAGTATTATGGAAGAGTTGAAGCAATTTATGAACTTCAATTCTATGCTGAAAACCCACCGAACGTCGTAGTCTTCAAATGTTATTGGTTCCAGCCGAAAAAGACTAGAGGGACTCATGAACATATATGACTAGTCGAAATCAATCCAAACACCCATTTAGATGTTCCCGATGTCTATATTACGGCTCAACAGGCGACCCAAGTTTTCTATCTATCGTGGGTATGCCAAACGGATAAGAATCTGGAAGGTTGGTATGTTGTTTATGAAGTGCCGCCACATGTCAGACCACCTCTCCCAAATGAACAGGATTATGAACCTCACATTAACCCAGACACATATGATGGAGAATTCTTCCAAGAAGCACGTCTTTCCAAGAAACGTTTCAAGAACCGGCGTGCTTCATCCAAGAACATGGAAGTACACAGCGACAATGAATCTGACTCCAGCCCTGAGCCGAAACCAGAAGACCTGGAACTCGTAGAGGTTACTGATGCGGATGACCTGTCAATGCTTCAACGATTAAAGGAAGGTCTTTCACAACTTCACGCCGTTGAACCCGATGAGCACGTTATTCACGAAGACATGCGTGATAGTGATGATGATGATGCATTTATTGATGATGATTATTAGTTTGTAAGATTCACAACTTAAATTATATATATTTTCATCTTTATTATTCATGTACATATTATTATTCATGTCAGTCATTCAATTTTTTTATGTTGTACTAATTTCTTTTAATCTTTATCATGGCAGGTGTTGAAAGATGGTGGGCGCGGGTCCACAGCGCTCGACGGGTTCTTCCCAGGCGCCCCGCACGAGGGGTGGTACTTCCCTTCCACCCCTATCTCTCCGTAGAGCCTTGGCAGACAGTCTTTCGACAGCAGCTGGGGGTTCTTCTTCGTTGGCGGCATTGCCCACTGGGAGAGGTGCTGGTCGGGTAGGGAGGAAGCGGAAGGGTACAGGGAGAGGTGGTGGCCGCGGAAGATCCAGGAGGACTGTTGAGCCGTCCTCGCCACCAACACCAGCTCATTCACCCGAGCATAGGACTAGTATGTTCGACCCGTTTGCGGAGGAGGCTACGGGGACTCCGGTCCAGGAGCCTGGTGTTCACGGGCATTTGTCCCATGAGACTCCGGTCCAGGAGCAGCCTCGGGTCGAGGTGCATTCGGCCCACGAGCAGCCGGAGGAGACTACGGTTCCGGAGGCTTCACCCGACGTGGAGAGGCCCGGATGGGAGCCTTGGCCGGATCGTACCGACTTGCCGGATTGGACCGAGGGTCCGGGTGGCTCAGGGGGCGGGGATGGCGGGGATGAGCTTACGGATAGTGAGGGCGATGTGCAGGTGGACGGGGCCACCGTTTACAAGCGTGGTAGTACACGTCTCCCGGTCACCCCGGCTACCCGCAAGCAGAGGCCGGTGATTATACCTAAAGGAGATAGGTAAGTACATTTACCCTTTTTTTAGCTTTTGCCTTCAAGTTTGTTCAAATATCTAATGCGCTGACCTTATCATACTGCAGGGGATGGATACACCCTCTTGGAGTCCGCAGGCCAAACTCCGTCCTTGGTGTGCTTTGCCGGACAAATTTCCCGGGGTTTGTCACGTTGCCTGGTGAGGGTCAAGTTCCTACACTAGGATTTACCTGGGAGCACTACGAGGCTGCGTAGGCCCCACCGGAGGAGATTATAGATGGTGTCTTGTGCCACACGAGGGCCGAGATGGTGATCAAGAGCTTTTGGGTAAATTATCCTTTTACAGAATCTAAAATTAACAATATACCTAATTATTGTACTAATCGGTGTTTTCACGTTTGATTGTAGACCTTCTATAGGTGTGAGGATGGATATGAGGAGGAGGCGGCCAGGGTTCTCGAGGTCGAGTGTAGGCGGTTACTACAGAACTTGCGCCACGAGGCTCGGCCGCAGGCTATTCGAGATTACTACGCCACGCGTGGTATTAAGAAGGATAAGAAGGATTACCGCGGAAAGTTTCTGAAGAAGGAGCAATACATGAAGGTAGTTACCTATTCTTAAGTCCTTCTACGTAGTTTTCTTGATTTCATTCATAGGCATAGCGCTGAAAATTCTTTCTAATAACTTACAGGTGCCCCCGAGATGGTGTGCGGATAAGATGGATTGTTGGGAGGCGTTGGTCGATGAGTGGTGCACACGCAGCTAGCGAGCCATCCACGAGAATGCGAAGGATCGGCATAGCCAAATGGTTGGTGTGCCACACCATCAAGGTAGCGCCAACTTACTTCAGTTTGGACGAAACTGGGTATGTGATTTGCTTCATGATTCATGCAATTCATTCTTGATGCTAATATTTTGTTCCTCTCTTTTAGGCGCATCACAATAAGACTGAGATGCCACACTTGTACGACCTTTATGGCATGGCCCATACTGCCTCGTACAAGAAGGCGAAGGCATTCTCTGAGTCTGACCTGGATGATCCCAGTAACTTCACCAACATATCATCCCACCAGAAGCTCGTGGCATACAGGGACGCGGGGAAGGCTACGAAAGGGGATGACTTTAACCCTAGCGAGGAACCTTTGGATCCAGAGCTGGTGATGATATCTGGTGGCGGGAGGCCCCATGGCTCGATAGCCATTGGAGATGGGATAATACGTTGTCCACTCACTCTTCCGGAGATCAAGGCGCGCCAGTCGAGCAGATGTCCTGAGATAACGCCTCGTCCATGGCCAGTCGAACTTGCCATCGAGGTTAGTTGTACGGACTAAGAACACTTTCATCCATTTCATTATGTGTGTCACCATAGATCATTACTGTGGTAACGAGGAATGGTTTTTCAGGCTGCTCTTCAGAAAGAGAGAGCGGCAAACTAGGCTGCTCTTGAGAAAGAGAGATTGGCAAGCCAGACTGCTCTTCAGGCTGTTCTTGATGAGAGGGACCAGACCACGGCACGATTACTTGAGGAGGAGAGGGCCCGGAATGAGGCGGGTCAACGGGCCCTGTACGATCTTTTTGTGGTATGTTTTTTTCACATTAGCCAAATCATGTGTGTAATGTCTGTTTCAATACTAACTAATACGACCCACTCTTCAGGGTCTGTGCGAGAAGAGCGGTCAAGTCCCTCCACCGATGCCCGTCTTCTCTTCGATTGGCACGGTGAGTTTCATTATAAACTAGTATTAATAATTGAGTGTCATCATGCTAACTGAGACATTGTAAAATATATTTTCTGCAGAATAACTCCCGAGCGGCATCGCATGACCCTTCTCCAGGGCAACCGTCTCCAAATGAAGGCGGCGCGAGCAACCGTGGTGTTTCTCCTCCTTGATGACCACTACGGTAAGTTTCTCCTCCAAACTTAGCTTGTTTTCCTATAAAATGAGATAATTAGCTCATTTAGCTCCAAGAAGACATAATTAGGTAATTTAGCTCCAACAAGAGGAGAAGAAATAGGAAAAATGAAAAGAAATAAGAAGAAGAAGAAGAAGAGAAGAAGGAGAAGGAGGAGGAGGAGGAGGAGGAGGAGAAGGAGGAGAAGGCCAAGGACCTTCTAGTCCTTCTCCTCCTCCTCCTTCTCCTCCTTCTCCTCCTTGATTTCTTCTTCTTCTCCTCCTCCTCCTCTTTCTTCTCCTCTTTCATATTATCCTTGCTTTAATTTAGCTCCAAAATACCATAATAAGCTCAAAATGGCATAAGAACCTTGGTTAGCTCATTAATATTATATTCTTAGCTTGTTTTCCTCTAAAATGGGATAATTAGCCCATTTAGCTCAAAAAAGACATAATTAGGTAATTTAGCTCCAACAAGAGGAGAAGAGGAGAAGAAATAGGCAAAATGAAAAGAAAGAAGAAGAAGAAGAAGAGAAGAAGGAGAAGGAGGAGGAGGAGGAGGAGAAGGCCAAGGACCTTCTATCCTTCTCCTCCTCCTCCTTCTCCTCCTCCTCCTCCTTCTTGATTTCTTCTTCTTCTCCTCCTCCTCCTCTTTATTCTCCTCTTTCATATTATCCTTGCTTTAATTAACCCAACAATGACATAATTAACCCATTTAGCTCCAAAATACCATACTAAGCTCAAAATGGCACAAGAACCTTGGTTAACTCATGAATATTATATACTTAGCTTGTTTTCCTCTAAAATGACATAATTGGAACATTTAGCTCAAAAAAGACATAATTAGGTAATTTAGCTCCAACAAGAGGAGAAGAGGAGAAGAAATAGGCAAAATGAAAAGATAGAAGAAGAAGAAGAGAAGAAGAAGAAGAGAAGAAGGAGAAGGAGGAGGAGGAGGAGAAGGCCAAGGACCTTCTAGTCCTTATCCTCCTCCTCCTTCTCCTCCTCCTCCTCCTTCTTCTTGATTTCTTCTTCTTCTCCTCCTCCTCCTCTTTCTTCTCCTCTTTCATATTATCCTTGCTTTAATTAACCCAACAATGACATAATTAGCCCATTTAGCTCCAAAATACTATAATAAGCTCAAAATGGCATAAGAACCTTGGTTAGCTCATGAATATTATATACTTAGCTTGTTTTCCTCTAAAATGACATAATTAGCCCATTTAGCTCAAAAAGAAGGAGAAGGAAGAAGAAGAAGAAGAAGAAGAAGAAGAAGAGAAGAAGAAGAGAAGGAGAAGGAGAAGAAGAAGGAGGAGGAGGAGAAGAAGAGAAGAAGAAGGAGAAGGAGGAGAAGAAGGAGAAGGAGCCCTCCTTCTTCTCCTTCTTCTTCTCTCCTTCTTGTCCTCCTTCTTATCCTTCTTCTTCTCTTCTTTTTTCTTCTTCTCCTCCTCCTTCTCCTTCTCCTTCCCCTTCCCCTCCTCCTCCTCCACCTCCTCCTCCTCCTTCTTGTTTTTCTTCTCCTTGTTATCTTCTTGCTTCTTCTCTTTCTTCTTCAATTTAGCTTATTTGTCATATATATGTTGTTGTTGTTCTTCTTCTGACTTTCTTATTCCCATTTTGCAGATTGGATGTACTACATGCATGGAAGCTGGCGTTGGAGTGTTTAGTTTCCGTTTTTATTTGAGTTGATGAACAATGTGGAACTATATGTATATGTATATATGGATGAACAATATATGTGCAACTATTTGTATGTATATATGGATGAAACTTTGTATGTGTTGGTTCTTTTGATATATGGGATGTACGTTGATGAACAAATGGCATTGATGAGCTTTATATGTATATCATATATGTGTTGTGACCTATTTATCATATATGTGCTATGAATTATATGTATATGTGCTGTGAAATAGAAAAAATAAACAAAAATGTGACAATATAAGCTCTTTGCCGTCTGCCAGCTGACGGCAAAGGCCTTTGCCGTCAGCTGACCCACGGCAAAGGTGCCACGTGGCGCCCAACTGTGCAACCTGGGCAGTAGCAGCTGGCCATATAGTATCTTTGCCGTTAGCCTCCAGGGGGCAGACGGCAAAGAAGAGGGAACAGAGGAGGGGGAGGAGGAGGCAGACGGTAAAGAGTGGAGAGGGGGGGAGGGGAGGACCCGGCAGACGGCAAAGATGGACGTGGAGGCAGACGGCAAAGATGGAGGGGGAGGGGAGGGGAGGAGAAGGCAGATGGCAAAGATGGACGGGGACGCAAACGGCAAAGATGGACGGGGAGGCAGACGACAAAGGCTCCGTTAACCCCTAACGGAGGCAACGCGTGTCTGCTGCCGTCTCAAGAGCTTTGCCGACAGCTCCTGAGGAAAGCTGACGGCAAAGAGCTTTGCCGTCCGCCTTGCGCGGGCAGACGGCAAAGAAGGTCCTATGCCGTCGTCGGCTGACGCAGAAATTTTGCCGGCCGTGACAATCTTTGCCGTCTGTGGTATTGTCTTTGCCGTCCGGGATATTGTCTTTGCCGTCTGTGATGGAAGATGGCAAAGAAGGTGATTCCTGTAGTGCAAGTGGCACCCGGATGGTGGGCTTGGGAACCCTGCGCACATCGTTTGGGGCCGTGGCGGAAACCTCGGCCGGACTTCCGTGCGGGTTACCCTCAGATAGGCGATAGACCTGGACTAAGTATTAGCGTGGTTAACGGTCGTGGCCGACTCCCTCGCTGGGCTTCCGCTTGAAGGTTACCGAGGTGCATGACCAGGGCCGGCCCTGACGGGGGGGGGGGGGGGGCAGCAGGGGTGGCTGCCCCGGGCCCCCATGATCGAGGGGCCCTCTCCTAGGTAATTACACGAAGGTAAAGCAACCATAAAGATAAAAATAGGAAAATAAGTATTGCAATCCAGATACAAATAGGAAGGCCCCCTAAAAAAAGATACAAATAGGAAGGGACGACATGTAACATCGTATTTTATATGCATCTAAATCGCTTCAATCAGCGTATATGATAAGGAGGGAAAAAAAGAGTAGACACGCACGTAAATCACGTCGGGCGTTATTATTACAAGACACTCTCCTATTCTCTATTCCCCGGTTTCAAACTCGAGATCCCAAGTCGCACAGGACAGACTGGTCTCCCAACATTGAACGCAGCGACGAAGTAGCACACATATCGGCTAGCCCTGAAAACTGACACTATCGTAGTAGGGGCTCACATACATCACCGAGCCTGCCACCAGACACCACCTTCGGATCATCGCCGAGCGTCCAGCCACCAATGCCGATCTAATAAATCCAAGGTATATCATACTGCAATTTTCCTACAATTTTCAGTAAAACGTCGTGTGCTAGAGGAAGAAACTGTTTGAGAAAGAAACAGTATGATAAAACTGGTAGCCAAGAAGGAATTTTAGAAGTTGGAAGGATTTCCATTTTAAATATTAGTTTTTAATTGAGCACTTCTTTGAAGACACTATTTAAAAACCTCACATGTTAAAGATTTATTCGGATTTACATACTGTGTATCTGTGATTATTGCATTGCCAAAAAGATGCTTTTCCACTTGAAATTATTGAAGAACAATTATGGATAAACAATGGCCCAACATAGCTTAAACGATTAGGTAACATTATGTATCGAGAAGAAATCAATGGATGAGATTGACACCGACACAATCAAAAGTGCTTTTGCATCAAAAAAAAATTACAAGAAAATTTGCAGGAAAAATGTATTAAGTTATTTTTTATAAATATTGGCTTTTCTATGTATTTAAGTAATTACTGATAATGTTGTGTAGATACATATATTATTTATCATTGCTATATTGTTTATATTAAGGGGCCCCAAATCTTACTTTAGCCCCGGGCCCCCAAAATATCAGGACCGGCCCTGTGCATGACGTGCACATGGCGATAAGTGGCGAGAGCGTGTGTGAAGAAGTACACCCCTGCAGGGTTATGATCTATTCGAATAGCCGCGTCCGCGGATATGGACTACTTGGAAGCATATGTTGTTCATAGATAACTATAATGGCTACTCATAAAATTGTCAAGATAAGTGTGAGTGTCGTGGATGGCATTTCCGTAGGGAGACGGAATGATTCCACGATGGAGTATTGTTGTGGTGTTAGTGGACTCGTGTGCGAGAAACATAGTTGTCAAAACTATTTAAAAATGCAAGTTGTCTAGCCAAGAGTCAAATGTTGGCTTTCTGCATGAAACCCCACAACTCCTTGTTGATACATTGCATGAGTAGATAGATTATCCTAAAGTCTTGCTGAGTACTTTTGTACTCGTGTTTGCTTAATAAATTGTTGCAGAGGTTGTTAATGACCCTAATGGAGGGTTCTACCTAGACGTTGACGACGATGAGTAGCTGGTGTCCCATCTACGATCTGGCCCTAGGTTGGGTCTGTAGATAGTCAGGCCATGTGCCTTTATCTTTCCATCTGTCTGTACTCAGACAATTTTAATCTTCGGCTGACTTGTAATACTTGTGTGTATGACTTGTGATGATGGGTCGTGAGACCCCTATCTGTGTAATATTATGTGTGAGGCTCTTCCGAGCCTTCTAAATAAAGTTTGTATGTTTATGGTTATGTTGTGATGCCATCGATGTATCTATGCATATCGGTATGCCATGCGTACGTGTGTTGTACTTGATATGTATGGGGTTCGAATACCTAGTTGTATGCCTTAGTAGCACTCCTTACGGGGAAATGCCCCTTTGTGATTCCATCGAGCCATGGTAGTTCGCTACTGCTCCGGACACATTGGTTGACCGGTATGTGTCCTTCTTAGCTGTTGTGTCTGTCCCTTTGGGAAATGTCATGCGTATGTAATGGAGTCCTTGTAGCTTGCTACGACTCGTCTACATTCGTTGATGACCGACACCTGCTTTGCTGGGTCATGTATGCATGTCCCTGTATGGAACTGCCGCTTGAGTTTATGACTAGACATGTCGATCCTTGGATTGCTAGCGACATAATTGCATACGCGAGTCAAAAGGGGCAAACGGTCCTGGCTAAGGTAAGGCTGCAGCCGTGGGGATAACCGTGCATGAGACCGCAAAGAGATGCGACGTGTTACATGCTTGATTCCTATGGCTTTGGATCGGGGTCCCGACAGCGTTGGTATCTGAGCCTGACTGACTGTAGGATTACTAAGCCAAACTGGTCGAAGTTGAGTCTAGAATTGCTTTAGTTATATACAAGGGAATTGTTTGTGGAAGGGAACGTAAGACTCTTGCTTCTCTTCTCAAGTTATTCTATTATGGTCATCCTCGTCTTTTCTGCGGGGATTAAGAATTAGGTTACTTATCTTTCTCTCAGGATCGGGTGTTATTGATCGGTAGATTATAGGACAACGAGTCGAGAGTTACTTTGAGTTTCTCTTATTTCAAGGAAAAGAAAGTAAGTTTGGATGACCATGGAGTTGAACTAGATAGTTGAGTGGTTATGCTATCCTATCTTTGTGGGTTGTCTCAAATTGTTTTTGAGCATTTACAACCGTTATGCCGTCCAACTTTGTCTTCAGAGCTCTAATGCTTGTTGCATTACTCTCTATTTTCAGATGCCTGACCATCCTTTTCGTCAGGTGGTCCGTTTGACTAGGTGCATTGATGTGCTAGGTCATACGGCCATGCTAGTCAGGATGATGTTAGTAGCCGGTTACCGCTGGTGCCCAGAGTACACAGTGGAGGAGCAGTACCGGGATTTTAATCAGAGTCAGTATCTCTGCACTGTTAGGGTATTCCCAGATTACCCTGGAGCTGAGGAGCCGATCCATTGGTCTTACGTATTGGGGGTCACTGTTGACATGGCAGTACAAGATGCTGCCTATTCAATGTTGACCATCATGAGGGCCAGACATGCACTGCTGTAGAATTCAGAGTTCTGCTATGTTCCTGCCTCTCAGCCAGGAGAAGAAGGATACCTCAGTGGGGTCTACTTTGATTCCTCTATGGAGGATCCACTACTACAGTCCACTGCGGAGATGCTAGAGAATAGAGATAGGGATGCTCGTGCCCTTCGTATGGAGCTCTATGCTACACGTGCCCGTTTGTGGACGACTTTGACACAGGTGGCACGTGTAGTCCAGACAGGGTATGGAGATATGGAGATGCTGAACCCTGTTAGGACCCATCTTCCGGCTCATGTTGACTGGCCTGCTATCGGGGGAGTCACCCCTCTTCGGGGATCTCTACTACCACCAGTCAGGGGACCAAGGGCACACCCGTGCCCTTACGGTTCCCATGGGTCTCAGGCTCGAGTATTTCCTAATCTGCAGGTTGAGCTCCCAGGCCATGGAGGCAACCTTTATGAGATGTTCTATGCGGATTCCTGAACCCGTGAGTGGAAGGATAGTATGGTGGTAGTTATACTTCCACAGTCCTATGTGTCTTGTGGAGTATGCTTATGCCGAGAGATGAATTCTGGAGGCATAGATAAATAATGTATAGGAAGCTTCGAAAGCCTCTGATGAGTTGTGTCATCTTTTTAGTAGTTTGCTCTTTGGTTAAGGTTGTACTGAACTATGTAATGTTGTGTATGAACCATGGTGTATATATAGCAGTTGCTTGTTACCATGTTGTTCGGATGTTCATTTCCGCATTCCATGTGTTCAGTGCATTCTTAATCCATAGTTAGTATTGATGTTGATATTCGTCTAAGCTGTGAGTTTGTTTGTCAGGATGGTGTTCACCAAGTTGAACCGTGCCCCTGCTCATGAGCAGGGAGAGGGTAGTCAAGCATCGCAGGAGGAACTGCCTCACCCGCCCTCTCTGGCGGAAGTTATGCTTGAGGCAGAAAGAAACAAAAGGGAGACCAACCGTCTATTAGAGCGTATTGAGAAAAATACGGCTCGTCATCCTAGGAATGATGCAGTGTCCCTCAGTGACTTTGTGAAGCTGAATCCTCCGAAGTTCCATCACTCCGTCGACCCCCTCGACGCTGATGACTGGTTGTGCAGTATATCGTGCAAGATTCGCTCTGCAAATGTTTCTGAGGCCAACAAGGTGACCTTTGCGGCATACTTTCTGGAAGGACCCGCCAATATGTGGTGGGAGAACTTTGAAGCTATGTGTCCTGCCGGACCAGTAGCCACATGGGCAGACTTTAGTGCAGCCTTCCGTCTGCACCATATTCGAGAGTGTCTGATGGACAGAAAGAGAGAGGAGTTATGTGCATTCACTCAGGGAAAATTGATCGTGGATGCCTATAGCCGCGAGTTCGGTAACCTCGCCCGCTATGCAACTGAAGAGGTGTCAACTGACGCCAAGAAGCAAGCAAGATTCTGCAAGGGTCTGAGCCCTGAACTTCGTCGTGATTTGCGCCTCCATGAATGTACAAGCTTTCAAGCTCTTGTCAACAAGGCGATCAGTGCCGAGACTGGTCATACAGACTATGAAGCCGAAAAGAAGCACTCCCGTGACTCTGGCTCGTCATCTGGTTCAGTGTTCCCAAAACGCAGGCTGTGGGTTCCAAATAGTTCTCTGCCGCCAAGATATACCCCGAGGCCATCCTATGTGGCGCCTCAGGCGAATCAGACCAACCCTCCAGCAAAAACCTATGGTGGTCCAGCTAGCAATTTTGCACCACGTGCCAATCAGGTGATCTGTTACAAGTGTGGAGAAACAGGGCACTACTCCCGAGAGTGTCCTCAGAATATGGGTGCCAAGCAACCTGGAAAGTCCGTTGGGCAAGGCAAGTCGGGTAAAGCTTACTATGTGAAGCCAACTCATGCACGTAGCCGTGTGAACTATGTTTCAGCAGAAGAAGGTGTAGAGGATCCCGACGTCATTTTGGGTATGCTCCTTGTCAATCATCACCCAGCGACTGTTCTTTTTGACACTGGGTCATCTCATTCCTTCATTTCAGAAAGTAATGCACAGTTGCATAACATGTCTTTCTGTGATATGCCAATCCCATTGGTTGCCCAAACCCCTGGTAGTAAGTGGCAAACCTCCAGGATAACCTATGGCAATGAAATTCTAGTAGACAGGCTAGTTTTTCTAGCATGTTTGATAGCCCTGAAATCTTCGGATATCAATATCATCTTGGGTATGGCCTGGATGTCAGCTCATTATGCCAAGATTGATACTCATTCTAGAAATGTTCAGCTTACCCATCCCTCGGGTGAGATAGTCAATGTCTCTACTCGAGTTGTCAAATGCCAACTCTATTCCCTCAATGCCAACCCTCTTCCAGAACTTGAAGACACTCCGGTAGTCCGTGACTTCCCGGATGTCTTCCGAGAAGAACTGCTAGGAATTCCACCTGACAGGGATGTAGAGTTTGTGATAGACCTTGTTCCGGGAACTGTTCCAATAGCCAGAAGACCTTATAAGATGGCACCCTTGGAGCAAGCCGAACTTAAGAAGCAACTAGATGAGGCCTTGAATAAAGGTTTCATTCGTCCTAGCTCTTCTCCTTGGGCTTGTCCCGTCCTCTTCGTTAAGAAGAAAGACGGAACAGATCGGATGGTTATAGATTACCGACCAGTTAACCTAGTCACCATAAAGAACAAGTATTCGCTCCTGAGGATCAACGACCTGTATGATCAGCTCGTTGGATCCTCAGTCTTCTCCAAAATGGAATTGAGGTTGGGTTACCATCAAATCAAGATCAAGAACGGGGACATTCCAAAAACGGCTTTTGTCACTCGTTATGGCCAATACAAGTACACTTTCAATGTCCTTCGGTTTAACCAATGCCCCAGCCACCTTCTCTCGCTTGATGAATTCAATCTCCATGGAGTATTTGGATAAATTCGTCGTAGTATACCTCGATGATATTCTCATCTACTCGAAGAACGAACAAGAACATGCCGAGCATCTAAGGCTAGTATTGATGAAACTTCGAGAGCACAGCCTGTATGCCAACTTTTCAAAATGTGAATTCTGGTTACCATAAGTGACCTATCTAGGTCACGTAATCTCTGGTAAGGGTATTGTTATCAATCCCGAGAGAGTTCAAGATGTCCTTGATTGGACTCAACCTGAATCTGTTAAGCAAGTTAGGAGTTTTCTTGGTCTAGCGAGCTACTATGGCTGCTTTGTCGAGAATTTCTCCAAGCTTGCAAAGCCTCTAACTGAACTCCTCAAGAAAGATAAAAGGTTCGAGTGGACACCACAGTGTGAGCATAGCTTTCAGGAACTAAAAAGACGCCTGACTTCCGCACCTGTGTTGCTACCACCAAATTTCTCTAAGGACTTTGTTATCTACTGCGACGCCTCGCGACAAGGATTAGGTTGCATTCTCATGCAGCATCGTCATGTGATTGCATACGCATCTCGACAGTTGCGTCCACATGACGATAATTATCCCACACATGATCTTGAGCTTGCAGCAGTAGTCCATGCAATTAAAACCTGGTGACATTACCTTCTTGGTAATTGTTGCGAAATATTCACTGATCACCAAAGTCTGAAATATATCTTCACCCAGCCGGATTTGAATCTCAGGCAAAGACGGTGGGTTGAGTTGATCACAGATTATGACTTAGGGATAACTTACACCCCGGGGAAGGCCAATGTTATGGCTGATGCACTAAGTCGTAAGTCTTATTGTAACAACCTGATGCTACAACAAGGTCAACCACATCTCTATGAGGAATTTCGGAAGTTAAATCTTCACATTGTTCTTCAAGGATTCCTTTCTAACCTGGTGGCGAAGCCTACTCTGAAGGATCAAATCATAGCTGGCCAGAAGCGTGATAAGGGTATATCAAGGATCAAGAGGAATATTATTAGCGGAAACGCTAAGGAATTCTCCATGAATGATTAAGATGTTGTGTTCTTCCAGAATCGTCTAGTGGTTCCTATGAATCCACATCTAAGGCAGTTAATCCTTAAGGAGGCTCATGATTCTCCTCTCACCATTCATCCTGGTAGTACTAAGATGTATCAGGACCTACACCAGATCCCCATTAGGGTTTAGCTAGTTCGAGCTCATGTTTTCTTCCATTGCATCTTAAGAATTTGAATTGCACTCAAGGAAGGAAATGAAATCAAAGCAAAACCTCAACAAACTCTATATTCAACAGAAAACCAAAGTAGTGCCAAATCAATGAACCCAAAATGGCCTTCATAAAAGTTCAATATTTTAGATAAATCTTGAAAACAAGATATCAGAGGTGAAACATATTTTCAAAATACTTTTGGCATTTTAAATTTAAGTTAAAAGCTACTGAAATCAATTATATATTTGATTTCAAATATTTGAAAGTTTCCAAAAATGTTGAAAACTTTATATGTGGTTGGAAATATTCCAACTAACACTCTAGTATTTTTCAAACTATTTTAGAATTAGTTTGGAGCCAAAAATAAAATGAAACAAATGTCAGAAAGAATAAAACAGAAATAGAAAAGAAAAGAAATAAGAAAACCCTATCTAACGCTTACCTAAGGCCCAGCCCACCCCGACGCCTGAGTCTTCCTCATGCCAGCGAGCAGCAGGAGGTGGTCGCCGCTCGTTCCGGCGCGGCCACGCACCTGTGCGTCTGCCTGGACCTCCCTCATGTGCTGGAGAGCAGGGATAAGGCCTCCGGGATCCATTCCCGACCTCATCCTCTCCCCATTCAATCTCCCTCCTCTCTTTCCTCCTCGGCCGCCATGACCACGAGCTCGAGCTCGAGCTAGCCATCGCTCCGGCCGTCCTTCCCCGCCCCTGAGAGTGCCGTTCGCTCCGCCTCATCGAGCTGGTCGTCTCTGCCAAAGCAAAGAAGCCCCCGAGCCCTGCATTGCTGGATCTCCATCGTCTTCTTCCTCGGATCGCCGACGTTCACCACCGCCGTTCTCCCTCCTCAGGTCGTCCCCGAGCCCACTTTCAACGCTGCTTCACTCCCTGTGAGCTCAGGGTGCCTTCCCCCTTGTTTCCCCTCTCGGTTTCGAGCTCTAGGCCTAGTTTCACCGGAGCCCGATGAGGACCGCCGAGGTAGCTCGTCGTCGGTGGCCCTACAGTGATCGGTTGGTCCATCCGAGGCCTGCAATGGCTCCAGCTCGTCGCGTAGATGCTCTAGGATCCCAGCCCCGCGCGAAATGCCCTCTGTTTCGATGAGCTCGATGATGGCCGAGCTTCGACCGCCGCCAAGCTCGTCGCCAGCGTCGATTCTGGCCACCCCAGCCCCTGGGGTTCTTCCTGAGGTCTCTGCCGTGCTTTTGGTCATCGGAGATGCTTTTACGAGCCCCTCCGCCGTCTCTGGTGTGCCGGAGGCTCACCGCCGGCGAGATCGACCTCGTCGCCGGTGGGTTCTTCCCCCCTGAGCCTATGACAGGTGGGGACAGCCCATGTCTAATTAAGTTTAATAAAAAAAATTGTTTAATTAACTTAAACAGACACTGACACGTGGGTCCTACTCTGTTAATTAGCTAATTATGTTAAATTTGAACTAAAAACTGGCCAGAGTCACTGACCAGTGGGTCCCACTCGTCATGTTTGAATTTCAACGGCCAGTTGGACCTGCTAATATCATGATGATGCAATAAAGCCTTTTCTGTTTAAAAAGAATTTCAGAATAAGTTCAAAACTTTGGAAATTCATAGAAAATTGAATATAACTGCAAATATGACAAATAATATATGTAAAAGCATCAGAAAAATTCAAGGAATCCAATGGTGCTATTTTCATGCATGAAAAACAAAATTATGAAACAACATCAGGTCAAATCAATTAAAAGAATTTGCTAAATTATAATTCAAATGATATTTGAATTCTGATTTCAAATCAAGATCACCCAAAAGGTTCTATTAGTCATCTCAAACCATGCTACATTGCATTTCATCTATCATTTTGTTGCATATGTTTGATATTGATTGATTGTTGTTATTCTGGTAGGCTTCGCCCCTCCGGATACGAGTGATTATCCGACTGACAAATATCACCCCTCTGCTAAGCAACAAGGCAAGCAACCATTTTGATCATCCCGATAAATCCCATGTTCTCGCTCCTGCTCTTACTTATTGCATTAGGTTAAAAATTCTTTCAATGCTTTTACCACGTTAGTTGAACCCACTTCCTTTGCATGACCTGTCCTTGTCACAGTAAATAGTTGAACCTTGCAACCTAGCATACCCGATAGATGCTTGAGCCCTGATGTGCCTTATCCTGCTATGCATGATATGCTTAGAGTTATGTATGGTCTGTCATCTGGATGATGAACAGGATCGTGAGAATGTGTTCAGTTAGTAAAGGTTGTGTGTTCAACTTGATTTGGTAAAAGTACCGGTGAAAGGCTATGTAGGAGTACATAGCGGGTTGTTTCATTGGAAACGTCCTTAGGAACTGAGTTCCATGTATGTAATCCAAGTCAAGATACTACCACATGCTGGTCCCTGAAATATGACCCCGCTCGACTTATTATTCGCCTAGTACTCGGTCCAGGAGTTGCAAGTAGTTTCTGGTGTTTATAGTCATGCTGGAGGCCGTACGTAGAGCTGAACTTAGAGGTGGGCTATGATGCGGTAGGCAGTGGCACGGTGTACCAAGTGGCACCTGGATGGTGGGCTTGGGAACCCTGCGCACATTGTTTGGGGCCGTGGCGGAAACCTCGGCCGAACTTCTTTGCGGGTTACCCTCAGATAGGCGATAGACCTGGACTAAGTATTAGCGTGGTTAACGGTCGTGGCCGACTCCCTCGCTGGGCTTCCGCTTGAAGGTTGTCGAGGTGCATGACGTGCACATGGCGATAATTAGCGAGAGCGTGTGTGAAGAAGTACACCCCTGCAGGGTTATGATCTATTCGAATAGTCGCATCCACGGATATGGACTACTCGGAAGCATATGTTCTTCATAGATAACTATAATGGCTACTCATAAAATTGTCAAGATAAGTGTGAGTGTCGTGGATGGAATTTCCGTAGGGAGACGAAATGATTCCACGATGGAGTATTGTCGTGGTGTTAGTGGACTGGTGTGCGAGAAACATAGTTGTAAAACTATTTAAAAATGCAAGTTGTCTAGCCAAGAGTCAAATGCTGGCTTTCTGCATGAAACCCCACAACTCCTTCTTGATACATTGCATGAGTAGATAGATTATCCTAAAGTCTTGCTGAGTACTTTTGTACTCACATTTGCTTAATAAATTGTTGTAGAGCTTGTTAATGACCCTAATGGAGGGTTCTACCTAGACGTTGACGACGACGAGTAGCTAGTGTCCCAGGTACGATCTGGCCCTAGGTTAGGTCTGTAGATAGTCAGGCCATGTGCCTTTATCTTTCCATCTGTCCGTACTCAGACAGTTTTAATCTTCCGCTGACTTGTAAGACTTGTGTGTATGACTTGTGATGATGGGTCCTGAGACCCCTATCCGTGTAATATTATGTGTGAGGCTCTTCCAAGCCTTCTAAGTAAAGTTTATATGTTTATGGTTATGTTGTGATGCCATCGATATTTTTATGCATATCGGTATGCCATGCGTACGTGTGTTGTACTTGATACGTATGGGGTTCGAATACCTAGTTGTATGCCTTAGTAGCACTCCTTACGGGGAAATGCCCCTTTGTGGTTCCATCGAGCCATGGTAGTTCGCTACTCCTCCGGACAGATTGGTTGACCGACATGAGTCCTTCTTAGCTGCTGTGTCTGTCCCTTTGGGAAATGTCACGAGTATGTAATGGAGTCCTTGTAGCTTGCTACGACTCGTCTACATTCGCTGATGAACGACACCTGCTTTGTTGGGTAATGTATGACTGTCCCTGTATGAAACTGCCACTTGAGTTTATGACTAGACATGTCGATCCGGGTTCTTTGACATTGGATTGCTAGCGATACAATTGCATACACGAGTCAAAAGGCGCAAACGGTCCCGGCTAAGTTAAGGCTGCAGCGTTGGGGATAACCATGCGTGAGACCGCAAAGAGATGCGATATGTTACACGCTGGATTCCTATGGCTTAGGATCGGGGTCCTGACATAATAAAACTGGCCATATAACCTCACTCCACCAAATTTTAGCTCATTTAATTGAGCTAGTTTCCCTCAATATTTTTCCCAATATTCTGTCCGGTAGAGAGCATTGTGAAGGAAGTACAATTTTTGTTTACCCAAATTTTATGAAATTTTTACACTGCCTTAATGTGACCAAATTATGATCCTCCTCCAAATTTCAGCCCATTCCAACCATCTATGTGAGCCCAGTTTCAATTACCATTCTCTGTCCAGATTGGCACATTGTGAAGGAAGTGCCACTTTGGCATGTCCAAATGGTATAAATTTTTAAAGTGCCTTCATATGCCCAAATTAACATCATACACCAAATTTGAGCTCAGTCCGTTGATTCATTTGATCCGAGCTTCAACATCCATATTTCTGCACAGTGTGGTACTTTGCAAAGCAAGTGTCACCTCGTTCATCCATTTGAGCTAAAATTTTGGCAAGAGAGTCTCCTTAGTAGATGATCATTCTTAGCCAAAATATTGGCCCATTGTCTATGTGCATTACCCACACCGCTAATAAAACACTTGACTGTTAATTCATGTCTGAGTTTAGTTCGGTCTCCTCGTGAGATTCTTCTATTGTATTCTTCTTCCTGACAACTACTCAGGGATTGTCCAACCCACCAGACATGCATATTCCACCCAGAATGCATGGCAACGCAACGATAACGCGGTGACCACGCGGCTCGCATGCAAGTTCACGCGCTCTGGAGTTGGGGCCCTCGACCACCATCCAAACCTAGGCGTCAAGCCACCACACCATGTAATTATTATTAAATAGATACTTATGTACATGGCCGTCCAAGGGCCTGTGCAGGCTGTGCGACCACACACAGCCCCAAATTCTAGGGGGCCAGTTTTAGGCTAGTGTCCAATATATTTTTTGTTTTGGTCTTTTATTTTTCAACTACCATAGAATTAGGTTCGGTCAGCTAATCCCGGGCTCTACAAACTGGGCCTGTTCATAATCTCCCAAACTGCTCGATACGGCGACCAATCGATGGATTTATCTGTGCAGGGTGTCCTCAAAAAAGCATAACTCCTCACAGAGATGAACTGACGGAAGCGGCGCCGCCGCGCCAAGGCGGATGCTAGCATCGTTGTCATACTTGATCGATTCGTTTTTTGGCCGGAGACACAACCCACATGAAGAATTGATTTCAATTCTGTTGGCCACTCAAAGCTCAGCAGGTTGCAAATCGGAAGGCACAACTAGAAAGACCCGGTGGTCGAGGCCAGGGTGAGGGCATCAATGATCTGTTCACCAGGTGCCCTCAAACTGAATCACTATCTAATTTATAGTATTATTGTTACGTGAATAATTATATTAGTGAGTATATATTGTCTGCATATGCATCGGTTCACCAATTAATTTGATCAAGTTGTCACACACCAAGCTTTTCAACATAGTTGCTCGTTCGAAATTTAGTGTTTAGCCTTTCTTTTGTACTATTATCACGATAAGGCTATAATTTATGCTATTTTTAGTGTAAAAAACTTGCATGTTCTAGAAATTTTAGGGCCCATTTTTCATTCCGCACCGGAGCCCTGAATTTCTAGAGACGGCCCTGCTTATGTACCTAAAAATGATTTTTGGAAAAAATAAAGAGCAAAGTATAATGCAGCTGCAGTTCAAATTTAACCCGCTTCCAGCTCAACTGGCACCAATTTGTCTTTTTCACTAGAGGTGGATAAAAGCTTTTAACACCCAACCATTTTGTCAATTGTACATTAAATATGGCCTAGTATTTTAAAAAAATGATTTGGGCCAATGTAAAAACAAATATATGGTAGGTCCTTCACAAAAAAAACTCATTTTTGGCACTTGAAAAATGGAAAATGAATTTTTCATACAAGGAAAACGAAAACTTCCTTAATCAACATTGTTTGTCATTCCAATATGCACCCTTGTGCATAATATTAGATCTTCACACATGATAGCTCATTTCTAAGAAACACTTTTTAAAAATAATTACCGTATTACAAGTTTATTATCTTTCCTGGTAACTTGGTCACATATTATGACACAACGCGAAGGTTTTGCATTTTTTTGATTTTTTTAATTTGTTATGCCCGTTTCAAAATGCGGTCGAAATGGCGGGCATGACCGTTCATAGCTAGGGGTTGAATCTTTCCAAAAAAAATTTGGATCTCTGATTAAAAAGATACTTCTTGACCTAAAAATGATTTTTGGAAAAAATCATGAGAAAACTATGAGGCACCTCTAGTTCAAATTTGACCCGCTTCCTACTAAATCGGCGGCAATTTGTCTTTTTCACTAGAGATGGATTGAAACCTTTTGGCACCCAATCATTTGGTCAATTGTGCATTGAATATGGACTAATATTTTAAAAAAATGATTTGGTCCAATTTTACAACAAATATATGATAGGTCCTTAACAAAAAAACTCAATTTAGGAACTTGAAAAATGGAAAATTGTTTTTTTGTGCAAAGAAAATGAAAACTTCCTTAATCAACATCATTTGTCATTCCATCATGCACCCTCCTGCATAATATTAGATCATTTGAACAAACTATGGCATGAATGTGGCCATGATATTGATCATGTGGCTCGAAAGCCATGAATCTTCACACATGATAGGTCATTTCTAAGAACACTTTTATAAAATAATTACCGTATTACAAGTTTATTATTTTTCATGGTAACTTGGTCACATATGATAACACAATGTGAAGGTTTTGCATTTTTTTTGATTTTTTCAAATATGTTATGCCCGTTTCAAAATGTGGTCGAAACGACAAGCATGACCGTTTATAGCTAGGGGTTGAATCTTGCCAAAATTTTGTTGGATCTCTGATTAAATAGATACTTCTTTACCTAAAAATGATTTTTGGAAAAAATCATGAGAAAACTATGAGGCACCTCTAGTTCAAATTTGACCCGCTTCCTACTGAATCGGCGGCAATTCGTGTTTTTCACTAGAGATGGATTGAAACCTTTTGGCACCCAACCATTTGGTCAATTGTGCATTGAATATGGACTAGTATTTAAAAAAATGATTTGGTCCAATTTTACAACAAACATATGGTTGGTCCTTCACAAAAAAACTTAATTTAGGCACTCGAAAAATGGAAAATGATTTTTTTGTACAAAGAAAATGAAAACGCCGTGTGGAAACATTGTTTGTCATTCCAACATGCATGCTTCTGCCAAATATGAGATCATTTGAAGAAACTATGGCATCAATGTGGTCATGAGATTGATCATTTGGCTCGAAAGCCATGAATGTGGCATGCCCGTTCCTAGCTAGTTGTTGGATCTTAGAATTTTTTTGATGTTTCTATGATTAAATAAATACTTTTGTACCTAGAAAATATTTTTGCAAAAAATAAAAAGCAATCTATGAGTTAGGTGCAGTTCAAATTCGACCCAGTTCCTATTGAATCGGGGGAAATTTATCTTTTTCACGAGAGGTGTCTCACAACTTTTTACATCCAACCATTTAGTCGATTGTATATTAAATATGACCTAATATTTTAGAAAAATGATTCGGTCCAACTTTGCAACGATTATTTGATAGGTTATTCACAAAACCCCTTAGTTTTTAGTATTTAGAAGTTATTAAGTGGCACATTCCTCTAACCAATGAGGATGCAGTATCACTCTACCACGGATCACCCTACCGAAGGCATCTAAGCCATCCAGGTCCTACATATCCAACATCTCCTCCCTCTCCTACCTAAACCTAGCGCACGAAACACCCGCCTCCCTACGCATCGCCGCCCTCTCTCTCCCTCTCCCAGATCCAGATCGAGGCCACCGCCACCTCCGGTGCACACGCCCCTCGCGCCTCTCCTCTCCCTCTGCCTCCGCTGTGGACGGCTCCTGCCCAGTCCTCGTCCTCCTCTGTCTCCTCATCCGCCGAGTCCTCGTCCTCCGCTGCAACCTGCTCCCTCCATCGTCGTGGGATATCAATCAAATACGCCTCCGCCTCTGACCCCTTCTCTCCCACCCTTCTTCATCCCTCCTCTTCTCTTCTCCACCGCCGCACGACAGGTTCGAGGGGAGCTCGCCTCGCCACTGCCGCTGCCTCAGGAGCATGAAGGTCTCCGTCGTGTCCCGGAGCAGCCGGGAGGTCGTCAAGGGCGACATCGAGCTCAAGGACACGGTACATGGGCCGGCGCAGGGTTCCGCTCTCATTAACTAAGATCTCGAGAGCGGGGTTTCCAAGCTCGGACTGACCGTTCGTACCATGCTTCTCGTTTCTTGTGTGCAGGCCAAGGTCGCAGATCTGCAGGAGTCCATCCACGCCAAGAGTATGTCTAGTCGCCTCTCTCCTCCTCCTCACCAATGCCTTCTGCCTCTAGATTTGATTTCGAATCTGGAAAACACTAGTGCCCGCGACCGCAATTCAATCACTGTGTTGACCGGATGAGTTCACCCGGATGTTGACTTGGTAAACGCGTCAGTGAACAAGTAGATATGATGAATGTTAGCACCGTGTTTGGGTCATAACTACCACAGTTTGACAGCCACATCACTGCAATGGCTGATGTTTCAGTAGGTGTTTTCTCTCCTTGATTGCTTGCTTGACCTCATCTGGTAGGTCTCCTTTTGGCTGGTGCAGGTTGTTAGGATTCTGTCTAGGTAGGAGGGAGTTAGCCGTCCACATCTATATATGCACTCATAATCTCCATGATTCTTTTTCTTTCTTCAAATAAAAAAAGACTTTTATGCGAGTATTTCAGTTAATTACAGTCACATGCTTTTATACATTTTGTGATTGTGATTGTGATGGATATGGTGTCTGTGGTTGCTAGGAAGTTGTGGACCCCGAAGTCCAAGAAGGCGGTGACGGTGGAGCGGAAGGCCAACCCCTCTTGCGGGATCTGGTTCGTCTGCAAAGGAAACCTCATCTGCACTAGGTATGCATATGTGGCCGCAGGGATGGATGCCTTCCCCTCTACTCTCGATCTATATAAAGAACATCCACAAGGGCAAGGATGGGAGCTGGCTGAACTTTGTAGTGCCAAAACTGTTCTGAATGCTCTGAATCCAACTTTAATTTCCAAGGCATGATTTAACTGTGCCTTGGTTCGGCCTAAGTATAGTTGGTTGAATCTATCTATTTCCTAATTGTAACAATATGTGTAGTTTAGGATTGTTGGCATTCAGAAGCTCCCGCTTGTTTCCATTATGACTAGTTCTTCATATGAAATTTCTACTAATTCCACAGTTCATGAAATATAACTGATGCTAATATCAAGTCGTTGCCGAGAAGAAGGCAACGTCTCTTACATATGTATTTGTGCTAACTTACTACAAACTGCTAAATGTTGAATAGTGAGTTATCATTCTCTTAAAAAAAAGAGTGAATTGTGGATGTGAGTCTTTTATCACCTAGTGCCACTTTCAGCAACTTTTTGTAGATTTTGCTGAATCCATTACTTATTTTTCCCGAATATCCTCAAGTCACGGAGTTTTGCGTGGATGATACTAGTAATGTAGTTTGATTTTTAGTTGTCCGGAATCTCAAACTGTTGTTGTTTTGCCTCTGGTTCTGATTCGCTTTGTTGTCGAAGTTTCTATGCCAGCGCAGGCTCGTGGTGTAGAACTGCAAGGCCGAGCAGGACCCCAACAGGAATGAAGAAGACACTCGTCTTCCACAGCGGCCACACTCCCAAGGGCGACCGCAACAACTGGGTCGTGGACGATTACCGCCTCCTCGACAACGACGGGCCCCAAGTCTCCTCCTCGTGCTACCGCTCTTGTTTTTATTTTTTCATTTTGGTATGTATGTTAACTGCTACCTCTTGAGCTTACGTTGTTTTTTTTCCTTGAAGAGGAAAGGATGATGCAGCATAGTAGGAGTAAGTATTTCCCTCAGTTTGAGAACCAAGGTATCAATCCAGTAGGAGTATCAAGATGATGCACCAATGTACCTGCGCAAAAACAAACAAACTTGCACCCAACGCTATAAAGGGGTTGTCTATCCCTTCATGATTATTTGCAAGATGAGATCTGAAGGAGAAAAGTGCAACAAAGTAATTTTGTGGAGCTGAAAATAGGATGTGAAGTAGACCCGGGGGCCATAGTGTTCACTAGAGGCTTCTCTCATGATAGCAAGTATTACGGTGGGTGAACGAATTACTGTCGAGCAATTGATAGAATCGCGCAAAGTCATGATGATATCTAAGACAATGATCATACATAAAAGCATCACGTCCGAGACAAGTAGACCGATACTTTCTGCATCTACTACTATTACTCCACACATCGACCGCTATCCAGCATGCATCTAGTGTATTGAGTTCATAACAAACAGAGTAACGCCTTAAGCAAGATGACATGAGGTAGAGGGATAAATTCATGCAATAGATATAAACCCCATCTTTTTACCCTTGATGGCAACAACATGATGCATGCCTCGCTACCCCTTCTGTCACTGGGTGAGGACACCGCACGGTATGAACCCAAAACCAAGCACTTCTCCCATTGCAAGAATTATAGATCAAGTTGGCCAAAGGAAACCCACAACTCGAAGAGAATTACAAGGATACAAAATCATGCATATAAGAGATCAGAGGATACTCAAATAACATTCATAGATAATCTGATCATAAATCCACAATTCATCGGATCTCGACAAACACACCGGAAAAGAAGGTTACATCGGATAGATCTCCATGAAGATCATGGATAATTTTGTATTGAAGATCCAAGAGAGAGAAGAAGCCATCTAGCTACTAGCTATGGACCCAAAGGTCTGTGGTGAACTATTCACGCATCATCGGAGAGGGAATGGTGTTGATGAAGAAGCCCTCCGTGTCCGAATCCCCCTTCGGCAGGGCACCAGAACGGTCCCAAAATGGGATCTTGCGGAGACAGAATCTTGTGGCGGCGGAAAAGTATTTTCGTGGCTCTCTCTGGTGGTTCTGGATTTCTAGGGAATTTATAGGCGAAAGAAGTAGGGCAAAGAAGCCACGTGGGACCCACAATCCTGGTAGGCGCACCCCAGGCCGCGGCTAGGGGGCTTGTGACCTCCTCCGGAGTCCTTTGCCTTGGTTCTCAAGTTCCCTGCGTATCTTCTGTTACGGAAAAAATCATTCTGCAGGTTTTATTCCGTTTGGACTCCGTTTAATATTCTTCTTTGAAAAGGGTCAAAAACATGGAAAAAACAGAAACTAGCACTTTGCACTGAGTTAATAGGTCAGTCCCAAAAAAGATATAAAGTAGCATAATCATGCATACAAAACATCCAAGGTTGACAAGATAATAGCATGTAACCATCAAAAAATATAGATACATTGGAGACGTATCAAGCATCCCCAAGCCTAACTCCCGCTCGTCCTCGAGTAGGGAAGTGATAAAGACTGAATTTTTGACGTGGAATGCTACCTAACATATTTGTCCTTTGTAACTTATTTCTTGTGGCATGAATGTTCAGATCCGTAAAATTCAATACAATAGTTTACTATTGACATGAGAACAATAGTACTTCAAGCATACTAGCAAAGTGATCATGAACTTTTGAAATAACAAGGCCAAAGAAAGTTATCCCTACAAAATCATATAGTCTCGCTATGCTCCATCATCCCAACACAACGAATTTAAATCATGCACAACCCCGGTATTGGCCAAGTAATAGTTTTCACACTCTTACTTTCTCAAACTTTTTCAACTATCACGCAATACATTGACTCGGCATATCAACGGGCTATGGAGATGCCCATCAATAGATATTGCTACCTTTTGAGCTTGCGTTGGTTTTTCCCTTGAAGAGGAAAGGGTGATGCAGCACAGTAGCAGTAAGTATTTCCCTCAGTTTGAGAACCAAGGTGTCAATCCGGTAGGAGTATCAAGATGAGGCGCCAATGTACCTGCACAAAAACAGCAAACTTGCACCCAACGCTACAAAGGGGTTGTCAATCCCTTCACGACTGATTGCAAGGTGAGATCTGAAGGCGGAAAGTGCAACAAAGTAAAAGTGTAGGGCTACAAATATGATGTGAAGTAGACCCGGGGGCCATAGTGTTCACTAGAGGCTTCTCTCAAGATAGCAAATATTATGGTGGGTGAACGAATTACTGTCTAGCAATTGATAGAACCGCGCAAAGTCATGAAGATATATAAGGCAATGATCATACATATAGGCATCACGTCCGAGACAAATAGACCGATACTTTCTGCATCTACTACTATTACTCCACACATCGCGCTATCCAGCATGCATCTAGTGTATTGAGTTCATGACAAACAGAGTAACGCCTTAAGCAAGATGACATGATGTAGAGGAATAAATTCATGCAATAGATATGTGATGTCTACTGCGCAACCTTCTCCTTGTAGACGTTGTTGGGCCTCCAAGTGCAGAGGGTTGTAGGACAGTAGCAATTTTTCCTCAAGTGGGTGACCTAAGGTTTATCAATCCGCGGGAGGCGCAGGATAAAGATGGTCTCTCTCAAGCAACCCTGCAACCAACTAACAAAGAGTGTCTTGTGTCCCCAACACACCTAATACAATGGTAAGTTGTATAGGTGTACTAGTTCGGCGAAGAGATGGTGAAACAAGTGCAATATGGATGGTAGATATAGATTTTTGTAATCTGAAATTACAAAAACAGCAAGGTAACTAGTAACAAAAATGAGCACGAACGGTATTGCAATGCGTGGAAACAAGGCCTAGGGTTCATACTTTCACTAGTGAAGTTCCCTCAACAATGATAACATAATTGGATCATATAACTAACTCACAACATGCAACAAAAAGTCACTCCAAAGTCACTAATAGCGGGGAACAAACGAAGAGATTATTGTCGGGTACGAAACCACCACAAAGTTATTCTTTCTGATCGATCTATTCAAGAGTCCGTAGTAAAATAACACGAAGCTATTCTTTCCGTTCCATCCATCATAGAGTTCGTTCTAGAATAACACCTTAAGATACATATCAACCAAGACCCTAATGTCACCTAGATACTCCATTCTCACCTGAAGTATCCGTGGACATGATTATACGAGATGCATCACATAATCTCAGAATCATCTATTCAACCAGCACATAGAAATTCAAAGAGTGCCCCAAAGTTTCTACCAGAGAGTCAAAACGTGTGCCAACCCATGTGCATAGGTTCCCAATGTCACGAACCTGCAAGTTGATCACCAAAACATACATCAAGTACTCATATGAATCCACGTGTGCCAACCCATATGCATAGGTTCCCAATGTCACGAACCCGCAAGTTGATCACAGCAGATAGACACGTGCAAGACATACATCAAGTGTTCTCAAAGACTCAAACCGATAAGATAACTCCAAAGGGTAAACTAATTTCATTACAAGAGGAAGAGGGGGAAGAACATCATAAGATCCAACTATAGTAGCAAAGCCAACGGTACATCGAGATCAAGACATCTCAAGAACACGAGATAGAGAGATCAAACACATAGCTACTGGTAAATACCCTCAGCTCCGAGGGAGAACTACTCCCTCCTCGTCATGGAGATCGTCGGGATGATGAAGATGGCCACCGGAGATGGATTCCCCCTCCGGCAGGGTGCTAGAACGGGCTCCAGATTAGTGTTTGGTGGCTACAGAGGCTTGTGGCGGCGGAACTCCCGATCTAGGTTTCTTTCTGGGGGTTTCTGAATTTATAGGAATTTATGGCGGTGGAATTACGTCGGTTGGGCCCACGAGGAGGTCACAAGCCTGGTTGCCACCACCTAGGAGGGTGGTGGCGGCGTCAGGGCTTGTGACTCCCTCGTGGCCCATCTGGCCTTCTTCCAAAGTTTCGGGGGTCTCTTTTGGTCCAAAAAAAAAATCATCGTAAAGTTTCATTCCATTTGGACTCCGTCTGAAAATGGGCCAAAAACACGGGAAAAACAGAAACTGGCACTTCGCACTGAGTTAATATGTTAGTCCCAAAAAAGATATAAAATAGCATATTCATGCATATAAAACATCCAAAGTTGACAAGATAATAGCATGGAACCATCAAAAATTATAGATACATTGGAGACGTATCAAGCATCCCCAAGCTTAACTCCTGCTCTTCCTCGAGTAGGGAAGTGATAAAGAATGAATTTTTGATGTTGCATGCTACCTAGCATAGATGTCCTTTGTAACTCCTCTTATGTGAGATGAATGTTCAGATCCGTTAGATTCAAAACAATAGTTTGCTATTGATGTGGAGACAATAATACTTCCAGCAAACTAGCAAGGTAATCATGAACTTCCAAAATAACAAGGCCAAAAGAAAGTTATCCCTACAAAATCATATAGTCTGGCTATGCTCTATCATCATTGCACAACGAATTAAAATCATGCACAACCCCGGTATTGGCCAAGTAATTGTTTCACACCTTTACTTTCTCAAACCTTTTCAACTCTCACGCAATACATGAGCGTGAGCCATGGTTTTAGCACTATAAGTGGTGTGGAGTGTGGTGGAGGTTGTAAGGCAAACAAGGATAAGATGGTCACATTGACTAGGCATATCAATGAGCTATGGAGATGGTCATCAATAGATATCAACGTGAATGAGTAGGGATTGCCATACAAATGATGCACTAGAGCTAGGAGTATGTGAAAGCTCTTAAAGAAAACTAGTGGGTGTGCATCCAACTTGCTTGCTCACGAAGACCTAAGGCAATTTTGAGGAAGCCTATCATTGGAATATACAATCCAAGTTATGTAATGAAAATTTCCCACTAGCTATATGGTGGTGACAAAACGAGAGACTCTCAATCATGAAGATCATGGTGCTTAATATGCACAAGTGTGGAAAGTTGGTAGCATTATCCCTTCTCTCTTTTGCCCTCATATTTTTTTGGTGGGATCTTTGGCCTCTTTTTTTTTGGTGGGCATCTTTGGCCTCTTTTATTTCCTCACATGGGAGAATGCTCCATTAATGATGATCATCAGACTTTCAACTCAAAACTTAGAGCAATGATGACTCTATATGGAATTCCTTCGGTAGTGTACCGTGACAATGATCTAGCATGGCATAGACATCAAATGGAAACATCATGCTAGCATCTTACGATCATGCAATGGCAATGTAGACGTGGTGGCACATGTCATGGTGGTAGTTGCATGGCAATATATCTCGGAATGACTTTGAGAAAGCCAAAGTAGGTACGTATGGTGGCTGTTTTGAGGGAGGCTAATGGTGGGTTTTGTGCACTGGCAAAAGTTGCACGGCACTAAGAAAATAATGATGGTGGAAGGTGAAAGTGCATCTAAACCATGGACTCAACATTAGTCATGAAGAACTCATATACTTGTTGCAAAAGTTTTATTAGTAAACGAAAAAAAGCATTCAACGCATACTCCTAGGGGACGGGTTGGTAGGTATAAACCATTGCGTGATCCCGACCGCCACACAAAGGATGACAATCAATAGACTAATCATGCTCAGACTTCATCACATAGCGGTTCACCATATGTGCATGCTACGGGAATTACTAACTTCAACACAAGTATTTCAAGATCCACAACACCTTACTAGCATGACTTCAATATTACCAAAACCACAACTCAAAACTAATTGAGATGAATCAAACATCTCTAACTATTCAATGCACATGAAGGTGGAAGTTTTCGTATCCCTTTGGATAACTACCCCTTTTGAGACTACTTTCAAAGCATAGATCAAATACCAAGCCACGCACTTCTGCGCTCTAAAAGATATAAGTGAAGCACACAGAGCAAAAGTATCTAGCTCAAAAGATATAAGTGAAGCACATGTGAGCTGAATTGTCTACCAAAGGATATAAGTGACGCTCGACAAAATCACGGTGAGTGCATGTCTCTCTCTTTAGGTGTGCAGAAAGGATGATTGTGGCACAAAAATAAAATAAAAGACTCCTGCGATAGTGAGCTGAATTGTCTACCAAAGGATATAAGCTCAATGAGTATTCTAGCAAATTCACAATGAGTGCATGTCTCTCTCAAAAGGTGTGCAGAAAGGATGATTGTGACACAACAAAAATAAAAGACTCCTATAATACACGACGCTCCAATCAAAACACATATCATGTGGTGAATAAAAATATAGCTCCAAGTAATGTTACCGATTGATTGAAGACGAAAGAGGGGATGCCTTCCCGGGGCATCCCGAAGCTTAGTTTTTTGGTGTCCTTGAATTTGGCTTGGGATGCCTTGGGCATCCCCAAGCTTAAGCTCTTTCCACTCTTTATCCCATTGTCCATGAGAACATCACCCAAAACTTAAAAACTTCACAACACAAAACTTAAACAGAAACTCGTGATATCATTAGCACAAGAAAACAAACTACCAACTCTTTAGGTCTTGTAGCAAACTTGATTTCTATTTATATTGGTGTTATATTACTGTATTCTCACTTTTCCATGGCTAGTACCCCCGATACTATCCATAGTTTCATCAAAATAAGCAATCAACAAAACAAAAACAGAATCTGTCAAAAACAGACCAGACTGTAGCAATCTGTATACTTCGTATACTTCTGGTATCTCAAAAATTCTGAACAATTATGAAAATTGGGGCAATTGGCATATCAACCAGCAGCAAAATAATCAACTCAAAAGCTCTTTATGTATTGGAATCAAAAATAATTTCGTGAGCGCAAAGTTTCTGTCTTTTTCAGCAAGATTAAACAACCATTTCCAAAACTAGTCATAAAGGTTTTACTTGGCACAAACACAAAAAGAAACACAAAGAACACAATCATAATAGAATTATGATGGTGTGGACACAACAAAACAGAAAGCAAAAGGCAAAGATAAATTCATTGGGTTTCCTCCCAACAAGCGCTATTGTTTAACGCCCTTAGCTAGGCATAAGGCGATAGAATCATGTATCGTCGTCTTTGGTACTCAAACCATAAGTAGCCCTCATCATGGATTCATAAGGCAATATTATTTTATTTCTAGGAAAATGTCCCATGCCCTTCTTTAATGGAAACTGAGATCAAATATTCCCTTCCTTCATATCGATGACAGCACCAATAGTCCTTAGGAAAGGTCTACCAAGAATGATAGGACATGTAGGATTGCAATCAATATGAAGCACAATGAAATCTATGGGTACATGGTTCCTATTTTCAATAATAAGAACATCATTGATCCTTCCCATAGGTTTCTTAACAGTAGAATCCGCAAGATGCAAATTAAGAGAGCACTCATCAATCTCATTAAAGCCTAGAACATCACATAAAGACTTTGGAATCGCGGAAACACTAGCACCCAAATCACACAAAGCATTGCATTCATAGTTTTTGATCTTGATTTTGATAGTAGGTCCCACTCATCATGAAGTTTTCTAGGAATAGAAACTTCCAATTCAAGTTTCTCTTCAAGAGATTTCATCATAGCATCGACGATATGATCGGTAAAGGCCTTGTTTTGGCTATAAGCGTGTGGAGAGTTTAGCATGGATTGCATCAAGGAAATACATTCAATCAGAGAGAAACCATCATAAGTGAATTCCTTGAAATCCAAAGTAGTAGTTTCATTACTACTGGAAGTTTCGATATCCTCTACTCCACTTTCGATGCTTTTAGCATCAAGATAGATAGACTCCGAATCATTGGGGCATTTTTCAACCAAGGTGGATTCATATCCAGCCCCATCATCATTAGGTTTGACACTAGAAAACAAGGATTCAATGGGAGTCACACCAAGCACTTCAAGATCTTCGTGATTCTCATCAGGAGAACACACCTTTTTAAGCCATTCATGTCTAGCACGAATTTGGGCGGATATTTCTTTAGTCTCATTCATGGAAACACGCATAGCTTTCAAAGTTTCATCCATATTGATCTTGGGAGGAGCACATCTAACTTTCAAAGCATCAATATCAAGAGACATTCTATCAACGCTCCTAGCCAAATCATCAATTTTGAGTAGTTTTCCTTCTATGGACGCATTGAAAATCTTTTCCGAGTTAATAAACTCTTTAATATTACTCTCTAGATCAGAGGGTAATTTATTGTAATTTCCATGAGCATTGTTGTAGGTGTTGCCAAAGTCATTAGAGGGATTACTAGGAAAGGGCCTAGGAATATAGTTTCCTCTAAAAGCATTGTTGTTGCCAAAATTATTCCTACCAACAAAATTAACATCCAAGCTCTCATTGCTACTCTCAATCAAGGAAGACAAGGGCATATCGTTTGTATCTAAAGGAGCACCTTTGCTAGCAAACAATTTCATTAACTCATCCATCTTAGCACTCAACAAGTTAATTTCTTCTATAGCATGTACTTTTTACTAGTAGGTGACCTTTTAGTGTGCCACTGAGAATAATTTGTCATGATATTGTCTAGGAGTTTTGTGGCTTCTCCTAAGGTGATTTCCATGAAAGTTCCACTGGAGGCGGACTCTAAGATATTTCTAGAAGCAAAATTCAAACCAGCGTAGAAGATTTGTATAATCATCCAAAGACTCAAGCCATGAGCGGGACAATTTCTAATGATCAATTTCATTCTGTCCCAAGATTGTGCAACATGTTCATGATCTAGTTGCTTAAAATTCATGATATCATTAGGGAGAGAGACAATCTTAGCCGGTGGGAAATACTTGCATATATAAGCATCTTTGCACTTGTTCCAAGAATCGATACTATTTTTGGGCAAAGATGAAAACCAAGTTTTTGATCGATCCCGCAATAAGAACGGAAATAGCTTTAATTTAATCACATCATTATCCACATCTTTATTCTATTGCATATCGCATAACTGAATGAAGGTATTAAGATGGGATGCGGCATCTTCACTAGGAAGGCTGGAGAATTGCTCTTTCATAACAAGATTCAGCAACGCAGCATTGATTTCATATGATTCCGCACTAGTGGCGGGAGCAATCGGAGTACTACCAAAATCATTATTATTAGTATTCAAGAAGTCACAAAGTTTGGTGTTTTCACTCATGGTGACTTCAGCAAGCAGACAAGCACACAAGCGAATAGAAAGCAAGCGAAAGAAAAGGGCGAACGAAAAAGGCAAATATTTTTGTAATTTTTTCTTTTTCAGAAGTGGGGGAGAGGAAAACGAGAGGCAAAAAAAAGTAAATGCAAGAGATGAGTTTGCGACACTTACTTGGATAAGCTTCACTTGATGCTCCTCGGCAACAGTGCCAGAAATTGGCACGTTGACGGGAGACTATTCTTGACTTGATCCTCCTCCCCGGCAACAGCGCCATATATTCTTCTTGCTACCTCTTGAGCTTGCGTTGGTTTTTCCCTTGAAGAGGAAAGGGTGATGCATCATAGTAGCAGTAAGTATTTCCCTCTGTTTGAGAACCAAGGTATTAATCTAGTAGGAGTATCAAGATGAGGTGCCAATGTACCTGCGCAAAAACAGAAAACTTGCACCCAACACTACAAAGGGGTTGTCAATCCCTTCATGATTGATTGCAAGGTGAGATCTGAAGGCGGAAAGTGCAACAAAGTAAAAGTGTAGGGCTGAAAATATGATGTGAAGTAGACCCGGGGGCATAGTGTTCACTAGAGGCTTCTCTCAAGATAGAAAATATTACGGTGGGTGAACGAATTACTGTCGAGCAATTTATAAAACCATGCAAAGTCATGAAGATATCTAAGGCAATGATCATACATATAGGCATCACGTCCGAGACAAGTAGACCGATATTTTCTACAAGTACTACTATTACTCCACACATCGACCGCTATCCATCATGCATCTAGTGTATTGAGTTCATGACAAACAGAGTAACGCCTTAAGCAAGATGACATGATGTAGAGGGATAAATTCATGCAATAGACATAAAACCCATCTTTTTATCCTTGATGGCAACAACACGATGCGTGCCTCGCTACCCATTCTGTCACTGGGTGAGGTCACCGCACGGTATGAACCCAAAACCAAGCACTTCTCCCATTGCAAGAATCATAGATCAAGTTGGCCAAACAAAACCCATAACTCGAAGAGAATTACAAGGATATGAAATCATGCATATAAGAGATCAGAAGAAACTCAAATAAGATTCATAGATAATATGATCATAAATTCACAATTCATCGGATCTTGACAAACACACCGCAAAACAAGATTACATCGGATAGATCTCCATGAAGATCATGGAGAACTTTGTATTGAAGATCCAAGAGAGAGAAGAAGCCATCTAGCTACTAGCTATGGACCCGAAGGTCTATGGTGAACTACTCACGCATCATCACAGAGGCAATGGTGTTGATGAAGAATCCCTCAGTATCCGAATCCCCCTCCGGCAGGGCACCAGAACATGCCCCAGATGGGATCTTGCGGAGACAGAAGCTTGCCCAGAGGGGGCCCATAAGCCTGCTAGGTGCGCCCCCCTAGGCCGCGTCTAGGGGACTTGTGGCCTCCCCTGGTGCCCTCTTGTCACACCCTGTTTTTCACTACCAATGTATTGAGTTGCAAAAATCAGGGCTTGTTAAAACTTTTTCCAATGATGTTGTGAATGCTATGAATGCCTTGTATTAATGTGTGCTTGTTTGCTTGTTGAACCAAACCCATGGCTAATTATTTATTTAATTAAAAATGAATTTCCAAAACTCCTTTCTTTAACATCAGATCACCTTTACCTTGCTTGGGTTACACTACTAGTTCATGATACTTAGTAGCCCTCTCAACCAAAGTTGGTGATCTGAACTCAAATACTATTATGTCTTGCCAAAAACATTATTTAAAGATTTAAAACATTATTTTTCTATTTTAAATACATGTCTGTTTCTAAGGCCGGAAATGATATTCCCACAAGGAAAAATGCTTCTCTGCCTTAGAAAATTCTGAGTAGATTCATGGAAGCTCAGTAGGACATATATTTTCCATACATAACATTTTTCAACCCTATTTATATTATCATTATTTGAGAAAAACCCTGCAAATCATTTATGTCTGTTTTAACCTTTTGAGATATTTCCAAAGGAAATATTCTCAATAAAATCCCATTAAATTATAGGAGCCTCCCCAAGCCATATTTGGTGCCCACATAAACTCTCACCTTGATCCAAGGTGGGGAAGGTAACCAAATGAGCCTAAAACCCTCTTTGTCCAGAATAGAGTTGGAACAACTCTACATAGCAAAGTTTGTCTAACAGGGCTGAAACTTTGCAGGGGAGTTTTGCACCTCAAAAGAGGACTCCACACCAAAAATGAGATTTGCCAGACTCTGTTTAGTCACACTCCCTTTGGAGAAGACATATCTGGCCACTACCATGCATTTTCAAGTTTACAAAGCTCAAATTTGGTGGAAGCCTCTACTTTAACCCCAAGACCAAACCTGTTAAGTGGCAATTCTAGTGGTAGAGTGGAAGCACCCCAAACCACTGTCGAACACCTTCTGGCAGCAAGGTAAAAACCCACCTAGCCACTGTTTTACCCCATGTCAAAGCCTCAAACTTGTTGTATTAGTGCCACAGACCAACCTAAACACCCAGTCAAATGGCCCCTCCCCAGTTCAAAGCACAAGTGACAAAAACTCCAATTTGTGCCATAGATCAGGACTGGCAGCACTAGTAAACCATGTCCCCCTTGACCAGCCAGTGCTCTCACTAGCACACAACGGCTAGGTACACTCCCAGCAACACCCAGGACATGAGGGACACGTCTGAAGTGCACCAGAGCGCGCCAGCATGCCGTGGCATGCCAAAACTGCGCTCTGGACGCGCTACAAAGAGCAACCGAGAAGGGGACGACACTCCCGGCCGGTTCCAACCTCCCCCAAAGTGTCCAAGACCTCCCCCGATAACCCTCAGTGTAAAGCAACCACCAGGGACCCTCCTCCCCCGCGCTAGAGCTTGGGCGACACGTGCTCGCGCGCACCCGACTCGGCCGAGCATGCACGAACGCTGCAGCTCGACCCCACACTCTTTCCTTCTCTGGCCGATGCTACAGAGCGTCCTAAACCACGTCCAGAGACCGTGGTTTCGCAGCCAGCCCCTCACTGTGCCCGCACGCACGCCACGGTGAGTCACCGACGCACCGAGTTTGGCTCACCGTCGCCAGCCTATAAATAGCCCCCCCGGCACCTCAGGACCCCTCCAACGGCCAATCGAGCTCATAGAGCCCCGGTACTCGAGATCGACCGAGGCCCCTCCGCCTCGGAGCTCCGGTCGATCTCTGGTTATACGCCGGCTCCTGCGACACTCGACCCACCAGAGCACCCCCCTCGACACCAGGAACCTTTCCCCCAACAGCCCCGAGCTTTTCCGTGCCCCTAGCTATCAGTTCAACTACCTCTACTCGTCGCCGGCGACTCCTAGCCTCTCCGACGCTGTTCCGACGACCTACAGGTAGGCGGAGGCATGCTGAATCCATTCCTGCCCTTAGCTAGGCCCATGGACGACGGTAGCCTCGCCGACATTCGTTTCCTCCTCTCTGGCTAGAGGTAGGAGAAGAACCCGACAGGTGGGCTCCACCTGTCGGCGTCCTGGAGCTACCCCCCGCGCAGCCACAACCGCTGACTCCAGGGGCCTGCACGTCAGGTTCAAACCTGGTGCGCGCGCGCCTGGCAGCCTGCTGGCTGGCTGGGCCGGCCTGCTTCCCAGGCCAGGCTTTGGCCTTTTATTTTATTTTTATAAACCTGAGACTAAATGATTTTTGTAAAAATAACTATCCAGTGGAAAAATATGATTCTTCCACTGATATTTTTCTAAAAATGAGTAGTATTTGATTCTGCCATTGTTGATATTTTCAAAAGCAGAATCTGTTCTATAGCAATATAAAGGCATTAAAAGCAATAATTTTCTTCTGTTTTATAATTATTAAAATGCTTTGCTAAGTAAAAACAAAGAGAAGATATTTTCAAAGTAACAACCTGATTTTTACCAAGACTTGCAACATTTTTAAAAATGGTTTGTGATCCGTTTTTGTGTGAGCTATTTCTTATCTATTCTATTCTCGACGATAGAATTACCGAGTGACGAAGGATTCGGAGCGGAAGACCTCGAAGACCCAGGATACTTAGTTGACCCAGGCAAGCAGCCCTTTGACCATGACTTGAGCACATACATTGATGCATGCTAGAATAGCAAGTACTTTTCTGTTGCATATGATCATAGTGTCGGTTCATCATTGGTGTGATGGTACCGAAGGCTTCTTCGAAGCACTTGCATGATAGTGATGTTATACATATGGCTCCTCGGAGCACAAGCATGATGAGCTTGACCCTACCATTTATGAGGATCATGCTACTGTCATGTTGACTAGTAAAGTTATATATCATTGCATTTAGCTTGACCCTACCCCTTGAGGGTCATGTTAATACCATGTTGACAAGTAACGATAGAAGCATATTATCATGAGCATGATGATGAGTTAAAATCAAGAGTTTATGAAAACCCCGTCGGGTGCCACTAATGCCCGAGGGTGATGATGAGTTGGTGATCACTTTTGGTGAAGTGATGCACCGGTGTTTTTGTGTGAGTATGGTTTCGGAAAGGGGATTAGATTTATGATGTGTCGACCGTCCCAACCTTACCAGTACGACCACGATACCCCTTTATGGGACGGGGCTTTGTTGATTACTCTGGTCTGTGCTAGAGAAGAGCCACATTACTAGTGGCGGGAGTTATTGTTGTCACTCTCGTGATGGGGTCGTGCCAGATAGGACGACTATGCCATTATTATGAGTTCCAGGCACACCGTTGGTCCCCGCATGGTTGATACTGTCCAGAGTTGGTGCTCGTAAGACGTACAACATGTGGGCTGGGTACCAATCGAGTGGACCTCTTTGTCTAGTATCTTCAGGGGAAAGATGATGATCGGGTACTTACCTCGGGTATATGTGATATACCGCGAGTCGTGGATGCAACGGAAGTTTCCCGGATCCCGTGGGTCCAGCGTACTACCTCTGCACAGTGTAAACTATTCGAATAGCCGTGTCCACGGTCAAGGACAGTTGGGTAATCCTGCTTAAACTATGTCCTGATATTTCCGCATAAACCAAGTGTGTGTGTGTGTGTGGTGTTAAAAAGGTGTTGTTATAATCATAATAATATGACTAAGTTCGATGACTTGACATATAGGGTGAACTCGGATGGTTTAGCCCTCAGCTGATACATTGAGGTTATGACAAGTCCGATGACTTGGCATATAGGGTAAACCCGGATGGTTTAACCCTCATTAATATATTGAGGTTATGACAAGTCCGATGACTTGGCATATAGGGTGAACCCGGATGGTTCAACCCTTAGCATATATGTTAATATCTGTAACCTGTTCTTCAAGAGTAATTCTTTAACTTAATGCATATCCATGATCATTCCACCCAGATGAGTTATACTAGAGATGCATGATAATTGTCCATCATTTTATTGTTCATATCATGGGCTGTTTGCGAGTACATTCAAAAGTACTCATTGGCTTGCGACTGGTTATATTATTGACCAGACAAGGAAGAACCGAAGTTTGGCGACGAGTACGTCTTCGGAGATGGACCGGCGACCTAGGACGCTTCCAAGTCAGAATGCCTCTCGGTGTAGGCTTGATGGCATGGGCACCCGCTTAGCCCTTATGAGTTTCCGCTACCCGTTGTACCCGCTTTATTTGGCCTTAGGCCCTGTTTGTGAACCTGACCCTTCGGTCATCTGATGTAATATTCGGTATTTGGATGTAAGACTCTATTATTCAGTATCTGTGTTCAGTGAGCATTGATCCTTGGGATCACTGGGCACGGCGATCTCGACTCACCAGTCGGGGTCCCCACAGAACTGGTATCAGAGCCATCCTGACTATAGGAAGCCTTAGGTAGCATGGCCGTTAGCCAGGAACGATTAGTACACCAACCTTACACTCGCACCTAAAACCTTCTGATTTTCTCTCTCTCCTATACCTTGTAGATGGCCGCCGTACCTGAGACGTTTCTGCAAACCGGCTTTCCCCTACTTCTGGTGGATAGTCTAGAGAAGTGCCACGTACGCCGCACGCCCATCTTCCTCTACCACGAGCACTGGGTCAACGCTGACACCAAAGAATATCACGTGGACGTGATAGTGAAGGCTAATGACTCCCCGACTAGTTGGTTCTTTGAAGGACCACAAATGGGAGAACTGATGCTAACAGTGGAGACAGCAGCACGAGAGGCGCTCGTACGTCTCCACGATATCCTCCCCGAGATGGCTAATGAACCTGCTACTCGTCACCTACCTTTTCTTAAGGACGGAGTGGACGGGAGCTAGACGGGAGCTCCATCGTCTAAGGATGGAATGCCATTAAGGTTTCAGACCTACTTCAGTCTCTCATCCGACACCCTGACGCACCTTCTAGTTAAAGAATCAACGAAGCTTCGCCAAGAACTACACCATGTTAAGAGCCTACTTCATACGGAGAAGATGAAGAATCACAAGATGAAGAAAGAAGGCGCACCTGAAGGAAGGGCCGGTATTGCTACCAGGGGTGGTGTGCTACCAATCCGGGTCGTCCCTCTTCAGAGTCGCCGCCCGACAGCAGAAGAATATACTGAGCACTTTCCCGCCTCACCTAAGAGACGCCGTGATGTGCGGATTCTTTCTTCCACTCCATTGAAGGAAGAAGACACCGACGAAGACGAAGATCCTGCTGAACCCACTTTTGAGACCGAGCAGTCCGCCGTGTAGGATTTCAGCGTAGGCAACTAGGAGTACGCCTGAGCATAGGTTATCCATGTATCTGATCCTTTAAATTATGAGTGTGTATGACGTAAGCCGCGCTCTGCATTAGGCAGCCTGTACGCGACCACGTTACTTGTTTTCAATGAATGCAAATTCCGTTTTAAAGACATTGTTTTTAAAAAACTCGCACTGGCACATTTGGACCCTCCCCCCTCTTACTAGAGCGTACCCTTGTGATTTCAAGCAAGGCGGATTTTTTTGACCTGTCTGTTTCCATGACAGGATGGTGAATGCAACTCGCAACAGCACCTTCGGCAACCCCAGCACCGCCTCCTTAGGTCAGCCGCAGGGAACCTAAGGGGAAGCTCACGCTGGAGATCACCACGAGCAGCATGGCAATGTTCCTCCGCCACCTCCTCCTGAGAACTTGACTATGGCTCAGTTCCTTCATGCTCTTCGGGAGGAACGTCAAGCCAACAATGCCGCCATTCAGCAGCTGGCTCAAGTCCTAGTGAACAACCCGCCGCAGAACGAGAATGGCAATGGCCGCTCTACTCTCTCAGAGTTTATGCGGACTACGCCTCCCATATTCTCAGAGATGACTGAACCATTGGATGCCGATGACTGGATTCGCACTATTGAAGACCTCCTTGTGCTGGTCAAGTGTACCGACGAACGTGAGAAGATCCTTTATGCTTCTCACTGTCTCGGGGGCACCGCCAGAGCTTGGTGGGATGGTTTCCAGATCATGCGAGATGGACAAGTCATCACTTGGGCAATGTTCAAGGAAGGATTCCACGCAGCTCATATTCCGCCCGGAATGATGACCATCAAGAAGCGGTAATTCCGAGCCTTGAGGCAAGGCAGTGGGACTGTTAAGGAATATCTGCACAAGTTCAACCTCCTGTCGAGGTATGCCCCGGAGGATGTTAACACTGAGGCCGCTAAGGTGGAACGCTTCATGGAAGGATTGCAGCAGTCCCTACAATACCAGTTGGTAGTTTGCGACTGTAGAACCTTCAGCGACCTGGTTAACAAGGCACTTATGCTAGAAGACAAGCGTCGTGCAATGGATGACACCCGCAAGCACAAGATGATAGGCACTGGAGGACCCAGTAATGCAAGACCAAGACCATGGCAGTCAGCACCTGCGAGGCCCAACTATCAGCAACAGCAGTACAAGACCCCAGTGTTCCGTGAGAATTATCAGCCTCAAGTCAACACCAAGCCAGTTTCCTACCCGCCCAACAACAGTGGAGTCAAGACCAACCCTCCGGGTCAGGTCACCTATTTTGGGTGTGGTCAAACCGGGCACTATTCCAGGCAGTGTCCCAACAAGAAGCCCGATGCACCGCGTCCCAATGCACCCAACCCAGGTCAAGGAGCACCAGGAAGAAACCAAGTTCCCCGCAATCTGTAGTTCAACAGCAAGGGGCGGATCAATCACATCACCGCCGAAGAGGTGCAGGAAGACCCGGACTGCATTGTGGGTACGTTCCTTGTCAACTCCACCCCGGCTACAGTATTGTTTGATTGTGGTGCTTCGCACTCTTTTGTTACTCAAAGGTTTGTGGACAAGTGTGGTTTAAAACCCACTCTGCTTCACGGGCGGATGGAAATTCAAACCCCGGGAGCAGTGTTGAGGTCAAATCTAGGGTGTAGAAAGGTCGAGGTAGTTATCAATGGGACGAGCTTCTTGGCAGACCTCATTGTGCTTAAGTCGCAAGGCTTAGAAGTAATCCTCAGCATGGATTGGCTGGCCAAGCACCAGACTCTCTTAGACTGTGCCAACAGGGCCATTACCATGACAAGCGACCAAGGGGTCAAGGTCAAGTATGTCTCTGAGCCGGTAACAACTCAAGTACCTCGAATCAACAGCCTATCCGAGGTAGAGCTCGACCAAGTACCAGTAGTCTGCGTGTACCTGGACGTCTTTCCTGACGAGCTACCCGGAATGCCTCCTGACCGAGACATCAAGTTCATCATCGAGCTCATTCCCGGGTCAAGGCCTATTTATAAGAAGCCTTACAGGATGGGATCCGAGGAGTTGGCAGAGCTGAAGAAGCAGCTGGAGGAGCAACTCAGGAAAGGATTCATCCGTCCGAGTGCGTCACCTTGGGGATCACTTGTTCTGTTTGTCTCAAACAAGGATGGTACTATTCGACTCTGCGTCGATTACCTTTCTCTCAACGAAGTCACAATTAAGAACAAGTACCCACTCCCCAAGATAGAAGACCTGTTCGACCAGTTAAATGGAGCTAAGGTATTTTCCAAGATCGATCTTCGGTTCGGACATTACCAGTTGAAGATTCGACCCGAGGACATACCCAAGACTGCATTCGTGACCAGACACGGTCTCTATGAGTGCATAGTCATGCCCTTCGGATTGACAAATGCCCCAGCTTACTTCATGTACCTCATGAACAAGGTTTTCATGGAGTATTTAGATAAGTTTGTCGTCGTATTCATCGATGACATTCTAATCTTCTCCAAATCCGAAGAAGAACATGAGCAACACTTGAGGATAGTTCTGGGAAAACTTCAAGAGCACCAACTGTATGCCAAGTTCAGCAAGTGTCAATTCTGGCTGAACGAAGTTGGATTTTTGGGTCATATCATGACAGCAAGCAGATTGGCAGTAGATCCATCCAAGATTTCCACAGTAGCCAACTGGGAATCGCCAAGGGATGTGAAGGATGTCAGGAGTTTCCTCGGACTCGTGGGATACTACCGCAAGTTCGTAGAAGGATTCTCCAGCATCGCTCGACCTATGACTCAGCTTTTGAAGAAAAGTCGGAAGTTCGAGTGGACACCGGCATGCGAACCAAGCTTCCAAGAGTTGAAGAAAAGACTGACTACTGCCCCGGTGCTAGCGACCCCGGACATCAACAAGGAGTTTGTGATTTACTGTGATGCCTCCGGAACCGGACTCGGTGGAGTCCTAATGCAATATGGCAGAGTCGTGGCGTACTTGTCACGGCAACTGCGTCCGCATGAGGAGAACTATACAACCCATGATCTCGAGTTAGCAGCCGTAGTGCATGCCTTGAAGACATGGCGACATTACCTTCTGGGGAAGCGATGTGAAATATACACGGACCACAAGAGTCTGAAATATATTTTCACCCAAAGGGAGCTGAATATGAGGCAACGAAGATGGCTTGAGTTAATCAAGGATTATGACCTCAGCATTCAGTACCACCCCGGTAAGGCTAACGTGGTAGCTGATGCTTTAAGCCGGAAGGCAGGCACCTTGAATGTCATGCTCAAGGAACGGTTGCCCGCCTTGTATGAAGAGATGGAAAGCTTCGGATTGGAGTTGGTCGGACCAGGATGCCTAGCCAACCTCGAAGTCAAACCAACTCTGGCCGATGATATCAAGGAAGCCCAGAAAGGACACAGGAGTATTGAAGGCCTCAAGAGGAAGATTCGGGAAGGCAAGGCCCCAGGGTTCTCGATTGATGATAAAGGAGTGGTCTGGTACGGGAAACGCTTATGCGTGCCCAACAAAGCCGAACTCAAGGACTTGATCCTGCAAGAGTCCCACGACACGCCATACTCCATCCATCCCGGTGGTACCAAGATGTATCAAGATCTTCGAGAATGATTCTGGTGGCATGGCATGAGAAGAGAAATAGGCTCCTACGTCGCTAAGTGTGATGTATGCCAGCGGGTCAAGGCTGAGCATCAACAACCTCCTGGACTGCTACAACCTCTTCAAGTGCCAGAATGTAAATGGGACAAGGTCGGCATGGACTTCTTTACCGGACTACCCCGGTCAAGAAGGGGTCACGACTCCATATGGGTCATCGTCAACCACTTAACTAAGGTGTCTCATTTCATTCCGGTCAACACCACCTATGGGGGCGACAAGTTGGCTAGCCTCTAAATTGAGCGCATCGTTAGCCTTCATGGAGTTCCTAAGGAGATTGTGTCCGACAGCGGCACGCAATTCACCTCAAGATTCTGGAAGAAGTTTCAAGAACCTCTCGGAACCAAAGTCTCTTTCAGCACGGGTTTCCACCCACAGACGGGCGGACGAACCGAGAGGGTGAACCAGATACTCGAGGACATGCTCCGCGCATGTGTCCTGGCCCATGGTGCCAAGTGGGAAGACTGTCTGCCGTTTGCTGAGTTCTCTTACAACAACAACTACTAGTCCAGTCTCCAAATGGCCCCATTCGAAGTGCTACATGGACGGAAGTGTTGCACCCCTCTCAATTGGTCCGAAACCAGAGAAGGGCTAGTTTTCGGGCCAGAAGCGTTGCAGGAAGCGGGAAGAAAGGTGCAGCTCGTCCAAGAAAACCTGAAGGTAGCTAAGTCACGATAGAAGAGCTATGCGGACTCTCACCACAAGAATGTGGAGTTCACTCCCGGAGGTCGGGTGTACCTGCGCGTTACCCGGGTGTACCTGCGCGTTACGCCTCTCAAGGGAACCAAGCGTTTCCACATCAAGGGGAAGTTAGCCCCAAGGTTTATTGGACCCTTCAAGATCACGGCAAGGCGCGGGGAAGTGGCTTATCAGTTAGAGGTACCCCCAGAACTTTTGGGTGTGCACAACGGGTTCCACGTGTCACAACTCCGGAAGTGCTTACAAGTGCCGAACCGTTCCGGTCATTGGAAGAACATTGACCACCAAGCTGTCGACCTTCAACCGGACCTTACTTATCGCGAGAAGCCGGTTCGCGTTCTGGATAAAGCAGAGCATTGCACCAGAAGCCGCACCATCAAGTATTTCAAGGTTCAGTGGAGCAACCATACCGAAGCATAAGCAACATGGGAACGTGAAGACCATCTCCGATCAGAATTTCCAGAGCTATTTAACGCTTAGCTTAGGAATCTCGGGGACGAGATTCTTGTAAGAGGGATAGGTCTGTCACACCCTATTTTTCACTACCAATGTTTTGAGTTGCAAAAATCAGGGCGTGTTAAAACTTTTTCCAATGATGTTGTGAATGCTATGAATGCCTTGTATGAATGTGTGCTTGTTTGCTTGTTGAACCAAACCCATGGCTAATTATTTATTTAATTAAAAATGAATTTCCAAAACTCCTTTCTTTAACATCAGATCACCTTTACCTTGCTTGGGTTACACTACTAGTTCATGGTACTTAGTAGCCCTCTCAACCAAAGTTGGTGATCTGAACTCAAATACTATTATGTTTTGCCAAAAAGATTATTTAAAGATTTAAAACATTATTTTTCTATTTTAAATACATGTCTGTTTTTAAGGCCAGAAATGATATTCCCACAAGGAAAAATGCTTCTCTGCTTTGGAAAATTCTGAGTAAATTCATGGAGGCTCAGTAGGACATATATTTTCCATACATAACATTTTTCAACCCTATTTATATTATTATTATTTGAGAAAAACCTTGAAAATCATTTCTGTCTGTTTTAACCTTTTGAGATATTTCCAAAGGAAATATTCTCAATAAAATCCCATTAAATTACAAGAGCCTCCCCAAGCCATATTTGGTGCCCACATAAACTCTCACCTTGATCCAAGGTGGGGAAGGTCAACAAATGAGCCTAAAACCCTCTCTGTCCAGAATAGAGTTGGAACAACTCTACATAGCAAAGTTTGTCCAACAGGGCTGAAACTTTGCAGGGGAGTTTTGCACCTCAAAAGAGGACTCCACACCAAAAATGAGATTTGCTAGACTTTGTTTGGTCACACTCCCTTTGGAGAAGACAGATCTGGCCACTACCATGCATTTTCAAGTTTACAAAGCTAAACTTGTGCAATGGAGCTCAAATTTGGTGGAAGCCTCTACTTTAACCCCAAGACCAAACCTGTTAAGTGGCAATTCCAGTGGTAGAGTGGAAGCACCCCAAACCACTGTCGAACACCTTCTGGCAGCAAGGTAAAAACCCACCTAGCCACTGTTTTACCCCATGTCAAAGCCTCAAACTTGTTGTATTAGTGCCACAGACCAACTTAACACCCAGTCAACTGGCCCCTCCCCAGTTCAAAGCACAAGTGACAAAAAATCCAATTTGTGCCACAGATCAGGACTGGCAGCACTAGTAAACCATGTCCCCCTTGACCAGCCAGTGCTCTCACTAGCACACAACGGCTAGGTACACTCCCAGCAACACCGAGGACATGAGGGACACGTCTGAAATGCCCCAGAGCACGCCAGCATGCCGTGGCATGCCAAAACTGCGCTCTGGACGCGCTACAGAGAGAACCGAGAAGGGGACGACACTCCCGGCCGGTTCCAACCTCCCCTGAAGTGTCCAAGACCTCACCCGACAAGCCCTCAGTGTAAAGCAGCCGCCACGGACCCTCCTCCCCCGCGCTAGAGCTCGGGCGACGCGTGCCCGGGCGCACCCGACTCGGCCGAGCATGCACGGACGCTGCAGCTCGACCCCACGCTCTTTCCTTCTGTAGCCGATGCTTCAGAGCGTCCTAAACCACGTCCGGAGACCGTGGTTTCGCAGCCAGCCCCTCACTGTGCACGCACGCACGCCACGGTGAGTCACCGGCGCACCAAGTTCGGCTCACCGTCGCCAGCCTATAAATAGACCCCCCGGCACCTCGGCACCCCTCCAACAGCCTCTGCACAACCACTAGCCCCCCTAGCCACCCAATCGTGCTCACAGAGCCCCGGTACTCGAGATCGACCGAGGCCCCTCCGCCTCGGAGCTCCGGTCGATCTCCGGTTATACGTCGTCTCCTGCGACACACGACCCACCAGAGCACCCCCCTGGACACGAGGAACCTTTCCCCCAACAGCCCCAAGCTTTTCCGTGCCCCTAGCTATCAGTTCAGCTACCTCCCGAAACTCCTCCGCCACGGCCACCTCGTCGCCGGCGACTCCTAGCCTCTCCGGCGTTGTTCCAACCACCTACAGGTAGGTGGAGGCATGCTGAATCCATTCCTGCCCTTAGCTAGGCCCATGGACGATGGTAGCCTCGCCAACGTTCGTTTCCTCCTCTCTGGCTAGAGGTAGGAGAAGAACCCGATAGGTGGGATCCACCTGTCGGCATCCTGGAGCTGCCCCGCGCGCAGCCACAACCGCTGACTCCAGGGGCCCGCACGTCAGGTTCAAACCTGGTGCGCGCGTGCCTGGCAGCCTGCTGGCTGGCTGGGCCGGCCTGCTTCCCAGGCCAGGCTTTGGTCTTTTCTTTTATTTTTATAAACTTGAGACTAAATGATTTTTGTAAAAATAACGATCCAGTGGAAAAATATGATTCCTCCACTGATATTTTTCTAAAAATGAGTAGTATTTGATTCTGCCATTGTTCATATTTTTCAAAAGCAGAATCTGTTCTATAACAATATAAAGGCATTAAAAGCAATAATTTGCTTCTGTTTTATAATTATTAAAAATGCTTTGCTAAGTAAAAACAAAGAGAAGATATTTTCAAAGTAACAACCTGATTTTTACCAAGACTTGCAACATTTTTAAAAATGGTTTGTGATCTGTTTTTGTGTGAGCAATTTCTTATTTATTCTATTCTCGACGATAGAATTACCGAGTGACGAAGGATTCGGAGCGGAAGACCTCGAAGACCCAGGATACTTAATTTACCAAGGCAAGCAGCCCTTTGACCATGACTTGAGCACATAGATTGATGCATGCTAGAATAGCAAGTACTTTTCCATTGCATGTGATCATAGTGTCGGTTTATCATTGGTGTGATGGTACCGAAGGCTTCTTCGAAGCACTTGCATGATAGTGATGTTATACATATGGATCCTCGGAGCACAAGCATGATGAGCTTGACCCTACCATCTATGAGGATCATGCTACTGTCATGTTGACTAGTAAAGTTATAGATCATTGCATTGAGCTTGACCCTACCCCTTGAGGGTCATGTTAATACCATGTTGACAAGTAACGATAGAAGCATATTATCATGAGCATGATGATGAGTTAAAATCAAGAGTTTATGAAAACCCCATCGGGTGCCACTAATGCCCGAGGGTGATGATGAGTTGGTGATCACTTTTGGTGAAGTGATGCACCGGTGTTTTTGTGTGAGTATGGTTTCGGAAAGGGGATTAGATTTATGATGTGTCGACCGTCCCAACCTTACCAGTACGACCACGATACCCCTTTATGGGACGGGGCTTTGTTGATTACTCTGGTCTGTGCTAGAGAAGAGCCACATTACTAGTGGCGGGAGTGATTGTCGTCACTCTCGTGATGGGGTCGTGCCAGATAGGACGACTATGCCATTATTTTGAGTTCCAGGCACACCGTTGGTCCCCACATGGTTGATACTGTCCAGAGTTGGTGCTCGTAAGACATACAACATGTGGGCTGGGTACCAATCGAGTGGACCTCTTTGTCTAGTATCGTCAGGGGAAAGATGATGATCGGGTACTTACCTCGGTATATCTGATATACCGCGAGTCGTGGATGACACGAAAGTTTCCCGGATCTCGTGGGTCCAGCGTACTACCTCTGCAGAGTGTAAACTATTCGAATAACCGTGTCTACGGTCAATGACAGTTGGGTAATCCTGCTTAAACTACGTCCTGATATTTCCGCATAAACCAAGTGTGTTTGTGTGTGTGTGTGTGGTGTTAAAAAGGTGTTGTTATAATCATAATAATATGACTAAGTTCGATGACTTGACATATAGGGTTAACCCGGATGGTTTAGCCCTCAGCTGATACATTGAGGTTATGACAAGTCCGATGACTTGGCATATAGGGTAAACCCGGATGGTTTAACCCTCATTAATATATTGAGGTTATGACAAGTCCGATGACTTGGCATATAGGGTGAACCCGTATGGTTCAACCCTTAGCAGATATGTTAATATCTGTAACCTGTTCTTCAGAGTAATTCTTTAACTTAATGCAAATCCATGATCATTCCACCCAGATGAGTTATACTAGAGATGCATGATAATTGTCCATCATTTTTATTGTTCATATCATGGGCTGTTTGCGAGTACATTCAAAAGTACTCATTGGCTTGCCACTGGTTATATTATTGACCAGACAAGGAGGAACCGGAGTTTGGCGACGAGTACGTCTTCGGAGACGGACCGGCGACCTAGGACGCTTCCAAGTCAGAATGCCTGTCGGTGTAGGCTTGATGGCATGGGCACCCACTTAGCCCTTATGAGTTTCCGCTACCCGCTGTACCCGCTTTATTTGGCCTTAGGCCCTGTTTGTGAACCTGACCCTTCGGTCATGTGATGTAATATTCGGTATTTGGATGTAAGACTCTATTATTCAGTATCTGTGTTCAGTGAGCATTGATCCTTGGGATCACTAGGCACGGCGATCTCGACTCACCAGTCGGGGTCCCCACACTTCTGCCTTGGTTCTCAAGATCCCTACGTATCTTCTGTTCCGGAAAAAATCTTTTCGGAGGTTTTATTCCGTTTGGACTCCGTTTAATATTCTCCTCTGAAAAGGATCAAAAACACGGAAAAAACAGGAACTCGCACTTGGCAATGAGTTAATAAGTTAGTCCCAAAAAAGATATAAAAGGCATACAAAACATCCAAAGTTTGACAAGATAGTAGCATGGAACCATGAAAAATTATAGATACGTTGGAGACGTATCAGCTATCAATGTGAATGAGTAGGGATTACCATGCAATGGATGCACTAGAGCTATAAGTGTGTGAAAGCTCAAAAGGAAAACTAGTGGGTGTGCACCCAACTTGCTTGCTCACGAAGACCTAGGGAAATTTTGAGGAGGCCCATCATTGGAATATACAAGCCAAGTTATATAATAAAAATTCCCACTAGTATATGGAGGTAACAAAACGAGAGACTGTCTATCATGAAGAACATGGTGCTATTTTGAAGCACAAGTGTGGAAAAATATAGTAGCATTGTCCCTTCTCTCTTTTTCTCTTATTTTTTTGTTTGGGCTCTTCGGCCTCTTCTCCATTTTTTTTATTTCCTCACATGGGACAATGCTCTAATAATGATGATCATCACACTTTTATTTACTTACAACTCAACACTTAGAGAAATGAAGACTCTTTAGGAAATACCTCCGGTAGTGTACCGGGATGTGCAACGATCTAGCTTAGCGTATGATGTTGAAACATCTTGCTAGCTATCTTACGATCATGCAATGGCAATATGAAAGTGACGGCACATGTCATGAGACGGAACGGTGGGAGTTGCATGGCAATATATCTCGGAATGGCTATGAAAATGCCATAGTAGGTAGGTATGGTGTCTGTTTTGAGGGAGGTATAGGGTGGGTTTGTGCACCGGCAAAGTTGCGCGACACTAGAGAGGCTAGCAATGGTGGAATGTGAAAGTGCATCTATACCATGGACTCATATTAGTCATGAAGAACTTATATACTTATTGCGAAAGTTCTATTAGTAATCGAAAAAAAGTGTTAAACGCGTACTCCTAGGGGAAGGGTTGGTAGGTGTTAACCGTCGCGTGATCCCGACCAGCACACAAAGAACGACAATCAATAAATCAATTATGCTCCGACTTCCTAACATAGTGGTTCACCATACGTGCATGCTACGGGAATTACTAACTTCAACACAAGTATTTCTAAACTCACAACACCCTACTAACATAACTCTAATATTACCATATCCATATCTCAAAACTAATTGAGAGGAATCAAACTTCTCTTTACTAATCAATGCACATGAATATGGAAGTTTTTATTATATCCTCTTAGGATGCATATCATCTTTAGGACTACTTTAATAGCACACGCCAATCACCAAGTTACTTAGAGAGAGCACTCTCAAAAAGATATAAGTGAAGATCGAGAGTTCTTATTTCTCCAAAATATGACACCGCCGTGCTCTAAAAATATCTAAGTGAAGCACTAGAGCAAAGTTATCTAGCTCAAAAGATATAAGTGAAGCACATGCGAGCTAAATTAACTAACTCAAAAGATATAAGTGAAGCTCAATGAGTATCCTAGCAAATTCACGATGAGTGCATGTCCCTCCCAAAAATGTGTGCAACAAGGATGATTGTGACAAAAAAAGACTCCTATAATACACGACACTTCAAGCAAAACACATATCATGTGGTGATTAAAAATATAGCTCCAAGTAACATTACCGATGGATTGAAGACGAAAGAGGGGATGCCTTCCCGGGGCATCCCCAAGCTTAGGATTTTTGGTGTCCTTGAATTTGGCTTGGGATGCCTTGGGCATCCCCAATCTTAAGATCTTTCCACTCTTTATCCCATTGTCCACGAGAACATCACCCAAAACTTGAAAACTTCACAACACAAAACTTAAACAGAAACTCGTGATATCATTAGCACAAGAAAATAAACCACCACTCTTTAGTTACTGTAGTAATCTTGATTTATATTTAGATTGATGTTATATTACTGTATTCTCATTTTTCCATGGCTAGTACCCCCCGATACTATCCGTAGTTTCATCAAAATAAGCAATCAACCCAACAAAAATAGAATCTGTCAAAAACAGACCAGTCTGTAGCAATTTGTATACTTCGTATACCTCTGGTATCCCACAAATTCTGAACAATTACGACAATTAGGAAAATTTATATATCAACCAGCAGCAAAAAAATCAACTCAAAATATATTTCAGGATAGGAATGGAAAATAATTTCGTGAGCGTAAAGTTTCTGTCTTTTTCAACACGATCAAACAACCATCACCAAAACTGACCATAGAGGTTCTACTTGGCACAAACACAAAAAGAAACATAAAAAACACAATCATAATAGAATTATGATGGTGTGTACACAACAAAACATAAGACAAAAATCAAAGATAAATTCATTGGGTTGCCTCCCAACAAGCGCTATTGTTTAACGCCCTTAGCCAGGCATAAGGCGATTGCAATATTGCTCACATAAAAAGTAGTAATTGAGATATGCGAAAGAGCATCATAAAGCATGTGAAAATCACATCTAAGTCTAACATACTTCCTGTGCATAGGCATTTTATAGGGAAACAAATTATCAAGACAAGCAATAACTACCATATGCAAGGAAGAAGAAAGAGACACTATCAATCTCAACAAAACGAGAGGTAATTTAGTAACATGAAAGTTTCTACCACAATATTTTCCTCTCTCATAACAATTACATGTGGGATCATAATCAAATTCAATAATATAGCTATCACATAGGATATTCTTTTCATGATCCACATGCATGCAAAGTTGACGCTCTTAAAAAATAGTGGGATTATCGTCAACTAAAGTCATGACTTCTCCAAACCCACTTTCAATATTATTGCAAAGATCATATTCATCATGAGGCTTAAACAATTTTTAAAGATCATCAGAAAAATCATTGCCCCAATCATGATCATTGCAACAAGTAGTGAACATAGCAAAACTAGCATCCCCAAGCTTAGGGTTTTGCCTATTTTTAGTAGGATTAACATTAATAGAATTCATAGTGAAACCATTGCAATCATGCTTTTCATTCAAGGAGCCCTCGTGAATCACTTCATAACTTTCTTCATCACAATTTTCCGATTCACGCATCTTAAGCAAAACTTCGTAAATATAATCTAGTGCACAAAACTCACTAGCAATTGGTTCGACATAATTGGATCTCTTAAAGAGATTAGCAAGTGGGTGAGGATCCATATATATAGATACTTAGAAAGCAAAGATGCAAGCATATTGAAGGCACATAACACACAAGCAAAAGAAAGGCAAACGATAAAGGCAAATATTTTTGTATTTTTTTCAGAAATGGGGGAGAGGAAAACGAGAGGCAAAAGGCAAATATTGTAAATGCAAGAGATGAGTTTGCGATAGTTACTTGGATAAGCTTCACTTTGAATACTCCCGGTAACGGCGCCAGGAATTCTTCTTGCTACCTCTTGAGCTTTTGTTGGTGTTTCCCTTGAAGAGGAAAGGGTGATGCAACACAGTAACAGTAAGTATTTCCCTCGGTTTGAGAACCAAGGTATCAATCCAGTAGGAGTATCAAGATGATGCACCAATGTACCTCCGCAAAAAAAACAAACTTGCACCCAATGCTATAAAGGGGTTGTCAATCCCTTCATGATTATTTGCAAGGTGAGATCTCAAGGTGAAAAGTGCAACAAAGTAAATTTGTGGAGCTGAAAATAGGATGTGAAGTAGACCCGGGGGCCATAGTCTTCACTACAGGCTTATCTCATGATAGCAAGTATTACGTGTTGGAAATATGCCCTAGAGGCAATAATAAAATGGTTATTGTCATATTTCCTTGTTCATGATAATCGTCTATAGTCCATGCTATAATTGTATTAACAGGAAACAGTAATACATGTGTGAATGAATAGATCACAATGTGTCCCTAGCAAGCCTCTAGTTGGCTAGCTCGTTAGTCAATAGATGATCATGGTTTCCTGATCATGGACATTGGATGTCATTGATAATGAGATCACATCATTGGGAGAATGATGTGGTGGACAAGACCCAATCCTAAGCCTAGCACTAGATCGTATTGTTCGTATGCTAATGCTTTTCTAATGTCACGTATCTTTTCCTTCGACCGTGAGATTGTGCAACTCCCGGATACCGTAGGAGTGCTTTGGGTGTATCAAACGTCACAACGTAACTGGGTGACTATAAAGGTGCACTACGGGTACCTCCGAAAGTGTCTGTTGGGTTGGCACGAATCGAGATCGGGATTTGTCACTCCGTGTGACGGAGAGGTATCTCTGGGCCCACTCGGTAGAACATCATCATGAGCTCAATGTGACTAAGGAGTTAGTCACACGATGATGTGCTACGGAACGAGTAAAGAGACTTACCGGTAACGAGATTGAACAAGGTATAGGTATACCGACGACCGAATCTCGGGCAAGTTCTATACCGACAGACAAAGGGAATTGTATACGGGATTGATTGAATCCTTGACATCGTGGTTCATCCGATGAGATCATCGTGGAACTAGTGGGAGCCACCATGGGTATCCAGACCCCGCTGATGGTTATTGGCCAGAGAGGTGTCTCGGTCATGTCTGCCTGTCTCCCGAACCCGTAGGGTCTACACACTTAAGGTTCGATGACACTAGGGTTATAGGGAATTGTTATACGAGATTACCGAAAGTTGTTCAGAGTCCCGGATGAGATCCCGGACGTCACGAGGAGCTCCGGAATGGTCCGGAGGTAAAGATTGATATATAGGACGGATGGTTTCGGACACCGGAAGTGTTTCGGGCATCACCGGTAACGTACCGGGACCACCGGGACCACCGGAGGTGGTCCCGGGGGACCACCGAAGGGGGGTGACGACCCCGGGAGGCTAGATGGGCTAAGTGGGGAAGGGAACCAGCCCCTAAGTGGGCTGGTGCACCCCCCACGCAGCCCATGTGCACCAGAAAAAAGGGGAAGGGGGGGAACCCTAACTAAGGTGGGCCTTAGGCCCACCAGAGGGGTGCGCCACCCCTCCTCCTTGCCCTGGTCACCGGGCTGCACATGTGTTGAACGCGGAGGTGCCGTTGTTCAGCACTAGATCGGAATTGCTGCGAGTACGACTCCATCAACCGCGTTCTAGCAACGCTTCCGCTTAGCGATCTTCAAAGGTACGAAGATGCTCTTTCCCCTCTCTCGTTGCTGGTCTCTCCATAGGAAGATCTGAACATGCGTAGGAAAATTTTGAATTTATGCTACGTAACCCAACAGTGGCATCCGAGCCAGGTTTTCTATGCGTAGATTCTGTGCACGAGTAGAACACAAAAGTTGTGGGCGATGGTTTGTCAATTTGCTTGCCGTTACTAGTCTTATTCTTTTCCGGCGGTATTGTGGGATGAAGCGGCCCGGACCGACCTTACACGTACGCTTACGTGAGACTGGTTCCACCGACAGACATGCACATCGTGCATAAAGGTGGCTAGCGGGTGTCTGTCTCTCCTACTCTAGTCAGATTGGATTTGATGAAAAGGGTCTTTATGAAGGGTAAATAGCTTTGGCATATCATCGTTGTGGCTGTCACGTAGGTAAGAAGGCGTTCTTGCTAGAAACCCAAATCAGCCACGTAAAACTTGCAACAACAATTAGAGGACGTCTAACTTGTTTTTGCAGGGTTTGACATGTGATGTGATATGGCCAAAGTTGTGATGTTGCATGTATGATGTATGAGATGATCGTGTTATTGTAATAGGTTTCACGACTTGCATGTCGATGAGTATGACAACCGGCAGGAGCCATAGGAGTTGTCTTAATTTATTGTATGAGATGCAACGCCATGTGCTTACTATTTTACTTCATTGCTAACGGTTAGCCATAGTAGTAGTGATAGTAGTAGTTGGCATGACGACTTCACGGAGACACGATGATGGAGATCATGATGATGGAGATCATGGTGTCACGCCGGTGACAATGATGATCATGCGATGCCTGAAGATGGAGATCGAAAGAGCAAAGATGATAATGGCCATATCATGTCACTATATGATTGCATTGTGATGTTTATCATGTTTTACATCTTATTGCTTAAAACGACGGTAGCATAATAAGATGATCCCTCTTAAAATTTTGAGAACGTATTCCCCTAAGTGTGCACCGTTGCGAAGGTTCGTTGTCTCGAAGCACCACGTGATGATCGGGTGTGATAGATTCTAACGTTCGCATACAACGGGTGTAAGCCAGATTTACACACGCGAAACACCTAGGTTGACTCGACGAGCTTAGCATGTACAGATATGACCTCGAATACAAGAGACCGAAAGGTCGAACATGAGTCGTATGGTTGAATACGATCAGCATGAAGTTGCTCACCATGGTGACTAGTCTGTCTTACGTGATGATCGGACACAGGTTAGTCAACATGGATCATGTATCACTTAGATGACTAGAGGGATGTCGATTTAAGTGAGAGTTCATACTTAATTTGATTAAATGAACTTAATTGTCATGAACTTAGTCTAAAAGTTGTCTTTATAAATATTGTAGATGTCCAACGTCAACCTCAACTTCAACGCATTCCTAGAGAAAAACAAGCTGAAAGATGATGGTAGCAACTATGCGGACTGGGTTCGCAACCTGAAGCTCATCCTTGAAGCAAGTAAAAAAGCTTATGTCCTTAAAAGCCACTAGGTGACCCTCCCGCTCCCGCAGCAGCCCAGGACATTCTAAACGTCTGGCAAGCGCGGAGTGATGACTACTCTCTAGTCAGGTGTGGCATGTTATACAGTTTAGAAACGGGGCTCCAAAGACGTTTTGAGCAACACGGGGCATATGAGATGTTCCAAGAGCTGAAGCTAGTTTTTCAAGCTCATGCCCGTGTCGAGAGATATGAAGTCTCCGACAAGTTCTTCAGCTGTAAGATGGAGGAGAACAGTTTTTTCAGTGAGCACATACTCAAAATGTCTGGGTTACACAGTCGTCTGACTTCACTTGGAGTCGAACTTCCGGATGATGCTATCATTGACAGAATCCTCCAGTCTCTCCCACCAAGCTACAAAGGCTTTGTGCTTAACTACAACATGCAAGGGATGGAGAAATCCATTCCCGAGTTGTACTCGATGCTCAAGTCTGCAGAAGTAGAAATCAAGAAGGAGCATCAAGTGTTGATGGTCAACAAGACCACTAGTTTCAAGAAAGGCAGGGGTAAGAAGAACTTCAAGAAAGACGGCAAAGTTGTTGCCGCGCCCCGTAAGCCAGATGCCGGGAAGAAGAAGAAGAACGGACCCAACCCTGAGACTGAGTGCTTCTACTGCAAGGGAAAAGGTCACTGGAAACGGAACTGCCCCAAATACTTAGCGGACAAGAAGGCCGACAACATTAAAGGTATATGTGATATACATGTTATTGATGTGTACCTTACCAGCGCTCGTAGTAGCTCCTGGGTATTTGATACCGGTGTTGTTGCTCACATTTGCAACTCAAAGCAGGAACTGCGGAATAAGCGGAGACTGGCCAAGGACGAGGTGACGATACGCGTCGGGAATGGTTCAAAGGTCGATGTGATCGCCGTCGGCACGCTACCTCTACATCTACCGTCGGGATTAGTTTTAAAACTTAATAATTGTTATTTAGTACCAGCTTTAAGCATGAACATTGTATCAGGGTCTTGCTTAATGCGAGACGGCTACTCATTTAAGTCAGAGAATAATGGTTGTTCTATTTATATGAGTGATATGTTTTATGGTCATGCTCCGCTGGTGAATGGTTTATTCTTGATGAATCTCGATCGTGACGTTACACATATTCATAGTGTGAGTACCAAAAGATGCAAAGTTGATAATGATAGTCACACATACTTGTGGCACTGCCGCCTTGGTCATATCGGCGTTAAGCGCATGAAGAAGCTCCATACTGATGGACTTCTAGAGTCTCTTGACTTTGAATCATTTGACACATGCGAACCGTGCCTCATGGGCAAGATGACTAAGACTCCATTCTCAGGAATAATGGAAAGAGCAACCGACTTATTGGAAATAATACATACTGATGTGTGTGGTCCAATGAACGTTGAAGCTCGCGGTGGTTATCGTTATGTTCTCACTCTCACCGATGATTTGAGTAGGTATGGGTATATCTACTTGATGAAGAACAAATCTGAGACGTTTGAAAAGTTCAAGGGATTTCAGAGTGAGGTTGAGAATCAACGTGACAGAAAAATTAAATGTCTACGATCCGATCGTGGAGGAGAATATTTGAGTCATGAGTTTGGCACACACCTAAGGAAGTGTGGAATCGTTTCACAACTGACGCTGCCTGGCACACCGCAGCGCAACGGAGTGTCTGAACGTCGTAATCGCACTTTATTAGATATGGTACGATCTATGATGTCTCTCACCGACTTACGCTATCATTTTGGGGATACACATTAGAAACTGCAGCATTCACTTTAAATAGGGCACCGTCTAAATCCGTTGAGACGACACCGTATGAACTATGGTTTGGCAAGAAACCTAAGTTGTCGTTTCTTAAAGTTTGGGGCTGCGATGCTTATGTGAAGAAACTTCAACCAGAAAAGCTCGAACCCAAAGCGGAAAAATGCGTATTCATAGGATACCCTAAGGAAACTATTGGGTATACCTTCTAACTTAGATCCGAAGGTAAAACCTTTGTTGCCAAGAACGGATCCTTTCTAGAGAAAGAGTTTCTCTCGAAAGAAGTAAGTGGGAGGAAGGTAGAACTTGATGAGGTAATTACACCCCCTCTCGAACAGGAAAGTAGCGCAACGCAAGAAGTTGTTCATGTGGTGCCTACACCGACTGAAGAGGAAGTTAATGATGATGATCATGAAGCTTCGGATCAAGTTACTACTGAACCGCGAAGGTCCACAAGGGTACGCTCTGCACCAGAGTGGTACGGCAACCCTGTGATGGAAATCATGTTGTTAGACAACGGTGAACCTTCGAACTATGAAGAAGCAATGGCGGGCCCAGATTCCAACAAATGGCTTGAAGCCATGAAATCCGAGATAGGATCCATGTATGAGAACAAAGTATGGACTTTGGTGGACTTGCCCGATGACCGGCGAGCCATAGAAAATAAATGGATCTTCAAGAAGAAGACTGATGCAAACGGTAATGTAACCGTTTACAAAGCTCGACTTGTCGCAAAGGGTTTTCGACAAATTCAAGGAATTGACTACGAAGAGACTTTCTCTCCCGTAGCGAAGCTGAAATCAGTCCGAATCATGTTAGGAATTTCCGCCTTTTATGATTATGAAATTTGGCAAATGGACGTCAAAACAGCGTTCCTTAACGGGAATCTTAAGGAAGAGTTGTATATGATGCACCCAGAAGGTTTTGTCGATCCTAAAGGTGCTAACAAAGTATGCAAGCTCCAGCGCTCCATCTATGGGCTAGTGCAAGCATCTCGGAGTTGGAACATTCTCTTTAATGAGGTGATCAAAGCGTTTGGGTTCATACAGGTTTACGGAGAAGCCTGTTTGTACAAGAAAGTGAGTGGGAGCTCTGTAGCTTTCCTCGTACTATATGTGGATGACATATTATTGATGGGGAATGATATAGAGATGTTGGAGAGCATAAAGGCCTATTTGAACAAGAGTTTTTCAATGAAGGACCTTGGAGAAGCTGCATACATATTAGGCATCAAGATCTATAGAGATAGATCGAGACGCCTCATAGGTCTTTCGCAAAGTACATACCTTGACAAGATATTGAAGAAGTTCAATATGGAAAACTCAAAGAAAGGGTTCTTGCCAGTTTTGCAAGGTATGAGATTGAGTAAGACTCAGTCGCCGACCACGGCAGCAGATAGAGAGAAGATGAGTTCTGTCCCCTACGCTTCAGCCGTGGGCTCTCTAATGTATGCCATGCTGTGTACCAGACCTGATATAAACCTTGCTATAAGCTTGGTAGGGAGGTACCAAAGTAATCCCGGTGCGGAACACTAGACAGCGGTCAAGAATATCCTTAAGTACCTGAAAAGGACTAAGGAAATGTTTCTCGTTTATGGAGGTGACGAAGAGCTCGTCGTAAAGGGTTACGTCGACGCTAGCTTCGACACAGATCCGGATGACTCTAAGTCACAAACCGGATACATATATGTGTTGAATGGTGGGGCAGTGAGCTGGTGCAGCAGCAAGCAAGAAGTCGTGGCAGCATCTACATGTGAAGCGGAGTACATAGCTGCTTCAGAAGCGGCTCATGAAGGAATTTGGATGAAGGAGCTCATCACCGACCTTGGAGTGGTTCCAAGCGCGTCGGGTCCTATGACACTCTTCTGTGATAACACTGGAGCCATTGCCATAGCCAAGGAGCCCAGGTTTCACCGGAAGACGAAGCACATCAAGCGCCGCTACAACTCCATCCAGGACCATGTCCAGAGTGGAGTGATAGATATTTGTAAAGTACACACAGATCTGAATATTGCAGACCCGTTGACTAAACCTCTTCCACGAGCAAAACATGATCAGCACCATAATGCTATGGGCGTTCGATACATCACAATGTAACTAGATTATTGACTCTAGTGCAAGTGGGAGACTGTTGGAAATATGCCCTAGAGGCAATAATAAAATGGTTATTGTCATATTTCCTTGTTCATGATAATCGTCTATCGTTCATGCTATAATTGTATTAACAGGAAACAGTAATACATGTGTGAATGAATAAATCACAATGTGTCCCTAGCAAGCCTCTAGTTGGCTAGCTCGTTAGTCAATAGATGATTATGGTTTCCTGATCATGGACATTGGATGTCATTGATAACGAGATCACATCATTGGGAGAATGATGTGGTGGACAAGACCCAATCCTAAGCCTAGCACTAGATCGTATTGTTCGTATTCTAATGCTTTTCTAATGTCAAGTATCTTTTCCTTCGACCGTGAGATTGTGCAACTCCCGGATACCGTAGGAGTGCTTTGGGTGTATCAAACGTCACAACGTAACTGGGTGACTATAAAGGTGCACTACGGGTACCTCCGAAAGTGTCTGTTTGGTTGGCACGAATCGAGATCGGGATTTGTCACTCCGTGTGACGGAGTGGTATCTCTGGGCCCACTCGGTAGAACATCATCATGATCTCAATGTGACTAAGGAGTTAGTCACACGATGACGTGCTACGGAACGAGTAAAGAGACTTACCGGTAACGAGATTGAACAAGGTATAGGTATACCGACGATCGAATCTCGGGCAAGTTCTATACCGACAGACAAAGGGAATTGTATACGGGATTGATTGAATCCTTGACATCGTGGTTCATCCGATGAGATCATCGTGGAGCTAGTGGGAGCCACCATGGGTATCCAGACCCTGCTGATGGTTATTGGCCAGAGAGGTGTCTCGGTCATGTCTGCCTGTCTCCCGAACCCGTAGGGTCTACACACTTAAGGTTCAATGACACTAGGGTTATAGGGAATTGTTATACAAGATTACCGAAAGTTGTTCGGAGTCCCGTATGAGATCCCGGACGTCACGAGGAGCTCCGGAATGGTCCGGAGGTAAAGATTGATATATAGGACGGATGGTTTCGGACACCGGAAGTGTTTCGGGCATCACCGGTAACGTACCGGGACCACCGGGACCACCGGAGGTGGTCCCGGGGGACCACCGAAGGGGGGTGACGACCCCGGGAGGCTAGATGGGCTAAGTGGGGAAGGGAACCAGCCCCTAAGTGGGCTGGTGCACCCCCCACGCAGCCCATGTGCACCAGAAAAAAGGGGAAGGGGGGGAACCCTAACTAAGGTGGGCCTTAGGCCCACCAGAGGGGTGCGCCACCCCTCCTCCTTGCCCTGGCCACCACTCCCCCCATCTGTGAGGGCTGCCGCACCCCCTAGGGTGGGAATCCTAGGGGTGGCACCCCCTCTCCCATTCCCCTATATATAGTGGGCACTTTTGGCCTTTGGAGCACACGGTTTTCCCTCTCCCTCGGCGCAGCCCTGCACTTCTTCCTCCTCCTCTCTGTCGGCGCTTGGCGAAGCCCTGCCGGGAGACCTCGTCTCTCCACCAACACCATGCCGTCGTGTTGCTGGTCTTCTTCCCCAACCTCTCCCTCCTCCTTGCTGGATCAAGGTGCGGGAGACGTCACCGGGCTGCACGTGTGTTGAACGCGGAGGTGCCGTTGTTCGGCACTAGATCGGAATCGCTGCGAGTACGACTCCATCAACCGCGTTCTAGCAACGCTTCCGCTTAGCGATCTTCAAAGGTACGAAGATGCTCTTTCCCCTCTCACGTTGCTGGTCTCTCCATAGGAAGATCTGAACATGCGTAGGAAAATTTTGAATTTATGCTACGTAACCCAACATTACGGTGGGTGAACGAATTACTGTCGAGCAATTGATAGAATATCGCAAAGTCATGATGATATCTAAGGCAATGATCATACATATAGGCATCACGTCCGAGACAAGTAGACTGATACTTTCTGCATCTACTACTATTACTCCCACACATCGACCGCTATCCAGCATGCCTCTAGTGTATTGAGTTCATGACAAACAGAGTAATGCCTTAAGCAAGATGACATGATGTAGAGGGATAAATTCATGCAATAGATATAAACCCCATGTTTTTACCCGTGATGGCAACAACATGATGCATCCCTCGCTACCCCTTCGTTCACTGGGTGAGGACACCGCACTGTATGAACCCAAAACCAAGCACTTCTCCCATTGCAAGAATCATAGATCAAGTTGGCCAAATGAAACCCACAACTCGAAGAGAATTACAAGGTTCGAAATCATGCATATAAGAGATCAGAAGAAACTCAAATAGTATTCATAGATAATCAGATCATAAATCCACAATTCATCGGATCTCCACAAACACACCGCAAAACAAGGTTACATCGGATAGATCTCCATGAAGATCATGGAGAACTTTGTATTGGAGATCCAAGAGAGAGAAGAAGCCATATAGCTACTAGCTATGGACCCGAAGGTCTATGGTGAACTACTCACGCATCATCGGAGAGGCAATGGTGTTGATGAAGAAGCCCTCCGTGTCCGAATCCCCCTCCTACAGGGCACCAGAACGGTCCCTAGATGGGATCTTGCGGAGACAGAAGCTTGCAGCGGTGGAAAAGTATTTTCCTGGCTCTCTCTAGTGGTTCTGGATTTTTAGGGAATTTCTAGGTGAAAGAACTAGGGAAAAGGAGCCATGTGGGGTCCACAAGCCTGGTAGGCTCCCCCCACGCCACGGCTAGGGGGCTTGTGACCTCCTTCAGAGTCCTTTGCATTGGTTCTCAAGTTCCCTGCATATCTTTTGTTACGGAAAAAATCATTCCGCAGGTTTTATTACGTTTGGACTCCGTTTAATATTCTTCTCTGAAAAGGGTCAAAAACACGGAAAAAAAGAAACTGGCACTTGGCACTGAGTTAATAGGTTAGTCACAAAAAAAGATATAAAATAGCATAATAATGCATACAAAACATCCAAGGTTGAGAACATAATAGCATGGAACCATCAAAAATTATATATACGTTGGAGATGTATCATTAACCTGTGGACAATCTCGATGTTTGGTATTCTAATATTTTGTTGGTCAGTGCTAAAATGCATAAGTAGTTCTATAGAAACGCATAATATACTAGAATTGATTTGTATGCAGCTGGTCCACTGTCAAAAATTACAAGAGATGTTAAATTGTAATCAAGATGTTACAGCTTTATTTCCAATACATTGATCATGGTTTCTGTTTGTTCCTTTTTTGTTTAGTAGTATCCTATGGGTACCTTTAATTAGGGCGAATTATGTTCTCCTTCTCACTTTGTCCCTTTCGAGCCAACTATAGATGACTGACTGAATTTTAGACTTAAGTGCTAGTGAGTGCCGACATATAACTGTGAACTCAATAGAATGTTGTGGTCTTATTGACTAGCAAGTTTACCATTTGCTGAACCATCATCTTATTTTATTTTTTCATGTACAACTCACCAAATGAAGGCTGTGAAGATCTTCCCACGCCAGAGATCTGGATCTCTTTTCCCCATTGTGCAATGTCTTAAGTACAACATGAATGCAAGGGTCAGCTCTAAATGTTGGTTGGATGCATGAGAGGAAGTGTACTTGATCCTCTGCTCGGCCAGGTCGTGGATGACCAGTACTTCCTTGAGAAAGACTGGCATCAGCATCAAGGTAGTTCACCACTCCCTCCACCATGAACTATGCTTTTTCTCTAGTTGCTCTCCCAAGTTTTGTGAATGTTGTGCGTCATGTTCTAGCTAAATACAAGGGATTGTGTTCTTAATCAGTCCTAATGTTTTAGTTTATGGAGGTATTGCTTATTTGGTCAGATTTCCTTACTTGCTTCAGGCATAAAAATAAGATTATAAGAACAGAATATTGATACTCTGCGAGCTATGAGTAGAATGCTCTATTTTCCCGAGTCACCTTTCTTTTATGAATGAGTATCTTATTTAAACTAGCTGATAACAAAAGCATTGTACTATCTGAATTTTTGTTATAATTTTAAAGAACTTGTCTTTTTTAATGGTCTCTTCATATTATATTAGCTCGAGTTTTCTGATTCTTCTCTGCTGATTCATGTAAATAGGCGAAGGCATGTTGTCGTTCTGTTAGCCCAGTCACGCATCAGGTCATTATTGGTGTTGCTGCTGTTGCTATGGTTATCGGAGGTGTTGCCACTGCACCTCGCGGAGCTGGTGTTGTTGCCGCTTTATATGTTATTCAACTTGTAATGCTAAATTTGTTGAGAATTTTTATGTACTGGTGTTATTTAATTGAAATGCATTCTTGGATTGAAAGTGATCAAAAAAAGTATATGGTGTATTTAATTTTTGTTGGTTGTCTATTTCTATTCTACAAAATAAGAGGCATGGTCCAAATGGAAAAGGTGCTGAAATGTCTATTGGACCAAATTTATTTGGGATTTCAAAAGAGGACCAACGTGTATTGGCAGGAATTAAGGATGAAAATTAAATAGAAGTGTGTAAAAAAGGCCGAGGCCCAAAAAGAAATGGATAGTAAAAGGCCATGGTCTAAAAAATAAAAATGCAAAAAATGTTGGGCTTGGCCTGTGTAGCTGACCAAAATTAATAGGAAAAATGTAAAAAGCCCGAATTATTGGGCTTGGCCCATGTAAAACACCGAATTGGACCGGGCTGATTCTTATCAACGACCAATCTAATTGGTCGTAACTTTGCCATGTCAGCTTGCCACGTTGGATCCGACGTGGCCAGGGGAAAAAACCAATGACCAAAATGATTGGTCGTAGAACCAACGACCTTTTATTTGGTCGTAAAATTCTACGATGATTCTAGCAGAAAGGTCGTTATAGTTCATTAGAGACCCTCAACTTTTGACCGTCTGTTTTTGGTCGTAAAAAGGGCGCAAATGAAAACCAACGACCATTTGGTGACAACTATTGAAGATCGTAAGTTAGCATATTTCTTGTAGTGCGCGTTGTAGCCCGAGGATTCCAGCGCACGCTTCGATGCCGCTTTTGGCCATGCGGCAGCTCGATCAGCCCATTCCCGCGCACAACCGTGCATGTTCTAGTGCACAAAACTGTGCTATGGCTCTAGCTTCTCTCCTAGCTCAGCGAAATACCCAAATCCCGAATGCATGTCAGGCTGCTATATAGATCCTTACGGCCGGCGACTCCATGTTGCCTTCATGCCCTCCCTCTCCATAGATTATATAGTTTGCTTCTACCCCAGTCGCCAATGGCATCGGACCTTCATCATCTCTCAACCACTCCACCAGAGGACAACTCCAGTTGGGAGGCTTCACCATGTCGGTGCGACAGTCCTCTAAAGCATGTGCTGCATGTGGTGTCCCTGGTGGGTGTGCGCACGACACCCACTACCCGCTCCACCACTTCTGCCTGAAGGCAGCTACTGCCGGTGGCCACCGTGGCCGCCACCCCACCGACATCCGTCGGGGCCGCCACCCTACCAGTGGCTGCCTTGGCCACCACCAAACCATGTGTGTCTTGGCCACCACCCCCGTCGTCGGGCGGCGGAGTCATCACATGCTGTGCCACTATGGCCCGAATGCGGGAGGTGGAGGCCGCCAAAGGCCAGTCGTCGGGCTGCTATGTCGCAAAACGCTGTGTGCTACACTTTCTTCCTAGATAAGGACGTGGAGCGCTAGGACGCGCACAGCGAAGAAGCTTACCAACACCGTGGCTGTAGGAGAAGCCACGGCGGCAATGTGGAATGCGGAGATCCATGCCGAGTACTGCCGCTTCGAGGGGGCATCTTGAGCGCCGGGGGCAGCACTGGCACGCAATGGACACGACTCCACCAACTCATCAGAGGCTCCTCTTCTACTGGCTCTTACTGGACGCGCTCGATTCTGCTGGAAGTAGTACACAGCCCCCCTGTAGTACCAGTATTTAGGAGGTATTTTGTTCAGTTGATCTAACTGTATATATGGTTGAACTGTACCACGTACTTAAAATTAGCTAGTATATATAGTTGAACAAGCTATTTCAGTACGTGGTTGGCAACAATGGGTTAAACTTTGTTCGGTTCAGCTATCGAGCTGAACTATTTTGTACAAAGACCAATGCTTAATGTATGAATGAAACCTATATATAGTGAATCTCAGTTGCAAAATTGCAATCTAATTGAGATTTTGTTCTTGCAAAATTTGACAAATGTCATTGCTACAATGTTGACAAATGCCAATATTAATAGATCGACAAATGCCAAAGATTCTGATTAGACAAATGGTAATTTACCCAATAAAATAGATGTAAATCTTTCTGGTTTGTCTATACTAAGCACATGGTTCATAGTAGAAAACGTTTGCGATGACGCATTGCACCAATCCTTCGCGCCAATTTTTTGCTTGCCTTACGGGCGAAGTTGATCAAACCACAAATTTCATTTAGTCAAGCTCTGAATTTACAAGCATACGATCGAGATAAAATATAACTAAAATAGTTGGAGAGACGGCGACGTCCCGCGCTGGTGATGTCGTGCTTCGGGGCGTAGTTTTTTAATTCTTCAAACAAGACCAAAATGTAATGGACTTCCAAATCAAAGAGTCGGTCGTCGCACAATCGATGGGTGGGAGCGGCGAGTAGTGGTGCTGCAAGGAAGCTATCGATGGAGGCGTCCCAATCCGCTAAGGGTGTCGTGATGCGTGTAACCATGCACACGGGCACGGGAGCGGTGGGTGTAGGCGTGCGCACGGGGACCAGCGCGCTGGGTGTGGGAATGCGCACGGGGGACTGGCATGGCCTATGCAGGGGCGTGCATGAGCACACGCGCAGGAGGAGGCGCTAGTGCTTGCAGGTACAGGAGATCGATTAGATCCGAGGGAACATCACTGACACTCGCGGATTCTAGCTATGTGATGATGCTCGGTGACCAGCCCATCAATGCCACATGAATGGTTGCTGGCACGGGCACGCGGATGGTTGCTCGTGTGTGCGCCAGGGCTCCATCTGCTATGGCATGCATCTCTTCCACGATCATGTCCATGGCGTCCCATTCGTCTTTGTGTTCAATCTCCTCCGAGTCGGTGTAGACTTCACCAAACAAGAAGACAAGTGGCATACGATCCGTGTGCGCAATGGCGTAGGTGCGTGGAGACCTGAATGAAGGAGAGGAATGGGAGTCAATGGGAGAGGCTTGTGAGTGAGTGCGAAGTAAAGCCGCCTATTAAACAGCGGCTCAGGTGCCATTGATGGACATGTTGGAAGCAAGGCGGGCGGATATGGGGGTCAAAGGGCTCAATTCTCGGTGAGCTTGCGGTGTACTGCTCGCACGCCTCCCGGTGAGCATGCGCAACGGAGGCCGGCTTGCACGCCTCGCGTAAACTTAAACACTTGCTTGCACGACACCTCCTCGTCATTAAAGAGTTTGACATGTGGAAGCACGTAAATGGGCAGTAGAACGCCCATGGTTTATAAATATTAAATATATCAACCATTTGCGTGGTAATGTGACTGTTCTTTTTTCCAAAAAGTTTTTTTTGGCTATTAATCTGTGCACCTTTTCCCAAAGTGGACACGAAAAATACCACATCACATTTGTGTTGTATCATGATGCCATGCCCAATTTCTTGAAATTTATGTGACTTTTATATTTACTATAGTTTAAACCAATATTCTCAATGTTGCCTCTACAAGATAAAAATAAATTGAAACTGTGTCTCAAATAGGAAAACAAAGTCCTATGATGCCATTATGTGCCATGTCATGACACCATGCCAAGTTTCATGAATTTATGATGAGTTTTTGATTTGTATGAATTTAAAACCAAAGTTTCTCAATGATTGTGCCCGGGCCAAAAACCTTAGATGTTTGAAATTCATTTCCATTTCTTTGCATGGGACCTAAAGATGTAGCCATGTACAATTATATGATTTTTAACCCATTTTGATGCACCAGACCTTGTGACTGTAGTTGAATTTGTAATATGAACATTAATGTCTATGAAACTCAATTAATATATAAAAAGGCAAAACAAACCCTGGATATAATTTCATATTTTAGAATGAAACTCCTACTCGTCTATGTTACCTCTAGAAAAAGTTCAACAAGAGAAGAGTCAGCGGATGTCATTTCGCCCATATAATGGCATGTCTCGTGTGTTCCCTAGTGGAACCACAAAGGCTTCCCGTGAGAACCTCTAGTTTGTAAGGGGCTTATTCCAAGTCCTGTCCCAAATTGCTCAAAATTTTAACCATGGAACATATGTGCCATGTCATGACATCATGCCAAGTTTAGTGAATTTTTGACGAGTTTTTGATTTACATGAATTTACAACCGAAGTGTCTCAATGTTTGTGTGGCCAAGTCAAGACCCATGAGATGTTTCAAATATATTCCCATTTCTAGCATGGGACCTGAAGATGTAGCCATGTACACTTATATGATCTTTCAACCCATTTTGATGCACTCGACCTAGTGATTGTTGTTCAAATTTTAATTATGCACATTAAATGCCTACAAAACTCAATAAATGTATAAAAATGCCAAACCAAACCTGTATAATTTCATATTTTAGCACGACACTCCAATTTATCTATGTTTGATCTATAAATAGTACAAGGCGAGAAGAGTAAGCGAATGTCATTTCGGCCTTGTAAGGTGATGTGTTCCATATCGAAACCACAAAGAGCTTCCCATGAGAAGCTCTGGTTTGTAAGGGGCCTGTGCCAAAACATGACCCGAATTGGCAATATTTTACCAAGACACATATGAGCCATGTCATGACATCATGCCAAGTTTCACGAGTTTTTGATTTATATGATTTTGAAAAGCTTCTCATTTCTTTTATGGGGCCTCTATAGATGCAGTCATGGACACTTATACGATTTTTCAACCAATTTTGATGCACCAGACCTTGTGATTGTATTTAAAATTTAAATTATACACATTAAATGCCTATAAAACTCATTACATGTATAAAAGTGCAAAACGAACTCTCAATGATTCCATATTTTAGCAAGACAAACTCATTAGTCTATGTTGCCTCTAGAAAAATTTCAAGGCAAGAAGATGAGTGGATGTCATTACGCCCACATAACTAATGTGATGTGTTCCCTATCGGAACCACAAAGCTTCACCTTATAAGCTTCGGTTTGTAAGGGACTTGTGCCAAAACTTGTACCAAATTGACAAAAAAAATTACAAGTGCAAATATGTGCCATGTCATGACAACATGCCAAGTTTCATGAATTTTTGACTTGTTTTGGATTTATAGTAAATTAAAACCAAACTTGTCAATGTTTGTGCCCGAGCCAAGACCCCCGAGATGTTTGAAATTCATTCCCATTTCTTGCTTGTGACATAAAATATGAAGTCATGGACACTTATATGATTTTTCAACCGATTATGATGCATCACACCTCGTGAGTATAGTTCAAAATCGTATTATACAAATTAAATGTCTAGAAAACTCAATTAATGTATAAAAATGTTCAACCAAACCCTTAATAATTTCATATTTTATCAGGACACCACTATTGGTATGTGTTCAATGCAAATAAATATTATTGCAATCCAAACACCATCCTTTGCCAAAGTAACCTCATTTTTTGTTTCAAAAACAATATGAAAATCAAGTATATCGCAAATAGTTCATGTGCATGAATCATTTGTGATGCAGTCCAAAATATATTGGGACAATCCTCATAGATGGTTTAGGCTAGAAGCTTCGCCGGCTATAGTCCACCACCGACGAGTTTAGCGCACTGGCTCCTCAAGACCATTACCTCTTAAATTGTTGCTAGTGAAATATGGGTACATGGATCCCCATCGTGAGCGAAACTTTGGCAACCCACTCTGGCCTGAGCGCGGATGAATCAGCCATGAACACGCTCTCATCATGCTTGAATGCGGTCGCTACCTCTAAGAGGGCGGCTGTTGCAGCCAAAATGACAGTTGCAGCAGCTGAGAGGACGAAAGCAACAACAGTGACGGGGATAGCAAATGGCGAGAACAACACATCAACTGTTAGTTTCTCGGTGGTCGTCTTAGTCCTGATGGTGGATGCCCATGCCCATCTCGAGGCCAACCACACCCATCTCGTGTCGGTCACTCCACAAATTACAACGGCCTTTGATACGTCTCCAACGTATCTATTATTTTTTATTGTCCATGCTCATATATTATCATTTTAGAATAATTTTGGGGTACTTATTTACTAATTTATATTATTTTTTAGCACTAACCTATTAACCCAGTGTCCAGTGTCAGTTCATGTTTTCTGCATGTTTTCACTTTTCAGGTTTTCCATACCAAATGAAGCACAATTGACGTGAAACTTTTTGGTGCTTTTTTCTAGACCAAAAGAATAACGAAGGCTGAAGGCCGCATGAGTGGCCCACAAGCCAATAGGGCATGGCCTGGGTGGGCGCCATGATGGCTTGTGCCTCCCTCATGGCCCTCCCAACTCCATTCTCTCGGTTATAAATGCTCTTACATCCTAGAAATACGAGGAGGAGTCCCGAAACACTTTTTACACCGTCACAAGTCTCTACTCCGAGGGGAGGCCATGTGGAGCTCCGTTCCAGCAACCTGTCAGAGGCGGATCGATCACGGAGAGCCTCTTCATCAACTTTGCTGCCCTCACGATAATGTGTGTGTAGTTCACCACAGACCTACGAGTCCATGTCCAGTACTTAGATGACAATCTCTCTCTCTCTTTGATCTTCAAGATAATGATCCTTGCATCTTCGCTTTGATCCACATGATGTAATTCCTTTTGTGCGGTATATTTGTTGGGATCCGATGAATTGTGGGTTTATGTTCAGATAATTCATGATAAATATTTGAGTCTCCTCTAAATACTTATATGTTTCTTATGTTCATGATTATGATGGCTTCGTTATTCTTTCTGATCTATTGAAATAATTTGGCCAACTAGATTGATATTTCTTTGGTGAGAGAGGTGCGTTGTACTTGGTTGAACCTGGCGAATTTCTATATCCCAGTGATAGAAGGGTACACGATGCGTCTTTGTGTTGCTGGTACTAAGGATAAAACGATGGGGTTTATTCATATTGCTTGAGTTTACTTTGTCTCCATCTTGTCATTGTTATCCATGCATTACTTTGTTTTACTTAATACTCTAGATGCATGTTGGATAGCGCTCGATAAGTGGAGTAATAGTAATAGGTGCAGGTTGGAGTCGACCTATTTGTTTATGGACGTGATTCCAATATACACATGATCATTACCGTGAATATTACATAACTATCCTCTTATCTGTCAATTGCCTAGCAGTAATTTGTTTACCCATCGTATGCTATTTTTCATGAGAGATGCCATTAGGGCAAATTATGGCCCCGGGGTCTATTCACAACATATTGATAAAACCTTCAATACCTTGCTGCCATTTACTTGTTTTTATTTTATCTTGTTATCTACAATTATCTACACACCTTACTCGCTTGCAAATAAAAAGAGCAAGCGGATTGACAACCCTCTTTCCCGCGTTGGGTGCAAGTTGTTTGTTCTTTTTTGTGCAACCGCTGAAGATGGTTGTGGTTGATATTCCTATTGGTTCGATAAACCCTGGTTTCATAACTGAGGGAAATACTTACCCACATTGTGTTGCGATAACCCGCTCCTCTTAATGGAAAACCAAACGCAGATCACAAGTATCAGGAAGGATTTCTAGCGCCGTTGTCGGGGAATATCTTCACCGACTACCAAGTAACTGCACACACAGTTTCATTCACTTGGATCGTCTCATAACAAATAAAAATAAAAATATATTTACCTTTGCTTGCTTAGGTCGTCACTAGATTGCATCTTCGCTTTCTAGTTAGCTTGTCTTGCTTGTTACTTTGCTTGCTCGGTCACCTTGTCCCATGTTGGATTCTACACCATCTCTAACTACCAAAGGATGTCAAAAATAGAAGGTTCCATGAGCACAATAAATTCTTTGCTTGTGAAGGAAAGGAACATGCAATTTTTCTAGATGCTATTATTAAATAAATTGATGAAATTAATAAAGAAATGACTAGCTTCCAATCACAAGTTGCTCACACACAAGAGTTATTAGGAAAAATCTCTCATAATCAAACCACTGTAGTAAATAGGATGGCTGCTAAACCGGAATCTTTCCCCATTGCAAATCATGATGAAGATCTTAAAATGCTTGGTACTTCCCGTATTGAAATTTTGTTTACTTATTTTAATATTAATGATAAAGTGACTAGATATGAGTCAACTCTAGTAAAGGAGTATCCCGTTTGATTAAGGGTGATGATATTAATGCTAAAATTGAAAAAAGTGGATTTGGAACATCCAAACTTTAACTAGTGATGTGCCCACTATTTTGGATTACAAGGACTTGAATTATGATAATTTCTCCTTAGTAGAATGTATTTCCTTGGTGCAATCCATTATTACCTCATGCAATGTTTGTGAACAAAACATAGCTTTTACTCAACATATAGTGGGAGCTATGGTGAACGCTTATGATGAGAAACTTGAGCTTGACGTTTCTATTCCTAGAAAGTTGCACGATGAGTGTGAATCTACTATAAAAATCAATATAAATAAATATGAATGTAATGCTTTGTGTGACCTTGGTGCTAGTGTTTCAACTATACCTAAAACTTTACGTGATGTGATTGGTCTCACTAATATAGAAGAATGTTCCCTAAACTTGCATATTGCAGATTCCACCATCGAGAAACCCTTGGGCAGAATAAATGATGCGTTGATCATTGCAAATGAACATTATGTGCTTGTAGATTTCAATATGCGTGATATTGATTGCAACCCTACTTGTCCAATTATACTAGGAAGACCCTTCCTACGAGATACAGGTGCAATCATTGACATGAAAGAGGGAAACGTAAGGTTCCAATTTCCATTAAAGAACGGAATGGAACACTTCCCTAGAAATATTATTAGTCTACCATATGAATCAATCATGAGAACTGCTTATGGGTGCATTGTCAAAGATGACAACACTTGAAACTATGCAATATGTTGGAAATATGCCCTAGAGGCAATGATAAAATAGTTATTATTATATTTCCTGTTACAAGATAATCGTTTCTTATCCATGCTATAGTTGTATTGAATGAAAACATAGATACATGTTTGGATACATAGACAAAACAATGTCCCTAGCAAGCCTCTTGTTGGCTAGCCAGTTGATCAATGATAGTCAAGGTTTTCTGACTATATGCAAGTGTTGTCACTTTATAACTGGATGACATCATTAGGAGAATCATGTGATGGACTAGAACCAAACTATGAACGTAGCATGTTGATCGTGTCATTTTGTTGCTATTGTTTTCTGCGTGACAAGTATTTATTCCTATGACCATGAGATCATATAACTCACTGGCACCGGAGGAATACCTTGTGTGTATCAAACGTCGCAACGTAACTAGGTGATTGCAAAGGTGCTCTACAGGTATCTCCGAAGGTGTCCGTTGAGTTAGTGTGAATCAAGATTCTGATTTGTCACTCCGTGCGACGGAGAGGTATCTCGGGGCCCACTCGGTAATACAACAACACACACAAGCCTTGCAAGCAATGTGACTAAGTGTAAGTCACGGTATCTTGTATTACAGAACGAGTAAAGAGACTTGCCGGTAACGAGATTGAAATAGGTATGCGGATACCGATGATCAAATCACACGCAAGTAACATACCGAAGGACAAAGGGAATAACATACGAGATTATATGAATCCTTGCTACTGAGTTTCAACCGATAAGATCTTCGGAGAATATGTACGATCCAATATGGGCATCCAGGTCCCGCTATTGCATATTGACCGAGCAGTGTCTCGGGTCATGTCTACATAGTTCTCGAACCCGCAGCGTCTACAAACTTAAGGTTCGATGATGTTTTAGTATAATTGAGTTATAAGTGTGGTTACCGAATGTTGTTCGGTGTGCCAGATGAGACCGCGGACGTCATGAGGGTTTCCGGAATGGTCTGGATGGTTTCATTTGGTCACCGGATAATTTCAGGCATTACCGGAAGTGTACCATGAGTGACGAATGGGTTTCGGGTGTTTACCAGGAGGGGCCTACCCACCCGGGAGTGAGCCTAAGGCCCTAGGGTGGCGCACGAAGTCCTTAGTGGGCTGGTGGAGTCAGCCCAAGAGGGCTATGGCGCCACATGTAAAATACCAAAGGAAAAGAAGAAGAAAAAGGAAAGATGGAGGTGGGAAGGAAGAGGAGGACTCCTCCTTCCCAAACCGAATTGGAGGAGGAGTCCTCCTCCACCCTTGCGGCCAGTGCACCCTTGGGGCCCTTGTGCCCTAAGGATAGCCCCTCCCCTCCTCCTATATATTTTGGTGGTTTAGGGCTTTTTGAGACACAACTTTGCCACGTGCAACTCTAGCCTATTCCACATAGTTTTACCTCTAGATCGGATTTCTGCGGAGCTCGGGCGGAGCCCTGCTGGAGTAGATCATCACCACCACTGTCGTCACGCTGCCAGAGAACTCATCTACTTCACTGTCTTGCTTGCTGGATCAAGAAGGCTGAGATCGTCATCGAGTTGTACGTGTGCTGAACGCGGAGGTGCCGCCCTTTCGGCGCTAGATCGGAACCGTTCGTGGGACGGATCGTGGGACGACGGTGATTTGAATCATGAAGTTGTACCACTACATCAACCGAGTTTCTTAATGCTTCCCTCTTAGCGGTCTACAAGGCTACGTAGATCTAATATCCTCTCGTAGAGGGACATCACCATGATAGGTCTCCGTGTGCGTAGGAATTTTTTTGCTTCCCATGCAATGTTCCAAAATAGTGGCATCATGAGCTAGGTTCATGCGTAGATGTTATCTCGAGTAGAACACAAAATGTTTTGTGGACGGTGATGTTCGATTTGCTGCCCTCCTTAGTCTTTTCTCGATTAGGCGGTATTGTTGGATTGAAGCGGCCCGGACCGACATAACTCGTACGCTTACGAGAGACTGGTTTCATCGATTGACATGCAACCTCGTTGCATATAGATGACTGGCGGGTGCCTGTTTCTTCAACTTTAGTTGAATTGGTTTTGACCGAGGCAGTCCTTGGAGAGAGGTTAAATAGCAATTTGCACATCTCTCTTGTGGTTTTTGCGTAAGTAAGGTGCGATCATACTAGATACCAATAGCAGCCACGTAAAACATGCAACAACAAATTAGAGGACGTCTAACTTGTTTTTGCAGGGTATGCTTGTGATATGATATGGCCAATGACGTGATGTGATATATTGGATGTATGAGATGATCAAATTGTAATAGTTAATATCGACTTGCACGTCGATGATACGACAACCGACAGGAGCCATATAGTTGTCTTTAAACTAACGTTTGTGTTTGTAGATGCGTTTACTATATTGCTAGGTCGTAGCTTTAGTAGTAATAGCATAGATAGAAAGACAACCTCGATGGCGACACATTGATGGAGATCATGATGATGGATATCATGGTGTGCTGCCGGTGACAAGAAGATCATGCCGGTGCTTTGGTGATGGAGATCAAGAAGCACAAGATGATGGCCATACATGTCACTTATGAATTGCATGTGATGTTAATCCTTTTATGCACCTTATTTTGCTTAGAAGGACAGTAGCATTATAAGGTGATCTCTCACTAAAATTTCAATACGAAATTGTGTTCTCCCCGACTGTGCACCGTTGCGATAGTTCGTCGTTTCGAGACACCACGTGATGATCGGGTGTGATAGACTCAACGTTCACAATCAACGGGTGCAAAACAGTTGCACACGTGGAAAATTCGGGTTAAACTTGACGAGCCTAGCATGTGCAGACATGGCCTCGGAACACATGAGACCGAAAGGTCGAGCATGAATCGTATCTTTGATGCTTACCACTGAAACTATTCTCAACTCACGTGATGATCGGACTTGAGATAGTGAATTTGGATCATGTACCACTCAAATGAGTAGAGAGATAGTAATTTTATTAGTTAAACTCTAATTATCTTAAACATAGTCTATGTCCACTTTGCAATATTTTTGTTGTAGATCAATGGCTCACGCAACAGTCACCCTGAATTTTAATACGTTCCTAGAGAAAGCTAAGTTGAAAGATGATGGAAGCAACTTTGTAGACTGGGCTCATAATCTTAAGTTGCTCCTGCAAGCTGGGAAGAAGGATTATGTCCTTAATGCTGCGCTAGGAGATGAACCACCCGCTACGGTTGATCAAGATGTTAAGAACGCCTGGTTAACACGTAAGGAGGTCTACTCAGTAGTTCATGTGCAGTCTTGTATGGCTTAGAGCCAGGACTTCAACGTCTCTTTCAACGTCATGGAGCATATGAGATGTTCTAGGAGTTGAAGTTTATTTTTCAGAAAAACGCACGGATCGAGAGGTATGAGACCTCCGACAAATTCTATGCTTGCAAGATGGAGGAGAATTCGTCTGTCAGTGAACATGTGCTCAAAATGTCTGGGTACTCAAACCGTCTAGCTGAACTGGGTATTGAACTCCCGCAAGAAGCTATCATTGACAGAATTCTTCAATCACTGCCACCTAGCTATAAGAGCTTTGTGTTGAACTATAACATGCAAGGGGTGAACAAGTCACCCGGCGAGTTATTCGCGATGCTGAAAGTCGTAGAGTTAGAACTCCGGAAAGAGCATCAAGTGTTGATGGTGAATAAGACCACTAGTTTCAAGAGAAACGACAAAGGCAAGAAGGGTAACTCCAAGAAGAGCGGCAAGCCTGTTGCCAATCCGACGAAGAAACCCAATGCTGAGCCTAAGCCTGAAACAGAGTGTTATTATTGCAATGGATTGGTTCCCTAGAAACACAACTGCCCCAAGTATTTGGCTTATAAGAAGCCGGCCAAGGAAAAATGAGGTATATTCGATATACATGTTATTGATGTGTACTTAACCAACTCTCGTAGTAGTGCCTGGATATTCGATACCGGTTATGTTGCTCATATTTGCAACTCGAAACAGGAACTGTGGAATAAATGAAGGTTGGCGAAGGATGAAGTGACGATGCGCATGGGAAATGGTTCCAAGCTTGATGCAATCGTCGTCGGCACAGTTTCACTTTAGTTACCATCATGATTAGTTATGAACTTAAATAATTGTTATTTAGTGCCTGCGTTAAGCATGAACATTATATCTGGATCTTTTTTATTGCGAGACAGTTACTCGTTTAAGTGAGAGAATAATGGTTGTTCTATTTCTATGACTAATATCTTTTATGGTCATGCACCCAATGTGAGAGGATTGTTCATATTGAATCTTGATAGCGATGATACACATATACATAACATTGAGACCAAAAGATGTAGAGTTAACAATGACAGCGCCATGTTTTTGTGGCACTGTCGCTTAGGTCATATTGGTGTAAAGCGCATGAAGAAAATCCATTCCGATAGGCTTTTGGAGTCACTTGATTTTGAATCACTTGACACATGCGAACCATGCCTCATGGGCAAGATGACTAAGACTCCGTTCTCCGGAACAATGGAGCGTGCAAGTGACTTGTTGGAAATCATACATACCGTTGTGTGTGGTCTGATAGGTGTGGAGGTGCGCGGCGGATATCGTTATTTTCTCGCCTTCACTGACGATTTGAGTAGGTATGGATATATCTACTTGATGAAGCACAAGTCTCAAATGTTTGAGAACTTCAAGCAATTTCAGAGTGAAGTTGAAAATCATCGTAACAAGAAGATCAAGTTCCTATGTTCTGATCGTGGGGGTGAAAATCTGAGTTTCGAGTTTGGTGCTGACTTAAGACAATGTGGAATTGTTTCACAGTTGACACCGCCAGGAACACCACAGTGTAATGGTGTGTCCGAACGTCTTAATCGTACTTTGTTAGAAATGGTGCGATCTATGATGTCTCTTACCGATTTGCCGTTATCGTTTTGGGGTTCTGCATTAGAGACGACTGCATTCACTTTAAATAGGGCACCATCAAAATCCATTGAAATGACACCAGACGAACTGTGGTATGGCAAAAGACTGAAATTGTCGTTTCTTAAAGTTTGGCGATGTGATGCTTATGTCAAAAAGCTTCAGCCTGACAACTGGAACCCAAAGCGGAAAAGTGCGTCTTCATAGGTTACCCAAAAGAGACAGTTGGGTACACCTTCTATCTCAAATCCAAGGGCAAAGTGTTTGTTGCTAAGAACAGAGCTTTTCTTGAGAAGGAGTTTCTCTCGAAAGAATTGAGTGGGAGGAAGATAGAACTTGATGAGGTTGTCGAACCTCTAGTCCCTCTAGATGGTGGCGCACGGCAAGGGGAAACCCCTGTCGTTGCGACGCCAGTTGAGGAGGATCATGAAACTTCGGATCAAGTTCCTATCGGACCTCGCAGGTTGACAAGATCACGTACTAATCCTGAGTGGTACGGTAATCCTGTCTTATCAATTATGTTGTTAGACAACAATGAACCTGCGAATTATGAAGAAGCAATGGTGGGCCCGGATTCCAACAAATGGAGGGAGGCCATGAAGTCCGAGATAGGATCTATGTATGAAAACAAATTATGGACTTTGGAAGTATTACATGAAGGCCGCAAGGCTATTTAGAACAAATGGATCTTTAAGAAGAAGACAGACGCATATGGTAATGTGACCGTTTATAAAGCTCGACTTGTGGCAAAGGGTTTTTCACAGGTTCAAGGAGTTGACTACGATGAGACATTCTCACCGGTAGCGATGCTTAAGTCGGTCCGAATCATGTTAGCAATAGCTGCATTTTTCGATTATGAAATCTGGCAGATGGATGTCAAAACAGCGTTCCTTAATGGTTTTCTTAAGGAAGAGTTGTATATGTTGCAACCCGAAGGTTTTGTCGATCCAAAAATGCTAACAAAGTATGCAAGCTCCAGCGATCCATTTATGGACTGGTGCAAGCATATCGGAGTTGGAATAAGCGCTTTGATGAGGTGATCAAAGCATTTGGGTTTATACAAGTGGTTGGAGAATCTTGTATTTACAAGAAAGTGAGTGGGAGCTCTATGGCGTTTCTAATATTATATGTGGATGAGATATTGCTGATTGGAAACAACGTGGAGTTTTTGGAGAGCGTAAAGGATTACTTGAATAAAATTTTCTCTATGAAGGACCTAGGAGAAGTTGCTTACATTCTAGGCATTAAAATTTATAGGGATAGTTCGAGACGCGTGATAGGACTTTCACAAAGCACATACGTTGATAATGTTTTGAAGAAATTCAAAATGGAACTGTCCAAGAAAGGGTTCTTGCCACTGTTACAAGGTATAAAATTGAGTAAGACTCAGCGCGCAGCTACTGCGGAAGATAGAGAACAAATGAGTTCCGTCCCCTATGCTTTAGCCATAGGTTCTATCATGTATGCAATGTTGTGCACTAGACCAGACGTCAGCTTGGCCATAAGTATGGCAGGCAGGTTTCAAAGTAATCCAGGAGTGGATCACTGGACGGCGGTCAAGAATATTCTGAAGTACCTGAAAAGGACTAAGGAAATGTTTCCTGTTTATGTAGGTGACAAAGAGCTCGTCGTAAAGGGTTACGTCGACGCAAGCTTTGACACTGATCCGGATGACTCTAAGTCTCAAACCGGATACGTATTTATTCTTAATGGGGGTGCGGTAAGCTGGTGCAGTTCTAAGCAAAGCGTCGTAGCAGATTCTACATTGAAGCGGAGTACATGGCTCCCTCGGAAACAGCTAAGGAGGGTGTCTGGATGAAGCAGTTTATGAGGGATCTTGGAGTTGTGCCGAGCGCACTAAATCCAATAACTCTGTTCTGTGACAACACTGGTGCCATTGCCTTAGCAAAGGAACCAAGGTTTCACAAGAAGACCAGACATATCAAACGACGCTTTAACCTCATCTGCGACTATGTCGAAGGAGAGGACGTGAATATTTGTGAAGTGCACACACATTTGAATGTAGCAGACCCGCTGACTAAACCTCTTCCATGGGCAACATATGATCAATACCAGAACTATATGGGTGTTAGATTTATTTCAATGTAAATCGCATGGCGATGTGAGGACTAGATTATTGACTCTAGTGCAAGTGGGAGACTGTTGGAAATATGCCCTAGAGGCAATGATAAAATAGTTATCATTATATTTCCTGTTACAAGATAATCGTTTATTACCCATGCTATAATTGTATTGCATGAAAACATAGATACATGTGTGGATACATAGACAAAACAATGTCCCTAGCAAGCCTCTAGTTGGCTAGCCAGTTGATCAATGACAGTCAAGGTTTTCTGACTATATGCAAGTGTTGTCACTTGATAACTGTATCACATCATTAGGAGAATTAGGTGATGGACTAGACCCAAACTATGAACGTAGCATGTTGATCTTGTCATTTTGTTGCTATTGTTTTCTGTCTGTCAAGTATTTATTCCTGTGACCATGAGATCATATAACTCACTGGCACCGGAGGAATACCCTGTGTGTATCAAACATCGCAACGTAACTGGGAGATTATGAAGGTGGTCTACAAGTATCTCCGAAGGCGTTCGTTGAGTTAGTGTGAATCAAGACTGGGATTTGTCACTCCGTGTGACGGAGAGGTATGTCGAGGCCCACTCGGTAATACAACATCACACACAAGCCTATCAAGCAATGTGACTAAGTGTAAGTCACGGGATCTTGTATTACGGAACGAGTAAAGAGACTTGCCGGTAACGAGATTGAAATAGGTATGCGGATACCGACGATCAAATCTCGGGCAAGTAACATACCGAAGGACAAAGGGAATGACATACGAGATTATATGAATCCTTGGCACTAAGGTTCAACCGACAAGATCTTCGGAGAATAGGTAGGATCTATATGGGCATCCAGGTCCCGCTATTGTATATTGACCGAGGAGTATCTCGGGTCATGTCTACATAGTTCTCGAACCCGCAGGGTCTGCAGACTTAAGGTTCGATGAATTTTTAGTATAGTTGAGTTGTATGTGTGGTTATCGAATGTTTCTCGGAGTCCCGGATGAGATCACGTGTGTCACGAGGGTTTTCGGAATGGTCCGGAAATGAAGATTGATATATAGGATGGTTTCATTTGGTCACAGAAAAGTTTCGGGCATTACCGACACTGTACCGGGACTGACGAATGGGTTCCGGGTGTTTACCGGGAGGGGCGTACCCACCCGGGAGTGAGCCCAAGGCCCTAGGGTGGCGCACCAAGTCCTTAGTGGGCTGGTGGAGTCAGCCCAAGAGGGCTATGGCACCACATGTAAAATACCAAGGAAAAGAAGAAGAAAAAGGAAAGAGGGAGGTGGGAAGGAAGAGGAGGACTCTGTCGGGACCCCGATCCTAAGCCATAGGAATCCAGCCTGTAACACATCGCATCCCTTTGTGGTCTCACGCACGGTTAACTCCACGGCTGCAGCCTTACCTTAGCCGGGACCGTTTGCGTCTTTTGACTCACGTATGCGATAGTGTCGCTAGCAATCCAATGTCAAAGAACCCGGATCGACATGTCTAGTCATAATCCAAAGTGGCAGTTCCGCACAAGGACAGGCATACATGACCCAACAAAGCAGGTGTCGGTCATCAACGAACATAGATGAGTCGTAGCAAGCTACAAGGACTCCATTACGTCGCGTGACATTTCCCCAAAGGGGACAGACACAACAACTAAGAAGGACACATGCCGGTCAACCAATGTGTCCGGAGCAGTAGCGAACTACCAAGGCTCGTTGGATCACAAAGGGGCATTTCCTTGTAAAAAGTACTACTAAAGTTCACGACTAGGTATTCGAACCCCATACATATCAAGTAAGACACACGTACGCATGGCATACCGATATGTATAGATACATCGATGGCATCACAACATAACCATAAACATACAAGCTATATTTAAGAGGCTCGGAAGAGCCACACACATAATATTACACATTAAAGGTCTCTCGACCCATAATAGCAGTCATACAAATGCAAACCAGCGGAAGAGTTATAAACTGTCTGGGTACAGACAGAGCAACTAGAAGGCACATGGCCTGACTATACTACAGAGCCGACGTAGGGCCAGATCGTAGCTGGGACACGAGCTACTCGTCGTCGTCGATGTCTACGAAGAACCCTCCATTAGGGTCATTAGCAACCTCTGCAACATTTATTAAGCAAACATGAGTATGAAGGTACTCAGCCAGACTTTAGGATGACTAACTACTCATGCAAGGTATCAAGAAGGTATTGTGGGGTTTCACGCGGAAAGCCAGCATTTGACTCGTGGCTAGACAACTTGCTTTTTGAAATTAGTTTTGACAACTTGATTTCTCGCACACGAGTCCACTAACACCACAACAATACACTATCGTGGAATCATTCCGTCTCCATACGGAAATGCCGTCCACGACACTCACGCTTATCTTGACAATTTTATGAGTAGCCATTGAAGTTATCTATGAACAACATATGTCTCCAAGTAGTCCATATCCGCGGACGCGGCTATTCGAATAGATCATAACCCTGCAGGGGTGTACTTCGTCACACACGCTCCCGCCACTTATCGCCATGTGCACGTCATGCACCTCTGCAACCTTCAAGCGGAAGCCCAGCGAGGGAGTCGGCCACGACCGTTAATCACACTAGTACCTAGTCCAGGTTTATCGCCTATCTGAGAGTAACCCGTACGGAAGTCCGGCCGAGGTTTCCGCCACGGCCTCAAACGATGTCCGCAGGGTTCCCAAGCCCACCATCCGGGTGCCACTTGGTACACCGTGCCACTGCCTACCGCATCACGGTCCACCTCTCAGGTCAGCACCATGCACGGCCTCCAGCATTACTATAAACACCAGAAACTACTTGCAACTCCTGGACCGAGTACTAAGCGATTAATAGGCCGAGCGGGGTCATATTTCAGGGCCCAGCATGTGGTAGTATCTAGTCTTGGATTACATACACGGAACTCAATTCCTAAGGACGGTTCCAATGAAACAACCCGCCATGTACTCCTACATAGCCTTTCACCGGTACCTTTACCAAATCAAGTTCAACACACGACCTTTGCTCACCGAACACATTCCACATTTCTGTTCACCTCCCAGATGACAGACCATACACAACTCTAAGCATAGCATGCATAGCGGGATAAGGCACATCATAGCTCAAACAACTACCAGGTATGCTAGGTTGCAAGGTTCGGCTATTTACTGTGACAAGGTTAAGTCATGCAAAGGAAGTGGGTCCAACTATCGTGGCAAAAGCAGTTGAAGCATTTGATCCTAATGCAATAAATAGGTGCAGGAGCAAGAGCATAGGAGTTATCGTGATGATCAAAAGGGTTGCTTGCCTTGTTGCTCAGAGGAGGAACGATATCCGTCGGACGGATATTCGGTGGAATCCGGGGGTGCGGAGCCTACCGAAATGAATGGTAACATTCAATAACAATCATATGCAATCAAAATGATGCATGAGCATGGCATGATAATGCAAGTGATAAGTTATTATAACCAAGATGTTTTAGGTTTGGAGTTGATTTGAATCACATTCGAATAGCAATTCAAACGGGTATTCCCGGATACCAGTTTAATTGATTCGACCTGATGCTCAGATCAACCTAATGTTAACATGCATGGAATGTCATGTTATGGTACTGATTTATATCTAGGGCAGTGTGTGATCATTGCATTTATAATGAAATTTGGATATTTTTGCAAATTCCATTTATAAAGTGATTAAAGAATTGAATTATTCCTTATTTCACAATTTAGGTTCCTGTAACTTTTTCAAACATAGTTGAAAATAGCATAATCAGAATCCTTGAATTTTTCTGATACTTTTTCATATATAAATTATTTTCATTGGAGTTACAGATTAATTTCTATGATTTTTGCAATTTTTAGCAATTTCCTGAATTAGTTTTAAACTGGAAATTCCATTTATTGCATCAGGCTGACGTCAGCAGGTCAGCCGACCTGTGCAGGTCAAACCTGACAGGGGGACCCCACTGGTCAGCCTCTCTGGGACTAATCCCGCGCTGACCAGCCCCTAATTGGGGTTTGACCAGGCGTGGGGCCCTCTGGCAGCGACTCAGGGGAGGGCGATTAGGCCCTAATGGTCGGCCACGTCGACGGCCACCGGAGGGTGGTCGCCGGCGACCAAACCCGCGGCGGAGGGCTCGCCGGAGGCGACCTAGACGGCGCTGCACGGCACGAAAACGCACGCGGTTGGCAGCTACAGCAAGCCCGCGAAGTGGCCGATCTGGCAGGACCATCTGGGGAGGCTAGGGTTGCCGGAAGAGGCGTCGGCGACGAGCCGGAGCGGCGGTCGAAGCTCGGGCGTCGTCGGGGGCTTTGAATCAGAGGGATCCACGCTTAGTTCTTAGCTGCTACGGCATCTACGCGTCGTCCTGGAGCTGCTGGTGCTCTCGGGAGGACGAGCTGGACATCGGAGGGCTACCGGCGACGAGCGGCAGCGGCGGTGCTCGTCGGCCTCCGGTGAAACTAGGGCTAGAGGAGGGGATCGACGGGGAAAACTTAGGGAAAACCACCGCATGCTCACAGGGAGTGCAGAGAAGAGCTCAGACGGCTCGGGGAAGGCCTGGGGGCGACGAATCGACGGGAGAGGTCCGGCGGCCGGAGGAGGAAGACGACGGCGTTGCGGGCGTTGCAGGGCTCGAGGGGACTTCGGCTTCTGCAGAGACGACCAGGGCGATGAGGCGGAGCTAATGGCGTGCTCGGGGAGGGGATCCTATGGCCAGGGGCACGGCCAGCTCGAGCTCGAGCTCGGCTCTAATGGCGGCAGCAGGGAGAAGGAGGGGATCCGGGCGGAGGAGGAGAACCGAGGCGGGGAATGGATAGGGGAGGCTCTGGGGAGCTTATCCCCGTCGTCGCCAGCGCGAACCGGCGTCCAGGCAGGCACACAGGTGCGTGGCCGCGCCGGAGGAGGCGGCGGCCACCTCCTGCTGCCTACTGGCGCGAGGGAGGGGACGAGCGGGGAGATGGGCTGGGCCTGGCTTGGGCGTCAGGTAAGTCTTTTCCTTTTTCTTCTCCTTTTGTTTTTCTGTTTTGCTATTAATTGCTTTGCTAATTATTTCAGCTCCAAAACAAAAAGTAAAAACTATTTTAAACCTCCTGAAATATTTGTTATAATAACCCCACTCATTTCCAAAGTTTTCAATATTTTTGGAAAATTATAGTTTCAGATTTCAAATTTAAATTTTGAAACCAGTAGCTTTTTGCCTTGAAACAAAAAGTTTAAAGTGTCAAGAAAATAGTTTTCTCCAATGCTCATTTACTTTCATGATTTATCAGAAAGTTTGAACATTTCTTGAGGCCATTTTGGGTTCATTGATTTTGAACTAGTTTGAAATTTCCTTTAGTTGAAATAGTGGCTAGGGTTTTGGGTTTTTCCTTTGCCACTTGGTTGATATTGTTGAAGCTTCTTAGATGCAAATGCAAAGAAGACATGAGCACAATGCTATCTAGCTTAAGGGTTAGGGATGTGACAACTCACCCCCACTCAAAAGAATCTCGTCCCGAGATTTAGAAGTCATTGGGAATAACGCAGGATATTCAAGTCGGAGACGATCCTCTCTTTCCCAAGTTGCCTCCTTTTCAGAATGATTTGACCATTGAACTTTAAGAAACTTGAGGTTTCGACGTCGAGTGGTACGCTCAGCTTGATCAAAAATACGCACGGGGTATTCTCGGTAAGAAAGGTTATGTTGTAGATCAAGCGTTTCGTGGTCCACTTCACGGATAGGATCCGAAAAGCAACGCCTGAGTTACGAGACGTGGAAAACATCATGAACCTTGGAAAGATGCGGAGGAAGTTCCAACTGGTAGGCAACTTCTCCTCGTTTGGCAAGAATGCGGAAAGGTCCAATGTAACGAGGAGCCAACTTGCCCTTGATACCGAAACGATGGGTACCCTTCAAAGGTGTAACCCGAAGGTAAGCCTTCTCGTCAACTTCAAAGGTCACAGCCTTATGATGACGATCATATTGGCTCTTTTGACGAGACTGGGCTGTTTTCAACTTTTCACGAATAATGCGAACCTGCTCTTCTGCATCCTGGATCATGTCCGGGCCAAAGAGTTGCCTCTCTCCGGTTTCTGACCAATTAAGAGATGTTCGACATCTTCGTCCATAGAGAACTTCAAAAGGGGCTTTGCCCAAGCTTGATTGATAACTATTCTTATAAGCAAATTCGGCGAATGGAAGGCACTTCTCCCAATTCATACCGAACGAAATAACACAAGCTCGGAGCATATCTTCTAGGATTTGATTCACTCTTTCTACTTGACCACTTGACTGGGGATGGAAGGCAGTGCTAAAAGATAAGTGAGTCCCCATGGCATTCTGAAAACTTTCCCAGAAACGAGAAGTAAAGATACTTCCACGGTCCGAGTTAATTTCCAGGGGAACACCATGAAGAGACACTATTCGAGAGATATATAACTCTGCTAGCTGGCTAGCTGTTATACTCTCACGAACAGGAAGAAAATGAGCCACTTTGGAAAGACGGTCAATGACCACAAAGATAGCATTATTTCCTTTCTTGGTCTTGGGAAATCCGGTAATGAAATCCATGCTAACTTTATCCCATTTCCATTCAGGAATAGCTAAAGGTTGAAGGGTGCCAGCAGGCCTTTGATGTTCTGCCTTAACTCGACGACAAACGTCACAGTTAGCAATGAACTCAGCAATTTCTCTCTTCATCCTAGTCCACCAGAACCTCTGGCGTAGGTCCTGATACATCTTAGTACTACCGGGATGAAGGGTGAGAGGAGAATCATGAGCCTCTTTAAGGATTAACTGCCTTAGATGTGGGTTCTTAGGAACCACTAAACGATTCTGGAAGAACACCTCACCTTGATCATTCACGGAAAATTCTTTAGCGTTTCTGCTAAAAATATTCTCCTTGATCCGTGATATACCCTTGTCAATCTTTGGCCAGCTATAATTTGATCCTTAAGAGTAGGCTTCGCCACCAGGGTAGAAAGGAATCCTTGAGGAACAATATGAAGATTCAGCTTCCGAAAGTCCTCATGGAGATGTGGTTGACCTTGTTGTAGCATCAAATTGTTACAATAAGATTTACGACTTAGTGCATCGGCCATAACATTGGCCTTCCCCGGGGTGTAAGTTATCCCTAAGTCGTAATCCGAGATCAACTCAACCCACCGTCTTTGCCTGAGATTCAAATCCGGCTGGGTGAAGATATATTTCAGACTTTGGTGATCAGTGAATATTTCGCAATGATTACCCAGAAGGTAATGTCGCCAGGTTTTTAGTGCATGGACCACAGCTGCAAGCTCAAGGTCATGTGTGGGATAATTATCCTCATGTGGACGCAACTGTCGAGATGCATATGCGATCACATGACGATCTTGCATGAGAATGCAACCTAATCCTTGTCGCGAGGCGTCGCAATAGATAACAAAGTCCTTAGAAAAATCTGGTGGTAGCAACACAGGTGCGGAAGTCAGGCGTCTTTTCAGTTCCTGAAAACTATGCTCACACTGTGGTGTCCACTCGAACTTTTTATCCTTCTTGAGGAGTTCAGTTAGAGGCTTTGCAACCTTGGAGAAATTCTCGACGAAGCGGCGACAATAGCTCGCTAGACCAAGAAAACTCCTAACTTGCTTAACCGATTCAGGTTGAGTCCAATCAAGGACAGCTTGAACTCTCTCGGGATTGACAGCAATACCCTTACCAGAGATTACGTGGCCTAGATAGGTCACTTCTCGTAACCAGAATTCACATTTTGAAAATTTGGCATAAAGGCGATGCTCTCGAAGTTTCATCAATACCAGCCTTAGATGCTCGGCATGTTCTTGTTCATTCTTGGAGTAGATGAGAATATCATCGAGGTATACTACGACGAATTTATCCAAATACTCCATAAAGATTGAATTCATCAGACGAGAGAAGGTGGCTGGGGCATTGGTTAAACCGAAGGACATAACGGTGTACTCATATTGGCCATAACGAGTAACAAAATCCGTTTTTGGAATGTCCCCATTCTTAATCTTGATTTGATGGTATCCCAACCTCAAATCCATTTTGGAGAAGACTGAGGATCCAGCGAGCTGATCATACAGGTCGTTGATCCTGGGGAGCGGATACTTGTTCTTTATGGTGACCAGGTTAACTGGTCGGTAATCTACAACCATCCGATCCGTTCCGTATTTCTTCTTGACGAAGAGGACGGGACAAGCCCAAGGAGAAGAGCTAGTACGAATGAAACCCTTGTTCAAGGCCTCATCTAATTGCTTCTTAAGTTCGGCTAGCTCCAGGGGTGCCATCTTATAAGGTCTCCTGGCTATTGGGACAGTTCCCGGAACTAGATCTATCACAAACTCTACATCTCTGTCAGGTGGAATTCCTGGCAGTTCCTCTGGAAAAACATCCGGGAAGTCACGAACTACCCGGATGACTTCAAGTTCCGGAAGAGGGTTGGCATTTAGGGAATAGAGTTGGCATTTGGCAACTCGAGTAGAGACATTTACTATCTCACCCGAGGGATGGGTAAGCTGGACATTTCCGGAGTGAGTATCAATCTTGGCATAGTGAGCTGACATCCAGTCCATGCCCAAGATGATATTAATATCCGAAGATTTCAATGCTATCAATGAGGCTAGAAAAACTAGCCTGTCTACTAGAATTTCATTGTCATAGGTTATCCTAGAGGTTTGCCATTTACTACCAGGGGTTTGGACAACCAATGGGATTGGCATATCACAAAATGACATGTTATGCAACTGTGCATAACTTTCTGAAATGAATGAATGAGAAGACCCAGTGTCAAAGAGAACGGACGCTGGGTGATGATTAACAAGAAGCGTACCCAGCATGACGTCGGGATCCTCTGCAGCTTCTTCTGCTGACACATAGTTCACACGGCCACGTGCAGGAGTTGGCTTCACATAAAACGCTTTGCCCGACTTGGCCTGCCCGACGGACTTTCCGGGTTGCTTGGCACCCACATTCTGAGGACACTCACGGGAATAATGCCCTGGTTCTCCACAATTGTAGCATATCACCTGGTTGGCACGTGGTGCAGCATTGCCAGCTGGACCACCATAAGCTTTTGCTGGAGGATTGGCCTGTTTCGTCTGAGGCGCCACGTAGGATGGCTTCGGAGTGTATCTTGGCGGCAGAGAACTGTTTGGAACCCACAGCCTGCATTTCGGAAACGCGGAACCAGAAGATGAGGCAAAGTCACGGGAGTGCTTCCTTGTGGCTTCGAAGTCCGAGTGACCAGTCTCCGCACTGATCGCTTTGTTGACTAGGGCTTGAAAACTCTCACACTCATGAAGGCGCAGATCACGACGGAGCTCAGGGCTCAGACCCTTACGGAATCTTGCTTGCTTCTTGGCGTCAGTAGACACCTCCTCTGTTGCATAGCGGGCGTGGTTACCGAACTCGCGACTATAAGCATCCACAGACAACTTGCCCTGAGTGAAGGCACAGAACTCCTCTCTCTTTCTGTCCATCAGGCCCTCTGGAATATGGTGCAGACGGAAAGTTGCGCTGAAGTCTGCCCATGTGTCCACTGGTTCAGCGGGACGCATAGCTTCAAAATTCTCCCACCATAGATTGGCGGGTCCCTCCAGGAAATACGCCGCAAAGGTCACCTTGTCGGCCTCAGACACATTCGCAGAGCGAATCTTGCGTGAAATGCTGCACAGCCAGTCATCAGCGTCGAGGGGATCGACGGAATGATGAAACTTTGGAGGATTCAGCTTCACAAAGTCATTGAGGGACACGGCAGCATTCCTAGGCTGTCGAGCCGTATTCTGCTCAATACGCTCTAGCAGTCGGTTGGTCTCCCTTTTGTTTCTTTCTGCCTCAAGCATCACTTCTACCAGAGAAGGTGGGTGAGGCAGGTCTTCCTGCGACGCTTGACTACCCTCACCTTGCTCATGACCAGGGGCACGGTTCAACCTGGTGAACACCGTCCTGACAAACAAACTCATAGCTTAGACCAATATCATATCAATACTAGCTATGGATTAAGAATGTACTGAACACACAGAATGCGGAAATGAATATCCGAACAACATGGTAACAAGCAGCTGCTATATATACACCATGGTTCATACACACCCTTACATGGTTCAGCACAAACTTACTCGAAGAGCAAACTACTGAAATGGTGGAACTACTCATCAGAGGCTTACAAGCTTCCTATACATTATTTATCTAGGCCTCCGGAATTCGTTTCACATTACTACCATACTCCACAAGTCACGCAGGACTGTGAACATACGGCTACTACCATACCATCCTTCCGCTCACAGCTCAGGCATCCGCATAGAACATCTCATAGAGATTACCTCCATGACCCGGAAGCTCAACCTGCGGATCAGGAAACACTCTGGCCTGAGATCCCTGGGATCCATAAGGACACGGATGTGGCCTTGGTCCCCTGACTGGTGGTAAGAGGGGTCCCCGAAGAGGTGTGACTCCTCCTATAGCTGGCCAGTCAACGTGGGCCGGAAGATGTGTCCTAACAGGGTTCAGCATCTCCATCTCTCCATACCCTGTCTGGACTACCGGTGCCAGCTGCGTCAAAGCTGTCCACAGACGGGCACGGGTAGCATAAAGCTCCATGCAGAGAGCACGAGCATCCCTGTCTCTGTTCTCTAGCATCTCAACAGTGGACTGCAGAAGTGGATCCTCCATAGAAGAATCAAAATAGACTCCACTGAGGTATCCCTCTTCACCAGACTGAGAGGCCGGAACATAGCAGAACTCTGAATTCTGTAGCAGTGCATGTCTCGCTCTCATGATAGTCAGCATTGAATAGGCAGCATCTTGTACTGCCATGTCAACAGTGACTCCCAACCCATAGGACCAATGGATTGGCTTCTCCGCTCCAGGGTAATCTGGAAATACCCTAACAGTGCAGATGTACTGGCTCTGGTTGAAGTCTCGGTACTGTTCCTCCACTGTGTACTCGGGGTACCAGCGGTAACCGCACACCGACATCACCCTGACCAGCATGGCCGTATGACCCGGTACATCAATGCACCTGGTCAAACGTACCACCTGACGAGAAGGACGGCCAGGCATCTGTAAATAGAGAGTAATGCAAAAAGCATTAGAGCTCTGAATGAAAAATTGGGCAGCATAACGGCTGTAACCACTCAACTATCAAGTTCAACTCTCTGGTCACCAAACTTACTTCCTGCTTCCTAGGAGTAAAAGTAACCCCATATCTCTCAACCCGTAGTCTTATAAGCTACCGATCGGAAACACGAGCCTAGGAGAAGATGAGTAACCTAGTCCTTAATTCCCGTAGAAAAGACGAGGATGACCAGAATAGAATAACTTGAGAAGAGAACAAGAGTCTTACGTTCCCTTCCACAAACAATTCCCTTATATATAACTAAAGCAATTCTAGACTCAACTTCGACCAGTTTGGCTTAATAATCCTACAGTCAGTCAGGCTCTGATACCAACGCTGTCGGGACCCCGATCCTAAGCCATAGGAATCCAGCCTGTAACACATCGCATCCCTTTGTGGTCTCACGCACGGTTAACTCCACGGCTGCAGCCTTACCTTAGCCGGGACCGTTTGCGTCTTTTGACTCACGTATGCGATAGTGTCGCTAGCAATCCAATGTCAAAGAACCCGGATCGACATGTCTAGTCATAAACCAATGTGGCAGTTCCGCACAAGGACAGGCATACATGACCCAACAAAGCAGGTGTCGGTCATCAACGAACGTAGACGAGTCGTAGCAAGCTACAAGGACTCCATTACGTCGCGTGACATTTCCCCAAAGGGGACAGACACAGCAACTAAGAAGGACACATGCCGGTCAACCAATGTGTCCGGAGCAGTAGCGAACTACCAAGGCTCGTTGGATCACAAAGGGGCATTTCCTTGTAAGGAGTACTACTAAAGTTCACGACTAGGTATTCGAACCCCATACATATCAAGTAAGACACACGTACGCATGGCATACCGATATGTATAGATACATCGATGGCATCACAACATAACCATAAACATACAAGCTATATTTAAGAGGCTCGGAAGAGCCACAAACATAATATTACACATTAAGGGTCTCTTGACCCATAATAGCAGTCATACAAATGCAAACCAGCGAAAGAGTTATAAACTGTCTGGGTACAGACAGAGCAACTAGAAGGCACATGGCCTGACTATACTACAGAGCCGACGTAGGGCCAGATCGTAGCTGGGACACGAGCTACTCGTCGTCGTCGATGTCTACGAAGAACCCTCCATTAGGGTCATTAGCAACCTCTGCAACATTTATTAAGCAAACATGAGTACGAAGGTACTCAGCAAGAATTTAGGATGACTAACTACTCATGCAAGGTATCAAGAAGGTATTGTGGGGTTTCACGCGGAAAGCCAGCATTTGACTCGTGGCTAGACAACTTGCTTTTTGAAATTCGTTTTGACAACTTGATTTCTCGCACATGAGTACACTAACACCACAACAATACACTATCGTGGAATCATTCCGTCTCCATACGGAAATGCCGTCCACGACACTCACGCTTATCTTGACAATTTTATGAGTAGCCATTGAAGTTATCTATGAACAACATATGTCTCCAAGTAGTCCATATCCGCGGACGCGGCTATTCGAATAGATCATAACCCTGTAGGGGTGTACTTCGTCACACACGCTCCCGCCACTTATCGCCATGTGCACATCATGCACCTCGGCAACCTTCAAGCAGAAGCCCAGCGAGGGAGTCGGCCACGACCGTTAATCACACTAGTACCTAGTCCAGGTTTATCGCCTATCTGAGAGTAACCCGTACGGAAGTCCGGCCGAGGTTTCCGCCACGGCTTCAAACGATGTGCGCAGGGTTCCCAAGCCCACCATCCGGGTGCCACTTGGTACACCGTGCCACTGCCTACCGCATCACGGTCCACCTCTCAGGTCAGCACCATGCACGGCCTCCAGCATTACTATAAACACCAGAAACTACTTGCAACTCCTGGACCGAGTACTAAGCGATTAATAGGCCGAGCGGGGTCATATTTCAGGGCCAAGCATGTGGTAGTATCTAGTCTTGGATTACATACACGGAACTCAGTTCCTAAGGACGGTTCCAATGAAACAACCCGCCATGTACTCCTACATAGCCTTTCACCGGTACCTTTACCAAATCAAGTTCAACACACGACCTTTGCTCACCGAACACATTCCACATTTCTGTTCACCTCCCAGATGACAGACCATACACAACTCTAAGCATAGCATGCATAGCGGGATAAGGCACATCATAGCTCAAACAACTACCAGGTATGCTAGGTTGCAAGGTTCGGCTATTTACTTTGACAAGGTTAAGTCATGCAAAGGAAGTGGGTCCAACTATCGTGGCAAAAGAAGTTGAAGCATTTGATCCTAATGCAATAAATAGGTGCAGGAGCAAGAGCATAGGAGTTATCATGATGATCAAAAGGGTTGCTTGCCTTGTTGCTCAGGGGAGGAACGATATCCGTCGGACGGATATTCGGTGGAATCCGGGGGTGCGGAGCCTACCGAAATGAATGGTAACATTCAATAACAATCATATGCAATCAAAATGATGCATGAGCATGGCATGATAATGCAAGTGATAAGTTATTATAACCAAGATGTTTTAGGTTTGGAGTTGATTTGAATCACATTCGAATAGCAATTCAAACGGGTATTCCCGGATACCGGTTTAATTGATTCGACCTGATGCTCAGATCAACCTAATGTTAACATGCATGGAATGTCATGTTATGGTACTGATTTATATCTAGGGCAGTGTGTGATCATTGCATTTATAATGAAATTTGGATATTTTTGCAAATTCCATTTATAAAGTGATTAAAGAATTGAATTATTCCTTATTTCACAATTTAGGTTCCTGTAACTTTTTCAAACATAGTTGAAAATAGCATAATCAGAATCCTTGAATTTTTCTGATACTTTTTCATATATAAATTATTTTCATTGGAGTTACAGATTAATTTCTATGATTTTTGCAATTTTTAGCAATTTCCTGAATTAGTTTTAAACTGGAAATTCCATTTATTGCATCAGGCTGACGTCAGCAGGTCAGCCGACCTGTGCAGGTCAAACCTGACAGGGGGGCCCCACTGGTCAGCCTCTCTGGGACTAATCCCGCGCTGACCAGCCCCTAATTGGGGTTTGACCAGGCGTGGGGCCCTCTGGCAGCGACTCAGGGGAGGGCGATTAGGCCCTAATGGTCGGCCACGTCGACGGCCACCGGAGGGTGGTCGCCGGCGACCAAACCCGCGGCGGAGGGCTCGCCGGAGGCGACCTAGACGGCGCTGCACGGCACGAAAACGCACGCGGTTGGCAGCTACAGCAAGCCCGCGAAGTGGCCGATCTGGCAGGACCATCTGGGGAGGCTAGGGTCACCGGAAGAGGCGTCGGCGACGAGCCGGAGCGGCGGTCGAAGCTCGGGCGTCGTCGGGGGCTTTGAATCAGAGGGATCCACGCTTAGTTCTTAGCTGCTACGGCATCTACGCGTCGTCCTGGAGCTGTTGGTGCTCTCGGGAGGACGAGCTGGACATCGGAGGGCTACCGGCAACGAGCGGCAGCGGCGGTGCTCGTCGGCCTCCGGTGAAACTAGGGCTAGAGGAGGGGATCGACGGGGAAAACTTAGGGAAAACCACCGCATGCTCACAGGGAGTGCAGAGAAGAGCTCAGACGGCTCGGGGAAGGCCTGGGGGCGACGAATCGACGGGAGAGGTCCGGCGGCCGGAGGAGGAAGACGACGGCGTTGCGGGCGTTGCAGGGCTCGAGGGGACTTCGCCTTCTGCAGAGACGACCAGGGCGACGAGGCGGAGCTAATGGCGTGCTTGGGGAGGGGATCCTATGGCCAGGGGCACGGCCAGCTCGAGCTCGAGCTCGGCTCTAATGGCGGCAGCAGGGAGAAGGAGGGGTTCCGGGCGGAGGAGGAGAACCGAGGCGGGGAATGGATAGGGGAGGCTCTGGGGAGCTTATCCCCGTCGTCTCCAGCGCGAACCGGCGTCCAGGCAGGCACGCAGGTGCGTGGCCGCGCCGGAGGAGGCGGCGGCCACCTCCTGCTGCCTACTGGCGCGAGGGAGGGGACGAGCGGGGAGATGGGCTGGGCCTGGCTTGGGCGTGAGGTAAGTCTTTTCCTTTTTCTTCTGCTTTTGTTTTTCTGTTTTGCTATGAATTGCTTTGCTAATTATTTCAGCTCCAAAACAAAAAGTAAAAACTATTTTAAACCTCCTGAAATATTTGTTATAATAACCCCACTCATTTCCAAAGTTTTCAATATTTTTGGAAAATTATAGTTTCAGATTTCAAATTTAAATTTTGAAACCAGTAGCTTTTTGCCTTGAAACAAAAAGTTTAAAGTGTCAAGAAAATAGTTTTCTCCAATGCTCATTTACTTTCATGATTTATCAGAAAGTTTGAACATTTCTTGAGGCCATTTTGGGTTCATTGATTTTGAACTAGTTTGAAATTTCCTTTAGTTGAAATAGTGGCTAGGGTTTTGGGTTTTTCCTTTGCCACTTGGTTGATATTGTTGAAGCTTCTTAGATGCAAATGCAAAGAAGACATGAGCACAATGCTATCTAGCTTAAGGGTTAGGGATGTGACAGACTCCTCCTTCCCAAACTAAATTGGAGGAGGAGTCCTCCTCCACCCTTGCGGCCGGCGCACACTTGGGGCCCTTGTGCCCCAAGGCTAGCCCCTCCCCTCCTCCTATATATATTGTTGGTTTAGGGCTTTTTGAGACACAACTTTGCCACGTGCAACTCTAGCCTATTCTACATAGTTCTACCTCTAGATCCGATGTCTGCGGAGCTTGGGCGGGGCCTTGCGGGAGTAGATCATCACCACCACCGGAGCGCCATCACGCTGCCGGATAACTCATCCACTTCTCCGTTTTGCTTGCTGGATCAAGAAGGCCGAGATCGTCATCGAGTTGTACGTGTGCTGAACGCGGAGGTGTCGTCCGTTCGGCGCTAGATCGTAACCGTTCGTGGGACGGATCGTGGGACCACGGTGATTTGAATCACGAAGCTGTACCACTACATCAACCGCGTTTCTTACCGCTTCCCGCTTAGCGATCTACAAGGGTACGTAGATCTAATCTCCTCTCGTAGATGGACATCACCATGATAGGTCTTCGTGTGCGTAGGAAATTTTGTTTCCCATGCAACGTTCCCCAACACAATATGCCTAGCTAGAGGAATAAAACAATAGCGCTTGTTGGGAGGCAACCCAGTAGTTATATTTATTTTTTATTTTACGTTATGTTTGTTTGTGATAAGATTATTATTGCGTCTGTAATGATTGTGTTGTTATGTTTGAATTATTGTTAGTGCCAAATAAAGCCTTTGGGATGATTTGCATGATGAGTAGACTTGATACGGTGCAAAAAAAGAAACTTCGACGTCCAATGCAAAATTTCTTTGTTTTAGTGGAGCGTATTTTTAATCTGATTTTTACACCATATTTCTATATAAATTCGTTAGACTTTCCTAAATATTTAGAATTTTGTTAATTACATAAGTATAGGTTCATTATAGCTTACTACAGATTGTTCTGTTTCAGTCAGATTCTATTTTTTCTTGCGTAGTTTGCTTATTTTGATGATGCTATGGATTATATCGGGGGTTATAAGCCATGGAGAAATTATAATACAGTAACCTATGTTAAAATAAAATAATAATAAACTTATAAAAGCACATGAAAGCGTTTGATATGTTGCTTCTACTAATGGATCTCATGAAGTTTTCTTGAGTTTTATGTCATTGAAGTTTTCAAGTTTTGGGTTTTATCCCGATGGTCAAAGTATTGAGGAGCAGAAAACTCCTAAGATTGGGGATTCCCAAGGCATCCCAAGGTAATATTATAGTAATACTCAATCGTCTAAGCTTGGGGATGCCCCGTAAGGCACCCCCTCTTTTCGTCTCAATCCATCAGTATGTCACTCGGAGCTATATTTTTATTCATCACGTGATATTAGTTTTTCTTGGAGGGTCGTTTGCTTTTGTTTGCTTTTACTTTCAGTTTTCCACAATCATTGTTTTTTGGAGACACCTATTTGAGAGATATATCACATCATCAATTTTTTTTAGAATAGTCTATGTGCTTCACTTAGATCTTTTGAGCCTAGCAGTTGCTCTAACACTTCACTTATATCTTTTTTAGCATGGAGGCGTGTAGATTTTATAGAAATATTATGCTCTTGTGCGTCACTTATTTTTATTTTATAGTTTGGTAAATAGTGACAGTAATCTTCATGGCTCATAATACTAGATAAAAAATAATGGGTATTCAATGAGTGATAACTAAAACCATCATGTAGCACATATAGAGAAATTGTGGGTTAGATATTGATGTGGTGATATGAAAAAGATGTGAGTGCATTATTATTAATTCATAGAGGTTCCTATATTAAGAGATGTTAAAATTCATCTAAAAATTAAAAGGGCATGTTGATCATGTGTGAGCATTTCTATTCCTCGTTGAAACCCTTATGTTGTTTTGAGTTGGAGTCGGGTGATGGTTAATTCCTACCAACCCTCTCCCTCGGGGCATGCTAGTAGTAGTTTAATTGCTGATAAAACTAATAAAACTTTGCAATAAGTACATGATTTTTTCATGACTAATGTGACACCATGTACATACGCAATCTCACCTCCTCATATTTGCTAGCCTCTTTGGTACCGTGCATCGCCCGTTCTCACCTTGATGATCGGTGCAACCTTTGCTGGTGCATCCAAACCCCATGACATGCCACGCTCTATTGCACATAAAACTTTTTATATCCTCCTAGAAACAGCCACCATACATACCTATCATGGCATTTCCATAGCCATTGCGAGATATATTGTCATAAAAATGGCATCATCACTTTACATGACTAGTTCGTTCATCATCATAATGATGTGCATGATCACATAGAGCTCACGTGGTATTTGTGGCAAAGCCACCGTTCATCACATTTTTGACACATGTCATGCTAGATCTTTGCACATCCTGGTACACTTCCAGAGGCATTCATACATAGTCATATCGACCTATCAATTTTCATAATGAGTCGTATGTAAATGAAAGTGTGTTGATCATCATTATTAGAGCATTGTCCTAGTGAGGAAATAAAAATGGGAGAGGCAAAATGAGCCCACCGTAATAAAAAAAGGAGAATGAAAAATTGAATGAGAGCGAAAAGAGAAGGGACTTTGCTACTATCCTTTACCATACTTGTGACTCAAAGTGGCACCTTGTTCTTCATACAGAGAGTCTCATGTTATATCAATCATATGCTAGTGGGAATCACTTTTCATAACCTTGGCTTGTATATTTTGATAACGGGCTTCCTTAATTGCCCAAGGTCTTCATGAGCAAGCAAGTTGGTTGCACAGACAACTTAGCTTCGGTGGAGCTTTCGTACACTTATAGCTATAGTGTATCATTCGCATGGCAATCCCTACTCCTTGCATCGATATCTATCGATGGGCATCTCCATAACCTGTTGGTATGCCTAGTTAATGTGAGACTATATTCTCCAATTTTACTCCTTTGAAACCTACCACATATTATATTCCACCTTTATGCTAAGTCCAATGGTTCATGCTTATGTATTGTGTGAAGAATGAAAAGTTGATGCATATTGAAAAAGTACGATCCAATTGCGTGACTTGGGCAATGTGGTGTTTGACATTAGTATTAATGTGGTGAAGATGGAGCCATGCCTTGCTAATATAATAAGATGGATAGGGGTAAAACAATCTTTGAGGTTCGTATACTTTGGAAGATTAATGATTTTGCTGCTTATACCTATAAACATTGTTGTGGTAAGATTTGTTAATTCATCATCTCTCAATGAGAATACATGCATAAGGTTACATCATGGACAACACGTCAGATCAAAAAAATTGTTTTTATCATTACCTACTTGAGGATGAGCAAAAATTAAGCTTAGGGATGCTTGATACATCTCCAACGGTATCTATAATTTTTTATTGTTCCATGTTGATATATATTATCATTTTAGAATACATTGGGGTATTTATTTACCAATTTATATTATTTTTTAGCACTAACCTGTTGACCTAGTGCACAGTGCAAGTTGCTATTTTCTGCATGTTTTTCACTTTTCAGATTTTCCATACAAAACGAAGCCCAATTGTACTGAAACTTTTTTTGAATTTTGTGGACCAAAAGAAGACCGAGAAGTATTGGAAATAGGCTGGAGGTCACACAAGGGTCCCATAAGCCAACAGGGCGCAGCCTGGGGGGGCTGATGGCATGTGCCTCCCTTGTGGCCCTCCTCACTTTGTTCTCAGGCTTGTAAATTCTTTTATACCCCAGAAATACCAGACGGATTCCCGAAACACTTTTTACGCTGCTGCAAGTCTTTGTTCCGGTGGGAGGCTATGTGGAGCTCCATTTTGGTACCCCGTTGGAGGGGGGTCGATCACAGAGGGCCTCCTCATCAACCTTTCTGCCCTCACAATGATGTGTGAGTAGTTCACCACAGACCTACTGGTCCATGGCTAGTACATAGATGGAAATCTCTCTCTCCCTTTGATCTTCAAAACAATGATCATCTCATCTTCGCTTTGATCCACATGATGTAATTACTTTTGTGCGGCGCTTTTCTTGCGATCCAATGAATTGTGGGTTTATGTTCAAATTATTCATGATAAATATTTGAGTCGCAACTAAATACTTATATAATTGTTATGTGGATGATTATGATAGCTTCATAATTCTCTTTGATCTATTGAAATATTTTGGCCAACTAGATTGATATTTCATTAGTGAGAGAGGTGTGTTGTAGTAGGTTCAACCTGGCAAATTTCTATATCCCAGTGAGAGAAGGGGACAAGATCCGTCTTTGTGTTGCTGCTACTACAGATAAAACGATGGGGTTTGCTCAGATTGCTTGAGATTACTTTGTCTACATCATGTCATTGTTCTACATGCCTTACTCTATTTTACTTAATACTCTAGATGCATGGTCGATAGAGGTCGATGAATGGAGTAATAGTAATAGGTCCAGGAAGGAGTCGGCATGTTTGTTTATGGACGTGATGCCTATATACACATGATCATTGCCATGAATATCGCATAACTATCCGCTTTTCTGTCAATTGCCCAACAGTAATTTGTTTACCCACCGTTTGCTTTCATGAGAGATGTCATTAGGGAAAACTATGGCCCCGGGGTCTATTCACAACATAGTGATAAAAAACTTCAATACCTTGCTGCCATTTACTTGTTTCTATTTTATCTTGCTATCTACAATTATCTACACACCTCACTTTCTTGCAAATTACAAGACAAGAGGATTGACAACGCTCTTGCTCGAGTTGTGTACAAGTTGTTTGTTCTTTTGTGTGGAGCTGTTGAAGATGGTTGTGGTTGATATTCCTATTGGTTCGATAAACTTGTTGTGTTGCGATAACCCATTCCTCTTTACGGAAAACCCAACGCGGATAAAATGTATCAGCCTTCTCCAACACTGGTCGACAACCGACGACTGATGAGTTGAGAATCATTGAGTGTGCTCGAGAAGGCGACCTTTCATCAGTGGCATCCCTAAACAAGATGGTAACCGTCCTTGTCTGGACCAAGGCCACCCATGCCCGGCTTGTAGTGGACTTACCAAAGAGATGGTGGACGAGGGCTACGAGATGCTGGTGGAGTATCTGGTGATGGACTTCATGGAGCTCCTAACCCCGGAGGTCATTGAGATCCAAAATTTGTTGTTGTATCCACATATTCTCTTCCAAATAAAATGAGCAAAATTTCCATGTTCAGTCTCATCACACACGGGATAAACTATAGGATTTTCTTGTGAAGTTGGATATCGCACACACCTGAGATAAAATTATTGTGTCCTATGTGACTGCACACGTGAGTTTCTCGCCACAACAAACAAAAATTTTGGGCTATCGCCCAAATATCTACCTCCTCACCCCTTGTACCAGCCAAAAGCCATATTTCCCCTGCCCCCCTTCATTTCCTAAGTTCAAACCTTCACTGCTTGCTTGCAGTGCCGCCTCCTTGCCGATGATGCTTTGTCCTGCTGCTCGGCCTCCTCCATCTAGTGAAGTAATCCACACCTTCCTCATACACCCTCCCCCTCCGTCCCTCCTCCTCAATCCCACACGTCCTGACCGCCGACGCGACACCTTCCACCCATATCACTGCCCCAACCTCCAAATAATCGACGCCGAAAGCCTGGGTGCATATAGTATAGCCAGGATGTCAGGCGATAACACCAACGTAGCCGGCTCGGGGCCAGCTCGGCCCCTCATGCCCGTTTTTAAAAACATCGGGGCCAGCTCGGTCCCTCAAGTGTCGGCTCTAGCAGGCCCACTCCAGCTGGCTCGGCCGACTCACGACTAGACCCTTGTCCCTCCGTCTCCGGGCGAACCACCCACCGGTGGGACCCCCTCCTACTAGTCATCGGCCCATATGACAAGACTCATCCCATCCGACGGGACAAGACGTACGACTAGCCACTCGATGGCGCCGGACGCGAATGGCTGCAGTAGAGCCAACCGTACCATCGACCTGTGCTGCCAAATGCGATCGGGCAAGGAGGCACTCGGTCTACTCATTGCTCATCATTGCCTACCCCCTACCACCCATCACACGTGGTGGCGGGGGAGTCGGTTGTACCACCAGCCAGAGGCGGGAGCGACAGATGCTTGACAGGCCGACCCTCCGACGAGACCCCGCATCCGGTAGACCCAACCAGCAGTAAGACCGCACCAGAGGTGGGCCCCTACAGCTAGCCACAGAGGCCGCCAGCCGGGCCCCACCTGCGCCAACCATGTATATTGTAAGTCGGGGAGGCTGGCGTATAAAGCCCCCCGGCCCTCCCCATGCAACGGGGTCGGCCAATCATCTGCTCACACACCCATCCACGTAAAGAGGAAAAGAGAGCAAGCTAGCTCCTTCCTCCTCTAGCCAACGGCTCAAGGAGCACCATTGTAGCTCCCGTATACCATATAATAACTTCCGCATGACTAGGGGTGTTACCTGGGTACATCGTGTGCCACCAACGCTTGTTCCCAATCCCGTTCCCGGAGTTCGTCGATGCACATTGGCCTAACAACTCAAGATAAGACATCCCATGGCATCGATGATAGTTGGTGCAAATCATGGGGCCGTGCGCGGCGTCGGCGCGAGACACACTCCGGGCAGGACCCCTCGCGACCCCGTCCGAGCCCATCGCACACGACTACTCTGCACCCTTGCGACATCCCCTCCAATATGCTAATGTGTCGCACGACATAGGCAGCACCCGCCTTGCAAAGAGCGTCATCGTTCTGCTCGATGTGATGCTGAGTGACGGCAACCTGGTAGACATCGGCAGCCTCTGCGAACTCCTCGGTGAGTTGTGCATCAACGACACGTCTGCCTTTGGCGAGGACCCAAGCGAGGTACTTGCTATCTCCGACCCCCTGCCATCAGCCAGCGGCGTGTCCCCCAGCGATATGAGCGATCTTTGCGACCGCTCCCGCCTCCGACGAGTACCCCGACATGGTGCCCGACGTCTCCGACCCGCTGCCTGCCCTCGGCAACAACTCTTTGGGCGACGCCGGCCGTCTTCACCTCTGGGTTGACATGATGGTCACCGGCTCCTCCTCGAGCTTGGGGTGTGCCACGACCAATACGGCGGTGATCGCGGCTGCGGCCCATGCCGGCCCGTCCAACCCCCTGCGAGCCACCTTGGAGGGACAGCAAAACCCCTTAGCACCATCTGCCAACTCAGTCGCTGCCACTGATGAGCTTGAGGCGGCCCGCAAGCAGCTGTTCGCGGAGCCTACCCCTTCGCCACTATACAACACCGGATGGAGTTTATGCAGCGTGAGAACAACACCGTCTACGGTCTCACCCCGACTGGCACCGAGCATAGTCAGCATGGTGAGGTGCGTCAGCGCGGCCGTCCTGTCCCCGACATTCTCGCTGGGAACTTCCCCACCTACGACATGATCACAATCAACCTAAAGGCTGACGATGCCGCCATGGCCGACCTAGTCAAATTGGAGGGTGAGGAGCGCACACTGCAGGAGTAACGCATACGAGAGCTCATCGACACCGACAACGCCCTCCAAGCCTAGTTCGAGCTGGTCGAGGTCGGCTCCATGCCTCTTGATGTTTGCGGCAACGGCTGGCTCTAGCAACTCAACAAGCATCCTCCCCATGCGGCTCTGGCATCTGCGCTAGCTGGGGCCGAGACGAGAATCCCCGATGCCTTGACAAAAAACAAACAATCACAAGCACGTGGAACGACCGGCGGGAGACTGGCCATGTGTGCGCCTTTTTCCAAAGTGGACATGAAAAATACCATAGCATATTTGTGTTGTATCATGATGCCATGCCCAATTTCTTGAAATTTGTGTGAGTTTTAGATTTATTATAGTTTAAACCAATATTCTCAATGTTACGTCTAGAATAGAAAAATATATTGAAACCATGTCTGAAATAGGAAAACAAAATCCTATGATGCCATTATGTGCCATGTCATGACACCATGCCAAGTTTCATGAATTTCTGACGAGTTTATGATTTATATGAATTTAAAACCCAAGTTTCTCAATGATTGTGGTCGGTCAAAAAACCTTAGATGTTTGAAATTCATTTCCATTTGTTTGCATGTGACCTAAAGATGTAGCCATGTACACTTATATGATTTTTTAACCCATTTTGATGCACCCGACCTTGTGAGTGTAGTTGAAAATTCAATTATGCACATTAAATGTCTATGAAGCTCAATTAATGTATAAAAAAGGCAAATCGAACCGTGGATACGATTCCATATTTTAGCAAGATACTCCTACTCGTCTATGTTACCTCTAGAAAAAGTTTGACACGACAAGAGTGAGTGGTTGTCATTTCTCCCGCATAATGGCATGTCATGTGTGTTCCACATCGGAACCACAAAGTCTTCCCGTGAGAAGCTCAAGTTTGTAAGGGGCTTCCGCAAGAACTTGTCCCAAATTGCTCAATTTTTTACCATGGCACATATGTGCCATGTCATGACATCATGCCAAGTTTCATGAATTTTTGACGAATTTTGATTTACATGAATTTAAAACCCAAGTGTCTCAATGTTTGTGTGGCCAAGTCCAGACCCCTGAGATGTCTGAATTACATTCTCATTTCTTGCATGGGACTTGAAGATGCAGCCATGTATACTTATATGATTTTTTAACCCATCTTGACGCACTCAACCTTGTGATTGTAGTTCAAATTTGAATTATGAACATTAAATGCCTATAAAACTCAATAAATATATAAAAAGGCCAAACAAAACATGTACAATTCCATATTTTAGCACGACACTCCTGTTGGTCCATGTTTGATCTATAAATAGTACAAGCCGAGAAGAGCGATCGGATGTCATTTCGCCCATGTAAGGTGATGTTGGGGAACGTAGCATGGGAAACAAAAAAATTCTACGCCCACGCAATACCTAGCCATGGTGATGATCATCTACTAGAGGGGAGAGTGAATCTACATACCCTTGTAGATCGCTAAGCGGAAGCGTATATAAAGGGTTCATGTAGTGGAACATATTCGCGATTCAAATCATAGCTCGCCCCGCGATCTCATGACGATCCATCCCGCAATCCCATCACGATCCATCCCGATCTAGTGCCGAATGGACGACACCTCCGCGTTCAGCACACGTAAAGCTCGATGATGACCCCCGCCTTCTCGATCCAGCAAGAGAGACGGGGAAGTAGATGAGTTCTCCGGCAGCGTGACGGCGCGCCGGTGATGGTGGTGATTTATTCCTGTAGGGCTTTGCCTAAGCACTGCAGAAATCCGATCTAGAGGAAGAACTACCAACTAGAGGAGAGGGTAGCACGTGGCTGAAATTATGTGTCTCAAAAACCCTCAGTACCTCTAGTATGTATAGGAGGGAGGGAGGGGAGGAGGCAGCCTCAAACCCTCAAGGTTTGGACGAAATTGGAGGTGGAGGAGTCCTACTCCAATCCTACTAGGAGTAGGATTCCTCCTTTCCACTTCGAAACCCTTTCCACCTTTTCCACCTTTGGGTTTTTGCCTCTCAAACTTCATGGGCCTTAGTGGGAGCTCATGTCAGCCCACTAGGGGCTGGTTCGTACCCTCCCACGGCCCATAAGGACCTTCGGGGCGTGACACCTTTCCCGATGGTCCCCGGTACCCTCCCGGCACTCCCGATACACTACCGATGAGCCCGAAACTTTTTCGGTGACCAAAACAAGACTTCCTATATATTAATTTGTACCTTCGGACCATTCCGGATCTCCTCCTGACGTTCGGGAACTCATCCGGGACTCCGAACAACTTTCGGTTACCAACACCTATAACTCAACTATACCGAAATGTCACCGAACCTTAAGTGTGCAGACCCTCCAGGTTCGAGAACAATGCAGACAAGACCTGAGACATTCTCCGGTCTATAACCAATAGCGGGACCTAGATGTACATATTGGCTCCTACATATTCTACGAAGATCTCTATCGGTTGAACCTCTATGTCAAGGATTCAGGTAATCCCGTATGCTGTTCCCCTTTGTCCTTCGGTATGTTACTCGCCCGAGATTTCGATCGTCGGTATCTCCATACCTAGTTCAATCTCGTCACCGGCAAGTCTCTTTCCTCGTTCTGTAATACAAGATTTCGTCACTAACTCCTTAGTCACATTGCTTGCAAGGCTTGTTGTGATGTTGTATTACCGAGTGGGCCCAGAGATACCTCTCCGTCACACGGAGTGACAAATTCCAGTCTTGATCCATGCCAACCCAACAGACACCTTTGGAGATACCTGTAGAGCACCTTTATAGTCACCCAGTAATGTTACGATGTTTGATACACACAAGGTATTCCTCCGGTGTCCGGGAGTTGCATGATCTCATGGTCATAGGAACAGATACATTGACATGCAGAAAAATAGTAGCAATAAGCTGACACAATCATATGCTACGTTTATAGTTTGGGTCTTGTCCATCACATCATTCTCCTAATGTTGTGATCCCGTTATCAAGTAACAACACTTGCCTATGGCCAGGAAACCTTGACCATCTTTGACCAACGAGCTAGTCAACTAGAGGCTCACTAGGGACAGTGTGTTGTATATGTATCCACACATGTATTTGAGTTTCCAATCAATACAATTCTAGCATGGATAATAAGCGATTATCTTGAACAAAAAAATATAATATAACCAATTTATTATTACCTCTAGGGCATATTTCCAACAGTCTCCCACTTGCACTACAGTCAATAATCTAGTCCACATCACTTTGTGATTGTAATGAATCTAACACGCATACAGTTATGGGGTTTGATCATGTCTTGCTTGTGAGAGAGGTTTTTAGTCAACGGATCTGAACCTTTCAGATCCGTGTGTGCTTTACAAATCTCTATGACATCCTATAGATGCTGCTACTACATGCCATTTGGAACTGTTCCAAATGACTGCTCCACTATACGAATCCGGTTTACTACTCAGAGTTATTCGGATTAGTGTCAAAGCTTGCATCGACGTACCCTTTATGATGAAATCTTTAATCACCTCCATAATCAAGAAAAATTCCTTAGTCCACTAGTTAATAAGGATAACTTTGATCATTGTTCAGTGATTCAATCCTGGATCACTCTTTGTACCCATTGACGGACTCATGGCAAGGCACACATCAGGTGCGGTACACAGCATGGCATACTTTAGAGCCAACGGCTAAGGCATAGGGGACGACCTTTGTCCTTTCTCTTTCTTCTGCCGTGGTCGGTCTTTGAGTCTGACTCAAATTCACACCTAACAACACACCCAAGAACTCCTTCTTTGCTAATCTATTTTGAATTCCTTCAAAAACTTGTCAAGGCATGCATTTCATTGAAAATTCTATTTAGCGTTTTGATCTATCTCTACAGATCTTGTTGCTCAATGTTCAAGTAGCTCTATCCAGGTTTTCCTTTGAAAAACTCCTCTCAAACAACCCTCTATGCTTTCTAGAAATTCTACATTACTTCCAATCAACAATATGCCAACCACATATACTTATCAGAAATTCTATAGTGCTCCCACTCACTTTTTTGGAAATACAAGTTTCTGATAAACCTTGTATAAACCAAAAGCTTTGATCATATCATCAAAGCGTATATTCCAACGCCGAGATGCTTGCACCAGTCCATAGAAGGATCGCTGGAGCTTGCATACTTGTTCGCATCCTTAGGATCGACAAAACCTTCTGGTTGTATCACATACAACCTTTCCTCAAGGAAACCGTCAAGGAAACAATGTTTTGACATCCTATGTGTAATATTTCATAAAAAATGCAGCAACTGCTAACATAATTCCGACAGACTTTTGGCATCGCTACGAGTGAGAAAGTCTCATCATAGTCAACTCTTTGCGACAAGTCGAGCTTTTCTTAATGGTGACTTTTCACCATCATCGTCTGTCTTCCTTTTAAAGATACATATGTACTTAATAGTCTTACGACCATCAAGTAGTTCTTCCAAAGTCCAGACTTTGTTTTTATACACGGAACCTCTCTCGGATTTCACGACCTCTATCCATTTGCCGGAATGAGGGCCCACCATCGCTTCTCCATAGCTCGTAGGTTCATTGTTGTTCAACAACATGACCTCCAAGACAGGGTTACCGTACCACTCTGTAGAAGATATGACCTTGTCGACCTAGGAGGTTTGTAGTAACTTGATCTGAAGCTTAATGATCGCTATCATCAGTTTCCACTTCAATTGGCGTAGGCGCCACAGGAACAACTTCTTGCGCCCTACTACACACTGGTTGAAGTAACGGTTCAATAACCCCATCAAGTTCCACCACCCTCCCACTCAATTCTTTCGAGACAAACTTTTCCTCGAGAAAGGACACATTCCTAGAAACAAACACTTTTCTTCCGGATCTAAGATAGGAGGTATACCCAACTATTTTGGGTGTCCTATGAAGATGCATTTATCAGCTTTGGGTTCGACCTTATCATACTGAAACTTTTCCACATAAGCATCGCATCCCCAAACTTTTAAGAAACGAGAGCTTATGTTTCTCCAAACCATAGTTCATACGGTGTCACCTCAACAGAAATACGTGGTTCCCTATTTAAAGTGAATGTGGTTGTCTCTAATGCATAACCCATAAACGATAGTGGTAATTCGATAAGAGACATCATAGTATGCACCATATCAAATAGGGCGCGGCTATGACGTTCAGACACACCATCACACTATGGTGTTCTAGGTGGCATGAGATGTGAAACAATTTTCACATTTTTCTTAATTGTGTACCAAACTCGCAACTCAGATATTCATCTGTGTGATCATATCGTAGACATGTTACCCTCTTGTCACGACGATCTTCAACTTCACTCTGAAACTACTTGAACCTTTCAATGATCCAGACGTGTGTTTCATCAAGAAAATACACTAGTCTCTACTCAAATCATCTGTGAAGTAAGAACATAACATATCCACTGCGTGCCTCAACACTCATTGGACTGCATACATCCAAATGTATTACTTCTAATAAGTTACTTTCTAGTTCCATCTCATTGGAAAACGAGGCCTTCAGTCATCTTGCCCATGTGGTGTGATTTGCATGGCTCAAGTGATTCAAAATCAAGTGAGTCCAAATGATCCATCTGCATGAGTTTCTTCGTGCATTTATACCAATAGGTATGGTTTGCATGTCTCAAACGTTTCAAAAAAGAGTGAGTACAAAGATCCGTCAACATGGAGTTTCTTCATGCATTTTATACCAACATGACTCAAGCGGCAGTGCCACAAGTAAGTGGTACTATCATTACTACTTTCTATATTTTGGCATCAATATTATGAACATGTGTAGCACTACGATCGAGATTCAATAAAACATTGAAGGTATTTATTCAAGCAAATAGAATAACCATTATTCTCTTTAAATGAATAATCGTATTGCAATAAACATGATCTAATCATGTTCATGCTCAACGCAAACACCAAATAACAATTATTTAGGTTTAACACTAATCCCGATAGTAGAGGGAGCGTGCGATGTTTGATCACATCAACCTTAGAATTACTTCCAACACACATCGTCACCTCAACCTTGCTAGTATCCATTTAATCCGTAGCTATAATTTTGAGTTACTAATACTTAGCAACTGAACCGGTATCTAATACCCTGGTGCTACTAGGAGTACTAGTAAGGTACACATCAATATCAGGTATATCCAATATACTTTAGTTAACTTTGCCAACCTTCTCATCTACCAAGTATCTAGGGTAGTTTCTCCTTAGTCACCGTTCCCCTCATAACAGAAGCACTTAGTCTCATGTTTGGGTTCAACCTTGGATTTCTTCACTAGAGCAGCATCTGGTTTGCTGTGTCATGAAGTATCCCTTCTTTCCCTTGCCCTTCTTGAAACTAGTGGTTTTACTAACCATCAACAATTGATGCTCCTATTTGATTTCTACTTTTGCGATGTCAAACATCGTGAATAGCTTAAGGATCATCATATATATCCTTGATATGTTATAGTTCATCACGAAGCTCTAGTAGCTTCGTGGCAGTGACTTTGGAGAACCATCACTATCTCATCTGGAAGACTAACTCCCACTCGATTCAAGCGATTGTAGCACTCAGACAATCTGAGCACATGCTCAACGATTGAGCTTTTCTCCCTTACTTTGTAGACAAAGAATCTTGTCGTAGGTCTCATACCTCTCAACAAGGGCACGAGCTAGAAATCCCAATTTCATCTCTTGGAACATCTCGCATGTTCTATGACGTTCAAAACGTCTTCGGTGCCTCAATTCTAAGCTATTTAAGCATTACACACAGAACTATCATGTAGTCATCAAAAAACGTGTATGTTAGATGTTCGCAACATCCACAGACGATGCTCGAGGTTCAGCACACTGATACGTCTCAAACATATCTATAATTTTTTATGGTTTCATCCTGTTATCTTGTCAACTTTGGATGTTTTATATACCTTTTATATCTTTTTTGGGACTAACTTATTAATTCAGTGCCAAGTGCCAGTTCTTGCTTCTTCTGTGTTTTGACTCTTTTCAGATCTGATTTTGGAATGGAGACCAAACGGAATAAAATCCCCGAAATATTTTTTTCTAGAACAGAAGAAGATCGGGGGACTTGAGGGCCAAGGCAGGAGGCCCACAGGGAGCCCACAAGCCGTGTGGTCGCGGCCAAGGGGGCGCGGCCACCAGGCTTGTGGCCTCCCTGGCGCTCCCCTACCCTAGCTCTTTGGACCATATATTCCCTAAAATCCCAGAAAAAATCAGGGCGTCCACGAAACCACTTTTCCGCACCCGCAAGCTTCCGTTTCCGCGAGATCTATCTGGAGACCCTTCCCGGTGCCCTGCCGGAGGGGACTTTGGAGCTGGAGGGCTTCTAAATCAACATCATCGCCTCTCCAATGACTCGTGAGTAGTCTACTTCAGACCTACGGGTCCGTAGTTAGTAGCTAGATGGCTTCTTCTCTCTCTTGGATCTTCAATACAAAGTTCTCCATGATCTTCATGGAGATCTATCCGATGTAATCCTCTTGGCGGTGTGTTTGTCGAGATCCGATGAATTGTGGATTTGTGATCAGATTATCTATGAATTATATTTGAGTCTTTGTTGATTTCTTTTATGCATGATTTGATATCCTTGTAAGTCTCTCCGAGTCTTGGGTTTTGTTTGGCCAACTAGATCTATGATTCTTGCAATGGGAGAAGTGCTTGGTTTTGGATTCATACCGTGCGGTGACCTTTCCTAGTGACAGAAGGGGCAGCAAGGCACGCATCGTGTTGTTGCCATCAAGGATAACAAGATGGGCTTTCATCATAGATTTGAGATTGTCCATCCACATCATGTCATCTTACTTAAGGCGTTACTCTGTTCTTATGAAATCAATACACTATATGCATGCTGGATAGCTGTCGACGTGTGGAGTAATAGTAGTAGATGCAGAAAGTATCGGTCTACTTGTTTTGGACGTGATGCCTATAGATATGATCATTGCCATAGATAACGTCATGACTTTGCGCGGTTCTATGAATTGCTCGACAGTAATTCGTTCACCCACCGTCTACTTGCTTTCATGAGAGAAGCCACTAGTGAACACTATGGCCCCCGGGTCTATTCAAAACTATCATCTTCACTTTCACGTTTACTTTGCTTTGTTTACTTTTTTGCTTTCAGTTCTCACTTTGCAAACAATCTACAAGGGATGGACAACCCCTTCATAGTGTTGGGTGCAAGCTCTTTGTGTTTGTGCAGGTACTTGTGGCTTGACGCGATCCTCCTACTGGATTGATACCTTGGTTCTCAAACTGAGGGAAATACTTACCTCCGCAGTGCTACATCACCCTTTCCTCTTCAAGGGAACACCAACGCAAGGCCTCGGGGGAATCCTTTGCATATTTGCCAAGGAAAATCCCTATAGGCGTAGCCAGCAGCAGAAGGATTTCTAGCGCCGTTGCCGGGAAAGGTTTTTGTTGCCGTAGCAGAAGGATTTCTGGCGCCGTTGCCGGGGAGAGATCAAGTCAAGATCTATCCAAGTAAGTGTCACAAACTCATCTCTTGCATTTACCTTTTTTGCCAGTTGCCTCTCATTTTCCTCTCCCCCACTTCACATTTCCCGTTTTCATTTGCCTTTCTCCATTGCCGTTCTCATTTGCCTTTTGACCGTTTTCATTTGCTTTTTGCCATTTTCCTTTGCCAGTCTTCTTGCTTGATTGTGTTCTTGTTTGTTTGTTGAAGTCATCATGGCTTAAAACACCAAACTTTGTGACTTCTCGAATACTAATAATAATGATTTAATTAGTACTCCGATTGCGCCCGCCACTAGTGCGGAATCATATGAAATCAACGCTGCCTTGCTGAATCTTGTTATGAAAGGGCAATTTTCTGGCCTTCCTAGTGAAGATGTCGCATCCCATCTCAATACTTTCATTGAACTTTGCGATATGCAAAATAAGAAAGATGTGGATAATGATGTTGCTAAATTGAAGCTTTTTCCGTTCTCTTTGCGAGATCGTGCAAAAACTTGGTTTTCTTCTTTGCCTAAAAATAGTATCGATTCTTGGAATAAGTGAAAAGATGCTTACATATCCAAGTATTTTCCGCCGGCTAAGATTATCTATCTCCCTAACGATATCATGAATTTCAAGCAACTTGATCATGAACACGTTGCACAATCTTGGTAGAGGATGATGTTAATGATTCGAAATTGTCCCGCTCATGGCTTGAGTTTGTGGATGATTATATAAATCTTTTACGCTGGATTGAATTTTGCTTCTCGCAATATCTTGGACTCCTCCTCAGGTGGAACGTTCATGGAAATCATGTTAGGAGAAGCTACAAAACTCCTAGACAATATCATGACCAACTACTCTCAGTGGCACACTGAAAGGTCACCTGCTAGCAAAAAGGTACATGCTAGAGAAGAAATTAACTCGCTTAGTGCTAAGATGGACGAGTTGATGAATTTGTTTCTAGTAGAAATGCTCCTTTAGATCCTAATGACATGCCGCTATCTTCCTTGATTGAGAGTAGCAACGCTAGTTTGGACGTTAATTTTGTTGGTAGGAACAATTTTGGCAACAACAATGCTTTTAGAGAAAACTATGTTCCTAGGCCTTTTCCTAGTAACTCCTCTAACAACAATGGCAATTCCTACAACAACACTTATGGAAATCACAACAAATTACCCTCAGATTTAGAGAGTAATATCAAAGAGTTCATCAACTCTCAAAAGATTTTCAATGCGTCCATAGAGCAAAAACTACTCAAAATAGACGATTTGGCTAAGAGCGTTGATATGATATCTTGTGATATTGATGCTTTGAAAGTTAGATGTGCTCCTCCCAAGGTTAACTTGGATGAAACTTTAAAAGCTATGCGTGTCTCCATGAACGAGAGCAAAGAAAGAACCACCCAAATTCGCGCTAAGCATGAATGGTTTAAAAGGGTGCGTTCTAGTGATGCAAATCACGAAGATCTTAAAGTGCTTGGTGTGACTCCTCTTGAATCTTTGTTTTCGCGTGTCAAACCTATTGATGAAGGGGCTGGATATGAATCCACTTTGGTGGGAAATCGCCCCAATGATTCGGAGTCCACCTATCTTGATGATAAAGGTGTGGAGAGTGGAGTAGAAGAAATCAAAATATTGGGTAGTAATGAAACTCCCACTTTGGATTTCAAGAAATTCAATTATGATAGTTGCTCCTTGTTTGAATGCATTTCCTTGATGCTGTCCATTGCAAACTCTCCACATACTTATAGCCAAAGTAAAGCCTTTACCGCACATATCATAGATGCTATGATGAAATCTCTTGAAGAGAAACTCGAATTAGAAGTCTCTATACCTAGAAAACTTCATGATGAGTGGGAACCTACTATCCAAATCAAAATCAAAAACTATGAATGCAATGCTTTGTGTGATTTGGGTTCTAGTGTTTCCGCGATTCCAAAGTCTTTATGTGATATTCTTGGTTTTCATGAGATTGAAGAGTGTTCTCTTAATTTGCATCTTGCGGATTCTACTGTCAAGAAACCCATGGGAAGGATCAATGATGTTCTTATTGTTGCAAATAAGAACTATGTACCCGTGGATTTCATTGTACTTGACATAGATTGCAATCCTTCATGTCCCATTATTCTTGGTAGACCTTTCCTAAGGACTATTGGTGCTATCATCGATATGAAGGAAGGGAATATTAGATTTCAATTTCCTCTAAAGAAGGGCATGGAGCATTTTCCTAGCAAGAAAATAAGATTGCCTTATAAATCTATGATGAGGGCTACTTATGGTTTGAGCACCAAAGATGACTATACGTGATTCCATCACCTTATGCCTAGCTAAGGGCGTTAAACAATAGCGCTTGTTGGGAGGCAACCCAACGAATCTATCCTTTTTCTTTCTATTTTGTGTTTTCCACACTTTCATAATTCTGTTATGATTTTGTTTTTTGGTGTTTCTTTTGCGTTTGTGCCAAGTAAAACCGTTATGATTAGTCTTGGGGATGATCGTTTGATCATGCTGGAAATGACATAAACTTTCTGCTCACGAAAAGAATTTCCATTTTTTTCTATAAGAGCTTTTGAGTTGATTCTTTTTGCTGCTGATTGCTACGCAAATTCTTCAGACTGTCGTAATTGTTCAGAATTTGTGAAGTACCAGAAGTATACGAAGTATACAGATTGCTACAGACTGGTCTGCTCTTAACAGATTCTGTTTTTGTTGAGTTGGTTGCTTATTTTGATGAAACTATGGATAGTATCGGGGGGTATTAGCCATGGAAGATTGAAAATACAGTAACCCAACATCAACATAAGTAGAATTTAAGTTTGCTATAGTACCTAAGGAAGTGGTGGTTTGCTTTCTTATAATAATGATATCACGAGTTTCTGTTTGAGTTTCGTGTTGTGAAGTTTTCAAGTTTTGGGTGAAGTTCTTATGGACAAAGAGATAAAGAGTGGCAAGAGCTCAAGCTTGGGGATGCCCAAGGCACCCCAAGTTGATTCAAGGATGCCGAAAAATCCTAAGCTTGGGGATGCCCTGGGAAGGCATCCCCTCTTTCGTCTTCAATCCATCGGTAACGTTACTTGGGGCTATATTTTTATTCACCACATGTTATGTGTTTTGCTTGGAGCGTCTTGTATCGTAGGAGTCTTTTATTTTCGTTGTGACACAATCTTCCTTGCTGCACACCTAGAGAGAGAGACATGCACTCACCATGATTTTGTTGAGCTTCGCTTATATCCTTTGGTTAGGCAATTCAGCTCACATGTGTTTCACTTATATCTTTTGAGCTAGTTGATTTTTCTCTATGTGTTTCACTTCTATCTTTTAGAGCACGGAAGCGCGTGGCGTGGTAGTTGATCTATGCTATGAAAGTAGTCTCAAAAGGGGTAGTTATCCAAAGGGATATGAAAACTTCCACCTTCATGTGCATTGAGTAGTTAGAGAAGTTTGATTCATCTCAATTAGTTCAGACTTGTGGTTGTGGTAATATTGAAGTTATATTAGTAAGGTGTTGTGGATCTAGAAATACTTGTGTTGAAGTTAGTGATTCCTGTACCATGGACGTATGGTGAACCGCTATGTGACGAACTCTGAGCATGATTAGTTTATTGATTGTCATCCTTTGTGTGGCGGTCGGGATCGCGCGATGGTTTATACCTACCAACCCTTCCCCTATGAGTATGCGTAGAATGCTTTGTTTCGATTACTACTAAAACTTTTGCAATAAGTATATGAGTTCTTCATGACTAATGTTGAGTCCATGGTTTAGATGCACTTTCACCTTCCACCATCACTATCTTCTTTAGTGCCGTGCAACTTTCGCCAGTGCATTAAACCCACCATTAGCCTCCCTCAAAACAGCCACCATACCTACCTACTATGGCTTCTTCAAAGCCATTCCGAGATATATTGCCATGCAACTACCACCATGACATGTGCCACCACTTCTACATTGCCATTGCATGATCATAAGATAGCTAGCATGATGTTTCCATTGATGTCTATGCCATGCTAGATCATTGTCACGGTACACTACCGAAGGCATTCCTTATAGAGTCATCATTGCTCTAAGTTTTGAGTTGTAAGTGTGATGATCATCACTGATGGAGCATTGTCCCATGTGAGGAAATAAAAGAGGCCAGCGAAGCCCATTTACAAAAATAGGCCAAAGATGCCCACCAAAAAAAAAGAGGCCAAAGAGCACACAAAAAAATGAGAGAAAAAGAGAGAAGGGACAATGCTACTATCTCCTTTCCACACTTGTGCTTATTAAGCACTATGATCTTCATGATTGAGAGTCTCTCGTTTTGTCACCACCATATAGCTAGTGGGAAATTTTCATTATATAACTTGGCTTGTATATTCCAATGATAGGCTTCCTCAAAATTGCCTTAGGTCTTCGTGAGCAAGCAAGTTGGATGCACACCCACTAGTTTTCTTTAAGAGCTTTCACATACTCTTAGCTCTAGGGCATCATTTGTATGGCAATCCCTACTCGTTCAAGTTGATATCTATTGATGAGCATCTCCATAGCTCGTTGATATGCCTAGTCAATGTGACCATCTTCTCCTTGTTTGCCTTGCAACCTCCACCATACTCCATTCCACTTATAGTGCTAAAACCATGGCTCACGCTCATGTATTGCGTGAGAGTTGAAAAGGTTTGAGAAAGTAAAGGTGTGAAAACAATTACATGGCCAATACCGAGGTTGTGCATGATTTAAATTCGTTGTGCAAGGATGATAGAGCATGGCCAGACTATATGATTTTGTAGGGATAACTTTCTTTTGGCCTTGTTATTTTGAAAGTTCATGATTACCTTGCTAGTTTGCTTGAAGTATTATTGTCTCCACGTCAATAGCAAACTATTGTTTTGAATCTAATGGATCAGAACATTCACATCACATAAGAGGAGTTACAAAGGACATCTATGCTAGGTAGCATGAAAGCATCAAAAATTCATTCTTTATCACTTCCCTACTCGAGGACGAGCAGGAGTTAAGCTTGGGGATGCTTGATAGGCTCAAACGTGTCTATAATTTTTGATGGTCTCATGCTGTTATCTTGTCAACTTTGCATGTTTTATATACCTTTTATATCTTTTTTGGGACTAACTTATTAATTCAGTGCCAAGTGTCAGTTCCTGTTTTTTCAGTGTTTTGACTCTTTTCAGATCTGGAAGGGAGTCCAAATAGAATAAAATTCCCGAAATATTTTTTTCTAGAACAGAAGAAGATCAGGGGACTTGAGGGCCAAGGCAGGAGGCCCACAGGGAGCCCACAAGCCCTGTGGCCGCGGCCAGGGGGCGCGACCACCAGGATTGTGGCCTCCCTGGCGCTCCCCTGCCCTAGCTCTTTGGCCTATATAATCCATAAAATCCCAAAAAAAATCAGGTCGTCCACAAAACCACTTTTCCGCCGCCGCAAGCTTCCGTTTCCGCGAGATCTCAACTGGAGACACTTCTCGGTGCCCTGCCGGAGGGGACTTTGGAGCTGGACATCAACATCATCACCTCTCCAATCACTCGTGAGTAGTCTACTTCAGACCTACGGGTCCGTAGTTAGTAACTAGATGGCTTCTTCTCTCTCTTGGATCTTCAATACAAAGTTCTCCATGATCTTCATGGAGATCTATCCGATGTAATCCTCTTGGCGGTGTGTTTGTCGAGATCCGATGATTTGTGGATTTGTGATCAGATTATCTATGAATTATATTTGAGTCTTTGCTGATTTATTTTATGCATGATTTGATATCCTTGTAAGTCTCTCTGAGTCTTGGGTTTTTTTTGGCCAACTAGATCTATGATACTTGCAATGGGAGAAGTGCTTGGTTTTGGGTTCATACCGTGTGGTGACCTTTCCCAGTGACAGAAGGGGCAACAAGGCACGCATCATGTTGTTGCCATCAAGGGTAACAAGATGGGCTTTCATCATAGATTTGAGATTGTCCATCTACATCATGTCATCTTACTTAAGGCGTTACTCTATTCTTATGAACTGAATAGACTAGATGCATGGTGGATAGCGGTCGACGTGTGGAGTAATAGTAGTAGATGCAGAAAGTATCGGTCTACTTGTTTTGGACGTGATGCCTATAGAGATGATCATTGCCATAGATAATGTCATGACTTTGCACGGTTCTATCAATTGCTCGACAGTAATTCGTTCACCCATCGTCTACTTGCTTTCTTGAGAGAAGCCACTAGTGAACACTACGGCCCTCGGGTCTATTCAAAACTATCATCTTCGCTTTCACGTTTACTTTGCTTTGTTTACTTTTTGCTTTCAGTTCTCACTTTGCAAACAATCTATAAGGGATTGACAACCCCTTCATAGCGTTGGGTGCGAGCTCTTTGTGTTTGTGCAGGTAATTGTGACTTGACGCGATCCTCCTACTGGATTGATACCTTGGTTCTCAAACTGAGGGAAATACTTACCGCCGCAGTGCTACATCACCCTTTCCTCTTCAAGGGAACACCAACGCAAGGCTCCAAGGCCTCGGGGGAATCCTTTGCATATTTGCCAAGAAAATTCCTATAGGCGTAGCCAGCAGTAGAAGGATTTCTGGCGCCATTGCAGGGAAAGGTTTTTGTTGCCGTAGCACACATCGAGAAGTACATTAAGGACATAAGCCTTCTGCGCAGCAATGAGGATAATCCTCAGTTTACGGACCCAGTCCGCATAATTGCTACTATCATCGTTCAACTTAATTTTCTCTAGGAACATATCAAAAACAGTAGAGCTACAACGCAATCTACAACATAATTTGCAAAGACCTTTTGAGTATGTTCATGATAATTGATTTTAGCTAATCATATTACCAATAACTCCCACTCGAAATAGACATCCCTCTAGTCATTCGAGTGGCGCACGATCCCAATCCACTTACTCAAGTCCGATCATCACGTACGTTGAGTATAGTTTCAATGGTGAACATCTCCATGTTGATCATATCAACTATATGATTCATGATCGACCTTTTGGTCTCTTGTGTTCCGAGGCCATATCTGTACATGCTAGGCCCGTCAAGTTTAACCCAAGTGTTCTGCGTGTGCAACTATTTTGCACCTGTTGTATGTGAACGTTGAGTCTATCACACTCGATCATCACGTGGTGTCTTGAAATGACGAATTGTCGCAACGGTGCACAGTCGGGGAGAACACAATTTTATCTTCAAATTTTAGTGAGGGGTCACCTTATAATGCTACCGTTGTTCTAAGAGAAATAAGGTGCATAAAAGGATTAACATCACATGCAAATCATAAGTGACATGATATGGTCATGATCTTGTGCTTCTTGATATCCATCACCAAAGCACCGGCATGATCTTCATCGTCACCGGTGCTACACCATGATCTCCAACATTGTGCCGCCATCGAGGTTGTCGTGCTATCTATGCTATTACTACTAAAGCTACTACCCAACAATATGGTAAACACATCTGCAAGCACAAACATTAGTTCAAAGACAACCCTATGGCTCCTGCTGGTTGCTGTAGCATCGACATACAAGTCGATATTTAACTATTACAACATGATCATCTCATACATCCAATATATCATATCATGTCTTTGGCCATATCACATCACATGCATACCCTGCAAAAACAAGTTAGACGCCCTCTAATTTGTTGTTGCATGTTTTATGTGGCTGCTATGGGTATCTAGTATGATAGCATCTTACTTACGCAAAGACAAAACGGTGATATGCAATTTGCTATTTAACCTTCTCCAAGGACCGCCTCGGTCAAATCCGATTCAACTAAAGTTAAAGAAACAGACACCTGGCAGTCATCTTTGTGCAACAAGTTGCATCTTAGTCGATGAAACCGGTCTCTCGTAAGCGTATGAGTGAGGTTGGTCCGGGCCGCTTCAATCCAACAATAGCACCGAATCAAGACAAGACTAAGGAGGGCAGCAAATCGAACATCAACGCCCACAAACTCTTTTGTGTTCTACTCGAGATATCATCTACGCATGAACCTAGCTCATGATGCCACTGTTGGGGAACGTAGCATGGAAAACAAAAAAAAATCTACGCACACGCAATACCTATTCATGGTGATGATCATCTACAAGAGGGGAGAGTGAATCTACATACCCTTGTAGATCGCTAAGCGAAAGCATATATAACACGGTTGATGTAGTGGAACATCTTCGCGATTCAAATCGCAACCCGTCCCGCAATCTCATCACGATCCGTCCCGTGATCCCATCACGATCCATCCCGATCTAGTGTCGAACGGCCGACACCTCCGCGTTCAGCACACTTACAGCTCGATGACGACCCCCGCCATCTCGATCCAGCAAGAGAGACGAGGAAGTAGATGAGTACTATGGCAGCGTGACAGTGCGCCCGTGGTGGTGGTGATATATTCCTGCAGGGCCTCGCCTAAGCAGCGCAGAACTACAAACTAGAGGAGAGGGTAGCATGTGGCTGAAATTTTGTGTCTCAAAAACCCTCAATACTTCTAGTATATATAGGACGGAGGGAGGGGAGGAGGCAGCCTCAAACCCTCAAGGTTTGGCCGAAATTGGAGGTGGAGGAGTCCTACTCCAATCCTACTCGCAGTAGGATTCCTCCTTTCCACTTCGAAACCCTTTCCACCTTTTCCACCTTTGGGTTTTTGCCTCTCAAACCTCATGGGCCTTAGTGGGAGATTATGTCAGCTCACTACCGGCTGGTTAGTATCCTCCGACTACCCATAAGGCCACTCGGGGCGTGACACCCCTCCTGAAGGTCCCCGGTACCCTCCCGACACTCCCGGTACACTACCGATGAGCCCAACACTTTTCCGGTGACCAAAACAGGACATCCTATGTATCAATCTTTACCTCCGGACCATTCCGGAGCACCTCGTTATGTCCGAGATATCATCCGGGACTCCGAACAACTTTTGGTTACCAACACCTATAACTCAACTATACTGAAACGTCACCGAACCTTAAGTGTGCAGACCCTGTAGGTTCGAGAACTATGTAGACATGACGTGCGACATTCTCCGGTCAACCACCAGTAGTGCGACCTAGATGCCCATATTGGCTCCTACATTTTCTAGGAAGATCTCTATCGGTTGAACCTCTATGTCAAGGATTCAGTTAATCCCGTATGTTGTTCCCTTTGTCCTTCGGTATGTTACTTGTCCGAGATTCGATCGTCGGTATCACCATACCTAGTTCAATCTCGTTACCGGCAAGTCTCTTTACTCGTTTCGTAATACAAGATACCATAACTAACTCCTTAGTCACATTGCTTGCAAGGCTTGTTGTGATGTTGTATTACCGAGTGGGCCCCGAGATACCTCTCCATCACACGGAGTGACAAATCCTAGTCTTGGTCCATGCCAAACCAAGAGACACCTTTGGAGATAGCTGTAGAGCACCTTTATAGTCACCCAGTAATGTCGCGACGTTTGATACACACAAGGCATTCCTCCGGTGTCCGGGAGTTGCATGATATCATGGTCATAGGACAGATATGTTGACATGCAGAAAACAGTAGCAATAAACTGACACGATCATATGCTACGTTTATAGTTTGGGTCTTGTCCATCACATCACTCTCCTAATGATGTGATCCCATTATCAAGTGACAACACTTGCCTATGGCCAGGAAACCTTGACCATGTTTGATCAACGAGCTACTCAACTGGAGGCTCACTAGGGACAGTGTGTTGTCTATGTAACCACACATGTATTTGATTCTAGCATGGATAATAAATGATTATCATGAACAAGGAAATATAATAATAACCAATTTATTATTGCCTCTAGGTCATATTTCCAACAGGTGATGCGTTCCATATCGAAACCACAAAGAGCTTCCCATGAGAAGGTCCGGTTTGTAAGGGGCGTGTGCCAAAACTTTACCCGAATTGGACAATTTTTTTACCAAGCCACATATGATCCATGTCATGACATCATGCCAAGTTTCATGAATTTCTCGCGAGTTTTTTATTTACATGGATTTGAAAAGCTTCCCAATTCTTGCATGGCCCCTCTATAGATTCAGTCATGGACACTTATATGATTTTTCAACCCATTTTGATGCACTAGACCTTCTGATTGTATTTCAAATTTGAATTATACACATTAAATGCCTATAAAACTCAACTAATGTATAAATATGCAAAACGAACCCTCAATAAATCCATATTTTAGCAAGACAAACTCATTAGACTATGTTGCCTCTACAAAAAGTTCAAGGCGAGAAGATGAGTGGATGTCATTTCGCCCACATAACTAATGTGGTGTGTTCCCTATCGGGACCGGAAAGCTTCCCATGATAAGCTGCGGTTGTAAGCAGCTTGTGCCAAAACTTGTACTAGATTGACAAAAAATATTACCACAGCTGATATGTGCCATGTCATGACAACATCCCAAGTTTCATGAATTTTTGACTTGTTCTAGATTTATAGTAAATTAAAACCAAGTTTTTTTATGTTTGCGACCGAGCCAAGACCCGCAAGATATTTGAAATTCATTCCCATTTCTTGTGTGTGACATAAATTATGAAACCATGGACACTTATATGATTTTCAACCCATTGTGATGCACCGGACCTCGTGTGTGTAGTTCAAATTTGAATTCCACAAATTAAATGTCTAGAAAACTCAATTAATTTACAAAAAATGTTCAACCGAACCTTTAATAATTTCATATTTTATCACGACACCACTATTGGTATGAGATAATTGCAAATAAATCTTATTGCAATTCAAACACCGTCCATTGCGGAAGTAACCTCATTTTTTGTTTAAAAAAATATGATAATCAAGTATATCGCAAATAGTTCATGTGCATAAATCGTTTGTGATGCACTACAAATTATCTTGGGGCAATCCCACAGTCCTTCTACCATGCAAAAGCCACATTTCCCATGGTTCCCCTTCCTTTCCTAAGTTCAAACCTTCACTACTTGCTTGCATGGCCGTTTCATTGTCGACGATGCACCTTCCTGCTGCTCAGCCACCTCCATCTAGTGAAGTAATCCACACCTTCCTCGTACACCCTCCCCCTCCACCCCTCCTCCTCAATCCCACATGGCCCGACCGCCGGCGCGACACCTTCCACCCAAATCATCGCCCCATCCTCCAAATAATCGATGCCGAAAGCCTTGGTGCATATAGTATAGTCAGCATGTCGGGGGGATAACCCCAGCGTAGCCTCATCTCCCTTCATGCCTGTTTTCAAAAACATCGGGGCCAACTCGGCCCCTCAAGTGCAGGCTCGAGCTGGCTCGGCCGACTCGCGACTAGACCCTCATCCCTCCGACGTCGGGTAAACCGCTAGCCGGCGGCCCCCCTCCTCCCAGTCATCGGTCCCTATGACAAGATTCATCCCCACCGATGGGATGAGACACAAGACCAACCACTCGAATGTCTGCAGTGCAGCCGGCCGTACTGCCGAACTCTACCACCGAATGCGACCGGGCAAGGCGGCACTCGGTCTACTCAGTTCTCATCATCGCCTACCCCATGCCACCCCTCACACGTGGTGGCAGGGGAGTCTGTCGTACCACCACCTAGAGGTGGGAGCGATGGAGGCTTCACGGGCTGACCCTCTGATGGGACCCCGCATGCGGTAGGCTCCACCAGCAGTAAGACCGCACCAGAGGTGGGCCCCTCCAATGGGGAAGAGAGGCCGTGAGTCGGGCCCCACCTGCACCAACCATGTACATCGTAAGCCCGGGAGGCTGGCCTTTAAAGCCCCCCGGCTCTCCCCATGCAACAGGGTCAGCCAATGATCAGCTCACAAACCCATCCACGTAGAGAAGAAAAGAGAGCAAGCTAGATCCTTCTTGCTCCTCTAGCCAACGGCTCAAGGAGCACCATTGTAGCTCATGTATACCATATAACAACTTCTGCAGGACTAGGGGTGTTACCTCCCACGGACTAGGGGTGTATCGCATGCCACCACCGCTTGTTCCCAATCCCGTTCCCGGAGTTCGTCGCCGCACATTGTGTTGGGGAACGTTGCATGGGAAACAAAAAAGTTCCTACGCGCACGAAGACCTATCATGGTGATGTTCATATAAGAGAGGGAGATTTGATCCACATACCCTTGTAGATCGCTCGGCGGGAAGCGTTAATAAACACGGTTGATGTAGTGGTACAGCTTCGTGATTCAAATCATCGTCGTCCCACGATCCGTCCCACGATCAGTTCTGATCTAGTGCCGAAAGGACAGAACCTTCGCGTTCAACACACGTACAGCTCGATGACGATCTTGGCCTTCTTGATCCATCAAGAGAGACAGAGAAGTAGTTGAGTTCTCCGGCACCGTAACGGCGCGGCGGTGTTGGTGATGATCTATTCCTGCAGGGCTCCACCCGAGCTCCGCAGAAATCTAATCTAGAAGAAGAACTACGAGGTGTAGGTTTGAGTTGCACGTGGCAAAAGTTGTATCTCAAACAGCCCTAAATCTCTAGTATATATAGGTGGAGCCCAGGGGTGTGGCAAAGCCCTAGGGCGCCGGCCAAAGGTGGCCTCCTTGTGTCGGCAGAAGTGGGAGGGAGGAGTCCTTCTCCAATCCCACTTGGATTAGGACTCCTTCCTTATTTTCCCACCTCTTTTGGATTTTTCCACTTTTTCCTCATGGGCTTTCCTTGGATGACTTTGTCAGCCCATTATATCTTATTGCACATCCAATAAACCCATGTGGACCCCTTGGGGCGTGGTGGGCCCACCTAGTGGGCCCCCGGAATCCATTCGTCACTCCTAGTACACTTCCGGCGACGCCCGAAAATTTCCGGAATCCAAACACCAACTTCCTATATATGAATCTTTGTTTCCGGACCATTTCGGAAACCCTCGTGACATCCGTGATCTCATACGGGACTTCGAACAACCTTCGGTGACCAACACATATAACTCAACTATACTATAACGACATCGAACCTTAAGTGTGCAGACCGTGCGGGTCCGAGAACTATGCAGACATGACTCGAGACAATTCTCGGTAAATATCCAATAGCGGGACCTGGATGCCCATATTGGATCCTACATATTCTACGAATATCTTATCGGTTAAACCTCTGTGCCAAGGATTCATATAATCCCGTATAACATTCCCTTTGTGCTTCGGTATGTTACTTGCCCGAGATTTGATCGTCGGTATGCGTATACCTATTTCAATCTCGTTACCGGCAAGTCTCTTTACTCGTTATGTAACACAAGATCACGTGACTCACACTTGAGTCACATTGCTTGCAAGGCTTGTGTGTGATGTTGTATTACCGAGTGGGCCCCGAGATACCTCTCCGTCACATGGAGTGACAAATCCAAGTCTTGATCCACGCTAACTTAACGGACACCTTTGGAGATACCTGAGAGCACCTTTATAGTCACCCAATTACGTTGTGACGTTTGATACACACAAGGTATTCCTCCGGGTTCAGTAAATTACATGATCTCATGGTCATTGGAATGAATACTTGACAAGCAGAAAACAATAGAAATAAAATGACACGGTCACATGCTACGTTCATAGTTTGGGTCTCGTCCATCACATGATTCTCCTAATGATGTGATCCCGTTATCAAGTGACAACACTTGTCTATGGTCAGGAAACCTTGACCATCTTTTATCAACGAGCTAGTCAACTAGAGGCTTACTAGGGACAGTGTTTTGCCTACGTATCCACACATGTATTTGTGTTTCCAATCAATACAATTATAGCATGGATAATAAACGATTATCATGAACAAAGAAATATAATAATAACTAATTTATCATTGCCTCTAGGGAATATTTCCAACACATTGGCCCCAACAAGATAAGCGAACCCATGGAATTTGTTGTGACAAAAGGATGACAGTTGGTGCACATCGTGGGGCCATGCGCGGCGTCGGCGAGATACACTCTCCGGGTGGGACCCCTCGCGACCCCGTCCAAGCGCATCGCGCCATGCTACTCTGCACCCCCACAACATTCGCTCCCGGTATGCCGATGCGTCACGCGGCATCGACCCCGTCCACCTCGCAGACAGTGTCGTCGTTTCGCTCGACGTGCTGTCGAGCGACGGCAACCCCTTCGACATCGGCAACCTCTATGAACTCTTCGGTGAGCTGTGCATCAACGAGTCGCGTGCCTTCAGCGAATACCGTGACGAGGTACTTGCTATCTCCAACCCCCATCCGTCAGTCGGCGGCGTGTCCCTGCGATGCCCCGATAGTTAAGCTACAGTAACCACACAATAATGGTGTCACGTCATCAAGTTAACTAAGCTAAAATTTCCACGTGATGAAACTAAAGACAAATTCAAATTTAAAATAAATTCAGATAAATTATTTCATCGAGTTGTACAATAAAAATGTTGGCTCAGTCGCAAATATTCACTAAAGTGGACCAACATCATTAGAACCACCCATTAACCCCTAGAAAATTATAAAGTGGACCACCAGCAAATAAAATAGCCCTTTCGAAATAAACCAAATATTTATACTTATCCAATTAAGCTCAACTTTGAGGGCCTCTCCAATATATTGCCGGTAGTTATGTGCCAAGTTTAATAACTAACTAAAGTCATTTAGTAGTAAAATAAAATGCGAAAATGAAATTTAAATAAATAAAAGAATAGAAAAGTAGAGAGGAAAACTATAAAAGAAAAAGGAAATAAAACAAAAGACCCCCCTCCCCCTTGGGCCGAGGCCCAGCCTCGCCTCCCACACTGGCCGGCCCACCCCAAGGGTATTACCTAGTGCCCCGAAACCCTAGGACCCCCACCACTTCCCCCAATTTCCCACTCCCCCTCCCCGACAACCCCACATCTGGTGGCTCTCGTTCGCCCCTCTCGACTCGACCGTTCCGGGTCATTCCGTTGACCGCCGCCGGCCACGACGGGCACCACCTCGCTGACTCGCCATGTCGGCCACCTCGCCATCTCCCCCGCCGGCTTCCCCAAGCCTCGCCGCCCCCTGCTCTCCAACGCACGTGAGCCCCTAGGGCTCCTCCCACCCCTCTCCTCTCCCTCCAATCCTGCCACCAGTGTAGCGACCCTGCCCCCCCCCCCTGCACCAACGCGGCCCCGTGCACCTCTGATCACTGCACCGCCCCTAACCTCCCATCGATGCCGCTGTCGGTGATCTCCCCCCATGCATGCTCGGCCGTGCATGCCCCCCCTCGCTTGCTGCTGCTATGTGTTGCACTTGTGCTGCTCTGCCTGCTGGTGCTCTATGATGCTGCTTGCCACTGGCGCCTCCAGGCCAGCCTTCATGTGCACCTCCGACCGCCTGCAGCCCGCACTCGCCGCCCCTCCCTACCCCCTGCAACGACAACAACATTTTCCTCGCGGGCGGCCCTGACCGCCTCCCCACCGACCGTCGAGGCCTCTGCCAACCCTCGGGTTGTTTTGGTTAGTGGGGATTGAACCCCCCCCCCACTAACCCAACTGACATAGGGGGGCCACCCCCTAAAAACATTTAGGATATATATATATATTATTTATATATTATAATAAAAAATAATTAATAAATTAATAAATAAATTTGATTATTAAGATTAATTAATGTTTAATTAGGTTAATTAGACCTAAGCTAAGTAAATTAGAATGTGTTAAATTAATTAAGTTGAGTAGAGAATGACAGGTGGCTCCCCCTAAGTTAACCTGATTATTTGTTAATTAAACTAAATTTAAAATGTGAACATGACGTGTGGGAGTGAGTGATCACATTTGACCAGTCAAGTGACCGTTGAGTGCTCATGTCACACTGACATCATGTTGATGTCATTTCTAATTATTGAATTTAATTAAATCTATTTAAATTTTAATTAATTAATTAAAAAATTAAAATAAATATAAAATAATCCTTAATCCGGATGAAAATATTTTGTACATGAAAGTTGATCGGAAAAACAAGACGAACCCGGATACGCTATCCGTTCGTTAGTCACTCATCCCTAGCATAGCAAACATGGAACTTTTCCATCAGTTTGGACTGTCCCGTAGTAGCTAGAGACCTGGGAAATATCATCAGATATTTTCCCGATCCGTCCATGACGGGTGATATTGCCTAGCCGTGTATATTGCCATGTCATGCATAGTGTTGCAACTGTGAGTTATATTTATTGTTTCTTCCCCCTCTTCTCTCCAGTAGACCTAAGGCTTACGCTGCTGCCGGGTATGACTACCCTCCTAACAATCAGCCCTCTACTGCAGAGCAACAAGGCAAGAAAACCCCCCTTGATCATTCCTATATAGCCTATTCTTTCTCCCTCATGTTTGCATTAGATATTTCTATTGTTGTAGATAACTCCTATATCTGATGCATAGCCTCTTTTTGATGAACTGCTACTTTACTGTACCACACTTTAAACTGCTTAGTACAGGTGGCTCAGTCATCCCCTTTGCCCCCTTAGTCCAGTTGCCTCGCGTTATCGTCAAGTCTCGATCATCTGATCGACGAGCTAAGACCCGTCACAACACTCACACCCCCTTAGTTGTACGACACCTCGATACGTACTCCTGATGTTAGCTCTGTAGTGTAATTAACCGACGGTGGTTTTTGGAGGGTGATTTCTCCTTCACCACCTCCGATAACGACTCTATCATGCAACCCATCAATCATGGACAATCGAGGGTGATTCCTCCTTGGACAGCTTGACGGTTACATTGTTTAGAATCCATCGAGGGTGATACCTCGGATCCCTCTCATGTTATAGCCACACATTACTTGACCTTGTTACTAGGAACTTGATGAATGGTGTGTTGCTGGTGGATTCCCGCGTGGATGTGGCAATGAATTAATTAAAATGCTAATGATTTTGGGTATTTGATCTGAGTTGGTCGGGAGACCTTTTTCGTGCTAACCTTCACGTGGGAGAAGTTATGGGTACTCAACGTTGTAGTATCAGTCGAAGCTCTTCAGACGTGAGCATTGGAGCGGCGCGCTCCCGACTAGTCTGGATAAGCATCGTTCTTGTATAAGACGTGCCAGGACTGACATCGCCTGCCCACGCAACGTGCAGGAGCACAAAGAGTGATGGGCCCATGAACCTTGAGCGTTTAGGAGTTAGACCAGCGGGCTGTCTTCTTTGTTGACCCTAGGTACGGCTGCGACATGTTGATGCTCCGAGGCCGGGCATGACCTAGGAAAGTGTGTCCGGCCAGAGTTTATCAAGCGTGTTGGGTACTTTGGTGCACCCCATCAGGGATGAATTTAACTATTCGAATAGCCATGTCCACGGTTAAATGACGACTTGGAGTTGTGCCCCGATCTTATACAACTATAAATGTTACTTAACTGGAATGTTTACTCTGGGATTTCTTCCTCGCACGGAGTCAAGGAAGAATCTCTAGGCATGACCTTAATTAATATTGTTCTACTCTCGTCTATTGCTGCCAGACCCTGAAGATGCTAGTCTTCGATAGGACTGGTCCCCTCTCTCTATTCTTGCATTGCTGCAGTTAGTTCACATATAACCCCCCTTCCCTTTGATACTGATGCATACTTAACATAATTCCGATGTCAGTCTTGTGAGTACTTTTGATGAGTACTCACCGTTTCTTTGCTCCCGCCTTGTCCCCTTGATTCGATTGCTGCGACCAGATAATGGAGCCCACTAGATGGCATATCCCGTCGATGACAATTGCTAGCCAGACGGTGCTTACTACTGTGTGGAGGCCATTGAAGACTAGGAGTAGTTTAGAAGGTTCCCAGGTAGGATGTCTCGCCTCGTTTGATCTATGTCTCTTTTGTGCTAGCCTTCTCTAAGGCATTGTCATGTTTCATGTCTCTACTTAGATATTTTTTTGCTTCCGCTGACTCGTATGTTTGTAGAGCTTCTGTATTCTAGCCCCCGAGACCCCTGGCTTGTAATATGAAGCTTGTATTGTTTTATTTGTGTCTAGAGTTGTGTTGCGATATCTTCCCATGAGTCCTTGAGCTTGGTCGTATGCATTTGCGTGTATGATTAGCGTACGGTCAAAGCAAGGGCGTGACAAGTTGAAATCAGAGTCGACTGCATGTAGGTAGCCCCCTTTCCAACTCCTTGGCCGAAGTTGAGTCTAGTACATGAAAAACTTTTACTAACACTCTTGTGTGGATTATGGGCCCACATCTCAATCGGGTGGTATTACGATCTTTTACTTTTTTTATACTCTGGTGTTCTGATATCTCTTCTCTTTTGGGTTAAAGATTTTGCTAACTCTAATTCTAGGTTCTCATAATTACTTCCTCCCGGAGAGCCCCTCATTCGAGATGATGGCTTGATTCATCAGAAGACTCTGAAGATATTCTCAGAAGTTCTCCCGAGAACTTGTGCTCATCGCTTTTCCGATTCCCTTCCTTCATCAACCCCTATGGATGACTATGTACAATGTCGTTCATACCTTCTTTTCCAGTTTCTCTTGTTTTTATGAGATGCAACGAATTATCTTACCAGGGATTCATTCGTCCTTAGTTGTCATGGGTTTCACCAGTCCCTCAACTTACTATTCGGTCTTCCGAAATCCTCTGTAGCCTATTGTTCATGACCTTTCTCATCTGCTTGCATTATGGTTAAATCCATATGTCTAGTGACATTCGTTATAATCCTTTGGGGTTTTCCTTTGATCTTATTGATTCAACCTTTGTGTGAATCCACACAATCGTTAGTTGCTTCTCATAAATTATCCTTCCGGCTCAAACATCTTTTCAAACAGGAACTAGCTCTCGAAAAATCAACCTTGATTGATTGTCCATTTAAGTCCATTCAACTTAGTCATATTTGCTCAGAGCATGTGATTCTGATACTCCAACCTGGAAATTACAATTTCTTTTGTATTTAAGTATCAATATTACTTAGAGGATCTTTAATCCGATGCCTTGCATTTCTTATTCCTTTGATTGAGTACCGATACTCACATGAGGTCCTTCGTGGACCGCGAGACCCCATTGTTGGATTATTATCCGGTAGCATCCTTCAAATTCGAAATTCTTGTGATACTCTTCCCCTAATACATGATGCCATTGGTAAACTATGTCTTCTCCCTTTGATAAGTTGTATCCTATGCTTTTATCGGCCATGGTCTCTTGTCAAGCATTTGTAATTACTCTGGAAGTTGTGGTATATGTTCATAGGATGCCCCAATGGGTCGAACCTATGACTTCCTAATCCGTGTGATCCCAAGAGTTTTCACGAGTCTTACTCTTCTGGTGTTGTGCGAGATCATCTTTTCCAAGCTACAACTTTATCAAGCCAAGGAATAAATGGCAGGTGATGCATTGATGAAGTGGGAGTCGACCTTGAACTTTGTGTTCATGCCCATGGAAACGACGTTGATCCTATCATAGAAGCTTCTCGTATCAATAATCGTTCATTGTATGATTTGACCTGGTATCTGTGATTTGGTACTTTGCAACCGTGGTTCCGACCAGGGTTGTTCTTCTTTGTACCCATATGTAGGAAAGTTAAAACTCTTGTCTTCTTTAGATTAATACATTGGTCCAAGCCTTAATGTTGATCTACCTCCGAGTATTATCCCTTGTAGCTCGAGAATATCACAGAGCTATATAACTTCTTGTGAGCTCCTCGTCAACTATGATATTTTCATTGATTCCAGTTTCTCGTGTTTTGAGTTGTTGGACAGTCAAGGACACCGATAACTGAATCGAGTATGCATCGCAATTCTAGAACTCTTAGTAATCTTCCTTGTTTACGAGTTTGTAGTTGATCTTGTCATTCCAAGCTGTTAAGCTACATCATCATCCTCATGCTAAAGCTTGACCATGCTATCTATGTCCTTCATCCTTGGAACACATTTCCAACTGTGCTTTAAGCTCACATCAAGATTTCAACATCATGTTGGTTGTCTTGAAAGGCAATTTCGATTCTGAACTAACGGTCTTATCTATGACTCTGAGAACCTTTCACTTCATCATTCCCTTGCTTGATGTCGTCGTTGAACGATTACATCTTCATGAAACTTCTCGATAAATGTGTCGTGATCAATCATCACCATTCTGAACTCTTCCAGGGTATCAATCAGAATCTTGATGATAAAGACTAGCATTGCCTCTCGATGATTGGTGTTATCATCAGCAAACCTTATTGCCTTCCCTCCAACACAAACTTGTTCACGTTTTGTGTTGTCCCTTGGTTTCCTTGCTCTCCAGCTTATGTTATGTTCTACCTTGGAGTATTACCATCTTTTATGTCAAGAATGTTATGAGAATTGTTGCACATCTTAAGAATTCCTGATATAGTGATACTTCTCGCCATCACCATTCATTTCCTTGTCCCCATGTTGTTTCTAACCAAAATACACACAGTTGAACTTTCTTGTGTGATTCCAATACTTGTGCAAACCCTATTTCCTTGAGGTTAACAACTTATTGTTTCTTTCTTGGTTTGTTGGTTGTTGACTCACCATTCTAGCATTGGTCGTGCAACTCATTCCGTATTTCCGAGTGCACCCGTCAATTAATGCTTAATTGTCGATGTTTCCTCGAGCATACGTCATTATACCATTTGATCTGACAAATGTTATCCCCTTGTTCTTTTTCATATTGGAAATTCATCCCTCTCAATATCTTGAGGGATTGTTGCTGAGCCCATCGGCCACACACTCAAATTCTTGATGTTTCATGATGAAGATTTTTGAAGGCACTATCGTTGTGCCTAGCTCATGAATAATATGATTAATAGAAGAAGTGTTTTCCCAAAGTTCACATGCACTCTTGTCGCCGTGAATATGTGAAAGTTTTGTTTGGCTTCCTCTGGGGTCATCACAAATCATTCAGGCATGTGTGAGGTGTTCTATGTTTTGAAGATTTGTTATATTCACTCCATATAACTTCTCTTAGCACCCCAAGCCACTAACTGATTTGATCAACGGAAAGAGGGTCCTTCATAAGGGCTAACCCGGGCTTACACAAGGACTTTGTTATCCTCGATGATGGTTCCCAAATTAGAACTCGGTTGCATTTTGTTATAAGAATTCCATGTCGACACGAATGTCTTGACATTGTGTTCGTTTGTCTTACAATCCAACTCATGATTCAAGACTTGCTTCTATAGCCCATTTTCTGAGAATCCTGCATCATCATCTTTTCTTATCACGCGTCTGGAGCATCAGGTATCCTGACACCAATCAGATCTGAATCTCAGGCAGATGTGATGGTTGGAACTTTTTCCAAGAATTATAACTTTTATCTTTTAACCTCGTACACTGACGTCTTCTAGCACACCTGACCGGAAGACCTATTGTTATAGTATCTTGTTCAGCAAGATTCGCCATTCTTCCATGCAGAAATTGTATGAATTATTTTATAAGTTGTTCCGGGTGGATCCTTTCTGTACCCAATGTCCAACGTTTATATGATGACATGTCGATGCTACCACAAAGCACGAATGTGGTACTCTAAATGTAACCAGGAACATTGGAAGTGTCATGCTAAAATGTTCTTGATCAATTATCCAAACAATATTGTATGGATAAGCCTCATGACTCTCCTTGCCCCTTTATCTAAATGGTTATGTATTTGATGACCTATCATCTATACCATGCTCCGAATACCTTGGGAAAGGTATACGCTGATACTTATGTGTGAACACATTTTCCTTTCACAATGGTCTACTTAACCTTTCTTGTATTTTAATATATCTGGGTAGTGGTAATTCCCTGCTTAGGTAAAAACTTGGGTGAACAACTCTGCCAGTAAGACCCGGTTACTATTGTGGATAACATTCCGGTAGCCGCCAGTGGACGAGCACTTTGCCTATTGGCCCGCCTCGTTTCAACGAGCAGGAAAATGGTTCTATTCATCCCCCGCCCTTGGTACCGATGTTATTGCCAACATAACAAACAGGCTATCCTCTGACATGCCTTGCTACCAAGACTGTGCAAGATGTCACTGCTCTGCATGCTCTTAACCCACATGGTGGACCCATAACCAAAAGGTCCACAGGATCTAAACCTGACTCTCATGTACATCTTTGACTCCAAAGTATCCTTGCACTTGGCTTCGTATGTGATTCCCGAGCCACCGTGCAAGGGATGATCTATTCTTGTATCAGGCGCAATATTTATTTCGTTGCTCTAGACCTCCCGTTTTCATATATGCTTAGGCATCAAACGATTGCCTAATCATTTGAAACCTTTGTACCATCATGTTGTATTCCCAATGAATTTCGTAAGTTAAAACTTCAGGAATAATTCATGTCCTCTTTCATGAGTTCGACGTCAGATGCCCAACTTTGAGTAGCTATGTTCTTCCAACGTTTTCCCTATTATCGCATTCGTAGGACGATGAAGATCCCGAAGGAAGGATGACGAATTCATGAGGATGACCTCAGTTAGAGAATTGAAGGCTTCAACGAAAAGGATAAATTTCTTTGGGGAGAACAAACAAGACCGAGAAGACTCGTTAGAATTTCGTAACCAAACGTTTCCCCCTTAACTCTACCTCTTAATTCCCGGGACGAAAATTTCTTTTAGTGGTGGAGAGTTGTGACGCCTCGGGAGTTAAGCTACACTAACAACACACTAATGGTTCCATGTCATCAAGTTAACTAAGACAAATTTTCCATGTGATAAAATTAAAGACAATTTCAAATTTAAAATAAATTCAAATAAATTATTTCATCGAGCTATAAAATAAAAATATTGGCTCAGTCGCAAATAATCACTAAGGAATTTTCATGTTGGACCCAACATTATTAGACCCACCGATTAACCCCTACAAAATTATAAAGTGGACCACGAGCAAATAAAATAGCCCTTTCGAAATAAACCAAATATTTATACTTTTCCAATTAACCTCAACTTTGAGGGCCTCTCCAATATATTGCCAGCAGTTATGTGTCAAGTTTCATAACTAACTAAAGTCATGTAAATAAAATAATAGATAAGAAGAGAGGAAAATGTAAAAGAAAAATAAATAAAACAAAAGACCCCCTCCCCCTTGGGCCGAGGCCCAGCCTGGCCTCCCCCACCGGTCGGCCCACCTCACCCCAGCCGGCCCACCCCGAAGGTATAACCGAGTGCCGAGAAACCCTAACACACCCACCACTTCCCCCATTTTCCCACTCCACATCCCCAACAGCCCCACGCCTGGAGGCTCCCGCCCGCCCCACTAACCCAGCCGATCCGGGCCATTCTGGCGACCTCCATCGACCACGGCGGGCACCACCTCGCTACCTCGCCCCGCTGGCCACCTCGCCCTCTCCCACGCTGGCTTCCTCACGTGAGCCCCTCGGGCTCCTCCCACCCCTCTCCTCTCCCTCCACTTCAGCCACCACTCCGGCGACCCCGGCCCCGTGCACCACCGTGGCCCCATGCGCCTTTGGTCGCCGCACCGCCCCTAGCCGCCCGTCGCTGCCGCTGCCGCCCGTGCTCCCCCGCGCATGCCCCTCCCCCCCCCCCCCCCCCCCCCGCCCGTTGCTGCTATGCGTTGCTACTGTGTTGCTCTGCCTGCTGCTGCTCTATGCTGCTGCTTGCCGCTGGCGCCGCCCCGACAGCCTCCCTGTGTGCCTCCAACCGCTTGCCGCCTGCACTCGCCACCCTCCCAACTCCCTGTGGTGACAACAACTATGTCCTCTGCCGACGGCCCTTACCACCTCCCCACCGACCGCCGAAGCTTGTGCCAGCCCTCGGGTTGTTTTGGTTACTGGGGATTGAACCCGCCACTAACCCAACTAATAGAGGGGGCCCACCCCCTAAAAATGTTTAGGGTATATATATTGAATTGACTAATTAGCTGATTAAGATTAATTAAAGTTTAATTAGGTTAATTAGACCTAAGCTAAGTAAATTAGAATTTCTTAAATTAATTTAGTTGAGTAGAGAATGACTGATGGGTACCCCTGAATTAACCTGATTATTTGTTCATTAAACTAAATTTAAAATCTTAATATGACGTGTGGGACGCACTGGTCAAATTTGACTAGTCAACTAACTATTGAATGTTGATGTCACAGTGACATCATGTTGATGTCATTAATAATTATTGAATTTAATTAAATATATTTAATTCTTAATTAATTAATAAAATTGTAGAAAGTAATATAAAATAATATGTAGTCCGGATGAAAATATTTGTACATGAAAGTTGATAAAAAAACGAGACGAATCGGGATACGTCATCCGTTGGTCACTCACATGTCCCTAGCATAGCGAACATGGAACTTTTCCATCGCTTTCCATCTGACTGGTAGTAGCCAGAGACCCAGGAAATATCGTCACATATTTTCCCGATCCGTCCATGACGGGTGATACCGCGTTAGCTTGTGCCTAGCCCTGCATATTGCCGTGTCATGCATAGTGTTGCATCTGTGCGTTATATTTATTGTTTCTTCCCCCTCTTCTCTCCGGTAGACCCCGAGGCTGACATTGCTGCCGGTGACACCTCGATACGTACTCCTAATGTTAGCTTTGTAGTGTAATTAACCGGCGGTGTTTTATGGAGGGTGATTCCTCCTTCACCGCCTCCGATAGCGACTCGGTCATACAACCCATCAAGCGTGGACCATAGAGGGTGATTCCTCCTTGACCACCTTGACGGTAACATCCTTTGGAATCCATCCAGGGTGATACCTCGGATCCCTCTAATGTTATGGCCACACATTACTTGACCTTCTTACTCGGAACTTGATGAATGGTGTGTTGCGGGTGGATTCCCGCGTGGATGTGACAATGAGTTAATTAAAATGCTAATTGATTTGGGTATTTTATCTGAGTTGGTCGGGAGACCTTTTTCGCACTAACCTTCACGTGGGAGAAATTATGGGTACTCAACGTCGTGGTATCAGCCGAAGCTTTTCAGACGTCATCATTGCAGCGGCGCACGCCCGAGTGGTCTGGATAAGCATCGTTCTTGTATAAGAGGTTCCAGGAATTACATCGGCCACCCTCGCAACATGCAGGAGCGCAAAGGGTGATGAGCCCATGAACCATACACGTTTAGGAGTTGGACCGGCGGGCTCGCCTCTCTGTTGAGCCTAGGTAGGGCTGTGACGTGTTGCTGTCCCGAGGTCGGGCATGACCCAGGAAAGTGTGTCCGGCCAGAGTTTATCAAGCATGTGGGTACTGATACGTCTCCGTCGTATCTACTTTTCCAAACTCTTTTGCCCTTGTTTTGGACTCTAATTTGCATGGTTTGAATGGAACTAACCCGGACTAACGTTGTTTTCAGCAGAATTGCCATGGTGTTGTTTTTGCGCAGAAATAAAAGTTCTTGAAACGACCTGGAAATCTACGGGGATTTTTTGTGGAATATATAAAAAATACTAGCGCAAGAATCAACCAGAGGGGTGGAGCTGAGAGCCCACAAGCCCACCACGCACCCCCCTGGCCGCCCTGGCAGGCTTGTCGGGCCCACGTTGCCCCACCGCCTCCAAATCAAACTCCATTTTGTCCCTTTCGTCCGGAAAAAAATCACGAGAAGAGTTCATCGCATTTTAGATACGGAGGCACCGCCACCTCCTATTCTTCCTCTGGAGGGCAGATCTGGAGTCCGTTCTGGGCTCCGGAGAGGGGAGATCGTCGCCATCGTCATCACCAACCTTCCTTCATCGCCAATTCCATGATGCTCTTCACCGTTCGTGAGTAATCTCATCATAGGCTTGGTGCACGGTGATGGGTTGGATGAGATCTATCATGTAATCGAGTTAGTTTTGACGGGGATTGATCCCTAGTATCCACTATGTTCTCAGATTGATGTTGCTACTACTTTGCCATGCTTAATGCTTGTCACTATGGCTCGAGTGCCATGATTTCAGATCTGAATCTATTATGTTCTCACCAATATATGTGTGTTTTTTATCCTATCTTGCAAGTTGTAGTCACCTACTATGTGTTATGACCCGGCAACCCCGGAGTGACAATAGCCGGAACCACTCCCGGAGATGACCATAGTATGAGGAGTTCATGTATTCACCAAGTGTTAATCCGTTGGTCCGGTTCTTTATTAAAAGGAGAACCTTAATATCTCGTAGTTTCCATTAGGACCCCGCTGCCACGAGAGGGATGGACAATAGATGTCATGCACGTTCTTTTCCCTAAGCACGTATGACTACATACGGAATACATGCCTACATTACATTAACAAACTGGAGCTAGTTACTTATCTCTCCGTGTTATAACTATTGAATGATGAATAACATCTGGCATAATCATCCATCACCGATCCAATGCCTACGAGTCTTTTACTACTGGTCCTTGCTATGTTACTTTGTCGCTACTGCTATTACTGCTGCTGCTGTAACTTTGCTGCTACTGCTTTCACTTTGCTGCTACTGGTTACCGTTGCTACTGTTGCTATCACACTACTCTGCAACTGATACTTTGCTGCAGATACTAAATCTTTAAGGTGTGGTTGAATTGACAACTCAACTGCTAATACTTAAGAATATTATTTGGCTTCCCCTTGTGTCGAAAGAATAAATTTGGGTTGAATACTCTACCCTCGAAAACTGTTGCGATCCCCTATACTTGTGGGTTATCAGGACTATTTTCTGGCGCCGTTGCCGGGGAGGCTTAGCAATATTCTCTAAGTCACTTGGGATTTACGTCTGCTGATCACTATGAGGAATCCGAGAGATCCAAAAACTAAAGTCTTGCCCTCAACTACGAGGACAGGTAAGGAATTGCCATCTAGCTCTGCACTTGATTCACCTTCGGTTATGAGTAAGTTTGCGACACCACCTCCTGCTAGAAATTTTGATATGTCGCATGTGCTTGATGATGCTACTTCTGCTATGCATGATGCTTGTGATGATGCTTTGCTTGATACTGCTTTGCCACTAGGTGCATTCCTTGATGCACAAATTGCTAGAGTTGCTGCTAGATGTGATGATACTTCTGAACCTGCTGAGATTATTGAAGTAGAACCTGCTTTTTCGCCTGTTAGAACTAGCTCTCCTAGATATGAATTGCCTGATATGCCTGAGGGTTATATTATGAAGGGAGAGATTGCTAAGGACTTTCTTGCTTGTAAGGATAGCTATGATGTTGACAAATTACTACGCAAGTGGAAAGAAAAATCTTTGAACGCTAGGATGAAATACGACCCGAAGTTTGCTACTTCGCCTATCTTTGTGACCGATAAGGATTATGAATTCTCTGTCGACCCTGAGTTAATCACTTTTGTCAAATCTGATCCTTTTCATGGTTATGAGTCTGAAATGGTTGTAGCCCATCTTACCAAACTGCACGATATAGCCACCCTATTCACGAGTAAGGAAAAGATCCGCCACTACTATATCCTTAAGCTGTTTCCTTTCTCGCTAAAGGATGATGCTAAGACTTGGTTCACTTCTCTTTCTCCTGGTTGTGTGTGTAGCCCCCAGGATATGATCTATTACTTCTTTAAGAAATATTAATATACAACTTTGCGCAAGTTGAAGAAGAGAGTCTCCCACAAGCTTGGGGGAGGCTCGTCCAGCTACTGAATGCTTTGCCTGATCACCCTCTTGAATAGAATGAAATACTTGATATCTTCTATAATGGACTAACCGATGCTTCTAGAGACCACCTAGATAGTTGTGCTGGTTGTGTTTTTAGGGAGCAAACTGTAGAACAAGCTGAGATCCTATTGAATAATATCATGTGCAATGAGAATGCTTGGACTATTCCCGAACCACCTCCTAAGCCAACTCCAAAGAAAAGAGGTATTCTATTCCTCAGTCCTGAAGATATGCTAGAAGCCAAGAAATCTATGAAAGAGAAAGGCATTAAATCTGAAGATGTCAAAAATCTACCACCTATCGAAGAGATCCATGGTCTTGATAACCCGATACAGGTAGTAGAGGTAAATTATGTTTGTAGATTCAATGAGAGTGACATTCTTTTTGATAAACCCGCTAGCTTATGCCTAGATGAATTTGATAACTTTCTTGCCAAACAACAAAGTTTCAATGATTATGTTAGCACACAATTGGAATAGAATGCTCGTATGCTTAGTCATTTAAGTGCTTGTGTGGACAAAAACGTCAATGATCTTAAGCTCTTGAGTAAATATGCCTCTATGGTTACTACTCAGGTAGAACAAGTACTTAAGGCTCAGAATGACTTGCTCAATGAGTTGAATGACAATTCTGTCATATTCATCACAGGAGGCGGTAGAATGACCCAGGAACCTTTGTATCCTGAGGGTCATCCGAAGAGAATTGAACAAGATTCACAAGGAGTTAGCACTGATGCACCTAGTCATCCTACAAAGAAGAAGAGAGATGATAGGAACCTGGATGCTAGCAACCATGATGCTGTTACACCTGAGAGTCTAAACGATGTCTCTGGCTCTGATGCTGAAACACAATCTGGTGATGAACATGAGCCTAACAATAATATCGATAGTGCTGTTCATGAGGATGCTCAACCTAGCAAGGATAAGGATGTGGAGATTGAACCTGTTGATCTTGATAACCCACAGCCTAAGAATAAGAGATACGATAAGAATGATTTCGCTGCTAGGAAGCATGGTAAAGAAAGGGAACCATGGGTTCAGAAACCCATGCCCTTTCCTCCCGAACCATCCAAGAAAAAGGATGATGAGGATTTCGAGCGATTTGTTGAAACGATTATACCCGTCTTTCTGCAAATGCGTTTGACAGATATGCTCAAAATGTCTCTATATGCCAAGTACATGAAGGATATTGTGACTAATAAGAGGAGGATAACTGATGTTCAGATTTACACCATGCTTGCTAACTATTCCTTCAAGGGTGGAACTCCTAAGAAACTAGGTGATCCCGGAGTGCCCACTATACCTTGCTCCATTAAAGGAAACTACGTTAGAACTGCTTTATGCGACCTTGCAGCCGGTGTTAGTGTTATGCCTCTCTCTCATTATCGTAGGCTTGAACTGGATAAGTTGACACCCACTGAAATCTCTTTGCAAATGGCCGACAAATCAACTGCTTTCCCTATCGGCATTTGCGAGGATGTGCCTGTTGTGGTTGCTAACGTTACTATCTTGACAGACTTTGTTATCCTGGATATTCCCGAGGATGATGCCATGGCGGTCATCCTTGGAAGACCCTTTTTAAACATTGCAGGGGCTGTTATTGATTGCAACAAAGGCAATGTCACTTTCCATGTCAACGGTAATGAGCATACGGTGCACTTTCCGAAGAAACAATATCGAGTACATTGCATCAATGCTATCGAAAAAACTTCATTGATTCTTATTGGGAGCTTTGAATGCCCTATACCTACTGTCAAGATGAAGTATGAATTGCTTGTTGGGGATATGCACATCCCCATTGAAGTAACCTAGTGACTATTCGAAAATTCTCCGTTTCTTTTGCAATTCGAAAAAGTTTGTCGAAGAGACTTGATCAACCTCATTGACAGATTTCTTTCGATGACCATGAGATGGATGAATCGAGGAGTCACAACCCTTTGTTCCAAGCTTTCACCTTCGGTTGCTTAGAGGAAAAATGATAGATTTAGCTTTAGTGTCTCTTGTTTTCTGCTTTTAGCATCCCATAGAAAAGTACCCCGAAAATAAAAGTTCTCCGAATGCCGTGAAAATCAAGTATGATTTTTTATGGAATTTTTGAAAAATACTGAGACGAAGAGCTAGTCAGGGGGCTGCACGAGTGGGCCACAAGCCCTAGAGGCGCGGGCACCCCCCTCGCCGCACCTACCAGGCTTGTGGGGGCCACGTGCACCCCCTCCACTCATTATAGCTCCCATTTGCTTCTCCTACCTCCAGAAAAAATCGTTTCGCAGCTCAAACCCGTTTTCTTGCTCTTCTTGCTGCGATTTTCGATCTCCTTGTGCAAAGCACTATTCACCAAGCTATTTTGGGGAAATTTCTCCTTTGTAAGTGACTCCTCCATTGGTCCAATTAGTTTTTGCTCTAGTGCCTTATACGTTGCGTATTTTTGCTACCTTGGTGACCCTGTTCTTGAGCTTTGCATGCTAATTTTAGCTGGTCCCAAGTAGTTTTGATGCGTCATATGGCTTCTAGGAACTTGTGGAGTAGTTTCTATGAGTTTTGTTGAGCCTTGTTCACTTTTCCTTAAAGTCACTGAAAATTTCAGATAAGGAAGATGTTCAGGAGAAACTATCGTGGTGGTTCCTCAAGCAAGAGGGGTCCCCGTCTCGCAATTCGGGAACCCGATCCTTACCAACAGAGGAACGCAGAGGTAAAACCATGTGAATGGCCTTCTGATGAATTCATGATTGAGGGAGGTTTCAAAAACGAGGTTGGTACACTTGTTCACAACGTCGGACTCAAAGAATTCATCTCCGATAAATGTGAATAGTATGTTACTCTCACTGCCTCTTTTGTTCGTAGATTCAAATTTTCAGCTGGCCGTGATACATCTGTACTATTTGATCTCTATGACAAATCGAATACCATAGATTTAGAGGATTTCAATAGAATTTGCAAGATACCTTGTTGGGGTAGTCTCAATGATCCTCCTAAATCTTTGGTTAGAGATTTTTTTCTTTAGTATAACTGTTGGAGAAACTAGAGATATTACGTAGGTCACCATGGGGAGCATCCATTTTCCTGCCTTGCATTACTTTGCCCTCTTCATAAGTAGATGCATTAACGGCAAGATTGAGCATTATCACCTCTGCGCACCCGACCTTAGTATTCTTAAGAGCGCAGGAACGGGTGATAGAAGTTTCAACATGGGAGCTATAATAGCAAGGAGGCTGAATAATAATGCTAATGTAGGGGATTTCTTTGGTGGGATCTGTGCCACTCGCATAGCAAATTTTCTTGGAGTACCCATCCGCGAAGGAGATCCCCTGCTCCATACAGCTTTCCTTGATCGCGCCGCTATGACACGCAATCAGTTCCTTGAGAGGGATAATGAATCCCTCCTATACCGGTTAATATTTAACCGACAACGTGTTTTCCATATTACCCTTCCTGCTCCTTCCTTCTTTAACTTTTAGGTAAAACAGAGACATTACATAACCACAGGAGAGGCAGAGGAGTATGAGAGGGAGGCAAAGGTTGCTCGTCTCCGTGAGGCAGCTATTCAGGCAGTGGCTGCAACGCTCCCGTACAACCCCCATTATGATTTTGGGTATCGCCCGGTTCATCCATGGGAGAAGACCAACTTAGGCCAAAAGTCTAAGCTTGGGGGAGTACGTGTTTCTCACCGACTTTACATTCTTGCTTACACTTTCACTTTGTTAGTCGGTGTTCACACTTCGCCACTTTATCATCCATGCTAGTTTATTTTATTTTTCTCGCTTTCTTCTCGTGTGTTTGTCTAGTTTGAGAAAACCCAAAAAGATTTTCTTGTTCTTCTTTTGCTTGTTGGGAGCTTTCTCGTGTAAATAGTTTTCTTTTTCTTTGGGTCAACGTAGAAGACCATGGTTACAATGTTTAGTGGCTCTCGCATGCTTATTTGTTTATCTGTCAAAGAGCCATATTACTTTGTCTTCTCCTTTGTGTTTTCCTGCAGATTCCAGCTTAGTCCAATGCACAAGCACTCTTATTATTGTTCACATCTTTCGGTCGTGCAAGTGAAAGGCAATAATGACAATATATGATGAAGTGACTGAGCCTGGAAAAGCTGGTATGAACTCGATTTATTTTGTTTTTGTAAATATGACTAGCTCATCGTTCCTAATTCAGCTTTGTTGTGAGAGAAACATGTTTGCAATGACAACTTAGAGATCATAGTTTCTGATGCCATGCTTAATTATCTAGGAGCTTATAATGGTTTGTCTTGGATGCCAACATGAATCTTGAGATGACTATGATGTAGTATGATAGGATGGTATCCTCCTTTGAATGATTCAAGTAGCTTAACTTGGCGCATGTTTACGCATGGAGTTGAAACAAAATCAACATAGCCTCTATGATATTCATGTTCATGGTGATTTATGTCCTACTCATGCTTGCACTCAACGTTGGTTAATCTCAATGCATTTTGATGACAGTTGTCGCTCTCTAGTTGGTCGCTTCCCAGTCTTTTGCTAGCCTTCACTTGTACTAAGCGGGATTACTGCTTGTGCATCCACTTCCATAAACCCAAAGTTGTTCCATATGAGTCCACCATACCTACCTATATGCGGTATCTACGTGTCGTTCCAAGTAAATTTGCATATGCCGCTCTCCGATCCTTCAAGAAATAATCTGTTTTGCATTCCCGAACCGCTCATGTGGTGACAGGGGGCTATCAGTATCTTCCATGCTAGGCTTGTTATCCTCCATATGTGTTTATTCACTATCATTCACGAGAAAGGGTCCGGTAATTGGAATGCCCAGTTCCATGCTCAAGTCGAGAAGATAATTGCAAACAAAACTACCCCTGGATTGTTGTTGGTATGGACGGCACCCGAGTATTCGGCTAGTCGTGGAGTGTGATTGATCGGTGGTGGGGGAGCCAAAACTTTACTTTTCTGTTCGGGAACCGCCTATAGCATGTGTAGCGTGGAAGATGGTGAAAACTCTAGGTCATTGCGTTGACATGAAAGCATGCCACCCAAAATTAGTATCTCTGTTTTCAAAGCTTGAGCTCTGGCACCTCTACAAATCAATGCTTCCCTGTGTGAAGGGCCTATCTATTTATGTTCCTGTTGAGTCATCCTGTTCTTATAAAAGCACCAATTAGAGAGCACCTCTCTCATTTTTTATGCTTTGCTTTTGACTGATATTGAGTATGACTGTGACTGGATCTTCTTTGCCATGAATTACAACGTTTAGTCAACCCTTGGTCTTTGAAGGTGCTCTGCATTTATGTTTTGCAGTCTCAGAAAGAGCTAGCGAGATACCATCTCTTCGTACTGCTTCATGATTGTTTTGATTGAAGTGTTGACGTTTGAAACTCATTATTATCGCTCGCTAGTTGATTATGCCATTGATATGAGTTTACCGTGAGACCTAGATGTCATTTGCTTATGTGGTTTGCTTGTGATCTTGCTGAAATTATGGATATAAGTTAGACTTAGTTGCAACAACAAGATCAAACAGAGTTCGTAAAAGTTTTTCTTTTGTCTGTGTCAGTTTGTCAACTGAATTGCTTGAGGACAAGCAAGGTTTTAAGCTTGGGGGAGTTGATACGTCTCCGTCGTATCTACTTTTCCAAACTCTTTTGCCCTTTTTTTGGACTCTAATTTGCATGATTTGAATGGAACTAACCCGGACTAACGCTGTTTTCAGCAGAATTGCCATGGTATTGTTTTTGCGCAGAAATAAAAGTTCTCGGAATGACCTAGAAATTTATGGGGATTTTTTGTGGAATATATAAAAACTACTCGTGCAAGAATCAACCAGAGGGGTGGAGCTGAGAGCCCACAAGCCCACCAGGCGCCCCCCCCCCCGGCCATGCCTGGCAGGCTTGTGGGGCCCACGTTGCTCCACCGCCTCCAAATCCAGTTCTATTTAGTCCCTTTCGTCCGAGAAAAAAATCAGGAGAAGAGTTCATCGCGTTTTAAGATACGGAGGCGCCGCCACCTCCTGTTCTTCCTCTGAAGGGCAGATCCGGAGTCCGTTCTGGGCTCCGGAGAGGGGAGATCGTCACCATTGTCATCACCAACGTTCCTTCATCGCCAATTCCATGATGCTATTCACCATTCGTGAGTAATCTCATCGTAGGCTTGCTGGACGGTGATGGGTTGGCTGAGATCTATCATGTAATCGAGTTAGTTTTGACGGGAATTGATCCCTAGTATCCACTATGTTCTAAGATTGATGTTGCTACTACTTTGCCATGCTTAATGCTTGTCACTAGGGCCTGAGTGCCATGATTTCAGATCTGAACCTATTATGTTCTCGCCAATATATGTATGTTCTTGATCCTATCTTGCAAGTTGTAGTCACCTACTATGTGTTATGTCCCAGCAACCGTGGAGTGACAATAGCAGGAACCACTCCCGGAGATGGCCATAGTATGAGGAGTTCATGTATTCACCAAGTGTTAATGCGTTGCTCCGGTTCTTTATTAAAAGGAGAACCTTAATATCCCATAGTTTCCATTAGGACCCCGCTACCATGGGAGGAATGGACAATAGATGTTATGCAAGTTCTTTTCCCTAAGCACGTATGACTACATACGGAATACATGCCTACATTACATTGACGAACTGGAGCTAGTTACTTATCTCTCCGTGTTATAACTGTTGCATGATGAATAACATCCGGCATAATCATCCATCACCTATCCAATGCCTACGAGTCTTTTACTACTGGTCCTTGCTACGTTACTTTGTTGCTACTGCTGTTACTGCTGCTGATGTTACTTTGCTACTACTGTTGTCACTTTGCTGCTATTGGTTACCATTGCTACTCTTGCTATCACACTACTCTGCTACTGATACTTTGCTGCAGATACGAAATCTTTCAGGTGTGGTTCAATTGACAACTCAACTGCTAATACTTGAGAATATTCTTTGGCTTCCCCTTGTGTCGAAACAATAAATTTGGGTTGAATACTCTACCCTCGAAAACTGTTGCGATCCTCTATACTTGTGGGTTATCAGGTATTGTGGTGCACCCCAGCAGGGACGAAATTAACTATTCGAATAGCCGTGTCCACGGTTAAAGGACGATTTGGAGTTGTGCGCCGATGTTATACAACTACAACTGTTACTTAACTGGAATGTTCGCTCCAGGATTGCTTCCTCGTAGGGAGTCGAGGAAGAATCCATGGGCGTGACCTTAATTAATATTGCTGCAAGAATATAACTATATTTTTGTGATGTTTGCTCTACTCTCATCTATTGTTGTAAGATCGTGAAGATGCTAGTCTTCGATAGGACTAGTCCCCTCTCTATTCTCGCATTGCTGCAGTCAGTCCACATATAACCCCTTCCCTTTGATAGTGATGCATACTTAGCTGAGTTTTGATGTGAGTCTTGCGAATACTTTGGATGAGTACTCACTGTTGCTTTGCACCCCCCTTGTCCCCTTGATTCGATTGTTGCGACTAGATGATGGAGCCCAGCAGATGGTGTATCCCACCAACGACGATTGCTACCCCGACGGTGCTTACTACTGTGTGGAGGCCGCTGACGACCAAGAGTAGTTTAGGAGGTTCCCAGGCATGCGGCCTCGCCTCATTCGATCGATGTATCTTTTGCGCTAGCCTTCTCTAAGGCATTGTCATGTTTCATGTCTCTACCCAGATATTTTCTTGGATTCCGCTAACTCTTGTGTTTGTCGAGCTTGTGTATTCTAGCCCTCGAGGCCCCTGCCTTGTAATATTAAGCTTGTATGTTTTTATTTGTGTCTAGAGTTGTGTTGTGATATCTTCCCGTGAGTCCTTGAGCTTGGTCGTATGCATTTACCTCTATGATTAGCGTATGATCAAATCGAGGGTGTCATAGTCCCCCATCGACATCAACGATATTTGCGACCGCTCCCGCCTCCGACGAGTACTTCGACTTGGTGCCCGACGTCTCCGACCCGCTGCCTACCCTCGGCAGCAGTGCTTCCGGCAACGCCGGCCGTCTTCACCTCTGGGTTCATGTGATGGTCACCGGCTCCTCCTCTAGCTTGGGGTATGCCAGGGCCGAAACGACACCGACCGAGGTTGCAGCCCTCGCCGACCGTCCGACCCCCTGTGTGCCACCTTGGAGGGACTGTGAACCCCCATTACACCATATACCAACCCGGTCGCTGCCCGCAAGCAACTGATCATGGAGGCTACCGCCCTCGCCACCATGCAACACCATATGCAGTCTCCGCAGCGCAAGTACAACACCGTATATGGCCTCACCCCGGCTAGCACTAAGTACAGTCGGCGTGGTGAGGTGCGTTAGCACGGCCGCACTGTCGCCGACATTCTCGATGGGAACGTCCCCACCTAAGAAATGCCCACGAGCAACCTAAAGGCCACCGCTGCCGCCATGTACGACCTAACCAACTTGGAGGGTGAGGAGCGCACCCTGCAGGAGCAGGGGATCCGCGAGCTCATCGACACCACCAACGCCCTCCAAGCCCAGTTCGAGCTGGTCCAGGCCGGCTCCATGTCCCTCCATGTTTGCGACAATGGCAGGATCAGGAAACCCAGTAGGCATCCTCCTCCCGCGGCTCTGGCCTCCACGCTAGCCGGGGCCAAGACGAGTGTCCCCGATGCCTTGAAAATCAATCGGCGATCACCAGCATGGAGAAGGACCGATAGGAGACTGGCCATGTGTGCGCCTCTTTCCAAAGTGGACACGAAAAATGCCACACCATATTTGTGTTGTATCATGATGCCATGCCCAATTTCTTGAAATTTATGTGAGTTTTAGATTTATTATAGTTTAAACAAATATTCTCAATGTTGCCTCTAGAAGAGAAAAATATATTGAAACCGTGTCTCAAAAAGGAAAAACAAAATCCTATGATGCCATTATGTGCCATGTCATGACACCATGCCAAGTTTCATGAATTTCTAATGAGTTTTTCATTTATATGATTTTAAAACCCAAGTTTCTCAATGATTGTGGTCGGGCCAAATGTTGCGGAACGTTGCATGGGAAACAAAAAAATTCCTACGCACATGAAGACCTATCATGGTGATGTTCATCTATGAGAGGGAGATCGGATCCACATACCCATATAGGTCGCTAAGCGGGAAGCGATAAGAAAAGTGGCTGATGTAGTGGAACCGCTTCGTGATTCAAATCACCGTTGTCCCACGATCCGTCCCGATCTAGCAACAAACGGATGGCACCTCCGCATTCATCACACGTACAGCTCGATGACGATCTCCGCCTTCTTGATCTAGCAAGAAAGACGGGGAAGTAAATGAGTTCTCTGGCAGCGTGCCAGTGCGCCGGTGATGGTGATGATCTATTCCTGCAGGGGCTCCGCCCGAGCTCCGCAGAAAACCGATCTAGAGGTAGAACTACGAAGTAGTGGTTTAGGGTTGCACGTGGGAAAGTTGTGTCTCAAAAACCCTAAAACCTCTAGTACATATAGGAGGAGGGGAGGGGCTAGCCTTGGGGCTCAAGGGAGCCCCTAGGGCGTCGGCCGAAGTGGGAGAGGAGGGACTCCAACGCCAACTCGGTTTGGGGAAGGAGGAGTCCCTTCCTTCCTTTCCACCTCCCTATTTTTATCTCTTTGTTTTTTCCCTAAGCCGAAATTAGGTTCTTTCCCGGGTAGGTGGACCCCTCCGGGTAAAAACCCAAAGCCCATTCGTCACCCCCGGTACAGTGCCGGTAATGCGTGAAATCTTTCCGGAGGCCAAATGAAACAATCCTATATATCAATCTTCGTTTCCGGATCATTCCGTAAACCCTTGTGATGTGTGTGATCTCATCCGGGACTCCGAACAAACCTTCGGTCACCAATGCCTATAACTCAACTATACTGAAACATCACCGGACCTTAAGTGTGCAGACCCTGCGGGTTCGAGAACTATGTAGACATGACCTGAGACACTCCCCGGTCAATATCCAACAGCGGGACCTGGATGTCCATATTGGATCCTACATATTATACGAAGATCTTATCGATTGAACCTCTGTGCCAAGGATTCATATAATCCCGTATACCATTCCCTTTGTCCTTCGATATGTTACTTGCCCGAGATTTAATCGTCGGTATCCCTATACCTATTTCAATCTCATTACCGGCAAGTCTCTTTACTCGTTCCGTCATACAAGATCCCGTGACCAACACTTTAGCCACATTGCTTGCAAGGCTTATATGTGATGTTGTATTACCGAGTGGGCCCCGAGATACCTGTCCGTCACACGGAGTGACAAATCCTAGTCTTGACACACACAAGGTATTCCTCCGGTGTCAGTGAGTTACATGATCTCATGGTCATAGGAATGAATACTTGACACGCAGAAAACAATAGCAACAAAATGACACGATCACATGCTACATTCATAGTTGGGGTCTTGTCCATCACATCATTCCCCCAATGATGTGATCCAGTCATCAAGTGATAACACTTGCATATGGTCAGAAAACCTTAACCATACTTGATCAACTGGCTAGTCAACTAGAGGCTTACTAGGGACATATTTTTGTCTATATATCCACACATGCATTTATGTTTTCATTCAATACAATTATAGCATGGATAATAAACGATTATCTTGTAACAGGAAATATAATAATAACTATTTTATCATTATCTCTAGGGCATATTTCCAACAGTCACCCACTTGCACTAGAGTCAATAATCGAGTCTCACATCGCTATGGGATTTACATTGGAATGAATCTAACACCCATACAGTTCTGGTGTTGATCATGCTTCACTCGTGGAAGAGGTTTAGTCAGCGGATCTGCAACATTCAGACATGTGTGCACTTTGCAAATATTTACGTCCTCTCCTTCGACATAGTCGCGGATGAGGTTGAAGCGTCCTTTGATGTGTCTGGTCTTCTTGTGAAACCTTGGTTCCTTGGCTATAGCAATGGCACCAGTGTTGTCACAGATCAGACCTATTGGATTTCTTGCGGTCGGCACAACTCCAAGATCCATCATAAACTCCTTCATCCAAACACCCTCCTTCGCCGCCTTCAGGGCAGCCACGTACTCCGCTTCACATGTAGAATCTGCTACAACGCTTTGCTTGGAACTGCACCAGCTTACCGCACCCCCGTTGACAATAAATATGTATCTGGTTTGAGACTTAGAGTCATCCAGATCAGTGTCAAAGCTTGCATCGATGTAACCCTTTATGATGAGCTCTTCCTCACCTCCATAAACGAGAAACATTTCCTTAGTCCTTCTCAGGTAATTCAGAATATTCTTGACTGCCGCCCAGTGTTCCACTCCTGGATCACTTTGGAACATGTCTGCCATACTTATGGCCAGGTTGACGTCCGGTTTTGTGCACAGCATTGTATACATGATACACCCTATGGTTGAAGCATAGGGGACGATACTTACATTTTCTCTATCTTCCGTAGTTACTCGACACTGATTCCTTCTCAACTTTATACCCTGTAACACTGGCAAGAACACCTTCTTGGATTGCCCCATTTTGAACTTCTTCAAAACTTTATCAAGGTATGTGCTTTGTGAAAGTCCTATTAGGCGCCTCGATCTATCTCTATAGATCTTAATGCCTAATATGTAAGCAGCTTCTCCTAGGTCTTTCATTGAAAAACATTTGTTCAAGTAATCATTTACGCTCTCTAAAAACTCCACATTGTTTCCAATCAGCAATATCTCATCCACATATAATATTAGAAACGCTATAGAGCTCCCGCTCACTTTCTTGTATATACAAGATTCTCCAACAACTTGTATAAACCCAACCGCCTTGATCACCTCATCAAAGCGTTTATTCCAACTCCGAGATGCTTGCACCAGTCCATAAATGGATCGTTGGAGCTTGCATACTTTGTTAGCATTCTTTGCATCGACAAAACCTTTGGGTTGCATCATATACAACTCTTCCTTAAGAAAACCATTAAGGAACGTCGTTTTGACATCCATCTGCCAGATTTCATAATTGAAAAATTCAGCTATTGCTAACATGATTCGGACGTACTTAAGCACCGCTACGAGTGAGAATGTCTCATCGTAGTCAACTCCTTGAACTTGCGAAAAACCCTTTGCCGCAAGTCGAGCTTTATGAACGGTCACATTACCATCCACGTTCGTCTTCTACTTAAAGATCCATTTGTTCTGAATATCCTTGCGACCTTCAGGTAATAGTTCCAAAGTCCACACTTTGTTTTCATACGTAGATCCTATCTCGGACTTCATGGCCTCTAACCATTTGTTGGAATCTGGGCCCACTATTGCTTCTTCATAATTCGCAGGCTCATTGTTGTCTAATAACAGGGTAGATAAGACAGGATTCCCGTACCACTCGGGAGCAGTACGTGATCTTGTCGACCTGCGAGTTCTGATAGTAACTTGATCCAAAGCTTCATGATCATCACCATTAGCTTCCTCCTCAACCGGTGTTGCCTCGACAGAGATTTCCCTCTACCCTGCGCCACCATCTAGAGGGAGCAGAGGTTCGAAAACCTAATCAAGTTCTATCTTCCTCCCAATCAATTCTTTCGAGAGAAACTCTTTCTCAAGAAAAACTCCGTTCTTAGCAACAAACACGTTGCCCTCGGATGTGAGATAGAAGGTGTACCCAACTGTCTCTTTTGGGTAACCTATGAAGATGCACTTTTCCGCTTTGGGTTCCAGCTTTTCAGGCTGAATCTTTTTGACATAAGCATCGCATCCCCAAACTTTAAGAAACGAGAACTTTGGATTCTTGCCATACCATATCACATATGGTGTCGTCTCAACGGATTTTGATGGTGCCCTATTTAAAGTGAATGCAGTTGTCTCTAATGCATAACCCCAAAACGGTAATGGCAAATCGGTAAGAGACATCATAGATCGCACCATATCTAACAAAGTACGATTACGACGTTCGGACACACCATTACGGTGTGGTGTTCCAACGGTGCCAACTGTGAAACAATTCCACATTGTTTGGCTATAGCAATGGCACCAGTGTTGTCACAGATCAGAGTTATTGGATTTAGTGCGCTCAGCACAACTCCAAGATCCGTCATGAACTGCTTCATCCAGACACCCTCCTTTGTCGCCTTCAAGGCAGCCATGTACTCCGCTTCACATGTAGAATCTGCTACGACGCTTTGCTTGGAACTGCACCAGCTTACCGCACCCCCATTGACAATAAATACGTATCCGGTTCGAGACTTAGAGTCATCCAGATCAGTGTCAAAGCTTGCATCGACGTAATCCTTTACGACGAGCTCTTCGTCACCTCCATAAACAAGAAACATTTCCTTAGTCCTTTTCAGGTACTTTAGAATATTCTTAACCGCCGCCCAGTGTTCCACTCCTGGATCACTTTGAAACCTGTCTGCCATACTTATGGCCAGGTTGACGTCCGGTCTTGTGCCCAGCATTGGATACATGATAGACCCTATGGCTGAAGCATAGGGGACGATAGTCATATTTTCGCTATCTTCCGCAGTTACTGGACACTGAGTCCTTCTCAACTTTATACCCTGTAACACTTGCAAGAACCCCTTCTTGGATTGCTCCATTTTGAACTTCTTTAAAACTTTATCAAGGTATGTGCTTTGTGAAAGTCCTATTAGGTGCCTCGATCTATCTCTATAGATCTTAATGCCTAATATGTAAGCAGCTTCTCCTAGGTCTTTCATTGAAAAACATTTGTTCAAGTAATCCTTTACGCTCTCTAAAAACTCCACATTGTTTCCAATCAGCAATATGTCATCCACATATAATATTAGAAACGCTACAGAGCTCCCGCTCACTTTCTTGTATATACAAGATTCTCCAACAACTTGTATAAACCCAAACGCCTTGATCACCTCATCAAAGCGTTTATTCCAACTCCGAGATGCTTGCACCAGTCCATAAATGGATCGTTGGAGCTTGCATACTTTGTTAGCATTCTTTGGATCGACAAAACCTTCGGGTTGCATCATATACAACTCTTCCTTAAGAAATCCATTAAGGAACGCCGTTTTGACATCCATCTGCCAGATTTCATAATTGAAAAATGCAGCTATTGCTAACATGATTCGGACGGACTTAAGCATCTCTACCGGTGAGAATGTCTCATCTAGTCAACTCCTTGAACTTGCGAAAAACCCTTTGCCACAAGTCGAGCTTTATAAACTGTCACATTATAGTCCACGTATGTCTTCTTCTTAAAGATCCATATGTTCTGAATATCCTTGCGACCTTCAGGTAATAATTCCAAAGTCCACACTTTGTTTTCATACATAGATCCTATCTCGGACTTCATGGCCTCTAACCATTTGGTGGAATCTGGGCCCACCATTGCTTCTTCATAATTCGCAGGCTCATTGTTGTCTAATAACAGGATAGATAAGACAGGATTCCCGTACCACTCAGGAGCAGTACGTGATCTTGTCAACCTGCGAGGTTTGATAGTAACTTGATCTGAAGCTTCATGATCATCATCATTAGCTTCCTCATCAACCGGTGTTTCCTCGACAGAGATTTCCCTCTGCCCTACGCCACCATCTAGAGGGAGCAGAGGTTCCAAAACCTCATCAAGTTCTATCTTCCTCCCAATCAATTCTTTTGAGAGAAACTCTTTCTCAAGAAAAACTCTGTTCTTAGCAACAAACACTTTGCCCTCGGATCTGAGATAGAAGGTGTACCCAACTGTCTCTTTTTGGTAACCTATGAAGACACACTTTTCCGCTTTGGGTTCCAGCTTTTCAGGATGAAGCTTTTTGACATAAGCATCGCATCCCCAAACTTTAAGAATTGACAACTTTGGCTTCTTGCCATACCATAGCTCATATGGTGTCGTCTCAACGGATTTTGATGGTGCCCTATTTAAAGTGAATGCAGCTCTCTCTAATGCATAACCCCAAAAGGATAATGGCAAATCGGTAAGAGACCTCATAGATCGCACCATATCTAACAAAGTACGATTACGACGTTCGGACACACCATTACGGTGTGGTGTTCCAAGCGGTGCCAACTGTGAAACAATTCCACATTGTCTTAAGTGAGCACCAAACTCGAAACTCAGATATTCACCCCCTCGATCAGATAGTAGGAACTTGATCGTCTTGCTACGATGATTTTCAACTTCACTCTAAAATTGTTTGAATTTTTCAAACGTTTGAGACTTGTGCTTCATCATGTAGATATATCCATACCTACTCAAATCATCAGTGAAGATGAGAAAATAACGATATCCGCCGCGCGCCTCCACACTTATCGGCCCGCACACATCAGTATGTATGATTTCCAACTAGTCACTTGCATGCTCCATTGTTCCGGACAACGGAGTCTTAGTCATCTTGCCCATGAGTCATGGTTCGCACGTGTCAAGTGATTCGAAATCAAGTGACTCCAAAAGTCCATCAGCATGCAGTTTCTTCATGTGCTTTACACCAATATGACCTAAGCGGAAGTGCCACAAAAAGGTGGAGCTATCATTGTTAACTCTACATCTTTTGGTCTCAATGTTATGGATATGTGTGTCATCACAATCAAGATTCAATATGAACAAACCCCTCACATTGGGTGCATGACCATAAAAGATATTACTCATAAAAATAGAAAAAAACCATTATTCTCTGACTTAAATGAGTAACCGTCTCGCAATAAACAAGATCCAGATATAATGTTCATGCTTAATGCACGCACTAAATAACAATTATTTAAGTTCATAACTAATCCTGATGGTAACAGAAGTGAGACCGTGTCGACGGTGATTGCATTAACCTTGGAACCATTTCCCACGTGCATCATCACTTCATCCTTCGCCAGCTTTCGTTTATTCTGCATTTCCTGCTTCGAGTTGCAAATATGAGCAACAGAACCAGTATCAAATACCCAAGCACTACTACGAGAGTTGGTTAGGTACACATCAATAAGATGTATATCACATATACCTGGTTTGGCGTTGGCCGCCTTCTTATCAGCCAAATACTTGGGGCAGTTGCGCTTCCAGTGACCCATCCCCTTGCAATAATAGCACTCAGTTTCCGTCTTAGGTCCATCCTTGGGTTTCTTCGTCGGAGGAGCAACATCTTTGCCGCTCTTCTTGGAGTTACCCTTCTTGCCTTTGCCGCTTTTCTTGAAACTAGTGGTCTTATTCACCACCAATACTTGATGTTCTTTCTGGATTTCTGACTCTGCGACTTTCAGCATCGCGAATAACTCGTCGGGTGACTTATTCATCCCATGCATGTTATAGCTCAACACAAAGCTCTTGTAGCTAGGTGGCAGTGTTGAAGAATTCTGTCAGTGATAGCCTCTTGCGGGAGTTCAACCCCCAGCTCAGCTAGACGGTTTGAGTACCCATACATTTTGAGCAGATGTTCACTGACAGACGAATTCTCCTCCATTTTTCAAGCATAGAGTGTATCGGAGGTCTCATACCTCTTGATCCGGGCATTCTTCTGAAAGATAAACTTCAACTCCTGGAACATCTCATATGCTCCATGATGTTCAAAGCGTCGTTGAAGTCCCGGTTCTAAGCCATACAAGACTGCACATTGAACTACTGAGTAGTCCTCCTTACGTGCTTTCCAAGCGTTCAAAACATCTTGATCAGACGTAGCGGGTGGTTCATCTCCTAGCGCTGCATCAAGGACATAGTTATTTTTCCCGTCTTGTAGGATGAGCCTCAGATTACGAGCCCAGACTACAAAGTTGCTACCATCATCTTTCAGCTTAGCTTTCTCTAGGAACGTATTGCAATTTAGGGTTGCTAGTGCATGAGCCATTGATCTACAACATAAAATATTGCAAAGTGTACATAGACTATGTTCAAGACAATTAGAGTTCAGCAAATCATATTACTAATAAACTCCCACTCAAATAGACATCCGTCTAGTTATTTGAGTGTGGCATGATCCAAATTCACTAACTCAAGTCCGATCATCACGTGAGTTGAGTGTAGTTTCAGTGGTAAACATCTCTATGCTAATCATATAAACTATATGGTTTATACTCGACCTTTCGGTCTCTTGTGTTCCGAGGCCATGGCTGTACATGCTAGGCTTGTGAAGTTTAACCCGAGTGTTCTGCGTGTGCAACTGTTTTGCACCCGTTGTATGTGAATGTTGAGTCTATCACACCCGATCATCACGTGGTGTCTCGAAACGACGAACTGTCGCAACGGTGCACAGTCGGGGAGAACACAATTTTATCTTGAAATTTAGTGAGGGATCACCTTATAATGCTACCGTCGTTCTAACCAAGATAAGGTGCATAAAAGGATTAACATCACATGCAACTCATAAGTGACATGATATGGCCATGATCTTGTAATTCTTGATCTCGATCACCAAAGCACCGGCATGATCTTCGTCGTCACCAGCGCCACACCATGATCTCCATCATCATGATCTCCTTCATCGTGCCTCCATTGAGGTTGTCGTGCTATCTATGCTATTACTACTAAAGCTACAACCTAGCAATATAGTAAACGCATCTGCAAACACAAACATTAGTTTAAGGACGACCTTATGGCTCCTGTCGTTGTCACAGCATCGATGTGCAAGTCGATATTTAACTATTACAACATGATCATCTCATACATCCAATATATCACATCATGTCATTGGCCATATCACAACACATGCATACCCTGCAAAAACAAGTTAGACGTCCTCTAATTTGTTGTTGCGTGTTTTACGTATGTGGCTGCTATGGGTATCTAGTATGATAGCATCTTACTTACTCAAAACCACAACAAAGATGTGCAAATTGCTATTTAACCTCTCTCCAAGGACTGCCTCGGTCAAAACCAATTCAACAAAAGTTGAAGAAACAAACACCAGCCAATCATCTTTATGCAACAAGTTGCATGTTAGTCGATGAAACTTGTCTCTCGTAAGCATACGAGTAATGTTTGTCCGGGCTGCTTCAATTCAACAATACTGCCGAATTGAGAAAAGACTAAGGAGGGCAGAAAATCGAACATCAACACCCACAAAAACTTTTGTGTTCTAGTCGAGATTACATTTACACATGAACCTAGCTCATGATGCCACTGTTGGGGAACGTTGCATGGGAAACAAAAAAAATCCTACGCACACGAAGACCTATCATGGTGATGTTCATCTATGAGAGGGAGATCGGATACACATACCCTTGTAGATCGTTAAGCGGGAAGCGTTAAGAAACGCGGTTGATGTAGTGGAACAGCTTCGTGATTCAAATCACCATCGTCCCATGATCCGTCCCGATCTAGCACCGAACGAACGACACCTCCGCGTTCAGCACACGTACAGCTCGATGACGATCTCCGCCTTCTTCATCCAGCAAGAGAGACGAGAAAGTAGATGAGTTCTCCGGCAACGTGACGGCGCGCTGTTGATGGTGATGATCTATTCCTGCAGGGCTCCGCCCGAGCTCCGCAGAAAACCGATCTAGAGGAAGAACTACGAAGTAGAGATTTAGGGTTGCACGTGGCAAAGTTGTGTCTCAAAAAACCTAAAACCTCTAGTATATATAGGAGGAGGGGAGGGGCTATCCTTGGGGCTCAAGGGAGCCCCTAGGGCGTCGGCTGATGTGGTAGAGGAGGGACTCCAACTCCAATTCGGTTTGGGGAAGGAGGAGTCCCTTCCTTCCTTCCCACCTCCCTCTTTTTTTTCTCCTTTGTTTTCTCCCTTAGCCGAAATAATTCACTTGGGCTGGCCTCACCAGCCCACCAAGGGCTGGTGGGCCACCCATGGGCTATTAGATTCTCTCTCGGGCGGGTGGCCCCCTCCCGGTAAAAACCCGTAACCCATTCGTCACTCCCGGTACACTGTCGGTAATGCCAAAAATCATTCCAGAGGCCATATGAAACAATCCTATATATCAATCTTCGTTTCTGGACCATACCGGAAGCCCTTGTGATGTCCGTGATCTCATTCGGGACTCCGAACAAACCTTCTGTCACCAACACCTATAACTCAACTATACCGAAACATCACCGAACCTTAAGTGTGCAGACCCTGCGGGTTCGAGAACTATGCAGACATGACCTGAGACAATCCTCGGTCAGTATCCAACAGCGGGACATGGATGTCCACATTGGATCCTACATATTCTACGAAGATCTTATCGGTTGAACCTCTGTGCCAAGGATTCATATAATCACGTATACCATTCCCTTTGTCCTTCGATATGTTACTTGCCCGAGATTTGATCTTCGGTATCCCTATACCTATTTCAATCTATTACCGGCAAGTCTCTTTACTCGTTCCGTAATACAACATCATGTGACCAACACTTTAGCCACATTGCTTGCAAGGCTTATATGTGACGTTGTATTACCGAGTGGGCCCCGAGATACCTCTCCGTCACACGGAGTGACAAATCTGAGTCTTGATCCATGCTAACTCAACGGACACCTTCGGAGATATCTCTAGAGCACCTTTATAGTCACCCAATAATATTGCGACGTTTGATACACACAAGGTATTCCTCCGGTGTCAGTGAGTTACATGATCTCATGGTCATAGGAATGAATACTTGACACGCAGAAAACAATAGCAACAAAATGACACGATCACATGCTATGTTCATAGCTTGTGTCTTGTCCATCACATCAGTCTCCCAATGACGTGTTCCAGTCATCAAGTGACAACACTTGCATATGGTCAGAAAACCTTAACCATCCTTGATCAACTGGCTAGTCAACTAGAGGCTTACTAGGGACATAGTTTTGTCTATATATCCACACATGCATTTATGTTTTCATTCAATACAATTATAGCATGGATAATAAACGATTATCTTGTAACAGGAAATATTATAATAACAATTTTATCATTGCCTCTAGGGCATATTTCCAACACCAAAAACCTTTGATGTTTGAAATTCATTTCCATTTCTTTGCACGAGACCTAAAGATGTAGCCATGTACACTTATATGATTTTTCTAACCCACCTTGATGCACTAGACCTTGTGACTGTAGTTGAAATTTGAATTATGCACATTAAATGTCTATGAAACTCAATTAATGTATAAAAAGGCAAAACAAATTGTGGATATGATTCAATATTTTAGCATAACGCTCCTACTCGTGTATGTTACCTCTAGGAAAAGTTCAACGCAACAAGAATCAGCAGTCATTTCACCAACATAATGGCATGTCACGTGTGTTCCCCATCGGAACCACAAAGTCTTCCCGTGAGAAGGTCCAGTTTGTAACGGGATTGTGCAAAAATTTGTCCCAAATTGCTCAATTTTGTTACCATGGCACATATGTGCCATGTCATGACATCATGCCAAGTTTCGTGAATTTTTGACGAGTTTTTGATTTACATGAGTTTAAAACCCAAGTATCTTAATGTTTGTCTGGATAAGTCAAGACCCTTGAAATGTTTGAAATACATTATCATTTCTTGCATGGGACCTGAAGATGCAACCATGTACACTTATATGATTTTTTATCCCATTTTGACGAACTAGATCTTGTGATTGTAGTTCAAATTTGAATTATGCACATTAAATGCCTATAAAACATAAAAAATGTATAAAAAGGCCAAACGAAACGTGTACAATTCCATATTTTAGCACGACACACCTGTTGGTCTATGTTTGATCTATAAATTTTACAAGGCGAGAAGAGTAAGCGGATGCCATTTCGCCCATGTAAGATGACGCGTTCCATATCGAAACCAGAAAGAGCTTCCCATGAGAAGCTCTAGTTTGTAAGGGGCGTGTGCCAAAACTTGAGCCAAGTTTTTTACCAAGCCATATACGAGCCATGTCATGACATCATGCCAAGTTTCATGAATTTCTCACGAGTTTATGATTTACATGAATTTTTAAAAGCTTCTCATTTCTTGCATGGGCCCTCTATAGATGCACTCATGGACAATTATATGTTTTTTCGACCCATTTTGATGCACCGGACCTTGTGATCATATTTAAAATTTGAATGATCCACATTAAATGCCTATAAAGCTCAATTAATGTATAAATATGAAAATGAAGCCTCAATAATTCTATATTTTAGCAAGACAAACTCATTAGTCTGTGTTGCCTCGACAAAAATTTTAAGGCGAGAAGATGAGTGGATGTTATTTTGCCCACATAGCTAATGTGATGTGTTCCCTATCGGAACCACAAAGCTTCCCATGATAATCTCCGGTTGTAAGGGGATTGTGCCAAAACTTGTACCAAATTGACAAAAAAAATACCATGACAGATATGTGCCATGTCATGACTACATCCCAAGTTTCATGAATTTTTGACTTGTTTTGTATTTATTGTAAATTAAAACAAAGTTTGTCAATGTTTGCGGCCAAGCCAAGACCCCCGAGATGTTTGAAATTCATTCCCATTTCTTTCTTGTGACATAAAAGATGAAGCCATGGACACTTATATGATTTTCAACCCATTATGATGCACTGGAGCTCATGAGTGTAGTTCAAAATTGAATTATACAAATTAAATGTCTAGAAAACTCCATGAATTTATAAAAAAATGTTCAACCGAACCCTTAATAATTTCATATTTTATCACCACACCACTATTGGTCTGTGTTCATTGCAAATAAATCTTATTATAATCCAAACACCGTCTTTTGCCGAAGTAACTTCATTTTTTGTTTTAAAAACAATATGAAAATCAAGTATATCGCAAATAGTTCATGTCCATGAATCGTTTGTGATGCAGTCCAAAATATCTTGGGCCAATCCTCTTACATGGTTTAGGCCGGAAGCTTCGTCAACTACAGTCCTTCACCGACTAGTTTACTGCATTGCCACCTCAATAGCATTTTCAGGTTCAATCGTCGTTGGTGAAAAATGGGGACATGGATCCTCGTCGTGAGGGGAAATTCGGCAACCCACTCCGGCCCGAGCAAGGCCGCATCATCCATGATCACGCTCTCAACATGCTTGAACGCGGTCACTACCTCTAAGAGGGCGGCTGCATAGCCGAAATGGCAGTTGCTGCAGCTGAGAGGGCGAAAGCAACAACCGCGAAGGGGGTAGCAAATGGCGAGAACAACACATCAGCTCTTAGTTTCTCGGCGGCCGTCATAGTCCTCATGGCGGACACCCATGCCCATCTCGAGGCTGCCCACACCCACCTCTTGTCGGTCACTCCTCAAATCACAGCGGCCTTTGATACGTCTCCGACGCATCTATTATCTTTATTGTTCCATGATGATATATTATCATTTTAGAATAGTTCTGGGGTATTTATTGACCAGTTTATATTATTTTTGAGCACTAACCTATTGACCCAATGCCCAGTGCAAGTTCATGTTTCCTGCATGTTTTTTACTTTTCAGGTTTTCCATACCAAACAAATCCCAATTGACCTGAAATTTTTTGGTGATTTTTTATGGACCAAAAGAAGACCGAGGGGTATTGGAATAAGGCTGGAGGATGTTTGAGTGGCCCACAAGCCAATAGGGCGCAGCCTGGGTGGGCACCCTGATGGCTTGTGCCTGCCTCGTGGCCCTCCCGACTCTGTTCTCAGGCTAGTAAATTCTCTTATTCCCTATAAATACGATACGGAGTCCCAAAACACTTTTTACACCGCTTCAAGTCTTTGTTCCGACGAGAGGCCATCTGGAGCTCCGTTATGGTACCCCGTCGGAGGGGGCGATCACGGAGGGCCTCTTCATCAACCTTGCTGACCTCACGATGATGTCTGAGTAGTTCACCACAGACCTACGGGTCCATGGCCAGTACCTAGATGGAAACCTCTCCCTCTTTGATCTTGAATACAATGATCATCGCATCTTCGCTTTGACCCACATGATGTAATTCCTTTTGTGTAGTGCGTTTCTTGGGATCCGATGAATTGTGGGTTTATGTTCAGATTATTCATGATAAATATTTGAGTCTTCTCTGAATACTTATATGATTCTTATGTGCATGATTATGATAGCTTCGTAATTGTCTTCGATATCTTGAAATAGTTTGGCCAAATAGATTGATATTTCTTCGGTGATAGAGGTGTGTTGTAGTATGTTCAACCTGGCAAATTTCTATATCCCAGTGACAGAAGGGGACAAGATATGTCTTTGTGCTACTACTACTAAGGATTAAACGATGGGGTTTATTCATGTTGCTTGAGTTTACTTTGTCTACATCATGTCATTGTTCTCCATGAATTACTTTGTTTTACTTAATACTCTAGATGCATGGTGGATAGCGGTCGATGAGTGGAATAATAGTAATAGGTCCAGGTAGGAGTCGGCCTATTTTTTATGGACGTGATGCCTATATACACATGATCATTGTCGTGAATATCGCATAACTATCCACTTTTCTATCAATTGCCCAACAGTAATTTGTTTACCCATCGAATGCTATTTTTTCAGGAGAGATGCCATTAGGGAAAACTATAGCCCTGAGGTCTATTCACAACATATTGATAAAACATTCAATACCTTGCTGCCATTTACTGGTTTTTATTTTATCTTGCTATCTACAATTATCTACACACCTCACTCGCTTGCAAATAACAAAAGCAAGAGGATTGACAACCCTCTTGCCCGCGTTGGGTGCAAGTTGTTTGTTCTTTTGTGTGGAACTGCTGAAGATGTTTGTGTTTGATATTCATATTGGTTCGATAAACCTTGGCTTCATAACTGAGGGAAATACTTACCCACATTGTGTTGCGATAACATGTTCCTCTTTACGGAAAACCCAACGTGGATCACAAGTATCACCTTCTCCAACACAAGTCGATAACCCACGATCAATGAGTTGAGAATCGTTGAATCTGCTCGAGCAGACGACCTTTTATCGGCAGCCTCCCTAGACAAGATGGTAGTAGTCCATGCCCGGACCAAGCCCGCCCACGCCAGGGTCATGGCGGACTTATCCAAAGAGATGGTGGACGAGGGTTGAGAGATGCTGGTGGAGTATGTGGTGATGGACGCCATGGAGCTCCTAACCCCGGAGGTCATCGAGCTCCAAAAAATTCCATCGTATCCCCATCTTCTCTTCCAAATGAAAATGAGAAAAATTTCCACATTCAGTCTCATCACAAATGGGGTGAACTATAGGATTCGTTCGTGACGTTGGATATTGCACACAGTTCAGATAAAATTATTGTGTCCTATGTGACTGCATGTGTGTGTTTCTCGCCACACCGAACAAAATTTTTGGGTTGTCGTGCAAATATCTACCTCCCCCACCCCTTGTAACAGACAAAAGCCACATTTCCCCTACTTCCCCCTTCCTTTCCAAAGTTCAAACCCTCACTGCTTGCTTGCAGCTCCGCCTCCTTGCCGACGACGCTCCTTCCTGCTACTCGACCTCCTCCATCTAGTCAAGTAATCCACACCTTCCTCGTACCCCTCCCGCTCCACCCCTCCTCCTCAATCCCACATGGCCCGACCGCCAGCGAAACACCTTCCACCCAAATCACCGCCCCATCCTCCAAATAATTGATGCTAAAAGCCATGGTGCATATAGTATAGCCAACATGTCAGGGGGACAACCCCAACGTAGCCTCATCTCCCTTCATGCATGTTTTTTAAAACATCGGGGTCGGCTCGGCCCCTCGAGCGCCGGCTCGAGCGGGTCAGATCCGGTTGGCTCAGCTGACTCGTGACTAGACCATCGTCCCTCCAACTCCGGGCGACACGCCAGCTAGCGGGCCCCCTCCTGCCAGTCATCGGCCCATATGACAAGACTCGTCCCCTTCGACGGGACGAGACATAAGACCACCCACTCAATGGCGCCATACTCGCATGGCTACAGTGGAGCCAGCGGTACCATCGATCTTTGTCGATAGCGACTAGGAAAGGTGGCACTTAGTCTACTCAGTGCTCATCATCGCCTACCTCCTGCCACCCCTCACACGTGGTGGCAGGGGAGTCGGCCGCACCACCAGCTAGAGGCGGGAGCAATGGACGCTTCACTGGACAACCAGTAGTAAGACCGCACCAGAGGTGGGCCCCTCAAGACGGCCACAGAGGCCACTAGCTGGGCCCCACCTACACCAACCATGTATATTTAAGCTAGGGAGGCTGGCCTATAAAGCCCCCCGGCCCTCCCCATGCAACTTTGTCGGCCAATCATCAGCTCACACACCCATCCACGTAGAGAGGAAATGAGAGCAATCTAGCTCCTTCTTCCTCCTCTTGCCAACGACTCGAGGAGCACCATTGTTGCTCCCGTATACCATATAAGAACTTCGGCAGGACTACGGGTCTTACCTCCCATGGAGGCTGCCGAACCTGGGTACATCGCGTGCCACCACCGCATGTTCACAATCCCATTCTGGGAGTCCATTGACACACAATGGCCCCAACCACTCGAGATAAGCCACCCCATGGCATCTGCTGTGACAAAACGATGACAGTTGGCGCCCATCATGGGGCTGTGCGCGGTGTCGGCCGGTGACACACTCTGGGCGGGAGCCCTCGCGACCCCGTCCGAGCACACCATTCGCGGGCTACTCTGCATCCCCGCGACATCCGGTCCCGCAGATGCCGATCCGTCTCACAGCATGGGCCTCGTCCGCCTCGCAGGCAGCGCCGTCGTTCCGCTCGACGTACTATCGAGCGACGGCAATCCCATAGACATTGGCTGCCTCTACGAACTTTTCAGCGAGCTGTGCATCAGCGACTCGCCTGCCTTCAGCAAGTACCCTGATGAGGTACATGCTATCACGGACCCCCTGCCGTCACTCGCCGGCGTGTCCCCCAGCGACATCAGCAATCTTTGTGACCGCTCCCGCCTCTGACGAATACCCCGACATGGTGCCCGACGTCTCCGACCCGTTGCCTGCCCTCAACAACAGTGTTTCAGGCCACACCGGTTGTCTTCACCTCTGCGTTGAGGTGATGGTCATCGGCTCCTCCTCCAGCTTAGGGCGTGCGATGGAAGAAGCGGAGGCAACTGTGGCTGCAGCCCGCGCCGGCCCGTCCGACCCCCCGCGCGCCACCTTGGAAGGACTGTGAACCCCCATCGCACCATCTGCCAACCCGGTCGCTGCCACGGCCGAGCTCGAGGAGGCCTGCAAGCAGTTGTTTGCGGAGGCTACCTCCCTCGCCACCACGCAGCACCGGATGGAGTCCACGCAGCGCGAGTACAATACCGTCTACGGCCTCACCCCAGCTGGCACCGAGAACAGTTAGCGTAGTGAGGTGCGTTAGCGCGGCCGCGTTGTCGCCGACATTCTCGGTGGGAACTTCCCCACGTACTACAGGCCCACGGCCAACCTAAAGGCCAACGGCACCACCATGGACGGCCTGTCCAACTTGGAGGGAGAGGAGCGCATCCTTGAGCTCATCGACATCGCCAACGCCCTCCAAGCCCAGTTCGAGCTGGTCCAGGTCGGCTCCATGTCCCTCCACGTACGCGGCACCAGCGGGCTTGGGCAACTCAGCTAGCATCCCCCCCCCCCCCCCCCCGCGTGCGACTGTAGTCTCCGCGCTAACCGGGGATGAGACGAGCATCGCTGATTCCGTGATAATCAACAGGCAATCATCAGCGCGCGAAACGATCGGCAGGAGACTCGCCATGTCTGTACGGACGCAAGCGCCCCACGTCAGGACGGGGCCGCCACAGCCGGCTCGATGGTGCGGCCTGAGCTCGCCTCCCGTCTAGGCCCCCACGTCCAAGACGAGAACGATGCTCGTCGCCGTCTCGACCGGCTCGCCGAGTCCAACCTCCTGGAGAAGGAAGGGCCGATCGGCTGGGCCTGCTTCGGCCCTTGCATCTGCAAGGAGTCGTTCGCCTCCGGTTTCACGTTGTCGCGCAACACCCCCAAGTACAATGGCTCCGCCAAGCCGGAGGACTGGCTGGTTAACTACACCACTGCAGTCGGCATCGCGAGGAGTAACAAGCGGGTGGCGGTGCGCTACGTGCTGCTCATGTTGCTTGGCTCGGGTCGGACATGGCTCAACAGCCTGCCGACCAATAGCATCAACGCTTGTAACGACTTCAAAGAGGCATTAGTGCGCAACTTCACCGAAACCTACAAGCGCCCGGGTTGTCCCCGCGAGCTCGCCATGTGCGTCCAAGGCCCGGACAAATCCCTGCATGATTACCTCACGCGTTGGCCCGAGATGTGCAATTCCTGCGAAGGAGTGCATGGGGTCCAGGCGATCAAGTACTTCTCCGAGGGCTACCGTGACGGCACCCTACTCAAGCACAAGCTTATGTGCTCCGAGCCGGCCTCCCTGACGGACCTCATGATCAAGGCGGACAAGTACGCCACCGTTGACTCCGACATGCGCGTCAAGGTCGACGCAACCGAAGAGGCTGTGTCGGCTCGTCCTGCAGCCCAGAAGCCGACCGGCGACAATCGGCCCCGATAGAACGACAAACCCAATGGCAAGTACAAGCAACACCAACCAAACTCATGCTAGAACAGTCGGCTAGTGGTGACCATGGAAGAAGAGCAGCCGTCAGGCCAGGGTGCGGCCCAATGGAAGCGCACAGGCAAGTCCACCAGGCTTCCCAAGATCACCTTCGAGCAGATGCACGACGTGCCGTGCAAGATGGACAGCGGCGCGAAGCCGGCCAGGCACACCCTCCGCTAGTGCAGCTTCTCCCACTGGCTGGCTCGGGGTGAGGGCCTTCCGGTTCCTCCCCCTCCAGGTCAGCAGGTTGCAGCTCCAGCGCCTCCACTATGCCGGCTCTGCCTCCCAACGATGGTCGGCTCCTAGACCGCTTACCCGAGCAGGATGGAGCATATTTCGTCTTCACCAGCTAGGACGACGGCAAACATGCCGAGGGCAAGCGCATGCACGACATGAACACCATGGTACCCTTCATCACTTAATACATGCATTGGTCTGAGAAGCCCATCACATGGAACCGAGCAGACCACCCTACAGTGATGCCGAACCTGGGAAACTACGCCCTCGTCCTCAACCCCACCATTGCGTCCGAGAAGCTCACCTGCCAATTCTCGCGGGTGCTGGTCGATGGCGGCAACAACATCAACATTCTCTACCACGACACCCTCCTCAAGCTCGGTCTCAAGGAGAGCCATCTATAGCCGACCTGGACGGTCTCCACGATATCGTGTCGGGGCAGTCTTGCTCCCCCATCGGCAACATCCGACTCGGTGTCCTCTTCGGCACTAAGAGCCACTTTCGTCGTAAGCCAGTGTGGTTTGAGATGGTGGACTTGAGAAGCCCCTACCACGCGGTACTTGGCCATCCAGCTCTGCCAAGTTCATGGCGATCCCCCACTACGCCTACCCCAAGATGAAGATGTCGGGCCCAAAGAGCATCATCACCGTCGACAGGGACTACAATAATTCCATTGAGTGCACCCTAGCCGGCACCTGGCTGGCCTAGTCCCTGGTCATCGCCGAGGAGCGGTGACAGCTCAACCGACTCATGGCCCAGGTCACGGTGCAGCCGGCCATGCTGGTTCCGCCTCGCTAGTCGCCTAACGAGGCAACCTTCGTGCCATCCAAGGACACCAAGCAGGTGCCTCTCGACCCGGCCAACCACAACTAGTGTGTCACCATCACCGCCGGCCTCAACAGCAAATAGGAAGGCGAGCTCGTCGACTTCCTCCTTGAGGACATCTTCGCATGGTCACCCAAAGACATGCCTGGTGCGTCGAGGAAGTTCTCCAAGCACAAGCTCCACGTACGAACCGAGGTCAAGCCAGTGAAACAACCCCTCCACTAATTCTTAGAGGAGAAGCGGCATGTCATCGGTGAAGTGATCGCCTGGCTCCCTATAGTCGGGTTCATCATGGAAGTATTCCAACCGGACTGGCTGGCAAACCCGGTCCTGGTGCTAAAGAATAACAAAACCTAGCACATGTGCATCGACTATGCCAGCCTCAACAACGCATGCCCCAAGCATCTGTTTGCCCTGCCTGGGATCAATTAGGTGATCGATTCTACCACCGGCTGCGACTTGTTGTCCTTCTTGGATGCATACTCCAGCTACCACCAGATCAAGCTTGACCCAGACGGCCGGCTCAAGACCTCCTTCATCACCCCCTTCGGGGCCTACTGCTATGTCACCATGTCGTTTAGCCTGAAGAACACCGGCACCAGCTTCCAACGCTGCATGCAGAAGTGCCTCCTGCCCTAGATCGACAGGAACATGCATGTGTACGTGGATGTCATCGTCATCAAGACCAAGAAGCACTTCATCCTCCTCGAAGATCTCCGGGATAACTTCGGCAACCTGCACGAGTACAAGATCCGGCTCAACCCAGAGAAGTGTGTGTTCAGCGTCCCAACTAGCCATCTCCTTGGTTTATTCGTTTCCGTCCCAAAATCAAAGCCAACCCAAAGAAGATCAAGGCCATCGAGCGCATGTCCATGCCGGCGAGGCTACGAGACGTCCAATGATAACCCACAAGTATAGGGGATCGCAACAGTTTTCGAGGGTAGAGTATTCAAACCAAATTTATTGATTCGACTCAAGGGGAAGCCAAAGAATATTCTCAAGTATTAGCAGTTGAGTTGTCAATTCAACCACACCTGAAAGACTTAGTATCTGCATCAAAGTATCAGTAGCAAGGTAGTATGATAGCAGCAGTAGCAACAGTAACCAGTAGCAGCTGAGTAACAGCAGTAGCAGCAAAGTAACGGTAGCAGCAGTGATAGCAGTAGCACCAAAGTAACATAGCAAGGACCAGTAGTAAAAGACTCGTAGGCATTGGATCGATGATGGATGATTATGTCGGATGTTATTCATCATGCAACAGTTATAACATGGAGAGATATGTAACTAGCTCCAGTTCGTCAATCTAATGTCGGCATGTATTCCATATGGAGTCATACGTGCTTAGGGAAAAGAACTTGCATGACATCTATTGTCCATCCCTCCCGTGGCAGCGGGGTCCTAATGGAAACTACAGGATATTAAGGTTCTCCTTTGAATAAAGAACCGGACCAACGCATTAACACTTGGTGAATACATGAACTCCTCATACTATGGTCATTTCTGGGAGTGGTTCCGACTATTGTCAATCCGAGGTTGCCGGGTCATAACACATAGTAGGTGACTACAACTTGCAAGATAGGATCAAGCACACACATATATTGGTGACAACATAATAGGTTCAGATCTGAAATCATGGCACTCGGGCCCTAGTGACAAGCATTAAGCATGGCAAAGTAGTAGCAACATCAATCTGAGAACATAGTGGATACTAGGGATCAATCCCCGTCAAAACTAACTCGATTACATGATAGATCTCATCCAACCCATCACCGTCCAGCAAGCCTACGATGAGATTACTCAAGAACAGTGAAGAGCATCATGGAATTGGCGATGAAGGAAGGTTGATGATGACGATGGCGACGATCTCCCCTCTCTGGAGCCCAAAACGGACTCCAGATCTGCCCTCCAGATGAAGAACAGGAGGTGGCGGCACCTCTGTATCATAAAACGCGATGAACTCTTCTCCTTGATTTTTTTACGGGCGAGACGGACTAAATAGAGTTGAGATTGGAGGCGGTGGAGTTTTGTGGGGCCCACAAGTCTGCCAGGCGCGGCCAGGGGGGGCCCGCGCCTGGTGGGCTCGTGGGCTCACAGCTCCACCCCTCCGGTTGATTCTTGCGCCAGTATTTCTTATATATAACAAAAGTAATCTCCGTAAATTTTCAGGTTATTCCGAGAACTTTTATTTCTGCGCAAAAACAACACCATGGCAATTCTGCTGAAAACAACGTTAGTCCGGGTTAGTTCCATTCAAATCGTGCAAATTAGAGTCCAAAACAAGGGCAAAAGAGTTCAAAAAAGTAGATACGACAGAGACGTATCAACTCCCACAAGCTTAAAGCCATGCTTGTCCTCAAGCAATTCAGTTGACAAACTAAAAGAGACAAAAGAAAAAAATTACGAACTCTATTTGATCTTGTTGTTGCAACTATGTCTAACTCATAACCAGAATTTCAGCAAGATCACAAGCAAACCACATAACCAAATGAAATCTAGGTCTCACGGTAAACTCATATCAATGGCATAATCAACTAGCGAGCAAATAATAATAAGTCTCAAACGTCAACACTTCAATCAAAACAATCATGAAGCAGTACGAACAGATGGTATCTCGCTAGCTCTTTCTGAGACCGCAAAACATAAATGCAGAGCACCTTCAAAGACCAAGGGCTGACTAAACATTATAATTCATGGCAAAGTAGATCCAGTCACAGTCATACTCAATCACAGTTAAAAGCAAAGCATAAAAATGATAGAGGTGCTCTCTAATTGGTGCTTTTATAAGAAGAAGATGACTCAACAGGAACATAAATAGGCAGGCCCTTTGCAGAGGGAAGCATTGATTTGCAGAGGTGCCAGAGCTCAAGCTTTTAAAATAGAGAAAATAATTTTGGGTGGCATGCTTTCATTGTCAAAGCAATGACTAAGAGTTTTCACCATCTTCCACGCTACACATGCTATAGGCGGTTCCCAAACAGAAAAATAAAGTTTTGACTCCCCCACCACCGATCAATCACACTCCACGACTAGCCGAATCCTTGGGTGTCGTCCATACCAACATCAATCCAGGGGGAGTTTTGTTTGCAATTATCTTTTCGATTTGAGCATGGAACTGGGAATTCCAATTACCGGCCCCTTTCTCGTGAATGATAGTGAATAAACACATATCGAGGATAACACGCCTAGCATGGAAGATACTGATAGCCCCCTGTCACCACATGAGCGGTTCGGGCATGGAAAACAGATTATTTCTTGAAGATTTAGAGAGTGACACATGCAAATTTACTTGGAACAACACGTAGATACCTCACATAGGTAGGTATGGTGGACTCATATGGAACAAATTTGGGTTTATGGAAGTGGATGCACAAGCAGTATTCCCGCTCAGTACAACTGAAGGCTAGCAAAAGACTAGGAAGAGACCAACTAGAGAGCGACAACAGTCATCAAAATGCATTGAGATTAACTAACATTGAGTGCAAGCATGAGTAGGACATAAATCACCATGAACATGAATATCATAGAGGCTATGTTGATTTTTTTTCAACTACATGCGTGAACATGTGCCAAGTCAAGCCCCTTAAATCATTCAAAGGAGGATACCACCCTATCATACTACATCATAGTCATCTCAAAATTCATGTTGGCATCCAAGGCAAACCATTATAAGCTCCTATCTAATTAAGCATGGCATCAGAAAATATGATCTCTAAGTTGTCATTGCAAACATGTTTCTCTCACAACAAAGCTGAATTTGGAATGATGAGCTAGTCATATTTACAAAAATAAAATAGATCGAGTTCATACCAGCTTTTCCAGGCTCAGTCACTTCATCATATATCGTCATTATTGCCTTTCACTTGCATGACCGAACGATGTGAACAATAATAAGAGTGCTCGTGCATTGGACTAAAGCTGGAATCTACAAGCAAACACAAAGGAGAAGACAAAGTAATATGGCTCTATAACAGATAAGTAGATATGCATGCGAGAGCCACTAAACATTGTAACCATGGTCTTCTACCTTGACCCAAAGAAAAAGAAAAATATTTACATGGGAAATCTCCCAACAAGCAAAAGAAGAAAAAGAAAATCTTTTTGGGTTTTCTCAAACTACACAGACACACGAAAAGAAAACGAGAGAAAAAATGAACTAGCATGGATGATACATTGGCAAAGTGTGAACACCGACGAACAAAGTGAAACCATAAGCAAGAATGTAAAGTCGGTGAGAAACACGTACTCCCCCAAGCTTAGGCTTTCGGCCAAAGTTGGTCTACTCCCAAGGAGGGAAATAACCAGCTCCGGGGTACTCCAGAGTGGACTCAGGATGCTACTGCTGTGTGAGCTCCTCTGGCTCCCACTGATAAACTAGCGTCTGGTACTCGACTGGTGGCTCGGGCATGGGCACCTGTGGTTGGGCCAAGCCCCAATATGCGTAGATGTCTGAGGGCATAATAATGTTCCTGCCTGCATGAAGATTGAACAAAGAAGGAGCAGGCAGAGTAATAGTCTCACGAGTACCCTGACTAAATACCAGGTTATAAATCATCCTTCAATTTATATCTCTATCAAGAAAGTCATGGCGAACCATGCTATCATAATGTAGATATCTCTCGGGAACAAGAATCTCTTCTTCCTCGTCCAGTCTAATAGGTATCTTGATACGTCTCCAACGTATCTATAATTTTTTATGGTTTCATGCTATTATCTTGTCAAACTTTGGATGTTTTGCATGCCTTTTATATATTTTTTGGGATTAACTTATTAACTCACTCCAAAGTGATAGTTCCTGTTTTTTCCATGTTTTTGACCCCTTTCAGAGGAGATTTTGAAATGGAGTCCAAAGGAAGCAAATCCCTGAAAAGATTTTTCTGGAACGAAAGAAGATCGGGAAGCTTGGGAGCCAAGGCAGGGGAGCCTCACGGGCCCCACAAGCCCCCACCCCGCGGCCAGGGGGGAGGCCGCGCTATCCAGGCTTGTGGGCCCCCTGGACGCCCTTTTCGCTAGGTCCATCGCCTATATATTCCCATAAATTCCTGAAAAAATCAAGAGATCATCGAAAGTACTTTTCCGCCGCCGCAAGCTTATGTCTCCGCAAGATCCCATCTGGGGCACATTCTGGTGCCCTGCCGGAGGGGGGGATTCAGACACGGAGGGCTTCTCCATCAACACCATGACCTCTCGGATGATGCATGAGTAGTTCACCATAGACCTACGGGTCCATAGTTAGTAACTAGATGGCTTCTTCTCTCTCTCGAATCTTCAATACAAAGTTCTCCATAATCTTCATGGAGATCCATCCGATGTAATCTTCTTTTGCGGTGTGTTTGTCGAGATCCGATGAATTGTGGATTTATGATCAGATTATCTATGAATCTTATTTGAGTTTATTCTGATATCTCTTATGCATGATTTCATATCCTTGTAATTCTCTTTGAGTTGTGGGTTCTGTCTCGCCAACTAGATCTATGATTCTTGCAATGGGAGAAGTGCTTGGTTTTGGGTTCATACCGTGCGGTGACCTCACCAAGTGACAGAAGGGGTAACGAGGCACGCATCATGTTGTTGCCATCAAGGGTAAAAAGATGGGGTTTTCATCATTGGTTTGAGATTATCCCTCTACATCATGTCATCTTGCTTAAAGCATTACTCTGTTCGTCATGAACTCAATACACTAGATGCATGCTGGATAGCGGTCGATGTGTGGATTAATAGTAGTAGATGCAGAAAGTATCGGTCTACTTGTCTCGGAAGTGATGCCTATCTGTATGATCATTGCCTTAGATATCGGCATGACTTTGCGCGGTTCTATCAATTGCTCGACAGTAATTTGCTCACCCACCGTGATACTTGCTATTATGAGAGAAGCCTCTAGTGAACACTATGGCCCCCAGGGTCTACTCCACACCATATTTTCAGACTTACACTTTTTACTTCGTTGCACTTTCCGCCTTCAAATCTCACTTTGCAAACAATCTTGAAGGGATTGACAACCCCTTTGAAGCGTTGGGTGCAAGCTTGTTTGTGTTTGCGCAGGTACTTTGGACTTGACAAGACCCTCCTTCCGGATCGATATCTTGGTTCTCAAACTGAGGGAAATACTTACTGCTCCTGTGCTGCATCACCCTTTCCTCTTCAAGGGAAAAACCAACGCAAGCCCAACCTCTATCAACGTGTCAATTTGGCGCTGTTGTCTGTGGGATAGCAGTAGAATTTCTGGCGCTGTTGCCGGGAGGAAGATCAAGTCAAGAACTCATCCAAGTAGGTGTCGCAAACTCATCTCTTGCATTTACTTTGTTTGCCAGTTGCCTCTCATTTTCCTCTCCCCCACTTCACCAATTTGCCTTTTTCGTTCGCCCTTTTCTCTCGCTTGCTTTCTCCTCGTCTGTGTGGGATAGTCTATCCTGATGGCTAGATCCACCACTTCAAACGATACTCCCGAGAGCAAAGTCCTCAATTTCAAACAAATTGAAGAAGAAAACCTAAAGGACGCTTGGTATAGGATTTGCAACGCTCAGAGTAGATCTACTCATAAGCAATCCACTACCGTCTTGCTTTGCAGTTTTTATGTGGGTGTTTCTCCTTGGAATAGGTATATTCTTGACACCATCGTACGTGGAAATTTCTTGGGTAGCCATACCGTTGATTCTTACGGAGTTGTGATAAATTTGGTAGGCTCACCCCCACTCTTGGTTAATGGAACTACCTTAACTCTGGAACATGCGATGCGTAGGCTGGACGTTATTGAAAATAAAGTTGCTACAATTGAACTCATTGAGAATTTGGATAAAAGGATCCACAATAAAATCACTCAGTATGGATCCAAGGTGGGAATGGTTTTTAAAAATTTAAAGGAGAAGGAACCCATAGTTAACGAAAAGCTAGGTCATGATTCCGCTAGGATTAGCAAACTAGAGGATGTTATAACCAACTTGGGTTCCGCTTTTGCCGCTGTGCAGACTACTCCAAATTTTGCCCACAATAAAATCACCAAGTATGTTTTTGCTCCTAAAAGTATAGGTGAATCTTCTATCAAGAAAGATGAAAACCTTAAGATGATGAGGGCCACTTATGGTTTGAGCACCAAAGACGACGATACGTGATTCTATCGCTTCTATGCCTAGCTAAGGGCGTTAAACAATAGCGCTTGTTGGGAGCCAACCCAATGAATTTATCTTTTTCTTTCTGTTTTGTTGCATCCACACTTTCGTAATTCTGTTGTGATTGTGTTTTTTGTGTTTCTTTTTCGTTTGAGCCAAGCAAAGCCTTTATGACTAGTCTTCGTAATAGTTGTTTGATCCTGCTGGAAAAAGACAGAAACTTTTCGCTCACGAGATTTTTTTTTCATTTTTATTCAGAAAGAGATTTTGAGTTGATTCTTTTTGCTGCTGGTAGATATTCTTTTTTGCCAATCCATCATAATTGTTCATATTTTTTGAGGTACCAGAAGTATACGAAGTATACAGATTGCTATAGACTGGTCTGTTTTTGACAGATTCTGTTTTTGTTGAGTTGGTTGCTTGTTTTGATGAAACTATGGTTAGTATCGGGGGGTAATAGCCATGGAAAAGTGAGAATACAGTAGCCCAACATCAATATAGATAGAATTCAAGTTTTATACAATACCAAAAGAAGTGGTAGTTTGTTTTCTTGTGCTAATGTTATCATGAGTTTATGTTTAAGTTTTGTGTTGTGAAGTTTTCAAGTTTTGGGTGATGTTCTCATGGACGATGAGATATGGAGTGGAAAGAGCTCAAGCTTGGGGATTCCCAAGGCATCCCAAGCCAAATTCAAGGACACCAAAAAGCCTAAGCTTGGGGATGCCCCGGGAAGGCATGCCCTCTTTCGTCTTCAATCCATCGGTAACATTACTTGGAGCTATATTTTATACACCACATGATATGTGTTTTGCTTGGAGCGTCTTGTATCGTAGGAGTCTTTTATTTTTTTTGTGTCACAATCATCCTTGCTACACACCTTTTTGAGAGAGAGAAACATGCACTCATCGTGATTTTGCTAGAATGCTCATAATGCTTCACTTATATCTTTTGAGCTAGATACTTTTGCTCTTGTGCTTCACTTATATCTTTAGAGCACGGCGGTGCGTGATTTTGTAGTTGGCTTATGCTATGAAAGTAGTCCCAAAAGTGCTAGGTACCCAAAGAGGATGCAAAAACCTCCATCATCATGTGCATTGATTAGAAAGAGAAGTTTCGATTCCTCTCGATTAGTTTTGAGACGTGGATTCGGTAATATTGAGAGTTATGTTAGTAGGGTGTTGTGAATCTAGAGATACTTGTGTTGGAGTTAATAATTCACGTAGCATGCACGTATGGTGAACCGCTATGTTAGGAAGTCGGAGCATAATTGAACTATTGATTGTCATCCTTTGTGTGGAGGTCGGGATCACGCGATGGTTTACACCTACCAACCCTTCCCCTCGGAGTATGCGTTTAGCACTTTGTTTCGATTACTAATAAAAACTTTCACAATAAGTATGTGAGTTCTTCATGACTAATGTGAGCCCATGGTATAGATGCACTTTCACATTCCACCATTGCTAGCCTCTCTAGTGCCGCGCAATTCTCGCCGGTGCACAAACCCACCAAATTCCTTCCTCAAAACAGCCACCATATCTACCTACTATGGCATTTTCATAGCCATTCCGAGATACATTGCCATGCAACTCCCACCGCTCCGTCTCATGACTTTTGTCGTCACTCTTATATTGCCATTGCATGATCGTAAGATATCTAGCAAGATGTATCAACGTCATACGCCATGCTAGATCGTTGCACATCCCGGTACACTGCCGGAGGCATTTCCTATGGAGTCATCATCATTGTGATCTTTGAGCTGTGAGTAAATAAAAGTGTGATGATCATCATTATTAGAGCATTGTCCCATGTGAGGAAATAAAAAAAAAGAGGCCGAAGAGCCCAAAAACAGAAAAAAGAGAAAAGAAAAGAAAAGAGAAAAAAGATGCCTAAGTGCCCAAAGGAAAAAAAAGAAAAGAGAGAAAAAGAGAGAAGGGACAATGCTACTATCTTTTTCCACACTTTTGCTTCATGTTAGCACCATGTTCTTCATGATTGAGAGCTTCTTGCTTTGTCACTACCATATGCTAGTGGGAATCTTCATTTTATAACTTGGCTTGTATATTCCAATGATGGGCTTCCTCAAAATTGCCCTAGGTCTTCGTGAGCAAGCAAGTTGGATGCACACCCACTAGTTTTCCTTTTGAGCTTTCACATACTTTTAGCTCTAGTGCATCCTTTGTATGGCAATCCCTACTCATTCACATTGATATCTATTAATGGGCATCTCAATAGCCTATTGATACGTCGAGTTAGTGTGACCATCTCCTCCTTTTTGTCTCACAACCACCACCACACTCTATTCCACCTATAGTGCTATATACATGGCTCGCGCTCATGTATTGCGTGATAGTTATAAAAAGTTTGAGAAAGTAAGAGTGCGAAAACAATTACTTGGCCAATTCCGGGGTTGTGCATGATTTACATTAGTTGTGTGAGGATGATGAAGCATAGCCAGACTATATGATTTTGTAGGGATAACTTTCTTTGGCCTTGTTATTTTGAAAGTTCATGATTACTTTGCTAGTTTGCTTGAAGTATTATTGTTTTCATGTCAATAGCAAACTATTATTTTGAATCTTACGGATCTGAACATTCATGTCACGTGAAAGAAGTTGCAAAGGACAACTATGCTAGGTAGAATTCCACATCAAAAATTCATTCTTTATCACTTCCCTACTCGAGGACGAGCAGGAGTTAAGCTTGGGGATGCTTGATACGTCTCCAACGTATCTATAATTTTTGATGGTTTCATGCTATTATCTTGTCAAGCTTTGGATGTTTTCCATGCCTTTTATATATTTTTTGGGACTAACTTATTAACTCAGTGCCAAGTGCGAGTTCCTGTTTTTTCCATGTTTTTGACCCCTTTGAGAGGAGATTTTGAAACGGAGGCCAAACGGAAGAAAATCCCCGAAAATGTTTTTTCTGGAATGGAAGAAGATCGGGAAGCTTGGGAGCCAAGGCAGGGGAGCCTCAGGGGCCCCACAAGCCCCCACCCCATGGCCAGGGGGGAGGCCGCGCCATCCAGGCTTGTGGGCCCCCTGGACGCCCTTTGCCCTATGTCTTTCGCCTATATATTCCCATAAATTCCAGAAAAAATCAAGAGATCATCGAAAGTACTTTTCCGCTGCCGCAAGCTTCTGTCTCCGCAAGATCCAATCTGGGGCACGTTCTGGTGCCCTGCCGAAGGGGGGGATTCGGACACGGAGGGCTTCTCCATCAACACCATGACCTCTCCGATGATGCGTGAGTAGTTCACCATAGACCTACGAGTCCATAGTTAGTAACTAGCTGGCTTCTTCTCTCTCTTGGATCTTCAATACAAAGTTCTCCACGATCTTCATGGAGATCTATCCGATGTAATCTTCTTTTGTGGTGTGTTGGTCGAGATCCGATGAATTGTGCATTTATGATCAGATTATCTATGAATCTTATTTGAGTTTCTTCTGATCTCTCTTATGCATGATTTCATATCCTTGTAATTCTCTATGCTACATCATGTCATCTTGCTTAAAGCGTTACTCTGTTCGTCATGAACTCAATACAGTAGATGCATGGTGGATAGCGGTCGATGTGTGGAGTAATAGTAGTAGATGCAGAAAGTATCGGTCTACTTGTCTCGGACGAGATGCCTATATGTATGATCATTGCCTTAGATATCGTCATGACTTTGCGCGGTTCTATCAATTGCTCGACAGTAATTTGTTCACCCACCGTAATATTTGCTATTTTGAGAGAAGCCTCTAGTGAACACTATGGCCCCGGGTCTACTCCACACCATATTTTCAGACTTACACTTTTTACTTCGTTGCACTTTCCGCCTTCAGATCTCACTTTGCAAACAATCTTGAAGGGATTGACAACCCCTTTGAAGCGTTGGGTGCACGCTTGTTTTTGTTTGCGCAGGTTCTCTGGACTTGATGAGACCCTCCTTCTGGATCGATACCTTGGTTCTCAAACTGAGGGAAATACTTACTGCTCCTGTGCTGCATCACCCTTTCCTCTTCAAGGGAAAAACCAACGCAAGCCCAGCCTCTGTCAACGTGTCAATTTCTAGCGCTATTGTCTTTGGGATAGCATATCTCAAAATGTCTAGCAAGATGGGTAGCATAGATACCTCCATAGACAACGCCTTTAGAACGATTTGTGTTCAACCATTGAGCTACTATAGCGCCCAAGTTATAAGTTTTGTCGTTATAAAGGGCTTCGCGCAAGACCGCAAGATCTGGGGAGCTAAGGGACCCAGCTTTACCATGGCCAATCAAAGATTCTCCCACAAATAGTGAGAAGTATCGAAGCACCGGGAAATGTATGCTAGCAGCTCTAGCGCAAGACACTCCTCCCTCCTCTCCTACAACAATTGCATCAATGAAAGCCTCCAAGTCTCGTGGACGAGGTTCATGAATATCCCCAACAAAAGGCAATTTGCAAACATTGGAAAAATCCAGGAGTGACATGTGCTGGGGGATATCATATAATTTGAACTCAACCATAGGAGGATTCTTTCTTGGATAGAAGTTAAAGCTTTGCACGAAAATATTAGTGAGGAGGAGGTATTGCGGACACTTATCTTCAACGAAGGCGGTGAGGACTGCGTTCTCCACCAAGTGATAAAAGTCCTCATAAAGTCCGGCGGCGCGTAAGAACACATCGCTTGGCCATTCGCACGCTCGAACTTCTGCAACTCGAGGGACCTGGTACTTGGGCTTCTTCTCACTTCCATCATCCTTGGGGTCACGGCTTGAAGAGCCTCTTAAGAACCTCCTCATCTTTTCCCTTTTCTATCTCTGAAAGTTTCTGAAATTTTAGTGACTCTAAGGAAAAGTGAATAAGGCCCAACGAAACTCGTAGCAACTACTCCCACAAGTGCCTAGAAGCCATATTACGCATCAAAACTACTTGGGACCAGCTAAAATTAGCATGCAAAGCTCAAGAACAGGGTCACCAAGGCTGCAAAAATAAGCGAAGTATAAGGCACTAGAGCAAAAACTAATTGGACCAATGGAGGAGTTAGTTACCAAGGAGTAATTTCCCCCAAAATAGTTCGTAGAATGGTGCTTTAAGCAAGGAGATCGAAAATCCCAGCAAGAAGAGCAAGAACACGGGTTTGAGCTGCGAAACAATTTTTTCTAGAGGGAGGAGAAGCAGATGGGAGCTAGAATGAGTGGAGGGGGTGCACGTGGGCCCCACAAGCCAGGTAGGCGCGGTCAGGGGGGTGCCCGCGCCTCCAGGGCTTGTGGCCCACTGGTGCAGCCCCCAGACTAGCTCTTCGTCTTAGTATTTTTCAAACATTCCAGAAAAAATCATTCTTGATTTTCATGACGTCCAGAGAACTTTATTTTCGGGGTACTTTTCTACGGGACGCTAAAAGCAGAAAACAGGGAAAACTAAACTAAATCTATCATTTTTCTTCTAAGCAACCGAAGGTGAAAGCTTGGAACAGAGGTTTGTGACTCCTCGATTCATCCATCTCATGGTCATCGAAAGAAATCCGTCAATGAGGTTGATCAAGTCTCCTTGACAAACTTTTTCGAATTGCAAAAGAAGACGGAGAATTTTCGAATAGTCACTAGGTTACCTCAATGGGGATATGACTCTCCCCAACAAGCAAATCATACTTCATCTTAATAGGAGGAATAGGGCATTCAAAGCTCCCAATAAGAATCGATGAAGTTTTTTTGATAGCATTGATGCAATGTACTCGATATTGTTTCTTCGGAAAGTGCACCGTATGCTCATTACCGTTGACATGGAAAGTGACATTGCCTTTGTTGCAATCTATAACAGCCCCTGTAGTGTTTAAAAAGGGTCTTCCGAGGATGACCGTCATGGCATCGTCCTCGGGAATATCCAGAATAACAAAGTTTGTTAAGATAGTGACGTTAGCAACCACAACAGGCACATCCTCGCAAATGCCGATAGCGAAAGCAGTTGATTTGTTGGCCATTTGCAGAGATATTTGAGTGGGTGTCAACTTATCCAGTTCAAGTCTACGATAAAGAGAGAGAGGCATAAAACTAACACCGGCTCCAAGATCGCATAAAGCAGTTCTAACATAGTTGCCTTTAATGGAGCAAGGTATAGTGGGCACACCGGGATCACCTAGTTTCTTAGGAGTTCAACCCTTGAAGGTATAATTAGCGAGCATGGTGGAAATCTCAACCTCGGGTATCCTCCTCTTATTAGTCACAATATCCTTCCTATACTTAGCATATGGAGACATTTTGAGCATATCTGTTAGACGCATTTGTAGAAACACAGGTCTCATCATTTCAACAAAGCGCTCAAATCCTCATCATCCTTTTTCTTGGATGGTTTGGGAGGAAAGGGCATGGGTTTCTGAACCCATGGTTCCCTTTCTTTACCATGCTTCCTAGCAGCGAAGTCATTCTTATCGTATCTCTTATTTTTAGGTTGTGGGTTATCAAGATCAACAGGTTCAATCTCCACATCCTTATCATTGCTAGGTTGAGCATCAACATGAACATCACTATTGATATTATCATTAGGCTCATGTTCATTATCAGATTGTGTTTCAGCATCAGAGGCAGAGACATTGTTTGGACTCTCAGGTGTAGCAGCAACAGGGTTGTTATCGTGGAAGTTCATATCATCATTCTTCTTCTTTCTAGGATGACTAGGTGCATCAGTGCTAACTCGTTGAGAATCTTGTTCAATTCTCTTCGGATGACCCTCAGGATACAAAGGTTCCTGGGTCATTCTACTGCCTCTAGTGACGAATCTGACAGAATTGTCATTCAACTCATTGAGCAATTCATTATGAGCTTTAAGTACTTGTTCTACCTGAGTAGTAACCATAGAGGCATGTTTACTCAAGAGCTTAAGTTCATTGACGTTTCTGTCCACACAAGCACTTAAATGACTAAGCATACGAGCATTCTGTTCCAATTGTCTGCTAACATAATCATTGAAACTCTGTTGTTTGGCAACAAAATTATCAAATTCATCCAACCATAAGCTAGCAGGTTTATCAAAAGGAATATCACTCTCATCGAATCTACGCAGAGAATTTACTTCTACTACCTGTGTCGGGTTATCAAGACCATGGATCTCTTCGATAGCTAGTAGATTTTTGACATCTTCAGATTTAATGCCTTTCTCTTTCATAGATTTCTTAGCTTCTTGCATATCTTCAGGACTGAGGAATAGAATACCTCTTTTCTTTGGAGTTGGCTTAGGAGGTGGTTCGGGAATAGTCCAAGCATTCTCATTGCACAAGATATTATTCGATAGGATCTCAGCTTGTTCTACAGTTCGCTCCCTAAAAACACAACCAGCACAACTATCTAGGTGGTCTTTGGAAGCATTGGTAAGTCCATTATAGAAGATATCAAGTATTTCATTCTTCTCAAGAGGGTGATTAAGCAAAGCATTCAGTAGTTGGACGAGCCTCCCCCAAGCTTGTGGGAGACTCTCTTGCTCAACTTGCACAAAGTTGTATATTTCCTGCAAGGCAGCTTGCTTCTTACGGGTAGGGAAATATTTTTCAGAGAAGTAGTAGACCATATCCTGGGGGCTACGCACACAACCAGGAGCAAGAGAAGTGAACCAAGTCTTAGCATTATCCTTTAGCGAGAAAGGAAATAGCTTGAGGATATAGTAGTGGCGGATCTTTTCCTCACTAGTGAATAGGGTGGCTATATCGTGCAGTTTTGTAAGATGTGCTACGTGTTGGGGAACGTCGCATGGGAAACAAAAAATTTCCTACGCGCACGAAGACCTATCATGGTGATGTCCATCTACGAGAGGGGATGAGTGATCTATGTACCCTTGTAGACCGTACAGCAGAAGCGTTAGTGAACGTGGTTGATGTAGTGGAATGTCCTCACGTCCCTCGATCCGCCCCGCGAACAATCCCGAGATCAGTCCCACGATCTAGTACCGAACGGACGGCACCTCCGCGTTCAGCACACGTACAGCTCGACGATGATCTCGGCCTTCTTGATCCAGCAAGAGAGACGGAGAGGTAGAAGAGTTCTCCGGCAGCGTGACGGCGCTCCGGAGGTTGGTGATGACCTTGTCTCAGCAGGGCTCCGCCCGAGCTCCGCAGAAATGCGATCTAGAAGAAAAACCGTGGAGGTATGTGGTCGGGCTGCCGTGGAAAAGTCGTCTCAAATCAGCCCTAAAACCTCCGTATATATAGGTGGGAGAGGGGGGCCTTGCCTTGGGGCTCAAGGAGGCCCAAGGGGGTCGGCCGAGCCAAGGGGGGAAGGTCTCCCCCCCCCCAAACCGAGTTGGACTTGGTTTGGTGGGTGGGAGTCCTTCCTTCCCTTCCCACCTCCTCCTTTTTTTCTCTTTGATTTTTCTTCCAATGCGCATAGGGCCCTTTTGGTGCACCACCCTCAAGGCCTATGGGCTTCCCCGGGGTGGGTTCCCCCCGGTGAACTCCCGGAACCCATTCGTCATTCCCGGTACATTCCCGGTAACTCCGAAAACCTTCCGGTAATCAAATGAGGTCATTCTATATATCAATCTTCGTTTCCGGACCATTCCGAAAACCCTCGTGATGTCCGTGATCTCATCCGGGACTCCGAACAACATTCGGTAACCAACCATATAACTCAAATACGCATAAAACAACGTCAAACCTTAAGTGTGCAGAACCTGCGGGTTCGAGAACTATGTAGACATGACCCGAGAGACTTCTCAGTCAATATCCAATAGCGGGACCTGGATGCCCATATTGGATCCTACATATTCTACGAAGATCTTATCGTTTGAACCTCAGTGTCAAGGATTCATATAATCCCGTATGTCATTCCCTTTGTCCTTCGGTATGTTACTTGCCCGAGATTCGATCGTCAGTATCCGCATACCTATTTCAATCTCGTTTACCGGCAAGTCTCTTTACTCGTTCCGTAATACAAGATCCCGCAACTTACACTAAGTCAAATTGCTTGCAAGGCTTGTGTGTGATGTTGTATTACCGAGTGGGCCCCGAGATACCTCTCCGTCACACGGAGTGACAAATCCCAGTCTTGATCCATACTAACTGAACTAACACCTTCGGAGATACCTGTAGAGCATCTTTATAGTCACCCAGTTACGTTGCGACGTTTGATACACACAAAGTATTCCTCCGGTGTCAGTGAGTTATATGATCTCATGGTCATAGGAACAAATACTTGACACGCAGAAAACAGTAGCAACAAAATGACACGATCAACATTCTACGTCTATTAGTTTGGGTCTAGTCCATCACGTGATTATCCTAATGACGTGATCCAGTTATCAAGCAACAACACCTTGTTCATAATCAGAAGACACTGACTATCTTTGATCAACTGGCTAGCCAACTAGAGGCTTGCTAGGGACAGTGTTTTGTCTATGTATCCACACATGTAAATGAGTCTTCATTCAATAAAATTATAGCATGGATAATAAACGATTATCTTGATACATGAATTATAATAAAAACTATATTTATTATTGCCTCTAGGGCATAATTCCAACAGTCTCCCACTTGCACTAGAGTCAATAATCTAGCCCTCACATCATCATGCGAATTACATTGTAATAAATCTAACACCCATACAGTTCTGGTGTTGATCATGCTTTGGCCGTGGAAGAGGTTTAGTCAGCGGGTCTGCTACATTTAGATCCGTGTGCACTTTGCAAATATTTACGTCCTCCCCTTCGACGTAGTCGCGGATGAGGTTGAAGCGTTGTTTGATGTGTCTGGACTTCTTGTGAAACTGTGGTTCCTTTGCTAAGGCAATGGCACCCGTGTTGTCACAGAACAAGGTTATTGGATTCAGTGCACTTGGCACCTCTCCAAGATCCGTCATGAACTGCTTCATCCAGACACCCTCCTTAGCCGCCTCAGAGGCAGCCATGTACTCCGTTTCACATGTAGAATCTGCTACGTTGCTTTGCTTGGAACTGCACCAGCTTACCGCACCCCCATTAAGAATAAATACGTATCCGGTTAGCGACTTAGAGTCGTCCGGATCTGTGTCAAAGCTTGCATCGACGTAACCTTTTACGGCGAGCTCTTCGTCACCTCCATACACGAGAAACATCTCCTTAGTCCTTTTTAGGTACTTCAGGATATTCTTGACCGTTGTCCAGTGATCCACTCCTAGATTACTCTGGAACCTACCTGCCATACTTATAGCCAGGCTAACGTCCGGTCTAGTGCACAGCATTGCATACATAATAGAGCCTATGGCTGAAGCATAGGGGACGGAGCGCATATGCTCTCTATCCTCATCAGTTGCTGGGCACTGAGTCTTACTCAATCTCGTACCTTGTAAAACTGGTAAGAACCCCTTCTTGGACTGTTCCATTTTGAACCTCTTCAAAACTTTATCAAGGTATGTGCTTTGTGAAAGTCCTATCAGGCGTTTTGATCTATCCCTATAGATCTTAATGCCTAGAATGTAAGCAGCTTCTCCTAGGTCCTTCATAGAGAAACTTTTATTCAAGTAATCCTTTATGCTCTCCAAAAACTCTACGTTGTTTCCAATCAGCAATATGTCATCCACATATAATATTAGAAACGCCACAGAGCTCCCACTCACTTTCTTGTAAATACAAGATTCTCCAACCACTTGTATAAACCAAAATGCTTTGATCACCTCATTAAAGCGTTTGTTCCAACTCCGAGATGCTTGCACCAGTCCATAAATGGATCGCTGGAGCTTGCACACCCTGTTAGCATTCTTAGGATCGACAAAACCTTCGGGTTGCATAATATGCAATTCTTCCTTAAGGAAACCGTTAAGGAACGCCGTTTTGACATCCATCTGCCAGATTTCATAATCGAAAAATGCAGCTATTGCTAACATGATTCTGACAGACTTAAGCATCGCTACGGGTGAGAATGTCTCATCGTAGTCAACTCCTTGAACTTGTGAAAAACCCTTTGCCGCAAGTCGAGATTTATAAACGGTCACATTGCCGTCAGCGTACGTCTTCCTCTTAAAGATCGATTTGTTCTGAATAGCCTTGCGGCCCTCAGGCAGTACCTCCAAAGTCCACACTTTGTTCTCATACATGGATCCTATCTCGGACTTCATGGATTCTAGCCATTTGTTGGAATCTGGGCCCACCATTGCTTCTTCATAATTTGCAGGTTCATTGTTGTCCAATCACATGATTGATAAGACGGGATTACCGTACCACTCTGGAGCAGCACGTGGTCTCGTCGACCTGCGTGGTTCGACAGAAACTTGAACCGGAGTTTCATGATCATCATCATTAACTTCCTCCTTAACCGGCATCGCAACGACAGAGGTTTCCCCTTGCCCTGCGCCACCATCCAGAGGGATGAGAGGTTCGACAACCTCGTCAAGTTCTATCTTCCTCCCACTCAATTCTCTCGAGAGAAACTCCTTCTCGAGAAAAGCTCCGTTTTTAGCAACAAACACTTTGCCCTCGGATTTGAGATAGAAGGTGTACCCAACTGTCTCTTTTGGGTAACCTATGAAGACGCACTTTTCCGCTTTGGGTTCCAGCTTTTCAGGCTGAAGCTTTTTGACATAAGCATCACATCCCCAAACTTTAAGAAACGACAACTTTGGCCTTTTGCCATACCACAGTTCGTATGGTGTCGTCTCAACGGATTTTGATGGTGCCCTATTTAAAGTGAATGCAGCTGTTTCTAATGCATAACCCCAAAACGATAATGGCAAATCGGTAAGAGACATCATAGATCGCACCATCTCTAATAAAGTACGATTACGACGTTCGGACACACCATTACGCTGTGGTGTTCCAGGCGGTGTCAACTGTGAAACAATTCCACATTGTCTTAAGTGAGCACCAAACTCGAAACTCAGATATTCACCCCCACGATCAGACCGTAGGAACTTGATCTTCTTGTTACGATGATTTTCAACTTCACTCTGAAATTGCTTGAATTTTTCAAATGTTTCAGACTTGTGCTTCATCAAGTAGACATAACCATATCTACTTAAATCGTCAGTGAAGGTGAGAAAATAACGATATCCGCCGCGTGCCTCCACGCTCATCGGACCACACACATCGGTATGTATGATTTCCAACAAGTCACTTGCACGCTCCATTGTTCCGGAGAACGGAGTCTTAGTCATCTTGCCCATGAGGCATGGTTCGCACATGTCAAGTGAATCAAAGTCAAGTGACTTCAAAAGTCCATCAGCATGGAGTTCTTCATGCGCTTTACACCAATATGACCTAAGCGGCAGTGCCACAAAAAATATGGCGCTATCATTGTTAACTCTAACTCTTTTGGTCTCAATGTTATGTATGTGTGTATCGCTATCAAGATTCAATATGAACAATCCTCTCACATTGGGTGCATGACCATAAAAGATGTTACTCACAGAAATAGAACAACCATTATTCTCTGACTTAAAAGAGTAACCGTCTCGCAATAAACAAGATCCAGATATACTGTTCATACTCAACGCAGGCACTAAATAACAATGATTTAAGTTCATAACTAATCCTGATGGTAACTGAAGTGAAACTGCGCCGACGGCGATTGCATCAACCTTGGAACCATTTCCTACGCGCATCGTCACTTCATCTTTCGCCAGCCTTCGTCTATTCCGCAGTTCCTGTTTCGAGTTGCAAATATGAGCAACAGAACCGGTATCGAATACCCAGGCACTACTACAAGAGCCGGTTAAGTACACATCAATAACTTGTATATCAAATATACCTGATTTTTCTTTGGCCGCCTTCTTATCTGCCAGATACTTGGGGCAATTGCGCTTCCAGTGACCCATACCCTTGCAATAGTAACACTCCGTTTCAGGCTTAGGTCCAGCTTTGGGTTTCTTCGTCGGATTGGCAACAGGCTTGCCGCTCTTCTTTGAATTACCCTTCTTGCCTTTGCCGTTTCTCTTGAAACTAGTGGTCTTATTCACCATCAACACTTGATGCTCTTTACGGAGTTCAGACTCTGCGACTTTCAGCATCGCAAACAACTCGCCGGGAGACTTGTTCATCCCTTGCATGTTGTAGTTCAACACAAAGCTTTTATAGCTTGGCGGCAGTGATTGAAAGATTCTGTCAGTGATAGCCTCTTGCGGGAGTTCAATCCCCAGCTCAGCTAGACGGTTTGAGTACCCAGACATTTTGAGCACATGTTCACTGACAGACGAGTTTTCCTCCATCTTGCAAGCATAGATTTTATCGGAGGTCTCATACCTCTCGATCCGGGCGTTCTTCTGAAAGATAAACTTCAACTCCTGGAACATCTAAAATGCTCCATGACGCTCAAAGCGACGTTGAAGTCCCGGTTCTAAGCCATACAAGACTGCACATTGAACTACTGACTAGTCCTCCTTACGTGCTAACCAAGCGTTCTTAACATCCTGATCAGCCGTAGCGGGTGGTTCATCTCCTAGCGCAGCATTAAGGACATAATCATTCTTCCCAACTTGTAAGATTAGCTTAAGATTACGAGCCCAGTCTACAAAGTTGCTTCCATCATCTTTCAATTTAGCTTTCTCTAGGAACGTATTAAAATTCAGGGTGACTGTCGCGTGAGCCATGATCTACAACACAAATATATTCAAAGTGGACTTAGACTATGTTCAAGATAATTAGAGTTTAACTTAATCAAATTATTTGCTATACTCCCACTCAAAAAGTACATCTCTCTAGTCATTTGAGTGGTTCATGATCCACTTACACTAGCTCAAGTCCGATCATCACGGGAGTTGAGTATAGTTTCAGTGGTAAGCATCCCTATGCTAATCATATCATCTATATGATTCATGATCGACCTTTCGGTCTCATGTGTTCCGAGGCCATGTCTGCACATGCTAGGCTCGTCAAGCTTAACCCGAGTGTTCCGCGTGTGCAACTGTTTTGCACCCGTTGTATGTGAACGTTGAGTCTATCACACCCGATCATCACGTGGTGTCTCGAAACGACGAACTGTAGCAACAGTGCACAGTCGGGGAGAACACAATTTCGTCTTGAAATTTTATTGAGAGATCACCTCATAATGCTACCGTCGTTCTAAGCAAAATAAGGTGCATAAAAGGATTAACATCACATGCAATTCATAAGTGACATGATATGGCCATCATCACGTGCTCCTTGATCTCCATCACCAAAGCACCGGCACGATCTTCTTGTCACCGGCGCCGCACCATGATCTCCATCAACGTGTCGCCATCGGGGTTGTTGTGCTACTCATGCTATTACTAATAAAGCTACATCCTAGCAAAATAGTAAACGCATCTGCAAGCACAAACGTTAGTATAAAGACAACCCTATGGCTCCTGCCAGTTGCCGTACCATCGACGTGCAAGTCGATATTATCTATTACAACATGATCATCTCATACATCCAATATATCACATCACATCGTTGGCCATATCACATCACAAGCATACCCTGCAAAAACAAGTTAGACGTCCTCTAATTTTGTTGTTGCATGTTTTACGTGGTGACCACGGGTATCTAGTAGGATCGCATCTTACTTACGCAAACACCACAAAGGAGATATATGAGTTGCTATTTAACCTCATCCAAGGACCTCCTCGGTCAAATCCGATTCAACTAAAGTTGGAGAAACCGACACTTTCCAGTCATCTTTAAGCAACGGGGTTACTCGTAGCGATGAAACCAGTCTCTCGTAAGCGTACGAGTAATGTCGGTCCAAGCCGCTTCAATCCAACAATACCACGGAATCAAGAAAAGACTAAGGAGGGCAGCAAAACGCACATCACCGCCCACAAAAACTTTTGTGTTCTACTCGAGAAGACATCTACACATGAATCTAGCTCATGATGCCACTGTTGGGGAACGTCGCATGGGAAACAAAAAATTTCCTACACGCACGAAAACCTATCATGGTGATGTCCATCTACGAGAGGGGATGAGTGATCTACGTACCCTTGTAGACCGTACAGCAGAAGCGTTAGTGAACGTCCCTCGATCCGCCCCGCGAACAATCCCGCGATCAGTCCCACGATCTAGTACAGAACGGACGGCACCTCCGCGTTCAGCACACGTACAGCTCGACGACGATCTCGGCCTTCTTGATCCAGCAAGAGAGACGGAGAGGTAGAAGAGTTCTCCAGCAGCGTGACGGCGCTCCGGAGGTTGGTGATGACCTTGTCTCAGCAGGTCTAGAGGAAAAACCGTGGAGGTATGTGGTCGGGCTGCCGTGGAAAAGTCGTCTCAAACCTCCGTATATATAGGTGGGAGAGGGGGGCCTTGCCTTGGGGCTCAAGGAGCCCCAAGGGGGTCGGCCGAGCCAAGGGGGGAAGGTCTCCCCCCCCCCAAACCGAGTTGGACTTGGTTTGGTGGGTGGGAGTCCTTCCTTCCCTTCCCACCTCCTCCTTTTTTTTCTTTCTCTTTGATTTTTCTTCCAATGCGCATAGGGCCCTTTTGGGCTGTCCCACCAGCCCACTAAGGGCTGGTGCGCCACCCTCAAGGCCTATGGGCTTCCTCGGGGTGGGTTGCCCCCCCCCCCCCGGTGTACTCCCGGAACCCATTCGTCATTCCCGGTACATTCCCGGTAACTCCGAAAACCTTCCGGTAATCAAATGAGGTCATCCTATATATCAATCTTCGTTTCCGGACCATTCCGAAAACCCTCGTGACGTCCGTGATCTCATCCGGGACTCCGAACAACATTCGGTAACCAACCATATAACTCAAATACGCATAAAACAACGTCGAACCTTAAGTGTGCAGACCCTCGGGTTCGAGAATTATGTAGACATGACCCGAGAGACTTCTCGGTCAATATCCAATAGCGGGACCTGGATGCCCATATTGGATCCTACATATTCTACGAAGATCTTATCGTTTGAACCTCAGTGTCAAGGATTCATATAATCTCGTATGTCATTCCCTTTGTCCTTCGGTATGTTACTTGCCCGAGATTCGATCGTCAGTATCCGCATACCTATTTGAATCTCGTTTACCGGCAAGTCTCTTTACTCGTTCCGTAATACAAGATCCCGCAACTTACACTAAGTCACATTGCTTGCAAGGCTTGTATGTGATGTTGTATTACCGAGTGGGCCCCGAGATACCTCTCCGTCACACGGAGTGACAAATCCCAGTCTTGATCCCTACTAACTCAACTAACACCTTCGGAGATACCTGTAGAGCATCTTTATATTCACCCAGTTACGTTGCGACGTTTGATACACACAAAGTATTCCTCCGGTGTCATTGAGTTATATGATCTCATGGTCATAGGAACAAATGCTTGACACGCAGAAAACAGTAGCAACAAAATGACACGATCAACATGCTACGTCTATTAGTTTGGGTCTAGTCCATCACGTGATTCTCCTAATGACGTGATCCATTTATCAAGCAACAACACCTTGTTCATAATCAGAAGACACTGACTATCTTTGATCAACTGGCTAGCCAACTAGAGGCTTGTTAGGGACAGTGTTTTGTCTATGTATCCACACATGTAAATGTGTCTCCATTCAATACAATTATAGCATGGATAATAAACGATTATCTTGATACAGGAATTATAATAATAACTATATTTATTATTGCCTCTAGGGCATAATTCCAACACTACGACCGTTTCAGACTCATAACCGTGAAAAGGATCAGATTCGACTAGAGCGATTAACTCAGGGTCGACAGAGAATTCATAATCCTTATCGGTCACAAAGATAGGCGAAATAGCAGACTTCGGATCGTATTTCATCCTAGCGTTCAGAGATTTTTCTTTCCACTTGCGCAGTAAATTCTCGACGTAATAGCTATCGTTACATGCAAGAAAATCCTCAGCTATCTCTCCCTCCATAACATAATGCTCAGGCATATCAGCCAATTCATATCTAGGAGAACTAGTTCTAGCAGGCAAAATAGCAGGTTCTACTTCAATAGTATCAGCAGTTTCAGAAGTATCATCACATCTAGCAACAACTCTAGCAATTTATGCATCAAGGAATGAACCAAGTGGCAAAGCAGTATCAAGCATAGCATCATCAGGCAAAGCAATATCAAGCATAGCATCATCATAAGCATCATGGGCAGCAGAGGTAGCATCATCAAACACACGCGACATATCAAGATTTCTAGCAGGAGGTGGTGTCGCAAACTTACTCATAACGGAAGGTGAATCAAGTGCAGAGCTAGATGACAGTTCCTTACCTGTCCTCGTAGTTGAGGGCAAGACTTTAGTTCTCGGATCTCTCAGATTCTTCATAGTGACCAGCAGACGTAAATCCGAAGTGACTCAGAGAATATAACTGTGCCCCCCCCCCCCGGCAACAACGCTAGAAAATAGTCTTGATAACCCACAAGTATAGGGGATCGCAACATTTTTCGAGGGTAGAGTATTCAACCCAAATTTATTGATTCGACTCAAGGAGAAGCCAAAGAATATTCTCAAGTATTAGTAGTTGAGTTGTCAATTCAACCACACCTGAAAGACTTAGTATCTGCAACAAAGTATCAGTAGCAAGGTAGTATGATAGCAGCAATAGAAACAGTAACCAGTAGCAGCAGAGTAACAGCAGTAGCAGCAAAGTAACGGTAGCAGCAGTGACAGCAGTACCAGCAAAGTAACGTAGCAAGGACCAGTAGTAAAAGACTCGTAGGCATTGGATCGGTGATGGATGATTATGCTGGATGTTATTCATCATGCAACAGTTATAACACGGAGAGATATGTTACTAGCTCCAGTTCGTCAATCTAATGTAGGCATGTATTCCGTATGTAGTCATACGTGCTTAGGGGAAAAAACTTGCATGACATCTATTGTCCATCCCTCCCGTGGCAGCGGGGTCCTAATGGAAACTACGGGATATTAATGTTCTCCTTTTAATAAAGAACCGTACCAATGCATTAACACTTGGTGAATACATGAACTCCTCATACTATGGTCATCTCCGGGAGTGGTTCCGGCTATTGTCACTCCGGGTTGCCGGGTCATAACACATAGTAGGTGACTACAACTTGCAAGATAGGATCAAGAACACACATATATTGGCGACAACATAATAGGTTCAGATCTGAAATCATGGCACTCGGGCCTTAGTGACAAGGATTAAGCATGGCAAAGTAGTAGCAACATCTATCTCAGAACATAGTGGATACTAGGGATCAATCCCCGTCATAACTAACTCGATTACATGATAGATCTCATCCAACCCATCACCGTCCAGCAAGCCTACGATGAGATTACTCACGAACGGTGAAGAGCATCATGGAATTGGCGATGAAGGAAGGTTGATGATGCCAATGGCGACGATCTCCCCTCTCCGGAGCCCAAAACGGACTCCGAATCTGCCCTCTAGATGAAGAACATGAGGTGGCGGCGCCTCCGTATCGTAAAACACGATGAACTCTTCTCCTTGATTTTTTTCCGGGCGAGACGGACTAAATAGAGGTGAGATTGGAGGCGATGGAGTTTTGTGGGCCCCACAAGCCTGCCAGGTGCGGCCAGGGTGGGCCGTGCCTGGTGGGCTTGTGGCCTCACACCTCCAGCCCTCCGGTTGATTCTTGCGCCAGTATTTTTTATATATTCCACAAAAATTCTCCGTAAATTTTCAGGTCATTCCGAGAACTTTTATTTCTGCGCAAAAACAACACCATGGCAATTCTGCAGAAAACAACGGTAGTCCGGGTTAGTTCCATTCAAATCATGCAAATTAGAGTCCAAAACGAGGGCAAAAGAGTTCGGAAAAGTAGATACGACGGAGACGTATCATCCAACAATTCGCCACCTACCTGGCCTCTCTCAGTCGGTTCGTCAGCCGGCTAGGGGAGAAGGCCTTGCCCCTCTACCAGCTCATGAAGAAGACGACACCTTTCGAGTGGACTGACCAGGCGGACGTAGCCTTCTTTGACCTCAAGTGCGTGCTCTCCAGCGCGCCCATCCTCGCTGCACCAAAGGAGAAGGAGCCGATCCTCTCCTACATCCTGGCCACCACCCGCGTGGTGAGCATCGTCCTGGTCATGGAGCGGCCGGAGGAGGGCAGGGTGTTGTCGGTGTAGCGTCCTATCTACTACCCACCGAGGTCCTCTCCAACTCCAAGCAGAATTACCCCACTACGAGAAGATGTGCTACGGCATATACTTCGCCACCACGAAGATGAAGCAGTACTTCCAGGAGCACACCATCACCATGGTGAGCGCGGCTCCGCTTTCAGAGATCATGGGCAATCAAGATGCCACCAGCCGGATCTCCAAGTGATCCATTGCCATGGCCGATCATGACATCCGCTATGAGACCCGCACGACCATCAAGTCTCAAACGTTGGCCGACTTCCTCGTCGACTGGGCTGAGACCCAGTACGTGCCCCCCCCGACTCAACGCATTGGCGCATGCACTTCGATGGCTCGAAGATGCGCATCAGCATGGGAGCTGGCATCGTCCTCTACGCCCCCAATGGGTACCAGCTCAGGTATGTGTTGCAAATCCACTTCGCCACCTCCAACAATGTGGCCGAGTACGAGGGGCTCGTCCACGGCCTCCGACTCGCCCGAGAAATCAACATCCGACCCATCCTCTGCTTCGGTGACTCAGACCTCGTGGTGCAGCAGGTCTCGAGCGAATGGGACGCTCGGGACACCAACATGGAGAGCTATCGCTTCCTCGTGCAACAGCTCTACGGCTCATGTGATGGTTGCGAGTTCCATCATGTCCCAAGGGCGAACAACGAGGCTGCCGACACGTTGGCCAAGATCGGCTCCACCCGGCATGCCATCCAGCCGGGGTCTCCCTTGAGCGCCTACTCAAGCCATCGATTAAGCCGTATCCCGAGTCGGAGTCCATCTTCGTCCCAACAGACTCCACTAGCGCGCCCTCTAGCTCAAGGACTCCCTTGGCGACGCCCGGCTCCGGCTCGGCCAAGGCCGACTCCTCCATCGAACTCCCTGACTCAGAAACTCTGTCGCCGACTCCAGTCACAACCATCCCCGACTCCGACGCCATCCTCACCACCGGAGAAGCGCTGCCGGCCAGCCCCGACCCGGGGGCTACCGACTTGAACCAAGTATCGGACGACTATGGGCAGGCGTCGGCTCTAGCGGCGGTCTGCGCACCATCCTGGGCTCATACCATCCTTGACTTCCTCGTGTGATGTGAGCTCCCACTCGACGAGGCCCATGTGCGAAAAGTGCAGTGTGAGGCCTCTACCTATGCCATCTTCAACCGCTAGCTCGTCAAGCGCAGCGTGACGGGCGTCTTCGAGCAGTGCATGGATGCGACTCGAGGATTCGAGATCCTGAAGGACATCTACCATGGCAAGTGCATGCACCACACTGCCTCGAGATACCTAGTGGCCAAGGCGTTGCACCATGACTTCTACTGGCCAACGATGCTACATGACGCCAAGGCCTTGGTGGACAATTGCAAGTGGTGCTAACACTTCAACAACCAAAGCCATCTTCCTGCAGCAGTGCTACAAACCATCCCCATTTCGTGGCCCTTCACCGTATGAGGGATCGACATGGTGGGGCCCTTCAAGATGGCACGAGGCGGCATGATGCATCTCCTGGTGGTTGTTGCCAAATTCACTAACTGGATCGAGGTAAGGCCGATCAACAAGTTGGACGTAACCACAGTCGTCACATTCATTAAGGACATCACCGTCCGCTATGATGTTCCTCACAGCATTATCACCGACAACGGCACCAATTTCGCCAAGGGCACCTTGACCCACTTCTACTCCGCTCAGGGTATCCAGCTCGACCTTGCGTCGGTGGCCCACCCTCAGTCAAACGGCCAAGCGGAGTGTTCCAATTGCCTCATTATTTCCAGCATAAAGCCCTGGCTCATCAAGCCACTGGTGCGCTTGGCCGGCTGCTGGATCAACGAGCTATCAGCTGTGCTCTGGAGACTTCGAACCACCCCCAACCGATCGACCGACTTCACACTGTTCTACTTGGTCTACGGGTCCGAGGCGGTCATCCCCACGGACATCAAGTTTAACTCGCCTTGTGTGACGCTCTACATGGAGGTGGAAGCCAAGGAAGCAAGGGAAGACGACGTTGACCTACTTGAGGAAGCACGACTTCTGGCCTTGAGCCGGACGGTCATCTACCAGCAGAAGCTGTAGCACTACCACAACAAGAGGATTCGACCCCCTCGCTTTCCATGAGGGCGACCTAGTGCTCCAGCGGGTCCAACAGACAGTCGGCCAACACAAGTTGGCTTCCCCATGGGAAGGAGCCTTCATCGTCAGCAGGGCATTGCATAAAAACGCATACTACCTCATAGACACCCAGAAGCCGCAGATGTGCAAGAGAGATGTCTCCAGTGAGAAAACGGAGCGCCCATGGAACATGATGCTCATCTGCCTGTTTTACAGCTGGACAAGCATGTGTATGTATCCCCCCATCTTTAGGGTTTTATAAGTGCAGCAGGTACCCCGAGCCAGACTCGGGGGGCTACCTTTTCATTGTCTCTCTCCAGCACATTTGTGTCCTTCTTTTCAAGCCCTCAGGTCCGGTGCCCCGGACCCGGAGGCTAGGCGGTCAGTCCAGGCTAAGACCTCCTAAAAGGGGGCCAATTAGTGTGCGAAACACTAAGACCCACTCTTCGCTCCAGCTACAGACGGGCTCCCGGCTGTCCGGTTGGCAAGAGCCGGAGGTCGAAAGAGCTCGCACACAAAAATCACCTAAGGGAGGACGGTCGTCTCGTGCTCTCCAGGTCCTCTCTAGCTGGCCTCTTTCGTGCTCGTTCTAGCTTGATTCTCCCGATCCCAAGTACCATGCCACTTCCCCGAAGGTCGAGGACTCGTCCCAGTCATAGATCTGCTCCCGGCTATCCATCAGGCAGTACCAAAGCCTAAGAAGGAAGGGCACAGGAAAAAATATAAGGGGACAAAAGCAACAAGCGATTCGGCATGCAAAGGTTGTTCAAACAAAATGCATGCTTATAATACAATAAAGCAATAGGCCCATGGCTGCGAAGTTTGATACAAACGAAAGTTTACACCCCGAGTGGGTGAATACTGGTAGTACTAACTAAAGCAGGAAAAAGATAGCTCTAGCTGGTGGAGGCACCGTCTTCTCTGACCATGGCACCGGCGTGTGCCTCCTCGACGTCGGCATATGTGTCAGCACTGGAGCCGCTCTCCTTGTCATCCGTATCATCGGAGCTTCCCTCCAGATCGCCAAGGCCTAGTGCATGGTCGTCTTGCGGGAGCAGCGCGCCGTCAGCAGCCCGCTCGAGACATATACGTCCCACTCGATGTATGACGCGAGGTCGCTAGCTCGGGCCGCTCGGTCCTCGACAGTCACCACCATCTCCACCTCCGTGCCATCCCGGCGGGCGGCCAACAACCCAAGGTGCAGGCCTAGATGCCAAGACATGACGAATCTAAGTGCCATCTTGCTCTGGCTCACGCGGCCGAAGCCCTCCAAGCATTGACGCGTGCATGTCACGCCTCCAGCCACCCAGCTCACGGTCTCAGGTCGAATCGCGCCTGGCTAGAGGGTCCGGACCAGGCTCAAGCCAGTCTTCTAGAGCCGGTGCATGACGGTCACTACCTAGTTCAGATGGGCCCGGGCACCAATCCCAACCTCTCCCACAGTCCAGCTAGAGAAGGGCCCGATGTGGACCCCCTCGGCACCCTGCTCCTCTCGGTGTGCCTTCACGGCCGTGTACGCTAGCTCCACGGTCTGAGGAAAGACCCTTGAAGGGAGAATAAAGAAGGAAGTAAGAACATGCGGCGAAAGCTCCCAAAGGTCAAGGTAAATACCGGCAAGAGAAAGAACTCACGGGCGAGGAGTCGGTCGAGCTCGTGCGCCTCCTACAACATGCTCTGCTTCTTCACGGACCAGGCGCGCGCTCGCTTCTCGTACCGCTCCCTCGCCACACGCACCTCCTTGAGGGCCCTCTCCGGCACCGCATCCTTGTCTCAGGCCTGGTGGGCGTCTCAGGCCCTCGCCTCACCTCTAGCCAGCGGGACGCCTCCTCGCGCACTCGGTCGCACTCCGCCGATAGATAGTCGCGCTCTTGTCCGGCTGATGCCGGTAGGTGTCAAAGGTTCTTCGCCTCAAGGGTCAAGCATGCACAAGGCCACATTCTCAATCTGTTTCCTAGAAGAAAAAGCAAGCACAAGTGCACAATTACCATGTGCCCGCTGCAAGTCCCCCTCCGCGGTGCCCAACCGGCCCTCGGCCTCCCGAATCCGGACCAGAAACATGTTGTAGGCAATCAACCAGCGCTCGCAAATACCATGTAGACAACAAAGTGCTAAGAAGCATCGCTTAAAGACTCGACCTGACTACCTCGCAGCCGGTCGGCCAGTGGGTGCGCTAGCGCGCGCCCACTTGAAAGAAGCAAAGAGAAAGATGCTGCCTAAAGACTTGACCCGACTGCCTCGCAGCCGGCCATAGTCTCGGAGGCTACACCAAGTGGGTGCGCTAGCGCGCCCCCACTAGAAAGCAACAAAGAAGCACGAAGAACAAAAAGAAAAAAAAACAAGTCTCATTACTTACTGTCATGGATAGATGAGTTAGTCGTCCCAACACCCTCTACATATCCAACTTTGCGTATGCGTGGTAGTCGACGAACTCGGACTGGACCGCGTGCACCGCTGCCGGTAGCCTGCTGGCGGCACTCCTGCTGGTGGCATCGCTCGCCACCGCTCAGGACTCCTGGGCTGGGCCAAGCAGCCGACTTTGGCTCTGCTCTGAGTCGACCACCCCGACACCATCATAAGGGGCCCAATGCTGGACGATGGCACGCCGCTTGATACCCCAGCGTTGGGTCCCGACAACGTCGGCACTAAGCAGCCCGGAGGAACCACCGACGGCTCCAGCACTGCAATGTTTGGGGCGCCGTTGCCGCGTGCGACCGCGCTCCTCTCAGTCTTGTCGTCACCCCACCCTATGTCGAGGTCCTCTGCACGGTCACCTCGGGCCTTAAGGGGGACTCCACGCCTGGCATGTCCTCGGACGGGACGTGCCTCTCTGTTTTGGCATGGGCGTCAGCCTCAGCTCGCCCTCCCGAACACGACGACGACATGGTTGGGGCATTCCCTCACGAGCCCAGTCGTCTGCTCCTTCAACACGGTCTGTCGCGGCCCCAGACCCCCTCGTCTCTTCCTCCCACTAGGGGTGGTGCTCCTCTAACCATGCTCGCTCGGTGTTTGTCGGAATCCGGGCTCTGCAGACCCATAAAGGTTCAAACTCTCGGGTGTGCTCGCTCCCCAAACCTGTTCAACCTCTCAACTTCACTGCAACTCTCTGACGGCTGAATCAAAGGAAAGCAAACAAGAACACACGAGCAGTTTATCCAGGTTCGGGCCACCTTGCGGTGTAAAACCCTCCTCCTGCTTGTCTGGATTGCTTGAGGTGGAAGATTAGTACAAAGGCTAGTTCTTGCCTTAGTGGGGATAATGGGGATCGGATGAGCCTCCCCTACTACATAGACTCGACCTCTCTCTTATAGTGGCCTTGGTCCTCTTCCCCCCGAAAACACACTCGGCGGGAAGGGTTGGGACAACATCCATTTTGAAACAGGACAGGACTGTAGTCCGCCTTGAAAAAGGTGGTCTTCGCATGCAAAATCCTTTCTTCATCGCACCGAGACCCCAACCAGGGTCCTCTTGCACCAAAAGGGAAATATTTCGGGGGTGCTTTGGGAGGACGCTAGCTGGCCTCGCTTCCTTGGCACGGAAGTGGAAAGCTCTCATGCCCGTGCCCACAGGAACCGCTCCTGCGCCGCGTGCATAGCCCGTATCACCCATGTCGGGAGCAGGGCCATAGGGTCCTGCTAGGCTACCCTCGGCGGGCCCGCCCCGCGACAGTCTCAATGTAGATCCCAGGATGCGTAATCACGACGAACGCCCTCTTGTGGCCCTTGGCGACAATCCTTAGATGTCCGCCTTGCGAGGCGAGGGCCCTCGCGAGGGTCTTCCTTGTCAGTCTTGCTGATGGGACAAACCAGGCTTGCCCAACCACGTCGCGCCTCGGGCCGCAAGGCAACAGGCCTGGATACCTGATACGTCTCCAACGTATCTATAATTTTTTATGGTTTCACGCTATTATCTTGTCAAACTTTGGATGTTTTGCATGCCTTTTATATATTTTTTGGCACTAACCTATTAACTCAGTGCCAAGTGCCAGTTTCTGTTTTTTCCGTGTTTTTGACCATTTTTTTTGACCGGCTACTGTAGGGAAAACCCCCCACAGCCTTTTTTCTTTTATTCCCATATATAAGAGCAGTATGTACAAGAAGAAATTAGAATGTACAAAGGGGGGGAGGAGCTAAGGCTACAAACCTCAAGGAGGCAAAAAGGAAACCCATTTAAGGAGATCATGGCTAACAGGGAAACTTTACGACCCTTTTTCAGGCGGAGTCCAAATGGAATGAAACTTTATGATGATTTTTTTTTGGACCAAAAGAGACCATCGAAGCTTTGGAAGAAGCCCAGAAGAGCCACGAGGGAGTCACAAGCCCATGGGGCGCGGCCTACCCCCCTGGTCGCACCGTGCAGGCTTGTGACCTCCTCGTGGGCCCAACTCACGCAATTCCACCGCCATAAATTCCTATAAATTCAGAAACCCCCAGAAAGAAACATAGATCGGGAGTTCCGCCGCCGCAAGCCTCTGTAGCCACCAAAAACCAATTTGGAGCCCGTTCCAGCACCCTGCCGGAGGGGGAATCCATCTCCGGTGGCCATCTTCATCATCTCGGCGATCTCCATGACAAGGAGGTAGTAGTTCTCCCTCGGGGGTGAGGGTATGTACCAGTAGCTATGTGTTTGATCTCTCTGTCTCGTGTTCTTGAGATGTCTTGATCTCGATGTACCATGAGCTTTGCTACTATAGTTGGATCTTATGATGTTCTTCCCCCTCTCCCTTCTTGTAATGAGTTGAGTTTCCCCTTTGAAGTTATCTTATCGGATTGAGTCTTTGAGAACACTTGATGTATGTCTTGCACGTGTCTATCTGCTTTGATTAACTTGCGGGTTTGTGACAATTGGGAACCTATGCATATGGGTTGGCACATGTTGATTCATGTGAGTACTCTATGTATGTTTTGGTGATCAACTTGTGGGTTCGTGACATTGGGAACCTATGCATAGTGGTTGGCACACGTTTTGACTCTCCGGTAGAAACTTTGGGGCACTCTTTGAAGTTCTATGTGTTGGTTGAATAGATGATTCTGAGATTGTGTGATGCATATCGTATAATCATGCCCACGGATACTTGAGGTGACAATGGAGTATATAGGTGAAATTAGGGTCTTGGTTGATATGTATCTTAAGGTGTTATTCTAGTACGAACTCTTGAATAGATCGATCAGAAAGAATAACTTTGTGGTGGTTTCGTACCCGACAATAATCTCTTCGTTTGTTCCCCACTATTAGTGACTTTGGAGTGACTCTTTGTTGCATGTTGAGGGCTAGTTATATGATCCAATTATGTTATCTTTGTTGACAGAACTTCACTAGTGAAAGTATGAACCCTAGGCCTTGTTTCGACGCATTGCAATACCATTCGTGCTCCCTTTTGTTACTAGTTACCTTGCTGTTTTTGTAATTTCAGATTACAAAAACCTATATCTACCATCCATATTGCACTTGTTTCACCATCTCTTCGCCGAACAAGTGCACCTATACAACTTACCATTGTATTGGGTGTGTTGGGGACACAAGAGACTCTTTGTTATTTGGTTGCAGGGTTGCTTGAGAGAGACCATCTTCATCCTACGCCTCCTGCGGATTGATAAACCTTAGGTCACCCACTTGAGGGAAAATTGCTACTGTCCTACAAGATCTACACTTGGAGGCCCAACAACGTCTACAAGGAGAAGGTTGCGTAGTAGACATCAAGCATTTTTCTGGCGCCATTGCCGGGGAGGCTAGGTAAGCGGCACTCACCACCCGTCAACAAAGCATTTTTCTGGCGCCGTTGCCGGGGAGGTTAGCGCTTGATGGTATATCTTTAGATCTAGCATTCGAATCTTTTTGTTTCTTGTTCTTTTGCTAGAAAACTACAAAAAAATGGAATTGAGGATGCCTCATATGCTCCACCTTTTCAATGTCTTTTGTGAGCATGATGGGAAGGAAAATTGTGCTCAAGTGCTGAAAGAAGAATTACATAGAATGCTTGGCATAGAATATGTGAATGATGAGCATGATTTCAATGTTGTTAGCACAAATTCTTTGAATACCCATGATGCTAATGATATGCAAAGCCACAAGCTTGGGGATGCTATATTTGATGAATATGATCTTTTTAGTTCTTCCACTTTGAATGAACAAAAACCATTTTGATGAAAGCATGCCCCTATCTATGATGATTATTGTGAGGATACTTATGCTTTGAAGAAGAGGTATGATAAAACTTGTCATACTTTCGAAAACCCCTTTGCTAAACCTTGCTTTTTCATTGTGGACACAATTTGTAGTGCTCAAGTCTTTTACGATACTCCCACTACTATTCTTGAGAATAGATTTCCTTATGTGGGGAGTAGTAAAATTTCTATGCTTGTAGATCATGAAAAGAAAGCCTTAAGTGCTGGTTATATTGTTGAATTCATTCATGATGCTACTGAAAATTACTATGAGAGAGTATCATATGCTTCTACTTATTACAATAGTATCAAGCTTCCTCTCCATGTGTTGAAATTTTTGAAGCTATGCTTGTTTTGCCTTCCTATGCTAGTTGATTCTTGCTCCAATAAATTATTTGATCACAAAACCCTATGCATACGAAGTGGGTTAGACTTAAATGTGGTATCCATATGCTCCATGATGCTCTTGTTGTGTTTCAATCCTTACCTTTTATGTGAGCATCATTGAAATCAATGCCTAGCTAAGGGCGTTAAACGATAGCGCTTGTTGGGAGGCAACCCAATGAATTTATTTTTGCGTTTTGCTTTTTGTTTTGATTTTTCCACACCATCATAATTCTGTTATGATTGTGTTTTTTGTGTTTCTTTTAGTGTTTGTGCCAAGTAAAGCCTTTATGATAGCTTGGGTGATAGTTGTTTGATCATGCTGGAAAAAGACAGAAACTTTCTGCTCCTGAAATTATTTTTCATTTCTATCTAGAAAGAGATTTTGAGTTGATTCTTTTTCCTGCCGATTGATATGCCAATTTACCTAATTTTCATAATTCTTTGGAATATTTGGAGGTGCAGAAGTACGGTGATCATTCAGATCATTACAGACTGTTCTGTTTTTGACACATTCTGTTTTCAATGCATAGTTTGCCTGTTTTGGTGTTTCCATAGATTATTTTGAGTAATATAAATTGTGGAAATATTAAGATATAGTAGGCATTGTGTGAAAACAATTATGAGTCTTGTTTTGACAGTACCCAAGTGATTGATTTTCTCGTTATCATACTAACCCATCTCACGAAGTTCCGTTAAGTTTTGTGTTGTGAAGTTTTCAAGTTTTGGGTAGAGTTTCGATGGACTATGGAACAAGGAGTGGCAAGAGCCTAAGCTTTGGGATGCCCAAGTCATCCCAATCCATATTCAAGGATACTAGAAAGCCTAAGCTTGGGGATGCCCCGGGAAGGCATCCCCTCTTTCGTCTTCAAGCCATCGGTAACTTTACTTGGGGCTATATTTTTATTCACCACATGATATGTGTTTTGCTAGGAGCGTCTTGTATCTTAGGGGTCTTTTATTTTTGTCGTGTCACAATAATCCTTGATGCACACCTTTTTGAGAAAGAGAGACATGCACTCATCGTGATTTTCCTAGAATGCTCATAGTGCTTCACTTATACCTTTTGAGCTAGATACTTTTGCTCTATGTGCTTCACTTATATCTTTTAGAGCACGGCGGTGCTTGATTTGGTAGTTGGCTTATGCTATGAAAGTAGTCCCAAATGTGATAGGTACCCAAAGAGGATACAAAAACCTCCATCTTCATGTGCATTGAATAGAAAGAGAAGTTTTGATTCCTCTCAATTAGTTTTGAGACGTTGATTCGGTAATATTAAGAGTTATGTTAGTAGGGTGTTGTGAATCTAGAAATACTTGTGTTGAAGTTGGTCATTCCCGTAGCATGCACGTATGGTGAACCGCTATGTTAGGAAGTCGAAGCATAATTTATCTATTTATTGTCATCCTTTGTGTTGAGGTCAAGATCGCGCGATGGTTTACACCTACCAACCCTTCCCCTCGGAGTATGCGTTTAGCACTTTGTTTCGATTTCTAATAAAAACTTTCACAACAAGTATGTGAGTTCTGCATGACTAATATGAGCCCATGGTATACATGCACTTTCACCTTCCACCATTGCTAGCCTCTCTAGTGCCGCACAATTCTCGCCGGTACACAAACCCACCAAATTCCTTCGTCAAAACAGCCACCATACCTACCTACTATGACATTTTCATAGCCATTCCTACATATATTGCCATGCAACTCCCACTGTTCCGTCTCATGACTTGTACCGTCACTCTCATATTGCCATTGCATGATCGTAAGATAGCTAGCGAGATGTTTCAACGTCATATGCCATGCTAGATCGTTGCACATCCCGGTACACTACCGGAGGCATTTCCTATGGAGTCATCATCATTGTGATCTTTGAGCTGTGAGTAAGTAAAAGTGTGATGATCATCATTATTAGAGCATTGTCCCATGTGAGGAAATAAATAAATAAAAGAGGCCAAAGAGCCCAAAACAAAAAAAATAAAAAATAAAAAAAAGAGGCCTAAGAGCCCAAATGAAAAAAACAAAGAGAAAAAGAGAGAAGGGACAATCCTACTATCTTTTTCCACACTTGTGCTTCATGATAGCACCATGTTCTTCATGATTGAGAGCCTCTCGTTTTTTCACCACCATATACACTAGTGGGAATCTTCATTATATAACTTGTCTTGTATATTCCAATGATGGGCTTCCTCAAAATTGCCCTAGGTCTTCATGAGCAAGCAAGTTGGATGCACACCCACTAGTTTTCCTTCTGAGCTTTCACATACTTATAGCTCTAGTGCATCCTTTGTATGGCAATGCCTACTCATTCACATTGATATCTATTAATGGGCATCTCCATAGCCTTTTGATACGCCGAGTCAATGTGACCATCTCCTCCTTTTTGTCTCACAACCACCACCACACTCTATTCCACCTATAGTGCTATATCCATGGCTCACGCTCATGTATTGCGTGATAGTTATAAAAAGTTTGAGAAAGTAAGAGTGCGAAAGCAATTACTTGGCCAATATCGGGGTTGTGCATGATTTACATTAGTTGTGTGAGGATGATGGAGCATAGCCAGACTATATGATTTTGTAGGGATAACTTTCTTTGCATTGTTATTTCAAAAGTTTATGATTACCTTACTAGTTTGCTTGAAGTATTATTGTTTTCATATCAATAGCAAACTACTGCTTTGGATCTTACGGATCTAAACATTCAGTCACATGAGAGAAGTTACAAAGGACAACTATGCTAGGTAGCATGCAACATCAAATATTCATTCTTTATCACTTCCCTACTCGAGGGCGAGCATGAGTAAAGCTTGGGGATGCTTGATACGTCTCCAACGTATATATAATTTTTGATGGTTTCATGCTATTATCTTGTCAAACTTTGGATGTTTTGCATGCCTTTTATATATTTTTTGGGACTAACCTATTAACTCAGTGCCAAGTGCGAGTAGTGTTTTTTCCGTGTTTTTACCCTTTTTCAGGCGGAGTCCAAATGGAATGAAACTTTACAATGATTTTTTTGGACCAAAAGAGACTCCCGAAGCTTTGGAAGAAGGCCAGAAGAGCCACGAGGGAGTCACAAGCCCATGGGGCGCGGCCTACCCCCCTGGTCGCACCGTGCAGGCTTGTGACCTCCTCGTGGGCCCAACTAACGCAATTCCACCGCCATAAATTCCTATAAATTCAGAAACCCCCAGAAAGAAACCTAGATCGGGAGTTCCGCCGCCGCAAGCCTCTGTAGCCACCTAAAACCAATCTGGAACCCATTCCGGCACCTTGTCAGAGGGGGAAACCATCTCCGGTGGCCATCTTCATCATCTCGGCGATCTCCATGACGAGGAGGGAGTAGTTCTCCCTTGGGGCTGAGGGTATGTACCAGTAGCTATGTGTTTGATCTCTCTCTCTCTCGTGTTCTTGAGATGTCTTGATCTCGATGTACCATGGGCTTTGCTACTATAGTTGGATCTTATGAAGTTCTTCCCCATCTCCCTTCTTGTAATGAATTGAGTTTCCGTTTTGAAGTTATCTTATCGGATTGAGTCTTTGAGAACACTTGATGTATGTCTTGCACGTGTCTATCTGTTGTGATCAACTTGCGGGTTTGTGACAATTGGGAACCTATGCATATGGGTTGGCACACGTGGATTCATGTGAGTACTCGATGTATGTTTTGGTGATCAACTTGCGGGTTCGTGACATTGGGAACCTATGCATAGGGGTTGGCACACATTTTGACTCTCCGGTAGAAACTTTGGGGCACTCTTTGAACTTCTATGTGTTGGTTAAATAGATGATTCTGAGATTGTGTGATGCATATCGTATAATCATGCCCACGGATACTTGAGGTGACAATGGAGTATCTAGGTGACATTAGGGTCTTTTTTGATATGTATCTTAAGGTGTTATTCTAGTATGAACTCTTGAATAGATCGATCAGAAAGAATAACTTTGTGGTGGTTTCGTACCCGACAATAATCTCTTCGTTTGTTCCCCGCTATTAGTGACTTTGGAGTGACTCTTTGTTGCATGTTGAGGGCTAGTTATATGATCCAATTATGTTATCTTTGTTGACAGAACTTCACTAGTGAAAGTATGAACCCTAGGCCTTGTTTCCACACATTGCAATACCGTTCGTGCTCACTTTTGTTACTAGTTACCTTGCTGTTTTTGTAATTTCAGATTACAAAAACCTATATCTACCATCCATGTTGCACTTGTTTCACCATCTCTTCGCCGAACTAGTGCACCTATACAACTTACCATTGTATTGGGTGTGTTGGGGACACAAGAGACTCTTTGTTATTTGGTTGCGGGGTTGCTTGAGAGAGACCATCTTCATCCTACGCCTCCCACGGATTGATAAACCTTAGGTCACCCACTTGAGGGAAAATTGCTACTGTTCTACAAACCTCTACACTTGGAGGCCCAACAACGTCTACAAGGAGAAGGTTGCGTAGTAGACATCAATACCCCCGGTTCCTGAGGCCCGACAGTAGCCCCCGGGTCCGTGTTTTGCACGGCTTCGCCCGGTGCAGGGGGTGAAGCGGCTCAGTACCCAATTGCGCGTGGGCCACATGCGACGTGTCATGGAACTCTTCCCCATCCCGCGACGCTTCTAGAACTGCTCCAAGTGACTTGACATAAAGCCTGCATGCAACACCTGCCATCATTGCTCTCGTGACCAGCGCCACCCACTTGCGCCATCCTTCTCGCGTAAGATTGCCCCTGGGCTGGCGGCACGCGCGGGGCAGCTCCGGGTCAATGATAGATCCCTAGGGGCATGCGGCCGAAGTTTCAGTGTTCACCCCTCGGAGACCCCGGCGTGGGGCGGACCTGGCCCTTAGGGAGGCCGCCGTCATCGAGCGGGAGGTGATCGTGGCCCTCCGCGAGCGGGAGGCCGCCCGGACCGCCCGCGAACAAGAGGCGGAGCGCGAGCGCCTCGAGGCCCGGGAAGGGCGCTTTCTTGCCGACGAGCGGCGCGCGAGGAGGCCTTTGCCGATGCAGACGCGAAGGTGACTCGAGAGCGGGCGGCCAACATGGAGGAGTACCACGACGAGCTCTCCTGACAGGAAGCCTTCCTCCAGCTCAAGTACGACACGCTCCAAGAGGAGTTGAGCATGCTCAGGGCCTAGCTGTAGGGTGCTCAAGACACCCTGGAGGCCGCCTACAGAAACGAGGGGGGGCCAAGGAGAAGCTGAAGTCTCTCCTGGCCCAGGTCGGTGAAGATGTCGATGCCGTGCACGCGGCCAAGGATGACGCAGCGCACGCGCGACGTATGGAGACATAGTGCGCCCAGCAGTCCCTGGAACTGGCACGGCATGCGGGTGGTGTGCTCCCTTGCTTCTTAAGGGATGCTGCCCTGATGCCACGAGTGCATGGCGATGGACGCTACCCCGACTTCCTCCTCATGGTGGTGGAGGCGCTAGAGTCGGGCGCCTCCGACATGGAGGAAGACATTGAGTCCAGCGTGCGCGACCTCCTGGGCAATGCGCTGACGCACGTCTTCTCCAACATGTGCCACCACAACCCCACGTTTGACCTTTCCCGCACGATGGAGCCGGTACCCGCGGAGCTCCGGAGTCCCCTCAAGGACGAAGTGCACGAGCATGTGGACTCCCTGGTCGGGCGGTTCGCCCAGGCGGTGCCTTTCGAGGTGGGCAGCAACCTCAACGCCGCAGCTTCCGAGGGTCACGATGAGGACGGCGCCTCCTCTGCTTATGCTTACCCAACCATTTCCTGTTGCACCAAAGAACCCTTGGCCCGGGGGGCATCAGACATTTCATGACATACTTTTGCCTTGATCAGTGGTTGTCTGTTATGCTTGGGGTGCCTTCGTTTCTTCTGCAAGGTCTTCTGTTTTCCTGTGCGTTTCATGTGCCCTGGCCAGCAAGGGCCCACAGCACGTGGCATGTGGGGCCCCATTCTTGACATGCATCCGGGCCGCGGGCCAGCTGCCCCAAGCGCCTTTAGTGTCTCCCCCGCCTAGTTAGGGGGTTGCTTTGCACCGCCCCTTGCTTTAAGGGGCCTCGCAGTGTGGCGCCCTTCTCCAGATTTGACGTGCTGGTCAGCTTGCGCTTGGGCCCCGCACGAGGGGCCCACTGCCGAAGGCCTTGGTGAAGCGGCCGAAGGCCCCAGTAAGGTGCCGCACGCGGAGGCAAGCCCACGGGCCATGGCATGTGCCTTGCGATCGGCCAACCTCGAGCGTCGTCCAGCCTCATGCTCCCTTGGCCACGCTCCCTCACAAAGCCCCGGGGGCAGGCCCTCGACGCGGCCCCGCGGGCACTGCGAAGCCCCCAACAACGGTTGTATGTATGGGACTTGCGATGCTGATACCCTCGCGAGGGCCTCGTCCTTGCCGCGTGGCGATGGTGCTTCGGGAACTAGATCTTACTTCTTTTGTGTCGCCTTCTTTTTCCTGCAATGCAACATGCTGGCTCCATGGGGGCATGTAAAAGGGGTTATGTCCTTCACGCCTCATACTGATTTCAACGCTATTTTGGGTTGGAAATATACTTCTCCTTGGTACTCCTTGTCAAGCTTGCACCTCATCCGCGGTTGCTCTAATGCCTCATAACGCTAGGGCCCAGCCCCCGAGCGTGGGTGTGAGGGCTCCCAAGGCACGGCGCTCAGGGGCTCGCCTTCTTCGCACGAGCGGCTGCTGCTTGCGGGGCTTGCCTTGCGACGCCCCTTGAGGGAGGTCCTATGGGGAATACGCCTTGTCTCGATGGTGCGCGCTTGTTCGCTTGCATTTGGGTATTGCGTGAGAAGTACAGGCCACCGGGCCTTGCTGAGGTGACGCACGCGTGGGGTGTGTCCATGAGCTAGAGCCCGGTTCTCTAGGCTCCCAGCACCGCCAGGGCAGACCCAGGCCAAGACACCACGCCCAGCCCGTGAGAGCATGAGGCCCATGTAAAGCTAGCGGGTGCATGCCATGGGGGGAGATCTTTGCCGTCTCCTCCCCAGCGCGATGCATGGGGCTCCTGCCAAGTGCGGGCATGGTAAGAGGACAGAAAACCAAGGAAACTCCGCAAAAAACAGAAGACCAAGACCTTCACCAGAAAACCCAAAGCTAACTTGTTTGCGAGGCCAAAAAAGGGAGGTGCGGTTGCCGTATCCAGCATGGCTAGCGTGGTGAGCTCCTTCATAGGTTGAAGAAAGAAAGGAACAAAAAAAGTTGTCGTCTCCAACACGGTTAACCTAGAGATAAATGCGGCTAATGTATCCAGCACGGGATAACCTAAAAGAAGTGTTAGTTGCGGCCCGTGGGGCATATTCTTCGATCGTTCATGAGGCGCGTTGCAAGGGGCTTCCACTAGGGCATGGGCATAATCGCGATTCGACAGTCATTCCGCCAGCACTGAGCATAGGGACTTCCACTTGGGCGTGGGAGGAGCCCTCCACCGAGGCCACGACGTGACTCATCGTGGGCTTCCACTTAGGAGGCTCCGGGCGTATACAGCCCACTCATTATTACGTGAGAGTGTCGTGGGTAGACCTTCGGGTGTTTGACTCCAAGCTCCCACCCTCCGTCTCGAGGCAAGTGGCGTGGGTCCTAGAGACATGGGCGATATTGAGGTGGGCCCCACCCTCCGTCCCCAGGCGCACGGCATCAGGCCTGGGACATGGGTGCCTGTGGAGGAGCCCCCACCATCCATCTCCACTCGCGCAACATCAAGCGTCGAGACATAGGTTCCTGTGAAGGGGTCCTTCCCCAGTGGGCTCGCCTCGGGCGCTTCCTCGTTCCCCGGCAAGGAAACGCGTACGTGGGCACAGCACTCTCGTGGCCGAAGCGTGACAGCCATCACACCCCATATGGCCTGAAGAGTTCGGTTGCATGGTGGCGGTTTGACACTAATGCTTAGTATTAATACAAACGACACCATCTCAGGTGAAGGTTAATCAAGTTCATTACATATTCAGGAAACACCCGCTTGGGGCGATGCAAAATACAAGGAACCGCTAGATCCGAACAATCCAAACATTCACCTGACGGCCCAACCGTCGTGGGTGCGTCAGGCCGCATGTCGTTACATACCGTGGGGGTCTACCCCGCCGATGGGGGACAGTCTAGTCCCAAGGTTCCCAGCTCCTCAGGCTTCACAATCCCGTGGGATCCTGACACCTCGCGAGGTGTGCGTGACCTGCACCCCTTGTAGCTTGTTAATCAACTGAACGGCGACCCCCCATGCCCTTGGCACTTGGCGCCACTCTCCCAACCCAAAGGGGCGCGCGTGAGGGCGCGCCTCCATGGGCCCCGACACACCCTCTCATCATATCGACCATACCTGGCGGCTCCTGGTTGGAGCCCCCGAGCCCAATCTACGGGGGCGCCCGAGGCGACTACTTACGCTGGAGGCGAGCGAGCGCCAGCATGGAGCGCGACGCCCATGACACCAGCATCTGGTGCAACACCCTCTCCCCGAGGAGCCATGGTCGGGGCGGAAAGGCGACCCTGTCTTGGCGGCGCATGTCATAGGAGTACCCATGCCAAGCATCATCTTGTGGCAGACCGCTTCCACCGCCGCTGCGGGGGCGCCGAGAACAGCTACCGATGTCGACCCTTCCGCCGTTGTCGCCGTCACCCCCAAGTTCGACTATGCGGACACGGGCTCAGCGCCGAGTGGCGCGCTTGCTGTGAGAGGTCCCGACTGCATGGCAATACTATGTGTTGTGGGTGTGTACATTGTGATGGGCGTAGAACATCCCACCGGCCTCTCCACACGCGCCACTGCGGGGGTCCGGCGGTGGCCCGAAGCCTGTCACCGGGACCCGGAGGAGCAGGAGCCCAACGTGAGCAGGACCTGCTCAAACCACTCGAGCTGCAGATAGAGCGAGCCACCACATGGCAGTGGTACGGTTCGTTGGACGAGCCCCTTGCCTCCGGCGCCGGGGGCCGAACTGGGATGTAAGGCACCAAGGCCCTCCCGGTGATGGTGACAAATTCGGCGATGTGGTCCGCCCAAGCGTCGTATCCTCTCTCCGTTGGGGAGCGGCAAAGCAATTCGCTCACCATGAGCAGCGTGTCTTGCGTGTTCGAGTCCCTCACATGAACGTAGGCTGAGACACACACTACGGGGCACGCAACAGGGTGACCGCCTTTCTGCGTCGATGGACGCAGGAATCCCTGCTGCCCGCGGGCAGTGTGGGCGAATTGGTCGTGGCTGCTACGGCAACAAAAGACCTTCCCCGAAAATGGTGCCAGGAATCCTTCTACTGTCGGCAACGCCTACAGGGACTTCCTTGGCAAATATGCAAAGGATTCCCCCGCGGCTTTGGAGCCTTGCGTTGGTGTTCCCTTGAAGAGGAAAGGGTGATGTAGCACTGTGGCAGTAAGTATTTCCCTCAGTTTGAGAACCAAGGTATCGATCCAGTAGGAGGATCGCGTCAAGTCACAAGTACCTGCACAAACACAAAGAGCTTGCACCCAACGCTATGAAGGGGTTGTCAATCCCTTATAGATTGTTTGCAAAGTGAGAACTGAAAGCAAAAAACTAAACAAAGCAAAGTAAAAGTAAAAGTGGAGACGATAGTTGAGAATAGACCCGGGGGCCGTAGTGTTCACTACTGGCTTCTCTCATGAAAGCAAGTAGACGGTGCGTGAACGAATTACTGTCGAACAATTTATAGAACCGCGCAAAGTCATGACGTTATCTATGGCAATGATCATATCTATAGGCATCACGTCCAAAACAAGTAGACCGATACTTTCTGCATCTACTACTATTACTCCACACGTCGACCGCTATCTAGCACGCATCTAGTGTATTGCGTTCATAAGAACAGAGTAACGCCTTAAGCAAGATGACATGATGTAGATGGACAATCTCAAATCTATGATGAAATCCCATCTTGTTACCCTTGATGGCAACAACACGATGCGTGCCTTGCTGCCCCTTCTGTCACTGGGAAAGGTCACCGCACGGTATGAACCCAAAACCAAGCACTTCTCCCATTGCAAGAATAATAGATCTAGTTGGCCAAACAAAACCCAAGACTCGGAGAGACTTACAAAGATATCAAATCATCCATATAACAGATCAGCAAAGACTCAAATATAATTCATTGATAATATGATCACAAATCCACAATTCATCGGATCTCGACAAACACACCGACAAAGAGGATTACATCGGCTAGATCTCCATGAAGATCATGGAGAACTTTGTATTGAAGATCCAAGAGAGGGAAGAAGCCATGGCAGGGGAGCGCCAGGGAGGCCACAAGCCTGGTCGCCGCGGGGCCCCCTGGTCACGGCAACACGGCTTGTGGGCTCCCTGTGAGCCTCCTGCCTTGGCCCTCAAGTCCCCTGATCTTCTTCTGTTCTGGAAAAATTAATTTCGGGGATTTTATTCCGTTTGGACTCCATTCCAAAATCAGATCTGAAAAGAGTCAAAAACACAGAAAAAATAGGAACTGGCACTTGGCACTGAATTAATAAGTTAGTCCCAAAAAAGATATAAAAGGTAAATAAAACATCCAATGTTGACAAGATAACAACATGAAACCATCAAAAATTATAGATACGTTTGAGACGTATCAAGCATCCCCAAGCTTAACTCCTGCTCGTCCTCGAGTAGGGAAGTGATAAAGAATGAATTTTTGATGCTTTCATGCTACCTAGCATAGATGTCCTTTGTAACTACTCTTATGTGACGTGAATGTTCAGATCCATTAGATTCAAAACAATAGTTTGCTATTGACGTGGAGACAATAATACTTCAAGCAAACTAGCTAGGTAATCATGAACTTTCAAAATAACAAGGCCAAAAGAAAGTTATCCCTACAAAATCATATAGTTTGGCTATGCTCTATCATCCTTGCACAATGAATTTAAATCATGCACAACCTCGATATTGGCCAAGTAATTGTTTTCACACCTTTACTTTCTCAAAGTTTTTCAATTCTCACGCAATACATGAGCATGAGTCATGGTTTTAGCACTATAAGTGGAATGGAGTGTGGTGGAGGTTGAAAGGCAAACAAGGTGAAGATGGTCACATTAACTAGGCATATCAATTAGTTGTGGAGATGCTCATCAATAGATATCAACGTGAATGAGTAGGGATTGCCATACAAATGATGCACTAGAGCTAACAGTATGTGAAAGCTCTTAAAGAAAACTAGTGGGTGTGCATCCAACTTGCTTGCTCACGAGGACCTAAGGCAATTTTGAGGAAGCCTATCATTGGAATATACAAGCCAAGTTATATAATGAAAAATTCCCACTAGCTATATGGTGGTGACAAAACGAAAGACTCTCAATCATGAAGATCATGGTGCTTAATAAGCACAAGTGTGGAAAGATAGTAGCATTGTCCCTTCTCTCTTTTTCTCTCATTTTTTGGTGGGCTCTTTGGCCTCTCTTTTTTCTTTTTTTTCGTGGGCATCTTTGGCCTCTTTTTGTAAATAGGCTTCGCTGGCCTCTTTTATTTCCTCACATGGGACAATGCTCCATCGATGATGATCATCACACTTACAACTCAAAACTTAGAGCAATGATGACTCTATAAGGAATGCCTTCGGTAGTGTACCGTGACAATGATCTAGCATGGCATAGACATTAATGGAAACATCATGCTAGCTATTTTATGATCATGCAATGGCAATGTAGAAGTGGTGGCACATGTCATGGTGGTAGTTGCATGGCAATATATCTCGGAATGGCTTTGAAGAAGCCATAGTAGGTAGGTATGGTGGCTGTTTTGAGGGAGGCTAATGGAGGGTTTTATGCACCGGAGAAAGTTGCATGGCACTAAAGAAGATAGTGATGGTGGAAGGTGAAAGTGCATCTAAACCATGGACTCAACATTAGTCATGAAGAACTCATATACTTGTTGCAAAAGTTTTAGTAGTAATCGAAACAAAGCATTCAACGCATACTCCTAGGGGAAGGGTTGGTAGGTATAAACCATCGCGCGATCCCGACCGCCACACAAAGGATGACAATCAATAGACTAATCATGCTCAGACTTCATCACATAGCGGTTCACCATACGTGCATGCTACGGGAATCACTAACTTCATCACAAGTATTTCTAGATCCACAACACCTTACTAATATAACTCCAATATTACCACAACCACAACTCAAAACTAATTGAGATGAATCAAACTTCTCTAACTATTCAATGCACATGAAGGTGGAAGTTTTCATATCCCTTTCGATAACTACCCCTTTTGAGACTACTTTCATAGCATAGATCAACTACCAAGCCACGCGTCGCCGTGTTCTAAAAGATATAAGTGAAGCACATAGAGCAAAATCTACTAGCTCAAAAGATATAAGTGAAGCACATGTGAGCTGAATTGTCTAACCAAAGGATATAAGTGAAGCTCGACAAAATCATGCTGAGTGCATGTCTCTCTCTCTAGGTGTGCAGCAAGGAAGATTGTGACACAACAAAAATAAAAGACTCCTACGATACAAGACGCTCCGAGAAAAACACATAACATGTGGTGAATAAAAATATAGCCCCAAGTAACGTGACCGATGGATTGAAGACGAAAGAGGGGATGCCTTCCCGGGGCATCCCCAAGCTTAGGCTTTTTCGGCATCCTTGAATCAACTTGGGGTGCCTTGGGCATCCCCAAGCTTGAGCTCTTGCCACTCTTTGCTCTTTGTCCATAAGAACTTCACCCAAAACTTGAAAACTTCACAACATGAAACTTAAACAGAAACTCGTGATAACATTAGTATAAAAAAGCAAACCACCACTTCCTTAGGTACTGTAGCAAACTTAAGTTATACTTATGTTGATGTTGGGTTACTGTATTTTCAATCTTTCATGGCTAATACCCCCCCCCCCGATACTATCCATGGTTTCATTAAAATAAGCAACCAACTCAACAAAAACAGAGTCTGTTAACAGCACACCAGTCTGTAGCAATCTGTATACTTCGTATACTTTTGTTACTTCAACAATTCTGAAAAATTACGATAGTCTGAATAATTTGCGTAGAAATCAGCAGCAAAAAGAATCAACTCAAAATCTCTTTCAGAAAAAAAACGAAAATTCTTTTCGTGAGCCGAAAGTTTCTGTCTTTACCAGCATGACCAAACGATCATCCCCAAGACTAATCATAACGGTTTTACTTGGCACAAACGCAAAAAAAACATAAAAACACAATCATAACAGAATTATGAAAGTGTGAAAAACACAAAACAGAAGAAAAAGGATAGATTCGTTGGGTTGCCTCCCAACAAGCGCTATTGTTTAACGCCCTAAGCTAGGCATAAGGTGACGGAATCACGTATAGTCATCTTTGGTGCTCAAACCATAAGTAGCCCTCATCATAGATTCATAAGGCAATCTTATTTTCTTTCTAGGAAAATGCTCCGTGCCCTTCTTTAGAGGAAATTGAAATCTAATATTCCCTTCCTTCATATCGATGATAGCACCAATAGTCCTTAGGAAAGGTCTACCAAGAATAATGGGACATGAAGGATTGCAATCTGTGTCAAGTACAATGAAATCCACGGGTACATAGTTCTTATTTGCAACAATAAGAACATCATTGATCCTTCCCATGGGTTTCTTGACAGTAGAATCTGCAAGATGCAAATTAAGAGAACACTCTTCAATCTCATGAAAACCAAGAATATCACATAAAGACTTTGGAATCGCGGAAACACTAGCACCCAAATCACACAAAGCATTGCATTCATAGTTTTTGAATTTGATTTTCATAGTAGGTTCCCACTCATCATGAAGTTTTCTAGGTATACAGACTTCTAATTCGAGTTTCTCTTCAAGAGATTTCATCATAGCATCTACGATATGAGCGGTAAAGGCTTTGCTTTGGCTATAAGCATGTGGAGAGTTTGCAATGGATTGCATCAAGGAAATGCATTCAAACAAGGAGCAACTATCATAATTGAATTCCTTGAAATCCAAAGTGGGAGTTTCATTACTACCCAATATTTTGATTTCTTCTACTCCACTCTCCACACCTTTATCATCAGGATAGGTGGACTCTGAATCATTGGGGCGTTTTTCAACCAAAGTGGATTCATATCGAGCCCCTTCATCAATAGGTTTGACACGCGAAAACAAAGATTCAAGAGGAGTCACACCAAGCACTTTACGATCTTCGTGATTTGCATCACTAGAACGCACCCTTTTAAACCATTCATGCCTAGCGCGAATTTTGGCGGTTCTTTCTTTGCTCTCATTCATGGAGACACGCATATCTTTTAAAGTTTCATCCAAGTTGACCTTGGGAGGAGCACATCTAACTTTCAAAGCATCAATATCACAAGACATCCTATCAACGCTCTTAGCCAAATCGTCTATTTTGAGTAGTTTTTCCTCTATGGACGCATTGAAAATCTTTTGAGAGTTGATGAACTCTTTGATATTACTCTCTAAATCAGAGGGTAATTTGTTGTGATTTCCATAAGTGTTGTTGTAGGAATTGCCATAGTTGTTAGAGGAGTTACTAGGAAAAGGCCTAGGAACATAGTTTCCTCTAAAAGCATTGTTGTTGCCAAAATTGTTCCTACCAACAAAATTAACGTCCAAAGTAGCGTTGCTACTCTCAATCAAGGAAGATAGTGGCATGTCATTAGGATCTAAAGGAGCATTTCTACTAGCAACCAAATTCATCAACTCGTCCATCTTAGCACTAAGCGAGTTAATTTCTTCCATAGCCTGTACCTTTTTGCTAGCAGGTGACCTTTCAGTGTGCCACTAGAGTAGTTGATCATGATATTGTCTAGGAGTTTTGTAGCTTCTCGTAACATGATTTCCATGAACGTTCCACCTCAGGCGGAGTCCAAGATATTGCGAGAAGCAAAATTCAAACCAGCATAAAAGATTTGTATAACCATCCACAAACTCAAGCCATGAGCGGGACAATTTCCAATCATTAACTTCATCCTCTCCCAAGATTGTGCAACGTGTTCATGATCAAGTTGCTTGAAATTCATGATATCGTTACAGAGAGAGATAATCTTAGCCGGCGGAAAATACTTGGATATGTAAGCATCTTTGCACTTATTCCAAGAATCGATACTATTTTTAGGCAAAGAAGAAAACCAAGTTTTCGCACGATCTCGCAAAGAGAACGGAAAAAGCCTCAATTTAACATCATCATTATCCACATCTTTCTTCTTTTTCATATCGCAAAGTTCAATGAAGGTATTGAGATGGGATGCGGCATGTTCACTAGGAAGGCCAGAGAATTGCTCTTTCATAACAAGATTCAGCAAAGCGGCATTGATTTCATATGATTCTGCACTAGTGCGGGAGCAATCGTAGTACTAATAAAATCATTATTATTAGTACTCGAGAAGTCGCAAAGTTTGGTGTTTTCAGCCATGATGACTTCAACAAACCAACAAGAACACAAGCAAGCAAGAAAACTGGCAAAGGAAAACGGCAAAAGGCAAATGAAAAAGGCAAAGGAGAAAGGCAAATGAAAACGGCAAATGTGAAGTGGGGGAGAGGAAAACGAGAGGCAACTGGCAAAAAAGGTAAATGCAAGAGATGAGTTTGTGAAACCTACTTGGATAGATCTTGACTTGATCTCTCCTCCCCGGCAACGGCGCCAGAAATCCTTTTGCTACGGCAACGGCGCCAGAAATCCTTTTGCTACGGCAACAAAAGACCTTCCCCGGCAACGGTGCTAGGAATCCTTCTGCTGCTGCCTACGCCTACAGGGACTTCCTTGGCAAACATGCAAACGATTCCCCCGCAGCCTTGGAGCCTTGGGTTGGTGTTCCCTTGAAGAGGAAAGGGTGATGTAGCACTGCGGCAGTAAGTATTTCCCTCAGTTTGAGAACCAAGGTATCGATCCAGTAGGAGGATCGCGTCAACTCACAAGTACCAGCACAAACACAAAGAGCTTGCACCCAACGCTATGAAGGGGTTGTCAATCCCTTATAGATTGTTTCAAAGTGAGAACTGGAAGCAAAAAAGTAAACAAAGCAAAGTAAAAGTAAAAGTGGAGACGATAGTTGTGAATAGACCCGGGGGCCGTAGTGTTCACTACTGGCTTCTCTCATGAAAGCAAGTAGACGGTGGGTGAACGAATTACTGTCGAGCAATTGATAGAACCGCACAAAGTCATGACGTTATCTATGGCAATGATTATATCTATAGGCATCACGTCCAAAACAAGTAGACCGATACTTTGTGCATCTACTACTATTACTCCACACATCGACCTCTATCCGGCATGCATCTAGTGTATTGAGTTCATAAGAACAGAGTAACGCCTTAAGCAAGATGACATGATGTAGATGGACAATCTCAAATCTATGATGAAATCCCATCTTGTTGCCCTTGATGGCAACAACATGATGTGTGCATTGCTGCCCCTTCTGTCACTGGGAAAGGTCACTGCACGGTATGAACCCAAAACCAAGCACTTCTCCCATTGCAAGAATCATAGATCTAGTTGGCCAAACAAAACCCAAGACTCGGAGAGACTTACAAGGTTATAAAATCATACATATAAGAAATGACCAAAGACTCAAATATAATTCATAGATAATCTGATCACAAATCCACAATTAATCGGATCTCGACAAACACACCGCCAAAGAGGATTACATCGGATAGATCTCCATGAAGATCATGGAGAACTTTGTATTGAAGATCCAAGAGAGAGAAGAAGCCATCTAGCTACTAACTACGGACCCGTAAGTCTGAAGTGGACTACTCACGAGTCATTGGAGGGCGATGATGTTGATGTAGAAGCCCTCCAGCTCCAAAGTCCCCTCCGGCAGGGCACCGGGAAGGGTCTCCATATGAGATCTCGTGGAAACGGAAGCTTGCAGCGGCGGAAAAGTGGTTTCGTGGACGCCCTGATTTTTTCTGGGATTTTAGGGCATATATAGGCGAAAGAGCTAGGGCGGGGGAGCGCCAGGGAGGCCACAAGCCTGGTCGCCGCGGTGCCCCCCTTGGCCGCGGCAACAGGGCTTGTGGGCTCCCTCTGGGCCTCCTGCCTTGGCCCTCAAGTCCCCCGATCTTCTTCTGTTCTGGAAAAATTCATTTCGGGGATTTTATTCCGTTTGGACTCCGTTCCAAAATCAGATCTGAAAAGAGTCAAAAACACAGAAAAACAGGAACTGGCACTAGGCACTGAATTAATAAGTTAGTCCCAAAAAAGATATAAAAGGTAAATAAAACATCCAAAGTTGACAAGATAACAGCATGAAACCATCAAAAATTATAGATACGTTTGAGACATATCAGTGGACGCGACGCTGGTGGGTTGATAACGGTCGTCCGGCACCGATCGCTCGGGACACGCGCAGCATGCGTCAACCATGGGGTCTGTGAAGTTGGAAAAGAAACTAGAGCTGGAGGACGGTCGTGCACCCCTACCTGGCGCACCAAATGGCAGAATCGGGGCTCCGTAGATCCAGAAAGGTTCGAACTCTCGGGTGCGCTCGCTCTCCAACCCCGTTCTACCTCACAACTTTAGTGTGACTCTGAAAGCAAATATTCTCCCTTGGTGGTTTTATTAATTCATGACAACATACATTGTCTCTTGGACTAACAATTTTACCTAGTACTCCCTCTGTCCCAAAATAACTGTCACAACTTTGTACTAGCTCTAGTACAAAGTTGTACTAAGCTTAAGACACTTATTTTGGGACGGGGGGAGTACATTTCAGGTATAGTCCACAAAGAGCTTTGTTATAGGATTGTGATCAGAAGCCCATTGATGCAAGGAAAGGAATAGGATTGGCTCAAGCTTCAAGCAAGAAGACTCTACATTTTATATTTGTGAGAAATCACTTTGAGTCCATAGGAAAGCCAATACTATTAAAAGGGGGTGAGGTATTATGAAGAATTGGTTGCTCAAGTGCTTAGAAGTAGCCACCAAAAATACTCAGCCATTCTTCTACAAAATATCTCTGTCCAAACCCAAACCAGCAAAATTGGTGCCACGAACAATTTCCACTCGGCCCTACCAATTTTACACTTAGACAGATCATATGCCAAACCAACCATATAGGTACCACCAACATTCCTATCGGTACCACCGAGATTGGGTAACCAACTTTCTGTTGAGATGATTCCAAGTTTTGGAATTTCCGAGTTTGAAGTTGGTATCACCGAGATTTGGAAACCAGTCTAGGTCATCGTATCGGTACCACCGAGATTTATATATCGGTGCCACCAAGATTGGGTGACCAACTTTCTGTTGACATGATTTCAAGTTTTGGAATTTACAAGTTTGAAGTCGATCTCATCAAGACTTCGAAACCAGTCTAGGTCATCATATCGGTACCATCGAGATTTATATATCGGTCTCATCGATAATTAAAAAGTTGCCGCATTTAGTGCAACTCGGTACCACCGAGATTCATTTCGGTGTCACCAAGTTGGACAATATTGTTGTAACGGTTGGATTTTGGGAGATGCCTATATATACCCCTCCACCTACCTCTCATTCGTAGAGGAAGCACTCAGAACACACTTACACTTGTCAGATCCATTTTTCTGAGAGAGAGCCACCTACTCATGTGTTGAGATCAAGAGATCCCATTCCAATCATTTGAAACTTGATCTCTAGCCTCCCCAAGTTCCTTTCCACAAGATCAATCTCTCCTACCCCTGCCAAATCTGAGATAGAGTGATTGAGTGTTGAGGAGACTATATTTTGAAGCACAAGAGCAAGGAGTTCGTTGTTCTACCACATATATTACCTTTTGGATGGTGGTGCCTCCTAGATTGGTTAGGTGTCGCTTGTGAGCCTCCTACTTCGTGATGTGGAATTGAACCAAGATATTTGTACAGGCAAGGAGATCACCTACTTCATGAAGGTCTACCATGAGTGAGGCTAGTCCTATGTGGATGGAAGCCGTGCTGGAATAGACAAGGCTGCTACTTCGTGGACCCCTTGTGGTTGGAGCCCTCCGTGACTCTCACAACCATTACCCTCCGTGGGTTGAAGTCTCCACTAACATGGACGTACGATAGCGCCACCTGTCGGAATCATGCAAAAAATCGTCGTGTCAACTTCTTCGTGTTTGGTCTTCCTAAACTCTACTACTTACTACATGTGCAAAGTCTTTACTTTCCGCTTTCATATTTGTTGACTAGCATGTGTAGGGTGCATTAGACTTGTTATAATCGCTAAAAACTGCCAACCATTGAAATTGGGAAAGGCTAGGATTTTAATTTATGCTAGTAGTCTATTCACCCCCTCCAGACACCTCTTCTATTGATCTCACACTTGGTATCACAGCAAGGTTTCCAAAACCTTGGTTAAAACACCATTGGAGGAAGATGGATGTGCCTAATTTGGGGAATGCTAGTTGTAGAGTGCCTATTCTTCATGGGGAATATTTTAGACAATGGCAAGATGAAATGCTTGATATATTTGATTTATTCCATTGGCGCAAGCATGTTAAATATCCCTATGAGCCTCACATTGATCCTTTGCATCCTTCTCATGATGAAGAACTTGTATGCTTGGTAATCTTAAAACTGTAAATCTAATCATTAGAGGATTGCCAAGAAATGTTCTTAATCAATTGCAAAATTTTGAGTGTTCCCACACTTTGTGGAAAGACTTAGAGAAAAGATATCCCGACTATTCACTCAAAAATCCTAAGATTATTTTCCATATATTCATTGACTTTCACAAAATGAAGCCAACCGGTCCTAATTTTTATAAATGCCTTTTTGACCTTTGTGACCTCATGCGTGCTAAAGGAGATATCATTACCATTAATATTGCCATTGTTGAAGCCATTCGCATGCATAAATATGAACATTGTCATAGTCAAAATTTTGATGCAATTCTTGTTTCTTATGACGAGGATATTTCGTCTTACCACGACAATGTGGAGCATGGATACTATGATGAAGATGAAGATTTTGACATTGAGTATGAGAAGACCATGAGGAACCTTAGTATTATGGCGAACCTTGGAGACTACATGGCCGGAGGAAAGGAGTGGTTTTTCGACAATTGATGCACCGATCACATGACCGGAGGTAAAGACATGTTCCATGAGATCACAACAAATCGTGGACCTCGAAGGTATGTGACTTTTGGAGACAACTCCAAGGGTAAGGTACTTGGTCTTGGTAAGGTGGCCATGTCTCATGATAGTTCCATTCAAAATGTCATGCTTGTTGAATCCCTTGGCTACAATCTCCTTTCCGTATCTAGACTAGTAGACTTTGGTTTCAATGTGTTATTTACGAAAGTTGACTGCCAAGTGTTTCGTAGCAACAATCATAACATGATCTTTACTAGTATCCGTAGAGGTCATCTACATATTGTCGATTTCACTAAAAAAATCCAAACCCCGTACATGTATTATTGCAAAATCTTCTAAACGTTGGTTATGGCACAGATGGTTAGGACATGTAGGTATGCGTAACCTTGACAGGCTTATCAAAGGTGATCATATTCTTTGTGTTAGAGATGTTATCTTTGACAAAGATAGACTTTGTAGTGCTTCTCAAGCAGGAAAGAAAGTTGGTGGAAGTCATCCCGTGAAGAACATTGATGAGGACATCAACACCATTGTTACACCCACAGCCCCAGCTGCTATACATACTGGACCAGTTACTAGAGCTCGTACACGCCAATTCAATTACGAGGTACTTCCGTTTCTTGGAAATCCTTCTAATGTTCATGAACATATGATGCTGCCTAAGTTAGATACTTTTGTTGTACTTATGAATGAAGGACCTAGCATGGAAAAAAAGGATATTCGTTGGAGCGGGGTCAAGCATGGAGTGGTAGGTGCACGTGCGAGAAAGAACAATGGAGCTTCCACTGGTGATTTTTGCACTTTGAAGCCAACGTAAGGAGAGTATGAAGGCTTGGATGAAATATTCAAGACACCACTTTATAAATTTCATCCATAGGCTATTATAGATGGTGCGGCACCTTATTTTTGGGCCACGTGTTGGGGAACGTTGCATGGGAAACAAATAAATTCCTACGCACACATAAGATCTATCCATGATGTAATCTTATGTATCTATGCTCACTGAGAAACGATGAATTAACAAACATTAACATAGCAATACTTATAGGTATAAGCAGCAAAACAACTATTTTTTTAAAGTGTACGAATGTACGATCCTCCAAGATTGTTTCACCCCTATCCATCTTTATTATATTAGCAAGGCATGGCTCCATCTTCACCACATAACTGCAGATGTCAAGCACCACGGTGCCCAAGTCAGGCAATTGGATCGTACCTTTTAAATATGCATGAACTTCTTATTCTTCACGCAATACATGAGCGTGAATAATTGGACATAGCATATAAGTGGAATAGAATAAGGTGGTAGGTTTCAAAGGGGTTGAAAAGTGGAGAAGATAGTCTCGTATCAACTAGGCATATCAATGGGCTATGGAGATACCCATCGATAGATATTGAGAAAATGAGTAGGGATTTCCATGAAAATGATGCACTAGAGCTATAAGTGTATGATGTTGGGAACGTTGCATGGGAAACTGTAGTGACCCGACTCAAAATGAGTCAAGCCTCTGTATATCTGTGCCATCCCTGGATCAGTATGCTGGCACACACAGTACATCAATGTATATATCAAAGTGCAATCACATGTAAATAACGTAAAACTGATATATACCTCAAAATCCTCAGCGGAAACAGTCAAGGGAGTGGAGTCCCAAATAACACCAACGGCAGGTTGAGTGTAGACCGTAACCCTGAATCGTACTCTTACTCGTCGAAGAAAACATCTGCAACATAAGACGTTGCAGCCATGTAGGTCAGCATATTGAATATGTCGTCAAGTCACAAAAGAGAGGGGTAAAATATCATCTATACTATATGCATATATGACAGGTGGGGCTGTAAGTTTTTAGCGAAAAGCAATGTTTTCTCCTACCACAAGAGAGGGGCTAAAAGCAAAATATTACTACGATGTTGGTTGTTAATGAGATGGTTCCGCCAACCAGTTCTCATACCCAAGTTATCAATATTACCCTCATCAAGTATTTATAATGGTGTTGAGAATTCCCGATAACTTCAGTTCCTTTGGCTCAAGTTGTCCATGACCGTGGACACGGTAATCGATTAGGTTTGAGTACTCTGCAGAGTTTTGCACACGTTCCCCACAAGATTTGATCGCCTCCGTGTATGTCCTCGCACTTCAGGGTGTTTGAAGATCGGATGATCAAAACATGGTCTTTCAACGAGTCCCTCTGAATCCCTATCGGTGCCCATCCAATCCTACCGTTCTTCTACATCTGCTAGCACCGCGTTTCCAGAGCCGCCACGTTGTCCAACCAAGCTAGAGCCCATAATGACTTGTGGTTGTGCAGGTAAGCCTTGGGTCTTGAAAATATCCGTCCGTCTCTTTGAGCCTGGGTGAAGCTTTCCGCAAGATGTCATGGCACGTCTCCATGCATCCCGGGTCATCCACTAGTTTCTCCAGGGAGCCGATCAACCGTCCTTCACCCAGAGTTGCATTGCTTCACGAGGTCTAGAAAATCTTGACTTAACCGGTCTTGGTTATTAAATTATTCTCGCATCACTCGTGATATGCACTCAACTAGAATCCCGTCTACTCAAGCATAGCAATATGAAATGTGTCATCCTGGGCCAAGTAACGGGGTTGTTGGGTGCCTACCACATGATACTACAATATGTAACCATAATTTCCAAGTACCTACTCAGCATGCAATTGGGTATAGGATGATAGAACTACGATGCATAAAACATAGGTGATACATGATCAAATGACTTGCCTGGTATTACTTGATGAAGATAGTCGCTCTCAAAATCCTGATAATTCTACTCGCCACACTCCGAGCAATCTATCGTAAACGAATAGCATTCAATAAACATTCATGCCAAAAAGGAAGAACCAAGAGAACATAAGAACAAAGCATGTCTTGGTGCAAAATAACAACGTACTAAGGTTTAATAAAAAAGATGGGGCCTTATGGTGTTGTAAAAGGAACGGTGAAAGGGGTCAACTCAAAAGAGTCAAAGGATGATCAACTATCGCTATATAAGCTCGACTTGCATACACTATGGGAGATGATCAAAAATATTGGGAGAACAACATGAATGTTGTTTTACAAATAGTATAAGACATAAGAATTTATTTGTAGAAAGAATTTCTTGAAATGGAGCACTACAACGCAAGTTATAGCGAATTGAAGTATGAATAGAATTTGAATTCCATAAAGGTCAGAAGTATTTGAATTGGAGCATGGTTGTTATGAATAGAAAGTACATAACACAAGTGTTTAGGGGCAAAAGAAATCAATGAAAATGGTGCTACTGTTTGCAAGGTAAGATCAAATGAATGTTCGAATACAAATTTGACTCGCTCAAATTTGTAAGGTTCAAAGGTCGAAACTAATGATGCTACTGGATATAGGAGATCAACATGAACATGTAGAAAAAAGAATTACTAGATTTGAAATAGCGGATCAAAAGATACAAATACTTCAATATAACATTGAATCGGCTTAGAACGATGTGAACGCTTTTGGGCACTAATGATAAATCTGATTTGATCAAAATTATAAGTTGAAAAGTTATAACTAATGATACAAACAGGAAGATTACTTTGACACGAATCCGACGCAATTGGATTCATCTAAAACGGAGCTACGAATAAAAAGATATGATCAAAAGAAGTTTGAATATCAGTGTGAACAAATTTTGAAATTTGAAAATTTTAAAAAGTTGATATGATAGGTTCACCGGATAGGTGGGATCAAGACGAAACTCTAGGCGTTGGTTTCATCTAATTCGGATAAACGAGTAAAAAGTTATGGCTATTTGAAAAATCAGGGCCAAGCTGTTTTACGGAAGAAAAGTGCTATGTCTAAAAGAATTCTAGTACTAATGTGTAAATACGAAGACTAATTAATATATCTAATTACTCTACGGTATACTAGTGTAGGAATACTAGTCTAGAAATAATAAACTACGGGAGTAAAAAAATACGAAGAGAAATATCTTTAGAATACAGAGTAAGAATTAATTCCAATGAGGAGACGACTTCGAGAAATCCCGCCGAGGAGAAGAGAATATTTTTATTTAATAAACCTAGTCAAACCAAAAGATTGATTTAAACCGAAATTGATGATTTTTTGAATGCTTCTATGGGTCAATATTTATAGGTGGAAAGAAGGTCTAAAGGTCAATAGCTAGGCAATGTGGGACTAAACATATACGTAAAGAGAAAAAAAGGAGGGACCAAATGCCCATGGGCCAAGTAAATTTCGGCCAGGCCACACGCAAGTCCGGCCAGCCCTTTTTTCTCGGATGAACAGTGTTTCTTGGTGAATAGTGCTTTTTTATTTTTTGAAAATAAACAACGAAAAAAAATATAAACGAAATAAAGAGAATATTTTATATAGGCATATATATATCAAAAATTTCAGAATAAAATTTCCTACAACATGAACATTTTATTTTTCACAAAATAAAAACTTTATAAAAATTTATTTATTTTAAAATTCAATAAAATCCAAATTTTGTCTTTAAAATTTTTGGCACTATTTTTCTTCTGACTTTTATATTTTGGGGGGGTGTCATGTTACCTCCTCTCTTTCTTGCTTGGCAAGTATATTGTGAGGAAAAAAATTGTGGTTGAAATCTTGTGTCAAAAAGAAAATTCAAATCAAAAAGCAAAGGAAAAAATCAAATGGCACATTCATTCAAATTCTTTATAGTTGAAGAAGTCATGTTATCTTCTCTGACTAATTTTAAATGGATGAATTTGAATTCAAAAGAAAATGGGAAAGTCATTTTACTCCCTCTCATTCAAAAGTTTAAAAAAAATCAAATTCCACTCAAGTTTCAATCAGTCAAACAAACAAACAATCAATCTAATAATTATATTAACATTCCAAAATTTATAATTTTGGGATGTTACAAACTACCACACTTAAAATGAATCTCGTCCTCGAGATTCCAAGAGGCTAGAAAGAAAAGGTTTAGGTTTTGGGGTCTTCTAACAAATCCAATCTCCTGCAAAGTGGGGTGCTACCACACTTAAAATGAGAGTTACCGGTCCCTCAAAGTTCTAACAATCCTCTGGGGGTTTGGTAACTGACTTCTCACAGTCTTCATATTAAATCCTTTGGTGATGCTCTCCCGTTATATTCATAACGTTTCCATCAAAATCGAGGGTTCCTCTGTTGATATAAGCTTCTTCTGTTACTGGGTCTTCTTAACTGACAAGTCTCGTGACCATTCTAAATAACCTATCTATAATTCCCATGGTGGTCTACCATTTGTGGTTATCTTGCAGAGAGAAGGGTCTTGGATTCATCCTCACCGTAAAATTTCCTACGCGTGACAACTATTGCCATGTACATGGGCTTTCATCATACCATTCTAAGGCTTAAACAAAAGCTTCAAAGAGCGTCGTCTCTCACTATGGGTAAGTCTCTCAGATTTACCATTCCGAATAGCAAGAGAATGATAAGAGTAAGTCGTCATGGTGATCAATCCATTCCGCACCCAAATCATTACTCTGTATAAGGTTTAGCGAATCTCCCATTCTAACACTTGGGCATCCTCACAAGCATTGCAGAATTTCTCTCGTCCACGAACGAAGTTTGGATAATCCATTGGTTCTGCAAGCTGAACAAAACATCTATCGTATCTTCACAACTCTCGGTGTTACGCATGCTCCTAAGAAAACGTTTGCTGATCCATCATAGTTTATTCCTTCATGCTCTTGGGGCAACCTTCATGAAATCTTGAGATGCATCCTTGTTACCGGTTGTATTCCTTGAACTCATTTTCCCTTCCATTGGTCTGTGTACCAACAAAAGTGTTTGTTCCTCATATTAAATCTCTCCTCAAATTTCCAATTCCATGGTACACTATTCTTTTGTTGTCACCCCCATAGTTTGATATGATCCAACATTTCCTTCGAATGTATTCAGTGGGTTTGGCTTCTTGGTATGCATGGTACATTCCTACTCCTTGGGTCCTGTGGGTTTACCGATTACTACCACACTTAAAATGAAATATACTCATGTCTGCATAGACCATATTTTCTCATATCCTCGAAATGGTCATAGATATTTTTTCATAGAGAAATAACTCATACAATTTCGACATCGGAAACCATGACACATAAATTCCATTGATCCATGAAGTTATTACAATCTTAGAGACTTCCGTTACCAAATTTAACTCCATAATCTCATGAAAACAAGAGTGCTTCATGTCACACTTATTACCATTGTCAAAACTTAACTACTCAATCTTTTAGCTTTCTTCCCCTCTGGACAATTACTAGCATAATGTCATGCTTCCTTGCAACGAAAGCAAATGAGTTCCGACAAGTCTTGGGGCTTCTTGGTGTTTGTTTTTGCTCCTTGGGTTTCCTGCTTCCTTCCTGGGCACATATTGTTGTAGTGTCCCAATTCCTTACACTTGAAACATCTGATATGATTCAGGTCTTTATGTGTAGGGATTTGACTCTGGCTGGTGTACTTTCTCTTCTTTCCGGACTCCTTCATTCTAGCCAGTTCTTCTAAAAGTTTCTTCTTGAGCGTTTCCTTCATTGCTTCTTCCTGCTGCTTGACAACTCGTTGTACCTTGGGGTGTATGTGACACAGAGCTGGGTAGTGGGTGGTTCCTTCACACAAGAAACAAGTCACGTAACTAGTTGGACATTCCTCCCTGGGTGATTCTCTTCACAATGAGGGCATCCATCCTTGTGTTCTTCCTGGGTGTGTCTTATTTCTCCACAGATCTTGCATGCACAAGTCTTCTCCTTCGGATTATCATAGCACATCTGAATGAGACGGGATCTTAACAGAGTCTTCTTGAATTCGTCCCAAGTTTCTGCTCCACTAGATCCTTGTATGGCATGGTGCATTTTCCACCAGATAGCAGCACTTTGGGTAAAGTACTGGAGAGCGTGTGCCACTTCATACTTCCTTGAGATTAAATGGCTCCTGAAGTGGTTCTCCAGGTTCTGAATCCATATTTCAGACTCCAGCTGGGTCATTGGTCCAGAGACTACAAGTCCAGCTTCATACTCCATCTGGTAGGGTTGAGGTTTTCGGGATGAGACGGGTAAGAGAGGGAGGGAGATACACACAATACAAACAATATTTTTGAGAATAGGTTTTATTTGTGGCCGTCGGAAAACACACACCAATGACGGCTCACAAATCATCGCATCTAACGTGGGTATATAACACGGGTTTGGACTTCTAATGGTCATATAAATATTCGAACGCTTCAGGGTCTTCGAATTCTTCGGGTCTTGAGAGTCTTCAATTGGCGCAGCTTCAACTCTTCAAATGCATGATGAAATCCTCTTTACTTTGAAGTGGGACTCGGTTGATCCTTCATGTGGTCAAAGGGGTAAGGGTATTGTCTAACTATTTGAAGTGAGAGGGAACATTCGATGAAATCAGAAGAGATGAGAAGTAAAAGGTGTTGTTGAAAATAAAATTTTAGAGAGATCCATTACTAAGGGATTTCCAGTTTCTAGGGTCACGTCCTACAGTCAACATGTGCTCTGATACCATATCTGTGGTGACCCGACTCAAAATGAGTCAAGCCTCTGTGTATCTGTGCCATCCCTGGATCTGTATGCTGGCACACACAGTACATCAATGTATATATCAAAGTGCAATCCCATGTAAATAACGTAAAACTGATATATACCTCAAAAATCTCAGCGGAAACAATCAAGGGAGTGGAGTCCCAAATAACACCAACGGCAGGTTGAGTGTAGACCGTAACCCTGGATCGTACTCTCACTCATCGAAGAAAACATCTGCAACATAAGACGTTGCAGCCGTGTAGGTCAGCATATTGAATATGCCGGCAAGTCACAAAAGAGAGGGGTAAAATATCATCTATACTATATGCATATATGACAGGTTGGGCTGTAAGTTTTTAGCGAAAAGCAATGTTTTCTCCTTCCACAAGAGAGGGGCCAAAAGCAAAATATTACTACGTTGTTGGTTGTTAATGAGATGGTTCCGCCAACCAGTTCTCATACCCAAGTTATCAATATTACCCTCATCAAGTATCTATAATGGTGTTGAGAATTCCCGATAACTTCGGTTCATTTGGCTTAAGTTGTCCATGACCGTGGACACGGCTAATCGATTAGGTTTGAGTACTCTGCAGAGTTTTGCACACGTTCCCCACAAGATTTGATCGCCTCCGTGTATGTCCTCGCACTTCAGGGTGTTTGAAGACCGGATGATCAAAACATGGTCTTTCAACGAGTCCCTCTGAATCCCTGTCGGTGCCCATCCAATCCTACCGTTCTTCTACATCTGCTAGCACCGCGTGTCCAGAGTCGCCACGTTGTCCAACCAAGCCAGAGCCCATAATGACTTGTGGCTGTGCAGGTAAGCCTTGGGTCTTGAAAATATCATTCCGTCTCTTTAAGCCTGGGTGAAGCTTTCCACAAGATGTCATGGCACGTCTCCATGCATCCCGGGTCATCCACTGGTTTCTCCAGGGAGCCGATCAACCGTCCTTCACCCAGAGTTGCATTGCATCACGAGGTCTTGAAAATATTGACTTAACAGGTCTTGGTTATTAAATTAATCTCGCATCACTCGTGATATGCACTCAACCAGAATCCCGTCTACTCAAGCATAGCAATATGAAATGTGTCATCCCGGGCCAAGTAACGGGGTTGTTGGGTGCCTACCACATGATACTACAATATGTAACCATAATTTCCAAGTACCTACTCAGCATGCAATTGGGTATAGGATGATAGAACTACGATGCATAAAACATAGGTGATACATGATCAAATGACTTGCCTGGTATTACTTGATGAAGATAGTCGCTCTCAAAATCCTGATAATTCTACTCGCCACACTCTGAGCAATCTATCGCAAACGAATAGCATTTAATAAACATTCATGCCAAAAAGGAAGAACCAAGAGAACATAAGAACAAAGCATGTCTTGGTGCAAAATAACAACGTACTAAGGTTTAATAAAAAAAGATGGGGCCTTATGGTGTTGTAAAAGGAACGATGAAATGGGTCAACTCAAAAGAGTCACAAGATGATCAACTATCGCTATATAAGCTCGACTTGCATACACTATGGGAGATGATCAAAAATATTGGGAGAACAACATGAATGTTGTTTGACAAATAGTATAAGACATAAGAATTTATTTGTAGAAAGAATTTCTTGAAATGGAGCACTACAACGCAAGTTATAGCGAATTGAAGTATGAATAGAATTTGAATTCCATAAAGGTCAAAAGTATTTGAATTGGAGCATGGTTGTTATGAATAGAAAGTACATAACACAAGTGTTTAGGGGCAAAAGAAATCAATGAAAATGGTGCTACTGTTTGCAAGGTAAGATCAAATGAATGTTCGAATACAAATTTGACTCGCTCAAATTTGTAAGGTTCAAAGGTCGAAACTAATGATGCTACTGGATATAGGAGATCAACATGAACATGTAGAAAAAAGAATTACTAGATTTGAAATAGCGGATCAAAAGATACAAATACTTCAATATAACATTGAATCGGCTTAGAATGATGTGAACGCTTTTGGGCACTAATGATAAATCTGCTTTGATCAAAATTATAAGTTGAAAAGTTAAAACTAATGATACAAACAAGAAGATTACTTTGATACGAATCCGACGCAATTGGATTCATCTAAAATGGAGCTACGGATAAAAAGATATGATCAAAAGAAGTTTGAATATCAGTGTGAACAAATTTCGAAATTTGAAAATTTTAAAAAGTTGATATGATAGGTTCACCGGATAGGTGGGATCAAGACGAAACTCTAGGCGTTGGTTTCATCTAATTCGGATAAACGAGTAAAAAGTTATGGCTATTTGAAAAATCAGGGCCAAGCTGTTTTACGGAAGAAAAATGATGTATAAAAGAATTCTAGTACTAATGTGTAAATACGAAGACTAACTAATATATCTAATTACTCTACCGTATACTAGTGTAGGAATACTAGTCTAGAAATAATAAACTACGGGAGTAAAAAAATACGAAGAGAAATATCTTTAGAATGAAGGGTAAGAATTAACTCCAATGAGGAGACGACTTTGAGAAATCCCGCCGAGGAGAAGAGAATATTTTTATTTAATAAACCTAGTCAAACCAAAAGATTCATTTAACCCGAAATTGATGATTTTTGAATGCTTCTATGGGTCTATATTTATAGGTGGAAAGAAGGTCTAAAGGTCAATAGCTAGGCAATGTGGGACTAAACATATACGTAAAGAGGAGAAAAGGAGAGACCAAATGCCCATGGGCCAAGTAAATTTCGGCCAAGCGACAGGCAAGTCCGGCCAGCCCTTTTTTTCTCGGATAAACACTGTTTCTTGGTGAATAGTGTTTTTTTTATTTTTTGACAATAAACAGCGAAAACAAATATAAACGAAATTAAGAGAATATTTTATATAGGCATATTATATATCAAAAATTTCAGAATAAAATTTCCTACAACATGAACATTTTATTTTTCACAAAGTAAAAAACTTTGAAAAAATTATTTTTTTAAAATTCAATAAAGTCCAAATTTTGTCAGTAAAATTTTTGGCACTATTTTTCTTCTGACTTTTATTGTTTTGGGGGGTGTCATGTTACCTCCTCTCTTTCTTGCTTGGCAAGGAAAAAAATGTGGTTGAAATGTTGTGTCAAAAATAAAATTTAAATCAAAAACCAAAGGAAAAAATCAAATGCCACATTCATTCAAATTCTTTATAGTTGAAGAAGTCATGTTATCTTCTCTCACTAATTTTAAATGGATGAATTTGAAATGAAAAGAAAATGGGAAGTCATTTTATTCCCTCTCATTCAAAAGTTTAAAAAAATCATTTTATTCCCTCTCACTCAAACAAACAAACAATAAATCTAATAATTATATTAACATTACAAAATTTGTAATTTTGGGATGTTACAGAAACAAAAAAGATCCTACGCACACATAAGATCTATCCATGGTGGTGACCATCTACGAGAGGAGAGATCGGATCCACATACCCTTGTAGATTGCTAAGCGGGAAGCGCTAAAAACGCGGTTGATGTAGTCGAACGTCTTCACAATCCAATCACAATCCGTCCCACGAACTCTGTTCCGATCTAGCGTCGAACGGGCGGCACCTCCGCGTTTAGCACACGTACAGCTCGGTGATTATCTCTGCCTTCTTGATACAGCAAGAGAGACGAAGAGGTAGCTGAATTCTCAGGCAGCACGACAGTGTAAAGGTGATGGTAGTGGAGCTACTCCTGCAGGGCTTCGCCGTGTCGTATGAAAATAACTCCGGGGTGTCATGAAGTGGTGGAGGGAGAGAGGGTTGCGTCGTGGCTCTTAGTGCAAACAGCCTCTCTAGCCTCCACTATATATAGGAGGGGAGGGAGGGGTGGCGCCCTAGGTACTTTCCCTACGGTTCGGTCAGTGCAAGGAGGAGGGAGGACTCCTCCTCCAAATCGGTTTGGTGGAGGAGGACTCCTCTTCCTAGTCGGTTTGGCGCACCTCTCTCTCTTTCTCTAATTACGTTGCGACGTTTGATACACACAAGCTATTCTTCCGGTGTCAGTGAGTTACATGATCTCATGGTAATATGAACATATACTTTGACATGCAGAAAAACAGTAGCAATAAAACGACATGATCACATGCTATGTTAATAGTTTGGGTCTTGTCCATCACATCATTCTCCTAATGATGTGATCCTGTTATCAAATGAATACACTTGTCTATGGCTAGGAAACCTTGACCATCTTTGATCAATGACCTAGTCTACTAGAGGCTTACTAGGGACAGTGTGTTGTCTATGTATCCACACATGTAACAGAGTTTCCGCTCAATACAATTCTAGCATGGATAATTGACAACTATCTCGAAAAAGGAAATGTAATAATAACTATCTTATTATTGCCTCTAGGGCATATTTCCAACAGTCTCCCACTTGCACTAGAGTCAATAATCTAGTTCACATCACTATGTGATTTACAATGTAATGAATCTAACACCCATACAGTTCTGGTGTTGATCATGTTTTGCTCGTGGAAGAGGCTCAGTCAGCGGGTCTGCAAAATTCAGATCCGTGTGCACTTTGCAAATATTTATGTCCTCCTCCTTGATGTAATCACGGATGGAATCGAAGCGTCGCTTTATGTGTTTGGGAGTCCTCTTGTGAAACATTGGTTCCTTGTCTAGAGAAATGGCACGAGTCTTGTCACAGAACACTGTCATTGGGTCCAATGCACTCGGCACAACTCCAAGATCTATCATGAACTGCTTCATCCACACACCTTATTTAGCCACCTCTGCAGCAGCTATGTACTCCACTTCGCATGTAGAATCAGCTACCATGCTTTGCTTGGAACTGCACCAACTTACCGCACCCCCATTAAGAATAAATACGTATCCGGTTTGTGACTTAGAGTCATCCGGATCAGTGTCAAAGCTTGTATCGACGTTACCCTTTACGACGAGCTCTTTGTCACCTCCATAAACGAGAAACATTTCCTTAGTCCTTTTCAGGTACTTTAGAATATTCTTGTCCGCTGTCCAGTGCTCCATTCCTAGATTACTTTGAAACCTTCCCGCCATACTTATGGCAAAGCTCACATCTGGTCTAGTGCACAACATTGCATATATGATAGAGCCTATGGCTGAACCATAGGGGACGACACTCATCTTTTCTCTATCTTCTACAGTTACTAGGCATTGAATCTTACTCAACTTCACACCTTGTAGCACAGGCAAGAACCATTTCTTAGACTGTTCTGTTTTGAACTTCTTCAAAACTTTGTCAAGGTCTGTGCTCTATGAAAGTCCTATTAGGCGTCTTGATCTATCTCAAAAGATCTTGATGCCTAATATATAAGCAGCTTCTCCTAGGCCCTTCATTGAAAAACATATATTCAAATAATACTTTATGCTTCCCAAAAGATCTATATTGTTTCCAATTAGCAATATGTCATCCACATATAATATTAGAAACGCTATAGAGCTCCCACTCACTTTCTTGTAATTACAAGCTTCTCCATAAACTTGTATAAACTCCAACGCCTTGATCACCTCATCAAAGCACTGATTCCAACTCCGAGATGCTTGCACGAGTCCATAAATAGATCGCTGGAGTTTGCATACTTTGGCAACATTCTCTGGATCGACAAAACCTTGTGGTTGCATCATATACAACTCTTCCTTAAGAAAACCGTTAAGGAACGTTGTTTTGACATCCATCCACCAAATTTCATAATAGAAAAATGCAGTTATTGCTAACATGATTCTGATGGGCTTAAGCATTGCTACGGGTGAGAAACTCTCATTGTAGTAAACACCTTGAACTTGTAAAAACCCTTTGCCACAAGTCAAGCTTTATAGATGGTGACATTACCTTACGCATCCGTATTATTCTTAAAGATCCATTTGTTCTAAATGGCCTTTCTCCATTCAGGTAATACTTCCAAATTCCATATTATGTTTTCATACATAGATCCTATCTCGGATTTCATGTTCTCGAACCATTTGCTGGAAACCGGGGCCACCATTGCTTCTCCATAGCTCATAGGTTCATCATTGTCTAACAAAATGATTGATAAGATAGGGTTGTCTTACCACTCAGGAGCAGTACGTACCCTTGTCGCCCTATGAAGTTTCATGATCATCTCTTGAGGAACGTTGCATGGGAAACAAAATTTTCCTACGCACACGAATACCTATCATGGTGATGATCATCTTTGAGAGGGAGATCGGATCTGCGTACCCTTGTAGATCGCTAAGCGAGAAGCGTTAAGAAACGTGGTTTATGTAGTGGAACGTCTTTGCGATCCAAATCGCCGCCGTCCCACGATCCGTCCTGATCTAGCACCGAACGGACGGCACCTCCGCGTTCAGCACACGTACAGCTCGATGACGATCTCCGCCTTCTTGATCCAGCAAGAGAGACGGGGAAGTAGATGAGTTCTCCGGCAGCTTGATGGCATGCCAGTGATGGTGGTGATCTATTCCTGCAGGGCGTCGCCTAAGCACCACAAAAATCCGATCTAGAGGAAGAACTACAAACTAGAGGACAGGCTAGCACGTGGCTGAAATTGTGTTTTGAAAAGCCACAAACCTCTAGTATATATAGGAGGAAGGAGGGGCTAGGCTTGCGCACCAAGGGAGCCTCCCTTGGGCTCGGCCGAACTAGGAGAGGAGGAGTCCTCCTCGAATCCTACTTGGATTAGGACTCCTCCCCAAGTTGTCCACTTCTTTTGGTTTTTCCACTTTTTACCTCATGGGCTTTCTTTGGTTGACTTGTCAGACCATCAAGGGCTGTTGCGTCACCATCAAGTCCACGTGGCCCCCTTGGGGAGTGGTGGGCCCACTTGGTGGACCCCCGGTACCCATTCCTCACTCCCGGTACACTGTCGGTAATGCCTGAAATCCTTCCGGAATCCAAATACCAACTTCATATATATCAATCTTCATTTCCGGACCATTCCGAAACTCCTCATGACATCCGGGATCTCATCCCGGACTCCGAACAAAACTTCGGTCACCAGCACCTTCAACTCAACTATACTGAAATGTCACTGAACCATAAGTGTGCAGACCCTGTGGGTTCGAGAACTATGCACACATGACCTGAGACATTCTCCGGTCAATATCCAATAGCGGGACCTGGATGTACATATTGGATCCTACATAGTCTACGAAGATCTTATCAGTTGAACCTCTATGTCAACGATTCATATAATCCCGTATACTATTCCCTTTGTCCTTCGGTATTTTACTTGTCCGAGATTCGATCGTCGGTATCCCCATACCTATTTCAATATCATTACGAGCAAGTCTCTTTACTCGTTCTGTAACACAAGATATCGTCACTAACTCTTTAGTCTCATTGCTTACAAGGCTTGTATGTGATGTTGTATTACCGAGTGGGCCCCGAGATACCTTTCCGTCACACGAAGTGACAAATCCCAGTCTTGATCCATGCTAACTCAATGGACACCTTTGGAGATGCATGTAGAGTACTTTTATAGTCACCCAGTAACATTGCGACGCTTAATGCACACAAGGCATTCCTCCGGTGTTAGTGAGTTACATGATCTCATGGTCATAGGAATGAATACTTGACATGCAGAAAACAATAGCAACAAAATTACACGATCATATGCTATGTTTATAGTTTGGGTCATGTCCATCACATCATTCTCCTAATGATGTGATCCCGTCATCAAGTGACAACACTTGTCTATGGCTAGGAAACCTTAACCATCCTTGATCAACAGGCTAGTCAACTAGAGACTCGCTAGGGACATAGTTTTGTCTATATATCCACACATGCATTTATGTATCCATTCAATACTGTTATAGCCTAGATAATAAATGATTATTTTGAAACAGGAAATATAATAATAACTATTTTACTATTGCCTCCAGGGCATATTTCCAACAGTCTCCCACTTGCCCTAGTGTCAATAATCTAGCCTCGAATCTTCATGTGATTTACAATGTAATGAATCTAACACCCATACAGTTCTGGTGTTGTTCATGCTTTGCTCGTGGAAGAGGTTTAGTCAGCGGATCTGCAACATTCAGATCCGTGTGCACTTTGAAAATATTTATGCCTTCCTCCTTGATGTAATCGCGGATGGCGTTGAAGCGTCGCTTTATGTGTCTGGTCCTCTTGTGAAACCTTGGTTCCTTGGCTAGAGCAATGGCACCAGTGTTGTCACAGAACAGATTGATTGGATCTAGTGCACTTGGCACTACTCCAGGATCTGACATGAACTCCTTCATCTAGACACCCTCATTGGCTGCCTCTGAGGCAACTATGTAATTCGCTTCACATGTAGAATTAGCTACGCCGCTTTGCTTGGAACTGCACCAGCTTACCACACCCCCGTTAAGAACAAATACGTATCTAGTTTGCGACTTAGAGTCATCCAGATCAGTGTCAAAGCTTGCATCGATGTAACTCTTATGACGAGCTCTTCCTCACCCCCATAAACGAAAAACATTTCCTTAGTCCTTTTCAGGTACTTTAGAATATTCTTGACCGTCGCCTAGTGTTCCACTCCTGGATCACTTTGAAACCTGCCAGCCATACTTATGGCCAGGCTCACATCCGGTTTTGTGCACAACATTGTATACATGATAGACCCTATGGCTGGAGCATAGGGGACCACACTCATCCTTTCTCTATCTTCTGCACTTACTCGACATTGAGTCTTACTCAACTTTATACCTTGTAACACAGGCAAGAACCCCTTCTTGGATTGTTCCATTTTGAACTTCTTCAAAACTTTATCAAGGTATGTGCTTTGTGAAAGAGCTATTAGGCGCCTTGACCTATCTCTATAGATCTTTATGCCCAATATGTAAGCAGCTTCTCCTAGGTCTTTCATTGAAAAACTTTTATTCAAATAATCCTTTACGCTTTCCAAAAACTCCACATTGTTTCCAATCAGCAATATGTCATCCACATATAATATTCGAAACGCTATAGAGCTCCCACCCACTTTCTTTTAAATACAAGATTCTCCAAAAAATTGTATAAACCCAAATGCCTTGATCACCTCATCAAAGCACTGATTCCAACTCCGAGATGCTTGCACTAGGCCATAAATGGATCGCTAGAGCTTGCACACCTTGTCAACATTCTCTGGATCGACAAAACCTTCGGGTTGTATCATATAGAACTCTTCCTTAAGAAACCTGTTAAGGAACGTCGTTGTGACATCCATCTGCCAGATTTCATAATCGAAAAATGCAGCTATTGCTAACATGATTCGGACGGACTTAAGCATCGCTACGGGTGAGAATGTCTCATCATAGTCAACTCCTTGAACTTGTGAAAAACCCTTTGCCACAAGTCGAGCTTTATAAACGGTCATATTACCGTCCGCGCCCGTCTTCTTCTTAAAGATCCATTTATTCTGAATAGTCTTGTGACCTTTAGGTAATACTTCCAAAGTCCACACTTTGTTTTCATACATAGATCCTATCTCGAATTTCATGGCTTCCCACCATCTGTTAGAATATGGGCCCACCATTACTTCTCCATAATTTGCAGGCTCGTTGTTGTCTAACAACATGATAGACAAGACAGGATTCCCGTACCACTCGGGAGCAGTACGTGCTCTTGTCGACCTGTGAGGTCCAACAGTAACTTGATCTGAAGCTTCATGATCATCATCATTAGCTTCCTCTTCAACCGTTGTTGCCTCGATAGAAATTTCTTTCTGCCCTGCACCACCATCTTGTTGAAGCAGAGGTTCTGTAACCTCATCAAGTTCTATCTTCCTCCCACTCAATTCTTTCGAGTTAAACTCTTTCTCAAGAAAACTTCGTTCTTAGCGACAAACACTTTGCCCTCGGATCTGAGATAGAAGGTATACCCAACTGTCTCTTTGGGGTAACCTATGAAGACGCACTTTTCTGCTTTGGGTTCCAGCTTTTCAGGCTGAAGCTTATTGACATAAGCATCACATTCCCAAACTTTAAGAAACAACAACTTTGGCTTCTTGCCATACCATAACTCATATGGTGTCGTCTCAACGGATTTTGATGGTGCCCTATTTAAAGTGAATGCAGCTGTCTCTAATGCGTAGCCCCAGAACGATAGTAGCAAATCGGTAAGAGACATCATCGATCGCACCATATCTAATAAAGTACGATTACGACATTCGGACACACCATTACGCTGTGGTGTTCCATGCGGTGCCAACTGTGAAACAATTCCACATTGTCTTTAGTGAGCACCGAACTCATAACTCAGATATTCTCCTCCTCGATCAGATCGTAGGAATTTCATCTTCTTGCTACGATGATTTTCAACTTCACTTTGAAATTTTTTAAACTTTCAAACGTTTTAGACTTGTGCTTTTTCAAGTAGATATAGCCATACCTACTCAAATCGTTAGTGAAAGTGACAAAATAACGATATTCGTCGCACGCCCCTATGATTGTCGGTCCGCACACATCAATATGTATGATCTCGAATAAGTCACTCGTACGCTCCATTGTTCCAAAGAACGGACTCTTAGTCATCTTGCCCATGAGGCATGGTTCGCATGTGTCAAGTGATTCAAAATCAAGTGACTCCAAAATTCCATCAGCATGGAGTTTCTTCATGCGCTTAACACCAATATGACCTAAGCGGTGGTGCCACAAGAAAGTAGCGTTATCATTGTTAACTCTACATATTTTGGTATCAATGTTATGGATATGAGTATCATCACAATCGAGATTCAATATGAACAAACCCCTCACATTGGGTGCATGACCATAAAAGATATTACTCATATAAATAGAACGACCATTATTCTCACACTTAAAGGAGTAACCGTCTCGCGATAAACAAGATCCAGATATAATGTTCATGCTCAATGCAGGCACTAAATAAAAATATTTAAGTTCATAAGTAATCTCGATGGTAACTCAAGTGAGACCATGCCGACGGCGATCGCATCAACCTTGGAACCATTTCCCACGCGCATCGTCACTTCATCCTTCGTCAGCCTTCGTTTATTCCGCAGTTCCTGTTTCGAGTTGCAAATGTGAGCAACAGAACCAGTATCAGATACCCATGCACTACTAGGAGAGTTGGTGAGGTACACATCAATAACATGTATATCATATATACCTTGTTTGGCGTTGGCCGCCTTCTTATCGGCCAGATACTTGGGGCAGTTGCGCTTCCAGTGACCAATCCCCTTGCAATAATAGCACTCAGTTTCCGGCTTAGGCCCAGCCTTGGGTTTCTTCGTCGGAGGGGAAATAGCTTTGCCACTCTTCTTGGAGTTACCCTTCTTGCCTTTGTCATTCTTCTTGAAACTAGTGGTCTTATTGACCATCAACACTTGATGTTCTTTCTGGATTTCTGACTCGGCGACTTTCAGCATCGCAAATAACTCGTCGGGTGACTTATTCATCCCTTGCATGTTATAGTTCAACACGAAGCTCTTGTAGATGGGTGGCAGTGATTGAAGAATTCCATCAGTGATAGCTTCTTGCGGGAGAGCGATCCCCAGCTCAGTTAGACGGTTTGAGTACCCGGACATTTTGAGCACATGTTCACTGACACACAAATTCTCCTCCATTTTGCAAGCATAGAATTTATCGGAGGTCTCATACCTCTCGATCCGGGCATTCTTATCAAAGATAAACTTAAACTCCTGGAACATCTCATATGCTCCATGACATTCAAAACGTCTTTGAAGTCCCGGTTCTAAGCCATACAAAACTGCACATTGAACTAGTGAGTAGTCATCCTTACGAGGTTGCCAAGCATTCAAAACATCTTGGTCAGCCGTAGCGGCTGGTTCATCTTCTAGCACTGCCTCAAGGACATAATTCTTTTGCCCAGCTAGGAGGATAAGACTCAGATTTTGAGCCCAGTCTACAAAGTTGCTACCATCATCTTTCAGCTTATCATTCTCTAGGAACGTATTGAAATGCAGGGTTGCTACTGCGTGAGCCATTGCTCTACAACATAAAATTTTGCAAAGATTACTTAGACTATGTTCAAGACAATTGAGTTTAGCTAATCATATTACTAATAAACTCCCACTCAAATAGACATCCCTCTAGTCATTCAAGTATCGCATGATCCAAATTCACTAACTCAAGTCCGATCATCACGTGAGTTGAGTATAGTTTCAGTGATGAACATCTCCATGTTGATCATATCTATTATATGATTCATGCTCGACCTTTCGGTCTCTTGTGTTTCGAGGCCATGTTTGTACATGCTAGGCTCGTCAAGTTTAACCCGAGTGTTACGCGTGTGCAACTATTTTGCACCCGTTGTATGTGAACGTTGAGTCTATCACACCCGATCATCACGTGGTGTCTCGAAACGACAAACTGTCGCAACGGTGCACAGTCGGGGAGAACACAATTTTATCTTGAAATTTTAGTGAGGGATCACCTTATAATGCTACCGTCATTCTAAGCAAAATAAGGTGCATAAAAGTATTAACATCACATGCAAATCATAAGTGGCATGATATGGCCATGATCTTGTGCTTCTTGATCTCCGTCACCAAAGCACCGGCATGATCTTCATCGTCACCGGCGCCACACCATGATCTCCATCATTGTGTCGCCATCGAGGTTGTCATGCTAACTATGCTATTACTACTAAAGCTACTACCTAGCAATATAGTAAACGCATCTGCAAGCACAAACGTTAGTTTAAAGACAACCCTATGGCTCCTGCCGGTTGCCGTAGCATCGACGTGCAAGTTGATATTTAACTATTACAACATGATCATCTCAAGCATATAATATATCATATCATGTCTTTGGCCATATCACATCACATGCATACCCTGCAAAAACAAGTTAGACGTCCTCTAATTTGTTGTTTCATGTTTTACGTGGCTGCTATGGGTATCTAGTATGATCGCATCTTACTTACGCAAAGCCACAACGATGATATGAAATTTTCTATTTAACCTTCTCCAAGGACCGCCTCGGTCAAATCCGATTCAATTAAAGTTGAAGAAACAGACACCCGCCAGTCATCTTTATGCAACAAGTTGCATGTCAGTCGATGAAACTGGTCTCTCGTAAGCGTACGAGTAAGCTTGGTCTGGGCCGCTTCAATCCAACAATACCGCTGAATCCAGAAAAGACTAAGGATGGCAGAAAATTGAACATCAACACCCACAAACTCTTTTGTGCTCTACTAGAGATTTCATCTACGCATGAACCTAGCTCATGATGCCACTGTTGGGGAACGTTGCATGGGAAACAAAAAATTCCTACGCACACGAAGACCTATCATGGTGATGATCATCTACGAGAGGGAGATCGGATCTACGTACCCTTGTAGATCGCTAAGCGGGAAGTGTTAAAAAACGTGGTTGATGTAGTGGAACGTCTTCGCGATCCAAATCGCCGCCGTCCCACGATCCGTCCCGATCTAGCACCGTACGGACGACACCTCCGTGTTCAGCACACGTACAGCTCGATGACGATCTCCACCTTCTTGATCCAGCAAGAGATACGGGGAAGTAGATGAGTTCTTCGGTAGAGTGACAGTGTGCCGGTGATGGTGGTGATCTATTGATGCAGGTCTTCACCTAAGCGCCGCAGAAATCCGATCTAGAGGAAGAATTGCAAACTAGAGGAGAGGGTAGCATGTGGCTGAATTTGTGTATCAAAAACCCTCTAACCTATAGTATATATAGGAGGAAGGAGGGGCTAGGATTGCACACCAAGGGAGCCTCCCTTGGGCTCGGCCGAACTAGGAGAGGAGGAGTCCTCCTCCAATCCTACTTGGATTAAGACTCCTCCTCAAGTTGTCCACCTCTTTTGGTTTTTCCACTTTTTACCTCATGGGCTTTCTTTGGTTGACTAGTCAGCCCATCAAGGGCAGTTGCGCCACCATCAAGTCCATGTGGCCCCCTTGGGGAGTGGTGGGCCCACCTGATGGACCCCTGGTACCCATTCGTCACTCGTGGTACACTGTCGGTAATGCCCAAAATCCTTACAGAATCCAAATACCAACTTCCTATATATCAATCTTCGTTTCCGGACCATACCGTAACTCCTCGTGACGTCCGGGATCTCATCCAGGACTCCGAACAAAACTTCGGTCACAAGCACCTACAACTCGACTATACTGAAACATCACCGAACCTTAAGTGTGCAAACCCTGCGGGTTCGAGAACTACGTAGACATGACCTGAGACATTCTCTGGTCAATATCCAATAGCGGGACCTGGTTGTCCATATTGGATCCTACATATTCTACAAAGATCTTATCGGTTGAACCTCTATGTCAAGGATTCATATAATCCCGTATATCATTCGCTTTGTACTTCAGTATGATACTTGCCCGAGATTCCATCGTCGGTATCCCCATACATATTTCAATCTCGTTACCGGCAAGTCTCTTTACTCGTTCCATAATACAAGATCTCGTGAATAACTCTTTGGTCTCATTGCATGCAAGGCTTGTATGTGATGTTGTATTATGGAGTGGGCCCCGAGATACCTTTCCGTCACACGGAGTGACCAATCCTAGTCTTGATCCATGCTAACTCAACGGACACCTTCAGAGATGCATGTAGAGTAACTTTATAGTCACCCAGTAACGTTGCGACGTTCAATACACACAAGGCATTCCTCTGGTGTGAGTGAGTTACATGATCTCATGGACATAGGAATGAATACTTGACACGCAGAAAATAATAGCAACAAAATGACATGATCATATGCTACGTTTATATTTTGGGTCTTGTTCATCACATCATTCTCCTAATGATGTGATTCCGTCATCAAGTGACAACACTTGTCTATGGCTAGGAAACCTTAACCATCCTTGATCAACAGGTTAGTCAACTAGAGACTCACTAGGGAAATAGTTTTGTCTATATATCCACACATGCATTTATGTTTCCATTCAATACAGTTATACCATGGATAATAAACGATTATCTTGAAACAGGAAATATAATAATAACTATTTTATTATTGCCTCTAGCGCATATTTCCAACATCATCCTCACTAGCTTCCTCTTCAACTGATGTAGCTTCGACAGAAACATCTTTCTGTGTTGTGCCACCATCTGGTTGAAGTAAAGGTTATATGACCTCAACAAGTTCTATCTTCCTCCCACTAAATTCTTTTGAGAGAAACTCTTTCTCAAGAAAAGCACCATTCTTAGCGACAAAAACTTTGCTCTCGGATCTGAGATAAAAGGTGTACCCAACTGTCTCTTTTGGGTATCCTATGAAGATGTACTTTTCCGCTCTGGGTTCCAGCTTTTCAGGCTGAAGCTTTTTGACTTAAGCATCACATCCCCAAACTTTAAAAAAAACAACTTTGGCTTCTTGCCAAACCACAGTTCATATGGCGTCGTCTCAATGGATTTTGATGGTGCCCTATTTAAAGTGAATGCAGTTGTCTCTAATACATAACCCCAAAATGATAACTGCAAATCGGTACGAGACATCATAGAACGCACCATATCTAATAAAGTGCTATTACAACGTTCGGACACACCATTACGCTGTGGTGTTCCAGGCGGCGTCAACTGTGAAACGCTTCCACATTGTCTTAAGTGAGTGCCAAACTCATCAATCAGATATTCACCTCCTCGATCAGATCGTAGGAATTTGATCTTCTTGTTACAATGATTCTCAACTTCATTCTGAAATTGATTGAACTTTTCAAATGTTTCAGACTTGTGTTTTATCAAGTAAACATAACCATGTCTACTCAAATCATCTGTGAAGGTGAGAAAATAACGATAAACACCGCGCACCTCTATGCTCATTGGTCCGCACACATCAGTATGTATGATCTCCAACAAGTCACTTGCACGCTCCATTGTTTTGGAGAATGGAGTCTTAGTCATCTTGCCCATGAGGCATGGTTCACATGTGTCAAGTGATTCAAAATCAAGTGACTACAAAAGTCCATCAGCATGTTGTTTCTTCATGTGTTTTATACCAATATGACCTAAGCGGCACTGCCACAAGAAAGTGGTGCTAAAATTATAAACTCTACATGTTTTGGCATCAATGTTATGTATATGTGTATCATCACTGTCGAGATTCAATATGAACAAACCCCTCACATTGGGTGCATGACCATCAAAGCTATTACTCATATAAATAGGACAACCATTATTCCATGACTTAAATGAGTAATCGTCTCGCAATAAACAAGATCCAGATATAATGGTCATGCTTAACGCAGGCATTAAATAACAATTATTCAGGTACATCACTAATCCTGATGGTAACTCAAGTGAGAGTGTACCGACGGCAATCACATCAACCTTGGAACCAGTTCCTACGTGCATCGTAACTTCATCCTTTGCGAGCCTTCTTTTATTCTGTAGTTCCTGCTTTGAGTTGCAAATGTGAGCAACATAACTGGTATCAAATAACCATGCACTACTGCGAGAGCTGGTGAGGTACACATCAATAACATGTATATGAAATATACCTTATTTAGTGTTGGTCGCCTTCTTATCGGCCAGATACTTGGGGCAGTTCCGCTTCCAGTGACCAGTCTCCTTGCAATGAAACCACTCAGTTTACGGCTTAGGTCCAGCCTTGGGTTTCTTCATCGAAGGAGCAGCTGCTTTGCTACTCTTCTTGGAGTTACCCTTCTTGCCCTTGTTGTTTGTCTTGAAACTAGTGGTTTTATTTACCATCAGCACTTGATGTTCTTTCTAGATTTCTGACTTGGCAACTTTAAGCATCGAAAATAGCTCGGCGATTAACTTATTCATCCCTTGCATATTATAGTTCAACACAAAGCCTTTATAGCTAGGCGGCAATGAGTGAAGAACTCTGTAAGTGATTGCCTCTGGCGGAGAACAATTCCCAACTCAGCCAGGCGGTTAGAGTACCCAGATATTCTAAGTATGTGTTCACTGACAAACCTCTTCTCCTCCATTTTGCAAGCATGGAACTTATCGGAGGTTTCATACCTCTCGATCCGGGAATTCTTCTCACAGATAAACTTCAACTTCTGGAACATCTCATATGCTCCATGACATTCAATACGCCTTTGAAGTCCCGGTTCTAAGCCATAAAAAATTGCAAATTGAACAACTGAGTAGTCATCCAGACAAGCTTGTTAGATGTTCATATCATCTTGGGTCGCCGGTTCGGGTGGCATGTCACCTAGCGGCGCATCAAGGACATAATTCTTCTAGGAAACCGTGAGAACAAGTCTCACATTATGGGCCCGGTCCACAAAGTTACTCCCATCATCTTTCAACTTGGCTTTCTCTAGGAACGCACTAAATTTAGGGGAGCAACTGCGCGAGCCATTGATCTACAACATAAGTTTGCAAATATTATTTAGACTATTGTTCAAGATAATGAGTTTAGTTAATCATATTACTAAAAAACTCCCACTTAAATTTACATACCTCTAGTTATTCGAGTGACACATGATCCAAATTCACTAACTCAAGTCCGATCATCACGTGAGTTGAGTTAGCTTCAATGGTGAAAATCTTTATGTTGATCATATCTACTATATGACTCATGTTCGACCTTTCGGTCTCTTGTGTTCTGAGGCCATGTCTATACATGCTAGGCTCGTCAAGTTTAACTCACTGTTCCGCGTGTGCAAAACTGTCTTGCACCCGTTGTATGTGAAGGTAGAGTATATCACACCCGATCATCACGTGGTGTCTCGAAATGAAGAACTTCCGCAACGGTGCACAAAGTTACTCCCATCATCTTGAAATTTTAGTGAGGGGTCACCTTATGATGCTACCGTCGTCCTAAGCAAACTAAGGTGCATAAAAGGATTAACATCACATGCAAATCATAAATGACATTATATGGAAATGAACTTGTGCTTCTTGATCTCCATCATCAAAGCACCGGCATGATCTCCATCGTCACTCGTGCCACACAATAATCTCCATCATTGTGTTGCCATCGAGGTTGTCACGCCAACTATGCTGTTACTACTAAAGCTATTGAACTAGCGATAAAGCAAAGCGTCACCAGGAGCAAAATAATTAAATACAACCATATGGCTCCTGTCGGTTGTCGTACCATCGACGTGCAAGTCGATATTTAACTATTACAACATGATCATCTCATACATCAAATATATCATATCTTGCCTTTGGCCATATCATATCACAACATACCCTACAAAAACAAGTTAAACGGCCTCTAATTTGTTGTTGCTAGTTTTACCTGGCTGCTATGGGTATCTAGTATGATCACATCTTACTTACGCAAAATCACAACGGTGATTCAACTAAAATTGGAGAAACACACACCCGCTAGTCATCTTTATGCAACAAGTTGCACGTTAGTCAATGAAACCGGTCTCTCGTAGGCGTACGAGTAATGTTGGTCCGGGACGCTTCATCCAACAATACTGCCGAATCAAGAAAAGACTAAGGAGGCCTACAATCTGAATATCAATGCCCACAAACTCCTGTGTGTTCTACTCGAGATGTCATCTACGCATATACCTAGCTCATGATCCCACTGTTGGGGAACATTGCATGGGAAACAAAAAATTTCCTACGCACACATAAGATCTATCCATGGTGATGACATCTACGAGAGGAGAGATCGGATCCATATAGCCTTGTAGATCGCTAAGTGGGAAGCGTTAAGAAACGCGGTTGATGTAGCCGAACGTCTTCGCAATCCAATCATGATCCGTCCCACAAACTCCGTTTTGATCTAGCGCCGAACGGACGGCACCTCCGCATTCAGCACACATACAGCTGGGTGACAATCTCCCCCTTCTTGATCCAGCAAGAGAAACAAAGAGGGAGCTGAATTCTTCGGTAGCACGACGACGTGACAGTGATGGTGGTGGAGCTACTACGGTAGGGCTTTGATGTGTCGTACCGAAATAACTACGTGGTGTCAGGAAGTGGTGGAGGGAGACAGGGCTGCACCGTGGCTTGTGGTGCAAAAAGCCTCTCTACCGTCAACTATATATAGGAGGGGAGGGAGGGGAGGCGCCCTAGGGACTTTCCCTAGGGTTCGGCCGGCACAAGGAGGAGGAAGGAGTCCTCCTCCAAATCGGTTTGGTGGAGGAGGACTCCTCTTCCTAGTCGGTTTGGCGCACCTCGCTCTCTTTCTCCACTTCGTCCGAATAGGCCCTCTTGGGCTGGCCACCCACCCCACCAGGAGCTGGTGCGCCCCTCTTGGGCATGTTTGGTCCCCTTCCGGGTGAGTGGCCCTCCCGGTGGAACACCAGAACCCATTTGTCACTACTAATACATTCTCGGTAATGCCTGAAGTCCTTTCGGAAGCCAAATGAATACTTCCTATATATCAATCTTCGTCACCGGACCACTCCGGAACTCCTCGTGACGTCCGGGATCTCATCCGGGACTCTGAACAACATTCGGTTACCAACATCCATAATTCAACTATATTGAAACGTCACTGAACCTTAAGTGTACAGACCATGTGGGTTCGAGAACTATGTAGACATGACCGAGACACTCTCCGGTCAATATCCAATAGCGGGACCTGGATATCCATATTGGAACCTACATACTCTACAAAGATCTTAATCGGCTGAACCTCTATGTCAAGGATTCAGTTAATCCCGTATAACATTCCCTTTGTCCTTCGGTATGTTACTTGCTCGAGATTCGATCGTCGGTATCTCTATACCTATTTAAATCTCTTTATCGGCAAGTCTCTTTACTCATTTTGTAATACAAAATCACGTGGCTAACTCTTTAGTCACATTTCTTGCAAGGCTTATTGTGATGTTGTATTACCGAGTGGGCCCCGAGATACCTCTCCGTCGTACGGAGTGAGAAATCCCAGTCTTGATCCATGCTAACTCAACAGACACCTTCAGAGATACCTGTAGAGCACATTTACAGTCACCCAGTTACATTGTGACGTTTGATACACACAAGGTATTCTTCCAGTGTTAGTGAGTTACATAATCTCATAGTCATAGGAACATATACTTTGACATGCAGAAAAACAATAGCAATAAAACGACACGATCACATGCTACGTTCATAGTTTGGGTTTGTCCATCACATCATTTTCCTAATGATATGATCCCATTATCAAGTGACAACACTTGTCTATGGCTAGGAAACCTTGACCATCTTTCAAAAACGAGCTAGTCTACTAGAGGCTTACTAGGGATAGTGTGTTGTCTATGTATCCACACATGTATCTGAGTTTCCATTCAATACAAATCTAGCATGGATAATAAACAATTATCTTGAACAACGAAATATAATAATAACTACTTTATTATTGCATCTAGGGAATATTTCCAATACCACACCCATGTAATTCCGAGATACCGTCGCCCTGATGTTAAGTCATGTCTCGGCTTAAGTCGCCCTGATGTTAAATCATCTTTGGGCTTATGTCGCCCTGATGTTAAGTCCTCTCTGGGTTTAAGTCGCCCTGATGTAAGTCCTCTCTGGGCTTAAGTCGCCCTGATGTTAAGTCCTCTCTGGGCTTAAGTCGCCCTGATGTTAAGTCCTCTGTGGGCTTAAGTCAGCCTGATGTTAAGTCATGTCTGGGCTTATGTCTCCCTGATGTTAAGTCCTCTCTGGGTTTAAGTCGCCGTGATGTTAAGTCCTCTCTGGGCTTAAGTCGCCCTGACGTTAAGTCCTCTCTCGGCTTAAGTCTCCCAAAGATAAGAAGGCCCTCGGAGATTAATCCTAAAGATGAGTCCCGAAGATGAGAAGCCCTCGATAAGAAGCCCGCGGTAAGCCAACTATGGTAAGCCGCCCGTGGTGGGAAGCCCGCGGTAAGAAGCCCATGCTAAGCAGCCCACGGTAAGGACCCAGAAGAGAAAAGATTCCCTCACAAGGGAAGCAAGACCCGGGTTGGGAGTCAGGAAAGATTAGTCCTAGTCTGAGTAGGACTCTATATGTAAGCCGCCCCCTCAACCTATCTAAGGAGGGGTAAGGCGCCCCAAGAGGGACAAGTTCAAGTCATTAGAGATAGACATATTAGAGGCTCTCGAGACTAGAGGTAGCAAAACAGCACCCATGTAATCGGGATCATTCTCATCATCAATACATACAAAGCAGGACGTGGGCTTTTACCTCCATCGAAGGGACGAACCTGGGTAAACTCATGTCTCTCGATTCTGACTAACCCCTCTCAAGTTGCCACCTGGTTACGATGGTGTGACGCCCTCGATTTAATCGTACGCTAAACATACAGGCAAATGCGTACGATCAAACCCAAGGACTCACGGGAAGATATCACAACACAACTCTAGACACAAATAAAATAACATCAGCTTCATATTACAAGCCAGGGGCCTCGAGGGCTAGAATACGAAAGCTCGATAAACCCAGATCAAATACCCAAATCCATTAACATTTTAATTAGGCCAGCAACACAGTCTCACGGGAATCCACCCGTCTTACAACTAATCACCAATGATCCCAGTAACATGGTCGAGTAACTGTGTGGTTGTAACATCGGGGGGAATCCGAGGTATCACCCTCGTTGGATTCCGAACGATGTACCCGTCAAGGTGGGCTTAGAGGAATCACCCTCGGGGGTCCCACACTTGAGGGGTTGCACGACAGGGGCGTCATCGGGAATGGTGAAAGAGGAATCACCCTCGATAACCACGACCGACTAGCTATACTATAGAGATATCATCAGGAGTACTTAGCTAGGTGTCACCCTCGGTACCCGATAGTATCTCTGTAGCTCGTACAACGAAGGGGGTGAATGTGCCGTATCGGGTCTGGCTCGTCGATCAGAGATCGAGATTTGAAAACAAGCGGGGCAACTGAACTACGGGGTCAGAGGGGATGACTGCTCCACCTATGCTAAGCATATTAAAGTTACAAGACTGAAAGTAGCAGTTCATCAAAAACAGGCTATGCATCAGATATAGGAGCTAGCTACAACAGTAGCAAAATACTAATGCAAGAAGTAGGAAGAAAGACATAGGCGATATAGGAATGATCAAGGGGGGTTTGCTTGCCTTGCTGCTCTGCGGCAAAGGACTGATCGGCAGGGTCGTAGATGTACCCGGCAGCAGCGTCAGTCTCGGGGTCTACCGGTAAGAAGAGGGGGAAGAAACAATAAATAATAGCACCGATGCAACACAAAGCATGACATGGCAAGATGCAGGCTAGACATGAGCTAACGCAGCAACATCCGTCATAGACGGGTCGGAAGAATATCTGACGATATTTTCCGGGTCTCGGGCTACTACCGGTTATACTGGAAACGAAGGAAAAGTTCCAAGTTTGCTATGCTAGGGACGCGTGACAGACGAACGGGCCGTGTATCCGGGTTCGTCTCGTTTTGCTGATCAACTTTTATGTTGAAAATATTTCGATCTGACTTACGGATTATTTAATATTAAGTTTTAAAGTTTTATTTAATAATTAGGAATTAAAAACAGATTTAAATATTTAATAAAATCCTATTATGACATCATCGCGATGTCATGCTGACATCAGCAGTTGACTGGTCAACTGACCAGTGGGTCCCGAACGTCATAGGCACAAGTTTTTAATATCGATTAAATATTGATTTATCAGATTAATTTAATGAGGGGCCCACGTGGCATTCTCTCATTATTCTAATTAATTAATTTAACTAATATATCTATTTATTTATTCATTTAATAAAAACATTATTTTTATTTTTATTTTAACTATCGCGTGGGGCCTCCCTGTCATAGACAGCGGGTGCGTTGGCCCCACCGGTAAGTGACCTTAGGCCAAAATACTCGATTTTTTCCATAGATATAAACATGCAAATATCGTATTCCTCCAATATCCGCATACGCAATACATACATCGCATCTCATACATACATACGCAATACATATATTTCTTTTTCTTTCTATCCAAAACTCTCATCTCCCTCTGTGTTAACAGAGAGACAAAGAACACAACTCTCTGCTAACTCAACATAGGAGAGCACGTTCTTCAAATCCCCCTACCGGTCACTACCGTCGACGGATCGGGGTCCCGTTTGCCGGAACGGAACCGGGACGGTGAGGGGAACGCGACGGTGGGAGGAGCCCGAGGAGGGGCTCACCAACGTTGAGGGGACGGCCCGATGAAGCCGGAGTTCGCGGGAAGCGGAGGTGACGGCGAGGAGGAGGACGAGGCGGTGACGGTGACGGCGTTGTTCCGGTGGTGAAGGGGACGGTGACGGCGTGGTTCCGGCGAGGAAGAGGTGTAGGGGAGGCCCGGTGGGGGAGGGGCTCGCCAGCGTGGTGAAGGGGCCGAGGGGGCCTGTCTCCCTGCCCGGTCCCTCCTGGACCGAGTGGGAGGAAGGGGTCGCGACGGGGGGAGGCCCCTGGCCAGGGTCGGCCGACCAGGAGGAACCCGGGAGGGCCTCGGCCGCCGGAGGTCGCTGGAGGTCCGGCCAACGGGGGGGTGGTGCCGGCGGTTGGAGGAGCAGGGAAGGGGCTCGCCGGCCGGGGGTGAGGGGTGGAGAGGAGGGCCGGTGGAGGGAGGTCGTGGGGGCTCGCCGGCGGGAGGAGGAGGCCGGGGCGGAGGGATGTGCCGACCGAGGTGGGGAGGAGGAGGAGGGATCTGGGGGGCGACGGGAGACCGAGAGGAGGGAGGATCGTGGGGGAGGGTCTCGGTGGGGAGAGGGTACGAGAGGTGGGGAGGGGCCCCCACGAGGGGCGGTTGGTGGCGGGGTGGGAGGCGAGAGGGGGAGCGTGGGGAGTGGCGGCGCTGGGAAACGGGGGAGTAGCGAGGGGGCAGCGCTCGCTAGGGTTTGATGGGTGGGCGTGGCCTGGCCGGCTCGGCCTCTAGGCCCAGTTGGGCCAGGGGGTGGGGGATTGCTTTTTCCCTTTTCTTTTTTTTATATATTTTTTTATACTTTATTTTATCATTATTATTTTTAATACTTTCCTTTTGATATATATTCTTTATACTTTCTTTTACAATTTATTATACATACTTTTAATTCTTTCTTTTATTTATTTATTTTCATTTACTATATTTCCTTTATTCATCTTATTCAATATCCACATTTAAATATATAGTGTTTACCGATAATCCCTAAAGTGCCCGATTCGATATTATAATCCGTTAGGGAATTTTTTTGATAACTCCCCGACGTTTTTATTTCAACAACACGAAAATCTTTTCTCGTCTGACTTTATTTTTAAAGCTTCGAATTTGATTCGGTTTCAACCAACACGAGGTCATTGATATCACTTTCGGTGACGTGGCATCATTAGCGCGGGATCAATGTCGCTTAATTACAATCATTACTGTAGCAAAAGTCGAGGATGTCACAAATGGCCTCACACCTAAGTCCTTTCATGAGGACATATGTCGTGATAAAAAACCACGACACTTCCCATGCAACGGGGTCGGCCAATCAACAGCTCACACACCCATCCACGTAGGGAGGAAAAGGGAGCAAGCTAGATCCTTCTTCCTCCTATAGACAACGGCTCAAGGAGCACCATTATAGCTCCCGTATACCATATAACAACTCCGGCATGACTTGGGGTGTTACCTCCTACGAAGGGCCCCGAACCTATGTACATCGCGTGTCACCATCGCTTTTTCCCAATCCCGTTCCCGGAGTTCGTCGACGACATTGGCCCCAACCACTCAATATAGGCCACCCCATGGCATCTATTATGACAAAACGACAACAAAAGATCTCAAGGAGCATTTGGCAGCGGAGAAGCAAATCCTGGTTGCACGCCTAGATGAGTAAGTGATGGCTGCCATGCGTGTCGACCCCCAGATCTTGGAGGAGCAGCCCGCCGTCGGGGCCACCATCGACGCCTCGCACACGGATGCCGCCATGCGGTTGGGTGCTTTAAACGACAGCTCGTGGTGTTTTCTCGAGGGCTACTCTTGTGCCTTCGACAAAGACTGTGTCTTGTTTTCTAGCATGCCCGTGCTTTCCTCAGTTCTAGAGCCGACAGGTTGGTTCCCGGATAGGCTCATGCCACTCACCACTACGAGGAAGGCAACCACGATGTGGAGGCCTCGCCCTCTTCCAAGGCCATCATTATTGATATCTCCGACAACGAGGAATAGCTTGTTTTTATCTTAATTAGTAATGACATGTGTTCAACTTGCTATGCATGTTAAGCATGTTTGGTTTAACTGTTGCATGTGCTCCTCCTGCCCAAAGTTGTCAGAACCGCGATTCGGAATCGGATCGAAGCTCCATTGCTAGGATCGTGAATCGTAGAATCTTAACTATCAGGATCGTAGAAACTTAGATTCTATGAGCAAAATCGTAGAATCGGAGGGGCTAGTTTGGATCATAAGATTGTAAGATTCTAAGACTTGAGTTACCATTCTGACAACTTTGCTCGTGCCTTTCCATAAGAAATTCTAGTGAAATATACAATGTAATGCTACTATGCCATCTGACCTTCTAGTATGTTCTATTCTTCATTTTCATGCTAGGTTAACTATTTGGTTCATTTGTTTTGGTGATCATCTACAATGTGATGTTCGATTGTTGTTGGCACAATTTTGTATTGTTATGCATGTGAAAAGTAAATCGAATATGGATATAATACATACATGTGAAACATACAATTGCTATATTTCTTAGTTCTTAGCACGGTTGGCTTTTGCATGTGGCTCGAATTAATATGTTGATCTGCAATGCATATATTTTCCAGTAATATATTTTATTGATAGCACTCCAAATATCAATTATAACCTGATCTATATATATCTTAAATACATTACAGGGGGAACAATGGGAGGCACTGAAATTTAACATCGAGGTTTGCACATTCATGATCCTTTGTCTAATAGCACATTATTGTGCAATTGGAGGAACCATTTTCATATTTAGGTTTCTAATAATCTGGTCTTGCACATGTAGGTCCTGCTGTAAGAGGTTTAGAACCACTATTCGATCCATTTTGCATGTGGGGAAATGAGGTGTACATGAATATCAGTCAAATCAAGAAACTCAAAAGGATTGTTAAGATAAACAAACTAACGACGAAAAACAACAAGATGTTTGTGTGCACAATGAAGACGACATTAGTGAACTATAGGATGGTACTATCTCTTTTACCCTGTCATTTTTCCCTTTGGGGCATTTCAATTTTTTGAAATGAAATTTATCCATATCTTTGTTTCCAGTCCTTTCCAAAGCAGTTCATTGATGAGTACGTCTCAAACCACGTGTATGGTCAAGAGGCGAGGAAGGTATTCATACAGGTCCCACGGTATAATCTTGAAGTATTCCTCAAGAGGATGAAGGATGGGCAAGCAACCATCCACAAACATTGGCCTAAAGTTGCAAGGACCTTCGACATCAGTGAAGGCTCAATATTTCCTTCCGCTTCAATAGTTTTATAGACGAGATACATCTATCTATTTACCGTCTATGATGCTACTTTCCAAAGGTCTTAGATGTTGCATGTGCAACTTGGTCCTGTCGTGTAATTGGGTAGCTAGGTAGTATATGCCTATATGATGTTGTGCTCTGATGTATTTCAATTATGAAATCCTGGTTGATGTAATACAAATATGAAATATATTGTGTGCTTGATATGAAGTGTCAATTTGATTACTAATAGGATTATAAATAATAAAGCAATATGGCTGATTATTGGTATTTCCAATTGCAGATGGTTTCTCAAACAACACCGTGAGATGCCCTCAATAAACCCACACGGCTTCTGGAAAGTTGGCGTGTTGGATCATAGAACAATCACACACGACTTCCGGCCGACAATTGTATGTGTTAGGCCACCCTTTCACAAACGTTTCCACATAAAAAGTGTGCGTGATGGACGGCCTATGCCAACCAATTTCTTATATGCATCGTGTCTGATAGCCACCTCTATCACAGACGATGTTATGCAAAAAATTGTGTGTGATGTACAATACGAACGGAAACGTATCTTTGGTATTCCCTGTGTGGGCTACTAAGAACATCTCACACGACTTCTACAATATGTTTGTTTGTGATGGCGCTCCAAAACGCGGACGTTTTACTTTTTGCATGGCGTGTGTGACCAGACATAGGCATCGCCAACGATTTATCGGTGTCGTGTGGGTAGGGCCCCCTACTGCCCACACAAGTAGAGTGAAGGTTTAAAAGTACGTCATGGAAAGGGGGTAAAAACCATTTGTGTAGGAGTCGCTTTGTGAGAACCCGAAATTTACTTCTAGACCCTCCTGTGTATATTTGTCAACCCCAGGATCATTGTTGACAACACAGCGAAATGGTATCATTGCATAATATGTAAAATTATTTTATTACATATTGCCCCAAGGCATACATTGACAAATGTCTCATGAAATTTGATACAACCAGAAAACAGCGGAAAATACATTGAGTAGAGACTCCATCTCAGCCACAGGCAGTCGATGTAGTCCACGTGACCTCACTCCTACGGATCGCCATAGTGGTCGTAGTCATCACCTTCATCTTCATGTAACTCTGTTGTCAACAAAAGTATTGCCATGAGTACATTACGTACTCAACATGCCTCCCTCGGAGAAGGTCCTAATAGCTGCACGTGGCTTCAAAGGAAGGCTATATGGCTCGTATGCATAAAAGCTAATTTTATTTGAAACCAATAGCATTTGGATAAAAGCAGATTTTGATGAGAACATGTTTATATCCAGATTAACTTTCATCAAAGTGAGGATCCTCGATCAACTCACACTCATCATAGGTTCCAACAATTGGGGCAAAGAGGGAATAAGCAAGACAAGTCCTGTATGTCAAGAAAGATTCATGCGTCGTCCATGACCGTGGACACGGCTATTCGAATAGTTTTACACTCTGCAGAGATTATACACTTTACCCACACGACACAATCTCGTCTTGATGCCACCAGTGGCCGCTGGTATAGTACACCATTTGGTATACTGGCAGGGAGATTGTGACAAGGTCTTTAGACTAGATCCCCCAAAGATGTGACATGCCCATCGGGTCTGGCGCACGGAACTGAGAGTACGTCCTCAAACCGGTCCCCCCATCTGTGCCGAGGATACTCCTCGCAAGGCAGCTATCCCATCTACGGTACGGCAACATCGACACCTAAGGCTGACTAGCTTACTTGACCAAGCCAGTTCCCATATAGCATGTGGTTGTACTGTTTACACAATCTTCAAATCCAAGACTTATTAGGCCTCATGCGGCACGGACGACTGATTGCTCCCTTCACCTTGGGCAGCCAATCGCTCCTTCAATCCTTGATTCAGCTGTCGCCCGCGCCAGTATTCAGATGGTAAGTTTCACCCGAAGTAGAAGAGGATAGAGAAGATCAACAAGGCCCACTGGCCAGCTCAGCGATAAGTTTGAAGTGTCAATGACTCAAGAGTCATTCAACAAAGTATAGGTAATAAGCATGGCTAAGCATTTCTACTCTACGGGAATACTATATACTTCTACTCAGGTGTCAAATGGATAGGCGACAAGCGGATCAAGGTAATGTGTCAATTGACACGCTAGCTACGACATTAAAAACATGCATGTTGTAACATAAAACTCAATGCAATTTATAAAATATAGGATAAGTATGATCAAAGAAGGAGGCATGCCTTCGTTGTTGAGTCCTTCTTCGATAACATGTTTGTGTCCATGTCCAACATCGTCACTCCCTACTCGTAGTAACGATAGAAAAAGACAAACAATAAATACCAAAGCAATAACAAATCCTAATAACATCCAAAACAAATTAAAAGTGGATGAATAGCAAGATATTGATCGGATGGAGATTCCAAAATGAGGTATCATGATAGCGAAGGTGAGATATAGGATTCAACGAAGTGATACGGTTAGGTTGACACTGCTAAGGAAGGCTTCACGATCAAGACTAACGTTGTGATACGAATTAAAATAAAATATGATCCACTCCCTTATGTCAAACCAATACTATGGTATAAATTAATTAATTAACTTAAGAGTAAGACACATCTCATGCAATGCATGTGTGTAAGGGATCATAAAGATGTGTTAACTAATAACACAAGCATTGAACATACAAGTGATCATGAGAATAATTAAACTAGGAGATGATTTTTATAAAATGAAATAACAAAAATCCAATTAACTACTGACAACAAGAGTATACCCACATGCTTGTAATAGCATGGCAAACTAAGCACACTAAGCATATGAGAAAGGCACAAGTCAACTAACGAAAGATAAACTATCCAATCATGTGATGAACTAATGAAACAAGTATTAAATACTCATAATACAAAAATGATACAAAGTCAAACATCTATACGGAGGAACTAAGTAGGCACACAAAACATCATGAGGCATGAAAGATGTCTAAGCATAGAATAACGCAATAGCAAGGTACACAAATATAACATATAAACATGGATGATCATCACATGAGATACCACACTAGGCTACCAAAAGAATACAACTCGTAACTACAAGATAACTTAGTTGATAACAACTATCATGAAGATCAAGCATGGCACTAGCATGCAATCTCACATTCTAGTCATGACATGTAAGAACACGAAACCAGGGAATAAGCACACAACCCAATCATGTTAGTTAATACATGTAAGCACGTTCATAAAGAGTAATGAGTATGTAGGAAGTAAACAACTAGATCATATAATCAACTAATCAACATGTATTATACAACACGAATAACATGATGGCATGCGTTTTTAAATAGTACAACCTCACTTGCAAATACATAGAAGCACAACCAAGGCATCGTACAACACACGGGTTGATACACACATGACATGTAAGTCAACTAAAGTAATAAAGTAGACCCTAATTGATACAACACACGGGTTGGTACACACATGACATGTAAGTTACCATCCTAGGTAAACAAAACAACTAAGATAATTAACAAGAAGTAATAAAGTAGGTTACATGCTACAACCTAAATCATATGTAACAATACAAATCTGAAACGTCACATGAAATAACCAACCATGAATAATGGATAGCAAACATCTGTAAAACTAGATGATCAAATAGGCGATAATATCTATGCAACGAATTATAATGTACTCACCTCCAATAACAAAACATTTTATTTGATATCTATCATAATTAACATATACAAAACACATGAAATAATACAACTAACCTATACTAGACATGCATGACTAAATGTTAGCCGACCAAGAGAAATATTTAGATAACTCTAAATATTTATAAATATTAAATGGTAATTAACTATATGCAACAACCAAGGATTAACCTTGGCTTCGTTTAGCTTATAGCAACTCTAAAACAATATCAACTTACTCTAAAATCTAATGTAACATAACATGCTCATGATAACTAGTAAATGGAAATTAAATATATAACACATATGATTAGATAAGCGCTGACCTACAACATGTCATGACCTCACACATAAACAAATCATATAAGCAACATGATTGGGAACGAATATATGGAACAATCTAATATATTTGCCATGTTAAACAAAATATAAATTAAATCAAAAGATAAATTATTCTACGCGATTAAACAAAGTAAAACAATGAAAATTCTATGCAACTATAAGCATGACGAACATTACCAAAGTTGTGTACGCATGCACAAAAGAGGACTACAAAACTAAAATAAATAAATAAAATCCTTACAAACATGATAATAATTCACAACTCGTGTACGTGTTTATATCCTACGACTACTTACGGCATCAAAGAAAAATAACACATGAAATAATATATTCAACAATTTTTTCAAAAACTATAACGGTAAAAAATAAATAAATCTACCAAGTCACTTGCCACATCAAAAATTATGAGAGTCATATCACGAACATATGATTTATAAAAAATTACACCAAAATTCACCGCTAAACTACTACATATGTGATAATTCGTAATACCTATTACAAACACATATCACATTACTTAGTAGATCAAACGAAACCTAAACTAAATATACAAAATACTAGACATGCCAAAAATCATAAAAAAACTACCCAAACATAAAACACGAGCATATGTGGTAACAAAATTATCGATCAATACGTACAACTATTTAATCAAGAGGAAAACAAATCTAGTAAATCATAAGTAAGTCCTAGGCTTATGAAATAATTTTGAGCGACTCGAACACATAGCGCGAAGATATGGAAATATTTTAACAAATAGATAATCTTACTAAAAATAATCATGTATTCATGCCCACAATTCACTACGATCATATATATACTTTCTCTTATAAGCTCTAACAACCAACCTAACTCGACCACATGGTTACTACAGCCACATGTAACATTTCATATGTTGAACGTGAAGTCATATATAAGGAAAACAGGTTGATGCCATCCGATGACCTCCGATTTTGGACGCGCGCGGCCAACTCATGAAATAGGATGAATTATGATGTCTAGGAGATACAATGGGTGATGTTGAGGAGCTGTATAATAGGAATTTGGTAGAGGCTCACCGAGTTTGACAGAAGGGCTCGATGAACTTGACGAACAATGTACACGAACATGCAGAATTCTTCGTGTGTGGTGGACGGATCGCGTTCTTTCATCTCTGAATGGAGCTGCAGCAGGGAGAGTAATCTTCTGGCACAAGGGATAGGATGGAGATGCTTGGAGTCGCCGGGAACGAGCACTCGCGTCCATGGAGCAGCAGCAGATCGAGGAGGGTTCTTGAAGAGAGGTGGAAGAGAGAGGGCAGGGATTGCTACAGGGTTGGAAGAGGAGGTTGAGGCGCACATATATATAGTCACTGATTTAAAAACGGTGGGAAGTCAAGGAGATTAGAGAAGGGCCGGAGTTCATGGTTGTGGCGTTTCTATTCTTTTTACTGTGCGTGTGCGTGTGCGTGAGGAGGAGAAGAAGAGCAAGCGTTGGGGGTGGAGCTGACAGATCATCAAAGTGGAGACAGGGAATTAAGAGAAAGACAACAGTTTCATGTGTAAGATTAGATGATGAAGTGGTGCTTGTTACTCTTGTGTGCGTTGGTTCAAGACGAGGAAGAAGCACCCTGGGTGCTCCTCACGTGATGCTCCTCAAGGCCCACGGGAGACAAAAGATGAGATTGGCTCATTCGGTTTGGAAGGAATAACAATATTTGGGCTGCACCTAAAGGAGGAAGAGCCTTATAACATGAAGGAGAAAAGAAATAAGTTCCTTTTAATGATCAAAAGGTAGAAATGAACAAAGCCTCAACCAAAAAAATGCTTCAAAAACTCCAAAGAAATATATACACGTGCATAACTTAATAAGTCAAATACAAGAAGCATAAAACCCAACTTAAAGAAAGAATGAAACTAAATTTTACATTTAAGTTCACATTAATTAATTTAAACACTAATCTGTAAAGAAAAACTCAACTTAAGCTTTGTTAACCAAATGAAACAAACAAAAATTTCTCGCCCTGATTTTTGGAAAAAAATAATCTAAAACATTCCGAGAATCGGGATGTTACACGCCTGCACTAGTGTAAGTTGTTGGTGGTGGTTACGAGGTAACCACGAGATAGTAAGTTGGTCCGAGGGACCAAGATCTAGTCAGTAAACACATCATCATAAGTATCATGTTTACACTTATGCATTGACGTGTTAAATGACTTGTTGTTGTTTGCCATATTTGTTTTGTTTGTTGTAAGCTTGCGAGTACATTCAAAGTACTCACCTGTCTTATCATGCCAGATGCAGGAGAAGTCATGCAAGGCATTGGTGTCAATCAGTTTGGCGCTATCTAGTACCGTGTCCTAGTAGTGTCCTTGTGGAGTGGAGTTCCTCTACCTCATTGTTCCGTTGTCGCTTAGTATCTTTCCGTATCATTAAGGCCCCTAAAGTGTCTACTAAATAATGTACATAGGAGTAGTCGCATCATGTGTATCGTTGGGCCTCGTTTATCTTGTAATGTGCAAACCTTTGTATACGCAAGAGATCAATAAAGCGGTTATTTTCTATACCAAGTTGTTGTGTGTTGCCAGAAGACTTGATCTCTGGGTTCGCAACGCAAGGTAAACCGGTTTCTCTAAGCTGGGGTGCCACAATGGTGCACCCCTCTCTCAGCCCATTAGGCCCTCCACGGTAGGTGGACCTCCCCGGTGGACCCCCGGAACCCCTTCCAGCATCCCCGAACAAAACCGGTAAAACCCAGAACTATTCTGGAAACCGAATACCAACTTCCCATATATAAATATTTACCTCCGGACTATTATTGAGCTCCTCGTCATGTCCGGGATCTCATCCGGGACTCCAAACATCATTCATTCACAACCGTACGTATCCCAATAATATTATATCATCATTAAATGTTAAGCGTGCAGACCCTACGGGTTCAAGAATCATGTAGACATGACCGAGACACCTCTCCGGTCAATAACCAATAGCAGGACCTGGATGCCCATATTGGTTCATACATGTTCCACGAATATCTTTATCAGCCGAACCACGATGTCAAGAATTCAATCAACCCTGTATGCAGTTCCTTTTGTCCATAGGTATGTTACTTGCCCGAGATTCGACCGTCGGTATCTTCATACCTAGTTCAATCTCGTTAGTGGCAAGTCTCTTTACCCATTCCTTAATACAAGATCTCGTGACGAACTGTAGGATCCGAAGTATGTCTAGAGGGGGGGGTGATTAGACTACTTGACCAAATAAAAACTTAGCCTTTTCCCTGTTTTACTTGTGGGCAAGTTTTAGCAATTGTAGTAAGTCAAGCACACCCTACACATGCAAGTCTAAGAGTATAGAAGTGGAAAGTAGAGACATGCATATGTAAGTAGAGGGTAGGGATAGGAAGATCATATGCAAAGATTGACACAAAGATTTTTGGCGTGGTTCCGATAGGTGGTGCTATCGTACGTCCATGTTGATGAAGACTTCAACCCACGGAGGGTAACGACCGCGAGAGTTCATGGAGGGCTCAACACATGAAGGGTCCACGGAGAAGCAACCTTGTCTATTCCATCATGGCTTAGATCCACGAAGGGCAGCCTCACTCGGGGTAGATCTTCATGAAGTAGGCGATCTCCCTGCCCTTGCAAACTTCTTGGTTCAACTCCACACAAAGTCGTAGGCTCCCAATCGACACCTAACCAATCTAGGAGACTCCACTCTCCAAAAGGTAATAGATGTGGTAGTATGATGAACTCCTTGCTCTTGTGCTTCAAAAGATAGTCTCCTCAACACTCAATCACTCTCTCACATATTTGGCTTCGGTAGAATAGATTGATTGGGTGGAAAGCAACTTGGGGAGACTAGAAGTCAAGATTCATATGGTAGGAATGGAATATCTTGATCTCAACACATGAGTACGTGGCTCTCTCTCAAAAAAATGGATGGGGTAAGTGTTTGTTCGTTCTGAGTGCTTCCTCTAAGAATGAGAGGTAGGTCGAGGGGTATATGTAGGCATCTCCAAAAATCCAAATGTTATAACATTATTGCCCAACTCGGTGAAATCGAAGTAAAAATTCGATGGTACCGACCAATGCAAAATGTGGCAACTTTCAGCGTTTTGGTGAGACCGGTATAGAAATCTCGGTCGCTCCGATTTTGGCTGGCGTAGGCAGTTTGCTAAAATCATGAATTCTGATTTTAATCAAATCGACATCAGTAGGTTGGCCACTATTTTCGATCGCACCGAAACTGGACTTGGTAGTACCGAGATTCTAGGGTTTGGCTCTAGATCTATCTAGGGTAGGAATGGAAAAACTTGGTGGCAGCAAATTTGACTTTGTGGTTTGGACAGAATATTTGTGGGAGTATTTCATGAGCATTTTTGGTGGCTAATCTATATGCACTTGAGCAACCAGATCATCATAGTCACCTCATCCCCTTTTAATAGTATTGGCTTTCCTATGGACTCAAATGTGATTTCTCATAAAATATAAAATGTAGAGTCTTGAAGCTTGAAGCTTGGCCAATACTTCCGTTCCTTCCTTTTGGTTTCTCCTCATAATCCTTAGCCAATTCACCAATGAACTTTTCCTGAAATATACTAGATAGAATCATTAGTCCAATGACATATATGTTGTTATTAATTACCAAAACCACCTAGGGAGAAGTTGTGCTTCACTAACTCCTTAGTCACATTGCTTGCAAGCTTCTCATGATGTTGTATTACCGAGGGGCCCAGAGTTACCTCTCTGTCATACAGAGTGACAAATCCCAGTCTCGATCCATGAGAACCCAACAGACACCCTCGGAGATACTTGTAGAGTACCTTTATGATCACCCAGTTACGAAGTGACGTACACACAAGGCATTCCTCCGGTGTCAGGGAGCTGCATGATCTCATGGTCTTAGGAACAGATACTTGACATGAAGAAAGTAGTGGCAATAAACTAATCGATACGATCAAATGCTATGCTTATGGTCGGGTCTTGTCCATCACATCATTCTCCTAATGATGTGATCCCATTATCAAATGACAACTCATGTCTATGGTTAGAAAACCTTAACCATATTTAATCAACGAGCTAGTCTAGTAGAGGCTCACTAGGGACATGGTGTTATTTATATATCCACACATGAATTTAAGTTTCCGGTCAATACAATTCTAGCATGGATAATAAACAATTATCATGAACAAGGAAATATGATAATAACAACATTTTATATGGGCTACAGTTCCAACACCTCCCCCCAAACTCCATCCTCCGTATTGCCACCTGCATCACCTTCTGCGAGGCATTTCTTCGCACCGAGCCCCACTTCGGGTTTTGGCTGAAGGTGTTTTGTATCAAGCTGCACAACAATGGCTCCAAGCTTGCGGCTTGTGGTGGGGCCATGATTGGTAAGATCCCCAAGGTTTCCTGGCTGACGTGCATGTTCATTGTGACCATAAAACTTTGGCAGCGGGAGTGGTTTTATGTGGTCGACCTGCCATCAGGGGGCTAAGAGGAAGCCCCTGCCTCCCCCCTCACCCACCTAAGAGGCTGCACTCCTAGTCCGACAAGAACCTCAACTGGGGAACTAGGAAGAGGTGGAGGAACTCCAACGCAAGGTCAAGACCGTCATCAGCACATATGCCACCTTAGTGGACGTAATCCATGTGATGCTTCATCGTCGGATTCTTCCACTACAAGCTCGGGCTACTCCGATGTGGAGGTACAAGACGGAGGATGAGGTGGTGATCCGAAGGTTTTTTCGAGGAGCTGACCTCGACGAGATGTGAGAGACCCTTTTCAAGCCTAAGAGCAACATATTCCCATCCAGGCAAGAGGACATCTGCTTATGCCGAGCCCGCCCCATGGTTGTGGTAACCTCTATCTTTATGTACGTACCAATCCTTCCGCCCTTCTATGTTTAACTGAATAGTCGGCTTTATGTATTTTTTACAGGTCTGGCGTGTGTGTGCTTGGACCATCAAGTCCCCAAGGCCATTGCTAGAGGAGCCAAAAAGCCCCGGGCATTAAAGGCTCTTGACCGAGGACTCTTACGTGGTCTTGGACAAGATGAAGAAGGAGAAGGAGAAGACCTTGGCAAAGAACTTGTCCGTACGATAAGGCACCTCGGATGCCCCTACATAGAGTCATCAAAGCTCACCTTCTGAATCCAACGCCGACGAGGAAAAGAGGGCCCACGAGGTGCACTCCTCACAAGGCGGGAAGAGCTTGGCGTCTGAGGATGTCGAAAAAATAGCTTCTCCTCAAACATTCTAACGTCTGAGGAAGGCATATACTGCTTCCACGGGCCAGTCGGCGCCTCTAGAGCAGCTTAGTTCGAACTGGATGGCATGGTGGTCACGGCTTTCACTCAGTTCTAGTCGGCCCAGGATGGAATTCTAGAGGTGTTCCTAGGCCTAACGAAAGGCTTTCAGGTAAGCTTACCTTAAGCATTATCTTACCAAAGATGGAGGAAGTTCGTAAACAAAGCTTGTGTCTCCCCACCCAACACGTGTGACCGAAGATCACAACGTCAGATTTGATGATTTGACGGACACCCAAACTCCCTGTGATCGGGGTGTATATAATGGCAATCGGATTCCATATAAAACAATGAAAAAGTCAAGGGGGTGCTAAAAAGTTGTTGCAAAATCCTAGGTTTTCCACAAACATGAAATCATGGGTTTTCCACAAACATGAAATCCTTGGTTTTCTGACACAAAATTTTCTTATACATTGTTGGTTAGTTAAAGTATCCAAACAAGCTTTTTTTAAAGACCAAGATCACTCGGCCATTGGAGTCATCTTTAGAGAGATAAAAGTTTTTGCTCCGTTAAATTTTTCTCAGTCTGATATTGCTTTTTGCCCAAAAGGCTGTAATATGCTCACGAAGCGTGTATGGGCCATGCATCCTCAGCCTTTTGGACGGATGCGGCGTCGGACTTTGTACACACTTTGATGGCCAGCGACATGACTGGTAATTCTGGTTAATGGAATGAAAGGGTATTCTGACTCAAAAAAAACTTTTTCTATTATTATATGAGGTAATAGCATTCCAAGTCCTAGAACTCGGAATGTGACGTTCTAGTCCAAAATTTGCAAAACCTCACTCCATTATCCCACAACTTGCAATCTATGTGACAATTTGATCCAAAGCCAGTCATGACATGACAGGTGTCGCCATGATGGTTGAGCCGGTTGTTGTTATACTTTTCTATGTAGCCCCCTGTCGTTTACAAGAATTAACCCGCACTACATCGGATCCCTAGCCCTCTCTCTGTTCCCGTTCCCCACTCGAGCCCCTCTACTCGATCCACCATGCCGATCGGGCCACCATGCCGCCGAAAGCCGTCGCGGCCTCGCAGCAAGGCGACTTCTATCGCCATGACCAGCTCCTCCGTTGGCACGAAGACGTCGACGGCGAGCCGCTTCCCTTCTACGCCCCGTTGTGCAAGCGGCTCTCCGTGGAAGGCAAGTCCCCTGCGCCGCGGATATGCATCTTGGAGTGCGAGGCGAGGCCGGCGACATAAAACTATGGGCTAGGAGGCGGGGACTTCATTGCCATGTACGTATGTGGTTTATTATGTGCTGTTGATTGTTGTTCAGCTATATTCTGGTCTGATCGTGTCATACTGACAGGCCTTAGACTACCCACAATGGAAGTAACATAGGTAGTAACATAAATGCCACCTAAGCGAAAAGTATGATGTGGCAAATAATAAATGAGAAGAAAGAGAAATTGAGTAACTTAGCATGTGACTACCTCTATGAGTAACTTATAACGGATACAATGCAAGATGAGTCTATAGACTAATAAATGATAGGTTCAATGTTACTACCCCTATGTTACCATCTCTACTATTAAAGGGGGATCTGTCGTCTGTCGTGATGGTTCTACCTTCAGCGATCCCCCTTCCTACCGCTAGCCTTTCCACCGTTCCACCAAATTTTTTTCAATCCCTTCATAACCGACACGATAAACCAGTCGAATAGTTTAATAAAAAAAACGTTCGGTATATCAAACGGGAGTCTCTCCATCAATCTATGGCACCGATTTTTATTTTAACCATCGCTTCCACCACTCGTTCCATCGATCCACCAAATAACCCACGATCGCACCAGCCAAAAAAATGACGTCCTTCTCTCGATCTCCATGTACGCACGTCTCGTTCCCACCTTGCACTCCCCTTCCAGATTCGCCGTCGCCACTCCCCTTCCCCAAATCCCTTCCAGATTCGCCGCCGACGGCGTCGACGTCGCCGCTGACTCGTTCTCTCCTCGCACCCATGGGATGGGATCTCTTTTCTCGCCGCTGACCCTTGATCCGCCCCTGCCTCCATCACCTTGCTAGAGCTCGACGAGCAGGAACGACACGACGGCGCCGGCGGCGATGAACAATGGCCCAGATCGCGTCGGCGCTCAAGTACCTCCACTTCGCCGTGAAGCCGCACGTGGTCCACCGCGACGTGACCTCCTCCAACATCTTCATGGAGGCCGACATGCGCGCCCGGCTCGGCGACTTCGGCCTGTCGCGGCTCCTGGCGACGCCCGACGCCTGCTCGACGGCGACCGGGCGGGAGGTGGCGTGGTGGTGCTGGAGCTGGTGACGGGGCTGCGGCCCGTGGACGTGGACGTGGGCACGGAGCGGCGGGACGTGACGCTGGCGGATTGGGTGGTGTCCAAGATCTAGACCGGCGAGCTGAGGGAGGTGGTCGACCCGCCGGTGCTCGACGAGCTCCCCAACGTGATGCCCAGCGTGGAGGCGTTGGCGGAGCTGGCGTTCCGGTGTGTGGCGCCGGACAAGGACTACCGGCCCGATGCCCGGGAGGCGCTGGCCGAGCTGAGGAGAATCCAGGAGATGCTCCCTGAGCTATCAAACCACAAGGATTCCTCTTTGACTTAACTTTGGATCGCACAGATCAGAAATTCAGAATTGAGCTAGCACTGCACAATCTCTGGGGTTGTTGATGGCTGCGGTTCAAATCCTGATCTCTTGTCTGACGAATTGGTCGCAGTTATCGTTGCATTTGTCGAAGATGAGTGCCTCATTGTGGATTGGCTGGACAGCAAATACGATTGTGATCCAAGGTACGTGTGAGGTTATAGATATACTGAGAACAATCAACTCTAAGGAGGATAATGTGACGGTAATAGTATGAGCTTACTTGACTTATGTTGATCTGTGATCTCAACTTCTCAAGTAGTATGACCGTATGAGCAAGTTGCTCTGACTTTTGTGTTTAACAGTAGCTTGTGATCAAGATGAACACATGTAATTTGGTAGTCTTAACTCTTAAGCTCCACGTATTAGGTGTGATCCCTCAGAAAGTAGTTGCTAATCGCCTGAGAAAGTAGTTGCTCCTCCTCCTTCTAGCGGGGGAGGAGGAGCCCTTGATCGATCTCGACCGTCATGGATTTCTCCTGCGGCGGCGGCGGCGTGACGCTGTCGGAGATGTACCAGAGCGTGCGGCGGCTGCTGCTGTCGACCTGCGATGGCGTGGCCCGCGTCAAGAGGCTCGCCTCGGCACCCGCCTCCTCCTACTCTGCCTCGGCGCCGCCCGTCGGCGCGCCGGACCCGGCGGGTGCCGAGGCCGTGCGGAGGCGGAGTAGGAGGAGGAGGCGGGCGCCGAGGCGAGCCTCTTGACGCGGGCCACGCCGTCGCAGGCCGACAGCAGCAGCCACCGTGCGGAGGGAGGTGGCGCAGATCCAGGGCCTCTGCGCGCAAATGGACCACCTCTGGCGCTCCATCCCCGCCAAGGGCCAGCGCGACCTCTGGAAGAGGTGGGTGACGGTGGTCTTCTTCTTCCTCTTGGCAACAAAACTGAATCTGCCTGTTGGTTACAAAAATCCAGCGACATTTTAGTTTGCGTCCTTCTTGGTGGGTGGTTCGGAGGGGAAGCCCATCAAGAACACGCAGCGAGTGAGAAGCACTCGCTGAGCTTAGATGATGTATATGTCAGCCTTGCCTCGGCAAATTGTAGCTGCACTCTAGCTGATTGGGGATGCCGGTGCCAGAACCACCACGACCTCCACATGCACGCCGTCAATTGAGAGTTCCTAATAGTAACTCAGCTTCTCATGATGTTACTTCTGCTTTATATGTCGGCATGTACGATTCTTAGTAGATTTAACCAGGGTCTCAGTGTTTTGATTCCAATACCCATCATGCGCAAGCAGTAAATAACTTATTGAAAATTAGCTTTTCGTCATAGGAATTGGCATAACCAGGTTAGCATGTAGAGAGCATGATTTTATTTGTTGCTTCTAACTTATTACTAATTCTTGATTTGTTGGTTTATCCATCCACCTTCTGGGAGCAGTGGAAATCCTGCAGCCGCATATATTAGAGTAATATGTACCATTTTGAACCTTGATTTTGTCCCCAGCTTGCACCAAATGGCACTACCTACCAGCTTGCACCAAAACGGTAGTGTCATTATCATGGTTCTGGAATATATAGGTATGCAATTGTTCCCTGTGATAATTTTCCATGATGGAAGTGTACTATGTATGGACCTGTCCAAACAATTTGTTTTACTCGAAGTTGCTCTGTGAATGATTTATTTTACTGGAAGTTATATCTTTATCTTTATGGAATTGCTGCAGGGGACGGCGCCTGGGAAGGTCTCTCTTGTGCTTTGTTTCATTCATGGGCGTGGATGATATAGGGTTAGTTAGAGTTCTGCTACTTTTGGGATTAATTGGCTCCAATGCCTGTTGTCTGTGGATGGTCTCTTCTCCCTGTGCAGCAGCACCAGGATGGATTCGGCACTAAGCCGGCGTGAGCCACAAATTTGCCATGGTGAGTTACTCTAGATCCTCTCCCTTACTTCGTAGCCACGGTTTCTTCATGACCATTAAGCCATGCATGGTCTTAGTTAGCATTTTGCGGTGGTAATTGATTCAAGGTGCGGTGTGGTGGGGTTGCACCTGCACGTTAATTGTTTAATGCATGGGAGGAGAAATAAATTGAGTGTGCTTCCATTGTCTATGATCTTTGATTTTTATATAACCGTATATATGCATTAAAGGTAAGCATAATCCTAAAAATAATATTTTGCTACCACGCATGTGCATAACAAACTTATTTTCTAATTCACGCAAGAAAGGAGCTATTCCCGGTGATCATGATGTTGCCAAGACTAAGAGAACCAGTGTTATATCGGTGATGCCTTTTGCCACTTGAGAGATCCAGCACGGTATTTTTACTTTTCTTCTCTCATAGAAAAGAATAAAAAAAGATACTGCTCCAAATACTCTTTCAGTTTTTTTTCTGTAAGTTTCCTACAACGCATTTGCAACAGTATTGCTAAGAATAAGATGCATCAGCTGACATACTGACTACCAAGCAAGAGCTACACTATTGTCAGACATCAGTCCATGAGCTATATAGTATATTCCCTCTGTTGGCTATACACTTCTCTTGGTACGTCTAAACATTCTGTCAATTGGTCCTACATTACCTTGGCTTCTCTATAAACACATTCTATGCATGAAGAACATATCATGCTATGCCCTATCCCATCGTAGTCCTGCCTGATTCACAGTAGGATCATCACTCTACTTTTCTCTGTAAGATTAAACTGCTGGTCTTCATATACTTTTGTTATGTAGAATCACTCTCTTTTGTTTATAGATATTAATCTATTCTGAACTACTGCATAAGATTACTTTGTTCTTGGAATGCCATTCTTTCCAATGACATTATGTTCTCTTTTGCAATCATTTTCTTTTTGGAGATTCAGATTTTCTTTGCACAAATAATGTTAGTTTCCAGTAGCACCAAATTCATTTTCCCATGTCAGCGAGACCAATTCCGTGATGAAGGTCTCTACGGAATGCGCACTAATTTAGAATAGTGTAGGAATGACCACTCAACTAGCTAGCGTTCCAAACTTCAATTCCATGTAGTGATACCCAACAACACAACAATTTGAAGTCTCTTTTTTCTAGAGAAAAAGGGACCCTGCCCCGGCTCCATTTTACTAAAAAAAATAAAGCCCACCAAATCTTACTTCTTACAATGCGTACAGAGTACAACATAGCACGCCTTAGCAAAAGGAGGTAAATCTCGCGTGGAATCCAAAACTACAAGATCTCTGATACGAAAACATACACGTTCCTCGCACCATAGCATAGATAAATATTAGCATGGTATTGTCACATTTAGTCAGACTGATTTATCAAAAGGGAATGAAATTGGATTTTGTATCCCATATGTAAAGGAGGTATGTTATCAGTTTCTGTTTAACTTTTCATGAATGCACATCAATTATGATTTATGAATTGATTTTATGAGCAAATAGATGCTAGCAAGCAATTTCATTTCAGTTCTGAAGATTATATTTTAATGCCTACTACCTACTAATTAAGGTGGGATAAAGATGGAAATCCGCCTGCAATTACAAATGTCCTCATGCTTTGTTCAACAAAAATGTTAGCAATAATACAGTACATCAACTGTCTATTGTGAGCAACAACCAATGTCTTGTATATTATTTATGTTATAATTTTTTTGATTGGCAGTTTCTGTTTTTTCTTGGAATTCAAATACATTATGAAACTCTTATTCGTCAATACTTACACAAGAACATTGTGGATCAAAGGTCAATATTCTGACTAAACAGTTGATGGACTCTGTCATGAAGGTTGTGCAGTATCACCATGTAACGCACATCTTCTGCATGCTACTGGTCATGGTGGTGCTTGCCAAGCATAGGACGTCCATGAAGTACAACCTCAACTCTCTCAGGTTCATCAGCTCCAATGGCACGCTGGTCCGCGTATGTGAAGAACTTCCTTGGCGTCGAGATGTTTCAGGTAATTGGCCAATTGTTTTGCAGTTTAACTGCGAGTGACAGCAGTATTAATTGTGTGGCTTAGGAAGACTATAGACTTTTCAGCGTCTTGTTGTTCTTATGTTGGGCACATCTTTCTTGTCATTTCTTCAAAGTCAATCTTGTGTGGTGCATTTTTGTTCATCTATGTCCTTTGGTAGAACCAAACAAGAGCTTTATATAGATGGATATCTTTTAATCTGCCTGTACTGCGTTTATTAGAGTGCTCTGCACAGAAAAAATATTTTCTTAAGCATACTGCCCCTTTTATCAATTGTTTATGACTACATATGGATGGATGATTAAAGGCAAGACTTTACTAGATGAAATATAAGGGGATATTTCAGCTTTATTATCTGCTTTGCCGGCTACCTGTTATATGCAATTTTTTCTTCTGGATTCTAGATTACCGAGTGGTCTCTAATACACCATGAAACTTATCTTTATAAGTTGGCCTTAAGCCGACGGACAATATTTAGTACTGGTAAAAAAGTTTATGTTGTGATAGTCGTATGTCGTATACCAGGATGGTGAACTGTACCAGCTCACTGCTCATGACATTTTTGTCAGTACTATGGTTCCTATGAAGGAGCTTCCTCTTGTGACTGTAAATTGTTTTTACTAGGCATTGTCCCATATGGTATAGATATGGCCGATGGCTTTAATTCATTAAGAGATTTGCTTATATCAACACCAGTACACCACTATCCACTCACATCAATCACACTCTTTGTATGCTGCAAATTGACGGATGCATGACTTCTCACTGGGAAGTTTATCAACCCATAGGTACGAAACTAGCTCAATTTCACACGAGTACTAACTACATATTGAAATGCAGACTAAGGACACAAAGGCGAAGATGGCCGAGAAGACTCCACGGAGGCTTCTAAGGAAAGAAATGCGCTGATTTACTGAGCAACAAGTTGATCTATTGTGAGAGGCACTACGCAGAGGATGGACATAACAGGGGACACGTTTGAGCCCTATGTAGATCTTCTGCGTCTTACTTTATGCAAGTTTGATTATATGAGTGCGTTACTTTTTTGATGATATTATCATATTTGAAAGGAATGAGAAGCACAACTCCTAATATTGATGCTTATTCTTTTTTTATTTTGGTACTGCAATGAATAGACTTCCAAGCAGTTTCTTGGTCTGTCTTAGTCTGTCTTAGTCTGTCTACCCTCAAAATTATTATTGTACTTGTATAATTTGACACTGACGTGTATTTTGGGCATATTACTCAGTTTTTATTTTGTATCAGGAGATTTGTTTGTGCACGCTCCTGTGTATGTATTATAGTTTAGAAGAAAATACATATGTAGCTGAAAGTATAGCAATAGCTAGAAACCTTGTCTTGAAGTGTGCATAAATATAAAATATTATAAGTTTTTTCATTCTATGTATGCAGGGCACATGACAGATTCGGAATATTATTTTTGTATTTTAGTATTTCAATACAAGATGGTTTATTATCTAGATGTTCTCAAAGATAAGTTGAGGGATACCTACTTTTATACTTTTATTAATTTGTTCTTTTCCAACTAATTGTTGGCCTGTTAGGGGTTGTAAAGGATATCAGTATTCTTTACGTTTCATGTCATTCTATTTGTTTTTCATTCCTTGTCATATAGGAGTATTAGATAAGGATATATCTAACACAATTATGAAAGAAGCAGGCAGGAATGAAATGGATACTTGTCGTTGTATGACTGAAACAATGTTTGTACAAGTTTAATAGATTTATGAATTAAAATATTTTTTAGTTCCGTGGCAACGCACAAGCATTCAGCTAGGACGATGGAAGGATGATTCTTGACCCTCTCATTGACCAACGACAACGAAGGATAAGGGGTTGAGTGTAGTACCAAGACAACCTGGTAGATTGGATTGGTTTTGGCAACCAACAACAATGGTAGGGACAATAATTTTGTTGTTCCGTGACAACGCACGGGCACTAAACTAGTCCATTGTAGAGGTAGTAACTTAGACTAGTAACATATATATGTTACTACTCTATGTTACTCCCTATTGTGAGTAGTCTTATGCCATTTTATGCCATTTTGCAGATGCTTGGTTGCTTTGCTGATTCATTTGGCGATTCTTGCAGCATATGTTTGTCAGAGATTTCCAAATGCCACTGCCAATGGTCTGTTCACCATGTTCTTTGGGATATTTACTCACTGCCTTGGCGTATTCCAGTAGATCTGCATGGTCAGCCAACTCACTGCACGCATTCAGATGGGTGTTTAATGCCCGTAGTGATGCCTTGTACTTCGTCGAAGATCTGTGCATCTAAGGCTGGTTGTAATGGGTAGTATCATATACTAGTATCATGCATATAACACTAGTGTATGATACCACATTCGTAATGCACTGTATCATATGATAGTATCATAGGTTGATCCATTTATTGTCATGCAAGACATATAGTAGCACATCATTTAATATGATACGGTATCATAATATGATACTCAACCCTCTCTTTCTTCATTTAATTCTATGTCACCTCATTAAAATTGTTTAGTTGACATGCATGATACTACCTATGATACTTCCATTACGGGCAGCCTAATATGACAGAAGGCGCCTTATGTGGTTATGTTTTGACCAAGGTCAGTAAGTAAGATAACTTCAAATACTTGACTGTATTTTACCTTCTTTTTTTCTATGCGCATAGCTAATTGATACTCATATGAGGTTTTAGTTCACAATATCATTTCAGTGAGTAGCTCATTGGTACTCATCTGAAGTTTTAATTCACAATATCATTTTAGTGGGTATACATTTTCCCCTTGTCTGTCTTCTTAACAAAATTGTACATAATGCAACTCAGCTTGACACAAAGACACCTCCCTCATTTTTTTAAACGGAACAGCTACCTCATTTTGAAGGTTTGTTTGCTGCAGTCGTATTATTTTTCCTCCATACTCTTGCAGTTCAACTATTCATATACTACATGGGTGTGAAAGTGAAAATATAAATGGTTTTAACTTGTGCTCTGTAGCTGGAAAATAGCGGCATTGAGTGTGACCCCAATTCATCACAGGAAGTTGATCATACAGTCATCAAACCCAACATTGTATATCACTGGGGCCTCATACCTCAATCAAATACTCAACTTTATCCTAGCTCTAAGAAAGATTTCATGAAATATATCATCAATGATGTCTTACGGAAAGATGAAATGTACAGACTCAGAGCTGACAATGTCCATCGTTGGCGCATCAGAGCTGCCAAAAAGCATGTACAATGACTCTTCCTGGGCTTACTTGCAAAAGTGCAACAACGGCCGGCTCAGCCAGCATGACAACACTTGTCACGTTATCATTGGCTTTGGACTAAATTGTTCCATAGGCTGCAAGTTGTGGGATGGTGAAGTAAGGTTTTTGCAAGTTTTGGACTAGATCATTACATTCCCAACAAGTTGTACGACTTGGAATGCTGATACCTCTTATTATACGGTTACCATTGGTTTATAGAGATCGGATTCTAATTCTATATATCTGACCTAACCAAACAACGCCTAAAGACTAAGAAGCGTGATGTCATTGCTAGTCTTATTTTAAAAGAAATATATAGGACCAAAAGCGTCCAAAAAATATTTGGTACATCCTTTTAGCACCTTTTTCTTTGATGCGTTGCCGCCTCTTCCTGGGCTTCACATGTAATGTTTGCCTCCTTGCTGATCAATGAATTTGGTAGATCTCTTACCAACATTCAAACAAAAAAAATTCAAGTCTTCCTCGTCGGAGCACATGCTGGAATTCAGATTCACATCGTCGCACTCCAGGCTGATGATCTTACGCTCCTAGCCTCTCGCCTGGAGACCTTGAACAAGCATCATTTAATGGCTACAAGAGCGTCATTTTCTTCTCTTCTTTTTTCTGTAAGAACGGCACAAGTTTCTTCATAGGAAACTGGGAGAAAAATCATTTTCCGAACAAAAAAATAATAATCAGCATTTGACTCTTGTATATGCGCGATTTGTGCCAACGCTTGCTTGTAGTCCTGCTCTTTCATTCAATTTTGTGCGATTAGTGCCGACAAGAAGTACTATCTCAGCACCAACATCATCCTCAACCCAATCTTCTACTCCCTCTGTACCTAAATACTTGTCGTTGGGGAAAACCAATACAAGTTCCCCTAGCAACAAGTATTGTGGTAGAGAGGGAGTATATCCAAATAGCTAGTCCCCATTAACCTATTTATCTCAACATGCAAGCATGACACCTCATCAAGCAACATGCATTAGAGAAGTCCCACCTCAACATTCAATGAGTCATAGGAAAAGGTCGACCTCATCAACATGCAAGCATGCATGACATATCTAATAAATATTTTACAGAAATACAACTCATACTATTCCTCCAAATATCAAATATCTTTGAAATAGATTGCAAAATATTCCCGCAACAACGTGCGGGGTATCATCTAGTCTCCCTAATGTTGCGTATATCCAAAGCCATCTGATGTTATATACTTTGCTTCAGTTCTATGTAGAGAATACAATTTTTTTATGCTGCATACATCTAACCATTTTTTATGCATAAATTGTGTTTCTGTTTCACATGGCATCACACGATTTCTTTGCTGTAATCTTTGTGATGACACGTGTATAGCTTAGTTCAATTTGTGATGTCGTGTGATAGATAATTTAGGCTTCTGTTGATTTTCTTGAGAAAGTGGAGCTAGAGACTTCGTTAAAATTGGAGTATCACTCCATAGGTTGAGTTACCAACCACGAAAAGAGGTGACCAGAGACAATTTGATGCAGGTTTACAGGTAACCGAACAAGATGCAATTGTATGTGCCCAGCCCCACCAGAGTCCGATGCAGACAACTAAAAGGACCCAAGCCGACCAGGGTAGAAAAACGGTGCAGACAACTATACATGAGATAGATGTATCCCAGGCTTGGCTAGGGAATCGATGTAGGCAGCAAACATGTCCTAGATGTACCCAGCGACTATGAACACTATTTGTGTTATAGCATATATTCTAGAGATTTGATTCATTTATAAATAAGTAAATTGAGACTTCCTTATGTCTAAGTCGATTATGAAAAGTACAGTTCAGAAAAAATTTACTTACACTTCTATTCAAAATTTCACTTTTTTTTTAAAAAAGCGCACGTTACACTTTTCACTAAACAGAAATTGCACTTTTCAGAAATCGACCTAGTTACAAAAAAATCTCATGCGACTAAGAATCAACAAAACCCCTAGAAAATGTCAGACTGCCCACTACCAACTATTTATAGACCAACCTTGTACAACTTCAAGAGTCAAATAAACACACACATAAGTCAGATACGGCCTTTTGGCATGGACTTGGTCCAACAAAGCCTTGCGTAGTTATTAGATTCTCAACTGTTGAATATTAGTTGTGGACTGGTATTTTTTAATATACAATTATAAATTGGCCTCAGCAAGCTAATGAAAAATCGGAAGCTGCTCAGGCTTGGCTCTTTAACGTAAAGAGTTGAAAAGGTTGCTCGGCTCTGGCTCTATACTTTCGTGATCCGAACTATAAGCAAGTGAGCCTGAGTCGCTTGCTAGTTCTTTTAACGCATGCATAGTTCAATCTACTCGTCATGTAAGGGTCTAAGGGTCTCTCTGGATTATATGATTCTCACAATATCTGGATGCAAAGGTTTTGGGTGCACAAAAAGGCAGGAAAGAGAATTAAATAGATAATGTGTACCAAGCTACCAATGGGCGCGAGAAAAGAATGACAAACAAGATTTCAGGGACTCCTGCTAAATACATTGGTGGTAAACTAAGACCACCAATCGGAAGGAAATCAAAGAAGATTTCAGAACATTCTTTCCATAAATTCTGTGTATCAAATCTCCCTATACTCCTAGTAAACCACAAAATGAGTGTATGTCATCTTTTACAAGGCTTGTGTATATTGCAGGCATTGCACTCATGTGGAAATGTTATGTTGGAGGAGGGAATAAAGGTCAAGTACCATCTCTTGATTTTCGCAAAAAAAAAAGTACCATCTCTTGATAGTTGATACAAACATCAACGTTTATCTGTCCAAGATATGGTTGCTTCTGACTTAGTCTAAAGAATATGATAAGAGTCACAAATCAATACTGTTTGTCACTTCTTACAGCCAGAATTGTAGTACACACAACTACATGAGGCTAGCCATCAAACTAGTTTCAGAAAGGAATTTATTGCTTGCAACAGCTAGAATGAATCAGCACACATATGTGTGAAAGCCCGACACTAAAACTATGGAGAAAACGCCTAAAGAAGTATGTTTATCTTGAACAACAGATAACCTACCTTCTTGGCATCGGGCAGTATGCGCGCTCACACAGTCAGGTCAGTCAAAGAAAACACTGTTTCGCTAGATATCCAACACCCTCAAACCCTGCAAAGCAGAGATAAAATAAAAGAACTATTTTACTTATCATTTGTGTTTGCGCCATCCATATTCAACCCATAACATTTATCGAAAACCAACAGTACAGATTCCACACAGTATACCACAATAATAACTCTTTTTAACCATGAGAAATTCCAAGCACAACTCAAAAATTGCCTCTGACACAATACGACTAAAAGTCACTGCTAGCTTTGTTTCTTGTTGCAAGTATTTGGATAATTAATACAGTCTCCCTCCACGCACAATCTGATGACCAACAATCTCATAGCTTCGTGTTGTGTTTGGCATCTATATTCTATCATTGATTAGTAGCGTAAAGCATGAGCAGACCTTATCTTACTTCTAGAGAAACACTTGCAGCATCCTACTACTACAGAATCCTAGTAACTATATACCACATTACAACGAGATAATGGATAGGGATCGGCATACCTTTGCAGTTTGACCCTTCGTAAGTACAAATAGAGCATGCAGTTAACAAAGAGCTAACACACAAGCTCAGATATGCACAAAGCCACAAAAAATATAGCAAACTCCATGGACAGGTTCAGAATACATACCAACAATCAAGTGTCCCTGAGATATCAGACTGATCATAACACCACCAGAGGAGTATCAAGTATGAACTGCTACGCACGAGGGTTGCACCGAACTTCTGTATCCAAGCCTCAAGATGCACTATGCCATCGCAGAACTCAATGGCAATCATAATCTTATTTCTCGTCGCAAGCGTCTATATTTCTCTTGCATTCTCAATAGATCTCTAGAAATCTGCTGATTCCCTGTCAACATCAACCCATTCAGAACACGGTTGAGCATGAACCTTCTAGGCAAGTAACCTCTCTCCACCATCTCCATCACCATCCTCGCCGCCGTTGCCATGTCCTCAGCCCTCTTGCGCACAAACATTGCACTTATTATGATATTGTATGTATCTTGGTTAGGCAGGCAGTCCTCTCCTTTACTCATCCTCTCAAACAAACACAAGGCCTTCTCGATCTCCCCTTCCTCAAATGAATATCTTATAAGAACATTGTATGTCTGAACAACTGGCTCACAGCCTTCGCCTTTCATTCTCTCCATTAGCTTCATAGCTCGGTCAATTTTCCCAACATGGCAGAGGCCTCGGATCAAGACCGTATAGGTAACCACATTTGGCATATAATCCTTCCGAACCATATCATCAAACACTGTGACTGCATCCTCCACATTTCCCTTCTTACATATCACCTGGATAAGCGCATTGTAAGTTGCCACTGACGGCGTGCAACCTTCTTTAGACATTTCATCGAACAGTTTGCGAGCTTTGTCTAGCTGCCCAGCAACACCCAGCCCATGAATGATGGTAGTGTACGATACGATGTCCGGCTTACAGCTCTCGTCCTTGGCCCCCCTCTTCTTCATTTGGAGGAAGAAGTTCCACGCGTGCTGTATCTGCCCAGCACGGAAGAAGCCTTTGAGGATGATATTATAGGTTGTCTTCGTGGGTGTGACGCCGGACTCGGCCATCTGCCGCAGCAAGTCGAGCGCGCGGGACGTGTCCTTGGCGCGGCACCATCCGTCGGCGAGAGTGTTGTACGTGACGACGTCCGGGGGGAAGCGCCGCTCGAGAGCGCGGACGAGGGAGGCGGCCTTGCTGGCATGGCGCGACTTCCCGAGCGCGTCGAGGAGGGAGTTGAAGAGGGGGAGGTCCTGCACGACGCGGTGGGAGCGGTGGAGCGAGAGGAAGAGGCGGACGGCGATGTCGGGTCGGCGCTGCGACGCGGCGAAGCGCTCGAAGAGGATGGGAAAAGTGCGCGGGGTGAAGGGCAGGCGGAGGCGCGGGAAGAGCGCGAGGATGGAGTTGGTGAGCTGGCGGGGGTGGCGGAGGCGCGCGGAGAGGTCGAGCGCGAGGTCGATGGTGCAGGGGGAGACGGCGTGCGCGCGGGCGGGGAGGTGGAGGAGCGAGTGGAAGAAGAGGAGCGCGCGCGGCGCGTGGTGCCAGAGGAGCTTGAGGACGCGGTTGGCCACCGGCGTCGGGAGCGCCGGGGCGACGGCGAGGAGGGACGCCGAGAGGGAGCGAGCCGATGCGGTGGTGAGGTTGGACGACGGGTGGTTAAGCACGAGGGCGGCGATCTGGCGCGGGGACGGGGATGATGCGGTTGAAGGCGAGAACGAGGTCGGCGGCGGCTGCGGCATTTTGGGGAACTTCGGGCGCGGGGGTGTGAGAAGAGAGGATCAGTTTTTTTTTTAAGCAGAGAAGAGAGGATCAGTCAGGACTTAGGGGCTGTTTGGTTTCCAGCCTAAGGTTGCCACGCTTAACCTTAGTTATGCCATAATACCTTAAGCATGTGTTTGGTTCATTGCCACACTTGTGGTTTGCCACACTTTTCTAGTTATATGGTTCACATGTCATATACTTAATTTTTTGCCAAATCTTGCCACACTTGTGGTGTTTATTTTGTTAGCCACACTTTTTATGGCAGCCACACTTTGCCTAAGGTTAGTTGTGGCAAAGTTAGTCATGAACCAAACAGGCCCTTAGGCTGGTCATAGTGGGGAGTACTTCCTCCGTTCCTAAATATAAGTCTTTCTAGAGATTCCACTATTGGACTACATACGGATATATATAGACATACTTTAGTGTGTGTATTCACTCATTTTGCTTCGTATGTAGACGCCTAATGAAATCTTTTAAAAGACTTATATTTAGGAACGGAGGGAGTATCATATAGTAGTATCATGCATATGATACTATTGTACTCCCTCCGTTCCTAAATATAAGACCTTTTAGAGATTTCACTATAGACTAGATACGGAGCAAAGTGAGTCAATCTACATTTTAAAATATGATTACATACATCCGTATGTAGTTCATAGTGAAATCTCTAAAAGGTCTTATATTTAGGGACGGAGGGAGTATGTTACTATCTTCATAGTGCATAGTATCATAAAATAGTATCATAGATGACCTTATTTATTGACATACATGACACATAGTAGCATAGCATTTAACATGTTACGGTATCTACCTATGTTACTCTAACCCCCTCTCTCTTCTTTAATTGTCTGTCACATCACCATGTTTGTTAGTCCCAAGTACTTAGTACAAAGTTGAGTCATTTTTGAGTCACTTATTTTGGGACAGGGGGAGTATATGTTACTACCTTAGTTACTCCCACTATGGCCAGCCTTAGGACCCGTTTGGTTGTTGGCATTTGGGCCAAGCAGTTCCGCGGACGAAAAAGTGTTATTCCCTCCGTCCCAAAATAAATGTCTTAACTTTGTAGTAGCTCTAGTATAAAATTGTACTAAGCTTAAGATACTTATTTTGGGACGGAGGGAGTATTTAATTGGGTGGGTTGTAACTATGCTCGTACGAATTCAAAGCGGTCATGGATTTTGACAGTGAGTTCCCGTCGAATGAGCGGTTTCTTCGCATCTAGTGTGAGCGTAGTCACGTGTGGCTCTTCGTTGCATGCCTCGGGAAGCAAGGCTGGAGGGGATGTCTCATAACTTTCTCTCCCTCTCGTGTCATTGCCCACTCCTCCATTCACACCACTCCCTCTCATTCTTCTCACCCCTCGTTGCTCTTCTCTCCTCTGATGAATCACTCGTCCCTGCGTCGTCCATTGGCCACATCAGCGCTAGCCAGAACCACATCCACAAGCGGTGGATTGTCGACTTGGCGAATTCTGGTGTGGAGCTCATGCGTGTTTTGCGGACGTCGTCTTCGCTATGCACTAGGCCGCCACGTCCGTCCAATGCGGTGTCGACCGCTCAGTCTGTGCCGCCGTTTTTGGACCTCGTGGTCCTAGTTCGGTGGTGCCACCGGAGGGGGCGCCCACCACACCGCTGGTCGAAACCCTATTGGTAGTTTTTTTACCCTCATACAAGGGTTTTCTCCATGGACGACGGCGCCCTCCTCCTCGACCGCGCACGTGGCCACGACCACCGGGCCAATGCCTTCGGACGTGGGCATTGGCGGCTCCTCCTTCTCTTCACAGGCCATCTTCTTCCCGTCGGGGTTTTATCCCTGGCCGACGTACAGTCTAGTCGCTCCGGTAAGAATGAAATCCCTTCTCTGCCCGTAGATGTGTAGATTAGGGTTTTGAGCATTACCATTCATTGGATTCGATTGGACCCCTTCTTGCGTGGTACTGTTCATAGGCATGATAGTAGTGTTTATGCTTGTTAGGTGTTTGATGTGCATGCTTAGTAGTGTTCATATGCAGGATAATAGTGTTCATAGACATGCAAGATTGATGTGTGTTTCATGTCCATGCGTAGTGCATACTGCTTAGTGCTTAGTGCTCATGATGTACATTGTTTTCATGGCCATGGTAGATAGGTGTTGTGTTTAGTGCTCACGCGCAAAAATGTTAGGTGTTTGATATTCATGCTTAGTGCTCATGTGCAACAATGTGTTCATGATGCTAGTTAGCTAGGTATGTGTTGTGTTTGATGTTCATGCTTATGGTTCATGATGCTAGTTAGCTAGATAGGTGTTCTGTTTGATGTTCATGCTTAGGGTTTATATGCTAGTTAGCTACATTGGTGTTGTCTCTCATGTTCATGCTTAGGATTCATGTGCTAGTTAGCTACATTTGGTGTTGTCTCTAATGTTCATGTGCATGCTAGCTAGATTGGTGCTGGAATAGGCATGCTATGTTGCATGATTTTGTTGCGTGCATGGTTTTCATGGTAGGTAGGACCAATGTGTTTGCTACTTTAGGTAGTAGTAGTACAAATGTAGCATGCCAATGCCTTGTTACAAATCGATGTCATCCTACCTGACAAGGTGATGAAGACGGAGTGGGACAGGGATGGAGGAGAAGCTGATAACCTGCAAGTATATGGGATCGTTTGTAGCCTTTTTTGATAAGTAAGAGTGTCAAACCCAAAGAGGAGCTAAAGGTAGAAATAATATTGTCTCAAGTTCTATCGACCACCGATACAACTCTGTGCACGCTAACGCTTACTTTACCTAGAACAAGTATGAAACTACTTTGCGGGAAGGAAACTAGAAGTATGTGTAGTAGATAGTTTTGCAAGAAAATAAAGAACAAGTAAATAAAAGTTAGGGTCTATTTAGATAAACATTAATTAAGTTAGTTGTTTAGTAGAGAGCTTTCTATAACACAGGAGAAGGATTTTTCCCTAGGCAATCGATAATTAGATCGGTAATCATTGTTGCAGTTTTATATGAGGGAGAGGCATGAGCTAACATACTTTACGTACTTGAATCATATGCACTTGTGATTGGAACTCTAGCAAACATCTGCATCTACTAAAGATCATTAAGATAAACCCAACCATAGCATTAAGTATCAAGTCCCCTTTACTCCCATATGTAAACAAGCCCCTTACTCGGGTGTAAGCTTCTCTCACTCTAGCCGCCCACTATAAACGAATCATAAACATATTGCAACACCCTACAGCAGGAATCCCTCACGTGTGCGCGGCATGAAAGGCGCCATAGGACAACACCAATATAAAACATACAACTCAAACCAATCACGATTATCAATCAACCCATAGGACAAAATAAATCTACTCAAATATCATAGGATAGCCACACATCATTGGATAATAATATATAGCATTAAGCACCATGTTTAAGTAGAGATTACATCGGGGAAGAGAGGTTTTACACCGCTGCATAGAGGGGGGAGTTGGTGGTGACGACAACAAAGTTGTTGGTGTAGATCGTCGTCATGATGGGTGCCCTGGCGGCGCTCCGGCACCATCAGGGGAGAGGGGGGAGATCCCCCCTCCTTCTTATTCCCCGGTCTCCCCTAGATGACAGGAGATTTTTCCCTTTGGTCCATGGCCGCCATGGCTCCCTAAGGGAAATATCCCCTCCGAGATTGGATATCTCTCTTTGTTTTTGCCTTGTTTTCGCTACTGTTTTTCTGACCCCTTCACCATTTCTTAAATTTCCGGAGATCTGTAACTCTGATTGGGCTAAAATTTTGAGGGGGGTTATCGGGAAATTATCTTTCTTGTGCGAAAGTAGGGCTCTAACCGACTTAAGGGGTGGACACAAGATATCAGGGCGCGGCCACCCCCGTGGTCACGCCTTGTTGGCTTGTGGGCCCCTCGGGCACCATGTTGCGTTGATTCTTCTTACTAAAATTCACACATATTCCAAAAAAACTCCTTCAATTTTTATCGTGTTTGGACTTTGTTTGATATAGATTTTCTAAGAAAAAACACAAAAAAAGAGGAACTCGCACTGGGCACTGGATAAGTAAGCTAGTCCCGAAAATAATATAAAATGTTGCCAAAAGTATATGGAAGTTGTACAATATTGGCATGAAACAATCAAAAATTATAGATACGACGGAGACTTATTAGCATCCCCAAGCTTAATTCATGCTCATCCTCGAGTAGGTAAATGATAAAAAGATTTTTTTATGTGGAATGCTACCTAACATAATCTTGAACAAATGTCTAATCGTGGCATGAATATCAAGATACAAGTGATTCAAGGCAATAGTCTATCATTTGACAAAAAGACACCCATACTCAGGTTTAGTAACAAACAATCATGTCCTTTCAAAATAACAATGCTAAAGAACGCTATCCCTACAATATCATATAGCATGTCATGCTTAGTCTTACTAGCATAAAGTATAAATCATGAGCACTCCAGTGTCAAGCCAAGCAATTAGATCATACTTTTTAACGCGCTTCAACATTTTATACCTCATTCAATATGTAAGCGTGAACCATGGACATAGCATATAGGTGGAATAGGGTATGGTGGTAGGTTTCAAAGGAGTAAAGTGGAGAAGAAAGTATCACATCAACTAGGCGGAGAAACGAGCTATGGAGATGCCCATCAATTGATATCAATGCGAGTAGTAGGGATTTCCATGCAACTGGTGCACTAGATCTATAAGTGTATGAAATCTCAATGGGAGTTAAGTGGGTGTGCATCCAACTTGTGTGCTCATGAAGACCTTGGGCATTCGAGGAAGCCCGTCATCAGAATATGCAAGACAAGTTCTATAATGCAAAAAAAATCCACTAGTATAAGAAAATGAGAAATCAGGAGACTCTCTATATGAAGAACATGGTGCTACTTTGAAGCACAAGTGTGGCAAAGGATAGTAGCAAAGTCCTTTCTCTCTTTTTCTCTCATTCATTTTTCTTTTCTTTTTTTCTTGGTGGGCTCATTTGTCCTCCCCCATTTTTTGTTTTTCGTCCGAAGTCTCATCCCGACTTGTGTGGGAATCATAGTCTCCATCGTCCTTTCCTCACTGGGACAATGCTCTAATAATGATGGTCATCACACTTTTATTTACTTACAACTCGATAAAACAACTCAATAATGATATAAGATGACTATATATGAATGCCTCTGGTAATGTATCAGGATGTGCAATGATCTAGTGTAACATGTAAACAATGATGAACAGTGGCTTTGCCACAAATACTATGTGAGCTATATGATCATGGAAAGCAATATGACAATGAACACACAAGTCATATGATGTAACGGTGGAAGTTGCATGGAAATATATCAGAATGGCTATGGAAATGCCATGATAGGTAGGTATGTTGGCTGTTTTGAGGAAGATATAAGGTTTCTTATGTGCAATAGAGAGTATCATGTCGTGGGGTTTGGATGCACCGACGAAGTTTGCACCAATCCTCGAGGTGAGAATGGGCAATGCATAGTACAGAAGAGGCTAACAAATATGAGGTGGTGAGAGTGCGTACATCCATGGATTCATATTGGTCATAAAGAACTCACATACTTATTGCATGGTTTTATTATCTCTCTCGAAGCAAAGTACTACTCGCATGCCCCTAGGAGTTAACCATCGCGCGCCCCTGGCTATAAGAATACAAAGGATTTCAGTCAAGGATAAATTATTCTCCAACGTCATTGCATAACTAGAGACCATACGTGCATGCTTTGGGAATCACAAACATTAAACTATTCTTACTAATCCATAATCACCCACTAGTGCACCCACATATGTGGGATCACTAGAAGGGATATATAGAGGGGGGTGAATAGACTACTTGACAATTAAAATCTAACCGATACGCCTCCAACGTATGTATACTTTTTCCTTGTTCCATGTTGTTATATTATCATTCTTGGTTGTTTTACAATCATTTTACTATATCTTTATATTATTTTTTGGGACTAACCTATTAATGGTTGCAAAATTGCACAAGTTCTTGTTTCACACTTTTATTTGTAGAAATTAATTAGAAATTGTCGAAAACCCCCGCAAAAGGAGCCTCGTTGGAGGAGGATTGTGACTCTCCAGAAATCTGTCCACAAACAGTTTTTGGAGATCGTCAATTTTACCCCCTAAGACGGAGTCAAATGGAAAAATAAGGAAAGTGTGAGGAATTTTATGGAAATTATTTTGGACTACAAATTCGTCCAAAACGGAGTTGGTATGCGATCTGGAGATCCATTTTACTGAAGTAAAATATCTGATTACGGGATCACAAGAATTGTTGACGTGATTGAGTCCAACTCTTAACATATCTGATATATTCGGCCAAGACATGACTTTGGAGACTCATGAGGGTTGTGAGGAGCCCCTAGGAAGGTTCTAGAGGTTCCCGAGAGCCATTGGATCAAGGGTCCATCAATCGGAGGGCCATAGAGCACCACAGAAGCACATATAAGGAGAGAAAAAACCTAATTTTGGTAGAGCCACCAAGAGCCATGAATTTGTCTCTCCCTTGGCAGCCGCCATGAAGGGGAGAGGCTCCTCCATTACAACACCAAGAACAAGGAATAAGGAGGGGCAAGGGGCCGCCGCCCGTTGCCACCGTCGTCGCCCGTCATTGGTGTCGTGGCCGCCATCGCCTCATCTCTTCGGGGCTACACCTCTCCATCAACAAATCTCTCTTTCTAACCATGATAATGTGTGAGTAATCCTCCTCTGGGCTGAGAGTATGTACTAGTAGCTATGTGTTCAATCTCTCTCTCTCTCGTGTTCTTGAGATGGCACGATCTTTATGTATGGCGAGCTTTATTAATATAGATGAATCATATGGAGTCTTTCCCTCTCTATCTTCTTGTGATGAATTGAGTTTTCCCTTTGAAGTTATCTTATCGAATTGAGTCTTTAAGGATTTGAGAAAACTTGATGTATGTCTTGCAATGGGATATCTGTGGTGACAATGGGATGTTCTATTTATCCACTTAAAGTATGTTTTGGTGATCAACTTGTGGGTTCCGTGAGCTTGGGAATCTATGCATAGGGGTTGGCACATGTTTTTGTCATGACTTTCCGGTAGAAACTTTGGGGCACTCTTTGAAGTTCTTTGTGTTGGATTGAACATGATGAATATAAAATTATGTGATGCATATTGTATAATCATGCCCATGGGTACTTGTGGTGACATTGGAGTATCTAGGTGACATTAGGGTTTTGGTTGATGTGTATCTTAAGGTGTTATTTTAGTACAAACTCTAGGTTGTTCGTGACACTTATAGGGATAGCTCATAATATTGATCAGAAAAGATAACTTTGATGTGGTTTCGTACCCTACAATAATTTCTTTGTTTGTTCTCCGCTATTTGTGACTTTGGAGTGAACTCTTTTGTCGCACGTGAGGGATTTATATATGATTCAACTATGTTAGTATTGTTGAGAGAACTTTCACTAGTGAAAGTATGGACCCTAGGCCTTGTTTCCAAGCATTTATACAATGTTTTGCTCGTTGTATACTATTTGTTACCTTGCTGTTTTTATATTTTTAGATTACAAAAACCTATATCTACCATCCATATTACACTTGTATCACCATCTCTTTGTCGAACTAGTGCACCTATACAATTTACCATTGTATTGGGTGTGTTGGGGACAAAAGAGACTCTTTGTTATTTGATTGTAGGGTTGCTTGAGAGAGACCATCTTCATCCTACGCCTCCCACGGATTGATAAACCTTAGGTCATCCACTTAAGGGAAATTTTCTACTGTCCTACAAAACTCTGTGCTTGGAGGCCCAACACGAGTCTGCAAGAAGAAGGTTGTGTAGTAGACATCACTAACCTTTTCCCAATTTTCATAGTTGGTAGATTTTAGCAATTATAGCGAGTCAAGCACACCCTACACATTCAAGTCTGCGAGTATAGAAGTGGAAAGTAAGGTCATGCACATGAAAGTAAGGAGTAGAGTTTACAAAGATCAAACGCAAAGATGACACTGTGTTTTTTGGCATGGTTCCGATTGGTGGTGCTATCTACGTCCACACTGATGGATACCTTAACCCACGGAGTATAACAGCCGTGAGAGTCCACGAAGGGCTCAACCCACGAAGGCTCCACGGAGAAGCAACCTTGTATATTCCACCATGGCTTACGTCCACGAAGGACTAGCCTCACTCGGGGTAGATATTCACGAAGTAGGCGATCTCCTTGCCCTTACAAACTTCTAGGTTCAACTCCACACAAAGTCGGAGGATCCCAAGCGACACCTAACCAATCTAGGAGACACCACTCTCCAAAAGGTAATAGATGTGGTAGTATGATGAATGATACTCATGATTTGTGTTGGATTTTCCTTGAAGAGGAATGAGTTATCACGGCAAAATGTAGGTAAGTATTTCCCCCAGTTAAGGAACCAAGGTTTATCAAGCCAATAGGAATATCAACCACAACCGTCTTCAGTGGCTGCACACAAAAGAACAAAGACATGCACCCAACGCTGGTAAGAGGGGTGTCAATCCCCTTGGTCTCGTTATTTGCAAGCAAATGAGGTGTGTCGATAATTGTAGATAATTGTAAAATACAAAATAAAATAAAAGCAAATAAATGGCAGCAAGGTATTGGAGGTTGTAGAAATATGTTGTGAATAGACCCGGGGCCACAATTTTCCCTAATGGTATCTCTCATGAAAATAGCACACAGTGGGTAGACAGATTATTGTTGGGCAATTGATAGAAGAGTAAATAGCTATGCGATTTTCAAGACAATGATCATGTAAAAATAGGCATCACATCCATAAACAAATAGACCGATTCCTACCTGCACCTATTACTATTACTTCACTTCAAGAGCGCTTCTACGCTTGCCTCTCTACGTATTAAGTTCAATGTTTTACATGAATAAAAAGAAGATCATCACACTTTATAAGAAGTACTCAACATAAAGACAAGTGAAAACTATCATGATGTATGCAAATGTATGCCTGTGCCAGTGTAGCACGATATGCAATGATACTAGCACGTCATGTAGCAATAATATGGGCAAGGCCCAACTATCATGCGGCTCCTAGATCAAGCAAAAGCATGTATGACATGAAGATCAAGTCATGAGATAGTGGATGTTGCATGCCAATGTGATACGTCTCCGTTGTATCTACTTTTCCGAACTCTTTTGCCCTTGTTTTGGACTCTAATTTGCATGACTTGAATAGAACTAACCCGGACTAACGCTGTTTTCAGCCGAATTGCCATGGTGTTGTTATTGTGCAGAAAAAAAGTTCTCGGAATGACCTGAAAATTTACGAAGATTTTTTCTGGAATTAATGAAATATATCTGCGCAAAGATCCACCGGAGGGGGTGAGCCAGTGGGCCACAAGCCCACTGGCCGCGGCTACCCCCCAGGCCGCACCAACCAGGCTTCTGGAGCCCACAGAGATCCACCGCCTCCAAACTCAGCTCTATATATTCTGTTTCGCCCGGGAAAAAAATCAGGGAGAAGGATTCATCGCGTTTTACGATACGGAGGCGCCACCACCTCCTGTTCTTCATCTGGAGGACAGATCTGGAGTCCGTTTTGGGCTCCGGAGAGGGGAAATCGTCACCATCGTCATCATCAACCTTCCTCCATCGCTAATTCCATGATGCTCTTCACCGTTCGTGAGTAATCTCATCGTAGGCTTGCTGGACGGTGATGAGTTGGATGAGATCTATCATGTAATCGAGTTAGTTTTGACGGGGATTGATCCCTAGTTTCCACAATGTTCTGAGATTGATGTTGCTACTACTTTGCCATGCTTAATGCTTGTCACTAGGGCCCGAGTGCCATGATTTCAGATCTGAACCTATTATGTTGTCGCCAATATATGTGTGTTTTAGATCCTATCTTGCAAGTTGTAGTCACCTACTATGTGTTATGACCCGGCAACCCCGGAGTGACAATAGCCGGAACCACTCCCGGAGATGACCATAATATGAGGAGTTCATGTATTCACCAAGTGTTAATGCGTTTGTCCGGTTCTTTATTAAAAGGAGAACATTAATATCCCGTAGTTTCCATTAGGACCCCGCTGCCACGGGAGGGATGGACAATAGATTTCATGCAAGTTCTTTTCCCTAAGCACGTATGACTACATACGGAATACATGCCTACATTAGATTGACGAACGGGAGCTAGTTACTTATCTCTTCGTGTTATAGTTGTTACATGATGAATCACATCCGGTATACTCATCCATCACCGATCCAATGCCTACGAGTCTTTTACGACTGGTCCTTGCTACGTTACTTTGTTGCTGCTACTGTCGTTGTTGTCATTGTTGCTCTGTTGCTACTACTCTCATGTCACTACTGCTGTTACTTGTTGCTGCTGTCACTACTGTTGTTCCTTGCTACTGCTGTTACTTGCTACTTTGCTGTTACCTTCTGCAACACTTTACTGGCGCCATTGATACAACAAGTCAGGAATAGTCTACCGTCAACAGATCCTTTTCTGGCACCGTTGCTATCATACCACTTTGCTACTGATACTTTGCTTGTAGACACTAATCTTTCAGGTGTGGTTGAACTGACAACTCAGCTGCTAATACTTGAGAATATTCTTTCGCTTCCCCTTGTGGCGAATCAATAAATTTGGGTTGAATACTCTACCCTCGAAAACTGATGTGATCCCATACGCTTGTGTGTCATCAAGGCTATTTTCTAGCACCGTTGCCGGGGAAGCACAACTATATTCTCTGAGTCACTTGGGATTGACGTCTGCTGGTCACTATGAAGAATCCGAAAGATCCAAGAACTGAAATATTGCCCTCAACTACGAGGACAGGTAAGGAACTGCCATCTAGCTCTGCACTTGATTCACCTTCAGTTATGAGTAAGTTTGCGACATCGCCTCCTGCTAGAAATCTTGATATGTCGCATGTGCTTGATGATGCTACTTCTGCTGTCCATGATGCTTATGATGATGCTATGCTTGATACTACTTTGCCTGATGATGCTATGCTTGATACTGTTTTGCCTTATGATGCCATGCTTGATACTGCTTTGCCTGATGATGCTATGCTTGATATGTTGGGGAACGTCGCATGGGAAACAAAAAAATTCCTACGCACACGCAATACCTATCATGGTGATGTTCATCTACGAGAGGAGATTCAGATCTACATACCCTTGTAGATCGCACAACGGTAAGCATTAAGAAACGCGAACGATGTAGTGGAACAACTTGCGTGATTCAAATCACCGTAGTCGTACACTCCATCCCACGATCTCATCACGATCCGTCCCGCGAACTCCATCACGATCCGTCCCACGATCTCATCATGATCCTTCCAGATCTAGTGTCGAACGGACGGCACCTCCGCGTTCAGCACACGTACAACGCAACAATGATCTCGGCCTTCTTGATCCAGCAAGAGAGACAGAGAGGTAGATGAGTTCTCCGGCAGCGTGACGGTGCTCCGTAGGTTGGTGGTGATCTATTCCAGCAGGGCTCCGCCCTAGCTCCGCAGAAATACGATCTAGAGGAAAAAACCGTGGAGGTATGTGGTCGGGCTGCCGTGGCAAAGTTGTCTCAAATCAGCCCTAATACTCCAGTATATATAGGAGGGAGGGGAGGGACCTTGCCTTGAGGGTCAAGAGAGCCCCAAGGGGTCGGCAGAATCCAAGGGTGGAGGAGTCCACCTCCAATCCTAGTCCAACTAGGATTGGAAGGTGGAGTCCTTCCCTTCCTTCCCACTTCCCCTTTTTTTCCTTTGATTTCTTTATCTCCTGCGCAAGGGCCCTCTTGGGCTTGCCCACCAGCCCACTAAGGGCTGGTGTGCCCCCACAAAGCCTTTGGACTTCTTCCCGGGTGGGTGGGCCCCTCCCGGTAGAACTCCGGAACCCATTCGTCATTCCCGGTAGGATGCTGGTAATGCCCGAAAACCTTCCGGTAACCAAATGAGACAAACCTATATATCAATATTCGTTTCCGGACCATTCCGGAAACCCTCGTGACGCCCATGATCCTATCCAGGACTCTGAACAACATTCGGTAACCAGCCATATAACTCAAATACGCATAAAACATCGCCGAACCTTAAGTGTGCAGACCGTGCGGGTTCGAGAACTATGTAGACATGACCCAAGACACTCCTCGGTCAATATCCAATAGCGGGACCTGGATGCCCATATTGGATCCTACATATTCCGAAGATCTTTATCGGTTGAACCTCAGTGCCAACGATTCATATAATCCCGTATGTCATTTCCTTTGTCCTTCGGTATGTTACTTGCCCGAGATTCGATTGTCGGTATCCGCATACCTATTTCAATCTCGTTTACCGTCAAGTCTCTTTACTCGTTCCGTAATACAAGATCCTGTGACATACACTAAGTCACATTGCTTGCAAGGCTTGTGTGTGATGTTGTATTACCGAGTGGGCCCCGAGATACCTCTCCGTCACACGGAGTGACAAATCCCAGTCTTGATCCATACTAACTCAACGGACACCTTCGGAGATACCTGTAGAGCATCTTTATAGTCACCCAGTTACGTTGTGACATTTGATACACACAAGGTTTTCCTCTGGTGCCAGTGAGTTATATATCTCATGGTTATAGGAATAAATACTTGACACGCAGAAAACAGTAGCAATAAAATGACACGATCAACATGCTACGTTCATTTAGTTTGGGTCTAGTCCATCGCATGATTCTCCTAATGATGTGATCCCGTTATCAAGTGACAACACTTGCCTATGGTCAGGAAACATTGACCATCTTTGATCAACGATCTAGTCAACTAGAGGCTTACTAGGGACAGTGTTTTGTCTATGTATCCACACAAGTATTGTGTTTCCAACCAATACAATTATAGCATGGATAATAAACGATTATCATTAACAAAGAAATATAATAATAACTAATTTATTGTTGCCTCTAGGGCATATTTCCAACAGTCTCCCACTTGCACTAGAGTCAATAATCTAGTTCACATCACCATGTGATTCTAACGAATCCAACACCCTTATAGTTCTGGTGTTTGATCACGTCTTGCTTGTGAGAGAGGTTTTAGTCAACGGTTCTAAACCCTTCAGATTCGGGTGAGCTTTACAAATCTTTATGTCATCTTATAGATGCTGCTACTATGTACTATTCAGAAATATTCCAAATATCTACTCTACTATATGAATCTGTTTCACTACTCATAGTTATTTGGATTAGTGTCAAAGCTTGCATTGACGTAACCCTTTACGATGAACTCTTTAACCACCTCCATAATCAAAAAAAATTCCTTAGTCCATTAGTTACTAAGGACAACTTTGACCGCTGTTCAGTGATTCAATCCTGGATCACTGTCTGTACCTCTTTACAGACTTATAGCAAGGCACCCAATAGGCGCGGTACTCAGCATGGCATACTTTAGAGTCTAGGGCTAAGGCATAGAAGACGATCTTCGTCTATTCTCTTTATTCTGTCGTGGTCGGGTTTTGAGTCTCTACTCAAATTCACACCTTACAACACAACCAAGAACTCCTTCTTTGTTGATATATTTTGAACTCCTTCAAAAACTTGTCAAGGCATGCATTTTGTTGAAACTTCTACTAAGCGTTTTGATCTATCTCCATAGATCTTGATGCTCAACGTTCAAGTAGCGCAATCCAGGTATTCCTTTGAAAAACTCCTTTCAAACAACCTTTTGTGCTTTACATAAATTCTACATTACTTCTGATCCACAATATGTCAACCACATATACTTATCAGAAATTCTATAGTGCTCCTACTCACTTCCTTGGAAATACTAGTTTCTCATAAACCTTGTACAAACCCAAAATCTTTGATCATCTCATCAAAGTGTATATTCCAACTCCGAGATGCTTGCACCAGTCCATTGAAGGATCGCTGGATCTTGCATACTTGTTAGTATCTTTAGGATCGACAAAACCTCTTGGTTGTATCACATACAATGTTTGCTCAAGGAAACCGTCGAGGAAACAATGTTTTGACATCCTATGTGCAATATTTCATAAACAATGCATCAACTACTAACATAATTCTAACAGACTTTTAGCATCGCTACGAGTGAGAAAGTCTCATCATAGTCAACTGTTTGATGTTGTCGGAAACATCTTTGCGACAAGTCGAGCTTTTCTTAATAGTGACTTATCACCATCATCGTCTGTCTTCCTTTTAAAGATCCATATTTACTCAATAGTCCTACGACCATCAAGTAGTTCTTCCAAAGTCTACACTTTGTTTTCATACATGGATCCTCTCTCGGATTTCATGGCCTCCAGCCATTTGTCGGAATCCGGGCCCACCATCGCTTCTCCATAGCTCGTAGGTTCATTGTTGTTCAACAACATGACCTCCAAGACAGGGTTACCGTACCACTCTGTAGTAGTACGTGACTTTGTCGACCTACGAGGTTTGTAGTAACTTGATCCGAAGCTCGGTGATCACCATCATCAGCTTCCACTTCAATTGGTGCAGGCGCCACAGGAACAACTTCATGCGCCCTGCTACACACTAGTTGAAGTGATGGTTCAATAACCTCATCAAGTTCTATCACCCTCCCATTCAATTCTTTCGAGAGAAACCTTTCCTCGAGAAAGGATCCGTTTGTAAAAATAAACACTTTGCTTCCGGATCTGAGATAGGAGATGCACCCAACTGTTTTGGATATCCTATGAAGATGCATTTATCCGCTTTGGGTTCGAGCTTATCAGACTGAAACTTTTTCACATAAGTGTCGCAGCCCCAAACTTTCAAGAAACGACAGCTCAGATTTCTCTAAACCTCAGTCTATACTGTGTCATCTCAACGGAATTACGTGGTGCCCTATTTAAAGTGAATGCGGTTGTCTCTAATGCATAACCCATAAATGATAGTGGTAACTCCATAAGAGACATCATAGTATGCACCACATCAAATAGGTCGCGGCTATGACGTTCGGACACACCATCACACTATGGTGTTCCTGGTGGCATGAATTGCGAAACAACTTCCACATTGTCTTAATTGTGTACCAAAACTCGCAACTCAGATCTCTACGATCATATCGTAAACAGTTTATCCTCTTGTTACGACGAACTTCACTCTGAAACAGAATTGAACTTTTCAATATTTCATACTTGTGATTCATTAAGTAAACACTCTTGTATCTACTCAAATCGTCATTGAAGAAAGAACATAATGATATCCACTGCGTGCCTCGTCACTCATCGGACGACATACATCAAAATGTATTACTTCCAACAAGTTACTTTCTTGTTTCATCTTAATGAAAACAAGGCCTTGCTCATGTGGTATGATTTGCATGTCTCAAGTGATTCAAAATCATGTGAGATTTAAAGATTCATCAGCATGGAGCCTTTTATGCAATTTACACCAACATGACTCAAGCGGCAGTGCCACAAGTAGGTGGTACTATCATCATTACCTTGTATCTTTTGGCACCAATATCATGAACATGTGTAACACTACGATCGAGATTCAATAAACCATTGAAGGTGATTATTCAAGCAAATAGAGTAACCATTATTCTCTTTAAATGAATAATCGTATTGCAATAAACACGATCCAATCATGTTCATGCTCAACGCAAGCACCAAATAACAATTATTTAGGTTTAACACCAAACTCGATGGTAGAGGGAGCGTGCGACTTTTGATCACATCAACCTTGGAAACACTTCCAACACGTATCGCCACCTCGCCTTTAGCTAGTCTCCGTTTATTCTGTAGCTTTCATTTCGGGTTACTAATCACTTAGCAACTGAACCAGTATCCAATACCCTCGTGCTACTAGGAGTACTAGTAAAGTACACACCAATATCATGTATATCAAATATACTTCTGTCGACTTAGTGAGCCTTCTTATCTACCAAGCATCTAGGGTAGCTCCGCCTCAGTGACCGTTCCCCTCATAACAGAAGCACTTAGTCTCAGGTTTGGGTTTAATCTTGGGTCTCTTCATTAGTGCAACAACTGTTTTGCCGTTTCATGAAGTATCCCTTCCAGCCCTTGCCTTTCTTGAAACTTAGTGGTTTTACTAACCATCAACTATTGATGCTCCTTCTTGATTTCTACTTTCGCAGTGTCAAACATCGCGAATCGCTCAAGGATCATTGTATCTATCCTTGATATGTTATAGTTCATCACGAAGCTCTCACAGCTTGGTGGCAGTGACTTTGGAGAACCATCACTATCTCATCTAGAAGATTAACTCCCACTTGATTCAAGCGATTGTCGTACTTAGACAATCTGAACACACGCTCAACGATTGAGCTTTTCTCCTTTACTTCATGGACAAGGAATCTTGTCGGAGGTCTCATACCTCTTAACAAGGGCACGAGCATGAAATCACAATTTCATCTCTTTAGAACATCTCTTATGTTCCGTGACGTTTCCAAAACGTCTTCGGCGCCTTGCTTCTAATCCATTAAGTATTTTGCACTGAACTATCGCGTAGTCATCAGAAACGTGTATGTCGGATGTTCACAACATCCACAGACGATGCTCGAGGTGCAGCACACCGAGTGGTGCATTAAGGACATAAGCCTTCTGCGCAGCAACAAGGACAATCCTCAGTTTTACAGACTCAGTCCGCAAAATTTGCTACTATCAACTTTCAACTAAATTTTCTCTAGGAACATATAAAAACAGTAGAGCCATAGCGCAAGCTACATCGTAATTCGCAAATACCATTAGACTATGTTCATGATAATGAGTTCAATTAATCATATTACTTAAGAACTCCCACTCAGAAGGTACATCTCTCTAGTCATTTGAGTGGTACATGATCCAACTCCACTATCTCAAGTCCGATCATCATGTGAGTCGAGAATAGTTTCAGTGGTAAGCATCTCTATGCTAATCATATCAACTATATGATTCATGCTCGACCTTTCGGTCTCATGTGTTCCGAGGCCATGTCTGCACATGCTAGGGTCGTCAAGGTTAACCCGAGTGTTCCGCGCGTGCAACTGTTTTGCATCTGTTGTATGTGAACGTTGAGTCTATCACACCCGATCATCACGTGGTGTCTCGAAACGACGAACTATCGCAACGGTGCACAGTCGGGGAGAACACAATTTGAGCTTGAAATTTTAGTGAGAGATCACCTCATAATGCTACCGTTGTTCTACGCAAGATAAGGTGCATAAATGATTAACATCACATGCAGTTCATAAGTGACAAGATATGGCCATCATCAAGTGCTCCTTGATCTCCATCACCAAAGCACCGATATGATCTTCTTGTCACCGGCGCCACACCATGATCCCCATCATCATGATCTCCATCATCGTGCCGCCATCGAGGTTGTCGTGTATGTGATACGTCTCCATCGCATCTACTTTTCCAAACTCTTTTGCCCTTGTTTTGGACTCTAATTTGCATGATTTGAATGGAACTAACCCGGACTGACGATGTTTTCAGCAGAATTGCCATGGTGTTGTTTTTGTGCAGAAATGAAAGTTCCCAGAATGTCCTGAAAATTTACGGAGAATATTACTGGAAAATATGAAAAATACCTGCGCAAAGATCCACCAGAGGGGGTGAGCCAGTGGGCCACAAGCCCTGTGGCCGCGGCCACCCCCCAGGCCGCGCCGTCAGGACTTGTGGGGCCCACGTGGCTCTGCCGCCCCCAAACTCACCTCTATATATTCCCTTTCGTCCCGAAAAAATCAAGAGAGAAGATTTCGTCGCGTTTCACGATCCAGAGGCGCCGCCACATCCCGTTCTTGCCCTGGAGGGCAGATCTGGAGTCCGTTTTGGGCTTCGGATCAAGGAGATCGTCGCCATCGTCATCATCAACCTTCTTCCCTCTCCAATTCCATGAAGCTCTTCATTGTTCGTGAGTAATCTATTTGTAGGCTCGCTGGGCAGTGATGAGTAGGATGAGATCTATCATGTAATCGAGTTAGTTTTGACGGGGATTGATCCCTAGTATCAACTATGTTCTGAGATTGATGTCGCTACTACTTTGCCATGCTTAATGCTTGTCACTAGGGCCTGAGTGCCATGAATTCAGATATGAAATTATTATGTTGTCACCAATATATGTGTGTTTTAGATACGATCTTGCAAGTTGTAGTTACCTACTATGTGTTATGATCCGGCAACCCCGGAGTGGCAATAACCGGAACCACTCCCGGTGATGACCATAGTTTGAGGAGTTCATGTGTTCACCAAGTGCTAATGCGTGGGTCTGGTTCTTTATTAAAAGGAGAACCTTAATATCCCGTAGTATCCATTTGGACCTAGCTGCCACGGGAGGGATGGACAATAGATGTCACGCAAGTTCTTTTCCCTAAGCACGTATGGCTACACACGAAATGCATGCCTACATCACATTGACGATCAGGAGCTAGCCACATATCTCTCCGTGTTATAACTGTTGCATGATGACAAATCACCGATTCATTGCCTACGAGTTTGTCCCACTGCTGTTGTTACTTGCTTTGCTCTGCCGTTACTACTGTTGCTGCTACTGTTACTTGTTGCTACCGTTACTTCCTTTGTCCTGCTGCTGCTGCCACTACTGTTGCTACTACTGTTACTTGATGTTGTTGTTACTTGCTACTGTTGCTACTTGCTACTGTTGTCACCACTGCTGTTCCTTGCCACTGCTGTTACTCGTTACACTGCTGCTACCTGCTATAATACTTTTCTGGCGCCGTTGATACAACTGTTAGGAATAGTCTGCCTTGTCACCAGATCGTTTCTGGCTCCATTGCTATCATACTACTTTGCTTGCAGACACTAATATTTCAGGTGTGGTAGAATCTGACACATCCAGCTGCTAATACTTGAGAATATTCTTTCTCTTCCCGTCGTGCGAACCAACAAATTTGGGTTGAATACTCTAACCACGAAAACTGCCGCGATCCCACATGTTGGTGGGCCATTGCAAGACAATTGCTAATTGTTGAGCAACTGGAAGCAACTCTTTTCTGGCGTCGTTGCCGGGGAGGCATCAAGTCAGGAATAGTTGCACGTCAACAACATTTTTCTGGCGCCGTTGCCGGGGAAGGATAGCTATATTCTCTGAGTCACTTGGAATTTATATCTGCTGATCACTATGAAGAATCTAAAAGATCCAAGAACCAAAGTCTTGCCCTCAGCTACGAGGGGAGGTAAGGAACTGCCATCTAGCTCTGCACTTGATTCACCTTCAATTATGAGTAAGTTTGCGACACCACCTCCTGCTAGAAATCTTGATATATCGCCTGTGCTTGATACTGCTAGAGATGTTATGCGTGATACTGCTAGAGATGCTATGCGTGATACTGCTAGAGATGTTATGCGTGCTACTACTAGAGATGCTATGCCTGATACTGCTAGAGATGCTATGCCTGATACTGCTTTGCCTGATGATGCTAGAGATGCTATTTTGCCTGATGATGCTATGCTTGATACTACTAGAGATACTACTTTGCCTGATAAGCCACTAGGGGTATTCCTTGATCCTCATATTGCTAGAGTTACTGCCAATGCTCGTGATGCTTCTGAAACTGCCGATACTATTGAGATAGAACCTGCTTTTGCTCCTGCTAGATCTAGCTCTCCTAGATATGAATTGCCTGATATACCTGAGGGTTATATTATGGAGGGAGAGATAGCTGAGGATTTTCTTGCGTGTAAGGATGCCTATGACGCTGACAAATTACTTCTCAAGTGGAAGGAAAAATCTCTGAAAGCTAGGATGAAATACGACCCGAAGTTTGCCACTTCACATATCTTTATCACCGATGAGGATTATGAATTCTCTGTCAACCCTGAGATAATCTCTCTAGTCGAATCTGATCCTTTCCACGGTTATGAGTCTGAGACGGTCGTAGCCCATCTTACCAAACTACACGATATAGCCACCCTTTTCACTAGTGAGGAGAAGATCCGCTACTACTATATCCTTAAGCTGTTTCCTTTCTCTCTAAAGGATGACGCTAAAGCCTAGTTCACTTCTCTTGCTCCTGGATGTGTGAGTAGTCCCCAGGATATGGTCTATCACTTCTGTGAGAAATATTTCCCTGCCCATAAGAAGCAAGCTGCCTTGCAGGAAATATACAACTTTGCTCAACTCAAAGAAGAGAGTCTCCCACAAGCTTGCGGGAGGCTCATCCAGCTATAGAATGCTTTGCCTGATCACCCTCTTAAGAAGAACGAGATACTTGATATCTTCTATAACGGACTTACCGATGCTTCTAGAGACCACCTAGATAGTTGTGCCGTTTGTGTTTTTAGGGAACGAACTATAGATCAAGTTGAGATTCTACTGAATAAGATCTTGATCAACGATAATGCTTGGACTATTCCCGAACCACATCCTAAGCCAACTCCTAAGAAAAGAGGTATTCTATTGCTCAGTCCCAAAGATATGCAAGAAGCCAAGAAATCTATGCAAGAGAAAGGCATTAGATCTAAAGATGTCAAAAATCTATCACCTATAGAAGAGATCCATGGTCTCGATAACCCGATACAGGTAGTAGAAGTAAATTCTCTGCGTAGGTTCAATGAGAGTGATATTCCTTTTGACAAACCTGCTAGCCTATGCTTTGATGAATTTGACAACTTTGTTGCCAAACAACAGAGTATCAATGATTATGTTAGCAGACAATTGGAACAAAGTACTCGTATGCTTAGTCATTAAAGTGCTTGTGTAGACAGAAATGTCAATGATCTGAAGCTTCTGAGTAAACATGCCTCTATGATTACTACTCAGGTAGAAAAAGTACTTAAATCTCAGAATGACTTGCTCAATGAATTAAATGACAACTCTGTCAGAGTTATTACTAGAGGAGGCAAAATGACTCAGGAACCTTTGTATCCTGAAGGCCATCCTAAGAGAATTGATCAAGATTCTCAAGGAATTAATGATGATACACCCAGTCATCCTAAGAAGAAGAAGAAGGATGATAGAAACCTACATGTCAGTTCACCAAATACTGTCACACCTGAAGAACCAAATGATATTTCTGCATTTGATGCAGAAACACAATGTGGTGATGAACATGAACCTGGTGACAATATGGACAGCGATGTTCATAATAATGCTCAACCTAGCAATGATAAGGATGTGGAGATTGAACCTATGGTTAATCCTGATAACCCACAACCTATGAGATACGATAAGAATCACTTCACTGCTAGGAAGCATGGTAAAGAAAGAGAGCCATGGGTTCAGAGACCTATGCCCTTTCCTCCTAAGCCATCCAGGAAAAAGGACGATGAGGATTTTGAGCGCTTTATTAAAATGTTGAGACCCGTCTTTCTGCAGATGCGATTAATTGATATGATCAAAATGTCTCCATATGCCAAGTACATGAAAGATATCGTGACTAATAAACGGAAGATACCAGATCTTGAGATCTCCACCATGCTCGCCAATTACACTTTCAAAGGTGGAACTCCTAAGAAACTTGGTGATCCCGGAGTGCCCACTATACCTTGCTCCATTAAAGGAAACTACGTAAGAACTGCCTTATGTGACCTTGGAGCCGGTGTTAGTGTTATGCCTCTCTCTCTTTACTGTAGACTTGAACTGGATAAGTTGACACCCACTAAAATTTCTTTGCAAATGGCCGACAAATCAACTGCTTTCCCTGTGGGCATTTGCGAGGATGTGCCTGTTGTGGTTGCTACCACCACTATCTTAACAGACTTTGTTATCTTGGATATTCCCGAGGACGATGCCATGGTTGTCATCCTCGGAAGACCCTTTTTAAACATTGCAGGGGCTGTTATAGATTGCAACAAAGGCAATGTCACTTTCCATGTCAACGGTAATGAGCATACAGTGCACATTCCGAAGAAACGATATCAAGTACATTGCATCAATGCTATCGAAAAAACTGCATCGATTCTTATTGGGAGCTTTGAATGACCTATTCCTCGTGTCAAGATGAAGTATGATTTGCTTGTTGGGGAGATTCATATCCCTATTGAGGTGACTTAGTGGTAATTCGACAATTCTCCGTTTCCTTTTGCGATTTGAAAAAGTTTTGTCATGAGGATTTGATCAACCCCATTGACGGATTTCTTTCGATGACCATGGAATGGATGAATCAAAGAGTCACATACCTCTGTTTTAAGCTTTCACTTTCTGTTGCTTAGAAGAAAAATGATAGATTTAGTTTAGTTTTTCCTGTTTTCTGTTTTAGCGTCCCGGAGAAAAGTACCCCGAAAATAAAAGTTCTCCGATGGTCCTGAAAATCAAATATGATTTTTTCTGGATTTTTTGAAAAATACTGGGACTGAGAGCTGGCCTGGGGCCCACACCAGTGGGCCACAAGCCCTGTCGCGTGCAACCTCCCCCTGGTCGCGGCCACCAAGCTTGTGGGGCCCACAGGGACCCCCTCCACTCATTCCAGCTCCCATCCTCCTCTTCTACCTCGAGATAAAATCATTTCGCATCTCAAACCCATGTTCTTGCTCATTTGGCTGTGATTTTCGATATCCTTGCTCAAAGCACCATTCTTCGAACCGTTTTGGGGAAATTACTCCTTGGTAAGTGACTCCTCCATTGGTCCAATTAGTTTCTACTCTAGTGCTTTATCCTTCGCGTATTCTTGCTACCTTGGTGACCCTGTTCTTGAGCTTGAAATGTTGATTTTAGCTGGTCCCAAGTAGTTTTAGCGCGTGATACGGTCTCTAGGCACTAGTAGGAGTAGTTGCTACAAGGTGTGGTTGGTCTTTATTCACTTTTCTCTTGAACTTCAAAAATTTCAGCAAAAAGAAATTATGTTCAGGAGGAAGTTTCATGGTGGTTTCTCAAGTAAGAAGGGTCCCCGTATTTCTATTCGGGAGCCCGATCCTTATCAACTAAGGGACGCACATGTACAACCATGTGAATGGCCTTCCGATGAGTTCATGATTGAAGCAGGCTTCAAGGATGAGTTTGATACACGTGTCCGCAATGCCGGGTTAGAAGAATTCATCTCAGATAAATGTGAACAGTATGCTATGCTCACTGCCTCTTTCGTGCGTAGATTTAAATTTTCAGTTGGCCGTGACTCATCCATACTGTTTGATCTGTATGATAAATCCTACACCATGGATTTGGAGGATTTCAATAGGATTTGCAAGATACGGGGTAGTCTTAATGATCCTGCTAAGTCTTCAGTTAGAGATTTTGTCTCTAGTATAACTGTTGGAGAAACTCGAGACATCACGCAAGCTACCATAGGAAGCATTCATTTCCCTGCCTTGCACTACTTTGCCCTCTTTATAGGTAGATGCATTAACGGCAAGGTTGAACATTGTCACCTATGCGCATCCGACCTTAGTATCCTTAAGAGCGCAGTGACGGGTGACAAAAGCTTCAACATGGGAGCTATTATAGCAAGGAGGCTGAATAAGAATGCTATTGATGGGGATTTCTTTGGCGGGATCTATGCCACTCGCATAGCAAATTTTCTTGGAGTACCCATCTGCGCAGGAGATCCCCCGCTCCATACAACTTTCCTTGACCGCGTCGCTATGACACGCTACCAGTTCCTTGAGAGGGATGATGAATCCCTCCTATACCGATTGATATTTAACCGGCAGCGTGTTTTCCATATTACCCTTCCTGCTCCTGCCTTCTTTGACTTTCAGGTAAAACAGAGATATTACATAACGAGAGGAGAGGCAGAGGAGTATGAGAGGGAGGCGACGGCTGCTCGTCTCCGTGAGGCAGCTATTCAGGCAGTGGCTGCAGCACTCCCGTATAACCCCGATTATGATTTTGGGTTTCGCCAGGACCGTCCTTGGGAGTAGACCAAGCTAGGACAAAAGCCTAAGCTTGGGGGAGTACGTGTTTGCACCAAATTTACATTCATGCTTATGCTTTCACTTTGTTAGTTGGTGTTTACACTTTGCCACTGTATTATCCATGCTAGTTTATTTTCGTTTTCTTGTTTTCTTGTTTTGTGTCCTTTTGAGAAAACCCAAAAAGATTTTCCTTTCTTCTTTTGCTTGTTGGGAGCTTTCCCATGTAGATAGTTTCCTTTTTTCTTTAGTTCAAGGTAGAAGATATTGGTACAATGTTTAGTGGCTCTCACATGCATACCTGTTCATTTGTTAAAGAGCCATATTACTTTGTCTTCTCCTTTGTGTTTGCCTGCAGATTCCAGCTTAGTCCAATGCACAAGCTCTCTTATTATTGTTCACATCATTCGGTCGTGCAAGTGAAAGGCAATAATGACGATATATGATGAAGTGATTGAGCCTGGAAAACCTGGTATGAACTCGATCTATTTTGTTTTTGTAAATATGACTAGCTCATCATGCGTGATTCAGCTTTGTTGAGAGAGAACCATGTTTGCAATGACAACTTAGAGGTCATAGTTTCTGATGCCATGCTTAATTAGCTAGGAGCTTATAATGGTTTGTCTTGAATGCCAACATAGATTTTGAGATGACTATGATGTAGTATGATAGGATGGTATTCTCCTTTGAATGATTCAAGTGGCTTGACTTGGCGCATGTTCATGCATGTAGTTGAAACAAAATCAACATGGCCTCTATGATGTTCGTGTTCATGGTGATTTATATCCTGCTCATGCTTGCACTCAATGTTAGTCAAACTCATTGCATCTTGATGACTGTTGTCGCTCTCTAGTTGGTCGCTTCCCAGTCTTTTGCTAGCCTTCACTTGTACTAAGCGGAATACTGCTTGTGCACTCACTTCCATAAACCCAAAAGTTTTTCCATGAGAGTCCACCATACCTACCTATTTGCGGTATCTACCTGCCGTTCCAAGTAAATCTGCATGTGCCATTCTCTAAACCTTCAAGAAATAATCTGTTTTGCTTGCCCGAACTGCTCATGTGGTGACAGGGGGCTATTAGTATCTTCCATGTTAATCGTGTTATCCTCGACATGTGTTTATTCACTGTCATTCACGAGAAAGGGGCCGGTAATTGGAATGCCCAGTTCCACGCTTAAATCGAAAACATAACTGTAAAACAAGACTCCCCCCGGATTGATGTTAGTATGGACGGTACCCGAGGATTCGGCTAGCCGTGGAGTGTGATTGATTGGTGGTGGGGGAGTTAAAACTTTACTTTTCTATTTGGGAACCACCTATAGCATGAGTAGCATGGAAGATATTGAGAACTCTTGGTCATTGCGTTGACAATGAAAGCATGCCACCCAAAATTATTATCTCTGTTTTCAAAGCTTGAGCTCTGGCACCTGTGCAAATCAATGCTTCCCTCTGTGAAGGGCTTGTCTATTTATTTTCCTGTTGAGTCATCCTCTTCTTTTGTAAGCACCAATTAGAGAGCACCTCTGTCATTTTTATGCTTTGCTTTTGATTGATATTGAGTATGACTATGACTGGATCTTCGTTGCTATGAATAACAACGTTTAGTCAACCCTTGATCTTTGAAAGTGCTCTGCATTTATGTTTTGCAGTCTCAAAAAGAGCTAGCGAGATACCACCTATTCATATTGCTTCATGCTTGTTTTGATTGAATTGTTGGTATTTGAAACTCATTATTATTTGCTCGCTAGCTGTTTATGCCATTGATATTAGTTTACCGTGAGACCTTTGTGTCACTTTCTTATGTGGTTAACTTGTGATCTTGCTGAAATTCTGGTTATGAGTTAGACATAGTTGCAACAACAAGATCAAACAGAGTTTGTCAAAGTTTTTCTTTGTCTTTCAGTTTGTCAACTGAGTTGCTTGAGGACAAGCAAGGTTTTAAGCTTGGGGGAGTTGATACGTCTCCATCGTATCTACTTTTCCAAACTCTTTTGCCCTTGTTTTGGACTCTAATTTGCATGATTTGAATGGAACTAACCCAGACTGACGCTGTTTTAAGCAGAATTGCCATGGTGTTGTTTTTGTGCAGAAATGAAAGTTCTCGGAACGTCCTGAAAATTTACGTAGAATATTTCTGGAAAATATGAAAAATACCCGCGCAAAGATCCATCGGAGGGGGTGAGCCAGTGGGCCACAAGCCCTGTGGCCGCGGCCACCCCCCAGGCCGCGCCGTCAGGGTCTTGTGGGGCCTACGTGGCTCTGCCGCCCCCAAACTTAGCTCAATATATTCCCTTTCGTCCCAAAAAAATCAAGAGAGAAGATTTCGTCGCGTTTCACGATCGAGAGGCGCCGCCACATCCCGTTCTTGCCCTGGAGGGCAGATCTATAGTCCGTTTTGGGCTTCGGATCAAGGAGATCGTCGCCATCGTCATCATAGACCTTCTTCCCGCTCCAATTCCATGAAGCTCTTCATCGTTCGTGAGTAATCTATTCGTAGGCTCGCTGGGCGGTGAGGATTAGGATGAGATCTATCATGTAATCGAGTTAGTTTCGACGGGGATTGATCCCTAGTATCCACTATGTTTTGAGATTGATGTTGCTACTACTTTGCCATGCTTAATGCTTGTCACTAGGGCCCGAGTGCCATGAATTCAGATCTGAAATTATTATGTTGTCACCAATATATGTGTGTTTTAGATCCGATCTTGCAAGTTGTAGTTACCTACTATGTGTTATGATCCGGCAACCCTGGAGTGACAATAACCGGAACCACTCCCGGTGATGACCATAGTTTGAGGAGTTCATGTGTTCACCAAGTGCTAATGCATTGGTCCGGTTCTTTATTAAAAGGAGAACCTTAATATCCCGTAGTATCCATTTGGACCCCGCTGCCACGGGAGGGATGGACAATAGATGTCATGCAAGTTCTTTTCCCTAAGCACGTATGACTACACACGGAATGCATGCCTACATCACATTGACGAATGGGAGCTAGCCACATATCTCTCCGTGTTATAACTGTTGCATGATGAATGTCATCCAACAAACCACCGATACATTGCCTACGAGTTTGTCCCACTGCTGCTGTTAATTGCTTTGCTCCATCGTTACTACTGTTGCTGCTACTGTTACTTGCTGCTACCGTTACTTGCTTTGTCCTGCTGCTGCCACTACTGTTGCTACTACTGTTACTTGATGTTGCTATTACTTGCTACTGTTGCTACTTGCTACTGCTATCACTACTGCTATTCCTTGCCACTGTTGTTACTCGTTACACTGCTGCTACCTGCTATAATACTTTTCTAGCGCCGTTGATACAACCGTTAGGACTGCCTTGTCACCAGATTGTTTCTGGCACCGTTGCTATCATACTACTTTGCTTGCAGACACTAATCTTTCAGGTGTGGTTGAATCTGACACATTCAGCTGCTAATAATTGAGAATATTATTTCTCTTCCCGTCGTGTGAACCAACAAATTTGGGTTGAATACTCTACCCTCGAAAACTGCCGCGATCCCACACGCTGGTGGGCCATTGCAAGACAATTGCTAATTGTTGAGCAACTGGAAGCAACTCTTTTCTGGCGCTGTTGCCGGGGAGGCATTAAGTCAGGAATAGTTGCACGCCAACAGTATGCTATGCTATTACTACTAAAGCTACGTCCTAGCAATATAGTAAACGCATCTGCAAACACAAACGTTAGTTTAAAGACAACCCTATGGCTCCTGCCGGTTGTCGCAGCATCGACGTGCAAGTCGATATTAACTATTACAACATGGTCATCTCATACATCCAATATACCACATCACGTCGTTGGCCATATCACATCACAAGCATACCCTGCAAAAACAAGTTAGACATCCTCTAATTGTTGTTGCATGTTTTACGTGGTTTCCATGGGTATCTAGTAGGATCGCATCTAACTTACGCAAACACCACAACGGAGATGTATGAATTGCTATTTAACCTCTCTCCAAGGACCTCCTCGGTCAAATACGATTCAACTAAAGTTGGAGAAACCGACACTCGCCAGTCATCTTTGAGCAATGAGGTTGCTCGTAGCAATGAAACCAGTGTCTCGTAAGCATACGAGTAATGTCGGTCCGAGCCGCTTCGATCCAACAATACCGCGGAATCAAGAAAAGACTAAGGAGGGCAGCAAATCGCACATCACCGCCAACAAAAACTTTTGTGTTCAACTCGAGATAACATCTACGCATGAACCTAGCTCATGATGCCACAATTAGGGAACGTCGCATGGGAAACAAAAAAATTCCTACGCACACGCAATACCTATCATGGTGATGTTCATCTACGAGAGGAGATTCAGATCGACATACCCTTGTAGATCGCACAGCGGTAAGCGTTAAGAAACGCGGACGATGTAGTGGAACAGCTTGCGTGATTCAAATCACTGTAGTCGTACACTCCATCCCACGATCTCATCACGATCCGTCCCGCAAACTTCATCGCGATCCATCCCGCGATCTCATCATGATCCTTCCCGATCTAGTGTCGAACGGACGGCACCTCCGCGTTATGCACACGTACAGCGCGACAATGATCTCGACCTTCTTGATCCAGCAAGAGAGACGGAGAGGTAGATGAGTTCTCCGTCAGCGTGACGACGCTCCGAAGGTTGGTGGTGATCTATTCAAGCAGGGCTCCGCCGAGCTCCGCAGAAATATGACCTAGAGGAAAAACCGTGGAGGTATGTGGTCGGGTTGCCGTGGCAAAGTTGTCTCAAATCAGCCCTAATACCCCAGTATATATAGGAGGGAGGGGAGGGACCTTGCCTTGAGGCTCAATAGAGCCCCAAGGGGTCGTCCGAATCCAAGGGTGGAGGAGTCCACCTCCAATCCTAGTCCAACTAGGATTGGAAGGTGGAGTCCTTCCCTTCCTTCCCACTTCCCCCTTTTTTTTTCTTTTCCTTTGATTTCTTTATCTCGTGCGCAAGGGCCCTTTTGGGCTTTCCCACCAGCCCACTAAGGGCTGGTGTGCCCCCACAAAGCCTTTGGACTTCTTCCCGGGTGGGTGGGCCCCTCCCGGTAGAACTCCGGAACCCATTCGTCATTCCCGGTAGGATGCCGGTAATGCCCGAAAACCTTCCGGTAACCAAATGAGACAAACCTATATATCAATCTTCGTTTTCGTACCATTCCGGAAACCCTCGTGATGTCCTTGATCCTATCCGGGACTCCGAAAAACATTCGGTAACCAACCATATAACTCAAATATGCATAAAACATCGCCGAACCTTAAGTGTGCAGACCCTGCGGGTTCGAGAACTATGTAGACATGACCCGAGACACTCCTCGGTCAATATCCAATAGCGGGACCTGGATGCCCATATTGGATCCTACATATTCCGAAGATCTTTATCGGTTGAACCTCAGTGCCAAGGATTCATATAATCCCGTATGCCATTCCCTTTGTCCTTTGGTATGTTACTTGCCCGAGATTCGATCGTCGGTATCCGCATACCTATTTCAATCTCGTTTACCGACAAGTCTCTTTAGTTGTTCCGTAATACAAGATCCCGTGACATACACTAAGTCACATTGCTTGCAAGGCTTGTGTGTGATGTTGTATTACCGAGTGGGCCCCGAGATACCTCTCCGTCACACGGAGTGACAAATCCCAGTCTTGATCCATACTAACTCAACGGACACCTTCGGAGATACCTGTAGAGCATCTTTATAGTCACCCAGTTACGTTATGACGTTTGATACACACAAGGTATTCCTCCGGTGCCAGTGAGTTATATGATCTCATGGTTATAGGAATAAATACTTGACACGCAGAAAATAGTAGCAATAAAATGACACAATCAACATGCTACGTTCATTTAGTTTGGGTCTAGTCCATCACATGATTGTCCTAATCATGTGATCCCGTTATCAAGTGACAACACTTGCCTATGGTCAGGAAACCTTGACCATCTTAGATCAACGAGCTAGTCAACTAGAGGCTTACTAGGGAAAGTGTTTTGTCTATGTATCCACACAAGTATTGTGTTTCCAACCAATACAATTATAGCATGGATAATAAACAATTATCATGAACAAAGAAATATAATAATAACTAATTTATTATTGCCTCTAGGGCATATTTCCAACATGATACTGCTTTGCCACTAGGTGCATTCCTTGATGCACAAATTGCTAGAGTTGCTACTAGATGTGATGATACTTTTGAAACTGCTGATACCATTGAAGTAGAACCTGCTACTATGCCTGAATTGCCTGTTATGCCTGAGCGCTATGTTATGGAGGGAGAGATAGCCAAGGATTTTCTTGCGTGTAAGGATAGCTATGATGTTGAGAAATTTCTGCTCAAGTGGAAAGAAAAATCTCTGAACGCTAGGATGAAATACGACCCGAAGTTTGCTACTTCGCCTATCTTTGTGACCGATAAGGATTATGAATTCTCTGTCGACCCTGAGTTAATCACTCTGGTCGAATCTGATCCTTTTCACGGTTATGAGTCTGAAACGGTTGTAGCCCATCTTACCAAACTGCACGATATAGCTACCCTATTCACTAGTGAGGAAAAGATCCGCCACTACTATATCCTCAAGCTGTTTCCTTTCTCGCTAAAGGATGATGCTAAGACTTGGTTCATTTCTCTTGCTCCTGGTTGTGTGCGTAGCCCCGAGGATATGGTCTACTACTTCTCTGAAAAATATTTCCCTGCCCATAAGAAGCAAGCTGCCTTGCAGGAAATATACAACTTTGCTCAAGCTGAGGAAGAGAGTCTCCCACAAGCTTGGGGGAGGCTCATCCAGCTACTGAATGCTTTGCCTGATCACACTCTTGAGAAGAATGTAATACTTGATATCTTCTATAATGGACTTACCGATGCTTCCAAAGACCACCTAGATAGTTGTGTCAGTTGTGTTTTTAGGGAACAAACTGTAGAACAAGCTGAGATCCTATAGAGTAACATCTTGTGCAATGAGAATGCTTGGACTATTCCCGAACCACCTCCTAAGCCAACTCCGAAGACAAGAGGTATTCTATTCCTCAGTCCTGAAGTTATGCAAGAAGCTAAGAAATCTATGCGAGAGAAAGGCATTAAATCTGAAGATGTCAAAAATCTACCACCTATCGAAGATATCCATGGTCTTGATAACCCGATACAGGTAGTAGAAGTAAATTCTCTGTGTAGGTTTGATGAGAGTGATATTCCTTTTGATAAACCTGCTAGCCTATGCCTAGATGAATTTGATAACTTTGTTGCCAAACAACAGAGTTTCAATGATTATGTTAGCAGACAATTGAAACATAATGCTCGTATGCTTAGTCATTTAAGTGCTTGTGTGGATAGAAATGTCAATGAGCTTAAGCTTCTGAGTAAACATGCCTCTATGGTTACTACTCAGGTAGAACAAGTACTTAAAGTTCAGAATGACTTGCTCAACGAGTTGAATGAAAATTCTGTCAGAGTCATTACTAGAGGCGGTAGAATGACCCAGGAACCTTTGTATCCTGAGGGTCATCCGAAGAGAATTGAACAAGATTCTCATGGAGTTAGCACTGATGCACCTAGTTATCTTAGAAAGAAGAAGAAAGATGATAGGGATGTGCACGCTAGCAACCCTGTTGCTGCTACACCTGAGAGTCCAAACGACGCCTCTGTCTCTGATGCTGAAACACAATCTGGTGATGAACATGAGCCTAATGATAATATCAATAGTGATGTTCATGATGATGCTCAACCTAGCAATGATAAGGATGTGGAGATTGAACCCGTTGATCTTGATAACCCACAACCTAAGAATAGAAGATATGATAAGAACGACTTCACTGCTAGGAAACATGGTAAGGAAAGGGAACCATGGGTTCAGAAACCCATGCCCTTTCCTCCCAAACCATCCAAGAAAAAGGATGATGAGGATTTTGAGCGATTTGTTGAAATGATTAGACCTGTCTTTCTGCAAATGCGTTTGACAGATATGCTCAAAATGTCTCCGTATGCTAAGTACATGAAAGATATTGTGACTAATAAGAGGAGGATACCTGAGGTTGAGATTTCCACCATGCTGGCTAACTATACCTTCAAGGCTGGAACTCCTAAGAAACTAGGTGATCCCGGTGTGCCCACTATACCTTGCTCCATTAAAGGTAACTACGTGAGAACTGCGTTATGCAACCTTGGAGCCGGTGTTAGTGTTATGCCTCTCTCTCTTTATCGCGGAATTTAGCTGGATAAGTTGGCACCCACTGAAATCTCTCTGCAAATGGCCGGCAAATCAACTGCTTTCCCTATCGGCATTTGTGAGGATGTGCCTGTTGTGGTTGCTAATGTCACTATCTTAACAGACTTTGCTATCTTGGATATTCCTGAGGACGATGACATGGCAGTCATCCTCGGAAGACCCTTTTTAAACACTGCAGGGGCTGTTATAGATTGCAACAAAGGCAATATCACTTTCCATGTCAACGGTAATGAGCATACGGTGCACTTTCCGAAGAAACAATATCGAGTACATTGCATCAATGCTATCGAAAAAACTTCATCGATTCTTATTGGGAGCTTTGAATGCCCTATACCTCGTGTCAAGATGAAGTATGTTTTGCTTGTTGGGGAGATACACATGTTGGAATTATGCCCTAGAGGCAATAATAAATGTATAGTTATTATTATAATTCCTGTATCAAGATAATAGTTTATTATCCATGCTATAATTGTATTGAATGAAGACTCATTTACATGTGTGGATACATAGACAAAACACCGTCCCTAGCATGCCTCTAGTTGGCTAGCCAGTTGATCGATGATAGTCAGTGTCTTCTGATTATGAACAAGGTGTTGTTGCTTGATAACTGGATCACGTCATTGGGAGAATCACGTGATGGACTAGACCCAAACTAATAGACGTAGCATGTTGATCGTGTCATTTTGTTGCTATTGTTTTCTGCGTGTCAAGTATTTATTCCTATGACCATGAGATCATATAACTCACTGACACCGGAGGAATGCTTTGTGTGTATCAAACGTCGCAACGTAACTGGGTGACTATAAAGATGCTCTACAGGTATATCCGAAGGTGTTAGTTGAGTTAGTATGGATCAAGACTGGGATTTGTCACTCCGTGTGACGGAGAGGTATCTCGGGGCCCACTCGGTAATACAACATCACACACAAGCCTTGCAAGCAATGTAACTTAGTGTAAGTTGCGGGATCTTGTATTACGGAACGAGTAAAGAGACTTGCCGGTAAACAAGATTGAAATAGGTATGCGGATACTGACGATCGAATCTCGGGCAAGTAACATACCGAAGGACAAAGGGAATGACATACGGGATTATACGAATCCTTGGCACTGAGGTTCAAACGATAAGATCTTCGTAGAATATGTAGGATCCAATATGGGCATCCAGGTCCCGCTATTGGATATTGACCGAGGAGTCTCTCGGGTCATGTCTACATAGTTCTCGAACCCGCAGGGTCTGCACACTTAAGGTTCGACGTTGTTTTATGTGTATTTGAGTTATATGGTTGGTTACCGAATGTTGTTCGGAGTCCCGGATGAGATCACGGACGTCACGAGGGTTTCCGGAATAGTCCGGAAACGAAGATTGATATATAGGATGACCTCATTTGATTACCGGAAGGTTTTCGGAGTTACCGGGAATGTACCGGGAATGACGAATGGGTTCCGGGAGTTCACCGGAGGGGGGCAACCCACTCCGGGGAAGCCCATAGGCATTTGGGGGGGTCACACCAGCCCTTAGTGGGCTGGTGGGACAGCCCACCAATCCCCTATGCGCCAAGAGAGAAAAAATCAAAGGAAAGAAAAAAAAGGAAGAAGTGGGAAGGGGGAAGGACTCCCTCCCACCAAACCAAGTAGGACTCGGTTTGGGGGGGGGAGAGTCCTCCCCCCTGGCTCGGCCGACCCCTTGGGGATCCCTTGGACCCCAAGGCAAGGTCCCCCTCCCTCCTCCTATATATATGGGGCTTTTAGGGCAGATTTGAGACGACTTTCTCACGGCTGCCCGACCACATACCTCCATAGTTTTTCCTCTAGATCGTGTTTTTGCGGAGCTCGGGCGGAGCCCTGCTGAGACAAGATCATCACCAACCTCCGGAGCGCCGTCACGCTGCCGGAGAACTCTTCTACCTCTCCGTCTCTCTTGCTGGATCGAGAAGGCCGAGATCATCGTCGAGCTGTACGTGTGCTGAACGCGGAGGTGCCGTCCGTTCGGTACTAGATCGTGGGACTGATCGCGGGATTGTTCGCGGGGCGGATCGAGGGACGTGAGGACGTTCCACTACATCAACCGCGTTCTCTAACACTTCTGCTGTGCGATCTACAAGGGTACGTAGATCACTCATCCCCTCTCGTAGATGGACATCACCATGATAGGTTTTCGTGCGCGTAGGAAAATTTTTGTTTCCCATGCGACGTTCCCCAACAGTGGCATCATGAGCTAGGTTCATGCGTAGATGTCTTCTCGAGTAGAACACAAAAGGTTTTGTGGGCGGTGATGTGCGTTTTGCTGCCCTCCTTAGTCTTTTCTTGATTCCGCGGTATTGTTGGATCGAAGCGGCTTGGACCGACATTACTCGTACGCTTACGAGAGACTGGTTTCATCGTTACGAGTAACCCCCTTTGCTCAAAGATGACTGGCAAGTGACGGTTTCTCCAACTTTAGTTGAATCGGATTTGACCGAGGAGGTCCTTGGATGAGGTTAAATAGCAACTCATATATCTCCGTTGTGGTGTTTGCGTAAGTAAGATGCGATCCTACTAGATACCCTTGGTCACCACGTAAAACATGCAACAACAAAATTAGAGGACGTCTAACTTGTTTTTGCAGGGTATGATTGTGATGTGATATGGCCAATGATGTGATGTGATATATTGGATGTATGAGATGATCATGTTGTAATAGAAATATCGACTTGCACGTCGATGGTACGGCAACCGGCAGGAGCCATAGGGTTGTCTTAATACTAACATATGTGCTTGCAGATGCGTTTACTATTTTGCTAGGATGTAGCTTTAGTAGTAATAGCATAAGTAGCACGACAACCCCGATGGCAACACGTTGATGGATGATCATGGTGTGGCGCCGGTGACAAGAAGATCGTGCCGGTGCTTTGGTGATGGAGATCAAGAAGCACGTGATGATGGCCATATCATGTCACTTATGAATTGCATGTGATGTTAATCCTTTTATGCACCTTGTTTTGCTTAGAACGACGGTAGCATTATAAGGTGATCTCTCACTAAAATTTCAAGACGAAATTGTGTTCTCCCCGACTGTGCACCGTTGCTACAGTTCGTCGTTTCGAGACACCACGTGATGATCGGGTGTGATAGACTCAACGTTCACATACAACGGGTGCAAAACAGTTGCGCACGCGGAACACTCGGGTTAAGCTTGACGAGCCTGGCATGTGCAGACATGGCCTCGGAACACATGAGACCGAAAGGTCGATCATGAATCATATAGCTGATATGATTAGCATAGGGATGCTTACCACTGAAACTACTCTCGACTCACGTGATGATCGGACTTGGGATAGTGTAAGTGGATCATGAACCACTCAAATGACTAGAGAGATGTACTTTTTGAGTGGGAGTTTAGCATATAATTTGATTAAGTTGAACTCTAATTATCTTGAACATAGTCTAAGTCCACTTTGAATGTATTTGTGTTGTAGATCATGGCTCACGCAAGTGTCATCCTGAATTTTAATACGTTCCTAGAGAAAGCTAAGTTGAAAGATGATGGAAGCAACTTTGTAGACTGGGCTCGTAATCTTAAGCTAATCTTACAAGCTGGAAAGAAGGATTATGTCCTTAATGCTGCGCTAGGAGATGAACCACCCGCTACAGCTGATCAGGATGTTAAGAACGCTTGGTTAGCACGTAAGGAGGACTACTCAATAGTTCAATGTGCAGTCTTGTATGGCCTAGAACCGGGACTTCAACGTCGCTTTGAGCGTCATGGAGCATTTGAGATGTTCCAGGAGTTGAAGTTTATCTTTCAGAAGAACGCCCGGATCGAGAGGTATGAGACCTCCGATAAATTCTATGCTTGCAAGATGGAGGAAAACTCGTCTGTCAGTGAACATGTGCTCAAAATGTCTGGGTACTCAAACCGTCTAGCTGAACTGGGGATTGAACTCCCGCAAGAAGCTATCACTGACAGAATCCTTCAATCACTGCCGCCAAGCTATAAAGGCTTTGTGTTGAACTACAACATGCAAGGGATGAACAAGTCTCCCGGCGAGTTGTTTGCGATGCTGAAAGTCGCAGAGTCTGAACTCCGTAAAGAGCATCAAGTGTTGATGGTGAGCAAGACCACTAGTTTCAAGAGAAACGGCAAAGGCAAGAAGGGCAATTCGAAGAAGAGCGGCAAGCCTGTTGCCAATCCGCCGAAGAAACCCAAGGCTGGACCTAAGCCTGAAACAGAGTGCTTCTATTGCAAGGGTATGGGTCACTAGAAGCGCAATTGCCCCAAGTATCTGGCAGATAAGAAGGCGGGCAAAGAAAAATCAGGTATATTTGATATACATGTTATTGATGTGTACTTAACCGGCTCTCGTAGTAGTGCCTGGGTATTCGATACCGGTTCTGTTGCTCACATTTGCAACTCGAAGCAGGAACTGCGGAATAGACGAAGGCTGGCGAAAGACGAAGTGACGATGCGCGTAGGAAACGGTTCCAAGGTTGATGCAATCGCTGTCGGCACAGTGTCACTTCAACTACCATCGGGATTAGTGATGAACTTAAATCATTGTTATTTAGTGCCTGTGTTGAGCATGAACATTATATCTGGATCTTGTTTATTGCGAGACGGTTACTCTTTTAAGTCTGAGAATAATGGTTGTTCTATTTCTATGAGTAGCATCTTTTATGGTCATGCACCGAATGTGAGAGGATTGTTCATATTGAATCTTGATAGAGATACGCATATACATAACATTGAGACCAAAAGAGTTAGAGTAAACAATGATAGCGCCATATTTTTGTGGCACTGCCGCTTGGGTCATATTGGTGTAAAGCGCATGAAGAAACTCCATGCTGATGGACTTTTGGAGTCACTTGACTTTGATTCACTTGACACGTGCGAACCATGCCTCATGGGCAAGATGACTAAGACTCCGTTCTCCGGAACAATGGAGCGTGCAAGTGACTTGTTGGAAATCATACATACCGATGTGTGCAGTCCAATGAGCGTGGAGGCACGCGGCGGATATCGTTATTTTCTCACCTTCACTGACGATCTAAGTAGATATGGTTATGTCTACTTGATGAAGCACAAGTCTGAAACATTTGAAAAGTTCAAGCAATTTCAGAGTGAAGTGGAAAATCATCGTAACAAGAAGATCAAGTTCCTACGGTCTGATCGTGGGGGTGAATATCTGAGTTTCGAGTTTGGTACTCACTTAAGACAATGTGGAATTGTTTCGCAGTTAACACCGCCTAGAACACCACAGCGTAATGGTGTGTCCGAACGTCGTAATCGTACTTTATTAGAAATGGTGCGATCTATGATGTCTCCTACTGATTTGCCGTTATCGTTTTGGGGTTATGCATTAGAAACAGCTGCATTCACTTTAAATAGGGCACCATCGAAATCCGTTGAGACGACACCATACGAACTGTGGTATGGCAAAAGGCCAAAGTTGTCGTTTCTTAAAGTTTGGGGATGTGATGCTTATGTCAGAAAGCTTCAGCCTGAAAAGCTGGAACCCAAAGCGGAAAAGTGCGTCTTCATAGGTTACCCAAAAGAGACAGTTGGGTACACCTTCTATCTCAAATCCGAGGGCAAAGTGTTTGTTGCTAAGAACGGAACTTTTCTCGAGAAGGAGTTTCTCTCGAGAGAATTGAGTGGGAGGAAGATAGAACTTGACGAGGTTGTCGAACCTCTCATCCCTCTGGATGGTGGCGTAGGGCAAGGGGAAACCTCTGTCATTGCGACGCCGGTTGAGGAGGAAGTTAATGATGATGATCATGAAACTCCAGTTCAAGTTTCTGTTGAACCACGCAGGTCGACGAGATCACGCGCTGCTCCAGAGTGGTACGGTAATCCCGTCTTATCAATCATGTTGTTAGACAACAATGAACCTGCAAATTATGAAGAAGCAATGGTGGGCCCAGATTCCAACAAATGGCTAGAAGCCATGAAATCCGAGATAGGATCCATGTATGAGAACAAAGTGTGGACTTTGGAGATGCTGCCTGAGGGCCGCAAGGCTATTCAGAACAAATGGATCTTTAAGAAGAAGACGGACGCTGACGGTAATGTGACCGTTTATAAAGCTCGACTTGTGGCAAAGGGTTTTTCACAAGTTCCAGGAATTGACTATGATGAGACTTTCTCTCCCGTAGCGATGCTTAAGTCCGTCAGAATCATGTTAGCAATAGCTGCATTTTTCGATTATGAAATCTGGCAGATGGATGTCAAAACGGCGTTCCTTAACGGTTTCCTTAAGGAAGAGTTGTATATGATGCAACCCGAAGGTTTTGTCGATCCTAAAAATGCTGACAAGGTGTGCAAGCTTCAGAGATCCATTTATGGACTGGTGCAAGCATCTCGGAGTTGGAACAAACGCTTTGATGAGGTGATCAAAGCATTTGGGTTTATACAAGTGGTTGGAGAATCTTGTATTTACAAGAAAGTGAGTGGGAGCTCTGTGGCGTTTCTAATATTATATGTGGATGACATATTACTAATTGGAAACAACGTAGAGCTTTTGGAGAGCATAAAAGGTTACTTGAATAAAAGTTTCTCTATGAAGGACCTAGGAGAAGCTGCTTACATTCTAGGCATTAAGATCTATAGGGATAGATCAAAACGCCTGATAGGACTTTCACAAAGCACATACCTTGATAAAGTTTTGAAGAGGTTCAAAATGGAACAGTCCAAGAAAGGGTTCTTGCCAGTGTTACAAGGTACGAGATTGAGTAAGACTCAGTGCCCAGCAACTGATGAAGATAGAGAGCATATGCGCTCTGTCCCCTATGCTTCAGCCATAGGCTCTATCATGTATGCAATGCTGTGCACTAGACCGGATGTTAGCCTGGCCATAAGTATGGAAGGTAGGTTCCAGAGTAATCCAGGAGTGGATCACTGGACGGCGGTCAAGAATATCCTGAAGTACCTGAAAAGGACTAAGGAGATGTTTCTCGTGTATGGAGGTGACGAAGAGCTCGCCGTAAAAGGTTACGTCGATGCAAGCTTTGACACAGATCCGGACGACTCTAAGTCACAAACCGGATACGTATTTATTCTTAATGGGGGTGCAGTAAGCTGGTGCAGTTCCAAGCAAAGCGTCGTAGCAGATTCTACATGTGAAGCAGAGTACATGGCTGCCTCGGAGGCGGCTAAGGAGGGTGTCTGGATGAAGCAGTTCATGACGGATCTTGGAGTGGTGCCAAGTGCACTGGATCCAATAACCTTGTTCTGTGACAACACTGGTGCCATTGCCTTAGCAAAGGAACCAAGGTTTCACAAGAAGACCAGACACATCAAACGACGCTTCAACCTCATCCGCGACTACGTCGAGGAGGAGGACGTAAATATATGCAAAGTGCACACGGATCTGAATGTAGCAGACCCGCTGACTAAGCCTCTTCCACGGCCAAAACATGATCGACACCAGAACTGTATGGGTGTTAGATTTATTACAATGTAATTCACATGGTGATGTGAGGGCTAGATTATTGACTCTAGTGCAAGTGGGAGACTGTTGAAATTATGCCCTAGAGGCAATAATAAATGTATAGTTATTATTATAATTCCTGTATCAAGATAATAGTTTATTATCCATGCTATAATTGTATTGAATGAAGACTCATTTACATGTGTGGATACATAGACAAAACACCGTCCCTAGCATGCCTCTAGTTGGCTAGCCAGTTGATCGATGATAGTCAGTGTCTTCTGATTATGAACAAGGTGTTGTTGCTTGATAACTGGATCACGTCATTGGGAGAATCACGTGATGGACTAGACCCAAACTAATAGACGTAGCATGTTGATCGTGTCATTTTGTTGCTACTGTTTTCTGCGTGTCAAGTATTTATTCCTATGACCATGAGATCATATAACTCACTGACACCGGAGGAATGCTTTGTGTGTATCAAACGTCGCAACGTAACTGGGTGACTATAAAGATGCTCTACAGGTATATCCGAAGGTGTTAGTTGAGTTAGTATGGATCAAGACTGGGATTTGTCACTCCGTGTGACGGAGAGGTATCTCGGGGCCCACTCGGTAATACAACATCACACACAAGCCTTGCAAGCAATGTAACTTAGTGTAAGTTGCGGGATCTTGTATTACGGAACGAGTAAAGAGACTTCCCGGTAAACGAGATTGAAATAGGTATGCGGATACTGACGATCGAATCTCGGGCAAGTAACATACCGAAGGACAAAGGGAATGACATACGGGATTATACGAATCCTTGGCACTGAGGTTCAAACGATAAGATCTTCGTAGAATATGTAGGATCCAATATGGGCATCCAGGTCCCGCTATTGGATATTGACCGAGGAGTCTCTCGGGTCATGTCTACATAGTTCTCGAACCCGCAGGGTCTGCACACTTAAGGTTCGACGTTGTTTTATGTGTATTTGAGTTATATGGTTGGTTACCGAATGTTGTTCGGAGTCCCGGATGAGATCACGGACGTCACGAGGGTTTCCGGAATAGTCCGGAAACGAAGATTGATATATAGGATGACCTCATTTGATTACCGGAAGGTTTTCGGAGTTACCGGGAATGTACCGGGAATGACGAATGGGTTCCGGGAGTTCACCGGAGGGGGGCAACCCACTCCGGGGAAGCCCATAGGCATTTGGGGGGGGTCACACCAGCCCTTAGTGGGCTGGTGGGACAGCCCACCAATCCCCTATGTGCCAAGAGAGAAAAAATCAAAGGAAAGAAAAAAAAGGAAGAAGTGGGAAGGGGGAAGGACTCCCTCCCACCAAACCAAGTAGGACTCGGTTTGGGGGGGAGAGTCCTCCCCCCTGGCTCGGCCGACCCCTTGGGGATCCCTTGGACCCCAAGGCAAGGTCCCCCTCCCTCCTCCTATATATATGGGGCTTTTAGGGCAGATTTGAGACGACTTTCTCACGGCTTCCCGACCACATACCTCCATAGTTTTTCCTCTAGATCGTGTTTTTGCGGAGCTCGGGCGGAGCCCTGCTGAGACAAGATCATCACCAACCTCCGGAGCGCCGTCACGCTGCCGGAGAACTCTTCTACCTCTCCATCTCTCTTGCTGGATCGAGAAGGCCGAGATCATCGTCGAGCTGTACGTGTGCTGAACGCGGAGGTGCCGTCCGTTCGGTACTAGATCGTGGGACTGATCGCGGGATTGTTCGCGGGGCAGATCGAGGGACGTGAGGACGTTCCACTACATCAACCGCGTTCTCTAACGCTTCTGCTGTGCGATCTACAAGGGTACGTAGATCACTCATCCCCTCTCGTAGATGGACATCACCATGATAGGTTTTCGTGCGCGTAGGAAAATTTTTGTTTCCCATGCGACGTTCCCCAACAACACATCCCCATTGAGTTGACCTAGTGACTATTCAAGAATTCTCCGTTCTCTTTTGCGATTCAGAAAGGTTTGTCAAGAAGACTTGATCAACCTCATTGACAGATTTCTTTCGATGACCATGAGATGGATGAATCGAGGAGTCACGACCTCTGTTCCGAGCTTTCACCTTCGGTTGCTTAGAAGAAAAATGATAGGTTTAGTTTAGTTTTCCCTGTTTTCTGTTTTAGCGTCCGGTAGAAAAGTACCCCAAAAATAAAAGTTCTCCGAACGTCCTGAAAATCAAGTATGTTTTTTTCTGGAATTTTTGAAAAATTCTGAGACAAAGAGCTTGTTTGGGGGCTGCACTAGTGGGCCACAAGACCTGACGGCGCGGGCACCCCCTGGCCGCGCCACCCAGGCTTGTCGGGCCCATAGGAAGCCCCTCCACTCATTCTTGCTCTTATCTGGTTGTCCTACCTCCAGAAAAAATCGTTTCGTAGCTCAAACCCGTGTTCATGCTCCTCTTGCTGGGATTTTCGATCTCTTTGCTCAAATCACTATTCTCGAGACTGTTTTGGGGAAATTACTCCTTGGTAAGTGACTCCTCCATTGGTCCAATTAGTTTTTGCTCTAGTGCCTTATACTCTGCGTATTTTTGCTGCCTTGGTGACCATGTTCTTGAGCTTTGCATGCTGATTTTAGCTGGTCCCAAGTAGTTTTGATGCGTAATATGGCCTCTAGGCACTTGTGGGAGTAGTTGCTACGAGTTTAGTTGAGCCTTGTTCACTTTTCCTTTGGGTCACTGAAAATTTCAGAAAAGGAAGATGTTCAGGAGAAACTTTCATGGTGGTTCCTCAAGCAAGAGAGGTCCCCGTCTTGCGATTCGGGAGCCTGATCCTTACCAACCAAGGGACGCGCATGTACAACCATGTGAATGGCCTTCGGATGAATTTATGATTGAGGCATGCTTCAAAGATGAGTTTGATGCACTTGTTCGCAACGTCGGACTCGAAGAATTCATATCCGATAAATGTGAACAGTATGTTGCTCTCACTGCCTCTTTTGTTCGTAGATTCAAATTTTCAGTTGGCCGTGACACATCGGTACTGTTTGATTTCTATGAAAAATCGTATACCATGGATTTAGAGGATTTCAATAGAATTTGCAAGATACCTATTTGGGGTAGTCTCAATGATCCTCCTAAATCTTCAGTTAGAAATTTTTTCTCTGGTATAACTGTTGGAGAAACTAGATATATTACGCAGGCTACCATAGGGAGCATTCATTTTCCTGCCTTGCATCACTTTGCCCTCTTCATGGGCAGATGCATTAACGACAAGATTGAGCATTGTGACCTCCGCGCATCCGACCTTAGTATCCTTAAGAGCGCAGTAACGGGTGATAAGAGCTTCAACATGGGAGCTATTATAGCAAGGAGGCTGAATACGAGTGCTAATGAAGGGGGTTTCTTTGGTGGGATCTATGCCACTCTCATAGCAAATTTTCTTGGAGTACCCATCCGGGAAGGAGATCCCAAGCTCCATACAGCTTTCCTTGACCGCGTCGCTTTGACACGCTACCAATTCCTTGAGAGGGATGATGAATCCCTCCTATACCATTTAATATTTAGCCGGCAACGTGTTTTCCACATTACCCTTCCTTCTCCTGCCTTCTTTGACTGTTAGGTAAAACGGAGATATTACATAACCATAGGAGAGGCAGAGGAGTATGAGAGGGAGGCAAAGGATGCTCGTCTCCGTGAGGCAGCTATTCAGGCAGTGGCTGCATCGCTCCCGTATAACCCCCATTATGATTTTGGGTACCGCCCGGACCATCCTTGGGAGTAGACCAACTTAGGCCAAAAGCCTAAGCTTGGGGGAGTATGTGTTTCTCACTGCCTTTATATTCTTGCTTATGCTTTCACTTTGTTAGCCGGTGTTCACACTTTGCCACTGTATCATCCATGCTAGTTTATTTTCTTTTTCTTGTTTTCTTTTCGTGCGTCTGTCTAGTTTGAGAAACCCCAAAAAGATTTTCTTTTTCTTCTTTTGCTTGTTGGGAGTTTTCCCGTGTAAATAGTTTTCTTTTTCTTTGGGTCAAGGTAGAAGATAATGGTTACAATGTTTAGTGGCTCTCGCATGCATAGCTGTTTAGCTGTTAAAGAGCCATATTACTTTGTCTTCTCCTTTGTGTTTGCCTGCAGATTCCAGCTTTAGTCCAATGCACGAGCACGCTTATTATTGTTCACATCGTTTGGTTGTGCAAGTGAAAGGCAATAATGACGATATATGATGAAGTGACTCAGCCTGGAAAAGCTGGTATGAACTCGATCTATTTTGTTTTTGTAAATATGACTAGCTCATCATGCCTGATTCAGCTTTGTTGTGGGAGAAACATGTTTGCAATGACAACTTAGAGATCATAGTTGCTTATGCCATGCTTACTTAGCTAGGAGCTTATAATGGTTTGTCTTGGATGCCCACATGCATGTTGAGATGATTGTGTTGTAGTATGATAGGATGGTATCCTCCTTTGAATGATTCAAGTGGCTTGACTTGGCACATGTTCACGCATGTAGTTGAAACAAAATCAACATAGCCTCTATGATGTTCATGTTCATGGTGATTTATGTCCTACTCATGCTTGCACTCAATGTTAGTTAATCTCAATGCATTTTGATGACTGTTGTCGCTCTCTAGTTGATCGCTTCCGAGTCTTTTGCTAGCCTTCACTTGTACTAAGCGGGAATACTGCTGGTGCATCCACCCCCATAAACCCAAAGTTGTTCCATATGAGTCCACCATACCTACCTATGTGCGGTATCTACCTGCCGTTCCAAGTAAATTTGCATGTGCCACTCTCTAAATCTTCAAGAAATAATCTGTTTTGCATGCCCGAACTGCTCATGTGGTGACAGGGGGCTATCAGTATCTTCCATGCTAGGCATGTTATCCTCGATATGTGTTTCACTATCATTCACGAGAAAGGGGCCGGTAATTGGAATTCCCAGTTCCATGCTCAAATCGAAAAGATAATTGCAAACAAAACTCCCCCAGGATTGATGTTGGTATGGACGGTACCCAAGGATTCGGCTAGCCATGGAGTGTGATTGATTGGTGGTGGGGGAGTCAAAACTTTACTTTTCTGTTTGGGAACCGCCTATAGCATGTGTAGCGTGGAAGATGTTGAGAACTCTTAGTCATTGCATTGACAATGACAGCATGCCACCCAAAATTATTATCTCTGTTTTAAAAGCTTGAGCTCTGGCACCTCTGCAAATCAATGCTTCCCTCAGCGAAGGGCCTGTCTATTTATGTTCCTGCTGAGTCATCCTCCTCTTATAAAAACACCAATTAGAGACCACCTCTGTCGTTTTTACGCTTTGCTTTTAACTGTGTTGACTATGACTGTGACTGGATCTTCTTTGCCATGAATTACAATGTTTAGTCAACCCTTCGTCTTTGAAGGTGCTCTGCATTTATGTTTTGCAGTCTCAGAAAGAGCTAGCGAGATACCATCTGTTCGTACTGCTTCATGTTGTTTTGATTGAAGTGTTGACATTTGAGGCTTATTATTATTTGCTCACTAGCTGATTATGCCATTGATATGAGTTTATCGTGAGACCTATATGTCATTTGCTTATGTGGTTTGCTTGTGATCTTGCTGAAATTCTAGTTATGAGTTAGACATAGTTGCAACAACAAGATCAAATAGAGTTCGTCAAAGTTTTCCTTTGTCTCTTTCAGTTTGTCAACTGAATTGCTTGAGGACAAGCAAGGCTTTAAGCTTGGGGGAGTTGATACGTCTCCGTTGTATCTACTTTTCCGAACTCTTTTGCCCTTGTTTTGGACTCTAATTTGCATGATTTGAATGGAACTAACCCGGACTAACGTTGTTTTCAGCAGAATTGCCATGGTGTTGTTATTGTGCAGAAAAAAAGTTCTCGGAATGACCTGAAAATTTACGGAGAATATTTCTAGAATTAATGAAAATACCTGCACATAGATCCAACGGAGGGGGTGAGCCAGTGGGCCACAAGCCCACTGGCCGCGGCCACCCCCCCTAGGCCGCACCAACCAGGCTTGTGGAGCCCATAGAGCTCCACCGCCTCCAAACTCAGCTCTATATATTCCGTTTCGCCCGGAAAAAATCAGGGAGAAGGATTCATCGCATTTTACGGTATGGAGGCGCTGCCACCTCCTGTTCTTCATCTGGAGGGCAGATCTGGAGTCCGTTCTGGACTCCGTTGAGGGGAAATCGTCGCCATCGTCATCATCAACCTTCCTCCATTGCCAATTCCATGATTCTCTTCACCGTTCGTGAGTAATCTCATCGTAGGCTTGCTGGACGGTGATGAGTTGGATGAGATCTATCATGTAATCGAGTTAGTTTTGACAGGGATTGGTCCCTAGTATCCACTATGTTTTGAGATTGATGTTGCTACTACTTTGCCATGCTTAATGCTTGTCACTAGGGCCCGAGTGCCATGATTTCAGATCTGAACCTATTATGTTGTCGCCAATATATGTGTGTTTTAGATCCTATCTTGCAAGTTGTAGTCACCTACTATGTGTTATGACCCGGCAACCCCGGAGTGACAATAGCCGGAACCACTCCCGGAGATGACCATAATATGAGGAGTTCATGTATTCACCAAGTGTTAATGCGTTTGTCCGGTTCTTTATTAAAAGGAGAACGTTAATATCCCGTAGTTTCCATTAGGACCCCGCTGCCACGGGAGGGATGGACAATAGATGTCATGCAAGTTCTTTTCCCTAAGCACGTATGACTACATACGGAATACATGCCTACATTAGATTGACGAACGGGAGCTAGTTACTTATCTCTCCGTGTTATAGTTGTTACATGATGAATCACATCCGGTATACTCATCCATCACCGATCCAATGCCTATGAGTCTTTTACTACTGGTCCTTGCTACGTTACTTTGGCGCTACTGCTGTCGTTGTTGTCACTGTTGCTCTGTTGCTACTACTCTGCTGTCACTACTGCTGTTACTTGCTGCTGCTATAACTACTGCTGTTCCTTGCTACTGCTATTACTTGCTACTTTGTTGTTACCTGCTGCAACACTTTACTGGCGCCATTGATACAACAAGTCAGGAATAGTCTGCCGTCAACAGATCCTTTTCTGGCATCGTTGCTATCATACCACTTTGCTACTGATACTTTGCTTGCAGACACTAATCTTTCAGGTGTGGTTGAACTGACAACTCAGCTGCTAATACTTGAGAATATTCTTTCGCTTCCCCTTGTGGCGAATCAATAAATTTGGGTTGAATACTCTACCCTCGAAAACTGCTGCGATCCCATACGCTTGTGGGTCATCACAATGTATCTCAGAAAGGCTATGGAAATGCCTTAATAGGTAGGTATGGTGGCTGTTTTGAGGAAAGATATAATGAGGCTTATGTATGACAGAGTGTATCACGTCATGGGTTTGGATGCACCGACGAAGTTTGCACCAACTCTCAATGTGAGAAAGTGCAATGCACGGTACCAAAGAGGCTAGCAAAATATGGATGGTGGAAGTGCCAACAATCGAATACTCACATTAGTCCGAAGAACTCATACACTTATTACCGGTAACTCTCTATCTAGTTAGGAAATTCACAAAGAGACAAGTACCCCGAGGAGGAGTGTTTGGGGGGTTTGGTTATCCTTGCGCATCCTCGACTCATGGTAACGTGAGGGTACTCTATATATTCCAACCCCTCCAGAGGTTAGCGATCAATTTAGTAGGTAGAGTTCTCAACTAATTTTTAGTGTTTGAAAAACACACGGGTTTCCCAAAATAGGACACCCATCACTAATAGGCTCAAGCTCTTTGCACCAATACTCCAAACATTACTCAAATCAATACCTCAAAACTATTGCAGGTTACTACTATACTTAAATAGCAATCTTAATTACCTACTCATGCAAGACACACAACTCAGTGCAACGAGCCAACTCTCTAGACATGATAAGCATGATAAATCAAGAGAGTTCCAAAAGCAACGTAAATAAAAGCTCTTAAAAAGATATAGCATGAAAAATAATAGCTAAGCATGACAGTAGCTATGGAAAGATAAAGAACACACAAAAAAAGATAAGCATGAAAACCTATGTTGTGTTCTAGAGTGGAATGGAGCATGTTTCTCTCCCAAACAAGGTAGGCTAGGTTCTGATTTGTTATGAACAACAAGCAAAACTAAAACAAACTAAAAAGTAAAGAGTGGGATGCTCCAAGCATAGCACATAACATATGAAGTGATAAAATTATAGCATGGAGATGGACAAACTGATGATTGTTGATGGAGAAGGGGATGCGCGGGGGCATCCCCAAGCTTAGATGCTTGAGTCTCCTTGAATATTTCTTGGGGTGCATGGGGGCATACCCAAGCTTGAGCGCTTGACACTCATGTATCTTCTTTCATCATCTCCCATCGCATACTTGAAAACTACCTTCATATGAAACTCATCATAAGCTGATTAGAGTGGTTAGTACCCATTATAAAATAATTCATTACCTACTGGAAATAAACATTTTCATGAATAGCTACTGTTTCTCATGATTTTCAAAAGGTTTTTGCAAAGGAAAAGCAAGCTTAAGATTTGCAAAATGATGAAAACGCAAAACGTGGCGGAATCTGTGAAAAACAGAACAACAGGTAGTAAATAATTTATTCGGGGTGCTTCTGCAACTCAAATAAAAAAACTCAGAACGTATGCCAGAAAGGCAATTATATAGATCGTGCTGTCAAAAAAATTCAGATCAAAAAGATGATCTGGTGATTGTTGGCGAATTTTTCCGTCAAGCAGACATGATCTGTTTCTTGACAGCATGTCACAATTTTTGAACTTTCTTGCAACCGGAGGTTAAAACTTGGCACAAAGCTTAAAAATAAAGATACAATGATGTTGCTACAGTAGTAACAAGCATCAAGACCACTAAAACTGAAAGGGAAAACAAATTGGGTTGCCTCCCATAAGCGCTTTCTTTTATGCATTTAAGCTAGGCATACTGCAAAAAGGAGGATCAAAATTCTCCGAGGTCATCGGAATCATAAAAACCTTCAAACGGATCCTCAAAAAGTTCATCCTTATTTTTCCTGGGGAACGGGTACGTACCTTTAGCTTTCCCACGTAAGCGTATGTGTCCTTTACCTATATCAATGAAGCCTCTCATGGCTCGGAGGAAGTCGCTTCCAAGGACTATGTTCTCTTGGTTTGGCTTCATGATGAAGAAATCAACCGTTGCATTCCTTTTAGAGAATGTAACCTGGACATCTTTTACCTTTCCCTGAATTTCAGAAATGTCCTCATTACCATGTTCATGATAAGAAGAAAAATTGTCAACGTTTAAGCTTAGGGAATCATAAACAACTTTTGGCATTGTAGAAACCATGGATCCAATATCACAATAAGCGAGGAAGTCTTGGTTAGAGATGCAAATCCGAACAAAAGGCTCCCAGTCATCATCTATTTTCAAAATCTGTTTCTTATCAACTATGGGTTTCTCTCTTTCTCTTAAGTCTAGATCATCTATTTTCCTTTCAATGGTAGCAAGTCCATCTATAATAGTGTCATATCCACGACCATAAACAAGGTATTTATATAGACCATGTATAATATCGAGAGCTCTAGCATCTTCACACTCTAAGAAATCTCCTCCGGCTATAGTATCAAGAGTGTGTTTGCACCAAATAAAAATACCATGATAAAAACTTCTAAGAAAATTTTTAATAGGTATCCAAGGCATAATTCTTTTATGTGCTTCAGAAATTCTGTCTGAAGCCTCCTTCATATTTTCCCCGTTCCTTTGATGGAAATCTATGACCTCATATTCCCTTAAAGCATCAAACCCTAACATGTTGGACTAAGTAGAAAGGACAACTAAAAGCAAAGTAACTAATTTTTTTTTTGTGATTTTTGGTATAAGACTCTAAATAAAAAACTAGAAAGCAAACTAACAAGACTAAAAAGCAAAGGTAAAAGATAGTGTGCAACTCCCCTATCTTGAAGACTGGAGTCCCCGGCAACGGCGCCAGAAAACTTTGCTTGATGACGAGATGATGTATATACTTCTCGCTCCTTGTTGGTTACCCCAAGTGGAAGGTTGAGATGTAGTCAACAGCAAGTTTTCCCTTACATGGAGACTATAAGGTTATCGAACCAGGAGGACTCCTAGGATCAACAAGTAGGTGTCCGCTGCTCTGGCGCTAGCAGAAGATGTGGACCTGCACACACACAAATAACTTTGCTCCCAACGAGTACAGAGAGGTTGTCAATCTCTCCGGCCTTGTAGTTTGCAGAGGATAAAAACACAAGCGGGAATAGTAATAGTGATTGCAACGGAAAGGTAAATGAAAGCATTAAATGATGGAGGTGTAATCAATGGTGGTGATATGGACCGGAGTCGCATGATGTTCACTAGTGATGTATCTCTCCCAAAAGACGATAAACACCTATGCTTGGGTAAACAAATTACAGTTGGGCAATTGACAGAATTATGAACGCACCGCAATGCTAATTATGCTACTTGAAAGTTAGAGGCTCAATAGTAATGGGCAGTACGCCAAGATAAGTAGACCGTTTATTCATCAACATCTACTTACTAATCATCCACCTTGAGATATCTATCCAGAACATCTCGCTGGTATTAAGTTGCGAGCCCCACCCAAAGTGTAAACTCAAAGCAACGGACAACTGCATTAACGAACTATGCATAAGGTAAACAATCTTTGAAACCGTGGTCACAAGCAACGTTGTTTTCTCCCTGGTGGCAACAACACATCCCCTAGTCTCATGTTTCCGTCACTCAAGATAGACATCAGGGGGCATGAACCAACAATCATGCATAACGCTCCCTCTTGGAGTTACAATCTACTACTCAGCCAAAGCAATAAAGAGCAATGGAGAACATACATGAATCACTAAGGAACATAATATAAAAGGATAATCAAATATATAACTCATAACAAGTTGAACATAATCTCATAATCCATCGGATCCCAACAAACCGAGCATAGCAATAGCAAGAAAATCACATAGATGCCTTGATCATGTAGGGCAGCTCACAAGGGCTAATCATGGAAGCACAAGATTGGAGAGAAGACATCACATAGCTACTGGTCATGGACTCATGGTCCAAGGAAGACTACTCATGGCAGGTTCGGGAAGCGTCCATGGCGGTGGAGCAGCTCCCAGAGGTCAATCCTCCCTTCGACAGGGTGCCGGGAAGAGGTCTCCTGACGCTCCTGATCTTGGAAGCGCTGCGGCGGCGGAACGATGGAGAAAATCGTGATTCTGGATCCCCGGGAAGGGTTTCCTCTTGAAGGAGTAAATATAGGCCAAAGGAGGGCGTTAGAAGAGGTGGGACCGACCCAGGCGGCTTGTGGGCGCGGCCAGGGGGCAGGCCGCCCCGGGAGGTTGCCTGGGCAGGCCTTGCCCCCCCTCTGGCCCATCTTCGGTGATTTGGAAGCTTCCGGTACGCTGATTTTTATATATTTTATCGGGATTTTCGGGGCTTCAGAAAATTGGGTAAAAGCCCGTGCAAAAAAGACATCAGCAGACAAAAACTGGCACCGGGTGCATTGAGTTAGTAGGTTAGTCCAAATATGTGTAAAAAGATATAAAAGTGTAGCAAAACATATAACAATGTCACCCAAAAGATCATGGAACAAGCAGAAATTATAGATACGTTTGGGACATATCAGCATGTATTCCGTAAATAGTCATACATGCTTATGGAAAAGAACTTGCATGACATCTTTTGTCCTACCCTCCCGTGGCAGCAGGGTCCATAAGGAAACTAAGGGATATTAAGTCCTCCTTTTAATAGAGAACCGAAACAAAGCATTATCACATAGTGAATACATGAACTCCTCATACTACGGTAATCATCAGAAAGAATATCAATTGTTGTCACTTTGGGGTATGCGGATCCTAACATGTAGTAGGTGCATATAACTTGCAAGATCGGATCAAGAACATAGATATAATGGTAAAGACATAAACGGTTCAGATCTGAAATCATGGCACTCGTGCCCTAGTGAAAAGCATTAAGCATAGCAAAGTCATAGCAACATCAATCTCTAAACATAGTGAATACTAGGGATCAAGCCCTACCAAAACTAACTTGGTTACATGATGAATCTCATACAACTCTTCACCGATCAACAAGCCTATGAAGGTTTACTCACTCCCGGTGGAGAGCATCATGGAATTGGCGATGGAGGAGGGTTGGTGATGACGAAGCCCGAAGATTTCCCTCTCCGGAGCCCCAAACGAACTCCAAATTAGGCCTCCTGATGAAGAACAAGAGGTGGTGGCGGCTCCGTATCATGAAATGCGATGAAACTTCCTCTCTGATTTTTTCCCTCTGAAAGTAGGATTTTACAGCGCTCGAATTAGGGTCTGCGGAGCCACGTGGCCCCCACTAGACACGAGGCCGCGCCACGGGGGCCTGGCGCGCCCTGATGTCTAGGGGGCGCCTCTCGCCTCCCATCCGGTGGGTCTTGGTTCCAGTATTTCTCACATATTCCAGCAAAAATCTCCAAAATTTTTAGTTCCATTCCGAGAACTTTTATTTCTGCACAAAAACAACACCATGGTAGTCGTGCTGAAAATAATGTTAGTCTGGGTTAGTTCCATTCAAATCATGCAAATTAGAGTCCAATGCAAGAGCAAAAGCCTTAGGAAAAGTAGATACAATGGAGGCATATCATTAAGCACCATGTTTAAGTAGAGATTACAACAGGAAGAGAGGTTTTACACCATTGCATAGAGGAGGAGAGAGTTAGTGTTGACGACGACATAGTTGTTCGTGTTGATCACCGTCACGATGGGTGCGTCGGCGGCACTCCGATGCCATCGGGAGAGAGAGGGAAAGAGCCCCCTCCTTATTCTTCTTCCTTGGTCTCCGCAAGATGGGAGGAGAGTTTCCCCTCTGGTCCATGGCCACCATGGCTCCCGGAGGGCAAGACCCCTTCGAGATCGGATCTATCTCTATGTCCCCCCTTATTTTCATGACTGTTTTTTTACCCCTTCACCGTTTCTTAAATATCCGGAGATCTGTAACTTCGATTGGGCTGAAATCTTGAGGGGATTTTTATCTGAAAAATATATTTCTTGTGGCGAAAGTAGGGCCCCAACCGACTTAAGGTGTGACCACAAGCTATGAGGGCGCTGTCACCCCCCTGGCTGCATCGTGTTGCGTTGATTCTTCTTCGGAAAATTCACATATTCCAAAAAAATCTACGTAAATTTTTATTGCGTTTGAACGTCATTTGATATGGATTTTCTGTGAAACAAAGACACAAAAAAACAGGAACTGGCACTGGGCACTTGATAAATAAGTTAGTCCCAAAATAATATAAAAAGTTGCCAAAAGTATATGAAAGTTGTAAAATATTGGGATGGAACAATCAAAAATTATAGATACGGCAGAGATGTAGCATGAGCCCATGTCGTTGTTGGCGTCGAGGCTGCCGTGGACTTCATCCCCACGAACCGCTGGCTCAAGAGGGTGAACCTGCCTCGGAGGGTCACCCTCATGAGCCTACCACGTTCAAGGGGACGAGCTCCTAGGAGTGGGCACGAGGAGGGGTCCCGAGAGCCCCTTCGATTCTACATGCAAATCAGAGATGAGGAGGATCTCGCCATGCTCGTTGACAATGTCCTGGAATAGGGGGCCTATCCTAGTCGGACCATGCTCCTCGGATTGGGACGATGGGTCCTCCTCCTTCTCAAGATGGACTCCGAAAGCTGCACGATGGGGCGTGATCGGGATTGTGTCTATCAATGGCTTGTCATATACTCCAAGACTTCTCCTACCGCATCTACACCAAGATACCGACTTTGTAACCCTAGATACTCTATTTGGCATGTATATAAGACATAGGGTTTAGCCCGTATAAGGGACATCAACGCAATATCATTCACCAAACCGTAGAGTTATAACATAGGTGACGATCTCGAGGTAGATAAAGTCTGTACTTGATACTTCTCCATTGATATAAACAACAACAGGAAGTAGGGTATTAACTCCATCAAGAGGGCCCAAACCTGGGTAAACATCATCCCCTTGTTCCTGTTACCATCAACCCGAGATCCGCAGCTCGGGACCCCCTACCCCGAGGTGTGCCGGTTTTCACACGGACACTCGTCATCCCTCTCAAGTTCATGGAGGTGATAAAGTAGTGGTTGACAGTCATACTCTCGCGCATGGTCAGGCCCTCGGCGAACAAGTGGTGCGAATTCTGGGTTCAGGTCCAAAACTTCGACAGCCAGATGGTGCTTGGCCGGGGCTCGCACTACTTTTGTTGTCGCCATTGGATCGTCCCCAATGACCTCGCCGTTTTGCACATCTCCGTCCTCAGCCTCAAGGTTCAAATCTACAACCATGACAGCTCCATCGGGAGCAGGGTGCGCTGCAGCAGGCACAACACCATCGGTGACCTTAATTTGCCCTCTGAACTTGTTATGATGAACTTGCAGTTAGTTTGCGGCGATGGGAGAACTTGTTGGGAACTTGTTCATATTTTTCCTAGGGTTCAACACCTGGTGTTGAAGCACGGGGACATGGGATGCCCCTATTGTCTTTAAACTTAATCATATTTAGCCGTATGACTATTTAGTTGTTTGTTTATCTGCTATTAGTTGTTGTTTACTTGCTAGTTTAGTGCTCTGCCTGCTGTTGTGCATAATGTTATGGTAAGACTACCACATCTGAATGGGGGTGAGCAGAACACAAACGTGTATGCAGCCAAACAGTTGTGGTTTGCGTATGCTCATCCCTTAAGCACAAGTATGGGTAACCAATCAGCTCACCCTAAAGTGCCCTTTGATGCAATGCAGACAACCAAATAACTCACCCTATAATGGTCTTTGATGCAATACACGCAACCAAACAACATGCAGATGTTGGTTTGTTGTTTGTTTTTGCTAAACCAGGCTGGCTCGAGGTGTGCATGAAATGCAGGTACTGTTTAATCGGGGCAACCAAACGCGTCCTTAGAGCATCTATAGTCAGGCACTCCAAACCAACCTTGTACGTGCGGCCGGGCCATCCATTCACCGATTGGTCCCGAATTCTCGACCTAATGGGGAGCCTCAAACGGGCCTCAAGATCCGGGCTACCCCTCATATCCAACCCAGATATGAGGCGGATATGGGGCCCGCCGACGTGCCCGCCGCGTCGAACCCAACCCTCGTTGGCCGCCAGACCCCACATATATTCATCCCCATTCGCCCATCAGTCCCAACCCTAGTAAGCGGATCCGAGTCACCCAAGCTCATCTACGACAACCTATGACCGTCTCTGCCATGGCGGGCAACGGATCTGAGTCCTTCACTTCCAGACCCGTCAACCACGATCTCATCCACGCGGCCCCGAGGAGATGGTCGTCCGGCTTGCGCTCCGCCGCTCCTGGACTGCAACATCAGGAATCCATTGCATCCGCACAATCGGTGGATTGATCCAACGTCGGTGCCTCACCAGAGGCAGTGCCGCCCGTCTGGTGTCCGAATGCCGTGACGGACGGGCAACCCTTCCGCTGGCGCGCCGGGGACGCACCATGGGCGTCCGTGGGCACAAACACGGCGCGACGTACCCATCGTGTGAAGCATCGGGCACGGGAGGCGACGGAGGCCCTCGCGGCGATGGACGTTGGAGAGGCGGAGTCGCACTCTCCGGCACCCAGTATGATGAACAAGTACGGGCGCCGCAACCGCGTCATGATGGATGTCGGCTCCTCCTAGGAAGGATCCGTCATCGATCTGACGTCCATCGACACCGTCCGGTTTACGGGCTCGAACGAGAGAGTGGGGCATGGGAGACGGCGGGAGCTCGACTTCCATGAGTCGGCTAGTGTCCTAGTGTCTCGTGTCCTACTCTACCTCGTCGACGATCGGATCGACACTACGAGGGATGCAGCCATCCATTGGACATGGGCACGACGGAGCCGGACGAGCTCTCTTACTATTAGGTTTATGTTGCATGTAATATTCTAATTTGAAGCATTCTGTTATAGAATGCATTATTTGAGTCTTGACCAATGAGTGTCCACGGATGCGTTCGCGAACTTTTGAGCAATCGGATTTGCTAAATGTGAATGTAGATGCTCTTACACAAAGACATTACTTCTTGATACGAGTTCGTGTGATACTTCTCGTAAAAAGGGGGGGAAATCTCTCTTGGGAGACAAAGAATATTAGCTTTATTGATTACTCAAAACATAACCAAGAGTTTTCGAGATGTAATCCAGAACAACGGAGCAGAAAACACATGAAAAATAAGCAACGATATCCAAACGTTGATCCGGTGTTCGAAGATAACCGAATTAAAGGCACTAGCTCCTGTTTTAATAACATAAATCATGGCATCAAATAGTAGAACGATCACTTGCTGAAGAATGGATCCTATGCACCAAGAGGATAGGTAGTGTGTGCACAGAAGTTTATTTATACTCTCTTGGTTCTAAAATATAAGTATGTCTATATACATTTACATGTAATTTATTAGAATAACTTTAATGGATCGACCCATTTCGTTCGCCGTCGTCCGTTTGGATCGGCGTGGACAAAAGAGAAGACCCAACGTGCTGACCAAAACCCAAATCAAGTCTGCGGTCCAAATTTGCGCCCCAAATGCGTCGGCGCGGACGCGGAACGGGCACGCCTTCTCGGTGTCCGCTGTGTCCCCACCTGGCCGTCGTCTAACTGCCCGCGGCCTACTGTCAGCTTAATTTATGACTTCAGGTCCTTTGTTAGCGACGGCGGTCGTCCTTTTTTAAACCGACCGTGCGGCGGGGCCGTCCTCATCCGCTTATAGCCAACCCCGTGCCCATCAAGCCACACTTGCTCCCCCGTCACCGACAAACCCTAGCCACCCCAGGCATGCCAGATGTGGCTCTTCTCCGACACCGGAGCAACAAGGCCAAGGGCAAGTCCCTCGCCATTCCTTTTCCCTCGGTGTTCCTCCCGCCTCCGCCGGCACTAGCTCGCCGGCCGAGGGAGCGCGTCAATGTGCCAGTGCACCATGCGGAGTAGCATTGGCAGCACCGCGTGCCTCTCCTGTACCGCGACGTCACCCTGTCGCACGACTAGCACCTGGATCCGGAGAGGATCCCACTGCCGGCGGCGCCGCGGTCGGCTACGGTGCACGCGAAGGAGGTGCGGCGCCGGCGGGCGCTCCTGACGTCGGAGCAGTGTCGCGACCCTGCCTACGCAACCGACTCGCCCAACTAGGCTCGCTGGTTCGCCTTCGAGCACGAGGAGGCGAGGTGACGCGGCGTTCGCGAAGTCGACCGCACCAAGCCACCGCCCCCGCTCGTCGTCCGCGAGGAGGACCAGGCAACCCTTGTGGCGGTCTACCGGGAGAGCGAGGAGGACGAGCGGCGCAAGGCGGTGGCGACCAAGGAAGTGAAGGAGGCAGCCATGGCCCTCTCCACGGCGGGCGATTGCTTCCTGCCGCCGATGACCCCACCGTCCCCTGTTAAAGCCGACCCGGAGCCGTAGCCGGAGTCGTCCCCCATCGAGCGCTACTCCTGGACGGGAGTAGTGAGTGAGTGGGTCAGCGCGCCACCAGTCTGGGTTGGGGCGACGTCGACGCAGGAGGCGACGTACCTCGAACATTGGCGCCAGCGACGGCTGGCCGAGGAACGCCGCCACGGCAAGTACCTCAAGATGCTCGAGCGCGACGCCGAGGAGGAGCAGCGTGACGCCTTGGAGGAGGCACGCCAGGCCGCGGCGGCACAACCCGCGTGCGACATAAACGCCCTCTCGAACACGGCGTTTTCCTGGGCCGGTCGTGCGTCAACGCTCATTGACCTTACAGACCCCGAGGACGACGACGACGACACCTAGGGCAGCGCGCCGCCTCGTAGTTTAGTTTGTTTTTAATTTTCTTAAATGCAAATGTGGACATGTAATGTTGTTTTATTTTAAATATGCATGCATTCTTTTTTTTCGCGCCGTCAAAATGGGTCAGGCTAGCGTTGGGTGCATGCGCACGAGGAGGAGGACCAGGCAACCCTTGTGGCGGTCTACCGGGAGAGCGAGGAGGACGAGCGGCGCAAGGCGGTGGCGACCAAGCAAGTGAAGGAGGCAGCCATGGCCCTCTCCACGGCGGGCGATTGCTTCCTGCCGCCGATGACCCCACCGTCCCCTGTTAAAGCCGACCCGGAGCCGTAGCCGGAGTCGTCCCCCATCGAGCGCTACTCCTGGACGGGAGTAGTGAGTGAGTGGGTCAGCGCGCCACCAGTCTGGGTTGGGGCGACGTCGACGCAGGAGGCGACGTACCTCGAACATTGGCGCCAGCGACGGCTGGCCGAGGAACGCCGCCACGGCAAGTACCTCAAGATGCTCGAGCGCGACGCCGAGGAGGAGCAGCGCGACGCCTTGGAGGAGGCACGCCAGGCCGCGGCGGCACAACCCGCGTGCGACATAAACGCCCTCTCGAACACGGGGTTTTCCTGGGCCGGTCGTGCGTCAACGCTCATTGACCTTACAGACCCCGAGGACGACGACGACGACACCTAGGGCAGCGCGCCGCCTCGTAGTTTAGTTTGTTTTTAATTTTCTTAAATGCAAATGTGGACATGTAATGTTGTTTTATTTTAAATATGCATGCATTCTTTTTTTTCGCGCCGTCAAAATGGGTCAGGCTAGCGTTGGGTGCATGCGCCGACCCAAACACGGAAGCGGACGTTCGTGTCCGCCTGGCCGATCCAAACGGACAAAAAACGAACAAAATCGTCATCCGTTTGGGTTGACGCGTTAGAGTTGCTTTTATGAATCTTAAAAAAACTTATATTTATAAGCAGAGGAAGTAATATCGACTTCTATTACTAACCAACCAGTACCGGTCCTTTCCTGGTCGATGTAGCAAAAACTAGCATGTTGCCGATTTTATCAAAAGAGAAAATACATAGCATGTTGTCCAAGCTTTGCTATGAAAGAAGATATGTCTCTCTACAAAAATAATACTCAGCAACCGGTGCTTCTTCCGCTATGACGATGGGTCGTGTCATGTTAGCGGTGGACGATGGTGCTGACGACAACAGGGGCGGAGTCAGGAAATTTGGTTATTGGGTTCATTTATTCACTCTTTATGAGAAGTTGATGCTAATTTATAAAGATTAAAATCTAATTGCAACAGAAAGTATAACATCCGTAAACAATATAATGAAAAGAAATGTGTATCACACATTAAATTGTGTTGCAGTAAAAACTGAAGATTCCAAGACATAACAGTTTGATAATTAAAATTGGAGGGTGGCCTGTAAGGTCCCCTCATTAAATACATGTGTCTGATCCCATCTTGTTTATTTAGATTTTTTGTGTATTCTAAAATTCTCTTCCCATCAGCCGGATCATAAGGCAATTAATCTAAGTTAATTTTTGTACGAATAGTAAGCTTCAGGAGACTAGCTGCAGTGATATTTGATTCACCTTACCTATCTCTAATGGATGACCTTGATGTGCATGTGTCATTATCTGAATCTGATGACTGAGTTATCTTCCAATAATACAGCTTCACAATGTAGATCAATCAAAATCCAGGCAAAAAAAAAAACAAATCATTAAACTAGCGCAAAAAATACAGATCGTACTATGCTATAAACAAGATAGAACATATACGAGAACGAAGAGATGCCTCAATGTAATCTAGTTACCTTAATTTTTGGGCTACAGTCGTTATCGCTTGCGGCTGCCGAGCGCCGAGCAACACAAACAGAGGAGGGACAAGAGATGGGAACAGGAAAATGAATAGAGAGAGATGAGACGTTCAGTTCGAGGCTGTTTGCGTTTTCATTTAGGCTAATCAATCACAATTAGTGCGGGGCATGTACTCATTGACGTTTGCTTATGTGCTTTTGGACCCTTTATGTTGTTATCCACGTGACATGATTATTATGGGATGAGCGTCATTTAAAAAAAAATGATTTATCTTAAAAAAGAAGATAAAAAATTGATGGGGAATTCATTTGGTTCACTTAAACCCAACCCTCATACACTGGCTCCGCCGCTGGACGACAAGCAATAGGTGAGTGCCCAAGGGCAGATCGTTGGCTAGAATGATGACGGTGAATGTAGGGAAAAAAAGAGCGGAGTTCCGAAGCTATGATATGGTGAAGATAGCAACATTGCGAGAAGTGGCGTAAGCCCAGGTAGATGGTAGCTAAGTATGAATCCGAATGCTGGCCAGAGCCAGCTCGTTCTATGTCGACATAAAAAGTTGAGTTCATACTTCCAAACAATGATCAGATGGCCGAGTTGGTCTAAGGCGCCAGATTAAGGCTCTGGTCCGAAAGGGCGTGGGTTCAAATCCCACTCTGGTCAACATAGTTTTTGTAGATTTCAATAGTTTAGCTCCCGAATATACTATAACTGGTATGCATTTCAATAGTTTAGCTCCCGAATATACTATAACCTACTTGACGGACTTGAAATAATTTTAGGACCTCCTGTGTATTTTATTCTTTTTTATCCCTTGAATATGAATCACCTATGCAATTGTTTACAAATCCTGGGAACATGATTCATAAACCATCCACTTGGGACATTGTTACCATTGGTGTTGGATAACCGGGATGAGCACTACGAGGCCTTCACCTCTATCTTTCACCCCGACAGAACTTCGAGCTTATCGTTGCCAAGGAAGGCGTAGTATGTGGAGAGGGACCTAGTCGTTTGGTCCATTATGATGAGAAGCAAACAGGCATGGCATAGTAGGGAGCACATCAAATAGTGTAAATTTGACATGGATATGACGTCATTGACCGATACAGATCATAACATAATGTGTCTTCCCGACGTCGACAATGATGGGTAGGAACGAGATGAAGGAGTGGTCGTTGAAACATCACACCGCCTTGCCTAGACGATAAAATGACTCGTCACATATGCATGTGTCCCATGAACTACATTCACCATCATTGTGGTGGCGAACATTGGATTTTTTTAGCACGAAAGCGACTTAGCGGGTTTCATGCTCCTCTTGTTGACGATGTGGTCCAAGCTTGTGGCGGGACGAGGTCCGAGCCCCTAAGCCGATCTCAAGGAGCTCGGTTTGATGAAGTGACGACACAACACGACTGTCATAGCGGGCGAATCCCCCAGTCCAGTTATCTTGACAAAGCAGGTCGGCGTGGGTGACGCTGTAACCCTCGGAGCAGGTTGATGAAGCAATGGTGAAGCCTCCAGTCCAGCTGAGGTGACGAAGCATGTCGACGAGGTGAAGTCGGAGCCCCCATGGCAGCCGACGAGCCACAACAGGTTGGTAAAGTGTACGTCGGCTCGATGAGGCAACAACAAGGCGATGTCAGCGCGCCCAACCCGCTCAATCCATGGGGCGACGATGTGGTCTTGGCGATGCCACTTGGTTGATGTCGGCTCGATGAAGTGGCGATGCAGCCAACGCTGACATCGGTCAGCATTCGTGGTGCAACAAGGTCGAGTCTGTTTGACACCCCGCACGATGGTAAAGATCGCATTAAAAAGGCTCAAATTTTGCGAACATGTGTTTGAGAACAAAACACAATATCTAGATAAAATTTTCCTTCTAAAAGGACGCCTGATAATCCGTTCATAAAAAAGGATGAACTCAAGTTAGATTTGTTTACGCGTAGAAATCAACGACAATATGACACCTTGTAACTATGCTTTGGTGTGACGATCGACAATGACAATATAACACTATGAAACGTGTGCTTGTGTGCATGCCAATAACTACATATTCACATAAATGACACAATTGGCAAATCAAGATCACAGTCTCATACTATGAAACCCGAGCCTAAGTGTACACACCTATCTATAACTGATCAACATCGTGAGAAACAAATCAATCAATAATCAGAAAGCAAAATTACGATCTAGCACATGCATCAACTATTTCTTGAGGTAGCCTTTCCTCCTGGGCATCTTGAGCATGTGCAACCAAATCCGAGCCTCAACATCCAGCTCTGCATCCGTACACAAATTTGGACCAAATTTCATCGGCTAGAATTGTGAATTGAAGCAATTAGAAGAATATAAACGGACCATATGCCAAATTGATTAAGAGATGGTCAACTACTTATCATCTATACCTATTAATAAAAGAAATAGGTATTCTTAATCCGTCTTGCTATTTTATAAAAAAAAACTGATGTTTCTAACATTAAACCCGCAGTACTTATTAAATGTTTTTTAAAATACTCATATCTTTTAAATCGTAACTCCAAATTTAACATATTATATATGGAATTCGATTAGAAAATATGTAAATTTTGAATATGATGTTATTTTACATGTTAAACATTTAATAAAAAATTATCTAGAATGCAATTTTAATAAATAATTCGTTATTCGTCTTTCTTTCATAGCGGTACTAATCCCGATTGGGGATGAACACGTCAACAAAATTTGTATTGGAGATGAAATTAAAGGTCACTTGCCCGTTTCTTTATATGTATTAAATCTACATGCAAACCATGTAAAAATAAAAGACCTCTGGAATCTTGAACTGAACTTTTGTAGGGTAAGACTATATCTGTTTGAGCCATAACTACGAGTCTCAGATTATAGATCTTTATTTTATCAATTAAGAGCGTATGTTTTTTTCTTCCGTTGCAACGCACAGGCCTTTTGCTAGTACAATATAATGATCGCAAGTGGGAACAATACACTATGGCAACCATCAGTCAGCCCGTGTTACATGCTATACGTAGAAGGAATCTAAAGTGCTGTGTCTTAGCACATGTCTTGTAGAAGATGGCTGTCTTTCTCACATAAAAATGTCAGTGGTATCAACTAACTGAAAGTGTTATGAGGAACACATAGATAATATCCTAGACAACTTTTCAGTAGCATATATCAGATCCTTGGATGTGAGTAAACCTATGAATCGAAAAAGCACAGAGCAACACAAAAATTCCTGAAGGGTAAGAGCATCTTCAACAACCGTACGCTAAGTTTTTTTGCAGCGTCGAAATAACATTTTTACGCGCGGGAGCGATTAAGAGGTTTTTGAGATGCACAAAAACAGGTTGCTCACTTCGACGACCCCACCTACAACGGCCATCACGTACAATCGGACGTCCCAAATATGTAGTCCAAAAGCCAGCGTGCCCAAAACTTGGAGCGCGGGAGCTGAATTCTTTTTATGCGTGCTCTATTTTATAGCTTTGTTTTTTTGTCTTTGACGCACAAAAATGCCGATTGTTAACGCGTGAGGCCTTTTTTAGGCGTCTTTTAAAGATGCTCAATAGATGCACCACCTATCCCATTTATCTTCCGACTCTCCATTAGCACCTTTTGCTGGACCTGAACTAACCCCAAACCAGCACAAGGAAAAATCAAGTTGACGTGAGTCCAAACCACTCATGACTGGGGCCGTGCCTGCAACATAGGGAGGGAAACTAGAGGGAGGGCAAGATAGAGAGGAGAGTGGTTGCGCATCAATGGTGTATTGGAAGACCTCGTGTGCAATCAAGTGAGTTGAGGAGTACCTAGTGACACATGGAGTTGACGACAATGGTGCACTTCCTGCCGAGGATCATTGAGGAGACACCAAGAGCGTGTTGAGGAGACGAAGGTCACGCGCGGGCAGCTCGCAGATCCACATCATGGCGACATTGTTGATCTCGACCATCTGCACGGAGGCTGTGGCATTTTTCACATAGATCTAGTTGCGGTCGACGCCACCACGTGGATCCGCTGTCATCACACTTCTTGAGGTCGGGGACGTCGAGGGTGCCCTAAGCCGTGGATCCACCAATCGAGCAGGATCGTAAAGGACCGACGGGACGGAGGCTATAAAGGACCGACGACGACGAATGTCGGAGAGGGAGCGGCTGGATAGGAAGCTGTGCGTTTATGAGCCACCTATAAAGAAAGGATCGTGGATTGAATACTGCTAAATGCAGTGTTGTTTTTGTAAAATTGAAATGTTTACTCATATATCTGAGTTAATTGCATGGAAGTACGACACTTCAACACGTTGTAATGAATCGGTACCAATAGTCATTTTTTTGCATGTCAGTACCAACTCTAAGGCAAAGTGTTGCGAAACAGGCTAACAACCGTATAAGAGCATGGTTAATAGTATAGACAACTGTTGGCTATAAGTCATCTTATAGCCCATCGTATAACTAGCTTGTACAATAGTTAGCTATAAAAGAGTACTACTTTTATCATATATGACCTACCTTTCATTCTCACAAAGCACCTAGGAGCACGTGCTAGAGCTAGCTCTTCACGAAGAGCCCGCTTCCCTTCTCTCTCCTCTTCTCTCTCATCCAACTCAGCAAAAATATAGTATTCTAGTCCTTATAGCCTGCTGACTGTACCTTATTTTACTTTCTCTAAGCACGTATTGACCATGTATCTGACCATTGGGGCCCGCATGTCGGGTGACACGCTGGCATACCAGCCCCAACCACAGTGTTGAGTCACACGAGCCGCTCGGTTGCTCGTTCTAAAGGACTTGGTCGGGCCTGGTCGACCGAGCCAGTCGCCCCACTCCCTTCCTCTCTTCTCCTCTCCCTCGTCTCTGCCCCGCTCGTTGCCGGTCGTCGTGCAGTCTGCCGCCACCACCGCTGTCGTGCCATGGTTTTCAAGGATGAGAGTAGCAACGACTTGTCCAACCTGCAAGACATGAACTCTTCCTCCGACGACATGCAGTACCATGTCAGTGGTAGAGCTAGGGTTAGGGTTAGGGTTTCTCTTTGTGGATTTGGGGATTTTTTGTCTGATTTGGTTGGTTCTGTAATCCTGCTAGCATCGAAGACGAAGACTACATGGGCATCGATACGTCGGCCATGGATGTTTGCATGGAGCATCGGGTGCCGGCTAAGTATCGTGTAGCATTTGAAGGATTTGACACACGCACGAGTTTTTTAGTTTGTGCTGAGCCGGTAAGAATCATTAACATATTTTTTATTTGCATTTTACATTGTAGGATCGTATGATGATGGTGATAGTTTAGTAAGTTTGGGGCTCCTCTGTTTAGTAGGATTAGTTTAGGATTTGTTTAATCAGTTCCTGATGATGGTCATTGTTTATTAGAAGTGATTAAGGTCATTGTTTAGTACTTGTTTATTTTGGAGAGCACATGCGCATTGTTCATTGGTTATCTAGGAATGCAGATGCTCATTAGTACTAGTGAAGATATTTGTTTATTTAGGAGCTTAGTTAGTAGTGCAAATGCTCATTGTTTATTTAAAGGTGTACATGCTCATTCTTTAATAAATCAGTAGTACTGATGATCTTCATTGTTTAGTTAGCAATGGAGTTGCTTAGTTAGCAATGTAGTTGTATCATTGATGCTCCCTGGATAGATATTTGTTTTATTTCTGTTTATTTAACCTGCACTTTGTAAATTGTTGTTTTGTACAAAGTAACAATATAAGTGTTTCTTATATTGCAGCAAGGTTAGAATTGTGGTTTTCTTGGGTGGGTAGACCTAGAGTGGCCTCCCACAATGCAAAATGCACCGTTGAAGCTTTGGAAAATGTATGAAGACACTAGGAGTGGTAGGAGGAAGGATAACTTGGAGAGTTCACTAAAAATTCACCACCTAACACAAGAGAAAATTAATCTTGAAGCAAACTATGACAAACTAGTTGAAGATGTAAATCAACTTCTCAATGCCCATGAGGATAGGGTGATGGATTTCACCTATTTGCAGGCTAAGTTGAAGGGAGCTGAGGGTTCTAGTGCAGTTGTGGCTAGCATGAAGACTGAGATTGAGAAGAAAGAGGCATAGAAGAAGTATGGAGTGCACGTGAACCTGCTAGAAGCTCAAGGCAGGGTCATTAGGAACCTGAAGATGAATCATTTCAAGGAGAAGGGAGTGCTAAGTGAAGAAATCAGCAATTTGAAGGTTAAGGTTGATGAACTCATCAAGTTTGAGAAAAAACTCACTAATGAGATTCAGGTGCTCAACCTTCACATAGGTGGTCTGAAGACAGGAATGGAGAATCTCATTGCACGCGGGGACAAGCTGAAGCTCCAAATTACTGATAGGTTGAAGACAGTGGAGAAGAACCAGCAGAAGTTGAAGCTGATAAGGGCCATTTTGGAGGAATGAGCTTGATGAAGATGAACATGACATGAGTAGATGAAGGAGTATGATTTGCTGCCCTTTTGTGAATTATGGATGTGTAATATAGTGTAATGTATGGATGTACTGGTAGTTAACTAGGTTGAACTCCACTATGCTATGGTGTGTACCCATGTTGTAATGTAAGAATCTATTAATTATCCAGCTTTAAGTGACTTGATCTTGTTGCTTTTGTAGATGCTTCATTGTTATATATCTTGATATATGTTGCATTGATAGATGGTTGTACATTGATCATACTTACTACACACTGAACATTGATCATATGAGAACCAGAAACACCACTTACTACACAATAAGTCATACTTAGTACACATCATAGATCACTTAGTACTCTTACATATCATAAATAACTTAATACACATAGTAGATCGCTTAGTACTCATACATATCATACATAACTTTCATACATATCATAGATCACTTAGTACTCATACATCAACGATTGTGACCACTGGTAGTAAAAAATTCCATCGAGCTAGAATGATTTCTTGTGCCACCAGAAGGAGGAGCTGCTGGTGTTGGGGCAGGAATATAAGATGAAGCTCCAGTAGAAAATCTTGGGGCAGTGAAAGGCCTTGGAACCCATGCATTAGCAGGTTGTGATCTTGTAGTTCCTGACTGCTGCTCTGATCCCGAGGGTTGCTACGATCTTCTTGTAGTTCCTGACTGCTGTTGTGATCTTCTTGACTGTTGTTGTGATGGTGTTGTCTGGTGTTGTGATGGTGTTGTCTGCTATTGTGATCTTGCTGTTTGCTTTTGTGAAACAAAATATGATCAATGTGGTTACTCAAAATTTACAAAATACATATCATTTTATAGAAATTACTAAATTGGGTTTACCATATGTTTGTTTTTCCTCATGGGCAAGTCTGGTCTCAGCTGTTGCTTGTAGTTGGTGTACCTATGTCCTTGGAGGCCACAATTGCCGCATGTTATAGTGGCCATTCAAGAAATGTCCTTTGGCTTTGGTACTTCAAACTTACTCTTTATCCTCTTCTCTTTATTTCTTCCCTTTTTCACATGAAAAGTAGGTGGTTCAATGTGTGGTCCAGCTGTCTTTCTTCAATCATGTTCACCAGGAACCGGAAATATCATAGGTTCATATGCTGCCAGGTAGAACTGTTTTTTGAAGAATTTGCACACAAAGTTCTCTAGAAACCTTTTGCCTTGTTAATTGCTGAAATTGCATGATTGCAGGGTGTGTTAGAGAGGTCACGTTTTCTGCAACCACATGTATGACGCTCCAAGTTTACAACATGTGTTTGCTGGCCACTGGACACCTGCCACATATTTACACCAGCTTGAATGGGTTTGTAGAATCTAGCCCTTTCCTTTTCCACCTCTAGCTTCTCAACATAATGTGGTGTAATCTCCCATAGAGCAACCTTTCCTCTCTCTCTCTATTCCTACGCCACCTCACCATCTACTTGTTATTAATGCCATCAATCATAGTCCTAATAGGTATTTTCCCTAAAATCTAGGATGTACTTGTTGAACACCTCACACAGGTTGTTAACAACCAAGTCTGTCGTGCAGTTGGTGTCAAAAGCTTCTTGTGTGCATAGGTATTCATGATGGTCTGAGCATAATCCCTCAGCCTGGGATACTGCTTCTTGTGTTCTTCTAGAACAGCTTCAACAATAAGTTTTTTTGCCCTATAGGCCATGTTCCTTGGCACATAAACACCATACTTCTCGTGACAGTTGTCAATCAAGATGTGCTAGTGGTTGGATCAGACCTGAACAATGACTCATATGTCTTCGCAAGCCAATTTGCACTAATCCTTGAGGTCTCTGTACTGCTAGGACAAGTGTGCTGCAACCTCATTTTATTTATTGCAAATATCTCTTCTCCTTTGACAACTGCAACAACTATGCAGAAATCACAGTGCTCTTGTTTACAACAAGCAATGATCCTTTGGTCTGTGTTTCTGTGATACGTAATTTTTTTGGCTTGTGTAGTGTGCAAGCTCAACAAAGAATCTCTGAATTGCTGTTGATCCTTGAAGCACATGTAAAGACATAACTGCTGATGTGGTTGATCTAGTTTGTCATTGTACCAAATCCCAGGTTTCCTTTTCGAGGCCCTACTCTTCCCGCTTTTACTTAGAAGGGATGATTCTACCTCATGTCCATCATCTTCATCCTCAAACAACAACCCTTCATCTTCTTCATCTCATGAAGGAATGAAATCAGGTTTTACATCCCGCAACACAGTAGAATGTGACCTAGTAGTGGGTCCTCTTCGAACTGTGAGCTTCTTCGTCCTTTTTACAGGTTGTTCCATTGTTGGTTCTTCTGCAACCTCGTGCTCCTGCTCCTGCTCCTCCTCCTCGTCAAACAAATCCTCAACCTCAGTGTCACCCTCATAATGTAATTTCTCCTATTGTGAATCTCCATCTGAATCTTCATCATGATCTTCATCTTCTTGCTGTGCTAGTCTATTCCCCTATATTATCTATGTGTCTTCAGAAATTATGTACTTCCCTAGGAAAATGGGTTGTTATCACTATCATAAGCTGCCTCAGAATCATCACTACTAATATGTGCCTCCTCAAACAGTGGCTCTTCCTCCATTACAACTTTGAGCTTTCCCTTACCAAAATTTCTGCTTTCTTGTGTGCAAACAACAGCAGGTTGAGTACTACTTCTGCTGCTGCACTGACTATGAAAAATAGCACCTTCTGCATCAACAACAAATACAACTGGCTCTCTAAAATCATACGCAACACGTGGTTCATACACTAATATTGCTAAGTTTTCAGCTCTCTCACAATCATTACTAAAATGTGCTATTGCACTCACTAGGAAATTCAGAACTAAACTATGCTCACAATCCTTTTTTAATTGCTGCAATTTGATGTTTGTGTCAATCAAATCTAACCAGTGCTCTCTTTCCTCTCCTGTGCCTAAGTTCTTCATGTGGTACAATTCATTAGAGAAAGAAAATCCTTGTGTGTGCATTAGTGCATACAGATTGAGAAATGTTAAATCTGAGCTACAAATCTTCCTATACAAGTTACGCTCAGCATTAGAGTGCATGCTCACATCCCAAATAGCATCATCCAAACTACAAAATGACGTTCAAATTGAATTTTTTTAGTAAACCTAACCTAAACGTGAAATTCTACTAGGCAGAATGAAGAGTAGAGAGGAGAAGGACTTACAACACACTACCAGCTCTACTCGTCGAGTGATGGCTTGTGGTAGGGTTGGCCACCCAAATATCTGCCAACCGCACCCGTTGGTCCATGGACAAGGGCGCCTCCTCCTCCTACTCATCGAAGCTGGAATAGGACAATGAACGGGAGCCATCCAGACCACCAATGTGGTCCTCGCTCCCGAGTCCGAGAAGGTCTCCGTACCCGCCCACAACTCCACTGCTGCTAAAGTCACCGTCACCGCCGCCGGGAGTCTCCGCCACCATGGCCAGAGAGAGAGATGAGGAGCATGGCCTGCTAGAATGAGCGACCGAGGGGCTCGTCCAACTTAGCACGGCAGGCGGGGCGGGTACGCCAGCGTGTCGCCCGACAGGTGGGCCCCAATGGTGAGATACGTAGTCAATACATGCTTATACGGTGTCATCCTGTTTTGTAACACTTAGCCTTAGAGTTGGTACTGACATGCAAAAAAAAATGACTATTGGTACAGATTCGTGACAACGTGCTGAAGTGTGGTACTTCCGTGCATTTAACTCCATATATCCACTTATAAAGTGGGGGTTAAGTATCTAGAACATTAGGGATTTTCTTACAAATTTACTGATGACGTACGGGGCAGAAGCCATAAGTCCTTTATTAGTAAGGGGCGTGCTATGCATTGGCCAGTGGATCTTTTAAAAAAGGAAAAATATGAAAATTAACCGACTAATTTCTCTCTCTCGTAAGCTCCTTCCTTCATGTGACACGCAACCCTGTGGATCGCGCACCGCTTTCCCCTCCACACAGCCTACCTTATCTATTCCGCACATCACACGCCCTCCCCCGGTCGTTCTTTGTCGGAATAGGGGCTCCACGGACCCAAGGAAAGGTTCGAACACTGGGGTGCGCTCTCTCTCCTACCCTGTTCTACCTCGCGGCTCCATGATGACTCTCCGGTGGTGCGAGCTAGGAAGACGAGCTGAAACACACAATAGTTTACCGTGGTTCGGTCCACCTCGCGATGTAAAACCCTACTCCTGCTTGTGGTGGGATTTCTTGAGGTGGAAGACAAGTACTGTTGGAAATATGCCCTAGATGCAATGATAAAATAGTTATTATTATATTTCCTGTTTCAAGATAATGGTTTATTATCCATGCTATAATTGTATTGAATGAAAACATAAATGCATGTGTGGATATATAGACAAAACAATGTCCCTAGTAAGCCTCTAGTTGACTAGCCAGTTGATCAAGGATGGTTAAGGTTTTCTGACCATATGCAAGTGTTGTCACTTGTTGACTAGATCACATCATTGGGAGACTGATGTGATGGACAAGACCCAAACTATAAACGTAGCATGTGATCGTGTCATTTTGTTGCTATTGTTTTCTGCGTGTCAAGTATTCATTCCTATGACCATGAGATCATGTAACTCACTGACACCGGAGGAATACCTTGTGTGTACCAAACGTCGCAACGTTACTGGGTGACTATAAAGGTGCTCTACAGATATCTCCAAAGGTGTCCGTTGAGTTAGCATGGATCAAGACTGGGATTTGTCACTCCGTGTGACAGAGAGGTATCTCGGGGCCCACTCGGTAATACAACATCACATATAAGCCTTGCAAGCAATGTGGCTAATGTGTTAGTCACATGATCTTGTATTATGGAATGAGTAAAGAGACTTGTCGATAACGAGATTGAAATAGGTATAGGGATACCGACGATCAAATCTTGGGCAAGTAACATACCGAAGTACAAAGGGAATGGTATACGGGATTGTATGAATCCTTGGCACAGAGGTTCAACCGATAAGATATTCATAGAATATGTAGGATCCAATATGAACATCCAGGTCCCGCTGTTGGATATTTACCGGGGGTGTCTCAGGTCATGTCTGCATTGTTCTCGAACCCGCACGGTGTGCACACTTCAGGTTCGGTGACATTTCAGTATAGTTGAGTTATAGGTGTTGGTGACCGAAGTTTTGTTCGGAGTCCCGGATGAGATCACAAACGCCATGAGGGTTTCCAGAATGGTCCAGAAATGAAGATTGATATATAGGATTGTTTCATTTGGCCTCCGGAAAGATTTCGGGCATTACCGGAAGTGTACCGGGAGTGACAAATGGGTTCCAGGTTTTTACCGGGAGGGCCCCACCCACCCGGGAGTGAACCTAATAGCCCATGGGTGGCTCACCAGCCCAAGGGGACTATTTCGGCCAAGGAAAGAAAATCAAGGAGAAAGAAAAAAAAGAGGGAGGTGGGAAGGAAGGAAGGGACTCCTCCTTCCCGAAACCAAATTGGAGTTGGAGTCCCTCCTCTCCCACTTGGGTCGGCGCCCTAGGGGCTCCCTTGAAGCCCAAGGACAGCCCCTCCCCTCCTCCTATATATACTAGAGGTTTTAGGGGTTTTGAGACACAACTTTGCCACGTGCAACCCTAAACCTCTACTTCGTAGTTCATCCTCTAGATCGTTTTTCTGCGGAGCTCGGGCGGAGCCCTGCAGAAATAGATCATCACCATCACCAGTGCGTCATCATGCCCTCGGAGAAATCATCTACTTCCCCGTATCTCTTGCTGGATCAAGAAGGCGGAGATCGTCATCGAGCTGTACGTGTGGTGAACGTGGAGGTGTCGTCCATTCTGTGCTAAATCGGAACTGATCGTGGGACGACGGTGATTTGAATCACGAAGTTGTTCCACTACATCAACCACGTTTCTTAACGTTTTCCGCTTAGCGATCTACAAGGGTATGTGGATCTGATCTCCCTCTCTTAGATGAACATCACCATGATAGGTCTTCGTGTGCGTAGGAAATTTTTTGTTTTCCATGCAACGTTTCCCAACAGTGGCATCATGAGCTAGGTTCATGCGTAGATGTAATCTCAAGTAGAACACAAAAGTTTCTGTGGGCATTGATGTTCGATTTGCTGCCCTCCTTAGTATTTTCTCGATTCGGCGGTATTTTTGGATTGAAGCGGCCCGTACCAACCTTACTCGTATGCTTACGAGAGACCGGTTTCATCGACTAACATGCAACTCGTTGCATAAAGATGACTGGCGGGTGTCAGTTTCTTCAACTTTAGTTGAATTGGATTTGACCGGGGCGGTCCTTGTAGAGAGGTTAAATAACAATTTGCACATCTCCGTTGTGGTTTTGCGTAAGTAAGATGCGATCATTCTAGATACCCATAGCAGCCATGTAAAACATGCAACAACAAATTAGAGGACGTCTAACTTGTTTTTGCAGGGTATGCATGTGATGTGATATGGCCAAAGACATGATGTGATATATTGGATGTATGAGATGATCATGTTGTAATAGTTAATTATCGACTTGCACGTCGGTGCTACGACAACCGGCAAGAGCCATAGGGTTGTCTTTAAACTAAAGTTTGTGTTTGCAGATGCGTTTACTATATTGCTAGGTTGTAACTTTAGTAGTAATAGCATAGATAGCACGACAACCTCGATGGTAGCACGGTGATGGAGATCATGCTGATGGAGATCATGGTGTGGCGCCGGTGACGATGAAGATCATGCCGGTGCTTTGGTGATGGAGAGCAAGAAGCACAAGATCATGGCCATATGATGTCACTTATGAATTGCATGTGATGTCAATACTTTTATGCACCTTATCTTGCTTAGAACGACGGTAGCATTATAAGGTGATCCCTCGCTAATTTTCAAGTTAAAATTGTGTTCTCCCCGACTGTGCACCGTTGCGACATTTCGTCGTTTCGAGACACCACGTGATGATCGGGTGCGATAAACTCAGCGTTCACATACAACGCGTGCAAAACAGTTGCACACGTGGAACACTCGGGTTAAACTTGACGAGCCTAGCATGTACAGACATGGCCTCAGAACACAAGAGACCGAAAGGTCGAGCATGAATAGTATAGTTGATATGATTAACATAGAGATGTTTACCACTGAAACTACACTCAACTCACGTGATGATCGGACTTGAGTTAGTGGATTTGGATCATGCCACACTCAAATAACTAGAGGGATGTCTATTTGAGTGGGAGTTTATTAGTAATATGATTAGCTAAACTCTAATTGTCTTGAACATAGTCTAAGTCCACTTTGCAATATTTTATGTTGTGGATCAATGGCTCACGTAGTAGCAACCCTGAATTTCAATACGTTCCTAGAGAAAGCTAAGCTGAAAGATGATGGTAGCAACTTTGTAGATTGGGCTCGTAATCTGAGGCTCATCCTACAAGATGGGAAAAAGAATTATGTCCTTCATGCAGCTCTAGGAGATGAACCACCCGCTACGTCTGATCAAGATGTTTTGAACGCTTGGCAAGCACGTAAGGAGGACTACTCAGTAGTTCAATGTGCAGTCTAGTATGGCTTAGAACCGGGACTTCAACGACGCTTTGAACGTCATGGAGCATATGAGATGTTCCACGAGTTGAAGTTTATCTTTCAGAAGAATGCCCGGATCGAGAGGTATGAGACCTCCGATAAATTCTATGCTTGCAAAATGGAGGAGAATTCATCTGTCAGTGAACATGTGCTCAAAATGTCTGGGTACTCAAACCGTCTAGCTGAGCTGGGAGTTGAACTCCCGCAAGAGGCTATCACTGACAGAATTCTTCAATCACTGCCACCTAGCTAAAAGAGCTTTGTGGTGAACTATAACATGCAAGGGATGAACAAGTCACCCGGCTAGTTATTCGCGATGTTGAAAGTCACAGATTCAGAACTCCAGAAAGAACATCAAGTGTTGATGGTCAATAAGGGTAAGAAGAGCGGCAAAACTGTTGCCAGTCCGATGAAGAAACCCAAGGCTGGTCCTAAGCCGAAAACATAGTGCTATTATTGCAAGGGGATCGGCCAACGCCAAACCAGGTATATGTGACATACATGTTATTGATGTGTACCTAACCAACTCTTGTAGTAGTGCCTGGGTATTTGATACCGGTTCTATTGCTCAAATTTGCAACTCGAAGCAGGAATTGCGGAATAAACGAAGGCTGGCGAAGGATGAAGTGACGATGCGCGTGGGAAATGGTTTCAAGGTTGATGCAATCGCCGTCGGTACAGTCTCACTTCAGTTACCATCGGGATTAGTTATGAACTTAAATAATTGTTATTTGGTGCATGCGTTAAGCATGAACATTATATCTCGATCTTGTTTATTGCGAGACGGTTACTCATTTAAGTCAGACAATAATGGTTGTTCAATCTTTTATGATCATGCACCCAATGTGAGGGGTTTGTTCATATTGAATCTTGATTGTGATGACACACATATCCATAACATTGAGACCAAAAGATGTAGAGTTAATAATGATAGCGACATCTTCTTGTGGCACTGCCGCTTATGTCATATTGGTGTAAAGCGCATGAAGAAACTCCATGCAGATGGGCTTTTGGAGTCACTTGATTTTGAATCACTTGACACGTGTGAACCATGCCTCATGGGCAAGATGACTAATACTCCTTTCTTTGGAACAATGGAGCGTGCAAGTGACTTATTGGAAATCATACATACTGATGTATGCGGGCCAATGAGTGTGGAGGCACGCGGCGGATATTGCTATTTTCTCACCTTCACTGATGATTTGAGTAGGTATGGATATATCTACTTGATGAAGCACAAGTCTGAAACATTTGAAAAGTTCAAACATTTCAGAGTGAAGTTCAAAATCATTGTAACAAAAAAACCAAGTTCCTACGATCTGATCGAGGGGGTGAATATCTGATTTTCGAGTTTGGTGCTCACTTAAGACAATGTGGAATCATTTCATAGTTGACACCGCCTGGAACACCACAGCGTAATGGTATGTACGAACGTCGTAATCGTACTTTGTTAGATATGGTGCAATCTATGATGTCTCTTACCGATTTGCCATTATCATTTTGGGGTTATGCATTAGAGACAGCTACATTCACTTTAAATAGGACACCATCAAAATCCGTTGAGACGACACCATATGAGCTATGGCATGGCAAGAGGCCAAAGTTGTCGTTTCTTAAAGTTTGGGGATGCGATGCTTATGTCAAAAAAATTCAGCCTGAAAAGCTGGAACCCAAAGCGAAAAAATGCGCCTTCATAGGTTACCTTCTATCTCAGATCCGAGGGCAAAGTGTTTGTTGCTAAGAACGGAGCTTTTCTCGAGAAGGAGTTTCTCTCGAAAGAATTGAGTGGGAGGAAGATAGAACTTGATGAGGTTGTGGAACCTATGCTCCAACAGGATGGCGGTGTAGGGCAGAGAGAAATCTCTGTCGAGGCAACACAAGTTGAGCAGGAAGCTAATGATGATGACCATCAAGCTTCAGATCAAGTTACTATCGGACCTCTCAGGTCGACAATATGACGTACTGCTCGTGAGTGGTAAGGGAATCCTGTCTTATCTATCATGTTGTTAGACAACAATGAGACTGCGAATTATGAAGAAGCAATGGTGGGCCCAGATTCCAACAGATGGTTAGAGGCCATGAAATCCGAGATAGGATCTATGTATGAAAACAAAGTGTGGACTTTGGAAGTATTACCTGAAGGTCGCAAGGCTATTCAGAACAAATGGATCTTTAAGAATAATTTCTTTGGAGAGCTCATGATTGGGACATTTGAGCATTAAGGACTTCAATCTCCCCCAAGCTTGAGCGATGCTTTCTCCGTCATGAGACCAAAAGTTATAAATATAATTCCTGTCTCGATGTATTTCATGAAAAGGAAAAACTTTGCATAAAAGAGAGGCATAAGATCTTGCCAATTTAGTAAATGTGACTCATCAAGAAGCCAATACCAATCCAAAGCCTTATCTTTTAATGATAGAGAGAATAGCTTTCTCATAACAAAATCCATCGATATACCTACAAGCTTAAATAAGGAGCATAGTTGTGAAAGATATAGCAAGTGTTCACCTGGATGTCTATCTCCTACATATCGATTAGCCAAAACACAACCAATAATACGAGTTGGTATTTTAAAGGGCACAATTTCAGTAGGTGGGGGTGGCTTCTCCACCACAATAGCATTGGGCAGTTCCCCACAAGCAAGAAACCAAGAGCAGAGTTGTCCATGGGGACAAAAAGAACTGAATGTTGGAAATATGCCTTAGAGGCAATAATAAAATGGTTATTATCATATTTCCTAGTTCATGATAATCGTCTATTTTTCATGCTATAATTGTATTAACATGAAATATTAATACATGTGTGAATAAATAGATCACAATGTGTCCCTAGCAAGCCTCTAGTTGGCTAGCTCGTTGATCAATAGATGATCATGGTTTCCTGATCATGGACATTAGATGTCATTGATAACGGGATCACATCATTGGGAGAATGATGTGATGGACAAGAACCAATCCTAAGCATAGCACTAGATCGTGTTGTTCGTATGCTAAAGCTTTTCTAATGTCAAGTGTCTCTTCCTTCGACCGTGAGATTGTGCAACTCCCGGATACCGTAGGAGTGCTTTGGGTGTATCAAATGTCATAACATAACCGGGTGGCTATAAAGGTGCACTACGGGTATCTCTGAAAGTGTCTGTTGGGTTGGTACGAATCGAGATCGGGATTTGTCACTCCGTGTGACGGAGAGGTATCTCTGGGCCCACTCGGTAGAACATCATCATGAGCTCAATGTGACTAAGGAGTTAGTCACAGGATGACGTGCTATGGAATGAGTAAAGAGACTTACCGGTAATGAGATTGAACAAGGTATGGGTATACCGACGATCGAATCTCGGGCAAGTTCTATACCGACAGACAAAGGGAATTATATACGGGATTGATTGAATCCTTGACATCATGGTTCATCCGATGAGATCATCGTGGAACATGTGGGAGCCACCATGGGTATCCAGATCCCGCTGATGGTTATTGGCCGGAGAGTGTCTCGGTCATGTCTGCATGCCTCCCGAACCCGTAGGGTCTACACACTTAAGGTTCAATGACGCTAGGGTTATAGAGAATTGCTATACGAGGTTACCGAAGGTTGTTCGGAGTCCCGGATGAGATCCCGAACGTCACGAGGAGCTCCGAAATGGTCCAGAGGTAAAGATTGATATATAGGATGGATGGGTTTGGATGACGGAAATGTTTCGGGCACCACCGGCAAAGTGCAGGGACCACCGAAAGGGTTCCGGAGGCACACCAGGAGGGGCCACCAGCCCCAGGAGGCTACATGGGCCAAGTGTGAGAGGGAACCAGCCCCTGGGCGGGCTAGTGCGCCCCACACCCAGCCCAAGGCGCCTAGAGAGGGAAAGGGGGGGGACCCTAAGTCTGGTGGGCCTAAGGCCCACCAGGGGTGCGCCACCCCCCTCTCCCCCTCCTGGCCGCCACCCCCCTCTCCCATCTAGGGCTGCCGCCCCCCTTTAGGGTGGGAAACCCTAAAGGGGGCGCCACCCTCCCTTCCCCCTAGATATAGCGGGATTTTTTTGGCCTTTGAGGACACGGTTTTTCCATCTCTCTCGACGCACCCCTCTCTCTCTTCTCCCTCATCTCCCACGGTGCTTGGCGAAGCCCTGCCGGGAGACATCGTCTCTCCATCGACACCATGCCGTCGTGCTGCCGGAGATCTTCCCCAACCTCTCCCTCCTCCTTGCTGGATCAAGGTGCGGGAGACGTCACCGGGCTGCACGTGTGTTGAACGCGGAGGTGCCGTGATTCGACACTAGATCGGAATCACACCGCGATCTGAATCGCCGCGAGTACGACTCCATCAACCGCGTTCTAGCAACGCTTCTGATTGGTGATCTTCAAAGGTATGAAGATGCACTCTCCCCTCTCTCGTTGCTGGTCTCTCCATAGGAAGATCTGAATATGGCGTAGGAAAATTTTGAATTTATGCTACGTTACCCCAACAGTGGCATCAGAGCCAGGTTTTCTATGCGTGATTCTATTCATGAGTAGAACACAAAAGGTTGTGGGCGTTAATTTGTCAATTGCTTGCCGCTACTAGTATTATTCTTTTCTGGTGGTATTGTGGGATGAAGCGGCCCGGACCGACATTACACCTACGGTTACGTGAGACAGGTTTCACCGGCCGACACAGATCCGGATGACTCTAAGTCGCAGACCGGATACATGTATGTTTTGAATGGCGGGGTCCTACGTTGACAGAAACCTTCTGTCGTATCTTGAGCTTGCGTTGGTTTTCCCTTGAAGAGGAAAGGGTGATGCAACACAGGAGCAGTAAGTATTTCCCTCAGTTTGAGAACCAAGGTATCAATCCAGTAGGAGAATCTTGTCAAGTCCAGAGTACCTGCACAAACACAAATAGCTTGCACCCAACGCTATAAAGGGGTTGTCAATCCCTTCAAGATTGATTGCAATGAGATCTGAAGGTGGAAAGTGCAACGAAGAAAAAGTGTAAGGCTGAAAATATGGAGTGGAGTAGACCCGGGGGCCATAGTGTTCACTAGAGGCTTCTCTCAAAATAGCAAATATTACGGTGGGTGAACAAATTACTGTCGAGCAATTGATAGAACCGCGCAAAGTCATGACGATATCTAAGGCAATGATCATACATATAGGCATCACGTCCGAGACAAGTAGACTGATACTTTTTGCATCTACTACTATTACTCCACAGATCGACCGCTATCCAGCATGCATCTAGCGTATTGAGTTCATGACGAACAGAGTAACGCCTTAAGCAAGATGACATGATGTAGAGGGATAATCTCAAACCAACGATGAAAACCCCATCTTTTTACCCTTGATGGCAACAACACGATGCGTGCCTCTCTACCCCTTCTGTCACTGGGTAGATTCATAGATTCATAGAAGAAACTCAAATAAGATTCATAGATAATCTGATCATAAATCCACAATTCATCGGATCTCGACAGACACACCGCAAAAGAAGATTACATCGGATAGATCGCCATGAAGATCATGGAGAACTTCGTATTGAAGATCCAAGAGAGAGAAGAAGCCATCTAGCTACTAGCTATGGACCTGTAGGTCTATGGTGAACTACTCACGCATCATCGGAGAGGTCATGGTGTTGATGAAGAAGCCCTCCATATCCGAATCCCCCCTCCGGCAGGGCACCAGAACGTGCCCCAGATGGGATCTTGCGGAGACAGAAGCTTGCGGCGGCGGAAAAGTACTTTCGATGATCTCCTGATTTTTTCTGGGATTTTAGGGAATTTATAGGCGAAAGACCTAGGGCAGAGGTGGCCGAAGGAGCCCACAAGCCTGGGAGGCGCGGGACCCCCCTGGCCGCGGCTAGGGGGCTTGTGGGGTCCCTGGTGGCTGATACATCTCCATCGTATCTACTTTTCCAAACTCTTTTGCCCTTGTTTTGGACTCTAATTTGCATGATTTGAATGGAACTAACCCGGACTGACGCTGTTTTCAGCAGAATTGCCATGGTGTTGTTTTTGTGCAGAAATGAAAGTTCTCGGAACGTCCTGAAAATTTACGGAGAATATTTTTGGAAAATATGAAAAATACCTGCGCAAAGATCCACCGGAGGGGACATGCCAGTGGGCCACAAGCCCTGTGGCCGCGGCCTCCCCCCTGGCCGCGGCCACCAGGCTTGTTGGCCCACGTGGCTCTGTCGCCCCCAATTCCAGCGCTATTTATTCCCTTTCGTCCCGGAAAAAATCAAGAGAGAAGATTTCATCGCGTTTCACGACCCAGAGGCGCCGCCACATCCCGTTCTTGACGTGGAGGGCAGATCTGGAGTCCGTTTTGGGCTCCGGATCAAGGAGATCGTCGCCATCATCATCATCATCAACCTTCTTCCCTCTCCAATTCCATGAAGTTCTTCATCGTTCGTGAGTAATCTATTCATAGGCTCGCTCGACGGTGATGAGTAGGATGAGATCTATCATGTAATCGAGTTAGTTTTGACGGGGATTGATCCCTAGTATCCACTATGTTCTGAGATTGATGTTGCTACTACTTTGCCATGCTTAATGCTTGTCACTTGGGCCCGAGTGCCATGAATTCAGATCTGAAATTATTATGTTGTCACCAATATATGTGTGTTTTAGATCCGATCTTGCAAGTTGTAGTTACCCACTATTAGTTATGATCCGGCAACCCCGGAGTGAGAATAACTGGAATCACTCCCGGTGATGACCATAGTTTGAGGAGTTCATGTGTTCACTAAGTGCTAATGAGTTGGTCCGGTTCTTTATTAAAAGGATAACCTTAATATCCCATAGTATCCATTCGGACCCCGCTGCCACGGGAGGGATGGACAATAGATGTCATGCAAGTTCTTTTCCCTAAGCACGTATGACTACACACGGAATGCATGCCTACATCACATTGACGAACGGGATCTAGTCACATATCCCTCCATGTTATAACTGTTGCATGATGAATGTCATCCGACAAATCACCGATCCATTGCCTACGAGTTTGTCCCAGAACCATTGTTACTTGCTCTGGCGTTACTATTGTTGCTGCTACTATTACTTGCTGCTACTGTTACTTGCTTTGTCTTGCTGCTGCTGCCACTACTGTTGCTACTACTGTTACTTGCTACTGCTGCTACTTGCTACTGCTGTCACTATTGCTGTTCCTTGCCACTGCTGTTACTCGTTACACTGCTGCTACCTGCTACAATACTTTTCTGGCGCCATTGATACTTCAGTTAGGAATAATCTGCCGTCAACAGAGTCTTCCCTAGCACCGTTGCTATCATACTACCTTGGCTGCTTATACCCTGCTTGCAGATAGTAATCTTTCAGGCATGGTTGAACCGACAACTCAACTGCTAATACTAGAGAATATCCTTTCACTCCCATCGTGTCGAACCAACAAATTTGGGTTGAATACTCTACCCTCGAAAACTACCGCGATCCCACACGATGGTGGGCCATTGCAAGACAATTGCTAATTGTTGAGCAACTAGGAGCAGCTCTTTTCTGGCGCCATTACCGGGGAGGCATCAGGTCTGGAATAGTTGCCCGTCAACAACATTTTTCTGGCGCTGTTGCCGGGGAGGACAGCCATATTCTCTGAGTCACTTGGGATTTATATCTGCTGATCACTATGAAGAATCTGAAAGATCCAAGAACCAAAGTCTTGCCCTCAACTACGAGGGGAGGTAAGGAACTGCCATCTAGCTCTGCACTTGATTCACCTTCAGTTATGAGTAAGTTTGCGACACCACCTCCTCCTAGAAATCTTGATATGTCGCCTGTGCTTGATGATGCTTATGATGCTACTATACCTGATGCTGCTAGAGATGCTATGCCTGATACTGCTAGAGATGCTATGCCTGATACTGCTTTGCCTGATGATGCTAGAGATGCTATTTTGCATGATGATGCTATGCCTGATACTGCTAGAGATGCTATGCCTGATACTGCTAGAGATGCTATGCCTGATATTGCTAGAGATGCTATGCCTGATACTGCTAGAGATGCTATGCCTGATACTGCTAGAGATGCTATGCCTGATACTACTTTGCCTGATGATGCTAGAGATGCTATTTTGCCTGATGATGCTATGCCTGATACTGCTAGAGATGCTATGCCTGATACTGCTAGAGATGCTATGCCTGATACTGCTAGAGATGCTATGCTTGATGATGCTAGAGATGCTATTTTGCCTGATATGCCACTAGGGGTATTCCTTGATGCTCATATTGTTAGAGTAACTGCCAATGCTCGTGATGCTTCTGAAACTGCCGATTCTATTGAGATAAAACCCGCTTTTGCTCCTGCTAGATCTAGCTATCCTAGATATGAATTGCTTGGTATACCCGAGGGTTATGTTATGGAGGGAGAGATAGCTGAGGATTTTCTTGTGTGTAAGGATGCCTATGACGCTGAGAAATTACTTCTCAAGTGGAAGGAAAAAACTCTGAAAGCTAGGATGAAATACGACCCAAAGTTTGCCACTTCACCTATCTTTATCACCGATGAGGATTATGAATTCTCTGTCGACCCTGAGATAATCTCACTAGTCGAATCTGATCCTTTCCACGGTTATGAGTCTGAGACGGTCGTAGCCCATCTTACCAAACTACACGATATAGCCACCCTTTTCACTAGTGAGGAGAAGATCCGCTACTACTATATCGTTGAGCTGTTTCCTTTCTCTCTAAAGGATGACGCTAAAGCTTGGTTCACTTCTCTTGCTCCTGGATGTGTGCGTAGTCCCCAGGATATGGTCTATTACTTCTGTGAGAAATATTTCCCTGCCCATAAGAAGCAAGCTGCCTTGCAGGAAATATACAACTTTGCTCAACTCAAAGAAGAGAGTCTCCCACAAGCTTGGGGGAGGCTCATCCAGCTACAGAATGCTTTGTCTGATCACCCTCTTAAGAAGAACGAGGTACTTGATATCTTCTATAACGGACTTACTGATGCTTCTAGAGACCACCTAGATAGTTGTGTCGGTTGTGTTTTTAGGGAACGGACTATATAACAAGCTGAGATTCTATTGAATAACATCTTGATCAACGATAATGCTTGGACTATCCTCGAACCACCTCCTAAGCCAACTCCTAAGAAAAGAGGTATTCTATTCCTCAGTCCCGAAGATATGCAAGAAGCCAAGAAATCTGTGCAATAGAAAGGCATTAGATCTGAAGAAGTCAAAAATCTACCGCCTATCGAAGAGATCCATGGTCTCGATAACCCGATACAAGTAGTACAGGTGAATTCTCTGCGTAGATTCAATGAGAGTGATATTCCTTTTGACACACCTGCTAGCCTATGCTTTGATGAATTTGACAACTTTGTTGCCAAACAACAAAGTATCAATGATTATGTTAGCAGACAACTGGAACACAGTACTCGTATGCTTAGTCATTTAAGTGCTTGTGTAGACAGAAATGTCAATGATCTGAAGCTTCTGAGTAAACATGCCTCTATGATTACTACTCAGGTAGAACAAGTACTTAAAGCTCAGAATGACTTGCTCAATGAATTAAATGACAACTCTGTCAGAGTCATTACTAGAGGAGGCAAAATGACTCAGGAACCTTTGTATCCTGAAAGCCATCCTAAGAGAATTGATCAAGATTCTCAAGGAATTAATGCTGATACAACCAGTCATCCTAAGAAGAAGAAGGAGGATGATAGAAACCTACATGTCAGTTCACCAAATACTGTCACACCTGAAGAACCAAATGATATTTCTACATCTGATGCAGAGACACAATCTGGTGATGAACATGAACTTGGTGACAATATGGACAACGATGTTCACAATAATGCTCAACCTAGCAATGATAAGGATGTGGAGATTGAACCTATGGTTAATCGTGATAACCCACAACCTAAGAGATACGGTAAGAATGACTCCACTGCTAGGAAGCATGGTAAAGAAAGGGAGCAATGGGTTCAGAGACCTATGCCCTTTCCTCCTAAGCCATCCAAGAAAAAGGATGATGCGGATTTTGAGCCGTTTATTGAAATGTTGGGACCCGTCTTTCCGCAGATGCGGTTAATTGATATGCTCAAAATGTCTCCATATGCCAAGTATATGAAAGATATCGTGACCAATAAACGGAAGATACCAGATCTTGAGATCTCCACCATGCTCGCCAATTACACTTTCAAAGGTGGAACTCCTAAGAAACTTGGTGATCCCGGAGTGCCCACTATAACTTGCTCCATTAAAAGAAACTACGTAAGAACTGCCTTATGTGACCTTGGAGCCGGTGTTAGTGTTATGCCTCTCTCTCTTTATCGTCGACTTGAACTGGATAAGTTGACACCCACTAAAATATCTCTGCAAATGGCCGACAAATCAACTGCTTTCCCTGTCGGCATTTGTGAGGATGTGCCTGTTGTGGTTGCTAACACCACTATCTTAACAGACTTTGTTATCTTGGATATTCCCGAGGGCGATGCCATGGCTGTCATCCTCGGAAGACCCTTTTTAAACACTATAGGGGCTGTTATAGATTGCAACAAAGGCAATGCCACTTTCCATGTCAACGGTAATGAGCATACAGTGCATTTTCCGAAGAAACGATATCAAGTACATTGCATCAATGCTATCGAAAAAACTTCATCGATTCTTATTGGGAGCTTTGAATGCGCTATTCCTCGTGTCAAGATGAAGTATGATTTGCTTGTTGGGGAGACTCATGTCCCCATTGAGGTGAGTTAGTGGCTATTCGACAATTTTCTGTTTCCTTTTGCGATTTGAAAAAGTTTTGTCATGAGGATTTGATCAACCCCATTGACGGATTTCTTTCGATGACCATGAAATGGATGAATCAAGGAGTCACATACCTTTGTTTTTAGCTTTCACTTTCTGTTGCTTAGAAGAAAAATGATAGATTTAGTTTAGTTTTTCCTGTTTTCTGTTTTAGCGTCGCGGAGAAAAGTACCCCGAAAATAAAAGTTCTTCGATGGTCCTGAAAATCAAATATGATTTTTTCTGGATTTTTTTGAAAAATATTGGGACTGAGAGCTGGCCTGGGGGCCACACCAGTGGGCTACAAGCCCTGTAGCCGTGGCCTCCCCCCTGGCCGCGGCCACCAAGCTTGTGGGGCCCACAGGGACCCCCTCCACTCATTCCAGCTCCCATCCTCTTCTTCTACCTCCAGAAAAAAATCGTTTCGCAGCTCAAACCCATGTTCTTGCTCATTTGGCTGTGATTTTCCATCTCCTTGCTCAAAGCACCATTCTCCGAACCGTTTTGGGGAAATTACTCCTTGGTAAGTGACTCCTCCATTGCTCCAATTAGTTTCTACTCTAGTGCTTTATCCTTCGCGTATTCTTGCTACCTTGGTGACCCTGTTCTTGAGCTTAAAATGTTGATTTTAGCTGGTCCCAAGTAGTTTTAGCGCGTGATACAGTCTCTAGGCACTAGTAGGAGTAGTTGCTACGAGTTGGGCTAATCTTTACTCACTTTTCTTTCGAAGTCTCTAAAAATTTCAGAATTTTTCAGAGTTAGAAAAAGGAAAAGATGAGGAGGTTCTTGAGAGGCTCTTCAAGCCGTAACCCCTAGGAGGATGAGAAGAACCACCCCAAGTACGTGGTTCCTCGAGTCATAGAAGTTTGAGCGTGCGAGTGGCCAAGTGATGATTTTTTGCACCCCGCTAGGCTTTATGAAGCCTTTTATTACTTGGTGGAGAACACAGGTCTTACCGCGTTCGTTGAAGATAAGTGCCCACAATACCTCCTCCTCACCAATATTTTCGTTCAAAGCTTCAACTTTTATCCGAGGAAGAATCCTCCTATGGTTGAGTTCATGTTATACGATATCCCCCGGCGCATGACACTACAGGATTTTTGCAATGTGTACAAATTACCTTATGTTGGGGATATTCATGATCCTCGTCCACGGGACTTGGAGGATTTCATAGGTACTATTGCTGTTGGACAGGAGAGAGGACTATCTCGCGCTAGAATTGCTAGCATACATTTTCCTGTGCTTCGGTACTTCTCATTATTTGTGGGAAAATGTTTGATTGGACGTGGGGAGGCTGGATCACTTAGCTCTAGAGACCTTGCGGTTTTGCACGAAGGCCTTTATAAGACTCATAGCCTAGGTGCTGTAGTAGCTCAGCGGTTGAACACAAACCGTTCCAAAGGTGTCGACTATGGAGGTATCTATGCTACTCGTCTTGCTAGACACTTTGAGATACCTATTAGACTTCGCGAGGAAGAAGAAATGCTTCTTCCTGAGAAATATCTGGATTATGACAACATGGTTCGCCATGATTTTCTGGATAGAGATGCTAGTAGACGGATGATTTATAACCTGGTATTTAGTGAGGGTACTCGAGAGACTATTACTTTGCCTGCTCCTTCTTTGTTCAACCTTTATGCAGGCAGGTACATTATTATGCCCTCGGACATCTACGCGTATTGGGGCTTGGCCCAACCACAAGTGCCCGTGCCCGAGCCGCCAGTCGAGTACCAGACGCCAGTTTATCAGTGGGAGCCAGAGGAGCTCACCCAGCAGTGGCATCCACAGTCCACTCCAGAGTATCCCGGAGCTGGTTATTTCCCGCCTTGGGAGTAGACCAAGCTAGGCCGAAATCCTAAGCTTGGGAGAGTACGTGTTTGCACCAGCTTTACATTCATGCTTATGCTTTCACTTTGTTAGTCGGTGTTTACACTTTGCCACCGTATTATCCATGCAAGTTTATTTTCGTTTTGTTGTTTTGTTGTTTTGTGTCCTTTTGAGAAAACCCAAAAAGATTTTCCTTTCTTCTTTTGCTTGTTGGGAGCTTTCCCGTGTAAATAGTTTTCTTTTTCTTTGGGTCAAGGTAGAAGATATTGGTTACAATGTTTAGTGGCTCTTGCATGCATACTTGTTTAGCTTTCAAAGAGCCATATTACTTTGTCTTCTCCTTTGTGTTTGCCTGCAAATTCAGCTTAGTCCAATGCACGAGCACTCTTATTATTGTTCACATCGTTCGATCGTGCAAGTGAAAGGCAATAATGATGATATATGATGAAGTGACTGAGACTCGAAAAGTTGGTATGAACTCTATCGATTTTGTTTTTGTAAATATGACTAGCTTGTCATCCCAGATTCAGCTTTGTTGAGAGAGAACCATGTTTGCAATGACAACTTATAGATCATAGTTTCTGATGCCTTGCTTAATTAGCTAGGAGCTTATAATGGTTTGTCTTGAATGCCAACATAGATATTGAGATGACTATGATGTAGTATGATAGGATGGTATTCTCCTTTGAATGATTCAAGTGGCTTGACTTGGCGCATGTTCATGCATGTAGTTGAAACAAAATCAACATAGCCTCTGTGATGTTCGTGTTCATGGTGATTTATATCCTGCTCATGCTTGCACTCAATGTTAGTCAAACTCATTGCATCTTGATGACTGTTGTCGCTCTCTAGTTGGTCGCTTCCCAGTCTTTTGCTAGCCTTCACTTGTACTAAGCGGAATACTGCTTGTGCGTTCACTTCCATAAACCCAAAAGTTTTTCCATGAGAGTCTACCATACCTACCTATTTGCGGTATCTACCTGCCGTTCCAAGTAAATTTGCATGTGCCATTCTCTAAACCTTCAAGAAATAATCGGTTTTGCTTGCCCGAACCGCTCATGTGGTGACAGGGGGCTATTGGTATCTTCCATGTTAGGTGTGTTATCCTCGACATGTGTTTATTCACTGTCATTCACAAGAAAGGGGCCGGTAATTGGAATTCCCAGATCCACGCTTAAATCGAAAACATAACTGTAAAACAAGACTCCCCCCGGATTGATGTTAGTATGGACGGTACCCGAGGATTCGGCTAGCCGTGGAGTGTGATTGATTGGTGGTGGGGGAGTTAAAACTTTATTTTTCTGTTTGGGAACCGCCTATAGCATGAGTAGCATGGAATATATTGAGAACTCTTGGTCATTGCGTTGACAATGAAAGCATGCCACCCAAAATTATTATCTCTGTTTTCAATGCTTGAGCTCAGGCACCTCTACAAATCAATACTTCCCTCTGCGAAGGGCCTGGCTATTTATTTTCCCGTTGAGTCATCCTCTTCTAATATAAGCACCAATTAGAGAGCACCTCTGTCATTTTTATGCTTTGCTTTTGATTGATATTGAGTATGACTATGACTGGATCTTCGTTGCTATGAATTACAATGTTTAGTTAGCCCTTGATCTTTGAAAGTGCTCTGCATTTATGTTTTGCGGTCTCAGAAAGAGCTAGCGAGATACCACCTATTCATATTGCTTCATGCTTGTTTTGATTGAATTGTTGGTATCTGAAACTCATTATTATTTGCTCGCTAGGTGATTATGCCATTGATATTAGTTTACCGTGAGACCTTTGTGTCACTTGCTTATGTGGTTAACTTGTGATCTTGTTGAAATTCTAGTTATGAGTTAGACATAGTTGCAACAACAAGATCAAACAGAGTTTGTCAAAGTTTTTCTTTCTCTTTCAGTTTTTCAACTGAGTTGCTTGAGGACAAGCAAGGTTTTAAGCTTGGGGGAGTTGATACGTCTCCATCGTATCTACTTTTCCAAACTCTTTTGCCCTTGTTTTGGACTCTAATTTGCATGATTTGAATGGAACTAACCCGGACTGACGCTGTTTTCAGCAGAATTGCCATGGTGTTGTTTTTGTGCCGAAATGGAAGTTCTCAGAACGTCCTGAAAATTTATGGAGAATATTTCTGGAAAATATGAAAAGTAGCTGCACAAAGATCCACCCGAGGGGACGTGCCAGTGGGCCACAAGCCTTGTGGCCGCGACCACTAGGCTTGTGGGGCCCACGTGGCTCTGCCGCCCCCAATTCCAGCGCTATTTATTCCCTTTCGTCCCAGAAAAAAAAATCAAGAGAGAAGATTTCATCGCGTTTCACGACCCAGAGGCGCCGCCACATCCCGTTCTTGCCCTGGAGGGCAGATCTGGAGTCCGTTTTGGGCTCCGGATCAAGGAGATCGTTGCCATCGTCATCATCAACCTTCTTCCCTCTCCAATTCCATGAAGCTCTTCATCGTTAGTGAGTAATCTATTCGTAGGTTCGCTGGGCGGTGATGAGTAGGATGAGATCTATCATGTAATCGAGTTAGTTTTGACGGGGATTGATCCCTAGTATCCACTATGTTCTGAGATTGATGTTGCTACTACTTTGCCATGCTTAATGCTTGTCACTAGGGCCCGAGTGCCATGAATTCAGATCTGAAATTATTATGTTGTCACCAATATATGCGTGTTTTGATCTGATCTTGCAAGTTGTAGTTACTCACTATGTGTTCTGATCCGGCAACCCCGGAGTGACAATAACCGGAACCACTCCCGGTGATGACCATAGTCCGGTTCTTTATTAAAAGGAGAACCTTAATATCCCGTAGTATCCATTTGGACCCCGCTGCCATGGGAGGGATGGACAATAGATGTCATGCAAGTTCTTTTCCCTAAGCATGTATGCCTACACACGGAATGCATGCCTACATCACATTGACGAACGTGAGCTAGTCACATATCTCTTTGTGTTATAACTGTTGCATGATGAATGCCATCCGACAAATCACCGATCCACTGCCTACGAGTTTGTCCCACTGCCATTGTTACTTGCTCTGTCGTTACTACTATTGCTGCTACTATTACTTGCTGCTACTGTTACTTGCTTTGTCCTGCTGCTGCTGCCACTACTGTTGCTACTACTGTTACTTGCTACTGCTGTTACTTGCTACTGTTGCTACTTGCTACTTCTGTCACTGTTCCTGTTCCTTGCCACTGCTGTTACTCGTTACACTGCTGCTACCTGCTACAATACTTTTCTGGCGCCATTGATACTTCAGTTAGGAATAATCTGCCGTCAACAGATTCTTTCCTAGCACCGTTGCTATCATACTACCTTTGCTGCTTATACCCTGCTTGCAGATAGTAATCTTTCAGGGGTGGTTGAACCGACAACTCAACTGCTAATACTAGAGAATATCCTTTCACTCCCATCGCGTCGAACCAACAAATTTGGGTTGAATACTCTACCCTTGAAAACTGCCGCGATCCCACACGATGGTGGGCCATTGCAAGACAATTGCTAATTGTTGAGCAACTAGGAGCAGCTCTTTTCTCGCGCCGTTGCCGAGGAGGCATTAAGTTAGGAATAATTTCCCGTCAACAGTGCCCCCGTGCCCTGATTCTCAGGCTTCCCGATCTTTTTCTTTTTCGGAAAAAATCTTTTTGGCAGTTTCGTTCCGTTTGGACTCCGTTTAAAATCCTCCTCTGAAAGGGGTCAAAAACATGGAAAAAACAGGAACTGGCACTTGGCACTGAGTTAATAAGTTAGTCTCAAGAAAGATATAAAAGGCATACAAAACATCCAAAGTTTGACAGGATAATAGCATGAAACCATCAAAAATTATAGATACGTTGGAGACGTATCAAGCATCCCCAAGCTTAACTCCTGCTCGTCCTCGAGTAGGGAAGTGATAAAGACTGATTTTTTGATGTGGAATGCTACCTAGCATAGTTGTCCTTTGCAACTTCTTTCGTGTGACATGAATGTTCAGATCCGTAAGATTCAAAACAATAGTTTTCTATTGACATGGAAACAATAATACTTCAAGCAAACTAGCAAAGTAATCATGAACTTTCAAAATAACAAGGCCAAGGAAAGTTATCCCTACAAAATCATATAGTCTGGCTATGCTCCATCATCCTCACACAACTAATGTAAATCATGCACAACCCCTGTATTGGCCAAGTAATTTTTTTCACACTCTTACTTTCTCAAACTTTTTATAACTATCACGTAATACATGAGCGTGAGCCATGTATATAGCACTATAGGTGGAATAGTGTGGTGGTGGTCGTGAGACAAAAAGGAGGAGATGGTCACATTGACTCGGCGTATCAAAGGGCTATGGAGATGCCCATTAATATAAATCAATGTGAATGAGTAGGGATTTCCATACAAAGGATGCACTAGAGCTATAAGTATGTGAAAGCTAAAAAGGAGAACTAGTGGGTGTGCATCCAACTTGCTTGCTCACAAAGACCTAGGGCAATTTGAGGAAGCCCATCATTGGAATATACAAGCCAAGTTACATAATAAAGATTCCCACTAGCATATGGCAGTGACGAAATGAGAGACACTCAATCATGAAGAACATGGTGCTATTATGAAGCACAAGTGTGGAAAAAGATAGTAGCATTGTCCTTTCTCTCTTTTTTTATTTGGGCTCTTAGGCCTTTTTTTTCTCTCCCTTTTTTTGGGCTCTTTGGCCTTTTTTTATTATTTCCTCACATGGAACAATGCTCTAATAATGGTGATCATCACACTTTTATTTACTCACAGCTCAAAGCTCAGAACGATGATGACTCTATAGGAAATGCCTCCAACAGTGTACCGGAATGTGCAACGATCTAGCTTGGTGTATGACGTTGAAACATCTCGCTAGCTATGTTACGATCATGCAATGGAAGTATGAGAGTGACGACATAAGTCATGAGACGGAACGGTGGGAGTTGCATGGCATTATATATCGGAATGGCTATGAAAATGCCATAGTAGGTAGGTATGGTGGCTGTTTTGAGGAAGGCATATGGTGGGTTTATGTACCGGCGAAAATTGCACGACACTAGAGAGGTTAGCAATGGTGGAAGGTGAAAGTGCATATATACCATGGACTCACATTAGTCATGAAGAACTCACATACTTGTTGCGAATTTTTTTTATTAGTAATCGAAACAAAGTGCTAAACGCATACTCCTAGGGGAAGGGTTGGTAGGTGTTAACCATCGCGCGATCCCGACCTCAACACAAAGGATGACAATGAGTAGATCAATTATGCTCCGACTTCCTAACATAGCGGTTCACCATACGTGCATGCTACGGGAATCACTAACTTCAACACAAGTATTTCTAGATTCACAACACCCTACTAACATAACTCTTAATATTACCAAATCCACGTCTCAAAACTAATTGAGAGGAATCAAGACTTCTCTTTCTACTCAATGCACATGAAGATGGAGATTTTTGTATCCTCTTTGGGTACCTATCATATTTGGGACTACTTTCATAGCATAAGCCAACTACCAAGTCACGCACCGCCGTGCTCTAAAAGATCTAAGTGAAGCACACAGAGCAAAATTATCTAGCTCAAAAGATATAAGTGAAGCACTATGAGAATTCTAGCAAAATCATGATGAGTGCATGTCTCTCTCTAAAGGTGTGCAGCAAGGATGATTGTGACACAACAAAAAGAAAAGATTCCTATGATACAAGACGCTCCAAGAAAAACACATATCATGTGGTGAATAAAAATATAGCTCCAAGTGACGTTACCGATGGATTGAAGACGAAAGAGGGGATGCCTTCCAGGGGCATCCCCAAGCTTAGACTTTTTTGTGTCACTGAATTTGTCTTGGGATGCCTTGGGCATCCCCAAGCTTGAGCTATTTCCACTCCTTATCTCTTTGTCCATGAGAACATCACCCAAAACTTGAAAACTTCACAACTCAAAACTTAAACAGAAACTCGTGATAACATTAGCACAAGAAAACAAACTACCACCACTTTAGGTACTGTAGAAATCTTGATTTCTATTTATATTGGTGTTGGGATACTGTATTATCACTTTTCCATGGCTAGTACCCCCCGATACTATCCATAGTTTCATCAAAAGAAGCAACCAACCCAACAAAAACAGAATCTGTCAAAAACAGACCAGTCTGTAGAAAAATCTATACTTCGTATACTTCTGGTACCTCAAAAATTCTAAAAAATTACGAGTGCCTGGGAAAAATGCATATCAACCAGCAGAAAAAAAGAAACAACTTAAAAGCTCTTTCTGAATAAAAATGAAAAATCATCTCGTGAGCGAAAAGTTTTTGTCCTTTTTCCAGCAGGATCAAACAACCATTACCAAGACTAGTCAAAAAGGTTTTGCTTGGCTCAAATCCAAAAAGAAACACAAAAAACACAATCATAACAGAATTATGATGGTGTGGACGCAACAAAACAGAAAGAAAAAGAAATAAATTCATTGGGTTCTCTCCCAACAAGCGCTATTGTTTAACGCCTTAGCTAGGCATAAGGCGATAGAATCACGTATCGTCATCTTTGGTGCGCAAACCATAAGTGGCCCTCATCATGGATTCATAAGGCAAAATTACTTTCTTTCTAGGAAAATGCTCCATGCCCTTCTTTATAGGAATTTGAAATCTAATATTCCCTTCCTTCATATCGATGATAGCACCGATAGTCCTTAGGAAAGGTCTACCAAGAATAATAGGGCATGTAGGATTGCAATCAATGTCAAGCACAATGAAATACACGGGTACATAGTTCCTATTTGCAATAATAAGAACATCATTGATCCTTCCCATGGGTTTCTTGACAGTAGAATCCGCAAGATGCAAATTAAGAGAACACTCTCCAATCTCATTAAAACCCAGAACATCACATAAAGACTTCGGAATCGCGGAAACACTAGTACCCAAATCACACAAAGCATTGCATTCATAGTTTTTGATTTTGATTTTGATAGTAGGTTCCCACTCATCATGAAGCTTTCTAGGGATAGATACTTCCAATTCAAGTTTATCTTCAAGAGATTTTATCATGGCTTCGAAGATATGATCGGTAAAGGCCTTGTTTTGGCTATAAGCATGTGGAGAGTTTAGCATGGATTGCATCAAGGAAATGCATTCAATCAAGGAGCAACTATCATAATTGAATTCCTTGAAATCCAAGGTAGTAATTTCATTACTACTCAAAGTTATAATATCTTCTACTCCACTTTCAATGCTTTTAGCATCAAGATAGATGGACTCCGAATCATTGGGGCGTTTTTCAACCACAGTGGATTCATATCCAGACCCATCATCATTAGGTTTGACACAAGAAAACAAAGATTCAATGGGAGTCACACCAAGCACTTTAAGATCTTCGTGATTCTTATCACGAGAACACGCCTTTTTAAGCCATTCATGTCTAGCACGAATTTGGGCGGTTCTTTCTTTGCTCTCAATCATGGAAACACACATAGCTTTCAAAGTTTCATCCGTATTGATCTTGGGAGGAGCACATCTAGCTTTCAAAGCATCAATATCACTAGACATTCTATCAACACTCTTAGCCAAATCGTCAATTTTGAGTAGTTTTTCCTCTATGGACGCATTGAATTTTTTTGCGAGTTGATAAACTATTTGATATTACTCTCTAGGTCAGAGGGTAATATATTGTAATTTCCATGAGTATTGTTGTAGGAGTTGCCAAAGTTATTAGAGGAGTTATTTGGAAAAGGCCTAGGAACATAGTTTCCTCTAAAAGCATTGTTGTTACCAAAATTATTCCTACCAACAAAATTAACGTCCAAGCTAGCTTTGCTACTCTCAATCAATGAAGACAAGGGCATATCATTAGGATCTAAAGGAGCACTTCTACTACCAACCAAATTCATTAACTCATTCATCTTAGCACTCAACGAGTTAATTTCTTCTATAGTGTGTACCTTCTTACTAGTAGGTGACCTTTCAGTGTGCCACTGAGAGTAGTTCGTCATCATATTGTCTAGAAGTTTTGTGGCTTCTCCTAACGTGATTTCCATGAATGTTCCACCTGAGGCGGAGTCCAAGATATTTCTAGAAGCGAAATTCAAGCCAGTGTAGAAGATTTGTATAATCATCCAAAGACTCAAGCCATGAGCGGGACAATTTCTAATCATCAATTTCATTCTCTCCCAAGATTGTGCAACATGTTCATGATCAAGTTTCTTAAAATTCATGATATCATTTCGGAGAGAGATAATCTTAGCCGGCAGAAAATACTTGGATATATAAGCATCTTTGCACTTATCCCAAGAATCGATACTATTTTTGGGCAAAGGCGAAAACCAAGTTTTTGCTCGATCTCGCAACGAGAAAGGAAAAAGCTCCAACTTAATCACATAATTATCCACATCTTTCTTATTTTGCATATCGCAAAGCTCTATGAAGGTATTAAGATGGGAAGCAGCATCTTCACTAGGAAGGCCGGAAAATTGCTCTTTCATAACAAGATTCAGCAAAGCGGCATTGATTTCGTATGACTCCGCACTAGTGGCGGGAGCAATCGGAGTACTAATAAAATCATTTTTATTAGTATTCGAGAAGTCACAAAGTTTGGTGTTTTCAATCATGGCGACTTCGGCAAGCAAACACACAAGCAAACAAAGAGCAAGCGCGAAAAAGGGCGAACGAAAAGGCAAACGAAAAAAGCAAATATTTTTTTGTAATTTTTTTTCACAAGTGGGTGAGAGGAAAACGAGAGGCAAAAAAGTAAATGCAAGAGATGAGTTTGCGACACTTACTTGGATGAGTTCTTGACTTGATCCTCCCCGGCAACGGCGCCAGAAATCCTTCTACTACGTCGACGGAAACCTTCTGTCGTCTCTTGAGCTTGCGTTGGTTTCCCTTGAAGAGGAAAGGGTGATGCAGCACAGAAGCAGTAAGTATTTCCCTCAGTTTGAGAACCAAGGTATCAATCTAGTAGGAGAATCTCGTCAAGTCCAGAGTACCTGCACAAACACAAAGAGCTCGCACCCAACGCTATAAAGGGGTTGCCAATCCCTTCAAGATTGACTACAAAGTGAGATCTGAAGGCGGAAAGTGCAACGAAGAAAAAGTGTAAGGCTGAAAATATGGTGTGTTGTAGACCCGGGGCCATAGTGTTCACTAGAGGCTTCTCTCAAAATAGCAAATATTACAGTGGGTGAACAAATTACTATCGAGCAATTGATAGAACCGCGCAAAGTCATGACGATATCTAAGGCAATGATCATACATATAGGCATCACGTCCGAGACAAGTAGACCGATACTTTCTGCATCTACTACTATTACTACACACATCGACCGCTATCCAGCATGCATCTAGTTTATTGAGTTCATGACAAACAGAGTAACGCCTTAAGCAAGATGACATGATGTAGAGGGATAATCTCAAACCAATGATGAAAACCCCATCTTTTTACCCTTGATGGCAACAACACGATGCGTGCCTCGCTACCCCTTATGTCACTGGGTGAGGTCACTGCACGGTATGAACCCAAAACCAAGAACTTCTCCCATTGCAAGAATCATAGATCTAGTTGGCCAAACAAAACCCACAACTCGAAGAGAATTACAAGGATATGAAATCATGCATAAGAGAGATCAGAAGAAACTCAAACAAGATTCATAGATAATCTGATCATAAATCCACAATTCATTAGATCTCGACAAACACACCGCAAAATAAGATTACATCGGATAGATCTCCATGAAGATCATGGAGAACTTTGTATTGAAGATCGAAGAGAGCGAAGAAGCCATCTAGCTACTAGCTATGGACCCGTAGGTCTATGGTGAACTACTCACACATCATCGGAGAGGTCATCGTGTTGATGAAGAAGCCCTCCGTATCCGAATCCCCCTCCGGCAGGGCACCAGAACGTGCCCCAGATGGGATCTTGCGGAGGCAGAAGCTTGCGGCGGCGGAAAAGTACTTTTGATGATCTCCTTTTTTTCCTGAGATTTTAGGGAATTTATAGGCGAAAGACCTAGGGCAGAGGTCGCCCAGGGAGCCCACAAGCCTGGGAGGCGCGGCCCCCCTGGCCGCGGCTAGGGGGCTTTTCGGTCCCTGGTGGCCCCTGCCTTGATTCTGAGGCTTCCCGATATTTTTCTGTTTCAGAAAAAATCTTTTTGGCAGTTTCGTTCCGTTTGGACTCCATTTAAAATCCTCCTTTGAAAGGGGTCAAAAACATGGAAAAAACAGGAACTGGCACTTGGCACTGAGTTAATAAGTTAGTCTCAAAAAACATATAAAAGGCATACAAAACATCCAAAGTTTGACAGGATAATAGCATGAAACCATCAAAAATTATAGATACGTTGGAGACGTATCACGGGGCAGTGAGCTGGTGCAGCAACAAGCAAGAAGTCGTGGCAGCATCTACATGTGAAGCGGAGTACATAGCTGCTTTAGAAGCGGCTCATGAAGGGATTTGGATGAAGGAGCTCATCACCGACCTTGGAGTTGTCCCAAGCGCGCCGGGTCCGATGACACTCTTCTGTGATAACACCGGGGCCATTGCCATAGCCAAGGAGCCCAGGTTTCACCAGAAGACCAAGCACATCAAACGCCACTACAACTCCATCCAAGACCATGTCCAGAGTGGAGTAACAGTTATTTGTAAAGAGCACACGGATCTGAATATTGCAGACCCGTTGACTAAACCTCTTCCACGAGCAAAACATGATCAACACCACAATGCTATGGGTGTTCCATACATCACAATGTAACTAGATTATTGACTCTAGTGCAAGTGGGAGACTATTGGAAATATGCCCTAGAGGCAATAATAAAATGGTTATTATCATATTTCCTTGTTCATGATAATCGTCTATTGTTCATGCGATAATTGTATTAATAGGAAACAGTAATACATGTGTGAATAAATAGATCACAATATGTCCCAAGCAAGCCTCTAGTTGGCTATCTCGTTGATCAATAGATGATGATGGTTTCTTGATCATGGACATTAGATGTCATTGATAACGGGATCACATCATTGGGAGAATGATGTGATGGACAAGACCCAATCCTAAGCATAGCACTAGATCGTGTTGTTCGTATGCTAAAGCTTTTCTAATGTCAAGTGTCTCTTTCTTCGACCGTGAGATTGTGCAACTCCCGGATACCGTAGGAGTGCTTTGGGTGTATCAAACGTCACAACGTGACAGGGTGACTATAAATGTGCACTAGGGTATCTCCGAAAGTGTCTGTTGGGTTGGTACGAATCGAGATCGGGATTTGTCACTCTGTGTGACGGAGAGATATCTCTGGGCCCACTCGGTAGAACATCATCATGAGCTCAATGTGACTAAGGAGTTAGTCAAAGGATAACGTGCTACAGAACGAGTAAAGAGACTTACCGGTAACTAGATTGAACAAGGTATGGGTATACCGACGATCGAATCTCGGGCAAGTTCTATACCGACAGACAAAGGGAATTATATACGGGATTGATTGAATCCTTGACATCGTGGTTCATCCGATGAGATCATCGTGGCACATGTGGGAGCCACCATGGGTATCCAGATCCCGCTGATGGTTATTGGCCAGAGAGTGTCTCGGTCATGTCTGCATGCCTCCCGAACCCGTAGGGTCTACACACTTAAGGTTCGATGACGCTAGGGTTATAGGGAATTGATATACGAGGTTACCGAAGGTTGTTTGGAGTCCCGGATGAGATCCCGGATGTCACGAGGAGCTCCGGAATGGTCCGGAGGTAAAGATTGATATATAGGATGGATGGGTTTGGACGCCAGAAATGTTTCGGGCACCACCGACAAAGTGCCGGGACCACCGGAAGGGTTCCGGAGGCACACCGGGAGGGGCCACCAGCCCCAGGAGGCTACATGGGCCAAGTGTGATAGGGAACTAGCCCCTAGGTGAGCTGGTGCACCCCCACACCCAGCCCAAGGCGCCTAGAGAGGGAAAGGGGGGGAACCCTAAGTCTGGTGGGCCTAAGGCCCACCAGGGGTGCGCCACCCCCTCTCCCCCTCCTGGCCGCCACCCCCCTCTCCCATCTAGGGCTGCCCCCCCCTTTAGGGTGGGAAACCCTAAAGGGGGCGCCACCCTCCCTTCCCCCTATATATAGTGGGGTTTTTTGGCCTTTGAGGATACGGTTTTTCCATCTCTCTCGGTGCAACCCTGTCTCTCTTCTTCCTCCTCTCCCACGGTGCTTGGCGAAGCCCTGCCGGGAGACCTCTCTCTCCATCGACAACACGCCGTTGTGCTGCCGGAGATCTTCCCCAACCTATCCCTCCTCCTTACTAGATCAAGGTGCAGGAGATGTCACCGGGCTGCACGTGTGTTGAACACGGAGGTGCCGTGATTCGGCACTAGATCGGAATCATACCGCGATCTGAATCGCCGCGAGTACGACTCCATCAACCGTGTTCTAGCAATGCTTTCGCTTGGCGATCTTCAAAGGTATGAAGATGCACTCTCCCCTCTCTCGTTACTGGTCTCTCCATAGGAAGATCTGAATATGGCGTAGGAAAATTTTGAATTTATGCTACGTTACCCCAACACTGAAACAATAAAACAAAAACATCACATACAGCGTAAAATTTTCCTTACCAATAGCGCTACACTCCCCGGCAACGGCGCCAAAAATGGTCTTTATGACCCACAAGTGTAGGGGATCTATCGTAGCCTTTTCGATAAGTAAGAGTGTCAAACCCAACGAGGAGCATAAGGTACTGACAAGTGATCTTGAGCAAGGAATAACTGCAAGTACTGAAAGGTAACTTTTTATGGGTTTTCTAGTATAAGAAACAAGGAAATAAATGCAAGTAAAGTAAATGGTGCCGAGGTGCAGAAAGTGGCCCAATCCTTTTGAACACAAAGGATAAGCTAAGGGACTAAACTTATAAAGACTAAGGCGTCCTCAGGACACACGGGGGAGATAGTCAAGTGCTTTCGCCATACCCTGTCTAGCACTATGTTTTGCATTGATAAGTGTTACGTGGGTGGATCTTAACTAGTGCACTATCTTGGCTAAGACAAGTACAATCTTATGATTAATCCCTATTGCATGCATCCGCAAATACAAGAGAGAAATTAAGGCTAAGCCTAATCATAACAATAAGCTTTAGGATCCAATACTCCCTCATGCAAAAGTATGCGAACTGGGGTTCAGGTTTCTGTCACTCCGGCAACCCACGATAAGCATTCTTTATACACGATGCATTCCTTAAAAAGGCGAAGTGTTATGTAGTCGATGTTCACATACACCACTAGAAGAATAACACCATAACTTAAATATCAACCAACACATATTACTTCAACATCATATGACTACTAGCATCTAGACTTTTCCCATGTCCTCAAAAACTAATGGAACTACTCACAAGACATAAAAGAGATCATGATCAGAGGTGATGAAAATATGATTAACAATCTGGTCATAACAATAATTCTCCAACAAAACTCAATAGCATTCACCACAAAAGAGTAGTCAACATCGGTAGAGTAGAGGTGATGAATAGTGCAAGGTACAACTCCGATTGCATTGGTGAAGTAGATGGAATGAAGGTGGAGACGGTTCTGGTGTTGGTGATGATGGTGATGATGATCTCGATGATGCCCATGACGATGGTGATCATGATGAGGACGATATCCCCTTCCGGGAGGAGTTCTCCCCGACGGAATCTGCCCGCCGGAAAGGACTTTTCTTCTATGTAGGTTTACGCCGCGGAGCGGCGGCGGGATCACAAATACTCTTCTGCCCTCATAAATTTTGGGTCAAGAGGAACATATAGGCCAAAGGAGAGCAACGGAGGCGGGACCCACAATCCAGGCGGCCTCGTGGCGCGGTCTAGGGGGGCGCCAGCAGGTCGCCTGGGTGACCTGTGGCCCCCCTCCGACCCTTCTTTGGCCTGTCTTCGGGATCTGTTCGGAAACTTCTTCCCTCCAATTTTCGTCGCAGTTGGGGATGTTCTAATATGGTAACTCTTCGTGCTATTTTCTTCGCTGAATCCTGCATCTGCTGTTTCGGTACCGGGAAGTTGTAAACTCTGTAAATAGGCCAAAACACTATAAGTACATCATCATAATGTGAAATATATCAATGAATAGAGACAAATTATGATACAAAATAGTGATGCATTTTGGATGTATCAACTCCCCCAAGCTTAGACCTCGCTTGTCCCCAAGCGAATACTGAGCTCGGTAAACCTGTCCAGAAGTTTTAGAGAGTGAAGTGTGGATAAATAAGAATAGGGACAAGAAGCATCATAATTTCTCTACTAAACTCAACCATCCTCAACAGCAGTCTCAACTCATAAGGCCCTTACGAAAGAGTAATATCAATTACAATCAAAAGTAGAGCTAAGAAAACTCATCAAACCATGGCAAGCATGTCCCGTGTCAAAGAACAACTAGTAACTTTTAACTTTTGCTCTTCCTCTTTTATTCTGATGGGATCAATTGAAGCATTTTCAAAGAACATGTTATTTGTCAAGAAGTGAAAATGGTAACACAAAGGGAGATGTTTGGTTTAGCTAAGCTTTAACAAACAACTTACTTATCTTAATGATAACATCAACAAAGGTGTAATATGACAACTCTCAATGAAACAATATAAATGCATGCATCTTTGTCAACATAAAGTGTCTGCTCTTTTCAGGATAGAAAGAAGTAGGTTTACTGACTCAACATAAAAGTAAAAGATTGGCCCTTCGCAGAGGGAAGTAGGGAAAACTCACGTGCTAGAGCTTTTTAGAGATTTTGAAATCAACAAGATTGTAAAACAAGCTTTTGAGAGGTGCATAATTTGTTAACGAATGCTAGTTGATAGCCCAATACTTCTCATGCTCGACAAGTTTTGAGGAACGGCTCCCAAAGTGGGACGATCACATCCCCTTAATCTCCTTTGTTTATCACTACCAAGGTTTTCTGATTTCTCATCAACAAAGCGTGAAGGAGGTTTTGCTTGTTGTTATTATCTTCTACGAGATGGGAGCGCTCATGCCAGTCCCTTCTGGTGTTGGGGTTCGCAGATTAGACAAGCAAACCCAAGATAAAACTTGTCAAGTATGAGAAGATCATGAATTACCTACTACTTCCTCATGAGCTAAAGCAGAGGCACAAAACAGGGAGTAATATTTGAAGGTTTAAAGATAGCACATGAGTAATATACTTTAGGAGTGGCGGTGAAATACCACGTAAAGGGAAGGTATGGTGGACTCTTGGGAAGGTTGAGGTTTCAGGGTATGGATGCACAAGAAGTATTCCCGCTTAGTGCAAGGGTTGGGTAGCAAAGGCTTTTGAGAGCAGACAAATAATGTTGACTTGGATGCAAAACAATATAAAGTTTAACATAAAGAATTGGCATAAAACATCAAGTTGTCTTCCTTGTCAGCATAACACTTCAAGCATAAGAACATAAAGGTTTTTGCTAAGTCGCTACTAGAAAAACTCATGCTTGTTGTTATGACCAATGCTATGTTTGCCAAGATTAAATAAAGTTTTCAAAGCCATACCTGATATGTAAGATCAATACTCCAATAAGAATCATCATATAAGATCGATTTCATGAAGAGAATACCGAGTGCACCAAAGAAACCAATAGACTTCTCATTAGTATTCCATCATAGACACTGCACGCTCACGGATACAAGACTCTCCACAAAGGAGTGATAGACCTCAATGCAAACACCTATTTCATAAGATAACTTCCCTACACATGATACGACACTAAACTTCACCATAAAAGGTAAAGGATAAAAATAAAGATACCGGACACTCCCCCAAGCTTGGAACAAGCTAAGGGAATGCCATTACCCATGAAGATTTCACTTTTCATCCTACTTGTTGTTCTTCAAGTCTGCTATTATGCGACGAAGGGTTTTGTTTTCAGCTTCCAATATGGCCACCTGTACTTTAAGCACACGGAAGTCTGCACATAATTGGTTAGTGATTCTGTAAGCTTCGGATATAGTAGATGACACAAGTGGAGCTCCCGGTGGAGGGACAATTTCCAAAAGGTTTAGAGAAAGATCATGTTGAGGGTTAATAAACCCCACGAGGAAGGGGTTGTTAGAGCTGGATCCTCATGATGAAGGATCTCCTTCTTGCTGGGTGGTGACCATCTTGACTTCCTCTCTCACGAAGTGCTGCATCTCCGCTTGTCTTGTGGCTATCTCTTCAATAGTAGCCCATTCGGCGACCTTCCCTTGGTTGATATCTTGCTGGACACGGCGGAGATGAAGACCCGTGTAGTCTTCCCCGCTTGAGTCACAAGAAGACATATTGACCAATAGCTTCTTAGCCTGGCAGAAAAAAATCAAAAGAGAAAACGCACGGAATCGCAAGATACAAAGCCAGGACGATCCGGGAAATATCTAACAAAAATTTCTCCACCAAAAGGAAGGTAACAAGCCAAAGTAGAGTCAGAGACGGACTCCGGGTGGTCCACGCGGCCTCCTGGAGCGGCCAGGGGCTAGCCCGCGCCAGCAGGTCACCTGGGTGACCTGGAGCTCCTCTCTAGCTCCGATTCGGCTCGGAATTTTCCTAATTTTGCAAAAACACATAATACGGAACTTCTACTGATGTTCGCGAAGTTTCCTTACCGTATTTAGTACCTATTCTTATTCTGCTTCTGCCGGTGTCTGATACAGTGTTGTAATATGTTCTTCGTGAGTGGCTACTTGTATCACATCCACCTCTAGATTGATGGGGTCTCCAACCATGTAATGCTTGAGTCTTTGCCCATTCACAACATGTGGTTTTGTGCCTTCAAAATTATTAATCTTGATTGCACCGGAGCAGTAGACTTATTCGATATGGTATGGTCCTTCCCACTTGGAAAGTAATTTACGTGGAGAAAACCTGAAACGAGATCTATACAACAAAACTTTGTCACCAACATTAAATTCACGTTTCAAAATTCTCTTGTCATGCCACTTCTTTACCTTTTCTTTGAACATTTTTGCGCTCTCGTAAGCTTCACTTCTCCACTCATCTAGAGAAGTCAAGTTCATGATACGCTTTTCACCAGCAAGCTTTGAATCATCATTAAGCTCTCTAAGAGCCCAGAAAGCTTTGTGCTCTAACTCTAGAGGTAGATGGCATGCCTTGCTATAAACCATCTTATACGGAGACATCCCCATGGATTTTTGTAAGCAGTTCTATACGCCCACAAGGCATCTCCTAGCTTATTGGACCACTCCTTTCTAGAATTGTTCACTGTCTTTTGCAAGATCAACTTGATCTCTCTATTTTTGAGCTCAACTTGCCCACTTGTTTGAGGGTGGTAAGGTGAAGCAATTCTATGATTAACATCATATTTGTCTAGAGGTTTTCTGAAAGCACCATGTGTAAAATGTGATCCACTGTCGGTCATGAGATACCTAGGTACACCAAACCTAGGGAAGATTACATCCTTAAGCATTTTCAAAGATGTCTTGTGATCAGCACTTTCAGTGGGGATTGCTTCTACCCACTTGGTCACATAATCAACAACTACTAAGATGTGAGTGCACTTGTGTGAAGGAGGGAAAGGACCCATAAAATCAAAACCCCAGCAATCAAAAGGCTCAATGACTAGCGAATAATTCATAGGCATCTCATTACTCCTACTAATATTACCAACTCTCTGGCACTTATCACATGATAAAACATAATTTCTAGCATCTTTAAAGAGAGCATGCCAATAAAAACCTGATTGGAGAACCTTGTGTGCGGTCCTCTCACCGACATGATGTCCTGAATAGGGACTGCTATGATATCGTCTCAAAATATTCTTCTGCTCATGCTCCGGTATGCATCTCCTCACAATTCCATCTGCACCTTCTCTGAAAAGATGTGGGTCATCCCAAAAGTAATACCTCAAGTCGTGGCAGAACTTCTTCCACTGCTGGAATGTTAAACCTGGAGGCAAAAAATTTGCAACAATAAAGTTAGCATAATCTGCATACCATGGATCTGAATTAGATTTCACGTGCAAAACAACTAACTGTTCGTCAGGAAAACTATCATTAACTGGAATAGGATCATGTGGTATGTCCTCCATCCTGGAAAGGTTGTCTGCTACAGGGTTATCTGCTCCTTTCCTATCAACAATCTGCAAATCAAATTCTTGAAGAAGAAGGACCCATCTTATAAGCCTTGGTTTGGCATCCTTCTTTTCCATAAGATACTTAATAGCAGCATGATCAGTATGAATGATGACTTTAGAATCAACAATGTAAGGCCTAAACTTATCACAAGCAAACAGTACCGCTAAAAATTCTTTCTCAGTAGTAGCGTAATTCTTTTGAGCACCATCAACGGTTTTGCTACCATAATGGATAACATTCAATTTCTTATCAACCCTTTGTCCTTACACAACTCCAACAGCAAAATCACTAGCATCACACATGATTTCAAAAGGCAAATTCCAATCAGGTGGTTGGACTATAGGGTCAATTATCAAGGCTTTCTTAAGAACTTTGAAGGCTTCCTTTCAATCTTCATCAAACACAAAAGGAATATCCTTCTGGAGAAGATTAGTGAGGGGTTTCAAAGTTTTAGAGAAGTCTTTAATAAATCTCCTATAGAAACCAACATGACCGAGGAACCTACGAATACCTGTGATGTCTTTTGGATAAGGCATTCTCTCGATTGCTTCAACCTTTGCCCTGTCCACCTCGATTCATTTTTTAGAAATCTTGTGGCCAAGAACAATTCCCTCATTGACCATTAAGTGGCATTTCTCCCAGTTGAGTACCAAGTTCGTCTCCTCACATGTGTGCAAAAACTTTATTAAGGTTGTGGAGACAATGGTCAAAAGAGGTTCCATAGACGGAGAAATCGTCCATGAAGAACTCCAAAATTTCCTCACAAAAACCATGAAAGATAGCGGACATACACCTTTGAAAAGTAGTAGGAGCATTGCATAAACCAAAAGGCATACGTCTATAAGCATAAGTACCAAAGGGACAAGTAAAAGTGATCTTCTCTTGATCGACATTGTTAACATGAATTTGAGAGAAGCGAGAGTGCCCATCAAGATAGCAAAAGTGAATGTTTTTGGATAACCTTTCAAGCATTTGGTCGATGAACGACAACGGGTAGTGGTCCTTCCTGGTTTCCTTGCTCAGCTTCTTGTAATCAATACACATTCTATATTCAATAATAATTCTTTGAGGTATTAGTTCATTCTTATCGTTAGGAACCATAGTCGTACCTCCTTTATTTGAAACACAATGTACTTGACTTACCCACTTACTATCAGCTATAGGGTAGATAATACATGCGTCTAGAAGCTTGAGGATTTCGGTCCTCACAACATCATTCATCTTCGGGTTCAACCGTCGTTGATGATCAACAACCGGTTTAGCACCAGGCTCAAGATTGATAGTAAGCTGACAAATAGATGGACTAATCCCCTTAAGATCATCAGGGGTAAAACCAATAGCGCCTCAGTGTTTACGAAGGAATTCCAATAATCGTTCTTCTTCATATCCTGAAAGGTTAGAATTGATAATAACATGATATACTTTCTTTTCATCTAAATAAGCATACTTGAGCGTACTGGGAAGAGGTCTGAGGTCAAACACCGGGTCTTATTTTGGTTTCGATAAAATTCCCAAAGGTTCAACCGGAAGGTTGTGCTTTAGGATAGCAGGTTGTCTCAAGAATATGTCATCTAGCTCATTCCTTTCCTGCATACGCATATCATTCTCGTGGTCCTCCATAAATTGCTGCAAAGGATCGTTAGGAGCAATAGCAATAGAAGCAATCTCTTCAACAATTTTATCATTACTAGGTAGATCACTACCACGAGTTGGCTTTGAGAAGATAGAAAAATTAAATTCATATGGCTCACCATTAAATTCTATAGATAGTTTTCCTTTCCTGCAATCTATAATATCTCCACAAGTTTTGAGAAAAGGCCTACCAAAGATAATAGGGCAAAAACTATCTTGTACTGAACCAAGTACTAGAAAGTCGGTAGGATATTTTACCTTTCCACATAGAACTTCAACATCTCGCACAATTCCAATAGGATAGATGGTTTCTTTGTTTGCAAGCTAAATAGTAACATCGACTTCTTCAATTTCACATGGTAGAATCTCATTCATGATCTCTTGATAAAGTGAAAAAGGAATAGCACTAGCACTGGATCACAAATCACATAGCCCATAATAATTATGACCTCCTATTTTAACAGATACAACTGGATTACCTAAAATTGGGCCTTTATTCTTGGCTGTAACAAGGTTAGTAGAAACAACACAAAAATTTATATTAAAATCCTCAATATTACTAGTAACAAGATCGTTGACTAATGCAACTTGAGGATCGACTTTAATCAGGTCCTCATGCGCATCAGACGTTCTTTCACTTTTATTCATGATGCGTGTGACAAAAGAATGCTCCCTCATCCTTGTGGGAAAAGGGGGCTTTTCATATTCAACTGCAGGCAAGATAGGGTCAACAACATTAATATCAACAGGTAATTCCTTAAAAGGTTTATGGTGTTGATCCTCCTTCTTCTCAGAAGAGTCAGTATGAGAGGCAAAGTTTTTGCAAAAATCAATTAGAAGCTAGGAATGAAGACCAATCTTAGCACAAAAGGTATTGAACTAATCAGTTTTCACGTAGCTCTGAATGTAATCACACTCATAATTTATAACAGTTTCAATACCTTTATCAATCTCCCAGTCTTCAGTGTTCTTCTGGATCCTTTCAATAAGATCCCACTTAGCTTCAGTGCTTTTGTTGGAGAATGCCCCACTAGAGGAAGCATCAAGCATCTCTTTATCTTGACGAGAAAGCCTTGCATAAAAATTTATAAGAATAATTTCTTTGGAGAGCTCATGATTGGGACATTTGAGCATTAAGGACTTCAATCTCCACCAAGCTTGAGCGATGCTTTCTCTGTCACGAGACCAAAAGTTATAAATATAATTCCTGTCTCGATGTATTTCATGAAGAGGAAAAACTTTGCATAAAAGAGAGGCATAAGATCTTGCCAATTTAGTAAATGCGAGTCATCAAGAAGCCAATACCAATCCAAAGCCTTATCTTTTAATGATAGAGAGAATATCTTTCTCATAACAAAATACATCGATATACCTGCAAGCTTAAATAAGGAGCATAGTTGTGAAAGATATACCAAGTGTTCACCTGGATGTCTATCTCCTGCATATAGATTAGCCAAAACACAACCAATAATACGAGTTGCTATTTTAAAGGGCATACTTTCAGTAGGTGGGGGAAGCTTGTCCACCACAATAGCATTGGGGCAGTTCCCCAGAAGCAAGAAACCAAGAGCAGAGTAGTCCATAGGGACAAAAAGAGCTGAAACAGTAAAACAAAAACATCACGTACAGCGTAAAGGTTTCCTTACTAATTTCACCTACCAATAGAGCTACACTCCCCAGCAACAATGCCAAAAAATGGTCTTGGTGACCCACAAGTGTAGGGGATCTATCATAGCCTTTTCGATAAGTAAGAGTGTCGAACCCAACGAGGAGCAGAAGGTACTGACAAGTGATCTTGAGCAAGGAATAACTGCAAGTACTGAAAGGTAACCTTTTATGGGTTTTCTAGTATAAGCAACAATGAAATAAATGCAAGTAAAGTAAATGGTGCCGAGGTGCAGCAAGTGGCCCAATCCTTATGGACACAAAGGATAAGCTGAGGGAGTAAACTTATAAAGACTAAGGCCTCCCTGAGGACACACGGGAGAGATAGTCAAGTGCTTTCGCCATACCGTGTCTAGCACTATGTTTTGCATTGATAAGTGTGATGCGGGTGGATCTTAACTAGTGCATCGTCTAGGCTAAGATAATTACACTCTTATGATTAATCCCTCTTGCAAGCATCCACAAATACAAGAGAGAAATTAAGGCTAAGCCTAACCATAGCAATAAGCTTTAGGATCCAGTACTCCCTCATGCAAAAGTATGCGAACTGGGGTTCAGGTTTCTGTCACTCCGGCAACCCACGATAAGCATTATTTATACACGATGCATTCCTTAAAAAGGCAAAGTGTTATGTAGTCTACGTTCACATAACACCACTAGAAGAATAACACCTTAATTTAAATATCAACCAACACATATTACTTCAACATCATATGACTACTAGCATCTAGACTTTTCCCATGTCCTCAAGAACTAATGGAACTACTCACAAGAAATAAAAGAGATCATGATCAGAGGTGATGAAAATATGATTAACAATCTGGTCATAACAATAATTCTCCAACAAAACTCAATAGCATTCACCACAAAAGAGTAATCAACACCACTAGAGTAGAGGGGATGAATAGTGCAAGGTATAACTCCGATTGCAATGGTGAAGTAGATGGAATGAAGGTGGAGATGGTGCTGGTGATGATGGTGATGATGATGTCGATGATGCCCGTGACGATGGTGATGACGATGAGGACGATCTCCCCTTCCGGGAGGAGTTTTCCCCGACGGAATCTGCCAGTCGGAAAGGTCTTTTCTTTTGTGTAGGTTTCCGCCGCGGAGCGGCGACGGAATCGCGAAAACTCTGCTGCCCCCGTAACTTTTAGGTCAAGAGGAACATATAGGCCAAAGGAGAGCACCGGAGCTGGGACCCACCACCTAGGCGGCCTCCAGGCGCGGTTTGGGGGGGGGGGCTGCGCCAGCAGGTCGCCTGGGTCACCTGTGGGCCCCCACCGGCCCTTCTTTGGCCTGTCTTCGGGATCTGTTCAGAAACTTCTTCCCTCCAATCGGGGGGGTGGGGGTGGGGGCGAAGCGACGTGGGCCCCAACCGCATGTAGGCCAGGCTGGACGCGTGGCACCCAATATGACGTGGGACCCTTTTTCTCGTGACGATTTGGGAACCGCTCCAAGTGAACCGAAGTAAAGCTTGTGTGCAACGCCTGCTATCATTGCTCCCGATCGACGACATCCACTTGCGCAATCCTTCCCGTGAAGGTAGCTGGTTGGGGGAACAAGGCGACATAAGTCGGAACCGCCCAGGGGCCAATCGTGTCACGCGGCGCACATCACCACTACTCCCACGACGCCTCGGGGGTCGTGATCATGGCTATAAAATGACCGCCCTGGGGGCATGCCACCACACCACTTCTTCCTTCCTCCTACTCTTGTGCCGCTCCACCATCCCTGCGCGAACGTCGCCTCCTTCCTCCCCCTCCCATTCCATGGCAACTCGGAGGGACGCTTCCAGAGACGAGACGCGCGTAGAGCCTCTAGAGCCGCGGCTGGCCCCACTGCGACGACACTGGGCCGCCAACGATGAGTAAGTACACCACTGTCGTTGCTTCTTCTCGTGTGTCTTGCTTGGCCTGACGGTTCCTCATCGCTGGACCTTTCAGGGCGTCTGTGCCCAGAGGCGTCGTGTGGGCCCGCTCGGGCGTCCACTCGTGCGCCGCCTTCCGGGGAGGCCTCCTCCTTCATGTGCAGTCTGGCGAGGCCCGTGGGACCCGCGACCCCCGTTGGAAGTCGACCGGGCCCTGGGAGCGCGCAACCCAACTCGACATGCATGCCTCATGGGGGCACCGGGCATGAGGTGGACCCAGACCGCAGAGTCCCCCCGGCACGAGGACCACGTGTGGCTCACGTGCGAAGCACTTCAGGCAAAGACGGGTGCGCTCAAGGCCCAGCGGCGGGATGCTCAGGACGCACTCCTGGCCGCCCTCAGGGGCGAGGAGGGCACCAAGGAGGAGTTGGCCATGCTCCAGGCCCAAGTTGAAGAAGCTGTCAACGCCATGCAGGCGGCCAAGGACGATGCGACACATACGCGAATGATGGAGGCGCAACGCGCCAAGAAGTTGCTGGATCTCGCCGTCCGCGTGAACGGCGCGCTGCATCGTTTCGCCGCGAATGCCCCACCGCTGCCTCGTGCGCACGGTGATGGGGGCTACCTCGACTTCTTCCTCAAGGTAGTGGAGACGCTGGAGTCGGGCATCTCCTAGGTGGAGGACGACATCGAGTCCAGTGCGTCCAACCTCCTAGACGAAGCGCCTACGCATGTCTTCTCAAACCTACGCTGTCGTGATCCCATGTACGATCTCCCCCATGTGGTAGAGCCGGTGCCTAATGACCTCCAGGCCCCCCTCAAGGATGAGGTGCGCGAGCACGTGGAGTCCTTCGTGGAGTTATTCATCTGAGTGGATCCCCTTGAAGGAAGTGGCAGCCCAGGCGCCGGGGCCTCTGAGGGCGACGACGAAGACAACGCCTCCTTCACCTAGGCTTCCATTTTCCCGTTGCATGCAAAATCACCCGGCCCCTTGCGGGGGCATCAGATATCATGTAATATACCTTTGTTTTTAACGATGTTTGACTATCATGCTTGATGCGTTCCTTCTTCCCTCGCGAGGCCTTCAGGCGTCCCTCACGCGTTTTCTTAGTCCCCTTGGGGGGCAACTGCGCTGTGCCCCGACGACCCTTTCCCATCAGGCGACGAGGCCTCGGGGGGAAGGGGTGGGGGTAGCCCCCGAGCACTCCTTAGTACTCGCCCTTGCCTGGCCAGGTTGCCTCTCCGTGTTCGAAATCCCGGACGTTGGTCACGGGCGCAAGCCTCACGAGACTGGTGCCTTCACGAGGGCCTTGTCCGCATAGCATAGCGACGGGCCGATCCCTAGGCTGCAACACGCATCGTGAGGCCGCAACTGGCACCTCTGGGATTCCCCGGGCCTTCAAGCCAAATGACTCGACACACGGGCACACGCTCGATGCTATCCTGTAGTGGGGGAACCGAGAAGCATGGGCCTCCCCCACTCAAGGGTCACGCATGACACATGCCGAGTAGTAGGCTTTGGGCGCTCCTGCTCGCTACATCGCCTTAATTCCCGTGTCGGTGTCAAAACCGGTAGATCTCGAGTAGGGGGTCCCGAATTGTGGACCTAGGATCGTTGGGTTGCACGAAGAAGGGGACAGAGTGATTTTACCCAGGTTTAGGCCCTCCTATGGAGGTAATACCCTACGTCCTGCTCAATTATATTGATGAATATGATTACAAAATAGATCTACCTTGAGATCGTATATGCTAAACCCTAAACAATTCAGCCTCCTCTACACGGATAAGGTCCTCTGGTTTATATGGACACGAGGGACCCTAGGGTTTACAAGTTACTAACTACCGCGAGGGAATAGATGAGTCGACTTAGTCCTCCCAAGCTTGAAGTACAAGCCAATCTTTGGGATATTCCTTTCAGAGTAGAGGTCATCATAAGGCCCACTCTTCTACAATGCGGCCCAACGGGCCCACCCGGTATTGACGAACCAGCCACCTGAGGACCCTAGAATCCTTGACTCTGTAAGGAGCCCCCGAACTAGCCTTCAACACCGTTTTGCTCGGTCTTCGGCTGCTCCTTATATTGATAGTAATCGGCTTGCAAGGTAAGTTCCACCCGTGCTCGACTGACTCTGACTTGATCGCTTCAGTAACCTGCACATCTTTAGAACTCGCATCTTTTTCTTTTCAACAAAGGCATTTAAACGCCCATGTGTGAATAGCCCCTCGGTTGACAGGCTTTCCTGACGAAAGGTCGCCTCGAACCGTGTCTCGGGGCCATGTTTCAAGGGACACGTCCTCTCAAGGAGATCGTGCCTCCACATTTACTGCGATACGAATAAGTGCACTGGCTTACCCACACTCACGACGGCTCGTAATTTTTCGGAGGTGGGTGGCAGAGCAACCAGTGCAGTAAAAGGGACCCTTGGCATTATAGTCCATTATAAAAAGGAACAAAGATCCAAAGATCTTTACCACCATTTTTGCACTCTCTTCTTCCATCGTCTTCGATCCCTCACCATTGTCGGTTCTCATGGAAAGTGGGAGGTGTCGACCATCTCCGACGCTGACATCTCGGAGCTGAAGTGCTCCGGATACCTCTCCTCTGACATTGCCTACCGAGCGGCGGAGTCAGGCCAGGTGATCTTGACTCCCAAGCAGGGTGAGCATGTAGTGTTCATTCCCCGTTTCCTTTGAGGTCTTGGTTTTCCCCTTTACCCTTTTGCCAGGGGTCTTATGTCTATTACGGGTTGGATTTCCATGACCTCCCTCCCAACTCCATTAAGCACATTACCTCCTTCATCATCGTGTGTGACGCATTCATGCGGGTTCACCCACATTTCAGGCTCTGGCTTAAGACGTTCAATGTCAAGCCAAAGTCCGTAAGAAGCCAGCATGCTGATTGCGGTGGGGCGGTGATAAACAAGCTCTACAAGGTGACATGGCCGGAGGGCACCTTGATAGACACTATCAAGGGCTGGCAGAAGGAGTGGTTCTATATCACGGAACCACGGGAGGCGAACTAGGCGGCACCTGCCGGTTTCAGGTCCGGCCCTCCAAAGAGGCAAACCTCCTGGGTCAGGAAAAGCATGGACTCGGGGTTCGCCAGGGATGTAAAGATGACGCAGAAACGCATCAAGCAAATGGTGGATGCAAAGATCCACTTGACCGATGTGATCCAAGTCGCTCTACATCGACACATTCTACCGTCTCAGCATCGAGCGAATCCGATGTGGGTTTACAAGCCCGATGATCCCAAGGTCATAAAGGAGTTCTTCCGAATGACCCATGAGGATATATGGCGGGCTTTGTTCAAGCCCCAACAAGCGTGGCCGGCCGAGGGCGAAGACAGAGGCTTAGACGACCAGACTCCTCTAGTCGAGGTACGTCCGAATATTATTCCCGTCCCAAAGTTCCGATTCCCTTTACGGAGATCTCACCTCTCCCAAATGATTTTGACAGGAGTGGTTGGCCATGGCCAAACACATTAATGAACCAGCTCCTCTACCTGAAGAGCCAAGGTGAGAGTTGCTGGCCGCAATGTTAGTTCTGAAGCCGTACAACACACCAGAGCCGAAGAAGAAGGAGACTGGGAAGGTCTTCATTCTAGGAGTCCATGGGACACTGAGTTCGAGGACACACGTGTTTCCTCTACCTATGAGATGGAGGAGGCGGAAGATGAGGAGGATATGGATTTCTCCCATTCCCAGAAGAGAGCGCCGCAAGAGGCAGAGAAAGAAGCAATGCCTCCTAGCGCCCCGAAGAGGCCTTGCAAAGGCAAGTCCGCCTCTCTTGGCACCTGTCCGTATTCCAATGACGAGATCGGGGATTTTGAGATGGTTCCTCGTCGAGCCCCCAGGGTTAAACCCCTGGCCCGGAGGTACGAGATCCGATGACTTTATTAGGTGCACTTGTATCGAATCCTATTTTAATTGGCACACATATACATTTTTACTTACCACAGCCCCGTCCGAGATCTACCAATGAATCAGGTCTCGAAGGGAGATTCACGGTCAGCCGAGCTGGCGGAGAGTGGGAACGCGTCCCGCACCTCCCTTTCCCAGGCCTTTGAGGTAGCCGTTGAGGTGGCCTCCCACCCAACCTCGCTTAATGTAGGGGCGAGGAGGCGATGCTCGAGGTGAATTCCTCGGGAGCCGAGGACCGCGAGGTCCCTGTTACAAAAGACGTGCCTGCCATTGAAGACCAGGAGGCCCTAACCAAGGCTAACTCTCCGGCTGACATAGCCGAGGATACCGGCCTTTCTGGAAGCGGCAGGGGGTGCGATGTTTGCCCGGGCTACCCCCAACGTCTTCGGTGCCCCCTCAGCCCCCTCGTACTGGAGTGGGTCTCAGTCGAGGGGTTCGCAAAGATGGAGGAGATCCTATCTGACACCTCCATTGCTGACAAACATCAGACCTTAATGGGTGCGGTGTTGCGGAGCATTCAGTCTGTTAACAACGGATTGAAGGAAGCCTTTACCGACTTATTGATAGGTTTTCAGGTAAACCTTGTATGTTTGTTAATATTCATATTATTTTATATATGTGAATTTATACTTTTAGTGGTATAACAGCCCCCGAGCCAGGGGTGAGTTTGAGAAAGCTCACCCGTGTCTCAAAGAAGGGAACATATTGAAAAGTTGCCCGAAGACTTTGATTAGTCTGTTTGTTTTCAAGAAATTTAGTCGATCAGGGTTACCTTAATGGGAAAAACCTCGTGCTTGACAAATTGTGCACTTGGTAGGCCTCGTCATCGGCTGGCAATGCTAATGCATTGGAAATAGTCAATCTCAATCAGAAACTAGAAGTATCCGACAAAGAGCTTGATCAAATCAATGCTCGGTTCGACAAGAAACAGGGTAAGTTTGCATGAAAGCATTGTCCCTTAGTCTTATCTGAAGAAAAGTCCTGGCCTTGCCGTTTAACCTTTGTTGTTTTATCTTTAATCAACAACCCAAGACAAAGACCTTGAAAAGCTCAGGGCCGAGGTGGAGAGGGCCAAACAAGAGGCTGCTTCCCACAAGGCGGCAACCGAACAAGCAACTGCCGAACTGGACACCCTCAAAACCGTCAGCACGCGCCATGAAGCCAGGGTGACGGAGGTCCATCAAGAGCTTCAATAGGCAAGCTCAAAGTACGATGCCTTGGAGCAGAAAACCAATAACGAAGTGGCCGAGCAAGCAAAGTTGTCCACCGAGCTCCAAGCTGAGCGGGTGGAGCGAATGTTTTATGAAGAGGAAGTGCGCGAGACCAAGTGTATGGCAATCAGTAAGCCATACTTATTGGAGTGTGCTCTTGGCGGGAATAGGTTTGCCTATCTTACGCGGATGTGGCATTTCGCAGGAGCCTTCACCAACCTCCCAGAGAGTGCAGCGGATGCCGCTAAGTGATTTGCGACGCATGACGGGGATGTCGAGCAGCGGCTCTTCTGGGCTCAGTTTGAGAACCCTGAGGTTAACCCTAGTCTGAGCAACCAGATGAACAGCTCCTCAAACTTCATAGGATGCTTGAGCCGGCCATGAAGGACTTGTGTGTTTGGCCGTGGCCTACCGGGCCCTTGCCGAACAGCTACTTCGCGTTGGCGCGGAAGCTCACCGACGCCTCTCCTCGGACTGAGCAGCTGCAGCGATCTGCATGTATAGAAGGTGCTCGGATGGTGCTACCTCTTGAGCTTGCATTGGTTTTTCCCTTAATGAGGAAAGGGTGATGCAGCATAGTAGCAGTAAGTATTTCCTTCAGTTTGAGAACCAAGGTATCAATCCAGTAGGAGTATCAAGGCAAGTCTCCAAAGTACCTGCGCAAAAACAGCAAACTTGCACCCAACACTACAAAGGGGTTGTCAATCCCTTCACGATTGATTGCAAGGTGAGATCTGAAGGCGGAAAGTGCAACAAAGTAAAAGTGTAGGGCTGAAAATATGATGTGAAGTAGACCCGGGGGCCATAGTGTTCACTACAAGCTTCTCTCATGATAGCAAATATTACGGTGGGTGAACGAATTACTATCGAGCAATTGATAGAACCGCGCAAAGTCATCACGATATCTAAGGCAATGATCATACATATAGGCATCACGTCCGAGACAAGTAGACCGATACTTTCTGCATCTACTACTATTACGCCACACATCGACCGCTATCCAGCATGCATCTAGTGTATTGAGTTCATAACAAACAGAGTACCGCCTTAAGAAAGATGACATGATGTAGAGGGATACATTCATGCAATAGATATAAACCCCATCTTTTTACCCTTGATGGCAACAACATGATGCGTGCCTCACTACCCCTTCTATCACTGGGTGAGGACACCGCACGGTATGAACCCAAAACCAAGCACTTCTCCCATTGCAAGAATTATAGATCAAGTTGGCCAAACGAAACCCACAACTCGAAGAGAATTACAAGGATATGAAATCATGCATATAAGAGATCAAAAGAAACTCAAATAAGATTCATAGCTGATCATAAATCCACAATTCATCGGATCTCGACAAACACACTGCAAAAAAGGATTACATCGGATAGATCTCCATGAAGATCATGGAGAAATTTGTATTGAAGATCCAAGAGAGGGAAGAAGCCATCTAGCTACTAGCTATGGACCCGAAGTTCTGTGGTGAACTACTGACGCATCATCGAAGAGGCAATGGTGTTGATGAAGAAGCCCTCCGTGTCCAAATCCCCCCTCCGGCAGGGCACCAGAACGTGCCCCAGATGGGATCTTGCGGAGCCAGAAGCTTGCGGCGGCGGAAAAGTATTTTCGTGGCTCTCTCCCGTGGTTTCAGATTTTTCGGGGATTTATTGGCGGAAGAAGTAGGGCAAAGGAGCCACGGGGGGGGGGGGGGGGCACAAGCCTGCTAGGCGCGACCCCCAGGCTGTGGCTAGGGGGCTTGTGGCCTCCCCCGGTACCCTTTGCCTTGGTTCTCAAGGTTCCTGCGTATCTTCTGTTCCGGAAAAAAATCTTTTCGGAGGTTTTATTCCGTTTGAACTCTCTTTGATATTCTCCTCTGAAAAAGGTCAAAAACACGGAAAAAACAGGAACTGGCACATGGCACTGAGTTAATAAGTTAGTCCCAAAAAAGATATAAGATGCATACAAAACATCCAAAGTTTGACAAGATAATAGCATGGAACCATAAAAAATTATAGATACGTTGGAGACGTATCAAGCATCCCCAAGCTTAACTCCTGCTCGTCCTCGAGTAGCGAAGTGATAAAGACTGAATGTTTGATGTGGAATGCTACCTAACATATCTATCCTTTGGAACTTCTTTCATGTGGCATGAATGTTCAGATCCGTAAGATTCAAAACAATAGTTTTCTATTGACATGAAAACAATAATACTTCAAGCAAAACAACAAGGTAATCATGAACTTTCGAAATAACAAGGCCAAAGAAAGTTATCCCTACAAAATCATATAGTCTGGCTATGCTCCATCATCCCCACACAACGAATTTAAATCATGCACAAATCCGGTATTGGCCAAGTAATTGTTTTCCCACTCTTACTTTCTCAAACATTTTCAACTCTCATGCAATACATCAGCGTGAGCCATGGATATAGCACTATAGGTGGAATATAGTGTGGTGGAGGTTGTGAGGCAAAAAGGAGGAGATTGTCATATTGACTCGATGTATCAAAGGGCTATGGAGATTCCCATCAATAGATATCAATGTGAATGAGTAGGGACTACCATGCAACGGATGCACTTAGAGCTATAAGTGTGTGAAAGCTCAAAAGGAGAACTAGTGGGTGTGCATCCAACTTGCTTGCTCACGAAGACCTAGGGCAATTTTGAGGAAGCCCATCATTGGAATATACAAGCCAAGTTATATAATGAAGATTCCCACTAGTATATGGTGGTGACAAAACAAGAGACTCTCAATCATGAAGAACATGGTGCTATTATGAAGCACAAGTGTGGAAAAAGATAGTAGCATTGTCCCTTTTCTCTTTTTCTCTTTTTTTTGGTCTCTTTGGCCTCTTCCCATTTTTTTGGTGGGCATCTTTGGCCTCTTTTCATTTTTCCTCGCATGGGACAATGCTCTAATAATGATGATCATCACACTTTATTTACTCACAACTCAACACTTAGAGAAATGATGACTCTATAGGAAATGCCTCCGGCAATGTACCGGGATGTGCAACGATCTAGCTTAGCGTATGACATTGAAACATCTCGCTAGCTATCTTACGATCATGCAATGGCAATATGAAAGCGACGACACAAGTCATGAGACGGAACGGTGGGAGTTGCATGGCAATATATCTCGGAATGGCCATGAAAAGGCCATGATAGGTAGGTATGGTGGCTGTTTTGAGGAAGGTACATGGTGGTTTTGTGCACCGGCAAAAGTTGCGCGGTACTAGAGAGGCTAGCAACAGTGGAAGGTGAAAGTGCATCTATACCATGGACTCACATTAGTCATGAAGAACTCATATACTTATTGCGAAAGTTTTTATTAGTAACCGAAACAAAGCGCTAAACGCATACTCCTAGGGGAAGGGTTGGTAGGTGTTAACCATCGCGCGATCCCGACCGCAACACAAAGGATGACAATCAATAAATCAATTATGCTCCGACTTCCTAACATAGCGGTTCACCATACGTGCATGTTACGGGAATCATTAACTTCAACACAAGTATTTCTAGATTCACAACACCCTACTAACATGACTCTTAATGTTACCAAATCCATGTCTCAAAACTAATTGAGAGGAATCAAACTTCTCTTTACTAATCAATGCACATGAATATGGAAGTTTCATTATATCCTGTTTGGATGCCTATCATCTTTAGAACTACTTTCATAGCACATGCCAACTACCAAGTTACTCAAAGAGAGCACTCTCATAAAGATATAAGTGAAGATCGAGAGTTCTTATTTCTCCAAAATATGACACCGCCGTGCTCTAAAAATATCTAAGTGAAGCACTAGAGCAAAGTTATCTAGCTCAAAAGATATAAGTGAAGCACATGCGAGCTAAATTGCCTAACTCAAAAGATATAAGCGAAGCTCAATGAGTATTCTAGCAAATTCAGGATGAGTGCATGTCTCTCTCAAAAGGTGTGCAGCAAGGATGATTGTGACACAACAAAAAGAAAATACTCCTATAATACACGATGCTGCAAGCAAAACACATATCATGTGGTGAATAAAAATATAGCTCCAAGTAATGTTACCAATGGATTGAAGACGAAAGAGGGGATGCCTTCCCGGGGCATCCCCAAGCTTAGGCTTTTTGGTGTCCTTGAATTTGGCTTGGGATGCCTTGGGCATCCCCAAGCTTGAGCTATTTCCACTCTTTATCCCATCGTCCATGAGAACATCACCCAAAACTTGAAAACTTCACAACACAAAACTTAAACAGAAACTCGTGATATCATTGTCACAAGAAAACAAACTATCACCTCTTTAGGTACTGTAGAAGACTTGATTCCTATTTATATTGGTGTTATATTACTGCATTCTCACTTTCCCATGGCTAGTACCCCCCGATACTATCCATAGTTTCATCAAAATAAGCAATCAACACAACAAAAACAGAATCTGTCAAAAACAAACCAGTCTGTAGCAATCTGTATACTTCTTACACTTGTGTTATCTCCAAAATTCTAAAAAATTCTGACAATTTGGGCAATTGTAATATCAACTAGCAGAAAAAGGAATCAACTCAAAAGCTCTTTCTAGATAAACATTAAAAATAATTTTGTGAGCGAAAAGTTTCTGTCTTTTTCAGCACGATCAAACAACCATCACCAAACTAGTCATAAAGATTTTACTTGGCACAAACACAAAAAGAAACACAAAAAACATAATCATAACAGAATTATGATTGTGTGAATGCAACAAAACAGAAAGCAAAAAGCAAAGATAAATTCATTGGGTTGCCTCCCAACAAGTGCTATTGTTTAACGCCCTTAGCTAGGCATAAGGTGATAGAATCACGTATCGTCGTCTTTGGTGCTCAAACCTAAGTAGCCCTCATCATGGATTCATAAGGCAATCTTATTTTCTTTCTAGGAAAATGATCCATGCCCTTCTTTAATGGAAATTGAAATCTAATATTCCCTTCCTTCATATCGATGACAGCACCAATAGTCCTTAGGAAAGGTCTACCAAGAATGGTAGGACATGTCGGATTGCAATCAATATCAAGCACAATGAAATCCATGGGTACATAGTTCCTATTTGCAATAATAAGAACATCATTGATCCTTCCCATGGGTTTCTTAAAGTAGAATCCGCAATATGCAAATTAAGAGATCACTCATCAATCTCATTGAAGCCTAGAACATCACATAAAGACTTTGGAATTGCGGAAACACTAGCATCCAAATCACACAAAACATTGCATTCATAGTTTTTGATCTTGATTTTGATAGTAGGTTCCCACTCATCATGAAGTTTTCTAGGAATAGAAACTTCCAATTCAAGTTCCTCTTCAAGAGATTTCATCATAGCATTGACAATATGATCGGTAAAGGCCTTGTTTTGGCTATAAGCGTGTGGAGAGTTTAGCATGGATTGCATCAAGGAAATACATTCAATCAAAGAGCAACTACCATAATTGAATTCCTTTAAATCCAAAGTAGTAGTTTCATTACTACTCAAAGTTTTGATATCCTCTACTCCACTTTCAATGCTTTTAGCATCAAGACAGATAGACTCTGAATCATTGGGGGCATTTCTCAACCAAAGTGGATTCATATCCAGCCCCATCATCATTAGGTTTGACACTAGAAAACAAGGATTCAATGGGAGTCACACCAAGGACTTTAAGCTCTTCGTGATTCTCATCACAAGAACACGTCTTTTTAAGCCATTCATGTCTACCACGAATTTGGGCGGTTCTTTCTTTACTCTCATTCATGGAAACACGCATAGCTTTCAAAGTTTCATCCATAATGATCTTGGGAGGAGCACATCTCAATTTCAAAGCATCAATATCAAGAGATATTCTATCAACGCTGCTAACCAAGTCATCAATTTTGAGCAGTTTTTCTTCTATGGATGCATTGAAAATCTTTTGCGAGTTGATAAACTCTTTAATATTACTATCTAAATCAGAGGGTAATTTATTGTAATTTCCATGAGCATTGTTGTAGGAATTGCCAAAGTTATTAGAAGGATTACTAGGAAAAGGCCTAGGAATATAGTTACCTCTAAAAGCATTGTTGTGGCCAAAATTATTCTACCAACAAAATTAACATCCAAGCTCTCATTGCTACTCTCAATCAAGGAAGACAAGGGCATATCATTTGGATCTAAAGGAGAACCTTTAATAGCAAACAATTTCATTAACTCATCCATCTTAGCACTCAAAGAGTTAATTTCTTCTATAGCGTGCACTTTTTTACTAGTAGGCGACCTTTCAGTGTGCCATTGAGAATAGTTTGTCATGATATTGTCTAGGAGTTTTGTGGCTTCTCCTAATGTGATTTCCATGAAAGTTCCACCGGAGGCAGAATCAAGGACATTTTTAGAAGAAAAATTCAAACCAGCATAGAAGATTTGTATAATCATCCAAAGACTCAAGCCATGAGCGGGACAATTCCTAATCATCAATTTCATTCTCTCCCAAGATTGTGCAACATGTTCATGATCTAGTTGCTTAAAATTCATGATATCATTACGGAGATATATAATCTTAGCCGGTGGAAAAAACTTGGATATATAAGCATCTTTGCACTTGTTCCAATAATCAATACTATTTTTGGGCAAAGATGAAAACCAAGTTTTTGATCGATCTCGCAATGAGATCGGAAATAGATTCAATTTAATCACATCATTATCCACATCTTTCTTCTTTTGCATATAGCATAACTCAATGAAGGTATTAACATGGCATGCAGCATCTTCACTAGGAAGACCGGAGAATTGCTCTTTCATAACAAGATTTAGCAAATTAGTATTGATTTCGTATGATTGCGCACTAGTGGCGGGAGCAATCGGAGTACTAATAAAATCATTATTATTAGTATTCGAGAAGTCACAAAGTTTGGTGTTTTCAGTCATGGTGACTTCAGCAAGCAGACAAGCACACAAGCGAACAGAAAGCAAGCGAAAGAAAAGGGCAAACGAAAAAGGCAATTTTTTTTGTAATTTTTGTTTTTCAGAAGTGGGGGAGAGGAAAACGAGAGACAAAAAAGGTAAATGCAAGAGATGAGTTTGCGACGGTTACTTGGATAAGCTTCACTTAGAACAGTCCCCGCTGCCAGAAATTGACACGTTGGAGGAAGACTATTCTTAACTTGATGCTCCCCGGCAACGGCGCCATAAATTGGCACGTTGACGGGAGACTATTCTTGACTTGATCCTCCCCGGCAACGGCACCAGAAATTCTTCTTGCTACCTCTTGAGCTTGCGTTGTTTTTTACCTTGAAGAGGAAAGGGTGATGCACCACAGTAGCAGTAAGTATTTCCCTCAGTTTGAGAACCAAGGTATCAATCCAGTAGGAGTATCACGGCAAGTCTCCAAAGTACCAGCGCAAAAGCATCAAACTTGCACCCAACGCTAGAAATGGGTTGTCAATCCCTTCACGATTGATTGCAAGGTGAGATCCGAAGGCGGAATGTGCAACAAAGTAAAAGTGTAGGGCTGAAAATATGATGTGAAGTAGACTGATACGTCTCCAACGCATCTATATTTTTTGATGGTTTCATGCTATTATCTTGTCAAACTTTGGATGTTTTGTATGCCTTTTATATCTTTTTTGGGACTAACTTATTAACTCAGTGCCAAGTGCCAGTTCCTGTTTTTTCCGTGCTTTTGACCCTTTTCAGAGGAGAATATTAAATGGAGTCTGAACGGAATAAAACCTCCGAAAAGATTTTTTTCCGGAACAGAAGATACACAGGGAGCGTGAGAACCAAGGCAGAGGGCACGAGGGGAGGCCACAAGACCCCTAGGCGCGGCCAGGGGGGCCCGCGCCTAGCACGCTTGTGGGCCCCCTGTGGCTCATGTGCCCTACTTCTTCCGCCTATAAATCCCCGAAAAATCCAAAACCACGGGAGAGATCCACGAAAATACTTTTCCGTTGCCGCAAGCTTCTGTCTCCGCAAGATCCCATCTGGGGCACGTTCTGGTGCCCTGCCGAAGGGGGGATTCGGATACGGAGGGCTTCTACATCAACACCATTACCTCACCGATGATGCGTGAGTAGTTCACCATAGACCTTCGGGTCCATAGCTAGTAGCTAGATGGCTTCTTCTCTATCTTGGATATTCAATACAAAGTTCTCCATGATCTTCATGGAGATCTATCCAATGTAATCTTCTTTTGCGGTGTCTTTGTCGAGATCCGATGAATTGTGGATTTATGATCAGATTATCTATGAATCTTATTTGAGTTTATTCTGATCTCTTATATGCATGGTTTCATATCCTTGTAATTCTCTTCGAGTTGTGGGTTTTGATTGGACAACTTGATCTATGATTGTTGCAATGGGAGAAGTGCTTGGTTTTGGGTTCATACCGTGCGGTGACCTCACCCAGTGACAGAAGGGGTAGCGAGGCACGCATCGTGTTGTTGCCATCAAGGGTAAAAAGATGGGGTTTATATCTATTGCATGAATTTATCCCTCTACATCATGTCATCTTGCTTAAGGCGTTACTTTGTTTGTCATGAACTCAATACACTAGATGCATGCTGGATAGCGGTCAATGTGTGGAGTAATAGTAATAGATGCAGAAAGTATCGGTCTACTTGTCTCGGGCATGATGCCTATATGTATGATCATTGCCTTAGATATCGTCATGACTTTGCGCGGTTCTATCAATTGCTCGACAGTAATTCGTTCACCCACTGTAATATTTGCTATCTTGAGAGAAGCCTCTAGTGAACACTATGGGCCCCGGGTCTACTTCACATTATATTTTCAGCCCTACACTTTTACTTTGTTTCACTTTCCGCCTTCAGATCTCACCGTGCAATCACGAAGATCCTTGCACTAAATTCTCAGTTTGCTCGTCTTGAAAAATTGGTAGGCCAGATTTCTGATAAACAGGCTACCTTAGTCAATAAAATGGCTGCTAAACCTGAAATTTGTGATGAGAACCACGAAGACCTTAAAGTGCTTGGTGTGACTCCCATTGAATCCTTGTTTTCTAGTGTCAAACCTAATGATGATGGGGCTGGATATGAATCCACCTTGGTTGAAAAACGCCCCAATGATTCGGAGTCTATCTATCTTGATGCTACAAGCATTGAAAGTGGAGTAGAGGATATCAAAACTTTGAGTAGTAATGAAACTACTACTTTGGATTTCAAGGAATTCAATTATGATAGTTTCTCTTTGATTGAATGTATTTCCTTGATGCAATCCATGCTAAACTCTCCACACGCTTATAGCCAAAACAAGGCCTTTACCGATCAGATCGTCGATGCTATGATGAAATCTCTTGAAGAGAAACTTGAATTGGAAGTTTCTATTCCTAGAAAAATTCATGATGAGTGGGAACCTACTATCAAAAACAAGATAAAAAAACTATGAATGCAATGCTTTGTGTGATTTGGGTGCTAGTGTTTCCGCGATTCCAAAGTCTTTATGTGATGTTCTAGGCTTTAATGAGATTGATAAGTGCTCTCTTAATTTGCATCTTGCGGATTCTATTGTTAAGAAACCTATGGGAAGGATCAATGATGTTCTTATTATTGCAAATAGGAACTATGTACCCGTGGATTTCATTGTGCTTGATATTGATTGCAATCCGACATGCCCTATTATTCTTGGTAGACCTTTCCTAAGGACTATTGGTGCTGTCATCGATATGAAGGAAGGGAATATTATATTTCAGTTTCCTTTAAATAAGGGCATGGAACATTTTCCTAGAAAGAAAATAAGATTGCCTTATGAATCCATGATGAGGGTTACTTATGGTTTGAGTACCAAAGACGACGATACATGATTCTATCGCCTTATGCCTAGCTAAAGGCGTTAAACAATAGCGCTTGTTGGGAGGCAACCCAATGAATTTATCTTTGCTTTTTTGCTTTATGTTTTGTTGCGTCCACACCATCATAATTCTGTTATGATTGTGTCTTTTGTGTTTCTTTTTGTGTTTGAGCCAAGTAAAACCTTTATGACTAGTTTGGTGATGGTAGTTTGATCTTGCTGGAAAAAGACAGAAACTTTTCTCTCACGAAATTATTTTTCATTTTTATCCAGAAAGTGATTTTGAGTTGATTATTTTTGCTGCTGGTTGATATGCTAATTTCCCAAACTGTCGTAAGTTTTCAGAATTTTTGAGATGACAGAAGTATACGAAGTATATAGATTTCTACAGACTGGTCTGTTTTTGACAGATTCTGTTTTTGTCGTGTTGATTGCTTATTTTGATGAAACTATGGATAGTATCGGGGGGTACTAGCCATGTAAAAGTGAGAATACAGTAATCTAACACCAATATAAATAGAATTCAAATTTGCTACAGTACCTCAAGAGGTGGTAGTTTGTTTTCTTGTGCTAATGATATCACGAGTTTCTGTTTAAGTTTTGTGTTGTGAAGTTTTCAAGTTTTGGGTGATGTTCTCATGGACAAAGGGATAAAGAGTGGAAAGAGATCAAGCTTGGGGATGCCCAAGGCATCCCAAGCCAAATTCAATGACACCAAAAAGCCTAAGCTTGGGGATGCCCCGGGAAGGCATCCCCTCTTTCGTCTTCAATCCATCGGTAAAATTACTCGGAGCTATATTTTTATTCACCACATGATATGTGTTTTGCTTGGAGCGTCGTGTATTATAGGAGTCTTTTCTTTTTGTTGTGTCACAATCATCCTTGCTGCTCACCTTTTCAGAGATACATGCACTCATCGTGAATTTTCTAGAATACTCATTGAGTATCGCTTATATCTTTTGTGTTAGGCAATTTAGCTCACATGTGCTTCACTTATATCTTTTGAGCTAGATAACTTTGATCTATGTGCTTCACTTAGATCTTTTAGAGCACGGCGGTGTAATATTTTGGAGAAATAAGAATTCTCGATCTTCACTTATATCTTTTTGAGAGTGCTCTCTAAGTAACTTGGTAGTTGGCTTGTGCTATGAAAGTAGTCCCAAAGGTGATAGGAACCCAAAGAGGATACAATAAAACTTCCAATTTCTTGTGCATTGATTAGAAAGAGAAGTTTGATTCCTCTCAATTAGTTTTGAGACATGGATTTGGTAATATTAAGAGTAATGTTAGTAGGGTGTTGTGAATCTAGAAATACTTGTGTTGAAGTTAGTGATTCCCGTAACATGCACGTATGTTGAACCGCTATGTTAGGAAGTCGGAGCATAATTGATTCATTGATTGTCATCCTTTGTGTTGCGGTCGGGATCGCGCGATGGTTAACACCTACCAACCCTTCCCCCAGGAGTATGCGTTTAGCACTTTGTTTCGATTACTAATAAAAACTTTCGCAATAAGTATGTGAGTTCTTCATGACTAATGTGAGTCCATGGTATAGATGCACTTTCACTTACCACCATTGCTAGCCTCTCTAGTGCCGCGCAACTTTCGCCGGTACACAAAACCACCATATACCTTCCTCAAAACTGCCACCATACCTACCTATTATAGCATTTTCATAGCCATTCCGAGATATATTGCCATGCAACTCCCACCGTTCCGTCTCATGACATGTGCTGTCACTTTCATATTGTCATTGCATGATCGTAAGATAGCTAGCGAGATGTTTCAACATCATACGCCAAGCTAGATCGTTGCACATCCCTGTACACTGCCGGAGGCATTTCCTATAGAGTCCTCATCGTTCTAAGTGTTGAGTTGTGAGTAAATAAAGTGTGATGATCATCATTATTAGAGCATTGTCCCATGTGAGGAAATAAAAAAAGAAGAGGCCAAAGTTTCCCACAAAAAAAAGGGATATGGAAAGAGGCCAAAGAGCCCAAACAAAAAAAGGAGAAAAAAAGAGAAGGAACAATGCTACTATCTTTTCCACACTTTTTGCTTCATAATAGCACCATGTTCTTCATGATTGAGAGTCTCTTGTTTTGTCACCACCATATGCTAGTGGGAATCTTCATTATATAACTTGGCTTGTATATTCCAATGATGGGCTTCCTCAAAATTGCCCTAGGTCTTCGTGAGCAAGCAAGTTGGATGCACACCCACTAGTTCTCCTTTTGAGCTTTCACATACTTATAGCTCTAAGTGCATCCATTGCATGGTAATCCCTTCTCTTTCACATTGATATCTATCGATGGGCATCTCCATAGCCCTTTGATACACCGAGTCAATGTGACCATCTCCTCCTTTTTTGTCTCACAACCTCCACCACACTCTATTCCACCTATAGTGCTATATCCATGGCTCACACTCATGTATTGTGTGAGAGATGAAAAAGGTTTGAGAAAGCAAGAGTGCAAAAACAATTACTTGGCCAATACCGGGGTTGTGCGTGATTTAAATTAGTTGTGTGGGGATGATGGAGCATAGCCAGACTATATGATTTTGTAGGGATAATTTTCCTTGGCCTTGTTATTTCGAAAGTTCATGATTACCTTGCTAGTTTGCTTGAAGTATTATTGTTTTCATGTCAATAGCAAACTATTGTTTTGAATCTTACGGATCTGAACATTCATGTCACATGAAAGAAGTTACAAAGGACAAATATGCTAGGTAGCTTTCCACATTCAAAATTCATTCTTTATCACTTCCCTACTTGAGGATGTGCAGGAGTTAAGCATGGGGATGCTTGATACGTCTCCAACGTATCTATAATTTTTGATGGTTTCATGCTATTATCTTGTCAAACTTTGGATGTTTTATATGCCTTTTATATCTTTTTTGGGACTAACTTATTAACTCAGTGCCAAGTGCTAGTTCCTGTTTTTTCCGTGTTTTTGACCCTTTTCAGAGGAGAATATTAAACTGAGTCCAAACGGAATAAAACCTCCGAAAAGATTTTTTTCGGAACAGAAGATACGCAGGGAGCGTGAGAACCAAGGCAGAGGGAACCAGGGGAGGCCACAAGCCCCCTAGAAGCAGCTAGGGGGGGCGCCTAGCAGGCTTGTGGGCCCCCTGTGGCTGCTCTTCCCTAATTCTTCCGCCTATAAATCCCCGAAAAATCCAAAACCAAGGGCAAAGGAGCCATGGGGCCCACAATCCTGCTATGCGCACCGCCCAGGCTGCGGCTAGGGGGCTTCTGGCCTCCCCCGGGACCCTTTGCCTTGGTTCTCAAGCTTCCTGCGTATCTTCTTTTCCGGAAAAAGTCTTTTCGGAGGTTTTATTCCGTTTGGACTCTGTTTGATATTCTCCTCTGAAAAAGGACAAAAACACGGAAAAAACAGGAACTGGCACTTGGCACTGAGTTAATAAGTTAGTCCCAAAAAAGATATAAAATGCATACAAAACATCCAAAGTTTGACAAGATAATAGCATGGAACCATAAAAAATTATAGATACGTTGGAGACATATCAGATGGCTTTTGCCCGAACTATGGTGCACTTGTTAGGGATAAAGCCCCTTAAGATGGCCACCGATCCATCGCCCGCCGGAAAGGAGCATAGGCGGCCCGAGTTGTACTTCGCCGCTGCAATGGATGGTGCTCGGCGATCGCGTCCGAATGCTCAAAAGATGTAATTTTAGAATGAATTTGTATTAATGTACTTGAGAAACTTATGTCTTATGAAATGAAGATTCTAAGTTTGATTATGCTTTTGTATTATTTGAATTCCCATGCTCACCGTTTTAATTTGAAAGTTACCAGTCGTCGGCTTCAGCCCCCAAATAGATGCTACTTGGGTTGTTCCAACATCCACACCACTTTATCCAATTACTTGGCACCCAAGGGTGGTAGTGTACGGGGGACGAGGCAATCAGACTATGGGGCTTTATCACTTTGACTTAGCCTTAGGGATGTTTTAATACCGGGCTCAAGACGAGCCCCCAGCCCCATTTTCGTAGTAATCAGAAAAATCCAAATATCGGAATGATTACCGCAAGATTTGCTAAGTGCAAACCCATCCGTACAACACAGAATAGCCTCTATCGAATTTAAATGATCTCAGATTGCACACAAGTTCTCGCTCATTATGACGGCCAGTTTTCGGCTTTCTCCACTCAGGTATTTCAAAACCAGGTAAGCTGGGAATACAATCGAAGTGGTTCTCCCTTTTACCCCTTAAGACGAACTAGCGGAACATAAAGGGGTAAGCACATGAGCGGGGCAATCCAACTGTAGACCCAAGACATAATTAGGAACCGATCCATATAAAGAAAAATCTTGAGAAACCGAATACATACGAAAAGAAATAGTGTCGATGTAGTGCTCGGGGCAGTGAATTTAATCCAACCCCCGGTTTAGTAGCCAGTCGCACTGTAGTGAGCGTAAAAGAGGTATGTCATGTCAGTGTCGTGCAGTAAGGAAACATGCATAAAGATAAGTAATGTAGAAGAAAAATAGTATCTATGATAGGCAAGGAATTTTTATAACTCTCTGGCACCAAGGCCGCTAAGTACAGGAAACTATGGAGTTTAAAAACTACATAACTCCAAGCAACATGATTGAGAAACGCCTCCACTGCAGCCCTTTGCGAGTGACTTGACGTAGACCTGGCTCCTAACTGCATTAACTCTCCCAATCATAAAAGGAGGGGGTTTGGTCCCCTAAAGGTTATTGCGGATGGCAAATGGGTCTTCAAGAAGATCCATGAGAAGCTGCCGAAAACGTAAAGCTTGACGCGTGGGAGTATCTTTACGATGTCCCTTCTGTGTCCGAGGAGATGTCTGGTACCATGGTGTGGCCTAGCCGAACACATGGTACTCATTCGAGGGCCCCCACGCCCGCCCATGCTATGCGTAGAATGAAGTTGTGTACGCGAGGGGCATACCTTGAGCGTGTTCGAGACGTGTTGTGGAGGGTGTACCCCTATGTACAAGTAGCTGAGGAAGACTCCGGTGGGCCTGATTGAGCTCGGGATTTCTTACCTGCCTGTGGCAACTGGTGGGCTTGTATCTTGGAGCTTCGCTGTTGTGCTCGTATTCGACCGCTAGAGCGGCCATGTGTTATTCGGTCCTGAGAGCGTTTTGTATTGCCGTTGATGATGATGACTCCTCGGGGTCCGGCATCTTGAGCTTGAGATAGACATAGTGAGGCACAACATTAAACCGGCCGAAGGTGGTGCGTCTGACAGTTCAAGGTACCCGTTGCGGAAGGGGACAATGTCGAAGATCAAATCTTCGTTGTGGAAGTTGTCGGGCGAACCAAACACTACTTCCAAAGTTATGATGCCCGAGCAGCGGGCTTCAACACCCGAATCACTCCTTTAAAGGTAGTGTTGCTTGGTTTTATTCTGGATGGATCAATACCCATCCTTTTTGCCGTATCTGAGAAATCATATTAAGGCTACTTTCTTCGTCCATGAGGAATTTGGTGAGGATCTATGATGGGATCTAAAACGAGAGCAGCCAACCATCTGTGACGGATTCTCGTCAGGTGATTCCTGCGACCGAATGTGATCGGGCAAGCCGGCCATGGATTATACTTTGGTGCTACGGGCTCTACATCGTAGACTTCCCGGAGGGCATGCTCCCGCTCCTTCTTGGGTATGTGGGTCACGTAGATCACGTTGACCATTTTTACCTCGTGAGGGAACTATTTTTGGCCCCGAGTGTTCGGGCCACGGGGTTCCTCATCATATTCGCTTCGAGGGATCCTGCCCTGGTCTTCGGTAGCCACCTCGCTCTCCTACTTGAAAACCCAACAATTACGGTTGGTGTGATTAGCTGGCTTGTCTTGGGTGTCGTGAATTGGACAAGTTCGCTCCATTATTTTTACTATTGAGTTGGTCCGTCTTTGTTCACTTTAAAGGGTTTCTTCCGATGTCCTGGTTTGGAGTTGCGGAATCCTACATTTACTGTTGTGTCCTCGGCATCGCTAGTCCGGAGGCGGCGCTTGTTCTTATTTTTCCTCGGCTTGCCATTTTCGTCCTGATCCTCAGAGATTCCAGGGTCGTCCGAGTTATGGCTGCGCTGAGCTAGCTAGTTGTCCTCACCCGCACACAAGCGGGTCATGAGGGAAGTGAGGGCGGACATGGTCCTCGGTTTGTCCTGTCCGAGTTGGCGAGCCAACCACTCGTCCCGGATGTTTTTACTAAAAGAGGCTATTGCTTTGGTGTCCATGCAGTCCACGATTTGATTTTTCTTTGTCAAGAACCGGTTCCAGAATTCTCTAGGCGATTCCCCTGCTTTTTGGACGACGTTACTTAGGTCGGAAGAATCCGGGAGCGAACATAGGTCCCATGGAAGCCCTAGGGGAGCTGTCCGGTGGACCAAAGGCTCACCCACTTTTGGAGCCGAACGGCCAGTCCGGTGCCATCAAAAAGCCTGCACTCGACATCGGGCCATTATTGCCCCCATTAATCTTCCATGTGTGGGGTACGTGCGAACCGGCGTAGACCAACCGCCAGCTCGGGGGCCCCATATAAGTGCGATGGGGAGGGATCTCCTGCCCCGACCTTCTCGCCCTTGATTCCCATTCCTGCTCACTGTTGCTGTGATGATGGCACCAGCGAAGAGGTCCCTCGCCGTCGATAGGAAGATGACAGTAAAGAGGGGAGCGGGTGTGCGACACTCGGCGACAGAAAATGGGCGTCCTCATGCGCGTGTTGCCACGCTCGAGGCGCCTCCCGAGGGACTGATGACCCACAAGTGTAGGGGATCTATCGTAGTCCTTGCGATAAGTAAGAGTGTCAAACCCAATGAGGAACAGAAGGATCTGACAAGTGGTTTTCAGCAAGGTATTCTCTGCAAGCACTGAAATTATCGGTAACGGATAGTTGTGTGATAAGATGATTCGAGGCAAGTAGCAAGTAGAAATAGTAACAAAGGTGCAGCAAAGTGTCCCAATCCCTTTCGTAGCAAGGGACAAGCCTGGACAAACTCTTATAGGAGGTAAAGCGCTCCCGAGGACACATGGGAATTTCTGTCAAGCTAGTTTTCATCATGTTCATATGATTCGCATTCGCTACTTTGATAATTTGATATGTGGGTGGACCGGCGCTTGGGTGCTGCCCTTACTTGTACAAACCTCCCACTTATGATTAACCCCTCTCGCAAGCATCCGCAACTACGAAAGAAGAATTAAGACAAAGTCTAACCATAGCATTAAACTAGTGGATCCAAATCAGCCCCTCACGAAGCAACGCATAAACTAGGGTTTAAGCTTCTGTCACTCTAGCAACCCATCATCCACTTACTACTTCCCAATGCCTTCCTCTAGGCCCAAATAATGGTGAAGTGTTATGTAGTCGACGTTCACATAACACCACTAGAGGAAAAACAACATACAATGCATCAAAATATCGAACGAATACCAAATTCACATGACTTCTTATAGCATGACTTATCCCATGTCCTCAGGAACAAAAGTGACTAGTCACAAAGCATAATAATATTCATGACCAGAGAGATATTGAATAGCATCAAGGATCTGAACATATAATCTTCCACCGAGTAATCCAACTAGCATCAACTACAAAGAGTAATTAACACTACTAGCAACCTTACAAGTACCAATCGGAGTCGTGAGACGGAGATTGGTTACAAGAGACGAACTAGGGTTTGGAGATGAGATGGTGCTGATGAAGATGTTGATGGTGATGAGTCCCCTCCGATGGGAGGAGTGTTGGTGATGACGATGGCGACGATTTCCCCCTCTGGGAGGGATGTTTCCCCGGCAGGACGACCCTGCCGGAGCTCTAGATTGATTCTTCTCAAGTTCCGCCTCGTGGCGGCGGCGATTCCTCCCGAAAGCCTCCTCTTGATTTTTTCTGGAACAAAACCCTCCTTATAGCAAAAGAGGGGAGCCAGAGGGCCAACAGGGAGCCCACAAGCCCCCTAGGCGCGACCAGGGGGTAGGTCGCGCCTAGCAGGCTTGTGGCCTCCTGGTGGCTCCCCTCTGGTACTTCTGCGGCCCAGTATTTTTTATAAATTCCAAAATAAATCCTCGTTGATTTTTACGGCTTTTGGAGTTGCGTAGAATAAGTATCTCAAACTTGCTCCTTTTTCAGGCCAGAATTCCAGCTGCCGACATTCTCCCTCTTCATGTAAACCTTGCAAAATAAGAGAGAAAAAGCATAAGTATTGTACCGTGAACTGTAATAACAGCCCATAAAGCGATAAATATCAACATGAAAGTATGATGCGAAACGGACGTATCAGGGACGCGGGCGTTCCTCGTTGGCAGCTCGTGGTGACGTCAGCATACGCGGGAGGGGTGTCATCTGAGAGCATGGTGGGTGCGGCGGACGCGGATGCAGAGGGGCTGGTAGGCAGGCACACACGTCTGGCCCCCCAAGTCGCGAGGTCACTCTGCCGATGCGGCTCGCGAGGTCATTGTGTGAGTGGAGGGCAGGCCCCACACCTAGCTCTGGCTCCCGGACTTCTTCACAGAGGAGATGGAGGATCTCGCTCCCTTGGGTGTGTGGCTGCAGCCGGACAAGTGTTGCAACGGACCCAGTTGGGTGGCGACGGAGATGTTGGGGAACGTTGCATGGGAAACAAAAAATTTCCTACGCGCACACAAGTTCTATCCATGGTGATGACCATCTACGAGATAGGAGATCGGATCCACATACCCTTGTAGACTGCTAAGCGGAAGCGTTAAAGAAGCGGTTGATGTAGTGGTACGTCTTTGCGATCCAATCAAGATCCGTGCCATGAACTTCCGATCAAGCGCCGAATGGACGACACCTCCGCGTTCAGCACACGTACGGCTCGATGACGTATCCGCCTCCTCGATCCAGCGAGCGAGGGCGGAGTAGTAGATGAGTTCTCTAGCAACACAATGGCGTAATGGCGGTTGTGGTGGTGCTATCCCCGCATGGCTACGCCTAGCGCTACCGAAACTGCAAGCAGAGGAGAAAACGATCTAGGGAGAGAGAGGGGCGCCAAGGGCTCCGTGTGTACTCTTGTGACGTCTGATACGTCTCCAACGTATCTATATTTTTTGATGGTTTCATGCTATTATCTTGTCAAACTTTGGATGTTTTGTATGCCTTTTATATCTTTTTTGGGACTAACTTATTAACTCAGTGCCAAGTGCCAGTTCCTGTTTTTTCCGTGTTTTTGACCCTTTTCAGAGGAGGATTTTAAACGGAGTCCAAACGGAGTAAAACTTCCGAAAAGATTTTTTCCCGAACAAAAGATACGCAGAAAGCTTGGGAACCAAGGCAGGGAGTCCCGAGGGAGGCCACGAGCCCTCATGGCGCGGCCAGGGGGGCCCCGCACCTCCCAGGCTTGTGGGGTCCCTGGGCCTCCCCTGCCCTAGCTCCTTTGCCTATAAATTCCCTAAAATCCCTAAAAAAAATCAGGAGATCCACGAAAATACTTTTCCGCCACCGCAAGCTTTTGTCTCCGCAAGATCCCATCTGGGGCACGTTCTGGTGCCCTGCCGGAGGGGGGATTCAGATACGGAGGGCTTCTTCATTAACACCATGACCTCTCCGATGATGCGTGAGTAGTTCACCATAGACCTACGGGTCCATAGCTAGTATCTAGATGGCTTCTTCTCTCTCTTGGATCTTCAATACAAAGTTCTCCATGATCTTCATGGAGATCTATCCGATGTAATCTTCTTTGCGGTGTGTTTGTCGAGATCCGATGAATTGTGGATTTATGATCAGATTATCTATGAATCTTATTTGAGTTTCTTCTGATCTCTTATATGCATGATTTCATATCCTTGTAATTCTCTTCGAGTTGTGGGTTTTGTTTGGCCAACTTCATCTATGATTCTTGCAATGGGAGAAGTGCTTGGTTTTGGGTTCATACCGTGCGGTGACCAAGGGGTAGCGAGGCACGCATCGTGTTGTTGCCATCAAGGGTAAAAAGATGGGGTTTTCATCATTAGTTTGAGTTTATCCCTCAACATCATGTCATCTTGCTTAAGGCGTTACTCTGTTTGTCATGAACTCAATAAACTAGATGCATGCTGGATAGCAGTCGATGTGTGGAGTAATAGTAGTAGATGTAGAAAGTATCGATCTACTTGTCTCGGACGTGATGCATATATGTATGATCATTGCCTTAGATATCGTCATGACTTTGCGCGGTTCTATCAATTGCTCGACAGTAATTTGTTCACCCACCGTAATATTTTCTATTTTGGGAGAAGCCTCTAGTGAACACTATGGCCCCCGGGTCTACTTCACACCATATTTTCAGCCTTACACTTTTACTTCTTTGCACTTTCCGCCCTCAGATCTCACTTTGCAATCAATCTTGAAGGGATTGACAACCCCTTTATAGCGTTGTGTGCAAGCTCTTTTGTGTTTGCGCAGGTACTCTGGACTTGACGCGATTCTCCTACTGGATTGATACCTTGGTTCTCAAACTGAGGGAAATACTTACTGCTCCTGTGCTGCATCACCCTTTCCTCTTCAAGGGAAAAACCAACGCAAGCCAAGTCTTCGTCAACGTGCCAATTTCTGGCGCTGTTGTTTGAGAAGTAGCAGAAGGATTTCTGGCGCCTTTGCTGGGGAAGATCAAGTGAAGAACTCATCCAAGTAAGTGTCGCAAACTCATCTCTTGCATTTACTTATTTGCCTCTCGTTTTCCTCTCCCCCACTTCTGAAAAACAAAAAATTACAAAAATATTTGCCTTTTTCGTTTGCCCTTTTCTTTTGCTTCCTTTCTGTTTGCTTGTGTGCTATGTGCCTTCAATATGCTTGCATCTTCGCTTGCTGAAAATCTAGTGATATGGATCCTCACCCACTTGCTAATCTCTTTAAGAGATCCACATATGTGGAACCAATTGCTAGTGAGTTGAGTGCACTTGACTATCTTTATGGAGTTTTGCTTGAGATGCGTGAATCTGAAAATTGTGGTGAAGAAACTTATGAAGTGATTCACGAGGGATCCTTCAATGAAAAGCATGATTGCAATGGTTTCACTATGAATTCTATTAGTGTCAATCATGCTAAAAATATGCAAAACCCTAAGCTTGGGGATGCTAGTTTTGGTATGTCCTCTACTTGTTGCAATGATCATGAATGGGGCGATGATTTTTCTTATGATCTTGAAAATTTGTTTAAGCCTCATGATGAATATGATGTTTGCAATAATATTGAAAGTGGGTTTGGAGAAGTCATGACTTTAGTTGATGATAATCCCACTATTTTTGAAGAGCGTCAACTTTGCATGCATGTGGATCATGAAAAGAATATCCTTCGTGATAGCTATATTGTGGAATTTGATTATGATTCCACATGTAATTGCTATGAGAGAGGAAAATATTGTGGTAGAAACTTTCATGTTACCAAATAACCTCTCGTTATGTTGAGATTGATATTGTCTCTTTCTTCTTCCTTGCATATGGCAACTATTGGTTGTCTTGACAATCTGTTTTCCTATAAAATGCCTATGCATGGGATGTATGTTAGACTTAGATGTGATTTTCACATGCTTTATGATGCTCTCGTTGTGCTTCAATTATTGTCTTTTGGGTGAGCATCATTGATTTATCAATGCCTAGCTAAGGGCATTAAATAATATCGCTTGTTGGGAGGCAACCCAATGAATTTATCTTTGCTTTTTTGCTTTATGTTTTGTTGCGTCCACACCATCATAATTCTGTTATGATTGTGTATTTTGTGTTTCTTTTTGTGTTTTAGCCAAGCAAAACCTTTATGACTAGTTTGGTGTTGGTTGTTTGATCCTGCTGGAAAAAGACAGAAACTTTTCGCTCATGAGATTATTTTTCATTTTTATTAATAAAGATCTTTTCAGTTGATTCTTCTTGCTGTTGGTTGATATGCCTTTTTCCCAGGCAGTCGTAATTTTTCAGAATTTTTGAGGTAACAGAAGTATACGAAGTATACAGACTGCTACAGACTGGTCTGTTTTTGACAAATTCTGTTTTTGTTGAGTTGGTTGCTTGTTTTGATGAAACTATGGATAGTATCGGGGGGTACTAGCCATGGACAAGTAATAATACAGTAATCTAACATGAATATAAATAGAAATCAAGTTTTCTACAGTACCTAAAGTGGTGGTAGTTTGTTTTCTTGTGCTAATGATATCACGAGTTTCTGTTTAAGTTTTGTGTTTTGAAGTTTTCAAGTTTTGGGTGATGTTCCCATGGACAAAGGAATAAAGAGTGGAAAGATCTCAAGCTTGGGGATGCCCAAGGCATCCCAAGCCAAATTCAAGGACACCAAAAAGGCTAAGCTTGGGGATGCCCCGGGAAGGCATCCCCTCTTTCGTCTTCAATCCATCGGTAACATTACTTGGAGCTATATTTTTATTCACCACATGATATGTGTTTTTCTTGGAGAGTCTTGTATCATAGGAGTCTTTTCTTTTTGTTGTGTCACAATCATCCTTGCTGCACACCTTTTGATAGAGACATGCACTCGTCGTGAATTTGCTAGAATACTTATTGAGCTTCGCTTATATCTTTTGAGCTAGATAATTTTTCTCTAGGTGCTTCACTTAGATCTTTTAGAGCACGGCGGTGCGTGACTTGGTAGTTGTCTTATGCTGTGAAAGTAGTCCCAAAGGTGATAGGTACCCGAAGAGGATACAAAAACTTCCATCTTCATGTGCGTTGAGTAGAAAGAGAAGTTTGATTCCTCTCAATTAGTTTTGAGACGTGGATTTGGTAATATTAAGAGTCATGTTAGTAGGGTGTTGTGAATCTATAAATACTTGTGTTGAAGTTAGTGATTCCCGTAACATGCACGTATGGTGAACCGCTATGTTTGGAAGTCTGAGCATAATTGATCTATTGATTGTCATGCTTTGTGTTGCGGTCGGGATCGCGCGATGGTTTACACCTACCAACCCTTCCCCTAGGAGTATGCGTTTAGCACTTTGTTTCGATTACTAATAAAAACTTTCACAACAAGTATGTGAGTTCTTCATGACTAATGTGAGTCCATGGTATAGATGCACTTTCACCTTGCACTATTGCTCGCCTCCCTAGTGCCGTGCAATTTTCGCCGATGCACAAACCCACCATATGCCTTCCTCAAAACAGCCACTATACCTACTTACTATGGCATTTTCATAGCCATTCCGAGATATATTGCCATGCAACTCCCACCGTTCCGTCTCATGACTTGTGTCGTCGCTCTCATATTGCCATTGCATGATCGTAAGATAGCTAGCGAGATGTTTCAACGTCATACGCCAAGCTAGATCGTTGCACATCCCGGTACACTGCCGCAGGAATTTCCCATAGAGTCATCATCGTTCTAAGCTTTGAGCTGTGAGTAAATAAAAGTGTGATGATCATCATTATTAGAGCATTGTCCCATGTGAGGAAATAAAAAAAAGAGGCCAAAGTTGCCCACATAAAAATAGAAGATCCCAAAGATCCCATATAAAAAAAGAGAGAAAAATAGAGAAGGGACAATGCTACTATCTTTTTCCACACTTGTGCCTCTCGTTTCGTCACCACCATATGCTAGTGGGAATCTTTATTATATAACTTTGCTTGTATATTCCAATGATGGGCTTCCTCAAATTGTCCTAGGTCTTCGTGAGCAAGCAAGTTGGATGCACACCCACTAGTTCTCCTTTTGAGCTTTCACATACTTATAGCTCTAGTGCATCCTTTGTATGAAATCCCTACTCATTCACATTGATATCTATTAATGGGCATCTCCATAGCCCTTTAATATGCCGAGTCAATGTGACCATCTCCTCCTTTTTGTCTCACAACCACCACCACACTCTATTCCACCTTTAGTGCTATATCCATGGCTCACGCTCATGTATTGCGTGATAGTTATAAAAGGTTTGAGAAAGTAAGAGTGCGAAAACAATTACTTGGCCAATACCGGGGTTGTGCATGATTTAAATTAGTTGTGTGAGGATGATGGAGCATAGCCAGACTATATGATTTTGTAGGGATAATTTTCTTTGGCCTTTTTATTTCGAAAGTTCATGATTACCTTGCTAGTATGCTTGAAGTATTATTGTTTTCATGTCAACAGCAAACTATTGTTTTGAATCTTACGGATGTGAACATTCATGTCACATGAAAGAAGTTACAAAGGACAACTATGCTAGGTAGCATTCCACATCAAAAATTCAGTCTTTATCACTTCCCTACTCAAGGACGAGCATGAGTTAACGCCCCCTCCTCTCTATATATAGGTGGAGGGTTGTGGGGAAAAGACCCTCCAAGCCCTAGGGCGCAGCCAAGGGGGAGGAGGTGGAATCCTAGTCCCCTTCCTTCCCTTCCATACAACGGTAGACTTTCCACCTTTCCCAACTCCATGGGCCTTGGGGGACTTGTGCGCTTGGCCCAATAAGGCCACAACGTCTCCCCTCAGCCCATGCAAACCCTTGGGACGGTGGTGGAACCCTTGGTGGACTTACGGAATCCTCCGAAAGTTTTCGAAACCTTCTAGAAGCTTCCCGGTACAATACTGGAAAAACCCAAAACTTTTCCGGTAGCCAAACTATGACTTCTCATATATAAATCTTTACCTCCGGACCATTACGAAGCTCCTCGTGATGTACGAGATTTCATCTGGGACTCCAAACAACTTTCGGTTACTACCACACATACCTCATTAATACCAAATCATCACCAAACCTCAAGTGTGTAGACCCTGCGGGTTCGAGAACTATGCAGACATGACCGAGACACTCTGCCGCCAATAACCAATAGCGGGACCTGGATGTACATATTGGCCCCTACATATTCTATGAAGATATTTATCATTCGAATCATGATGTCAAGGATTCAATCAATCCGCATACTATTCCCTTTGTCTATCGGTATGTTACTTGGTCGAGATTCGATCGTCGGTATCTCTATACCTACTTCAATCTCATTACCGGCAAGTCTCTTTACTCGTTTCATAATACAAACTCTCGTGACAAACTCCTTAGTCACATTGCTTGCAAGCTTCTTGTGATGTTGTATTATCGAGTGGGCCCTAGAGATACCTCTCCATCATACGGAGTGGAAAATCCCAGTCTCGATTCACGCCAACCTAACACACACCCTCGGAGATACCTGTAGAGCACCTTTATTGTCACCCGGTTATGTTGTGACGTTTGATACACACAAGGCATTCCTCCGATGTCCGGGATTTGATGATCTCATTGTCATAGGAACAGATACTTGACATACAGAAAACAGTAGCAATAAACTGAGATGATCACATGCTGATGGGGATTTGTACCTAGGGTAGGGCCATAGGCCTGACCTACATGTCTTACCCAAGGGCACTACATTGAAGACTTGAAGATTACAAGGAAGGCTCCAACTGACTCGCCATGATGCATGGGTCACTCGGTAGAACATCCACTCAGATATTTTCTCCCTTCACTCGACGGAAGCCTTTCACTCGGAATAATTAGAATCCAGTTGACCGCAGAAGATCAGAAGCCACTCCAGGGAGGCCAATGAGCGGGCATTCAATTCGTCATCATAAGTAACATTTATTACGAACGTTATCAGAAGCCCTTGGTTGCTCGGTCTTGATGAGGGGTAGCACACTCTATATAAGCCCCCCTCCCCTCTGGCACAAGGGTTTGGACCCCGTGTAACGCACATATTCCACACGACAAGAGCTCATAAGCACTGAGATGTAGGGCTGTTACCTCCACGAGAGGGGCCTGAACTCATACATAGTGTGTACAAACTCGCCGTAGCTAGGACTCTGCCCTCTCCTTACGTACCCTCACATCTACTGCCAGGCTCGTTCCCACAACAGTTGGCGCCCATCGTGGAGCAGGCGTCTAAGCGACTTCCGGCGAGTTTGTGATTTTTTTCTTCGTCATGTCTTCCAATGGTGATTTGTTCTTGGGCCGCGAGATCCGTCTCCGTGCACTCACCTTCATTCCCGATGACTTAGCATGGCTTCATGAGGTGCCTCTAGATGTTGAGGCGCTCCCGATCCATGGGGCGGCGCACTTTAGTGCAAGTTCCTACGACATTCTCTTTCAGCAGTCGTCGACTCCCGTGTCGATTGCTCTCGCCATTGTTCGTCGCCACAAGCGGTTCGGTCACTCGGGACTCCAGCCACGGGTGAGGCATGCGGCGGATCGCCAAGCATCGTCCCCATAGATTGCGACTATTGAGCACGCCAAATCACTTTGCAACGCGTTTGACTCGGTGTCACATCAGTCTGACGTCCCGTTCGAGTGCGAGAGCTGCGATCCTGCAGCTGAGGTTTTTATGGCGGGTTCGCTGCAAAGCCCGCCTGGTTTCGGCCGTGGCGGACACGAGGTTGGAAAACCATCGGGTGGGCATGCCCGCCAACTTCCCGGGTTTCCGGTCGACACCAACAATAGTTGTTTCCGGGTGGATCTCAGAACAACGTCGAGGTATTCTGTACTCCAATTCTGAATGTTGTAACCGTCGCGAGGATAGAAGATTCCATTCAACCGTCAAATTCAGAGGTTGGCAGAGGTTTGGAGTAGATTCGGACATTGCTTCACGATGCGCAACATCAAAATTTGGTTGTTTCTCTGTCGCTCAATAGATTACACAGTAACTCAGCCAGGGCAGACACAGTTCGGTCGGTTCATAGTCCGAAGTCACCTCTGCATCGCAGGGGTAGAGGTTACTGTGAGGATCAGTACAGAGATCAGGGGCGAAATTAGTTTGCTCCCTGTTATCACCGTGATGACCACTGTCGAGTGCATTCTCCCCCGCGGAGTGGTTCATATGTGCCCCGACACTATGATGATAGGTGACCGTTCAGCGATGAGCGAAATCCTAGGTTTGATGCGAGGAATGTGCTCGTGTAGAGGCGGATTGACAGGGACAGGGCTCACAGAGATGGTTCTGACAGAGATCATCCGAGTGGAAGTGGTGCCGTTGTCTCTGGCCCCGAGTGTTTCAGCAGAGCTATTTGATCCGCTGATATTCCCCCAACTTCAGGTTGGCGGCTGGAATAAGCAAGTTTACGGAAGAATCAAAGCCTGAAACATGGATGGATGATTACCGAGTGGCAGTGCAGATTGGTGGAGGAAAAGACAACGTTGCCTTGAAGCATTTGTCTCTGATGTTGGATGGTTCAGCCTAGGCATGGCTGAATCAGTTGGCCCCTTCTAGCATCTATTGCTGGGAGGACTTTGCTCGAGTGTTCATCAAAACTATCGAGGGCACGTGCAAACGTCCTACTCATTTGTCCGAGCTACAACATTGTGTGTATAAGCCGAGTGAAACTCTTAGAGATTACATCCAGCGTTGGACCACCCTCCATCACACGGTGGAAAACTTTTCTGAGCATCAAGGAGTCTGCCCATTCAAGGCTTGTGTCGGGTACAGGGAACTTTATCTGAAGTTCGGTCGAATAGGAGATATGTCCATGAGCAAGATGATGGAGATTGCCACTCGGTACGCCAATGGCCAAGAGGAAGATCGCCTCCGCAACGCTAAGGGTAAGGCAGTCGACAATGATGCTGGTGGTGGAAATTCCAATCGGAAGCAGAAGCGCTAAGCTGATGGTCTTGCTCTGGCAGAAGTGGCCACTCTGGCAGCACAGGGAAAGAATAAGGGGAAGCCCAAAGGGCAATCGCCCCCCCCCCCAAGAAGTCGAAGAATCAGTCGGGAACAAATGTCCTAGATTTGTCGTGTGCAATCCACACGAAGAAAGATGAGGAGGACAATTTGATATTGCCCAAGCATACCACTCGGCAATGCTGATTGCTGATTCAACAGTTCAAAGAAGCTCGTTCGAGTGAGAAAACTCCTGAAAAGGAGAATGATGAAGATAAAGATGATTTTCCATAAGTCAATGCCACTTTAATGATTTTTGCCGATGTGGAGAGCAAAAGTCGATTGAAGGTTATAAACAGAGAACTAAACATGGTTGTTCCCACCACCCCCACATACCTCAAGTGGTCTCAAACTCCCATAATATTTGACCAGTCAGATCATCCTGCTCACGTCGCTACTCCTGGTTGACAAGCTTTGGTGGTGGATCCAGTTGTGGAAGGCATTCGTCTCCGCAAGGTTATGATGGAAGGAGGAAGTGGGTTGAACATTTCGTATGCAGATACCCTCAAGGGGATGGGCATTCCAATGTCCCGACTCAACGAGAGCAATATGCAGTTCCATGGAGTCATTTCTGGGAAAAATGCCAAGTCACTCGGCTAGATAGCATTGGACATGGTGTTCAGCACTGACAAGAATTTTCGCAAGGAGAAGTTAACGTTTGAAGTTCTCGACTTCCAGAGCGCATATTATGCCATCCTTGGTCATCCAACTTATGCATGTTTCATGGCCCGCCCATGTTACGTGTATCTCAAGATGAAGATGCCTGGACCCAAGGGTGTGATCACAGTCACAGGGAATCGACAGAGGGATGAGGAGTGCTTACAACAAGGCTCCAAGATTGCCGATCAGCAGATGGCTGTGGTTGAGTTGGAAGAATACCAGAAGAACACTGATCATGCCGATCTGATGCGCTCCAAGAAGCCCGCTTATGAGACTGGTTTTCAGTCGGCAGGTGACGTGAAGAAAGTAAGCATTCACTTGACAGATCCTAATGCTGCCCCGACCAACATCTCGACGACACTCGATAGCAAATAGGTAGCCGTGGTCATCCAGTTCCTCCGTGAGAACTGAGACATCTTCGCATGGAAGACTTCTGACATGCCGGGTGTACCTAGGGAACTGGCTAAGCACTGACTGAGGGTTGACCCAAAAGCAAAGCTCGTCAAAGAGCATTTGTGTCGGATGGCAGCAGAGAAACGGAAAGTAATCGGCGAGGAGGTGGATTGACTGTTGGAGGCAAAGTTCATACGCGAAGTTTACCACTCTGAGTGGCTCACGAAAGTCATCATGGTCCCCAAGAAGGACAAGTCTCTCCGCATGTGCATCAATTTTAAACATATCAATCGGGTCTGCCCGAAAGATCCTTTTCTGCTCCCCACATCGATCAGATTGTCAACTTGACTGCGGGATGCGAGTGTTTATCTTTCCTTGATGCATACTCTGGTTACCATCAGATCTGTCTGTTTAGTCCATATGAAATAAAGACGACCTTTATCACCCCTTTCGGGTGTTTCTACTATATCACCATGCCTTTTGGTTTGAAAAATGCTGGCGCTACTTTCATGCGTATGATTCAAAAATGCTTGCTTGATAAAATGAGTCGTAATATCGAGGCTTATATGGATGATATCGTAGTCAAGTCTTGCGAAGGTTCCGACTTGCTGACTGACTTGGCAGAAACATTCGCCAATTTGAGGAAATATTATATAAAGTTGAATCTGGCTAAGTGCACCTTTGGAGTTCCTGGTGGCAAGTTACTCGGTTTTCTCGTCTCCGAATGGGGGATCGACGTCAACCCCGAGAAGATCGGCGCCATCGTCCGAATGAAAAGCCCTGAGCGTGTGCACGATGTCCAGGAGCTCACAGGCTGCCTGGCGGCGTTGAGTAAGTTATTTCTCGCCTCGGAGAGAAGGCATTGCCTTTATACTGACTCATGAAGAAGTATGATGCGTTTGAATGGTCTCCCAAGGCAGAAGCAGTGTTTGTCGAGCTAAAAGCCCTGCTTTCCACCCAATCGGTGCTTGCTACTCCACATAGCGAAGAACCCGTGCTCCTATACGTTGCAGCTACTAATCAAGTCGTTAGCACAGTTCTAACTGTCAAGCGAGAAGAAGAGGGAAAGGCTTACAAAGTCCAATGTCCAGTCTACTATATTTCTGAAGTGCTAACTCCTTTGAAGCAAAGGTACCCTCATTATCAGAAGCTCCTCTATGGTATATATTTATCAGCGAAGAAGGTGGCACACTACTTTCAAGATCGTTCAGTCTCAGTCGTTAGTGATGCTCCATTGTCTGAAATCCTCAACAACCGAGTCGCGGCTGGTCGAGTGGCCAAATGGGCCATCGAACTCCTATACTTTGATATCAAATTTGAAGCAAAGAAGGCAATAAAATCTCAAGCGCTTGCCGATTTCATGGCCGAGTGGGTAGAACAACAACAGCCGACACAAATTCACTTGGCACACTAGACCATGTTCTTTGATGTCTCTAAAATGTTGTATGGGTCTGGTGCCGGCGTGGTATTGGTATCTACAAAGGGTGACAAGCTCAGCTATGTCCTCCGGATTCACTTTGATTCCTCCAATAATGAAGCTGAATGCGAGGCACTCCTCTACGGGTTATGTATGGCCATCTCACTCAGTCTCCGGTGCCCGATGGTATACGGTGATTCAAATTTGGTGGTCAATCAAGTGGTGAAGGAGTGGGGTGTGAGGAACCCTGCCATGACTGGGTATTGCCATGCAATGAGAAAGCTTGAGAAGAAGTTTGAAGGTTTGGAACTACATCATATTCCCCGAGTGAAGAATCAAGCAGCTCACGACTTAGCCAAGATTGGATCCACTCGGAAGCATGTACCTAGCATTGTGTTTTTGGAACACTTACATACTCCTTCAGTGCAAGAAGATCCCTTCACTGAAGAGCCCCACAAGCGATAAGCACTTCCAACCCGATTGAGGTTGATGTTCCAGCAGTCATTGATTTGTTCATGGAGATTCTGGTGATTATGCCCGATTGGACGGTGCCATATATTGCATACATATTGAGGCAACAACTCCCAGAAGATGAGGTTGAGGCTTGACAGATTGTCCGCAGGTCCAAGGCGTACTGCAATGGAAGGATATCTTTATAGAGAAAGTGTAACTGGCGTAGCTCAGCAGTGCATCTATCCCGAGAAAGGTCGATTGATTCTGGAGGAAATTCACTCGGGGACTGATACGTCTCCATCGTATCTACTTTTCCAAACTCTTTTGCCCTTGTTTTGGACTCTAATTTGCATGATTTGAATGGAACTAACCTGGACTGACGCTGTTTTCAGCAGAATTGCCTTGGTGTTATTTTTGTGCAGAAATCAAAGTTCTCCAAACGTCCTGAAAATTTACGGGGAACATTTTTGGAAAATATGAAAAATACCTGCGCCAAGATCCACATGAGGGGTGGTCTAGTGGGCCACAAGCCCTGCCTCCGCCACCCCCCTGGTGGCGGTGGGCAAGCTTGTGGGGCCCACACGGCTCTACCGCCCCCAATCTCAGCTCTATAAATTCACTTTCATCCCAGAAAAAATAAAAAGAGAAGATTTCGTCGCGTTTGCGATACGGAGGCGCCGCCACAACCTGTTCTTCATCTGGAGGGCAGATCTGGAGTCCATTTAGGGCTCCGGAGAGGGGAAATCGTCGCCATCGTCATTATCAACCTTCTTCCCTCTCCAATTCCATGAAGCTCTTCGTCGTTCATGAGTAATCTATTCGTAGGCTCGCTGGGCGGTGATGAGTAGGATGAGATCTATCATGTAATCGAGTTAGTTTTGATGGGGATTGATCCCTAGTATCCACTGTGTTCTGAGATTGATGTTGCTACTACTTTGCCATGCTTAATGCTTGTCACTAGGGCCCGAGTGCCATGATTTCAGATATGAAATTATTATGTTGTCACCAATATATGTGTGTTTTAGATCCGATCTTGCAAGTTGTAGTTACCTACTATGTGTTATGATCCGACAACCCCGGATTGACAATAACCGGAACCACTCCCGGTGATGACCATAGTTTGAGGAGTTCATGTGTTCACCAAGTGCTAATGCATTGGTCCGTTTCTTTATTAAAAGGAGAACCTTAATATCCTGTAGTTTCCTTTTGGACCCCGCTGCCACGGGAGGGATGGACAATAGATGTCATGCAAGTTATTTTCCCTAAGCATGTATGACGACACACGGAATGCATGCCTACATCACATTGACGAACGGGAGCTAGCCACATATCTCTCCGTGTTATAATTGTTGCATGATGAATATCATCTAAACAAATCACCGACCCATTGCCTATCAGTTTGTCCTACTGCTGTTGTTACTTGTCTTGCTCTGCTGCTGTTACTTGTCTTGCTCTGCTGCTATTGTTGCTACTACCGTCGCTTGCTACTGTTGCTACTTGCTACTGCTGTCACTACTGCTGCTCCTTGCCACTGCCGTTACTCGTTACTTTGTTGTTACTACTTTTCTTGCAGATACTTATCTTTCAGGTGCATTTGAATCAAAAAAATCAACTGCTAATACTCGAGAGTATTCTCTCACCTCCTCCCTGGCGAATCAACAAATTTGGGTCGAATACTCTACCCTCGAAAACTGCTGCGAACCCACGCGCTGGTGGGCCATCAACAACATTCTTCTAGTTTCGTTGCCGGCGAGTGCTAGCAGCATTCTTCTGGTGCTGTTGCAAGGGAAGGTTTGTCACAGAATCAACATTCGTCTAGCTATTGCCAGAGAGTGTCAGTCATCATTTTTCTGGCGCCGTTGCCGGGGAGGTATTGCTATATTCTCTAAGTCACTTGGGATTTATATCTACTGATCACTATGAAGAATCTGAAGGATCCAAAAACCAAAGTCTTGTCCTCAACTACGAGGGGAGGTAAGGAATTGCCATCTAGCTCTACACTTGATTCACCTTCAGTTATGAGTAAGTTTGCGACATCACCTCCTGCTAGAAATCTTGATATGTCGCCTGTGCTTGATGATGCTTATGATGCTTCTGCTAGAGATGCTATGCTTGATACTATGCCTGATACTGCTTTGCCTAATACTGCTAGAGATGCTATGCTTGATACTGCTTTTCCTGATGATGCTAGAGATGCTATTTTGCCTGATGATGCTATGCTTGATACTGCTAGAGATGCTACTTTGCCTGATGTTCCACTAGGGGTGTTCCTTGATGCTCATATTGCTAGAGTTACTGCCAATGCTCGTGATGCTTCTGAAACTGCCGATACTATTGAGATAGAACCTGCTTTTGCTCCTGTTAGATCTAGCTCTCCTAGATATGAATTGCCTGATATACGTGAGGGTTACGTTATGGAGGGAGAGATAGCTGAGGATTTTCTTACGTGTAAGGATGCCTATGATGCTGAGAAATTACTTCTCAAGTGGAAGGAAAAATCTCTGAAAGCTAGGATGAAATACGACCCGAAGTTTTCCACTTCACCTATCTTTATCACCGATAAGGATTATGAATTCTCTATCGATCCTGAGATAATATCTCTAGTCGAATCTGATCCTTTTCACAGTTATGAGTCTGAGACGGTCATAGCCCATATTGCCAAACTACACGATATACCAACTCTTTTCACTAATGAGGAGAAGATCCGCCACTACTATATCCTTAAGTTGTTTCCTTTCTCTCTAAAGGATAACGCTAAAGCATGGTTCACCTCTCTTGCTCCTGGATGTGTGAGTGGTCCCCAGGATATGGTCTATTACTTCTGTGAGAAATATTTCCCTGCCCATAAGAAGCAAGCTGCCTTGCAGGAAATATACAACTTTACTCAACTCCAAGAAGAGAGTCTTCCACAAGCTTGGGGGAGGCTCGTCCAGCTACAGAATGCTTTGCCTGATCACCCTCTTAAGAAGAACGAGATACTTGATATCCTCTATAAAGGACTTACGATGCCTCTAGAGACCATCTGGATAGTTGTGCCGGTTGTGTTTTTAGGGAACGAACTGTAGAACAAGCTGAGACTCTACTGAATAACATCTTGATCAACGATAATGCTTGGACTATTCCCGAACCACCTCCTCAGCCAACTCCTAAGAAAAGTGGTATTCTATTCCTTAGTCCTGAAGATATGCAAGAAGCCAAGAAATCTATGCAAGAGAAAGGCATTAGATCTGAAGATGTCAAAAATCTACCACCTATCGAAGAGATCCATGGTCTCGATAACCCGATACAGGTAGTGGAAGTAAGTTCTCTGCGTAGGTTTGATGAGAGTGATATTCCTTTTGATAAACCTGCTAGCCTATGCTTTGATGAATTTGACAACTTTGTTGCCAAACAACAGAGTTTCAATGATTATGTTAGCACGCACTTGGAAAAAGTACTCGTATGCTTAGCCATTTAAGTGCTTGTGTAGACAGAAATGTCAATGATCTGAAGCTTCTGAGTAAACATGCCTCTATGATTACTACTCAGGTAGAACAAGTACTTAAAGCTCAGAATGACCTGCTCAATGAACTAAATGACAACTCTGTCAGAGTCATTACTAGAGGAGGCAAAATTACTCAGGAACCTTTGTATCCTGAAGGCCATCCTAAGAGAATTGATCAAGATTATCAAGGAATCAATGTTGATACACCCAGTCATCCTAAGGAGAAGAAGAAGGGTGATAGAAACCTACATGCTAGTTCACCAAATACTGTCACACCTGAAGAACCTAATGATATTTCTGCGCCTGATGCAGAAACACAATCTGGTGATGAACATGAACCTGGTGACAATATGGACAGTGATGTTCCTAATGATGCTCAACCTAGCAATAATGAGGATGTGGAGATTGAACCTACGGTTAATCCGGATAACCCACAACCTAGGAGATACGATAAGAATGACTTCACTGCTAGGAAGCATGGTAAGGAAAGGGAGCCATGGGTTCAGAAATCTATGCCCTTTCCTCCTAAGCCATCCAAGAAAAAGGATGATAAAGATTTTGAGCGCTTCCTTGAGATGATAAGACCCGTCTTTCTGCAGATGCGGTTAACTGATATGCTCAAAATGTCTCTGTATGCCAAGTATATGAAAGATATCGTGAGTAATAAACGGAAGATACCAGATCTGGAGATCTCCACCATGCTTGCCAACTACACTTTCAAAGGTGGAACTCCTAAGAAACTTGGTGATCCCGGAGTACCCACTATACCTTGTTCCACTAAAGGAAACTACTTAAGAACTGCCTTATGTGACCTTAGAGCAGGTGTTAGTGTTATGCTGCTCTCTCTTTATAGTAGACTTGAGTTGGATAAGTTGACACCCACTGAAATTTCTCTGCAAATGGCCGACAAATCAACTGCTTTCCCTATCGGCATTTGCGAGGATGTACCTGTTGTGGTTGCTAACACCACTATCTTAACAGTCTTTGTTATCTTGGATATTCCGAGGACGATGCCATGGTTGTCATCCTCGAAAGACCCTTTTTAAACACTGCAGGGGCTGTTATAGATTGCAACAAAGGCAATGTCACTTTCCATGTCAACGGTAATGAGCATACAGTGCACTTTCCGAAGAAACGATATCAAGTACATTGCATCAATGCTATCGAAAAAACTTCATCGATTCTTATTGGGAGCTTTGAATGCCCTATTCCTCGTGTCAAGATGAAGTATGATTTGCTTGTTGGGGAGATACATATCCCCATTTAGGTGACTTAGTGGCTATTCGAAAATTCTCCGTTCTCCCTTCCGATTCGAGAAGGTTTTGTCATGAGGACTTGATCAACCCCATTGACGGATTTCTTTCGATGACCATGAAATGGATGAATCAAAGAGTCACATACCTCTGTTTTGAGCTTTCATTTTCTGTTGTTTAGAAGAAAAATGATGGACTTAGTTTAGTTTTCCTGTTTTCTATTTTAGCGACCAAGAGAAAAATACGTCGAAAATAAAAGTTCTCCGATGGTCCTGAAAATTTAGTATGATTTTTTCTAGAATTTTTGAAAATTACTAGGCCTGAGAGCTGGCCTGGGGGCCAGACCAGTGGGCCACAAGCCCTGGCACCGCCACCCCCTGGTGGCGGAGGACAAGCTTGTGGGGCCCACAGGGACCCCCTCCACTCATTCCAGCTCCCAGCCTCTTCTTCCACCTCCAGAAAAAATTGTTTCGCAGCTCAAACCCGTGTTCTTGCTCATTTGGCTTTGATTTTCGATCTCCTTGCTCAAAGCACCATTCTCCGAACCGTTTTGGGGAAATTACTCCTTGGTAAGTGACTCCTCCATTGGTCCAACTAGTTTTTGCTCTAGTGCATTATCCTTCGTGTATTCTTGCTACCTTGGTGACCCTGTTCTTGAGCTAGAAAGGTTGATTTTAGCTGGTCCCAAGTAGTTTTAGCGCGTGATACGGTCTCTAGGCACTAGTAGGAGTAATTGCTACAAGGTATGGTTGGTCTTCATTCACTTTTCTCTTGAACTTCAAAAATTTCAGCAAAAGGAAATTATGTTCAGGAGGAAGTTTCATGGTGGTTCCTCAAGTAAGAAGGGTCCCCGTCTTTATTTTCAGGAGCCCGAACCTTTTCAACTAAAGGACGCACCGGTGCAACCATGTGAATGGCCTTCCGATGAGTTTATGATCGAAGCAAGTTTCAAGGATGAGTTTGATACACTTGCCCGCAATGCCGGGTTAGAAAAATTCCTCTCAGATAAATGTGAACAGTATGCTATGCTCACTGCCTCTTTCGTGCGTAGATTCAAATTTTCATTTGGCCGTGGCTCATCCATACTGTTTGATCTGTACGATAAATCCTATACCATGAATATGGAGGATTTCAATAGGATTTGCAAGATACCCGATGGGGGTAGTATTAATGATCCTTCTAAATCTTCGGTCAGAGACTTTGTCTCGAGTATAACTGTTGGGGAAACCAGAGATACCACGCAAGACACCATAGGAAGCATCCATTTCCCTGCCTTGCACTACTTTGCCCTCTTCATAGGTAGGTGCATTAACGGCAAGTGTGCACATTGTCACCTATGCGCTTCTGACCTTAGTATCCTTAAGAGCGCAGTAATAGCTGACATGAGCTTCAATATGGGAGCTATAATAGCAAGGAGGCTGAATAAAAATGCCAGTGAGGGGGATTTCTTTGGTGGAGTTTATGCTAAACGCTTAGCAAATTTTCTTGGAATATCTATCCGTTCAGAAGACCCTCCTCTCCATGCAGCCTACCTTGATCGTGTCGCTCTAACACACTACCAGGTCCTTGAGAGAGATCATGGATCCCTCCTATACCGCTTGATATTTAACCGGTAGCGTGTTTTCCATATTACCCTTCCTGCTCCTGCTTTCTTTGACTTTCAGGTAAAATGAAGATACTACATAACCATAGGAGAGGCAGAGGAGTATGAGAGGGAGGCGACGGCTGCTCGACTTCGCGAGACAACTATTCAGGCAGTGGCTGCAGCACTCCCGTATAACACCCATTATGATTTTGGGTTTCGTCAGGACCATCCATGGGAGTAGACCAAGCTAGGCCAAAAGCCTAAGCTTGGGGGAGTACGTGTTCTCACCGACTTTACATTCTTGCTTATGCTTTCACTTTGTTAGCTAGTGTTTACACTTTGCCACTGTATTATCCATGCTAGTTTATTTTTGTTTTCTTGTTTTCTTGTTTTGTGTCCTTTTGAGAAAACCCAAAAAGATTTTGCTTTCTTCTTTTTCTTGTTGGGAGCTTTCCCGTGTAAATAGTTTTATTTTTCTTTGGGTCAAGGTAGAAGATATTGGTTACAATGTTTAGTGGCTCTTGCATGCATACCTGTTTAGCTTTCAAAGAGCCATATTACTTTGTCTTCTCCTTTGTGTTTGCCTACTGATTCAGCTTAGTCCAATGCACGAGCACTCTTATTATTGTTCACATCGTTCGATCGTGCAAGTGAAAGGCAATAATGATGATATATGATGAAGTGACTGAGACTGAAAAGCTGGTATGAACTCTATCTATTTTGCTTTTGTAAATATGACTAGCTTGTCGATCCAGATTCAGCTTTGTTGTGAGAGAACCATGTTTGCAATGACAACTTAGAGATCATAGTTTCTGATGCCATGCTTATTTAGCTGAGAGCTTATAATGATTTGTCTTGATTGCCAACATAGATTTTGAGATGACTATGATGTGGTATGATAGGATGGTATTCTCCTTTGACTTGGCAAGTTGTCCTTCATTCACCACGGGCAAATACATATTTTTCAACTCTTACAAGATTCAAACAATAAAGTCAGTCGACCAGAGATATCAAAGCACTCGGTGAAATATCAAAGCATTCGACAAGCATACATCTTACCAGGTTTGGTGATGGGTTCTCAGCAGAGTAAGGAAAGATTCGCTTGGCTCCCAGAGGGTTGTCACAGGCTCTGGTGATGCTTCTGAGCTACTGAGCCAGGTCTCCTCCAGGACTTCCTCTAGGTGTGTGTTGGGGAACGTTGCATGGGAAACAAAAAATTTCCTACGCACACGAAGACCTATCATGGTGATGTCTATCTACGAGAGGACATTTGGATCTACGTACCCTTGTAGATCGCACAACAGGAAGCGTTAAGAAACACAGTTGATGTAGTGGAACGTCTTCACGTCCCTCGAACCGTCCCACGAACCGTCCCTCGATCCGTCCCACGATCCATTCCGATCAAGCGCCGAACGGACGTCACCTCCGCGTTCAGCACACGCACAACTCGACGATGATCTCGGCCTTCTTGATCCAGCAAGAAAGACGGAGAACTAGATGAGTTCTCCGGCAGCGTGACGGTGCTCCAGTGGTGGTGATGATCTACTCCTCCAAGGCTCCGCCCGACCTCCGCAGAAATCCAATCTAGAGGTAAAACTATGTGGTCTAGGGTTGAGTTGCACGTGACAAAAGTTGTCTCAAATCTGCCCTAAAACTCCACTATATATAGGAGGGAGGGGGAGGGCTAGACTTTAGGGACAAGCCCTCAAGGTGTGCCGGCCAAGGGGAGGAGGAGGACTCCTCCTCCAATTCGGTTTGGGAAGGAGGAGTCCTCCTCTTCCTTCCCACCTCCCTCTTTTCCCTTTTCCTTTTATTTTCCTTTGGTATTTTCTTATGTGGCGCCATGGGCCCCTTGGGCTGACTCCACCAGCCCACTAAGGACTTGTGGCACCACCCTAGTGCCTTGGGCTCACTCTCGGGTGGGTGGGCCCCGCCTGGTGAACTCCTGGAACCCATTCGTCACTCCCGGTACACTACTGGAATTGCCCGAAACTTTCCGGTGACCAAATAAAACCATCCTATATATAAATCTTCGTTTCCGGACCATTCCGGAAACCCTCGTGACATTCGTGATCTCATCCGGGACTCCGAACAACATTCCGTAACCACACAGATAACTCAACTATACTAAAACATCATCGAACCTTAAGTGTGCAGACCCTGCGGGTTCGAGAACTATGCAAACATGCCCCGAGGCACTCCTCGGTCAATATCCAATAGCGGGACCTGGATGGCCATATTGGATCCTACATATTCTCCGAAGATCTTATCGGTTGAACCTCAGTGTCAAGGATTCATATAATCCCGTATGTCATTTCCTTTGTCCTTCGGTATGTTACTTGCCCGAGATTTGATCGTTGGTATACGCATACCTATTTCAATCTTGTTACCGGCAAGTCTCTTTACTCGTTCTGTAATACAAGATCCCGTGACTTACACTTAGTCACATTGCTTGCAAGGCTTGTGTGTGATGTTGTATTACCGAGTGGGCCCCGAGATACCTCTCCGTCACATGGAGTGAAAAATCCTAGTCTTGATCCATACTAACTCAACGGACACCTTTGGAGATACCTGTAGAGCACCTTTCTAGTCACCCAGTTACGTTGCGATGTTTGATGCACACAAGGTATTCCTCCGGTGCCAGTGAGTTATTTGATCTCATGGTCATAGGAACAAATACTTGACACACAGAAAACAATAGCAAGAAAACGACACGATCAATATGCTATGTTCATAGTTTGGGTCTAGTCCATCACATGATTCTCCTAATGATGTGGTCCAGTTATCAAGTGACAACACTTGCATATAGTCAGAAAACCTTGACTATCATTGATCAACTGGCTAGCCCACTAGAGGCTTGCTAGGGACATTGTTTTGTCTATGTATCCACACATGTATCTATGTTTTCATTCAATACAATAATAACATGGATAATAAACGATTATCTTTAAACAGGAAATATAATAATAACTATTTATCATTGCCTCTAGGGCATATTTCCAACAGTCCCCCACTTGCACTAGAGTCAATAATCTAGTCCTCACATCGCCATGCGATTTACATTGTAATAAATCTAACACCCATACAGTTCTGGTGTTGATCATGTTTTGCCCGTGGAAGAGGTTTAGTCAGCGGGTCTGCTATATTCAGATATGTGTCCACTTTGCAAATATTCACGTCCTCTCCTTCGACGTAGTCGCGGATGAGGTTGAAGCGTCATTTGATGTGTCTGGTCTTTTTGTGAAACCTTGGATCCTTTGCTAAGGCAATGTCACCAGTGTTGTCACATAACAGAGTTATTGGATTTAGTGCGCTTGGCACAACTCCAAGTTTTGTCATGAACTTATTCATCCACACACCCTCCTTTGCTGCCTCCGAGGCAGCCATGTACTCCGCTTCACATGTAGAATATGCTACGACGCTTTGCTTGGAACTGCACCATCTTACCTTACCCCCATTAAGAATAAATATGTATCCGGTATGCAACTTAGAGTCATCTAGATCGGTGTCAAAACTTGCGTCGACGTAACCTTTTACGACGAGCTCTTTGTCACCTGAATAAACGAGAAACATTTCCTTAGTCCTTTTCAGGTACTTCAGAATATTCTTGACCGCCGTCCAGTGATCCATTCATGGATTACTCCGAAACCTGCCTGCCATGCTTATGGCCAAGCTGACGTCTGGTCTAGTGCACAGCATTGCATACATGATAGAACCTACGGCTGAAGCGTACGGGACGGAACTCATTTGTTCTCTATCTTCCACAGTTGCTGGGCACTGAGTCTTACTCAATTTTATACCTTGTAACACTGGCAAGAACCCTTTCTTGGACAGATCCATTTTGAACTTCTTCAAAACTTTATCAAGGTATGTGCTTTGTGAAAGTCCTATCAGGCATCTCAATCATTCCCTATAGATCTTAATGCCTAGAATGTAAGCAACTTCTCCTAGGTCCTTCATAGAGAAACTTTTATTCAAGTAATCCTTTATGCTCTCCAAAAACTCCATGTTGTTTCCAATCAGCAATATGTCATCCACATATAATATTAGAAACGCCACAAAGCTCCCACTCACTTTCTTGTAAATACAAGATTCTCCAACCACTTGTATAAACACAAATGCTTTGATCACCTCATCAAAGCGTTTATTACAACTCCGAGATGCTTGCACCAGTCCATAAATGGATCACTGGAGCTTGCACACTTTGTTAGCATTCTTTGGATCGACAAAACCTTCGGGTTGCATCATATACAACTCTTCCTTAAGAAAACCGTTAAGGAACACCATTTTGACATCCATCTGCCAGATTTCATAATTGAAAAATCTAGCTATTGCTAACATGATTCGGACGAACTTAAGAATCTCTACCGGCGAGAACGTCTCATCGTAGTCAACTCCTTGAACTTGTGAAAAACCCTTTGCCACAAGTCGAGCTTTATAAACGGTCACATTACCGTCTGCGCCTGTCTTCTTCTTAAAGATCCATTTGTTCTGAATAGCCTTGCGGCCTTTAGGTAGTACCTCCAAAGTCCATACTTTGTTCTAGTACATAGGTCCTATCTCGGACTTCATGGCCTCCAGCCATTTGTTGGAATCCGGGCCCATCATTTCTTCTTCATAATTCGTAGGTTCATTGTTGTTTAACAACATAATTGATAAGACAGGATTATCGTACCACTCAGGAGCAGTACGTGATCTTGTCGACCTGCGAGGTCGATAGGAACTTGATCCAAAGTTTCATGATCATCATCATCAACTTCCTCATCAACTGGCATCGCCGCAACAGGCGTTTCCCCTTGCCCTGCGCCACCATCTAGAGGGATTAGAGGTTTGACAACCTCATCAAGTTCTATCTTCCTCCCACTCAATTCTATCGAGAGAAAGACCTTCTCGAGAAAAGCTCCGTTTTTAGAAACAAACACTTTGCCCTCGGATTTGAGATAGAAGGTATACCCAACTGTCTCTTTTGGGTAACCTATGAAGATGCACTTTTGCGCTTTGGGTTTCAGCTTTTCAGGCTGAAGCTTTTTGACATAAGCATCACATCCCCAAACTTTAAGAAACGACAACTTTGGTCTTTTGCCATACCACAGTTCGTATGGTGTCGTCTCACCGGATTTGGTGGTGCCCTATTTAAGTGAATGCAGCTGTCTCTAATGCATAACCCCAAAACGATAACGACAAATCGGTAAGAGACATCATAGATCGCACAATCTCTAATAAAGTACGATTACGACGTTCGGACACACCATTACACTGTGGTGTTCCAAGCGGTGTCAACTGTGAAACAATTCCACATTGTCTTAAGTGAGCACCAAACTTGAAACTCTGATATTCACCCCCACGATCAGACCGTAGGAACTTCATCTTCTTGTTATGATGATTTTCAACTTCACTCTAAAATTGCTTGAACTTCTCAAACATTTCAGACTTGTGCTTCATCAAGTAGACATAACCATATCTAATCAAATAGTCACTGAAGGTGAGAAAATAACGATATCCTCTGCGCGCCTCCACGCTCATCGGATCGCACACATCGGTATTTATGATTTCCATCAAGTCACTTGCACGCTCCATTGTTCCGAAGAACGGAGTCTTAGTCATCTTGCCCATGAGGCATGGTTCGCACGTGTCAAGTGAATCAAAGTCAAGTGACTCCAAAAGTCCATCGGAATGGAGTTTCTTCATGCGCTTTACACCAATATGACCTAAGCGGTAGTGCCACAAAAACATGGCGCTATCATTGTTAACTCTAAATCTTTTGGTCTCGATGTTATGTATATGTGTATCATCGCTATCAAGATTCAATATGAACAATCCTCTCACATTGGGTGCATGACCATAACAGATATTACTCATAGAAATAGAACAGCCATTATTCTCTGACTTAAACGAGTAACCGTCTCGCAATAAACAAGATCTGGATATAATGTTCATGCTTAACGTGGGCACTAAATAACAATTATTTAAGTTCATAACTAATCCTGATGGTAACTGAAGTGAAACTGTGCCGACGGCGATTGCATCCACCTTGGAACCATTTCCCACATGCATCGTCACTTCATCTTTCGCCAACCTTCGCTTATTCCGCAATTCCTATTTTGAGTTGCAAATATGAGCAACAGAACCGGTATCGAATACCCAGGCACTACTACGAGATTGGTTAAGTACACATCAATAACATGTATATCGAATATACCTAATTTCTCCTTGGCTGCCTTCTTATCAGCCAGATACTTGGGGTAGTTGCGCTTCTAGTGACCCAGTCCCTTGCAATAATAACACTCCGTTTCAAGATTAGGTCCAGCCTTGAGTTTCTTCATCGGATTGGCAACATGCTTGCCGCTCTTCTTTGAATTACCCTTCTTGCCTTTGCCATTTCTCTTGAAACTAGTGGTCTTATTCACCATCAACACTTGATGCTCTTTACGGAGTTCTGACTCTGCGACTTTCAACATCGCGAATAACTCGCCGGGTGACTTGTTCATCCCTTGCATGTTACAGTTCAACACAAAGCTCTTGTAGCTTGGTGGTAGTGATTGAAGAATTCTGTCAGTAATAGCCTGTTGTGGGAGTTCAATCCCCAGCTCAGCTAGACGGTTTGAGTACCCACACATTTTGAGCACATGTTCACTGACAAACGAATTATCCTCCATCTTGCAAGCATAGAATTTATCGGAGGTCTCATACCTCTTGATCCGGGCGTTCTTCTGAAAGATAAACTTCAACTCCTGGAACATCTCTAATGCTCCATGACGCTCAAAGCGACGTTGAAGTCCCGGCTCTAAGCCATACAAGACTGCACATTGAACTACTGAGTAGTCCTCCTTGCGTTTTAACCAAGCGTTCTTAACATCTTGGTCAGCCGCAGTGGGTGGTTCATCTCCTAGCGCAGCATTAAGGACATATTCCTTCTTCCCAGCTTGCAGGAGCAACTTAAGATTACGAGCCCAGTCTACAAAGTTGCTTCCTGATATGTCTCCAACGTATCTATAATTTTTGATGGTTCCATGCTATTAATTATCAACTTGGGATGTCTTATATGCATTTATATGCCATTTTATATCATTTTTTGGACTAACCTATTAACTCAGTGCCTAGTGCCAGTTTCTGTTTTTTCTGTGTTTTTGACCTTTTTCAAAAAACAATCTTAAACGGAGTCCAAACGAAATAAAACCTGCGGGATGATTTTTTCCATAACACAAGATACACAGAGGACTTGACAACCAAGGCAGGAGGTCTCATGGGAGGTCACGAGCCCCCTAGGTGCGCCCTAGGGAGGGGCGCCTAGCAGGCTCGTGGGTCCCCCGTGGCTCCTTTGCCCTACCTCTTTTGCTTATAAATTCTCTAAAATCCCGAAACCAAAGGAGAGAGCCACGAAAGTACTTTTCCGCCGCCGCAAGCTTCTGTCTCCGCAAGATCCCATCTGGGCACGTTCTGGTGCCCTGTCGGAGGGGGGATTCGTATACGGAGGGCTTCTTCATCAACACCATGGCCTCTCCGATGATGCGTGAGTAGTTCACCATAGACTTACAGGTCCATAGCTAGTAACTAGATGGCTTCTTCTCTCTCTTGGATCTTCAATACAAAGTTCTCCATGATCTTCATGGAGATCTATCCGATGTAATCTTCTTTTGTGGCGTGTTTGTCGAGATCCGATGAATTCTGGATTTATGATCGGATTATCTATGAATCTTATTTGAGTTTCTTCTGATCTCTCTTATGCATGATTTCATATCCTTGTAATTCTCTTCGAGTTGTGGGTTTTCTTTGGCCAACTAGATCTATGATTCTTGCAATGGGAGAAGTGCTTGGTTTTGGGTTCATACCGTGCGGTGACCTCACCCAGTGACAGAAGGGGTAGCGAGGCACGCATCATGTTGTTGCCATCAAGGGTAAAAAGATGGGGTTTTCATCATTGGTTTGAGTTTATCCCTATACATCATGTCATCTTACTTCAGGCGTTACTCTGTTCGTCATGAACTTAATACACTAGATGCATGCTGGATAGCAGTCGATGTGTGGAGTAATAGTAGTAGATGCAGAAAGTATCGGTCTACTTGTCTCGGACGTGATGCCTATATGTATGATCATTGCCTTAGATATCGTCATGAATTTGCGTGTTTCTATCAATTGCTCGACAGTAATTTGTTCACCCACTGTGATATTTGCTATTTTGAGAGAAGCCTCTAGTGAACACTATGTCCCCCGGGTCTACTCCACACCATATTTTCAGCCTACTTCGTTGCACTTTCCGCCTTCGGATCTCACTTTGCAATCAATCTTGAAGGGATTGATAACCCCTTTAAAGCGTTGGGTGCAAGCTCTTCTGTGTTTGTGCAGGTACTCTGGACTTGACGAGATACTCCTACTGGATTGATACCTTGGTTCTCAAACTGAGGGAAATACTTACTGCTCCTGTGCTGCATCACCCTTTCCTCTTCAAGGGAAAAACCAACACAAGCTCAAGAGACGACAGAAGGATCTTTGGCACCACTGTCGGGGAAGGACTTTTGTTGCCGTAGGAGGAACCATGCAGACATGACCGAGACACCCCTTCGGCTAATAACCAACAGTGGGATCTGGATACCCATGTTGGCTCCCACATGCTCCACGATGATCTCATCGGATGAACCACGATGTCCAGGTTTCACTCAATCCCGTATGCAATTCCCTTTGTCTACCAGTATGATACTTGGCCCAGATTCGATCGTCGGTATGCCTATACCTTGTTCAATCTCGTTACCGGCAACTCTCTTTACTCATTCCGTAACACATGATCTTCTGGCTAACTCCTTAGTCACATTGAGCTCATTATGATGATGTTTTACCGAGTGGGCCGAGAGATACCTCTCTGTCACAGGAGTGACAAATCCCAGTCTTGATTCGTACCAAACAAATAGACACTTTTGGAGATACCTGTAGTGCACCTTTATAATCACTCAGTTACGTTGTGTCGTTTGATACACCCAAAGCGTTCCTACCGTATCCGGGAGTTGCACAATCTCATGGTCTAAGAAAATGATACTTGACATTACAAAAGCTCTAGCAGACAAACTACACGATCTTGTGTTATGCTTAGGATTGGGTCTTGTCCATCACATCATTCTCCTAATGATGTGATGCCGTTATCAATGACATCCAACGTCCATGGCCAGGAAACCATAACCATCTATTGATCAACGAGCTAGTCAACTAGAGGCTCACTAGGGACATCTTGTGGTCTATGTATTCACACATGTATTACGGTTTCCGATTAATACAATTATAGAACGAACAATAGACAATTATCATGAACAAGGAAATATAATAATAACTATTTTATTATTGCCTCTAGGGCATATTTCCAACAGTCTCCCACTTGCACTAGAGTCAATAATCTAGTTACATTGTGATGAATCAAACACCCATAGAGTTCTGGTGCTGATCATGTTTCGCTCGTGGAAGAGGTTTAGTCAAGGGATCTGTGACATTCAGATATGTATGTACTTCACAAATATCTATATCTCCATCCTGGATGTATCCACGAATGGAGTTGAAGAGGCTCTTGACGTGCTTCGTCTTTCTTGTGAAACCTGGGCTCATTGGCAATGGAAATAGCTCCAGTGTTGTCACAGAAGAGAGTCATCGGGACCAGCACACTGGGAATCACTCCTAGGTCGGTGATGAACTCCTTCATCCAGACTCCTTCCTGCGCTGCTTCCGAAGCAGCTATGTACTCCGCTTCACATGTAGATGCAACCACGACACTTTGCTTGCAACTGCACCAGCTGACTGCCCCACCATTCAAATATACACGTATCCGGTTTGTGACTTGGAGTCATCCAGATCTGTGTCGAAGCTACCATCGACGTAACCCTTTACGACGAGCTCTTCGGCACTTCCATATACGAGAAACATATCTTTAGTCCTTTTCAGGTACATTAGGATATTCTTGACCGTTGTCCAGTGATCCACTCCTTGATCACTTTGGCACCTCACTACCGAACTTATGGCAAGGTTCACGTCAGGTGTGGTACACAGCATGGCATACATAATAGAGCCTATGGCTGAAGCATAGGGGACGGTGCTCATCTTTTCTCTATCTTTTGTCGTGGTTGGGCATTGAGCTATGCTCAATCTCACACCTTGCAATACAGGCAAGAACCCCTTCTTGGACTTATCCATATAGAACTTCTTCAATATCTTGTCAAGGTATGTGCTTTGTGAAAGACCAATGAGGCATCTTGATCTATCTCTATAGAGCTTGATGCCTAATATGTAAGAAGCTTCTCCAAGGTCCTTCATTGAAAAACACTTATTCAGATAGGCCTTTATGCTTTCCAAAAGTTATATATCATTTCCCATCAACAATGTGTCATCCACATATAATATGAGAATGCTACAGAGCTCACACTCACTTTCTTATAAATACATGCTTCTCCATAAGTTTGTACAAGCCCAAACGCTTTGATCACCTCATCAAAGCGAATGTTCCAACTCCGAGATGCTTGCACCAGCCCATAGATGGACCGTTGGATCTTGCATACCTTCTCAACATTTTTAGGATCGACAAAACCTTCCGGCTGTATCATATACAGTTCTTCCTTAAGAAAGCCGTTAAGAAATGTCGTTTTGACGTCCATTTGCCAGATCTCATAATCATAAAATGTGGCAACTTGTAACATGATTTGGACGGACTTCAGCATCGCTACGGGTGAGAAAGTCTCACCATAGTCAATTCCTTGAACTTGTCGATAATCCTTAGTGACAAGTCAAGCCTTATAGATGGTCACATTACCATCCGCGTCAGTCTTCTTCTTAAAGATCCATTTATTTTCTATGGCTCGCCGATCATCGGGCAAGTCCACCAAAGTCCATACTTTGTTCTCATACATGGATCCTATCTCGGATTTCACGGCTTCAAGCCATTTGTTGGAATCCAGACCCGTCATCGCTTCTTCATAGTTTGAAGGTTCGTTGTTGTCCAACAACATGATTTCTAGGACACGGTTGCCGAACTACTCTGGTGCAGAACATGTCCTCATGGACCTACAAAGTTTAGTAGTAACTTGATACGAAGTTTCATGATCATCATCATTAACTTCCTCCCTAGCCATTGCAGGCACCCCATAAACATTTTCCTGAGGTGTGCTACTCTGTGGTTCGAGAGGGGTAAAAATTACCTCATCACGTTCTACTTTCCTCCCACTCACTTCTTTCGAGAGGAACTCTTTCTCTAGAAAGGATCCATTCTTGGCAACAAAGATCTTGCCTTCGGATCTGAGATAGAAGGTATACCCAATAGTTTCCTTAGGGTATCCTATGAAGACGCACTTTTCCGATTTGGGTTCGATCTTTTCAGGTTCAGTTTTCTTGATAAGCATCGCATCCCCACACTTTCAGAAACGACAGCTTAGGTTTCTTCCCAAACCATAATTCATCCGGTGTCATCTCAATGGATTTAGACAGTGCCCTTCGTAAAAGGAATGCGATAATCTCATAGATCGCACCATATCCAATAGAGTGCGATTTCGACGTTCGGACACACCGTTACACTGAGGTGTGCCAGGCGGCATGAGTTGTGAAACAATTCCACATTTTCTTAAGTTCGTGCCAAACTCGTGACTCAAATATTCTCCTCCACCATCAGATCGTAAGAAATTTATTTTCTTGTCACGTTGATTCTCTACCTCACTCTGAAATTCCTTGAACCTTTCAAAGGTCTCAGACTTGTGTTTCATTAAGTAGACATACCCATATTTGCTTAAGTCATCAGTGAGGGTGAGAACATAACGATAGCCACCGCGAGCATCAACGCTCATTGGACTGCATACATCGGTATGTATTATTTCCAACAAGTTGGTTGCTCGCTCCATTGTTCCGGAGAATGGAGTCTTGGTCATCTTTCCCATGAGGCACGGTTAGCATGTGTCAAATGATCCAAAATCAAGAGACTCCAAAAGTACATCTGTATGGAGTTTCTTCACGCGTTTGACACCGATATGACCAAGGCGGCAGTGCCACAAGTATGTGGGACTATCATTATCAACCTTACATATTTTGGTACTTACACTATGAATATGTGTAACATCGTGTTCGAGATTCATTAAGAATAAACCACTGACCAGTGGGGCATGACCAAAAAACATATCTCTCATATAAATAGAACAACCATTATTCTCAGATTTAAATGAGTAGCCATCTCGCATCAAACGAGATCCCGATACAATGTTCATGCTCAAAGCTGGTACTAAATTACAATTATTAAGGTTTAAAACTAATCCCGAAGGTAGATGTAGAGGTAGTGTGCCGACGACGATCACATCAACCTTGGAACCATTCCCGACGCGCATCGTCACCTCGTCCTTCGCTAGTCTCCGCTTATTCCGCAGCTCCTGTTTTGAGTTACAAATGTGTACAACTACACCGGTATCAAATACCCAGGAGCTATTATGAGCGCTGGTAAAGTACACATCAATAACATGTATATCATATATATACCTTTGATGTTGCGGGCCTTCTTATCCGCTAAGTACTTGGGGCAGTTCCGCTTCTAGTGACCGCTTCCCTTGCAATAATAGCACTCAGGCTTGGGTCCATTCTTAGGCTTCTTCCCAACAACTGGCTTACCAGGAGCGGCAACTGCTTTGTTGTCCTTCTTGAAGTTCTTCTTACCCTTGTCTTTCTTGAAACTAGTGGTCTTATTCACCATCAACACTTGATGTTCCTTCTTGATTTCCACCTCGCTGATTTCAACATTGAATACAACTCGGGAATGGTCTTCTCCATCCCTTGCATGTTGTAGTTCATCACAAAGATCTTATAGTTAGGTGGAAGCGACTGGAGGATTCTGTCAATAACCGAGTCATCCAGAAGGTTAACTCCCAGCTGAGACAAGCGGTTGTGCAAACCAGACATTCTGAGTATGTGCTCACTAACAGACCCATTCTCCTCCATCTTACAACTGAAGAACTTGTCGGAGACTTCATATCTCTCGACCCGGTCATGAGCTTGGAAAACCAGTTTCAGCTTTTCGAACATCTCATATGCTCCATGTTGCTCAAAACGCTTTTGGATCCCCGGTTCTAAACTGTAAAGCATGCCACACTGAACCTGGGAGTAATCCTCACTATGCGACTGTCAGGCGTTCATAACGTTTTGAGGCATTGGGAAAACGGGTGCTTCACCTAGCGGTGCATCAAGGACATACATTTTCTTGGAAGTTATGAGGATTAGCCTCAAGTTACGGACCCAGTCTGCATAGTTTTTTCCATCGTCTTTTAACTTGGTTTTCTCTAGGAACACGTCGAAGTTCAGTGGGACATGTGCGTGGGCCATTGGCTCTACAATATAGATTGTAAAGATAATTTTGGACTAAGTTCATGATAATTAAGTTCATCTAATCAAATTATTTAATGAACTCCCACTCAGATAGACATCCCTCTAGTCATCTAAGTTATATATGATCCATATCGACTAGGCTGTGTCCGATCATCATGTGAGAGAGACTAGTAATCAATGGTGAACATCTCCATGTTGATCGTATCTCCATATGACTCATGTTCAACCTTTCGGTCTCTCGTGTTCCGAGGTCATGTCTGTACATGCTAGGCTCGTCAAGTCAACCTAAGTGTTTTGCGTGTGTAAATATGGCTTACACACGATGTATGCGAATGTTATCTATCACACCCGATCATCGCGTGATGCTTCGAAACAACGATCCTTCGCAACGGTGCACACTTAGGGGGAACACTTTTCTCGAAATTTTAGTGAGGGATCATCTTATTTACTACCATCGTTCTAAGAAAATAAGATATTGAAACATGATAAACATCACATGCAAATCATAAAGTGACATGATATGGCCAATATCATCTTCCGCCTTTGATCTCCATCTTCGGGGCACGACATGATCACCATTGTCACCGGCATGACACCATGATCTCCATCATAGTGTCTTCATGAAGTCGTCTCGCCAACTATTACTTCTACTACTATGGCTAACGGTTAGCAATAAAGCAAAGTAGTCACATGGCGTCATACAATAAATTAAGACAACTCCTATGGCTCCTGCCGGTTGTCATACTCATTGACATGCAAGTCGTGAATCCTATCACAATAACATGATCAATCTCATACATCACATATATTTCATCACATCCTTTTGGCCATATCACATCACATAGCATACCCTGCAAAAACAAGTTAGACATCCTCTAATTGTTGTTGCAAGTTTTACGTGGCTGCTATGGGTTTCTAGCAAGAACATTTCTTACCTACGTCACATCCACAATGGTGATATGTCAATTGCTATTTACCCTTCATAAGGACCCTCTTCATCGAACCTGATGCGACTAAAGTGGGAGAGACAGATACCCGCTAGCCACCTTATGCAACAAGTGCACGTCAGGCGATGGAACCAGTCTCACGTAAGAGTACGTGTAAAGTCGGTCCAAGCTGCTTCATTCCACAATGCCGCCGAATCAAGATAAGACTAGTAACGGTAAGCAAATTGACCAAATCCTCGGCCACAACTTACTTGTGTTCTACTCGTGCATAGAATCTACGCATAGACCTAGATCTGATGCCACTGTTGGGGATCGTAGTAATAATTCAAAATTTTCCTACATTACCAAGATCAAACTAGGAGAAACCAGCAACGAGAGAGGGAGAGCATCTTCATACCGTTGAAGATCGCAAAGCGGAAGCGTTACTATGACCGCGGTCGATGGAGTCGTACTCGTGGCGATCCGATCGAAGCACCGAATGACACCTACAGCCCGGGGATGTCTCCTCCTTCTTGATCCAGCAAGGGTGAAGGAGAAGTTGAGGGAGAGCTCCGGCAGCACGACGGCGTGGTGTCGATGGAGCTTGTGGTTCCCGGTAGGGCTTCGCCAAGCACCGTGGAGCAAGAGAGGTGGAGAGGTAGGGCTGCGCCAAGGGGTAGTGATAAAGGTGTATGCAGCCCTCCCAAAACCCTCACTATTTATAGGAGGGAGGGAGAGGCGGACGGCCACCCTAGGGTTCCCCCAAGAGAGGCGGCGACAACCCTAGGAGGAGGGGGCGGCGCCCTAGAGGGGGCTTGCCTCCCAAGTCGGAGGGAGGAAGCCCCACACCCTAGGGTTTTGCCCTAGACGCCTTGGGCCCTCCTCTCTTGGCTCGCACCATCCCACCAGGGGCTGGTTCCCTTCCACTTTTGGCCCATGCATCCCTTCGGGACAGGTGGACCCTCCCGGTGGACCCCCGGTACCCTTTCGGTTGTCCCGGTAGAATACCGATAAAACCTGAAACCTTTCCGATGACCGAAACTAGACTTCCCATATATAAATCTTTACCTCTGACCATTCCGGAACTCCTTGTGATGTCCGGAATCTCATCCGGGACTCCGAACAACCTTCGGTAACCACACATACAATTCCCATTACAACTCTAGTGTCACCGAACCTTAAGTGTGTAGACCCTACGGGTTCGGGAACCATGCAGACATGACCGAGACACCTCTCCGGCCAATAACCAACAGCGGGATCTGGATACCCATGTTGGCCCTTGCATGCTCCACCATGATCTCATCGGATGAACCACGATATCGAGGATTCACTCAATCCTGTATGCAATTCCCTTTGTCTACCGGTATGATACTTGCCCGAGATTTGATCGTTGGTATCCCTATACCTTGTTTAATCTCGTTACCGACAAGTCTCTTTACTCGTTCTGTAACACATGATCCCGTGGTTAACTCCTTAGTCACATTGACCTCATTATGATGATGTATTACCGAGTGGGCCCAGAGATACCTATCCATCACACGGAGTGAGAAATCCCATTCTTGATTCGTACCAACCCAACTGACACTTTCGGAGATACCTATAGTGCACCTTTATAATCACCCAGTTACGTTGTGACGTTTGATACACCCAAAGCATTCCTACGGTGTCCGGGAGTTGCGCAATCTCATGGTCTAAGGAAATGATACTTGACATTACAAAATATCTAGAAGACGAACTACATGATCGTGTGCTATGGTTAGGATTGGGTCTTGTCCATCACATCATTCTCCTAATGATGTGATCCCATTATCAATAACATCCAATGTCCTTGGACAGGAAACTATAACCATCTATTGATCAATGAGCTAGTTAATTAGAGGCTCACTAGGGACATCTTGTGGTCTATGTATTCACACATGTACTACAGTTTCCGATTAATACAATTATAGCATGAACAATAGACAATTATCATGAACAAGGAAATATAAGAATAACTATTTTATTATTGCGTCTAGGGCATATTTCCAACATTGAGACGTAGGGATGTTACCTCCACGAGAGGGGCCTGAACTCGTACATAGTGTGTACAAACTCGCCGTAGCTAGGACTCTGCCCTCTACTTATGTACCCCTCACCTCTACTGTCAGGCTCGTTCCCACGAGACATGCTACGTTCATATGTTGGGTCTTGTCCATCACATCATTCTCCTAATTATGTGATCCCGTTATCAAATGACAACTCTTATCTATGGTCACGAAACCTTGATCATCTTTGATCAACGAACTAGTCCATTAGAGGCTCACTAGGGACAGTGTGTTGTCTATGTATCCACACATGTATTTGAGTTTCCAATCAATACAATTCTAGCATGGATAATAAATGATTATCATGGACAAGGAAATATATTAATAACCAATTTATTATTTCCTCTAGGGCATATTTCCAATAGGAGTTCAACTCCCTCCACTTCTTATCCCTGAGGCACGGCTGGAAGTCGTTTGCCCTCGCTCTAGGATTACGGGACGGGCACGTACTCCACTTCAAATTCCATGGGGCCACCACGCTCTTCGTGAAGGTCTTCAGAAGCACCGGCGTATGCCTGGACTATTGCATGAAGGACAATGGCGACGACAGAAGTAGCCCCTCCAGCACAGACGACAGCGGCAACAGCTCCTCCTCCGGTGGCGGCGGAGGTGACAGCGACTCCAATGGCTCCCTGGCGCCCGCGTGAAGGAGGAGGCGAGCTCCGACTGATCGCGCGTGCGTCGCCGGTGTCGGAGCCTCCAACCATGGTGCCTCAAGGGCTTGTCCTTCTTTTCCTTATGTCGTTTCTCCTTTCCTGTAATGCAACACGTTGGCCCCGTAGTGCGTGTAAGAAAGATTATGTTCTCCAAACCTTGAATCGGAGGCTATTTTGAATTTAAAATGAACTTCTCCCTGACATTTTCTGCCAAACTCGGATCCAGCCCCTGAGCGTGGGAATTGTGGTTCCTGAGGCGCGAGACTCGCCTCGCGAGGCCTCGAGGATTCACAAGGCCTCGGGGGGAACTCTGCGAAGGAGCGTGATACGTCTCCAACGTATCTATAATTTCTGATGGTTTCATGCTATTATCTTGTCAAACTTTGGATGTTTTGTATGCCTTTTATATCTTTTTGGGACTAACTTATTAACTCAGTGCCAAGTGCCAGTTCCTGTTTTTTCCGTGTTTTTGACCCTTTTCAGAGGAGGATTTTAAACGGAGTCCAAGCGGAATAAAACTTCCGAAAAGATTTTTTTTTCGGAACAGAAGATACGCAGAAAGCTTGGGAACCAAGGAAGGGAGTCCCGGGGGAGGCCACAAGCCCTCATGGCGCAGCCAGGGAGGCCCGCACCTCCCAGGCTTGTGGGCTCCCTGGCCTCCCCTGCCCTAGCTCCTTCGCCTATAAATTCCGTAAAAACCCTAAAAAAATCAGGAGATCCACGAAAATACTTTTCCGTCTCCACAAGATCCCATCTGGGGCATGTTCTGGTGCCCTGTCGGAGGGGGATTCGGATACGGAGGGCTTCTTCATCAACACCATGACCTCTCCAATGATGCGTGAGTAGTTCACCATAGACCTACGGGTCCATAGCTAGTAGCTAGATGGCTTCTTCTCTCTCTTGGATCTTCAATACAAAGTTCTCCATGATCTTCATGGAGATCAATCCGATGTAATCTTCTTTGCGGTGTGTTTGTCGAGATCCGATGAATTCTGGATTTATGATCAGATTATCTATGAATTTTATTTGAGTTTCTTCTGACCTCTTATATGCCTAATTTCATATCCTTGTAATTCTCTTTGAGTTGTGGGTTTTGTTTGGCCAACTTGATCTATGATTCTTGCAATGGGAGAAGTGCTTGGTTTTGGGTTCATACCGTGCGGTGACCTCACTCAGTGACAGAAGGGGTAGCGAGGCACGCATCGTGTTGTTGCCATCAAGTGTAAAAAGATGGGGTTTTCATCATTGGTTGGAGTTTAGCTCTCTACATCATGTCATCTTGCTTAAGGCGTTACTCTGTTCGTCATGAACTCAATACACTAGATGCATGCTGGATAGCGGTCGATGTGTGGAGTAATAGTAGTAGATGCAGAAAGTATCGGTTTACTTGTCTCGGACGTGATGCCTATATGTATGATCATTGCCTTAGATATCTTCATGACTTTGCGCGGTTCTATCAATTGCTCGACAGTAATTTGTTCACCCACCGTAATATTTGCTATTTTGAAAGAAGCCTCTAGTGAACACTATGGCCCCCACGTCTACTTCACACCATATTTTCAGCCTTACACTTTTACTTCGTTGCACTTTCCGCCTTCAAATCTCACTTTGCAATCAATCTTGAAGGGATTGACAACCCCTTTATAGCGTTGGGTGCAAGCTCATTTGTGTTTGCGCAGGTACTCTGGACTTGACGCGATTCTCCTACTGGATTGGTACCTTGGTTCTCAAACTGAGGGAAATAATTACTGCTCCTGTACTTCATCACCCTTTCCTCTTCAAGGGAAAAACCAACGCAAGCCAAGTCTCCGTCAACGTGCCAATTTCTGGCGCTGTTGTTTGAGAAGTAGCAGAATGATTTCTGGCGCCGTTGCCGGGGAGGATGAAGTCAAGAACTCATCCAAGTAAGTGTCGCAAGCTCATCTCTTGTATTTACCTTTTTTTGCCTCTCGTTTTCCTCTTCCCCACTTCTGAAAAACAAAAAATTACAAAAATATTTGCCTTTTTTGTTTGCCCTTTTCTTTTGCTTCCTTTCTGTTTGCTTGTGTGCTATGTGCCTTCAATATGCTTGCATCTTCGCTTGCTGAAAATCTAGTGATATCGATCCTCACCCACTTGCTAATCTCTTTAAGAGATCCACTTATGTGGAACCAATTGCTAGTGAGTTGAGTGCACTTGACTATCTTTATGGGGTTTTGCTTGAGATGCGTGAATCTGAAAATTGTGATGAAGAAATTTATGAAGTGATTCACAAGGGCTCCTTGAATGAAAAGCATGATTGCAATGGTTTCACTATGAATCCTATTAGTGTCAATCATGCTAAAAATATGCAAAACCCTAAGCTTGGGGATGCTAGTTTTGCTATGTCCTCTACTTGTTGCAATGATCATGAATGGGGTGATGATTTTTCTTATGATCTTGGAAACTTGTTTAAGCCTCATGATGAATATGATGTTTGCAATAATATTAAAAGTGGGTTTGGAGAAGTTATGACTTTAGTTGATAATAATCCCACTATTTTTGAAGAGCGTCAACTTTGCACGCATGTGGATCATGAAAAGAATATCCTTTCTGATAGCTATATTGTTGAATTTGATTATGATCCCACATGTAACTGCTATCAGAGAGGAAAATATTGTGGTAGAAACTTTCATGTTACCAAATTACCTCTCGTTATGTTGAGATTGATATTGTCTTTCTTCTTCCTTGCATATGGCAACTATTGGTTGTCTTGACAATATGTTTTCCTGTAAAATGCCTATGCATAGGAAGTATGTTAGACTTAGATGTGATTTTCACATGCTTTATGATGCTCTCATTGTGCTTCAATTCTTGTCTTTTGTGTGATCATCATTGATTTATCAATGCCTAGCTAAGGACGTTAAATAATAGCGCTTGTTAGGAGGCAACCCAATGAATTTATCTTTGCTTTTTTGCTTTCTATTTAGTTCCGTCCACACCATCATAATTCTGTTATGATTGTGTCTTTTGTGTTTCTTTTTGTGTTTGAGCCAAGCAAAACCTTTATGACTAGTTTGGTGTTGATTGTTTGATCCTTGTGGGAAAAGACAGAAACTTTTCGCTCATGAGATTATTTTTCATTTTTAGTCAGAACGAGCTTTTGAGTTGATTCTTTTTGCTGCTGCTTTATATGCCTGTTTCCTAGGCATTCGTATTTTTTCAGAATTTTTGAGGAACTAGAAGTATACGAAGTATACAGATTGATACAAACTGGTCTATTTTTGACAGATTCTATTTTTGTTGAGTTGGTTGCTTGTTTTGATGAAACTATGGATAGTATCGGGGGTACTAGCCATGGAAAAGTGAGAATACAGTAATCTAACACCAATATAAATATAAGTCAAGTTTTCTACAGTACCTAAAGAGGTGGTAGTTTGTTTTCTTGTGCTAATGATATCACGAGTTTCTATTTAAGTTTTGTGTTGTGAAGTTTTTAAGTTTTTGGTGATGTTCTCATGGACAAAGGGATAAAGAGTGGAAAGAGATCAAGCTTGAGGATGCCCAAGGCATCCTAAGCCAAATTCAAGGACACCAAAAATCCTAAGCTTGGGGATGCCCCGGGAAGTCATCCCCTCTTTCGTCTTCAATCCATCGGTAACATTACTTGGAGCTATATTTTTATTCCCCACATGATATGTGTTTTGCTTGGAGCGGCTTGTATCGTAGGAGTCTTTTCATTTTGTTGTGTCACAATCATCCTTCCTGCACACCTTTTGAGAGAGACATGCACTCATCGTGAATTTGCTAGAATGCTCATCGTGCTTCACTTATATCTTTTGAGATAGATAATTTTGCTCTATGTGCTTCACTTAGATCTTTTAGAGCACGGCGGTGTGTGACTTGGTAGTTGGCTTATGCTATGAAAGTAGTCCCAAAGGTGATAGGTACCCAAAGAGGATACAAAAACTTCCATCTTCATGTGCGTTGAGTAGAAAGAGAAGTTTGATTCCTCTCAATTAGTTTTGAGACATTGATTTGGTAATATTAAGAGTCATGTTAGTAGGGTGTTGTGAGTCTAGAAATACTTGTGTTGAAGTTAGTGATTCCCGCAACATGCACGTATGGTGAACCGCTATGTTTGGAAGTCGGAGCATAATTGATCTATTGATTGTCATCCTTTGTGTTGCGTTCAGGATCGCGCGATGGTTTACACCTACCAACCCTTCCCCTAGGAGTATGCATTTAGCACTTTGTTTCGATTACTAATAAAAACTTTTGCAACAAGTATGTGAGTTCTTCATGACTAATGTGAGTCCATGGTATAGATGCACTTTCACCTTCCACCATTGCTAGCCTCCCTAGTATCATGCAATTTTCGCCGGTGCACAAACCCACCATATGCCTTCCTCAAAACATCCGGCATACCTACCTACTATGGCATTTTCATAGCCATTCCGAGATATATTGCCATGCAACTCCCACCATTTAGTCTCATGAGTTGTGCCGTCACTCTCATATTGCCATTGCATGATCATAATATAGCTAGCGAGATGTTTCAACGTCATACGCCAAGCTAGATCGTTGCACATCCCGGTACACTGCAGGAGGCATTTCCCATAGAGTCATCATCGTTCCAAGCTTTGAGCTGTGAGTAAATAAAAGTGTGATGATCATCATTATTAAAGCATTGTCCCATGTGAGGAAATAAAAACAAAGGCCAAAGTTGCCCACATAAAAAAAATAGGCCAAAGAGCCCAAATAAAAAAAGAGAAAAAGAGAGAAGGGACTATGCTACTATCTTTTTCCACACTTGTGCTTCATAATAGCACCATGTTCTTCATGATTGAGAGCCTCTCGTTTCGTCACCACCATATGCTAGTGTGAATCTTTATTATATAACTTGGCTTGTATATTCCAATGATGGGCTTCCTCAAATTGCCCTAGGTCTTCGTGAGCAAGCAAGTTGGATGCACACCCACTAGTTCTCCTTTTGAGTTTTCACATACTTATAGCTCTAGTGCATCCTTTGTATGGCAATCCCTACTCATTCACATTGATATCTATTAATGGGCATCTCCATAGCCCTTTAATATGTTGAGTCAATGTGACCATCTCGTCCTTTTTGTCTGACAACCACCACCACACTCTATTCCACCTATAGTGCTATATCCATGGCTCACGCTCATGTATTGCGTGATAGTTATAAAAGGTTTGAGAAAATAAGAGTGCGAAAACAATTACTTGGCCAATACCGGGGTTGTGCATGATTTAAATTAGTTGTGTGAGGATGATGGAGCATAACCAGACTATATGATTTTGTAGGGATAACTTTCTTTGGCCATGTTATTTTGAAAGTTCATGATTACCTTGCTAGTTTGCTTGAAGTATAATTGTTTTCATGTCAATAGCAAACTATTGTATTGAATCTTACGGATCTGAACATTCATGTCACATGAAAGAAGTTACAAAGGACAACTATGCTAGGTAGCATTCCACATCAAAAATTCAGTCTTTTTCACTTCCGTACTCGAGGACGAGCAGGAGTTAAGCTTGGAGATGCTTGATACGTCTTCAACGTATCTATAATTTTTTGTGGTTTCAAGCTATTATCTTGTCAAACTATGGATGTTTTGTATGCCTTTTATATCTTTTTTGGGACTAACTTATTAACTCAGTGGCAAGTTCTAGTTCCTGTTTTTTCCGTGTTTTTGACCCTTTTCAGAGGAGGATTTTAAATGGAGTCCAAACGGAATAAAACTTCCGAAAAGATTTTTTCCGAAACAGAAGATATGCAGAAAGCTTGGGAACCAAGGCAGGGAGTCCTAGGGGAGGCCACAAGCCCTCATGGAGCAGCCAGGGGGGCGCGCCTCCCAGGCTTGTGGGCTCCCTGGGCCTCCCATGTCCTAGTTCCTTCGCCTATAAATTCCCGAAAATCCCTAAAAAATCAGGAGATCCACGAAAATACTTTGCCGCCGCCGCAAGCTTCTGTCTCCACAAGATCCCATCTGGGGCACATTCTCGTGCCCAGCCAGAGGGGGGATTCGGATACAGAGGGCTTCTTCATCAACACCATGACCTCTCTGATGATGCGTGAGTAGTTCACCATAGACCTACGGGTCCATAGCTAGTAGCTAGATTGCTTCTTCTCTCTCTTGGATCTTCAATACAAAGTTCTCCATGATCTTCATGGAGATCTATCCAATGTAATCTTATTTTCGGTATGTTTCTCGAGATCCGATGAATTGTGGATTTATGATCAGATTATCTATGAATCTTATTTGAGTTTCTTCTAATCTCTTATATGCATGATTTCATATCCTTGTAATTCTCTTCGAGTTGTGGGTTTCGTTTGGCCAACTTGATCTATGATTCTTGCAATGGGAGAAGTGCTTAGTTTTGGGTTCATACTGTGCGGTGACCTCACCCAGTGACATAAGGGGTAGCGAGGCACGCATCGTGTTGTTGCCATCAAGGGTAAAAAGATGGGGTTTTCATCATTGGTTTGAGTTTATCCCTCTACATCATGTCATCTTGCTTAAGGCGTTACTCTGTTTCTCATGAACTCAATACACTATATGCATGCTGGATAGCGGTCGATGTGTGGAGTAATAGTAGTAGATGCAGAAAGTATCGGTCTACTTGTCTCGGACGTGATTCCTATATGTATGATCATTGCCTTAGATATCGTCATGACTTTGCGCAGTTCTATCAATTGCTCGACAGTAAGTTGTTCACCCACCGTATTGCTATTTTGAGAGAATCCTCTAGTGAACACTATGGCCCCCGGGTCTACTTCACACCATATTTTCAGCCTTACACTTTTACTTCGTTGCACTTTCCGCCTTCAGATCTCACTTTGCAATCAATCTTGAAGGGATTGACAACCCCTTTATAGCATTGGGTGCAAGCTCTTTTGTGTTTGCGCAGGTACTCTGGACTTGACACGATTCTCCTACTGGATTGATACCTTGGCTCTCAAACTGAGGGGAAATACTTACTGTTGTTTTGCCGCATTACCCTTTCCTCTTCAAGGGAAAAACCAACGCAAGCAAAGTCTCCGGCAATGTGCCAATTTCTGGCACTGTTGTTTGAGAAGTAGCACATCGCCTTGTCTCGATGGCACGTGTTTGCCTTCCTGTGTTCGGTCATCTCGTGAGAGTGCACCCCATGGCCTTGATGAGGTGGCCCGTGCATGGGGTGTGCCCGCAAGCCACGACCCCACCTCCTCGGGTCCCCAACGTTGCCAAGGAGGCCCGAGGCTGAGGCGTCGTGCCCAGCCTCTGCGAGCGCGAGGCCCACGGCAGGCCAGCAGGCGTGTGCCGCAATGGCGTTTCCTTGCCATCGTTGTCCCTTGGGAGAGGTATGGGGCCTTCGCTGGGCGCGGTCATGGTAAGGAAAGACGAATCAAGGGAACTCCGAAAACCAAAAGACTGAAACTTTCATCGAAAAACCGAGGAAAACTTGTTCACGAGCCCAAAAAGGGGGGTGCGGCTGCTGCATCTATGTGGATCAGCCTAGCGCTCTCACTCGCAGGTCGAAGAGAAAAGAGAATGAAAACGACTGCCATATTCAGTACGGGTCAACCTTAGAAAGCAAGCGCTTTCCATATTCAGTATGGGTCAACCTAAAAAGAAGGGTACGAGTCCATGCGGCGTCTTTTTATCATCTTCTTTCCTAGCGCGGAGCATGAGGACTGCCACTAGGACATGGGTGTTGGGGAACGTAGTAATTTCAAAAAAATTCCTACGTCACACAAGGATATATCTATGGAGAAACCAGCAACGAGCAAAGGGGTAGAGCATCTTCATACCTTTGAAGATCGCTAAGCGGAAGCGTTGCTAGAACGCGGTTGATGGAGTAGTACTCGCAGCGACTTTGATCGCGGTGAATTCTGATCTAAGCGTCAAACAACGGCGCCTCCGCGTTCAACACACGTCCATCCCGGTGACGTCTCCAACGCCTTGATCCACCAAGGAGGGAGGAGAGGTTGAGGGAGAGCTCCGGCAGTATGATAGCGTGGTGACGGTGGAGCTGCGTGGTACTCCGGCAGGGCTTTGCCAAGCGCTATGGAGGATGACGAGGAGCAGGGGTAGGGCTGCGCCGTGGAGAGGTGGAATTGTGATGTTCGCAGCCCCAAAACCCTACACTATCTATAGGAGGAGAGGGAGGAGGGTGCCCACCCATAGGGCTTCCACCCTAGGTGGTGCGGCAGCCCTAGATAGGCAAGCGGGCGGCGGCCAAGGGTGGAGGAGGTGGGGCCCTAGGGTGGCTTGCCACCCAAGGCATGCCAAGCATGCCTAGGGTTAGCCCAACCTCCCTCTCTTGCCCCTTGGGCTGATGGTGGGGGTGCACCAGCCCGCTTAAGGGCTGGTTCCCATCCACTTTTGTCCCATGTACCCCTTCGGGGCTGGTGGCCCTTCCCGGTGGACCTCCGGAACCCTTCCGGCGGTCCTCGTACATTACCGGTGATTCCTGAAACATTTCTGGCAACCAAATCCTCACTTCCTATATATGAATTGTTACCTCCGGACCATTTCAGAGCTCCTCGTGACATCCGGGATCTCATCGGGGACTCCAAACAACCTTTGGTAACCACGTATACTATTCCCATATAACCCTAGCGTCATCGAACCTTTAGTGTGTAGACCCCACGGGTTCGGGAACCATGCACACATGACCGAGACATCTCTCCGGTCAATAACCAACAGTGGGGTCTAGATATCCATGTTGGTTCCTGCATGTTCCACGATGATCTCATCGGATGAACCACGATCCCGGGATTCAATCAATCTCGTATGCAATTCCCTTTGTCTACCAGTATGATACTTGCCCGAGATTCGATCGTCGGTATCCCTATACCTTGTTCAATCTCGTTGCCGGCAAGTCTCTTTACTCGTTCCATAACACATCATCCCATGGCTAACACTTAGTGACATTGAACTCATTATGATGATGGATTACCGAGTGGGCCCAGAGATACCTCTCAGTCACACGGAGTGAGAAATCCCAGTTTCGATTTGTACCAACCCAACAGACACATTCAGAGATACCTGTAGTGCACCTTTATAATCACCCAGTTACGTTGTGACGTTTGATACACCCAAAGCACTCCTACGGAATCCGGGAGTTGCACAATCTCATGGTCCAAAGAAATGATACTTGACATTAGAAAAGCTTTAGCAGACGAACAATACGATCTAGTGCTATGCTTCGGATTGGGTCTTGTCCATCACATCATTCCCCAATGATGTGATCCCATTATCAATGACATCCAATATCCATGATCAGGAAACCATGACCATCTATTGATCAATGAGCTAGCCAAATAGAGGCTCACTAGGGACACATTGTGATCTATATATTCACACATGTATTACGGTTTCCGTTTAATACAATTATAGCACGAATAATAGACAATTATCATGAACTAGGAAATATAAGAATAACCTCTTTATTATTGCCTCTAGGGCATATTTCCAACAGTCTCCCACTTGCACTAGAGTCAATAATCTAGTTACATTGTGATGAATCGAACACCCATAGAGTTCTGGTGCTGATCATGTTTTTCTCGTGGAAGAGGTTTAGTCAACGGATGTGCGACATTCAGATCCGTATGCACTTTAAAAATATCTATATCTCCATCCTGGATGTATCCACGAATGGAGTTGAAGCGACGCTTGATGTCCTTGCTCTTCTTGTGAAACTTGGGCTCCTTTGCAATGGCAATAGCTCTAGTTTTGTCATAGAACACAGTCATCGGGCCCGACGCACTCGGAATCACTCCTAGATCGGTGATGAACTCCTTCATCTAGACTCCTTCATGTGCTACTTCCGAAGCAGCTATGTACTCCGCTTCTACGTAGATGCCGCCATGACGCTTTGCTTGCAACTGCACCAGCTAACTGTCCCATTATTCAAAATATACAATTATCCGGTTTGTGACTTCGAGTCATATGGATCTGTGCCGAAGCAAGCATCGACGTAACCCTTTACGACGAGCTCTTTGGCACCTCCATAAGCGAGAAACATATCTTTAGTCCTTTTCAGGTACTTAAGGATGTTCTTGACTCCTGTCCAGTGATCCACTCCTGGATCACTCTGGTACCTCCCTACCAAACTTATGGCAAGGTTCACATCACGTCTGGTACACAGCATGGCATACATAATATAGCCTATGGCGGAAGCATAGGGGACGGTACTCATCTTTTCTCTATCTTCTGTCGTGGTCGGGCATTGAGTCGTACTCAACCTCACACCTTGTAATACAGGCAAGAACCCCTTCTTGGACTTATCCATATTGAATTTCTTCAATATCTTGTCAAGGTATATGCTTTCTGAAAGGCCTATGAGGCGTCTTGATCTATCTCTATAGATCTTGATGCCTAATATGTAAGCAGCTTCTCCAAGGTCCTTCATTGAAAAACTCTCATTCAAATAGGCCTTTATGCTTTCCAATAGTTTTATATCATTTCCCATCAACAATATGTCATCCACATATAATATGAGAAATGCTACAGAGATCCCACTCACTTTCTTGTAAATACAAGCTTCTCCATAAGTCTGTACAAACTCAAATGCTTTGATCACCTCATCAAAGTGAATGTTCCAACTCCGAGATGCTTGCGCCAGCCCATAGATGGAGCGCTGGAGCTTGCATACCTTGTCAGCATTATTAGGATCGATAAAACCTTCCGGTTGTATCATATACAATTATTCCTTAAGAAAGTCGTTCAGGAATGTCGTTTTGACATCCATTTGCCAGATTTCATAATCATAAAATGCGGCAACTTCTAACATGATTCAGACCGACTTTAGCATCGCTATGGGTGAGAAGGTCTCATCGTAGTCAATCCTTTGAACCTGTCGATAACCCTTAGCGACAAGTCGAGCCTTATAGATGGTCACATTGCTGGGGAACATTGCATGGGAAACAAAAAATTTCCTACGCACACGAAGACCTATCATGGTGATGTCCATCTACGAGAGGAGATTTGGATCTATGTACCCTTGTAGATCACACAGCACGAAGCGTTAAGAAACGTGGTTGATGTACTGGAACGTCTTCACGTCCCTCGATCGGACCCACGAACCGTCCCACAAACCGTCTCGCGATCTTTCCCACGATCCGTTCTGATCTAGTGCCGAACAGACGGCACCTCCGCGTTCAGCACACGTACAGCTCGATGATGATCTCGGTCTTCTTGATACAGCAAGAAAGACGGAGAAGTAGATGAGTTCTCCGGCAGCATGACGGCGCTCCGGTGGTGGTGAGGATCTATTCATGCCGGGCTCTGCCCGAGCTCCGGAGAAATACGATCTAGAGGTAAAACTATGGTGTCTAGATCTGAGTTGCTCGTGGCAAAAGTTGTCTCAAATAAGCCCTAAATCACCACTATATATAGGAGGGAGGGGGAGGAGGCATGCCTTGAGGGCCAAGCCCTCAAGGGTGCGCCGGCCAAGGGAGAGGAGGAGTCCTACTCCAATCCTAGTCCAACTAGGATTGGAAAGTGGAGTCCTTCTCTTCCTTCCCGCCTCCCCCTTTTTTTCTTTGGTTTTCTTCTTATGGCGCCAAGGCCCTCTTGGGCTGTCCCACCAGCCCACTAAGGGCTGGTGCTCCACCCTTAGGGACATTGGGCTTCCCCCGGGTGGGTTGCCCCCCTCTCGATGAACTTCCGGAACCCATTCGTCACTCCCGGTACATTCCTGGTAATGCCCGAAAATCTTCCGGTAACCAAATGAAGCCATCCTATATATCATTCTTCGTTTCCGAACCATTCCGGAAACCCTCGTGACGTCTGTGATCTTATCCGGGACTCCGAACAACATTCGGTAACCACACATATAACTCAACTATACTAAAACATCATCGAACCTTAAGTGTGCAGACCTTGCGGGTTCAAGAACTATGTAGACATGCCCCGAGTTACTCCTCGGTCAATATCCAATAATGGGACCTGGATGCCCATATTGGATCCTACAAATTCTACGAAGATTTTATCGGTTGAACCTCGGTGTCAAGGTTTCATATAATCCCGTATGTCATTCCCTTTGTCCTTCGGTATGTTACTTGCTCGAGATTTTGATCGTCGGTATCCGCATACCTATTTCAATCTCGTTACCGGTAAGTCTCTTTACTCGTTCCGTATTACAAGATCTCGTGACTTACACTTAGTCACATTGCTTGAAGGCTTGTGTGTGATGTTGTATTACCGAGTGGGCCCCGAGATACCTCTCCGTCACACGGAGTGACAAATCCCAGTATTGATCCATACTAACTCAACGGACACCTTCGGAGACACCTATAGAGCACCTTTATAGTCACCCAATTACGTTGCGATGTTTGATGCACACAACAGTCAGTTATATGATCTCATGGTCATAGGAATAAATACTTGACACGCAGAAAACAATAGCAATAAAATGACATGATCAATATGCTACGTATATAATTTGGGTCTTGTCCATCACATGATTCTCCTAATGATGTGATCCCGTTATCAAGTGAAAACACTTGCCTATGGACACGAAACCTTGACCATCTTTGATCAACGAACTAGTCAACTAGACGCTCACTAGGGACAGTGTGTTGTCTATGTATCCACACATGTATTTGAGTTTCCAATCAATACAATTCTAGCATGGATAATAAACGATTATTATGAACAAGGAAATATAATAATAACTAATTTATTATTGCCTCTAGGGCATATTTCCAACAGTCTCCCACTTGCACTTGAGTCAATAATCTAGTTCATATCACCATGTGATTTTAACGAATCCAACACCCATATAGTTTTGGGGTCTGATCACGTCTTGCTCGTGAGAGAGGTTTTGGTCAACGGTTCTGAATCTTTCAGATCCGTGTGTGCTTTACGAATCTTTATGTCATCTTATAGATGCTGCTACTACGTGTTATTCGAAAATACTCCAAATATCTACTCTACTATACGAATCCGTTTTACTACTCATAGTTATTCGGATTAGTGTCAAAGCTTGCATCACCGTAACCCTTTACGATGAACTCTTTAACCACCTCCATAATCGAGAAAAATTCCTTAGTCCATTAGACACTAAGGATAACTTTGACCGCTGTTCAGTGATTCAATCCTGGATCACTCTCTGTACCTCTTAACAGACTTGTGGCAAGGCACACATCAGGTGCGGTACACAGCATGGCATACTGTAGAGTCTATGGTTAAGGCATAGGGGACAACCTTCGTCCTTTCTCTTTCTTATGTCGTGGTCGGGCTTTTGAGTCTTACTGAAATTCACACCTTACAACGCAGCCAAGAACTCCTTCTTTGGTGATCTATTTTGAACTCCTTCAAAAACTTGTCAAGGCATGCATTTCATTTGAAAGTTTTGTTTAGCATGTTGATCTATCTCCATAGATCTTGACGCTCAATGTTCAAGTAGCTCTATCCATGTCTTCCTTTGAAAAACCCCTTTCAAACAACCTTTATTCTTTATAGAAATTCTACATTACTTCCGATCAACAATATGTCAACCACATATACTTATCAGAAATTCTACAGTGCTCCCACTCACTTCTTTGGAAATACAAGTTTCTCATAAACCTTGTATGTAACATCCCAAATTTTGGAATGTTAATATAATTATTATATTGTTTGTTTGTATGCTTGAGTGATTGAAACTTGAGTGAAATTTGAAACTTTTCAAAAACTTTTGAATGAGAGGGAATAAAATGACTTTCCCCTTCTCTGATAAATTTAAATTCAAAAGCAATGAGAGAAGATGACATGACTTCTTCAACTATAAAGAATTTGAATGGAGTTTGCATTTGAATTCTTTCAAAAAAAAATCTTTTGCTCTTCTATATTTTTCTTCCCCGAGAAAATGCCCCGACAAAATTCTTGCACGCAAGAAAGAGCGGAGGAAAATGACCCTCCAAAAATGTGAGGCATTTCTGAAATATTTTGAGCCAAGAAGACCCAAGATTTATGGATAAATTAATTGCCAAAAAGAAAATAAAGCCTTAGGGATTTTTCTGAAAAAACATTTTTTAAAAAGTTTTTATTTTGGTTTTGGAAAAATGATAATCAATTAGGAAATATTTTCTGATCGATTTGGTATATAATACCCCATATAAATCTTTTTATTTTCTTTCCTTTTATTATTTTCCCTTGCTGTTTAAAAAAAACAAATCGGGGGCGAGATTCCCCATCGCTGGGAGAGTCCCTGGCAAACCGCCACCAGCCCCCCAGCGCACCCCCCTTTTTCTTCCTTTTCTTTTTTTCCCTTTCTTTTCTTTCCTTCCTTCTTCTTCCTCTTTCCTTCTTTCTCCCATGCCCCTTCCTTCCCCAGCGACCAGCCCTCCCATGGCGTGACTTCCTGATCCGACGGGATCCTTTCCTCCCCACACCCCCCTTCCTTCCCTCGCCCCCTGCCCCCTATATAAACTGCGCCTCCACGCCCCCCCCCCCCCCTCGGCCCCCTCCTTCCCACGCTAGGGAACACCCCTCCTTCCCCACGCACCTCGCTGGAGCAGGCTCCAGTAGGAACCTCCCTCGCTTCGCCCCGGTCGCCACTTCGTCCCCCCGCACCATCAAGACCACCAGCGGGTTCCCCATCGTCACCGCAGCCCATTTTCCCACCAAACACCCGAGCTCCTCGCCCCACGCCACCACACCGCCTCGCCGGAGTCCGAGCACCACCACCACACCCCCGAGCCTCGGGCTGCTCCTCCCGTTGCCCCCACATCACCCCGACGCCACCACTGGGCGCGGAAGGCTCACCGCCATCGCCTGGAGCCTTTTCCCTTGCTGGAGACCCCCCGGATCCGCCATCCCAGTCGACCACCGTCTCTCTGCCTCGCCGGAGTAGAGCACACCGGCAGCCCCCCACTATGAGTTACCCCATCTCTCCCTCCTCCGTCCGATCTGTTTTAGATGGCTAGGCTTAGATACCATGTACCCCTTCGGTTTTTAGTTAAAGAACCGAACGGTTTTCTGTCTCACTTATTTTTAGCCGGAGTTTTGTTTAGTTATCGGCCGTTTGCTAGTTAGCCCTGCAGCACACACCATCTAGGCCAATCAGGAGCTGCCACATACCCCCCCCCCCTGTCCACTAGTAGTTTTTCTTCTTTTTCTGTTTTAGATTAGAAAACAGAGAAAGTTCCAATCTTGTTTTGATCATAGCTTTTGATCCCGAATTCCAATGGAGTTGAAGCTTGTTCCAGTAGATCAAAAAAATTCTGTAGTTTTAAAAAACATATAATTTGTCTCTGTTTGAAATTTTAAAATTTGAATTAGATCAGATTTAGTTTAAACATTCTTTTGCTTATTCCAGGAGTTTAAAAATAGCTTTTAATTTAATTTGTTTTGCTACTGATCACTTGTGATCTTAGTTATCAGTGGTAAAAATTTCAGAAGTATTTGAGTATTTTAACTCATTGTTTATTGTGAAACAATTTCTGTTTCACCTCTTGTAGGATTGTGACTAATTTACTTTCTTTAGTTGCTTTTAAATTATTTTCTTTTATATTTCAGAAATATTAAGTTTTGTTTCTGTTAGTTAACAGTAGGTTTCCAACAAGTTTTGATTTTATTTTTATATGTTATCATGAAATCAATTCTAGTTCTCTAATAACTTGCAATTGGTTTCTCCACTGTTTCAAATCCCGTTTGGAAATACTTTCAAATAGTTTTGTGAAAAAAAATACTTTATTTTATCCTAGTTAAATTTATATCTTAGTTCCCTGTTATTATTTTCTGTTATACAAAAAAAACTATTTAGTGTTTGACGTAGTAGAAGACTCCCTAGTCTTATTTGAAGTTTCCTTCGGATTCTTATTTCACTCTCTCCTTTGTTTTGATTGCTAGAATGATTGCTAGTATGAGTGCTTATGTGAATGATATGTTTGTTATATAGATTTCATCGGAGAGTGACGAGTAGTCTATCAAGTTATTTCTTGAGAAATTCTTCTTCGTCAACGTCGCCAGGCAAGTCATTTGATCATGTATCACCTATGTTTTATGCATCGTAGTTCTACCATCCTATGCCCAATTTGCATGCTGACTAGGTACTTGGAAATTATGGTTGCATATTGTAGTATCATGTGGTAGGAACCCAACAACCCCGTTACTTTGTCCGGGACGACAAATTTCATATTGCTATGCTTGAGTAGACAGGATTCTGGTTGAGAGTTTATCACGAGTGATGCGAGGATACTTTAATAACCAAGACCGGTTAAGTCAAGACTTTTCAAGACCTCATGATGCAATGCAACTCTGGGTGAAGGACGGTTGATCAGCTCCCTGGAGAAACCAGTGGATGACCCGGGATGACGGAGACGGCCATGACATCTTGCAGAAAGCTTCACCCAGGATCAAAGAGACGGACGGATATTTTCAAGACCCAAGGCTTACCTGCATAGCCACAAGTCATTATGGGCTCTGGCTTGGTTGGACAATGCGGCGACTCTGGATAGGTGGTGCTAGCAGATGTAAAAGAACGGTAGGATTGGATGGGCACCGACAGGGATTCAGAGGGACCCGTTGAAAGACCATGTTTTGATCATCCGGTCTTCAAACACCCTGAAGTGCGAGGACATACACGAAGGCGATCAAATCTTGTGGGGAACGTGTGCAAAACTCTGCAGAGTACTCAAACCTAATCGATTAGCCGTGTCCACGGTCATGGACAACTTGAGCCAAAGGAACTGAGGTTATCTGAAATTCTCAACACAAATAATAATATTGATGTGGGTATTATTGACAACATGGGTACGAGAATTGGTTGGCGGAACCCCCTCGTTAACAACCAACAATGTAGTAACATTTTGCTTTTAGCCCTCTCTTGATGTAGGAGAAAACTTGCTTTTCTCTAAAAACTTATAGCCCCACCTGCCATATATGCATATAGTATAGATGATTACTTTTCACCCCTCTCTTATGTGACTTGCCGGCATATTCAATATGCTGACCTACACGGCTGTAACGTCTTATGTTGCAGATATTTTTCTTCGACGAGTAAGAGTACGATTCAGGATTACGGTCTACACTCAACTTGCCATTGGTGTTTATTGGGACTCCACTCCCTTGACTGCTTCCGCTGAGATATTTAAGGTATATATCAGTTTTACGCTATTTACATGTGATTGCACTTTGATATATATACATTGATGTACTGTGTGTGCCAGCATACTGCTCCAGGGATGGCACAGAAACACAGAGGCTTGACTCGTTTTGAGTCGGGTCGCTACATTGTACAAACCCAAAAGCTTTGATCATCTCATCAAAGGGTATATTCGAACTACGAGATGCTTGCACCCATCCATGAAAGGATCACTGGAGCTTGCATACTTGTTAGCATCCTTAGGATCGACAAAACCTTCTGGTTGTATCACATACAACCATTCCTCAAGGAAACCGTCGAGGTAACAATGTTTTGACATCTTATGTGCAATATTTCATAAATAATGCAGCAACTATTAACATAATTCCATCAGAGTTTTAGCATCGCTACGAGTGAGTAAGTCTCATCATAGTCAACTTTTTGATCTTGTCGGTAACATCTGCGACAAGTCGAGCTTTTCTTAATGGTGACTTTTCACCATCATCATCTGTCTTCCTTTCAAAGATCCATATTTGCTTAATAGTCTTACTACCATCAAGTAGTTCTTCCAAAGTCTACACTTTGTCTTCATACATGGATCCTCTCTCGGATTTCATGGCCTCCAGCCATTTGTCGGAATCTGGGCCCACCATCGCTTCTCCATAGTTCGTAGGTTCATTGTTGTTCAACAACATGATCTCCATGACAGGGTTACCGTACCACTCTGTAGTAGTACGCAACCTTGTCGACCTACGAGGTTTGCAGTAACTTGATCCGAAGCTCTTAATGATCACCATCATCAGCTTCCACTTCAATTGGTGTAGGCGCCACAGGAACATCTTCCTGCGCCCTGCTACACACTGGTTGAAGTGACGGTTCACTAACCTCATCAAGTTCCACCACCCTCCCACTCAATTCTTTCGAGAGAAACCTTTCCTCGAGAAAGGACATGTTTCTAGGAACAAACCCTTTGCTTCTGGATCTGAGATAGGAGATGCATCCAACTGTTTTGGATATCCTATGAAGATGCATTTATCTGCTTTGGGTTTGAGCTTATCAGACTGAAACCTTTTCACATAAGCGTTGCAGCCCCAAACTTTCAAGAAACGACAGCTTAGGTTTCTCCAAACCATAGTCTATACTGTGTCATCTCAACGGAAATACGCGTGCCCTATTTAAAGTGAATGCGGTTGTCTCTAATGCATAACCCATAAACGATAGTGGCAATTCGATAAGAGACATCATAGTATGCGCTATATCCAATAGGGCGCGGCTATGACGTTTAGACACATCATCATACTATGGTGTTCCAGGTGGCATGTATTGCAATACAATTTCCACATTGTCTTAACTATGTACAAAAAACGCGCAACTCAGATATTCATCTCTATGATCATATCGTAGACAGTTTATCCTCTTGTCACGATGATCTTCACTCTGAAATAGCGTTGAACTTTTCAATATTTCAGACTTGTGATTCATCAAGTAAATACTCATGTATATACTCAAATCGTCAGTGAAGTAAGAACATAACGATATCCATTGCGTGCCTCAGCACCTTTTTGGACTGTACACATAAAAAATGTATTACTTCCAACAAGTCACTTCCTTGTTCCATGTGGTATTATTTGCATGTCTCAAGTGTTTCAAAATCAGGTGAATCCAAACGATCCATCCGCATAGAGTTTCTTCATGCGTTTTATACCAACAGGTGTGGTTTGCATGTCTCAAATGTTTCAAAAATGAGTGAGTACAAAGATCCATCAGCATGGAGCCTCTTCATGCATTTTACACCAACATGACTCAAGCGGCAGTGCCACAAGTAAGTGGTACTACCATTATTACTTTGTATCTTTTGGCACTTATATTATGAACATGTGTAACACTACGATCGAGATTCAGAAAACCATTGAAGGTAATTATTCAAGCAAATAGAATAACCATTATTCTCTTTAAATGAATAATCGTATGGCAATAAACACGATCCAATCATGTTCATGCTCAACGCAAACACAAAATAACAATTATTTAGGTTAAACACCAATCCCGATGGTAGAGGGAGCGTGCGATGTTTGATCACATGAGCCTTGGAAATACTTCTGATACGTCCATTTTGCATCATGTTTTCATGTTGATATTTATCGCTTCTTGGGATGTTATTTCATTTCACGGTACAATTCTTATGCCTTTTCTCTCTTATTTTGCAAGGTTTACATGAAGAGGGAGAATACCGGCAGCTGGAATTCTGGCCTGAAAGTGGAGCAAAGTTGAGATACCTATTCTGCGCAACTCCAAACGCCGTGAAAATCAACGAGGAATTTTTTCCGGATTTATAAAACATACTGGGCCGAAGAAGCGCGAGAGGGGCGCGAGCAGGTGGCCACAAGCCTGCTTGGCACGGCCAACCCCTGGCCGCGTCAAGGGGGCTTGTGGGCAGCCTGCTGGCCCACTGGCCCCCCTATTCTGCTATGTGAAGGGTTTCGTCCAGAAACAAATCAAGGAGGAGCTTTTTCGTGGATTCGCCACCACCACGAAGCGGAACTTGAGCAAAACCAATCTAGAGCTCCAGCAGGACGATCCTGTCGGGGAAACTTCCCTCCCGGAGGGGGAAATCGTCGCCATCGTCATCACCAACACTCCTCTCATCGGAGGGGACTCGTCACCATCAACATCTTCATCAGCACCATCTCATCTCCAAAGCCTAGTTCATCAGTTGTAACCAATCTCCGTCTCGCGACTCCGATTGGTACTTGTAAGGTTGCTAGTAGTGTTGATTACTCTTTGTAGTTGATGCTAGTTGGATTATTTGGTGGAAGAGTTTATGTTCAGATCCTTGATGCTACTCATTACCTCTCTGGTCATGAATATGATTATGCTCTGTGAGTAGTTACTTTTGTTCCTGAGGACATGGGATAAGTCATGCTAATAGTAGTAATGTGAATTTGGTATTCGTTCGGTAATTTGATTTGTTGTATGTTATTTTTCCTCTAGTGGTGTTATGTGAACGTCGACTACATAACACTTCACCATTATTTGGGCCTAGATGAAGGCATTGGGAAGTAGTAAGTATATGATGGTTTGCTAGAGTGACAGAAGCTTAAACCCTAGTTTATGCGTTGCTTCGTTAGGGGCTGATTTGGATCCACTAGTTTAATGCTATGGTTAGACTGTGTCTTAATTCTTCTTTCGTAGTTGCGGATGCTTGCGAGATGGGCTAATCATAAGTGGGATGCTTGACCAAGTAAGGGCAGTACCCAAGTGCAGGTCCACCCACATATCAAACTATCAAAGTAACGAACGTGAATCATATGAACATGATGAAAACTAGCATGACAGAAATTCTCGTGTGTCCTCGGCAGCATTTTTCCTCCTATAAGAATTTTTCCAGGCTTGTCCCTTGCTACAAAAGGGATTGGGACACTTTGCTGCACCGTTGCTACTTTTGTTACTTGTTGCTTGCTACGAATCATCTCACCACACAATCACTTGTTACCGACAATTTCAGTGCGTGCAGATTTTACCTTGCTGAAAACAACTTGTGAGATCCCTCAGCTCCTCGTTGGGTTCGACACTCTTACTTATTTAAAGGACTACGATTGATCCCCTATACTTGTGGGTCATCAAGACTCTTTTCTGGCACCGTTGCCGGGGAGTGAAGCGCCTTTGGTAAGTGGAACTTGGTAAGGAAACATTCATATAGTGTGCTGGAATTTGTTGTCACTTGTCACTATGGATGCTAATCCTTTGAGGGGCTTGTTCGGGGTATCTTCACCTCGAACGGAAGCACAAAGAGTTTCTCCTCAACCTGCTGCACCTACTAAAAATATTTGCTTTGAATTTCCTCCGCGTGTGCTTGAGAAACTGCTGGCTAATCCTTTTATAGGAGATGGAACATCACATCCAGAATTGCATCTAATCTATGTAGATGAAGTTTGTGGTTTATTTAAGCTTGTAGGTTTGCCCGAGGATGATGTCAAGAAGAAGGTCTTTCCTTTATATTTGAAGGATAAGGCATTGACATGGTATAGGCTATGTGATGATACTGGATCATGGGACTACAATCGGTTGAAATTGGAATTTCATCAAAAGTTTTATCCAATGCATTTAGTACATCGTGATCGGAATTATATTTATATTTTTTGGCCTCGTGACAGAGAAAGCATCGCTCAAGCTTGGGGGAGGCTTATATCAATGTTATATTCATGCCCCAATCATGAGCTCTCGAGAGAAATTATCATTCAGAACTTCTATGCTCGGCTTTCTCATGATGATTGCACCATGCTTGACACTTCTTGTGCCGGTTCTTTTATGAAGAGAGATATTGACTTCAAATGGAATTTATTGGAGATAATTAAACGCAACTCTGAAGATTGGGAGCTTGAAGAAGGTAAGGAGCTAGGTATGAATTTCACGTTTGATTGCGTTAAATCCTTTTTTGAGACAAATACTTTTTGTGACTTTAGCGCTAAGTATGGACTAGACTCTTAGATAGTATCTTCATTGTGTGAATTCTTTGCTGCCCATATTGATCTCCCTAAAGAGAAGTGGTTTAAATAACATCCTCCTTTAGAAGTCAATGTAGTTAAACCCACTCCAGTTGAAGAGAGAGTCATTGCCTATAATGATCATGTGGTTCCCAGTGCTTACATTGAGAAACCACCTTTCCCTCTTAGGATAAAGGATCATTCTAAAGCTTCAACTGTGATACGTAGAGGCTATATTAGAACACCTACACCCCCTGAGCAAATTAGAGTTGAACCTAGCATTGCTATCATCAAAGATCTTCTGTCCGACGATGTTGAGGGACATATTATTCACTTCTGTGAAGATGCTGCTAGAATTGCTAAACCTCACGCTAGAGACAAACATAGGCATGTTGTTGGCATGCCTATGGTTTCTGTTAAGATAGGAGATCATTGCTATCATGGTTTATGTGACGTGGGTGCTAGTGTTAGTGCGATACCTCAATCCTTATACGATGAAATTAAAGAGGAGATTGCACCTATTGAGATAGAGCCTATTGATGTCACTATTCAGCTTGCCAATAGAGACACTATCGGCCCCGTGGGAATTGTTAGGCATGTTGAAGTCTTGTGTGGCAAAACGAAGTATTCTGCTGATTTCATCGTTCTTGCTACCGCACAAGATAGCTTTTGTCCCATCATATTTGGCAGACCCTTCTTCAATACCGCCAATGCTCATATTGACTGTGAGAAGCAAACTGTCACTGTTGGCTTTGAAGGTGTGTCACATGAGTTCAATTTCTCCAAGTTTGGTAGACAACCTAATGAAAAGGAGTTGCCTAGTAAGGATGAAACTATTGCCTTAGCGTCTATTGCCGTGCCTCCTACTGATCCCTTAGAGCAATACTTGCTTGAGCATGAAAATGATATGCATATGGATGAAAGGGATGAGATAGATAGAGTTGTCTTAGAACAATATCCTATCCTTAAGAATAACTTGCATGTTGAACTGCTTGGGGATCCACCCCCACCAAAGGGTGATCCTGTGTTCGAGCTTAAACAGTTGACACATACTCTTAAGTATGCTTATCTGGATGAAAAAGAGATATATCATGTTATTATAGGTGCTAGCCTCTCAGAGCATGAAGAAAAGAAGTTACTAAAAACTCTGAGGAAGCACCGTGCTGCTATTGGATATACTCTTGATGATCTTAAGGGCATTACTCCCACTCTCTGCCAGCACAAGATCAAAGCTGATCCTAATTTCAAACCAGTTGCTGATCATCAAAGGAGACTAAATCCTAAGATGAAAGAAGTAGTAAGAAAAGAAATACTAAAGCTCCTCAAAGTGGGTATTATCTATCCTATTGCTCATAGGGATTGGGTGAGTCCGGTGCATTACGTCCCTAAGAAGGGAGGCATTACCATTGTCCCTAATGATAAGGATGAATTGATCCCACGGAGGATTATTACTGCCTATAGGATGGTGATCGATTTTAGGAAACTGAGTAAAGCCACTAGGAAAGATCATTACCCTCTGCCTTTTATCGACCAAATGCTAGAAAGTCTGTCTAAACACACACACTTCTGATTTCTAGACGGTTATTCTGGTTTCTCCAAAATACCAGTTGCACAATCTCATCAGGAGAAAACAACTTTCACCTGCCCTTTCGGTACCTTTGCTTATAGACGTATGCATTTTGGTTTATGTAATGCACCTGCCACCTTTTAAAGATGTATGATGGCTATATTCTCTAACTTTTGTGAAAAGATTTTTGAGGTTTTCATGGATGACTTTTCCGTTTACGGGTCTTCTTTTGATGATTGCCTCAGCAACCTTGATCGAGTCTTACAGAGATGTAAAGACACCAATCTTGTCTTGAATTGGGAGAAGTGCCACTTTATGGTTAATGAAGGCATCTTCTTAGGACATAAAATTATTGAAAGAGGTATCGAAGTCGATAAGGCTAAGGTTGATGCAATTGAGAAAATGACATACCCCATAGATATAAAATGTATAAGAAGTTTCCTTGGTCATGTTGGTTTCTACAGAAGGTTCATTAAAGACTTCTCTGAGATTTCTAGGCCTCTTACCAATCTCTTGCAAAAGGATATTCCTTTTGTCTTTGACGATGATTGTGAGGAAGCCTTCAAAATACTTAAGAGGGCTTTGATAACTGCACCTATTGTTCAACCACCTGATTGGAACTTACCTTTTGAAATCATGTGTGATGCTAGTGATTATGTTGTTGGTGCTGTCCGAGGGCAAAGAGTTGACAAGAAGAAGAATGTTATTCACTATGCTAGTAAAACTCTAGATAGTGCCCAGAGAAACTATGCTACTACGGAGAAGGAATTTTTAGCAGTCGTGTTTGCATGTGAAAAGTTCAGGTCTTACATAGTTGATTCCAAAGTCACTATTCACACTGATCATGCTGCTATTAAGTACCTCATGGAGAAGAAGGACGCTAAACCTAGACTTATTAGATGGGTTCTCTTGCTACAAGAATTTGATTTACACGTTGTTGACACAAAGGGTGCTGATAACCCAATAGCAGATAACTTGTCTAGGTTGGAGAACGTTCTTGATGACCCAAAACCCATTGATGATAGCTTTCTCGATGAGCAATTGAATGTCATCAATGCTTCACGTAGTGCACCGTGGTATGCTGATTATGCAAACTATATTGTTGCCAAATATATACCACCTAGTTTCACATACCAGCAAAAGAAGAAATTTTTCTTTGACTTGAGACATTACTTTTGGGATGATCCTCACCTTTATAAGGAAGGAGTAGATGGTGTTATTAGACGTTGTCTACCTGAACATGAACAGGGACAGATCCTACAGAAGTGTCACTCCGAGGCCTACAGAGGACACCATGCGGGAGATAGAACTGCACACAAGGTATTGCAATCAGGTTTCTATTGGCCCACTCTCTTCAAGGATGCCCGTAAGTTTGTCTTGTCTTGTGACAAATGTCAAAGAATAGGTAATATTAGCAAACATCAGGAAATGCCTATGAACTATTCACTTGTCATTGAACCATTTGATGTTTGGGACTTTGATTATATGGGACCTTTTCCAAAATCCAATGTGTATACTCATATCCTAGTTGCTGTTGCTTACGTCACTAAGTGGGTAGAAGCTATCCCCACTAGTAGTGCTGATCACAACACTTCTATCAGGATGCTTAAAGAAGTTATTTTCCCTAGATTTGGAGTCCCTAGATATCTAATGACCGACGGTGGTTCACATTTCATTCACGGTGCTTTCCGTAAAACGCTTGCTTAGTACGATGTCAACCATAGAATTGTGTCTCCCTACCACCCTCAGTCGAGTGGTCAAGTAGATCTAAGCAATAGAGAGATTAAGCTAATTCTACAAAAGACTGTCAACAGGTCTAGAAAGAATTGGTCTAAGAAGCTCGATGATGCATTGTGGGCTTATAGAATTGCCTATAAGAATCCCATGGGCATGTCTCCGTACAAAATGGTGTACGGTAACGCATGTCATTTACCTCTTGAGCTAGAGCATAAATCTTATTGGGCAATCAAAGAGCTCAACTTTGATTTCAAACTTTCCGGTGAGAAGAGGTTATTTGATATTAGCTCGCTTGATGAATGGAGAACTCAGGCATATGAGAATGCCAAGTTGTTCAAAGAGAAGGTTAAGAGGTGGCATGAAAAGAGGATAGAAAAGCGTGAGTTCAATGTAGGTGATTATGTCTTGCTATATAACTCTCGTTTCAGATTCTTTGCAAGCAAGCTTCTCTCTAAATGGGAAGCTCCCTATGTTGTTGAGGAAGTATATCGTTCCGGTGCTATCAAGATCAACAACACGGAAGGTAATTGTCCGAGAGTTGTAAATGGGCAGAGAATCAAGCATTATATCTCACGTACTTCCATAAATGTTGAAAGTAATATTATCAATACCATAACTCCGGAAGAATACATAAGGGATATTTATCAGCCTGTTTCAGACTCCAAAAACGAAGAGGTGTGTGATTCGGTAAGAAAACAGAGTCCAAAACTTTTCCAGTAGGAAATTTTCTCCGTTTTGAAATATTTGAAAAAATACAAAAATTGCAAGTAGTCCGGAAAGTGCGCGAGGAGGCGACAAGCCTGCACGGCACGGACCCACCCCCTGGCCGCGCCGGGAGGGCTTGTGGCCACCTCGTGCGCCTCCCGGACTCCGTTTTCGTGTGGGGTACTCCTCCTGGTCTGAAAAAAACATTATATATACTCCCGTTTGGTCTGACCCCTACGTCACGCAGATTTCTTCTGTTTTTCATTTCGAGCCTGATTTCTGCCGCAAATTTAGGGCAAGATGTCTTCTCAAAATTCAGAGGGGGAGAGCTTTGTGGTAGATTACCTTGCTAATCCCAAGGTCTTGTTGGGGAACGTCGCATGGGAAACAAAAATTTTCCTACGCGTACGAAGACCTATCATGGTTATGTCCATCTACGAGAGGGGATTTCCGATCTACGTACCCTTGTAGATCGCACAGCAGAAGCGTTAGTGAATGCGGTTGATGTAGTGGAATGTCCTCACGTCCCTCGATCCGCCCAATGAACCGTCCCACGAACCGTCCCGCGATCCGTCCCACGATCCGATCCGATCTAGTGCCGAACTGACGGCACCTCCGCGTTCAGCACACGTACAGCTCGACGATGATCTCGGCCTTCTTGATCCAGCAAGAGAGACACAGAGGTAGATGAGTTCTCCAGCAGCGTGACGGCGCTCCGGAGGTTGGTGGTGATCTAATCTCAGCAGGGCTCCGCCCGAGCTCCGCAGAAACGCGATCTAGAGGTAAAACCGTGGAGATATGTGGTCGGGCTGCCGTGGCAAAGTTGTCTCAAATCAGCCCTAAAACCTCCGTATATATAGGTGGGAGAGGGGGGCCTTGCCTTGAGGCTCAAGGAGCCCCAAGGGGGTCGGCCAAGCCAAGGGGGGGGAGTCCTCCCCTTCCAAACCGAATCCAACTAGGTTTGGAAGGAGGAGTCCTTCCCCCTTTTCCCACCTCCTCTTTTTTTTCTCTTTGATTTTCTTCCTATGGCGCATAGGGCCTTCTTGGGCTGTCCCACCAGCCCACTAAAACTGATGGACTAAGGAATTTTTCTCGATTAGTCTGTTGAGAGGTATAGAGAGTGATCCATGATTGAATCACTAGCAGCGGTCAAAATTTATCCTTAGTAACTGATGGACTAAGGAATTTTTCTCGATTATGGAGGTGGTTAAAGAGTTCGTCGTAAAGGGTTACGTCGATGCAAGCTTTGACACTAATCCGAATAACTATGAGTAGTGAAACAGATTCGTATAGTAGAGTAGATATTTGGAGTATTTCCGAATAGCACATAGTAGCAGCATCTATAAGATGACATAAAGATTTGTAAAGAACAGACGGATCTGAAAGTTTCAGAACCGTTGACTAAAACCTCTCTCACGAGCAAGACGTGATCAGACCCCATAACTATATGCGTGTTGGATTTGTTGGAATCACATGGTGATGTGAACTAGATTATTGACTCTAGTGCAAGTGGGAGATTGTTGGAAATATGCCCTAGAAGCAATAATAAATAAGTTATTATTATATTTCTTTGTTCATGATAATCGTTTATTATCCATGCTATAATTGTATTTATTGGAAACACAGTGCATGTGTGGATACATAGACAAAAAAATATCCCTAGTAAGCCTCTAGTTGACTAGCTCGTTGATCAAAGATGGTCAAGGTTTCCTGACCATAGGCAAGTGTTTTCACTTGATAACGGGATCACATCATTAGGAGAATCATGTGATGGACTAGACCCAAATTAATAGACGTAGCATGTTGATCGTGTCATTTTGTTGCTACTGTTTTCTGCGTGTCAAGTATTTGTTCCTATGACCATGAGATCATATAACTCACTGACACCGGAGGAATGCTTTGTGTGTATCAAACGTTGCAACGTAACTGGGTGACTATAAAGATGCTCTACAGGTATCTCCGAAGGTGTTCGTTGAGTTAGTATGGATCGAGACTGGGATTTGTCACTCCGTATGACGGAGAGGTATCTCGGGGCCCACTCGGTAATACAACATCACACACAAGCCTTGCAAGCAATGTGACTTAGTGTAAGTTGCGGGATCTTGTATTATGGAACGAGTAAAGAGACTTGCCGGTAAACTAGATTGAAATAGGTATGCGGATACTGACGAACGAATCTCGGGCAAGTAACATACCGAAGGACAAAGGGAATGACATACGGGATTATATGAATCCTTGGCACTGAGGTTCAAACGATAATATCTTCGTAGAATATGTAGGATCCAATATGGGCATCCAGGTCCCGCTATTGGATATTGACCGAGGAGTCACTCGGGTCATGTCTACATAGTTCTCGAGCCCGCAGGGTCTGCACACTTAAGGTTCGACGTTGTTTTATGCGTATTTGAGTTATATGGTTGGTTACCGAATGTTGTTCGGAGTCCCGGATGGGATCATGGACGTCACGAGGGTTTCCGGAATGGTCCGGAGATGAAGATTGATATATAGGATGACCTCATTTGGTTACCGGAAAGTTTTCGGGCATTACCGGAAAAGTTTCGGGCTCATCGGTAGTGTACCGGGAGTGCCGGGAGGGGTGACGGGGACCATCGAGAGTGGTGTCACGCCCCAAGGGGCCTCATGGGCTATGGGAAGAGATAAACCAGCCCCTAGTGGGCTGTAATAAGTTCCCACTAAGGCCCATAAGGTTTGAGAAGGGAAAAACACAAGGTGGAAAGAGTTTCCAAGTGGGAAGGTGGAATCCTACTCCAAGTAGGATTGGAATAGGACTCCTCCACCTCAAATTTTGGCCAGACCTTGAGGGTTTGAGGCTGCCTCCTCCCCTCCCTCCCTCCTACATGTAGTGGGGTTTTAGGTCTGATTTGAGACAACTTTTGCCACGGCAGCCCGACCACATACCTCCACGGTTTTACCTCTAGATCGCGTTTCTGCGGAGCTCGGGCGGAGCCCTGCTGAGATTAGATCACCACCAACCTCCGGAACGCCGTCATGCTGCCGGAGAACTCATCTACCTCTCCGTCTCTCTTGCTGGATCAAGAAGGCCGAGATCATCATCGAGCTGTACGTGTGCTGAACCGTCCGTTCGGCACTAGATCGGAGCGGATCGTGGGACGGATCGTGGGACGGATCGCGGGACGGTTCGTGGGACGGTTCGCGGGGCGGATCGAGGGACGTGAGGACGTTCCACTACATCAACCGCGTTTCTTAACGCTTCTGCTGTGCGATCTACAAGGGTACGTAGATCGGAAATCCCCTCTCATAGATGGACATCACCATGATAGGTCTTCGTGCGCGTAGGAAAATTTTTGTTTCCCATGCGACGTTCCCCAACATCTAGAGTGACAGAAGCTTAAACCCTAGTTTATGCGTTGCTTCGTAAGGGGCTGATTTGGATCCACTAGTTTAATGCTATGGTTAGACTTTGTCTTAATTCTTCTTTCGTAGTTGCGGATGCTTGCGAGAGGGGTTAATCATAAGTGAGATGGTTGTCCATGTAAGGGCAGTACCCAAGCGCCGGTCCACCCACATATCAAACTATCAAAGTAACGAACGCGAATCATATGTACATGATGAAAACTAGCATGACAGAAATTCCCGTGTGTCCTGGGGAGCGTTTTTCCTCCTATAAGACTTTGTCCATGCTTGTCCCTTTCTACAAAAGGGATTGGGCCACTTTGCTTCACCGTTGCTACTTTTGTTACTTGTTGCTTGCTACGAATCATCTCACCACACAATCACTTGTTACCGACAATTTCAGAGCGTGCAGATTTTACCTTGCTGAAAACCACTTGTTAGATCCTTCTGCTCCTCGTTGGGTTCGACACTCTTACTTATCAAAAGGACTACGATTGATCCCCTATACTTGTGGGTCATCAACTTCCAACACTTACCGTCACCTCGCCTTTAGCTAGTCTCCGTTTATTCCGTAGCTTTTATTTCGAGTTACTAATCACTTAGCAATCGAACCGGTATCTAATACCCTCATGCTACTAGGAGTAATAGTAAAGTACACATCAATATCATGTATATCAAATACACTTATGTCGACTTTGCCAGCCTTCTTATCTACCATGTATCTAGGGTAGCTCTTCCTCAGTGACCGTTCCCCTCATAACAGAAGCACTTAGTCTCGGGTTTGTGTTCAATCTTGGGTTTCTTCATTAGAGCAGCAACTAGTTTGTCGTTTCATGAAATATCCCTTCTAGCCCTTTCCCTTCTTGAAACTAGTGGTTTTACTAACCATCAACAATTGATGCTCCTTCTTGATTTCTACTTTCGCAGTGTCAAACATTGCGAATCGCTCAAGGATCATCATATCTATCCTTGATATGTTATAGTTCATCACGAAGCTCTAGCAGCTTAGTGGCAGTGACTTTGGAGAACCATCACTATCTCATCTGGAAGATTAACTCCCACTTGATTCAAGCGATTGTTGTACTCAGACAATCTGAGAACATTCTCAACAATTTGAGCTTTTCTCCTTTACTTTGTAGATAAAGAATCTTGTCGGGGGTATCATACCTCTCAACAAGGGCACGAGCATGAAATCTCAATTTCATCTCTTAGAACATCTCATATGTTCCGTGACGTCACAAAAACGTCTTCGGCGCCTTGGTTCTAAGCTATTAAGTATTATGCACTGAACTATCACGTAGTCATCAAAAACGTGTATGTCAGATGTTCGCAACATCCACAAACAACGCTCGAGGTGCAGCACACCGACTAGTGAATTAAGGACATAAGCCTTCTGCGCAGCAATGATTACAATCCTCAGTTTCATGGACTCAGTCCGCAAAGTTGCTACTATCAACTTTCAACTAAATTTTCTCTAGGAACATATAAAAACAGTAGAGCTAGAGCGCAAGCTACATCGTAATCCGCAAAGACCATTAGACTATGTTCATGATAATTAGTTCAATTAATCATATTACTTAAGAACTCCCACTCAAAAAGTACATCTCTCTAGTCATTTGAGTGGTTCAGGATCCAAATCCACTAACTCAAGTCCGATCATCACGTGAGTTGAGAATAGTTTCAGTGGTAAGCATCTCTATGCTAATCATATCAACTATACGATTCATGCTCGACCTTTCGCTCTCATGTGTTCCGAGGCCATGTCTGCACATGCTAGGCTCGTCAAGCTTAACCCGAGTGTTCCGCGTATGCAACTGTTTTGCACCCGTTGTATGTGAACGTTGAGTCTATCACATCCAATCATCACGTGGTGTCTCGAAACGACGAACTGTAGCAATGGTGCACAGTCGGGGAGAACAAAATTTCATGTTGAAACTTTAGTGAGAGATCACCTCATAATGCTACCGTCGTTCTAAGAAAAATAAGGTGCATAAAAGTATTAACATCACATACAATTCATAAGTGACATAATATGGCCATCATCATGTGCTTCTTGATCTCCATCACCAAAGCATTGGCACGATCTTCTTGTCACCGGCGCTACACCATGATCTCCATCAACGTGTCGCCATCGGGGTTGTCGTGCTACTTATGCTATTACTACTAAAGCTACGTCCTAGCAATATAGTAATCGCATCTGCAAACACAAACGTTAGTTTAAAGACAACCCTATGGCTCCTGCCGGTTGCCTACCAACGACGTGCAAGTCGATATTAACTATTACAACATGATCATCTCATACATCCAATATATCACATCACGTCATTGGCCATATCATATCACAAGCATACCCTGCAAAAATAAGTTAGACGTCCTCTAATTTGTTGTTGCATGTTTTATGTGGCTGCTATGGGTATCTAGTAGATCGCATATTACTTACGCGAAAACCACAACGGAGATGTGCAAATTGCTATTTAACCTCTCCAAGGACCGCCTCGGTCAAAACCAATTCAACTAAAGTTGAAGAAACCAACACCCGCTAGTCATCTTTATGCAACGAGGTTGCATGTCAATCGATGAAACCAGTCTTTCGTAAGCGTACGAATAATGTCCGTCCGGGCCGCTTCAATCCAACAATACCGTTGAATCGAGAAAAGACTAAGGAGAGCAGCAAATCGAACATCACCGTTCACAAAACCCTTTGTGTTCTACTCGAGATAACATCTACGCATGAGCCTAGCTCATGATGCCACTGTTGGGTAACGTTGCATGGGAAACAAAAACATTCCTATGCACATGAAGACCTATCATGGTGATGTCCGTCTATGGGAGGAGATTTGGATCTACATACCCTTGTAGATCGCACAACAGGAAGCGTTAAGAAATGCGGTTGATGTAGTGGAACGTCTTCACGTCCCTCGAACAGCCCCACGAACCGTCCCACGAACCGTCCTGTGATCCGTCCCACGATCCGTTCCGATCTAGTGCCGAACGGACGGCACCTCCGCGTTCAGCACACGTACAGCTCGATGATGATCTCGGCCTTCTTGATCCAGCAAGCAAGAGGGCCTTGGCGATCTTGTATTACAATCTCGTTACCGACAAGTCTCACGAGATCTTGTATTACAATCTCGTTACCAACAAGTCTCTTTACTCGTTCCGTAATACAAGATCTCGTGACTTACACTTAGTCACATTGCTTGCAAGGCTTGTGTGTGATGTTGTATTACCGAGTGGGCCCCGAGATACCTCTCCGTCACACGGAGTGACAAATCCCAGCCTTGATCCATACTTACTCCACGGACACCTTCGGAGACACCTGTAGAGCACCTTTATAGTCACCCAGTTACGTTGCGACGTTTGATGCACACAAGGTATTCCTCCGGTGCCACTGAGTTATATGATCTCATGGTCATAGGAATAAATACTTGACACGCAGAAAATAATAGCAATAAAATGACACGATCAATATGCTACATATATAATTTCGGTCTTGTCCATCACATGATTCTCCTAATGATGTGATCCCGTTATCAAGTGACAACACTTGCCTATGGCCAGGAAACCTTGAACATCTTTGATCAACAAACTAGTCAACTAGAGGCTCACTAGGGACAGTGTGTTGTCTATGTATCCACACATGTATTTGAGTTTCCAATCAATACAATTCTAGCATGGATAATAAACAATTATTATGAACAAGGAAATATAATAATAACTAATTTATTATTGCCTCTAGGGCATATATCCAACACACATTACCATTCGCGTCAGTCTTCTTCTTAAAGATCCATTTATTTTCTATGGCTCGCCGATCATCGGGCAAGTCCACCAAAGTCCATACTTTGTTCTCATACATGGATCCTATCTCGGATTTCATGGCTTCAAGCCATTTGTTGGAATCCGGGCCCGCCATCGCTTCTTCATAGTTCAAAGGTTCACTGTTGTCTAACAACATGATTTCCATGATATGGTTGTCGTACCATTCTGGTGCGGAACGTGTCCTTGTGGACCTTCGAGGTTCAATAGCAACTTGATCCTAAGTATCATGATCATCATCGTTAACTGCTTCTCTAGCCGGTGATGGCACCTCAGAAACATTTTCTTGTGCTCCGCTACTCTCTTGTTCTAGAGGAGGTGCAATTAGCTCACCAAGTTCTATTTTCCTCCCACTTACTTCTTTCGAGAGAAACTCTTTCTCTTGAAAGGAACCGTTCTTGGCTACAAAGATTTTGCCTTCAGATCTAAGATAGAAGGTGTACCCAATAGTTTCCTTAGGGTATCCTATGAAGACATATTTTTCCGCTTTGGGTTTGAGCTTCTCTGGTTGAAGTTTCTTCACATAAGCATCGCAGCCCCAAACTTTCAGAAACGACAGCTTAGGTTTCTTGCCAAACCATAATTCATACGGTGTCGTTGATGACCCACAAGTATAGGGGATCAATCATAGTCCTTTCGATAAGTAAGAGTGTCGAAACCAACGAGGAGCAGAAGGATCTGACAAGTGGTTTTCAGCAAGGTAAAATCAGCAAGCACTGAAATTGTCGATAACAAGTGATTGTGTGGTGAGATGATTCATAGCAAGCAACAAGTAACAAAAGTAGCAACGGTGCAGAAAACTGGCCCAATCCCTTTTGTAGCAAGGGACAAGCCTGGACAAAGTCTTATAGGAGGAAAAACGCTCCCGAGGACACACGGGAATTTCTGTCATGCTAGTTTTCATCATGTTCATATGATTCGCGTTCCTTACTTTGATAGTTTGATATGTGGGTGTACCGACGCTTGGGTACTGCCCTTACTTGGACAAGCATCCCACTTATGATTAACGCCTCTCGCAAGCATCCGCAACTACGAAAGAAGAATTAAGACAAAGTCTAACCATAGCATTAAACTAGTGGATCCAAATCAGCCCCTTACGAAGAAACGCATAAACTAGGGTTTAAGATTCTGTCACTCTAGCAACCCATCATCTACTTACTACTTCCTAATGCCTTCCTCTAGGCCCAAATAATGATGAAGTGTTATGTAGTCGACGTTCACATAACACCACTAGAGGAAAAACAACATACAACATATCAAATTACCGAACGAATACCAAATTCACATGACTATTATTATCATGACTTATCCCATGTCCTCAGGAACAAAAGTAACTACTCACAAAGCATAATCATATTCATGACCTGAGAGGTAATGAGTAGCATCAAGGATCTGAACATAAACTCTTCCACCAAGTAATCCAACTAGCATCAACTACAAAGAGTAATCAACACTACTAGCAACCTTACAAGTACCAATCAGAGTCGCGCGACGAAGATTGGTTACAAGTGATGAACTAAGGTTTGGAGATGAGATGGTGCTGATGAAGATGTTGACGGTGATGAGTCGCCTCCGATGAGAGGAGTGTTGGTGATGACGATGGCGACGATTTCCCCCTCCGGGAGGGAAGTTTCCCCGGCAGGATCGTCCTGCCGGAGCTCTAGATTGGTTCTGCTCAAGTTCCGCCTCGTGGCGGCGGCGAAACCATAAAAAAGCTCCTCCTTGATTTTTTTTCCTGGACGAAACACTCCATATAGCAAAACAGGGGGGCAAGTGGGCCTGCAGGGTGCCCACAAGCCCTCATGGCGCGGCCTCGAGGAGTGGTCGCGCCGTGCAGGCTTGTGGCCACATGCACGCCCCCCTCTGGTACTTCTTCCACCCAGTATTTTTGATAAATCGGGAAAAATCCTCGTTGATTTTTACGGCGTTTGGAGTTGCGCAGAATAGGTATCTCAGACTTGCTCCACTTTCAGGCCAGAATTCCAGTTGCTGGTATTCTTCCTCTTCATGTAAACCTTGCAAAATAAGAGAGAAAAGGCATTAGAATTGTACCGTGAAGTGAAATAACAGCACAAGAAGCGATAAATATCAACACGAAAACATGATGAAAAATGGACGTATCAACTCCCCCAAGCTTAGACCTCGCTTGTCCTCAAGCGAAAGCCTAGCTCAATAAATATGTCCACATGTTTAGGGAGAGAGGTGTTGACAAAACAAGATACGAACATGCATGCATCATGATCAAGCTCAGAACAGCAATAGCAACATATAATCTCTCATGCTAAAGTGATAATTCCTTCACAAAGTAAAACATGGATCAAGAACCTTACCGAGAAGTAACAACCGATAGCCTTTAGTCATTGAAGCAATTGCAATTTATCACAACATCAGAAAGAGTCAAATAAGAGCTTGTAAAGCAAATCCACATACTCAATCATTCTTTCGTTCTCTACAATTGCTACAACTCACGTGGTACTCATGAGATCAAAGTTTCAGCTGGACACAGAGAAAGATAGGGGCTTATAGTTTTGCCTCCCAACTGCTTACCTCAAGGGTAATGTCAACAATAATAATTCATGAATACTTACCTCCAAGTTGACATATGAATATAGATCTTTCCCAAGCATATGACGTTAGCCAAGATAAAGGCGTGATAAGGAATCGGTGAAGATCACCATGACTCTTTCATGGGCAAAAAGTAAAGGTACAAGATAGGCCCTTCACAGAGGGAAGTAGAGGTTGTCATGCACTTTTAAGGTTTGGATGTGTGTCCTCTTAGTGTGGAGGAACGTCACTTTATATTGCCTCCTGTGATAAAGAACTTTATTATGCAGTCTGTCACTTTTATGTCTTCCTCATCATAGGTTCGTATAAAGCTTATTTTCCACACACTAATAGATCATACATATTAGAGAGAAATTTGTATTGCTTGCACCGATGACAACTTTCTTGAGGGGTATTATTCAATCCATAGGTAGGTATGGTGGACACTCATGGCAAAACTGGGTTGAAGGTTTATGGATGCACAAGTAGTATCTCTACTTGGTGCCAAAGTTTTGGCTAATATGAGGTGGAAGCAATCGTCACATGCAAAGGGATCTCTAATCATATAACATTATTCGGAGCCAAGCAAACACAATTCGTTATGTTGTCTTCCTTGTCCAACATCTACTTCTAGGCATGCAATAGTTTAGTGAGTGTTCATAATCATAGATTGTGTCAGAGATGATATATTTATATGTGAACCTCTCCTTCTTTATCACTTCCTATTAATTGCAACCATGACCAAGGTCTACGTTTTCCTACCCTCAACAAGTTTCAATCCTCATTCTTTTTATATGTAAAGCCATCACTTCCCATAAGATCATTACATGATCTTTCATGCTTTTGTTCTATTCTCACTCTTTTGATCACGGCAAGAGGCAAAGCCCTTCAACTAAGACACTCTTTATTATATGGTCACGAGCTCGAATACATAAGGGGTGAAACAAAGCAAAACTCAAGACTAAAACACTAAGACTTTTACTCTACTACAAAAAGAGAAAACTGAAAAGGAAAACTAAAACAAAAGGTAAAGGCAAAAGATGTGATGGTGATACGATACCGGGGAAACTCCCCCAAGCTTGGCACAAGCCAAGGGGGTTGACAATACCAATGCTTAGTTGTCTTCCTTTGGTGGTTATGGTGGTGGAGTTGTTGCAATCTTTGACTCCAAGAGGGCCATTAATCTTTGATTTATACCTTGGAGATCTGCGATATGTTTTTCCAGCAAAACAACTTCACGAGTGAGACAAGTATTGCGAGCATGAGTTGTTTCACAAAACCTCAAGAGTTCAATCAAGGATGGAGATAGTAGGTGGAGGTAGGGTTGGAGGAAATCCACTTCTTCAACTTCTTCCTTGTTGAGCACAGGTTGCACTTCATCCCATGCCTGATTCTTCTCCTTAGCTTTGCCCTTGGTTTCTTTAGGTAGCCCTTCCTTAGCCTACATGACCTCCATCCTTTTTAGATCAGCATGTACTTCTCCATAGACTTGAGGGAGATTGTCCTCCCCCACAGATTCCTGAGACGACATCTTGCTCTAAATCTGCGGCAGAAAACAGGCTAAAAACAAAAAACAGAAGAAATATGTGTGATGCAGGGGTGAGACCAAACGAAAGTATATATAATGATTATTTTTTCCAGACCAGAAGGAGTACCCTGCACGAAAACGGAGTCCGGGAGGCGTACGAGGTGGCCACAAGCCCTCATGGCGCGGTGAGGGGTGGGCCCGCGCCATGCAGGCTTGTCGCCTCCTCGCGCACATTTCGAACTACTTCCAATTTTTGTAATTTTTTCAAATATTCCAAAACGGAGAAAATTTCCTACTGGAAAATTTTTGGACTCTGTTTGCTTACTGAATCACATACCTCTTCCTTTTCGGAGTCTGAAACAGGCTGATAAATATCCCTTAGGTATTCTTCCGGAGTTATGGTATTGATGATATTGCTTTCAACATTTATGGGAGTACCTGAGATAAAATGCTTGATTCTCTGCCCATTTACAACTCTCGGACAATTACCTTCCGTGTTGTTGATCTTGATAGCACCGGAACGATATACTTCCTCAACAACATAGGGAGCTTCCCATTTAGAGAGAAGCTTGCCTGCAAAGAATCTTAAACGAGAGTTATATAGCAAGACATAATCACCTACATTGAACTCACGCTTTTGTATCCTCTTATCATGCCACCTCTTAACCTTTTCTTTGAACAACTTGGCATTCTCATATGCCTGAGTTCTCCATTCATCAAGCGAGCTAATATCAAATAACCTCTTCTCACCGGCAAGTTTGAAATCAAAGTTGAGCTCTTTGATTGCCCAATAAGCTTTATGCTCTAGCTCAAGAGGTAAATGACATGCTTTACCGTGCACCATTTTGTACGGAGACATGCCCATGGCATTCTTATAAGCAGTTCTATAAGCCCACAGTGCATCATCGAGCTTCTTAGACCAATTCTTTCTACACTTGTTGACAGTCTTTTGCAGAATCAGTTTAATCTCTCTGGTGCTTAGCTCTACTTGACCACTCGACTGAGGGTGATAGGGAGACGCAATTCTATGGTTGACATCGTACTTAGCAAGCGTTTTACGGAAAACATCATGAATGAAATGTGAACCACTGTCGGTCATTAGATATCTAGGGACTCCAAATCTAGGGAAAATAACTTCTTTAAGCATCCTGATAGAGGTGTTGTGATCAGCACTTCTAGTGGGGATAGCTTCTACCCACTTAATGATGTAATCAACAGCAACTAGGATGTGAGTATACTCGTTGGATTTTGGAAAAGGTCCCATATAATCAAAGCCCACAAATCAAATGGTTCAATGACAAGTGAATAGTTCATAGCATTTCCTGACGTTTGCTAATATTACCTATTCTTTGACATTCGTCACAACACAAGACAAACTTACGGGCATCCTTGAAGAGAGTGGGCCAATAGAAACCTAATTGCAGTACCTTGTATGCAGTTCTATCTCCCGCATGGTGTCCTCCGTAGGCCTCGGAGTGACACTTCTGTAGGATCTGTCCTTGTTCATGTTCAGGTACACAACGTCTAATAACACCATCTACTCCTTCCTTATAAAGGTGAGGATCATCCCAAAAGTAGTGTCTCAAGTCAAAGAAGAACTTCTTCTTTTGCTGGTATGTGAAACTAGGTGGTATATATTTGACGACGATATAGTTTGCATAATCAGCATACCACGGTGCACTACATGAAGCATTGATGACATTCAATTGCTCATCGGGAAAGCTATCATCAATAGGTTGTGGGTCATCAAGAACGTTCTCCAACCTAGACAAGTTATCTGCTACGGGGTTATCAGCACCCTTTCTGTCGACAACGTGCAAATCAAATTCTTGTAGCAAGAGAACCCATATAATAAGTCTAGGTTTAGCATCCTTCTTCTCCATGAGGTACTTGATAGTAGCATGATCAGTGTGAATAGTGACTTTGGAATCAACTATGTAAGACCTGAACTTTTCACATGCAAACACGACTACTAAAAATTCATTCTCCGTAGTAGCATAGTTTCTCTCGGCACTGTCTAGATTTTTACTAGCGTAGTGAATAACATTCAACTTCTTATCAACTCTTTGCCCTAGAACAGCACCAACAGCATAATCACTAGCATCACACATGATCTCAAAAGGCAAGTTTCAATCAGGTGGTAGAACAATAGGTGCAGTTATCAAAGCCCTCTTAAGTATTTCGAAGGCTTCCTCACAATCTTCGTCAAAAACAAAAGGAATATCCTTTTGCAAGAGATTGGTAAGAGGCCTAGAAATCTTAGAGAAGTCTTTGATGAACCTTCTATAGAAACCAGCATGACCAAGGAAACTTCTTATACCTTTGATATATGTGGGGTATGGCATTTTCTTGATTGCATCAACCTTAGCCTTATCGACTTCAATACCTCTTTCAGAAATTTTATGTCCTAAGACGATGCCTCCATTAACCATAAAGTGGCACTTCTCCCAATTCAAGACAAGATTGGTGTCTTTACATCTCTGTAAGACTCGATCAAGATTGCTGAGGCAATCATCAAAGGAAGACCCATAAACGGAGAAGTCATCCATGAAAACCTCGACAATCTTTTCACAAAAGTCAGATAATATAGCCATCATACATCTTTGAAAGGTGGCAGGTGCATTACATAAGCCAAAAGGCATATGTCTATAAGCAAAGGTACCGAAAGGGGACGTGAAAGTGGTTTTCTCCTGATCAGATTGTGCAACTGGTATTTGGGAGAAACCAGAATAACCGTCTAGAAAGCAGAAGTGTGTGTGTGTTTAGACAACCTTTCTAGCATTTGGTTGATAAAAGGCAGAGGGTAATGATCTTTCCTAGTGGCTTTATTCAGTTTTCTGAAATCGATCACCATCCTATAGCTAGTAATAATCCTGTGTGGGATCAATTCATCCTTATCATTAGGGACAACGGTAATGCCTCCCTTCTTAGGGACGCAATACACCAGACTCACCCAATCGTTGTGAGCAATAGGATAGATAATACCCGCTTCCAGGAGCTTTAGTATTTCTTTTCTTACTACTTCTTTCATCTTAGGATTCAATCTCCTTTGATGATCAACAACTGGTTTGAAATCAGGATCAGTTTTAATCTTGTGCTAGCATAGAGTGGGACTAATGCCCTTAAGATCATCAAGAGTATATCCAATAGCAGCACGGTGCTTCCTTAGAGTTTTTAGTAACTTCTTTTCTTCATGCTCCGAGAGGCTAGCACTAATAATGACAGGATATATGTCTTTTTCATCAAGATAAGCATACTTAAGAGTATCAGGCAACTGTTTAAGCTCGAACATAGGATCACCCTTTGGTGGAGGTGGATCCCCAAGCAGTTCAACAGGCAAGTTATTCTTAAGAATAGATATTGTTCTAAGACAACTCTATCTATCTCATCCCTTTCATCCATATGAATATCATTTTCATGCTCAAGCAAGTATTGCTCTAAGGGATCAGTAGGAGGCACGGCAATAGAAGCTAAGGCAATAGTTTCATCCTTACTAGGCAACTCCTTTTCATGAGGTTGTCTACCAAACTAGGAGAAATTGAACTCATGTGACACACCTTCAAAGCCAACACTGACAGTTTGCTTCTCACAGTCAATATAAGCATTGACGGTATTGAGAAAAGGTCTGCCAAATATGATGGGACAAAACCTATCTTGAGCGGTAGCAACAACGAGGAAATCAGCAGGATACTTCGTTTTACCACACAAGACTTCAACATCCCTAACAATTCCCACAGGGCACATAGTATCTCTATTGGCAAGCTGAAAAGTGACATCAATAGGCTCTATCTCAACAGGTGCAATCTCATCTTTGATTTCATCATATAAGGATTGAGGTATTGCACTAACACTATCACCCACGTCACATAAACCATGATAACGATGATCTCCGATCTTAACAGAAACCACAGGCATGCCAACAACAGGCATATGTTTGTCTCTAGCGTGAGGTTTAGCAATTCTAGCTTCACAGAAGTGAATATTATGTCCCTCAATTTCTTCAGACAGAAGATCTTTGATAATAGCAATGCTAGGTTCAACTCTAATTTGCTCAGGGGGTGTAGGTGTTCTAATATAGCCTCTACGTATCAAGCTTTAGAATGATCCTTGATCCTAACAGGGAAAGGTGGTTTCTCAATGTAAGCACTGGGAACCACAGAATCATTATAGGCAATGACTTTCTCTTCAACTGGAGTGGGTTTAACTACATTGACTTCTAAAGGAGGATGATATTTAAACCACTTCTCTTTGGGGAGATCAATATGAGCAGCAAAGTATTCACTCAATGAAGCTACTATCTCAGAGTCAAGTCCATACTTAGCGCTAAAGTCACAAAAAGTATTTGTCTCAACAAAGGATTTAACGCAATCAAAAGTGAAATGCATACCTGACTCCTTACCTTCTTCAAGCTCCCAATCTTCAGAGTTGCGTTTAATTCTCTCCAATAAATTCCATTTGAAGTCAATATCTCTCTTCATAAAAGAACCGGTACAAGAAGTGTCAAGCATGGTGCGATCATCATGAGAGAGCCGAGCATAGAAGTTCTGAATGATATATTTTCTCGAGAGCTCATGACTGGGGCATGAATATAGCATTGATTTAAGACTCCCCCAAGCTTGAGTGATGCTTTCTCTGTCACGAGGCCAAAAATTATAAATATAATTCTGATCACGATGTACTAAATGCATAGGGTAAAACTTTTGATGAAATTCCATTTCAACCGATTGTAGTCCCATGATCCAGTATCATCACATAGCCTATACCATGTCAACGCCTTATCCTTTGAAGGTAGAGGAAAGACCTTCTTCTTGACCTCATCCTCGGGCACACCTACAAGCTTAAATAAACCACAAACCTCATCTACATAGATTAGATGCAAGTCTAGATGTGATGTTCCATCTCCTCTAAAAGGATTAGCCAGCAGTTTCTCAAGCATACCCGAAGGAAATTCAAAGCAAATATTTTTCAGTAGGTGCAGCAGGTTGAGGAGCAACTCTTTGTTCTTCCGTTCGAGGTGAAGATGCCCGAACAAGCCCCTCAAAGGATTAGTCTCCATAGTGACAAGTGACAACAAATTTCAGCACACTATATGAATGTTTCCTTACCAAGTTCCACTTACCAAAGGCGCTTCACTCCCCGGCAACGGCACCAGAAAAGAGTCTTGATGACCCACAACCATAGTCCTTTCAATAAGTAAGAGTGTCGAACCCAACGAGGAGCAGAAGGATCTGACAAGTGGTTTTCAGCAAGGTAAAATCTACACGCACTGAAATTGTCAGTAACAAGTGATTGTGTGGTGAGATGATTCGTAGCAAGCAACAAGTAACAAAAGTAGCAACGGTGCAGCAAAGTGGCCCAATCCCTTTTGTAGCAAGGGACAAGCCTGGACAAAGTCTTATAGGAGGAAAAACGCTCCCGAGGACACACGAGAATTCCTGTCATGCTAGTTTTCATCATGTTCATATGATTCGCGTTCGTTACTTTGATAGTTTGATATGTGGGTGGACCGGCTCTTGGGTACTTCCCTTAATTGGACAAGAATCCCACTTATGATTAACCCCTCTCGCAAGCATCGCAACTACGAAAGAATAATTAAGACAAAGTCTAACCATAGCATTAAACTAGTGGATCCAAATGATCCGCTTACAAAGCAACGCATAAACTAGGGTTTAAGCTTATGTCCCTCTAGCAACCCATCATCTACTTACTACTTCCTAATGCCTTCCTCTAGGCCCAAATAATGGTGAAGTGTTATGTAGTCGACGTTCACATAACACCACTAGAGGAAAAACAACATACAACATATCAAATTACTGAACGAATACCAAATTCACATGACTATTATTAGCATGACTTATCCCATGTCCTGAGGAACAAAAGTAACTACTCACAAAGCATAATCATATTCATGATCAGAGAGGTAATGAGTAGCATCAAGCATCTGAACATAAACTCTTCCACCAAGTAATCCAACTAGCATCAACTACAAAAAGTAATCAACACTAATAGCAACCTTACAAGTACCAATCGGAGTCGCGAGACGGAGATTGGTTACAAGTGATGAACTAGGGTTTGGAGATGAGATGGTGCAGATGAAGATGTTGACGGTGATGAGTCCCCTCCGATGAGGGGAGTGTTGGCGAAGACGATGGCGACGATTTCCCCCTCCGGGAGGGTAGTTTCCCCGGCAGGATCGTATTGCCGGAGCTCTAGATTGGTTCTGCTCAAGTTCCGCCTCGTGGCGGTGGCGAAACCACAAAAAAGCTCCTCCTTGATTTTTTTTTCCTGGACGATACCCTCCATATAGCAAAAGAGGGGGCAAGTGGGCCTACAGGGTGCCCACAAGCCCTCATGGCGCGACCTGGGGGTGGCCGCGCCGTGCAGGCTTGTGGCCACCTGCACGCCCCCTTCTGGTACTTCTTCGACCCAGTACTTTTGATAAATCGGGAAAAAATCCTCGTTGATTTTTACGGCGTTTGGAGTTGCGCAGAATAGGTATCTCAAACTTGCTCCACTTTCAGGCCAGAATTCTCGTTGCCGGTATTCTCCCTCTTCATGTAGACCTTGCAAAATAAGAGAGAAAAGGCATAAGAATTGTACCGTGAAGTGAAACAACAGCCCAAGAAGCGATAAATATCAACGTGAAAACATGATGCAAAATGGAAATATCAGTCCTCTCAATAGATTTAGACGGTGCCCTATTTAAAGTGAATGCGACAGTTTCCAGTGCATATCCCCAAAATGACAGCGGTAAATAAGTAAGTGACATCATATATTGCACAATATCCAATAAAGTGCGATTACGATGTAGAGACACACCGTTACGTCACGGTGTGCCCGGCGGCGTGAGTTGTGAAACAATTCCACATTTCCTTAGGTGTGTGCCAAACTCGTGACTCAAATATTCTCCTCCACGATCAGATCGTAGAAACTTTATTTTCTTGTCACGTTGATTCTCCACCTCACTTTGAAATTCCTTGAACCTTTCAAAGGTTTAAGACTTGTGCTTCATTAAGTAGACATACCCATATCTACTTAAATCATCAGTGAGGGTGAGAACATAATGATAGCCACCGCGAGCCTCAGCGCTCATTGGACCGCATACATCGGTATGTATTATTTCCAATAAGTTGGTTGCTCGCTCCATTGTTCTGGAGAACGTAGTATTGGTCATCTTGCCCATGAAGCATGGTTCGCATGTGTCAAGTGATTCAAAATCAAATGACTCCAAAAGTCCAACTGTATGGAGTTTCTTCATGTGCTTGACGCCGATATGACCAAGGCGGCAGTGCCACAAGTATGTGGGACTATCATTATCAACCTTACATATTTTGCTACTTACACTATGAATATGTGTAACATCACGATCGAGATTCACAATTATTAAGGTTTACAACTAGTCCCGAAGGTAGATGTAGAGGTAGCGTGTCGACGGCGATCACATCGACCTTGGAAACATTCCCGACGCGCATCATCACCTCGTCCTTTGCCAGCCTACGCTTGTTCCGCAGTTCCTATTTTGAGTTGCAAATGTGAGCAACAGCACCGGTATCAAATACTCAAGAGCTACTACGAGCGCTGGTAAGTTACACATAAATAACATGTATATCATATATACCTTTGACATTGCTGGCCTTCTTATCCTCCTTTCTTGAAACCGGTGGTCTTATTCACCATCAACACTTGATGTTCTTTCTTGATTTCTACCTCTGCAGATTTCAGCATTGAATACAACTCAGGGATGGTCTTCTCCATCCCTTGCATGTTGTAATTCATCACAAAGCCCTTATAGCTAGGTGGAAGCGACTAGAGGATTCTGTCAATGACCGCATCATCCAGAAGTTCAACTCCTAGTTGAATCAAGCGGTTATGCAACCCAGACATTCTGAGTATGTTGTCACTGACAGAACTATTCTCCTCCATCTTACAACTAAATAACTTGTCGGAGACCTCATATCTCTCGACCCGGGCATGCGCTTGAAAAACTAGTTTCATCTCCTCGAACATCTCATATGCTCCGTGTTGCTCAAAACGCCTTTGGAGCCCCGGTTCTAAACTATAAAGCATGTCGCACTGAACCAGAGAGTAGTCATCACTCCACGACTACCAGGCGTTCCTAACGTCTTGGGTTGCCGTGGGAATGGGAGGGTCACCTAGCGGCGCATTAAGGACATATGCCTTCTTGGAAGCAGTGAGGATGAGCTTTAAGTTACGAGTCCAGTCCGCATAGTTGCTCCCATCATCTTTCAGCTTGTTTTTCTCTAGGAACGCATTCAAGTTGAATGAGACGTTTGTGTTGGCCATTGGATCTACAATATTTGTAAAGATAATTTTAGACTAAGTTCATGATAATTAAGTTCATCTAATCAAGTTATATAATGAACTTCCACTTAGATCGACATCCCTCTAGTCATCCAAGAGTTACATGATCCACGTCGACTAGCCCGTGTCCGGCCATCACATGAGACGGACTAGTCATCAATGATGAGCATCTCCATGCTGATCGTATCAACCATACGATTCATGTACGACCTTTCGGTCTCCCGTATTCGAGGCCATGTTTCTACATGCTAGGCTCGTCGAGTCAACCTAAGTGTTTTACGTGCGTAAATCTGGCTTACACCCATTGTATGCGAACGTTAGAATCTATCACACCTGATCATCACGTGGTGCTTCGAGACAACGATCCTTCGCAACGGTGCACACTTAGGGGGATACAAATCTCGAAATTTTAATGAGGTATCATCTTATCTTTGCTACCGTCGTTCTTAAGCAATAAGATGAAAAACATGATAAACATCACATGCAATCATATAGTGACATGATATGGCCAATATCATCTTGCTCCTTTGGTCTCCATCTTCGGGGCACCATGATCATCATTGTCACCGGCATGACACCATGAGCTCCATCATTGTTTCTCCATGAAGTCGTCACGCCAACTATTACTTCTACTGCTATAGCTAACGTTTAGCAATAAAGTAAAGTAATCACATGGCATTGCATCTCATACAATAAATTAAGACAACTCCTATGGCTCGTGCCGGTTTTTATACTCATCGACATGCAAGTCGTGAATCCTATTATAAGAACATGATCAATCTCATACATCACATCCTTTTGGCCATATCACATCACATAGCATACCCTGCAAAAACAAGTTAGACGTCCTCTAATTATTGTTGCAAGTTTTACGTGGCTGATTTGGGTTTCTAGCAAGAATGTTTTTACCTACGTGACGGACACAACGTTTATATGCCAATGCTATTTACCCTTCATAAGGACCCTCTTCATCAAATCCGATCCGACTAAAGTGGGAGAGACAGACACCCGCTAGCCACCTTATGCATCAAGTGCATGTCGGTCGGTGGAACTAGTCTCACATAAGAGTACGTGTAAAGTCGGTCCGAGCCGCTTCATCCCACAATGCCGCCGAATCAAGATAAGACTAGTAGCGGCAATCAATTGAAAAAATCAGCGCCCACAACTTTTGTGTTCTACTCGTGCATAGAATCTACGCATAGAACCTGGCTCAGATGCCACTGTTGGGGAACATAGTAATTTCAAAAAAATTCCTACGTCACACAAGGATCTATCTATGGAGAAACCAGCAACAAGCAAAGGGGTAGAGCATCTTCATACCTTTGAAGATCGCTAAGCGGAAGCGTTGCTAGAACGTGGTTGATGGAGTCGTACTCGCAACGATTTAGATCGCGGTGGATTTCGATCTAAGCGCCAAACAACGGCGCCTCCGTGTTCAACAGACGTGTAGCCCGGTGACGTATCCAACGCCTTGATCCAGCAAGGAGGGAGGAGAGGTTGAGGGAGAGCTCCGGCAGCACGAAGGCGTGATGACGGTGGAGCTGCGTGGTACTCCGGCAGGGCTTCGCCAAGTGCTATGGAGGACGAGGAGGAGGGGGGGTAGGGCTGCGACGTGGGGAGGTGGAATTGTGTTGTTTTCAGCCTCAAAACCCTTCACTATATATAGGAGGATACGGAGGAGGGTGCCCACCCCTAGGATTTCCACCCTAGGTGGTGCGACAGCCCTATATGGGCCAGGGGGCGGCGGCCAAGGGTGGAGGAGGTGGCGCCCTAGGGTTAGCCCACCCTCCCTCTCTTGTGCTTTGGTTTGATGGTGGTGGCGCACCAGCCCACTTAGGGTCTGCTTCCCATCCACTTTTGGCCCATGTACCCATTCGGGGCTGGTGGCTTTTCCCGGTGGACCCCCGGAACCCTTCCGATGGTCCCGATACATTACCGGTGATTCCCGAAACACTTTCTGTGACCAAATCCTCACTTCCTATATATGAATATTTACCTCCGAACCATTTTGGAGGTCCTCGTGACATGTGGGGTCTCATCCAGGACTCCGAACAACCTTCAGTAACCACATATACTATTCCCATATAACCCTAGTGTCATCGAACCTTAAGTGTGTAGACCCCACGGGTTCGGGAATCATGCACACATGACTGAGACATCTCTCCGATCAATAAACAACAGTGGAGTCTGGATATCCATGTTGGTTCCCGCATGTTCCACGATGATCTCATCGGATGAACCACGAAGTCGGGGATTCAATCAATCCCGTATGAAATTCCCTTTGTCTACCGGTATGATACTTGCCCGAGATTCGATCGTCGATATCCCTACACCTTTTTCAATCTCGTTGACGGCAAGTCTCTTTACTTCTTCCGTAACACATCATCCCGTGGCTAACTCCTTAGTCACATTGAGCTCATTATGATGATGGATTACTGAGTGGGCCCAAAGATACCTCTCCGTCACACGGAGTGACAAATCACAGTCTCGATTCGTACAAACCCAACACACACTTTCGGAGATACCTGTAGTGCACCTTTATAATCACCCAGTTACATTGTGATGTTTGATACACCCAAAGCACTCCTACGGTATCTGGGAGTTGCACAATCTCATGGTCTAAGGAAAAGATACTTGATATTGGAAAAGCTTTAGCAGACGAACAATGCGATCTAGTGCTATGCTTAGGATTGGGTCTTGTCCATCACATCATTCCCGAATGATGTGATCCCGTTATCAATGACATCCAATGTCCATGATCAGGAAACCATGACCATCTATTGATCAACAAGATAGCCAACTAGAGGCTCACTAGGAACACATTGTCATCTATATATTCACACATGTATTACGGTTTCCGGTTAATACAATTATAGCATGAATAATAGACAATTATCATGAACTAGGAAATATAATAATAACCTCTTTATTATTGCCTCTAGGGCATATTTCCAACAGTGGGAGGGGGGCCTCCACCGCGGCTGCGACGCGGCTCATCGTGGGGTTACGCATAGGACGCCCCCGGGCGTGTACAACCCAACACTTGTTATTACGTGAGAGGGTTACGCGCGGTGATAGTTGGGAAGATACCCCACGCACAAGGCTCACAAGTTCCTAACCTGGTCTTCAGATGCGCTTCTGAGGCCCAAGCATGAGTGATGTTTGCACCCCGCGTACCGCAAGGAGCGCCATTGCGTGCCCCAAGGCCCAAACATAAGTGTCGTTCGCACCCCGCGTGTCCGAGAGATCACATCATGAGGAGGGTCATCGTGTGAAGCCGCAAGGCTCCAGTCCAACTCCGAGTCGTGTCTTCTTTACCTCGCTTAAGGCGGCTTGTCAAGAGGGCGTGACACCAAGGACCTTGGCGAGATGGCTAATATGGGTGGCTGATACGTCCATTTTGCATCATGCTTTTATGTTGATATTTATCACTTTATGGGCTATTATAACACTTCATGGTACAATACTTATGCCTTTTCTCTCTTATTTTGTAAGGATTACATGAAGAGGGAGAATGCCGGCAGCTGGAATTCTGGTCTAAAAAAGGAGCAAGTTTGAGATACCTATTCTGCGCAACTCCAAAAGCCGTGAAAATTAACTTTGGATTTTATAAAAAATACTGGGCCGAAGAAGTGCCGGAGGGGAGCCACCAGGAGGCCACAAGCCTACCAGGCGCGGCCTACCCCCCTGGCCGCGCCTGGGTGGCTTGTCGGCCCCCTGTTGCCCCTCTGGATCCCATCTTTTTCTATAAGGAGGGTTTCGTTCCAGAAAAAATCAGGAGGAGGCTTTAACGAGGAGACGCCGCCGGCACGAGGCGAAACTTGAGCAGAACCAATCTAGAGCTCCGGCAGGGCCGTCCTGCCGGGGAAACTTCCCTCCCGGAGGGGGAAATCGTCGCCATCGTCATCACCAACACTCCTCTCATCGGAGGGGACTCATCACCATCAACATCTTCATCATCACCATTGATACGTCTCCAACGTATCTATAATTTTTGATAGTTTCATGCTATTATCTCGTCAAACATTGGATGTTTTGCATGCCTTTTATATATTGTGTGGGACTAACTTATTGACTCGGTGCCAAGTGCCAGTTCCTGTTTTTTCCATGTTTTTGACCCCTTTCATAGGAGATTTTGAAACAGAGTCCAAACGGAAGAAAATCCCCGAAATACTTTTTTTTCATAACAGAAGAAGATCGGGAAGCTTGGGAGCCAAGGCAGGGGAGCCTCAGGGGCCCCACAAGCCCCCACCCCGTGGCCAGGGGGTAGGCCGTGGCCCACAGGCTTGTGGGCCCCCTGGGCGCCCTCTGCCCTAGGGGTTGCGCCTATATATTCCCTAAAAATCCCAAAAAAATTAGGAGATCATCCAAATCACTTTTCCGCCGCCGCAAGCTTCTGTCTCCGCAAGATCCCATCTAGGGCACGTTCTGGTGCCCTGTCGGAGGGGGGATTCAGACACGGAGGGCTTCTACATCAACACCATGACCTCTCCGATGATGCGTGAGTAGTTCACCATAGACCTACGGGTCCATAACTAGTAGCTAGATGGCTTCTTCTCTCTCTTGGATCTTCAATACAAAGTTCTCCATGATCTTGATGGAGATCTATCCGATGTAATCTTCTTTTGCGGTGTGTTTGTCGAGATCTGATGAATTGTGGATTTATGATCAGATTATCTATGAATCTTATTTGAGTTTCTTCTGATCTCTCTTATGCATGATTTCATATCCTTGTAATTCTCTTCGAGTTGTGGGTTTTGTCTGGCCAACTAGATCTATGATTCTTGCAATGGCAGAAGTGCTTGGTTTTGGGTTCATACCGTGCGGTGACCTCACCCAGTGACAGAAGGGGTAGCGAGGCACGCATCGTGTTGTTGCCATCAAGGGTAAAAAGATGGGGTTTTCATCATTGGTTTGAGTTTATCCCTCTACATCATGTCATCTTGCTTAAGGCGTTACTCTGTTCGTCATGAACTCAATACACTAGATGCATGTTGGATAGCGGTCGATGTGTGGAGTAATAGTAGTAGATGCAGAAAGTATCGGTCTACTTGTCTCAGACGTGATGCCTATATGTATGATCATTGCCTTAGATATCGGCATGACTTTGCGCGGTTCTATCAATTGCTCGACAGTAATTTGTTCACCCATCGTAATATTTGCTATTTTGAGAGAAGCCTCTAGTGAACACTGTGGCCCCCGGATCTACTGCACACCATATTTTCAGCCTTACACTTTTTACTTCGTTGCACTTTCCGCCTTCAGATCTCACTTTGCAAACAATCTTGAAGGGATTGACAACCCCTTTGAAGCGTTGGGTGCAAGCTTGTTTGTGTTTGCACAGGTACTCTGGACTTGACGAGACCCCCCTTTTGGATCGATACCTTGGTTCTCAAACTGAGGGAAATACTTACTGCTCCTGTGCTGCATCACCCTTTCCTCTTCAAGGGAAGAACCAACGCAAGCTCAAGAGACGACAGAAGGATCTCTGGCACCACTGCTGGGGAAGAACTTTTGTTGCCGTAGCAGGAGAATTTATGGCGCCGTTGCCGGTGAAGAACTTTTGTTGCTGTAGCAGAAGAATTTCTGGCGCCGTTGTCGGGGAGGATCAAGTCAAGAACTCATCTGAGTAGGTGTCAGAAACTCATCTCTTGCATTTACTTTGTTTGCCAGTTGCCTCTCGTTTTCCTCTCCCCCACTTCACAATTTGCCTTTTTCGTTTGCCTTTTCCGTTCGCTCTTTTCTCTCGCTTGCTTTCTGTTCGCTTGTGTGCCATGTGCCTTCAATATGCTTGCATCTTCACTTGCTGAAAATCTAGTGATATGGATCCTCATCCACTTGCTAATCTCTTTAAGAGATCCAATTATGTTGATCCAATTGCTAGTGAGTTGAGTGCAGTTGACTATATTTATGGAGTTTTGCTTGAGATGCGTGAATCTTAAAATTGTGAGGAAGAAATTTATGAAGTGATTCACGAGGGCTCCTTGGATGAAAACCATGATTGCAATGGTTTCACTATAAATTCTATTAGTGACAATCATGCTAAAAATATGCAAAACCCTAAGCTTGGGGATGCTAGTTTTGCTATGTCCACTACTTGTTGCAATGATCATGAGTGGGGGATGATTTTTCTTATGATCTTGAAAATTTGTTTAAGCCTCATGATGAATATGATATTTGCAATATTATTGAAAGTGGGTTTGGAGAAGTCATGACTTTAGTTGATGATAATCCCACTATTTTAGAAGAGCGTCAACTTTGCATGCATGTGGATCATGAAAAGAATATACTATGTGATAGTTACATTGTTGAATTCAAATATGATCCCACATGTAATTATTATGAGAGAGGAAAATATGGTGGTAGAAACTTTCATGTTACCAAATTACCTCTCGTTATGTGGAGATTGCTATTGTCTCTTTCTTCTTCCTTGCATATGGCAACTATTGGTTGTCTTGACCATCTGTTTTCCTATAAAATGCCTATGCATAGGAAGTATGTTAGACTTAGATGTGATTTTCACATGCTTTATGATGCTCTCGTTGTGCTTCAATTCTTGTCTTTTGTGTGAGCATCATTGGTTTATCAATGCCTAGCTAAGGGCGTTAAAAAATAGCGCTTGTTGGGAGGCAACCCAATGAATTTATCTTTTTCTTTCTGTTTTGTTGCGTCCACACCATCATAATTTTCTTGTGATTGTGTTTTTTGTGTTTCTTTTTGTGTTTGACCAAGCAAAACCTTTATGACTAGTCTTGGTAATGGTTGTTTGATCCTGCTGGAAAAAGATAGAAACTTTTCGCTCACGAGATGATTTTTTGATTTTTATTCAGAAAGAGCTTTTGAGTTCATTATTTTTGCTGCTGGTTGATATGCCTTTTGCCCACGCAGTCGTGATTTTTCAGATTTTTTGAGGTACCAGAAGTATACGAAGTATACAGATTGCTCCAGACTGGTGTGTTTTTGACAGATTCTGTTTTTGTTGAGTTGGTTGCTTGTTTTGATGAAACTATGGTTAGTATCGGGGGGTACTAGCCAGGGAAAAGTGAGAATACAGTAGCCCAACACCAATATAGATAGAATTCAAGTTTGCTACAGTACCAAAAGAAGTGGTAGTTTCCCGGTGAACTCTTGTTACGCAATCTCGGGTCCGCTAACACCAGTGTTTCCGACCCACATGTGTCAACAGGCCCAATCGGAGAGCAACACCGACTTCTGACAGGTCTTGGGCCCTCTCCCCCCAAAAGACTAGCCTTTTAGGAGGGGACACCCTCACCCTTATAAGTCCTGTTATGTCTCCTTCCACAACCGATGTGGGACTAAACCCAACAATCTCCCCCTCACACATCGATCACCATGGGCCCGCTAATACCAGTGTCTCCAGCCCACCAACCATGACCGACCACCCATGAGTCTACCGAGATCTATTTCGGGCACCTGGGCTCTGATACCACTTGTTAGAATAAAACGCTAATGCAAGATCATAAACGACACACCGAGGCACGATATTTGTTATCGAGGTTCATCGATACGGCTACATCCCCGGGGCATGACTATGGGCGCTCCTCCCCAAGATACCACAACACCGGCCGCCCGAGCACCGGCACAACTCGCTGGCTCCCCCGCGTACCTATTGCTATCCAATCATCATGGGTTACAACATGTGGTGCCCCTCGATATATAAGAGGCCTAGGATACAACGTGTCCGACTCCTACACGACTCGTACCTATCCACACCAATTACAATTCCAAGTCCACGTAACCCCTTCCGTACATAATATTCGACACAAATATAACAAACTCCACCTTGGCAAATATTCTCCACCAGGTAGAAGTCGTCCATGCATCGAGCCTCCATGTACTCCGGACTTGGGTTATCTTCTCTGTAGCTTACTTAGAGCTACCCGACGGGTCTAACCCGCCGTCACCCTGAGACTCCACTGCAACTCCTGCAACTCCACTCTTCATGACTCCACCTGCAATAGTGCTCCCTTGCAACTTGTAAAGATGCGAATCTGTTCTCTCTCCTATCATCACGGTCATCCCATCTTCTATGATTTCCATGGTCTTCTTATCCCGATCACAACGGAATTCCATACCACCATCATGAAGAACACCAAGCCAAACTAGATTCCTCCTTAGACCTGGCACATACCTGACTCCCCGAAGCATCCGCTCAACTCTGTCAAACATCTTGATTTTGATGTCACCTATTCTAGCAACACGATAACCAGTATTATCGCCCACATAGGCGAAACCAAACTCACCAGACTTGTACGAAGAGAACCACTCCCTGTTGGGCATCGCATGAAAAGAGCAAGCTGAATCCAACATCCACGCTTCAGTTTTAGTTGACCATCTGTGTGATACTACGAGAGCATCACTACTGATGTCTGAGTCACCACCATTAGTAGACAGGTTAGCACTAGCCTCACCCTTCAGTTCTGGGCATTCCCTCTTTATATGTCCCCATTCCTTGCACTTGTAGCACTGCACCTTTTTCTTCTTTTTCTTCTCCGCCTCTTGTCCCTTCCTGAGCTGATAACTTTTAACTGCCAACCCCAAACCTTGAGTACTATCCCTTTCAGCAGCATTCTTTTGCTTCCTCAACTCATGTCCAAGCAATGCTGTCGTGATTTCCTCATTATTGATGGTTGTCTTTCCATGTGTCGACGTAATGACCAAATGCTCATAGGACGGCGGCAACGAAACAAGAAGAAGTAGTGCCTTGTCCTCGTCCTCAATCTTCACATCCAGCCGTGCTAGATCCGTGACCAACTGATTAAAGGCGTTCACATGCTCCACAAGATCTGACCCCTCCTGCATCTTCAACCCATAGAATTTTTGCTTCAAATACAGCTTATTGGTCGCTGACTTGGACATATAACGACTTGCCAACTTGTCCCAAATTCCCTTAGGAGAATCTTCATCCATGAGATGATATATGACCTCGTTTGCAAGGCACAACCGTATGTTGGCGGCTGCCCGCACTTGCATATCCTCCCACGTATCGTCGTCAACCTTGGCCGGCTTCGTCTCCTGCAAACCCTTCAAGATTCCCTGCTGCGCCAGAAGATCCTTGACTCTTGTCTACCATAGACCGAAGTTACCCGTGCCATCGAATTTCTCCACCTCAAATTTGGTGAACCCCGGCGCCATGCCGAGCCGCGATCTAACCTACCTGTTGCCGCCGGTCTGACCGCCCTTACTTGCCTCTGTGACTTCCTCGCAAAAAAGATCACTGATCCCAAATTCCTCGTCTGAAGCCACGCTGCAATACGCGATCTACCTAAAAATCTGACCCGCACCATCTCTGTCCGCCCTTCAGAAATTTGCGTGAAATATCTCCTTGTAACGTAGATCAATCTCTGTGCTACAGAACCTCTCCACCTTTTTTCGAACTTGCAGACAATTGTTTTCGTGCGGTTGCTATAGCCTCGTTGCCCCCGCCTTTTATTAGTGCTAATCGCTTGGCTCTGTCTTTTCCTGTCGGACATGAAAAGGAGTCACAACGTGTTACGGTTCGCATCAATCTCGAACGGACCAACGTGCACACACCAGTCTCCTTTTTTCCTAATCGTATGGACCAGTAGGCTTTCTTCCTTGGACCAGCACGTTTTGTTCGCTGGACCAAACACGACTTGGTTCCTTGGACCAGCAGGTTTTGTTCCCTAGACCAAACACGCATACATGCACGTATCACTTGTAGATCGGTTGGCCGCATGTTAATCTCCTGCACTAGGGAACATATGCTTGAGGACGAGCAGGAGTTAAGCTTGGGGATGCTTGATACGTCTCCAACGTATCTATAATTTTTGATGGTTTCATGCTATTACCTTGTCAAACTTTGGATGTTTTGCATGCCTTTTAGGAACTAACTTATTGACTAACTTATTGACTCAATGCCAAGTGCCAGTTCCTGTTTTTTCCATGTTTTTGACCCCTTTCAGAGGAGATTTTGAAACGGAGTCCAAACGGAAGAAAATCCCCGAAAAGATTTTTTTCGTAACGGAAGAAGATCGGGAAGCTTGGGAGCCAAGGAGGGGAGCCTCAGGGGCCCCACAAGCCCCCACCCCGTGGCCAGGGGGTAGGCCGCGTCCCACAGGCTTGTGGGCCCCCTGGGCGCCCTCTTCCCTAGGGGTTGCGCCTATATATTCCCTAAAAATTCCAAAAATATCAGGCGATCATCGAAATCACTTTTCCGCCGCCGCAAGCTTCTGTCTCCGCAAGATCCCATCTGGGGCACGTTCTGGTGCCCTGCCGGAGGGGGGATTCGGACACGGAGGGCTTCTTCATCAACACCATGACCTCTCTGATGATGCGTGAGTAGTTCACCATAGACCTACGGGTCCATATCTAGTAACTAGATGGCTTCTTCTCTCTCTTGGATCTTCAATACAAAGTTCTCCATGATTTTCATGGAGATCAATCCGATGTAATCTTCTTTTGCGGTGTGTTTGTCATGATCCGATGAATTGTGGATTTATGATCAAATTATCTATGAATCTTATTTGAGTTTCTTCTGATCTCTCTTATGCATGATTTCATATCCTTGTAATTCTCTTCGAGTTGTGGGTTTTGTCTGGCCAACTAGATCTATGATTCATGCAATGGCAGAAGTGCTTGGTTTTGGGTTCATACCGTGCGGTGACCTCACCCAGTGACAGAAGGGGTAGCGAGGCACGCATCGTGTTGTTGCCATCAAGGGTAAAAAGAGGGGTTTTCATCATTGGTTTGAGATTATCCCTCTACATCATGTCATCTTGCTTACGGTGTTACTCTGTTCGTCATGAACTCAATACACTAGATGCATGCTGGATAGCGGTCGATGTGTGGAGTAATAGTAGTAGATGCAGACAGTGTCGATCTACTTGTCTCGGACGTGATTCCTATATGTATGATCATTGCCTTAGATATCGGCATGACTTTGCGCGGTTCTATCAATTGCTCGACAGTAATTTGTTTACCCACCGTGATATTTGCTATTTTGAGAGAAGCTCTAGTGAACACCATGGCCCCCGGGTCTACTCCACACCATATTTTTAGCCTTACACTTTTTACTTCGTTGCACTTTCCGCCTTCAGATCTCACTATGCAAACAATCTTGAAGGGATTGACAACCCCGTTGAAGCGTTGGGTGCAAGCTTGTTTGTGTTTGCGCAGGTACTCTGGACTTGACGAGACCCTCCTTTTGGATCGATACCTTGGTTCTCAAACTAAGGGAAATACTTATTGGTCCTGTGCTGCATCACCCTTTCCTCTTCAAGGGAAGAACCAACGCAAGCCCAAGAGACGACAGAAGGATCTCTGGCACCACTGCCGGGGAAGAACTTTTGTTGCGGTAGCAACCATCTAATCTCCAAACCCTAGTCCATCTCTTGTAACCAAACTCCGTCTCGCGACTCCGATTGGTACTTGTAAGGTTGCTAGTAGTGTTAATGACTCTTTGTAATTGATGCTAGTTCGATTACTCAGTGGTAGATCATAACCTCTCTGGTCGTGAACATAATTATGCGTTGTGAGTAGTCACTTTTGTTCCTGAGGACATGGGATAAGTCTTGCTATAAGTAGTCATGTGAATTTGGTATTCGTTCAATATTTTGATGCGTAGTATGTTGTTTTTCCTCTAGTGGTGTTATGTGAACGTCGACTACATAACACTTCACCATTATTTGGGCCTAGAGGAAGGCGTTGGGAAGTAGTAAGTAGATGATGGGTTGCTAGAGTGACAGAAGCTTAAACCCTAGTTTATGCGTTGCTTCGTAAGGGGCTGATTTGGATCCACTAGTTTAATGCCATGGTTAGACTTTGTCTTAATTCTTATTTCATAGTTGCGGATGCTTGCGAGAGGGGTTAATCATAAGTGGGATGTTTGTCCAAGTAAGGGCAGCACCCAAGCACGGGTCCACCCACATATCAAACTATCAAAGTAGTGAACGCGAATCATATGAACATGATGAAAACTAGCTTGACAGAAATTCCCATGTGTCCTCGGGAACGCTTTACCTCCTATAAGAGTTTGTCCAGGCTTGTCACTTGCTACAAAAGGGATTGGGACACTTTGCTGCACCTTTGTTACTATTGTTACTTGCTAACCGCTACGAACTATCTTATCACACAACTATCTATTACCGATAATTTCAGTGCTTGCAAAGAATACCTTGCTGAAAACCACTTGTCAGATCCTTCTGCTCCTCGTTGGGTTCGATACTCTTACTTATCGAAAGGACTATGATAGATCCCCTACACTTGTGGATCATCAAGACTCTTTTCTGGCGCCGTTGCCGGGGAGTGAAGCGCCTTTGGTAATTGGAATTTGGTAAGGAAACATTTATATAGTGTGCTGAAATTTATTGTCACTTGTCACTATGGAAACTAATCCTTTGAGGAGCTTGTTCGGGGTATCCTCACGTCGAACGGAAACACAAGGATTTGCTCCTCAACCTGCTGCACCTACTGAAAATGTTTGTTGTGAAATTCCTTCGGGTATGCTAGAGAAACTGTTGGCTAATCCTTTTACAGGAGATGGAACATCACATCCCGACTTGCATCTAATCTATGTAGATGAAGTTTGTGGTTTATTTAAGCTTGCAGGTTTGCCCGAGGATGAGGTCAAGAAGACGGTATTTCCCTTATCTTTGGGGGATAAAGCATTGACATGGTATAGGCTATGTGATGATACTCGATCATGGAACTACAACCGATTGAAATTGGAATTTCATCAAAAGTTTTATCCTATGCATTTGGTACATCGTGATCGGAATTATATCTATAACTTTTGGCCTCGTGACAGAGAGAGTATCGCTCAATCTTGGGGAGGCTTAAGTCAATGTTATATTCATGCCCCAACCATGAGCTCTCGAGAGAAATTATTATTCAGAACTTTTATGCTCGGCTTTCTCATGATAATCACACCATGCTTGACACTTCTTGTACCTGTTCTTTTATGAAGAGAGATATTGACTTCAAATGGATTTTATTGGAAAGAATTAAATGCAACTCTGAAGATTGGGAGTTTGATGAAGGTAAGGAGTCAAGTATGAATCTTAAGTTGATTGCGCTAAATCCTTTGTTGAAACAAATACTTTTTGTGATTTTAGCGCTAAACATGGACTTGACTCTCAGATAGTAGCTTCATTATGTGAATCATTTGCTGCTCATATTAATCTCCCTAATGAGAAGTGATTTAAATATCATCCTCCCTTATAAGTCAATGTGGTTAAACCCAATCCAGTTGAAGAGAAAGTCATTGCTTATAATGATCCTATTGTTCCTAGTGCTTACATTGAGAAACCACCTTTCCCTGTTAGAATAAAGGATCATTCTAAAGCTTCAACTGTGATACGTAGAGGCTACATTAGAACACCTACACCCCATTAGCAAATTAGAGTTGAACCTAGCATTGCTATTATCAAAGATCTCCTGTCTAACAATGTTGATGGCCATGATATTCACTTATGTGAAGATGCTGCTAGAATTGCTAAACCTCATGCTAGAGACAAACATAAGCCTATTGTTGGCATGCCTATTGTTTCTGTTAAGATATGAGATCATTGTTATCATGGTTTATGTGACGTGGGTGCTAGTGTTAGTGCAATACCTCAATCTTTATATGATGAAATTAAAGACGAGATTGCACCTGTCGACATGGAACCTATTGATGTCACTATTCAGCTTGCCAATAGAGATACTATCTACCCTTTGGGAATTGTTAGAAATGTTGAAGTCTTGTGTGGTAAAACTAAGTATCCTGCTGATTTTCTCGTTCTTGCTACCACACAAGATAGCTTTTGTCCCATCATATTTGGCAGACCCTTCCTCAATACTGTCAATGCTCATATTGACTGTGAGAAGCAAATTGTCACTGTTGGCTTTGAAGGTGTGTCACATGAGTTCAATTTCTCCAAGTTTGGTAGACAACCTCATGAAAAAGAGTTGTCTAGTAGGGATGAAATTATTGCCCTAGATTCTATTGTTGTGCCTCCTATTGATCCTTTAGAGCAATACTTGCTTGAGCATGAAAATGATATGCATATGGATGAAAGGAATGAGATAGATAGAGTTATTTTGAACAACATCCTGTCCTTAAGAATAATTTGCTTGTTAAACTGCTTGGAGATCCACCCCCACCAAAGGGTGATCCTGTGTTCGAGCTTAAACAGTTACGTGATACTCTTAAGTATGCTTATCTCGATGAAAAAGAGATATATCCTGTTATTATTAGTGCTAGCCTTTCAGATCATGAAGAAAAGAAGTTATTAAAAACTCTGAGGAAGCACCATGCTGCTATTGGATATACTCTTGATGATCTTAAGGGCATTAGTCCCACTTTATGCCAGCATAAAATTAAAACCAATCCTGATTCCAAACCAGTTGTTGATCATCAACGGAGATTAAATCCTAAGATGAAAGAGGTAGTAAGAAAAGAAATACTAAAGCTCCCGGAAGCAGGTATTATCTATCATGTTGCTCATAGTGATTTGGTAAGTCCGGTGCATTGCGTCCCTAAGAAGGGAGGTATTACCGTAGTCCCTAATGATAAAGATGAATTGATCCCACAGAGGATTATTACTGGCTATAGGATGGTGACTGATTTTAGGAAATTGAATACAACCACTAGGAAAGATCATTACCCTTTGCCTTTTATTGACCAAATGCTAGAAAGATTGTCTAAACACGCACACTTCTGCTCTCTAGATGGTTATTCTGGTTTCTCCCAAATACCTGTTGCACAATCTGATCAGGACAAAACCACTTTTACCTGCCCTTTCGTTACCTTTGCTTAAAGACGTATGCCTTTTGGCTTATGTAATGCACCTGCTACCTTTCAAAGATGTATGATGGCTATATTCCCTGACTTTTGTGAAAAGATTGTTGAGGTTTTCATGGATGACTTCTCCGTTTACGGGTCTTCTTTTGATGATTGCCTCAGCAACCTTGATTGAGTTTTGTAGAGATGTAAAGATACCAACCTTGTCTTGAATTGGGAGAAGTGCCACTTTATGGTTAATGAAGGCATTTCCTTAGGACATAAAATTTCTGAAAGAGGTATTGAAGTCGATAAGGCTAAGGTTGATGCGATCGAGAAAATGTTGGTTTCTATAGAAGGTTCATTAAGGACTTTTCTAATATTTCTAGGCCTCTCACCAATCTCTTGCAAAAGGATATTCCTTTTGTTTTTGACGATGATTATGACGAAGCCTTCGAAATACTTAAGAAGGCCTTGATAACCGCACCTATTGTTCAACCACCGGATTGGAACTTACCTTTTGAAATTATGTGTGATGCTAGTGACTATGTTGTTGGTGTTGTTCTAGGACAAAGAGTTGATAAGAAGTTGAATGGTATTCACTATGCTAGTAAAACTCTAGACAGTGCCCAAAGAAACTATGCTACTACTGAAAAGGAATTTTTAGCAGTCGTGTTTGCATGTGAAAAGTTTAGATCTTACATTGTGAACATAATTATGCTTTGTGAGTAGTCACTTTTGTTCTTGAGGACATGGGATAAGTCTTGCTATAAGTAGTCATGTGAATTTGGTATTCGTTCGATATTTTGATGCGTTGTATGTTGTTTTTCCTTTAGTGGTGTTATGTGAACGTCGACTACATAACACTTCACCATTATTTGGGCCTAGAGGAAGGCATTGGGAAGTAATAAGTAGATGATGGGTTGCTAGAGTGACAGAAGCTTAAACCCTAGTTTATGCGTTGCTTCGTAAGGTGCTGATTTGGATCCACTAGTTTAATGCTATGGTTAGACTTTGTCTTAATTCTTCTTTAGTAGTTGCGGATGCTTGCGAGAGGGGTTAATCATAACTGGGATGTTTGTCCAAGTCAGGGCAGCACCCAAGCACCGGTCCACCCACATATCAAACTATCAAAGTAGCGAATGTGAATCATATGAACATGATGAAAATTAGCTTGACAGAAATTCCCATGTGTCCTCGGGAGCGCTTTACCTCCTATAAGAGTTTGCCCAGGCTTGTACCTTGCTACAAAAGGGATTGGGCCACTTTGCTGCACCTCTGTTACTATTGTTACTTGCTACTCGCTACGAACTATCTTATCACACAACTATCTGTTACCGATAATTTCAGTGCTTGCAGAGAATACCTTGCTGAAAACCACTTGTCAGATCCTTCTGCTCCTCGTTGGGTTCGACACTCTTACTTATCGAAAGGACTACGATAGATCCCCTACACTTGTGGGTCATTAATGGCCAGCCCGCGAGCTAGAGCTCAGTCACTTAGATTTCTCGGCGATGTGAGGACGAACCCTACAAAGACGATGTGTCTAACCCCTCACCGCCGATCCTTCCTTGGGTTGTCGCAGGGGCGCGTCATTCCCCGGTGGCGTCGGAGCTCCAGAACTTAAGATCCAAACAAACCATACCATATCAAGTGAAGGTTAATCGAGCTTACATATCCACAAAACGCCCGTTAGGGACGAGACAAAGTACATGGTGCCGCCCATGTCAGGCAACCCCAAAAGTCACCTGGCGGCCATGCTGCCGCGGAAGCATTGAGCCTCTTAGCGACGCTATCGCCGAGGCCTACCCCAATGGGAGGGGACTGAGACTAGCCCGAGAAGCTTCAGCACCTCGCGGGGATGACTTCTGAGGCACCAAGGGGCTGTGGGGCCCAACCCCTCGTGAAGCGCCCGTGCTCCCACGCTTTGCTGCTTGCCAGACCTTGAACGACGATCTCGTGTGTCCCCGGCATCCCACGCCACGCTTTGTGGGATGAGGTGGTCCTTCATGCGGGCCAGGCAGCCCCCATGTGGGAGCCCCTAGGCCCGACCCGATGATGGTGTCAAGTGTGGCCCCTATATCGGAGGGAAGCGCACGTTGGTCGAAGGCGCAAGGTGCGCAACACCATGCCTATCGCGGCTCTCCCCGGTGTGTAGACGCAAGCGTGGGCCCGACACCGGGCCGCACTCACTTCTTGGGAAGATTCGCCTACCCGACATCCTTCGTGTCGTGGGTGCGCGCGTTGTGGTGAGTGCAGAAGACCCCGTCGACCCTTCTAGGCGCGCACACACGGGGCCCAGCGGCAGCCCAGGGCTAGCCACCGGGACACGGAGGAGCAAGAGCATGGCGCCACACGTGTCTCGCCCGAGGATCCTGAGCTGAGACCCATGCGGGACGCCACGAGGTTGTGTGGGCGGTTCGCCGTCCGAGCCCCCCGCTTCTGGCGCCGGGGTACGAGGGGGCATAGGGCGCCAAGGCCCTCTTTGCGACGATGACTCGCCTTGCGATGCGGTTCGCCCAGGCGCCGTACCCTCTGTCGGTTGGGCGATGGCGGAGCAACTCGCCCCACCATGAGCGGCGCGTCGTGCACATTCAGATATCTCACGCGAACACAAGCGACGACGTTCGCCGCGAGGGGCACGGCGGAGCGGCCACCCTACCGCGTCGAGGGCCACGATGGGCCTTGTTGCCCGTATGCAAAGACGGAGGCGGTGGTCACGACATCGGTGGGCCAGTAGCGGCCGCCCGACGCCGAGCCCTCGGCGCGTGCGTAGCGAGCATCGGCCATGGAGTTGGTGAAGCCGGAGCGGAACTGGAGCGAGAGAGCGGCTGCGCACCCCTACGTGGCGCGCCAAATGGCAGAATCGGGGCTCGGCGGACCCAAGGAAAGGTTCGAACACTCGGGTGTGCTCGCTCTCCTACTTTGTTCTACCTCATGGCTCCACGGCGACTCTGTGGTGGCCCGAACTAGGAAGACAAGCTGAAACACATGGTAGTTTACCGAGGTTTGGGCCACCTCGTGGTGTAAAACCCTACTCCTGCTTATGGTGGGATTGCTTGAGGTGGAAGAAAAGTACAAAGGCGGGTTCTTGCCCTAGCCCGGGCATGAGGTTGGATCCCCCTCTACGGAGGTCGTGCCTCCCGTGTATATCGGCTTCGGTCCTCTTCCCCCGAAAACATTGGCGGGAAGGGTTGTCACAACGGCCATTTTTGAAAGGTGACACGATCACGTTCCGCCCTGACAAAGGTGGTCTTCGCCTGCAAAAGCTTCTCTTCATGACGCGCTTGTGGGCTCGGGGATGACCGCCATCCTACCGAGCCCCTGGCTTTAGTCTCCTTGCACCGAACGGGAAACCTTTGGGAGTCACATCGAGAGCACGCCAGCGGTCCCAGCCTACTTAGCACGAAAGGGGAAAACCTCTCCGTACGCGCCCGCTGGCACTGCTCCTGTGCCGCCTGCACAACCTGCCTCATCCACGTGAAGGAGCTGGGTCATGGGACCCTACCAAGTCGCCCTCGGCGGGCCCGCTCTAGGAGGGCTTCAAGGGAAAAGTTGGGACGGACGCCCTACTGAGGCCCTTGGCGACGATCTTCAAGCGCTCGTCTAGTGAGGGTCCTCCTCGTCGGGCTCGCCGATGGGCAGAACGAGGCTTATCCTACGACATCGCGCCCGGGGCCATAGGCCGACGGGCCTGGGTACCCCCAGTCCGAGGGGCCCGACATTCTTCTTCCTCTCCTCCCCCCTTACTAATTTATTTCTACATCGTTGTGCCTCCTTCCATGATTGCGCATGCTCCTCTCTTCCTGCCCTCTCTCACCCCTGGATCCTGACGAAGGAGTGTTGCTGTTGCAAAGTGGCACCGTAGTGGTGCGACGACGACGCGGTGAGGACAAGCTTTTTTGCTCACAAGGGCGCGCCATCGGGGTTCGCAAAAGTCGTGGTGCTCCAACCCACCTCACCGCAGCAGTCGTCATTCGTTGTGTCGCCGTTGTTACGTTGCAGCTCTGGTGAAGCATCACTGCTGCTGTGATGGGCCGCCGGTGCTGCGTTGGAGCGCTGCCCTGCAGGTGTTCGTGCTCCAACGAAACATCCGCGAAGCTGCGATGGGTCGTCGATGCTGCGTTGGAGCACCCCAGCACGAGTGCGGCGCTGCAATGGAGCATCACCGGAGACGCAACGGGGCGTCGCTGCTGCATTGGAGCACCGACGCGCCGGTGTGGCACTGCAATGGAGCATCGTCGCAACTGCGATGGGTCGTCGGTATTGCGTTGGAGCGCCGCCTTGCAGGCGTTCGCGCTCCAATGAAGCATCATCGGAGCTGCGATGGGTCGTCGGTGCTGCGACTCCTGCTTGCGAGCGGCGCGGTGCTGCTTCCCTGGCGAGTCATGTTGTGGCCCGACGTATGTTTGACCGATCCAATGGTTGTGAGAAGAAGGATCCGATGGCCCGCCACCCGACTGATTTTCGGAAGTAATAAGTCGGTTGATTTGTAGCAGCCGTCTTTTAAAAAAGTTGTTTAATTTTGTGACGCGAGTCGTTCAATCCTCTTTTCTAATTTCCTGGAACAATGTTCTTTTTGCAAAATCTCATTTTCTTTGATTTCTTGCAACAAGATATTTGTCGTGAAACCTCATCTTCTATAAATTTCTGCAATAAAACCCATGTTGCAAAAACCTTTCATCTCTAATTTTTTATAACAAGACACATACAAAAATTGCAACAACATCTCCCGTCACATTTAATTTTCTGCAACAAGATCCTTATTAAAAAATTGCAACAACATCTCCTATCACGTCTAATTTCGTGTAACAAGATCCATATAAAAATTGCAACAACATCTCGCACCACATCTAATTTTCTACAGCAAGTTCCTTGTTATGAAAATTGCAACAACATTTTTCTTTACGTTTATATTTTTGCAACAAGACCCTTATTGTAAAAGTTACAACAACATCTCCTGACGTTTTTAATTTTATGGAACAAGACCCTTGTTACAAAAAATTGCAATACAGTTGTTGCGTGTGAGCTCAAGGAGGCGAGAGCTGGCGCTCCTCCAGAACGGCGACGAGCAGACGCAGCTCCAGCGGCGGCGTGCCTCGCAGAGACGGGCGATGCAGTCCAGCGGATTCTAGCGCACGCACAAGCAGGGAGGCAGCACTGCGATGGCCAACTGCCCATCTTCAAGCATCTACGCACAGGCCGGAGTGCCTACTCACAAGTTGCAGCACCAGCCACCGGCCAAGGAGCGCTCCTCGTCACCGACGAGCTCAACACTTCGCTGGAGAGACGCATGGCATGGAGGCATGATGTGACTAGAGCTAGATGTAAAGGCTGAATGAGGGGAAAAGAATGAATGGCTCACGGTTGCTAGCTACGTGATGAATGAGAAGATAAGAACATATCTAGCAGATTTCGTATAATGCTTTGATCCGTAAAATAACTGTTAAAATACAGATCTACGCGAAAGAAGTTGTTCGATCAGACCCTGCAAACGCGTCGGATCCGTAAATATTTTTATGAGGCACGGTAAAAAGCTTTTTTCGATCTGCAAAAACACAGTTTTTGGGTCCGCTTTTACGGTGCCCTGTATCGAGAGAAAACAGTTGGCAGGAGTCAACTGCAATGGAAACTTCTGCGTCCGCCGTCCACGTCCACCGGACGTCGCCCCGGACGTCTCCGAACACCGTTCATTTTGCGGGGTCTAACTCTATCCTCGCTTGAGCCGGTTCATAAAGCCGTTTTTCCACGGACTATAAACACGCGGATCAACATTATACGGAATGTGTTAGAGATGCTCTAAGAAGGTAAAATGAATATTGAGTGATGACCCACATAACACGTGTGCGTTTGAGGCGACGGACGATGCGCTACAATCCGCCGCATGATGGTTATCATTTCCCTTATTAGTAGGTAAAAGAAAAGAATAACAATATTATCTCTTTGATTAACAGTGCAGATCTTTGGAACAGGGGCCCAATGCACCTGAAATGAAAAAAAATATATTAAAAAATGAGTTGAAAAGTTTTGAAACTTTTTTGTAACAAACATGGTCTACCATAATGTGGAGGAATGACTCTCATGGTATTCTCGGCAGAAAAGTTTTGTGGAGGAATCTAACATGTTCCAAAGAACATGTTTGTTACAGAAACTACGCTAGACCTTATTTGTAAAAAAGAGTTAAACCCGCGTAAAGAGAGTCGCGGAATCTAACATGTTCGGGATCCAAGTATCTCGTCCCCACGGCTGGTCATGTCACGACGGACAGCCCACGACCTACCGTTCGATGATAAAATTATCGTACATGCACGTGCACGCAGAAAGGTGCCTCTGCGCTCTCCGGTCTCACGGAAATGCAGCAAATGCACGCAATTAACCCAGAGAGAGAACTGGCCTGGGACAACGAACTAAAAGTACTGTATGTTAGTTAATCAACTTTTAGCTGGTATCCTGCTAATAGTCGGTACTCCCACTGCAAAACGACTATCAGCGTGCAAGATTAATCCGTTGGTCGCTTGGTAGTACCACTATCGTCCGTGGTCCTTCACCTTTACAGTGTCCGTCCCTGGAGATATCCACACCGGGAATACCAAATTTATTTAGAAACCTAATCAAATCTATTCTTTTAGAAGCTTATTAATTAAGACATAACTAGGAGGCTTCCAAATGTTGAGTAAATAGACAATTTTCCGAATAAATTAATCCATGAAATAAATACTAACATAACATTGACTAGATTCATGACATACTGATCACGAAGCATGCTAATAAGTACTACGCACATAGAAGAAACATCTACGCATATAGCTAGTACTACTAGGACAGAAATAAACAGGAGCGGGATAAACATGTTATACCCTTCGATCGACCACTTGGCCGTAGCAGCAATGTTGGCGGCGGCAGCATCCTCTGTTGCCTTCTTCTCGACTTCGGCCTTCTCGAGGAGGAGACGGTCGGCTTCGCTTGGTTCAGCCATGGCGATGATGAGGACGACGCGGACGGACGGAGCCGAGCAGTCGCGTGATCGCTCCCAAAAACCTAACCGCCCCTCTCCCGTATAGGAACCGAAGAGGCGGGGTTTCGGAGGGCTGCTCTCCCGTCGACCGTGTACGTGGTAAACGGGGCGGAGTCGCCGGCGGCAGCAGCAACAAAAGGAACGAGCGCGTGAGGCAGAGGCAATCTGATCTCGTGACGGCTCCGTTACGTATTCTTCGTTCCTGACCGGCAAAAATAAGCGCGTAGGTATGAGCTCGGCGCGGCGCGGCGCGGCGGGCGGTGGAGGAGGAGTGCGCGAGGGCCTCTTCTTTATTGAACGGGAGAATAAGGATTGGTGGAATAGTTGTTGTATTGCTTGAGCCTCGTGGGCATATATATATATATGAGTACATGATCATCTTGGAGTACAAGTCAAGGCAGGAACAAATCCTAGTCTATATATGCTTTCCTAAACAATCACGTTACTCAACATTCCCCTGCGGTCACAATGGTAACGACACAGACGATGAGACGGGAGAAGAATCCGAAGGTAAGCCGACGGTCATCCTCCCACAGTCGTAACGATCGATGCATCGTGGAAGTTGTGGCTGGAGTGGAAACCGACAAGGTTGCTCAAGCAAGGCGGTAGCCCTTTGTGCGTTGGTCGAGGTAGCCGAGAGCGTAGGATGGTGTAGCCGTGGTCGAGGTAGTCGTGCGTAGAATGCCGTGGTCGATGTCGAGTCGGGGTAACCGGTGTTGAGGAAGTCGACGTGGAGCCGCGGGCGCAAGGAGGCGCCAAGTTAGTCATGGGCGCAAAGGTGTCGAAGTAGTGATGCGCCGGGAAGAAGACGTAGTTGAGACGCGTCGCGTCGAGTTTGCCAAGCCTGGGGACACATCATGGACGAAGGCACACATCGGTGTTGCCAACACCGTGCATGCGTAGACGGACAAAGTCGATGCTGACGATGCGTTGCTCCAGGTTTGCCAAGCCTAGGAACACACCGGGACGAAGGCACACGTCGGTGTTTTCAGCACCGGGCATGCAGAGACTGGGACCTGCACACAACCTGTATGCCATGTCGAGGAGGCTAGCAGAGAGGGACTCAACGACGGTTGCGGCGCAAATCGGCCGGGGCCGATGTTGCCCGCGGTGGTCGGAGTAGATGAAGCGGTTGGGGAAGACGACGGCGACGCTGGCGATGAGCTGGTGCTGGACGAAGATGAAGGAGGTGGACGGGCGGTGCGACTCGGGTGAGCGAGCTGCAGCAACGCAAAAGAAGAGCAGCGGCTGGTTAGGAGCGCGGCGGCGATGCTCAAAATAGGCGAGGAAGAGCCCGACAGCATGACGAAGACCGGGCGCGGATGATGGCGTTACCGCGCCGAAGGAGATGGCGCGTCGCATACCATAGAAAGTCAACACATGGGGACGGCGGAGGGACGACGGAAGACCTCGGGGTGGCGGCGTAGACCGCGTGCCGCAACGCTACGGCCCGAAGGGGCGACGTAGCGGCGGTGCGCGGGTCGGTGCAGCCACGGGAACGGTCTCGGGCGGCGGCGGGGACCGCGTGCCACGCTCGCTACGGCACGATGGGGATGCGGCAGCAGCGCGAGGGTCAGTGCGGCCACGGGGACAACCTGCAAAGGACGGCCTCGAGGCGGCAGTAGACCGCGGGCTGCGACACTACGACCCGAAGGAGCGACGCAGCGGTAGCGCGTGGATTGGGGCAACCGCAGAGATAACCACTGGGCGGCGGCGCTGCGGCCCGATGGGGCGACGCAGCGGCAGCCCGATGCTCGATCGATGGAGGGGCGCGTTGTACTCGGGCAGTCTTCACGGGGCCTGCAGAGGCGCGCGTAACCAACGGGCCAGGTCGATCGCACGACATAGATGAGGCGGATCGCAGGCAGGCGGGTGATCAATCCGATTGCACGCGAGGTCGTGGACGTCGCTCGGTGAAGGCAGGCTAGCGACGGCCGAGAAGCCGGCAGCAGGCCCGAGGCAGGCGGCGCGGCGGAGGCGACAACCGGCCCGATGTAGCCGGCCCGAGGCAAGCGGCGCGGCGGGACGAGGCGACGGTGTTGATCAACGGGAAAGCGACGCGAACGGCGACTGTGATGGGTCGCCGCATGGCGCATGGCCGTCGGGTCGGGGCAATGCAGGAGACCTGATCGGAGCAAGGCGATGACGACCAACGGAGATCGACGAGCGTGCCGGCGCGCGAACGGCGGTGTTGAGGGGCCGCTGGGTTTGCGCGAGGCCGACGGGTCGAAGGAGAAGTCGGGTCGCGCCGATGTCGGAGTAGGGGCGCGGTGGTCGATGGCGGCGGCGAGCGATGCAATCCGATCTAAGATCGAAAAAACCAAAAAGAAAACGCCGATCAAAGTGACCTACGGAGGAGAGAAACCCTAGATCAAGAGACCGGGAAAAGGCTCTCTAGGGCAGCCGGTCAACACGACCGGCGAACGAACCCTAGGTACGGGCGGCGCGGCCCTCGGCGGCGGTCATGGAGGCCGACCGCCCTAGGGGCGGCGCGCGGTGCGGAAGCGGCGGCGGCGGCTAGGTCAAGAACCTTGCGGCACATACCATGTTGAACGAGAGAATATGGATTGGTGAAAATACCATGTTGAACGAGAGAATAGAGATTGGTGAAAATAGTTGTTGTATTGCTTGAGCCTCGTGGGCATATATATAGGAGTACATGATCATCTTGGAGTACAAGTCAAGGCAGAAATAAATCCTATTATATCTATGCTTTCTTAAACAATCACGTTACTCAACATTCTATTCTCACTCTCCAATAACATGTAGAAGAGAGACCCTTATAAAGGGGTCCAACTTCTTTTCCACTAGCGGGGTGAGACTAAACTTCCCACCACCACCTTGTCATGCCACCACCTACATGGACCCTTGAAGATTTCTGAAATTTTCTAATGGGCCTAAAGTCCACTACTATTTTCAACACCAAAAATATGTTTTTAGTTGGGCTTCTAGAATAAGTTGGATATGGGGTAACTTATTCTAAAAGCTAAAAAAGCTACCAAAAGAACTGACTCTTATTAGGCAGACCCATTTTTCTATCTTCTCTTTATAGGAAAATAATCAGTCAAAGAATTTTTCAAAGGGAAGCGGGTTTGAAAGTCGACCCTGACTTGAAATTTATCTCTCTTTGAACTCATCGTCATATGTTTTTAGGAATATTAGATTAGGGCTCTTTGATTCATTTTCATAAAGAATTCAATTCTAAGATTTTTCCAACGTGAGTTGACTACGAGTTTTCAACTAAAATAATGGTAAAAACGAGGAATTTGCCATTATTTTTGCCTTGTTTCTAAATGCCTCCATTTTGTTTGATTTTGAAGAAAATTTTAAATTCGACCTGAAGCATTATAGTCTAGAACCATCTTTGTTGAATTAGTACTCCCAGGAAAATGATACCGTGTGATGTGCATTCAACAACGATGAAAAGTCTAGATCAGAGACGAAAATGTATGACTACATATTGTCGTGACATGCTAGTGCAGGATACACCGGCGATGACAAATAGGCCAATGTTGCCGATTAGTGAGGAAATGTTAACCCATAGCAGGTTGTTTTCGTAAGCCGAACCACATGGGTAAGGCTGCAAGAAGAGCTCAAGGCTCACAAGCCTTTTGAGATCGTCTCAAAAAGGAACGAGATGCAAACGGACATTTCTGTGTGGCTCGACCGAAACGTGAGCCGATCTTGTGGTAACACTAACTTGCTCGATTCTAGTTCGACATCCATTACATGTGCACTACGCTGGAACTTCTTATGGTCTTTGGACTATTTACTTTGTTATTTCGATTAGATATTTGTAGTGAATCCTTCTTTTATATTCCAAATAGGTAGTATTTGAGTTGAGAGAGAAAAGTTAAACTACTACGAAACAAATATACCTTCATCTTGTTGATATGTTATAGTGTTTTCAATATGACGTTGTTGTGCCATATCTAGCTGAAAGACATACCTTAGATAAATAATTTTTCACCGTCTTATGCATGAAACTAGCCCGAGATCATTACAAGCTGGTATGAGCCATGTTTTACACGCGATCCTTAATTTGACTCGGTCTGAGCTTGCTACAATTTAAACGTGAGTTAACTAAGTGTGATCTAACTCACTTGAACTCAACTCGTTCAAGGCACCTCTGGTCGGTCTGGCTACAGATAAAATGAAATTTATCCCCTTCATTTTTAAATATAAGATTTTATTTTTTTAATAAAGACTATGTATAGAATAAAATAAATGAATATACATTATAAAACATGAAGTACATGTCTATATACATTCATATGTCTTTAATAGTTTTATATTTAAAAATGAAGGCATGCAAATTAAGGGCTTAGGAGGCTCTCAAAATAGACATCCGTGATTAGATTTAGCAAAATCCAAAGACAGAAACCAACAACCTACACAGCCTGCCTGCCTGCCTGCCTGCCTGCCTGCCGTACGAGTAGTCCAGGTACCACTCTTTGCTCTGCGATCCAGGCTGTAGCCGGGGCTCGCCCCGCCGCCATCGTTCATCAAAATCAGTACTTCTACTATTTTCCTACTAGTAGCACGACACACCCTCAACTTCCCCCGCTACCGAATTTTCAAAACGGAAGCTAACAACTGAACCGAAAGATCCCGAAAATCACATGACGCAGGCGCTGGCAGCTCCGACGGTAAACGCGAGCCAGCAAAGTGTACCACAAGGGGCGGCTGAGCGAACCAGCGTGGCAGTCGTCCCCCGTAAACATACATAACACCACGCCGGAGCCGCTCGCTCGCTCGCTCGCTGCCCCCACCCCTCTCCCACCTCCCACTCTCCCAATCCTATCCCCTTTGCTTCTCGCGTGGGGGTTGGGATTCTTCGGTGGCCACCTTATTTAGCTGGAACATGGCGCCGTCCCGGATCCGCTTCGGCCGCCAAACTCCCCCCTCCTGCTCTGACACCGAAGAGGAGGAGGAGGAGGAAGAAGAAGAAGAGGAGGAGGAGGCAGAAGAAGAAGAGGAAGAGGAGCCAGTCGCGTCGCCGCTGACACTGCCGGCGGCGAGGGGAGGGGTCTCCGTGGTGGACATGGTGGCGGCGGCGCTGCGGAGGTCGCTGGTGCTGTGCAGCAGCGTGCGCGCCGAGGAAGGCCCCGGCACCGGGGCTTCGGGGATGCAGATAGGGCAGCCCACGGAGGTGCGCCACGTCTCGCACGTCACCTTCGACCGTTTCGTCGGCTTCCTCGGCCTCCCGGCCGACCTCGAGCCAGAGGTGCCGCGCCCCGCGCCCAGCGCCAGGTCAGTCCGTCTTGCGTTCCATAGATTTGCAGATGATTTTCGTGGCTGGTCCCTGTGCTTTGGATTCCGGCACTGCAATTTTTTTGCGGCGTTACTTTGGTGGATTATTAAGCTGAATTTTGACGTTGTTTGCATTTCTCATTTTTGAATTGGTCACTACGCACAAGAAAAACTGAGCACGGAGTAGTAGCTGTTAGTCTGTTGAGCCCTTAGGGCAACTTCAACTCGCCTGACTCAAATGGACGGCGATTTTGTCCGCTTTCTATTCGTTTGGTTTAGCTAGATGGACACGAATGTCCGCTTTCGCAGGTCGGGGCATGCGTCTAACGCTGGTTAGATCCATTTTTGCCGGCGTGCGAAAAATAATATAAAAATGCATAATTAAACATTAAAAGCCGGTCACGAAGGCCGGCGAGAGTCCACGCGTACGCATTACACTAATTAAACATAAAAACTACGAGGCAGCCCTAGTCGTTGTCGGAGCCGGTGAGGTCGACCAGCGTAGGCGCATGGCCGGTCCAGGGGAACGCCGTGTTCCAGAGCGCAGCTGCCTGCGCCTCCGTCGTCTGTTCCGCCGGCGCGGGCTGTGCTGGTGGCGGTGGCAGTGCAGCAGCAGGGGCAGGCTCCTCCTCCAACTCCCGTCGTTCCTCCTCCGCCTCCTTCTCCAGCTTCATCAGCCGAAGGCCTTCGACGCGCTCCGCCCGCAGGTGCCGTGTCCTTCAGTGCTTGAGGTAGGCTTGCTCCTGTTGCGGTATTGCGCCCGGCCAGATGGGCGGCGCACTGACAAACTCGTTGACGATGCCGGTCCATTGGTAGACCTCCTGCGGCTCCGTGGGCTCGGGCTTCGGCGGAGGTGGCACGACGCAATCGCCGGCGGCCGACAGCGCAATGGCCTAAGCGAGTCGCTGCTGATACGCCGCCTCCTCGTCGGCCCTGCGCCGCGCTTCCTCCTCGCTGTCGCGGAGAACAGCTGCCAGCGCCGCCTGGTAGGTGGCCTCATCCTCTTGGTCCTCGTTGCTGACGATAGGCGGGGCGGCGGAGGGCATCCTGGCTGCACGTCGCGCACGCCACGACGGCGCTGCTCCTCGTGCTCCACCGCGAACCAGAGCTCCCAGTTGGGGGAGTCGGCCGCGTACGCAGGGTTTCGCCGCTGCTCCGTCGTCAGTAGAGGCCGACGGCGGCTCACCTCCTCCGCGTGCACCCGCGCCGACCGCGGTACGGCCGACACCGGGATCCTCTCCAGATCCAGATGCCAGCCGTGCGGCAGGGTGACATCGGAGTAAGGGAGCGGCATGCGGTGCTCCCAGTGCCACCGCGCTTGGTGCACCGGGACGCTCACACGCTAGCGAGGCCGGCGGGAAAACGGCGGCGGGGAGATAGCACGGGGGTAGAGCGGGGCCTTGCCCTTGTTTGAGAAGCCGCCGACCATGGTGCTAGGGTTTTGGTCGCCAAGGAGGTGGCGGGATGGGGACGGGCGGGTTTTGGAAGCAGATGGCGGAACCCACCGCACGTTTGGATTAAAAAGGCCGACCGCGGTCGCTGACGCGTGGGCCCGAGGATGGCGGCCGTCATAAATAATGTTGACCGCGGTGGTTGGAGGCGGACACCGAGAAGGCGCGTCTGCTTCGCGTCCGCGCCGATGCATTTCGGTCCCAAATTTGGGCCGAAAATGGGTCGGCGCGGACGCAGAGCGGACGTGTTTCGAAAATGGGTCGGCGTGTTGGGCCATCCTTTTTGTCCGCGCCGATCCAAACGGACGGCGGCGGACGAAATGGGTCGCCTCATTGGAGTTACTCTTAGATTGGCTTGACTTTATCGTAGCGGTTGAGGGGCTTGAGCCAATGGGGGCTGCTTCGACTACCATCTTTCTTTTTTCAGAACTACTACTGTTGCTCAACCACCTGGTCATTCTCTGTTTTGTTGAGGTAGGACTTTGTACTTGCCAGGGAAGGAGATATTGCGGCGACTTGCACTTGTTAGCTTTATACTGTTTCATACCTAAAGAGGCAAACACCATCATCTTTTGTTCTAGTTAGTATAGTTATTTAGGGCAACTCCAACGCAGTGCACCAAAATGCTCGGCCCATGCGATCCGAACACTTTTTACCATCCAACGCCATGCATCAAATGTACGTGGACCTGTCCGGACGTTCATGTTGTAGTATATATGGATTGCACTATCCTTTTTCATCAGTTTGGACTTTTGGTTGTGTTGGCTAGTGCATAAAGCTTAACATGGTATCAGAGCTAAGGTCTTGAGTTCAAGTCCTGGCTTTCGCAATTTATTTAAAAAATTGCTCGTAGCCCCCTATGTGTCCACGTAGAGACCTCTTGAGTCATACATGAGTTTCGCGCGTCGTCGCTCTCTTCTGGTTGCACGTGTTGACTTGTCTTCCCCGTCACACGTTTGCACTAACCCTTTCCATCAGTTCGAAAAAGCCTCACCGACATTGAGTGCCGCACAAAGAGGACAGGCCATCAGTTCGAAAAAGCCTCACCGACATTGAGTGCCGCACAAAGAGGACAGGACCGGACGACTGCTTACCTGCATTCATGCCGGTCAGACCGACGTGATCGAACGGTTGATCGGAGCCACTTCAATGCAAACGTGGTAACCGAGAAGCCTACTCCGGCCGCTACAGGCTGAATGAAGTGGCACCGTTCACCTGCCATGGTTATTTAAGGCTCATCGTAATGGGAGTATCATAGGTAGTATCATGCATGCCAACTAGGCAATTTTGATGTGACGGCATAGAATTAAATAAAGAAAGAGAGGGTTGAGTATCATATCATAATATCTTATCATATTAAATGATGTGCTACTATATGTCATGCATGGCAATAAATGAACTATCCTATGATACTAACACATGATACTATGCATTACGGATGTAGTATCATATACTAGTATGTTATACTCCCCATTACAACCAGCCTAAGCAAGCAAGCCGTGCTGGCAAAACCTTAACACATCTCCAACGCACATAACCACCTCTCCTCTCTTCTGTACCGCACACTGCCCCGATGGCCAAGTATGTGCTGCCAGAACGATCCGCGGGGAGCTCCGGATCATGGCGCCGTCACCCACGGTCCTCGGTCCTCGGGCTCATCGGGGTCCACCGTTCCGACGGTCAAGACAGAGGTGGTGCTCTCCTAGGACGACGAGGAGCAGTAGCAGCAACCGCCCCTCATCGCCGAGGCAGCACGAACGGACGACAAGTATGTGAGGCAGCTTGAGTTGTTGCTTGAGCGATCGCTCTTCGACCACTATCCGATGCTGCCCTCGCCACCCAACTGCGACGTCCAAATTAGACACCACGTCAAGGAGGAGCCGACATCCCTGCCGCGACGCCAGTCGCTCTTCGACCGCAATCCGACGCCTTCCTCGCCGCTCAACCGCCGCGTCCAAATCGGATGCCTTGTCAAGGCGGAGCTGGCGTCCCCACTACGCAGCCAATATGAGCGCTTCATCTAGCCAACATCCCTGCCACACCGTTTCTTCCGGCATGACAAGGAGGAGGCGCCGGCATCCCCGCTCTGTCGGCACCTAATCTCGTGAAGGAGGAGGCGCCCGGCTGCCTCATGTACGACGTAGCACCGCCGCCTTCTCCTTGCTCACCATGATGACGGCTGACAAGGTGGCAACTGAGCAGGCGCGTCGGGCGGCGTTCACTATGCTTGGCTTGCCATCGAACTGGGTGCGTGTCGACCCATACCTCATGTTGGCCTGGGCTGAGGATCGGTCCAGGATCGCCGCGCCGATGTCTACCCGCCGTCGACGCCGAATCAACGACTAACTCCTCAAAGTGGGGTTGGACGAGTCCAAGCGCGTCGCCCTCACCCTTGCTGCCAAGGGCAAGGGCAAGAGCGCATCCGGCCAACCTTTGTCGACAGACAGACATGACCCAACGGGCAAAGGAAGCCAAGCAGCCGCGAGCGTGCAACAACGACCATTCAGTGCTGCCGCAACCCCTTGGAGGCCTTCCGCCACTGGAAGGACGACGACGACAACAACAACGACGAGAAGCGACTGACGGGACGATGACACGGCCTTGGAGGCCATGCCTACGAGGTGCCTCGCTTAGTTTAGTTTAAATTTCTTTCGGCTTAGTTGAACATTGTTAAATTTTATCCTTTTGGTTGTAATATTTGGTTTTGCACGAATTTCGGCCATCCTTTTGAATTGTCCGTTCGAACTAGGGCAGACGCTTGGTGCACGCGGTTGGATGGCCGGCTCCCCTACCGTTGTCCACGGACATTTGGTGTATCTGTTTTGATGCACAGAGTCGGAGTTGCCATTACCCACCACCTACAAGTTCCGTTGTCATGGTGCTGTTGTATACCATTCTTCGGCAAGGGTGAAGCGCTTGTATCTGATGCAGCATACCATTCAAAATTTGGAGGAAATATATGAGTTTAACACCTGTTCAAATTAATAAATATGAGTTTAAGACATTCAACCTCTAGCTAAGTTAATATTTGTTAGAAACCTTTCGACCTTGGTTCCGTAGGAGCAAGTCAGAAAGATTGAAAAATAGAACCATCAGATTTGATTCGTTCCCAGTAGCCATGAGATGACCATCTTAGGGTGATCCTTTTGTTAACATTAGATCATGCCATAGGTGATGTTTGTTACATCTATCTAACTGTAACACAGTTTATGTTTACTAAATACAGTGTAAGTGTATTTGGAGTTTCACCAACGTCCATGCAATGTTCATTTGATAAAAGAGGAAACAGTGTACCGACAATACTATTGACCATGCAAAGGAGGCTATATTTACTTGGGGGGCTTCAGGTAAGCCCAGGGATAATGAGAAAAGCTTACAAATAAATATGTGATACTCAAGTTATAAAAATATTTATCTTGTTATGCTAGGCTGAAGGGGTCTTCAGAATAAATGCTGACAATAGACAGGAACAGCATGTCAGGGAGCAACTAAACAGAGGTGTTGTTCCAGATGGAGTTGACTTGCATTGTCTTGCGGGCCTTATAAAGGTGCACTGAACATCTTGTTTTACCAACATTTCCTTGTTTACCTTCATTTTTTAAAATGGAACGTAGGTCTTTTATGCCTAAGGACAAACATTCTTGTGTCTGCAATTTGACTGTCTTGAATTGGATTATTGTTTATGTAATTTGAACATGTAGAGAGCCTTCCAATATGAGAGTTCAGGTGTAGTCAAGAATCATATGCACAGTGATACAACGCATATACTTTATTTGAATAAATTTACTTTGAAGAAATCCACAGGGAAATGACTTAATTTTTTTTATTTTTTCTCTCTTTTATTTATCAGTTGCTTCACATTTCATGATCAATATACCTGCTGATTTGTAGGCATGGTTCCGAGAACTTCCAAGTGGAGTATTAGACTCATTGACTCCAGAACAAGTGATGCATTGCAACACTGAAGAAGAGTGTTGTCGTGTTGCGAGTATTGTACCTCCAGTGGAAGCGGCATTACTGGATTGGGCCATTAATCTGATGGCAGATGTTGTGGAGCATGAAAAGTATAACAAGATGAATGCTCGCAACGTTGCTATGGTTTTCGCGCCAAACATGACTCAGGTTATTAGGAACCTTATTCATATTCTCGACATACGTATTTTTTGATTCGCAGCCTAACCTTATGACTTACCCCTTATCATATATTCTCGCTCTTTCAGATGGCCGACCCCTTAACTGCTTTGATACATGCAGTTCAAGTGATGAATTTTTTGAAGACATTGATTCTGAAGACTGTCAAAGAAAGGGAGGAGTCAGCTGCCGCAACAAGGGGATTCACGTCCAGCTCTGGTTCCCCGAGCGACAAAGATGCACCTCAGGCATTAAATCATTCGGACAACCCCTTAAATTGTCCGAGTCAGGAAACCGTCGAACGCCCCATGATTAGTGGGGCTACTCTTGACCACTTTCTCTTCAGCGTGGAACAAGCGCTTCACCAAGATGCGCAAGCCAGTATCGGAGAACCCAAGAAGTGTGACACCGGTACGGCCCATGACAAATACAATAACGAATTTTCTCCAGTGGACAGTGATTTTAGTACTAGTAACCAAGATGACAGCAGTTCTGGAAACAAATTCAGTAACGAAAGTGTGGAAGGCTTGTTTGACAGATTCAAATTTAGGAAAGGGGTGGGCAGGCTCTGCAGGCATCCCGTGTTTCAGTTGAGTAGGTCCATGAAGAAGTCTGATGAAGCAGGACAAGCATGTGCATGACATGGTAGGATGTGTAATTGATGATTCCGTTGTTTTTGCAGCCGCCTAGGGCTTAACTCATCATACGCCATTTCTCCTAGCTCGTGTGTAGAAGCTATTAGCCCATTTGGTTGTACCAGTACTACTGAACTGCTGATGTGGAGTTCTTGGCGTGTACAGTATAGTTCAACTATTCGTTTCTGATAATCTCGATTCCATTTCGTCGCCCGTTGTTCCTCATAAGGTAACAGCAACTTCAGTGAACTTGCTGTTTGGTTATTCTAGTTCAGGTAAAAGCTTTTTTCGTCAGATTTTGCTTCTGGGAGTAGCACAACCCGAGCGACTACCATTCATTTGGCTATTTCAATTGATGGTGTGCAAGTGATTATTCATTGGACATGGTACTACAGATATCTGGTGACCTTTTCTATCCCAGTTTTGTGCTGTTCAGTCTGCCTGTGTGTGAACATAATGGAATAAATTGAGGAATAGTTGCTGAATCTTGCAGACCTAGATTATCTAGGCAGTGTGTTTGTATGTTTTTTGTCCAGTTTTCCTTCTTAACCGAGCTTTGTGAGATTTCAGGTCTGGTTTTCCTCTTCTTAATGGAATTGGAGAAACCCATGCCCTTGACTGTTTGAAATGATTAATGCATCTATTATTTGAGTCAAGAGATGCTGCCTGGGTTTGGAAAGGACTTCTGCTTTATTGATCTCAGAACATTAGGGCATGTACAATAGTGGCATATGGATACAGATTGTTGGTTCCTGATCCGTAAATGAAAACACCCACGAGCTGCAACGTGCAAGCTAGCAAGCACACAAGCAGCTGGATGGATTGTGTGGCTAGCTTACTCCGGCGACTTGCACACGTACGTATACTGTAGGCAGGAACACATGCAGCTGTATCGATTCTTGACTACTACTCACGTGAACAGAACACGGCGACTTAGATTGCAAACAGGGACGTGTCGTTCCTGTAGTTTGTTTCTTGCTTTGATCTGAATCTTGATCTGGTTGTTTTCAAGGGGTCTTTGTATGGCTGTATATATAGCAGCCAGGACTTCGTACGGGGCTAAGACCTACCCTACTCGTATACATGTTGGAGTAGGACTCGGACCCCAGGACACAACCGTGTTTAACTCTAATATTCACCCCCTAAACACGGCGTGCTTTTCATTTCCGACCAGGATCCCAAACAAGACTACTCGTAGGCTTCATCCTTGACGTTGCCTTCGTCGTTCCTTGTAGCGTCCCATTCATCGGCTTTGCTGCCGTCGACTCATTCGTAGCTTGACGGCAACACTTCTCGTTGGTTGTGTCTTCAACCTTCACATGTTCTTCGGTGCTTGGTAAACTGTTTTTCGGATCCTTGTGTTGACATCTTTTAAACCCAAGCAGGACCAAACTTTGGTCTAACTTTGATTTCCAAGCTCTCGGCGCTTGCTTCAACCCGTAAAGTGCCTTCTTGAGCTTGTAAACTTTCCCTTCTTCGCCTTTCTTCTCGTAGCCGAGGGTTGTTTCACGTACACTTCTTCTGTGAGATCGCCGTTGAGGAAAGCGGATTGAACATCCATATGATGAACCTTCCAATCCTCTTGTGCTGCCAAAGCTGGGAGCACTCTCACCGTCTCGAGTCGAGCAACCGGTGCAAACACCTCATCATAGTCAACTCCTTGACGCTGTACGTAGCTCTTTGCAACGAGTCTTGCCTTGTACTTCACAATGGCACCCTCCGTGTCCTTCTTTAACTTGTAAACCCACTTCAAACCTGTCGTCTTTTGGTTTGGAGGTCGGGTTACCAAAGTCCACGTGCCATTGCTCTCAATCGCCTTCATCTCCTCATCCATGGCATGCATCCAGCTACGGCTTTTGCTCGCCTCTACGAAGTTCGTCGGCTCCTCAACTCCGAACAAACATAGTCCAGAGTACTCGAGCGTAACTGGCTTTGTGTACTTCTAGACTTTCTTGAGCATCTTGTAGCGACGAGGCCCTGAGGAGTCCATTGTGGCTTGCGAAGGAGGTGACACAAATTGTGTCGATGTTGATGCACTTGAGGAAGATGGCTGAGTCTCGGGCGTGTCATCGACATCCGCGTCGTCGGCGTAGTCGTCGTGATCATGACCATCATCTTGATTGTCATCGTCACTATGCGCCTCGTTGTCGATGTTGTCGTCGAGATCTCCACCCGTGCCGTGTGCTTTGTTGTTGCTATCTCCTTGCGACCTATGCACGTCAGTCGTCGGTGTCGGCACCATGATGATCACTACCATTGTGGCCACCTTGGTTCGGCGTCTTGCCAACCACCTGGACATCTTCTCCTGCATCATCGTCAGTTGGAAATTCAACTGCAAATATGTTACTGTTTGGAGCATCGTCGGCTGCGGCGCTCCAATTCCACGCTTGGTTTTCTTCAAACACGACGTCGCGTGAAATCCGTAGACGCTTGGTTTGTGGATCGTAGAAACGGTATGCCTTGGTGCCAGAACTGCTCTCGTATCCGATGAATACCATCTTGGTGCTACGATCGGCAAGCTTTGAGAGATGTGGCTCTGCCGTCTTCACATGTGCCACGCACCCGAACGTCTGTAGATGAGACACATTCGGCTTACGTCCGTAAATTGCTTCATACGGAGTCTTGCCGATCACCGCCTTCGTTGGAGCCCGGTTGAGAAGATAGACCGCCGTTGAGACAACTTCTCCTCAAAAAGTCCCCGACAGGTTCTTGCTCTTGAGTAAACTCCTTGCCATGTCAAGGAAGGTTCGATTGCGCCTTTCAACGACCCTGTTCTGCTGCGGCGTGTAAGGTGCCGTGAGGAACCTTTTTATGCCAATCTTCTCGCAGTAATCGTTGAATTCGTTCGACGTAAATTCTCCGCCGCGATCTGTCCGTAGAGCGCGAACCTTCAACTTGTGTTCCATCTCCGTTGCAGCCTTTAGCTTCTTGAACGCTTCAAACGCCTCATCTTTAGATCGTAGGAGAACGACCCACATATATCTCGAGTAGTCGTCTACCACGAGGAAGAAATACTTCTTTCCCGCGTGAGTTGCTGGGGTGATAGGGCCACATAGATCACCATGGAGCAGCTCGAGTGCATCACTTGCACGATAGGTAGACTGAGTAGGGAACGGCCTGCGGTGCTGTTTTCCAACCAAGCACCCGTCACATACTCGATCAACATGGTCGATAAATGGCATCCCGGATACCATCTCCATCTTTGACATCTTCTTCAAGGCGTAGAAGTTAACGTGTCCAAATCTAGCATGCCATAACCATGAATCACCATCACTCTTGGCGAGCCAACACTCCGGTTGAGATTGATCAAGGTTGAGGATATAGAGCCTATTCCGTGTGTGATTAACACGAGCTAGCACGTTTCGGAGGTTGTCGAAGATCGTCATCACTCCGTTCTCGATATCCACCTTGCATCCATTCTCGTCAAGCTTCCCGATAGAGATGATGTTGTTGCGAAGCCGTGGGATGTAGTACACTTCGGTGAGTATGTGATGTTCGCTTGTGAGACCCTCGAAGAGGACAGATCCTTGCCCACAAATCTCCACATTTGAACCATCACCAAACTTGACCGAGCCTTCAACATCATATTCCAGCTCGAGAAATTTTTCCTTGCATCCCGTCATGTGGTTACTGGCACCCGTGTCGAGATACCACGACACGTTGTGATCCCCGGATAACTTAGGTGTCACATTCTTCTCATGAAGTAGCACCTTCCGGCTTGGTTTCACAACCACTGTTTCAGCGAGATCACAAACTTCGGCCATCAGAAGACCTGGACCTTCGTCTTCCTCCTTTGCCAAATTTTCCTTGATCTCCCGCTTGTCAGGCTCCGGACAATTCTTTGCAAAGTGACCCATCTCGTTGCAGTTATAGCACTTGACCTCGGACATATCCAAGTTTCGTTGCTTCCGCCCTTTAGACCGGTCTGCCTTACCACGACCTTGCGGTTTGCCTTTTCCTTTGCCTTCTCCGGTTTGTCCGCCACGCGTTGCGTTGCTTGAGCCTTCGTTGCCATCACGCATTCCTTTGCTACTTGGGGACTCCCAATCTGCACGCGAGTACATGAGTTGGTCACTACCTCCTCCGTTTCCTTTTCGATAGCCACGAGCATTCTCTTCCCACGTCCGCAGGCGTCCGATCGCCTCCGTTATGGTCATGTCGTCGATGTCGTAAAGCTGCTCGAGCGTGCCGATGATGTACGTGAATTTGTCAGTCAATGAACTGAAAAATTTCTCCACAATCTCGGTCTCCTCGAGCTTTGCACCAAGCGCGCGGATCTCTCCCACCAAAGTGTTGGAATTATGCCCTAGAGGCAATAATAAATATAGTTATTATTATAATTCCTGTATCAAGATAATCGTTTATTCTCCATGCTATAATTGTATTGAATGAAGACTTATATACATGTGTGGATACATAGATAAAACACTGTCCCTAGCAAGCCTCTAGTTGGCTAGCCAGTTGATCAAATATAGTCAGGGTCTTCTGATTATGAACAAGGTGTTGTTGCTTGATAACTGGATCACGTCATTAGGAGAATCACGTGATGGACTAGACCCAAACTAATAGACGTAGCATGTTGATCGTGTTATTTTGTTGCTACTGTTTTCTGCGTGTCAAGTATTTGTTCGTATGACCATGAGATCATATAACTCACTGACACCGGAGGAATGCTTTGTGTGTATCAAACGTCGCAACGTAACTGGGTGACTATAAAGATGCTCTACAGGTATCTCCGAAGGTGTTCATTGAGTTAGTATGGATCGAGACTGGGATTTGTCACTCCGAGTGACGGAGAGGTATCTCGGGGCCCACTCGGTAATACAACATCACACACAAGCCTTGCAAGCAATGTGACTTATTGTAAGTTGTGGGATCTTGTATTACGGAACGAGTAAAGAGACTTGCCGGTAAACGAGATTGAAATAGGTATGCGGATACTGACGATCGAATCTCGGGCAAGTAACATACCGAAGGACAAAGGGAATGACATACGGGATTATATGAATCCTTGGCACTGAGGTTCAAACGATAAGATCTTCGTAGAATATGTGGGATCCAATATGGGCATCCAGGTCCCGCTATTGGATATTGACCGAGGAGTCACTCGGGTGATGTCTGCATAGTTCTCGAACCCGCAGGGTCTGCACACTTAAGGTTCGACGTTGTTTTATGCGTATTTGAGTTATATGGTTGGTTACCGAATGTTGTTCGGAGTCCCGGATGAGATCACAGACGTCACGAGGGTTTACGGAATGGTCCAGAAACGAAGATTGATATATAGGATGACCTCATTTGATTACCAGAAGGTTTTCGGAGTTACCGGGAATGTACCGGGAATGACGAATGGGTTCCGGGTGTTCACCGGGGGGGGGGGGCAACCCACCCCGGGGAAGCCCATAGGCCTTGGGGGTGGCGCACCAGCCCTTAGTGGGCTGGTGGGACAGCCCAAGAAGGCCCTATGCGCCATAGGAAGAAAATCAAAGAGAAAAAAAAGAGGAGGTGGGAAAAGGGGGAAGGACTCCTCCTTCCAAACCTAGTTGGATTCGGTTTGGAAGGGGAGGACTCCCCCCCCCATGGCTTGGCCGACCCCCTTGGGGCTCCTTGAGCCTCAAGGCAAGGCCCCCCTCTCCCACCTATATATACGGAGGTTTTAGGGCTGATTTGAGAGAACTTTGCCACGGCAGCCCGACCACATATCTCCACGGTTTTACCTCTAGATCGCGTTTCTGCGGAGCTCGGGCGGAGCCCTGTTGAGATTAGATCACCACCAACCTCCGGAGCGCCGTCACGCTGCTGGAGAACTCATCTACCTCTCCGTCCCTCTTGCTGGATCAAGAAGGCCGAGATCATCGTCGAGCTGTACGTGTGCTGAACGCGGAGGTGCCGTCCGTTCGGCACTTGATCGTGGGACGGATCGCGGGACGGTTCGCGGGGCGGATCGAGGGACGTGAGGACGTTCCACTACATCAACCGCGTTTCTTAACGCTTCTGCTGTGCGATCTACAAGGGTACGTAGATCGAATATCCCCTCTCGTAGATGGACATCACCATGATAGTTCTTCGTGCACGTAGGAATTTTTTTGTTTCCCATGCGACGTTCCCCAACAGTGGCATCATGAGCCAGGTTCATGCGTAGATGTCTTCTCGAGTAGAACACAAAAGTTTTTGTGGGCGGTGATGTGCGTTTTGCTGCCCTCCTTAGTCTTTTCTTGATTCCGCGGTATTGTTGGATTGAAGCGGCTTGGAGCGACATTACTCGTACGCTTACGAGAGACTGGTTTCATCGCTACGAGTAACCCCGTTGCTCAAAGATGACTCGCAAGTGTCAGTTTCTCCAACTTTAGTTGAATCGGATTTGACCGATGAGGTCCTTGTATAAGGTTAAATAGCAATTCATATATCTCCGTTGTGGTGTTTGCGTAAGTAAGATGCGATCCTACTAGATACCCATGGTCACCACGTAAAACATGCAACAACAAAATTAGAGGACGTCTAACTTGTTTTTGCAGGGTATGCTTGTGATGTGATATGGCCAACGATGTGATGTGATATATTGGATGTATGAGATGATCATGTTGTAATAGATAATATCGACTTGCACGTCGATGGTACGGCAACCGACAGGAGCCATAGGGTTGTCTTTAAACTAACGTTTGTGCTTGCAGATGCGTTTACTATTTTGCTAGGATGTAGCTTTAGTAGTAATAGCATGAGTAGCACGACAACCTGGATGGCGACACGTTGATGGAGATCATGGTGTGGCGCCGGTGACAAGAAGATCGTGCCGGTGCTTTGGTGATGGAGATCAAGGAGCACGTGATGATGGCCATATCATGTCACTTATGAATTGCATGTGATGTTAATCCTTTTATGCACCTTATTTTGCTTAGAACGACGGTAGCATTATGAGGTGATCTCTCACTAAAATTTCAAGATGAAATTGTGTTCTCCCCGACTGTGCACCGTTGCTACAGTTCGTCGTTTCGAGACACCACGTGATGATCGGGTGTGATAGACTCAACGTTCACATACAACGGGTGCAAAACAGTTGCACACGCGGAACACTCGGGTTAAGCTTGACGAGCCTAGCATGTGCAGACATGGCCTCGGAACACATGAGACCGAAAGGTCGATCATGAATCATATAGATGATATGATTAGCATAGGGATGCTTACCACTGAAACTATACTCAACTCACGTGATGATCGGACTTGAGCTAGTGTAAGTGGGTCATGAAGCACTCAAATGACTAGAGAAATGTACTTTTTGAGTGGGAGTTTAGCAAGTAATTTGATTAAGTTAAACTCTAATTATCTTGAACATAGTCTAAGTCCACTTTGAATATATTTGTGTTGTAGATCATGGCTCACACGACAGTCACCCTGAATTTTAATACGTTCCTAGAGAAAGCTAAGTTGAAAGATGATGGAAGCAACTTTGTAGACTGGGCTCGTAATCTTAAGCTAATCTTACAAGCTGGGAAGAAGGATTATGTCCTTAATGCTGTGCTAGGAGATGAACCACCCGCTACGGCTGACCAGGATGTTAAGAACGCTTGGTTAACACGTAAGGAGGACTACTCAGTAGTTCAATGTGCAGTCTTGTATGGCTTAGAACCGGGACTTCAACGTCGCTTTGAGCGTCATGGAGCATATGAGATGTTCCAGGAGTTGAAGTTTATCTTTCATAAGAACGCCCGGATCGAGAGGTATGAGACCTCCGAGAAATTCTATGCTTGCAAGATGGAGGAGAATTTGTCTGTCAGTGAACATGTGCTCAAAATGTGGGTACTCAAACCGTCTAGCTGAGCTGGGGATTGAACTCCCGCAAGAGGCTATCACTGACAGAATCCTTGAATCACTGACGCCAAGCTATAAGGGCTTTGTGTTGAACTACAACATGCAAGGGATGAAAAAGTCACCCGGCGAGTTGTTTGCAATGCTGAAAGTCGCAGAGTCTGAACTCCGTAAAGAGCATCAAGTGTTGATGGTGAATAAGACCACTAGTTTCAAGAGAAACGGCAAAGGCAAGAAGGGTAATTCAAAGAAGAGCGGCAAGCTTGTTGCTAATCCGACGAAGAAACCCAAAGCTGGACCTAAGCCTGAAACAGAGTGCTACTATTGCAAGGGTATGGGTCACTGGAAGCGCAACTGCCCCAAGTATCTGGCTGATAAGAAGGCGGCCAAAGAAAAATCAGGTATATTTGATATACATGTTATTGATGTGTACTTAACCGGCTCTCGTAGTAGTGCCTGGGTATTCGATACCGGTTCTGTTGCTCATATTTGCAACTCGAAACAGGAACTGCGGAATAGACGAAGGCTGGCGAAAGATGAAGTGACGATGCGCGTAGGAAATGGTTCCAAGGTTGATGCAATCGCCGTCGGCACAGTTTCAGTTCAGTTACCATCAGGATTAGTTATGAACTTGAATCATTGTTATTTAGTGCCTGCGTTGAGCATGAACATTATATCTGGATCTTGTTTATTGCGAGACAGTTATTCTTTTAAGTCAGAGAATAATGGTTGTTCTATTTCTATGAGTAACATCTTTTATGGTCATGCACCCAATGTGAGAGGATTGTTCATATTGAATCTTGATAGCGATACACATATACATAACATTGAGACCAAAAGAGTTAGAGTTAACAATGATAGCGCCATATTTTTGTGGCACTGCCGCTTAGGTCATATTGGTGTAAAGCGCATGAAGAAACTCCATGCCGATGGACTTTTGGAGTCACTTGACTTTGATTCACTTGACACGTGCGAACCATGCCTCATGGGCAAGATGACTAAAACTCCATTCTCCGGAGCAATGGAGCGTGCCAGTGACTTGTTGGAAATCATACATACCGATGTGTGCGGTCCGATGAGCGTAGAGGCACGCGGCGGATATCGTTATTTTCTCACCTTCATTGACGATTTGAGTGGATATGGTTATGTCTACTTAATGAAGCACAAGTCTGAAACATTTGAAAAGTTCAAGCAATTTCAGAGTGAAGTTGAAAATCATCGTAACAAGAAGATCAAGTTCCTACGGTCTGATCGTGGGGGTGAATATCTGAGTTTCGAGTTTGGTGCTCACTTAAGATAATGTGGAATTGTTTCACAGTTAACACCGCCTGGAACACCACAGCGTAATGGTGTGTCCGAACGTCGTAATCGTACTTTATTAGAGATGGTGCGATCTATGATGTCTCTTACCGATTTGCCGTTATTGTTCTGGGGTTATGCATTAGACACAGCTGCATTCACTTTAAATAGGGCACCATCAAAATCCGTTGAGACGACACCATATGAACTGTGGTATGGCAAAAGGCCAAAGTTGTCGTTTCTTAAAGTTTGGGGATGTGATGCTTATGTCAAAAAGCTTCAGCCTGAAAAGCTGGAACCCAAAGCGGAAAAGTGCATCTTCATAGGTTACCCAAAAGAGACAGTTGGGTACACCTTCTATCTCAAATCCGAGGGCAAAGTGTTTGTTGCTAAAAACGGAGCTTTTCTCGAGAAGGAGTTTCTCTCGAGAGAATTGAGTGGGAGGAAGATAGAACTTGATGAGGTTGTCGAACCTCTCATCCCTCTAGATGGTGGCGCAGGGCAAGGGGAAACCTTTGTCGTTGCGACGCCGGTTGAGGAGGAAGTTAATGATGATGATCATGAAACTCCGATTCAAGTTCCTGTCGAACCACGCAGGTCGACGAGACCACGTGCTGCTCTAGAGTGGTACGGTAATCCCGTTTTGTCATTCATGTTGTTAGACAACAATGAACCTGCAAATTATGAAGAAGCAATGGTGGGCCCAGATTCCAACAAATGGCTAGCGGCCATGAAGTCCGAGATAGGATCCATGTATGAAAACAAAGTGTGGACTTTGGAAGTACTACCTGAGGGCCGCAAGGCTATTCAGAACAAATGGATCTTTAAGAAGAAGACGGACGCTGACGGCAATGTGACCGTTTATAAAGCTCGACTTGTGGCAAAGGGTTTTTCACAAGTTCAAGGAGTTGACTACGATGAGACATTCTCACCCGTAGCGATGCTTAAGTCCGTCAGAATCATGTTAGCAATAGCTGCATTTTTCGATTATGAAATCTGGCAGATGGATGTCAAAACGGCGTTCCTTAACGGTTTCCTTAAGGAAGAGTTGTATATGATGCAACCCGAAGGTTTTGTCGATCCTAAGAATGCTAACAAGGTGTGCAAGCTCCAGTGATCCATTTACGGACTGGTGCAAGCATCTCGGAGTTGGAACAAACGCTTTGATGAGGTGATCAAAGCATTTGGGTTTATACAAGTGGTTGGAGAATCTTGTATTTACAAGAAAGTGATTGGGAGCTCTGTGGCGTTTCTAATATTATATGTGGATGACATATTGCTGATTGGAAACAACGTAGAGTTTTTGGAGAGCATAAAGGATTACTTGAATAAAAGTTTCTCTATGAAGGACCTAGGAGAAGCTGCTTACATTCTAGGCATTAAGATCTACAGGGATAGATCAAAACGCCTGATAGGACTTTCACAAAGCACATACCTTGATAAAGTTTTGAAGAGGTTCAAAATGGAACAGTCCAAGAAAGGGTTCTTGCCATTTTTACAAGGTACGAGATTGAGTAAGACTCAGTGCCCAGCAACTGATGAGGATAGAGAGCATATGAGCACCGCCCCCTATGCTTCAGCCATAGGTTCTATCATGTATGCAATGCTGTGCACTAGACCAGACGTTAGCATGGCCATAAGTATGGCAGGCAGGTTCTAGAGTAATCCAGGAGTGGATCACTGGACGGCGGTCAAGAATATCCTGAAGTACCTGAAAAGGACTAAGGAGATGTTTCTCGTGTATGGAGGTGACGAAGAGCTCGCCGTAAAGGGTTACGTCGATGCAAGCTTTGACACAGATCAGGACGACTCTAAGTCACAGACCGGATACGTATTTATTCTTAATGGGGGTGCGGTAAGCTGGTGCAGTTCCAAGCAAAGCGTCGTAGCAGATTCTACATGTGAAGCGGAGTACATGGCTGCCTCGGAGGCGGCTAAGGAGGGTGTCTGGATGAAGCAGTTCATGACGGATCTTGGAGTGGTGCCAAGCGCACTGAATCCAATAACCTTGTTCTGTGACAACACGGGTGCCATTGCCTTAGCAAAGGAACCACAGTTTCACAAGAAGTCCAGACACATCAAGCGACGCTTCAACCTCATCCGCGACTACGTCGAAGGGGAGGACGTAAATATATGCAAAGTGCACACGGATCTGAATGTAGCAGACTCGCTGACTAAACCTCTTCCACGTGCAAAGCATGATCAATACCAGAACTGTATGGGTGTTAGATTTATTACAATGTAATTCGCATGATGATGTGAGGGCTAGATTATTGACTCTAGTGCAAGTGGGAGACTGTTGGAATTATGCCCTAGAGGCAATAATAAATATAGCTATTATTATAATTCCTGTATCAAGATAATCGTTTATTATCCATGCTATAATTGTATTGAATGAAGACTTATATACATGTGTGGATACATAGACAAAACACTGTCCCTAGCAAGCCTCTAGTTGGCTAGCCAGTTGATCAAAGATAGTCAAGGTCTTCTGATTATGAACAAGGTGTTGTTGCTTGATAACTAGATCACGTCATTAGGAGAATCACGTGATGGACTAGACCCAAACTAATATACGTAGCATGTTGATCGTGTTATTTTGTTGCTACTGTTTTCTGCGTGTCAAGTATTTGTTCCTATGACCATGAGATCATATAACTCACTGACACCGGCGGAATGCTTTGTGTGTATCAAACGTCGCAACATAACTGGGTGACTATAAAGATGCTCTACAGGTATCTCCGAAGGTGTTCGTTGAGTTAGTATGGATCGAGACTGGGATTTGTCACTCCGTGTGACGGAGAGGTATCTCGGGGCCCACTCGGTAATACAACATCACACACAAGCCTTGCAAGCAATGTGACTTAGTGTAAGTTACAGGATCTTGTATTACGGAATGAGTAAAGAGACTTGCCGGTAAACGAGATTGAAATAGGTATGCGGATACTGACGATCGAATCTCGGGCAAGTAACATACCGAAGGACAAGGGGATTGATATACGGGATTATATGAATCCTTGGCACTTAGGTTCAAACGATAAGACCTTCGTAGAATATGTGGGATCCAATATGGGCATCCAGGTCCCGCTATTGGATATTGACCGAGGAGTCACTCGGGTCATGTCTGCATAGTTCTCGAACCCGCAGGGTCTGCACACTTAAGGTTCGACGTTGTTTTATGCGTATTTGAGTTATATGGTTGGTTACCGAATGTTGTTCGGAGTCCCGGATGAGATCAAGGACGTCACGAGGGTTTCCGGAATGGTCCGGAAACGAAGATTGATATATAGGATGACCTCATTTGATTACCAGAAAGTTTTCGGAGTTACCGGGAATGTACCTGGAATGACGAATGGGTTCCGGGTGTTCACCGGGGGGGGGGGGGGCAACCCACCCGGGGGAAGCCCATAGGCCTTGGGGGTGGCGCACCAGCCCTTAGTGGGCTGGTGGGACGGCCCAAGAAGGCCCTATGCGCCATAGGAAGAAAATCAAAGAGAAAAAAAAGAGGAGGTGGGAAAAGGGGGAAGGACTCCTCCTTCCAAACCTAGTTGGATTCGGTTTGGAAGGGGAGGACTCCCCCCCTGGCACGGCCGACCCCCTTGGGGCTCCTTGAGCCTCAAGGCAAGGCCCCCCCTCTCCCACCTATATATACGGAGGTTTTAGGGCTGATTTGAGACAACTTTGCCACGGCAGCCCGACCACATATCTCCACGGTTTTACCTCTAGATCGCGTTTCTGCGGAGCTCGGGCGGAGCCCTGCTGAGATTAGATCACCACCAACATCCGGAGCGCCGTCACGCTGCCGGAGAACTCATCTACCTCTCCGTCTCTCTTGCTGGATCAAGAAGGCCAAGATCATCGTCGAGCTGTACGTGTGCTGAACGCGGAGGTGCCGTCCGTTCGGCACTAGATCGTGGGACGGATCGCGGGACGGTTCGCGGGGCGGATCGAGGGACGTGAGGACGTTCCACTACATCAACCGCGTTTCTTAACGCTTCTGCTGTGCGATCTACAAGGGTACGTAGATCGAATATCCCCTCTCGTAGATGGACATCACCATGATAGGTCTTCGTGCGTGTAGGAAATTTTTTGTTTCCCATGCGACGTTCCCCAACACAAAGTAGTAAGACGCATGGCATAGTCGTTCACCGATTCAGTTTCCTCCATCTGCAACTTGTGAAATTGGCGCTTCAGCACTTGTGCCCGAGCCTTGGTGACACGATCTTCTCCGATCCTCATCTCCTTGAGTGCGTTCCACGCCTGTCTTGCCGTCTTGAACTCCGCCAATGTCATCAGCACGGAATCCGGCACAGAATGGGCAATGGCAGCCATGTCACCTTCGTCGCGCTCCTCGTCGACGTCGTCGTCCGTGATGGCCTCCCACACTCGAAGAGATCGGAGAATAATCTTCATGTTCACCGCCCACACGCCGTAGTTGGCGTCGGTGAGCATCGGGTACTGGATGGGGATGTTGCGATGCGCCTGGACGTTGGCGCCGCCCGTTCCTCCACCACTGGTTGCTGACTTGCCGCCCTTCTTCACCTTGTCGCCGTTCATGATCGCCTTGGGACTGCCTTTGCCGGACTTGACCGACTCAGCGTCACTGTCCGTCATCGTAGATCGTAGATCGTCGAGGCTCTAGATACCAATTGTTGGTTCCTGATCCCTAAATCAAAACACCCACGAGCTGCAACGTGCAAGCTAGCAAGCACACAAGCAGCTGGATGGATTGTGTGGCTAGCTTACTCCGGCGACTTGCACACATACGTATACTGTAGGCAGGAACACAGGTAGCTGCATCGATTCTTGACTACTACTCACGTGAACAGAACACAGCGACTTAGATTGCAAACAGGGACGTGTCGTTCCTGTAGTTTGTTTCTTGCTTTGATTTGAATCTTGATCTGGTTGTTTTCAAGGGGTCTTTGTATGGCTGTATATATAGCAGCCAGGACTTCGTACGGGGCTAAGACCTACCCTACTCGTATACATGTTGGAGTAGGACTCGGACCCCAGGACACAACCGTGTTTAACTCTAATACAGATGCCCCATGATAAAAAGTAGCTTGAGGCATCTATTTTAATTTTTTCTCTCCAATGCAAGCAACCATCAGATGGCTCATCAAAAAATGAAAAATAAAGACTCTAATACACATGCATCTCTACTTTTCACTCTAACTTTTTCAGCTTTTTACACCGGACCACACCTTTTTCTTCAAGCACCCGCCTCCTGCATAGGATCCTGCTTCCTTATCCGAACCTACTTTTTCTGACATCCAATCCTACATGAGGTACGGGGCATCACCCTGAGGCAATGCATCGTACATGCCATTACATCGTCCACAAGCTTACTGAAAAGACAGTCACGTGGCTCATCATTCCAACTAATAGAAATCTTATTATAATAACAGTAATTAGCTAGCATATGCGCCGCTTGATTAGCTGAACGAAAACAATGTTTAAAGGTGACCTCCCTAATCATAGAAGCAATATCTACACACTTTGCAGGGACTGCCCATGCCACGTCCCACCATCTTATTGCCCAGTGCAAACGCATTTTGGGAATCCTATTCCGCCTCCATCTAATTAAGACCATGTTTGGAACCACAATTGATTATGATAATTTGGATTATGAAGATAGATTATATAATCTAGTTTATAAAAATAATCTAGGTGGCATGTTTGGAGGCCAGATTATATAAACTGTAATTCAGGTTTTACATTGCATAATGACCTGTCTGTCCTTTGTTTTTTTAAAGAGGAGGGTGGCGGTGGTAGGAATGTAATTATCTCTAACTTTACAAGGGTAATGGGTCATTAGCAATCCATAATCTGATTTTAGTTGGGTAGAGTAGATTATGAGTTTTTAATAATCTGTCCATCTAGTTTTTATAATCTACAACATAATCTGTTTTGTTTGGAGACAAAATAGATTATAAAAACTGGATTATATAATCTGAGTGGTTCCAAACAGGGCCTAAACCAAAGAGAATTTTTGAAATTCAGTCTATCTCTCATAGCCATCGCCTCAGTAGTACTCATCTCTGCAACAAAAGGAATGAACTTGCCAATAGCAGCCATTTTTTTACCTTTCTCAAGTCTTAGACAGTTCTCGTTGCACCCACTCCATCAAAGTAGGCTGTATCAAACCTTAACCTATATAGACTTTGGTTCCAGCTTACTCCACTTGTGATCTCTTCCATTAATACTCCGAGAGAAAGCTTTCTGGAAATAATTAGCAATAGCCAGGACATACAAAGGTCATCTATAAGTTAGAGGGTGAGATTCATTGTGTGTAATCGTCGACGGATCCAGCATAAGTGCGAGCATCCGACGACCAGAACTTGATTTACATCATGGCTCAGATAGAGTACTGAAGGATTTGTTTGAAGAAGTAGGAGGTGTTCCATAACAGCTGATCCAGATCGATCCTCTAATCTTGGTGACGAGATAATGTCGGATATCCGTAGCCGATTCTAGAGTTCCCGTGCATGTATGCACTAAAACATGAGATGTTGAACGTGCTCCACACCCTGATGGAAAATAGGGCAGGCGCCAATTGTTCCATTATGGCCATTTGTAAGTATGGATTTTAGGGGAATGATACAATGCAAAATTCGCCAACAAAAGATCTGGACTTTACATGGGATTGGAGACTACCCTAGACCGCTAGGGTATTGGAGCTTCCCTAAGGTGACATGGTATTTGCATGAGCCCTAAAAGTTTGCATCCAGTGAATATGGTAAGCTGGGCCGACTGATAAAATTCCTCTTCTATTGGCATGCCACATGATCAAGTTGTCGAAGGCTTAATAGTTCATAGAATTTTGTAAGATTCTACAAACATCCACTCGATTAAAGACTTGCCTGATGAGTTATTCGTCCCACGAGTCAAATATTGGATCAATGAGGTGATTACCCTTGTTTATAAAATAATATGTCTCCGGGGAGTAATAGCCTTTCTATCTGGGCTTGATGGAATCCATTGATTGTTCCAGGTATTAACTGTTTGAAGTAAAAAGTAAAGAACAAAAGAGATGAATGAAAGATGATTCATTAGTCTTTATTGATGATAGAAGTGAGGTATTTATACCCGGGCGGAAGTACACTTGTTGCTTGGCAGTCAAGTAACCAATAGTTACTTGAAAGCCAAGGAATTGCATAGTTGCCTTGAGAGCCAAGGAAGTACATGGTTACTTGAGAACCAAGTAACTTATCTAACAATTAACTTAATCCTAATTAGCTTAATTAATAAGCAACTATTATATTCTTAACACTGCCCCTTGTACAATGCCTCTTCTTGGGTATATCCATCATCTTGACAAATTCTTTCAGTAATCTTAAAAGTCTCCTCCAAAAATCCTGTGGGAAAAATATGAAGAGAATTGTGCAGATATGTTGCTAAAACTCCTTTAAACCCAGTGGGAAAAATAATAAGGAGAAAATGATGCAACATATAATGATTATTGTCTCTTGATAACTCATGTGAGAAAAACCTTTGAAGAACGAGAAAACTCATTGGTGAGTTTAGAGAACAATTAATATGTCTTGAGTACTTCCTTTAAAAAACCCAATAGGGAAAATAGAAATTATGACATATGATCTTTGATAAGATATTGCCTCATTAAAAACCATTATGAGAAACTTTGAGAGAAAAACTCATAAGGGAAAAGAGTGCATCTGACATGCCATTGAAAACTCCTTTAAAACCCAGTGGAAAAAATATAAGGAGAAAATGATATGGCATATACAAACACTCGTGTTTATATTGTCTCGTTAAAAACCTTTTATGAGAAACCATTAGGGAAAAACTCACCAAGGAAAAAAGATTGCAATATATGCAATCTGAAGATTGTTAATAGGTTATAGTTTGGGAGATTACTCCCCCTGAACTTTGCAAATATGGAGGATGCGTCTCATACCAATTTCATTGACATGAACATAAGATTGTGTATAATCTGTTGGATTTTCACATGATTTTGTTTGCAAATTATTTCCTCACTTTTTTATAATCTGTGAGGATAAGTAATTTCCGAGCAATGTGATTTATGATATTGCTCTTCATATAACCTATAGGTATTGAGTAACACAAGTGGAAGTATCTTGATAAATCAAGTTATATGATTCTTATGAATCTCAACCACATGATTTTGAGTGTGTTAACCATTCTACTAAGTTATGCATATTTTGCAATGCCTTTAAATAAAGCAGTTATGTTAGAATGATAACTGGAAATAACCATTAAAATCCATTTTTATGACTTCCATGTGAAGGCTATTCCAGCAAATTCAGTCATTGATATGGCGTCGTTGGGATCAAATAAAGAGCCAATATCATTACATCATATTATGGTCATATCTTCTATTTCCTGATGGAAATATTCAAGATTTACTGTAATCTTCAGATATAAGATGATAGTACTTATATCAACCATATACCTTTTGTTTGAGGTTGCACTCCGAATAAAGATAGCAAATATAGTGTCAGGCCTGACATAGTTTGCAAGTATATGAGTGCTTTGGCATTAGTGAGATATAGAACTTCAGGTCCTACTATCACTTCATTATCACCCCTAGGTACGAATGGTTTGTACCTTATCAAAGGTAGTATGACCATACATGTCTTTTGTTGATATGATATATCCAAATTGAACTTATCGTATATGTTTGGATATATGTAGACTTATATGTATTCTTGAGAGAATGCTCAAGTTGTAAACTTAAGCTAAATTTGGTTGAATCCAAATTTTCCGTCTTGAGATGATTTTATGTATGTTTAGGTCTTGTAGAGACATTGATGATGAAGTCATCATATACACTGAGGTGATGTAAGGAAATAAAATTTTGGTATTCCTTTATTAACACACAAACAATCATCATCCTTTGTGTAATCGTCTAAAGAAGGAACTCGTCTAGTCAGTAGTACCATATGATTCACGACTATTTCTAGTCATAGAGTGACTTATGGAGTTTTACACAATACATGTTGCGATTTATTTTTGGATTCGGAAATGAAGCCCTTCAGGGACTTTAATATAGATTTCCGAAATGAGTGACTCATATGACTATGTAGTCACTGCATCCATTAACTGCATGGATAATATTATTTGTACTGCCAATTGTATTTATTATCGAAAGATAGTTCCACTCATACCAAGAAGGTATGTTACATCATAATCAATGTAGGGTCTCTGCGTGAACCCTTTTGCTACAAGCCTCGCTTTTCACCACCTCATTGACTTTGTCTATGAATGAGAAGTTTTTAGTATTCCATATGGAAGGTACTGAGTAGGTATTACTGTGGTAAATACCACTCTTTGATGAGCGAGTGCTATTCTTCATTACTTGCTTCCTTTTATGTGAACCAATATGAGTACAAGAGGCACTCTACCATGGATTTTGGTTCAGGGCCCAAAAGTTTTTAGCAATTTTGAGAAGAAATATATGTCGACAAATGTAGACTTATGTTATATGATTCTGGAGGAATTGATGAAATTTGTGGAAATGTATTTATTCCTTTTAACTCCTTGTGATTTCCTACAACAATGGAGTTAAGGTGTTTCGATGTCCCGACACCAAAACATTTGTGCACCTTTATGTCGGGCTTTGGATGATGATCATCCAGTGAGGTGTCTTTCAACTTGATGTTGAATTACATTTACTGGTTGAGGATTTGATTACCTCTGTTTCCGCGGAAGCATATGCGAGAGTATATCTCGTGTGCTCAGATTTCTCCCCCTATTGCTCTCATTTGGGGAGAAGAGTGGTTTATCAGGTACCTCCACTCTTTCTGACACTTTACTGCAGCAATATAAAATTGGGTGACACCTTTGTTATCAGTAAACGTATGTGGCAGATTTGCAATGAGTTGCAAATATGTGATTCTAAACTTCTAGTTTAGATTTTTTGAGTACGTGGATATAAGAACTGAATGTGAATAACATTTCTAATTTATTTCTTAGCATTCTTTGTGGTACTTATCTCCCCCTAATTGCTGATGCAATCAGAAATGTCCTTATTTTCTATGCAATCAGCATACGGGCTATGAATAATTTTGATTGATGAATAAATTGTTATTCCTCACATAGATCCCTAATTTTCTTTGAGAGCCCATTGATGTATGCTGGAGTGGTGATATCGGTATGTAACCGAATTATCGCAGATAAGAAATACTTTATTGATTTACACATAATTACTACAAGGGGAAAGTAGTATGCTATGCAGTTGGTATGATTTATATCATACTTACGGTGTGTAATGCCGTATTTGTCTAGCATGAGGCTAGTAAATTACGATTCTATAAGTTTGGTAATATTATTAATTTCATTATCTTTGATAAGATATTGAACTAAACCATTATGGGTATGTACATCAAGTATTATATATAATCAGACATTGCTTGTGAAATGAGTTCAACAAAGTTGTCCATTCGAATGGATTTATCCCTTGTTTAGGATAATTTGCCCTTACTTTGAGAATTTGAGCAATTAATTTAGTTATATCATTCATGATTTTGTGTGACAAGAGACACACTTGAAATCATTTTATAAATGTTTCCATGAGTACCATGAAGTATCTATATAATACCACATAATGGTTGAGTGATCCACATATCTTCTGAATGTGTTCAAGGAAGAATGAGTTGGCTCATTTAGAATTGTAAGGTGAGTGTTCCTTCAATTAATTTCCCCTATGGCACATGTGGTGCACATAAAATTTGATGATTAGGAAAATTTTGCAACTTGTTAAGTTGTGACCAATAGAATTGTCAATAATTTTCTAATCATCCCCAAACCAGGATGGCTAAGGATATTAAGCTTAATATTTAATTTATTAATACTTAGAAAATCATTGTGTATGCAACAATATTGAGTATGAATTGATTCATACATTCAAAATTTATCAAATATCATGCCCGAAAATGTTGGAAATATGCCCTAGAGGCAATAATAAATTAGTTATTATTATATTTCTTAGTTCATGATAATCGTTTATTATCCATGCTATAATCGTATTGATTGGAAACACAATACTTGTGTGGATACATAGAAAAAACACTGTCCCTAGTAAGCCTCTAGTTGACTAGCTCGTTGATCAAAGATGGTCAAGGTTTCCTGGCCATGGGCAAGTGTTGTCACTTGATAACGGGATCACATCATTAGGAGAATCATGTGATGGACTAGACCCAAACTAATAGACGTAGCATGTTGATCGTGTCATTTTGTTGCTATTGTTTTCTGTGTGTCAAGTATTTATTCCTATGACCATGAGATCATATAACTCACTGACACCGGAGGAATGCTTTGTGTGTATTAAACGTCGCAACGTAACTGGGTGACTATAAAGATGCTCTACAGGTATCTCCGAAGGTGTTAGTTGAGTTAGTATGGATCAAGACTGGGATTTGTCACTCCGTGTGACGGAGAGGTATCTCGGGGCCCACTCGGTAATACAATATCACACACAAGCCTTGCAAGCAATGTAACTTATTGTAAGTTGCGGGATCTTGTATTACGGAACGAGTAAAGAGACTTGCCGGTAAACGAGATTGAAATAGGTATGCGGATACTGACGATCGAATCTCGGGCAAGTAACATACCGAAGGACAAAGGGAATGACATACGGGATTATATGAATCCTTGGCACTGAGGTTCAAACGATAAGATCTTCGTAGAATATGTAGGATCCAATATGGGCATCCAGGTCCCGCTATTGGATATTGACCGAGGAGTCTCTCGGGTCATGTCTACATAGTTCTCGAACCCGCAGGGTCTGCACACTTAAGGTTCGACGTTGTTTTATGCGTATTTGAGTTATATGGTTGGTTACCGAATGTTGTTCGGAGTCCCGGATGAGATCACGGACGTCACGAGGGTTTCCGGAATGGTCCGGAAACGAAGATTGATATATAGGATGACCTCATTTGGTTACCGGAAAGTTTTCGGGCATTACTGAAAAAGTTTCGGGCTCATCGGTAGTGTACCGGGAGTGCCGGGAGGGGTGCCGGGGACCATCGGGAGGGGTGTCACGCCCCAAGGGGTCTCATGGGCTATGGGAAGAGATAAACCAGCCCCTAGTGGGCTGGAATAAGTTCCCACTAAGGCCCATAAGGTTTGTGAAGGAAAAACAACAAGGTGGAAATAGTTTCCAAGTGGGAAGGTGGAATCCTACTCCAAGTAGGATTGGAGTAGGACTCCTCCACCTCCAATTTCGGCCAAACCTTGAGGGTTTGAGGCTGCCTCTTCCCTCCCCCTCCCTCCTATATATACTGAGGTATTAGGGCTGATTTGAGACAACTTTTGCCACGGCAGCCCGACCACATACCTCCACGGTTTTACCTCTAGATCGCGTTTCTGCGGAGCTCGGGCGGAGCCCTGCTGAGATTAGATCACCACCAACCTCCGGAGCGCCGTCACGCTGCCGGAGAACTCATCTACCTCTCCGTCTCTCTTGCTGGATCAAGAAGGCCGAGATCATCGTCGAGCTGTACGTGTGCTGAACGCGGAGGTGCCGTCCGTTCGACACTAGATCGTGGGACTGATCGCGGGACGGTTCGCGGGGCGGATCGAGGGACGTGAGGACGTTCCACTACATCAACCGCATTCACTAACGCTTCTGCTGTGCGATCTACAAGGGTACGTAGATCGAACATCCCCTCTCGTAGATGAACATCACCATGATAGGTCTTCGTGCGCGTAGGAAATTTTTTGTTTCCCATGCGACGTTCCCGAACAGTGGCATCATGAGCTAGGTTCATGCGTAGATGTCTTCTCGAGTAGAACACAAAAGTTTTTGTGGGCAATGATGTGCGGTTTGCTGCCCTCCTTAGTATTTTCTTGATTCCGCGGTATTGTTGGATAGAAGCGGCTCGGACCGACATTACTCCTACGCTTACGAGAGACTGGTTTCATCGCTACGAGTAACTCCGTTGCTCAAAGATGACTGGCGGGTGTCAGTTTCTCCAACTTTAGTTGAATCGGAATTGACCGAGGAGGTCCTTGGATGAGGTTAAATAGCAATTCATATATCTCCGTTGTGGTGTTTATGTAAGTAAGATGCGATCCTACTAGATACCCATGGTCACCACGTAAAACATGCAACAACAAAATTAGAGGACGTCTAACTTGTTTTTGTAGGGTATGCTTGTGATGTGATATGGCCAACGATGTGATGTGATATATTGGATGTATGAGATGATCATGTTGTAATAGATAATATCGACTTGCACGTCGATGGTACGGCAACCGGCAGGAGCCATAGGGTTGTCTTTAAACTAACGTTTGTGCTTGCAGATGCGTTTACTATATTGCTAGGACGTAGCTTTAGTAGTAATAGCATGAGTAGCACGACAACCCCGATGGCGACACGTTGATGGAGATCATGATGATGGAGATCATGGTGTGACGCCGGTGACAAGAAGATCGTGGCGGTGCTTTGGTGATGGAGATCAAGAAGCACATGATGATGGCCATATCATGTCACTTATGAATTGCATGTGATGTTAATTCTTTTATGCACCTTATTTTGCCTAGAACGACGGTAGCATTATGAGGTGATCTCTCACTAAAATTTCAAGACGATATTGTGTTCTCCCCGACTGTGCACCGTTGCGACAGTTCTTCGTTTCGAGACACCACGTGATGATCGGGTGTGATAGACTCAACGTTCACATACAACGGGTGCAAAACAGTTGCACACGCGGAACACTCGGGTTAAGCTTGACGAGCCTAGCATGTGCAGACATGGCCTCGGAACACATGAGACCGAAAGGTCGAGCATGAATCGTATAGTTGATATGATTAGCATAGAGATGCTTACCACTGAAACTATTCTCGACTCACGTGATGATCGGACTTGAGATAGTGGATTTGGATCATGTACCACTCAAATGACTAGAGAGATGTACTTTTTGAGTGGGAGTTCTTAAGTAATATGATTAATTGAACTAATTGTCATGAACATAGTCTAATGGTCTTTGCAAATTATGATGTAGCTTGCGCTATAGCTCTACTATTTTTATATGTTCCTAGAGAAAATTTAGTTGAAAATTAATAGTAGCAAACTTTGCAGACTAAGTTTGTAAAACTGAGGATTGTCCTCGTTGCTGCGCAGAAGGCTTATGTCCTTAATGCACCACTCGGTGTGCTGCACCTCGAGCGTCGTCTGTGGATGTTGTGAACATCCGACATACACGTTTCAGATGACTACATGATAGTTCAGTGCAAAATACTTAATGTCTTAGAAGCAAGGCGCCGAAAAACGTTGTAAAACGTCACGGAACATAAGTGATGTTCTAAAGAGATGAAATTGTGATTTCATGCTTGTGCCCTTGTTAAGAGGTACGAGACCTCCAACAAGATTCTTTGTCCACAAAGTAAAGGAGAAAAGCTCAAATCGTTGAGCGTGTGCTCAGATTGTCTGAGTACGACAATCACTTGAATCAAGTGGGAGTTAATCTTCCAGATGAGATAGTGATGGTTCTCCAAAAGTCACTGCCACCAAGCTTTGAGAGCTTCGTGGTGAACTATAACATATCAAGGATAGATACAATGATCCTTGAGCGATTCGCGATGTTTGACACTGCGAAAGTAGAAATCAAGAAGGAGCATCAATAGTTGATGGTTTGTAAAACCACTAAGTTTCAAGAAAGGCAAGGGCTAGAAGGGATACTTCGTGAAACGGCAAAACAGTTGCTGCACTAATGAAGAGACCCAAGATTAAACCCAAACCCGAGACTAAGTGCTTCTGTAATGAGGGGAATAGTCACTGAGGCGGAGCAACTCTAGATACTTGGTAGATAAGAAGGCTGGCAAAAGTCGAAAGAAGTGTATTTGATATACATGATGTTGATGTGTACTTTACTAGTACTCCTAGTAGCATGAGGGTATTGGATACCGGTTCGGTTGCTAAGTGATTAGTAACACGAAATGAAAGCTATGGCATAAACGGAGACTAGCTAAAGGCGAGGTGACGATACGTGTTGGAAGTGTTTCCAAGGTTGATATGATCAAACGCCGCACGCTCCCTCTACCATCGGGATTGGTATTAAACCTAAGTAATTGTTATTTGGTGCTTGCGTTAAGCATGAACATGATTGGATCGTGTTTATTGCAATACGATTATTCATTTAAAGAGAATAATGGTTACTCTATTTTCTTGAATATTCACCTTCAATGGTTTATTGAATCTCGATTGTAGTGTTACACATGTTCATGATATTGGTGCCACAAGATACGAGTTAATGATGATAGTACCACTTACTTGTGGCACTGCCGCTTGAGTCATATTAGTATAAATTGCATGAAGAGGCTCCATGCTGATGGATCTTTGTACTCACCTGATTTGAATCACTAATGACATGCAAATCATACCACATGAGCAAGGCCTTGTTTTCATTGAGATGAAATAAGATAGTAACTTGTTGGAAGTAATACATTTTGATGTATGCAGTCCAATGGGTGCTGAGGCACGCAGTGGATATCATTATGTTCTTACTTCACTGACGATTTGAGTAGATACAGGAGTATTTACTTAATGAATCACAAGTCTGAAATGTTGAAAAGTTCAATTCCGTTTCAGAGTGAAGTTCGTCGTAACAAGAGGATAAACTGTCTACGATATGATCATGGAAATGAATATCTGAGTTACGAGTTTTGGTACGCAGTTAAGACAATGTGGAAATTGTTTCGCAGCTCATGCCACCTGGAACATCATAGTGTGATGATGTGTCTGAACGTCATAGCCACGCACTATTTGGTATGGTGCATACTATGATGTCTCTTATCGAATTACCACTATCGTTTATGGGTTATGCATTAGAGACAACCGCACTCACTTTAAATAGGGCACCGCGTATTTCCGTTGAGATGACACAGTATAGACTGAGGTTTAGAGAAATCTAAAACTGTCGTTTCTTGAAAGTTTGGGGCTTCGACACTTATGTGAAAAAGTTTCAGTCTGATAAGCTCGAACCCAAAGCGGATAAATGCATCTTCATAGGATATCCAAAACAGTTGGGTACATCTCCTATCTCAGATCCAAAAGCAAAGTGTTTGTTTCTAAAACGGATCCTTTCTCGAGGAAAGGTTTCTCTCGAAAGAATTGAGTGGGAGGGTGGTAGAACTTGATGAGGTTATTGAACCATCACTTCAACCAGTGTGTAGCAGGGCGTAGGAAGTTGTTCCTGTGGAGCCTACACCAATTGAAGTGAAAGCTGATGATGGTGATCATCAAGCATCGGATCAAGTTACTACAAGCCTCGTAGGTTGACAAGGTCGCGTACTACTACAGAGTGGTACGGTAACCCTGTCTTGGAGGTCATGTTGTTGAGCAACAGTGAACCTACGAGTTATGAAGAAAGCAATGGTGGGCCCGGATTCCGACAAATGGCTGAAAGCCATGAAATCCGAGAGAGGATCCATGTATGAAAACAAAGTGTAGACTTTGGAAAAACTACTTGATGGTCATAGGACTATTGAGTAAAGATGGATCTTTAAAAGAAGACAGACGATGATGGTGATAAGTCACTATTAAGAAAAGCTCGACTTGTCACAAAGATGTTTTCGACAAGATCAAACAGTTGACTATGATGAGACTTTCTCACTCGTAGCGATGCTAAAGGTCTGTTAGAATTATGTTAGTAGTTGCTGCATTATTTATGAAATATTGCACGTAGGATGTCAAAACATTGTTTCCTCGACGGTTTCCTTGAGCAAACATTGTATGTGATACAACCAGGAGGTTTTGTCGATCCTAAAGATACTAGCAAGTATGCAAGCTCCAGTGATCCTTCAATGGACTGGTGCAAGCATCTCGGAGTTGGAATATACACTTTGATGAGATGATCAAAGATTTTGGGTTTGTACAAGGTTTATGAGAAACTTGTATTTCCAAAGAAGTGAGTGGGAGCACTATAGAATTTCTGATAGGTATATGTGGTTGACATATTGTGGATCAGAAGTAATGTAGAATTTCTGTAAAGCATACAAGGTTGTTTGAAAGAAGTTTTCAAAGGAGTACCTGGATTACGCTACTTGAACGTTGAGCATCAAAGATCTATGGAGATAGATCAAAAGCGCTTAATAGAAGTCTCAACAAGATGCATGCCTTGACAAGTTTTTGAAAGAGTTCAAGATAGATCAGCAAAGAAGGAGTTCTTGGTTGCGTTGTGAGGTGTGAATTTGAGTAAGACTCAAAACCCGACCACGGCAGAATAAAGAGAATAGACGAAGGTCGTCTTCTATGCCTTAGCCGTAGAATCTGAAGTATGCCATGCTGTGTACCGCACCTGATGTGTGCCTTGACTCAAAGTCTGTTGAGAGGTACAGAGAGTGATCCATGATTGAATCACTAGCAGCGGTCAAAATTTATCCTTAGTAACTAATGTACTAAGGATTTTTTTTCTTGATTATGGAGGTGGTTGAAGAGTTCGTCGTAAAGGGTTACGTCGATGCAAGCTTTGACACTAATCCGAATAACTATGAGTAGTGAAACGGATTCGTATAGTAGAGTAGATATTTGGAGCATTTCCCAATAGCACGTAGTAGCAGCATCTATAAGATGACATAAAGATTTGTAAAGAACGCATGGATCTGAAAGTTTCAGAACCGTTGACTAAAACCTCTCTCACAAGCAAGACGTGATCAGACCCCATAACTATATGGGTGTTGGATTCATTGGAATCACATGGTGATGTGAACTAGATTATTGACTCTAGTGCAAGTGGGAGACTGTTGGAAATATGCCCTAGAGGCAATAATAAATTAGTTATTATTATATTTCTTAGTTCATGATAATCGTTTATTATCCATGCTATAATCGTATTGATTGGAAACACAATACTTGTGTGGATACAAAGACAAAACACTGTCCCTAGTAAGCCTCTAGTTGACTAGCTCGTTGATCAAAGATGGTCAAGGTTTCCTGGCCATGGGCAAGTGTTGTCACTTGATAACGGGATCACATCATTAGGAGAATCATGTGATGGACTAGACCCAAACTAATAGACATAGCATGTTGATCGTGTCATTTTGTTGCTACTGTTTTCTGCGTGTCAAGTATTTATTCCTATGACCATGAGATCATATAACTCACTGACACCGGAGGAATGCTTTGTGTGTATCAAACGTCGCAACGTAACTGGGTGACTATAAAGATGCTCTACAGGTATCTCCGAAGGTGTTAGTTGAGTTAGTATGGATCAAGACTGGGATTTGTCACTCCGTGTGACGGAGAGGTATCTCGGGGCCCACTCGGTAATACAACATCACACACAAGCCTTGCAAGCAATGTAACTTATTGTAAGTTGTGGGATCTTGTATTACGGAACGAGTAAAGAGACTTGCCGGTAAACGAGATTGAAATAGGTATGCGGATACTGACGATCGAATCTCGGGCAAGTAACATACCGAAGGACAAAGGGAATGACATACGGGATTATATGAATCCTTGGCACTGAGGTTCAAACGATAAGATCTTCGTAGAATATGTAGGATCCAATATGGGCATCCAGGTCCCGCTATTGGATATTGATCGAGGAGTCTCTCGGGTCATGTCTACATAGTTCTCGAACCCGCAGGGTCTGCACACTTAAGGTTCGACGTTGTTTTATGCGTATTTGAGTTATATGGTTGGTTACCGAATGTTGTTCGGAGTCCCGGATGAGATCACGGACGTCACGAGGGTTTCCGGAATGGTCCGGAAACGAAGATTGATATATAGGATGACCTCATTTGGTTACCGGAAAGTTTTCGGGCATTACCGAAAAAGTTTCGGGCTCATCGGTAGTGTACCGGGAGTGCCGGGAGGGGTGCCGGGGACCATCGGGAGGGGTGTCACGCCCCAAGGGGTCTCATGGGCTATGGGAAGAGATAAACCAGCGCCTAGTGGGCTGGAATAAGTTCCCACTAAGGCCCATAAGGTTTGAGAAGGAAAAACAACAAGGTGGAAAGAGTTTCCAAGTGGGAAGGTGGAATCCTACTCCAAGTAGGATTGGAGTAGGACTCCTCCACCTCCAATTTCGGCCAAACCTTGAGGGTTTGAGGCTGCCTCTTCCCTCCCCCTCCCTCCTATATATACTGAGGTATTAGGGCTGATTTGAGACAACTTTTGCCACGGCAGCCCGACCACATACCTCCACGGTTTTACCTCTAGATCGCGTTTCTGCGGAGCTCGGGCGGAGCCCTGCTGAGATTAGATCACCACCAACCTCCGGAGCGCCGTCACGCTGCCGGAGAACTCATCTACCTCTCCGTCTCTCTTGCTGGATCAAGAAGGCCGAGATCATCGTCGAGCTGTACGTGTGCTGAACGCGGAGGTGCCGTCCGTTCGGCACTAGATCGTGGGACTGATCGCGGGACGGTTCGCGGGGCGGATCGAGGGACGTGAGGACGTTCCACTACATCAACCGCGTTCACTAATGCTTCTGCTGTGCGATCTACAAGGGTACGTAGATCGAACATCCCCTCTCGTAGATGAACATCACCATGATAGGTCTTCGTGCGCGTAGGAAATTTTTTGTTTCCCATGCGACGTTCCCCAACAGAAAATAGGATATTGGACATCACTCTACATGTAATAATATAAGTATATGCTAATGATATTTTGGGAATAATCAGGAGATTACATGAGGTCTCCAATATTAGTGATTTTTTAAATATATATGCAAACATATCTTGGGTGCAAAGAAATTGACCAACCTTTTCTTGCACTAGATTTTTGGTTCTCCTTGTGAAGAAGATTTGAGAACAATCATTTACCAGAATAGTTTCGAGTTATAAGTTTGCAGTTTTTCAAATTTATCCCAATGACTTATTTGAATTTTTAATAAATTTGTGGTGTGGTTTGACCATATGCTTGAGGGTTTGGTAATCATAGGTATGATGTTTAAATAACCACACATTTGACAAACTTGAGAGTTGTCGTTGATCGTTTGAAAACGGTATATTCCCTATTAAGAAATAGTTCCATCTTTGGTTGTATTTTAGCCTCCACTTTACTTTGAATACACATGGTTCTATTTTGTGACCAATGACTTGATTATTATTCATAATACTAGCAAGAATTTCAAATAATGGAATAGCACCCGTTGGGTGAATTTGATGATTTTATGAAATTCCATGTTTCTTCATCATGAAAATGGTAGTATCATCATTAGAGGATGTAAAGTGTATTAATGGATTTTCAATAGGATTTGCATATGAAGATTTTGATCATGAGATATCAACTTTAAGTTGATTAAGGTGACAGAATTGTGAGCCGCGATAAGATTTGATGTCTTTGAAAAACGAATGAGAGATTATTAACGATGTGCTCATGGCAGTATTTTCTCTTGAGTGAATATTCAAGGTGAATCTATACTCTTCCATTGTGTACTTAGTTTGAGAACCAAGTGAAGTTGGTGACATATAAAATACATATGATCATACTTAGCTATTAAGAGAATATCCATGACATATATTCCGAAGGTGGAGTTATAGTAGCCACAAAGGTCGCATGTGGATATAATGACTGATGTCATGAATCATCTTATAGTAAATACTCCCACTAAATCATGCATTTATTGTATTTAGAAATGTCAGCCATGCATTACTTAAAAATGCTAATGCATTTATTTAGTTTACTTCTAGGAGTAAATTGCATCTATGAATAAATGATTTGTTTGAGAACAATCATGGCCAAGGTGATCCTTAGTGAACCTGGGTGTATCCTTCAATACAACACATGTGATAAAATCATTGCTAATGTTTTGGATGTCATTCTTGAGGAAGTATGTGACTTTAGAGTCATTGCCAAAACGTATAGACTTTGCATGTTTAACATTGTTTAGTCACTATGAAAGTATCATCACAATGTCACATTGACATTGCAGAAGTCCTTGGGAACACTTGCTATAAATTATAGTATTCATCTTGATGGACGGACGACACTATAATTAGAAATAGCGACATAGGCTCATATGCCATGTATGTTACCAATGTAATAGAAGGTAATCACAAGTAAATGCAAATATTTATGTAGTCCCCTATCACATATTCAAGCAAAATGATGCTTGATTAGTTGATATTAGCACAAAAATACCATTTCGGCATATAGCAAGTGCGCAAAACAATATTTACTATGAGAGTAAAATATTTTAAAGAACAACAACAATAAATGCTTTTAAGGAGCAAATTCTAGTACAGTTGATGCCTTATAGCCATATGTGTAGACCTCAGTTTATATAGGATAACACTTTGAAGATAATCACCAATATGGTGTGGATCTCACAGTAATAGAAAACATAGTCTGACTATTGTCAATAGATGTTCATAATTCTATTACCTTATGTTATCTATTTTTAAGAAAATCACTATGAATGTAGTCATCTGTCAGAATGACATGATGTAGACCTTGTAGTAATAATGGATAGTGTGCAAAATTTTGCAGTAGATGCCAATATTACCTTATGATTTCTTGAGGTAGTCACATCTAATATTAATATTTGGAAGAGCACTTTGAAGGTAAACATCTTGTAAAATTGACAAGATGTAGACCTCACAGTAATGGTGGATAATCTGTAAATGATGCAGTAGATGCCACCAATACCTTGTGATTCGCAAATAAAATTTGGGCTTATCATATTAATATTTGGAAGAGCACGTTAAAGATAGTCGTCTTGTCAAAATGACAGAACGTAGATCTCACAGTAGTGATGGATAATCTACAGAATATGCAGTAGATGCCATCAAATACCTTGTGATTCACAAATATAATTTATGATAGTCATATTAAGTATGACACGTGTTAAATTTGCATCATGATTTGCAAGAAGAAGAAGAAGAAAATTAATTGCAAAACATGGTTGTTGCACTTAGTATCTTGGGATCCATTCGGGATCGAATGATCCACCCACCCAATAACATAAGGTCAATGCTTTGGGACTCAACCAATATGATACTACAAGGTATTAACGAATATCTAAGGTAAAACTAAGCCTGATGGTTTGTGTTAAAGTAGTATTAAACCTGATGGCCTGCAATGCAAAATAGCAGAGGGTTGAGAGTTAACTGCATAATACAATTAGCCAACGGGCCTATCTGCAAGTTACGGGATGAATTTGCGAGTTCAGGAATCTTGATAGGTCTGGATGCAAATTAGCAAATTGTGATAATGTTCCATATCTTATCTCTTCCTATGTGGTTTGATTGGTTGTGGATGCAAAAGAATCAATTGATTCATTCTAGCCTCCTTCATTTGTATCCACGCTGGGTGATCCAATAGGATGGATGGTATCGTGTCGGGAGATTGGATGTCGCGGTCCCATGTGCTCGTCGGACGGCGTCATTGCGGAGGACCGGCCAAGAGCCGTATCTTCGGCTGCGGCCGTGCGCCTAAGCCGTTAGATACTTCTCCGCCAGTTTGTGAGCCACTCCAAACTTCCAGAGGGAGAAGCCAGATATCTGAGACAACCGTTTCCGCGGGCAACCACACCACACACGTGAAGCGTCGGTCCGACGCGGGGAGCAATGTCGAGAGGCTGCATCGCGGGCTCCGCCTCGTATATTGTGTAGCGAGGATGCACGTCGGGGCCGAGCGCCTGGCGAGCCGTCAACAGGCATGGCCTTGTCACCGAAGAAAGGAAGTCCCCAGTGAGACACGGATGTGGTCGACGGCCATCGCGCCTTCGATCTTGGAGAGGAGGCCTTGCCGTTGAAGAACAATCCAAGGGTGTTGGTCGCGGGTGCCGTGATGTGCGTCTGAGAACGCCGCGCGGGATGATGTGTTTTTTCGCTTAAAGCCAGGCCGCTGGCCGGGGCACCGTTCAGGGCACTCCCATAGCCCCCGCCGAGGCCGCCGCGTGGAGCGGGAGGAGCCGCCTTGAAGAGCACCGTGTCGGCCGTCACGTGCCTTTGGAAGGTCGTTGCCGTCGCTGTTTCTCTTCTCGTCTCGGACTAATTCACTCTTGGTAGATTCGTGCTGATAACGTGTTTGAAGTAAAAAGTAAACAACGAAAGAGATGAATGAAAGATGATTCATTAGTCTTTATTGATGATAGAAGTGAGGTATTTATACCCGGGTGGAAGTACACTTGTTGCTTGGCAGTTAAGTAACCAATAGTTACTTGAGAGCCAAGGAATTACATAGTTTCCTTGAGAGCCAAGGAAGTACATGGTTACTTGAGAATCAAGTAACTTACCTAACAATTAACTTAATCCTAATTAGCTTAATTAATAAGCAACTATTATATTCTTAACATTAACACCCTCTCATGTACCAGTTCTCCAGATGTATCCACGTTTAAACCCTTCATTATACTCTGCCATGTAAAAGATGAAACATTCTTTAAACTTTCAGAAATAGGCTTTCGTTAGGATAATATTTAGCTTTTAACACTTTAGCACAAAGAGATTATAAATTAGTAATTAATCTCCAACATTTCTTTGGCAACATTGTGAGATTGAAAGAGTGAAGATCTCGAAATCCCATACCCCCTTCAAATTTTGGATAGCATACTTTCCACCAAGAGTACCAATGCATCCTTTTACTATCATCATCACCCCCACCAAAACCGGGCAACTATATCAGTAATCTTCTTACAAATCCCTTTTGACAAACAAAATCTGAAATAGCTTGGGCTATCGCCTTTAAAAGAATTTCCTTACCCCCAGTAGATAACTGTTTTTCCATCCATCCTTGAATTCTTCATTTGATTCTTTTGATAAAGTGATTTAAACAATCACTCCTATCTCCTCCTGCCATAGCAGGAAGCCTAAGGTGCTTGTCAGAAAGAGCCTCAGTATTCAATATCTAATTGTGGACAAATCTCAGCTCTATAATTGACACTATAGGGGCTAAAAAATATACTTGACTTCGTCAAACTGACAATGTAACCCAAACTCTGACAGTAGGTATCTAGAACTTGTTGTAAGGTAGCTGCATTTAAAACATCCGCATACATGATAATTAAGGAGTGATCAGCAAATAAAAGGTGTCATACTAATGATGAATTTCTGCACCCATTAATTTCCTCAATGCCGCGAATTTCTTCTTCATACCACAACATACTCCGTCGTCCTAAAATAAGTGTAGTTGATTAGTATAACTTTATACTTAGTTAACAACACTTATTTTTGAACGGAGGGAGTACTAGAAAGCCCTTGTCTAATTCATCTAATATGGGTGGAAGTAACATTCTCTTGAGAATTATATCTCACCTTATATCTCACAATCCAAGCCATCTTTATTTCTATAAATTGGTCATGAAACCCCAGTTTATGCATCATATTATGTAAGAAGATCCATTCAACCCGATCATAAGCTTTGCACATTTCAGTTTAACCACACATAAACCTGTTTGGCCGGCTATTTAATATTTTATTTTATTTTTTCACAAATATAATATATTAATATCGCAGAGATACTAATTACACCCAATATGTGCAACAACGCAATGTCGTAAGGACATTACGAATGCACACAACCAAAAAACAAAAATAAGAAGAAGAAAAAAGAAAGATCCTATTACAGTGATCAATTCCTTGTAGTTACACCACGAACCACCACCTAGACAACACCTAAAGTCCAAACTCTCCAAAAGTAACACCTCCAAGAAGGAAACAACGCACAAGCATCATCATCATCCAATCCTAGATCTTTGGTTTTCACCCTCAAGAAGATCCGCATTCTCAAAACAATGCCTTCAACAAGGTCACTGACAGGCACAACCAGTTAATTCGTGGCCTTGGGTTTTCACCTTGAAAGCTAAGACTCTATACTTCGCGTGTGTTGCCGCCCCACTTGCTGATGCCGCTGCTACGAGTCATGAATCAACAAGCAAAGTCTTCATCAGCATGAAGACTTGATCCACCATTACAAGGCCTCAGACCTCAACCGCCATGATGTTCTCTGCCATTATCTTCACCATGGAGATCGAAATACCGATGTGTCCAATAATGTCAACAGATACCAAAACATCATGTCACACCCTCTTGAAGCCACTCGGGCTGAAATAGGGGCGGATACGACCGAATCCCATCCGATCCAGCAATCTACAAGCATCAAGCATCCAATGAAGATCTCTGTCAGAGCATTCTGGAACACGTCAATGGTCAGATGATCCATGAGGACTGGCAACCGACTGAACACCATATTAGAGAAAAAAGAATCCAAGGACCGTGTCACCCACCGGTTCCTTACAGCAGGCAAGAGATCTCAGCTGGCACCATCGCCAACGTCCACAGCACACGACAATGAGTAGTTGTGTTGCATTGAGCCTCCCGATCTAGTCTCCGTTCCGCCCTCGCAGCCGCAATGACTGTCTAGGTTGCCGAAGAAATCCGGGGCCACCACCCTGACACCCATCTCTGCCGGACGAACCACGCCGTTGAGGGCCACCATGAAGCTATGATTGGAGATCCCGCAACGTGAAAAACGATGGAGCCCCTGCCACCATAAATCACATGAGGAGGATGAGGACCCATCAGCATAAATCACACAAGGAGTATGAGGACCCGCCGCCGCCATCAGCCTCACGGCCTTTGACCGGAGGCGTCCTTCGACGGCAGCATGGTAAGGGGGGCAAGATTGGAGGAGGAAGGGGCATCGACTGCATGCGATCCGCCCGATTCGCCCCTCCTGGGAGCGACGTGGGGGCGTTCTCCCTGTTAAGAAATAAGATATGTGATCAATTGTATGGGAGGGATGCCTCCGAGGAGGTGTATGTTGGGGAAAAGGTGTCTCCCCAACACACCCCTTCATCTTGTATATAAGTGGGTTTACCACATTGTAGTGGATGTGATTGAAATCATTTGGACTTTTTATTTTTTCTCTTTAACATTCGCTCTACAACACGCTATCAACACACGATAGACTCTACCATGAGAGCAATAGGGGCGGTGCTTGATTCGTACGACGCTCACTGACGGAGTAATTTCAACGACCATGAGATCAGGCCTGCTATCTCCGACAGCCTCTCGCATGGTTGCGCGTGACGGCGGACCCTTGGGTACAACCACGACATCTACTCACGCGTGACACGCGACAGGCTACAACGGTATCCTTCGATGCGGCACGCTACTGCGGGAAGCCAAGCCACAAGTCCCTCCCGGCTGTGGCGGCCAACGACACAGGTTCTGCCGGCTTGTCCTCGGTTCCTCCAGGTGGCAAACGGAACTGGTAGCCCACGACCACGACCACCACAACGGGTAACGACGACGGCTGTTAATCCCTAGTTGTTGTAAGGAAGAAAATTAGGGATCTTATAGTTATTTCTTCGGCCCTGGAGAAATCGGCAACCATGGTTCGTGGGAGGAAACGAGCATGCTACACGCATAACCATGCATTCATCCCTACAATAAATCAATCAAGAAGAAAACCAACTTCGATTGTCTATTTATGATTAAGATGATCCTTTTCACTGATAATTTCTCCTTGAATCAACGATCGTTTGGAATCACGCATACAATCCTCGAGACGGGACCTTGACCAACAAATAATGGAGACGCTAAGCGTGGCCCAGACCTAGCACAATGCGAGGCAACGTCCATGAACCCCGGTCAACCGGCAGGGGCAGATCGCGAGACAGATGGCACTTCTATTAGATGCACGACATGGTGGCAAGATATGCGACTTCTGGTTGCACAACATGGCGGCCTTGCCAGGTGCCTGTTGGCTAGGCATAAGCATCGGGTACGCGTCAGCACTGCAGCCCACGCGGTCGTGTGTGCTAGCGAGAGACGTGCAGTTAGCCTCGTCGACTCTCGACCCGACAACGATTGAGATAACTGCTCTTCGTAGACCTGTGGTGTTGCGAAAGCCGACGACTTCCTTCAGCATGGGCTCATACACCCGTAGGCGGCAGTTACAAAATTCCCTATGGGGATGGAACCGACGGGAAAGGAAAGAAAAATACTATTTATTTTGTGATTTTAAAAATCAGCCATTGTGTTATATGGCAATTGTGTGTAAGTCCCAAGAAGTTCTAATTCAGGCTCATGGGACTTTGCAGTTTAGCCACCATGCTTGTTGTTTTCAGGAATTTAACCATAAGGTTATTGTTATTTGCGTTTTATGTCCTAGGCTTCATGATGTTTTTCCAAATACTAGTCAATTTCATATCATTTTGTCATTGGTTGTGACTACAATGTCATATACTCCATCACGAGAGGAATCCAAGGCATTAGTGGGGACTATACTACATCTTATGCTATGAAGAGAATTATGCAAAATACTTGCATATTTTGGTGATTACCATCCATGAGTACATAACTTATGAGATGTAATCGTAGCAATGAATTAAATTTCGTGCATAACTGAGAGGTTTATGCCACATCGTGGTAATTACCTTCATGTGTTTTAAATAACATAAGGTTGTGAAGAGGCTATGATTGATTGAACTATCCATAAGAGTGAGGCACCACTAGGTTGTTGATTACCTCTGTGTTTTATGGGCATTAAAGGTTTATCCTTTAAGAGGTGACCACATTTAATTTGAAGATCTCTACACCACATAGTGGTGATTATCTTCGTGTGGGAAGGCTTACCCTATGAGTCACTAAGAATCACCTTAATCATGATTATGCTTAGCCATAGCATTTTCATTATACTTAATTTACTGAAGATAAATTGATGCATGAGCATTTCATGCAATATATGGCTGACCTTTCTCGAAAGGAAAGGCGATGTAATTACATAAGGTGTAAGCAGTTATTGAATATGGGTCATGGACGTTAATAATCTTGTTGGCCCGTTGTAACGACTAAGATGCAACCCTTTCCTTATTTGGGGCGAGACCTCCAAAGGGGAAAGAGGCGCATCTACGCGTTTCGCAAGCGAGATAAGCATAGCAATACAAATAACTGAAAGAGTGACAAGTAGGGCATACACTTGCCATCTGATAAGGAACATAGTCATACAATCATACATTATTCAGAACATGGAGTGGTTCGGCTACGGACAAGATAAACAACAAAAGCTATGATATCCCGCATGCTAGGCCCACGATCACGACCACAACCTCTAGTCCTCCGGATAAGTCACATACAACCTGCCGCTGTCCTCATCGAACTCCCACTTCAGCTGACTATCATCGGGAACTCCTGCATCAGGGGTACCTGTACCTGTGGGTGTTTGTAGTAAACCATGAGCCACGAGGACTCAGCAATCTTATGACCTTGGTATCGAATCTAACTGAGTTAAATGGGTGAGGAAGGTTAAGTGTTTGAGTTTGCAGCATCCTAAGCATTTGTGGTGGCTATCCTACGATGAACAGAAATAAATGTGGTGGTCTACGTAAGACGGTCGAAGACTAGAATGGTCACTAAGTGATCCTGAACACCTACTTACGTCATTCATAATCCCACCGTGTTCTCGATCAGAGAAGGAGCTCTGAAAGAGACAGTCACGGTTACGCACTCAGTTGGCAAGTTTTATTTGAATTACTTTAACTTGTCTAGAACCATATGTTCACAAAATATCCATATTTGCCACATAACCGCGGACACGACTTTCCGAAAGATTAAACCCTACACGGGTGCTCCAACTATTCCATCACAAATTACCATAGGCCGCATAGTAATCCTCTACCACAAAACTCGTGATCTCGTCGGATTCCTTAGAGGAAGACCTCAACTCTGAGAAGACCGAAAGTCTCATCGGAAACCCAATGCGCAAGATATATCGCTAAGGTAAGGCAAGTCCAGCAAGACCTCCCGACGTGTCGACGATCTCGATACGAGCCACCTATCTCGTTCTGAGGACACGACGGATTGTACAAACTTCCGGTAGGCCAATCGCAGAGTTGCCCCTGGTAGCCACCGGTGGTGGACAGTTTTGGACCAACAGTCATGAGGAGCACTGGCCCGGACGTTGATTAGATTCCTCGGGGTAGCTATTCCCTATGCATTTAATTATTAAGTTATTACCAGATTAACACCAAAGTTGGGTCCTGCCAGACAAGTCTTAAGACTATACGATTTATCAAGGGGGTCCCCATAACAACCCTGAACATGTTAGGAGCGCTCAGTTATGGAATAAAACACCGGTAGCCGAAACTAAGGCGGCAACAATGGAACAAATCACCCGACAAAAGTCTAGGCCTTCCGTTATTTACCAAGTATATAGGTGCATTAATTAAATAGCAGTTAATATAATGATATCAAATTGCCCATGTTATCACATGGACCAGCTGGCACCTGCAACTAGCAACGCTATCAATTAGTGGTTGAGCAAGCCTACTTAGCCAAACAATATTTGCTAGGAGGGGAGGTGTTTGAGGTTTCATGGCAATGTTTGATGGCCTATATATCATGTGGTAGGTAACGGAGATGTAACGAAGGAAACGTAACGCTAAGCATAACAAAGCTAGAAACAGTGTCAAGGCCATGATCATCTTGCCTGTGATTTCTTCAGACTGGAACTGCTCTTGGTCTTCGTGCACGAACTCTCCGGACTCCTTGAACTCATTTCCAGCCCCGGTAACTACCCAAAATAAACAACATCTAATAAACACCAGCAACAAATGATGCAACAGACAATATGATGCATGCATGCACTGCTCCACATAAGCACATAAAATAACCATACATCGATAAAACTATTGCCACCTCACCACAAGGGGATTTTCTAGAGAGATGCTCAAAATCAGAAACTAACAATACCATTGGATTCATTGGGATTTTCTACCCCAAGTCCATATATCATACTGCCACCTTTGCATACAGAAAAACTCCACAAACAGTAAAAGAATAAAAGCACAAAATCAAACTACAACACTAATTCAAGAACATGGACTGTTCTTGAGCCAGCCCAAATTGGAAAGTCCATATGTGGACATTTACAGAAATGTAAATATAATCTATTTAGCACCAGGAAAAATCACAAACAAAAATAAAAATAACAGGGAAATATTATGAGGAGGGGGTCCCACCTGGGAGTGGCCCCACAGACATGTGGGTCCAGAGGGCCCACTGTCATACACACACAACATCTAATACACCACACACAAGAAATATGAAAGATGCCAGAGGGGGATCGAATCCATCACCTCTCTGGTGGAGATAGCTGCCTCCACCACTGGGCTAGCTACTGCTAATTGCTCTACCAGGGGCATCCTACCAGGTAAACCAGCTCTGTTATCGAATCTACACAGGGGAAATAAACTGAAACAAAAGGGGCGCAAGGGGGGGGCTCAAACCCACAACCTCCTGGTGGAGGCGCGGTGCTGGCGCCACTGGGCTAGGACAGGAGGAGTTGACCAGAAGAGGTTCGGCTACCTATATCCTAACTCCACGGGCATCCTGACCGAAACGACAGAGGAGAAGGATCGACACCGGCGAGCGGGGAGGCGACAACAGTGGCGAGCAACTACCGGTGGGGGAAGAGGGAGGCTTGGGGATTCCATTCCCATGGCTAACGCTACGGGAGGCGGAAGCTGACGGCGGCGCAAGGAGCTTGTGCTCCTGGCCATGGATGACCATGACTACAGCGAGGAACAGGCTGCGAGAGGCTATCTACGCGTGGGAAGAAGAAGGAGGAGGAGCTGGCGCTCACCCTAGCACGGCGAGGAGGAGGAACGACTTGACACACAGGAAGAAGAGGTGAGGTGGGGAGTGATACGTCTCCAACGTATCTATAATTTTTGTTGGTTCCATGCTATTATCTTGTCAAACTTTGGATGTTTTGTATGCCTTTTATATCTTTTTTGGGACTAACTTATTAACTCAGTGCCCAGTGCCAGTTCCTGTTTTTTTCCGTGTTTTTGACCCTTTTCAGAGGAGAATATTAAATGGAGTCCAAACGGAATAAAACCTCCGAAATGATTTTTTCTGGAACAGAAGATACGCGGGGAACTTGAGAACCAAGGCAAAGGACTCCGGGGGAGCTCACAAAACCCCCTAGGCGCGGCCTCGGGGGGGGGGGGGGCTAGCAGGCTTGTGGGCCCCCTGTGGCTCTGTTTGTCATGAACTCAATACACTAGATGCATGCTGGATAGCGGTCGATGTGTGGAGTAATAGTAGTAGATGCAGAAAGTATCGGTCTACTTTTCTCGGACGTGATGCCTATATGTATGATCATTGCCTTAGATATCATCATGACTTTGCGCGGTTCTATCAATTGCTCGACAATAATTTGTTCACCCACCGTAGTACTTGCTATCATGAGAGAAGCCTCTAGTGAACACTATGGCCCCCGGGTCTACTTCACTTCATATTTTCAGCTCTACACTTTCACTTTGTTGCACTTTCCGCCTTCAGATCTCACCTTGCAATAAATCGTGAAGGGATTGACAACCCCTTTGTAGTGTTGGGTGCAAGTTTGCTGTTTTTGCGCACGTACTTTAGGAACTTGGATTGATACTCCTACTGGATTGATACCTTGGTTCTCAAACTGAGGGAAATACTTACTGCTACTGTGCTGCATCACCCTTTCCTCTTCAAAGGAAAAACCAACGCAAGCTCAAGAGGTAGCAAGAAGAATTTCTGGCGCCGTTGCCGGGGAGGAGCATCAAGTCAAGAATAGTCTTCCTCCAACGTGTCAATTTCTGTAAGCGGGGATTATTTTAAGTGAAGCTTATCCAAGTAGCTGTCGCAAACTCATCTCTTGCATTTACTTTTTTGCCTTTTGCCTCTCGTTTTCCTCTCCCTCACTTCTGAAAAACAAAAATTTACAAAAATATTTGCCTTTTTCGCTTGCTTTCCTTTGCTTGTGTGCTATGTGCCTTCAATATGCTTGCATCTTCGCTTGCTGAAAATCTAGTGATATGGATCCTCACCCACTTGCTAATCTCTTTAAGAAAACCAATTATGTTGAACCATTTGCTAGTGAGTTGAGTGCACTTGACTTTCTCTATGGAGTTTTGCTTGAGATGCGTGAATCTGAAAATCGTGTTGAAGAAATTTATGAAGTGATTCACGAGGGCTCCTTGAATGAAAAACACGATTGCAATGGTTTCACTATGAATTCTATTAGTGACAATCACGCTAAAAATATGCAAAACCCTAAGCTTGGGGATGCTAGTTTTGCTTTGACCACTACTTATTGCAATGATCGTGATTGGTGTGATAATTTTTCTTATGATCATGAAAATTTGTTTAAGCCTCATGATGAATATGATGTTTGCAATAATATTGAAAGTGGGTTTGGAGAAGTCATGACTTTAGTTGATGATAATCCCACTATTTTTGAAGAGTGTCAACTTTGCATGATGTGAATCATGAAAAGAATATCCTTTGTGATATATATATTGTTGAATTTGATTATGATCCCACATGTAATTGCTATGAGAGAGGAAAATATTGTGGTAGAAACTTTCATGTTACCAAATCACCTCTTGTTATGTTAAGATTGATATTGTCTCTTTCTTCTTCCTTGCATATGGTAACTATTGGTTGTCTTGACAATCTGTTTTCCTATAAAATGCCTATGCATAGGAATTATGTTAGACTTAGATGTGATTTTCACATGATTTATGATGCTCTCGTTGTGTTTCAATTCTTGTCTTTTGTGTGAGCATCATTGAATTATCATTGCCTAGCTAAGGGCGTTAAACAATAGCGCTTGTTGGGAGGCAACCCAATGAATTTATCTTTGCTTTTTTGCTTTATGTTTTGTTGCGTCCACACCATCATAATTTTGTTATGATTGTGTTTTTTGTGTTTGAGCCAAGTAAAACCTTTATGACTAGTTTTTGTGATGGTTGTTTGATCATGCTGGAAAAAGACAGAAACTTTTCGCTCACGAAATTATTTTTCATTTTTATACAGAAGAGCTTTTGAGTTGATTCTTTTTGCTTCTGGTTGATATTCCAATTGCCCAAATTGTCGTAATTTTTCAGAATTTTTGAGATACCAGAAGTATACAAAGTATACAGATTGCTACAGACTGGTCTGTTTTTGACAGATTCTGTTTTTGTTGTGTTGATTGCTTATTTTGATGAAACCATGGATAGTATCGGGGGGGGGGGGGGGTACTAGCCATGGAGAAGTGAGAATACAGTAATGTAACACCAATATAAATAGAAATCAAGTTTGCTACAGTACCTAAAGAGGTGGTTGTTTGTTTTCTTGTGCTAATGATATCACGAGTTTCTGTTTAAGTTTTGTGTTGTGAAGTTTTCAAGTTTTGGGTGATGTTCTCATGGACAAAGGGATAAAGAGTGGAAAGAGCTCAAGCTTGGGGATGCCCAAGGCATCCCAAGCCAAATTCAAGGACACCAAGAAGCCTAAGCTTGGGGATGCCCCGGGAAGGCATCCCCTCTTTCGTCTTCAATCCATCGGTAACATTACTTGGAGCTATATTTTTATTCACCACATGATATGTGTTTTGCTTGGAGCGTCGTGTATTATAGGAGTCTTTTCTTTTTGTTGTGCAACAATCATCTTTGCTGCACTCCTTTTCAGAGAGACATGCACTCGTCGTGAATTTGCTAGAATACTTATTGAGCTTCGCTTATATCTTTTGAGTTAGGCAATTTAGCTCATTGTGCTTCACTTATATATTTTGAGCTAGATAACTTTACTCTATGTGCTTCACTTAGATCTTTTATAGCACGGGGGTGTCATATTTTGGATAAATAAGAACTCTCGATCTTCACTTATATCTTTTTGAGAGTGCTCTCTCTGAGTAACTTGGTAGTTGGCTTGTGCTATGAAAGTAGTCCTAAAGATGATAGGCGTCGAAAGAGGATACAATAAAACTTCCATATTCTTGTGCATTGATTAGAAAGAGAAGTCTGATTCCACTGAATTAGTTTTGAGACATGGATTTGGTAATATTAAGAGACATGTTAGTAGGGTGTTGTGAATCTAGATATACTTGTGTTGAAGTTAGTGATTCCCGTAACATGCACATATGGTGAACTGCTATGTTAGGAAGTCGGAGCATAATTGATTTATTGATTGTCATCCTTTGTGTTGCGGTCGGGATCACGCGATGGTTAACATCTACCAACCCTTCCCCTAGGAGTATGCGTTTAGCACTTTGTTTCGGTTACTAATAAAAACTTTCGCAATAAGTATGTGAGTTCTTCATGACTAACGTGAGTCCATGGTATAGATGCACTTTCACTTTCCACCATTGCTAGCCTCTCTAGTGCCGCACAACTTTTGCCGGTACACAAAACCACCATAGATCTTCCTCAAAACAGCCACCATACCTACCTACTATGTCATTTTCATTGCCATACCGAGATATATTGCCATGCAACTCCCACCGTTCCGTCTCATGACTTGTGCCGTCACTTACATATTGCCATTGCATGATCGTAAGATAGCTAGTGAGATGTTTCAACGTCATACGCTAAGCTAGATCGTTGCACATCCCGGTACACTGCTGGAGGCATTTCCTATAGAGTCATCATCGTTCTAAGCACTGAGCTTTGAGTAAATGAAACTATGATGATCATCATTATTAGAGCATTGTCCCATGCGTGGAAATAAAAAAAGTGGCCAAAGTTGCCCACACACAAAAAAAGAGAGAGAGATATATGGTAAGAGGCCAAAGAGCCCAAACAAAAAAGAAAAAAAAGAGAGAAAAAGAGAGAAGGGACAATGCTACTATCTTTTTCCACACTTCTGCTTCATAATAGCACCATGATCTTCCTGATTGAGAGTCTCTTGTTTTTTCACCACCATATACTAGTGGGAATCTTCATTATGTAACTTGGCTTGTATATTCCAATGATGGGCTTCCTCAAAATTGCCCTAGGTCTTCGTGAGCAAGCAAGTTGGATGCACACACACTAGTTCTCCTTTTGAGCTTTCACACACTTATAGCTCTAAGTGCATCCGCTGCATGGTAATCCCTACTCATTCACATTGATATCTATTGATGGGCATCTCCATAGCCCTTTGATACGCCAAGTCGATGTGACCATATTCTCGTTTTTGCCTCACAACCTCCACCACACTCTATTTCACCTATAGTGCTATATCCATGGCTCACGCTCATATATTGCGTGAGAGTTGAAAAAGGTTTGAGAAAGTAAGAGTGCGAGAACAATTACTTGGCCAATACCGGGGGTGTGCATGATTTAAATTCGTTGTGTGGGGGATGATGGAGCATAGCCAGACTATATGATTTTGTAGGGATAACTTTCTTTGGCTTTGCTATTTCGAAAGTTCATGATTACCTTGCAAGTTTGCTTGAAGTATTATTGTTTTCATGTCAATAGCAAACTATTTTTTTGAATCTTACGGATTTTAACATTCATGTCACATGAAAGAAGTTACAAAGGAAAAATATGCTAGGTAGCATTCCACATCAAAAATTCATTCTTTCTCACTTCCCTACTCGAGGACGAGTAGGAGTTAAGCTTGGGCATGCTTGATACGTCTCCAACGTATCTATAATTTTTGTTGGTTCCATGTTATTATCTTGTCAAACTTTGGATGTTTTGTATGCCTTTTATATCTTTTTTGGGACTAACTTATTAACTCAGTGCCAAGTGCCAGTTCCTGTTTTTTCCGTGTTTTTGACCCTTTTCAGAGGAGAATATTAAACGGAGTCCAAACGGAATAAAATCTCCCAAAAGATTTTTTCCGGAACAGAAGATACGCGGGGAACTTGAGAACCAAGGCAAAGGACCCCGGGGGAGGTCACAAGCCCCCTAGGCGCGACCTGGGGGGAGGGCGCCTAGCAGGCTTGTGGGCCCCCTGTGGCTCCTCTGCCCTACTTCTTCCGCCTATAAATCTCTCAAAAATCCAAAACCACGGGAGAGAGCCACAAACATACTTCTCCACCGCCACAAGCTTCTATCTCTGCAAGATCCCATCTGGGGCACGTTCTGGTGCCCTGCCGGAGGGGGGATTCGGACACGGATGGCTTCTTCATCAACACCATTGCCTCTCCGATGATGCGTGAGTAGTTCACGATAGACCTTCGGGTCCATAGCTAGTAGCTAGATGGCTTCTTCTCTCTCTTGGTTCTTCAATACAAAGTTCTCCATGATCTTCATGGACATCTATCCGATGTAATCTTCTTTTGTGGTGTGTTTGTCGAGATCCGATGAATTGTGGATTTATGATAAGATTATCTATGAATCTTATTTGAGTTTCTTTTGATCTCTTATATGCATGATTTCATATCGTTGTAATCCTCTTCGAGTTGTGGGTTTTGTTTGGCCAACTTGACCAATGATTCTTGCAATGGGAGAAGTGCTTGGTTTTGAGTTCATACCGTGCGGTGACCTCACCCAGTGATAGAAGGGGTAGCGAGGCACGCATCGTGTTGTTGCCATCAAGGGTAAAAAGATGGGGTTTATATCTATTGCATGAATTTATCCCTCTACATCATGTCATCCTGCTTAAGGCGTTACTCTGTTTGTCATGAACTCAATACACTAGATGCATGCTGGATAGCGGTCGATGTGTGGAGTAATAGTAGTAGATGCAGAAAGTATCGGTCTACTTGTCTCGGACGTGATGCCTATATGTATGATCATTGCCTTAGATATCATCATGACTTTGCGCGGTTCTATCAATTGCTCGACAGTAATTCGTTCACCCACCGTAATACTTGCTATCATGAGAGAAGCCTCTAGTGAACACTATGGCCGCCGGGTCTACTTAACTTCATATTTTCAGTTCCACACTTTCACTTTGTTGCACTTTCTGCCTTCAGATCTCACCTTGCAATCAATCGTGAAGGGATTGACAACCCCTTTGTAGTGTTGGGTGCAAGTTTGTTGTTTTTGCGCAGGTACTTTAGGAACTTGGCTTGATACTCCTACTGGATTGATACCTTGGTTCTCAAACTGAGGGAAATACTTACTGCTACTGTGCTGCATCACCCTTTCCTCTTCAAGGGAAAAACCAACGCAAGATCAAGAGGTAGTAGGGAGGAAGACCCACTGCTCCGCTCTGGCAACGACGACGCGGGGCCGACGCCAGGGAGGAGGATCCACCCTCCTAGCGACAAAAATGGAATGGGGGAGGATCGAGCATCCTCCCTGCAGTCTTGATCTCCCCGGAGGAGCTGCCGGTGATGAGGGAGAAGGGTGGAGACCGGAGGCTCTGATCTTTTCTGAACCTGAACCTCTCTCTGAATCCTTGAAGCTACAGAGGCTTACCTAAAGAGGGGGAATAAGATGGAGAAGAAGGAGATGGCGGCGGGGAGAGGGAACCCTAGGAGAGGCGCGGGGCTGCTCTTATGGACCTCGGATTGTGAGCGAGCTGTTTGATCGAGGGAAAACGCCATCTGGTGGTGGCTATGGCGTCGTACTACTGAGCACGCGAGGAAGGAGACAAGGGACGCGCCTACGGGCCGGCAAAGGGGAAGCTAGGCCTCAAGGGGAAGAAGGCTAGGCCCAAGTCCCCTATCTCTGCAAGAAACAGAAAGGAACCCCTTTCCTATTAACTAAAACAGCCCCACTCAAATTAATCTCCACACCAATTAAAGAGGTTTTTAAAACAAAATAAAAATACTTGTTAAGTATAGAAATACAACCTATTTATTAGAATAGGTTTATCTATTTTTAGACCAAGCAAAATAAATGCTTTTACAATAAAACCTAGGCTGATTTTTAAATAACAATAAAATGCCAAGGCTTGGAGAAATAAAAGAACCACACCAAGCCACTCACAAAAATAGAGAGGAGAGGTGGTTCATTTTTTTTGGATTTTTAAAACAAGTTGAAAAACACAAGTAAGCACACATTTGAATTGAAAGGGTTCGAACCATGGTGATTCAAAGGTTTTGAATGGCTTGCTGCAACCAGTCACATGCACAAGATCATAACCACATGATCATCAAGGTGGCACCACACACAAGATCACACAACCAAGGCAAAAGGAAAATAAATAAGATATGCATGAAGCATGAGATGCACATGAAATGATAATGCCACAAGCCTCAACTCCATAACATTGCCTCAACATAGTTGCCAAACATGGAAAGGATTACAAAAGGGAAAAGAAAAGCACTTGGGCTGTTACACCCGTGGACTTATCACCACTGAAACTCCACCTATAGAGAATGTCATTGCTATTTATAAATAGCTTAAATGTGCAAATTAGCATTTATGTGACATCGCAATGTCTCGGTTCTCAAATTGAGTATTTAATGGACGATGAATATCTGTTTGCCCTTTGGGACTACCTTAGGGAGAGATATATTGTTATAAGTATCACATGAATGACTATTCATTTGTGTTTGGGAAATGAAGTCTATTGATGCTTATAATTTTGTTGTCTATAAATTAACACTAAGTTGAGATTATGTGATAAGGCAGTCTGAGATCTTGATCTGATTGTATGTCCTTACTACACTTTACATTCTCGTGTTGTGATGGTAAAAGAAATACCATCTTCATTTCAAGGTAAAAATATGATGAACTTCTTGTGAAGAGTCATCCGGTACAGCCCAATGGGTGCTATATCATTACCTAAAATTTGTGCTAGTGCTTTCAGTACTAAGTAATCTATGGTTAGAGAACCACGAGGAGTGGAAAGTAAAGTTGAAAAAATACGAGCAGAAATGGAGTGTATATCTCACACAGGAATTTGTCATTTAAATAAATGTCACAATGACAACTCCCAAGTTTATCAAAGAGTTGGTTGTACGAAATATTTTACTAATGACTACCAAACTATCAAGTTTTGGGTTGAATCATGTAACTGACCCATTGGAAAATGAAGATTATTTAAATGGGAGAAGTTTGAAGTTCTACTTCAAATGGACAACCGGAAAATATTCTGGCACAGTAGACAAAGAATGCACTCCTCTACATTGATGATACGCTTGTGGAATAATATTCTCAAGATATTTTGGAGATCTTATGTTGTCTCCTAGTTATCCCGAGATATGAGTAGCCTATAATTTTACTACTACATGTGGTATAATTTGCAACATCTGTCCATGGGACATGATGGTTGTGAGAAATCGAGTGTATGAATCAATTCATACTCAATATTGTTGCATACACAATAATTTTCCTCCTTTATCAATTTGGCATGAGGATGATTAGAAAAATTATTGATAATTCTGTTGGCCACAAAAAAGTTGCAATATTCCTGACAATCGTAAGATTTTATGTTGACTCCATGTGCCATAGGGGAATTAGTTTTAAGGAACTCTCACCTTATAATTTGAATGAGCGAAATATTCTTGAAAGGATTCAAGAATGGTGCGAAATATTCGACCATTAGTTGGGTTTTGTTGGTACTTCATGGTATCCATAGACACATCTAGAAGATGGTCTTAGGTGTGTATCATCCAGACAAAACCATGTGTTTACTGAATTAAGTGCTCAGATTGACGAATTTGAAGCAAATGATCCTAAGCATGGGATAATTCCATTGGAATGGAAATGCCGTTGATTTTGATTCACGAGAAATCCATGGTCATATTCACTACGTCGTGTACCTACCCAGAATGGTGTGGCTAGATCTTTTTCAAATATAGTCAAATTGCATGACCATTGCTACAGAATTGTGATGATCCAACATTTTGTTGGTGGTAACATGCAGTCTCATACGCTGCATATTTGTTCTAAATGAGATCTGCATTTTTGTTCTTAATGAGATCAAATGCATATAATAATGCACCCCTTGCAGTATGTATGTGAAAATTAGGGAAATATTTCGGTTGCATACCGGTATCACCACCCAGCGTATATTACGAGCTTTCACATATATTTGGGATCTATGTGAGGAATAACTGTGGTATGATTGTTAATTCGTCAAATACCTTATCCCTACTGAGGGAGTTATATGGCTCGTACGCTGATTGCTTTTGCAATAAGGACATTTTCTGGCATTAGGGGAGAAATGTACCACAAAGAATGCCAGGAAATGCAAAAGAAATGTCATAGTCATTTTGTCCACGTACTTAAGAAACTAAACTAGATATTCAGATTACGAGAATTTGCAACATATTGCAAATAATCTGCCATATATACATTTACTAATGACAAAGGTGTCAGTGAATTTTGGTACCAGAACGAGTGGAGGTACCTAATAAACACTCGTATCCCCAGGTGAGAGCGAGAGGGGGAGAATTCTCGTCACATGGGATTAAGTTCTCATATGTTTCCGCAGAAATAGAGGAAATGGTCTCCTCAATCAGTAAATGTGATTCAACCTTGCATTGAATGACACCTGATGGATCCACGTCATCCAGAGCCCAACACACATGTGCACACATTTTTTTGGTGTCGGGACATCGAAACATCTTGACTCCATTGTTGTGGAAAATCACAAGGAGTTAAGAGGTATAACGAGAATTCCACAAATGATGTTGATTCATGAGAATCGTATATTGAATGTCTACATATGTGGACATAAATTTCTTCTTGAGAATTGCTGAAATCCTTTTGGACCCTGAACCAAAATCCAAGGAGAGTGTTGTTGGTACTTATATTGGTTCAAATGAAAGGAAGCAGTTAAGAAGAGTAGCAATCGCTCTTCAAAAGATAGGTGTTTACCATAGTGAAACCTACTCCTCATAAGTATCTTCCATAATGAAGAGAAGTGATTTTTGGTTTAGAAACTAAATAGATGAGGTGGTGATGAAATGAGACTTGTAGCACATGGGTTTTCGCAGGAACCCAACATCAGTTACGATGTAGCATACCTTCTCGGCATGAGTGGAATTATGTTGCGATACTGAATTGGCAGTACACATCCATGCGGTTGATGTATGTAGTGGCTACATACTCACATGGATCGTTTTGTTTGGATATATAAATATATATATATATATAAATGGCTTAATATTTCTAATCTAATGATAAATCGCAACATGTGTGTGTGTGTGTGTGTGAAGCTTCAGAATTCACTCTATGACAGTGAAGAGGTCGGAAAGTTGTGTGGTACAACCGACTAAGTGAGTTACTCCTTGACAAGGATTACTCTAATACCGATATTTGTTGATGTGTATTCATGAAGATATCCTTAACTGGATTTACATCATGTTATTGATGTGGATGATCTTATCATCAATGTCTATACATGACATATTAGATACAGACAATCATTTTGAGATGGATATTTGGGTCAAACCAAATGATGCTAAGTTTATAGCTTGAGCATATTCCCTTGGGAATAAATGTATGTTAGTCTTCATATATCTAGAAATATTGAAAAAGATCAATATGGATATATCTTATCAAAGACACAAATGGTCATATTATACCTCACATGGGACACAAGTCCATTCAAATCTAGGGGAGATGATAAAGTGATAGTGGACATGAAGTTCTGTATCTGAGTATCATCGGAGCACTCATATAAATTGCGAAGTAAGTCAGGCCTCACACTATATTTGGTTACAATTTATTGAGAGTGCATCCCCAATAAAAGGTTTAATGGTTGGTGTAAGGAATATCCTGAGATATGTCCAAGATACAAAAGGTCTTGATTAATTCCATTGAGAAAATCAAGATGGGATCATGGTGTGATATCCTGATAGTGGCTGATAATCTAATCCCGACAATGCCATATCAAAGACTCAATTTACTAGAAGAGTATTACGAGGGAAGCCTTCAAAATAGACTCTAAATTGGTCCTTCTTGTGATCATTCTGCCATAAATATTTTGAAGCATGGTAGGATATACATGTCTTTGTAGAATGACTAGTCACATGTGAGATCATGTGGAGATTCATTGGAATCAATTATCATTATCTACCAAGATAATGTCACTTGTATTTCTTATGGATTATAGTTATCCTCGTGAATTACAGAAATGTAAGAGGATAATATGCAAACAAATTATTGTGAGATTCACAATGTCTCTACCAAAGATTATATTCCAGAATCAGGTTCGTGAAATTTGTATGAGAAAACATTGATGTTTGCAAAGTTCAGGGGGAGTAAAATCCCAAGTTATAACCTATTGGTGGTCTTCAGATCATTCATATCGTACTCTTTTTTTTCCTTTATGAGTTTTCCATGATGGTTTTTTATATAAGGTTTTTAATGAGACAATATAAATACAAGTGCGAATGTATGTCATATTGGTTTCTCCTTATATTTTCCCACTGAGTGTTAAAGGAGTTTTCGATGACATAATATTATAAGGTTTCTCCTTATTTTTTTCCACATGGTTTTAAGAAGAGTTTTTAGTTTGCAATATAAAAATGACGAATTAATCAAGGGGAAGTGTTAAGAAATAAGACATGTGATCAATTGTATGGGAGAGATGCCTCCGAGAAGGTGTCTGTTAGGGAATGACGTCTTCCCAGCACATCCCTTCATCTTTTATATAAGTGGATCTATCACATTGCAATAGATGTGAGTGAAATCATTTGGAATCTTTATTTGTCTCTTTAACATTCGCTCCTACAACACTCCCAATCCTTATTTTATGCACATCCCCATAAGCAATATAAGAATATTAGTAATTAGTCTCCAAGGGACAAAATCACTTTTATTTAGAAAGGACCTCTACCAAACATTTACTATACTTTAAAGTTTTAAGGGCGCTGCTACGCGTCAGTCCGCCGATCTTTTCAAAAGATCGGTCGGGGCGCTAGCCACGAGATCTACTGTTAAAAAATGGTTGATGGGTCTTTTGCAATATAGATTATGTTACAGATTTTATTACAACAAAGAGCAAGTTGCAAAAACGTTCGCAGATTTTTTTTACAACAAAATTTGTTATATAATATTTTCTACAACAAGAATCATGTTATGGAAACACCTGTAGTTTTTTTTGTAATATAGGTTGTTGCGGAATGTTTTTTGCAACATCGGTTGTGTAGCAAGATATTTTTTGAAAAAGAGTTCTTGTCGCAGATTTTTCCACAACAAAGATTTTATTGCAATTATTTTGTGCAGCGTAGCTGATGTTGTAAAAACTTATGTAAGTTGCAACACTGTTGTTATTGCAAGATACGACAAACATGCATGCGGTAGGCAAAGAAAAAAACAAGGGTGTGGGAGCACGTTTGAGGTTGCATGGATGAGGAACATCCAATGGCTATGCATGTGGCGGAATTTCTCGCGCAATCAACTCGTAGAGCATTAGCTTTTCCCAAGTTTTAAAGGAAAATATTTGGGAAACTCTTATCTTCCACCGGCGGATCCAAACACACTGTTCACTGCTTCCTCGTCCGTCGAATCTTACTCCATCTAACCGATCGTGCCCATGCCAAACGATTTCTAAAATTGGGTCACAATTTCTGAAACTGGGTAGTTGTTTCAGAAAACTGCCTAGTCCGTGACTCGGCCTCGGCCTCGGGCCCGACGACCTCGCGTCGTCGGCCTGCTGCGGCTCGCCGCCCCTCCGTCATCGGTCTGGTGCAGCCTCCGCCGTCCTACTCGCCCGCGGCCCCACACGCCCTCCGCCGCTGCTGCTCACGGCCCCGCCGGCCTGCCCGCCGCCCTCCGCTGCCGGGGCTGCTCCGCAACTAAGCCTGCAACATTTCTGCAACGGAGTCGTTGTTTGTGCAACTGAACCATTATTTCAAGAGTTGCGTAAATTATTTTCTGCAACGCGGCCGTTGTTTCAGGATTTTTTTTACAACACAACCGTTGTTTTCGCAACGCTGCTATTGTTTCTGTAACTCGACCCGTGTTTCAGAAACTATTGACTACGGGAACGTAGATCGGACGGCTGCACCGATACATCCAACGGCCGTTGCGGTGGTGGATGTTTACTAGACATCCGTCGATAGACGCGTAGCAACCCTTTTTCATCCGAAAGTAGGCGGATATATACTTTAAGGACCTTTATTAATGTTGATCCTTAAATTCCCTAAAAAAATAAAGGTTGATCCTTAAATACTTCGGAAGTCGTAGTGGATTTTGAGTCGGTGCGGTATTTTTAGTACTTATGGAAAGTTCTCTACACGGTAAGACATACTCAATTCCATAAGTCGGTGTGGTGTTATCGGCTTCCATACAAATCCTTGACAAGAACGCGTACCACATCCGTCGTCGTACGTGAAAGATCCTGCTGCTGCTGGTCATATATAATCACAACAAATAAGTTCGCCGCAAGCACGCGCATCATCGGTCTCCAAGACTCCAACGCGAAAGCGAAAGAGGAAAGACACGAAGCGATAAATCAATTCCATCAATCAATGGACGTCGGCCAGGCTTCGGCGGCGGCACTGCTGTTCACGGAGGCGATCCACGACGGCCCGCCGACCGCGGCGCTCTACGCGGAGCGAGCGCAGGCGCTCATCAGGGCGGGCAAACTTCGCCGCCGCGGCCGCCGACGCCACCAGGGCCGCCGACCTCGACCCCACCATGCACAGGGCCTACCTCCGCAAAGCCCGCGCGTGCATCAACCTCGAGCGCTACGGCTCCGCGAGGGCCGCCGTCCTGGCCGGCGCCGCCGTCGCACACGGGGATCTGCGGTTCGCCAAGCTGATGGAGGAGCTCGACGCGAAGGTGGTTTCGGGGCAGACGACGGAGCTGGCGGCAGGGGCGGTAGCCGGCGCCTGCGACAGCGAGCAGCTAGCAGGAGTGGCAGACGATGTGCACGGATTGCCAAGGCCGGCGGCGCACCGGAGGGCATCGAGCTGCGTCTAGGCATGCTACGTACAAGTACAAGTACTACTCCTACTAGGGAAACACTTTCTAATTGAAGCACACAACATCGCTGCATTGACATGCATCCGTTTGAAGAGGCATTAAATAATTCGTTTTCCTATGCTTCAAACCAGCAATGCTGTACATACATAAGTTTGCATAAGTTTTACAAAAAATGAATTTTGATTGAAGATTAAGAGGAATGAAGGCCTCACCCTTCTTGAAAATCAGGAGAAGAATGGTTAGTTAGAAAGAAAGAATCCTAGTCAGCGTGTAATTTTATGTAACTCTTTATATGTCTAGCATTTTTAGATTTTAACCATTGTGTTAATTAACATGTACTGTATATACTAGAATCCAACGTGCGCTTTGCCCTGCCGTTTTTCGTTCTCATGTTGAAAAATTGTTCTCTTAATATGTCAGTCAACTGCTTTTCTACTAGTACGTTTTAGGACTGTTTTCAGTGCCCAAGCTCGTGCTAATAACTAGGGAGAACAGAGAACCACTGTTACTCTTGTCACATTTGCTTGTGCGCGCAAGGTATCAGCGATGTACTCTAGTCGTTTCGCGATTTCAGTTGGTTTCGCATGCAGAGATCTGATTGTTATTTCTTCTGATTGTCATTTCTTCTGAATGTCATGTGATGTGACCCGAATTTTTTTCGCTTTTTCGCAAACGTAGCACAGCTGCTTTCTTAATTTTAAACCAAAATATTGCACGGGTAAATCAAAGAGAAGTTAGCACAGTAGTACCGTACATTAGAAAACTATACAGAGGCAACACAAAGCAGGGTACATTGACTGTACATTGACAAGTCAGAGCAGAGTACTTCACATGACCCAGTAAATAATTATGCAACTATTGATAAATCTACAACGAATTATACTAAATAATATTTGGTGTCCAATTATAAGTAGATTTCACATGACCCAATAAATAACCAATAGTATAAATGGAGAGAAAGATAAGTACTAAAACCAGAATTATAACCATGGGATGCAAAACCTTTTTTAGTGAGAGGATACCCATAGGCCAGAGATGGGACATAGAATGATGGGTTTCCGTTTCATCAACACATTTTGATTTATTTTTCTTTTCAAAATTCTTCTCAAAAGAACTGAATATATATATCTGAATATTTAATGGAGGGAGATGGTAATTGTGGAGAAGTTGAATGGCTAGATGAGGACTGGCCAGAATGCTCTTCACAAACTCTCGCTTATGTATGAGGATAGCCAACATTGCAATAGGATTGCATGCCTGCAACATTCAGCTACTGTCCACAATCTGACAACAGAAAAATAAGTTGCAGGTGACTTATGAGAAGCTTGTTGAAGATGTGAATAACCTACTTGATTCCCACGATAACCTTCCACAACCACATACCAACATTGGTGAGGATAACAATAGTATCCATGTGGATAAGAGCAATGGAGTAGATCTGAATGAAAAAGTGGTTGTAAAGGATGCTGAGATCACTAAATTGAAGGCTCTTGTTGACCAGTTGAAGTTCATTCATGTTGATCAAGGCATTGTCATTAGGAATTTGAAGTTAAATCATCTTAAAGAGAAGGAAAAGATGAGATCTGATAATAGGACTTTGAAGTTTTCATTTGCTGACTTAAAGAAAGAAAATGGGAAGTTGCGCATTGAGAAGAGTAACCTCGATTGCATCATTGCTCAACTGATGAAACATAATCAGAAGTTTGTCAGTGATAATAATACTCTTGAGTGCTCCATTGTAGACATGAAGAAAGCAGGCAAAAACCACAAGAGAAAGCTCAAGGAGATAAGGGGTATTTGTGATGAAGAATAATTAGAGGATCTCACCTCGTTGGTCATTATCTTAAATACCCTATGGACTCTAATGTGTACCCTATGAATCTTAAGTACTAAGTTTATATTATGTCCTTGAACTATGGCCTGTAAGGTGTACCTAAGTTGTGTGATGACATCTTAAGTACTATATTATGTCCTTGAACTATTAGTCTTAAGTACTAAGTTGTGTCAATTATGGCCACTTTGATGTGTTATTTCATTTATGTTATGGTTTGTGATTAATGTTGTGTGAGGAATGGAATCGTCATAACAACAAGCACTCATGCATCATCAACAATAGAGAAGGAATCACCATAACAACCATCACTCATGCATCAAAGTCTTCAACGCAACATACTTAGGTAACTTACAACAGAGTCTTACATATAGCCAACGAAGGCAACATACCACGTCCAAAGAGTACTGATGGAGTTGTCCTTGCTACTGCTGGTGTAACTCTGGTTGGTGCCCTTGATGCATCAACTCTTCTATTTTCCTGTAATTACAACATAGACATACTACAAGATAGGAAACTTGCATAAACAGTTTTAGACAAAGTCACAAAGTTACCTCATGCTAGTTCCTTCTCATTGCCAAAGCTGGCTTAAGAGTCTTCGGGCAGCTAGTGTACCTATGCGCAGTGAGGTTGCAATTGCTACAAGTGATTGTGCCCATCCTAGAATTATCTTTGGGAGCTTGCTTCTCAAACTTACTCTTCCTCCTATTAGTTTGTTTCTTTCTTGGCTTTTCTTTGAAAATTAGTGTCTCTATGTCAGGGGTACCAGTCTTTGGCCATAGATCAGGACCAGTCACATGGTAAACTATTGCACTGTAGGCTGCTTGGTACATGGGTTTCTTGAAGAAATCATGGGCAAAGTCTTTTGGATGTAATTTTGCCTTGTTAATTGCAGAAATTGAATGATTGCAAGGAACCTCTGTCATGTCCATTTCCTACAACCACATGTGTGTGCTTTCAAATTTACTGCATGTGCACTTTCTCCACTTGTAACTTGGTATAGATGAGGTCTAGCTTTGATTGACTGACAATATCTAGAATGTTGTTTTGCTTCTTCAAGCTTTTCAGCAAATGTTGGGCATATCTGCCGCTTGGTTGTTTCAGTCTTTGTCCTATTGGCATTGAACTTAACTAACAACTCAGTTCTGATCCTATCAACCATAGTTTTAATTGGCTTGCCTCTGAAATCAAGTATCATCTTGTTAAATACTTCACTAATATTGTTGACAACCAAGTCAGTTTTATAATTATTGTCCATGGCATGTCTAGCCCATGTATGTTTTGCAATCTAACTAAGCCATTTCCAAGCTGTCTCACACTTCTTTTTCATGCCATCCATTGCTACATCATATCCATGCTCAGTATATGAATAGCTAGCCGCATCCATGTATTTCTTTAACTCTTCACCTCTAAAGCCAGCAGTTTGAAAGTTATGATAAATATGTCTAAGGCAGAATCTTTGTGGGCAGTTTGGAAAGATACTATTTATGGATTTAAGAAGACCCTATTTCAAACAACTAAATTTTAACTAAGAAGGTGGTTTTTTACACTAATAAGCATTTGCATTGTAGAGCATAAGATTTTGGTTACCTTTTGTCTATCATATATGATAGTGTAGTAGCCATACTTCCGAGACTCACCACCAATGGCATACTTGAGTTGTGCTAAAAACCAGGACCATCTTGCAGTATCTTCTTTGTGAACAATTGCAAATGCAATTGGAGAAACGTTGTTATTACCATCTGTTCTAGTTGTAGCCTAGATCTTTTGTCCTGTGGTCAGCTTTATAAAACACCCATCAACACCTACAACAACACATAGCACATTAGAAAGAAAGGAATGCACCTTTACATAAATAGTACATTACTAGCAATTAGCACATAAGTACCTATGAAAGGTCTACAACCATTTAAGAAACCCTCTTTGCAAGCATTTAGGCACATGAACAAGCCATGGAATCTACGATTACTGCTAGGATGTGCCTTCAAATGCTTTGTTGTAACAATGCATCTACTTCCTGGATTGGTATCAATACAGCTTGGAGGTAATCCCTTATCCTTGTGTACTGTGCCTTTTGATCTCCTTGGACCACACTCTTAGCTACTTTCCTTGCTCTCTAGGCCATGTGAATGGACACTTCTATGCCATGTTTGTGCTTCAAACTCTCAATTATGGAGTGGAGTGGTGTGTTAATGTCTACCCTCAACTGTTCCTCACACTCATGTGCCAAGCAGTTGGCAGGTACGTTGGTGCTCTCTCCTACTGCAACACAATTGTGGTACAAGTTCATTTTCTTTATACAAATGTCTTCTCATGTGCAATTTGAGAGGCTGTAATGAAAAAAAGGACATTCTTCACTAGTGGAAACTACAATAACCCTATCGAAATAGTTCCTCTGAAAGGAACGATTTTCTTATGTGAGACGTGGAATGTTAGAAGTGCCCTCCTGAATTGGCTCACATCTAGGAAACATAGTTTCTTCACAAATTGCTCTTGTGGGTTCTCCCTCTTCTCATCATACCAAACCCTTTGTTTCTTCTTCTTGGCCCTACTCTTGCTACCACCTGGAATCTTAAAAGCTGGTGGTTGAGCCCCATCATTGTCTTCCTGGCTTAACCCACCTAGGTTGCTCTTCTCATCACAGGAAGGGTACAAGTCCACTTGTATAATTTGATCTTCATCAACTCCCTCATCATCATCTAGTTCATATAGCTATTCAACATCAGTGTCACCTTCAAAGTGGTTGAGTGGATCATCTCTATGCCTCTTCACCCCCACTAGCCTAGAAATTATGTCCTCATCTGCTAGAACCTCTGTGTCAGTATGACTGCCAATACAATCTTTAGCAAGGAGCTCTGGAAGTTTCCTTTTAGTTGGTTTGTATTTCTCTTTTCTTTTCTTATTGCTCTTGAACTTCTCAATCTCTTTATTCATGTTCTCCTCCATCCTTTGCTCTATCTGCTCTTGCTCCTCGTCAATATCCATGAAATACTCATGCATATCCTCACCATTGTCCACTACAAATTCTGGTGTGTGCATGACCTCGACTGGTTGTGGTTGTGCCTTCACTGGACTAGGGAAAAGAAATCGACATGTATCTATATCATACAGATATGGCACACCTAATTCATACAAAGGAACCCGCTCTTCATAAATAATGCCTCTGTTCAAATCAGTTGGTGTTAGAGCATCACTTCTCATTACTGTACTATTAACCACATTTTTTCCTTTACTAGCTAGCTCATCCAGCATCTCCTCCACCTTGTCATCATCTGTTAACTCTTCTATTCGTGACACCCCAACACCTGGATCTCTGACATAATATATATAGTCTCTACAAGAATAGCCTTCTAGTTCTACAAGTGCAACTAGATTCCAGAAAGCTATATCTGACAAACTTATATTTCTTTCCAAGTTATCTTTGTCAAAGAAATGAAATATGACTTCCCACACTTCATCATTCAAAGTATAGTCAAAGATGTAGTTGAAAGTGTTGAAAGATAAGTTAAATGTTCAATTAACATATAATTTAACACTTCAATTTACTGAATATTTCGACAAAATTCAGTTAAATATTCACACAAAATTTCAGTTAACATATATAAAGTTTTGAGTTAAGACATATTCAGTACACAGTTATATATATACTCATATTCAGAGAAAGCATCATCCCTAACCCTAGAACCCTAACCCAAGAACACTAGCCCTTGAACCCAAACCATAGAATCCCAATCAGGGAAGAAAATGAGAAGGTATGCGTTACTTACCAGACGCCGCCGAAGGGAGATGCCCAATTCTGGCTGCCCGTCGGATCTTCCTTCACCACTAGGGTGAACGCATGCGCTGCTGCATATTCCAATGATGTGTTTGCCCTTGGCCGTTGGGGAGGAAGATGTGTCTGAGATGGATTTGAGCTACCACAGAACTCCAGCACCGAGAGAACTAAAGCGGTGCTGCATATTCCAATCAGTGCTGCACCGAGCATCAACAGTGCCTCCGTCGCGGGATTTGGCTGTCGCCATGTGTGGGAGCACGAATGAGGGAGAACTAAAGCGGGGAGAGAGAGAGAGAGAGAGAGAGAGAGAGAGAGAGAGAGAGAGAGAGAGAGAGAGAGAGAGAGAGAGCTGGTGCAGTCAGACACTCCGACTGCGTCGATTTGACTAGCTCTCGAAAATGCCCTAGCGGCACCGCCCACGAGGTTGTTACGACACGTCATCGCTTTTGGGTCCCACATGTCGGAAACACCCTTAAACGCTGCAAAACGAGCGATCATTGTTACTAGCAAAAAGTTTACTGAATGTGCGGTGCATTTTGCAAATGATTAGGGACCAGGTGGTTTTCTGCACAGGAAGCCTAAAATGTGATGGTTTTATGCAATTAACTCCAAACAAACACATCAATTTAGATTCGGATGACCATTTCCCTGAACGAAACCAAATGATATCTGAATACTTGTAACTTGGTAGCTCCGGATAAAAATAATGATTTGTTCTGTGTGAGAAATGAAGGAATAGCGCAAAGAAACAAAGAAATCTCCATTTAAATATTTATGAAAAGAAAATTTACTTGCAACTGACACTTGAAGCTACTAGTGGTAAGGAAAAGAATCATGTAGCTCATTACGCGGAAGGACAACAAGGAATCTATATGCGCAATCTTTGGAATGAGAGGGTATTATGATACTATAATTGCTTGGCAAAAAAATCATTACATGAACTGAACGGAAATATAGAGAGATCTAGACGAGCATCATGGTTCATGCTCTGCTGCGGGAGTGGCAAAGGTGAGAGAGGAGTGGTAGGGGATGTTGGGGAACGTTGCATGGGAAATTTTTTCCTACGCACACATAAGATCTATCCATGGTAATGACCATCTACGAGAGGAGAGATCGGATCCACATACCCTTGTAGATCGCTTAGCGAAAGCGTATATAACGCGGTTGATGTAGTCGACCATGTTCGTGATCCAAATCGTAGTCCGTCCCACGATCTCATCACGATCCATCATGCGATCTCGTCACGGTCCATCCCGATCTAGTGCCGAACGGATGGCACCTACGCGCTTAGCACATGTATGGCTTGATGACGATCTCCGCCTTCTTGATCTAGCAAGAGGGGACAGAGAGGTAGCTGAGTTCTTTGACAGCCTAATGACATGGCGGCGATGGTGGTGGAGCTGATCCGGCAGGGCTTCGTCATGCAGTGCCAAATCTAATCTAGAGGAAGAAAGAACTAGAGGGAGGGAGGGGGGGGGGGGCTGCGCCTTCAATTGTGTCTTAGTTGCCCTCTCTCCCCTCTAGAATATATAGGCCGGAGGGGGAAGGTGTGGCGCCCTAGGGTTTCCCCTAGGGTTGGTCGGCCGCACCCAATGAGGAGGAATCCTCCTCCCCTAAGGGAGGTGGAGTACTACTCCTAGTAGGATTCCCTCCCACTTGGACTCCTCACACCTCCTTGGTGCAAGGGCCTTTAGGGGCAGGCTACCCAGCCCACTAAGGGCTGGTGTGCCACCTCTTAGGCCCACGTGGCCCCTGGGGTGGGTGGACTTCTCCCGATGGACCCCTAGAACCCATTCGCCATTCCGATACACTATCGGAAATGCCCAAAACCATTCCGGAGCCCAAATACCCTCTACCTATATATCAATCTTCGTCTCCGGACCATTCCAGAACTCCTCTTGATGTCCAAGATCTCATCCGAGACTACGAACAACCTTCGGATACATAACTCAACTATACCGAAACATCACCGATCCTTAAGTGTGCACACCCTGTAGGTTTGAGAACTATGCACACATGAACGAGACACTCTCCGGTCAATAACCAATAGCGGGACCTGGATGCCTATATTGTCTCCTACATATTCTATGAAGATCTTTATCGGTCGAACCTCTATGTCAAGCATTTGGTTAATCCGTATACTATTCCCTTTGTCTGTTGGTATGTTACTTGCTCGAGATTCGATCGTTGGTATCTCCATACCTAGTTCAATCTCGTTACCGGAAGTCTCTTTACTTGTTCCGTAATACAAAATCCCATGACTAACTCTTTAGTCACATTGCGTGCAAGGCTTGTTGTGGTGTTGTATTACCGAGTGGGCCCTAGACATACCTCTCTGTCGTACGGAGTGATAAATCCCATTCTTAATTAACGCCAACCCAACAAACACCCTTGGAGATACATGTAGAGCACCTTTATAGTCACCCAGTTACGGTGTGATGTTTCATACACACAAGGCATTCCTCCGGTGTCCGGGAGTTGCATGATCTCATGTTCATAGGAAAAAAATACTTGACATGCAGAAAACAGGAGCAATAAACTGACACGATCACATGCTACGTTCATAGTTTGGGTCATGTCCATCACATCATTCTCCTAGTGATGTGATCCCGTTATCAAATGAAATCTCATCTCTATGGTTAGGAAACCTTGACCATCTTTGATCAACGAGCTAGTCCATCACAGGATCACTAGGGGCAGTGTTTTGTCTATGTATCCACACATGTATTTGAGTTTCCAATTAGTACAATTCTAGCATGGATAATAAACGACTATCATGAACAAGGAAATATAATAATAACTAATTTATTATTATCTCTAGGGCATATTTCCAACAGGGGAGGCAACACATATATATGTACAGACATGTACCCCAAGGTAGCGGGAAGGACATGCACATCACACCCGTCATGAATTATGCACAAAATCTGAAGAATAATTGCCTCCTTGAAATCTCGGTGGAGCAGTTTTGCTCAGACGAGGCGTCGACTTGAATGACCTGCGTCGGTTGGATCCTCCCCCTTCGTCCTTCGTAGATCAATCGCGTGCGTCGGCTAGATCTAGTGATCCCCGCATCACCCACAGTGTGGCTGCATCGATCCCCTCCTCTGTTTGTATCGCATCGATCCCCATTTTTCTATGGCAACAACTAGTTTTCTCGAAGTTGGATGGACATGGTCAGTGGGAGGTCCTATTGGCCGCGTTCTGCGTCAGAGCTTCCTACTGGCAGGCATTTTTGGGTCGTTTCCTGTTGTTTCTACTGTTTCCACGCGTTTCTTACTGTTTCAACTGTTCCCGCGTGTTTCTGTTGGTTTGACTGTTTCTGTTGGTTTTGCTTGTTCTGCTTGTTTTGCTGGTTCAACTATTAGAAAAAATACTGCTACCAGGAGTTTCGCTATTGTTTGGAAACATGTTGTAAGAACCTAAGGAAAATTTAAAACTCCTGGTTGGATCTTCTTTAGTTGTAAAAACCTAAGGAAAATTTAAAACCGCTACAATACAAATTAATATACACAAGATTCACTTTACTAAAGCAGTTAAAAAAGCAATTTATTCTAAAAATTGAATCTACTGGCTGAATCTTGTTTACAACTCCTTCTGAAATTGTTGTAAGCTTACAACTTGTTTACAAACTTCTTTACGATGTTTATGAACCTTCTTTGCAGCTCAAGGTATTGCAAGAAACTATGAACCAAACAGCAAGATGAAAAAAGGAAACTGAAGGAAACATTTTTCCCTTGGAGTTTTTCCTTTCAGTTGAGTCATCCTTGAAGTTCAGTTTTGAAACATCTTTCCTTGAAGACTCCTTCTGAAGTTTACTTAACAACAATGACACCCTTCATAACAGCAATGTGAAACATGTTATTTGGAAATAGATATTCAAACTGTAAAAACAAGTGCAAATAAATTTGATCAATGGTATTCTTTGGGTGAAACAGGTTACACTAGATAATGTTCCCTCGATAGTGTAATAAAAAATTGACATGGATTTATTTTCCTCAATAATGGTATTATTCTGGTTCCACATTCTTTCGGCGAAATGTGTTACAGTAGAGCATGCTTACTGAATATGAACAAACTCTAAAATGTTCATATCAATAAACCGATCACCAAGATACCTAATACGCGAAACAAAAAATGATTGGCCTTGAAAGCTTCACTTGAATATGCGGTAACTCTGTTGAAAGACACAAAGAATACAAAAAAATGTTGAAAAAAACCAAGGTTTGTAACAGAAAATTTAATTCCGTTTTGAAAAGAACAGGCTAAAAAGAAGTTATTAGGTAACTTACATGACTTTGCAGAAAATAAGTTACTAATGGTAGCTGAATTTCAGTGCCGTTGCAACTTGCAATCTCAAAAAGGAACTTCTCGGGTAGAGCATGTATATCATCCTTCAATATTTTCAAAGAAGATGCATTTTAAAAGCTGATATTTTGCAAAAAATGACAAAAAAGGAAATACGAGTATATCTCTTACATTAGAGAAACACTCGAGTCTGACAGCTTTGTACTTGCCAACGTACTAAATAAGGAATATTCTTGAGTCATACCTGTAAAAAAAGAATGGAAGAATCAGTATTGGAATTATTGTGAATTTAGGATACCTTCATTCTATTTTTTATTTGCATAGTAAAAAAGTACCTTAACAATTATAAAAGGTTAAAGGTGAGAGTTCCACGGAAGACACACGTGAAATTCACCTTGGGAGGTGCTAAAAATCTTGATTCAAAATTTCCTATGTTAAAATAAGAAGAATGTACATATGTAGCAGTGAACAAAGTCTTGAAGTTGTAGACAACAATAATAATTGTTGGCAGAAATGCCATTGTAGTATGGGTTCATAATATCAAAAAAAATTCTCTAAAATTAGCAACGATTAAAATCCATTGCTTTTACTTGAAGACACACATTTTTACCTATGTAATTGTAGTTAGGAACAAAGTATTAGTACAACCTGTGTCAGAAATTAAAAATATATAAGAGCATTTAGTACAAAATAACTTTTCTTACTAAGGAAACATTCAATAAATAGAAGCCAACAGTACTTTCCTGTAAGATTTTTTTGCTTCGAGGATGTGAATGATTTGGCATTGGGTTCATTAGCTTCTCCTATAGTTTTTTCCCATAAACAGATTGGTAGTTAAAAAAGGGAAATATTGATTAATTGAAAACAACAACAAGATTTCAAAATATAGGCTGACCATGCCATCAATGGTAACTATGTGCTCTACCAATTCATTGTTTGGAAGGAGGCCTTTTCTTCCTCGGTTTAGCTGGTCCTTATACTTTAGTTTTGCGAAACAGCCAACAACCCGAGGGTTGATCCAACCACATGTCTTGAAGGATAGAGTTATAGTCTTCTGGTCCACCCAAACTCCTTCAATCTCAAATATCCTTTGGTTGTTCATGGCTGAAGAGAAGCAACAATAAAATTAAAAAAAGATGACCCTTCAAAATAGCAAGGGGGAACATGTTAATTGGAAATACACATTCAAATTCTAAAAAAGTGTAAAAAACATTTGATCAATGATATTCTTTCGGTGAAAGCTCTTACACTATAAACTAAAGTGTTCATACGAACAAGCTCTAAAATGATCATATGAACAAAGCGATCAAAAAGAAATTCAAATGGATGGCATTATAAAGTTCCACCAATATTAATTTGAATATTGTGTCCCAAATAATGCTCCATGAGTAATATTCCACCAATAAAGTTCCACCAAAAAGTTCATTTTTTATTATTTTAACAAAATTACATTATTAAGGGCACATCATAAGATGAACATTATTTAGGAAACATTATGGAGGGGTCATTATTGAGGGAACATTACTAAAGGAAAATATTGAGGGAACAATATAAAAGGAAAATTTCCCAAGCATTGATGGTTTTAAAATATTTTTCAGCAAACATTATTAGTGAAACATTTTTCACGGAACATTATTCAGGGAACGTTATCTTGGAGATATGCCCTAGAGGCAATAATAAAATAGTTATTATTATATTTCGTGTTTCAACATAATCATTTATTATACGCGCTATAATTGTATTGAATGGAAACATAAATACATTTGTGGATACATAGACAAAATACTATGCCCAGTAAGCCTCTAGTTGACTGGCTTGTTGATCAAAGATAGTTAAGGTTTCCTAGCCATAGACAAGTGTTGTCACTTGATGAAGGGATCACGTCATTAGGAGAATGATGTGATGGAAAGACCCAAACTACAAACGTAGCATGTGATCGTGTTATTTTGTTGCTACTGTTTTCTGCATGTTAAGTATACATTCCTATGACCATGAGATCAATTACCTGACTAACACCAGAGGAATACCTTGTGTGTATCAAACATCGCAACGTCAATGGGTGACTATAAAGGTGCTCTACAGCTATCTCCGAAGGTGTCCGTTGAGTTAGCATGGATCAAGACTAGGATTTGTCACCCCGTGTGACGGAGAGGTATCTCGGCGCTCACTCGGTAATACAACATCACAAACGAACCTTGCAAGCAATATAACTAAAGAGTTAGCCACGAGATCTTGTATTATGGAACAAGTAAAGAGACTTGCGCGTAACGAGATTGAAATAGGTATGGCGATATGGACGATCGAATCTCGGGCAAGTAACATACCGAAGGACAAAGGGAATGACATGCGGGATTGTGTGAATCCTTGACATAGAGGTTCAACCGATAAGATCATCATAGAATATGTAGGATCCAATATGGACGTCCAGGTCATGCTATTGGATATTGACCGGAGAGTGTCACTGTCATGTCTACATAGTTCTCGAACCCGCAGGGTCTGCACACTTAAGTTTCAGTGACGTTTTGGTATAGTTGAGTTATAGGTGTTGGTGACCAAAGTTTGTTCGGACTCCCGGATGAGATCCTGGACATTGCGAGGAGCTCCAGAATGGTCCGGAGGTAAAGATTGATATATATGATGTCCTGTTTTGGTCACCGGAAAGGTTTCGGGCTCATCGGTAGTGTACCGGGAGTGCCGGGAGGGTGCCTGGGGACCATCGGGAGGGGTGTGACGACCCAAGAGCCTTATGAGCAGTGAGAGTAGGTGGACCAACCCCCGGTGAGCTGGCCGAAGCCTCTCTCAAAGGCCCATGCAGCTAAGAGAGGAGATAAAAGGTAAAAGTCCTTTAAAAGGAAGGGAAGGAGGAGTCCTCCCAAAGTAGTCCACCTTCCCACAAGGGATGGTGGACTCTTCCCTTCTTTGGACGACCCCTTCTCCATGGAGTAGGGGCAATGGCTGCCTCCTCTCCTCTCCTACTATATATACTAGAGGTTTTGAGGGTTTTGAGGGACAACAATCAGCCACATGCTGCCCTCTCTCTAGATCCGTTTCTCCTCTAGTCTAGTTTCACCGGTGCTTAGGCGAAGCCCTGCTGGACTAGCTCCACCACCATCGTCGTCACTGATATGTCTCCAACGTATCTATAATTTTCATTTTTCCATGCTGTTATATTATCATTCTTGGATGTTTTACAATCATTTTATAGTCATTTTATATGATTTTTTGGTACTAACCTATTGACATAGTGCCTAGTGCCAGCTGCTCTTTTCTACATGTTTTTACATCGTAGGAAATCAATACCAAACGGAGTACAAATGTAGCGAAACTTTTTGTGGATTTTTTGGGCCAGAAGACATCCAGTGGGCTAGGAACACACCTGAGGGGAGCTCCGATGGGAGCACAACCAACCAGGGCGCGCCTGGGGGCCCGCACCGCCTCTTTACTCTATAAATACCCCAATATTCGAGAATCCCTATGAAGGGGGACGGAAATCAATTCTAGCCGCCGCAGACTCCAGAAACACCAAATCCAATCTAGACACCATCACGGAGGGGTTCATCATGTCCATTGGTGCCTCTCCGATGATGCGTGAGTAGTTCTTTGTAGACCTACGGGACCATAGTTAGTAGCTAGATGGCTTCCTCTCTCTCTCTCTCTCTCTCTCTCTCTTGAGTATCAATACAATGGTCTCTTGGAGATACATATAATGTAAGTCTTTTTGCGGTGTGTTTATTAGGATCAGATGAACTTTGAGTTTATGATCAGATCTATGTTTTTATCCATGAAAGTTATTTGATTCTTCTTTGATCTCTTATATGCGTGATTGATTATAGCCTCGTATTTCTTCTTTGATATTTGGGTTTTGTTTCGCCAACTTGATTTATTTATCTTGCAATGGGAAGAGGTACTTTGTGATGGGTTCGACATTACGGTGCTTGATCCCAGTGACTGAACGGGAAACGAAACATATGTATCGTTGTTATCAAGGATAACAAGATGTGGTCTATTTCTACAAAAATAGATCTTGTTTACATCATGTCATCGTTCTTATTGCATTACTCCATTTTTTAATGGACTTAATACACTAGATGCCTGCGGGATAGCGGTCGATGTGAGGAATAATAGTAGTAGATGCAGGCATGAGTCGGTCTACTAATCTTGGATGTGAAGCCTATATAATGATCTTTGCATGGATATCATCATGATTATTTGAAGTTCTATCAATTGCCCAACAGTAATTGTTTTCCCACCATTTGCTATTTTTCTCGAGAGAAGCCACTAGTAAAACCTACGACCCCGGGTCTCTTTTCATCATATTTTTCTTTGCGATCTATTTTCCTTTGCTTTTTATTTTCAGATCTATTAAACCAAAAATACAAAAATACCTTGCTGCAATTTATTTGTTTCGCGATCTATTTATCCTATCTACCACTTTTACCTCGCGTTATTTGCCTATCTTGAGGCGCCGTACCCGAAAGGAATTTCTGATACCATAGCCGGGAAAGATCAAGTCAAGATAGTCTCCCGCCAACGTGCCAATTTGTGGCGCCGTTGCCGGGGAGGGATTGACAACCCCTTTAACACGTAGGGTTGCGAGTATTTGTTATTTGTGTGAAGGTGTTGTTTACGTGGTGTGAGGAGGTTCTCCCTACTGGTTTGATAACCTTGGTTTCATCACTGAGGGAAATACCTACCATCGCTATGCTGCATCATCCTTTCCTCTTTGGGGAAATACCGACGTAGTTGTAGCAGACATCAAAAGGAATTTCCGGCGCCGTTGCCGGGGAGGATCTTCAACATCAACCAGGTTCCTCATCACAAATCTCATCTCCTCGCAATTGAAATTATTTGCCTTTTGCCTCTCGTTTTCTTATCCCCCACTTCACAAAAATTTATCATTTTATTCGCTCTCTTTTTCGTTCGCCGTTTTCTCAGCAGATCTGTTTTTGTGTGCAATCTTGTCTACCACTTTTTGTCGTTATGGATAGCTCTTCCTCTATTGCGTACACGCCCGAGAACGAGGTTCTTAACTTTAAACAAAGGGGAGGAGAGAACTTAAAAGATGCTTGGTATAGGATTTGCAATGCTCATAATAGATCTATCCGTAAGCAATCTACCGTTGTTCTTCTTCGTTGTTTTTATGTGGGCATCACCACTTGGTATAGATTCATCCTTCATATGATTACCGGTGGAAACTTCTTGATTTGTCCTTGTCTTGATGCTTTTAATGCTTTGGGAAATTTAGTGGGTTCACCCCCTCTCATGATCAATCAAACAATCATTACCCTTGAGCATGTTATGGAAAGAGTAGGTGCTATCGAAAAGAAAATGCTTATCGAGGAACATACTGAAAACATGGATAGAAAAATTCAAAGCTATGCTACTAAAATTGGGTCAAAAGCGGGAGACGTTTTCAAGTTGTCAAAAGAAAAGAATACTATAATTCATGAAAGAATCGAAGAAAGCCCGTCTAGGATTGATAAACTCGAAGAATTTTTTTCTAATCTAGGTACGGCCTTTGCTTTCGCCACTAAAAGCAAGGGTGCAACTTCTAGCAATGATAAAGAGATCTTACGATGATTAGTATCCATCCCAATTTTATTGAAGTCATAAGAGACCCTTTTTGCAAAAATAAGTTTTCCAATATCGTGCCTAGAAGTTTTTTCATTGAGAATTTATATTCAAAGTCCTTGGAAAATCCTAAGTGCTCGATCAAAGAATTTAAGGATAAAGATGACAACACTTAGATCCTACGCATTATGCCTACCTAGGGGCGTAAAACGATAGCGCTTTTTGGGAGGCAACCCAACTTGTATCTTTTTTCTTTTTGGTTTTCTTGCTGTTTTCAATAAAATACACAATTATACCTCTGGTCAGATTTGTTTTGTGTTTTAAATTACTGTTTGTGCCAAGCAAGGCCTTTGGCATGATTTGATTGAAAGTTGATTTGATCTTGTTGAAAAACAGAAACTTTTGCGCTCAAGAAATTATTTTTCATTTTTAATAGAAGTGTTTTTTTTAGTTGATTATTTTTGCAGAATATTAATAAACAAATTATTCACGTCTTCCTAATGTTTCATAAGTTTTGGAGTTACAGAATTATTAGAAGTAGTCAGATTGCTACAGACTGTTCTGTTTTTGAAAAATTCTGTTTTCTTTGCGTTGTGTGCTTGTTTTGATGATTCTATGATTTTATTTGATGAGTTTTCGCCATAGAAGAGTTGGAATACAGTAGATATAATTCAAAAATAAAATATGAATAGGTTTGCAACAATATTTATTGTAGTGGTTTTCTTTCTTATACTAACGGATCTCACGAAGGTTTTGTTGAGTTCTGTGTGATTGAAGTTTTCAAGTTTTGGGTGATCTTACGATGGATGAAGCAATAAGGATTAGAAAAAGGATAAGCTTGGGGATGCCTGAGGCACTCCAAGATAATATTCAAGAAGTAGCAAGCAACTAAGCTTGGGGATGCCCCCGAGTGGCATCCCCTCTTTCTTCTAACAACCATTTGAATATGCTCATGTTCTTCACTTAAATTTGTTTGAGCTTATCAAAAACAACATTTGAATATAGTCCCAAAGTGATAGATATCCAAGGAGGATATAATAAAAACTTTCATGAAGATCATTGGACAAAATAAACTTGATTCTTAGTAATGGTTTTGAGATATGACGATATGATAAGTGAGTCATGTTGATGAGTAATTGTGCTTTAGTAAGAATATTGATGTTAAGGTTTGTGATTCCCTATACAAGCACGAAAGTGAGTTGTTATGCAATGCAATTTATATCCTACTTGTGGTGCATTATTCGGTGTTACTTATGCTTAATGCTTGGGTACGAGATTTCTGTTTCTTGGTTGGTCGCTTCTCATTCTTTTTCCTAGACTTCATTTTGCACTAAGTATGATCACTACTTGTGCATCCAAAACCCTTTAAACCAGTTTTGCCATATGAGTCCACTATACCTATCTATATGCGGTATTTCCATGCCGTTCTAAGAAAATTTGCATGTGCCATCTCTAATTTCAAATTAAATTTCTCTTTTGTGTGTTCTATCGCTCGCGAGGCGGTGAGGGGTGGCCAATATTGTCCATGCTAGATGTGTTATTCTCACAATGAGTGTTAATTCACTTGTCATTGCACGAGAGTACGGCAAAGGTATTAGGGATGCCCAGTCCTGATATGAAAAAAATGAATTTTACTTTCTGTTGTCAAATAATAAATTTCTTGGAAAGTGTTGGTATGGAGGGCATCCGTGGATACGGACAAGCCATGGAAAGTGAAAGTAATGGTGGAAAAAGGAATAAACTTTACTTTCTGTTTGGGAACCGCCTATGATGTATCTAACATGGAAAGTGTTGGGAGCTCTAAGTCATTTTTGTTGGTGGGAAAAGTATGCCTCCCAAAATGTTTTTATCTCTCAATTTTCGCTTTGAGCTCTGGAACCTCTACAAATCCCTACTTCGTTCTGCAAAGGGCCTTTCTTTTACTTATGCAATTTTTATTTTCAATTTGAGTCTCCTCTTCTCTCATAAAGCACCAACTAAGGGGCACTATGATCGTATTTGAGCATTGGGTGTAGCTAATATTCGAGTGTGTTTCATGAATGGATTAATGATTGAGCATAATGGGCTAGGGATAACTTGCTTTAGTGTTGATATGTTGAAAGAGATGGTTGCTTGTTGGTACGCTTGAGTATTAAAGTCTTCATGTCAAAACTAGACTATTGATTTGAACCATATAAAAGTCCAAATGTACATGCTATAAAGAAAAGAAATGTGATGAATATGTTAGGCAGCATTCCACATCAAAAATTCTGTTTTTATCATTTACCTACACGATGACAAGCATGAATTAAGCTTGGGGATGCTGATACGTCTCCAACGTATCTATAATTTTTATTGTTCCATGCTCTTATTTTACCATTCTTGGATGTTTTACAATCATTTTATAGTCATTTTATATCATTTTTGGGTACTAACCTATTGACATAGTGCGAGTGTCAGTTGCTGTTTTCTGCATGTTTTGTACATCGCACGAAATCAATACCAAACGGAGTCCAAACGCAACAAAACTTTTTGTGGATTTTTATGGGCCAGAAGACATCCAGTGGGCCAGGAACGCACCCAAGGGGAGCTCCGATGGGAGCACAACGAACCCAGGCGTGCCCCGGTGGGTTCTGCCCTCCTTGTTGCCCTCCCGCACAGCCTCTTTGCTCTATAAATACCCCAATATTCCACAAACCCTAGGAAGGGGGGACAAAAATCAATTCCAGCAGCCGCGGAGTCCAGAAACACAAGATCCAATCTAGACACCATCATGGAGGGGTTCATCATGTCCATTGGTGCCTCTCCGATGATGCGTGAGTAGTTCTTTGTATACCTATGGGTCCATAGTTAGTAGCTAGATGGCTTCCTGTCTCTCTCTTGATTATCAATACAATGGTCTCTTGGAGATCCATATGATGTAAGTCTTTTTGTGGTGTGTTTGTTGGGATTGAATGAACTTTGAGTTTATGATCAGATCTATGTTTTTATCCATGAAAGTTATTTGATTCTTCTTTGATCTCTTATATGCGTGACTGATTATAGCCTCGTATTTATTCTCCTATATTTGGGTTTTGTTTGGCCAACTTGATTTATCTATCTTGCAATGGGAAGAGGTGCTTTGTGATGGGTTCGATCTTACGGTGCTTGATCCAGTGACAGAAAGGGAAACGACACGTATGTATCGTTGCTATTAAGGATAACAAGTTGGGTTCTATTTCTACATAAATAGATCTTGAATACATCATGCCATCGTTCTTATTGCATTACTCCATTTTTCCAAGAACTTAATACACTAGATGCATGCTAGATAGCGGTCGATGTGTGGAGTAATAGTAGTAGATGCAAGCAGGAGTCGGTCTACTAATCTTGGACGTGATGCCTATATAATGATCATTCCCTTTATATCGTCATGATTATTTGAAGTTCTACAATTGTCCAATAGTAATTGTTTTCCCACTGTTTGCTATTTTTCTCAGAGAATCCACTAGTGAAACCTATGGCCCCCGGGTCTCTTTTCATCATATTTGCATTTGCGATCTATTTTCCTTTGCTTTTATTTTCAGATCCATTAAACCAAAAATACAAAAATACCTTGATGCAATTTATTTTTTACGTGATCTATTTATCCTATCTACCACTTTTACCTGACGTTATATGCCTATCTTGAGGCGCAGTACCCGAAAGGAATTTCTAACGCCATTGCCGGGGAAGATCAAGTCAAGATAGTCTCCCGCCAACGTGCCAATTTCTGGCGCCGTTGCCAGGGAGGGATTGACAACCCCTTTAACACGTAGGGTTGCGAGTGTTTTTTATTTGTGTGCAGGTGTTGTTTACGTTGTGTGAGGAGGTTCTCCTGCTGGTTCGATAACCTTGGTATCATCACTGAGGTTAATACCTATCATCGCTATACTGCATCATCCCTTCCTCTTTGGGGAAATGCTGACGTAGTTCTAGCAGACATCAGTCATGCCGTCGTGCTACCGGAGAAATCATCTACCTCTCCGCCCCTCTTGCTGGATCAAGAAGGCGGAGATCATCGTCGAACTGTACATGTGATGAACGCGGATGTGTCGTCCGTTCGGCGCTAGATCGGGACGGATCGTGGGACGGCGGCCATTTGGATCGTGAAGACGTTCCACTACATCAACCGCGTTTCTTAATGCTTCCCGCTTAGCGATCTACAAGGGTCTGTGGATCTTATCTCCCCTCTCGTTGATGATCATCACCATGATAGGTCTTTCGTGTGCGTAGGATTTTTTTTGTTTCCCATGCAACGTTCCCCAATAATGGCATCATGAGCTCGGTTCATGCGTAGATGATATCTCGAGTAGAACACAAAAGAGTTTGTGGGCGTTGATGTTCAATTTGCAACCCTCCTTAGTCTTTTCTTGATTCGGCGGTATTGTTGGATATAAGCAGCCCGGACCAACTTTACACGTACGTTTACAAGAGACCGGTTTCATCGACTGTCATGCAACTAGTTGCATAAAGATGACTGGCGGGTGTGTGTTTCTTTAACTTTAGTTGAATCAGATTTGACTGAGGCGATCCTTGGAGAAGGTTAAATAGCAATTTGCATATCACCATTGTGGATTTGCATAAGTAAGGATTGATCATACTAGATACCCATAGGAGCCACATAAAATTTGCAACAACAAATTAGAGGACTTCTAACTTGTTTTTGCAGGGTATGGTTGTGATATGATATGTCCAATGACATGATATGATATATTGGATGTATGAGATGATCATGTTGTAGTAGTTAAATATCGACGTGCACGTCGATGCTACGACAATCGACAGGATCCGTAGATGCTTTGCTTTATTGCTAGTACTAGCTTTAGTAGTAAAAACATAGTTAGCGCGACAACCTCGATGGCAGCACAATGATGCAGATCATGGTGTGGCGCCGCTGACGATGGAGATCATGCCGGTGCTTTGATGATGGAGATCAAGAAGCACAAGTTCATGGCCATATCATGTCACTTATGATTTGCGTGTGATGTTAATCCTTTTATGCACCTTGTTTTTCTTAGGGCGAGGGTAGCATTATAAGGTGATCCCTCACTAAAATTTGAAGATGAAATTGTGTTCTCCCCGACTGTGCATCGTTGCGACAGTTCGCCGTTTCGAGACACCACGTGATGATCGAGTGTGATAGACTAAACGTTCACATACAATGGGTGCAGAAGAGTTGCACACGCGGAACACTCGGGTTAAACTTGACGAGCCTAGCATTTATAGACATGGCCTTGGAACACAAGAGATCGAAAGGTCGAGCATGAATCATATAGTTGATATGATCAACATGGAGATGTTCACCATTGAAGCTAAACTAAACTCACGTGATGATAGGACTTAAGTTAGTGAATTTTGATCATGCGTCACTCGAATGACTAGAGGGATGTCAATTTGAGTGGGAGTTATTAAGTAATATGATTAATTGAACTCATTATCATGAAGATAGTTAAAAGGTATTTGCAAATTATGTTGTAGCTCTACTATTTTAGATATGTTCCTAGAGAAAATTTAGTTGAAAGATGATAGTAGCAATTATGCGGACTAGGTCCGTAAACTGAGGATTGTCCTCATTGCTACATAGAAGGCTTATGACCTTAATGCACTGCTCGGTGTGCTAAATCCCGAGCATTGTCTGTAGATGTTGCGAGCATCTGACATACACTTTTTTATGACTACATGATAGTTCAGCGCATAATGCTTAAACGGCTTAGAATTGAGGCGTTGACGATGTTTCGAACGTCGCGGGACATACAAGGTGTTCCAAGGGATGAAATTGGAGTTTCAGGCTCGTGCCCTTGTTGAGAGGTATGAGACCTTCGACAAGATTCTTTGTCTACAGAGTAAGGGAGAAAAGCTCAATCGTTGAGCATGTGCTCAGATTGTCTGAGTGCTACAATCGCTTGAATCGAGTGGGAGTTAATCTTCCAGATGAGATAGTGATGGTTCTCCAAAGTCACTGCCACCAAGCTACTTGAGCTACGTGATGAACTATAACATATGAGGGATATATATGATGATCCTTGAGCTATTCACGATGTTTTACACCGCGAAAGCAGCATCAGTTGTTGATGGTTAGTGTCGTGGGTATAAGCCTGACAGTAGATGTGTAGGGTACGAATGAGATGGGCAGAGTCCTAGCTACGGCGAGGTTGTATGAGTTCAGGCCCCTCTGCGGTGGAGGTAACAACCCTACGTCTCAGTGCTCTCGGACGTTGTTACCGAGTGTGATATGGAGTACAAAGATTTGCTAACCCTTTGACCAGTGGGGGAGGGCGGCTTATATAGAGTGCGCTGCCCTCCACAACGGTTCTGATTCAAGGGTGGAGTAGTGGCGATTGAATGCGTGCGTTACAGGTAACGTATGCTCTAAATGCAAGTAAATGCACCCGAAAACGTACAGCAGTTTCCCTCCAGAGAGATTACGGCACACCGAGTGTATCCAGTCGGTAGGTCCGGTGTCCTCCGAATGTTAGTCTCCGACTGGATGATTGTGGGCCTGTTGCCGACTGGATGATGGGGGCACCTTGATTCAGTCGGGCATACTTAAGGTCCTGTCCCTTGTGTGGGGTAGTCCTTGGGTAGGACCTGTAGGGCAGGCCTATGACCCTACCCTAGGATTATGACCCCATCATTAGTCCCCGGATGGATTGGGGTTGAAACGTTGAAGCCGTGCTTGAGGTTCAGATCTGACTGAACTAGGTTCGGTTTGGGCGTTGCTTGCCCTTATCCATTTTATCTCTCTCTCGACCAACGCTCCGAGTGGAAGTGCTTGCGAGATAGACTGTCGAGAGCCGAGTGCTTACACGGCATGTTTTGACGCGACCGGTCAACTGACAGCGGCGGATTTTCCGGGATCTCAAATTTCGGGTTCCGCGCGCTTAGCGGGGACGACGTCAGCGCGCTCGAGTGGCGCCTGACTCCTCGATCCTCGCGCCTTCAACTCCTCCACTGATATCGCTGCGGCCGGTTGGGCAGATAAGATTCCGGGCCCGCTCGCTAGCGACCCAGTCGGTGCTCTATTTAACTCTGGGCGACGAGATCTTTCGGTTACGCTCGCCGAATCCTTTGCTCTTGCTTGCTCCGTCTTCCTCGCCACCTCCTGCGCCTATACGCCCTTCTCTTCCCCTCCTTCTCGAGAGCTCACCGTCGCCGCCATGACCAAAGGTCAGACCAGCAAGATGGAGGCGAGGAAGAAGAAGAAGACCAAGGCGGCGGCTGCTCAGCGGCGGCAGCGGCCGTTGCCGGCGGGGTGGATCCAGGGAGACTTTCTCCCCTCCATGGTGATGGAGGGGGACATGCTGGAGTTGGTAGAGCACGGCCAGCTCGTGCATAATTCCTGGAGGCTGCCAGCGGACGACGAGGTCGAGCCGGCGCCACGGGAGGGGGAGCGCGTCTTGCTCCTCAGCCATGTTCACAGAGGTTTCTCTCTGCCCCCGCACCCTTTCTTCAAAGGTATCATGAATCACTTTGGTGCTCAACTCCATCACTTCCCTTCGAATGCCATCGCCCACCTTTCTGCCTTCATTGTTTTGTGCGAGTGCTTTATTGGTTGCCCTCCTCATTGGGGTTTATTCAAACATATCTTCTCCGCCCGCTCTCAAACCATCAAACGTCTTAGTCAGTCGGATGACAAGACGCATCTCCTCCAGCTCTGCGGGGGTTTAGGGTTTCAGAAGAAGAGTCGGAGCAGCTACCCTGCTCTCCAGTTGAGCGAGTCGGTTAGGAATTGGCAGTCGACGTGGTTCTACTGCCAGGACATAGCATGTCCGAACGCATCGACTGGACTGCCTCCATTTAGTCTAGACCGCCCTGCTCCGCCCAAACAACTCGCCCTGTGGAAAGCCGAGAAGAACGACATCCAGCCTTTGGTCGAGGCGCTCGTGGATGTTGTCAGGAGGGGGGTCACCGGTATTGACCTGCTGGAAGTCTTCATCGGTCAGCGAATCCAGCCTTTGCAGGCCCGCCACCATGCTATGTGTCACTACACAGGGCCCGAGGATTCCACTCGGACCAACGTGGAGGGCATTCTCGAGGAGAAGGTGACCTCATGGGTGCTCCAAATCACGGGTCCCTGTGAGAACCCCAAAGGAGCCCGCCGAGTGATGCCTTACAGCGCGGACAACCCTCCACCGAATCAGGTGCGTAGCATTAGCCGAGTGCATTGAACCGTCTTGGTTTCAGTCGTTTATTTATATCCCCGTGTGATGCTTAATGTTTCCGACTGAACCTCATGCAGGAGTGGACCAACTGGTCTTCCCCCGTCCCGAACGGGAATCCGGAGGAGGAGGAGGAAGAAGGCAGCCAGGAGGGGAGCGTGGAGAGTGCCGAATACGTCTCCGACAGCGGGGAGTCGGAGGAGGAAGACAGCGAGGACGAGGAAGAGGATGAAGAGCCAGATTCGCCCCCTCCGCGGCCAGAGCATCGGAGTAAGCGTCGGCATGAGCCCGCCGTCCCTTCAGCCCCTCCTACGTCGTCGAGTGCTCCGCCTGCTGCCCCGGCGGTACCGAGTGTTCGAGGTACCAAAAGGGCCAGGGACGCAGCCGCTGAACTTTCAGGCCAGTCCTCCAGGGCGCCCAAACCGAGTGGGCTCAAACCCAGGAAGGCTCTGCCGCGGATGAGGATGGCCATCCCCGTCACCTCCACGTAAGTGAATCTACTTTCGGCTCTTTCTGTTGACCGAGTGAACCCCTGATTTACAAGTCGACTGGACTTCACTCGACAGGGTTGCCACTTCTGCGACTTCGCCGGCCCGCCAAGGGGACAACCCCATGGACACGGACGACGTCGTTTCGTCTCAGCAAGGTATGTTGTCGGAGAGTCTGGTATTTTATTCCTGTAGACTGCACCATCTTTTTCTTTTTCTGAGGCGTTATGTCAGTTGGCTTGTCAGGGGCGATCTGCCTGGACGAGGGTGACCAGGGGAGAACCGACCCCGTCGTGGAGCCTGTCCTGGAGCCTGCCCTGGAGGCCGCTCTTCCTGCTGCCGCCCCTGCCACCAACGCTCCCCCGACCGAAGTGCCTCCACCGACTGAAGTGCCTCCACCGACTGAACCGGTGCCGGTGGGTGAGGAACCTACTGGGGTGAACCTTGGGATGCCCCAGGAACTTCCCACGATTCCCGGTTCGTCGAATACTGAATTCAGCGTTCGGTGTGTCCCAGAGGAGCAGGTGGGGGCGGCCAAGGGGGCCATGATCCAGGCGGAGCTGATGGCCGGAGAAGCCAAGAGGGCTTATGACTCCGTTGCGGCCTTGTACCGACGGAGCTTGGAGCTGCGCGATGACATCCGAGTAAGTAGTCTAGTAAGTACTTACTTTTCTTCTGTAACCCACTGGGTGTTGTCTGCTGTTTGCAATGGGTTCACTCCGAGTGAACCCAGTGGGTGTAGTCCCCGAGACTTCTGTCGAGTGCTTGCACCGACAGTTGTCTTTATACATTTGGTCTTTAGGTTAGTTGTGTCCGTAGACAATATTTCCGAGTGTGAGTACTTATTGCAGTCGGAGCACTCTTGCGGTAAGAATCTCCGAGAGTAAGTTGCACGCAGGTGGAGTAGTATTAGCCCCTGAGGCGTAGGTGAAAACATGCATCTCAATAGGGCGGGCCTGCTTGAGGTGCATGCCAGTGGGGTCACTCTTAGTGAACCCACTGGGTGTAGTTCCCGAGACCGCTGTCGACTGCTTGCGTCGGCAGGGGTCTGAAGAACATGTACTGTGTATTAAGAAACTTGCTGATTACCCTTTGTTTCGTGGTGTAGAAAACTTGTGAAATGGGAACTGCTTATGAAGCCATGAGGGCGGAGAGGAACCAGTATGCTGGTGAACTGGAAGCTGCAATGCTCGCCATGGCCGACATGAAGGACGCGCTGGAAGTTCGAGAGAAGTCCTTGGAGGAGGCGCTGGAGGCAAACAAGGCGTTGGTGGCGGAGGTGGAGAGACTGAAGAAACAGAGGACTGAACTGCACAATCAAATGGTTGTTCGGAACAAACGATGGACAGCTCAGGAGAAGTATGTCAACGACTGGGCTGTCCAGATGATGACTAGTCTGGCAGGTAAGTCTTATGCTTTGTCGAGTGGTTGTACCGTGTGACGAACACTCGGTTTTTACCATCTGTTTGCTCGTTTGGTGCAGATTTTTGTGGTGACGCCGAAGCTGAAGCGGCGGCTGTAGAGCGGTCCATGAAGGACAATGTGCCACTAGGCGAGGACGCCAACCGGGATCTGCTCCGGGCGCATATCCGTGTAGGCAAAGTGGGTCCGTTCGTCAGCCGACTGAGAGAAGTCATCGGCCGCATTGAGAAGGAGCTTTGGCCGGAAGACGAGTCGCGGCAGGAGATGGAGACTCTGTTAGGGCGACTGGAGGAGATTCCGGACCGAGTGCAATCCTGGAAGAAATCGGCAGCGTGTTGCGGTGCTGACGTTGCGCTGTCCTTGGTCCGAGTCCATTGCAAGGAGGTGCGAGAAGATAAGCTGAAAGTATTGAAGGTCGCCAACACGAAGAAGCTTCAATTCGAAGACTTCATGGAGACGTTCCTGGAGACTGCCACCCGCATCGCCGATGGAATCGACTTGGAAACTTTTGTGGAGCCCTCTAGTCCTGACGCCGGCCCAGCTGACGCGTGATAAAACTTTATCCTCGGTATGCCGAGTGTTTACCTGTAAGATACTATGGCCACTTCTGTTGGCCGTCATACTTTTAGATCGGTGCGGGTAATCTTGATCCGCACTGAGTCAGCTATTGTTTTTGGACTTATGTTGTCGGAATGAAAACATTTAGTCTTTTGTTGAAATGTTGTGTCGAGTGGAACACTTAGTTCGTACTCGGAGAAGAGTAAGACTTAGGTGATTCTTGGTCACGTCTAAGTCCCCGAGTGAGACTTGTAGTGCACACTCGGAGGAGACTAAGACTTAGGCGATTCTTGATCACTTCTAAGTCCCCGAGTGCAACGTGAAGTGCACACTCGGAGGAAGTTATTACTTAGGTGATTTGTGATCACAGCTAAGTCTCCGAGTGAGACGTAAAGTGTACACTCGGAGGAAGTTATTACTTAGGTGATTCGTGATGACAGCTAAGTCTCCGAGTGCGCACGTATAGTGCACAGTCGGAGGAGGTTATTACTTAGGTGATTCTTGATCACAGCTAAGTCTCCGAGTGCGCACGTATAGTGCACACTCGGAGGAGGTTAGTACTTAGGCGATTCAGGATCGCAGCTAAGTCCCCGAGTGTGACATATAGTGCGCACTCGGAGGGAGTTATTACTTAGGTGATTCGTGATCACAGCTAAGTCCCCGAGTGTGACGTGTAGTGCACACTCGGAGGGAGTTATTACTTAGGTGATTCGTGATCACAGCTAAGTCCCCGAGTGTGACGTGCAGTGCACACTCGGAGGAAGTTATTACTTAGGTGATTCGTGATCACAGCTAAGTCCTCGAGTGTGACGTGTAGTGCACACTCAGAGGAAGTTATTACTTAGGTGATTCGTGATCACAGCTAAGTCCCCGAGTGTGACGTGTAGTGCACACTCGGAGGAAGTTATTACTTAGGTGATTCGTGATCACAGCTAAGTCCCCGAGTGTGATGTGTAGTGCACACTCGGAGCGAGTTATTACTTAGGTGATTCGTGATCACAGCTAAGTCCCCGAGTGTGACGTGTAGTGCACACTCGGAGGAAGTTAGTACTTAGGCGATTCAGGATCGCATCTAAGTCCTCGAGTGTGACATATAGTGCGCACTCGGAGGGAGTTATTACTTAGGTGATTCGTGATCACAGCTAAGTCCCCGAGTGTGACGTGTAGTGCACACTCGGAGGAAGTTATTACTTAGGTGATTCGTGATCACAGCTAAGTCCCCGAGTGTGACGTGTAGTGCACACTCGGAGGAAGTTATTACTTAGGTGATTCGTGATCACAGCTAAGTCCCCGAGTGTGACGTGTAGTGCACACTCATAGGAAGTTAGCACTTAGGCGATTCAGGATCGCGGCTAAGTCTCCGAGTGCGACGTATAGTGCACACTCGAAGGAGGTTAGTACTTAGGTGATGCAGGATCGCAGCTAAGTCCCCGAGTGTGACATATAGTGCACACTCGGCGGAAGTGAGTACTTAGGCGGTACAGGACCGCAGCTAAGTTTTTTTTTTGTGTGTGTGTGAGAACTCTGAATTTGCACAAAACTGAATCTCCTGAATATATTATTTCTTCAAACTTGTTGGTTACACTGCTTCAGGCACTTCAGTCGATGATCACGTATAAAAACGCTTGAGGAGATCTCCGTTCCATGCACGCGGCTCGTCTGTCTCCCTCTGAATGTTGTATAGTCTGTATGCTCCGTTGTTCAGCACTTTGGAGATGATGAAAGGCCCTTCCCAGGCCGGAGCCAACTTATGTGGTCTTTGCTGATCCACTCGGAGCACTAAATCGCCAGCTTGGAATGTGCGACTCCTGACGTGACGTGCGTGAAAGCGTCGCAGATCTTGCTGGTAAATTGTTGAGCGAGTGAGTGCCATCTCGCGCTCCTCCTCTAGAAGATCGACTCCATCTTGCCTTGCTTGTTCTGCTTCAGCTTCGGAGAAGAGTTCGACTCGTGGGGCATTGTGACACAGGTCACTCGGAAGGACCGCTTCTGTCCCATAGACGAGAAAGAACGGTGATCACCCCGTTGATCGGTTTGGAGTGGTGCGGAGGCCCCAAAGTACTGAGGGTAACTCGGTGACCCATGCACCAGCAGCGTGTCCTACCTCTCGCAAGAGTCGAGGCTTCAAACCTTGAAGGATAAGTCCATTCGCACGCTCAGCTTGTCCATTGGATTGCGGATGTGCTACGGAAGCAAAATCCACTCGGATACCTTGACTCGCACAGAAGCCTTTGAATCTGTCCGAGTCAAAGTTTGTCCCATTGTCTGTGATTATGCTGTGAGGCACCCCGAATCTGGAAATGATGTCTCTGACAAACTTGACAGCTGTTGAGGCATCGAGTTTCTTGATGGGCTTGGCTTCTATCCATTTGGTAAACTTGTCGACTGCCACCAACAGATGTGTGTAGCCTCCTTGGCCTGTCTTGAATGGTCCGATTGTGTCTAATCCCCAAACTGCAAATGGCCACACAAGTGGGATTGTCTTTAGTGCAGATGTTGGCTTGTGGGACTTGTTGGAGTAGAACTGACAGCCTTCACATCGGTCGACCATAGCTTTGGCCATCTCGTTAGCCTGCAGCCAGAAGAATCCAGCTCTGAACGCCTTGGCGACGATTGCTCTCGAAGAAGCGTGATGGCCGCAGGTACCCGAGTGGATTTCCTCTAGGATCAACTGTCCTTCCTCTGGGGAAATGCAACGTTGGAGGACGCCTGAAACACTCTCCTTGTACAATTGACCGTCAATGATAGTGAATGCCTTCGACCTGCAAACTATTTGCCGGGCTTGGACTTCATCTTCTGGAAGTTCCTGTCTCAGGATATATGCCATGATCGGCACAGTCCAATCGGGAATGACTACCAGAATCTCTGTGACTAGATCAACCACAGCAGGCACATCGACTTCAGTCGGATCTGTTGTGCTCTTAGGTTGTACTGGTTCTTCCGTGAAGGGATCTTCTTTGACTGAAGGAAGATGGAGGTGCTCGAGACAGACATCGCTCGGGACTGGTCTCCGAGTGGATCCGAGTTTTGCCAACTCGTCAGCTGCTTGGTTCTTCTGTCTTGGAACATGATGAAGTTCTAGACCCTCAAACTTGTTCTCCAGCTTCCTAACTTCATTGCAGTATGTCGTCATGGTGGGGTTCCTTACGTCCCACTCTTTCATCACTTGATTGACCACCAAATCCGAATCGCCGTAGACCATCAGGCGACGGACGCCGAGTGAGATGGCCATGCGCAATCCGTAGAGGAGAGCTTCATACTCTGCCTCATTGTTGGAGGAATCAAAGTGTATCTGGAGCACATATTTGAGCTTGTCGCCTTTGGGTGATATGATCACAACACCAGCGCCGGATCCATTCAACATCTTAGACCCATCGAAGAACATTGTCCAATGAGCCGAGTAGATGTGAGTCGGTTGCTGTTGTTCTACCCATTCTGCTATAAAGTCAGCCAGGGCTTGAGACTTAATAGCTTTCTTGGCCTCGAACTTGATGTCACAGTACATCATCTCCATCGCCCACTTCGCCACTCGGCCTGACGCGTCTCGATTGTGGAGAATTTCCGACAAAGGAGCATCAGAAACGACAGATACCGAGTGGTCTTGGAAATAATGGGCAACCTTCTTCGCAGTCAAATAGATCCCATAGATAAGCTTCTGATAATGGGGATACCTCTTCTTGGAAGGGGTCAGGACTTCGGAGACGTAGTACACTGGCCGCTGAACTTTGTAAGCTTTGCCTTCCTCCTCTCGCTCGACTGTAAGAACAATACTAACCACTTGATTTGTGGCCACGATATATAGAAGAAGGGGCTCTTTACTGAGCGGAGCAGTAAGAACCGGCTGGGTGGAAAGTAGGACTTTGAGGTCGTCGAATGCGATTTGGGCTTCGTCTGTCCACTCGAAGGTATCTGACTTCTTCATGAGTCGGTACAGAGGAAGTGCTTTTTCGCCGAGTCGACTGATAAACCTGCTCAAAGCCGCTAGGCAACCTGTGAGCCGTTGAACATCGTGTATTCTAACCGGCCTGTCCATTCGGACGATGGTCCCGATCTTTTCGGGGTTAACATCGATCCCTCATTCGGAAACGAAGAAACCGAGTAACTTTCCGCTGGGAACGCCGAATGAACATTTGGATGGGTTTAGCTTGATATCGTACCTACGAAGGTTGGCGAATGTTTCTGCCAAGTCAGTCAGCAGGTCGGAACCTTTGCGTGACTTGACTATGATATCATCCATATATGCCTCCACATTGCGACCGATCTGGTCGAGGAGGCATTTTTGGATCATGCGCATAAAGGTAGCTCCTGCATTCTTGAAACCGAAAGGCATGGTGATGTAGCTGAAGCACCCAAACGGGGTGATGAAGGCTGTTTTCAACTCATCGGGACCATACAGACGGATCTGATGATAACCCGAGTAGGCATCAAGGAATGACAAACGCTCACATCCCGCAGTCGAATCGACAATTTGATCTATGCGGGGAGCGGAAAATGGTCTTTCGGGCAGACCTTATTGAGGTGCTTGAAGTCAATGCACATTCGGAGTGACTTGTCCTTCTTGGGCACCATGACGACATTGGCGAACCACTCGAAGTGGTGAACCTCGCGAATGATGTTGGCAGCCAGCAGCTTGGCCACCTCTTCTCCGATTGCCTTCCTCTTGTGCGCGGCGGACCAACGCAGGCGCTCTCGGACGGGTCGAGCGATGGGATCCACATGCAGTCGGTGCTCAGCCAACTCCCTGGGAACACCCGGCATGTCAGAAGGCTTCCATGCGAAGATGTCCCAGTTCTCACGGAGGAATTGGGTGAGCTCGGCTTCCTATTTAGGATCGAGGGTGGTGGAGATGTTCGTCGGGGCGGCAGACTCGTCCGTCGGATGGATGCTGATTTTCTTCGTCTCTCCCGCCGACGGGAACGCGGACTCAGAAGCTGATTTCTTCGAGCGCATCAAGTCGGCAGGGTCGACTGTCTTCTTGTATTCGTCAAGCTCGAGCACCGCCATCTGATGGTCGGCGATTCTTGATCCCTCTTGCAGACATTCCTCGGCTCGCTGGCGGTTGCCGGTGATGGTGATAACGCCTTTTGGGCCCGGCATCTTCAGCTTCAAGTACACATAGCACGGGCGTGCCATGAAACTCACGTACGCCGGGCGGCCCAGAATCGCATGGTAAGCGCTCTGGAAATCCACCACCTCGAATGTGAGCTTCTCCTTGCGGAAGTTTTTGTCAGAGCCGAAAGTGACGTCCAGCGCGATCTGGCCGAGTGACTTGGCCTTCCGCTCGGGGACGACTCCGTGGAACTGCATATTGCTCTCGCTGAGTCTGGACATCGGAATGCCCATTCCCTTGAGGGTGTCGGCGTACATGATGTTCAGTCCGCTACCGCCGTCCATGAGGACTTTGCGCAGACGGACTCCCTCCACCACCGGGTCGACGACCAGAGCCTATCTTCCTGGAGTGGGGACATGCGTTGGATGATCCGACTGATCAAAGGTGATCGCAGTCTGAGACCATTTCAGAAACTTGGGAGCAGTCGGAACGGCCATGTTGACCTCTTTGTTCACTAACTTCAGACGACTCTTGCTTTCGACATCAGCAAAAATCATGAGGGTTGCATGGACTTGGGGGAACGGATCCTCCTTGTCTTCCTCGTCCTGCTCGGGATTCTTCTCACTCGATTGTCCTTCGCTGAACCCGTGGATCAGGAGACGACACTGCCGAGTGGTATGCTTCGCGTATATGGGATTGCCTTCTTCGTCCATCTTCGTGTGTATTGGACAAGGCTGATCCAGGATGGGATTGTTGAATGGCTTTCTCTTGGGGGCAGACTGTGCTTTCCCCTTGCCCTTGAACTTGGCGGTGGTCACAGCTGCAGCTTCTGCGTGCGGTGTGGGTGGAACTTTCTGTTTCTGCTTCCGAGTGTTACCTCCGTCGGCATCGCCGACTGTCTTGTGTTTGCCACTCCGGATGCGGTCTTCTTCCTCGCCATTTGCATAACGAGCAGCTATCTCCATCATCTTGCTCATGGAGATGTCGCCTGTCCGGCCGAACTTTAAGTACAACTCTCTGTACCGTACGCCTGCCTTGAATGCGCAGACCGCTTGATGCTCGGTGACGCTCTTCACCATGTGGTAAAGAGTCGTCCATCGCTGGATGAAGTCGCGCAAGGGCTCATTCCGCTTCTGGACACAATGTTGAAGCTCCACAAGGCCTGCAGGGCATTTGCACGTCCCTTCGAAGGTCCTGATGAACACTCGAGCAAGATCTGCCCAACTGTAATGCTTGAGGGGGCTAACTGGTTCAGCCAAGCTCGCGCCGAGCCGCCGAGCATCAGAGGGAGGTGCTTCATAGCGACATAATCGTCCCCTCCTCCGATCTGGACTGCCACTCGGTAGTCGTCTAGCCATGTTTCAGGCTTGGTTTCCCCCGTAAATTTGCCGATTCCCGCTGCCAATCGGAAGTTGGGCGGGATGTCAGCCGAGCGGATGGCTCGAGTAAAACACTCGGGGCCGGACACGATGGTCCTGCCGCCACTTGTACGATCTAGATCGTGGCCATCGCGGTGGGCTCGACCCCTGTCGACTCTTCGCTGGGCGATTCGCCCTCTTTCGTCGGGTCTCGGGTCGTAAGTGTCCCCGACTGAACGCCGATCATCGTGATGTCGGGACCCATAGGGCCCACCCCGCGGAGGGGTGCGTGAATGGCGGCGATCTTCACGGATCATGGAACGACTGCCTCCCCTGTGGTGCTGATAGGAGCCGGGGCTGTGAACCGACCGATGCGTGTTTGCATGGGCGGAACTGTTGTGGATCCGATTGTGTGACTGGGAGACCGCCGAATTCTGCTGCTGCGCCGTGTGCAATAGAGCACGGATCTGCTCGATTCCTCTTCCTGCCTCTGAATCAGTCGGCTGGAGGGAATCGGCGATCTTGGCTGCCGCAGCCAAGTTGAGGAGAGGTGTGCGGAACAACTCTACGTTGCTCTGCCGGGTGTGCCGACTGGCAGAACGGCGAGGCGGACGGCGTGCACCGGATGCTTCACCGACTTCATGCTCGTTCTGGCCGGCCTGATGGGGATCTTCATGGGTGTTGGCCATGTGAACTTCTGCTGCAGGCCCGCGGCCCACGTACTCGGAAGGGAGCTCAGTCGGAACCGCGCCCGAGCACTGGGGACGCGGGGCAACCACAACAGACTCCAGAACCGCCACTTGAGAGGACGCGAACTGGCGCGCTCGGGCATGCTGCACCCAACGTTGTAGACGCGGACTGCGAGATCGCCTGCTGCGGCGCGTGATGAAGGTGCAAGCCGGCAATGGAGCCGATTGTTGGAGAAGAAAAACGCCGCGAGCGCCGGCACAGAAGTGCGTGGCCCCGCGACGGGGAAGCACCTCGACGTCGAGAGGTGCATCCTGAAGCCACGCCGAATCGTCGACAACGAAGGAGAGAGCGCCGAAGAGGATCTGGTGACCCATGCTCGAACCTCCACTGGACGACATGACGAAAGGAAGTAGTCGCAAACTCGCCGGAAGTCGCTTAGACGCCTGCCCCACGGTGGGCGCCAACTGTCGTGGGTATAAGCCTGACAGTAGATGTGTAGGGTACGAATGAGATGTGCAGAGTCCTAGCTACGACGAGGTTGTATGAGTTCAGGCCCCTCTGCGGTGGAGGTAACAACCCTACGTCTCAGTGCTCTCGGAGCTTGTTACCGAGTGTGATATGGAGTACAAAGATTTGCTAACCCTTTTACCAGTGGGGGAGGGCGGCTTATATAGAGTGCGCTGCCCTCCACAACGGTTCTGATTCAAGGGTGGAGTAGTGGCGATTGAATGTGTGCGTTACAGGTAACGTATGCTCTAAATGCACCCGGAAACGTACAACAGTTTCCCTCCAGAGAGGTTACGGCACACCGAGTGTATCCAGTCGGTAGGTCCGGTGTCCTCCGAATGTTAGTCTCCGACTGGATGATTCTGGGCCTGTTGCCGACTGGATGATGGGGGCACCTTGATTCAGTCGGGCATACTTAAGGTCCTGTCCCTTGTGTGGGGTAGTCCTTGGGTAGGACCTGTAGGGCAGGCCTATGACCCTACCCTAGGATTATGACCCCATCAGTTAGTAAACCACTAGTTTCAAGAAGGGCAAGGGCAAGAAGAGATACTTCATGAAACGGCAAACCAGTTGCTGCTCTAGTGAAGAGACCTAAGGTTGAACCCAAACCAAAGACTAAGTGCTTCTATAATGAGGGGAACAGTCACTGAAGAGGAACTACCCTAGATACTTGGTAGATGAGAAGGCTGGCAAAGTCGACAAAAATATATTGAATATACATGATTGATGTGTACTTTACTAGTACTCCTAGTAGCACGAGTGTATTAGATATCGGTTCAGTTGCAAATTGTTAGTAACTCGAAATAAAAGCTACGGAATAAACGAAGACTAGCTAAAGGTGAGGTGACGATATGTGTTGGAAGTGTTTCCAAGGTTGATGTGATTAAACATCGCGCGCCCCATCTACCATCGGGATTAGTGCTAAACCTAAATAATTGTTATTTGGTGTTTGCGTTGAGCATAGACATGATTAGATTGTGTTTATCGAAATACGATTATTCATTTAAAGAGAATAATGGTTACTCTGTTTATTTGAATAATACCTTCAATGGTCTTGCACCTGAAATGAATGGTGTACTGAATCTGAAACGTAGTGATACACATGTTCATAATATTGATGCCAAAAGATACAAAGTAGTAATGATAGTACCACTTACTTGTGGCACTGCCAATTAAGTCATATTGGTATAAAACGCATGAAGAAGCTCTATGCTGATGGATCTTTCGACTCACTCATTTTTGAAATGTTTGAGACATGTGAACCATGTCTATTGGTATAAATGCATGAAGAAACTCCATTCAGATAGATCGTTTGGATTCACTTGATTTTGAATAACTTGAGACATGCAAATCATACCACAAGGGCAAGATGACGGAAGGCCTCGTTTTCAAGTGAGATGGAACAAGAAAGTAACTTGTTGGAAGCAATACATTTTGATGTGTGCAGTCCAATGAGTGCTCAGCCACGTAGTGGATATCATTATGTTCTTACTTCACAGATGATTTGAGTAGATACTAGTATATTTACTTGATGAAACACAAGTCTGAATTATTGAAAGGTTCAAGTAATTTCATAGTGAAGTTGAAGATCATCGTGACAAGAGGATAAAATGTCTATGATATGATCATAGAGATGAATATCTGAGTTTCGAGTTTGGTACACAATTAAGACAATGTGGAAATTGTTTCACAACTAATGCCACCTGGAACACCAAGGTGTGATGGTGTATCCGAATGTCATAGCCGTGCCCTATTGGATATGGTACATACTATGATGTCTTTTATGGAATTACCACTATCCTTTTGGGTTAGGCATTAGAGACAACCACATTCACTTTAAATAGGGCTCCACATAATTCCGTTGATATGACACCGTATGAACTATGGTTTGGATAAACCTAAGTTGTCGTTTCTTAAAAGTTTGGGGCTGCGATGCGTATGTGAAAAAGTTTCAATGTGATAAGCTCGAACCCAGAGCGGATAAATGCATATTCATAGGATACCCAAAATAGTTGTGTATATCTCCTATCTCAGATCCGGAAGCAAAGTGTTTGTTTCTAGAAACGGGTCCTTTCTCGAGAAAAAAGTTTCTCTCGAAAGAATTGAGTGGGAGGATGGTGGAACTGGATGAGGATAATGAACCTTCACTTCAACCGGTGTGTAGCAGGGCGTAGGAAGTTGTTCCTGTGGCGCCTACACCAATTGAAGTGGAAGCTGATGATAGTGATCATGAAGCTTCATGATCAAGTTACTACAAACCTCATAGGTTGACAAGGTCACGTACTGCTCCAGAGTGGTACAATAACCCTGTCTTGGAGGTGATGTTGGACAACAATGAACCTACAAGCTATGGAGAAGCGATGGTTGGCCTGGATTCCGACAAATGGCTGGACGCCATAAAATCTGAGGCAGGATCCATGCATGAAAACAAAGTATAGACTTTGGAAGAACTACTTGATGGTCGTAAGACTGTTAAGTACAGATGAATCTTTAAAAGGAAGACATACGATGATGGTGAAAAGTCACCATTAAGAAAGCTCGACTTCTCGCAAAGATGTTTCCGATAAAGTTCAAAGCGTTGACTATAATGAGACTTTCTAACTAGTAGCAATGCTAAAAGTGTGTTGGAATTATGTTAGCAGTTGTTGCATTATTGATGAAATCTTGCAGATAGGATGTCAAAACATTGTTTCCTCGACGATTTCCTTGAGGAAAGGTTGTATGTGATACAACCAGAAGGTTTTGTCAATCCGAAGGATGCTAACAAGTATGCAAGCTCCAGCGATCCTTCTATGGACTGGAGCAAGCATCTCGGAGTTGGAATATACGCTTTGATGGGATGATCAAAGCTTTTTGGTTTGTCCAAGGTTTATGAGAAACTTGTATTTCCAAAGAAGTGAGTGGGAGCATGATACGTCTCCATCGTATCTACTTTTCCAAACTCTTTTGCCCTTGTTTGGGACTCTAATTTGCATGATTTGAATGGAACTAACCTGGACTGACGCTGTTTTCAGCAAAATTGCCATGGTGTTGTTTTTGTGCAGAAATGAAAGTTCTCGGAACGTCCTCAAAATTTACAGAGAATATTTCTAGAAAATATGAAAAATACCTGCGCAAAGATCCACCTGAGGGGATGGTCGAGTGGGCCAGAAGCCCTGTTGCCGCGCCCCCTGGCCATGGCAACCAATCTTGTGGGGCCCAAGTGGGTCTGCCGCCCCCAACTCCAGCTCTATAAATTCATTTTCGCCCATAAAAAAATTAATACAGAAGATTTCATCGCGTTTGCGATATGGAGGCGCCTCCACATCCTGTTCTTCATGTGGAGGGCAGATCTGGAGTCCGTTTTGGGCTCGGGAGAGGGAAATCGTCGCCATCGTCATCATCAACCTTCTTCCCTCTCCAATTCCATGAAGCTCTTCATCGTTCGTGAGTAATCTATTCGTAGGCTCGCTGGGCGGTGATGAGTAGGATGAGATCTATCATGTAATCGAGTTAGTTTTGACGGGGATTGATCCCTAGTATCCACTATGTTCTGAGATTGATGTTGCTACTACTTTGCCATGCTTAATGCTTGTCACTAGGGCCCGAGTGCCATGATTTCAGATCTGAAATTATTATGTTGTCACCAATATATGTGTGTTTTAGATCCGATCTTGCAAGTTGTAGTTACCTACTATGTGTTATGACCCGGCAACCCCGGAGTGACAATAACCGGAACCACTCCCGGTGATGACCATAGTTTGAGGAGTTGATGTGTTCACCAAGTGCTAATGCGTTGTTCCGGTTCTTTATTAAAAGGAGAACCTTAATATCCTGTAGTATCCTTTTGGACTCCGCTGCCACGGGAGGGATGGACAATAGATGTCATGCATGTTCTTTTCCCTAAGCACGTATGACTACACACGGAATGCATGCCTACATCACAATGATGAACGGGATCTAGCCACATATCTCTCCGTGTTATAACTGTTGCATGATGAATATCATCCAAACGAATCACCGGCCCATTGCCTACGAGTTTGTCCCACTACTGCTATTACTTGTTTTGCTCTGTTGCTGTTACCACTGTTGCTGCTGATGTTACTTGCTTTGCTCTGTTGCTACTTGGTATTGTTGTTACTTGCTACTGTTGCTACTTGCTACTGCTGTCACTACTGCTGTTCCTTGCCACTGCTGACACTAGTTACACTCCTACTACCTGCTACAATACTTTTCCGCGCCGTTGACGGGAAAGAATATTTTCCGTCCACGGTCAACTTCTGGCGCCATTGATACAACAGTTAGGAATAGTCTGCCTTGTCACAAGATTGTTTCTAGCACCGTTGTTATCATACTACTTTACTGCTGCTACTTTGCTTGCAGATACTAATCTTTCAGGTGTGGTTGAATCTGACACATTCAGCTGCTAATACTTGAGAGTATCCTTTCACTTCCTGATTGGCGAACCAACAAATTCGGGTTGAATACTCTACCCTTGAAAACTGCCTCGAACCCACACACTGGTGGGCCATTGCAAGACAATTGCTAATTGTTGAGAAACTCGGAGCAGTTCTGGCTCTGTTGCCGTGGAGGCTTCAAGTCAGGGACACGTCAATAACATTTCTCTACTGCCGTTGCCAGGGACTGCTAACAGCAGCTTTTTTCTGGCGCAATTGCCGGGGACTTCTAGCAGCAGCTTTTTTCTGGCGCCGTTGCCGGGGAAGGGATTGCTATATTCTCTTAGTCACTTTGGATTTATATCTGCTTATCACTATGAAGAATCTGAAAGATCCAAAAACCAAAGTCTTTCCCTCAACTACAAGGGGAGGTAAGGAACTGCCATCTAGCTCTGCACTTGATTCACCTTCAGTTATGAGTAAGTTTGCGACATCACCTCCTTCTAGAAATCTTGATATGTCGCCTGTGCTTGATGATGCTTATGATACTGCTAGAGATGCTAACGTCTCCGCTGCCGCCTCACCAGTCTCCAGCGCAACCGTCTCCACCGCCGCATCAACCGTCTCCACTGCCTCGTAAGACGTCTTCGTCCACTGAGGATCAGAGCAAAAAGCGGAAACGTACCACCGCTAATAGTGGCGGCAGAAAGGGGTTCCGATCACCGAAACGTAAGTTGTCGCCCCTCACAAAAGTACCTCATAAGGATATGGAGAAGAGACCTTGGGACTATACTGGAGAGGACAATATTAAGAGGGTAGACGCCCAACATCAACAGTGGAAGATTGACACGGCTAACAAGAAGAAGCCGAAAGAGCCAGAGTTCCTGGGCACCCCAGAAAAGCACGCCGCATGCGTGAAAATGCTGGAAACCTTGCAGATCCCCCGCCAACATTGCCAGCAGACTATGAACGCTCTATTCTCAAGTTGGCTTAGGCAAAAAAGCAGCGGTTGAAGAGTAGTACGTCCAGCGGGAAATCAGTTGCCCAGCTCGGACAATAGAAAAACCAATCGTGTCCCCGGCTCAAAGTGTATTCCGATACAAATGTGTGCTCAAGCGGAGTTGCGATCGAGCAGAGGAATGATGAAACAACTGGTATCGATCCGGAGTTTGTTGCAATATACGGAAAAGCGGCCAAAGCTACTGGCATGTCTATTGATGAGTACATAAACCATATGCAGGAATTCGTGACATAACATATGTGTACCAGTACGGGGCTACTCTCGTCAAACCTGAGTTAGTCAACGAGATACCAACAAAAATGTGAAGATTGCACGACTGGTACATGCGAGCATGTGCTGAACAGCAAAGCTGGATCTACTATGCATATAAAAATGAGCATTTTGGACATGGAGATAGCGTGCTAATGAGGGAATTCGACGAATTGTTTCACTTATACAAACAAGACGCCCTCGACAAATCTATCATCAGTGACTATTGTTTGTAAGTATTATTAATTTATGTCATTAAGTCTTACTCAGCTCATTCTTGCTTGTATAATCTTACTCATCACTATATTAATTTTGCAGAATGAAGATTCTCGAATGTAAAAGAGGACAAATCCATGACATTGGGTACATTGACCCATCTTTCATTCATCACTAAAGTCTCGCAAGGAATCCCCGCGAGACAAAGAATAAATTGGTAGAAGGGTTAACATTTTCCAGTACCAAAAGGGAAATACTATTTTCTTACAACTTCAAGTGAGTGTTACTACACACATTCTATTTTCGCTCACTCGATGTTATTATAAGTGTATAATTGACTCGTTATGCATGCGCAGGTTCCACTTTATTCTATTAATCATTGTACCTGATGAGGACTTGGTAAAAGTCATGGACCCGCAACGCACACCCCTTGCTGGATGGGCGAACATGCAGGAATGCCGCTAGAGGTAATTTGAATCATTAAGGCACTATATCGGCAACTTTCCGTTCATTTCATGATAGCAAGGAATTAATATAGAACTCCTTTATTCATTTCCTTTTCTTGGCAGGGCTTGGAAATGGTTCACCGCCAAGTCTCGGGGTGTTTGGAAGTGAGAGCTTACATTTAGACAATTGGATGTAAGTAACTACTAGCTAGATCCGCGCATCTCTTTCTTCTAGTTTCAATACCATTATCATTCTTGATTGTGTTTTTGATTGAACTCTGTTCTCGTAAAGTGCTTGAGGCAGGAACAGGGGAACAATTTATGTGGATACTATGTTTGCGAGTTCATTCGCCAGACGACCCATGAGACGGGCAAAAACTAAGACATAAAAAAAGTTGAAGTACGATAAACAATACTCACAACTTTATTTTATTACCGTCAGTTGTGTTCGGTTTCATTGATATATACTGACCCCTTCTTTAAATTAGATCGAACAGTTGCGGGACGGTCTTCTACCACAGGAACATGTACGAGCAATTCAAGAGGAAACTGTCGGATTCTTAGATGCATAGGTCCTAGATGTGAAGGGAGAATTTTATTGCCCGTCGATGCAATTCAGATGAAATGTTAAAGTGCAAAAGAGATGCATATGTGCATGTGTAACGCATGTCTACATTTTTGAATATGTTCGACAAAGCACGACGGATGAGATGGTGTAATATATTCGTGACGATGATGTGCAATATAGTTGTTCCTTTATTGTTGTGTATGTACCATCCAATTTAGTGCAAAACAAAAATTAAAAAGTGCCCAAAACAAATAAATGGGAAAATACGGGGCAACAAAATAGCCCCATCCAATTTAGTGCAAAACCCTAAACCCTAAAAAGTGCTCAAAAAAAGCAGCGAAGAAATAGTCCCGGTTCGTAATAGGAACCGGGACTAATACCCCTTCCCCCCTCGCTCCGAGCCCCGCCACGTGGAGGACCATTAGCCCCGGTTCAGGGCCAAACCGGGGCTAGCATTAGTCTCGGTTCGTGAACCGGGACTAATGGCCCAACCGAACCGGGGCTATAGGCCCTTTTTCTACTAGTGGGACGACACTTGGGATCCTTGTGGACATCTCATTGCAGCACAGGGTGGCTTCAGAGCTTGTGGACGACACTGTCGAGCCGATCAGCCTTCTCAGGTGAGCAACGCAGAGAGAGAGAGAGTGGAGAGCGAGGGGATCTGGGGTACGTTTACGAGGGGAGAGAGGGACAATAGGGGGGTTCTCTTATCCCCGAGGGAGGACCGAGGAATGGCCGGTGTGTGGCCGATGGCCATGACGGATGGCCTCCACGCCCGTGCGTGTCTCATGTAGCGGGAGGAGGGAGACAAGTGGGGGTGTGGGATGGGCCTCCCATTTTGCTAGATGGGCCATAGAGCTTAGTAGATTAGGTCCTCCTATTTTTTATTTCTTTAATGTTTTGTTTACTTCACCTCGTTTCAATTTTAAATAGCTGCTAAAGGAATTTTGTTAATTATGAAAACTGACACATAAATGTTGTGTATTATTAGGAGCTAGCGAACAAAGTTAGGAGGGGGCAGGAGTTAAATAAATAATTGTTTATTTTGAAGAGGCAATTTTATTTGCCGTTGGACCATTTATTAATTTCCTAGGAATTATTTGGTGAGTCCAATGATGTTGGTTACAACATGACAAAGATTAGGGGGAAATATAGAATAATTTGAACACTTTAGTTTTATTGTTTGAATAATTATTATTTTCAACTTTATTTAAAATTTGAATTTGACTTTTATTTTAATCACGGTTAATTAGGCTTAGCAAAAAGGGATGACATGACATCATTAGTATATGGTTACTGTAGCTTAACTACCGGGGCGTGAACTTAACTAGAGAGCCAAAAAGATCATCCAAGACCACTTGTTTCTCTTACAAATGCTACCATTATGGTACTCCACTGGAACGAGCTTTTGTATTAAGTCAGCAATATATTCTAATAAATAGTGGACAAAACCTAGCAACAATTCATAGAACTATGAGTCACCAGAACGACTCCATCATGCTGCTACAAAATTCACAAAACTAACATAACATACATACACAAGAGAGGAAAATGTATGCATCATGCTACACAAAAACCCCCTATAAACACAATCAAAAGTGGAAACTCTAGAAACATATGAAAATTTTGGATCCACCCCTTGCTGATTGAAGCCTCCTACAAACCCTAACATACAGGGACGAAGGAACAGAACGGGGAACCAGATCTTGGGGCCGTTACCTTGTGGAACCAGATCTTGACGAACCTTGATGGAACCCTAGACGACACCGACGTCGATGCTGGAGACACTTATGCCGGCACTCAGCCAGATCTGATGCCCTATCGCCGATGAAGCCGATGAATAGGAAGGAGAAAGGCCTGGCGGTCGCTCACCAGGTCAGCGGTTTCTTGTCGGAGCAGGATCCTAGAGGAAGAACAAGACAGAGCAGCGATCTCTTACCGAGGTTGGCGGTCGCACGACGGAAGAAGGGGAGACAGTGATATCTTGCCGACACCGGCAATCGAACGATGGAGGAAGGTGAACGGAGGGTGTGTGGTGGTTGGTAATGTGCTCTGTGGTGCCCCAAGGAGGAAGGGGAAGGGTAACGAACAAGGAAATTAAAGGGCCAGTCCAAATATATTCGGGGGGTATGCGTAGCCTTGACATTTCAATGCAGAATGCAGCGAATAGGAAATTCCATGGTCGCTTGCCCTCATCGATGGATCCCAAGCGTAGGATTGGGCCGCTTTAGTGGAGCGACGTAATGGGAATAGGAAATTCCATGGTCGCTCGTATGCATTCCTCATCGATGGATCCCCAGCGTAGCAATGTGCCTATTTAGTGGAGCGTTGTAATGGGATAGCCTATGGCCCAATTTATCAGAGGCTTTCATTTCGGCCTCTGAAGTAGCAACCCATAGAATAGTTGGGCCAGTTTTTTGGCAGATGTGAGGCAGACGGATATACACGCAAGATCTAACGACCGAAGATGTTGAGATCATGAAAACACACAGCCACAAATATAAACCGATGAGAGGACACACTTTAGGCTTAGTTTTACTATCCTTAACTACATCATTGATGGCGCACATTGTCGCGTCCGCCCGTTTTGATAATACAATTAAAATTGTTTTTGCAAATATACATATTACTTGATCGCTAAATTCAAAGGTAATGTTACTTCTATCGCTGCCATAATTTGTGATCTCATTTCTACATCAGTTCAGCACTCAACTTTAATAACGCAAAGAAAAAAATAGATAAGAGTTCTCACGTAGCACATGTTGACATGAACACGATGCAAAAAGAGATATGTTCACAGAACTGGCCTATAATACAAAGCCACAAACAAGGAAAAAAGGTAGAGTTATGTGAGAAAGATAATTACATCAAGCTTGTGTAACAAAAAAGAAAACAAAAAACATAAGGCCAGAAGCTCATGTTCTTGAATTTCCACATGATTTGAATTTTTTGACACACTGATAAGGCAACACAAGGAAATGATAATGTAGCCACCTGTTCTCCAGCATAAAGATTAGATATATAGAGCACGTAGATTTAACATCTTTCATCAACATCACATCCGCATACATGAATTTTGCAACCACCAATAGCAATAATTCCATGACTTGTGCTTGTGCGTTCGAAACATGCCTTCCTAGCTTGGGTGTTTTTGTCCCTTCCATCAGTAGTTGGTTCTATTGATGAAAGTATGTAACCATTCTACAATAAGATAGTAAAATTATATACCATCAAGCAATCTCATTTGAAAAGACATGCATATGTAATATTGCATATTAAATTAGATCTTTCAAAAAAAAAAACAAAGACGATCATAGCTCATATGGGTTATATTGAATTAAAAAAGAACAATTGTGCCCCTACCCTTACCGGTAATCCTACACCTGGCTTACATAGTTTCAGGCATAAGAGATGCCAGCCAAAGAGAGTTCTTTAATTTGACAATTACTTGACCAGAGAAATAAAGAGCAACAAGAAGTTCACTTCTAAATGCGCTCTCGATATTTCGCCCAAAGGCTTAATATTTTTTTATGAGTGGGTCATGATGTGCTAGTGGGGCAAAATCTAATCAGGAACTTGGGCTCACCCATGAAGCAATCTGAAGACATGTGCATGGTTAAATACATCAATGGACAATACAAAGTGATAAAACGAGAACATTGCATGTAAAAATGGCTTGCATGTGGGTTAAAGTAGCTATTGTTTGGTTTTTCTGGGGAGCTTTAAAGTAACTATGTAAGATGTATACCAATGGTTAGCTGTGTTTACAAAAAAAATCCAAGATGCAACCATGCATATGATTCATTAAAAGGGAAAGCAACCATGAGAGCAATTAGAAGAGTTAGGCAGATATCATGCCATCTTCGAAAATTCATAAATTAACAAAGGATGTAGACTGGAAAAACAAAAGAAAGCATTTTGTAATGATAGAAGAACATAAATTCACTCACGGTCAGTTAGGAAAATATCTCATGAATTAAACCTCTAGCACCAGGGGATCATTGTGTGAGGTTTGTAAGTTGAAACCATTTTAAGATGTATAAACAAAGTGCATTACTTATGCAATTAAGCCCTCTTTCCTTGCAGCTAATAAGTGGCATCGTTTATAGCAAAGTTCCCCATGCTTGAAGATGAATTTATAATTTTCGAAAACCACATGAGCAATCAGTTACGATATTGCAACAGGGAGAGCATGACATACTTACCTCTGTGAAGTTTTGAGTGTTCTCCCACCTTACAAATTTTATCATTACCTTTACTTTGCAAGGTGAGAAAACATCACATCGACCCATGGAAGGAATCCGAGAAGACGAGAACTATGTGAGCCAAATATAACGCTACATGACAAACTTCACTTTTTGTAAAAGTACAAAATTAATATTGAGTTTCTGACTCACATCATTCCCAAAGAGGATATTTTAGTTTTTACCTAGGTTACACTAGTAGAAAACAATGCTTTCATCCTAGCTCGATTTACACATTAGTCCCGTTTTCATTACGAACCGGGACTAATGTTAGAATTAGTCCCGGTTCGAGCGGCAAGGGCGTCGGTCGGGCATTAGTCTCGGTTCAAATGGGACATTTAGTCCCGGTTCGTGTCTCGAACCGGGACTAAACGGTTTGTAGGCTTTAGTCCCGGTTCATGTCTCGAACCGGGACTAAAGGTAGTCCCAGTTCAGGACATGAACCGGGACTAAAGGGATTCTGAATTTTTGTGTTTTTTTTTCTGTTTGTAGTTTCTATTTTAAATTGCTTATATCTTATTTGATATTTGATGTTTTTGAGTGATTCTTTCTGCATTAGATTTAAAATTTTGTCTAGTTTCTGTTTGTACCATTAGTTTTCAAATTTGAATGGTTTAAATTTGAACTTGTTCAAATTTGCTTCAAACCCACATTGTGAATAATTTGAGTTTACAAATAGTTTTTAATTTAACTATTTTTGCTCCTAGTCATGTAGTTAGATTGTTGTCACACTAAGATTTATTTGGTTATTTTTATAATAATTTAAATTGGTATTTTAATTAAAAAGTATTGTTTTGCTTATATAGTTGTTTTAGTCATTTAATTGTTGTTTTTGTTATTATTAGTTAGTTCTTTCTGTAGATTTTAACATGTTGTAGTATGGTGCATATTCAACGCAAAAACAGTGAAGTTGAAATAATTTTAAAAAATGCCTTTATAGCAGATGGGTTTTCGTCTCAAACCTTGATACTTCGAAGGAGATGATCCAGTTTGTACACGAAGTGCATCCAGTTTTTGCCGTAACCCTCTCAACTTTGTCGAACATGTCATGTGGGTGAAATGATGATATCATGACAAGTTTCAGACTTTTTAGAGTTCATTTGTAGCGCTTTTCAATTTCAGGGTCATTTAGCTCAAAAAATCATTAAATGCATGGAAAATAGAAAATGAGGTGAGAAGGCGTTGATAATTTATGAGGTGGCTTTGAATGATGCATATTGAACACACAAAAAGTATAGAGTTCAAATAAGTTCAAAAAATGAAATCCCTTTGTAAGAGATGAGTCTCGTTCGAAACCTTGATACTTCGAAAGATATTGTCCATTTTGTACACGAAGTGCATCCAGTTCTTGCCGTAACTCTCCCAACTTTTTAGCACATGTCATGTGGGTGAAATTATGATACCATGCCAACTTTCAACCTTTTCAGAGTTCATTTGTAGTGTTTTTCAATTTCAGGGTCAATTAGCTCAGATGAAATATACCAAATGATGTTACAAATTGTTGAAAAATTATGATATGCCTTTGAATGATGCATTTTGAACACACAAAAAGTATGGAATTCAAAAAAGTTTAAAAATGAAATTACTTTGTAAGAGATGAGTTTTCGTTCGAAACCCTGATACTTCGAAAGAGATTGTCCGTTTTCTACACGAAGTGCATCCAGTTTTTCTCGTAACCCTCTCAACTTTTTAGCACAAGCTATGTGGGTGAAATGATGATACCATGCCAAGTTTCAACATTTTCGGAGTTCATTATAGTGCTTTTCAATTTCAGGTTCATTTAGCTCAAAAAATCATTAAATGCATGAAAAATAATAAATGAAGTTAGAAAGGGTTAACTCTGGCTTGGTTAACCTTAGTTGTGACTCTAGCGGGACGGTGCTAGCAGACGTAGTTGACGGGTATGATTGGACTCTTGGCTAAAGGGGATTCTGAAATTTTCAAACTCTACCCCCCCCTTGGACCGACTTTTTTAGTTTTGTAGAAAATAAACAAAAATGATAAAATTTTCAAAAAATAAAATCCTTTGAGATGTAGTTAGGTTTTAGTGTCTAGTTGATATAGTAATTTTGAGATATGAATTTTGACCGTTTTTGCAAAAAAAAGGAAAAAAATGTAAAACAGTCATAACTTTTGCATACGACGTCGGAAAGAAAATTTAATATATAAAAAAACTAGAGAAAATTTGGGACTCGATTTCACACAGGCTTGCCCGATGAAGTTTTCTCAGATGCTCAAAATTCCAAATATAAAAAAAGTTATTTCAAAAAAAAGTTTTTTCCAGAAAAATAAGAAAAAATAATTTCATTTAAAAATATTAGGTTTTTCATTGAAATTCACTATTATTATTACTTATTTTGTTTATTTTAATAATTATTTGGAATTCAAAAAATTAAATCATGTGACATGACATCAAGATCTAAGGTTGTTTAGGATTGATAGCTTACTATTGTCAGGAAAACAACAAGTGCAGACTTGGCAACTAGGGGCTATAGAATCAGAAAGTTAAGCGTGCTCAGGCTGAAGCAGTGAGAGGATCGATGACCGATCGGGAAGTTAGATGATTTAGAATAAGTGCTCCAGAGTGAAACAGTGAGGATGGATGATTAGAGATTAAATTGTATATGAAAACTATTCGTAGTACTTCAGAAAAAAAAAATCATAGCAGTACATGGGTTTCATACATAGCTACATCCCAGCAAACTTATGTATGCACGCAAGTAAGTGACCACTTATTCCCCGATAACGATTGTATTTGTACATGCTTACAACGATTCTTGGGCACTCATGAACTTGTGATGTGCACATCAAGCCAAGGAATTCGTCGGCACGTAGTGAACGACTTCTAATGTGTACAAGCTTGAGGACTCAAAATCAAATCAAGGAAGAATACGTCAAGTGTCCTGCAGTTTGCAGACGGCGTTGTGAGCAAGTGCATCAGCATGTAACAGTTCGATGCGTCCTGGCGTACACCCACCGTCGACGAGCTGGTTCCACCTGCTGTCATGACGTGTTGGCGCACGTCCTCCGTCAAAGAGGAGTACGCACGGCTGGCAACATGGCGTGCGGCCGGCGACGAGGTTGTTCGACATGGTCATGGACAAAAAGACATAGCGTCACGTCTCGTGGCTGCCGGCGACGAGGTCGCTGGGTGCCACCATGGTTGAGAGAAATATAAGTGGATGAGAGGAGCTAACCCTAATTAAGGCCCTATTTGAAACCATCCAGATTATATAATCCAATTTTTATAATCTATTCTGTCTTTAAATAGGACAGATTATAATTTAGATTATAAAAACGAGATGAACAGATTATTAAAAACTCATAATCTACTCTACATCAGTTAAAATCAGATTATGAATTGTTAATGATCCATTACCCTTGTAAAGTTAGAGATAATTACATTCCTACCACCGTCACCCTTCTCTTTTAAAAAAAATAGAGGGCACACAAGTCATTATTCAATGTAAAACCTGGATTGCAGTTTATATAATTTGGGTTCCAAACATGTCCATCTAGATTATTTTTATAAATCAGATTATATAATCTATCTTTATAGTCTAAATTATCATAATCTATTATGGTTCCAAACAGGACCTAACTCATTTGTTAGTTACGTACGTATATGTCAACCGAATAGTTTTTTTACGGAAATAATATTTATTTCTTAGATAATCGACATATTGTTTACAAGAAGATTAGAAATAAAATCAGAAATAAAAGCCTCCCAAGAACTAGAAGATATATTGGAAGAAATCATACTTCCAAACCCAAGCGCCATGTGTTGACCCTCTGTCACAATGACCACATCAGGGCCGAGGTATTCCTCTGTGTAGTTCAGTATATCAACAGCAAACGAGTTGTCCGATTCAATTTCCAACGAGTTACATCCCAAACTAGCAACCAGAAAAATACCATTCCTAATGACGATTAGTTTAGAGAGTTTACTTTAGATATGTTTAGAGGGTTTTGCTTCTATTGTGTAAGCATTTACATCTTGCACGCATGCATTATTGCTTTGTATGTGTGCGCTTGGTTATGATTATTTCCTTATATAAACTCTCTTGAAGTGGTTGTCATCAATTACCAAAATAGAGGAGATTGTTAGAGCATATTTCTCCATATGTGGTTTTGGAATTGATGACAATCCCTATGTACTAATGGTTGTGTGAAGTTATATTTATAGGATTTTTCAATAGCCACTTCTTGAAGTCCATGGGTTCAAGAAGTTTATATGATGACCAAGGTGGTATTCAAGGTAGTATCCAAAGAATGATCATAGAGTCAGAAGGTTGATCAAGATCGTCAGATAAAGAGTAAATCAAGATGATCAACACACAAAGCATACAAGATGTACCGAGAGGGATCAAGTGATCCCATGCTATGGTAAGCATTGTCCATTATGTGTTTGTGTACTAACCTATGGTCTTTGTGAGAGTTCTTTGTGGGGTTAGGTGTGTTTTCATGGGTTTGCGTAAGAGGAAGATCTCATACAACCCATGGAGGATGATGATACGTCTCCATCGTATCTACTTTTCCAAACTCTTTTGTCCTTGGAACTAACCTGGACCGACGCTGTTTTCAGCAGAATTGCCTTGGTGTTATTTTTGTGCAGAAATCAAAGTTCTCCAAACGTCCTGAAAATTTACAGAGATCATTTATGGAAAATATGAAAAATATTTGCGCCAAGTTCCACCTCAGGGGGTGGGCCAGTGGGCCACAAGCCCTGACTCCGCTACCACCCCCCTGGTGGCGGTGGGCAGGCTTGTGGGGCCCACACGGCTCTGGCGCCCCCTACCTCAGGTCTATAAGTTCAATTTCGTCCCAGAAAAAATAAAAAGAGAAGTTTTCGTCGCGTTTGCGATACGGAGGCGCCGCCACCACCTGTTCTTCATCTGGAGGGCAGATCTGGAGTCCGTCTTGGGCTCCGGAGAAGGGAAATCGTCGACATCGTCATCATCAACCTTCTTCCCTCTCCAATTCCATGAAGCTCTTCGTCGTTCGTGAGTAATCTCGCTGGGAGGTGATGAGTAGGATGAGATCTATCATGTAATCGAGTTAGTTTTGATGGGGATTGATCCCTAGTATCCACTATGTTCTGAGATTGATGTTGCTACTACTTTGCCATGCTTAATGCTTGTCACTAGGGCCCGAGTGCCATGATTTCAGATCTGAAATTATAATGTTGTCACCAATATATGTGTGTTTTAGATCCAATCTTGCAAGTTCTACTTACCTACTATGTGTTATGATCCGGCAACCCCGGAGTGACAATAACCGGAACCACTCCCGGTGATGACCATAGTTTGAGGAGTTCATGTGTTCACCAAGTGCTAATGCATTGGTTCGGTTCTTTATTAAAAGGAGAACCTTAATATCCCGTAGTTTCCTTTTGGACCCCGCTGCTACGAGAGGGATGGACAATAGATGTCATGCAAGTTCTTTTCCCTAAGCACGTATGACGACACACGGAATGCATCCCTACATCACATTGACGAACGGGAGCTAGCCACATATCTCTCCGTGTTATAACTGTTGCATGATGAATATCATCCAAACAAATCACCGACCCATTGCCTGCGAGTTTGTCCTACTACTGTTGTTACTTTTCTTGCTCTGCTGTTGCTACTACTGTTGCTGTTGTTACTTGTCTTGCTCTGCTGCTGTTGCTACTGCTGCTACTGTTGTTACTTGTCTTGTTCTGCTGCTGTTACTACTGCTGCTACTGTTGTTACTTGTCTTGCTTTGCTGCTACTGTTGCTACTACTGTCGCTTGCTACTGTTGCTACTTGCTACTACTGTCACTACTACTTTTCCTTGCCGCTGCTATTGCTCGTTACACTGCTGCTACCTGCTATAATTTTGGTTCGCTGGTCGTTGACGGGAACTAACAATTTCCGTCAACGAGGCAACTTCGCGCCATTGATACAATCGTTAGAAATAGTCTGCCATGTCAACAGATCATTTCTGACACCGTTGTTATCATACTACTTTGTGTTACTACTTTGCTTGTAGATACTAATCTTTCAGGTGTGGTTGAATCTGACAAATTCAACTGCTAATACTCAAGAGTATTCTCTCACCTCCTGTTTTGGCGATCAACAAATTTGGGTCGAATACTCTACCCTCGAAAACTGCTACGATCCCACGCGCTGGTGGGTCGTCAACAACATTCTTCTAGTTTCGGTTGCCGGAGAGTACTAGCAGCATTCTTCTGGTGCCGTTGCAAGAGGAAGAACAATTGACATCAAGCATTTTTCTGGCGCCGTTGCCGGGGAGGTATTGCTACATTCTCTGAGTCACTTGGGATTTATATCTGCTGATCACTATGAAGAATCTGAAGGATCCGAAGACCAAAGTCTTTCCCTCAACTACAAGGGGAGGTAAGGAATTGTCATCTAGCTCTGCACTTGATTCACCTTCAGTTATGAGTAAGTTTGCGACATCACCTCCTGTTAGAAATCTTGATATGTCGCGTGTGCTTGATGATGCTTATGATTCTACTGCTAGAGATGCTATGCTTGATACTATGCCTGATACTGCTAGAGATGCTATGCTTGATACTGCTAGAGATGCTATGCTTGATACTGCTTTGCCTCATACTGCTAGAGATGCTATTTTGCCTGATGATACTATGCTTGATGATGCTAGAGATGCTATTTTGCGTGATGTTCCACTAGGGGTGTTCCTTGATGCTCATATTGCTAGAGTTACTGCCAATGCTCGTGATGCTTCTGATACTACCGATACTATTGAGATAGAACCTCCTTTTGCTCCTGCTAGATCTAGCTCTCCTAGATATGAATTGCGTGATGTACCTAAGGGTTACGTTATGGAGGGAGAGATAGCTGAGGATTTTCTTGCGTGTAAGGATGCCTATGACGCTGAGAAATTACTTCTCAAGTGGAAGGAAAAATCTCTGAAAGCTAAGATGAAATGCGACCCGAAGTTTGCCACTTCACCTATCTTTATCATCGATAAGGATTATGAATTCTCTGTTGATCCTGAGATAATCTCTCTAGTCGAATCTGATCCTTTTCATGGTTATGAGTCTGAGACGGTCGTAGCCCATCTTGCCAAACTACACGATATAGCCACCCTTTTTACTAATGAGGAGAAGATCCGCCACTACTATATCCTTAAGTTGTTTCCTTTCTCTTTAAAGGATGATGCTAAATTTTGGTTCACCTCTCTTGCTCCTGGATGTGTGAGTAGTCCCCAGGAGATGGTCTATTACTTCTGTGAGAAATATTTCCCTGCCCATAAGAAGCAAGCTGCCTTGCAGGAAATATACAACTTTGCTCAACTCCAAGAAGAGAGTCTTCCACAAGCTTGGGGGAGGCTCATCCAGCTAAATAATGCTTTTCCTGGTCACCCTCTTAAGAAGAAAGAGATACTTTATATCCTCTATAACGGACTTACCGATGCCTCTAGAGACCACCTAGATAGTTGTGCCGGTTGCGTTTTTAGGGAACGAACTGTAGAACAAGCTGAGACTCTACTGAATAACATCTTGATCAACGATAATGCTTGGACTATTCCCGAACCACATCCTAAGCCAACTCCTAAGAAAAGAGGTATTCTATTCCCCAGTCCCGAAGATATGCAAGAAGCCAAGAAATCTATGCAAGAGAAAGGCATTAGACCTGAAGATGTCAAAAATCTACCACCTATCGAAGAGATCCATGGTCTCGGTAACCCGATACAGTTAGTAGAAGTGAATTATCTGCGTAGGTTTGATGAGAGTGATATTCCTTTTGATAAACCTGCTAGCCTATGCTTTGATGAATTTGACGACTTTGTTGCCAAACAACAGAGTTTCAATGATTATGTTAGCAGACATTTGGAACAAAGTACTCGTATGCTTAGCTATTTAAGTGCTTACGTAGACAGAAATGTCAATGACCTGAAGCTTCTGAGTAAACATGCCTCTATGATTACTACTCAGGTAGAACAAGTACTTAAAGCTCAGAATGACTTGCTCAATGAATTAAATGACAACTCTGTCAGAGTCATTACTAGAGGAGGCAAAATGACCCAAGAACCTTTGTATCCTGAAGGTGATCCTAAGAGAATTGATCAAGATTCTCAAGGAATCAATGCTGATACACCCAGTCATCCTAAGGAGAAGAACAAGGATGATAGAAACCTACATGCCAGTTCACCAAATACTGCCCCACCTGAAGAACGTAATGATATTTTTGCGTCTGATGCAGAAACACAATCTAGTGATGAACATGAACCTGGTGACAATATGGACAGTGATGTTCATAATAATGCTCAACCTAGCAATGTTGAGGATGTGGAGATTGAACCTATGGTTAATCTTGATAAGCCACAACCTAAGAGTAGAATGACTTCACTGCTAGGAAGCATGGTAAAGAAAGGGAGCCATGGGTTCAGAAATCTATGCCCTTTCCTCCTAAGCCATCCAAGAAAAAGGATGATGAGGATTTTGAGAATTTCGTTGAGATGATAAGACCCATCTTTCTGTAGATGCGGTTAACTGATATGCTCAAGATGTCTCCGTATGGCAAGTACATGAAAGATATCATGACTAATAAATGGAAGATACCAGATCTTGAGATCTCCACCATGCTTGCCAATTATACTTTTAAAGGTGGAACTCCTAAGAAACTTGGTGATCCCGGAGTGCCCACTATACCTTGCTCCATTAAAGGAAACTACGTAAGAACTGCCTTATGTGATCTTGGAGCCGGTGTTAGTGTTATGCCGCTCTCTCTTTATCGTAGACTTGAATTGGATAAGTTGACACCCACTGAAATTTCTCTGCAAATGGCCGACAAATACACTACTTTCCCTATCGGCATTTGCGAGGATATGCCTGTTGTGGTTGCTAACACCACTATCTTAACAGACTTTGTTATCTTGGATATTCCTGAGGAAGATGCCATGGCTGTCATCCTCGGAAGACCCTTTTTAAACTTGGCAGGGGATGTTATAGATTGCAACAAAGGCAATGTCACTTTCCACGTCAACGGTAATGAGCACACCGTGCACTTTCCGAAGAAACGATATCAAGTACATTGCATCAATGCTATCGAAAAGACTTCATCGATTATTATTGGGAGCTTTGAATGCCCTATTCCTCGTGTCAAGATGAAGTATGATTTGCTTGTTGGGAAGATACATATCCCCATTGAGGTGACTTAGTGGCTATTCGAAAATGCTCCATTCTCTCTTGCGATTCGAGAAGGTTTTGTCATGAGGACTTGATCAACCCCATTGACGGATTTCTTTCGATGACCATGAAATGGATGAATCAAAGAGTCACATACCTCTGTTTTAAGCTTTCATTTTCTTTTGCTTAGAAGAAAAATGATAGAATTAGTTTAGCTTTTCTTGTTTTCTGTTTTAGCGTCCCGGAGAAAAATACCTCGAAAATAAAATTTCTCCAATGGTCCTGAAAATTTAGTATGATTTTTCCTGGAATTTTTGAAAATTACTGGGCCTGAGAGCTGGCCTGGGGGGCTAGACCAGTGGGCCACAAGCCCTGCCACCGTCAACCACCCCCCTGGTGGCGGAGTGCAAGCCTGTAGGGCCCATAGGGACCCCCTCCACTCATTCCAGCTCCCAGCCTCTTCTTCCACCTCCAGAAAAAATTGTTTCGCGGCTCAAACCCGTGTTCTTGCTCATTTGGCTGTGATTTTCGATCTCCTTGCTCAAAGCACCATTCTTCGAACCGTTTTGGGGAAATTACTCCTTGGTAAGTGACTCCTCCATTGTTCCAATTAGTTTTTGCTCTAGTGCTTTATCCTTCGCGTATTATTGCTACCTTGGTGACCCTGTTCTTGAGCTAGAAATGTTGATTTTAGCCAGTCCCAAGTAGTTTTAGCGCATGATACGGTCTCTAGGCACTAGTAGGAGTAGTTGCTACAAGGTGTGGTGGGTCTTCATTCACTTTTCTCTTGAACTTTAAAAATTTCAGCAAAAGGAAATTATGTTCAGGAGGAAGTTTCATGGTGTTTCCTCAAGTAAGAAGGGTCCTCGTCTTTCTTTTCGGGATCCCGAACCTTTTCAACTAAGGGACGCACCAGTACAACCATGTGAATGGCCTTCCGATGAGTTCATGATCGAAGCATGCTTCAAGGATGAGTTTGATACACTTGTCCGCAATGCCGGGTTAGAAGAATTCCGCTCAGATAAATGTGGACATTATGCTATGCTCACTGCCTCTTTCGTGCGTAGATTTAAATTTTCAGCTGGCCGTGACTCATCCATACTGTTTGATCTGTACGATAAATCCTATACCTTGGATTTGGAGGATTTCAATAGGATTTGCAATATACCCGATGGGGGTAGTATTAATGATCCTTCTAAGTCTTCGGTCAGAGACTTTGTCTCTAGTATAACTGTTGGAGAAACCAGAGATATCACGCAAGCCACCATAGGAAGCATCCATTTCCCTGCCTTGCACTACCTTGCTCTCTTCATAGGTAGGTGCATTAACGGCAAGGGTGCACATTGTCACCTATGCGCTTCCGACCTTAGTATCCTTAAGAGCGCAGTAACAGGTGACAGGAGCTTCAATATGGGAACTATAATAGCAAGGAGGCTGAATAAAAATGCGAGTGAGGGGGATTTCTTTGGTGGAGTTTATGCTACACGCTTAGAAAATTTTCTTCGAGTATCCATTTGTCCAGAAGACCCTCCTCTCCGTACAGCCTACCTTCATCGTGTCGCTCTAACACGCTACCAGTTCCTTGAGAGAGATCATGGATCCCTCCTATACCGCTTGATATTAACGGGCAGCGTGTTTTCCATATTATCCTTCCTGCTCCTGCTTTCTTTGACTTGCAGGTAAAACGAAGATACTACATAACCATAGGAGAGGCAGAGGAGTATGAGAGGGAGGCGACGGCTGCTCGACTTCGTGAGGCAGCTATTCAGGCAGTGGCTGCAGCACTCCCGTATAATACCCATTATGAGTTTGGGTTTCGCCAGGATCATCCATGGGAGTAGACCAAGCTAGGCCAAAATCCTAAGCTTGGGGGAGTACATGTTCTCACCGACTTTACATTCATGCTGATGCTTTCACTTTGTTAGCCGGTGTTTACACTTTGCCACTGTATTATCCATGCTAGTTTATTTTTGTTTTCTTGTTTTCTTGTTTTCTGTCCTTTTGAGAAAACCCAAAAAGATTTTTCTTTCTTCTTTTGCTTGTTGGGAGCTTTCCCGTGTAAATAGTTTTCTTTTTCTTTGTGTCAAGGTAGAAGATATTGGTTACAATGCTTAGTGGTTCTTGCATGCTTACCTGTTATCTTTCAAAAGAGCCATATTACTTTGTCTTCTCCTTTGTGTTTGCCTGCATCTTAGTCCAATGCACGAGCACTCTTATTATCGGTCACATCGTTCGATCGTGCAAATGAAAAGCAATAATGATGATATATGATGAAGTGACTGAGACTGAAAAGCTGGTATGAACTCTATCTATTTTGTTTTTGTAAATATGACTAGCTTGTCGACCTAGATTCAGCTTTATTGTGAGAGAACCATGTTTGCAATGACAACTTAGAGATCATAGTTTCTGATGCCATGCTTATTTAGCTGAGAGCTTATAATGGTTTGTCTTGAATGCCAACATAGATTTTGAGATGACTATGATGTAGTATGATAGGATGGTATTCTCCTTTTAATATTTGAAGTGGCTTGACTTGGCGCATGTTCATGCATGTAGTTGAAACAAAATCAACATAGCCTCTATGATGTTCGTGTTCATGGTGATTTATATCTTGTTCATGCTTGCATTCAATGTTAGTCAAACTCGTTGCATCTTGATGACTGATGTCGCTCTCTAGTTAGTCGCTTCCCAGTCTTTTGCTAGCCTTCACTTGTACTAAGCGGAATACTGCTTGTGCATCCACTTCCATAAACCCAAAAGTTTTTCCATGAGAGTCCACCATACCTACCTATTTGCGGTATCTACCTGTCGTTCCAAGTAAATTTGCATGTGCCACTCTCTAAACCTTCAAGAAATAATCTGTTTTGCATGCCCGACCGCTCATGTGGTGACAGGGGGCTATTGATATCTTCCATGCTAGGAGTGTTATCCTCGACATGTGTTTATTCACTGTCATTCACGAGAAAGGGGGCAGTAATTGGAATGCCCAGTTCCACGCTTAAATCGAAAACATAACTGTAAAACAAGACTCCCCCTAGATTGATGTTAGTATGGACGGTACCCGAGGATTCGGCTAGCCGTGGAGTGTGATTGATTGGTGGTGGGGGAGTTAAAACTTTACTTTTCTATTGGGGAACCGCCTATAGCATGAGTAGCATGGAAGATATTGAGAACTCTTGGTCATTGCGTTGACAATGAAAGCATGCCACCCAAAATTATTATCTCTATTTTCAAAGCTTGAGCTCTGGCACCTCTGCAAATCAGTGCTTCCCTCTGCGAAGGGCCTGTCTATTTACTTTCCTGTCGAGTCATCCTCCTCTTATATAATCACCAACTAGAGAGCACCTCTGTCATTTTTATGCTTTGCTTTTGATTGATATTGAGTATGACTATGACTGGATCTTCGTTGCTGTGAATTACAATGTTTAGTCAGCCCTTGATCTTTGAAAGTCCTGTGCATTTATGTTTTGCGGTCTCAGAAAGAGCTAGCGAGATACCACCTATTCATATTGCTTCATGCTTGTTTTGATTGAAGTGTTGGTATTTGAAACCCATTATTATTTGCTCGTTAGTTGATTATGCCATTGATATTAGTTTACCGTGAGACCTTTGTGTCACTCGCTTATGTGGTTAACTTGTGATCTTGCTGAAATTCTGGTTATGAGTTAGACATAGTAGCAACAACAAGATCAAACAGAGTTTGTCGAAGTTTTTCTTTCTCTCTCAGTTTGTCAACTGAGTTGCTTGAGGACAAGCAAGGTTTTAAGCTTGGGGGAGTTGATACGTCTCCATCGTATATACTTTTCCAAACTCTTTTGCCCTTGTTTTGGACTCTAATTTGCATGATTTGAATGGAACTAACCTGGACTAACGCTGTTTTCAGCAGAATTGCCTTGGTGTTATTTTTGTGCAGAAATCAAAGTTCTCCAAACGTCCTGAAAATTTACGGAGATCATTTATGGAAAATATGAAAAATATCTGCGCCAAGTTCCACCTGAGGGGGTGGGCCAGTGGGCCACAACCCCTGGCTCCGCCACCACCCCCCTGGTGGCGGTGGGCAGGCTTGTGGGGCCCACACGGATCTGCCGCCCCCAACCTCAGGTCTATAAGTTCACTTTCGTCCCAGAAAAAATAAAAAGAGAAGTTTTCGTCGCGTTTGCGATAGGGAGGCGCCGCCACCACCTGTTCTTCATCTGGAGGGCAGATCTGGAGTCCGTCTTGGGCTTCGGAGAGGGGAAATCGTCGCCATCGTCATCATCAACCTTCTTCCCTCTCCAATTCCATGAAGCTCTTCATCGTTCGTGAGTAATCTATTCATAGGCTCGATGGGCGGTGATGAGTAGGATGAGATCTATCATGTAATCGAGTTATTTTTGATAGGGATTGATCCCTAGTATCCACTATGTTCTGAGATTGATGTTGCTACTACTTTGCCATGCTTAATGCTTGTCACTAGGGCCCGAGTGCCATGATTTCAGATCTGCAATTATTATGTTGTCACCAATATATGTGTGTTTTAGATCCGATCTTGCAAGTTGTAGTTATCTACTATGTGTTATGATCCGGCAACCCCGGAGTGACAATAACCGGAACCACTCCCGGTGATGACCATAGTTTGAGGAATTCATGTGTTCACCAAGTGCTAATGTGTTGGTCCGGTTCTTTATTAAAAGGAGAACCTTAATATCTCGTAGTTTCCTTTAGGACCCCGCTGCCACGGGAGGGATGGACAATAAATGTCATGCAAGTTCTTTTCCCTAAGCACGTATGACGACACACGGAATGCATGCCTACATCACATTGATGAACGGGAGCTAGCCACATATCTCTACGTGTAATAACTGTTGCATGATGAATATCATCCAAACAAATCACCGACACATTGCCTACGAGTTTGTCCTACTACCGTTGTTACTTGTCTTGCTCTGCTGTTGCTACTACTGTTGCTGCTGTTGTTACTTGTCTTGCTCTGCTGGTGTTGCTACTGCTGCTACTACTTCTACTTGTCTTGCTCTGCTGCTGTTACTACTGTTGCTACTGCTGTTACTTGTCTTTCTCTGCTGCTACTGTTGCTACTATTGTCGGTTGCTACTTTTGCTACTTGCTACTGCTGTCACTACTGCTTTTCCTTGCCGCTGCTATTGCTCGTTACACTGCTGCTACCTGCTACAATTTTGGTTCGCTGGTCATTGACGGGAACTGACAATTTCCGTCAACGAGGCAACTCTGCGCCATTGATACAATCGTTAGAAATAGTCTGCCGTGTCAACAGATCGTTTCTGACACCGTTGTTATCATACTACTTTGTTGTTACTACTTTGCTTGCAGAAACTAATCTTTCAGGTGTGGTTGAATCTGACAAATTCAACTGCTAATACTCGAGAGTATTCTCTCACCTCCTGTTTTGGCGATCAACAAATTTGGGTCGAATACTCTACCCTCGAAAACTGCTACGATCCCACGCGCTGGTGGGTCGTCAGCAACATTCTTCTAGTTTTGATTGCCGGAGAGTGCTAGCAGCATTCTTCTGGTGCCGTTGCAAGGGAAAAGAATTGACATCAGATGACGTCAAGTGGTGATCGTCATCAAGATTGCGGTGTGCAAGTTCAAGTGGATCAACACGAAGATATCATGCTTGAAGCTTGCCTTCTATTGTGGTGGCAATGAACTTGTGAAGATAAGCTGAAGAGCGGCTCACCCATAGTGTGTATGGGGGAGCAATCAACTAGTCTTCATCAAGCTAACACAATCAAGAAAGGTGATCCATCTTGAGGAGGCCAAGATCATCGTCAGCTAGCTCAAGAGGACGAGGTGCAAGGTATAGGTTTGCCCTTGATAGGTTTTATGTTTTAGGATAGATTGTCGGATTGTCAAGAGGGGCTCTCAAGTGAGTAGCTTGATCGTATCATTTGTTGAGATCTCAAACCATTTGCATCCTTGCATCATACTTCTTGGTTCTTTTTTGGTGTTTCTCTCGGTGAGTTTTAGAGCTTATGGTCATCTTCATGACAAGCTCGAGTTCATCGAAAACGAAGTCCATATGCATCTTCTATGATGTTTTCGATGTTGGAGTTTTTGTCGTTTCTTCATTCATAAAGATCCACATCTCTATATCATTTCCTTTTTCATATATGCATGTTCTTAAGATTGACATCCTGAATCCAACAAGCTTGGGTTTGCTTGATTCGGAGCTCGTATGCGAAAGTTATGGTTGTTTCAGTGGCGAGCAGTAGTACCGCTCCCTAGCGGTAGTACCGCTCCGGGTGGGCGGTAGTACCGCTTCAGGGAGGTAGTACCTCTCTCTGAGCGGTTGTACTTCGTCGAACCTTTTTTCGAATACTTTTCCAAGTGGTGGTTGGCCCAACAGTAATATCTTTACTACCGTGGTTGTGCGGTAGTACCACTCCTTGCCTAGCGGTAGTAGCGCTTGCGCCAAGCGATAGTACCACTCCTCGCCAGCGGTAGTACTGCTAGGGGCAGCGGTAGTACCGCTCCTCACCAGCGGTAGTACACATCTCCACCAATCACTTTCTCCTCTATGTGAGGGGAACCCCTTGGATCTTGATCTTAGAGTTCTTTGTGAGCTCCTTGTTCTTCCTCTCATATTTCTCCATAGCTTTTGTTGTTGTGGGGGGATTTGAGTGTGAGGGACTTGTCCACTTCGTGTGTTCTTGCCATTGCATTTGGTGCATAGCTTTGAGTTCTCCACGGTGATACGTGGAAGTGAAGTTTGAGAAGCTTATTACCCTTGGGTACTTGGTACCCCTAGAAGCTTGGTGGTGCCTCCGAGCTCAATCATTGTGGTGTAAAGCTCCGGGCAAGCGTCGAGGTCTCCAATTAAGTTGTGGAGATTGCCCCAAGCATTTGTGGTCACCTCGAAGCCATATGCCACTGTGGTGAAGCCTCGTGGTGTTGTTGGGAGCCTCCAATTAAGTTGTGGAGATTGCCCCAACCTTGTTTGTACTAGTTCGGTGGCCGCCCTCAAGGGTCCCTTAGTGGAATCACGGCATCTTGCATTGTGTGAGGGCTTGAGGATATTATGGTGGCCTTAGTGGCATCTTGGGGAGCATCGTGCCTCCACACCAGTCCAACGGAGATTAGCATCCGCAAGGGTGTGAACTTCGAGATACACCATCGTCTCCGTGTGCCTCGGTTATCTCTTACCCAAACCCTTTACTTATGCACTTTACTTTGTGATAGCCATATTGTTTATTGTCATATATCTTGCTATCGCTTAGTTGTTTATCTTGCTTAGCATAATTTGTTGGTGCACATAGGTGAACCTAGTTGTTTTAGGTTTTGTGCTTGACAAATTAAACGTTAGTTTTATTCCGCATTTGTTCAAGCCTAAACCGTAATTATTTTAAAGAGCCTATTCACCCCCCGGTAGGCGACATCCACGTCGTCTCACTATGGATGACCTTCTCGTAGGAAGACGGGAGAGGATCCATAGAGGTGTATTTATGTGGCGAATATGTGGACTCATGTGCGCTCTCTTACCCCAAAGATACTTCTTGTAGATGTAGTACAGGTTAGCCAAGAGTTAAAGTTGGCTTGCCGCAATTAAACTCCACAACCCCCTTCATAGATACTGATGCATAAGTAGATAGTTCTAATGTAAGTATTCCTGAGTACCTTTGTACTCATGGTTGTTAATTTATGTTTTGCATATGAGACTTCGGTCTCACTACTGGTTTCGACGATGTCACTAGTAGAAAACGAGCCTTTGGCCTGGACCATTTAGTCCCAGCCTGCCTCTGGGCCGGGACTAAAGGCCCGGCCACATCGCCCCAATTCTCAATGCCTCCCTCGAGGCTTTAGTCCCGGCCCGTAAGGAGCCTTTAGTCCCGGTTCGTGTCCCAAACCGGGACTAAAGGGCGACGCGGCGGGCAGTGGTGGTGGCAACCGTTCGTATCCCCCTTTAGTCCCGGTTGGTGGCTCAACCCGAGACTAAAGGACTAACACGTGGCCTGCCGTAGTGGGGCGACCGTTGGTATACCTGTTTAGTCCCGGTTGGTGGTTGAACCCGGGACTAAAAGCCTAACACGTGGCCTGCCGTAGTGGTGGCAACCGTTTGGTATACCTCTTTAGTCCTGGTTGGTAGCTCAACCCGGGATTAAAGGCCCAAATGGTTTGCATCCCGCGTCGTTTCGGGCGATGAAAAGCACGAACCGAAGCGTACAGTCGCCATTTCTCTGTTCTTCTTCTCTCTCGCGTCGCCCTCTCTGTTCTTCTCCTCTCTTCTTCCCTTCTCTTCTTCCACCATGCCAACTAGCTTTCATGAGGTGGTCGCGCATGGCACGACGAAGCTCCGTGTCGTGTACACGAACCTGAGCAGGGAGGTGCCGTTTTTCCTTCAACAGTTGAAGGAACGATGGTTTGACCACGCAGCGGATCATGAGAAGTTCTTCGGGCTTGATCTGGAGTACACGGCCGATCAACGCGGTGTTGCCGTCATCCAAATATGCTTCGCAAGCCATGTCTTGATCTTCCAATGGGCGAGGTAAGTTTTGAGGCTTTCTTTGATCCAAGATAATGACATTGTATAAGTTTATTTGTTTGTTTCAATCATAGTTGGTTCCCTTCAAATAGTTGTAGTGAAACAATTTTGATTAGTTGAAGGGGAGCACAATCTAATTGGAATAGTGTTCCATAATCTGAAAAATCGTATTAGAATCAACTAGTGTTTAATATGTTCCATTGGAATCATAGTTGGTTCCCTTCAAATAGTTGTAGTGAAACAATTTTGATTACTTGAAGGGGAGCACAATCTAATTGGAATAGTTTTCCATAATCTGAAAAATCGTATTAGAATCAACTAGTGTTTAATATGTTCCCTTGGAATCATAGTTGGTTCCCTTCAAATAGTTGTAGTGAAACAATTTTGATTAGTTGAAGGGGAACACAATCTAATTGGAATAGTGTTCCATAATCTGAAAAATCGTATTAGAATGAACTAGTGTTTAATATGTTCCATTGGAATCATAGTCGGTTCGCTTCAAATAGTTGTAGTGAAACAATTTTGATTAGTTGAAGGGGAACACAATCTGATTGGAATAGTGTTCCATAATCTGAAAAATCGTATTAGAATGAACTAGTGTTTAATATGTTCCATTGGAATCATAGTTGGTTCGCTTCAAATAGTTGTAGTGATCTCTCTAGGTTCCGTTGCATATGTTCTATTTGAATCCTAAAGATAAGTTTCTCTTTAGTTGTAGTGAAACATGTTTCCTTATTGCAGCAGTATGTAACATTTGTTCCATTTTAATTTGTTTCTGTTGCAGGAGTGACAAGCATTGTCCAGGACTCATGGAGTTCCTTCACAGCGGCGTCACTTTTGCTTCCGTTGACATAAGGAACGACAAGCTGAAGATGAGGCACAGCTTCGGTATTGAGATACCAGCTGGTTGCCTCGTTGATCTCCAAACGATATTCAGGCTTCGACATGACATGACTTCGATGGCTCATATGGCAGTTGCCTTGATCGACGAGTCATATGGTGATATGAAGACCAGTTTCCCAAAGTATCAGCACAAACTTTGGGAGAAGGGCCCACTTGATGATATCAACATTGAGTATGGAGCAAAAAATGCATACGTTTCATACGAGTTGTACCGCAAGATTCGAGTCGTCAACTATGGCCAGCGTCACCTCGAGGAACGTGGACATTCTGATTTAGATGATTCAGACGAGTAGTGTTCTGAACGTCGAACACTTGTATATATATCTATGCTAGCTATTATTATGTACTGTTTGGGCTAGTATCATGTACTTCTTGGACCAATTTATATATGTCTAGTTTCTGTTTGTGCCATTATAGTTTCGAAATTTGAATGGTTTAGCCCTTTCTAACTTCATTTGCTACTTTTGAATGGTTTAGCCCTTTCTAACTTCATGGTATCATGCATTTCGACCACATATATATACAAAAAGTCTTCAGTTCAAATAAGTTCAAAAAATGAAGTCCCTTTTGTAACAGATCTGTTTTTGATTAAAACAATCATTTAAAAATGAAAGACCATTAGGCCCACGTGGCGTGCAGCGAAACCACGTGGCGTGCAGCGGAACCACGTGGCGTGCCACGGAACCACTTTTGTTGTGGGGGTCGCTTCTCCTTCTTCTCCTTGTGCTAGATATTGGTTATGCACTAGGGGAAGTAGGAGTAGCGACCATCATCGACGGTTGAAAAATCAGGTGAGCTAGTGTCCACCATATATGAGAGAAGAAGAAATCCCTTTGTGATGTGCCTTTGAATGGTGCATTTTGAACACACAAAAAGTATGGAGTTCAAATAAGTTAAAAAAATGAAATCCCTTTGTAAGAGATGAGTTCTCGTTCGAAACCCTTCTACTTCGAGAGAGATTGTCAGTTTTGTACACGAACTGCATCCCGTTTTTGTCGTAGCCCTCTCAACTTTTTAACACATGCTATGTGGGTGAAATGATGATAGCATGCCAACTTTCAACATTTTCAGAGTTCATTTGTAGTGCTTTTCAATTTCAGGGTCAACTAGCTCAAAAAAATAAGTAAATGCACGAAATATACCAAATGAAGTCAGAAATTGTTGAAATTTTGTGATGTGCCTTTGAATGGTTCATTTTGAACACACAAAAAGTATGGAGTTCGAATAAGTTAAAAAAACTGAAATCCCTTTGTAAGAGATGAGTTCTCGTTCGAAACCCCCCTACTTCGAGAGAGATTGTCAGTTTTGTACACGAACTGCATCCAGTTTTTGTCGTAGCCCTCTCAAGTTTTTAACACATGCTATGTGGGTGAAATGATGATAGCATGCCAACTTTCAACATTTTCAGAGTTCATTTGTAGTGCTTTTCAATTTCAGGGTCAACTAGCTCAAAAAATAAATAAGTAAATGCACGAAATATACCAAATGAAGTCAAAAATTGTTGAAATTTTGTGATGTGCCTTTGAATGGTGCATTTTGAACACACAAAAACTATGGAGTTCAAATAAGTTAAAAAAAAATGAAATGCCTTTGTAAGAGATGAGTTCTCGTTCGAAACCCTGCTACTTCGAGAGAGATTGTCAGTTTTCTACACGAACTGCATCCATTTTTTGTCGTAGCCCTCTCAAATTTTTAACACATGCTATGTGGGTGAAATGATGATAGCATGCCAACTTTCAACATTTTCAGAGTTCATTTGTAGTGCTTTTCAATTTCAGGGTCAACTAGCTCAAAAAAATAAGTAAATGCACGAAATATACCAAATGATGTCAGAAATTGTTGAAATTTTGTGATGTGCCTTTGAATGGTGCATTTTGAACACACAAAAAGTATGGAGTTCAAATAAGTTAAAAAAATGAAATCCCTTTGTAAGAGATGAGTTCTCTTTCGAAACCGTGCTACTTCGAGAGAGATTGTCAGTTTTGTACACGAACTGCATCCAGTTTTTGTCGTAGCCCTCTCAACTTTTTAACACATGCTATGTGGGTGAAATGATGATAGCATGCCAACTTTCAACATTTTCAGAGTTCATTTGTAGTGCTTTTCAATTTCAGGGTCAACTAGCTCAAAAAAAAAGTAAATGCACGAAATATACCAAATGAAGTCAAAGTAACAAAATAGATAATAGTTTGGATAGTCAAAATTATTAATTATGAAAATAAAAAATAGTTTTGCATTATTTATTCAATTTGAAACACTTTTCATTATCATAGTTTTGTCAAATTCTCAAACATGCAAAAAGAATTTTTAATAAACATAGTTTTTAATTGAAAATAAAAAAAATAGATAATAGTTTGGATAGTCAAAATTATTAATTATGAAAATAAAAAATAGTTTGCATTATTTATTCAATTTGAAACACTTTTCATTATCATAGTTTTGTCAAATTCTCAAACATGCAAAAAGAATTTTTAATAAACATAGTTTTTAATTGAAAATAAAAAAATAGATAATAGTTTGGATAGTCAAAATTATTAATTATGAAAATAAAAAATAGTTTGCATTATTTATTCAATTTGAAACACTTTTCATTATCATAGTTTTGTCAAATTCTCAAATATGCAAAAAGAATTTTTAATAAACATAGTTTTTAATTGAAAATAACAAAATAGATAATAGTTTGGATAGTCAAAATTATTAATTATGAAAATAAAAAACAGTTTGCATTATTTATTCAATTTGAAACACTTTTCATTATCATAGTTTTGTCAAATTCTCAAATATGCAAAAAGAATTTTTAATAAACATAGTTTTTAATTGAAAATAACAAAATAGATAATAGTTTGGATAGTCAAAATTATTAATTATGAAAATAAAAAAATTGAAACTATATGAGAAATCATGGACAAAATTCGACCTAAATTTACTTTGAATTCAGATTGAATTTTATCCACAATTTCGAATATAGTTTCAATTTTCAGTAAGTTTAGGCCCGTAAGCCTGCTTTAGAGAGGAGCTCGATGGACAAGCTGCGACGGGGCTTATAAACAAGTGTTAGTCCCCCTCGCTGGGCGAGGTGGGACTAAACTTATCGTGCAGCCGAGGAGGGGCTTTAGTCCCGGGTGGAGCCACGCCCCGGGACTAAAGACACCCTTTAGTCCTGGCTGGAGCCACGCACCGGGACTAAAGACCCCCTGCTTTCCGCCTCTTGGTCTGCCCGAAAAGAGGCCTTTAGTCCCGGGTCGTGGCTCCACCCGGGACTAAAGGGGGTCTTTAGTCCCGGCTCGAGCCACGCACCGGGACTATAGATCCACCTATATAAGCGGGACTTCGAAAATTTCCAACCCAATTCGTCCATTTCTCTTCTTCTTCCTCTCGTTCTCCCGCCCGACGCAGCACAACGACGAACTAACCGACGCCGTCAGGCTGCCCTCCTCCTCGTCGTCGGCCGTCCTCCTCGCCGCCGCGCCGTCCTCCTCGCCGCCGCGCCGTCCTCCTCGCCGTCCTCGTCGCCGCTGCGTCGTCCTCCTCGCCGTCCTCCTCGCCGCCGCGCCGTCCTCCTTGCCGTCGCGCCGTCCTCCTAGCTGTCGCGCCGTCCTCCACGCCGTCCTCCTCGCCAACACTCCGGCCAGTAAGCCCCCCGCCCCCTCCTCCCCAACACTCCGGCCAGTATAGAAGAAAAGAAGAAAAAGGAGAAGAGAAGAAGAAAAAGGAGAAGAAAGGAAGAAAAAGAAGAAGAAAAGAAGAAAAAGGAGAAGAAAAGAGTTTTTGTCATTTAATTCCTATTGTTATTAGGTTTGTGCTAGATTATTAGGGTTAGTAATATTTAGAATTAGGTTAGGGTTACAAGAAGAAGAAATATGAACAAAAATAAGAAAATAAGATTAGGAAAAATGAAAATAAGAAGAGGAGGAGAAGAAAAGAAGAAAACGTGTATATTGTATAGTGTATATGCTTAAGTGTATAGTGTATATAGTGTATAGTGTATAAGAAGAGGAGGAAATTTGTTATAGTGTATATAGTGTATAGGGTATAAGAAAAGAAGAAAAGAAGAGGAGGAGAAGAGAAGAAAAGAAGAGGAGGAGAAGAAAAATGAAAATAAGAAGAGGAGGAATTTTGCTATTGTATAGTGTATATCCTTAAGTGTTAATAGTGTTTCTTAGTTTATTTTTAGCAAGAAAATTATTAGAACTAGTTTATTTTTTAGTTCATTTTACGATGCCTATCCCGCATCCTCGTTGTTGACTCGGCGGAGGACACCTGCTTGATCAAAGGGGCCCTGTCCGGGACTGGGCTCCGCCCGGCTGGTATTGGGAGGTGCTACCTTCCGGGGGGCGTAGGTTGGTGAGGAGCCAGCCCGTCGTTGACCCGATCCTTGTTTGGTGGCGGTCGCGTGGGCCAGTGAGGGTGCCGAGGCTTCCGGACACCGCGGAGGTGGTACGTCACCGTGCCAGCGAGGAGGATGAGCACGTCCGTCGCTACATGGTTGCGTTGGAGGGCAGGTTCGAGCATACCTGGCAGGTTCTTCGGGGATCTCACTGGAGCTATGATCCTATGATGGTTCCTTCTCTTTGGGTGTCCACCGCCCGCGCCGATACCCGTCGGGCGCTACGGTTCTAGATGTATTAGTGATGCTATATGTATGATAGTATTCGAGGAGTATTGGTGATAATATTCGACGATGTACGGACAAAAGTGATGATGTATTAGCTTAAAATTGAATGCATGCTAATTTGAATACTACTTTATTTTCCGATTTGGTTTTGCTTATTGAATGCTCCTACTTTGAATACTATGCAGAAATCTAGGAGTCCCGGGTGGAGCCATGACCCGGGACTTAAGTTGTTTTGGAACGGAGTTCCTGATAGAATAATTCTTTTTTGGTACAAAGGTTAAGAGAATCCGTTTTTTGCAGAACTATGGATCCACATATCAGGAACCTCGAAGAGGAAGAACTTCTCAAAGATATAATCAAAGACGGCCCCGACGTTGAACCAGCTAAATCTCCGTCGTCATATCTAAACCAGGACGTTGGAATGGAGGTTGAGCGACATGAAGATGAAGCCGATGGGGCAGGAGATAGGTCCAATGACAGAGAAGGTGATAGCTCCACTGATGGAGAAGCCGGTGAAGAGGAGAAGTCCGGCGAGGTATACATATGAAGTTCGACAATCACTTGTAATATGTGAAAAATATTGGAGATAGCTCTATATTGTATACATATACATTCATTTGACGAATGTTTCTCCCTCTTAGGCCTCCACATCGAGCAAAACTACGAAACGAGGCCCGACTAGAAAGTTGGATGCACGGACGCATTACACATTTGAGGTGATATTTCCTACGGGCGAACCCAAGCTTCCTAAGAATGTTGCTAACACATTCAAGAAGCAATGCGGAGTTCTCGTTAGGGATCACGTCCCGATCAGTGTTCGGGAGTGGAACAAGCGCAAAGGGGCAGCCGATAGTGACTATGTCGCCGAAAGGTACAAAGATAATCTTTGGAATGATCTCATGTCACATTTCAACCTGCCAGAATGTGAGAATGAAGACGCCGCAGACAAACTGAGGGCCAAAGTCAAGCAGTGGACTCTGAAGAAGATGGCCGAACTGTTCCGTAGCTGGAAGAAGAAGCTATGGAAAAACTATCTGAAGACGCAGAAAGTGCCAGTATTCGAGGGGTATCTAGCCAAGCAGTTGAATCACTGGAAGGCATTTCAAGAGTACAAGGAGTTAGAAGATGCCCAGGCATTATCCGAAAAGAACAAGATAAATGCCGACAAGAAGAAATATCACCACAAGCTGGGGCCAGGGGGCTATGAGACTGCCATCCCAAAGTGGGATAAGAAAGAGCAAGATCTGCTAGATAAAGGCATCGTACCTGAACCACTCCGTGATGAGTGGGAATTGAGAGCAAGAAATTGGTTCCTTGCGCATGGTGGGTCGTATGACGAACAAACAGGGGACCTCATCTGCAATGACGGTCTTAGGATACCCAGGGAGAATTGGAAAAGGATAGTGAAAGAAATTAAGGAGGGACAAAGAAAGTTCACTGCAGATAGAGATAAAGATTTGATCATACTGGTCCTCGGCAATGACGAACATGGAGGATGAACGTGAGGCTTCTGTCCATCTTACCTGTGGTGGCTTGGGTTTGCCAGAGACCAAGTGTCACGCCCAAGATGCGACCCTATCCTCAATTTGGCACGAGGGCCTCGTCAGGGATAGAAGCGCATTTCGTCGTGTCGCAAGAATGGATATCGTTACAAGTACATGTACTGAAGAGAAGAGATATATAAAGAGTTGGCTTGCACTCGCCACAAGCTACATCAGAGTCACATCAGTACATTACATAAGCATCAAGAGTAAGAGCAGGGTCCGACTACGGACGAAAACAAACGAGAAAATAAGAACGACGTCCATCCTTGCTATCCCAGGCTGCCGGCCTGGAACCCATCCTAGATCGATAAAGAAGAAGGAGAAGAAGCAACTCCAAATGAACAATCAACGCACTCTCATCAAGTAATCTTTACCTGTACCTGCAACTGGTGTTGTAGTAATCTGTGAGCCACAGGGGACTCAACAATCTCATTTCCAAAGTTATCAAGACTAGCAAAACTTAATGGGTGAGGTATGGTTATGTGATGAGGTTGCAGCAGCGGCTAAGCATATATTTGGTGGCTAACTTACGAGTACAAGAAACAAGAGGGGGGAGATCTACGCATAACGGACATGAACTACTGATGATCAAATGAATGATCCTGAACACCTACCTACGTCACACATAACCCCACCGTGTCCTCGATCGGAGAAGGAACTCACGAAAGAGACAGTCATGGTTACGCACGCGGTTGGCATATTTTAGTTAAGTTAACTTCAAGTTATCTAGAACCAGAGTTAAACAAAGTTTCCACGTTGCCACATAACCGCGGGCACGGCTTTCTGAAAAGATTTAACCCTGCAGGGGTGCTCCAACTAGTCCATCACAAATTACCACAAGCCGCATAGAAATCCTCAATCACGAAGCTCGCGATCTCGTCGGATTCCCTAGTGGAAAACCTCAACTCTGAGATTACCCAAAGCATCACCGGAATCCCGATGTACAAGATATCTCGTCAAAGGTAAAACTAATCCAGCAAGGCCGCCTGACGTGTCGACAATCCCGATAGGAGTCGCGTACCTCGTTCTCAAGACACGACGGATGAGCGATGGTTACCACGCCAAACGCCGAGTTGCCCCGGGTAGCGTTAATAAGCTGCTCTGTTTTGGACCAACACTCATGGGGAGCACTGGCCCGGGGGTTGATTAAATTATTCTCGGGGCCCGGGAAGTCCCTATGCAATTTTATTAGGTGATTAGGCAAATGTAGTACCAATGTTGGGCCTTGCCAGACCAGCTTTAATCTAAAACGAATTATCAAGGGGGTCCCCATAACAACCTCGATCATGTTAGGAGCGCTCGTTTATGGAACATAACACCGGTAGCCGGAAACTAAGGGGGCAAAGGTGGAACAAAACACCAGGCTAGAAAGGCCGAGCCTTCCACCTTTTACCAAGTATATAGGTGCATTAAATTAAATAGCATTTAATATGGTGATATAACAAGGAACCCATGCTTTCACATGGAAGCATCTACACCTGCAACTAGCAACGCTATCAACAGGGTTAAGCAAGCAGTAACATAGCCAATCAGTGGTTTGCTAGGTTGAACAGGTTGAAGGTAATCATGGCATTGTTGAGATGCTGATATTTAACAGGTGGTAGGCAACGAGACATAAGCGATAGCATCGAAATAACTAGCATGGTAATGATAGTAATGGTAGCTGGGGAAATGATCATCTTGCCTGAGATCCCGCTTGAAAGAAGAATGCCTCCGTGAAGCAGACGAACCGACGTAGTCGAACGGTCCTCACATTCCGACACGCTGCGGAACTCTATCGAGACGAAGCAAACCGGAAACACAAATCAACACACGGAATTCACCACACGATGCAAGGCACATATGATGCATGAGCAGCTGAATACATGCAAGACACGGCATGACACTTCACACAATCAAACACTACACATTAAGTGAAGTTCAATATGCAACGGGTTGCATATTGACGAAACTCCACATAGGAACTATTTAGTTCACTCCCGGTTTTCTACACGGCAATATTAATGTTGTCAAACATGCAAGAGGTGAAGCGGAAAATAAAGTACTTATCTAGGCATTTTAAATGAGGTCGGAAATGACATATAGCATCTCCGAAATGACCCCACATGTTAAAACTTAATTCTTTCCAGATTTGTCCTAATCATATCTTAGGTTTGTTAAATGGAAATACAAAGTGGTTCACGTGATTCTACTCGTCGTTCTGCTCCATTTACATATATGGCACACCTCCAACGGAGCTACGGACACATAGTTACGACCTAAACCGTTTTCAACACGTCGACACGCAAACCGAAGCAAACAGCACACTAAACAGTTCTAATTATGTATGAGAGTTGGAAATTGTTAATCTACGCGAAATTCTAGTCAAGTTACATATTTAAATCACTCCGATCCGGTGCACGGTTAAGAAACTACGAGCGTTTGAAAAACAATGCTTTTTCTGAAGAAAAAAAATAAAGAAAAATTACACGCGCTAAAAAAAACCACTAGGCCGAATCTATGCAAAAGGCCCATGTACTTGGGTGTGTGGCTGTGCAAACAAATAAAATCACCCCGTAATTTGGCTCCACTAGGAGTCGAACCCAGGAACTGCTGGTTGCAATTCGACCGCACCAACCAGTCGGGCTACGAAGCACTTGTGACAATAAACGGTTTTTGCTGCAGATAAGCTTTACCTTGTCGATGCCTGAACCTGAATCGGGATACAGAGATATTTCTTCTGTTCCCCTGGCTGAGAACGCAGGTTGCAGGGCGGCGGCGTGGCTTGCTGCCGGCGGCTCTCCGGCGCTGATCCTACGGGGGAGCGATGGGGCGACCAAGCAGCGGATCTGGGCGAGGGGATCCCATTCCCACCAACAGACGAGGCCCCGGGCAAGGTTGGGCATAGGGGAGGCATCGCTGAGCTCGGGACGCCATGGCTCCTTCTGCACAGAGAAAGAAAAACGAGGAAGAGAGAGATTTGAGAGAGGTACGATGTGAAACAGAAGGAGGAGGAGAGAGCGGAAGAGGAAGGAGAGGGAGCGAGGGGTCTGGCCTGGGACGCGGCGAGGAGTTCCTGCTGTAGGTGGTCACCGGTGTCGAGTGCTCCAGCGAGGGGGCATCCACCTCTGGGCACGAGGTGCAGGAGCTACCTCGGGGGGGGGGGGCTGGCTGCGGGGCGATGGCCAGCTGGTCGGGAGCGGGACTCCGACGGCTGCTGTGTACCCGATGGCTAGCTCGCGAGGTCGCCGACAGGGTCGCGCTGGAGGCCGGGGTAGCAGGGTGCAGCGGGAGCTGCTGCCGTTGGTCGCCGGCTCGGGCAGAGGAGCTTGCCTGCTCGCGCTAGGGGAGAAACAGAGGAGGTCGTGGGACTCGATCTCCTCGTGGTCGTCCATGGAACAGGGAGATGGATGCCTCGATCCATTCGGGATCGAGCAGGAGGCGAGAGACTGCGGGGATTGGTCGGGCACAGATACAAAGGAGGTGGGTGGCGGCGCGAGGAGGATTGGATGGGACAGACCGCTAGGTTCTAGGGTTGGATGCTTAAATAATTAAGTGGGCTAAGCTTAGGTCTATCTCAACCCTCTGATTTAGAGCGGATGGTCGAGATATCTAGGTTAGGGAGTCCAGTGGACAAACCGATGACTGTTTGCGGTCGAACGGGGTTGATCCGGACCCAACGGTCACGACCAACCGGTTCAGGCTTCGGGAGATTTTCGGACTAGGCTGCGCGTAAGGTCGGTGCACTGTGCAGAGGGGCTAGGCGGAGATGAGAGGGAAAATGGGCGGCCCGACAACGCGATTTGATACACCGACAAACGTCCGACGGTAGACCGAATACGGTGCCGCTACGGTTGACGGTTCGGGTACCAGACGGACTTCGATCGCGACGAAATTCAACAGGCGGCCTAGCTATATTAAAATAACACCGCACGTCAAATCTCAACCCGATCAGAGAAAGTTTAACATACACTTTTAAAACAGGGTTTCGACGGTGCCGCAGGCGCGTGCGAGTGCAGTCGGGCTCGGAACGGACAACGACGAGAACCGACGACTACTAACGAATGCAAGTTTTGAAAACTGACGGCAACGGAGATGCCGATGCAATGCTGATGATGCGCATGATGCGATGATGATGCGACAAATATAAATAGACACACGACGAAAACGGAAAGAGAGGGGAATCTTCTAGAACGTCGGCATCGGGCTGTCACAACTCTCCTACACTACAAGAGGATCTCGCCCCGAGATCCAAGAATGAAAGGGGGAGAGGATGAGAAAGAACAAGAGGTAAAAACTTAGTCGCTTCTTTGAAAAACGAGTGAAAAAAATGAACCTTGAAGGTTGCAAAGCGATGAGGAATGATATGAGAAAGAAGCAAGAATTCACGAAAAAATTCGGCAGCACTTCGGTTGGAAAATGGGACAAAAAATTCGATAAGAAGAGAGAATTAGACAATATTCACAACAAACAAGTAAATAGAGCAAGGGACACCATGATCTTGATAGAACAACAAGATTGACCCAAATGAGCAACATCACTAAGCCTCCGGAACAATAGAATAGAAACTAGCTCATACGGAAGAAGAGAATGAAGAGAGAATGACAACTACTAACTCCGATGAACTTGACAAGCATTCTTGCAAGAAGAATTGGACGGAGTTGTTGGAAAGACAACAACGAAAAGAACAAGAAGGTAGTGGGCTTATGAAAATCATCTCAACAAATATGAGGTGACAACCAACCACTACAAGAACCAAGGATAGATGAAAGCAAGGATATCAAAACTTCTTATACGAAGAGGGTGCTTTGAGAACTAGGATTAATGACAAGCACCATGATAGCAACAAGCCATAGGAAAAGTTTTAGGTGAAATCCAAACCAAAATAGCTCAATGAAGAACTAATGGGTTGCAAATATCTCATGATCAAAGAATCGATGGATTTAATTATCTCATTCTTGAAAGGAAAACTCTTCGAGGCTCCTACACTAACAAGAATGCTATAATACCACCTCAAAGGATAAAGGAAGAACAAATGCACTTGGAAATGCAAGAGAAAGGATACTTGAGGTTCTCCAACAAGAATCTTGAAGAACATTTGATAAAGGATAAAAACCTTGATGCACCACCAAGAAGGACCTCCGTATACAAATGAACGATGCAAAGATATGAAGGTAGAAAATAATATGATTATGACCTGCCAAGATTTAGATGAAGCAACACGAAGAGATACTTGGGAAAACTTGGAACTCCAGAAAAGAAAGATAAGAACACTAGAGAAAAGGAATTGATATCATGAGCCACTCCGGAAGAAGAATTGAAATCTCTTGGAAGAAGGAAGAACAAGAATAAGAATTATATTATGCTTATCCTTCATCAAGTTAAATTGGTGACAAGCAACGGATCTAGCATAACACTTATTCTTCTTGAAATGATTAAGGAGAGATATAAGCACAAACTAGAAGAAAATCTTGAAAGAGGCACCGGTGAGAATTGAAATAAATGAGGCAACCAAGAATTAATGGAGATGCAAGAGAATGAAGAGATCATGAACCACCTGAGAGAAAACTTGAACAAAGCGTCGGAATAACCGAGAGACGAGCGAAGAGACAGCAATGGAGAAGAATTAGAGAACGAAAGTTGCAAGCTGAAAACGAAGAAGTCTTCTGCAGTGATGGCCTTCGGAGAATCGAGAATGAAACAATTCAGAAATGCGCCGGATAGCAAGAAAGGGATACTCATGATTGGAACAAATAAGATGACGACACCAAGCTGAAATGATGAATCTCGAAGAGAATGAACCAAGATTTACGAGGAACACTCCTTCGAATTTGCAAGGTGAGAATGATGACGAGAAACAACACCAAGAATAGCTGAGACACTCCGGAATAATGAAGAATGAAAGGTTGAGCCAAATATGAGAATTAATTCAAATAGATCTTGAAGAAGGAAAATGACTGATGAAATCATACTTACGTCATAGTTGAAAAGAATTAAGGATCTCCGGAAAAGATTAAAGAGCCAGGTAAGATCCTGGGCAAACATGTGGGTTATGGGCCCACTCAAAGAAACCACCGTTGAAAAGATTGCTTAGAATAGAGATATTGCACCGGTATGAATAGAACTAGATGAGGTTGAGAACCTCGAAATAATGAAAGACCTGAAAACAAGAAACTACTAGGATATCTTCAATGCTACGGAAAGAATAGAGAGAAACAACAACAAGAAGATAGACTAATAAAAATTCCAACATAGGAAAGAATTACAAGGATGAAAAGGATATGATAACACGGACAACTGAATTAAAATCACCGGTAAGGATGACAAGATCGAACAAATATGACACGAATCTGCTGAGGATCTTCACAATGAATCGCCGGTTACGAAAGGAAGAAAAGATAGCGGAAGCATCACTGAAATGAAATGCAGTTGGATGAAATCCAATCACTGAAGAAAAAGGGCGGGAGGGCGGGGAAAAACAAAGACAACTTGGGCTAGATGAGATGAACTCCGGAATAAAATGAGAGAATGATCTTGCACAAATTGGAAAGGATAGAATTACTTGAAGAGAGACACACAGGTTGAAAAAGAAATAACATGACGACTCCGGTTGACAAGAATTGATATGACAATTGATTGAGCAAAGAATTTGCATTCACATAAAAATATGAGAACACCTCTTAGGAAAGATCTGAAATCACCACTTGACATCGAAGCAACTTGAATTACCATATTCAACAAAACAAAGGGAGAGGCTTAAGAAACAAGCCAGAACAAACTCATGAGAAAGATTTCCGTTCGATATTTTCGTGGACAGGATCGCACGGGCACGATTTTACAGTAGCCATCAAGTGCAAGGCAGTGCATCCGACATACGAAGCGTCCCCGAGTCGTAGCAAGCTACAAGGACTCTTTAAGACACAACGTGTACCGCTGTAAGTCGACCGTGAACAAACGAATCCACTAGATGTCAAACCCCAACCTAACATCATGTATTTGTTGGAAGATTGTCCTATAAGCAACTACTAGAATTCCCACCTATGAATTCCCAAAATTTCTGGTCATGCAATCAGGTACACGGATACAAGGAGTAGTATTCACACAACTCCTATACTAACCCGTCACCTGTATCACATCCGTCAACACACAACCAGAATCTCGGACCTTCATCTACAACAGACCCTCGTGATCACAACGATACAAAGTATGGCAGTACTCCTGAACAATCTGCACCAGTACTGGGGACATCAGGGTTATCTCGCCACTACTAGTATTGAAGCAATTACGAACATCCTTCGTTCTGAGATATTAAGAAATCTGAATGATAACGATGTGCTGAAGAATCCCCTGGAGCTCAACTCCCCGGAAGAAAATCAAGTCAGACATGAGGCACCAAGACAGAACTCCGTCACATCGGCATCATATAGATTCCAAAAATATTCGCGTGATCCTAAAAAAAAAATTGAGTGGGAAGAGGAGTAGAGTAAATTATTACGTCAAGATTCCTCACCAGAGCATAGAAGAGGAGAAAAAAGAATCCTACTCTCCGATATATAACTAGACTCAAAGTATTTTTACTAGACTCGACTCGGCCAAGTTCGATCAATCAAGGGGGCTCCTAGGTCGGTCCTTGCTCTGATACCAACTTGTCACGCCCAAGATGTGACCCTATCCTCAATTTGGCACGAGGGCCTCGTCAGGGATAGAAGCGCATTTCGTCGTGTCGCAAGAATGGATATCGTTACAAGTACATGTACTGAAGAGAAGAGATATATAAAGAGTTGGCTTGCACTCGCCACAAGCTACATCAGAGTCACATCAGTACATTACATAAGCATCAAGAGTAAGAGCAGGGTCCGACTACGGACGAAAACAAACGAGAAAATAAGAACGACGTCCATCCTTGCTATCCCAGGCTGCCGGCCTGGAACCCATCCTAGATCGATAAAGAAGGAGAAGAAGCAACTCCAAATGAACAATCAACGCGCTCTCATCAAGTAATCTTTACCTGTACCTGCAACTGGTGTTGTAGTAATCTGTGAGCCACAGGGGACTCAACAATCTCATTTCCAAAGGTATCAAGACTAGCAAAACTTAATGGGTGAGGTATGGTTATGTGATGAGGTTGCAGCAGCGGCTAAGCATATATTTGGTGGCTAACTTACGAGTACAAGAAACAAGAGGGGGGAGATCTACGCATAACGGACATGAACTACTGATGATCAAATGAATGATCCTGAACACCTACCTACGTCACACATAACCCCACCGTGTCCTCGATCGGAGAAGGAACTCACGAAAGAGACAGTCACGGTTACGCACGCGGTTGGCATATTTTAGTTAAGTTAACTTCAAGTTATCTAGAACCAGAGTTAAACAAAGTTTCCACGTTGCCACATAACCGCGGGCACGGCTTTCTGAAAAGATTTAACCCTGCAGGGGTGCTCCAACTAGTCCATCACAAATTACCACAAGCCGCATAGAAATCCTCAATCACGAAGCTCGCGATCTCGTCGGATTCCCTAGTGGAAAACCTCAACTCTGAGATTACCCAAAGCATCACCGGAATCCCGATGTACAAGATATCTCGTCAAAGGTAAAACTAATCCAGCAAGGCCGCCTGACGTGTCGACAATCCCGATAGGAGTCGCGTACCTCGTTCTCAAGACACGACGGATGAGCGATGGTTACCACGCCAAACGCCGAGTTGCCCCGGGTAGCGTTAATAAGCTGCTCTGTTTTGGACCAACACTCATGGGGAGCACTGGCCCGGGGGTTGATTAAATTATTCTCGGGGCCCGGGAAGTCCCTATGCAATTTTATTAGGTGATTAGGCAAATGTAGTACCAATGTTGGGCCTTGCCAGACCAGCTTTAATCTAAAACGAATTATCAAGGGGGTCCCCATAACAACCTCGATCATGTTAGGAGCGCTCGTTTATGGAACATAACACCGGTAGCCGGAAACTAAGGGGGCAAAGGTGGAACAAAACACCAGGCTAGAAAGGCCGAGCCTTCCACCTTTTACCAAGTATATAGGTGCATTAAATTAAATAGCATTTAATATGGTGATATAACAAGGAACCCATGCTTTCACATGGAAGCATCTACACCTGCAACTAGCAACGCTATCAACAGGGTTAAGCAAGCAGTAACATAGCCAATCAGTGGTTTGCTAGGTTGAACAGGTTGAAGGTAATCATGGCATTGTTGAGATGCTGATATTTAACAGGTGGTAGGCAACGAGACATAAGCGATAGCATCGAAATAACTAGCATGGTAATGATAGTAATGGTAGCTGGGGAAATGATCATCTTGCCTGAGATCCCGCTTGAAAGAAGAATGCCTCCGTGAAGCAGACGAACCGACGTAGTCGAACGGTCCTCACATTCCGACACGCTGCGGAACTCTATCGAGACGAAGCAAACCGGAAACACAAATCAACACACGGAATTCACCACACGATGCAAGGCACATATGATGCATGAGCAGCTGAATACATGCAAGACACGGCATGACACTTCACACAATCAAACACTACACATTAAGTGAAGTTCAATATGCAACGGGTTGCATATTGACGAAACTCCACATAGGAACTATTTAGTTCACTCCCGGTTTTCTACACGGCAATATTAATGTTGTCAAACATGCAAGAGGTGAAGCGGAAAATAGAGTACTTATCTAGGCATTTTAAATGAGGTCGGAAATGACATATAGCATCTCCGAAATGACCCCACATGTTAAAACTTAATTCTTTCCAGATTTGTCCTAATCATATCTTAGGTTTGTTAAATGGAAATACAAAGTGGTTCACGTGATTCTACTCGTCGTTCTGCTCCATTTACATATATGGCACACCTCCAACGGAGCTACGGACACATAGTTACGACCTAAACCGTTTTCAACACGTCGACACGCAAACCGAAGCAAACAGCACACTAAACAGTTCTAATTATGCATGAGAGTTGGAAATTGTTAAACTACGCGAAATTCTAGTCAAGTTACATATTTAAATCACTCCGATCCGGTGCACGGTTAAGAAACTACGAGCGTTTGAAAAACAATGCTTTTTCTGAAGAAAAAAAATAAAGAAAAATTACACGCGCTAAAAAAAACCACTAGGCCGAATCTATGCAAAAGGCCCATGTACTTGGGTGTGTGGCTGTGCAAACAAATAAAATCACCCCGTAATTTGGCTCCACTAGGAGTCGAACCCAGGAACTGCTGGTTGCAATTCGACCGCACCAACCAGTCGGGCTACGAAGCGCTTGTGACAATAAACGGTTTTTGCTGCAGATAAGCTTTACCTTGTCGATGCCTGAACCTGAATCGGGATACAGAGATATTTCTTCTGTTCCCCTGGCTGAGAACGCAGGTTGCAGGGCGGCGGCGTGGCTTGCTGCCGGCGGCTCTCCGGCGCTGATCCTACGGGGGAGCGATGGGGCGACCAAGCAGCGGATCTGGGCGAGGGGATCCCATTCCCACCAACAGACGAGGCCCCGGGCAAGGTTGGGCATAGGGGAGGCATCGCTGAGCTCGGGACGCCATGGCTCCTTCTGCACAGAGAAAGAAAAACGAGGAAGAGAGAGATTTGAGAGAGGTACGATGTGAAACAGAAGGAGGAGGAGAGAGCGGAAGAGGAAGGAGAGGGAGCGAGGGGTCTGGCCTGGGACGCGGCGAGGAGTTCCTGCTGTAGGTGGTCACCGGTGTCGAGTGCTCCAGCGAGGGGGCATCCACCTCTGGGCACGAGGTGCAGGAGCTACCTCGGGGGGGGGGGGGGGGGGCTGGCTGCGGGGCGATGGCCAGCTGGTCGGGAGCGGGACTCCGACGGCTGCTGTGTACCCGATGGCTAGCTCGCGAGGTCGCCGACAGGGTCGCGCTGGAGGCCGGGGTAGCAGGGTGCAGCGGGAGCTGCTGCCGTTGGTCGCCGGCTCGGGCAGAGGAGCTTGCCTGCTCGCGCTAGGGGAGAAACAGAGGAGGTCGTGGGACTCGATCTCCTCGTGGTCGTCCATGGAACAGGGAGATGGATGCCTCGATCCATTCGGGATCGAGCAGGAGGCGAGAGACTGCGGGGATTGGTCGGGCACAGATACAAAGGAGGTGGGTGGCGGCGCGAGGAGGATTGGATGGGACAGACCGCTAGGTTCTAGGGTTGGATGCTTAAATAATTAAGTGGGCTAAGCTTAGGTCTATCTCAACCCTCTGATTTAGAGCGGATGGTCGAGATATCTAGGTTAGGGAGTCCAGTGGACAAACCGATGACTGTTTGCGGTCGAACGGGGTTGATCCGGACCCAACGGTCACGACCAACCGGTTCAGGCTTCGGGAGATTTTCGGACTAGGCTGCGCGTAAGGTCGGTGCACTGTGCAGAGGGGCTAGGCGGAGATGAGAGGGAAAATGGGCGGCCCGACAACGCGATTTGATACACCGACAAACGTCCGACGGTAGACCGAATACGGTGCCGCTACGGTTGACGGTTCGGGTACCAGACGGACTTCGATCGCGACGAAATTCAACAGGCGGCCTAGCTATATTAAAATAACACCGCACGTCAAATCTCAACCCGATCAGAGAAAGTTTAACATACACTTTTAAAACAGGGTTTCGACGGTGCCGCAGGCGCGTGCGAGTGCAGTCGGGCTCGGAACGGACAACGACGAGAACCGACGACTACTAACGAATGCAAGTTTTGAAAACTGACGGCAACGGAGATGCCGATGCAATGCTGATGATGCACATGATGCAATGATGATGCGACAAATATAAATAGACACACGACGAAAACGGAAAGAGAGGGGAATCTTCTAGAACGTCGGCATCGGGCTGTCACACCAAGACACTTACAGAAGCCGAGAGAGAGCGAAGAAGCGGCAGCAGGATGAGGAGAATGACAAGTTCAACCAGTTGCTTGCCAGGATTAACGAGCAACAAAAGCAGATTGATGAGCTTAGAGGAGTACCGCGCCAGGAAGATCCTGCACTTGATATTACCGGCGCCCCATCTAAGCGGAAAAGCAGCGTGGCTGAATCTGAGGCCCCGCCCGACGATGAACGAAGAATGATAGAGGGCGGTCCCGGCTACCCCATGGATGGAATCAAGGAGTCAACATCATGTGAACTCCATCAGAAATTCAAGAACATATCCATGAAGGTGGCCGTCGGACAAGCTTTACCTTCTGGCCCTGATGCACGCTGGCATGGCCGTGAGATTCCAGCTGGCTTTGCTAAAGTCGGGTTGGATGAAATCATGACGGGGTTTAATGATATGGAGCTCGACATAGCTGGACCCGAAGATGAGAGGACACTCGGAGAAGTACTGGGTGGAGTCATCCTATGGGACAAGAACTACATCAAGCTTCCAGGCTCGGCCCCAAGGACAACAGCGCCTCCGAGTCGTCGCAGGTCACCTACACCTCCATTACCTCCAAGCCCTCCACATGACCTCGGCCAGCACAACACGAGTCCATCTCGATCTCTGCCGCCGGACATGGGTCGTCCATCTCCGCCGCCGCCCGCACATGATACTAAGCAGAAGCGTGCCAGCAAGAGCGCAAACTGTCGCCCCTCCCAAAGGTACCTCATGCTAATCTTCCTATCAGACCTTATGATCGTACCCCCGAGGAAAACGCCAGGATAACAAAGGAACAGCATGAGGCGCAGATGAAAAAGAAGGAACCCGAGCCCCGCCCGGAATACACCGAGAAGCATATAGCATGGGCAAAAGACTTCATAACCCTTCCATCACAGTATGACTTACACCATAAGCCTGATGACTATACACGCACATCGCAGAAGGAAGTGAAAAAGAGCAGCTCACGTGCAAGTGCAAGTGGGAGCAAATCAAGTTCAACTACAAGCAAGAAAAAATCAGACGTTCCTCAGCTTGGACAACAGGCCAAACAATCTATCCCACCCCTCAAGGTGTTAACCGAGAATGTTCCCCCTCCGATGCAGGGGCAAGCTTTTGAAAGAGCAAAGGAGTTGGCGGTCGAATGTGGTATCGCGGTTGAAGATTTGTTGGCTTCCCTAGACGACAGGATAACCAAGGCTGTGATAGCCCCTAAGCCACAGTTTGTCATGGGAGAGCCTTTGGTCAGCAAAGATGATCTCCCAACAAATATGCGTTACTTGCATAAATGGTACTTAACTGAATCAAAGAATGGGAGAACGATGATCGTGCTGAGTGTCCCACGGGAGTACTACGGCCGCTCCGAAGAAATCCATATCGACTTTGATGAACTCTTCCAGATGTACAATGGCGACGCCCTCGACAAATCGCTTATGAGTTGCTATTGTCTGTAAGTTTTTCAATTCATTGTCTACATATAACTTGTTTAGTTATTTCAATTCATTGTCTATATATAACTTGTACTCTATTATGCAGAATGAAGATTCTGGAGTGTAAAAGTAAGAGCATCCTAAATATTGGGTTTATTGACCCAGATAAAATACATATAGCGACGCTAACTGACAAACCCAAGGAGATGGAGGAAAACCTTCTAAGGTTTCTAAGAGATCAAAATTTCTGTGACCACATACTTTTTCCATACAACTTCAGGTGAGGGTCTTTACTGTGTTGTGTCCATTCACTTATAAGTGTAATTGATAAGTTACTGACACACACACACACACACACACACACACACACACACACACACACACACATATATATATATATATATATATATATATATATATATATATATATATATATATATATATATATATATATATATATATATATATATACATGTGCAACTTTCATTGGATTCTGTTGGACATTCAAATTGATAAGGGAAGAGTTGATGCCTTCGACCCATTATCAAGACCCTTGGAACAGTTCCAAAGCCCGCAGGACATGCTCCAAGGGTAATTTTAATCATTCTTGCGCTCTATCGGTCTCTTTCGATGATTTTCTGATATATCAATTAATGAAAAACTTAGCAAATCATTATCCTTCTCGGGCGGGGTTTGGAAGCGGTTCAAGTGCGTGACTCCCGGTAACTTTCCTGAGAAGCTGACCTTTAGAGCGGCTCAGGTAAGTAGTAGTATGATATACTTCTATTAATTTTCAATACATTTTTGATGCTATATTATTATTTTGATTATATATATTCTATTCTCGTAAAGTGCGACCAGCAGCCACGAGGAACGCATCTATGCGGATACTATGTTTGCGAGACCATTCGCACGTTTACCTCTGAGTTCAAGGATCACAGATTCGACGTAAGCAATGAACATTCACACCTCTATTTTACCCGTCATTCTTTGTTATCATGATAGATATTCATATTCATCTCCTCTTCTTATATAGCACACGGCCATGAGGACGAAGGTCCTACCACAGCAACGCGTGATTGCTGTTGCAGAGGAGCTTGCGGGATTTCTGAGGACGGAAGTTATAGAAGACAAAGGACGATTTAGTGTAGCTAAGGGCTATTACTGATGTTCGTATTGGGTAACGTAGCATAAATTCAAAATTTTCGCATATTTCCAACAGTTCGTCCATGTAATCAAATACACGGGCTCTAGTCCCGATAATTCAGATCTCCATATAATTGTATATATATGATCGCTTGTAAGATAAGTTAATCTTATATATATATATATGCATAATTATTTCTATTTAAATTATACGAAAACTAATTCCCGAACACCAAACGAGGCATCACGTTAATCTCCCGAACACCTAAACCCTAAAACCCTAAAAACCAAAAATAATTTCATCCAAAAAAAACCCAAAAATAAGCAAAATCTGAAACTCTTTAGTCCCGGTCCGTGTAACGAACCGGGACTAAAGGGCCTGCCCCTGGGGCGCTACGAGGTGCCCACGTGGAGCACCTTTAGTCCCGGCTTGTAAGAGGGCCGAGACGAAAAGGTTAGGCCTTTAGTCCCGCCCCTTTAGTCCCGGTTGGTGAACCGGGACTAAAGCCCCTTACGGGCCGGGGCTATAGGCCCTGTCCCCACTAGTGTGTGTTCGATGTTGACCGAATTAGTTTAGAAATCCCAAACAAAGGTTTGGCTCCCTTGGGAGGGTCGTTGTAGATTTTCAGGCTCCTCCAACAAATTTTGGTACATGTCTGTATCCAGGCATGTTGTGCTTCAGCTTTTCCTTATATGAGTTGAGTGTTGGGTAATGTGACCCTTGTTTGTAATATCATACTATGTTCGCTCCTATGAGTCTTTCATAAATACTTTGAGTCATAGAGATGTGTTGTGATGCCATGTTGTATCTACACATACGGTGCATATTGTGCGTATGTTTCAAAATGCATTGTATATGTGGGATTCAATACCTAGTTGTGTGCCTTTAGTAACCCTCTTTGAAGGGTAATGCTTCTTTGTGCTTCCAGCGAGCCATGATAGTTTGCTACTACTCCAAACACATTGATTGACTGGCGTGTATCCTTCTTTGCTGCCGTGTCTGTACCTACGAGAAAATGTTACACGGTGTAATGGAGTTCATGTAGCCTCCTATGACCCGTCTACATGTAGTTAATGATAAAAATGTCTCACGGTGTAATGGAGTCTGTGTAGCTTGCTATGACTCGTCTACACATAGTTGATGACCGACACGTGCATTGCTGAGTTACATATGTCTTTTCCTGTACGCATGTGCCACTTCGATTTATAACTAGTGAGTTGATCCAGATTCTCTGATATATGATTGCTAGCGACATATTCATATACGTGAGCCAAAAGACGTAAACAGTCCCGGTCAAGGTAAGGTGACAACCATGGTTTTACCGTTCGTGAGGCCGCTAAGAGATATGATGTGTTACATGCTAGATTCGTATGGCTTAGGATCGGGGGTCCTAACACTAGCTAAGCTTAAAGCTACGGATGGCTTAAAGGCAACGCTAATCTTAAAGTACTAGACAAAGCGGCAATTCCTTTTTTTCATTTTTAATACTTCTTGGAAACAAATATGAACAAACTTTTTGAAAATGCAAAAAATGTTTTGAAATTGTAAAGAAGTTGAATATTCTTTTCTTAAATGTGAACAAATTTAAAAAAAGTAATTAAAAATACACACTGAATATTTTCTTAGCATATGGTGAACTTTATTCATAAAAGAACTGAACATATTTTTAAATATATGATAAAAAAATCAAATGCACGCCGAACAAAGTTTCTAAACACGATGAACATGTATTTACACATGGAACATTGTTCTTCAGTATGGTGGACTATTCTTAACATGAACATTTTTTTCTTCATTATGGCATACACGAAAACAGCGAAAATTTTATCAAAAAAGAAATGATAGTGCAAAATTATCGAAGCATGTAACTCACACTGCTGATCGCTCGTCGCTAGACACATGAGCTGATAAGCTTCAATGTCTAACTGCAAAAACGCACATCACTAGAACCATCCCTTAGAGATCGGGTTAATGTAGCAAACCGGTCTTTTAAAAAAAACTCCTTTTTACTTTTTCATTTCTTTTTCTTTTTCTTGTTTCCCTTTTTCATTTTTCTTTCATTTTAAAAAATGTTCGTCCTTATAAAAATTTGTCCAAAATTCCAATATGTTCGCCTTTTTAAATTTTATTCATAAAATACTAATATTTTCATTACAAAAGATTGTATAGAAATTGTCTAGATATCTAAACGCGAACATTTTTAAAAATAGCATACAAGATTTTAAAAATGAATCTTTTTTTGACAAAGATTAACAAATTTGGAGTTAAAAAACAAAAAATATGAACAAAACTTAAAACCATTTTTTAACTCCATGACTATTTTTTGTATCTGCATAGAAAAAAACACCATGTTCACATAGGGTTCGTGATAGGCCAGAAGGCTATGTCTGAAAGTAGATTATGTTTCAATATCCTTTAAATGTCCATTTATCTGGTGGCTTGTATGACGATTTTAAGGTACCATACCAAGTTTTTCGGTTCTCAACAAATTTTGCATTTTCTGGAGTTCCTTAAAAAAGGCTGATAAATAACCAAACGTGTCGTAATGCAAACAGTGTCGGAAGTTGTTCAACCATGCATGGATGCCGCCTATCTCCAAGAAAATCTGTTACAAGAAGTTGATGCCATTTACCGTAGTCCAAAAAAACACCAGTTGAGATGAGTGCATTAGTCTAGGCGAGACGGGTGTATCCGTGAGCATGCAATTTTTCCTAATTTGAATGCTCCGGTTAATTGCAATCTCCATCATTATCAATCAATATGAACATAATCTTATATCCTAGCCATTTCTTCAAAATTTTGAACAATTTTTGAATTTTTAAATGTGTATGAAAATTTTATAGTCTTAACACTTTTTTCAAAGTTATTAACAAACTCTCAATAATGATCGTGGTACTAATTGCAAACCACATATTGTTTTAATAAAATATCAAATTTTATCAATCACAAACATTTGTCAATTTTTCAAACATTGTTTTAAAGCAGGAACAATTTTAAAATTCCTGACCATTTTAGAAATTTGTAAACAATATTTAAAAAAAATAGTATTCCAAACAGTATTTCAAATTTGAAACATGTTTCAACAAAGACAATAAAGTTCAAAAAGGAGAAAAATGAATAGACTAATAAATGGAATTGTTGTTGTAGCGAGTGGAGCTAACGACACAACCAGCCAAGCCCATGCCAAGTAGCGAGGTGGGCTTGCTCTGGGCAAGCCACATGGGTTGAGCCGGATTTGAAAAATGTTCATTGCTTTTTAAAAATCTCAATTATATTTTTAAATACCACCACTTTTTGAAAAAGTACACCGTTTTTAATAAAAATATTCAGGAATCCAAAAAAAGCTTATCGAATATTGACAATTGGTCACTGATTTTAAAAAGTGGATGGATTTTGATAAAAAAAATATTGATGCAAACTGGAAAGAAAATATGAATTTTGAAAAATAATCAGAATAACTGAAATAGTTCAAGAACTTGAAGAAAATTTTTCGAACTAAGAAAAGAAAAAGAAAAAGAAGGAAAAAACGTAAAAAAACTGCCAAATAGAACAAAAAAACCAGAAAAGAAAACCATATACGTTACATTTGTCACAAAGGATACACAGTGATAGAAAACCATACGCGTTGTATTTTCCACAAAGAAAACGGATCGGAAGAAAAATTCTATGAGACCAGGTCTCATACCGAGGCGATGAGATCCATCCGGATGGATGCCTCGTGACCACCTCAATCTCAGACCATGAATCCCATCAGCATGACATTTTAATCCCATCTATTCATTTCCGTGTATGTATGGTAGGGAACTACCCGATCGATATAATTAGGGTTCACTCCTCCACGCCCCAACGACCTGGTTACCTGCGGCCACACGACACCATGCTAAGTTTTCTCGTCCATCACCGCGCCGAACGACTTCGTCGCTGGCGGCCAGCCAAACTACTCGACCATGTTGAGCGCACGTCTGTTGTTGTTGGCCGTGCGGACTCCTCTTCGATGGCTGCCGTGCAGGCCCGGTCCTGGGGCAGGGTGAGCGGGGCGGCCGCCCCGGGCCCCCCAGAACCAACGGGGCCCTCCCAGGCCTGTGCATGTACACACTTAATTCTAAAGACCCATGCATAAAATAAAAATAAAACGAGGCCCGGGCTCACGTTGGCTTGTATCGTATAAAGAGATGATGTAGGGGACATATCAGGAGGAACGCGGCACCTTAATTGGATTTCGCATGGAATCTAGGATGTCAGCGCCGCCAGCTAGTACGTACGTATGCATGTTCCTCTTTCTTCCTCCGAACGAGGCAGCAACCTTCGCGTTTCTGATTCTAGATTTGTCTGAATACTCGTCTGATTGTTTCTCCTCTCTAGTCTCTAGTTTTCCAATCAGGTCGTTAGCTCTGCCGTCCAGGTGATGATAAACGCCGTCCAAGGAGAGGCCAGAGGAGAGGAGGTATCTCCTAGCAGAATTTGTCATAATATTTGATGAAGATTTTTGATTGATCTAATATTTTCATAGCTCTGTGCTAATTTACAAAACTAACTTTCCTTCCAATTTAGTACTTGCATGCCATCTCTAGTAAGTATGCATCGAGCAGAAATTGTTGTATGAGATTGATACTTACTATCATTAGTAATTTTGCATCTTGAAATGTTAGAAGAAAATTTTAAGGTCACATCTATACATTACTTGATATGCATAATGACTTCGAATGAATAATTTTTTTGGCCTAAAAATTGTATCTAATATATAATGATTATTATTTAGACCTTTATACTAAAGGCCTCAAATTATAGTTTCGTCCTGGGACCAAAAATTCCATGACCGGCCCTGCTGCCGTGAGCCAAGACGGCATCGCAGCCAGCGCAATCAGCTCCTCTTCATCGGGCGTCATGCGCCAAGACACGTTGCCCGTGGCGGAACGACGCCGGCGAACTGCATGGCACTCGACGTGGTCAGGATGGGTGAAGTACATGTACTCCCTCCGTTTCGAAATATAAGACCTTTTAGAAATTTGACTATAGACTACTCCTTCCGTTTCTAAATATAAGTCTTTTTAGAGGTTTTACTATTAGACTACATACGGATGTATATAGACATACTTTAGATCATACATTCAATCATTTTGTTTCGTATGTAGACCCCTAGTGAAATCGCTTAAAAGACTTATATTTAGGAACGGAGGGAGTACATACAGAGTAAAATGAGTGAATTTACAATCTAAAATATGACTACATACATCTGTATATAGTATATAGTGAAATCTCTACAAGGTCTTATATTTAGGAACGGAGGAAGTATTATATAAGCAACAGAATATTCACGTGCATGTGGTCTAGTTTAGTTGACCGATTCTAGTAATCCACTACACATGTATAAGCAACTTGAAAGTACTTACGCTAATGATGAATATTTTCTGAGTCTATGTCCACGAATCCCAACGTTCACGGCAATGAGACATATATTCAGCCTGAAATAACTGTACAAACTCCATCTCAAGGTAACGAGTAAGTTGTCAAAAACTACCACATTTCGCGCAACCACTAGTAAAAAAAGGCCTTTTGTCCCGGTTCGAAAAGGCCTTCTGTCCTGGTTTTGGAACCGGGACAAAAAGGTCGTTACTAATGTCCTTGGCCTTTAGTCCCGGTTCTTACACGATCCGAGACAGATGGGCCTCCACGTGGCCGGTGCGGTGAGCCCAGGCAGGAGGCCCTTTGGTCCCGGTTGGTGGCATCAACCGGGACCAATAGGCATCCACGCGTCAGCATTTCAGGTGCTGGGTTTTTTGTTTTTTTGAAGGAGGGGGGGGGGGGGTTAATTTAGGGGTTTCATATATTGTGTTAGCTAGCTAATTAATAGAGAGAAGTGTCCTTTCTTATCTCTGTGTTTGGTCGACGCTACGTACTATACGTATAGAGAGGACTAGGCACGCTAACTAGTAAGCAAATGAAGGAAACAGAAGATCGTCATGAACATATGCATACAGAGAGAAGTGATATCGACCACCTCTCCTTCTCTGAGAGATTGGTCGAACAACAAGTTCTCCTATATCTATCCGATGCTACTGGCTACATATATACAATATAATTATCTCTTACAATATAGTCTCCTAATTAAAGTCCAACTGATTAGGGTTCACATGGTATTCTCCGTCTTTAGCGATCACGTGGTCAAGAAAGAATACCGCCAATTCCTCTTGAATTCCTCGTATACGATCTGCTGGTAGGAGTTAATCCCGCATCCGAAATATCTAATTTGAAGAAGGGGGTCAATACATATATATGAGTGAATGAAACTGAACACAAATGATGGTAATAAAATAAAATTGTGAATATTATTATTTACGCACTTCATATTGTTTGTGAGAGTAGCCCCGCTCACAGGTCGTGTGGCGGATGGACTCGCAAATGTAGTATCCACAGTAATCATTCCCTGGTTCCTGCCACAACCACTTTACAAGAAATAGAGGTCAATCAAACTGATAGTTAGCAAGCATGCTAAATGGTATTGATGAAACTAGCGCTTGAATCACTAGGAGATGCGTGGAACATGCTACTATAGTACTTATTTTCGGGTATCTAAATTGCAGCTTCTTCGGTAGTCCCGGAGTTTTTGAGGTGAATTTTTTGCAAACCCTGCCAGACAAAGAAAACAATTACTTGATATCACGAAATGAACAAAGTTGCCGATATGGTGCGATAATGATCGATTTAACTTACTTCTGTAGACTTTCAGTCATGTCCACATACTCCTTGGGATCTTTTCGTCTCGAGTCTAAGACGGTTACTATTCCCTGCTCAAGCTTAATCTCGAGGAGAATATAGTGAAAGCTGCGGACGCATGCATAACTCATCAATTACATTACTATAACCTTGACTAATAAGGGAACCCGAATATGCACAAGATAGTAACACTCACTGGAATTCGTAAGGGAAGAGTATTATAGCTTTGTTTTGATTCAATACAAACGATTGTAGCAGGTTGGCCTCGGTATCTTCGGCCTGACATCTCTTCTGTTGCTTCGTCTCGGGGGTGCTCCATAGTTTCTGCAAATATTTACAACATGACAATTATTATTCAAACATGAGAGATGGATATATTAGTGGCAAACGTAGAACTAGCTAGCTAATCACAATAAGGAATCATATTAGTGGCCTCGACGCTGCTTCTCTAGGGTTTGGGGTGGCCTCGACAACGCTTCAATGGTTTGGGGTGGCCTCGACAACGCTTCAAGGGTTTGGGGTGGCCTCGACGACAACACTCTTTTAACTTGGTAAATTTGGGTGGCCTCGAGAGAGTTTGTCGGGTAGGGGCGCGGCGGGAGGGGGTAGGAGACCAACATCGTTTTTCTCGGGTTTGGGTGTCCTCGAGAGTTTTGGTCGAGCGAGAGGGCCAGGGGGGCTCCCGTGGTATAAGTTATCACGGTCGAGAGGGGGTATATATATCGACCGCCCCTCATGTCGAAGTTATCCAGGAGGGGGTTATATCGACAACGACGACATACATACATGGGAAAACAGTGTTATCGGGGAGGGGGTATATCGACCCCCCCTCGTGTTGAAGTTATCGGGAGGGGGTATATCGACAACGACATACCGGATAAAAAATAAGAAGACAAAATAAAAAATAAAAAAGGAGAAGAAGAAAGGAATAAAAGAGAAGCGATCGAAGATAAAAAAGAAGAAAAAAAGGAGAAAGAAGAAAGGAATAGAGAAGAAGAAGAAAAAAAAGAGAATATTTTTTTTTCTTCTTCTTCTCTATTCCTTTCTTCTTCTCCTCTTCTTTTTCTTATTTTTTCCTCTTCCTATTTATTTCTCCTCTTCTTCCTCTCCTCTTCTTCTCCTTTCTTCCTCTTCTTATTTTCCTTTTTCCTCTCATTCTTTTTCTTCTTCTTCGTTATCTTCCTAGCGGATAACTTCTATGTGAATATGCGATATAACTGTTGGAAATATGCCGTAGAGGCAATAATAAAATGGTTATTATCATATTTCCTTGTTCATGATAATCGTCTATTGTTCATGCTATAATTGTATTAACAGAAAACAGTAATACATGTGTGAATAAATAGATCACAATGTGTCCCTAGCAAGCCTCTAGTTGGCTAGCTCGTTAGTCAATAGATGATCATGGTTTCCTGATCATGGGCATTAGATGTCATTGATAACGGGATCACATCATTGGGAGAATGATGTGATGGACAAGACCCAATCCTAAGCATAACACTAGATCGTATTGTTCGTATGCTAAATCTTTTCTAATGTCAAGTATCTTTTCCTTCGACCGTGAGATTGTGCAACTCCCGGATACCGTAGGAGTGCTTTGGGTGTATCAAACGTCACAACGTAACTGGGTGACTATAAAGGTGCACTACGGGTACCTCCGAAAGTGTCTGTTGGGTTGGTACGAATCGAGATCGGGATTTGTCACTCCGTGTGACGGTGAGGTATCTGTGGGCCCACTCGGTAGAACATCATCATGAGCTCAATGTGACTAAGGAGTTAGTCACACGATGACGTGCTACGAAACGAGTAAAGAGACTTACCGGTAACGAGATTGAACAAGGTATAGGTATACCGACGATCGAATCTCGGGCAAGTTCTATACCGACAAACAAAGGGAATTGCATACGGGATTGATTGAATCCTTGACATCATGGTTCATCCGATGAGATCATCGTGGAGCAAGTGGGAGACACCATGGGTATCCAGATCCCGATGATGGTTATTGGCCGGAGAGGTGTTTCGGTCATGTCTACCTGTCTCCCGAACCCGTAAGGTCTACACACTTTAGGTTCGATGACGCTAGGGTTATAGGGAATTGTTATACGAGGTTACCGAGAGTTGTTCGGAGTCTCAGATGAGATCCCGGACGTCACGAGGATCTTCGAAATGGTCCGGAGGTAAAGATTGATATATAGGATGGATGGATTTGGACATCGGAAATGCTTCGGTCGTCACCGGTAATGTATCGGGACCACGGGAAATGGCCCCGGGGGTCCACCGGGAGGGGCCACCAGCCCCAAGAGGTAGAATGGGCCAAAAGAGGGAGGGCAATCAGCCCAAAGTGGGCTGGTGTGCCTCCCACAAGGAGGCCCTAGGCGCAGGAGGTGGAGAGGGGGGAACCCTAGGCGCTGGTGGGCCTAAGGCCCACCTAGGGGTGCGCCACCCCCTCCCCCTGCCCTGGCCGCCGCACCTCCCATCTGGGGGGCTGCCGCACCACCTAGGGTGGGAACCCTAGGGGTGGCACCCCCCTCCCCTCCTCCTATATATAGTGGGGGTTTTGGGGCTGTTTTGCACGCAGTTTTCCCTCTCCCTCGGCGCAGCCCTGCCCCCCTTCTTCCTCCTCTCCCACGATGCTTGGCGAAGCCCTGACGTGAGACCCCGTCTCTCCATCAACACCACGCCGTCGTGCTGCCGGAGATCTTTCCCAACCTCTCCCTCCTCCTTGCTGGATCAAGGTGCGGGAGACGTCACCGGGTTGCACGTGTGTTGAACGCGGAGGTGCCGTGGTTCGACACTAGATTGGAATCACACCGCAATGTGAATCGCCGCGAGTATGACTCCATCAACCGCGTTCTAGCAAGGCTTCCTCTTAGAGATCTTCAAAGGTCTGAAGATGCACTCACCCCTCTCTCGTTGCTGGTCTCTCCATAGGAAGATCTAAATAGGTGTAGGATTTTTTTTGAATTTATGCTACGTTACCCAACAGTGGCATCCGAGCCAGGTTTTCTATGCGTAGATTCTATGCACGAGTAGAACACAAAAGGTTGTGGGCGATGATTTGTCAATTGTTTGCCGCTACTAGTCTTATTCTTTTCCGGCGGTATTGTGGGATGAAGCGGCCCGGACCGACCTTACACGTACGCTTACGTGAGACTGGTTCCACCGACAGACATGCACACCGTGCATAAAGGTGGCTAGCGGGTGTCTGTCTCTCCTACTCTAGTCGGATTGGATTTGATGAAAAGGGTCCTTATGAAGGGTAAATAGCTTTGGCATATCATCGTTGTGGCTGTCACGTAGGTAAGAAAGCGTTCTTGCTAGAAACCCAAATAAGCCACGTAAGACTTGCAACAACAATTAGAGGACGTCTAACTTGTTTTTGCAGGGTTTGACATGTGATGTGATATGGCCAAAGTTGTGATGTTGCATGTATGATGTATGAGATGATCATGTTATTGTAATAGGTTTCACGACTTGCATGTCGATGAGTATGACAACCGACAGGAGCCATAGGAGTTGTCTTAATTTATTGTATGAGATGCAACGCCATGTGCTTACTACTTTTACTTCATTGCTAACGGTTAGCTATAGTAGTAGTGATAGTAGTAGTTGGCGACAACCGACAGGAGCCATAGGAGTTGTCTTAATTTATTGTATGAGATGCAACGCCATGTGCTTACTACTTTTACTTCATTGCTAACGGTTAGCTATAGTAGTAGTGATAGTAGTAGTTGGCACGACGACTTCACGGAGACATGATGATGGAGATCATGGTGTCACACCGGTGACAATGATGATCATGCGATGCCTGAAGATGGAGATCGAAAGAGCAAAGATGATAATGGCCATATCATGTCACTATATGATTGCATTGTGATGTTTATCATGTTTTTCATCTTATTTCTTAGAACGACGGTAGCATAATAAGATGATCCCTCTCAAAATTTTGAGAACGTATTCCCCTAAGTGTGCACCGTTGCGAAGGATCGTTGTCTCGAAGCACCACGTGATGATCGGGTGTGATAGATTCTAACGTTCGCATACAACGGGTGTAACCCAGATTTACACACGCGAAACACTTAGGTTGACTCGACGAGCTTAGCATGTACAGACATGACCTCGAATACAAGAGACCGAAAGGTCGAACATGAGTCGTATGGTTGAATACGATCAGCATGAAGTTGCTCACCATGGTGACTGGTCCATCTCACGTGATGATCGGACACGGGTTAGTCAACATGGATCATGTATCACTTAGATGACTAGAGGGATGTCGATTTAAGTGGGAGTTCTTGCTTAATTTGATTAAATGAACTTAATTGTCATAAACTTAGTCTAAAAGTTGTCTTTATAAATATTGTAGATGGCCAACGTCAACCTCAATTTCAACGCATTCCTAGAGAAAAACAAGCTGAAAGATGATGGTAGCAACTATGCGGACTGGGTTCGCAACTTGAAGCTCATCCTTGAAGCAGCTAAAAAGGCTTATGTCCTTGATGCGCCGCTAGGTGACCCTCCCGCTCCCGCAGTAGCCCAGGGCATTCTGAACGTCTGGCAAACGCGGAGTGATGACTACTCTCTGGTTAGGTGTGGCATGTTATACAGTTTAGAAACGGGGCTCCAAAGGCGTTTTGAGCAACACAGTGCATATGAGATGTTCCAAGAGTTGGAACTGGTTTTTGAAGCTCATGCCCGTGTCGAGAGATATGAAGTCTCCGACAAGTTCTTTAGCTGTAAGATGGAGGAGAACAGTTCTGTTAGTGAGCACATACTCAAAATGTCTGGGTTACACGGTCGTCTGACTTCACTTGGAGTCAAACTTGCGGATGATGCTATAATTGACAGAATCCTCCAGTCTCTCCCACCAAGCTACAAAGGTTTTGTGCTGAACTACAACATGCAAGGGATGGATAAGACCATTCCCGAGTTGTACTCAATGCTCAAGTCTGCAGAAGTAGAAATCAAAAAAGAGCATCAAGTGTTGATGGTCAACAAGACCACTAGTTTCAAGAAGGGCAAGGGTAAGAAGAACTTCAAGAAAGACGGCAAAGCCGTTGCCGCGCCCGGTAAGCCAGATACCAGGAAGAAGAAAAAGAATGGACCCAAGCCTGAGACTGAGTGCTTCTATTGCAAGGGAAAAGATCACTGGAAGCGGAACTGCCCCAAATACTTAGCGGACAAGAAGGCCGGCAACGTTAAAGGTATATGTGATATACATGTTATTGATGTGTACCTTACCAGCGCTCGTAGTAGCTCCTGGGTATTTGATACCAGTGCTGTTGCTCACATTTGCAACTCAAAGCAGGAACTGCGGAATAAGCGGAGACTGGCCAAGGACGAGGTGACGATGCGCGTCGGGAATGGCTCCAAGGTCGATGTGATCGCCGTCGGCACGCTACCTCTACATCTACCGTCAGGATTAGTTTTAAACCTTAATAATTGTTATTTAGTACCAGCTTTGAGCATGAATATTGTATCAGGGTCTTGCTTAATGCGAGACGGCTACTCATTTAAGTGAGTGAATAATGGTTGTTCTATTTATATGAGTGATATGTTTTATGGTCATGCTCCGCTGGTGAATAGTTTATTCTTGATGAATCTCGATCGTGATGTTACGCATATTCATAGTGTGAGTACCAAAAGATGTAAAGTTGATAATGATAGTCCCACATACTTGTGGCACTGCCGCCTTGGTCATATCGGTGTTAAGCGCATGAAGAAGCTCCATACTGATGGATTATTAGAGTCTCTTGACTTTGAATCATTTGACACATGCGGACCATGCCTCATGGGAAAGATGACTAGGACTCCATTCTCAGGAATAATGGAGAGAGCAACCGACTTATTGGAAATAATACATACTGATGTGTGTGGTCCGATGAACGTTGAAGCTCGCGGTGGCTACCGTTATGTTCTCACTCTCACCGATGATTTGAGTAGGTATGGGTATATCTACTTGATGAAGCACAAATCTGAGACGTTTGAAAAGTTCAAGTAATTTCAGAGTGAGGTTGAGAATCAACGTGACAGAAAAATTAAGTGTCTACGATCTGATCGTGGAGGAGAATATTCGAGTCACAAGTTTGGCACACACCTAAGGAAGTGTGGAATCGTTTCACAACTGACTCCGCCTGGCACACCGCAACGCAATGGAGTGTCGGAACGTCGTAATCGCACTTTATTAGATATGGTACGATCTACGATGTCTCTTACCGACTTACCGCTATCATTTTGGGGATACACATTAGAAACTGCAGCATTCACTTTAAATAGGGCACCATCTAAATCCATTGAGACGACACCGTATGAACTATGGTTTGGCAAGAAACCTAAGTTGTCGTTTCTTAAAGTTTGTGGCTGCGATGCTTATGTGAAGAAACTTCAACCAAAAAAGCTCGAACCCAAAGCGGAGAAATGCACATTCATAGGATACCCTAAGGAAACTATTGGGTATACCTTCTATCTTATATCCGAAGGTAAAACCTTTGTTGCCAAGAACAGATCCTTTCTAGAGAAAGAGTTTCTCTCGAAAGAAGTAAGTGGGAGGAAAGTAGAACTTGATGAGGTAATTACATCCTCTCTCGAACAGGAAAGTAGAGCAGCGCGGGAAATTGTTCATGTGGCGCCTGCACCAGCTGAAGAGGAAGTTAATGATAATGATCATGAAGCTTCGGATCAAGTTACTACTGAACCGCGAAGGTCCACAAGGGTACGCACCACATCAGAGTGGTACGGCAACCCTGAGATGGAAATCATGTTGTTGGACAACTGTGAACCTTCGAACTATGAAGAAGCAATGGCGGGCCCGGATTCCAACAAATGGCTTGAAGCTATGAAATCCGAGATAGGATCCATTAATGAGAACAAAGTATAGACTTTGGTGGACTTGCCCGATGACCGCGAGCCACAGAAAATAAATGGATCTTCAAGAAAAAGACTCATGCAAACGGTAATGTAACCGTTTATAAAGCTCGACTTGCGCAAAGGGTTTTCGACAAATTCAAGGAATTGACTACGAAGAGACATTCTCTCCCGTAGCGAAGCTAAAATCAGTCTGAATGATGTTAGCAATTGCTGCCTTTTATGATTATGAAATTCGGCAAATGGACGTCAAAACAACGTTCCTTAACGGGAACGTTAAGGAAGAGTTGTATATGATGCAACCAGAAGGTTTTGTCGACCCTAAGAGTGCTAACAAAGTGTGCAAGCTCCAGTGCTCCATCTATGGGCTGGTGCAGGCATCTCGGAGTTGGAACATTCACTTTAATGAGGTGATTAAAGCGTTTGGGTTCATACAGGTTTATGGAGAAGCCTGTTTGTACAAGAAAGTGAGTGGGAGCTCTGTAGCTTTCCTCATACTGTATGTGGATGACATATTATTGATGGGGAATAATATAGAGATGTTGGAGAGCATAAAGGCCTATTTGAACAAGAGTTTTTCAATGAAGGACCTTGGAGAAGCTACATACATATTAGGCATCATGATCTATAGAGATAGATCGAGGCGCCTCATAGGCCTTTCACAAAGTACATACCTTGACAAGATATTGAAGAAGTTCAATATGGAAAACTCAAAGAAAGGGTTCTTGCGAGTTTTGCAAGGTATGAGATTGAGTAAGACTCAGTCACCGACCGTGGCAGTAGATAGAGAGAAGATGAGTACTGTCCCCTACGCTTCAGCCGTAGGCTCTCTAATGTATGCCATGTTGTGTACCAGACCTGATATAAACCTTGCCATAAGTTTGGTAGGGAGGTACCAAAGTGATCCCAGTATGGAACACTGGACATCGGTCAAGAATATCCTTAAGTACCTGAAGAGGACTAAGGAAATGTTTCTCATTTATGGAGGTGGCGAAGAGCTCGTCGTAAAGGGTTACGTCGACGCTAGCTTTGACACAGATCCGGATGACTCTAAGTCACAAACCGGATACGTATATGTTTTGAATGGTGGGGCAGTGAGCTGGTGCAGCAGCAAGCAAGAAGTCGTGGCAGCATCTACATGTGAAGCGGAGTACATAGCTACTTGAGAAGCAGCTCATGAAGGAATTTGGATGAAGGAGCTCATCACCAACCTTGGAGTGGTTCCAAGCGCGTTGGGTCCAATGACACTCTTGTGTGATAACACTGGGGCCATTGCCATAGCCAAGGAGCCCAGGTTTCACCAGAAGACGAAGCACATCAAACGCCTCTACAACTCTATCCAGGAACATGTCCAGAGTGGAGTAATAGAGATTTGTAAAGTACATACGGATCTGAATGTTGCAGACCCGTTGACTAAACCTCTTCCACGAGCAAAACATGATCAACACCATAATGCTATGGGCGTTCGATACATCACAATGTAACTAGATTATTGACTCTAGTGCAAGTGGGAGACTGTTGGAAATATGCCCTAGAGGCAATAATAAAATGGTTATTATCATATTTCCTTGTTCATGATAATCGTCTATTGTTCATGCTATAATAGTATTAATTAGAACAGTAATACATGTGTGAATAAATAGATCGCAATGTGTCCCTAGCAAGCCTCTAGTTGGCTAGCTCGTTAGTCAATAGATGATCATGGTTTCCTGGTCATGGGCATTAAATGTCATTGATAACGGGATCACATCATTGGGAGAATGATGTGATGGACAAGACCCAATCCTAAGCATAGCACTAGATCGTATTGTTCGTATGCTAAAGCTTTTCTAATGTCAAGTGTATTTTCCTTTGACCGTGAGATTGTGCAACTCCCAGATACCGTAGCAGTGCTTTGGTTGTATCAAACATCACAACATAACTGGGTGACTATAAAAGTGCATTATGGGTACCTCTGAAAGTGTCAGTTGGGTTGGTACGAATCGAGATCGGGATTTGTCACTCCGCGTGACGGAGAGGTATCTCTGGGCCCACTCGGTAGAACATCATCATGAGCTCAATGTGACTAAGGAGTTAGTCACACGATGACGTGCTACGAAACGAGTAAAGAGACTTACCGGTAACGAGATTGAACAAGGTATAGGTATACCGACGATCGAATCTCGGGCAAGTTCTATACCGACAAACAAAGGGAATTGTATACGGTATTGATTGAATCCTTGAAATCGTGGTTCATCCGATGAGATCATCATGGAGCAAGTGGGAGCCACCATGGGTATCCAGACCCCGCTGATGGTTATTGGCCGGAGAGGTGTCTCGGTCATGTCTACCTGTCTCCCGAACCCGTAGGGTCTACACACTTAAGGTTCGATGACACTAGGGTTATAGGGAATTGTTATACGAGGTTACCTAAAGTTGTTCGGAGTCCCAGATGAGATCTCGGACGTCACGAGGAGCTCCGGAATGGTCCGGAGGTAAAGATTGATATATAGGATGGATGGTTTTGGACACCGGAAATGTTTCGGGCGTCACCACTAATTTACCGGGACCACCAGAAATGGCCCCGGGGGGTCCACCGGGAGGGGCCACCAGCCCCAAGAGGTAGCATGGGCCAAAAGAGGGAGGGAAACCAGCCCAAAGTGGGCTGGTGCACCTCCCACAAGGAGGCCCAAGGCGCAGTAGGTGGAGAGGGGGAACCCTAGGTACTGGTGGGCCTAAGGCTCACCTAGGGGTGCGCCACCCCCTCCCCCTGCCCTGGCCGCCACACCTCCCATCTGGGGGGAGGCCGCACCACCTAGGGTGGGAACCCTAGGGGTGGCACCCCCCTCCCGTCCTCCTATATATAGTGGGGGTTTTGGGGCTGTTTTGCACGCAGTTTTCCCTCTCCCTCGGCGTAGCCCTGCCCCCCTTCTTCGTCCTCTCCCACGGTGCTTGGCGAAGCCCTGCCGGGATACCTCGTCTCTCCATCGACACCACGCCGTCGTGCTGCCGGAGATCTTCCCCAACCTCTCCCTCCTCCTTGCTGGATCAAGGTGCGGGAGACGTCACCGGGCTGCACGTGTGTTGAACGCGGAGGTGTCGTGGTTCAGCACTAGATTGGAATCACACCGCGATCTGAATCGCCGCGAGTACGACTCCATCAACCGCGTTCTAGAAACGCTTCCGCTTAGCAATCTTCAAAGGTATGAAGATGCACTCACCACTCTCTTGTTGCTGGTCTCTCCATAGGAAGATCTGAATATGCATAGGAATTTTTTTGACTTTATGCTACGTTACCCAACAATAACCCCCTCCCGGATAACTTCGACATGAGGGCCTTGGGAGCTATGCGGAGGAGGGAGCGGCGATGGCGTGGTGGATCGGGGGGGGGGGGGTCGCCTGGTGCATCACCAGAGCCATCAAAAATACGTTGTCTATTTATGGTGTCACAATCCCCACGTGGTGGGATTAGCCACAAGCACTGCGTCGATAGATAGAGATGGCGTAGCTGCATCATGAGGTTATTGTGTGAGTGATTGAGTCATGCAGTAGAAACATACTTTTATCAAGCATTTACACTTTCTATGTTATATCTTATCTCGCATTCTAGATTTTTGAAGTGTCTTTATTATGACTTTGCAAGAGGCTCTATACTCTACGCCAACTTGGACCGTCATTTCACTTTTTCATGATCTTGTCCTCGTTTATTTGGTTGCCTTATATTGATCGGCCTACTAACCATTATAGAATTAAAAAGATGTGTTTCATCAGCACCTTGAAGCACTCGGTACACATTCAATTTGATGAATATGAATTAAACATGTAGATGTGAATATGCAACCAATGAATTTTTTGGTAAGTACAAAACATACACATGACAACAACAACATTTAAGTGAAGTCAAGTTTTCTAGAGAAAGCCTTCAACATAGTCGTAGTTACATACAATGACGGAAGCTGGTCAAATTTAGTTACCAACATATACTATTGTATTACATAATTATTTATTTCTCTAGAAATGCATACTTATAGAAGCAGAATAGGTCAACATCGTATTTGAAGATTTTACATATAGTAATATTTCCCTTTCTCCTAAGACACAACAGTTCCTCACTGAAACTAAAGAAGAAGAATCAAGAATCCTAATGGACAAAAGTTGTCCCATGATAAAACAAATAGTAAGCACAAGATTAATGGTTGACACTTCTGACCGAACTTCAGGTGTCTGAAACCAATCGCATGAATGTGTGACATGGTTGGCCGAATTCGATATTGTCGCCACTTATCCTTTATATTTTTCTAGCTCAACAAAGATCTTGCGTACAACTAATATACAAAAAAATGCATATAAAGTAGACGACCATGAAGTAGAAATGGTTGTACGTGCGTTATCAAACATTTAAAGATATATCTAATTGTAGAAGCTTGATATAACTCACCAACGTGTAGATTATATAATAAACATGATCATAGAAGTGACCTTAACTCGAGTGATTTGGCGAAGAAATGGATATATATGATCTCGGATGCTAAATCTATATTGGAAATGTGTGGTCACTAAGGCCTACCAACATCAAGAAATTAAGTTATGTGACAAAGTTTGAACCATTGAGTAATGTGCCATAAGTTCTCTTCTTTGTACAAATAGAAATATGATTTAGAAATTCAATTGACAACAAACACTATATATAGAAGTTTGTGTTACATAATTTTATTTCGGATGAACTAACTATGATAAATGCCTAAATCTAAGAATATATCACCAAATTCTCCCATAAATTAAAGAAGTAGAATCAAGAATCAGAATTGTTTGAAGTTGGTCCGTGACAAAACAAAGAGTAAGCACCATATTAATGTTTGATGCTTCAGATCAAACTTGGTCAAATTCGATATATAGTCACCTATCCTTTTTTTATCTGAACAAAACATCTTGCGCATAACTAATATACAAAAAAAGATAAGTACAACATCCAATAGCTTTCGATTACCCTCCAGATACACAACATGAGCATCATTTCAAGAACAAACACCATTTTATCAGCTAATACAACCAAAGATTCAAAGACATTTTCATCCCAATCATAATGAATCACTAGGGGAGAGCTACTTCACATCATGGGGGCACCTGAGCGTGGGGGTGCACGACACCGACGAGGGGAGAGGTGTTGGAATTATGCCCTAGAGGCAATGATAAATAAGTTATTATTATAATTCCTGTATCAAGATAATCGTTTATTATCCATGCTCTAATTGTGTTGAATGAAGACTTAGATACATGTGTGGATACATAGACAAAACACTGTCCCTAGCAAGCCTCTAGTTGGCTAGCCAGTTGATCAAGGATATTCAGGGTCTTCTGACTATGTACAAGGTGTTGTTGCTTGATAACTGGATCACATCATTGGGTGAATCATGTAATGGACTAGACCCAAACTAATAGACGTGGCATGTTGATCGTGTCATTTTGTTGCTACTGTTTTCTACGTGTCAAGTATTTATTCCTATGACCATGAGATCATATAACTCACTAACACCGGAGGAATGCTTTGTGTGTATCAAACGTCACAACGTACCTGGGTGACTATAAAGATGCTCTACAGGTATCTCCGAAGGTGTCCATTGAGTTAGTATGGATCAAGACTGGGATTTGTCACTCCGTGTGACGGAGAGGTATCTCGGGGCCCACTCGGTAATACAACATCACACACAAGCCTTGCAAGCAATGTGACTTATTGTAAGTCACGGGATCTTGTATTACGGAACGAGTAAAGAGACATGCAGGTAAACGAGATTGAAATAGGTATGCGGATACTGACGATCGAATCTCGGGCAAGTAACATACCGAAGGACAAAGGGAATGACATACGGGATTATATGAATCCTTGGCACTGAGGTTCAAACGATAAGATCTTCGTAGAATATGTAGGATCCAATATGGGCATCCAGGTCCCGCTATTGGATATTGACCGAGGAGTCCCTCGAGTCATGTCTACATAGTTCTCGAACCCGCAGGGTCTGCACACTTAAGGTTCGACGTTGTTTTATGCATATTTAAGTTATATGGTTGGTTACCGAATGTTGTTCGGAGTCTCGGATGAGATCACGGATGTCACGAGGGTTTCCGGAATGGTCCGGAGACGAATATTGATATATAGGTTGACCTCATTTGATTATCAGAAAGTTTTCGGCATTACCGGGAATGTACCGGGAGTGATGAATGGGTTCCGGATGTTCACCGGGGGAGGGGGGAGCCCACCCCGGGGAAGCCCATAGGCATTAGGGGTGCCGCACCAGCCCTTAGTTGGCTGGTGGGCAAGCCCAAGAAGGCCCGTGTGCAGGAGATAAGAAAAATCAAAGAGAAAGAAAAAAAGGGGGAAGTGGGAAGGAAAGGAAGGACTCCACCTTCCAATCCTAGTTGGACTAGGATTGGAGGAGGATTCCTCCTCCCCCCTTTCGGCGGAACACCTTGGGGCTCCTTGAGCCTCAAGGAAAGGCCCCTCCCCTCCCTCCTATATATACTGAGGTATTAGGGCTGATTTGAGACAACTTTGCCACGGCAGCCCGACCACATACCTCCACGGTTTTTCCTCTAGATCACGTTTCTGCGGAGCTCGGGCGGAGCCCTGTTGAGATAAGATCACCACCAACCTCTGGAGCGCCGTCACGCTGCCGGAGAACTCATCTACCTCTCCGTCTCTCTTGCTGGATCAAGAAGGCCGAGATCATCGTCGAGCTGTACGTGTGCTGAACGCGGAGGTGCCGTCCGTTCGGCACTAGATCGGAGCGGATCGCGGGACGGTTCGTGGGACGGATCGCGGGGCGGATCGAGGGACGTGAGAACGTTCCACTACATCAACCGCGTTTATTAACGCTTCCTGCTGTGCGATCTACAAGGGTACGTAGATCTGAAATCCCCCTCGTAGATGGACATCACCATGAGAGGTCTTCGTGCGCGTAGGAAATTTTTTGTTTCCCATACGAAGTTCCCCAACAAGAGGATGGGGTCGCATGAGCGCCGCGTGGGGAGAGGAGGGGCGCCAGAGCGTAGCCCGACGAGAGGAGGACGGAGCTAGAGGAGGAGAGGGAGGAGTGGCGACGGATCTCACTGTGGGAATCAGAGGAGGGCCGGGCAGATGGAGGAGGCGTAGGCGGCCGACGTAGGTGGTGGCGACGACGAGGACGGCTTCGAGGGCGGCAGTGACCCCGGAAGCCTGGCAGCGTCGGGGGCAGGGCGGCGTCGGCGTCGGGATCGAATGGAGAGAGGGGGAGAGATCAAAATTTCTAAACTGTCGCTTATATAGCCCCACCTTTAGTCCCGGTTTGTGGCACCAACCGCGACTAATGGGGGGCATTGGTCCCGGTTGGTGTCACCAACTGGGACTAAAGGTCTCTTTTCAGCAGCCTGAAGGGCGGGAAGCAGAGGCCTTTGGTCCCGGTTGGTGGCACCAACCGGGACTAAAGGGGGGCATTGGTACCGGTTGGTGTCACCAACCGGGCTTTTTAGCAGCCTGAAGGGCGGGAAGCAGAGGCCTTTGGTCCCGGTTGGTGGCACCAACCGGTACCAATGCCCCCTTTAGTCCCGGTTGGTGCCACCAACCGGGAGCAAAGGCCTTGCGCGGTGCGGTGCCATGTTTAGTCCCACCTCGCTAGCCGAGAGGGGCTCGGAGTGGTTTATAAGCCCTGCCGAACCAACCACTTCGAGCTCCTCTCTACTGCACGCGTACGGGCCTAAAATCATTCTATGTGCTTGTGGGCCTATTGGGCCTACTGCGGGCCTGCATCCTAGCCCTAGTAATGGGTTTCTAGTCGTATGCACGCCGTGGTGGCCTTGTAGGTGGCACTTTTTTTAAAAAAATCCAGTTTTTTTGCTTTCTTTTTTGTTTCTAATTACTTATTTATTTTCTTTTATGATAATTCTTTTTGCAATTAAAGTTTGTAACAAAATTCTAATTACTTATTTATTTTCGTTTATGATAATTCTTTTTGCTTTTAATGTTTTGAACAAAAAGTACTTTGATAATTTTAGTTGCATACATTCTATATAATTTTAGTTTCAATAATACTAGAGGTTTATAAAAGCTTTTTAGTTGATTCCTTTAGTACCAGTTCTAAGGCTGTTACAAAGGCATTTTATTTGGTACAAGTTCTAAGGCTGGGGCCCCACGAGCACCTTTTAGTACCGGTTCGTGGCATGAACCGGTAAAAGAGTTTCTAGTTGATTCTTTCTGCAGCTGTTTTTTAGTCCCACCTCGCCAAGCGAGAGGCACTCACAGCGGTTTATAAGCATTGAGTGTAGAGACGATGCAGGGAGAGGCGTAGTGCTCACCTGCACGTTGCTTAGCTTCAAGAAAGTTGGAATTTGGCATGGTATCATCATTTCATCCACATAGCATATGCAAGAAAGTTGAGAGGGTTACGACAAAAACTGGATGCACTTCGTGTACAAAACGTACAATCTCTCTCGAAGTATCAGGGTTTCATCCGGAAACTCGTCTGTTACAAAGGGATTTAATTTTTTTGAACTTATTTGAACACCATAGTTTTTCTATGTTCAAAATACACCATTCAAAGCCACATCATAAATTTATAACCCTTACTGACTTCATTTGTTATTTTTCATGCATTTACTGATTATTTTGAGCTATAAGACCATGAAATTGAAAAGCATTCGAAATGAACTCTGAAAAGGTTCCAAGTTGGCATGGTATCATCATTTCACCCACATAGCATGTGCGAAAAGTTGAGTGCGTTCCGGCAAAAACTGGATGCACTTCGTGTACAAAACGGACAATCTCTTTCGAAGTATCAGGGTTTCATACGGAAACTCGTCTGTTACAAAGGGATTTCATTTTTTAAAACTTATTTGAACTCCATAGTTTTTCCGTGTTCAAGATGCACCACTCAAAGACACATCATCAATTTACAACCCTTTCTGACTTCATTTGTTATTTTTCGTGCATTTACTGATTATTTTGAGCTATAAGACCATGAAATTGAAAAGCGTTTGAAATGAACTTTGAAAAGGTTCCAAGTTGGCATGGTATCATCATTTCACCCACATAGCATGTGCGATAAAGTTGAGAGGGTTACGACAAAAACTGGATGCACTTCGTGTACCAAACGGACAATCTCTTTCGAAGTATTAGGGTTTCATACGGAAACTCGTCTCTTACAAAGGGATTTCATTTTTTTGAACTTATTTGAACTCCATAGTTTTTATGTGTTCAAAATGCACCATTCAAAGCCACATCATCAATTTACAACCCTTTCCGACTTCATTTGTTATTTTTCATGCATTTATTGATTATTTTTAGTTATAAGACCATGAAATTGAAAAGCATTTGAAATGAACTCTGAAAAGGTTCCAAGTTGGCATGGTATCATCATTTCACCCACATAGCATGTGCGAGAAAGTTGAGAGGGTTACAAAAAAAACTCGATGCACTTCGTGTACAAAAACGGACAATCTCTTTCGAAGTATCAGGGTTTCATACGGAAACTCGTCTGTTACAAAGGGATATCATTTTTTTGAACTTATTTGAAATCCATAGTTTTTCTGTGTTCAAAATGCACCATTCAAAGCCACATCATCAATTTATAACCCTTTCTAACTTCATTTGTTATTTTTCATGCATTTACTGAGTATTTTGAGCTATAAGACCATGAAATTGAAAAGCATTTGAAATGAACTCTGAAAAGGTTCCAAGTTGGCATGGTATCATCATTTCACCCACATAGCATGTGCGAGAAAGTTGAGAGGGTTACGGCAAAAACTGGATACACTTCTTGTACAAAACGGACAATCTCTTTCGAAGTATCACGGTTTCATACGGAAACTCATCTGTTACAAAGGGATTTCATTTTTTTGAACTTATTTGAACTCCATAGTTTTTCCGTGTTCAAAATGCACCATTCAAAGCCACATCATCAATTTACAACCCTCTTTGACTTCATTTGTTATTTTTCATGCATTTACTGATTATTTTGAGCTATAAGACCATGAAATTGAAAAGCATTTGAAATGAACTCTGAAAAGGTTCCAAGTTGGCATGGTATCATCATTTCCCCCACATAGCATGTGAGAGAAACTTGAGAGGGTTACGGCAAAAACTAGATGCACTTCGTGTACAAAACGGACAATCTCTTTCGAAGTATCACAATTTCATATGGAAACTCATCTTTACAAAGGGATTTTGTTTTTTTGAACTTATTTGAACTCCATAGTTTTTCTATGTTCAAAATGCACCATTCAAAGCCACATCATCAATTTACAACCCTTTCTGACTTCATTTGTTATTTTTCATGCATTTACTGATTATTTTGAGCTATAAGACCATGAAATTGAAAAGCATTTGAAATGAACTCTGAAAAGGTTCCAAGTTGGCATGGTATCATCATTTCACCCACATAGCATGTGCGAGAAAGTTGAGAGGGTTACGACAAAAACTGGATGCACTTCGTGTACAAAACGGACAATCTCTTTCGAAGTATCAGGGTTTCATACGGAAACTCGTTTGTTACAAAGGGATTTCATTTTTTTGAACTTATTTAAACTCCATAGTTTTTCTGTGTTCAAAATGCACCATTCAAAGCCACATCATCATATGATTGCCCACTTTTGCCCCTAAATATCTTGCTAGGTGCTCAAAATTGCACCTTTTGATGTCATTCTGTGTTGAACTACGAGGCATTGGTGACAATTTTAACACAACACATGATATCCATTACATCTAGAGCACAACATTACATTTTCTCAAGTTCACAAAAGTGCACAAATGATAGAATTACATCTAGGGCACAACACACTAGCAGAAACATAACACACACACTTCCACTTAATTGGCTTGCTTAGACCAAATAGAAACTAAACTAACCACAATGCTGATGCCAAGAACAAAGAGAAAACCCATTGTTTCCATGAGCTCATTCCTTTTCTTCAATTTCAATTGCATTTTCTTGTTTTCATTGTTCAGATCGATAACCTTCTTCTCCATCCTACTAGCTTTGATCCAACTACGTTCAAGGCCACCATGGAGCTCCTCAAAAGCTTGCCCCACTAGCTCAGTGGGAGGGGGGGTCAATCCAAACAACCCAATCACACTCATCAGGAAGCTGTTAAATCAGAGTTCACATAATTAGGTGAAATTAATAACTTTGCAATAACTCGATGAAAACAGAGTACCAAATGATGTTTTGAGGAATTACATCGAGTGGACAACCCAAAAACCTTCTTCCCGTGCTTGCTCCACCCCAAGAAACACGGCGAGCAGGAATTAGCCCATGCCCCGGGCAACGGTGATTCGAGCGCTCCTCAAGGCCGTAGAAACTTGGATTGGGAATGAAAAACCTGGATCAGAACTGCACAATCCCGCAACCATCCACCTACGAGCCAGAAAGGCGCATATTATGGCCCATCCCGCGAAACCCTAGATGAGAAATCCCCAAATCCAATGTCAACCAAAAATCCAAATCGACTTACCTCGCTGTCTGCGGAGGAGCTTGCACACGACATTGCGGACGTACACATGGACGTGCCCCAGCGGTGAAAATGGGGACGGGGCGTGACGGACCGCTAAATCTAGACAAATCTCGGGGAAAATGGAGCTCCGAGGTCGAGCTTCGAGAGGAGAAAGCTTAACTAGTGTGGCTCGGGCATTTCATCGAACACCTCATGTGCATAGGAGGTGAGCTAGAGCACCCAAATGCCCTCCCCTCACCGGCCAGAAAAAACAGAGTGCTCTGCCACGGCGATGGGTATATATAGGCAAATTATTTGTCCCAGTTCGTGGCATAAACCGGGGCTAAAGCGCCCCCTTCTAAACCGGTTCAAGGCACGAACCGGTACCAATGGATGTGGGCTAGGAGCGCGGCCCATTGGTCCCGGTTTGTGCCTAGAACCGGGAGAAATGGGTCCAAACGAACCGGGACCAATGCCCACGAGGCCCCGGCTGCCCCCTAGGCTCATGAACCGGGTCTAATGCCCCCATGGGTCCCGGTCCGTGAAGAACCGGGACTAATGGGCTCGCGAGGCCTGAACCAAAGCCATGTTTTCTACTAGTGAACCGTGTCCAGTAGTTACCACAATACAATTTTGTGCGGAAAACTACCAAAATCTTCCTAATCTGTGGCAAAAAACTAACAAAAGTTATAACTGCCCGATTTAGCTCTTTTAACCGTTTTTTGGCAATGCTGGCCCACATGTGGTGCCAGGCTGGCCATCTTTGACGCCCCCGTGCAGACGGCCGTTAACGGCGCCCGCTCATGGCGGCGGCGACGAGCCCGGCACGCGGCGTGCGGTGGCACGGGGTGGAGGTCGGGGGGAGGAGTGAGAGGAGCCGGGACGTCGGGAGGTGCCGGGCGGCAGCGGTGGAGGAGGCCGACGCGCAGGAGGATGGCGTGCTGCTCCCCAAGGACGGGAGCGAGGCGGCCGGGAGGTACGACTGGCGGGAGGAGTGGTACCCGCTTTACCTCTCCAAGGAGGTGCCCGACGACGCGGGGCTCCCACTCACCGTGTTCAACCGCCAGCTCGTGCTCTCCCGCGACGCCGGCGGCGTGCTCCGCTCCCACGAGGACCGATGCCCGTACAAGTATGCATGACCTGAGTGCCTGCCATGCCACCAGCCATCATCGACTCTCTCTGTCTGATAATCCCCGGTTGATTTTCGTGCTCGATCACTAGTCTTCAGTCATTCGAGGAGTGATCGTGTCAGTAACCCAGTATTCATCTCGATTCAGATTAACAATAGCCCATTTCGTGCATCAAAACGTAGAAATCAATTTCCATTCTAGCATATGAAATGAAACCAGATCAGAGACCACCATGATGTATAACTGATCTTGTAATACTGTGTAGCTCCGATCTTGTAACTGATCACACGAGCCAAACATGGCCGACGGGTCTGCAGGTTAGCCAAGCTGTCAAAGGGCAGCTCGTCGACGGCAAGCTGGAGTGCCTCTACCATGGCTGGCAGTTCGACGGCCAGGGCAAGTACGTCAAGATCCCACAGGTCTCACATCCTGCACTTGTTTCTGAACAAGTTCATTCATGAATCAGCACGAATGCATGAGAAAAATCAACACTTAATTGTTGTGCATGCAGCTGCCTGAGGGCGCCAAGATCCCGCGGAACGCGTGCGCGTGCAACTACGAGGTGCGGGACTCGCAGGGGGTGGTGTGGGTGTGGATGTCGCCGGCGAGCCCAGCGGACGCCAATAAGCTGCCGTGGTTCGAGCCGTACGCGTGGCCGGGGTTCACGGACCTGTCCACGGTGCACGAGCTACCCTACGACCACTCCATCCTATTAGACAATTGTATAGGATACGGTTGTTGGTTGTTGTAGTTTAAACCCGATTCTATCTCTTCTCTGATCTCCCTTATCTCATGTAACCTCTTGATAAGATCTTGCCTTGTACTCCAAGATATTTGTGATATAAATACATTGCGGTCCGAGGCAAAGGGTTCTACGCTTCATCACATGGTCATCAGAGCCCTTCCCCTCGACGCCTAGCTACCGAGAAGAGAAATGGCTACATCGATCGCAGAGAGAGTCGACGATGACAGGCCCCGCGCTCCCCACCATCGCATCCACCCAAATCACATCCGCCGCGCCCACATCCTCCTCCAATACCTCACTCTCTCTCAGTCCACCTCCATCAGAGAAGCTCACCAGGACAAACTTTCTTCTTTGGAAGGCCGTCGTGCTACCCCAGATCAAGGGAGCACAGATGGAACACTTCCTCGATGCTGCAAGCCCGGCGCCTCCCGCCACCATCGCCATCACCAAGGATGGGAAGGAAGAGCAGGTCTTCAACTACGCCAGATCAATCTGGTATGCGCAGGAACAGCAGGTACAAGGATACCTCATGGGATCTCTCTCTCGAGAAGTTCTCGCGTAAGTGGCGATGCTCCGGACGTCAGCCGAGGTATGGACTTCCATCCATGCCATGTTTGTTGCACAAACACAAGCCCAAAAGATCAACACAAGGATGACCCTCACCAATCTGCAAAAAGGTAATCTAACCATGGCAGAATACCTTGGAAAGATCAAAACCCTCACCGATGAAGTTGCGTGCGCCGGTGCACCGCTCGGAGATGCCGAGATCATCTCTCACGTCATCGTCCGCCTCGACATCGACTACAATCCCGTGATCTCGTCCTTGGCCGCGCGGGTCGAACCGGTCACGGTTCAGGAGCTCTACAGCCAGCTTGTGAGCTTCGACGCCCGGCTCAGTATGCTGCAAGGATCCAATCTACGTCAATCCTCTGTCAACGCCGCCTCTCGCGGACGTGGCCGTGGGCGTGGACAACAAGGGCACGAACGCGGAACCGGCGGTGGAGGACGCGCCGGACACCAGGGCTAGGCTCGCCCTGGTGGTGGTGGTGACCGCGGCGGCGGTGACGGCGGCTACACCAACGGCTGCAACGGCGGCGGCTACAACAACAATCGCCGACCAAGGTGCCAACTTTGCAAGAAGCCGGGCCACGAAGTCATTGACTGCTGGCACCGATATGATGAGGACTACACGCCCGAAACACGGCAAGCTGCCGCCGCCACACGGGAACACAGTGGAGCCGATGGTGAGACGGTTTGGTGCGTCGACTCCGACGCCACAGATCACGTCACAAATGAGCTAGAGAAGCTGGCTCTCTGGGAGAGGTACCACGGCAACGACCAGATTCACACCGCAAGTGGTGGAGGTATGGATATTCTTCACATTGGGCAATCCTCTATTAATTCCCCTAGCCTCAAACGTGATCTTGTTCTTAAAGATATTCTCCATGTTCCACAAGCCGATAAGAATCTAGCTTCCATGTCCCGTTTGACATCCGACAACAATATTTTCTTTGAAACTCATCCTACCTATTTTTTCATTAAGGATCGGGCAACGAGGGAACTCATCCATCGCGGTAGATGCATTGGAGGACTATACCCCATCACATCAAGAGTCTTTAATCGACAGCGTCGTCGCCAAGTTTACTCCACCACCAAGCCGTCACTAGCCAGATGGCACCAGAGATTAGGGCATACTTCCTCAAATATAGTTAAGCAAGTAGTTAATAAAGGAAATCTTGCATTGTCAAATAGTTCCAATACAGAGTCTGTTTGTGAAGCTTGTCACTGTGCCAAGAGTCACCAACTTCCCTATCCTTTGTCAAATAGTGTGTCTCATGCTCCTTTAGAGCTTATTTTTAGTGATGTATGGGGTCATGCAAGAGATTCTTTTGGTAGAAATAAATATTATGTCAGTTTTATCGATGATTATAGCAAGTTCACATGGATCTATTTGCTCAAAAACAAATCTGAAGTTTTTTCTGTCTTTCAAGAATTCCAAACACTTGTGGAGAGACAATTTGATAAAAAGATCCTTGGAGTCCAAAGTGACTGGGGAGGAGAGTATGAAAAACTTAACTCCTTCTTTCGTAGCATTGGAATTATTCACCATGTCTCTTGTCCCCATGATCATCAACAAAATGGTTCGGCCGAACGAAAACACCGTCATATTGTTGAAGTTGGCCTATCTCTTCTAGCTCACGCATCCATGCCACTTAAATATTGGGATGAGGCCTTTATCACAGCCACATACCTTATAAATCGTTTGCCTAGTCGAGTCATTGGCAACACTACTCCATTGGAACGTTTGTTTCATCAAAAACCAGACTACAATTCTCTCAAAATCTTTGGGTGTGCATGTTACCCAAATCTTCGTCCCTATAACCATCATAAACTAGAGTTTTGGTCCACACAATGTGTGTTCCTTGGTTATAGTAATCTCCATAAAGGCTACAAGTGTCGACACATCTCATCCGATCATATCTATATTTCCTGTGATCTTATCTTTGATGAAACAATGTTTCCCTTTGCTAAACTCCATCCTAATGCGGGAGCTCTTTTGCGTGCCGAAATCTCCCTCCTTTCCAAGCCTATTCCATCTTCCAGTCATGGGGGTGAATTAATTAGGACTAATCATGTGCAAAATATCTTTGAATCTGCTGAAACTAACGCTGAAAATGCAGCTACTGGGTGTTATTTCATGTCTTCAGATGCAGCCAAATCTGTCGCGGAACTCCAAGCTGATCCTCTGGCTGCTGCAGCTCCTGTCGGCGGGCGATCCGAGGCTGCGAGTCTGCCCGCCACGGAGCCCCAGGCGGATTCTCCCGCGCCAACCGCCAGCGCCGCGCCAACCGCCAGCGCCGCGCCAACCGCTCACAACCGCGTGGCCGACAGGGCCCCACCTGCGGGGTCCACCCGCCTCGGCGGCTCCCACGCGCCAACCGCCAGCTGCGCCACGCCAACGCCCGCGCCAACCACCTGCGTCGGCGGATCCGAGGAGGATCCTCCCGCGCCAACCGACAACGCCCCACGTGCGGCGCCCACCCGCGTCAGCGCCGCCTTCGACGAGATCCCAAGCGCGGCGCCCATTGGCTCCACCAACAGTGGGCCGCCTTCTTGCCCTGTTGCTGCGGGGGCCAGCCCAACCGCCTCGACTGGATCCTCTGCGGGTGACTTCTCTGTGGACAGATCTGCCGCAACTACAACCCCTCCTCGTCATACACGGTCTCGGTCAGGTATTGTCAAGGATAAGAAATATACAGACGGTACAGTCAGGTATGACACACACAAACGTGCTTTCCTCACAAGTTCTGGTGAACAAATAACCTTGCATGATGCCCTTGCTCACAAGGAGTGGAAGAAAGCCATGGATGTTGAGTATGGTGCATTAATACAAAATAAAACATGGCGGTTAGTCTCACCAAAGAAAGGTGCAAATGTGATAGATTGCAAATGGGTATATAAAATCAAAAAAAGAGCTGATGGTAGTATAGATAGATACAAAGCTAGACAGGTTGCAAAAGGATTTAAACAAAGGTTTGGTATTGATTATGAGGATACCTTCAGCCCTGTTATTAAATCAGCCAGTATTCGACTTGTACTATCTATTGCTATTTCGAGAGGTTGGAGCCTACGACAGCTAGAAGTCCAGAACGCGTTTCTTTATGGTGTTCTTGAGGAAGAAGTGTTCATGCGGCAACCACCAGGGTATGAAAATAAGAACACACCACATCATGTCTGCAAATTGGATAAAGCTTTGTATGGGTTGAAACAGGCCCCAAGAGCCTGGTATTCCAGGTTAAGTACACAGTTACAAAAACTTGGATTCGCACCATCAAAGGCAGATACCTCCTTATTCTTCTACAGTAAGAACAATGTTACTATATTTGTCCTTGTCTATGTTGATGATATAATTTTTGTCAGCTCCAGTCCACTTGTCTGCTTAAAGATTTAAATCTAGAGTTTGCTCTCAAAGATCTAGGAGATCTTCACTACTTTCTTGGAATCGAGGTAAAGAAGGTAGAAGATGGTATACTTCTTACACAAGAAAGGTACACTACTGATATTCTCAAAAGAATAGGTATGGAAAAATGTAAGCCAGTTAGTACACCTATCTCTACCTCAGATAAACTCACCATTGAGAGTGGAGAAGCACTTGGGCCAGATGATGCAACAAACTATAGGAGTATTGTAGGTGCATTGCAGTATTTGACTCTCACACGACCTGATATTTCATACTCTGTTAACAAAGTATGTCAATACTTACATGCTCCTGCTACTTCTCATTGGACAACAGTAAAAAGAATTTTGAGGTATCTTAAGTTTACAGAAGGACTTGGTCTTCAAATTGTAAAATCTCCATCTATGCTTGTGTCAGCCTACTCTGATGCAGACTGGGCAGGATGTGCTGATGACAGAAGATCAATAGGTGGTTTTGCTGTATTTCTGGGAACAAATCTTGTGTCATGGAGTGCAAGGAAGCAAGCAACAGTCTCAAGGTCTAGTACTGAGGCTGAGTATAAGGCTTTAGCAAATGCAACAGTTGAGGTAATGTGGATTCAGACTTTGCTACATGAACTTGGAATCAAGGTGCCTCAGGCTGCCAGATTATGGTGTGGCAATCTTGGTGCAACCTATCTCTCAGCTAATCCCGTTTTTCATGCAAGAACAAAACATATTGAGGTTGATTTTCACTTTGTCACAGAAAGAGTAACACGCAAATTGCTTGATATAAGGTTCATTCCAACAGGTGATCAACTTGCTGATGGGTTCACCAAACCGCTCACAACGAGGAGGCTAGATGATTTTAAGTACAATCTCAACCTTGCTAAATAGGGTTTAGATTGAGGGGGAGTGTTAGACAATTGTATAGGATACGGTTGTTGGTTGTTGTAGTTTAAACCCGATTCTATCTCTTCTCTGATCTCCCTTATCTCATGTAACCTCTTGATAAGATCTTGCCTTGTACTCCAAGATATTTGTGATATAAATACATTGCGGCCCGAGACAAAGGGTTCTACGCTTCATCACACATCCTGCTCGAGAACCTCATGGACCCGGCGCACATGCCCATCTCCCACGACCGCACCGACTGGACGGCCAAGCGGGAGGACGCGCAGCCGCTCGCCTTCGACGTCGCCGAGCGCACCGCCCGGGGCTTCGCCGGCCACTGGTGGCGCGAGCGCGCGCCGCACCTCCGCAACCTGCTCCGCTTCGAGGCGCCCTGCGTGCTCTCCAACATGCTCGAGTTCATCGACAAGGACGGCAAGGAGCAGTGCTTCTCAGCACAGTTCCTATGCCGGCCGGCCGGGCAGGGGAAGTCGATGCTGCTCGTCCGGTTCGGGTCGACGGCGAGCTCACCGCTGGTGAAGGTGCTACCGAAATGGTACCTGCACCAGAACGCGTGCAAGGTGTTCGAGCAGGACATGGGGTTCCTGTCGTCGTAGAACGGGCATCGTTAACGGCCGTCTGCCCGGGGGCGTCAAAGGTGGCCAGCCTGGCACGTGACATGTGGGCCAACATTGCCAGATAAACGGTTAAAAGAGCTAAATCGGGCAGTTATAACTTTTGGTAGTTTTTTGCCAGAGATTAGGAAGATTTTGGTAGTTTCCGCACAAAATTGTAATGTGGTAGATACTAGACACGGTTGCGCGAAATGTGGTAGTTTTTGACAATTTACTCCAAGGTAACATATATAGCCGCTGCCAACACACAATGAGAACTACTAGCTTCCTCCTCCTCCTCCTCCTCGCCGGTGCTGCTATTCTATACCTCGCTGTCTCACCATCTGCAGCGCTTGGTGGGGAATGGCAACCGATCCCCAATGTCGTCGACGCTCATGTCCAAGGGATCGGCAAGTGCGCGGTGGACGAGCAAAACAAGGTGACAAACTGCGGGCTCAGGTTCGCCAAGGTTGTGAGCGGCAAGGTTCAAAACACAGGCAGCACTACATACCTGCTTGACGTCGACGCACTGCGGCTCGACGGCTCGGACAAAATATATCAGGTGGAGGTGGTCGAGCAGAACTCTTCGGGCAGTTCCACATGCAAGCTAGTCTCCTTTGGCCCAAACTGTTGAGCGATCGATGGCTGTTGTAGCGACAGATCGTTGAGGTTCTTGTTGCGTGATGTATGCTGATGCCATCATTTTCAAGCCAGCAATAATAAATAAATCCGTTCCATATTTAGTTCCATTCTTTATTGGCCTGTATGAATTACATATTTCTAGTTTAAGACTTTTCATACTCGTAAATACTATACTACTGCAATACTTAATTTACTATACGTAAAAACTTACAAGTGTGTTTGTTGTTTGGAAACGCTTTTTATTAGTAGTCTGACAGAAAATTTTCATCAGACGAGTCACACAATGGTGGATTCTTCTTCAATCCCTGGCTAGTGATTCTCCGACCATTTCCATTAACTGCACGTATTAATTCACTCCGAGTAAATCTTGCCTGCTGCCCAGCCCCAACCTCCTTACCACGTCTGATGCGAGTAAATCTCACCTGGCCGATCCGCCCACCCCACCCCGTCTGGCATCCCATGGGCGAACTCATCCCCGAGCACGCCGAGCTCTCTCAACACAACTACAACCACCGCGGCCACCCTGCTCCGCACCAACAACAGCACTACAACTACAACTGCTAACACGTCGTCGGTGTCCTAAATGATGCGTAATTCAATGGAAGCACAACCAGCATGGACGGTTTTGAAAGGAAGAATGACTACCATCATAAATGACGCGTAATCCAACAATGGAAGCATGTTAACATCACAAGGAAGCACAACCAACATCGAAAGGGCGCACGGTGGCCATCGGCTCGGTGGTGTTTGAACTGTGCCTGATGCAACGTTCTTATTGAAAAGCAAATTCTGCAAATATGTATCACGCAAGAAGCATGCGATAGGAACATATGATGTATTGTTAATTTGTTATATGAACAACTTGAAGGCACATTTGTAAATTATCACAAGCATGTAACATGAACATATGAATCATATTTATTTTTCTGTTGATATCGAAGCAAATTTACTTCCAGTCAACATGGAACCAAATTTTGTTCACCATGTAAACAATTTTTTGGAGTCCACACGGAAACAAATTTTTGTTCAATATGGAAGCAAATTTTAGTCGTCAACTAATAACTAGCAACACGAACTTTTAGATCAAAGCACAGTTTGTTTGTGCTCGATGCAATTTGAAGCAATACTAAAAACAAGAAGTGTGTTGAAATCTATGATGGGCCTAAGGCCCATGAGACAATTTTAGAAATCTTCAAGGGCCATGTAGGTAGTGGCATTGACAAGGGGCGGTGGAAAGTTTAGTTCCAGCTTGATAGTGGATGGAGAGGGAGTTGGACCCTTTTATAAGGGTCTCTCTTCTACATGCTCTTGGAGCATGAGAAGAGAAGAGGCCCTCGTGCACTCCTCATCCGCCGCCCGCCTCATCACGACGAGCCGCAGCGCACCACGGGTTGTGGGATTGAGCCGAGCCGAGCTCATACGTACGCTCTTAGTTTTGCTGGTCTGGAACCATCCGACCGCCTATATAAGTAGGGCTAACGCCAACCCTAGACGTCACAAGATCAGATCGTCTCTGCCTCACGCGCTCGTTCCTTTGCAGCTGCTGCCGCCGGTTACTCCGTCCCGTTCACCGCGTACACGGTCGACGGGAGAGCAGGCCTCCAATACCCCACATCTCTGGATTCTGTACGGGAGAGGGGCAATTAGGTTTTTCCGGAGCGATCGCGCGAATGTTCGCCTCCGTCCGTCTGCTTCATCTACGTCCGTGTCGCCTTCGTCATCGCCATGTCTTCACCAACCGAACCAGACCGTCACGTCCGCGAGAAGGCCGAAGCCGAGAAGAAGGCGACAGAGGATGTTGTCGCCGCCGTCGCCGCTACGGCCAACTGGTCGATCGGAGGGTATAACTCGTTTGTCCCGCTCCTGTTTATTTTAGTCCTAGTAGTATTAGCTATATACGTAGATGTTTCTACCGTATGCGTAGTACTTGCTAGTATGCTCTATAATTAGTATGTCACGAATCTAGTCAATGCCATGTTAGTGATTATTTCGCGGATTAATCTATTCGTAAAATTGACTATTTACTCAACAAAGTGCTCCGTAAGGAAATATTTGCTCTCAATGAATTTGAAGGAATATTGGAAACAAGAAATGCTTGGTAAGGAAATATTTGCTCTCGATGCAATTTTCAGGAATATTTGAAACATGAAGTACTTTGTTAGGAGAAAATGTAATTCATAAGGAATAAAATTAGATTCGGAAACAATTTATGCCACATTAATCGTGCCATAATTTATTTCCTCAAACTGCTCGATCCATTTCTAAATATCTGGAATTAGTTATCTCAAATTACTTGCTTGCATATCTGAACAAACTTGCTTCCATTATCAATACTACATCCAACGGCCCGCCAGGCGTAATCCAACGGCCCGCCAGGCGTAATCCAACGCTAAGACACTGGTCTGATGGTAGGCTGGGAATTAGTAGACTGATTCCTAGTACTTTCCATGTTTGTTTGCCTCCTAAGGGAGCGAGACTTTCTCAATTTCAAGACCTGATGAGCCGACTAAGTACTTCCTCCGTAAACTAATATAAAAGCATTTAGAACACTATTTTTGTAATCTAAACGTTCTTATATTAGTTTACAGAGGGAGTATCTCTGAGTTATTCAAGGGTAGTGTATGTGTATGTGTGTTTATAAAGCTGAGTGTATGTACACATTATGAACGTCTGCGTTTGTATCGTGTTTATAATAAACACGGCCCTAATTTTTGCATTCTTGCTTGTTTGAACAGATGTGTGCAATTTCTCTAGACTTCCAAAAAAAATATAAGATCTTAAATTCAAAACTCCCCCTCGCCAAAATTCCTTTCCATCTCTCCTTCTTATGCCCAATGAAACCACAATGGAACAAAAGGGTGGCACACGTTGGTACGACGACCCTGCCTTGTTGTCTCGAGCTTTGCTTTCAGCCGATGATTCAGAGGCAATGAAATATGGATCCTGAGATAATCACTGAATTCCAACCTGGCGGGTCGACATCAACCTCCATCATCTCCCCGAGTTGAGCTCCTATCAGGCGACCGTATTTGACTGTTTGCCAAGACACGTCATAGAAAAGCTCCCAGGTTGGCACTGTATTTATCACTGTTTTAGAGTGTGCCATGATCATGGACTAAACTTTGTGAGTTCCCATTACCCCCATTGAACAGAATGAAGTATTGTCTCCTTTGGCCCAAGCTGTTGAGCTTGTTGAAGTATTATTACGTGATGTGCTTATGCCATATTCTTTCCAGCCAACAATAATAAATAATACCGTCCATATTTAGTTCCATTCTGATCTTGGCTCTGCACTCTGTATGGACCTTAATTTTTTTCATTTTTTCTTGTTTGAACAAAGGTATGCAATTTCTCTAGACTTTCAAAAACCAATATAATATCTTATAAGATCAAAAGTCTCCCTTGGGCCAAATTCCTCTCCATCTCTCCTTTATGCACTATCCTCTTCTCCAGTCTTTCCCTACAGAGTAAAGTCTATTTTAAACCTTGAACTCGTAGCCTTCGTCTGTTTTAAATCCCAACCTTCTAATCCCTGAAGTCTGTATCCTCAACTCTCTAATTCTAGTCGTTTTTGTCCTTATTGTCGTCTAATGAGAGAATTAGGTGACGTGCCAGCGCGGTAGGTCGCTTTTGTACTTAAATGCTCCAAGTGGGTTACCCCTCTCCCCATTCTCTGTTAGGAGCGGCTCGGGTGGGGAACAGAGCTAGGGTTCTTGAGGTGCGATTGGCGATTGCCGATGACGCAACCGACGTCGCCGGTGCAATCCTCCATGGCTTCGCTTTCCGCTGATTCATCTTCTTCTCGCAGCGGTGGGCTTCGAAGGAGAGGCGGGGCCGCAAGGTTTCCTGTACCTTATTTGGAGCAAGCGATGGATTACCAGCCGACGGTGAACTGCGCTCGCTTCGGTAGGAAGGCGCCGCGGTGGATATCTTGGAGTCCGGCGAACTTGGCAGGACATATTATGCGTGCGTAGTTTCTCAGGTATGCTTTCTCAGATGTCCTCCTTTTCTCTATTTTTTGGTCTGAATCTCTTATTTCTCTGCCATGAACTAAATAACATGGATCCATCGACCGGCATGATGACCCCACGACGCCATTTCTTCGTGAATTGCTAGGAGATCTACGAGACGAAGTGTAGATGCTGGAAGATGAGATTGCTGGATAGTCAAGGGAAGGAGAGGTTGTTGTTCGGAGATAGGAACTACAGAAGAAAAATGCATTAGTTCCAGAAAAGAGAGCTAGATGTCACAGGAAAGATGAGATGCAGATGTACAAGTATATGTTTTTATTGCATGGTGGTCTTTGTTGCTGGTTTAGTTGGAGGCTTCATTTTATTTCAGTAGTTCATGTGTCGGGACAAATTAGTGGTCTCTGGTGATGTACTTGTTTGGTATTGCAATTAAATGGAAATGATCATGTTGGCATCATACGGTGTGAAATTAAAATTGGAAGCATAAGACAACATACACAGTTAATTGCAAAACCAAATTGGCAGCATACATGGAAGTGACATGTATATCATTTCATAGCCAAACCAAAAGTGGCAGCCACACATGGTTTAAAAGGGACAGTCAAACCAAAAGTGACACCAAAACCACAAGTTATCACTACACTACATGGTTTAAAATGGACAGCCAAACACAAAAGTGATCTAAGCTCACTATCCAACATCTTGAGAAATTGCCACTAGCATTAAAGTAGCTTTCCCACCGTTCAGCTTCCTCTCTTTGATCCTCTTCCTGTTCCTCTCCATGCTCCTCTCTGTGATCCTCTCTGAGGGGTAGAGCTAGTTGCCACTCTAGGAGCTTTGAACCTTGATGTTGTATCTTGAGAACCTGATGTGCTAGCTTGAGAGCTTGTTGCTGCAGTAGTTTTAGGAGGTTGAGTGCTTGCTGTTCGTGCTTTACTTCTTGTAGATTTTGGTCTACTAGGAGCTAAAGATTTTGAACCATGAGCTTGATATTTGGGAAAATTTTGCCCTTCCATGCTCCACCTTTTGCTCTCGACTCTTCCACCCTAACAAGCATATTCGTTCTTATCATCTCTTGTTGTGTATTAATGGGATAGAACCTTGATTCAATAATGGCATTGTTAAATGACTCACACACATTATTGACAACTGATTCGCAGTTTTCTGTTGTTGTAAAAAATGCCCTAGCCGAGTGAATTGGCTTTGTCCTCATGATATCCTTTGCACCATCAGGAGTTAGCAAGCCTTGCCTTGTTGTAGTTAAAATCCTCTTTGTTTGTAGCCTTAGCAATTTCCCAAAATCTCTTTTGCTACTCATGGTCCTTGTACTTCTTCCTCCAATTGGCATAAATATGTCTAGCACACACCATGTGCTCTGCCTTAGGAAAATAGTCCCTCTTACTATTAATCAAGCCCTGATCAGACATGAAAAGCCACTAAGTTACTGCACTCAAGAAAAGCATTTAAGTTTTGCATTGAAGGAAAGCTAGTTACTTAGATTGCATTACCTTGTGCTAATCAAAAATGAAGACCCAACCTTCTCCTTGGTCATAATATCCAAGTCTTTGATTAATAGAGCAATAAACCACTTTCAACTATCATTGGTCTCTTTCTCCACTACAACCCAAGCTATTGGGTACATCTGATTATTAGCATGTCTTGCAGTTGCAGCCAACAATTCACGTTGACAAGCTCCCTTGAAAAAGCAACCATCTAGTCCAATAACTCTCCTACACCCTGCTTTAAAACCTTTCTTCGTAACATCAAAACAAACATAGTATTGTTGAAATATGTTATTTTCCACATCTGTTGGATCTAATGTGATTGCCACTGTACTGCCAGGGTTGCTCCTAAGCAGTTCTAGTTGGTAATCAAACACTTCTGTATACTCACTTTTCATTCCACACATGAGTTTATCCACCACAATTTGCTTTGTTGCCATGCAATTAGAAACTAACACATCAACAAACATATGCTTTAACACTATGACTTTAATGCTGCCAATTTTGTACAATGGATTTGCTAGGATAATGTGTTCATATCTCTTTGCAATTACCTTAGCAGCATCAAGCTTGTTCTCCCTGTTCTGTGCACACTAGTGGTCATCATCATAAGTAATTATTTGAAACCTAGAACATCTACTTGTCTTGGAACCATACAATATCCACGGGCAACCATGCGAGCTACATTTTGCTCTCACCCTCTGCTCCTTAGAATTTACAAATGATATGCTCCTCTTAGTAGCAAGCCCATACCTCTTCAATGCTTTAACTAATTGGTTCTTGATTTTCAAAACTATTCCCACATATTGGCTCTTTCTCCTAACCATCTTCCCATATCCATCTTCATCATAACTGTATGTTGGGGAACGTTGCATGGGAAACAAAAAACTTCCTACGCATACGAAGACCTATCATGGTGATGTCCATCTACGAGAGGAGATTTGGATCTACGTACCCTTGTAGATCGCACAACAGGAAGCGTTAAGAAACGCGGTTGATGTAGTGGAACGTCCTCACGTCCCATGATCCGCCCCGCAAACCGTCCCACGAACCGTCCCGCGATCCGTCCCACGATCCGCTCCGATCTAGTGCCGAACGGACAGCACCTCCGCGTTAAGCACACGTACATCTCGACGATGATCTCGGCCTTCTTGATCCAGCAAGCAAGACGGAGAAGTAGATGAGTTCTCCGGCAGCGTGACAGCGCTCCGGTGGTGGTGAAGGATCTACTCGTTCACGGCTCCGCCCGAGCTCCGCAGAAATACGATCTAGAGGTAAAACTATGGTGTCTAGATCTGAGTTGCACGTGGCAAAAGTTGTCTCAAATCAGCCCTAAATCACCACTATATATAGGAGGGAGGGGAGGAGGCTTGCCTTGAGGGCCAAGCCCTCAAGGGTGCGCCGGCTAGGGAGGAGGAGGAGGAGTCCTACTCCAATCCTAGTCCAACTAGGATTGGAAAGTGGAGTCCTTCTCTTCCTTCCCACCTTTCCTTTTTTTTTCTTTGATTTTACTTTATCTGGCGCATAGGCCCTCTTGGGCTGTCCCACCAGCCCACTAAGGGCTGGTGCACCACCCATAGGTCCTTTGGGATTCCCCTGGGAGGGTTGCCCCCCTCTCGGTGAACTTCCGGAACCCATTCGTCACTCCCAGTACATTCCCGGTAATGCCCGAAAACCTTCCGGTAACCAAATAGTCATCCTATATGTCAATCTTCGTCTCCGAATCATTACAGAAACCCTCGTGATGTCTGTGATCTCATCCGGGACTCTGAACAACATTAGGTAACCACACATATAACTCAACTATACTAAAACATCACCGAACCTTAAGTGTGCAGACCCTGCGGGTTCGAGAACTATGTAGACATGCCCCGAGGCACTCCTTGGTCAATATCCAATAGCGGGACCTAGATGCCCATATTGGATCCTACATATTCTCCGAAGATCTTACCGGTTGAACCTCAGTGTCAAGGATTCATATAATCCCGTATGTCATTCCCTTTGTCCTTCGGTATGTTACTTGCCCAAGATTTGATCGTAGGTATCCGCATACCTATTTCAATCTCGTTACCGGCAAGTCTCTTTACTCGTTCCGTAATACCAGATCCCATGACTTACACTTAGTCACATTGCTTGCAAGGCTTGTGTCTGATGTTGTATTATCGAGTGGGCCCCGAGATACCTCTCCGTCACCCGGAGTGACAAATCCCAGTCTTGATCCATACTAACTCAACGGACACCTTCGGAGATACCTATTGAGCACCTTTATAGTCACCCAGTTACGTTGTGACGTTTGATGCACACAAGGTATTCCTCCGGTGCCAGTGCGTTATATGATCTCATGGTCATAGGAACAAATACTTGACACGCAGAAAACTATAGCAAGAAAACGACACGATCAATATGCTACGTTCATAGTTTGGGTCTAGTCCATCACATGATTCTCCTAATGATGTGATCGAGTTATCAAGCAACAACATTTTGCACATAGTTAGAAAACCATGACTATCCTTGATCAACTGGCTAGCCAACTAGAGGCTTGCTAGGGACATTGTTGTGTCTATGTATCCACACATGTATCTATATTTTCATTCAATACAATTATAGCATTGATAATAAACGATTATCATTAAACAGGAAATATAATAATAACTATTTATCATTGCCTCTAGGGCATATTTCTAACAGTCTCCCACTTGCACTAGAGTCAATAATCTAGTCCTCACATCGCCATGCAATTTACATTGTAATAAATCAAACACCCATACAGTTCTGGTGTTGATCATGTTTTGCCCGTGGAAGAGGTTTAGTCAGCGGGTGTGCTACATTCAGATCCGTGTGCACTTTGCAAATATTCACGTCCTCTCCTTTGACGTAGTCGTGGATGAGGTTGAAGCATTGTTTGATGTGTCTGGTCTTCTTGTGAAACCTTGGTTCCTTTGCTAAGGCAATGGCACCAGTGTTGTCACATAACAGTGTTAATGGATCTAGTGTGCTCGGCACAACTCCAAGATCTGTCATGAACTGCTTCATCCAGACAGCCATGTACTCCGCTTCACATGTATAATCTGCTACGACGCTCTGCTTGGAACTGCACCAGCTTACCGCACCCCCATTAAGAATAAATACGTATCCGGTTTGAGACTTAGAGTCATCCGGATCGGTGTCAAAACTTGCGTCGACGTAACCTTTTACGACGAGCTCTTTGTCACATCCATAAACGAGAAGCATTTCCTTAGTCATTTTCAGGTACTTCAGAATATTCTTGACCGCCGTCCAGTGATCCACTCCTGGATTACTCTGAAAGCTGCCTGCCATACTTATGGCCAAGGTGACGTCTTGTCTAGTGCACAACATTGCATACATGATAGAACCTACGGCTGAAGCGTAGGGGACGGAACTCATTTGTTATCTATATTCCGCAATTGCTGGGCACTGAGTCTTACTCAATTTTATACCTTGTAATACTGGCAAGAACCCTTTCTTGGACTGATCCATTTTGAACTTCTTCAAAACTTTATCAAGGTATGTGCTTTGTGAAAGTCCTATCAGGCGTCTCGATCTATCCCTATAGATCTTAATGCCTAGAATGCAAGAAGCTTCTCCTAGGTCCTTCATAGAGAAACTTTTATTCAAGTAATCCTTTATGCTCTTAGAAAGCTCCACGTTGTTTCCAATCATCAATATTCCATCCACATATAATATTAGAAACGCCACAGAGCTCCCACTCACTTTCTTGTAAATACAAGATTCTCCAACCACTTGTATAAACCCAAATGCTTTGATCACTGATGACCCACAAGTATAGGGGATCAATCGTAGTCCTTTCGATAAGTAAGAGTGTCGAACCCAACGAGGAGAAGAAGGCTCTCATAAACGGATTTCAGCAAGGTAATAACTGCAAGAACTGAAAGTAGCAGTAACAAGTGATTGTGTAGCGAGGTGAAACGTAGCAAGCAAAGAGTAACAAGTAACAAGTAGTAGCAACGGTGCAACAAGTGACCCAATCCCTTTTGTAGCATGGGACAAGCCTGAACAAAGTCTTATAGGAGGAAAAACGCTCCCGAGGACACACGGGAATTTCTGTCATGCTAGTTTCATCATGTTCATATGATTCGCGTTCATTACTTTGATAGTTTGATATGTGGGTGGACCGGCGCTTGGGTACTGCCCTTACTTGGACAAGAATCCCACTTATGATTAACCTCTCTCGCAAGCATCCGCAACTACAAAAGAAGAATTAAGACAAAGTCTAACCATAGCATTAAACTAGTGGATCCAAATCAGCCCCTCACGAAGCAACACATAGACTGGGGTTTAAGCTTCTGTCACTCCACCAACCCATCATCTACTTACTACTTCCCAATGCCTTCCTCTAGGCCTAAATATGGTGAAGTGTTATGTAGTCTACGTTCACATAACACCACTAGAGGAAAAACAACATACAACATATCAAAATACCGAACGAATATCAAATTCACATGACTATTATTAACATGACTTATCCCATGTCCTTAGGAACAAAAGTAACTACTCACAAAACATAATCATAATCATGATCAGAGGTGTAATGAATAGCATCAAGGATCTGAACATAAAATCTTCCACCAAGTAATCCAACTAGCATCAACTACAAAGAGTAATCAACACTACTAGAAACCTTACAAGTACCAATCGGAGTCGCGAGACGAAGATTGATTACAAGAGATGAACTAGGGATTGGAGAGGAGATGGTGCTGATGAATATGTTGATGAAGATGCCTCCCCTTCGACGAGAGGAGTGTTGGTGATAACGATGGCGACGATTCCCCCCTATGGGAGGGAAGTTTCCCCGGCAGGATCGTCCTGCCGGAGCTCTAGATTGGATCTGCTCAAGTTCCGCCTCGTGGCGGCGGCGAAACCACGAAAAAGCTCCCTCTTGATTTTTTTTCCAGAGCAGGACGCTTCATATAGAAAAAGAGGGGAGCTAGTGGGCCTTCAGGCACCCCACAAGCTTGCCCACCGCCACAAGGGGGTGGTGGCGGAGTGGGGGCTTGTGGAGCCCTAGTGGCCTGCCTCCGGTAGTTCTTTCGCCCTGTATTTTTAATATATTCCAGAAAAAATCCACGTAAATTTCCAGGGCATTTGGAGATGTGCAGAATAGTGGACTAGGATTTTCTCCTTTTCTAGTCCAGAATTCCAGCTGCCTGAATTCTCCCTCTTCAAATAAACCTTGCAAAATAAGAGAGAAAAGGAATAAATATGGTACCACAAGTAATATAACAGCCCAAAAAGCAATAAATATCGACATGAAAGCATGATGCAAAATGGACGTATCAACTCCCTCAAGCTTAGACCTCGCTTGTCCTCAAGCGAAAACCAAGTTCCAACAACATATCCACATGTTGAGGGCATCATGATCACACATAGGACATCAATATATCATAAAGATTCTTATGGGAAAGTAGCAATTCCTTCACAAAGCAAAGCATTAAGAAAAAACCTTACCGAGAAGTAACCAACAATAGTCTGTAGTCATTGAAGCAATTGCAATTTATCACAACATCAGAAAGAGTCAAATAGGAGCTTGTAAGGAAAACCCACATACTCAATCATCTCTTTTGTTTTCCACAATTTTTACAACTCACGTGGTACTCATGGTGTCAAAGTTTCAGCTGGACACAGAGGAAGATAGGGGCTTATAGTTTTGCCTCCCAACCATTTACCTCAAGGGTAAAGTCAACAACAATAAAGCATAAGTACTCAACTCCAAGCTGATATATGGATATAGATCTTTCCCAAGCATGTGACGGTAGCCAAGACAAAGGCAAAAAGGGAATTGGTGAAGATCACCATGACTCTTACAAGGGTAAAAAGTAAAGGTACAAGATAAGCCCTTCCTAGAGGGAAGCATAGGTTGTCATGCACTTTTGAGGTTTGAATGCGTGTCCTATTAGTGCGGAGGAACGTCACTTTATATTGCCTCCTGTGACAAAGAACTTTATTATGCAGTCTGTCGCTTTTATGTCTTCCTCATCACAGGTTCGTACAAAGCTTATTTCCCACACACTAATAGATCATACATATTATAGAGCAATTTTTATTGCTTGCACCGATGACAACTTACTTGAAGGATCTTATTCAATCCTTAGGTAGGTATGGTGGACTCTCATGGAAAAGCTGGGTTGAAGGTTTATGGATGCACAAGTAGTATCTCTACTTGGTGCGGGAGTTTTGACTAATATGAGGTGGAAGCAATCGTCACATGCTAAGGGATCTCTAATCATATAACATTGTTTGGAACCAAGCAAACACAATTCATTGTTGTCTTCCTTGTCCAACATCTACTCCTAGGCATGTAATAGTTTGGTGAGTGCTCACAATTGTAAAAAGTGTCTAAGATGATATATTTATATGTGAACCTCTCTTTCCTTATTACTTCTTATTAATTTCAACAATGACTGAGGTCTATGTTGATTTATTCTCAACAAGTTTCAATCATCATACGTGTCATAAGTGAAGTTATCACTTTCCATAAGATCGTCTCATGATCTTTCATGCTATCATTCTTTTCATACTTTTGATCATGGCACAAAGCAAAGCCCTTGACTAAGACGCTCTTTATTATATAGCTCGTAAGCTTGAATACATCGGGGGATAGACAAAAGCAAAAGACTCAAACTAAAAACTAAAGACTTATTCCTCTAAAAGAAGAAATAAAAACTGAAAAGGAAAGAACTAAAACAAAGGTAAAAGCAAAAGATATAAAGGCGATACGATACCATGGAAACTCCCCCAAGCTTGGCAGAAGCCAAGGGGATTGCCCATACCAATGCTTAGTTGTCTTCCTTTGGTGGTGATGGTGTTGTTGTTGGAGCAGTCTTGAGCTTGTCTAATTTCCACTTGAGCAAAAAGTTCTGCTCCCTTAGATCGTCATTTTCCTCCTCAAGTTTCAACACTCTATGGCAAAGTTCCTGCTTACTCTCCTGCAAGAAACGAGAAGGGATAAATAAGGTCTTAGGCTTCTTCCTATGGTCAGAGAGGCTTGAATTCTTGAACTCCACATGGGTGTTTGCAGGTTGAGGTAGAGGAGCCTCCTGTTCATCGGAACTCGTTTGCTCCTTCCCTTTGGGCTCATAGTCCTCTTCCTCATCAGTGGTCCAGCCATATGGTTCCAAGTCCCCATTAATCCTAGAGTTAGCACGATCATCGGCCACATAGATCTCTTCTTCTGAATCTTGAGAAGACATCTTGACCTAAATCTGCGGCAGACAACAGGCTCGAAACGAAAACAGAGGAAGACTACGCGATACGGAGATCAAAACCTTCGGGTGACTATATATTGATTTTTTCTGGGCCAGAAGGAGTCCTCCACAAGAAAACGGAGTCCGGGAGGCACACGAGGTGTCCACAAGCTTGCCCACCGCCACCAGGGGGTGGTGGCGGAGTTGGCCCTTGTGGCTACCTCGTTTGCTCTCCGGACTGCTTTTTATTTTTCTAATTTTCCAAAAATTCCAAAACGGAAGAAATTTCCTATTGGAAAAGTATCGGAGTCCAATTTTTTTCCGAAACAGATACATCTTCGTTTTCACGGTCTGAAACAGGCTGATAAACAACCGTTATGTACTCCTCTGGAGTTATGACATTGATGATATTGGTCTCAACATTTATGGGAGTACCAAAGATGTAATGCTTGATTCTTTGCCCATTTACCACTCTAGGAAAATTTCCTTCCGTGTTATTGATTTTGATGGCACCGGAACGATATACTTCCTCGACAACATAGGGACCTTCCCATTTACACAGAAGCTTGCCTGCAAAGAATCTCAAACGAGAATTATATAGCAAGACATAATCACCTACATTGAACTCTCGTTTCTGTATTCGTTTGTCGTGCCATCTCTTAACCTTTTCCTCGAACAACCTGGCATTCTCATATGCCTGGGCTCTCCATTCATCTAACGAGCTGATATCAAACAACCGCTTCTCATCGACAAGTTTGAAATCAAAGTTGAGCTCTTTGATTGCCCAATAAGCTTTGTGTTCCAGCTCAAGAGGTAAATGACAGGCCTTACCGTAAACCATTTTATACGGTGACATGCCCATGGGATTCTTGTAAGAAGTCCTATAAGCCCATAGTGCATCGTCAAGTTTGCTTGACCAGTTCTTCCGAGATCTATTGACGGTCTTCTATAGGATCAACTTGATCTCCCTATTACTCAACTCCACTTGACCACTAGACTGAGGATGATAAGGCGATGCAACTCTATGGTTGAAATCATACTTAGCTAGCATCTTGCGTAAAACACCATGAATGAAGTGTGAACCGCCATCAGTCATAAAGTATCTAGGGACTCCAAATCTCTGGAATATAACTTCTTTAAGCATCTTAATAGAGGTGTGGTGATCAGCATTTTTAGTGGGGATAACTTCTACCCACTTAGTAACGTAATCCACAGCAACTAAGATGTGAGTGTACCCATTGGAACTCGGGAAGGGTCCCATATAATCAAAGCCCCAGACATCAAATAGTTCAATGACAAGTGAATAGTTCATAGGCATCTCTAGACGCTTACTGATGTTCCCTATCCTTTGGCATTCGTCACAAGACAAGACAAACTTACGGGCATTCTTGAAGAGAGTGGGCCAATAGAAACCTGATTGCAATACCTTATGGGCAGTTCTATCTCCAGCATGGTGTCCTCCGTAGGCTTCGGAATGACACTTCTGTAGGATCTGTCCCTCTTCATGTTCAGGCACACAACATCTAATAACACCATCTACTCCTTCCATATAAAGGTGAGGATCATCCCAAAAGTAGTGTCTCAAATCAAAGAAGAATTTCTTCTTTTGCTGATAGGTGAAACTGGGTGGTATGTATTTGGCTATGATATAGTTTGCATAATCGGCATACCACGGTGCACTAAGTGAAGTGCGGATGACATTTAATTGCTCATCAGGAAAGCTATCATCAATAGGTAGTGGGTCATCAAGGACATTCTCTAGCCTAGACAAGTTATCTACTACAGGGTTATCAGCACCCTTTCGGTCAACGACGTGCAAATCAAATTCCTGTAGCAGGAGAACCCATTTGATCAGCCTAGGCTTAGCGTCCTTCTACTCCATGAGGTACTTAATAGCAGCATGATCAGAGTGAATAGTGACTTTGGAGTCAACTATGTAAGATCTGAACTTTTCACATGCAAACACGACTGCTAAAAATTCCTTCTCCGTAGTGGCATAGTTTCTTTGGGCACTGTCTAGAGTTTTACTAGCGTAGTGAATGACATTCAACTTCTTGTCAACTCTTTGTCCTAGAACAGCACCAACAGCGTAATCACTAGCGTCACACATGATTTCAAAGGGAAAGTTCTAGTCAGGTGGTTGAACAATAGGTGTGGTTATCAAAGCCTTCTTAAGTATTTCAAAGGCTTCCTCACAATCCTCATCAAAAACAAAAGGAACATCCTTCTGCAAGAGGTTGGTAAGAGGGCTAGAAATCTTAGAGAAGTCTTTAATGAACCTTCTATAGAAACCAACATGACCTAAGAAACTTCGTATACCTCTGATATCTGTGGGGCAAGGCATTTTCTCAATTGCATCAACCATAGCCTAATCAACTTCAATGCCTCTTTCAGAGATTTTGTGTCCTAAGACGATACCTTCATTAATCATAAAGTGGCACTTCTCCCAATTCAAGACGAGGTTGGTTTCTTCGCATCTCTGTAAGACTCGATCAAGGTTGCTGAGGCAATCATCAAAGGAAGACCCATGAACGGAGAAGTCATCCATGAAAACCTCGACAATCTTTTCACAAAAGTCAGAGAATATAGCCATCATACATCTTTGGAAGGTGGCAGGTGCATTACATAAGCCAAAAGGCATACGTCTATAGGCAAAGGTACCGAAAGGGCAGGTGAAAGTGGTTTTCCCTTGATCAGATTGTGCAATAGGTATTTGTGAGAAACCTGAATAACCGTCTAGAAAGCAGAAGTGTGTGTTCTTTGATAGCCTTTCTAGCATTTGGTCGATAAACGACAAAGGATAATGATCTTTCCTGGTTGCTTTGTTCAGTTTCCGGAAGTCTATCACCATTCTATAGCCGGTAATAATCCTTTGTGGGATTAGTTCATCCTTATCATTAGGAACGACGGTGATACCTCCTTTCTTAGGTACGCAATGTACTGGACTTACCCAATCAGTATGAGCAACATGATAAATGATTCCTGCTTCCAGAAGCTTTAATATTTCTTTTTCCTAACGACCTCTTTCATCTTAGGATTTAGTGTCCTTTGATGATCAGCAACTGGTTTAAAGTCAGGATCGGTTTTAATCTTGTGCTGACATAGAGTAGGACTAATACCCTTAAGATCATCAAGAGTATATCCAATAGCAGCGCGGTGCTTCCTCAGAGTTTTTAGTAACTTCTTCTCTTCACGCTCTGAGAGGAGAGCACTAAAAATGACAAGATATATCTCCTTCTCATCAAGATAGGCATACTTAAGAGTATCAGGCAACTGTTTAAGCTCGAACACAGGATCACCCTTTGGTGGGGGAGGATCCCCAAGCAGTTCAACATGCAAATTATTCTTGAGAATAGGATATTGTTCTAAGACAATTCTATCTATCTCATCTCTCTCCTCCATATGCATATCATTTTCATGCTCAAGAAGATAGTGCTCTAAAGGATCCGTAGGAGGTACGGCAATAGAGGCAAGAGCAATGATTTCATCTCTACCAGACGACTCTCTTTCATGGGGTTGTCTTCTAAACTTGGTGAAGTTAAATTCATGAGACACACCCTCGAAACTAACTGTGACAGTCTGCTTAATGCAATCCATGTGAGCATTAACAATGTTGAGAAAGGGTCTACCAAATATGATGGGACAAAAGCTATCTTGTGCAGTACCAAGGACGAGGAAATTAGTAGGATACTTCGTCTTACCACACAGGACTTCTACGTCTCTCACAATTCCCAGAGGGCAGATAGTGTCTCTATTAGCTAGCGTAATAGTGACATCAATGGGTTCTAACTCAGCAGGTGCAATCTCATCTTTGATTTCATCATATAGGGAACGGGGTATTGCACTAACACTAGCTCCTATATCACATAAACCATGGTAACAGTGATCTCCTATCTTAACAGAAACAACGGGCAGGCCAACTACATGTCTGTGTTTGTCTTTCGCGTGAGGTTTAGCAATTCTAGCGGAGTCCTCACAGAATTTAATAACATACCCATCTATGTCTTCGGCTAAGATATCTTTGATAATAGCAACACTAGGTTCAACTCTAATCTCCTCAAAGGGTGCAAGTGGTCTAATGTAACCCCTACGTATCACAGTTGGAGATTTAGAATAATCCTTCATCCTAGCAGGGTATGGTGGTTTCTTAGAATAAGCACAAGGAACAACAGGATCACTAAAAGCTATGATTTTCTCCTCAACTAGATTGGTTTTGGCTATGTTGCTTTCTACAGGAGAATGATATTTAAACAACTTCTCTTTGGGAAGATCAACATGAGCAGCAAAAGATTCACATAGACAAGCTACTATCTCAGAGTCAAGTCCATACTTAGCGCTAAAATCTCTAGAAGTGTTTGTCTCAACAAAAGATTTAACGCAATCAAACTGGAAATTCATACCTGAGTCCTTACCTTCCTCCAGCTCCCAATCTTCAGAGTTGCGTTTGATTCTTTCCAATAAATTCCACTTGTGATCAATATCCTTCTTCATAAAAGAACCGGCACAAGAAGTGTCAAGCATGGTACGATCTTCATGAGAAAGCCGAGCATAAAAGTTTTCAGTGATGATTTCTCTCGAGATCTCATGATTGGGGAATGAATATAGCATTGATTTAAGCCTCCCCCAAGCTTGAGCTATGCTTTCCCTGTCACGAGGCCAAAAGTTATAAATAAAGTTCCAATCACGACGTACTAAATGCATAGGATAGAACTTTTGATGAAATTCCAATTTCAACCGATTGTAGCCCCATGATCCAGCATCATCACATAGCCTATACCATGTCAACGCCTTATCCTTCAAAGATAAAGGAAAGACTTTCTTCTTTACCTCATCCTCGGGCAAACCTGCAAGCTTAAATAAACCACAAACTTCATCTACATAAATTAGATGAAAGTCTGGATGTGAAGATCCATCTCCTGTAAAAGGATTAGCCAACAGTTTCTCAAGCATACCCAAAGGAATTTCATAAAAGATATTTTCAGTAGGTACCTCAGGTTGAGGAGAAAATCCTCGTGCTTCCATTCATGGTGAAGATACCCCGAACAAACTCCTCAAAGGAAGAGTTTCCATAGTGACAAGTGACAATAAATTTCAGCACATTATATAAATGTTTCCTTACCAATTTCCACTTACCAAAGGCGCTTCACTCCCCAGCAACGGCGCCAAAAAAGAGTCTTGATGACCCACAAGTATAGGGGATCAATCGTAGTCCTTTCGATAAGTAAGAGTGTCGAACCCAACGAGGAGCAGAAGGCTCTGATAAACGGATTTCAGCAAGGTAATAACTGCAAGAACTGAAAGTAGCGGTAACAAGTGATTGTGTAGCGAGGTGAAACGTAGCAAGCAAAGAGTAACAAGCAACAAGTAGTAGCAACGGTGCAGAAAGTGGCCCAATCCCTTTTGTAGCAAGGGACAAGCTTGAACAAAGTCTTATAGGAGGAAAAACGCTCCCGAGGTCACATGGGAATTTCTGTCATGCTAGTTTCATCATGTTCATATGATTCGCGTTCGTTACTTTGATAGTTTGATATGTGGGTGGACCGGCGCTTGGGTACTGCCCTTACTTGGACAAGCATCCCACTTATGATTAACCTCTCTCGCAAGCATCCGCAACTACAAAAGAAGAATTAAGACAAAGTCTAACCATAGCATTAAACTAGTGGATCCAAATCAGCCCCTCACGAAGCAACACATAGACTGGGGTTTAAGCTTCTGTCACTCCACCAACCCATCATCTACTTACTACTTCCCAATGCCTTCCTCTAGGCCCAAATATGGTGAAGTGTTATGTAGTCTACGTTCACATAACACCACTAGAGGAAAAACAACATACAACATATCAAAATACCGAACGAATATCAAATTCACATGACTATTATTAACATGACTTATCCCATGTCCTCAGGAACAAATGTAACTACTCACAAAACATAATCATAATCATGATCAGAGGTGTAATGAATAGCATCAAGGATCTGAACATAAACTCTTCCACCAAGTAATCCAACTAGCATCAACTACAAAGAGTAATCAACACTACTAGCAACCTTACAAGTACCAATCGGAGTCGCGAGATGAAGATTGGTTACAAGAGATGAACTAGGGATTGGAGAGGAGATGGTGCTGATGAAGATGTTGATGAAGATGCCTCCCCGCCGACAAGAGGAGTGTTGGTGATGACGAGGGCGACGATTCCCCCCTCCGGGAGGGAAGTTTCCCTGGCAGGATCGTCCTGCCGGAGCTCTAGATTGGATCTGCTCAAGTTCCGCCTCGTGGCGGCGGCGAAACCACGAAAAAGCTCCCTCTTGATTTTTTTCCAGACCAGGACGCTTCATATAGCAAAAGAGGGGAGCTAGTGGGCCTTCAGGCAGCCCACAAGCTTGCCCACCGCCACCAGGGGGGTGGTGGCGGAGTGGGGGCTTGTGGAGCCCTGGTGGCCCCCCTCCGATAGTTCTTTCGCCCAATATTTTCAATATATTCCAGAAAAAATCCACGTAAATATTTAGGACATTTGGAGATGTGCAGAATAGTGGACTAGGATTTGCTCCTTTTCCAGTCCAGAATTCCAGCTGCCTGAATTCTCCCTCTTCAAATAAACCTTGCAAAATAAGAGAGAAAAGGCATAAATATGGTACCACAAGTAATATAACAGCCCAAAAAGCAATAAATATCAACATGAAAGCATGCTGCAAAATGGACGTATCAATCACCTCATCAAAGCGCTTATTCCAACTCCGAGATGCTTGCACCACTCCATAAATGGATCGTTGGAGCTTGCATACTTTCTTAGCATTCTTTGTATCGACAAAACCTTCGGGTTGCATCATATACAACTCTTCCTTAAGAAAACCGTTAAGGAACGCCGTTTTGACAGCCATCTGCCAGATTTCATAATCGTAAAAGGCAGCTATTGCAAACATGATTCAGACGAACTTAAGCATCGCTACCGGTGAGAAAGTATCATCATAGGCAACTCCTTGAACTTGTGAAAAACCCTTTTCCACAAGTCGAGCCTTATAAACGGTCACATTACCGTCTGCGTCCGTCTTCTTCTTATAGATCCATTTGTTCTGAATAGCCTTGCGGCCTTTAGGTAGTACTTCCAAAGTCTACACTTTGTTCTCGTACATGGATCCTATCTCGGACTTCATGGCCTCCAGCCATTTGTTGGAATCCGGGCCCACCATTGCTTCTTCATAATTAACAGGTTCATTGTTGTCTAACAACATAATCGTTAAGATAGGATTGCCGTACCACTCAAGAGCAGTACATGAAATTGTCGACCTGCGAGGTCCGATAGCAACTTGATCCGAAGTTTCATGATGATCATCATCAACTTGCTCCTAAACCGGCGTCGCAGCAACAGGGGTTTCCCCTTGTCCCGCGCCACCATCTAGAGGGATTAGAGGTTCGACAAACTCATCAAGTTCTATCTTCGTCCCATTCAATTCTTTCGAGAGAAACTCCTTCTCAAGAAAAGCTCCGTTTTTAGCAACAAACAGTTTGCCCTCGTATTTGAGATAGAAGGTATACCCAACTGTCTATTTTGGGTAACCTATGAAGACGCACGTTTTCGCTTTGGGTTCCAACTTTTCAGGCTGAAGCTTTTTGACATAAGCATCACATCCCCAAACTTTAAGAAACGACAAATTTGGTCTTTTGCCATACCACAGTTCGTATGGTGTCGTCTCAAAAGATTTATATGGTGCCCTATTTAAAGTGAATGCAGCTGTCTCTAATGCATAACCCCAAAACGATAACGGCAAACCGGTAAGAGACATCGTAGATCGCACCATCTCTAATAAAGTACGATTACGACGTTCGAACACACCATTACGCTGTGGTGTTCCAGGCGGTGTCAGCTGTGAAACAATTTACACATTGTCTTAAGTGAGCACCAAACTCGAAACTCAGATATTCACCCCCACGATCAGACCGTAGGAACTTGATCTTCTTGTTATGATGATTTTCAACTTCACTCTGAAATTGCTTGAACTTCTCAAACGTTTCAGACTTGTGCTTCATCAAGTAGACATAACCATATCTACTCAAATCGTCAGTGAAGGTGATAAAATAACGATATCCTCCATGCGCCTCGACACTCATCGGACCGCATACATCGGTATGTGTGATTTCCAACAAGTCACTTGCACGCTCCATTGTTCCGGAAAATGGAGTCTTGGTCATCTTGCCCATGAGGCATGGTTCACACGTGTCAAGTGAATCAAAGTCAAGTGACTCCAAAATTCCATCGGTATGGAGTTTATTCATGCGCTTTACACCAATATGACCTAAGCGGCAGTGCCATAAAAACATGGCTCTATCATTGTTAACTCTAACTCTTTTGGTCTCAATGTTATGTATATGTGTATCATCGATATCAAGATTCAATATGAACAATCCTCTCACACTGGGTGCATGACCATAAAATATATTACTCATAGAAATAGAACAACCATTATTCTCTGACTTAAACGAGTAACCTTCTCGCAATAAACAAGCTCCAGATATAATGTTCATGCTTAACGCAGGCACTAAATAACAATTATCTAAGTTCATAACTAATCCTGATGGTAACTGAAGTGAAACTGTGCCGATGGCGATTGCATCAACCTTGGAACCATTTCCCACGCGCATCGTCACTTCATCTTTCGCCAGCCTTCGCTTATTTCACAGTTCCTGTTTCGAGTTGCAAATATGAGCAACACAACCGGTATCGAATACCCATGCACTACTACGAGAGCTGGTTAAGTACACATCAATAACATGTATATTGAATATACCCGATTTTCCTTGGCCGCCTTCTTATCAGCCATATACTTGGGGCAATTGCGCTTCTAGTGACCCATACCCTTGCAATAGTAACACTTCGTTTCAGGCTTAGCTCCAGCTTTGGGTTTCTTCGTCGGATTGGCAACAGGCTTGCCGCTCTTCTTGGAATTACCCTTCTTTCCTTTGTCGTTTCTCTTGAAACTAGTGGTCTTATTCACCATCAACACTTGATGCTCTTTACGGAGTTCTGACTCTGTAACTTTCAGCATCGCGAATAACTCGCCGGTGACTTGTTCATCCCTTGCATGTTATAGTTCAACACAATGCTCTTGTAGCTTGGTGGCAGTGATTGACGAATTCTATCAGTGATAGCCTCTTGCGGGAGTTCAATCCCCAGCTCAGCTAGAGGGTTTGAGTACCCAGACATTTTGAGCACATGTTCACTGAGAGACGAATTCTCCTCCATCTTGCAAGCATAGAATTTATCGGAGGTCTCATACCTCTCGATCCGGGCGTTCTTCTGAAAGATAAACTTCAGCTCCTGAAACATCTCAAATGCTCCATGATGCTCAAAGCGACGTGGAAGTCCCGGCTCTAAACCATACAAGACTGCACATTGATCTACTGAGTAGTCCTCCTTACGTGTTAACCAAGCGTTCTTAACATCTTGGTTAGCCATAGCGGGTGGTTCTTCTCCTAGCGCAACATTAAGGAAATAGTCCTTCTTCCCAGCTTGCGGGAGCAACTTAAGATTACGAGCCCAGTCTACAAAGTTGCTTCGATCATCTTTCAACTTAGCATTCTCTAGGAACGTATTAAAATTCAGGGTGACTGTCGCGTGAGCCATTGATCTACAACACAAATATTTTCAAAGTGGACTTAGACTATGTTCAAGATAATTAGAGTTTAACTAATCAAATGACTTGCTAAACTCACACTCAAAAGGTACATCTCTCTAGTCATTTGAGTGGTGCATGATCCAAATTCACTAACTCAAGTCCGATCATCACGTGAGTTGAGAGTAGTTTCAGTGGTAAGCATCTCTATGCTAATCATATCAACTATATGATTCATGCTCGACCTTTCGGTCTCATGTGTTCCGAGGCCATGTCTGCACATGCTAGGCTCGTCAAGCTTAACCCAAGTGTTCTGCATGTGCAACAGTTTTGCACCTGTTGTATGTGAACGTTGAGTCTATCACACCCGATCATCACGTGGTGTCTCGAAACAACAAACTGTAGTAACAGTGCACAGTCGGGGAGAACACAATTTGAAAGGACGTGGATGTCGCCTAGAGGGGGGGTGACTAGGCGCTTTAAAATAATTACGGTTTAGGCTTGAACAAATGCTGAATAAAACTAATGTTTAATTTGTCAAGCACAAAACCTACAACAACTAGGATCACCTATGTGCACCAAAAACTTATGCTAAGCAAGATAAACAACTAAGTGATAACAAGATATATGATAATAAACAATATGGCTATCACAAAGTAAAGTGCATAAGTAAAGGGTTCGGGTAAGAGATAACCGAGGCACGTGGAGACGATGATGTATCCCCAAGTTCACACCCTTGCGGATGCTAACTCCGTTGGAGCAGTGTGGAGGCACAACGCTCCCCAAGATGCCACTAAGGCCACCGTAATCTCCTCACGCTCTCGCACAATGCGAGATGCCGTGATTCCACTATGGTACCCTTGAGGGCGGTCACGGAACCCGTACAAATGGCAAACCTTGGGGGCGGTCACCGGTACCCGTACAAATTGCTCGGGGCAATCTCCACAACCTAATTGCAGACCCCGACGCTTGCCCGGAGCTTTAGACCACAATGATTGAGCTCCGAGACACCACCAAGCTTCTAGGACGCTAAAGCATTCACGAAGAACAATATCTAGGGTACTAAGGACCAAAGGTAATAAGCTTCTCAAACTTCACTTCCACGTATCACCGTGGAGAACTCAAACCGATGCAACTAATGCAATGGCAAGGGCACACGGAGTGCCCAAGTCCTTCTCTCCCAAATCCCACCAAAGCAACTAATGCTAGGGAGGAAAATGAGAGGAAGAACGAAGAAGAATACGAAGAACTCCAAGATCTAGACCCAAGGGGTTCCCCTCACTTAGAGGAGAAAGTGATTGGTGGAAATGTGGATCTAGATCTCCTCTCTCTTTTCCCTCAAGAACTAGCAAGAATCATTGGAGGGATTGAGAGTTAGCAAGCTCGAAGAAGCTCAACAATGGGGGAAGAAGACAAGCTCAAGAGATAAGATTCAATGGGGAAGAAGACCCCCTTTTATAGGTGGGGAAAAACTCCAACCGTTAAGCCTTAGAGCCCGCACAGAGCGGTACTACCGCTCGGTAGGTTCACCAACCATGCCGAGGCCAAAAAGGATGCAAAAAACAGTCCGACGGAGCGGTAGTAAAAAATTACTACCGCTCCGGGGCGGTACTACCTCTCCGGGGGCGGTACTACCGCTACACGAGCGGTACTACCGCTCGCACTAGGAGCGGTACTACCGCTGGATACTGAAAGTGCGGTAACTTTCGCATACAGACTCCGAATTCAACGAAACCAAGTTTGTTGGAAAGATAACGACATGGGATAACACAATATTGATAGAAATATCAATAAGAAGCAAGTGATAAAAGTCCCATAAGAAAATGGTGAGAACCCTTCTTCGAATAAGACCGGTAAAAACTCCCAACATCGAAAATATCATAGAAGATGCATATGGCCTCCGTTTTCGATGAACTCGAGCTTGTCATGAAGATGAACATAAGCTCTAAAACTCAAAAGGAGAAACACCAAATAAGAACCAAGAAGTATGATGCAAGGATGCAAATGGTTTGAGCTCTCAACGAACGATACGATCAAGCTACTCACTTGAGAGCCCCCCTTGACAGTACAACAATCTATCCTAAAACAGAAAACCTATCAAGGGCAAACCTATACCTTGCAACTCGTCCTATTGAGCTAGATGACGATGATCTTGGCTTCCTCAAGATGGACCACCTTTCTTGATTGCGTTGGCTTGATGAAGACTAGTTGATTGCTCCCCCATACACACTATGTGTGAGCCGCTCTTCAACATATCTTCATAAGTCCATTGCCACCACAATGGACGGCAAGCATCAAACATGATATATTCGTGCTGATCCACTTGAATGTAACATCCCAAAATTATAAATTTTGGAATGTTAATATAATTATTAGACTGATTGTTTGTTTGTTTGCTGAGTGATTGAAACTTGTGTGAAATTTGAAACTTTTCGAGACTTTTGAATGAGAGGGAATGAAATGACTTTCCCCTTCTCCAATGAATTCAAATTCAATCTGTTAAAAGCAACGAGAGAAGATGACATGACTTCTTCAACTATAAAGAATTTGAACAGAGATGTTTGCACTCGAATTTCCTTGCATTTCCATTCGTTTTTCTTCGTGCAACAAAATGCCGGGAAATGCATTCTGTCAAACAGAAAAGAGCGGAGGAACATGACCCTCAAAAATACCTGGGCATTTTGAATGTTATTTGCAACCTCAAACTTAGAGGATCATTTGAAAATTATTTGCAAAAAGAAATAATACTTTTAGGGATTTTGGAAAAATAATTTTTTCTAAAGTTTTTATTTTGGCTTTAGAAAAATGTTATTTGGATGGAGATTCTTTTTCTGATTTTTTTATATATAATACCTCATATAGATATTTTGATTTATTTCTTTTTTTGTTTTTGTTCTGTGTTTTGGAAAAGTTTAAAATAGGACAGGGTTATTATTTTTTTCTTCTTCTTTCCTAACCGCTGCCGCCGGGCGCCACTTAAGTCTAGCCCGAAATCCCCTACAACCGAGCCACTCCTCCCTGCCTCCCTTCTCTCTGGCCAGTGGGCTCCCCAACCGAACCCCTCTCCACGTCACCCTCCTCTCTCTTCCTCCCTCGTCTCTTTCCTTCCTCCCTGCTCAGGACCGAGCCCCTTCCCAGGAAACGTGGGATTTCTTCTTCCACCGCCTCTCTCTCCTTCCTTACTCCCCTCCCCATGGCCTATATAAGCTCTCACCTCTCCACCCCGTTCCCACCCTACCCCGCCGCCTCCTCTCTCCCCTGCCGTCGCTGCACCATCACCGCCAGCCCCAGCACCACCCGAGCCGCTGCACCACTCCACCGCCGCCCTTGCCACCCCGCCACCCCCTGCTGCAGCCCGCCGCCTCCACGAGCCGCCGCCGCCCGAAGCCGCCGCCACGAGTCCTCGCCGGTGCAGCAGCAGCAGCAAGGCTGCACCTCCCCTCGACCTCGCCCCGGAGCGTCCCGTCGCCGCCCCTCTCTTCCCCGAGCGCCCCACCCCGCGAAGGACGAACCCCGCCGCTGCCAGCACCATTCTCCACCTCGCCAGAACCCTCCCCTCGCCGAGACCTCGCCGGAGCAGCAGCGAGCTGCACCCTTCGGCCTCGCCTCCAGGAGCCAGCACCGGAGCCCCTCCGTCCCCCCGAGCGCCACCCCGCGGAGGAGAAGGAACCCCCGTCGCCGCTGCCCCCATCCTCTCCACGCCCCGGAGCTCCCCCTCTCCCTCGCCGGCGATGCCATCTTCCTCCATCGCCGGTGCAACACTGCCCAGCAGGTAGTTTCTCTCTCTCTCTCTCTGTTTTTCTTTTGATCCTATTCTTAGCCCTTAGATCCCCATGCAACGGCTAGGATTAAAACATTAGTACCCCTTCGGTCTAGTGAGAAAAAACCAGTGGGTTTTATTTTCACTTAGGAATTAACCAGCACCTTTGTTAGAGCTCGGCCGTTTGCTCGAAGCGTAGAAACAAACAGCAATCGCAGCTTGCCACGTGTTACTACTAGTAGCAGCAGTTTTTTCAGTTTTGACTGCAAAAACAACAACTTTCAATCTTGTTTTGCCCACAACTTTTGATCCCGAAGTCCAATGACATTGATTCTTTTTCCAGTAGCTCAAAAATTCCCTGTAGTGTTCAAAAACATATAATTTGTCTATGTTTGAAATTTGCAAATATAAGTTAGATCAGATTTAGTTTAAACCTTGTTCTGCCTATTCCAGGAGTTTAAAAATAGCTTTTAATTTGATTCCTTTTGGTACTGATCACTAGTGATCCTATTGATCATTGGTAAAAATTTCAGAGTTGTTTGAGTATTTTAACTCATTATTTCATGTGAAACAATTTCTGTTTCACTGATTTTAGGATTTCGGCTAATTCATTTTATACTTTTGTTTTAAAATATTTTATTTATTATTTAAGAAACATTATTATTGTTTTGGTTATGTTAGTTAACAGTAGTTTTGCAACAAGTTTTTATTTTAGTTTTATTTGTTTTTATGAAAACAATTCTAGCTCCGTAGTAACGTGCAATTGTTTTCACCGTTGTTTCAAATCCCGTTTGGGAATACTTTCAAAAGTTTTGTGAAAAATACTTTATTTTATCTTAGTTAAACTTACATATTAGTTCCTTGCTATTATTTTCTGTTAGACAAAACTATTTAGTGTTTGACATAGTAGAAAACTCCCTAGCCTTATTTGAAGTTTCTTTCGGATTCTTATTCGCTCTCTCTTTTGTTTTGATTGTTAGAATGATTGCTAGTATGAGTGCTTATGTGAATGATATGTTTGTTATGTAGATTTCATCGGAGAGTGACGAGTAGTCTATCAAGTTATTTTCTCGAGAAATTCTTCTTCGTCAACATCACAGGCTAGTCGCTTTGGTCATATTTTCACCTATGTTTTATGCATTGTAGTTCTACCATCCTAGGCCCATTTGCATGCTGCCTAGGTACATGGAAACTTTATTGTAAGTTGTAGTATCATGTGGTAGGAACACAACAACCCCGATACTTGGCCCCGGGACGACAATGTTATATTTGCTATGCTTAAGTAGGCGGGTTATCGGTTGAGTGTATACCACGAGTGATGCGAGGTTGATATAATAATCAAGACCGGACTAAGACAAGTTTTCAAGACCTCGCACGCAATGCAACACTAGGTGCAGAGCGGTTGATCGGCTCCCCAGAAAACCCAGTGGATGCCCGGGATGCTGGAGGGGCCATGTCATCCTGCGGAAAGCTTCACCCAGGCTCAAAGAGACGGACGGATATTTTCAAGACCCAAGGCTTACCTGCACAGCCACAAGTCATTATGGGCTCTAGCTTAGTTGGACAACGCTGCGACTCTGGACAGGCGGTGCTAGCAGATGTAGACGAACGGTAGGAATGGATGGGCACCGACAGGGATTCAGAGGGACCCGTTGAAAGACCATGTTTTGATCATCCGGTCTTCAAACACCATGAAGTGCGAGGACAAACCCGGAGGCGATCAAATCTTGTGGGGAACGTGTGCAAAACTCTGCAGAGTACTCAAACCTAATCGATTAGCCGTGTCCACGGTCATGGACAACTTGAGCCAAAGGAACTGAAGTTATCTGGATTTCTCAACACCATTAAATATATTTGATGAGGGAAACTATTGACAACTCGGGTACGAGAACTGGTTGGCGGAACCATCTCGTTAACAACAAACCTTGTAGTAACATTTTGCTTTCAACCCCTCTTGTTGTAGGATAAAACTGGCTTTATGCAAAACTTAGCTCCACCGACCAAATATGCATGTAGAGATAGTTGATTATTATTTTACCCCTCTCTTATGTGACTTGCCGGCATATTCAATATGCTGACCTACACGGCTGCAACGTCTTATGTTGCAGATATTTTTTTCTTCGACGAGTAAGAGTACGATTCAGGGTTACGGTCTACACTCAACTTGCCATTGGTGTTTATTGGGACTCCACTCCCTTGACCGCTTCCGCTGAGATATTTAAGGTATATATCAATTTTACGCTATTTACATGTGATTGCACTTTGATATATACATTGATGTACTGTGTGTGCCAGCATACTGATCCACGGATGGCACAGAAACACAGAGGCTTGACTCGTCTTGAGTCGGGTCGCTACAGAGATGGTATCAGAGCACATGTTGACTGTAGGACGTGACCCTAGAAACTGCAAATTTCTTAGGAAAGGATCTCTCAAAATTTTTATTTTCAACAACACCTTTTACTTCTCATCTCTCCTGATTTCACCGAATGTTCTCTCTCACCTCAAATAGTTATACAATCCCCTTACCCCTTTGACCTCATGAAGAATCAACGGAGTTCTACTTCAAAGTAAAGAGGATTTCATCATGCAATTGAAGCATTGAAGCTGCGCCAATTGAAGACTCTCAAGACCCGAAGAATTCGAAGACCCTGAAGCTTTCGAATATTGATATGACCATTAGAAGTCCAAACCCCTGTTATATACCCACGTTAGATACGATGATTTGTGAGCCGTCATTGGTGTGTGTTTTTCGACGGCCACAAATAAAACCTATTCTCAAAAACATCGTTTGTATTGTGTGTATCTCCCTCCCTCTCTTACCCGTCTCATCCCCAAAACCTCAACCCTACCAGATGGAGTATGAAGCTGGACTTGTAGTCTCTGGACCAATGACCCAGCTGAAAGCTGATATATGGATTCAAAACATGGAGAAGCACTTCGGGAGCAACTTGATCTCAAGTAAGTATGAAGTGGAACACGCTCTTCAGTACTTTACCCAAAGTGCTGCTATCTGGTGGAAAATGCATCATGCCATACAAGGATTTAGTGGAGCAGAAAGTTGGGAAGAATTCAAGAAGACTCTATTAAGATCCCGTCTCATTCGAAAGTGCTATGATAATCCGAAGGAGAAGACTTGTGCATGCAAGATCTGTGGAGAAATAGGACACACCCAGGAAGAACACAAGGATGGATGCACTCATTGTGAAGAAAATCACCCAGCTGAGGAGTGCCCAAGCAGTCAGGTGACTTGTTTCCTTTGTGAGGGAACCACCCACTACCCAGCTCAATGTCACATTTACCCCAAGGTACAACAAGTTGTCAAGCAGCGGAAAGATGCAGTGCAGGAAACCCTCAAGAAGAAGATTCTAGAAGAACCGGTGATGAACGAAAATATTGAAGACCCTGATGGACAAAGTCTGACCAGATTTTTTTCCAATGCATGCTACTCATGTGGAGAAGAAGGACATTATTCACAGGATTGCACGAAGAGAAGCCAAGGGTATCTAGGAAACTTCCGGACAGAAAAAGTGGAGTTTGATCGACTTGAGATAGAAGAACTGGCCAAAATGAAGGAGTCCGGAAAGAAGAAAAAATACCCTCGGAAGAGCCAAATCTCTGCAGATATAGACCTGAGTCATGTGAGATGTTACAAGTGTATGGAATTTGGCCACCACAAATACATGTGCTCAGGAAGGAAGCCGGAAATCCAAGGAGCAAAAGCAAAAGCTAAGAAGCCTCAAGACTTGTCAGAACTCATTTGCTTTCGTTGCAAGGAAGCAGGACATTTTACTAGCGATTATCCGCAAAGGAAGAAAGCTAGAATGGAGTAGTTAAGTTTTGACCAGGGCAATAAGTGTGATCCGAAGCACTCTTGGTTTTCATGAGATCATGGAGTGAAATTTTTGTAACAGAAGTCCCTGAGATTGTAATAACATCATGAATAAATGGAATTTATTGTCTCATGATTGCCTATGTTGAAAATGTATGCGTTGTTTCTCTACGAGCAAATATCTCTGACCATTTTGAGGATATGAGAAAATATGGTCTATGCAGGCATGAGTATAATTCATTTAAGTGTGGTAGTAATCGGTAAACCCACTGGATCCATTGAGTAGGAATGTACCATGATTACAAGGAGCACCTCGGAAAGTTCCAGTGGAACTAAAGTACCTCCAAGAGAGGTAGATGAATAAAGTTGGCAGAAAAGCTTGACCATACCGAACAATGTGGATGGCACCATTTGTAATAAAGTTATCTTGAATTTGGAGTTTTGAGAAGAAATTAAGGATGTAATAAAGGATTGATTATGAAATGCATATGATTTATGGAAGAACCTACGATGGATCAGCAAACGTTTTCTTAGGAGCATACGAAAACCTGAGAGTTGTGAAGATACGATAGAAGTTTCATTCAGCTTGCAGAACCAATGGATTATCCGAACTTCGTTCGTGGACAAGAGAAATTCTGCAATGCTTGTGAGGATGCCCAAGTGTTAGAATGCGAGATTCACTAAACCTTATACAGAGAAATGATTTGGGTGCGGAATGGATTGATCACCATGACGACTTACTCTTATCATTTATCTTGCTATTCGGAATGGTAAATCTAAGAGACTTACCCATAGTGAGAGACGACGTTCTTTGAAGCTTTTGTTTAAGCCTTAGAATGGTATGATGAAAGCCCCATGTACATGTCATTTGTTGTCATGCGTAGTAAATTTTACGGTGAGAATGAAACCAAGACCCCTCTCTCTGCAGGATAACCACAAATGGTAGACCACCATGAGAATCACCGATAGGTTATTTAGAATTGAACACGAGACTGTCAGTTAAGAAGACCCAGTGATGGAAGAAGCTTATATTAACGGGAGAGCATCACCAAAGGATTTATTCTGAAGACTGTGCGATGTCAGTTTCCAAAACCCCAGAGGATCGTTAAAGCATTTTGAGGGACCAGTATCTCTCATTTTAAGTGTGGTAGCATCCCACCTTGCCGGAGATTGGATTGTTAGAAGACCCCCAAACCCTAACCTTTCTTTCTAGCCTCTTCGAATCTCGAGGACGAGATTCGTTTTAAGTGTGGTAGTTTGTAACATCCCAAACTTATAAATTTTGGAATGTTAATATAATTATTATATTGATTGTTTGTTTGTTTGCTGAGTGATTGAAACTTGTGTGAAATTTGAAACTTTTCGAGACTTTTGAATGAGAGGGAATGAAATGACTTTCCCCTTCTCCGGTGAATTCAAATTCAATCTTTTAAAAGCAACGAGAGAAGATGACATGACTTCTTCAACTATAAAGAATTTGAACGGAGATGTTTGCACTCGAATTTCCTTGCCTTTCCAATCGTTTTTCTTCGTGCAACAAAATGCCGGGAAATGCATTCTGTCAAACAGAAAAGAGCGGAGGAACATGACCCTCAAAGATACCCGGGCATTTTGAATGTTATTTGCAACCTCAAACTTAGAGGATCATTTGACAATTATTTGCGAAAAGAACTAATACTTTTAGGGATTTTGGAAATTTTTTTTTCTAAAGTTTTTATTTTGGCTTTAGAAAAATGTTATTTGGATGGTGTATCTTTTTCTGATTTTTTTATATATAATACCTTATATAGATATTCTGATTTATTTCTTTTTTTTAATTTTTGTTCTCTGTTTTGGAAAAGTTTAAAATGGGAAAGGGTTATTTTTTTTCTTCTTTCCTAACCGCTGCCGCCGGGCGCCACTTAAGCCTAGCCCGAAATCCCCTACAACCGAGCCACTCCTCCGTGCCTCCCTTCTCTCTGGCCAGTGGGCTCCCCAACCGAACCCCTCTCCACGTCACCCTCCTCTCTCTTCCTCCCTCGTCTCTTTCCTTCCTCCCTGCTCACGACCGAGCCCCTTCCTAGGAAACGTGGGATTTCTTCCTCCACCGCCTCCCTCTCCTTCCTTACTCCCCTCCCCCATGGCCTATATAAGCCCTCACCTCTCCACCCCGTTCCCACCCCGTTCCCACCCTACACCGCCTCCTCCTCTCTCCCCTGCCGTCGCTGCACCCCTCCACCACCCTGCCGTTGCTGCACCACCGCCGCCAGCCCCAGCACCACCCGAGCCGCTGCACCACTCCACCGCCGCCCTTGCCACCCCGCCACCCCCTGCTGCACCCCGCCGCCTCCACGAGCCGCCGCCGCCCGAAGCCGCCGCCCCGAGTCCTCGCCGGTGCAGCAGCAGCTGCAAGGCTGCACCTCCCCTCGGCCTCGCCCCGGAGCGTCCCGTCGCCGCCCCTCTCTTCCCCGAGCGCCCCCACCCCGCGGAGGACGAACCCCGCCGCCGCCAGCACCATTATCCACCTCGCCAGGACCCTCCCCTCGCCGAGACCTCTCCGGAGCAGCAGCGAGCTGCACCCTTCGGCCTCGCCTCCAGGAGCCAGCACCGGAGCCCCTCCGTCCCCCCGAGCGCCACCCCGCGGAGGAGAAGGAACCCCCGTCGCCGCTGCCCCCATCCTCTCCACGCCCCGGAGCTCCCCCTCTCCCTCGCCGGCGATGCCATCTTCCTCCATCGCCGGTGCAACACTGCCCAGCAGGTAGTTTCTCTCTCTCTCTCTCTGTTTTTTTTGATCCTATTCTTAGCCCTTAGATCCCCATGCAACGGCTAGGATTAAAACATTAGTACCCCTTCGGTCTAGTGAGAAAAAACCAGTGGGTTTTATTTTCACTTAGGAATTAACCAGCACCTTTGTTAGAGCTCGGCCGTTTGCCCGAAGCGTAGAAACAAACAGCAACCGCAGCTTGCCACGTGTTAGTACTAGTAGCAGCAGTTTTTTCTGTTTTGACTGCAAAACCAGCAACTTTCAATCTTGTTTTGCCCACAACTTTTGATCCCGAAGTCCAATGACATTGATTCTTTTTCCAGTAGCTCAAAAATTCCTTGTAGTTTTTAAAAACATATAATTTGTCTATATTTGAAATTTGCAAATATAAGTTAGATCAGATTTAGTTTAAACTTTGTTCTGCCTATTCCAGGAGTTTAAAAATAGCTTTTAATTTGATTCCTTTTGGTACTGATCACTAGTGATCCTATTTATCAGTGGTTAAAATATCAGAGTTGTTTGAGTATTTTAACTCATTATTTCATGTGAAACAATTTCTGTTTCACCGCTTTTAGGATTTCGGCTAATTCGTTTTATACTTTTGATTTAAAATATTTTCTTTATTATTTCAGAAACATTATTATTGTTTTGGTTATGTTAGTTAACAGTAGTTTTGCAACAAGTTTTTATTTTAGTTTTATTTGTTTTTATGAAAACAATTCTAGCTCCGTAGTAACGTGCAATTGTTTTCACCGTTGTTTCAAATCCCGTTTGGGAATACTTTCAAAAGTTTTGTGAAAAATACTTTATTTTATCTTAGTTAAACTTACATCTTAGTTCCTTGCTATTATTTTCTGTTAGACAAAACTATTTAGTGTTTGACATAGTAGAAAACTCCCTAGCCTTATTTGAAGTTTCTTTCGGATTCTTATTCGCTCTCTCTTTTGTTTTGATTGTTAGAATGATTGCTAGTATGAGTGCTTATGTGAATGATATATTTGTTATATAGATTTCATCGGAGAGTGACGAGTAGTCTATCAAGTTATTTTCTCGAGAAATTCTTCTTCGTCAACATCACACGCAAGTCGCTTTGATCATATTTTCACCTATGTTTTATGCATTGTAGTTCTACCATCCTAGGCCCATTTGCATGCTGCCTAGGTACTTGGAAACTTTATTGTAAGTTGTAGTATCATGTGGTAGGAACACAACAACCCTGATACTTGGCCCCGGGATGACAATGTTATATTTGCTATGCTTAAGTAGGCGGGTTATCGGTTGAGTGTATACCACGAGTGATGCGAGGTTGATATAATAATCAAGACCGGACTAAGACAAGATTTTCAAGACCTCGGACGCAATACAACACTGGGTGAAGGACGGTTGATCGGCTCCCTGGAAAACCCAGTGGATGCCCGGGATGCTGGAGAGGCCATGTCATCCTGCGGAAAGCTTCACCCAGGCTCAAAGAGACGGACGGATATTTTCAAGACCCAAGGCTTACCTGCACAGCCACAAGTCATTATGGGCTCTGGCTTGGTTGGACAACGCGGCGACTCTGGACAGGCGGTGCTAGCAGATGTAGACGAACGGTAGGAATGGATGGGCACCGACAGGGATTCAGAGGGACCCGTTGAAAGACCATGTTTTGATCATTCGGTCTTCAAACACCCTGAAGTGCGAGGACAAACCCGGAGGCGATCAAATCTTGTGGGGAACGTGTGCAAAACTCTGCAGAGTACTCAAACCTAATTGATTAGCCGTGTCCACGGTCATGGACAACTTGAGCCAAAGGAACTGAAGTTATCTGGATTTCTCAACACCATTAAATATATTTGATGAGGGAAACTATTGACAACTCGGGTACGAGAACTGGTTGGCGGAACCATCTCGTTAACAACAAACCTTGTAGTAACATTTTGCTTTCAACCCCTCTTGTTGTAGGATAAAACTGGCTTTATGCAAAACTTAGCTCCACCGACCAAATATGCATGTAGAGATAATTTATTATTTTACCCCTCTCTCATGTGACTTGCCGGCATATTCAATATGCTGACCTACACGGCTGCAACGTCTTATGTTGCAGATACTTTTTTCTTCGATGAGTAAGAGTATGATTCAGGGTTACGGTCTACACTCAACTTGCCGTTGGTGTTTATTGGGACTCCACTCCCTTGACCGCTTCCGCTGAGATATTTAAGGTATATATCTGTTTTACGCTATTTACATGTGATTGCACTTTGATATATACATTGATGTACTGTGTGTGTGCCAGCATACTGATCCAGGGATGGCACACAAACACAGAGGCTTGACTCGTCTTGAGTCGGGTCGCTACATTGAACTTGCACACCGCAATCTTGATGACGATCACCACTTGACGTCATCCTTCTTGGGTTGTATGAGATCTTCCTTTTGACGCAAGCCCATGGAAGCACACCTAACCCCCACATAGAACTCTCACAAAGACCATGGATTAGTACACTAACACGTAATGGGCAATGCTTACCATACCATGGAATCAATTGATCCCTCTCGGTACATCTTTTACGCTTTGTGTGTTGATCATTTTGATTTACTCTTTGTCTGAGATCTTGATCAACCTTGTGTCTCTCTGACCATTCTTTGGATAATACCTTGAATACCATCTTGGTCATCATATAAACTCCTTGAACCCAACAGATGGACTTCAAGAAGTGCCTATGGACAAATCCTATAAATATAACTTAAGGCAACCATTAGTCCATAGGAATTGTCATTAATTACCAAAACCACATATGGAGATATATGCTCTAACAATTTCCCCCATTTTGGTAATTGATGACAACCACTTCAAGAGAGTTTATATAAGGAAATAAGCATAACCAAGCGCACACATACAAAGCAATAATGCACGCATGCAAGATGTAAATGCTTACGCAATAAAAGCAAAACCCTCTAAACATATCCAAAGTAAACTCTCTAAACTTCTCCCCCATTGGCATCGATTGCCAAAATGGACAAAAAGTTTAGAAAGCTAATATAGTAGGTGGTCCTCCAAAAAGTGTGTACTTCTCAGCACATGAGTGCAAACAAATACACAAATACAATGATAAGTAGTTGGAGGAAAACAAGCTATATTGAGGACCCAAAGATTGCAAATAAAAGGGTCGTATGCCACAAAGACATACTAAAAATAGAGGCAAGCAATCAAAAGATACCAGATGGAACAAACAATCATATGGTCCTTCGAACCACATGAATAAAAGATATTATGATAAAGGCAACAGAGTGTTTTATCAAAACTAGAGAAGCTCCCCATGATTTGTGCACTAATACGAGATTTTTGTATTTCATACAAGTGCACAAAATAGGATCGTTGCTACCCAAAAATTAATAAAAACACACAACGAGTGCAAGAAGATAGATGAGACAATAAGCATATCAATTGCACAAAACAAATGGTTGAACAACATGTAAAAGAAGAAACTTAAGAATAGGCTCAACCAAAATAATGTGTGTGAGTCATGGCAAAGCACTTGAGAAGACTAAGATAAGGATGAGCATTACTCATCAACATAATCTTGATGAAATGAGACACAAAGTGCAAGACATATCATTCCCACACACACATACTAGAAAATGGGTTCACAAACTTACTAATAAACAGAATAAGAACCAACGCTTGTGACAACCCATGGTGAAGATAGGAAGTAAGAACCTTGTCAAGAGGAGGGATACCAATCAAAATGGCAAAACCCTCATCAAGACAAGCATGAGAAAAAATAATCTTCACGGCCAAAAAGTGCATCAAGATGTAGGAAAATAAGATACACACTCAAGACAAATCCTTTCACGAAGCCACCAAAAACTGAAAAAGGACATGCAACGGTGGACGTGAAAGAAAAGAGGATATCAATAAGAGATGTAACTTCTCTCATGTGTAAAAGATTCTAAGTAGAAGACAATCATGATGATATATATCCACAAAGAAGGATGTACACACGAAATGGTTACAAGAAGGAACAAACTAGATATCCAAAAGGAAGTCATAAATTTATCAATAAGATCTTTGCTTGGAAGAATAGCACATGGTCTAATATTTTCTTCTTGTACAATATGAAATTGAAACATACGAACATCAAAGACATCCCAACTAGCAATAAGACATCATCGTTTTGATGCTTTGAGAAAGGAAACAAGTACTACAAGAACGAATCAAGAGATTCATGCCATGATGCAACCTGGAAAAGAAAAGACAGGTTTGGGCCTTTGCAAGAAATGAATGCATGAAGTAGATACTTGTTACCGAGACAACAATGGATTGATGTAGTAGATAGTTGTTCGTTGATCATCCTAACTTGGCTCCAATAATCACATGGTCTCAACACCTTCCTTGTAGTTGAGCCGAGCATCCAACGCATCTCCAATTGTTCCTAGAACAACAAAACAAATAAAATGGTGCCCAAGCTCATTGGGACCAAAGAGTCCGAAAACCAACAATACATAGGACAAACTCCACATACATATGTGCACAAGGACATGAATTTGAATTTCATGCACACTTTAGCCAATTTATGACAAGGTGGAGTTTCCCCTATATATTGGGTCAAAGCAAGAAAGCAAGCAAAAGAAGCTATATATAGTAAATATGCATGCTCAAGGATTTCAAGAATCAACTCAACACAAAGTTGATAATACACCAAAAGACAAGGTATCAAGTGATAATAAGATACCAAACGAAAAACTATCACTTGAAGGATATCAATTAAAAGATACCTCAAGGAATGAGATATCCATTTACACATGCCAAATAAAAGGAAAAAATATGCCAATTGAAGGAAAACAAACACGAGGTATCTAGTTTCCAAAAGAGAGCTAGGTTCCAACAAACCAAACCCTCGACAAATTTTCAAGATGGCACAAAGAATCATAAAGAGCAAGACTTGCCTCCCATCAACACACACTTGATGGGGATCAAAATATTTTACGATGGGCGAATAAAGAGAGTGTTCTAAAGAAGATAGGATCGCTCCCCCAAGGGATGTGCATTATATAGAATTTGCATTTAAATACAAAATGAACAAGATGGGATCATCACTTTCTCTATATCTATAAAAACACTAGACATGTTAAAATAGATCCACAAGAGGCAAGGAAGACAAACGAAACACAAAATCCAATGTAAAGACGATTAGCAATTCCTACCACATGATGGGAATACCAATTGTCAAGGACAAGAAGTATTTTGGAAATGATACTCATTGGTAGATCGCAAATATATCCAAGATCATCTTTACCCATAAAACGCAAGCAAATGACACTTGTAGAGGAAACGTGCCACCTAGGAACAAGATAATTTACAATATCAACACTAAGTGGCAATACCTCACATGTACACATTTTCTAGGCTTGTAATATGCACATAGCATATTACTACCCCATAATGTGATAACACAACAATATTAACAAGTGGCAAATTAAAACCAACAAGAGATAATTAATGGACCATATAGAATTTAAATTTCTCAGGAGTAAGACATACCACATAGAAACTAGATAATCTTGAAATATCAATACTAAGTGGTATTCCCCATGTATACACATTTATAGTATTGTGAGGTGTGCAAAGCACATCACTCCCCCACACTGGGATAATCCATTAATCTCTCACAGGAGCCAACAAAGATACAAACAAGATGCAAAAAGGCTCAATACAAGACTCACATGTACATGATATGCAAACCAACATACACATACTCGATTACTCAGCATAAGCAAGTTGGAAGCACAACATGTACAAACACATGCAAGGTACAAAACCACAACATGCAAAGGGGCAAGCAAGTAACAATGTAAACAGTTTAAGTACAAGTTACCATAAGGAGGCACATTGGATCTAAGATAGAAACTCGATAATCCAAATGACTTGGCTTGAGAAAATATGAATAATGAAGACCCCTTAATTCTTCATTATGTATCCAAGTCTCTAATGTCCTCCACAAACACCTATTGATCAAGTTTGAGCTTGTTGGTCCCCAACCACGTTGGGTCCTAAGAGGTTAGTCACAATAGGCTTGGCAACCCAAATGGTACTTTTCTTGACACCACTTTGAGTACCAACAAACCTGGCAAACACATTGCCAACCTTATCCTTCCCAAGTGAAAAGATATCATCAATAATGATTGGGTTGGATAAATTACCTCTCGTGCAAGAAGAAGCGAAGTGACCCTTCTCACGACATAAGTAGAAACATCTACCCTTTAATTTATTCCCTATTTATTTCGCAACATGAGGAGTGTTGGCTTGGGTCTTCTTGGGAAGGGGCCTTTCTTCAACTTGTAGTTGAGTATGTGAGTGCACTTGTGGCCTCTTCCCTTGTTCCTTGTGACGGCAAGATCTAACATGGTGCCCTTCAATTTTGCACTTGAAGCAAATAATCTTGGCCGAATTCTTGACTTGTTCTTGTCCATTCTTCTTGAAGCTTTTGGACTTATTCTTCTTGTTGGAGTTGAATCCAAGTCCATATTTGTCATTTGGGGATTTTTGCCCACACAAGACATTGTTGAGTGTGGACATTGCTTCATGACTCTTTTCCAAGTCTTTCTTCAAGTAGGTGACTTGGGCCTTGAGCTCTTTGATTTCCTCTACATGGTTAGTATCAACACAAGTACTAGAGGAAGTATAAGCTTCATTGTTAGAGCAACAAGGCATGGAAAGTAATTCATCACAAGATGTAGCAACATTGTGAGTAGATGAATTACGAGGACTAGCACATGGCAATATAGCTTTTTGACTAGAAGTAGTGCTAATGTCCACATGAGGCTCACTCGATGTTACCTTGGTAGTAATAGCCTCATGAGCTAAGTTTAGCACATTATGGGATACTAGAAGATCATCATGAGAGCTTGTGAGCATTACATGACTTTCTTCCAATTTCCCATAATTGTTAGATAGCAACTCGAGTTGAGCCCTTAGCTCAACATTCTCCTTTAAAATGGATGCTTCACAAGAAGTAGAATTAGTAGCACAAGCATCATTATTAACAATAAGAGGAGAAGGCAACTTGGCAAGCTCTTTAGCATATGAAGCTTCAAGTTGAGCATGAGACTCGGTGAGTTCGATGAGAGAACTCTTAATAGCCTTTGAGCCATTTTTGAGGTGCTCATAGTCCTCAACGAGTTTAGCATGTGCAACTTCAAGCTTATCGTTTTTAGTTCTAAAATCATTAGCCACCTCGAGAGCTCTATCATGGGATTCCTTTAATCTAGATAATTCTATAGAAAAGGTTTCCTCAAGAGATTCCTTGGTGATTTGTTCATTTTCAAGAGCTTGAGATAGCTCCGCGATCTCGTTAGCGTATTCACGCTCATGACCTTCCATTGTCTCAATGGTGGCCTCATGCTCCTCAAGATGAGCTTCCAACTCCTCAATGTATTTCTTGCCCTCAATGGCAATAGACATGATTTCCAAGAAGTTGGAACAAGCAAGTTTATTCTTATAAAGAGATTTAAAAATCATTTCACCCTTAATTTTTAAGGATTCAATACTATCACTCTCTTCATCATTATTCTCATCCCCATTATCATCAACATCATCATCATGAGATATATTGGGATTCAAAGTAGGAGATACCTTTGAAGCCTTAGCCATAAGGCAAAAGTGAGTCACAATAGATGATGATGTAGGATCCCTTGAAGCATCATTCAAGGCCACATCTTGTTCCATGGAGTGATGAATTTCCTCTACATTGTTAGCACAACAACTCGAGGAAATATATACATTTTTATCATGGCAACAAGATATAGGAAGCATATCATCATGAGATTTAGTCATGCAGTTTTTACATGATATGCAAGGACTATAAACACAAGCATGTAAAACATTTAGAGTGCTCGAAGTGTTAATGCCCAAAGATGAAGCATTGCAATAATATAGTGATGAAGGATCATCAACAATAAACCCACTATCATCGTTGCAATGATCACCACTACTCACCATATCATTACCTTGTGGCAATCCACATGTAGGTGAAGTAGATGAAGTTGAGAAGACCACACGACCGGAGGTGGAGGGAGAACAATCATTCCCACAAATCTTGGACATACCATATTTATCTTGAAGCTTTGTCCACAACTCATGAGCATCCCGGAATGGCATGAGTTGAAATATAACTACATTGCTCAAAGCAACAAAAAGCACATTAGAAGCTTGAGCATTGAGATAAGAGTTTTTCTCATCCTATAAAGATATATTTTGAAAATCCTTTGGAGGAGAAAAACCCATATCTACAATTCGCTCTAAATTTGGGTCCAAGACCCAAAAGTGATTAAGCATGCGAATTACCCAAACATCAAAATTTGTGCCATCGAAACTAAGAGTGTCAGTGAATCCTAAACCCCTAGTCGACATCCTTACTCTCTAGGTGGTTAAACCTAATAAAGAGAGACCTAGCTCTGATACCAATTGAAAGGACGTGGATGTCGCCTAGAGGGGGGGGTGAATAGGCGCTTTAGAATAATTATGGTTTAGGATTGAACAAATGCTGAATAAAACTAATGTTTAATTTGTCAAGCACAAAACCTACAACAACTAGTACCTATGTGCACCAACAACTTATGCTAAGCAAGATAAACAACTAAGTGATAGCAAGATATATGATAATAAACAATATGGCTATCACAAAGTAAAGTGCATAAGTAAAGGGTTCGGGTAAGAGATAACCGAGGCACGCAGAGACGATGATGTATCCCGAAGTTCACACCCTTGCGGATGCTAATCTCCGTTGGAGCAGTGTGGATGCACAATGCTCCCCAAGATGCCACTAAGGCCACCATAATCTCCTCACGGTCTCGCACAATGCAAGATGCCGTGATTCCACTAAGGGACCCTTGAGGGCGATCACCGAACCCGTACAAATGGCAAACCTTGCGGGCGGTCCACGATACCCGTACAAATTGCTCGGGGCAATCTCCACAACCTAATTGGAGACCCCGACGCTTGCCCGGAGCTTTACACCACAATGATTGAGCTCCGAGACACCACCAAGCTTCTAGGACGCCAAAGCATCCACGAAGAACAATATCTAGGGTACTAAGTACCAAAGGTAATAAGCTTCTCAAACTTCACTTCCACGTATCACCGTGGAGAACTCAAACCGATGCAACTAATGCAATGGCAAGGGCACACGGAGTGCCCAAGTCCTTCTCTCCCAAATCCCACCAAAGCAACTAATGCTAGGGAGGAAAATGAGAGGAAGAACGAAGAAGAACACGAAGAACTCCAAGATCTAGACCCAAGGGGTTCCCCTCACTTAGTGGAGAAAGTGATTGGTGGAAATGTGGATCTAGATCTCCTCTCTCTTTTCCCTCAAGAACTAGCAAGAATCATTGGAGGGATTGAGAGTTAGCAAGCTCGAAGAAGGTCAACAATGGGGGAAGAAAACAAGCTCAAGAGATAAGGTTCAATGGGGAAGAATACCCCCTTTTATAGGTGGGGAAAAATCCAACCGTTAAGCCTCACAGCCCGCACAGAGCGGTACTACCGCTCGGTAGGTTCACCAACCATGCCGAGGCCAAAAAGGATGCAAAAAAAAAACAGTCCGACGGAGCAGTACTACCGCTCCTAGAGCGGTACTACCTCTAGGGAGCAGTAGCAAAAAATTACTACCACTCCGGGGGCGGTACTACCTCTCCGGGGCGGTACTACCGCTACACGAGCGGTAGTACCCCTCGCACCAGGAGCGGTACTACCGCTGGATACTGAAAGTGCCGTAACTTTCGCATACGGACTCCGAATTCAACGAAACCAAGTTTGTTGGAAAGCTAAAGACATGGGCTAACACAATATTGATAGAAATATCAATAAGAAGCTAGTGAGAAAAGTCCCATAAGAAAATGGTGAGAACCCTTCTTCGAATAAGACTGGTAAAAACTCCCAACATCGAAAACATCATAGAAGATGCATATGGATTCCGTTTTCGATGATCTCGAGCTTGTCATGAAGATGAACATAAGCTCTAAAACCCACAAAGAGACACACCAAACAAGAACCAAGAAGTATGATGCAAGGATGCAAATGGTTTGAGCTCTCAACGAACGATACGATCAAGCTACTCACTTTAGAGCCCCCCTTGACATTACGACAATCTATCCTAAAACAGAAAACCTATCAAGGGCAAACCTATACCTTGCAACTCGTCCTATTGAGCTAGATGACGATGATCTTGGCTTCCTCAAGATGGACCACCTTTCTTGATTGCGTTGGCTTGATGAAGACTAGTTGATTTCTCCCCCATACACACTATGGGTGAGCCGCTCTTCAGCATATCTTCATAAGTCCATTGCCACCACAATGGACGGCAAGCATCAAGCATGATATATTCGTGCTGATCTACTTGAACTTGCACACCGCAATCTTGATGACGATCACCACTTGACGTCATCCTTCATGGGTTGTATGAGATCTTCCTTTTGACGCAAGCCCATGGAAGCACACCTAACCCCCACATAGAACTCTCACAAAGACCATGGATTAGTACACAAACACGTAATGTACAATGCTTACCATACCATGGGATCACTTGATCCCTCTCGGTACATCTTGTACGCTTTGTGTGTTGATCACCTTGATTTACTCTTTGTGTGAGATCTTGATCAACCTTGTGTCTCTATGACCATTCTTTGGATAATACCTTGAATACCATCTTGGTCATCATATAAACTCCTTGAACCCAACAGATGGACTTCAAGAAGTGCCCATGGACAAATCCTATAAATATAACTTAAGGCAACCATTAGTCCATAGGAATTGTCATTAATTACCAAAACCACATATGGAGATATATGCTCTAACACAATTTTGTCTTGAAATTTTAGTGAGAGATCACCTCATAATGCTACCGTCCTTCTAAGAAAAATAAGGTGCATAAAAGGATTAACATCACATGCAATTCATAAGTGACATGATATGTCCATCATTATGTGCTTCTTGATCTCCATCACCAAAGCACCAGCATGATCTTCTTGTCACCGGTGCCACACCTTGATCTCCATCATCATGAGCTCCATCAACATGTTGCCATTGGGGTTGTCGTGCTACTTATGCTATTACTACAGAAGCTACGTCCTAGCAATATAGTAAACGCATCTGCAAACACAAACCTTAGTTTAAAGACAACCCTATGGCTCCTGCCGGTTGTCGTACCATCGACGTGCAAGTCGATATTAACTATTACAACATGATCATCTCGTACATCCAATATATCACATCACATCATTGGCCATATCATAGCACAAGCATACCCAGCAAAAAAAAGTTAGACGTCCTCTAATTTGTTGTTGCATGTTTTAGGTGGCTGCTATGGGTATCTAGTAGATCGCATCTTACTTACACAAAAACCACAACGGAGATGTGCAAATTGCTATTTAACCTCTCCAAGGACCGCCTCGATCAAAACCAATTCAACTAAAGTTGAAGAAACTGACACCCGCTAGTCATCTTTATGAACCGAGGTTGCAGGTCAAGTGATGAAACTAGTCTTTCGTAAGTGTACGAATGATGTCGGTCCGGGCCGCTTCAATCCAACAATACCGCTGAATCGAGAAAAGACTAAGGAGGGCAGCAAATCAAACATCACCGTCTACAAAACCCTTTGTGTTCTACTCCAGATAACATCTACGCATGAACCTAACTCACGATGCCACTGTTGGGGAACATTGCATGGGAAACAAAAATTTTCCTACGCACACGAAGACCTATTGGTGATGTCCATCTACGAGAGGAGATTTGGATCTAAGTACCCTTGTAGATCGCACATCAGGAAGCGTTAAGAAACGCGGTTGATGTAGTGGAACGTCCTCACGTCCCTCGATCCGCCCCGCAAACCATCCCACGAACCGTCCCGCGATCCATCCCATGATCCGCTCCAATGTAGTGCCGAACGGACGGCACCTCTGCATTCAGAACACGTACAGCTCGACGATGATCTCGGCCTTCTTGATCCGGAAAGCAAGACGGACAAGTAGATGAGTTCTCTGGCAGCGTGACGGCACTCCCGTGGTGCTGAAGGATCTACTCCTGCACGGCTCCGCCCGAGCTCCGCAGAAATACGATCTAGAGGTAAAACTATGGTGTCTAGATCTGAGTTGCACATGGCAAAAGTTGTCTCAAATCAGCCCTAAATCACCACTATATATAGGAGGGAGGGGGAAGAGGCTTGCCTTGAGGGCCAAGCCCTCAAGGGTGCGCAGGCTAGTCAGGAGGAGGAGTCCTACTCCAATCCTAGTCCAACTAGGATTGGAAAGTGGAGTCATTCTCTTCCTTCCCACCTTTCCTTTTTTTCTTTGGTTTTTCTTTATCTGGTGCATAGGCCCTCTTGGGTTGTCCCACCAGCCCACTAAGGGCTGGTGCACCAACCATAGGTCCTTTGGGCTTCCGTTGGGAGGGTTGCCCCCTCCCGGTGAACTTCCAGAACCCATTCGTCACTCCCGGTTCATTCCTGGTAATGCCCGAAAACATTCCGGTAACCAAATGAAGTCATCCTATATACCAGTATTCGTCTCCGAACCATTCCGGAAACCCTTGTGACATCTGTGATCTCATCTGGGACTCCGAACAACATTCGGTAACCACACATATAACTCAACTATACTAAAACATTGCCGAACCTTAAGTGTGCAGACCCTGCGGGTTTGAGAACTATGTAGACATGCCCCGAGGCACTCCTCCGTCAATATCCAATAGCGGGACCTAGATGCCCATATTGGATCCTACATATTCTCCGAAGATCTTATCGGTTGAACCTCAATGTCAATGATTCATATAATCCCGTATGTCATTCCCTTTGTCCTTCGATATGTTACTTGCCCGAGATTTGATCGTCTGTATCCGCATACCTATTTCAATATTGTTACCAACAAGTCTCTTTACTCGTTCCGTAATACAAGATCCCGTGACTTACACTTATTCATATTGCTTGCAAGGCTTGTGTGTGATGTTGTATTACCGAGTGGGCCCCGAGATACCTCTCCGTCACACGGAGTGACAAATCCCAGTCTTGATCCATACTAACTCAACAGACACCTTCAGAGATACCTATAGAGCATCTTTATAGTCACCCAGTTACATTGTGACGTTTGATGCACACAAGTTATTCTGCCGGTGCCAGTGAGTTATATGATCTCATGGTCATAAGAACAAATACTTGACACGCAGAAAACTATAGCAATAAAATGACACGATCAATATGCTACGTTCATAGTTTGGTTCTAGTCCATCACATGATTCTCCTAATGATGTGATCCAGTTATCAAGCAACAACACTTTGCACATAGTCAGAAAACCTTGACTATCCTGGATCAACTAGCTAGCCAACTAGGGGCTTGCTAGGGACATTGTTGTGTCTATGTATCCACACATGTATCTATGTTTTCATTCAATACAATTATAGCATGGATAATGAACGATTATCTTTAAACTAGAAATATAATAATAACTATTTATCATTGCCTCTAGGGAATATTTCGAACACTATAGTCCTCATCAGATGACTCAAACTCCAAGTCTTGTACAATGTATTCCACATTGGCAACAAGCTCTATAAGAACTGGACCTGTTGAGTCCTTTGAAAACCAAATTTTTGAAGCTTCCATCTTCTTCTTGAATTTTCTGGCATTATTCCTCAACTCTACTACCTATGATTCCTCTCCACTGTCATCAGTATGTGCCATATAATATGGATCATCTGAAACTTCAGTGTCTGGCCCATTTTCTATTACTTATGGAATTGAAGGTACAATGTGGCTAGCTGCAAACGGCTGAGAAGGATTGATGATTTGAGAAGTTTGGGACAAATCATCATTTCTGCAATTGTTCTTACCAGCGCTGCTTATAAAATGAGTAACCACACTTCCCTCATTAGGAACTAATATATGTTCCACAATGTCTGACTGTGGTACTGCATGAACACGCTCTACAATGGGCATAAATTTTCTTCCTGTGAAGTGACCACTGCATTTGGGTCCTCCTCACCGACATTGTTCATCAGGTCATCTAGCTCATGGGCTTCAAAATCAGAGACACTTTCTTCTTCCTCTGATTCATCTTGCTCCCCATTGTACTCCACAAACATGTCAGCAACACCTCCATCTGTAATATGCTCTGACATGCTCATGCAACCCTCATCAGTGTATAGAAACAGTAATCCATTTACCAACTCTCTCCCACGCATAAGGAAGTAAACCTTCATGCTCTCTTTGACAGTTAAATGATCCTCTAGAAAGCCTTTCAGCTCAGGAAGTGACAACTTATCCCTCTCTATCTCTCACAATGCAGTTTCACCCCCAACATAATCAAGAGATGGGCCTATGCGGATGAACTCCCCATCATAATGGAACCTAACATTCAACACTTCTGTTGGGTCCATGATTAAAAGGAAAACCTGCAGTGCAAGCCATGTACTGACAGTTAGAAGAAAAGTGATGACGGTTGGAACAAAAGTGAACATCGATTAAAATGGCTCCAAAATCAGCTATCACGTAATGCATATCATCTATCACTCATTACTAATCTACGCCCCCAAAAAACAACTAAAAAGAATCTGATTTTCCCAAAACCTGAACTTTCATACCCCTGTAAAACCCTAAACCAAAGTCCACTATGGCACACAAAAACAACATAGATCAGTTGCGTCCGCCGAGGATTACTCACCTGTTCCTTTGTCGCCAGATGGTGGTCCGAGCTCGCAGTGATCATCCACTGAGCGCGCCATTGCCGCTGTAGAGGGAGGTGATAAATGAGGGGAGAAAGGGGGAAAGGCGAAGTGAGAGAGGAGGGGAGCGAGTTAGTCCGATTAAACCATTTACTATCTCCATTGACCGAGCGGGCGACACCTGTCCTTGCTGACTCAGCAATCCCCACCTTTCCCCGTTTGAATGTGGCAATAAGGACAAAATTGACTAGGATTAGAGAGTTGATGGTACAGACTTCAGGTATTAGAAGGTTGGGGTTTAAATCAGATGAAGGCTACGAGTTCAATGTTTGAAACAGACTTTATTCTTCCGTGGAAAGCCACACGTCGCTACATTTTAGTCTGTCACTTCTTACCTCAACTCTGAATGATCTCATCGGCTGCTTTAAAACGGGCACCTGCTTATCCCTTCTCTATATCCCGCAGCACACCACATCAAGAAACACTTTAGCTCCAACATTTCCTTCTGAAAATGCCACCACAATAGTTCAATCGCATTACTCCTACTCCCAAAATCTCTCTCTCTCTCTCTCTCTCTCTCTCTCTCTGCCGCTACTATCGTTTGCCACAATCTAAACCTAGAAAACCCATCCTTCTCCTCCAAAAATGGATTACCTACATCCCACTGATCATTTAAGTGCTATGCGTTAGATAGTTACCTTTCCACACTCCTCTCGTTGATGGAATCATTCTTCTCATCGAGCCTTTGTTCTCGCTGCTATGGAGTAAAGCTCCTTTTTAAGGAGAGTTCGTGATTTGTATGTTTTTTGGGACGACAATAGCACAGATGCCACTCCCTTATAAAATATTAATGACATTAACCATTACTTCTCTTGATCCCAAACTTTGTAGAAATCCAACAATTGTTAGCCACGTAGTAACCAGAACAAACCCATCTCGCATCTTATGCAGAATCAATGCTTACAAGAGTGTGCAAACACTATTCATGTAGAAGCACAAAGGTTGTTAGTCCAAGCTTATCTAGCATTATATGCTGAATAAGTTTTATCTATCTGCCTCCATGTTAGCATGGAGCGGCTAATCGGCCGACGATGTCCAGCCCATCAAGCTTGGCTATAACGGGAAGGGAGGAGTGCTGGCCTTCTTGAGACGTGAGCGGTGGCGATCTACCGTGCACTACTCTTTCTCATTGCTGGAGGTGCACGTGAACATGTTGGATTGGTGGTCGTGGCCATGAGGCACATTCTCGGTGTTATCCTCCTCCTCATCGCCGGTCTCATTGAAAATCACCACGCCTTCCTCGCCGTTGCACTCGTCGATGGTCATGGTACAATGCAACAACGAGGGTCGCGTGGAGGAAGAGGAGAGTGGCATTGGCTCCTTGTGGTACGCGTCCTTCATTGGGATGTCGTCCTCCTTCGGCTGCCTACCAGCCAGTCATCCTACAGCAATGGCGGCCATCTCTTTATTTTGATCCGGTATCAGCCCTCCCAAGAGAGCTTTGACGGAGGAGCAATCAATGGGGAGTGGTGTGGGAGATGGATCGGAGGCGGATGATTGGGCTCTGGGTGGGGTAGCGGTTTATATTGCAATGGTTTGCGACACATGTCACATCCCCGATTTTTTCCAAATTTGGCATGTTAAAATTTCACACATAATTTAAAATTTTCAAACAAAACCCTTTCAATGTTCGATTGATGGTCGAAATTCCTTATTCGTTCGAATTGAAGATTGAAATCTAAATGCAACTAGTGGAAACCTAGCTAGCCAATAGGTGGAATCAAGCCATTTAAAATATTGTTTAGCCAAAGCAATTTAAAATTATTCCCAAGAATATTCAAGTCAAATAAATTCCCTAAAAGGTTTTGAAAGCGAATATTTTTGCAATCAATTTAAATCAAAAGGGAATTTAATCAAATTTGTCTTTGCGTTGAATTTGGCAGGAATTAAATATTGCACAAGTCCAAATGATGACCTATATCCCGTGCCAACTTTCTAAAATGGATTTAAAATATATTTGGTTTTGCAAACGAATTCAAAGTCAAAGTTAAAATAGAAGTGCATAAAAAAGTTTCCCAAGATGCCCAAAACAAATGTGTGACATTTCACGAATATTACATTTGGAATTTAAAATTATTTTGTGTTGAATAGAAGTTCAAGTTCAAACTCGTTGTAAATTTGGAAAAAACAGAAAAGAAAAAGGAATAAAACAAACAAACAGAAAACGCAAAACAAAATGAAAATTCCCAACTAACCAGGACGGCCCTGCCAGCGTCGAGCCAGCCCAGACAGTCGCCCACTCCCCATGCGTGAAGGATTGACATGTGGGATCCACTTGTTAGGTCGCCCGCACATCACGTGTGTACGATGCCCATAACCTCACAACCGCCATGCTAGCCCGCATGCCCACACGCTCTCTGGCAACACTAGGTCCTATAAATACCATGCGCCTCTCTCTTTCCATATTCCCTCTCCCTTCGCTCGACATTACTGACATGCCACACCGCCACAACCTCACCTCCACCGCACCGACCTAGCTCACCGCCGACATGATTCCGGCGAGCACAACTGTCCCCTCGACTAAGCATCACCAGAACTTGACTCCCCGACTCTGTGTGCACCTCTTGGACATTGCTATTGAACCCAAGACCCCTTAGAAGTCGGTTCCCAACATCGACCGAAGCTCCCCTCCACGGGGAGCTTCACCCCGACGATCACCGAGCGTATTCGACCCTAACGCCATGTGCGTTGACCACACCGTGCACTAGCGCACCTTCATGAACATTAGTTTTCCTCAGGGGCACCGGATTTTCAGAACCTCGACCTCTCCTTGAGCTCTATCATCATAACCGAACGCCGGTGAGCTCGTGCTACGGCAACAAAAGTCCTTCCCCGGCAACGGCGCCAAAAATCATTCTGCTACGTCGACAGAAACCTTCTGTCGTCTCTTGAGCTTGCGTTGGTTTTGTTTTCCCTTGAAGAGGAGAGGATGATGCAGCACAGGAGTAGTAAGTATTTCCCTCAGTTTGAGAACCAAGGTATCAATCCAGTAGGAGAATCTCGTCAAGTCCAGAGTACCTGCACAAACACAAAGAGCTTGCACCCAACGATATAAAGGGGTTGTCAATCCCTTGAAGATTGATTTCAAAGTGAGATCTGAAGGCGGAATGTGCAACGAAGAAAAAGTGTAAGGCTGAAAATATGGTGTGGAGTAGACCCGGGGGCCATAGTGTTTACTAGAGGCTTCTCTCAAAATAGCAAATATTACAGTGGGTGAACAAATTACTGTCAAGCAAATGATAGAACCGCGCATAGTCATGACGATATCTAAGGCAATGATCATACATATAGGCATCACGTCCGAGACAAGTAGACCGATACTTTCTGCATCTACTACTATTACTCCACACATCGACCACTATCCAGCATGCATCTAGTGTATTGAGTTTATGACGAACGGAGTAACGCCTTAAGCAAGATGACATGATGTAGAGGGATAATCTCAAACCAATGATGAAAACCCCATATTTTTTACCCTTGATGGCAACAACATGATTCGTGCCCCGCTACCCCTTCTGTCACTGGGTGAGGTCACCGCACGGTATGAACCCAAAACCAAGCACTTCTCCCATTGCAAGAATGATAGATCTAGTTGGCCAAACAAAACCCACAACTCAAAGAGAATTACAAGGATATGAAATCATGCATATGAGAGATCAGAATAAACTCAAATAAGATTCATAGATAACCTGATCATAAATCCACAATTCATCGGATCTCGACAAACACACAACAAAAGAAGATTACATCGGATAGATCTCCGTGAAGATCATGGAGAACTTTGTATTGAAGATCCAAGAGAGAGAAGAAGCCATCTAGCTACTAGCTATGGACCCGTAGGTCTATGGTGAACTACTCACGCATCATCGGAGAGGTCATGGTGTTGATGAAGAAGCCCTCCGTATCCGAATCCCCCTCCGGCAGGGCACTAGAACGTGCCCCAGATGGGATCTTGCGGAGACAGAAGCTTGCGGCGGCAGAAAAGTACTTTCGATGATCTCTTGATTTTTTCTGGGATTTTAGGGAATATATAGGTGAAAGACCTAGGGCAGGGGAGCCACGGGGAGCTCACAAGCCTGCTAGGCCCGCCACCTAGGCTGGGCCTGGTGGGCTTGTGACCTCCTCCGACGTCCCCTGCCTTGGTTCTCAATTCTCCCGCGTGTCTTCTGTTATGGAAAAAATCATTCCGCAGATTTTATTCCGTTTGGACTCCGTTTAAAATTCTCCTCTGAAAAGGGTCAAAAACACGGAAAAAACAGGAACTGGCACTTGGCACTGAGTTAATATGTTAGTCCCAAAAAATATATAAAAATCATACAAAACATCCAAAGTTTGACAAGATAATAGCATGAAACCATCAAAAATTATAGATACGTTGGAGATTTATCAAGCATCGCCAAGCTTAACTCCTGCTCGTCCTCGAGCAGGGAAGTGATAAAGACTGAATTTTTGATGTGGAATGCTACCTAGCATAGTTGTCCTTGGCAACTTCTTTCGTGTGACATGAATGTTTAGATTCATAAGATTCAAAACAATAGTTTTCTATTGACATGAAAACAATAATACTTCAAGCAAACTAGCAAGGTTATCATGAACTTTCAAAATAACAAGGCTAAAGAAAGTTATCCCTACAAAATCATATTGTCTAGCCATGCTCCATCGTCCTCACACAACTAATTTAAATCATGCACAACCCCGGTATTGTCCAAGTAATTGTTTTCGCACTCTTACTTTCTCAAACTTTTTATAACTATCACGCAATACATGAGCGTGAGCCATGGATATATCACTATAGGTGGAATAGAGTGTGGTGGTGGTTGTGAGACAAAAAGGAGGAGATGGTCACATTGACTCGGCGTATCAAAGGGCTATGGACATGCCCATTAATAGATATCAGTGTGAATGAGTAGGGATTGCCATACAAGTGATGCACTAGAGCTATAAGTATGTGAAATCTCAAAAGGATAACTAGTGGGTGTGCATCCAGCTTGCTTGCTCACGAAGACTTAGGGCAATTTTGAGGAAGCCCATCATTGGAATATACAATCCAAGTTTTATAGTAAAGATTCCCACTAGCATATGGTGGTGACGATACGAGAGACTCTCAATCATGAAGAACATGGTGCTATTATGAAGCACAAGTGTGGAAAAAGATAGTAGAATTTTGCCTTCTCTCTTTTTCTCTTTTTTTATTTGGGCTCTTTGGCCTCTTTTTATTTCCTCGCACGGGACAATGCTCTAATAATGATGATCATCACACTTTTATTTACTCAAAGCTCAAAGCTCAAAATGATGATGACTCTATAGGAAATGCCTCCCGAAGTGTACCGGGATGTGCAACGATCTAGCTTGGCGTATGACGTTGAAACATCTCGCTAGCTATCTTACGATCATGTAATGGCAATATGAGAGTGACGGCACAAGTCATGAGACGGAACGGTGGGAGTTGCATGGCAATATATCTCGGAATGGCTATGAAAATGCCATAGTAGGTAGGTATGGTGGTTGTTTTGAGGAAGGCATATGGTGGGTTTGTGCACCGGCGAGAATTGCGCGGTACTAGAGAGGATAGCAATGGTGGAAGGTGAAAGTGCATCTATATCATGGACTCACTTTAGTCATGAAGAACTCACATACTTGTTGCGAAAGTTTTTATTAGTAATCGAAACAAAGTGCTAAACGCATACTCCTAGGGGAAGGGTTGGTAGGTGTTAACCATTGCGCGGTCCCGACCTCAACACAAAGGATGACAATCAATAGATCAATTATGCTCCGACTTCCTAACATAGCAGTTCACCATACGTGCATCCTACGGGAATCACTAACTTCAACACAAGTATTTCTAGATTCACAACACCCTGCTAACATAAATCTTAATATTACCAAATCCACGTCCCAAAACTAATAGAGGGAAATCAAGACTTCTCTTTCTACTAAATGCACATGAAGATGGAGGTTTTTGTATCCCCTTTGGGTACCTATCACCTTTGGGACTACTTTCATAGCATAAGCCAACTACCAAGTCACGCACCGCCGTGCTCTAAAAGATCTAAGTGAAGCACATAGAGCAAAATTATCTAGCTCAAAAGATATAAGTGAAGCACGATGAGCATTCTAGCAAAATCACGATGAGTGCATGTCTGTCTCTAAAGGTGTGCCGCAAGGATGATTGTGACACAACAAAAAGAAAACACTCCTAAGATACAAAACGCTCCAAAAAAAACACATATCATGTGGTGAATAAAAATATAGCTCCAAGTAATGTTACCGATGGATTGAAGACGAAAGAGGGGATGCCTTCCCGGGGCATCCCCAAGCTTAGGCTTTTTGGTGTCCTTGAATTTGGCTGGGGATTCCTTGGGCATCCCCAAGCTTGATCTCTTTCCACTCCTTATCTCTTTGTCCATGAGAACATCACCCAAAACTAGAAAACTTCACAACACTAAACTTAAACATAAACTCGTGAAAATATTAGCACAAGAAAACAAACTACCACCACCTTAGGTACTGTAGAAATCTTTATTTCTATTTATATTTGTGTTGGGCTACTATATTATCACTTTTCCATGGCTAGTACCCCCCGATACTATCCATAGTTTCATCAAAACAAGCAACCAACTCAACAAAAACAGAATCTGTCAGAAACAGACCAGTCTGTAGCAATCTGTATACTTCGTATACTTCTGGTACCTCAAAAATTATGAAAAATTACAACTGCCTGGGAAAAAGGCATATAAACCAGAAGAAAAAAGAATCAACTCAAAACCTCTTTCTGAATAAAAACGAAAAATCATCTCATGAGCGAAAAGTTTCTGTATTTTTCCAGCAGGATCAAACAACCATTACCAAGACTAGTCATAAAGGTTTTGCTTGGCTCAAACACAAAAAGAAACACAAACAACAAAATCACAACAGAATTATGATGGTGTGGACGCAACAAAACATAAATAAAAATATAAATTCATTGGGTTGCCTCCCAACAAGCTCTATTGTTTAATGCCCTTAGCTAGGCATAAGGCGATAAAATCACATATCGTCGTCTTTGTTGCTCAAACCATAAGTGGCCCTCATCGTGGATTCACAAGGAAATCTTATTTTCTTTCTAGGAAAGTGCTCCATGCCCGTCTTTAAAGGAAACTGAAATCTAATATTCCCTTCCTTTATATCGATGATAGCACCAATAGTCCTTAGGAAAGGTCTACCAAGAATAATAGGGCATGTAGGATTGCAATCAATGTCAAGAACAATGAAATCCACAGGTACATAGTTCCTATTTGCAATAATAATAACATCATTGATCCTTCCCATGGATTTCTTCACAGTAGAATCCGCAAGATGCAAATTAAGAGAACACTCTTCAATCTCATTAAAACCCAGAACATCACATAAAGACTTTGGAATCGCGGAAACACTAGCACCCAAATCACACAAAGCATTGCATTCATAGTTTTTGATTTTGATTTTGATAGTAGGTTCCCACTCATCATGAAGCTTTCTAGGGATAGAGACTTCCAATTCAAGTTTCTCTTCAAGAGATTTTATCATAGCTCCGACGATATGATCGGTAAAGGCCTTGTTTTGGCTATAAGCGCGTGGAGAGTTTAGCATGGATTGCATCAAGGAAATGCATTCAATCAAGGAACAACTATCATAATTGAATTCCTTGAAATCAAAAGTAGTAATTTCATTACTACTCAAAGTTTTAATATCTTCTACTCCACTTTCAATGCTTTTAGCATCAAGATAGATGGACTCCGAATCATTGGGGCGCTTTTCAACCAAAGTGGATTCATATCCAGCCCCATCATCATTAGGTTTGACACAAGAAAACAAAGATTCAATGGGAGTCACACCAAGCACTTTAAGATCTTCGTGATTCTCATCACAAATTTCAGGTTTAGCAGCCATTTTATTGACTAAAGTAGCCTGTTTATCAGAAATCTGGCCTACCAACTTTTCAAGATGAGCAAACTGAGAATCTAGTGCAAGGAATTCTTTGGCCATATCATCAACTTCTTTACTCATAAAATCCAAAAAATAATTTTGCTCCTTCAGTTATCTACGAAAGTAGCTGCTGTATTCAAACTGTGTAGACACGAAGCCTTTAACACTAGTTTCAATCTCTTCCAACTTTGCATAGTCAGCGTCAAAATCCCTTGGTTGGGCCATGCCGGTCTTAGCAGGCAGACAAGAGGACAGAAAGCAAGCGGGAACAAAGGGCGAATGAAAAGGCAAAGATTTTTTTTTAATTTTTTTGTTTTTCAGAAGTGGGGGAGAGGAAAACAAGAGGCAAAAAAAGTAAATGCAAGAGATGAGTTTGCGACACTTACTTGGATGAGTTCTTGACTTGATCGTCCCCGACAACGGCGCCAAAAATTCTTCTGCTACGGCAACAAAAGTCCTTCCCCGGCAACGGCGCCAGAAATCCTTCTGCTATGTCGTCAGAAACCTTCTGTCGTCTCTTGAGCTTGCGTTGGTATTCCCTTGAAGAGGAAAGGGTGATGCAGCACAGGAGCAGTAAGTATTTCCCTCAGTTTGAGAACCAAGGTATCAATCATGTAGGAGAATCTCGTCAAGTCCAGAGTACCTGCACAAACACAAAGAGCTTGCACCCAACCCTATAAAGGGGTTGTCAATCCCTTCAAGATTGATTGCAAAGTGAAATATGACGGCGGAAAGTGCAACGAAGAAAAAGTGTAAGGCTGAAAATATGGTGTGGAGTAGACCCCGGGGCCATAGTGTTCACTAGAGGCTTCTCTCAAAATAGCAAATATTACGGTGGGTGAACAAATTACTGTCGAGCAAATGATAGAACCGCGCAATGTCATGACGATATCTAAGGCAATGATCATACATATAGGCATTACGTCCGAGACAAGTAGACCGATACTTTCTGCATCTACTACTATTACTCCACACATCGACCGCTATCCAGCATGCATCTAGTGTATTGAGTTCATGACGAACAGAGTAACGCCTTAAGCAAGATGACATGATGTAGAGGGATAATCTCAAACCAATAATGAAAACCCCATCTTTTTACCCTTGACGACAACAACACGATGTGTGCCTCGCTACCCCTTCTATCACTAGGTGAGGTCAACGCACGGTATGAACCCAAAACCAAGCACTTCTCCCATTGCAAGAATCATAGATCTAGTTGGCCAAACAGAACCCACAACTCGAAGAGAATTACAAGGATATGAAATCATGCATAAGAGAGATCAGAAGAAACTCAAATAAGATTCATAAATAATCTGATCATAAATCCACAATTCATGAGATCTCGACAAACACACCGCTAAAGAAGATTACATCGGATAGATCTCCATGAAGATCATGGAGAACTTTGTATTGAAGATACAAGAGAGAGAAGAAGCCATCTAGCTACTTGGTATGGACCCGTAGGTCTATGGTGAAATACTCACGCATCATCGGAGAGGTCATGGTGTGGATGAAGAAGCCCTCCGTATCTGAATCCCCCTCCGGCAGGGCACCAGAACGTGCCCCAGATGGGATCTTGCGGAGACAGAATCTTGCGGCGGCGAAAAAGTACTTTTGATGATCTCCTGATTTTTTCTGGGATTTTAGGGAATATATAGGCGAAAGACCTAGGGCAGGGGAGCCACGGGGAGTTCACAAGCCTGCTAGGCCCGCCCCTAGGCTGGGCCTGGTGGGCTTGTGACCTCCTCCGACGTCGCCTGCCTTGGTTCTCAAGTTTCCCGCGTGTCTTCTCTTATGGAAAAAATCATTCCACAAATTTTATTCCGTTTGGACTCCGTTTAAAATTCTCCTATTAAAAGGGTCAAAAACATGGAAAAAATAGGAACTGACACTTGGCACTGAGTTAATAAGTTAGTCCCAAAAAATATATAAAAGGCATACAAAACATCCAAAGTTTGACAAGATAATAGCATGAAACCATCAAAAATTAAAGATACGTTGGAGACGTATCAGCTCGCCCCGCTCGTCTCCATCATCCACGACCCTCTTGAGGCCACGGTCGTCTTCGTCATGGCCGTCTGCGCAGTCTCATGCCCTCCGTCATGCCGAAGACCCTAGAAACATCGTCCCAACCACTTACCGAAGTGGCATCATCTTCCAACGTTGTGCCCGCGTCTCAGGCAAGCCCTTCCGACGATCTAGCTCTCCTGAGGATCCCCTCTATTAAGCCATATCCGTTAGATCCAGATCCAACACACCATAGCCATCCACTTAAATCAAATTGGTATGAGAAAATCAGAGAGCACCATGTGTGCAACCTTATCCACAATATTTTCTAGAGAAAATCATTTGAATTAAATCGATTTTGCAAATTTATTGAAACCCCCTACAACAAAACACTCACAATTTTTACTAGTTAGTCCAAATGTAACACCCTGTTTTTGGCTTCCCTGACTAACTAACTTATTTCAAAATTTAGGACCAATTAATTTTTTTTTGTGAATGCTTGTGATACTTGGAGTGATTCTTGTTTGCCTTGCTTGTTTGCATGATTGTGTTTGATACCTAATAGATCCTGTCACTCTCCTAATCACCTCCTCACTCCATGATCTCCTGCCTAATGATCATGCCATGTGTTTAGGATAAATATCTATTTTTACCAAATATTATTTTCACCAAAAAGCTTTTCTTTGAATTAAACTTTCAAACCCCTGAGATGAGGTTTGTACTACAAGTCCTCAAATTAGGGAGTTTCTTTTGCACAAATTGTTTTATTTAAAACCATTATCAAAATGACTTTCAAAAACCACCATATTATTATTTTAAAAGTTATTTTATTATTTTATTTAAAAGCCCTTCTATGAGGCCAGAAATGGTCTCCTATGAAGGAAAGTTAGTTTTATTGCCTTCAAAATATTTCCGAAAATTTAGGGAAACTCAGTGGATATATTTATTCCATATTTATGAGTTTCAACACATGGTCATGTTCAAAATATTGGGCAAACCCCTCCAAAACCATTCCTGCTTATTTCAAGCTTTTGGAATATTTCTATAAGAAATATTCTCAATAAATTCCAGTAAAATTCTAGCATGTCATCTATGATATTATTGATGATCTTGCCAAGTTTCATTTCAATCCAAGTTGATTTGGCTCCCCTAATCACTCTAAAACCCTATTTGTCCAGAATCAAATTTGAGCAACTCTACATTGTGCAGTGTCTCCAACTGTGCTCAAATTTCTTGGACATGTTCCAATACTCCAATGAGGCATACACACCAAGTGGTACATCAAGGAAAATAGAGTAACTTGTCCTAAGACCCTCAAAACCCTCTTTGTTGATTTTTGACTTTGACAAACTTTACATTACAAAGTTGGTCCAATTGACCTCAAACTTTTTGAGCATTCCTTAATACTCAAATAATGTCCCTACACCAAATATTGGATTTGTGGGAATTTATTTGAATAGGGTTCTAAGAAGAAACCCATTTCTGCCCACTTCTAGGGTTTTTCAAGTCTACATTGGAAAAATCCTCCAGCAAATCCGAAATTTGGTGTGCAAGCCTATTGTCATAGCCATTGGAATTCATCTGGTGGCCCAACCACAGATTAAACACCTTGTGTGCACTCACTAATTTGGTTTCTTTTGCCCCTTCCACTTTTACCCTTGAGCTCAACTTTCTACCACAGCCTCACATAGTCATATTTTACCTCCAGTAACTTTCCCATGGCCACTGGTCAATTATTGGAGAAGGTTCCTTTGTAAGTTTCTCTCATTTTCACCCTTGTAAGCACTGTTTTACCTCTCTTCTCATACTTCTGCTTAAGCTATCACTCCCAACTATTTCCAGAGCATCTGATATATGCCAAGGCTTCATTTAGAACCAAGATATGGCATGCTCATGTAGGAAAAATGAGCAGCACCTCTTCAAGTTCATTTTTAGCTGAAATGTGGCTTTGTATAGCAAGTACCAGCTACACTTGTCTTCTTAAGCTGAACCTTTGCAGTCTTGTAGTCCTTCTATAAACAAGAGTTCTGGACATGGTTTTCCTCCAATTAACTCCCTGTGCAAACTAGTTTTGCTAGCACTAAGTTTGCTTCTACAAACTAAATCAAAGTCAGCAGCCATTCATACCACCTTCACTAGTTGCCAAACTCCAGAGTTCCTTTGCTGCAAGTGTTCCCTACGTGCTAGACACGTTTGACTGGCCATTCGGACCATGTAGACACGGGTTGCCATGGTGACCACGTTGTCAGCCTGCACTAATGGTGCTCTGCACCATTTCCTTGTTCCCTAGCTCGTGTCCCGTAGAAGCAGGTTGCCCCACCATGTCTCAGAGCATCATGTTAACCATTCAAGTCATTCCCCACCATCAGCTATCCTCCAAGTCCCCTCAGGTATGCATGGCATCCATGCACCGAAAGCTCCAGAGAGCTCCCGAGCTCCCTCTCCCTCTCTTCCCTCTTATCTCTTCTTACGAGAGCCTATCTGGCTTCCTAAGACCCTCTTCCTCTCCTCCCAGGGAGCCCCTCGTGCCCCTCTCCTCTCGGGCTCCATCCTCTCCCCATGGCCGCGGGGTAGAGCTCCAGCTGGCATGCCCAGAGCCTTCCCCCGCCTCCTTCCGCCTTGCCGGCAACCCCTCAGGCCACCGCAGCTCCTCCCCATCGCCTCCTGCCCTTCCCCTTCGCTCCTGGTGCCGAAACCAGGGATAGACGGCCTCCCCGTATGCCTCGTCGACCGGCGCTCATGCAGCCCTCCCCTGCAGGTGCTGAGCAGGGGAACGGGTGCGGCTCACCGCCCCGAGCGCGCCGACGGCCGATGCACTGCCGGGGGGTGGCCAGAACCGCCTGGGAGAGATCCTCCCGCGACCGGTCTACCCTCCAACATCTCTTCTCGATGTGTGCTGGAGGTAGGAGAAGCTCCTGCACGCGGGGCCCCCTCGTCAGCGAGCCAGCGCCCGGGCCCGCCGTTAAGTGGAGGCGGATTCCTTCGGAGGCGCCACCCCACAGAGCAGGCGCGCTTGACAGAGTACGCCTTCGGCGTGGCCCTCCTACACGCAAGGCCGGGCCAGCAGGCCGACCCATTCCCTCTCCCTCGCCGGTGGCACAAGATAGCCCCGAAGCTAAGCCATTTCCCATTTTCTATGTTGATTAATCTTATATAATCCATATTAAATCCATTCTAACTCCAAATCTGATGATTCAAATTTCTACAGGATCCTAAAAATGAGGCCTATCCAAATATGTGCCTTGCACAATTTTCCTTACCATTTTTTTGGCATTTTCATTTAAATCCAAATCTACCCATATTTGACTCCACTTTGGAAATTCCCATAGGATGCAAATCAACTCCAAATGGAGTGATCCAAACTTCCAGGGCCTTCTAAAATCATTCTCTATTTCTAGAACCTTGGTCAACATTTTTGTGTGACTTATTTCTGTTGCAATAAATAAATAGCTCCTATTGCTATTTATTCCTCATTGTAAAATCCCTAGAATATTCATACCAACTCCAAATCCAGTGAAACCACTTCCTAAAAATTTCTAAAATCATTCTCTCTTAAATGGGTGCCTCCACTCATTTTTAACAGAATGATTTCTGTTGGCTTCTTCAATGGTCACCTATTCCTTCCTTCCATCCATTCAAAAATCCTTGATGATCCAAATATCCTATATCAAGCTTCAGGTATTTTTCTTATGACCAGAGAGGTCCAAGAAAAATAAAACTTATATTTTTAGAACACTTTTATTTCTGCTTGATGTGTGGCTTACTATAGTTATTTCCGATGATAGTTGACGGTAGACAGAGTATTCGAAGTTGAAGCGGAAGACCTCGAAGACCCCGAGGACTTACGTGAGCAAGGCAAGAAGCCCTTTGACCATGACTTGAGCACATACATTGATGCATGCTAGAAGAGCAAGTATTTTTCCGTTGCATGACATCACAGTGCCGGTTCATCACTGGTGTGATGGTACCGAAGGCTTCTTCGAAGCACTTGCTTGATAGTGATGTTATTCACATGGCTCCTCGGAGCACAAACATGATGAGCTTGACCCTACCATCTATGAGGATCATGCTACTGTCATGTTGACTAGTAAAGTTATAAGATCATCGCATTGAGCTTGACCCTACCCCTTGAGGGTCAAGCTAATACCATGTTGACAAGTAAAGATAGAGCATATTATCATGAGCATAATGATGAGTTCAAATAAAGGTTTATGAAAACCCCGTCGGGTGCCACTAATGCCCGTGGGTGATGATGAGTTGGTGATCACTTTTGGTGAAGTGATGCACCGGTGTTTTTGTGTGAGTATGGTTTCGGAAAGGGGATTAGATTTATGATGTGTCGACCGTCCCAACCTTACCAGTACGACCACGATACCCCTTTATGGGACGGGGCTTCGTTGATTACTCTGGTCGGTACTAGCAAAGAGCCACATTACTAGTGGCGGGAGTGATTGTCGTCACTCTTGTGATGGGGTCGTGCCAGGTAGGACGACTATGCCATTATTATGAGTTCCAGGCACACCGTTGGTCCCTGCATGGTTGATACAGTCCAGAGTCGGTGCTCGTAAGACGTACAACATGTGGGCTGGGTACCAATCGAGTGGACCTCTTTGTCTAGTATCGTCAGGGGAAAGATGATGATCGGGTACTTACCTCGGGTATATGTGATATACCGCGAGTCGTGGATGACATGGAAGTTTCCCGTTTATCGTGGGTCCAGCGTACTACGTCTGCAGAGTGTAAACTATTCGAATAGTCGTGTCCACGGTCAAGGACAGTTGGGTAATCCTGCTTAAACTACGTCCTGATATTTCCGCATAAACCAATGTGTGTGTTTGTGTGTGTGTGGTGTTAAAAAGGTGCTGTTATGACAATCACAATAATATGACTAAGTTCGGTGACTTGGCATATAGGGTAAACCCGGATGGTTTAACCCTCAGCTGATATATTGAGGTTATGACAAGTCCGATGACTTGGCATATAGGGTGAACCCGGATGGTTCAACCCTTAGCAGATATGTTGATATGTGTAACCTGTTCTTCAAGAGTAATTCTTTAACTTGATGCATATTCATGATCATTTCACCCAGATGAGTTATACCAGAAATGCATGATATTATTATCCATCATTTTGATTGTTCATATCATGGGCTGTTTGCGAGTACATTCAAAGTAGTCATTGGCTTGCCACTGGTTATTTCATTCACCAGGTGTGAAAGACATGATATGGTGAAGACTATCTCGGTGACGTTCTTGCGAGCTAGGATGCTTCCCAGTCAGAATGCCTGTAGGTTAAGGCTGATGGCATGGGTTCACGCTTTCAACCAATAATTCCGCTATTGGTTCAGTTTCAAGTGTAGGCCTTTGAGGCCCTATATATGTAAGACTCGACCGAAGTGGTCATTTATAGTATCAAACGGTATGTATGGATGTAAGACTCTATTATTCAGTATCTGTGTTCAGTGAGCATTTATCCTTGGGATCACTGGGCACGGCGATCTCGACTTACCAGTCGGGGTCCCCATAGAGCTGGTATCAGAGCCATCCTGACTGTAGGAAGCCCTTAGTTAGCATGGACGTTAGTTAGGATAAAACTGCTTTCGAGATCCTTCAAAATACTTACAAAACTTATATATTTTCTCAACTCTCCTAAAACTTCAAAGAAATTGAAGGTTATGCTCTAGCCTTCCACTCTTATTTTCCTCACCCTCCTCGTCTACTTTTTCAAAACTTGCTAATGGTCGCTAGAACCTTATGCCCTTCTGACCATGGAATGAATTTAAATCCTCGTGGGCAGCCGGAAGGAAGTAATCTTTCCAGGAAAACACCTGTGCTGAAGGACAGAGAAGACCACTCTGTGACCAGACGACACCAACAGAAGTATCTCCATGAGGGACAAGGATATCGAGGCTTAGAAATGGCGAAACCCTGGGCACTGTTCTAGAGTAATGCCACTTTTGCCTACGATAATCTGGACATAATATATGCAAACCTTGATCTGCATCACTAATAGAGCGACCCTGTGAGTTATAAGGAATTGTGTCGACCACCACCGGTGGATGAGAACCTCGCCATATGGTCCGCCTCACCTTAGTGAGCAGGAAAACGGTTCTCTTCATCTCCCGCTCTAGGTGTCGATATCGCAATTAGTATGATTGACAGATCAGAACTCTATCATGTCATGCAAATATCAGTGCATGAAGATGTCCCCTTGAGACCCTCGAAGCCTCAGAAGAAAAGAAGACGATGACAAGATCATGAAGACAAGGAAGATCCTTCCAATGACAACAATGAAGAACTACCATCGTCAGCAACTTCCCAGACGAGAAGACAACTAGAGTTCTTTACAACTCAAGCGAATTGCTTCAGCAAGCAACAACAAGAGGCGTGGCAACACCATGAGAAGGTCCAGAAGACGTAGCGGACCCCTCTCCAGAACGCGAAGCAAGCATGACTGTCGAGTCCCAGAACCTAGGATAGGATGAGTCATGAATCCCCTATGCGAAGTCGAGTCCGTGGAATGGTTCGGATGGACCATGTTATGTGTTGTTTGCTTTTGTTGTTTGTGTTTTGATATAAGTCGCACTTTTGCTTAGGCAACACACATGCGGTTATATCACTTGTCTTATTTTAATGTTCAAAATAGTTTTAGCACTTGTTTGAGTTGATTTTTTCAACGCTTGTTTGATTGCACTGAAACCCTTAGACACTCCCCTCTGTGCTCTCTCTCTTTCTCTCACCTCTCTCAACAACTGAAGACAGCAAGACAAGATGCGCCAAGGAATCCACTTCAAAGGACGGTTGACACTGAAGACACTGACTGTGCTATGTTTAACCACACGCAACCCGTCGGAGTGTGTTTTTGCCTCAAGATTGGAAAACCACACTAGACCAGACTAACCTCCACAAGCCTTTCCGGCTCAAATTTTCTGGTCACGTGTCTAGTACACGGACTTGCCAGGACTCATGTAGGTCCCCGATAAACCCCGCTAAGCACCGGGTTCCTTGTGGAACAAGTGATCACCGTGAACAAGTATCCTTCCATCTCAAGCTAGAAGTTTAACCTTGATGCCATAAGAGGACCGATCTCCGATATGAGAGCTTTAGACTAAGATTGTTGTGATGATAATAGTTGTCTTGAGGATGTAGCTAGACTATTTTGGTGGATCATGAGACCCTTATAAAGGTAGGTAAACTTGGTGGAACAAGTTGGTATTAGCATAATCTACGTAATCTGGAGTAAGATTGGATTTAGTAGGACGATTGTGATCGTGAACAATATTTTGGTGGTATACATGACTTTAGCAAGTAGTGGCATGATTTGATGCCTTTACCATGATGACTCGGAGTATCAAGTAGACTTCTTATTGGATTGAGTCTTGGATTTAAATAGGAAATCTTAATAGAGTATTGAGGATGATAGAAACCACATGGTTCAGAGTAAATTGGATTTAGCTCGTTAATCTCGATCATGATACCATGATTCTCGGTGGATATACAATGCGTATACTTGGAGTTGTTAAATAGATTTACAACCTGTGTAGTTTGCCTTGGAGATTAGATGGCCATGATTATTGAAGTTGGTGGATATACTATGACGTAATTCTTGCAGTAATATGTGAATTACGAGGACTCTAGGAGACTATGTAGAACCCCATCAATGTTTGATTTGTAGGAGTGACACGTACAGTGATGATTGATCGGATTGATAGATCATTTGATCGGATTCATAGGAAAGGAAACAAGATATTGGATTGGTGTACTACGTGTTTCCTTAATATAGTAGTGTAGTACCCTGTCCATTGGATGACTTAGGTGGACAATTGGATTGTTGTGCCTCAAATTCAATCGTGGTAGCTGTATGTCTCCCCAAGGTCCTTGCATAATGCATGTGCATTTGGGGCTACATCAAACTTTTAGCGTTTGGGTTTAGTTCTTCCTTCAACCCGGAGTTGACTAGCATGAGGAGTGTGGAGTTGACCCACGTGGGATGATATCCTTGATGAGATGAGGTGATGTTGTCTCAAGTTAGCGGTCGAACTACTGGCATCTAGGGAAAGTTCTTAGAGATAAGATGATAACTGTTCGCCCACATCCTAAGTTCCTTGAGACCCTAAAGCTTTGTTGAGCCACAAGATGGACGGACTACGACCATAGAAGACGACTCTAAGTCGTTGAAATGCGGCCAGTACCCGCCCATAGCAAGTCCCGTTCTCCTCACCTGACTTTTGAGCACAGTGCTTATGTCGTGTTTGGGAAGGTAGGTTGTCATCCTCACTGATGACGTACTTACTCACCGGTAAGAGGAAGAACACACCTTAGTCTTGTTTGGACGAACCCAGGAACGCCGATTGTTATGCCTTCCGAGGGTATAGGGATATCTCGAGAAGGTGGACCTCTCGAAGCAGTCCCAAGACAACAGAAGTCTATCCTACTCAAGCCAAGATGAAGAACCGCCGTGACGAGGAAGCCACGACAACGACAATGAAGGAACAAGAAGTCAACCACCGACCGCGCACAAACTACATCAACGACGTCAAGAAGCCTCGACGATTCAAGATGACGAAGCCCTTCGACAAGTGAAAGAATCGGACGACCTCTCCTTGGTCCAAATCAAGGACGAGAGTACTAGTGAGTCGTGGTGGAAACCTGCTAAAGGTGATTCCCGCTTGCCGAGTCACAGACCTTGGGATGGATGTCTAGTCTATACTCTTGGGTAGCCATCTCGTCCAGAACCCCTTGCTAATCCTCCCAGATGGCAGGACCTATTCTCAACTCTGAGCCTCCGAGCTTAGATTCGTAGGTGAGACCCAACCCGGACCCTTTCACGAGAAGCCTACGAAGACTATTTGCGACCATAGCTTGACTGCTGAAAGGAAGTCAAGGACTTCCCATAAGCAGGAAGCCACGCGAAGACTTTGGTAGTGCGTTCTAACACGAGAAATCTTGATGTCACTAACCGACAAGCGAAGCCCGGACCAGATCCTAGACACACTATCTTGCCACGTATTCTCACTTGGAATACACTCACAAGCCAGAACCTTGCACGAACTTAGCTTACCAAGCCCTTGACCTCGGTCAAGCCTAACTTATTGCCAGATCCCGCTCACGATCAGTCAAGGATGTGCGGACAATCGAAGTTGTATCATCAAGCACCTCAAGACCACCACAGCAACATGGGGACATGAAGACTACCTCCGACTCAAGATTTTGTATCTCACCAACCCCTAGCCTAGAAATCTCGGGGACGAGATTTTCTTAAGAGGCTAAGGTCTGTAACACCCTGTTTTTGGCTTCCCTGACTAACTAACTTATTTCAAAATTTAGGACCAATTAATTTTTTTTTGTGAATGCTTGTGATGCTTGGAGTGATTATTGTTTGCCTTGCTTGTTTGCATGATTGTATTTGATACCTAATAGATCCTGTCACTCTCCTAATCACCTCCTCACTCCATGATCTCCTGCCTAATGATCATGTCATGTGTTTAGGATAAATATCTATTTTTACCCAATATTATTTTCACCAAAAAGCTTTTCTTTGAATTAAACTTTCAAACCCCTGAGATGAGGTTTGTACTACAAGTCCTCAAATTAGGGAGTTTCTTTTGCACCAATTGTTTTATTTAGAACCATTATCAAAATGACTTTCAAAAAACACCATATTATTATTTTAAAATTTATTTTATTATTTTATTTAAAAGCCCTTCTGTGAGGCCACAAATGGTCTCCTATGAAGGAAAGTTATTTTTATTGCCTTCAAAATATTTCAGAAAATTAGGGGAAACTCAATGGATATATTTATTCCATATTTATGAGTTTCAACACATGGTCATGTTCAAAATATTGGGCAAACCCCTCCAAAACTATTCCTGCCTATTTCAAGCTTTTGGAATATTTCTATAAGAAATATTCTCAATAAATTCCAGTGAAATCTAGCATGTAATCTATGATATTATTGATGATCTTGTCAAGTTTCATTTCAATCCAAGTTGATTTGGCTCCCCTAATCACTCTAAAACCCTATTTGTCCAGAATCAAATTTGAGTAACTCTACATTGTGAAGTGTCTCCCACTGTGCTCAAATTTCTTGTACATGTTCCAATATTCCAATGAGGCATCCACACCAAGTGGTACATCAAGGAGAATAGAGGAACTTGTCCTAAGACCCTCAAAACCCTCTTTGTTGATTTTTGACTTTGACAAACTTTACATTATAAAGTTGGTCCAATTGACCTCAAACTTTTTGAGCATTCCTTAATACTCAAATAATGTCCCTACACCAAATATTGGATTTGTGGGAATTTATTTGAATAGGGTTCTAAGCAGAAACCCATTTCTGGCCATTTCTAGAGTTTTTCAAGTCTACATTGGAAAACTCCTCCAGCAAATTCCAAATTTGGTGTGCAAGCCTATTTTCATATATTATTTGACCCTGTTAAGTTTCATAGCCATTGGAATTCATCTGATGGCCCAACCACAGATCAAACACCTTGTATGCACTCACTAATTTGGTTTCTTTTGCCCCTTCCACTTTTACCCTTGAGCTCAACTTTCTACCACAACCTCACATAGTCATATTTTACCTGGAGTAACTTTCCCATGGCCACAGGTCAATTATTGGAGAAGGTTCCTTTGTAAGTTACTGTCATTTTCACCCTTGTAAGTACTGTTTACCTCTCTTCTCATACTTCTGCTTAAGCTATGACTCCCAACTATTTACAAAGCATCTGATATATGCCAAAGCTTCATTTAGAACCAAGATATGGCATGCTCATGTAGGAAAAATGAGCAGCACCTCTTCAAGTTCATTTTTAGCTGAAATGTGGTTGTGTACAGCAAGTACTAGCTACACTTGTCTTCTTGAGATGAAACTTTGCAGTCTTGTAGTCCTTCTATAAACAAGAGTTCTGGACATGGTTTTCCTCCAATTAACTCCCTGTGCAAACTAGTTTTGCTAGCACTAAGTTTGCTTCTACAAACTAAATCAAAGTCAGCAGCCATTCATACCACCTTCACTAGTTGCCAAACTCCAGATATCCTTTGCTGAAGGTGTGCCCTATGTGCTAGACACGTTTGAGTGGCCATTCGGACCATGTCGACACGGGTTGCCATGGTGACCACGTTGTCAGCCTGCACTAATGGTGCTCTGCACCATTTCCTTGTTCCCTAGCTTGTGTCCCACAGAAGCAGGTTGCCCCACCATGTCTTAGAGCATCGTGTTGACCATTCAAGTCATTCCCCACCATCAGCTATCCTCCAAGACCCCTCAGGCATGCGTGGCATCCATGCACCGAAAGCTCCAGAGAGCTCCCGAGCTCCCTCTCCCTCTCTTCCCTCTTATCTCTTCTTACAAGAGCCTCTCTGGCTTCCTAAGACCCTCTTCCTATCCTCCCAGGGAGCCGCTCGTGCCCCTCTCCTCTTGGGCTCCCTCCTCTCCCCATGGCCGCAGGGTAGAGCTCCGGCATCCACTCGGGCTGGCGTGCCCAGAGCCTTCCGCCGCCTCCTTCCGCCTTGCCGGCAACCCCTCAGGCCACCGCAGCTCCTCCCCATCGCCTCCTGCCCTTCTCTTTCGCTCCTGGTGCCGAAACCAGGGGTAGACGGCCTCCCCGTATGCCTCGTCGACCGGCGCTCATACAGCCCTCCCTACAGGTGCTGAGCAGGGGAACGGGTGCGGCTCACCACCCCGAGCGCGTCGACGGCCGATGCACCGCCGGGGGGTGGCCAGAACCGCCTGGGAGAGATCCTCCCGCGACCGGTCTACCCTCCAGCATCTCTTCTCTACGCGTGCCGGAGGTAGGAGAAGCTCCTGCGCGCGGGGCCCCCTCGCCAGCGAGCCAGCGCCCGGGCCCGCCGTTAAGTGGAGGCGGATTCCTTCGGAGGCGCCGCCCCAAAGAGCAGGCGCGCTTGACAGAGTACGCCTTCGGCATGGCCCTCCTGCACGCCCAGCCGGGCCAGCAGGCCGGCCCATTCCCTCTCCCTCGCGGGTGGCACAAGATAGCCTCGAAGCTAAGCCCTTTCCCATTTTCTATTTCGATTAATCTTATATAATCCATATTAAATCCATTCTAACTCCAAATCTGATGATTCAAATTTCTACAGGATCCTAAAAATGAGGCCTATCCAAATATGTGCCTTGCACAATTTTCCCTACCCATTTGTTTTTGCATTTTCGTTTAAATCCAAATCTGCCCATATTTGACTCCACTTTGGAAATTTCCCATAGGATGCAAATCAACTGCAAATAGAGTGATCCAAACTTCCAGGACCTTCTAAAATCATTCTCTATTTCTAGAACCTTGGTCAACATTTTTGTGTGACTTATTTCCGTTGCAATAAATAAATAGCTCCTATTGCTATTTATTCCTCATTGTAAAATCCCTAGAATATTCATACCAACTCCAAATCCAGTGAAACCACTCCCTAAAAATTTCTAAAATCATTCTGTGTTAAATGGGTGCCTCCACTCATTTTTAACAGAATGATTTCTGTTGGCTTCTTCAATGGTCACCTATTCCTTCCTTCCATCCATTCAAAAATCCTTGATGATCCAAATATCCTATATCAAGCTTCAGGTATTTTTCTTATGACCAGAGAGGTCCAGGAAAAATAAAACTTCTATTTTTAGAACACTTTTATTTCTGCTTGATGTGTGGCTTACTATAGTTTTTTCCGACGATAGTTGACGGTAGACAGAGTATTCAAAGTTGGAGCGGAAGACCTCGAAGACCCCGAGGACTTACGTGAGAAAGGCAAGAAGCCCTTTGACCATGACTTGAGCACATACATTGATGCATGTTAGAATAGCAAGTACTTTTCCGTTGCATGAGATCATAGTGCCGGTTCATCATTGGTGTGATGGTACCGAAGGCTTCTTCGAAGCACTTGCTTGATAGTGATGTTATTCACATGGCTCCTCAGAGCACAAACATGATGATCTTGACCCTACCATCTATGAGGATCATGCTACTGTCATGTTGACTAGTAAAGTTATAAGATCATCGCATTGAGCTTGACCCTACCCCTTGAGGGTCAAGCTAATACCATGTTGACAAGTAAAGATAGTGCATATTATCATGAGCATAATGATGAGTTCAAATAAAGGTTTATGAAAACCCCGTCGGGTGCCACTAATGCCCGAGGGTGATGATGAGTTGGTGATCACTTTTGGTGAAGTGATGCACCAGTGTTTTTGTGTGAGTATGGTTTTGGAAAGGGGATTAGATTTATGATGTGTCGACCGTCCCAACCTTACCAGTACGACCATGATACCCCTTTATGGGACGGGGCTTTGTTGATTACTCTGGTCGGTACTAGCAAAGAGCCACATTACTAGTGGCGGGAGTGATTGTCGTCACTCTCGTGATGGGGTCGTGCCAGGTAGGACGACTATGCCATTATTATGAGTTCCAGGCACACCGTTGGTCCCTGCTTGGTTGATACAGTCCAGAGTCGGTGCTCATAAGACGTACAACATGTGGGCTGGGTACCAATCGAGTGGACCTCTTTGTCTAGTATTGTCAGGGGAAAGATGATGATCGGGTACTTACCTCTGGTATATGTGATATACCGCGAGTCGTGGATGACACGGAAGTTTCCTGTTTCTCGTGGGTCCAGCGTACTACCTCTGCAGAGTGTAAACTATTCGAATAGCCGTGTCCACGGTCAAGGACAGTTGGGTAATCCTGCTTAAACTACGTCCTGATATTTCCACATAAACCAAGTGTGTGTGTTTGTGTGTGGTGTTAAAAAGGTGCTGTTATGACAATCACAATAATATGACCAAGTTCGGTGACTTGGCATATAGGGTAAACCCGGATGGTTTAACCCTCACCTGATATATTGAGGTTATGACAAGTCCGATGACTTGGCATATAGGGTGAACCCGGATGGTTCAACCCTTAGCAGATATGTTGATATCTGTAACCTGTTCTTCAAGAGTAATTCTTTAACTTGATGCATATTCATGATCATTTCACCCAGATGAGTTATACCAGAAATGCATGATATTATTATCCATCATTTTCATTGTTCATATCATGGGCTGTTTGCGAGTACATTCAAAGTACTCATTGGCTTGCCACTGGTTATTTCATTGACCACGTGTGAAAGACAGGATATGGTGAAGACTAACTCGGTGACGTTCTTGCGAGCTAGGATGCTTCCCAGTCAGAATGCCTGTAGGTTAAGGCTGATGGCATGGGTTCACGCTTTGAACCAATAATTCCGCTATTGGTTTAGTTTCAAGTGTAGGCCTTTGAGGCCCTATATATGTAAGACTCGACCGAAGCGATCTCGACTTACCAGTCGGGTTCCCCACAATAAATTGAATGATTTTTTCTACAAAAATGATCCTTGTGAAATATGCTTTCACACGGATCAATCAAACTCAAACATGATGAGTTTTAATTTGAATGTGCCATAACATGCAAATTATAATTGGAAATAAAAATTGATTTTCTTTGCATTTTAAACCTAATCAATTATACTTTCATATTAGCTACTGTAAATAATTTTAAAATATTTGAAAATTAGAATTTTATTATAGTTTAAACAATCATAGAATTCAAACCTAGTTAGGTTTAATTATAAATTAAAATTTGTATAATAAAGCAATTGTGAAGGAAGTGAGTTCAGAAAGTCAAAATGAATCTTAGTAAATATTTTGGATTATTATTTGACTATAGGCAATTCAAATAATATTTGGATTAAATTCAAACCTACTTTGAACATAACTTTGAAAACTAGGTTTAATTTGAAATAAACTAATTCAAATAATGAAAATCAAATTAAAACCTACTATTTGTTTTGGAGTTAATACTTGATTATTTGGGCAAGATGAACTGAAATTAATTCAAATGCAAATTAATTTGAAACTATTTGAACCATAGTAAATGTGTGTATTTGTATTTGACTTCAGTTAAATCAAAATAAAGCAAATAAACTATAGTAATTATTTTTGGATTATAATTAACTTTAGTTTAAAATTTATTTAAATACATAATTTTAGTAATTGTTGGATTTGATTTGACTTGAGGATTAAGAAGGTAGCACCCATTTAAGTTGAACCAACTTAAATCAACTATAAAAAAATTCATAATACCAATTGAACTTAGTAAAACCCAATTTGAATTTTTAACTCAATTGAATATGAATTCAAATAGGTTGAACCTAAATAAAATACAAAGTGAATTGTCAACCATATAAAGTTATCATTTTGAGACCTTATTGTATTCAAGCCCATGCACTACATGAAATAACTACTTTGCCATCCATGAGTGTATTTGCCGTCAGCTTTTAGTGAGGGCATATGGCAAAAATAGTTTTGCCGTCAGCTTTTAGTCGGTGTAGACGACAAAGCAAGGAAGATGACAAATTTTGGTTTTGCCTTCTGTGGACATAATAGCAGATGGGAAAACTTGAGAAAACATGATGACAAATATTTAAAAGACGGCAAAGTATAGCTTTGCTGTCAGTTGGTCTTTGGCGGACGGCAAAGAAAGTATAGCTTTGTCGTCACGTTTTCCTTAAATCTGAACGCAAAGACAAATATTTTCTCGTCTGCCTTTCCTACCACGAAACGACAAAAATTGGTAGAAGAAAAAAGAAGACGCTCATGGACGTGAGTGGGTGGTTTGCCGTCTGCTGGTCCTCTCACAAACGACATCGCTGCATCTCACACATTAAAAAAAAATACCCAGGTCCATCTCAATCTCACTCCTACGTACCTCCTATCTCTCTCTCCTGCATCGTCACTCTCGACCCGCCCCGCCGCCGGAACCCTGATCCGCCGCCGACGGCCACTCCTCCACTGGCTGCACCGCCACCGGTCGATCCTCCAGTGCCCTAGTATTAGTGTCAAAACCGTCAGATCTCGGGTAGGGGATCCCAAACTGTGGACCTTGGATCGATGGGTTCCAGGAGACAAAGGGGGACATTGTTTTACCCAGATTCGGCCCTCTTTAGGAGGTAAAAATATACGTCCTTCTCGATTATATTGATAGAGTATGAGGATTACAGAGTTGATCTACCTTGAGATCGTATGAGCTAAACCCTAGATGAATCAACCTTACCCTGTAGAAGAAAACCCCCTCGTTTATATAGACACCGGGGGTACCTAGGGTTACATACAACCAACCTCAACCAGGGATAAACATGCCAATCTAGCCTACACAACTTGATGACATGCCAGCTTTTAGAGCTTTCCTACTTGTTAATGAGATCGTCATGCAGTCCGGTCTTCAACAATGTGGCCCATTAGATCGGCCCCTGAACAATAGTCCGACCACCTGAGGGCCCCTTAATCTTGGAATCCCTCACCTAGCGTCATGGCCGCCACAGGCCCCCCCCCCCCGTGCCCTAGCTTCACCGAGCCATCCTCGACCCGCCCCGTGTCGGCCCTCCCGTTCCGGATATCCCTTCATGATCCAATCACCGACTCGCTCCGAGCTGTCCTCGGCCTTCCCCGCAACAGTTTTCCTCCTCGGGGCCCTCCTCTCTCTACACCGGACCTCCTCTCCATGGCCCCTCATATACCACCTTCGACCAATGCGCAGGGGGATCAACAGCTCCACCTCTGCCCCGCCCGCATCTGGCATCCCAATCCACCTCGAGCAGCAGCCCTTCGCGGAGGCAAGATTTGCATTTCTATTTCCTATGAAAAGATCCAACATGAAAAACATATGTGTAGATTCATATGATGCATAACTTGTGTGTGTGTGTGGATGGATTTGTTGGGGAATGTTGCATGGGAAACAAAAAATTTCCTACGCACACGAAGACCTATCATGGTGATGATCATCTACGAGAGGGAGATTGGATCCACATACCCTTGTATATCTCTAAGCGGAAGCGTTAATAAACGCGGTTCATGTAGTGGTACATCTTCACGATCCGTCCCATGAACCGCCCCACGAACCGTCTCAGGATCCATCCCATGATCCGTCCCACGAACCGTCTCAGGATCCGTCCCACGATCTGTCCCGATCAAGTGCCGAACGGACGGCACCTCTGCGTTCCACACATGTATAGCTCGATGACGATCTCCACCTTCTTGATCCAGCAAGAGGGGGTGGAGAGGTAGATGAGTTCTCCAGCACGACGGCATGGTGGTGATGGTGGTGGTGCTACAGGGCTTCGCCTAAGCATCGCTGAAACTAGATGACAAACAAATCTAGAGAGAGAGCGTCAGCACGTGGCTGTTTTCTGTTATATCAAAAACCCTCAAAACCCTCAGTATATATAGGAGGAGAGGAGGGAGAGGGCTGCACCCTAGGGCAGCCTTTTTTTCTCTCTTGCACAAGGGAGAGAGGAGGAGTCCTACTCCAATCCTATTTGGAGTAGGATTCCTCCTTCCCACTTGGAAACTCTTTGCACCTTGTGTTTTTTCCTTCTCAAACCTGATGGGCCTTAGTGGGAACTTATTCCAGCCCACCAGGGGCTGATTTATCTCTTCCCACAGCCCATGAGGCCCCTTGGGGCGTGACAACCCTCCCCATGGTCCCCGGCACCCCTCCCGGCACTCCCGGTACACTACCGTTGAGCCCGAAACTTTTCTGGTGACCAAAACAGGACTTCCTATATATCAATCTTTACCTCCGGACCATTCTAGAGCTCCTCGTGATGCCCTGGATCTCATCCGGGACTACGAACAACTTTCGGTCACCAACACATATAACTCAACTATATCAAAACATCACCGAACCTTAAGTGTGCAGACCCTGCGGGTTCGAGAACTATGCAGACATGACTTGTGACACTCTACGGTTAATAACCAACAGCGGGACTTGGATGTCCGTATTAGCTCCTATATATTCTACAAAGATCCCTATCAGTTTGAACCTCTATGTCAAGGATTCATATAATCACGTATACTATTCCCTTTGTCCTTCGGTATGTTACTTGCTCGAGATTCGATCGTCGGTATCTCTATACCAAGTTGAATCTCATTACCGGCAAGTCTCTTTACTCGTTCCATAATACAAGATCCTATGACTAACTCCTTAGTCACATTACTTGCAAGGTTTATTGTGATGTTGTATTACCGAGTGGGCCCCGAGATACCTCTCCGTCACGCGGAGTTACAAATCCTACTCTTGATCCATGCCAACCCAACAGACACCTTTGGAGATACCTGTAGAGCACCTTTATAGTCACCGAGTTACATTGCAACGTTTGATAACCACAAGGTATTCCTTCGGTGTCTGGGTGTTGCATGATCTCATGGTCATAGGAACAGATACATTGACATGCAGAAAACAGTAGCAATAAACTGACACGATCATATGCTACGTTTATAGTTTGTGGTCTTGTCCATCACATCATTCTCCTAATGATGTGATACCATTATCAAGTGACAACACTTGCCTATGGCCAGGAAACCTTGACCATCTTTGATTAACGAGCTAGAGGCTCACTAGGGACACTGTGTTGTCTATGTATCCACACATGTATTTGAGTTTCCAATCAATACAATTCTAGCATGGATAATAAATGATTATTATGAACAAGGAAATATAATAATAACCAATTTATTATTGCCTCTAGGGCATATTTCCAAAAGGATATATGGATGCTTTGTTGATGGATGTTGTATGTATGTAAACAATCCTTGTTTTGTTATGTGCATATTCATAGGATGCATAACTTGTGGCGAATGATGGATTGATGTCTTGTAGATGTATGTATGGGTAGATAATGAATGCTATATAGATGTATGGGTGGGTGTATGTATGGATTTTTATTAAAATAGATTAGTTCCTTTCTTTCTTAGTTTCTTTAGGTTAGATGTTATTGAAGTGCGATATGATGTTAACGTTGTTGATTATTAGATTGTTGTGCGAGTGCTTATGCTTGTTGTGACGGTGCTTTTCATTTGCAGAGATGTTTTCTTCACCTCTAGGAGCACCATCGTTCCCATGTTGCCGTCGTTGTTCGACTAGCTACCGGCTCTATGGTCTAGGGGTGAGTTCGACTTTCATCTCCCTCCTCCATATTTGCTCTCTACCGGTCGTCCCACCAATGCCACTATATTTAATTTTCATATGAGAGGTCAAACAGTTTGATTTGTCTTTCAAACTTGAACATGAACTTGGTTATCCAAGATTTATAAAATAGGGCTCTCTTATTAATATTGCTTGATTAGTTGTGACTACCTTATCTTGACATCATATGCTTTTTATGTGATGGACCTTTATTGAAACTTGCATGTGAACCCTTATTTCACATGTATTCCAAGTGACAACCACTATGTTGTTTTCCAAACCCTTAAGAGTTAGCCATGAGACATGATCGCACAGGACAATAACAATGACAACATGCACAACACTTGTTGTTGATTGATTTTTTGTATGGCTGTTCATGATTTCTCTTTACTTACAATAAATCGTTATGGAGAGCGAAGCTTGTTGATCAAGAATTGTGAGACTCGAGAAGCGTCAATATAGGCAAGTGGAACCTTTGGTCATAAACTAGGTTTTCATGCATTGTACTTGATGTTCAACTAGGAATCCCTATATCATTTTACCTTATGCTTGACAAAGCCCATTAGAATGATAGGTCCATTATACACTGACCTTGTAACCCATGAGTAGTGCTTAGCTGCTATAACATGGCTTGGGAAACACGAATTATTATTGCACCGTACAACCGCATGATTGATGACTTAACTACTACTTAATTAATGAATCAATCTGGTTGGACTGGCTTTGATTGGGTCGTCAGAGTGTAGTCTTTAGTGGGGAATGCACCCAGGTATCAAATAGATTGTACGTGTTCAAAAGTTGAGTAGCTTCCATGTGTGATTGTGTGGCGTTATGGGTTATGTCGGGATCGGGTAAGTTGTGGGAAGCCTCCAGCGGTAGACCAACATATATAACATTTGCATTGTATGTTGGACGGGGTCGTCTTTTCTGAGAGGGCGACTACTTCCAGAAAGTCTTGTCTTGGTCTACCTATCTACTTCACATGTGAAGTTTAGTTGCAGGAAGGTGTGATAGGGAATCATGAGCGTAGTATACAAACCTTGATAGAGTGTATAAAATCGATCATGATTAGTCATGTCGCAGTTGTAGACAATTTTGAGGAACTCACCTCAGAATTGTCAACTTGATCACATTCACCTCTTCCATTAAAATTTATGGTTGAACTGACCGGGAGTTATGGTGTCGATCTCCAGGAACTGCGGTTTATCAGGGTCTCTAGGGAAAAGCTTGGGATGGCCGGGGTTTACCGAGAGTCCACATGCGCAAGTGCTTGGGGTGTATGACTAGGGTTTACCGGGAGTGACTCTAGACTACGGCCGAGTTATACCGAAAGTGGAATATTATTGTTAGAGTATACCACTACTACCAAGATAGGGAAAAGCTTTTTCATACAAAAGAAAATCAGCCGCACCAAATTGCATGTTTATGTTCCAACAATCCAATCCTGGTGAACCTTCCCAATACATCCAATGTATTAACCCTTATGTATGCAACATATCATTTTGTAGGTTATTACCATATCGAAGGAGAGTTATGAAGTAGGATTACAATGCTATATTCAACTCTTGCGTGTGAGCCAACAAACGCCACAAGACCAGAATATTATCTCCACTACATGATTATATTATAAGCTAGCCCGTGAGCTAAGCATGTGTGTATTGGAAGGCACTAGAACTTTTATGTAAATACTATGACACGTGATGTATTCTTGGTATTTCATCATCGACCGTGAATGTCAGCTATTGATACAGGGACTAACAGAGTAAGCACAAGGATTCGGGGCCCTATCAGGGTCCGAGTCATGATAGCAGAGGCACAGATGGGTGGTGCCAGAGTAGGCGCATTGACAGTCGCGTGTCATTAATATGGGTTGCCAATGGACAGACAAGCGACAATCATGTCATTTGAACGGGGAGCAGTCGCCTGCACCGGGAAGCGGCAAGGGCGGAACTCCCTCGGTCGACGCGCCTCTTTGATGTCGACGCGAGTGAGAGTGTGTGGCCCGACTCATAAGTCAAAGTCACCGAATGCATGTGTACAGTGATCCCATGATCAATGCTCATTGAACACACATAAACTAAATACTAAGAATCTTACATACTTTACATACCATCTTACTCAAATATGACAATTATGGTGAAGTCTTCATAGATAAGGCCATGACACCCGAACATCATATAACCACTCGCAACGGAAATCTTCAAGGATAACTTGGACCCATGCCACGTGCCTTAACCCTACAAACATTCTGACTTGGAAGCGTCCTAATTCGCATGTTCGTCACCAAGGTAATATTCATCAAATTCATGTTTTTCCATGGCTGGCCAATTAAATAATATGGGACAAGCCAATGAGTACTTTGAATGTACTTGCAAGCTACCCATGTTTGAAAGTGGAATAATAAGCAATGCTTAACAATAAGTTGCTATTTTTGCGGAAAGCTAGTTTTTGAGTGCAATGACATGTCCTGCCGTTTTAGAAATCATGCATCAACAACTTGCGGATATCCATATGAACAAGTTATAGATATCAATATAGAGAGTATCCCAACTCTAGTTTCATGATTCGGTAGAACATCTGTCATAGCCCAAGGTTTTCTTTTGTCACACAAACCAAGTTTTGTAAAACACTGGACATAGTTTAAGTAGGACCACCCAGTTGTGCTTTACTGTGGACACGTTTATTCGAAAAGTTTGACACTCTGCATAGGATGCACACTTTACCCACAAGCCTCGGGGAACTTTCGTGTCATCTACGACTCGAGATATATTACATACCCGAGGTAAGCACCTGAATAATGCCTTTCCCTGTTGGTACCCATCCGTCATGATGTACATTGCATGTACCATCCAAGAGGGGACACACTAGTGCGCCCATTGTCTATGAAATTATCCATAGTCGTCCATCTAGTCATGACCCCGTATCGAGAGAGTTACTCGACGCTCTTGCCACTAGTAATGCAAGCTCTCTGCTAGCAATGACCAAAGTAATCAACCCCCTTTCCCATAAAAAGGGTAGTATGGTCATACATGTAAGGTTGGGATAATCAACAGATCTTAAATCAAATCCATTTTCAAAAGCACACATGCAACTTGCCGTGCTACACCACTTTTTTGCCAAGGGGTTAGTGATACATCCCAAATGCATCTATAATTTCTGCTTGTTCCATGATCTTTTGGGTGACATTGTTATATGTTTTGCTACACTTTTATATCTTTTTACACATATTTGGACTAACCTACTAACTCAGTGCGCCCAGTGCCAGTTTCTGTCTGCTCATGTATTTTTTGCAGGGGCTGCCCCAAAAATCCCGAGAAAAATATATAAAAATAAACATAATGGAAGCTTCGAGATCACCGAAGATGGGACAGAGGGGGGCAGGGCCTGCCCTGGCGACCTCCCAGCGCTGCCTGGACCCTGGCCGCGCCCACAGGCCGCCTGGGTGGACCCCACCTTTTCTAACGCCCTCCTTTGGCCTATATTTACTCTTCCGCAAGGAAACCCTTTCATCACATCTAGAATCGCGAATTTCTCCATCATTCCGCCGCCGCAGCGCTTCCGAGATCGGGAGCGTCAGGAGACCTCTTCCCGGCACTATGCCGGAGGGAGGGTTGACCTCCGGGAGCTTCTCCACCGCCATGGATGCTTCCCGGATGTTCCATGAGTAGTCCTCCTTGGACCATAAGTCCATGACCAGGAGCTATGTGATGTCTTCTCTCCAATCTTGTGCTTCAATGATTAGCCCTTTTGAGATGCCCTACATGATCAAGGCATCTATGTAATTTTCATGCTATTGCTATCCTCGGTTTATTCGGATCCGATGGATTATGAGGTTATGTTCAGATTGTTATGAGTTATATATTTGATTATCCTTTTATATTATGTTCTTTAGTGATTCATGCAAGTTCTTCGTTGCTTTGTATTGCTTTGGCCAAGTAGTAGATTGTAATTCCAAGAGGACGCGTTATGCATGATTGTGGGTTCAAGCCCCCTGATATTAGCTTGAGTGACAGAAACATGAGACTAGGGGATGCGCTGTTGCCACCAGGTAGAAAACAACAGTGCTTGTGACCACGGTTGCAAGGATTGTTTACCTTACGCATAGTTCTTCAATGCAGTTGTCCGTTGCTTTGACTTTACACTTTGGGTGGGGCTCACAACTTAATACCAGTGAGATGTTCTGGATGGATATCTCAAGGTGGATGATTAGAGAGTAGATGCTGATGAATAAACGGTCTACTTGTCTTGGCATATTGCCCATTACTTTTGAGCCTCCAACTTTCTAGTAGCATGATTAGCATTGCGGTGCGTTTAGATTTCTGTCAATTGCCCAGCTATATTTTGTTTACCCAGCATAGTTGTTTATCGTCTTTTGGGAGAGAGACATCACTAGTGAACATCATGTGACTCCGGTCCATATCACCACCATTGTTTACACCTCCATCATTTACTGCTTTCATTTACTGCTTTCATTTACTTTTCTGTTGCAATCACTATCACTATTCCCTCTTGTGTTTTGATCCTTTGCAAACTACAAGGCCGGAGAGATTGACAACCTCTCTATACTCGTTGGGAGCAAAGTTATTTGTGTGTGTGCAGGTCCACGTCTTCTGCTAGCGCCAGGGCAGGGGACACCAACTTGTTGATCCTTAGAGTCCTCCTGGTTCGATAATCTTACAGTCTCCGTGTAAGGGAAAACTTGCTGCTAACTACATCTCAAGCTTCCACTTGGGGTAACCAACGAGGTGTTGGGGAACGTTGCATGGGAAACAAAAAAATTCCTACGCACACGAAGACCTATCATGGTGATGATCATCTATGAGAGGGAGATCGGGTCCGCATACCCTTGTAGATCGCTAAGCGGAAGCGTTAATAGACGCGGTTGATGTAGTGGTACGTCTTCACGATCCGTCCCACGAACTGTCCCACGATCCGTCCCACGAACCGTCTCGTGATCCGTCCCGATCAAGTGTCGAACGGACGGCACCTACGCGATCCGCACACGTACAACTCGATGACGATCTCTGCCTTCTTGATCCAGAAAGATAGACGGGGATGTAGATGTGTTCCCCGGCAGCGCGACGGCGCTCCGGTGGTGATGGTGATCTATTCCTGTAGGGCTCCGCCCGAGCTCCGCAGAAAACCGATCTAGAGGAAGAACTATGATCTAGAGGAGAGGGTATCATGTGGAAAAGTTGTGTCTCAAAATCCCTAATCCTCTAGTATATATAGGAGGAGGGAGGAGGCAGCCTTGGCGCCACAAGGGAATCTCCCTTGGGTCGGCCGAAGTGGAGGAGGGAGGAGTCCTACTCCAATCCCACTTGGATTAGGACTCGTTCCTTAATTTCCCACCTCTTTTGGATTTTCCACTTTTTCCCCATGGGATTTGCTTGGATGACTATGTCAGCCCATTATGTCTTATTGCGCATCCAATAAACCCATGTGGACCCCTTGGGGCATGGTGGGCCCACCTAGTGGGCCCCCGGAACCCATTCGTTACTCCCGGTACACTGCCGGCAATGCCCGAGAACCTTCCAGAATCTAAATACCAACTTCCTATATATCAATCTTCGTTTCCGAACCATTCCGGAACTCCTCGTGACGTCCGGGATGTCATCCGGGACTGCGAACAAAACTTCGGTCACCAACACATATAACTCAACTAAACCGAAACGTAACCGAACCTTAAGTGTGCAGACCCTGTAGGTTCGAGAACTATGCAGACATGACCTGAGACACTCTCTGGTCAATAAACAACAACGGGACCTGGATGTATATATTGTATCCTACATATTCCACGAAGATCTCTATCGGTTGAACCTCTATGTGAAGGATTCATATAATCACATATACTATTCCCTTTGTCCTTCGGTATGTTACTTGCCCGAGATTCGATCGTGGGTATCTCTATACCTAGTTCAATCTCGTTACTGGCAAGTCTCTTTACTCGTTTCGTAATACAAGATCCCATAACTAACTCCTTAGTCACATTGCTTGCGAGGCTTGGTGTGATGTTGTATTACCGAGTGGGCCCCGAGATACCTCTCCGTCACACGGAGTGACAAATCCCAGTCTTGATCTATGCCAACCCAACAGACACCTTTGGAGATACCTGTAGAGCACCTTTATAGTCACCCAGTTACGTTGCGACGTTTGATAACCCACAAGGTATTCCTCCGGTGTCCGGGAGTTGCATGATCTCATGGTCATAGGAACACATACATTGACATGCAGAAAACAGTAGCAATAAACTGACACGATCATATACTACGTTTATAGTTTGGGTCTTGTCCATCACATCAATCTCCCAATGATGTGATCCCGTTATCAGGTGACAACACTTGCCTATGATCAGGAAACCTTGACCATCTTTGATCAACGAACTAGTCAACTAGAGGCTCACTAGGGACAGTGTGTTGTCTATGTATCAACACATGTATTTGAGTTTCCAATCAATGCAATTCTAGGATCGATAATAAACGATTACCATGAATAAGGAAATATAATAATAACTAATTTATTATTGCCTCTAGGGTATATTTCCAACAGTCTCCCACTTGCACTAGAGTCAATAATCTAGTTCACATCACTATGTGATTTTAACGAATCCAACACCCATACAGTTCTGGGGTTTGATCACGTCTTGCTTGTGAGAGAGGTCTTAGTCAACGAGTCTGAACCTTTCAGATCTGTGTGTGCTTTAGAAATCTCTATGTTATCCTGTAGATCCTACTACTATGTGTTATTTGGAAATATTCCAAATGACTGCTCTACTATACGAATCCGTTTTACTACTCAGAGTTATTTGGATTAGTGTCAAAGCTTGCATCGACGTAACCCTTTACGACGAACTCTTTAATCACCTCCATAATCGAGAAAAATTCCTTAGTACATTAGTTAATCAGGATAACTTTGACCACTGTTCAGTAATTCAATCCTGGACCACTCTTTGTACCCCTTAACAGACTTATAAAAAGGCACACATCAGGTGCAGTACACAGCATTGCATACTTTAGAGTCTACGGCTAAGGCATAGGGGACGACCTTTGTCCTTTCTCTTTCTTCTACCATGGTCGGGCTTCTGAGTCTTACTCAAATTCACACCTTACAACGCAGCCAAGAACTCCTTCTTTGATGATCTATTTTGAACTCCTTCAAAAAATTATCAAGGCATGCATTTCATTGAAAGTTCTATTTAGCGTTTTGATCTATCTCTATAGATCTTGAGGCTCAATGTTCAAGTAGCTCTATTCAGGTCTTCCTTTGAAAAAACTCCTTTCAAACAACCCTTTATGCTTTATATAAATTCTACATTACTTTCGATCAACAATATGTCAACCACATATACTTATCAGAAATTCTATAGTGCTCCCACTCACTTCTTTGGAAATACGAGTTTCTCATAAACCATGTATAAACCCAAAAGCTTTGATCATCTCATCAAAGCGTATATTCCAACTCCGAGATGCTTGCACTATTCCATAGAAGGATCGCTGGAGCTTGCATACTTGTTAGCATCCTTAGGATCGACAAAACCTTCTGGTTGTATGACATACAACCTTTCCTCAAGGAAACCGTCGAGGAAAAATTGTTTTGACATCCTATGTGCAATATTTCATAAATAATGCAGAAACTGCTAACATAATTCCAACAGACTTTTAGCATCGCTACGAGTGAGAAAGTCTCATCATAGTCAACTCTTTGAACTTGTCGGAAACATCTTTGCGACAACTCGAGCTTTTATTAACAGTGACTTTCACCATCATCGTTTGTCTTCCTTTAAAAGATCCATATGTACTTAATATTCTTATGACCATCAAGTAGTTCTTCCAAAGTCTACACTTTGTTTTATACACGGATCCTCTCTCGGATTTCATGGCCTCCAGCCATTTGTCGGAATTCGGGCCCACCATCGCTACTCCATAGCTCGTAGGTTCATTCTTGTTCAACAACATGACCTCCAAGACAGGGTTACCGTACCACTCTGTAGTAGTACGGGACCTTGTCGACCTATGAGGTTCGTAGTAACTTGATCTGAAGCTTAATGATCACTATCATCAGTTTCCACTTCAATTGGTGTAGGCGCCACACGAACAACTTCCTGCGCCCTGCTACAGACTGGTTCACTAACCTTATCAAGTTCCACCACTCTCCCACTCAATTCTCTCGAGAGAAACCTTTCCTCGAGAAAGGACCCATTTCTAGAAACAAACACTTTGCTTCTGGATCTGAAATAGGAGATGTACCCAACTGTTGTGGATATCCTATAAAGATGCATTTATCCGCTTTGGGTTCGAGCTTACCAAACTGAAACTTTTTCACATAAGCGTCGCAGCCCCAAACTTTCAAGAAACGACAGCTTAGGTTTCTCCACACCATAGTTCATATGGTGTCATATCAACGGAAATACGTGGTGCCCTATTTAAAGTAAATGCGGTTGTCTCTAATGCATAGCCCATAAACGATAGTGGTAATTCGACAAGAGACATCATAGTATGCACCATATCAAATAGGGCGTGGCTATGACGTTCCGACACACCATCACACTATGGTGTTCTAGGTGGCATGAATTGCGAAACAATTTCCACATTATCTTAACTGTGTACCAAAACTCGCAACTCATATATTCATCTCTATGATCATATCGTAGACAGTTTATCCTCTTATCACGACGATCTTTACTCTGAAGTTACTATGGGAACGTTGCATGGGAAACAAAAAATTTCCTACGCACACGAAGACCTATCATGGTGATGATCATCTACGAGAGGGAAATCGGATCCACATACCCTTGTAGATTGCTAAGCAGAAGCGTTAATAAACGAAATTGATGTAGTGGTACGTCTTCACGATCCGTCCCACGATCCGTCCCACGAACCGTCTCAGGATCCGCCCCGATCAAGTGCCGAACGGACGGCACCTCCGTGTTTCGCACACGTACAGCTCGATGAAGGTCTCCGCCTTCTTGATCCAGCAAGAGAGACAAGGATGTAGATGAGTTCCCCGGCAGCGCGATGGCGCTTTGGTGGTGGTGGTGATCTATTCCTGCAGGGCTCCGCCCGAGCTCCATAGAAAACCGATCTAGAGGAAGAACTACGATCTAGAGGAGAGGGCAGCACGTGGCAAAGTTGTGTCTCAAAAGCCCTAAACCTCTAGTATATATAGAAGGAGGGAGGAGGCAGCCTTGGAGCCACAAGGGAATCTCCCTTGGGTCGGCCGAAGTGGAGAAGGGAGGAGTCCTACTCAATCCCACTTGGATTAGGACTCCTTCCTTAATTTCCCACCTCTTTTGGATATTCTACTTTTTCCTCATGGGCTTTCCTTGGATGACTTTGTCAGCCCATTATGCGTTATTGCGCATACAATAAACCCATTTGGACCCCTTGGGGCGTGGTAGGCCCACCCAGTGGGCCCCCGGAACCCACTCGTCACTCCCGGTACACTACCGGTAATGCCCGAAAACCTTCCGGAATCCAAATACCAACTTCCTATATGTCAATCTTTGTTTTCAAACCATTTCGGATCTCCTCGTGACGTCAGGGATCTCATCCGAGATCCGAACAAAACTTCGGTCACCAACACATATAACTAAACTATACCGAAACGTCACCGAACCTTAAGTGTGCACACCCTGCAGGTTCGAGAACTATGCAGACATGACCTGAGACACTCTCTGGTCAATAATCAACATCGGGACTTGGATGTCCATATTGATTCCTACATATTCTACGAAGATCTCTATCGGTTGAACCTCTATGTCAAGGATTCATATAATCCCGTATACTATTCTCTTTGTCCTTCGGTATGTTACTTGCCCGAGATTCGATCGTCGGTATCTCCATACCTAGTTCAATCTCGTTACCAGCAAGTCCCTTTACTCGTTCCGTAATACAAGATCCTGTAACTAACTCCTTAGTCACATTGCTTGCAAGGCTTGTTGTGATGTTGTATTACCGAGTGGGTCCCGAGATACCTCTCCGTCACACGGAGTGACAAATCCCAGTCTTGATCCATGCCAACCCAACAGACACCTTTGGAGATACCTGTAGAGCACCTTTATAGTCACCCAGTTACGTTGCAACATTTGATAACCCACAAGGTATTCCTCCGGTGTCCGGGAGTTGCATGATCTCATGGTCATAGGAACAGCTACATTGACATGCAGAAAACAGTAGTAATAAACTGACACGATCATATACTATGTTTATAGTTTGGGTCTTGTCCATCAAATCATTCTCCCAATGATGTGATCCCGTTATAAAGTGAAAACACTTGCCTATGGTCAAGAAACCTTGACCAACTTTGATCAACGAACTAGTCAACTAGAGGCTCACTAGGGATAGTGTGTTGTCTATGTATCCACACATGTATTTGAGTTTCCAATCAATACAATTCTAACAGGGATAATAAATGATTACCATGAACAAGGAAATATAATAATAACTAATTTATTATTGCCTCTAGGGCATATTTCCAATAGGAGGAGCGAGAAGTATATTTATCATCTCGTCATCAGTGACGTGGTTTTATCACAACATATGTCCTCATGATAGGACTAAGTCTAGGAGCCATCAAAACTAGGGTCTTCCTTGGATGAGGTTGATCGGGAACGAGAGACAAGAGACTATCGAGGTTTAGCCTCTTCGATGGAGGTAAAATCATATGTCCTACTTTTGGTGTTTATTGATGATGATCTCAATTACAAGTATGTGGAATCGGTAACCTAGCTCCGGAGGGTTTCTACCTTGTCCTCTGTACCTCAAGGGCTCTTTTTATATATAGGGTGAGGCCTTGAGATTACAACAGAGTCCGAGTCGTATTTCAACCCATGACTTATTCTAATTCCTCCGTAGCGGCCACGGGTTGCAGAGTTGGGGCTGGAGTTATGCTTCCCTTGGCTTCAGCCTCACAAAACACCATGGGGGCAGCCCCGAGAGTCGCCCCCTCGATGTGCTTGAGAGAAATCACCTCGTCCTGCTTACGCGACACATTTACCCCCTCCGGCGCAGTCACCGGGCACGAATCCATGGCACATGAAGCGGACTTTGATAACTCACAAGTGTAGGGGATCGTTTGTACCCTTTTTCGATAAGTAAGAGTGTCGAACCCAACGAGGAGCTAAAGGTAGAACAAATATTCCCTCAAGTTGTATCGACCACTAATACAACTCTACCCACATATACCGTTTGCTTTACCTAAAACAAGAATAAAACTAGAAATAAATTTCAGGATCATAAATAACAAGTAAATAAAAGTTAGGTGTTTTTAGTAGAAAGCTTTTTGTGTAACGCAAGAAAAATATTGTCCATAGGCAATTGAATATAACATGATAGATACTTATCATATGCAATGAGGGAGAGGCATACGCTAACACACTTTCTGTACTTGGATCATATGCACTTATGATTGGACCTCTAGGAAGCATCCGCAACTACTAGAAATCATTAAGGTAAACCCAACCATAGCATTAAACATCAAGTCCTCTTCACTCTCATACACACACAACTCCCTTACTCGGTGTAAGTTTCTGTCACTCTAACCACCCACTATAAGCAAATCATGAACATATTGCAAACCCTCAAGCGTGTATTCTTCATGTGCGCACCTCACGGAAGGCACCTTAGGACATCACCATATCAACACACAACTCATGTCAATAACAGCATATCACAATTAACACGTAGGACAAAATAAATCTACTCAAATACCATAGGATATCCACATATCATTGCGAAATAGTATGTAGTGTTGAGCACATGTTTAAGTGGAGAGCTACAGCGGGAAAAGAGGTGTTACACCGCTGCATAAAGGGGGCGAGAGTTGGTGTTGACGCCGACCATGTTGTTGATCTAGATCGGTGTCACGCTCCTTGCCCGGGAGGCACTCCGGCACCACCGAGAGAGGGGGGAGAGAGATCCCCCCTCCTTCTTCTTCTTACTTGGACTCCCCCTAGATGGGAGGAGAGTTCCACATCTGGTACATGGCCTCCATGGCGACGGATGGGTTGGAGCCCCTCCGAGATTGGATCTCCCTCTCAGTTCTCTAGTGTTTCGCGTTCTTGTTTTCTGGCCCATCACAATTTATTAAATTCCTAGAGATCCGTAACTCCGATCGGGTCGAAACTTTGAAGGGATTTTTATCCATGAATTAGCTTTCTTGCACCCAAAGAAGAGACCTAACTGACTTACGAAGTGGCCATTAGGCACCACCGCACGCCAGCGGGTATGGGTCGCGCCCTGGTGGCTAGTGGAGGCCGTGGGTCTCCGTTTGCATTGATTCCACCTCCCAAAAATCACATATATTCCAAAAATTCTGCATAAATTTTGATCATGTTTGCACTTTGTTAGATATGGTATTCTACGAAATAAAAAACATGCAACAAACAGGAACTGGCATTTGGCACTGGATGAATATGTTAGTCCAATAAATCATATAAAATGTTGCCAAAAATATGTGAAAGTTATATAATATTGGCATGGAACAATAAAAAATTATAGATACAACGGAGACGTATCAGCATCCCCTAGCTTACTTCCTGCTCGTCCTCGAGTAGGTGAATGATAAAAAAGATAATTTTTGATGTGGAATGCTACCTAGCAAAATCTTGACCATATATCTAATCATGGCATGAATATTAAGATACGAGTTATTCGAGGCAATAGTCTATCATTTGACAAAAAGATATCCATACTCAAGTGAGTAGCAAACAATCATGTCATTTCAAAATAACAATGCTTGAAGAAAGGTATCCCTAAAAATCATATAGCTTGCATCATGCTTTTTTATCAATATTTATTGCATTATGGGTTGTTAATACACATTGTGGTACAATACATATGTCTTTTCTCTCTTATTTTACAAGGTTTACATGAAGAGGGAGAATGCCGACAGCTGGAATTCTGGACTGAAAAAGGAGGAAATCTAAGAGACCTATTCTGCACAACCCCAAAAGTCATGAAAACTTACACAGAATTATTTTGGAATATATAAAAAATATCGTGCGAAAAAATACATCAGGGGACCCACTAGGTGGCCACAAGCCAGGGGCACGGCCTACCCCACTGGGCACGCCATGCAGTCTTGTGGGCCCTCTGGCAGGTCTCTAGTGCCCATCTTGTGCTATATGAAGGGTTTTGACCTGGAAAAAATCATATTAGAACTTTCGGGGCGAAACGCCGCCGTATCGAGGCGGAACTTCGGCAAAACCAATCTAGAGCTCCGACAAAGCTATTCTGCCGGGGAAACTTCCATCTTGAAGGGGGAAATCGAAGCCATCGTCATCAAGAGGGTATCAATCTCCATCATCATCTTTATTAGTACCATCTCCTCTCCAAATCCTAGTTCATCTCTTGTATCCGATCTTTGTCTCAAAACCTCAGATTGGTACTTGGGGGTTGCTAGTAGTGTTGATTACTCCTTGTAGTTGATGCTAGTTGGTTTACTTGGTGGAACATCATATGTTCAGATCCTTAATGATTACTAATACTCCTCTTATTATTAACATGAATATACTATGTGAGTAATTGTGTTTGTTCTTGAGGACATGGGATAAGTCTTGCTATAAGTAATCATGTGAATTTGGTATTCGTTCGATATTTGGATGAGATGTATGTTGTCTCTCCTCTAGTGGTGTCATGTGAATGCTGCCTACATGGTTCTTCACCATTATTTGGGCCTAGGGGAAGGCATTGGGAAGCAATAAGTAGATGATGGACTGCTAGAGTGACAGAAGCTTAAACCCTAGTTTATACGTTGCTTCGTAAGGTGCTGATTTGGATCCATATGTTTCATCCTATGGTTAGATTTATCTTAATTCTTCTTTCGTAGTTGTGGATGCTTGCGAGAGAGGTTAATCCTAAGTGGGATGTTTGTTCAAGTAAGGGAAGCACCCAATCACCGGTCCACCCACATACCAAATTATCAAACTAACAAACGTGAATCATATGATCATGATGACAACTAGCTTGACAGAAACTCCCATGTGTACTCGGGAGCGCTTTTCTTTATATAAGAGTTTCCCAGGCTTGTCCTTTGCTACAGAAGGATTGGACACTTTGCTGCACCATTGTTACATTTGTTACTTGCTACGCATTATGAATTACCTTATCACAAAACTATATGTTTGATAATTTCAGTGGTTGCAGAGAACACCTTACTGAAAACCGCATGTCGTTTCCTTCTCTCCTTGTTGGGTTCGACACTCTTACTTATCAAAAGGACTACGATAGATTCCCTACACTTGAGGGTCATCAAGAATCTTTTCTGGTGCCGTTGCCGGGGAGTGAAGCTCCTTTGGTGAGTGGAACATCGTAAGGAAAAATTATATATTGTGCTGAAATTTACTGTCGTTTGTCACTATGGGAAATAATCCTTTGAGGGGCTTGTTTGGGGTATCTTCACCCCGATCGGAAGCACAAATATATGGTCCCCAACCTGCTGCACCTACTGAAAATATTTATTATGAAATTCTTTTGGGTATGATAGAAAAACTGCTAGGTAATCCTTATGCACGAGATGGAACACTACATCCTGATTTGCATCTAATCTATGTGGATGGAGTTTGTGGATTATTTAAGCTTGCAGGTATGCCCGAGGATGATGTCAAGAAGAAGGTATTTCCTTTATCTTTTAAGGAGAAGGCATTGACGTGGTATAGGCTATGTGATGATATTGGATCATGGAACTACAACCGATTGAAATTGGAATTTCATCAGAAGTTTTATCCTATGCGTCTGGTTCATCGTGATCAGAATTATCTTTATAATTTAATTCCTAGTGAAGGACAAAGAATATCTCAAGCTTGGGGGAGGCTTAAGTCAATGTTATATTCATGCCCCAATCATGAGCTCCCGAGAGAAATTATTATTCATAATTTTTATGCTCGGCTCTCTCGTAATGACCAATCCATGCTCGATACTTCTTGTGTTGGTTCCTTTATGAAGAAAGATATTGAATTAAAATGGGGCTTATTGGAAAGAATTAAACGCAACTCTGAAGATTGGGAACTCTATGAAGGTAATGAGTCAGGTATAAGCCTTAAGTTTGATTGTGTTAAATCCTTTATAGACACAGATGCTTTTCATGATTTTAGCACTAAATATGGACTAGACTCTAAGGTAGTAGCTTCACTTTGTGAATATTTTGCTACTCATGTTGATCTCCCCAAGGAGAAGTGGTTTCAATATCATCCTCCCATTTAAGTTAAAGTGGTTGAACCTATTAAAGTTGAAGAAGAAACTATTGTTTATAATGTTGATCCTGTTATTCCTACTACTTATATTGAGAATCCATCCTTTCCTGTTAGAATAAAGGAACATGCTAAAGCTTCAAATGTAGTTCATAAGCGTTGTACTAGAACACCTATACCTCCTGAACAAATTAAAGTTGAACCTAATATCGCTATGGTTAAAGATCTCTTGGTTGATAATATTCATGGGCATGTCATTCATTTCTGTGATGAAGCTGCTAGAATTGCTAGACCTCATACTAAAACTAAACATAGACATGTTGTTGGCGTTCCTTTTTTTCTTTTAAAATAGGAGATCATTGTTATCATGGCTTATGAGATCTGGGTGCTAGTGTGAGTGAAATTCCCTTTATCTTATACCAATAAATTATGAATGATATTGCACCAGTTGAATTAGTAGAAATTGATGTTACCATCAAGCTTACTAATAGAGATACTATTGCACCAATTGGGATTGTTAGAGATGTTGAAGTCTTGTGTGGGAAAATAAAGTATCCTAATGATTTTCTGGTTCTTGGTTCCCCACAAGATGATTAATGTCCCATTATATTCGGTAGACCCTTCTTGAATACTGTTAATGCTAAGATTGATTGTGAGAACGAAACGGTTACTATAAGTTTTGGGGATGTGTCCCATGAGTTAATTTTTTCTAAATTTCGTAGACAACCCCATGACAAAGAATTTCCTAGTAAAGATGAAATTATGGGTCTCGCTTCTATCGCGGTGCCTCCTACTGATCCCTTAGAACAAATTTACTAGATCATGAAAATGATATGCATATGAATGAAAGGAATGAAATCGATAAGATTTTCTTTGATTAGCAGCCTACTTTAAAACACAACCTACGTGTTGAAATACTTGGGGATCCTCCTCCACCCAAGGGCGATCCCGTGTTTGAGCTTAAAAAATTACCCGATACTCTGAAGTATGCTTATCTTGTTGAAAAAGAGATATATCATGTTATTATTAGTGCTAACCTTTCAGAGCATGAAGAAAAGAGATTATTGAAAACTTTTAGGAAGCACCGTGCCTCTATTGGATATACTCTTGATGATCTTTAGGGCATTAGTCCCACTCTATGTCAGCACAAAATCAATATGGAGCCTGATGCTAAACCATTTTTTGATCACCAACGATGATTAAATCCTAAATTTAAGGAAGTGGTACGAAATGAAATACTAAATCTTTTGGAGGCGGGTATAATTTATCCTATTGCTAATAGTAGATGGGTTAGCCCCGTTCATTGTGTCCCTAAAAAGGGAGGTATTACCGTTGTTCCTAATGATAAAAATGAATTGATCCGCAAAGAATTGTTACAGGATATAGAATGGTAATTGATTTTAGGAAATTAAATAAGGCTACTATAAAAGATCATTACCCGCTACCTTTTATTGAAAAAATTCTAGAAAGCCTATCCAAACATACACAATTTTGCTTTCTAGACGGTTATTCGGGTTTCTCTCAAATACCTGTGTCGAAAGAGGATCAAGAGAAGACTACTTTTACTTGCCCTTTCAGTACATATGCTTATAGACGTATGCCTTTTGGTTTATGCAATCCACATGCTATCTTTCAAAGATGTATGATGGCTATGTTCTTTGACTTTTGTGAAAAGATTGTTGAGGTTTTCATGGATGATTTTTCCGTTTACGGAACTTCTTTTGATGATTGCTTGAGCAACCCTGATCGAGTTTTGCAGAGAAGTGAAGAAACTAATCTTGTATTGAATTGGGAGAAGTGCCACTTTATGGTTAATGAAGGCATTGTCTTGGGACACAAAATCTCCGAAAGAGGTATTGAAGTTGATAAAGCTATAGTTGATCCTATTGAAAAAATGTCGTGTCCAATAGATATCGAAGGTATAAGAAGTTTCCTTGGTCATGCTAGTTTCTATAGGAGATTTATTAAAGACTTCTCTAAGATTTCTAAGCCTCTCACTAATATTTTGCAAAAGGATGTTCCATTTGTTTTTGATGATGATTGTGTAAAAGCATTTGAATATTTTATGAGAGCCATGATCACTGCACGTGTTGTTCAACCACCCGATTGGAACCTACCCTTTGAAATTATGTGTGATGCCAGGGATTATGCCGTTGGTGCTATTATAGGGAAAAGAGATGATAAGAAATTAAATGTCATCCATTACGCTAGTAAAACTCTAGACAATGCTCAAGGAAACCACGCTACCACTGAAAAGGAATGTTTTGCAGTTGTGTTTGCTTGCGATAAGTTAGACCTTATATTGTTGATTCCAAAGTAACTATTCACACTGATCATGCTGCTATTAAATACCTTATGGAAAAGAAATATGCTAAACCTAGACTTATTAGATGGGTTCTTCTGCTACAAGAATTTGATGTGCATATTATTGATTGAAAGGGCGCTGATAACTCCGCAGCAGATAACTTGTCTAGACTGGAGAATGTTCTTGATGACCCACTACCTATTGATGATAGCTTCCCTAATAAACAATTAGCTATCATAAATGCTTCACGTAGTGCTCTGATGTCCCACAAGCGTATGGGATCGCAACAGTTTTCGAGGGTAGAGTATTCAACCAAATTTATTGATTCGACTCAAGGGGAAGCAAAAGAATATTCTCAAGTATTAGCAGTTGAGTTGTCAATTCAACCACACCTGAAAGATTAGTGTCTGCAAGCAAGTATCAGTAGCAAGGTAGTATGATAGCAACGGTGCCAGAAGAAAGCCTTGGTTGACGGGATGTTAGTACCTCTTACTAAGCCTCGACAACGGTGCCAACAAAGTCTTGCAACAAGTAACAACAAATTAGCAAGTTATAGCAGTAGTCACAGCAGTAGCAAAGTGGCCCAATCCATTTTGTAGCAAGAGACAAGCCTAGACAAAGTAACATAGCGAGGACCAGTAGTAAAAGACTCGTAGGCAGTGGATCGGTGATGGATGAGTATGAGAGATGTGATTCATCATGTAACAGCTATAACACAGAGAGATATGTGGCTAGCTCCCGTTCGTCAATCTAATGTAGGCATGTATTCCGTATGTAGTCATACGTGCTTAGGGAAAAAACTTGCATGACATCTATTGTCCATCCCTCCCGTGGCAGCGGGGTCCTAATGGAAACTACGTGATATTAAGGTTCTCCTTTTAATAAAGAACCGGACCAACGCATTAACACGCGGTGAATACATGAACTCCTCATACTATGGTCATCTCCGGGAGTGGTTCCGGCTATTGTCACTCCGGGGTTGCCGGGTCATAACACATAGTAGGTGACTACAACTTGCAAGATAGGATCTAAAACACACACATATATTGGCGACAACATAATAGGTTCAGATCTGAAATCATGGCACTCGGGCCCTAGTGACAAGCATTAAGCATAGCAAAGTAGTAGCAACCTCAATATAGAACATAGTGGATACTAGGGATCAATCCCCGTCAAGAACTAACTCGATTACATGATAGACCTTATCCAACTCATCACCGTCCAGCAAGCCTACGATGAGATTACTCACGAACGATGAAGAGCATCATGGAATTGTCGATGGAGAAAGGTTGATGATGACGATGGCGATGATTTCCCCTCTTCGGAGCCCGAAACGGACTCCAGATCCGCCCTCCAGATGAAGAACAGGATGTGGCGGCGCCTCCGTATCGCAAAACGCGATGAAAACTTCTCTCTGATTTTTTTCCAGGCGAAACGGAAGATATAGAGCTGAGTTTGGAGGCGGTGGAGACATGTGGGCCCCACAAGCCCTCACGGCGCGGCCAAGGGGGGTGGCCGCGGCCTGTGGGCTTGTGGCCCACTGGTCCACCTCCTCCAGTGGATCTTTGTGCAGGTATTTTTCTTTTATTCCAGAAAAAATCTTGATACGTCTCAAACGTATCTATAATTTTTGATGGTTTCACGCCGTTATCTTGTCAACCTTGGATGTTTTGTTTACCTTTTATATCTTTTTATGGGACTAACTTATTAACTCAGTGCCAAGTGCCAGTTCCTGTTTTTTCTGTGTTTTTGACTCTTGTCAGATCTGATTTTGGAACGGAGTCCAAACGGAATAATTCTTTCGCGATGATTTTTTATGGAAAATATCAAAAATACTGGAAGAAAAAGATGGCGGAGGGGGGCCCCGAGGGCACCACAAGCCCTGTCGCCGCGACCCCCCTAGGTCGCGCCAATCAAGCATGTGGGCCCCTCAGGTTCCCACTTGATGCAACTCCACCGCCATATGGTCCTATAAATTCACAAACCTCTAGAAAGAAACCAAGATCGGGAGTTTCGCCGCCGCAAGTTCCTGTTTCCGCGAGAACTCATCTGGAGACCCTTCTTGCTGCCCTGCCGGAGGGGACTTTGGACTTGGAGGGCTTCTTCATCAACATCATTGTCCCTCCAATGACTCGTGAGTAGTTCACTTCAGACCTACGGGTCCGTAGTTAGTAGCTAGATGGCTTCTTCTCTCTCTTGGATCTTCAATACAAAGTTCCCCATGATCTTCATGGAGATCTATCCGATGTAATCCTCTTTGGCGGTGTGTTTGTCGAGATCCGATGAATTGTGGATTTGTGATCAGATTATCTATGATATATATTTGAGTCTTTGCTGATTTCTAATATGCATGATTTGATATCCTTGTAAGTCTCTCCGAGTCTTTGGTTTTGTTTGGCCAACTAGATCTATGATTCTTGCAATGGGAGAAGTGCTTGCTTTTGGGTTCTTACCATGTGGTGACCTTTCCAGTGACAGTAGGGGCAGCAAGGCACACATCGTGTAGTTGCCATCAAGGGTAACAAGGTGGGCTTTGTCGTAGATATGAGATTGTCCATCTACATCATGTCATCTTGCTTAAGGCGTTACTCTGTTCTTTTGGACTTAATACACTAGATGCATGCTAGATAGTGGTTGACGTGTGGAGTAATAGTAGTAGATGCAGAAAGTATCGGTCTACTTGTTTTGGACGTGATGCCTATAGATATAATCATTGCCATAGATGACGTCACGACTTTGTGAGGTTCTATCAATTGCTCGACAGTAAATCGTTCACCCACTGTCTACTTGCTTTCATGAGAGAAGCCACTAGTAAACACTACGCCCCCCCGGGTCTATTCACACCTATCATTTACACCTCCGCTTTTACTTAGATTTGTTACTTTGTTGCTTTCAGTTCTCACTTGGCAAACAATCTATAAGGGACTGACAACCCCTTCATAGTGTTGGGAGCAAGCTTTTTGTGTTTGTGATAGTCCTTCATTGGATCGATACCTTGGTTCTCAAAATTGAGGGAAATACTTACCACCATTGCGCTACATCACCCTTTCCGCTTCGAGGGAACACCAACGCAAGGCTCCAAGGCCGCGGGGAAATCCTTTGCATATTTGCCTAGGAAGGCCCTAAAGGCGTAGCCATAGCAGAAGGATTCCTGGTGCCGTTGCTGAGGAGTAAACAGTAGTCTCCCTTCAATACTGTTTCTGGCACCGTTGGAAGGTCTTTTGTTGAATCAACATAAGTACTTCTGGCGCCGTTGCCGGGGAAGGAGAGATCTATCCAAGTAGGTCTCACAAACTCATCTCTTGCATTCACTTTTTTTTGCCAGTTGCCTCTCGTTTTCCTCTCCCTCACTTCACCAATTTGCCTTTTTCGTTTGCCTTTTTCCGGTCGCCTTTTCGTTCGCCCTTTTTCTCGCTTGGTTTCTGTTCGCTTGTGTGCCATGTGCCTTCTATTAGCCTGCATCTTTGCTTGCTAAAAATCCATTGTTATGGATCCTCATCCACTTGCTAATCTTTTCAAGAGGTCCAACTATGTTGAACCAATTGCTAGTGAGTTTTGCTTACTAGATTATATTTATGGAGTTTTTCTGAAGATGCGTGAAACTGAAAATCGTGATGAGGAAATTTATGAAGAGATTCACGAGGGCTTCTTGGATGAAAATCATGGTTGCCATGATTTCACTATAAATTCTATTAGTGACAATCATGCTAAAAATATGCAAAACCCTAAGCTTGGGGATGCTTGTTGCAAAGATCATGATTGGGGTGAAGATTTTTCTTATGATCTTGAAATTTTGTTTAAGCCTCATGATGAATATGATGTTTGCAATATTATTGAAAGTGGTTTGGAGACGTCATGACTTTAGTTGATGATAATCCCACTATTTTTGAAGAGCGTCAACTTTGCATGCATGTGGATCATGAAAAGAATAACCTATGGGATAGCTATATTGTTGAATTTGTATATGATCCCACGTGTAATTGCTGTGAGAGAGGAAAATATGGTGGTAGAAACTTTCATATCACTAAATCACCTCTCGTTTTGTTGAGATTGCTATTGTCTCTTTCTTCTTCCTTGCATATGGTAACTATTGGTTGTCTTGACAGTCTGTTTTCCTATAAAATGCCTATGCATAGGAAGTACGTTGGACTTAGATGTGATTTTCACATGCTTTATGATGCTCTCGTTGTGCTTCGACTTTTGTCTTTTGTGTGAGCATCATCAATGCCTAGCTAAGGGCATTAAACAATAGCGCTCGTTGGGAGGCAACCCAACGAATCTATCCGTTTTCTTTATGTTTTGTGTTTTCCACACTTTCATAATTCTGTTATGATTGTGTTTTGGCGTTTCTTTTTGTGTTTGTGCCAAGCAAAACCGTTATGATTAGTCTTGGGGATGATCGTTTGGTCATGCTGGAAAAGACAGAAACTTTCTGCTCAGGAAAAGAATTTTCATTTTGTTTTTGTAAGAGCTTTTGAGTTGATTCTTTTTTATACTGATTGCCACGCAAATTCTTCAGACTGTCGTAATTTTTCAGAATTTTTGAAGTACAGAAGTATACGAAGTATACGGATTGCTATAGATTGGTCTGCTGTTAATAGATTCTGTTTTTTGTTGTGTTGGTTGCTTATTTTGATGAAACTATGGATAGTATCGGGGGGTATTAGCCATGGAAGATTGAAAATACAGTAACCCAACATCATCATAAGTATAATTTAAGTTTGCTACAGTATCTAAGGAAGTGGTGGTTTGCTTTCTTATACTAATGTTATCACGAGTTTCTGTTTAAGTTTCGTGTTGTGAAGTTTTCAAGTTTTGGGTGAAGTTCTTATGGACAAAAAGATAAAGAGTGGCAAGAGCTCAAGCTTGGGGATGGCCAACGCACCCCAATAGATTCAAGGATGCCGTAAAAGCCTAAGTTTGGGGATGCCCCGGGAAGGCATCCCGTCTCTCCTCTTCAATCCATCGTAACGTTACTTGGGGCTATATTTTTATTCACCACATGTTATGTGTCTTGCTTGGAGCGTCTTGTATCGTAGGAGTCTTTTAATTTTGTTGTGTCACAATCATCCTTGCTGCACACCTAGAGAGAGAGATACAGGCACTCACCGTGATTTTGTCGAGCTTCACTTATATCCTTTGGTAGACAATTCAGCTCACATGTGCTTCACTTATATCTTTTGAGCTAGTTGATTTTGCTCTATGTGCTTCACTTATATCTTTTAGAGCACGGCGGTGCGTGGCTTGGTAGTTGATCTATGCTTTGAAAGTAGTCTCAAAAGGGGTAGTTATCCAAAGGGATACGAAAACTTCCACCTTCATGTGCATTAAATAGTTAGAGAAGTTTGATTCATCTCAACTAGTTTTGAGTTGTGGTTATGGTAATATTGAAGTTATGCTAGTAAGGTGTTGTGGATCTAGAAATACTTGTGTTGAAGTTAGTGATTCCCGTAGCATGCATGTATGGTGAACCGCTATGTGAGGAAGTCTGAGCATGATTAGTCTATTGATTGTCATCCTTTGTGTGGCGGTCGGGATCGCGCCATGGTTTATACCTACCAACCCTTCCCCTAGGAGTATGCATTGAATGCTTTGTTTCAATTACTAATAAAACTTTTGCAACAAGTATATGAGTTCTTCATCACTAATGTTGAGTCCAAGGTTTAGATGCACTTTCACCTTCCACCATCACTATCTTCTTAGTGCCGTGCAACTTTCGCCGGTGCACAAAACCCACCATTAGCCTCCCTCAAAACAGCCACCATACCTACCTACTATGGCTTTTTCAAAGTCATTCCGAGATATATTGCCATGCAACTACCACCATGACATGTGCCACCACGTCTACATTGCCATTGCATGATCATAAGATAGCTAGCATGATGTTTCCATTAATGTCCATGCCATGCTAGATCATTGACACGGTACTCTACCGAAGGCATTTCATATAGAGTCATCGTTGCTCTAAGTTTTGAGTTGTAAGTGTGATGATCATCATTGATGGAGCATTGTCCCATGTGAGGAAATAAAAGAGTCCAAAGATGCCCACCAAAACAATAAAAAAAATAAAAAAAGAGGCCAAAGAGTCCACAAAAAATGAGAGAAAAAGAGAGAAGGGACAATGCTACCACCTTTCCACACTTGTGCATATTAAGCACCATGATCTTCATGATTGAGAGTCTCTCGTTTTGTCACCACCATATAGCTAGTGGGAAATTTTCATTTTATAACTTGGCTTGTATATTCCAATGATAGGCTTCCTCAAAATTGCCTTAGGTCTTCGTGAGCAAGCAAGTTGGATGCACACCCACTAGTTTTCTGTAAGAGCTTTCACATACTCTTAGCTCGAGTGCATCATTTGTATGGCAATCCCTACTCATTCACATTGATATCTATTAATGAGCATCTCCATAGATCATTGATATGCCTAGTTAATGTGACCATCTTCTCCTTGTTTTTCTTGCAACCTCCACCACTCTCCACACCAATTATAGTGCTAAAACCATGGCGCACGCTCATGTATTGCGTGAGAGTTGAAAAAGTTTGAGAAAGTAAAGGTGTCAAAACAATTACTTGGCCAATACCGGGGTTGTGCATGATTTAAATTCGTTGTGCAATGATGATAGAGCATAGCCATACTATATGATTTTGTAGGGATAACTTTCTTTTGGCCTCGTTATTTTGAAAGTTCATGATTACTTTGCTAGTTTGCATGAAGTATTATTGTCTCCACGTCAATAGCAAACTATTGTTTTGAATCTAATGGATCTGAACATTCACGTCACATAAGAGGAGTTACAAAGGACATCTATGTTAGGTAGCATGAAAGCATAAAAATTCATTCTTTATCACTTCCCTACTCGAGGACGAGCAGGAGTTAAGCTTGGGGTGCTTGATATGTCTCAAACGTATCTATAATTTTTGATGGTTTCACGCTGTATTCTTGTCAACTTTGGATGTTTTGTTTACCTTTTATATCTTTTTTTGGGACTAACTTATTAACTCAGTGCCAAGTGTGAGTTCTTGTTTTTCTATGTTTTTGACTCTTTTTAGATCTGATTTTGGAACGAGTCCAAACGGAATAATTCGTTCGCGGTGATTTTTTATGGAAAATATCAAAAATACCGGAAGAAAAAGATACCGGAGGGGGTCCCGAGGGCGCCACAAGCCCTGTCGCCGCGACCCCCCCGGTTGCGCCAATCAAGCTTGTGGGCCCCTCGGGGGCCCACTTGATGGAACTCCACCGCCATATGGTCCTATAAATTCAGAAACCTCCTCAAAGAAACCAAGATCGGGAGTTCCGCCGCCGCAAGTTCTTGTTTCCGCGAGATCTCATCTGGAGACCCTTCCCGGTGCCCTGCCGGAGGGGACTTTGGAGTTGGAGGGCTTCTTCATCAACATCTTCGCCCCTCCAATGACTGGTGAGTAGTTCACTTCAGACCTACGGGTCCGTAGTTAGTAGCTAGATGACTTCTTATCTCTCTTGGATCTTCAATACAAAGTTCTCCATGATCTTCATGGAGATCTATCCGATGTAATCCTCTTTGGTGGTGTGTTTGTCGAGATCCAATGAATTATGGATTTGTGATCAGATTATCTATGATATATATTTGAGTCTTTTCTGATTTCTAATATGCATGATTTGATATCCTTGTAAGTCTCTCCGAGTCTTGGGTTTTGTTTGGCCAACTAGATCTATGATTCTTGCAATGGGAGAAGTGCTTGGTTTTGGGTTATTACCGTGTGGTGACCTTTCCCATTGACAGTAGGGGCAGCAAGGCACACATCGTGTAGTTTTCATCAAGGGTAACAAGGTGGGATTTGTCGTAGATATGAGATTGTCCATCTACATCATCTCATCTTGCATAAGGAGTTACTCTGTTCTTTTCGACTTAATACACTAGATGCATGCTGGACAGCGGTCGACGTGTGGAGTAATAGTAGTAGATGCAGAAAGTATCGGTCTACTTGTTTTGGACGTGATGCCTATAGATATAATCATTGCCATAGATGACGTCACGACTTTGCGCGGTTCAATCAATTGCTCGACAGTAATTCGTTCACCCACCGTCTACTTGCTTTCATGAGAGAAGCCACTAGTGAACACTACGCCACCCAAGTCTATTCACACCTATGGTTTACACCTCCGCTTTTACTTAGCTTTGTTACTTTGTTGCTTTCAGTTCTAACTTGGCAAACAATCTATAAGGGATTGACAACCCCGTCATAGCGTTGGGAGCAAGCTTTTTGTGTTTCTGTAGGCACTTGTGATACTCCTTCACTAGATCGATACATTGGTTCTCAAAACTGAGGGAAATACTTACCACCGCTGCGCTACATCACCCTTTCCGCTTCGAGGGAACACCAACGCAATTCTCCAAGGCCGTGGGGAAATCCTTTGCATATTTGCCTAGGAAGTCCCTAAAGGCGTAGCCGTAGCAGAAGGATTCCTGGTGCCGTTGCTGAGGAGTAAACAATAGTCTCCCGTCAGCACTGTTTCTCGCGCCGTTGGAAGGTCTTTTGTTGCATCAGCAAATCTCTGTAAATTTTCAGGACATTCCGAGAACTTTTATTTCTGCACAAAAACAACATCATGGCAATTCTAGTGAAAACAGCGTTAGTCCAGGTTAGTTCCATTCAAATCATGCAAGTTAGAGTCCAAAACAAGGGCAAAAGAGTTCGGAAAACTAGATACGACGGAGACGTATCAAATCCCCCAAGCTTAAAGCCTTGCTTGTCCTCAAGCAACTCAGTTGACAAACTGAGAGAGACAAAATAAAAACTTTGACGAACTCTGTTTGATCTTGTTGTTGCAACTATGTCTAACTCATAACCAGAATTTCAGCAAGATCACAATCAAACCACATAAGCAAATGACATCTAGGTCTCGCGGTAAACTCATATCAATGGCATAATCTGTTGGAATTATGCCCTAGAGGCAATAATAAATATAGTTATTATTATAATTCATGTATCAAGATAATCGTTTATTATCCGTGCTATAATTGTATTGAATGAAGGCTCATTTACATGTGTGGATACATAGACAAAACACCGTCCCTAGCAAGCCTCTAGTTGGCTAGCCAGTTGATCAAAGATAGTCAGTGTCTTCTGATTATGAACAAGGTGTTGTTGCTTGATAACTGGATCACGTCATTAGGAGAATCACGTGATGGACTAGACCCAAACTAATAGACGTAGCATGTTGATCGTGTCATTTTGTTGCTATTGTTTTCTGCGTGTCAAGTATTTATTCCTATGACCATGAGATCATATAACTCACTGACACCGGAGGAATACTTTGTGTGTATCAAAAGTCGCAACGTAACTGGGTGACTATAAAGATGCTCTACAGGTATCTCCGAAGGTGTTAGTTGAGTTAGTATGGATCAAGACTGGGATTTGTCACTCCGTGTGACGGAGAGGTATCTCGGGGCCCACTCGGTAATACAACATCACACACAAGCCTTGCAAGCAATGTAACTTAGTGTAAGTTGCGGGATCTTGTATTACGGAACGAGTAAAGAGACTTGCCGGTAAACGAGATTGAAATAGGTATGCGGATACTCACGATCGAAACTCGGGCAAGTAACATACCGAAGGACAAAGGGAATAACATACGGGATTATATGAATCCTTGGCACTGAGGTTCAAACGATAAGATCTTCGTAGAATATGTAGGATCCAATATGGGCATCCAGGTCCCGCTATTGGATATTGACCGAGGAGTCTCTCGGGTCATGTCTACATAGTTCTCGAACCCGCAGGGTCTGCACACTTAAGGTTCGACGTTGTTTTATGCGTATTTGAGTTATATGGTTGGTTACCGAATGTTGTTTGGAGTCCCGGATGAAATCACGGACGTCACGAGGGTTTCCGGAATGGTCCGGAAACGAAGATTGATATATAGGATGACCTCATTTGATTACCGGAATTTTTTTGGAGTTACCGGGAATGTTCCGGGAATGACGAATGGGTTCCGGGAGTTCACCGGGGGGGGGGGGCAACCCACCCCGGGGAAGCCCATAGGCTATCAGGGTGGCACACCAGCCCTTAGTGGGCTGGTGGGACAGCCCAAAAGGGCCCTATGCGCCAAGGATAAGAAATCAAAGGAAAAAGGAAAAAAAAGGAGGAGGTGGAAAGGGAGGGGGACTCCCTCCCACCAAACCTAGTCCAACTCGGTTTGGGGGGGGGGAGAGTCCTCCCCCTTGGCTCGGCCGACCCCTTGAGGGTCCTTGGACCCCAAGGCAAGGCCCCCTCCCTCCCACCTATATATACGGAGGTTTTAGAGCTGATTTGAGACGAGTTTTCCACGGCAGCCCGACCACATACCTCCACGGTTTTTCCTCTAGATCGCGTTTCTGCGGAGCTCGGGCGAAGCCCTGCTGAGACAAGGTCATCACCAACCTCCGGAGCACCGTCACGCTGCCGGAGAACTCTTCTACCTCTCCGTATCTCTTGCTGGATCAAGAAGGCCGAGATCATCGTCGAGCTGTACGTGTGCTGAACGCGGAGGTGCCGTCCGTTCGGTACTAGATCGTGGGATTGATCGCGGGATTGTTCGCGGGGCGGATCGAGGGACGTGAGGACGTTCCACTACATCAACCGCGTTCTCTAACGCTTCTTCTGTATGATCTACAAGGGTACGTAGATCACTCATCCCTCTCGTAGATGGACATCACCATGATAGGTCTTCGTGCGCGTAGGAAAATTTTGTTTCCCGTGCGACGTTCCCCAACAGTGGCATCATGAGCTAGGTTCATGCGTAGATGTCTTCTCGAGTAGAACACAAAAGTTTTCGTGGGCGGTGATGTGCGTTTTGCTGCCCTCCTTAGTCTTTTCTTGATTCCACGGTATTGTTGGATTGAAGCGGCTTGGACCGACATCACTCGTACGCTTACGAGAGACTGGTTTCATCGTTACGAGTAAACCCCTTTGCTCAAAGATGACTGGCAAGTGTCGGTTTCTCCAACTTTAGTTGAATCGGATTTGACCGAGGAGGTCCTTGGATGAGGTTAAATAGCAACTCATATATCTCCGTTGTGGTGTTTGCGTAAGTAAGATGCGATCCTACTAGATACCCTTGGTCACCACGTAAAACATGCAACAACAAAATTAGAGGACGTCTAACTTGTTTTTGCAGGGTATGATTGTGATGTGATATGGCCAACGATGTGATGTGATATATTGGATGTATGAGATGATCATGTTGTAATAGAAATATCGACTTGCACGTCGATGGTACGGCAACCGGCAGGAGCCATAGGGTTGTCTTTATACTAACGTTTGTGCTTGCAGATGCGTTTACTATTTTGCTAGGATGTAGCTTTAGTGGTAATAGCATAAGTAGCACGACAACCCCGATGGCAACACGTTGATGGATGATCATGGTGTGGCGCCGGTGACAAGAAGATCGTGCCGGTGCTTTGGTGATGGAGATCAAGAAGCACGTGATGATGGCCATATCATGTCACTTATGAATTGCATGTGATGTTAATCCTTTTATGCACCTTATTTTGCTTAGAACGACGGTAGCATTATGAGGTGATCTCTCACTAAGATTTCAAGACGAAATTGTGTTCTCCCCGACTGTGCACCGTTGCTACAGTTCGTCGTTTCGAGACACCACGTGATGATCGGGTGTGATAGAATCAACGTTCATATACAACGGGTGCAAAACAGTTGCGCACGCGGAACACTCGGGTTAAGCTTGACGAGCCTAGCATGTGCAGACATGGCCTCGGAACACATGAGACCGAAAGGTCGATCATGAATCATATAGTTGATATGATTAGCATAGGGATGCTTACCACTGAAACTATACTCAACTCACGTGATGATCGGACTTGGGATAGTGTAAGTGGATCATGAACCACTCAAATGACTAGAGAGATGTACTTTTTGAGTGGGAGTTTAGCATATAATTTGATTAAGTTGAACTCTAATTATCTTGAACATAGTCTAAGTCCACTTTGAATATATTTGTGTTGTAGATCATGGCTCACGCGACAGTCATCCTGAATCTTAATACGTTCCTAGAGAAAGCTAAGTTGAAAGATGATGGAAGCTACTTTGTAGACTGGGCTCGTAATCTTAAGCTAATCTTACAAGCTGGGAAGAAGGATTATCTCCTTAATGCTGCGCTAGGAGATGAACCACCCGCTACGGCTGATCAGGATGTTAAGAACGCTTAGTTAGCGCGTAAGGAGGACTACTCAATAGTTCAATGTGCAGTCTTGTATGGCTTAGAACCGGGACTTCAACGTCGCTTTGAGCGTCATGGAGCATTTGAGATGTTCCAGGAGTTGGAGTTTATCTTTCAGAAGAACGCCCGGATCGAGAGGTATGAGACCTCCGATAAATTCAATGCTTGCAAGATGGAGGAAAACTCGTCTGTCAGTGAACATGTGCTCAAAATGTCTGGGTACTCAAACCGTCTAGCTGAGCTGGGGATTGAACTCCCGCAAGAAGCTATCACTGACATAATCCTTCAATCACTGCTGCCAAGCTATAAAGGCTTTGTGTTGAACTACAACATGCAAGGGATGAACAAGTCTCCCGGCGAGTTGTTTGCGATGCTGAAAGTCGCAGAGTCTGAACTCCGTAAAGAGCATCAAGTGTTGATGGTGAGCAAGACCACTAGTTTCAAGAGAAACGGCAAAGGCAAGAAGGGCAATTCGAAGAAGAGCGGCAAGCCTGTTGCCAATCCGCCGAAGAAACCCAAGGCTGGACCTAAGCCTGAAACAGAGTGCTTCTATTGCAAGGGTATGGGTCATTGGAAGCGCAATTGCCCCAAGTATCTGGCAGATAAGAAGGCGGGCAAAGAAAAATCAGGTATATTTGATATACATGTTATTGATGTGTACTTAACCGGCTCTCGTAGTAGTGCCTGGGTATTCGATACCGGTTCTGTTGCTCACATTTGCAACTCGAAGCAGGAACTCCGGAATAGATGAAGGCTGGCGAAAGACGAAGTGACGATACGCGTAGGAAATGGTTCCAAGGTTGATGCAATCGCCGTCGGCACAGTGTCACTTCAGCTACCATCGGGATTAGTGATGAACTTAAATCATTGTTATTTAGTGCCTGCGTTGAGCATGAACATTATATCTGGATCTTGTTTATTGCGAGACGGTTACTCTTTTAAGTCTGAGAATAATGGTTGTTCTATTTCTATGAGTAACATCTTTTATGGTCATGCACCGAATGTGAGAGGATTGTTTATATTGAATCTTGATAGCGATACGCATATACATAACATTGAGACCAAAAGGGTTAGAGTAAACAATGATAGCGCCATATTTTTGTGGCACTCCCGCTTGGGTCATATTGGTGTAAAGCGCATGAAGAAACTCCATGCTGATGAACTTTTGGAGTCACTTGACTTTGATTCACTTGAAACGTGCGAACCATGCCTCATGGGCAAGATGACTAAGACTCCGTTCTCCGGAACAATGGAGCGTGCAAGTGACTTGTTGGAAATCATACATACCGATGTGTGTGGTCTAATGAGCGTAGAGGCACGCGGCGGATATCGTTATTTTCTCACCTTCACTGACGATTTAAGTACATATGGTTATGTCTACTTGATGAAACACAAGTCTGAAACATTTGAAAAGTTCAAGCAATTTCAGAGTGAAGTGGAAAATCATCGTAACAAGAAGATCAAGTTCCTACGGTCTGATCGTGGGGGTGAATATCTGAGTTTCGAGTTTGGTGCTCACTTAAGACAATGTGGAATTGTTTCGCAGTTAACACCGCCTGGAACAGCACAGCGTAATGGTGTGTCCGAACGTCGTAATCGTACTTTGTTAGAGATGGTGCGATCTATGATGTCTCTTACTGATTTGCCGTTATCATTTTGTGGTTATGCATTAGAAACAGCTGCATTCACTTTAAATAGGGCACCATCAAAATCCGTTGAGACGACACCATACGAACTATGGTATGGCAAAAGGCCAAAGTTGTCGTTTCTTAAAGTTTGGGGATGTGATGCTTATGTCAAAAAGCATCAGCCTGAAAAGCTGGAACCCAAAGCGGAAAAGTGCGTCTTCATAGGTTACCCAAAAGAGACAGTTGGGTACACCTTCTATCTCAAATCCGAGGGCAAAGTGTTTGTTGCTAAAAACGGAGCTTTTCTCGAGAAGGAGTTTCTCTCGAGAGAATTGAGTGGGAGGAAGATAGAACTTGACGAGGTTGTCGAACCTCTCATCCCTCTGGATGGTGGCGCAGGGCAAGGGGAAACCTCTGTCGTTGCGACGCCGGTTGAGGAGGAAGTTAATGATGATGATCATGAAACTCCAGTTCAAGTTTCTGTTGAACCACGCAGGTCGACGAGATCACGCGCTGCTCCAGAGTGGTACGGTAATCCCGTCTTATCAATCATGTTGTTAGACAACAATGAACCTGCAAATTATGAAGAAGCAATGGTGGGCCCAGATTCCAACAAATGGCTAGAATCCATGAAATCCGAGATAGGATCCATGTATGAGAACAAAGTGTGGACTTTGGAGATACTACCTGAGGGCCGCAAGGCTATTCAGAACAAATGGATCTTTAAGAAGAAGACGGACGCTGACGGTAATGTGACCGTTTATAAAGCTCGACTTGTGGCAAAGGGTTTTTCACAAGTTCCAGGAGTCGACTACGATGAGACTTTCTCACCCGTAGCGATGCTTAAGTCCATCAGAATCATGTTAGCAATAGCTGCATTTTTCGATTATGAAATCTGGCAGATGGATGTCAAAACGGCGTTCATTAACGGTTTCCTTAAGGAAGAGTTGTATATGATGCAACCCGAAGGTTTTGTCGATCCTAAAAATGCTGACAAGGTGTGCAAGCTCCAGCGATCCATTTATGGACTGGTGCAAGCATCTCGGAGTTGGAACAAACGCTTTGATGAGGTGATCAAAGCATTTGGGTTTATACAAGTTGTTGGAGAATCCTGTATTTACAAGAAAGTGAGTGGGAGCTCTGTGGCGTTTCTAATATTATATGTGGATGACATATTACTGATTGGAAACAACGTAGAGCTTTTGGAGAGCATAAAAGGTTACATGAATAAAAGTTTCTCTATGAAGGACCTAGGAGAAGTTGCTTACATTCTAGGCATTAAGATCTATAGGGATAGATCAAAACGCCTGATAGGACTTTCACAAAGCACATACCTTGATAAAGTTTTGAAGAGGTTGAAAATGGAACAGTCCAAGAAAGGGCTCTTGGCAGTTTTACAAGGTACGAGATTGAGTAAGACTCAGTGCCCAGCAACTGATGAAGATAGAGAGCATATGCGCTCCGTCCCCTATGCTTCAGACATAGGTTCTATCATGTATGCGATGTTGTGCACTAGACCGGATGTTAGCCTGGCCATAAGTATGGCAGGTAGGTTCCAGAGTAATCCAGGAGTGGATCACTGGACAACGGTCAAGAATATCCTGAAGTACCTGAAAAGGACTAAGGAGATGTTTCTCGTGTATGGAGGTGACGAAGAGCTCGTCGTAAAAGGTTACGTCGATGCAAGCTTTGACACAGATCCGGACGACTCTAAGTCGCAAACCGGATACGTATTTATTCTTAATGGGGGTGCAGTAAGCTGGTGCAGTTCCAAGCAAAGCGTCGTAGCAGATTCTACATGTGAAGCAGAGTACATGGCTGCCTCGGAGGCGGCTAAGGAGGGTGTCTGGATGAAGCAGTTCATGACGGATCTTGGAGTGGAGCCAAGTGCACTGAATCCAATAACCTTGTTCTGTGACAACACTAGTGCCATTGCCTTAGCAAAGGAACCACGGTTTCACAAGAAGACCAGACACATCAAACGACGCTTCAACCTCATCCGCGACTATGTCGAGGGAGAGGACGTGAATATATGCAAAGTGCACACGGATCTGAATGTAGCGGACCCGCTGACTAAACCTCTTCCACGGCCAAAGCATGATCAACACCAGAACTGTATGGGTGTTAGATTTATTGCAATGTAATGCACATGGTGATGTGAGGGCTAGATTATTGACTCTAGTGCAAGTGGGAGACTGTTGGAATTATGCCCTAGAGGCAATAATAAATATAGTTATTATTATAATTCCTAAATCAAGATAATCGTTTATTATCCGTGCTATAATTGTATTGAATGAAGGCTCATTTACATGTGTGGATACATAGACAAAACACCGTCCCTAGCAAGCCTCTAGTTGGCTAGCCAGTTGATCAAAGATAGTCAGTGTCTTCTGATTATGAACAAGGTGTTGTTGCTTGATAACTGGATCACGTCATTAGGAGAATCACGTGATGGACTAGACCCAAACTAATAGACATAGCATGTTGATCGTGTCATTTTGTTGCTATTGTTTTCTGCGTGTCAAGTATTTATTCCTATGACCATGAGATCATATAACTCACTGACACCGGAGGAATACTTTGTGTGTATCAAACGTCGCAACGTAACTGGGTGACTATAAAGATGCTCTATAGGTATCTCCGAAGGTGTTAGTTGAGTTAGTATGGATCAAGACTGGGATTTGTCACTCCGTGTGACGGAGAGGTATCTCGGGGCCCACTCGGTAATACAACATCACACACAAGCCTTGCAAGAAATGTAACTTAGTGTAAGTTGCGGGATCTTGTATTACGGAACGAGTAAAGAGACTTGCCGGTAAACGAGATTGAAATAGGTATGCGGATACTGACGATCGAATCTCGGGCAAGTAACATACCGAAGGACAAAGGGAATAACATACGGGATTATATGAATCCTTGGCACTGAGGTTCAAACGATAAGATCTTCGTAGAATATGTAGGATCTAATATGGGCATCCAGGTCCCGCTATTGGATATTGACCGAGGAGTCTCTCGGGTCATGTCAACATAGTTCTCGAACCCGCAGGGTCTGCACACTTAAGGTTCGACGTTGTTTTATGCGTATTTGAGTTATATGGTTGGTTACCGAATGTTGTTCGGAGTCCCGGATGAGATCACGGACGTCACGAGGGTTTCCGGAATGGTCCGGAAACGAAGATTGATATATAGGATGACCTCATTTGATTACCGGAAGGTTTTCGGAGTTACCGGGAATGTACCGGGAATGACGAAAGGGTTCCGGGAGTTCACCGGGGGGGCGGGGGCAACCCACCCCGGGGAAGCCCATAGGCTATAAGGGTGGCGCACCAGCCCTTAGTGGTCTGGTGGGACAGCCCAAAAGGGCCCTATGCGCCAAGGATAATAAATCAAAGGAAAAAGGAAAAAAAAGGAGGAGGTGGAAAGGGAGGGGGACTCCCTCCCACCAAACCTAGTCCAACTCGGTTTGGGGCGGGAGAGTCCTCCCCCTTGGCTCGGCCGACCCCTTGAGGGTCCTTGGACCCCAAGGCAAGGCCCCCCTCCCTCCCACCTATATATACGGAGGTTTTAGGGCTGATTTGAGACGACTTTTCCACGGCAGCCCGACCACATACCTCCACGGTTTTTCCTCTAGATCGCGTTTCTGCGGAGGTCGGGCGGAGCCCTGCTGAGACAAGGTCATGACCAACCTCCGGAGCGCCGTCACGCTGCCGGAGCACTCTTCTACCTCTCCGTCTCTCTTGCTGGATCAAGAAGGCCGAGATCATCGTCGAGCTGTACGTGTGCTCAACGCGGAGGTGCCGTCCGTTCGGTACTAGATCGTGGGACTGATCGCGGGATTGTTCGCGGGGCGGATCGAGGGACGTGAGGACGTTCCACTACATCAACCGCGTTCTCTAACGCTTCTGCTGTACGATCTACAAGGGTACGTAGATCACTCATCCCTCTCGTAGATGGACATCACCATGATAGGTCTTCGTGCGCGTAGGAAAATTTTGTTTCCCGTGCGACGTTCCCCAACATAATCTACTAGTGAGCAAATAATAATAAGTCTCAAACGTCAACACTTCAATCAAAACAACATGAATCAGTACGAATAGATGGTATCTCGCTAGCTCTTTCTGAGACCGCAAAACATAAATGCAGAGCACCTTAAAAGACCAAGTGCTGACTAAACATTGTAATTCAAGGCAATGAAGATCCAGTCATAGTCATACTCAACACAGTTAAAAGCAAAGCATAAAAATGACAGAGATGCTCTCTAATTGGTGCTTTATAAGAGGAGGATGACTCAACAGGAACATAAATAGACAGGCCCTTCGCAGAGGGAAGCATTGATTTGCAGAGGTGCCAAGGCTCAAGCTTTGAAAACAGAGACAATAATTTTGGGTGGCATGCTTTCATTGTCAATGCAATGACTAAGAGTTCTCAACATCTTCCACGCTACACATGATATAGGCGGTTCCCAAACAGAAAAGTAAAGTTTTGACTCCCCCGCCACCGATCAATCACACTCCACGGCTAGCCGAATCCTCGGGTACCGTCCAAACCAACGTCAATGATGGGGGAGTTTTGTTTGCAATTATCTTTTCAATTTGAGCATGGAACTAGGAATTCCAATTACTGGCCCCTTTCTCGTGAATGATAGTGAATAAACACATACCAAGGATAACACGCCTAGCATGGAAGATACCAATAGCCCCCTGTCACCACATGAGCGGTTCGGGCATGCAAAACAGATTATTTCTTGAAGATTTAGAGAGTGACACATGCAAATTTACTTGGAACGGCAGGTAGATACCGCACATAGGTAGGTATGGTGGACTCATGTGGAACAACTTTGGGTTTATGGGAGTGGATGCACAAGCAGTATTCTCTCTTAGTACAGGTGAAGGCTAGCAAAAGACTGGGAAGCGACCAACTAGAGAGCGACAACAGTCATCAAAATGCATTGAGATTAACTAACATTGAGTGCAAGCATGAGTAGGACATAAATCACCATTAACATGAACATCATAGAGGCTATGTTGATTTTGTTTCAACTACATGTGTGAACATGTGCCAAGTCAAGCCACTTGAAACATTCAAAGGAGGATACCATCCTATCATACTACATCATAGTCATCTCAAAATTCATGTTGGCATCCAAGACGAACCATTATAAGCTCCTAGCTAAATAAGCATGGCATAAGCAACTATGATCTCTAAGTTTTCATTGCAAACATGTTTTTCTCACAACAAAGCTGAATCAGGCATGATGAGCTAGTCATATTTACAAAAACAAAATAGATCGAGTTCATACCAGCTTTTCCACGCTCAGTCACTTCATCATATATCGTCATTATTGCCTTTCACTTGCACGACCGAACGATGTGAACAATAATAAGCGTGCTCGTGCATTGGACTAAAGCTGGAATCTGCAGGCAAACACAAAGGAGAAGACAAAGTAATATGGCTCTTTGAAAGCTAAATAGGTATGCATGCAAGAGCCACGAAACATTGTAACCATGATATTCTACCTTGACCCAAAGAAAAATAAAAAAACAAAATAAACTAACATGGATGATACAGTGGCAAAGTGTGAACACCGGCTAACAAAGTGAAAGCATAAGCAAGAATGTAAAGTCGGTGAGAACACGTACTCCCCCAAGCTTAGGCTTTTGGCCTAACTTGGTCTACTCCCAAGGATGGTCTTGGCGAAACCCAAAATCATAATCGTGGTTATACGGGAGCGCTGCAGCCACTGCCTGAATAGCTGCCTCACGGAGACGAGCAACCGTCGCCTCCCTCTCATACTGCTCTGCCTCTCCTATGGTTATGTAATATCTCTATTTTACCTGAAAGTCAAAAAAAGCAGGAGCAGGAAGGGTAATATGGAAAACACGCTCCCCGTTAAATATCAATCGGTATAGGAGGGATTCATCAACCCTCTCAAGGAACTAGTAGCGTGTCATAGCGACGCGGTCAAGGAAAGCTGTATGGAGCGGGGGATCTCCTTCGCGGATGGGTACTCCAAGAAAATTTGCTATGCGAGTGGCATAGATCCCACCAAAGAAATCCCCTTCAATAACATTCTTATTCAGCCTCCTTGCTATAATAGCTCCCATGTTGAAGCTTTTGTCACCCGTCACTGCGCTCTTAAGGATAGTAAGGTCGGGTGCGCAGAGGTGACAATGCTCAATCTTGCCATTAATGCATGTGCCTATGAAGAGGGCAAAGTAATGCAAGGCAGGAAAATGAATACTCCCCATGGTAGCTTGCGTAATGTCTCTAGTTTCTGCAACCATAATACTAGAGCAAAAATCTCTAACCGAAGATTTAGGAGGATCATTGAGGTTACCCCAAATAGGTATTTTGCAAATTCTACTGAAATCCTCTAAATCCATGGTATATGATTTATCATAGAGATCAAACAGTACCGGCGGCTCAGGGCCAGTTGAAAATTTGAATCTACGAACAAAAGAGGCAGTGAGAGCAACATATTGTTCACATTTATCGGAGATGAATTCTTTGAGTCCGACGTTGCGAACAAATGCATCAAACTCATCTTTGAAACCTGCCTCAATCATAAATTCATCAGAAGGCCATTCACATGGTTGTACCTGCGCGTCCCTAGGTTGGTAAGGATCAGGCTCCCGAATCGCAAGACGGGGACCTCTCTTGCTTGAGGAACCACCATGATAGTTTCTCCTGAACATCTTCCTTTTCTGAAATTTTCAGTGACCCAAAGGAAAGGTGAACAAGGTTCAACTAAACTTGTAGCAACTACTCCCACAAGTGCCTAGAGACCATATTACGCATCAAAACTACTTGGGACCAGCTAGAATCAGCATGACAAGCTCAAGAACATGGTCACCAAGGCAGCAAAAATACGCGGAGTATAATGCACTAGAGCAAAAACTATTTGAACCAATGGAGGAGTCACTTACCAAGGAGTAATTTCCCCAAAACAGTTCGGAGAACGGTGATTTGAGCAAAGAGATCGAAAATCCCAGCAAGAGGAGCAAGAACACGGGTTTTAGCTGCGAAATGATTTTTTATGGAGGTAGGAGAAGCAGATGGGAGTAAGAATGAGTGGAGGGGGTGCCTGTGGGCCCCACAAGCCTGGATGGCGCGGCCAGGGGGGTGCCCGTGCCCCTAGGGCTTGTGGCCCACTCGTGTGGCCCCCACACAGACTCTTTGTCCCAGTATTTTTCAAATATTCCAGAAAAAATCTTACTATATTTTCACAGCGTTCGGAGAACTTTTATTTTCGGGGTACTTTTCCACCAGACGCTACGACAGAAAATAGGGAAAACTAAACTAAATCTATCATTTTTCTTCTAAGCAACCGAAGGTGAAAGCTTGGAACAGAGGTTTGTGACTCCTCGATTCATCCATCTCATGGTCATCCAAAGAAATCCGTCAATGGGGTTTATCAAATCCCCTCGACAAAACTTTCTCGAATCGCAAAAGAGAACGGAGAATTTTCGAACAGTCACTAGGTCACCTCAATGGGGATCTGAATCTCCCCAACAAGCAAATCATACTTCATCTTGACACGAGGAATAGGGCATTCAAAGCTCCCAATAAGAATTGATGAAGTTTTTCCGATAGCATTGATGCAATGTACTCGATATTGTTTCTTCGGAAAGTGCACCGTATGCTCATTACCGTTGACATGGAAAGTGACATTGCCTTTGTTGCAATCTATAACAAGCCCTGCAGTGTTTAAAAAGGGTCTTCCGAGGATGACAACCATGGCATCCTCCTCGGGAATATCCAAGATAACAAAGTCTGTTAAGATAGTGGTGTTAGCAACCACAACATGCACATCCTCGCAAATGCCGATAGGGAAAGCAGTTGATTTGTCGGCCATTTGCAGAGAGATTTCAGTGGGTGTCAACTTATCCAGTTCAAGTCTACGTTAAAGAGAGAGAGGCATAACACTAACACCGGCTCCAAGGTCGCATAAAGCAGTTCTAACGTAGTTACCTTTAATGGAGCAAGGTATAGTGGGCACACCGGGATCACCTAGTTTCTTAGGAGTTCCACCCTTGAAAGTGTAATTAGCAAGCATGGCGGAGATCTCTAGATGAGGTATCCTCCTCTTATTAGTCACAATATCTTTCATGTACTTAGCATACGGAGACATTTTGAGCATATCTGTCAAACGCATCTGCAGAAAGACAGGTCTGATCATTTCAACGAATCGCTCAAAATCCTCATCATCCTTTTTCTTGGATGGTTTGGGAGGAAAGGGCATAGGTTTCTGAATCCATGGCTCACTTTCTTTACCGTGCTTCCTAGCAGTGAAGTCATTCTTATCGTATCTTCTATTCTTAGGTTATGGGTTATCAAGATCATCAGGTTCAATCTCCACATCCTTATCATTGCTAGGTTGAGCATCAACATGAACATCACTATTGATATTATCATTAGGCTCATGTTCATCACCAGATTGTGTTTCAGCATCAGAGACAAAGGCATCGTTTGGACTCTCAGGTGTAGCAGCAACAGGGTTGGTAGCGTGCAGGTCCCTATCATCTTTCTTCTTCTTTATAGGATGACTAGGTGCATCAGTGCTAACTCCTTGAGAATCTTGTTCAATTCTCTTCGGATGACCCTCAGGATACAAAGGTTCCTGGGTCATTCTACCGCCTCTAGTAACTACTCTGACAGAATTGTCATTCAACTCGTTGAGCAAGTCATTCTGAGCTTTAAGTACTTGTTTTACCTGAGTAGTAACCATAGAGGCATGTTTCCTCAGAAGTTTAAGATCATTGACATTTCTGTCCACACAAGCACCTAAATGACTAAGCATACGAGCATTCTTTTCCAATTGTCTGCTAACATAATCATTGAAACTCTGTTGCTTGGCAACAAAGTTATCAAATTCATCCATGCATAAGCTAGCGGGTTTATCAAAAGGAATATCACTCTCATCAAACATACGCAGAGAATTTACTTCTACTACCTGTATCGGGTTATCAAGACCATGGATCTCTTCGATAGGTGGTAGATTTTTGACATCTTCAGATTTAATGCCTTTCTCTCGCATAGATTTCTTGGCTTCTTGCATATCTTCAGTACTGAGGAATAGAATACCTCTTTTCTTCGAAGTTGGCTTAGGAGGTGGTTCAGAAATAGTCCAAGCATTCTCATTGCACAAGATGTTATTCAACATAATCTCAGCTTGTTCTACAGTTCGTTCCCTAAAAACACTACAAGCACAACTATCTAGGTGGTCTCTAGAAGCATCGGTAAGTCCATTATAGAAGATATCAAGTATCTCATTCTTCTCAAGAGGGTGATCAGGCAAAGCATTCAGCAGCTGGATAAGCCTCGCCAAGCTTGTGGGAGACTCTCTTCTTCAGCTTGAGCAAAGTTGTATATTTCCTGCAAGGCAGCTTGCTTCTTATGGGCAGGGAAATATTTTTCAGAGAAGTAGTAGACCACATCCTGGGGGCTACACACACAACCAGGAGCAAGAGAAGTGAACCAGGTCTTAGCATCATCCTTTAGCAAGAAAGGAAACAGCTTGAGCATGTAGTAGTGGCGGATCTTTTCCTCACTAGTGAATAGGGTGGCTATATCGTGCAGTTTGGTGAGATGGGCTACAAATGTTTCATATTCATAACCGTGAAAAGGATCAGATTCGACAAGAGTGATTAACTCAGGGCCGACAGAGAATTCATAATCCTTATCGGTCACAAAGATAGGCGAAGGAGCAAACTTCTGCTCATATTTCATCCTAGCGTTCAGAGATTTTTCTTTCCACTTGCGCAGAAGTTTCTCAACATCATAGCTATCCTTACACGCAAGAAAATCCTCAGCTATCTCTCCCTCCATAACATAGCGCGTATCACGCATAACAGGCAATTTAGGCATAGTAGCAGGTTCTACTTCAATAGTATCAGCCGTTTCAGAAGTATCATCACATCTAGCAGCAATTCTAGCAAGTTGTGCATCAAGGAATGCACCTAGTGGTAAAGCAGTATCAGGCATAGCAGGCATAGTATCATGCATAGTATCAAGCATAGCATCATAAGCATCATGGGCAGCAGAAGTAGCATCATCAAGCCCAGGCGACATATCAAGATTTCTAGCAGGAGGCGAAGTCGCAAACTTACTCAAAACTGAAGGTGAATTAAGTGCACAGCTAGATGGCAATTCCTTACCTCTCCTCGTAGTGGAAGGCAGGATTTTAGTTCTTGGATCTTTCGGATTCCTCATAGTGATCAGCATACGTCAATCCCAAGTGACTCATGGAATATAGCTGTGCCTCCCCGGCAATGGCGCCATAAAAAGAGTTGATGTCCCACAAGCGTATGGGATCACAGCAGTTTTCGAGGGTGGAGTATGCAACCCAAATTTATTGATTCGACTCAAGGGGAAGCGAAAGAATATTCTCAAGTATTAGCAGTTGAGTTGTCAATTCAACCACACTTGAAAGATTAGTGTCCGCAAGCAAGTATCAGTAGCAAGGTAGTATGATAGCAACGGTGCCAGAAGAAAGCCTTGGTTGACGGGATGTTAGTACCGCTTACCAAGCCTCGGCAACGGCGCCATAAAAGTCTTGCAACAAGTAACAACAGTAGTGGCAGCAGTAGCAAAGTGGCACAATCCCTTTTGTAGCAAGGGACAAGCCTAGACAAAGTAACGTAGCGAGGACCAGTAGTAAAAGACTCATAGGCAGTGGATCGGTGATGGATGAGTATGACGGATGTGATTCATCATGTAACAGCTATAACACGGAGGGATATGTGGCTAGCTCTCGTTCGTCAATCTAATATAGGCATGTATTCCGTATGTAGTCATACGTGCTTAGGGAAAAGAACTTGCATGACATCTATTCTCCATCCCTCCCATGGCAAGGGGGTCCTAATGGAAACTACGAGATATTAAGGTTCTCCTTTTAATAAAGAACCGGACCAATGCATTAACACGTGGTGAGTTCAGGAACTCCTCATATTATGGTCATCTCTGGATGTGTTTCCAACTATTGTCACTCCGGGGTTGCCGGGTCATAACACATAGTAGGTGACTACAACTTGCAAGATAGGATCTAAAACGCACATATATTGGCGACAACATAATAGGTTCAGATCTGAAATCATGGCACTCAGGCCCTAGTGACAAGCATTAAGCATAGCCAAGTAGTAGCAACATCAATCTATAACATAATGGATACTAGGGATCAATACCCGTCAAGAACTAACTCGATTACATGAGAGATCTCATCCAACTCATCACCGTCCAGCAAGCCTACGATGAGATTACTCACGAACGATGAAGAGCATCATGGAATTGTTGATGGAGAAAGGTTGGTGATGACGATGGCGACGATTTCCCCCCTCTCGAGCCCGAAACGGACTCCAGATCTGCCCTCTAGATGAAGAACAGGATGTGGCGGCGCCTCCGTATCGCAAAGCGCGATGAAAACTTCTCTCTGATTTTTTTCCAAGCGAAACGGAAGATATCGATCTGAGTTTTGGGGGCGGTGGAGCCACGTGGGCCCCACAAGCCCTCACGGCGTGATCGGGGATGGGGAGGGGGGTGGCCGCGTCCTGTGGGCTTGTGGCCCACTGGTCCACCTCCTCCGGTAGATCTTTGCGTAGGTATTTTCCTTTTATTCCAGAAAAAATCTCCGTAAATTTTCAGGACATTCCGAGAACTTTTATTTGTGCACAAAAACAACACCGTGGCAATTCTGCTGAAAACAGCGTCAGTCCGGGTTAGTTCCATTCAAATCGTGCAAGTTAGAGTCCAAAACAAGGGCAAAAGAGTTCAGAAAATTAGATACGACGGAGACGTATCATACTCCTTGGTATGTTGATTATGCTAACTACATTTTTGCTAAATTTATACCGCCTAGCTTCACATACTAACAAAATAAAAAATTCTTCTATGATTTAAGACATTACTTTTGGTACGATCCACACCTTTATAAAGAAGGAGTTGTTGAAAATATGCGCTAGAGGCAATGATAAAATACTTATTATTATATTTCCTGTTTGAAGATAATAGTTTATTATCCATGCTATAATTGTATTGAATGAAAACATAAATGCATGTGCGGATATATAGACAAAACTATGTCCCTAGTAAGCCTCTAGTTGACTAGCCAGTTGATCAAGGACGGTTAAGGTTTTCTGACCATATACAAATGTTGTCACTTGATGACTGGATCACATCATTGGGAGAATGATGTGATGGATAAGACCCAAACTATAAACGTCGCATGTGATCGTGTCATTTTGTTGCTATTGTTTTCTGCATGTCAAGTATTCATTCCTATGAACATGAGATCATGTAACTCACTCACACCAGAGCAATACCTTGTGTGTATCAAACGTTGCAACATTACTGGGTGACTATAAAGGTGCTCTACAGGTATCTCCGAAGGTGTGCGTCGAGTTAGCATGGATGAAGACTGGGATTTGTCACTCCATGTGACGGAGAGGTATCTCAGGGCCCACTCGGTAATACAACGTCACATATAAGCCTTGCAAGCAATGTGACTAAAGTGTTAGTCATGGGATCTTGTATTACGGAACAAGTAAAGAGACTTGCCGGTAATGAGATTGAAATAGGTATAGGGATACCGACGATCAAATCTCGGGCAAGTAACATACCAAAGGACAAAGGGAATGGTATACGGGATTATATGAATCCTTGGCACAGAGGTTCAACCGATAAGATCTTCGTAGCATATGTAGGATCCAATATGGACATCCAGGTCCTGCTAATGGATATTGACCGGGGAGTGTATCAGGTCATGTATGCATACTTCTCGAACCCGCATGGTCTGCACACTTAAGGTTCGGTGACGTTTCGGTATAGTTAAGTTATAGGTGCTGGTGACTAAAGGTTTGTTCGGAGTCATCACGGACGTCATGAGGGTTTCCGAAATAGTCCGGAAACGAAGATTGATATATAGAACTGTTTCATTTGGCTTCCGGAAAGATTTCGGGCATTGCCGGCACTGTACCGGGAGTGACCAATGGGTTCCGGGTTTTTACAGGGAGGGGCCACCCACCCGGGATTGAACCTAATAGACCATGGGTGGTGCACCAGCCCTTGGTGGGTTGGTGAGGCCAGCCCAATGGGGCTATTTCGGCCAAGAGAAAAAATCAAAGGAGAAAAAAAAGAGGAGGTGGGAAGGAAGGAAGGGACTCCTCCTTCCAAACCGATTTGGAGTGGGAGTCCCTCCTCCCCCACTCGGCCGACGCCCTAGGGGCTCCCTTGAGCCCCAAGGCTAGCCCCTCCCTCCTCCTATATATACTAGAGGTTTTAGGGTTTTTGAGGCACAACTTTGCCACGTGCAACCCTAAACCTCTACTTCGTAGTTCTTCCTCTAGATCGGTTTTCCGCGAAGCTCGGGCGGAGCCCTGGAGGAGTAGATCATCACCATCACCGACGTGCCGTCACGCTGCCGAAGAACTCATCTACTTCACCGTCTCTCTTGCTGGATCAAGAAGGCGGATATCGTCATCGATCTGTACATGTGCTAAACGCGGAGGTGCCGTCTGTTCGGTGCTAGATCGGGACGGATCGTGGGACGATGGTGATTTGAATCACGAAGTTGTTCCACTACGTCAATCACGTTTCTTAATGCTTCTGGCTTAGCGATCTACAAGGGTATGTGGATCCGATCTCCCTCTCGGAGATGAACATGACCATGATAGGTCTTTATGTGCGTAGGAAATTTTTTGTTTCCCATGCAACGTTCCCCAACAGGAGTAGATGGTATTATTGGACGTTGTGTACCTGATCATGAACAGGGACAGATGCTACACAAGTGTCACTCCGAGGCCTATGGAGGACATCACGCTGGAGATAGAACTGCACATAAGGTATTACAATCTGGTTTTTATTGGCCTAGTCTCTTCAAGGATGCTCATAAGTTTGTCTTGTCTTGTGATGAATGTCAAAGAATTGGTAATATTAGTAGACGTTCGGAAATGCCTATGAATTACTCTCTTGTTAAAGAACCATTTGATGTCTGGAGTTTTGATTATATGGGACCTATTCCAAAGTCCAACGGGTATACTCATATTCTAGTTGCCGTTGATTATGTTACTAAGTGGGTCGAAGTTATTCCAACTAGTAATGTCGATCATAACACTTCTATTAAATTGCTAAAAGAAGTTATTTTCCCTAGATTTGGAGTCCCTTGATATTTAATGACTGATGCTGGTTCACACTTTATTCATGGTGATTTATATAAATTGCTTGCTAGGTATGATGTTAATCCTAGAATTGCATCTCCTTATCATCCTTAGACTAGTGGTCAAGTAGAATTTAGAAATAGAGAAATTAAACCGATGTTGCAAAAGACTGTTAATAAATCTAGAAATAATTGGTCTAAGAAACTTGATGACGCATTATGGGCTTATAGAACCGCTTACAAAAACACAATGGGTATGTCTGCATATAAAATGGTTTATGGTAAAGCATGTCATTTACCTCTAGAGCTAGAACATAAAGCTGATAGGGCAATTAAAGAGCTTAACTATGATTTCAAACTTGCTCATGAGAAGAGGTTATTTGACATTAGCTCACTTGATGAATGGAGAACCCAGGACTATGACAATGCCAAGTTGTGTAAAGAAAAGGTTAAGAAATGGCATGATAGAAGGATACAAAAGCGTGAATTCAATGTAGGTGATCATGTCTTGCTATACAACTCTCGTTTAAGATTTTTTGCAGGAAATCTTCTCTCTAAATGGGAAGGGCCTTACATTATCGAGGAAGTATATCGTTCCGTGCCATCAAGATCAGCAACACCGAAGGCACAAATTCGAAGGTTGTAAATGGGCAAAGAATCAAACATTATATCTCACGTACTCCCATAAATTTTGAAACCAATATTATCAATACCATAACTCCGGAGGAGTACATTAGGTAGACCTATCAGAATGTTTCAGACTCCGACAAGTAATAGGTATGTGTTACGGTAAGCAAACCGACTCCAAAACTTTTCCAATGGAAATTTTTACCAGTTTTGGAATATTTCAAAAATTAGGAAAATTTGAAGTAGTCCGAAGAGTTCACGAGGAGGCGACAAGCCAGGGGGGGGCCTACCCCCTCAGGGCACCCTGCAGGCTTGTGGCCACCCCGTGTACCCTCCAGACTCCATTTTGTTGTGGTACACTCTTTCGGGTCAGAAAAAATTGTTTATATAATCTCCTGAAGGTTTTGACCTTCGTATCATGACAATATCTGCTGTTTTCGTTTTGAGCCATTTCTGCAGCAGATTTAGAGCAAGATGTCTTTGCAAGAGTCGGTCTGTGAGAGCCGTGCCTTTCACCTAACACCGGGGTTGGAGAATTCAGCAAAGCCAACCACTTCGGGCAGGCCACGCGGATAGATGTTGTCGGTGCACTAAAGACTGGGGTCCCTAGTGCCCCAGACTTGTGCACGGACGCGAAGAGCCCCTGCCGGCAGGGAATGGCAGGACCCAGTCGAGATGCAACCACCAAGATTATCAAGACCTAGGCAAGCCTGCCTTGCCGGGAAGATGACCAAGGCCGCGCCCATTCGGTGGGTGTGACTAACTCAGCAAGTACAAGACCCCGGCAAGCTCCCTTGCCGGGACGATGACTGAAGCCCCCGGCAAGCTCCCTTGTCGGGAAGAAGACTCAAGGCCCCAGCAAGCTCCTTGCCGGGATGACGGGCCTGGCCACTCATAGGCAACCGCCCTAGCCACAGTGCCACCACCCCCCAAGTTCCAGCGCATTCCGCATGTGCCAATGCAGTGTCTAGGTGTCGAAACACCTGGATACGTGTCTTGACCAGCACATCGCTGACAAGCACAAGATGTGCATTAAATGCACCTGGCAGCGGTAGATGGTTTTGCACCGCCATAGGTTCGCTGTAAGTCCTCGTGAACCTACCACCGAGCACTGTAGGTCACCTCTTTGCCTATAAAAGGAGGCCCTTAGCTCATTTCGAAGGGGTTAGACTCTTTGTACATTGACCCATAAGACAATCATCAACGGTCACTATAACAATCAACAACAAAACGCTTAATACAACCAGGCAAGTAGGACGTAGAGTTTTACGCGTAAGCGGCCCGAACCTGAGTAAAAAGGCTTGTTGGGTGCTGATTGTTAGCTCTACTCTTCACGTCACCACTCCTCGATCTATGATCACAAGGCTTTCACATTGATTCCCATAGGTGTCGACCTCGCATTCACCGACATCTTTGGAGTGCCAGGTAGGGGGTTTGGAGTTGTGCACGAATCAGAGCAAACTCAGCACCAGATTCTTTGAAGTTTGGGCGCTACGCCATGGTTCCCCCGGAAGCGGGGTACCGCGGCGGGCACTTTGTTCTGCTACGGCTTCCCAAGGCATGCGCGAGCGCACTGCTGTGCGCGCGCGAGGCAGGGAGGCGGAGGCTCCAAAGGCAGCGCCGTCAGGCCGATGCGTCACTCGGGGCCAACGCGCAGCTGTCAAGTGCGTACCTGGGAGCTTCACGGAGGCCTCAGTGCATACTCCAGCGGACGCACCTCTACGGAGTGATGCATAGTCGTTGAGGATGCGCCAAACGGTCCCGAAGCCCGGGCGCGCACTCCAGCATAAGTGTTGTGCTCCTGAGAGTGTCGTATCGTCGTCCAAGATGCGCTCGGGGGCTCCGCAAGCATGGCCTAGCAAGAGAAGAGTAAAGGGGTTACACCCTCGCCAACTTTTTCTCCAAACGACGGTCGCGGACCGTTGGCAAGAAGTCTTTGCCGGAGAAAAAGCTGCCGAGAGCAGTGATTTCCTGCTTGCCGGGGACCCCGACGCCCCGGCAAGAGATTCAAGCGCCATGCAACCACGGCGTGAGCAGATAAGTTTTAAGTTTAAGATTTAGATCTGGAGTAGATAGATTCTCTGTTTTCCCTTTGAAAGTTTCCAATCTTTGTGTGTGGAGTGTGCACATACTGGGACCTTTCAAAGATCAGTGCACCTTGTTTTTGTTTCGAACTCGTTCAGACGACCTGCACGGCCACAGAGCGCCTTCAAACTTTTGCGAACATGATAAATAGAGCAAGCAGCTACGTAGTGCCCGATTTCATCGCAAGCTGCGCTTGGCGATTTCTATGGTTGCACTAAACGCGGCAAGGAGCCTTGCCGGTACTTGCCGGCAAGCTCCCAGATAATGGAAAGGCGAATCATACAAAGAACAAAATCGGAAAAAGGGAAAACAATCTTTTCATTCATTTGTTTGGGATACTCTCAAACATATTACATGGATGATATGATCTACTCTAACCTAGAACTACGCTCGCCGGACTGAAGTTCAAAAAGACAAAAAGCGGGCCAACCCCCGGCGCAACCCAGGCTGGCCCCTCCTGGACCAACATTGCGCGGTGAAGAGTAGCGCCAGAGGAGATGAAGGGACCGGAGCCAATGGTTCCACCGCCTCAAAGACGAGGCTTCCACGCGGGCTTCGGCAAGGAGGGGGAGAGGCGTGAGCGGGCACCGGCGGCGGGGCCAGCAGTCAGTCGGGGTTCAAGGAATCGTACTCTGACTTGACCCCTCGGGATCCCGACCTGCTAAGAGCGCCACCGCCGCCATCCCCCTCGTCGTCATCGCTCGAAGCGGAGCACTGAATGCCGCTCGAGCCCTCTTCACAGCAGCCAAGAAGCACACATGGACGCCCCTAGAGCAGCATGGAGGACCGCCCCAGGAGCAAGCCTCGGGGAAGGCGGAGGCACTGGAGTAGCGCTCCGCCTCCCCCGGCCTCGGCCTCCACGACGACCGCGGCTCCTCGCCCTTCCTCCGCCATGGGCACTCGGACCATCCTCCGCCGCGGTGCCCTCAGAAGCTGTGGCTTGATCCGAACGGGATCCTCTCGCCGCCCTAGCGGTCGACGGTGGCTGACCCCTTCCCCTAACCATTGTTAGGGGCGAGCGCCACCTATAGACAGAAGAAGACTCTGAAGACCAAGGCTAAGGAGTTGGTGGATTCAGAACGAGCTGGGTGAGAAAAACCCCTAGCAAACCCTCCCAATTTATAGGACGAGGCGCGGGGGCTAGCCTCCCTTGCTCCAGAAGCCACCACCCCTCTCACCCAATAGCTCGTGCTCACGGGCGAACAGAGAACCACCCTACTGCACCAATGCATGCACGGGCGGGCCCAGCCACTACTCCGTGTTTTAAGGCCACGTATGCCACGTGTCCATCCATAAATGCGCATGCCACGCACGTGGCAGTGGCGTTTCAGGAGGTGGAAAGGCCACTCCACGCACGACCCCCCACTTCATGCGTCCAAGGCGCGACGTGGGGGAAAAGCAACCGCGGGAGGATCCAGCCACGAAGGCCCGTGCACCTCTCTAGGCCTGGCCCAACAACGCTTTGCATGCATGTGTGGCCCTGGCCCGGGGGCTCCGGTCAGTGCACTAAAGACTGGGGTCCTTAGTGCCCCAGACTTGTGCACGGGTGCGGAGAGCCCCTGTCGGCAGGGCATGGCAGGACCCAGTCGAGATGCAACCACTAGTAGAAAAGAGGGCTTTGGTGCACTTGATGAAATCCCATTAGTCCTAGTTCACTCACGAACCGGGACCCATGTGGGCATAGGTCCCGGTTCGTGAGAGCCTCGTGGGCCATTTGTCTCGGTTCGTTTGTCACATTCGGTCCCGGTTCCAGACACAAACCGAGACCAATGTGCCTCGCTCCTAGCCGACAACTAGTAGTCCCGGTTTGTGGCTGGAACTGGGACCTCAGGTTGTCCTTTGGTCTCGGTTCCAGCCACAAACCGGGACCAACGGTTGGCCTACATATACCCCCGCGAGCAGAGCAGTACACTGCCCTGTTTTTTTGGCCGGCCGTGGGAGAGCTTTGTGGTGCTCTAGCTCACCTCCTATGCACATGATGTGTTCGATGAAATACCCGAGCCACACTTAAGCTTTCTCCTTTAGAAGCTCCTTGTCCAAGCTCCATTTTCATCAAGATTTGTGTAGTTTTTAATACACTTTGTTATATAACGCACGCAGATGAACCGTCAATGGATGTCCGGTGACCGACGCACCTCCGAGTATATTAATGCCCTGCATACTTTTCTCGAAGTGGCTAAGGAAAACAAGCGGAATGGTTTTATGCATTCTCCATGTAATGTCTGTGGGAATATGAAGGAATTCTCTGACTATAAAACCCTTCACTTCCACCTGCTTCAGAAGGGTTTTATGCCACACTATAATGTTTAGACCAAGCACGGAGAAAGAGGGGTTATGATGGAAGACAACGTAAAAGAAGAGGATGATGACAACTACCCGCCCCATGAATACGGTGATGCTGCAATGGGGGAAGGTGAAGGTCAAGAGGAACTAGACGATGTGCCCGATGATGATCTTCGTCGGGTCATTGTTGATCCACATAGAGAATGCGAAAGTGAAAGGGAGAAGTTGAAGTTCGATCGCATGTTAGAGGATCACAAAAAAGGGTTGTATCCAAATTGCGAAGATGACAACACAAAGCTCGGTACCACACTGGAATTGTTGCAATGGAAGGCAGACAATGGTGTATGTGACAAGGCATTTAGTTTGCTACTGAAATTAATGAAGAAGAAGCATCCAAAGGATAACGAATTGCCCAGCAGTACGTACGAAGCGAAGAAGGTTCTATGCCCTCTAGGATTGGAGGTGCACAAGATACATGCATGCCCTAATGACTGCATCCTCTACCGCGGTGCGTACGAGGATTTGAACGCATGCCTGGCATGGGGCGCATTGCGGTATAAGATCAGAAGAGATGACCCTGGTGATGTTGAGGGCCAGCACACCGGGAAGATGGTTCCTGCCAAGGTGATGTGGTATGCTCCTATAATACCACGCTTGAAACATCTGTTCAGAAACAAAAAGCATGCCGAGTTGATGCAATGGCACATAAAAGACCGTAAGAAAGACGGGAAGTTGAGAGCACCCGCTGAAGGGTCACAACGGAGAAAGATCAAGAGAAAGTGGAGCGACTTTACACGTGACCCAAAGAACGTATTGTTTGGTTTAAGTGCAGATGGCGTTAATCCTTTTGGGGAGCAGAGCAACAAGCATAGCACATGGCCTGTGACTCTATGTATGTATAACCTTCCTCCTTGGTTGTGCATGAAGCGGAAGTTCATTATGATGCCAGCGCTCATCCAAGGCCCTAGGCAACCCGGCAATGACATTGATGTGTACCTAAGGCCATTAGTTGATGAACTTTTACAGCTATGGAATGGAAAGGGTGTACGTGTGTGGGATGATAATGAATAGGAGGAATTTGACCTACATGCGTTGTTGTTTGTGACCATCAACGATTGTCCTGCTCCGAGTAACCTTTCAGGACAGACAAACAAGGGATACAACGCATGTACACACTGTTTAGATGACACCGACAATATATATTTGGACAAATGCAGGAAGAATGTGTATATGGGGCATCGTCGATTTCTCCCGACCAACCATCAATGTCGAAAGAAAGGAAAGCATTTCAAAGGTGAGGAAGATCACCGGAAGAAGCCCGCCCTCCGTACTGGTGATCACATACTTGATATGGTCAATGATTTACAAGTAATCTTTGGAAAGGGTCCTGGCGGACTATCTGTTCTGAATGACGATGCGGGACATGCACCCATGTGGAAGAAGAAATCTATATTTTGGGACCTAACCTATTGGAAAGACCTAGAGGTCCGCTCTGCAATCGACGTGAGGCACGTGACGAAGAATTTTTGCATGAACCTTCTAGGCTTCTTGGGAGTGTTTGGGAAGAAAAAAGATACACCGGAGGCACGGGAGGAACATCAACGTGTCCATGAAAAAGACGACATGCATTGAGGGGAAAATCTTCTTTGAATGCCTGCTCAGTATGAAGGTCCCATCTGGCTTCTTGTCGAATATAAAGGGAATAATAAATATAGCAGAGAAAAAGTTCCAGAACCTAAAGTCTCATGACTGCCACGTGATTATGACACGACTGCTTCCGGTTGCATTGAGGGGCTTCTATCGGAAAACGTTAGATTTGCCATTGTGAAGCTATGTGCATGCCTCAATGCAATCTCTCAGAAGGTGATTGATCCAGCAATCCTGCCAAGGTTAAGGAGTGATTTGCTGCAATGTCTTGTTAGTTTCGAGCTAGTGTTCCCACCATCCTTCTTCAATATCATGACGCACGTCCTAGTTCATCTAGTCGACGAGATTGTCATTCTGGGCCCTGTATTTCTACATATGTCCGTAACCGTGCTAAGCCAAAGGGAAACATCTCCATGGGCCGTCAAACATAGGATGTCATTGGATTTTGTGTTGACTTCATTCCTGACCTTAAGAAGATTGGTCTAACTCAATCACGGTATGAGGGGAGACTGACTGGAAAAGGTACACTAGGAGCGGAGTCCATAATGTGTACGGACGGGCATTCTTGGTCTCAAGCACACTACATGGTTCTACAGAATTCTACCTTGGTGACCCCGTATGTCGATGAACACAAGAATATTCTGAGCTCCATACACCCGGAGCAGTGTGATGACTGGATTACATTTGAACACATCAAGACTTTCAGCAGTTGGTTGCAAAAACGTCTCATGTGTGACAACACTGTTTCTGATGAGCTGTATTTGTTGTCCAGGGGACCATCTTCGACTGTATTTACATACCAAGGGTACGAGATAAATGGGAATACATTTTACACGATCACCCAAGATCAAAAGAGCACCAACCAAAACAGCGGTTTCCGCTTTGATGCAGCAACCAAGAGGGGAAAGGACACATATTATGGTTACATAGTGGACATATGGGAACTTGACTATGGACATGATTTGAAGGTCCCTTTGTTTCATTGCAAATGGGTCAATCTGTCAGGAGGCATGGTACAGATAGACCCACAGAACGGAATGACAACAGTGGATCTGAATAATCTTGTGCACGCAGAGGAACCATTCGTCCTAGCCAATGATGTGGCGCAGGTTTTCTATATGAAGGTCATGTCTACCAAACCAAGAAAGAGAAAATATAAGGAAGTAAATACATCATACGATGAGCCAAAGTGCGACATAGTTCTTTCAGGAAAAAGGGACATAGTGGGATTGGAGGGCAAGGCAGACATGTCTTAAGATTATGAAAAGTTTCATGAAATTCCTCCCTTCAAAGTCAAGGCTGACTCAAGCACCCTGTTAAACGATGAAGATTATCCATGGTTACGGTGCAATAAGCAAGGAACACAAGCGAAGAAAAAGTGAAGAAATGAAATGCCCTTTGTGACAGATGAGTTTTCGTATGAAATCCTCATACTTCGAAAGAGATTGTCCATTTTTTACATGAAGTGCATCCAATTTTTGCCGCAACCCTCTCAACTTTTTAGCACATGTTATGTGGGTGAAATGATTATACCATGCCAACATTCATCCTTTTCAGAGTTCATTTGTAGTGCTTTTAAATTTAAGGTCATTTAGCTCAAAAAATCACTAAATGCATGAAAAATACCAAATGAAGTCAGAAATAGTTAAAAATTGATGATGTGTCTTTGAATGGTGAATTATGAACACACAAAAAGTTTGGAGTTCAAATAAGTTCAAAAAATGAAATCCCTTTTGTAATAGATGAGTTTTCGTATGAAATCCTCATACTTCGAAAGAGATTGTCCGTTTTGTACACGAAGTGCATCCAGTTTTTGTCGTAACCCTCTCAACATTTTAGCACATGCTATGTGGGTGAAATGATGATACCATGCCAACTTTCAACATTTTCAGAGTTCATTTGTAGTGCTTTTCAATTTAAGGGCCATTTAGCTCAAAACAAAATCAGTAAATGCATGACAAATACCAAATGAAGTCAGAAATAGTTGAAAATTGATGATATGTCTTTGAATGGTGCATTTTGAACACACAAAAAGTGTGGAGTTCAAATAAGTTCAAAAAAATGAAATCCCTTTGTAAGAGATGAGTTTTTGTATGAAACCCTAATACTTTGAAAGAGATTGTGTTTTGTAGACGATGTGCATCCAGTTTTTGCCGCAACCCTCTCAACTTTTTAGCACATTCTATGTGCGTGACATGACTATACCATGCCAACTTTCAACATTTTCAGAGCTCAAGCTTTACAATTTAAGTGTCATTTAGGTCAAAACAAAAATCAATAAATGTATGAAAAATATCAAATGGGCCCACAAACCTTTTGTCCCGGTTCTAGCCAACAATCGATATGAAAGTACTCTTCTTCCCGCCCTTTTGGGCCAGCGGAAGTGTGTCTTTCGTCCCGGTTGGTGCCACAAACCGAAACCAAAGGTTTCACATATAGTGCGGGAGTTGTCGAAATTGACCTTTATTCCCGGTTGGTGTAACTACCCTGGACTAAAGGTGTGTTTTGGTCCCGGTTTGAGCCACCAACCGGAACAAAGGTGTTCGTATATTGCGGGAATTGTCAAAATTTCAACCAACTTCCATTCCCCCCCGTTCTCTCTTCGTCGCCGTCGCACCCGAGCCCATCGTCGCCGGCCCGCGCCTCCTCCACGATCCCATCGTCGCCTCGAGCCCATCGCCGTCACCGTCGCTATCGCCGTCGCTGCTGCCCAACTTTGTCGCTGTCGTCCCCGAACCCATCGTCGTCCCCGAGCCCATCGTCGTCGACGTCGTCCCCGAGCCCATCGCCGTCGCCGTCGGCCCCGAGCTCAAGTTATAAAAGTTATAAAAATATTTAGATTAGATTCAGTTTCAATAGCAAATAAAGTTATAAAAATTATAAAAATATTTAGATTAGATTAAGTTACAAATTAAGTTTTTATGTTAATATTTGGGATTATATATAAAGGGCTTCCCCCATCTTGTAATATTTGCAGAAACAATGGATATTCCAAGAGATAAGGAAAAAGATGAAATTTTGGGTGATATAATCCACGACAACGGTAGTAATGTCGAACTTTTGCTCAGCGAACTTGGTGACTACCGAATCCCGGAGGAAGGACATTATCATGATGGCTTCGGTGATCGAACAATGGAGGATCAAGGACATTATCATGATGGCTTCGATGACTACCGAATCCTGGAGGAAGGAGACCATGATGACGGCTCCGGTGACCGAATGGAGGAGGGAGCTATTGAAAAGTCTGGATCGAGCCAAATTTCGGTGTCGAGACGAGGCCCGACGAGAAGGTTGGGCAAGGATCAAAAGTTCACGATCACAGAACTGTCGAACGATGGCCAACAGATTGAACCCAAGCGGACCAGGGATGCATTTTCTGCTCAGTGCGGAGCTATTATTGGGGACAACATCCCGATCAGCATCAAGCAATGGAATAAGCCTAAGGGCGACAACGTCCCTGAAGGTGATTATGTCACCGATAGGCTAAAAAATGATCTTTGGACCGCGTTGAAGGAAAATTTCACCCTACCGCCACAGGAGGATCCGAATAAGCCAGTTATAGAGCCACTGGTCAAGGCGTGTGCTCTTAAGAAGATGGTAGAACTATTCAGGAGGTGGAAGAAACAGTTGAAATCAAAGTATGTCGACCAAGGGAAGACTCGAGAATTTGTTGGCCGATTTGAGAAGATTAGAGATCACTGGCCTGCATTTGTGGCCTACAAGTCATCGGACAAGAGTAAGGAAATGTCAGAGAGAAACAAGAACAATGCTGCAAAGAAGAAGTATCACCATCCCACGGGATCAGGTGGCTACCTCAAAGGCTGTCCGTTGTGGGACAAAGGTGAGAATGACCTAATTGCTAAAGGGGTCCAACCACACACATGCAACTGACTCGACCGTTTAAGGAATTGGTTCTTCGGAGTTGAGGGAACTTTGGACCCTGAAACGGGGGAGTGTCGTTGGACGGACGAGCACCTTGCAACACCCATCAACAAGCTTCAGCAGTGTATCACTGCAACGTGAGAAGGGGCGTTCTTTCCCGAAAGAGAGAAGGACGAGCTGACTGAGGCCCTAGGGAATGCAGAACACCCTGGACGAACATGAGGCACACCAGGCTCCGTTCTGTGGAAGGTTGGGTTTCCCGGCGCAGCCGGTTACAGAAGCCAAGCGAGAATGAGGAAAGCGGAGCTGAGCGACATGAAGAAGATCAATTCAAGACTACAAATTCTACAAGAACTTCAGAGCCAGCGAGCTATCGACCAACCATCTCAGCGGCACGAAACTACCCCAGAATTTACCCCGCCATCTCAGCGGAGAAGCAGCGTGGCTTCCACGGAGCTCGTTCAGCGTAACTTCACGGCTCCTAGCTACCCCATGGATACTATCAGGGAGTCTCAACCATGCGAGCTTTTGATGAAATGCCGGAACCTCACTTTCATGGCTGCTATCGGCGTTGTTGCACCTCCTCAATCCAACGGAACTTTTCACTGCCGTTCGATTCCACGTGGTTATGCTCTTGTGATGGTGGATGAAGTACATAAGGATTTTGAGAAGATCGAGCTTGACCACCCTACAGGTGAAGATGAGAATAATAAGTTGGTTCATGCTTTGAGGAGTACATGTCTATGGCCGAAGGAGTACATCAATCTTCCAAACTGGACGCCTCCTCCTCCTTCTCCGGCGAGTGATTAGGGCACTCCTCATCCTCCTCCTACGACTGATCAGGGCACTCCTCATCCTCCTCTGGCGAATGATCAGGGCACTCAGGCTCCTGCAACGCATGAGGGCACTCCGCCTTCTTCTTCGGCTCCTCCTCCGGCGCGTGAGGGCACTCCGCCTCCTTCTTCGACTCCTCCTCCGGCACGTCGGAGCAGTCCGCCTCCTTCTTCGGCTCCTCGTCCGGCACGTCGGAGCACTCCGCCTCCTTCTTTGGCTCCTCCTCCAGCGTGTCGGAGTTGTCCTCCTCCTTCAGCTCCTCCTCCGGCGTGTCGGAGCATTCCGCCTCATTCTTCGGATCCTCCTCCAGCGCGTCGGAGCAGTCCGCCTCCTTCTTCGGCTCCTCCTTCGGCGTGTCGGAGCACTCCGCCTCCTTCTTCGGCTCCCCCTCCAACGCGTCGGAGCAGTCCTCCTCCTTCAGCTCCTCCTCAGGTGTGTCTGAGCAGTCAGCCTCCTCCGCAACAGCGGAAGACAGAAGTCGTCGCCGCTCCGACGAAAATTACACAAGTAAGAAAGATGTCGCCTCCTCCTCCTTCTCTCAAGCGGAAGACAGACTCCGCCGCCGCCCTGGCGGCTAGCAGTGATGCAATGTTAGCAAAACGAAGAAGTGGGAAAACAATTCCCCAGATCGGCCAACAGAAGAAGCAATCGTGCCCCCTGCTCAGGGTGTCTAGTGATATCGTCATCGCTAATGATTCGGGGTTGCTGCCCGGTACCAATCCTGGTGATTACGTGAGCGATTCAGTAATTTTTAAGATGGCTGAGGTAATAAAGGAAGAAAAATATAAATTCGTGCTCGGGAAGCCTCTCGACAAACCTGGTCATCCTCCTCTAACACCGAGGATGCACGAATTGCATGAGTTGTACATGAACTTGTTCAGGGAGAAAACTAATGTGTATATGAGAGTGAAAAAAGATCACGAATTCATTGGAGCTGGAGTGCTGCTTGTTGAATTTGAGGAGTTATTTCAGTTATACAATGACCTGGCCCTCGACAAACAACTCCTGACTTCCTACTATTTGTAAGTATTACTTCTATAGTTAAGTCTCTAGCTCAGCTCGTTCATTGCATATATCTATAATTATTCTCACTATATATATTATGCCGATTGAAGATCGTCGAATTAAAAAAAAGAAGGAATCTTCGACGTTGGGTTCATTAGCCCAGAATCGGTAAATGTATTGTCGATACGAAATGAAACCAAAGAGACCGAGGTTAACTTGCTAAATTCGTTGCTTGTAAATCAAAACAAAAGGGAAATACTCTTTTCTTACTACTTCAGGTGAGTGTTGTTGTCTTCTTTGTATACTCGGTTTCGCTTACTCGAGATTAATTAGTAAATGTAATTGATGAGTTATATATGCGTGCGCAGTTACCACTAGATTCTGCTAACCATTAAGCTTGACGCAGCAAAAGTAATTGTCTTAGACTCGAGACGTCAAGATCCCGAGGATTATGCAGACATGACTGCAATGCTCAAGAAGTAAGTTCACCCAATTCCGGGACCATACCGGCATGCAACTTTCATTAATTTCCTGATATCAAGTAATCATTTTCTTTGCCTGGCAGGATTTGGAAGAAGTTCACGAATAAGGTTTGATGTATACCCAAAGAGATGCAATTTACGCACCCCCAAGTAAGTAGTACTAGCTAGCTAGTTCTGCGCATCTCTAATTGATTCAAATTTTCATCAATATATCATTACCATGCTTGCTTATCAGTTTGATTGAACTCTATATATTCTCATAAAGTCCTTGTACCAGGTAGTTGGGACTGAAAAATGTGCATACTACGTATGCGAGTTCATTCGCCTCTCGACCTTTGGGCGGGGCATCTCTGACGAACAATTTGAAGTACGTAAATAATATTCAAAATTTTATTTTATATATTACCATCAATTGTGTTGAGTTTTATTCAGATATATGCATGTATTGACCCCCCTGTCGGGACCCCGATCCTGAGCCATAGGAATCCAGCCTGTAACACATCGCATCCCTTTGCGGTCTCACGCACGGTTAACTCCACGGCTGCAGCCTTACCTTAGCCGGGACCGTTTGCGTCTTTTGACTCACGTATGCAATAGTGTCGCTAGCATTCCAGTGTCAAAGAACCCGGATCGACATGTCTAGTCATAAACCAAAGTGGCAGTACCGCACAAGGACAGGCATACATGACCCAACAAAGCAGGTGTCGGTCACCAACGAGTGTAGATGAGTCGTAGCAAGCTACAAGGACTCCATTACATCGCGTGACATTTCCCCAAGAGGACAGACACAACAGCTAAGAAGGACACATGCCGGTCAACCAATGTGTCCGGAGTAGTAGCGAGCTACCAAGGCTCGTTGGATCACAAAGGGGCATTTCCTTGTAAGGAATGCTACTAAAGTTCACGACTAGGTAATCGAACCCCATACATATCAAGTACGACACACGTACGCATGGCATACCAATATGTATAGATACATCGATGGCATCACAACATAACCATAAACATACAAGCTTTATTTAAGAGGCTCGGAAGAGCCACACACATAATATTACACATTAAGGGTCTCACGACCTATAATAGCAGTCATTCAGTTACAAGCCAGCGGAAGAGTTTAAACTGTCTAAGTACAGACAGGGCAACTAGAAGGCACATGGCCTGACTATACTACAGATCCAACGTAGGGCCAGATCGTAGCTGGGACACCAGCAACTCGTCGTCGTCGATGTCTATGAAGAACCCTCCATTAGGGTCATTAGCAACCTCTGCAACATTTATTAAGCAACATGAGTACGAAGGTACTCAGCAAGACTTTAGGATAACTAACTACTCATGCAAGGTATCAAAAGGGTATTGTGGGGTTTCATGCGGAAAGCCAGCATTTGACTCGTGGCTAGACAACTTGCATTTTTAAATAATTTTGACAACTTGATTTCTCGCACACGAGTCCACTAACACCACAACAATACACCATCGTGGAATCATTCCGTCTCCATACAGAAATGCCGTCCACGACACTCACGCTTATCTTGGCAATTTTATGAGTAGCCATTTAAGTTATCTATGAACAACATATGTCTCCAAGTAGTCCATATCCGCGGACGTGGCTATTCGAATAGATCATAACCCTGCAGGGGTGTACTTCGTCACACACGCTCTCGCCACTTAACGCCATGTGCACGTCATGCACCTCGGCAACCTTCAAGCGGAAGCCTAGCGAGGGAGTCGACCACAACCGTTAACCACACTAGTACCTAGTCCAGGTTTATCGCCTATCTGAGAGTAACCCGTACGGAAGTCCGGCCGAGGTTTCCGCCACGGCCCCAAACGATGTGCGCAGGGTTCCCAAGCCCACCATCCGGGTGCCACTTGGTACACCATGCCACTGCCTACCGCATCACGGCCCACCTCTCAGGTCAGCACCATGCACGGCCTCCAGCATTACTATAAACACCAGAAACTACTTGCAACTCCTGGACCGAGTACTAAGTGATTAATAAGTCGAGAGGGTCAATTAAGTATCCCAACGTGTGGTAGTATCTAGTCTTGGATTACATACACGGAACTGAGTTCCTATGGAGGGTTCCAATGAAACAACCCGCCATGTACTCCTACACAGCCTTTCACCGGTACCTTTACCAAGTCAGGTTCAACACACAACCTTTGCTTACCGAACACATTCTCACAATTCTGTTCATCTCCCAGATGACAGACCATACACAACTCTAAGCATAGCATGCATAGCAGGATAAGGCACATCATAGCTCAAGCAACTACCAGGTATGCTAGGTTGCAAGGTTCGGCTATTTACTATGACAAGGTTAGGTCATGCAAAGGAGGTGGGTTCAACTAACGTGGCAAAAGCAGTTGAAGCATTTGATCCTAATGCAATAAATAAGTGCAGGAGCAAGAACATGGGAATTATCGGAATGATCAAAAGGGTTGCTTGCCTTGTTGCTCAGAGGAGGGACAATATCCGTCAGACGGATATTCGGTGGAATCCGGGGGAGCGGAGCCTACCGAAGGAAATGACAACAATCAATATCAAGCATATGCAATCAAGATGATGCATGAGCATGGCATGAGAATGCAAAGTGATATGCTAATATAATCAACATGTATTAGGTTTGAAGTTGATTTGAATTGAATTCAAATATCAATTCAAACGAGGTATTCTCGGATACCGATTTAATTGATTCGACCTGATGCTCAGATCAACTTGATGTTAGCATGCATGAGATGTCATGTTAAGGTACTGGTTTGTTATTATAACAATGTTTGATCATGTCAAGCAAAAAGAAATTTAATTACTTTTCATATTCTATTTATAAAGTATTTTTCAGAGTTGACATATTCAGTAATCTACATGTTTGGGTTCTGTAACTTTTTCAAACATGATTGAAAGTAGCATATTCAGATTCCTTGAATTTTTCTGATACTTTTTCATATATAAATTATTTTCATTGGAGTTACAGATTAATTTCTATAAATTTTTGAAGTTTTAAACATTTCTGGAATTATTCTTATACTGAAAAATCTCTTTATTGCGTCAGCCTGACATCAGCAGGTCAGCTGACCTGTTCAGGTCAAACTTGACAGGGGGGACCCACTGGTCAGCCTCTCTGGGGTTAATCCCGCGCTGACCAGACCCTTAACTAAGTTGACTTGGCCTTGGGCCCACTGTCAGCGAGAGTTTAAACCTCTAAACTACTGGATTAACTCGGCCACGTCGGCCCCTACCGGAGTATGGCCGGCGGCGACCACGGGCGCGGCGGAGGGCTCGCCGGAGAGAGCCAGACAACGCTACGGCCGTCGGTTTTGGGTGCAGAAGAGAGCTACAGGTAGATGGTGAAACGCCGCATCTAAAGGGGGTGGAGCTGGACCCGGTGGTCACCGGAATCCTTGCCGGCGATGAGGTCAGCGGCGGCTGTGGCTCGGGCATCGACGAAAGTGCCGATGCAGGGGGCTAGCGAGCTGGGAGAGAGAGCCTACGCCATCTACAGAGCTCGAGGAGCTCATTCCTGAGCTCGGCCTCGCGAGCCGAGTACCACAACGACGGCAATGACATGGCCGGCGACGAGGTCCTTCGGGATCCGGCGGCTAACGTGGTTACAGGAGGGGGAAGGCCTCGGGAAGAGGGGGAACAGGAAGAGGAGCTCACGGCGGATCTTGTGAGGCTGCTGGCAGGGTCGGGGAGGACCGGGAGACAATAGATCGACGGCGACCGGAGCTTCGGGGAGAGAGAGATCCGAGAGGGAAAGGGGATCGAGAGGCCTAGGGAGAGGATAGAGCCGCGGGGAGGAGGATAAGAAGACGCGGGCCTCGCGCTGGTGCTCCTGGAGGCCTCCAGCAGCGAGCAGGCAGGCAGGAGGTGGCCGGCTCGGCCGCCGTGCTCATCTTCTCCCCCGTCTTCTGGCAGGAGGAGGAAGATGACCGGGGAGCCCCTGGTGGGCTGGGCCGGCGACAAATAGAGGTAAGTCATTTCTTTCTCTTATTTCTTTTCTATTTTGTTTCTGTTTTGCTAACTATTGTTTTGCTATTTATTTCAGCTCCAAAATGGTTTGTAAAAACTATTTTAAACACACCTGAATATTTGTTGGAATATTCCCAACCATTTCCAAAGTTTTCAACATTTTTGAAAATTTAAAGTTTCTGATTTCAAATTTAAAACTTGAAACCAGTAGTTATTTGCATTTATTAAAAATGCTTAAAGTGTCAAGAACATAGTTTTCTCCAATGCTCATTTACTTTCATGATTTATCAGAAAGTTTGAACATTTCTTGAGGCCATTTTGGGTTCATTGATTTTAACTAGTTTGAGATTTCCTTTGTTTAAAGAAGTGGCTAGGGTTTGGGTTTTTCCTTTGTCACTTTCTTGTTCTTGTTGAAAATTCTTAGATGCAAATGCAAAGAAGACATGAGCACAAGACTAACTTGCTTAAGGTGTCAGGGATGTGACACCCCCTTCTTTAAATTAGATCTGGAAGAAGCGGGATGAACCCCTATCAGATGATGGCATACGAGCAATTAAAGAGGAATTGGCGGGATTCCTTCTTGACCACGTCATACCTAGTGACAGAGAATACCATGCGAGCTATTTGTGATTGGATCTTAGGTAGATGATGTTAGGCATTATAAAAGATGTTATATTGTAAAAGATGTTAAGTATTGTAAATGGTTTCCTTCATTTTCTTATTAGCTAGCGTCATGTTCTCTCTATATGTATAGTAGCTAGCATCGACCAAGCACGGAGAAAGAGAGGACACTTCTCTCTATTAGCTAGCTAACACAATATAAAACCACTAAATTAACTCTCCAACCCAACCCCCCCCCCCCCCCGCGATCAAAAAAACAAAAACCCCAGCTCCAGGAAGATGCTGACGCGTGGATGCCATGTTGTCCCGGTTGGTGTGACCAACCGGGACTAAAGAACCTCCTGTCCGGGCTCGCCGCAGCGGCCACGTGGAGACCATTTGGTCCCGGTTCGTAAGCGAACCGGGATTAAAGGTTTTGGGCTTTAGTCCCGACCATTTAGTCCCGTTTCAAGAACCGGGGCTAATGGGCCTCTAGAACCGGGACAAATGGGCCATTTTCTACTAGTGAACCCGCAAGATTATCAAGACCTCGGCAAGCCTGCCTTTCTGGGAAGATGACCAAAGCCGCGCCCATTCGGTGTGCGTGATGAACTCACTAGGTATAAAACCCTGGCAATCTCCCTTGTCGGGACGACGACTGAAGCCCCCGACAATCTCCCTTGTCGGGACGAAGACTCAAGGCCACAGAAAGCTCCTTGCCGGGATGACGGGCCTGGCCACTAGTGGGCAACCGCCCTAGCCACAGTGCCACCGCCCCCCAAGTTCCAGCGCATTCTGCATGCGCCAGCGCAGCGTCCAGGTGTCGAAATACCTGTTTGCGTGTCTTCACCAGCACATTGCTGACAAGGACAAGACGTGCATTAAATGCACCTGGCAGCGGTAGATGGATAAGCACCGCCCTAGGTTCACTGTAGCTCCTCGTGAACCTACCACCGAGCACTGTAGGTGACCCCTTTTCCTATAAAAGAAGGCCCTTAGCTCATTTCGAAGGGGTTAGACTCTTTGGACATTGACCCATAAGACGATCATCAACGGTCAGTGTAACAATCAACAACAAAACGCTTAATACAACCAGACAAGAAGGACGTAGGGTTTTACGCATAAGCAGTTCGAACCTGGGTAAAAATGTTTGCCGGGTTCTGATTGTTAGCTCTGCTCTTCACATCACCTCTCCCCGTCCTATGATCACAAGGGTTTCATGTTGATTCCCATAGGTCTCGACCTCGCATCTGCCGACAGATGCTATGGAGGAAGACCAAGAAGTTACCTCTCGTATACAGCCTGGAGCCATGTTGGAAGAACTTTAGAGCTCAGCAACGCCGAATTCGGTTATCCCTCCCAATGCTAAATTTCTTACTTACGAAAATATGAAAAAGAGTGTTGCTTTTTCCCCCACAGCAATGGAACATCCATGTGTTATGGGAGCTCTAGCCGTCGTTGGAAAACTTCTCAAGGAAATATTGGATCGCAGAGAGCGAAATAATAAAACCACCACCTTCGAAGAAAGACAACTAAACACATGGGTATAGGGCACTCCCCTTGGCTTGTGCCAAGCTTGGGGGAGGTGCCCCGGTATTGTACCACCATCACATCTTTTACCTTTTGGTTATATCTTGATCTAGTACATAAAGTTTTAGTGTGATCTAGTTTTGAGTTTTGCTTTATATTCCCCCTATGTAAGCAAGTCCGAGAGTTATATAATAAAGATTAGTTTTGAGTTGAGGGCTTTACTTGCTTGCTATGATCTTAAAAATAGAAATAGAAAGAAATATAGAATAAAAGCAATGAGTATATATAATGATCTTATGGGGACTGATGACTTCACATATAAAAAGTATGTCGATTGAAATTTGTTGTGAGTTGACAAACAAAGCTATTGGTGTTTGTTGCAATTAAAAGGAAGTAATAAAGAAAGAGAGGTTCACATATAAATATATTATCTTAGACATCTTTTATGATTGTGAGCACTCATTAAAATATTATATGTTAAGAAGTCGATGTTGGACAAGGAAGAGAACATAATGAGTTATGATTTCTTATTTCCGAATAGAAGTTATATGGTTATAGATCCTTCAACATATGTCGCTTGCTTCCACCCCGTACCAGCCAAAAACTTCCGCACCAAGTAGAGATACTACTTGTGCATCCAAACACCTTTAGCCCAGTTTTTCCTTGAAAGCCCACCACATTTACCTATATATGGATTGAGTAAGATCCCTCAAGTAAGTTGTCATCGGTGCAAACAATAAAAGTCGCCCTTTAAATGTGTGTGATCTATTAGTGTGAGGAAAATAAAATTTATACGAACTTGTGATATAGAAGAAATAAAAGCGACAGACTGCATAATGAAGATCTTTATCACAAGGGGCAATAAACAATGACGTTCTTTTGCATTAAGTGATTTCTCATCCAACTAGAAAAGCGCATGACAACCTCTGATTCCCTCTGCAAAGGGCCTATATGGTACCTTTACTTTCTAGTATTTACCCTTATGCAAGAGGCATCGTGATCTTGACCATTTCCTTTATTTCGCCTTTATCTTTTGGCAAGCGTCATGTGTTGGGGAATGATCTAGACATATATATCCACCCGGATGTGGGTGATCATGAGTTATTATTGTTGACATTATCCTTGAGGTAAATAGTTGGGAGGAAAAACTATAGGCCCCTATATTTCTCTTTGTCCGATTGAAGCTTTGACCTCATAGGTACCGCGTGAGTGATAGCAATTATGAAAGACCATAAGATGATTGAGTATGTGGATTTTCTTTACAAGCTCTTATATTGACTCTTTCCTACGTTGCGATAAATTGGAATAGCTTCAATGATTGAAATCATAGTTTGTTAGTTCTCAATAGAGTTCTTGATTCATATTTTACCTTGTGAATGAATTGTTACTCTAGCATAAGATATTCTATGTCAATATGTGTTGTTGTTCCAAAGATAACCATGATTCCTTCATATTTTTCAGGAGTCTCATCCCGACTTGTGGGGGAATCATAGTCTCCATCATCCTTTCCTCACAAGGACAATGCTCTAATAATCAATAATGATGAGATGTGAGCCTTTCACACCTTTTTGTATTCCTTCCCCATGATTATTATATTTGCCATCCTAAGTGCCAACATATCTTGGTTGCGCTCATCCATTGCATGAGTGCTCAAAGTCGAAAGGGAGAGGATCATTTTGACTTGTGCCTCACTAGTGGTCTTGGGATGAGTGAAAATAAGATTCCAAAGGAGACCAAGTGTGAGCTTTAGTAGATTGAGTTCTCAATTAAAAAAATATGCTCAAACCCCATCTCCCACTTCTTGCACGCAAACAACATTTGGAGACATTCGAGTCACGGACAACTAGAGCTCTTGCACCTTTATGTTCTTACTTTGCTAAACTCAATACTAAATAAAGACTCTTGCTTGTTATTGTCTTGACTTGAATTGCATATATTACTTACTTTACTTTGAAGTTCTTATATGTGTGTTAGTATGTCACCACAGAAATTACTGTGTTATCATTTACCTACTCGAGGACGAGCAGGAATTAAGCTTGGAGATGTTGATGCGTCCCAAACGTATCTATAATTTCTGTTTGTTCCATGATATTTTGGGTGACATTGTTATATGTTTTGCTACACTTTTATATCTTTTTAAACATATTTGGACTAACCTACTAACTCAGTGCACCCAGTGCCAGTTTCTGCCTGCTGATGTCTTTTTTGCAGTGGCTTTTACCCAATTTTCCGAAGCACCAAAAATCCTGAGAAAAATATATAAAAAGCAGCGTAACGGAAGCTTCCAGATCACCGAAGATGGGCCAGAGGGAGGGGGAAGGGGCCTCCCAAGCGGCCTGCTCGCGCGGTCAGGCCCTAGGCCGCGCCAGGAGGTCGCCTGGGTGGGTCCCACCTCCTTCGATGCCCTACTTTGCCCTATATTTAGTGTTCCGTGAGGAAACCCTAACAGACTTTCTGAAATCGCGAATTTCTCCATCGTTCCGCCGCCGCAACGCTTCCAACATCGGGAGCATCACGAGACCTCTTCCCAGCACCCTACCGGAGGGAGGATTGACATTCGGGAGCTTCTCCACCACCATGGACGCTTCCCGGACGTGCCGTGAGTAGTCCTCCTTGGACCATCAGTCCATGACCAGTAGCTATCTGATGTCTTCTCTCAAATCTTGTGCTTCCATGATTAGCCGTTGTGAGCTGCCCTACATGATCAAGGCATCTATGTAATTTTCTTGCTATTGCTATGCTCGGTTTGTTGGGATCCGATGGATTATGAGATTATGTTCAGATTGTTATGAGTTATATATTTGATTATCCTTTTATATTATGTTCTTTAGTGATTCATGCATGTTCTCCGTTACTTTGTATTGCTTTGGCCGAGTACTAGATTGTAACTCCAAGAGGGAGCGTTATGCATGATTGTGGGTTCATGCCCCCTGATGTCTAGCTTGAGTAACAGAAACATTGGATTAGGCGATGTGTTGTTGCCACCAGGGAGAAAACAATGGTGCTTGTGACCACGGTTGCAAGGATTGTTGACCTTACGCATAGTTCGTTAATGCAGTTGTCCGTTGCTTTGAGTTTACACTTTGGTGGGGCTCGCAACTTAATACTAGCGAGATGTTCTAGATAGATATCTGAAGGTGGATGATTAGTAAGTAGATGTTGATGAATAAATGGTCTACTTGTCTCGGCGTACTGCCCATTACTAGTGAGCCTCTAACTTTCAAGTAGCATAATTAGCATTGCAGTGCGTTCATTATTCGATCAATTGCCCAACTGTAATTTGTTTACCCAAGCATACTTTTTTATCGTCTTTTTGGAGAGAGACATCACTAGTGAGCATCATGTGACTCCGGTCCATATCACCGCCATTGCTTACACCCCATCATTTACTGCTTTCATTTAATTTTCTGTTGCAATCACTATCACTATTCCCGCTTGTGTTTTGATCCTTTGCAAAGTACAAGGCCTGACAGATTGACAACCTTTCTGTACTTGTTGGGAGCAAAGTTATTTGTGTGTTTGCAGGTCCATGTCTTTTGCTAGCGCCAGGGCAGGGGACACCTACTTGTTGATCCTCGGAGTCCTCCTGGTTCGATAACCTTACAGTCTCCTTGTAAGGGAAACCTTGTTGCTGACTAGATCTCAACCTTCCACTTGGGGTAACCAAGAAGGAGCGAGAAGTATATTCATCATCTCATCATCAGGAATCAGAAGACCATTCTACAAATAACGGTTTTCTATATGTAGAGAAACACACAATCCAAACTTTAAATGATATAAGTGGACACATGAAGCATTCTATAAAGCCATACTCAAAAGGTATAAATGAACTGCAATGAGAATTCTATAAATAAACCATGGACTATCTCATACCAGCATGGTGCATAAAATAAAAGTGAAAACTAAACCCAAAAGATGCCCAAGATTTACGCATATGACATGAGTGAAACAAAGACGAAAACATACCGATACTTATTGAAGAAAGATGGGATGCCTTCCGGGGAATCCTCAAGATTAGATGCTTGGCTACCTTCGCATATTTACTTGGGGTCCCTTGGGCATCCCCAAGCTTGAAATTTTTCCTCTCCTCCTTCACCTCATATCGAGACCTCCTCGAACTTCGAACACTTCATCCACACAAAACTTAACAGAAAACCCATGAGATCCGTTGGTATAATAATGCAAATTACTACCTTAAGTATTGTTGAAAACCCGTTAATATTTTGTTTTTTCATTATGTATACTTTAATATAACTTATCCATGGCTTATACTACCGATACAATTGATAGTTTCATCAAATAGAGCAAAACAATGCATAAAAAACAAAATCTGTCAAAAACAGGACAAACTGTAGTAGTCTGATCATTGACCACACTTATGTAACTTTAAAAATTATGAAAATTTAGGAAGAAATAAACAATTTGCATATAATTACTATGTAAGAATTTCATAAACTTTCTAAGTTCCAGTAAAATAAATAAATTCACATACTACAGCCAAAGTTTCTGTTTTTGCACCGCACATATCAACAAGCAATCTAATAATCCTAAAGGTAAATCTTGGCACATTATTTTTATAATACAATGGATTTGTAAAAATGATAATTATTTTTGTGAGAAACTCATGAATTTTTTTACAGTGTTTCCATGAGCATTAACACAAGTGTCAAGGTCGACCCTTACTTCTCCAATGCATAACCTTCCAATCGCTTCTCTTTTTGAAAAAGTTTTAAGTTCCCGTGTATATTTTTTTTGTTTTTAAACTTTTTAAAAACACTCAGCAGAAATAATAAATGTCTCTTTAAAACTTCCGGCTTGTCTCCCTAGCAGAGCTTTCTTTAAATCCATTAAGCTAGGCATAAAGTGCTCAAGTAATGGATCCACCCGTATCCCAAGGCATATGAAAGCCAATTTTAATTAAAAATAAATAACAAAGCAACATATATCATGCAACGACAAAGTCTAACTCTCTTCCTATGCATGTCATAAAGGAACAATTCATGCACATCAAGTAAAGGCCAATACATAGTATAAGCAGTTTCTTGCAATTTTATCGTGTTGGAAACATAAAGAGGTGGAGATGTAGTTACTCTCTCATAATAATTGCAAGTAGGAGCAGAAGCACATGCATATTATATCCATCAAAATCATATAGTGTAATGGTAAAACGCAACCCATCAATATAATTCTTAATAAGAGCAAACTTCTTTGAAATAGTGTACTTGGGAGAATTCAAGAAGATAATAGGACTATCATGTGTGGGTGCAATAGCAACAACTTCATTCTTAACATAAGGAACGATATAAAGTTCATCTTCAAAAGCATAATTCATATTTGCGTCTTGGGCACAAGCATAGAAAGCATCAATTTCATCAAAAAGGATATTGCAAAAGAATCAACATGATGATAGCAGTTATCATAGCATTCATCCTTCGGTAAGCACGAAGGGAAATTAAACAATGTATGAGTTGAAGAGTTACTCTCATTAGAAGATGGGCATGGGTAGCTAATGTGCTCTTTCTCCTTTTTTCTTCACTATCCTCATCATATTTTTTCTCCAATGAGCTCATAGTTTCGTCAATTTGTTTTTCCATAGACTCCTCCAAAATATTAATCTCTTCTTGGACAGTAGAGGAGTCCTCGGTATATAGTTTAACTAAAGCATTAGAACCATAGTTTTCATAGCAATATTTAAGTATGGAAAAAATTTCACATTTGTAGAGAGTAGCATCATACTTTTCAATCAAAGAAGCAATTTCGTAAGCACCCTTAAAAGCAAAAAAATCTTCAATTTGTTCAACATCATAATAATTATAAAAACCTTTAGCATAAAAAGATATGATTCCATTATCACTAAACTCACATTGGTAGGGATTGTGTTTCTTAGGGTCTTCAGAACAACAAAAAAAATCATATATTTCACATACATTCCAAGCATAGCAATGCAAAGTATTACTATGATGCCATAAAAGTTTCCCTTTTTAAGATAAGCGATATCGCACATAAAAATCATGCTCATCTAATGATTTTCCCTCAACTGAACTAGTTGGGGTTTCAACACGCGCACATAGGGATCGAAGATGATCCAAGTAAAAAACCTTTAGCACTATGATAGATCTTGGGTGGTTCTTCAACCATTGGTTTGGTAAGTACAACTAATTTTATGGTATTTTGTGTTACCTACCCATAACTAAAGATGGAAAACAAAAAAAACTACTTAGTGATAAAGCCAAGAAGCACACACGAGAATATTCACCCCATGCTATTTCTCCCCAGCAATGGTGCCTGAAAAAAGGTCTTGATAACCCACAAGTGTAGGGGGTCGTTTGTCGCCTTTGTCGATACGTAACAGTGTCGAACCCAACAAGGAGCTAAAGGTAGAGCAAATATTCCCTCAAGTTCTATCAACCACTGATACAACTCTACGCACACTTAAGGCTTGCTTTACCTAAAACAAGAATAAAACTAGAAATAAATTGCAATATAATAAATAATATGTATATAATATGTGTTGTTTAGTAGAAATATTTTTGTGTAACGCAAGAAAAACATTGTCCATAGGCAATTGAATATAACATTATAGATTCTTATCATATGAAATGAGGGAGAGTCATACACAAACAGACTTTCCGTACTTGGATCATATGCACTTATGATTGGACCTCTAGCAAGCATCCACCACTACTAGAAATAATTAACGTAAATCCAACCATAGCATTAAGCATTATGTCCTCTCTACTTACATACGCACACAGCTCCCTTACTCGGGTGTAAGTTTCTATCACTCTCGCCACCCACTATAAGCGAATCATAAACATATTGCAAATCCTCCAGCGTGTATCCTTCACGTGTGCGCCTCACGAAAGGCACCTTACGACAACACCATATCAACACACAACTCATATCAATAACATCATATCACAATTAACCCATAGGACAAAAACAATCTATTCAAACATCATAGGATAGCCACATATCATTGGGAAATAGTATGTAGTGTTGAGCACCATGTTTAAGTGGAGAGTGATACGTCTCCAACGTATCTATAATTTTTTATGGTTCCATGCTACTATCTTGTCAAACTTTGGATGTTTTGTATGCCTTTTATATCTTTTTTGGGACTAACTTATTAACTCAGTGCCAAGTGTCAGTTCCTGTTTTTTCCATGTTTTTGACCCTTTTCAAAGGAGAATATTAAACGGAGTCCAAACGGAATAAAACTTCCAAAAAGATTTTTTCCGGAACAGAAAATACGCAGGGGATGTGAGAACCAAGGCAGAGGCCACCAGAGAAGGCCACAAGCCCCCTAGGCGCTGCCAGGGGGGCGCGCCTACCAGGCTTGTGGGCCCCCCTGTGGCTCGTCTTCCCTACCTCTTCCGCCTATAAATTCCCGAAAAATCCAAAACTACGCGAGAGATCCACGAAAATACTTTTCCGCCGCCGCAAGCTTCTGTCTCCGCAAGATCCCATCTGGGGCACGTTCTGGTGCCTTGCCGGAGGGGGATTCGGATACGGAGGGCTTCTTCATCAACACCATGGCCTCTCCGATGATGCGTGAGTAGTTCACCATAGACCTTCGGGTCCATAGCTAGTAGCTAGATGGCTTCTTCTCTCTCTTGGATCTTCAATACAAAGTTCTCCATGATCTTCATGGAGATCTATCTGATGTAATCTTCTTTTGCGGTGTGTTTGTCGAGATCCGATGAATTGTGGATTTATGATCAGATTATCTATGAATCTTATTTGAGTTTCTTCTGATCTCTTATATGCATGATTTCATATCCTTGTAATTCTCTTCGAGTTGTGCGTTTTGTTTGGCCAACTTGATCTATGATTCCTGCAATGGGAGAATTGCTTGGTTTTGGTTTCATACCGTGCGGTGACCTCACCCAGTGACAGAAGGGGTAGCGAGGCATGCATCATGTTGTTGCCATCAAGGGTAAAAAGATGGGGTTTACATCATTGGTTTGAGTTTATCCCTCTACATCATGTCATCTTGCTTAAGGCGTTACTCTGTTCGTCATGAACTCAATACACTAGATGTATGCTACATAGCAGTCGATGTGTGGAGTAACAGTAGTAGATGCAGAAAGTATCGGTCTACTTGTCTCGGACGTGATGCCTATATGTATGATCATTGCCTTAGATATCGTCATGACTTTGCGCGGTTCTATCAATTGCTCGAGAGTAATTTGTTCACCCACCGTGATATTTGCTATTTTTAGAGAAGCCTCTAGTGAACACTATGGCCCCCGGGTCTGCTTCACATCATATTTCTAGCCTTACACTTTTACTTCGTTGCACTTTCCGCCTTCAGATCTCACTTTGCAATCAATCTTGAAGGGATCGACAACCCCTTTAGGCTTCGTTCGGTTTGGCCTTCCCCCACAGGATCGACGCCGAAACCCGGTCAAACCCCGGGGTTTTGCCCCGACCGGGATTAAATACATGTGAACCAGTTAACTATCTTCGGTTAAACCCTACCGGGGTTACATCCCGTCCAAAACCATCGGGTTTCAGCAGGGAATCAACCCCCACCTCTCCTCCCGTGGAATCAACCCCCGCCTCTCCTTCCAAAAAACAGAAGACGCCTCTCCTCTCGTGAACCCTAGGCGACAACGACGGCGGCAAAGGTGTCGGCCGCGGGTACGGAGGGCACGACATCAGCGGGAACAAAGAAGCGCCAACCTTCCACGAGCGTTCTCCCTTCCTCCTCCACGAACCTACCAAAGGTACGTACTCCGCCTCGCCTGCGTTTCTCGGCCAGACCCGTGCCTAATTAAATCAACCGGAGTTGTCGTGGGCTGCGTTTGTGTGCCAGATCCATGCAGAGCGGATCTCCCTTTTGATCCAGAAGGGGAGAGGACGAGACCAGGAGGAGGTGAGGAGATGGCTGCAGCGAGGAGGTGGGAGCAGGAGCTCGACCTGTGAGGAGCTCGACCTGGAAGGAGCTCGACCTGACCTGCAGCCTCCCTGTCTACAGGTAATAATGTCACCTTCCTCAGGACCTTCTGCAGCCTCCCCGTCTGGTTCTTCTTCCCCTGCTCCATGGCGTCCACCAGGCCGGGAGCAATGCGAAAGGTTTAGGTTTAGGTTCAGGTCAGGGCTCTACATGCAATCTGCATAAACATTATGAAACAAGTTCAATGTTCAGGCTTTTGACATAGCACACTTTCAGAATTGGCAAAGCTGACAATCAGGCACCAAAAATGTAAGAGAGGCTATCGTACTGTACTTGCTTAAGATCAGGTCAATGGTATCACCAGACTTGTTGACCATAGCAATCTCATACCTCTTCATGACATTATTGCCAAGTTATGGCCCACGCCTAGTTGTGTTCGTGTTTTCTTTCTCTTCATTTTGGGACCGAGAATTCTTGCTGAAATCGGCCGATGCTGACTTCTCTAAAATTTCTCAAATTGCTCACTTGATCCACGGCTGCATGACAAAACTGTAGATAAAACTATGGCCATACATGCCCTGCAAGCAAGAAAGGCAACCGTGGGATGGTTGTTTAATGGCTCCAAGAAAGGCCATTCATGGTCCTCAAGCAGTCAAGCTTACCAGAAAAACGGCAGTTTAGGGCTGGTGCTGCCGATGCCGCTTAGCCCTTAAAACTGCTAACTTGGACACCTTGCACTATTAAGTTTGGTAGTCTTGCTTAGTCCCTATAATTATATTACTATTAGTTACTTTTGCATGGACATTTGTTTGGACATCTTGCACTATTACTGTTCTAGTAGTGATAACTAGTGGTCTTTTTCTTCTTTAGTCATAAAATGGATTCAGATATCAGGGATTACATTAGGAAGAGGGAGGAGGAGGATGAGGAAATGATGTTATTTGTTTTCCCTGCGCTACATTTGATGGAGACCGGTGGAGTTGCTAGTAGGGAGCCAAGGATTCGGCGTCATACGTCGTTGCTAACAGGCGAGATGTTTGTTAATGAGTTACTCGAAGGACACATCAAAAACTGCCTGGTAGCATTTAGGATGGAACCTCATATTTTCAGATCTTTGGTTGGTTATCTTCGACGCGAGAATTTGGTGTCTAACACTAGAATTAAAGTCGAAGAGAAACTAGCATTGTTTCTATGGATGTTATCCCACAATTATTCCTTCGAAGATCTTCAAGTTCGTTTTGGTCACAGCGGGGATACTTTCCATTGGCACATGAAGAATTTCTTCAACATCATACCTACTCTATCTAAGCATTTCTTGAAGCCTCCAAATCATGATCAAGTACATCCAAAGATTCAATCGAGCACGAGATTCTTTCCATATTTTCAGGTTTTTTGCTTTGTCGACTTCCATCCACATCGTCCATCCACATCGAGATCTTACTCTTCATGTTTTATATGCTAACTTGTACTATTTTTTTGTAGAACTGCATCGGGGCCATTGATGGGACACATGTTCCCATAACAATTTCAGGAGAAAAGGCCGCACCATTCAGAAATAGGAAAGGGACCCTCAGCCATATGTTATGGTCGCGTGTGACTTCAACTTAAACTTCACCTTCATTTCTTGTGGTTGGGAGGGATCCGCGACTGATGCTAGATTTCTGCGCTCAACACTTAACAATGGGTTTCAAGTACCTCCGGGCAAGTTTTATCTGGTTGATGGTAGTTATGCCAACACTCCTTACTTCTTGGCACCATACCGTGGTGTTCGGTACCATCTCAAGGTGTTTGCACGCGGTCGCCGTCGACCCCAAAATCATAGGGAGCTATTTAATCATCGGCATGCCGTGTTACGAAATCATATCGAACGGGCATTGGGAGTCTTGAAGAAGCGGTTCCCAATTCTGAAAGTGGGTACACATCATCGAATAGAGAATCAAGTCAAGCTTCCAACAGCAGCGACAATCTTACATAACATCATTCGATCTCACCAAGGAGATGTGCGTTGGTTAGATAATCAACCAAACAACATATCTCCCATGAATTTTGTGGATCTTCCTGATGGTGATAATCCTCAAAATCATCAAGTCAACCATGAAGGCGATAACCTTAGGGATGCAATTGCTCATCAAATGTGGGTAGATTATCAGCGGCAACCTTAGGGAACAATAAAGCTTTGTAATAATTTGTCACTTTGAAACTTGTTTTACTTTCATCTCATGTTATAAATAGTCACTTGGATACTTGTTTTGTCCCGCAATCATTATGATGACTGCTCGAGGATCACCAAGGTTGAACCTCCTGAAAGAAGTTGCCGAAAGGCATAGAGTGTCACCCCCTACAGGGAGTGTGGAAAAGAGGAGGAGAGGGTCTCCAAAAGGTAATAAACTAGCTCTTGTACAATCTTAAATATTTCTCTAGCTATGTGAAAATACTTAAGATAGAAAAAGGTACATTAACATGATACGTGGAACGTAGAAGATAGAGCACAATGGAATGCAAGCCTTGAGAAAGATCTCGTGGACTTGCTTCGTGAGCATGCTACACCTGAACACAAGGGTCAAAATGGATGGAGCTCTGAAGCATGGAATAAGATGGTGAAGAAATTAAACCAGAAGAATCCATATGCTAGGTACGAGAAGAAGAAGCTCCAAGAAAAGAAGAAAGAGTTGAAAAGAGATTATAGGATGATTAAAGAGATAAGGAAGCAAAGCGGTGTTTCATGGGATGACCAGCAGTGGAAGATTCTAGCAGATCCACCACTTTGAAAAACATTATCATAGTAAGAATGTCATTGTTATTCCCTCAACATTTCATTGCTTTGTTGCATGCTCTAATCTCATTGTTTTTGTCAACTATGTAGTCACACCCTAAAGCTGGAAAGTTCAAGACAAAAGGTTTCCCTATTTTTGACGCTTTGGGAGAATTGCATGATGGTCAGTTATCAACTTCATTCAATTGCATGATGAAAAGTTATGTATGTTCAGTCTTTTATTTTGAAATCTTATATTCAATTTATCCTTCATTTCTTGTAGGCCAAACTACTGAAGGGACATAGAACTTCACAGGAGATGGTGAGTATATTTGCGACTATCATGGAGAAACATCATACCATGGTGATAATATTGGAGGAGAACCATCAGCCAATGGTGAGAATCTTGGAGGAGAAAGGGTGCAAATTGATGAAGATGTTGAGGAGGTGTTCGTGCAAGAAAATATTGCTGTGGAGCCCCATCAAACGCAACCAAGTTTGGCTACAGCACCCTCAAGAAATGGACAAGAAAAAGAACCAAAGAGGCGGAGGGGGGTCATATGTCTCAAACGTATCTATAATTTTTTATGGTTTCACGCTGTTATCTTGTCAACTTTGGATGTTTTGTTTACCTTTTGTATCTTTTTTTGGGACTAACTTATTAACTCAGTGCCAAGTGCCAGTTCCTGTTTTTTCTGTGTTTTTGACTCTTTTCAGATCTGACTTTGGAACGTAGTCCAAACGAAATAATTCTTTCGCGATGATTTTTTATAGAAAATATCAAAAATACCGGAAGAAAAAGATACCGGAGGGGGGTCCCGAGGGCGCCACAAGCCCTGTCGCCGCGACCCCCCCTAGGTCGCGCCAATCAAGCTTGTGGGCCCCTCGGGGTCCCACTTGATGCAACTTCACCGCCATATGGTCCTATAAATTCAGAAACCTCGAGAAACAAACCTAGATCGGGAGTTCCGCCGCCGCAAGTTCCTGTTTCCGCGAGATCTCATCTAGAGACCCTTCCCGGTGCCCTGTCGGATGGGACTTAGGAGTTGGAGGGCTTCTTCATCAACATCATCGCCCATCCAATGACTCGTGAGTAGTTCACTTCAGACCTACGGGTCCGTAGTTAGTAGCTAGATGGCTTCTTCTCTCAATTGGATCTTCAATACAAAGTTCTCCATGATCTTCATGGAGATCTATCCGATGTAATCCTCTTTGAGGTGTGTTTGTCGAGATCCGATGAATTGTGGATTTGAGATCAGATTATCTATGATATATATTTGAGTCTTTGCTGATTTCTAATATGCATGATTTGATATCCTTGTAAGTCTCTCCGAGTCTTGGGTTTTGTTTGGCCAACTAGATCTATGATTCTTGCAATGGGAGAACTGCTTGGTTTTGGGTTCTTACCGTGTGGTGACCTTTCCCAGTGATAGTAGGGGCAGCAAGGCACACATCGTGTAGTTGCCATCAAGGGTAACAAGGTGGGCTTTGTCGTAGATATGAGATTGTCCATCTACATCATGTCATCTTGCTTAAGGCGTTACTCTGTTCTTTTGGACTTAATACACTAGATGCATGCTAGATAGCGGTCGACGTGTGGAGTAATAGTAGTAGATGCAGAAAGTATCGGTCTACTTGTTTTGGACGTGATGCCTATAGATATAATCATTGCCATAGATGACGTCACGACTTTGCGCGGTTCTATCAATTGCTCAACAGTAATTCGTTCACCCACCGTCTACTTGCTTTCATGAGAGAAGCCACTAGTAAACACTACGGCCCCCGGGTCTGTTCACACCTATCGTTTACACCTTCGCTTTTACTTTGCTTTGTTACTTTGTTGCTTTCAGTTCTCACTTGGCAAACAATCTATAAGGGATTGACGACCCCTTAATAGCGCTGGGAGCAAGCTTTTTGTGTTTGTGCAGGCACTGGTGATACTCCTTCACTGGATCGATACCTTGGTTCTCAAAACCAAGGGAAATACTTACCACCGCTGCGCTACATCACCCTTTCCGCTTCGAGGGAACACCAACGCAAGGCTCCAAGGCCGCGGGGAAATCCTTTGCATATTTGCCTAGGAAGTCCCTAAAGGCGTAGCCATAGAAAAAGGATTCCTGGTGCCGTTGCTGAGGAGTAAAGAACAGTCTCCCGTCAACACTGTTTCTGGCGCCGTTGGAAGGTCTTTTGTTGCATCAGCAGAAGTATTTCTGGCACCGTTGCCGGGGAAGGAGAGATCTATCCAAGTAGGTCTCACAAACTCATCTCCTGCATTTACTTTTTGCCAGTTGCCTCTCGTTTTCCTCTCCCCCACTTCACATTTTCCGTTTTCATTTGCCTTTCTCCTTTGCCGTTTTCTTTTGCCTTTTTTCCTTTTTGCCTTTCTCTCTTGCCATTTTCCTTTTGCCCGTTTCACTCTCCCTCATCCTGCTCGTTTGTGTGTAAGATAGTCCATCAATGGCTAGACCTACCAATCCAAATGATACCCCTGAGAATGAAGTTCTCAATTTTAGGCAGAATGAGGAAGAAAATTTAAAGGATGCTTGGTACAGGATTTGCAATGCTCAAAGTAGATCTACTCGTAAGCAATCCACTACCGTTCTTGTTCGCAGTTTATATGTTGGAATTTCTCCTTGGAATAGGTATATCCTTGATACCATTGTAGGCGGGAATTTTTTGGGGAGCCATACTGTTGAATCCTATGGAGCTATCATGAATTTGGTAGGCTCACCCCCGCTCATGGTTAATGGAACTACCTTAACCTTGGAACACGTGATGCAAAGGCTTGACGCTATTGAAAACAAAATTGCCATAGTTGAACTTAGTGAGGGTTTGGATAGAAAGATCCACAATCAAATTACTCAGTACGGATCCAAAGTGGGAAATTTTTTGAAAAATTTAAGGGATAAGGAACTTATAGTTAATGATTCTTCTAGAATTGGCAAACTAGAAGATGTCATAACCAACTTGGGTTCCACTTTTGCCGCTATGCAAAATACTCCAAATCTCACTCACAAAAAGACCGTCAAGTCTGTTTTTGTTCCTAAAGCTAGTGGTGAGTCATCCAATAAATATGAAGATCTTAAGAGGATAAATGATCACACAACTTATGGTTTGAGCACCAATGATGACTATACATGATTCCATCACCTTTTGCCTAGCTAAGGGCGTTAAACAATAGCGCTTGTTGGGAGGCAACTCAACGAATCTATCCTTTTTCTTTCTATTTTGTGTTTTTCACACTTCCATAATTCTGTTATGATTGTGTTTTTTGTGTTTCTTTTTGCGTTTGTGCCAAGCAAAACCATTATGATTAGTCTTGCGGATGATCGTTTGGTCATGCTGGAAAAGACACAAACTTTCTGCTCACGAAAAGAACTTTCATTTTTTTTTCTGTAAGAGCTTTTGAGTTCATTCTTTTTGCTGCTGATTTCTACGCAAATTCGTCAGACTGTCATAATTTTTCAGAATTTTTGAAGTAAAAGAAGTATACGAAGTATACAGATTGCTACAGACTGGTCTGGTGTTAACAGATTCTGTTTTTGTTGTGTTGGTTGCTTATTTTCATGAAACTATGGATAGTATCGGGGGGTATTAGCCATGGAAGATTGAAAATACAGTAACCCAACATCAACATAAGTAGAATTTAAGTTTGCTACAGTACCTAAGGAAGTGGTGGTTTGCTTTCTTATACTAATGTTATCACGAGTTTATGTTTATGTTTCGTGTTGTGAAGTTTTCAAGTTTTGGGTGAAGTTCTTATGGACAAAAAGATAAAGAGTGGCAAGAGCTCAATCTTGGGGATGACCAAGGCACCCCAAGATGATTCAAGGATGCCGTAAAAGCCGAAGCTTGGGGATGCCCCGGGAAAGCATCCCCTCTCTCGTCTTCAATCCATCGGTAACGTTACTTGGGGCTATATTTTTATTCACACATGTTATGTGTCTTGCTTGGAGCGTCTTGAATCGTAAGAGTCTTTTATTTTTGTGGTGTCACAATCATCCTTGCTGCACACCTAGAGAGAGAGAAACATGCACTCACCGTGATTTTGCCGAGCTTCACTTATATCCTTCGGTAGACAATTCAGCTCAGATGTGCTTCACTTATATCTTTTGAGCTAGTTGATTTTGCTCTATGTGCTTCACTTATATCTTTTAGAGCATGGCGGTGTGTGGCTTGGTAGTTGACCTATGCTTTGAAAGTAGTCTCAAAAGGGGTAGTTATCCAAAGGGATACGAAAACTTCCACCTTCATGTGCATTGAATAGTTAGAGAAGTTTGATTCATCTCAACTACTTTTGAGTTGTGGTTATGGTAATATTGAAGTTATGCTAGTAAGGTGTTGTGGATCTAGAAATGCTTGTGTTGAAGTTAGTGATTCCCGTAGCATGCACGTATGGTGAACCGCTATGTGATGAAGTCTGAGCATGATTAGTCTATTGATTGTCATCCTTTGTGTGGCGGTCGGGATCGCTCGATGGTTTATACCTACCAACCCTTCCCCTAGGAGTATGCGTTGAATGCTTTGTTTCGATTACTAATAAAACTTTTGCAACAAGTATATGAGTTCTTCATGACTATTGTTGAGTCCATGGTTTAGATGCACTTTCACCTTCCACCATCACTATCTTCTTAGTGCCGTGCAACTTTCGCCGGTGCACAAAACCCACCATTAGCCTCCCTCAAAACAGCCACCATACCTACCTACTATGGCTTTTTCAAAGTCATTCCGAGATATATTTCCATGCAACTACCACCATGACATGTGCCACAAAGTCTACATTGCCATTGCATGATCGTAATATTGCTAGCATGATGTTTCCATTAATGTACATGCCATGCTAGATCATTGTCACGGTACTCTACCGAAGGCATTTCATATAGAGTCATCATTGCTCTAAGTTTTGAGTTGTAAGTGTGATGATCATCATTGATGGAGCATTGTCCCATGTGAGGAAATAAAAGAGGCCAAAGATGCCCACCAAAAAAAAGAGGCCAAAGAGCCCATCCAAAAAAAAGAGAAAAAGAGAGAAGGGACAATGCTACCACCTTTCCACACTTGTGCATATTAAGCACCATGATCTTCATGATTGAGAGTCTCTCGTTTTGTCACCACCATATAGCTAGTGGGAAATTTTCATTTTATAACTTGGCTTGTATATTCCAATGATAGGCTTCCTCAAAATTGCCTTAGGTCTTTGTGAGCAAGCAAGTTGGATGCACACCCACTAGTTTTCTTTAAGAGCTTTCACATACTCTTAGCTCTAGTGCATCATTTGTATGGCAATCCCTACTCATTCACATTGATATCTATTGATGAGCATCTCCACAGCTCATTGATATGCCTAGTTAATGTGACCATCTTCTCCTTGTTTTTATTGCAACCTCCACTACTCTCCACACCATTTATAGTGCTAAAACCATGGCTCACGCCCATGTATTGCGTGAGAGTTGAAAAAGTTTGAGAAAGTAAAGGTGTGAAAACAATTACTTGGCCAATACCGGGATTGTGCATAATTTAAATTCGTTGTGCAATGATGATAGAGCATAGCCAGACTATATGATTTTGTAGGGATAACTTTCTTTTGGCCTTATTATTTTGAAAGTTCATGATTACATTGCTAGTTTGCTTGAAGTATTATTGTCTCCACATCAATAGCAAACTATTGTTTTGAATCTAATGGATCTGAACATTCACGTCACATAAGAGGAGTTACAAAGGACATCTATACTAGGTAGCATAAAAGCATCAAAAATTCATTCTTTATCACTTCCCTACTCGAGGACGAGCAGGAGTTAAGCTTGGGGATGCTTGATACGTCTCAAACGTATCTATAATTTTTGATGGTTTCACGCTGTTATCTTGTCAACTTTGGATGTTTTGTTTACCTTTTATATCTTTTTTCGGGACTAACTTATTAACTCAGTGGCAACTGCCAGTTCCTATTTTTTCTATGTTTTTGACTCTTTTCAGATCTGATTTTGGAACGGAGTCCAAACGGAATAATTCTTTCGCGATGATTTTTTATGGAAAATATAAAAAATACTAGAAGAAAAAGATACCGGAGGGGGTCCCGAGGGCGCCACAAGCCCTATCGCCGCGACCCCCCTAGGTCGCGCCAATCAAGCTTGTGGGCCCCTTGGGGGCCCACTTGATGCAACTCCACCGACATATGGTCCTATAAATTCACAAACCTCCAGAAAGAAACCTAGATCGGGAGTTCTGCCTCCGCAAGTTCTTGTTTCCCCGAGATCTCATCTAGAGACCCTTCCCAGTGCCCTGCCGGAGGGGACTTTGGAGTTGGATGGCTTCTTCATCAACATCATCACCCCTCCAATGAGTCGTGAGTAGTTCACTTCAGACCTACGGATCCGTAGTTAGTAGCTAGATGGCTTCTTCTCTCTCTTGGATCTTTAATACAAAGTTCTCCATGATCTTCTTGGAGATCTATCCGATGTAATCCTCTTTGGCGGTGTGTTTGTCGAGATCCGATGAATTGTGGATTTGTGATCAGATTATCTAAGATATATGTTTGAGTCTTTGCTGATTTCTAATATGCATGATTTGATATCCTTGTAAGTCTCTCCGAGTCTTGGGTTTTGTTTGGCCAACTAGATCTATGATTCTTGCAATGGGAGAACTGCTTGGTTTTGTGTTCTTACCGACCTTTCCCAGTGATAGTAGGGGCAGCAAGGCACACATCGTGTAGTTTCCATCAAGGGTAACAAGGTGGGCTTTGTCGTAGATATGAGATTGTCCATCTACATCATATCATCTTGCTTAAGGCGTTACTCTGTTCTTTTGGACTTAATACACTAGATGCATGCTGGATAGCGGTCGACGTGTGGAGTAATAGTAGTAGATGCAGAAAGTATCGGTCTACTTCTTTTGGACGTGATGCCTATAGATATAATCATTGCCATAGATGACGTCACCCACCGTCTACTTGCTTTCATGAGAGAAGCCACTTCTGTCAATTGCTCGACAGTAATTCTATCAATTGCTCGACAGTAATTCTATCGGTCTACTTCAATCAATTGCTCGACAGTAATTCGTTCACCCACCGTCTACTTGCTTACATGAGAGAAGCCATTGGTAAACACTACGGCCCCCGGGTCTATTCACACCTATCGTTTACACCTCCGCTTTTACTTTGCTTTGTTACTTTGTTGCTTTCAGTTCTCACTTGGCAAACAATCTATAAGGGATTGACAACCCCTTCATAGCGTTGGGAGCAAGCTTTTTGTGTTTGTGCACGCACTTGTGATACTCCTTCACTGGATCGATACCTTGGTTCTCAAAACTGAGGGAAATACTTACCACCGCTGTGCTACATCACCCTTTCCGCTTCGAGGGAACAGCAACGCAAGGCTCCAAGGCCACGGGGAAATCCTTTGCATATTTGCCTAGGAAGTCCCTAAAGGCGTAGCCGTAGCAGAAGGATTCCTGGTGCCGTTGCTGAGGAGTAAAGAACAATCTCCCGTCAGCACTGTTTCTGGTGCCGTTGGAAGGTCTTTTGTTGCATCAGCGATGCGGTTGCAATGATGGAGAAGTACTTGGAAATAAGGGCGAAGCAGGTGGAAAATGAGAGGAACAAGCCAAGGGTTGTGGATGAGTACTCTATCAAAAATTGCATCGATATGCTGAAAACAATGGATATCACACCCGAGGAAGAAGTCAAGGCTTTCCGAGTGTTCAAGATCCCCGAGAACCGAGAGATTTTCATGAGTGCCAGACCAGAGACTGCTCTTATGTGGCTGAGAACAGAAATGGAATAACTCACGTACTCACATGAATCCGCTAGCTTTCTCTCTTGCTTTCATTTGAAACTTCCGCTAGATATTAGTAGCCTTGAATTATTGTGCTCAAGCGGAAGCCAAGGAATTGAGCTGTTCATCGTCCCGTGTCTGAATCATATTATAAAATTTAAAGAAAGAATCATATTATATTATTAATTTCAATGTATCACCCTCCCCTGTCTGAATCGACCAAAGGGTGTCGTCGCTCATGACATGTTGTTCCATGCAAATTGGGTTTATTTGGGCTATGATTCTTGGAAGTAATGCTCTCAGCTCTGCATGTTCTAATCCAGTTACTTCATTTGATTTCTTGATCTCTTCATTGCTGTGGAAAAATAATTTGCAGGCAATGCTTCCTCGGTATTAATAGCAGGAGCAACCCATTTCAAATAAAAGGGTTTTAACTTATCCCGTGAGTTTTAGGCTGTAGGCTTGAGAACAAGATGCATGCTTACTTGTTGTGCTCATTTGTGGTGTTTATTAAATTGTTTCGTAAACAAAGCTTAGTCCAGGGTCAAGTCAAAAATTCTCGGTATTTCGTGTGAATCAAACTCTTTTGCGTAGTCACACTGTAAGACTACAACTTGTGCACATTGTGTTATGCTGTTGTGTAGTGTGCAATGGTGGGATGGAATGCCATCTCACAATGTGTGTAACACCTTCTAGCCTTATGCACGCACTTCCTAACTGTCTTCGCCACATGTGTTAAGATATCATGGCATAGGATCACGCTCTGACAGATGTTACCAGTCAATCACAGGACCATTTTCGTGGTTTCATATTTTTTTATTCTGTTTCTTTAACTTTATTTTGTGTCATGTACTCATGTGTCATCATTTACCATTCTTGAAGGCTGGTTCGCTCTTTTGTAGCAACTATGGCATGCTTTTGCTACAGATTTAGTGACCAAACATCTTTATATGTTTGCTGTTTTTCCTTCTGTATCCTTGCCAGTTTAACCTCATGTTACATCCCTGTTAAGATCAGAATAGTAAACTTGTGGCTTTGTACAAAAACTACATTTTGATTATTTCATGATGATTTATTTTGTTGTACTCTTTTGGATGGTGGTTAGAAACATAATAATGCCTTCTAAAGTGTCTTGCCTGATGATGGAAACTAATATGTAGAGATGGCACATGATATGATCTCTCTCTCTCTCTATCTATCTCTCTCTCTTTCTCTCTCTCTGTTTGTCTCTTTGTCTGTCTGTCTGTCTCTCTCTCCGTTGACAACATATCTGCCTTTGTTCATGCCCTTTTGGATGAATTTAAGGTCCTCTCGCATGCCATCAATGAATGCTAATATACACTATCTTGTAGGCTTCTTGTCCTCCTCTTTGACACTACACACACAGCAGGAATTTTTGACAAGTGTGAGTCAGTACATTTGATTATCATAGTGGATTGCCTGTTTTCACATCTTGACTATCCTTTGTTAGCAATGTTTCGTGCAGATGTTTGACGACCAAGACTTGGGTTTCTTCACCAACTTCCTAGGCATCTTCATATTCGTATTGATCATCGCGCACCACTTTGTGATGGAAGACCCGAAGTACGAGAACTGATCTCCTTTTGTTTAGCAATGAGACCGTATTATACTGAGAGCAAATAGGGAAACATGTTGGTTAATGTGGACAGAGCGCTTGACAGTTCTTTTTAAGTGCAGTTATCTGGCATTGTGACTTGAATCATGCATGTTTAATCTGTTGAACTAGTGAATGGTGGAGACTTCAAAAGATTGATTTACTCTCTGTCTATGTGTTGGTCTTTGTGTATTAACTAGCAGAGAAGAAATGGTCTTTGTGTATTAACTAGCCAGGGAACAAACCGAACAGGGTATACACACAGGGATTTTATATGGAGGGGAACTGTGGGGATTGGGTGACAGACCGGGATCACCAATTCCCTGGGAGGTTGGAAACCACATGTGGATTCTACCTGAGACAACCGAACGAAGCCTTATAGCGCTGGGTGCAAGCTCGTTTGTGTTTGCACAGGTACTCTGGACACTTGGCCTGATTCTCCTACTGGATTGATACCTTGGTTCTCAAAACTAAGGAAAATACTTACTGCTACTTTGATGCATCACCCTTTCCTCTTCAAGGGAAAAACCAATGCAAGCTCAAAAGGTAGCAGAGAGTTACAGCAGGAAAAGAGGTGTTACACCACTGCATAGAGGGGGAGAGTTGGTGTTGACGGCGGGAAGATAGTTGATATAGATCTCCGTCACGCTCCTTGCCCCGACGGCACTTCGGCTCCACTGGGAGAGAGGGGGAGAGAGCCCCCCTCCTTCTTCTTCTTCCTTAGGTTGCACCCTAGATGGGAGGAGAGTTCCCCTCTGGTCCAGGGGCTCCATGGAGGCGGAGGGGAAGGAGCCCCTCCGAGATTGGATCTCCCTCTCTGTTCTCTTGTGTTTCGCGTTCTTGTTTTCGCACCCTTCACCGTTTCTTAAATACCAGAGATCCATAACTACGATCTTGCTGATATTTTTAGGGCCTTTTTATCCATAAATTAGCACTATAGCATCCAAAGTAGAGCTCCATCGGACTTACGAGGTGGCCACTAGGCACCAACGCATGTGAGAGGGTATGGGTCACGCCCTGGTGGCTAGTGGAGGTCGTGGGCCTCCGTTTGCATTCATTCCAGCTCCCAAAAATCACATATAATCCAAAATAATTCTCAAAGAATTTTTATCAGGTTTGGACTTCGTTTGATATGAATATTGTGTGAAAAAACATGCAACAAATAGGAACTATCACTTGGCACTGGATCAATAGGTTAGTCCAATAAATCATATAAAATGTTGCCAAAAAATATGTGAAAGTTGTATAATATTGACATGGAACAATCAAACATTATAGATACGACGGAGACGTATCGGACTTTGGGGAGGAGGACGCCTTCGCAGCGAGCGCTTTCTTCCTCCTGGTTCTCTTCCCCCCCCCCCCCCTCCTCTACAGCCGGCACGGGGATCCTGCACGAACAAGGGCTTAACATGACTATGGAAGTCAAGTAAGGAGCATCAAAAGGAGGGGGTAGCTTACTCCTCCATGGGGCCCTAGCACCATCACTTCCGCATCCTGGCAGTGTTTTTGCTTCTGCTTCGGTGTGTCGTGTGACAGATCGTCGGAGGGGTTGACAGCAGTCAGCATGACGGTCTCCTTACCTCGCTCTTCCACGGGATCTCCCTCTCCAACGACTTCCCCTCCTCCTCCTCCTGCTGGGCAGCGCACGGTAGGGGTGACGTGGAACCTGCCAGCGCCTGCATCATCGTCATCGTCACCTAGCCCGAACGAGGGCGTGATGGCGGCGTCGGTGAGGGTGGTGGTAATGAGTCCCTTCTACACTCCCTGCCAGAGTTGGAGGTGGCGTGCTCCGATGAGGTGGATCCCTCGCTGTGGACTCCCCACGCACCACGGGCTCTGCCTGGATCGGCCCCCGACTATCGAACAGGGGCATCGTCCCGATGAGTGTCTCCTGGTTGGTTAGGCTGTAGAGCGGTCCCGCGGCCTGGGCGTCGCCCCCATGGCCCCGGGAAAGAGGGCTTCCCATATTGAGGTCACAAGTTCGTCCAAAAGTTCCCCTCGCGCCAGCCGTGTCTGGTCTTCGGCCCTAGTAATCTCCTACATGAGGTGTGAGCGCCTTTGTAGGGTAGCAATGTGACCAAGGAGGAACTCTCTAGTGATTACGCCAGCCGTGAGTCCGACCGCACGCAGCTCCACGAGCCTCGCCAGGACTGGCACCACGACCCAGTGGTGGAGCTTCTTTTGCTCCCAACACTCGGTCTTCATTGCCAGCTCGATGGGAACTTCCAGGAGAGGGCTGGTTTGCTGCGCGTCGACATAGAGCCAACGTGACCTGAAGTTCTCCAACTTCTTAAAGATCCACATGTCTATGAATGCCTCCCTCATCCTACCGTCGACACAGAAGGAGGCGCACCCCGGGCGCTGTTTCCCGACGGAGATCTGGAGACTATAGAAAGTCAGGAAAAGCACCACAGAGGGTGACATTCCCAGGAAGGACTCACAGACGTATGCAAAGAGTGAGAGGACAAGAACGGAGTTGGGATGGAGGTGGAGCACGCGGATGTTGTAGTTCTCCAGAATGGCAAGGAGGAAGTCACAGAAAGGCAGCGCCAGGCCGGGGAGGAGCGATTGGAAGAAGACGGGGGTCGTCGCGGCCTTGAGATCACCTCGCGTGTGTGAGCAGGCCAGATATCAGTGTGACCCCCACATTGTGCTTGGAGGCCACAAGAAGGCACACCCTCGCCAGCCCCTTTTCCCTGGTGATGGCGGAGGGCATCAACGTCGGGCCAAGCTGCTCCGGCGGGGCCTCCTTCTCGAAGGAGGACCCAATCACCGCGAATTTATGAAACATCCATTTTGCATCATGAATCTTCATTGATATTTGTCTTATTATTGTCCAATATTCCCTATTATTGTCTAATTCTTGTGACTTTTCTCTATGAATATGCAAGGTACATCACGAAGAGGGAAATATCTGAAAACTAGAATTCAGGATCGAGAAACCGAGAAAAGTCAAAAATATCAAGTTGCTGCAAATGACGTGAAACTTCACGGAATTTTTTTCTGAAATATATAAAAATTATTGGGCTAAAAATACATCGGATAGGGGTAGCCACCTGGACACAAACCAATACGGCGCCCCCCTCTCAGGTCGCGCCCTGATGGCTTGTGGGGCTCCTGTTGGCCCTTTGCCCCTTCTCTTCTCCTATATGGTGTGTTTTACCCTAGAAAAACTCAAGACACAAATTTTGGGATGAGGCACCGCCATCTTGATGCAGAAATCTGGGCAGAGGCCTTTTTGCTCCCCGACAGAGCGATTCTGACGGAAGAATTCCTCTCCGGGGCGGGGAAATCGAAGCCATCGTCATCACCAACGCTTCCTCCTTCATGGGAGGAGCAATCTTCATCAAAGTCTTCACCAGCACCATCTCATATCCAACCCTAGTTCATCTCGTGTATTCAATCTTTGTCTCAAAACCTCAGATTGGTACCTATGGGTCGCCAGTTGTGTTAATTACATCTTGTAGTTGATGCTAGTTGGATTACTTGGTGGAATACATAATGTTCAAATCCTTAATCTTATTTCTTACAACTCTGATGTTGAACATGTTGATGAGGTGTGAGTAGTTACAATTGTTCCTGGGGATATGGGAGAAGTTTGGTTATAAGTAATCATATGAAGTTGGTATTATTTTGAGATGATATGTATGTTGTTACTTACTTGAGTGGTGTCATGTGAACATTGAATACATGACTCTTCACCATGTCATGGGCCTAAGGGAAGTCATTATGGAGTAACAAGTAGATGATGGGTTGCGAGAGTGACAGAAGCTTAAACCCCAGTTTATGCGTTGCTTCATAACGGGCTGATTTGGTGATCCACATGTTTCATGTTATGGTTAGGTTTATCTTAATTCTACTTTCATAGTTGCAGATAGTTACGCGATGGGTTAATCATAAGTAGTTTCATAGTTCAAGTAAGAACATCACCTTAGCACCGGTCCAACCACATATCTAATTATCAAAGTAGTGAACGTGAATCAACTCAATATGATGACATGACTAGACAGAAATTCCCATGTGTCGTCAGCAGCACTTGCTTTATATAAGAGTACTTTCAAGCCTGCCCTTTTCTATAAAAATGATTGGGCTATCTTGTTGCATCTTTGCTACTATTGTTACTTGTCACTTGTTATGAATTATCTTGCTACAAACTATCTATCACTTTTACTTACAACACTTGTAGAGAATACTCCTTATCATTTCCTTCTCCTCCTCATTGGGTTTGACATTCTTACTTATTGAAAGGGCTACGATTGATCCCCCATACTTGTGTGTCATCACTTTCTTCTCAGGGCCATGGTGGCGGAACGTGAGAGGGAAACCTAGGAGGATGGGTCAAGAGGTCGCTCTCGCGTGAGTGGAGAATAAGATGGGGATGACAGAGCAATGAAGTGACTGCACCACGTGAGGGGCAGGCTTTATCACCGGGGCGATGGCCTCGAGACATCACGGAGAAGTGGAGATATTCCGCCTAGAGGCCCCCCACGCACCCTCTCTATGCCCGATAGATCAATAGGTCACGCGTCGTTTCACCCCGGCGGGCGCACTCACTGCGTGACTGGGGGCTACTGTCGGCCTAGTGGGACCAGGGGTACCTCGGCCCATTTGTCGATCGTGCCACGAGGCGACATTGGGCGGGCCCAGGGAGGTTGATCCCCCTCTTGCCTCTCCTAGGGATTTGCCTCGTGAGGGGAGGGCCCTCGCGAGGTCCAGTCCTACCGGGGCATCTTGGCAGGCGCACGCGCCCCATGAGGCCCCACTCATGTGGTAGTCTTGCGAGGTGGTTTGCATGAGGCCAGCCACAGGGTGCGTCATCTCCTTGGAGGTGGTTCCCCCAGTGTCACATCAAGGACATAGGGGGAGGAGCAGGACAGTTCCCATTCTTGTGATAAGGGAGGTGGTGGAGCCTGCCTCCCTAAAAGCGGGTCCCAAAGTGTGTTGTTGTGTTGATACAAGATAAGGAAGGATCAACGCAGCTGGATGAAGATCATCCCCGAGCCCACGAATATGTAACAAAGGCCACTTTAGTAGGCGAACACCGCCTTTAGTCAGGATAAGACTGAATTCGTGTCCCCCTTTGAATTTCCAACCTATGTCTACCTGTTTATGCGAATATTTTCGGGGGCGAGGACCAAGGCACTACAGGAGGAGTGGGACGACATCTTTGTAAGGGGTCGAGCCATTCTCTCCAAAAAAACTTGTGTACCTTGAGCATATCTCCTCGACATATATCAATCCAATACAAGGCACGAGTAGGGTATTACAACAGTAATTGGCCCGGACCTGGGTAGTTCGCGTGTCTCCGTCGTGTCCGGCAAGCAATAGCGAGTTCATAGTCGATCATCATGTGTTCACGTCGAGTCGTAGGAAGCCAAGCCAAGTCCCACAATGTTCGAACATGTTTCTTACGGAAGTTCTTGCACTAGATTCCAAACTCTGACAGGTCAGGTTTGGGCATTGCCCATGGACTTGAAAGCGCATCCTAACCCTGTCCGTTCGGGTCTGGTATCCATGGATAAAATTCTCATCCTTAGCTGGAAATGTGAGGAGGATCCCCAAGGAAGGAAATGATAAGACTGGAAAAAGCTTCAAGCTTCAAGACTATACATTTTATATTTATGTGATAAATCACAATTTGAGTCCATAGGAAAGACAATACTATTAAAAGAGGATGAAGTATCTATGATGACCCAGTTGCTCAAAGTTCTTAGAGATTAGCCAGCAAAAGCCTCAATAATTCTGCCACAAAATATTCTTCCAAACCCTAAAGTCAAATTCGGTGCCGCCAACTTTTCACAATCGGCCCTACCGAGTTTTCCTTAGACAGATCCCAAAGACAAACTCTAGCAAATCGGTGCAACCAAGTTTTGCTTCGGTACAACTGAAAAGTAGTGACCAACCTAATGACGTCTATTTGCTAAATCAGAATTTCTGAGTTATACAAATATGTGTCACCGAAGTAAGGAACTACTCAAGTCCAACCGAATTGGACTCACCAATATGTTGTATATCGGTCTCACCGAAAACCCTAAAGTTAGAGCATCATGTACTAGTAAGTGCAATCGAGTTTTTACTTCAGTTCCACCGTGTTGGGCAATAATGTTTTAACGGTTGGATTTTTGGAGACTGCTATATATACCCCTCCATCTCCCTCTCATTCATAGAGAGAGCACTTTTAACAAGCAAACACTTCCACCATTCATTTTCTGAGAGAGAACCAATTACTCATGTGTTGAGATCAAGATCTTCCACTCCAACCATATGAATCTTGATTTGTAGCCTCCCCAAGTTGCTTTACATCCAATTAATCTCTTCTACCAAGAAAAATTCTGTGAGAGAGTGATTGAGTGTTGAGGAGACTATGTTTTGAAGAACAAGACCAAGAAGTTTATCATCCATACTACACTTATTACCTTTTGGAGAGTGGTGTCTCCTTAATTGGTTAGGTGTCACTTGGAAGCCTCCAATTCGTGTGGAGTTGAACAAGGAATTTTGTATGGGAAAGGAGATCGCCTACTTCGTGAAGATCAACCCCTAGTGAGGCTAGTCCTCTATGAACGTAAGCCGTGGTGGGATAGACGAGGTTGCTACTTCGTGTTCCCTTCGTGGGTGGAGCCCTCTGTGGCCTCGCGTAACCGTTACCCTCCGTGGGTTGAAGTCTCCATCAACGTGTACGTCTGATAGCACCACTTATAGGAACCACATAAAAAATCTTTCAGTCACTATTGCGTTTGAACTTCATATATCTACTCCTTACTTACACGTGCATGTCTTTACTTTCCACTTCTATACTCATATATTTGCACGTGTAGGGTGTGCTAGACTTGATAGAATTACTAAAACTCGCCAACTAATAAAATTAGAAAATATTAGGTTTTTATTTAGTCAAGTAGTCGATTCACCCCCCCCCCCCCCCTCTAAACGCCTCTTCTCGATCCGACATATGCACCGGACCACGCAGTTCTTAAGAAGCCCAAGCAGAAACTCAGACAAGCCGAAGGAGCTAGAGAAGGTTATGCGAGGCCCAATCTCTCGTGATAGTGAGGCAAAAAAAAATGAACTTAGCTCATTGATTCACAAATTATAGGAACAACAGGAAATAAAGTGGAATCAACGATCCCGCATGAATTGGCTTCAGAATGGAGACAAAAATACTGCATATTTCCTTAATTTCGCATCTTCTCGGAGAAGGAGAAATTTTATCAAGAAATGAAGAACCAGAATGAAGATATTGTTGAAGGTACGTCAAATTTAAATACAATGATTGAGAACTATTTCACTAACCTTATCTCCTGTGTGATTGATGACACAGACTCACAATTTCTTGAGAAAATTAAGCCAAATGTTTCTGGTGATAAGAATGCAAGGTTGATCGCCCCTTTCTCAGTCAAAGATGTCAGACAGGCTATCTTTAGTATCGGTAATTTAAAAGCCCCTTGGCCGGACGGAGTCCATGCAATTTTTATAAGTTCTCGCATCTAGTGGGTGATGATATTACTAATGTTGTTTCTCAAGCAATTAATGATAAGGTAATTTCTAATGGGTGGAATGAAACTATGCTATTTTTATTCCTAAGGTTCATATTCCAAAGGAGTTTTCTCAGCGTAGACCCATATCTTTGTGCAATGTGGTCTACGAAATTATTTCAAAAATGTTGGCTGCAAGACTCAAAGTGATCCTTCTAGAAATTATATCTCCAAAGCAAATTGCTTTTGTCCCTGAAAGACTCATTACTAACAATCTCTTGGTTGTGTATGAGTGTATTCATAAAATTAAAAATAGGAGGAAAGACAAGCTGGCCTTTGTGCTGTTAAATTGAATATGCATAAGACATATACGACCGAGTAGAATGAAATTTCCTAAAGAATATGATGATCAGGATTGGTTTCCCACTCAATGGGTGGATACGGTCATGCCTTGTGTTACTTCTTTGATATATACTCCGTTAGCTATAACTCTGAATTGTCATAAGGTTTTATTTCCACTAGAGGTACTCAACATGAAAACACCTGATACGTCTCTAACGTATTTATAGTTTTTAATGATTTTATATTACTATTTTATTGACGAGATGCCTCATGGATCTCTCGTCGGGGCTTTTGCTCCATGGCCACGGATGTCACTTGCACGCTATCACTCACGATGCATTTTTTCCAGCCATAACTTTTTCAGCCTTGGGAGTATGTTGCATGCAAGACTTCATTACTCCCTCTGCCTCACAACAGTTGACTCGGATTTTTTCTAGATTCGGATATATCTAAACACGTTTTTGTTGTACATACTTCCGTATGTGGAAAAAAATAAGTTAATTTTTTAGACCGAAGGAATAGGTCTCATTTTGTGTTGAGAGGGATGCAATCAGATATCCGGGTATTTATGTCACTTGAGTTGTTTTATACACCACTTGCACACGGGGAGGTGAAGGGTCTCATGGACGCGTAGCTTTGTGTAGGCTAGCGCGACTCCGACATGGGTCGGGTGGGGTGATTTATAATATTCTGCTTTTTTGTGTCAAGTAGCGAGTTTCTATCAACATCTAACCGATCATAAAAATATAAAATATGATTTATCCTAATTTTGCTAGTCTTTTTAAATCAAGAAAAATGTAAAGGACAAAAAATTGAATGATACATAGGGCAATCATGTTATTCAGAAAATGTTTGGTATTTTCATCGGTGCGAACATCAAATTAAATTAAGTATTAGGATTATACACACTATGGGTTAGATGAATCCAATTGATTAGTAATATATCAGCTAAATACAGAAAGACGACCAATATTAATTTCTATATCAATTAAATCATCAGGAATCGTTACAGCTAATCAACAGAAATCATGTACTCCCTCCGTCCACGTGTATAGGGCATGCTCGTAGTTCTAGGTCGTTAATTTCACTACTTAAATATCCATTATATGTAATAGATAATATACCATTAGATCCATGCGGTGATGCAGTTTCTGCATATGTAATTTTTATCGCATATAATATATGATGGGGTTATAGTCCCAGGGTAGGGTTATAGGCCTGCCCTATAGGTCCTACCCAAGGACTACCCTTCATAAAGGACAAGGCCCTTAGACAGTTTCGACAGAATTAAGGACTCCCAAATCATCCAGTCGGTGACGACTTCCCCATCATCCAGTCGGCGACGAGCATTCGGACCGTATTAAACGTACCGACTGAATTCCACTCTGTACATCGTAACCTCCCTGGAGGGCAACGATCATACGTTTTCATACATCATTATTAGCATTTAAGGCATACGTTACCTGTAATGTAGGCATTTACTCGCCACTATTCCACCCTTGTCCACGGGGCCGTTGTGAAGGGCAGCGCACTCTATATAAGCCGCCCTTCCCCACTGGTGCAAGGGTTGGCATTTACTGTAACCTATATTCCACTCGACACTAAGCTCCCAAGAGCACTGAGACGTAGGGCTTTTACCTCCACCGTAGAGGGGGCTGAACTCATACAACCTCGCCGTAGCTAAGGCTCTCCCCATCCTGTTGTACCCTACACATCTACTGTCAGACTTATACCCACGACAGTTGGCGCCCACCGTGGGGCACGCGCCTAAGTGACTTCCGGCGAGTTTGCAACTTCATCTTTTCATCATGTCGTCCGACGGAGATTTGTGCATGGGTCGTGAGATCCTCTTCGGCGCACTCTCCTTCGTCATCGACGATTCGGCATGGCTTCGGGATGCGCCTCTCGACGTCGAGGCGCTCCCCAGTCGCGGGGCTACGAACTTCCGTGCCGGTGCCCGCGGCGTCCTTCTTCTCCAGCAAACGGCTCCTGTGTCGATCTTCGCCCCCGTCACGCGCCGCAACAAGCGGTCTCGCCGTCCGCGGCTCCAGCGTTGGGTGCGACACGCCCAGGCGCGCCAGAACGCGTCCTCTCAAGTGGCGGTCCTCGAGTCGGTTGTGGTCGCGCAGCCGTCCCAATGCTTGGACTCAGTTCCGACTGAGTTGCCTTCCGAGTACTTGGGTCGCGGGCCTACAACTGAAGTTCTCATGGCCAATTCCCATGAAAGTCCCCACCGGACTGGTCGGAACGAGCACGAGGTCGGCGAGTCATCCGGCGCTCGCCATCAACCCCATCGTTCTGCCAGTCGACGCACTCGTCAGAGCAACGTGGAGGTGTTCCGCACACCTGTCCTCAACCTGGCTGCCGCTGCTAAGATAGCCGATTCCCTCCAACCGACTGATTTAGAGGCTGGTAGAGGGATCGAGCAGATCCGTGCCCCGTTGCACACGGCGCAGCAGCAGAATTCGGCGGTCTCCCAGTCGCACAACGGGATCCACAACAGTTATGTTCACGCGACCACGCATCGGTCGGTTTTCAACCCCGATTCTCATCAGCGACGCTGAGGAGGCAGCCGTTCCATGAATCTCGAAGATCGTCGCCGTTCACGCACCCCTCCGCGGGGTGGGCCTTACGAGCCCCGACATCATGATGATCGGCGTCCAGTCGGTGACACGTATGATCCAAGGCCCGACGCAAGAGGGTACATCGCCCAGAGGAAGGCCGACAGGAGTCGAGCCCACCGTGATGGTCACGATAGAGACCGTCCGAGTGGAAGCAGGACCATCGTCTCTGGCCCCGAGTGCTTCGGTCGGGCCATCCGTTCAGCTGACATCCCTCCCAACTTCCGACTGGCGACGGGGATCAGCAACTTTACAGGAGAATCCAAGCCAGAAACGTGGCTGGACGACTACCGAGTGGCGGTCCAGATCGGTGGCGGAGATGACCAGGTCGCCATGAAACATCTCCCCATGATGCTCGACGGCTCGGCACGAGCGTGGCTGAACCAGTTGGCCCCATCAAGCATCTACAGCTGGGCAGATCTGGCCCGAGTCTTCATCGGGACCTTCGAGGGCACGTGCAAACGCACTGCTGGTCTCGTGGAGCTCCAACACTGTGTCCAGAAGCAGAATGAGCCCCTACGCGATTTCATCCAGCGTTGGACGACCCTCTACCACACGGTGGAGAACGTCACAGATCACCAAGCAGTCTGCGCCTTCAAGGCAGGCGTGCGGTATAGAGATATGTACCTGAAGTTCGGTCGGAAACGCGACATCTCCATGAGCAAGATGATGGAGATAGCCGCACGCTATGCAAATGGCGAAGAAGAGGACCGCATACATAGTGGCAAGCATAAGGCAGTCGCCGATGGAGATGGGAACAGCAATCGGAAGCAGAAGGAGAAAGCTCTGTCCACTCCGCAGGCAGAGGCAGCAACCGTTACCAATGCCAAGTTCAAGGGCAAGGGGAAAGCTCAGTACACCCCCAAGAAGAAGCAGTTCGGAAACTCCATCCTGGATCAGCCATGTCCAATCCACACGAAGATGGACGAAGAAGGCAATGCCATATTCCCGAAGCACACCACTCGGCAACGTCGCCTCCTGATCCAAGGGTTCGGCGAAGGGCAGCCGAGTGAAAAGGACAATGAGCAAGATGATGAGGACAAGGAGGATCCATCCCCCAAGTCCATGCAACATTGATGATTTTTGCTGACGTAGAAAGCAAGAGTCGACTGAAGCTGGTGAACAGGGAGGTGAACATGGCAACCCCAACCAACCCCACGTTCCTCAAATGGTCTCAGACTGCGATCACCTTCGATCAGTCGGACCATCCAGCACATGTGCCCACCCCAGGGAGACAGGCTCTGGTCGTCGACCCGGTGGTGGAAGGAGTCCGACTGCGCAAAGTCCTCATGGACGGCGGCAGCGGCTTGAACATCATGTACGCCGACACTCTCAAGGGGATGGGCATTCCGATGTCCAAACTTAGCGAGAGCAGCATGCAGTTCCACGGAGTCGTCCCAGGACGAAAGGCCAAGTCACTCGGCCAGATCGCGTTGGACGTCGTTTTCGGCTCCAACAAGAACTTCCGCAAGGAAAAGCTGACATTCGAGGTGGTGGACTTCCAGAGTGCTTACCATGCGATTCTGGGCCGTCCGGCGTATGCGCGTTTCATGGGCCGTCCATGTTACATGTATCTGAAGCTGAAGATGTCGGGTCCCAAAGGTGTGATCACGGTCACGGGCAATCGGCAGCGGGCCGAGGAGTATCTGCAGCAGGGGTCGAGGATCGCCGATCAGCAGATGGCTATCCTCAAGCTGGACGAGTACAAGAAGACAGCCGACCCCGTTGACTTGATGCGTTCGAAGAAGCCAGCTTCGGAGTCCACATTCCAGTTGGCGGGAGACACGAAGAAGGTCAACATCTACCCGACGGACGACACTGCTGCCCCGACGAACATCTTTACCACCCTTGATCCAAAATAGGAAGCCGAGCTCATCCAATTCCTCCGTGAGAACTGGGACATTTTCGCATGGAAGCCCGCTGACATGCCAGGTGTACCCAGGGAGTTGGCTGAGCACCGACTGCATGTGGATCCTGCCGCTTGGCCCGTCCGAGAACGCTTGCGTCGGTCCGCCACGCACGAAAGGAAGGCAATCGGAGAGGAGGTGGCTAAACTTTTGGCAGCCAACCTCATTCGCGAGGTACACCACTCCGAGTGGCTCGCCAATGTTGTCATGGTGCCCAAGAAGGACAAGTCTCTCCGAATGTGCATCGACTTCAAGCATCTCAATAAGGTCTGCCCGAAAGACCATTTCCCGCTCCCCCGCATTGATCAAATTGTTGATTCGACTGCGGGTTGCGAGCGTTTGTCATTCCTTGATGCCTACTCGGGCTATCATCAGATCCGTCTGTATGGTCCCGATGAATTAAAAACAGCCTTCATCACCCCATTCGCGTGCTTCTGCTACATCACTATGCCATTTGGTTTGAAGAATGTAGGAGCAACTTTTATGCGCATGATCCAAAAATGTCTCCTTGACCAGATCGGTCGAAATGTGGAGGCATATATGGATGATATCGTAGTCAAGTCACGCAAAGGTTTTGACCTGCTCACTGACTTGGCAGAAACATTCACCAACCTTCGTAGGTACGATATCAAGATCAACCCTGCCAAGTGTTCATTCGGTGTTCCCATCGGAAAGTTACTCGGTTTCTTCGTTTCCGAACGAGGGATCGATGTCAACCCCGAAAAGATCAGGACCATCGTCCGAATGGAGCGGCCGGTCAGAATACATGATGTTCAAAGGCTCACAGGTTGCCTAGCGGCTTTGAGCAGGTTTATCACTCGACTCGACGAGAAGGCGTTACCTCTGTACCAACTCATGAAGAAATCAGATACTTTCGAGTGGACAGACGAAGCCCAAATTGCATTCGACGACCTCAAAGCCCTACTTTCCACCCAGCCGGTTCTTACTGCCCCGCTCAGTAAAGAACCCCTTCTTCTGTACATCGCGGCTACAAATCAAGTCGTCGGCACTGTTCTCACAGTCGAACGCGAAGAAGAAGGCAAAGCGTACAAGGTTCAGCGGCCAGTATATTATGTCTCCGAAGTCCTGACTCCTTCCAAGCAGAGGTATCCCTATTATCAGAAGCTTATTTATGGGATCTACATGACTGCAAAGAAGGTGGCTCATTATTTCCAAGACCACTCGGTGTCTGTCATTTATGATGCTCCGTTGTCGGAAATCCTCCACAATCGGGACGCATCAGGCCGAGTGGCGAAGTGGGCAATGGAGATGTTATACTGCGACATCAAGTTCGAAGCCAAGAAGGCTATAACATCTCAAGCTCTGGCTGACTTCATAGCAGAATGGGTAGAACAACAACAACCGACTCACATCTACTCGGCTCATTGGACCATGTTCTTCGATGGGTCCAAGATGTTGAATGGCTCCGGCGCTGGCGTAGTGATCATATCGCCAAAAGGTGATAAATTTAAGTATGTGTTGCAGATACATTTCGATTATTCCAACAATGAGGCAGAGTACGAAGCTCTCCTTTATGGATTGCGCATGGCCATCACACTCGGCGTCCGTCGCCTGATGGTCTATGGCGATTCAGATTTGATGGTTAATCAAGTGATGAAGGAGTGGGATGTAAGGAACCCCACCATGACTACATACTGCAACGCAGTAAGGAAGCTCGAGAAGAAGTTTGAAGGTCTGGAACTTCACCATTTTCCGCGACTGAAAAACCAAGCACCTGATGAATTGGTGAAACTTGGATCCACTCGGAGACCAGTCCCGAGTGATGTCTGCCTCGAGCACCTACATCTTCCCTCAGTAAAAGAGGATCCTTTCACAGAGGAACTGGTACAACCGAAGAGCTCAATAGATCCGACTGAAGTCGAGGTCCCTGTAGTGGTTGATTTGATCATGGAGATTCTTGCTCTCATCCCCAATTGGACTGTGCCGTTCATTGCGTACATCCTGAGACAAGAATTACCAGAAGACGAAGTCCAAGCTAGGCAGATCGTCCGTAGGTCGAAGTCCTTCACCGTCATTGATGGCCAGTTGTACAAGGAAAGTGTTTCAGGCGTCCTTCAGTGGTGCATCTCCCCTGAGGAGGGACAGTTAATCCTGGAAGAAATTCATTCGGGAACTTGCGGCCATCATGCCTCCTCAAGAGCAATCGTCGCCAAAGCATTCAGAGCTGGCTTCTTCTAGTTGCACGCGAATGAAATGGCAAAAGATATGGTCGACCGATGCGAAGGCTGTCAGTTCTATTTGAACAAGTCCCACAAGCCAACATCTGCGCTGAAGACAATCCCTCTTGTTTGGCTGTTCGCAGTGTGGGGATTAGATACAGTCAGACCATTCAGAATAGGCCAAGGGGGATTCACTCATCTGTTGATAGCAGTCGACAAGTTCACCAAGTGGATTGAAGCCAAGCCCATCAAGAAGCTCGACACCCTTACGGCCATCAAGTTTGTCAGGGACATCATCGCCAGATTCGGGATTCCACACAACATAATCACCGACAATGGCACAAACTTTGACTCTGACAGATTCAAAGGTTTTTGCACGGGCCAAGGTATCCGAGTGGATTTTGCATCTGTGGTGCACCCCAAACAAAAGGGAAAGCAGAGTGGGCGAATGGACTTATTCTTCAAGGGTTGAAGCCTCGACTCTTGCGAGAAGTTGGACATGCCGCCGACACATGGGTCACCGAACTGCCTTCAGTGTTGTGGGGCCTCCGCACAACCAATAATAGATCTACAGGGCGATCCCCGTTCTTCCTCGTTTATGGAGTAGAGGCGGTCCTTCCGAGTGACTTGCTTCACAACTCCCCACGAGTCGAACTCTTCTCCGAAGCTGAAGCAGAACAAGCCAGGCAAGACGGAGTGGATCTTCTAGAAGAAGAGCGCGAGATGGCACTGACTCGCTCAACAATTTATCAACAAGATCTGCGGCGTTTTCACGCGCGGCACGTCAGGAGTCGCACATTCCAAGCAGGCGACCTGGTGCTCCGAGTGGATCAACAGAGACCCCACAAGTTGGCTCCCGCCTGGGAAGGACCCTTCATCATCTCTAAGGTGCTGAACAACGGACCATATTGACTCTACAACCTCGACAGGGAAACAGACGAGCCGCGAGCATGGAACGAAGATCTCCTGAAGCGCTTCTACACGTGACCGCCGACGGAGGCAATGTAACGAACAAGTATCATTGAAGTAACACAAAGAAGATTGATCTCTTGCACGTTCAAAGTTGTTCCACGTTTGCAGACTCCAGTCTAAAAAGTTCATTCCGAGTGCATACTAAAAGTCGCACTCGGGGACTTAGCTGCGACCCAGAGTCGCCTAAGTAAAAACTCTCTCTCCGAGTGTGCACTAAAAGTCGCACTCGGGGACTTAGCTGCGACCCGGAGTCGCCTAAGTAAAAAAACTCGCTCCGAGTGCACACTACAAGCCGCACTCGGGGACTTAACTGCGACCCAGAATCGCCTAAGTACAAACTCTCTCCGAGTGTGCACTAAAAGTCGCACTCGGGGACTTAGCTGCGACCCAGATTCGCCTAAGTAAAAAACTTGCTCCGAGTGCGCACTAAAAGCCGCACTCGGGGACTTAGCTGCGACCCAGAATCGCCTAAGTACAAACTCTCTCCGAGTGTGCACTAAAATCCGCACTCGGGGGCTTAGCTGCGACCCAGAGTCGCCTAAGTAAAAAACTCACTCCGTTTGCGCACTAAAAGCCGCACTCGGGGACTTAGCTGCGATCCAGAATCGCCTAAGTACAAACTCGCTCCGAGTGTGCACTAAAAGCCGCACTCGGGGACTTAGCTGCGACCCAGAATCGCCTAAGTACAAACTCGCTCCGAGTGCCCACTAAAAGCCGCACTAGGGGACTTAGCTGCGACCCAGAGTCGCCTAAGTAAAAAACTCGCTCCGAGTGCGCTCTAAAAGCCGCACTCGGGGACTTAGCTGCGATCCAGAATCGCCTAAGTACAAACTCGCTCCGAGTGCGCACTAAAAGCCGCACTCGGGGACTTAGCTGCGACCCAGAATCGCCTAAGTACAAACTCGATCCGAGTGTGCACTAAAAGCCGCACTCGGGGACTTAGCTGCAACCCAGAATCGCCTAAGTACAAACTCGCTCCGAGTGCGCACTAAAAGCCGCACTCGGGGACTTAGCTGCGACCCAGAATCGCCTAAGTGCAAACTCGCTCCGAGTGCGCACTAAAAGCCGCACTCGGGGACTTAGTTGCGATCCAGAATCGCCTAAGTAAAAACCTTCCTTCGAGTATATCCTGGAGATCCACTCGACGGCTTAGCAGATCCTCATTCAGGCTCATGTGGATGTGAAGACAACTAACAACTACATGAGTAGCAACTCGCTCCGAGTGCGAGCTTACATTCGCGCTCGGGGACTTAGCTGCGATCCAGAATCGTCTAAGTAAAAAAGCTTCCTTCGAGTGTATCCTAGAGATCCACTCGGAGGCTTAGCAGACCCTCATTGAGGCTCATGTGGATGTGAAGACAACTGACAACTACATGATCCGCATGTTTGCCATTGGCTTCACCAAGAAACGCAAAACAAAAACCACGAGCCAAAATCGTGTAAAAAAAAATTTGGCGAAAGAAGAGCAAAATATTCGATTCGAATTCAAAGTTGGATCTACGATAGTCGGCTCGGTGTGGATCAAGTTTATCCACACCGAACCACGAAAGTGACGGCCAACAGCAGTGGCCAAAGTTTGATACAGATACCACTCGGCATACCGAGGTAAAGTTCCTCAAGCGTCACGAGGACTGGCACCGGGACTGGCAGGCTCCACAAAGGTGTCAAGGTAGATCCCGTATGCGATGTGAGTGGCTGTCTCGAGGAAGGTCTCCATGGAATCTTCGAATCGAAGCTTCTTGGTGTTGGCCACCTGCAACGCCTTCAGCTTTTCTTCGCGAGCTTCCTTGCAGTGCACTCGGACCAGCGATAGCGCCACGTCCGCACCACAACGAGCGGCAGACTTCTTCCATGCCTGCACTCTGTTCGGGACGTCCTCCAGCTGAGTCATCAACCCTTCTATTTCCCGCCGGGAATCATCTTTGGGCCACAGCTCCTTGTCGATCCAGCCAATGACTTCTCTCAGGCGGCCAATGAAAGGTCCCACTCTGCCAAGGCGAATATGCGCTCGGAGCAAGTCCCGATTGGCTTCGTCGCCGAGTAGAACATTTGGAATAACCGACCGCTCAATGTCACCTGCTTCAGCCTCAGCGTCCAGACAAAAATCTGCAAAGAAAAGACGAGCAGAAAGTAAGCGCAGAATGAACTACAAAGTCAAGAAGCACTCGGCAAAAAGCTTACCACCGAGCAGTGCAATCATCTTCCTTGCCCAGTCGCTGACGTACTTCTCCTGCGAAATGCACCGACTATTCATCAACTTCATCTGACCCATCAGTTCAGTTCTTTGCTTATCCGTTTTCTCAATTACAGCCACCAATGCCTTGTTGGTCTCCCGGGACTCCTCCAAAGACTTCTCTCGTTCAGCAAGAGCCCCCTTCACACCAGCCAAGTCTTTCACAGCCGCCTCCAATTCCGCAGAAAGCTGAATATTTTCAACCTTCAGAGCATTTTACGCGGATCCCATTTCGCAAGTCTTCTGCCAAATCAGCGCAAAGGGAAGATCAGACACATTCAACAAGGAAAACAAACAAAGCTCAAAGTTCTTCAGACCCCTGCCGATGCAAGCAATCGACAGCGGTCTCGGGGACTACACCCAGTGGGTTCACTAAGAGCAACCCCACTGGCATGAAGCTCGAGCAGGCCGGCCCTATTGAGCTACATGACAAACAGACAAGCCTATGAGACTACTATTACCCGACCTGAGTAACACTACTCTCGGGGACTACACCCAGTGGGTGCACTTCGAGTGCCCCCACTGGTACCATTCGGGCAGATCAACTCTGGTCTGATCAGGTCACGGAAAATACATATGAAGACAACTGTCGGTGCAAGCACTCGACAGAAGTCTCGGGGACTACACCCACTGGGTTCACGCGGAGTGAACCCACTGCAAAATAATCCTACTGTATTCGAGTATATCACTTAAACCCCCAGTGGGTTACAAGAGGAAAGTAAACACTTACTAGCGCACGTACTCGGATATCATCCCGGAGTTCCAAGCTTCTCTTGTACAAAGACGCGATGGAGTCGTACGCTCCCTTGGCATCACCCACCATCAACTCCACCTGCACCATGGCCTCCTTGGCGGCTCCCACTTGGTCTTCCGGGAGGTGTCGGGCGTCGTACTGGACGGTCGACGGACCCGGCACGACGAAAGACTCCTTGGGCATCCCAAGTCCCACTCTAGTCGGTTCCGCCGCGAGGGGCACCGCCTCAGTCGACGGCATTGTCTCGGTCGGCGGCGCGTCCGTGGTGGGAGCACCAGCAGATGGAACAACCTCAAGGACAGGCGCCAAAGTTGGCCCTGACCCCTTTTGGTCGTCCTCCTCCAAATGAATCACCTCCGAAGGAAGCCCGACTGAACAACATGAGATTACAGAAAAAGGGCAAGATTAAAGACAGCACTTGCGAAACAATAATGCAAACTCTCGGAGTCATCACAACATACCTTGGTGGGATGTGGCAGGGTTATCCATATCCATGGGATCATCGTCCTGGCGCGGCAGAGAGGTGGCGGAGGTAGCAGCTCTGTCGAGTAAAATCCTCTCGACCGATAAGCATGAGTTCAATCAAATACTGAAAGAAGATGGGAGAACAAGACACTTACGCTGAGGCAACGGGAACAACGATCCTCATCCGAGGCAAAGCTTTCCGAGGCTTGGACCCACTCGGTTTGGCCACCTTGGACGGTTGGTCCGTGGGCTCGGCAGCAGCGTCCCTGGTCCTCTTCACGCCCCGAGCACTCGGAGCCACGGGAGGAGCTGGCGGGGCACTCGGGGCCGCTCGAGGAGCCGACGGAGTCGCGGCTTCGTGACGGCATTTAGTTCGAGGCTCTGATGGTGGAGGTGGCGAGCTCTGCTCCCCAACCTCCCCCTCGTCCTCTTCGGTCTCCTCCTCCGTCTCCCCACTGTCGGAGACGTACTCGGCGCTGTCCATGCTGCCCTCCTGGTTGCCCTCCTCTTCCTCAGCCGGATTCCGTTCGAGACGGGAGAATGCCAGTTGGTCCACTCCTGCACAAAATACATTCGACAACGTTAGACGTCAGGCGGTGGTACAAGAAAAAGTGATAAATCTAAGAAGATTGAAAGCACTCCACAAGATGTGCTCACCTCATTCGGAGAAGGATTGTTGGCGCGGAAGGGCTTCAGCCGCCGGGCTCCTCTGGGGTTATCGCACGCGTCTGTGATGCCGCGGACCCACGCCGTCACAACCTCCCCGGTCACGCATTCTGGATGAGTCCGACTGGAGTCTTCAGGCCCCACGTAGTGCCACATGGCGTGGTGCTGGGCTTGCAGCGGCTGGATGCGCCGACCCAGAAAAGTCTCCAGCAAATCCGTGCCGGTGACCCCCTTGCGGACGACAGCAATCAGTGCGTCGACTAGAGGTTGGATCTGGATCTTTTCCACCTTTGTGAGCGCAAGTTGCCTGGGAGGGGCCGGACGGTCTAGGCTAACGGGTGGCAACCCAGTCGTGGCATTCGGACAAGCTATGTCCTGGCAGTAGAACCAGGTCGACTGCCAGTTCCTAACTGACTCGGACAACTAGAAAGAGGGGTAGCTACTCTTCGTTTTCTTCTGAAAGCCTAAGCCCCCGCAGAGCTGGAGGAGATGGGTTTTATCGTCCGACTGGCTAAGCTATTTGACAGTCTGGGACCTAGCGGAGAAGATGTACTTAAAGAGCCCCCAATGGGGGGGACATCCGGTAAAGCACTCACAAAGGGTGACTAATGCGGCGAGATGGGCTATCGCGTTTGGAGAAAAATGATGGAGCTGCGCCCCGAAGTGATTCATAATACCTCTGAAGAAGGGGTGGGGAGGCAGGGAGAAGCCACTGTACACGTGGCTGAGCAGCAAGACGCGCTCTCCACGACTTGTTGGCAATCATGCCTTGCTCCACCAGCTCCAGCAAGTCGTCCGCCGTCACCGTGGAGGGGAGGAAATCCCCCTGGATCCAACCCGCCGGCAGTGCCTGCTGTCGCCGCTGAGCAGGGGCCGCCGCCTTCTTCTTCTTCTTCGGCGACTCACGCTTGCTCGTCTGCCCCTTCGTCATGGTGAAGGCAGCAGATCCGCAGAGGAGGATAGGAAGGAGGAGGCTTGGAGCGCGCAGGGAGCTACGGCAGAAGCGAGGCGAGTGCGAGTAACAAGGGCAGCGCAACAAGAAACCCCCACTGGAGAGGCTTAAATATGCTTCCGACTGAGTCACTAACAGGTGGCCCCGAAATCTTATCCCCCGACCGGCTGCTGCGATATTAGTGGAGAAGATAAAGGCGCAGTAAGCGAGGCGGCAGAAACTACTCGATGACGATGTCGTCATCCCCGCTGAGCGCGCGGCAACCGAAATTTGAGGATCCGAGAAAATCCGCCGCTGTCAGTTAACCGGTCACATCGAAAGATTCCACGGAGGCACTCGGTCCCTGACGGTTCGTTTCACTGGTATATTCACTCGGATCACTGGTTGAGAGGATAAAATGGATCGAGGCAAACAACGCCAAAGTCACATCCATACCAGTCGGATCCGTACTCCAGGCATCACTTCATCGTTTCAACCCCGATCCATTCGGGGACTAATGAGAGGGGTTATAGTCCCAGGGTAGGGTCATAGGCCTGCCCTATAGGTCCTACCCAAGGACTAGCCTTCATAAAGGACAAGGCCCTTAGACAGTTTCGACTGAACTAAGGACTCCCCCATCATCCAGTCGGTGACGACTCCCCCATCATCCAGTCGATGACGAGCATTCGGAGCGTATTAAACGTACCGACTAAATTCCACCATGTACATCGTAACCTCCCTGGAGGGAAACGGTCATACGTTTTCATACACCATTATTAGCATTTAAGGCGTACGTTACCTGTAACATAGGCATTTACTCGCCACTATTCCACCCCTGTCCACCGGGCCGTTGTGAAAGGCAACGCACTCTATATAAGCCGCCCTTCCCCACTGGTGCAAGGGTTGGCATTTACTGTAACCTATATTCCACTCGACACTAAGCTGCCAAGAGCACTGAGACGTAGGGCTTTTACCTCCAGCGTAGAGGGGCCTGAACTCATACAACCTCGCCGTAGCTAAGGCTCTGCCCATCCTTTCGTACCCTACACATCTACTGTCAGACTTATACCCATGACAATATATATTTAGCTAGTTGAATTGACAACCTAAAACTACGCGCATGTCCTATACACTTGGACGGAGGTAGTATCCTCGAGAATCGCCTAATATCAATTGCTGCCAATCAAATCGCCACTTAACACTCTAATATTATGCGTACAATCAATTATATTTCTAAATATGGAAATACTCCTAATTTTAGTTTCCACCAATTAATACCTTCCAACTCGTAGTTACGAGTGCTCCCTATTTAAATGCTCCCCACCTACTCCTCTTCTCCACACACGATCCTAGTTTCTATACAAACTCCATCTCAAGGTAACATAGCCGCTGCCAACACAGAATGAGAACTACCAGCTTCCTCCTCCTCCTCCTTGCCGGTGCTGCTAATCTATACCTAATTGTCTCACCAACTAAAGCGCTTGGTGGGGAATGGCAACCGATCCCCAATGTCGCTGACGCTCATGTCCAAGGGATCGGCAAGTGCGCGGTGGACGAGCAAAACAAGGTGACAAACTGCGGCCTCAGGTTCGCCAAGGTTGTGAGCGGCAAGGTTCAAAACACAGGCGTCACTACATACCTGCTTGACGTTGACGCACTGCGGCTCGACGGCTCGCACAAAATATATCAGGTGGAGGTGGTCGAGCAGAACTCTTCGGGCAGTTCCACATGCAAGCTTGTCTCCTTTGGCCCAAACTGTTGAGCGATCGATGGCTGTTGTAGTGACGGATCGCTGAGGTTCTTGTTGCATGATGTATGATGATGCCATCATTTTCAAGCCAACAATAATAAATAATTCCGTTCCATATTTAGTTCCATGCTTTATTGGCCTGTATGAACTACATATTTAGTTCCAGACTTTTCATACTCGTAAATACTATAGTACTGCAGTACTTAATTTACTATACGTAAAAACTTACTAGTGTGTTTGTTGTTTGGAAACGCTTTTTATCAGTAGTCTGGCAGAAAATTTTCATCAGACGGGTCACACAACAGTTGATTCTTCTTCAATCCCTGGCTAGTGATTCTCCGACCATTTTCATCACTTCACGTATTAATTCACTCCTAGTAAATCTCGCCTGCTGCCCAGCCCCAACCTCCTCACCACATCTGATGCGAGTAAATCTAGCCTGGCCGATCCTCCACCCCACCCCGTCTGGCATTCCATGGGCGAACTCATGCCCAAGCACACCAAGCTCGCTCAACACAACTACAACCACCGCGGCCACCCTGCTCCGCACCAGCAACACCAGTACAACTACAACTGCTAACAGGTCGTCGATGTCCTAAATGACACGTAATTCAATGCAAGCACAATCAGCATGGACGGTTTTGGAAGGAAGAATGACTACCATCGCAAATGACGCGTAATCCAACAATGGAAGCATGTTAACATCACAAGGAAGCACAGCCAACATCGAAAGGGCGCACGGTGGCCATCGGCTCGGTGGTGTTTGAACTGTGCCTGATGCAACGTTCTTATTGACAAGAAAATTGTGCAAATATGTATCACGTAAGAAGCATACGATAGGAATATATGATGTATTGTTAATTTGTTATATGAACAACTTGAAGGCACATTTGTAAATTATCAGAAGCATGTAACATGAACATATGAATCATATTTATTTTTCTGTTGATATCAAAGCAAATTTACTTCCAGTCAACATGGAACGAAATTTTGTTCACCATGTAAACAATTTTCTGGAGTCCACGTGGAAACAAATTTTTGTTCAACATGGAAAAAAAAATTAGTCGGCAACTAATAACTAGCAACACGAACTTTTAGATCAAAGCACATTTTGTTTGTGCTCGATGCAGTTTGAAGAAATACTGGAAACAAGAAGTGTGTTGAAATCTATGATTGGCCTAAGGCCCATGAGAGAATTTTAGAAATCTTCAAGGTCTCACGTCGGTGGTGGCATGACAAGGGACGGTGGGAAGTTTAGTCCCACCTTACTAGTAAAGAGGGAGTTGGCCCCCTTTAAAAGGGTCTCTCTTCTACATGCTATTGGAGCATGAGAAGAGAAGAGGCCCTCGTGCACTCGTCGCTCGCCTCATCACGACGCGCCGCGCCCCGCCGCGGGTTGTGGGAATGAGCCGAGCCGAGCTCATACCTAAGCGCTTATTTTCATATCGCCTCTGCCTCACGCGTCCGTTCCTTTGCTGCTGCTGCCGCTGTCGACTCTTCACCGTAAACACGCTCGACGGGAGAGCAGGCCTATGAAACCCCGCCTCTTCGGATTCTGTATGAGAGAGGGGCGATTAGGTTTTTGGGGAGTGATCACGTGACTGCTCACCTCCATCTGCTTCATCTACGTTCGCGTCGCCTTCGTCATCACCATATCTTCAGCAACCGAACCAGACCGTCTCGTCCGTGAGAAGGCCGAACCCGAGAAAAAGGCGGCAAAGGATGCTACCGCCGTCGACGCCTCTGGTATGGCCAACTAGTCCATCAGAGGGTATAACTCATTTATCCCGCTCCTGTTTATTTTAGTCCTAGTACTACTAGCTATATACGTAGATGTTTCTACTATATGTGTAGTACTTGCTAGTATGCTCAGTAATCAATATGTTATGAATCTAGTCAATGTCATGTTAGTGATTATTACATGGATTAATCTATTCGTAAAATTTCCTATTTACTCAACAAAGCGCTCCGTAAGGAAATATTTGCTCTCAATGCATTTGAAGGAATATTGGATACAAGAAATGCTTCATAAGCAAATATTTGCTCTCGATGCAATTTTTACGAATATTTGAAACATGAAGTACTTTGTCACGAAAAAATTGTAATTCATAAGGAATAAAATTAGAATCGAAAACAATTTATGCCACATTAATCCTGCCATAATTTATTTCCTCAAACTGCTCGATCCATTTCTAAATATCTGGAATTAGTTACCTCAAATTACTTTCTTCCATATCTGAACAAACTTGCTTCCATTATGAGTACTACATCCAATGGCCCGCGAGGCTTAATCCAATGGCCCGCGAGGCTTAATCTAACGGCAAGACACTGGTCTTATAAAGCTGACTGTATGTACACGTTATCCACGTCTGCGTTTCTACCGTGTTTATAATAAGAATGACCCTAACTTCCGCATTTTTTGCTTGTTTGAACAAATTTGTGCAATTTCTCTAGACTTTCAAAAAAATATAAAATCTTAAATTCAAAACTCCCCGGACAAAATTCTTTGCCATCTCTCCTTCTTATGTCTATGTGATTTACAACGTAATGAATCTAACACCCATACAACTCTGCTGTTGATCATGCTTTACTCGTGGAAGAGGTTTAGTCAGCAAATATGCAGCATTCATATCTGTGTGCACTTTGCAAATATTTATGTCCTCCTCCTTGATGTAATCGCGGATGGCATTGAAGCGTCACTTTATGTGTCTGGTCCTCTTGTGAAACCTTGGTTACTTTGCTAGAGCAATAGCACTAGTGTTGTCACAGAACAGATTGATTGGGACCAGTGCACTTGGCACTACTCCAAGATCTGACATGAACTTCTTCATCCAGACACCCTCTTTAGTTGCCTCTGAGGCAGCTATGTACTCCGCTTCGCATGTAAAATCAGCTACGATGCTTTGCTTGGAACTGCACCAGCTTACGGCACCCTCGTTAAGAATAAATACATATCCGGTTTGAGACTTAGAGTCATCTGGATCAGTCTCAAAGCTTGCATCGACGTAACCCTTTACGACAAGCTCTTCGTCACTTCCATAAACGAGAAACATTTCCTTAGTCCTTTTTCAGGTACTTCAGAATATTCTTGACCGCTGCCCAGTGTTCCACTCCTGGATCACTTTGAAACCTGCCTGCCATACTTATGGCCAGTCTGACATCCAATCTTGTGCACGACATTGCATACATGATAGACCCTATGGCTTTAGCATAGGGGACGACACTCATATTTTCTCTTTCTTCTGCAGTTACTCGACATTGAGTCTTACTCAACTTTATACCTTGTAACACATGCAAGAACCCCTTCTTGGATTGTTCCATTTTGAACTTCTTCAAAACTTTATCAAGGTATGTGGTTTGTGAAAGAGCTATTAGGTGCCTTGACCTATCTCTATAGATATTTATGCCCAATATGTAAGCAGCTTCTCCTAGGTCCTTCATTGAAAAACTTTTATTCAAGTAATCCTTTACGCTTTCCAATAACTCTACATTGTTTCCAATCAGCAATATGTCATCCACATATAATATTAGAAACGCTATATTGCTCCCACTCACTTTCTTGTAAATACAAGCTTCTCCAAAAACTTGTACAAACCCAAACGCCTTGATCACCTCATCAAAGCGTTGATTCCAACTCCGAGATGCTTGCACCAGACCATAAATGGATCGATGGAGCTTTCACACTTTGTCAGCATTCTCTGGATCGACAAAACCTTCGGGTTGCATCATATACAACTCTTCCTTAAGAAACCCGTTAAGGAACACCGTTTTGACATCCATCTGCCAAATTTCATAATCAAAAAATGCAGCTATTGCTAGCATGATTCAGAGAAACTTAAGCATCGCTACGGCTGAGAATGTCTCACCATAGTAAACTCCTTGAACTTGTGAAAAACCCTTTACCACAAGTCGAGCTTTATAAACGTTCACATTACCATCCACGTTCGGCTTCTTCTTAAAGATCCAGTTGTTCCCAATAGCCTTGCGACTGTCAGGTAATACTTCCAAAGTCCATACTTTGTTTTCATACATAGATCCTATCTCAGATTTCATGTCTTCTAACCATCTGTTGGAATCTGGGCCCACCATTGCTTCTCCATAATTCGCAGGCTCATTGTTGTCCAACAACATGATTGACAAGAGAGGATTCCCGTACCACTAAGGAGCAGTACGTGCTCTTGTCGACCTGCTAGGTCCGACAGTAACTTGATTTGAAGCTTCATGATCACCATCGCTAGCTTCATCTTCAACTGGTGTTGCCTCGACAAAAGTTTATTTCTTCCCTACGCCACCATCTTGTTGAAGTAGAGGTTATGTAACCTCATCAAGTTCTATCTTCCTCCCACTCAATTCTTTTGAGAGAAACTCTTTCTCAAGAAAAGCTCCGTTCTTAGCGACAAACACTTTGCCCTCGGATCTAAGATAGAAGGTATACCCAACTGCCTCTTTTGGGTAACCTATGAAAACACACTTTTCCGCTTTGGGTTCCAGCTTTTCAGGCTGAAGCTTTTTGACATAAGCATCACATCCCCAAACTTTAAGAAATGATAATTTTGCCTTCTAGCGATACCACAACTCATATGGCGTCGTCTCAGTGGATTTCGATGGTGTCCTATTTAAAGTGAATGCAGCTGTCTCCAATGCATAGCCCCAAAATGTTAATGGCAAATCGGTAAGAGACATCATAGAACGCACCATATCTAATAAAGTATGATCATGACGTTCGGACACACCATTATGCTGTGGTGTTCCACGCGGTGTCCACTGCGAAATAATTCCACATTGTCTTAAGTGAGCACCAAACTCGTAACTCAGATATTCACCTCCTCAGTTAGATTGTAGGAACTTGATCTTCTTGCTACGATGATTTTCAACTTCACTCTGAATTTTTTTGAACTTTTCAAATGTTTCATACTTGTGCTTGATCAAGTAGATATAGCAATAGCTACTCAAATCGTCAGTGAGGGTGAGAAAATAATGATATCCACTGCGCGCCTCTATACTCATTGGTCCGCACACATCAGTATGTATGATCTCCAACAAGTCACTTGCACGCTCCATTGTTCCAGAAAATGGAGTCTTAGTCATCTTGCCCATGAGACATGGTTCGCATGTGGCAAGTGATTAAAAATCAAGTGACTCCAAAAGTCCATCAGCATGGAGTTTCTTCATGCACTTAACACCAATATGACCTAAGCGGAAGTGCCACAAGAAAGTGGCTCTATCATTGTTAAATCTGTTAGGGGACGTTGCATGGGAAACAAAAAATTTCCTACGCACACGAAGACCTATCATGGTCATGTTCATCTACGAGAGGGAGATCGGATCCACATACCCTTGTAGATCGCTAATAGGGAAGCGTTAAGAAACGCGATTGATGTAGTGGAACTGCTTCGTGATTCAAATCACCATCGTCCCACGATCCGTCCTGATCTAGCACCGAACGGAGGTCACCTCCGCGTTCATCACACATACAGCTCTATGACGATCTCCGCCTGCTTGATCCATCAAGAGAGACGGGGAAGTAGATGAGTTCTCCGGTAGCGTGATGGTGATGGTGATGGTGACGGTGATGGTGATGATCTTATTCCTGCATGGCTCCGCCCGAGCTCCGCAGAAATCCGATATAGAGGAAGAACAACGAAGTAGAGGTTTAGGATTGCACGTCGCAAAGTTGTATCTCAAAAAGCCCTAAACCTCTAGTATATATTGGAGGAGCCAACGGGTGGGGATTGCCTCCTACTCCAAGTAGGAGGGCGCTGGCCGAGAGAGGGAGGAGGGACTCCTACTCCAATTCGGTTTGTAAGGAGGAGTCCCTTCCTTCCTTCCCACCTCCTCTTTTTTTTCTCATTTCATTTTTTCCTCTTGGCCGAAATAGTCCTATTGGGTTGGCCTCACCAGCCCACCAAGGGCTAGTGCGCCACCCATGGGCCTATTAGGGTCTCTCCCGGGTGGGTGGCCCCTCTCGATAAAAACACACAGCCCATTCGTCACTCCCGGTACACTGCCGGTAATGCCCGAAATCTTTCCGGAAGCCAAATGAAACAATCCTATATATCAATATTCGTTTTTGGACCATTCCGAAAACCCTCGTGATGTCTATGATCTCATCCGGGACTCTGACCAGAATTCGGTCACCAACACCTATAACTCAACCATACTGAAACATCACCGAACCTTAAGTGTGCAGACCCTGTGGGTTCGAGAACTATGCAGACATGACCTGAGACTCTCCCCGGTCAATTTCCAATAGAGGGACCTAGATTTCCATATTGAATCCTACATATTCTACGAAGATCTTATCAGTTGAACCTCTGTGCCAAGGATTCATATAATCCCATATACCATTCCCTTTGTCCTTCGGTATGTTACTTGCCCGAGATTTGATCGTCGGTATCCCTATACCTATTTCAATGTTGTTACCGGCAAGTCTCTTTACTCATTCCATAATACAAGATCCTGTGACTAACACTTTAGTCACATTGCTGGCAAGGCTTTATGTGATGTTGTATTACCGAGTGGGCCCCGAGATACCTCTCCGTAACACGGAGTGACAAATCCCAGTCTTGATCATGCTAACTCAACGGACACCTTCGGAGATACCTGTAGAGCACCTTTATATTCACCCAGTAACGTTGCGACATTTGATACACACAAGGTATTCCTCCGGTGTCAGTGGGTTACATGATCTCATGGTCATAGGAATGAATACTTGAGACGCAGAAAACAATAACAACAAAATGACACGTTCACATGCTACGTTTATAGTTTGGGTCTTGTCCATCACATCATTCTCCCAATGATGTGATCCAGTCATCAAGTGACAACAGTTGTATATGGCCAGAAAACCTTAACCATCCTTGATCAACTGGCTAGTCAACTAGAGGCTTACTAGGGACCTATTTTTGTCTATATATCCACACGTGCATTTATGTTTTCATTGAATAAAATTATGGTACGGATAATAAACGATTATCTTGAAACAGGAAATATAATAATAACTATTTTATTATTGCCTCTAGGGCATATTTCCAACAAACTCTCCATCTTTTGGTCTCGATGTAATGGATATGTGTGTCATCATAATCGAGATTCAATATTAACAAACCCCTCACATTGTGTGCATGACCATAAAAGATATTACTTATATAAATAGAACAACCCTTATTCTGTGACTTAAATGAATAACCATCTCACAATAATAAAAGATCCAGATATAATGTTCATCCTCAACGCAGGCACTAAATAACAAATATTTAAGTTCATTACTAATCCCGATGGTAACTGAAGTGAGACCGTGCCGAGGGCGATCGCATCAACCTTGGAACCGTTTCCCACACGCATCGTCACTTCATCCTTCGCGAGCCTTCGTTTATTCTGCAGTTCCTGTTTCGAGTTGCAAATGTGAGCAACAGAACCGGTATCAAATACCCAGGCACTACTACGAGAGCTTGTGAGGTACGCATCAGTAACATGTATATCATATATACCTTGTTTGGCGTTGGCCGCCTTCTTATCGGCGAGATACTTGGGGCAGCTGCGCTTCCAGTGACCAGTCCCCATGCAATAGTAGCACTCAGTTTCCGGCTTAGGTCCAGCCGTGGGTTTCTTCGTCAGAGGGGCAACAGCTTTTCCACTCTTCTTGGAGTTACCCTTCTTGTCTTTGCTGTTTTCTTGAAACTAGTGGTCTTATTGACCATCAACACTTGAGGTTCTTTCTGGATTTCTGACTCAGCGACTTTTAGCATCGCAAATAACTCGTTGGGTGACTTATTCATCCCTTGCATGTTATAGTTCAACACGAAGCTCTTATAGCTAGGTGGCAGTGACTAAAGAATTCTGCTAGTGATAGCTTCTTGCGGGAGTTCAATCCCTAGCTCAGCTCGACGGTTAGAGTACCCAGACATTCTGAACACGTGTTCACTGACACACGAATTCCCCTCCATTTTGCAAGCATAGAACTTATCGGAGGTCTCATACCTCTTGATCCGAGCATTCTTTTCAAAGATAAATTTCAACTCCTGGAACATCTCATATGCTCCGTGGCATTCAGAACGTCTTTGAAGTCCCGGTTCTAAGCCATACAAAACTGCACATTGAACTAGTGAGTAGTCATCCTTACGCCCTTGCCAAGCGTTCAAAACATCTTGGGTTGCCGTAGCGGGTGGTCCATCACCTAGCGTAGCATCAAGCACATATTGCTTTTGGCCAGCTTGGAGGATAAGACTCAGATTAAGAGCCCAGTCAAAAAAGTTGCTTCCATCATCTTTCAGCTTAGCTTTCTCTAGGAACGTATTGAAATTGAGGGTTGCTACTGCGCGAGCCATTGAACTACAACATAAAATTTCGTAAAAAATACTTAGACTATGTGCAAGATAATTGAGTTTAACTAATCATATTACTAATAAACGCCCACTCAAATAGACATCCATCTAGTCATTCGAGTGTCGCATGATCCAAATTCACTAACTCACACTACTGGAAAAACCTAATTTGCCGAGAGCTTTTGGCTTTGCCGTCAGCATTTTCACGGGGCTGACGGCATAGAGGCTTTAGGCGCGGCTGACGGCATAGAAACTCTATGCCCTCCGCTCTATCTAAGCCGTCAGCTAGCTGACGGCAAAGGGCGGCTAACGGCATAGGGAGGTTCTCGGTCCCACGTTCGACCACGGCTTAACGGGAGCCGTCTATGCCGACAGCCAGCTGACGGCAAAGCCTAACGGTTGTCTTTGCCAACAGCTAGCTGATGGCATAGTCGGGTGGTTATCCCCCCGTGGAGGCCATGACCTAACCCCTCTTATCTCTCACCTCTCCCACCCTGCTCTCCAGACCCGTCGCCGTCGTCGACCCACGCCCGAGGTATCGGCCCCCGCGCCAGCCCCGCCCTGCGCCGCCCCGCACCGCCCCTACTCGCCGGCGACGACCCGCGCCAACCCCGCCATCGCCCCGCCCCGAGGCATCGCCCCCCGCGCCGCCCCGCGCCCGTCCGTACTCGCCGGCGCCACCCCTTGCCGCCCCTACTCGCCTCTGCCCCGCGCCCGCCCCTACCCGCCTCTGCCCCGCGCCGCCCCTACTTGCCTCTGCCCCGCGCCAGCCCTGCCCCGCCGCCGCCCCGCGCCAGTCCCGCCCCGACTCGCCGATGAGCTCCTCCTCCCCCTTTTTTTATTTTTTTAGTTTATTTTTTCTATGTTAGGGCCTCTTAGATTTACAGGATCGCAAAAACGTAGGAATAGGAAAAATGTAGGAAAACTATCGGAATGCATGTGTAAAATTGAGGATTGAAAAACAAAGGAAATCCTATGGAATTTGCATTCCTCCGTTACAGTAGCAAATCCTATGGAATTTGCATTCCTGCGTTTTTCCTATGAAAAATCCTTCAAATCAACGGAGGCCTTAGTTAGATCTGTTAGTAGTGGATTTTTAGTTAAATTTAGTTAGCAATTACTTAGTGGTAGATTTTTAGTTAGATTTAGTTAGCAATAGATGTTAGTACATGTAAGTATTAGTTAGCTAGCTGTTAGTATTAGTCAGCTAGCTGTTAGTATTAGTTAGCTAGCTGTTAGCAATAGAAAGAAAATAATAAGAAGAAAAGAAATAGAAGAAGAGAAGAGTAACAAAACTTGAATAATAAATTATTAATAATAGATGTTAGTATTAGTTAGCTTAATTACCGCGAGTGCGTATTTGTGTTGATTGAGTGCATTTAAATGTGCAGTAGCTTCTCCGCGAGGGTTTGGTTTTCGACGACCTCCCCTGCATTCGAAAGTGAGCACATTTGTTAACTCCTCCTCCACCCCCTTTATTTTGCTCTGTTCCGGCCTTCGCGCTGATGACACTATCTAGCTAGGTATTTTTAGTATTAAAATGCAAAGTTGTTGCGTAACCAATATGCGTCTCCCGTTTGAAAGGGTTCCTGTCATAAATATGCATGCATTTGCATATATATAACGGTGATTCTTTTGAATTGTCCAACGTTAGCCATGGACAGCCCGGGTATGTGTAGATTGGGTCGTTTCCCACGCTTTGCTCCGGATCCCATACAGAGTTTCGACAACTCCTCCTTGTTGTTCTCCGGGTACACATCCTGTCAGTTAGTTGCCGAGACGTGTATCACGAGAACAACGGGGAGGTGCTGTCGAAATTTTGCGTTGGGTCGGGAGCAGAGCATGGGGAAATGACCCAATCTACACATACTCGGGTGGGATTAGGACCCATCTTTACCTAGTAGCTGGTAGGTGTGCATGCCGTGCATCCCAATGTATTAACCATGATTAAAGAATGGCCATAATTAATTTAACATACTTGATGAACAGATAATTTATATTGATTTATATGTGGATACTATGTAGCTAGCTTGCCAGAATGACTGATCGTGAATGGATGTACACCGGTCACCATAGTTAGAGAGATATGACCGATGAATGGTTGAGCAAAACCTATGAATTCGTGGAAACGACATTTTCTAAAGGCCAGCCAAAAACATGGTACCCCTGCACTAAGTGCAAGAATTATTCACGACGGACAAAGGATGTAATGGGTAAACACCTGCAGATGCATGGTTTTACTCCCCGCTATACCTTGTGGACATTTCATGGTGAGTCGGCCCAACGTAATAGAGACGAGGTGTTGCGTCGGCGCACCGATGATTATGGTACCGGGATTGAAGACATGGTGAATGACTTTGATGATGCTCGGAACAAGGACGAAGAGATGGAGGAATCCGCGAAATCCTTCTATGCCATGTTGGAGTCTTCAAAACGTCCTCTTCACGAGCACACTAAGATTTCTCAGCTAGATGCCATCGCACAAGTAATGGATCTCAAAGACCAATTCAACATTGGAAGAGACCTGTTTGACTCAGTGATGACCCTATTTGGGCGCTTTCTACCAGAAGGTCATATTATGCCTTCAAACCTATATGAGTCAGACAAAATCCTTAGTGCACTCAAGATGCCGTATGAGCAGATACATGCTTGTGAGAAGGGATGTGCCTTATTTAGGAAAGAGTATGCGGACGAAACATATTGTCCATTTTGCAAGTCCTCCAGATATATTGAGGTAGAAAACGGTGAAGGTGAGAAGAAGCAGAGCAAAATCCCTGTGAGTGTCCTACGGTATCTGCCGATCCTACCAAGACTTCAACGACTTTACATGCTCGAAGAAACAACAAAACAAATGACATGGCACAAACATGGAATTTGGAAAGAATTAGATGAACACGGAGTTCCGATGTTGGTACACCCTTCAGATGGTGACGCATGGAAGGCATTCGATAGTTTACATAAGGAAAAAGCTAAATAACCAAGGAATTGTTGAATCGCCATCAGCCTCGATGGGTTCAATCCTTTTGGTATGACGGCTACCCAATATAGTTGCTAGCCTGTATTTGTCATTCCCCTCAATCTTCCACCATCACCCATTATGCAAAGAAAGCACATATTCCTGACGTTGATAGTTCCAGGGCCAAACTACCCGGGGAAGAATATGAGTGTGTACATGCAACCGCTGATGGATGACATGAAAGAAGCTTGGGTGAATGGGGTCAATACATACGACGCAGCTAAGAAAGAGAACTTTCAAATGTATGTTTGGTACCAATACTCGTTGCATGACCTACCGGCATTTGCGCTTTTCGTTGCCTGGTGTGTGCTGGAAGGTTCCCATGCCCATAATGCAAGGCAGCTCTTAAGTTTCATTGGTTGCCGACGGGTGGGAAGTATTCCTGCTTTGACTTGCATAGACAGTTCTTGCCAATGGACCATCCATTCAGAAAAGACAAGAAGAATTTCATGAAAGGTAAAGTTGTCAAACACTCAGCACCACTTGCATTGACGGGGGCACAAATTAATGAATGGTTAAAATCTATGCAGCCTGATCGAAACCATCCAGGGTATTTCTTGGGTTATAACGAGGAACACGCGTGGACCCACAGGCCATGCATGTGGGATCTCCCCTATTTCGGAGACCTCTTACTTCCACACAACATTGACATGATGCACACTGAAAAGAATATCGTCGAGGCCCTTCTTGGCACATTTTTCGGCACTTATGAGGGCAAAGATAATACAAAGGCTAGAGTTGACCAGGAGACTCTGTGTGATAGGCCATCACTAAACATGCGAGAACCGACAGGAAGAAAAAATTGGTCCAAACCACCTGCCTGGTACAATCTTGAGAAGGGAGCAATAAGGGAAATCCTTTTGTGGGTGCAAAAAAAGTTGTTGTTCCCCGATGGGTATGCTGCGAATCTAGCGAGGGGAGCGAGCATTAAAAAAATGAAAATTTTTGGGCTCAAGAGTCAAGATTGGCACATATGGCTTGAGCGGATAATGCCGGTGATGTTGCGCGGCTATATCCCCGATGCTGAATGGCTAGTATTGGCCGAGTTGAGCTATTTCTTCCGTGTTCTTTGTGCTAAAGAGTTGTCGTGTGCCTTGATAGATGACATGGAAGAGTTAGCGCCTGAGTTGCTCTGCAAGTTAGCGAAGATTTTTCCACCGGGCTTCTTTAATCCGATGCAACACATGATTTTGCATCTCCCAACCGAGGCAAGATTGGGTGGCCCTGTGCAAAATCCTTGGTGCTACGCAACTGAAAGAATGCAGAAGACACCTCGAGGAAAATGTAAAAATAAACATAGAATTGAAGCATCGAAGGTCAAGGCGTTCATTACCGAGGAGGCGACAAACTTCGTAACAACACACTATGATGCCACTATGCACAGCTTGCATAATCCAAAGCCTCGGTACAATCTAGGCGACCCCAAACGACGTGAATCCAATCTCAGCCTCTTCAAAGGGAAGCTCGCACCTTCTGGTGTGGGAAAACCAAAGTTGCTGTGCGTCGAGGAGTGGTGCACACTAACGATGTATACATTGAACAACTTAACAGAAGTTCGACCATACATCGAGTAAGTGCTCTGTACATTATTTCGCAACTTTTAACAAGTTTTGTGTCTAACAACTATTATTAATTGATATAGTCGATACGTCGAACAATTCTCGAATGGTGTTGCAATCGAAAAAGAATCCATTCTCGAGTATGAACTTCTTGAAAAGACAGGAGGCGGCTATCCCGGTTTCATCTCTTGGTTCAAAAAAACGGTACCTCCCTTATATATAATAAGTGATTTCCTTTGTTGCTATTACTCTTGAGTTACACACCAAATTCTATCTTTTCTTAACTTCTAGGCTAATTCAAATGAGCAAGTCGACGATGAATTGAGACAAATAGCTAATGGTTTTGACTTTAAGGTCCGTACATTTAGAAGTACGACATCAATGGGTATCGCTATATTGTGGCTCAACAGGCCACCCAAGTTTTCTATCTGCCATACTGTCGTCAAAGTGTTAAGAACCTGGAAGGTTGGTATGTCGTGTTCGATGTGCCGCCACATCTTAGACCATCTCCCCCAAATGGACCACCTCCCCCAAATGAAGACGATTATGAACCTCAAATTGACCCAATAACATATGATGGAGAATTCTTCCAAGAATCACGTGGCGTCAGACGTCGTACCTGAAACTACTCTATGTCCACCCTGAACACGGATAACAAGACTCACGTGATGATGAGGAAGAAGTGGAAGTAGAAGAAGTTACCAATGCCGATGAGCTATGAATGCTTGATCGGTTACAAAAAGTCCTTCCACATGATGTCCCTGAACCCGATGACGATATCAGTCATGACGACACGTGTCATATTGATGATGATTTTGCTTCACTTGACCATGGAGAAGAGACAGATGATCCAGACTATTAGTACTTTGTATGCATCCAAACATTGTTATTTAATTATTCAATTATTAGTTGAATTATTCATGTATTTATTATTGTTCATTTAATTATTGTCCTTGAATTTGTACTAATTATTTAACTATTTATCGTTACAAGTGGTGAGACATGGCAGGCGGGGATAAGTTGAGGATAGCACCTGGGCAGCTACGGAGAACTTTGTTGCAGAGCATTGCCGAGAAGCCCCGTGGGAGAGGCGTAGGAAAGAAGAGAGGCAGAGGACGTGGTCGTGGGAGAGGGAGGCTGCATGATAGGAACCAGTCGCCACCACCCTCGGCTACTTCTGTCTCAGCCACTTCACCCTTGCAGACGAGGGTGTCACCGGTGCGGGATCCTCCCGTCCAGGAGCAGACACCGATGCAGGGGGCTGAGGCGGAGGCTGAGGCAGAGGGTGCTGAGGCGGAGGCTGAGGCGGAGGGGGCTGAGACAGAGGGTGCTGAGGCCGAGGCTGAGGCGGAGGGTGCTGAAGCGGAGGCTGAGGCGGAGGGGGCTGAGGCAGAGGCTGAGGGGGCTGCCAGCAAGTCGGTCTACCAACATGGTATGACACGAGTTCCAGACCGATTGGAGTTGCAGCACAGGGCGTTCATTAAGCCAGATGGCGAGAAGTAAGTTGATATATATTGTGTACCTTATATCATTATATTTCACGAGGTAGCTAATTTCTTTGCCTTATCATTACGTAGGGGGTGGGATTACCCAAAGAACACCCGGAATCCAAACTGCCTCCTTGGTGCTTTACTTAGGGAGCACTTCCCCGGGATAGTGCAGTTGCCCGGTGAGGGTATGGTTCCCGATCCAGGACTCAAGTGGGAGCACTACCAAGCCGCTCTGCTCCCGGAAAACACACATGTCAATGGTGTTGTTTGTGTGAGCGTGGCCGACAAGGTGTTGGCTGATTTTTGGGTAACTATTATTTTACCCAATAGAAAGTATACAATGTTATATATTGTTATTTCCTTCCAAATCATTTCATTATTCATCTGTGCATCTATTTGGCATAATTGCAGAGTTACTTTAGGGTCGAGGAGGGGACGGAGGAGGCGGCCAAGAAGAACCTCGTAAAAGAGTGCATGAGTTTATTGATTAACACGAGGCACGAGTTGCGTGTTCAGGCTGTTCGAGATTGGTACGCCAAGCAAGGGGAGCCGAAGACAAAGACTGAATGTCGAAAGATTTACCTTGATAAGACCGAGTACATGGAGGTATGTACATTCCAAAGATCAATTCTTAGGGCTAGTTAGGTCTATTTAGTTATAATACTTAGTTTCATTCTTCATTAACTTACATTCATAGGTGCCCCCGAGATGGTTGGCCTATAAGATGGATTGTTGGGAGATGATAGTGGACAGGTGGTGCACGGAGTCTTGGTTGAGCACCCACACTATGGCCAAGGACCGTCGTGCCCAATTGGTTGGTGTGTCACACCACCAAGGCAATGCCAACATCAAGCAATACGCCAAAAAATGGGTATGTGTGCCTTGTTTTGTTTCATCAATAATTCATTCGTTCATGATTTTTGTTGTACTAATTCTTTGTCTTTTCGTGTAGGCCAAACACAATAACCAGCCCGAGCCTGAGGGATACGCCGCATTTAGCATGGCCCATAAGGGCTCGTACAAGACGACGAAGGCATATTCGGAGGGGGACGGGCCGTCGGCGTACACAAGCCTGTCTGCCTACAACAAGATGACGTCTTATTCCGAGGTGGTGAAACAGTTGCGCGGGCCTGACTTTGACCCGAGCCAGAATCCTATCAATCCAGAGGCGTTGATGATCTCTGGTGGCATTGAGAGTCATGGCACGCTGGCCATGTGTGAGGGCTTCGTCCCTATCACTGAGACTCTATCTCAGATCAAGGCGAGGCAAACGAGCTCCGCTCCTGTAATACGGCAACGCGTGAGGCCAGTTGATCTTGCCACCGAGGTTACTTTTCTTCATTATTTCTTTCGTTCTTTTGTCCCTGGATGGATGATGAAAATTCCTTTTGAGGAGTGGTTGCAGGCCGCACTTATTAAGGAGAGGGAGGCCACCAAGCTCTTGTTGGAGGAGAGGGACCGGAATACGCAGAGGTTGCTTGAGGAGGAGAGGGCACGCAATAATGCCCATGCGAAGGCCATGCACGACTTCGTTGCGGTAAGTCGGTTGTGTGAGAAGCAAGGCTATGTGTGAGACGCAACAAGGCTATTTCTTTGACTCCTCGAAAACTAATTTGCAGGCTATGTGTGACAAGCAAGGTTTGTCGCCCCCTCCACCGATGCCTTCTCCGGTGGGAACGGTGAGTTCCCTTTCAATGACCAACCTTGCACAGTCTTATACCATTGTTTGACGCCGTGCTAACCACATATTTTAACTCTTGCCTTGTTGCAGCATCATTCCAGAGTTGAATCCCACGATCCCTTTACTTCTCCTGGTGAGAGCCCTAGCAACCCAGTGACCAAAGGAGATGGAGCTTCTCCTCCGTTTCTTGGCATTCGGTAAGTTATTCTTCTCCTTCTTATTCTTCTTATTGTTTAGATCAACTTAGATTATGCCATGCTTTAGTTAGCTTAGTAAATTCTAGTTGATATTAGCCATGCTTTAGTTAGCTTAGTAAATTCTACTTGATATTAGAGCTCAAAAATGACATAATTAGTTTAGAAAGTTTTAAAAGAAACCAGAAGCGAAGAACAAACAAGAGATGAAGAAATAAGAGAAGAAGAAAGAGGAGAAAAAGATAACTTCTCTTCTTTCTTTTTCTCCATCTTCTTCTTCTTCTTCCACTTCTTCTTATTGTTCTTCTTGTTCTTCTTGTTCTTCTTGTTCTTCTTCTTCCACTTCTTCTTCTAATTGCTTAGCTTAATTTAGATAACTTCTTTCTTATTGTATTCTTCTTCTAACTTCTTTCTCATTATGCAGATTTTGATAAAGCAGCATGGCATATGGATGGATGCTCGAGGGATTTTGTAATGCACTTGTGTAGTCTTAGATGAACTTTGTAATGCACTTGTATTTGCGGATGCACTTGTGATGCTTTGTAATACTTTGTGATCTTGTTTGCACTTTAATTACATATATTCGTGTTGTTTGCACTTTGTGATGCACTTGTGTTGTGCTGCTTGCACTTTGTGATGCACTTGTGGTGCTGTTTAGGGGCTGGGCAAATATATATATGTTGCTGTTTGTATCTATGTTTTGCAAATGCAGGGAATTAATAGAAAACAAATATAAAAAAGCATAGAGGGTCTTTGCCTACAGCTTACTGACGGTAATGGCTTTGCCGTCGGTGGACTGACGGCAAAGAAGACACGTGGCGGCAGCGTGTGTATCCTGGCAACTCTGGGAATACCAAATTTTCCCAGATTTTCGGCTTTGCCGTCAGCTGTGCTCCAGCTGTCGGCAAAGAGGGGACCAAGGGGACACAGGTTTTCGGCGTTGCCGTCAGCTTTGCTATGGCTGTGGGCAAAGAGGGGACACAGGGGACCCAGGGTTTTGGCTTTGCCGTCAGCTTTGCTATGGCTGTGGGAAAAGCCTGCCGTTAACCTTCTAACGGGGCTCGGCCTGCGCCGTTGCCGCCATTGCTCTGTGTCGTCAGCCCGTGCCACAAAGATGATGGCAAAGTCTTTGCCGTCTGTCGACCTTCAGCTGACGGCAAAGAAGGTGATTGCCGATAAAATCTTGGCCGGTTCCTTTGCCGACAGCACACTGACGGCAAAGCCTTTGCCGTCCATTAAACTCTCCTTTGCCGTCAGCTCTGGTTGTCGGCAAACTAGCAGATTCCAGTAGTGTCAAGTCCAATCATCATGTGAGTTGAGTATAGTTTCAGTGGTGAACATCTTCATGTTGATCATATCAATTATATGATTCATGCTCGACCTTTCGATCTCTTGTGTGCTGAGGTCATATTTGTACAAACTAGGCTCGTCAAGTTTAACCGGAGTGTTCCTGATACGTCCAAAACGTATCTATAAGTTTTGATGGTTTCATGCTACTTTTATGCTTTCGATAATTGTTTTTATATTAAGTTTATGATTTATTTGGACTAACCTACTAATAGTTGCAAAAGTGCATGATGTTCTTGCTTTACACTTTGATGTGTAGGAACTATCAAAAGTAGAAGAGGAAACCTTGTTGAAGTGGGACTCTGACTTTCCTGAAATCTGTCCCCCCCACATATTTTAGAGATCCTCTGTTTCCGCCTCGACAGTGACGTCAAATGGAAAAATAATAGATGCGAAAGTTGTGGGGAATTTCATCCTGATAATTCTAGACGTGCAATTCTTCCAATTTGTAGTCCGGACTCTCGAGAAAAGTTTATTTTACTGGAGGACAAATATCTGATTATAGGATTACGGGAATCGGTGACGTGATTGAGTCCAACTCTTACTATATTAGATGGATTTGGGCAAGCCACGACTTGGGGACCTCATTAGGGATGAGAGGGGTTCCTAGGAAGTTTCTACAGGTGCCCAAGAGCCCTTGGATCAAAGGGTATCCATCGGAGGGCCAAGGATGATCGTCCCAACTCATATAAGGAGAGGGAAAACCTGATTTCTGGAGGGCCACCAAGAGCTACGATATTTCTTCCTCCCAGGCAGCCGCCTTGGGGTGAAGAACCACCTCCATACCAGCCCCATTTCCAAGGAAAAGGGGGGCCAAGGGTCGCCGCCCCCAAGGGTCGTGGCCGCTGATACGTCCCAAACGTGTCTATAATTTCTGCTCGTTCCATGATCTTTTGGAGGACACTGTTATATGTTTTGCTACACTTTTATACCATTTTACACATATTTGGACTAACCTACTAACTCGGTGCACCCAGTGCCAGTTTATGTCTGTTGATGTCTATTTTGCAGGGGCTTTTACCCAATTTACCGAAGCCCAAAAATTCCAGAAAAAATATATAAAAAATTAGCAAAACAGAAGCTTCCAGATCACCGAAGATGGGCCAGAGGGCGGCCACGGACCTCCCAGGCGACCTGCTGGAACAGACAGGCACTAGGCCACGCCAGGAGGCTGCCTGGGTGGGTCACACCTCCTCCGGTGCCCTCCTTTGGCCTATATATTAGGATCCCGAGAGGAAACCCTTGTAGAACTTGTGGAACCGCAAATTTCTCCCTCGTTCCGCTGCCGCGGCGCTTTCGAGATCGGGAGCGTCAAGAGACCTATTCCCGGCACCAAGTCGGAGGGAGGATTGACCTCCGGGAGCTTCTCCACCGCCATCAACGCTTCCCGGATGTGCCGTGAGTAGTCCTCCTTGGACCATGAGTCCATGACCAGTAGTTATGTGATGTCTTCTCTCCAATCTTGTGCTTCAATGGTTTGTCCTTCTGAGCTGCCCTACATGATCAAAGCATCTATGTAATTTTCGTGCTATTGTTATGCTCAGTTTGTGAGGATCCGAGGGATTATGAGATTATGTTCAGATTGTTATGATTTATATATTTGATTATCCTTTTATATTATGTTCTTTAGTGATTCATGCATGTTCTCTGTTACTATTTATTGCTTTGGCCGAGTAGTAGATTATAACTCCAAGAGGAAGCGTTATGCATGATTGTGGGTTCATGCCCCTCGATGTCTAGCTTGAGTGACAGAAACATGAGACTAGGGGATGTGCTTGTTGCCACCATGGAGAAAACATCGGTGCTTGTGACCAGGGTTGCAAGGATTTACCTTATGCATAGTTCGTTAATGAAGTTGTTCGTTGCTTTGAGTTTACACTTTGAGTGGGGCTCGCAACTTATTACTGGCAAGATGTTCTGGATAGATATCTCAAGGTGGATGATTAGTAAGTAGATGTTGATGAATAAATGGTCTACATGTCTTGGCGTACTACCCATTACTATTAAACCTCTAACTATCAAGTAGCATAATTAGCATTGCGGTGCGATCATAATTATGTCAATTGCCCAACTGTGATTCGTTTACCCAACCATAGTTGTTTATCGTCTTTTGGGAGAGAGAAATCACTAGTGAACATCATGTGACTCCGTTCCATATCACCGTCATTGTTTATAGCTCCATCAGTTACCGCTTTCATTTAATTGTCCATTGCAATCACTATTACTTTCCCGCTTGTGTTTTGATCCTTTGCAAACTACAAGGCCGTAGAGCTTGACAACCTCTCTGTACTCGTTAGGAGCAAAGTTATTTGTTGTGTGTGCAGGTCCACGTCTTCTGCTAGCGCCAGGGTGGAAGACACCTACTTGTTGAGCCTAGGAGCCCTCCTGATTCGATAAAACTTACAGTCTCCGTGTAAGGGAAATCTGCTTCTCACTACATCTCCATATTCCACTTGGGGTAACCAACGAGGGGCAAGAAGTATATCCATCAACTCGTCATCAAGCAAAACTTCTGGCGCCGTTGCCGGGGATTCCAGTCTTCAAGATAAGGGAGTTGCATGCTATCTTTTATCTTTGCTTTTTAGTCTTGTTAGTTTGCTTTTTAGTCTTTGCTTTAGAGTCTTATACCAAAAACCACAAAAAAATAGTTGCTTTGTTCTTTCTCGTTGCAGTTGTTATGGGTTCCACTGAGAACACCATGTTGTGTGACTTCACTAGTCACAACAACAATGACTTTATCTGCACTCCTATTGCTGCTCCCGCCACTGGAGCCACGTCCTATGAGATTAAACCTGTTTTACTGAACCTTATTATGAAAGATCAATTATCCGGTGCTGGGGATGATGCTGCTTTGCACTTGAACAATTTCGTTGAGCTCTGTGATATGCAAAAATATAAAGAAATAGATGGTGATATTTTTAAACTTAAGCTTTTTTCCTTTCTCCTTGAGAGGAGGAGCTAAAGTGTGGCTTCAATCTTTGGCTAGTAATAGCATAGATTCTTGGGATAAGTGCAAAGATGCTTTTATTCGGAAGTATTACTCGCCTGCTAAGATTATCCAGTTGAGGAGTAACATTATGAATTTTAGTGAATTGGATAATGAACATGTTTCTCAAGCTTGGGAACGTATGAAATCTTTTGTTAAGATTTGCCCTACAGATGGTTTGACTACTTGGATGGTTATCCAAACTTTCTACGCAGGATTGAACTTTACCTCACAGAATCTGTTAGACTCGACTGCGGGAGGAACCTTTATGTCAACTACACTTGGTGTTGCCACAAAGCTATTGGATGAGATGATGACAAATTATTCTCAATGGCACACCGAGAGAGCTCCAATAGGTAGGAAGGTAAACTCTGTTGAGCAGATCTCCTCCTTTAATGATAAGGTTGACATGACCATGACTCTACTTAATAAGAAAGCTCCTATTGATCCTCATGATGTTCCTTTGAATTCTTTTGTTGCTCAAGAAAGAGAGCAAGTGGATGTTAATTTTATTCCTAGGAACAACTTCAATAACAATGCTTATAGGAGTAATTTTGGTAGCAATCCTAGACCGTTTCCATCTAACAACTATGGGAACAACAACAATTATCCTAGCAACAAAAACTCCACTTCTGAATTAGAGAGCATGCTTAAAGATTTTATCACCTCGCAAAAAGCCTTCAAAAAGAGTCTAGAAGAGAAAATAGAAAAATTAGATAGCCTCTCTTTGAAGGTGGACAAGATAGCTCATGATGTAGAGATGCTTTAAATTAGAACTTGCCCACTTGAGGAAAGGAACACCACACCCATGAATGATATCCAAGTCCAAATTAATGAGAACATCAGAATACTAGCCAAACTTAAAGATAGATGGGCTATAGAAAAGGAAGAGGAAGAGAGAATTAAGAGCCTTCCTACACACACTACCATTGCTACTATACAAGTTGTTGAGGATCTCAAAACTTTTAGCACCCATCGCACTCCTAGTCCCAATCGACCTATTAATGGTGATGCTAATACCTCAACTATAGGACAAGATGGTCCTTTGAATTTAGAGACTACAAAAACAATGTGCTTAGATGACATTACTACCACTTTAGTTAATGGTAGTAACCTTGATTTTGAGAATTTAGTCTCTCCGAAGTTATCACCTTTTTGCAAAGAATGGCTAAAGACCCCCACGCTACTACGCTTAATATTGCCTTCACCGAGCATATTACCAATGCTCTTATCAAAGCTAGGTAGGAGAAGATCAAGCTAGATACTTCTATTCCTAAAAAACTAGAAGTTGGTTGGGATACTATGATCAAAATTAAATTGAATAATATATCTTGCTTTGCATTGTGTAATGATGGAGCTAGTGCTTCCGTTATGCCCTAAAGAATGTATGATATGCTTAATTGGAAACCTTATGATCCATGTTCTTTTGGTGTTCGTCTTGTTGATTCTTCCATAAATAAACCTTTAGGGAGAATTTATGATGTTCTTATTATTTTAATTGATAATTATTTTCCCGTTGATTTTCTTATTATGGACATTGAATGTGATCTTTCATGTCCAATTATTTTGGGACGTCCTTTTCTCTGCACCATTGGTGCTATCATTGACATGAAAGAGGGAATTATTAAATTCCAATTTCCTCTCAAAAATGGAATGGAACACTTCCATAGAAAGAAGATTAAGTTACCTTATGAGTCTGTTACTCGGGCAAGTTATTCTTTTGGAGTTGATAACACTTGATCTTCTTGCATTATGCCTAGCTCAAACGCATAAAAGAAAGCGCTTCTTGGGAGGCAACCCAATTTGTTTTTACTTTCTATTTTAGTGGTCTTGATGCTTGTTACTACTGTAGCAACATCATTGTATCTTTATTTTTAAGCTTTGTGCCAAGTTATAGCCTCTGATTGCAAGAAATTTCAAAAGTTGTGACATGTTGTCTAGAAACAGATTATGTGTGCTTGACGGAAAAATTCGCCAAAATCACGAGATCACCTTTTTGATATGAATGTTTTTGACACCATGCTCTATATAATTTCCTTTCTGGCATCTGTTCTGAGTTTTTATTTGAGTTGTAGATGTGCCCCAAATAATTATTTACTACCTGTTGTTCTGATTTTCATAGATTCTGTCATGTTTTGTGTTTTCATTGTTTTGCAAATCCTAAGCTTACTTTTTATCTGCAAAAGCCTTTTTGAATTCATAAGAAGCAGTAGCTTTTCATGAAAATCTTTATTTCCAGCAGGTAATGAATTATGTTATTAAGGGAACTAACCACTCTAATCAGCTTATGATGAGTTTTGTATGAAGGGGGTTTTCAAGTATGCGATGGGAGATGATGAAAGAAGATACAGGAGTGTCAATCTCTCAAGCTTGGGGATGCCCCATGCACCCCAAGAAATATTCAAAGGAAACTCAAGCGTCTAAGCTTGGGGATGCCCCCGTGCATCCCCTTCTCTATTAACAATCATCAGTTCGTCCATATCACTGCTATATTTTTATCACTTCATATATTATGTGCTATGCTTGGAGCTTCTTGTTCTTTAATTTTTAGTTTTTTTTTGCTTCTTGTTCATAACAAGTCGGAACCTAGCCTGTTGGGGAACGTTGCATGGGAAACAAAAAATTTCCTACGCACACGAAGACCTAACATGGTGATGTTCATCTCTGAGAGGGAGATTTGATCCACATACCCTTGTAGATCGCTCAGCGGGAAGCGTTAAGAAACGCGGTTGATGTAGTGGTACAACTTCGTGATTCAAATCATCGTTGTCCCATGATTCGTCCCATGATCCGTTCCGATCTAGCGACGAACGGACGGCACCTCCGCGTTCAGCTCACTTTTTCCTCATGGGCTTTCCTTTTTCCTCATGGGCTTTCCTTGGATTTTCCACTTTTTCCTCATGGGATTTCCTTGGATGAATTTGTCAGCTCATTATACCTTATTGCAAATCCAATAAACACATGTGGACCCCTTGGGGCATGGTGGGCCCACCCAGTGGGCCCCCGGAACCAATTCGTCACTCCCGATACACTATGGACAATGCTCGAAAACTTTCCAGAATCCAAACACCAACTTCCGATATATCAATCTGCGTTTCCGTACCATTTCGGAAACTCTCGCGACGTCTGTGATCTCATCCGCGACTTCGAACAACCTTCGGTCACCAACACATATAACTCAACTATACTAAAATATCATCGAACCTTAAGTGTGCAGACCCTGCGGGTTCGAGAACTATGTAGACATGACCCAAGACACTCTGTCAATATCCAATATGGGACTTGGATGCCCATATTGGATCCTACATATTCTACGAAGATATTATCGGTTGAACCTCTGTGCCAAGGACTCATATAATCCCGTATAACATTCCCTTTGTCCTTTGGTATGTTACTTGCCCGAGATTTGATCGTCGGTACCCCTATACCTATTTCAATCTCGTTACCGGCAATTCTCTTTACTCGTTCCGTAATACAAGATCCCATGACTTACACTTGAGTCACATTGCTTGCAAGGCTTGTATGCGATGTTGTATTACCGAGTGGGCCCCGAGATACCACTCCGTCACACGGAGTGACAAATCCCAGTCTTGATCCATGCTAACTCAACGGACACCTTCAGAGATACCTGTAGAGCACCTTTATAGTCATCGAGTAACATTGTGACATTTGATACACACAAGGTACTGCTCCGGTGTCAGTGAGTTACATGATCTCATGGTCATAGGAATGAATACTTGACACGCGGAAAACAATAGCAACAAAATGACACGATCACATGCTACGTTCATAATTTGGGTCTTGTCCATCACATGATTCTCCTAATGATGTGATCCCGTTATCAAGTGACAACACTTGCCTATCGCCAGGAAACCTTGACCATCTTTGATCAACGAACTAGTCAACTAGAGGCGCACTAGGGATAGTGTGTTGTCTATGTATCCACACATGTATTTGAGTTTCCAATCAATACAATTCTAGCATGGATAATAAACGATTATTATGAACAAGGAAATATAGTAATAACTAATTTATTGTTGCCTCTAGGGCATATTTCCAACAGTCTCCCACTTGCACTAGAGTCAACAATCTAGTTCACATCACTATGTGATTTTGATGAATCCAACACCCATACAGTTTTGGGGTTTGATCACGTCTTGCTTGTGAGAGAGGTTTTAGTCAACGGTTCTGAACCTTTCAGATCCGTGTGTGCTTTAAAAATCTTTATGTCATCCTATAGATGCTGCTACTACGTGCTATTTGGACATATTCCAAATGATTACTCTACTATACGAATCTGGTTTACTACTCACAGTTATTCGGATTAATGTCAAAGCTTGCATCGACGTAACCCTTTACGACAAACTCTTTAACCACCTCCATAATCGAGAAAAATTCCTTAGTCCATTAGTTACCAAGGATAACTTTGACCGCTTTTTAGTGATTCAATCCTGGATCACTCTTTGTACCTCTTAATAGACTTGTGGCAAGGCACATATCAGGTGCGGTACACAACATGGCATACTTTAGAGTCTATGGCTAAGGCATAGGGGACGACCTTCGTCCTTTCTCTTTCTTCTGCCGTGGTCGGGTTTTGACTCTTACTTGAATTCACACCTTACAACATAGCCAAGAACTCCTTCTTTGCTGATCTATTTTGAACTCCTTCAAAAACCTGTCAAGGCATGCAATTCATTTAGCTCTATTTAGGTCTTCCTTTGAAAAACTACATAGATCTTGATGCTCAATGTTCAAGTAGCTCTATCCAGGTCTTCCTTTGAAAAACTCCTTTCAAACAACCCTTCATGCTTTATAGAAATTCTACATTACTTCCGATCAACAATATGTGAACTACATATACTTATCAGAAATTCTATAGTGCTCCCACTCACTTCTTTGGAAATACTGGTTTATCACAAAACTTGTATAAACCCAAAAGCTTTGATCATCTCATCAAAGCGTATATTCCAACTCCGTGATGTTTGCACCAGTCCATAGAAGGATCGCTGGAGCTTGCATACTTGTTAGCATCCTTAGGATCGACAAAACCTTCTGGTTGCATCACATACAACCTTTCCTCAAGGAAACCATCGAGGAAACGATGTTTTGACATCCTATGTGCAATATTTCATAAATAGTGCAGCAACTACTAACCCAATTCCAACAGACTTTCAGCATCGCTACGATTGAGAAAGTCTCATCATAGTCAATTCTTTCAACTTATCGGAAACATCTTTGCGATAAGTCGAGTTTTTCTTAATGATGACTTTCACCATCATCATATGTCTTATTTTTAAAGATCCATCTTTACTTAATAGTCCTACGACCATCAAGTAGTTCTTCCAAAGTCTACACTTTCTTTTCATACATGGATCCTCTCTCGTATTTCATGGCCTCCAGCCATTTATCGGAATTCGGGCACACCATCGCTTCTCCATAGCTCGTAGGTTCATTGTTGTTCAATAACATGACCTCCAAGACAGGGTTACCGTACCACTCTGTAGTAGTACGCGACCTTGTCGACCTACGAGGTTTGTAGTAACTTGATACGAAGCTCAATGATCACCATCATCAGTTTCCACTTCATTTGCTGTAGGCGCCACAGGAACATCTTCCTGCGCCCTCCTACACACTGGTTGAAGTGACGGTTCACTAACCTCATCAAGTTACACCACCCTCCCACTCAATTCTTTCGAGAGAAACCTTTCCTCAACAAAGGATCCATTTCTAGAAACAAACACTTTGCTTTAGGATCTGAGATAGGAGATGTACCCAACTTTTTGGATATCCTATGAAGATGCATTTATCCGCTTTGGGTTCGAGCTTATCAAACTGAAACTTTTTCACAATAGCGTCGCAGCCCCAAACTTTTAAGAAACGACAGCTCAGGTTTCTCCAAACGATAGTCTATACTCTGTCATCTCAACGAAAATACGTGGTGCCCTATTTAAAGTGAATGTTGTTCTCTCTAATGCATAACCCATAAACGATAGTGGTAATTTTGATAAGAGACATCATAGTATGCACCATACCAAATAGGGCGCGGCTATGACGTTCGGACACACCATCACACTATGGTGTTCTAGGTGGCATTAATTGCGAAACAATTTCCACATTGTTTTAAGTGTGTACCAAAAACTCGCAACTCAGATATTCATCTCAATGATCATATCGTAGACAGTTTATCCTCTTGTCACGACGATCTTCACTCTAAAATAGCTTTGAACTTTTCAATATCTCAGACTTATGATTCATCAAGTAAATACTCCTGTATCTACTCAAATCGTCAGTGAAGTAAGAACATAATGATATCCACTGCGTGCGTCAGCACTTATTGGACTGCACACATCAAAATGCATTTCTTCCAACAAGTTACTTTCTTGTTCCATGTGGTATGATTTTGCATGTCTCAAGTGATTCAAAATCAAGTGAATCCAAACAATCCATCTGTATGGAGTTTCTTCATGCGTTTATACCAACAGGTATGGTTTGCATGTCTCAAATGTTTCAAAAAATGAGTGAGTACAAAGATCCATCATCATGGAGCTTCTTCATGCATTTTCCACCAACATGACTCAAGTGGCAGTGCCACAAGTAAGTATTACTATCACTATTACTTTATATTTTTTGGCACCAATATTATGAACATGTGTAGCACTATGATCGAGATTCAATAAACCATTGAAGGTAATTATTCAAGCAAATAGAATAAACATGATTCTCTTTAAATGAATAACCGTATTTCAATAAACACGATCCAATCATGTCCATGCTCAACGCAAACACCAAATAACAATTATTTAGTTTTAACACCAATCTCGATGGTAGAGGGAGTGTGCGATGTTTTGATCACATCAACCTTGGAAACACTTCCAACACGTATCGTCACCTCGCCTTTAGCTAGTCTCCGTTTATGCCGTAGCTTTTATTTCGAGTTACTAATCACTTAGCAACCGAACCGGTATCTAATACCCTCGTGCTACTAGGAGTACTAGTAAAGTACACATCAATATCATGTATATCAAATATACTTATGTCAACTTTGCCAGCCTTCTTATCTACCAAGTATCTAGAGTAGCTCCGCCTAAGTGACCATTCCCCTCATAACAGAAGCACTTAGTCTCGAGGTTGGGTTCAATCTTGGGTTTCTTCATTAGAGCACTAACTGGTTTGCCGTTTCATGAAGTATCCCTTCTAGCCCTTGCCATTCTTGAAACTAGTGGTTTTACTAACTGATACGTCTCAAATGTATCTATAATTTTTGATGGTTTCATGTTGTTATCTTGTCATCTTTGGATGTTTTATGTACCTTTTATATCTTTTTCGGGACTAACTTATTAATTGAGTGCCAAGTGCCAGTTCCTGTTTTTTCTGTGTTTTTGGCTCTTTTCAGATCTGATTTTGGAACGGAGTCCAAACGGAATAAAATCCCCGAAATAATTTTTTCCCAAACGGAAGAAGATCAGGGGGCTTGTGGGCCAAGCCAGGAGAGCTACAGGGAGCCCACAAGCCCTGTAGCCGCCACCAGGGGGCGGCGGCTAGCAGGCTTGTGGCCTCCCTGGCGCCCCCCTGACCTAGCTCCTTCGCCTATATATTCCCTAAAATACAGAAAAAATCAGGGAATTCACGAAAACACTTTTCCGCCGCCGCAAGCTTCCGTTTCTATGAGATCTCATCTGGAGACCCTTTCCAGTGCCCTGCCGGAGGGGACTTTGGAGTTGGAGGGCTTCTACATCAACAGCATCGCCCCTCCAATGACTCGTGAGTAGTTCACTTCAGACCTACGGGTCCGTAGTTAGTAGCTAGATGGCTTCTTCTCTCTCTTGGATCTTCAATACAAAGTTCTCCATGATCTTCATGGAGATCTATCTGATGTAATCCTCTTTGGCGGTGTGTTTGCCGAGATCCGATGAATTGTGGATTTGTGATCAGATTATCTATGATATATATTTGAGTCTTTGCTGATTTCTTATATACATGATTTGATATCCTTGTAAGTCTCTCCGAGTCTTGGGTTTTGTTTGGCGAACTAGATCTATGATTCTTGCAATGGGAGAAGTGCCTGGTTTTGGGTTCTTACCATGTGGAGACCTTTCCCAGTGACAGTAGGGGCAGCAAGGCACACATCGTGTAGTTGCCATCAAGGGTAACAAGGTGGGCTTTGTCGTAGATATGAGATTGTCCATCTACATCATGTCATCTTGCTTAAGGCGTTATTCTGTTCTTTTGGACTTAATACACTAGATGCCTGCTGGATAGCGGTCGACGTGTGGAGTAATAGTAGTAGATGCAGAAAGTATCGGTCTACTTGTTTTGGACGTGATGCCTATAGATATAATCATTGCCATAGATGACGTCATGACTTTGCGCGGTTCTATCAATTGCTCGACAATAATTTGTTCACCCACCGTCTACTTGCTTTCATGACAGAAGCCACTAGTAAACACTACGGCCCCTGGGTGTATTCACACCTATCGTTTCCACTTTCGCTTTTACTTTGCTTTGTTACTTTGTTGCTTTCAGTTCTCACTTGGCGAACAATCTATACAGGATTGAAAACCCCTTCATAGAGTTGGGAGCAAGCTTTTTGTGTTTGTGCAGGCACTAGAGATACTCCTTCACTGTATCGATACCTTGGTTCTCAAACTGAGGGAAATACTTACCACTGATGCGCTACATCACCCTTTTCACTTCGAGGGAACTTCAATGCAAGGCTCCAAGGACACGGGGGAAATCCTTTGCATATTTTCCTAGTAAGTCCCTTAAGGCGTAGCCGTAGCAGAAGGATTCCTGGTGCGGTTGCTGAGGAGTATCAAGACAAACAGTCTCCCGTCAGCACGTTTCTGGCGCCGTTGGAAGGTCTTTTGTTGTAGTAGCAGAAGTATTTCTGGCGCCATTGCCGGGGAAGGAGAGATCTATCCAAGTAGGTCTCTCAAACTCATCTCTTGCATTTACTTTTTTTGCCAGTTGCCTCTCGTTTTCCTCTCCCCCACTACACATTTGCCATTTCCATTTGCCTTTCTCCTTTGCCTTTTTCTTTTTGCCATTCCCTTTCTCCCGCCTGCTCTTAGGCTTGTTCGTGACAGACCTTTCCTCATGGCCAAACCAAATTATTTCAGAAAATTGGAGGAGATTGAAACTAATGTCAAAGGTTTCATGTCTTCTCAGTTTGACCAAAATAGTTACTTCCGTAGGGAATTAAAAGAGCAAAATTCCTTTTTGGTCTGTTTGAATAAAGAGGTTGATGATATGGCCAATGATTTCCTTGCACTTAATTCTCAGCTTGCTCACCTTGAAAAATTGGTGGGCCAAATTTTTGACAAGCAGGCTACCTTAGTCAATAAGATGGCAGCTAAACCTGAAATTTGTGATGCAAATCACGAAGATCTTAAAGTGCTTGGTGTGATTCCTCTTGAATCTTTGTTTTCGCGTGTCAAACCTATGGATGAAGGGGCTCGATATGAATCCACTTTGGTTGAAAAACTCCCCAATCATTCGGAGTCCATCCATCTTGATGATAAAGGTGTGGATAGTGGAGTAGAAGAAATCAAAATTTTAGGTAGTAATGAAACAACCACTTTGGACTTCAAGGAATTCAATTATGATAATTGCTCCTTGTTTGAATGCATTTCTTTGATGCAATCCATTGAAACTCTCGACATGCTTATAGCCAAAGCAAAGCCTTTACTGCGCATATCGTAGATGCTATGATGAAATCTCTTGAAGAGAAGCTCGAATTAGAAGTCTCGATACCTAGAAAACTTCATGATGAGTGGGAACCTACTATCAAAATCAATATCAAAAACTATGAGTGCCATGCTTTGTGTGATTTGGGTGCTAGTGTTTCCGCGATTCCAAAGTCTTTATGTGATATTCTTGGTTTTCATGAGATTGAAGAGTGTTCTCTTAATTTGCATCTTGCGGATTCTACTGTCAATAAACCCATGGGAAGGGTCGATGATGTTCTTATATTTGCAAATACGAACTATGTACCCATGGATTTCATTATACTTGACATAGATTACAATCCTTCATGTCCCATTATTCTTGGTAGACCTTTCCTAAGGACTATTGGTTCTATCATCGATATGAAGGAAGGGAATATTAGATTTCAATTTCCTTTAAAGAAGGGCATGGAGCACTTTCCTAGAAAGAAAATAAGATTGCCTTATGAATCTATGATGAGGGCCACCTATGGTTTGAGCACCAAAGATGACTATACGTGATTCCATCATCTTTTGCCTAGCTAAGGACGTTAAACAAACGCGCTTGTTGGGAGGCAACCCAATGAATCTATCCTTTTTCTTTCTGTTTTGTGTTTTACACACTTTCATAATTCTGATATGATTGTGTTTTTTGTGTTTCTTTTTGCGTTTGTGCCAAGCAAAACCGTTATGATTAGTCTTGCTGGAAAAGACAGAAACTTTCTTCTCACGAAAAGAATTTCCGTTTTTTTCTGTAAAACCTTTTGAGTTGATTCTTTTTGCTGCTGATTCCTATGCAAATTCTGCAGACTGTCGTAATTGTTCAGAATTGTTTAAGTAGCAGAAGTATACGAAGTATACAGATTGCTACAGACTGGTCTGCTGTTAACACATTCTGTTTTTGTTGTGTTGGTTGCTTATTTTGATGAAACTATGGGTAGTATCTGGGGGTATTAGCCGTGGAAGATTGAAGATACAGTAACCCAACATCAACATAAGTATAATTTAAGTTTGCTACAGTACCTAAGAAAGTGGTGGTTTGCTTTCTTATACTAATGATATCACGAGTTTCTGTTTAAGTTTCGTGTTGTGAAGTTTTCAAGTTTTGGGTGAAGTTCTTATGGACAAAGAGATAAAGAAGGGCAAGAGCTAAAGCTTGGGGATGCCCAAGGCACCCCAATAGATTCAAGGATGCCATAAAATCCTAAGCTTGGGGATGCCCCGGGAAGGCATCCCCTCTCTCGTCTTCAATCCATCGGTAACGTTACTTGGGGCTATATTTTTATTCACCACATGTTATGTGTTTTTTGCTTGGAGCGTATTGTATCGTAGGAGTCTTTTATTTTTTCTGTGTCACAGTCATCCTTGCTTCACACCTAGAGAGAGATACATGCACTCACCGTGATTTTGTCGAGCTTCACTTATATCGTTTGGTGGACAATTCAGCTCACATGTGCTTCACTTATATCTTTTGAGCTAGATACTTTTGCTCTATGTGCTTCACTTATATATTTTAGAGTACAGCGATGCGTGGCTTGGTAGTTGATCTATGCTTTGAAAGTAGTCTCAAAAGGGGTAGTTATCCAAAGGGATACGAAAACTTCCAGCTTCATGTGCATTGAATAGTTAGAGAAGTTTGATTCATCTCAATTAGTTTTGAGTTGTGGTTTTGGTAATATTGAAGTTATGCTAGTAAGGTGTTGTGGATCTAGAAATACTTGTGTTGAAGTTAGTGATTCCCGTAGCATGCACGTATGGTGAACCGCTATGTGATGAAGTCTGAGCTTGATTAGTCTTTTGAATGTCATCCTTTTTGTGGCGGTCGGGATCGCGCGATGGTTTATACCTACCAGCCCTTCCCCTAGGAGTATGCGTTGAATGCTTTGTTTCGATTACTAATAAAACTTTTGCAACAAGTATATGAGTTCATCATGACTAATGTTGAGTCCATGGTTTAGATGCACTTTCACCTTCCACCATCACTATCTTCTTAGTGTCGTGCAACTTTCGCCGGTGCACAAAACCCACCATTAGCCTCCCTCAAAACAACCACCATACCTACCTACTATGGCTTTTTCAAAGTCATTCCGAGATATATTTCCATGCAACTACCACCATGACATGTGCCACCACTTCTACATTGCAATTGCATGATCGTAAGATATCTAACATGATGTTTCCATTAATGTCTATGCCATGCTACATCATTGTCACGATACACTACCGAAGGCATTCCATATAGAGTCATCGTTGCTCTAAGTTTTGAGTTGAAAGTGTGATGATCATCATTGATGGAGCATTGTCCCATGTGAGTAAATAAAAGAGGCCAAAGATGCCCACCAAAATAAAAAAAATAAAAAAAAGAGTCCAAAGAGCCCACACAAAAAAAATGATGAGAGAAAAAGAGAGAAGGGACAATGCTACCACCTTTCCACACTTGTCCATATTAAGCACCATGATCTTCATGATTGAGATTCTCTCGTTTTTTCACCACCATATAGCTAGTGGGAAATTTTCATTATATAACTTGGCTTGTATATTCCAATGGTAGGCTTCCTCAAAATTGCCTTAGGTCTTCGTGAGCAAGCAAGTTGGATGCACACCCACTAGATTTCTTTAAGAGCTTTCACATACTCTTAGCTCTAGTGCATCATTTGTATGGCAATCCCTACTCATTCACATTGATATCTATTTATGAGCATCTCCACATCTCATTTATATGCCTAGTTAATGTGATCATCTTCTCCTTATTTTGTCTTGCAACCTCCACCACACTCCACACCACTTATAGTGCTAAAACCATGGCTCACGCTCATGTATTGCATGAGAGTTGAAAAGGTTTGAGAAAGTAACGGTGTGAAACAATTACTTGGCCAATACCAGGGTTGTGCATGATTTAAATCCGTTCTGCCAGACTATATGCTTTTGTAGGGATAACTTTCTTTTGGCCTTGTTATTTTGAAAGTTCATCATTACCTTGCTAGTTTGCTTGAATTATTATTGTTTCCATGTCAATAGCAAACTATTTTTTTGAATCTAATGGATCTGAACATTCACATCACATAAGAGGAGTTACAAAGGACATCTATGCTAGGTAGCATGAAAGCATTAAAAATTCATTCTTTATCACTTCCCTACTTGAGGACGAGCAGGAGTTAAGCTTGGGGATGCTTGATACGTCTCAAACGTATTTATAATTTTTGATGGTTTCATGCTGTTATATTGTCATCTTTGGATGTTTTATGTACCTTTTATATCTTTTTTGGGACTAACTTATTAATTCAGTGCCAAGTGTCAGTTCCTGTTTTTCTGTGTTTTTGCCTCTTTTCAGATCTGATTTTGGAACGGAGTCCAAACGGAATAAAATCCCCGAAATAAATTTTTCCCGAACGGAAGAAGATCAGGGGGCTTGTGGGCCAAGCCAGGAGAGCTATAGGGAGCCCACAAGCCCTATAGCCGCCACCAGGGGCGGCGGCTAGCAGGCTTGTGGCCTCCCTCGCGCCCCCCTGACCTAGCTCCTTCGCCTATATATTCCCTAAAATACAGAAAAAATCAAGGAATCCACGAAAACACTTTTTCGCCGCCGCAAGCTTCCGTTTCTGCGAGATCTCATTTGGAGACCCTTCCCGGTGCCCTGTCGGACGGGACTTTGGAGTTGGGGGGCTTCTACATCAACATCATCGCCCCTCCAACGACTCGTGAGTAGTTCACTTCAGACCTACAGGTCCGTAGTTAGTAGCTAGATGCCTTCTTCTCTCTCTTGGATCTTCAATACAAAGTTCTCCATGATCTTCATGGAGATCTATCCGATGTAATCCTGTTTGGCAGTGTATTTGTCGAGATCCGATGAATTGTGGATTTCTGATCAGATTATCTATGATATATATTTGAGTCTTTGCTTATTTCTTATATGCATGATTTGATATCCTTGTAAGTCTCTCCGAGTCTTGGGTTTTGTTTGGCCAACTAGATCTATGATTCTTCTAATGGGAGAAGTGCTTCGTTTTGGGTTCTTACCGTGTGGTGACCTTTCCCAGTGACAGTAGGGGCAGCAAGGCACACATCGTGTAGTTTCCATCAAGGTTAACAAGGTGGGCTTTGTCGTAGATATGAGATTGTCCATCTACATCATGTCATCTTGCTTAAGGCGTTACTCTGTTCTTTTGGACTTAATACACTAGATGCATGCTGGATAGCTGTCGACGTGTGCAGTAATAGTAGTAGATGCAGAAAGTATCGGTCTACTTGTTTTGGACGTGATGCCTATAGATATAATCATTGCCATAGATGACGTCACGACTTTGCACGCTTCTATCAATTGCTCGACAGTAATTTGTTCACCCACCGTCTACTTGCTTTCATGAGAGAAGCCACTAGTAAACACTACGACCCCCGGGTCTATTCACACCTATTGTTTCAACATTCGCTTTTACTTTGCTTTGTTACTTTGTTGATTTCAGTTCTCACTTGGCAAACAATCTATAAGGGATTGACAACCCCTTTATAGCGTTGGGAGCAAGATTTTTGTGTTTGTGCACACACTTGAGATACTCCTTCACTGGATCGATACCTTGGTTCTCAAACTGAGGGAAATACTTACCACCGCTGCGCTACATCACCCTTTCCGCTTCGAGGGAACACCAACACAAGGCTCCAAGGCCATGGGGGAAATCCTTTGCATATTTGCCTAGGAAGTCCCTTAAGGCGTAGCCGTAGCAGAAGGATTCCTGGTGCCGTTGCTGAGGAGTATCAGGACAAACAGTCTCCCGTCAGCACGTTTCTGGCGCCATTGGAAGGTCTTTTGTTGCAGTAGCACTAACCATCAACAATTGATGCTCCTTCTTGGTTTCTACTTTCGCAGTGTCAAACATTGCAAATCGCTCAAGGATCACCACATCTATCCTTGATATGTTATAGTTCATCACAAAGCTCTAGCATCTTAGTGGCAGTGACTTTGGAGAACCATCACTATCTCATCCGGAAGATTAACACCCACTTGATTCAAGCGATTGTTGTACTCAGACAATCTGAGCACATGCTCAACGATTGAGATTTTTTCCTTTACTTTGCAGACAATGAATCTTGTCGGAGGTCTCATACCTCTCAACAAGGGCACGAGCATGAAATCTCAATTTCATCTCTTAGAACATCTCTTATGTTCCGTCACATTTCAAAACGTCTTCGGCGCCTTGCTTCTGAGCCATTAAGTATTACGCACTGAACTATCACGTAGTCATCAAAAGCGTATATGTCAGATGTTCGCAACATCCATAGACGACGCTCGAGGTGCAGCACACCGAGTGGTGCATTAGGGACATAAGCCTTCTGCGCAGCAATAAGGACAATCCTCAGTTTCATGGACTCAGTCCGCAAAGTTGCTACTATGATCTTTCAACTAAATTTTCTCTAGGAACATATAAAAAACAGTAGAGCTATAGCGCAAGCTACATCATAATTCACAAAGACCTTTTGACTATGTTCATGATAATTAGTTCAATTAATCATATTACTTAAGAACTCCCACTCAAAAAATACATCCCTCTAGTCATTTGAGTGGTGCATGATCCAAATCCACTAACTCAAGTCCGATCATCACGTGAGTTGAGTATAGTTTCAGAGGTAAACATCACTATGCTAGTCATATCAACTATACGATTCATGCTCGACCTTTCAGTGTCTTGTGTTCCGAGGCCGTGTCTGCACATGCTAGGCTCGTCAAGTTTAACCCGAGTGTTCCGTGTGTGCAACTGTTTTGCACCCGTTGTATGTGAACGTTGAGTCTATCAGACCCGATCATCACGTGTTGTCTCGAAATGAGGAACTGTCGCAACGGTGCACAGTCAGGGAGAACACAATTTCATCTTGAAATTTTAGTGAGGGATCACCTTATAATGCTACTGTCATCCTAAGCAAGATAACGTGCATAAAAGAATTAACATCACATGCAATTCATAAGTGACATGATATGGCCATGATCTTGTGCTTCTTGATCTCCATCACCAAAGCACCTGCATGATCTTCATCATCACCGGCACCACACCATGATCTCCATCATCGTGCCGTCATCGAGGTTGTCGTGCTATCTATGTTATTACTACTAAAGCTACAACCTAGCAATATAGTAAACGCATCTGCAAACACAAGCGTTAGTTTAAAGACAACCCTATGGCTCCTGCCGGTTCCCATAGCATCGACATGCAAGTCAATATTAACTATTACAACATGATCATCTCATACATCAAATATATCACATCATGTCCTTGGCCATATCACATCGCAAGCATACCCTACAAAACAAGTTAGACGTCCTCCAATTTGTTGTTGCATGTTTTACGTGGCTACTATGGGTATCTAGTATGATCGCATCTTACTTATGCAAACACCACAACGGTGATGTGCAAATTTCTATTTAACCTCTCTCCAAGGACCGCCTCGGTCAAATCCAATTCAACTAAAGTTGAGGAAACAGGCACCCGCGAGTCATCTTTATACAACGAGTTGCATGTTAGTCGATGAAACCAGTCTCTCGTAAGCGTACGAGTAATCTCGGTCCGAGCTGCTTCAATCCAACAATACCACTGAATCGAGAAAGGACTAAGGAGGGCAGAAAATTGAACATCAACGCCCAAAAAGACTTTTGTGTTCTACTCGAGATAACATCTACGCATGAACCTAGCTCATGATGCCACTGTTGGGGAACGTTGCATGGGAAACAAAAAAATTCCTATGCACACGAAGACCTATCATGGTGATGTTCATCTACGAGAGGGAGATTTGATCCACATACCCTTTTAGATCGCTCAGCGGGAAGCATTAAGAAACGCGGTTGATGTAGTGGTACAGCTTCGTGATTCAAATCACCGTCGTCCCACGATCCGTTCCGATCTAGCGCCAAACGGATGGCACCTCCGCGTTCAACACACGTACAGCTCGATGACGATCTCAGACTTCTTGATCCAGTAAGAGATACGAAGAAGTACATGAGTTCTCCAGCAGCGTGACGGCGCGCCGGTGTTGGTGATGATCTATTCCCGCAGGGCTCCGCCCGAGCTCCGCAGAAATCTAATCTAGAGGAAGAACTACGTGGTGTAGGTTTGAGTTGCACGTGGCAATGTTATGTCTCAAAAAAGCCCTAAATCTCTAGTATATATAGGAGGATCCAAGGGGTGTGGCAAGACCTTAGGGCGCCGGCCAAAGAGGCCCTCCTTGGGTCGGCCGAAGTGGGAGGGAGGAGTCCTGCAATCCCACTTGGATTAGGACTCCTCCCTTATTTTTCCACCTCTTTTGGATTTTCCACTTTTTCCTCATGGGCTTTCCTTGGATGACTTTGTCAAAACATTATACCTTATTGCGCATCCAATAAAACCATGTGGACCCTTGGGGCGTGGTGGGCCCACGGAACCCATTCGTCACTCTCGGTACTTTAACGGTAATGCCCGAAAACTTTCTAGAATCCAAACACCAACTTCCTATATATCAATCTTCGTTTCCAGACCATTCCGGAAACCCTCGTGATGTCCATGATCTCATCCGGAACTTCAAACAACCTTCGGTCACCAACACATATAACTCAACTATACTAAAACATCATCGAACCTTAAGTGTGCAGACCCTGCGGGTTCGAGAACTATGTAGACATGACCCGAGACACTCCTCGGTCAATATCCAATAGCGAGACCTGGATGCCCATATTGGATCCTACATATTCTATGAAGATCTTATCAGTTGAACCTCTGTGCCAAGTATTCATATAATCCCGTATAACATTGCCTTTGTCCTTCGGTGTGTTACTTTCCCGAGATTTGATCGTCAGTATCCCTATACCTATTTAAATATCGTTACCGGAAAGTCTCTTTACTCGTTCTGTAAAACAAGATCCAAGTGACTTACACTTGAGTCACATTGCTTGCAAGGCTTGTATGTGATGTTGTATTACCGAGTGGGCCCCGAGACACCTCTCCGTCACACGGAGTGACAAATCCCAGTCTTGATCCATGCTAACTCAACGGACACCTTCGGAGATACCTTTAGAGCACCTTTATAGTCACCCACTAATGTTGTGACGTTTGATACACACAAGGTATTCCTCCGGTGTCAGTGAGTTACATGATCTCATGGTCATAAGAATGAATACTTGACACACAGAAAACAATAGCAATAAAATGACACGATCACATGCTACGTTCATAATTTGGGTCTTGTCCATCACATGATTCTCCTAATGATGTGATCTCGTTATCAAGTGACAACATTTGCCTATGGCCAGGTAACCTTGACCATCCTTGATCAACGAACTAGTCAACTAGAGGCTCAATAGGGACAGTGTGTTGTCTATGTATCCACACATGTATTTGAGTTTCCAATCAATACAATTCAAGCATGGATAATAAACGATTATTATGAACAGGGAAATATAATAATAACTAATTTATTATAGCCTCTGTGGCATATTTCCAACATAGCCTACCTTGTTTGGGAGAGAGATACGCTCCATTCCACTCTAGAACACAACATAAGTTTTCATGCATATCCTTTTTGTGTGTTCTTCATCTTTTCGTAGCTACTATCATGCTTAGCTCTTAGTTTTCATGCTTATATTTTTAAGAGCTATTATTTAGGTTGCTTCTGGAACTCTCTTGATTTATCATGCTCATCTTGTTTAGAGAGTTGGCTCGTTGCACTGAGTTGTGTGTCTTGCATGAGTAGGTAAATGAGGTTGCTATTTAAGTATAGTACTAACCTGCAATAGTTTTGAGGTATTGATTTGAGTAATGTTTGGACTATTGGTGCCAAGAGAATGAGCCTGTTAGTGATAGGTGTCGTATTTTGGAAATCCGTGTGTTTTTTAAAAACTAAAATTAGTTGATAACTCTAGCTACTAAATAGATCGCTAACCTCTAGAGGGGTGGGAATATATAGAGTACCCTCACGTTACCATGAGTCGAGGATGTGCAAGGATAACCAAACCCCCAAACACTCCTCCTCGGAGTAGTTGTCTCTTTGTGAATTTCCTAACTAGATAGAGAGTTACGGATAATAAGTGTATGAGTTCCTCAGACTAATGTGAGTATTCCATTGTTTTCACTTCCACCATCCATATTTTCTAGCCTTTTCAGTACCATGCATTGCCCTTTCTCACATTGAGAGTTGGTGCAAACTCCACCAGTGCATCCAAACCCATGACATGATACACTCTGTCATACATAAGCCTCATTATATCTTTCCTCAAAACATACACCATACCTACCTACTAAGGAATAACCATAGCCTTTTCGAGATACATTGTCATGCAACATCCACCATCTCATGACTTGATCTTCATGCCATGCATGCTTTTGCTTGATCGTAGAGCCGCATGATAGTTGGGTCTTTCCCTTATTATTGCTACATGATGCGCTAGTGTCATTGCATATCCTGCTACACTGGCAGAGGCATACATTTGCATACATCATGATAGTTTTCACTTGTCTTTATGTTGATATACTTCTTATAAAGTGTGATGATTTTTCTTTTTATTCATGTAAAACATAGAGTGTTGCCCTTAAGAGAGGAAACGATCCCAAAGAGGAAAATACAAAAGATCCCAAAGAGGACCAATGAGAGATAAAAAGAAAGAGCCAAAGAGGCCACAAAAAAAGAAAAAATAAATAAAAGAAAAAGAAATAAAAAGAGAGAAGGGGCAACACTACTATTCCTTTTGAAAGATCCACACTCGTACTCCATTGTTATATTTGTACTACATAGAGATTATCATTCATGCATAACTATGTGGGGACCCTTACACTATAGAACTTGGTTTGCATATTCCAATGATGAACCTCCTCAAATGAGCACTAGGTCTTCATGAGAAAACAAGTTGGATGCACCCCCACTAGTTTCATTGGAGATCTTACCTTAGCTCATATGTGCATCCGTTGCATGGCAATCCCTACTCCTCACATCATATCTATCATTTGGCTTTCTCTCGCCTATGGTTGTCCTCATTGATGTGAGCCTTTCACACCTTTTTGTCTTCCTTCCCCATTATTATTCTATTTGCCATCCTATGTGCCAATATATCTTTCTTACGCTCATCCATTCCATGGGTGCTCAAAGTCGAAAGGGAGAGGATCATTTTGACTTGTGCCTGGCTAGTGGTCTGGGGATGAGTCAAAATAAGATTCCAAAGGAGACTAAGTGTGAGGTTTAGCAGATTGAGTTCTCAACTAAAAAAAATATTTTATGATCTCAACCCATCTCCCACTTCTTGCACGGAAACACCATTTGGAGACATTCGAGTCATGGACAGCGAAAGCCTTTGCACCTTTATGTTCTTACTTTGCTAAACTCAATACTAGATATAGACTCTTGCTTATTATTGTCTTGACTTGAATTGCATATCTCACTTGCCTTAATTTGAAGTTCTTATATGTGTGTTAGCATGTCACCACATAAATTATTGTGTTATCATTTATCTACTCGGGGACGAGCAAAAATTAAGCTTGGGGATGTTGATACGTTCCAAGCGTATCTATAATTTCTGCTTGTTCCATGATCTTTTGGGTGAAATTGTTATATGTTTTGCTACACGTTTATATCATTTTACACATATTTGGACTCACCTACTAACTCAGTGCACCCAGTGCTAGTTTATGTCTGTTGATGTCTATTTTACACGGGCTTTTACCCAATTTTCCGAAGCCCGAAAAAATCCAGAAAAATTATGTAAAAAAATCAGCAAAATAGAAGCTTCCGGATCACCGAAGATGGGCTAGAGGGTGGGGGGAAGGGGACTCTAAGGCGACTAGCTGGCGCGGCCAGGTCCTAGGCTGTGCCAGGAGGCCACCTGGGTGGGTCCCACCTCCTCCGGTGCCCTCCTTTGGCCTATATTTAGAGTCGTGAGATGAAACCCTTGCAGAACTTCTGCAATCGCGAATTTCTCCATCGTTCCGGCGCCGCAGCACTTCCGAGATCGGGAGCGTCAAGAGACCTCTTCCCGGCACCCTATCGGAGGGACGATTGACCTCTGGGAGGTTCTCCACCGCCATGGATGCTTCCCAGACGTGTCGTGAGTAGTCCTCGTTGGAGCATGATTCCATGACCAGTAGCTATTGTAACACCCTGATTTTTCAAACCTTTTCTTTTTAAAATATTTTTGAAGAGCACTTGCAATTTGGTGGAATTTCAAATTCTCAAAGCAAGTTGGATTATGAAATCTCTAATTTCTTTTCTCGAACAACCCAAAACCATTTGCTTCTTACTAAAACCTTTCTGAGATTTATTTGCAATATTTTATTCTATTAAATAATTCTCTTTTTCTATTTTGGGAAGTATGCCATCACTATGGGTTGTGAAGCAACCTATAGCTTGGATGAGCTACAAGACCCAAAACTTTTGCAACATCTTCTCAATGCCATATGATTTCAAAATATTCAAAAATATTTCTTTGTCCAATGGATAATTATGGCCAGAATAATTATTTCTTTTTTCACCAGAATTATCCCTTTCTGAAGAAACCCTATGATTCCTATTTTGAAAAATTCCCAATTAATTCATGTAGTTACTAGGGATCATATATGGTTCCAATATGTAAAAACATCCCATGGTCCAATACAAATTTTGAGCAAAAACACTCTGCTAAGTTTCTGCTAAAACAGGACCTTTGTGAAGGAAGTGCTAGCTAGGAGTGCCCAATGGAGCTACAAATTTTTGGGCATGTGTGCACTACCAAATGACACTTCCCCACCAAAAGACACTGGTAGCAAATCTTGCAATTGAGTGATAGGAGCTCATTTGTATTCTGAACCAGAAAGATGGTTTTTTAACCGGGCAACCCCCTTTCCATTACTCACATAACGGAAATACAAAGTTCAAAGTCATAAAAGGAAACCATAAAAGGGGTGCGAGTTCAGAGCATTCTTGGGAAACCTACACATAGACACTCGTCATCGAGCAGCCCATCGCAGGGCAAAAAACCAAGAACACCCATATCACGCACATACCATCCAAATAGTTTTAGGGGAACTGTAAGTAGAAGCAACACAGGTCACCGCCTGAAATCACTCCACACAGGGAGGCCACCAAAAAACAACTAAGAAACTCCAACAACGCCCATCAACAATCCTCCTCCGGGGCCGCACAGATCCTCAGCATGTTCGACGCTTTCCTCTTTAGCATCTTCGCCCCCCGCTCCAGCTCCAGTTTGTCTTCCCCTGTTAGCAGCCCTGCCCAATATGTCAGGAACCCACAAGCAGAATACACAACATCAAAAGGGGATCTCAGCTTCTTCTTTTCAATAGTCGCGCGATTGCGGCAATTCCACAATGCCCAACATATAGCAGCCAGACCACAAGTATAGAACCTAACTCCATTAGGCATATAGGCAAAGCACCAAGCATAAAATTGCCAAAGATTATCAGGACCATTACTGATCCAAGCATACATCCCACTGTTCTCCATACCACTCTAGCGATAGGGCAAGAAAAGCACAAGTGTTGCGAAGTCTCCCTATCTGGGCAAAAGGAACATCTAGGGTTACCTTCCCATTTCCTCCTACTCATCACATCTCGTGTTAGGATAGCATCTTGAAAAAGCTGCCATCAGAAAATTTGAATCTTAAGAACCAGCTTTGCACTCCAGATCCATCGAAAATCACATCCAGCTATATTATTCTCCAGATGTTCATACACAGATTTAGTAGAAAACCTTTTCCAACCCCCAAACTTCCATCTAATCTGATCTGGATCATCAGATAAGGCCGATTGGCCAACAACTGCGTTCATCTCTGCCCATTGGCCCGCCAACATAGGCGTCAACTGTCTCCTAAAAAAGAAACCCCCTCCCAGGATTTAAAATCCCTCACAGTAATATCCTGGTTATTGCAGATATAGAATAGGCTAGCATAAGAATTTTTCAAAGGTGGGGCAGCATTTACCGAATCATGCCACAATCTAGTAATATTACCAGATCTCAACATCACCTCTCTACCAGCCATATAGTGTAGCTTAACTTTCATAATAGCTTTCCAGATGGGGGAATCCGAGAACTTACTAGAGATAGATGTCACATCTACTCTTCTAAAGTATTTAGCCCTGATCACATCTTGCCACAACCCTTGTTGTGTTTCTGTTAGGGCATAGTTTATGCCTAAGTAATTTTGGTGATTGATGACAGTACCGCAAAGGACTAACCGTGTGTGTTAAGATTTCAGATAACACATGTCAACGGCACAAGACGACTCGCCCCCTCTTTCCATGGAACAGAAGCATGGTGTACTCTACGATCCATGGAACGCCGTACTATTAAGAGGGGACCCGTAGTGGAAAGGTTTGGGTGGAATCAATTTTGCACGCACACACTTTATCTCCTTTCCCCTTACCTGCAACTTTGGAGTGGCACCCGCCTCTGTGTTTATCTCTCTATGCAAATGGTTCCTCAGCGGTAGTACCGCTGGGCCTAGCGGTAGTACCGCTAGTGCTGGCGGTAGTACCGCTCCAGGAGCTTAGTACCGCCTTCCTAGGGGTTGTACTTCGACGGACCTTTTTGCGAAGACTTTCTTGGCGGTGGTTTGCCCGATAGTGCTTATGCACTACCATGGGCCCAGCGGTAGTACCCCTGGAGTGCCAGCAGTAGTACCGCTGCATCCAGCGGTAGTACCGCTGGAGTGCTAGCGGTAGTACCGCTGCAGCGAGCGGTAGTACCACTAGGCTCGGGCTGTGAGTGGGAAAACGGTTGGATTTTTTCCCCCACTATATAAGGGGTTCTTCTAGATGTGGAACCCTACCTTTAACCCTCCCAAGCTCCATTGTTGCTCCCTAAGATCAAAAGTACCCGATCTCTCTCCCTAGCCAATCAAACTTGTTGATTCTTTAGGGATTGGTTGAGAAGGCCTAGATCTACACTTCCACAAAGAGAATAGTTGATTCCCCCACCAATCCCTTGCGGATCTTGTTACTCTTGGGTGTTTGAGCATCCTAGACGGTTGAGGTCACCTCGGAGCCACATTCCATTGTGGTGAAGCTTCGTGGTCTTGTTGGGAGCCTCCAAGCTTTGTGTGGAGTTTTCCCCAACCTTGTTTGTAAAGGTTCGGTCGCCGCCTTCAAGGGCACCTATAGTGGAATCACGGTACCTTGTATCATGTGAGGGCGTGAGGAGAATACGGTGGCCCTAGTGGCTTATTGGGGAGTATTGTGCCTCCACACCGCTCCAACGGAGACGTACTTCCTGTCAAAGGGAAGGAACTTCGGTAACACATCCTCATCTTCATTGGTTCCACTTGTGGTTATCTCTAACCTTTACTTCTTGTTGTTAGCTTCACATAGGTTCACCCCGTTGTTGCTATTTTTGTGAACCCGTATGTTGCTTACTCTAACTTGCTAAGATTAATTAAAAAGTGGTCGTTGCCTATTCACCCCCCTCTAGTCAACCATATCGATCCTTTCAATTGGTATCAGAGCCACGTCTCTTTATTAAGGGTTTAACCACCCGAAGAGTATGGAAGATGATGAGGGAGTTCCCCGTGCACAAACCGAGGGCATGGACTTGACTTCGATCACAAGGGACGACTTGAATACGGCTTTGGCCGCACTCAAGACGTCCATGACGAACGAGGTCAAGACCATGCTTAAAGAGTTAATTGAGGGAATTAAAAACTCTCCCAAGCCGGCATTGGTGGTTAAACCCACCACCACGGATTCGGAGGCCAATTCCATCAGGGAAGCGGCTAAAGGTATGCAACCTTCCCATCCTCTCGAAAATGATGGGAATGGGACGTATGTATCTGTTCCACCACCCTTAGTCTATGGAGGACCGGTTCCCACACCGCGTATTAATCCTGTTGGTCCTCCTCCTAAGCTTGTAAAAGGTGATTTTGCTAACTGGGTATTTTCTATTAAGTCTCATTTGAATCAGAGCTCAACAAATTTGTGGAGAATCATCGAGCAAGGATATTATCCCCATGATCCAAGCAACCTCACTCCAAGAGAAGATGCGGACAATCAATACAATCACTATGCTTTGTTTATTCTCTAGTCCGCAGTGCCACCTGAAGATCTTCCTCACTTGCGTCCCTTCACTTTGGCCAAGGACTGTTGGGAGCACATCATGGTGTTGTACAAGGGAAGCTCAAGCATTCAACGGTCCAACTATGAAGTGATACTTGATAAGGCCGATGAGTTTGTGATGAAGGAAGACGAGGACCCTCGTGATCTCTATCGGAGGGTGACTGCTATTGCTGTGGCTCTCAAGGACCATGGGAGCAAGGATGTGGATGATACATGGGTCAAGCGCAAGTTTCTCAAAGCCATCATGCCTTTCAATAAAGCCATGTCATCTGTCATTCGTCAGCGACCAGACTTCCACTCCTTGTCTTCCAGTGAGGTGTTGGATGAATTCATTGCAATGTCAATCATGAACGAAACAGCTGACAATGCACTTGCTCGTGTTCGCTGAAAGATAGCTTCACCCAACCTTGCGTTAAAGGCAAAAGCAATGTTTCAAGAAGAAGAAGAGGATGAGGAAGATGAGAGCTGCCCTGAAGACACGAAGTATGCCTATCATGAGCACATGGCTCTTGCGTAAAGGCAATTCTGGGGCAACAAGAGGAACTCAAGACCCACCTTCACCAAGAACAACTCGAGTGGGTTCAAACCCAAGCAACGAGTGAGGACATGCTATAACTGTGGTAACATGAGTCACTTCGTGGCCGAGTGTCCTTATGAGAAAACGGAAGACAACGGGGGCAAGCTCCTTCGCAAAGACAAAACCAAGTCATTCCCAATCAAGAACAACTTTTTGAAGAAACCTCACCCAAAGGGCATGGTGGCCCTTGAAGAGTACCCTTCCGATGATGATGATGATGATGATACAGTGGCAACGACAACTGTTGCTATTGCCACTCCCTCTCCCCAGAAGGTGTCTCTCTTCAACGCCCCCAACGAGAACCACATCACCAAGTGCCTCATGGCAAAAGGTATCAATCAGGTAACCCCCATCATTAAGACCAACATCGCTACTGCTCCTTCATTGTTAAATTGTGTTGATCATAGTGATGTTGGGGAACTTAATGAGCATGATCTTGACAAGTTTCTGTTCACTATTAAGGGATAATCCAAGAAGCACTTTGTTGCTCTCTTAGAACAACTGGGTGAGGCCAATGACCTCATCGAGTCTCCTGAGGAGACCATCTCCGAGCTTCAGGGACACAGTCTTGACTATGCCGATGAAATTGTTGAATTATCTATTGCTCTAGAAAAGGAGCGCACTCTTTGTTTGGCTCTTGAGGAGCCATACAACGATGACTGGGCTAAAATGCAAAAGAAATTAGATCATGATACTTTTCTTACTCGTATGCTTAAGTCTTAGAAGTATGCTCTTGGGGTTGGCCATGACAGACCCAAAGTGGAACTAGACACACTTGACAAGGCTCACAAGGTCTTGAAAGGTGTTCATTTCTCTCTGGAAGAGTCTCATGATCAACTCCAAGCAAAGCTAACCAAGGAGATATCTACTTGTCCTCCCTTTGTGTTAATTGATAATGCTTGTACAACTAATCCTTGTTGTGAGCATGTACATCTTGTGGAGGAAAATGCCAAGTCAACAGAGAAACTTGAGAAGGGCCTTGTGGCATGCATACAAGGTGAGAAGAGCCTGAACGACCTCTTGATCAATCAAAAGGGTGTTGTAGGAAAGGAGGGACTTGTACTTACCTCCAAGTCAAAAGGAAAAAGGAGGAACAGGAACAAATGATCCCCTACCCTCATGTACATCTTTGTCAAAGAGGGCGAAGGGACTCAGGATCTGAACAGGAGAAAGGTGGACGATGGTAACGTCAAGAAGGGGAAAACCATTCCTACTAACACATCCGGAAAACTCAATTATTCCTATGTCTTATGTCGTGCTAGTGATGGGCATGTTTACGCCAGATTTGTTGGTTCCTACTATGAGTCCATTGAATGGACTATCTGGGTTCCTAAGACCCTTGTCTCTAACATGAAAGGACCCATTAAAAATGGGTACCTAAAACCAAGCCTTGATCTATTGCAGGAGTTTGCTTCCGGTGGGGTGTCATGGTTGCTCGATAGTGGAGCAACAAATCATATTTCCGGAAGCAAGGACTTAGTGGTGGATGTGCATCCTTATCCATCTATGCCCACCCATGTCCAATTCGCCGATGCATCCTCATCAAAGGTATTGGGATTTGGTAAGGTGGTCATCTCTCAAGAGTTATATATTGAGAAGGTCATGCTTGTTGAGTATCTTGCCTACAATTTAATTTCGGTTCGTCAACTTGCAATTATGGGTTTTTCCACATTCTTTAATCTTGATACAATGGTCCTCCTGTGGAGCAAGAATCTTAAAGTAGCCTATGTTGGATATGTCAAAAATGGTCTTTATGTGGTGAACTTCTCAAAGCGACCCACTAAGACTGCGACGTGTTTAATGGCTAAAGTTGATGTGGGCTAGCTTTAGCATCGCCGACTAGCTCATGTCAATATGAGATCTTTGCAAAGTCTTCTAAAAGGGTACCATATTCATGGACTAACAAATGTGAGTTTTGCTAAAGATCGTGCTTGCAGTGCCTGCATTGAAGGAAAGATTCATGAAACTGTTCATCGTCCAACGACTCTCATTTACACTAAGAGGCCATTGGAGCTCCTCCATATGGATCTTTTCGGCCCTCCATCATTTGATAGTCTTGGAGGCATAAAGTATTGCTTGGTGATAGTTGATGACCACTCAAGATACACCTGGGTATATTTCTTCAAAAGGAAGAGTGAGACTCAACAAAGTGTCATCAACTTTGCTAATGAAGCTCAACGTCAACATGAAGCAAATATCTTGATGATTAGAAGTGACAACGACACCGAGTTCAAAAACTACACCTTGGATGAGTTTCTAGGTGATGAGGGAATAAAACATCAATATTCAGCACCATATACCCCTCAACAAAATGGTGTGGCAGAAAGGAAGAACCGGACCTTGATGGATGCTGCAAGAACAATGATGGCGGAATTCAAATCTCCATATAACTTTTGGGCAGAGGCCATCAACACAGCATGTCATGCGTCCAATCGGCTCTATATCCGCAAAGGCTTGAACAAGACTCCATATGAGATTCTCACTGGAAACAAACCCAATCTCAAGTACTTCCGGGTATTCGGTTGTAAGTGTTTCATTCTAAAGAAAGGTGCACGTTTAGCTAAATTTGATTCTAGAGCACATGAGGGCATCTTTGTTGGTTATGCTACAAACTCTCATGCTTACCGTGTCCTCAACAAGTCCACCGGACTCATTGAGGAGACATGTAATGTGGAGTTTGATGAAAATAATGGCTCCCAAGTGGAGCAAAGTGGTCTTTGTGATGTAGGTGATGAAATTCCTCCCCAAGCCATAAGAAGAATGGGGATTGGTCAAATACTCCCCATTGAGGAACCCCTTGTGGCCGAAGGAGAAGGACAATGCTCTACTCAAGTGGAGCCATCACCCCCACAAGCCCCACACGCTTCCGATGAACAAAGAGAAGACTCTCAACAAGATGAACAAGCTCAAGGTCAAAATCAGTTGCCCAACAATGATGATGTGTCCCATGATATTCAAGCCCTTACCCAAGGTTCCGAACCTGCTCATGATCAAGATCAAGTGCAACCACAAGACCAGACTAAGTAGAAGCACAAGATCAAGATCAAGAGCAACCACAAGTACAAGGACAAACAAGTGAACCTGCTCAAGTCGAAAGTCAAGATGATCAGGATACTGTCTCGCAATTCCCTTCTGCCGCACCAACAGCCGGTGCCAAGGGAGGTTGAAGACGCAAGGTCAAGCAAAGTAAACAAGTCGATGCTCCACAGTTATCCAATGAAGAACTCTTGGAGCGTCGAGCAGCCAAGATTGCGAACAAGCTAAGAGTCAAGTCACATCTTATGAATAATATACTTGGCAGTTTAAAAAAGGGAGTATCCACCCGTCAACAGATTTGGAATTATTGTGAGCATCACGCGTTTGTTTCATATTGTGAACCTCAACAGGTCCATGAAGCGCTCGATGATGAGGATTGGCTTATGGCCATGCATGAAGAACTTAACAACTTCGAGCGTAACCAAGTCTGGGATTTAGTGCCAAGACCAAAGGAGGAACGTAATGTCATCGGGACCAAATGGATATTCAAAAACAAGAAAGATGCCAATGGGATTGTGATTCGAAACAAGGCAAGATTGGTGTCTCAAGGCTACTCCCAAGTCGAGGGTATCGACTACGGTGAAACCTTTGCCCATGTTGCTCGTCTAGAATCTATTCGCATGTTGCTTGCATTTGCTTCTCATCATAATTTCAAATTATAGCAAATGGATGTGAAAAAGTGCCTTTCTTAATGGTCCTTTAAATGAGTTGGTCTATGTCAAACAACCCCCGGGATTCGAACATCCCAAGCTCCCCAATCATGTGTACAAACTTAATAAGGCACTCTATGGCCTTAAACAAGCCCCACGTGCGTCGTATGAGTATCTTACTGAGTTGTTACAAGATCGTGGGTTTGAAATTGGGAAGATAGATCCCACTCTTTTTACTAAGAGGGTTAAAGGGGATTTATTCATATGCCAACTATATGTTGATGATATTATTTTTGGTTCTCCTAACATTTCCTTCAATGAAGAATTTGCTGCACTAACGACCGAGAAATTTGAGATGTCCATGATGGGAGAGTTGAAGTTCTTCCTCGGCTTCGAGATTAAACAAGGCCTAGAAGGGACCTTCATCAAACAAGTCAAGTACACTCAAGACATGCTCAAACGGTTCGAGCTTGAAGATGTCAAGCCGGTCAAGTTCCCCATGCCAACATGATGCAAGCTTGACAGTGATCCCCATGGTAAAGCAGTGGATCAAAAGGTATATCGCTCCATGATTGGGTCCCTCCTTTACCTTTCTGCATCTAGACCAGATATTATGTTGAGTGTAGGGATATGTGCACGGTTTCAGTCCGCACCAAAAGAAAGTCATTATATGGCTGTTAAGCGAATCTTTCGATATTTGGCTCATACCCCAAACTTTGGTCTATGGTATCCCAAAGGAGCAAACTTCAACCTAGTTGGCTATTCTGACTCAGATTGGGCAGGAGATTGTGTGGAGAGGAAGTCAACTAATGGAGGATGCCAATTCCTTGGTCGCTCACTGGTAAGTTGGTCTTCAAAGAAGCAGAATTGTTTCTCACTATCATCCACCGAAGCTGAGTATGTGGCAGCTACAAGTTGTTGTGCACAATTGCTATGGATGAGGCAAACTTTAAAGGATTACGGTGTCACTTGTGACAAAGTGCCTCTTCTATGTGACAATCAAAGTGCTATCAAGATTTCCCTCAACCCAGTGCAACATAGCAAGACCAAGCATATTGATATTCTCCATCACTTCATTCGTGAACATATCAAGCTTGATGATATTGAGGTTCACTTCATCCACACTGACAAGCAACTTGCAGATATTTTCACTAAGCCCCAAGATGAAGCAAGGTTCCGGGAGTTAAGGCATGAGCTAAATATCATTGATTCAAGTAATGTGGATTGAATCTAGGCACCTTGCACGTCACTATGCATTTGATCTTGGTCTAGATGTAGGCATTGGACATAGGGGGAGTGTTGTTCTCTCAGTGAACTCTTCCTCCCCCCATTATGCATAAATTGATCTAGTCTTTCACTTTAGCCATTACCAAATGGCACTTGTGCTTCAAAGACGAGCGTTGGTCATGAACCCAAGGATAATTCTTCGCGGTGTCATACCTTTGTCTCGAACATAGGTGGCCTCGGCCACCGCCCCCACCTTTCTCTCATATGGAAGAAAGGATATAAAATGACGAGTCAGTATATCTTACTGGTGCTATCTTCTTATTTTCCTTGACTTGTCGTTTGCCCACGTCTTTCTCATCCCCTATGTCTCGTTGTGCCATTTGCAGCGGTACTACCGCCAGGACCCCAGCGGTACTACTGCCTGGGGTAGCGGTACTACCGCCAGGACCCCAGCGGTACTACCGCTCGGGATAGCAGTACTACCGCGAGGACCCCAATCTACCATGATCTGACTAGGACTTTTTAGGGCTGTCTCAAGGGGGAGCGGTACTACCGCCAGGGGGAGCGGTACTACTGCCAGGACCCAAGCGGTACTACGGTCAGATAGCGGTACTACCGCCAGGACCCCAACGGTACTACCGCTGGCCCGTATGCCTTGGACTATATAAAGGAGGGGGAGCCCGTTTTTTCTTGCCCTCTTTCTTCTTCCTCGCGGCTCTTCCCTCCCCAACCCCGAACTCCCCCTATTTGGATCTCTATCTGTGGAGCCCCTTATCTCCGTTGAGTTGGAGGGTTTGCTCCACTACTCCTTCCTCCACCACGTGCCATGGACTCTGGTAAAGCTCCTCCCTTTATTCTCTTGGTTGGTGTTTTCTTGTTCTAGGGTTAGGAGCATTGGTGATTTGGATCCATGGCTATGGTTGTGCTTTGTTCTTGGATGGAACGAAGGAGATATTCTAGGGGAGTGTAGGTCCTATGATTCATTGCGATTATATTGCCATGCTCTAGGTTCTTCATGTTTTAGATCAAGCACCTCTTCTCTTATTTTGGATTAGATCTAAAACTTTAACCCCCTTGACTAGGCATGTCTTTATCTAGATGATTCTTGAGATCCTCATGTGTTTAGGGCTATGGTAGCTTTTGTAGTGATTATATGCAGTACCCATGGCCCTCGTAAATCCAATCTAGCCGTTCATATGGCTCTTTTTCTTATTCAGATCTGAAAGTCAACCACCCAGCGGTACTACCGCCAGGGGTAGCAGTACTACCGCTAGGACCCCAGCGGTACTACCGCCAGGGTTAGCGGTACTACCACCAGGGGTAGCGGTACTACCGCTAGGAGGATTTTTTTTCTTTTCATTTTCTTGGCAATGTGAGTTTACTTTTATGCCCTTTTTGTTCATTGCCTTGACTCCTTCTGTCGCTCTTTTTCGGTGTGTGTCTTGTGTGTCACAGGTGGTGCTTGCCGCTCGAACCCCCCACGGGACACGCAGTCGAAACAGTATCGCAATCAAGAGGCTCCAGAGGGCTCCGCCACTTCCGGTCTGCAACCCAAAAAGAATTCTTTCAAGAAGGCAGCTCACAAGGACAAGGGGGTCAACGTTCGCACTATGCCCCCTAAGGATTTTCTGCGGTTCCGCACCAAAAATCACTATCTAGAAGAGAAGGCTGTGATCAAGGATATCGAGCATGTTTGGTCGCGGGATCACTGCAGGATCTATCGCGACATCATCAAGAACTTCAAGAAGAGTTTTGTTCCAGTTCAGTGAATTGACTTGGCTCACCTTCAGCGGCACCCGGATTACTTTGGTGATGCTCTCTCTTTGATTGACAAGATTGGCATTAAGGAGATCATCTCCTTCAAGAAAGACTTTGATCCAGATGTTGTCGCCCAATTCTATATCACTGTTCACTTCTTGCCTGATGAAGAGCGCACCATGGTTTGGATGACTGGTACTCACAAGATGACATGTTCCTGGTCTGAATACATGCAGTTTCTCAAGGTTGACTTTTAGGGAGCTGACAATCCTATTGGGTCGTGTCCTCATTCTCCAGCTTCCACTGATAGGGCCCCCGCCAAGGACAGTCTGCAACAACTTTATGTGAAGAAAGGTGTGCTCCCCAAGCATCTGGATATCATGCATCGGATCTTCCGCAACACCCTCTTTCCTCGCATTGGCAACTTTGACGAGGTGCATGGTTATCTATCTGAGATGCTTTTGCTTATTGAGGAGGCTCTGACTAAGGACTCTGCCCCTCTCGATATTTCTGACGTGATGTTCACTGAGCTATGGAACTGCATCATGAACCGCAAGGTTCCCATCTACGGGCCCTACTTGTTTGCCTATATTCACCAGAAGTGGCCCGACACCTATTTGATTGAGGAGTTCCACCTTCAGGCTGATTACTTTGTGCACGATCCTATCAGGCTCCGCATCAAGGACAAATGGGCCAACCCATCCACTTCGTCTCAGCACATGGACACTGACACAGAGACTGCTGCTGATAGAGGCACCGCTTCTCAGTCCCACTCTTCTGCTATGCCATCTTGGGTAGTGAAACTGAAGGATAAGATGGAGACTCTCTTCTGTATGTAGGCCAAGGGATAGTATCAGACTCATGTGTCCCAGAAGGAGAACCGTCAGAGGCACAAGCATGTCCTCAGGACACTTGATGTTGAGATCTCCAGCGGCTCAGAGGACGACATCACTCTAGAGTCTGCTTGGATGCATGCTCAAGGTTATCAATGGTCTGATGCAGAGGAGGAGGACAATGAGGAGGAGTAGGACGATCCGGATGCCACAGACGGGTCTGGGGCTGATGAGGATGAGGAGTGACCACCTGTGTCATTAGGTGTGCCCCTTTTTGGTGTCTTGTGCCAAAGGGGGAGAGAGTCTAGGAGCTGGATTTGAGATTTGAACTTTGCTTAGCTTTTCTTATCTTATCGTGTTTGCTTTGAACTTGGTTTGTGAGACTTGAACTAGTGTGAGATTTATTTCCATCATATGTTGTGAGTCATATGCTCCTTATTTTTATATATCACTATCTTTATGTTCACATGCTATTCACTATGCAAATCCGGTATTGTCATCAATCCACCAAAAAGGGGGAGATTGTTAGGGCATAGTTTATGGCAAAGTAATTTTGGTGATTGATGACAGTACCACAAAGGACTAACCGTGTGTGTTAAGATTTCAGATAACACATGTCAACGGGACAAGACGACTCGCCCCTCTTTCCATGGAACAGAAGCACAGTGTACTCTACGATTCTCTTTCTTTGAGTCACAGGAACGCCGTACTATTAACAGGGGACCAGTAGTGGAAAGTTTGGGTGGAATCAATTTTGCACGCACACACTTTATCTCCTTTCCCCTTACCTGCAACTTTGGAGTGGTTCCCGCCTCTGTGTTTATCTCTCTATGCAAATGGTTCCTCAGCGGTAGTACCGCTGTGCCTAGCGGTAGTACCACTAGCCCTAGCGGTAGTACCGCTAGTGCTCACGGTAGTACCATTGCGCTGGCGCTAGTACCGCCCCTGGTCAGCAGTAGTACCGCTCCAAGAGCTTAGTACCGCCTTCCTAGCGGTTGTACTTCGACGGACCTTTTTGTGAAGACTTTCTTGGCGGTGGTTGGCCCGGTAGTGCTTATGCACTACCATGGGCCCAGCGGTAGTACCCCTCTGCAGCCAGCGGTAGTACCGCTGGAGTGCTAGCGGTAGTACCGCTGGAGTGCCAGCGGTAGTACCGCTGCAGCCAGCGGTACTACCGCTAGGCTCGGGCTGTGCGTGGGAAAACGGTTGGATTTTTCCCCCACTATATAAGGGGTTCTTCTAGCTGTGGAACCCTACCTTTGACCCTCCCAAGCTCCATTGTTGCTCCCTAAGATCAAAAGTGCCCGATCTCTCTCCCTAGCCAATCAAACTTGTTGATTCTTTAAGGATTGGTTGAGAAGGCCTAGATCTACACTTCCATCAAGAGAAAAGTTGATTCCCCCACCAATCCCTTGCAGATCTTGTTACTCTTGGGTGTTTGAGCATCCTAGACGGTTGAGGTCACCTCGGAGCCACATTCCATTGTGGTGAAGCTTCGTGGTCTTGTTGGGAGCCTCCAAGCTTTGTGGGGAGTTTGCCCCAACCTTGTTTGTAAAGGTTCGGTCGCCGCCTTCAAGGGCACCTATAGTGGAATCACGATACCTTGCATCGTGTGAGGGCGTGAGGAGAATACGGTGGCCTTAGTGGCTTATTGGGGAGCATTGTGCCTCCACACCGCTCCAGCGGAGACGTACTTCGTGTCAAAGGGAAGGAACTTCGGTAACACATCCTCGTCTTCATTGGTTCCACTTGTGGTTATCTCTAACCTTTACTTCTTGTTTGCTTATGTTGTTGTCTATCTCTTACTTGTCTTAGTAGTTCTTGTTGTTAGCTTCACATAGGTTCACCCCGTTGTTGCTATTTTTGTGAACCCGTATGTTGCTTACCCTAACTTTCTAAGATTAATTAAAAAGTGGTCGTTGCCTATTCACCCCCCCTCTAGTCAACCATATCGATCCTTTCACTTTCCAACTTCCACCACCATTTAACTAGTAAACTCACATTCTGCTTACGTAAATTCTTCACCCCTAGGCCCCCTTTCTTCTTAGACCTATAGATACGGTCCCACTTAACAAGGTGATACCTCTTATTACCTTCTAATTCTCTCCAAAAGAATTTCTTCCTGTGCTTATCTAGTTTGTATATGACCATCTTAGGGAGCAGAAACATAGCCATATAGTAATATACTATACTAGTAAGGGATGAATTCATCAGGATCAGCCTACCCCCCGAAGATGCAGCATTACCAATCTAGGATTCACAACATTTAAGAAATTTCTCATCCAGAAAGAGCCAATCAATATTTCTGAGACCAGTACCACTTACTGGGACTCCCAGATATTTCATAGGAAAATGCCCAATCTGACAGTTAAACATGTCAGCATAAGTATTCAGGATATTATCATCACCACCCACACAGAACACCTCACTCTTCTCAAAATTGATCTTTAACCCTGACATCAGCTCAAACATATACAATAAGAGTTTCATATTAACAGCTGCAACTACATCATATTCAAAACAAATTAGTGTATCATCTGCATACTGCAGAATAGCAACACCATCCTCAATGAGATCACGGGCCGAACCTGTGAATAATTTCTCCTTCTGGGCATTTCTCACCATCTTAGACAAGGCCTCCACAGCCATATTGAATAAGAAGGGAGAGAAAGGATCACCCTGTCTAACCCCCTAATGACTTTGGAAATACGGGCCTTTTTCATTATTCAACTTAATGCACACCGTGCCATCATACAATATCTTTTTTATCCACCCACACCAGGTTTCTCCTAAACCCGTGTTCCTATGGCACTCCAGAGGGAAATCCCAATTGATCTTATCGTAGGCTTTTTCGAAATCCAATTTCAGCAGTACTCCACATTTTTTCTGACGCTGAGTATGATGTAAAACCTCATGTAAAGTCAGGATACCATCCATTATATTTCTATGTTTGATGAAAGCATTCTGATGTCTACTAATTAGCACATCAGAGTACAGGGCCACCCTGTCATTTAAGACTTTAGTGATCAACTTATAGGGACAACGTAGCAAACAGATAGGTCTGTATTGTTGAATCTTCTTAGCTCCATCTAGCTTAGGAAGCAAAGTGATCACCCCATAATTCAACTGGGCCACATCCAAAGAATTATTATGGAAAGCATCAAACAATCTCATCAGATCCTTTTTAACAAACTCCCAACAGTGTTCATAAAATTCAGCACGAATATTATCTGGGCCTCGGGCTTTATTACTTTCCATAGAAAATAAGGCCTTCTTCATCTCCTCCTCCGTAAACCTACTAGTAATAAAGTCATTATCCTCCATACTGATTTTTTCCCTTATGGACCAAGTATTAGGGTCTAGGTGGAACATGTGCCCATTAGCAGGACCAAACAACTCCTTATAAAAGTCAGTTGCATGTCTCAGCAGATTTTGAGTCCCCTCAATTACCACATCTCCATTAACAAAGGAATGGATAGTATATTTCCTCTTTCTACCATTATCCACTATGAAAAAAGGTTGTGTTTCGATCTCCTTTTAACAACCATCTCTCATTAGACTGCTAGAGCAAAAATAATTCATCATTATTAAGGATCTCATTATATTTAGCACACAACAAAGTCCTCTTTTTATAAATGCCACGATCCAAAGGACCCGTCTCCTCCAACTTCTCAATCTCTTCTAATTCTTTCTTGATCTCATCCTTCCTCTTCCTACTATGACCAAACTTGTTTGATCCCCACCCTTTAAAATACTTCTTAATGCGCTTCAATTTTATATTAAGAATATCAATAGGATCATGTACCCTGACATTTTGCTCCCATATGCTCTTAGCCTTAGGAAAAAACTCTTCATTCTTAAGCCAGGAAAGTTCAAATATAAATTCCCTATTCATAGGAGCACACCTCTCATTCACCCCCGTCGACAACAACAAGGGGTTATGATCAGACACCTCCCGGACCAGTTTGCGGACTGAAACTAAAGGATATAGATCTTCCCAGCTAAATCTCATTAAGACCCTGTCCAATTTCTCCAAAGTAGGATGACGTTGTTTATTAGTCCACGTATACTTCCCCCTCCCATATCAACCTCTCTTAGGCCTAGGGAATGAATAACATCATTAAACTTCGCAGCAAACTCGAGATTACCATGTCTCTTATTCTTCTCCTGCATCCCTCTAATGATATTAAAATCCCCCCCAATAATGTAAGGGACATCAACATTACTACATGTAACAAGCATTTCCTCCAGGAAGTCATGTTTACGATCATCATGCGCCGCACCATAAACCACAATTAACACCCACACACATTTTTTTAACATCAAACACATGAGCCTGCACCATAAAGTTCCCCATCTTCCAGGAAATTAACTCCAGACTCTCTTTCTTAATCCCACAAAGGATACCCCCCGATATCCCCACAGAAGGTAAACAATTCCACACAAATAAACCACCAGGATCTATCCTACTTAAGTATTTCGCAGGGAATTCCTTTTTCTTGGTCTCTTGAATACCAACAAAGTCGAGAGAGTGATCTTTAATAATGTCTGCAAAACAAGAGGCCATCCCTTTCCTACCTGCCCCCCTACAATTCCAAAAGACCCCTTTCATATATTTCCTTTTGAATTTTTCCTCTCTTTGGGGCCCCTATTAGGAATCACAATAGGGGCATCCACTTTCTTATCCAAGGATGATTCAGTTTTCTGACTTCTAGTAACAGGTCTAGCTATCACGACAGGCTTCTTAATTCTATTCTTTTTCCTAGACCGTACAAGCGTAAAATCATCCTCCTCAATATTAACCTCTTCCATCCAACTCAAATCTAATGGAGTAACTACACCATTAGCATTAATCAGAGACATACTACTTGTATTCTCCTCAACCTCCACTACATCCTCTCTCTCCACCCTAGAGTTATTATTCCTAAATTTCTCCAACTCCCTAATAATATCAATATTAACAAAATCATTATCAGGAATAATAACCCCCATCTTAGAAGTAGCTAACATCATGTTTTGATTAGACAAAGCATCAAAAGAATTATGAGAATGTAGTGTACCTTCCGCATTCCTTTTCTTGACAGCAGCAACAGCCTTCAACTGCACATCATCCATCTTGCTCTGCACATTACGGAGACTAAATCTCAAATTTTCCTCAGTAGCCAAGGGGGAGTACGAATCACCTCCACTTCCACAGCATTGTCAGGAGATTCCACCATATATTCCACCTTTCAGGCATCAGATTCCCCCCTCTCAGCATCCACAAATACCACCTGAGGAGTAACTCTCACCACATCAGCAAAGGATTTTTTTCACTTACAGGAGATTTCATTTTCTTATTCATATCACCTCCAGAACATTTAGCACTCACATGTTTTTCTTCTTCCATAAACTCCATAGCCATAGAATCAATCAGCAAAGAGGTATCCAAGGAAACATCAGATTCTATGCTCTCTTGCGATTCCTGGATTTGCTCTTTTCTTGCCCCAATCTGCTCATTATCATTTTTTCCTCCATAGCCCCCCTCGGACTTGCATCAATTCTAGGTTTCTTATTTTTATTAGTATCCACATCATCATTTTTTTTCCTTATCCATGTTTTTACCAGAACTAAGAAGGGATTCACCACGGTTAGGATCTCTCACCAGAAAGATGGTTTTCAAAGGAACTATATTCATGTGATCTTCAAACCTTGCCAATTTTTGCCAGTTTAGAGTCTTTTCTATGTTGATTCTACTAGACATCTTATCTTTCTGTAATCCCAACCCTGTTGAGCTCTAGAACCTCCCAAAGTCTGCTGGCAGAACCTGTTGATGATGTTCCTAGTCGCAGCAGAGCTTGAATGTTTAGGCAAGCAGTGGATGGTGACTGATGGAAGGCTGGTCGACGCAATAGACAAGGTTTCAAGGCTTGTGTGGCATCAGGGTGGCCGCAACCGTGGTGATCACGGTGCTGGCATGCCACAAAGCGCGCTCTGGGCAGCTCAAGTGACAGTCGAGCCGCCCCGAGTCGTCAATCGCTACCCCCCTTGTTCTAAGCGCCAACGAGGTCCCTGGTAGCCGCGTGGCACCTCCCAATCCCTTTGGTTCGCCGGAGAAGGCCGCCGTCGCTCTCGGCCAAGCTCCACCACGACCAACACAGTGGACTTTGGCCACTGTGGTCGTCCGGAAGCCATTAATGGCTTCGGACACGTCCCGTCGCTCCCCTGATCTCCTCCATCACCTCACCCCCACGCCGCGACAGCCAGCTCGTCGTCCTTGCTCAAATGGCAAGCCCGAGCCTCGCCGCTTCGGGAGAGCTCGGCAGCGCTCGTCGCTGGCCTATATAAGGTGCTGCCCGAACCCCTCCTAGCTCTCACCACTCTCCTCCACCCCTGGATTAGCCCTAGAGACCCCCACCAAGAGCCGGTAGCTCGTCTCCCTCAGCTCCGGCAACAAGTTCCACCACCAAATCCCCTCTGTCGCCAGCCTCCTCCGCCCGTCCGCAGTATAATCCAAGGCCACCACTGTGTTCCCTTGGTCCCTCTGGTGGTCCTCGAGCCGTCGGTGAGCAGAATCCCTGCCGGAACTGTCGCCGTCGACGACCACCATAGCCTCCACCCGCCAGAGAAGAAGGGGAGACGTCGTCCAACCATCTCCGAAGGATCTACGGGTAGAGGGAGGATCGTCGTCGAGAGCCCGTTCCATTCCCGTCATCTCCCAGCCTCGCCGCCGTCTCTATCGCCGATGAGCGTCGCTGGGAGCCGCCCTCCTCTGTTCCCCCTCCTCCCTCTCTGTTTAAAAGGGGCATGCCCCACCTACCAAGGTCTGCGGCCTGCGGCCAAAGCGTTAAGTGGAGGCGCCGCTCCACTTTACGCCTTCGACGTGGCCCCTCCCAGGATTTTCTTTTCTTTTATTATTCCAGATTTAAACATAAACTTTGACCATTTAAAATCTTTTTATTTACAAGTCCAAATCACTTTATTCTTTTTGCATTGGGTTGGTATTGAATTTCTTTACAATCAGGTAAATTTTTGTATTTTTCCCACACTCATAGAATTTCTGGTTAATAAAAAGGTATTTAATGCTTTGCCTTTTCTTTTGGTATTTCAAACACATTTTCAGAGGGAAACTATGAAGACCAGGAGTGTTTGAACAACCCCACTAATCAAGGCAATACATTATACCGATGTGATGTAGTTTTGCATAGCATAATTCACATCTTCATGCATTATACTTGCTTAACTTGCTAAGAAAATCCTCTTGCCGGTATGGGAAGGCCGTGACTTGGGTTGTCTACGTGATCTCTCACCGATATGCCCCAAAGAGGGAGGGTTATGCACGCGTGCCACCTTGGCCCGGTGGGCGGTGATAACTCTGTGAGCCCAGTTATGTTGAGTTGGGCCCGTCCCCGGTTGGGACAGTTTTGTTTGGCCACGATGGTGGCAGGTGTCATGAGGACACAAGGCCACCCAGGGCAGGACTCCAGAAGGGAGTAGTTATCGGGGATATGATGAGAGAGTCACCGGTCAGGCAAGTCTCGTTGGAGCAATGCTGGTCCACCCGAATGGGATCACGAGGTCAATGCTCCAAAGTGTGGGTAAAGTGTGCAACCTCTGCAGAGTGTCAAAACTATTCGAATAGCCGTGTTCACGGTAATGGACAGCCCGACCAGACCTCGGTAGAAGGTCACCCGTGTAGATGTTAGTAATGATGGAAGAACCCTCCAGTTGAGTGCAGATGCTTGATAACCATTCCGGGTGGTTGTGAGACAACCCCAGACATGAGTAAGTGGATGACATAAAGCCAAGTGGTATTATTCCTAATTTGTTGTCATGCTATTGTTTGTTGCATTGCTTGGTTATTATGAGCTTGCGAGTACATTCCAAGTACTCACCTAGCGTATCATGCCAGATGCAGGAGAAGCCAAGGACGGAGGTCCTGATGATGCGTACTAGGAAGTGTAAACAGCAGTGTCCCTGTGTATGGAGTTGTCGCTATGTTCCGCTAAGCCATAGAAGTACTTAGTAGTTTCGAGGCCCGCTATGTCTCATAAATAATGTAGATATTGTGCTACACCAAGGGTGCCTTTGGCCTCGCTATCGTTGTAAGATATGTATTTGTAACCTTATGCTATCAATAAAGTCAGTTCAGTTCTGTGCCAAGTTGTTGAGTGTTTCCAGAAGACATGATATATGGGTTGGGAAACACTGGTAATCCAATTCGTTGAATCGAGGTTCCATAATGCTTGGTATCATAGCCAGGCTGACTGTAAGACACCCTAGTCACCGCCTTAGCACAACGATTAGTACAGGGTCGTGAGTATGCATTTGCTTGTTGCACTTGAATGCTGCATTTGATTATTGCTTGGCATGCATCATGACTCATTGTGTTACTAACCTTTGGCTTTGTGAGTGTAGATGGCACCAGTTTCATATCATTTCCAGTATGAGCTTGCACCATCCTCCTTCCCATCACTGTTGTGGAACGTTTGGTTTCGACTGTACCTGCATGGCGAGGAACCAGTGTACAAGGTGTTACGAGAGCAGCTTGCCAAGTCCATGTACGAGTTCCATGCTCAGGCTTACCTGGTTGGCAACTCGGATATTGGCAGCTATTCTCGCTCTACTACGAGTGCAACGGCTTCTACTCCAGAGATGGCAATCCAGTTTGCTGTGGTGTAGGCTCTCACTGACTTGCGCTGCCACGAGGTGGAGATGCAGACTCATCCAGGTTTCTTCCATTACCCCACCTTGTCGCCTTCGACAAGGCGAGTCATTTTTGTTCCCGTAGACCCGGCATGTGACCGTGTGACTGATGTGCTGTCTCGCTATGTGCGTGCCAGCTATTGTACGATCGTGTCCCTGGCAGAGGAGCTATCCCGTCTTCGGCCGGCACTTGTCATTGCAACTGCAGTGCCACCCCCACCCGAGTCCTCTGTTCCACCCTCAGATGCACCACCAGTTCCACCACTACCTGGATTTGAGATCCCAGTTAGTTCTTCAGCACCACCTCACACTTCATCTGGCCATCGCCGTGAGACTCATTCTGAGTGGGCCTCACTCCTTGCCACTCCTGGTGTCCCGATGTTGAGGCGTCGTGCTCCTTCAGAAGCAGGACCGTCTCGTTAGCGTCGCCGAGTAGCCTTTGCTCCGGAGATTGAGGTCAACATCATCAGTTCAGACTCTTACTGAGGATCAGACGACAAGGAGTCAGAGTTCTTCCAGTGTTCGTGCCATCGACGCCACTAGAGCCGAGGTTGGAGTTGTTGAGCATGCATCTTTGCATATGTCAACTGCCGTGTGAGCAGTCTAGTCATGATATGTTCCCCTACTAGCTTGCCAAAAGTGATGTTAATTTGCATTGTATAATTATGTTCTTTGCTTATTTGCCTTTCCATGAGAATTTCTTTGGTGTTTTATGACCATGCTTTTCCCTTATGGATGTTGCAATAATACTAAGGTAACATGGCCCTGTGGAGAAGAGATTACATGGGAAAGATTGAAGGAAGCATTCCGCAGATATCATATTCCTACGGGTATTATGAAGCTGAAGCAAAGAGAATTCCTCGCTCTTACACAAGGAAGGATGACGGTAGCCGAGTATCTGAACAAGTTTAACTATCTGGCACGATACTCGACCCATGATGTATCCTTTGAGGAAAGGAAGGTTGATCGCTTCCTAGGCGGTCTAAACCATGCCCTCCGTTGTCAGCTTTGTATGCTGGACTTTCCAGACATCCAGACGCTGGTAAGCAAAGCCTTCATAGCCGAACGAGAGCTTAAGAGTGGATACGATGATCGCAAGAGGAAGTTTGAACCCAAGAAGGACAGCAAGGAGCAGATTGCACAAAAGCCACGTACCTGGCAACCAAACACCACTGTCTACAAGCCCACTTGGAACAACAGTAACAACACTAACAAGACAGTGAGCCAGAACAAGGCCTTCGACAAACAGCCAGTGCTAGAGGATTGCCGCCGCAACAACACCTGTTTCACTTGCGGCCAAAGTGGACACTATGCAAAGCAGTGCCCCACCAATAGCGGAAAACCATCCTCCGACATCAAACTGCAGATCAACACTATTGGACGCCATCCTAACTCTAAGTTTACCCAAGGACGCATCTACCATATCTCTGTCGAAGAAGCATGTGAAGCTCCAGAAGTCGTTATCGGTATGTTTTCTATTAACAACATACCAGGAATAGTTTTATTTGATTCCGGGGCTTCCCACTCATTTATTTCGAGGAGTTTTGCCGCCATACACCAATTTTCCCCTTCGTTGTTGGATAAAATCATGGTGGTACAATCCCCTGGCTCTATGCTCTGAACAAATCTCGTATACCGGGATCTAGAAATACGGATACAAGGAGTTACCTTTCCAGCTACACTAATTGCCATCGAATCCTCGGGATTAGATATAATACTAGGGATGACTGGTTGACACCCCATCAAGTGTGCATCAATTGTTCCACCAGAACTGTGATGCTGGTTAATCCATCCGGAAAAACCGTCCAGTTTATCGCGAACAACATGAAGACAAGGAACGGAATGGCATACCAAGCAGATGTCACGGATATGAACTTGATTCGAGTGGGATGTGAATTTCTAGATGTGTTCCCCGAGGAATTGCCACGAATGCCACCAGACAGGGAGTTGGAGTTCATAATCGAATTAGTTCCCGGTACCGCCCCAATTTACAAGAACTACTATCGTATGCCAGGACCGGAATTAGCAGAGCTAAAGAAACAGTTGGACGAATTACTGCAAAAAAGGATACATTCGCCCAAGCATCTCACCATGGCGATCACCAGTACTGTTTGTCAAAAAGAAGGATCGAAGTTTGCGAATGTGCATAGACTATCGTCAACTAAATGAGATCACTATTAAAAACAAGTACCCACTACCACGCATCGATGACCTATTCGACCAGTTGAGTGGAGCACGAGTTTTCTCCAAGATTGACCTCGGGACTGGGTATCATCAGCTCAAAATCAGAAAGGAAGATATACCCAAGACAGTGTTCACTACCCGATATGGCATGTATGAGTTCACAGTCATGTCATTTGGTCTGATAAATGCTCCATCCTATTTCATGAGCATGATGAACAACGTCTTGATGGATTTCTTAGACAAGTTCATGGTAGTGTTCATTGATAATAAACTGATATATTCTAAAGATGAGGAGGATCACAAGCGTCACCTCCGTGCTATCTTAGAAAGACTGAGATCCCATCAAATGTATGCTAAGTTCAGTAAATGCGAGTTCTGGGTGAAGGAAGTGGGATTTTTGGGACACATCCTGTCAGAACAATGTGTGGCTGTCGACCCGAGTAAGGTAACATTAGTGCTAAATTGGAAAACACCAGTCTCGGTGACCGAAGTTCGCAGCTTCCTGGGATTGGCACACTATTACCGACGATTCATAGAAGGCTTTTCCAAGATAGCCAAACCATTGACGGAGTTGCTCAAGAAAACTAGAGATTCGTATGGACGACAGAATGCGAAAGTAGTTTCCTCGAATTAAAGACAAGACTAATGGCCGCACATGTTTTAATCCTCCCGGATATTCACAAGAGTTCTGACATTCATTGTAACGCTTCCCGACGAGGAACTGGCTATGTGCTGATGCAAGAAGGGAAGATTGTAGCATACGCATCCCGACAGCTATGACTGCATGAAGAGAACTACCCCACTCATGACTTGGAGCTAGCAGCCGTGGTTCATGCCTTAAAATTTTGGAGGCGTTACCTCATTGGACAACGGTGTGAGATATATACGGACCACAAAAGTCTTAATTATATTTTCACCCAACCCAATCTGAATCTCACGCAATGACGATGGCTTGAACTAGTCAAGGACTATGACCTTGGGATCAACTATCATCCGGGGAAAGCCAACGTGGTTTCAGACGCTCTTAGTCGAAAGCAAATCACGGTAAATGCACTACTCGAAAGTATGCATCCGAGACTGCAAGAAGAGCTCATTAGTCTCAACATGATATTATGTGGTCCAATTACCTCAGAGACCCTGTAAATTATCCCCACCCTCATGGATGAAATCAAGAAAGCTCAAGAACCATACGAAGGGATCAAGAAGATCAAAGGGTCACTGCCAAAGGGGAAGGACAAATCCTTCCGAGTAGATGACCAAGACATACTATGGTTCGAAAAACGGATATGCGTCCCCGACCAAAACAGCCTCAGATAGCAAATACTCAGGGAAGCGCATGATTCCGCATATTCTATTCATCCAGGAGGTACAAAGATGTACCAAGATATGGGAAAGACATTTTGGTGGTCAGGGATGTGAAAGGATATAGCATATTATGTCGCCTGCTGTGATATATGCAACAAGGTTAAGGCGTTACACCAAAAGCCCGCGGGGTTACTATAGCCTTTACCGATTCCCCAATGGAAGTGGGACGACATATGCATGGACTTCATTGTCGGACTACCCAAGTCAACGAGAGGCAATGATGCTATCTGGGTCATTGTGGATATGCTCACGAAAGTAGCTCACTTTATCCCGGTAAAGACTACTTTCAACGCCAACCAACTGGGGTAAGCCTACATGGGGTACCCAAGTCAATCACCTCAGATAGAGGCTCTCTATTCACTTTGGCATTTTGGCTACGACTTCACCAGGCCTTGGGAACCATGCTAAAACACATTACCGCATACCACCCTCAGACGGATGGACAAACAGAAAGAGTGAATCAAATACTAGAGGATATGCTTCGGTCATGTGCCCTCACCCATGGGCCCAAATGGGAAGGTAGCCTACCCTATGCAGAATTTTCCTACAACAACAGCTATCAGACAAGCCTGAAGATGTCACCCTTTGAAGCATTGTATGGCAGAAAGTGCCGAACCCCGTTGAATTGGTCACAAACAGGAGACAGTCGCATATTTGGAACCGACTTGATGCTGGAGGCCGAGAAACAGGTCAAGGATATTCAGGAACGCCTTCAGGCAGCCAAGTCCCGCCAGAAAAGCTACTATGATCCAAAGCACCGAGAAGTGACCTTTGAACCAGGAGAACATGCCTATCTCCGAGTAACCCCCATGAAAGGAGTGAGAAGGTTTCACACACGGGGAAAGCTCGCACCAAGATATATCGGTCCCTTTCCAGTGATTGCAAGAAGAGGCAGAGTCACCTATCAGTTAGAGCTACCACCCGAATTATCAGATGTGCACGATGTCTTTCATATCTCACAGCTAAGAAAGTGTATTGCACCTCCAATTAAGCAGGCAGATATAAGTGAGCTAGAATTGGCTAAGGATCTGACCTACGAGGAGAAACCCGTCAGAATCTTGGATGAGATGGAAAGAACTACCAGGAGTAAGGTGCTTAAGTTTTATAAGGTATTATGGGAACACCATACTGAGGAAGAAGCTACATGGGAGACAGAAGATTTCTTGAGATCCGCATATCCATACTTGTTCCCTGAGCAACCGAATCTCGCGGACGAGATTCATCCTAAGGGGGGTAGGTTTGTAACACCCTGATTTTTCAAACCTTTTCTTTTTAAAATATTTTTGAAGATCACTTGCAATTTGGTGGATTTTCAAATTCTCAAAGCAAGTTGGATTATGAAATCTCTAATTTCTTGTCTCAAACAACCCAAAACCATTTGCTTCTTACTAAAACCTTTCTAAGATTTATTTGCAATATTTTATTCTATTAAATAATTCTGTTTTTCTATTTTGGGAATTATGCCATCACTATGGGTTGTAAAGCAACCTATAGCTTGGATGAGCTTTAAGACCCAAAACTTTTGCAACATCTTCTCAATGCCATATGATTTCAAAATATTCAAAAATATTTCTTTGTCCAATGGATAATTATGGCCAGAATAATTATTTCTTTTATGACCTGAATTATTCCTTTGTGAAGCAACCCTATGATTCCTATTTTGAAAAATTCTCAATTAATTCATGTAGTTACTAGGGATCATATATGGTCCCAATATGTAAAAACATCCGATGCTCCAATACAAATTTTGAGCAAAAACACTCTGCTAAGTTTCTGCTAAAACATGACCTTTGTGAAGGAAGTGCTAGCTAGGAGTGCACAATGGAGCTACAAATTTTTGGGCATGTGTGCACTACCAAATGACACTTCCCCACCAAAAGACACTCGTAGCAAAGCTTGCAATTGAGTGCTAGGAGGTCATTTGTGTTCTAGACTAGAAAGATGGTTTTAAAAGGAACAATATTCATGTGATCTTCAAACCTTGCCAATTTTTGCCAGTTTAGAGTCTTTTCTATGCTGATTCTACTATACATCTTATCTTTCTCTAATCCCAACTGTGTTGAGCTCTAGAACCTCCCAAAGTCTGCTAGAAGAACTTGTTGATGATGTTCCTAGTCACAGCAGAGCTTGTATGTTCAAGCAAGCAGTGGATGGTGACTGATGGAAGGCTGGTCGACGCAATAGAGAAGGTTTCAAGGCTTGCGTGGCATTAGGGTGGCCGCAACCATGGTGATCACGGTGCTGGCATGCCATAGAGCGCGCTCTGCGCAGCTCTAGTGACAGCTGAGCCGCCTCGAGCCGTCAATCGCTGCCCCCCCCCCTTGTCCTAATCGTCGACGAGGTCCCTGGTAGCCGCATGGCACCTCCAGAACCCTCTGGTTCACCGGGGAAGGCCGCCGTCGCTCCCGGCCAAGCTCCTCCACGGGCAACAAAGTGGGCTTCGACCACTGTGGTTGTCCGCAAGCCATTAATGGCTTCGGACCCGTCCCGTCGCTCCCCTGACCTCCTCCATCACCTCACCACCATGCCGCAATAGCCAGCTCGTCGTCCTTGCTCCAGGGGCAAGCCCGAGCCTCGCTGCTTCAGGAGAGCCCGGCAGCGTTCGTCGCTGGCCTATATAAGGCACTGCCCGAACCCCTCCTAGCTCTCACCCCTCTTCTCCACCCCTGGATTAGCCCTAGAGACCCCCAGCAAGAGCGGGGAACTTGTCTCCCTCAGCTCTGGCAACAAGCTTCGCCGCCAAATACCCTCTATCGCCAGCCTCCTCTGCCCCTTCCCCAGTCTAATCCAAGGCCACCAGTTTGTTCCCTTGGTCCCTCTGGTGCTCCTCGAGACGTCGGTGAGTCGAATCCCTGCCAGAACCGTCACCGTTGACAAGCACTATAGCCTCCACCGCTCGGAGAAGAAGGGGCGACATTGTCCGACCATCTCCGAAGGAGCTACGGGTACAGGGAGGATCGCCGTCGAGAGCCCGTACAATTCCCGTCATCTCCCAGCCTCGCTGCCGTCTCTATCGTCGGTGAGCGTCGCCGGTGAGCCGCCCTCCTCTGTTCCCCCCTCCTCCCTCTTTGTTTAAAAGGGGAGGCCCCACCTGCCAGGGTCTGCGGCCTCCGGCCTGATACGTCTCCAACGTATCTATAATTTTTGATGGTTTCATGCTATTATCCTGTCAAACTTTGGATGTTTTGCATGCCTTTTATTTATTTTTTGGGACTAACTTATTAACTCAGTGCCAAGTGCCAGTTCCTGTTTTTTCCATGTTTTTGACCCCTTTCAGAGGAGATTTTGAAACGGAGTCCAAACGGAAGAAAATCCCCGAAAATATTTTTTTGGAACGAAAGAAGATCGGGGAACTTGGGAGCCAAGCCAGAGGAGCTCCAAGGGCCCCACAAGCCCCCACCCCGAGGCCAGGGGTGCGCCATCCAGGCTTGTGGGCCCCCTGGAGGTCCCCTGACCTAGATCTTTCGCCTATATAATCCCATAAATTCCAGAAAAATCACGAGATCATCGCAATCACTTTTTCATCGCCGCAAGCTTCTGTCTCCACAAGATTTCATCTGGGGCACGTCCTGGTGCCTTGCCGGAGGGGGATTCGGACACGGAGGGCTTCTCCATCAACACCATGACCTCTCTCTTGGATCTTCAATACAAAGTTCTCCATTATCTTCATGGTGATCTATTCGATGTAATCTTCTTTTTGGTGTCTTTTTCGAGATCCGATGAATTGTGGATTTATGATCAGATTATCTATGAATCTTATTTGAGTTTCTTCTGATCTCTCTTATGCATGATTTCATATCCTTGTAATTCTCTTCGAGTTGTGGGTTTTGTTTGGCCAACTAGATCTATGATTTTTGCGATGGGAAAAGTTCTTGGTTTTCGGTTCATACCGTGCGGTGACCTCACCCAGTGACAGAAGGGGTAGCGAGGCACGAATCATGTTGTTGCCATCAAGGGTAAAAAGATGGGGGTTTCATCATTGGTTTGAGATTATCCCTCTACATCATGTCATCTTGCTTAAGGAGTTACTTTGTTCGTCATGAACTCAATACACTAGATGCATGCTGGATAGCAGTAGATGCAGAAAGTATCGGTCTACTTGTCTCGGACGTGATGCCTATATGTATGATCATTGCCTTATATATCGTCATGACTTTGCGCAGTTCTATCAATTGCTCGACAGTAATTTGTTCACCCACCGTGATACTGGCTATTTTGAGAGAAGCCTCTAGTGAACACTATGTACCCGAGGGTCTACTCCACACCATATTTTCAGCCTTACACTTTTTACTTCGTTGCACTTTCCGCCTTCAGATCTCACTTTGCAAACAATATTGAAGGGATTGACAACCCCTTTGAAGCGTTGGGTGCAAGCTTGTTTGTCTTTGTGCAGGTACTCTCGACTTGACGAGACCCTCTGTCGTGGGTATAAGCCTGACAGTAGATGTGTAGGGTACGAATGAGATGGGCAGAGTCCTAGCTACGGCGAGGTTGTATGAGTTCAGGCCCCTCTACGATGGAGGTAACAGCCCTACGTCTCAGTGCTCTCGGAGCTGGTTGTCGAGTGTAATACGGAATACAATGATTTGCTAACCCTTCTACCAGTGGGGGAGGGAGGCTTATATAGAGTGCGCTGCCCTCCACAACGGTTCCGGTATAAGGGCGGAGTAGTGGGGATTGAATGCATACGTTACAGGTAACGTATGCTATAAATGCTAATAAATGCACCAGGAAACGTACGACCGTTTCCCTCCAGGGGGGTTACGATGTACCGAGTGTATCCAGTCGGTTAGCTTGGTATTCTCCGAATGCTAGTATCCGACTGGATGATATAGGACATGTTGTCGACTAGATGATGGGGATTCCTTAATTCGGTCGGGGTAGACTTAGGGTCTTGTCCTTTGTGTGGGGTAGTCCTTGGGTAGGACCTGCAGGGCAGGCCTATGACCCTGCCCTAGGAATATGACCCCATCATTAGTCCCCGAATGGATTGGGGTTGAAACGACGAAGCGGTGCTTGAAGTTCGGATCCGACTGGATTAGATTCAGCTCGGGCGTTGCTTGCCTCTATCCATTTTACCTTTTCTAACCAATGATCCGAGTGGAAGTGCTTGCGAAATCGACTGTCGGGAGCCGAGTGTTTCCGCGGCATCTTTTGACACGACCGGTCAACTGACAACGGCGGATTTTCTGAGATCTCAAATTTCGGGTTCCGCGCGCTCAGCGGGGACGACGTCAGCGCACTCGAGTAGCGCCCGACGCCTCGATTCTCGCGCCCTCAAGTCCTCCACTGATATCGTCGCGGCCGGTCGGGCGGATAAGGTTTCGGGGCCACCCGCCAGTGACCCAGTCGGAACCCTATTTAAATCTGGGCGGCGAGGCTTCTTCGTTATGCTCGCCGAATCTTTCGCTCCCGCCTGCTCCGTCTTCCTCGCCACCCCCTGCGCTCCTACGCTCCTTCCTTCTCCTCCCTCTCGAGGGTTCGCCATCGCCTCCATGACCAAGGGTCAGACCAGCAATATGGAGGCGAGGAAGAAGAAGAACAAGGCGGCGGCGCCTGCTCAGCGGCGGCAGCGGCTGCTGCCGGCGGGGTGGATCCAAGGATACTTCCTTCCCTCTACGGTGACGTAGGGAGATCTGCTGGAGCTGGTGGAGCACGGAATGCTCATGCATAAGTCCTGGAGACTGCCGGCGGACGACGAGGTCGAGCCAGCGCCTCGGGAGGGGGAGCGCGTCCTGCTCCTCAGCCATGTTCACATAGGTTTTTCTTTGCCCTCGCATCCCTTCTTTAAAGACATCATGAATCACTTCGTGGCTCAACTTCACCACTTCCCTCCGAATGTCATCGCCCATCTTTCTGCCTTTATTGTTTTGTGCGAGTTATTCATCGGTTGTCCCCCCATTGGGGTCTGTTCACACACATCTTCTCCGCCCGATCCCAGACTATCAAACGACTTAGCCAGTCGGATGATAAGACTCACCTCCTCCAGCTCTGCAGAGATTTAGGATTCCAGAAGAAGAGTCGGAGTAGCTATCCTGCTCTCCAGTTGAGTGAGTCAGTTAGGAACTGGCAGTCGAGGTGGTTCTACTGCGACGACATCGCCTGTCCGAATGCGTCGACTGTGCTGCCTGCTTTTAGCCTAGACCGGCCCGCCCCGCCTAAGCAGCTCGCGCTCTCGAAGGCCAAGAAGAACGGCATCCAGCCTTTGGTTGAGGCACTCGTGGATGTCGTCAGGAGGGGGGGTCACTGGTATAGACCTGCTGGAAGTCTTCCTTGGTCGGCGGATCCAGCCTCTGCAGGCTCGTGACCATGCTACGTGGCATTACACGGGGCCCGAAGATTCCACTCGGACCAACGTGGTGGGCGTGACCAAGGAGAGGGTAACCTCGTGGGTGCTCCAAATCACGGGTCCCTGTGAGAATCCCAAAGGAGCTCGCCGAGTGAAGCCTTACTGCGCGGACCATCCCCCACCGAATCAGGTGAGTGGCACTAGTCGAGTGCATTGAACTGTCTTAATTCCAGTCGTTTGCTTATATCTCCGTGTGATGCCTAATGTTTCTGACTGAACTTTATGCAGGCGTGGACCAACTGGTTCTCCCCCGTCTCGAATGGGAATCCGGAGGAGGAAGAGGAGGAAGGCAGCCAGGAGGGCAGCGTGGAGAGCGCCGAATACGTCTTCGACAGCAAGGAATCGGAGGAGGAGGAGGACAGCGAGGAAGAGGAAGAAGATGAGGAGCAAGACTCGCCACCTCCACGACCAGAGCATCGGACCAAGCGCCGACACGAGCCCGCCGTCCCCTCAGCTCCCCCTGCATCGTCGAGTGCTCCGCCTACTGCTCCGGTGGTCCCGAGTGTTCGAGGCACCAAGAGGGCCAGGGACGCCGCCGCTGAGCCCGCGGGCCAGTCTTCCAGGGCACCCAAGCCGAGTGGGCCTAAGCCTCGGAAGGCTCTGCCGCGAATGAGGGTTGCTATCCGTGTCACCTCCACGTAAGTGTATCTAGCTTTTGGCTCTTTCTGTTATCCGAGTGAACTCCTGATTACAGGTCGAATGGGTTTCACACGACAGGGTCGCTACCTCTGCCACCTCTCCGACCCGCAAAGGGGACGACCCCATGGACACGGACAACGTCTTTTCGTCCCAGCCAGGTGTGTTGTAGGAGAGTCGGGTGTTTTATCCCATCGCGTCTCCAATTCTATCATAGGGTTTGTTTCTTTCTTTTCCTGAGATGTCATGTCATTCGACTTGTCAGGGGCTATTTGCCTGGACGAGGACGACCAGGGGAGGGCCGACCCCGCCATGGAGCCTGTTCTTGAGGCTGCTCCTCCTACTGCCGCTCCCGCCACCGATGTCCCGCGACTGAAGTGCCGCCACCGACTAAACCAGTGCTGGTGGGGGAGGAGCCGACTGGGGCGGACCTTGGGATGCCTCGGGAACCTCCGACGATTCCAGGTCCGTCGAATGCTGAATTCAGCATCCAGCGTCTTCCGGAGGAGCGGGTGGGAGCGGCCAAGGGGGCCATGGTGCAGGCAGAGCTGATGGCTGGAGAAGCCAAGAGGGCTTATGACTCCGTTGCGGCCTTGTACCAGCGGAGCTTGGAGCTGCGCGATGATATCCGAGTAAGTGTTCTAGTAAGTATTTACTTTTCCCCTGTAGCCCACTGAGTGTTATTGAATATCAGCTGTTGTTTGCAATGGGTTCGCTCTGAGTGAACCCAGTGGGTGTAGTCCCCGAGACTTCTGTCGAGTGCTTGCACCGACAGTTGTCTTTATACACTTTGCCTTGAGTTTGGTTGTGTTTGTAAATAGGATTACCGAGTGCGAGTAATTGTTGCAGTCGGAGTGCACTTACGGTAAGAGTCCCCGAGAGTAAGTTGTACTCAGGTCGGGTAGTATTGGCCTCGGAGGTGTAGGTGATAACATGCATTTCAATAGGGCAGGCCTGCTTGAGGTGCATGCCAGTGGGGTCACTCTTAATGAACCCACTGGGTGTAGTCCCCGAGACCGCTGTCGACTGCTTGCGTCGGCAGGGGTCTAAAGAACTTAGATGTTAACTGTTGAACTTTCTGATTGTCCCTTGTTTCTTGTTGGCAGAAAACTTGTGAAATGGGGACGGCCTATGAGGCTCTCAAGGCGGAGAGGAATCAGTTCGCTGGTGAACTTGATGCGGTCATGCTTGCAATGGTCGGCATGAAGGAAACTCTGGCGGAACGGGAGAAGTCATTGGAGCAGGCGCGTGAAGTGAACAAGGTGTTGACTGAGGAAGTGGAAAGGATGGGGAAGCAAAGGACTGCGCTGATGAGTCAGATGGACGTGCTGAACAAACGATGCAGAGCACAAGAGAAATATGTGAGCGACTGGGCTCGGCAGATGATGACGCGACTGGCTGGTAAGCCCTTATTTTGCCGAGTGGTTGTGCTATGCGCGTAGCACTCGGCGCTTATTGTCTGTTTGTCCTATTGTCGCAGATTTTTGCTTTGACACCGAAGCTGAAGCGGCTGACGTGGAGCGTTCGATTCTTGAGAATGTTCCACTCGGCGACGACGCCAATCGGGATCTGCTCCGTGCGCACATCCGCGTGGGCAAAGTTGTTCCTTTCATCGGTCGACTGAGAGAAGTCGCCGGCCGAATCGACAAGGAGCTTTGGCCAGAAGATGAGTCGCGGCAGGAGATGGAGAACCTGATGAGTCGAGTGGCGGAGATTCCCAATAGACTGCAGTCGTGGAAGAAATCTGCAGCTCGTTGCGGTGCGGATGTTGCTCTGTCCCTGGTCGGAGTCCATTGCAAGGAGGTGCGTGAGGAAAAACTGAAGACGCTGAAGGTCGCCAACACGAAGAATCTTCGATTCGAAGACTTCATGGAGACGTTCCTTGAGAGTGCTACTCGCATCGCCGAGGGAATCGACTTGGACACTTTCGTGGAGCCCTCCAGTCCTGGTGCCGGCCCAGCAGACGCGTAAGAAACTTTATCCTCGGTATGCCGAGTGTTTATCTGTAAGGTACTTTGGCCACTTCTGTTGGCCGTCACAATTTTAAATCGGTGCGGGTAAACTTGATCCGCATCGAGTTAGCTATCTTCGCGAGAATTTTGGAATCCGATTTTTGCTCTTCTGTTGCAATCTTGATTCGAGTTTTTGGTTGGCGTTTGTTGGTGAAGCCAAAGGCAAACAGCCGATGCTGGATCGCTGTTAAGCTCCCTCCGAGTGTGATGTGAAGTGCACACTCGGAGAAGGTTATTACTTAGGCGATGCTGGATCGCAGCTAAGCCCCCGAGTGTGACATGTAGTGCACACTCGGAGAAGGTTAATACTTAGGCGATGCTGGATCGCAGCTAAGCCTCCGAGTGTGACGTTAAGTGCACACTCGGAGAGAGTTAATACTTAGGCGATGCTGGATCGCAGCTAAGCCCCCGAGTGTGACGTTAAGTGTACACTCGGAGAGAGTTAATACTTAGGCGATGCTGGATCGTAGCTAAGCCCCCGAGTGTGACGTTAAGTGCACACTCGGAGAAGGTTATTACTTAGGCGATGCTGGATCGCAGCTAAGCCCACGAGTGTGACATGTAGTGCACACTCGGAGAAGGTTAATACTTAGGCGATGCTGGATCGCAGCTAAGCCCCCGAGTGTGACATTAAGTGCACACTCGGAGAGAGTTAATACTTAGGCGATGCTGGATCGCAGCTAAGCCCCCGAGTGTGACGTTAAGTGTACACTCGGAGAGAATTAATACTTAGGCAATGCTGGATCGCAGCTAAGCCCCCGAGTGTGACGTTAAGTGTACACTCGGAGAGAGTTAATACTTAGGCGATGCTGGATCTCAGCTAAGCCCCCGAGTGTGACGTTAAGTGCGCACTCGGAGAGAGTTAATACTTAGGCGATGCTGGATCACAGCTAAGCCCCCGAGTGTGACGTTAAGTGTACACTCGGAGAGAGTTAATACTTAGGAGATGCTGGATCGCAGCTAAGCCCCCGAGTGTGACGTTAATTGTACACTCGGAGAGAGTTAATACTTAGGCGATGCTGGATCGCAGCTAAGCCCCCGAGTGTGACGTTAAGTGCACACTTGGAGAGAGTTAATACTTAGGCGATGCTCGATCGCAGCTAAGCCCCCGAGTGTGACGTTAAGTGCACACTCGGAGAGAGTTAATACTTAGGCGATGCTGGATCGCAGCTAAGCCCCCGAGTGTGACGTTAAGTGCACACTCGGAGAGAGTGAATAGTTAGGCGATGCTAGATAGCAGCTAAGCCCCCGAGTGTGACGTTAAGTACACACTCGGAGAAAGTTAATACTTAGGCGATTCTGGATCGCAGCTAAGTTTTTTTTTTGAGACCGGAGTCTGCGACCGCAGAAGAACTTTGAACCTGCAAAAAACTCAATCTGTTTTATATTATTTCGCCAATACTTGTTCTTTACATCGCTTCAGTCGACGGTCACGTGTAGAAATGCTTCAGGAGGTCTCCGTTCCATGCGCGCGGCTCGTCTATCTCCCTCTGAATGTTGTAGAGTCTGTATGCTCCGTTGTTCAGCACCTTGGAGATGATGAAGGGTCCTTCCCAGGCTGGAGCCAACTTGTGGGGTCTTTGTTGATCCACTCGGAGCACCAGGTCGCCTGCTTGGAACATCCGACTTCTGACGTGGCATGCATGAAAACGCCGTAGATTTTGTTGATAAATGGTCGAGCGAGTTAACGCCATCTCGCGCTCCTCTTCCAGAAGATCTACTCCGTCTTGCCTTGCTTGTTCTGCTTCCGCTTCGGAGAAGAGTTCGACTCGTGGCGCATTGTGTTGCAAGTCACTCGGAAGGACTGCTTCTGCTCCATAAACGACGAAGAACGGTGATCGCCGTGTAGATCTGTTCGGGGTTGTTCGAAGTCCCCAAAGCACTGAAGGTAGCTCGATGACCCAAGCGCCAGTGGCATGTCCTATCTCTCGTAGGAGTCGGGGCTTCAATCCTTGCAAAATAAGCCCGTTTGCCTGCTCTGCTTGTCCATTGGACTGAGGATGTGCTACGGAAACAAAATCCACTTGGATGCCCTGGCTTGTACAGAACCCTTTGAATCTGTCCGAGTCAAAGTTTGTCCCGTTGTCCGTAATTATGTTGTGAGGTACACCGAATCTCAAGATGATGTCCCTGACAAACTTGACGGCTCTCGAAGCGTCGAGCTTCTTGATGGGCTTTGCTTCGATCCATTTCGTGAACTTGTCGACTGCCACCAACAGATGTGTGTATCCACCTTGGCTTGTCTTGAACGGGCCGACTGTATCTAATCCCCACACTGCAAACGGCCACACAAGAGGGATCGTCCTCAACGCAGACGTTGGCTTGTGGGACTTGTTGGAGTAGAACTGGCAGCCCTCACATCGATCAACCATATCCTTAGCCATCTCGTTAGCCTGCAGCCAAAAGAAGCCAGCCCTAAATGCCTTAGCTACGATTGCTCTCGAAGAGGCGTGATGACCGCAGGTCCCCGAGTGAATATCCTCCAGAATCAGCTGCCCCTCCTCTAGGGAGATGCATCGTTGAAGAACGCCTGAGATACTCTCCTTGTACAATTGGCCTTCAATGATAGTGAATGACTTCGATCTGCGGACTATCTGCCTGGCTTGGACTTCGTCTTCTGGAAGTTCTTGCCTCAAGATATATGCCATGATCGGCACAGTCCAATCAGGAATGACAGCCAGAATCTCCATGACCAGATCAACCACAGCAGGTACATCTACTTCAGACGGATCTGTTGTGCTCTTGGGTTGTATCAGTTCCTCTGTGAAAGGATCTTCTTTGACTGAGGGGAGGTGGAGGTGCTCGAGGCAGACGTCACTCGGGACTGGTCTCCGAGTGGATCCGAGTTTTGCTAACTCGTCAGCTGGTTGGTTCTTTAGTCTTGGAACATGGTGGAGCTCTAGACCTTCAAACTTCTTCTCCAGCTTCCTCACTGCATTGCATTATGTGGTCATGGTGGGGTTCCTGACGTCCCACTCTTTCATCACTTGATTGACCACCAAATCCGAATTGCCGTAGACCATCAAGCGACGGACGCCGAGTGAGATGGCCATGCGCAATCCGTAAAGGAGAGCTTCATATTCTGCCTCGTTGTTGGAGGAATCAAAGTGTATCTGCAGCACGTACTTGAGCTTGTCGCCCTTTGGTGATATGATCACAACACCAGCGCCGGAGCCATTCAACATCTTGGACCCATCAAAGAACATTGTCCAATGAGCCGAGTAGATGTGGGTCGGTTGCTGTTGTTCTACCCATTCTGCTATAAAGTCAGCCATGGCTTGAGACTTAATAGCTTTCTTGGCCTCGAACTTGATGTCACAGTACGACATCTCCATTGCCCACTTCGCCACTCAGCCTGATGCATCTCGATTGTGGAGAATTTCCGACAACGGAGCATCAGAAATGACAGATACCGAGTGGTCTTGGAAATAATGAGCCACCTTCTTCGCAGTCATATAGATCCCATAGATAAGTTTTTGATAATGGGTATACCTCTGCTTGGAAGGGGTCAGGACTTCGGAGACGTAGTACACTGGCCGCTGAATTTTGTATGCTTTGCCTTCTTCTTCTCGCTTGACTGTAAGAACAGTACTGACAACTTAATTTGTAGCCGCGATATATAGAAGAAGGGGCTCTTTACTGAGCAGAGCAGTAAGAACCGGCTGGGTGGGAAGTAGGACTTTGAGGTCGTCGAATGCGACTTGGGCTTCGTCTGTCCACTCGAAGGTATCTGATTTCCTTATGAGTCGGTACAGAGGAAGTGCTTTTTCGCCGAGTCGACTGATGAACCTGCTTAAAGCCGCTAGGCAACCTGTGAGCCGTTGAACATCGTGTATTCTGACCGGCCTCTCCATTCGGACGATGGTCCCGATCTTTTCGGGGTTGACGTCGATCCCTCGTTCGGAAACGAAGAAACCGAGTAACTTTCCGCTGGGAACACCGAATGAACATTTGGCTGGGTTGAGCTTGATATCGTACCTACGAAGGTTGGCGAATGTTTCTGGCAAGTCAGTCAGCAGGTCGGAACCTTTGCGTGACTTGACTACGATATCATCCATATATGCCTCCACATTGCAACCGATCTGGTCGAGGAGACATGTTTGAATCATGTGCATAAAGGTAGCTCCTGCATTCTTCAGACCGAAAGGCATAGTGATGTAGCAGAAGCACCCGAATGGGGTGATGAAGGTTGTCTTTAACTCATCGGGACCATACAGACGGATCTGATGATAGCCCGAGTAGGCATCGAGAAACGACAGACGCTCGCAACCCGCAGTTGAATCGACAATTTGATCTATGCGGGGGAGCGGAAAATGGTCTTTCGGGCATACCTTATTGAGATGCTTGAAGTCGATGCACATTTGGAGCGACTTGTCCTTCTTGGGCACCATGACGACATTGGCGAGCCACTCGGAGTGGTGAACCTCGCGAATGAAGTTGGCTGCCAACAGCTTGGCCACCTCTTCCCCGATTGCCATCCTCTTGTGCGCGGCGGACCGGCGCAGACGTTCTCGGACAGGCCGAGCCGTGGAATCCACGTGCAGTCGGTGCTCAGCCAACTCCCTGGGTACACCTGGCATGTCGGAGGGTTTCCATGCGAAGATGTCCCAGTTCTCACGGAGGAATTGGGTGAGCTCGGCTTCCTATTTAGGATCGAGGGTGGTGGAGATGTTCGTCGGGGCAGCAGTGGCGTCCGTCGGGTGGATGCTGACCTTCTTCATATCTCCCGCCGACTGAAATGCAGACTCTGAAGTCGGCTTTTTCGATCGCATCAGGTCGGCGGGGTCGACTGTTTTCTTGTACTCGTCCAGCTCGAGGACGGCCATCTGCTGGTCGGCGATTCTTGATCCCTGCTGCAGACACTCTTCAGCCCGTTGCCGATTGCCTGTGATGGTGATCACGCCTTTTGGGCCTGGCATCTTCAGCTTCAGGTACACGTAACATGGACGGGCCATGAAGTGCGCGTACGCGGGGCGACCCATAATTGCGTGATAAGCGCTCTGGAAGTCAACCACTTCGAACGTCAACTTCTCCTTGCGGAAGTTCTTGTCGGATCCGAAAACGACGTCCAACGCGATCTGGCCGAGTGATTTGGCCTTCCGTCCAGGAACGACTCCGTGGAACTTAATGCTGCTCTCGCTGAGTCTGGACATCGGGATGCCCATCCCCTTGAGGGTGTCGGCGTACATGATGTTCAAACCGCTGCCGCCATCCATGAGGACTTTGCGCAGTCGGACTCCTTCTGCCACCAGGTCGACGACCAGGGCCTGTCTTCCTGGGGTGGGTACATGTGCCGGGTGATCCGACTGGTCGAAGGTGATCGCAGCCTGGGACCATTTGAGGAACTTGGGGTTGGAAGGGGTGGCCATGTTCACCTCTCTATTCACCAGCTTCAGTCGGCTCTTGCTCTCGACGTCAGCAAAGATCATCAGGGTTGCATGGACTTGGGGGAACGGATCCTCCTTATCTTCCTCATCTTGTTCAGGATCCTTCTCACTCGGTTGTCCCATGCTGAACCCCTGAATCAGGAGACGACACTGTCGAGTGGTATGCTTTCAGTAGATGGGGTTGCCTTCTTCGTCCATCTTCGTGTGAACCAGACAAGGCTGGTCCAGGATGGGATTGTTGAACGGCTTCTTCTTGGGGGTAAACTGCGCCTTCCCTTTTCCCTTGAACTTGGCATTGGTCACGGCTGCAGCTTCTGCTTGCGGTGTGGGCGGAGCTTTCTGTTTCTGCTTCCGAGTGTTACCTCCGTCACCATCGCCGACTGTCTTGTGCTTGCCGCTCCGGATGCGGTCTTCTTCTTCACCGTTTGCATAGCGAGCCGCTATCTCCATCATCTTGCTCATGGAGATGTCGCCCGTTCGACCGAACTTTAGGTACAGCTCTCTGTACCGTACGCCTGCCTTGAAGGCGCAGACTGCTTGATGCTCGGTGACGTTCTCCACCGTGTGGTAGAGAGTTGTCCAACGCTGGATGAAGTCGCGTAGGGGCTCATTCGGCTTCTGGACACAGTGCTGGAGCTCCACAAGGCCTGCAGGGCGTTTGCACGTCCCCTCGAAGGTCCTGACGAATACTCGGGCCAGATCTGCCCAACTGTAAATGCTCGAGGGGGCCAACTGGTTTAGCCACGCTCGTGCCGAGCCGTCGAGCATCAGAGGGAGGTGCTTCATAGCGACATGGTCGTCCCCGCCTCCGATCTGGACTGCCACTCGGTAGTCATCCAGCCATGTTTCTGGCTTGGACTCTCCTGTAAACTAACTGATTCCCGCTGCCAATCGGAAGTTGGGTGGGATGTCAGCCGAGCGGATGGCTCGACTAAAACACTCGGGACCGGACACGATGGCCCTGCTTCCACTCGGACGGTCCATATCATAACCATCACGGTGGGCTCGACCCCTGTCGACTCTTCGCTAGGCGATACGTCCTCTTGCATCGGGTCTTGGGTCGTGAGTGTCGCCGACTGAACGCCGATCATCATGATGCCGGGACCCATAGGGCCCACCCCGCGGAGGGGTGCGTGAGCGGCGGCGCTATTCATGAATCAAGGAACGACTGCCTCCCCTGTGGCGTTGATGGGATCCAGGGCTGTGAACCGACCGATGCGTGTTGGCGTGGACGGAACTATTGTAGATCCGGTTGTGCGACTAGGAGACTGCCGAATTCTGCTGCTCCGCCGTGTGCAATAGGGCTCGGATCTGCTCAATCCCTCTACCAGCCTCTGAATCATTCGGCTGGAGGGAATCGGCTATCTTGGCAGCAGCAGCCTAGTTGAGGAGGGGCGTGCGGAACAACTCTACGTTGCTCCGCCGAGTGTGTCGACTGGCAGAACGGCGAGGTGGACGGCGCGCACCGGATGCTTCGCCGACCTCGCGCTCGCTTCGACCAGCTTGACGGGGATCTTCATGGCTGTTGGCCATGTGTACTTCTGCTGCGGGCCCGTGACCTGCATACTCGGAAGGAAACTCAGTCGGAACTGAGTCCGAGTGCTGGGCCGACGGGGCAACCACAACGGACTCAAAAACTGCCACTTGAGAAGACGCGATCTAACGCGCTCGGGCATGCTGCACCCAACGTAGGAGACGCGGACGGCGAGACCGCTTGTTGCGGCGCATGATGGAGGTGCAGGTCAACAACGGAGCCGATTGTTGGAGAAGAAGAACGCTGTGGGCGCTGGCACGGAAGTGCGTGGCCCCGCGACGGGGAAGCGCCTCAACGTCGAGAGGTGCTTCCCGAAGCCACGCCGAATCGTCGACGGTGAAGGAGAGAGCGCCGAAGAAGATATGGTGACCCATGCTCGAAACTCCACCGGACGACATGACGAAAGGAAGTAGTCGCAAACTCGCCGGAAGTCGCTCAGACGCCTGCCCCACGGTGGGCGCCAACTGTCGTGGGTATAAGCCTGATAGTAGATGTGTAGGGTACGAATGAGATGGGCAGAGTCCTAGCTACAGCGAGGTTGTATGAGTTCAGGCCCCTCTACGATGGAGGTAACAGCCCTACGTCTCAGTGCTCTCGGAGCTGGTTGTCGAGTGTAATACGGAATACAATGATTTGCTAACCCTTCTACCAGTGGGGGAGGGAGGCTTATATAGAGTGCGCTGCCCTCCACAACGGTTCCGGTATAAGGGCGGAGTAGTGGGGATTGAATGCATACGTTACAGGTAACGTATGCTATAAATGCTAATAAATGCACCCGGAAACGTACGACCGTTTCCCTCCAGGGAGGTTATGATGTACCGAGTGTATCCAGTCGGTTAGCTTGGTATTCTCCGAATGCTAGTATCCGACTGGATGATATAGGACCTGTTGCCGACTGGATGATGGGGATTCATTAATTCAGTCGGGGTAGACTTAGGGTCTTGTCCTTTGTGTGGGGTAGTCCTTGGGTAGGACCTGCAGGGCAGGCCTATGACCCTACCCTAGGACTATGACCCCATCACCATCCTTTAGGATCGATACCTTTTGCATTGGGTTGGTATTGAATTTCTTTACAATCTGGTAAATTTTGGTATTTTTACCACACTCAGTTTGATGGTTAATGAAAAGGTATTTGATGCTTTTCCTTTTCTTTTGCTATTTCAAACACATTTTCAGAGGGAAACTTTGAAGACCAGGAGTGTTTGAACAACCCCACTGATCAAGGCAAGCCATTATACCCATGTGATGTAGTTTTGCATAGCATAATGATGACCCACAAGTATAGGGGATCAATCGTAGTCCTTTCGATAAGTAAGAGTGTCGAACTGAACGAGGAGCAGAAGGCTCTGATGAGCGGATTTCAACAAGGTAATAATTGCAAGCACTGAAAGTAGCGGTAACAAGTGATGGTGTAGTGAGGTGAAATGTAGCGAGCAAAAAGTAACAAGTAGTAGCAACGGTGCAGCAAGTGGCCCAATCCCTTTTTAGCAAGGGACAAGCCTAAACAAAGTCTTATAGGAGGAAAATCGCTCCCGAGGAAACAGGGGAATTTCTGTCATGCTAGTTTCACCATGTTCATATGATTCGTGTTCGTTACTTTGATAATTTGATATGTGGGTGGACCGGCGCTTGGGTACTGCCCTTACTTGCACAAGCATCCCACTTATGATTAACCTCTCTCGCAAGCATCCGCAACTACAAAAGAAGAATTAAGACAAAGTCTAACCATAGCATTAAACTAGTGGATCCAAATCAGCCCCTCACGATGCAACGCATAGACTCGGGTTTAAGCTTCTGTCACTCCAGCAACCCATCATCTACTTACTACTTCCCAATGCCTTCCTCTAGGCCCAAATATGGTGAAGTGTTATGTAGTCGATGTTCACATAACACCACTAGAGGAAAAGACAACATGCAGCATATCAAAATACCGAACGAATATCAAATTCACATGACTATTATTAACATGACTTATCCCATGTCCTGAGGAACAAAAGTAACTACTCACAAAACATGATCATAATCATGATCAGAGGTGTAATGAATAGCATCAAGGATCTGAACATAAACTCTTCCACCAAGTAATCCAACTAGCATCAACTACAAAGGGTAATCAACAATACTAGCAACCTTACAAGTACCAATCGGAGTCGCGAGACGAAGATTGGTTACAAGAGATGAACTAGGGATTGGAGAGGAGATGGTGCTGATGAAGATGTTGATGAAGATGCCTCCCCTCCAATGAGAGGAGTGTTGGTGATGACGATGGCGACGATTTCTCCCTCCGGCAGGGAAGTTTCCCCGGCAGGACCGTCCTGTCGGAGCTCTAGATTGGATCTGCTCAAGTTCCGCCTCGTGGCGGCGGCAAAACGACGAAAAAGCTCCCGAATGATTTTTTCTGGACCAGGACGCTTCATATAGCAAAAGAGGGGAGCTAGTGGGCCGTCAGGCAGCCCACAAGCTTGCCCTGCGCCACCAGGGGGGTGGTGGCGGTGGCAGGGCTTGTGGAGCCCTGGTGGCCCCCCTCCGGTAGTTCTTTCACCCAGTATTTTTATATAATCCAGAAAAAATCCACGTAACTTTTCAGGGCATTTGGAGATGTGCAAAATAGTGGACTAGTGTTTGCTCCTTTTCCAGTCCAGAATTCCGGCTGCCTTAATTCTCCCTCTTCAAATAAACCTTGCAAAATAAGAGAGAAAATGCATAAATATGGTACCACAAGTAATATAACAGCCCAAAAAGAAATAAATATCAACATGAAAGCATGATGCAAAATGGACGTATCAACTCCCCCAAGCTTAGACATCGCTTGTCCTCAAGCGAAAACCAAGTTCCATAAACATGTCCACATGTTGAGGGACGAAGGTGTCGATAAAACATAATACGGACATGAGGGCATCATGATCACACATAGAACAGCAATACATCATAAAGATTCTTATGGGAAAGTAACAATTCCTTCACAAAGCAAAGCATGAAGAAAAAACCTTACCGAGAAGTAACCAACAATAATACATGGTCATTGAAGCAATTGCAATTTATCACAACATGAGAAAGAGTCAAGTGAGAGCTTGTAAAGAAAATCCACATACTCAATCATCTCTTTTGTTTTCCACAATTGTTACAACTCACGTGGTACTCATGGTGTCAAAGTTTCAGCTGGACACAGAGGAAGATAGGGGCTTATAGTTTTGCCTCCCAACCATTTACCTCAAGGGTAAAGTCAACAACAATAAAGCATAAGTACTCAACTCCAAGTTGATATATGAATATAGATCTTCCCCAAACATGTGACGGTAGCTAAGACAAAGGCAAAAATAGGGAATTGGTGATGATCACCATGACTCTTACAAGGGCAAAAAGTAAAGGTACAAGATAGGCCCTCTAGGCCCTTCGCAGAGGGAAGCAGAGGTTGTCATGCGCTTTTGAGGTATGAATGTGTGTCCTCTTAGTGAGGAGGAATGTCACTTTATATTGCCTCCTGTGATAAATAACTTTATTATGCAGTCTGTCGCTTTTATGTCTTCCTCATCACAGGTTCGTACAAAGCTTATTTTCTACACACTAATAGATCATACATATTAGAGTGCAATTTTTATTGCTTGCACCGATGACAACTTACTTGAAGGATCTTATTCAATCCATAGGTAGGTATGGTGGACTCTCATGGCAAAACTGGTTGGAGATTTAGGGATGCACAAGTAGTATCTCTACTTGGTGCGGGAGTTTTGGCTAATAGGAGGTGGAAGCAATCATCACATGCTAAGGGATCTCTAATCATATAACATTGTTTGGAACCAAGCAAACACAATTCATTATGTTGTCTTCCTTGTCCAACATCTACTCCTAGGCATGTAATAGTTTGGTGAGTGCTCACAATTGTAAAAAGTGTCTAAGATGATATATTCATATGTGAACCTCTCTTTCCTTATTACTTCTTATTAATTGCAACAATGACTGAGGTCTATTTTTATTTATTCTCAACAAGTTTCAATCATCATACGTGTCATAAGTGAAGTTATCACTTTCCATAAGATCATCTCATGATCTTTCATGCTATCGTTCTTTTCATACTTTTGATCATGGCACAAAGCAAAGCCCTTGACTAAGAAATTCTTTATTATATAGCTCGTAAGCTTGAATACATCGGGGAAGAGACAAAAGCAAAAGACTCAAACTAAAAATTAAAGACTTATTCCTCTAAAAGAAGAAATAAAAACTGAAAAGGAAAGAACTAAAACAAAGGTAAAAGCAAAAGATATAAAGGTGATATGATACCAGAACAACTCCCCCAAGCTTGGCAGAAGCCAAGGGGATTGTCCATACCAATGCTTAGTTGTCTTCCCTTGGTGGTGATGGTGGTGTTGTTGTTGGAGTAGTATGATCCTCCATCTTCCAAGGCATAGGTGCTCCATCATGGGAGGATGAACGAGTCGCCGGAATCCTCAAATCTGCAGCCAACCTTATTGATTTAAATTTGTACTCATACTCACAGTTTTGATACTGCAGGTCATAGATCTGGCCCTGAAGTTGGTCGACCCTATCGTAGAGCCTGGAGAGGTGTTTCCCAATATCAATGGCATCCATCGTGTGATTGCTAGTGAACTCCATGATCATCGTGTGGTTGGCGTTGAGTCCACGCTCCATCATCCCTTGGCACTTGAAGACTTGTTGCTCCATTGTTTCGAGCCTCGTCTCCATGCTTCCGGTCTTCTTAGGCCCCTCAACATCACGGATGTGCAACATCCCCTCGCTCATCTTGATAGATTGAGGGTGTTTCAGCACTTCCATGAGCTAGGGATTGATGACCTTCTCGAAGATCTTGTCCTTAGGAGCATTTGGGGAAGTCATGATGATCTAGATCTGTCACAGAAACAGGCTCGAAAGGAAAACAGAGGAAAACTACGCAATACGGAGATCAAAACCTCCGGGCGACTAAATATTGATTTTTTCTGGGCCAGAACGAGTTCTCCGCAACAAAACGGAGTCCGGGAGGCACACGAGGTGCCCACAAGCTTGCCCTCCGCCACCAGGGGGCTAGGGGGCGGTGGCAGGGCTTGTGGCCCCCTCGTTCGCTCTCGGGACTGCTTTTTATTTTTCTAATTTTCCAAAAATTCCAAAACGGAAGAAATTTCCTATTGGAAAAGTATCGGAGTCTAATTTCTTCCCGAAACAGATACATCTTCGTTTTCAAGGTCTGAAACAGGCTGATAAACATCCCTTATGTACTCCTCTCGAGTTATGACATTGATGATATTGGTCTCAACATTTATGGGAGTACCAGAGATGTAATGCTTGATTCTTTGCCCATTTACCACTCTAGGAAAATTTCCTTCCGTGTTATTGATTTTGATGGCACCGGAACGATATACTTCCTCGACAACATAGGGACCTTCCCATTTAGAGAGAAGCTTCCCTGCAAAGAATCTCAAACGAGAATTGTATAGCAAGACATAATCACCTACATTGAACTCTCGTTTCTGTATTCGTTTGTCGTGCCATTTCTTAACCTTTTCCTTGAACAACTTGGCATTCTCATATGCCTGGGCTCTCCATTCATCTAACAAGCTGATATCAAACAACCGCATCTCACCGGCAAGTTTGAAATCAAAGTTGAGCTCTTTGATTGCCCAATAAGCTTTGTGTTCCAGCTCAAGAGGTAAATGGCAGGCCTTACCGTAAACCATTTTATACGGTGACATGCCCATGGGATTCTTATAAGCAGTCCTATAAGCCCATAGTGCATCGTCCAGTTTGCTAGACCAGTTCTTTCGAGATCTATTGACGGTCCTTTGTAAGATCAACTTGATCTCCCTATTACTCAACTCAACTTGACCACTAGACTGAGGATGATAAGGAGATGCAACTCTATGGTTAACATCATACTTAGCTAGCATCTTGTGGAAAACACCATGACTGAAGTGTGAACCGCCATCAGTCATCAAGTATCTAGGGACTCCAAATCTTGGGAATATGACTTCTTTAAGCATCTTAATAGAGGTGTGGTGATCAGCATTTTTAGTGGGGATAGCTTCTACCCACTTAGTAACGTAATCCACAGCAACTAAGATGTGAGTGTACCCATTGAAACTCGGGAAGGCTCCCATATAATCAAAGCCCCAGACATCAAATGGTTCAATGACAAGTGAATAGTTCATAGGCATCTCTTGATGCTTACTGATGTTCCCTATCCTTTGGCATTCGTCACAAGACAAGACAAACTTACGGGCATCCTTGAAGAGAGTGGGCCAATGGAAACTTGATTGCAATACCTTATGGGCAGTTCTATCTCCAGCATGGTGTCCGTCGTAGGCTTCGGAATGACACTTCTGCAGGATCTGTCCCTGTTCATGTTCAGGCACACAACGTCTAATAACACCATCTACTCCTTCCTTATAAAGGTAAGGATAATCCCAAAAGTAGTGTCTCAAATCAAAGAAGGATTTCTTCTTTTGCTGCTAGGTGAAACTGGGTGGTATGTATTTGGCTACGATATAGTTTGCATAATCGGCATACCACGGTGCACTATGTGAAGTGCGAATGACACTTAGTTGCTCATCAGGAAAGGTGTCATCAATAGGTAGTGGGTCATCAAGGACATTCTCTAGCCTAGACAAGTTATCTGCTACACGGTTATCAGCACCCTTTCGGTCAACGACGTGCAAATCAAATTCCTGTAGCAGGAGAACCCATCTGATCAGCCTAGCCTTCGCGTCCTTCTTCTCCATGAGGTACTTAATAGCATAATGATCAGAGTGAATAGTGACTTTGGAGTCAACTATGTAAGATCTGAACTTTTCACATGCAAACACGAGTGCTCAAAATTCCATATTCGTAGTGGCATAGTTTCTTTGGGCGCTGTCTAGAGTTTTACTAGCGTAGTGAATGACATTCAACTTCTTGTCAACTCTTTGTCCTAGAACAACATAAACAGCATAATCACTAGCATCACACATGATTTCAAAGGGCAAGTTCCAGTCAGGTGGTTGAACAATAGGTGCGGTTATCAAAGCCTTCTTAAGTATTTCGAAAGTTTCCTCACAATCCTCATCAACAACAAAAGGAACATCCTTCTGCAAGAGGTTGGTAAGAGGCCTAGAAATCTTAGAGAAGTCTTTAATGAACCTTCTATAGAAACCAGCATGACCTAGGAAACTTCGTATACCTCTGATATTTGTGGGGCAAGGCATTTTCTCAATTGCATCAACCTTAGCCTTATCAACTTCAATGCCTCTCTTAGAAATTTTGTGTCCTAAGACGATACCTTCATTAACCATAAAGTGGCACTTCTCCCAATTCAAGACGAGGTTGGTTTCTTCGCATCTCTGTAAGACTCGATCAAGCTTGCTGAGGCAATCATGAAAGGAAGACCCGTAAACACAGAAGTCATCCATGAAAACCTCGATGATCTTTTCACAAAAGTCAGAGAATATAGCCATCATACATCTTTGGAAGGTGGCAGGTGCATTACATAAGCCAAAAGGCATACGTCTATAGGCAAAGGTACCGAAAGGGTAGGTGAAAGTGGTTTTCTCTTGATCAGATTGTGCAACAGGTATCTGCGAGAAACCTGAATAACAGTCTAGAAAGCATAAGTGTGTGTGTTTTGATAGCCTTTCTAGCATTTGGTCGATGAACGACAAAGGATAATGATCTTTCCTGGTTGCCTTGTTCAGTTTTCGGAAGTCTATCACCATTCTATAGCCAGTAATAATCCTTTGTGGGATTAGTTCATCCTTATCATTAGGAACGACGGTGATACCTCCCTTCTTAGGTACGCAATGTACTGGACTTACCCAATCACTATGAGCAATAAGATAAATGATTCCTGCTTCCAGAAGCTTTAATATTTCTTTTCTAACGACCTCTTTCATCTTAGTATTTAATCACCTTTGATGATCAGCAACTAGTTTAAAGTCAGGATCGGTTTTAATCTTGTGCTGACATAGAAAGGGACTAATGCCCTTAAGATCATCAAGAGTATATCCAATAGCAGCGCGGTGCTTCCTCAGAGTTTTTAGTAACTTCTTCTCTTCGCGCTCTGAGAGGAGAGCACTAATAATGATAGGATACATCTCCTTCTCATCAAGATAGGCATACTTAAGAGTATCAGACAACTGTTTAAGCTCGAACATAGGATCACCCTTTGGTGGGGGAGGATCCCCAAGCAGTTCAACAGGTAGATTATTCTTGAGAATAGGATATTGTTCTAAGACAATTTTAACTATCTCATCTCTCTCCTCCATATGCATATCATTTTCATGCTCAAGCAGATATTGCTCTAAAGGATTCGTAGGAGGTACGTCAATAGAGGCAAGAGCAATGATTTCATCCCTACCAGACAACTCTCTTTCATGGGATTTTCATCCAAACTTGGAGAAGTTAAATTCACGAGACACACCCTCGAAACTTACTGTGACAGTCTGCTTAATGCAATCAATGTCAGCATTGACAGTGTTGAGAAAGGGTCTACCAAATATGATGGGACAAAAGCTATCTTGTGCAGTACCAAGAATGAGGAAATCAGTAGGATACTTCGTCTTACCACACAGGACTTCTACGTCTTTCACAATTCCCAGAGGGCAGATAGTGTCTCTATTAGCTAGCGCAGTAGTGATATCAATGGGTTCTAACTCAGCAGGTGCAATCTCATCTTTGATTTCATCATATAGAGAATGGGGTATTGCACTAACACTAGCTCTCATATCACATAAACCATGGTAACAGTGATCTCTTGTCTTAACAGAAACAATGGGCAGGCCAACTACAGGTCCGTGTTTGTCTCTCGCGTGAGGTTTAGCAATTCTAGCGGAGTCCTCACAGAACTTGATAACATGCCCATCTATGTCTTCGGCTAAGAGATCTTTGATAATAGCAACACTAGGTTCAACTCTAATCTCCTCAGGGGGTGCAAGTGGTCTAATGTAACCCCTACGTATCACAGTGGAGCTTTAGAATAATCCTTTATCCTAGCAAGGTATGGTGGTTTCTTAGTGTAAGCACAAGGAACAATAGGATCACTAAAAGCAATGACTTTCTCCTCAACTAGATTGGTTTTGGCTATGTTGCTTTCTACAGGAGGATGATATTTAAACCACTTCTCTTTGGGAAGATCAACATGAGCAGCAAAAGATTCACATAGAGAAGCTACTATCTCAGAGCCAAGTCCATACTTAGCGCTAAAATCTCTAGAAGTGTTTGTCTCAACAAAAGATTTAATGCAATCAAACTGGAAATTCATACCTGACTCCTTACCTTCCTCCAGCTCCCAATCTTCAGAGTTGCGTTTGATTCTCTCCAATAAATTCCACTTGTGATCAATATCCTTCTTCATAAAAGAACCGGTACAAGAAGTGTCAAGCATGGTACGATCTTCATGAGAAAGCCGAGCATAAAAGTTTTGAGTGATGATTTCTCTCGAGAGCTCATGATTGGGGCATGAATATAGCATTGATTTAAGCCTCCCCCAAGCTTTAGCTATGCTTTCCCAGTCAGGAGGCAAAAAGTTATAAATAAAGTTCCGATCACGATGTACTAAATGCATAGGATAGAACTTTTGATGAAATTCCAATTTCAACCGATTGTAGCCCCATGATCCAGTATCATCACATAGCCTATACCATGTCAACGCCTTAACCTTCAAAGATAAAGGAAATACTTTCTTATTTACCTCATCCTCGGGCAAACCTGCAAGCTTAAATAGAAGTATATCCATCAACTCGTCATCAGCCGCCGCCGTGGCCGCCATCTCCTTTCCGCGCTGCACCTCTCCATCAACCTCTTGCTCACCATGGCCATGTGTGAGTAGTCTCCCACGGGGCTGAGGTCTTCTACGTGTAGCTATGTGGTCATCTCTCTCTCCCATGACGTGATCTTGATAGTGATCATAGGCTATGTTAACATAGGGTGATCCCATGATGTTTCCCCTTCTTCTATGTATTGGATTGATGTGCTTACTTGATCTTATCTAGTATAATCCTCGATACCATGGTGATAGAGGTCTATTGGACATGGATTAGAAGAATATTTTCATGAGTGATTTCCTCTTTTGTGAATTGATTGAAGATTGAGAGTCTCTTGGTGCTTGTATTTGACTATCCTTGAGATATGTTGTGGTGATTGTGGTACTCTCTTTGGATAGCCGCGGTGACATTGGGAAATCCATAGATGAGAACTACGGACTCTGAAGTGTGCTTTTGTAGCCCTACATAATTCCCGTCCTCTCTTGATCACAAAGGAATGACCTCCAAGTATGTCTCCATTGCGTGTTTTAGTGGAAATATCATGTGATTACACTATGTTAATATTGTTGGGAGTTGCCACTAGTGAAAGTATGAAGCCTAGGCCCTATTTCTCACCATTGTTACACCGTTTATGCTCACTTTTGTCACTTGCTACCTTGATGCCCTTTTTATTTTAGATTTATATTACCTTGCTTTGCCACACCTATCACCCATATTTTTCCATCTCTTCGCCGAACTAGTGCACCTATACAATTTACCAATGTATTAGGTGTTTTGGGGACACAAGAGACTTCTCGTTTCTTAATTGCAGGGTTGCTTGACAGAGACCATATTCAACCTCTACTTCCCTGAGTTTGATAAACCTTAGGTCATCCAATTGAGGGAACTTGTTGTTGTCCTACAAACCTCTACGCTTGAAGGCCCAACATAGTCTACAAGAATAGAAGCATGCGTAGACATCAAGCTATTTTTGGCGCCGCTGCCGGGGAGGTGAGTGATTGAAGGTATATTTTTGGATCTTGAAACTAAACCTTTTCGTTTCTTGTTTTTATTTTCACTAGTTAGGCTTAATGGAAAACAACAAAAATATGAGAGAGCTTTATAAATTTATCTTGAAGTATGACATGAAGTGTTTGAGGAGAAAATTAAAAAACCTATGGAACTTCATTATTTGCATAACAATTATGATGGTTACAATGTTTTTAGTATGCTTCCTTTAAATATCAATATTGCTAATGACATGGAAAGCTCTAAGCTTGGGGATGACGGGTTTGACGAACATGATAATTTTAGTCCCCCAACTTTTGAGGAGAAAATTTGCTTTGATAATGATAGTCCTACTCCCACTATTACCAATGAGAAAGATTATGCTTATGTGAAGAGTAAGATTACCTTTTTGCATGTGAATCATGGTAACAATGCTTTTATGTGATACTTATATTGTTGAGTTTATTCATGATCCCACTTAAAATTATTATGAGAAGGGAACATATCTCTACTATTAAAGGGGGGTCCGCCGTCTGTTGTGATGGTTTGACCACGACAGATCCCCCTAGCTAGCACTCTCACCGCTAGTAGTTTCACCGATTTTTTCCATCCCTCCATAAATCGATCGATTAAATACAGAAAAAAAAACGCTTCAGGAAAAAACCTCTACCTTCCGTGATGGTTCAACCTCTTTGCCTCACCCACGTCTCGCCTCTCTCATATCAGCAGACCGGATTTCAAACCCGCGTCGGGTTGACGACGGCCAGGTCTCCACCGCCGCCACTCCCCTCGATCCATCGGCCGTGCCTGATCCCGCGGATCCGCCCCCCGCCGGCGCGGTAGAGACCCACCATGGAGGCCATGGAGGAGTTGTCGCAGCTCTCCAAGTCGATACGTCAGGCGGCCTCGCTCCTCGCCGACGACTCCGCGCCCAGGCGCCCCTCCACCTTCCTCAACATCGTCGTCCTCGGCAACGTCGTAAGTTTCGGGCGGAGCCCCCCCCCCCCCCCACGCGCCTCAGAACCGTCGCCTCGTGCCCCAATCTTATCCGTTTCGATCTGTTTGTGCAGGGTTTCGGCAAGTCGGTCGTGCTGAACAGCCTCGTCGGCCATCCCGTGCTGGTGAGATTTTAGTCTAGCACCTCAGCTCTCCTCACTCCATCCATATATCTCCCTTGGTGTTGTTTGTTAATCGGATTGGATTGGATTGAATTGGGTGGCGTTGTGTGGTGCAGCCGACGGGGGAGAACGGGCGACCAGGGCGCCGATCATGGTGGACCTGCAGAGGGAACCAGGCCTAAGCACCAAATCTATCGTACTACAGATTGATAGCAAGTCGCAGCAGGTGTCCGCAAGTCAGTAGGATCTCACAGCCTTGTTTCACATGATCACCAACTTCGGTTCGACCTGGTGCTGATTTTTTTTCATGTGCAACTGCTCTGCGGCATTCTTTGTAGGATAGGCTCAACAAGAGTGTGTCCACCATATCAGTCGGCTCGGTGTTCAATTGTGACTTTTTTTCACGGAACAGTACAGTCTTCTACTGGGGTGATGAGATAGTGAGTGGTGTGATTGGGCTAGCGCCGAGGAATGTCAAGTTCCAGTCCATAGGAGAAGGGGGTTACCATGTGTGTGGGGTGCTGGAGAATGCACAAGTCTTCTGCTGAGGAAGGAGCTTGGAGATGCAGCAGGTATCACCTACCGGTGCTATCTGTGAAGGTGATGTAAGCATAGTGCCCATGGGTGCAATGGTCCCCGTAGTCTGCGGACGGTTCCATGCTTGCGGCATCAGGAGCCTTGGTCACCAAGTAGCTTGCTAGGGTTTCCAACTTCAGAACAGTACATCAGCACCCAAAGGTCTCAGGTTGTATGCAATAGTGGCTGGAGACTACTTTACTTGTGGGGTGCCTGCTGAGACATCCATGAAGCCAAGGTGCTGGGGCAATAGTGGACCATTGGCACTACCAATGGCGGTATCACCTCAGATTTGTGTATCTGCTGCATGCAGCCCCGAATACTACGAGTATGTTAACCATGGTGAGCTTGGTGGCAGTAAGGCTTGTAATCCTGGAAACTCTAGACTCTACTTGCCCTGCAGTGTTGCCTGTCCAGACAACTCGTATGAGTCATCACCCTGCAATGTCACGGCTGACCGTGTGTGCCAGTTTGATTGCTCGAGGTGTGTCTCAGATGAGTGTTGGTCATACTGCACATCTTAGAAGTAGACCAACAACCATAAGTCAATGGATTTTCATATGTGCATTTTGGTGGCAGAGATTGCATTTGCCATCATCTTGATTTTCACAGTGACAACCATTGCTTGCCAATATGTACTACACAAGCTTCGAGATTGCCGATGTTCAAAGAGCAAGTTGAGGATGACAAAGAGTACAACATACTCTTTTTGAAAAGATAATATGAAGATCCAGCCTGACGTGGAAAATCTGAAGATCAGGAGAACTCAGGAATTTTCCTATGAGGAGTTGGAACAAGCAACCGATGGCTTCTCGGAGGATTCACAAGTCGGCAAAGGTAGATTTTCATGTGTATCCAAGGGCATTCTGAGAGATGGGACAAGCGTTATTGTAAAGCGTGCAATAAAAGTATCGGATGCAAAGAAAAGCTCAAAGGAGTTCCATACTGAACTTGACCTCCTCTCTAGGCTCAACCATGCACATTTTCTCGACCTACTTGGTTACTGTGAGGATGGCAGCGAGAGGCTCTTGGTCTATGAGTTCATGGCTCATGGATCCATGTACTAGCATCTGCATGGCAAGGATTCAAACTTGAAGAAGCAACTGAACTGGACCAGGCGGGTTACCATTGCTGTCCAGGGTGCTCGTGGAATAGAGTATTTGCATGGCTATGCTTGCCCACTAGTAATTCACCGAGACATTAAGTCTTGAGACATATTGATTGATTCGGATCACAATGCGCATGTTGTCGACTTTGGTCTAATAATAATGGGCCCTGTAGATAGACGCACACCACTCTCACAGCTGCCGGCAGGGACACTTGGGTACCTTGATCCTGAGTACTACCATTTCCATTACTTGACGACAAAGTCCGATGTCTACAGCTTTGGAGTTGTTCTTCTAGAAATCCTAAGTGGCAGGAAAGCCATTGACATGCAGCTTGAGGAGTGGGCAGCCCCGTTGATCAAAGTTGGGGATATTTCAGGCATCCTTGATCCAGCCTTATCTCCTCCCTCTGACCCGGAGGCTTTGAAGAAGATTGCAGCTGTGGCATGCAAGTGTAAGAATGCGAGGCAAAGACCGGCCTTCCATGGACAAGGTGACAACATCTCTAGAGCGTGCACTTGCACTGCTGATGGGCAGCCCATGCATCGAGCAACCCATTCTGCCAACTGAAGTTGTTCTTGGGAGCAGTCGCATGCACAAAAAAGTATCACAGAGGTCATCCAATCAGTCGTGCTCAGAGAATGAGCTCGTTGATGGGGACAACCAGCGGATCGAGTACAGGGCGACATCTTGGATAACGTTTCCAAGCGTGACCTCGTCGTAGAGGAGGAAATCATCAGCGTTGGAAGCCGACCTGGATGGCCGAACAACCACACATGGGAGGAACGTCGGGAGCAGCATAGGAGATGGTCTGCGGTCACTGGAGGAAGAGATTAGGCTGGTGATACGTCTCAAACGTATCTATAATTTTTGATGGTTTCATGATGTTATCTTGTCATCTTTGGATGTTTTATGTACCTTTTATATCTTTTTGGGGACTAACTTATTAATTCAGTGCCAAGTGCCAGTTCCTGTTTTTCTGTGTTTTTGGCTCTTTTCACATCTGATTTTGGAACGGAGTCCAAACGGAATAAAATCCCCGAAATAAATTTTTCCCGAACGGAAGAAGATCATGGGGCTTGTGGGCCAAGCCAGGAGAGCTACAGGGAGCCCACAAGCCGTGTAGCCGCCACCAGGGGCAGCGTCTAGCAGGCTTGTGGCCTCCCTCGTGCCCCCCTAACCTAGCTCCTTCACCTATATATTCCCTAAAATACAGAAAAAAAATCACGGAATCCACGAAAACACTTTTCCGCCGCCGCAAGCTTCCATTTCCGCGAGAACTCATCTGGAAACCCTTCCCGGTGCCCTGCCGGAGGGGACTTTGGAGTTGGAGGGCTTCTACATCAACATCATCGCCCCTCCAATGACTCGTGAGTAGTTCACTTCAGACCTACGGGTCCGTAGTTAGTAGCTAGATGGATTCTTCTCACTCTTGGATCTTCAATACAAAGTTCTCCATGATCTTCATGGAGATCTATCCGATGTAATCATCTTTGGCGGTGTGTTTGTCGAGATCCGATGAATTGTGGATTTGTGATCAGATTATCTATGATATATATTTCAGTCTTTGCTAATTTCTTATATGCATGATTTGATATCCTTGTAAGTCTCTCCGAGTCTTGGGTTTTGTTTGGCCAACTAGATCTATGATTCTTGCAATGGGAGAAGTGCTTGGTTTTGGGTTCTTACCGTGTGGTGACCTTTCCCAGTGACAATAGGGGTAGCAAGGCACACATTGCGTAGTGGCCATCAAGGGTAACAAGGTGGGCTTTGTCGTAGATATGAGATTGCCCATCTACATCATGTCATCTTGCTTAAGGCGTTACTCTATTCTTTTGGACTTAATACACTAGATGCATGCTGGATAGCGGTCGACGTGTGGAGTAATAGTAGTAGATGCAGAAAGTATCGGTCTACTTGTTTTGTACGTGATGTCTATAGATACAATCATTGACATAGATGATGGCATGACTCTGCGCGGTTCTATCAATTGCTCGACAGTAATTTGTTCACCCACCGTCTACTTTCTTTCATGAGAGAAGCCACTAGTAAACACTACGGCCCCCGGGTCTATTCACACCTATCGTTTCCACTTTTGGTTTTACTTTTATTTGTTACTTTGTTGCTTTCAGTTCTTACTTCGCGAACAATCTATAAGGGATTCACAACCCCTTCATAGCGTTGGGAGCAAGCTTTTTGTGTTTGTGCAGGCACTTGAGATACTCCTTCACTGGATCGATACCTTGGTTCTCAAACTGAGGGAAATACTTACCACCGCTGCGCTACATCACCCTTTCTGCTTCAAGGGAACACCAACGCAAGGCTCCAAGGCCATGGGGGAAATCCTTTGCATATTTTCCTAGGAAGTCCCTTAAGGCGTAGCCGTAGCAGAAGGATTCCTGGTGCCGTTGCTGAGGAGTATCAAGACAAACAGTCTCCCGTCAGCACATTTCTGGCGCCGTTGGAGGGTCTTTTGTTGCAGTAGTAGAAGTATTTCTCGCGTCGTTGTCGGGGAAGGAGAGATCTATCCAAGTAGGTCTCACAAACTCATCTCTTGCATTTACTTTTTTGCCAGTTGCCTCTTGTTTTCCTCTCCCCCACTTCACATTTGTCGTTTCCATTTGCCTTTCTCCTTTGCCTTTTTCTTTTTGCCGTTTTCCTTCGCCGGTTTTCTTGCTTGCTTGTGTGCTTGTTTGTTTGTTGAAGTCATCATGGCTGAAAAGACCAAACTTTGCGACTTCTCGAGTACCAATAATAATAATTTTATTAGTACTCCGATTGCTCCCGCCACTAGTGCAGAATCGTATGAAATCAACGCAGCTTTGATGAATCTTGTTATGAAAGAGCAATTCTCTGGCCTTCCTAGTGAAGATGCCGCATCCCATCTCAATACCTTCATTGAGCTTTGTGATATGCAAAAGAAAAGAGATGGGATAATGACGTGATTAAGTTGAAGCTTTTTCCTTTCTCGTTGCGAAATCGCGCAAAAACTTGGTTTTCTTCTTTGCCTAAAAATAGTATCGATTCTTGGGATAAGTGCAAAGATGCTTACATATCCAAGTATTTTCCGCCGGCTAAGATCATCTCCTTACGTAACGATATCATGAATTTCAAGCAACTTGATCATGAACACGTTGCACAATCTTGGGAGAGGATGAAGCTTATGATTAGAAATTGTCCCGCTCATGGCTCGATTTTGTGGATGATTATACAAATCTTTTACGCTGGCTTGAATTTCGCTTCTCGCAATATGTTGGACTCCGCCTCAGGTGGAACGTTCATGGAAATCACGTTAGGAGACGCTACAAAACTCCTAGACAATATCATGACCAACTACTCTCAGTGGCACACTGAAAGGTCGCCTGCTAGCAAAAAGGTACACGCTATAGAAGAAATTAACTCACTTAGTGCTAAGATGGACGAGTTGATCAATTTGGTTGTAGTAGAAACGCTACTGTAGATCCTAATGACATGCCATTATCTTCCTTGATTGAGAGTAGCAACGCTAGTTTGGACGTGAATTTTGTTGGTAGGAACAATTTTGGCAACAACAATGCTTTTAGAGGAAACTATGTTCCTAGGCCTTTTCCTAGTAACTCCTCTAACAATTATGGCAATTCCGACAACAACACTTATGGAAATCACAACAACTTACCCTCTGATTTAGAGAGTAATATCAAAGAGTTCATCAACTCTCAAAAGATTTTCAATGCGTCCATAGAGGAAAAACTACTCAAAATAGACGATTTGGCTAAGAGCGTTGATAGGATGTCTTGTGATATTGATGCTTTGAAAGTTATATGTGCTCCTCCCAAGGTCAACATGGATGAAACTTTGAAAGCTATGCGTGTCTCCATGAATGAGAGCAAAGAAAGAATCGCCCAAATTCGCGCTAGGCATGAATGGTTTAAAAGGGTGTGTTCTAGTGATGCAAATCACGAAGATCTTAAAGTGCTTGGGGTGACTCCTCTTGAATCTTTGTTTTCGTGTGTCAAACATATTGATGAAGGGGCTGGATATGAATCCACCTTGGTTGAAAAACGCCCGAATGATTCAGAGTCCACCCATCTTGATGATAAAGGTGTGGAGAGCGGAGTATAAGAAATCAAAATTTTGGGTAGTAATGAAACTCCCGCTTTGAATTTCAAGGAATTCAATTATGATAATTCCTCCTTGTTTGAATGCATTTCTTTGATGCAATCCATTGCAAACTCTCCACGTGCTTATAGCCAAAGCAAAGCCTTTACCGCGCATATCGTAGATGCTATGATGAAATATCTTGAAGAGAAGGTCGAATTAGAAGTCTCTATACCTAGAAAACTTCATGATGAGTGGGAAGCTACTATCAAAATCAAGATCAAAAACTGTGAGTGCAATGCTTTGTGTGATTTGGGTGCTAGTGTTTCCGCGATTCCAAAGTCTTTTTGTGATATTCTTGGTTTTCATGAGATTGAAGAGTGTTCTCTTAATTTGCATCTTGCGGATTCTACTGTCAAGAAACCCATGGGAAGAATCAATGATGTTCTTATTGTTGCAAATAAGAACTACGTACCCGTGGATTTCATTGTACTTGACATAGATTGCAATCCTTCATGTCCCATTATTCTTGGTAGACCTTTCCTAAGGACTATTGGTGCTATCATCGATATGAAGGAAGGGAATATTAGATTTCAATTTCCTTTAAATAAGGGCATGGAGCACTTTCCTAGAAAGAAAATAAGAATTCCTTATGAATCTATGATGAGGGCCACTTATGGTTTGAGCACCAAAGATGACTATACGTGATTCCATCACCTTTTGCCTAGCTAAGGGCGTTAAACAAAAGCGCTTGTTGGGAGGCAACCCAACGAATCTATCCTTTTTCTTTCTGTTTAGTGTTTTCCACACTTTCATAATTCTATTATGATTGTGTTTTTTGTGTTTCTTTTTGCGTTTGTGACAAGCAAAACCATTATGATTAGTCTTGGGGATGATCGTTTGGTCATGCTGGAAAAGACAGAAACTTTCTGCTCACGAAAAGAATTTTCATTTTTTCTGTAAGAGCTTTTGAGTTGATTATTTTTCTGCTGATTGCTACGCAAATTCTTCAGACTGTCGTAAATTTTCAGAATTTTTGAAGTACCATAAGTATACGAAGTATACAAATTTCTACAGACTGGTCTGTTGTTAACAGATTCAGTTTTTGTTGTGTTGGTTGCTTATTTTGATGAAACTATGGATAGTATCGGGGGGTATTATCCATGGAAGATTGAAGATACAGTAACCCAATATCAACATAAGTAGAATTTAAGTTTGCTACTGTACCTAAGGAAGTGGTGGTTTGCTTTCTTATACTAATGTTATCACGAGTTTTTGTTTAAGTATCGTGTTGTGAAGTTTTCAAGTTTTGGGTGAAGTTCTGAAGGACAAAGAGATAAAGAGTGGCAAGAGCTCAAGCTTGGGGATGCCCAAGGCACCCCAAGAGATTCAAGGATGTCGTAAAAGCCTAAGCTTGTGGATGCCCCGGGAAGGCATCCCCTCTCTCGTCTTCAATCCATCGGTAACGTTACTTGGGGCTATATTTTTATTCACCACATGTTATGTGTTTTTGCTTGGAGTGTCTTGTATCGTTGGAGTCTTTTATTTTTGCTGTGTCACAATCATCCTTGCTGCACAAGTAGAGAGAGAGAGACATGCACTCACCGTGATTTTGTCGAGCTTCACTTATATCCTTTGGTAGACAATTCAGCTCACATGTGCTTCACTTATATCTTTTGAGCTAGAAACTTTTGCTCTATGTGCTTCACTTATATCTTTTAGAGCACAGCGGTGCGTGTCTTGGTAGTTGATCTATGCTTTGAAAGTAGTCTCAAAAGGGGTAGTTATACAAAGGGATACGAAAACTTCCACCTTCACGTGCATTGAATAGTTAGAGAAGTTTGATTCATCTCAATTAGTTTTGAGTTGTGGTTTTGGTAATATTGAAGTTATGCTAGTAATGTGGTGTGGATCTAAGAAATACTTGTGTTGAAGTTAGTGATTCCCGTAGCATGCACGTATGGTGAACCGCTATGTGATGAAGTCTGAGCATGATTAGTCTTTTGATTGTCATCCTTTGCGTGGCGGTCGGGATCGCGCCATGGTTTATACCTACCAACCCTTCCCCTAGGAGTATGCGTTGAATGCTTTGTTTCGATTACTAATAAAACTTTTTCAACAAGTATATGAGGTCATCATGGCTAATGTTGAGTCAATGGTTTAGATGCACTTTCACCTTCCGCCATCACTATCTTCTTAGTGTCGTGCAACTTTCGCCGATGCACAAAACCCACCATAAGCCTCCCTCAAAACAGCCACCATACCTACCTACTATGGCTTTTTCAAAGTCATTCCGAGAGTATATTGCCATGCAACTACCACCATGACATGAGCCACCACTTCTACATTGCCATTGCATGATCGTAAGATAGCTAGCATGATGTTTCCATTAATGTCTATGCCATGCTAGATCATTGTCACGGTACACTACGGAACGCATTCCATATAGAGTCATCGTTGCTCTATGTTTTGCGTTGAAAGTGTGATGATCATCATTGATGGAGCATTGTCCCATGTGAGGAAATAAAAGAGGCCAAAGATGCCCACCAAAAAAAAGAGGCCAAAGAGCCCACACAAAAAAAATGATGAGAGAAAAAGAGAGAAGGGACAATGGTACCACCTTTCCACACTTGTGCATATTAAGCACCATGATCTTCATGATTGAGAGTCTCTCGTTTTGTCACCACCATATAGCTAGTGGGAAATTTTCATTATATAACTTGGCTTGTACATTCCAATGATAGGCTTCTTCAAAATTGCCTTAGGTCTTCGTGAGCAAGCAAGTTGGATGCACACCCACTAGTTTTCTTTAAGAGCTTTCACATAGTCTTAGCTCGAGTGCATCATTTGTATGGCAATCCCTACTCATTCACATTGATATCTATTGATGAGCATCTCCACAGCTCATTGATATGCCTAGTTAATGTGATCATCTTCTCCTTATTTTGTCTTGCAACCTCCACCACACTCCACACCACTTATAGTGCTAAAACCATGGCTCACGCTCATGTATTGCGTGAGAGTTGAAAAGGTTTGAGAAAGTAAAGGTGTGAAACAATTACTTGGCCAATACCGGGGTTGTGCATGATTTAAATTCGTTGTGCAATGATGATAGAGCATAGCCAGACTATATGCTTTTGTAGGGATAACTTTCTTTTGGCCTTGTTATTTTGAAAGTTAATGATTACCTTCCTAGTTTGCTTGAATTATTATTGTTTCCACGTCAATAGCAAACTATTGTTTTGAATCTAATGGATCTGAACATTCACGTCACATAAGAGGAGTTACAAAGGACATCTAGGCTAGGTAGCATGAAAGCATCAAAAATTCATTCTTTATCACTTCCCTACTCGAGGATGAGCAGGAGTTAAGCTTGGGGATGCTTGATACATCTCAAACGTATCTATAATTTTTGATGGTTTCATGCAGTTATCTTGTCATCTTTGGATGTTTGATGTACCTTTTATATCTTTTTGTGGACTAACTTATTAATTCAGTGCCAAGTGCCAGTTCTTGTTTTTTCTGTGTTTTTGGCTCTTTTCAGATCTGATTTTGGAACAGAGTCCAAACAGAATAAAATCCCCGAAATAATTTTTTCCCGAACGAAAGAAGATCAGGGGGCTTGTGGGCCAAGCCACGAGAGCTACAGGGAGCCCACAAGCCCTATAGCCTCCACCAGGGGGGCGGCGGCTAGCAGGCTTGTGGCCTCCCTGGCGCCCCCGTGACCTAGCTCCTTCCTATATATTCCCTAAAATACAGAAAAAATCAGGGAATCCACGAAAACACTATTCCGCCGCCGCAAGCTTCCGTTTCCGCGAGATCTCATCTCGAGACCCTTCCCGGTGCCCTGTCGGAGGGGACTTTGGAGTTGGATGGCTTCTACATCAACATCATCGCCCCTCCAATGACTCGTGAGTAGTTCACTTCAGACCTACGGGTCCGTAGTTAGTAGCTAGATGGCTTCTTATCTCTCTTGGATCTTCAATACAAAGTTCTCCATGATCTTCATGGAGATCTATTCGATGTAATCCTCTTTGGCGGTGTGTTTGTCGAGATCCGATGAATTGTGGATTTGTGATCAGATTATCTATGATATATATTTGAGTCTTTGCTGATTTCTTATATGCATGATTTGATATCCTTGTAAGTCTTTCCGAGTCTTGGGTTTTGTCTGGCCAACTAGATCTATGATTCTTGCAATGGGAGAAGTGCTTGGTTTTGGGTTCTTACCGTGTGGTGACCTTTCCCAGTGACAGTAGGGGCAGCAAGGCACACATCGTGTAGTTACCATCAAGGGTAACAAGGTGGGCTTTGTTGTAGATATAAGATTGTCCATCTACATCATGTCATCTTGCTTAAGGCGTTACTCTGTTCTTTTGGACTTAATACACTAGATGCATGCTGGATAGCGGTCGATGTGTGGAGTAATAGTAGTAGATGCAGAAAGTATCGGTCTACTTGTTTTGGACATGATGCATATAGATATAATCATTGCCATAGATGACGTCATGACTTTGTGCGGTTCTACCAATTGCTCGACAGTAATTTGTTCACCCACCGTCTACTTGCTTTCATGAGAGAAGCCACTAGTAAACACTACGGCCCCCGGGTCTATTCACACCTATCGTTTCCACTTTCCCTTTTACTTTGCTTTGTTACTTTGTTGCTTTTAGTTCTCACTTGGCGAACAATCTATAAGGGATTGACAACCCCTTCATAGCGTTGGGAGCAAGCTTTTTGTGTTTGTGCAGGCACTTGAGATACTCCTTCACTGGATCGATACCTTGGTTCTCAAACTGAGGGAAATACTTACCACCGCTGCGCTACATCACCCTTTCTGCTTCGAGGGAACACCAACGCAAGGCTCCAAGGCCATGGTGGAAATCCTTTGCATATTTTCCTAGGAAGTCCCTTAAGGCGTAGCCGTAGCAGAAGGATTCCTGGTGCCGTTGCTGAGGAGTATCAAGACAAACAGTCTCCCGCCAGCACGTTTCTGGCGCCATTGGAAGGTCTTTCGTTGCAGTTGCAGCTGGCATCTCCACACGAGAACCTATACTTGCAGCACAACTTCTGATGAAATGCCAAGATCGGCTGAAAACATGGAAACCGTCTGCCATTTTAAGTTCACACTTTGTGACCTGTTGCTTTGGGCATTCCGGAGAGAGAGAGAGAGAGGGGAGGATCTAGCTGAAAACATGCACTATTACGTATGAGCCTTGATAATAATCGGAGGGAGATGTATATGTTTAATTCCTGGTGGATATGGAGAATTTGCAGTCAGGAGCTTAATAGCGGTCACAAGGATCTCTTAGAATACACATTGTGGTAATCCTAAATTACGAAGAATATAATTTGGAGTTTTCTCTTTCTATATATCCGTCTTTGGATGTATTGTTTCTATAAAAATTCTCATTTTTCTAATTTGCTTATTATGACTATATTATTGGAGCGTCTATCTATAGATAGGAGTATAATCTGAAGATATGTTCTCTCCATTTGCCTTCCAATTTTTCTATGTCTTTTTTCACTGACTCCAAATGTTTGTACTTGTCACCTACCAGGATGGTTCTCTTTGTGAAGGTGAAGGTGAAAGTGATGCTTATTCGTCTTTATTTGCTATAGTTTCTTGCCTTAAGATGGCCCGCCACCCACCTAACAAAGAAACAAAGTTCAGTCCATAGTCATTTACCCACCCAGAAGTTGTAGTGAAAGATGTTTCTGTCAATGCAAAGCTCACGGAGGCCATTTTTCCGTTACCATTTGTTCTGCTTACCCCCATGCCCAACGAAAAACTAGGTTCAGGCAATTTTGGCCACTGTGCACAACCACATAGTATCCTAGACACGCGTGGCAAGAAAGCTGAGGAAGAGAGACATTGTGTAATTCGAAGTATTTGGTACCAAATGTTGTCTTGTCGGTAATGTTTCTGTTCATTGAAAAGTCTTGCTGACATCAAAATATTTATATTTGTGATCCCGTTACGTGTCAAACTAAAATATATTGCCATTGCAGTTCAAAACATGTGATGAACCTTGAATTATCATAAGAACATTTGAAGTGAACCGTATGATTTCATTTTCCTTGCATTGATTATTCAAAATATATTTGCATAGTTCTAATTGAACGATAATGGTACTTCCTCCAATCCAAATTAATTGACGCGGCCTTGAGGAAGTAGCAATAATGTACCTTAGTTCATCCAAACAATTTAATTGAAAACAAATTAGTGAATGCCTTTATCTTTTTCGTTTTGTCTTTTTATGTTTTTTTTCTTGTAGGAAATAGATGCTTAATTAGATTTTGTCTATTCAGTTGCAGCTGGTAATAATATTGGTCCCTTCTAAAGTGACGTACAGAGTCAAGGTATTTTGAGTCCGATGCATAAGGTTGGTTGCAAGGTGTTTGAGTAAGAGAGTCGAGATTAAATATAATCTTCATGATTCGTATTATGACTTTATTTATTTTTTATAACAAATTTTGTATCCCGTGGCAACGCACGGGTACTAGTGTTTATAGATATTTCAATAATATCAAATTCCCTCTCTTTATGTCGAAGGTTTTGAAGTTGCGCTTGTTTTGCCTTCCTATGCGTATTGCTTTGTGCTTCAATGAATTATGCTATTGAAATATTCCTATGCATAGGAAGCATGTTAGACTTAAATGTGTTTGGTATTTGCCTCTTGAATGCTATCTTTTGTTCTACAACTCTTATTCCTACGAGAGCATCATTAAAATCTTAAGCATATCTTTATGGCTATAAAGAAAGAGCTCTAGGGAGACAACCCTTGTTATCTTTACTTTGAGTTTTTACTTTCAGTTTTTAGTGATCTTGATGCTTGTAACTATTGTAGCAACATCATTGTATCTTTATTTTCAAGCTTTGTACCAAGTTTTAGCCTCCGATTCCAAGAAAGTTCAAAAGTTATGACATGCTGTCCAGAAACAGATTTTGTCTGCTTGACGGAAAAAATCGCCAAAAATCACAAGATCATCTTTTTGATATGAATTGTTTTGAAAGCATGCCCTATATAATTTTCTTTCTTTCATCTGTTCTGAGTTTTTTGATTTGAGTTGCAGAAGTGCCCCGAAACAATTATTTACTACATGTTGTTCTGTTTTTTACAGATTCTGCCACGTTTTGCGTTTTCATCATTTTGCAAATCTTAAGCTTGCTTTTCCTTTGCAAAAACCTTTTGGCAATCATGAGAAATAGTAGATTTTCATGAAAATCTTTATTTCTAGTAGATAATGAATTATTTTATCATGGGTACTAACCACTCTAATCAGCTTATGATGAGTTTCGTATGAAGGGAGTTTTCAAGTATGCGATGGAAGATGATGAAAGAAGATCCAGGAGTGTCAAGCGCTCAACCTTGTGGATGCCCCCATGCAACCCCAAGAATTATTCAAGGAGACTCAAGAGTCTAAGCTTGGGGATGCCCTCGTGCATCCCCTTCTCTATCAACAATCATCAGTTCGTCCATCTCCATTCTATATTTTTATCACTTCATATGTTATGTGCTATGCTTGGAGCGTCCCGCTCTTTACTTTTTAGTTTGTTTTGGTTTTGCTTTCTGGTCATGAATAAGTTGCATCCTATCATTCTTATTTGGGAGAGATACACGCTCTATTTTAATTGCTTAGAACACTCTGGTTTTCACTCTTATTGTTTTGTGAGTGTTCACTTTTTGCTAATACTGTGTTTAGCTCTTGTTTTCCACTCATATTTTGTTTAGAGATTTTTAGTTTGCTTTAGTTATATATGATTATCTCTCTGGTCTCTAATTAGTATTATCTATGAGAGTCGTTTCAAGAAAGTTGATTGGTGTTGGAGAAGAGTAAAATATTTCATGCTTATAGTGGTGCAATAGGAAGCTTGTTTAGACTGTGGCTTAGACTTTGACATGTCATGTTAGATATTATCTTAATTATATGCTTAGTAGTTATTGATGTAGCATGACTTGTCTCAAATAGCTGAGAGTGCTTAATGTGCCATTGAAAGAATCATGTGTTGTTTTTATCATACCGAAGCATAATATTGTGGTATTCTCCTTTACTGCTTCATTTGGGTTGACTTGGCGCATGCTCACACCATGTTACGACTACAAACCAGTCACCTCTAGCCTCTATGGTCATTTAGTTTTTGACTTGTAATATTATTTATGCTCTGATTAATAATGTTATGTCGTTATGCATGATTATGTCCGTTATTGCTCTCTTAGTTGGTCGCTCCCAGTCTCTTGCTAGCCTCCACCTGTACTGAGTATGAGCTCTACTTGTGCATCCAACTCCCCCAAAAAAACAAAGTTTGCCAAATATGTCCAGCATACCTACCTACATGTTGTATTTAACCGCCACACCAAGTAAATTTCTCATGTGCTACCTTTAAAACTTTCAAAAATTATTCCTGTTATGTGCCTCTATTTTAGCTCATGAGGAAGTAGTAGATAATTCATGATCTTCTCATACTTGACAAGCTTTATCTTGGGTTTGCATGTCTAATCTGCGAACCCCTAATACGAGGAGGGACTGGCATGAGGGCGCCCAGCTCATAAAAGATAATAGCAACAAACAAAAGCTCCTTCACGCTTTGTTCATGAGAAATCAGAATAGTGATAAACAAAAGAGACTAAGTGGATGTGATCGTCCCCACTTTGGGAGCCGTTCCTCAAAACTTGTCCAGCATGAGAAGTATCGGGCTATCTACTAGCATTCGTTGACGAATTATGCACCTCCCAAAAGCTTGTTTTACAATCTTAGTGATTTCAAAAATCTTTAAAAGCTATAGCACATGAGTAATCCCTGCTTCCCTATGTGAAGGGCCTTTCTTTTACTTATATGTTGAGTCTTCATCTTCTAACTTTATGCACCAATTAAGAGAGCGTAGTTGTCATTCTGAGTATAATGTGCATAGTCCCAAAATTTATTATTGATTGATTCTTGATTATGTTATTACTTGTTATCAAATTATTTGTATCTAGTCACCACTTGAACTTCGAAGGTGTCCTGACATTTATGTTTTGCCCCACTCCTAAGAACAAGCGAAAGACCACTTTGTTATGTTTTCTTTATGCTCGAAACAAATGTATAACTTTCAAGTTCATTATTATTCATGATCTTTTATTTGTGTTACTTTTCATGTTGCAACATGGTTGCTAACTTTCATTGTTAGAATTATATATATCATGCCTATGTTCAGAGTGCTATGATATCAGCTTACAAATGCTTTTACAAATATGATGATCAACATTATGTTGGTAGCATGTCACCTCAAAAATTATTTTGTTTTTATCGTTTGACCTACTCGAGGACGAGTAGGAACTAAGCTTGGGGATGTTGATACGTCCAAAACGTATCAATAATTTTTGATGGTTTCATGCTACTTTTATGCTTTTGATAATTATTTTTATATTAAGTTTATGATTTATTTGGACTAACCTAATAATAGTTGCAAAAGTACACAATGTTCTTGCTTTACACTTTGATGTGTAGGAACTATCAAAAATAGAAGAGGAAACCTTGTTGGAGTGGGATTCTGACTTTCCTGAAATCTGTCCCCCTACAGATTTTAGAGATCTTCTATTTCCGCCTCGTAGATGACGTCAAATGAAAAAATGATAGATTCTAAAGTTATGGGAATTTTATGCTGATAATTATACACATACAATTCCGCCAATTTGGAGTTCGGACGTTGTCGTGGTTTTTTCACGGCAGATGTCCTCGTGAAAGAACTTGATACTGGAGCCATCGCACCCTGTTGGCGACTCAAAGGGGTTAAGCGGGAGAGACACGGCGATTTACCCAAGTTCGGCCCCTCGAGAGGAGGTAATAGCCTACGTCCTGCTTTTGTGTGTATTGATATGGATTCGATTACAAGGAAGGCGTAACTCGCCTAAACCTAGCACTCGATGATTTCTAACCCGTCCTTTGTCCCCCAGGACCTTGCCTTTATATACAGGTCGATTCCCTAGGGTTTACAAGGATTCCTTCCTTTCTACAACTCGTGACCATTACGGTTTCTAAATCGCCATCTTCCAAAACTGGGAGACCCGCCAAGAGCCATACTCATTGTGCGACCTTGATTCGGCCATAACGAGGCCCAACTAAACACTTAGATGAATCGCCCAATGGATAACCCGGCCCAACTAGGGCGGGTCATCCACAGGTTACATCCCCAACATTAGGCCCCAAATTGACTTGAACCTTTCTTCTTCACGCCAATACCTCTGATCCATTGAAGGCGATTCATTCCCTATTTTTCTTCATCTGTGAAAAAATTGCACACCCGCCATCGCCTTTGGGCACTGACAATCCCTTAAGTCGCCAGATCATTACTAACAGGACTTTTCTTATTCCTCTTTTTTCAGGAAGACCACCACAACTCCAACGGATCTTTAGCGCATTGTTATCCCAAAAATTTTGGCGCACATTTATAGCGAATCTTTTATCCCCCGGCGGTTCCCGCTCATAGCGCCTCGATTCCAGCACCTGCCTTGATAAATAGGCCGAGGGGGGGACAGAACTAGCGCTTCCCACCTACCAGTCCTGTCACCTTCCTCCCCACCGGTGCAGCGAGAAAAACTCATCGCCCCAAAGAATCCGCCGCCGACCGCGCTTTCGGCCTTCACGCGAGGAGCTTTGGTGCCGCATGTGGGTTTTCGCCGTCGTCCATTCTCGCGCCGCAACCAACACATTTGCCATCGTCATCGTCGACTGCATCACCGTCGGTTACCTCGCCATTCACCACGAACTTCGCCGCCGCCGGAAACCTCTTCGCTCGACGGGATGCCCGTGCTTCTCCAGCAAACCCCATCACCGTCGGCTCTCCTTACCCGACAGCATCAGGTTAGGCCTCCACCTATTTTTAGGAGTAGATTCACTCTTCGCTTGAACTCCCGCCATTGCCGTGTTCTTGAAGCTCCTTGCATATAGACGCTACCTGCTCTGAGTCAATTAGCACGAGTGTTGGTAGGATAGCTAATGTTCCGAATACTTTTGCTTATCCGCCCGTACTCGTGAATCTTTGAAAATAATGTTTTCACCGAACGAAGGGCGTCATCTGATAATAAACTGTTGCGACCAGTCATTTTCTTTAGGTTTTCTCGTGTGTCTGGTAGATCCATTCCTTATTTACTGTTTGCAAAAAGTTGTTTATAGTCTTCATCTCTTGGTACTTCAAGTAAAACGCATTTACCATCTTTAGAACGTAGCCCTTGGGAATAGCCATACTTCCATAAGTCGCCATAGTGACCCAACTCGTCCCTTTGATCTGGCGGGTCAAACCCTTCCTTAATCAAAATACTCGGCGGGTTAAATGAACTGATTTCATCCCATACAGTAGGTGTCCAAGGCTTGTAATATCATACTTTCTTATTTGTAGCATGGGCGCCGTCTTCAAAAGTGACTGGCTTCCTACCAAGGTCGATGACTCCATATTAGCCGATTATGTGAAAACGGGCAGCTTGGATCCTCAGGATGTTATTGGCTGGCGCACCGGGTTCCGAGAAGATCTCCCTAACCCCATAGAAGGGGAAATAATCGTTTTTGTTGAACACCTGGAGCGAGGTTTTAAGCCGCCCGGATCAAAGATTCTTAGGGACGCCTTGACTTTCATGAACGTCCGTCTCCAGGATCTGGGACCCAATTCCATAAGTAATTTGTGCCAATTCCAAGTTCTCTGTGAGGCTTATCTGCGAATCGAGCCTTCTGTCCCTTTATTCTGGCATTTTTTCCATCTGAATCGTCAAACGGAATTCCACAACGGCCCCAGCTTGGAACTTGGTGGTGTCAATGTCCAGCGCCGCAGGGACAGCCCATTCCCCTCACTCACCATGCCTAGCCATCCCAAAGGCTGGGGCGAGTCTTGGTTTTACTGTCAAGAGACGTCTCCTGCTGGCGAGAACAAGCTTCTGGGTTACAGGCCAACTCGCCTTCCGACCAACTTCAAGCTTCCAGACAAGCTTACCAAAGAGGAGGAATCGGAATTCATCCCAATACTATCTGAATTAAGATCTTTGACGAACAACGGCCTTACCGGGGTCGACCTAATCCGCTGTTGGGTTGAATGGCGTATCCTCCCTCTGAGCCGCCGGGATGGTCTGATGTGTGAATTTGATGGCACCCTGGATCATCCTCAATGCTATTTCCACACAGCTTTAACGGAAAATGATATTGTTACCATTATCAAAAAGCTGACTGGCGAGCCTGCGGGAAAATGCGGCCAAATCGGCCTTAAGCCTTTCTGCAAAATTAACCCGGCGCCCAAGGTAAACAAACCTAACCCGCCTTTGGTCTTTATTCTTTATGTTTCATTTGTATTGTGGTTTCGTAACATATGCCATTTCAGAAAGGCGATAAGTTCTGGTCCAGGAAGCCCAAAAAGCAAGCCATGAAAAAATGTCAAGCCGCCCTCAAACAAAACCAAGGGTAAGGGCAAATCTGCTGCAGCTGAACCATCCGAAGTTGATGAATCTCAAGTCGGCGATGCACTTTCGGAGGTAAAAATTCGTCCTCTTTTCACTCGCCACCTATCATTGTTAACCTTTGTATTTATATCTCTCCCTTTCCTTGAAATAGAATGAAGATAACGAAAGCCAGGAGGATTCTGTTGAGGTAATTTATGTTTCCTCCGATTCATCTCCTTCTCCACCTAAGCCGGCCCGGCGAATTTGTGGGAAAGTTCCCTTCTCACATCCAAATGCTTATTTGGACGCAAATTTCCTACTGAAGAAAACACAGCATGCCTCAAATCGGAAAACACGAAGTCACTCCGGCGATCTGGTATATGGCTTACCAGCAACGAACAAAAGAAAACCAAGCGAGGTACCCTTATGAGTAACCATTCTTTACGTCTCTTTGGATCACGCTTGTAACCCGCCTGGATTATTGACGGATAATTCTTGCAGAACTCTCCTCCCACTTCTGGCGACTCAGTGATGTCAACACTCCCACCAATGATTCAAGTTCCAGGGTAAGTCTTTTGATAATCTTGCTTTGACTTTTGAGAATAACGAACTTTCAATTCCTTAACATGCTTGTTCCCTCTTTTTAGGGCACAAGCCAAGAAGAGGAAAACCAGCGGATCAACTCCTGTCGCAACTTCAGAACCCACGAAAGAATCAACTCCAACTCAAGACAACCTGGATCTAACTGAGCCTGAGGACCAAATGGATCTTCGTGAGTCGCCGAAGGAAACAATGGATGCTCCTAAGCCGCCGAGCCCATTGACGACAACAGAAGACCCAGATGATGTGGTCATTACTGGTACCGGTTTTTCCAAGCCGGCGGCAACAATTTTATCCAAACATGTAGCATCCTCCTCTCAAGCCATCCCCGAGTCTGGGTTCTCCAAGGCGAAACTTTCCGAATATGAAATTTGGAGTTTAAGGAACTCTGCTCTGGCTTTGCAAGTCGCGTGGAGGCGAGCTATGAGATGAAGAAAAACTTGCTGCGGATGTTACACAATAAACATGAGGTAAGTTTTGTTATACTATATTATTCCCATTAACCCCCCAAGGGTCGGGTCATCAGTAAAAAGATGAGTCGGGTCTTGAAAAATGTAGAAGAACTTCGCGACCAGTAACCCCCAAGGGGCGGGTCATCAGTAAAAAGATGAGCCGGGTGTTGAAAAATGTAGAAAAACTTCGCGACCAGTAACCCCCAAGGGTCGGGTCATCAGTAAAAAGATGAGCCGGGTCTTGAAAAATGTAGAAGAACTTCGCGACCAGTAACCCCCAAGGGCCGGGTCATCAATAAAAAGATGAGCCGGGTCTTGATTTTTGTATAATTTCATCTGAAAAAATTATACATTAGCCCCCAAGTGTCAGGGATATTGTTTTGCAGTAGTTCTGAGACTTGCCCTTATTTTATAATTTCAAATAGAAAAATCTTGCTCAGACCGAATCGGCGCTTGGCGATTTAAGGAAAAACTTAGCTCGTCAACAAGACGCCCGAGCTAAGTCGGAAGAGAAATGTCAATTGGCCTTGGCTGAACTGGCAAAACTCAAGGCCGAGTTGAAAAGAGCTCAGGCTGACCAAAATGCCGCCTTGAAGAGAGCAGAGAAAGCTGAAGCTAGGCTGGCCACTGTAGAGCAGGAATTGTCCGGCTTGAAGCGTCCTATCTCCAACATGACGCAAGCCGTCTTTGGTAAGCTTTACTTAAACCTTTCATCTCCTCCTCTCTCTTTTTTTAAAAATAATACCTATAATAAGTCGCTAATCATCATGCTTCAGGTCCAAGAGCCGCCAATCTTCAAGAAGACTGTGTGTTGATGCTGAAGGCGATTTACACGCTGACAGAGCAATTGTACACAGGCAGTGTCTTGACTGTTAAAGCTGTGATGGGTGCCAAAGAACCTATCACTTCCATCAAGAAGGTGCTTGGCTGTTTGTCCACACTTCCTCCTCAGATTGGCGAGCTAACTCGGTCAGCCGCCCGGAAAGGTGTTCTGACTGCCCTGAGTCGCTGTTTGGCGTATGCTCCAAAAATCAACTTAGAAGAAGTAGCCGCAGGTTTTCCTCAGCTCAAGGACGATGGGTCGGAATTTGTTGAAGAGGACTATCAGCGAGTCGTCAAGGACTCTCGACTGGCTGCAACTCAACTCGTCGCAAGCCTTGATTTAACAAAATACCAGGCAGCTTATGATAGCAGAAACAAAAAAGTCAGCCCGCCAACCTTCATGACGACCAGTCTAACTCCTCGGCGACCCAAGAATCCTTTCGACTTGGAAACAGACCTGGCATCACTTCTGACCGATGAAGATGACTTTGCTGCTTTGGCCAAGTGCAATTGGGTATTGGGTGACTTGCAAACCGAAGTCGGACAGAGCTCACATCAGGATGATCCCGAGGCGCCAGCAAAGTAAATTTTATTGATTTTGGCCTGAGAGCCATGTAATAGGTCCTTTTTCTGTAAGTCAGTACTGTTTTTGATGATACCTTTTTGCAAGAACCTTTATATCGCCCTTAAGGCGATTTGAAATATTTGACCCGCCTTTATAAGAGTCTTCTATAACGCTTAATTTTCCATGGATAAAACAATTCTTATCTCCTTCCTGTCTTAAGCTTTGAGAATAACATATGTGAAAACAAACAAACTATAGATATTTTCAACAAGCATCAGAAAGGAAAGGCTTAAAACCTCCAGGGCTATGCCACGACGAAAAATAACAGTAATTTCGTTGGCTCATAAGGTCGTGACAGGGGGAGGCAAGTCAGAAAGCTCGTGCACCCACCCTAAATGCAGGTTTCGTCGGCTCATAAGGTCGCGACATGGGGAGGCGAGTCAGAAAGCTCGTGCACCCACCCTAAATGCAGGTTTCGTCGGCTCATAAGGTCGCGACAGGGGAGGCGAGTCAGAAAGCTCGTGCACCCACCCTAAATGCAGGTTTTGTCGGCTCAAAAGGTCGCGACAGGGGGAGGCGAGTCAGAAAGCTCGTGCACCCACCCTAAATGCAGGTTTCGTCGGCTCATAAGGTCGCGACAGGGGGAGGCGAGTCAGAAAGCTCGTGCACCCACCCTAAATGCAGGTTTCGTCGGCTCATAAGGTCGCGACAGGGGGAGGCGAGTCAGAAAGCTCGTGCACCCACCCTAAATGCAGGTTTCGTCGGCTCATAAGGTCGCGACAGGGGGAGGCGAGTCAGAAAGCCCGTGCACCCACCCTAAATGCAGGTTTCGTCGGCTCATAAGGTCGCGACAGGGGGAGGCAAGTCAGAAAGCTCGTGCACCCACCCTAAATGCAGGTTTCGTCGGCTCATAAGGTCGCGACAGGGGCAGGCGAGTCAGAAAGCTCGTGCACCCACCCAAAATGCAGGTTTCGTCGGCTCATAAGGTCGCGACAGGGGGAGGCGAGTCAGAAAGCTCGTGCACGCACCCTAAATGCAGGTTTCGTCGGCTCATAAGGTCGCGACAGGGGGAGGCGAGTCAGAAAGCTCGTGCACCCACCCTAAATGCAGGTTTCGTCGGCTCAGAAGGTCGCGACAGGGGGAGGCGAGTCAGAAAGCTCGTGCACCCACCCTAAATGGAGGTTTCGTCCGCTCATAAGGTCGCGACAGGGGGAGGCGAGTCAGAAAGCTCATGCACCCACCATAAATGCAGGTTCTGTCGGCTCATACGGTCGCAACAGGATGACACATTTTTCTCTTTAATGAAGAATCCCTCAAGTCGGGGAGTATTTTATTACTGCATACTGAAACTGAAAAACTTACAAAGTGTAGAGCTTAAGAGCTCAAGTGTAGTAAGGCCGCAAATGGGCAATATTCCAGGGGCGAGTTGACTCAGCCTCCGTGGTCGGTCGATTAGGCCGAAGATCCACCAAATAATAAGAGCCATTGCGGAGGTTCTTGCTGACGACGAACGGCCCTTCCCAAGGAGGTGACAACTTGTGCATGCCTGCTCGATCTTGTATTAGACGGAGCACTAAGTCGCCTTCCTGAAAGGTCCGACTCTTAACCCGACGACTATGATAACGCCGCAGATCCTGCTGATAAATAGCCGAACGGGACGCAGCCAGGTCACGCGCCTCCTCCAAGGCATCCAAAGAGTCTTGACGCGCAGCTCATTATCTTGCTCCACATATGCGGCGACTCTAAGAGAGTCATGCTTTATGTCAGTAGGGAGAACAGATTCTGCTCCATAGACCAAAAAGAAAGGGGTGAATCCCGTGGATCGGTTCGGGGTGGTCCGAATACTCCACAGTACCGAAGGTAACTCTTCAACCCAGCACCCTGGAGTCCTTTCCATGGGAACCATGAGTCGGGGCTTGATCCCTCGCAAGACCTCCTGATTCGCCCGCTCTGCTTGCCCGTTGGATTGCGGTGGTGAGCGACTGCAGAGACATCAAGTCAGATATGTTCTCGACGACAAAAATCCTGCATCGCCCCTTGGGACAAGTTAGTACCATTATCAGTGATGATACTGTGTGGATATCCAAACCGGAAAATCAGCTTCTTCAAAAATTTGACCGCTGTCTCCGCATCGCAAGCTCCAACAGGTTCCGCCTCAACCCACTTGGTGAATTTATCAACTGCCACCAATAGGTGGGTCTTCTTGTTGGACGACATTTTAAAGGGACCAACCATGTCCAGCCCCCAGACTGCAAAAGGCCAGGTAATGGGAATCATTCTTAATTCTTGAGCCGGCACATGAGCCTGCCTCCCATAACGTTGGCACCCCGCGCACCGACGAACTATGTCTTCTGCATCTGCATGAGCCGTCAGCCAAAAGAAACCATGACGAAAAGCCTTTGATACCAAAGAACGTGATCCGGCGTGATGTCCACAGTCTCCGGAATGAATGTCATTTAGGATTGCGCATCCTTCTTCGGAGGAAACGCATCGCTGAAAAACCCCAGAAGTGCTCCGTTTATATAACTCACCATTAATGATGACCATGGATTTGCTGCGCCGAACGATCTGGCAAGCCAAAACTTCGTCGGCGGGTAACTCGCCGCGAGTGAGATAAGCCAGATAAGGGAGAACCCAATCCGGAGTGACACGGAGAGCCGCCACGAGCTGAGACTCGGGATCTGGTATCGCCAATTCCTCCTCTGAGGGTAAAACCACGGATGGTTTATGCAAGATATCCAAAAAAACATTAGGGGGAACCGGTTTTCTCTGAGAGCCGAGTCGCGAGAGGGCATCAGCTGCCTCGTTGAGGCGCCGGTCAATATGGTCCACCTGATAGCCATGAAAATGACCCGCCACATCAGACACAGCTCGTTTGTAAGCCGCCATCATGGGATCCCGAGAGTCCCAGGTACCAGAAACTTGTTGCGCCACCAAATCGGAGTCACCAAAACACCTGACTCATGTTAGGTTCATCTCTTTTGCGAGTCGCAAGCCGTGAAGCAAAGCTTCATATTCCGCCGCATTATTAGTGCAGGGAAACATGAGTCGGAGAACATAACAGAACTTATCTCCTTGAGGGGATACTAACACCACACCAGCCCCCGAGCCTTCCAGCTGCCTGGATCCATCAAAGTAAATAGTCCAGTAGGTGAGGTCAGGCCGGTCTTCCGGAGCCTGTAGCTTTGTCCAGTCGTTCACGAAATCAACTAATGTCTGGGACTTGATAGCCGTGCGGGGAGTATATTGTATGTGGTGAGACCCAAGCTCTATCGCCCATTTGGCGATTCGCCCTGTTGCCTCCCGATTCTGGATGATGTCACCAAGGGGAGCAGAACTAACCACTGTGATCGGGTGCTCCTGGAAATAATGCTTAAGTTTTCGACTCGCCATAAACACCCCATATACCAGCTTTTGCCAATGCGGGTATCGTTGTTTGGAAAGAGTTAACACCTCGCTGATAAAATATACTGGGCGTTGCACTGGGTATCCTTCCCTTCTTCCTTTCTTTCAACGACCACTGCCACACTTACTGCTTGGAATTTGCCGCGATATACAGGAGCATAGGCTCCTTTTCAGTTGGGGCTGCCAGGACCGGCGGGTTAACCAATTGGCGTTTCAGGGCCTCGAGCGCCTCGTCTGCCTCATTTGTCCACACGAATCGATCGGACTTCCTCAATAATTGATAAAGAGGAATCGTCTTTTCCCCTAGGCGACTCACAAAACGACTTAAAGCCGCAATGCGACCTGCCAGTCGTTGAACTTGATTAACATTCGCCGGCTTTCCGAGAGAGGTAACCGCTTCGATCTTGTCCGGGTTAGCTTCGATGCCGCGCTCCGATACCAAGAAACCCAGCAATTTCCCTGCACGCACACCAAAAACGCACTTGGTAGGATTTAGCTTCATCTGATATACCCGTAGATTATCAAAAGTCTCCTTAAGGTCTTCCAATAGTGTCTCCCCCTGGCGGGTCTTGATCACAATATCGTCGACATAGGCATGGACGTTGCGACCAATTTGGTTACGAAGACAATTCTGGATGCAGCGTTGATAAGTCGCCCCCGCGCTTTTGAGTCCGAAAGGCATGGACACATAGCAAAAGGCCCCGAAGGGGGTTATGAAGGCCGTCTTCTCCTAATCCTCCACAGCCATCTTGATCTGGTGATATCCTGAATAAGCGTCCAGAAAGCACAATCCTTCGGATCTCGCCACCGAGTCAATGATTTGGTCGATGCGGGGAAGAGCGAAGGGATCTTTGGGACAAGCTCTGTTGAGATCTGTATAATCAATACACATACGGAAAGTACCATTCTTCTTGAGTACCAACACCGGGTTAGCCAGCCATTTGGGGCGAAAAACTTCCACAATGAACCCGGCGGCTAAAAGACGGGCGACTTCTTCACCAATCGCCTTGCGTCATTCCTCGTTGAATCTGCGAAGGTACTGCTGGACAGGTTTGCATTTTGGGTCAACGTTAAGATGGTGCTCAGCGAATTCTCTCGGTACACCAGGCATGTCAGAAGGATTCCATGCGAAGATGTCCCGATTCTCACGGATGAATTCGATGAGCGCGCTTTCCTATTTGGGGTCCAGACCCGTCCCAATGGTGAACTGCTTGGATGAATCGCCAGGCACGAAATCGATTGTCTTAGTGTCATCCGTTGGTTTGAACTTGAGGGGCGACTCAGAATCTGTAGTTGGCTTCTTGAGTGGTGACATGTCCGTCGGGTCAACATTGGCCCGATGGTGTTTGAGCTCTTCCGCCGCACAGGCGACTTCCGCATAAGCCGCGTCCCCTTCTTCACATTCTTTTGTGATCCTTCTATCTCCATCAACTGTGATGGGTCCTTTGGGACCAGCCATTTTGAGCTTGAGGTAGACATAGCACGGGCGGGCCATGAAGCGAGCGTAAGCCGGTCGCCCGAACAGTGCATGGTAGGGGCTTTTCAGCTTGACCACCTCAAAGATTAGAGACTCCGACCTGTAATTCTGCTCAGTTCCAAACGCCACTGTGCGCCTGACCCGGCCTATGGGATAAGCCGACTTGCCCGGGACAATTCCGTGGAAAACCGTGGTTGAAGGCATCAAGTCTTTCTCCAATAGATTCATCCTCTGGAAGGTGTCGAAGTATAGGATATTGATGCTGCTGCCACCATCCATTAATACCTTTGATAGGGTGTAACCCCTCACTTGGGGAGCCACGACCAACGCCAGATCGCCCGGGTTATCTACTCTTGGCGGGTGATCCTCCCTGCTCCATGTTATGGTCTGCTCAGACCAATGGAGATATCTGGGAATCGTCGGCTCAGATACACTGTACTCCCGGTGACTTACCTTTTTATCACGCCTGCAAGCATTAGTAGTGAAAACGTGGTATTGCCCATTACTTAGCTGTTCGGGGTTGCTGCGGAAGCCCCCATTATCGTCCTGGTCCTGCGGAGCCCCCTCTGGAGGCGGCTGCTGGAAGGCTCCCGGCGGGTTGTACCACCGCTGGTGGTGCACCGGGTACTGGCCGCCGCCTGGCTGCGGGCCTCCCTGAGCCCCCTGTTCGGGAAAGCCGCCGAAGGGGTTCTGTCTTTGGTTGGACGCGGCGAGTTGGTCCTGGCGCCGGTCTGGATCTTCGTTTTGACTCGTCTTGGTTGCCTCCGCCCGAAACTCTCGCATCACGAAACAGTTTTCCCAAGAACGACTCGCCGGGCCGTCAGCCTTGGCGTGGTGCGGGCAAGGGCCCTTGAGTAACTCTTCATAGTTACGCGGCCTTTTGCCACTGAAACCTCAATTCTTCTTTTTGCCGTCATTAGCATTGGTGTTGGCGACCAAGTCCGAGGGCTCCTCCTGCGGTCTACGCTTGCCATTGGTCCCCTGATTGTGACGGTTGCGCCCCTGGAAACGGGTATGATTTTTGGATGATTCGCCCTTTTTGGGCGAGTTAACCTTACCATCCTTGCCGGGATCCTTAGTATCATCGGCCTCGGCATATCTAGTGAGGGTGTCCATCAGTTCTCCCATGTCTTGGACCTTCCGTTTGAGTCGCCCCAACTTCTGCACTAAGGGCTCGTAATGACAATTGTGCTCGAGGATAAGCACAGCTTGAGCCGCCGTAATACCATCTGACGAATGAATAATTTCTGCAACCCGCCGTGACCAATGGTGGGCTGATTCATCCGGGCGCTGAACACAGTGTTGTAGATCGACAATCGTCATCGGACGTTTGCAGGTTCCCGGGAAGTTTTTGATGAAACGCTCTTTTAACTCGGCCCAGGACTGGATGGAAGTGGGAGGCAAGTTTTTCAACCAAGTGTGTGCCGACCCCTCGAGCACCATCGTGAAGTATCTGGCGCAAACCGCTTCGTTTACGTCGAGCATGTCCATGGCAATCTCATAACCCTCGATCCATGACGTTGGTTCGAGGTCTGGTGTATAATTAGGCACTTTCCTTGGTCCCTTAAAATCCTTGGGCATCCTTTCGTTCCGAAGGGCCGGGGACAAGCATGGTACCCCAACTCGCCCTCCGCCCCCGACGAGGGGGCCGGGGCGTCTTGGATGTTCGGGAGATCTCGGCCCGGCGGGTTCTGTTCGGGCAGGTTGTCCTGCGGGAAGTGTCGCGGCCCACTGTTTACGGTAGGCTGGTCGTCCGTCCAGCTCCTGGTATAACTCGCCTGAGGGGTGGAGTGCAACCTCTCGAGGCTATGCGAGAACTGGGCGTTTTGAACCACCGCCGTCTTCAACATCTCGATGGCATTCCTTGCTTCTATCTCAGCTGGGGTGTTGTCGTGAATCGGAAGAGACTCCAGGTGGTGAGTTGCGGCAAGCACGTTATCCACCGGGTCGGAGAAGTGGCCTTGAGGCGTCCGGAAACGAGGGATTTGACCCTCAATTGGCTGAGCCGGCGGGTTAGGGGGGCGGCCCGGTCCTCCTGCCGGGGCGGCTCCCATCCCGGGGGTTCGTGGAGTGTCGAACAGACGGGTTGGATTGAGGTCATGGGGCAGGCGACCCTGGTGTCTCCACTGATGGACGGCGTCGGACGCGCGCTGCTGTCTCTCGAGCCGCCAGTTGTCAGTGTTTAAGCGCATCCTTTCGGCCGCAATTTGGGCTTGTCGAGTCTCGATCCTGGCAGACTCCATCTCAGCATTCCGGTGGGCCTTTGCCACCGCCTCTCTGAGCTTTGCTAACTCTGCGTTTATCTCCTCTTGGTTCTCTGGCGTGAGGGGAGTCGCCATTAGTCTCGTGATTTTCGCCGCTAAATCCACCAGGAGTGCGGCTGGACTTCTGGACGTCTCGCCGGACCCATCGCCTCCAGTAAGGTTTTGTGTGGGTTGAGTCGCCCCAGCCATGTAGATGGCGATCTGGCGGCGGGTTCGGTCAAGGACTTCTGGATCCATGGCCAGGGACAAGCCTCCGAGACCATCCCCATGAAGAGACCGGATGGAATCTGAGTCGTCCATGGACGATTCATCGTCCGAGTTGACCGGGGTAGTTTCCTGAGTCGCCAAGTGCTCTGGCTCCTCCGATCCCTGCGTGAACCCCACAAAGACCGAGCGAGTTAAATTTTTCATTACGACCGGGCGGACGTACCTGGCCGGCTCGATGATGTCGGTGGAGATGTCCGGCTCAGGAACGGATGATCCGATCATGCCGATGAAGATGTTGATCTTGCCGAAGGGGACCCTGTAGCCAGATTCAATTGAATTCGCTTCAGGTCCCCATCGCTGGTTGTCGATGTAGGTTATCCCGCGGCGGCTCCGAGTCATGAGCGCCGTCGCGTAACTCCCAAACCCTGGTAGGACTCCCTTTGAGAACTCAACTCCACCGTGCGTAGGCCCCACGGTGGGCGCCAACTGTCGTGGTTTTTTCACGGCAGATGTCCTCGTGAAAGGACTTGATACTGGAGCCATCGCACCCTGGTGGCGACTCAAAGGGGTTAAGCGGGAGAGACATGGTGATTTACCCAGGTTCGGCCCCTCGATAGGAGGTAATAGCCTACATCCTGCTTTTGTGTGTATTGATATGGATTCGATTACAAGGAAGGCGTAACTCGCCTAAACCTAGCACTCGATGATTTCTAACCCCTCCTCTGTCCCCCAGGACCTGGCCTTTATATACAGGTCGATTCCCTAGGGTTTACAAGGATTCCTTCCTTTCTACAACTTGTGACCATTACGGTTTCTAAATCGCCATCTTCCAAAACTGGCAGACCCGCCAAGAACCATACTCGTCGTGCGACCTTGATTCGGCCAAACGAGGCCCAACTAAACATTTAGATGAATCGCCCAATGGATAACCCAGCCCAACTAGGGTGGGTCATCCACAGGTTACATCCCCAACGGACGTTCCAGGAAAACCCGTTTTACTGAAGGAAAAATATCTGATTACAGGATTACGGGAATCGGTGACGTGATTGAGTCCAACTCTTACCATATTAGATGGATTCGGCCAAGCCACGACTTGGGGGCCTCATTAGGGCTGAGAAGGGTTCCTAGGAAGGTTCTAGAAGTGCCCAAGATCCCTTGAATCAAAGGGGCATCCATCGGAGGGCCAAGGATGATCGTCCTAAATCATATAAGGAGAGGAAAAACTGATTTCTCGAGGGCCACCAAGAGCTACGAGATTTCCTCCTGTGAGGCAGCCGCCTTGGGGTGGAGAACCACCTCCATACCAGCACCAACTCCAAGGAAGAAGGGAGGCAAGGGACGCCGCCCCAAGGGTCGTGGCCGCCGCCTTCGGCCGGCGTCTCCTCTCCGGGCTGCACCTCTCCATCAACCTCTTGATCATCATGGCCATGTGTGAGTAGTCTCCCTCGGGGCTGAGGTCTTCTACGTGTAGCTATGTGGTCATCTCTCTCTCACATTATGTGATCTTGATTGTGATCATAGGCTATGTTAATCTAGGGTGATCCCATGATGTTTCCTCTTCTTCTATGTATTGGATTGTTGTACTTACTTGATCTTATTTAGTATAATCCCCGGGACCATGGTGACAGCGGTCTATTGGGCATGGATTAGAAGAATATTTTCATTAGTGATTTCCTCTTTTGTGAATTGATTGAAGATTGAGAGTCTCTTGGTGCTTGTCTTTGACTATCCTTGAGATATGTTGTGGTGATTGTGGTACTCTCTTTGGATGGCCGCGGTGACATTGGAAATCCATAGATCAGAACTGTGAACTCTGAGGTGTGCTTTTGTAGCCCTACATAATTCTCGCCCTCTCTTGATAACAAGAGAATGCCCTCCAAGTATGTCTCCATTGCATGTTTTGGTGGAAATGTCATGTGATTAGACTATGTTAATGTTGTTGGGAGTTGCCACTAGTGAAAGTATGAAGCCTAGGACCTATTTCTGACCATTGTTACACCGTTTATGCTCACTTTTGTCACTTGCTACCTTGCTGCCATTTTTATTTCAGATTTATATTACCTTGCTTTGCCGCACCTATCACCCATATTTTACCATCTCTTCTCTGAACTAGTGCACCTATACAATTTACCATTGTATTAGGTGTGTTGGGGACACAAGAAACTTCTAGTTTCTTAATTGCAAGGTTGCTTGAGAGAGACCATCTTCAACCTCTACTTCCCTGAGTTCGATAAACCTTAGGTCATTCACTTGAGGGAAATTGTTGTTTCCCTACAAACATTTGCGCTTGGAGGCCCAACATAGTCTACAAGAATAGAAGCGTGCGTAGACATCAGTTCCGCGTGTGCAACTGTTTTGCACCCGTTGTATGTGAACGTTGAGTCTATCACACCTGATCATCAAGTGGTGTCTCGAAACGACGAACCATCGCAACTGTGCACAGTCGGGGAGAACACAATTTTAGTGAGGGATCACCTTATAATGGTACCGTCATTCTAAGCAAAATAAGGTGCACAAAAGGATTAACATCACATGCAAATCATAGGTGACATGATATGGCCATGAACTTGTGCTTCTTGATCTCCATCACCAAAGCACCGACATGGTCTCCATCGTCACCGGCACCGCACCATGATCTCCATCATCATGCCGCCATCGAGGTTGTCGCGCTATCTATGCTATTACTACTAAAGCTACCAACTAGCGATATAGTAAAAGCATCTGCAAGCACAAACGTTAGTTTAAAGACAACCTTATTGTAAGTGCATCTAGTGCCCCTTAGTGATTTTGGTGGTTTGAAGACTTATAGGTTAAGTATCTAACGTGTTCTTGAGTGTACACATGATCTATAAGTCGCTGAGGAGTTTGAAGTATTCGATGAATATCGACCCCTAAAAATGTATATCTTCGGTTGAAGAAATTGGTCTGAAGCTGAAGAATAGAATCGCGAAGAATTTGCGATGAAATTGATATTCCTCATGAAGATATTGAAATTGAGGAATTCGGTGTGTCCTGAAGAAAATCAATCTGAAGACTTTGAAGCATGAAGATTTATCCTTTCTGTTTTATTTTTTTCACACTTGAGTAATAGGAACACCGTACTGTTAAAGGGGGTCGAGGTAACACATTGGAATGAATTTCCTCATGATGCTCAACCCAAGCCTAATCCTACCAAAAGCCTCAAGTGAGGAATATGAGTGACATGAGGACTCTCATAGTTGAGGGTCCAGACCGTTATCGATAGCCACGCCACATCATTGGTCTTATCCACACCAATGGTCATATTATTTAAGGGCATTAATGTCAAATCATGTCGGGATGCTCCCAAGCTATAAATAGCCGCCCCCCACAACCATTAGCTGGTTGGCTGCTCCGTTACAAACTGAGACTTGTCATAAGAGCAACCCAAATTCCTCAGAGTCTTTGAGAGTAATTCATTAGTTAGGAAATACCCCAAACACCAAACCACAAACCGAGAACCAAGTGATTGAGCATCACTGAAGAAGGTTTTCCTGTGTGGGACTGAAGCCTTTTACCTTTGAGGCATGTGCGTCCTCCAGACGGTTGGGCGTCATAGTCTAGAGCAATCGAGCAGTCAATTGTAGATCACCAGGTGACCAAGTTTGTGAGGGTTTGGAAGTCTGCCCTGAACACTTACCACGAGTGTTGGCGAGGATTGTGTGTTCTTAGCCCAAGGAGAATACGGTAGGGACTGTGTATCCCGGGACTGTGTGTCCTTTGGTTTCAATACCAAGCCGCTCCAAACCAGATGTACAACTGTCACAGCAGTTGGAACTGGGTCATCAACCAATGTCTTCACTGTGAAACGGGTTCTATTTCCTCAACTCTTTATATTCCTCAGATTGTTTGTTGATGATTTTCACTATCACTGTTTGAAGAATTTGCTGAAGACTTTCTCCGAAATTCCTCAACCCCAAATTCTTCACTCAAGTTAATCCTCGTCTGTTTTCTACGTGCCTGCATACTGTGCAAACTGTTTTCATATTCTTCATCCTGAAAAAATGTTGTATTGAAACTTTGCACTCTTGATCCTTTACTGTTTCCGCTGTAAGTTAGTCATCGGTGAGGAATTTCCTCGAAAGGAATTTCCTCATTTATGAAATTCTAAAAATCTCCTATTCACCCCCCTCTAGTCGATATAACGCACTTTCAATTGGTATCAGAGCAAGGTACTCCCTTGTTCTGTGTGATTTTGGTTTAACCACCTAGAGTTTTAGTTATGTCGACTGCAGGCATGATTAAGGTTACTGCAGCATGTCCTACTTTCAAAGGAAAGGACTTTTCCTTCTGGAAGACCAAGATGCAGCTGCATCTACAAGCTATTGACAATGATCTCTGGTATATTGTGGAACATGGCGTCCCCATCATCTCTGCTTCTGTCTCTGCTGCTGATGTGAAGAAATTCAAGCAACTTGAATCTCAAGCGAAGAATATCATCTGTGGCCATCTGAGCAAGGGCCAGTATGGCAGGGTGAGTACTTTGGGCTCAGCGAAACTTATCTCGCAAAGGCTGTCCAAAGTTAATGAAGCAGTATCAACCCAGCGTGATTCTCGTGTTGATGTTCTTCACAATCTCTTCAATCGCTTCAAGAGGTTTGACAATGAAAGCTGCCACGATACCATTGATCGCCTCACTAACATATCAACTGAACTGCAAGCACTGGGAGCTCGAGAGATTACTGATCACGAAGTTGTGAAGAGACTGCTAAGATCTTTGGATTCTTCATTTGATACTTTAGTTCTGATGATTCAAGAAAGACCAGACTACAAGATGCTTGATCCAGCTGATATACTCGAAAGACTCAATACTCATGAATTCCAACAAGAAGAAAAGAGAGATATATGGACCAAGCTATTCTAGACCACGTGCACTGAAGGCCAAAGCAATTTCCTCATCTGAAGAAGAAGACTCGGATGGTAGCATTGGTGATCCTGAAGAATTTGGACAGGAGCTTGCAATGCTCGTGAGGAAATTCCAGAGGTTTACACGACGTGGCCAGTTCGGTAAATCTTCAAGAAGATATATGAGGAAATCAGAATCTTCATCTGAGGACTACAAGAAAAGAACCTGGCACAAATGCAAGAAATCAGGTCACTACATTGTTGATTGTCCTCGTTGGGGAAAGGAATCAAAGAAGAAGAAATACAAGGATGAAAGTTCTGATGACTCGAAGAAAAAGAAGAAACCTTGAAAATCCTCATCATCAAAGTCCTCATCGCACAAGAAGACTAGTTTCAGAAAGGCTCGGGCACTTATTGGCAAGGAAATGGATTCCAAGGCAGAATCTGAGGAATGTCATGAAGAGGAGGGTTCTGATGAAGACTCCGAATCCGGACAGGCTAGTCTTGCACTTGCAACCACATTCGTTAGCAAGTCAATCTTCAACCTTGGAGAAAATGATAACACCATCCATACTGATGACTATGCTCATGACTTCGCTCCAACCTATTGCTTCATGGCAAAAGGTTCAAAGGTACCGAATGATGCTTCCTCCTCTGACTCAAGTGACTGTGAACCTGATGATTATAAAAAAAACCAGTTACAGTAAACTTGCTCTCATTGCCACTAAAAAACAAACTGCCTTGGAAAAGCTTCAGAAATTGCTAGATAGAAGCGATGATCTGTTGAATGATGAAATGAATCTTACCCAAATCCTCACTGAAGATGTGAAAAGTCTTCAGTCTAGATTTGATAATCTTCAAGATCATCATGATACACTCCTCGCTGATCATGAGAAACTTTCCTATCAATTTATTCAAAGGAAGCTTGATCTTGAGAAGGTGAGAATATCTCATGATGATCTTCGTATGGAAAATGATTCATTACTAGCTCAACAGATCAGTGCTACTCAAGCTGAATTCATTCCCCCATGTCTTAAATGCATCGAACGTGAAACTGCTAATTCTTCACCAGAATCATCAAATGCTTCATCTGCTACAAATTCTTCAACTGCTCCTTTAGTGTCAAATTCCTCACTTGAGGAAAACACAAATGTCACTAATGAAAATGCAGGGTTGAAGGAATTGTATGTGACAGGCATATACAAAAGTCTCAAAGGACATCAAACCCTTTGTGATGTGCTCAAAAAGCAGATCTTGAACAGGAACCCGATGAAAGAAGGAATTGCCTTTGAGAGGAAATTGAATGCTGATGGATCTTATTGGAAACCTGAGGAGTACCCCAAAACCTCATGGGTTGCTGCTACTGGGCCTCCTTTTGATCCATACAATCTAACAGACTTTTCATGTGAATTATCCTATTCCTCAGATGAGTCATTTGACTCCAACTATAAACTGTTCAAAAATCAATCTGCTGAAGTATTTGCTCGATATGTTGGAACTAACTGCAGGAATAGGCCTCCCCTGAGGAAAATCCGGGTTCCCAAAAGTTGCCTTGAAAATCTTCAGGTGAATGTCGTCATGACACCACCGATGAAGAATTTGAACCCCAGATCAAATTCCTCAGGAGGACAAAAGTCTTCAAGAGGACCAAAATCCTCAACTGGTCAAAACTATACTCGTACCCGTGCTAATGCTTCTAACATGCAGGGAAATTACAAGGAATATGAATATGAGTGTTATTCTTCAAATCATTATGTTCATAAATCCTCAAACAAGTTCTCTGAATATCCATATGAGTACTTTAACCCCCCCTACTATTAAGAGAAGTGCATTAGCTTCAATGTCCCCTTTCCCATATGGTGCTTGCAGGATGATGAATGCTTTACCACCCCTTCATATGTGGGTGGTGAAGAAATTGAACTAATCACTTGTGCAGGTCAGGTCTCCAGATGAAAATCACCATCTGAAGAATTTGCTGGAGACCTGAGGACAATGCTTGATAGGACGCAAGCTAATATTGATGAAATAGAAATATTTCACACGTCCTTATAATTCGGTTATGATGAAATTCCTATCTGATGAAATTGATATCATATTCTTCAAGTCTGAAGCATATGAGATGGTAAGGTGTACTAATTCATCTGCAGGATGACAAACCCAAGAGTACTGAGTGGGTTCTTGATAGTGGCTGCACACATCACATGACTGGTCATAAAAGCGTGATAATGAATATGCCACTAACTCCATCACCCCTGAAGCAAATCACATATGCTGACAAAGGTAAAAGCAAGGTATTGGGACTTGGCAAAGTAGCTATTTCCAAGGATAGGCACATGGACAAAGTGATGCTTGTTGAATCCCTTCGATTTAACCTCATGTCAGTCTCGATGCTTTGTGATCTTGATATCATTGTTATCTTTGGTAGATATAGATGTGTTGTCATCATGGAATCTGACAGATCCAAAGTCTTCGAAGGTATCAGAAGAGGGGATTTGTAGATTGTTGATTATTCTACAGGTCCTCAACCAGCCACTTGCTTACTAGCAAAAACCTCAGAAGGGTGGCTGTTGCACCGAAGACTCGGTCATGCACGCATGAGGAATTTGCACACGCTCGCGAAGAAGAAGCATGTCATAGGCATCGAATCAGTCAAATTCCTCAAGGACCACCTCTGTGGTGCTTGTGAATTTGGGAAAATGACTAGATCCAAGCACCCCTCGAAGACTATCATGACCACTACTCGTCCATTTGAGTTGCTTCACATGGATGTATTTGGACCTACTCATTATGCCACACTAACAAATGCAGCATCTTTATATGGCTTCGTCATAGTTGATGATTATTCCAGATATACATGGGTGCATATCATCTTATATAAAACTGAAGTGCGGGAAGTCTTCAAACGATTTTCTTCAAGGGCCTCGACGAACTTCTGCATCAAGATCAAACACATCAGAGTGATAATGGAACAGAGTTCAAAAACACTGGATTGGATAATTATCTTGATGAACTTGGTATAACTCACGAATTGTCTGCTCCTTATACTCCTCAACGGAATGGTGTCGTTGAAAGGAAGAACAGGACTCTGGTTGAGATGACAAGAACCATGCTTGAAGAATATCTGACTCCTCGTCGATTTTGACCTGAAGCAATCAACACTGCATGCCATATCATCAACAGGGTATATCTTCACAAATTCCTCAAGAAAACCTCATACGAACTCCTCACAGACAAGAAACCCAATGTAAGTTATTTCAAAGTCTTCGGTGCAAAATGTTGGATTAGAGATCCTCACCATAGCTCAAAATTTGCACCTAAGGCACATGAGGGTTTTATGCTCGGTTATGGAAAGGACTCGCACACCTACATAGTCTTCAACAACTATCACAACAAGGTTGTTGAGACTGTGGATGTGCGGTTCGATGAAACTAATGGCTCGCAAAGAGAGCAATTGCCTTCTGATCCAGATAAGTTGTCTCCTAAGGAAGCAATAAAGCTCAAAGCTACTGACGACATTGTTCCCACTGAGGAAATTGATGAAGAAATCATTCCCATCACTGATGAAAATCAAGAAGATGCTCCTGAGGAAATTGCTCCAGAACCAATTCCTTAGCCCAGACGAAATCATCAACCAGCTCATCCGAGGATTGCAAATGAAGTAGAACTTGACAAAATCCTCAATGACATCAACGCGCGAGGTCCTCTCACTCGCTCAAAAGCTTCACACTTAGTTAACTTTTGTGGGAATTTCTCCTTTGTGTATATCACAGAACCCTCAAAAGTTGTTGAGGCTTTCCTGGAACCGGAGTGGATCCAAGCTATGCAAGACGAACTTCTTCAATTCAAGCTGAATGACGTATGGGAGCTCGTCAAACGACCAGATCCTCACAAGCACAATATCATCGGAACCAAGTGGATTTTCCGAAACAAGCAAGATGAGGATGGTCAAGTGGTGAGGAATAAGGCACGACTTATAGCCCAAGGCTACACACAGGTTGAAGGAATAGATTTTGATGAAACTTTTGCACATGTTGCTAGACTTGAAGCTATTCGAATACTACTTGCTTATGCTAATCATCATAACATCATCTTATATCAAATGGATGTGAAAAGTGCATTCCTCAATGGTAAGCTTGAGGAAGAAGTATATGTTGCTCAGCCCCCAGGTTTTGAGGATCCAAAGAATCCAGACAAAGTCTTCACACACAAAAAGGCGCTCAATGGTCTCAATCAAGCCCCTCGGGCATGGTATGATACATTGAAGGAATTCCTCATGAAGAAAGGCTTCAAACCTGGTTCACTCGATCCAACTCTTTTCACTAAATCCTATGATAATGCGCTATTTGTGTGCCAGATATATGTCGATGATATTGTATTTGGTTGTACCGACAAACGATACAGTGATGAATTTGCTTACATGATGAGTGAAGAATATCATATGTCTATGATGGGGGAGCTGAAATTCTTCTTAGGTCTTCAAATTCATAAACAACGCAATGGAATCTTCATATCACAGGAGAAATACCTCAAGGATGTTCTGAGGAAATTCGACATGCGTGAATGCAAAGGTGCCAAGACTCCAATGCCTACCAACAGCCACCTCTGCACTGACGAAAATGGTAAAGAATTCGATCAGCAGGTATATCGCTCTATGATTGGCTCTTTATTGTATTTATGTGCATCTAGGCCAGATATAATGCTTAGTGTTTGCATGTGTGCACGTTTTCAAGCAAAATCGAAGGAATCACACCATAAGGCTGTGAAGCATATTCTTCGATACTTAGCTCACACACCAACACTAGGATTATGGTACCCCAAGGGCTCAAATCTTCATCTTGTGGGATATTCTGATTCTGACTATGTTGGTGACCGTGTGGATCGCAAGTCAACATCTGGCACATGTCAATTCCTCGGAAGATCACTCGTCTGCTGGTCCTCAAAGAAGCAGAACTGTGTATCACTCTCCACTGCCGAAGCTAAGTACATTGCTGCTGGTTCATGCTGTGCTCAATTACTATGGATGAAGCAAACCCTCAAGGACTACGGCATCAACATGAAGAATGTGCCTCTCTACTGCGACAATGAGAGTGCAATCAAGATTGCATACAACCCAGTACAACACTCGAAGACCAAGCACATCCAGATTCGTCATCATTTTCTTCGGGACCATGTCCTCAAGGGCAATATCCTCATCGACCATGCGAAGACTGATGATCAACTCGCAGATATCTTCACTAAGCCCTTGGATGAGAAAAGGTTTTGCAAGTTGTGGTGTGAGCTAAATATCTTAGAATCTTCAAATGTTTTGTAAAAACATGCACACATCCTAACACTTATGCAAAATTGATGACTTAGATGTCCAACACACGATGAATCGATTTTCTTCAACTAATGAAGAATATCACTCTGAGTGTGAAGAAATCAACGAAGAAATTGATTCTCAGGGCCCTACGACAATTGTACGCAGCGTCTGTAATCAACATTCTTATATGGTGGGTCACGCCACCGCCCAACGTGAAATTCCTCAAGTTGAATTTCTTCAAAATTTGATTTTCTTCAAAACAGTTGTTCTTCAAAATTGTTTTTCTTCAAAACTGAAATTCATCATCATGACGCTTTATCACAAAATCCTCAAGTTATTCAAAATCTTCAAAAACACTTGATGATTTTCGATTACCTAGATAGACTGTGATTTCAAGTCCTCAACAACATTCACTTATAGCTATTTCTTCAATTTGATATTTCATCTAAGTGAATGTGATCGGACCCTACTTTCCCTCTATGCTACTCTCACCCGGTCTATTCAATTCTTCATATGTGTTCTACTTGAAACTTTGTTTGAAATCCTCAGTGCGTCCTTGTCAGCTGATGATTTTGTAATAAAATCCTCAAATCTTCAAAAATGTTTTTAATACACAGTAACTGAACCCCGCTTTCCTCGTTCGGATAACCACGATCTCCACGATCCCCACCGCTTCTCTTGTGAGCTACATGTGTCCTGCGGAGACCTAGAGACAGGGGCTATTTGGTCCGATATTTTCGCGCCAACAGTTACCTCCTGGCTATAAATATGTCCCCATATCCCTTGGTAAAATCTTCTTCGTTCCATCGCTCTCCTGCTACAGCAAAAGCTCCAAGCCTAGCGCCACCGCTAGAAGTCTCGATGTCGGTGAAGAAGAGCTTGACTACCTCGACCTCTCCGTCGCCGAAACCACGCCGGAACTGGGCCATCTTCGTCCGCCGCCGCCGTAGCCGTCCTCTCCTGTTGAGTTAGGGCGCATTAGACTCACACCGAAAGAGCATCTACTCCTACCTCTTCTCTATTCTTCGTGCGCGCCATCTAGGGTAAATAAAAACCCTATTTTTACAGCTAGTTTGATCTACTATTTTACCTTTGAGATGTGAAATATGTTTTTCCTCAAGAATCCATCAGTTTCTTTTCCTCAAACACTTCCTATCACCAAACTATTGATGAACCTCACTAACCATCTAATATTTTCATGAGATTCCTCAGTTGTGCGAATTTTCGGATCTATACAACTCTGGAACCCAAGAACAGTATGCTTAGACGAATTCCTCAACCACTGGTCAAATTCCTCAACTGTCAAAAAAATTCATTTCCTCAAATCTGAGAACGTATATGACCTCTCCAAATTCCTCGCAACTATACTCTGTTCATAGGTACACACATGTCAGCTGATGAATCAATCGTTTCTCATCAAATTAACTCATTTGCAGCGTTTCTTGAAGAAAATCTGCAAGTCTCATCAGAATCCTTAAGAGTTCAATCTCATCAGCAAAAGCCTGAGCTGAAGAAAATGGAGGATGAAAGGAAGCAAAAGGGACGCAAGAAACTTGAGCAGAACACTGCCATAGATATCCCTGAGGATATATACCTGGATTACTGCACTCCTGATGAACATGAAACTATGCCCAAGAGAAAGATCAGGCTTCAAAAGATAGAACGCCGATGGGCTAAGGAGTGCAAGGAGTACAGATTCGTCACTCCCAAATACGCGAAGAAAATCACTATGAAACCTCCTGGCAAACAGGCTCCACTTGAGGACTATCATGAAGAACATCCCTCAAGCCTCAAGACAAGTGATGACTATCCTAAAGAAAAATCTAAACACTTGTCAAAGCTTCAGAAGCAAGCAGAGGCTGATGTGAGGAAGTTCAATGAAGAATCTGATGCTGCTGCAACTGCCGCTACTTCCTCTGCAGCTCAGACTTCTGGTACGGCAATTCCTCAACTGAAGTCTGTGCCACCCAAACCAAAGGCTTCAAAGCCTCAAGAGAAAACTGCTCCAGCATCAGCACCAAAACCTTCAGCACCAAAACCTTCAGCATCAAAACCATCAGCTCCAAAGGCTTCAAAGCCTGAACAGAAGCCGATAGTGAAGCCACTGCCCGCTGTCTCCAGCTACACAGTCCCATCTGCAACAAGCTCGGATACAAAGTCTTCACCGACTCCTCTGAAGACCAAGGTGACTGCTTGGAAAGGAACAAGACCAAGACCAAGCAAAATCATCAAAGTCCCTTCTGCATCAGAAGGTAGTGATGAATTTGATGATGACACTCTGCAGGCCATCATCAGAAACAAGCAAGAGAGGGTAGCTCAAGCTTCTGGCAGCTCCATTCCTCTGGCCATGGACCCAAAAGTCCTCCTCGACTACATTAACATCTGGTATGAGGACCCCAACACTCCACTTGATGATTTGAAGCTTCCCCCAGGCATCAGCCACATGGTGGCCACATTCATCAAGGAGGCCGAGTGGAAGGAGCAGCAAGCCAAACAGGCCAAGGTTGCCAAGCTCAAAAAGGAGAAATTCCTCAGGCAGAATCTTCTCAACCTGACGCCTGATGCACTTGTGTAAACACAGGCTGAATTGAAGACTTTGACAGATAAGTACTCCAAGCTCTCTGACCGTCAAAGACTCAAAAGCAGTTTCATCAAATTTTCCACTGAAGCTATTGACAACTACAACAAGAAGGTTGCCCTTCCAGTACCAACTCCTCAGCCTCTGATTGAAGAACCAGCTGATGAAACTGCTCAAGCTGAGGAAATCTCTCAAGAAAGCCGTGTGGATGAACCGGCGATTGAGGAAATCACCAAGGAAAATCCAGCTGATGACTCTGCTACAGCTGGTGACACTGACCTTGCTCCAGCTGATGCTTCAAAGCCAGCTGATGACTCTGCTCCAGCTGGTGCCTCAAAGCCAGCTGATGAAAATGTCTGTGCTGAGAAAACACCTTCACCAAAAGCTTCAAAGGTGAAGAAAATGACTCCGTCTGCATCAGACGTGAAAAAGACCAGGGCTGCTGAAAAGGAAGCCAAGAAGAGAAAAGCTTCATCAGCAGAAGAACACACTGAGGCCAAGCGCCTCAAAGCACTTGAAGAAAATGCTCCTCTGGATCTTGTGCCTCTTAACAGCGCTCCATCTTATGAGATGATTACCTTCGCAAGCGAAGACCAGGAGAAAGGGGCAGATGAGGAAATGAAGAATGTTGAATCTGAGGAGCATACTGATGACGAAATTTGCATTGATGACGGTCCTCGGCCCTCCATTCCTCATGAAGAAACTGTACAAGGATTAGCTGCACCAGCTGATGAATCTGGCTCCGTCACCAAGCAAGCTGAGGAAGAACAAAGTGAAAATCCTCAGCCTAATGAACGTCACATTCCTGAGCAAAATCCTCAACCTGAGGATCGGGCTGACCCAACTCCTGCTCCTCCTGAGCAAAACCCTCAAGTTGAGGCTCAGGATGAACCTATTCCTCCTCCAGAGCAAAAACCCCAACAGGATGCTCTGGTTGACGACATTCCTTAGCCTGAAGCTCAACCAGAACACATTCCTCAGCCTGAAGCTCAACCAGAGCATGTTCCTCAGCCTGAAGCTCAAGCTGATGAAATTCCTCACCCTGAGGACCATGCTGAGGAAAATGCACCAGACCCAGACAATGCCTTCGTCGTCCTCAACCCAGAGTCTACAATAGTTGTCTCCCCTCAAGTCCAGCCGCAAAATCTTCAGCCAATGCAGCGTCAGCCGTTCTCCAAGCGGCCAAAGTTTCAAAAGGATTCCTTCTTTGAAGAACGCGTGTTCTTCATTGGAGAAAATCCCTATGAGAAACCTCGCATCGGGCATCTAAAGTTTTGGACAAGGACCCAGCGCAACTACTATGCCTCTGTGATGTGTGGAAGAAACAAGATTTTCCAGCACAGGCATATTCCTCACGTTGAGCTTGAAGAAGTACCATGCTTTGCTCCAGTCCTCAACGTCCTTTTTGAAGCTGAACTCCTCCCAATGTGCTCGGATATCTGTGATTGGAATAGTGAGCTTATTCTTCAATTTTATGCAACTTTTCACATCTCAGGAGATCCAACAGACATCAACACATGGGTGCTAGACTGGATGATGCAAACCACACACTTCAAGGCTCCTGCCATTGAACTATTGCGTGAACTACCAGTATCAATTCCCTCAGAGCAGGCCGTGAAGCTTTATGATGAACGTGAGCTGCCCAACAAGCTGATGGATGTCCTCATGAAGCCTTTGGCTAAGGGGCAACCACCAAGAACAACCTTCCTGATTCATGAGCTCAAATATGAACCCAGGACGGTTTACAGAATCCTCTGCAGCGTTCTTGCACCAATCAAGGGCCATGATGATGAATAAGATGTTTTAGGCATCATGAAGAATATCCTCTTCAACATCATACATGGTATTCCCATCAACATTCATGATTTCTTCTTGAGGACTTTGGCCGAGAATGCAATGTCTCCTTTTGACCACAAGATATATGCTCCATGGATCATGAGATTCATCAGAACACGGTCAGGCATCAATTATCACGCTGATTTCAACAACCATGTCGGTTATATGCCCCCTATAAGGGTCACCAAGAAGACTTTCGAGCATGTTGAAGGAAAAGGCAAGTCCGTCATTGATGAAGGCAGTCGGCCCCTTGATGGCCAGTTCAGAATCAAGGGGTCTAATGGGGTATTGCACTAACACTAGCTCCCATATCACATAAACCATGGTAACAGTGATCTCCTATCTTAACAGAAACAACGGGCAGGACAACTACAGGTCCGTGTTTGTCTTTCGCGTGAGGTTTAGCAATTCTAGCGGAGTCCTCACAAAACTTGATAACATGCCCATCTATGTCTTCGGCTAAGAGATCTTTGATAATAGCAACACTAGGTTCAACTCTAATATCCTCACGGGGTGCAAGTGGTCTAATGTAACCCCTACGTATCACAGTGGAGCTTTAGAATAATCCTTTATCCTAGCAGGGTATGGTGGTTTCTTAGTGTAAGCACACGGAACAACAGGATCACTAAAAGCAATGACTTTCTCCTCAACTAGATTGGTTTTGGCTATGTTGCTTTCTACAGGAGGATGATATTTAAACCACTTCTCTTTGGGAAGATCAACATGAGCAGCAAAAGATTCACATAGAGAAGCTACTATCTCAGAGTCAAGTCCAGACTTAGCGCTAAAATCTCTAGAAGTGTTTGTCTCAACAAAAGATTTAATGCAATCAAACTGGAAATTCATACCTGACTACTTACCTTCCTCCAGCTCCCAATCTTCAGAGTTGTGTTTGATTCTCTCCAATAAATTCCACTTGTGATCAATATCCTTCTTCATAAAAGAACCAGTAAAAGAAGTGTCAAGCATGGTACGGTCTTCATGAGAAAGCCGAGCATAAAAGTTTTGAGTGATGATTTCTCGAGAGCTCATGATTGGGGCATGAATATAGCATTGATTTAAGCCTTCCCCAAGCTTTAGCTATGCTTTCCCTGTCACGAGGCCAAAAGTTATAAATAAAGTTCTAATCACGATGTACTAAATGCATAGGATAGAACTTTTGATGAAATTCCAATTTCAACCGATTGTAGCCCCATGATCCAGTATCATCACATAGCCTATACCATGTCAACGCCTTATCCTTCAAAGATAAAGGAAAGACTTTCTTATTTACCTCATCCTCGAGCAAACCTACAAGCTTAAATAAACCACAAACTTCATCTACATAGATATGATGCAAGTCTGGATGTCAAGATCCATCTCCTATGAAAGGATTAGCCAGCGGTTTCACAAGAATACCCGAAGGAATTCCATAGAAGATATTTTCAGTAGGTACCTCAGGTCGAGGAGCAACTCCTCGTGCTTCCGTTCGTGGTGAAGATACCCCAAACAAACTCCTTAAAGGAACAGTTTCCATAGTGACAAGTGACAATAAAGTTCAGCACAATATAAAAATGTTTCCTTACCAATTTCCACTTACCAAAGGCGCTTCACTCCCCGGCAACGGCGCCAAAAAAGAGTCTTGATGACCCACAAGTATAGGGGATCAATCATAGTCCTTTCGATAAGTAAGAGTGTCGAACCCAACGAGGATCAGAAGGCTTTGATAAGCGGATTTCAGCAAGGAAATAACTCCAAGCACTCAAAGTAGCGGTAACAAGTGATGGTGTAGTGAGGTGAAACGTAGCGAGCAAAAAGTAACAAGTAACAAGTAGTAGCAACGGTGAAGCAAGTGGACCAATCCCTTTTCTAGCAAGGGACAAGCCTGAACAAAGTCTTATAGGAGGAAAAACGCTCCCGAGGACACACGGGAATTTCTGTCATGCTAGTTTCATCATGTTCATATGATTCGCCTTCGTTACTTTGGTAGTTTGATATGTGGGTGGACCGGCGCTTGGGTACTGCCCTTACTTGGACAAGCATCCCACTTGTGATTAACCTATCTCGCAAGCATCCACAACTACAAAATAAGAATTAATACAAAGTCTAACCATAGCATTAAACTAGTGGATCCAAATCAGCCCCTCACGAAGCAACACATAGACTGGAGTTTAAGCTTCTGTCACTCCAGCAACCCATCATCTACTTACTACTTCCCAATGCCTTCCTCTTGGCACAAATATGGTGAAGTGTTATTTAGTCGACGTTCACCTAACACCACTAGATGATAATCCTAGTGGGGGTGAATAGAAGATTTTTAGAATTTCATCACTGAGGAAATTCCTTTTGAGGAAATTCCTCACCGATGACTAACTTACAACGGAAACAGTAAAGGATCAGGAGTGCAAAGTTTCACTAGAGCAGTTTTTCAGGATGAAGAATATGAAAACAGTTTGCACAGCATGCAGGCCAATAGTTTACTTGATCTTATCTAGTATAATCCTCGATACCATGGTGATAGCGGTCTATTGGACATGGATTAGAAGAATATTTTCATGAGTGATTTCCTCTTTTGTGAATTGATTGAAGATTGAGAGTCTCTTGGTGCTTGTATTTGACTATCCTTGAGATATGTTGTGGGTTATGTGAACGTCGACGACATAACACTTCACCATATTTGGGCCAAGAGGAAGGCATTGGGAAGTAGTAAGTAGATGATGGAAGTAGTAAGTAGATGATGGAAGTAGTAAGTAGTGCTGAGGAAGGAGCTTGGAGATGCAGCAGGTATCACCTACCGGTGCTATCGGTGAAGGTGATGTAAGCATAGTGCCCATGGGTGCAATGGTCCCCGTAGTCTGCGGACGATTCCATGCTTGCGGCATCAGGAGCCTTGATCACCAAGTATCTTGCTAGGGTTTCCAACTTCAGAACAGTACATCAGCACCCAAAGGTCTCAGGTTGTATGCAATAGTGGCTGGAGACTACTTTACTTGTGGGGTGCCTGCTGAGACATCCATGAAGCCAAGGTGCTGGGGCAATAGTGGACCATTGGCACTACCAATTTCAACAGTATGCAGTTTGCACTACCAATGGCGGTATCGCCTCGGGGAGTGAAGCGCCTTTGGTAAGTGGAAATTGGTAAGGAAACATTTTTATACTATGCTGAAATTTATTGTCACTTGTCACTATGGAAACTGTTCCTTTGAGGAGTTTGTTTGGAGTATCTTCACCACGAACGGAAGCACGAGGAGTTGCTCCTCAACCTGAGGTACCTACTGAAAATATCTTCTATGAAATTCCTTCGGGTATGCTTGTGAAACTGCTGGCTAATCCTTTCATAGGAGATGGATCTTCACATCCAGACTTGCATCTAATCTATGTAGATGAAGTTTGTGGTTTATTTAAGCTTGCAGGTTTGCCCGAGGATGAGGTAAATAAGAAAGTCTTTATCTTTGAAGGATAAGGCGTTGACATGGTATAGGCTATGTGATGATACTGGATCATGGGGCTACAATCGGTTGAAATTGGAATTTCATCAAAAGTTCTATCCTATGCATTTAGTACATCGTGATCGGAACTTTATTTATAACTTTTGGCCTCGTGACAGGGAAAGCATAGCTAAAGCTTGGGGGAGGCTTAAATCAATGCTATATTCATGCCCCAATCATGAGCTCTCGAGAGAAATCATCACACAAAACTTTTATGCTCGGCTTTCTCATGAAGATCGTACCATGCTTGACACTTCTTGTACCGGTTCTTTTATGAAGAAGGATATTGATCACATGTGGAATTTATTGGAGAGAATCAAACGCAACTCTGAAGATTGGGAGCTGGAGGAAGGTAAGGAGTCAGGTATGAATTTCCAGTTTGATTGCATTAAATCTTTTGTTGAGACAAACACTTCTAGAGATTTTAGTGCTAAGTATGGACTTGACTCTGAGATAGTAGCTTCTCTATGTGAATCTTTTGCTTCTCATGTTGATCTTCCCAAAGAGAAGTGGTTTCAATATCATCCTCCTGTAGAAAGCAACATAGCCAAAACTAATCTAGTTGAGGAGAAAGTCGTTGCTTTTAGTGATCCTGTTGTTCCTTGTGCTTACACTAAGAAACCACCATACCCTACTAGGATAAAGGATTATTATAAAGCTCCACTGTGATACGTAGGGGTTACATTAGACCACTTGCACCCCCTGAGGAGATTGGCCAGTCTGCATTTCATTGAGGGTTTTCACAAAAACCTCATGAAGATAATAGTGTTGAAGCTTCACAACATTCTTTTCAGTCTTCACCAAAAGGTGGATCAGAATCACAAATGGGACAAACGCCAGTTTGGCGCCATTGTGAAAACCCTCAATGAAACGCAGAATGTTGTGAAGCTTCAACACTATTATCTTCATGAGGTTTTTTATCGCACTTGGGCTACACTGGCTCATTTGAAGACTCCAGCAGAACTTGAAGAATTGGAGTTTGTGTGAGACTTTGACTAGTCGTGGCCACCAAAGAAGAAATTCAGGCCAATTCCAGTTCCAGACCTTGAAGACAGTTCTTTTTATTCATTCCGCACCGCCGAATCTGATGAAGAACAACAAGACACTGCCACCGGTCCAAGAAGGAAGACTGCTCCCAAGAATCCTCACGCGTCTTCATCAACTGCCAAGGAGTGAAAGTCTTCACGGGTGTTAGTCCTCAGTTTGTCCCTTTTTGTCACTTGATGACAAAGGGGGAGAAACTTGAGAGTTAGTCTTCACGCGGGATATTTTGGGGGCTTATAAACTTTATTTAAGTTACAAACTCTTGCCTCTTCTGAAGTGTTTTATGCGATGAGTTGTAACTTAAGACCGATGGTACTCTCACGCTTTTGAACGTTTTTCTTCGCATGCTTATTCCTCAAAATTTTAATGCACGCATGCTGGAATTTGTTAGATACCATTTGTCATCATGCATCCTCAATTTCTTCATACTATATGTCGTATGTATGCATGATTTACAAGACTCAGGGGGAGATCTCCATGATATAAATCATCAATGTGCATTTGCTGTGAAAAGCAAAATCCTCAAGATATGCACATCTTCAGGGGGAGTCACTCTGAATCTTCATTTCAAATTCCTCAAATGAGTATTTACAGTTCATATTTTTATCCATGTTGAAGACTTAACCTAATTGTCATCAACCACCAAAAAGGGGGAGATTGTAAGTGCATCTAGTGCCCCTTAGTGATTTTTGTGGTTTGAATACTTATAGGTTAAGTATCTAACGTGTTCTTGAGTGTACACAAGATCTATAAGTTGCTGAGGAGTTTGAAGTATTCGATGAATATCAACCCCTAAAAATGTATATCTTCGGTTGAAGAAATTGGTCTGAAGCTGAAGAATTGAATCACGAAGAATTTGCGATGAAATTGATATTCCTCATGAAGATATTGAAATTGAGGAATTTGGTGTGTCCTGAAGAAAATCAATCTGAAGACTTTGAAGCATGAAGATTTATCCTTTCTGTTTTATTTTCTTCACAATTGCGTAATAGGAACACCGTACTGTTAAAGGGGGTCGAGGTAACACATTGGATTGAATTCCCTCATGATGCTCAACCCAAGCCTAATCCTACCAAAAGCCTCAAGTGTGGAATATGAGTGACATGAGGACTCTCATAGTTGAGGGTCCAGACCGTTATCGATAGCCACGCCACATCATTGGTCTTATCCACACCAACGGTCATATTATTTAAGGGCATTAATGTCAAATCAAGTCGGGATGCTCCCAGGCTATAAATAGCCGCCCCCACAACCATTAGCTGGTTGGCTCCTCCGTTAGAAACTAACACTTGTCATAAGACCAACCCAAATTCTTCAGAGTCTTCAAGAGTAATTCATTAGTGAGGAAATACCCCAAACACCAAACCACAAACCGAGAACCAAGTGATTGAGCATCACTGAAGAAGTTGTTCATGTGTGGGACTGAAGCCTTTTACCTTTGAGGATTGTGCATCCTCTAGACGGTTAGGCGTCATGGTCTAGAGCAATCCAGCAGTCAATTGTGGATCACCAGGTGACCAAGTTTGTGAGGGTTTGGAAGTCTGCCCTAAAGACTTACCACGAGTGTTGGGCGAGGACTGTGTGTTCTTAGCCCAAGGAGAATACGGTAGGGACTGTGTGTCCCGGGACTGTGTGTCCTTTGGTTTCAATACCAAGCCGCTCCAAACCAGATGTACAACTGCCACAGCAGTTGGAACTGGGTCATCAACCATTGTCTTCACTGTGAAACGGGTTTCTATTTCCTCAACTCTTTATATTCCTCAGATTGTGTGTTGATGATTTTCACTGTCACTGTTTGAAGAATTTGCTGAAGACTTTCTCTGAAATTCCTCAACCCCAAATTCTTCACTCAAGTTAATCCTCATCTGTTTTCTACGTGCCTGCATAATGTGCAAACTGTTTTCATATTCTTCATCCTGAAAAACTGCTCTAGTGAAACTTTGCACTCCTGATCCTTTACTGTTTCCGCTGTAAGTTAGTCATCGATGAGTAATTTCCTCAAAAGGAATTTCCTCAGTGATGAAATTCTAAAAATCTCCTATTCACCCCCCCTCTAGTCGATATAACGCACTTTCACTTATGGCTCCTGCCGGTTGCCGTACCATCAACGTGCAAGTCAATATATAACTATTACAACATGATCATCTCATATATCCAATATATCATATCATGTCTTTGGCCATATCACATCACATGCATACCCTGCAAAAACAAGTTAGACGTCCTCTAATTTGTTGTTGCATGTTTTATGTGGCTGCTATGGGTATCTAGTATGATCGCATCTTACTTACGCAAAGCCACAACGGTGATATCCAAATTGCTATTTAACCTTCTCCAAGGACCACCTCGATCAAATCCGATTCAACTAAAGTTGAAGAAACAGACACCCGCCAGTCATCTTTAGGCAACAAGTTGCATGTCCGTCGATGAAACCGGTCTCTCGTAAGTGTAAGAGTAAAGTTGGTCCAGGCCGCTTCAATCCAACAATAACGTCGAATCAAGAATAGACTAAGGAGGGCAAAAAATTGAACATCAACGCCCACAAACTCTTTTGTGTTCTACTCGAGATATCATCTATGCATGAACCTAGCTCATGATGCCACTGTTGGGAAACGTTGCATGGGAAACAAAAAAATTCCTACGCACACGAAGACCTATCATGGTGATGATCATCTACGAGAGGGAGATCGGATCCACATACCCTTGTAGATCGCTAAGCGGGAAACATTAAGAAATGCGGTTGATGTAGTGGAACGTCTTCGTGATCCAAATCACCGCCATCCCACGATTCGTCCCTATCTAGCACCGAACAGACGGCACCTCCGCGTTCAGCACACGTACAACTCGATGACGGTCTCCGCCTTCTTGATCCAGCAAGAGAGACGAAGAGGGAGCTGAATTCTCCGGCAGCACGACGGCGTGGCGTGATGATGGTGGAGCTACTCCAGCACGGTTTCGTCGTGTCGTACCGATCTAGCTACGAGGTGTCACGAAGTAGTGCAGGGAGAGAGGGTTGCACAAGGCTTGAGGTACAAAAACCCTAAAACCATCCACTATATATAGGAGGAACTAAGGGGTGCTTGGCTTGCCTCCTACTTCAAGGAGGACCTTCGGCCGAGGCAAGGAGGGAGGAGTCCTCCTCCAATTCGGTTTGGTGGAGGACTCCTTCCTATCTTGTCCACCTCCTTCTTTTTTTTCCTTCTTTATTATTGCTTTGGCCGAAATAGCCTTATCGGGATGGCCTCACCAGCCCACTAAGGGTTGCTGCGCCACCCATGGACCTATTTGGTTCTCTCCTGGGAGGGTGGCCCCTCCCGGTAAAAACCCGGAACCCATTCGTCTCTCCTGGTACTTTACCGGTAATGCCTGAAATCTTTCCAGAAGCAAAATGCAACAATCCTATATATCAATCTTCTTTTCCGGACCATTCCGGAGACACTTGGGATGTCCGGATATCATCCGGGACTCCCAACAACATTCAGTTACCAACATCAATAATTCAACTATACCGAAAACATCACTGAACCTTAAGTATGCACACCCTGCGGGTTCGAGAACTATGTAGACATGACCGAGACACTCTCCGATAAATATCCAATAGCGGTACCTGGACGTCCATATTGTATCCTATATATTCTATGAAGATCTTATCGGTTGAACCTCTATGTCAAGGATTCACACAATCTCGTATATCATTTCTTTTGTCCTTCGGTATGTTACTTGCCCGTGATTTGATCGTTGGTATCACCATACCTATTTCAATCTCGTTACCGGCAAGTCTCTTTACTCGTTCTGTAATACAAGATCCCATGACTAACTCTTTATTCACATTGCTTGCAAGGCTTGTTTGTGATGTTGTATTACCGAGTGGTCCGTGAGATACCTCTCCGTCACACGGAGTGACAAATCCCACTCTTGGTCCATGCTAACTCAATGGACACCTTCGGAGATGCCTATAGAGTACCTTTATAGTCACCCAGTATCATTGTGACATTTGATACACACAAGGCATTCCTCTGGTGTCAGTGAGTTACATGATCTCATGGTCATAGGAATGTATACTTGACATGCAGAAAACAATAGCAACAAAATGACACGGTCATATGCTACGTTTATAGTTTGAGTCTTGTCCATCACATCATTCTTGTGATGATGTGATCCCGTCATCAAGTGACAACACTTGTCTATGGCTAGGAAACCTTAACCATCCTTGACCAATAGGCTAGTCAACTAGAGGCTCACTAGGGACATTGTTTTGTCTATATATCCACACATGCATTTATGTTTCCATTCAATACAATTATAGCAAGGATAATAAACGATTGTCTTTAAATAATAAATATAATAATAACTATTTTATTGTTGCCTCTAGGGCTTATTTCCAATAGATACTACATGGGTGACGGTATCTATCCTTAGTGGACCACTATTGTCAAGACAATCCCCAACCCTGTCGGAGAGGAGGAAAATATTTGCCCAAGAGCAAGAGATTGCTAGGAAGGATGTCGAGCGTGCCTTTGGTATTGTGCAATCTCGATGGGGCATCATTCGGTATCCTGCTAATACTTGGAGCACGCAGAAACTGTGGGAGGTGATGACTGCTTGTGTGATCATGCACAATATGATCGTAGAAGATGAGCGCGTGGAACGTCTGTACGATCAAGGGCTTTAGTTTCAAGGTGAGAATGTTGTGTCTGGGCATGGTGGAGCGGCAACGTTTGAACAATTCACCCAATTTCATCATGACATGCGTGATTGGGAAACTCACGTGCAACTGCAAAATGATTTGGTTGAGCATATGTGGGCTCATGTTGGCAATCAATAGATGTATCTTCTTTATTCGGCTTGCAAAACTATGTGAATTTTTTTTACTTTTATTCAGCTTATAAAAATATGTTATTTATTCGGTTGAAACTATGTTATTTGACTATATGTTTGAATGCAAAAGCAATGCAAAAATTCACTATTTGTTGGAATAGGGCGGCCAGCCGGCCACGCCGGCAAATATGGGTCGGTGCATTGGGCGCAGTGCCGACCCAAATCTAAAACAGGGCAAACGTTGGGCGTCGGCCGACCCAAACGAACAAAAAGCGGACAAAAGCGTTGTCCGTTTGGGTCGGCCCGTTGGAGTTTCTCTAAGGCGGGACATTGGCCATGTGGAACCATTCGATGGCCCATGTCTTGACATCCTCCTTGGGGGTGCCCGGAATATAGCCAGACCTTGCGATATGGCATACGTCGGCTCGTCCAACCTCATGGATTTTTCCATCTCGGGAGCAAGGCAGTAAAGAGAAGTGTCTCCTCCACAACCCAACATGAGCCTCGCGGCCGAGGTACATCTCGTAGAGGGTGACGAACCCTATGCAAAATTGAATTAGGGGTAAGGTGGTGGAGTTCTATCACATAGAACTCTCACAAACCTCTAAGGATCAGATTAATGGAAAGTGCAAGACCGCCAAAAGGAAGGGGACAAAATAAATTTGCCCCTATGAGGGGTGGTTGTCTACAAGCGCATTGTCGTCTATGGATAATAAACCAGGACGGCTGGACGCAAAATCTGGATCTCGCAAGCAGCCTTCAGTGGCGAGTAAGTCTAGTTGCAGGCGGGTAACAGAGCAACTCTCCCATTCGCTCTTGAGAGGCCCATGGGGACTCTTTAACGAAGCTGGGGCGCCTGCCATTGCTAGAGCTCTTGAGCTAGCCTGAGGCTAGATTTCATGTTCATGCAAGATAAGGAAATGCGGGGTACAATCTTTGTGGTGACCCTAGCAAGCTAAATACCCTTTGTAAATCGGGTAACGGGTAATGTTTCGGAATCCACTCATCAATGCGCTTGCATGAAAATCTAGAAAACCTATAAGGCTACACGTAATGGGAGTATCATAGGTAGTATCATGCATGCCAACTAGGCAATTTCGATGAGGTGACATAGAATTAAATGAAGAAAGAGAGGGTTGAGTATCATATCATGATACCGTATCATATTAAATGATGTGCTACTATGTGTCTTGCATGGCATAAAATAAACTAACCTATGATACTAACATATGATACTATGCATTATGGATGTGGTATCATACACTAGTATCATATGCATGATACTAGTATATGATACTACCCATTACAACCAGTCTAAGTGATCGGCGGGCCATGTAACTGTTCCCCGATGCAAGTCTTCGGATTGCTTGGAAAAAAGCGTCTAATAGTCCAGAGTATGTTAAATTCTTGGATGGTTATTTCAGCGTCGAGGATGTGTTTAGAGGCCTTAAATTCAATGCACAAAACTGTCAATGTAGGAAACTCGCCCACCAAGCCGAAGAGATGAACTAAAGAGGCCAATCCGAGGAGAGAGTTGTAGTATTTAGCTTCGAAGACCAGTTAAGGGGCTACTAACAGTGTCCTGGACTAAGGGGTACTAACCTATACAACCATCGGTCCATGGGTCGAGCTTATGGCACGCCGATCATCAAAAGGAAGGACTACCGAAGCCACAAACCTTAGTGTGATTAAGAAGGAAACCTCCGAAGACTTGGTGTGTACTTTGAGGACTGCTTTGTAGCCGACGTGTTGATAACCACCCATGTGTGTGACCTAGGTACCCCGAGTGTATATATAAACCGACGGGTTTAGTCTTTAGAGGCACGATTACCAGCCTTAGGTTTTAGAACACAATCATACGATCATGAGGTAGATCATCTTGTACTCTGTACCCATCACATCAATATAATCAAAGCAGGATGTAGAGTTTTACCTCTTTGCGAGGGCCCGAACCTGGGTAAACATCGTCTTCCTTCGTCCCATGCTACCATTGTTCCTAGACCCACGACTCCAGACCCCATTTCCAAGATCCGCCGAGTTTAGCACCAACACATGGTTCTTTCTCAGTGATAGTATACTGTTGAGCTTCTTCGGCGTGCAGGCATGGCCGATTGTTACCAATCGGCCACCCCTATTAATGTTAGGTGCAAACTCTCACCCATCGGAGCTATGTCGGTGCTTTGTCGTATCTGATGCTCACCCATCCATATATCGCCCATCCTGTTCAACATGCCTTTATATACATCCATGCACCCCGAGAGCCGCATTTACACTTAGTTAAGCAAATTCTTCGCTAAATCAAGGGGAATCTCGACCTCAGTTTGCATCTTCTCGTTCGTCGATGACGACACTCACTATTTTTCGATGACTGGACTGGTTGCCCCGACACTCGGCGTTCTATGTTCGGGTAGTGTGTCTATCTCGATGATAACATGGTTTCTTGGTTGTCCAAAAGACAAACCATGGTGTCCAGCTACAGTGCTGAGGTGAGTATCGCGTAGTGGTCCATGATGCCGCGGAGTGTTGTTAGATTTGAAAGCTTTTTACAAAGCTCCACCATCCATTGACCACTGCCAGTGTTGTATTTTGTGAGAATGTCAATATAGTTTACATAGCCACTAATCTGGTTCAGCATCGTCACATCAAGTACATCGAGATCGACATCCATTTTGTTTGTGAAAAGGTGTCCCTTAGTAAGATTCGGATTCTTCACATGCTATCCACCCATTAGTATGCTGACATTACAACAAAAGGAGTCTCGTCGCGGCTCTTCTCCGAGTTTTGGTCCAAGGTGTGCTTACTGCCGACGGACGCGCAAGCTAAGGTGTCTGTTAAAATATATATTTCGTATAGAATATCTTCACCTACACATCTTGTGTTGATTCGATTAGGATTTGCTTTGATCTCCAAGGCTTGTATCCTATATTATGTTAACATGATGTCCGTCCCAAGAGCATCTCTAACAGACCCCATAAACTGGTCAAACCTGTAAAACATGAGGTGTTTACAGTTTCGATTGAAAAAACGGCATGGGCAGACCTCGTAAAAGTTTTTTGATCCGTAAACTTTTTAAGGGGCACGGTAAATCCATCCGCGAAAACCTTATATCTGTAGTGTTGGAGGCAGTATACACTTCAACCCATAAACTGGTCAAACCTCGTTGGAGCAAACGCGCCGCCACGGAACTGGCCGGAATCTACCTAGAACTCACCGGAATCTGTCGCCGCATGTCGGAAGAAGCCGCCGCACGCCAAAATTTGTCGCCGCCGGTTCAAATTGCAGCCAGGTCGACTTCCACTGCCGAGACAAGGCTGTCCAAGGGCAGGATGGAGCAGGCCACCGGCGGCCTGAATCAGGACGAGGCGGCACCGGAGACGAGCGGGGCACGGTGCAGGAGCTCGCGCGACCACAACGGAAAACGTACGCGCGGTGACGGACATTGTCGAGCTCAATCGTGGATGGGCAGTGCCGAGCTCAATCGGGGGCGGGCGGCGTAGGGCTCCTCCACTTCATGCATGGCCGGGAACAGGCGGCGCCGGGACGAGGCGGGGGCGAGGCGGGTGGCGCCGGGGCGAGCCGGGTCGCAAGGACGACGCACGTCGTGGCCGAAGACAGCCCGTCGGGACGGGAGGAAAAAAGAAAAAAAGTGAGCTATAATGAAATACAATTCCATTTACGGGATATGTTTTGTTCGGTGCAATTTCGCACCGTAAAAATGGTTTATGGTGTCCCTTATACTCGTTTAAGAGTCGGTTTTACAGAATCTGTTAGAGATGCCCTAAGTGTGGCGTATTCGGCCTAATCTCATTTGTTCATTGGAATGACTTTCATTCTATTTACGGTCAAAGATTGCCAAAAAGGCTAGATACAAGTACTAGGCTTAATATTGCACATTCAGATGCAATATATTATCTTACATCTAAGTCTCTAACCACATGATTGATTGCTATAAGATTCGTGCAAATAGGTTTTTAACACCGATTCGTCTACACTGTTTATCTGTTAGGTGTGAAGTATTCTCTCAAATCCAGATGTAACATAGTCGGACCCTTCATGCTATATTGTTGTTAGAAAAAATGGTTTTTTTTGCCCTGAAGTCAACAGAGACCATTTCTTGGCCAAATTTTATTGGTAGTGGATCCCTTGATGCGACGTTACTGTTAATAAAGCGCCTCTTTATATCTGGAAAAGAAAATGGGTCGCGCGCCCATTTGTACAGGGCAGGGGGGCTAGCTCCTAGCTGAGCGATGCTCACTTCTATATAAGACCAAAAGTCCAAAACCTACAGCGCAATTAACCCTCACACAAGTCCCTCGGGTACACTCCCGAAGGACAAGAACAGAAAGAATGTTGAGCCCCGGCATTTTGATCAAGAAGCGCCACGGCGGCGCCGGGTTCGCGCTCGGGTGCGGCTGCAAGGACGCGAAGAGCGTGTCCGTCTCCGCGTCTGTCTCTGCCTCGCCCTCGCCGTCCGGCGCGGGTACATCGACAACGACCGAGACGCGGCGCAAGGGCGGGAGGGCCAACCCGTCGGGATCGACGACGACGGACACTCTGACATCTGCCTCGTCGTCGTCCTTGCTATGGGAGGACGCCGTGGCCGAGTTCGACTGCGGCGACGACGGCCACTTCAAGATGGAGAGCTCCGCAGCCACGCAAAGCTTCTCCGGCTTGCTGCGCGAGCTCAACGAGCTGGAGCAGAGCGTTGTGTCGTGGGGCCGGAAGAGCCGCCGCGGTCGCGACAAGAAAGTCTCGACGCCGCCACTAGAGCACAAGCAGGCCACCATGAAAAGCGGCGACCTGAAGACGGGCGGCGGCGCTAAAGATCGCCGCGCCGGTGACAGCGTCGACGAACCGGGGGCCGTTGACGCCTGCGTCGAAGTGGGGCTCGACGGCAGCGTGGCGGTGGTAAAGCAGTCCGAGGACCCGCTGAGCGACTTCCGGCAGTCGATGGTGCAGATGATCGTGGAGAACGGGATCATCGCCGGGGAGGAGCTGCGGCAGATGCTCCGCCGCTTCCTCACCCTCAACGCGCCGCACCACCACGACGTCATCCTCCGCGCCTTCGCGGAGATCTGGGACGCCGTGTTCTCGGCCTCCTACGTGCCCGTGCCCGTCCCCGCCACCGGACCGCCCCACAAGCACACCCGCCGCGAGGAGCCCACCGCCGGAAGGCCGCCAATGCCGAGGACCCCTCCGCGCCACCACCACTCGCCATCACCGTCAGCATGGCGCGTGTAAACGTACCGAATGTGCTGCCTCGATCCAATACACTACCACCACTATATCATTTCATTTGATTTCCGGTTAATTAGTATTGGAAATTTGGAATTTGCCACTAGCTTATTATTGTATGTGAGTGAGTCCGTATAATATGATTTCGTATATTGTTTCTCCGTTCTTCTCACGTGCAATGCATCTACATTTGCCGCAAAGCCAGCGCGGATTCCCGCCTACGACAAGCTGGAGCACATACGCGTGCCGGCCCGTACCAGGCTACGTTGTGGACTTGTGGTTGCTTCGGTTGGGAGCTGGACCGGTGGGGGCAGGAGACGTGCGAAAGGCCATGCATGGGCGACAGCCAGTTGTGGTTGGATGGAAACGGGAGAGAGGGTAGGGTCCGTCTCGCTCTCGCATCGCATGCGCGCCCGCCCGTGCATTGCGGCCGCGGCAACCTGGACTGCATGGTCCATACGGCAACTTAAATTGTCTGTTGCCCTTTCTACAGTAGTAGTACTAGATAGTGGTACTAGTAGCTAGCACGGGCACGGGAGCATTCCCGACTTTGTGAAATTCCTTGCCGTGCATGGCTCCCTGCTCCGAGCAATGCGAAGACACGTACTGTACTATGGCCCTGTTTGGGTCCATGAGTTAGAGTTAGAGTTTGTTAGATTGGCCAATCTAACCCCAAAACATCCAAACAGAGAGGGTTAGAGTTGGTTAGATGCATCTAACCCACTAAAAAAAAATAACTCACCCAAGAGGTGATTATTTGGGTTAGACTTGGGTTCGGTCCATAAAAAGTTATTTTTTTCTCTATCTCCACCATACCAAATCATTGATAAATGAGCCAAATGATTAGAAAATGTGCATTTATTGACAATCTAACCCTTCCATCCAAACACCTCTTTAAATTAAGTTAGTTTAAGGTTAGTCCAAAGTTAGAATCTAACTCTAACCTCTAACCGAGTTAGAGTATCCAAACAGGGCCTATACCAGCAACATTATTGCCTCTACTCACTCGCTGGCAAGGTCATTATAGGTTGGTTACTTATATCTACTGTGGCTAGCTAGCATCAATCATCGCCATCTCTGACCAAGTTTTCTCGCGTACGCGCGTACGTTCCTTCGATCGCGCGGGTACCTGCCGACTGCAGGCATCATATCGGCATCGTATTCCTGAGGCGATCGATAGGCAAAACTGGACGCACGTGATCGAGCAATGATGCGCTCATGCACGTACAAGACGCGAGGAGACAACCACGAAAAGCATATGGAATCTTTGCACACATACATGCCGACCGAGATCTAGTGACTGGCCACCTCATAACTGGCGAGAACCTAGCCGTTGGATGGAGGATCAGCAGCCCAGATTAAACGTAGTAGCTCAGTACTGTAGACGGTATTGCATGCGAATCACTGTAGCTCATCCACTTCCCCTGAGTTCCTGTACTTGTGCCGCTGTAGTTTTGGATACTGTTCAAGAAAAATCCATCCATTGATCTTTGATCAGACGGTCTGGAGAGGGGGCCAGACACCGTACTGTTAACCGGTGACTTGTCCATAGCAAGTCATTGGATCTCAGTCCCATACGTGTGTATCGGTCTATACGAGATCAGCCCGGATGATCGATGCATAATAACAAGAAAGATGCACCTAGCTAAGAGCATCTACACACGTGGTCGTCAAATTCAGCCCTTCAAATATATGTAGACGTGCCCAAGCGAGTTAGTGATACTAATCGGTCACTTCTTGGAAAACGCCGTTTAGGTACTTATATCTCAAGTCATATACCCTATATTAAGGCTGGAATTCAAGTCAAGCCGAGCCGAGGCAGTTCGACTCGAGTCGCTAGAGCTTGTTTCATCAACATGTCAACAAGTCAGTAACATATACACAATTCCATATAAAATGGTAAATAACCATAATAATCAGTAACTTAGTAACATGCACATGATTTGAGAGGTGGGTTTGCACGGCATTGCCGTCATCTTGAACTCACGATTCAGAAACAAAGGAGACGGGAGGGGAATCGACTGATTGGTCTCTCACTATTTCGTTAGGGGTGGAAGGACATGAATCATGGTGTGCATCTCCTAGCCTCGGCAGTTGTGCATAGTGTTATGCGGATGGGTCCCGTGTTGTGCCTATGCGACCGGCCTTGGATACAAAATGATGTTGGGTGACTAATTTGTATACCGAGCCTAACGTGTTACACGAGTACTCGTGAACTTGATTGGCTTAACTTGGTTTATAAATGATCTTAAAATAAAACTTGGCTCCACTTGTTGCTTTTCGAATTCGAATCGATTCGAGCCGAGTCACGAGCTACCTGTTTAGCTCACGAGATTCGAGCTGTTTTTTCATCCCTACCCTATATCCATACTAAAACATGCAACGTGGACAACATTATGTAGATCATCAAACGAACATAGAATCAGACATAGAAATGCGTATTTTGATCACCAAGAGACACCAACGACTCTCCAAAACATTGCCAAAGTTAACATAATTCACATAAACGGCGGACATATTTAAACTACATTCCTAAAAAAAATGAAATTAAGGTGGAGTCGACAGATATTCACCACTTCCTCATTGGGTCTTTGCCCTTTCGGTCGTCGACATACCACTTCCTCATTGGGTCTTTGCCCTTTCGATCGTCGACATACAGGCGTCCATGGCAGGTGGTGGATTGTTGGAGTTATGGGAGGTGGAGTTGTGGTCCTCGCCATCGTCGAACGAGGAGTCAAAGAGGATGATGAGTCCCTTCATCTATCGGGCGGCCATGTCCTGCTGTCGCTTGAGCTTGGCCATCCAAGCCGCCTCCGCCACTGGCTCCGCCACCTTGTGCTTTGACTACTCAATGGCAAGCCGGAACACCTGGACGTTATTCCTTCGTAGTCGGCGATCATCAGTCTCCATCATCGTCACCAGGTATATACTAGCACCCATCGTTGCCCACGCAAAGCAGTGACCCGTGAGGGAAGGGGACAGTGTGGGTCAGAGCGGATTGCGTAGCACTCGCTAAGTTGTGCACATTCCAGGAGGGGCCAGCTCCAATGTCCGCGCTATGCCGTCGAGGGAGGAGCGCCGGTGCAGACCTGAAGATGTCCCCCATGTCTATGTTCGACCACACCAGCGCAATGCGGAAGGCCGACTACTCCTCGACGTCGAGGTCGGAGCGTGAGTAACTGTCAGAGCTCGACATCTCGTCGTATGTTGTCGGATTTGATCAAAATTGGAGAGCAAGAGAAGCAGACGGAGCGAGATAGAAAAGTAGAGTGGGAGTTAGGGTTCAGAGAGGGAACGGGTTGATGTTTTTGTGGGGACGACATGGGATCAGTGGTGGACCGGGCTAACGTGACGGACACGTTCGGGCACGCTCTTGTCGTCACATATCTATCTATACCTACTAATAAAAAAAAGTATTCTTGGTTCATCGTGGCGTTTTGGAGAGCACCCCTTTAGGTCAGTGGTAATAAACCCATGGTACTGATTTAAGTTAAAAAACTGGTTCATCCATATTTTATAGAAGAAACCTTGACTTTTTCAATAATAAATCCGGAGCCCTTTATTAATAAAGTGATACGTGTTTAGCTCACGAGATTCGAGCTGTTTTTCCATCCCTACCCTATATCCATACTAAAACATGCAACGTGGACAACATTATGTAGATCATCAAACGAACATAGAATGAGACCTAGAAATGCATATTTTGATCACCAAGAGACACCACGGACTCTGCAAAACATCGCCAAAGTTAACCTAATTCACATAAACGGCGGACATATTTAAACTACATTCCTAAAAAATGAAATTAAGGTGGAGTCGACAGATATTCACCACTTCCTCATTGGGTCTTTGCCCTTTCGGTCGTCGACATACAGGCGTCCAGGGCAGGTGGTGGATTGTTGGAGTTATGGGAGGTGGAGTTGTGGTCCTCACCATCGTCGAACGAGGAGTCAAAGAGGATGATGAGTCCCTTCATCTATCGGGCGGCCATGCCCTGCTGCCGCTTGAGCTTGGCCATCCAAGCCGCCTCCGCCACTGCCTCCACCACCTTGTGCTTTGACTACTCAATGGCAAGCCGGAACACGTGGACGTTATTCCTTCGTAGTCGGTGATCGTCAGTCTCCATCGTCGTCACCGTATTAGCACCCATCGTTGCCCACGCAGAGCAGTGACCCGTGAGGGAAGGGGACAGTGTGGGTCAGAGCGGACTGCGTAGCACTCGCTAAGTTTGCACATGACAGGAGGGGCCAGCTCCAATGTCCGCGCTATGCCGTCGAGGGAGGACCGACGATACAGATCTGAAGATGTCCCCCATGTCTATCTTCGACCGCACCAGCGCAATGCGGAAGGCCGACTACTCCTCGACGTCGAGGTCGGAGCCTGAGTAACTGTTGGAGCTTGACATCTCGTCGTATGTTGTTGTATTTGATCAAAATTGGAGAGGAAGAGAAGCAGACGTGGCGATATAGAAAAGTAGAGTGGGAGTTAGGGTTCAGAGAGGGAACGGGTTGATGTCTTTGTGGGGACGACATGGGATCAGTGGTGGACCGAGCTAACGTGACGGACACGTTCGGGCACGCTCTTGTCGTCAGATATCTATCTTTACCTACTAAAAAATAGGTATTCTTGGTTCATCGTGGCGTTTTGCACAGCACCCCTTTGGTCAGTGGTAATAAACCCGTGGTACTGATTTAAGTCAAAAAACCGGTTCATCCTTATTTTACAAAAGAAACCTTGACTTTTTCAATAATAAGTCCGGGGCCCTTTATTAATAAAGTGATCACGAGCTACGTGTTTAGCTCACGAGATTCGAGCTGTTTTTCCATTCCTACCCTATATCCATACTAAAACATGCAATGTGGACAACATTATGTAGATCATCAAATGAACATAGAATCAGACCTAGAAATGCATATTTTGATCACCAAGAGACACCAACGACTCTGCAAAACATCGCCAAAGTTAACCTAATTCACATAAACGGCGGACATATTTAAACTACATTCCTAAAAAAATGAAATTAAGGTGGAGTCGACAGATATTCACCACTTCCTCATTGGGTCTTTGCCCTTTCGGTCGTCGACATACAGGCGTCCAAGGCAGGTGATGGCTTGTTGGAGTTATGGGAGGTGGAGTTGTGGTCCTCGCCGTCGTCGAACGAGGAGTCAAAGAGGATGATGAGTCCCTTCATCTATCGGGCGGCCATGTCCTGCTGCAGCTTGAGCTTGGCCATCCAAGCCGCCTCCGCCACTGCCTCCGCCACCTTGTGCTTTGACTACTCAATGGCAAGCCGGAACACCTCGACGTTATTCCTTCGTAATCGGCGATCGTCAGTCTCCATCGTCGTCACGAGGTACTAGCACCTATCGTTGCACACGCAGAGTAGTGATCCGTGAGGAAAGGGGACAGTGTGGGTCAGAGCGGACTGCGTAGCACTCGCTAAGTTGTGCACATGCCAGGAGGGTCCAGCGTCAATGTTCGCGGTATGCCGTCGAGGGAGGAGCGACGGTGCAGATCTGAAGATGTCCCCCATGTGTATCTTCGACCGCACGAGCGCAATGCGAAAGGCCGACTACTCCTCGACGTCGAGGTCGGAGCCTGAGTAACTGTCGGAGCTCGACATCTCGTCGTATGTTGTCGGATTTGATCAAAATTGGAGAGGAAGAGAAGCAGACGGAGCGAGATAGAAAAGTAGAGTGGGAGTTAGGGTTCAGAGAGGGAACGGGTTGATGTTTTTGTGGGGACGACATGGGATCAGTGGTGGACCGGGCTAACGTGACGGACACGTTCGGGCACGCTTTTGTCGTGAGATATCTATCTATATCTACTAATAAAAAAAAAGGTATTCTTGGTTCATCGTGGCGTTTTGCAGAGCACCCCTTTAGGTCAGTGATAATAAACCCGTGGTAGTGATTTAAGTTAAAAAAACCCGGTTCATCCATATTTTACAGAAGAAACCTTGACTTTTTCAATAATAAATCCGAAGTCCTTTATTAATAAAGTGATACTTCCTCCGTTCCTAAATATAAGTCTTTGTAGAGATTTCACTAGTGGACTACATACGGATGTATATAGACATACTTTAGAATGTAGATTTAATCATTTTGCTTCGTATGTAGACATCTAGTGAAATCGCTTAAAAGACTTATATTTAGGAATGGAGGGAGTACAATATAAAAGGGGCGAGTGGGTCTTGCACTCACGACCTTCATACGCATACTCAAGCAAACAACCACCTAAGTCCGGTGCACTTTTTGTGTGAACAAATATAATTTCTTTCATTTAAATGCTAGCCATTCGTCCAGTCTAAATGGAGTCTTCAAATTGAGCCTATAGGACCGCTTGGAATTGGTATTGGGCCTTGTGTGTCGGTATTGTGAAAAAAATACTCCGGAAGTGCACGAGCAATCACACACACGCACATCTCCTTCCCTTTCCTGTGAAGGTGCACAAATTCTATTGAAAAAAGGCACACGCACTGAAGTCAAACTCAAGGTCGTGTACACCATAATAACGTGAATAGCCAAGCAGTATATTCTGAAGAATTACAAGTTGTACCTTATTTACATATTATACCACAGATTGAATTATATATGAGTTTGATTTGCATCAATCGTCATTTCCTTCCAACAAATGTTCACGCTAGCAATTATTTACTAAGCATACTTTTTTGATTTTATACGCTTTTCGGTTTTGGTTGCATGATTTCTGTTTTAGGTCTTCCGTAGTGTGACAGGGATGGATACACGTCTCTACTTTTTGTGTTTGGACTACGTGATATCCTTCTCCAAACACAAATCAAATATTAAGATCGGAGCTCCAGGAAACAGCCTACGCTTTCTTTGTATATACATACACACGGTGTGAATCCATCGACATAGTACGTTCGTCAAAACATTGTCTCGACCTGGCCATGCAAACGATGGTAGCTCGTCCAAAAATTTCAAGATCTGGTTGTCGCCGGGCGACCGGCGTTAAACGACGAATTGCTTGTCGGTGAGATCCTCATGCTACTGTCAGCATAGTCATTGATAAACGCTTATTTCCATAGTGCATGGGCGACCTCGCCAGGGAGCGTGGACAACCTCACCAGGGAGCAACTATCTAGAAAGCCGTGATGTCGCCCCCCACAACAACATGTGATCTGGGATTCAAGCAATGTCCGCACATGAGGTATTGAGCCGCATCACAACATCCACGGACAAGTGAACAACAATCACAGCTTCAGGGATGACATGACACCAGAATGTGCTTCTGCTTGTTGTACGACACCAAGCCCCAAAAAGAGGTCTGGGGAGCATGGCAAAAGCTTCCTCTCCTTAAAGAAAATAAAACAAGTTCTCTTACAAAATAGTACTACATGATTGAGTCCTTTGAGCTTTCAATTCTGGTAATCAAATTCATAGTTTGACACTTTTGCTTCTTCATAGTTAACTAGTAAGGACATTGCCATCTATGAATACAAGGACAAAACAAATTGGTGCATAATGCTACTGTAATTTTGTAGTAGCTACCTGCTAGGTCATGCTACTATCGTTGATGCATAGATGTGATATACATGTAAATGTCATGCTATATTGTCCTGATGTATATATCTAGATGTGTGAATGTGTATGCAGTAGCGTGAATGTGTTACAAACTAAAAAAAACTCTTAAATAGCTGAATGTGCATATATGTAGATGTGTTAAAATTTTAATGTTTTTCGTTCTTTGTCCGTTGCCATCGTCATGGTAGTTTTTTAATCCCGCATCTCCCGATGCAACGTGCAGACAGTTTTTTTTACTCCATCCTACACTAAGCCTCTTTTTGGATCACCGTTTTGCTTTTAAATACGGTTGTAAAAGTTACACGCCTCATTTCATTTCCGCTTTGCTTAGCGGCGAGTAAAATACACATGTAAGTTATACACCTCTGTAATATATTACTCCCTCTGTTTCTAAATATAAGTTTTTTTACATATTTCATTAAGAGATTACATACAGAGCAAAGTGAGTGAATCTACATTTTAAAGTATGTATATATAAATCCGTATATAGTGTTTTAGTGAAACCTTTAAAAAGACTTATATTTAGGAACGAATGAAGTACACTGAATCCAAGCGCGGCCAAAAAGTAGATTTTTTTGCGAATGTTACTAAAACTGAATACTATGAAAGACGCTAAACAACCTAAATATTTGAGGCCGATTCGAAGCATCGGGATGAATCGGTGTTTTACCCATTAATGATCGGCCTATCTATCGGGATGCTATAGTCTCTTTCTTTTGAGAGAGATCACGTCGACGGGCGCTGGGGCGCGATGGTTTTTGTGCCGTTCCGTATGGATGCGTCCGAGCCAGCTCGCGTACGGGCCACGGGAAGGGACAACGGACAGGCCAGCCCGGGCCCCGGGGTCGCAGGTCGTCCCCTCCGCTTGTCTCCACCCCCGCCCGCGGCATCCTCCGTACGTCATCACAGGTCACCGGTGGCGCTAATCATCCCTGATCTCCGAGAGATGCCTTTGCGGGGCGAGCAGACGGGGAGGCTGGCAGGTGGGGCCGCGCATCGGGATGCGCGTCCTCCGAGAGAATCATGAGCAGGCGACGACAACCCGTCTCGGTCTTCCAGTTCAGTTTAGCAGCAGTGTCAGTAGAGAATTCGAAGTATGTGCTTAGCAGATAAGACGCGCGGCATGCACCGTCCATGGTGGCCTGGACTGGATCGATCATGTGAAACTATGGTGCAAGTTGAGCCCCAACTTGAACGCCGGCGAGATGCGGACGCATCGGCGATCGAGAACGTGCGCTGTTTTTGCTGTTTTGTTACGTCAGGGTGAGGTGAACAAGCACTCTGATGAAGTACTTACGGGCCTTCTCCGAAGGGCACAGCACTTCACTTGCAGGGGTTAACAGCGGTGACGACGCCATTACGCCCGCACGTTGTCTTTGCCCGTGACTCGTAGCGTTGTTGTTTGCGTATGGACGCTAGTGCTGAACGGCGGTGGATGCTCGGGTCAGTTTGGTCGTTGTTACTCCGGTCCAGCAAAAGCAGCCAGGGGAATCGGATACTGACGGAGTAGTACGGTATTTAAGCAAGATTGCAAATAAGATTATAGAAAGTTGGACCTGCAAGTTTTTTTTAAAAAAAGATCCAGTTGATCGCTGGCTTGTATATATTGATAGCAGGGAGCAAATGGTAATACAATATTCGATGGGTGGGTGATCAAACGATCAAGGAGATAAAAAGAAGAACTGAAAAAAAGCTCTCACTAAAAAGAAGACATGTAAGAAAAATAATCATATTTTTTTAAACAATTATAGTACTAACAACAGATGTAGCTCTTGACTTGATAGACAGAATAAAATTGTGTCTGTACCTGAAGTGTTCCTCATGGTATTTGCTTCTGAAGTTGGTCGGATTTACCCACGATACCATTCACACCATTTCCTTTCTTCGTGACCAAAGTTCCATGTTCACCGCTAGTACACCAACATTCCACGGGACCTTCTATATGCCGTTCTTTATGGCAAGTAGTCGATCAATTGCACAGTGGTAATTTACATGGGTCGGGCCATTGCAGTGCGCATCAGAGTGATGGTAAAAAAATCGCAAAAAATGGTTCGTGATACCTGGGATTGGGATTCAAACCTGCGACGACGCGCTGATGTGCGCTCGAGGAAAGCCAATACGACCGGAGTGCTCTTGTGTCAGGCATGCATCGCGAAGCTAAAAGAACCATGGAAGTATCAACCTTCAATTTTCTTGAATACATAACGCACAATTCTTTAAACTTACGAACATTTTTGAACATTTTCTAAAATCGTGATCTAGTTTTGAGATTCCTATTTTCTTCTAGAAACATGAACATTTTTGAATTTGTTAACAAAATATAAAAACAGGAATAAAGCAGTGCAAACCATAAAGAACGAACCTGCAACACAGATGCAAAATATTGTTGGCTTTTCGAAATCATGGTTTAAAAAATACGCCGGTCAAATGCAAATACTTTCCAAATTGCAAAAAAAACAGAAATCTTTCTAAAAACAGGAGCATTTTGTGCAAATAATGACCATGTTTTAAACGTTTTTTCAAATTCCAAATAAAATTTGGAAACGCCAACATATTTTGAAACTTCCGAACAAAATTTTAATACGCGATTTTTAAAAAAATTGTGAACTAGAATATTTTTTGAAACACCTAAAGAATAAGAAAACATAAAAAAACTTAGGAATTGATGAACAAGTTATCAATTTGCGATCAAATTTGAAAAAACAGAAACATTTTCGTAACATTTTATTCAAATAATGACCGATATTTTTGAAACAGGAACATTTTTTGAAATTCCAAAACAAAAGTTGGAAACACGAACATATTTTGAAGCTTCCGAACAAAATTTAAAAACACGAATATTTTTAAAATTTGTGAACAAATTTTAAACTATAACATTTTTTAAAACACCTAAAGTATAAGAAAACATGAACATTTTTTGGAATTTATGAACATATTTTTAATTGGTGAACAATTTTTAAAAAAAGAAACAAATTTTTAAATACCAAACGTTTTTCTAATAGTTATGAAAATTTTGAACAAGATCATTGCAAGCAGAAAATAAGAATATTTTTCAAAAGACTGAAACATTTTTTTTAAATGCAAACCTTTTCTTGTAAACAATTTCTGGAATCATTAGCAATTTTTGAGTTGGAATGTTTTCCGAAAGCAAGAATAGTTTTTGAAATGTTTGAACTATATTCGAAAGATGAACCTTTTAAAATGAGAAAAAAAAACCAAACCCCCAAAAAAGAAAACCAAAAGAAAAGAAAAAAATTAAAAAAAGAAGAAAGAAGAAACAATAAAAGAAAAAATCGAGAAAACCCAACAAAGAAACAAGAAATACTGTTAAAGAAACAAAAGGCTAGTGAGGGATCTTTCTAGGAGGTTCCAAAACCGTTAGTTATGTTGGAAATATGCCCTATAGACAATGATAAAATAGTTATTATTATATTTCCTATTTCAATATAATCGTTTATTATCCATGCTATAATTTTATTGAATGAAAGCATACACTACAGGAATCAACTTCTTTGCCGTCTGCCATAACAGACGGCAAAGAGTAAATCCCGGACGGCAAAGAGAATACCACAAACGGCAAACAATCTCACGGCCGGCAAAATTTCCGCGTCAGCCTACGACGGCATCGTACCTTCTTTGCTGTCTGTCTCCCCAAAGCGGACGACACAGAGCTTTGCTGTCAGCTTTTCATAGGAGCAGTCGGCAAAGTGCTCGAGACGGCAGCCGACACGCGTTGCCTCCCTTAGGGGTTAACGGAGGCTTTGTCGTCTGCCTCCCCATCTTCTTTGCCGTCTGCCTCCCCCCCTCTTCTTTGCCGTCTGCCTCCTCCTCCTCCCCCTCCACTCTTTGTCGTCTGCCTCCTCCTCCTCCCCCCTCCTCTATGCCCTCTTCTTTGCCGTCTGCCCCCCTGGAAGCAGACTGCAAAGAGCCTATATAGACACCCCAGGATGCACAGTTGGGTGCCATGTGGCACCTTTGCCGTCTGCCAGCTGATGGCAAAGACCTGTGCCATCAGCTAGCAGACGACAAATAGCCCATATAGATACATGTGTGGATATATAGACAAAACAATATCGCTAGTAAGCCTCTAGTTGACTAGCCAATTGATCAAGGATGGTTAAGGTTTTCTGACCATATGCAAAGTGTTGTCACTTGATAACTCGATCACACCATTAGGAGAATGATGTGATGGACAAGACCCAAACTAGGAACGTAGCATGTGATTGTGTCATTTTGTTGCTATTGTTTTCTATGTGTCGAGTGTTCTTTCCTATGGCCTTGAGATCATGTAACTCACTCACACCGGAGGAATACCTTGTGTGTATCAAACGTCACAACGTTACTCGATGACTGTAAAGATGCTCTACAGGTATCTCCGAAGGTGTCCGTTGAGTTAGCATGGATGAAGACTAGGATTTGTCACTCCGTGTGACCGAGAGGTATCTCGGGGCCCACTCGGTAATACAACATCACATATAAGCCTTGCAAGCAATGTGACTCAAGTGTAAGTCACGGGATCTTGTATTATGGAACAAGTAAAGAGACTTGACGGTAACGAGATTGAAATAGGTACAGAGATACCAACGATCAATTCTCGGGCAAGTAACATACTGAAGGACAAAGGGAATGTTTTGCGGGATTATATGAATCCTTGGCACAGAGGTTCAACCGATAAGATCTTCGTAGAATCTGTAGGATCCAATATGGACATCCACGTCCCGCTATTGGATATTGACCGAGGAGTTTCTCGGGTCATGTCTGCATAGTTCTGGAACCCGCAGGGTCTGCACACTTAAGGTTCGGTGATGTTTTAGTATAGTTGAGTTATAGGTGTTGGTGACCGAAGGTTTTTCGGAGTCCCAGATGAGATCACAGACGTAACGAGGGTTTCTGGAATGGTGCATAAACGAAGATTGATATATAGGATTGTTTCATTTGGTCACCGAAAAGATTTCGGGCATTACCGAGAGTGTACCCGGAGTGACGAATGGGTTCCGGGTATTCACCGGGAGGAGCCCACCCACCCGGGAGTGAGCCCAATAGTCCTAGGGTGGCGCACCAGCCCTTAGTGGTCTGGTGAGGCCATCCCAAGTGGACTATGGCGCCACAAGAGGAAAAACCAAAAGAAAAGAAAAGAAAAAGAGTGGGAGGTGGGAAGGAAGAGGAGGACTCCTCCTTCCCAAACCGAATTGGAGTGGGAGTCCTCCTCCTCCCTTCTGACGGCGCCCTTGGGGCTCTCTTGAGCCCCAAGGCTATCCCCTCCCCTCCTCCTATATATACTGGTGGTTTTAGGGGTTTTGAGACACAACTTTTCCACGTGCAACTCAAACCTATACCTCGTAGTTCTACCTCTAGATTGGATTTCTGCGGAGCTCGGGCAGAGCCCTGCAGGAATAGATCATCACCATCACCGGCGCACCGTCACGCTGCCGGAGAACTCATCTACTTGCCCGTCTCTCTTGCTGGATCAAGAAGGCGGAGATCGTCATCGCGTTGTACATGTGCTGAACGCGGAGGTGTCGTCCGTTCGGTTCTAGATCGGGACAGATCGTGGGACGACGGTGATTTGAATCACGAAGCTGTACCACTACATCAACCACATTTCTTAACGCTTCCCGCTTAGCGATCTACAAAGGTATGTGGATCCGATCTCCCTCTCGTAGATGAACATCACCATGATAGGTCTTCGTGTGCGTAGGAATTTTTTTGTTTCCCATGCAACGTTCCCCAACAGTGGTATCAGAGCTAGGTTCATGCGTAGATGTAATCTCGAGTAGAACGCAAAAGTTTTTGTGGACGTTGATGTTCGATTTTCTGCCCTCCTTAGTCTTTTCTCGATTCAGCGGTATTTTTGGATTGAAGCGGCCCGGACCGACATTACTCGTACGCTTACGAGACTGGTTTCATCGACCAACATGCAACTCATTGCATAAAGATGACTGGCGGGTGTCGGTTTCTTCAGCTTTAGTTGAATTGGATTTGATCGAGGCGGTCCTTGGAGAGATGTTAAATAGCAATTTGCACATCTCTGTTGTGGTTTTTGCATAAGTAAGATGCAATCGTACTAGATACCCATAGCAGCCACGTAAAACATGCAACAACAAATTAGAGGACGTCTAACTTGTTTTTGCAGGGTATGCTCGTGATGTGATGTGATCAAAGACATGATGTGATATATTGGATGTATGAGATGATCATGTTTTAATAGTTAATATCGACTTGCACACAATGCTACGGCAACCGGCATGAGCCATAGGGTTGTCTTTAAACTAACATTTGTGTTTGCATATGCGCTTACTATATTCCTAGGTTGTAACTTTAGTACTAATATCATAGATAGCACGACAACCTCGATGGCGGCACGATGATGGAGATCATGGTGTGGGCGCCGGTGACAAGAAGATTATGCCGGTGCTTTGGTGATGGAGATCAAGAAGCACAAGATCATGGCCATATCATGTCACTTATGAATTGTATGTGATGTTAATCCTTTTATGCACCTTATCTTGCTTAGAACGACGGTAGCATTATAAGGTGACCCCTCACTAAAATTTCAAGATAAAATTGTGTTCTCCCCAACTATGCACCATTGCGACAGTTCGTCGTTTCGAGACACCACATGATGATCGGGTGTGATAGACTCAACGTTCACATACAACGGGTGCAAAACAGTTGCACACGCGAAACACTTGGGTTAAACTTGACGAGCCTAGCATGTGCAGACATGGCCTTGGAACACAAGAGACCAAAAGGTCGAGCATCAATCGTATAGTTGATATGACTAGCATAGAGATGTTTACTACTGAAACTATACTCAAATCACGTGATGATCAGACTTAAGTTAGTGAATTTGGATCATGTCACACTCAAGTAACTAGAGGGATGTCTATTTGAGTGGGAGTTTATTAGTAATTTGATTAGTTGAACTCTAATTGTCTTGAACATAGTCTAAGTCCACTTTGAAATATTTGTGTTGTAGATCAATGGCTCACACGACAGTCACCTTGAATTTTAATACGTTCCTAGAGAAAGCTAAGTTGAAAGATGATGGAAGCAACTTTGTAGACTGGGCTCGTAATCTTAAGTTGCTCCTCCAAGCTGGGAAGAAGGATTATGTCCTTAATGCTGCGCTAGGAGATGAACCGCCCGCTAAGGCTAACCAAGATGTTTTGAACGCTTGGTTAACACGTAAGGAGGACTACTCAGTAGTTCAATATGCAGTCTTGTACGGCTTAGAGCCGGGACTTCAATGTCGCTTTGAGCGACATGGAGCATATGAGATGTTCTAGGAGTTGAAGTTTATCTTTCAGAAGAACGCCCGGATCGAGAGGTATGAGACCTCCGATAAATTCTATGCTTGCAAGATGGAGGAGAATTCGTCTGTCAGTGAACATGTGCTCAAAATGTCTGGGTACTCAAACCGTCTAGCTGAGCTGGGGATTGAACTCCTGCAAGAGGCTATCACTAACTAAATTCTTCAATCACTGCCACCTAGCTATAAGATATTTGTGTTGAACTATAACATGCAAGGGATGAACAAGTCACTCGGTGAATTATTCGCGATGCTGAAAGTCGCAGAGTCAGAACTCCGGAAAGAGCATCAAGTGTTGATGGTCAATAAGACCATTGGTTTCAAGAGAAACGGCAAAGGAAAGAAGGGTAACTCCAAGAAGAGCGGCAAAACTGTTGTCTATCCGACGAAGAAACCCAAGGTTGGACCTAACCCAGAAGCAGAGTGCTATTATTGCAAGGGGATGGGTCACTGGAAGCGCAATTGCCCCAAGTATTTGGCTGATAAGAAGGCGGCCAAAGAAAAATCAGGTATATGTGATATACATGTTATTGATGTGTACTTAACCAACTCTCCTAGTAGTGCCTCGGTATTTGATACCGGTTCTGTTGCTCAGATTTGCAACTCGAAGCAGGAACTGTGGAATAAACGAAGGCTGGCGAAGGATGAAGTGACGATGCGTGTGGGAAATGGTTCCAAGGTTGATGCAATCGCCGTCGACAGAGTCTCACTTCAGTTACCATCAGGATTAGTTATGAACTTAAATAATTGTTATTCAGTGCCTGCGTTAAGCATGAACATTATATATGTATCTTGTATATTGCAAGACGGTTACTCATTTAAGTCAGAGAATAATGGTTGTTCTATTTTTATGAGTAATATCTTTTATAGTCATGCACCCAACATGAGAGGTTTGTTCATATTGATCTTGATTGTGATGACACACATATACATAACATTGAGACCAAAAGATGTAGAGTTAACAATGATAGCGCCACATTTTTGTGGCACTGCCGCTTAGGTCATATTGGAGTAAAGCGCATGAAGAAACTCCATACCGATGGGCTTTTGGAGTCACTTGATTTTGAATCACTTGACACGTGCAAATCATGCCTCATGGGCAATATGACTAAGACTCCGTTCTCCGAAACAATGGAGCGTGCAAGTGACTTATTAGAGATCATACATACTGATGTGTGCGGTCCAATGAGTGTGGAGGCGCGCGGAGGATATCGTTATTTTCTCACCTTCGCTGATGATTTGAGTAGGTATGTATATATCTACTTGATGAAGCACAAGTCTGAAACATTTGAGAAGTTTAAGCAATTTTAGAGTGAATTCATTTAAGTCAGAGAATTATGAAGAAGCAATGGTGGGCCCGGATTCCAACAAATGGCTGGAGGCCATGAAGTCCGAGATAGGATCTATGTATGAAAACAAAGTGTGGACTTTGGAAGTATTACCTAAAGGTCGCAAGGCTATTCAGAACAAATGGATCTTTAAGTAGAAGACGGATGTGGACGGTAATGTAACCGTTTATAAAGCTCGACTTGTGGCAAAGGGTTTTTCACAAGTTCAAGGAGTTGACTACGATGAGACGTTCTCACCGGTAGCGATGCTTATGTCCGTCTGAATCATGTTAGCAATAGCTGCGTTTTTCGATTATGAAATCTGGCAGATGGATGTCAAAATGGTGTTCCTTAACGGTTTTCTTAAGGAAGAGTTGTATATGATGCAACCCGAAGGTTTTGTCGATCCAAATAATGCTAACAAAGTATGCAAGCTCCAGCGATTCATTTATGGACTGCTGCAAGCATCTCGGAGTTGGAATAAGCGCTTTGATGAGGTGATCAAAGCATTTGGGTTTATACAAGTTGTTGGAGAATCTTGTATTTGCAAGAAAGTGAGTGGGAGCTCTGTGGCGCTTCTAATATTATATGTGGATGGCATATTGCTGATTGGAAACAATGTGGAGTTTTTAGAGAGCGTAAAAGATTACTTGAACAAATGTTTTTCAATGAAGGACCTAGGAGAAACTGCTTACATATTAGGCATTAAGATCTATAGGGATAGATCGAGGCGCCTAATAGGACTTTCACAAAGCACTTACCTTGATAAAGTTTTGAAGAAGTTCAAAATGGAGCAGTCCAAGAAGGGGTTCTTGCCAATATTACAAGGTATAAAGTTGAGTAAGACTCAGTGTCCAGTAACTGCGGTAGATAGAGAAAAGATGAGTACCATCCGCTATGCTTCAGCCATAGGGTCTATCATGTATGCAATGCTATGCACAAGATCGGACGTTAGCCTGGCCATAAGTATGGCAGCCAGGTTTCAAAGTAATCCATGAGTGGATCACTGGACGGTGGTCAAGAATATTCTGAAGTACCTGAAAAGGACTAAGGAAATGTTTCTCATTTATGGAGGTGACGAAGAGCTCGTCGTAAAGGGTTACGTCGATGCAAGCTTTGACACTGATCCGAATGACTCTAAGTCTCAAACCGGATACGTCGATGCAAGCTAAGGATGATGTCTCGATGAAGCAGTTCATGACGGATCTTGGAGTTGTGCCGAGCGCACTAAATCCAATAACTCTATTCTGTGACAACACTGGTGTCATTGCTTTAGCAAAGGAACCAAGGTTTCACAAGAAGACCAGACACATCAAATGATGCTTCAACCTCATCCGCGACTTCGTCGAAGGAGAGGACGTAAATATTTGCAAAGTGAACACTGATAACCCATAAGTATAGGGGATCGCAACAATTTTCGAGGGTAGAGTATTCAACCCAAATTTATTGATTCGACTCAAGGGGAAGCCAAAGAATATTCTCAAGTATTAGCAGTTGAGTTGTCAATTCAACCACACCTAAAAGACTTAGTATCTGCCACAAAGTATCAGTAGCAAGGTAGTGTGATAGCAACAGTAGCAACGGTAACAGTAGCAACAAAGTGACAGCAGTAGAAGCAAAGTAACAGTAGCAACAGTGATAGCAGTAGCGACAGAGTAACAGTAGCAGCAGCAATAGCAGTAACGGCAAAGTAACGTAGCAAGGACCAGTAGGAAAAACTCGTAGGCATTGGATCGGTGATGGATGATTATGCCGGATGTTATTCATCATGCAACAGTTATAACACAGAGAGATATGTAACTAGCTCCAGTTCCTCAATGTAATGTAGGCATATATTCCGTATGTAGTCATATGTGCTTAGGGAAAAGAACTTGCATGACATCTATTGTCCATCCCTCCCGTGGCAGCGGGGTCCTAATGGAAACTACAGGATATTAAGTTTCTCCTTTTAATAGAGAACCGGACCAACACATTAACACTTAGTGAATACATGAACTCCTCATACTATGGTCATCTCCGGGAGTGGTTCCGGCTATTGTCACTCCGGGGTTGCCGGGTCATAACACATAGTAGGTGACTACAACTTGCAAGATAGGATCAAGAACACACATATATTGGCGACAACATAATAGGTTCAGATCTGAAATCATGACACTCGGGCCCTAGTGACAAGCATTAAGCATGGCAAAGTAGTAGCAACATCAATCTCAGAACATAGTGGATACTAGGGATCAATCCCCGTCAAAACTAACTCGATTACATGATAGATCTCATCCAACCCATCACCGTCCAACAAGCCTACGATGAGATTACTCACGAATGGTGAAGAACATCATGGAATTGGTAATGAAGGAAGGTTGGTGATAACGATGGCGACGATCTCCCCTCTCCGGAGCTCAGAACAGACTCTAGATCAACCCTCCAGAGGAAGAACAGGAGGTGGCGCCGCCTCCGTATCGTAAAACGCGATGAACTCTTCTCCTTGATTTTTTTCCGGACGAAAGGGACTAAATAGAGCTGAGATTGGAGGCGGTGGAGCAACATGGCCCCCACAAGCCTGCCAGGCGCGACCAGGGGGGCCGCGCCTGGTGGGCTTGTGGGCTCTTAGCTCCACCCCTCTGGTTGATTCTTGCGCCAGTATTTTTTATATATTCCACAAAAAATCCTCTAAATTTCCAGGTCATTCCGAGAACTTTTATTTCTGTGCAAAAACAACACCATGGCAATTCTGCTAAAAACAACGTTAGTCCGGGTTAGTTCCATTCAAATCATGCAAATTAGAGTCCAAAACAAGGGAAAAAGAGTTCAGAAAAGTAGATACGACGGAGACGTATCACACACGGATCTGAATGTAGCAGATTGGCTGACTAAACCTCTTCCACGAGCGAAGCATGATCAACACCAGAACTGTATGGGTGTTAGATTCATTCCAATGTAAATCACATAGCAATGTGAGTCTAGATTATTGACTCTAGTGCAAGTGGGTGACTGTTGGAAATATGCCCTAGAGGAAATGATAAAATAGTTATTATTATATTTCCTGTTTGAAGATAATCATTTATTATCCATGCTATAATTGTATTGAATGAAAGCATAGATACATGTGTGGATATATAGACAAAACAATGTCCCTAGTAAGCCTCTAGTTGACTAGCCAGATGATCAGGGATGGTTAAGGTTTTCTGACCATATGCAAAGTGTTGTCACTTGATAACTGGATCACATCATTAGGGGAATGATGTGATGGACAAGACCCAAATTATAAACGTAGCATGTGATCGTGTCATTTTGTTTCTATTGTTTTCTGCGTGTCAAGTATTCATTCTTATGGCCATGAGATCATGTAACTCACTGACACCGGAGGAATACCTTGTGTGTATCAAACGTCACAACGTTACTAGGTGACTATAAACGTGCTCTACAGGTATCTCCAAAGGTGTCCGTTGAGTTAGCATGGATCAAGACTAGGATTTGTCACTCCGTGTGACGGAGAGGTATATCGGGGCCCACTCGGTAATACAACATCACATATAAGCGTTGCAAGCAATGTGACTCAAGTGTAAGTTACGGGATCTTGTATTACAGAACGAGTAAAGAGACTTGCCGGTAACGAGATTGAAATAGGTATAGAGATACCGACGATCAAATCTGTGGCAAGTAACATACCGAAGGACAAAGGGAATGTTATATGGGATTATATGAATCCTTGGCACAGAGGTTCAACCAATAAGATCTTCATAGAATATGTAGGATCCAATATGGACATCCAAGTCCCGCTATTGGATATTGATCGAGGAGTTTCTCGGGTCATGTCTGCATAGTTCTCGAACCCGCAGGGTCTGCACACTTAAGGTTCGGTGACGTTTTAGTATAGTTGAGTTATAGGTGTTGGTGATCGAAGGTTGTTCGGAGTCCCGAATGAGATCACAGACGTTACGAGGGATTTTGGAATGGTCCGGAAACGAAGATTGATATATAGGATGGTTTCATTTGGTCATCAGAAAGATTTCGAGCATTACCGGGAGTGACGAATGGGTTCTGGGTATTCACCGGGAGGGCCCCACCCACCCGGGAGTGAGCCCAATAGTCCTAGGGTGGTGCACCTGCCCTTAGTGGGCTAGTGAGGCCAGCCCAAGTGGACTATGGCGCCTGATACGTCTCCAACGTATCTATAATTTTTGATGGTTGATGGGGTTATAGTCCCAGGGTAGGGTCATAGGCCTGCCCTATAGGTCCTACCCAAGGACCACCCTTCATAGAGGGCAAGGCCCTTAGACAGTTCCGACTGAACTAAGGGCCCCCCATCATCCAGTCGATGACGAGCATTCGGAGCATATTTATCGTACCGACTGAATTCCACTCTGTACATCGTAACCTCCCAGGAGGGCAACGGTCATACGTTTTCATACACCATTATTAGCATTTAAGGCATACATTACCTATAACGTAGGCATTTATTCGCCACTACTCCACCCCTGTCCACCGGGCCGTTGTGGAAGGCAACGCACTCTATATAAGCCGCTCTTCCCCACTGGTGCAGGGGTTGGCATTTACTGTAATCTTACATTCCACTCGACACTAAGCTCCCAAGAGCACTGAGACGTAGGGCTTTTACCTCCACCGTAGAGGGGCCTGAACTCATACAACCTCGCCGTAGCTAAGGCTCTGCCCATCCTTTCGTACCCTACACATCTACTGTCAGACTTATACCCACGACAGTTGGCGCCCACCATGGGGCAGGCGTCTAAGCTACTTCCGGGGAGTTTGCAACTTCATCTTTTCATCATGTCGTCCGACGGAGATTTATGCATGGGTCAGGAGATCCTCTTCGGCGCACTCTCCTTCATCGTCGACGACTCGGCATGGCTTCGGGATGCGTCTCTCGACGTCGAGGCGCTCCCCAGTCGCGGGGCTACGCACTTCCGTGCCGGTGCCCGCGGCGTCCTTCTTCTCCAGCAATCAGCTCCGGTGTCGATCTTCGCCCCCGTCACGCGCCGCAACAAGCGGTCCCGCCGTCCATGGCTCCAGCGTTGGGTGCGACACGCCCAGGCGCGCCAGAACACGTCCTCTCAAGTGGCGGTCCTCGAGTCGGTTGTGGTCGCGCCGCCGTCCTAGTGCTTGGACTCAGTTCCGACTGAGTTGCCTTCCGAGTACTTGGGTCGCGGGCCTGCAGCCGAAGTTCTCATGGCCAATTCCCATGAAAGTCCCCACCGGACTGGTCGGAACGAGCACGAGGTCGGCGAATCGTCCAGCGCTCGCCGTCAACACCATCGTTCTGCCAGTCGACGCACTCGTCAGAGCAACATCGAGGTGTACCGTACACCCGTCCTCAACCTGGCTGCCACTGCCAAGATAGCCGATTCCCTCCAACCGACTGATTCAGAGGCTGGTAGAGGGATCGAGCAGATTCATGCCCTGTTGCACACAGCGCAGCAGCAGAATTCGGCGGTCTCCCAGTCGCACAACAGGATCCACAACAGTTCTGTTCACGCGAACATGCATCGGTCGGTTTACAGCCCCCACTCTCATCAGCAACGCAGAGGGGGCAGCCGTTCCACGAATCCGGAAGATCGTCGCCGTTCACGCACCCCTCCGCGGGGTGGGCCTTACGGGCCGCGACATCACGATGATTGGCGTTCAGTCGGTGACACGTATGATCCAAGGCCCGACGCAAGAGGGTATATCGCCCAGAGGAAGGTCGACGGGAATCGAGCCCACCGTGATGGTCACGATAGAGACCGTCCGAGTGGAAGCAGGACCATTGAATCTGGCCCCGAGTGCTTCAGTCGGGCCATCCGTTCAGCTGACATCCCTCCCAACTCCCGATTGTCGACGAGGATCAGCAAGTTCACAGGAGAATCCAAGCCAGAAACATGGTTGGACGACTACCGAGTGGCGGTCCAGATCGGTGGCGGAGATGACCAGGTCGCCATGAAACATCTTCCCCTGATGCTCGACGACTCGGCACGAGCGTGGCTGAACCAGTTGGCTCCATCAAGCATCTACAGCTGGGCAGATCTGTTCCGAGTGTTCATCAGGACCTTCGAGGGCACGTGCAAATGCCCAGCTGGTCTCGTGGAGCTCCAGCACTGTGTCCAGAAGCAGAATGAGCCCCTGCGTGATTTCATCCAGTGCTGGACGACCCTCTACCATACGGTGGAGAACGTCACAGAGCATCAAGTAGTCTGCGCCTTCAAGGAAGGCGTGCGGTACAGAGATCTGTACCTGAAGTTCGGTCGGACAAGCGACATCTCCATGAGCAAGATGATGGAGATAGCCGCACGCTATGCAAATGGCGAAGAAGAGGACCGTATACGTAGCGGCAAGCACAAGGCAGTCGCCGACAGAGATGGGAACAGCAATCGGAAGCAAAAGCAGAAAGCTCCGTCCACTCCGCACGCAGAGGCAGTAGCCGTTACCAATGCCAAGTTCAAGAGCAAGGGGAAAGCTCAGTACACCCCCAAGAAGAAGCAGTTCGGGAACTCCATCCTGGATCAGCCATGTCCAATCCACACGAAGATGGACGAGGAAGGCAACGCCATATTCCCGAAGCACACCACTTGGCAATGTCGTCTCCTGATCCAAGGGTTCGGCGAAGGGCAGCCGAGTGAAAAGGACAACGAGCAGGATGATGAGGACAAGGAGGATCCATTCCCCCAAGTCCATGCAACATTGATGATTTTTGCTGACGTGGAAAGCAAGAGTCGACTGAAGCTGGTGAACAGGGAGGTGAACATGGCCACCCCAACTAACCCCACGTTCCTCAAATGGTCTCAGACTGCGATCACCTTTGATCAGTCGGATCATCCAGCACACGTGCCCACCCCGGGGAGGCAGGCTCTGGTAGTCGACCTAGTGGTGGAAGGAGTCCGACTGCGCAAAGTCCTCATGGATGGCGGCAGCGGCTTGAACATCATGTACGCTGACACTCTCAAGGGGATGGGCATTCCGATGTCCAAACTTAGCGAGAGCAGCATGCAGTTCCACGGAGTCGTCCCAGGACGAAAGGCCAAGTCACTCGACCAGATCGCGTTGGACGTCGTTTTCGGCTCCGATAAGAACTTCCGCAAGGAAAAGCTGACATTCGAGGTGGTGGACTTCCAGAGCGCATACCATGTGATTCTGGGCCGTCCGGCGTATGCGCGTTTCTTGGCCCGTCCATGTTACGTGTATTTGAAGCTGAAGATGCCGGGTTCCAAAGGCGTGATCACGATCACAAGCAATCGGCAGGGGGCCGAGGAGTGTCTGCAGCAGGGGTCGAGAATTGCCGATCAGCAGATGGCTATCCTCGAGCTGGATGAGTACAAGAAGACAGTCGACCCCGCTAACTTGATGCGTTCGAAGAAGCCAGCTTTGGAGTCCGCATTCCAGTCGGCGGGCGACACGAAGAAAGTCAGCATCCACCCGGCGGACGACACCGCCGCCCCGACGAACATCTCCACCACCCTTGATCCAAAATAGGAAGCCGAGCTCATCCAATTCCTCCATGAGAACTGGGACATTTTCGCATGGAAGCCCGCTGACATGCCAGGTGTACCCAGGGAGTTGGTTGAGCACCGACTGCATGTGGATCCTACCGCTCGGCCCGTACGAGAACGCCTGCGTCGGTCAGCCGCGCACAAAAGGAAGGCAATCAGAGAGGAGGTGGCTAAACTTTTGGCAGCCAACTTCATTCGCGAGGTACACCACTCCGAGTGGCTCGCCAATGTTGTCATGGTGCCCAAGAAGGACAAGTCCCTCTGTATGTGCATCGACTTCAAGCATCTCAATAAGGTCTGCCCGAAAGATCATTTCCCGCTCCCCCGCATTGATCAAGTTGTCGATTCGACTGCGGGTTGCGAGCGTTTATCATTCCTTGATGCCTATTCAGGCTATCATTAGATCCGTCTGTATGGTCCGGATGAATTAAAAAAAGCCTTCATCACCCCATTCGTGTGTTTCTGCTACATCACTATGCCATTCGGTTTGAAGAACGCAGGAGCAACTTTTATGCGCATGATCCAGAAATGCCTCGTTGACCAGATCGGTCAAAATGTGGAGGCATATATGGACGATATCGTAGTCAAGTCACGCAAAGGTTCCGACCTGCTGACTGACTTGGCAAAAACATTCGCCAACCTTCGTAGGTACGATATCAAGCTCAACCCTGCCAAGTGTTCATTCGGTGTTCCCAGCGGAAAGTTACTCGGTTTCTTTGTTTCCGAACGAGGAATCGATGTCAACCCCGAAAAGATCAGGACATCATCTGAATGGAGCGGCCGGTCAGAATACATGATGTTCAAAGGCTCACAGGTTTCCTAGCGGCTTTGAGCAGGTTTATCGCTCGACTCGGCGAGAAGGCGTTACCTCTGTACCGACTCATGAAGAAATCAGATACTTTCGAGTGGACAGACGAAGCCCAGATTGCATTCGACGACCTCAAAGCCCTGCTTTCCACCCAGCCGGTTCTTACTGCCCCGCTCAGTAAAGAACCCCTTCTTCTGTACATCGCGGCTACAAATCAAGTCGTCAGCACTGTTTTCACAGTCGAACGTGAAGAAGAAGGCAAAGCGTACAAGGTTCAGCGGCCAGTATATTATGTCTCCGAAGTCCTGACTCCTTCCAAGCAGAGGTATCCCCATTATCAAAAGCTTATTTATGGGATCTACATGACTGCAAAGAAGGTGGCTCACTATTTCCAAGACCACTCGGTGTCTGTTGTTTCTAATGCTCCGTTGTCGAAAATCCTCCACAATCGAGACGCATCAGGACGAGTGGCGAAGTGGGCTATGGAGATGTTATACTGCGACATCAAGTTCGAAGCCAAGAAGGCTATAAAGTCTCAAGCTCTGGCTGACTTCATAGCAGAATGGGTAGAACAGCAGCAACCGACTCATATCTACTCGGCTCATTGGACTATGTTCTTCGATGGGTCCAAGATGTTGAATGGCTCCGGCGCTGGCGTAGTAATCATATCGCCAAAAGGTGATAAACTTAAGTATGTGTTGCAGATACATTTCGATTCCTCCAACAATGAGGCAGAGTATGAAGCTCACCTTTATGGATTGCGCATGGCCATCTCACTCGGCGTCCGTCGCCTGATGGTCTATGGCGATTCAGATTTGGTGGTTAATCAAGTGATGAAGGAGTGGGATGTCAGGAACCCCACCATGACTGCATACTACAACACAGTAAGGAAGCTCGAGAAGAAGTTTGAAGGTGTGGAACTTCACCATGTTCCGCGACTGAAAAACCAAGCAGCTGATGAGTTGGCAAAACTCGGATCCACTCGGAGACCAGTCCCGAGTGATGTCTGCCTCGAGCACCTACATCTCCCTTCGGTGAAAGAAGATCCTTTTACAGAGGAACCGGTACAACCGAAGAGTTCAATAGATCCGACTGAAGTCGAGGTCCCCGCTGTGGTTGATTTGATTATGGAGATTCTTGCCATTATCCCGAATGGACTGTGCCGTTCATTGCATACATCCTAAGGCAAGAATTTCCAGAAGACGAAGTCAAAGCAAGGCAGATCGTCCGCAGGTCGAAGTCCTTCACCATCATTGATGGCCAGTTGTACAAGGAAAGTGTTTCAGGAGTCCTTCAGCGATGCATCTCCCCTAAGGAGGGACAGTTAATCCTAGAAGAAATTCACTCGGGAACCTGCGGCCATCATGCCTCCTCAAGAGCAATCGTCGCCAAAGCATTCAGAGCTGGCTTCTTCTGGTTGCAGGCGAATGAAATGGCAAAGGATATGGTCGACCGATGTGAGGGCTGTCAGTTCTATTCGAACAAGTCCCACAAGCCAACATCTGCACTGAAGACAATCCGTCTTGTTTGGCCGTTCGCCGTGTGGGGTTTGGATACAGTCGGTCCATTCAGAACAGGCCAAGGGGGATTCACACATCTGCTGGTAGCAGTCGACAAGTTCACCAAGTGGATTGAAGCCAAGCCCATCAAGAAGCTCGACGCCCTTACGACCATCAAGTTTGTCAGAGACATCATCGCCAGATTTGGGGTTCCGCACAACATAATCACTGACAATGGCACAAACTTTGACTCGGACAGATTCAAAGGTTTTTGCACAGGCCAAGGTATCCGAGTGGATTTTGCATCTGTGGCACACCCCCAAACAAACGGGCAAGCAGAGCGGGCGAATGGACTTATTCTTCAAGGGTTGAAGCCTCGACTCATGCAAGAAGTAGGACATGCCGCCGGCGCATGGGTCACCGAGCTGCCTTCGGTGCTGTGGGGCCTCCGCACAACTCCGAATAGATCTACAGGGCGATCCCCGTTCTTCCTCGTTTATGGAGCCGAGGCAGTCCTTCCGAGTGACTTGCTTCACAACTCTCCACGAGTCGAACTCTTCTCCGAAGCCAAAGCAGAGCAAGCCAGGCAAGACGGAGTGGATCTACTAGAAGAAGAGCGCGAGATGGCACTGACTCGCTCAACAATTTATCAACAAGATCTGCGGCGATTCCACGCGCGGCACGTCAGGAGTCGCACATTCCAAGCAGGCGACCTGGTGCTCTGAGTGGACCAGCAGAGGCCTCACAAGTTGGCTCCCACCTGGGAAGGACCCTTCATCATCTCTAAGGTGCTGAACAACAGAGCATATCGACTCTACAACCTCTACAGGGAAACGGACGAGCCGCGAGCATGGAACGGAGATCTCCTGAAGCGCTTCTACACGTGACCACCGACGGAGGCGATGTAAAGAACAAGTATCATTGAAGTAATACAAAGCAGACAGATTTTTTGCGGATCCAAAATTCTTCCGCGTTTGCAGACTCCGGTGTAAAAAACTCTCTCTCCGAGTGTGCACTAAAAGTCGCACTCGGGGACTTAGCTGCGACCCAGAGTCGCCTAAGTAAAAAACTCTCTCCGAGTGTGTACTAAAAATCGCACTCGGGGACTTAGCTGTGACCCAGAATCGCCTAAGTACAAACTTTCTCTGAGTGTGCACTAAAAGCCGCACTCGGGGACTTATCTGTGACCCAGAGTCGCCTAAGTAAAAAACTCGCTCCGAGTGCGCACCAAAAGCCACACTCGGGGACTTAGCTGCGATCCAGAATCGCCTAAGTACAAACTCGCTCCGAGTGCGCACCAAAGCCGCACTCGGGGACTTAGCTGCGACGCAGAGTCGCCTAAGTACAAACTCGCTCCGAGTGCGCACCAAAAGCCGCACTCGGGGACTTAGCTGCGATCCAGAATCGCCTAAGTACAAACTCGTTCCGAGTGCGCACCAAAAGCCACACTCGGGGACTTAGCTGCGATCCAGAATCGCCTAAGTACGAACTCGCTCCGAGTGCGCACCAAAATCCGCACTACGGGACTTAGCTGCGATCCAGAATCGCCTAAGTACAAACTCGCTCCGAGTGCGCACTAAAAACCGCACTCGGGGACTTAGCTGCGATCCAGAATCGCCTAAGTACAAACTCGCTCCGAGTGCGCACTAAAAACCACACTCAGGGACTTAGCTGCGATCCAGAATCGCCTAAGTACAAACTCGCTCCGAGTGTGCACTAACAGCCGCACTCAGGGACTTAGCTGCGATTCGGAATCGCCTAACTACAAAACTCGCTCCGAGTGCGCACTAAAGCCGCACTCAGAGACTTAGCTGCGATCTAGAATCGCCTAAGTAAAAAGCTTCCTTCGAGTGTATCCGAGAGGTCCACTCGGAGGCTTAGCGGACCCTCATTGAGGCTCATGTGGATGTAAAGACAACTGACAACTACATGAGCTCAAACTCGCTCCGAGTGCGCACTAAAAGCCGCACTCGGAGACTTAGCTGCGATCTAGAACCGCCTAAGTAAAAAGCTTCCTTCGAGTGTATCCTCGAGATCCACTCGGAGGCTTAGCAGACCCTCATTGAGGCTCATGTGGATGTGAAGACAACTGACAACTACATGAGTATCAACGCACTCCGAGTGCGCACGAGATGCCGCACTCGGGGACTTAGCTGCGATCCAGAATCACCTAAGTAAAAAGCTTCCTTCGAGTGTATCCTCGAGATCCACTCGGAGGCTTAGCAGACCCTCATTGAGGCTCATGTGGATGTGAAGACAACTGACAATTACATGCTCCGCATGTTTGCCATTGGCTTCACCAAGAAACGCCAAACAAAAACCACGAGCCAAAATCGTGTCAAAAAAAAACTTGGCGAAAGAAGAGCAAAATATTCGATTCGAATTCAAAGTTGGATCTACGATAGTCGTCTCGGTGTGGATCAAGCTTATCCTCACCGAACCACGAATGTGACGGCCAATAGCAGGGGCCCAAGTTTGATACAGATACCACTCGGCATACCGAGGTAAAGTTTTTCAAGCGTCATCAGGATTCGCACCGGGACTGGCAGGCTCCAAAAAGGTCTCAAGGTCGATCCCGTCCGTGATACGAGTGGCTATCTCCAGGAAGGTCTCCATGGAATATTCGAATCGAAGCTTCTTGGTGTTGGCGACCTGCAACGCCTTCAGCTTTTCTTCGCGAGCTTCCTTGCAGTGCACTCGGACCAGCGATAGCGCCACGTCCGCACCACAACGAGCGGCAGACTTCTTCCATGCCTGCACTCTGTTCGGGACGTCCTCCAGCCGAGTCATCAACCCTTCTATTTCCTGCCGGGAATCGTCTTCGGGCCACAGCTCCTTGTCGATCCGGCCGATGACTTCTCTCAGACGGCCGATGAAAGGTCCCACTCTGCCAAGGCGAATATGTGCTCGGAGCATGTCCCGATTGGCTTCGTCGCCGAGTGGAACGTTCGGAACAACCGACCGTTCAACGTCGGCTGCTTCAGCCTCAGCGTCCAGACAAAAATCTGCAAAGAAAAGATGAGCAGAAAGTAAGCGCAGAATGAATTACAAAGTCAAGAAGCACTCGGCAAAAAGCTTACCACCGAGCAGTGCAATCATCTTCCTTGCCCAGTCACTGACGTACTTCTCCTGCGAAATGCATCGACGGTTCATCACCTTCATCTGACCCATCAGTTCGGTTCTTTCCTTGCCCATTTTCTCAATTTCGGCCACCAATGCCTTGTTGGTCTCTCGGGACTCCTCCAAAGATTTCTCTCGGTCAGCAAGAGCCCCCTTCACACCAGCCAAGTCATTCACAAGCGCCTCCAATTCCGCAGCAAGTTGAATCTTTTCAGCCTTCAGAGCATTGTACACGGATCCCATTTTGCAAGTCTTCTGCCAAATCAGCGCAAAGGGAAGATCAGACACATTCAACAAGGAAAACAAACAAAACAATCAAAGTTCTTAAGACCCCTGCCGATGCAAGCACTCGACGGCGGTCTCGGGGACTACACCCAGTGGGTTCACTAAGAGTGACCCCACTGGCATGAAGCTCGAACAGGTCGGCCCTATTGAGCTCCATGACAAACAGACAAATCTACAAGAATGCTATTACCCGACCTGAGTAACACTACTCTCGGGGACTACATCCAGTGGATCCACTCCGAGTGCCCCCACTGGTAATATTCGGGCAGACCAGCTCTGATCTGCTCAGATAACGGGAAATACATATAAAGACAACTGCCGGTGCAAGCACTCGACAGAAGTCTCGGGGACTACACCCACTGGGTTCACTCTGAGTGAACCCACTGCAAAATAATCTTACTTTTATCCGAGTATATCACTTAAACCCCCAGTGGGTTACAAGAGGAAAGTAAACACTTACTAGTGCACTTACTCGGATATCGTCTCGGAGCTCCAAGCTTCTCTTGTACAAAGACGCGATGGAGTCGTACGCTCCCTTGGCATCACCCACCATCAACTCCACCTGCACCATGGCCTCCTTGGTGGCTCCCACTTGGTCTTCCGGGAGGTGTCGGGCGTCGTACTGGACGGTCGATGGACCTGGCACGACAGGAGACTCCTTGGGCATCCCAAGTCCCGCTCCAGTCGGTTCCGCCGCGAGGGGCACCGCCTCAGTCAACGACATCGGCTCGATCGGCGGCGCGTCCATGGTGGGAGCAGCAGCAGCAGATGGAACAACCTCAAGGACAGGCGCCAAAGTTGGCCCTGATCCCCTTTGGTCGTCCTCCTCGAGATGAATCACCTCCGAAGGAAGCCCGACTGAACAACATGAGGTTGCAGAAAAAGGGCAAGATTAAAGACAACACTCGCGAAACAATAATGCAAACTCTCGGAGTCGTCATAACGTACCTTGCTGGGATGTGGCAGCGTTATCCGTATCCATGGGATCATCGTCCTGACGCGGCAGAGAGGTGGCGGAGGTAGCAGCTCTGTCGAGTAAAATTCACTCGACCAATAAGCATGAGTTCAATCAAATACTGAAAGAAGATGGGAGAACAAGACACTTACGCTGAGGCAACTGGAACAGCGATCCTCATCCGAGGCAAAGCTTTCCGAGGCTTGGACCCACTCGGTTTGGCCACCTTGGACGGTTGGTCCGTGGGCTCGGCAGCAGCGTCCCTGGTTCTCTTCACGCTCCGAGCACTCGGAGCCACGGGAGGAGCTGGCGGAGCACTCGGAGCCATGGGAGAAGCAGGCGGAGCACTCGGAGCTGCTGGAGGAGCCGGCGGAGCCGCGGGTTCGTGGCGGCGCCTAGTTCGAGGCTCTGATGGTGGAGGTGGCGAGCTCTGCTCCCCAACCTCCCCCTCCTCCTCTTCAGACTCCTCCTCCGTCTTCCCACTGTCTGAGACATACTCGGCGCTATCCACGCTGCCCTCCTCTTCCTCAGCGGGATTCCCGTTCGAGACGGGAGAATGCCAGTTGGTCCACTCCTGCACAAAATACAGTCGACAACGTCAGACACCAAGCGGCAACACAAGAAAAGCGATAAATCTAAGAAGATTGAAAGCACTCGACAAGAGGTGCTCACCTCATTCGGAGGAGGATTATCGGCGCGGAAGGGCTTTACCCGATGGGCTCCTCTGGGGTTGTCGCATGCGTCTGTGATGCCGCGGACCCACGCTGTCACAACCTCCCGAGTCACGCATTCTGGATGGGTCCGAGTGGAATCCTCAGGCCCCGCGTAGTGCCACATGGTGTGGTGTCAGGCTTGCAGCGGCTGGATGCGCCGACCCAGAAAAGTCTCCAGCAAATCTGTGCTGGCGACTCCCTTGCGGACGACAGCTATCAGCGCGTCGACCAGAGGTTGGATCTGGATATTCTCCAACTTTGAGAGCGTGAGCTGCCTGGGAGGGGCCGGACGGTCTAGGCTAAAGGGAGGCAACCCAGTCGCAGCATTAGGACAAGCTATGTCCTGGCAGTAGAACCAGGTCGACTGCCAGTTCCTAACTGACTCGGACAACTGGAGAGGAGGGTAGCTACTCTTCATTTTCTTTTGGAAGTCTAAGCCCCCGCAGAGCTGGAGGAGATGGGTTTTATCGTCCGACTGTCTAAGCTTTTTGATAGTCTGAGACCTAGTGGAGAAGATGTACTTAAAGAGCCCCCAATGGGGGGGGGCATCCAATAAAGCACTCGCACAGAGTGACGAATGCGGCAAGATGGGCTATTGCGTTGGGAGGAAAATGATGGAGCTGTGCCCCGAAGTGATTCATAATACCTCTAAAGAAGGGGTGGGGAGGCAAGGAGAAGCCCCTGTACACGTGGCTGAGAAGCAAGACGCGCTCTCCCTCCTGCGGCGCCAGCTCCGTCTCGCCCTCCGTCGGCAGCCTCCACGACTTGTTGGCAATCATGCCTTGCTCCACCAGCTCCAGCATGTCGTCCGCCATCACCGAGGAGGGGAGGAAATCCCCCTGGATCCAACCCGCCGGCAGTGCCCGCTGTCGCCGCTGAGCAGCGGCCGTCGCCTTCTTCTTCTTCTTCTTCTTCTTCTTCTTCTTCTTCTTCTTCTGCGACTCGAGCTTGCTCGTCTGCCCCTTCGTCATGGTGAAGGCAGCAGATCCGCGGAGGAGGAGAGGAAGGAGGAGGCTTGGAACGCACAGGGAGCTACGGGAGAAGCGAGGCGAGTGCGAGTAACAAGGGCAGCGCAACAAGAAACCCCCGCCGGAGAGGCTTAAATAAGGTTCCGACTTGGTCACTAACAGGTGGCCCCGAAATCTTATCCACCGACCAGCTGCTGTGATGTTAGTGGAGAAGATAACGCCGCGATAATCGAGGCGGCAGAAACTACTCGATGGCGATGTCGACATCCCCGCTGAGCGCGCGGCAACCGAAATTTGAGGATCTTAGAAAATCCGCCTCTCTCAGTTTGACCGGTCACATCGAAAGATTCCGCGAAGCACTCGGTCCCTGACGGTTCATTTCACTGGTATATTCACTCGGATCACTGGTCGAAAGGATAAAATGGATCGAGGCAAACAACGCCAAAGTCACATCCATACCAGCCGGATCCATACTCCAGGCATCACTTCATCGTTCCAACCCCGATCCATTCGGGGACTAATGATGGGGTTATAGTCCCAGGGTAGGGTCATAGGCCTGCCCTATAGGTCCTACCCAAGGACTACCCTTCATAGAGGGCAAGGCCCTTAGACATTTCCGACTGAACTAAGGGCCCCCCATCATCCAGTCGGTGACGAGCATTCGGAGCATATTTATCGTACCGATTGAATTCCACTCTCTACATCGTAACCTCCCAGGAGGGCAACAGTCATACGTTTTCATACACCATTATTAGCATTTAAGGCATACGTTACCTGTAACGTAGGCATTTATTCGCCACTACTCAACCCCTGTCCACCGGGCCGTTGTGGAAGGCAGCGCACTCTATATAAGCCGCTCTTCCCCACTGGTGCAGGGGTTGGCATTTACTGTAATCTTACATTCCACTCGACACTAAGCTCCCAAGAGCACTGAGACGTAGGGCTTTTACCTCCACCGTAGAGGGGCCTGAACTCATATAACCTCGCCGTAGCTAAGGCTCTGCCCATCCTTTCGTACCCTACACATCTAATGTCAGACTTATACCCACGACAATGGTTTCATGCTATTATCTTGTCAAACTTTGGATGTTTTGTATGCCTTTTATATCTTTTTTGGGACTAACTTATTAACTCAGTGCCAAGTGCCAGTTCCTGTCTTTCCATGTTTTTGATCCTTTTTAGAGGAAGATTTGAAACAAAGTCCAAACAAAATAAAATCCTCGGAAAGATATTTTCGGAAACAAAAGAAGATCGGGAGAGGTGAGAAACCAAGGCAGGGGGTCCCCAGGGACCCCACAAGCCCCCTAGCCTCGGCTAGGGGGGAGTCCGGGCCTCCCAGGCTTGTGGCCCCCCTGGACCTCCTCTACCCTAGGTTTTGCGCCTATATATTCCCTAAAATACTAGAAAAAATCAGGAGATCATCGAAAATACTTTTCCGCCACCGCAAGCTTCTGTCTCCGCAAGATCCCGTCTGGGGCACGTTCTGGTGCCCTGCTGGAGGGGGGATTCGGATACGGAGGGCTTCTTCATCAACACCATGACCTCTCCGACGATGCGTGAATAGTTCACCATAGACCTACGGGTCCATAGCTAGTAGCTAGATGGCTTCTTCTCTCTCTTGGATCTTCAATACAAAGTTCGACATGATCTTCATGGAGATCTTTCCGATGTAATCTTCTTTTGCGGTGTGTTTGTCGAGATCCGATGAATTGTGGATTTATGATCATATTATCTATGAATCTTATTTGAGTTTCTTCTGATCTCTCTTATGCATGATTTCATATCCTTGTAATTCTCTTCGAGTTGTGGGTTTTGTTTGGCCAACTAGATCTATGATTCTTGCAATGGGAGAAGTGCTTGGTTTTGGGTTCATACTATGCGGTGACCTCACCCAGTGACAGAAGGGGTAGCGAGGTAGGTATCGTGTTGTTGGCATCAAGGATAAAAAGATGGGGTTTTCATCATTGGTTTGAGATTATCCCTCTACATCATGTCATCTTGCTTAAGGCGTTACTCTGTTCGTCATGAACTCAATACACTAGATGCATGCTGGATAGCGGTCGATGTGTGGAGTAATAGTAGTAAATGCAGAAAGTATCGGTCTACTTGTCTCTGACGTGATGCCTATATGTATGATCATTTCCTTACATATCGTCATGACTTTGCGCGGTTCTATAAATTGCTCAACGGTAATTTGTTCACCCACCGTAATACTTGCTATTTTGAGAGAAGCCTCTAGTGAACACTATGGCCCCCCCGGTCTACTCCACACCATATTTTCAGCCTTACACTTTTACTTCGTTGCACTTTCCGCCTTCATATCTCACTTTGCAATCAATCTTGAAGGGATTGACAACCCCTTTATAGCGTTGGGTGCAAGATCTTTTGTGTTTGAACAGGTACTCTGGACTTGTCGTGATCTTCCTACTGGATTGATACCTTGGTTCTCAACTAAGGGAAATACTTACTGCTCATGTGCTGCATCGCCCTTTCCTCTTCAAGGGAAAAAACAACGCAAGCTCAAGGGGTGAAAGAAAGGTTTCTGTCGCCGTAGCAGAAGAATTTATGGCACCGTTGCCGGGGAGGTTCAAGTCAAGAACTCATCCAAGTAAGTGTCGCAAACTCATCTCTTGCATTTACTTTTTTGCCTCTCGTTTTCCTCTCCCCACTTCTGAAAAACAAAAATTTACAAAAAAATCTTTGCCTTTTTCGTTCGTCCTTTTCTCTCGCCTGCTCTTTGCCCGCTTGTCCGCCTACCAAAACCCGCATGGCCCAACCAAGGGATTTTTATGCTCACAATGCAAGGTTGGAAGAAATTGAAACTAGTGTTAAAGGCTTCATGTCTACAAAGTTTGAATACAACAGTTACTTTCGTAGAGAACTGAAGGAGCAAAATTCTTTTCTGGCTTTTATGAGTAGAAAAGTTGATGATATGGCCAAAGAATTCCTTGTGCTAAATTCTCAATTTGCTCATCTTAAAAAGTGGTAGGCCAGATTTCTGATAAGCAGGCTACCTTAGTCAATAAAATGGCTCCTAAACCTGAAACTCGTGATGAGAATCACGAGGATCTTAAAGTGCTTGGTGTGACTCCCATTGAATCTTTGTTTTCTTGTGTCAAACCCAATGATGATGGGGCTGGATATGAATCCACTTTGGTTGAAAAGCGCCCCAATGATTCGGAGTCCATCTATCTTGATGCTAAAAGCATTAAAAGTGGAGTAGAAGATATTAAAACTTTGAGTAGTAATGAAACTACTACTTTGGATTTCAAGGAATTCAATTATGATAGTTTCTCCTTGATTGAATGCATTTCCTTGATGCAATCCATGCTAAACTCTCCACACGCTTATAGCGAAAACAAGGCCTTTACCGATCATATCGTTGAAGCTATGATAAAATCTCTTGAAGAGAAACTTGAAGTGGAAGTCTCTATCCCTAGAAAGATTCATGACGAGTGGGAACCTACTATCAAAATCAAAATAAAAAACTATGAATGCAATGCTTTGTGTGATTTGGGTGCTAGTGTTTCCACGATTCCAAAGTTTTTATGTGATGTTCTGGGTTTTAATGAGCTTGAAGAGTGTTCTCTTAATTTGCATCTTGCGGCTTCTACTGTCAAGAAACCCATGGGAAGGATCAATGATGTTCTTATTATTGCAAATAGGAACTAAGTACCCGTGGATTTCATTGTGCTTGACATAGATTGCAATCCTACTTGCGCTATTATTCTTGGTAGACCTTTCCTAAGGACTATTGGTGCTATCATCGATATGACGGAAGGGAATATTTGATTTCAGTTTCCTTTAAAGAAGGGCATGGAGCAATTTCCTAGAAAGAAAATAAGATTGCCTTATGAATCCTTGATGAGGACCACTTATGGTTTGAGCACCAAAGACGACGATACGTGATTCTACCGCTTTTATGCCTAGCTAAGGGCGTTAAACAATAGCGCTTGTTGGGAGGCAACCCAATGAATTTATCTTTTTCTTTCTGTTTTGTTGCGTCCGCACCATCATAATTCTATTGTGATTGTGTTTTTTGTGTTTATTTTTGTGTTTGAGCCAAGAAAAACCTTTATGACTAGTCTTTGTGAGGGTTGTTTAATCCTGCTAGAAAATAACAGAAACTTTTCGCTCACGATATGATTTTTCATTTTTATTCAGAAAGAGCTTTTGAGTTGAATAGTTTTGCTGCTGGTTGATATGACTTTTGCCCAGGCAGTCGTAATTGTTCAGAATTTTTGAGGTACCAGAAGTATACGAAGTATACAGATTGCTACAAACTGGTCTGTTTTTGACAGATTCTGTTTTTGTTGAGTTGGTTGCTTGTTTTGATGAAACTATGGATAGTATCGAGGGGTACTAGCCATGGAAAAGTGAGAATACAGTATCCCAACACCAATATAAGTAGAAATCAAGATTGCTACAGTACCTAAAGTGGTGGTAGTTTGTTTTCTTGTGGTAATGTTATCACGAGTTTCTGTTTAAGTTTTGTGTTGTGAAGTTTTCAAGTTTTGGGTGATGTTCTAATGGACAAAGAGATAAGGAGAGAAAAGAGCTCAAGGTTGGGGATGCCCAAGGCATCCCCAGCCAAATTCAAGGACACCAAAAAGCCTAAGCTTGGGGATGCCCCGGGAAGGCATTCCCTCTTTTGTCTTCAATCCATCGGTAACATTACTTGGAGCTACATTTTTATTCACCACATGATATGTGTTTTGCTTGGAGCGTCTTGTATCTTAGGAGTCTTTTCTTTTTGTTGTGTCACAATCATCCTTGCTGCACAACTTTTGAGAGATACATGCACTCATCGTGATTTTGCTAGAATGCTCATCGTGCTTCACTTGTATCTTTTGAGCTAGATAATTTTGCTCTATGCGCTTCACTTAGATCTTTTAGAGCACGACGGGGCGTGACTTGGTAGTTGGCTTATGCTATGAAAGTAGTCCCAAAGGTGATAGGTACCCAAAGAGGATACAAAAACCTCCATCTTCATGTGCATTGAGTAGAAAAAGAATTCTTGATTCCTCTCAATCAGTTTTGAGACGTGGATTTGGTAATATTAGGAGTTATGTTAGTAGGGTATTGTGAATCTAGAAATACTTGTGTTGAAGCTAGTGATTCCCGTAGCATGCACGTATGGTGAACTGCTATGTTAGGAAGTTGGAGCATAATTGATCTATTGATTGTCATCCTTTGTGTTCAGGTCGGGATCGCACGATGGTTAACACCTACCAACACTTCCCCTAGGAGTATGCGTTTAGCACTTTGTTTCAATTACTAATAAAAACTTTCGCAACAAGTATGTGAGTTCTTCATGACTAATGTGAGTCCATGGTACAGATGCACTTTCACCTTCCACCATTGCTAGCCTCTCTAGTGCGGCGCAATTCTCGCCGGTACACAAACCCACCATATGCCTTCCTCAAAACAACCACCATACCTACCTACTATGGCATTTTCATAGCCATTCGAGATAAATTGACATGTAACTCCCACCATTCCGTCTCATGACTTGTGTCGTCACTCTCATATTGCCATTGCATGATCATAAGATAGCTAGCGATATGTTTCAACGTCATACGCCAAGCTAGATCGTTGCACATCTCGGTACACTGCCGGAGGCATTTCTTATAGAGTCATCATCATTTTGAGTTTTGAGCTGTGAGTGAATAAAAGTGTGATGATCATCATTATTAGAGCATTGTCCCGTGTGAGGAAATAAAAAAGAGAGGTCAAAGAGCCCAAATAAAAAAAAGAGGCCAAGAGCCCAAATAAAAAAGAGAGAGAAAGAGAGAAGGGACAATGCTATTATCTTTTTCCACACTTGTGCTTCATAATAGCACCATGTTCTTCATGATTGAGAGCTTCTTGCTTTGTCACTACCATATGCTAGTGGGAATCTTCATTATATAATTTGGCTTGTATATTCCAATGATGGGCTTCCTCAAATTGCCCTAGGTCTTCGTGAGCAAGCAAGTTGGATGCACACCCACTAGTTATCCTTTTGAGCTTTCACATACTTATAGCTCTAGTGCATCCCTTGTATGGCAATCCCTACTTATTCACATTGATAGCTATTAATGGGCATCTCCATAGCCCTTTGATACGCCGAGTTAATGTGACCATCTCCTCCTTTTTGTTTCACAACCACCACCACACTCTATTCCACCTATAGTGTTATATCCATGGCTCACGCTCATGTATTGCGTGATAGTTGTAAAAAGTTTGAGAAAGTAAGAGTGCGAAAACAATTACTTGGCCAATACCGTGGTTGTGCATGATTTAAATTAGTTGTGTGAGGATGATGGAGCATGGCCAGACTATATGATTTTGTAGGGATAACTTTCTTTGGCCTTGTTATTTTGAAAGTTCATGATTACCTTTCTAGTTTGCTTGAAGTATTATTGTTTTCATGTCAATAGGAAACTATAGTTTTGAATCCTACGGATCTGAACATTCATGTCACATGAAAGAAGTTGCAAAGGACAACTATGCTAGGTAGCATTCCACATCAAAAATTCAGTCTTTATCACTTCCCTACTCAAGGACGAGCAGGAGTTAAGCTTGGGGATGCTTGATACGTCTCGAACGTATCTATAATTTTTGATGGTTTCATGCTATTATCTTGTCAAACTTTGGATGTTTTGTATGCCTTTTATATATTTTTTGGGACTAACTTATTAATTCAGTGCCAAGTGCCAGTTCTTGTTTTTTCCGTGTTTTTGACCCTTTTCAGAGGAAGATTTGAAACGGAGTCCAAACGGAATAAAATCCCCGAAAAGATTTTATCCGACACAAAAGAAGATCAGGAGACGTGAGAACCAAGGCAGGGGGTCCCCAGGGACCCCACAAGCCCCCTAGCCCCGGCCAGGGGGGGAGGTCGGGCCTCCCAGGCTTGTGGGCCCCCTGGACCTCCTCTGCCCTAGGTTTTGCACCTATATATTCCCTAAAATCCCAGAAAAAATTAGGAGATCATCGAAAATACTTTTCCGCAGCCGCAAGCTTCTGTCTCCGCAAGATCCTATCTGGGGCACGTTCTGGTGCCCTGCCGGAGGGGGGATTCGGATACGGAGGGCTTCTTCATCAACACCATGACCTCTTCGATGATGCGTGAGTAGTTCACCATAGACCTACGGGTCCATAGCTAGTAGCTAGATGGCTTCTTATCTCTCTTGGATCTTCAATACAAAGTTCTCCATGATCTTCATGGATATCTATCCGATGTAATCTTATTTTGCGGTGTGTTTGTCGAGATCCGATGAATTGTGGATTTATGATCAGATTATCTATGAATCTTATTTGAGTTTCTTCTGATCTGTCTTATGCATGATTTCATATCCTTGTAATTCTCTTCGAGTTGTGGGTTTTGTTTGGCCAACTAGATCTATGATTCTTGCAATGGCAAAAGTGCTTGGTTTTGGGTTCATACCGTGCGGTGACCTCACCCAGTGACAGAAGGGGTAGCGAGGTACGTATCATGTTGTTGCCATCAAGGGTAAAAAGATGGGGCTTTCATCATTGGTTTGAGATTATCCCTCTACATCATGTCATCTTGCTTAAGGCGTTACTCTGTTCATCATGAACTCAATACACTAGATGCATGCTGGATAGCGGTCGATGTGTGGAGTAATAGTAGTAGATGTAGAAAGTATTGGTCTACTTGTCTCGGACGTGATGCCTATATGTATGATCATTGCCTTATATATCGTCATGACTTTGCGCGGTTCTATCAATTGCTCGACAGTATTTTGTTCACCCACCGTAATACTTGCTATTTTGAGAAAAGCCTCTAGTGAACACTATGGCCCCGGGGTCTACTCCACACCATATTTTCAGCCTTACACTTTTACTTCGTTGCACTTTCCGCCTTCAGATCTCACTTTGCAATCAATCTTGAAGGGATTGACAACCCCTTTATAGCGTTGGGTGCAAGCTCTTTTGTGTTTGCGCGGGTACTCTGGACTTGACGCGATCCTCCTACTGGATTGATACCTTGGTTCTCAACTGAGGGAAATACTTACTGCTCGTGTGCTGCATCGCCCTTTCCTCTTCAAGGGAAAAACCAATACAAGCTCAAGGGGTGACATAAAGGTTTCTGTCGCTGTAGCAGCGCCATAAGAGGAAAAACCAAAAGAAAAAAAAAGAGAGAGGTAGGTGGGAAGGAAGAGAAGGACTCCTCCTTCCCAAACCGAATTGGAGTGGGAGTCCTCCTCCTCCCTTCGGCCAGCACCCTTGGGGCTCTCTTGAGCCCAAAGGCTAGCCCCTCCCCTCCTCCTATATATACTGGTGGTTTTAGGGTTTTTGAGACACAACTTTGTCACGTGCAAGTCAAACCTATACCTCGTAGTTCTACCTCTAGATTGGATTTCTACGGAGCTCGGGCGGAGCCCTGCAGGAATAGATCATCACGATCACCGGCGCGTCCTCACGCTGTCGGAGAACTCATCTAATTCCCTGTCTCTCTTGCTGGATCAAGAAGGCGGAGATCGTCATTGAGCTGTATGTGTGCTGAACGCGGAGGTGCCGTCCGTTTGGTGCTAGATAGGGACGGATCATGGGACGGATCATGGGATGACGGTGATTTGAATCACAAAGCTGTACCGCTACATCAACCGCATTTGTTAACGCTTCCCGCTTAGTAATCTACAAGGGAATGTGGATCCGACCTCCCTCTTGTAGATGAACATCACCATGATAGGTCTTCGTGTGCGTAGGCAATTTTTTGTTTCCCATGCAACATTCACCAACAGGTTAGCGGTTGTTAATTCGGCCGACCCATTTCTAGCACTACGGGGGGCTCCGTTTGTGTGTTTCGTCGACAGTTCGACGCAACGAGCGGCAAATAGAAAATTCCACGTTCGAGGTATGTAGAAATCAATTTGTTCGGTACGTCGTCCACAGCCCCGCACACGCCTTGGGCCTTCACTTATGCGTTGCGGACCATGTTTTTGAATATCAGACGTGGGCATTCTCTTTTGGGCTACGAGATACGTGAGTGGACTTCCTAGAGCCCTTAAACAAAAAATAATCGTTCTGGGTATCAGAATAATGACAGCGACTTCTATTTGGTGCCTAGGTCGTGCCCTAGTGAGGAGCGCGTCCCCCTCCACATCTCTCCTTCCGTTTTCGGGCTAGCCCACTTCGGTTGCGGCCAGATGTATTTGTTTCTTCCTTCTAATTATCGTTCTTCCTTATTTTATCCTTCTCTTTGCCGATCCATTTGTGTAGCTCCTTCTTCGTGATTGTTCTTTCATCTCCTTAGCACGCAGATCGAGCCGACTTCCTAGATCGTTTGCCGGCGGAGGTCCTCCCTCTGCCCCGGAGTTCATCACCAAGGCACGTCGTTCACTCCCATCGTCGAGTAGTAATTTTGTTTTGGTTGTGGTTGTTGGACATATTCCTAGAGGCAATAATAAAGTGGTTATTATTATATTTCCTAGTTCATGATAATTGTCTATTATTCATGCTATAATTGTATTAATCGGAAATAGTAATACATGTGTGAATATACAGATCACAATGTGTCCCTAGTGAGCCTCTAGTTGGGTAGCTCGTTGATCAATAGATGATCTTGGTTTCCTGATCATGGACATTGGATGTCATTGATAACAAGATCACATCATTGGGGAATGATGTGATGGACAAGACCCAATCCTAAGCATAGCACTAGATCGTGTTGTTCGTCTGCTAAAGCTTTTCTAATGTCAAGTATCATTTCCTCAGACCATGAGATTGTGCAACTCTCGGATACAGTAGGAGTGCTTTGCATGTACCAAATGTCACAACGTAACTGGGTGATTATAAAGGTGCACTACGGGTATCTCTGAAAGTGTCTGTTGGGTTGTACGAGTCGAGACTGGTATTTGTCACTCCGTGTGAAAGAGAGGTATCTTTGGGACCACCCGGTAATTCATCATCAGCTTAAGCTCAGTGTGATTAAGGAGTTAGGCACGGGATGATGTATTACAGAACGAGTAAAGAGACTTCCCGGTAACAAGGTTGAACAAGGTATAGGGATACCGACGATCGAATCTCGGGCAAGTATCATACCGGTAAACAAAGGGAATTGCATACGGGATTGATTGAATCCTTGGCATCATGGTTCATCCGATGAGATCACCATGGAAAATGTGTGAACAAACATGGATATCCAGACCCTGCTATTGATTATTGACCGGAGAGGTGTCTCGGTCATGTCTACATGTCTCCCGAACCCGTAGGGTCTACACACTTAAGGTTCGATGACGCTAGGGTTGTAGGGAAATAGTGTACGTGGTTATCGAAGGTTGTTCGGAGTCCCGGATGAGATCCCGAATGTCACGAGGAGCTCCAGAATGGTCCGGAGGTAAAGTTTGATATATAGGAAGTCCTGTTTCGGTCATCGGAAAAGTTTTGGCCTCATCGATAGTGTATCGGAAGTGCTGGAGGGTGTCAGATGACCCCCGGGAGGGGTGTGACGACCAAAGGAGTTCATGGGCTTTTAGAGGAGGTGGACCAGCCCTTTTTGGGCTGGCCAAGGCCTTACCTAAAGGCCCATGCATCTAGGGATAAAGGAGATAAGGCAAAAGGGGTTTAAAAGGAAGGGATCCACCTCCCTTGTGGGAGGTGGACTCCTCCCCTAGCTCGGCCGAACCTCTCCTCCTTGGAGGAGGGGCCAAGGCAGCCCTCCCTCTCCCTCCTCCTATATATACTTGAGGTTTTGTCCCTTTTGAGACACACAATTTATCTCTCCCAAGTCGCAACCCTACCTCTCTCGTCTTCATCCTCTACAGCGCTTGGCGAAGCCCTACCAGAGAACCACATAGCTCCACCGCCACCACGCCGTTGTGCTAACGGAGCTCTCCCTCAACTTCTCCTCTCTCCTTGCTGGATTAAGAAGGATTCACAGGGCTGTACATCTGTTGAACACAGAGGTGTCGTGGTTCGGCACATAGATCGGAATCCACCGTGATCTGAATCACCGCGAGTACGACTCCATCAACCGCATTCATAGTAATGCTTCCGCTTAGTGATCTTCAAAGGTATGAAGATGCTCTACAACCTCACTCGTTGCTGGTTTCTCCATAAATAGATCCTTGCATGGCATAGGATTTTTTTGAAATTACTATGATCCGCAACAGTGGCATCCGAGCCAAGGTTTTATGCGTAGATTCTATGCACAAGTAGAACACAGTAGTTGTGGGCGTTGATTTGTCAATTTGCTTGTCGTTACTATTTTTATCTTGATTCGGCGGCATCGTGGGATGAAGTGGCCTGGACCGACTTTACACATACTCTTACGTGAGACTGGTTCCACCGACTGACATGCACTAGTTGCATAAGGTGGCTAGCGGGTGTCTGTCTCTCGCACTTTAGTCGGATCGGATTCGATGAAGAGGGTCCTTATGAAGGGTAAATAGCATTGGCATATCAACGTTGTGGCTATCACGTAGGTAAGAAATGTTCTTGCTAGAAACTCTAACCAGCCACGTAAAACTTGCAACAACAATTAGAGGACGTCTAACTTGTTTTTGCAGGGTATGCTATGTGATGTGATATGGCCAAAAGGATGTGATGTTACATATGTGATGTATGTGATTGATCATATTCTTGTAATAGGATTCACGACTTGCATGTCGATGAGTATGACAACCGGCAGGAGCCATAGGAGTTGGCTTAATTTATCGTATGAGATGCAACGCCATGTTGATTACTTTACTTCATCGCTAACGGTTAGCTATAATAGTAGAAGTAATAGTTGGCGTGACGACTTCGTGACAATACAATAATGGAGATCATGATGATGGAGATCACGGTTTTGTGCCGGTGACGGTGATGATCATGGTGCCTGAAAGATGGTGATCGAAGGAGCAAGATGATATTGGCCATATCATGTCACTATATGATTGCATGTGATGTTTATAATGTTTTACATATTATTGCTTAGAACGACGGTAGCAAAGATAAGATGATCCCTAACTAAAATTTCGAGATATGTATTCCCCTAAGTGTGAAGCATTGCGAAGGTTCGTTGTTTCGAAGCACCACGTGTTGATCGAGTGTGATAGATTCTAACATTCACATACAACGGGTGTAAGCCAGTTTATACACGCAGAACACTTAAGTTGACTCGACAAGCCTAGCATGTACAGACATGGCCTCGAATACGGGAGACCGAAAGGTCGAACATGAGTCGTATGGTTCATACGATTAGCATAGAGATGCTCACCATTGATGACTAGTCCGTCTCACATGATGATCAAACACACACTAGTTGGCGTGGATCATGTGTCACTTGGATGACTAGAGGGATGTCGATCTAAGTGGGAGTTCATTAGTAATTTGATTAGATGAACTTAATTATCATTAACTTAGTCTAAAAGTGTCTTTACAAATATTGTAGATCCAATGGCCAACGCAAATGTCTCGTTCAACTTCAACGCATTCCTAGAGAAAACCAAGCTGAAAGATGATGGGAGCAACTATGCGGACTGGGCTCGTAACTTAAAGCTCATCCTCATGGCTACCAAGAAGACATATGTCCTTGATGCACCGCTAGGTAATCCTCTCGTTTCCGCGGCAGACCGGGACGATAGGAATGCCTGGTAGTCACGGAGTGATGACTACTCTCTTGTTCAGTGCGGCATGATTTATAGTTTAGAACCGGGGCTCCAAAGGCGTTTTGAGCAACACAGAGCGTATGAGATGTTCTAGGAGCTGAAACTTGTTTTTCAAGCTCATGCCCGGGTCGAGAGATATGAAGTCTCCGACAAGTTCTTTAGATGTAAGATGGAGGAGAATAATTCTGTCAGTGAGCACATACTCAGAATGTCTGGGTTGCACAATCGCTTGACTCAGCTGGGAGTTGAACTTCCGGATGATGCGGTCATTGACAGAATCCTCCAGTCCTTCCACCTAGCTAGAAAGGCTTTGTGCTGAATTACAACATGCAAGGGATGGAAAAGACTATTCCCGAGTTGTATTCAATGCTGAAATCTGCGGAGGTAGAAATCAAGAAAGAGCATCAAGTGTTGATGGTCAATAAGACCACCAGTTTCAAGAAGGGCAAGGGTAAGAAAAGCTTCAAGAAAGGCGACAAAGCAGTTGTCGCGCCTGGTAAGCCAGTTGCTGGGAAGAAGTCAAAGAAAGGACCCAAGCCTGAGACTGAGTGCTGTTACTGCAAGGGAACCGGTCACTAGAAGCGGAATTGCCCCCAAGTACTTAGCGGACAAGAAGGCTGGCAACATCAAATGTTTATGTGATATACTTGTTGTTGATGTGTACCTTACCAGCGCTCATAGTAGCTCCTGGGTATTTGATACCGGTGTTGTTGCTCACATTTGCAACTCTAAGAAGGAACTGCGGAACAAGCGTAGGCTCGCTAAGGACAAGGTGACGATGTGCATCGGGAATGGTTCCAAGGTGATGTGATTGCCGTCGGCACCCTACCTCCACATCTACCTTCGGGATTAGTTATAAACCTTAATAATTGTTATTTAGTACCAGCTTTAAGCATGAACATTGTATCGGGATCTCGCTTGATGCAAGATGGCTACTCATTTAAATGTGAGAATAATGGTTGTTCTTTTTATATGAGCGTTATGTTTTATGGTCATGCCCCGCTCGTAAACGGTTTATTCTTGATGAATCTCGATCGTGATGATACACATATTCATAGTGTGACTGCTAAAAGATGCAAGGTTGATAATGATAGTCCCACATACTTGTGGCACAGCCGCCTTGGTCATACCGGCATAAAGCGCATGAAGAAACTCCATACTGATGGACTTTTTGAGTCTCTTGATTTTGAATCATTTGACACATGCGAGCTGTGGTTCATGGGCAGGATGACCAAGACACCATTCTTCGGAATAAGCTTATTGGAAATAATGCATACCGATGTATGCGGTCCAATGAGCGTTGAAGCTCGCGGAGGCTATCGTTATGTTCTCACCCTCACTGATGATTTGAGTAGATATGGGTATGTCTACTTAATTAAAGCACAAGTCTGAAACCTTTGAAAAGTTCAACGAATTTCGGAATGAGGTGGATAATTAACGTGACACGAAAATAAAGTTTCTACGATCTGATCGTGGAGGATAATATTTGAGTCACGAGTTTGGCACACACCTAAGGAAATGTGGAATTGTTTCACAACTCACGCCGCCTGGCACACCGCAGTGTTACGGTGTGTCTGAACGTCGTAATCGCACTTTATTGGATATGGTGTGTTCTATGATGTCTCTTACTAATTTACCGCTATCATTTTGGGGCTATGCATTGGAAACTACCACATTCACTTTAAATAGGGCACAGTCTAAATCCGTTGAGACGACACCATATGAATTATGGTTTGGCAAGAAACCTAAGCTGTCGTTTCTGAAAGTTTGGGGTTGCGATGCTTATGTGAAGAAACTTCAACCACAGAAGCTCGAACCCAAAGTGAAAAATGCGTCTTCATAGGATACCCTAAGGAAACTATTGGGTACACCTTCTATCCTAGATCTGAAGGCAAGATCTTTGTTGCTAGAAACGGATCCTTTCTAGAGAAAGAGTTTCTCTCGAAAGAAGTAAGTAGGAGGAAAATAGAACTTGATGAGGTAATTGTACCTCCTCTCGAAATGGAGAGTAGCACAGCGCAAGAAAATGTTTCTAAGGCGCCTGCACCGGCTAGAGATGAAGTTATTGATGATGATCATGACACTTCGGATCAAGTTGCTATTGAACCTCGAAGGTCGACAAGGGTACGTTCCACACCAGAGTGGTACGACAACCCTGTAATGGAAATCATGTTGTTGGACAACAGTGAACCTTCGAACTATGAAGAAGCGATGGGGGGCCCGGATTCCAATAAATGGCTTGAGGCCATGAAATCCGAGATAGGATCCATGTATGAGAACAAAGTATGGACTTTGGTGGACTTGCCTGATAATCGGCGAGCCATAGAAAATAAATGGATCTTCAAGAAGAAGACTGACACGGATGGTAATGTGACCATCTATAAGGCTCGACTTGTCGCTAAAGGTTATCGACAAGTTCAAGGGATTGACTACGACGAGACCTTCTCACCAATAGCGATGTTGAAGTCCATCTGAATCATGTTAGCAATTGGCGCATTCTATGATTATGTAATTTGGCAAATGGACATCAAAACAGCATTCTGAACGGCTTTCTTAAAGAAGAATTGTATATGATACAACCAGAAGGTTTTGTCGATCCTAGCAATGCTAACAAGGTATGCAAGCTCTAGCGCTCCATCTATGGGCTGGTGCAAGCATCTCGGAGTTGGAACATTTGCTTTGATGAGGTGATCAAATCATTTGGGTTTATACACACTTATGGAGAAGCCTGTATTTACAAGAAAGTGAGTGGGAGCTGTGTAGCATTTCTCATATTATATGTGGATGACATATTGCTGATGGGAAATGATATAGAACTATTGGAAAGCATAAATGTCTATTTAAATAAAAGTTTTTCAATGAAGGGCCTTGGAGTAGGTGGTTACATATTAGGCATCAAGATCTATAGAGATAGATCGAGATGCCTCATAGGTCTTTCACAAAGCACATACCGTGACAAGATATTGAAGAAGTTCAATATGAATATGGCTAAGAAGGGGTTCTTTCCTGTATTACAAGGTGTGAGGTTGAGTGCGACTCAACGACCGACCATGGCAGAAGATATAGAGAAGATGAGTACCATCCCCTATGCTTCAGTCATAGGCTCTATTATGTATGCCATGCTGTGTAACAGACCTGATGTGAACCTTGCCATAAGTTTGGTAGGGAGGTACCAGAGTGATCCTGGAGTGGATCACTGGACAACGGTCAAGAATATCCTAAAGTACCTGAAAAGGACTAAAGATATGTTTCTCGTATATGGAGGTGCCGAAGAGCTCATCGTGAAGGGTTACGTCTATGCTAGCTTTGACACAGATTCGGATGACTCCAAGTCACAAACCGGATACGTGTATATTTTGAATAATGGGGCTGTTAGCTGGTGAAGTTGCAAGCAAAGCGTCGTGGCGACATCTACATGTGAAGCGGAGTACATAGCTGCTTCGGAAGCAACACAGGAAGGAGTCTAGATGAAGGAGTTCATCACCGACCTAGGAGTTATTCCAAGTGCCCCTATGACTTTATTCTGTGACAACACTCAAGCTATTGCCATTGCAAAGGAGCCTAGGTTTCACAAGAAGACCAAGCACATCAACACCGCTTCAACTCCATATGTGGATACATCCAGGATGGAGATATAGATATTTGTAAAGTACATACGGATCTGGATGTCGCAGACCCGTTGACTAAACATCTTCCACGGGCAAAACATGATCATCACCAAACTCTATGGGTGTTCGATTCATCACAATGCAACTAGATTATTGACTCTAGTTCAAGTGGGAGACTGTTGGAAATATGCCCTAGAGGCAATAATAACGTGGTTATTATTATATTTACTAGTTCATGATAATTGTCTATTGTTCATGCTATAATTGTATTAACCAAAAACAGTAATACATGTCTGAATACATAGACTGGGATTTGTCCGACAGTGTCTGTTGGCTTGGTATGAATCGAGACTGGGATTTGTCGCTCCATGTGACGGAGAGGTATCTCTGAGCCCACTCGGTAATGCATCATCATAACGAGCTCAATGTGACTAAGGAGTTAGTCACGGGATCGTGTGTTACGGAATGAGTAAAGAGACTTGCCGGTAATGATATTGAACAAGGCATGGGGATACCGACGATCGAATCTCGGGCAAGTTATAGAGAAAGGCAATTGCATACGGGATTGATTGAATCCCCGATACCGTGGTTCATCCGATGAGATCATCGTGGAACATGTGGGAGCCAACATGGATATCCAGATCCCGTTGTTGGTTATTGACCGGAGAGGTGTCTCGGTCATGTGTGCATGGTTCCTGAACCCGTAGGGTCTACACACTTAAGGTTCGATGATGCTAGAGTTGTAATGAGAATAGTATGTGGTTACCGAAAGTTGTTCAGAGTCCCGGATGAGGTCCCGGACGTCACGAGGTGCTCCGTAATGGTTCGGAGGTAAATATTCATATATAGGAAGTGGAGATTTGATCACCAGAAATGTTTCGAGGATCATCGGTATTGTACCGGGTCCACTGGAAGATTTCTGGGGGTCCACCGGGATGGGCCACCAACCCCGAAGGGCCACGTGGGCCAAAAGTGGAAGGGAACCAACCCCTAGATGGGCTGGTGCGCCACCCACCAAGGCCCAAGGCGCCTAGGGCTGGCAACCCTAGGGCGTGGAGGTGGCCCACCTCCAACTTGGGAGGCAGGCCACCTCCCACCTGGCCGCCGCCCCCTCTTGGGTCGCCGCCCCTCCCATCTAGGTTGGCCACCGTCTCTCCTAGGGTTTCCTAGGGTTGACGAACAACCCTCCCTTCCTCCTATATATATCCAAGGGATTTGGGCCTTCAACACACAAGTTTTCCATCCACCTCGGCGCAGCCCTGCCCTCTCTCTTCCTCCTCCTCCGCGGTGCTTGGTGAAGCCTTGTCGGAGAACCACATAGCTCCACCGCCACCACGCCGTCGTGCTGCTGGAGCTCTCCATCAACTTCCCCTCTCCCCTTGCTGGTTCAAGGTAGAGGAGATGTCACCGGGCTGCACGTGTGTTGAACATCGAGGCGCCGTTGTTCGGCGCTTTGGATCCCATCTACCGCGATCTAAATCGCTACGAGTACGGCTCCATCACCCGCGTTCATGCTAACGCTTACGCTTAGCAATCTTCAAAGGTATGAAGATGCTCTACCCCTTGCTCGTTGCTAGCATCTCCTAGATTGATCTTGGTGTTTCGTAGGAATTTTTTTGAATTTCTCCCTCGAGCCCCAACGATGAGGAGGTTGCACACGAGGTAGCATGTCAGGGGGTATGGAGATCGTTGCTCATACTTCACGAGGGCGAGCAGATGGATGACCAGGATGTGTTGGAGGACGTGTCGCTGTTAAGATTGGAGGCCACTCCGGGCTGCAAGACTGCCCCCATAGTGGTGGAAGAGTATGATCTCTCGGTTCACTTTGAGCAGAATGCTCAACGGTCCAATCGCCGCCTGGTGCGCCATCTTAAGCATCTCCAACTCCTTTCTAGGTAGATGGTGTTGAGGATCCGACATGTGGATGCATGTTGTTAACATAAAACAAGGAGAGTTGTTAACTTTTGTTTATCTTGGCCCGTTGTTAACTTAAAAAGGGAGAGTTGTTAACTTTTGTTTAGCATGGTTTAATCATGTCGTTAGATTTTGTTTGAATGTGCTTACTACGTTGGTATATCCTTAAACTGATTTTTGTCAATTTTTAGAACCTACATAAAACACTTGTAGTTCAAATTTGAACAATTCCGCATAAATATTTAGGTACTCACGAAATGGGTGAAATATAGGAAAAAACTAGAAAAACATGAAACTTGGGCATTGTGCATCAAATGTGGTCTACTTTGGATGAAAAATTAGGGGGACCCATTTTCATACTATAATGCAGTATGGGTATTGATGTTCCAATGCATTCTCAACTTTTATGCACATTAGGTGATCAATCCGATCACTTTTATGAAGTAAAACTCATATTCATGAAAAATATGCTAGGGTAAACAACCCTATTTCTAAGAAAATATAGGTTCCATGCCCAATACGGGCTCGTTTGGACAAAATATGTTATAGTTAACTATAAACCCTTGCTCATTCCCCTTGAAACCATGCAATCTTTTTTGTGATAACTAGGGTAAACAATCCTATTTCTAAGAAAATATAGGTCCATGCCCAATATGGGATCTCTTGGACAAACTATGCCATGGTTAACTATAAACCCTAGCTCAATCCCCTTGAAAACCATGCAATCTTATAGTGATAGCTAGGGTAAACAACCCTATTTCTAAGAAAATGTAGGGTCCATGCCCTATATGGGATCGTATAGACAAACTTTGTCATGGTTAACTATAAACCCTACCTCAATCCCCTTGAAAACCATGCAATCTTGTTCATGATAACTAAGTTATGTGAAGGAAACTTCATGAAAATATCCATAGATGTGGTTCCATATTTTTCTAGAAACTTTAGTCACATAAAATGATGATGCACGCAAGTTTTACATTTTTCCATTTTTCAAATTACTTATGCTAAACCCTAACACCTCAAACCCCTCACAAACCCCCTCAAACCCTTCGTGAAACCTCGCACCGTCCAGGTCGTTGGATCACCATCGCAAGGATGGTTTGGATCACGTGCTAGGGTTACATATGGTTGATCCGCAAGAGGTGACCTGATTGGCTGGATTTGGTCGGGTCCTCACGTGAGTGGCCCACCTAGCAGTGGCAGAAGAGGGTCAAGAAACAAGCGACAACGGTCGTGGGCCAAAAAGTGAGCACGTGGTTGGGGGCGCTTGTTGGACCTATGGATGGGCCGTGGTTCTCTCCTCGCCATCTCAACCATGCACGCGCACTTCAGCCAGGCTGTTTCCATGTATGCGCGCATGAACCGACACGTTGTCACACCAGGGTTATTAAAATGCAGGCAGCCATGCCATCGCTGTGCATGCACGCACAACCAACAAAGAATCGTCGCATCAGTGTTATTAAAATGCACACGACTTTACCGATCAACACACCACGATTCTGCATAAAAAATGCATCGGCCTTCGTTTGGTGTATTAGGTCATTGAACGTGGAACGTGGAAACTGTGTCATGATGAATGTAATGGAACAGGTCCACTGCTATTTAAACACCTTCATCTACATCTTTCTCAACTCGATCTCACATCCATATGCCCCCTTTTACTTCACTAAAAAGCCAAAGCCATAGAACAAAAGATGTAGTTCACCAGCCGAACCTATCGTCTTCCAGCCACCATGTGGGAGAGGCACTACCATGTCGGGGTTATCACCGAGAAAACCCTTGGGGTGTGGTCCATCTCAACGTGGATAGTATCAACGGAGTTGAGGAACTACTTCCTCTGGACCGGCTACCACCACCTCCCACGTGGCTCTCCAAGGATGTTCTGCATCGATGAGGTTCATGGCAACAGCCTTGTGATTGGGATACTTCCTCCTCGGGGAAGTGTTTTGGTGTGGATGCGATTTCATCACCTTCACCACCCATAACATCTACACCAATTTCGACAACATCTTACCCACCCACGAAGGTATGCACACTCTCCCCTACATCTTCCCTAAGGATGTGGAGTGAGTGGGTGCCAAGAGTAAACTTGGTGGTGCAGAGGCTTATCTATGTAGGGACCTATCTATGTAATCTGCATGTTCCCAATATATTAAGGGAATATATCATATATTAATGTTATGTTCGTGCGATTGCATTTTTTGAATATTTAATTGCATCAAATTGAATTTTAATGTTGTTATCTTTGGAGTGAAAGAACATAAGGTACTATTTGGATGAAAACATTTTAAAAAGAAGAAACATAAAAAACTTGAGTTTTGGTGTCCATCCATTTGAACGAGGAATACTTGAATGGTATAAAAAATATTGGAAACCAAAAAGGAAGAGCGCAACCGTTAACCGATGGGCCCACCGTGCAACTGCTGGCTGATGGGCCCTCTGTTGGTGTTAGGGCACATTTCTCCCTAAGTGGTTTTAGTGATTAATGACAATGCATGTGCGGATTAATCGTGTGCATCGAGCATTTCAGATAATTCATGTCTAGGCACAAGACAATTCGGTGCCTCTCGGCGTCTATCAAAGATGGTTGCTTTCTAGGTTTCTCTTCGGTTGATTTGAGTCGTAGGAAAGCCGTACCATTAAGAGGGGGTCCGCTTAGGAAAGGTTAGGGTGGAATCAACACGTACACATATGTTCTTTTGAGCCACCTTTCCCTCGCTTCAATGGATCTCCAACTTGTTTCCCCCTGTCTGTGCAAAGTGCCAGCGGTAGTACCATAGGTGCCAGTGTTAGTACCGCACGTGCCAACGGTAGTACCGCTCTGTGGGCGGTAATAGTTTTTTACTATCGTTCCCTCGTACTTTTGCACAACGGCAGCCTTAGCGCTGGTAGGCACGGAAGTATTTTGTTTACTTCCATGGTTGGTGGATCTACCATGCGGTAGTACCGCTCCTAGCAGCGGTAGTACCGTACCTAGCAGCGGTAGTACCACTTTGCTCGGGCTGTGAATGGGGGTAACGGTTTGATTCTTTCCCCCACTATATAAAGGGGTCTTCTTCTCCAAGAAGACCACCTCTTACCTCCCCAAGCTCCATTGTTGCTCCAAAGCTCATTTCCGCCCGATCTCTCTCCCTAGCCAATCAAACTTGTTGATTTTCTAGGGATTGGTTGAGAAGGCCCTGATCTACACTTCCACCAAGAGATATTTGATACCCCACACTAATCCCTTGTGGATCTTGTTACTCATGGGTGTTTGAGCACCCTAGACGGTTGAGGTCACCTCGGAGCCACATTCCATTGTGGTGAAGCTCCATGGTCTTGTTGGGATCCTCCAAGCTTTGTGTGGAGATTGCCCCAACCTTGTTTGTAAAGGTTCGGTCGCCTCCTTCAAGGGAACCTCTAGTGGAATCACGACATCTCGCATTGTGTGAGGGCGTGAGGAGAATATGGTGGCCTTAGTGGCTTATTGGTGAGCATTGTGCCTCCACGCCGCTCTAAGGGAGACGTACTTCTTGTCAAAGGGAAGGAACTTCAGTAACACATCCTCATCTCCATCGGTTCCACTTGTGGTTATCTCTTACCTTTACTTTGCCCTTATTATTGTTGTGTTGTATTCCTTGCTTGCATGAGTTGTTGTTGTTGTTAGCATCATATAGGTTGCTCACCTAGTTGTTTATGTAGAGAACCTTTTGTTGCTAACCCTAATTTGTTAAGAAGAGCTAAAAATTGTTAGTTGCCTATTCACCCCCTCTAGTCAACCATATCAATTCTTTCAATTTGTATCAGAGCCACGCCCCTTTATTAAGGGTTTCACCACCCGAAGAGTATGATTGACGACGGTGGGAATGGGCATGAAGTGCCCGATGCCGTGGAGTTGATTTCGATCACACGTGACGACTTGAATGAGGCTATGGCCTCACTCAAGACGTCCATGACGATCAAAGTCAAGTCCATGCTTAAAGAATGACTTGAGGGGATGAAGAATTCTCCCGAACCTTTGCTTGTGGCTAAACCCACCACATCAGAGTCGGATGCCAATTCCAAAAAGGAAGCGACTAGAGGTACTCAAACTTCTTCCCCTCTTGACAAGAATGGGATGGGAACCTTCGCCTCGGCTCCTCCTCCCCTGGTCTATGGACGACCGGTCCCTACACCTCGTATTAATAACCTTGGTCCTCCTCCTAAACTTGCTAAAGGTGATTTCGCTAATTGGGTCTTTTGCATCAAGTCTCATTTGAATCACAACTCAACAAATCTATGGAGAATCATCAAACAAGGCTTCTATCCACATGATCCAAACAACTTCACTCCAAGAGAAGAGGCGAACAGTCAATACAATCTTTTCGCGTTGTTTGTCCTTCAATCCGCGGTTCCTCCCAAAGATCTGTCTCACTTGCGCCCCTTCACTCGTGCAAAGGATTGTTGGGAGCACATCATGGTGTTGTACAAGGGGAGCTGTAGCATTCAACGGTCCAACTTTGAAGTGGTACTTGATGAGGCCAATGAGTTTGTGATGATCGAAGATGAGGATCCTCGTGATCTCTACTGAAGGATGACTACTCCTGTCGTTGCTCTCCAAGATCATGGGAGCAAGGATACAGATGACACTTGGATCAAGCGCAAGTTTCTCAAGGCCATCATGCCATTCAACAAAGACATGTCCTCCGTCATTCGCCAAAGGCCGGATTTCCACACCTTGACCTCGAGTGAAGTGTTGGACGAGTTCATTGCCATGAATATCATGGACAAGACCTACGACAATGCACTTCTCGTGTCCGGTCGAAGAAAGCCTCACTCAACCTTGCCTTGAGAGCCATGGTCATTTCGGATGAAGAAGAGGAAGAGGAAGAAGAGGGTTGCCCCGAAGACACAAAGTATGCTTATCACGAGCACATGGCTCTTGCCTCAAGGCAATTTTGGGGCAACAAGAGAAACTCAAGGCACAACTTCTCCAAGAACAACTCTAGTGGGTCCAAGAACAAGCACTGAGTGAGGACATGCTACAATTGCGGCAATGTGAATCACTTTGTGGTGGATTGTCCTTATGAGAAGAGGGAAGACAACGGGGGCAAGCTCATTCACAAAGACAAAGCCAAGTCTTTCCCAAGCAAGAACAACTTCACCAAGAAGACTCCTCCCAAGGGTTTGGTGGCCCATGAAGATTACACCTCCGATGATGACGAGGATGATACAAGCCGTGAGGGTATGGCAATGGATACCATGGCCATTGCCACCTTCTCTCCCAAGGTGTCTCTCTTCGGCGCCACCAACGAGAACTACATGGCCAAGTGCCTCATGGCTAAAGGTATCAATAAGGTAATTCGCAACATCAAGACCACTATCACTACTACTCCTTCATTGTTAGTTTGTGTTGATGGTAGTGAACTGGTGGAGCTTGATGAGAATGAGTTTGACAAATCCTTGTGTAAAATCAAAGGTGAATCCAAGAAGCACTTTGTTGATCTTTTGGAACAACTTTGTGAGGCCAATGATCTCACTGAATCTCATGAGGATACTATCTCCAAGATGCAGGGACATAGTCGTGATTACACCGATGAGATTGCGGAACTATCCATTGCTCTAGAGGAAGAGTGTGGTCTTCGTTTGGTTCTTGAGGAGTCACACAACATTGATCATGCTAAATTGCAAAAAGATCTTGATCATGCTATTGTTCTTGCCCGTGTGCATAATTCCAAGAAAGTTGCACTTAGGGTTGGCCATGATAGACTCAAGGAAGAATTTTACACACTTGACAAGGCCCACAAGGTCTTGAAAGGTGTTCATTCCTCTCTTAAGGAGTCTCATGATCAACTCCAAGTAAAACTATCCAAGGGGATTTCTACTTGTCCTCCCTTCGTTCTAATTGATAATGCTTGTGCTACTAACCCTTGTTGTGAGCATGTGCATCTTGTGGATGAGAATGCCAAGTTGAAACAACAACTTGAGAAGGGCCTTGTGTCATGCACCCAAGGCGAGAAGAACCTAAGTGACCGTTTGAGTAATCAAAAGAAAGTTGTAGGAAAGGAGGGACTTGGGTTTGCACCCAAGTCTAAGAAGAAAAAGAAGAACAAGACCAAGCAATCTCCTCCTCTCAAAGACATTTTTGTCAAAGAGGATGATAGTACTCATAAGAAGATGAAGATCAAGGAAGGGGGTGGTAATGCCAAGAAGGGAAAAACCACCTCTACCAACAATGTCGACGACTTTAACCCCTATTATGTTTTATGTCGTGCTAGTGATGGGCATGTTTATGTTAAATTTGTTGGTTCTTATTATGAGTACATTGAATGGGCTATTTGGGTTCCTAAGACCCTTGTTTCTAACATCCAAGGACCCATTCAAGAATGGGTACCTAAATCCAAGCATTGATCTCTTGTAGGAGTTTGCTTCTGGTGGAGTGCCATGGTTGCTCGACAGTGGAGCCACAAATCATATGACCGGGAGCAAGGACTTGGTGGTGGATGTGCATCCTATTCCATCTATGCACACCCATGTCCAATTTGCTAATGCTTCAACGTCTAAGGTAATGGGATTTGGCAAGGTGGCCATCTCTCAAGATTTATCTATAGAGAAGGTCATGCTTGTTGATTCCCTTGCATACCATTTGCTTTCCGTTCATCAGCTTGCAATTATGGGCTTTGCCACATTCTTTAATCTTGATACTTGAGGTTCTCCAACAAGAATCCTGAAGAACACTTGAGAATGAATGAAACCTAAGAATAACCACCATGATGCACCTTCATGTACAAAAGAATGGTGCAAAGATATGAAGGATGACAAGAATAATATTCAGGCCCTGCCATGACTTAATTGAAGCTTCATGAAGAGATACTTGAGAAAACTCGGAACTCCAGAAAAGGAAAGATGATCACTTGAGAAAAGAATTGATATCATGAGCCACTCTGGAAGAAGAATTGAAATCAGTTGATGAATGAAGAATAAGAATTATGCTATGCTTATCCTTCATCAAGTTAAATTGATGACAATCAACGGATTTAGCATACCACTTATTCTTCTTAAAAAGATTGGGGAGAGAGATAGATATGAGCACAAACTGAAGAAGTCTTGGAAGAAACACCGATGAGAATTCACAAATGAATAAAGATACCAAAAATGAATGGAGATACAAGATAGCGAAGAAATCATGATCCACCTGAAAGAAAAGTTGAACAAGGCACCGGAATACTGAGATACGAACGAAGACACAACAATTGAGAACAATATGAGAGCGAAAGGTGAAGGCTGAGAACAAAGAAATTTACTGAAATGATGGCCTTCGGAGGATCAAGAAATGAACACGACACTGAAATGCGCCAGAAAGATATGGAAAGAATTTCTCATGATCAAAAACCAATTGAGAGGATAGCACTAAGCTGAAATGACAAATCTTGAAGTGAATGGACCCAGATTTGAGGGAAACACTCCTTCGGTCTTTCAAGATGAAAATGAGGAGGAGAACACCACCAAGAATAACTAAGACACTCCGTAATAAATAATATTTAAAGGTTGCGCCAATGATGAGAATAAATTTTGAAGCAATCCTGGAGAAGGAATATGACTGATGAAATTCATACTTACGACATAATTGAAAAGAATTAGAGATCTCCGGGAAAAGTTTAGGAGAGCCAGATAAGATCCTGGGAGAAACCTGTGGGTTATGGGACCACTCAAAGAAACCACCGTTGAAACAATTGCTTAGGAAGAGAGATATTGTGCCGGTATAAAGAAAACTTGACGAGGTTGGGAACCTCGAAATAGTTGAAAATATTGAAAACAAGAATCTGTGAGATATCTTCACAATGAATCACCGCATACAACACAGAAGATAAGATAGCGGAAGAAAAATGAAAAGAAAGGCACCAGGATGACAATCTAATCACTAAAGAAAAGGGCGGGAGGTCGGGGAAAAACAAAGACAACTTGGGAAAGATGAGATGAACTCCGAAAACAAATGAGAGATTGATCTTCCAAACATTGGAGAGGATTGAATCCAGTCGAAGAGAAGCACACCGGGTGGAAAAGAATTGATAAGAGAATTTGATTGAGCTAAACAATTTGTATTCCCATAAGAAAATGTGAGAACACCTCTTGGAAAGATATGAAATCACCACTTTACATCGAAGCAACTCGAATTACCATACTCCAACAAAACAAAGGATCAGGCTTACGAAACAAGCGGGAACAAATTCATGACAGAGATTCCATCCGATATTTTCGTAGATAGGATCACACAGGCTCTATCCTACAGTATCCATCATGTACAAGGCAGTGCACATGACATACGAAGCGTCCCCGAGTTGTAGCAAGCTACAATGACTCTTTAAGACACAACGAGAACTGCTGTAAGACGACCATGAACAAACGAATCCACTAGATGTCGAACCCCAACCTCACATCATGCATCTGTTGAAAGATTTTCCTATAAGTAACTACTTGAATTCCCTCCTAAGAACTCTCAAAATTTCTAGTCATGCAATCAGGTCCACGGATACAAGGAGTAAAGTTTCACTCAACTCCTAGCATCTAACCCGTCCAGTATATCACATCCGTCAACACATAACCAGAATCTCGGAAACTCATCTATCACAGATCCTCGTAATCACAACGATACTAAGTATGGCGATACATCCGGACCTATTTTCACTAGTACTGGGGAAGCCAGACTCCTCTCTCCACTACTAGTATTGAAGCAATTTAGAACATCCTCCGTCCTGAAATACTAAGAAATCTGAATGATAACGATATGCTCAAGAATCCCCTGGAGCTCAACTCCCCGGAATAAAATCAACACAGCAGGAGGCACCAAGTTAGAACTCTGTCACATCGACATCATATAGATTTCAAAAATATCCGCGTGATCCTAAAAATAGTTTGAGTAAGAAGAGGAGAAGAATTAAAATTATTATGTTAATATTCCTCACCAGAGCATAGAAGAGGAGAAAAACGAATCCTACTCTCCGATATATAACTAGACCCAAAGCAGTTTTTCACTAGACTCGACTCGGCCAAGTTCGATCAATCAAGGGGGCTCCTAGGTCGGTAATGCTCTCATACCAACTTGTAACGCCCAAGATGCGTTTCTATCCCTATCGAGGCCCTCGTGCCAAAATATGGATAGGACCGCATCTTGGGCGTTACACTACGGGCCCATAGCTAGTAGCTAGATTGCTTCTTCTCTCTCTTTGATCTTCAATACCATGTTCTTCATGATCTTCATGGAAATCTATTCGATGTAATACTCTTTTGCGTTGTGTTTCTTGAGATCCGACGAATTGTGAGTTTATGTTCAGATTATCTATGAATATTATTTGAGTCTCTTCTGAATTCTTATCTGCAAGATTTCATATCTTTGCAAGTCTCTTCGAGTTATTTGTTTGGTTTGGCCAACTAGATTGGTAATTCTTGCAATGGGAGAAGTGCTTAGTTTTGGGTTAAATCTTGTGGTGTCCTCACCTAGTGACAGTAGGGGTAGCGAGGCTCATATTGTATTGTTGCCATCAAGGGTAAAAAGATGGGGTTTTCATCATATTGCTTGAGTTTATTCCTCTACATCATGTCATCTTACTTAATGCGTTACTCTGTTCTTCATGAACTTAATACTCTAGATGCAGGCAGGAGTCGGTTGATGTGTGGAGTAATAGTAGTAGATGCAGAATCGTTTCGGTCTACTTGACACGAACGTGATGCCTATATGCATAATCATTGCCTTGGATATCTTCATAATTATCTGCTTTTCTGTCAATTGCTCGACAGTAATTTGTTCACCCACCGTATTATTTTCCTTTATGAGAGAAGCCTCTAGTGAAACCTATGGCCCCGGGGTATATTTTACATATTATATTTTCAGATCTGTAAACCAAAAATACAAAAAATACTTTGCTGCAATTTATGTACTTTAGTTTTACTTTCACATATATCAATATTTTATATCTATCTCTATCAGATCTCATCCTTGCAAATAACTGTGAAGGGATTGCCAACCCCTATATAGTGTTGGGTGCAAGTGTTTGATATTTGTGCAGGTACTACTATTGGAGCCTTGCTTGTTCCTCCTAATGGATTGATACCCTGATTCTCAACAAACTGAGGGAAATACTTATCTACTTTGCTGCATCATCGTTTCCTCTTCAAGGGAAAACCAACGCTAAGCTCAAGAGGTAGCAGTGTCTAGTGGCACCAGGGCCCCCCCTCTGGTGTTTCTTTGCCCGAGTATTTCTCTTCTCTTCCAAAAAAAATCGTCAAAAAGTTTTGTCCAATTCTGAGAACTTTTATTTCTGCACAAAAAATAACACCACAATAGTTCTACTGAAAACAACGTTAGTCCGGGTTAGTTCTAAATAAATCATATAATGTGCAGCAAAACCATATAAAAGTATTGTAAACATAGGCAAACATGGAATGAATACTTCATAAATTACAATACGCTGGAGACGTATCAAGAGCCACCGCTTGTTGCCGGCCAAAGGATGGCATGCGCCCATGGCACGAGCCACCGTGTTGCAATGTTGTGCCCCATGCATTCCCCATCGCAGCATCCCATCACCATCGTGCTTCGTTCCAGCACCTAGTTACCATCACACTGCGATTAACCACCATCATGTTGGTGGTGACGCTGCAATGAAGCTTCATCGGTGGGATACAATGAAGCATTGTCGCAACCGTCGATGTTGCAAGGACTTGCTAGTGCTTAGACGGCGGGCTACAATGAAGCATCATCGTTGGGTCATCAGTGCTGCATAGAGTCGTCGATGCTCCAACGGCGGGATGTGCTACCTCTTGAGCTTACGTTGGTTTTTCCGTTGAAGAGGAAAGGGTGATGCAGCACAGTAGCGATAAGTATTTCCCTCAGTTTGAGAACCAAGGTATCAATCCAGTAGGAGTATCAAGATGAGGCACCAATGTACCTGTGCAAAAACAAACAAACTTGCACCCAACGCTATAAAGGGGTTGTCAATCCCATCACGATTATTTGCAAGGTGAGATCTGAAGGTGAAAAGTGCAACAAAGTAATTTTGTAGATCTGAATATATGATGTGAAGTAGACCCGGGGGCCAGAGTGTTCACTAGAGGCTTCTCTCATGATAGCAAGTATTACGGTGGGTGAACGAATTACCGTCGAGCAATTGATAGAATCGCGCAAAGTCATGATGATATCTAAGGCAATGATCATACATATAGGCATCACGTCCGAGACAAGTAGACCGATACTTTCTGCATCTACTACTATTACTCCACACATCGACCTCTATCCAGCATGCATCTAGTGTATTGAGTTCATAACAAATAGACTAACGCCTTAAGGAAGATGACATGATGTAGAGGGGTATATTCATGCAATATGATGTAAACCCCATCTTTTTACCCTTGATGGCAACAACATGATGCGTGCCTCGCTACCCTTTCTGTCACTGGGTGAGGACACCGCATGGTATGAACCCAAAGCCAAGCACTTCTCCCATTGCAAGAATTATAGATCAAGTTGGCCAAACGAAACCCACAACTCGAAGAGAATTACAAGGATACGAAATCATGCATATAAGAGATCAGAGGAGACTCAAATAATATTCATAGATAATCTGATCATAAATCCACAATTCATCGGATCTCGACAAACACACCGCAAAAGAAGGTTACATCGGATAGATCTCCATGAAGATCATGGATAACTTTGTATTGAAGATCCAAGAGAGAGAAGAAGCCATCTAGCTACTAGCTATGGACCCGAAGGTCTGTGGTGAACTACTCACGCATCATCGGAGAGGCAATGGTGTTGATGAAGAAGCCCTCCGTGTCCGAATCCCCCTCCGACGGGGCACCAGAACGTGCCTCAGATGTGATCTTGCGGAGACAGAAGCTTGCGGCGGCAGAAAAGTATTTTCGTGGCTCTCTTCTTTGGTTTCGGGATGTTAGAGAATTTATAGGCGAAAGAGGTAGGGAAAAGGAGGCACGTGGGGCCCACAAGCCTGCCAGGCGCCCCCCAGGCCGCGGCTAGGGGTCTTGTGACCTCCCACGAGGTCTCTTGCCTTGGTTCTCAAGTCCCCCGCGTATCTTTGGTTACGGAAAAAATCTCCCCGCAGGTTTTATTCCGTTTGGACTCCGTTTAAAATTCTTCTGTGAAAAAGGTCAAAAGCGCGGAAAAAACAGAAACTGGCACTTGGCACTGAGTTAATAGGTTAGTCCCAAAAAAGATATAAAATAGCATATTCATGCATATAAAACATCCAAAGTTAACAATATAATAGCATGGAACCATAAAAAATTATAGATATGTTCGAGACGTATCAAGCATCTCCAAGCTTAACTCGTGCTCGTCCTCGAGTAGGGAAGTGATAAAGACCGAATTTTTTGATGTGGAATGCTACCTAACATATTTGTTCTTTGCAACTTCTTTCTTGTGGCATGAATGTTCAGATCCGTAAAATTCAAAACAATAATTTACTCTTGACATGAAAACAATTATGCTTCAAGCATACTAGCAAAGTAATCATGAACTTTTGAAATAACAAGGCCAAAGGAAGTTATCCCTGCAAAATCATATAGTCTGGCTATGCTCCATAATCCCCACACAACGAATTTAAATCATGCACAACCCCGGTATTGGCCAAGTAATTGTTTTCGCACTCTTACTTTCTCAAACTTTTTCAATTCTCACGCAATATATGAGCATGAGCCATGGATATAGCACTATAGGTGGAATAGAGTGTGGTGGAGGTTGTGAGGCAAAAAGGAGGAGATGGTCACATCGACTCGGCATATCAATGGGCTATGGAGATGCCCAGCAATAGATATCAATGTGAATGAGTAGGGATTGCCATGAAACGGATGCACAAGAGCTATAAGTGTGTGAAAGCACAAAAAGGAAACTAGTGGGTGTGCACCCAACTTGCTTGCTCACGAAGACATAGGACAATTTTGAGGAAGCCCGTCATTGGAATATACAAGCCAAGTTATATAATGAAAATTCCCACTAGTATAAGAAAGTGAAAAAACAAGAGACTCTCTATCATGAAGAACATGGTGCTATTTTGAAGCACAAGTGTGGAAAAAGATAGTAGCATTGTCCCTTCTCTCTTTTTCTCTCATCATTTTTTTGTTTGGGCTCTTTGGCCTCTTTTTTTGGGGTGGGCATCTTTGGCCTCTTTTTTTTTATTTCCTCACATGGGACAATGCTCTAATAATGATGATCATCACACTTTTATTTACTTACAACTCAATACTTAGAACAATGATGACTCTATATGAAATGCCTCCGGTAGTGTACCAGGATGTGCAACGATCTAGCTTAGCGTATGACGTTGAAACATCTCGCTAGCTATCTTACGATGATGCAACGACAATATGAAAGTGATGGCACATGTCATGAGACGGAACGGTGGGAGTTGCATGGCAATATATCTCAGAATGGCTATGAAAATTCCATAATAGGTACATATGGTGGCTGTTTTGAGGAAGGTATATGATGGGTTTGTGCACCGGCGAAAGTTGCGCGGCACTAGAGAGGCTAGCAATGGTGGAAGGGTGAGAGTGCGTATAATCCATGGACTCACATTAGTCATGAAGAACTCATATACTTATTGCGGAAGTTTTATTAGTAATGGAAACAAAGTGCTAAATGGATACTCCTAGGGGAAGTGTTGGTAGGTGTTAACCATTGCGCGATCCCGACCGCCTCACAAAGGATGACAATCAATAAATCAATTATGCTCCGACTTCCTAACATAGCGGTTCACCATACGTGCATGCTACGGGAATCACTAACCTCAACACAAGTATTTCTAGATTCACAACACCCTACTAACATAACTCTAATATTACCGTATCCATATTTCAAAACTAATTGTGAGGAATCAAACTTATCTTACTAATCAATGCACTTGAATATTAAAGTTTTTATTATATCCTCTTTGGATGCCTATCATATTTAGGGCTAATTTCATAGCACACGCCAATTACCAAGTTACTTAGAGAGAGCACTCTCAAAAAGATATAAGTGAAGATCGAGAGTTTGTATTTCTTCAAAATATGATACCGCCGTGCTCTACAAAGATTTAAGTGAAGCACTAGAGCAAAATTATCTAGCTCAAAAGATATAAGTGAAGCACGTGCGAGCTAAATTGCCTAACTCAAAAGATATAAGTGTAGCTCATTGAGTATTCTAGCAAATTCAAGATGAGTGCATGTCCCTCTCAAAAAGGTGTGCAACAAGGATGATTGTGACAAAACAAAAAGCAAATACTCCTATAATACACAACGCTCCAAGCAAAACACATATCATGTGGTGAATAAAAATATAGCTCCAAGTAACATTACCGATGGATTGAAGACGAAAGAGGGGATGCCTTCCCGGGGCATCCCCAAGCTTAGGATTTTTGGTGTCCTTGAATTTGTCTTGGGATGACATGGGCATACCCAAGCTCTTTCCACTCTTTATTCCATTGTCCATGAGAACATCACCCAAAACTTGAAAACTTCACAACACAAAACTTAAACACAAACTCGTGATATCATTAGCATAAGAAAACAAACTACCAACTCTTTAGTTACTGTAGTAAACTTGATTTCTATTTAGATTGATGTTATATTACTGTATTCTCACTTTTCCATGGCTAGTACCCCCCGATATTAACCATAGTTTCATCAAAATAAGCAATCAACAAAACAAAAAACAGAATCTGTCAAAAACATAATAGTCTCTAGCAATCTGTATATGTCATATACCTCTGCTATCCCAAAAATTATGAAACATTCTGAAAATTAGGGAAATTTTCATATCAATCATAAGCAAAAATAATAAACTCAAAAGCTCTTTCTGGATAGGAATTAAAAATAATTTTGCGAGAACAAAGTTTGTGTCTTTTTCAGCATGAATAAACAATTATCACCAAAACTAATCATAAAGGTTCTACTTGGTAGAAACACTAATTAAAACATAAAAAACACAAACATAACAGAATCATTATGGTGTGGACTCAAGAAAACAGAAAGTGAAAAGCAAAGATAAATTTGTTCATTGGGTTGCCTCCCAACAAGCGCTATCTTTTAACGCCCTTAGCTAGGCATTGATAATTCAATGATGCTCACACAAAAGACAAGAATTGAAGCACAACGAGAGCATCATAAAGCATGTGAAAATCACATCTAAGTCTAACATACTTCCTATGCATAGGAATTTTGTGAGCAAACAATTTATGGGAACAAGAATTAACTAGCATAGGAAGGCAAAACAAGCATAACTTCAAAATGTTGAACACATAGAGAGGAAGCTTGCTATTATTGCAATATGTAAAAGCATATGTTCCTCTCTCATAGTAATTTTCAGTAACATCATGAAGGAATCTTACAATATAAATATCGCACAAAGCATTCTTTTCATGATAAATTATAGCATAAGGGTCATCACCAAAACTTGGGAAACAAAAAATATCATCTTCATCAAGCATAGCATCCCCAAGCTTGTGGTTTTGCATATCATTAGCATCATAGATATTTAGAGAATTCATACTAACAACATGGCAATCATGTTTTTCATTCAAGTAGATATCATGAAACACTTTATAATTTTCTTCTTTCAACACTTCTTCAAAATTTTGAGATTCATGATTTTCAAACAAAACTCCATAGAGATAGTCAAGTGCACTCAACTCACTAGCAAATTGTTCATCATAATTTGGTCTCTTAAAGAGATTAGCAAGTGGGTGAGGATCCATATCAATAGACTTTTATCAAGCAAAGATGCAAGCATATTGAAGGCACATAGCACACAAGCAAAGGAAAAGCAAACAAAAAAGGCAAATATTTTTGTAATTTTTTTTAGAAGTGGGGGAGAGGAAAACGAGAGGCAAAAGGTAAGTATTGTAAATGCAAGAGATGAGTTTGCGATAGTTACTTGGTATGCTTCACTTGAATACTCCCCGACAACGGCGCCAAAAATCCTTCTTCCTACCTCTTGAGCTTGCGTTGGTTTTTCCCTTGAAGAGGAAAGGGTGATGCAACACAGTAGCGATAAGTATTTCCCTCAGTTTGAGAACCAAGGTATCAATCCAGTAGGAGTATCAAGATGAGGCACCAATGTACGTGCGCAAAAACAAACAAACTTGCACCCAACGCTATAAAGGGGTTGTCAATCCCTTCACGATTATTTGCAAGGTGAGATCTGAAGGTGAAAAGTGCAACAAAGTAATTTTGTAGACCTGAATATATGATGTGAAGTAGACCCGGGGGCCATAGTGTTCACTAGAGGCTTCTCTCACGATAGTAAGTATTACGGTGGGTGAACGAATTACTGTCGAGCAATTGATAGAATCGTGCAAAGTCATGACGATATCTAAGGGAATGATGATACATATATGCATCACGTCCGAGACAAGTAGACCAATACTTTCTGCATCTACTACTATTACTCCACACATCGACCGCTATCCAGCATGCATCTAGTGTATTGAGTTCATAACAAACAGAGTAACGCCTTAAGCAAGATGACATGATGTAGTGGGGTAAATTCATGCAATATGATGTGAACCCCATCTTTTTACCCTTGATGACAACAACATGATGCGTGCCTCACTACCCTTTCTGTCACTGGGTGAGGACACCGCACGGTATGAACCCAAAACCAAGCAGTTCTCCCATTGCAAGAATTATAGATCAAGTTGGCAAACGAAACCCACAACTCGAAGAGAATTACAAGGATACGAAATCATGCATATAAGAGATCAGAGGAGACTCAAATAATATTCATAGATAATCGGATCATAAATCCACAATTCATCAGATCTCAACAAACACACCGCAAAAGAAGGTTACATCGGATAGATCTACATGAAGATCATGGAGAACTTTGTATTGAATATCCAAGAGAGAGAAGAAGCCATCTAGCTACTAGCTATGGACCCGAAGGTCTGTGGTGAACTACTCACGCATGATCGAAGAGGCAATGGTGTTGATGAAGAAGCCCTCCGTGTCTGAATCCCCCTCCGGGAGGGCACCAGAACGTGCCCCCGATGGGATCTTGTGGACACAGAAGCTTGCGGCGGCAGAAAAGTATTTTCGTGGCTCTCTTCTTTGGTTTCGGGATTATAGAGAATTTATAAGTGAAAGAGGTAGGGAAAAGGAGGCACGTGGGGCCCCCAAGCCTGCCAAGCGCGCGCCCCAGGTCGCGGCTAGGGGGCTTGTGACCTCACGAGGTCTCCTGCCTTGGTTCTCAAGGTCCCCGCGTATCTTCTGTTATGGAAAAAATCATCCCGCGGGTGTTACTCCGTTTGGACTCCGTTTAAAATTCTTCGCTGAAAAAGGTCAAAAACACGGAAAAAATAGAAACTGGCACTTGGCACTGAGTTAATAGGTTAGTCCCAAAAAAGATATAAAATAGCATATTCATGCATATAAAACATCCAAAGTTGACAAGATAATAGCATGGAACCATAAAAAATTATAGATACGTTGGAGACCTATCTGAATGCAATGAAGAATTTGCCATGTCAAAGGTGATGTAAGAAGTCACGAGTGCTCAAAAGGTGAGTTGCAATGAAGCATGGTCGGGTTCGTTGGTGATGCAAGGAGTTGTTGGTGCTCCGACGATGGGATGCAATGAAACATCATCATGGACGTTAGTGCTGCATTATGCTTCACTGGCCGCCGGTGTTGTAATGGTTCTGCGAGGGACAAATGACGGTCCTATGAAATAGGGTTGTAATGTTGGTCGAGACAGTTACTACATCCAGCTGTGCAAAACATATGTGGGTGTGTGTTGTGTGAAAGAACCAATTCAATGGTTGTGGCCCTTTCATCGGAGGACACATTTTCACGGCACATGCATAAAGATTTCCTAGCTGTCATTGACAAGGTCAAAACTGTTAAGTTGAAATACATTTCACTAGCTAAGGTTTGCAAAAAGAATCATTTTATTTGAAATTATATTTGTAACTTATGCCTATTCTAAGTTTTAAATATTCTCTTTAAATTCAAAAAACAAAAATCTAATTTCTAGAGAAAGTATATTCCCTAAGGATCTTTTTGCAAAAAAAATCGACATCTTTTTGCAAACAAGATCAATAATTTGGACTTCTACATAATTAGTTATGATGATTTGAAGTTGTAGCCTTCGTTCAAATGTTCCAAAGGATATTCAATTTTATTTTATTTTATTTAAAACAATGACATGTGGTGGCTTTTGATTAGCTAATGTTGTTTCGGAATAAAATTAAAACACATCCATTAGATATATATCTACCGGTTAACATCTAACTATATCATTTCGTCTAAGTCATCTAATCCAATGCGTTGGATCTATATCAAACGACTGATAACAAATCGGTGCTCACCAAGGTGACTAGGTCATCAGAATCTCTCTCAAGACGTCAGTCATGGTGGCGCTTCATGCAAGCTCAACGTCTACAACCCTCCCGGGGGCCCTAAACTTCACGTGTGGACACAAACCGACGCGATGGTCGGCATCGAAGATGCAGGTGGCTTTGATGGTCCTCGAGATCGACGGAGATGGCACAACAAAGTCGCCGGAGTTGAGCTTGGCGACTATCGGCTTTGATTTTGACAACGTCCTCGTCTCTAGGCGGCTTTGGATGAACCAAATGGTCATCATGATGAACGCGAGTGCAAGGAAATGAATGGACAAGGTTTGCAGCCAAAAGGATCATGCAACTCATAGAAGCTTCATCGGTGGCGATATTGAGCTTCGGGTTCTAATTAACTTGGTGATCGTGTGGTCGTTGGGTGTTGCGGTGATGTCCACGAGGGCCATCATGGAGTGGGGGTTCTCGTGGTGAGATTGGGTTGTCGTTGGGTGGACGGGGTTCGTCAAAATTTTGTCAGGATCTCTCAACCAAGGTAGATCATGCGGTGGTGCTCGGGCAACCTAACAACGCTCCGACGAAATAGGTTGGGTGTTTCGACAAAGGGGTTCATGGGGTATTTAAAGGACAGGATGGTTGGGGCTGGCTAGCCTGGTAGACACTTGGCGTGGAGATCCGTGGGCACGGGCATGCTCGGGGGCGTCGGTGCATGCTCCACGGGCGGGTAGTCGAAGACGATGATGTGGCCTAATGAGTGAGGCCCATCGCGAGTGTGTGTGTGTGTGTGAGAAGAAAGATAGTGCAACACGTGCTCGGTCGGCTAGTTGGGCCACTTGTGGCATGGCTGGCTCGTTGGGCTTTTTTCTATTCATTTTATTTTCTTCTCTGTTTCATTTTGTAAATTCTTTTGCATTTTAATTTGAATTTTCTTCAAAATACAAATTTACTCTAGATTTTAATTGGAATATTTCTGAGTGGGTGAACATTTTGTTTGGAGTTTTCGACAAACTGTTTTCCAACTCATATTTTATTTGTTTTTCTATTTTCCTTTTTAACCCAGGTTTTACTTATAGTTTAATTTTCTTAAATTTAAACTATTTTCAAACTTTTGATCACTCAACAAAAATACAGAAAATATTTATCTTAGAAAATTGCTTTCCTACCCATATGCATTGTTTTAATAAAAAAATTATTCATAGAAACCTTCATGGACACTAATTAAACTCTAAACTGGTTTTGTATTTAAGAAAATAGGTTTTTTAACATAGTCCCCCTTGCACCCTCTTTTCATGTACAAACCTTCATGGCCATTAATTAAACTTGCTTCGGGTCACATCTATTACTCTTAGTTCCCATGTGAAAAGAGAGAGGTGGGAGGGTGTGATACACCTCCAACGTAGCAATAATTTATGAAGTACTCATGCCATATTTGCCTATGTTTACAATACTTTTATATGGTTTTGATACAATTTATATGATTTATTTTGAACTAACCCGGACTAACGTTGTTTTCAGCAGAATTGCCGTGGTGTTTGATACTTGTAATTTGCGTTGGGTTTGTAGTGAAGAGGAACGGGTAATTGCATCACAATACGGGTAAGTCCCTCACTTAAGAAACCAAGGTATATCCAACCAATAGGAATAACAATCATCAACCGTCTTCAGCGATTGCACACAAAAGAGCAAACAACTTGCACCCAACGCGGGCAAGAGGGTTGCCAATCCCCTTGACCACATTATTAGTAAGCAAATGAGGTGTGTAGAGAATTGTAGAGAATTATAAAATGCAAAATAAAATAAAAGATAAATAAGAATAGTGAGGCAATATAACTTTTGTGAATATATAAGTGAATAGACCCCCGGGCCATAGTGTTATCTAGTGGGTAAACAAATTACTGTTGGGAAATTGACAAAAAAGTGGGTGGTTATGCTATTTTCACGGCAATGATCATGTGTATATAGGCAGAACATCCATAAGCAAATAGGCCGACTCCTGCGTGCACCTACTACTATTACTCCATTTCAAGACCGCTACTATGCTTGCCTCTCTACGTATTAAGTTCATGACACACAAAGTAATGTTTGGAGGCCGATGACATGATGTAGACAAAGTAAACTCAATCAATATGAATAAACCCCATCATTTTATCCTTAGTGGCAACAACACAAAGATGCAACTTGCCCCCTTCTGTCACTAGGATAAAGAAACTCGTGAGGTTGAACCCACTACAATGCACCCCTCTCACTGAAGAAATACCAAACTACTTGGCCAAAGCAATTCAATAGATCGGAGAGAATTACGAAGGTATGATGATCATGAAAATAAGAATCATAATAATCAGATAAGCCACAAATAATTTTCATGAATAATCCGAACATAAGCCCACAATTCATTGGATTCCAACAAACAGACCATGGAAAAGAATTACATCGGTAGATCCAAGTGAAGATGTGATGATCACTGTATTGAAGATCAATAGAGAGAGATAGAGAGTCGTCTAGGTACAAACTATGGACCCGTAGGTCTGTGGTGAACTACTCACACATCATTACCAGGGAAGCAATGTTGATGAAGAGGCCCTCCGTGATCGACCCCCCCTCCAACAGGGTGCCGGAACAGAGCTCTAGATGTGATCGCCATGAAATATAGACTTGCAGCAGTGGAAAAAGTGTTTCGGTTCCTCTTTTAGGGGTTTTGGAATATATGTGAATTTATAGGCCACAGAATGGAGGTAGGGGGGCCACCAGGAAGTACAAGCCATTAGGGCGCGCCGACCCACCTGGACGCGCCCTGTTGGCTTGTGCCTCCCTCGTGTGGCCTATGGTCTTCTCCCGAGACTTCCAGGTCTTCTTTCGGTCCAAAAAATCATAACAAGATTTGGGGCAATTGGACTTTGTTTGGTACTATGTACCTGAAAAGTAAAAAACACGTAGAAAACAACAACTCACACTGGGCTCTCAGTCAATAGGTTAGTGCTCATATATAATATAAATTGGTGAATTATGACCCATAAAGTATCCTAGGATGATAATATAAAAGCATGGAGCAATCAAAAATTATAGAAACATTGGAGACGTATCAAGCATCCCCAAGCTTAATTCATGCTCGTCTTGAGTAGGTAAATGATAAAAACAGAAATTTTTATGTGACATGCTATCCAATATGTAATCTTTTGCATGCATGCTCTTTAAGAAACGATGAATTCATAAACATCAACATAGTAATAATTATAAGCACAAGCAACAAAATTATCAATCTTTCAAAGTATACGATCCTAAAATAATGTTTACCCCCATTAGTCTTTCTTATTAGCAAAGCATGGCTTCGTCTTCACCACATTAATACAAATGTCAAGCACCACGGTGTCCAAGTCGGGCAATTGGATCATACTTTTTCAAAGTGAATCAACTTTTTATTCTTCATGCAATACATGAACATGAGCCATGGACATAGCATAAGGTGGAATAGAATTTGGTGGTAGATATCAAAGGGGTAAAAGTGGATAAGATAGTCTCACATCAACTAGGCGTACCAACGGTCTATGGAGATGCCCCCCGGTAAATGTCAATGCAAGGAGCAGGGTGCCATGCAAATGTTGCACTAGAGCTATAAGTGTATGAAACCTCAACTGAAGCTAAGTGGAGTGTGCATCCAACTTGCTTGCTCATGAACACCTCAAGCATTTGAGGAAGCCCGTCATCCGAATGTGCAAGCCAAGTTTATAATAATGAAAAAAAAATTATTCCCACTAGCATGTGAAAATGACATAACATGAGACTCTCTATATGAGGAAAAAGGTGCCACTTTGAGGCACAAGTGTGGCAAAGGATAGTAGGAAAGTCCCTTCTCTCTTTTTCTCTCGTTCATTTTTTCACTTTTTTATTTTTTATTATGGTGAGCTCATTTGGCCTCCCCCATTTTTATATACTCACTCGGACAATGCTCTAACAATGATGATCATCACATTTTTATTTACTTACAACTCAATGAGAACTCGATATGAGGAACTATGAAGCAATATGACTCAATATGAATGCCTCTGGCAGTGTACCAGGATGTGCAATGATATAGCATGACATGTATTATCATATGATGAATGGTGGATTTGCCACAAATGCTATGTCAGATCTATATGATCATGCAAAGCAATATGATAATGAATGAACTAGTCATATGATGTAATAGTGGAATTTGCATGGCAATATATTTCGGAATGGCTATGGAAATGCCTTGATAGATAGATATGGTGGCTGTTTTGAGGAAGATATAGGAAGGCTTATGTGTGATAGAACGTATCATGCCATGGGGTTTGGATGCACTCATGAAGTTTGCACCAATCCTCGAGGTGAGAATGGGCAATGCATGGTACCGAAGAGGCTAGCAAAATAGGAGGAGGTGAGTTTGTGTATGTCCCTGGTTTCACATTAGTCATGAAGAACTCATACACTTATTGCAAAGTTTTATTAGTTTTATCACAAATCATAGCACTACTCACATGCCCCTAGGGAGGGGGTGGGAGGAGTTAACCATCGCGCGCCTTCGACCCGAAACAACACTAGGATTTTAACAAGGAGTAGAAATACTCACACATCCCCGCCATGCCTTTTTAATATTGAGTAAAACAAGAAATTAACACCTCTTAATACCAGTACTTCTACGAATGAAAAATTATGCACTCACACCTTTTTAATATTATCACATCAATGTCATTAACCCACAATTTTTCTTGATGATCTACATGATGGTTTTGATTATCACTCATTAAATACTTATTATTTTTGGACTAGTCTTATGACCCATGCAAATTACCATTACTATTCATTAACTCTCAAACAAATATAAGTGAAGAACTTGAGTGTAAATATTTATATGAAATCTATACGCAACCGTGCTGAGAAATATATAAGTTAACTACTTGAGCAACTACTAAGCTCAAAAGATATAAGTGAAGCACATAGAGTATTCCAACAAATAATGATGATCGTGTGTGTCTCTCAAATTGGTGTGCCTAGCAAATGATGGTTGTGGCAAACAAAAAATAATAGCAAACAAAAGCAAACGACGCTCCTAGAAAAACTCATATCATGTCATGAATAAAAATGTAGCTCCAAGTGACATACCGATGGATTGAGATGAAATAGGGGATGCCTTCTTGGGCGTCCCCAAGCTTAGGGTCTTCCTGCTCCTTATTCCTTTTTCCATCGTGATAATACCCAAAACTTGAAAACTTCAATCACACAAAACTCAACAAAACTTCGTGAAATCCGTTAGTATAAGCAACATATCAAATACTTCCTCTATACCTAAATAATTGTAGTTGGGGAGAACTAGTTTAGTTCTCCCCAACTACAATTATTTAGGTACGGAGGGAGTACTTAGGTACTGTTGTAAATTGAATCATATTTCATTATTGCATAACAGGTTTCGTATTTTAACTTCTCCATGGCTTAGACCCCTTGATACAATATATAACATCATCAAAACAAGCAAATTATGCAAGCAAAAACAGAATATGTCTAAAATAGAACAATTTGTAGTGATCTGTAAAGACCCATACTTATGTAACTCCAAAAATTCTGAAAAGTTAGTATGACGTGAGAAATCTGTACAACACACCGTGTAAAAAATTCAGCTTAAAAAGACGTTCCAGTAAAATAAGAGAAATTCTACACTCGACGTCAAAGTTTTTGTTTTTGCACCGTATCAACTCTACTTATCATACAAGTCATACCAAAGGCTTTACTTGGCAAAAACACTAATTTAAATATAAAAACACATTATAGAGGCAATAATCATGTCAACACACCAAAACAGAACGCATTGGGTTGTCTCCCAACAAGCACTTTCTTTATAGCCATTAAGATAGGCTTGCAATTTTCAATGATGCTCACATAATAAACAATAATTGAAGCACAAAGAAAGCATCATAAAGCATGTGACAAACACATCTAATCCTAACATGCTTCCTATGCATAGGCATTTTATAGGAAAACTAATTCTCAAGACAAGTGAAATCTAGCATATGCAAATAGGAAGAGTGAAGCATTAATAATTTCAACATAAAGAGAAATAATTGAGTAACATGCAAATTCCTATAACCATATTTGCCTCTCTCATAATAATTACATGTAGGATCATAATTAAACTCAACAATGTTGTTAGGGCATATTGTGTCCTAAGTAATTTTGGTGATTGATGACAGTACCACTGAGGACTAATCGTGTGCATTGAGCATTTCAGATTATACATGGCAAGGCACAAGACGATTCATAGGAAAGTCGTACTATTAAGAGGGTGTCCGCGTCGAAAAGGTTTGGGTGGAATCAACTCACACATGCACACTTTTTCTTTCCACCACCTTTTCTTTGCAACAATGGAGCTCCCATTTGGTCTGTGCCAGCCTGTGCAAAAAGTTCCAGCGGTAGTACCGCTTCTGGACGGTAGTACCACTCTCTCTGAGCGGTTGTACTTCTTTGGACTTTTTGCGAGTACTTTTCCAGCGATGGTAGACCTGGTAGTAGTATTTTTTACTATCGTGGCTTTATGCCTACCTAGTGGTAGTATCGCTCTAGGTCTAGCGGTAGTACCGCTCGGGCTGGCGGTATTACCGCTTCCCTCCAAGCGGTAGTACCGCTAGGGGCAACGGTAGTACCGCTACCCCCAAGCAGTAGTACCGTGCAGAGGGTGCTGTAAGTGAGGGTAACCATAGGATTTGTTCCCTCACTATATAAAGGGTTCTTACACTCCAAGAACCCTACCTTTTACCTTCCAAGACTCCATTGTTGCTCCTATGCTCATTTTGGCCCGATCTCTCACCCTAGCCAATCAAACTTGTTGATTTCCAAGGGATTGGTTGAGAAGGCCAAGATCTACACTTCCACCAAGAGATATTTGATTCCCCCACTAATCCCTTGTGGGTCTTGTTACTCATGGGTGTTTGAGCACCCTAGACAGTTGAGGTCACCTCGGAGCCATATCCATCGTGGTGAAGCTCCATGGTCTTGTTGGGAGCCTTTGAGCATTTTGTGGAGATTGCCCCAACCTTGTTTGTAAAGGTCCGGTCACCGCCTTCAAGGGCACCAATAGTGGAATCACGGCACCTCGCATTGTGTGAGGGCGTGAGGGGAATACGGTGGCCCTAGTGGCTTATTGGGGAGCATGGTGCCTCCACACCGCTCCAACGGAGACGTACTTTCTATCAAAGGGAAGGAACTTCGGTAACACATCCTCGTCTTCATCGGTTACACTTGCGGTTATCTCTTACCTTTACTTTGTGTATATTATTGTTGCTATGTATTTCTTGCTTGCACTAGTTGTCATGGTAGTTAGCATCATATAGATTGCTCGCCTAGTAGATAATTTAGAGAACCTTTATGTTGCTTTCTCTAACTTGTTAAGAAGAGCTAAAAAATGGTAGTTGCTTATTCACCCCCCTCTAGTCAACCATATCGATCCTTTCAATTGGTATTAGAGCCACACCTCTTTATTAAGGGTTTCACCACCCAAAGAGTATGGTTGACGATGCAGAGGGAGTCAGTGGACCACCCAAGGCCGTGTCCTTGAATTCGGTCACAAGGGACGACTTGAATGATGCTATGGCCTCCCTCAGGTCATCCTTGATGAACGAAGTCATGTCCATGTTTAGAGAGTTTCTTGAGGGGTTAAAAACTTCTCCCGAACCGGTGTTGGTTGTTAAACCTACCAACTCGGAATCGGAGGCCAATTCCACCAAGGAAGCGGCTAAAGGTATGCAACCTTCTTCCCCTCTCAACAAAAATGGGACAAGAACCTTTGTGTCGGTTCCACCTCCCCCGGTCTATGGAGGACCGATTCCTTGATGATGAGTTGATGAATATACTTCTCGCCCCTCGTTGGTTAACCCAAGTGGAAGGTGGAGATGTAGTCAGCAGCAATTTTCCCTTACACGGAGACTGTAAGGTTTATCGAACCTGGAGGACTCCGTGGATCAACAAGTAGGTGTTCGCCGCCATGGCGCAAGCAAAAGACGTGGACCTGCACACACAACAAGTAACTTTGCTCCCAACGAGTACAGAGAGGTTGTCAATCTCTCCGGCCTTGTAGTTTGTAAAGGATAAAAAGACAAGTGGGAATAGTGGTAGTGATTGCAACGGAAAAGTTAATGAAAGCGGCAAATGATGGAGGTGTAAGCAATGGCGGTTATATGGACCGGAGTCACATGATGTTCACTAGTGATGTCTCTCTCCCAAAAGACGATAAACAACAATGTTGGGGTAAACAAATTACAGCTGGGCAATTGAAAGAATTATGAACGCACCGCAATGCTAATTATGCTACTTGAAAGTTAGAGGCTCAATAGTAATGGGCAGTACGCCAAGACAAGTAGGCTGTTTATTCATCAACATATACTTACTAATCATCTACCTTGAGATATCTCTCCAGAACATCTCGCTGGTATTAAGTTGCGAGCCCCACCCAAAGTGTAAACTCAAGGCAACAGACAACTACATTAACAAACTATGCGTAAGGTAAACAATCCTTGCAACCATGGTCACAAGAACCGTTGTTTTCTCCCTGGTAGCAACAACACATCCCCTAGTCCCATGTTTCTGTCACTCAAGCGAGACATGAGGGGGCATGAACCCACAATCATGCATAATGCTCCCTCTTGAAGTTACAATCTACTACTCGAACAAAGCAATAAAGAGCAACGGAGAACATGCATGAAGCACTAAAGAAAATAATATAAAAGGATAATCAAATATATAACTCATCACAATCTGAACATAATCTCATAATCCATCGGATCCCAACAAACAAAGCATAGAAATAGCAGGAAAATTACATAGATGCCTTGATCACGTAGGGCAACTCACAAGGGCTAATCATGGAAGCACAAGATTGGAGAGAATACATCACATAGCTACTGGTCATGGACTCATGGTCCAAGGAGGACTACTCACGGCACGTCCGGTAAGCATCCATGGCGGTGGAGAATCTCCCGGAGGTCAATCCTCCCTCCGGCAGGGTGCCGGGAAGAGGTCTCCTGATGCTCCCGATCTCGGAAGTGCTGTGGCGGCGAAACGATGGAGAAATTCGCGATTTTGGATATGATGGAAGGGTTTTCGATCGGAGAGGTAAATATAGTCCGAAGGAGGCACCAGAGGAGGTGGGGCCCACCCAGGCGGTCTGTGGGTGCGGCTAGGGGCCAGGCCATGCCGGCAGGTTGCCTGGGCAGCCCTTGGCTCCTCTCTGGCCCATCTTCGGTGACGTGGAAGCTTCCGCCACGCTGATTTTTATATATTTTTCTCTGGATTTTTGGGGCTTTGGAAATTTGGGTAAAAGCCCATGCAAAAAAGACATCAGCAGACATAAACTGGCACTGGATGCACTGAGTTAGTAGTAGTCCAAATCTGTGTAAAAACATATAAAAGTGTAGCAAAACATGTAACAATGTCAACAAAAAGATCATGGAACAAGCATAAATTATAGATACGTTTGGGACGTACCAACATCCCCAAGCTTAATTCTTGCTCGTCCTCGAGTAGGTAAATGATAACAGAATAATTTCTGTGATGACATGCTAACACACATATAAGAACTTCAAAGTAAAGAAAGTAAGATATGCAATTCAAGTCAAGACAATAACAAGCAAGAGTCTATATCTAGTATTGAGATTAGCAAAGTAAGAACATAAGGTGCAAGACCTCTCGCTATCCGTGACTCGAATGTCTACAAATGGAGTTTGCGTGCAAGAAATGGGAGATGGGTTGAGAGTATAAAATATATTTTTTTGAGAACTCAATCTACTAAACTTCCACACTTGATCTCCATCGGAATCTTATTTTGACTCATCCCCAGACCACTAGTCAGGCACAAGTCAAAATGATCCTCTCCCTTTCAACTTTGAGCACTCATGCAATGGATGAGCGCAAGCAAGATATGTTGGCACTTAGGATGGAAAAGAGAATAATGATGCGTGCTATGGCAACAAAAGTCCTTCCTTGGCGCTAGGAATTCTTCTTGTTACTTCTCTAGTTTGTGTCGGTCTTTCCCTTGAAGAGGAAACGGTGATGCAACACAGGAGCGGTAAGTATTTCCCTCAGTTTGAGAACCAAGGTATCGATCCAGAAGGAGGGCGTCGTCAAGTCTAAAGTACCTGCGCAACCACAAACCAGCTTGCACCCAACGCTTCAAAGGGGTTGTCAATCCCTTCAAGATTGTTTGCAAAGTGAGATCTGGCGGCGGAAAGTGCAACGAAGTAAAAAGTGTAAGGCTGAATATATGGTGTGGAGTAGACCCTGGGGGCCATAGTGTTCACTAGAGGCTTCTCTCATAATAGCAAATATCACGGTAGGTGAACAAATTACTGTCGAAAAATTGATAGAACCGCGCAAAGTCATGACGATATCTAAGGCAATGATCATGCATATAGGCATCACGTGGGAGACAAGTAGACCGATACTTTCTGCATCTACTACTATTACTCCACACATCGACCGCTATCCAGCTTGCATCTAGTGTATTGAGTACATCACGAACAGAGTAACGCTTTAAGCAAGATGACATGATGTAGAGGGATAATCTTAAACCAATGATGAAAACCCCATCTTTTTACCCTTGATGGCAACAACCTGATGCGTGCCTCGCTACCCCTTTTGTCACTGGATGAGGTCACCGCACGGTATGAACCCAAAACCAAGCACTTCTCCCATTGCAAGAATCATAGATCTAGTTGGCCAAACAAATCCCACAACTCGAAGAGAATTACAAGGATATGAAATCATGCATAAGAAAGATCAGAAGAAACTCAAATAAGATTCATAGATAATCTCATCATAAATCCACAATTCATCGGATCTCGACAAACACACCGCAAAAGAAGATTACATCGGATAGATCTCCATGAAGATCATGGAGAACTTTGTATTGAAGATCGAAGAGAGAGAAGAAGCCATCTAGCTACTAGCTATGGACCCGTAGGTCTATGGTGAACTACTCACGCATCATCGGAGAGGTCATGGTGTTGATGAAGAAACCCTCCGTATCCGAATCCCCCCTCCGGCAGGGCACCAGAACGTGCCCCAGATGGGATCTTGCGGAGACAGAAGATTGCGGCAGCGGAAAAGCGATTGCGATGATCTCTTGATTTTTTCTCGAATTTATGGGATTATATAGGCGAAAGACCTAGGCCAGGGTACCTCTAGGGGGCCCACAAGCCTGGATGGGGCAACCCCCTGGCCGCGTGGTGGGGGTTTGTGGAGGGCCTTGAGCTCCTGTGGCTTGGCTCCCAAGTTCTCCGATCTTCTTCCGTTTCCAGAAAAAATCTTTTCGGGGATTTTATTCCATTTGGACTCCGTTTCAAAATCTCCTCTGAAAGGGGTCAAAAACATGGAAAAAACAGGAACTGGCACTTGGCACTGAGTTAATAAGTTAGTCCCAAAAAATATATAAAAGGCATGCAAAACATCCAAAGTTTGACAATATAATAGCATGAAACCATCAAAAATTATAGATACGTTGGAGACGTATCAAGCATCCCCAAGCTTAACTCCTGCACGTCCTCGAGTAGGGAAGTGATAAAGAATGAATTTTTGATGTGGAATGCTACCTAGCATAGTTGTCCTTTGCAACTTCTTTCACGTGACATGAATGTTCAGATCCGTAAGATTCAAAACAATAGTTTGCTACTGACATGAAAATAGTAATACTTCAAGCAAACTAGCAAAGTAATCATGAACTTTCAAAATAACAAGGCCAAAGAAAGTTATCCCTACAAAATCATATAGTTTGGCTATGCTCTATTATCCTCACACAACTAATGTAAATCATGCACAACCCCAGAATTGGCCAAGTAATTGTTTTCACACTCTTACTTTCTCAAACCTTTTATAACTATTACACAATACATGAGCGCGAGCCATGGATATAGCACTATAGGTGGAATAGAGTGTGGTGGTGGTTGTGAGAAAAAAAGGAGGAGATGGTCACATTGACTCGACGTATCAATAGGCTATGGAGATGCCCATTAATAGATATCAATGTGAATGAGTAGGGATTGCCATACAAGAGATGCACTAGAGCTATAAGAATGTGAAAGCTCAAGAGGAAAGCTAGTGGGTGTGCATCCAAGTTGCTTGCTCACGAAGACCTAGGGAAATTTTGAGGAAGCCCATCATTGGAATATACAAGCCAAGTTACAAAACGAAGATTCCCACTAGCATAAGGTAGTGACAAAGCAAGAAGCTCTCAATCATGAAGAACATGGTGCTAACATGAAGCACAAGTGTGGAAAAATATAGTAGCATTGTCCCTTCTTTCTTTTTCTCTCTTTTCTTTTTTCATTTGGGCTCTTAGGCCTCTCTTTTTCTTTTGTTTTTTTTGTTTTTGTTTTTGGGATCTTTGGATTCTTTTTTTTTCTCATATGGGACAATGCTCTAATAATGATGATCATCACACTTTTATTTACTCACAGCTCAAAGATCACAATGATGATGACTCCATAGGAAATGCCTCCGACAGTGTACCGGGATGTGCAACGATCTAGCATGGCGTATGACGTTGAAACATCTCGCTATCTATCTTACGATCATGCAATGGAAATATGAGAGTGACGACACAAGTCATGAGACGGAACGGTGGGAGTTGCATGGCAATATATCTCGGAATAGCTATGAAAATGCCATAGTAGGTAGGTATGGTGGCTGTTTTGAGGAAGGAATTTGGTGGGTTTGTGCACCGCCAAGAATTGCGCGGCACTAGAGAGGCTAGCAATGGTGGAAGGTGAAAGTGCATCTATACCATGGAATCACATTTGTCATGAAGAACTCACATACTTGTTGCGAAAGTTTTTATTAGTAATCGAAACAAAGTGCCAAACGCATACTCCGAGGGGAAGGGTTGGTAGGTGTAAACCATCGCACGATCCCGACCTCAACACAAAGGATGACAATCAATAGATCAATTATGCTCCGACTTCTTAACATAGCACTTCACTGTACGTGCATGCTACGGGAATCACTAACTTCAACACAAGTATTTCTAGATTCACAACACCCTACTAACATAACTCTCAATATTACCAAATTCATGTCTCAAAACTATTTGAGAGGAATCAAGACTTCTCTTTCTACTCAATGCACATGATGATGGAGGTTTTTACATCCTCTTTGGGTACCTAGCACATTTGGGACTTTTTTCATAGCATAAGCCAACTACCAAGTCATGCGCCGCCGTGCTCTAAATATATAAGTGAAGCACAAGAGCAAAAGTATCTAGCTCAAAAGATATAATTGAAGCACTAGAGCAAAAGTTTCTAGCTCAAAAGATATAAGTGAAGAACTATGAGCATTCTAGCAAAATCACGATGAGTGCATGTCTCTCTCTCTCAAAAAGGTGTGCAGCAAGGATGATTGTGACACAACAAAAAGAAAATACTCCTAAGATACAAGACGCTCCAAGCAAAACACATATGATGTGGTGAATAAAAATATAGCTCCAAGTAATGTTACCGATGAATTGAAGACGAAAGAGGGGATACCTTCCCGGGGCATCCCCAAGCATAGGCTTTTTGGTGTCCTTGAATTTGGCTTGGGATGCCTTGGGCATCCCCAAGCTTGAGCTCTTTCCACTCCTTATCTCTTTGTCCATGAGAACATCACCCAAAACTTGAAAACTTCACAACACAAAACTTAAACAGAAACTTGTGATAACATTAGTACAAGAAAACAAACTACCACTATTTTTGGTACTGTAGCAAACTTGAATTCCATCTATGTTGATGATGGGCTACTGTATTATCACTTTTCCATGGCTAGTACCCCCCGATACTAACCATAGTTTCATCAAAACAAGCAACCAACTCAACAAAAACATAATCTGTCAAAAATAGACCAGTTTGTAGCAATCTATATACTTCGGGTACCTCAAAAATTCTGAAAAATTACGAAGGCCTGGGGAAAAAGTATATAAATCCGCATAAAAAAGAATCAACTCAAAATCTCTTTTTCAATAAAAATGAAAAATCATCTTGTGAGCGAAAAGTTTCTGTCTTTTTCCAGCAGGATCAAACAACCATTACCAAGACAAGTCATAAAGGCTTTGCTTGGCTCAAACACAAAAAGAAACACAAAAAACACAACCATAACAGAATTGTGAAAGCGTGGACACAACAAAACAGAAATAAAAAGATAAATTCATTGGGTTGCCTCCCAACAAGCGCTATTGTTTAACGCCCTTAGCTAGGCATAGGAGCGATAGAATCATGTATCGTCGTCTTTGCTGCTCAAACCATAAGTGGCGTGATCACTTATCATCTTGAGGTTTTCATCTTTCTTGCTGGATGATTCACCACTACTTTTAGGAACAAAGACAGACTTGGTGATTTTATTGTGGGCAAAATTTGGAGTATTCTGCACAGCGGCAAAAGCGGAACCCAAGTTGGTTATAACATCCTCTAGTTTGCCAATCCTAGCGGAATCATGACCTAGCTTTTCGCTTACTGTGGGTTCTTTCTCCTTTAAATTTTTCAAAACCATTCCCACCTTGGATTCGTACTGAGTGATTTGATTGTGGATATTTTTATCCAAATTCTCAATGAGTTCAATCATAGAAACTTTATTTTCATTAACGTCCAGCCTACGCATCACATGTTCCACAGCTAAGGTAGTTCCATTAACCAAGAGTGGGGGTGAGCCTACCAAATTTATCACAGTTCCGTAAGAATCAACAGTATCGCTACCCAAGAAATTTCCACCTACGATGGTGTCAAGAATATACCTATTCCAAGGAGAAACACTCACATAAAAACTGCGAAGCAAGATGGTAGTGGATTGCTTACGAGTAGATCTACTCTGAGCGATGCAAATCCTATACCAAGCGTCTTTTAAGTTTTCTTCCTCAATTTGTTTGAAATTGAGGACTCCGCTCTCGGGAGTACCGTTTGAAGTGGTGGATCTAGCCATCAGGATAGACTATCCCACATAGACGAGCAGAAAGCAAGCGAGAGAAAAGTGCGAACAAAAAGGCAAACGAAAAGGCGAACGAAAAAGGCAAATTGGTGAAGTGGGGGAGAGGAAAACGAGAGGCAACTGACAAACAAAGTAAATGCAAGAGATGAGTTTGCGACACCTAATTGGTTGAGTTCTTGACTTGATCTTCCTCCCGGGCAACGGCGCCAGAAATTCTTCTGCTACGGCAACAAAGTCCTTCCTTGGCGCTAGGAATTCTTCTTGTTACTTCTCTGGTTTGCGTCTGTTTTTCCCTTGAAGAGGAAAGGGTGATGCAGCACAGGAGCAGTAAGTATTTCCCTCAGTTTGAGAACCAAGGTATCGATCCGGAAGGGGGGCCTCGTCAAGTCCAGAGTACCTGCGCAAACACAAACAAGCTTGCACCCAACGCTTCAAAGGGGTTGTCAATCCCTTCAAGATTGTTTGCAAAGTGAGATCTGGCGGCGGAAAGTGCAACGAAGTAAAAAGTGTAAGGCTGAAAATATGGTGTGGAGTAGACCCTGGGGGCCATAGTGTTCACTAGAGGCTTCTCTCATAATAGAAAATATCACAGTGGGTGAACAAATTACTGTCGAAAAATTGATAGAACCGCGCAAAGTCATGACGATATCTAAGGCAATGATCATGCATATAGGCATCACGTGGGAGACAAGTAGACCGATACTTTCTGCATCTACTACTATTACTCCACACATCGACCGCTATCCAGCTTGCATCTAGTGTATTGAGTACATCACGAACAGAGTAACGCTTTAAGCAAGATGACATGATGTAGAGGGATAATCTTAAACCAATGATGAAAACCCCATCTTTTTACCCTTGATGGCAACAACCTGATGCGTGCCTCGCTACCCCTTTTGTCACTGGATGAGGTCACCGCACGGTATGAACCCAAAACCAAGCACTTCTCCCATTGCAAGAATCATAGATCTAGTTGGCCAAACAAATCCCACAACTCGAAGAGAATTACAAGGATATGAAATCATGCATAAGAAAGATCAGAAGAAACTCAAATAAGATTCATAGATAATCTCATCATAAATCCACAATTCATCGGATCTCGACAAACACACCGCAAAAGAAGATTACATCGGATAGATCTCCATGAAGATCATGGAGAACTTTGTATTGAAGATCGAAGAGAGAGAAGAAGCCATCTAGCTACTAGCTATGGACCCGTAGGTCTATGGTGAACTACTCACGCATCATCGGAGAGGTCATGGTGTTGATGAAGAAGCCCTCCGTATCCGAATCCCCCCTCCGGCAGGGCACCAGAACGTGCCCCAGATGGGATCTTGCGGAGACAGAAGATTGCGGCAGCGGAAAAGCGATTGCGATGATCTCTTGATTTTTTCTCGAATTTATGGGATTATATAGGCGAAAGACCTAGGCCAGGGGACCTCTAGGGGGCCCACAAGCCTGGATGGTGCAACCCCCTGGCCGCGGGGTGGGGGTTTGTGGAGGGCCTTGAGCTCCTGTGGCTTGGCTCCCAAGTTCTCCGATCTTCTTCCGTTTCCAGAAAAAATCTTTTCGGGGATTTTATTCCATTTGGACTCCGTTTCAAAATCTCCTCTGAAAGGGGTCAAAAACATGGAAAAAACAGGAACTGGCACTTGGCACTGAGCTAATAAGTTAGTCCCAAAAAATATATAAAAGGCATGCAAAACATCCAAAGTTTGACAATATAATAGCATGAAACCATCAAAAATTATAGATACGTTGGAGACGTATCAATGGGTAATGAAGACAAAAAGGGTGTGAAAGGTTCACATCAATGAGGACAACCATATGCAAGAGAAAGCCAAATGATAGATATGATGTGAGGAGTAGGGATTGCCATGCAGCGGATGCACATATGAGCTAAGGTAAGCTCCCCAATCGAACTAGTGGGGGTGCATCCAACTTGCTTGCTCATGAAGACCTAGAGCTCATTTGAGGAGGCTCATCATTGGAATATACAAGCCAAGTTCTATAGTGTAAGGGTCCCCACATAGTTATGCATGAATGATAATCTCTATGGAGTACAAATATAACAATGGAGTTCGAGTGTGGATCTTCCAAAAGGAATAGTAGTGTTGCCCCCTTCTCTCTTTTTTTTATTTTTTTTTCTTTTTATTTTTTTATATACTTTTGTGACCTCTTTGGCTCTTTCTTTATGTCTCTCATTTGTCCTCTTTGGGATCTTTTCATTTGTCTTCTTTGGGATCTTTTAATTTGTCCTCTTTGGTATCTTTTCCTCACTTAAGGGCAACACTCTATGTTTTACAAGAATAAAAAGAAGGTCATCACACTTTATAAGAAGTACTCAACATAAAGACAAATGAAAATTATCATGATGCAAATGTAACTAGCGCGTCATGTAGCAATAATAAGGGCAAGGCCCAACTATCATGCGGATCCTCGATCAAGCAAAATCATGTATGACATGAAGATCAAGTCATGAGATGGTGGATGTTGCATGGCAATGTATCTCGGAAAGGCTTTGGAAATGCCTTAATAGGTAGGTATGGTGGTTGTTTTGTGGAAATATATAATGAGGCTTATCATGTCAAGCGTTTGGATGCACCGGCGATGTTTGCACCAACTCTCAATGTGAGAAAGGGCAATGCACAGTACCGAAGAGGCTAGCAAAATATGGATGGTGGAAGTGCCAACAATCGAATACTCGCATTAGTCCGAAGAACGCATACGCTTATTATCGGTAACACTCTATCTAGTTAGGAAATTCATAAAGAGACAAGTACCCCGCTGAGGAGTGTTTGGGGGTTTGGTTATCCTTGGGCATCCTCGACCCATGGTAACGTGAGGGTACTCTATATATTCCAACCACTCCAGAGGTTAGCGATCAATCTAGTAGCTAGAGTTCTCAACTAATTTTTAGTTTTTGAAAAACAAATGAATTTTCCAAAATATGACACCTATCACTAATAGGCTCAAGCTCTTGGCACCAATAGTCCAAACATTACTCAAATTAATACAAAACTATTACAAGTTACTACTATACTTAAATAGCAACCTCAATTACCTACTCATCCAAGACACACAACTCAGTGCAACAAGACAACTCTCTAAACAAGATAATCATGATAACTCAAGAGAGTTCCAAAAGCAACCTAAATAAAAGCTCTTAAAAAGATATAGCATGAAAACTAAGAGCTAAGCATGAGAGCAGCTATGAAAAGATAGCGAACACACAAAAAGGATAAGCATGAAAACCTATGTTGTGTTCTAGAGTGGAATGGGGCGTGTTTCTCTCCCAAACAAGGAAGGCTAGGGTCCGACTTTTTATGAACAGCAAGAAAAACTAAAACAAACTAAAAAGTAAAGAGCGGGACGCTCCAAGCATAGCACATAACATATGAAGTGATAAAAATATAGCATCGAGATGGACGAACTGATAATTGTTGATAGAGAAGGGGATGCACGGGGGCATCCCCAAGCATAGATGCTTGAGTCTCCTTGAATATTTCTTGGGGGTGCATGGGGGCACCCCCAAGCTTGAGCGCTTGAGACTCCTGGATATTCTTTCATCATCTTCCATCGCATACTTGAAAACTCCCTTCATACGAAACTCATCCTAAGCTGATTAGAGTGATTAGTACCCATGATAAAATAATTCATTACCTACTGGAAATAAAGATTTTCATGAAAAGATACTGTTTCTCATGATTGCCAAAAGGTTTTTGCAAAGGAAAAGCAAGCTTAAGATTTGCAAAATGATGAAAACGCAAAACGTGACTGATATGTGAAAAGTAGAACAACAGGTAGTAAATAATTTTTTCGGGGAACTTCTGCAACTCAAATAGAAAACCTCAGAATAGACGCCAGAAAGACAATTATATAGAGCATTCTGTCAAAACAAATCAGATCAAAAAGATGATCTGGTGATGTTTGGCGAATTTTTCCGTCAAGCAGACAGAATCTGTTTCTGGACAGCATGTCACAACTTTTGAACTTTCTTGCAATTGGAGGCTAAAACTTGGCACAAAGCTTGAAAATAAAAATACAATGATGTTGCTAAGGTAGTAACAAGCATAAAGACCATTAAAACTGAAAGTAAAAAAACAAATTGGGTTGCCTCCCAACAAGCGCTTTCTTTTCTTCCTTTGAGCTAGGCATGATGCAAAAAAGATCAAGTATTATCAACTCCATCAGAATAACTTGCCCGAATAACAGAGTCATAAGGTAACATAATCTTCTTTCGAGGGAAGTGTTCCATTCCATTTTTAAGGGGAAATTGGAATCTAATGGTACCTTCTTTCATGTCAATGATAGCACCAACGGTGCGGAGAAAAGGACGTCCCAAAATAATTGGACATGAGGGATCACACTCAATGTCCATAATAAGAAAATCAACGGGCACATAATTATCATTGACAACAATAAGAAAATCATCAATTCTCCCTAATGGTTTCTTTATGGAAGAATCAACAAGACGAACACCAAAAGAACATTGATCAAAAGGTTTCAAATCAAGCATATCATACATTCTTTTGGGCATAACGGAGGCACTAGCTCCAACATCACATAAGGCAAAGCAATAGATATTATTAAATTTAATCTTGACCATAGGATCCCAACCATCTTCTAGTTTTCTAGGAATAGAAGTCTCTAGCTTGAGCTTCTCCTCCCTAGCTTTGATAAGAGCATTGGTAATATGCTCGGTGAAGGCAATATTGAGTGTACTAGTGTGGGGGTCTTTAGCCATTCTTTGCAAAAAAAAGTGATAACTTCGGAAAGACTACAATTGTCAAAATCAAGATTACTACCATTAATTAAAGTGGTGGTAATGTCATCTAAGCTCATTCTTTTGGTACTCTCTAAATTCAAAGGACCTTCTTGTCCTATAGTTGAGGTATTAGCATCGCCATTAATAGGTCTATTGGGACTAGGGGTGTGATGGGTGCTAAAAGTTTTGAGATCCTCAACAACTTGTATAGTAGCAAGGGTAGTGTGTGTAGGAAGTCTCTTAATACTATCTTCCTCTTATTTTTCTCTAGACCATCTCTCTTCAAGTTTGGCTAGCATTCTTATGTTCTCATTAATTTGGACTTGGATAGCATTCATGGGTGTGGTTTTCCTTTCCTCTAGGGGGAAGTTCTAATTTTAAGCATCTCTACATCACGAGCTATGTTGTCTACCTTCAAAGAGAGACTATCTAATTTATCTAATTTATCTTCTACACTCTTGTTGAAGGCTTTTTGAGAAGTGATAAAGTCTTTAAGCATGCTCTCTAATTCAGAAGTGGAGTTTTTGGTGCTAGGATAAGTGTTGTTGTTCCCATAGTTGTTAGATGGGAACGGTTTAGGATTGCTACCAAATTACTCCTATAAGCATTATTTAAAGTTGTTCCTAGAAATAAAATTAACATCAACTTGCTCTATTTCTTGAGCAACCAAAGAATTTAAAGGAACATCATGAGGATCAATAGGATCTTGGTTAGTAAGTAAAGTCATGATCATGTCAACCTTATCATTAAGGGAGGAGATCTCCTCAACAGAGTTTACCTTCCTACCTGTTGGAGCTCTCTTGGTGTGCCATTGAGAATAATTTGTCATCATGTCATCCAATAGTTTCGTGGAAGCACCAAGTGTTGTTGACATAAAGGTACCTCCTGCGGTCGAGTCTAACAGATTCTGCGAGGTAAAGTTCAATCTTGCATAGAAAGTTTGGATAACCATCCAAGTAGTCAAACCATGTGTAGGGCAATTCTTAACAAGAGATTTCATACGTTCCCAAGATTGAGCAACGTGTTCATTATCTAGTTGCCTAAAATTCATAATGTTACTTCTTCACTGGATAATCTTAGCAGGCGGGTAATACTTTCCAATAACAGCATCTTTGCACTTATCCCAAGAATCTATGCTATTCCTAGGCAAAGATTGAAGCCACATTTTAGCTCCTCCTCTCAAGGAGAAAGGAAAAAGCTTAAGTTTAACAATATCACCATCTACTTATTTATATTTTTTCATATCACAAAGCTCAAAAAAATTATTCAAGTGCAAAGCAGCATCATCTCCAGCACCGGAGAATTGATCTTTCATAACAAGGTTGAGTAAGGCAGGTTTAATCTCATACGAAGTAGCCCAAGTGGCGGGAGCAGCAATAGGAGTGCACATAAAGTCATTGTTGTTGTGACTAGTGAAGTCACACAACTTGGTGTTTTCAGTGGAACCCATAGCAGCACCAACAAGCAAGAACAAAGCAACTAATTTTTTTGTGGTTTTTGGTATAAGACTCTAAAGCAAAAACTAGAAAGCAAACTAACAAGACTAAAAAACAAAGGTAAAAGATAGTGTGCAACTCCCCTATCTTGAAGACTGGAGTCCCTGTCAACGGCGCCAGAAACTTGCTTGATGACGAGTTGATGAATATACTTCTCGCCCCTCGTTGGTTACCCCAAGTGGAAGGTGGAGATGTAGTCAGCAGCAAGTTTACCTTACACGTAGACTGTAAGGTTTATCAAACCAGGAGGACTCCGAGGATCAACAAGTAGGTGTCCGCTGCCCTGGCGCAAGCAGAGTACGTGGACCTGCACACACAACAAGTAACTTTGCTCCCAACGAGTACATAGAGGTTGTCAATCTCTCCGGCCTTGTAGTTTGCAAAGGATCAAAATACAAGAGGGAATAGTGATAGTGATTGCAACGGAAAAGTAAATGAAAGCAGTAAATGGTGGAGGTGTAAGCAACGGTGGTGATATGGACCGGAGTCACATGATGTTCGATAGTGATGTCTCTCTTCCAAAAGACGATAAACAACTATGTTGGGGTAAACAAATTACAGTTGGGCAATTGACAGAATTATGAACGCACCGCAATGCTAATTATGCTACTTGAAAGTTAGAGGCTCAATAGTAATGGGCAGTATGCCAAGACAAGTAGACCATTTATTCATCAACATCTACTTACTAATCATCCACCTTGAGATATCTATCCAGAACATCTCGGTGGTATTAAGTTGCGAGCCCCATCCAAAGTGTAAACTCAAAGCAACGGACAACTTCATTAACAAACTATGCATAAGGTAAACAATCCTTGAAACCGTGGTCACAAGCATCGTTGTTTTCTCCCTGGTGGCAATAGCACATCCCCTCGTCTCATGTTTCTGTCACTCAAGGTAGAGCAATAAAGAGCAACAAAGAACATGCATGAATCACTGAAGAACATAATGTAAAAGGACAATCAAATATATAACTCATCACAATCTGAACATAATCTCATAATCCATCGGATCCCAACAAACCGAGCATAGCAATAGCAGGAAAATTACATAGATGCCTTGATCATGTAGGGCAACTCACAAGGGCTCATCATGCAAGCACAAGATTGGAGAGAAGACATCACATAACTACTGGTCATGGACTCATGGTCCAAGGAGGACTACTGACGACACGTCCGGGAAGCGTCCATGGCGGTGGAGAAGCTCCCGGAGGTCAATTCTCCCTCCGGCAGGGTGCCGGGAAGAGATCTCGTGACGCTCCCGATCTCGGAAGCACTTTGGCGGCGGAACGATGGAGAAATTCGCGATTCTGGATATGATGGAAGGGTTTTTGATCGGACAGGTAAATATAGGCCGAAGGAGGGCACCAGAGGAGGTGGGGCCCACCCAGGCGGCCTGTGGGCACGGCCAGGGGCCAGGCCACGAGGGAGGTCGTCTGGGCAGCCCCTGGCTCCCTCTGGCCCATCTTCGGTGATCTGGAAGCTTCCGTCACGCCAATTTTTATATAGTTTTCTTGGGATTTTTGGGGCTCTGGAAATTTGGGTAAAAGCCCAGCAAAAAAAACATCAGCAGACAGAAACTGGCACTGGTTGCACAGAGTTAGTAGGTTAGTCCAAATATGTGTAAAAGATATAAAAGTGTAGCAAAACATATAACAATGTCACGCAAAAGATCATGGACCAAGCAGAAATTATGTATATGTTTGGGACGTATCATTCCTGCATCGCATATTAATAATCTTGGTCCTCCTCCTAAGCTTGTTAAGGGGGAGTTTGCTAACTGGGTGTTTTGCATTAAGTCTCATTTGAATCACAGCTCAACAAATTTATGGAGAATCATTGAGAAAGGCTTCTACCCGCATGACCCAAGCAACCTCACGCCAAGAGAAGAAGTGGACAATCAATATAATTATTCCACATTGTTCATTCTTCACTTGATACACTTGATTCCGCAGTGCCTCTTGAAGATCTTCCTCACTTGCGTCCTTTCACTTTTGCCAAGGATTGTTGGGAGCACATCATTGTGTTGTACAAGGGAAGCTCAAGCATTCAACGGTCCAACTATGAAATGGTTCTTGATGCAGCCGATGAGTTTGTGATGAAGGAAGATGAGTACCCTCGAGATCTCTATCAAAGGGTGACTACTCTGGTTGTTGCTCTCCAGGATCACGAGAGAAAGGATGTGACTGACACATGGATCAAGCGCAGGTTTCTCAAGGCCATCATGCCATTCAACAAGGCCATGTCAACTGTCATTCGTCAAAGGCCAGATTTTCACTCCTTGTCCTCTGGTGAAGTGTTGGATGAATTCATTGCAATGAATATCATGAACAAGACTGCTGATAATGCTCTTGCTCGCATTCGATCAAAGACAGCTTCACCCAACCTTGCATTAAAAGCCAAGGTTGTTCTAATGAAGAAGAAGAAGAGGAAGAGGATGGCTGCCCTGAAGACACTAAGTATGCTTATCACGAGCACATGTCTCTTGCGTCAAGGCAATTCTGGGGAAACAAGAGAAACTCAAGGCCCAACTTCTCCAAGAATAACTCGAGTGGGTCCAAGACCAAGCAGCATGTGAGGACATGCTATAACTGCGGCAATGTGAGTCACTTTGTGGCAGATTGTCCTTATGAGAAGAGGGAAGACAACGGTGGCAAGCTTATTCGCAAAGACAAAGCCAAGTCTTTCCCAAACAAGAACGATTTTGTCAAGAAACCCCATCCAAATGGTATGGTGGCACTTGAAGAGTACACCTCCGATGATGATGATGATGATGATACGGTGGCAACAGCTACTGTAGTCATTGTCACCTCCTCTCCCAAGGTGTCTCCCTTTGGCGCCCCCAACGACAACCGCATCGCCAAGTGCCTTATGGCCAAAGGTATCGATTAGGTATCACCCAGCATTAAGACCACCATCACTACTGCTCCCTCATTGTTAAACTGTGTTGATGATAGTGATGCTGTGGAACTTAATGAGCATGATTTTGAAAAATTTCTGTGTAAAATCGAAGGAGATTCCAAGAAGCATTGTGTTGCTCTTTTGGAACAACTGGGTGAGGCTAATGACCTCATTGAGTCTCATGAGGAGACTATCTCTGAGTTGCAAGGACATAGATGTGACTATGTCGATGAGATTGTTGAACTATCTATTGCTCCAGAAGAAGAGCACAGTCTTCGTTTGGCTCTTGAGGAGTCACACAATGATGATTGTGCTGAATTACAAAAAGAGTTAGATCACGCAATTGTTCTTACCCGTTTTCTTAAGTCTGAAAAGGCTGCACTTGGGGTTGGCCATGAAAGACTCAAGGGAGACTTTGATACACTTCACAAGGCCCACAAGGTCTTGAAAGGTGCACATTTCTTATTGAAGGAGCCTCATGATCAACTCCAAGCAAAGCTTACCAAGGAGATCTCTACATGTCCTCCTTTTGTTTAATTGATAATGCTTGTGCAACTAACCCTTGTTGTGAGCATGTACATCTTGTGGAGGAAAATGCTAAGTTGAAGGATCAACTTGAGAAGGGACTTGTGTCATGCATCCAAGGCGAGAAGAACCTAAACGACCTTTTGAGTAATCAAAAGGAAGTTGTAGGAAAGGAGAGACTTGGACTTACATCCAAGTCGAAAAGAAAAAGGAAGAACAAGAACAAGCGATCGCTTACTCTTAAGGACATCTTTGTAAAAGAGGGTGAAGCGACTCAGAAGGAGAACAAGGACAAGGTAGGGGATAGTAATGCTAAGAAGGGAAAAACCATCCCTACCAACACAGCTGGCAAATTTAATCCTGCTTATGTTTTATGTCGTGCTGGTGATGGGCATGTATATGCCAGATTTGTTGGTTCTTATTACGAGTTTATTGTATGGGCTATTTGGGTTCCTAAGACCCTTGTTTCTAACATCAAAGGACCCATTCAAAAATGGGTACCTAAAACCAAGCCTTGATCTATTGCAGGAGTTTGCTTCCGGTGGGGTGTCATGGTTGCTCGATAGTGGAGCAACAAATCATATGACCGGAAGCAAGGACTTGGTGGTGGACGTGCATCCTACCCCATCTATGCCCACCCATGTCCAATTTTCTGATGCTTCAATGTCTAAGGTACTGGGATTTGGTAAGGTGGTCATCTCTCAAGATTTATCTATTGAGAAGGTCATGCTTGTTGAGTCCCTTGCTTACAATTTACTTTCTGTTCGTCAACTTGCAATTATGGGCTTTGCCACATTCTTTAATCTTGATATCATGGCCCTTTTGTGGAGAAAGACTCTTAAAGTAGCATATTTTGGATATGTCGAAAATGGTCTCTATGTGGTGAACTTTTCACCGCGACCCACTAAGACTGCGACTTGTCTAATGGCTAAAGTTGATGTTGGCTGGCTTTGGCATCGCCGACTAGACCATGTCAATATGAGATCTTTGCAAAGTCTTCTCAAAGGGGACCATGTTCGTGGACTAACAAATGTGAGTATTGCCAGAGATCGTGCTTGCAGTGCTTGTATTGAAGGAAAGATTCATGAAATTTCTCATCGTCCCACGACTCTCATTTACACTAAGAGCCCCTTGGAGCTCCTTCACATGGATCTCTTTGGTCCTCCATCTTTTGATAGTGTTGGGGGAAGAAAGTACTTCTTGGTGATTTTTGATGATTTCTCAAGATACGCTTGGGTGTATTTCTTCAAAAGGAAGAGTGAGACTCAATAGACCATCATCAACTTTGCAAATGAAGCTCAACATCAACATGAAGCAAAGATTTTGATGATTAGAAGTGACAACGACACCGAGTTCAAGAACTACACCGAGGGGATCAAGCATCAATATTCAGCACCATAGACCCCTCAACAAAGTGGTGTGGTGGAAAGGGAGAACCGGACATTGATGGACGTGGCAAGAACAATGATGACAGAATTGAAATATCCATAGAACTTTTGGGCCGAAGCCATCAACACAACATTTCATGCATCCAATCGGCTCTATATCTGCAAAGGCTTGAACAAGACTCCTTATGAGATCCTCACCGAAAACAAGCCCAACCTCAAGTACTTCAGGGTTTTCAGGTGTAAGTGTTTCATTCTCAATAAAGGTGATCGTCTAGCTAAATTTGATTCTAGAGCTCAAGAGGGCATTTTTGTTGGTTATGCTACAAACTCTCATGCTTATCGTGTCCTCAACAAATCCACCAGACTCATTGAGGAGACGTGTAATGTGGAGTTTGATGAAAATAATGGCTCCCAGGTGGAGCAAAGTGGTCTTTGTGATGTAGGTGATGAAATTCCTCCCCAAGCCATAAGAAGAATGGGAATTGGTCAAATTCTCCCCATTGAAGAACCCCTTGTGGCTGAAGAAGAAGGACAATGCTCTACTCCAGCGGAGCCATCACCCTCGCTAGTCCCACATGCTTTTGATGAACAAAGTGAAGACCCTCAACTAGATGAACAAGATCAAGGACGAGATCAACCACACGAATATGGTGATGCACTAAATGATGTCCAAGTTCTAACACTAGGTTCCGAATCTGCTCAAGATCAAGATCAAGTTCAGCCACAAGATCAAGATCAAGTGCAGGTACAAGATCAAGATCAAGAACAGCCAGAAGATAAAGAACAAACTAGTGAGCTTGCTCAAGACGATGATCAAGTTGATGCTCCACAATTAACTAGCACGGAACTCCTCGAGGGACGCACAGCCAAGATAGCATCCAAGCTAAGGGACAAATCACATCTTATGAAGAATGTGGTTGGAAGCTTAAAAAGGGGAGTATCCACTTGTAAACAAATTTCAAATTATTGCGAGCATCACGCGTTTGTTTCGTATTGTGAACCTCAACAGGTACAGGAAGCGCTCGATGATGACGATGGGCTTGTGGCCATGCATGAAGAACTGAACAACTTCGAGCGAAATCAAGTTTGGGAATTAGTGCCAAGACCAAAGGTGGAACATAATGTCAGTGAGACCAAATGGATCTTCAAAAACAAGCAAGACGCCAATGGAATTGTGGTTTGAAATAAGGCAAGACTAGTGGCTCAAGGCTACTCCCAAGTCGAGGGTATCGACTACGGTGAAACCTTTGCCCCTGTTGCTCGTCCTGAATCTATTCGCATGGTGCTTGCATTTGCATCTCATCATGATTTCAAATTACAACAAATGGATGTGAAGAGTGCATTTCTTAATGGTCCCTTAAATGAGTTGGTATATGTAAAACAACCCCTGGGGTTCGAACATCCCAAACTCCCCAATCATGTATACAAACTCAACAAGGCGCTCTATGGCCTTAAACAAGCCCCACGTGCGTGGTATGAGTACCTTATCGAGTTGTTGCAAGATCGTGAGTTTGAAATTGGGACGATTGATCCCACCCATTTTACCAAAAAGGTTAAAGGGAATTTGTTCATATGCCAACTATATGTTGATGATATCATATTTGGTTCTCCTAACGAATCTTTCAATGAAGAATTTGCTGCACTAATGACCGAGAAATTTGAGATCTCAATGATGGGTTAGTTGAAGTTCTTCCTCGGATTCGAGATTAAACATGGCTTAGAAGGAACCTTCATCAAGCAAGCAAAGTACACCCAAGCCATGCTCAAGAGGTTCGAGCTAGAGGACGTCAAGCCAGTCAAGTTTCCCATGCCAACCAGATGCAAGCTTGACAGTGATCCCGATGGTAAAGCAGTGGATCAAAAGGTATATCGCTCCATGATCGGATTCCTTCTTTACCTTTGTGCATCTAGACCGGATATCATGTTGAGTGTAAGAATTTGTGCACGGTTTCAATCTGCACCAAAAGAAAGCCACTTTGCGGTCGTTAAACGAATCTTTCGATATGTGGCTCATACCCCAAACTTTGGCCTTTGGTATCCCAAAGGAGCAAGCTTCAATCTAGTGGGCTATTTCGACTCAGATTGGGCAGGAGACTATGTGGAGAGGAAGTGAACTTCTGGAGGATGTCAATTTCTTGGTCGTTCGCTGGTAAGTTGGTCTTCAAAGGAGAAAAACTGTATCTCACTGTCTTCCACCGAGGCTGAGTATGTTGCATCTGCAAGTTGTTGGGCACAGTTGCTATGGATGAGGCAAACTTTAAAGGATTATGGTGTCACTTTTGATAAAGTGCCTCTTCTATGTGAAAATCAAAGTGCTATCAAGATTTCCCTCAATCTAGTGCAACATAGCAAAACCAAGCATATTGATATTCGTCATCACTTCATCCGTGAGCATATCAAGCATGGAGATATTGAAGTCAAATTCATCAACACTCAAGAGCAACTTGCAGATATTTTCACTAAGCCCCTAGATGAAGCAAGGTTCCGGGAGTTAAGGCATGAGCTAAATATCATCGATTCATGTAATGTGGATTTAAACTAGGCACTCTGCATTATATCTTGTTCTAGGTGTAGGCATGGACATAAGGGGAATGTTGTTCAACCAATGAACTTTCCCTCCCCCCATTATGTATAAATGGATCAAGTCTTTCACATTAGCCGTCATTGATGGCACTTGTGCTTCAAAGATGAGGTTTAGTCATGAACCCAAGGATAATTCTTCGTGGTGTCATACCATTTGTCTCAAACATAGGTGGCTCCGGCCACCGCCCCCTAAAAGAGGGTTATGACATACCATCCAGTGTATTTTCTTTGGTTTTCTATTCTAAATTTTTTCTGGTATGTGTCCATAGTGATTTCTCGCAGTTTTGGCAATTTCTGGAATTTTTTTGAATTTTTCTGGCACGGTACTACCTTCACATATGTACGCCACAGGGGGAGCGGTACTACCGCGATTACCCGAGCGATACTACCGCGGCAAGCGGTACTATCGCTATCCCAGCATGGTACTACCTCCCTTCCCGTGCCCTAGGGGGGTATATAAGAAGAGGGGAGCAGTTTTTCTGCCCATTTATTCCTCTCCCGTGGAGCTCTCTCTCTTTCTCTCAAATCTCACCAGAAGATATCTCCCTCCGCGGCGTTTCTCCTTTCGTGTCAGTTTAAGGGATTGCCCCTTCCTCCTCCTTGTGCAATGGATCCCGGTCCTGCCCCTATCCTCCATCTCTTGTTTTGGTGTTCTTTGTTCTAGGTTTAGGGGCTTGGTGCATTGCCTTCATTGTTATGGCATGATTTTGTCTCATACATGGATGGGAGGAGGACTCTTGGGAGTGTTTTCCTTGTGTTTTGTTGAATAGGTTATGCATAGTGGTCAGATCTATATTTTGCACCGTGATTACAGCATCGTGGTTAGATGTATTTCCTGCTCTGTCAGATCTAAAACCACACGGTACTACCACTCGTGGAGTGGTACTACCGCTCATCCACGAGTGTTACTATCGTTGTGCCTTGTATGCATGATCTAAAACTAGTTCCTTCTATGTTTTCTCTTGTGTTCTAGACTTTGACATGACTTCCTTTTGTCGTTTTCGCGTGTTTGTGTTGCGTGTCACAGGTGGTGGCTCCTGTCGCTCAAACCCGGTTCGTGACACCCAGTCCAAGAGGTTCCACGACTCTGACGACCCGGAAGGTTCCAATCCTCCGAAGCGCAATATCAAGAAGACTGCAACAAAGGACAAGGAGGCCAATGTTGACTGTGACACTTTGCCTCTTAAGGAGTATGTGCAGCGCTGAAAGATCAATCCTTATGTCACTGAGAGGGCTCAGCTCAAGGGATGTGAGATGTTCTGGTCCAAGCAGCAAGTCCTGATATATCAATATGTTGTCATAACTCGGAAGAAAATCTTTGTCCCGGTGTAGTGGATTGATCTCAATCATCTCAGAGGGCTCCTGCATATTTTGGAGAGGCCCTGCGTATGATTCAATAGCTGGGTATTGAGGACCTCATCACCTTTCACTATGACTTCGATCCAGAGGTAGTGGCTCAATTCTATGTCTCTGTCCACTTTCATGCTGATGTGGATCGTACTATGACCTGGATGACTCATGGCGAGAAGATGTCTGGCACTTGGGTTGAGTTCATGAAGCTTCTGAATGTCCGTGACGAGGGGCTGCATAATCCTGTTGGCTTGTGCCCTCATGCCAACCCCAGTGCTACCCCCAAGGAGAAGCTGCAACCCTTCTAACTCAGGAATAATGTGCTCCCCACCTTCTTGGATGTCATGCATAGGATTTTCCGCAACACTCTGTTCCCTCGGATTGGCAAAAATGACCAAGTTCATTCTTATCTGGTGGACATGCTCCTTATGTGTGAAGAGGGACGGATAAAGAACACTGGGCCACTCGATGTGTCTAATGTGATGTTTTGGAAGCTTCAGATGGCTATATACAACTGTAAGGTTCCCATCTACGGGCCTTACCTCTACTACTTCATCAAGACTAAGTGGTCTGAGTCCTTTCCTTGCGTGCTCTTTCCTGCTCCCCTTGGGTGTCAGCCATGATCCCATCAAGTTGTGCCAGAAAGACAAGTGGGCCAACACCTCCACTTCATGTACACGCATGGAGACTGAGGAGCAGGCTGCTACTGCTCAGGATGAGGGCGGCCATGTGCTACCTCTTGAGCTTGCGTTGGTTTTTCCCTTGAAGAGGAAAGGGTGATGCAGCATAGTAGAAGTAAGTATTTCCCTCAGTTTGAGAACCAAGGTATCAATCCAGTAGGAGTATCAAGGCAAGTATCCAAAGTACCTGCGCAAAAACAAGCAAACTTGCACCCAACGCTAAAAAGGGGTTGTCAATCCCTTCACGGTTAACTGCAAGGTGAGATCTAAAGGCGGAAAGTGCAACACAGTAAAAGTGTAGAGCTGAAAATATGATATGAAGTAGACCCGGGGGCCATAGTGTTCACTAGAGGCTTCTCACATGATAGCAAATATTACGGTGGGTGAACGAATTACTATCAAGCAATTGATAGAACCATGCAAAGTCATGATGATATCTAAGGCAATGATCATACATATAGGCATCATGTCCAAGACAAGTAGACCGATACTTTGTGCATCTACTACTATTACTCCACACATCAACCGCTATCCAGCAAGCATCTAGTGTATTGAGTTCATAACAAACAGAGTAACGCCTTAAGCAAGATGACATGATATAGATGGATAAATTCATGCAATAGATATAAACCCCATCTTTTTACCCTTGATGGCAACAACACGATGCGTGCCTCGCTACCCCTTCTGTCACTGGGTGAGGACACCGCACGATATGAACCCAAAACCAAGCACTTCTCCCATTGCAAGAATTGTAGATCAAGTTGGCCAAACAAAACCCATAACTCAGAGAGAATTACAAGGATATGAAGTCATGCATATAAAAGATCAGAGGAGACTCAAATAAGATTCATAGATAATCTGATCATAAATCCACAATTCATCGGATCTCGACAAACACACCGCAAAAGAGGATTACATCGGATAGATCTCCATGAAGATCATGGAGTACTTTGTATTGAAGATCCAAGAGAGAGAATAAGCCATCTAGCTACTAGCTATGGACCCGAAGGTCTGTGGTGAACTACTCACGCATCATCAGAGAGGCAATGGTGTTGATGAAGAAGCCCTCCGTGTCCGAATCCCCCCTCTGGCATGGCACCAGAACGTGCCCCACATGGGATCTTGCGGAGACAGAAGCTTGCGGCGGTGGAAAAGTATTTTCGTGGCTCCCTTCCGTGGTTTCAGATGTTTAGGGAATTTATAGGCGTAAGAAGTAGGGCAAAGGAGCCACGGGGGGCCCACAAGCCTGCTAGGGGGCTTGTGGCCTCCCCCGGGAGCCTTTGCCTTGGTTCTCAAGTTCCCTGCGTATTTTCTGTTTCAGAAAAAATCTTTTCGGAGGTTTTATTCCGTTTGGACTCCGTTTGATATTCTCCTCTGAAAAAGGTCAAAAACGCGGAAAAAACAGGAACTGGCACTTAGCACTGAGTTAATAGGTTAGTCCCAAAAAAGATATAAAATGCATACAGAACATCCAAAGTTGACAAGATAATAGCATGGAACCATACAAAATTATAGATACGTTGGAGACGTATCAAGCATCCCCAAGCTTAACTCCTGCTCGTCCTCGAGTAGGGAAGTGATAAAGACTGAATTTTTGATGTGGAATGCTACCTAGCATATTTGTCCTTTGCAACTTCTTTCATGTGACAAGAATGTTCAGATTCGTAAGATGTAAAAAATAGTTTGCTATTGACATGAAAACAATAATACTTCAAGCAAACTAGCAAGGTAATCATGAACTTTCGAAATAACAAGGCCAAAGAAAGTTATCCCGACAAAATCATATAGTGTGGCTATGCTCCATCATCCCCACACAACGAATTTAAATCAACTCTCACGCAATACATGAGCGTGAGCCATGGATATAGCACTATAGGTGAAACAGAGTGTGGTGGACGTTGTGAGGCAAAAAGGAGGAGATGATCACATCGACTCGGCGTATCAACGGGCTATGGAGATGCCCATCAATAGATATCAATGTTAATGAGAGGGATTACCATGCAACGGATGAACTTAGAGCTATAAGTGTGTGAAAGCTCAAAAGGAGAACTAGTGGGTGTGCACCCAACTTGCTTGCTCACGAAAACCTAGGGCAATTTTGAGGAAGCCCATCATTGGAATATACAAGCCAAGTTATATAATGAAAATTCCCACTAGTATATGGAAGTGTCAAAACAAGAGACTCTCTATCATGAAGAACATGGTGCTATTGTGAAGCACAAGTGTGGAAAAAGATAGTAGCATTGTCCCTTCTCTCTTTTTTCTCACTCTTTTTTTGGATGGGCTTTTGGCCTCTTTTCATATATTTTTTGTTGGTGGGCATCTTTGGCCTCTTTTTTTTATTTCCTCACATGGGACAATGCTCTAATAATGATGATCATCACACTTTTATTTACTCACAACTTCAACACTTAGAGCAATGATGACTCTATAGGAAATGCCTCCAGCAGTGTACTAGGATGTGCAACGATCTAGCTTAGCGTATGACGTTGAAACATCTCGCTAGCTATCTTACGATCATGCAATGGAAATATGAAAGTGACGGTACATGTCATGAGACGGAACGGTGGGAGTTGCATGGCAATATATCTCGGAATGGCTATGAAAAGGCCATAATAGGTAGGTATGGTGGCTGTTTTGAGGAAGGTATATGGTGGGTTTGTGCACCGGCGAAAGTTGTGCGGCACTAAAGAAGCTAGCAATGGTGGAAGGTGAAAGTGCATCTATACCATGGACTCACATTAGTCATGAAGAACTCATATACTTATTGCGAAAGTTTTATTAGTAATCGAAACAAAGTGTTAAACGCATACTCCTAGGGGAAGGGTTGGTAGGTGTTAACCATCGCACGATCCCGACCTCAACACAAAGGATGACAATCAGTAAATCAATTATGCTCTGACTTCCTAACATAGCGGTTCACCATACGTGCATGCTACGGGAATCACTAACTTCAACACAAGTAATTCTAGATTCACAACACCCTACTAGCATGACTCTAATATTACCAAATCCATATCTCAAAACTAATTGAGAGGAATCAAACTTCTCTTTACTAATCAATGCACATGAATATGTAAGTTTTTATTATATCCTCTTTGGATGCCTATCAACTTTAGGACTACTTTCATAGGAAAAGCCAATTACCAAGTTACTCAGAGAGAGCGCTCTCAAAAAGATATAAGTGAAGATCGAGAGTTCTTATTTCTCGAAAATATAACACCGTCGTGCTCTAAAAAGATCTAAGTGAAGCACTAGAGCAAAGTTATCTAGCTCAAAAGAATAAGTGAAGCACATGCGAACTAAATTGCCTAACTCAAAAGATATAAGCGAAACTCAATGAGTATTCTAGCAAATTCACGATGAGTGCATGTCTCTCTCAAAAAGTGTGCAGCAAGGATAATTGTGACACAAAAAAAGACTCCTATAATACACGACGCTCCAAGCAAAACACATATCATGTGGTGAATAAAATATAGCTCCAAGTAACGTTACCGATGGATTGAAGACGAAAGAGGGGATGCCTTCCCGGGGCATCCCCAAGCTTAGGCTTTTTGGTGTCCATTAATTTGGCTTGGTATGCCTTGGGCATCCCAAAGCTTGAGCTCTTTCCACTCTTTATCCCATTGTCCATGAGAACATCACCCAATACTTGAAAACTTCACAACACAAAACTTAAACAGAAACTCGTGATATCATTAGCATAAGAAAACAAACCACCACCTCTTTAGGTACTGTAGCAAACTTAATTTCTATTTATATTGGTGTTATAGTACCGTATTCTCAGTTTTCCATGGCTAGTACCCCCCGATACTATCCATAGTTTCATCAAAATAAGCAATCAACACAACAAAAATAGAATCTGTCAAAAACAGACCAGTCTGTAGCAATCTGTATACTTCGTATACTTCTGATATCTCAAAAATTATGACAATTAGGGAAATTGGCATATAAACCAGAAGCAAAAATAATCAACTCAAAAGCTCTTTCTGGATAAAAAATGAAAATTATTTCATGAGCGCAAAGTTTCTGTCTTTTCCAACAAGATCAAACAACCATCACCAAAACTAGTCATAAAGGTTTTACTTGGCACAAACACAGAAATAAACACAAAGAACACAATCATAACATACTTATGATGGTGTGGACACAACAAAATAGAAAGCAAAAAGCAAAGATAAATTCATTGGGTTGCCTCCTGTCGGGACCCCGATCCTAAGTCATAGGAATCCAGCCTGTAACACATCGCATCTCTTTGCGGTCTCACGCACGGTTAACTCCACGGCTGCAACCTTACCTTAGCCGGGACCGTTTGCGTCTTTTGACTCACGTATGCAATAGTGTCGCTAGCATTCCAATGTCAAAGAACTCGGATCGACAAGTCTAGTCACAAAACAAAGTGGAAGTACCGCACAAGGACAGGCATACATGACCCCACAAAGCAGGTGTCGGTCATCAGCGAGTGTAGACGAGTCGTAGCAAGCTACCAGGACTCCATTACATCGCGTGACATTTCCCCAAAGGGGACAGACACAGCAGCTAAGAAGGACAGATGCCGGTCAATCAATGTGTCCGGAGCAGTAGCGAACTACCAAGGCTCGTTGGATCACAAAGGGGCATTTCCTTATAAGGAGTGCTACTAAAGTTCACGACTAGGTAATCGAACCCCATACATATCAAGTATGACACACGTACGGATGGCATACCGATATGTATAGATACATCGATGGCATCACAACATAACCATAAACATACAAGCTTTATTTAGGAGGCTCGGAAGAGCCACACACATATTATTACACATTAAGGGTCTCACGACCCATAATAGCAGTCATTCAGTTACAAGCCAGTGGAAGAGTTTAAAACTGTGTGAGTACAGACAGGTGCAACTAGAAGGCACATAGCCTGACTATACTACAGACCCAACATAGGGCCAGATCGTAGCTGGGACACCAGCTACTCGTTGTCGTCGATGTCTATGAAGAACCCTCCGTTAGGCTCGTTAGCAACCTCTGCAACATTTGTTAAACAAACATGAGTACGAAGGTACTCAGCAAGACTTTAGGATAACTATCTACTCATGCAATGTATCAAAAGGTTTTGTGGGGTTTCATGTGGGACGCCAGCATTTGACTCGTGGCTAGACAACTTGCATTTTTAAATAATTTTGACAAATTGATTTCTCGCACCCAAGTCCACTATCACCACAACAATACACTATCGTGGAATCATTCCGTCTCCACACGGAATTTCCGTCCACGACACTCACGCTTATCTTGACAATTTTATGAGTAGCCATTGAAGTTATCTATGAACAACATATGTCTCCAAGTAGTCCATATCCGCGGACGCGGCTATTCGAATAGATCATAACCCTGCAGGGGGGGTACTTCGTCACACACGCTCCCGCCACTTATCGCCATGTGCACGTCATGCACCTCGGCAACCTTCAAGCGGAAGCCTAGCGACGGAGTCGGCCACGACCGTTAACCACACTAGTACCTAGTCCAGGTTTATCGCCTATCTGAGGGTAACCCGCACGGAAGTCCGGCCGAGGTTTCCGCCACGGCCCCAAACGATGTGCGCAGGGTTCCCAAGCCCACCATCCGGGTGCCACTTGGTACACCGTGCCACTGCCTACCGCATCACAGCCCACCTCTCAGGTCAGCACCATGCACGGCCTCCAGCATGACTATAAACACCAGAAACTACTTGCACCTCCTGGACCGAGTACTAAGCGATTAATAAGTCGAGCGGGGTCATATTCCAGGGCCCAGCATGTGGTAGTATCTTATCTTGGATTACATACACGGAACTCAGTTCCTAAGGACGGTTCCAATGAAACAACCCGTCATGTACTCCTACACAGCCTTTCACCGGTACCTTTACCAAATCAGGTTCAACACACAGCCTTTGCTTACCGAACACATTCTCACAATTCTGTTCATCTCCCAGATGACAGACCATACACAACTCTAAGCATAGCATGCATAGCAGGATAAGACACATCATGGCTCAAGCAACTACCAGGTATGCTAGGTTGCAAGGTTCGGCTATTTACTGTGACAAGGATAGGTCATGCAAAGGAAGTGGGTTCAACTAACGTGGCAAAAGCAGTTGAAGCATTTGATCCTAATGCAATAAGTAAGTGCAGGAGCAGGAACATGGGATTTATCGGAATGATCAAAATGGTTGCTTGCCTTGTTGCTAAGAGGAGTGACAATATCCGTCAGACGGATATTTGGTGGAACCCGGGGGAGTGGAGCTTACCGAAAGGAATGACAACAATCAATAACAAACATATGCAACCAATATGATGCATGAGCATGGCATGAGAATGCAAGGTAACAAACTAATATAGATAGCATATATTAGGTTTGAAGTTGATTTGAATCAAATTCAAATATCACTTCAAACGAGGTATTCTCGGATACCGTTTTAATTGATTCGACCTGATGCTCAGATCATCTTGATGTTAACATGCATGGGATGACATGTTAAGTTGTTGGTTTGTAATTAGAACAGTGTTTGATCATGTCATTCATAAAGAAATTTAATATTTTCCATATTCCATTTATAAAGTATTTATAAGAATTGACTTATTCATTAATCTACATGTTTGGGTTCTGTAACATTTTCGAACATGACTGAATATAGCATATTTAGATTCCTTGAATTTTTCTGATACTTTTTCATATATAAATTATTTTCATTGGAGTTACAGATTAATTTCTATTAATTTTTGAAGTTTTAAACATTTCTGGAATTATTCTTATACTGAAAAATCTCTTTATTGCGTCAGCCTGACATCAGCAGGTCAACCGACCTGTTCAGGTCAAACCTGACAGGGGGGACCCACTGGTCAGCCTCTCTGGGGTTAATCCCGCGCTGACCAGCCCCTTAACTGAGTTGACTTGGCCTTGGGCCCACTGTCAGCGAGAGTTTAAGCAGTTAAACTGCTGGATTACGTTGGCCACGTCGGCCCCCACCGGAATATGGCCGGCGGCGAACACGGGCGCGGCGGAGGCTCGCCGGAGAGAGCCAAACAGCGCTACGGCCGTCGGTTTTGGGCGCAGAATAGAGCTACAGGCAGCTAGTGAAACACCGCATCTAAAGGGGGTGGAGCTGGACCCGGTGGTCACCGGAATCCTTGTCGGCGATGACGTCAGCGGCGGTTGCGGCTTGGGCATCGATGGAAGTGCCGATGCAGGGGGCTAGCGAGCTGGGAGAGAGGCCCTACGCCATCTACAAAGCTCGAGGAACTCATTCCTGAGCTCGGCCTCGCGAGCTGGGTACCACAATGACGGCAATGACATGGCCGGCGACGAGGTCCTTCGGGCTCCGGCGGCTAACGTGGTTAAAGGAGGGGGAAGGCCTCGGGAAGAGGGGGAACATGAAGAGGAGCTCACGGTGGATCTTGTGAGGCTGCCGGCAGGGTTGGGGAGCACCGGGAGACGTCGGATCGACGGCGACCGGAGCTTCGGGGAGAGAGAGATCCGAGAGGGGGAAAGGGGATCGAGGCTTAGGGGAGAGGATAGAACCGCGGGGAGGAGGATAAGAAGACCTAGGCGTCACGCTGGCGCTCCTGGAGGCCTCCAGCAGCGGGCAGGCAGGCAAGAGGTGGCCGGCTCGGCCGCCGTGCTCATCTTCTCCCCAGCCTACTGCCAGGAGGAGGAAGATGACCGGGGAGCCCCTGGTGGGCTGGGCCGACGACAGGTAAGGTTTTCCTTTCTTTCTCTTTTGTTTTTTTTGATTTGATTCTGTTTTGCTATATCATTAACTTGCTATTTATTTCAGCTCCCAAATAGTTTGTAAAAACTATTTTAAACACACCAGAATATTTGTTGAAATATATCCAACCATTCCTAAAGTTTTCAACATTTTTGAAAGTTTAAAGTTTCTGATTTCAAACTTAAAACTTGAAACCAGTAGCTTTTTGCACTTAAATAAAATGCTTAAAGTGTCAAGAAAAATATTTTCTTCATTGCTTATATACTTTCATGATTTATCAGAAAGATTGAACTTTTCTTGAGGCCATTTTGGGTTCATTGATTTTAACTAGTTTGAGATTTCCTTTATTTAAATAAGTGGCTAGGGTTTTGAGTTTTCCTTCACCACTTGCTTTGTTCTTGTTGAAAATTTCTTAGATGCAATGCAAAGAAGACATGAGCACAAAGCTAACTTGCTTAAGGTGCCAGGGATGTGACAACTCACCCCTACTCAAAAGAATCTCGTCCCGAGATTTAGAAGTCGTCGGGAATAACGCAGGATACTCAAGTCGGAGACGATCCTCTCTTTCCCAAGTTGCCTCCTTTTCAGAATGATTTGACCATTGAACTTTAAGAAACTTAAGGTTTCGACATTGAGTGGTACGCTCAGCTTGATCAAGAATACGCACGGGGTATTCTCGATATCAAAGGTTATCTTGGAGATCAAGCGTTTCATGGTCCACTTCACGGATAGGATCCGAAAAGCAACGCCTGAGTTGCAAGACGTGGAAGACATCGTGAACCTTGGAAATATGCGGAGGAAGTTCCAACTGGTAGGCAACTTCTCTTTGTTTGGCAAGAATGCGAAAAGGACCAATGTAACGAGGAGCCAACTTGCCCTTGATACCGAATCGATGGGTACCCTTCAAAGGTGTAACCCGAAGGTAAGCCTTCTCGTCAACTTCAAAGGTCACAGCCTTATGATGACGATCATATTGGCTCTTTTGACGAGACTGGGCTGTTTTCAACTTTTCACGAATAATGCGAACCTGCTCTTCTGCATCCTGGATCATGTCCGGGCCAAAGAGTTGCCTCTCTCCGGTTTCTGACCAATTAAGAGGTGTTCGACATCTTCGTCCATAGAGAACTTCAAAAGGAGCTTTGCCCAAGCTTGATTGATAACTATTGTTATAAGCGAATTCGGCGAATGGAACGCACTTCTCCCAATTCATACCGAATGATATAACACAAGCTCGGAGCATATCTTCTAGGATTTGATTCACTCTTTCTACTTGACCACTTGATTGGGGATGGAAAGCGGTGCTAAAGGACAAGTGAGTCCCCATGGCATTCTGAAAACTTTCCCAGAAGAGAGATGTAAAGATACTCCCACGGTCCGAGTTAATATCCAGGGGAACACCATGAAGAGACACTATTCGAGAGATATATAACTCTGCTAGCTGGCTAGCTGTTATACTCTCACGAACGGGAGAAAATGAGCCACTTTGGAAAGACGGTCAATGACCACAAAGATAGCATTATTTCCTTTCTTGGTCTTGGGAATTCCGGTAATGAAATCCATGCTAACTTTATCCCATTTCCACTCAGGAATAGCTAGAGCTTGAAGGGTGCCAGCAGGCCTTTGATGTTCTGCCTTAACTCGACGACAAACGTCGCAGTTGGCAACGAACTCAGCAATTTCTCTCTTCTTCCTAGTCCACCAGAACCTCTGGCGTAGGTCCTGATACATCTTAGTACTACCGGGATGCATGGTGAGAGGAGAATCATGGGCCTCCTTAAGGATTAACTGCCTTAGATGTGGGTTCTTAGGAACCACTAGACGATTCTGGAAGAACACAACACCTTGATCGTTCATGGAAAATTCTTTAGCGTTTCCGCTAAAAATATTCTCCTTGATCCGTGATATACCCTTGTCACGCTTTTGGCCAGCTATAATTTGATCCTTAAGGGTAGGCTTCACCACCAGGGTAGAAAGGAATCCTTGAGGAACAATATGAAGATTCAACTTCCGAAAGTCCTCATAGAGATGTGGTTGACCTTGTTGTAGCATCAAATTGTTACAATAAGATTTATGACTTAGTGCATCGGCCATAACATTGGCCTTCCCCGGGGTGTAAGTTATCCCTAAGTCGTAATCCGAGATCAACTCAACCCACCGTCTTTGCCTGAGATTCAAATCCGGCTGGGTGAAGATATATTTCAGACTTTGGTGATCAGTGAATATTTCGCAACGATTACCCAGAAGGTAATGTCGCCAGGTTTTTAGTGCATGGACCACAGCTGCAAGCTCAAGGTCATGTGTGGGATAATTATCCTCATGTGGACGCAACTGTCGAGATGCGTATGCGATCACATGACGATCTTGCATGAGAATGCAACCTAATCCTTGTCACGAGGCGTCGCCATAGATAACAAAGTCCTTAGAAAAATCTGGTGGTAGCAACACAGGTGCGGAAGTCAGGCGTCTTTTCAGTTCCTGAAAACTATGCTCACACTGTGATGTCCACTCGAACTTTTTATCCTTCTTGAGGAGTTCAGTTAGAGGCTTTGTAACCTTGGAGAAATTCTCGACAAAGCGGCGACAATAGCTCGCTAGACCAAGAAAACTCCTAACTTGCTTAACCGATTCAGGTTGAGCCCAATCAAGGACAGCTTGAACTCTCTCGGGATTGACAACAATACCCTTACCAGAGATTACGTGGCCTAGATAGGTCACTTCTGGTAACCAAAATTCACATTTTGAAAACTTGGCATAAAGGCGATGCTCTCGAAGTTTCATCAATACCAGCCTTAGATGCTCGGCATGTTCTTGTTCGTTGTTCAAGTAGATGAGAATATCATCGAGGTATACCACGACGAATTTATCCAAATACTCCATGAAGATTGAATTCATCAGACGAGAGAAGGTGGCTGGGGCATTGGTTAAGCCGAAGGACATGACGGTGTACTCGTATTGGCCATAACAGGTAACAAAAGCCGTTTTTGGAATGTCCCCGTTCTTGATCTTGATTTGATGGTAACCCAACCTCAAATCCATTTTGGAGAAGACTGAGGACCCAGCGAGCTGATCATACAGATCGTTGATCCTCGGGAGCGGATACTTGTTCTTTATGGTGACCAGATTAACTGGTCGGTAATCTACAACCATCTGATCCGTTCTGTCTTTCTTCTTGACGAAGAGGACGGGACAAGCCCAAGGAGAAGAGCTAGGACGAATGAAACCTTTATTCAAGGCCTCATCTAGTTGCTTCTTAAGTTCGGCTAGCTCGAGGGGTGCCATCTTATATGGTCTTCTGGCTATTGGGACAGTTCCCGGAACAAGATCTATCACAAACTCTACATCTCTGTCAGGTGGAATTCCTGGCAGTTCCTGTGGAAAAACATACGGGAAGTCACGGACTACCGGAATGTCTTCAAGTTCCGGAAGAGGGTTGGCATTTAAGGAATAGAGTTGGCATTTGGCAACTCGAGTAGAGACATTTACTATCTCACCCGAGGGATGGTTAAGCTGGACATTTCTAGAATGAGTATCAATCTTGGCATAGTGAGCTGACATCCAGTCCATACCCAAGATGATATTAATATCCGAAGATTTCAATGCTATCAATGAGGCTAGAAAAACTAGCCTGTCTACTAGAATTTCATTGTCATAGGTTATCCTAGACGTTTGCCATTTACTACCAGGAGTTTGGACAACCAACGGAATTGGCATATCACAAAAAGACATGTTATGCAACTGTGCATAACTTTCTGAAATGAAGGAATGAGAAGACCCAGTGTCAAAGAGAACAGACGATGGGTGATGATTAACAAGAAGCGTACCCAGCATGACGTCGGGATCCTCTGTAGCTTCTTCTGTTGAGACATAGTTCACACGGCCACGTGCAGGAGTTGGCTTCACATAGTAAGCTTTGCTCGACTTGCCTTGCCCGACGGACTTTCCGGGTTGCTTGGCACCCACATTTTGAGGACACTCACGGGAATAGTGCACTGGTTCTCCACACTTGTAGCATATCACTTGGTTGGCACATGGTGTAGCGTTGCTAGCTGGACCACCATAGGTTTTTGTTGGAGGGTTGGCCTGATTTGTCTGAGGCGCCGCGTAGGATGGCCTCAGAGTGTATCTTGGCGGCAGAGAACTGTTCGGAACCCACAACCTGCGTTTTGGAAACGTGGAACCAGATGACGAGCCAAAGTCACGTGGGTGCTTCCTTGTGGCTTCAAAGTCAGTATGACCAGTCTCGGCACTGATCGCCTTGTTGACCAGGGCTTGAAAGCTTGCACACTCGTGGAGGCGCAGATCACAACGAAGCTCAGGGCTCAGACCCTTACGGAATCTTGCTTGCTTCTTGGCGTCAGTAGACACCTCCTCTGTTGCATAGCAGGCGAGGTTACCGAACTCGCGGCTATAGGCATCCACAGACAACTTGCCCTGAGTGAAGGTACATAACTCCTCTCTCTTTCTGTCCACCAGGCCCTCTGGGATATGGTGCAGATGAAAGGTTGCACTGAAGTCTACCCATGTGGCTACTGGTTCAGCAGGACGCATAGCTTCAAAGTTCTCCCACCACAGATTGGCGGGTCCTTCCAGGAAATACGCAGCAAAGGTCACCTTGTCGGCCTCAGACACATTCGCAGAGCGAATCTTGCGTGAGATGCTGCATAGCCAGTCATCAGCATTGAGAGGATCGACGAAATGATGAAACTTTGGAGGATTCAGCTTCACAAAGTCGTTGAGGGACACTGCAACATTCCTAGGCTGACGAGCCGTATTCTGCTCAATACGCTCTAACAGACGGTTGGTCTCCCTTTTGTTTCTCTCTGCCTCAAACATCACTTCCACCAGAGATGGCGGGTGAGGCAGGTCTTCCTGCGACGCTTGACTACCCTCGCCTTGCTCATGACCAGGGGCACGGTTCAACCTGGTGAACACCATCCTGACAAACAAACTCACAGCTTAGACCAATATCATATCAATACTAGCTATGGATTAAGAATGTACTGAACACACGGAATGCGGAAATGAATATCCAAACAGCATGGTAACAAGCAACTGCTATATGTACACCATGGTTCATACACACCCTTACATAGTTCAGTACAACCTTAACTAAAGAGCAAACTACTGAAATTATGAAACTACTCATCAGAGGCTTACAAGCTTCCTATACATTATTTATCTAGGCCTCCGGAATTCATTTCACATTACAGGCATACTTCACAAGTGACGCAGGACTGTGAACGTACGGCTACTACCATACTATCCTTCCGCTCACAGCTCAGGCATCCGCATAGAACATCTCATAGAGATTACCTCCATGACCTGGAAGCTCAACCTGCGGATCAAGAAACACTCTAGCCTGAGATCCCTGGGATCCATAAGGACACGGATGTGGCCTTGGTCCCCTGACTGGTGGTAAGAGGGGTCCCCGAAGAGGGGTGACTCCTCCTATAGCTGGCCAGTCAACGTGGGCCAGAAGATGGGTCCTAACAGGGTTCAGCATATCCATATCTCCGTACCCAGTCTGGACTACTGGTGCCAGCTGCGTCAAAGCCGTCCACAGATGGGCACGGGTAGCATAAAGCTCCATGCGGAGAGCACGAGCATCCGTGTCTCTGTTCTCTAGAATCTCAACAGTGGACTGCAGTAGTGGATCCTCCATAGAAGAATCAAAATAGACTCCACTGAGGTATCCCTCTTCACCAGGCTGAGAGGCCGGAACATAGCAGAACTCTGAATTCTGCAGCAGTGCATGTCTCGCTCTCATAATGGTCAGCATTGAGTAGGCAGCATCTTGTACTGCCATGTCAACAGTGACTCCCAACCCATAGGACCAACGGATTGGCTCCTCAGCTCCAGGGTAGTCTGGAAATACTCTAACAGTGCAGATGTACTGGCTCTAGTTGAAGTCTCGGTACTGTTCCTCCACTGTGTACTCGGGGTACCAGCGGTAACCGCACACCAACATCACCCTGACCAGCATGGCCGTATGACCCGGTACATCAATGCACCTGGTCAGACGTACCACCTGACGAGAAGGACGACCAGGCATCTGTAAATAGAGAGTAATGCAAAAGCACTAGTGCTCCAAATGCAAAATTGGGCAGCATAACGGATGTAAATGCTCAAAAACAAATTTTGAGACAACCCAAAATGGAATAGCGTAACCACTCAACTATCAAGTTCAACTCTCTGATCATCAAACTTACTTCCTTTTTCCTAGGAATGAAAGAACCCAAATATCTCTTGACCCGTAGTCCTATAATCTACCGATCAGAAACACGAGCCTAGAAGAAGGTGAGTAACCTAGTCCTTAATTCCCGCAGAAAAGACGAGGATGATCATAACAGAATAACTTGAGAAGAGAACAAGAGTCTTACGTTCCCTTCCACAAACAATTCCCTTATATATAACTAAAGCAATTCTAGACTCAACTTCGACCAGTTTGGCTTAGTAATCCTACAGTAAGTCAGGCTCTGATACCAACGCTGTCGGGACCCCGATCCTAAGTCATAGGAATCCAGCCTGTAACACATCGCATCTCTTTGCGGTCTCACGCACGGTTAACTCCACGGCTGCAACCTTACCTTAGTCGGGACCGTTTGCGTCTTTTGACTCACGTATGCAATAGTGTCGCTAGCATTCCAATGTCAAAGAACCCGGATCGACAAGTCTAGTCACAAACCAAAGTGGCAGTACCGCACAAGGACAGGCATACACGACCCAACAAAGCAGGTGTCGGTCATCAGCGAGTGTAGACGAGTCGTAGCAAGCTACCAGGACTCCATTATATCGCGTGACATTTCCCCAAAGGGGACAGACACAGCAGCTAAGAAGGACACATGCCGGTCAACCAATGTGTCCAAAGCAGTAGCGAACTACCAAGGCTCGTTGGATCACAAAGTGGCATTTCCTTGTAAGGAGTGCTACTAAAGTTCACGACTAGGTAATCGAACCCCATACATATCAAGTACGACACACGTACGCATGGCATACCGATATGTATAGATACATCGATGGCATCACAACATAACCATAAACATACAAGCTTTATTTAGGAGGCTCGGAAGAGCCACACACATATTATTACACATTAAGGGTCTCACGACCCATAATAGCAGTCATTCAGTTACAAGCCAGCGGAATAGTTTAAAACTATCTGAGTACAGACAGGTGCAACTAGAAGGCACATAGCCTGACTATACTGCAGACCCAACATAGGGCCAGATCGTAGCTGGGACACCAGCTACTCGTCGTCGTCGATGTCTATGAAGAACCCTCTGTTAGGGTCGTTAGCAACCTCTGCAACATTTATTAAACAAACATGAGTACGAAGGTACTCAGCAAGACTTTAGGATAACTATCTACTCATGCAATGTATCAAAAGGTATTGTGGGGTTTCATGCGGGACGCCAGCATTTGACTCGTGGCTAGACAACTTGCATTTTTAAATAATTTTGACAACTTGATTTCTCGCACCCAAGTCCACTATCACCACAACAATACACTATCGTGGAATCATTCCGTCTCCATACGGAATTGCCGTCCACGACACTCACGCTTATCTTGACAATTTTATGAGTAGCCATTGAAGTTATCTATGAATAACATATGCCTCCAAGTAGTCCATATCCGCGGACGCGGCTATTCGAATAGATCATAACCCTGCAGGGGGGGTACTTCGTCACACACGCTCCCGCCACTTATCGCCATGTGCATGTCATGCACCTCGGCAACCTTCAAGCGGAAGCCTAGCGAGGGAGTCGGCCACGACCGTTAACCACACTAGTACCTAGTCCAGGTTTATCGCCTATCTGAGGGTAACCCGCACGGAAGTCCGGCCGAGGTTTTCGCCACGGCCCCAAACGATGTGCGCAGGGTTCCCAAGCCCACCATCCGGGTGCCACTTGGTACACCGTGCCACTGCCTACCGCATCACAGCCCACCTCTCAGGTCAGCACCATGCACGGCCTCCAGCATGACTATAAACACTAGAAACTACTTGCAACTCCTGGACTGAGTACTAAGCGATTAATAAGTCGAGCGGGGTCATATTTCAGGGCCCAGCATGTGGTAGTATCTCATCTTGGATTACATACACGGAACTCGGTTCCTAAGGACGGTTCCAATGAAACAACCCGCCATGTACTCCTACACAGCCTTTCACCGGTACCTTTACCAAATCAAGTTCAACACACAGCCTTTGCTTACCGAACACATTCTCACAATTCTGTTCATCTCCCAGATGACAGACCATACACAACTCTAAGCATAGCATGCATAGCAGGATAAGACACATCATGGCTCAAGCAACTACCAGGTATGCTAGGTTGCAAGGTTCGGCTATTTACTGTGACAAGGATAGGTCATGCAAAGGAAGTGGGTTCAACTAACGTGGCAAAAGCAGTTGAAGCATTTGATCCTAATGCAATAAGTAAGTGCAGGAGCAGGAACATGGGATTTATCGGAATGATCAAAATGGTTGCTTGCCTTGTTGCTCACAGGAGTGTCAATATCCGTCAGACGGATATTCGGTGGAACCCGGGGGAGTGGAGCCTACCGAAAGGAATGACAACAATCAATAACAAACATATGCAATCAAGATGATGCATGAGCATGGCATGAGAATGCAAGGTGAAAAACTAATATAGATAGCATATATTAGGTTTGAAGTTGATTTGAATCAAATTCAAATATCACTTCAAACGAGGTATTCTCGGATACCGTTTTAATTGATTCAACCTGATGCTCAGATCATCTTGATGTTAACATGCATGGGATGACATGTTAAGTTTTTGGTTTGTAATTAGAACAATGTTTGATCATGTCATTCATAAAGAAATTTAATATTTTCCATATTCCATTTATAAAGTATTTATATGAATTGACTTATTCATTAATCTACATGTTTGGGTTCTGTAACATTTTCAAACATGACTGAAAATAGCATATTCAGATTCCTTGAATTTTTCTGATACTTTTTCATATATAAATTATTTTCATTGGAGTTACAGATTAATTTCTATGAAGTTTTGAAGTTTTAAACATTTCTGGAATTATTCTTATACTGAAAAATCTCTTTATTGGGTCAGCCTGACATCAGCAGGTCAACCGACCTGTTCAGGTCAAACCTGACAGGGGGGATCCACTAGTCAGCCTCTCTGGGGTTAATCCCGCGCTGACCAGCCCCTTAACTGAGTTGACTTGGCCTTGGGCCCACTGTCAGCGAGAGTTTAAGCAGTTAAACTGCTGGATTAGGTTGGCCACGTCGGCCCCCACCGGAATATGGCCGGTGGCGACCACGGGCGCGGCGGAGGGCTCGCCGGAGAGAGCCAAACAGTGCTACGGCCGTCGGTTTTGGGCGCAGAATAGAGCTACAGGCAGCTAGTGAAACGCCGCATCTAAAGGGGGTGGAGCTGGACCCGGTGGTCACCGGAATCCTTGCCGGCGATGAGGTCAGCGGCGGCTGCGGCTTGGGCATCGACGGAAGTGCCGATGCAGGGGGCTAGCGAGCTGGGAGAGAGGCCCTACGCCATCTACAAAGCTCGAGGAGCTCATTCCTGAGCTCGGCCTCGCGAGCTGGGTACCACAACGACGGCAATGACATGGCCGGCGACGAGGTCCTTCGGGCTCCGGCGGCTAACGTGGTTAAAGGAGGGGGAAGGCCTCGGGAAGAGGGGGAACAGGAAGAGGAGCTCACCGCGGATCTTGTGAGGCTGCCGGCAGGGTTAGGGAGGACCGGGAGACGACGGATCGACGGCGTCCGGAGCTTCGGGGAGAGAGATTCGAGAGGGGGAAAGGGGATCGAGGCTTAGGGGAGAGGATAGAGCCGCGGGGAGGAGGATAAGAAGACGCAGGCGTCGCGCTGGCGCTCCTGGAGGCATCTAGCAGCGGGCAGGCAGGCAGGAGGTGGCCGGCTCGAACGCCGTGCTCATCTTCTCCCCTGCCTACTCGCAGGAGGAGGAAGATGACCGGGGAGCCCCTGGTGGGCTGGGCCGGCGACAGGTAAGGTTTCCTTTCTTTCTCTGTTGTTTTTTTTTTGATTTGTTTTTGTTTTGCTATATCATTAACTTGCTATTTATTTCAGCTCCCAAATAGTTTGTAAAAACTATTTTAAACACACCAGAATATTTGTTGAAATATATCCAACCATTCCTAAAGTTTTCAACATTTTTGAAAGTTTAAAGTTTCTGATTTCAAATTTAAAACTTGAAACGAGTAGCTTTTTGCACTTAAATAAAATGCTTAAAGTGTCAAGAAAAAGGTTTTCTTCATTGCTTATATACTTTCATTATTTATTAGAAAGATTGAACTTTTCTTGAGGCTATTTTGGGTTCATTGATTTTAACTAGTTTGAGATTTCCTTTATTTAAAGAAGTGGCTAGGGTTTTGACTTTTCCTTCACCACTTGCTTTGCTCTTGTTGAAAATTTCTTAGATGCAATGCAAAGAAGACATGAGCACAAAGCTAACTTGCTTAAGGTGTAAGGGATGTGACACCTCCCAACAAGCGCTATTGTTTACTGCCCTTAGCTAGGCATAAGGCGATAGAATCAAGTATCGTCGTCTTTGGTGCTCAAACCATAAGTAGCCCTCATCATGGATTCATAAGGCAATCTTATTTTCTTTCTAGGAAAATGTTTCATGCCCTTATTTAATGGAAATTGAAATCTAATATTCCCTTCCTTCATATCGATGACAGCACCAATAGTCCTTAGGAAAGGTCTACCAAGAATGATAGGACATGTCGGATTGCAATCAATATCAAGCACAATGAAATCTACGGATACATAGTTCCTATTTGCAATAATAAGAACATCATTGATCCTTCCCATAGGTTTCTTAACAGTAGAATCCGCAAGATGCAAATTAAGAGAGCACTCATCAATCTCATTGAAGCCTAGAACATCACATAAAGACTTTGGAATAGCGGAAACACTAGCACCCAAATCACACAAAGCATTGCATTCATAGTTTTTCATCTTGATTTTGATAGTAAGTTCCCATTCATCATGAAGTTTTCTAGGAATAGAAACTTCCAACTCAAGTTTCTCTTCAAGAGATTTCATCATAGCATCGACGATATGATCGGTAAAGGCCTTGTTTTGGCTATAAGCGTGTGGAGAGTTTAGCATGGATTGCATCAGGGAAATACATTCAATTAAAGAGCAACTATCATAATTGAATTCCTTGAAATCCATAGTAGCAATTTCATTACTACTCAAAGTTTTGATATCCTCTACTCCACTTTCAATGCTTTTAAAATTTCTGAATCATTGGGGCATTTCTCAACCAAAGTGGACTCATATCCAGCCCCATCATCATTAGGTTTGACATTAGAAAACAAGGATTCAATGGGAGTCACACCAAGCACTTTAAGATCTTCGTGATTCTCATCACGAGAACACGCCTTTTTAAGCCATTCATGTCTAGCACGAATTTGGGCGGTTCTTTCTTTACTCTCATTCATGGAAACATGCATAGCTTTCAAAGTTTCATCCATATTGATCTTGGGAGGAGCACATCTCAATTTCAGAGCATCAATATCAAGAGACATTCTATCAACGGTCCTAGCCAAGTCATCAATTTTGAGCAGTTTTTCTTCTATGGACGCATTGAAAATCTTTTGCGAGTTGATAAACTCTTTAATATTACTCTCTAGATCAGAGGGTAATTTATTGTAATTTCCATGAGCATTGTTGTAGGAATTGCCAAAGTTATTAGAGGGATTACTAGGAAAAGGCCTAGGAATATAGTTACCTCTAAAAGTATTGTTGTTGCCAAAATTATTCCTACCAACAAAATTAACATCCAAGCTTTCATTGCTACTCTCAATCAAGGAATACAAGGGAATATCATTAGGATCTAAAGGAGCACCTTTACTACCAAACAATTTCATTAACTCATCCATCTTAGCACTCAAAGAGTTAATTTCTTCTATAGCATGCACTTTTTTACTAGTAGGTGACCTTTCAGTGTGCCATTGAGAATAGTTTGTCATGATATTGTCTAGGAGTTTTGTAGCTTCTCCTAATGTGATTTCCATGAAAGTTCCACCAGAGGCGGAATCCAAGATATTTCTAGAAGCAAAATTGAAACCAGCATAGAAGATTTGTATAATCATCCAAAGATTCAAGCCATGAGCGGGACAATTTCTAATCATCAATTTCATTCTCTCCCAAGATTGTGCAACATGTTCATGATCTAGTTGCTTAAAATTCATGATATCATTACGGAGAGAGATAATCTTAGCCGGTGGAAAATACTTGGATATATGCAAAAGAGCAATTTTCCGGCCTTCCAAGAATCAATGCTATTTTTGGGTAAAGATGAAAACCAAGTTTTTGCTCGACCTCGCAATGAGAACGGAAATAGCTTCAATTTAATCACATCATTATCCACATATTTCTTCTTTTGCATATCGCATAACTCAATGAAGGTATTAAGATGGGATGCGACATCTTCACTAGGAAGGCCGGAAAATTGCTCCTTCATACCAAGATTCAGCAAAGCAGCATTGATTTCATATGATTCCGCACTACTGCCGGGAGCAATCGGAGTACTAATAAAATCATTATTATTAGTATTCGAGAATTCACAAAGTTTGGTGTTTTCAGTCATGGTGACTTCAGCAACCAGACAAGCACACAAGCGAACAGAAAGCAAGCGAAAGAAAAGGGAGAACGAAAAAGGCAAATATTTTTGTAAATTTTTGTTTTTCAGAAGTGGGGGAGAGGAAAACGAGAGGCGAAAAAGTAAATGCAAGATATGAGTTTGCGACAGTTACTTGGATAATCTTCACTTAGAATAGTCCCTCGTGCCATAAATTGACACGTTGGAGGAAGACTATTCTTGACTTGATACTCCCCGGCAACGGCGCCACAAATTGGCACGTTGACGGGAGACTATTCTTGACTTGATCCTCCCCGGCAACAGCGCCATAAATTCTTCTTGCTACCTTTTGAGCTTGCGTTGGTTTTTCCCTTGAAGAGGAAAGGGTGATGCAGCATAGTAGCAGTAAGTATTTCCCTTAGTTTGAGAACCAAGGTATCAATCCAGTAGGAGTTTCAAGGCAAGTCTCCAAAGTACCTGCGCAAAAACAAGCAAACTTGCACCGAACGCTACAAAGGGGTTGTCAATCCCTTCACGATTAACTGCAAGGTGAGATCTAAAGGCATAAAATGCAACAGAGTAAAAGTTTAGAGCTGAAAATATGATGTGAAGTAGATCCGGGGGCCATAGTGTTCACTAGAGGCTTCTCTCATGATAGCAAATATTACGGTGGGTGAACGAATTACTGTCGAGCAATTGATAGAACCGCGCAAAGTCATGATGATATCTAAGGCAATGATCATACAAATAGGCATCACGTCTGAGACAAGTAGACCGATATTTTGTGCATCTACTACTATTACTCCACACATCGACCGCTATCGAGCATGCATCTAGTGTATTGACTTCATAGCAAACAAAGTAACGCCTTAAGCAAGATGACATGATGTAGAGGGATAAATTCATGCAATAGATATAAACCCCATCTTTTTACCCTTGATGGCAAAAACATGATGTGTGCCTCGCTACCCCTTCTGTCACTGGGTGAGGACACCGCACGGTATGAACCCAAAACCAAGCACATCTCCCATTGCAAGAATTGTAGATCAAGTTGGCCAAACGAAACCCACAACTCGAAGAGAGTTACAAGGATATGAAATCATGCATATAAGAGATCAGAGGAGACTCAAATAAGATTCATAGATAATCCGATCATAAATCCACAATTCATCGGGTCTCGACAAACACACCACAAAAGAGGATTACATCGGATAGATCTCCATGAAGATCATAGAGAACTTTGTATTGAAGATCCAAGAGAGAGAAGAAGCCATCTAGCTACTAGCTATGGACCCGAAGGTCTGTGGTGAACTACTCACGCATCATCGGAGAGGAAATGGTGTTGATGAAGAAGCCCTCCGTGTCCGAATCCCCCCTTCGGCTGGGCACAAGAATGTGCCCCGGATGGGATCTTGCGGAGACAGAAGCTTGCGGCGGCGGAAAAGTATTTTCGTGGCTCCCTTCCGTGGTTTCAGATTTTTAGGGAATTTATAGGCGGAAGAAGTAGGGCAAAGGAGCCACGGGGGTGGGGGGCACAAGCCTGCTAGCCCCCCCCCCCCAGGCCGCGGCTAGGGGGCTTGTGGCCTGCTACTTCAACAAAAGACCTTCCAACGGCGCCAGAAATAGGAGTGTTGCTTGATACTCCTCAGCAACGGCACCAGGAATCCTTCTGCTACGGCTACGCCTTAAGGGTCTTCCTAGGCAAATATGCAAAGGATTTCCCCCGTGGCCTTGGAGCCATGCGTTGGTGTTCCCTCGAAGCGGAAAGGGTGATGTAGCACAGCGGTGGTAAGTATTTCCCTCAGTTTGAGAACCAAGGTATCGATCCAGTGAAGGAGTATCACAAGTGCCTGCACAAACACAAAAAGCTTGCTCCCAACGCTATGAAGGGGTTGTCAATCCCTTATAGATTGTTTGCCAAGTGAGAACTGAAAGCAGCAAAGTAACAAAGGAAAGTAAAAAAACGAAAGTGGAAACGATAGATGTGAATAGACCCGGGGGCCGTAGTGTTTACTAGTGGCTTCTCTCATGAAAGCAAGTACACGGTGGGTGAACAAATTACTGTCGAGCAATTGATAGAACCGCGCAAAGTCATGACGATATCTATGGCAATGATCATAACTATAGGTATCACGTCCAAAACAAGTAGACCGATACTTTCTACATCTACTACTATTACTCCACACGTCGACCGCTATCTAGCATGCATCTAGTGTATTAATTCCAAAAGAACAGAGTAACGCCTTAAGCAAGATGACATGATGTAGATGGACAATCTCATATCTACAACAGAGGCCACCTTGTTACCCTTGATGGCAACTACACGATGTGTGCCTTGCTGCCCCTACTGTCACTGGGAAAGGTCACCACACGGTAAGAACCCAAAACCAAGCACTTCTCCCATTGCAAGAATCATAGATCTAGTTGGCCAAACAAAACCCAAGACTCGGAGAGACTTACAAGGATATCAAATCATGCATATAAGAAATCAGCAAAGACTCAAATATATATCATAGATAATCTGATCACAAATCAACAATTCATCGGATCTCGACAAACACACCGCCAAAGAAGATTACATCGGATAGATCTCCATGAAGATCATGGAGAACTTTGTATTGAAGATCCAAGAGAGAGAAGAAGCCATCTAGCTACTAACTACGGACCCGTAGATTTGAAGTGAACTACTCACGAGTCATTGGAGGGGCGATGATGATGATGAAGAAGCCCTCCAACTCCAAAGTCCCCTCCGGCAGGGCGCCGGGAAGGGTCTCCAGATGAGATCTCGCGGAAACGGAAGCTTGCGCCGGCGGAAAAGTATTTCCGTGGCTCCCTTGATTTTTTTCTGATTTTTACGGAATATATAGGCGCAAGATCTAGGTCAGGGGGGCGCCAGGGAGGCCACAAGCCTGCCCACCGCCGCCCCCCTGGTGGCGGAGTGGGGGCTTGTGGGCTCCCTGTAGCCCTCCTGGCTTGGCCCACAGGCCCCCTGATCTTCTTTCATTCGGGAAAAAATCATTTCGGGGATTTTATTCCGTTTGGACTCCGTTCCAAAATCAGGTCTGAAAAGAGCCAAAAACACAGAAAAAACAGGAACTGGCACTTGGCACTGAATTAATAAGTAGTCCCAAAAAAGATATAAAAGGTACATAAAACATGCAAAGATGACAAGATAACAACGTGAAACCATCAAAAATTATAGATACGTTTGAGACGTATCATGGCATCCCCCGGGAGCCTTTGCCTTGGTTCTCAAGATCCGTGCGTATCTTCTGTTCCGGAAAAAATGTTTCCAGAGGTTTTATCCCGTTTGGAGTCCGTTTGATATTCTCCTCTGAAAAAGGTCAAAAACACGGAAAAAAACAGGAACTGGCACTTGGCACTGAGTTAATAGGTTAGTCCCAAAAAAGATATAAAATGCATACAAAACATCCAAAGTTGACAACATAATAGCATGGAACCATCAAAAATTATAGATACGTTGGAGACGTATCACCCTGCCACACATACCCGTTCTTCTACTGAGCCATCTTGGGCCAAGAAGCTGAAGGACCAAATGAGGACCTTATTTTGCATGCAGGCGAAGGGACAATATCTGACTCATGTGGCCCAGAAGGAGAGTCGTTAGAGGGATAAGCGTATCATGAGGACGCTTGATATGCACTTCTTGAGCGGATTTGAGGAAGTCATCACTCCAAAGGCTGATTGGATGCAGGCAAGAGACTTCCAGTGGGCTGTGTATGATCAGGAGGAGCCTGATGAGGAAGATGAGGAGGAGTATGATCACGAGGAGCCTGATGTGGAAGATGAGGATGCTACGAAGAAATCTGATGCCTGAGCTACCACCTGTGTCGTTCGCGTCCTCTCTTCCTTTTTGGTGTCCTGATGCCAAAGGGGGAGAGAGTGTTTGGGATTTGCTTTCGGTTTTCGTATTTTTTTCTGAGTCTTTATCTGTGGAACTTGGCTGGTTTTATCTTGTCTGATATTTTATCATGTGTGTGAAGACTCTTAGTCATATGGTGTGAGACATATGCTATCCCTATATTATCTTTATTGTCTCTCTATATGCTTAGCATGTGAGTTCATTTATCTTATGTCCCTATCTTTATGCTCACATACTATACCTTGCTTCCTTACTCAACGTTGTATTAGGCCGTTGCAAGGAGTATCCGTCTATGATTTCTAGAGGAGCGCTTTTCCCTTGGATTATGTTCCTTGTTGTTCAGAGCACTACTTTAAACATGCACACATCCAGGGGGAGCTAGTCTTTAGTTCATAGACTTTGGGTTTGCATATGACTTCATTATATTATTTTTGTGCAAATCCGGTGTTGTCATCAATTCACCAAAAAGGGGGAGATTGTTAGGGAATATTTTTTTACTAAGTAATTTTTGTGATTGATGATAGTACCACTACGGACTAATCGTGTGCATTGAGCATTTCAGATTATACATGGCTAGGCACAAGACGATTCGTCGCCCCTCGGTGGTTTTGAAGCACGGTGGATTCTACAGTTCTTTTTGGTGATTTTGAGTTGTAGGAAAGCCATACTATTAAGAGGGGGTCCTTGTCGGAAAGGTTTGGGTGGAATCAACTCACACACGCACACTTTTTCTTTCCACCACCTTTTCTTCGCAACAATGGAGCTCCCGTTTGGTCTCTGTCAGCCTCTGCAAAAGTTCCAGCAGTAGTATCGCTCCAGTTGAGCGGTAGTACCGCTCTCTCTGAGCGGTTGTACTTCGTCGGACTTTTGGCGAGTACTTTTCCTGCGGTGGTAGACCCGGTAGTCGTATTTTTACTACCGTGGCTTTATGCCTACCTAGCGGTAGTACCGCTGGGGCTGGCGGTAGTACCGCTTCCCTCCAACCGGTAGTACCGCTAGGGGCAGCGGTAGTACCGCTACCACCAAGCGGTACTACCGTGCTGAGGGTGTTGTAAGTGAGGGTAACAGTTGGATTTGTTCCCTCACTATATAAAGGGTTATTCGACTCCAAGAACCCTACCTTTGACCTTCCAAGACTCCATTGTTGCTCCTAAGCTCATTTTGGCCCGATCTCTCTCCCTAGCCAATCAAACTTGTTGATTTCCTAGGGATAGGTTAAGAAGGCCAAGATCTGCACTTCCACCAAGAGATATTTTATTCCCCCCACTAATCCCTTGCGGATCTTGTTACTCTTGGGTGTTTGAGCACCCTAGACTGTTGAGGTCACCTCGGAGCCATATCCATTATGGTGAAGCTCCGAGTTCTTGTTGGGAGCCTCCGAGCATTGTGTGGAGATAGCCCCAACCTTGTTTGTAAAGGTCCGGTCGCCGCCTTCAAGGGCACCAATAGTGGAATCACGGCACCTCGCATTGTGTGAGGGTGTGAAGAGAATACGGTGGCCCTAGTGGCTTATTGGGGAGCATTGTGCCTCCACCCCGCTCCAACGGAGACGTACTTCCTGTCAAAGGGAAGGAACTTTGGTAACACATCCTCGTCTTCATCGGTTCCACTTGCGGTTATCTCTTACCTTTACTTTGTGTATATTATTGTTGCTATGTATTTCTTGCTTGCACTAGTTGTCATGGTAGTTAGCATCATATAGGTTGCTCACCTAGTAGCTAATTTAGAGAACCTTTATGTTGCTTTCTCTAACTTGTTAAGAAGAGCTAAAAATTGGCATTTTCCTATTCACCACCCTCTAGTCAACCATATCGATCCTTTCAATGTAGTTATCATGTTAAACATTCTCTTTATGATCCATGTGCATACAAGTATTATAACCCTCCAAGGTAGTGGGATCATTATTTCCTAAAGTTGACGCTCTTCCAAACCCACTTTTAGTAGTGTTTCAAATACCATAATCAATAATAGATTCATCATGAAGCATAGAATTATCAAGATCACAAAAACATCATGATTATCACCCCAATCATGATCATTAACACAATTGATATTCATAGAATTTATACTAACAACATGGAAATCATGCTTTTCATTCAAGGAACTATCATGGATCACTTTATAAATTTCACAATTTGCACATTCATGATTTTCTACCAATACCTCATAAACATAATCTTGTGCACTCAACTCATTACAAATTGGTTCAACATAATCGGGTCTTTTGAAAAGATTAGCAAGTGGATGAGGATCCATTTATCTTATTTTTCTTGCTTTTCTACTTTCTGTCTGTGTGAGACAAAAATAAAGATAACATATCTGGGCAAGCAAGCAAATAGAAATATTTTTGTATTTTTGGTTTTTAAGAAGCAAGCTAAATATAACAACAAATAAAAAGAAGAACAAGTGAACGATAATTTGTGTGAAGTTACTTGATAGTTGGTGATGATATACCCTAGCAACGACGCCACAAATCTTTCCTAACACTTGTGATCTGCGTTGGGTTTTCCATGAAGGGGAATGGGTAATTGCAGCACAGTACGGGTAAGTATTTCCCTCATTTAAGAAACCAAGGTTTATCGAACCAATAGGAATATCAATCCTCAACCTTCTTTAATGGGTGCACACAAAAGAGGAAACATCGTGCGCCCAACGTGGGCAAGAGGGTTGTTAATCCTCTTGATCTCGTTATTTTGAAGCAAATGAGGTGTGTAGATAATTGTAGAGAATTGTAAAATGCAAAATAAAATAAAATACAAATAAGAACATCAAGGAAAATATAAGTATTGTGAATATATAAGTGAATAGACCCGGGGGCCATAGTGTTCTCTAGTGACATCTCTCATGAAAGCAACATATAGTGGGTAAACAAATTATTGTTGGGTAATTGACAAAAAATGGATAGTTATGCGATTTTCACGGCAATGATCATATGTATATAGGCATCACATCCATAAGCAAATAAGATGACTCCTGCCTGCACCTACTACTATTACTCCACTTCAAGAGCGCTTCTATGCTTGCATCTCCACGTATTAAGTTCATGACAAACAAACTAATGTTTGGAGAACGCTGACATGATGTAGACAAAGTAAACTCAATCAATTTGAATAAACCACATTGAGGGAGTCCCAGATTAAGGAGTCCTCGGATGGTCGGCCCACCTCCTGGAGGCCGACCATATGGGTCGTATTATTTAAGACTGGAATGCATAAACGACTTCGTATTCAAGAAGGAAAGTTCCGAAGACTGGCGTATCGTCCAAGTTGGGTAGGCTAGATTGGCGCATCTATCCTCGGCTGGAGGTCGGTTTTATGTAACCCTAGGGACCCCTGGTGTCTATATAAAGCAGAGGGTTTCCTCCGCATAGGCAAATTGATTCATCTAGGGTTTAGCTCATACGATCTCGAGGTAGATAAAATATGTAATCCTCATACACCATCAATATAATCAAGAAGGACGTAAGGTTTTACCTCCTCAAGAGGGCCCAAAACTGGGTAATTGTTGTCTCCTTCGTCTAGTGCAACCCATCAATCCAAGGTCCACAGTTCAGGGGGGCCTACCCGAGATCCGCCAGTTTTGACACCGACACCCATCGTTTTATCCTTAGTGGCAATAACACCAAGACGCAACTTGTCCCCTTCTGTCGCTGGGATATAGAAACTCGTCAGGTTGAGCCTACTACAGCGCACCCCACTCACTGAAGAAATACCAAACTACTTGGCCAAAGCAATCCAATACATGAGAGAGAATTACGAATCTATGATGATCACGCAAATAAAGATCATAATAATTAGAGAAGACTCAAATAATTTTAATGAATAATCTGAATATAATCCCACAATTCATCGGATCCAAACAAACACACCATACAAAAAAATTACATCAGATAGATCAAAGAGAAGATGCAATGATCATTGTATTGAAGATCAAGAGAGAGAGAGAGAGATAGCCATCTAGGTACTAACTAGGGACCCGTAGGTCTGTGGTGAACTACTCACACATCATCACGAGGGTAACAAGGTTGATGGAGAGGCCATCTGTGATCGATCCCCCTCCGACAAGGTGCTGGAATGGAGCTCCATATGGGATCACCGTGGAACAGAGGCTTGCGGCGGCAGAAAAAGTGTTTCGCTTCCTCTTCTAGGGTTTTTTTAATATATGTGAATTTATAGGCTAGATAACGGAGGTAGAGTGGCCACATGGGAGGGACAAGCCATCCGGGCGCGCTACCCCCCGTGAACATGCCATGTTGGCTTGTGCCTCCCTCGTGTGGCCTCTAGTCTTCTCCCGAGGCTTCCACGTCTTCTTTTGGTCCAAAAAATCATAAAAAAATTCACGGCAATTGGACTTCGTTTTGTACTGTAAATGTGAAATGTAAAAAACATGCAGAAAAAGGAAACTAGCATTGGACACTCTGTCAATAGTTTAGTGCACAAAAATAATATAAATCTGTAAATTATGAACTCAAAAGTATCCCAGAATGAGAATATAATAGCACTCAACAATAAAAAAATATAGATACATTGGAGACGTATCACTATTGTTTTCGAGCAGGAAATAAAATTCTTAGAATAACCCAAAACTTTTTTATGATTTTTCTCAAGAAAATTAGAAATATTGGAGCGAAGAACCACCGAAGGGGAGCCACCCGTGGGCCACAAGCCAATAGGGGTGTGCCCACCCCCTGGGCACGCCCTGATGGCTTGTGGGGCCCACGTGGCTCCATTTAGTGTGATTCCAATGCTAAAAAATCCTACATATACCAAAACCGTCAGAAATAAACAGACCACTTCCACTCCACCGCCACAACTCTCTCTATCAATGAAAAACCCATCTAAAACCTTTCTAGTACCCCGTCGAGGGGGGAAATCATCTTTGGTGGCCATCTTCATCATCCCGGCGGATGCCATGACAAGGAGGGTGTAGTTCACCCTTGGGGATGAGGGTATGTACCAGAAGCTATGTGTTCAATCTCTCTCTCTCTATCTCTCGTCTTCTTGAGATGTCCCAATCTTGATGTATCACGGGCTTTGTTAATATAGTTGGATCATATGGTGTTCTTCCCTTGCTATCTTGTTTTCATGAATTGAATTTTCCCCTTTGAGATCTCGTTATGTTGGATTGAATATTGGATTTGAGAACACTTGATGTATATCTTGCATGTGGATAACCATGGTGACAATGGGGTATTCTATTGATTCATTTGATATATGTTATGGCGTCAACTTGCGGATTCCGTTGACCTTGGGATCTATGCATAGGGGTTGATTGCACGTTTGCATACTACGTTCTCCGATAGAAATCTTGGGGTACTCTGTGAAGATCCTTGTGTTGGATTGAATATGATGAATCGAAAATTGTTTGATGCATCTCGTATAATTAACCCATGGATACTTGAGCTGACATTGGAGTATCTAGGTGACATTAGGGTTGATTGATATGTATCATATGTGTTATTCTAGTATGAACTCTAGGGCTGTTTGTGACACTTATATAAATAACTCAATAGATTGATCAAAAATAATAACTTTCAGGTGGTTCCACTACCTATGACAATTTCATCCTATGTTTTGTGCTACTTATGAACTTTGGAGTTCTTCTTTGTTGCACGTTGAGGGATGATAATATGATTCTACTATGTTAGCATTGTTAAGAGATTGCACTAGTGAACGTACGAATCCTAGGCCTTATTACCAAGCATTCATATAATGTTTTGCTCACTGTATTACACTTTCTACCTTGTTGTTTTATATTTTCATATTATAGAAACCTATTTATATCATCCATATTGCACTTGTATCACCATCTCATCGCTGAACTAGTGCACCTATATAATTTGCCATTGTATTGGGTGTGTTGGGGACACAAGAGATTTCTTGTATTTGATTCCAGGGTTGTTTGAGAAAGACCATCTTCATCCTACACCTCCCATGGATTGGTAAACATTAGGTCATCCACTTGAGGGAAATTTTTTGTTGTCCTACAAAACACTTCACTTGGAGGCCCAACAATGTCTACAAGAATAAAGTCGCGTAGTAGACATCAAACTCTTTTCTAACGCCATTGCTGGGGTGGTGAGTGCTTGAAGGTATATCTTAGATCTTGCAATTGGATCTTTTAATTTCTTGTTTATCGCTAGTTTTGTTTATAAAAGAAAACTACAAAAAATGGAGTTTAGGTTGCCTCATTTGCTTTGTCTTTTTAATGTCCTTTGTGAAAATGATGGTTCAGAACATTGTGCTCAATAGGTAGAGAGACAATTTATGAAAATGCTTAATGTGAAATCCTTCAACGATGAGCATGATAGCAATCTTGTTAGTATGAATTCTTTGAATATCCATGATGTTAATGATGATTGCATGCCTCTTATTTATGATGATTGAATTTTTTTTGAAAGTGGGTTTGGAAGAGTGTCAACTCTAGGTACTAATTATCCCACTATTTTGGAGGGTGTTGAATCTTATTATTATGATAAAAGTGGATTTTGAGAGGTCGTGACTTTATTTAGTAATGACTCCACTATCTTAGAAGAGGTATCAATTGATTATGATGAGAACAAAATTTCTACTTATGATGACTATTGTGATGATACTTATGTTATAAAAAGTAGTGATGATTATCATTATAAACCTTGTCATAATTATAAATACCTTTTTCTGAACATTACTTTTTAATGTGGAACCAATTTATAGTATTCAAGTTTCATATGATATTGCCATTGTTATGTATGAGGTGCTTTCCTATGGGGTGAGTAATAAAAATTCTATGCTTTTCCATCATGAAAAGAATGGTTTATGTCATATTTAGATTATTGAATTCCTTCATGATGCTACTAAAAATTATTACGAGAGAGGAACATATGCTTGTAGGAATTGCAATAATATCATGTCTCATCTCTATGCATTCAAAGTTTTGAAATTGCACTTGTGTTGCCTTCCTATGCAAGTTGATTCTTGCTACAATAAATCATTTGCTTGCAAAATCCATATGCATAGGAAGTGGTCTAGACTTAAATGTGCTTGTAATGTGCTTGCATGTTTCAATTACTACCTTCTTATATGAGCATCATTGAAATCATCATGCCTAGCTCAAAGGCATTAAAGAAGAGCGCTTGTTTGGAGATAACCCAATACTTATACCTACTTTTTTGAGTTTTAACATGATTAAGCTATTGTAGTGATCATATTTTATAGATTTTATTTCAATAATGTGCCAAGTAAAGCCTTTGGGATAGTGTGGATGCTTGTTTGTTTGATTCTGTGCCAAAGCAGAAACTTTTGCGTCCAATATATGAATTATGTGATTTTACTGGAGATTCAAAAAATTCTGAATTTATTACACGCAAATTCTATGTGTTTTCCTAATTTTTCAAAAAAAATTAGAGTCATGTAAGTATGGTGTTTATTGAGATCTTCAGAGACTGTTCTGTTTTTGACAGATCCTATTTTTCGTGCATAGTTTTCTTATTTTAGTATTTCCATAGCTTATATAGAGTCATGTAAATTATGGGAATTAGAAAATAGTAGGCATTATATGAGAATAGTTATGAATCTTGTCGTGATAGTACCTAAGTGAACAATTATTAATAGATTGCTACAGACTGTTCAGTTTGGTGACATTGTTGTCATAGTTTTGTTATCTACTTATCCTAGAGTTTTCATGGCTTATATTGGTAGATATAGATTGTGTAAATGATAGAATACAATATATAATGTTTGAAAATTATTATGCAACTTTTCTTGGAAGTACATGAAGTGTAGATTTATTCTTATGTGTACTAACCTATCTCACGAGTTCTTTTAAAGTTTTGTCTGGATGGATTTTTTGAGACTTAGGTGAAACCGGGATATGAGAGGACTAAACGAGATACAAAATCTCAAGATTGGGGATGCCCAAGGCACCCCCAAGTAAACATTTCAAGAAGCCTCAAGCATCCAAGCTTGGGGATGCTACACATCCCACCTCTTTTCATCGACAAATACGGTTAGCCTATGTTGAGCCTAAGTTTTATTAGTTCACATGATGTGTGTTATTCTTGGAGTGTCTTTTGTTTTATTTGCTGTTTTAAATAAATATTCGATCATAAAATCTTTATTGAGGGTGATTCTGTTGGGAACGTTGCATGGGAAACAAAATTTTCCTATGCACACGAAGACCTATCATGGTAATGATCATCTATGAGAGGGAGATCGGATCCACATACCCTTGTAGATTGCTAAGCGGGAAGCGTTAAGAAATGCGCTTGATGTAGTGGAACGTCTTCGCAATCCAAATCGTCACCGTCCCACGGTTCATCCCGATCTAGCGCCGAATGGACGGGACCTCCGCGTTCATCACACGTACATCTCAAATATGATTTCCGCCTTCTTGATCCATCAAGAGGGGGCGAAGAGGTAGATGAGTTCTCCGGCAGCACGGCGGCATGATGGCGATGGTGGTGGAGCTAGACCAGCAGGGCTTCGCCTAAGCACCGCTTAAAACTAGACTAGAGGAGAAATGGATCTAGAGAGAGGGCAACACGTGGCTGATTATTGTGTCTCAAAAACCCTCAAAAACTCTACTATATATAGGAGGAGAGGAGAGGAGGCTTCCTTGTCCCCTCCTCCAAGGAGAGGGGTCGGCCGAACCAAAGGAGGAGTCCACCTCCTTGTGGGAAGGTGGACTACTTTGGGAGGACTCCTCCTTTCTCTTCCTTTTAAAAGTTCTTTGCCTTTTATATCTTTTCCTAACCGCATGGGCCCTTGAGAGAGTCTTTGGACATCCCACTAGGGGCTGGTCCACCTCTTCTCACAGCCCACAAGGCTCTTGGGTCCTCATACCCCTACCGGTGGTCCCACGACACCCTCCTTGCACTCCCGGTACACTACCGATGAGCCCGAAACTTTTCCAATGACCAAAACAGGACTTCCGATATATCAATCTTTACTTCCAGACCATTCCGGAGCTCCTCTGACGTCCACGATCTCATCCGGGACTCCGAAAAACCTTCGGTCACCAACACCTATAACTCAACTATACTGAAACATCATCGATCCTTAAGTGTGCAGACGTTGTGGGTTCGAGAACTATACAGACATGACCGAGACACTCTCCGGTCAATATACAATAGCAGGACTTGGACATCTATATTGGATCCTACATATTCTACGAAGATCTTATCGATTGAACCTCTATGTCAAGGATTCACACAATCTCGTATACCATTCCCTTTGTCCTTCAGTATGTTACTTGCCCAAGATTCGACCGTCGGTATCGACATACCTATTTCAATCTCGTTACCAGCAAGTATCTTTACTTGTTCCGTAATACAAGATCCCGTAGCTAACTCTTTAGTCAGATTGCTTGCAAGGCTTGTTTGTGATGTTGTATTACCGAGTGGGCCCCGAGATACCTCTCCGTCACACGGAGTGAGAAATCCCAGTCTTGATCCATGCTAACTCAACGGACACCTTCAGAGATACTTGTAGAGCACCTTTATAGTCACCCAGTAACGTTGCGATGTTTTGTACACACAAGGCATTCCTTCGGTGTTAGTGAGTTACATGATCTCATGGTCATAAGAATCTATACTTGACATGCATAAAACAATAGCAACAAAATGACATGATCATATCCTACGTTTATAGTTTGGGTCTCGTTCATCACATCATTCTCCTAATGATGTGATCCTGTCATCAAGGGACAGCACTTGTCTTTGGCTAGGAAACCTTAACCATCTTTGATCGACGAGCTAGTTAACTAGAGGCTTACTAGGGACTGTATTTTGTCTATGTATCCACACACATATTTATGTTTCCATTCAATACAATTATAACACGAATAAAAACAATTATCTTGAAACAGGAAATATAATAATAAACTATTTTATTATTGGCTCTAGGGCATATTTCTAACAGTCTCCCACTTGCACTAGAGTAAATAATCTAGCTTCACATCTCTATGTGATTTACAATGTAATGAATCTAACTCCATACAATTTTGGTATTAATCGTGCTTTGCTCGTGGAAGAGGCTTAGTCATCGGATGTGCAACATTCAGATCCGTGTGCACTTTGCAAATATTTATTTCCTCATCCTTGACGTACTCGCAGATGGCATTGAAGCGTCGCTTTATGTGTGTGGTCCTCTTGTGAAACCTTGGTTCCTTGGCTAGAGGAATGGCACCAGTGTTGTCACAGAATAGATTGATTAGGTCCAGTGCACTTGGCACGACTCCAAGAGCTGACATGAACTGCTTCATCCAGACACCCTCCTTAGCCGCCTTTGAGGCAGCTATGTACTCTGCTTTGCATGTACAATCAGCTACGACACTTTGCTTGGAACTGCACCAGCTTACCGCACCCCCATTAAGAATAAATATGTATCCGATTTGAGACTTAGAGTCGCCTGGATCAGTGTCAAATCTTACATCAACGTAACCCTTTACGACGAGCTCTTCGTCACCTCCATAAACGAGAAACATTTCCTTAGTCCTTTTCAGGTACTTCAGAATATTCTTGACCGCCGTCCAGTGATCCACTCCTGGATCACTCTGAAACCTGCCTACCATACTTATGGCCAGGCTGACGTCCGGTCTTGTGCACAACATTGCATACATGATAGACCCTATGGCTGAAGCATAGGGGACGACACTCATCTTTTCTGTATCTTCCGCAGTTACTAGACACTGAGTCTTACTCAACTTTATACCTTGTAATACTAGCAAGAAATCCTTCTTGGACTGCTCCATTTTGAACTTCTTCGAAACTTTATCAAGGTATGTGCTTTGTGAAAGTCCTATTAGGCGCCTCGATCTATCCCTATAGATCTTAATGCCTAATATGTAAGCAGCTTCTCCTAGGTCCTTCATTGAAAAACATTTGTTCAACTAATCTTTTACGCTCTCTAAAAACTCCACATTGTTTCCAATCAGCAATATGTCATCCACATATAATATTAGAAATGCTACAGAGCTCTCACTCACTTTCTTGTAAATACAAGATTCTCCAACAACCTGTATAAACCCAAATGCTTTGATCACCTCATCAAAGCAGTTATTCAAATTCCGAGATGCTTGAACCAGTCCATAAATGGATCGCTGGAGCTTGCGTACTTTGTTAGCATTCTTTGGATCGACAATACCTTCGGGTTGCATCATATACAACTCTTCCTTAAGAAAACCGTTAAGGAACGCCGTTTTGACATCCATCTGCCAGATTCCATAATCGAAAAATGCACCTATTGATAACATGATTCGGACGGACTTGAGCATCGCTACCGGTGAGAACGTCTCATCGTAGTCAACTCCTTGAACTTGTGAAAAACCCTTCTCCACAAGTCGAGCTTTATAAACGGTCACATTACCGTCCGCGTCCGTCTTCTTCTTAAAGATCCATTTGTTCTAAATAGCCTTGCGACCTTCAGGTAATACTTCCAAAGTCCACACTTTTTTCATACATATATCATTTCTCGGACTTCATGGCCTCCAACCATTTGTTGGAACCCGGGCCCACCATTGCGTCTTCAGGATTCGCAGGTTCATTATTGTCTAACAACATGATAGATAAGACAGTATTACCATACCACACACGAGCAGTACGTGATCTTGTCGACCTGCGAGGTCCGATAGTACCTTGATCTGAAGCTTCATGATCATCATCATTAGCTTCCTCCTCAACCGGTGTCGCCTCAACAGAGGTTTACCCCTGCCCTGCGCCACCATCTAGAGGGAGAAGAGGTTCTACAACCTCATCAAGTTCTATCTTCCTCCCACTCAATTCTTTCGAGAGAAACTCCTTCTCAAGAAAAGCTATGTTCTTAACAACAAACACTTTTCCCTCGGATCTGAGATAGAAGGTGTACCCAACTGTCTCCTTTGGGTAACCTATGAAGATGCACTTTTCCGCTTCGGGTTCCAGCTTTTTAGGCTAAAGCTTTTTGACATAAGCATTGCATCCCCAAACTTCAAGAAACGACAACTTTTGCTTCTTGCCATACCATAGCTCATATGGTGTCGTCTTAACGGGTTTTGACGGTGCCCTATTTAAAATGAATGCAGCTATCTCTAATGCATAGCCCCAAAATGATAACGGCAAATCGGTAAGAGACATCATAGATCGCACCTTATCTAACAAAGTACAATTACGACGTTCGGACACACCATTACGCTGTGGTGTTCCAGGCGGTGTCAAATATGAAACGATTCCACATTGTCTTAAGTGAGCACCAAACCCAAAACTCAGATGTTCGCCCCCTCGATGAGAATGTAGGAACTTGATCTTCTTGTTACGATGATTTTCAACTTCACTCTAAGATTGCTTGAACTTCTCAAACCTTTCAGACTTGTGCTTCATCAAGTAGATATATCCATACCTACTCAAATCGTCAGTGAAGGTGAGAAAATAACGATATCCACTGCGTGCCTCAATGTTCATTGGACCGCACACATCAGTATGTATGATCTCCAACAAGTCACTTGCACGCTCCATTTTTCTGGAGAACGGAGTCTTAGTCATCTTGCCCATGAGGCATGGTTCGCACTTGTCAAGTGATTCAAAATCAAGTGACTCCAAAATCCCATCAGTATGGAGTTTCTTCATGCGCTTTACTCCAATATGACCTAAGTGGCAGTGCCACAAGAACGTGGCGCTATCATTGTTAACTCTACATCTTTTGGGCTCAATGTTATGGACATGAGTGTCATCACAACCGAGATTCAATATGAACAAACCCCTCACATTTGGTGCATGACCATAAAAGATATTACTCATATAAATAGAACAACCATTATTCTCTGACTTAAATGATAAACCATCTCGCCATAAACAAGATTCAGTTATAATGTTCATGCTCAACGCAAGCACTAAATAACAATTATTTAAGTTCATCACTAATCCCGATGGTAACTGGAGTGAGAGCGTGCCGATGGCGATCGCATCAACCTTGGAACCATTTCCCACGCGCATCGTCACTTCATCCTTCGTCGGCCTTCATTTATTCCGCAGTTCCTATTTCGAGTGCAAATGTGAGCAACAGAACTGGTATCAAATACCCAAGCACTACTACGAGAGCTAGTGAGGTACACATCAATAACATGTATACCAAATATACCTTGTTTGGCGTTGGCCGTCTTCTTATCGGCTAGATACTTGGGGCAGTTTCGCTTCAAGTGACCAGTTCCCTTGCAATAATAACACCCAGTTTTGGCTTAGGTCAGCATTGGGTTTCTTCGTCGGAGGGGCAACAGGTTTGCCACTCTTCTTGGAGTTACCCTTCTTTCCTTTGTCGTTTTGCTTGAAACTGGTGGTCTTATTGACCATCAACACTTGATGCTCTTTCTGGATTTCTAACTCTGCGACTTTCAGCATCGCAAACAGCTCGGCGAGTGACTTATTCATCCCTTGCATGTTATAGTTCAACACGAAGCTCTTATAGCTAGGTGGCAGTGATTGAAGAACTCTGTTAGTGATAGCCTCTTGCGGGAGTTCAATCCCCAACTCAGCTAGACGGTGAGAGTACCCAGACATTATGAGCATGTGTTCATTGGCAGACCCGTTCTCTTCCATTTTGCAAGCATAGAACTTATCAGAGGTCTCATACCTCTCGATCCTTGCATTCTTTTCAAAGATAAACTTTAACTCCTGGAACATCTCATATGCTCCATGACGTTCAAAACGTCTTTGAAGTCCCGGTTCTAAGCCATAGAAAATTGCACATTGAACCAATCATTAGTCATCCTTACGGGACTGCCAAGCGTTCAAAACATCTTGGGTCGCCGTAGCGGGTGGTGCATCACCTAGCGCAGGATCAAGGACTTATTTCTTTTGGCCAGCCTTGAGGATAAGCCTCGGATTATGAGTCGAGTCAACAAAGTTGCTTCCATCATCTTTTAGCTTAGCTTTCTCTAGAATGTATTAAAATTCAGGGTTGCTAGTACGCGAGCCATTGATCTACAACATAAAAGTTTGCAAAGATTACTTATACTATGTTTAAGACAATTGAGTTTAGCTAATCATATTACTAATAAACTCCCACTCAAATAGACACCCCTCTAGTCACTCGAGTGTTGCATGATCCAAATCTACTAACTCAAGTCCGATCATCGCGTGAGTTGAGATTAGTTTCAATGGTGAACATCTCCATGTTGATCATATCAACTATATGATTCATGCTCGATCTTTCAGTTTCTTGTGTTCCGAGCCCATGTCTATACATGCTAGGCTCGTCAAGTTTAACCTGAGTGTTCCGCATGTGCAACTGTTTTGCTACCGTTGTATGTGAACGTTGAGTCTATCACACCCAATCATCACGTGGTGTCTCTGTTGGAAATATGCCCTAGAGGAAATAATAAATTGGTTATTATTATATTTCTTTGTTCATGATAATCGTTTATTATCCCTGCTAGAATTGTATTGATTGGAAACTCAAATAAATGTGGGGATACATAGACAACACATTGTCCCTACTGAGCCTCTAGTTGACTAGCTTGTTGATCAAAGATGGTCAAGGTTTCCTGGCCATAGACAAGTGTTGTCACTTGATAACGGGATCACATCATTAGGAGAATGATGTGATGGACAAGACCCAAACTATAAACGTAGCATATGATCGTGTCAGTTTATTGCTATTGTTATCTGCATGTCAATGTATCTGTTCCTATGACCATGAGATCATGCAACTCCCGGACACCGAAGGAATACCCTGTGTGTATCAAACGTCGCAATGTTACTGGGTGACTATAAAGGTGCTCTACAGGTATCTCCAAAGGTGTCTGTTGGGTTGGCATGGATCAAGACTGGGATTTTTCACTCCGTGTGACAAAGAGGTATCTCGGGGCCCACTCGGTAATACAACATCACAATAAGCCTTGCAAGCAATGTGACTAAGGAGTTAGTCACGGGATCTTGAATTACAAAACGAGTAAAGAGACTTGACGGTGATGGGATTGAACTAGGTATGGAGATACCGATGATCGAATCTCGGGCAAGTAACATACCGAAGGACAAAGGGAACAACATACGGGATTAACTGAATCCTTGACATAGAGGTTCAACCTATAGAGACCTTCGTAGAATATGTAGGAACCAATATGGACATCCAGGTCCCGCTATTGGTTATTGATCGGGGAGTGTCTCAGGTCATGTCTGCATAGTTCTCGAACCCGCAGGGTCTGCACACTTAAGGTTCGGTGACGTTTCGGTATAGCTTAGTTATATGTGTTGGTAACTGAAAGATGTTCGGAGTTCCGGATGAGATCCTGGATGTCACGAGAAGCTCCGAAATAGTCCGGAGATAAAGATTGATATATAGGAAAGTGGTTTTTGAACTCCGGAAAAGTTTCGGACATTTCTGATAGTGTACCGGGAGTGACGAATGGGTTTCGGGTGTCCACCAGGTGGGCCCACCCACCCCAAAGGGTCTCATGGGCTGTGGGAGGACGTGGACCAGCCCTTAGTGGGCTGGCCGAAGCCTCCACTAAAGCCCTAGGCGGATTGGAGGTGGGAAGGAAAGAAACCCAAAGGTGGAAAAGGTGGAAAGGGTTTCCAAGTGGAGAGGAGGAATCCTACTCCTAGTAGGATTGGAGTAGGACTCCTCCACCTCCAATTTCGTCCAAACCTTGAGTGTTTGAGTCTGCGTCCTCCCCTCCCTCTGTCCTATATATACTAGAGGTTTTAGAGGTGAGGGCTAAACCTAATTACCACGTGCTCCAGAATAGATCCACCACCACCACCATGCCGCCGTGCTAGAGAACTCATCTACCTCTCTGCCCCTCTTGCTGGATCAAAAAGGCAGGGATCATCATCAAGCTGTACGTGTGCTGAACACGGAGGTGTCATTCGTTCGGCACTAGATCGGGATGGATCGTGATGGGATCGCGGGATGGATCGTGATGAGATCGCGGGACGGGCTACCATTTGAATCGCGAAGATGTTGCACTACATCAACCGCGTTATATACGCTTCCGCTTAGCGATCTACAAGGGTATGTAGATTCACTCTCCCCTATCGTAGATGATCATCACAATGGATAGGTATTGCGTGTGCGTAGGATTTTTTTGTTTCCCATGCAATGTTCCCCAACAGTGGCATCATGAGTTAGGATCATACGTAGATGATATCTCGAGTAGAACACAAAAGAGTTTGTGGGCGTTGATTTTCAATTTGTTGCCCTCCTTAGTCTTTTCTTGATTGGGCGGTATTCTTGGATTGAAGCGGCCCGGAACAACTTTACTCGTACACTTATGAGAGACCGGTTTCATCGACTGACATGCAACTTGTTGCATAGAGATGACTGGCGGGTGTTTGTTTCTTCAACTTTAGTTGAATCGGATTTGACCGAGGTGGTCCTTGGAGAAGGTTAAATAGCAATTTGCATATCACCGTTGTGGCTATGCGTACGTAAGATGCGATCATACGAGATACCCATAGCATCCACGTAAAACATGCAACAACAAATTAGAGGACGTCTAACTTGTTTTTGCAGGGGATACATGTGATGTGATTGTTGGGGAACGTTGCATGGGAAACAAAAAAATTCCTACGCACACGAAGACCTATCATGGTGATGTTCATCTATGAGAGGGAGATTGGATCCACATACCCTTCTAGATCGCTAAGCGGGAAGCGTTAAGAAACTTGGTTGATGTAGTAGTACAGCTTCGTTATTCAAATCACCGTCGTCCCACGATCTGTCTCGATCTAGCACCGAACGGACAGCACCTCCGCGTTCAGCACACGTACAGCTCGATGACGATCTCCGCATTCTTGATCCAACAAGAGAGACGGGGAAGTTGACAAGTTTCCGGCAGCGTGACGGTGCAACGATGATGGTGATGATCTATTCCTGTAGGGCTCCGCCCGAGCTCCGTAGAAATCTGATCTAGAGGTAGAACTACGAGGTATAGGTTTGACATGCACGTGGCAAAGTTGTGTCTCCAAAAACCTAAAACCTCTATTATATATAGGAGGAGGGTAGGGGCTAGCCTTGGGGCTCAAGAGAGCCCCAAGGGCGCCGACCGAAGGAGGAGATGGACTGCCACTCCAATTCGGTTTGGAGGAGGAGGAGTCCACTCCTTCCTTCCCACCTCCCTCTCACTTTTTTTCTTTTCTTTTGGTTTTTCTTTCCTTGGTGCCATAGCCCACTTGGGCTGGCCTCACCAGCCCACTAAGGGCTGGTGCGCCACCCTAGGACTATTGGGCTTACTCCCGGGTGGGTGGCCCCCTCCCAATGAATACTCGGAACCCATTCGTCACTCCCGGTACACTGCCGGTAATGTCCGAAATCTTTCCGGTGACCAAATGAAACCATCCTATATATCAATCTTCATTTCCGGACCATTCCGGAAACCCTCGTGAGGTCCGTGATCTCATCCGGGACTCCGAACAACCTTCGGTCACCAACACCTATAACTCAACTATACTAAAATGTCACTGAACCTTAAGTGTGCAGACCGTGCGGGTTCGAGAACTATGCAGACATGACCCGAGACACTCCTCGGTCAATATCCAATAGCAGGACCTGGATGTCCATATTGGATCCTACATATTCTACAAAGATCTTACCGGTTGAACCTCTGTGCCAAGGATTCATATAATCCCGTACAACATTCCCTTTGTCCTTCGGTATGTTACTTGCTCGAGATTTGATCGTCGGTATCTCTATACCTATTTCAATCTCGTTACCGGCAAGTCTCTTTACTCATTCCGTAATAAGATCCCATGACTTACAGTTGAGTCACATTGCTTGCAAGCCTTATATGTGATGTTGTATTACCGAGTGGGCCCCAAGATACCTCTCCGTCACATGGAGTGACAAATCCCAGTCTTGATCCATGCTAACTCAACGGACAACTTCAGAGATACATGTAGAGCACCTTTATAGCCAACCAGTAACATTGTGACGTTTGATACACACAAGGTATTCCTCCGGTGTCTGTGAGTTACATGATCTCATGGTCATAGGAATGAATACTTGACACGCAGAAAACAATAGCAACAAAATGACACGATCACATGCTACATTTATAATTTGGGTCTTGTCCATCACATCATTCTCCTACTTATGTGATCTAGTTATCAAGTGACAACACTTGCATATGGTCAGAAAACCTTAACCATCCTTGATCAACTTGCTGGCCAACTAGAGGCTTACTAGGGACATTGTTTTGTCTATATATCCACACATGTATTTATGCTTTCATTCAATACAATTATAGCATGGATAATCAACGATTATCTTGAAACAAGAAATATAATAATAACTATTTTATCGTTGCCTCTAGGGCATATTTCCAACAGTCTCCCACTTGCACTAGAATCAATAATCTATTCTCACATTGCTATGCGATTTACATTGGAATGAATCTAACACCCATACAGTTCTGGTGTTGATCATGCTTCGCTCGTGGAAGAGGTTTAGTCAGCGGATCTGCTACATTAAGATCCGTGTGCACTTTGCAAATATTTACGTCCTCTCCTTCGATGTAGTCGCGGATGAGGTTGAAGCATCGTTTGATGTGTCTGGTCTTCTTGTCAAACCTTGGTTCCTTTGCTAAAGCAATGGCACCAGTGTTGTCACAAAGCAGAGTTATTGGATTTAGTGTGCTCGGCACCATTCCAAGATCCGTCATGAACTGCTTCATCCAGACACCCTCCTTAGTTGCCTCCGTGGCAGCCATGTACTCCGCTTCACATGTAGAATTTGCTACGACGCTTTTCTTGGAACTGCACCAGCTTACCGCACCGCCATTAAGAATAAATATGTATTCGGTTTGAGACTTAGAGTCATCTGGATCAGTGTCAAAGCTTGCATTGACGTAACCCTTTACGACGAGCTCTTCGTCACCTCCATAAACGAGAAACATTTCCTTAGTCCTTTTTAGGTACTTCAGAATATTCTTGACCGTCGTCCAGTGATCCACTCGTGGTTTATTTTGAAACCTGCCTGCCATACTTATGGCTAGGCTGATGTCCGGTCTTGTGCACAACAATGCATACATGATAGACCCTATGGCTGAAACATAGGGGACGGTACTCATTTTTTTCTCTATCTTCCGCAGTTACTGGACACTGAGTCTTACTCAACTTTATACCTTGTAATACTGGCAAGAACCCCTTCTTGGACTGCTCCATTTTGAAGAATAGATCTAGAGAGAAGTAGAGGGAGCACGTGCCAATTAGGTTTAGCCCTCACCTCTAAAACCTCAAGTATATATAGGATGGACGGAGCCTTCGTTTATTCCTCAGTTCCTGCTTCGAGTTGCAAATATGAGCAACAGAACCGGTATCAAATACCCAGGCACTACTACGAGAGTTGGTTAAGTACACATCAATAACATGTATATCACATATACCTGATTTTTCTTTGGCCACCTTCTTATCAGCCAAATACTTGGGGCAGTTGCACTTCCAGTAACCCATCCCCTTGCAATAATAGCACTTTGTTTCCGGCTTAGGTCCAGCCTTGGGTTTCTTCGTCGGATTGGCAACAGTTTTTCCGCTCTTCTTCGAGTTACCTGATACGTCTCCAACGTATCTCTAATTTTTTATCGTTCCATGCTATTATATTACCAACTTTGGATGTTTTATATGCATGAATATGCTATTTTATATTATTTTTGGGACTAACCTATTGACCTAGAGCCAAGTGCCAGTTTCTGTTTTTTCGTTGTTTTTGACCTTTTCATATAGGAATATCAAACGGAGTACGAACGGAATAAAACTTTCGCCGTGATTTTATAGAAAATATCAAAAATACCAGAAGAAAAATATACCGGAGAGGAGTCCCGAGAAAGTCACGATCCAGGGAGGCACGCCTGGGGGGCTCGTGACTCCCTCATGGGTCCCCCTGACTTGTTCTCGATGCCATTTGGTCTTATAAATATAGAAACCTCCAGAAATAAACCTAGATCGGGAGTTCCGCCGCCGCAAGCCTCTGTAGCCACCAAAAAACAATCGGGAGCCCGTTCTGGCACCCTATCGGAGGGGGAACCCATATGCGGTGGCCTTCTTCATCATCCCGGCGATCTCCATGACGAGGAGGGAGTAGTTCTGCCTCAGGGCTGAGGGTATGTACCAGTAGCTATGTGTTTGATCTCTTTCTCTCTCTCTCGTGTTCTTGAGATGTCATGATCTCGATGTACCGCGGGCTTTGCTACTATAGTTGGATCCTATGATGTTCTTCCCCCTCTCCCTTCTTGTAATGAATTGAGTTTCCCCTTTGAAGTTATCTTATCGGATTGGTTCTTTAAGAACACTTCATGTATGTCTTGCACGTGTCTATCTGTGGTACAATGGGATATTCATGTGAGTACTTGATGTATGTTTTGGTGATCAACTTGCGGGTTTCGTGACATTAGAAACCTATGCATATGGGTTGGCACACGTTTTGACTCTCCGGTAGAAACTTTGGGGCACTCTTTGAAGTTCTATGTGTTGGTTGAATAGATGATTCTGAGATTGTGTGATGCATATCGTATAATCAGGCCCTCGGATACTTGAGGTGACAATGGAGTATCTAGGTGACATTAGGGTCTTTGTTGATGTGTGTCTTAAGGTGTTATTCTAGTATGAACTCTAGGATTGATTGAACGGAAAGAATAGCTTCGTGTTATTTTACTACCGACTCTTGAATAGATCGATCAGAAAGAATAACTTTGTGGTGGTTTCGTACCCGACAATAATCTCTTCGTTTGTTATCCTCTATTAGTGACTTTGGAGTGACTCTTTGTTGCATGTTGAGGGCTAGTTATATGATCCAATTATGTTATCATTGTTGAGAGAACTTCACTAGTGAAAGTATGAACCCTAGGCCTTGTTTCCACGCATTGCAATACAGTTCGTGCTCACTTTATTATTAATTACATTGCTGTTTTCGTAATTTCAGATTACAAAAACCTATATCTACAATCCATATTGCACTTGTATCATCATCTCTTCGCCGAACTAGTGCACCTATACAACTTACCATTGTATTGGGTGTGTTGGGGACACAAGAGACTCTTTGTTATTTGGTTGCAGGGTTGCTTGAGAGAGACCATCTTCATACCACGCCTCCCGCAAATTGATAAACCTTAGGTCACCTACTTGAGGGAAAATTGGTACTGTCCTACAAACCTCTGCACTTGGAGGCCCAACAACGTCTACAAGGAGAAGGTTGGATAGTAGACATCAAGCTCTTTTCTGGCGCCGTTGCCGCGGAGGTTAGCGCTTGAAGGTAATCTTTAGATCTTGCAATTGAATCTTTTAGTTTCTTGTTTTATCACTAGTTTAGTTTATTAATATAAAACTACAACAAAATGGAATTAAGGTTGCCTCATATGCTTCATCTTTTTAATGTCTTTCGTGAAAATGATGGGAAGGAAAATTGTGCTCAAGTGCTAGAAGACGAATTACATAGAATGCTTGGCATAAAATATCTGAATGATGAGCATGATTTCAATGTTGTAAGTATGAATTCTTTGAATACCCATGATGCTAATGATATGCAAAGCCACAAGCTTGGGGATGTTATGTTTGATGAAGATGATCTTTTTAGTTCCCCCACTTTGAATGATCAAATTTATTATGATGAAAGCATGCCCCCTATTTATGATGATTATTGTGATGATACTTATGCTATAAATAATAAAGATGGTAAAACTTGTCACAACTATGAGTACCCTTTTATTGAACATTACTCTTTTAATGTGGAAACAATTCGTAGTGTTCAAGTCTTTTACGATACTCCCACTACTTTTGGTGAGAATAAATTTATTTATGTGGAGATTAGTAAAATTTATATGCTTGTAGATCATGAAAAGAATGCTTTAGGTGCTGGTTATATTGTTGAATTCATTCATGATGCTACTGAAAATTATTATGAGAGAGGATCATATGCTTGTACATATTGCAATAATATCAAGCTTCCTCTCCATGTGTTGAAACTTTTGAAGTCATGCTTGTTTTATCTTACTATGCTAGTTGATTCTTGCTCCAATAAATTGTTTTATCACAAAATCCCTATGCATAGGAAGTGCGTTAGACTTAAATGTGCTAGTCATATGCTCCATGATGCTTCCATTATGTTTCAATCCTTATCTTCTATGTGAGCATCATTGAAATCATCATGCCTAGCTTGAAAGGCATTAAAGAAAAGTGCTTGTTGGGAGACAACCCAATATGTATCCTTACTGTTTCGTGTGTTCACATGATTAAGCTATTGTATTAATCATGTTTTATTGCCTTAGTTTCAATAAAGTTCCAAGTAAAGCCTTTATGATTAGTTTGGGTGATAGTCGTTTGATCATGCTGAAAAAGACAGAAACTTTGCGCTCACGAAATCATTTCTAATTTCTATCCAGAGAGTGCTTTTAGGTTTATTATTTTTGCTTCTTATTTATATACAAATTTCCTTAATTGTCATAATTTTTTCAGAATTTTTGGAACTGCGGAAGTTTGGTTATCATTCAGATCATTTCAGACTGTTCTGTTTTTGACAAATTCTATTTTCAATGCATAGTTTGCTTGTTTTGGTGCTTCCATAGACTATATTGAGTAATATAAATTGTGTAAATAGTAAGATACAGTAGGCATTGTGTGAAAATAATTATGATTCTTGTTTTGATAGTACCCAAGTCGTTGATTTGCTCGTTATCATACAAACCCATCTCACGAAGTTCCGTTAAGTTTTGTGTTGTGAAGTTTTCAAGTTTTCGGTAGAGTTCCGATGGACTATGGAACAAGGAGTGTCAAGAGCCTAACTTGGGGATGCCCAAGACACCCCAAAGCCATATTCAAGGACACCAAAGAGCCTAAGCTTGGGGATGCACCGGGAAGGCATCCCCTCTTTCGTCTTCAATCCATCAGTAACTTTACTTGGGGCTATATTTTTATTCACCACATGATATGTGTTTTGCTTGGAGCATCATTTTATTTTATTAATACTTGCTTTATGTTATTTAGAATAATTTTTTGCATCATTTAGTTCAATAAAAATGTCAAGGATAGCCTTTACCATGCTTAATTTGCAAGTATAGGAGTTGTTGTTCCAAAACAGAAAGTTTGCTTGTAGTGCAAAAATTCCCTAGAATTTTATGTACGTTGGAATAGCTTGAAATTTGGACACAGTATTCCCTTATAAATTATCTACATAATGGAATTTTTTAAGATGTTTCGCAGCTAATTAAGTATGGATCTTGCTGCATTCTTTCTAGACTGCTCTGTTTAGGCAGATTGTTGTTTTGTTTCATTGTTTGCATATGTTTGCTTGTTTAATGATTCCATTTGAGGATGGGAGTTTTAAATATGCAGAGGAATTTAGTATGCAATGTGAAATAATAATTTTAGTGATTTGCTACAGTAGAGGATGATATAGTTTTGCATTGATTTATACTAACCTATCTCACGAGTTCTTGTTGAGTTTTGTGTGGGTGAAGTTTTTAAGATTTTGGAAACCACCATATGAGAGGAATTAAGGAGACACAAAAGCTCAAGCTTGGGGATGCCCAAGACACCCCCAAACCATATTTCAAGAAGTCTCAAGCATCTAAGCTTGGGGATGCCCCGGTTGGCATCCCACCTTTCTTCTTCAACAATTATCGGTTAGTATTGATTGAACCTAAGTTTTTGCTTCTTCACATGATTCGTGCTATCTTTGGAGTGTCATTTTATTTTGTTTGAATAAGGTACTTAGGATCTGAAATTCTTAGATGGGAGAGTCTTCACATAGCCAAATAATTATTCAACTACTCATTGATTTTCACTTATATCTTTTGGAGTAGTTTTTCTTTTACTCTCATGCTTCACTTATATCATTTTGAGAGTCTTAAACAGCATGGTAATTTGCTTAGGTTATGAATCTAGTCCTAATATGATGAGCATCCAAGAGGGATATAATAAAAACTTTCATATAGAGTGCATCGAGTACTATGAGAAGTTTGATTCTTTGCATATAGTTTTGAGACATAAGGATGGTGATATTAGAGTCATGCTAGTTAGTAATTATGGATTGGTATAAATACTTGTGTTAGAGTTTGTGATTCCCGTAGCATGCACATATGGTGAACCGCTATGTTAGGAAGTCGAATCATGATGTTTTTATTGAGTGTCATCCTTTGTGTGGAGGTCGGGATCACGCGATGGTTAACTCCTACCAACCCTTCCCCTAGGAGCATGCGTCTAATACTTTGTTTCGATTACTAATAAAACTTTTGCAGTAAGTATGTGAGTTCTTTATGACTAATGTTGAGTCCATGGATTATACGCACTCTCACCCTTCCACCATTGCTAACCTCTCTAGTACTGCGCAACTTTTGCCGGTGCATTACACCCACCATATATCCTTCCTCAAAACAGCCACCATACCTACCCATCATGGCATTTTTGTAGCCATTCCGAGATATATTGCCATGCAACATCCATCGTTCCATTTATTATGACGCGCACCATCATTGCCATATTGCTTTGCATGATCATGTAGTTAACATCGTATTTGTGTCAAAGCCACGTTCATATCTTTCATACATGTCACACATGAGTCATTGCACATCCCGGTACACCGCCGGAGGCATTCACATAGAGTCATATCTTTTGTTCTAAGAATCGAGTTGTAAGTAAATAAAAGTGTGATGATCATCATTATTAGAGCATTGTCCCATGTGAGGAAAGGAAGGAAGCTATGATTCCCTCACAAGTTGGGATGAGGCTCCGGACTATAAAAATAAAATAAAAGAGGCCAAAGAGCCCACACAAAATGAAAATGAAAAAAGGGGGGGAAAGAGGCCAAAGAGCCCAAACAAAAAACTGAGAGAAAAAGAGAGAAGGGACAATGCTACTATCCTTTACCACACTTGTGCTTCAAAGTAGCACCATGATCTTCATGATAGAGAGTCTCATATATTGGCACTTTCATATACTAGTGGGAATTTTTGTTATAGAACTTGGCTTGTATATTCCAATGATGGGCATCCTCAATTTCCCTAGGTCTTCATGAGCAAGCGAGTTCGATGCACACCCACTTAGTTTCTTTTTGAGCTCTCATAAACTTATAGCTCTTGTGCATCTCTCTCATGGCAATCCCTACTCATTCACATTGATATCTATTAGTGGGCATCTCCATAGCCCGTTGATATGCCGAGTCGATGTGACCATCTCCTCCTTTTTGCCTCACAACCTCCACCATATTCTATTTCACCTATAGTGCTATATCCATGGCTCCCGCTCTTGTATTGCGTTAGAGTTGAAAAAGTTTGAGAAAGTAAAAGTGTGAAAACAATTGCTTGACTAAGACCGGGGTTGTGCATGATTTAAATACGTTGTGTGGGGAAGATGGAGCATAGCCAGACTATATGATATTGTAGGGATAACTTTCTTTGGCCATGTTATTTTGAAAAGACATGATTGCTTTGTTAGTATGCTTGAAGTATTATTGTTCTTATGTCAATATTAAACTTTTTGTCTTGAATCATATGGATCTGAATATTCATGCCACAATATATGTTAGGTAACATCCCACATCAAAAATTCTGTTTTTATCATTTACCTACTCGAGGACGAGAAGGAATTAAGCTTGGGGATGCTTGATACGTCTCCAACGTATCTATAATTTTTGATCGTTCCATGCTATTATATTATCAACTTTGGATGTTTTATATGCATGAATATGCTATTTTATATTATTTTTGGGACTAACCTATTGACCTAGAGCCCAGTGCCAGTTTCTGTTTTTTCCTTGTTTTTGACCTTTTTCAAATAGGAATATCAAACGGAATCCAAACGGAATAAAACTTTCGTCGTGATTTTTTATGGAAAATATCAAAAATACCAGAAGAAAAAGATACCGGAGAGGAGTCCCGAGGAAGCCACGAGCCAGGGAGGCGCGCCCACCCCCCTAGGCGCGCCTGAGGGGCTCGTGACTCCCTCATGGGTCCCCGTGACTTGTTCTCGATGCCATCTGGTCTTATAAATATAGAAACCTCCAGAAATAAACCTAGATCGGGAGTTCCGCCGCCGCAAGCCTCTGTAGCCACCAAAAACCAATCGGGAGCCCGTTCTGGCACCGTGTCGGAGGGGGAACCCATCTTCGGTGGCCTTCTTCATCGTCCCGGCGATCTCCATGACTAGGAGGCAGTAGTTCTCCCTCGGGGCTGAGGGTATGTACTAGTAGCTATGTGTTTGATCTCTCTCTCTCGTGTTCTTGAGATGTCATGATCTCGATGTACCGCGGGCTTTGCTACTATAGTTGGATCCTATGATGTTCTTCCCCCTCTCCCTTCTTGTAATGAATTGAGTTTCCCTTTTGAAGTTATCTTATCGGATTGAGTCTTTAAGAACACTTCATATATGTCTTGGACATGTCTATCTGTGGTGACAATTGGATATTCATGTGAGTACTTGATGTATGTCTTGGTGATCAACTTGCGGGTTTTGTGACATCGGGAACCTATGCGTATGGGTTGGCACACGTTTTGACTCTCTGGTAGAAACTTTGGGGCACTCTTTGAAGTTCTATGTGTTGGTTGAATAGATGATTCTAAGATTGTGTGATGCATATCGCATAATCATGCCCATGGATACTTGAGGTGACAATGGAGTATCTAGGTGACATTAGGGTCTTGGTTGATGTGTGTCTTAAGGTGTTATTCTAGTACGAACTCTAGGATAGATTGAACGGAAAGAATAGCTTTGTGTTATTTTACTACGGACTCTTGAATAGATCGATCAGAAAGAATAACTTTGTGGTGGCTTCATACCCGACAATAATCTCTTCGTTTGTTCTCCGCTATTAGTGACTTTGGAGTGACTCTTTGTTGCATGTTGAGGGCTAGTTATATGATCCAATTATGTTATCATTGTCGAGAAAACTTCACTAGTGAAATTATGAACCCTAGGCCTTGTTTCCACGCATTGCGATACCGTTCGTACTGACTTTTATTATTAATTACCTTGTTGTTTTTATAATTTCAGATTAATAAAACCTATATCTACTATCCATATTGCACTTGTATCACCATCTCTTCGCCGAACTAGTGCGCCTATACAACTTACCATTGTATTGGGTGTGTTGGGGACACAAGAGACTCTTTGTTATTTGGTTGTAGGGTTGCTTCAGAGAGACCATCTTCATCTTACGCCTCCCGCGGATTGATAAACCTTAGGTCACCTACTTGAGGGAAAATTGCTACTGTCCTACAAACCTCTGCACTTGGAGGCCCAACAACGTCTACAAGGAGAAGGTTGCGTAGTAGACATCATTACCCTTCTTGCCTTTGAAGTTTCTCTTGAAACTAGTGGTCTTATTGACCATCAACACTTGATTCTCTTTCCGGCGTTCTGACTCTATGACTTTCAGCATCGCGAATAACTCGCCGGGTGACTTGTTCATCCCTTGCATGTGTAGCGACCCGACTCAGAACGAGTCAAGCCTCTGTGTTTCTGTGCCATCCCTGGATCAGTATGCTGGCACACACAGTACATCAATGTATATATCAAAGTGCAATCACATGTAAATAGCGTAAAACTGATATATACCTTAAATATTTCAGCGGAAGCAGTCAAGGGAGTGGAGTCCCAATAAACACCAACGGCAGTTGAGTGTAGACCGTAACCCTGAATCGTACTCTTACTCGCCGAAGAAGAATATGTGCACCATAAGACGTTGCAGCCGTGTAGGTCAGCATATTGAATATGCCGGCAAGTCACATAAGAGACAGGTAAAGTAATAATCAACTATCTCTACATGCATATTTGGTCGGTGGAGCTAAGTTTTGCATAAAGCCAGTTTTATCCTACAACAAGAGGGGTTGAAAGCAAAATGTTACTACAATGTTTGTTGTTAACGAGGTGGTTCCGCCAACCAGTTCTCGTACCCGAGTTGTCAATAATTCCCACATCAAATGTATTTAATGGTGTTGAGAAATCCAGATAACTTCAGTTCCTTTGGCTCAAGTTGTCCATGACCATGGACACGGCTAATCGATTAGGTTTGTGTACTCTGCAGAGTTTTGCACACGTTCCCCACAAGATTTGATCGCCTCCGTGTATGTCCTCGCACTTCAGGGTGTTTGAAGACCGGATGATCAAAACATGGTCTTTCAACGGGTCCCTCTGAATCCCTGTCGGTGCCCATCCATTCCTACCGTTCGTCTACATCTGCTAGCACCGCCTGTCCAGAGTCGCCGCGTTGTCCAACCAAGCCAGAGCCCATAATGACTTGTGGCTGTGCAGGTAAGCCTTGGGTCTTGAAAATATCCGTCCGTCTCTTTGAGCCTGGGTGAAGCTTTCCGCAGGATGACATGGCCTCTCCAGCATCCCGGGCATCCACTGGGTTTTCCAGGGAGCCGATCAACCGTCCTTCACCCAGAGTTGCATTGCGTCCGAGGTCTTGAAAATCTTGTCTTAGTCCGGTCTTCATTATTATATCAACCTCGCATCACTCGTGGTATACACTCAACCGATAACCCGTCTACTCAAGCATAGCATTAAGAAATTGTCGTCCCGGGGCCAAGTATCGGGGTGTTGTGTTCCTACCACATGATACTACAACTTATGCTAAAGTTTCCAAGTACCTAGGCAGCATGCAATTGGTCATAGGATGGTAGAACTACGATGCATAAAATATAGGGGATAGTATGATCAAAGTGACTTGCCTGTGATGTTGACGAAGAAGAAATTCCTCGAGAAAATAACTTGATAGACTAATCGTCACTCTCCGATAAAATCTATATAGCAAACATATCATTCACATAAGCACACATACTAGCATTCATTCTAGCAATCAAAACAAAAGAGAGAGCGAATAGAAATCCGAAAGAAACTTCAAATAAGACTAGGGAGTTTTCTACTACGTCAAGCACTAAATAGTTTTGTCTAACAGAAAATAATAACACGGAACTAAGACATAAATCTAACTAAGATAAAATAAAGTGTTTTTCACAAAACCTTTGAAAGCATTCCCAAACGGGATTTGAAACAACGGTGAGAACAATTGCACGTTAATACGGAGCTAGAATTATTTTCATAAAAACAAATAAAACTAAAATAAAAACTTGTTGCAAAACTACTGTTAACTAACATAAACAAAACATAATAATCTTTCTGAAATAATAAAGAAAATATTTTAAAACAAAAGTAGAAAATGAAGTAGCCAAAAACCTAAAAGCGGTGAAACGGAAATTGTTTCACAAGAAATAATGAGTTAAAATACTCAAACAACTCTGAAATTTTTACCACTTATAAATAGGTGATCAGTACCAAAAGGAATCAAATTAAAATCTATTTTTAAACTCCTGGAATAGGCAGAACAAGGTTTAAACTAAATCTGCTCTAACTTATATTTGAAAAATCCAAACATAGAAAAATTATATATTTTTAAAATCTACAGGACATTTGTGAGCTACTGGAAAAATAATCAGAGTCATTGGACTTCGGGATAAAAAGTTGTGGCCAAAACAAGATTGAAAGTTTCTGTTTTTGCTATTTTTGACAGAAAAACTGCAGCTACTAGTGCTAAAAGAGGGGTATACGTGGCAAGCTTCTATTGGCTATGTAGGGTGTTTCATGAATGGTTTAGGGCAAACGGCCGAGCTCTAACAAAAGTGCTGGTTAATTCCTAAGTGAAAATAAAACCCACTGGTTTTTCTCAGTAGACCGAAGGGGTACTAATGTTTTAATCCTAGTCGTTGCATGGGGATCTAAGGGCCAAGAATAGGATCAAAAGAAAAACAGAGAGAGAGAGAGAGAGAGAGGAACTACCTGCTGGGCAGTGTTGCACCGGCGATGGAGGAAGATGGCGTCGCCGGCGAGGGAGAGGGGGAGCTCCGGGGCGTGGAGAGGATGGGGGCAGCGGCGACGGGGGTCCTTCTCCTCCGCGGGGTGGCGCTCGAGGGACGGAGGGGCTCCGGTGCTGGCTCCTGGAGGCGAGGCCGAAGGGTGCAGTGGCTGCAGCTCGTGGTGCAGCAGGGGGTGGAGGGGTGGCGGGGGTGGCAAGGGGCGGCGGTGGAGGGGTGTAGCGGCTCGGGTGGCAAGGGGGCGCTGGTGGCGGTGGTGCAGCGACGGCAGGGTGGTGCTGGGGCTGGTGGCGGCAAGGGAGAGGGGAGGCGGCGGGGTAGGGTGGGAATGGGGTGGAGGGGTGAAGCTTATATAGGCCATGGGGCTTGGGGTAGAAGGAAAGGGAGGGAGTACTCGGGGAGAGGATCCCGTGGTTCCTGGGAGGGCTGCGGTTTGGTGCAGAGAAAGAAGGAAGAGACGAGGGGAGAGGAGAAGGAAAGTGACGGGGAGAAAAAAAAGAGAGGAGAGGAGCAGGAAAGAAGGAGACGTGGGGGAGAGGGGTCGGGTCGGTTGTGGGCAGAGAAAAAAAAAAGGAAAGTAAGGTGGGGCTCGGGTTGGGCTAAGATACGCCCAGGGCGGTGGCAAAAAAACTAAAAATAAAAAGTTTCCTAATATAAAACCTTTCCAAAACAGAAAATATAAACATCAAAAAGAAAGTAAATCAAAATATTAATATATGGTATAATATAAAAAAAATCAGAAAATAACTCTCTACCCAAATAACATTTTTTTTAAAGCCCAAAATAAAAACTTTAGAAAAATTATTTTTTTCCAAAATCCCTAAAAGTATTATTTCTTTTTGTAAATAATTTTCAAATGATCCTCTAAGTTTGAGGTTGCAAATAACATTCAAAATGCCCGGGTATTTGAGGGTCATGTTCCTCCGCTCTTTTCTGTTTGACAGAATGCGTTTCCCGGCATTTTGTTGCACGAAGAAAAACGAATGGAAATGCAAGGAATTCAATGCAAATATCTCCGTTCAAATTCTTTATAGTTGAAGAAGTCATGTCATCTTCTCTCGTTGCTTTTAAAAGTTTGAATTTGAATTCACCGGAGGAGGGGAAAGTCATTTTATTCCCTCTCATTCAAAAGTTTCGAAAAGTTTCAAATTTCACACAAGTTTCAGTCACTCAGCAAACAAACAAACATTCAATCTAATAATTATATTAACATTCCAAAATTTATAGTTTTGGGATGTTACAAGCTACCACACTTAAAATGAATCTCGTCCTCGAGATTCGAAGAGGCTAGAAAGAAAAGGTTATGGTTTGGGGGGTCTTCTAACAAATATAGTCTCCTGCAAAGTGGGGTGCTACCACACTTAAAATGAGAGTTACTGGTCGCTCATATTTTTAACAATCCTCTGGGGTCTTGGCATCTCGCTCGTCACATTCTTCATGGTAACTTCTTTGGTGAAGTTCTTCCATTATATTCATAATGTTTTCCATCAAAAACGAGGGTTCTTCTGTTGATATAAGATTCTTCCGTCACTGGGTCTTCTTAACTGACAAGTCTCGTGACCATTCTAAATAACCTATCGATGATTCTCATGGTGGTCTACCATTTATGGTTATCCTGCAGAGAGAAGGGTCTTGGTTTCATCCTCACCGTAAAATTTCCTACGCGTGACAACAAGTGCCATGTACATGGGCTTTTCTTATACCATTCTAAGGCTTAAACAAAAGCTTCAAAGAACGTCATCTCTCTCTATGGGTAAGTCTCTCAGATTTACCATTCCGAATAGCAAGATAAATGATAAGAGTAAGTCATCATGGTGATCAATCCATTCCGCACCCAAATCATTTCTCTGTATAAGGTTTAGCGAATCTCGCATTCTAACACTTGGACATCCTCACAAGCGTTGCAGAATTTCTCTTGTCCACGAACGAAGTTCGGATAATCCATTGGTTCTGCAAGCTGAACGAAACATCTATCATATCTTCACAACTCTCAGGTTTTCGTATGCTCCTAAGAAAACGTTTGCTGATCCATCATAGCTTCTTCCATAAATCATATCCATTTCATAATCGATCCTTTATTACATCCTTAATTTCTTATCAAAACTCCAATTCAAAAGTACTCTATTACAAATGCTGCCATCCACATTGTTCGGTATGGTCAAGCATTTCAGCCAACTTTATTCATCTGCCTCTCTTGGAGGTACTTTAGTTCCACTGGAACTTTCCGAGGTGCTCCTTGAAATCATCCATCTTTTCCTTCATCATGGTGGTCATGAGCTTCATCTCCATCATCTCCGCACGTACCTCACTCAGGTATTCCTGGGTATGACGGAGTCTTGCTTCAAGTATTTCTCCGATCTGACGGATGGCTTCCATGGCAGCTTCACGAACAGCATCAAAGAAGGTTGCTCGTGGCACACGTGAGATGAAAAAGTATTGCCCCATAGTCTTTGGACAAACTCCTTTCACATGGTGGAGGTGTACTTCCACGTACCAAATTCCACTCCATTTTCTACAAATGGGTAGCCTTTGTAGACTGCATATCCTTCAAGGTGAATGTGCTTCATCATGTCCTTCAGGATTTTCGGGTCATCTTGATCACTGGTCAGGGTCATGATCGTTTATGGGCCCTTAAGGAATGACTCGTAAAGAGTTGTCATCTGCAGGTGCCAGTAAATAGGTACTCAGAGGAATGTATATGTCTCCTTGGTTATGGTACATTCCTACTCAGTGGATCATGTGGTTTTACTGATTACTACCACACTTGAAATGAATTATACTCATGTCTGCATAGACCATATTTTCTCATATCCTCATAATTGTTCAGAGATCTTTGCTCATAGAGAAACAATGCATACATTTTCAACATAGGCAATCATGAGACAATAATTCCATTTATTCATGATGTTATTACAATCTCAGGGACTTCTATTACAAAAAATTTCACTCCATGATCTCACGAAAAACAAGAGTTCTTCATATTACACTAATTGCCGCGGCCAAAACTTAACTACTCCTTCTTAGCTTTCTTCCTTTGTGCACAATCGCTAGCAAAATGTCCTGCTTCCTTGCAACAAAAGCAAATGAGTTCTGACCAGTCTCGAGGCTTCTTAGCTTCTGCTTTTGCTCCTTGGATTCCCGGCTTCCTTCCTGAGCACATGTAGTTGTGGTGGCCAAATTTCATACACTTGTAACATCTGACATGACTCAGGTCTACATCTGCACAGGTTTGGTTCCTCCGAGGGTACTTTTTCTTCTTTCCGGACTCCTTTATTTTGGCCAGTTCTTCTATTTCAAGTGGATCAAATTCCACTTCTTCCGTCGGGAAGTATCCCAGATACTCTTGGCTTCTCTTCGTGCAGTCCTGTGAATAATGTCCTTCTTCTCCACATGAGTAGCATGCATTGGAGAAAAATCTGGTCAGACCTTGTCCATCAGGGTCTTCAATATTTTCGTTCATCACCGGCTCTTCTAGAATCTTCTTCTTGAGTGTTTCCTTCACTGCATCTTTCTGCTGCTGGACAACTTGTTGTACCTTGGGGTAAATGTGACACTGAGCTGGGTAGTGGGTGGTTCCTTCACACAAGAAACAAGTCACCTGACTAGTTGGGCATTCCGCAGCTGGGTGATTTTCTTCACAATGAGTGCATCCATGCTTGTGTTCTTCCTGGGTGTGTCCTATTTCTCCACAGATCTTGCATGCACAAGTCTTCTCCTTCGGATTATCATAGCACTTCTGAATAAGTCGGGATCTTAACAAAGTGTTTTTGAATTCCTCCCAACTTTCTGCTCCACTAAACCCTTGTATGGCATGATGCATTTTCCACCAGATAGCTGCACTTTGGGTAAAGTACTGAAGAGCGTGTTCCACTTCATACTTCCTTGAGATCAAGTTGCTCCCGAAGTGGTTCTCCATGTTCTGAATCCATATCTCAGCTTCCAGCTGGGTCATTGGTCCATAGACTACAAGTCCAGCTTCATACTCCATCTGGTAGGGTTGGGGTTTTGTGGATGAGACGGGTAAGAGAGGGAGGGAGATACACACAATACAAACAACATTTTTGGGAATGGTTTTTATTTGTGGCCGTCGGAAAACGCACACCAAAGACGGTTCACAAATCATCGTATCTAACGTTGGTATATAACAGGGGTTTGGACTTCTAATGGTCATATAATTATTCGAACACTTCACGGACTTTGAGTTCTTCGGGTCTTGAGAGTCTTCAATGGGTGTAGCTTCAATTCCTCAAATGCATGGTGAAATCCTCTTTACTTTGAAGTAGAACTCCGTTGATTCTTCATGAGGTCGAAGGGGTAAGGGCGTTGTCTAACTATTTGAGGTGAGAGAGAACGTTTGATGAAATCAGAGAGATGAGAAGTAAAAGGTGTTCTTGAAAATAAAATTTTTGAGAGATCCTTTCCTAAGGAATTTCCAGTTTCTAGGGGTCACGTCCTACAGTCAACATGTGCTCTGATACCATTTCTGTAGCGACCCGACTCAAAACGAGTCAAGCCTCTGTGTTTCTGTGCCATCCCTGGATCAGTATGCTGGCACACACAGTACATCAATGTATATATCAAAGTGCAATCACATGTAAATAGCGTAAAACTGATATATACCTTAAATATTTCAGCGGAAGCAGTCAAGGGAGTGGAGTCCCAATAAACACCAACGGCAAGTTGAGAGTAGACCGTAACCCTGAATCGTACTCTTACTCGTCGAAGAAGAATATCTGCAACATAAGACGTTGCAGCCGTGTAGGTCAGCATATTGAATATGCCGGCAAGTCACATAAGAGAGAGGTAAAGTAATAATCAACTATCTCTACATGCATATTTGGTCGGTGGAGCTAAGTTTTGCATAAAGCCAGTTTTATCCTACAACAAGAGGGGTTGAAAGCAAAATGTTACTACAATGTTTGTTGTTAACGAGGTGGTTCCGCCAACCAGTTCTCGTACCCGAGTTGTCAATAATTCCCACATCAAATGTATTTAATGGTGTTGAGAAATCCAGATAACTTCAGTTCCTTTGGCTCAAGTTGTCCATGACCGTGGACACGGCTAATCGATTAGGTTTGTGTACTCTGCAGAGTTTTGCACACGTTCCCCACAAGATTTGATCGCCTCCGTGTATGTCCTCGCACTTCAGGGTGTTTGAAGACCGGATGATCAAGACATGGTCTTTCAACGGGTCCCTCTGAATCGCTGTCGGTGCCCATCCATTCCTACCGTTCGTCTACATCTGCTAGCACTGCCTATCCAGAGTCGCCGCGTTGTCCAACCAAGCCAGAGCCCATAATGACTTGTGGCTGTGCAGGTAAGCCTTGGGTCTTGAAAATATCTGTCCGTCTCTTTGAGCCTCGGTGAAGCTTTCCGCAGGATGACATGGTCTCTCCAGCATCCCGGGCATCCACTGGGTTTTCCAGGGAGCCGATCAACCGTCCTTCACCCAGAGTTGCATTGTGTCCGAGGTCTTGAAAATCTTGTCTTAGTCCGGTCTTCATTATTATATCAACCTCGCATCACTCGTGGTATACACTCAACCGATAACCCGTCTACTCAAGCATAGCATTAAGAAATTGTCGTCCCGGGGCCAAGTATCGGGATGTTGTGTTCCTACCACATGATACTACAACTTATGCTAAAGTTTCCAAGTACCTAGGAAGCATGCAATTGGGCATAGGATGGTAGAACTACGATGCATAAAATATAGGTGATAGTATGATCAAAGTGACTTGCCTGTGATGTTGACGAAGAAGAAATTCCTCGAGAAAATAACTTGATAGACTACTCGTCACTCTCCGATGAAATCTATATAGCAAACATATCATTCACATAAGCACACATACTAGCATTCATTCTAGCAATCAAAACAAAAGAGAGAGCGAATAGAAATACGAAAGAAACTTCAAATAAGACTAGGGAGTTTTCTACTACGTCAAACACTAAATAGTTTTGTCTAACAGAAAATAATAACACGGAACTAAGACATAAATCTAACTAAAATAAAATAAAGTGTTTTCACAAAACCTTTGAAAGCATTCCCAAACGGGATTTGAAACAACGGTGCAAACAATTGCACGTTAATACGGAGCTAGAATTGTTTTCATAAAAACAAATAGAACTAAAATAAAAACCTATTGCAAAACTACTGTTAACTAACATAAACAAAACATAATAATCTTTCTGAAATAATAAAGAAAATATTTTAAAACAAAAGTAGAAAATGAAGTAGCCGAAAACCTAAAAGCGGTGAAACAGAAATTGTTTCACAAGAGATATTGAGTTAAAATACTCAAACAACTCTGAAATTTTTACCACTTATAAATAGGATCACTAGTGATCAGTGCCAAAAGGAATCAAATCAAAATCTATTTTTAAACTCCTGGAATAGGCAGAACAAGGTTTAAACTAAATCTGCTCTAACTTATATTTGAAAAATTCAAACATAGACAAATTATTTATTTTTAAAATCTACAGGACATTTGTGAGCTACTGGAAAAAGAATCAAAGTCATTGGACTTCGGGATAAAAAGTTGTGGCCAAAACAAGATTGAAAGTTTCTGTTTTTGCTATTTTTGACAGAAAAACTGCAGCTACTAGTGCTGAAAGAGGGGTATACGTGGCAAGCTTCTATTGGCTGTGTAGGGTGTTTGATGAATGGTTTCGGGCAAACGGCCGAGCTCTAACAAAAGTGCTGGTTAATTCCTAAGTGAAAATAAAACCCACTGGTTTTTCTCACTAGACCGAAGGGGTACTAATGTTTTAATCCTAGCCGTTGCATGGGGATCTAAGGGCTAAGAATAGGATCAAAAGAAAAACAGAGAGAGAAAGAGAAACTACCTGCTGGGCAGTGTTGCACCGGCGATGGAGGAAGATGGCGTCGCCGGCGAGGGAGAGGGGGAGCTCCGGGGCGTGGAGAGGATGGGGACAGCGGCGACGGGGGTCCTTCTCCTCCGCGGGGTGGCGCTCGGGGGACGGAGGTGCTCCGGTGCTGGCTCCTGGAGGCGAGGCCGAAGGGTGCAGTGGTTGCAGCTCGTGGTGCAGCAGGGGTGGAGGGGTGGCGGGGGTGGCAAGGGGCGGCGGTGGAGGGGTGCAGCGGCTCGGGTGGCAAGGGGGCGCTGGTGGCGGTGGTGCAGCGACGGCAGGGTGGTGCTGGGGCTGGTGGCGGCAGGGAAGAGGGGAGGCGGCGGGGTAGGGTGGGAACGGTGTGGAGGGGTGCAGCTTATATAGGCCATGGGGCTTGGGGTAGAAGGAAAGGGAGGGAGTACTCGGGGAGAGGATCCCGTGGTTCCTGGGAGGGCTGCGGTTTGGTGCAGAGAAAGAAGGAAGAGACGAGGGGAGAGGAGAAGGAAAGTGACGGGGAGAAAAAAAATAGAGGAGAGGAGAAGGAAAGAAGGAGACGTGGGGGAGAGGGGTCGGGTCGGTTGTGGGTAGAGAAAAAAAAAGGAAAGTAAGGTGGGGCTGGGGTTGGGCTAAGATACGCCCAGGGCGGTGGCAAAAAAATAAAAATAAAAAGTTTCCTAATATAAAACCTTTCCAAAACAGAAAATATAAACGTCAAAAAGAAAGTAAATCAAAATATTAATATATGGTATAATATAAAAAAATCAGAAAATAACTCTCTACCCAAATAACATCTTTTTTAAAGCCCAAAATAAAAACTTTAGAAAAATTATTTTTTTCCAAAATCCCTAAAAGTATTGTTTCTTTTTGTAAATAATTTTCAAATGATCCTCTAAGTTTGAGGTTGCAAATAACATTCAAAATGCCCGGGTATTTGAGGGTCATGTTCCTCCGCTCTTTTCTGTTTGACAGAATGCGTTTCCCGGCATTTTGTTGCACGAAGAAAAACGAATGGAAATGCAAGGAATTCAATGCAAATATCTCCGTTCAAATTCTTTATAGTCGAAGAAGTCATGTCATCTTCTCTCGTTGCTTTTAAAAGTTTGAATTTGAATTCACCGGAGAAGGGGAAAGTCATTTTATTCCCTCTCATTCAAAAGTTTCGAAAAGTTTCAAATTTCACACAAGTTTCAGTCACTCAGCAAACAAACAAACATTCAATCTAATAATTATATTAACATTCCAAAATTTATAGTTTTGGGATGTTACAGCATGTTATAGTTCAACACAAAGCTCGAATAGCTAGGTGGTAGTGATTGAAGAATTCTGTCTGTGATAGCCTCTTGCGAGTTCAATCCCCAGCTCAGCTAGACGGTTTGGGTACCCCAGACATTTTCAGCACATGTTCACTGACAAACGAATTCTCCATCTTGCAAGCATAGAATTTATCGGAGGTCTCATACCTCCCGATCCAGGCGTTCTTTTGAAAGATAAACATCTACTCCTGGAACATCTCATATGCTCCATGACGCAGAAAACGTTGTTGAAGTCCCGGTCCTAAGCCATACAAGACTGCACATTGAACTACTGAGTAGTCCTCCTTACGCGATTGCCAAGCGTTCAAAACATCTTGCTCAGACGTAGCGGGTGGTTCATCTCCTAGCGCAGCATCAAGGACATAATTCTTTTTTTCCAGCTTGTAGGATGAGCCTAAGATTACGTGCCCAGTCTACAAAGTTGCTTCCATCATCTTTCAACTTAGCTTTCTCTAGGAACGTATTGAAATTCAGGGTTGCTACTATGTGACCCATTGATCTACAACATAAAATATTCCAAAGTGGACTTAGACTATGTTCAAGACACTTAGAGTTTAACTAATCAAATTACTAATAAACTCCCACACAAATAGACATCCCTCTAGTTACTTGAGTGTGGCATGATCCAAATACACTAACTCAAGTCAGATCATCACGTGAGTTGAGTATAGTTTCAGCGGTAAACATCTCTATGCTAATCATATCAATTATACGATTCATGCTCGACCTTTTGGTCTCTTGTGATCCGAGGCCATGTCTGCACATGCTAGGCTCGTCAAGTTTAACCCGAGTGTTCCGCATGTGCAACTGTTTTGCAACCGTTGTATGTGAACGTTGACTCTATCACACGCGATCTGTTGGAAATATGCCCTACAGGCAATGATAAATAGTTATTATTATATTTCCTGTTTCAAGATAATCGTTTATTATCCATGCTATAATTGTATTGAATGAAAACATAGATACATGTGTGGATACATAGACAAAACAATGTCCCAAGTGAGCCTCTAGTTGGCTAGCCAGTTGATCAAGGATAGTCAAGGTTTTCGGACTATATGCAAGTGTTGTCACTTGATAACTGGATCACATCATTAGGAGAATCATGTGATGGACTAGACCCAAACTATGAACGTAGCATATTGATCGTTTCATTTTGTTGCTATTGTTTTCTGCGTGTCAAGTATTTATTCCTATGACCATGAGATCATATAACTCACTGGCATCGGAGGAATACCTTGTGTGCATCAAACATCACAATGTAACTAGGTGACTATAAAGGTACTCTACAAGTATCTCTGAAGGTGTCCGTTGAGTTAGTATGGATCAAGACTGGGATTTGTCTCTCCGTGTGACGGAGAGGTATCTTGGTGCCCACTCGGTAATACAACATCACACACAAGCCTTGCAAGCAATGTGACTAAGTGTAAGTCACGGGATCTTGTATTATGGAACGAGTAAAGAGACTTGCCGGTAACGAGATTGAAATAGGTATGCGAATACCGACGATCGAATCTCGGGCAAGTAACATACCAAAGGACAAAGGGAATGACATATGGGATTATATGAATCATTGGCACTGAGATTCAATCGATAAGATCTTTGGAGAATATGTAGGATCCAATATGGGCATCCAGGTCCCGCTATTGGATATTGTCCGAGGAGTGTCTCGGGTCATGTCTGCATAGTTCTCGAACCCACAGGGTCTGCACACTTAAGGTTTGATGATGTTTTAGTATAGTTGAGTTATATGTGTGGTTACTAAATGTTATTCGGAGTCCTGGATGAGATCACGGACATCACGAGGGTTTCTGAAATGGTCTGGAAACGAAGATTGGTATATAGGATGGTTTCATTTGGTCACCGAAAAGTTTCGGGCATTACCGGGAGTGTACCGGGAGTGACGAATGGGTTCAGGGTGTTCACCCGGAGGGCCCCACCCACCCAGGAGTGAGCTCAGTAACCCTAGGGTGGCGCTCCAGCCCTTATTGGGCTGGTGGAGCCAGCCCAAGAGGGTTATGGCGCCACAAGTGAAAAAACCAAAAGGAAAAAAGGAAAGAGGGGGTGGGAAAGGAAGAGGAGGAATCCTCCTTCCCAAACCAAATTGGAGGAGGAGTCCTCCTCCCCCTTCGGCCGGCGCACCCTTGGGGCCCTTGTGCCCCAAGGCGAGCCCCTCCCCTCCTCCTATATATATTGGTGGTTTTAGGGTTTTTGAGACACAACTTTGCCACGTGCAACTCAAACCTATTCCACATAGTTTTACCTCTAGATCGAATTTTTGCGGAGCTCGGGCAGAGCCCTACAGGAGTAGATCATCACCACCACGGGAGCGCCGTCACGCTGCCAGAGAACTTATCTACTTCTCCATCTTGCTTGCTGGATCAAGAAGGCCAAGATCGTCATCGAGTTGTACGTGTGCTGAACGGGAGCTGCTCTCCGTTCGACGCTAGAAATGAACGGATCATGGGACGAATCGTGGGACGACGGTGATTTGAATCACGAAGCTGTACCACTAAATCAACCACGTTTCTTAATGCTTCCCGCTTATCGATCTACAAGGTTACATAGCTCTAATCTCCTCTCGTAGATGGACATCACCATGAAGGTCTTCGTGTGCGTAGGAAAATTTATGTTTCCCATGCAACGTTCCTCGACAGTGGCATCATGAGCTAGGTTCATGCATAGATGTTATCTCGAGTAGAACACAAAAGGTTTTGTGGATGTTGATGTTCGATTTGCTTCCCTCCTTAGTCTTTTCTCGATTTGGCGGTATTGTTGGTTTGAAGCGGCCCGGACCGACATTACTCGTACGCTTACGAGAGACTGGTTTCATCGGCTCACATGCAACTCGTTGCATAAAGATGACTGGCAGGTGTCGGTTTCTTCAACTTTAGTTGAATTGGTTTTGACCGAGGTGGTCCTTGGAGAGAGGTTAAATAGAAATTTGCACATCTCCGTTGTGGTTTTTGCGTAAGTAAGATGCTATCATACTAGATACCCATAGCAGCCACGAAAAACATGCAACAACAAATTAGAGGACATCTAACTTGCTTTTGCAGGGCATGCTTGTGATATGATATGGACAATGGCGTGATATATTGGATGTATCAGATGATCATGTTGTAATAGTAAATATCGACTTGCACGTTGATGCTACGGCAACCGGCAGGAGCCATAGGGTTGTCTTTAAACTAACGTTTGTGTTTGCATATGTGTTTACTATATTGCTAGGTCGTAGCTTTTGTCGTAATAGCATAGATAGCACGACAACCTCGATGGCGGCACGATGATGGAGATCATGGTGTGGCGCCGGTGACAAGTAGATCATGTCGGTGCTCAGGTGATGGAGATCAAGAAGCACAAGATGATGGCCATATCATGTCACTTATGAATTGCATGTGATGTTAATCCTTTTATGCACCTTATCTTGCTTAGAACGACAGTAGCATTATAAGGTGATCTCTCACTAAAATTTCAAGATGAAATTGTGTTCTCCCCGACTATGCACCGTTGCGACAGTTCGTCGTTTCGAGACACCACGTGATGATCGGGTGTGATAGTCTCAAGTTCACATACAATGGGTGCAAAACAGTTGCACGTGCGGAACACTCGGGTTAAACTTGACGAGCCTAGCATTTGCAGACATGGCCTCGGAACACATGAGACCGAACGGTCGAGCATGAATCGTATAGTTGATATGATTAGCATAGGGATGCTTACCACTGAAACTATTCACAACTCACGTGATGAAGGGACTTGAGTAAGTGAATTTGGATCATGAACCACTCAAATGACTAGAGAGATGTACTTTATGAGTGGTAGTTTATAAAGTAATTTGATTCGTTAAACTCTAATTATCTTAAACATAGTCTAAGTCCACTTTGCAATATTTGTGTTGTAGATCAATGGCTCACGCAGTAGCAACCCTGAATTTTAATACGTTCCTAGAGAAAGCTAAGTTGAAAGATGATGGAATCAACTTTCTAGACTATGCTCGTAATCTAAAGTTGCTCCTGCAAGCTGGGAAGAAGGATTATGTCCTAAATGTTGCGCTAGGAGATGAACCACCCGCTACGTGTAGCCAAGATGTTTTGAACGCCTGGTTGACACGTAAGGAGGACTACTCAGTAGTTCAATGTGCGGCCTTGTATGGCTTAGAGCCGGGACTTCAACATCGCTTTGAGCATCATGGAGCATATGATATGTTCCAGGAGTTGAAGTTTATCTTTCAGAAGAACGCCCGGATCGTGAGGTATGAGACCTCTGATAAATTCTATGCTTGCAAGATGGAGGAGAATTCGTCTGTCAGTGAACATGTGCTCCAAATGTCTGGGTACTCAAACCGTCTAGCTGAGCTGGGGATCGAACTCCCACAAGAGGCTATCACTGACAGAATTCTTCAATCACTGCCACCTAGCTATAAGAGCTTTGTATTGAACTATAACATGCAAGGGATGAACAAGTCACCCGGCGAGTTATTCGCGATGCTGAAAGTCGCAGATTCAGAACTCCGGAAAAAGCATCAAGTGTTGATGGTCAATAAGACCACTGGTTTCAAGAGAAACGGCAAAGGCAAGAAGGGTAACTCCAAGAAGAGCGGCAAGCCTGTTGCCAATCTGATGAAGAAACCCAGGGCTGGACCTAAGCCTGAAACAGAGTGTTATTATTGCAAGGGACTGGGTCACTGGAAGCACAACTGCCCCAAGTATTTAGCTGATAAGAAGGCGGCCAAGGAAAAATCAGGTATATTTGATATACATGGTATTGATGTGTACTTAACCAACTCTAGTAGTAGTAACTAGGTATTTGATACCGGTTCTGTTGCTCATATTTGCAAATCGAAACAGGAACTGCAGAATAAACGAAGGCTAGTGAAGGATGAATTGACGATGCGCGTGGGAAATGGTTCCAAGGTTGATGCAATCTCCGTCAGCACAGTTTCACTTCAGTTACCATCAGGATTAGTTATGAACTTAAATAATTGTTATTTAGTGCCTACGTTAAGCTTGAACATTATATCTGATCTTGTTTATTGCGAGACGGTTACTCGTTTAAGTCAGAGAATAATGGTTGCTCTATTTCTATGAGTAATATCCTTTATGGTCATGCACCCAATGTGAGAGGATTGTTCATATTGAATCTTGATAGCGATGATACACATATACATAACATTGAGATAAAAAGATGTAGAGTGAACAATGATAGCGCCATGTTTTTGTGGCACTGCCGCTTAGGTCATATTTGTGTAAAGCGCATGAAGAAACTCCATTCCAATGGACTTTTGGAGTCACTTGACTTTGAATCACTTGACACGTGAGAACCATGCCTCATGGGCAAGATGACTAAGACTCTGGAACAATGGAGCATGCAAGTGACTTGTTGGAAATCATACATACAGATATGTGCGGTCCGATGAGTGTGGAGGCATGCGGCGGATATCGTTATTTTCTCACCTTCACTCACGATTTGAGTAGGTATGTATATATCTACTTGATGAAGCACAAGTCTGAAACGTTTGAGAAGTTCAACCAATTTCAGAGTGAAGTGGGAAATCATCGTAACAAGAAGATCAAGTTCCTGCATTCTGATCGTGGGGGTGAATATCTGAGTATCGAGTTTGATGCTCACTTAAGACAATGTGGAATTGTTTCACAGTTAACACCGTCTTGAATACCATAGCGTAATGGTGTGTCCGAAGGTCGTAATCGTACATTGTTAGAAATGGTGCGATCTATGATGTCTCTTACCGATTTGCCGTTATCGTTTTGGGGTTATGCATTAGAGACACTTGCATTCACTTTAAATAGGGCACCATCAAAATCCGTTGAGACGACACCATATGAGCTGTGCTATGGCAAAAGACCAAAGTTATCGTTTCTAAAAGTTTGGGGATGTGATGCTTATGTCAAAAAGCTTCAGACTGAAAAGCTGGAACCCAAAGCGGAAAAGTGCGTCTTCATAGGTTACCCAAAGGGGACAGTTGGGTATACCTTTTATCTCAAATCCGAGGGCAAAGTATTTGTTTCTAAGAACGGAGCTTTTCTTGAGAAGGAGTTTCTCTCGAAAGAATTGAGTGGGAGGAAGATAGAACCTCATGAGGTTGTCGAACATCTAATCCCTCTAGATGGTGGTGCGGGGCAAGGGTGGATAACAATGAACCTGTGAATTATGAAGAAGCAATGGTGTGCCCGGATTTCAACAAATGGTTGGAGGCCATGAAGTCCGAGATAGGATCTATGTATGAAAACAAAGTGTGGTCTTTGGAAGTATTACCTGAAGGCCGCAAGGCTATTCAGAACACATGGATCTTTAAGAAGAAGACGGACGCACACAGTAATGTGACCGTTTATAAAACTCGACTTGTGGCAAAGGGTTTTTCACAAGTTCAAGGAGTTGACTACGATGAGACATTCTCACCGATAGCGATGCTTAAGTCCGTCCGAATCATGTTAGCAATAGATGCATTTTTCGATTATGAAATCTGGCAGATGGATGTCAAAACGGCGTTCCTTAACGGTTTTATTAAGGAAGAATTGTATATGATACAACCCGAAGGTTTTGTCGATCCAAAGAATGCTAACAAAGTATGTAAACTCCAGCGATCCATTTAGGGACTGGTGCAAGCATCTCGGAGTTGGAATAAGCGCTTTGCTGAGGTGATCAAAGCATTTGGGTTTATACAATGGTTGGAGAATCTTGTATTTACAAGAAAGTGCGTGGGAGCTCTGTGGCGTTTCTAGTATTATATGTGGATGACATATTGCTGATTGGAGACAACATGGAGTTTTTGGAGAGCGTAAAGGATTACTTGAATAAAGGTTTCTCTATAAAGGACCTAGGAGAAGCTGCTTACATTCTAGGCATTAAGATCTATAGGGATAGATCGAGACGCCTGATAGTGTTGGGGAACGTTGCATGGGAAACAAAAAAAAATCCTACGCACACAAAGACCTATCATGGTGCTTACCATCTATGAGTGGAGATTTGGAAGAAACGCGGTTGATGTAGTGGAACGTCTTCACGTCCCTCGAACCGTCCCGCAATCCGTCCCACGAACCGTCCCGCGATCCGTCCCACGATCCGTTCCGATCTAGTGCCGAACAAACGGCACCTCCGCGTTCAGCACACGTACAGCTCGATGACGATCTCGGCCTTCTTGATACAGCAAGAGAGACGGAGAAGTAGATGAGTTCTCGAGCAGCGTGACGGTGTGTCGGTGTTGGTGATGAACTATTCCTGCAGGGCTCCGCCCAAGCTCCGCAGAAATCTAATCTAGAGGAAGAACTACGAGGTGTAGGTTTGAGTTGCACGTGGAAAAGTTGTCTCTCAAAAGCCCTAAACCTCTAGTATATATAGGAGGAGGGGAGAGGCATCCTTGGGCAGCCTTGGCGCACCAAGGAGTCCTCCTTGGTCGGCCGAAGTGGGAGAGAGGGAGGAGTCCTTCTCCAATCCCACTTGGATTAGGACTCCTTCCTTATTTTCCCACCTCTTTTGGATTTTCCACTTTTTCCTGGTGGTCCCACCCAGTGGGCCCCGGAACCCATTCGTCACTCCCGGTACACTACTCGTAATGCCCGAAAACTTTCTGAAATCCAAACACCAACTTCCTATATATCAATCTTCGTTTCCAGACCATTCCGAAAACCCTCGTGACGTCCGTGGTCTCATCCGGGACTCCGAACAACCTTCGGTCACGAACACATATAACTCAACTATACTAAAACATCACCGAACCTTAAGTGTGCAGACCCTACGGGTTCGAGAACTATGCAGACATGACCCGAGACATTCCTCGGTCAATATCCAATAGCAGGACCTGGATGTCCATACTGGATCCTACATATTCTACGAAGATCTTATCGGTTGAACCTCGGTGCCAAGGATTCATATAATCCTGTATAACAACCCCTTTGTCCTTCGATATGTTACTTGCCCGAGATTTGATCGTCGATATCTATATACCTATTCAATCTCGTTACCGGAAAGTCTCTTTACTCGTTCTGTAATACAAGATCCCGTGACTTACACTTGAGTCACATTGCCTGCAAGGCTTATATGTGATGTTGTATTACCGAGTGGGCCCTGAGATACCTCTCCATCACACAGAGTGACAAATCTTAGTCTTGATCCATGCTAACTCAACGGACACCTTCGGAGATACATGTAGAGCACCTTTATAGTCACCCAGTAACGTTGTAAAGTTTGATACACACAAGGTATTCCTCCGGTCTCAATGAGTTAAATGATCTCATGGCCATAGGAATGAATACTTGACACACAGAAAACAATAGCAAAAAAATGACACGATCACATGCTACGTTTATAATTTGGGTCTTGTCCATCACATCATTCTCCTAATGATGTGATCCAGTTATCAAGTGACAACACTTGCATCTGGTCAGAAAACCTTAACCATCCTTGATCAACTGGCTAGCCAACTAGAGGCTTACTAGGGACATTGTTTTGTTTATATATCCACACATGTATATATGCTTTCATTCAATACAATTATAGCATGGATAATAAACGATTATCTTGAAACAGGAAATATAATAATAACTATTTTATCATTGCCTCTAGGGCATATTTCCAATAGTGATATGGCCAAATACATGATATGATATATTGGATGTATGAGATGATCATGTTGTAATATTTAAATATCGACTTGCACGTCGATGCTACGGCAACCGGAAGGAGCCATAGGGTTGTCTTTAAACTAATGTTCGTGCTTGCAGATGCTTTTACTATATCGCTAGGTTGTAGCTTTAGTAGTAATAGAATAGATAGCACGACAAACTCAATGGAGGCACGGTGATGGAGATCATGGTGCGGCGCCGGTGACGATGGAGATCATGTCGGTGCTTTGGTGATGGAGATCAAGAAGCACAAGTTCATGGCCATATCATGTCACTTATGATTTGCATGTGATGTTAATCCTTTTATGCCCCTTATTTTGCTTAGAATGACGGTAGCATTATAAGGTGATCCCTCACTAAAATTTCAAAATAAAATTGTGTTCTCCCCGACTGTGCACCGTTGTGACAGTTCGTCGTTTCGAGACACCACGTGATTACCGGGTGTGATAGACTCAACGTCCACATACAACGGGTGCAAAATAGTTGCACACGCTTAACACTCGGGCTAAACTTGACGAGCCTAGCATGTACAGACATGGCATCGGAATACGAGAGACCGAAAGGTCGAGCATGAATCATATAGTTGATATGATCAACATGGAGATGTTTACCATTCAAACTATACTCAACTCACGTGAAGACCGGACTTGAGTTAGTCGATTTGGATCAGGCGCCACTCGAATGACTAGAGGGATGTTTATTTGAGGGGGAGTTCTTAAGTAATATGATTAATTGAACTCATTATCATGAACATAGTCAAAACGTCTTTGCAAATTATGTTGTAGCTTGCGTTGTAGCTCTACTGTTTTAGATATGTTCCTAGAGAAAATTTAGTAGAAAGTTGATAGTAGCAATTATGCGGACTGGGTCCGTAAACTAAGGATTGTCCTCATTGCTGTGCAGAAGGCTTATGTCCTTAATGCACCGCTCGGTGTGCTAAACCTCAAGCGTCATTACTAGATGTTACGAACATCTAACATACAGATTTTTGATGACTACATGATAGTTCAGTGCATAATGCTTAGACGGCTTAGAATTAAGGCACTGAAGATGTTTCGAATGTCGCGGGACATACGAGATGTTCCAAGAGATGAAACTGGGCTTTCAGGCTTGTGCCCTTGTTGAGAGGTATGAGACCTCCGACAAGATTCTTTTTCTACAAAGTAAGGGAGAAAATCTCAATCATTGAGCATGTGCTCAGATTGTCTGAGTGCTACAATCACTTGAATCGAGTGGGAGTTGATCTTCCATATGAGATAGTGATGGTTCTCCAAAGTCACTAACATCAAGCTACTAGAGCTTCATGATGAACTATAACATATCAAGGATAGATATGATAGCTATTTGATGACCCACAAGTATAGGGGATCTATCGTAGTCCTTTCGATAAGTAAGACTGTCGAACCCAACGAGGAGCAGAAGGAAATGACAAGTGGTTTTCAGCAAGGTATTCTCTGCAAGCACTGAAATTATCGGTAACAGATAGTTGCGGGATAAGATAATTTGTAACGGGTAACAAGTAACAATAGTAACAAAGGTGCAGCAAGGGACAAGCCTGGACGAACTCTTATATAAGGTAAAGCGCTCCAGAGGACACATGGGAATTTCTATCAAGCTAGTTTTCATCATGTTCATATGATTCACGTTTGCTACTTTGATAGTTTGATATGTGGGTGGACCGGTGCTTGGGTGATGTCCTTACTTGGACAAACATCCCACTTATGATTAACCCCTCTCCAAAGCATCCGCGACTACGAAAGAATAATTAAGACAAAGTCTAACCATAGCATTAAAGTGGTGGATCTAAATCAACCCCTTGCGAAGCAACGCATAACCTAGGGTTTAAGCTTCTGTCACTCTAGCAACCCATCATCTACTTATTACTTCCCAATGCCTTCCTCTAGGCCCAAATAATGGTGAAGTGTCATGTAGTCGACGTTCACATAACACCACTAGAGGAAAGAGAACATACAACGCATCAAAATATCGAACGAATACCAAATTCACATGACTACTTACAGCAGGACGTATCCCATGTCCTCAGGAACAAACGTAACTACTCACAAAGCATAATTATGTTCATGATCAGAGAGGTATTTAATAGCATTAAGGATCTTAACATGTGATCTTCCACCAAGTAATCCAACTAGCATCAACTACAAGGAGTAATTAACACTACTGGAACCTTACAAGTACCAATCAGAGTCGTGAGACGGAGATCGGGTACAAGAGATGAACTAGGGTTTGGAGATGAGATGGTGCTGATGAAGATGTTGATGGAGATGAGTCCCCTCCGATGAGAGGAGTGTTGGTGATGACGATGGCGACGATTTCCCCCTCCGGGAGGGAAGTTTCCCCGGCATGACGGCCCTCCCGGAGCTCTAGATTGGTTCTGCTCAAGTTCCGCCTCGTGGCGGCGGCGTTTCTTCCTGAAAGCTCTCTCTTGATTTTTTTTCTGTGACGAAACCCTCCTTATAGCAGAAGATGGGAGCCGGAGGGGTAACAAGGGGCCCACGAGCCCCCAGGCGCGCCCAGGGGGTGGGGCACGCCTGGCAGGCTCGTGACCTCCTGGTGGCTCCCCTCCAGTATTTCTTCCGCCCAGTATTTTTTATATATTCCAAAATAATTCCTCGGTGATTTTCACGGCTTTTGGAGTTATGCAGAATAGGTATCTCAAACTTGCTCCTTTTCCAGCCCAGAATTCTAGTTGCCGGCATTCTCCCTCTTCATGTAAACCTTATAAAATAAGAGAGAAAAGGCATAAGTATTGTACCATAATGTGTAATAAGGGCCCATAATGCGATAAATATCAATATAAAAGCATGATGCAAAATGGACGTATCAACTACCCCAAGCTTAGACCTCGCTTGTCCTCAAGCGGAAGCCGAGATCAATAAATATGCCCACATGTTTAGAGACAGAGGTGTCGATAAAATAAAATGTAGACATGGAGGCATCATGATCATATTTAGAACAGCAATATCATCATATAATCTCTTATGCTAAAGTGACAATTCCTTCACAATGTAAAGTATGGATCAAGAACCTTATTGAGACTTAACAACCAATAGTCTTTAGTCATTGAAGCAATTGCAATTTATCATAACATCGGAAAGAGTCAAATAAGAGCTTGTAAAGCAAATCCACATACTCAATCATCTTTTAGTCTTCTACAATTGCTAAAACTCACGCGATACTCATGAGATCAAAGTTTCAGTTGGACACAGAGAAAGATAGGGGCTTATAGTTCCGCCTCCCAACTATATACCTCAAGGGTAATGTCAACAATAATAATTCATGATTACTTACTTCCAAGTTGATATATGAATATAGATCTTTCCCTGGCACATGACGCTTGCCAAGATAATGGAGAAATAAGGAATTGGTGTCGATCACCATGACTCTTTTAAAGATCAAAAAGTAAAGGTACAAGATAGGCCCTTCGCAGAGGGAAGCAGAGGTTGTCATGCGCTTTTGAGGTTTGGATGTGTGATCTCTTAGTGTGAAGGAACGTCACTTTATATTGCCTCCTGCGATAAAGAACTTTATTATGCAGTCTGTCGCTTTTATGTCTTCCTCATCACAGGTTCGTACAAAGCTTATTTTCCACACACTGATAGATCATACATATTTAGGGATCAATTTTTATTGTTTGCACCGATGACAACTTACTTGAGGGATCTTATTCAATACATAGGTAGGTATGGTGGATTCTCATGGCAAAACTAGGTTGAGGGTTTATGGATGCACAAGTAGTATCTCTACTTAGTGCGGAAGTTTTAGCTGATATGAGGGGGAAGCAAGCGTCACATGCTAAGGGATATCTATTCATATAACATTGTTCGGAACCAAGCAAACATAATTCATTATGTTGTCTTCCTTGTCCAACATCTACTTCTCAGCATGTAATAGTTTAATGAGTGTTCACAATCATAGACGGTGTCAAAGATGATATATTTATATGTGAACCTCTCTTTCTTTATTACTTCCTATTAATTGCAACAATGACCAAGGTCTACGTTTGTACACCCACAACAAGTTTCAATCAACATTCTTCTTATATGTGAAGCCACCTCTTCCCATAGGATCATCGCATGATCTTTCATGCTTTTGTTCTATTATTATTCTTTTCTTTAGATCATGGCATGAAGCCAAGACCTTAACTAAAACACTCTTTATTATATAACTCACGAACTTGATTACATTGGGGGTAACACAAAGCAAAACTCAAGCCTAGATCATACTAAGAACTTTATTCTACTAGATAAAGATATTACCAAAAAGGATCAAACTAAGATAAAGGTAAAGGAAAAAAGATGTGATGGTGATACGATACCGGGGCAACTCCCCCAAGCTTGGCACAAGCCAAGGGGAGTGCCCATACCCGTGTTTAATTGTCTTCCTTCGGGGGTGATGGTGATGAAGCAATCCTGTATTTTAGTTCCAAGTGGGACATCAATCTTCGATTTATACTTTGGAGCTCTGTGATTCGTTTCTCCAGCAAAATAAATTCACGGGTGAGATAAGTATTGCGAACACGAGTTATTTCACATAACCTCAAAAGTTCGATCAAGTATGGGGATAGCAGGTGGAGGTAGGTTTGGAGGAAATCCTCTTCCTCGGCTTCTTCCTTGTCGAGCACAGATTCCCTTCGTCCGACGCCGGATTCTCCTCCTTAGTTTTGCCGTTGGTTTCTTCCAGCAGCTCTTCCTTAGCCTCCATGACTTCCACCCTTTTCAAATCAGCATTTACTTCTTCATAGACTTGAGGGAAATCGTTCTCCCCGACAAATTCTTGAGACGACATCCTTGCCCTAAATCCGTTGCGTATCACATACCTCTTCGTTCTTGGAGTGTGAGATATAATGCTTGATTCTTTGCCCATTTACAACTCTTGGAAAATTACCTTTCGCGTTGTTGATTTTTATGGCACCGGAATGATATAATTCCTCAACAATGTAAGGTCCTTCCCATTTAGAGAGAATTTTGCCTGCAAAAAATCTTAAATGAGAATTGTATAGCAAGACATAATCACCTACATTGAACTCACGTTTTTGTATCCTTTTATCATGCCACCTCTTAACTTTTTCTTTAAACAACTTGGCATTTTCATATGCCTGAGTTCTCCATTCATCAGGTGAGCTAATATCAAATAATCTCTTCTCACCAGCAAGTTTGAAATCAAAGTTGAGCTCTTTGATTGCCCAATAAGCCTTATGCTCTAGCTCAAGAGGTAAATGACATGCTTTATCGTAAACCATTTTATACGAAGACATGCCCATGGGATTCTTATAAGCAGTTATATAAGCCCACGGTGCATCATCAAGTTTCTTAGACCAATTCTTTCTAGACCTATTAACAGTCTTTTGCAAAATTAATTTAATTTCTCTATTACTTAACTCTACTTGACCACTAGACTGAGGATGATAAGGAGATGCAGTTCTATGGTTGACATCATACTTAGCAAGCATTTTACGGAAAGCGCCATGAATAAAATGTGAACCACCATCAGTCATTAAATATCTAGGGACTCCAAATCTAGGAAAAATAACTTCTTTAAGCATCTTAATAGAGGTGTTATGATCAGCGCTACTAGTTGGAATAGCTTCTACCCACTTAGTAACATAATCAACAGCAACTAGAATATGAGTATACCGTTGGACTTTGGAAAAAGGTCCCATATAATAAAAAATCCAAACATCTAATGGTTCAATAACGAGTGAATAATGCATAGGCATTTCCTGATGTTTACTGAAATTACCTATTCTTTGACATTCGTCACAAGACAAGACAAACTTACGAGCATCCTTGAAGAGAGTAGGCCAATAAAAATTGGATTGCAATACCTTGTGTGCAGTTCTATCTCCCGCATGGTGTCCTCCGTAAGCCTCGGAGTGACACTTCTGTAGGATATGTTCATGTTCATGCTCAGGTACACAATGTCTAATAACACCATCTACTCCTTCTTTATAAAGGTGAGGATCATCCCAAAAGTAATGTCTCAAATCATAAAAGAACTTTTTCTTTTGTTGGTATGCGAAACTAGGTGGTATATATTTAGCAACAATATAGTTAGCATCATCAGCATACCATGGTGTACTGCGTGAAGCATTGATGACATTCAAATATTCATCAGGAAAGCTATCATCAATAGGTTGTGGATCATCAAGAAAATTCTCTAACCTAGACAAGTTATCTGCTACGGGGTTCTCAACACCCTTCCTATCAACAATATGCAAATCAAATTCTTGTAGCAAGAGAACCCATCTAATAAGTCTAGGTTTAGCATCTTTTTTCCATGAGATATTTAATAGGAGCATGATCAGTGTGAATAGTAACTTTGGAATCAACAATATAAGATCTGAACTTATCAAATGCAAACACAACTGCTAAAAATTCATTTTCAGTAGTAGCATAGTTTCTTTGGGCACTGTCTAGAGTTTTACTAGCATAATGAATAACATTTAATTTCTTATCAACTCTTTGTCCTAGAACAGCAACAACAGCATAATCACTAGCATCACATATAATTTCAAAAGGTAGGTTCCAATCAGGTGGTTGAACAATAGGTGCAGTTATCAAGGCCTTCTTAAGTATTTCAAATGCTTCTTCGCAATCATCATAAAAAACAAATGGAATATATTTTTGCAAGAGATTGGTGAGAGGACTAGAAATCTTAGAGAAGAAGTCTTTAATAAACCTTCTATAGAAACCAGCATGACCAAGGAAACTTCTTATACCTTTAATGTCTGTAGGGCATGGCATTTTCTCGATCGCATCAAATTTAGCCTTATCGACTTCAATACCTATTTTAGAAATTTTATGTCCCAAGACAATGCCTTTATTAACCATAAAGTGGCACTTCTCCCAATTCAAGACAAGGTTAGTATCTTTACATCTCAGCAAAACTCGATCAAGGTTGCTCAAGCAATCATCAAAAGAAGATCCGTCAACGGAGAAATCTTCCATGAAAACCTCAACAATATTTTCACAAAAGTCGGAGAATATAGCCATCATACATCTTTGAAAGGTAGCAGGTGCATTACATAAACCAAAAGCCATACATCTATAAGAAAAGGTACCGAAAGGGCAAGTAAAAGTGGTTTTCTCCTGATCAAATTGTGCAACAGGTATTTGGGATAAACCAGAATAACCATCTATAAAGAAAAAGTGTGTATGTTTACACAATCTTTCTAGCATTTTATCAATAAAAGGTAAAGGGTAATGATCTTTCTTAGTAGCTTTATTTAATTTCCTAAAATCAATTACCATCCTATAGCCAGTAACAATTCTTTGTGCGATCAATTCATCTTTATCATTAGGGACAACGGTAATACCTCCCTTCTTAGGGACACAATGCACCGGACTTACCCAATCACTATGAGCAATAGGATAAATAATACATGCTTCCAGGAGCTTTATTATTTCTTTTCTTACCACCTCTTTCATCTTAGGATTTAATCTTCGTTGGTGATCGGCAACTGGTTTGCAATCAGGATCAGTTTTAATTTTATGCTCACATAGAGTGGGACTAATGCCCTTAAGATCATCAAGAATATATCCAATAGCAGCACGGTGCTTCCTATGAGTTTTCAATAATTTCTTTTCTTCATGCTCTGAAAGGTTAGCACTAATAATAACAGGATATATCTCATTTTCATCAAGATAAGCATACTTAAGAGTATCAGGTAATTGTTTAAGCTCAAACAAAGGATCACCCTTTGGTGGAGGTGGATCTCCAAGTAATTCAACAGGAAAATTATTCTTAAGGATAGGACGTTGTTCAAAGATAACTCTATCTATCTCATTCCTTTCATCCATATGCATATCATTTTCATGTTCAAGCAAGTATTGCTCTAAAGGATCAGTAGGAGGCACAGCAATAGAAGCAAGAGCAATAATTTCATCCTAACTAGACAATTCTTTTTCATGAGGTTGTCTACCAAACTTAGAAAAATTAAATTCATGTGACACACCTCCAAAGCCAACAGTAACAGTTTGTTTCTCACAATCATTTTGAGCATCAACAGTATTGAGGAAAGGTCTACCAAATATGATGGGACAAAAGCTATCTTGTGTGGTAGCAAGAACGAGAAAATCAGTAGGATACTTAGTTTTACCACACAAGACTTCAACATCTCTAACAACTCCCACAGGGCATATAGTATCTCTATTAGCAAGTTTAATAGTAACATCAATAAATTCCATCTCGACAGGTGCAAGCTCATCTTTAATTTCATTATATAAAGATTGAGGTATTGCACTAACACTAGCACCCATGTCACATAAACCATGATAACAATGATCTCCTATCTTAACAGAAACAACAGGCATGCCAACAACAGGTTTATGTTTGTCTCTAGAATGAGGTTCAACAATTCTAGCAGCAGCTTCACAGAATTGAATAACATGCCCATCAACATTATCGGCCAAGATATCTTTAATAATAGCAATACTAGGTCCAACTTTAATTTTCTCAAGGGGTGTAGGTGTTCTAATGTAGCCCTTACGTATCATAGTTGAAGCTTTAGCATGATCCTTTATTCTAACAGGGAAAGGTGGTTTCTCAATGTAAGCACTAGGAACAATAGAATCGCTATAAGCAATAACTTTCTCTTCAACTGGATTGGGTTTTACTGCATTAACTTCTATGGGAGGATGATATTTAAACCACTTCTCCTTAGGGAGATTAATATGAGGAGAAAATGATTCACATAAAGAAGCTACTATCTCAGAGTCAAGTCCATGTTTAGCGCTAAAATCATGAAAAGTATTTGTTTCAACAAAGGATTTAACGCAATCGAACTTAAGATTCATACCTGACTCCTTACCTTCATCAAACTCCCAATCTTCAGAGTTGTGTTTAATTATTTCCTATAAATCTCATTTGAAATCAATATCTCTCTTCATAAAATAACCGGTACGAGAAGTGTCAAGCATGGTGCGATTGTCATGAGAAAGCCGAGCATAAAAGTTCATAATAATAATTTCTCTAGGGATCTCATGGTTGGGGCATGAATATAACATTTACTTAAGCCTACCCCAAGCTTGAGCGATACTTTCTCTATCACGAGGCCAAAAATTATAGATATAATTCCGATCATGATGTACCAAATGCATAGGATAAAACTTTTGATGAAATTCCAATGTCAATCGGTTGTAGTTCCATGATCCAGTATCATCACATAGCATATACCATGTCGATGCTTTATCCCTCAAAGATAAGGGAAATACCTTCTTATTGACCTCATCCTCGGGCAAACCTGCAAGCTTAAATAAACCACAAACTTCATCTACATAGATTAGATGCAAGTCGGGATGTGATGTTCCATCTCCTGTAAAAGGATTAGCCAACAGTTTCTCTAGCATACCTGAAGGAATTTCATAATAAATATTTTCAGTAGGTGCAGTAGGTTGAGGAGAAACTCTTTGTGCTTGTGGTCGAGGTGAAGATACCCCGAACAAGCCCCTCAAAGGATTAGTTTCCATAGTGACAAGTGACAATAAATTTCAGCACACTATATAAATGTTTCCTTACCAAATTCCACTCACCAAAGGCGCTTCACTCCCCGGAAACGGCGCCAGAAAAGAGTCTTGATGACCCAAAAGTATAGGGGATCTCTCATAGTCCTTTAGATAAGTAAGATTGTCGAACACAACGAGGAGCAGAAGGAAATGACAAGTGGTTTTCAGCAAGGTATTCTGTGCAAGCACTGAAATTATCGGTAACAGATAGTTGTGGGATAAGATAATTCGTAACGGGTAACAGGTAACAATAGTAACAAAGGTGCATCAAGATGGCCCAATCCCTTTTTTAGCAAGGGACGAGCCTGGACGAACTCTTATATAAGGTAAAGCGCTCCCGAGGACACATGGGAATTTCTGTCAAGTTAGTTTTCATCATGTTCATATGATTCGTGTTCCCTACTTTGATAGTTTGATATGTGGGTGGACCGGTGCTTGGGTGCTGTCCTTACTTGGACAAACGTCCCACTTATGATTAACCCCTCTCGCAAGCATCTGCAACTATGAAATAAGAATTAAGACAAAGTCTAACCATAGCATTAAACTGGTGGATCCAAATCAGCCCCTTGCGAAGCAACGCATAAACTAGGGTTTAAGCTTCTGTCACTCTAGCAACACATCATCTACTTATTACTTCCCAATGCCTTCCTCTAGGCCCAAATAATGGTGAAGTGTCATGTAGTCGACGTTCACATAACACCACTAGAGGAAAGACAACATACAACACATCAAAATATCGAACGAATACCAAATTCACATGACTACTTATAACAAGACTTATCCCATGTCCTCAGGAACAAACGTAACTACTCACAAAGCATAATTACGTTCATGATCAGAGAGGTATTGAATAGCATTAAGGATCTGAACATATGATCTTCCACCCAGTAATCCAACTAGCATCAACTACAAGGAGTAATTAACACTACTAGCAACCTTACAAGTACCAATCGGAGTCGCGAGACGGAGATCAGGTACAAGAGATGAACTAGGGTTTGGAGATGACATGGTGCTGATGAAGATGTTGATGGAGATGAGTCCCCTCCGATGAGAGGAGTGATGGTCATGATGATGGCGACGATTTCCCCCTCCGGGAGGGAAGTTTCCCCGACAGGACGGCCCTGCCGGAGCTCTAGATTGGTTCTGCTCAAGTTCCACCTCGTGGCGGCAGCGTTTCTTCCCAAAAGCTCTATCTTGATTTTTTTCTGGGACGAAACCCTCCTTATAGCAGAAGATGGGAGCCGGAGGGGTAACAGGGGGCCCATGAGCCCCCGAGGCGCGTCCAGGGGGTGGGGCGCGCCTGGCAGGCTCGTCACCTCCTGGTGGCTCCCCTCCAGTATTTCTTCCACCCAGTATTTTTATATATTCCAAAATAATTCGTCGCTGATTTTCACGGCTTTTGGAGTTGTGCAGAATAGGTATCTCAAACTTGCTCCTTTTCCAGCCCAGAATTCCAAGTGCCCGCATTCTCCCTCTTCATGTAAACCTTATAAAATAAGAGAGAAAAGGCATAAGTATTGTACCATAATGTGTCATAATAGCCCATAATGCAATAAATATCAATATAAAAGCATGATGCAAAATGGATGTATCACTATTCGTGATGTTTGACACCGCGAAAGTAGAAATCAAGTAGGAGCATTGATTGTTGATGGTTAGTAATACCACTAGTTTCAAGAAGGGCAAGGGCAAGAAGGGATACTTCATGAAATGGCAAACCAGTTGCTGCTCTAGTGAAGAAACCCAAGGTTGAACCCAAAACCGAGACTAAGTGCTTCTGTTATGAGAGGAACGGTCTCTGAGGCGGAACTACCCTAGATACTTGGTAGATGAGAAGGTTGGCAAAGTCGACAAATGTATATTGGATATACATGATATTGATGTGTACTTTACTAGTACTCCTGGTAGCACCATGGTATTAGATACCGGTTCGGTTGCTAAGTGTTAGTAACTTGAAATAAAATCTATAGAATATACATAGACTAGCTGAAGGCGAGGTGACGATATGTGTTGGAAGTGTTTTCAAGGTTGATGTGATCAAACATCGCACACTCCCTCTACCGTCGAGATTATTGTCGAACCTAAAGAAGTGTTATTTGGTGTTTGTGTTGAGCATGAACATGATTAGATCGTGTTTGTTGAAATACAATTATTCATTTAAAGAGAATAATGGTTATTCTATTTCCTTGAATGAAAACCTTCAATGGTTTATTGAATCTTGATCGTAGTGTTACACATGTTCATAATATTAATGCCAAAAGATACGAAATAGTAATGATAGTACCACTTACTTGTGGCACTGTCGCTTGAGTCATATTGTTATGAAACGCATGAAGAAGCTCCATAATGATGGATCTTTGGGCTCACTCATTTTTGAAATGTTTGAGACATGCGAACCATATCTATTAGTGTAAACGCATGAAGAAACTCCATGCAGATGGACTGTTTGGACTCACTTGATTCTGAATCACTTGAGACATGCAAATCATGCCACATGGGCAAGATGACTGAAGGCATCGTTTTTCTAGTGAGATGGAACAAGAAAGTTACTTATTGGAAGTGATACATTTTGATGTATGCAGTCCAATGAGTGCTGAGGCACGCAGTGGATATCATTATGTTCTTACTTCAGAGATGATTTGAGTAGATACTAGTGTATTTTCTTGATGAAACACACGTCTGAATTATTGAAAGGTTCAAGTAATTTCAGAGTGAAGTTGAAGATCGTCGTGACAAGAGGATAAAATGTCTATGATATGATCATAGAGATGAATATCTAAGTTGCGAGTTTGGTACACAATTAAGACAATGTAAAAATTGTTTCACATCTCATGCCGCCTCGAACACCATAGTGTCATGGTGTGTCCGAACGTCATAGCCACGCCCTATTTGATAAAGTGCATACTATGATGTCTCTTATCGAATTACCACTACCATTTATGGGTTACGCATTAGAGACAACCGCATTCACTTTGAATAGGGCACCACGTAATTCCGTTGAGATGACACCATATGAACTATGGTTTGGACAAACCTAAGTTGTCGTTTCTTAAAAGTTTGGGGCTGCGATGCTTATGTGAAAAAGTTTCAGCATGATAAGCTCGAACCCAAAGCGGATAAATGCATCTTCATAGGACACCCAAAACAGCTGGGTATACCTCCTATCTCAAATCCGGAAGCAAAGTGTTTGTTTCTAGAAATGGGTCCTTGATACGTCCCAAACGTATCAATAATTTCTGCTTGTTCCATGATCCTTTGGGTGACATTGTTATATGTTTTGCTACACTTTTATATCATTTTACACATATTTGGACTAACCTACTAACGCAGTGCACCCAGTGCCAGTTTCTGTGTGCTGATGTCTATTTTGCACGGGGTTTTACCCAATTTTCTGAAGCCCGAAAAAATCCAGAAAAAGTATATAAAAAATCAGCGAAACAGAATCTTCCGGATCACCGAAGGAGGGCCAGAGGGGGGCCAGGGGCCTCCGAGGCGTCCTGTTAGCGTTACTAGGCCCTAGGCCGTGCCAGGAGGTCGCCTGGGTGGGTCCCACCTCCTCCGGTGCCCTTCTTTGGCCTATATTTAGAGTCCCGAGAGGAAACCCTCGCAGACTTTCTGGAATCACGAATTCTCCATCGTTCCGCCGCCACAGCGCTTCCGAGATCGGGAGCGTCAGGAGACCTCTTCCCGGCACCCTGCCGGAGGGAGGATTGACCTCCGGGAGATTCTCCACCGCCATGGACGCTTCCCGGACATGTCGTGAGTAGTCCTCCTTGGACCATGAGTCCATGACCAGTAGCTATGTGATGTCTTCTCTCCAATCTTGTGCTTCAATGGTTAGCCCTTGTGAGCTGCCCTACATGATCAAGGCATCTATGTAATTCTCTTGCTATTGCTATGCTCGGTTTGTTGGGATCCGATGGATTATGAGATTATGTTCAGATTGTTATGAGTTATATATTTGATTATCCTTTTATATTATGTTCCTTAGTGATTCATGCATGTTCTCTGTTGCATTTTATTGCTTTGGCCAAGTAGTAGATCGTAACTCCAAGAGGGAGCGTTATGCATGATTGTGGGTTCGGGCCCCTCGATGTCTAGCTTGAGTGACAGAAACATGAGACTAGGGGATGTGCTTGTTGCCACCAGGGAGAAAACAACGGTCCTTGTGACCACGGTTGCAAGGATTGTTTACCTTACACATAGTTCGTTAATGCAGTTGTCCGTTGCTTTGTGTTTACACTTTGGGTGGGGCTCGCAACTTAATACCGGAGAGATGTTCTAGATAGATATCTCAAGGTGGATGATTAGTAAGTAGATGCTGATGAATAAACGGTCTACTTGTCTTGGCGTACTGCCCATTACTATTGAACCTCTAAGTATCGAGGAGCATAATTAGCATTGCGGTGCGATCATAATTCTGTCAATTGCCCAACTGTGATTTGTTTACCCTAACATAGTTGTTTATCATCTTTTGGGAGAGGGACATCACTAGTGAACATCATGTGACTCCGGTCCATATCACCATCATTGTTTACACCTCCATCATTTACCGTTTTCATTTACTTTTCTGTTGCAATCACTATTACCTTCCCGCTTGTGTTTTGATCCTTTGCAAACTACAAAGCCGGAGAGACTGACAAACTCTCTGTACTCGTTGGGAGAAAACTTATTTGTTGTGTGTGCAGGTCCACGTCTTCTGCTAGCGCCAGGGTGGAAGACACCTACTTGTCGATCCTAGGAGTCCTACTGGTTCGATAAACCTTACAGTCTCCGTGTAAGGGAAATTTGCTGCTCACTACATCTCCACCTTCCACTTGGGGTATCCAACGAGGGGCGAGAAGTATATACATCAACTCGTCATCAGTCCTTTCTCGAGGAAAAGTTTCTCTCAAAATAATTGAGTGGGAGGATGGTGAAACTTGATGAGGTTATTGAACCATCACTTCAACAAGTGTGTAGCAGGGCGCAGCAAGTTGTTCCTATGGCGCCTACACCAATTGAAGTGGAAGCTGATGATAGTGATCATGGAGCTTCGAATCAAGTTACTACAAACCTAGTAGGTCGACAAGGTCACATAATGTTCCAGAGTGGTACGATAACCTTGTCTTGGAGGTCATGTTGTTGGACAACAATGAACCTACGAGCTCTGGAGAAGCGATGGTGGGCCAGGATTCCAACAAAGAGGCCATGAAATCCGAGAGAGGATCCATGTATGAAAACAAAGTGTGGAATTTGGAAGAACTACTTGATGGTCGTAAGACTATTAAGTACAGATGGATCTTTAAAAGGAAGACACACGATGATGGTGAAAAGTCACCATTAAGAAAGCTCGACTTGTCGCAAAGATGTTTCCGATAAGTTCAAAGAGTTGACTATGATGAGACTTTCTCACTCGTAGCGATGCTAAGAGTATGTTGGAATTATGTTAGCGGTTGCTGCATTATTTATGAAATCTTGCAGATAGGATGTCAAAATATTGTTTACTCGACAGTTTCCTTGAGGAAAGGTTGTATGTGATACAACCAGGAGGTTTTGTTGATCGTAAGGATGCTAACAAGTATGCAAGCTCCAGCGATCCTTCTATGGACTGGAGCAAGCATCTCGGAGTTGGAATATACGCTTTGATGAGATGATCAAAGTTTTTGGTTTTATAAAAGTTTATGAGAACCTTGTATTTCCAAAGAAGTGAGTGGGAGCACTATAGAATTTCTTATTAGTATATGTGGTCGACATATTGTTGATCGGGAATAATGTAGAATTTATGGAAAGCATAAAGGGTTGTTTGAAAGGAGTTTTTCAAAGGAAAACCTGGATTGAGCTACTTGAACATTGAGCACCGAGATCTATTGAGCTACTTGAACATTGAACGAGGAATACATACATTGACAAGATTTTTGAAGGAGTTCAAAATGGATCGGTTAAAGAAGGAGTTCTTGACTGTACTGTAAGGTGTAATTTTGAGTAAGACTCAAAAAGGCCGACCACGGCAGAAGAAAGAGAAAGGACGAAGGTCGTCCCCTATGCCTTAACCATAGAATCTAAAGTATGCCATGTTGTGTACCGCAACTGATGTGTGCCTTGCCATGAGTCTGTCAAGGGGTACAAAGAGAGATCCAAGATTGAATTGTTGAACAACGGTCAAAGTTATCCTTAGTAACTAGTGGACTAAGGAATTTTTCTCTATTATGGAGGTGATTAAAGAGTTCATCATAAAGAGTTACATCGATGCAAGCTTTGACACTAATCCGGATAACTATGAGTAGTAAACCGGATTCGTATAGTGGAGCAACATCTATAGGATGACAAAGAGATTTGTAAAGCACACATGGATCTAAAAGGTTCAGACCCGTTGACTAAAAACCTCTCTCACAAGCAAGACATGATCGAACCCCATAACTATATGGGTGTTAGATTCATTGCAATCACATAGTGATGTGAACTAGATTATTGACTCTAGTGCAAGTGGGAGACTGTTGGAAATATGCCCTAGAGGCAATAATAAATTGGTTATTATTATATTTCCTTGTTCATGATAATCGTTTATTATCCATGCTAGAATTGTATTGATTGAAAACTCAAATACATGTATGGATACATAGACAACACATTGTCCCTAGTGAGCCTCTAGTTGACTAGCTCGTTGATCAAAGATGGTCAAGTTTTCCTGGCCATAGACAAGTGTTGTCACTTGATAACGGGATCACATCATTAGGAGAGTGATTTGATGGACAAGACCCAAACTATAAACGTAGCATATGATCGTGTCAGTTTATTTCTACTGTTTTCTGCATGTCAACATATATGTTCCTATGACCATGAGATCATGCAACTCCCGGACACCGGAGGAATACCTTGTGTGTATAAAACGTCGCAACGTTACTGGGTGACTATAAAGGTGATCTACAGGTATCTCCAAAGGTGTCTGTTGGGTTGGCATGGATAAAGACAGGGATTTGTCACTATGTGTGACGGAGAGGTATCTCGGGGCCCACTCGGGAATACAACATCACAATAAGCCTTGCAAGCAATGTGACTAAGGAGTTAGTCACGGGATCTTGTATTACGAAACAAGTAAAGAGACTTGACGGTAACGGGACTGAACTAGGTATGGACATACCGATGATCAAATCTCGGGCAAGTAACATACCGAAGGACAAAAGGAATAGCATACGGGAATAATTGAATTCTTGACATAGAGGTTCAACCGATAGAGATCTTCGTAGAATATGTAGGAGCCAATATGGACATCCAGGTCCCGCTATTGGTTATTGACCGGGGAGTGTCTCAAGTTATGTCTGCATAGTTCTCGAACCCGCAGGGTCTGCACACTTAAAGTTCGGTGACGTTTCGGTATAGTTGAGGTATAGGTGTTGGTAACCGAAGGTTGTTCGGAGTCCTGGATGAGATCATGTATGTCACGAGGAGCTCCGGAATGGTTCGGAGGTAAATATTGATATATAGGAAAGTGGTTTTTGAACTCCTGAAAAGTTTTGGACATTTTCGGTAGTGTACGGGGAGTGACGAATGGGTTCCATGGGTCCACCCGGTGGGCCCACCCACCCCAAAGGGTCTCATGGGCCGTGGGTGGATGTGGACCAGCCTTTAGTGTGATGGCCGAAGCCTCCACTAAATCCCAAGGCGGATTGGAGGTGGGAAGGAAAGAAACCCAAAGGTGGAAAAAGGTGGAAAGGGTTTCCAAGTGGAGAGGAGGAATCCTACTCCTAGTAGGAATTGGAGTAGGACTCCTCCACCTCAAATTTCGGCCAAACCTTGAGGGTTTGAGGCTGCCTCCTGCCCACCCTCCCTCCTATATATACTAGAGGTTTTAGAGGTGAGGGCTAACCCTAATTGCCACGTGCTCCCTCTACTTCTCTCTAGATTTGTTCTTCCTCTAGATCGGTTTTTCAGCAGCGCTTAGGCGAAGCCCTACTCGAATAGATCCACCACCACCACCACCATGTCTCCGTGCTGGAGAACTCACCTACCTCTTCGCCCCTCTTGCTGGATAAAGAAGGTGTGGATCATCATCGAGTTGTACGTGTGCTGAACGCGAAGGTGTCGTTTGTCCGACACTACATCGGGATGGATCGTGATGGGATCGCGGGACGGATCGTGTTGACATCGCGGGACGGGCTGCGATTTGAATCGCAAAGATGTTCCACTACATTAACTGCGTTATATACACTTCCGCTTAGCGATCTACAAGGGTATGTAGTTTCACTCTCCCCTCTCGTAGATGATCATCACCATGGATAGGTATTGTGTGTGTGTGGGAAGTTTTTTGTTTCCCATGCAACGTTCCCCAACAGTCTCTAAACAACGAACTGTCGCAACGGTGCACGGTCGGGGAGAATACAATTTTATCTTGAAATTTTAGTGAGGGACCACCTTATAATGCTACCGTCGTCCTAGCAAAATAAGGTGCATAAAAGAATTAATATCAGATGCAAATCAAAAGTGGCATGATATGTCCATGAACTTGTGCTTCTTGATCTCCATCATCAAAGCACCGGCATGATATCCATTGTCACCGGCGCCGCACCATGATCTCCATCATCATGATCTCCATTATCGTGTTGCCATCGAGGTTGTCGCGCTATCTATACTATTACTACTAAAGCTATTGCCTAGCGATATAGAAAGAGCATCTCCAAGCGAATATTTTTTTAAAGACAACCCTATGGCTCATGTCGGTTGCCGTAGCATCGACGTGCAAGTCCATATTTAACTATTACAACATGATCATCTCATACATCCAATATATCATATCATGTAATTGGCCATATCACATCACAAGCATACCCTGCAAAAACAAGTTAGACGTCCTCTAATTTGTTGTTGCATGTTTTACGTGGCTGGTATGGGTATCTAGTATGATCGCATCTTACTTACGCAAAGCCACAATGGTGATATGCAAATTGCTATTTAACCTTCTCCAAGGACCGCCTCGGTCAAATCCAATTCAACTAAAGTTGAAGAACAGACACCCGCCAGTCATCTTTATGCGACAAGTTGCATGTCAGTCGATGAAACCGGTCTCTCGTAAGCGTACGAGTAAACTTGGTCCCGGCCGCTTCAATCCAACAATGCCGCTAAATGAAGAAAAGACTAAGGAGGGCAGAAAATCAAACATCAACGCCCACAAACTCTTTTGTGTTCTTCTCGAGATATCATCTATGCATGAACTTAGCTCATGATGCCACTGTTGGGAACGTTGCACGGGAAACAAAAAAATTCCTACGCACACGAAGACCTATCATGGTGATGATCATCTAGGAGAGGGAGATCGGATCCACATACCCTTGTAGATCGCTAAGCGGGAAGCACTAAGAAACGCGGTTGATGTAGTGGAACGTCTTCGTGATCCAAATTGTCGCCGTCCCACGACCCGTCCCGATCTAGAGCCGAACGGACGGCACCTCCGCGTTCAACACATGTACAGCTCGACGATGATCTCCACCTTCTTGATCCAGCAAGAGGGGTCAGAGAGGTAGATGAGTTATCCGACAGCGCAACGATGTGACGGCGATGGTGGTGGAGCTAGTCCAGAAAGGCTTCGCCTAAGCACCGCTGAAAACTAGACTAGAGGAGAAACGGATCTAGAGAGAGGGCAGCACGTGGCTGATTATTTTGTCTCAAAAACCCTCAAAAACTCTAGTATATATAAGAGGAGAGGAGACGAGGATGCCTTGGACCCTACTCCAAGGAGAGGGTGTAACATCCCAAAATTATAAATTTTGGAATGTTAATATAATTATTAGATTGATTGTTTGTTTGTTTGCTTGAGTGATTGAAACTTGTGTGAAATTTGAAACTTTTCAAAAACTTTTGAATGAGAGGGAATAAAATGACATTCCCCATCTCCGATGAATGAAAATTCAATCTTTTAAAAGAAAAGAGAGAAGATGACATGACTTCTTCAACTATAAAGAATTTGAATCAAGGTGGCATTGGAATTCCTTTCGATTTTGCTTTGCATTTCGTTTCTTCCTCACTCACGGAATGCCGGAACCATATCTTGTCAAGCAAGAAAAAGAGAGGAGAAACATGACCCTCCAAAACCCGGGGATATTCTTTGAAATATTTGAGCTATGAAACCCAAGATTTATTTGAGAAAATATTTGCAAAAAGAAATAAAGCATTTAGGGATTTTCTAAAAAAACATTTTTTCTAAGTTTTTATTTTGGCCGTGGAAAAATGCCCATCTTTTTGGATTTATTTTTCTGAAAATTTTAATATATTATACCTCTATATTCCGGGGATATTCTATTTCCTTTTAATCGTATTGATTCCTGTTTTAATAAAAAGGGAAAGAGATCTCTTATTTTAGGAATGTACTTGGGCCACGTTAGGAAACCAATCTAGCCCAATCCCACCTTCTTCTTCCTCCTCACGAGCTTTCTTGTGTGGCCATGGCAGAAGCTTCCTAGGAAGCTTCCCTCCCCCGATTCGCGGGCTACACTTCCTTCCCGAGCCTCCCACCACCCCTATAAGAACGCCCCTCCTCTCCTCGTTCCATTTTCCTCATCAGCTCGCCCTCTCCCTGCCCGTAGCCACGACGCCCCCACCATTGTTGTTCCTACAAGGAGCCGAACAGAAGAACGCCCAGGAGCCCCTGAAGCCCCCTTCCTCGCCTCCAGGACCCCCTCCGCCGTTCCCCCTCCCCGCCAGGGACCTCCCCACCTCGCCGGAGCAGCTACCTCGCCGGAGTTCTTCCTCTCTCTCACCCATGGTGAGATTCACGAAATCCCGTATTACAGTTTTTTTCAGAAAATTGCAATCTTAGAAAATTCATATCTATTAGTCTATAACTCCGAATTAGGTGATTCTTTTTGCGTTGGATCACAAATTTTATGTTGTTTCTATAGACATATAATTTGTCTATGTTTGGATTTATAAAAATTGAGTTAGATCAGATTTGAATTAAAGATTGTTTTGCTTATTCCGGGAGTTTAAAAATAGCTTTTAATTTGATTCTTTTTGCTGCTGCTTCGTATTGATCATATCATTCAGTAGTTTAAGTTTCAATTTTTTTGAAATATTTTTACTTAGGGTTTTAAGCAAAACAGATTCTGTTTTAGCCTTTTTTGTTTTCTTGCTATTTCTTTTGTATTAATTGTTCTTAATTTGTTTTTTTGTAATTGTGACAAGTTATATTTTTTTTTGATATTTACCAGTAACTTTTCAACAAAAACAAAATTTATTTTATTTATTCTTATTTGTTTGCATGGAATCAATTCTAGTTCTATACTAACTTGCGAATTGATTGCATTGCTAGTTTGATTTCCTATTTTGAAAATACTTATAAAAAATATTGTTTTGTAAATTTTACTTCTGTTATCTTAGTTATTTTATATTTTGTTTTCTGTTATTTTTTCTATTTTAGTGTTTTATTTTCAGTTAGAATAAAAACTATATAGTGTTTGATGTAGTAGAAGGCTTCCTAGCTTCTTTGAAGTTTCCTTTGGATTTTTATCCGCTCTCTCTTATTGATTTTTGATTGCATCAACTTTTATTGCTGTTTGTTAATTGATTGCTATAATGATTGCTAGTGTGAGTGCTTATGTGAATACTATGTTTGATTATATAGATTTCGTCGGAGAGTGACGAATAGTTCTATCACGTATTTCCCGAGAACGAAAATTCTTGTTCGTCAACATCACCAGGCAAGTCACTTTGATCATACTATCACCTATGTTTTATGCATTGTAGTTCTACCATCCTATGCCCAATTGCATGCTGCTTAGGTACTCGGAAATTTCAGTATAGATTGTAGTATCATGTGGTAGGCACACAACAACCCCGATACTTGGCCCCGGGACAAAAAAAATCATATTGCTATGCTTGAGTAGACGGGATTTCGGTTGAGTGCATAACATGAGTGATGCGAGGTTGATTAAATAATCAAGACCGGTTAAGACAAGATTTTCAAGACCTCGGACGCAATGCAACTCTGGGTGAAGGACGGTTGATCGGCTCCCTGGAGAACCCAGTGGATGACCCGGGATGCTGGAGAGGCCATGACATCCTGCGGAAAGCTTCACCCAGGCTCAAAGAGACGGACGGATATTTTCAAGACCCAAGGCTTACCTGCACAGCCACAAGTCATTATGGGCTCTGGCTTGGTTGGACAATGCGGCGACTATGGATAGGCGGTGCTAGCAGATGTAGAAGAACGGTAGGATTGGATGGGCACCGACAGGGATTCAGAGGGACCCGTTGAAAGACCATGTTTTGATCATCCGGTCTTCAAACACCCTGAAGTGCGAGGACATACATGGAGGCGATCAAATCTTGTGGGGAACATGTGCAAAACTCTGCAGAGTACTCAAACCTAATCGATTAGCCGTGTCCACGGTCATGGACAACTTGAGCCAAAGGAACTGAAGTTATCTGGAATTCTCAACACCATTATATATATTTGATGAGGGTAATTATTGACAACTCGGGTACGAGAACTGGTTGGCGGAACCATCTCGTTAACAACCAACTTTTGTAGTAATATTTTGCTTTTAGCCCCTCTTGTTGTAGGAGAAAATTTGCTTTACGCTAAAACTTACAACACCACCTGCCATATATGCATATAGTATAGATGATTACTTGTCACCCCTCTCTTATGTGACTTGCCGGCATATTCAATATGCTGACCTACACGGCTGCAACGTCTCATGTTGCAGATATTTTTCTTCGACGAGTAAGAGTATGATTCAGGGTTACGGTCTACACTCAACTTGCCGTTGGTGTTTATTGGGACTCCACTCCCTTGACTGCTTCCGCTGAGATATTTAAGGTATATATCAGTTTTACGCTATTTACATGTGATTGCACTTTGATATATATATTGATGTACTATGTGTGCCAGCATACTGATCCAGGGATGGCACAGAAGCATAGAGGCTTGACTCGTTATGAGTCGGGTCGCTACAGAGGGGTCGGCCGAACCAAAGGAGGAGTCCACCTCCTTGTGGGAAGGTGGGCTACTTTGGGAGGACTCCTGCTTTCTCTTCCTTTTAAAAGTTCTTTGCCTTTTATCTCTTCTCCTAACCGCATGGGCCCTTGGGAGAGTGTTTGGACAGCCCACTAGGGGTTGGTCCACCTCTTCTCATAGCCCACAAGCTCTTGGGCTGTCACACCCCTCCCGGTGCTCCCCCTGGGAGCCTCCCCGCACTCCCCGTACACTACCGATGAGCCCGAAACTTTTTCGGAGACCAAAACAGGACTTCCTATATATCAATCTTTACTTCTGGACCATTCCGGAACTCCTCGTTACGTCCAAGATCTCATATGGGACTCCGAACAACCTTCGGTCACCAACACCTATAACTCAACTATACCGAAACGTCATCGATCCTTAAGTGTCCAGACCCTGTGGGTTCGAGAACTATGCAGACATGACCGAGACAGTCTTCGGTCAATATACAACAACGGGACCTGGACGTCCATATTGGATCCTACATATTCTATGAAGATCTTATCGGTTGAACCTCTATGTCAAGGATTCACACAATCCCGTAGACCATTCCCTTTGTCCTTCGGTATGTTACTTGCCCGAGATTTGATCGTCGGTATCGACATACCTATTTCAATATCGTTACCGGCAATTCTCTTTACTCATTCCGTAATACAGGATCCCGTGGCTAACTCTTTAGTCCCATTGCTTGCACGGCTTGTTTGTGATGTTGTATTACCGAGTGGGCCCCGAGATACCTCTCCGTCACACGGAGTGACAAATCCCAGTCTTGATCCATGGTAACTCAACGGACACCTTCAGAGATACTTGTAGAGCACCTTTATAGTCACCCAGTAACGTTGCGACATTTGATACACACAAGGCATTCTTCCGGTGTCAGTGAGTTACATGATCTCATGGTCATATGAATGTATACATGACATGCAGAAAACAATAGCAACAAAATGACACAATCATATGCTACGTTTATAGTTTGGGTCTCGTTCATCACATCATTCTCCTAATGATGTGATCCCATCATCAAGTGACAACACTTGTCTATGGCTAGGAAACTAGAGGCTTACTAGGGACGGTATTTTGTCTATGATCCACACATGTATTTATGTTTCCATTCAATACAATTATAGCAGGGATAATAACAGATTATCTTGAAACAGGAAATATAATAATAACTATTTATTATTGCCTCTAGGGCATATTTCCAAGAGATTCCACACATTCTACTTGATTGTTTAACTACTCATTTATCTTCACTTATGTCTTTTGAGAGTAGTTTGATGTTTACTCTTGTGCTCCACTTATATCCTAAGAGTAAATTTTGAATGAATGAAATATCATAAATATGAAGTTATTAATTTACTTTATGACATGTAGTAGTTTCACATTTGGTTTATAAAGAAAATCTATTGAAGTTTGACAATCACAATATTAGTTAGACAAGCAATTCATGAATGATTAGTATAAGAAAGAAAACTTTCACATCCTAATATATTATATTGGATGTCTTTTATGATTTGAATACCCATTCATTATTTTTAACTTGATAAAATAGTTGAAGTTGGACAAGGAAGACAATGTAATGGTTATGTTTGGGTATATTTGCATAGAAATTATATTGTTATGGATCCTCCAACGTGTGGTGCTTGTTTAGAATATTTTGCTAGCCAAAACTTCGTACTAAGTAGACATACTACTTGTGCATCCAAATCCTTGAGCCAAGTTTATTCCATGATTGTCTACCATACCTACCTATATATGGTATTTCACTTCTATTCCAAAGTAAATTTGCATGTGCCACCTCTAAACATTCAAATAAAAATCTGTTTTGTGTGCTCGTACCGCTCATGGAGCGACAGGGTGGTCATCTCTTCCATGCTAAGCGAGTTATTCTCAAGATGAGTATTTATTCACTTGTCATTGCACGAGAGAGGCTGGTAAAAAGGATGCACGGTCCTGCATACTACAAAAATAAATAAATAAGAACTCCCACTATAAAGTTGATTATTTGGATGGCACCCGTGGATATGGCTAGCCATGGAAAGTGTTTGAATGGTGGGTGGGAGTAAAATTTGGATTTTGTTTGGAAACCGTAAATAATGTGCTTAGCATGTAAGATATTTAAAACTCTATTGTGACATTGACATGAAAGACACACCACCCAAAATTACATATTCATCTTTGTTTTAAAACAATGAGCTCTCGCACCTCTGCAAATCCCTGTTCCCTTTGTGAAAGGACGATCTATTTACTTTCATGTTACTTACTTTTCATGTCGAGTCAACTTCTTATTCCAACCTCAATCAATTATATGGCAAGCACCACGTGGTGGGGAAAGACCCAAATATACATATCCAGTCAAATATATTTGATCATTATTCATTATTGTTGACAATTATCTTTATGATAAATATGTTTGGGACATGAAACTATATGCCCCTATCTTTTTCTGCGTTTGATGGATGTTGTTTGTTCAAAAAATATGCCTTGGGTATTAGCAATCATAGAAGAATATAGGATAATTTAGTATGTGGAGCTCTTACTTAGACCTGATGATGCACTGAAATTGTTTGATGACTAAGATCATATGTTGTTAAGTTTCCGGAGAATACATTGTGTGAACCATGACATTGAATTGATTGCTACTCTATCATCATGAGTTTTATGAGAAAAAAAGTTTCTGGTTATGATGCTAGAAAAGTGACTGAAATTATCATTGATCAAACTTATATACTATGCTAGCATTCACACTTCATAAATTACTTATTTTATGATTTACCTACTCGGGGACGAGTAAGAATAAGCTTGGGGATGCTGATACGTCTGCAACGTATCAATAATTTATGAAGTATGCATGCCATATTTGCCTATGTTTACAATACTTTTAAATGGTTTGATGCACTTTGTATGATTTATTTTGAACTAACCCGGACTAACATTTTTTAGCAGAATTATCATGGTGTCGTTTTTGTGCAGAAAATAAAAGTTCACAGAATCGCCCAAAACTTTTTTATGATTTTTTCTAGAGAAAGTAAGAAATACTAGAGCTAAGAACCACCGGTGGGGAGACACACGTGGGCCACAAGCCAACAGGGCGCGCCCATCCCCGTGGGTGGGCCCTAATGGCGTGTGAGGCCCACGTAACTCTGTTTAGGATGATTCTGACGCTGAAAAATCCTATATATACCAAAACCCTCAGAAATAAATAGAGAACTTCTGCTGTGCCACCGGAACTCTCTCTATCGACTAAAAACCCATCTGGAGCCATTCTAGTACCCTGTCGGAGGGGGAAATCATCTCCGGTGGCCATCTTCATCATCCCGACGAAGGCCATGATGAGGAGGGAGTAGTTCACCCTCGAGGATGAGAGTATGTACCAGTAGCTATGTGTCCAATCTCTCTCCCCCTCTCTCTCTCTCTCATGTTCTTGAGATGTCCCGATCTGGATGTATCACAGGCTTTGTTAATATAGTTGGATCATATGATATTCTTCCCTTGTTATCTTGTTATGATGAATTGAATTTTTCCCTTTGAGATCTCGTTATGTTGGATTTAATATTGGATCTAATAACACTTGATGTATGTCTTCCATGTGGATACCCGTGGTGACAATGGGGTATTCTATTGATTCACTTGATATATCTTATGGCATCAACTTGCGGATTCGAGTGACCTTGGCGATCTGCATAGGGGTTGATTGGACGTTTTCATACTACGTTCTCCGATAGAAATCTTGGGGTACTCTTTGAAGTTCCTTGTGTTGGCTTAAATATGATGAATCTGAAATTGTTTGATGTGTGTCCTATAATTAACCCACAGATACTTGAGGTGGCATTCGAGTATCTAGGTGACATTAGGGTTGATTGATATGTATCATAGATGTTATTGTAGTACGAACTCTAGGGCTATTTGTGACACTTATAGGAATAGCTCAAAAGATTGATGGTAAAGAATAACTTTGAGGTGGTTCCACTACCTACATTGATTCCATCTTATGTTCTCCGCTACTTATGAACTTTGGAGTTATTATTTGTTGCACGTTGAGGGATGATCGTATGATTCTACTATGTTAGCATTGTGGAGAGATTGCACTAGTGAAAGTATGAACCATATGCCTTATTACCGATCATTTATAAAATGTTTTGCTCACTGATTTACACTTGCTACCTTGCTATTTTTATATTTTTAGATTACAAAAACCTATATCTATCATACATATTGCACTTGTATCACCATCTCTTCACCGAACTAGTGCACCTATAAAATTTGCCATTGCATTGGGTGTGTTGGGGACACAAGAGATTTCTTGTATTTGATTGTAGGGTTATTTGAGAGAGATCATCTTCATCCTATACCTCCCACAGATTGATAAACCTTAGGTCATCTGAAAAGGACGTGGATGTCGCCTAGAGGGGGGGTGAATAGGCGCTTTAAAATAATTAAGGTTTAGGCTTGAACAAATGCGGAATAAAACTAACGTTTAATATGTCAAGCACAAAACCTACAAACAACTAGGCTCACCTATGTGCACCAACAACTTATGCTAAGCAAGATAAACAACTAAGTGATAGCAAGATATATTACAATAAACAATATGTCTATCACAAAGTAAAGTGCATAAGTAAAGGGTTTGGGTAAGAGATAACCGAGGCACGGGGAGACGATGATGTATCCCGAAGTTCACACCCTTGCGGATGCTAATCTCCGTTAGAGCGGTGTGGAGGCACAATGCTCCCCAAGATGCCACTAAGGCCATCGTAATCTCCTCACGCCCTCGCACAATGCAAGATGCCGTGATTCCACTAAGGGACCCTTGAGGGCGGTCACCGAACCCGTACAAATGGCAAACCTTGGGGGCGGTCACCGAACCCGTACACGTGGCAACCCTTGGGGGCGGTTACCGGTACCCGTACAAATTGCTCGGGGTTATCTCCACAACCTAATTGGAGGCCCTGACGCTTGACCGGAGCTTCACACCACAATGATTGAGCTCCGAGACACCACCAAGCTTCTAGGATGCCAAAGCATCCACAAAGAACAATATCTAGGGTACTAAGTACCAAAGGTAGTAAGCTTCTCAACTTCTCACTTCCACGTATCACCGTGGAGAACTCAAACCGATGCAACTAATGCAATGGCAAGAACACACGAAGTGGTCAAGTCCCTCACACTCAAATCCCTCCACGACAACAAAAGCTATGGAGAAATATGAGAGGAAGAACAAGGAGCTCACAAAGAACTCCAAGATCAAGATCCAAGGGGTTCCCCTCACATAGAGGAGAAAGTGATTGGTGGAGATGTGGATCTAGATCTCCTCTCTCTCTTCTCCCTCAAGAACAAGCAAGAATCATTGGAGGGATTGAGAGTAAGCAAGCTCTAAGAATGTCAACAATGGAGGTAGAACAAGAGCTCAACAGATAGATAAGGCCAAGGGGGAAGAAGACCCCCTTTATATAGTGGGGGAACAAATCAGACCGTTACCCCCACTCTGTGCCCGAGCTCTAGCGGTACTACGCTGGCACTCCAGCGGTACTACCGCTGGGCCCCTGGTAGTGCAAAGGCACTACCACTGCCAAGAAAGTCTTCGCAAAAAGGTCCGTCCACGAACAACCGCTAGGCAGGCGGTACTAAGCTCCTGGAGCGGTACTACCGCTGACCAGGGGCGGTACTACCGCTGGCCCCAGCGGTACTACCGCTGGGCCCCTGGTAGTGCAAAGGCACTACCACTGCCAAGAAAGTCTTCGCAAAAAGGTCCGTCCACGAACAACCGCTGGGCAAGCGGTACTACCGCTGACCAGGGGAGGTACTACCGCCAGCCAGCGGTACTACCGCTAGGGCCAGCGGTACTACCGCCAACTCTAGCGGTACTACTGCTAGGTCCAGCGGTACTACCGCTCGGTACTGAAACAGCCATAACTTTCGCATACGAGCTCCAAATCAAGCAAACCCAAGCTTGTTGGATTCAGGACGACAAGAGCTATCCAAATCTTAAGACCATGTAGATATGAAAATGCCAATGATATAGAGATGTGAGTCCTCTGTGAATTAAGAACCGACAAAAACTCCAACATCGAAAACATCATAGTAGATGCATATGGACTCCGTTTTCGATGAACTCGAGCTTGTCACGAAGATGACCATAAGCTCTAAAACACACAAAGAAAAACACCAAACAAGAATCAAGAAGTATGATGCAAGGATGCAAATGGTTTGAGCTCTCAACGAACAATACAATCAAGCAACTCACTTGAGAGCCCCCCTTGATAGTACAACAATCTATCCTAAACAGAAAACCTATCAAGGGCAAACCTATACCTTGCACCTCGTCCTCTTGAGCTAGATGATGATGATCTTGGCTTCCTCAAGATGGACCACCTTTCTTGATTGTGTTGGCTTGATGAAGACTAGTTGATTGCTCCCCCATACTCACTATGGGTGAGCCACTCTTCAGCATATCTTCACAAGTCCATTGCCACCACAACGGATGGCAAGCTTCAAGCATGATATCTTCGTGCTGATCCGCTTGAACTTGCACATCGCAATCTTGATGACGATCACAACTTGATGTCATACTTCATGGGTTGTATGAGATCTTCCCTTTGACGCAAGCCCATGGAAACACACCTAACCCCCACATAGAACTCTCACGAAGACCATGGGTTAGTACACAAACACGTAATGGACAATGCTTACCATACCATGGGATCACTTGATCCCTCTCGGTACATCTTGTACGCTTTGTGTGTTGATCACCTTGATTTACTCTTTGTCTGAGATCTTGATCAACCATGTGTCTATATGACCATTCTTTGGATAATACCTTGAATACCACCTTGGTCATCATATAAACTCCTTGAACCCAACAGATGGACTTCAAGAAGTGCCTATGGACAAATCCTATAAATATAACTTAAGGCAACCATTAGTCCATAGGAATTGTCATCAATTACCAAAACCACATATGGAGATATATGCTCTAACATCATCCACTTGAGGGAAATTTGCTGTTGTCCTACAAAAGACTACACTTGGAGGCCCAACAACATCTGCAAGAATGAATTTGTGTAGTAGACATCAGGGTGTAGGATCCGAAGTATGTCTAGAGGGGGTGATTAGACTACTTGACCAAATAAAAACTTAGCCTTTTCCCAATTTTAGTCGTGGAAAAGTTTTAGCAATATTAGCAAGTCAAGCACACCCTACACATGCAAGTCTAAGAGTATAGCATCGTAAAGTAAAGACATGCACATGTAAGTAGAGAGTAGGGATAGGAAGATCAAATGCAAAGATGACTCGGTGATTTTTGGCGTGGTTCCGATAGGTGGTGTCATACTTATCCAACGTATCTACAATTTATGAAGTATTCATGCCATTTTTACAACAATTTTATATGGTTTTGGTATGATTTGAATGGAACTACCCCGGACTGACGTTGTTTTCAGTAGAACAGTCGTGGTGGTTTTTTTGTGCACAAATAAAGTTCTCCAACTGCAACGAAAAATTTTGACGATCTTTTTGGAACAAAAGAGGCACTAGAAGCTTCGTGGGAGGACCAAAAGGTGAAGGAGGTGGCCACTACCCACCAGGGAATAATTCCAACGCCCAAAAGTCATATAAATACAAAAAAACGGAAATAACCCTGGATGAGAAGTTTCGCCGCCGCAAGCCTCTATAACCACAAGAAATCAATCGGGAGCCCGTTCTATCACCCTGCCAGAGGGGGAGATCATCACTAGAGGCCATATTCATCATTCCTATGGCCACCATGATGAGGAGGGAGTAGTGTGCAACAAAAGACCTTCCAACAGCGCCAGAAACACGTGCTGACGGGAGACTATTCTCGTCTTGATACTCCTCAGCAACGGCACCAGGAATCCTTCTGCTACGGCTACGCCTTTAGGGACTTCCTAGGCAAATATGCAAAGGATTCCCCCGTGGCCTTGGAGCCATGCATTGGTGTTCCCTCGAAGTGGAAAGGGTGATGTAGCACAGCGGTGGTAAGTATTTCCCTCGGTTTTGAGAACCAAGGTATCGATCCAGTGAAGGAGTATCACAAGTACCTGCACAAACACAAAAAGCTTGCTCCCAACGCTATGAAGGGGTTGTCAATCCCTTATAGATTGTTTGCCAAGTGAGAACTGAAAGCAACAAAGTAACAAAGCAAAGTGAAAGCGAAAGTGGAAACGATAGGTGTGAATAGACCCGAGAGCCGTAGTGTTCACTAGTGGCTTCTCTCATGAAAGAAAGTAGACGGTGGGTGAACAAATTACTGTCGAGTAATTGATAGAACCGCGCAAAGTCGTGACGTCATCTATGGCAATGATTATATCTATAGGCATCACGTCCAAAATAAGTAGACCGATACTTTCTACATCTACTACTATTACTCCACACGTCGACCGCTATCCAGCATGCATTCAGTGTATTAAGTCCAAAAGAACAAAGTAACGCCTTAAGCAAGATGACATGATGTAGATGGACAATCTCATATCTACGACAAAGCCCATCTTGTTACCCTTGATGGCAACTACACGATGTGTGCCTTGCTGCCCCTACTGTCACTGGGAAAGGTCACCACACGGTATGAACCCAAAACCAAGCACTTCTCCCATTGCAAGAATCATAGATCTAGTTGGCCAAACAAAACCCAAGACTCGGAAAGACTTACAAGGATATCAAATCATGCATATAAGAAATTAGCAAAGACTCAAATATATATCATAGATAATCTGATCACAAATCCACAATTCATCGGATCTCGACAAACACACCGCCAAAGAGGATTACATCGGATAGGTCTCCATGAAGATCCAAGAGAGAGAAGAAGCCATCTAGCTACTAACTACGGACCCGTAGGTCTGAAGTGAACTACTTACGAGTCATTGGAGGGGCGATGATGTTGATGTAGAAGCCCTCCAACTCCAAAGTCCCCTCCGGCAGGGCACTGGGAAGGGTCTCCAGATGAGATCTCGCGGAAACGGAAGCTTGCAGCGGCGGAGAAGTGTTTTCGTGGATTCCCTGATTTTTTTCTGTATTTTCGGGAATATATAGGCGAAGGAGCTAGGTCAGGGGGGCGCCAGGGAGGCCACAAGCCTGCTAGCTGCCGCCCCCCCCCCCTAGTGGCGGCTACAAGGCTTGTGGGCCCCCTATAGCTCTCCTGCCTTGGCCCTCAAGCCCCCTTATCTTCTTCCGTTCGGGAAAAATTTATTTCGGGGATTTTATTCCGTTTGGACTCCGTTCCAAAATCAGATCTGAAAAGAGCCAAAAACACAGAAAAAACAGGAACTAGCACTTGGCACTGAATTAATAAGTTAGTCCCCAAAAAGATATAAAAGGTACATAAAACATCCAAAGATGACAAGATAACATCATGAAACCATCAAAAATTATAGATACGTTTGAGACGTATCAAGCATCTCCAAGCTTAACTCCTGCTCGTCCTCGAGTAGGGAAGTGATAAAGAATGAATTTTTGATGCTTTCATGCTACCTAGCATAGGTGTCCTTTGTAACTCCTCTTATGTGACGTGAATGTTCAGATCCACTAGATTCAAAACAATAGTTTGCTATTGACGTGGAAACAATAATAATTCAAGCAAACTAGCAAGGTAATCATGAACTTTCAAAATAACAAGGCCAAAAGAAAGTTATCCCTACAAAAGCATATAGTCTGGCTATGCTCTATCATCATTGCACAACGAATTTAAATCATGCACAACCCCGGTATTGGCCAAGTAATTGTTTCACACCTTTACTTTCTCAAACCTTTTCAACTCTCACACAATACATGAGCGTGAGCCATGGTTTTAGCACTATAGATGGTGTGGAATGTGGTGGAGGTTGCAAGACAACACAAGGAGAAGATGGTCACATTAACTAGGCATATCAATGAGATGTGGAGATGCTCATCAATAGATATCAATGTGAATGAGTAGGGATTGCCATACAAATGATGCATTAGAGCTAAGAGTATGTGAAAGCTCTTAAAGAAAACTAGTGGGTGTGCATCCAACTTGCTTGCTCACGAAGACCTAAGGAAATTTTGAGGAAGCCTATCATTGGAATATACAAGCCAAGTTATAAAATGAAAATTTCCCACTATCTATATGGTGGTGAAAAAATGAGAGACTCTCAATCATGAAGATCATGGTGCTTAATATGCACAAGTTTGGAAAAGTGGTAGCATTGTCCCTTCTCTCTTTTTCTCTCACTTTTATTTTGGTGGGCTCTTCGGCCTATTTTTTTGGTGGGCTTCTTTGGCCTCTTTTATTTCCTCACATGGGACAATGCTCCATTAATGATGATCATCACACTTACAACTCAAAACTTAGAGCAACGATGACTCTATACGGAATGCCTTCGGAGTGTACCGTGACAACGATCTAGCATGGCATAGACATTAATGGAAACATCATGCTAGCTATCTTACGATCATACAATGGCAATGTAGACGTGGTGGCACATGTCATGGTGGTAGTTGCATGGAAATATATCTCAGAATGACTTTGAAAAAGCCATAGTAGGTAGGTATGGTGGCTGTTTTGAGGGAGGCTAATGGTGGGTTTTGTGCACCGGCGAAAGTTGCACGGCACTAAGAAGATAGTGATGGTGGAAGGTGAAAGTGCATCTAAACCATGGACTCAACATTAGTCATGAAGAACTCATATACTTGTTGCAAAAAAATTATTAGTAATCGAAACAAAGCATTCAACACAGACTCCTAGGGGAAGGGTTGGTAGGTATAAACCATCGCGCGATCCCGACCGCCACGCAAAGGATGACAATCAATAGACTAATCATGCTCAGACTTCATCACATAGTGGTTCACCATACGTGCATGCTACGGGAATCACTAACTTCAACACAAGTATTTCTAGATCCACAACACCTTACTAGCATAAATTCAATATTACCACAACCACAACTCAAAACTAATTGAGATGAATCAAACTTCTCTAACTATTCAATGCACATGAAGGTGGAAGTTTTCATATCCCTTTGGATAACTACCCCTTTTGAGACTACTTTCATAGCATAGATCAACTACCAAGCCACGCACCGCTGTGCTGTAAAAGATATAAGTGAAAAACATAGAGCAAAATCAACTAGCTCAAAAGATATAAGTGAAGCACATGTGAGCTGAATTGTCTACCAAAGGATATAAGTGAAGCTCGACAAAATCACGGTGAGTGCATGTCTCTCTCTCTAGGTGTGCAGCAAGGATGATTGTTACACAACAAAAATAAAAGATTCCTACGATACAAGACGCTCCAAGCAGAACACATAACATGTGGTGAATAAAAATATAGCCCCAAGTAACGTTACCGATGGATTTGAAGACGAAAGAGGGGATGCCTTCCCGGGATATCCCCAAGCTTAGGCTTTTACGGCATCCTTGAATCTCTTGGGGTGCCTTGGGCATCCCCAAGCTTGAGCTATTTCCACTCTTTATCTTTTTGTCCATAAGAACTTCACCCAAAACTTGATAACTTCACAACACGAAACTTAAACAGAAACTCGTGATAACATTAGTATAAGAAAGCAAACCACCACTTCCTTAGGTACTGTAGAAAACTTAAATTCTACTTATGTTGATGTTGGGTTACTGTATTTTCAATCTTCCATGGCTAATACCACCCGATACTATCCATAGTTTCATCAAAATAAGCAACCAACTCAATAAAAACAGAATCTGTTAACAGCAGACCAGTCTGTAGCAATCTGTATACTTCATATATTTCTGGTACTTCAAAAATTCGGAAACATTACGTCAGTCTGAAGAATTTGCGTAGCAATCAGCAGCAAAAAGAATCAACTCAAAAGCTCTTACATAAAAAAAATGAAAATTATTTTCGTGAGCAGAAAGTTTTTGTCTTTTCCAGCATGACCAAACGATCATCCCCAAGACTAATCATAACGGTTTTGCTTGGCACAAACGCAAAAAGAAACACAAAAAACACAATCATAACAGAATTATGAAAGTGTGGAAAACACAAAACAGAAAGAAAAAGGATAGATTCGTTGGTTTGCCTCCCAACGAGCGTTATTGTTTAACGCCCTTAGCTAGGCAAAAGGTGATGAAATCATGTATTGTCATCTTTGGTGCTCAAACCATAAGTATCCCTCATCATAGATTCATAAGGAAATCCTATTTTCTTTCTAGGAAAGTGCTCCATGCCCTTCTTTAAAGGAAGTTGAAATCTAATATTCCCTTCCTTCATATCGATGATAGCACCAATAGTCCTTAGGAAAGGTCTACCAAGAATAATGGGACATGAAGGATTGCAATCTATGTCAAGTACAATGAAATCCACGGGTACACAGTTCTTATTTGCAACAATAAGAACATCATCGATCCTTCCCATGGGTTTCTTGACAGTAGAATCCGCAAGAAGCAAATTAAGAGAACACTCTTCAATCTCATGAAAACCAAGAATATCACATAAAGACTTTGAAATCGCGGAAACACTAGCACCCAAATCACACAAAGCATTGCACTCATAGTTTTTTATCTTGATTTTGATAGTAGGTTCCCAATCATCATGAAGTTTTCTAGGTATAGAGACTTCTAGTTTGAGCTTCTCTTCAAGAGATTTCATCATAGCATCTACGATATGCGCGGTAAAGGCTTTGCTTTGGCTATAAGAATGTGGAGAGTTTGCAATGGATTGCATCAAAGAAATGCATTCAAACAAGGAGCAATTATCATAATTGAATTCCTTGAAATCCAAAGTGGGAGTTTCATTACTACCCAAAATTTTGATTTCTTCTACTCCACTCTCCACACCTTTATCATCAAGATGGGTAGACTGCGAATCATTGGGGCGTTTTTCAACCAAAGTGGATTCATATCCAGCCCCTTCATCAATAGGTTTGACACGCGAAAACAAAGATTCAAGAGGAGTCACACCAAGCACTTTAAGATCTTCGTGATTTGCATCACTAGAACGCACCCTTTTAAACCATTCATGCCAAGCGCGAATTTGGGCGGTTCTTTCTTTGCTCTCATTCATGGAGACGCACATAGCTTTTAAAGTTTCATCCAAGTTGACCTTGGGAAGAGCACATCTAACCTTCAAAGCATCAATATCACAAGACATCCTATCAACGCTCTTAGCCAAATCATCAATTTTGAGTAGTTTTTCCTCTATGGACGCATTGAAAATCTTTTGAGAGTTGATGAACTCTTTGATATTACTCTAAATCAGAGGGTAATTTGTTGTGATTTCCATAAGTGTTGTTGTAGGAATTGCCATAATTGTTAGAGGAGTTACTAGGAAAAGGCCTAGGAACATTGTTTCCTCTAAAAGCATTGTTGTTGCCAAAATTGTTCCTACCAACAAAGTTAACGTCCAAACTAGCGTTGCTACTCTCAGTCAAGGAAGATAGTGGCATGCCATTAGGATCTAAAGGAGCATTTCTACTAGCAACCAAAGTCATCAACTCGTCCATCTTAGCACTAAGCGAGTTAATTTCTTCTACATCGTGTACCTTTTTGCTAGCAGGCGACCTTTCAGTGTGCCACTGAGAGTAGTTGGTCATGATATTGTCTAGGAGTTTTGTAGCGTCTCCTAACGTGATTTCCATGAACGTTCCACCTGAGGCGGAGTCCAAGATATTACGAGAAGCGAAATTCAAGCCAGTGTAAAAGATTTGTATAGTCATCCACAAACTCAAGCCATGAGCGGGACAATTTCTAATCATAAGCTTCATCCTCTCCCAAGATTGTGCAACGTGTTCATGATCAAGTTGCTTGAAATTCATGATATCGTTATGTAAGGAGATAATCTTAGCCGGCAGAAGACACTTGGATATGTAAGCATCTTTGCACTTATCCCAAGAATCGATACTATTTTTAGGCAAAGAAGAAAACCAAGTTTTTGCACGATCTCGCAACGAGAAAGGAAAAGGCTTCAACTCAATCACGTCATTATCCACATCTCTTTTCTTTTGCATATCGCAAATCTCAATGAAGGTATTGAGATAGGATGCGGCATCTTCACTAGGTAGGCTAGAGAATTGCTCTTTCATAACAAGATTCAGCAAAGCTGCGTTGATTTCATACGATTCAGCACTAGTGGCGGGAGCAATTGGAGTACTAATAAAATCATTATTATTGGTACTCGAGAAGTCGCAAAGTTTGGTGTTTTCAGCCATGATGACTTCAACAAACAAACAAGCACACAAGCAAGCAAGAAAACCGGCGAAGGAAAACGGCAAAAAGGCAAAAGGCAAAAGAAAACGGCCAAGGAGAAAGGCAAATGAAAACGGCAAATGTGAAGTGGGGAGAGGAAAATGAGAGGCAACTGGCAAAAAGGTAAATGCAAGAGATGAGTTTATGAGACCTACTTGGATAGATCTCTGCTTCCCCGGCAACGGCGCCAGAAATACTTCTTCTACTGCAACAAAATACCTTCCAACGGCGCAAGAAACACGTGATGATGGGAGACTATTCTTGTCTTGATACTCCTCAGTAATGGCACCATGAATCCTTCTGCTACGGCTACGCCTTTAGGGACTTCCTAGGCAAATATGCAAAGGATTCCCCCGTGGCCTTGGAGCCCTGCGTTGGTGTTCCCTCAAAGTGGAAAGGGTGATGTAGCACAGCGGTGGTAAGTATTTCCCTCGGTTTTGAGAACCAAGGTATCGATCCAGTGAAGGAGTATCACAAGTACTTGCACAAACACAAAAAGCTTGCTCCCAACGCTATGAAGGGGTTGTCAATCACTTATAGATTGTTTGCCAAGTGAGAACTGAAAGCAACAAAGTAACAAAGCAAAGTGAAAGCGAAAGTGGAAACGATAGGTGTGAATAGACCCGAGGGTCGTAGTGTTCACTAGTGGCTTCTCTCATGAAAGCAAGTAGACGGTGGGTGAACAAATTACTATCAAGCAATTGATAGAACCGCACAAAGTTGTGATGTCATCTATGGCAATGACTATATCTATAGGCATCACGTCCAAAACAAGTAGACCGATACTTTCTGCATCTACTACTATTACTCCACACGTTGACCGCTATCCAGCATGCATCTAGTGTATTAAGTCCAAAAGAACAGAGTAACGCCTTATGCAAGATGACATGATGTAGATGGACAATCTCATATCTACGACAAAGCCCATCTTGTTACCCTTGATGGCAACTACACGATGTGTGCCTTGCTGCCCCTACTGTCACTAGGAAAGGTCACCACACAGTATGAACCCAAAACCAAGCACTTCTCCCATTGCAAGAATCATAGATCTAATTGGCCAAACAAAACCCAAGACTCGGAGAGACTTACAAGGATATAAAATCATGCATATAAGAAATTAGCAAAGACTCAAATATATATCATAGATAATATGATCACAAATCCACAATTCATCGGATCTCGACAAACACACCGCCAAAGAGGATTACATCGGATAGATCTCCATGAAGATCATGGAGAACTTTGTATTGAAGATCCTAGAGAGAGAAGAATCCATCTAGCTACTAACTACGGACCCGTAGGTCTGAAGTGAACTACTCACGAGTCATTGGAGGGGCGATGATGTTGATGTAGAAGCCCTCCAACTCCAAAGTCCCCTCCGGCAGGGCACCGGGAAGTGTCTCCGGATGAGATCTTGCGGAAACGGAAGCTTGCGGCGGCGGAAAAGTGTTTTCGTGGATTCCCTGATTTTTTTCTGTATTTTAGGGAATATATAGGCGAAGAAGCTAGGTCAGGGGGCGCCAAGGAGGCCACAAGCCTGCTAGCCGCCGCCCCCTGGTGGCGGCTACAGGGCTTGTGGGCCCCCTGTAGCTCTCCTTCCTTGGCCCTCAAGCCCCGTGATATTCTTCCATTCGGGAAATAATTATTTTGGGGATTTTATTCCGTTTGGACTCCGTTCCAAAATCAGATCTGAAAAGGAGCAAAAAACACAGAAAAAACAGGAACTGGCACTTGGCACTGAATTAATAAGTTAGTCCCAAAAAAGATATAAAAGGTACATAAAACATCCAAAGATGACAAGATGACAACATGAAACCATAAAATTGTAGATACGTTTGAGACGTATCATAGTCCACCATCGGGGTTGAGGATTTGTACGAGTAGCTATGTGTTTAATATCTCTCACTCTCTTTTGTTCTTGAGATGGCACAATCGTGATGTATCGCGGGCCTTTATTAATATAGTTGGATCATATGGTGTTTCTCCCTCTCTATCTCGTTGTGATGAATTGAGTTTTACCTTTGAGATTTTGTTTTATCGGATTGAATACTTTCATGGATTTGAGAGCACTTGATTTATGTCTTGCTATGAATACCTGTGGTGACAATGGGGTATCATATTGATTCACTTGATATATGTTTTGGCACTCAACTCGCGGATTCCCGAGGTGACATTGGGGTAACCTATGCATATGGGTTGTTGCACGTTCTCGTCTTTGTTTCTCCGATAGAAATCTTGGGGCACTCTTGTGTTGGATTGAGTATTATGAATCTCAGTTTTTTTATGGTGTTATTTTAGTATGAATTCTTGGATAGATAGATCGGAAAGGATAACTTGTTATTTTAGAACGAACTCTTGGAAAGATTGATCACAAATAGTAACTTTGAGGTGGTTCCTTACCCTACAAAAAAATTCTTCTTATGTTCTCTGCTAGATAGGAACTTTGGAGTGATTCTTCATCGCACATTGAGGGATTGCTATGTGATCCAATTATATTAGCATTGTTGAGAGATTGCACTAGCAAAAGTACGGACCCTAGGCCTCATTTTCAAGCATTGCAATACCGTTTGTGCTCACTTTTGTTACTTGCTACCTTGCTGTTCTTTATTGTTCCTATTACAAAAATAAATATCTACTATCATTACTACACTTGTATCACCATCTCTTCGCCAAACTAGTGCACCTATACAAATTACCATTGTATTTGGTGTGTTGGGGACACAAAAGACTTTTTATTATTTGGTTGTAGGGTTGTTTGAGAGAGACCATCTTCAGCCCACTCCTCCCACGGATTGATAAACCTTAGGTCATCCACTTGAGGGAAAATTTGCTACTTTCCTACAAAACTCCGCACTTGGAGGCCCAACAAGATTTTACAAGAACAAGTTGTGTAGTAGACATCTAGCTCTTTTCTGGTGTTGTTGCCACGGAGGTGAGTGCTTGAAGGTATATCTTTAGATCTTTCAATTGAATCTTTTAGTTTCTTGTTTTATCACTAGTTTGGTTTATAAAAATAAAATTACAAAAAAGGAATTGAGGTGGTCTCATATTGTTCATCTTTATAATGTCTTTCGTGAAAATTATGGTTTGGAAAATTGTGCTCAATTGCTAGGGAAATAATTTATGAAAATGCTTAATGTGAAATCCTTGAATGATGAGCATGATATCAATATTGTTGGTATGAATTCTATGAATATCCATGATGCTAATGATATGCAAAGCCACAAGCTTGGGGATGCTATGTTTGATGAAGATGCTATTTTTTGCCCCCCCAAGTTTTGATAAGCAAATTTATTATGATGAAACCATGCCTCCTATCTATGATGATTATTGTGATGACATTTATGCTATAAATAATAAGGATAACCATGAAAATTGTCATCATGATTTTAATTTTCACATGGATTATATCAATCAAGTAACTCATGATAGTTATTTTGTTGAGTTTGCTCCCACTACTATGAACGATAAGAATTTTGCTTGTGTGGGTAGTAATAAAAATTCTATGCTTGTGCATCATGAAAATAATGTTGTATGTAATAGTTATATTTTTTAGTTCCTTCATGATGCTACTAAAATTATTATGAGGGGGGAACATATGCTTGTAGGAATTGCAATAGTATAAAGTTTCATCCCTATGCGTTCAAAGTTTCGAAGTCCTGCTTGTTTTGCCTTATTATGCAAGTTGATTATTTATCCCATACATTTGTTGCTCACAAAATCCCTATGCATAGGAAGTGGGTTAGACATAAATTTGCTTGCCATGTGATTCATGATGCTCTCTTGCATGTTTCAACTATTATTCCTATGCAAGCATCATTGAAATCATCATGCCTAGCTAAAAGGCATTGAAGAAAAGCGCTTGTTGAGAGACAACCCGATAATTATATTTACTATTTTTGAGTGTTCACATGATTAATTTACTGTATTAATCATGTATATTTCAATAAAGTGCCAAGTAAAGCCTTTGTGATAGTGTGGATACTTGCTTGTTTGTTTTTGTGCAAAAACAGAAATTTTACGTCCAGTGCAGAACTTCTCTGATTTTACTGGAGCATGGAAAACTTCTGAACTTTTTACACAGGTTTGGTATGCAGACTTTCTGCGCTTTCCTAATTTTTCAGGATTTTAAGAGCTGCAGAACTATGAGAACAGTTCAGATCTTTACAGACTGTTCTGTTTTTGACACATTCTGTTTGCAATGCATAGTTTGCTTGTTTTCTTGTTTCTATGGCTTATATTGGTCAATATAAATTGTAATGATATGGTATAGTAGTAATTGTGTGAGAACAATTATGAATCTTGTCTTTGACAGTACCCAAGTGAATGATCTATATTTATCATACTAACCCATCTCACGAAGTTCCGTAAAGTTTTGTGTGATTGAAGTTTTCAAGTTATGGGTGAGATACCAACATGAGGATAATAAGGATAAGCAAGAACCTAAGCTTCAGGATGCCCAAGGCACCACCAAGGTAATATCCAAGGAAGACTCAAGCGTCTAAGATTGGGAATGCCCCGGAAGGCATCCCCTCTTTCTTCTCCAACATTATCGGTATATCTTACTTGGAGCTATATTTTTATTTGTTCACATGATATGTATTTTGATTGGAGCATCATTTTATTTTGTTTTCCTCTATTATATGTTATTTATTATATTTTTTTTCAATAAAAAGTTCCAAGACTGGCCTTTAGAATGTTTGAATTACATATGTGATGTGTGCTGCGCAAAAACAGAAATTTTGGATGTAGTATTTGAATTATAATATTTTACTGGAACATGAAAAGTTTCTAAAAAATTTACACAGTGTTTTCATACAAATTATTTATTATGTCCAAAATTTTCAGAATTTGTTCAGATACATAAGTACAATTTTTAAGTAGATTGCTACAGACTGTCCTGTTTAGACAAATCGTTGTCATAGTTTTGTTATCTACTTATCCTATAGATTACATAGCTTATATTGGTAGATATAAATTGTGGAAATGATATTATACAATACCTAATGTTTGAAAATTATTATGCAACTTGTCTTGGAAGTACATAAATAGTTGATATGTGCTTATGTGCACTAACCTATCTCACGAGTTCTTTTCAAGTATTGTGTGGATAAAGGTTTTGACACTTAGGTGAAATTGAACGAGATACAAAAGCTCAAGATTGGGGATGCCAAAGGCACCCAAGTAAATATTTTAAGAAGTCACAAGCATCTAAGCTTGGGGATGCTACACATCTCACCTTTCTTCATCAACAACTATCGATTCGCCTATGTTGAGCGTAAATTTGTATTTGTCCACATGATATGTGCTATTCTTGGAGTGTATTTTGTTTTGTTTGTTGTTTGAAATAAAATATCAGATCTGGAAATCTTTATTGAGAGATAGTTCTCACATATCTACTTAATTCTTTGACTACTCATTGATCTTCACTTATATCTTTTGAGAGTAGTTTGATTGAAGTGCTCTAATACTTCACTTATATCTTTTTGAGCATGATGGTGTTGTTATTTTGAAAAAAATATGCTCTCATGATTCACTTAGATTATTTTGAGAGTCGGTAGAAACTTTGAAGAAATCCTCTCTTGCTTCACTTATATTATTTTAAGAGTTGAAAATTTTAAAGAAACTTGTGCTCTCATTCTTCACTTATATTTGTTTGAGAGCTTGTTATTAGCAATGGCAATTTGCTTTAAATGAAATTGGTCCCAGAGTGATAGATATCCAGGGCAGATATAATAAAAACTTTCATGAAGATCATTGGATTTTAAACTTGATTCTTTGCAATAGTTTTGTGATATGAAGATAGTGATATGTGAGTTGTGTTGATGAGTAATTAGGTTATAGTAAGAATATTGGTGTTAAGGTTTGTGATTCCCTATGCAAGCACATTAAGTCAATAATTATGCTATGAAATTACACTACTTGTGTTGCATTATTCGGTGTTACTTATGTTTAATGTTCACTTATGATGGTTTTCGTTCCTTGTTTGGACGCTTCTAAATCTGTTTGCTAGCCTTCACTTGTACTAAGCAGGAATGCTGCTTGTGCGTCCAAACCCTAAACCCAAAGTTGTGCCAAATGACTCCACCATACCTACCTATATGCGGTATTTTAGTGTCGTTCTAAGTAAATTTGTATGTGCTAACTCTAATGTTCAAAATGAACTTCTGTTCTTTGTGCCCGTACCGCTCATGAAGCGGCGAGGGGTGGCCGATATCTTCTCTTATGAAGCACCATCTTCAGAACACTGTATCATACTTGAGCATTGGATGCAGCTAATATTTGGGTGTGTTGCATGAATGGATCAATGATTGGGCATGATGGGCTAGGGACAGTGTTCTTTAACGTTGATATTTTGAAATACTTGGTTGCTTGTTGATTTGCTTGAGTATGAAAGTTTTCATGTCAAATTATAGACTATTGCTTTGAATCATCTACAAGTCCAAATGTCCATACTACAAAATAAAAGAGTATATAATGAATATGATAGGTAGCAATCCACATAAAAAATTCTGTTTTCTATTGCTACTTTATCATGATGAGTTTTATAAGAAAGAGTTGTTGTTATGATGCTAGGAAAAGTGATTGAAATTATCATTGATCAAACTTATGCACTATGCTAGCATTCACACTTCATACACTATTTGTTTTATCATTTACCAACTCAAGGATGAGTAGGAATTAAGCTTGGGGATGATGATACGTATCCAAGGTATCTATAATTTATGAAGTATTCATGCCATTTTACAAAAAAAAATATGTTTTTGGTATGATTTCAATGGAACTAATCCGACTGACGCTATTTTCAGCAGAACTACCGTGGTGAAGTTTTTTGTGAAGAAAAAAAAGTTCACCAAATGCAACAAAACTTTTTGATGAATTTTTTGGGAACAAAAGAGGCACTAGAAGCTCCGCAGGAGGACAAGAAGGTGAATGAGGTGGCCACTACCCACCAGGGCGCGCTGGATGCCTTGCCCGTGGGCTGGTGGGTAGTGGGCACCTCGTGGCCCATCTTGGCGTGATTCCAACGCCCAAAACTCCTATAAATAAAGAAACCCCCAGAAGTAACCCTAGATGAAAAGTTCCTCCGATGCAAGTCTGTGTAGCCATGAAAAACTAATCAGTAGCCTGTTCCGGCACCCTGCAGGAGGGGGAGATCATCACGGGGTGCCATGTTTATCATCCATATGGCCACCATAACAAGGAGGGAATAGTCCACCCTCGGGGCTGAGGGTTTGTACCGGTAGCTATGTGTTTAATCTCTCTCTCTCGTGTTCTTGAGATGGCACGACCTTGATGTATCACGGTCTTTGTTAATATAGTTGGTACGTATGGTGTTTCTCCCTCTCTATCTTGTTGTGATGAATTGAGTTTTCCCTTTGAGATTTCGTTTTGTCGGATTGAATACTTTTATGGATTTGAGAGCGCTTGATTTATGTCTTTCTATGAATACCCGTTGTGACAATGGGGTATCATATTGATTCACTTAATGTATGTTTTGGCACTCAACTCGCGGATTCCCAAGGTGACATTGGGGTAATCTATGCATAGGGTTGATGCACGTTCTCGTCTTTGTTTCTCTGGTAGAAATCTTGGGGCACTATTTGAGGTTCTTTGTGTTGGATTGAGTATTATGAATATGAATTTGTTATGTTGTTATTTTAGTATGAACTCTCGGATAGATCGATCGTAAAGGATAACTTGTTATTTTAGTACGAACTGTTGGAAAGATTGATTGGAAATAATATCTTTGAGGTAGTTTCGTACCCTACAAACAATTTCTTCTTATGTTGGACGCTAGATAGGAACTTTGGAGAGATTGTTCATCACATGTTGAGGGATTGTTATGTGATCCAATTATGTTAACATTGTTGTGATATTGCACTGGCGAAAGTACGAACCCTAGGCCTCATTTTCAAGCATTGCAATACCATTTGCGCTCACTTTTGTTACTTGCTACCTTGCTGTTTTTATTGTTCCTATTACAAAAATCAATATCTACTATCATTACTACACTTGTATCATCATTTCTTTGCCGAACTAGTGCACATATACAAATTACCATTGTATTTGGTGTGTTGGGGACACAAGAGACTTTTTATTATTTGGTTGCAGGGTTATTTGAGAGGGACCATCTTCATCCTACGCCTCCCACAGATTGGTAAACATTAGGTCATCCACATGAGGGAAAATTTTCTAATGTCCTACAAAACTCTGCGCTTGGAGGCCCAACACGAGTCTACAAGAACAAGTTGTGTAGTAGACATAACGGTGCTATCGTACGTTCTTGATAACCCACAAGTATAGGGGATCGCAACAGTTTTCGAGGGTAGAGTATTCAACCCAAATTTATTGATTCGACACAAGGGGGGCCAAAGAATACTCTCGAGTATTAGCAGTTGAGTTGTCAATTCAACCACACCTGAAAGACTTAGTATCTGCAGCAAAATTTTAGTAGCAAAGTAGTATGATAGTAATGGTAGCGGCGGTAACAGTAGCAGTAGTAATTTGTATAGCAAGTGTGACAGCAGTAGCGGTAAAGTAACTTAGCAAGGACCGGTATAGGAAAAGCTTGTAGGCATTGGATCGGTGACGGATAATTATGTCGGATGACATTCATCATGTAACAGTTATAACATAGGGTGATATGTAACTAGCTCCAGTTCGTCAATGTAATGTAGGCATGTATTCCGTATTTAGTCATACGTGCTTATGGAAAAGAACTTGCATAACACCTTTTGTCCTACCCTCCCGTGGCAGCGGGGTCCTAATGGAAACTAAGGGATATTAAGGTCTCCTTTTAATAGAAAACTAGAACAAAGCATTAGCACATGGTGAATACATGGGATACTCATACTATGGTCATCTCCAGGAGTGGTTCCGGCTATTGTCACTCCGGGGTTGCCGGGTCATAACACATAGTAGGTGACTACAACTTGCAAGATAGGATCAAGAACACACATATATTGATGAAAACATAATAGGTTTAGATCTGAAATCATGGCACTCGGGCCCTAGTGACAAGCATTAAGCATAGCAAAGTAGTAGCAACATCAATCTTAGAACATAGTGGATACTAGGGATAAAACCCCATCAAAACTAACTTGATTACATGATAGATCTCATCCAACCCATCACCGTCCAGCAAGCCTATGATAAGATTACTCACGAACGATGGAGAGCATCATGGAATTGGCGATGGAGGATGGTTGATGATGACGACGGCGTCGATTTCCCCTCTCCAGAGCCCATAATGGACTCCAAATCTGCCCTCTCGAGGAAGAACACGCGGTGGCGGCGGCTCCGTATCGTGAAACGCGATGAACTCTTCTCTCCCCTTTTTTCTGGGCGAGAGAGGTTATATAGAGTTGGAGATGAAGTCGATGGAGCCACGTGGGCCCCATGAGACTGCTAGGCGCGCCCTAGGGGGCGCCTGCAGGGCTCGTGGCCCACTAGTAGTGTATCTTCAGTTGATTCTTTCTCTGATATTTTTTATATATTCCATAAAAAATCCTCGTAAGTTTCCAGGTCATTCCGAGAAATTTTATTTCTGCACAAAAACAACACCATGGCAGTTCTGCTGAAAACAGCGTCAGTCCGGGTTAGTTTCATTCAAATAATGCAAATTAGAGTCCAAAACAAGGGCAAATGAGTTTGGAAAAGTAGATACGTTGGAGACGTATCATACATCCATGTTGATGGAGACTTCAACTCATGGAGGTTAACGGCTGCGAGAGTCCACGGAGGGCTCCACCCACGAAGGGTCCACGGAGAAGCAACCTTGTCTATTCCACGATGGCTTACGTCCACGAAGAACTAGCCTCACTCGGGGTAGGTCTTCACGAAGTAAGCGATGTTCTTGCCCTTACAAACTTCTTAGTTCATCTCCACGCGAAATCGGAGGCTCCCAAGAGACACCAAACCAATCTAGGAGACACCACTTCCCAAAAGGTAATAGATATGATAGTATGGTGAACTCCTTGCTCTTGTGCTTCGAAAGATAGTTTCGTCAACACTCAATCACTCTCTCATAGATTTGTCTTGGGTAGAAGAGATTGATTGGGTGGAAATAAACTTGGGGAGGCTACAAATCAAGATTCTATGGTAGGAATGGAATATCTTGATCTCAACACATGAGTAGGTGGCTCTCTCTCAAAAAATGAATGGGGCAAGTGTTGGTTCATTCTAGGTGCTTCCTCTACAAATGAGAGGTAAGTGGAGCGGTCTATATAGGCACCTCCCAAAATATAACCGTTACAACATTATTTCCCAACTCGGTGAAACCGAAGTAAAAACTCGGTTGCACAGACTAGTGCAAAATGTGGCAAACTTTTGCGTTTCGGTGAGGCTAATATATAGATATCGGAGGGTTTGATTTTCGTTGGCCTAGGTAGTTACCAGACTCGGCGTCATCGATTCCTAAAGATCAGAAATTCCAATTCTTAGAAATAGGTAGACACAGAGTTGGTCACTGAGAGTGAAATTGAACTTGATGGTACCGAGACCTTAGGGTTTGGTATAGGATATGTCTAGGGTCAAACTCGGCATGGACGCTTTGGAAATATTGGTGGCACCAAATTTGGTCTTTGGGCTTTGGATAGAATATTTGTGGGAGAATTTCATGAGTAATTTTCGTGACTAATCTCTAAGCACTTGAGCAACTAGATCATCATAGACACCTCATCCCTTTTAATAGTATTGGCTTTCCTATCGAATCAAGTGTGATTTCTCAGAAAATGGAAAATATTGAGTCTTGAAGCTTGTTGCCAATAGATGTTCCTTGCATCTAGGGGATCTCCTTACAATCCTTAGCCAACCTATCATTAAACTTTTCCTGAAATATACTTTGTAGAATCATTAGTCCAATGACATATATGTTGTTATTAATTACACCACCTATGGAGAAGTTGTGCTTTCAGAGGGGGTAAGAGAGACCATGTTAAAACTGCTCTTAAGAAATGGTCATGTTTGATTTACAAAAACGTATTATGCAATGAAAACAAGGATGTAATGCATCTAAATTTACATCCTAAAATTAGGAGCAATTTGGGATGTGATAGTCACAACCGGTACCAGGGTGCTCTGCCTCATCACGTTATTTGCCCTCGGGGCTCTACCTCACCATGATGGCCTCGTGGGATTCACTTTGATGTGTCTAGCTCGATTTCTTGGCCTCGCCGCGATCGACGCCGGTGGCTGGCATCATCGAATAAAGAAGACCCTCCACCCACTCTAAGGTTCGGACGGAGTCTCATGGATACATAAATTGAGTACACTATCATGCCCCTATTGTCTATGTTGGATGAAGAAATCATGGTGCTTCACAGACGCCGCTAGAGTAGGCTCTCTAGAAGATGGTCATCTCTGATAGTAATACAAGATCAGAGGTCAGATGCCACACACACCTCGCATGACTCTGACTTCCCTTTCGAGCATTCAAGCATGACAAATCATGCCAATTCCTGCCCCGTAGTCGAGTTGGCGGTGTTTTGCTAGGCCTTTATAATATTGGTAAAGACCATCTGTCCGACTCCGCAAGTCGACTAGAAGCTGGTCAGGGGCTATAGTCACCAGGTGCACTATCGTGCCTTAGTTACTACAAGAAGAGAATTTTTTGTAACGCTTCGGGCTCCGCTCAAATTGCCATTTCCAAAGTGTTTTTTTACGAAACTAGATGTCTCCAACAACAAAGAAGGAATGGAGGTCAGACAACTTGCTCTCCATGCACATGTGTCTTCGTCTTCCTCCTAGGGTCGATGAACCCAACACATCGTGTCATGTTCGACCTCTTCAGGGCGAGCCGATACAAGATCAATTCTCCTTTTGAGGATATTTGAGTCCCTCAAGACCTCGCCACAAATTCAAGATAGCAGGGTCGGGTCCATATCATCCATAATGCAATTCAACTCATGATGGACTCGGTGGGCTATTGGAAGTACAATATACCGGGGTTATCCAACCTCCGGTGTAGTCGATCGTGAGGCTGGCCTTAGGGACCAACTATGGCCCGCCCCCTCACCCTGCCAGTGGGCCTGCTCTAGAAGGACACTTTTGTATTTGTACTCCAAGACAAGTCTTAGTAAATCTAATACGACTCTACAATGTAAACTGACTTGGGCCCATGTAGTCGTACCACTCGTCCATCTATATAAGGGGGGAGATAGGGGCCTCCCAAGTCAACATCCAATACCGCTCATACAAGACATCAATCCTTTACAAATCAAACATGCAGGATGTAAGGTATTACCTTCACCGCAAGGCCCTGAATATGGGAAAAATAGTTCATCTTGTGTGCACCTTATTATGATCCTCCATGCGTACTCCGCCCATAAGTAGCCCTATCGAGGGATCTACCGACATTTACACCAACATTTCTACTATATCTAAATAGGAGACCCCCACTAGCTGATTTCTCTTGACATGCAAGGTACCCACATCAGCAATCAACATGCAACCAATCCATTCAATAAATCTTCCACCTCAATGATACATCCATTTTGCATCATGCTTTTATATTGATATTTATCGCATTATGGGCTGTTATTACACATTATGGTACAATACTTATGCCTTTTCTCTCTTATTTTATAAGGTTTACATGAAGAGGGAGAATGCCGGTAGTTGGAATCCTGGGCTGGAAAAAGGAGCAAGTTTGAAATACCTATTCTACACAACTCCAAAAGCCGTGAAAATCAATAAGGAATTATTTTGGAATATATAAAAAATACTGGGCAGAAGAAATACTGGAGGGGAGCCACCAGGAGGTCACGAGCCTGCCACGCGCGCCCCACCCACCTAGGCGCGCCTGGGGGGCTCGTGGGCCCCCTGTTACCCCTCGGGCTCCCATCTTCTGCTATAAGGAGGGTTTCGTCCCAGAAAAAATAAAGAGAGAGCTTTCGGGAAGAAACGCTGCCGCCACGAGGCGGAACTTGAGTAGAACCAATCTAGAGCTCCGGCAGGGCCGTCCTGCCGGGGAAACTTCCCTCCCGGAGGGGGAAATCGTCGCCATCGTCATCACCAACACTCCTCTCATCGGAGGGGACTCATCTCCATCAATATCTTCATCAGCACCATATCATCTCCAAACCCTAGTTCATCTCTTGTACCCAATCTCCGTCTCGCGACTCCGATTGGTACTTGTAAGGTTGCCAGTAGTGTTAATTACTCCTTGTAGTTGATGCTAGTTGGATTACTTGGTGGAAGATCATATGTTCAGATCCTTAATGCTATTCAATACCTCTCTGATCATGAACATAATTATGCTTTGTGAGTAGTTACATTTGTTCCTGGGGACATGGGATAAGTCTTGCTATAAGTAGTCATGTAAATTTGGTATTCATTCGATATTTTGATGCGTTGTATGTTGTCTTTCCTCTAGTGGTGTTATGTGAACGTCGACTACATGACACTTCACCATTATTTGGGCCTAGAGGAAGGCATTGGGAAGTAATAAGTAGATGATGGGTTGCTAGAGTGACAGAATCTTAAACCCTAGTTTATGCGTTGCTTCGCAAGGGGCTGATTTGGATCCACCAGTTTAATGATATGGTTAGACTTTGTCTTAATTCTTCTTTCATAGTTGCGGATGCTTGCGAGAGGGGTTAATAATAAGTGGGATGTTTGTCCAAGTAAGGACAGCACCCAAGCACCGGTCCACCCACATATCAAACTATCAAAGTAGCGAACGTGAATCATATGAACATGATGAAAACTAGCTTGACAGAAATTCCCATGTGTCCTCGGGAGCGCTTTACCTTATATAAGAGTTCGTCCAGGCTTGTCCCTTGCTACAAAAGGGATTGGGCCATCTTGCTGCACCTTTGTTACTATTGTTACTTGTTACCCGTTATGAATTATCTTATCCCGCAACTATCTGTTACCGATAATTTCAGTGCTTGCACAAAATACCTTGCTGAAAACCACTTGTCATTTCCTTCTGCTCCTCATTGGGTTTGACACTCTTACTTATCAAAAGGACTACGATAGATCCTCTATACTTGTGGGTCATCAAGACTCTTTTCTAGTGCAATTAACAGGGAGTGAAGCGCCTTTGGTGAGTGGAATTTGGTAAGGAAACATTTATATAGTGTGCTGAAATTTATTGTCACTTGTCACTGAAAGTGCATGCTATGCCCTAATCGACTTTTGGTGTTAATGACAACACATACATAGGAAACTAATCCTATTTGTTGAGTGTATCTCAGGATGGCAAGTACTATAGTAGATTGAGAATTATGTGCCAAAGGTGGTCTAAGAAGATCGGGATTTATATGTCAAGAAGGCTCGGGATTGATAAAAGATGATGTAGACTATCCTTTTGAGTTTACCATTCTTGAGTATAGGGATCCCGCACTATTAAGAGGGGATCACAGGTTTTGCGATGAACTTGCTCATACCACATCTTCACTATTCTGCTCAATACCACATATTCTCTACTCAGCTCCTATCTCAAAACAGGTCCATTGCCTCGGACTTCCGGCTCCCTCCGGATGTCCGAGGGTCGGTCAAGGGTCGGACGACCGACAGGCTCCGGAAATCTGGAGCTCTGCACCAGAAGAAATTGAGCTCTATAACTCGGATTTCCGGCTCCCTCCAGACATCCGAGGGCCAGACGACCGACCAGCTTCGGAAATCCGGAGCCCTGCACCAAAAGAACGTGAGCTCTATAACTCGGATTTCCGACTCCCTCTGGACGTCCAAGGGCCGGACGTCCGTCCCCTTTCGGAAATCCGGAACCTCCCACCAGAAGAAGTTGAGTCGAATAACTCGGATTTCCGGCCTTCTCCGGACGTCCGGTCGCTGTTCAATTCACGGTGTTTCCAGTCATATCTACAGCCCTCGGACGTCCGACCCCTTGCGGATGATCGGACGTCCGGACCGTGCGTGACTTAAAGTGTCCCCAATGGCTGTTTTACACTCCCCACTATATATACCCCTCTCCCACTTCGTGAGAGGGTGTCCAACACAGCTAGAACACATCCAAGAACACCTTTCTTCTCACTCACTCTTGTCTACACCAAATCTTAGATCCCAAGAGCATTTGTGAGTCCCTTTGAGTGTTGTTCCAATCAAAAGATAGATCGTCTCCCTCTCCTCCTTCCCACCAAAGCGTTTTGTGATTTGAGCAAGTTTTGAGCAATCCCCATGATCTTGTTCCTCTTGGAGGTTGGAGACTCCTAGGCGGTAGGAGTCTTCGGAGAGGAATCAAACCATTGCGGTTTCCCCCGGAAAGTTTGTGAAGGTTTGGAAGCCACCTCAAGGCTTACCACTAGTGGTTGAGAAACGCCTTCGTGGAGTTATCTCAAAGGGAGAATAGGGTGAGCCTTCATGGCGTTGGTGTGCCTTCGTGGTAACATCCGCCCCTCTAACGGTGACGTAGCTTCCCTCCAAGGAAGTGAACATCGGGATACATCCTTGTCTCTCTTGGAGTTTCGGTTATTCCTAACCCTAACTCTCTACTTGTGTTAATCCTTATTACGTACTTGTATTTGATTATTGTTTACCGCTTGCCTTACTTCACTCTAAATAGCTTACTCCTTGTCGTAGCAATTATTAGGCCTACACTCATATTCCGCACTTTTGCATAAAATTGCTAAGTAATTATTAAAATTTGGAACTGTACCTATTCACCCCCCCCCCTCTATGTCCATCTCGATCCTTTTCAGTCACTATGGAAACTAATCCTTTGAGGGGCTTGTTCGGGGTATGTTCACCTCGAACGGAAGCACAAAGAGTCGCTCCTCAACCTACTGCACCTACTGAAAATATTTATTATGAAATTCCTTCGGGTATGCTAGAGAACTGTTGGCTAATCCTTTTACAGGAGATGGAACATCACATCCCGACTTGCATCTAATCTATGTAGATGAAGTTTGTGGTTTATTTAAGCTTGCAGGTTTGCCCGAGGATGAGGTCAAGAAGAAGGTATTTCCCTTATCTTTGAGGGATAAAGCATTGACATGGTATAGGCTATGTGATGATACTAGATCATGGAACTACAACCGATTGAAATTGGAATTTCATCAAAAGTTTTATCCTATGCATTTGGTACATCGTGATCGGAATTATATCTATAATTTTTGGCCTCGTGATAGAGAAAGTATCGCTCAAGCTTGGAGGAGGCTTAAGTCAATGTTATATTCATGCCCCAACCATGAGCTCCCTAGAGAAATTATTATTATGAACTTTTATGCTCGGATTTCTCATGACAATCGCACCATGCTTAACACTTCTTGTATCGATTATTTTATGAAGAGAGATATTGATTTCAAATGGGATTTATTGGAAAGAATTAAACGTAACTCTGAAGATTGGGAGTTTGATGAAGATAAGGAGTCAGGTATGAATCTTAAGTTCGATTGCATTAAATCCTTCGTTGAAACAAATACTTTTCGTGATTTTAGCGCTAAACATGGACTTGACTCTGAGATAGTAGCTTCTTTATGTGAATCATTTGCTGCTCATACTAATCTCCCTAAGGAGAAGTGGTTTAAATATCATCCTCCCATAGAAGTTAATGTAGTAAAACCCAATCCAGTTGAAGAGAAAGTTATTGCTTATAATGATTCTATTGTTCCTAGTGCTTACATTGAGAAACCACCTTTCCCTGTTAGAATAAAGGATCATGCTAAAGCTTCAACTGTGATACGTAAGGGCTACATTAGAACACCTACACCCCCTAAGCAAATTAAAGTTGAACCTAGTATTGCTATTATTAAAGATATCTTGGCCGATAATGTTGATGAGCATGTTATTTGCTACTGCGACAACAGACCTTCCCTGCTACGGCGCCAGGAATCCTGCTGCGACGGCTACTTCCTTGGCAAATATGCAAAGGATCTCCCCGCGGCCTTGGAGCCTTGCGTTGGTGTTCCCTTGAAGAGGAAAGGGTGATGTAGCACAGCGGCCGTAAGTATTTCCCTCAGTTTTGAGAACCAAGGTATCGAACCAATGGAAGATAGCGTCAAGTCACAAGTACCTGCACAAACACAAAGAGCTTGCACCCAACGCTATGAAGGGGTTGTCAATCCCTTATAGATTGTTTGCAAAGTGAGAACTGAAAGCAACAAAGTAAACAAGCAAAGTAAAAGTGAAAGTGGAAACGATAGGTGTGAATAGACCCGGGGGCCATAGTGTTCACTGGTGGCTTCTCTCAAGCAAGTAGATGGTGGGTGAACGAATTACTGTCGAGCAATTGATAGAACTGCGCAAAGTCGTGACGTTATATAAGGAAATGATTATATCTATAGGCATCACGTCCAAAACAAGTAGACCGATACTTTGTGCATCTACTACTATTACTCCACACGTCGACCGCTATCCAGCATGCATCTAGTGTATTAAGTCCAAAAGAACAGAGTAACGCCTTAAGCAAGATGACATGATGTAGATGGACAATCTCATATCTACGATAAAAGCCAATCTTGTTACCCTTGATGGAAACAACATGATGTGTGCCTTGCTGCCCCTTCTGTCACTCAAAAAGGTCACCACACGGTATGAACCCAAAACCAAGCACTTCTCCCATTGCAAGAATCATAGATCTAGTTGGCCAAACAAAAGCCAAGACTCGGAGAGACTTACAAGGATATCAAATCATGCATATAAGAAATCAGCAAAGACTCAAATATAATGCATAGATAATCTGATCACAAATCCACAATTCATCGAATCTTGACAAACACACCGCCAAAGAGGATTACATCAGATAGATCTCCATGAAGATCATGGAGAACTTTGTATTGAAGATCCAAGAGAGAGAAGAAGCCTTCTAGCTACTAACTACGGACCCGTAGGTCTGAACTGGACTACTCACGAGTCATTGGAGAGGCGATGATGTTGATGTAGAAGCCCTCCAACTCCAAAGCCCCCTCCGGCAGGGCACCGGGAAGGGTCTCCAGATGAGATGTCACGAAAACGGAAGCTTGCGGCGGCGGAAAAGTGTTTTCGTGGATGCCCTGATTTTTTCTAGATTTTTAGGGAATTTATAGGCCAAAGACCTAGGGTAGGGGAGTGCCAGGGGGGCACAAGCTTGGTTGCCGCGGCCTCCCCCCTAGCCGCGGCAACAGGGCTTGTGGACCCCCTGTGGGCCCACTGCCTTGGCCCTCAAGCCTCCCGATCTTCTTCCGTTCTCGAAAAATTTATTTCGGGGATTTTATTCCGTTTGGACTCCGTTCCAAATCAGATCTGAAAAGAGTCAAAAACACAGAAAAAACAGGAACTGGCACTTGGCACTGAATTAATAAGTTAGTCCCAAAAAAGATATAAAAGGTAAACAAAACATCCAAAGTTGACAAGATAACAACGTGAAACCATCAAAAATTATAGATACGTTTGAGACGTATCATTATTCAATTTTGTGAAGCTGCTGCTGGATTTGCTAAACCTCATGCTAGAGACAAACATAACCCTATTGTTGGCATGCCTGTTGTTTCTGTTAAGATAGGAGATCATTGTTATCATGGTTTATCTGACATGGGTGCTAGTGTTAGTGCAATACCTCAATCTTTATATAATGAAATTAAAGATGAGATTGCACCCTTCGAGATGGAATTTATTGATGTTACTATTAAACTTGCTAATAGAGATACTATCTTCCTTGTGGGAATTGTTAGAGATGTTGAAGTCTTGTATGGTAAAACTAAGTATCATACTGATTTTCTCGTTCTTGCTACCACACAAGATAGCTTTTTTCCCATCATATTTGGCAGACCTTTCCTCAGTACTGTTAATGCTCAAATTGATTGTGAGAAACAAACTGTTACTATTGGCTTTGAAGGTGTGTCACATGAATTTAATTTTTCTAAGTTTGGTAGACAACCTCATGAAAAGAATTGTCTAGTAAGGATGAAATTATTGCTCTTTCTTCTATTGTTGTGCCTCCTACTGATCCTTTAGAGCAATACTTTCTTTAACATGAAAATGATATGCATATGGATGAAAGGAATGAGATAGATAGAGTTATCTTTGAACAACGTCCTATCCTTAAGAATAATTTGCCTGTTGAATTACTTGGAGATCCACCTCCACAAAGGGTGATCCTGTGTTTGAGCTTAAACAATTACCTCATACTCTTAAGTATGCTTATCTTGATGAAAAAGAGATATATCATGTTATTATTAGTGCTAACCTTTCAGAGCATGAAGAAAATAAATTATTGAAAACTCTGAGGAAGCACCGTGCTGCTATTGGATATACTCTTGATGATCTTAAGGGCATTAGTCCCACTCTATGCCAGCATAAAATTAAAACTGATCCTGATTCCAAACCAGTTGTCGATCACCAACCAAGATTAAATCCTAAGATGAAAGAGCTGGTAAGAAAAGAAATACTAAAGCTCCTGGAAGCACGTATTATTTATCCTGTTGCTCATAGTGATTTGGTAAGTCCGGTGCATTCTGTCCCTAAGAAGGGAGGTATTACCGTTGTCCCTAATGATAAAGATGAATTGATCCCACAAAGAATTGTTACTGGCTATAGGATGGTAATTAATTTTAGGAAATTAAATAAAGCTACTAAGAAAGATCATTACCCTTTACCTTTTATTGATCAAATGCTAGAAAGATTGTCTAAACATACACACTTTTGCTTTCTAGATGGTTATTCTGGTTTCTCCCAAATACCTGTTGCACAATCTCATCAGGAGAAAACCACTTTTACTTGCCCTTTTGGTACCTTTTCTTATAGACGTATGCCTTTTGGTTTATGTAATGCACCTGCTACCTTTTAAAGATATATGATGGCTATATTCTCTGACTTTTGTGAAAAGATTGTTGAGGTTTTCATGGATGATTTCTCTGTTTACGTATCTTCTTTTGATGATTGCTTGAGCAACCTTGATCGAGTTTTCCAAATATGTAAAGATACTAACCTTGTCTTGAATTGGGAGAAGTGCCACTTTATGGTTAATGAAGGCATTGTTTGGGACATAAAATTTCTGAAAGAGGTATTGAAGTCGATAAGGCTAAAGTTGATGCGATCGTGAAAATGCCATGCCCTATAGACATTAAAGGTATAAGAAGTTTTCTTGGTCATGTTGGTTTCTATAGAAGGTTTATTAAAGACTTCTCTAAGATTTCTAGGCCTCTCACCAATCTCTTGCAAAAAGATATTCCATTTGTTTTTTATGATGATTGTGAAGAAGCATTTGAAATACTTAAGAAGGCCTTGATAACTGCACCTATTGTTCAACCACCTGATTGGAACCTACCTTTTGAAATTATGTCTGATGCTAGTGATTATGATGTTGGTGATGTTCTAGGACAAAGAGTTGATAAGAAATTAAATGTTATTCATTATGCTAGTAAAACTCTAGACACTTCCGAAAGAAACTATGCTACTACTGAAAAAGAACTTTTAGCAGTTGCGTTTGCATGTGATAAGTTCAGATCTTATATTGTTGATTCCAAAGTTACTATTCACACTAATCATGCTGCAATTAAATATCTCATGAAAAAGAAAGATGCTAAACCTAGACTTATTAGATGGGTTCTCTTGCTACAAGAATTTGATTTGCATATTGTTGATAGGAAGGGTGCTGAGAACCCCGTAGCAGATAACTTGTCTAGGTTAGAGAATGTTCTTGATGACCCACAACCTATTGATGATAGCTTTCCTGATGAACAATTGAATGTCATCAATGCTTCACGTAGTACACCATGGTATGCTGATTGTGCTAATTATATTGTTGCTAAATATATACCACCTAGTTTCACATACCAACAAAAGAAAAAGTTCTTGTATGATTTGAGACATTACTTTTGGGATGATCCTCGCCTTTATAAAGAAGGAGTAGATGGTGTTATTAGACATTGTGTACCTGAGCATGAACAGGGACAGATCCTACAGAAGTGTCACTCCGAGGCTTACGAAGGATACCATGTGGGAGATAGAACTGCACACAAGGTATTGCAATCCGGTTTTTATTGGCCTACTCTCTTCAAGGATGCTCGTAAGTTTGTCTTGTCTTGTGATGAATGTCAAAGAATAGGTAATATCAGTAAACGTCAGGAAATGCCTATGAATTATTCACTTGTTATTGAACCATTTGATGTTCGGGGTTTTGATTATATGGGACCTTTTCCAAAGTCCAACGGGTATTCTCATATTCTAGTTGTTGTTGATTACATTACTAAGTGGGTAGAAGCTATTCCAACTAGTAGTGTTGATCATAACACCTCTATTACGATGCTTAAAGAAGTCATTTTTCCTAGATTTGGAGTCCCTAGATATTTAATGATCGATGGTGGTTCACATTTTATTCATGGTGCTTTCAGTAAAATGCTTGCTAAGTATGATGTCAACCATAGAATTGCATCTCCTTATCATCCTCAGTCTAGTGGTAAAGTAGAGTTAAGTAATAGAGAAATTAAATTAATTTTGCAAAAGACTGTTAATAGGTCTAGAAAGAATTGGTCTAAGAAACTTGATGATGCATTGTGGGCTTATAGAACTGCTTATAAGAATCCCATGGGCATGTATCCGTATAAAATGGTTTACGGTAAAGCATGTCTTTTACCTCTTGAGCTAGAGCATAAGGCTTATTGGGAAATAGAAGAGCTCAACTTTGATTTCAAACTTGCTGATGAGAAGAGGTTATTTAATATTAGCTCACTTGATGAATGGAGAACTCGAGCATATGAAAATGCCAAGTTGTTTAAAGAAAAAGTTAAGAGGTGGCATGATAAAAGGATACAAAAACGTGAGTTCAGTGTAGGTGATTATGTCTTGCTATACAATTCTCGTTTAAGATTTTTTGCAGGCAAACTTCTCTCTAAATGGGAAGGACCTTACATTGTTGAGGAAGTATATTGTTCCGGTGCCATAAAAATCAACAACGCGGAAGGTAATTTTATGAGAGTTGTAAATGGGCAAAGAATCAAGCATTATATCTCAGGTACTCCCATAAATGTTGAAAGCAATATTATTAATACCATAACTCCGGAGGAGTACATAAGGGATATTTACCAACTTGTTTCAGACTCCAAAAACGAAGAGGTATGTAATACGGTAAGTAAACCGACTCCAAAACTTTTCCAATAGCAATTTTTCTCCGTTTTGGAATATTTAGAAAAATAGAAAAAAATTAAGTAGTCCGAAAAGCGCATGAGGAGGTGACAAGCCTGCCAGGCGCGCCCCACCCCCTGGGCGCGCCTGGGGGGCTCGTGAGCACCTCATGTGTCTCCCGGACTCCGTTTTCTTGTGGGATACTCCTTATGGTCGGTAAAAATTCATTATATAATCTCCCGAAAGGTCTGACCCTCGTATCACGCAAATATCCTTTGTTTATGTTTCGAGCCTATTTCAGCAGCGGATTTAGGGCAAGGATGTCATTTCAGGAATCTGTCGGGGAGAACGATTTCCCTCAAGTCTATGAAGAAGTAAATGCTGATTTGAAAAGGGTGGAAGTCACGGAGGCTAAGGAAGAGCTGCTCGAAGAAACCAAGGGCAAAACTAAGGAGGACAATCCGACGTCGGACGAAGGGCAATCTGTGCTCAACAAGGAAGAAGCTGAGGAAGATGATTTCCTCCAACCCTACCTCCACCTGCTAACCCCATCCTTGATCAAACTCTTGAGGTTATGTGAAATAACTCGTGTTCGCAATACTTATCTCACCCGTGAAGTTATTTTGCTGGAGAAACAAATCACAGAGCTCCAAAGTATAAATCAAAGATTGATGGCCCTCTTGGAACTAAAAGACAGGATTGCTTCATTACCATCACCCTCGAAGGAAGACAATTAAACACGGGTATGGGCACTCCCCTTGGCTTGTGCCAAGCTTGGGGGAGTTGCCCCGGTATCGTATCACCATCACATCTTTTGCCTTTACCTTTATCTTAGTTCGATCCTTTTTGGTAATATCTTTATCTAGTAGAATAAAGTTCTTAGTATGATCTAGGCTTGAGTTTTGCTTTGTGTTACCCCCAACGTAATCGAGTTCGTGAGTTATATAATAAAGAGTGTTTTAGTTAAGGGCTTTGCTTCATGCCATGATCTAAAGAAAAGAATAATAACAGAACAAAAGCATGAAAGATCATGTGATGATCCTATGGGAAGTGGTGGCTTCACATATAAAAAGAATGTTGATTGAAACTTGTTGTGGGTGGAAAAACGTAGACCTTGGTCATTGTTGCAATTAATAGGAAGTAATAAAGAAAGAGAGGTTCACATATAAATATATCATCTTTGACACCGTCTATGATTGTTGTGACATCCTCAACTTTTGCTACAGTGATGATTGTAATTAAGCGACAATGATCCCGTGCTAATGATGCCACGTCACCATGAATTATATCAATGATCTCGTGTTAGTTGAAACCAAATCAAAATTCAAAACTAAAAATTAAAGTCGAACGAGAAAGGTTTTATGATGTTAAAATAAAAACGCCGGGGAGTTATAAAAATTCTCTAACGAATTATAAATGCGAATCGGGCACTTTTGAAATTATTAGGTAATCCCTATATATTTAAAAGAGAAGCTACAAAACAAAATAAATAAATAAATAAGTGAAAGAAAGTAATTAAAGATAATAATAGAAGAATATATATAAAAAAACAGAAACCCCTCTGGCCCAACTAGGCCAAAATTGGCCCAGCCGGCCACCCCTATTCGGCCCACACACCTCGGGTATATAACCCCACGGGGCAAACCCAAACCCTAACCGGTCCCCAGCCCCGCTCCCACTCCCTTGGCCGCCGCCACCCAACCACCCAGCGCACCCCACTCCCACCTAACCCCATGCACCAGAACCCCACGAGCCCCCTGCCTCCCCACCGAGCCCCACAACCCCCCTGCAACTCCTCTCGTCGCCCCCCCCCCCCATCGCTCGACTCCCTCCCCATATCCCCCCGCTCGCCCCACCTACCACGACCCTCCTCACCAACCGCACTGAGGCCCTCCCCTGCGCTCACCCGTCGCCAGGGCCTCCCTCGCACGCCCCTCTCCCTGCCCTGCCTCTCCTCCTGTCGCCACTTCTGGCAACAAGCACCACCGGCCGGAGCTCCCTCCCTCCGGCGGCCTTGCCTCACCCCCGCCGGCTGAGCCCCTTTTCGGGCTCCTCCCACCGTCTCCTTCCTTGCGCCGTTCCGGTTCCATTCCGGCAAACGGCGCTCCGTTCCGACGTCGTGGTGCTCGTGTAGGTGTAGATGGAGATGTCCCTCTCTCTGTGTTGTTGAGTCTGTGTTGTTGAGAGTTCTCAGTTGTAAACACAGAGGTTGTAGAAGAGAGGAGAGCTAGATAGAAAATAAAATAAAAAGGCATGTATGTATTATGTATTATGTATGTATTGCGTTTGTATGTATCGTGAATGTATTGCGTATGTGTATATACATTATTTGTATGAATATGTGTATGGGTGTTTTGTGTGTATGTGGCCTAAGCCACTTACTGGTGGGGCCAGCCCACCCCGATGTCTATGACAGGGAGGCCCCACACCCTATGTAAGAAAATTAAATAAGAAAAATGAAAATGAAAATATAAAAATAAAAATATGTTTTTATTAAATAGATATATTATTTAATTAATTAGTTAATTAAATAAATAGGTAATTCGAATAATTAGAGTATGAGACATGGGTCCCCCAATAAATTAATCTCATTAATTAATATTAAACCTAATTAAAAACTTGTGTCTCTAACGCCCGGGACCCACTGGTCAGTTGACCAGTCAACTTCGGATGTCAGCGTGACATCATGCTGATGTCATATTAGCATTTAATTAAATTAATTAAATCTCTCTTTTAGTTCCTAAATAATTAATAAAACTTTAAAAATTAATATTAATTAAATCGTAAGTCAGATCAAAATATTTTCAACATGAAAGTTGATCAGCAAAACGAGACGAACCCGGATACACGGTCCATTCGTGTGTCACGCGTCCCTAGCATATCAAACATGGAACTTTTCCATCGTTTTCCATCTGACCGGTAGTAGCATGAGACCCGGAAAATATCGTCAGATATTCTTCCGACCCGTCTATGATGGATGTTGCTGTGTTAGCTCATGTCTAGCTTGCATCTTGCCATGGCATGCATTGTGTTGCACCGTTGCTATTATTTATTGTTTCTTCCCTCTCTTCTTACCGGTAGACCTGAGACTGACGCTGCTGCCGGGTACATCTACGACCCTGCCGATCAGTCCTTTGCCGTAGAGCAGCAAGGCAAGCAAACCCCCTTGATCATTCCAATATTGCCTATGTCTTTCTCCCTACTGCTTGCATTAGTATTTTGCTACTGTTGTAGTTAGCTCCTATTTCTGTTGCATAGCCTCTTTTTAATGAACTGCTACTTTTAGTGTTGTATCTTTAAATCTGCTTAGTATAGGTGGAGCAGTCTTCCCTTCTGACCCCGTAGTCCAATTGCCCCGCTTAGTTTTCAAATCTCGATCCCTGATCGACGAGCCAGACCCGACACACCACATACACCCCCTTAGTTGTACGAGCTACACAGATACTATTGGGTACCGAGGGTGACACCTCGCTAAGTACTCCTGATGATATCTCTGTAGTATAGCTAGTCGGTCGTGGTTATCAAGGGTGATTCCTCCTTCACCACTCCCGATGATGCCTCTGTCGTGCAACCCCTCAAGTTTGGGACCCCCGAGGGTGATTCCTCTAAGCCCACCTTGATGGATACATCATTCGGAATCCAACGAGGGTGATACCTCGGATTCCCCCCGATGTTACAACCACACAGTTACCCGACCATGTTACTGGGATCATTGGTGATTAGATGTTAGACGGGTGGATTCCCGCGAGATTGTGTTGATGGCCTAATTAAAATGATAATGGATTTGGGTATTTGATCTCGGTTGGTTGGAGACCTTTTCGCACTAACCGACTACGCGGGAAGAATTATGGGTACTCGACGTCGCGGTATTAGCCGAAGCTTTTCAGATGTGAGCAATGTAGCGGCGCGCGCCCGAGTGGTCCCGAGATGCATCGCGCTTCTGATTACGGGATGCTAGGACTGACGTCGGCCGCCCACGCATCGTGCAGGAGCGCGAAGGGGAACTGGGCCCACGAACCCTTTGTGCTTAGGAGTTAGACCGGCGGGCTGGCCTCTTTGTTGAGTCTTAGGTGGGGCTGCGACATGTCGATATTCCGAGGCCGGGCAGGACCCAGAAAAGTGTGTCCGGCCAGAGTGTTATCGAGCGTGACGGGACATGTGGTGCACCCGTGCAGGGATGAAAATTAACTATTTGAATAGTCGTGTCCACGGTTACAGGACGACTTGGAGTTGTGCCCTGATCTTATACAACAACAATTGTTACTTAACTGAAATTAGTTGCCTCGGGATTGCTTCCTCGCAAGGAGTCGAGGGAGGATCTCTGGGCATAACCTCACTTTAATACTGCTGCAACAATATGACTATTATTGTGTTTCACCTGTTCCATTCTCGTCTATTGTTGCAAGACCCTGAAGATGCTAGTCTTCGATAGGACTAGGCCTTCTCTCTCTTTTCTCGCATTGCTGCAGTCAATCCACATATAACCACCCCCTTCTTTGATACTGATGCATATTTAGAATAGTTCTGATGTAAGACTTACGAGTACTTTGGATGAGTACTCACCGTTGCTCTGCTCCCCCCTTTGTCCCCGTGATCTGTGCTGCGACCAGATGATGGAGCCCAGGAGATGGAGGTCCCCGCCGACGACGACTGCTACCCCGACGATGCCTACTACTACGTGGAGGCCGCTGAAGACCACGAGTGGTTAGGAGGTTCCCAGGAAGGAGGCCTCGCCTCGTTCGATCGTTGTATCTTTTGTGCTAGCCTTCTCTAAGGCATCCCATGTTTTATGTCTGTACTCAGATATTGTTGCTTACGCTAACTCGTGTGTTTATCGAGCTTCCGTATTCTAGCCCTCGAGGCCCCTGGCTTGTAATATGAAGCTGATATTGTTTTATTTGTGTCTAGAGTTGTGTTGTGATATCTTCCCGTGAGTCCTTGAGTTTGATCGTACGCATTTGCGTGTATGATTAGCGTACGATTAAATCGAGGGCGTCATAAGTTGGTATCAGAGTCGACTGCTTGTAGGTAGCCCTCTTTCCAACTCCTTGGGCAAAGTTGAGTCTAGCGTTTGAAAAACTTTACTAACACTAATGTTGTGGCTTACGGGCCCACATCTCAATTGGGTGGTATTAGTATCTTTTACTCCTTTCCTATACTTTGGGTTCTACTCTCTCTTCTCTTTCGGGTTAAAGATTTTACTAACTATAACATTAAGTTCTTGTTATCACATCGACCCAGAGCGTTGGACTATCTACTCTTTTCTCCTGAATATATATTACACACACTGTCATTTGACATCCGTCAATCTTATTTTCAGATGCGTCCCGCGAGACAACACGTGCGCCTGACACAGGCCACTGAGACGACTGGGTTCCCGGCCATTTTGGTCGATCTCCTGACCAGGCTGGGATATCGCTAGTACCCCGAGTACACTGTGTACGAGGACTTCCGTGAGTACAACCAGTACCAGTACCAGGCTGAGGTTCGCATCTTCGACCAGATGGGCGGCGACACCCTCGAGCGCCACGTCTTCTGCGGTATTGGAGTGTCGGTCGAGATGGCCGTCCATGATGCGGCCTACATCGCTATCACCCGTCTCCGTGGAGCGTACCCTCACCTAGAGGAGAGTGCTTTCAGATACATCCCGCATGCTCGTGCTGGGGATGAGACTGGGTCTGATCTCACTGCCTACACTGCTAGCGTTCGGGAGCGCAACGACCGATCCTATGTCGCTGTCTGGCCCCCTACGTGACGCGTCGCTACGACGCTCGGGTTCTGGTGCAGTACACTGAGGCCCTGGATCGTGCTTTTCGAGCTCTGACTGTGGAGTTGTACGCTACGCGTGCTCGTCTTTACGATGCGTTGAGAGAGCTGCAGCCAACACACCACCCGAGGGTTCCCCCTATGCACATCCGCGAGCCGATCAGGACAGAGCTACCATCAGGTCTCGAGTGGACTAATGTTGGGGGTAGAACCCCTGCACTTGGACCTCATCTCCTCGAGTGGATGTCGTACCCTCACCAGAATCACAACGGGACGCAGGGTCATGTTCCTACCTTCTATCACCGCGAGCTACCAGGATTCGTTCGTCCTCTCCGACGTTGATGTAGCCTTATCGCTATATCTCGTTGTGGTACTCTTCCACCTCGTGCCTGCGTGCCGCCTAGTGATTCCAGGGTATCGTCTAATGCGTCCAGGCTATCGCCAAATTTTGAATTTGTAATCGTTGGTCTGTAATCGAACTTATGTATGGGTTTGTATGTCGAACTTAGCTAGTATGAAGTATCTATCGCATTTCCCTTTCATCATGATTGATTACTTCACGAATGCGTGTGATGCTTTTGCAATTACTTTAAGCTAAACTACCCCTGTTAAATATTTAACGGGATGGTTAGACCAGATGGCCGCCCGCGTGGCCCTGCCAACGATGCATCACCCCCGCCTCCTGAGTATATGGCGGGGATGATCCAACAGTTTGAGCTGAACCGCTAGTTTATGCAAGGGCTCATGGATCAGTTCCAAAGGCCAAACATAAACCAACAGCAAGGCGTGACACTGCAAGACTTCTGCCGCCTCAACTGTGCGATCTACCGCAGCTCAACTCAGCCTCTTGATGCTGATGACTGGCTTCGTGACATTGCTTACGAGCTGGAGTCTGCCAATGTGCCCCTCGCGAGCTATGTCAACTTTGCCGCCTACTTCCTGAAGGGTCCCGCTGCTCAATGGTGGGACAGCCACATGCGCTCTCAGCCCGATGGAACTGTCATCACTTGGACAGAGTTCAAGGCTGCTTTCCGTGCTCGCTACATTCCTCAGGGAATCATGGACCGGAAGAAGCGTGAGTTCCACAACCAGGCCCATTGAAAAGGGAGGCCAAACTGGCCGACCGCACAGGGCCCCCGATTGAAGAAAAAAAACTAAAGGTAACACGCTACCTGCTAGTCTGAACCCTAGGTCGTGACCTCCACGGGTCCCCTGCCCACACACATCTACGCCGCCTCTCGCCATCTACCACCCTTGTGTGCGAAGAATTCGACGACTGATGGTTGCTGCGTACTGCCACCGGCGTATGCTCTCCAGCGGTGTAGCCCCGTTGGCTAGCTGCTTCGTGCTAGCATCACTGCAATGTTCCTAGCAGTGCTCCCCTTCTTCCCCCTGGCAACCCAACACACCGCTGTGTTGCTGTTGCCGGGCTCTTGTCGGCTGGCCCTGCCTCCACCCGGACGACGCAACCATCATCCTGGTGCTGCTGCGGGGCGTTGGCCCTGCCTCTGCTATGCCCAAACTCCAAAGCTGAGAAACAATGGCACTGGTCAGTAGGTAAATTACTGGATCGGGACAAGCAACCAACACTACAAGATTCATTTGAGCTGGCATCATGTATGTGTTGATTTCCACATTGATGCATTTAAACATTTAACCGATTGAAACAAAAAAAAGATCTATGTGTATGTATGGATTGAACCCAAATTGATGAATTTTTTATACATGTCACAGAAAAAGATGCAGATATATTTTTGTTGTCGCCACGCAACAATAGAAATGTCTACACATATGGAAGGAATGGATGGGCAAACTGTTGATTCAGTACTTTTTATATCCCTTATTATTATTTGTATTTTTTTTGTCTTGTTTTATGTAGTTTGTTTTATCGTTAAGCATTGAGTTTAAGTTCTATATATATTGTGCATTGGAGAAAAATTTTGTTTGCTTTCTCATGATGTGGTTCCTGGATAACTATTTCTTGGATAGTTCTTTGGTATACATTAAAATTTTACGACCATATTTTGTATTTTGTCCAGGGCCCCTAAATTCCTGGAGACGGCCCTGTCCGCAACCTGGTCCAGGGCAACAAGACTATGAATGCTTATCAGCAGGGATTTCTGGACTTATCACACTATGCTGAAGAAGACATTGCAACTGATGCACGCAGACAGGAGAAGTTCCGTGAAGGCCTTCACCCTGATATCAAACTGACACTCCTCGTTCAGGACTATGCTGATTTCGCCACCCTAGGGTGTGTTTGGTTGGAGGGATAGGCTAGGGTGGTTGTGGGTATCCCCAACCAGGTGGCTGGGGATAGCCCTTTTTTTGTTTGGTTGGAAGGGTAGGGTTATTCCCTTTTTTTGTTTGTTTGGGAGGATGGAATCCTGCCGCGTCGGCCTCCTCCTGCGCCACCCGCACCGGCGAATGCCGAACCTCTGTGGTTTGCCCCCATGTTTTGGTTGAAATTGAAGGATTAGAATTCCTTGCCAACCCCATCCTACTAAAGTCATCCAACATTGATCTCATACTGGGGATGGACTAGTTGAAAGCTCATACGGCATCGATCGTTTGTGCCACCAAGACCGTCCACCTCCTACACCCTTCGGATGAATTAATAAGCTACCATGCTCATCTCGTCTGAAATGCCGAGGCACGGCTATATGCCTTGAATGCATTAAATGTGTCCCCTCTTGAAGGGATTGAAAACATTCCAGTGGTTCAAGAATTCCAAGATGTCTTTCCAGAAGAACTTCCAGGGATTCCCCCTGCTCGAGTTGTCGAGTTTGTCATCGACTTGGTACCCGGCACCACTCCTATTGCTAAGCGTCCTTATAAAATGCCACCACATGAACTCCTTGAACTTAAGCAAGAAATTGACAACTTGCTTCGTCTGGGTTTCATTCGTCCGAGTTCCTCTGCTTGGGGAGCACCTTCTCTCTTTGTTAAGAAGAAGGATGGGACAAATCGATTGGTTCAAGACTATCATCCTATCAACCAGGCCACTATTCAAAACAAATATCCTCTCCCTCGGATAAATAATATGTATGATCAACTTGTTGGTTCCACCGTCTTCTCTAAGCTCGACTTGAGGTTGGGATACCACCAGATCTGTGTTCGCAAAGAGGATATTCCCAAGACTGCCTTTGTTACTCGTTATGGATCATACGAGTACACCGTCATGTCCTTCGGCTTAACCAATGCACCAGCAACTTTCTTTCGATTGATGAATTATATATTCATGGACTACCCCGACAAATTCGTTGTGGTATATCTGGATGATATTCTGGTATTTTCGAAGAATAAAGAGGAACATGCCGAACATCTTCGTCTTGTATTGGATAAGCTTCGGTAGCATAAACTCTATGTGAAGTATTCCAAATGTGAATTTTGGCTAGACAAAGTGACTTACCTTGGTCATGTGATTTCCAAGGATGGTATTGCAGTCTACCCTGAACGAATTCAAGCTATTCTTGAGTGGACTCCCCCGAAGAATGTCAAGCAAGTCAGAAGTTTTCTCGGACTCGCCAGCTATTGCCGTCGATTCGTCGAGAACTTCTCCAAGATTGCGAAGCCCTTAACCAACCTGCTTCACAAAGGTGTTAAGTATGAGTGGACTGATAAATGTCAGGAAAGTTTCCAGGCACTCAAGGACAAACTGACATCCGCTCCAGTACTTGCTCCTCCGGATACAAAAAGGGATTTCGTCATATATTGTGACGCTTCTCGTCAAGGAATAGGTTGTGTCCTGATGCAGGATCACAAGGTGATTGCTTATGCTTCACGTCAACTGCGTGCTGATGAAGAGAACTACCCAGTTCATGATCTCGAGCTTGTCGCAGTCATTCATGCACTGAAAGAATGGCGACAATACCTTGTCAGTAATCGCTGTGAAATCTACACCGACCATCAAAGCCTGAAGTACTTGTTCACTCAACCGGAGCTGAATCTACGTCAACAAAGATGGATGGAGTGTATAGCAGATTTTGACTATAGTATATCATATACCCCTGGCAAGGCTAACGTAATGGCTGATGACTTGAGTCGCAAGTCATACTACAACCACCTCCAGGTTCATAAGGTTCACGATCGTCTGCAAGAGGAATTTCATAAGATGAACCTCCATATTGTTCCTCAGGGTTACCTTGTTCCCCCTCCTTAAGAGTGTCAAAAGATGAACCTTCGTGTTGTTAATCAGGGTTCCCTCAGTAACCTAGTTGTTGAACCGGATCTTGTGGGCACCATAAAAAAACCTGCAAGGATTTGACGATGATGTCGACAGGATTAAGAGCTATATTGCGAAGGGTAAACCCTCCTTTTTCACTGTTGCTCAAGATGGCACCTTGTACTTCAAGGGTCGCCTATTCGTCCCAAATAAGAAGGAAAATCTCAGGATGACCGGAGAGGTGATGAAAGAAGCTAACGCACACCATTGTCTATTCACCCGGGGAGTACCAAGATGTACCAAGACATCCGGCAAAGATTCTGGTGGCCCAACATGAAGCAGGACATTGCGCTATGTGGCAGAATGTGATATATGCCGACGTATCAAAGCAGAACATCAAAAGCCTGCTGGAACTCTGCAACCTATCTCTATTCCTAAGTGGAAATGGGACCATATTGAAATGGACTTTGTCACTGGTTTTCCCAAATCTCAGAAAGGTAATGATGTTATTCTTGTCGTCATTGACCGACTGTCCAAAGTTGCACATTTGCTGGCCGTCAAAGAAACAATTAATGCTAGTCAGCTGGCAGATCTTTATATGTCAAGGGTTGTTTCACTTCACGGTATTCCATTGGTAATCAGCTCGGACCGTGGCAGCTTGTTCACTTCAAAATTCTGGGAAAGTTTTCAGAAGGCTATGGGGACTCATCTGTCCTTCAGCACGACATTTCATCCTCAATCCCAAGGACAAGTCGAATGAGTCAACCAAATTCTCGAGGACATGCTTCGAGCTTGTGTCATTTCTTTCCGTAATAAATGGGAGGAATCTCTCCCGTATGCCGAGTTCTCTTACAACAATAGCTATCAAGCTAGTCTAAAGATGGCCCCTTTCGAAGTATTGTATGGACGAAGGTGTCGAACTCCTCTGAATTGGTCAGAAACTGGGGAACGATCACACTTCGGTCCGGATATTATTCAACATGCCGAAGATCAAGTCCGCATTATTCATGAGAATCTGAAGGCTGCCCAGTCTCGTCAGAAGAGTCAGTATGACCGTCATCATCACGATATGGTCTATCAACCTGGCGAAAAGGCTTATCTTCGTGTCACACCAATGAGAGGTGCACATCATTTTGGGATCAAGGGCAAGTTAGCTCCTCGCTATATTGGTCCTTTGATTGTTCTCGAAAGGCGTGGAAGAGTGGCTTATCAATTGGAACTGTCGGCGAACCTTTCTCAGGTTCACGATGTCTTCCATGTTTCTCAGCTCCGCCGCTGCTTCAAGGATCCTATTCGAGCAGTGGATCATGGTATGCTTGAGCTGCAACAAGACCTCACTTATAAAGAGCATCCGGTCCGCATTGTCGACCAAGCTGAACGTAAGACTCGTCGCAAAGTCACCAAGTTCCTTAAAGTGCAGTGGTCAAATCATTCTTAAGCGGAAGCCACTTGGGAACGCGAGGATCATCTTCGTGATGAATACCCCGAGCTCTTTCCTTCTACCTCTTAATTCTCGGGACGAGAATTCTTGCTAGTAGGGGAGAGTTGTGACATCCTCAACTTTTGCTACAGTGATGATTGTAATTAAGCGACAGTGATCCCGCGCTAATGATGGCACGTCACCGTGAATTATATCAATGGTCTCGTGTTAGTTGAAACTGAATCAAAATTTGAAACTTAAAATTAAAGTCGAACGAGAAAGGTTTTATGTTGTTAAAATAAAAATGTCGGGGAGTTATAAAAATTCTCTAACGAATTATAAATGTGAATCGGGCACTTTTGAAATTATTAGGTAATCCCTATATATTTAAAAGAGAAGCTACAAAACAAAATAAATAAATGAATAAGTGAAAGAAAGTAATTAAAGATAATAATAAAAGAATAAAAAAATAGAAACCCCCTGGCCCAACCGGCCACCCCTATTCGGCCCATCCACCTGGGGTATATAACCCCATGGGGCAATCCAAACCCTAACCGGTCCCCAGCCCCGCTCCCACTCCCGTGGCCACCGCCACCCAACCACCCAGCGCACCCCACTCCCACCTAACCCCACGCACCAGAACTCCCATGAGGCCCGTGCCTCCCCACCGAGCCCAACAACCCCCGTGCAACTCCTCTCGCCGGGCCCTCCCCCTCGCTCGGCTCCCTCCCCAGATCCCCCCGCTCGCCCCACCTACCACGACCCTCCTCACCAACCGCACCGAGGCCCTCCCCTGCGCTCACCCGTCGCCAGGGCCTCCCTCACGCGCCCCTCTCCCTGCCCTGCCTCTCCTCCCGTCGCCACTTCTGGCAACAAGCACCACCGGCCGGAGCTCCCTCCCTCCGGCGGCCCTGCCTCACCCCCGCCGGTTGAGCCCCTTTTCGGGCTCCTCCCACCGTCTCCTTCCTTGCGTCGTCCCGGTTCCATTCTGGCAAACGGCGCTCCGTTCCGACGTCGTGGTGCTCGTGTAGGTGTAGATGGAGATGTCCCTCTCTCTCTGTTGTTGAGTCTCTGTTGTTGAGAGTTCTCACTTGTAAACAGAGAGGTTGTAGAAGAGAGGAGAGCTAGATAGAAAATAAAATAAAAAAGGCATGTATGTATTCTGTATTATGCATTATGTATGTATTGCGTTTGTATGTATCATGAATGTATTGCGTATGTGTATATGCAAGTATGTACAGAGAATACATTATTTGTATGAGTATGTGTATGAGTGTATTGTGTGTATGTGGCCTAAGCCACTTACCGGTGGGGCCAGCCCACCCCGCTGTCTATGACAGGGAGGCCCCACACCCTTTGTAAGAAAATTAAATAAGAAAAATGAAAATTAAAATATAAAAATTAAAATAAGTTTTTATTAAATAAATAAATAGATATATTATTTAATTAATTAGTTAATTAATTAAATAGGTAATTAGAATAATTAGAGTATGACATGTGGGTCCCCCACTAGATTAATCTGATTAATTAATATTAAACCTAATTAAAAACTTGTGTCTATGACGCACGGGGCCCACTGGTCAGTTGACCAGTCAACTGCTGATGTCAGTGTGACATCATGCTGATGTCATATTAGCATTTAATTAAATTAATTAAATCTGTTTTTAATTTCTAAACAATTAATAAAACTTTAAAAATTAATATTAATTAAATCGTAAGTCATATCAAAATATTTTCAACATGAAAGTTGATTAGCAGAACGAGACGAACCTGGATACACGGTCCATTCGTGTGTCACGCGTCCCTAGCATAGCAAACATGGAACTTTTCTATCGTTTTCCATGTGCCCGGTAGTAGCCCGAGACCCGGAAAATATCGTCACATATTCTTCCGACCCGTCTATGACGGATGTTGCTGCGTTAGCTCATGTCTAGCTTGCATCTTGCCATGGCATGCATTGTGTTGCACCGTTGCTATTATTTATTGTTTCTTCCCCCTTTTCGTACCGGTAGACCCCGAGACTGACGCTGCTGCCGGGTACATCTACAACCCTGTCGATCAGTCCTTTCCCGCAGAGCAGCAAGACAAGCAAACCCCCCTTGATCATTCCTATATCGCCTATGTCTTTCTCCCTACTGCTTGCATTAGTATTTTGCTACTCTTGTAGTTAGCTCCTATATCTGATGCATAGCCTGTTTTTTATGAACTGCTACTTTCAGTGATGTATCTTTAAATCTCCTTAGTATAGGTGGAGCAGTCTTCCCTTCTGACCCCGTAGTCCAGTTGCCCCGCTTTGTTTTCAAATCTCGATCCCTGATCGACGAGCCAGACCCGACACACCACATACACCCCCTTAGTTGTACGACGCTGCAGAGATACTATTGGGTACCGAGGGTGACACCTCACTAAGTACTCCTGATGATATCTCTGTAGTATAGCTAGGCGGTCGTGGTTATTGAGGGTGATTCCTCCTTCACCACTCCCACCGATGCCTCTGTCGTGCAACCCCTCAAGTGTGGGACCCCCGAGGGTGATTCCTCTAAGCCCACCTTGACAGATACATCGTTCAGAATCCAATGAGGGTGATACCTTGGATTCCCCCGATGTTACAACCACACAGTTACCCGACCGTGTTACTGGGATCATTGGTGATTAGATGTTAGACGGGTGGATTCCCGTGAGATTGTGTTGATGGCCTAATTAAAATGATAATGGATTTGGGTATTTGATCTGGGTTGGTTGGAGACCTTTTTGCACTAACCGGCTATGCGGGAAGAATTATGGGTACTCGACGTCGCGGCATCAGCCAAACCTTTTCAAATGTCAGCAATGTAGCGGCGCGCCCGAGTGGTCCCGAGATGCATCACGCTTGTGATTAAGGGATGCTAGGACTGACGTCGGCCGCCCACGCATCGTGTAGGAGCGCGAAGGGGAACTGGGCCCATGAACCATTTGTGCTTAGGAGTTAGACCGGCGGGCTGGCCTCTTTGTTGAGTCTTAGGTGGGGCTGCGACGTGTCGATATTCCGAGGCCTAGCGGGACCCAGAAAAGTGTGTCCAGCCAGAGTGTTATCGAGCATGACGGGACATGTGGTGCACCCCTGCGGGAATGAAAATTAACTATTCAAATAGCCGTGTCCATGGTTACATGACGACTTGGAGTTGTGCCCTGATCTTATACAACTACAATTGTTACTTAACTAGAATTAGTTACCTCGGGATTGCTTCCTCACAGGGAGTCGGGGGAGGATCTCTCGGCGTGACCTCACTTTAATACTGCTGCAACAATATGACTATTAATTGTGTTATACCTGTTCCATTCTCGTCTATTGCTGCAAGACCCTAAAGATGCTAGTCTTTGATAGGACTAGGCCTTCTCTCTCTTTTCTCGCATTGCTGCAGTCAGCCCACATATAACCACCCCCTTCTTTGATACTGATGCATACTTAGAATAGTTCTGCTATAAGACTTGCGAGTACTTTGGATGAGTACTCACCGTCGCTTTGCTCCCCATTTGTCCCCTTGATCCGTGCTGCAACCAGATGATGGAGCCCAGGACATGGAGGTCCCTGCCAACGACGACTGCTACCCTGACGGTGCCTACTACTACGTGGAGGCCGCTGAAGACCAGGAGTAGTTAGGAGGTTCCCAGGCAGGAGGCCTCGCCTTGTTCGATCGTTGTATCTTTTGTGCTAGCCTTCTCTAAGGCACCCCATGTTTTATGTATGTACTCAGATATTGTTGCTTCCGCTGACTTGTGTGTTTATCGAGCTTCCGTATTCTAGCCCTCGAGGCCCCTGGCTTGTAATATGAAGCTGATATTGTTTTATTTGTGTCTAGAGTTGTGTTGTGATATCTTCCCGTGAGTCCTTGAGTTTGATCATACGCATTTGCGTGTATGATTAGCGTACGATTAAATCGAGGGCGCCACAATTGTGAACACTCATTAAACTATTACATGCTGAGAAGTAGATGTTGGACAAGGAAGACAACATAATGAATTATGTTTGCTTGGTTCCGAACAATGTTATATGACTAGAGATCCCTTAGCATGTGACACTTGCTTTCACCTCATATCAGCCAAAACTTCCACACTAAGTAGAGATACTACTTGTGCATCCATAAACCCTCAACCCAGTTTTGCCATGAGAGTCCACCATACCTACCTATGGATTGAATAAGATCCCTCAAGTAAGTTGTCATCGGTGCAAGCAATAAAAATTGCTCCCTAAATATGTATGATCTATTAGTGTGTGGAAAATAAGCTTTGTACGAACCTGTGATGAGGAAGACATAAAAGCGACAGACTGCATAATGAAGTTCTTTATCACAGGAGGCAATATAAAGTGGCGTTCCTTCACATTAAGAGATCACACATCCAAACCTCAAAAGCGCATGACAACCTTTGATTCCCTCTGCGAAGGGCCTATCTTGTACCTTTACTTCTTATCTTTAAAAGAGTCATGGTGATTGACACCAATTCCTTATTTCGCCATTATCTCGGCAAGCGTCATGTGCTAGGGAAAGATCTATATTAATATATCAACTTGGGAGTAAGTAATCATGAATTATTATTGTTAACATTACCCTTGAGGTAAATAGTTGGTAGGCGAAACTATAAGCCCCTATCTTTCTATGTGTCCAACTGAAACTTTGATCTCATGAGTACCGCGTGAGTTTTAGCAATTGTAGAAGACTAAAAGATGATTGAGCATGTGGATTTTCTTTATAAGCTCTTATTTGACACTTTGCGATGTTATGATAAATTTCAATTGCTTCACTGACTAAAGACTATTGGTTGTTAATTCTCAGTAAGGTTCTTGATCCATACTTTAGATTGTGAAGGAATTGTCACTTTAGCATAAGAGATTATATGACGATATTGTTGTTCTAAATATGACCATGATGCCTCCATGTCTGTATTTTATTTTATCGACACCTATATCTCTAAACATGTGGGCATATTTATTGATCTCGGCTTCCGCTTGAGGACAAGCGAGGTCTTAGCTTGGGGGAGTTGATACGTCCATTTTGCATCATGCTTTTATATTGATATTTATTGCATTATGGGCTGTTATTACACATTATGGTACAATACTTATGCCTTTTCTCTCTTATTTTATAAGGTTTACATGAAGAGGGAGAATGCCCGCAGCTGGAATTCTGGGCTAGAAAAGGAGCAAGTTTGAGATACCTATTCTGCACAACTCCAAAAGCCATGAAAATCAGCGAGGAATTATCTTGGAATATATAAAAAAATACTAGACGAAAGAAATACTAGAGGGGAGCCACCAGGAGGTCACGAGCCTGCCAGGCACGCCTGGGGGCTCGTGAGCCCCCTGTTACCCCTCCGGCTCCCATCTTCTGCTATAAGGAGGGTTTGGTCCTAGAAAAAAAATCAAGAGAGAGCTTTCGGGAAGAAACACCGCCGCCACGAGGCGGAACTTGAGCAGAACCAATCTAGAGCTCCGGCAGGGCCGTCCTGCCGGGGAAACTTCCCTCCCGGAGGGGGAAATCATCGCCATCGTCATCACCAACACTCCTCTCATCGGAGGGGACTCATCTCCATCAACATCTTCATCAACACCATCTCATCTCCAAACCCTAGTTCATCTCTTGTACCCAATCTCCGTCTCGCGACTCCGGTTGGTACTTGTAAGGTTGCCAATAGTATTAATTGCTCCTTGTAGTTGATGCTAGTTGGATTACTTGGTGGAAGATCATATGTTCAGATACTTAATGCTATTCAATACCTCTCTGATCATGAACATAATTATGCTTTGTGAGTAGTTACATTTGTTGCTGAGGACATGTGATAAGTCTTGCTATAAGTAGTCATGTGAATTTGGTATTCGTTCGATATTTTGATGCGTTGTATGTTGTCTTTCCTCTAGTGGTGTTATGTGAACGTCGACTACATGACACTTCACCATTATTTGGGCCTAGAGGAAGGCATTGGAAAGTAATAAGTAGATAATTGGTTGCTAGAGTGACAGAAGCTTAAACCCTAGGTTATGCGTTGCTTCGCAAGGGGTTGATTTAGATCCACCACTTTAATGCTATGGTTAGACTTTGTCTTAATTATTCTTTCGTAGTCGCGGATGCTTGTGAGAGGGGTTAATCATAAGTGGGATGTTTGTCCAAGTAAGGACATCACCCAAGCACCGGTCCACCCACATATCAAACTATCAAAGTAGAAAACGTGAATCATATGAACATGATGAAAACTAGCTTGACAGAAATTCCCATGTGTCCTCTGGAGCGCTTTACCTTATATTAGAGTTCGTCCAGGCTTGTCCCTTGCTACAAAAGGGATTGGGCCATCTTGCTGCACCTTTGTTACTATTGTTACTTGTTACCCGTTACGAATTATCTTATCCCGCAACTATTTGTTACCGATAATTTCAGTGCTTACAGAGAATACCTTGTTGAAAGCCACTTGTCATTTCCTTCTGCTCCTCGTTGGGTTCGACACTCTTACTCATCGAAAGGACTATGATAGATCCCTATACTTGTGGGTCATCGCTCAGCAACAAAAATCACGAAGGAAATCAATATCCAACGCGTGGGCTGTACGAAGCACTTCATTGAGTGCACGTGAGTTTTCTAGGCCAAATCTTCTTTGTTCACTTGGGCCACACCAAGTTTTTCTATGCGTCGGACTTAATTTCCTTCTTGTAACGTTCCATTGGATAGAAGAAATAATAGCACCTGACAATCAATCTATGCTTCTGTTGTTAGTTCTATATCATGAAACTTTTCCATCGACAAGTCGCCTAAAAAAATCTTTTCATTAACCGATGCTCTCCTGGCAGGTCGGCCGCCGCCACTAACCTTTTACCTCCCATCAACCGATGCTCCCCTAGCGGGTCGCAGCCACAAACCTTTTGCCTGCACATGCACTAACTCGCTTTCGTCTTCCCTGTTGCTCTTTTTAATGTCGCCAATATCCCTTATGCATCCACGTCGGAGGCTCTCCCATCCTTGCCGTTACTATCTCTTCCTCCACGGGAGAAGCTTTCCCAACAACAAATGCACATGAAATGGTGGCTGCATTCATCTCTCCTTATTACACTGACCTTGCGTTTGCATTTAAAAACATTTCTATGCATAATTCCATCCAGCACACACGCATGTTCATGTCCTTATCTCAGAACAAACTTTTACTTTTGTATATGCATCGTCCCTACTTCAGTCACCCCAGATTTTCTAAGGTTACACTCTGGGATCTAAAGGTGCTCTATGTTTTGTTGCTCCGAATGCTTCTATCGTACTTCTTCCCTCAGTCGATTAGCCTCCTGATGATCATGTGCCTGTGCATGGCTTCAGATCAATCACTCAAGACCCTGTTTTCTTTACTCGCGTGAAAGTACAAGTCCACCCTCCTCGCAGGTAACATGTTGTATCTGCTCCTCTCTAATCTTCGCTACATCTCAATTATGTGATATATGTCTATGACTTACTGATTTTCTAAGTCCCTTCTCTTTGTGCTTCCCCCCTACCAATTTCGTAACCCCACATCCCTTGAACTATATATGGCACACCAATTCATTTTGATGCAGAATAAATAGACTATGTTGGGAAAAGTATTGATATGTACAACATGTCATGCTGCACCGGTCTACCAAATTTTAATCTATGTCCACAAGGCACTTGATCAGATTCCAAGTAGCTTGCACGTCCGTTTGTTTGTGCAGAATATCCACTCTCATTTTTTATCTACATTCATAAGATATTTGTCTGTTTGATCATTGGTCACCTTCTTTACAGCTTTTACAGGTCACACATGTCACTATCTGTCATATGCAATGATCCATGTAATGTGTCATAAATACATAGATGAAGATAGGTCTTGGCTATTATAGTTAGATACAAAGAGGGTAACATTCGAATATGGTGCCAACTATGCTTTATCATATAGGAAAAACAAAAACCTAATGGAAAGGTAGTCTTATGAAGTTGTACGATTTTGTATGGCAAATATGGACATTTTTTTGCAAGGTGATTTGGGATTTATATATATTCGCATCTTTGTTGATGTTGTTTTTGATGAAATTCCATTTATAATATCACATATATCATTTAATTTTATAATTTTGCATCATATTTTTATGAAATACCGCAGAAACATGTGGGCTACCATGTCAACATGTTATAGTATGAATGCGATAAGGCTCATCTCAACATGCAATCATGCACGAGGAAAGACCCACTACACCATACAACCAGACATGGAAAGATTGTTTCCATTCAATTATTCTACTTATAATCAATACACATTGCTAAGACAATACATAATCAAATATAGTAAGCATATGCACTTCAAATTTCGTTTATCATGTTATGAACCCAACTTTCCTCAACCAATTCCCGCAACAACACCAGGGGTATCCTCTAATATATCTAAATAGCTACCACCCACTACTAGATTTTTTTCAACACCCATGCTTCTACATCACCTCAATTATTTGTAGCCATGATAAAAATCGTGTGACATTACTCCCTCCGTTACTAAATATTTGTATTTTTAAAGATTCAACTGTGGACTACATACAAAGTAAAATGAGTGAATCTATACTTTAAATATGTCTATATACATCCGTATGTAGTCCGTAGTGAAATATCTAAAAAGACAAATATTTAGGAACGAAGGGAGTAGAAGTCATGCATGTGCCCATAAGTTACACTTCTTGCATTAATCTAACAATGCAAACCATGCCCCCTCATTAAGTCATCATGTATTTTTTCCGGTGGAATGAAGTCATCCATGTCAATAACTATTTAATTTTGTGCACTAATTTATATGTGGCCATGAACAATATATGCGTGGAAGTTTGGAGCAATTTTTTAGTTCATACATCACATTTTTGTAAAAAGATGGCATCACATTATTTTAATTAGTTGTTTTAATCACTTATTGATGCATTTGTTGTAGCATGATTCTCGCGGCAATGCGTGGAGCATCATCTAAGCTTACTAGTCCATAATAAATCTAAATGAATGGAATGTGTGCGGTGACTCATGCGAGAAGCTGGGAATGCGACCTTTTATGAAAAAAGTCGCCAAAAGATTATCCACAATTCAATATTTGTTTGGACCTCAATACCCACGGAGCGTCAGATTTTTAGGGCTTCCACAATCAGTCGATGCTTCTGTTGTCAGTTCTATATCACGATCTCACAGATGACAATTTCTCTACTCAACGTGACAATTATTATGCCTTTCTTTTGGTACATGACAACTTTTGCCTTCGGCCATGGCAATTCCTACAAAGTTGTCATGACATTATGACAAATTTAGTTGGTAATATAATGGCATGACAAGTTGGGGGCGTTCGCTGGGAATACACTCCAAGCGAACGTTCACCACATAGCCATTTTCGGTAATTCAACCGTATTCATTTTTTCAGAAAAAATATAGTATATTAAGTTTAAGAAAGGTGGACTAGGCGACAGCCACATCCAAGCCCCCTTTGCTCCCCGGGCCGTTCCCCACCCGGTCCCGGCGTGGCTGCAGCCGCGATACCTTCCTCCCCCAACTCCGAGCAAAGTATCCGCCCCTTTTTTCCACATCACGCCGCCCCCACCTCCTCCTCCTTCCACTGTTCCCTCGTTTTTGCGCTCGACCCCCTCCCCGCCAGCCCGTCCCTCGCTCGGCACACAAGCCGCCTCCGCGCCTCGATTTCAGACGCCACCGGCTCCAATGGCGCTGCCCTACCTAGAGGCCGTCCTGTGTAAGACTCCGCCTCTGTCCGCTGCTCAATCCCGGCAGTAGCTCGTCCGCTCGCTCGTTCCCCGGGGCGTGTCGGCTTTCGATGGGCGCGGGATCCGCGTGTAAACCCTAGCTAGGGGTTAGCGGGGGTCGCGACCTTTTCGCCGCTGGATTTGCCCGTGCCGCGGAACCGTTTGGGTGTCTGGGCAGTTTGATTTTCTCCAGCGTAGCGAGTGATCTTGATGGCTCAGTGTGGCGTGAGTCGTGTGTGTGCGAGATGTTTATCCAGGTGCGGTGATCTGAGGTTTTGGATAGATTGGGTTACCTGGAGATTAGTGTAGAGTATTCAGCGTGGCAGTTAGGAGTACATCCGCAGAATTACATTTGACTGAAGATGGTTCCTGTCGCCTGATGCATGGACTTGTTTGCGCTTTCAAGCTCTGTTATGTAACACAAGATGTGTAGTATTGTGCAGATTTGATGATCACTTACTAGTACAAAATGAGCCAATATTTCTGAACTAAGTTGCAAGTAGTAGTGTTTAACACAAGTTTGTCAAAATTGTGTGAACAGATCATATGTACGAAGTCAAGATTTCGTATTTTTATTTACCTTGTCATTATCATTATTATTGTTTCTGTTGTCTATTCCTGACATGCTCGTCTCAATGTATGTCCCTTCTGCAGGCTTTATGATTCTCAATTACATTTTTGAGACATATCTTAACATCAGGCAGCATAGAGCCCTTAAATTGCCAACATTGCCAAAATCCCTGGCAAAAGTTATTAGTCATGAAAAATTTGAGCAGGCGAGAGCTTATAGCCTGGACAAAAGGTGCTTATAATACTCTACTCAGCCCTTCCAACCATACCTCGTTTAGAAACCATTCCTGACACCTAATTTCATTAGCTGCGTTCCCACTTAATCTTCTCTGTATCTTTTTAGATTGTCTTTACTGACATGTATACTTCCTCTTGCAGTAATTTCAATTTTGTACGTGAGGCCATAACTATAGTATGCGATATCATAATACTGTACTATAAAGTTCTTCCTTGGCTTTGGAAGGTAAGACAAAGTCTTTGACTTGCTGTCCTTTACCCTTTTTGTGCAGGAGCTTGGTTCTAACTATCCTCTTCCTTTTATAGAATTCTGGAGTGTTAGTAACCAACGTTGGCCTGAATGCAGAAAATGAGATAATACACACCCTTGCATTCTTAGCAGGTGTCATGGTTTGGTCACAGGTATTATCAATTTATTTGCCTCCTTCAGAAGGCCACATGTGTTTATTACGTTTTCTCTGCTTTCATATTCAGTTCTTTTAAATTCTTCAACAGTCTTTTGCAATTAATTGGATTAGGTATATGTGACGCATTAGCTTTAGCTCTGAAGGATCAAATGCTTGATTATCTATGATGCTAGCTATTGCAGGAAGGAATCTAAGAATCAGGAGTTAATTTCATAGTTTTTCGACACCTATAAACTCCTTGATGTGTCTTTCTTTCTGCTGATTTTGGTCCTGACAGAGATACTAACCCATACCCATTTCAACATTTTCACTAGTTATTTTATTTAACGTATAGCATAAGGTGCATTTATTTTGTTCAAACATGCATCAATCAAGATTCTGATTTCTTTAGATTGATTGATCAGCAGTTCTTTTTGAATGTTTCCATAGCACCTAAGTAACCTCAATGTTTACCTGTGTTCATTGTCTATCAATATTTTCTTTTATGGCAATCCAATTTCTTATGCAAATGTGACTACCTAATACATACTTGATGCAATACAGATCACAGACTTGCCATTCTCTCTGTACTCAACTTTTGTTATCGAGGCTCGACACGGTTTTAACAAGGTATGTCTATAATTTTCAATTTCTGCACTTCTGTTTGTGAACATAAAGCAAATATACATATGGATGTATTTGAATTGTGTCAACTTATGGTGCTTTGGAGCACTCAATAATTTGATATCTTCATTTCGTAACGTATTTATGTTGTTTTTTCTCTTGCCCTTTCTCAGCAAACATTCTGGCTCTTCATTTGGGACATGATCAAGGGAATTTTGCTGTCCACTGTACTCGCACCACCAATTGTGGCTGCTATCATCGTTATAGTACAGGTACACCATATTTTTATGTTGTGCAACCCTCTATTCTGAACTATCATGCTAACATGCATCTTTATTAACTGTCCCTTAACCCCTTTCGCAATCAGATGAATGCATATGTCACCCAACTGAGTTACCTTTTCCTGTACTGCTTCAGAATGGAGGGCCTTACCTAGCAATATATCTCTGGGGTTTTATGTTTGCGCTAGCTCTCCTGATGATGACAATTTACCCCATCATGATAGCTCCTCTGTTCAACAAATTCACTCCTGTGAGTATCTTTACTTGTTGCACCGCGTCAGTCATTTTCCTCATTCAATATGGTTTTCTGTGAGAATGGTATATGCATCCATTCTCCATCTGTATCCACATAGTAACTTCATGGTAAGACTGAACTTGAAGTTGCTGATTTCAACAGCTTCCTGAAGGCTCACTCAGGGAGAAAATAGAGAAGTTAGCAGATTCCCTCAAGTTTCCTCTGAAAAAGCTTTTTGTGGTGGATGGGTCTACTCGATCAAGCCACAGTAATGTATATGTTAATTGCTCTACCTTTGGAGTTTGTTTCATTGCTAACTAGTTATTGATGTTCTTCTAATATGATTTCAACTGTCAATCTCTTTCAGGCTTACATGTATGGGTTTTTCAAGAATAAGCGCATTGTTCTCTATGACACATTGATACAACAGGTTCAAACAAATGGCCATTTTTGTTCTTTGTTCACTATTTTTTCCATTGTGATTTGGGAATTCATGCAGGTTTGACTACTTGACTGTTACCCTTGTGTTTGTTTCAGTGTAGTAATGATAATGAGATAGTTTCTGTTCTTGCACACGAGCTTGGGCACTGGAAACTCAATCACACTGCATATTCCTTTGTAGCTGTGCAGGTATTTTCTCATCCAGATAACTAATTATGCCTTCTGTGTACCAGTCAGCCAACTAGTTTTGTTGCAATAGCATTTGTATACTAGATAGCTAAGGTACCGTTTGGTTGCATGGATGAAGTTGGATGGGAGATGGCCATACGGCGGGTTGGTAGGGACGCGGTAAGTCAATTATGTGTTTGGTTGAGTGAGTTGGTGAGCCCTTTTTATGTTTGGGGTGAGGGATAGGTGTGAATAGGATGACCCAGAATTGTGTTGGTTGGCGCCTTGGAGGAACAAGAATAAATAGGGATATATGGAATGACTTTTTTATGGGACGGTGAGGTTACCACTTTATTATGAACAGATAAGTTTACGCAAAGCATGTTGTTCAAGTGGGGAAGACTACAAGAAAAGCTGGGCATATGGTAGAAAAATAGAAAAACAAAGTTGGAGCCACTGGATCTTCAATGGCTGCTTGAGATTTGCCATGCGGGGCTGCTGGAGTCTCTGTACATTTCATGAAAAGCTCCCTGAGTAACTGCTATATATACAATAATGACCCTCACACCAGCTGTCACGTGCCTACTCTGGACTCTGGAGCACCCAATGAAGATACAGCGGCTCCAACTTTTGTTTTTCTACCCTATGCCCAGCTTCTATTGTAGCCTTTCCCCGTTCTAAGTGTTATGTTGTCCATGTACACAATGTAAACAACACATATTGCTGCTCCAGTACAACTGTGCAAATGCAGTAAAGAACATCACCAAAATTTACAGACCCGGAATGCCGATCTGATGAGAAACGACAGAGAGAGGAGTGCTAAGACAGGGAGAAGTGTCACGGTTAGGAAAGAAAAATAGGCCTAATGAGCTGCGCGCTAGGCTCATGTGCGGGCAATAGATGGCTCGGCTCATCCGAGTTCTTTTACTGCTTAGATTTGTCCTGGTTGTTGGAGCTATATTCCTTTAATGGGGTATACATCTATTCAGTTGAACCAAACCAACAAAATCATGGTTTCTAAAAGCTGGATGGCCATCTTTCATCTAACTTCATCCAAGGAACCAAATGCTACATCAAGATATGGTAGTCATCTAGTGAACATGCCTTAAAAGTGGGGGTTAGCCCGGAAATCCTCTGCTGTTTTTCCTGGAAGTTCATTGTGCCATTATTATTGTTGCATCGGCTGGCATATTGTATACTGGATTATAAGAGAAGAAACAAAATTAAGCTTTGGTTGGAGGCACTGATAAGAAAGCGTGTATACCAATCGAAGACACAGCTAGTTTTGAGAATTGGTATAAAGTTCAAGTAGTGTTGTTTCTAGTAAAGTATCCTGCTTATTATGTACTACCTCCGGTCCTAAATATAAGTCCTTTTAGATGTTTCACTAAAAGACTACATACGGATGTATATAGACATACTTTAGAGTATAAATTCATTCATTTTGCTCCGTATGTAGTCTTCTAGTGAAATCTTTAAAAGGACTTATATTTAGGAACGGAGGGAGTAGTAAAAAGTGAAAGATATTTCTTCTGATGAAGCCCCTAGTAGGTGGTGCTAATCTTCAAGCAGTGTTGTTTCTAGAACAACTCACGAGAATGGTTAATTAGATGAATGAATATCTAACAAAATTATCTATAACATAACTTAACATGAAATCAGTTTTAAGCATGGAAGGGGCTATACTATTACAGGCACCTTCATGTGTGTTGTTCTAGTGTTACTGATGGAATTTGCGCAACAATGCATCTATTTTTTTTTAACATTCGCGGGAAACTATTTTTTGATTTGACTGAAAAAAGAAAAGTAAGCATCTCAAGCATTTTTTAGATGTTGAAAGTTCTTCTGTTCACCTCATTTTCTACTTGCAGCTGCTTACATTTATGCAATTCGGAGGATACACTCTTGTAAGGAATTCCAAAGATCTCTTTGAAAGTTTTGGTTTCGAGGATCAGCCTGTAATCATCGGACTGATCATTTTTATGGTATGTTGTGCTCATTACTTTTGAAGAAGTATTATCATGCTATTATCTTTGCGTGGAGATGTTTTCAGTATAAGTTCCGCCCTAGCAGTAGTATCTTTGTGAAATGAAATTGGAATTGAACCTCAGCTGTTTACACTTTCATTTAAACTTGCAGTGAGATGCACTTTCTACAGATTTCCAGCATTGTTACTTGATTGACACATACATTCTTTTCATGACAGCACACCATTATACCCATCCAACACCTTCTGAGTTTTTGCCTCAACCTTGTCAGCAGAGCATTTGAATTTCAGGTTCACCATTCTATTCATCTCAAGTTTTCTGTTGTTACAGCTTTCAGACATGTGGTTGCATTTACCTAATCCTATCTCAATGTCCAGGCTGATGCTTTTGCCAAGAACCTTGGGTATGCTCCTGAGCTCAGGGGAGCCCTTGTTAAACTACAGGTAACCATTTAAAGGCCCTTTTGAATTTTTTTCTGTTTTCTTATTGTTGACCATGGAGTCGGTGTTATTTTACTCGACATCAACACCTTACTTCAAGATCTGACCATAATCAGTCACTAGATCTGACCATAATCAATCACTAGATGTCTAGATCAAGCAACTTTCTCTCAAAATTCAATGCTGGTTTGAGGAACTAGTAACATCCTCTTGTTTACTTTTGCTTTATTCTCGTACGCCTCTTTTTTCTGGAAGCTCTTACATGTCACTTCTACGAAACTATTACCATTAATGTTCCATCCGATTGCTGATGATATACACATGCGGTTGAAGCATAGCTGCACGGAGATTTGAGCTAACTAGATATATGCTTGCAAATTTCAGGAAGAGAACTTATCTGCAATGAACACAGATCCGTGGTATTCAGCATACCACTATTCCCATCCGCCCCTGGTTGAAAGACTCTCTGCTCTTGAAGATCTGGATAGCAAGAAAGAGGACTAATGGGAGATGATCTGAGCCGATCTCATACTTGATGCGTGAATGCCAACTATCATGGCGTCACTTCAATCTCAATGTAGTATGGATGTTTAGAGGGATTTATATGCGTACAGGGATCTGTATGAAAACGTGCACCTCTAGATTAAGATATGTATCATTCGTCGATTGACTTATACTGTCTTATTGACCTATACACGGGATTGTTGGTCCTTTAACATTGACAAATAGAAGTTGATCAGCTATGAGATGTTCAGATGCACTGGTGCATCTTCTGCCCTCCAAGTTGATGTGTTACCTTGACCTTATATAACTATGCTTACATTCATGCTGTATTAGCGTTGCACTTTAGTCTCTTGTGCAACACAGTTTTATGGAGCGTTTTCTAAAAAAAAAAACAAGTTATCTTGTGTAAAAATTGGGGTCGACTATATTGAACATACGCCTAAAAGTATCAGTTCAGTCAAATTTCCCTGCACCGTCAGATATATAGGTCCAGTTTTTCTGGCCGATTCTCCTAGAATCGTTTCCCTCCCAGTTTCTCTCAAAATCATCACTTCATATTTTTCTTACAATCCTATCTAGTTAAGGTCCAATTAGCTAGGATTGTAAAAATAATATGGAGTGATGATTCTGAGAGAAGCTGAGGAGGGGGACGATTGTGGGAAAATCTGCTAAAAGAACTGGCCCATACATCCAACAGACCATGGTTCTTCCTCTTCCAACACCGGCTCCCGTGGATAGCTGATGTTATTGAATGCCACGTGTCTTGCTGTATCCCCAGTTTTTCTCTAAACCCTACTATGATTCTGATGTCGGTGATCACCCCTGTCAAAAAAATCAATCTCCTCTCCTTTCGCCTCCGGCCGTCAATTTGGCACTGTTTGGCGGAGGGGAGGGATCCTCTCTTGGTACTCGATCCTTCCTAAATGTATAACATTTTAGAGATTTTGTTTTAATATAGACTACATATAGAGCAACATGAATAAGTGTATATTCTAAAATTCGTCTATATACATTCCTATGCAGTTCATATTAGAAGGATTGGATGCGTTTTGTTGCGTCGTTTGTGTTATTCAATTTTTAAAAGAAAATTACTCCCTCTATTTTAAAATATTGGGTGCATTTGTTTTAAAAAAAGTAAAACCTCTTTAAGTTTCACCAAATTTGTAAATAAATATATCAAATCCGTGTCATTAACTTTAGGGTTTTCTATTCTTGTGCGAGTGGTTCCTTAGTTGTACTCATTTATCCCCATGTCGTTAACTTTTGCTCACTTTTCTTCATTCCCTTGTCCGAAACCCTCAAAAATGGTCACAACGAAGGATGCCATCGGATCAATGGTTTGATCGTTAACTGCTGACGAGTGAGGCTGCGCTGGACCGTGTCGCCCGTTGGACCTGCCAAGCGGGGCCGCGTTGGACGGTAGTGCTGGTTGGACTGGTGGGCCGTGGTTTCGTTGGACTATTGGGTCGTTGCATGAAATCGTGTGCATGCATGCGCTGATGCACGCCGCCACCATACATAAGCCCTCTATGGATGCACGACATGAGTCAGCTAGCCTACCTGCATGCGCTGATGCGCGCCGCCACGATGCCCCAATGACGCAACCTTCATGCATGTGAGCCGCCACAGACGTAGCGACGGTCTTAGACTTGATCAACGGAGTTATCTTAGGCTTGACCAACTTTCAAATGACCTTAACTAATTTAAAAGAAATAAAAATAGAAAACCTTCACGGTTCGTCGTTTTATAAGACATAGTTAGCTAAAAAATATAAACTTGGTTTAGGGACATTTTTATGAAAAATCATTTTTTGAGGTGAGCTACCATTTCCAAGTTCAAATAGAACTAATTCAAAAAAATAATAATATGAAATTTGCACCCATCATCGTTTTATGTGATTGAGTTGCTGGGAAAAAAAGAAACTTGGTCTATGGGTATTTTCATGAAAAATCCTTCACAAAGCATAGCTATCATGAATGAGGTTGCATGGGATTCAAACTAGGGTTTAGGGCTAAGCATGTCATAGTTTTTCAAAATGATCTCATATTGGGCATGGACCTTATATTTGCACACTAGATGTCAAGTTTTGATTTTTGGCTCATTTAGAAAAGGTCGAAAATTTTTGCTTAGGAATGGGGTGTTTAGCCTAGCTTGGGAGCTCATTTAAAGCACATTTTTCATGACTAATGTTTTACATCAATAATAAGTGATCGGATTAATCACTTAACATGCATATGCATAATATTTGAGAAGGATCTCGACTTATTATTTCATTTTGAAATTTTAAACTGTTTTTATAATGATTTTTTTAATTAAAAATGGTCTGTTTACCCTAACTTCGGAGCTCATCACCATGCCATATTTCTCATGACTACGCACATACATCGGATTGATCATCTAACATGTGTAATAATTAAAAATCATTGCAACATCACATCACAAAGCAATGGATTTCAAATGTTGCTTATAATTCAAAGGTTAGTTCAAATTCAAATTTTGCGTTAATTAAACATTAGATTACATCACATCACATCACATTCAAACATCACATCACATCACATCACCATGCATTATCTTTAATTAAACATTAATGCCGGCCACAGAGGCCAAGGATAGTTCACAAGTCTGCCATGCATTAACTAAAAACAATAAAACTAAAATGAAAACGAGGGGGGCGCGGTGCCCTAGGTGTCCTCATCGTCGTCGTTGGGGCTAGTGAGGTCGACGAGCATCGGCTCCGGGCCAGCCCAGGGGAACGTCGTCTCCTAGGTGGAGGCGACTCGTCCGCCGGTGGATGCACCATCGCTCCGTGGGCTTCGGCACGACGCTTCTCCTCCTCCGCCTCGGCATCGCGCTCCAACTGCTCCAGCCGCAAGCCCTCGCGATGCTCCTCCTTCAAGTGCTGCCGACACCAATGCTCTAAGTAGATCTGCTCCTGCTCCGGCGTCTCCATCATCCAAACGGGTGGCGCGCTCACCCACTTGCGCAACATCCCATCCAAGACGTACTCCTAGGGCTTGAGGGTGGTTGGTGTCAGATCGAGCTTGGCGGGGAACGGTGAGGCCAGAGGCGGCACGACGCAGTCGCCGATAGTGGAGAACACAATGGCCTCCGCCATCCGCGCATGGTAAGCCTCCTCCTCCTTGCGCCGCTCTTCCTCCTCGCTTTCACGGAAGGCAGCCGCCAGCGCCTCCTGATGTCTATAGCACAACTTTATTCTTGTAGACATTGTTGGGACTCCAAGTCCAGAGTTTTGTAGGACAACAACAGATTTCCCTCAAGTGGATGACCTAAGGTTTATCACTCTGTGTGAGGTGTAGGATGAAGATGGTCTCTCTCAAACAACCGTGCAATCAAATACAAGAAATATCTTGTGTCCCCAACAAACCCAATACAATGGCAAATTGTATAGGTGCACTAGTTCGACGAAGAGATGGTGATACAAGTGTAGTATGGATAGTAGATATAGGTTTTTGTAATATGAGATTATAAAAACAACAAGGTAATAAGTGGAAAACAACGAGAAAAACGTTGTATAAATGTTTGGAAATAAGGCTTAGGGTTCATACTTCCACTAGTGCAATCTCTCAACAATGCTAACATAGTAGAATCATATGATCATCCCTCAACGTGCAATAAATAATCACTCCAAAGTTCCTATCTAGCAGAGAATAATAAGATAAAATTGGTGTAGGTAGTATAACCACCTCAAAGTTATTCTTTCTGAACAATCTTTTGAGCTATTCCTATAAGTGTCACAAACAACCCTAGAGTTGGTACTAGAATAACACCCATGATACATATCAATCAACCCTAATGTCACCCATATACTCCAATGTCACCTCAAGTATCCGTGGGTAAATTATGCGACATGCATCAAACAATTTTAGATCTATCATATTCAATCCAATACAAAGAACTTCAAGGAGCACCCTAAGATTTCTATTGGAGAACATAGTATGAAAACGTGCAATCAACCCCTATGCATAGATCCCCAAGGTCACCGAAATCCGCAAGTTGATGCCATAATATATATCAAGTGAATCACTTGAATACCCCAATGTCACTACGGGTATCCTCATGCAAGAAATATGTAACACCCAAATATTTTAATCTGGGTTTCTTGACTTTTGAATTGTTTTCAAAATGGAATTTTAAAATTTGGCTTTGATGAAAAGCTTTGGAGTTCTTTGAAAACCTCTTTAAGAAATTTTTTGGGGCTTTATTTTCTCAACGTGCCTGGTTTGGAAAACGGATTCTTTTAGCCTCTTCTCAAAATGAATTGGTTTGGGAGAATCTTTTATTATTTTGCAAAACTTGGAATTAATTTATATAGGTTCAATTGTCAATTTCCTTCAAGATTTCTTTTCCTCCATTCTGATTTAGACCCTTTGGCACTTCCCTAACATCTAGGTCTTCATTGTCATTGATTTCCCAAAGTTTTAGATGGGTTTAACCACCTTTTATATTTTATTTCAAATAGAAGCATTTTCTGTAATCAGTTTTGACCCCAGCAAATTCACAAAGGAACTTAGTGACTCCTTTGGAATTTGAGACACAAACTCCTATCCTTAGAAGGCCTTAGTACCCTCATCCCATTTCACCAAAAACCTTGGAGTCACAATTTGAAAATTTAAAATTTCATTTGACTCAAGTTTGACCCAAAAGACTCTGTTTTCAATAAAATACTCACTAAAACATTTTCAAAAATTCTGAAAAACTATAGGTAGTTTCTTCACTCAATTAGAGATCATCGCAAAAAATTCAGCTCAAAATATTTTGGCCACGTGCCACTTTCATTTGGTCGAACACCTAGCATGCACTAAAGCCCCTGTCTCTGAAACTAATGCAGTGAAACATCCAGAGTTCAGTGTTTCAGTCTTGTGCAACGTCAATCACCACAATATCGACGAGAGCAGCTCGATCCTGTGCCCGAGCTTATCCACGCGCTGCGCATCACCTTGGACGCTTGCTGGCGTTGGTGATGAGCTGGCCGAGCCAGTCAGCTCTGGCAACAACACGTGTAGTGGCTGCTGCAGCCATCAGAGCCTCCCCTGCTGCAGCCCCTCCCCGCTTGGCACCGCCCCTTGCACCTGAAGGCTCCGGGTGTCCCTGGCCCTAGTTCATGTCGTGTTTCCCGTCGCCACGCCTCGAGCAGCGCAGAGCACGAACTCTGATGTCGTCATGCACACCGAGACCCGCACCGTCGAGCCACGTCTTGCGCCGATGGTTGGTCAATCTTTGACCAAAAATGGAACCCCCTAGCTGAATAGGTACCGACCCGACCACCTAACAACCCGACTAAGCTCTTGGATCACCGGAATCGCTCGCCGGAGTTAAGACCCGCAACACCTCTCTCGGGCCTCTATAAATAGAGCCGCCTCCGAGCTGCCGAACCCATCACCCACTCCACCACACTCCATCCCCACTCCGAAGCCGTGCTCAAGCCTGAGAAGGGCCTTGGAGAGGCCTTCTTCTCCGACTCCGGCCACTTCATCCGCCACTGACCTCGACAACATTCGAGTAAGGTGAGCGGGGATGTGAGTCACTGAGACGTTCCGTAACCTCCTAGTGGCTCTTTCCTCCTAAGCACCCCTCCGTTTTGATTGCAGGCGAGCCCCTTGTTGAGATCCGGTGGTGCCCGAAGCTACCGTCCGCCAGAGCAAGGTCGCCGTCGGCGTAGAGCCTCCCCCTCGACCCAATCCACATCCCACCGACACGCGGGAACACGGTGAGTGCATAGGTGCCCTCGGTTGGCTCTCCCCTTTGTCTGTCGCCGTCGACGACTACCGCATGCCTCTCGCGTTGGTGAGTTCGAACCTGACAGGGTGGGACTCCTCGTTAGGGTTCTTTCTTTTTGAAACATTTTTCTCGAAGGCATTTTTGCCAAAAGCCGTCTTCGAGGCAGGTTAACGTATTTTTCTTTCGGGCGTTTTGAGTTTCTCAAACTAGCCCCTAGACAGATTCTGTTTTATTACATAATGGTCCCTGATTTTGTTTTGCTTATAACTATTGATCTATAACAACTTTGGAATTCATTCTTTTTGCAAAATCTTGCTCTGAGGGCCTAGTTTTTTAAGATTTATTTAAAAATTATTTGGAGACACTAGCTAGCCCTCAACTCTTACGACAATATGTGTTATATGACGTAGATTCCCATGAAGGAAACACCATCGTTAACTTCACCGAGCTAGATCCCGACTACGTGGAACGAGGAAAGCATGTTTAAACTTTTGATGTATTGTTTGCTCACTAACAAACATTTAACATTCATCCACTACATTATTCATGCATATTGCATATCTCATGAACAATGCTAAAACATGACTATGGCAAGTGATGGTTGTGAGGGGTCGTGGATAACCTAGTCACGTGGAACGTGATAGGTTATGGCCTGGCCATGACAAGTGCATAATTGTGATGGAAAGAAAGTAATAACTATAGTATCGACCTAGATCGAGTCCTGTCAGTGTCTTACTTTCATTAACGTGCTACCATAGTTTCCTCATTGAGGATTCCGTATAGTCGGTCGTAGGCCTATTATCAGTCGCACACCAAGTAGAGGGGCCGTGATGAAGGTATCCATGGCCCCGCACTAAATCCAGTCATCCGGTCAGGGTGCATGGGTGTTTCGAGTCTAGGACTGAGAGGGAGGGCACTCCCTTGTAGCGCGCGGTATAAATTTGATCCCATGCTAGTCGAGGTCGGAGCCTCCCCGTCTTATGATTTTTCCCTGGCAGCGTAGTTCGGGTGAAGCCGGGCTTCGCGGGGGTAAAATGGGTGTGTGCTGATTTTGAGTGTCTCCTTCTAAAATACCGTACGCGGGATTAGTCACATAGACAATCGAAACCCGTGGGCTATGGGTAAAGAGTACACCCTCTGCAGAGTCAAAACTATTCGAGTAGCCGTGTTCACGGTTAAGGACGGTCGTTTGTCAGGTCAAGTGTCGGTCTTAGAGTCGGTCCTTGGAGTACAAGTTGGTTGAACAATAATGGTTGTGGATATCTATCGTTATTGTGGAAAAATATATTACTAACCTCTTGGTTCTAAAATTATCCTGAAGGTTGGTTGTACCACCCGGATAATTCTTATTATTTTTATACCCTTTCTGTGGTGTCGCTAAGACTCCCGACTGCGGCTCGTTATTTATTTTTATTCCCTTTCCGTGGTGTCGCTAAGACGCCCGACTGCGGCTTGTTATTTATTTTTACGCCCTTTCTGTGGTGTCGCTAAGACACCCGACCACGACTTGTATTCATATTTATGCCTTTCTATGGTGTCGCTAAGACGCCCGATTGTGGCTTGTTATTAGTTTTATGCCGTGTATGAGATGTCGCTTAGACGCCCGACTTGTTAACCTTTCGAGGCGTTGCTCCAGACACCCTGCATTTTTATTTTTCTGTTGGGATATCTCGAGGGGATTACCGCCTGATTTATCCACTAACTTAATTTAATTCTAACACCTCTATTTGATGAATTATGATATGCACCATGCATATTAATAATTAATTGCATGTACCTCATCTTTTGTGCAAACTGTTTGCGAGTACTTTTCGAAGTACTCACTGTCTTGTTTATGTGGCCAGATATGGATGAAGAATTCGATGGCGAGTCTGACGTCTAGAGGAGTCCTAGTCAGTCTTGCGATCCTGGAGTCTGTCGCTATATTATTTCACCGCTTCCGCCACCACGAATAAATCGTCAAGCCTCACTCTGACGCTTGACGCGTAGTAGTACTTGTCAATACACATTACTCTAATGTGACGTGACCTTTTTATTACAAGCACTAGAGTTATCCTATTACCACTATAACATATCCGTCTGTGTGAGACTTGGACATGTTGTAATAAATTATAGTGCAACCTCTGCTCTACTTTGTTTAATATTAAGTACTACTGGTTTCTGTATCAAGATGAGTCTATCGGTGGGAAATATTTTTCTACACTGGTGACGCACATGGATGATTTCCAATAAATTATTTTATTTGGAAACCAGTCGTGACAACCTTGGTATCAGTGCTAGGCTGACTGTAGGAAACCCCTAGGCACGATCGCTAACCGGATTAGCTGTTTTACTACTCTGCATGTTGCAGATATTTTCTATTAGTCAACATATATTTATGTTATGACTATCTGAAAATTTTGTCTACTGTGTAGATGGCTGGCAGCGGTTGCCCGTCTCAGGTGTTCGCCAACGAGCCGATGGGATTTTCACGATTTCTTTCCGTCATTGCCAAGATCGCGATTGGACCGATGACTCGCACCGAGTACATGTTCTACCGCCAGAAGATCAGTGACTACCTTACTATGCATCAAGCGTCGATGCATTTTATTGGTGGGCAACCAGAGGCCCGTCGTCTTCGTTTCATCGGGAGAGCCATGCCTACGGAGAGGTAGGCTATTCAGATGGCAACCAGGGAGGCAATTGCCCGTCTTCAGGACACCCTCCCAGTAATGAAGACTCGTCCTTATAACTACCTGCCATGCCGCTGTCGTACACCAGTCACTATGGATTTGCCTGCCCAGAGGAGGGGAAGACGAGGCTATTGGGATGCTCGTACAGTACCTCATAGCCTTGGAGTCAACCTTTGATGGCTTAGTGGGTGACTTGGTGGCTGCTCGCATGGAGGCCCTTACTCGTCCAAACAGCAGGACTGAGCTCCTTCGCCCCGCACCACCTCGATCATGCCCATCTTCCTCTGCTTCGTGCACTCCACCAGCTGCCTTCGATTGAAGAGTTCAATCAAGTCATTGCTCCTTTCCCCATTAGAGATGCTATGCCTGCTAGTCCAGTTCATGCTTCGTCGCCTCGTGCAGTCCGCCTAGAGCCCATGCTAGAGGAAGTGGACTCCCAAGCTCCTCATCTGAGACTTTCCCTGGGCCAGCCGATCCAGGTCCCTTCTGACTCCACCTAGATATGGTGCAGTAGAGCTTCCGTGCGCTTGTATGATATGTATGATGGTGTGCTCTTAGAATGAAGGGAAGTAGTCGTGTCACGTCATGTAGGACCAGGAGAAGTGCACTAGCTTAAATATCATGCCAGGCATACGAGACTACGACTTGAGTGCTTTGTATAATTATGCGAGATGTAAGATGTACCGCAATCCTTCTCCAAACGCAATGGTTATTGTATGAAAACGACTTTTCGCAGTGTCTCCTTGGATAAAATTTTATTTTTATTTTCCTTGAACTGGAATTTCTCATTTGATTTTTGCGACATTTACCCAGCTTTGGGAAAATGAGCCGTCCCTAGACATGCTTCATGCCAAGAATGCAGGGAGAAAATAAATTTGCTGAGACAGGAAATGATTTCACTCAAGGACAGTCAAGCCGACGCGAGAGCGACCCAACATTTTCGGAAGTTTGTCGTCTTTATGAGTAGAGCCAACAACAACATCACAAGATGATGAACCAAGTTATGAATATGGGAAATCAGCGTGGACCACACCCACAACACTCCAGGTTGGCTGAATTATAGAAGACATGTCCGCCAACTTTTTCACACACCGACAAACCTATGGAAGCAGACGATTGGCTATGTGACATTGAAAGGAAGCTTATTATTGCGCAGTGTTCCCACAATGAGAAGGTACTCTATGCACCTCACTATCTGACTAGAGCCGCAACCTCGTGGTGGGAAAATATCTTCCACGTAAACCCTGACAAAAACAACATCATGTGGGCTGAATTCAAGGAGAGTTTTCGTGGGGAACACATTCCAAACAGTGTCATGAAAATAAAGAAGAGTGATTTTGAAGACCTCAAACAAAGGAGTTCCATTGTAATGGAATACTTGGACCAGTATAATCAATTATCCCGTTATGCAAGTGAAGACTATAAACAAAAGAGAAAAGAATGGAGAAATTCTTGGATGGACTTGCTCTGGCATTGAAATGCTAGCTGGTCGTTCACACCTTTCCATACTTCAAAACACTTGTGGACAAGGCCAACATGCTTGAGGCCAAACATCGCAGCCTGGACGACATTCGTAAGCACCGTCATAACAACTCGGCACCAACTCGTAACATCAAGTACAAGACCGAGGACACAAAGAATCAAACTCCTCGTGCCTCAACTTCAACCAATAAAGTAAACACCCACTTTTATGCGAGGAACAAGGATTTTACTCCCCGCCCCGATATCACATGTTTCGCCCGCGGAGAGGCTGGACACTTCGCCAGACAGTGCCCAAAGGTCGGAAATGGTGTAACTAAAACCAACCCTCCCAGCTTTGACCCAGCACCAAAGCGCAACAACTTCAACCCCAACAACAATCACAGGAAGGGTCACGTGAATCTTGTCGCAAAAGAAGATGCTATGAACGCGCTAGAGATGGTACTCGGTAAGTTTGCTGTCAACAAAATCCTGCCATGGTTTTGCTTGATTCTGGAGCTTCCATTCGTTCATTTCGGAAAAATTTGCCTCGAAACATAAATTTTCAACCCTCCCCTTGGAAAATTCGATGACCATGAAGTCCTTGGGAGTACTCGGATTACACAAGAATATTGCAAGGATGTTACCATTGAGATCGAAGACTTGACGTTTTGGGCAAACCTCATTGTGATCGAAAGCAACAATTTGGATGTTATTCTGGGAATGGATTGGCTAAATACCAACAAGGGATTTATTGACTGCTTCAAGCGAATGGTTACACTCACCCACCATCAGGGTAAAAGAGTAACTGTTGCAGCATTAGAAAGGAAGAAGTCAACTCAAGCACAACTGAATAAAATGGAAGCTATTAAGCTTGAGGACGTCCCAGTGGTCTATGAATTTCCGGATGTATTTCCTGACAAACTACCAGGTATGCCACCAGACTGAGAAATAGAATTCCTTACTCAGCTTGCACCTAGTACCACCCCAATATACAAGAAACCATACCGCATGGCACCTACTGTATTAGTCGAGCTCAAGAAGCAAATAAAAGAGCGGTTGGACAAAGGATACATCAGACCGAACTCTTTGCCTTGGGGATCGCCAGTATTGTTTGCCAAAAAGAGAGATGTGACGCTAAGATTTTGTGTCGATTATCGAGCCCTCAACATGGCCACCATCTAGAAAAAGTATCCACTACCCATGATAAATGATTTATTTGATCAGTTAGCACAAACAAAGGTGTTCTCAAAGATTGATTTGTGGTCAGGGTATCATCAGCTTAAGATACATTCAGAAGACATCTCGAAGACAACATTTACGTCACGATACAGATTGTATGAGTTTACTGTAATGCCTTTCGGACCCTGCTGACGTGCAACTATTCCTGACTTGATGCCTCTACGGCAACGGAGCCAGAAAAGAGCTTGTCCTAGTTGCTCAACAATTAGCAATTGTCTTGCAATGGCCCACCAGCGCGTGGGATCGCGACAGTTTTCGAGGGTAGATTATTCAACCCAAATTTGTTGGTTCGCTCGATGGGAAGTGAAAGAATATTCTCAAGTATTAGCAGCTGAATGTGTCAGATTCAACCACACCTGAAAGATTAGTGTGTGCAGGCAAAGTATCAGTAGCAAAGTAGTATGATAACAACGGTGCCAGAAACGATCTGTTGACGGCAGACTATTCCTAACTGTTGTATCAATGGCGCCAGTAAGTTGCCCGTGGACGGGAAATATTCTTTCCCGGAAATGGCGCTAGAAAAAGTATTGTAGTAGGTAGCAGCAGTGTAACGAGTGACAGCAGTGGCAAGGAACAGCAGTAGTGACAACAGTAGCAAGTAGCAACACTATCGAGTAACAACAGTAGCAAGTAACAGTAGCAGCAACAGTAGTGGCAGCAGCAGGATAGCAAAACAAGTAACAGTAGCACCAAGTAACAGTAGCAACAACAGTAGTAACAGCAGCAGAGCAAAACAAGTAACAACAGCAGTGGGACAAACTCGTAGGCAATGGGTCAGTGATTTGTCGGATGATATTCATCATGCAATAGTTATAACATGGAGAGATATGTGGCTAGCTCCCGTTCGTCAATGTGATGTAGGCATAGTGGATACTAGGGATCAATCCCCGTCAAAACTAACTAGATTACATGATAGATCTCATCCTACTCATCACCGCCCAGTGAGCCTACGAATAGATTACTCACGAACGATGAAGAGCTTCATGGAATTGGAGAGGGAAGAAGGTTGATGATGACGATGGCGACGATTTCCCCTCTCCGGAGCCCAAAACGGACTCCAGATCTGCCCTCCAGATGAAGAACAGGATGTGGCGGCGCCTCCGTATCGCAAACGCGATGAAATCTTCTCTTCTGATTTTTTCCGGGACGAAAGGGAATTTATAGAGCTGAGTTTGGGGCGGCAGAGCCACGTGGGCCCCAGAAGCTTGGTTGCCGCGGCCGGGGGGGGGGGGGGCGATAGGGCTTGTGGCCCACTGGCCCGTCCCCTCCGGTGGATCTTTGGACATGTATTTTTCATATTTTTCAGAAATATTCTCCGTAAATTTTCAGGACGTTCCGAGAACTTTCATTTGTGCACAAAAACAACACCATGGCAATTCTGCTGAAAACAGCATCAGTCCGGGTTAGTTCCATTCAAATCATGCAAATTAGAGTCCAAAACAAGGGCAAAAGAGTTTGGAAAAGTAGATACGATGGAGACGTATCAACTCTCCCAAGCTTAAAACCTTGATTGTCCTCAAGCAACTCAGTTGACAAACTGAAAGAGAAAGAAAAACTTTGACAAACTCTGTTTGATCTTGTTGTTGCAACTATGTCTAACTCATAACCAGAATTTCAGCAAGATCACAAGTTAACCACATAAGCAAGTGACACAAAGGTCTCATGGTAAACTAATATCAATGGCATAATCAGCTAGCGAGCAAATAATAATGAGTTTCAGATACCAACAATTCAATCAAAACAATCATGAAGCAATATGAATAGGTGGTATCTCGCTAGCTCTTTCTGAGACCGCAAAACATAAATGCAGAGCACTTTCAAAGATCAAGGGCTGACTAAACATTGTAATTCGTAGCAACGGAGATCCAGTCATAGTCATACTCAATATCAATCAAAAGCAAAGCATAAAAATGGGAGAGGTGCTCTCTAATTGGTGCTTATATAAGAAGAGGATGACTCGACAGGAAAATAAATAGACATGCCCTTCGGAGAGGGAAGTATTGATTTGTAGAGGTGCCAGAGCTCAAGCTTTGAAAACAGAGATAATAATTTTGGGTGGCATGCTTTCATTGTCAACGCAATGACCAAGAGTTCTCAATATCTTCCACGCTACTCATGCTATAGGGCGGTTCCCAAACAGAAAAGTAATGTTTTAACTCCCGCACCACCAATCAATCACACTCCACGGCTAGCCGAATCCTCGGGTACCGTCCATACTAACATCAATCCGGGGGGAGTCTTGTTTTACAGTTATGTTTTCGATTTAAGCGTGGAACTGGGCATTCCAATTACCGCCCCCTTTCTCATGAATGACAGTGAATAAACACATGTCGAGGATAACACGCCTAACATGGAAGATACCAATAGCCCCCTGTCACCACATGAGCGGTTCGGGCATGCAAAACATATTATTTCTTGAAGGTTTAGAGAATGGCACATGCAAATTTACTTGGAACGACAGGTAGATACCGCAAATAGGTAGGTATGGTGAACTCTCATGGAAAAACTTTTGGGTTTATGGAAGTGGATGTACAAGCAGTATTCCGCTTAGTACAAGTGAAGGCTAGCAAAAGACTGGGAAGCGACCAACTAGAGAGCGACAACAGTCATCAAGATGCAATGAGTTTGACTAACATTGAGTGCAAGCATGAACATGATATAAATCACCATGAACACGGACATCATAGAGGCTATGTTGATTTTGTTTCAACTACATGCATGAACATGCGCCAAGTCAAGCCACTTGAATCATTCAAAGGAGAATACCATCCTATCATACTACATCATAGTCATCTCAAAATCTATGTTGGCATTCAAGACAAACCATTATAAGCTCCTAGCTAATTAAGCATGGCATCAAAAACTATGATCTCTAAGTTGTCATTGCAAACATGGTTCCCTCTCAACAAAGCTGAATCTGGAACGACAAGCTAGTCATATTTACAAAAACAAAATAGATAGAGTTCATACCAGCTTTTCCAGTCTCAGTCACTTCATCATATATCATCATTATTGCCTTTCACTTGCACGATTGAACGATGTGAACAATAATAAGAGTGCTCGTGCATTGGACTAAGCTGGAATCTACAGGCAAACACAAAGGAGAAGACAAAGTAATATGGCTCTTTGAAAGCTAAACAGGTATGCATGCAAGAGCCACTAAACATTGTAAGCAATATCTTCTACCTTGACCCAAAGAAAAAGAAAACTATTTACACGGGAAAACTCCCAACAAGCAAAACAAGAAAGGAAAATCTTTTTGGGTTTTCTCAAAAGGACACAAAACAAGAAAACAAGAAAACGAAAAATAAACTAGCATGGATAATACAGTGGCAAAGTGTAAACACCGGCTAACAAAGTGAAAGCATAAGCATGAATGTAAAGTTGGTGAGAACACATACTCCCCCAAGCTTAGGCTTTTGGCCTAGCTTGGTCTACTCCCAAGGACGGTCCTGGCGAAACCCAAAATCATAATCGGGGTTATACGGGAGCGCTGCAGCCACTGCCTGAATAGCTGCCTCACGGAAACGAGCAGTTGTCGCCTCCCTCTCATACTCCTCTGCCTCTCCTATGGTAGCTTGCGTGATGTCTCTAGTTTCTCCAACAGTTATACTAGAGACAAAATCTCTAACCGAAGACTTGGCAGGATCTTTAAGATTACCCCCATAGGGTATTTTGCAAATCCTATTGAAATCCTCCAAATCCATGGCGTAGGATTTATCATACAGATCAAACAATATGGATGAGTCACGGCCAACTAAAAATTTAAATCTACGCACGGAAGACGCAGTGAGCAAAGCATACTGTTCACATTTATCTGAGAGGAATTCTTCTAACCCGACATTGCGAACAAGTGTATCAAACTCATCCTTGAAGCTTGCTTCGATTATGAACTCATCGAAAGGCCATTCACATGGTTGTACCGGTGCGTCCCTTAGTTGATAAGGACCGGGCTCCCGAATAGAAAGACGGGGACCCTTCTTACTTGAGGAACCACCATGAAACTTCCTCCTCAACATAATTTCTTTTTGCTGAAATTTTTGAAGTTCAAGAGAAAAGTGAATAAAGACCAACCACACCTTGTAGCAACTACTCCTACTAGTGTCTAGAGACCGTATCACGCGCTAAAACTACTTGGGACCAGCTAAAATCAACATTTCAAGCTCAAGAACAGGGTCACCAAGGTAGCAAGAATACGCGAAGGATAAAACACTAGATCAAAAACTAATTGGACCAATGGAGGAGTCACTTACCAAGGAGTAATTTCCCCAAAACGGTTCGGAGAATGGTGCTTTGAGCAAGGAGAACGAAAATCACAACCAAATGAGCAAGAACATGGGTTTGAGCTGCGAAACGATTTTTTCTGGACGTAGAAGAAGAGGATGGGAGCTGGAATGAGTGGAGGGGGTCCCTGTGGGCCCCACAAGCTTGGTTGCCGCGGCCAGGGGGGAGGCCGCGGCGACAGGGTTTGTGGCCCACTTGTGTGGCCCCCAGGCCAGCTCTGAGTTCCAGTATTTTTCAAATATTCCAGAAAAAATCATACTAGATTTTCAAGACCATCGGAGAACTTTTATTTTCGGGGTATTTTTCTACCGGACGCTAAAATAGGAAACAGGGAAAACTAAACTAAATCTATCATTTTTCTTCCAAGCAACAAAAAGTGAAAGCTTAGAACAAAGGTATGTGACTCTTTGATTCATCCATTTCATGGTCATCAAAAGAAATCCGTCAATGGGGTTGATCAAATCTTCATGACAAAACCTTCTCGAATCGCAAAAGAGAACGGAGAATTTTCGAATAGCCACTAAGTCACCTCAATGGGGATATGTATCTCCCCAACAAGCAAATCATACTTCATCTTGACACGAGCAATAGGGCATTCAAAGCTCCCAATAAGAATCGATGAAGTTTTTTTGATAGCATTGATGCAATGTGCTTGATATCGTTTCTTCGGAAAGTGCACGGTATGCTCATTACCGTTGACATGGAAAGTGACAGTGCCTTTGTTGCAATCTATAACAGCCCCTGCAGTGTTTAAAAAGGGTCTTCCAAGGATGACACCCATGGCATCGTCCTCGAGAATACCCAAGATAACAAAGTCTATTAAGATAGTGGTGTTAGCAACCACAATAGGCACATCCTTGCAAATGCCGACAGGGAAAGCAGTTGATTTGTCGGCCATTTGCAGAGAAATTTCACTGGGTGTCAACTTATCCAGTTCAAGTCTACGATAAAGAGAGAGCGGCATAACACTGACACCGGCTCCAAGGTCACATAAGGAAGTTCTTACGTAGTTTCTTTAATGGAGCAAGGTATAGTGGGCACTCCGGGATCACCAAGTTTCTTAGGAGTTCCACCTTTGAAAGTGTAATTGGCGAGCATGGTGGAGATCTCAAGATCTGGTATCTTCCGTTTATTAGTCACGATATCTTTCATGTACTTGGCATATGGAGACATTTTTAGCATATCAATTAACCGCATCTGCAGAAAGACGGGTCTTATCATTTCAATAAAGCGCTCAAAATCCTCATCATCCTTTTTCTTGGATGGCTTTGGAGGAAAGGGCATAGGTCTCTGAACCCATGGCTCTCTTTCTTTACCATGCTTCCTAGCAGTGAAGTCATTCTTATCGTATCACTTAGGTTGTGGGTTATCAGGATTAACCGTAGGTTCAATCTTCACATCCTTATCATTGCTAGGTTGAGCATCATAATGAACATCGCTGTCCATATTGTCACCAGGTTCATGTTCATCACCAGATTGTGTTTCTGCATCAGACGCAGAAATATCATTTGGTTCTTCAGGTGTGGCAGTATTTGGTGAACTGACTTGTAGGTTTCTATCGTCCTTCTTCTTCTTCTTATGATGACTGGGTGTATCAGCATTAATTCCTTGAGAATCTTGATCAATTCTCTTAGGCTGGCCTTCAGGATACAAAGGTTCCTGAGTCATTTTGCCTCCTCTAGTAATGACTTTGACAGAGTTGTCATTTAATTCATTGAGCAAGTCATTCTGAGCTTGAAGTACTTGTTCTACCTGAGTAGTAATCATAGAGGCATGTTTACTCAGAAGCTTCAGATCATTGACATTTCTGTCTACACAAGCACTTAAATGACTAAGCATACGAGTACTTTGTTCCAAATGTCTGCTAACATAATCATTGAAACTCTGTTGTTTGGCAACCAAGTTGTCGAATTCATCAAAGCATAGGCTAGCAGGTTTGTCAAAAGGAATATCACTCTCATCAAACCTACGCAGAGAATTCACCTCTACTACTTATATCGGGTTATCGAGACCATGGATCTCTTTGATAGGTGCTAGATTTTTGACATATTCACATCTAATGTCTTTCTCTTGCATAGATTTCTTGGCTTCTTGCATATCTTCGGGACTGAGGAATAGAATACCTCTTTTCTTAGGATTTGTCTTAGGAGGTGGTTCGGGAATAGTCCAAGCATTATCGTTGATCAAGATGTTATTCAGTAGGATCCGAGCTTGTTCTACAGTTCGTTCCCTAAAAACACAATCGACACAACTATCTAGGTGGTCTCTAGAAGCATCAGTAAGTCTGTTATAGAAGATATCAAGTATCTCGTTCTTCTTAAGAGGGTGATCAGGCAAAGCATTCTGTAGCTGGATGAGCCTCCCCCAAGCTTGTGGGAGACTCTCTTCTTTGAGTTGAGCAAAGTTGTATATTTCCTGCAAGGCAGCTTGCTTCTTATGGGCATGGAAATATTTCTCACAGAAGTAATAGACCATATCATGGGGACTACTCACACATCGAGGAGCAAGAGAAGTGAACCAGGCTTTAGCGTCATCCTTTAGAGAGAAAGGAAACATCTTAAGGATATAGTAGTAGCGGATCTTCTCCTCACTGGTGAAAAGGGTGGCTATATCGTGTAGTTTGGTAAGATGGGCTACGTCCGTCTCGGACTCATAACCGTGGAAAGGATCAGATTCGACTAGAGAGATTATCTCAGGGTCGACAGAGAATTCATAATCCTTATCGGTGATAAAGATAGGTGAAGTGGCAAACTTCGGGTCGTATTTCATCCTAGCTTTCACATATTTTTCCTTCCACTTGAGAAGTAATTTCTCAGCGTCATAGGCATCCTTACACGCAAGAAAATCCTCAGCTATCTCTCCCTCCATAACATAACCCTCAGGTATATTAGGCAATTCATATCTAGGAGAGCTAGATCTAGCAGGAGCAAAAGCAAGTTCTATCTCAATAGTATTGGCAGTTTCAGAAGCATCACGAGCATTGGCAGTAACTCTAGCAATATGAGCATCAAGGAATACCCCTAGTGGCATATCAGGCAAAGTAGTATCTCTAGTAGTATCAAGCATAGCATCATCAGGCAAAATAGCATCTCTAGCATCATCAGGCAAAGCAGTATCAAGCATAGCATCTCTAGCAGTATCAGGCATAGTATCTCTAGCAGTATCAGGCATAGCATCTCTACCAGTATCATGCATAGTAGCATCATAAGCATCATCAAGCACACGCGACATATCAAGATTTCTAGCAGGAGGTGGTGTCACAAACTTACTCATAACTGAAGGTGAATCAAGTGCAGAGCTAGATGGCAGTTCGTTACCTCCCCTCGTAGTTGAGGGCAAGACTTTGGTTTTTGGATCTTTCAAATTCTTCATAGTGATCAGCAGATATAAATCCCAAGTGACTCACAGAATATAGCAATCTCCTCCCCGGCAACGGCGCCAGAAAAATGCTGCTAACGTGCAACTATTCCTAACTTGATGCCTCTACGGCAACGGAGCCAGAAAAGAGCTTGTCCTAGTTGCTCAACAATTAGCAATTGTATTGCAATGGCCCACCAGCGCGTGGGACCGCGACAGTTTTCGAGGGTAGAGTATTCAACCCAAATTTGTTGGTTCGCTCGACGGGAAGTGAAAGAATATTCTCAAGTATTAGCAGCTGAATGTGTCAGATTCAACCACACCTGAAAGATTAGTGTGTGCAGGCAAAGTATCAGTAGCAAAGTAGTATGATAACAACGGTGCCAGAAACGATCTGTTGACGGCAGACTATTCCTAACTGTTGTATCAATGGCACCAGTAAGTTGCCCGTGGACGGGAAATATTCTTTCCCGGCAACGGCGCTAGAAAAAGTATTGTAGCAGGTAGCAGCAGTGTAACGAGTGACATCAGTGGCAAGGAACAACAGTAGTGACAACAGTAGCAAGTAGCAACACTAGCGAGTAACAACAGTAGCAAGTAACAGTAGCAGCAACAGTAGTGGCAGCAGCAGGATAGCAAAACAAGTAACAGTAGCAGCAAGTAATAGTAGCAGCAACAGTAGTAAGAGCAGCAGAGCAAAACAAGTAACAGCAGCAGTGGGACAAACTCGTAGGCAATGGGTCAGTGATTTGTCGGATGATATTCATCATGCAACAGTTATAACACGGAGAGATATGTGGTTAGCTCCCGTTCGTCAATGTGATGTAGGCATGCATTCCGTGTGTCGTCATAAGTGCTTAGGGAAAAGCACTTGCATGACATCTATTGTCCATCCCTCCCGTGGCAGCGGGGTCCAAATGAATACTACGGGATATTAAGGTTCTCCTTTTAATAAAGAGCGGACAAACACATTAGCACTTGGTGAACACATGAACTCCTCAAACTATGGTCATCACCGGGAGTGGTTCCGGTTATTGTCACTCCGGGGTTGCCGGGTCATAACACATAGTAGGTAACTGCAACTTGCAAGATCGGATCTAAAACACACATATATTGGTGAAAACATAATAATTTCAGATCTGAAATCATGACACTCGGGCCCTAGTGACAAGCATTAAGCATGGCAAAGTAGTAGCAACATCAATCTCAAAACATAGTGGATACTAGGGATCAATCCCCGTCAAAACTAACTCAATTACATGATAGATCTCATCCTACTCATCACCGCCCAGCGATCCTATGAATAGATTACTCACGAACGACGAAGAGCTTCATGGAATTGGAGAGGGAAGAAGGTTGATGATGACGATGGCGACGATTTCCTCTCTCCGGAGCCCAAAACGGACTCCAGATCTACCCTCCACATGAAGAACAGGATGTGGCGGCGCCTCCGTATCGCAAACGCGATGAAATCTTCTCTTCTGATTTTTTTCGGGACGAAAGGGAATTTATAGAGCTGAGTTTGGGGGCGGCAGAGCCACGTGGGCCCCACAAGCTTGGTTGCCGCGGCCGGGGGGGGGGGGGGGCGTGGCGACAGTGCTTGTGGCCCACTGGCCCATCCCCTCCGGTGGATCTTTGCGCAGGTATTTTTCATATTTTCCAGAAATATTCTCCGTATATTTTCAGGATGTTCCGAGAACTTTCATTTCTGCACAAAAACAACACCATGGCAATTTTGCTGAAAACAGTGTTAGTCCGGGTTAGTTCGATTCAAATCATGCAAATTAGAGTCCAAAACAGGGGCAAAAGAGTTTGGAAAAGTAGATACGATGGAGACGTATCAGACCCACAAATGCGCCGGCTTACTTCATGCAATTAATGAATAAGGTATTCATGAAGTACATGGATAAGTTTGTCATAGTCTTCATCGACGACATACTAGTCTACTCCAAGAACCCCGAAGAACATGCAAAACACCTAAGGATTGTATTGGGAGAATTGCGTAAGCATGAGTTGTATGCTAAATTGAGCAAATGTGAGTTTTGGATGAAGCAAGTCGGACTTTTGGGACACGTAATGACCCAAGAAGGCATAGCCGTGGATCCTGAGACGGTCAAGGATGTAAGTGAATGGCTGCAACCAACTAACGTGACACATATCCAAAGTTTCCTCCGAATGGCGGGATACTACCGAAGATTTATTGAAAGTTTTTCCACTATTGCCAAGCCCATGACCCAGCTACTCAATAAGGAAAAGAAGTTTGAATGGACTGAAGCTTGTGAGAATAGCTTCCTGTTGGGAACATTGCATGGGAAACAAAAAATTTCCTACGCACACGAAGACCTATTATGGTGATGTTCATCTACGAGAGGGAGAACGGATCCACATACCCTTGTAGATCGCTAAGCGGGAAGCGTTAAGAAACGTGGTTGATGTAGTGGTACAGCTTCGTGATCCAAATCACCGTCGTCCCTCGATCCGTTCCGATCTAGCACCGAGCGGACGGCACCTCCACGTTCAACACACGTACAGCTCAATGACGATCTCCACCTTCTTGATCCAGCAAGGGAGACGGGGAAGTAGATGAGTTCTCCGACAGCGTGACAGCATGCGGGTGATGGTGATGATCTATTCCTGCACGGCTCCGCCCGAGCTCCGCAGAACTCTGATCTAGAGGAAGAACTACGAGGTATAGGTTTGAGTTGCACGTGGCAAAGTTGTGTCTCAAAAACCCTAAAACCTCTAGTATATATAGGAGGAGGGGAGGGGCTAGTCTTGGGGCTCAAGAGAGCCCCAAGGGCGCCAAACGAAATGAGGAAGAGGACTCCAACTCCAATTCGGTTAGGGAAGGAGGAGTCCTCCTCTTCCTTCCCACCTCCCTCTCTCTCTCTTTTTTTCTTTTTATTTGGTTTTCTTCTTGTGACGCCATAGTACACTTGGGCTGGCCTCACCAGCCCACTAAGGGCTGGTGCGCCACCCTAGGACTATTGGGCTCACTCCCGGGTGGGTGGGCCCCTCCCGGTGAAAACCCGGAACCCATTCGTCACTCCTAGTACACTGCCGGTAATGCCCGAAATCTTTCCAGTGACCAAATGAAACCATCCTATATATCAATCTTCGTTTCCGGACCATTCCGGAAACCATCGCGACGTCCTTGATCTCATCCGGGACTCCGAACAACCTTATATCACCAACACCTATAACTCAACTATACCAAAACATCATCGAACCTTAAGTGTGTAGACCCTGTGGGTTCGAGAACTATGCAGACATGACCCGAGACACTCCCCGGTCATTATCCAATAGCGGGACCTGGATGTCCATATTGGATCCTACGTATTCTACGAAGATCTTATGGGTTGAACCTCTGTGCCAAGGATTCATATAATCCCGTATAACATTCCCTTTGTCCTTCGGTGTGTTACTTGCCCGAGATTTGGTCGTCAGTATCTCTATACCTATTTTAATCTCGTTACCGACAAGTCTCTTTACTCGTTCCGTAATACAAGATCCCGTGACTTACACTTGAGTCACATTGCTTGGAAGGCTTATATGTGATGTTGTATTACTGAGTGGGCCCCGAGATACCTCTCCGTCACACGGAGTGACAAATCCCAGTATTGATCCATGCTAACTCAACGCACACCTTCGGAGACACCTGTAGAGAACCTTTTGTGACAGCCCGATGCCGACGTTCCAGAAGATTCCCTTTCCTTTCCGTTTTCGTCGTGTGTCTGTTTTATTTTGTCGCATCATCATCACATCATTCGCATCATCTGCATTGCATTGGCATCTCCGTTGCCACCAGTTTTCAAAATTTGCATCCGTTGTTAGTTGCCGGTTCTCGTCGTTGTCCGTTCTAAGTCCGACCGCACACGCACGCGCCCGCGGTACCGTCGAAACCCTGTTTTAAAAGTGCGCGTTAAACTTTCTCTGATCGGGTTGAGATTTGACGCGCGGTGTTATTTTATTATAGGTAGGCCGCCTGTCGAATTTCGTCGCGATCGGAGTTCGTCTGGTACCCGAACGGTCGACCGTAGCGGCACCATATTCGGTCTACCGTCGGACGTCTGTCGGTGTTTTAAAATTCGTGCCGGGCCGCCCGTTCTCCCTCTCGTCTCCGGATATCCCCTCTACACGGCCGCGTACCCTTACCCGCGTTCGGAATCGTCTGAATCCGACCCCGCGGTTGGATCCGGAACGCGATTTCGGTTAACCGAGCCCCCCCCGTTTGTCTATATATACCCCACCATCACATTTAGACAGCCATCCCTAACCTGCCTCGTTTTCCGCGCCGGAAACCCTAGCCTCCCACCTGCCCTCTCTCTCCTCCCCCAGCCGCCGCGGGCCCGCCGAGCCCAGATTGGGCCTGGCCGAGCCAAGATCGGGCCCGGCCGAGCCCATCCGGCCGCCGCCGCCGCCCGTTCAACCTTCTGCCCCGAGCACCCGCGCCTCCTGCCAGCAGCCGCCGTGCCAGCCTCGTCCCCGTCCGGCCGCCGCTGCCTGCCTGCGCCGCGCCGCCCGCGGCAACTCCCCAGCCGCCGTGCCTCCCCGGCCGGCGCGGCCGCCGCCAGCGCCGCCCTCGGACCCCGCCGCCTGCCTGCTCGCCGACCTGCTCAAGATGCGCCGCCGCCGCCTCCGTCTGCCGCCGACTCGAGGCCGGCTCAGGGCAGTTCCAGCCCGGGGATCCTTCCCCGAGCTCCGGCCGCTCCGGATCCCCTCGTCAACCGCCGCCGGTCCCCTCCCGTCGGCAACCACCGCCGCTGGCAACCTCCTCGTCGGGATGATGAGGAGACCAGGAGCCCGACGCCCCCTCGCCGCCTGGGCCTTCCCTCGTGCGGCCCACCAGCGCCATTAGCCGGCTCGGCCCACCGCCTCGCCTCTCCCTCCCGGCCCCGTTGCCCAACAGCACCAGGCCGGCCCAAGTGGAGACCCGCTAGGTGAGATCCCCAGCCCCTTTTTTTTTATTTACGCATATGCGTCTCTTAGTTATTTTTACGCCTCAGTTTCGGCCGAGTAACTTTTATAGGATTTTTTTTTCGGTTTAGATAATTTCAGGATTTAGACATTTAGTTAAACGCCCGTAACTTTTTAACCGTAATTCGGATCGCGATGAATTAGATATGGTTTTGGCGTAGGTTTTCGCGTAGAATACGATTATCCAACTTGCATAATTGTTTGACGTCATTTAGCGTGCTGTTTGCCTAGATAAGCGTGCTGTCCTAATAGGTTTTGACCCGTATTTATTTTTCGTGCAAGACCGGGTTACCCGTGTGCCTTAGATAAAATGCCTATGTTTTAGGGACCATTTTTCCATGTATTTTAGAGTGGTCACTCGTATTTTTGCATGTAGGGTTTGTCTCTAGTTTATTTTCTCATATATAGGAGATTATCTCGCATTAATGTGTGGCATTATTTTGTGTTGCAAACACCACATATTTTATATGTTTCCGAGGTAGAAAAATTCCATGGATTTTTCTGTGCAATTAGTTTTAGCTTTCGAGCAAGTTAGTTCGCGCGATATTTCGCCGTGATGCCCTTTTGTTTAATTCATAGGATTTATTCCGTGCGTCGTTTGACGGAGTTGTCAACTAGAGAGTTGATCTTGGATGTTTTGTTTAGCCCCTGGTATTTTTGGTTGCAATATAAATGCATGTTTAGGTGTTGTTTTCTTGCTCTCAAGTTGCTAGAAATAGTGCTGATTTGGAGGTGCTCAAATATTTCTAAGTCTGGAATCTGTTATATTTTGTTGCTGTCTTGTCTTGCTTGCATCTTGTGATCTGTAGCTCTTTTGAGGTTGGTCCAATGGAGTTAGTTGTAGCCCTTATGTTTCTCTAGCATTCTGTAAATTTTCATGTCATTTAGAGCCCTGTAGCTTATGGTTTTGCTGGTGTCAATATGCCTTCAGGCTGAAAACTGCACTTTCATGAGGTGTAATTTTCACTAAGTCTGAAATAGTGTGTGAGATGTCATTTTGTGTCTTCTTTTCCTAGTGCTCCTTGCTGCCATGCTAGTTGTTGTTAGTTGTTTTTAGTAGTGCTTTTTGCCCTCTTCCGTGGCATGCCTTGCTTGAGCATATCGGAGTTGTGTAGCCGTAGTTGTGGGGCGTAGTAAATGCTGTGTGGCTGATTTTGGCAGATTGTAGTCATTTCTTGTTTTGCTCGTAGTTTTGAGCCGTAGCTCCGATTTGATCGTGTCCTACATGAAACTTGCTTAGAATCTCGTGTAGTTTCATGTTCTCTTGCTGTTTGTATGTTTTGAAGTGTTCGTGACCGTCGTTGCACACATTTTGCATGCATGCCATCATATCTTGCGGTGCTTGTACCTTTTGATCCGTAGCTCCGTTGGAGATGTTTTCTACGTGTAGATTGCTTGCCTTGACGCGTAGAATCACGTGAACCTATTTGTTTTTCTGTTTAACAACTAATTAAATGCATTAGTTCAGATCTGGACAGAATTGTAAATTAACATGTGAGGTCGTTTCGGAGATGCTATATGTCATTTCCGACCTCATTTAAAATGTCTAGACAGGTAGTTTAATTTCCGCTTCACCTCTTACATGTTTAACCACATTTAATATTGCCGTGTATCTAATCGGGATAGAACTAAATGATTAAACGTGGAGTTTCGTCGATATGCAACCCGTTGCATATTGAACTTCACTTAATGTGTAATGTTTGATTGTTGTGATTGTCATGCCTTGCATTAGACCGTTCATGCATCATATGTGTTGTGCACCGTGTGGTGAATTCTCTGTGTTGATGCTGGTTTCCGTTTTCCCCCGTCTCGATAGAGGTCCGCAAGCGTGTCGGATTGTGAGGACCCGTTCGACTACGTCAGTTCGTCTGCTTCACGAAGGCATTCTTGTTCCAAGCGGGATCTCAGGCAAGATGATCATTTCCCCAGATACCATTACTATCATTGCCATGCTAGTTTTACCGTTGCTATCGTTTATGTCTCGTTGCCTACCACTTGTTAAATATCAGCCTCTCAACAATGCCATGATAACCTTCAACCTGTTTGACCTAGCAAACCACTGATTGGCTATGTTACCACTTGCTTTAACCTGTGTTAGCGTTGCTAGTTGCAGGTGCAGATGCTTCCATGTGAAAACATCGGTCCCTTGTCATATCACCATATTAATGCTATTAATTTAATGCACCTATATACTTGGTAAAAGGTGGAAGGCTCGGCCTTTCTAGCCTGGTGTTTTGTTCCACCTTTGCCCCCTTAGTTACCGGCTACCGGTGTTATTTTCCATAAATGAGCGCTCCTTACACGATCGGGGTCGTTATGGGGACCCCCTTGATAACTCGTTTTAGATTAAAGCTGGTCTGGCAAGGCCCAACATTGGTACTACATTTGCCTAATCATCTAATAAAATTGCATAGGGACTTCCCGGGCCCCGAGGATAATTTAATCAACCCCCGGGCCAGTGCTCCTCATGAGTGTTGGTCCAAAACAGAGCAGCTTATTAACGCTACCCGGGGCAACTCGGCGTTTGGCGTGGTAACCATCGCTCATCCGTCGTGTCCTGAGAACGAGGTACGCGACTCCTATCGGGATCGTCGACACGTCGGTCGGCCTTGCTGGATTAGTTTTACCTTTGACGAGATATCTTGTGCATCGGGATTCCGGTGATGCTTTGGGTAATCTCAGAGTTGAGGTTTTCCACTAGGGAATCCGACGAGATCGCGAGCTTCGCGATTGAGGATTTCTATGCGGCTTGTGGTAATTTGTGATGGACTAGTTGGAGCACCCCTGTAGGGTTAAATATTTTCGGAAAGCCGTGCCCGCGGTTATGTGGCAACGTGGAAACTTTGTTTAACACTGGTTCTAGATAACTTGAAGTTAATTGAATTAAAATATGCCAACTGTGTGCGTAACCATGACTGTCTCTTTCGTGAGTTCCTTCTCCGATCGAGGACACGGTGGGGTTATGTCTGACGTAGGTAGGTGTTCAGGATCATTCATTTGATCACCAGTAGACACGTCCGTTATGCGTAGATCTTCCCCCTCTTATTCTTATACTCGTAAGTTTAGCCACCAAATATATGCTTAGACGCTGCTGCAACCTCACCACTTAACCATACCTCACCCACTAAGCTTTGCTAGTCTTGATACCTTTGGAAATGAGATTGCTGAGTCCCATGTGGCTCACAGATTACTACAATACCAGTTGCAGGTACAGGTAAAGGTTACTTGACGCGAGCGTGTTGATTGTTCATTTGGAGTTGCTTCTTCTTCTTCTTCGTTGTCGATCTAGGATGGGTTCTAGGACGGCAGCCTGGGATAGCAAGGATGGACGCCGTTCTTATTTTTCTCGTTTGTTTTCGTCCGTAGTCGGACCCTTCTCTTACTCTTGGTGATTATGTAATGTACTGATGTGACTCTGATGTAGCTTGTGGCCAGTGTAAGCCAACTCTGTATATATATCTCTCCTTTTCAGTACATGTACTTGTAACGATATCCATTCTTGCGACACGACGAGATGCGCTTCTATCCCTGACGAGGCCTTCATGCCAAATTGAGGATAGGGTCGCATTTTGGGCGTGACACCTTTATAGTCACCCAGTAACGTTGTGACGTTTGATACACACAAGGTATTCCTCCGGTGTCAGTGAGTTACACGATCTCATGGTCATAGGAATGAATACTTGACACACATGAAAACAATAGCAACAATATGACACGATCACATGCTATGTTCATAGTTTGGGTCTTGTCCATCACATCATTCTCCTAATGATGTGATCCAGTTATCAAGTGACAACACTTGCATATGGTCAAAAAACCTTAACCATCCTTGATCAACTAGCTATCCAACTAGAGGCTTACTAGGGGCATTTTTTTGTCTATATATCCACACGTGTATCTATGCTTTAATTCAATACAATTATAGCATGGATAATAAACGATTATCTTGAAACAGGAAATATAATAATAACTATTTTATCATTGCCTCTAGGGCATATTTCCAACACTTCCAAGAGCTGAAGAAGAGACTAACCACGGCACCAGTGTTAATTGTTCCAGACTTAAATAAGGATTTTGAGTTATACTGTGACGCCTCAAGGAAAGGCCTTGGATGCGTGCTTATGCAGGAAGGGGAAGTCGTGGCTTACGCCTCGAGACAACTACGACAACACGAACAAAATTAACCCACTCACGATTTGGAATTGGCCGCTGTGATTCATGCTCTCAAGGAATGGAGACATTTTCTTCTTGGAAATCGATGTGAGATTTACACAGACCATAAGAGTCTCAAATATATCTTCACGCAGCCAGATCTCAACCTGCGACTACGATGTTGGCTGGAATTAATTAAAGATTATGATGTGGGCATTCATTACCATCTTGTTAAGGCTAACGTGGTAGCCCATGCTTTCAGCTGGAACCCCACCTCATGCAAGGACCGTGTACCAAAGCTAAGACCTGAAATTGCCTGAGAGTTCACTCTGCTAAACCTACTTCTCGTTCCAGAAGGCACCATGGCACAACTAGAGGTACAACCCACTCTGGATGAGAATATCAAAAAGGCTTAGAAGGAGCACCCCAGCATTGAAGGCATAAACAAAAAGGTAAACCTTGGAAAGGCCCCCAAATTTATTATTGATGAACAAGGGATACTATGGCACGGAGACTGACTATGCGTACCAGACCAAGAGGACCTCAAAGCTCAAATTTTTGAAGAAGCTCATAATGTGCCATACTCAATCCACCCCGGAGGCACATAAATGTTCAAGGATCTTGAAGCAAAATATTGGTGGCACGGGATGAAAAGGGATATTGCTTCTTACATTGCTCGTGATTCATGCCAACGAATCAAGGCAGAACACCAGAAGCCAGCAGGACTGTTGCAGCCAATGAAAGTACCCGAGTGGAAGTTGGATGAGGTAGGCATGGACTTCATTGTCGGACTACCCCAGTCACGACACGAACACGATGCTATATGGGTTATCACAGATTGACTCACCAATGTGGCTCATTTCACTCTGGTAAAGACTACATACTACACTAACAAGCTAGCAAAGCTATACCTCGCTCGTATTGTGTGCTTACATGGTATACCTAAAACTATTGTATTCGATAGAGGCACCTGGTTTACATCCAAGTTTTGGGATTATTTGCAACAAGCATTGGGAACCCAGTTAGTGTTCAGCACAGCATATCACCCTCAAACTGGAGGACATAACGAACATGTAAATCAGATTCTCGAAGACATGCTCATGGCTTGTGTGCTCACATATGGAAACAGTTGGGAGGACAGTTTGCCCTACACCGAATTCTCATACAACAACAATTATCAGGCCAGCTTACAAATGCCACCTTTTGAAGACTTATATGGAAGAATATGACGCACACCTCTAAATTGGTCAGAAACCAGAGATAGACGTATCTTCGGTCCCCAACTACTTCAAGAGGCAGAGGACAAGGTAAACCTCATAAGGGACAGACTCAAGACAACCCAAAGCGGCCAGAAGAGCTATTACGATAAAAAACACCATGGCATCGGCTTCAACCCAAATGATTATGTATATTGATACGTCTCCATCGTATCTACTTTTCCAAACTCTTTTGCCCTTGTTTTGGACTCTATTTTGCATGATTTGAATGGAACTAACCCGGACTAACACTGTTTTCAGCAGAATTGCCATGGTGTTGTTTTCACGCAGAAATAAAAGTTATCGGAATGACCTAGAAATTTACGAGGATTTTTTGTGGAATATATATAAAATACTGGCGCAAGAATCAACTGGAGACGTGGAGCGAGGAGCCCACAAGCCCAGGAGGCGCGGGCCCCCTGGCCGCACCTAGCAGGCTTGTGAGGCCCTCAGGGCTCCGCCGCCTCCAACTCCAGCTCTATTTAGTCCCTTTTGTCCGGAAAAAATCAAGGAGAAGAGTTCATCGCGTTTTCCATAAGGAGGCGCCACCACCACCTGTTCTTCCTTTGGATGGCAGATCTGGAGTCCGTTCTGGGCTCCGGAGAGGGGAGATCGTCGCCATCGTCATCACCAACCTTCCTTCATCTCCAATTCCATGATGCTCTTCACCGTTCGTGAGTAATCTCATCGTAGGCTTGCTGGAAGGTGATGGGTTGGATGAGATCTATCATGTAATCGAGTTAGTTTTGATGGGGATTGATCCCTAGTATCCACTATGTTCTGAGATTGATGTTGCTACTACTTTGCCATGCTTAATGCTTATCACTAGGGCTCGAGTCCCATGATTTCAGATTTGAACCTATGATGTTGTCATCAATATATGTGTGTTCTTGATCCTATCTTGCAAGTTGTAGTCACCTACTATGTGTTATAACCCGGCAACCCCGGAGTGACAATAGCCGGAACCACTCCCGGAGATGACCATAGTATGAGGAGTTCATGTATTCACTAAGTGCTAATGCTTTGTTCCGGTTCTCTTTTAAAAGGAGAACCTTAATATCCCGTAGTTTCCATTAGAACCCCGCTGCCACGGGAGGGATGGACAATACATGTCATGCAAGTTCTTTTCATAAGCACGTATACTATATACGGAATACATGCCTACATTACATTGACGAACTGGAGCTATTTACATATCTCCCCATGTTATAACTGTTGCATGATGAATGTCATCCTACATAATTATCCATCACCGATCCAATGCCTACAAGCTTTTCCTACTGGTCCTTGCTACGTTACTTTGCCGCTACTGCTTTCACTGCTGCTACTGTTACCGATACTGCTGTCACTGCTGCTACTGTTACCGTTCGTACTGTTGCTATCACACTACTTTGCTACTAAAACTTTGCTGCAGATACCAAGTCTTTCAGGTGTGGTTGAATTGACAACTCAACTGCTAATACGTGGGAATATTATTTTTCTTCCCCTTGTGTCGAATCAACAAATTTGGGTTGAATATTCTACCCTCGAAAACTGTTGCGATCCCCTATACTTGTGGGTTATCAAGACTATTTTCTGGCGCCGTTGCCGGGGAGGCATATCACTATTCTCTGAGTTACTTGGGATTTACGTCTGTTGATCACTATGAGGAATCTGAGAGATCCAAAAACTAAAGTCTTGCCCTCAACTACGAGGACAGGTAAGTAACTGCCATCTAGCTCTGCACTTGATTCACCTTCAGTTATGAGTAAGTTTGCGACACCACCTCCTGCTAGAAATTCTGATATGTCGCCTGTGCTTGATGATGCTACTTCTGCTATCCATGATACTTGTGATGATGCTTTGCTTGATACTACTTTGCCACTAGGTGCATTCCTTGATGCAAAAATTGCTGGAGTTGCTGCTGAATGTGATGATACTTCTGAAACTGCTGAGATTATTGAAGTAGAACCTGCTATTTCACATGTTAGAACTAGCTCTCCTAGATATGAATTGCCTGATATGCCTGAGGGTTATGTTATGGAGGGAGAGATAGCTGAGGACTTTCTTGCTTGTAAGGATAGCTATGATCTTGAGAACTTATTGCGCAAGTGGAAAGAAAAATCGCTGAACACTAGGATGAAATACGATCCTAAGTTTGCTACTTCACCTATCTTTGTGACCGATAAGGATTATTAATTCTTTGTCGATCCTGAGTTAATCACTTTGGTCGAATCCGATCCTTTTCATGGTTATGAGTCTGAAACGGTTGTAGCACATCTTACTAAGCTGCACGATATAGTCACCCTATTCACGAGTGAGGAAAAGATCCGACACTACTCTATCCTTAAGCTGTTTCCTTTCTCGCTAAAGGATGATGCTAAGACTTGGTTCACTTCGCTTGCTCCTCCTTGTGTGCGTAGTCCCCAGGATATGATCTACTACTTCTCTGAGAAATATTTTCCTACCCATAAGAAGCAAGCTGCCTTGCAGGATATATATAACTTTGTGCAAGTTGAAGAAGAGAGTCTCCCACAAGCTTGGGGGAGGCTCATCCAGCTACTGAATGCTTTGCCTGATCACCCTCTTGAGAAGAATGAAATACTTGATATCTTCTATAATGGACTAACCAATGCTTCTAGGGACCACCTAGATAGTTGTGTTGGTTGTGTTTTCAGGGAACGAACTGTGGAACAAGCTGAGATTCTATTGAATAATATATTTTGCAATGAGAATGCTTGGACTATTCCCGAACCACCTCCGAAGCCAACTCCGAAGAAAAGAGGTATCATATTCCTCAGTCCTGAAGATATGCAAGAAGCTAAGAAATCGATGAAAGAGAAAGGCATTAAATCTGAAGATGTCAAAAATCTACCACCTATCGAAGAGATCCATGGTCTTGATAAGCCAACACAGGTAGTGGACGTAAATTCTCTACGTAGATTCAATGAGAGTGATATTCCTTTTGATAAACCTGCTAGCTTATGCTTAGATGAATTTGATAACTTTGTTGCAAACAACAAAGTTTCAATGATTATGTTAGCAGACAATTGGAACAGAATGCTCGTATGCTTAGTCATTTAAGTGATTGTGTGGATAGAAACGTCAACGATCTTAAGCTTTTGAGTAAACATGCCTCTATGGTTACTACTCAAGTAGAACAAGTACTTCAGGCTCAAAATGACTTGCTCAATGAGTTGAATGACAATTCTGTCAGAGTTATCACTAGAGGTGTGATACGTCCATTTTGCATCATGTTTTCATGTTGATATTTATCGCTTCTTGGGCTGTTATTTCACTTCACGGTACAATCCTTATGCCTTTTCTCTCTTATTTTGCAAGGATTACATGAAGAGGGAGAATGCCGACAACTGGAATTCTGGCCTGAAAGTGGAGCAAAGTTGAAATACCTATTCTGCGCAACTCCAAACACCGTAAAAATCAACGAGGAATTTTTTCCGGATTTATAAAAAATACTGGGTTGAAGAAGTGCCAGAGGGGCGTCAGGGGTTGGCCACAAGCCTGCACGGCTCGGCCACCCCCCAGGCCGCGCCATGAGAGCTTGTGGGCAGCCTGCTGGCCCACTGCCCCCCTCTTTTGCTATATCAAGGGTTTCGTCCAGGAAAAAACAAGGATGAGCTTTTTCGTGGACTCACCGCCGCCACGAGGCGGAACTTGAGCGGAACCAATCTAGAGCTCCGGCAGGACGATCCTGTCGGGGAAACTTCCCTCCCGGAGGGGGAAATCATCACCATCGTCATCACCAACACTCCTCTCATTGGAGGGGACTCGTCAACATCAACATCTTCATCAGCACCATCTCATCTCCAAACCCTAGTTCATCACTTGTAACCAATCTCCGTCTCGCGACTCCGATTGGTACTTGTAAGGTTGCTAGTAGTGTTGATTACTCTTTGTAGTTGATGCTAGTTGGATTATTTGGTGGAAGAGTTTATGTTCAGATCCTTGATGCTACTCATTAGCTCTCTGGTCATGAATATGATTATCCCTTGTGAGTAGTTACTTTTGTTCCTTAGGACATGGGATACGTCATGCTAATAGTAGTCATGTGAATTTGGTATTCGTTCGGTAATTTGATATGTTGTATGTTGTTTTTCCTCTAGTGGTGTTATGTGAACGTCGACTACACAACACTTCACCATTATTTGGGCCTAGAGGAAGGCATTGGGAAGTACTAAGTAGATGATGGGTTGCTAGAGTGACAGAAGCTTAAACCCTAGTTTATGCCTTGCTTCGTAAGGGGCTGATTTGGATCCACTAGTTTAATGCTATGGTTAGACTTTGTCTTAATTCTTCTTTAGTAGTTGCGGATGCTTGCGAGAGGGGTTAATCATAAGTGGGATGCTTGTCCAAGTAAGGGCAGTACCCAAGCGTTGGTCCACCCACATATCAAACTATCAAAGTAACGAGCGCGAATCATATGAACATGATGAAACTAGCATGACAGAAATTACCGTGTGTCCTCGGGAGCGTTTTTCCTCCTATAAGACTTTTTCCACGCTTGTCCCTTGCTACAAAAGGGATTGGGCCACTTTGCTGCACCGTTGCTACTTTTGTTACTTGTTGCTTGCTACGAATCATCTCACCACACAATCACTTGTTACCGACAATTTCAGTGCTTGCAGATATTTCCTTGCTGAAAACCACTTGTCAGATCCTTCTGCTCCTCGTTGGGTTCGACACTGTTACTTATCGAAAGGACTACGATTGACCCCCTATACTTGTGGGTCATCAAGACTCTTTTCTGGCGCCGTTGCCGGGGAGTGAAGCGCCTTTGGTAAGTGTAACTTGGTAAGGAAACATTCATATAGTGTGCTGAAATTTATTGTCACTTGTCACTATGGATACTAATCCTTTGAGGGGCTTGTTCGGGGTATCTTCACCTCGAACGGAAGCACAAATAGTTGCTCCTCAACCTGCTGCACCTACTGAAAATATTTTCTTTGAATTTCCTTCAGGTATGCTTTAGAAACTGCTAGCTAATCCTTTTACAGGAGATGGAACATCACATCCAAACTTGCATCTAATCTATGTAGATGAAGTTTGTGGTTTATTTAAGCTTGCAGGTTTGCCCGAGGATGAGGTCAATAAGAAGGTATTTCCTTTATCTTTGAAAGATAAGGCGTTGACATGGTATAGGCTATGTGATGATATTGGATCATGGGACTACAATCGGTTGAAATTGGAATTTCATCAAAAGTTTTATCCTATGCATTTAGTACATCGTGATCGGAATTATATTTACAATTTTTGGCCTCATGATAGAGAAATCATCACTCAAGCTTGGGGGAGGCTTAAATCAATGTTATATTCATGCCCCAATCATGAGCTCTCGAGAGAAATTATCATTCAGAACTTCTATGCTCGGCTTTCTCATGATGATCGCACCATGCTTGACACTTCTTGCACCGGTTCTTTTATGAAGAGAGATATTGACTTCAAATGGAATTTATTGGAGAGAATTAAACGCAACTATGAAGATTGGGAGCTTGAAGAAGGTAAGGATTCAGGTATGAATTTCATGTTTGATTGCGTTAGCGCTAAGTATGGACTTGACTCTGAGATAGTAGCTTCATTGTGTGAATCCTTTGCTGCTCATATTGATCTCCCCAAAGAGAAGTGGTTCAAATATCATCCTCCTTTAGAAGTCAATGTAGTTAAACCCACTCCAGTTGAAGAGAAAGTCATTGCCTATAATGATTCTGTTGTTCCGAGTGCTTACATTGAGAAACCACCTTTCCCTGTTAGGATAAAGGATCATTCTAAAGCTTCAACTGTGATACGTAGAGGCTACATTAGAACACCTACAGCTCCTGAGAAAATTCGAGTTGAACCTAGAATTGCTATTATCAAAGATCTTCTGTCCGACGATGTTGAGGGACATAATATTCACTTCTGTGAAGATGCTGCTAGAATTGCTAAACCTCACGCTAGAGACAAACATAGGCCTGTTGTTGGCATGCCTGTGGTTTCTGTTAAGATAGGAGACCATTGTTATCATGGTTTATGTGACGTGGGTGCTAGTGTTAGTGCAATACCTCAGTCCTTATATGATGAAATCAAAGATGAGATTGCACCTGTTGAGATAGAGCCCATTGATGTCACTATTCAACTTGCCAATAGAGATACTATCTGCCCTGTGGGAATTGTTAGGGATGTTGAAGTCTTGTGTGGTAAAACGAAGTATCCTACTGATTTCCTCCTTCTTGCTACCGCACAAGATAGCTTTTGTCCCATCATATTTGGTAGACCTTTTCTCAATACCGTCAATGCTCATATTGACTGTGAGAAGCAAACTGACACTGTTGGCTTTGAAGGTGTGTCACATGAGTTCAATTTCTCTAAGTTTGGTAGACAACCTCATGAAAAGGAGTTGCCTAGTAGGGATGAAACTATTGCCTTAGCCTCTATTGCCGTGCCTCCTACTGATCCCTTAGAGCAATACTTGCTTGAGCATGAAAATGATATGCATATGGATGAAAGGGATGAGATAGATAGAGTTGTCTTAGAACAATATCCTATCCTTAAGAATAACTTGCATGTTGAACTGCTTGGGGATCCACCCCCACCAAAGGGTGATCCTGTGTTCGAGCTTAAACAGTTGCCTGATACTCTTAAGTATGCTTATCTTGATGAAAAAGATATATATCCTGTTATTATTAGTGCTAGCCTCTCAGAGCATGAAGAAAAGAAGTTGCTAAAAACTCTGAGGAAGCACCATGCTGCTATTGGATATACTCTTGATGATCTTAAGGGTATTAGTCCCACTCTATGCCAGCACAAGATTAAAATTGATCCTGACTTCAAACCAGTTGCTGATCATCAAAGGAGATTAAATCCTAAGATGAAAGAAGTAGTAAGAAAAGAAATACTAAAGCTCCTGGAAGCAGGTATCATTTATCCTGTTGCTCACAACGATTGGGTGAGTCCGGTGCATTGCGTCCCTAAGAAGGGAGGCATTACCGTTGTCCCTAATGATAAGGATGAATTGATCCCACAGAGGATTATTACTGGCTATAGGATGGTGATCGATTTTAGGAAATTAAATAAAGCCACTAGGAAATATCATTACCCTTTGCCTTTTATCGACGAAATGCTAGAAAGGCTGTCCAAACACACACACTTCTGCTTTCTAGACGGATATTCTGGTTTCTCCCAAATACCAGTTGCACAATCTGATCAGGAGAAAACCACTTTCACCTTCCCTTTCGGTACCTTTGCTTATAGACGTATGCCTTTTGGCTTATGTAATGCACCTGCCACCTTTCAAAGATGTATGATGGCTATATTGTCTGACTTTTGTGAAAAGATTGTTGAGGTTTTCGTGGATGACTTCTCCGTTTACGGGTCTTCTTTTGATGATTGCCTCAGCAACCTTGATCGAGTCTTACAGAGATGTAAAGACACCAATCTTGTCTTGAATTGGGAGAAGTGCCACTTTATGGTTAATGAAGGCATCATCTTAGGACATAAAATTTCTGAAAGAGGTATTGAAGTCGATAAGGCTAAGGTTGATGCAATCGAGAAAATGCCATACCCCACGGATATCAAAGGTATAAGAAGTTTCCTTGGTCATGCTGGTTTCTATAGAAGGTTCATCAAAGACTTCTCTAAGATTTCTAGGCCTCTTAGCAATCTCTTGCAAAAGGATATTACTTTTGTCTTTGACGATGATTGTGAGGAAGCCTTTGAAATACTTAAGAGGGCTTTGATAACTGCACCTATTGTTCAACCACCTGATTGGAACTTACCTTTTTAGATCAGGTGTGACGCTAGTGATTATGCTATTGGTGGTATTCTAGGGCAAAGAGTTGATAAGAAGTTGAATGTTATTCACTATGCTAGTAAAACTCTAGACAGTGCTCATAGAAACTATGCTACTACGGAGAAGGAGTTTTTAGGAGTCGTGTTTGCATGTGAAAAGTTTAGGTCTTGCATAGTTGATTCCAAAGTCACTATTCACACTGATCATGCTACTATTAAGTACCTCATGGAGAAGAAAGACGCTAAACCTAGACTTATTAAATGGGTTCTCTTGCTACAAGAATTTGATTTGCACGTTGTCGACAGAAAGGGTGCTGATAACCCCGTAGCAGATAACTTGTCTAGGTTGGAGAACGTTCTTGATGACCCACAACCTATTGATGATAGCTTTCCCGATGAGCAACTAAATGTCATCTATGCTTCACGTAGTGCACCGTGGTATGCTGATTATGCAAACTATATCGTTGCCAAATACATACCACCTAGTTTCACGTACCAGCAAAAGAAGAAATTCGTCTTTGACTTGAGACACTACTTTTGGGATGATCCTCACCTTTAAAAGGAAGGAGTAGATGGTGTTATTAGACGTTGTGTACCTGAACGTGAACAGGGACAGATCCTACAGAAGTGTCACTCCGAGGCCAACGGAGGACACCATGCGGGAGATAGAACTGCACACAAGGTATTGCCATCAGGTTTCTATTGGCCCACTCTCTTCAAGGATGCCCGTAAGTTTGTCTTGTCTTGTGACGAATGTCAAAGAATAGGTAATATTAGCAAACGTCAGGAAATGCCTATGAACTATTCACTTGTCATTGAACCATTTGATGTTTGGGGCTTTGATTATATGGGACCTTTTCCAAAATCCAACGGGTATACTCATATCCTAGTTGCTGTTGATTACGTCACTAAGTGGGTAGAAGCTATCCCCACTAGTAGTGCTGATCACAACACCTCTATCAGGATGCTGAAAGAAGTTATCTTCCCTAGATTTGGAGTCCCTAGATATCTAATGACCGACGGTGGTTCACACTTCATTCATGGTGCTTTCCGTAAAATGCTTGCTAAGTACGATGTCAACCATAGAATTGCATCTCCCTATCACCCTCAGTCCAGTGGTCAAGTAGAGCTAAGTAATAGAGAGATTAAACTGATTCTGCAAAAGACTGTCAACAGGTCTAGAAAGAATTGGTCTAAGAAGCTCGATGATGCACTGTGGGCTTATAGAATTGCCTATAAGAATCCCATGGGCATGTGTCCGTACAAAATGGTGTACGGTAAAGCATATCATTTACCTATTGAGCTAGAGCATAAAGCTTATTGGGCAATCAAAGAGCTCAACTTTGATTTCAAACTTGCCAGTGAGAAGAGGTTATTTGATATTAGCTCGCTTGATGAATGGAGAACTCAGGCATATGTAAATGCCAAGCTGTTCAAAGAGAAGGTTAAGAGGTGGCATGATAAGAGGATACAAAAGCGTGAGTTCAATGTAGGTGATTATGTCTTGCTATATAACTCTCGTTTAAGATTCTTTGCACGCAAGCTTCTCTCTAAATGGGAAGGTCCCTATGTTGTTGAGGAAGTATATCATTCCGGTGCTATCAAGATCAACAACACGGAAGGTAATTGTCAGAGAGTTGTGAATGGGCAGAGAATCAAGCATTATATCTCAGGTACTCCCATAAATGTTGAAAGCAATATCATCAATACCATAACTCCGGAAGAATACCTAAGGGATATTTGTCAGCCTGTTTGAGACTCCGAAAACGAAGAGGTATGTGATTCGGTAAGAAAACAGAGTCCAAAACTTTTCCAGTAGGAAATTTTCTCCGTTTTGGAATATTTGAAAAAAATACAAAATTGGAAGTAGTCCGGAAAGTGCGTGAGGAGGCGACAAGTTTGCACGGCGCGGGCCCACCCCCTGGCCGTGCCGTGAGGGCTTGTGGCCACCTCGTGCGCCTCCCGGACTCCGTTTTCGTGCGGGGTACTCCTTCTGGTCTGAAAAAAATCATTATATATACTCCCGTTTGGTCTAACCCCTGCATCACGCAGATTTCCTCTGTTTTTTGTTTCGAGCCTGTTTTCTGCCGCAGATCTAGGTCAAGATATCGTCCCAGGAATCGGTGGGGGAGAACAACCTCCGTCAGATCTATGGAGAAGTTCATGCTGATCTGAAAAGGATGGAGGTCATGGAGGCTAAGGAAAGGCTACCTAAAGAAACCAAGGGCAAATCTAAGTAGAGGGATCGGGCATGGGACGAAGTGCAATCTGTGCTCAACAAGGAAGAAGTTGAAGAAGTGGATTTCCTCCAACCCTACCTCCACCTACTGTCTCCATCCTTATTTGAACTATTGAGGTTTTGTGAAACAACTCGTGCTCGCAATACTTGTCTCACTCGTGAAGTTGTTTTGCTGGAGAAACATATCACATATCTCCAAGGTATAAATCAAAGACTGATGGCCCTCTTGGAATCAGAGGTTGCAACGACTCCATCACCATCACCACCAAAGGAAGACAACTGAGCATTGGTATGGGCAATCCCCTTTGCTTGTGACAAGCTTGGGGGAGTTGCCCCGGTATCGTATCACCATCACATCTTTTTCCTTTACCTTTGTTTTAGTTTTCCTTTTCAGTTTTCTCTTTCTCTAGTATATTAAAAGTCTTAGTGTTTTAGTCTTGAGTTTTGTTTTGTGTCACCCCAATGTATTCGAGCTCATGAGCCATATAATAAAGTGTCTTAGTTGAAGGGCTTTGCCTCTTGCCATGATCAAAAGAGTGAGAATAGAAAAAAGCATGAAAGATCATGTAATGATCTTATGGGAAGTGATGGCTTTACATATAAAAAGAATGAGGATTGAAACTTGTTGAGGGTAGGCAAACGTAGACCTTGGTCATTGTTGCAATTAATAGGAAGTGATAAAGAAGGAGAGGTTCACATATAAATATATCATCTCTGACACCATCTATGATTGTGAACACTCACTAAACTATTGCATGCCTAGAAGTAGATGTTGGACAAGGAAGACAACATAATGAATTGTGTTTGCTTGGTTTCGAACAATGTTATATGATTAGAGATCCCTTAGCATGTGACGATTGCTTCGACCTCATATTAGCCAAAGCTCCCGCACCAAGTAGAGATACTACTTGTGCATCCATAAACCTTCAGACCAGTTTTGCCATGAGTGTCCACCATACCTACTTATGGATTGAATAAGATCCCTCAAGTAAGTTGTCATCGGTGCAAGCAATAAAATATGATCTCTAATATGTATGATCTATTAGTGTGTGGTAAATAAGCTTTGTATGAACCTGTGATGAGGAAGACATAAAAGCGACAGACTGCATAATAAAGTTCTTTATCATAGGAGGCAATATAAAGTGACGTTCCTCCGCACTAAGAGGACACGGATCCAAACCTCAAAAGTGCATGACAACCTCTGCTTCCCTCTGCGAAGGGCCTATCTTGTACCTTTAATTTTTGCCCTTGAAAGAGTCATGGTGATCTTCACCAATTCCTTATTTCGCCTTTATCCTGGCTAACGTCATATGCTTGGGAAAGATCTATATTCATATGTCAACTTGGAGGTAGGCATTCATGAATTATTATTGTTGACATTACCCTTGAGGTAAGCAGTTGGGAGGCAAAACTATAAGCCCCTATCTTTCTCTGTGTCCTGCTGAAACTTTGATCTCATGAGTACCACGTGAGTTGTAGCAACTGTAGAGAACGAAAGAATGATTGAGTATGTGGATTTGCTTTACAAGCACTTATTTGACTCTTTCTGATGTTGTGATAAATTGCAATTGCTTCAATGACCAAAGGCTATAGGTTGTTACTTCTCGGTAAGGTTCTTGATCCATGCTTTACCTTGTGAAGGAATTATCACTTTAGCATGAGAGATTAGATGTTGGTATTGCTGTTCTGATCATGATCATGATGCATGCATGTTCGTATCTTGTTTTGTCGACACCTCTCTCCCTAAACATGTGGACATATTTATTGAGCTAGGCTTTCGCTTGAGGACAAGCGAGGTCTAAGCTTGGGGGAGTTGATACGTCCATTTTGCATCATGTTTTCATGTTGATATTTATCGCTTCTTGGGCTGTTATTTCACTTCACGGTACAATTCTTATGCCTTTTCTCTCTTATTTTGCAAGGTTTACATGAAGAGGGAGAATGCCGGCAACTCGAATTCTGGCCTGAAAGTGGAGCAAAGTTGAGATACCTATTGTGCGCAACTCCAAACGCCGTAAAAATGAACGAGGATTTTTTTTCCGTATTTAAAAAAAATACTGGGCCGAAGAAGTGCCAGAGGGGCGCCAGGGGTTGGCCACAAGCCTGCACGGCGCGACCACCCCCCCAGGCCGCGCCATGTGGGCTTGTGGGCAGCCTGCTGGCCCACTGGCCCCCCTCTTTTTCTATATGAAGGGTTTCGTCCAGGAAAAAAAATCAAGGAGGAGCTTTTTCGTGGATTCGTCGCCGCCATGAGGCGAAACTTGAGCAGAACCAATCTAGAGCTCCGGCAGGACGATCCTGCCGGGGAAACTTCCCCCCGGAGGGGGAAATCATCGCCATCGTCATCACCAACACTCCTCTAATCGGAGGGGACTCGTCAACATCAACATCTTCATCAGCACCATCTCATCTCCAAACCCTAGTTCATCACTTGTAACCAATCTCCGTCTCGCGACTCCGATTGGTACTTGTAAGGTTGCTAGTAGTGTTGATTACTCTTTGTAGTTAATGCTAGTTGGATTATTTGGTGGAATAGTTTATGTTCAGATCCTTGATGCTACTCATTACCTCTCTGGTCATGAATATGATTATGCTTTGTGAGTAGTTACTTTTGTTCCTTAGGACATGGGATAAGTCATGCTAATAGTAGTCATGTGAATTTGATATTCGTTCGGTAATTTGATATGTTGTATGTTGTTTTTCCTCTAGTGGTTTTATGTGAACGTCGACTACATAACACTTCACCATTATTTGGGCCTAGAGGAAGGCATTGGGAAGTAGCAAGTAGATGATGGGTTGCTAGAGTGACAAAAGCTTAAACCCTAGTTTATGCGTTGCTTCGTAAGGGGCTGATTTGGATCCACTAGTTTAATGCTATGGTTAGACTTTGTCTTAATTCTTTTTTCGTAGTTGCGGATGCTTGCGAGAGGGGTTAATCATAAGTGGGATTCTTGTCCAAGTAAGGGCAGTACCCAAGCGCCGGTCCACCCACATATCAAACTATCAAAGTAACGAATGCGAATCATATGAACATGATGAAACTAGCATGACAAAAATTCCCGTGTGTCCTCGGGAGCGTTTTTCCTCCTATAAGACTTTGTCCAGGCTTGTCCCTTGCTACAAAAGGGATTGGGCCACTTTGCTGCACCGTTGCTACTTTTGTTACTTGTTGCTTGCTACGAATCATCTCACCACACAATCACTTGTTACCGACAATTTCAGTGCTTGCAGATATTTCCTAGCTGAAAACCACTTGTCAGATCCTTCTGCTCCTCGTTGGGTTCGACACTCTTACTTATCGAAAGGACTACGATTGATCCCCTATACTTGTGGGTCATCAAGGTGGTAGAATGACCCAAGAACCTTTGTATCCTGAGGGTCATCCTAAGAGAATTGAACAAGATTCTCAAGGAGTTAGCAGCGTGGCACCTAGTCATCCTAGAAAGAAAAAGAAAGATGATAGGAACTTGCATGCTAGTAACCCCGTTGCTGTTACACCCGAGAATCCAAATGATATCCCTGTTTCTAATGCCGAAACACAATCTGGTGATGAACATGAGCCTAATGGTAATATCGATAGTGATGTTCATGTTGATGCTGAACCTAGCAATGATAAGGATGTGGAGATTAAACCAATTGATCTTGATAACCCAGAACCTAAGAATAGGAGATAAGATAAGAATGACTTCATTGCTAAGAAGCATGGTAAAGAAAGTGAAGCATGGGTTCAGAAACCCATGCCCTTTCCTCCCGAACCATCCAAGAAAAAGGATGATGAGGATTTTGAGCGATTTGTTGAAACGATTAGACCTGTCTTTCTTTAAATGCATTTGACAGATATGCTCAAAATATCTCCTTATGCTAAGTACATGAAGGATATTGTGACTAATAAGAGGAGGATACCTGAGGTTGAGATTTCCACCATGCTCGCTAATTACACCTTCAAGGGTGGAACTCCTAAGAAACTAGGTGATCCCGGAGTGCCCACTATACCTTGCTCCATTAAAGGAAACTATGTTAGAACTGCTTTATGCGACCTTGGAGCCGGTGTTAGTGTTATGCCACTCTCTCTTTATCGTAGACTTGAATTGGATAAGTTGACACCCACTGAAATCTCCTTGCAAATGGCTGACAAATCAACGGCTTTCCCTATCGGCATTTGCGAGGATGTGCCTATTGTGGTTGCTAACGTTACTATCTTAACGGACTTTGTTATTCTGGATATTCCCGAGGATGATGCCATGGCGGTCATCCTTGGAAGATCCTTTTTAGATACTGCAGGGGCTGTTATTGACTGCAACAAAGGCATTGTCACTTTCCATGTTAATGGTAATGAGCATACGATGCACTTTCCGAAGAAACAATATCGAGTACATTGCATCAATGCTATTGAAAAAACTTCATCGATTCTTATTGGGAGCTTTGAATGCCCTATACCTACTGTTAAGATGAAGTATGATTTGCTTGTTGGGGATATGCACATCCCCATTGAGGTAACCTAGTGACTATTCTAAAATTCTTCGTTTTTATGCGATTCGAAAATAAAGCTTGTCAAGGAGACTTGATCAACCTCATTGACGGATTTCTGTTGATGACCATGAGACGGATGAACTTAAGAGTCACAATCTTCTGCCCCAATGTTTACTTTCCGTTGTTTAGAAGGAAAATGATAGATTTAGCTTTAGTTTTTCCTGTTTTCTGCTTCTTGCGTCCCGTAGAAAAGTGTCCCGAAAATAAAAGTTCTTCAAATGCCCTGAAAATCAAGTATGATTTTTTCTGGAATTTTTGAAAAATTCTAAGACGGAGAGCTAGTCAGGGGGATGCACCAGTGGGCCACAAGCCCAGGAGGCGCGGGCACCCCCTGGCCACGCCTACCAGGCTTGTGGGGCCCACGTGTCCCCCTCCACTTATTCCAGCTCCCATCTCCTTCTCCTACCTCCTGAAAAAATAATTCTACAGCTCAAACCCGTGTTCTTGCTTTTCTTGCTGCGATTTTCGATCTCCTTTTGCAAAGCCCCATTCACCAAACTGTTTTGGGGAAATTGTTCCTTGGTATGTGACTCCTCCATTGGTCAATTAGTTTTTTCTCTAGTGCTTTATTCGTTGTGTATTATTGCTGCCTTGGTGAACCTGTTCTTGAGCTTTGGATGTTAATTTTAGTTGGTCCCAAGTAGTTTTGATGCATGATATGGCCTCTAGGCACTTGTAGGAGTAGTTGCTTTGAGTTTCGTTGAGCCTTGTTCACTTTTCCTTTGAGTCACTAAAAATTCCAGAAATTTCCAGAGAAAGAAAAAGGAAAAGATGAGGAGGTTCCTAAGAGGCTCTTCAAGCCGTGATCCCAAGGATGATGAAAATGAGAAGAAGAAACCCAAGTATCCGGTCCCCCGAGTTGCAGAAGTTCGAGCATGCGAGTGGCCAAGCGATGTGTTCTTACGTGCCGCCAGTCTTTATGAGGATTTTTATTACTTGGCGGAGGACGCAGGCCTTACCACAATACCTCCTCCTCACTAATATTTTCGTGCAAAGCTTTAACTTCTATCCAAGGAAGAGTCCTCCTATGGTTGGGTTCAAGTTATATGATATCCCCCAGCGCATGTCACTTCAGTATTTTTACAATGTTTGCAAATTACCTTGTGTTGGGGATATTCATGAACATCGTCCGTGGGACTTGGAGGCTTTCATCGATACTATTGTTGTAGGAGAGGAGAGAGGAGTATCTTGCGCTAGAGTTGCTAGCATACATTTTCCCGTGCTTCAGTACTTCTCATTATTCGTGGGAAAATGTTTGATTGGCCGTGGGAAAGATGGGGCTCTTAGCTCCCCAGATCTTGCGATTTTGCGCGAAGCTCTTTATAATGATAAAACTTATAGCTTGGGCGCTATAGTGGCTCAATGGTTGAACACGAACCGTTCTAAAGGCGTTGTTTATGGAGGTATCTATGCTACCCATCTTGCTAGACATTTTGAGATACCTATTAGACTGCACGAGGAAGAAGAGATTCTTCTTCCTGAGAGATATCTAGATTATGATAGCATAGTTCGCCATGACTTTCTTGATAAAGATATAAATAAGAGGATGATTTATAACCCGGTGTTTAGTCAGGGTACTCGTGAGACTATTACTTTGTCTGCTCCTTCTTTGTTCAATCTTCATCTAGGCAGGTACATTATTATGCCCTCGGACATCTCCGCATATTGGGGCATAGCGCCACCACAAGCGCCCATGCCCGAGCTACCAGTCGAGTACCAGACGCCAGTTTATCAGTGGGAGCCAGAGGAGCTCACCCAGCAGTGGCACCCTCAGTATACTCCGGAGTACCCCCCAGACGGTTATTTCCCTCCATGGGAGTAGACCAACTTAGGCCAAAAGCCTAAGCTTGGGGGAGTACGTGTTTCTCACCGACTTTATATTCATGTTCACACTTTCACTTTGATAGTCGGTGTTCACACCTTGCCACTGTATCATCCATGTTAGTTTATTTCTTTTTCGTTTTCTTCTCGTGTGTTTGTGTAGTTTGAGAAAACCCAAAAAGATTTCTCGTTCTTCTTTTGCTTGTTGGGAGCTTTCCCGTGTAAATAGTTTCCTTTTTCTTTGGGTCAAGGTAGAAGACCATGGTTACAATGTTTAGTGGCTCTCGCATGCATATCTGTTTATCTGTCAAAGAGCCATATTACTTTGTCTTCTCCTTTGTGTTTGCTTGCAGATTCCATCTTAGTCCAATGCACGAACACTCTCATTATGATTCTCATCATTCGGTCGTGCAAGTGAAAGGCAATAATGACAATATATGATGAAGTGACTGAGCCTGGAAAAGCTGGTATGAACTCGATCTATTTTGTTTTTGTAAATATGACTAGCTCATCGTTCTTAATTCAGCTTTGTTGTGAGAGAAACATGTTTGTAATGACAACTTAGAGATCATAGTTTCTGATGCCATGCTTAATTAGCTAGGAGCTTATGATGGTTTGTCTTGGATGCCAACATGAATTTCAAGATGATTATGATGTAGTATGATAGGATGGTATCCTCCTTTGAATGATTCAAGTGGCTTGACTTGGCGCATGTTTACGCATGTAGTTGAAACAATATCAACATAGCCTCTATGATATTCATGTTTATGGTGATTTATGTCCTACTCATGCTTGCACTCAATGTTGGTTAATTTCAATGCATATTGATGACTGTTGTCGCTCTCTAGTTGGTCGCTTCCCAGTCTTTTGCTAGCCTTCACTTGTACTAAGCGGGAATACTGCTTGTGCATCCACTTCCATAAACCCAAAGTTGTTCCATATGAGTCCACCATACCTACCTATATGCAGTATCTACCTGCCGTTCCAAGTAAATTTGCATGTGCCACTCTCTAATCCTTCAAGTAATAATCTGTTTTGCATGCCCGAACCGCTCATGTGGCGACAAGGGGTGATCAGTATCTTCCATGCTAGGCGTGTTATCCTTGATATGTGTTTATTCACTATCATTCACGAGAAAGGGGCCGGTAATTGGAATGCCCAGTTCCATGCTCAAATCGAAAAGATAATTGCAAACAAAACTCCCCCTGGATTGTTGTTGGTATGGACGGCACCCGAGTATTCGGCTAGTCATGGAGTGTGATTGATCGGTGGTGGGGGAGTCAAAACTTTACTTTTCTGTTTGGGAACTGCCTATAGCATGTGTAGCATGGAAGATGGTGAAAACTCTTGGTAAGTGCGTTGACAATGAAAACATGCCACCCAAAATTATTTATCTCTGTCTTCAAAGCTTGAGCTCTGGCACCTCTGCAAATCAATGCTTCCCTCTGCGAAGGGCCTATCTATTTATGTTTCTGTTGAGTCATCCTCTTCTTTCAAAAGGCACAAATTAGAGAGCACCTCCATCATTTTTATTCTTTGCTTTTAATTGTTATTGAGTATGACTGTGACTGGATCTTCTTTGCCATGAATTACAACGTTCAGTCAGCCCTTGGTCTTTGAAGATGCTCTACATTTATGTTTTGCGGTCTCAGAAAGAGCTAGCGAGATACCATCTGTTCATATTGCTTCATGATTGTTTTGATTGAAGTGTTGACGTTTGAAACTTATTATTATTGCTCGCTAGTTGATTTTGCCATTGATATGAGTACATCATGAGACCTAAATGTCATTGCTTAGGTGGTTAGCTTATGATCTTGCTGAAAATCTGAATACGAGTTAGACATAATTACAGCAACAAGATCAAACAGAGTTCGTAAAAGTTTTTCTTTTGTCTCTTTCAGTTTGTCAACTGAATTGCTTGAGGACAAGCAAGGCTTTAAGCTTGGGGGATTTGATACGTCTCCATCGTATCTACTTTCCAAACTCTTTTGCCCTTGTTTTGGACTCTAATTTGCATGATTTGAATGGAACTAACCCGAACTAACGCTGTTTTCAGCAGAATTGCCATGGTGTTGTTTTTGCGCAGAAATAAAAGTTCTCGGAATGACCTGGAAATTTACGAGGATTTTTTGTGGAATATATAAAAAATACTGGCGCAAGAATCAACCGGATACGTGGAGCAAGGAGCCCACAAGCCCAGGAGGCGCGGGCCCCCTGGCCGCACCTAGCAGGCTTGTGAGGCCCTCAGGGCTCCGCCGCCTCCAACTCCAGCTCTATTTAGTCCCTTTTGTCCGGAAAAAATCAAGGAGAAGAGTTCATCGCGTTTCCGATAGGGAGGCGCCACCACCTCCTGTTCTTCCTTTGGATGGCAGATCTGGAGTCCGTTCTGGGCTCCGGAGAGGGGAGATCGTCGCCATCGTCATCACCAACCTTCCTTCATCACCAATTCCATGATGCTCTTCACCGTTCGTGAGTAATCTCATCGTAGGCTTGCTGGACGGTGATGGGTTGGATGAGATCTATCATGTAATCGAGTTAGTTTTGATGGGGATTGATCCCTAGTATCCACTATGTTCTGAGATTGATGTCGCTACTACTTTGCCATGCTTAATGCTTGTCACTAGGGCTCGAGTGCCATGATTTCAGATCTGAACCTATTATGTTCTCATCAATATATGTGTGTTCTTTATCCTATCTTGCAAGTTGTAGTCACCTACTAGTAGTTATGACCCGACAACCCCGGAGTGACGATAGCCGGAACCACTCCCGGAGATGACCATAGTATGAGGAGTTCATGTATTCACTAAGTGTTAATGCTTTGTTCCGGTTCTCTTTTAAAAGGAGAACCTTAATATACCGTAGTTTCCATTAGGACCCTGCTGCCACGGGAGGGATGGACAACAGATGTCATGCAAGTTCTTTTCATAAGCACGTATGACTATATACGGAATACATGCCTACATTACATTGACGAACTGGAGCTAGTTACATATCTCCCCATGTTATAACTGTTGCATGATGAATGTCATCTGGCATAATTATCCATCACCGATCCAATGCCTACGAGCTTTTCCTACTCGTCCTTGCTACGTTACTTTGCCGCTACTCTGTCACTCTTGCTACTGTTACCGCTACTGCTCTCACTGTTGCTACTATTACCGTTGCTACTGTTGCTATCACACTACTTTGCTACTAAAACTTTGCTGCAGATACTAATTCTTTCAGGTGCGGTTGAATTGACAACTCAACTACTAATACTCAAGAATATTCTTTTGCTTCCCCTTGTGTCGAATCAACAAATTTGGGTTGAATACTCTACCCTCGAAAACTGTTGCGATCCCCTATACTTGTGGGTTATCATATATCTAAAGGTATCACCAATGAGAGGATTACAAACGTTCAATGTTAAGGGCAGTCTTGCACCCCGCTTCATCTGACCATTTCGTATAATTGCCCGAAGGGGCCAAGTTGCCTATCAACTCGACCTACCAGCAGAACTGTCAGATGTGCACAATGTGTTCCATATTTCTCATCTAAGGAAGTGTGTAAGTAATCCCGATCAATAGGTAGCCCCTGATAGTATAGCAGTGCAACCAGATCTATCCTATCAGGAACACCCCGTGAGAATATTAGCAGAGGAAGAAAGGAGGACATGACAGAAGGTCACCAAGCTATTCAGGGTACAGTGGAGCAACCATTCAGAGGATGAGACCACTTGGGAGAGAGAGGATTTCCTACACAAAGAACAACCGCAACTTCTTGAGGACTGGCTGAAATCTCGGGGACGAGATTTTTCTTAAGGGGGTAGGTGTTGTAACACCCAAAATTTTCAATTTGGATTTCTTGACTTTTGAATTGTTTTCAAAATGGAATTTCTAAATTTGGCTTTGATAAAAATCTTTGGAGTTATTTGAAAACCTCTTAAAGAAAATCTTTGGGGCTTTATTTTCTCAACCTGCCTAGTTTGGACAAAAAGATTCTTTTAGCCTCTTCTCAAAATGAATTGGTTTGGGAGAATCTTTTATTCTTTTGCAAAACCTTGGAATCAATTTCTATAGGTTTAATTGTCAATTTCCTTCAAGATTTCTTTTTCCTCCATTCTGATTTAGACCCTTTGGCACTTCCCTAACATCTAGGTCTTCATTTTCAATGATTTACCAAAGTTTTAGAAGGGTTTAACCACCTTTTATATTTTATTTCAAATAAAAGAATTTTTTCTAATCAGTTTTGACCCCAACAAATTTACAAAGGAACTCAGTGACTCCTTTGGAATTTGACACCCAAACTCCTACCCTTAGAAGGCCTTAGTACCCTCAGCTCATTTCACCAAAAACTTTGGAGTCACCAGTTTGAAAATTTCAAATTTCATTTGACTCAAGTTTGACCCAAAAGACTGTGTTTTCAATAAAAACATGACTAAAACTTTTTCAAAAACTCTGAAAAATTGTACGTAGTTTCTTCAGTCAATGAGAGATCATCCCAAAAAATTTCATCTGAAAATATTTTGGCCATGTGCCACTTTCATTTGGTCGAACACCTAGCATGTAATAAAGCCCATGTCTGTGAAACTCATGCAGTGAAACATTCAGAGTTCAGTGTTTCAGTCTTGTGCAGCGTCAATCACCACAGTATTGATAAGAGCAGCTCAATCATGTGCCCGAGCTTATCGATGCACCGCGCATCACCTTGGACTCTTGGTGGCGTCGGTGGTGAGCTGGCCGAGCGAGTCAGCTCCGGCAGCAGCACGTGCAGCAGCTGCCGCGTCCATCAGAGCCTCCCCTGCTGCAGCCCCGCGCCGCTCGGCACCGTGATACGTCTCCGTCGTATCTACTTTTCCGAACTCTATTGCCTTTGTTTTGGACTCTAATTTGCATGATTTGAATGGAACTAACCCGGACTAACGCTGTTTTCACCAGAATTGCCATGGTGTTGTTTTTGTGCACAAATAAAAGTTCTCTGAATGTCCTAAAAATTTACGGAGAATTTTTCTGAAATAAATGAAAAATACCTGCGCAAAGATCTACCGAAGGGGGCGTGCCAGTGGTCCACAAGCCCCTGGGCCGCGACCACCCCCTTGGCCGCGCTGTGAGGGCTTGTGGGGCCCACGTGGCGCCACCGCCTCCAAACTCAGCTCTATATCTTCCGTCTCGCCCGGAAAAAATCACAGAGGAGGATTCATCGCGTTTTACGATACGGAGGTGCCGCGACCTCCTGTTCTTCATCTGGAGGGCAGATCTGGAGTCCGTTCTGGGCTCCGGAGAGGGGAAATCATCGCCATCGTCATCATCAAGCTTCCTCCATCGCCAATTCCATGATGCTCTTCATCGTTCGTGAGTAATCTCATCGTAGGCTTGCTGGACGGTGATGAGTTGGATGAGATCTATCATGTAATCGAGTTAGTTTTGACGGGGATTGATCCGTAGTATCCACTATGTTCTGATATTGATGTTGCTACTACTTTGCCATGCTTAATGCTTGTCACTAGGACCCGAGTGCCATGATTTCAGATCTGAACCTATTATGTTGTCGCTAATATATGTGTGTTTTACATCCTATCTTGCAAGTTGTAGTCACCTACTATGTGTTATGACCCGGCAACCCCGGAGTGACAATAGCCGGAACCACTCCTGGAGATGACCATAGTATGAGGAGTTCATGTATTCACCAAGTGTTAATGCGTTGGTCTGGTTCTTTATTAAAAGGAGAACCTTAATATCCCTTAGTTTCCATTAGGATCCCGCTGCCACGGGAGGGATGGACAATAGATGTCATGCAAGTTCTTTCCCTAAGCACGTATGGCTACATACGAAATACATGCCTACATTAGATTGACGAACGGGAGCTAGTTACATATCTCTCCGTGTTATAGATGTTACATGATGAATCACATCCGTCATACTCATCCATCACCGATCCACTGCCTACGAGTCTTTTACTATTGGTCCTTGCTACGTTACTTTGTCCAGGCTTGTCCCTTGCTACAAAAAGGATTGGGCCACTCTGCTGCTACTATTGTTACTCTGTTGTTCCTTGCTACTGCTGTTGCTACTGTTGTTCCTTGATACTTTGTTGTTACTTGTTGCAAGACCCTTTTCCGACACCGTTGTCGGGGAAGAATAGTTCCCCGTCCATGTGCAACTTACTGGTGCCATTGATACAACAGTTAGGAATAGTCTGCCGTCAACAGATATTTTCTGACACCGTTGCTATCATACTACTTTGCTACTGATACTTTGCTTGCAGACACTAATCTTTCAGGTGTGGTTGAATCTGACAAACTCAGCTGCTAATACTTGAGAATATTCTTTCGCTTCCCCTTGAGTCGAATCAATAAATTTGGGTTGAATACTCTACCCTCGAAAACTGTTGCGATCCCCTACACTTGTGGGTTATCACACCGCCCCTTGCACCTGAAGGCTCCGCGTGTCCTTGGCCCCAGTTCACGCCGCGTTTCCCATCGCCACGCCCCGGGAAGCACACATCACGAACTCTCCTGCCCCCGTGCATAGCAAGACTCGCACCGTCGAGCCACGTCTTGCGTCGATGGCTGGTCGATCTTTGACCAAAAATGGAACCCCCTAGCTGAATAGGTACGAAATCGACCACCTAACCGCCTGACTAAGCTCCTGGATCACCGTAATCGCTCGCCGGAGTTAAGACCCGCGACACCTCTCTCGGGCCTCTATAAATAGAGCCCCCTCCGAGCTGCCGAACCCATCACCCACTCCACCACACTCCATCCCCACTCCGAAGCCGTGCCCAAGCCTGAGAAGGGCCTCGGAGAGGCCTTTTTCTCCGACTCCGGCCACTTCGATCAGCTACTCACCTCGACATCATTCGAGTAAGGTGAGCGGGGATGTGAGCCCCTAAGACGTTTTGTAACCTTCTAGTGGTTCTCTCCTCCTAAGTCCCCCTCCGATTTGATCGCACGCGAGCCCCTCGGTGAGATCCGGTGGTGCCCGAAGCTATCTTCCGCCGGAGCAAGGTCGTCATCGACGTAGAGCCTCCCCGTCGACCCAATCCACCTATCACCGACGTGCAAGAATATGGTGAGTGCGTAGGTACCCTCTATGGGCTCTCCCCCTTTGTGTGTCGCCGTCGGCGACCACCGCACGCCTCTTGTGCCGGTGAGTTTGAACCTGACAGGGTGGAATTCCTCGTCAGGGTTCTTTCTTTTCAAAACATTTTTCCCGAAGGCGTTTTCGCTAGAAGCCGTCTTTGAGGAAGGTTAACGTATTTTTCTTTTGGGCGTTTTGAGTTTCTCAAACTAGCCCCTAGACAGATTTTGTTTTATTACACAATGGTCCCTGATTTTGTTTTGCTTATAACTATTGATCTATAACAACTTTTGAATTGATTCTTTTTGAAAAATCTTGCTCCGAGGGCCTAGTTTATTTTCGGAGTTGTTTAAAAATTATTTGGAGACACTAGCTAGCCCTTAACCCTTACGACGGTATGTGATATATGACGTAGGTTCTGACGAAGGAAACACCGACGTTAACTTCACCGAGCTTGATCCCGACTACATGGAACCAGACAAGCATGTTTGAACTTTTGATGTGTTGTTTGCTCACTAAAACATTTAACATTCATCCATTGCTTTATTCAAGCATATTACATATCTCATAAACAATGCTAAAACATGATTATGGCAAGTGATGGTTGTGAGAGGTCATGGATAACTTAGTCACGTGGAACGTGATAGGTTATGGCCTGGTCATGACAAGTGCATAATTGTGATGGAAAGAAAGTAATAACTCCAGTATCGACCTACATCGAGTCTTGTCACTATCTTACTTCCATTAACGTGCTACCACAGTTTCCTGAATGAGGATTTGGTATAGTCGGTCGTAGGCCTATTATCAGTCGCACACCAAGTAGAGGGGCCGGGATGAAGGTATCCATGGCCCTGCACTAAATCCAGTCATCCGGTTAGGGGGCATGTGTGTTTCCGGTCTAGGACCGAGAGGGAGGGCACTCCCTTGTAGCGCGCAGTATAAATTTGATCCCATGCTAGTCGAGGTCGTAGCCTCCCCGTCTTATGATTTTGCCATGGCAGCGTAGTCCGGGTGAAGCCGGGCTTCGCGGGGGTAAAATGGGTGTGTGCTGATTTTGAGTGTCTACTTCTAAAATACCGTACGTGATATTAGTCATCTAGACAATCGGAACCTGTGGGCTATGGGTAAAGAGTACACCCTCTGCATAGTCAAAACTATTCGAGTAGCTATGTCCATGGTTAAGGACGGTCGTTTGGCAGGTCAAGTGTCGGTCCTTGGAGTATAAGTTGGTTGAACAATAATGGTTGTGGATATCTATTGGTATTGTGGGAAAAATTATTACTAACCTCTTGGTTCTAAAATTATCTTGAAGGTTGGTTGTACCACCCGGATAATTCTTATTATTTTTATGCGCTTTCTGTGGTGTCGCTAAGACGCCCGACTGCGGCTTGTTATTTATTTTTATTCCCTTTCTGTGGTGTCGCTAAGACACCCGACTACGGCTTGTTATTTATTTTTATGCCCTTTCTGTGGTGTCGCTAAGAAGCCCGACTGCGGCTTGTTATTTATATTTATGCCCTTCTATGGTGTCGCTAAGATGCCCGACTGTGGCTTGTTATTATTTTTATGCCCTGTATGAGGTGTCTCTTAGACGCCCGACAGTGGTAAATTAATACTTGTTAACCTTTCATGGAGTCGCTCGAGACACCTGATGCGTAATTTTTTTTATTTTTCTGTTGGGATATCTAAGGAGGATGACCGCCCGATTTATCCACTAACTTAATTTAATTCTAACACCTCTATTTGATGAATTATGATTTGAACCATGCATATTAATAATTAACTGCATGCACCTCATCTTTTGTGCAAACTGTTTGCGAGTACTTTTTGAAGTACTCACTGGCTTGTTGATGTGGTCAGATATGGATGAAGGAGACCTCATGGATGAAGAGTTCGATAGCGAGTCTGACGTATAGAGGAATCCTAGCTAGTCTTGCGATCCTGGAGTCTGCCGCTCTATTATTTCACCGCTTCCGCCACCATGAATAAATCGTCAAGCCTCACTCTGATGCTTGACGCGTAGTACTACTTGTCATGTCACATTAATCTGATGTGATGTTTCCTTTTTATTACGAGCAGTAGAGTTATCCCATTAGCACTGTAACATATCCATTTGTGTGAGACTTGGACATGTTGTAATAAATTTTAGAGCAACCTGTGCTCTACTCTGTTTAATATTAAGTACTACCGGTTTTTTGTATCAAGATGAGTCTATGAGTGGGAAATATTATTCTACACTGGTGACGCACATGGCTGATTTCCCTAAATTGTTTTATTTGGAAACTGGTCATGAAAACATACATCAAGTGTTCTCAAACCAAAATATTCAATCCAACATAACGAGATATTAAAGGGAAAGATTAAATTCATCACAACAAGGTAGAAAGGGAACAAGATCATATGATACAACTAGATTAACAATGCCCGTGATACATCAAGATTGTGTCATCTCAAGAACATGAGAGAGAGAGAGAGAGGGAGAGAGAGATTGAACACAAAGCTACTCGTACATACCCTCGGCCCCGAGGGTGAACTACTCCCTCCTCGTCATGGCCTCCGTCGGGATGATGAAGATGGCCATCGGAGATGATTTCGCCTCTCCGGCAGCGTACTAGAAAGGATTCGGATGAAGTTTTTGTCAATACAGAGAGTTAAGACGGTGGGCCAGAAGTTCTCTCTTTCTTTTTGGGGTTTATGGTATATATAAGATTTTTTCAGCGTTGGAATCACGCCAAATGGAGCCATGTGGGCCCCACAAGACATCAGAACGCAACATAGGGGGGGTCACGCCCTGCTGTTTTGTGTCCCATAGATGGCTCCCCTTCGGTGGTTTTTCACTCCAATATTGCTTATTTCCTCCAGAAAAAATATAAAAAAGTTTCGGGCGATTCCGAGAACTTCCATTTTCTGAAGAAAAACAACACCATGGTAATTCTGCTGAAAACAACGTTAGTCTGGATTAGTTCTAAATAAATCATATAAAGTGCATCAAAACCATATAAAAGTATTGTAAACATAGGGAAACATGGCATGAATACTTCATAAATTATTGATACGTTGGGACGTATCAACATCCCCAAGCTTAATTCCTACTCGTCCTCGAGTAGGTAAATGATAAAAGGAATAATTTATGAAGTGTGAATGGTACCATAGTATATAAGTTTGATCAATGATAATTCCAATCACTTTTTCTAGCATCATAACCAACAACTTTTTCATAAAAATCATCATGGTTGAGTAGCAATCAATTCAAATGTCATGGTTCAAACAATTCATTCTGTTGAAACTCAACATCATATGTTCTTAGTCATCAAACAATTTCAATGCATCATCAAGTCTAAGTAAGAGCTCAAAATACTCAAATATCATATAGTCTTCTATGATTGCTAATACTCAAAGCATATTTTTAGAACAAATAACATCCATCGAACACAAAGAAAGATAGGGGCATAATGTTCGCCTCCCAACATATTAATCATAAAGATAATTCTCAACAATAATGAATCATGATGAAATATATTTGAGTGGATATATATATTTGGATCTTTCCCCACCACATGGTGCTTGCCAACTAATAGATTGAGGTTGAAATAAGAAGTTGACTCAACATGTAAAGTAAGTAACAAGAAAGTAAATAGATTGTCCCATCGCAGAGGGAAGCACGGATTTGTAGAGGTGCCAGAGCTCATTGTTTTAAAATAGAGATGAATATGTAATCTTGGGTGGTGTGCCTTTCGTGTCGATGTCACAACAGAGTTTTCAATATCTTCCATGCTAATCATATTATTGGCGGTTCCCAAACAAAATTGAAATTTTACTCCCCCTGAACTATTCAATCACATTCCATGGCTACCCATATCCACAGGTGCTATCCAAACAATCAACTTTCTAGGGGAAGTTCTTGTTTATTTATTTTTGTATTATGCAGGACTAGGAATCCTTTTTACCAGCCTCTCGTGCAATGACAAGTAAATAAACACTCATCTCAAGAATAAACCGCTTAGCATGGAAGGTAATGACCGCCCCGTCGCTCCATGAGCGGTACGAGCACACAAAACACATGTTCATTTGAAGGTTTTAGAGGTGGCACATGCAAATTTACTTGGAATGGCAGTGAAATACATGTTAGTGTCAAAAATGGTTGATCTTGAGTAGGGGGTCTAAACTGTGGATCTTGGATCGAGAGGTAACACGGGCCAAAGGAGACGATATTTTGCCCAGGTCCATGCCCTCTTGATGGAGGTAAAACACTACATCCCGCTCTTGTTGTATTGATGAAGCAGTACAAAGTACAAAGTCGATCTATCTCGAGATGGGATGTTGTGATCTATCTCGAGATGGGATGTTATTCCCGGGTCCATCGTCCACATCTCGGGATTCGTTGCTCTATGCAATATGTTCCTAGGTTGTGAGGCCCATTTCGATCTTTTGAGGAAATTTTTGTGCCTTGTCCACCGAACTGAGGGAGGGACTATTTGCAAAGTAGGCAAAATGAAAGTATTGCATATAGCTAGTACTGTGTATCCGGTAGGTACACCGAGGGCAGCTTCCGAAGAGTGGACTTCAGAATGGTTCTATATCGAAGATGTGCCTTTATTTTGCCCTGTCTGAAGGGGTCTGCCAGAATTCTCACCCGCTCTTCTTAAGAAGCGGTTCAACTGGCGCCCGAGGAGTCCTTATCAAGAAGACACCTCGGAGGTGAAATAGTTAGTTGCCAAGGTTAAACTGTTGACACATTTCTAGCTGACCATGATCAATGTAATGGTCGCGACCATAAACCAATGTGTTCAACTTCTTCAACAAAGGTCCCATCCACTGTGGCAATACAACAGTTCAAGTGATGCCACTCGATACAAGCGGGAGGGTCCGGCTAGTCCAACAACATTGGTCGTCATTTTAGTTGACCTCTATAAAGGAGAAAAGGAAGACTTTATCAGTCGAACACCAAGGAAGGCTATTCTTATCATAACCACATCGAATGGTTAGTATAGATTAATTCCCCCTAATTAGGATATTTATTTACAGCGTACCCTGTGTGACTAAATCCTTGAAATTTTGCTCAAACAGGAATGGAGACGTTGGGTAGAGAAAATCAACTGCCCTCCTCCGCATCCAAAAAGCTATGCCAAGGACGACGATCCAGGATTCCATGACGATCCGGATACTTCAATTGTCTTCGAGGGCGGGTTTTTTTAGATGTGCACTAATGACTCCCTGGTTACCCTCAGCCGATTATCCCAGGATACCTCGATCCTCGACCACGGGGAAAAACAAACCCTCTTCTCGAAAAGGACACCCGCCTGCCACAGCGGCAATTCCTACTCCAACAGGTCGTCTCTTCACGTGCCGAACACGTGTTAATACAAAGTCTACCGAGCCTATGCCAAACAATGGCAGGTCCTCTAAACATGGAGCATCCAGAGGGACCACTTCGACTGCTCCTCCTACTAAGAGGTAACGAATTTACTGCATGCATTACTTCTTCGATCAACGACAAGTGCTTATTCCTTTTGACATATTTTACACGAACCGAACACACCTGTCCTTGTAAATAGGAGGGGATAATGCGGCGATCCATCCAGCAAATCAGTGTGCTGAGGATCATGACGAGTTTTTGCTTATCAACTCTAAAGTTGAGTGTGTAATGAACCACCATCGACGAAAAGAACCACCGCGTCATCCTGAATTTTTCGAACATGAGTTTAATGCCTTGAGCTTGGTGGATGCACACCTCGGAGCCACCCGAGAAAGACTTGAGGGGTTTGCCAGCCGTATGTGAACAAGTATTAAGGTATCTATTTAGATTTTTGCACTTGCGTACAAATGTCAAACCAGTAGCCCCTGATCCTCGACTGGGCAGTATATCTGAGGATCTAAACACAGTTGTGAACATGTTTTTTGGGCCGCGAGGGATAAGAATAAGGAGTTGTCCTAGGAAATTGGGAAGTACCAAACACATCTTGAGGCGGCGAAGGCTGAACTAGAGCAAGTAAAGAGTTTCACAAGAGAAGCACATGGTAAGAAATTTATTTTCGAATCATGTCCATAGTTGCTCTATCATCTTTCTTAAACTAAAGTGTATTTCATAGTAGCTGAGTCTATAGGTCAACTACAAAGAGATCTTGAAGCGGCTAGAGAATCACAACGATACGCCGAACCTCAATATGAGGCCAGCTGATCCTCATTATTCCGAAGTTTCGATAAAAATAAGAATCTTAAGGCGGAAAAACAAGAACAAATAAGCCAAATTGTGAGTTTAAAGACACAACTCGCACACGCCACCGAAGATAACAAGAGATTGAAGGGTGGAATGTTCGATAAGTAATATGCCAAACTTGTAAATATATGAATATGTGGTCTAAATTTGAAAGATGTTTCACTCCTCTTTATAACACTCCTGACTGGGCGGCCCAAAGAATTAGCCAATTCATTTAGTTGTGACCTTCTAAAGAAATTGTCCATAGTTTATGAACAAGGGAAAAAGGCGATGAAGAGCATGCTCAAGGCATTATGGCCGACCGAGAAGCCTTTGGAAAGGATGGCCGAACTGGCTGAGCGCTTTAAAGGAGCTCGACACCGATTTGAATTGTGGAAAATATCGGCCTGCCACGAAGGTGCTCGGGAGGCATGGGCTATGGTGAAGACTAGGATCACTAAGCTCGAACCCAAAGAACTGGCATGAGTTGGGTCGGAGGGGCCCGATGGTCAAGAGGTGCCTCTTCAGTTAGTTTATGATCAAATGATGCTTGATGCACGCTTATCATGGCAAGATTGCCTCCTGGGTGTAATAATAAACAACCTAGATCAGTAGCCACACGTGTGATTTTATGTAACTAAGTACTTATCTCACTTTGTTCTCCATCTGATATGTTAGTACTGTCTTAACCGACCATTTGCTTCCACCTCCCTTGATAATAATCAGGGAGTGTTCCGTACTATGTAAACTGTAAAAATAGGTAAACAGTTCGGTGAACCACGCAATCCGACCATGTGGTTTTAACTGATAGGTCATTATCATGGAGTTATGTTATATTACTTTTATTTAGTAAGAAACATCTTCCCAAGAAAATAGTTTCTTTATAGGTTCCTTTCTTTGGGTTTCTGAATATCCGGCGTATGCAGACGAAGAGTATGATGGGAGACTTAAACCTTGGTCATGATCACCTAATTATTGTGACCTTCCTTGTGCCTGACCAATTCTATCATTAAGAACCCTAGCTTTCGGCTTCACGCGTCTGAGGTACGTATCCGGATTACCCGGTCGTTACAATCGTAGAGGTGCTCCCTTTATCCTCTAGCTGAACAATCAGGAACGTAGAGGATAAACACAGGAGCTAGGCAACCCAGCTTGGCAAAATCTAAAGTCAAATTTAGTGCATATGGCGGCTTAAGTATTGGAAGGATAGATGCATCATGAAATAGATGTACTAATGTACTATGATCAACTTATATTAAAAAGCCCCCATGTGTCTCTAGAAAATACATGTTCATGGACACAGTTTGGCTAATCCGAACATAAACTGGGACATATTAATAACTTTTAAAGAGGAAAAATAAAAAGCATACAAAAGAAACCGAAAAGGTAAAACGACACTAACTCAGTGTGATTGCACCGGTCTAGCTATAGAAACGCCAAAGACGAGCAACGTTCCATGGGTTTGGTTCAAGACGATTATCCGACGCTTTGCAGAGACGATATGCTCCTCCTACAAGTATGTCGTCGATTATAAAAGGGCCCTCCCATTTGAGTGCAATTTTATTCTTCTTCTTCTCAGGGAGACGTAGCACAAGCTCGCCAACATTGTAAGTCTTCGCTCGAACTTCCCTGCTCTGGTAACACCGGGCCTGATGTTGATAGAAGGTGGAACGTGCTAGAGCTATATCACGCTCTTCTTCCAATGCATCCAAGTCATCATGCCGATCCAGTTTGGCTTCCTTTTCCTCATACATGCGCACTAGGTGCATCATGAATGATGTCATAGGGGAGTACTGCTTCCGCCTCGTACACCATGAAGAATGGCGTATAACTCGTGGACCTATTCAGAGTGGTGCGCAAACCCCACGGTACGGAGTCGAGCTCCTCCACCCAATGTCAATCGGATTCTTTGAGAGATCGGACTAAACGAGGCTTGATTCTGCTCATGATGAGACCATTAGACCGTTCGACATGTCCATTTGTTTGCGGGTGATATGGAGAAGCATAGTCGAGCTTAATGCCCAAGTTCGCGCACCAGCTCTTAACTTCCAGGACTATGAAATTGGATCCATTATCCATTATTATAGTGTGCACAATGCCATAACGGTGAACCATATCTGATATAAAATCGATGACCGGTCCAGACTTGGTAGAAGTTACTCGTTTAGCTTCAATCCACTTAGTGAACTTATTGACCATAACTAGTAAATATTTCTTTTTCTTCGATCCCCCTTTAAGAGGTCCAACCATGCCCATACCCCAGACCACGAACGGCCAAGTGATCGGTATTGTTCGAAGAGCTGTTGCAGGCATGTGGCTTTGATTTGAAAAAAGTTGACATCCAACGCAATGTTGGACGAGTGTATGAGCGTCTTCTTGAGCAGTTGGCCAAAAGAAGCCACCCCGAAATGCTTTGCCTACCAGAGCTCTAGCCTTTGTGTGGTAACCGCCCATGCCTGCATGTATGTCAGCCAAAACCTTTTTACCCTCTTCTTAGGATATGCACCGCTGAAGGATTCCGGTAGTGCTTTTTTATATAGTTCTCCCTCATGAATCTTGTACGACTTGGATCGTCGAACTATCCGCCTTGCTTCTGTTTGGTCACCAGGGAGTTTTTGGTGGAGAAGAAGGGTTAGGTACATGCCATGATTACGACCATGATTTCGTGAGCCAAAAGTGTTTCCTCCAATGCGGAGCCGCCGATGATTTGATCATATCGCTCGAGTATAGGGGGAGTAACTTGTTCCTTTCCGCGGCCTCAATGTCCTCATTTTCATCCTGCAATACCATGGAAGGCTTGAAGAATCATTCAAGAAAGGTATTTCTAGGGACGGGCTCGCGCTTGGCACCCATGCGAGCAAGGACATCTGTTGCCTCGTTGTTGTCTCTAGAGACATGGTGGAACTCAAGGCCTTCAAACCGAGCTGATATCTTGAGTATGATGTTCCTATAAGCTGCCATCTTCAAATTTTTGGCGTATAATTCACCATTGATTTGGGATATAGCGAGTTTCGAATCCCCCCGCACCTCCAGCCTTTGTACGCCCATCAAAGTTGCTATCCGTAAACCATGCAGCAAAGCCTCGTACTCGACCGCATTATTGGAATCAGTATACATGATTTGTAATACGTACAGGATATTATCGCGGGTGGGGGATGTAAGTATGACACTAGCCCCCAGGCTAGCAAGCGTCTTAGAGGTGTCAAAATACATCATCCAATGGGAGTATGTACTATATTCTTTAGGGAGTTCGACTTCCGTCCATTCGGATAGAAAGTCTGTTAACACCTGAGATTTGATAGCGCGGCATGGCCGGTACGTGATCTCAAAGGGTACGAGTTCTATGGCCCATTTGGCTATGCGGCCCGTGGCGTCCTTGTTATTGATTATATCATTCAAGGGTACTTCAGATGCTACCATGACTGAACACTCTTGAAAGTAGTGTTGGAGCTTTCGAGACACCATAAAAACGGTGTAATCTATATTTTGGTAGTGCGGATAACGAGTTTTGAATGGGATAAGGACTTCAGATACATAGTAGTCTGGTTTCCATATCCGTAGTTTGTAGCCCACCACTTCTCGTTCGACCACGAGTACTGTGTTGACAACCTGGTTGGTGGCCGATATATACAATAGCATTGCTTCTCCTATTGTAGGTGATGTCAGTATTGGGTTGCTGGCTAGCAATGCTTTAATTTCCACCACGGCTGTTGTTGCTTCTTTGGTCCACTCGAAGTTTTTGGTTTGCTTGAGCAGTCGATAGAGCGGTAGTGCCTTTTCACCGAGGCAAGAAATAAAATGGCTTAAAGCCGCCACACAACCCGCCAGTTTTTGTACATGTTTTAACTCCGTTAGGATCGCCAGCTCGCATAGAGCTCAGATTTTGCCGGATTGGCCTCTATTCCTCTATGGGAGACGATGAAAACCGAGTCTTGCGGGGAAGCCGAAGAAACACTTCTCTAGATTGAGTCGTATGTCATATTTCCAGAGATTGTCAAAGGTTTGTCGGAGGTCGTCCACCAGCTAACTGACGCGTTTGGTCTTTATGACCACGTCATCAACGTATGCCTCGACTGTCTTGCCGATTTGTTTTTCTAGACATGTCTGAACCATGCGCTGATATGTGCCACGTGCATTTTTAACCCAAAGGGCATTGTGTTGAAGCAGAATGGCCCATAGGGAGTGATGAAAACATTTGCAGCTTGATCGTATTCCTTCATCTTTATTTGATGGTATATGACGCAGACACCAAGGAAACATAGTGAGTCATGTCCAGCAATGGCATTAATGATTTGGTCTATGCGAGGTGAAGGGAACGGATCCTTAGGGCAGGCTTTATTGAGATATTTGAAATCGACGCATAACCATCAGGATTTGTCTTTCTATGCGTCCATGACCAAATTTGCCAACCACTCAGGGTGTTCGGTGTCTCGAATGAATCTGACTTCAAGCAATTTTGCTAGATCGGTACCCATGGTTTGACGCTTGTGCTCGGAGAAGAGACGTAATGTCTATTTGACGGGTTAGAAGCCATCGATTATGTTCAAATTGTGCTCGGCGAGTCTTCGTGGGATTCATGGCATGTATGAAGGGTGTGAGGCAAATATATCCCAATTTTCTCGTAAGAATGTGCGCAATGCTTCATCAACCGCATAGTCGAGTTGTGCTCTGATGGACGCTATTTTATTGGGGTCCATCGGGTGCACTTGAAATTGACTATTTTGTTAGTGGGCTTGAAGGATATGGACTTGGGTATCTTGCTAAGAGTTACATTATCCTTCTCGACCATCGGTCCTAGTTCGGTGAGTTTTTCAGCCGCAAGGGCCTCCGAAAGTGGCTCGAGGGCGAGCATCGTGGTTTTATTCTCAGCCCGCAGAGCCCTATACAGATGTGTTATCAGGATAATGACACCGTTAGGCTCGGTCATTTTGAGTTTCATGTACCCATAATGCAGTATGGCCTAAAATCTGGTGAATGCCTCTCGTCCGAGAAGAGCGTGATAGCCGCTTTTGAAGGCTACGATATGAAAGATGAGTTCTTCGGACCTGTAATTCTCGTAGGTGCCGAATACTCATCGTGGGGGACTCGGCGTGTGCATCACACTTCTCTTTTGGGGATAATTCCTCAAAAGGTTGGGCTGCTCCGTTCGACGCAAGTTGTGTCGAACTGCATTTTATCAAGGTATCCTCATAAATGAGGTTTAAGACACTGCCGCCATCCATTAGTACCTTGGATAGTTTGAAACCATCTATAATGGGATTGAGGACTAATGCGGTAGGTGTTTGGTTAGAACGTATTCCACGCTGGTCTTCCTCCGTGAAGGTTATAGGCGTGTTTGTCCAAGAATTTGTTGTTGCGACCAAGAATACCTGGTCGGTTTCTCAAAGAGCTCTTTTCCTTTGATCATTTGAGGAGAAAATCTCGTAAATTGTGAGTACGTCAACACTGTTGTGTGGCAGTTTGGATGAACCCCCTTGAAGTGGTTGGGTCCCGAGGATAGCCTCTCCACTTTTGGCCACCTACCTGACGACCCAACAAGTTCAAAGCATGTGAGTCGAGCCAGTGTTGTGTAATGCAGAATGTATATGACATGGGTTGTCTAGTAGTTTATCAAGTACGGTTTGGGATATGTTAAGGGGTTTGTACTTCTTCCTCGAGGGCCCGCACTTGATTAGTCGTTATTGGGGCGCGCGCTTCCTTCGAGCCTCTCTGGGTTGCTTAGTATGCATTGATTCCACTTGCAATTGTTGAGACTGTTGGGTGCTTTCCATGGCACAATACTTGTGTATCAATGTAGAAAGCTCGGTAAGGCTTTGTATGCGGCGGCGGGCGAGGCATTTAGGATTCCCTCCTCATGGCAGTTATGTCATAATATCTTGGCCGCTCCAGTCCGGTATCTGGTTTATGGTTAGTAGAAATATAGCTCACAAGTGTTGGACTGTTTACCCTCGCTTTTGTCGGATGTGGAGGTCCCACATGCTAGGCTTTTCTGAGAAGCTCAGATGGCACCTAGATTGGGAGGTGGTGGGAAAAAATTCTGTATTTCAACAAAACACGTACCTCTAGTATCGCCAATCATATACAATGCCATTGAGGAGTTCGGAGCATCGAGTTTGGAGTCTGGATGGCTGGCCAGACACGACTGCTTGTGTATCGAATTGAGTTCACAACATAACTCGATTGTCGGATCGCCTTGAGAGTCCGGGTTAACCGATACCGGGACATAGATGGTTCTGAGTTCTAATGATCGGGAGGGCGAACCTCCCGGTAGTTCCTGAATAGTGGCAATCAAGTGCGTGATAGGTGGGATGTGGATTTCCCTGTCATTGATTCCGATCCCAATCTAGTCGTAGATCAATGGTTGGTCATGAGATACTCCCATTGCCTAAATTCAGTGAAGCACCTTGTCTAATTCCTTAACATTCACGATGTCCATGCTTACAGAATCCATGGGGTCAACCCGAGCGTCGTTGTTGTTGGAATATTCGGAGCCATGCCAGAGCTACGTTCACCCGCCGGTGATCCGCATAAAGTGCCTGGCTCGGGCCTCGAGGTTGGAGCCTCGTCGGGAGTCGTCTCAAGGATGAGTTCCGTCTCCTCCGATGTCGTGGCATCGAAAGTAAAATATGTTGTCAGAATAATGTCACCCTAGGATTGGTGACAAACTCTAAGTTCCCGAACATGATCTCTTGATCAGGGGCAAGGCTTCTGACCTGGTCTAGGAGACCGGTTGGATCGGCATGCAGCACGACACTACCGAACGCGAAGATTTGCACTGGGACGAAAATGTCCCCGACGCGGATGTCTTTGTTAATAATGAAGCGAGCCATCGATCCTTACATAGTTCCATAATGGCCTCTCAACGAAAGCACCAATGTGAGTGTCAAAACTGACTGATCTCGAGTCGGGGGTCCGAACTATGGATCTTGGATCGAGGGGTAACAAGGGACGAAGGAGATGATGTTTTACCCAGGTTCGGGCCCTCTTGATGGAGGGAAAACCATACGTACTGCTCTTGTTGCATTGATGAAGTAGTATAGAGTATAGAGTTGATCTATCTCGAGATCGGATGTTGTGGTCTTAAACCCCAATCGTAATGAGCGTAACTCCCTACAAACTACAACCCCCAATTTATATAGATATTAGGGGATCTAGGGTTTACACAACGATGGTTACATCAAGGAAAGGAATATGTGGATTATTATGTTGTCTTGGTTTGCACGCCAAGTCTTTGGAAGAGTCCACCTTGATCTCAATATATTCGACGATGGTCGAAAGACCCACGTGTCCGGCCCATAAGAATAGCTAAGTGGCCTGAAGACCCCCTTAATCCAGGACTCCCTCAATACCATATATAGGTAGGTATGGTGTACTCTCATGGAAGAAAATTGGCTCAAGGATTTGGATGCACAAGTAGTATATCTACTTAGTACTAAATTTTGTCTAGGAACAGGTTCTAAACAAGCACCACTCATTGGAGGATCCATAACAACATAACTTGTATGCAAATATACCCGAACAAAACCATTACGTTGTCTTCCTTCTCCAACTTCAACTATTTGATCAAGTTTGAAAATAATTAATGGGTATCCACAATCATAAAATATGTCCAAGATAATATATTTATATGTGAAAGTTCTCTTTCTTATACTAATCATTCATGAATTGCTCATATGACCAATACAATGATTGTCAAACTTCAATAGATTTTACTTTCTAAACCAAATGTGAAACTACTACAAGACATAAACCAAATTGATAATTTCATATTTATGATATTTTTTCATTCACAATTTACTCTTAGGATATAAGGGAAGCACACGATCAAACAATCAAACTACTCTCAAAAGATATAACTGAAGATCATTGAGTAGTCAAACAATTAAGTAGCTATGTGAGGACTCTCTCTCAATAAATATTTTCGGATATGACTATTTTATTCAAACAGAAAACTAAATAAAAATGCACTCCAAGAATAGCACATATCATGTGAACAAATAAGAACTTAGGCTCAATATAGGCTAATCGACATTTGTTGACGAAGAGAGGTGGGATGCGTAGCATCCCCAATCTTATATGCTTGAGACTTCTTGTAATATTTACGTGGAGTGCCTTGGGCATCCCCAAGTTTGACATTTTATATCTCATTCAATCCTCTCGTATCCCGGTTTCAGCTAAGTCTCAAAAACTTCATCCACACAAAACTTGAAAAGAACTCGTGAGAAAGGTTAGTACACATAAAAGTAAATCAACATTTCATGTACTGCCAAGACAAGTTGCATAATATTTTTCAAACATTAGGTACTGTACACTATCATTTCCACAATTTAGATCTACCAATATAAGCCATGAAAACTCTAGGATAAGTAGATGACAAAACAATGACAACAATCTGTCCAAACATAATAGTTTGTAGAAATATATTAAAACCGTGTAGCTTTGTAACTCCAAAAACTATGAAAATATTGCACATGATAAAAACTTTGTGTGGAACTAGTGTGTGAAAATTTTAGAAACTTTCCACATTCCTGTAAAATATGGTAATTCAAATACTACAACAATAATTTCTATTTCTATACAACCCACATCACACATGCAATTCAAGCATTCTAAAGGCAATTCTCAGATTTTTTTAGTGAAAAACAAGATTATAAAGAACATTTAACAGAGAACAAAAAAATAAAATGATGCTCCAAGCAAAACACATATCATGTGACGAACAAAAATATAGCTTCAAGTAAGATATACCAATAATGTTGGAGACGAAACAGGAGATGCCTTATGGGGCATCCCCAAGCGTAGAAGCTTGATTCTTCCTTGGATATTGCCTTGGGGGTGCCTTGGGCATCCCCAATCTTAGGTTCTTGCTGCTCCTTATTCACTTTATATCGGTATCTCACCCAAAACTTGAAAACTTCAATCACACAAAACTTAACGGAACTTCGTGAGACGGGTTAGTGTCATAAAGATAGATCATTCACCTAGGTACTTTCAAGTAAAGATTCATAATTTTTATCACGTAATACCTATAGTATTCTATCACTACCGTAATTTATATCTCTAAATATATGCTTTGGAAACACTAAAGTAAGCAAACTATGCATGCAAAACAGAATCTGTCAAAAACAGAACAGTCTGTGAAGATTTGAATGATCACCATACTGTCATACTCCTAAAATTCTGAAAAATTAGGACAACACATAGAATTTCTGTACCAAAACTTTGTAAAAATTTCAAAGTTTTTTCACGCTCCAGTAAAATCTGATAAATTCTGTACTGGACGTAAAAGTTTCTGTTTTTGCACAAAATCATACAAGCAAGTATCCACACTATCCCAAAGGCTTTACTTGGCACCTTATTGAAATAAAAGGCACAAAACATGATTACTACAATAGATTAATCATGTGAACACACAAAATATGGTTAGCAACAAAATGTTCTCTAGATGAACAACTAAGTGAGCAACCTATATGATGCAAACAACAACAACTAGTGCAAGCAAGGAATACAACACAAAAATAACAAGCACAAAGTAAAGGTAACAGATAACCACAAGTGGAACCGGTGGAGACGAGGATGCGTTACCGAATTTCCTTCCCTTTTACGGGAAGTACGTCTCCGTTGGAGCGGTCTGGAGGCACAATGCTCCCCAAGAAGCCACTAGGGCCACCGTATTCTCCTCACGCCCTCACACAATGCGAAATGCCATGATTCCACTAGCGGCGCCCTTGAAGGTGGCGACCGGACCTTTACAAATAAGGCTGGGGCAATCTCCACACAAATCTTGGAGGCTCCCAACAAGACCACGGAGTTTCACCACAATGGAATGTGGCTCCGAGGTGACCTCAACCGTCTAGGTTGCTCAAACACCCAAGAGTAACAAGATTTGCAAGGGATTAGTGGGGGGAATCAAATTTCTCTTGGTGGAAGTGTAGATCGAGGCCTTTTCAACCAATCCCTAGAAAATCAACAAGTTTGATTGGCTAGGGAGGGAGATCGGGCGAAAATGAGCTATGGAGCAACAATGGATTTTTTGGAAGGGAAGAGATAGTCTTCTTGGGGAAGAAGACCCCTTTATATAATGGGGGAAAGGATCCAACCATTACCCCCACTTTCAGCTCGAGCAAAGCGCTACTACTGCTGCTAGGAGCGGTACTACCGCATGCACGGTAGTGGCAGAGGGAGGAACTACTGCACAGGGCAACGAGTGGTAGAATCGCCAGAGCGGTACTACTGTACGCCCTTACGGTACTACCGCAGGGTAGTATCCAACTGCCCAAGGAGGTACAGGGAAGTAAAAAAATTACTTTTGTGTCTACCTCCGCTGAGGCTACGGCTATGCCAAAATTCGACACGGTAGTACGGGACACGGTTTTTGCGGTACTACCGCCTAGGGCGTGATACGTCTCAAACGTATCGACTTTTCCAAACACTTTTGCTATTGTTTTGACCTCATTCTTGCATGATTTGAATGAAACTAACCCAGACTGACGCTGTTTTCAGCAGAGCTGCCTGTATGGTTTTCTTGTGTGCAGGAAAATGGATATTTAGACGTCCAAGAAAATTCCCATAAAAAATAGGGAAGGGAGGATCGTTTGGCCAGAATATGGGCCAGAGGGGAGCCACACAGCCCTCACACGACCAGCTGGCGCGACCTTCCCCCCTGGCCAAGCCGGGAGGCCACCTAGGTGGGGTCCACCCCCTCTGGTACCCTACTTTTGCTCCTATTTTTACACGTGAATAGAAAATCCCAGAACAGAAGTCGTTTTGCAAGTTCTCAACGCGGAGCCGCCGCCACCCTCAGTTTTTCTTTGGGAGAGCTAATCTGGAGGCCGTTTTGGCCTTCGGAGAGGGGAAATTTTTCGCCATCATCATCACCATCACCACTCCATCATCCGTCCATGGCTTCTCCCATCATGTGTGAGTAATTCCCTGCTGTAGGTGAAGGGGATGGGAGATATTGGATGAGTTAGATCATGTAATAGTTCGTCGGATTGTTGGGGGCATGTTGCCTATCATCTACTATGGTGTTTATCATCTTTGCTACTACTTGTTACTCTTAATGCTTGTCAGTTTGGGCCCGAGTGCCATGATTTCAGATATGAATACCTTATGTTTTCATGAATATATTTGTGTTCTAGATCCTATATATGAGTAGTATGCACCTATTATAGTCCGGAACAGGCGATCCCAATGGTGACAGCTTGGGACACCAAAGGGAATAGACTGTAATTTGAGGATTCCATGTATCGACTGATTGTTAGTGCTTTGTTCCGGTGCTCTTTGACATGAGCACCTTAATCTCCATAAGTTCCTTTTGGCCCTTGATGACCCACAAGTATAGGGGATCAATCGTAGTCCTTTCAATAAGTAAGAGTGTCAAATCCAACGAGGAGCAGAAGGCTCTCATAAACGGATTTCAGCAAGGTAATAATTGCAAGCACTGAAAGTAGCGGTAACAAGTGATTGTGTAGCGAGGTGAAACGTAGCAAGCAAAGAGTAACAAGTAGCAAGAAGTAGCAATGGTGCAGCAAGTGGCCCAATCCCTTTTGTAGCAAGGGACAAGCCTGAACGAAGTCTTATAGGAGGAAAAACGCTCCCGAGGACACACAGGAATTTTTGTCATGCTAGTTTCATTATGTTCATATGATTCGCGTTCGTTACTTTGATAGTTTGATATGTGGGTGGACCGGCGCTTGGGTACTGCCCTTACTTGGACAAGAATCCCACTTATGATTAACCTCTCTCGCAAGCATCCGCAACTACAAAAGAAGAATTAAGACAGTCTAACCATAGCATTAAACTAGTGGATCCAAATCAACCCCTCATGAAGCAACGCATAGACTCGGGTTTAAGCTTCTGTCACTCTAGCAACCCATCATCAACTTACTACTTCCCAATGCCTTCCTCTAGGCCCAAATATGGTGAAGTGTTATGTAGTCGACGTTCACATATCACCACTAGAGGAAAAACAACATACATCATATCAAAATACCGAACGAATATCAAATTCACATGACTATTATTAACATGACTTATCCCATGTCCTCAGGAACAAAATTAACTACTCACAAGACATAATCATAATCATGACCAGAGGTGTAATGAATAGCATCAAGGATCTGAACATAAACACTTCCACCAAGTAATCCAACAAGCATCAACTACAAAGAGTAATCAACACTATTAGCAACTACAAGTACCAATCGGAGTTGCGAGACGAAGATTGGTTACAAGAGATGAACTAGGGATTGGAGAGGAGATGGTGCTGATGAAGATGCCTCCCCTCCGACGAGAGGAGTGTTGGTGATGACGATGGCGATGATTCCCCCCTCCGGGAGGGAAATTTCCCTGGCAGGATCGTCCTGCTGGAGCTCTAGATTGGATCTGCTCAAGTTCCGCTTCGTGGTGGCAGCGAAACCACGAAAAAGCTCCTGATTGATTTTTTTCCAGACCAGGACGCTTCATATAGCAAAAGAGGGGGGCTAGTGGGCCTTTAGGCAGCCCACCGCCACCAGGGGGGTGGTGGCGGAGTGGGGGCTTGTGGGGCCCTGGTGGCCCCCCTCCGGTAGTTCTTTCCCCCAGTATTTTTAATATATTCCAGAAAAAATCCACGTAAATTTTCAGGGCATTTGGATATGTGCAGAATAGTGGACTAGGATTTGCTCCTTTTCCAGTCCAGAATTCCAACTGCCTGAATTCTCCCTATTCAAATAATCCTTGCAAAATAAGAGAGAAAAGGCATAAATATGGTACCACAAGTAATATAACAGCCAAAAAAGCAATAAATATCAACTCCCCCAAGCTTAGACCTCGTTTGTCCTCAAGCGAAAACCAAGTTCCATAAACATGTCCACATGTTTGGGGACGAAGGTGTCGATAAAACATAATACGGACATGAGAGCATCATGATCACACATAGAACAACAATATATCATAAAGATTCTTATGGGCAAGTAACAATCCCTTCACAAAGCAAAGCATGAAGCAAAAACCTTACCGAGAAGTAACCAACAATAGTCCATAGTCATTGAAGCAATTGCAATTTATCACAACATCAGAAAGAGTCAAATAAGAGCTTGTAAGGCAAACCCACATACTCAATCATCTCTTTTGTTTTCCACAATTGTTATAACTCACGTGGTACTCATGGTGTCAAAGCTTCAGCTGGACACAGAGGAAGATAGGGGCTTATAGTTTTGCCTCCCAACGATTTACCTCAAGGGTAAAGTCAACAACAATAAAGCATGAGTACTCAACTCCAAGTTGATATATGAATATAGATCTTTCCCAAGCATGTGACGGTAGCCAAGACAAAGGCAAAAAGGGACTTGGTGAAGATCACCATGACTCTTACAAGGGTAAAAAGTAAAGGTACAAGATAGGCCTTCGCAGAGGGAAGCAGAGGTTGTCATGCACTTTTGAGGTTTGGATGCGTGTCCTCTTAGTGCAGAGGAACGTCACTTTATATTGCCTCCTGTGATAAAGAACTTTATTATGCAGTCTGTCACTTTTATGTCTTCCTCACCACAGGTTCGTACAAAGCTTATTTTCCACACACTAATAGATCATACATATTAGAGAGCAATTTTTATTGCTTGCACCGATGATAACTTACTTGAAGGATCTTATTCAATCCATAGGTAGGTATGGTGGACTCTAATGGCAAAACTGGGTTGGAGGTTTATGGATGCACAAGTAGTATCTCTACTTGGTGCGGGAGTTTTGGCTAATATGAGGTGGAAGCAATCGTCACATGCTAAGGGATCTCTAATCATATAACATTGTTTGGAACCAAGCAAACACAATTCATTATGTTGTCTTCCTTGTCCAATATCTACTCCTAGGCATGTAATAGTTTGGTGAGTGCTCACAATTGTAAAAAGTGTCTAAGATGATATATTTATATGTGAACCTCTCTTTCCTTATTACTTCTTATTAATTGCAGCAATGACTGAGGTCTATGTTGATTTATTCTCAACAAGTTTCAATCATCATACGTGTCATAAGTGAAGTTATCACTTTCCATAAGATCGTCTCATGATCTTTCATGCTACCGTTCTTTTCATACTTTTGATCATGGCACAAAGCAAAGCCTTTGACTAAGACACTCTTTATTATATAGCTCATAAGCTCGAATACAACGGGGAAGAGACAAAAGCAAAAGACTCAAACTAAAAACTAAAGACTTATTCCTCTAAAAGAAGAAATAAAAACTGAAAAGGAAAGACCTGAAACAAAGGTAAAAGCAAAAGATATAAAGGTGATACGATACCAGGGCAACTCCCCCAAGCTTGGCAGAAGCCAAGGGGATTGCCCATACCAATGCTTAGTTGTCTTCCTTTGGTGGTGATGGTGGTGTTGTTGGAGTAGTCTGATCCTCCGTCTTTGATTCCAAGAGAGCTATCGATCTTTGATCTATACCTTTGAGATCTGTGACATGGTTTTCCAGCAAAACAACTTCACGAGAAAGAGAAATATTGCGAGCACGAGTTGTTTCGCAAAACCTCAAGAGTTCAATCAAGGATGGAGACAGCACGTGGAGGAAGGGTTGGAGAAAATCTACTCCTTCAACGTCTTCAATGTTGAACATAGGTTGAACTTGGCTTCCGTGACTTCTACTCTTTTCAGATCAGCATCTACTTCCTCATGAACTTGGTGAAGATCATTCTCCCCAATAGATTCCTGAGACATTTTGGTCTAAATCTGCGGCAGACAACAAGATCGAAATGAAAACAGAGGAAAACTATGCGATACGGAGATGAAAAATCTTCGGGCGACTATATATTGATTTTTTCTGGGCGAGAAGGAGTCCTCCGCAAGAAAACGGAGTCCGGGAGGCACACGAGGTGCCCACAAGCTTGCCCACCGCCACCAGGGGGGTGGTGGCGGAGTGGGCCCTTGTGGCTGCCTCGTTTGCTCTCCGGACTGCTTTTTATTATTCTAATTTTCCAAAAATTCCAAAACTGAGGAAATTTCCTATTGGAAAAGTATCGGAGTTCAATTTCTTGCCGAAACAGATACATCTTCGTTTTCAAGGTCTGAAACAGGCTGATAAACATCCCTGATGTACTCCTGTGGAGTTATGACATTGATGATATTGGTATCAACATTTATGGGAGTACCACAGATGTAATGCTTGATTCTTTGCCCATTTACCACTCTAGGAAAATTTCCTTCTGTGTTATTGATTTTGATGGCACCGGAACGATATACTTCCTCGACAACATAGGGACCTTCCCATTTAGAGAGAAGCTTGTCTGCAAAGAATCTCAAACGAGAATTGTATAGCAAGACATAATCACCTACATTGAACTTTCATTTCTGTATTCGTTTGTCGTGCCATCTCTTAACCTTTTCCTTGAACAACTTGGCATTCTCATATGCCTGGGCTCTCCATTCATCTAACGAGCTGATATCAAACAACAGCTTCTCACCGGCAAGTTTGAAATCAAAGTTGAGCTCTTTGATTGCCCAATAAGCTTTGTGTTCCAGCTCAAGAGGTAAATGACAGGCCTTACCGTAAACCATTTTATACGGTGACATGCCCATGGGATTCTTATAAGCAGTCCTATAAGCCCATAGTGCATCATCAAGTTTGCTAGACCAGTTCTTTCGAGATCTATTGACGATCTTTTGTAGGATCAACTTGATTTCCCTATTACTCAACTCAACTTGACCACTAGACTGAGGATAATAAGGAGATGCAACTCTATGGTTGACATCATACTTAGCTAGCATCTTGCGGAAAACACCATGAATGAAGTGTGAACCACCATTAGTCATCAAGTATCTAGGGACTCCAAATCTTGGGAATATGACTTCTTTAAGCATCTTAATAGAGGTGTGGTGATCAGCATTTTTAGTGGGGATAGCTTCTACCCACTTAGTAACGTAATCCACAACAACTAAGATGTGAGTGTACCCACTGGAACTCGGGAAGGGTCCCATATAATCAAGGCCCCAGACATCAAATGGTTCAATGACAAGTGAATAGTTCATAGGCATCTCCTGACGCTTACTGATGTTCCCTGTCCTTTGGCATTCATCACAAGACAAGACAAACTTACGGACATCCTTGAAGAGAGTGAGCCAATAGAAACCTGATTGCAATACCTTATGGGCAGTTCTATCTCCAGCATGGTGTCCTCCGTAGGCTTGAATGACACTTCTGCGGGATCTGTCCCTGTTCATGTTTAGGCACACAATGTCTAATAACACCATCTACTCCTTCCTTATAAAGGTGAGGATCATCCCAAAAGTAGTTTCTCAAATCAAAGAAGAATTTCTTCTTTTGTTGATAGGTGAAACTGGGTGGTATGTATTTGGCTACGATATAGTTTGCATAATCGGCATACCACGGTGCACTAAGTGAAGTGCGGATGACATTTAATTTCTCATCAGGAAAACTGTCATCAATAGGTAGTGGGTCATCAAGGACATTCTCTAGCCTAGACAAGTTATCTGCTACAGGGTTATCAGCACCCTTTCGGTCAACGACGTGCAAGTCAAATTCCTGTAGCAGGAGCACCCATCTGATCAGCCTAGGCTTAGCGTCCTTCTTCTGTATGAGGTACTTAATAGCAGCATGATCAGAGTGAATAATGACTTTGGAGTCAACTATGTAAGATCTAAACTTTTCACATGCAAACACGACTGCTAAAAATTCCTTCTCCGTAGTGGCATAGTTTCTTTGGGCACTGTCTAGAGTTTTACTAGCGTAGTGAATGACATTCAACTTCTTGTCAACTCTTTGTCCTAGAACAGCACCAATAGCATAATCACTAACGTCACACATGATTTCAAAGGGCAAGTTCTAGTCAGGTGGTTGAACAATAGGTGCGTTTATCAAAGCCTTCTTAAGTATTTCGAAAGCTTCCTCATAATCCTCATCAAAGACAAAAGGAACATCCTTTTGCAAGAGGTTGGTAAGAGGCCTAGAAATCTTAGAGAAGTCTTTCATGAACCTTCTATAGAAACCAACATGACCTAGGAAACTTCGTATACCTCTGATATCTGTGGGGCAAGGCATTTTCTCAATTGCATCAACCTTAGCCTTATCAACTTCAATGCCTCTCTCAGAAATTTTGTGTCCTAAGACGATACCTTCATTAACCATAAAGTGGCACTTCTCCCAATTCAAGACGAGGTTGGTTTCTTCGCATCTCTGTAAGACTCGATCAAGGTTGCTGAGGCAATCATCAAAGGAAGACCCGTAAACGGAGAAGTCATCCATGAAAATCTCAACAATCTTTTCACAAAAGTCACAGAATATAGCCATCATACATCTTTGGAAGGTGGCAGGTGCATTACATAAGCCAAAAGGCATACGTCTATAGGCAAAGGTACCGAAAGGGCAGGTGAAAGTGGTTTTCTCTTGATCAGATTGTGCAACAGGTATTTGCGAGAAACCTGAATAACCGTCTAGAAAGCATAAGTGTGTGTGTTTTGATAGCCTTTCTAGCATTTGGTCGATGAATGGCAAAGGATAATGATCTTTCCTGGTTGCCTTGTTCAGTTTCCGGAAGTCTATCACCATTCTATAGCCGGTAATAATCCTTTGTGGGATTAGTTCATCCTTATCATTAGGAACGACGGTGATACCTCCCTTCTTAGGTACGAATGTACTGGACTTACCCAATCACTGAGCAATAGGATAAATGATTCCTGCTTCCAGAAGCTTTAATATTTCTTTTTTAACGACCTCTTTCATCTTAGGATTTAATCTCCTTTGATGATCAGCAACTGGTTTAAAGTCAGGATTGGTTTTAACCTTGTGCTGACATAGAGTAGGACTAATACCCTTAAGATCATCAAGAGTATATCCAATAGCACCGCGGTGCTTCCTCAGAGTTTTAAGTAACTTCTTCTCTTCGCGCTCTAAGAGGAGAGCACTAATAATGACAGGATATATCTCCTTCTCATCGAGATAGGCATACTTAAGAGTATCAGGCAACTGTTTAAGCTCGAACACAGGATCACCCTTTGGTGGGGGAGGATCCCCAAGCAGTTCAACATGCAGATTATTCTTGAGAATAGGATGTTGTTCTAAGACAATTCTGTCTATCTCATCTCTCTCCTCCATATGCATATCATTTTCATGCTCAAGCAGATATTGCTCTAAAGGATCCGTAGGAGGTACGGCAATAGAGGCAAGAGCAATGATTTCATCTCTACCAGACGACTCTCTTTCATCGGTTTGTCTTCCAAACTTGGATAAGTTAAATTCATGAGACACACCCTCGAAACTTACTATGACAGTCTGCTTAATGCAATCAATGTGAGCATTGACAGTGTTGAGAAAGGTTCTACCAAATATGATGGGACAAAAGCTATATTGTGCAGTACCAAGGACGAGGAAATCAGTAGGATACTTCGTCTTACCAGACAGGACTTCTACGTCTCTCAAAATTCCCAGAGGGAACATAGTGTCTTTATTAGCTAACGTAATAGTGACATCAATGGGTTCTAACTCAGCAGGTGCAATCTCATCTTTGATTTCATCATAGAGAGAACGGGGTATTGCACTAAAACTAGCTCCCATATCACATAAACCATGGTAACAGTGATCTCCTATCTTAACAGAAACAACGGGCAGGCCAACTACAGGTCCGTGCTTGTCTTTCGCGTGAGGTTTAGCAATTCTAGCGGAGTCCTCACAGAATTTAATAACATGCCCGTCTATGTCTTTGGCTAAGAGATCTTTGATAATAGCAACACTAGGTTAAACTCTAATCTCCTCAGGGGGTGCAAGTGGTCTAATATAACCCCTACGTATCACAGTTGGAGCTTTAGAATAATCCTTCATCCTAACAGGGTATGGTGGTTTCTCAGTGTAAGCACAAGGAACAACAGGATCACTAAAAGCTATGATTTTCTCCTCAACTAGATTGGTTTTGGCAATGTTGCTTTCTACAGGAGGATGATATTTAAACCACTTCTCTTTGGGAAGATCAACATGAGCAGCAAAAGATTCACATAGAGAAGCTACTATCTCAAAGTCAAGTCCATACTTAGCGCTAAAATCTCTAGAAGTGTTTGTCTCAACAAAAGATTTAACACAATCAAATTGGAAATTCATACCTGAGTCCTTACCTTCCTCCAGCTACCAATCTTCAGAGTTGCGTTTGATTCTCTCCAATAAATTCCACTTGTGATCAATATCCTTCTTCATAAAAGAACCGGCACAAGAAGTGTCAAGCATGGTACGATCTTCATGAGAAAGCCGAGCATAAAATTTTTGAGTGATGATTTCTCTCGAGAGATCATGATTGGGGCATGAATATAGCATTGATTTAATCCTACCCCAAGCTTGAGCTATGCTTTCCCTCTCACGAGGCCAAAACTTATAAATAAAGTTCCGATCACGATGTACTAAATGCATAGGATAGAACTTTTGATGAAATTCCAATTTCAACCGATTGTAGCCCCATGATCCAGTATCATCACATAGCCTATACCATGTAAACGCCTTATCCTTCAAAGATAAAGGAAAGACTTTCTTATTTACCTCATCCTCGGGCAAACCTGCAAGCTTAAATAAACCACAAACTTCATCCACATAGATTAGATGAAAGTCTGGATGTGAAGATCCATCTCCTGTAAAAGGACTAGCCAGCAGTTTCTCAAGCATGCCCAAAGGAATTTCATAAAAGATATTTTCAGTAGGTACCTCAGGTTGAGGAGAAACTCCTTGTGCTTCCATTCCTGGTGAGGATACCCCGAACAAACTCCTCAAAGGAAGAGTTTCCATAGTGACAAGTGACAATAAATTTCAGCACAGTATAAAAATGTTTCTTTACCAATTTCCACTTACCAAAGGCGCTTCACTCCCCGGCAACGGCGCCAGAAAAGAGTCTTGATGACCCACAAGTATAGGGGATCAATCTTAGTCCTTTCGATAAGTAAGAGTGTTGAACCCAACGAGGAGCATAACGCTCTGATAAACGGATTTCAACAAGGTAATAACTGCAAGCACTGAAAGTAGCGGTAACAAGTGATTCTGTAGCGAGGTGAAACGTAGCAAGCAAAGACTAACAAGTAACAAGAAGTAGCAATGGTTCAGCAAGTGGCCCAATCCCTTTTGTAGCAAGGGACAAGCCTGAACAAAGTCTTATAGGAGGAAAAACGCTCCCGAGGACACACGGGAATTTCTGTCATGCTAGTTTCATCATGTTCATATGATTCGCGTTCGTTACTTTGATAGTTTGATATGTAGGTGGACCGGCGCTTGGGTACTGCCCTTACTTGGACAAGCATCCCACTTATGATTAACCTCTCTCGCAAGCATCCGCAACTACAAAAGAAGAATTAAGACAAAGTCTAACCATAGCATTAAACTAGTGAATCCAAATCAGCCCCTCACGAAGCAACGCATAGACTGGGGTTTAAGCTTCTGTCACTCCAGCAACCCATCATCTACTTACTACTTCCCAATGCCTTCCTCTAGGCCCAAATATGGTGAAGTGTTATGTAGTCGACGTTCACATAACACCACTAGAGGAAAAACAACATACAACATATCAAAATACCAAACGAATATCAAATTCACATGACTATTATAAACATGACTTATCCCATGTCCTCAGGAACAAAATTAACTACTCACAAGACATAATCATAATCATGACCAGAGTTGTAATGAATAGCATCATGGATCTGAACATAAACTCTTCCACCAAATAATCCAACAAGCATCAACTACAAAGAGTAATCAACACTACTAGCAACCTTACAAGTACCAATCGGAGTTGCGAGAAGAAGATTGGTTACAAGAGATGAACTAGGGATTGGAGAGGAGATGTTGCTGATGAAGATGTTGATGAAGATGCCTCCCCTCCGGCGAGAGGAGTGTTGGTGATGACGATGGCGACGATTCCCCCTCCGGGAGGGAAATTTCCCAGGCAGGATCGTCCTGCCGGAGCTCTAGATTGGATCTGCTCAAGTTCCGCCTCATGGCGGCGGCGAAACCACGAAAAAGCTCCCGATTGATTTTTTCCAGACCAGGACGCTTCATATAGCAAAAGAGGGGGGCTAGTGGGCCTTCAGGCAGCCCACAAGCTTGCCCACCGCCACCAGGGGGTTGGTGGCGGAGTGGGGGCTTGTGGGGCCCTGGTGGCCCCCTCCGGTAGTTCTTTCGCCTAGTATTTTAAATATATTCAAGAAAAAATCCACGTAAATTTTCAGGGCATTTGGAGATGTGCAGAATAGTGGACTAGGATTTGCTCCTTTTCCGGTCGAGAATTCCAGCTGCCTGAATTCTCCCTCTTCAAATAATCCTTACAAAATAAGAGAGAAAAGGCATAAATATGGTACCAGAAGTAATATAACAGCCCAAAAAGCAATAAATATCAACATGAAAGCATGATGCAAAATGGACGTATCAGCCCGGTTGATAGCGGGATGGTACGACAAAAGATGTTGTGCAAGTTCTTATTGCAAGCACACACGGCTACCTTGGGATCCATGCCTAATGTTTGATATATGCCTAGATGATCATTAGTTTTCTATGTGCCTTGCCCCAAGTGAAATACATGATATCTCTCATCCATGACCAACCATCCATCTCCCTAGCCTACAGTGTTTTAATACGGCTAGTTACCAGTTACTTTACTTTCGCCATTTTACTTTCATTGCTTTGCCACTATTATTTCCGTTGGCACCATCACTTCCATATCACCGTTGCTACTAATATTTCGTTGCCAAGTAAGTATCTTTCAGGTGCGGTTGAATTGACAACTCAACAGTTAAAGCTTATAAATATTCTTTGGCTCCCCTTGTGTCGAATCAATAAATTGGGTTAACTTACCCGCGAAGACTGTTGCAATCCCCTACATTTGTGGGTTATCACGGTGGTAATAAAAAACTATGTCCGCGCTTACTACCATAGGCGCTCGTAGCGGAAGCTGGTGTAGCGGTACTACCGCTGGCCATTGAAAACAAGCGCCTTGCTGCTTTCACTTTGCACAGACAAGGGGAAACGGATTGGAGCTCCAATGAAGAGAAGGAAAGGTGGTGCAAAAGAACAGATGTGTACGTGTTAATTCCACCCTAACCTTTTCGGAGCGGACCCCCTCTTAATAGTACGGCTTTCCTATGACTCAAATCCACCGAAAGGAAACGTAGAAAGCAACCATATTCGAAAGACTGTGAGGGGCACCGAATCGTCTTGTGCGTAGACATGAATTATCTGAAATGCTCAATGCACACGATTAGTCCACACAAGCATTGTCATCAATCACCAAAACCACTTAGAGAGAAATATGCCCTAACAGTTAGGTTGTCTTCCAATAAGCGCTTTTCTTTAATGCCTTTTAGCTAGGCATGATGATTTCAATGATGCTCGTATAAAAAATAGTAAATGAGGCATGCGAGAGAGCATCATGAATCACATGACAAGAACATTTAAGTCTAACCCACTTCCTATGCATAGGAATTTTGCAAGCAAACAATTTATTGTAGTAATAATCAACTTGCATAGGAAGGCAAAACAAGCATGACTTCAAAACTTTGAACACATAGGGAGGAAACTTGATATTATTGCAATTCCTACAAGCATATGTTACTCCCTCATAATAATTTTCAGTAACATTGTGAAGTAATTGAACAATATAACTATCACATAAAGCATTCTTTTCATGATGCACACGCGATACGTCCCAAACGTATCAATAGTTTCTGTTTGTTCCATGCTCTTTTGGGTGACATTGTTATGTGTTTTGCTACACTTTCATACCTTTTTACACATATTTGGACTAATCTACTAACGCAGTGCACCCAGTGCGAGTTTCTGTCTGCTGATGTCTTTTAATTACACGGACTTTACCCCAATTTTTAGAGCCCGAAATATCCAAATAAAAATATATAAAAATCAGCGTGATGGAAACTTCATGAAGCACCAAGGTGGGCGAGAGGGGAGCCAGGCCTCGCCCAGGCAGCCACCTGGCGCGGGCCCCCTCCTGGCCGCGCCACCAGGTCGCCTGGGTGGCGGGTCAACCCCCTGGCGCCCTCCTTTGGCCTATATTTACTTCTTGTAAAGTGTGAAGATCTTATTTTTATTTCTTGTAAAATATAGAGTGTTGCCCTTAAGTGAGGAAAATATCCCAAAGAGGACAAATTAAAAGATCCCAAAGAGGGCACATGAAAAGATCCCAAAGAGGACAAATGAGAGATAAATAGAAAGAGCCAAAGAGACCACAAAAAAAGGAAAGAAATAAAAAGAAATAAAAATAGAGAAGGGGGCAACACTACTATTCCTTTTGAAAGATCCACACTCGTACTCCATTGTTATATTTGTACTCCATAGAGATTATCATTCATGCATAACTATGTGGGGACCCTTACACTATAGAACTTGGCTTGTATATTCCAACGATGAGACTCCTCAAATGAGCTCTAGGTCTTCATGAGCAAGCAAGTTGGATGCACCCCCACTAGTTCCATTGGAGAGCTTATCTTAGCTCATATGTGCATCCGCTGCATGGCAATCCCTACTCCTCACATCATATCTATCATTTGGCTTTCTCTCGCCTATGATTGTCCTCATTGATGTGAGCCTTTCACACCTTTTTTGTCTTCGTTCCCCATAATTATTATCTTTGCCATCCTAAGTGCCAATATATCTTGCTCTCTCTCATACATTGCATGAGTGCTCAAAGTCGAAAGGGAGAGGATCATTTTGACTTGTGCGTGACTAGTGGTCTGGGGATGAGTCAAAATAAGATTCCGAAGGAGACCAAGTTTGAAGTTTTAGTAGATTGAGTTCTCAATTAAACTATATAGTTTTTTTATGCTCTAAATCCATCTCCCACTTCTTGCACGCAAACACCATTTGGAGACATTCGAGTCACGGACAGTAAGAGCTCTTGCACCTTTATGTTCTTACTTTGCTAATTTCTATACTAGATATAGACTCTTGCTTGTTATTGTCTTGACTTGAATTGCATATCTTACTTGCTTTACTTTGAAGTTCTTATATGTGTGTTAGTATGTCACCACATAAATTATTTGTGTTATCATTTACCTACTCGAGGACGATCATAAGCTTGGGATGTTGATACGTCCCAAACGTATCTATAATTTATGTTTGTTCCTTGCTCTTTTGGGTGACATTGTTATGTGTTTTGCTACACTTTCATACCTATTTACACATATTTGGACTAACCTACTAACTCAGTGCACCCAGTGCCAGTTTCTATGTGCTGATGTCTTTTAATTGCAGGGACTTTACCCCAATTTTTAGAGCCCGAAAAATCCCAAGAAAAATATATAAAAATCAGCGTGACGGAAGCTTGAGGAAGCACCAAGGTGGGCCAGAGGGGAGCTAGGCCTCGCCCAGGCAGCCACCTGGCACGGGCCCCCTCCTGGGTGTGCCACCAGGTTGCGTGGGTGGCGGGTCCACCCCCTGATGCCCTCATTTGGCCTATATTTACTTCCCAAAGCGAAAACCCTAAAAATGTATCCCGCATCACGAATTTCACCACCGTTCCGCCGCCGTAGCGCTTTCGAGATCGGGAGCGCCAGGAGACCTCTTCCCGGCAGCCTGCCAGAGGGAGGATTGACCTCCGGGAGCTTCTCCACCACCATGGAAGCTTCCCGAATGTGCCGTGAGTAGTCCTCCTTGGACCATGGATCCATGACCAGTAGCTATGTGATGTCTTCTCTCAAATCTTGTGGTTCAATGCTTAGCCCTTGTGAGCTGCCCTACATGATTAAGGCATCTATGTAATTTACATGTTGTTGCTATGCTGAGTTTTCTGGGATCCGATGGATTATGAGATTATGTTCAGATTGTGATGAGTTATATATTTGGTTCTCTTTTATATTTTGTTCTTGTGTAATTCATGCATGTTCTCCGTTGCTTTATATTGCTTTGGCCAAGTAGTAGATTGTAACTCCAAGAGGGAGCGTTATGCATGATTGTGGGTTCATGACCCCTGATGTCTAGCTTGAGTGACAGAATCATGAGACTAGGGGATGTGTTGTTACCACCAGGGAGAAAACAATGATGCTTGTAACCATGGTTGCAAGGATTGTTTACCTTACGCAAAGTTTGTTAATGAAGTTGTCCGTTTCTTTGAATTTACACTTTGGGTAGGGCTCGCAACTTAATACCAGCGAGATATTCTGGATAGATATCTCAAGGTGGATGATTAGTGAGTAGATGCTGATGGATAAACGGTCTACTTGTCTTGGCGTACTGCCCATACTTATGAGCCTCTAACTTTCTAGTAGCATGATTAGCATTGCTGTGCGTTTATAATTTTGTCAATTGCCCACCTGTAATTTGTTTACCCAGCATAGTTGTTTATCGTCTTTTGGGAGAGAGACATCACTAGTGAACATCACGGGACTCTGGTCCATATTTCCACCACCATTTACTGCTTTTATTCCCTTTTTCGTTGCAATCACCATCGCTATTCCCTCTTGTGTTTGATCCTTTGCAAACGACAAGACCAGAGAAATTGACAACCTCTCTGAACTCATTGGAAGCAAAGTTATTTGGTGTGTGTGTAGGTCCACGTCTTCTGCTAGCGCCAGAGCAGCAGACACCTACTTGTTGATCCTTGGAGTCCTCCTGGTTCGATAAACCTTACAGTCCCTGTGTAAGGGAAATCTGTGGCTGACTACATCTCAACCTTCCACTTGGGGTAACCAACGAGGGGCGAGGAGTATAGTTCCATCAACTCGTCATTAGGCAAATTTCTGGCGTCGTTGCCGGGGACTCCGGTCTTCAAGATAGGGGAGTTGCAGATTATCTTTTACCTTTGCTTTTTAGTCTTGTTAGTTTGCTTTCTAGTTTTTGCTTTAGAGTCTTATACCAAAAACCACAAAAAATTAGTTGATTTGCTTTTAGTTGTCCTTTCTGCTTAGTCAAGCTTGTTAGGATTTGGTGCTTCGAGGGAATTTGAGATCCTAGATTTCCATCAAAGGAATGGAGAAAATATGAAGAAGGCTTGGGATAGAATTTCTGAAGCACATAAAAGAATTATGCCTTGGATGCCTGTCAAAATTGTGCTTAGAATTTTTTATCATGGTCTTTTTAGGTGGTGTAAACACTCTCTTGATATTATAGCTGAAGCAGATTTTTTAGAGTGTGATGAGGTTAGAGCTCTTGATATTATACATGGTCTATCTAATTACTTTGTTTATGATCATGGATTTGACACTATTATAGATAGACTTTCTACCATTGAAAGAAGAATAGATGCTCTAAACTTGAGAGAAAGAGAGAAACCCATGGTTGATAAGAAAAATATTTTGAAAATATATGATGACTGGGAGCCTTTTGTTAGAATTAGCATCTCTAACCAAGACTTCCTTGCTTTTGTGATATTGGATCCATGGTTTCTACAATGCCAAAAGTTGTTTATGATTCTCTAAGCCTTTTAAACATGGACATATTTTCATCTTATCATGAACATGCTAATGGGGATATTTCTGAGATCCAGGGAAATGTAAAAGATGTCCATGTTACATTCTTTAAAAGGAATGCAACAGTTGATTTCTTCATCAGGAAGCCAAACCAAGGAAACATAGTGCTTGGAAGCGACTTCTTCCGAGCCATGAAAGGCTTCATTGATATAGGTAAAGGACACATACGCTTACGTGGGAAAGCGAAAGGTACGTACCCGTTCCCTAGGAAAAATAAGGACGAACTTGTTGAGTATCCGTTTGAAGGTTTTGATGATTCTCATGACTTTGGTGAATTTTGATCCTTCTTTTTTTGCATCATGCCTACCTCAAAGGCATAAAAGAAAGCGCTTGTTGGAAGGCAACCCATTTTATTTTTTTACTTTCATTTTTAGTGGTTTTGATGTTTTTTACTACTATAGCAACATCATTGTATATTTATTTTCAAGCTTTGTGCCAAGTTTTAGCCTTCGATTGCAAGAAAGTTCAAAAGTTGTGACATGCTGTTCAGAAACAGATTCTGTCTGCTTGGCGGAAAAATTAGCCAAAACTCACCAGATCATCTTTTTTATCTCGATATTTTTGACAGTGTGCTCTATATAATTTAGTTTCTGGCGTCTGTTCTGAGTTTTTTTATTTGAGTAGCATAAGTTCCCCGAAAAAATTATTTACTACCTGCTGGTCTGTTTTTCCCATATTTTGCCATGTTTTGCGTTTTCATTGTTTTGCAAATTGTAAGCTTGCTTTTTCTTTGCAAAAACCTTTTGGCAATCTTTGGAAACAGTAGCTCTTCTTGAAAATCTTGATTTCTAGTAGAGAAAAAAATATTTTATTATGGGCACTAACCACTCTAATCAGCTTATGATGAGTTTTGTATGAGGGGATATTTCAAGTATGCGATGGAAGATGATGAAAGAAGATCTAGGAGTGTCAAGCGCTCAAGATTGGGGATGCCCCCATGCACCCCCAAGAAATATTCAAGCAGACTCAAGTGTCTAAGCTTGGGATGCCCCCGTGCATCCCCTTCTCCATCAACAATCATCAGTTCGTCCTTCTCCATGCTATATTTTTATCACTTCATATGTTATGTGCTATGCTTGGAGCGTCCCGCCCTTTACTTTTTTAGTTTGTTTTAGTTTTGCTTGATGTTCATAACAAGTTGGACCCTAGCCTTCTTTGTTTGGGAGAGAAACACGCTCCACTCCACCCTAGAACACAACATAGGTTTTCATGTTTATCTTTTTGTGTGTTCTTTATCTTTTCATAGCTGTTGTCATGCTTAGCTCTTAGTTTTCATGCTTTATATTTTTAAGAGCTTTTATTCAGGTTGCTTTTGGAACTCTCTTGAGTTATCATGCTTATCTTGTTTAGAGAGTTGGCTTGTTGCACTGAGTTGTGTGTCTTGCATGAGTAGGTAACTGAGGTTGCTATATAAGTGTAGTAGTAACTTGCAATAGTTGTGAGGTATTGATTTGAGTAATGTTTGGACTTTTGGTGTCAAGAGCTTGAGACTATTAGTGATAGGTGTCGTATTTTGGGCAATCCGTGTATATTTTCAAAACTAAAAAAATAGTTGAGAACTCTAGCTACTAGATGGATCGCTAACCTCTGGAGGGGTTGGAATAATAGAGTACCCTCACGTTATCATGGGTCGAGGATGCGCAAGGATAAACAAACCCCTAAACACTCCTCCTTGGGGTACTTGTCTCTTTGTGAATCTCCCAACTAGATAGAGAATTACCGATAATAAGTGCATGAGTTCTTCGGACTAATGCGAGTATTAGATTGTTGGCACTTCCACCATCCATATTTTGCTAGCCTCTTCGGTATAGTGCATTGCCCTTTCTCATCTTCAGAATTGGTGCATACTTCTCCGGTGCATCCAAACCCTTGGCATGATACGCTCTGTCATCATAAGCCTCATTATATCCTTCCTCAAAACAGCCACCATACCTACCTATTAAGGCATTTCCATAGCCTTTCTGAGATACATTGCCATGCAACATCCACCATCTCATGACTTGATCTTCATATCATACATGCTTTTTCTTGATCAAAGAGTCGCATGCTAGTTGGGCTTTGCCCTTGTTATTGCTACATGACGCACTAGTATCATTGCATATCCTGCTACACTGGCACAGGCATACATTTGCATACATCATGATAGTTTTTAATTTATCTTTATGTTGAGTACTTCTTATAAAGTGTGAAGATCTTCTTTTCTATTTCTTGTAAAATATAGAGTGTTGCCCTTATATGAGGACAAGATCCCAAAGAGGACAAATTAAAAGATCCCAAAGAGGACACATGAAAAGATCCCAAAGAGGATAAATAGAAAGATCCAAAGAGGCCACAAAAAATGAAAGAAATAAAAAGAAATAAAAAGAGAGAAGGGGGCAACACTACTATTCCTTTTGAAAGATCCACACTCGTACTCCATTGTTATATTTGTACTCCATAGAGATTATCATTCATGCATAACTATGTGGGGACCCTTACACTATAGAACTTGGCTTGTATATTCCAATGATGATCCTCCTCAAATGAGCTCTAGGTCTTCATGAGCAAGCAAGTTGGACGCACCCCACTAGTTCCATTGGAGAGCTTACCTTAGCTCATATGTGCATCCGTTGCACGACAATCCCTACTCCTCACATCATATCTATCATTTGGCTTTCTCTCGCCTATGATTGTCCTCATTGATGTGAGCCTTTCACACATTTGTTGTCTTCCTTCCCCATCATTATTCTCTTTGCCATCCTAAGTGCCAATATATCTTGCTCACGCTAATCCATTGCATGAGTGCTCAAAGTCGAAAGGGAGAGGATCATTTTGACTTGTGCCTGAATAGTGGTATGGGGATGAGTCAAAATAAGATTCCAAAGGAGACCAAGTGTGAAGTTTTAGTAGATTGAGTTCTCAATTAAAATATATAGTTTTTTATGCTCTAAACCCATCTCCCACTTCTTGCACGCAAACACCATTTGGAGACATTTGAGTCACGGACAGCGAGAGCTCTTGCACCTTTATGTTCTTAGTTTGCTAATTTCAATACTAGATATAGACACTTGATTGTTATTGTCTTGACTTGAATTGTATATTTTACTTGCTTCCTTTGAAGTTCTTATATGTGTGTTAGCATGTCACCACATAACTTATTTGTGTTATCATTTACCTACTCGAGGACGAGCATGAATTAAGCTTGGGGATGTTGATACGTCCCAAACGTATCTGTAATTTCTGTTTGTTCCATGCTCTTTTGGGTGACATTGTTATGTGTTTTGGTACACTTTCATACCTTTTTACACATATTTGGACTAACCTACTAACTCGGTGCACCCATTGCCAGTTTCTGTCTGCTGATGTCTTTTAATTGCACAGACTTTACCCCAATTTTCAGAGCCCAAAAAATCACCAGAAAAATATATAAAAATCAGTGTGACGGAGGCTTCAGGAAGCACCAAGGTGGGCCAGAGGGGAGCCAGGCCTCGCTCAGGCGGTCACCTGGCGCGGGGCCCCTCCTGGTTGTGCCACCATGTTGCCTGGGTGGAGGGCCCACCCCCTAGTGCCCTACTTTGGCCTATATTTACTTCTCGAAGCGAAAACCCAAAAAATATATCCCGCATCGTGAATTTCAGCATGTTCCGCCGCTGTAGTGCTTTCGAGATCGGGAGCGCCAGGAGACCACTTCCCTACACCCTGTCGGAGGGAGGATTGACCTCCGAGAGCTTCTCCACCACCATGGACGCTTCCCGGACGTGTCGTGAGTATTCCTCCTTGGACCATAGGTCCATGACCAGTAGTTATGTGATGTCTTCTCTCCAATCTTGTGCTTCAATGCTTAGCCCTTGTGAGCTGCCCTACATGATCAAGGCATCTATGTAATTTACATGTTGTTGCTATGCTGAGTATGCGAGGATCCGGTGGATTATGAGATTATGTTCAGATTGTGATGAGTTATATATTTGGTTCTCCTTTTATATTTTGTTCTTGAGTAATTCATGCATGTTCTTCGTTGCTTTATATTGGTTTGGCCAAGTAGTAGATTGTAACTCCAAGAGGGAGCGTTATGCATGATTGTGGGTTCATGCCCCCTGATGTCTAGCTTGACTGACAGAAACATGAGACTAGGGGATGTGCTATTGCCACCAGGGAGAAAACAATGGTGCTTGTAACCATGGTTGCAAGGATTGTTTACCTTACGCAAAGTTTGTTAATGTAGTTGTCCGTTGCTTTGAGTTTACACTTTGGGTGGGGCTCACAACTTAATACTAGCGATATGTTCTGGATAGATATCTCAAGGTTTATGATTAGTGAGTAGATGCTGATGGATAAACGGTCTAGTTGTCTTAGCGTACTGCCCATACTTATGAGCCTCTAACTTTCTAGTAGCATGATTAGCATTGTGGTGCATTTATAATTCTGTCAATTGCCCAACTGTAATTTGTTTACCCAACATAGTTGTTTATCGTCTTTTGGGAGAGAGACATCACTAGTGAACATCATGGGACTCTGGTCCATATTTGCACCACCATTTACTGCTTTTATTTCCTTTTCCGTTGCAATCACCATCGCTATTCCCGCTTGTGTTTGATCCTTTGCAAACGACAAGGCCGGAGAGATTGACAACCTCTCTAAACTCGTTGGGAGCAAAGTTATTTGTTGTGTATGCAGGTCCATCTCTTCTGCTAGCGCCAGAGCAACATACACATACTTGTTGATCCTTGGAATCCTCCGGGTTCGATAAACCTTACAATCTCCATGTAAGGGAAATCTGCTGCTCACTACATCTCAACCTTCCACTTAGGGTAACCAACGAGGGGCGAGGAGTATAGTTTCATCAACTCATCATCAACAAGCATAGAATTTTTATTACTACCCACACAAGCATAATTCTTGTCATTCATAGTAGTGGCAGCAAACTCAACAAAAGAACTATCATGAGCTACTTGATTGATATAATCCATGTTAAAATTTAAATCATGATGACAAGTTTCATGGTTATCTTTTATTATTTATAGCATGAATGTCACCACAATAATCATCATAGATAAGAGGCATGCTTTCATCATAATAAATTTGCTCATCAAAATTTGGGGGACTAAAAATAGCATCTTCATCAAACAAAGCACCTCAAGCTTGTGGATTTGCATATCATTAGCATCATGGATATTCATAGAATTCATACCAACAATATTGTTATCATGCTCATCATTCAAGGATTTCACATTAAGCATTTTCATAAATTCTTCCTCTAGCAGTTGAGCACAATTTTCTGAACCATCATTTTCACGAAAGACATTATAGAGACGAAGCAAATGAGGCAACATAAATTCCATTTTTTGTAGTTTTATTTTATAAAACAAAACTAGTGAAAAACAAGAAATTAAAATATTTAATTTCAAGATCTAAGGATATACCTTCAAGCACTCATCTCGCCGGCAACGACGCCAGAAAAGAGCTTGATTTCTACTACGCAACTTTATTCTTGTAGATGTTGTTGGGACTCCAAGTGCAGAGTTTTGTAGGACAACAACAAATTTCCCTCAAGTGGATGACCTAAGGTTTATCAATCCGTGGGAGGTGTAGGATTAAGATAGTCTCTCTCGAAAACCCAGCAATCAAATACAAGAAATCTCTTGTGTCCCCAACACACCCAATACAATGGCAAATTGTATAGCTGCACTAGTTCAGCGAAGAGATGGTGATACAAGTGTAGTATGGATAGTAGATATTGGTTTTCTTAATCTGAAATTATAAAAACAACACTAGTTCGTTCCACATCTAGATTGGTTCGGTAGCACACGATGCAGCCCTGCCAGATCAACTCCACCAACACCGCCGCCATGCCATCGTGTTGACGGAGAACTCATCTACCTCTCCATCCTTGTTTGCTGGATCAAGGATGTGGAGATTGTCATCGAGCTGTACGTGTGCTGAACGTGGAGGTGTCGTCTGTTTGACACTAGATCTGGATAGATCATGATGGGATCGCAGGATGGATCGTGATGAGATCACAGGACGGATCGTGATTGGATCACGAAGACGTTCAACTACATCAACCGCGTTATATACGCTTCCGTTTAGCAATCTACAAGGATATGTGGATCCGATCTCTCCTCTCATAGATGCTCATCACCATGGATATATCTTGTGTGTGCGTAGGAATTTTTTATGCACATGAGATATAGCAAAACCGTTAAAAGAAAGGGTCCGTCTATGTCACATCTGGATGTGAGATAATATCTTACATCTAACTATGACATTATCCCACATCGATAGTATTGTTTGTTTTGTTAAGAAAATCTAACATGTAGTGTGCGTGCGGGCATCATCCCATGCGGCGTCTTGCAAGCCACTTCCGAGCGTAGTGCACACGTATAGTCGTACACTCGGGGTACATGATGCACTTGTTGCAGTACATAGTGAGCAGGCAAACCAACCTGTGTTTGGATGGTTAGAGGGACAGTGATATCCTCATTCTACCAGGGTTCAAATCCTCGTGCTTGCATTATCCCTGGATTTATTTTAGGATTTCTGGCAATATGCTTTCAGTGGAAGGAGACATTATCGTCGACGACGAGGCGCCTACGGTGACTTCGTAAATCTCAAGATGACATGCCGACTCAGTCTCTCGGAGGTGCTCATGGGGGTAAGGTGTGTGTGCGTTCATAGATGTGAGTGTATGTGCATGTATATGAGCTCTTGTGTCTGTAATGTGTTCAAAAAGAGTGAGTAGTTTTTTCTCGTATGGGGGTTGTAGTTGGCTCAGAACGAATCTTTTTCTCAAATACTCCCTCCGTTCCTAAATATAATGTTTTAAAGATTCCACTAAGAACTACATGCGGAACAAAATGAGTGAATTTATACTTTAAAATATGTCTATATACATCCATATGTAATCCATAATGGAATCTTAAAAAAACTTATATTTAGGAACGGAAGGAGTAGATCGCTACGAAGGTTTCTTTTCAACTAGTAGCTTTCTTTGCTATGCGCCTATGCACATGTCTTGGTATATATCCAAGGGTTATTTACTTATGTGCCCCGCTTCGCTTCTCTTTGCTTGTTTTTGCCCCACTCGCTTAACTTCGCATATGGCCAAGCGGCCGTTTCCGTCGGTCAACCTCCTTTGATCGTTACTTGGCCTGACTAGTGGGGTCGGCCTGGGGCACCTCATTGCGCTCACGAGTGGGGCTCGGGTGGGCCCTACCTGGGGCCTCATTTTGAATCCACCCCACGCCCAATCCCGATCTGACCACCGCAACAGCTACTTACCGTGCCCCATTTTGAATCCACCACACGACAGATCTGACTGCTGCAACAGCCACTCGCCGCAGCAGGCACCACCGCCATGCCCCGCCCCGTCCTGCCACTCCCTATTACTTCTGCTTGAGGGGAGCTGCGATGACGCATCAATCCCGAGCTTTCTTCCGCATCAATGACGAGTGTTTCTTCCGCCATTGATCATGGCGAGGATTGGGTCATTCCGGGATCCAATAGCAGTTGGATTCCACACAAGTAAGTAATGAATCTCTCATTTGTGTGATTTATCTATTACATACGGGGATAATTCACAATGGTATGTTGATTTTCGTTTGTTAAATGGCTACATGATGAAAAAACAGAGTGCTTATCGTTTGGCAGTAAGAATGGAAACTTCTGTTATGGGTTCGAATGAACCGTCCAATGGGTTTTGGTATCCGTTAGTGGTGGAGATGAGTTGTATGTTCAAAGATTTTTTGGGTGCAATGTGTATGAAATATGCTTGGTCCGAATGTGATTCGGTTCAAGTGAAATACTGGGAAATGATTGATGAGCAATTTGTCCCACTACAAAATGACGAGCAGATAGGTAGTATGTTTGTTTAGAACATGACTAGCCGCTTTGGTAGAATTGTAGTCAGAGCGGTTCAGAAAATAAAAGTATTGCCAGAGAAATCGGGAAAGGGGCGGCTGTTGAGAAATCAAAGTCTGCTAATTCTGAGCTTCCACCCACACCTAGTAGGCCCAATCTATCTAAACCTACCCGCATTGCAAGTCAGACCAATGCAGCTAGTGTAGACGAGTATATGTTGCGCGATGAGGTCGTGCCTCGCAACGATGATGAAGATGAGAAGATGTTCCTTGAGCATGTGGATCATCTGAGCAAATTGGGCCTTGTTACATTTGTAGATCTGATTTTGAAGAGGAGGAGGAGAACGGTGACATGTTGATTGAAGAGGAATACGACGGTGAAGACATGCCACAGATTGAATGGAACAGAGATAATCCTAATCTTAATGCAGGTGCAGTATACAAAAATATGGTTGAACTTCGGAATGCACTTACAATGTACTGTATTCAGAGAAATAATGTGTATGGCACTGAGAAGAATGAGAAACGAAAGCTGACGGTGCACTGCCCATATCCTAGGTGTAGTTGGAAGTTGCATGCCAGTGGTTTGCGTGGGAAGAAGGCTATTTAGGTAATCTTTTGTTGGGTCCTTTTTTGTTAAATGTTTGCTTGATCTCAATCTCATTGACTAACATATACTTGTCATTGTATCTCAGATCAGGTACAACAACAATCCACACACTTTCCTAGACAAAGTGGAGACACATAAATCAAAATTAGCAACCAAAAAATTTGGCTCGTAGAGGTAATGACGCCAATGCTAAGAAAGGATCCATCCATTGGAGCAACTGCCCTTGGTAAAAAAATATCAAAGATTTATGGCTTTGAGGAGAAACTACCTTACATGAGGTTATGGACTACTAGAATGGTTGCTCTTCAGAACATTAACGATACTAAGTGGGAGGGGAGTTTTGAGTTGTTATACACATACAAAGCTGAGGTGGAGAAGGCAAGTTCAGGCAGTGTGATAGAGATCGATCATCGCAATGTGAGTTACCAAGGGAAATGGGAAGATGCTCGAGAGAACATGCTTCAGGAGGGCTTTTGTCTCTTTCAAGGCTTGCCACGAGGGGTTTCTCAGAGGTTGCAGGCCTTATTTGGCTATGGATGCACCTGAACTGAATGGAAGATGGAAATGACAGTTAATAGCTGCTTGTGCAGTTGATGCACACAACTGGCTTTTTTCAGTTGCTTTTGGTGTGGTGGAGGTGGAGTTAGAGGAAACTTGGAGGTGGTTCTTGGGGAATCTACGCAATGTCATAGGGTGCCCAGAAGGATTGGCTATACACACAGATGCTTGCAAGGGTTTGGAGACTGCAGTAGAACAAGTGTTCCCTGAAGCAGAGCATAGGGAATGTATGCGACACCTTGCTCGTAATTTCATGAAGAAATTCACGGGGGAAGTTTTTGATGACAACCTGTGGCCAGCGTCGTACACATGCAGCCAGAAGAAGCATATCCACCACTTGAGGGTGATGTACGCTAATCCCTCGGTGCAGACATACTTGGAAACACATCATGACAAGTTGTGGACAAGAAGCAAATTTGGTCACACATGCAAGGTGGACTATGTGACAAGTAACCTCGCTGAAAGTTTCAACACAAAGTTTAAGGGATTGAAAGCTCTTTTTGTGTGGGAAATATTTGACAAGATAAGGCAGATGATAATGCAGAAGATGGTATTGCGAAACAGAATTGGGCATGTTTCATATGCTGGCCATCTCATCATTCCATCTATGATCAAATCTTTGCATTTGAAAGGTAGACATTATCAGGGTAATATGAGTTACCTTAGACGGTCAGAAGTTGAGGTTGGGGTGACATATGATAACGAGCAAGGAGGGTGTTGGACGTACCCAGTGAATTTGAGAGAAATGACATGTAGTTGTATGCGATGGCAGGTCACTGGCAAGCCATGCATACACGCCCTGTATTTCCTGAACATCATCGGAGGTGAGTAGGGCAAAGTTGATCCGTATGTGTGTGAATATTTCTCTGTTGACAAGTTTCGAAAAACATATGAGGATAACGTGCCTGCATTGTTCGGAGAAGACCAATGGGACAAGGTCGATCCACGATTCAAGCTATGCCCTCCAGTTGTGACCACACCACCTGGGAGGCCAAGGGTTAATAGATTTAGAGGTGCTGCCGAGGGTGGAACCGTTAAGAGGCGAAAGTGTAGTAGATGTGGAGAACGGGGACATATAGGTAGGATGTGCAGCAATGCAGTTCTCGTGGGTTTTGGAGATAACGACACATATCAGGCCGCCGCCGCCGCAGTCACCGTGGCAGCACTAAAAGCGGCAAAAGTGCAGCCACCGCGGTTTCACCTATGTATGTGTGTCTTTGATTGTTTTGTGCACCCGTTTTTTATTTTCCACATTTTGAAATGTTTGTTGCACTTCTGTCTCGAATGCGAGCTCTAGGATAAGTAAGAAGGGTAAAACCAAAAAACATTGGGAACCAAGGAGTAATAAAAGGAAGAGACATGAATTTATGACATCAATAGAAGAAGAAGATTCTGTTCATGACCAAGAAGGAGAAGAATTTATATCAACGGCTTGTGCTAGATTTGGTGATGATTCTTCTTTTCCTGACAGAGAGCCATTTCAACCCCGAGAACATGATTTTGTAGCTTCAGCTACTGGAAGTAACTAAGGGGCGACACCTACGTCAGATACTTCTGTTCCCGAGATCACCCCTGTCCTAGTCAAGAACCCAACAAGGAAAAAAGAAGCCAAGAAGGTTGTGCAACCAATGAGTTTTCCAGGAAAGAACACAAGGAGCAAGGTCGTGGCCCCATCATCTAACACAAGGAGCAAGAGAAGAGTGTGAACATTGAATTTGCAATACCCTATTTATAGTGGTACTTCTGTCAAACAATTGATGTGCATGCTCTTGCGTGTTCTGGCGCGTTCTGGCGCAAACGGGCATGTTCCATGGTCATCTAGCTATGGATATTCACCCCAATATGAAGCGCTTGGTGAAATGTTTGATATTTTTACATTTCGAACACCCTAAACCCTTCCTCACTTCCTTAAACTCTGAACAACTTCGTTCGTGGTAGCTCATTTGTGTGAAGGTTCTTTTATGAAAATGTCCATAGACCAAGTTTATTATTTATTATGGTTACTATATCACATAAAACGAGAATTTGTGGAGGCATTGTATTTTTCGATTTTTTTAAATTAGTTATGCTTATTTGAATGTTGGTCAAATCTCAGAAAACCTTGTTGACCGCCTCAAATCCCTACTAACCCTAGCACCGAACTACAACTGTTAGATCATACCCTAGCACCGAACTACAGCCATTCGATCATGCCCTAGCGTCGAACGAAAGCCGTTCGATCATACCCTAGCGCCGAACTACAACCATTCGATCATACCCTAGCGCTTCCGAAGGAAATTCTCTGTCCAAGCGATGTCGCTGACTAGTGGGGTCGGCTGTCCCATTGACACGTGGGTCCATAAAATATGGGTCGATAAGCTCGCTCACCATTGCCTCCCCTTTCCCCCCAACAAACAGAGCAGTCATTCTTCTTCTTATCCCCGTGCTCGCTCACCATTGCCTCCCCTTTCCCCCACCCATTCTTCTTCTTCTTCTTCTACGACTACGAAGTGCAGAAACGTCGGCCGGTGAGAGATATCGAGCTCTACCTCACCCTCCAACCCCTCATGGCCACGGTATGGTGAAGTGCCGCTGATGCGATGTCCGGATTGCCCACACATCAAGCCACTGGTACATCATGTTACTCGGAAAAAGGAGAATGGGAACAAAGAGCACGAGTTTGTGACATGCGAGAGGTAGGGAAGGTAAGATCTCTCTATATCTCTCCAAATTTCTCCAGATTTTTTTTTGCTTAGATTTTGGATTTAGGGTTCATATTTACATTTTCAGGACCTGCCTCCATGCAACCATTTTGAGTGGATGGATGAATACATTGAAAGGCTTCAAACGGAGGGCTTAATTGATTTGACGGGGGCAACAAAGATGGTGCTCGATTTGTGGTCAGCTCGGAAGACGATGGGGGCGGTGGAGATTTTGCGCTATGACAACGTCGCTCCGACGATGGGGGATGCGGAACTCAAAGGGGAACTGAAGAATTTGAACACACACTTAAGGCAGATGATTGATCTAATGAAGCAGCCTAATCTGATAGCTGCAGCATTTTATTTGTGTATAGTTGCTCTAGGATTTTCTTACTTGCTGATCATCAGTCGTTAGAGGTTATTTGATGTAACTTAATGTGACTAATGTGATGGATCAATTATTTGCTTGGATCATATGCTAAGTGTGTTGTTATTAGATGTAACTTACCCACCGAAGAATCTAACTCTAACCTCTAACCAAGTTAGAGTATCCAAACATAGCCTAATTAATTCACGTGTATTGTCTCAGTTTTTTTTAGCCTAATTTTCTTGGATTCATATGCTCTCTCTCTCTGTCTTATACCGTAATGACCACAGTTTTCTTGAGTCGGACCCTCCTTTCCATCGTTAACCCTCCTTTCCACATTTTGAAAATCATTTGTATTACCCAAGTGATACGGACACAATCCGTATTACAAAGAACAATGACCTCTCACAAGCCAGAGTTAAGCCGAACGAGAGTTCTATTCTCAGTTCTAGCAAACTTAGCCAAATAATCACTAACATTATTTTGGATACGAAGAAAATGAGTAAATTTAGTTTTACGCAGATTACTAAGAAGCTTGATTTCCTCCACAATAGGCATTTTGGTAAATGCTATTAAACTCATATAATGCATGGAATATAGTTAAAACGCTCAAAAATAGTGATTTTGGCACTAAACAAATAAAAACGTAAAATATTTCGTTGGTATGTGTACACCAACTAGTACGAGGCTAAATTCATTTCGATTCACATAAAGTTCGATTTCAACTAGTACGATGCTAAATTCATTTCGATTCAGATAAAATTCAACGTACAAATATATATAAACAACGTACGCATTCAACTAACTTCATTTCGATTTAGATAAAGTTTGATTTAAAAACAAAATAAACAACGTACAAATATATATATATATATATATATATATATATATATATATATATATATATATATATATATATATATATATATAAGGGTACCATGTATATACCTTATAAACAAAAAGGCAAACCCTATACTAGTTTCGCCTTTGCGCCAGTCGCCGCCTTGCAGTCTGCTCCGTTGTCATCACCTACTCCTCATCGTTGTCGGATGCGGGCGGCGCCTCCTCGTGCGCCGGAGGATCCGCCAGCTCCAGCAGCAGTGGAGCCGACTGCTCCTCTGCTGGTGGATCAGCCACCTCTAGCGGCAGTGGAGCCGCCTGTCCTTGCTCCGGTGGAGGTGGTGGACGCGGCCCCAGCCCGGCAAATGCGGAGTACATCCGCCGGCGCCCCTCGGGCACGACGCCGGGGATGAACCAGTGATCCCAGAGGTCGCTCGTGAGCGCAAACCCCGGGTCCAACTTGAGATCGAGCGACAGGATTCTGCGCCACTGCCTGACCTCACGCCGCCGCTCGAGGCCATCTACGTGAACCTGCAGCGCAGGCACCCGGCTACCGCTGAGGTTCCACCACTCCGGGAGCACGACGCTTGGCCATGACACCGTCTGGTTGTTCTCCTAGAGGTACTGCGCGAAGTCCTCATTCACCGTCCGGCGCCGATTAGGGCTCGACGGACCTCCGTCGCCGTCGCAGACGGTGAGGTTGCGCTTCGCCATCACCAGGGTTTTTTGGCTCGGGGAGTGGGGTGGACGAGTGGGGAAGAAGGTGGTGGCGTTTCCTATTTAATGGGACCCGTTAAAATAGCCGAAGCGTCGCCGCTGTCGCTGCCCTATGGGCCAGCGGGAGACGAGTCGTTCCTGTGTTGGGACTGGTCAAAGTAACCTCAGCGTCGCCGCCGTCGCTGCCCGGTGGGCCAACGGGAGACGAGTTGTTCCCACGTGGATATGTTAAAGTAACCTCAGCATCACCGCCGTCGCTGCCCGGTGGGCCAGCGGGAGATGAGTCGTTCCGCGTAGGCCCGCTTGCCTGATCGAGCCCCACTTGTAAGCGTGATGAGGTGCCCCAGGCCGACCCCACTAGTCAGGCGACGTAAAGGTCAAAGGAGGTTGACTAGATGGAAACGCCCCATTTAGTCGCCTGCGAGAGTGGATAGAGTGAAGTAGGGTAAAAAGAGGAAAGCTAAGGTACTGGAGCAAAAACAAACAAAACTAAACGAAGTGGGGCGTAAAAGTAAATAACCCTATATCCAAACAAGAACATCAACTTAAGAGAAAAAAATGAATTAACTGCTACATGAAGGTGCTGCCAGGAGGGAGCAGTGAAGTAGAGGAAGCAGTTGTTGCCATGCTTCTCCATTAATACTAATCATTTTCAACAATCATGTACTCTGCTGTGCATGGTCACGCTTTATGACATAACTGTCATTTGATAAAACTTAAATGGCAAGTGCTGCAAAATAATACGAGAACTAGGTTTACAACAACTAACAACCTTATATGAAACAATTGAGTAGAACTAAACTGATAGAATTGTGACAACTAGGTTTTTATGAGTCAACAAGACAACTAGGTGGAATTAAACTGATAACAACAAGAGAACACCATGACAACTTGTTTATTAAAATACTTTTCATTCTTCAGACAAGTATTTCCGGACGGGGGAGTACATGACAAGCATTATGAGACAATATGACTACTAGGTATAATTAAAATGAAAAGCACAACAAACATTTGAGGAAAGTGAATTTTATAAGCACTCACAAGCTTTATTAAACAACATGCCAACTAGTTAGCATTAAAATTTACAAGCACGCCATTTTTTTAATTGCGGCAACTGGATTTACAAGCACCGACAAGCTTTGTACTGAACAACATAAAAATATATTCAGACACTAGTTACGAGTCGAGGCTGGACTTGCAATTGGGAGAAAAAGGCCAGACTCCGGTTGCGAGTCGAGGGTGAACTTGCTATTCGGACAAAAAAGGTCAAGCCCCAATTGTGAGTCAATGATGGACTTGCAATTCGGACAAAAAGAAAGTCGGGCCCCAGTTCTGAGTTGAGGGTGGACTTGCAGCTGGAAAAAAAAAGTTCGATCCTAGTTGCGAGTCGAGGTTGGACTTGCAACTGGGGCAAAACGAGGTTCGAATTCAATTCCGAGTCAAGGGTGGACTTGCAACTGGGATAAAAAAGGTCGCGTCGGAGTTGCGACTCGAGGGTGGATTTACAACTAGGAAAAAAAAAGCTGGGCCTCGTTGCGAGTCGAGGGTAGATTTGCAACCAATATAAAAAGGTCAGATTCTAGTTAGGAGTCAAGGGTGGACTTGCAACAAGGACAAAATAAGGTCGGAGTTTAGTTGCGAGTCAAGGAGAGACCTGTAGCTGAAAAAAGGTCGCGCCCGAGTTGCGAGTCGATCGTGGACTTGCAACTAGGACAAAAAAAGTTAGGCCTAGTTACGAGTCAAGGGTGGACATGCAATTGAGACATAAAGGTCGGACTCTAGTTGCGAGTCAAGGATGGATTTACAACTGGGATAAAAAAAGGTTGGGCTCAGTTGTGAATCGACGGTAGACTTGCAACTGGGACAAAAGAGGTTCACCACGTCGAGGTTGGATTATCACCTGGGAAAAAAAGGTCGGGTCCCATTTGGAGTCGGTGGTGGACTTGAACCTCACAAAAAAAATCTGACCCTAATTGCGAGTCGAGAATGTACTTGCAATTGAAAATTAAAAAAGACCGAGCTCTAGTCGCAAGTAGACGATGAACATGCAACCGAGACAAAAAAGGTTAAACCTTAGTTGCGAGTAAGGATGAACTTACAAGTGAGACAAAAAAATCCAGATCACAAAAAATATATAAAAAGCCAATTACAAGTCGAGCGCGGAATTGCAATTGTAACAAAAGAAGGTGAAGCGTTGGTTAATTAAGGATAGACTTACAACTATCACAAAAAAAACCTCAGGTGATGGTGGACAGCCAACTAATGGAAAAAAATTCAAGGTTTTAAGAAAAAAAATGTAAAATATTAAAATTCATGAATTTAAAAAGTTAAAGAATTTGAAACAAACAAATTAATAAGAAGAAAAAAAAATCTCTTGTGGCCATTGCCCACGCTGTGGCAAAACACATGAGGGGTAGGGGACTATGAGAAAAAAAAAACGACCTATGGTGAATGACTGAACAACACCAAACATAAAAGAAAGACCATAGAATACTAATCTTAATATTAAATGGTGTGGTTAAAATGTTAGATGTGAGATAATTATTGTATATCTAAGTGTGAAATACTCTCTTTGTTTCTAAACATAAGTCTTTTTAGAGATTTCACTCAAGGCCTATATATGGAGCAAAATAAATGAATCTACACTCTAATCTAATGTATGTCTATATACAATCGTATGTAGTTTTCTAATGAGAACTCTTAAAAGACTTATATTCCCTCCATTTCATATTATAAGTCGTTTTAAAGAATCCAGTACAAAACTTCGTAGTTCAAACATTTTTTGCAATTTCCAAAAATACCCTTGGTCGGAGAGGGTTCTCTCGCGCACGTTGCTCTGTTCCCCTCTCTTTCTTGCCTCGCCTTCCTTGGTTCCTCCTCCTTTCCCCGACGCGTGCTCCTCGGCGTTGCCGACCTCCTCTTCCTCCTCGCTGCCCTCGCCCTCTCCATCCATGCCCGCCTCCATCACCACCCCCGCAGCGCTCAGCACCAGGCAGAGATGGAGGAGCCCCTGCTCGCGAAGCCGGCGCCGGGCCAGTCCCGCGGGAGGGGATTCCGCCACAGGCTCGCGCTTGGGGCGTCCTTGACGCTCGCCGACACGTCGGTCGTGCTGCTCGCGCATGCGGGAGGGCGGGGCGCACGAGCTGCATCCAGCGTGCCTTCCTCGCGGCACAGCTCATCGCACACCTCACCGACGCGGGGACCGTCGTGTCGAAGAAGGTAGGGGCGGCACCGGCGCGCGCCTACCCGCCGCACCTCCGCGTATTCTCGATCAGCACGGCGATGCTCGCCGCGCTCTTCTCTGCCTCCACGGTTGCGTCATCTGAATTTTTCTGATGCAATCGCTTTGCCTGTGTATGCTGGATTAGGGATAAAACATGTCATTTTGTTGGTTTCTGAAGCTTGTCGGGAAAAGCTAAAATGACTTATAATACGGAACGGAGGGAGCATTTAGGAACGGAGGGAGTAGCAAATTTGTAAAAGAAAAAGAAAGAAGAAAAGGAGACCGGTTATCCAAATGCCGTCTCCGCTCAAAAACATTGCCGCTCCGCTCACTCCAACGCTGACTCCAACCGCAACTCAAAGTGGTTAATCCATTCACTCCTGAGCTACAATGCTCTCGCTCTCGTCTTTGTCCTCGCCCCCGCCCTCGCCTCCTACCCGCACCACCACCACCACCGCCGCCGGCCTCCTTCGTGGGGCCGCGGGGCGGCGCGATGCGCCGCTCACCACCGCGCTCCACGCCGTCCTCCTCAAGTCCGGCGCGCTCCACTCTTCCCAGCCCCTCGCCGCGTCCAATTCCCTCCTCCACGCCTACCTCCAATGTGGCCTCCATTCCCACGCGCTCCACCTGCTCGACGAAACGCCGCGCCGCGACGCCGCCACCTACTCCACCCTCATCTCGCTCCACTGCCGCCTCGGCGCGCCCCTGAACGCCGTCCGCGCCTTCGTGGACATGCTGGCCCAGGACGACGACGCCGCCGTCCGCGCCAACGCCAACGAGTTCACGGTGGCCGCGCTCCTGCAGGCCTGCGGGCTCGCCAAGGATGGGAGGCTGGGGAGGATGGTGCATGGTTACCTCGTGACAAATGGCCTCTTCGCTGACCCCTTTGTGGTCGGCTCGTTGGTCAATATGTACGCCAAGGTTGGGGATGTGGTCGGCGCGCGGAGGCTGGTTCTCAGATTGGCTTGCAGGGATGTTGTTTCCTGGACTGCTGTTATATCAGGGTGCGTGCTCAACGGGATGCTAGCAGAGGCTCTTGATGTGTTTGTCATGATGCTGGAAGATCGTGTCCTTCCCAACAATGTTACAATGTTGAGTGTCATTCAAGCATGCTCTTTGATGGGCCACTCAGAGTTGTTCAGTCCGGTGCATGCTCTTGTTGCTCGGTTGGGCCTCGAGGACGACGTTTCGGTGGTGAATTCTCTCATCATGATGTATGCCAAGAATGGCTTTATTGAAGAGGCTGCACAGCTTTACGAGGATCTGTACCTCAGGAGGGGGACTGTGTGCTCTAATGCTGATGTTCTGGGCGCGCTTCTTTATGGTTGCACAGTTTCAGCATCCCCGCTTTATGGGAGAGAAATCCATGCACACTTGATTAAAATGAGTGCTCTTCCAAGCATCAGCATTGAAAACTGCCTCATGGGCATGTATGCTCGATTCGAGCGAGTTGACGCGGCGTATTTGGTGTTTAAAGGCATGAAAATTAAAGATATTGTTTCATGGAACACCATGATCTCATGCCTTGCCAAAAGTGACTATATAAATGAAGCCTTGGACCTTTTCAGCACCCTTCACAGTGGTGGTAGTGGGCTTGTGCCTGATTTCGTCACGGTCTTGAGTGTAGTTCAGGCATGCTCCAATGCTGGATTACTTCTACAAGGGCAGATGCTCCATGGATACATTGTAAAATATGGTTTTGTGCATGATGTCTCAATCTCTAATGCTCTAATAATCATGTATGCAAAGTTAGGAAGAATTGATTCTGCTGAGAAGATCTTCGGGCAGATGGATGTTAAGGACCTTGTTTCCTGGAATTCGATGATCAATGCTTATGGGATACACGGAGATGGCCATTCGGCTCTACAGTATTTCCACCAGCTGACAGATGTTGGAGGACATGCTCCTAATGCTATCACTTTTTTGAATGTGATATCTGCTTGCAGTCACTCTGGTTTGATTTCAGAAGGATACAGTTGCTTTGAAAGCATGAGAAGGGACCATGGGATTGAGCCCTGCATGGATCATTATGCTTGTGTAGTGGATTTGTTTGGAAGGTCAGGGAGGTTTACCGAGGCAGAAGAATTCATCAGGGATATGCCTGTTCTTCCCAACTCGTCCATTTGGGGACCTTTGCTGGCTGGTTGCCGGCTTTATGGGAATGTTGATCTTGCTGAAAAGGCTGCTAAAGAACTACTAGCCTTGGAACCTGACAGTGATATATGGAGAGTCTCCTTGTCAAATATCTACGCATCGGCTGGGAGATGGAAAGACTCTGCAAAGATTAGGACTGAAATGAAAAGAGTTGGTTTGAAAAAGGAGACTGGTTGGAGCTTTGTAGATGTAGGAGGGGTTGAGGGTTTCAAGTTTGTGTCGGCGGATACAAGGCATCGTGATGCTGAAAAAATATATGCCGTATGGCACGGTATGAACAAGCACATGGCAGATGTAGCCGGTGATGTGCAATTGTGCATCAACTGAGTCTGGCGAGATTAAATTAGTTGATGACAAATGCGTGGTTTCATTATGCCAGTGTTAGCGAAGGTGGCCATTTGTAATTTACTAGACTGTAAACTTACTGACTTGAAATTACACCAGATATATTATTTTGGGTTCTGGGTGTAGTATAAAACTATCAGTAAAACTGTCTACTACTCCCTCCGTTCCTAAATATAAGTCTTTCTAGAGGTTTCATTAAGAGACTACATACGAATGTATATAGACATGTTTTAGAGTGTAGATTCACTTATTTTGCTCCATATGTAGACCCTTAGTGAAATCTCTTTAAAGACTTATATTTAGGAACGGAGGGAGTACATTATAACTGACTCTAAAAGGGAAACCGAGGACGCCGCAGTTAGCATGTTACTTAAAGCTATGTTTCATGATCTTGGTGTAGTCATCTAAATTGCCTTTAAAACTATGTTTCGTGATCTTGGTGTAGCCATCAAAATTGCCTGCATTGTGAAGGTAATAGTCCTCACGATCCAACATTGCAGTATGCCAGTAGAAATGGAGAGGAAAATCTTGCTGATATGAAGTTCTTATGCTAATATGGTTGGGCAATACGAAATATAGGATGCCCAGTTTCTGCAGGGTTCAATGTTTAGCACATATGTTGTATGCTGACGAAACGATCTTGTATGTACCCGTGCTATGTACTCCATCCGATCCAAAATAAGTGCCGCGGTTTTGAAGTAAGTGGGAGTAGTATACTTCCAGTGTCACAACGGTACAAATTTATTCGGAAAACTGTACTGTGTATCCATATATTACTAGTTTTACGTTCATTGTTTTTCGTTATAAATTCGTTGCACACATTTGACTGCATATCCATGTGTTTTGAATAGTCTATCCATGTGTTTTGAATAGTCACCTTTCATTTGAAGTCAACAATTGGAAGCAAATCTTATTTCTGGAGTTAAGAAAATGAGCAGAATTCGTAGACCTGTTAAATGATCGCATGTAAAAAGCTCATGCCAGTATATTGCTGTATAATTTGTGAATGGTTCTTAAGGTCCGGAAGAAAATAACAAGACAAAATGACTGCTATATAGCACCCCGCAAGACAAGAATTCAATTTTGGAGCAATAAAATGAGACAAAAGCTGCATACACATTTCTCTTCATTGTACTCAGCTTTACCACTTTCCCCTGAAGCTTCCATATTGACTAGATCACAGGGATAGTGCAGTGACCTCTTGCACAGTAACGCTACAATACAGTTCTTGTATTATGTGGTATACTTCTAATACTCTATTTCCGCATCAGGAGAACTACGGTATGAGCAGCTATACTTCTGTTTTCTCCTAGACTGTCGACTTTCTCATGAGTCTTGGCCTTGAGATTGACAACAGATGGATCCGCCCCGAGTAGTTCACACAAGTTAGACCGGATAGTCTCCTTGAACGGGCTAATTTTTGGTTTCTGCAAGATCAGTGTAGCGTCAAGGTTCCCCAGCTCATAGCCTGCTTGATGCATTAGCTTTACCTGATGCATAACAAGAAAAAAAATGTTAAGCAGATGCATGCTCAGTTAGATGCATCAATTTAGCACCAAACGATACTTTCATCAGCTCATATCTTCAGGACTGGAATACTTCGATGATATCGTATCAAATGAAATCCAGGTGCGAATATATAGGAACCAATAGGGTGATTTAAATGGTGGATGGAATCATGTAAAAAAATCAGCGTGAAATTCAGATTCAGGCGTGAGTATAAGAACCAATAATGCTCCAACTGGATATATTCTACATAACATCTGGTGAAAAGACAAAAAATACCACTCAATGCCTAAATGGAGAGAAACTATGATGATTTCAATGGTCGATGCGATCATGTAGAAAAAGCAGCACATAATGAGCTCAAATTCTAAGGCATAGGGATATTGTATCCAATAGTCCAGAATGCAGTCAACATTCTAAGCACATGGTACATGCCTTTGAAAAAGTTCTAAAACGTGAAATACTTTTTATCCTGGAAGAGGAGAAAAGTCAAGACCGAATTTGCAGTTAGCATGGTGTTGATGCAGGAATTAAATAGTCAAACAGAAAATAAGCAGGTAATGATCTGGGGTGTCTTCAATAAGGAATCCTTTTGGAGAATTTCCACAAAATGGATGCATTTTAGGTCTCCTCCACCCACAACGACATTAAGGGAAAGAAAAAATTGTTTCCCCAGAAGATATGAACAAGTTGGGTCACTTAACACTTAACAGCCTAGACCTCAGGCTTAGTTATCGCTCACTCAAGTAGAAAGAAAACTATTTTCCCGACACACAACACAAGTGCTATATGATTAGCAATTTAGAATCATTCAGCAACAGGAACACACAAACTCTAGGTTTTGTTCTGATTAAGCATTCTACCAACCAGCTAAGACAACAATCTAGAATCATACTCCCTACGTTCCTAAATATAAGCCTTTTTACATGTTTTACTAGGGGACTACATACGGATGTATATAGACATACTTTACCTTAAAGTGAACAAAAGCAACACACGAACTGTAAATTTTGTTCTGAATAAGCACTTCACCAGCCAACTACAAAGTGTATCTTATAATGCCCACAGAAGCAAGAGGAAATTGCCATGAGAGAATGAAATTCGGAGTGAAGTTGAGAAACTCACAGCTTCCCTCATGAACACGCAGGACTCCGCGCCCTTCCACCGGGGGTCGGTGTCCGGGAAGATCTGCCCGATGTCCGGCAGCCCCAGGGCGCCGAGAATCGCGTCCACCACGCAGTGCAGAAGCACGTCCCCTGCGCACGCGGCCAAAAAATTCCACACGCCCGGTAACGCAACGAGCAAACGAACGGAAGCGCAAGGAAAAGAGCAAGCAACGGTGGTAAAAACGGCACGCACCGTCGGAGTGGGCGTCGCAGCCGCGGTCGTGGGGGATGCTGATGCCGCCGATGATGAGCGGGAGGCCCGGCTCGAGGCGGTGGAGGTCGAAGCCGTGGCCCACGCGGAACGGGAGGGCGGGCGGCTTCGGCGCCGCGGCCACGGCCGGCTGGTGCTCCGCCTGGAGCGCGGCCGCCACCGCCAGAGACGGCTGCCGGAGGCGCTGGGACGGCCGGGCGGGGCAAGCGGAGGAGGGGGTGGGGCGGGTGCGGATGCGGATGCGGATGCCGGTCCTCGGCGCGGTGGAGATGGGGGAGGCCAGGAAGAGGGAGGAGGCGGAGGCCATGTCGTCGCGCTCCGATGGGCGAGATAGCGCAGCGGCCGAGTAGAGTTTCGGGGTTTTCTCTTGGCCGCGGAATGCGAGAAAAGGAAGCGGTTTTTTGTGCGCCGGGATTACTTTGGCATTGGGGACTGGGGAGGCGGGGAATCTTGGCGACGGAGATGCGGTTCATGGTGCCGTGGACGAGGTTTAACGTTTAAGTACTGCAGCCGGCGGTCACTGTCTCACCGGTCGCCGGTGGCTGCATTTGCCATCCAAACGGGCACGACGTGAACA